>NC_083735.1:14181425-19181425 GCF_028564815.1 Eubalaena glacialis
ACCTCAGAGCTAAGAGTGAGAGCCCTGCACCTTAACCTCTCTGAATCTCTTATTAAATCTGTATAATGGACATAACAATACCTGCCCTTGCCACCTCATAGACCTATACTAAAGTAAATGATCATTATTAAAATAATGATTTTACTAAAATAAAATTGTAAAGCCAGAAATGACAGTGACCCTCCACACCACAAAAATATTTTGTGTATCTGGAGTTCAAAGCTGCACGTCAATTTGCTAAAAGAAAATAATACGTAAATGCTTCAAATTCGTATTTAAGCTAGATTAGCTACTTATTTATATCATTCCTGCCTTCTTAGATAATTGTCTAATTTTCTGTTAACAGTGTGAAAAATGATTCATAATTACTTTTGCTCAATTTGTTAATTAAATTAAAGTTGTGAGGAAAAATTTTTTTCTATCACATTTTACAGATAGAGAAACTAAGGCACAGAGACTTTAAGAACTGGTTTATTTGAAGTCAGACAATGACTGAAATAACTCCTTCTTCCCATTATGCTGCCTACTCTAATTAGGAAGATTTGCTGTCTAATTTAGCACTGTCCAATAGGAATACATTGCAAGCCCCATAAGTAATTTAAACATTTCTAATAGTACATTTTAAAAAGCTTTTAAAAAGGTTAAATTAATTTTAATAATTTATTTTATGTAACCCAATGTATCCAAATAATTATCATTTCAACATGTAATCAAACATAAAAATCATTAATGAGACATTTTAACATTCGTTTTTAATGCTACATCTTAGAAACCTGGTGTCTTACACTTATAAAAAATATCAATATGGGTCTAAAAAATCATAACAATAAGTGGCCAGAAAACATTATTTCCTTGGAATCTCTGACTCTTTTATTTCATGTACTCAATAGCCACATGTAGCCTTACCGGTTAGTGCAAATTGCTCCTACTTACTGTCCACAGAGGCAGGGTAGTATTAGGAATCAGCCAGGCCGGGTTTGCATACTGGCTCCATCACTGCTAACTGGGTGACAACGGGCAACTGACTTTCTATTCCCCAGGCTTCTTATACATAAAATATTTAATAGGGCTGTTTTAAGAATGAAATGAGTTAATATTTAGTGCCTGACAAGTAGTAGGCATTGAATGTTAGCTATAGTTGTAGCTATCTCACAGAACACATGGGAACTAACTCTTATTTGTGCCTTCCCCCAAAGAAATTTGTAAGACATCCAACACATTAGGTCTGTAACAGGATTTGTCATGTGTTGAATTATCGCCAAAAAGATATGTTGAAGTCCTTACCCCTAGTACCTCAGAATGGGGCTTTATTTGGAAATATGGTAGTTGGAGATATAATTAGTTAAGGTGAGGTCATACTGGAATAGGGTTGGCTCTTAATCCCATATAACTGGTTTATAAGAGGAAAAATTAGAGACAGAGACATGCAGGGAGAACACCATGTGACAACAGAGGCAGAGACTGGAGTGATGCAGTGTCAAGATAAGGAATGTCAAGGATTGCCAGTCACCACCAGAAGCTAGGAAGAGGCAAGGTAGGATTCTACCTAGAGTCTCAGAGAGAGTAGAGCCTTGCTGTCACCTTGATTTCAGAAATCTAGCCTTCAGAATGATGAGAGAATAAATTGCTATTACTTGAAAGCCACGCAGTTTGTGGTACTTTGTTATGGCAGCCCCAGGAAACTAATACAGGGTTCTTCACCCAAAAGGAAGCACTTTGTCTTACAAACCACCAAGGTTTGGATGACTGACAACATGGCAATTGCAAAGTCTCCCAGAATCAATGGAGGCTTTTATAAAGTCTGGACAGTCCCATGTTCCAAAGGGATCTTAAGCTGGTCCCTAGCTCCATATATACACTTTCGAAGGAGAATCCTGCCCTTGGAGATGGTATCTTAGTGGGACAGCTGCCTGTAAAATGAATGAGCTAAGTCACAGACCCAGAGAAACAATTCCATTGGTTCCTTGGGAATTATACTGGTGTGAGCACATCACAAAGTCTAGCTTTTTTTTTTTTTTTAATAAATTTATTTATTTATTTATGGCTCTGTTAGGTCTTCATTGCTGTGCGCAGGCTTTCTCTAGTTGTGATGAGCGGGGGCTACTTTTCGTCGCCGTGCGCAGCCTTCTCGTTGTCGTGGCTTCTCTTGTTGCGGAGCACGGGCTCTAGGTGTGCAGGCTTCAGTATTTGTGGCACTTGGGTTCCGTAGTTGTGGTTCGTGGGCTCTAGGAGCGCAGGCTCAGTAGTTGTGGCGCATGGGCTTAGTTGCTCCGGGCATGTGGGATCTTCCCGGACCAGGGCTCGAACCCGGGTCTCCTGCATTGGCAGGCGGATTCTTAACCACTGCGCCACCAGGGAAGCCCACAAAGTCTAGCTTTTGTTTTTAATGGACTTGGTAATTTTTTGGCCACATTTTTTTCCAGTCTATTTTGATCAAAACATATTAATTTTAATTGGGTTCTTTACGAAGTTTGAGTATTCCTGTATATCCTTATAAACTAGGGCACTAAGAGGTGGGGCATACAAATAAGTTAAAAAGAATAATCTAAAGTGATATGGATTTTTATATTTTTAATACTCTTGGCACTGTTAACTGTTCTATATACTGTTTTCTACAGTTCTTTGTTCTCTTAAATTATTGACAGCTCCATTCCTTTCCTCCACATATGTATACATTAAAAAAATTTAAAAATTATGCAGGTTTTGTGACAAAATTAGCAAAGAAATAATTTCTTTAAAAGAAATATTTGTTTTCCCGATTCAGGAGTGCTTGACTGACTGAAAACACAGAAAATACTCAGTACATGTTTACTGTATTTATTTTAATCTGGTGATTCTAAAATATTTTTATTTCAATGTTATGTTCTGTTAATTCTTTGCATTTGCCAGGAAAACATGTTTCTACTAGAGCATCATTTAAGTATATTAAATGACCCCTTCAAATCTCCATTAATATTCATAAGAATATAAACTGCTTCAATCCTTGTTTTCTTCTAAATTTGAATGTAGTTTTGGAGGTCTTTTTTGTAAGAGGAAGAGAGGTTTGAGACAGGTTCCCCAGATCACTCCATGAGAACAGATGAAGATTATCTATAAAATCTTTTTAAAAATTAAAATATATGTGTGTGTATATTTTATATATAAATGTAAGGAATTTTTGAATAAATATGGTAAGGAAGAAAATAAATAAACTGCTTCAAGCAGAACTTTAAACCTAGAAAGGACTTCGGAGATATTTTGACTTAAACTTTTCATTTTACAGATGAGAAAACCAGAGCAAGGAAACGTTAAAGACCTGACCAACGTCATAGAGTTATTAAATGAAAGTTCAAACTGTAACGCCTATCACCCAAGTCTCCTGAAACCCAGTTCAGGGGCCCTTATCTGACAACACCAAGAAATGAGTATGATCATCCTGTCTGGAAGATGAGGTGGATAGTTAGCAATCAATCAGTGAATTTAAGCAGAATTTAGAAGAACGGTCTCTACCATTAAATGAAATAATGCATGTATAGCTCTTTGCATGATGTGGGGCAAATTATAAACACTAGTTAAATGGAACTATTCTCATTGTTGTTGTGTAATTCAGAGTTACACTGTGGAATAGTAGAAAGCCTGTGGACTTTCAAGTCAGATGGACCTGGGTTCAACTGGCAGTGTCTACTCACTGTTTTATGTCATCTGGGAAAATCACTTAATCTTTCTGTACATCTGTTTTCTCACATGCAAGATGGCAATAATAATGAGATAAGGAATGCCAAATATCAGATTGGTAGAAGTATTTGTTAATATCAGTAACGAAGCTACAGTCTGTTATTTGGTATCTTTAATCAAGAATATAAAGAATTAAGAGAGCTGTCTCCTGTCATTAAAACTTATCCACCCAAAATTGAAAAGGCCAGGCTGACATCAGCTGTATCGTTATTACCCCTCTACTTCACTCCTTCGCCACCTCACACCATTCCTTTGGCATTGACACTTCAGCCTAAGTGCCCTTACACTGTTGCCTCTGAGTGTTCAGGAAACGCCCCCGAAGCACCCTGCTTGAGTTTCTCTCTATAAGGCTCCATATTTTTAAAAACTCTCTGCCTTCCTTCACTTCATTTTCTCAGACACCTGATCTTGACTTTCTAAGGTAAAGACTACTTAACGGATTAACTTATCTAACTACGGTAGCTTTCCCAAATTATGTTCTGTGGAAAACTAGCCTCTAAGATGCTCCATGAAAGAAGGTCAAGTAAGTTTGGGAAATGCTGTGTACTAAATCCCGCTGTAGCAGATGCCACCTTTAGATAAGGCCTACCCATATCTCCTCAACACCCCCAGTATCCTTTTACACTGAGGGCTTTCTACTGCAAGCACCTGTGGACTCGGCCTCAGGACATTCTCTGACTGGGAGCACATTCTGCCAGACTCTGTGCAGAGCCAGGTATTTATGCTGCCGAGAGTAGCCCTCAACCAATGGCAGGTGGGAGTTGATGGAGATCTACTCCAGCTTTCTTGTCCTCAGCTGGCACAGCTCTGAGGCGGTTCTATACAGTTTCCCAGAGGTCGTTGGCAAGAGAGAGCCCCAGATGCCCACACCAATAACTTGCTGTTTAATGAATTCTACATTGGCTTTCTTCTCTTCCCTGTCACTTCACTTCCCTGATAACTTACTAGTATTTCCTGGGATCCTCGTTGACAAAAACTACTTGTCTTAGGATCTGTTTCTTCTCCCTTGGAGATTCACAACACATGCTAGCAATATTAAAGGTTATGTGAAGCCTTCGTTTTCTTTCAGGAAACGAATTCATTTTTAGAAACTTCATTTAGTAAGTTTCTCAAACTTATTTGGCCACAGGAACCTTTTTAAGGGTCAGAGCTTTGACCATCCTAGGAAACCAGTGTTCCTCTGATACACTTTGGGAAATGCTAAACTAAACATTAAAGACTGACAAATTAAAGTATCACCCCTCTCAGAGATATTAGTATCTTAACAGCTTCTTCTGCAGATCAGTACCTTCTGACTCCAAGAACTGGGTCTCTTAAGGTGAGAATTTCAGACCCTATGATAGGGATGATGGAAAATAATTTTGGAGAGATGTGTCTTGTCATACCCTTCAAATCAAATCAGGTCTACTCTGCTATCAAAAAGCTAACAGGAAATGATGGGTGGGTTTCATGGTTAAGGAGTACAGTTATGTGATTTGGAAGATGGTGTAGGAGATGTATGGGATGAAGACAGTTATTTCCTGAAATTGCCTTGGAGAAAAGAATTGCCTTTAGGAAGAAGGAGACCACCTTTCAGTGGTCTCAGCCAAAAAACAGCAGATGTCTGGGATTGCAATATCCCTTACAGTATTTGAGGAATAATGGTCAATACTAATCAGAATTTTTAATACTTAAGCTTTGAACTACTCTGTAAAACAAAAGATTTTAGAAAACAGTAAAAACTTGGGTTCCATGATAGAGGATTTAGATTGGGAATATTTTAGATAGCATTCTTGCTCTGCTTTTAACACAATCATTGGCAATAGCCATGTACTCTACTGTCCAAGCTGGACCCCACAGGAAGGAAGTAGTAAGAAGTCTTGTAAATGGGCAGCACCTGGGAGGTAAGTGAGGGGGCAAAAGGTCAGTCACTGGGGCGGGGGGAGTGTGTCTAATGCAATTTGAGAAAGTCCATCTCCAGGACTTGACTTTTGCCACTTACAATTCTCTTCCCAGCTCTGCAGTTTACACTCCTCTCCCTTTGTGACCTCAGTTACACTATCCCTTCTCATGTCAGTTTTTCAGATGTTGAGGTATTAAATATTTTTAAATGAACTGCCATGAATCGATGTTAAAAGATTCTACTTTTTTGTTAACATTGCTATTTTGAAAATCTTTGTCACTTGTAAAATATTAATAAATGAGATACAAATCCATAAAGAGAATTTTTAAATAACCTTAATTCTTTTGGGGGTCTATTCTCTGAATTAAAAACATCAAGAATAGGGACTTCCCTGGTGGCGCAGTGGTTAAGAATCCACTTGCCAATGCAGGGGACACAGGTTCAAGCCGTGGTCCGGGAAGATCCCACATGCCGCGGAGGAACTAAGCCCGTGCGCCACAACTACTGAGCCTGCGCTCTAGAGCCCACGAGCCACAACCACTGAGCCCACGTGCCACAACTACTGAAGCCTGAGTGCCTAGAGCCTGTGCTCCGCAACAAAGAGAAGCCACCGCAATGAGAAGCCCACGCACTGCAACAAAGAGTAGCCCCCGCTCGCTGTAACTAGAGAAAGCCCGCATGCAGCAAGGAAGACCCAAAGCAGCCAAAAAATAAATAAATAAATTTATAAAAAAGAAAAATAATAAAAATGAAAATAAAAACATCAAGAATAGAAAACTACTAAGGAATGAGAAAATGTGAAAGAAGAGTACCGCGAATCTAACATGGCCATGAATTGGCGGTACCTGACATTTCCATCTTCATCAAGGGGGATTCTGTCAAGTAGCAACTCAAACTCTTCATCAGTAATCTCCACACCAAACGTGAAACAAATAGCAGTTAGCATCAGTCACCCCCAAGTTCACATTTGGGTCACCCATACCCACAATACCCTAAGCATATGGCTGCCATTAACGCTTTGTGACTGCTGCAGTCCTCAAGATCAAGAGCACCACGTGAACATCAGAGGTTAATCAGGGTTTTGATCGCTTCAGCTTTCTCAAAGAATGAGAGTCTACCACAGAATCCCTGCATTGGTGGTGCACAGAAATAGAAATACCGGCATGCTGAATTGTGTGTGATTGTCTTCTATAAAAAGTTATTCATTACACTAAAACACTGGTATTGCTTAAACAACTCTGAAAGGCCTTTCAACTGGACTGCTTAGCATGAAAGAAAAGGTAGGAAAAAAAAGTGCCTTTCGAAAAACAGCTTCCTAATGCTTTTGCAAAGCATTTCATAATGGCTTTAAAGACATTCTGCATACAAATATTTTAAAAGTGGCAGTGTTTATTCATCAGCAAGAAAGTGTTTTCATCTCTCAAGAACAATCAAAACATAATCCTTGAATTACTGGCATAAATAAGAATGACCTAAGCAATAATAATGAACAAGGCATTCATTCATCATTTTGCAAAGCTGGTAAGACCCAGCTGACTTTTGGAAAAGAGTAGAATATATTTTCTTTCGGCAAAAACATGAAAAAGTTTTTTTTCCATTTTCCTTATTAATTCCTCAATAATTATAAAACAACATATGTGTCATCAAGAATAATGCAACAAGCAAAAATGACTTTCTCATAGGCTGCAAAGAATTAAGTTATCACATATCTGTATTTCACAAGTACTTGAATTTGAACAGCATCTCAGGGACTTTGCAATTGGGTGTCCTTTTTTCACTCACATAAAATTAGAAAAAAAGGATAGAATCAAGTATTTAATGAGACATATAACACTTCTTATCTTAGTCTCTGTTATTCTCTTTTCTTTTTCATTTCTTAACAGTGAAGTTACCAGTACTAATGAATAAACGTTTGGCACTTTGCCTGAGAAATTAAAATTAATTCTCAGGTTTTATTTGGACTTAAACTCAGTACTTAAACTCTTAAATTCAGTACTTAAAAAAGAAAATAAGTTTTTTATAGACATACTGGAAAAAATACCAGACTAAAAGTCAAGAGAACTGAATCTAGTCTATATCCACCATTACAGAGCTGTGTAATCATGGGAAAATCACTTAACTTTCATATTTCAGTTTTCTCAACTCTCAAATGGTCTACAAGGTCTCTTTATCTTAATTAGTAGTGGTCACAGTATAATGAGATAATGAAAATAAAAGTGCCTTGAAAAAACAGCAAGTATCATATAAATATTATGTATTGTGCATTTTTATTATTGATATAGAGTACGGGTTTTTAAAAATCCTCAAAAAAATATTAGAATAGATTGCTTAAACCTAACAGTGACACAAGGAGCCCTTTTCCTCAAGAGGCCTTCTTTTTGGGTGGTAGTATCATATGATGGAGACAGCATGGGTTTCAGATGAATTGGGCCAGCAGCTGAATCCCAGGTCTGCTACTTAGCAGCTATATGTGGCTTCAGTGATTTACTTAATTCCCTGAACCTCAGTTTCTGTATCTATAAAAAGAAAGGTTACTTTTAAAATTGAACAAGCAAATATACATATATATAATACGCACATACTCTCTTTAATGGGAAATGTATTTTCTTAACAGTTAAACTACCTTCATTTTATTGATAGATAAAATGAGGCTTTCCCTAACACTTAACTTCAATCCCACCTCTGTGTCCTAGTCACTGCCATATCACACTGTTTTTATTATTACTTTCTTTATCACTGCCTGAAATTATCTTATTGGTTTACTGACTATTTGGTTACTGACTGTCTTTTGTTTCCATGTCTCATGTAAGCTACATGAAAAGAGGTACCTTATTTGTCTTGCTCACCACTGTATCCCTAGAACCTATAACAATGACTGGAAGGTGCTCAATAAATATTTAATAAATGAACGAATGACTAGCTCATGTGTCCTATAAGGGTATATGTACTTCTAAAAAGAGGAACTTTTTAAAGCTACTATTCTATCACCCAGTCTAACAAAAGGTATCTGGATGACCCATAACAGTGAAAAAAATTAAAGTCAGATACGTTTGATTTGGAATACATTTTACACTTCTAATGAAGTATGGATATCTTATATTCACAAATTTAACCAGACTTCTAATAAAATAATAAAACCATATTTATTCATTCTTCTAGCTAGTCAACAAATATTTGGGGACCACCTACTGTATGTTAGGCACTTACATTAAATGCTTGGAATACAGAGATAAGATATCTTACTCTGTAGCAAGGAAGACAAACAATAAACAAGAAACCCTTATTTAAGGAATGAACAGAGAACGAGGTGCTGGCAAGAGAATCTAAGAAGTAGTAGAATGAATGACAGAAAGGAAGCAAAGAGAAATGGTAATGGCAGCCAAGAACACAGAGGGCTTCCAGAAGGAGGCAGTGGTCAGTCATTTCAAAAGCAGTCAAAAGGTTAAGCAAACAATGAATTTTTATTGAATTGGGACATATGGAGCCAATGACTCTGGTGAGAGCAGTTCTAGTAGAGTGATGGGGTTCAAAACCATATTGTAGTGGATTAAGGGGTGAGTGGAACTTGAGGGAATAGAAACAGAGAATGAAGATCTCTTTCAAGAAGTTTAGTTATGAAGGGGAAAAGAAAGAGAAGACAAAGAGAAAGGAAAGGTGGAGTCAAAAAGGGAGTCTTTTTTTTTTTTTTCCTTTAGATGAGTAGTACGAGCACTGTTAAACTGTTAAATGCTGACAGGGGCAGTATCGAGGCAGAAGTTAAAAACAGAGAAGAAAGACAGGGAATTACTGATGGATCAGTGAAAGAAAGATCAAGAACACAGGGACACAGAGGAAATTAAGAAACAATAGGTTTGTAAGCTTTTAAATATCAGCTTCCCTTTTTCTTCCTTTTTTACTGTGAAGTAAGATGCAAGGTTATTTACTGAGAGTGAGGCAGGGAAAGAAGGTAAGTGAGAGGGTATGTGTTTTGAAGAAATTGAAAAAAGTCTGAAATAAGCACAGTGGAGAATGGGATATTGAGCTGACTAAGAGAACACAGTAGGGAGGAACAGAAAATGTTGAGAGCACAGGTGAGGTTGGTGACACTGAATTTATAGTGATATAAATCTACTCAGTAGTGTGATTTTCCCCAGCAACCTGAATACAGGTGACGACAAGATGGACAGTTGGGCTCATCTAGGTCTGGGAATCTGCCAGATAGATGTCAATGAAAGACAACAAAGCAAGAGAGTCTGTAATATTGACAAGAAAATGATTAACATGTGGGAGAATAAAATCTAAGTGGTGTTCCAGCTTAGAGAGGGAAGTGGGAACAGGTGCATAGCGACAGACTCGGGGAAAAGCAGAGGGGTCAAAGGACTAGAACAGATAGAAGATATTAGCCAGGAATAGGCTGAAAGTATGATTTCGTAGTTGTAGTTATTTTGGATGATGACACTCTGTTGGGAGAGGCAAACAGACATAAGAATAAAAACTAATATTTACTTAGAATTTAATGTGTTCTTGGCACTGTGCTAAGCATTTTGCATGCACTGTCCCCATATAATCCCTACAGCTATCAATTAAGTATTATTATTGTCCCCAACACTGTCCTGGTAGTGTCAGTGAGATCTGAGGTGCCTAAGGAGGGTAGAAGAGACGTGGTCTGGAATTGGCACTGAGGAGTGAGGACAACGAGCAGCTTGCTATTGAAAGGCTTCCGGGGACCAGATTTCGGTTAAACTAGACTGTAACACTTATAAGAGGTTGAGGATGTAGCAAAGTTTATTCCTTGTGCACTGGGTGTTCTGACAGGCACAGTGGGAGGATTTTAGAAGGAAGGGAGGAATGAGAGTTTGGAAGAGGGAACAAGAAGCCCAGATGAACATTAGGATAAGAGAACACTGAGAGGGTATATAGGTTAGACAAGTGAGGGGGTTACATCATGGGTAGTGTGATAAGGAAAATGGGTGTATGGCCACATGGATTTAAGACTTTAGAAGACACCTTCAAACAGAACCATCCAGCCCCTATTTTTAGCTCATATCTCATTCTGTCTCTACAGGCGACAATTTAAATAAGTAACAAATTCTCAGACTGTAATAATAGCCAATATTTGCTGACTGTTTACTACATGTCAAACACATTACATGTATTAACTTATTTAATCCATACAACACCACTATGAGGTAAGTACTGTTATCATCTCCATTGTACAGTGAAACCTTAAATAGCTAGTATCTGGTAGAGCTTGAACTTGAGCCCTGCTCACTGACTCTGGAGCCCTAAAGCTTACCATGTTGTAATTCTTACTACTTGATCAGGGCTGTCATTTCTCTCCCTACAATTGTCTTTCCTATATTGTACACTTCCTCTAGCAGAAAAAGGTCTCTCCATACATTAACATTTAAGAGAAACTTAATGACAGATTATGACAATATCAATATATCTGAAACTAACCTTTAACAGTATACTCTATAAGTGGATTCTGAAAAAAGGACAGTCATCTTGGACTTTATCCAAGAGAGCTTACATTCTTCAGTACCCAAAGATATACCTTACTAAGAAGATAGTCTTAAGGCATATGGCCCAAACATAGTATTTTAGCACAGATCTAGTGTGTTTAAAAAAACCGTCTGTCGCACAATAACTTTACTCTGTCCTCAGGGTAGAAACTAGCCTCTGATATTTCTTGCTGAGGACAAAAAATAAGTTACTGTCAGGCTTGACATTTTAAATTCTGTAACAGACGATGTCTTGGGTTGTTGTTGTTGTTGTTTTTAGCTCCATACATTTTTATGTTTATAACAAAAAACACTATCAAAGTAGCTTTCATACTTATAAAATGAGCAGAAAACCCGTTATAGAAATCCCTCTTTTCTGTTATTTAGCAGTTTTAAAATATCAAAGCACAGCAGTTTCCCCTTATCCAAGGGGGATATGTTCCAAGACCCCCAGTGGATTCCTGAAACCACAGAACCCTATATATGCTATGTTTTTTCCTATCATACATACCTATGATAAAGTATAATTTATAAATTAGGCAGAGTGAGAGATTAACAATAACTAATAATAAAATAGAACAATTATAACAATATTCTGTAATAAAAGCTATGTGAATGTGATCTCTCTCTGAAAATACCTTATTGTACAAATTTAATACCTTTTCCATCTTAACTAAGCACTAATTGTGCTCTGTGGCTGTAACTTTTGCAGTCTGAGGTGTGCCTGCAAAACTAGCACAAATTTCTTTTCCCTTCTTCACAATTTCATGGATACAAGATTCATTCTTACCGTAGATCTTAGCAACCTCAGCATACAATGTCTTTTCTTTCCTTATTAAGTCAAAATTTTTCACCTTTTCATTTAAAGGAAGCCCTTTACGGCTTCTCTTAGGCATATCAGAATTGCCAGCATCACTACTCTTCGTACTTTGGGGTCATTATTAAGTAAAATAAGGGTTACTTAATAATACAAGCACTGTGATACCTTGACAGTCGATCTGATAACCAAGACAGCTACTAAGTGACTAACAAATGGATTACACTGGACAAAGGGATGATTCATGTCTGGGCAGGACAGAGAAGGATGACAAGAGATGCCATCACACCACTCAGAACATTGAGCAACTTAAAATTTATTAATTGTTTATTTCTGAAATTTTCCATTTAATATGTTCAGACTGAGGTTGACTTCTGGTAACTGAAACCATGGAAAATGAAACTGTGGATAACGGGGGACTACAGTTGTCTGTGTATAGAATGCAAGAAGTAATAAAAAGTAGAGATTCAGGACTTCCCTGGAGGCGCAGTGGTTAAGAATCCACCTGCCAACGCAGTGGACACGGGTTCGAGCCCTGGTCCAGGAAGATCCCACATGCTGCGGAGCAACTTACCCGTGCACCACAACTACTGAGCCTGCGCTCTAGAGCCCGCGAGCCACAACTACTGAAGCCTGTGCGCCTAGAGCCCGTGCTCCACAAGAGAAGCCACCGCAATGAGAAGCCCACACACCGCAACGAAGAGTAGCCCCTGCTTGCCACAACTAGAGAAAGACTGCGCGCAGCAACAAAGACCCAACACAGCCATTAATTAATTAATTAATTAATTAATTAATTTTAAAAAGACGTTAATTAAAAAATAAAGTAGAGATTCAGCAAAGAAACAAACCACATTTGGATTCTAACTATCTTAATGTTGATTTAGCAATCTGACTTTGCTCTAAGTGGGTGGCATTTCCAAGGAAACTAAAGGACTTAAATAGAAATGTGGTGTGAGGCTTCACACTTCATGAAGATCTTTTATTTACTCCAACAGGTAACTACAATAGGAAAGCTTAAAACTGAAGTATTTATATACCAATTACTTTTGAGCTCTTCAGTAAGGACTGTAATTTTTACGAAAAGAGTAGAATCTATATTAGCTAAATATATTTTGGAGTAGAGATAATATTATGTCTGCTATCATAAATTTAGGTTTGTTTCATTGTATTTTAGCATTTATTCTTCAACCAAATACCTGGGGATGGAACCATATATTTTCCTGATTAATCTATCTTTAACTGGATACTTAAATTATTTTAGTGTGATTAAATCACATTCAATATTCAAAAAGTACTTAAGAATGATACTCTTTTCTTTAAAGGCAGTATTTGGTGTTTGTTTTTACAACTTTAACTTCTTACATCAAGCTTTTTTCCAACTAGACCACTTTATCTTTAAAATGTCAAAAAGGATATACAGTGCAGAAAAAAAAGTGTTCATCATCCCTGTTCCCTTCATTATTGTCAAAATCTTTAATACCATGTTCTCTCAGAAAACACCTGTGTACTATTATAAATTCTCGGGCTCCAGAAAAAGTATCTTAAGCCTTTACTTCAAAATGGAGAAATAATCTAAGGTAATGTTCCAGGAATATATTTTGCTAACATTATTCGATGTTAAAACAAAAGCACAATATCAAAAAACACTGATCAAACCCAGGGTGACGGAAAACCCATTAACCCAGACCAAGTATGCCAGATCTCCTGGCACATGACATACCTGCTACCTGTCCTGAGTAATATGTATTGTCTTTTCTCCATCCTGTATTCCAAAGTCAAGCTGAACTACCCTAGGAGATCCATGGGATTAAGCTTGAAGGGTTCGGGGGACCAGACGGAACTGAGCCTAAGATGTGCGAATCACTACTGTGATGCTTGTATTATCAACCCCAAGTGATCAGGGTCATTCCAAATCCCCAGAGGACCTTCCAGGTGCTTTTTGAGCCATATCACATAGACAGATAGATAGACAGGCAGACAGATAGACAGACAGACAGAGATAAGAGATGTATATGTATCTGGGGGGGGGTTGCTGTTTGCTTTTTTTTTTTTTTTAATCAGACTACGCTCAAAAAGAAAAAGATATTTGATATTGTAGGGTAGTCTTTTACTGATGTTTACCAAAATGAACACCAGTGAAGCACTTTGAATAATGGCTTTGTTTCTTTTAAGGAATCTCAGCATGGGTAATAAAGTGGGAAGTCCCGGGTTTCAGTCCTCGGTTCTGCCACTTACTAGATGTGCGACTTTAGCAAGTCTCAATCACTGACAGATTGCTTCTTCATTTGTGAAATGAGCAAGATAATCACACTTAACCTACCCACCTACAGGATTATTTCTAGGGTCAAACTGGTTAATAAACATGTAAAACTACTCTATAAATTCTAAAGCAGTGTCTTGATGTCCGACATTCATAATCTTAACAATACCATTGGGTAAAGTCTGCATCCACTTCAACACTGTAACTGAAAGTGCGTGGCTAGTTTCCTCACACTCCCTTTGCATTCCCTGTTCCTCCAGACAGAGTAAAACCTGGTTCCTGAAGAATATGATTTAATTTGAGTTACTGGGAAACAAAGCACAATGAATAATAGCCCAGACAGGATACAGCTGAGGATCTGTGCAAAAGAATGAGAAGCTGTTTGATCCTGAGCAGGTGTTCTCCCTAGACTGTCTAACCTGAAGATGATTTAATTTGGAAAATAGGGCTTGTTCCTGGGTGGGTAAGCCTTGGGGCCTTGGCTTTTCGGGACTGGGACCGTCACAGGAAATCCTGTGGGAGGAGGTCAGGGAGATTTTCCAAGTATTAAGGGCCTGGGTGGAAATCTTACCTTGAAGAAGTCTTGTTACCACACACAAGCCCTTTTCCTGAAGTAGCGGCAGGAAAACTCCAGTCTGTGCCGGACCTGCCCAGAGACTGCTGTGGAGAGACGCCCTTAGGCCTCTGAGAGAGCGTCTTCTGCAGCGGGGCATGCCGGGAAGACGCGAGGAATGCCGGGAAGGTGCAGGGCATGACGGGAAGGTGCGGGGCCTACTGGGAAAGTTATGGGGTATGCTGGGAAGTCGCCGTGCTGACCCTGAGGGAGGAAGAAAGGAATGCAGGGCCCTGGGACCTTTACGGGACAGAGATGGCCCTGGAGCAGCACGTAAAAAAAAGCAGCAGCATTTATCCCAGAAGTAAAATTGGCCTAGTAGTGTCCATTTTAGAGCTGTTCTCACAAGACAAGACAGCTTGGATTGTTTTCGACTAGCATCTCTTCTCCAAAGATGTCTCCTCCTTTGGGTTTCCCTAGTACCTCAGCTTGGTCCAGATGGCCCAAAGGGGACTGTTTCCTGTGGCCTCTTCCCACTGTTCCGAATGTTAACGATCCCCACCTGTACTGACTTCCTCATCCTGGCTCGTTAAGCCTTCTCTACCTGGGCTCTAAGTTTTTACAACACTGCGGGGAGAAATGTCTCTGAAGTTTTACTTTTCCAACTGAAATGGATAGTCCAGGCCCTCAAAACTTTCCAAACTCATACTTTAAATCCCAGTGTTTTTTCATTTTAGAAAAATTCATTTTACACTTGCGTTAATTTGGGACAGAGCCCCAGCCCTATGTGAGTGGATTATAGATGAAATCCTATTAAATAGAACAATATCGGACCTGACTGCAATACGCAAACAAATTGGAACACAGCTTCTGGGTCATTTTGAACACAACAAAGGATAAAGGATTTACACTTTTTCCTCTCTCTCCTACTTGCTCTCCCAGCATTTTTTTTTTTCTCTCTCTCTCTTTTTCTATATGACTGTGCCTGAGATTGACAATGCACTGGATAGATTCTTGGTCTGATTTCACACTGGAGGTTTTCCTAAGTAAGTGGAAGAATATCCTAACTCCCAGGTGGAATTATTATCATTACTCTCTTTTTTATATGTAACGTAATCTAGTTAGTTCAAAATTTAGGGCAATTAGATCCATCTGTACAGATTGACCATTGCAATCCAGTTAGCATTTTCTTTCTTTTCTTCTGTTTCTTAAAATCTGATTTAAAATATTCTGTTCAGTGTAGTTTAATACACTTTTTAAATGTTTCTTGTTTTCCCTTTCCTCTTAGTGCTTTGTAATTTGTGGGAAGGACTGTCTTTAAGTTAAAAGCAATTAGAGTTGCTTTATGAGATTTAAATATAGCAGAGGAGTTGAAGGGAATAATCCAAGTTAATCAGAAGAAAATATTCAATCATTGACAAAGTATTAAGTACATCAATAGGTAAGTTATGGATTATGTCTAATATTCTATTTTAGAGTGAATACAGTATAATACAGAACACATTTATAATCATAATCATCATCTATTAAAAGTCTATCACTTGTGGGCTTCCCTGGTGGCTCAGTGGTTGAGAATCGGCCTGCCAATGCAGGGAACATGGGTTCGATCCCTGGTCCAGGAAGATCCCACATGCCGTGGAGCAACTAAGCCCGTGCACCACAACTACTGAGCTTACGCTCTAGAGCCCACGAGCCACAACTACTGAGCCTGCGTGCCACAACTACTGAAGCTCGTGCACCTAGAGCCTGTGCTCCGCAACAAGAGAACCCTCCGCAATGAGAAGCCCGCGCACCGCAACGAAGAGTAGCCCCCACTCACCACAACTAGAGAAAGCCCGTGTGCAGCAACGAAGACCCAATGCAGCCAAAAATAAACAAATAAATAAGTAAATTTATATTAAAAAAAAAAAGTCTATCACTTGTGTCATTTTAAACTAACAAACAATTTTAAATGCAATTAAAACTTTTACTTTGGGATCACCATTTCATGGATAAAAATATAGATATAAGTATAGATATAGACACACCTCTGTATAAATTACTTCAATGTTAAGTTTTACTGCAATATACCTCTTCAACTTTACATGTACTGTTTCTTCTTTGCAATGTAACTTATTTCTATACTTGTTATTGATTTTTTTCCTAATATACAATGGAAATTATATGAATTTTATAAAAACTGTCTGGAAAAGCACAAAAATGTGTAATGTAAAACATAACACCCTTCCACAATAAAGGTTCCCTTCCTCACCCAGAAATAACTATTGATACCTTTGGCTGCTTGATGCTTCATCCTCCAGATTTTTTATCATATATATACTAACATACATTATTATTTTAAAATCAAATTATACTTGACAAATTATTCTGTCATTTTATTTTTCCACTAAATCAGTCTCCAGATACCTGTGTTAATATTTGTATACTTAATTCTCTTTAAAAGCCTATATAGTATTCCTTGTGTGGATGTACCATAATTTACAAAACCAACCCCTTACTAATGTATATATTGGTTGTGTCTAATTTCTCCTTACATTTCAGCCTCTTGAGCTGTGTCTTTTTTCCTTTCCATTGCAAATCACCACCACCCCAAATTTTGTGTTTTCTAGTGACCAGGACCACTTCATTCCTTTTTCATTTAGCCTGTTTTCTGAAATGTTTTTCTGACTTTCAGGTCTTGTCCTTTTGTTTTGAATCTTCTCTTTTTATTCTCCTATTTTTTTTTCCCCATTAAGGACAAAAAACCTCTTATACAAAATCTCTCCTCTCTAGTACCAGTGTGCTCTCTTCACACTCTTCCCAACCCCAGCAGTGAAGAAAAAGAGGTGCTTAATATCAGGTTTCTGATAAGAAACAAGGGGCTGCTTCCAGCAGGGAGCCTTGTCAAGATCTCCCTCATTCTGAGCACTCCATTCCCACGTGAACCACAATGAATGGAGATTTCACCCGCCCACCCCACATTGTTCAAGTTGTCCTTTGCTCTTTCTGTCAAATCTTGGCACCCAGGAGACAGCAGAACATGTTCTGAATTCAACCCTGGGGAGCTACCAATCAGTATCACTTGACTCTTCTTACCCATTAGTTGTGCTCTTTCTATGCCTGATGTGGAGTGAGGCCTATGCTGTTCTTTGTCATGGCCCCTTCTCAGTGGGCCCAGCTAACCCCTATAGGGTGGGATGGCTCTGCCCATCCCCTAGGCAGAGTGCCACAGGCAGAGAGTAGAACAAGGGCAAAGTACAAGGCTGAGTCTTAGGACATAGGTTCTCTTACTGCTTCAGCTGCAGGCTCAGAGTCTGTGCAGAAAGTTAGTATAATTTATCTTTTTGTGATCTTAGTTATCAAATACCAGTTAAGAATATTAACTGTCCACTTAACTCACAGAACACTATAAGAATGGAAATCTATAAAACACTTTGAAAATAAAATTCCAAAGAAACAGAGTTTCTTATTTTATATGTCTCTTCTTTTTTGTACATATATTTTAACTGACTTCCTTTGTTTATATCTGCAACTCATTTCTGGTTTTTCCTGCTATACATACCTATTCCTTCCCATGAATTAGTTCTTATTTATGAAACACAGCAGTCTATCTATGTTTATTTCCAATGAGACCTTCTTCCAGTAAGACCAGCAGAGGTTTTGGTGGCTTTTTGTTGTTGTTGTTTGTTTTTGAGGGGAGTGGGGTGGGTTCAGAGAGGGAGAAAGACATGGCTGTGGTCATTTTTTTAATGTAAAATTTTTTTATGTTCCTCAAATTTCTTTTATATCTGAAACATTCTCTGGAATTTTTATATGATTATTAAGGCCTTAGTTTCAAGTGGCAACATTCAAATAAGCAAAAAAACTTTATAGGGAGACTAAACTCCTGTCTGATAGTAAGTTAGGTACTTAGAAAATTAGACTAATTCTTCTAAGCCATAGATAAGTTGGTCAAGAAAAACCAAAACCCTAAACCAACTCGGCGTTTGATTGACTCTGGGCCAATGTCTTAATCTCTCTGTATTTGAACCGTCCAACTTTTTTAGTTTTTTTGGCTGCATCGGGTCTTCGTTGTGCCATGTGGGATCTTCATTATGGCATGTGGGATCTTCATTATGGCATGTGGGATCTTTGTTGCAGCACCGCAGGCTGTTCATTGCAGCGCGTGGGCTTCTCTCTAGTTGTGGCCTGCAGGTTTTCTCTCTCTAGTTGTGGCGTGCGGGCTCCAGGGTGTGTGGGGTCTGTAGTTTGCGCCATGTGGGCTCTCTAGTTGAGGCACGTGGGCTCGGTTGTTGTGGCGTGCGGGCTTAGTTGCGCTGCAGCATGTGGGATCTTAGTTCCCCGACCAGGGACTGAACCTGCATCTCCTGCTTTGGAAGGCAGATTCTTTACCACTGGACCACCAGGGAATTCCCTGAACCTTCCAACTTTAACACTGGTGGAACTTTGATACCAAATGCCAATTGCCTTCTAATAATCGAATGACGGATTGTGGGATGGTTAGAACAAATCTAAATGACACTGAACTCCTTAGGAAAAAGGTGTTCTAATGCTTTTCAGGTTTAAAATAAAGAAACATTTTAGGAATTTAAAAGGGACAAAATTTCAGAAAGTTGCAGCTCTCATGGTAAAAGAAAAGGATGAGAAATTCTGTTTTAACTGTCATTAAATTTGTTTTTCAATTATAAAAAAGAGTCTTGGCTATGTGTAAGTGTTCTTTTTTTTCCTTAGTTAAGAAAACAGCCCATCTCTAAGCATCCAATACTATCACTTCCTTTCTAATTTAGTTCTTCCTTCCCCAGTGAATTTTAATACCATATCAATAAATTCCAACAATACACTATTGTTTTGGCCTTTGATTCTTAAGGAAGGGGGAAAATGCAAATTTGTCTTTTATTAATAAGTGCATAACTTCTAATAGATCATACACAGTCTCATAACTCATCTCAGTCTGAATAATCAACATCATTTGAATTTTCAAAGGTAACACTCCACTGTAATGAAAGAAAGCCCAGTGACTCAGCATTCAGTAGAACTATACAATAGTGGATATCATATTGCTGATTAAAGTGATTATAATTTAATGATCCCACCAAGCATTTCATCTTTGCTGTGCAAACTACAGAGACTCAGGCCATCAAGTAGAAGGAAGGGCCTTAATAGAATTTGTGACAAGTAATATGAGACTGCCAATGCCCCAAACTTACAGCTCCAGTAAACTATAGAAACTTCATATCTGCCAAATTGGAAAACATTAGTGTATTAAAGATTTCAGAAGGGAGTTGAGTGTAAATAGTGTTAATCACTAGGATAAGTTTCCAAATAAGTACATGGCTTTAATGAGGAGATCTGAAATAAGCGGTACCAACAAAAGAGTTGATTACAAGAGTTGATTACATGTAAAATTATAAATCAAGCCCTCACATAATAAAGGGTTGAGGAAGTCACTACAGAATATTCTTTAACAAAAGGAAGACCTTATGAAATGTTGGCAGAGGATGTGGTAAGCCAAATGGCCTGCTAACTGGTTAGATTATCTGAGGCAGTTATGCTTCTGAATTTGTATTTATATTGGTCTAATTTGGCTTAGTTACCCTGGACCCTCCGTGAAGTTACCCAGGCTATCTAGGGGATTAGGAACTGGAAGCGTGAACAGCTCCTACCAAAATAAGTCCTGGCCCTAACCTCTCTCCTCCCCTCCCCTCCCCCCAGCCCCTGCTTTCTCCACCCCCTGCCAAAATCTATATTCAATATATCTGAAATCAAATGAGGCCAGAACATGAACGGAGGAGCATCCATGAAGAGCGTGAGTTTGGGAGTTAGACAAACCTGCCTTGGAATCCCAGCTCAGCCACTTACTAGTTGTGGGATCTCAGTCAAGATATTCAATTTCTCTGAACCTCATTTTCCTCATCTGAATATCTGAATAAGGAGCACAAAAATATCTATCAATACTTCACAGAGTCACCATAAGGAGTATTTAGTTTAGCCCAGTGCCTGGAATGTAGCATCCAGAAGAATGCACCAGTATTATTATTGTTAAGTTTCCTGATTGGTCTTTATATGTCTTCTCTCTCTCTCCCCTCCCCCCCCCACACAAATAGAATAGAACAGAAGATAGAATTAATACCTAATTCCCAGAAAGTACTCACCCTTCCCACCAAAGAAGGACTTTGCTGATAATAACATATGAGATACTGTGTAATTTTACTATTAATACCACCTTACTTCATCAAAAAAAAGGCTTTGTAAGTAGATATGTCCTCATAATACATCAGTTGGATAACATTTGTAGAATGTTTGGATGGCAGCAAAATAGCCTTAAAATAGTTGGAGTTCACAGCACTATTTTAAAATGTGTTCTTTTGTTTCATTAAAAGTAACACTTCTACTCTTCAAAAGATATTAAGAAATGAAAAAAGCAAGCCACAAACATATGTTTGAAAAAGGACTTACATTAAAAAATAAATATATAAAGAGAAAACTGGACAGCTACATGTAAAAGAACGAAATTAGAACATTTTCTAACATCATATACAAAAATAAACTCAGAATGAATTAAAGACCTAAATGTAAGACAAGAAACCATAAAACTGCTAGAAGAAAACATAGGCAGAACACTCTTTGACATAAATTGTAGCAACATTTTTTTTTTGGATTTCCTAAGGCAAAGGAAACAAAAGCAAAAATAAACAAATGGGACCTAATTAAACTTAAAGGCTTTTGTACAGCAAAGGAAACCATTAACAACACGAAAAGGCAACCTACTGAATGGGAGAAAATATTTGCTAATGTATGACCAATAAGGGGTTAATATCCAAAATATATAAACAGCTCATAAAACTCAACATCAAAGAAACAAATAACCTGATTACAAAATGGGCAGAAGAATCGAATAGACATTTTTGCAAGGAAGACATACAGATGACCACAGGCATATGAAAAGACGCTCAACAAAGTTAATCGTCAGGGAAATGCAAATCAAAACCACAATGAGCTATCACCTCACACCTGTCAGAATGTCTATCAACAAAAAGCCCACAAATAACAAGTGTTGGTGAGGATATGCAGAAAAGGGAACCCTGGTACACTGTTTGTGAGAATGTAAATTGCTGCAGCCACTTGTGGAAAACAGTATGGAGGTTCCTTAAAAATGAAAAATAGAACTACAATATGATTCAGCAATTCCACTCTTGGGTATATACCCAGAGAAAAGGAAAACACTAATTCGAAAAGATATATGCACCCCAGTGTTCATAGCAGCATTATTTACAACAGCCAAGATATGGAAGCAACTTATGTTCACCAACAGATGAATGGATAAAGAAGATGTGAGATATATATACACACACACACACACACACACAATGGAATACTACTCAGCCATAAAAAGAATGGAATTTTGCCATTTGCAACAACATGGATGGACTTGGAGAGAATTATGCTTAGTGAAATTAGTCAGACACAGAAAGACAAATACTGTAAGATATCAACTATTTGTGGAATCTAAAAAATAAAACAAACTACTGAATACAACAAAAAAAAGGAACAGACTCACAGGTATAGAGAACAAACTAGTGGTTTCCAGTGGGGAGAGCCAAGGGAGGGGGGGAGGTAGGTGTAGGGGATTAAAAGGTACAAACTACTATGTATAAAATAAAATAAATAAGCTACAAGGAAATATTGTACAGCCAGCAAATATAGCCAATATTTTATAATAACTATAGATGGAGTATAACCTTTAAAAATTGTGAATCACTATATTGTACACCTGAAACTTACATAATATTGTAAATCAACTACACCTCAATAAAAAAAGAAGAAAATATAAAGAACTTATAACTCAGTAATAAGAAGATAGACAATCCAATTAAAAATGGGCAAAAGATTTGACCGGATTCACAAAAGGAGATATATGAATGGCCAATAAACTCATGAGAAGATGCACAACATCCTAAGTCATGAATAAAATGCAAATTAAAACCACAATGAGTAACTACCCTGTACATCCATTTAAATGGCTAAAATTAGAAGGACTGACGATATCAAGTGTTGGAGGAATTGGATTCTCAAACATTGTTGTGGGAACATAAAATATTACAATATTACATTTGGGAAAACTGTTTGGCCGTGTCTTACAAAGTAAACCAGTGCTTATCATCCAACCCAACAATTGTACTCCTAAGTATTTACCCAAAGGAAAGTAAAACATATGTCTACACAAAGACCAGCAGCTTTGTCCGTAACAGCCTAAAACTGGAAACAACCCAAATGTTCAACAGATGAATGGATAGACAAATTGTTGCATATACAGGGAGTGGAATACTACCCAGCACCAACAAATTACTGCCGAACGATGGATGAATTTCAAAAACATGCTGAGTGGAAGAAGACAGACATCAAATAAAACATACCGTGATTCTCTCTCAGATAGATAGACAGACAGATAGATAGATATAAATTTTAAAATATATGTCATAGGGGACTTCCCTGGTGGTCCAGTGGTTAAGACTCCATGCTTCCACTGCAAGGGGCGCCACGCTGCACGGCCAAATAAATAAATAAAACACCTTTAAAAATAAATAAAATATATGTTATATATAAACACATATATAAATACATACATATATTTATATATATGATTTTTGCTGGGTCATCTTTGCTCTTTATTGGCCATAGTCCCTCCAGCCTTCAGTCTCATCAGCACACAAGTGGGTGAGGGGTGCAGGGGGCATGGGCAGGTTGCCCCTTGCTGGGCGGGGCAGTGAGGAGAAGTGGCAGCCCCTCTGGCTGGATCCTTCCTGTCCCCTAGGCCTGGATCCTTGCCTCCTTTCAGCCCTCTCATATATGTATGTATACACATACACACACACACACACACACACACACACACATACACACACCGTTGCCACACAGGCAACCAGTCATGCCAATGTAATGGAACTTGAGTAAGAACTCTGAACCACAAGACTCAGGCAAGCTTCCCTAGTGGCAATATTCCATGTGTTACACACAGGTACCAGGAAAATAATGCATACAAGACTCCACGGAGAGAGGACCATGGGAGCTCTGTATTTAATGCTTTTCCTGGACTCTGCCCTGTGCTCTTCTTCCCTTGGCTGATTTTAATCTGTATCTTTTCCCCAAAATAAGCTATAACTGTGAGTATACGAGCTCTCAGTTTGTTTTTTTGAGTCCTGCTAGCAAATTATCGAACCTGAGGGTAGTTTGGGGAACGCTCCCACTCCGCATGTGCAATTAGTGTCGGAAGTGAGAGTGGTCTTATGGAGAACTGTATTCCTGTTAATTCTGCAGTTTCCAAAACTCCCAAGGAGTTAGCTCTAAATTTTAGCAATATCATAAAGGTGATTTTTTTTAAAGTGGTCGTTTTTCCTCATCTACTGTGTATGCATGTGTGTGTATGTGTTTGCGCATCTGTGCATGTAATCAAGTATACACACACATACCCACAATGGAACACTGTGCTTTTAATGCTGGGAAAGAGAGAATCTCTTAAAAAGGCAATTTTGGAAGCACCTCAATATTTTGTACTTCAAATTTTAAAGGTATAAGTAGATCTTTATAAACTTAGAAGAAATATGAATGAATGAGCATCAACTAATTAACAGAAGGAATCTAGACAAAGTAGGGAGAGAGAAGATAACAGGGGTTGCCATTTACTGTTCTCTAAAAATATTTAAGTGGTATGATTAAGGGTCGTTTTTGTGTTTTTATGTTTTTCAGAATTTTTCAAATTAATGAAAGAATAAATGTATCCTGGACAAATTTAGAAATATATATATATATGTATATTAAAATATATATTAGAAATTTAGAAATATAAGAATTTCACACATTACTTTATGGTCAGAGGAAATATAAAACAATTTATTTCATTTATACACACAAATGTTGTTCTCTTCTTGTTGCAGAGGAGAAAAATAGGGTGATCAAATCTTTTAAGCATAAAACACTTTCTATTAGTATAAAATTCTGTGAAGGAAATGCAGTGAAAAATAAGATGCCAAGGAGAAAAAGGAGTGATATTAAGCATCCAACTGTAAAAGACAAGCTCATTTTAGAATTTTTTTAAATAGATGATAATGGCTATCAAACCCCTACAATATTTTGTATTCAATTAGATTTATTTAAAGGAATGACATAAGTTTTATTTTTAAATTTCAGTATTTACAGTTTGCCAGAAGTTACCTCTCTTTAGTTATTTAAACTTTTGTTGAATACTTTTATACATAAACTTAAAAGTTTGTGGAGGGTGTATATGATTTAAAAAATATTTTAGGCATACATGAGTGAAAGGTTTGTAGGCCACTCACATTAGCTATAAACTACATTTGGCGATCAGTGGAAAAATGCAATACTGTTTAAACTAAGCCAAGGATACTCTGCCACCTGGTGGCTTAGAAATTTTCATGGTCACTAGACAGGAATAAAAACCTCTCCTCAGACCAGGTGTGATGATGAACTGATTCATAATATACAGAATCAGGGAGAGGAATTCCTTGATTACAAAATGTATGGATACAGAGAAGGAAGCAAAATGATTGATTCTGAATATTATCACTGCAAATCCAGGGAATTATCATTGGTAGTTTTTTACGGGGTAAGAAAATATCTAAAATCTCTCACCTAAGATCAACTAATTTCAGAAATGCTTAAAATGATAGTTAATACAGTTTTATTCTGTGAACTTGAGTAAAAGCAAATTTCTCTGTCATTTTATTGTGGAGAAACAGAAAAAAAAGTTTTGATCCATTTTTGTGCACTGTAGAAAATTGAAATTACCAAAGATTCCATACTTTATTGAAAAAGTATATATGTAAATTCTTACTACCTGCATTTTTTTTTTTTGGTTCCTTGCTTTACCTTGGTTAATTTTTCCATTGTTTGGATTTCATAATGGAAACAAGAACTCTCTTCTAGAAGTTGGTGGGGGATTTTTGGTTTATTTGTTTTGGGTTTTGGCTTGCATTATGGATGATCCTTAAAAGAAAAAGCTCAATTTATTTAAACATATTATGTTAATAAAATAATATACTAATATATGTGTATATAGTGTTATATAGTGTGTGTGTGAATATAAACAAGCTTTGAAGGTATAGCTCAGCACTAAATGGGGCTAACATTACAAATATACACCTGCAAAAATAACTGAGAAAGTTTTAAGGAAGAGTAGTGAAGATGACCAGCCCTACCAGATAGTAAAACATAAAGTTACTGTAATTAAGATGGTCATACTACACGTGACTAGACACCTTAGCAATAGTAGAAAAGGACTGGAGTACATGTGGAAGTGAGTACATGATAATGCTGGCATTGTTGCGTGAAAACAAAGCGCAAAAAAATATATTGGCACATATTCATTTGTGTATGTGTAGCCGTATAAAGGGAATAATATTTTAAAATTATTAGTGGACTCTTCTCTTTGTCTTTCTGAGTACAGGCCTAGGACACTTAAGGTATCTACCTGCCCAGGAGAAAGACTGGGATCTGCTTCCTGTGGTAGATGCTATTGTGACTTAGCCAATTACACTTTATCTTCCCCTTCTTCCACGGGGACAGATAGTCCCACAATAGATCCTGTGGAAATGCCTGACATTTTCTTCCCCAGTCTTCCTTTCAGCTGTGGGTATCCATGTGACATGGTTATGGATAATATGAAATATAGAGAAATCTGTTGGAACTGCTTCTGGAAAGATTTTTCACCATGATAAAAAGTAGAGAGACATGGGGAGATGTTTCTCCACTATGAAAGCCTCCTTTCTCTTGCCTTTGAATGAGGCTGTCTGAAGTGATGTCCAGAGCAGCTGCAGCCATCCTGCGACCTTGAGGTGATAAACCTGAAGATGAGACATCAGCACGCTGAGAATGGCAGAGCACAAAGTCTGGGCCCTGAGTGGCACTGTGGACTTGACAAACCAACTCTGGAAGCCCTTAACCCTCAGAGTTTTTGTTTTGTAAGATTATTAAATGTCTTCATTGTTTAAGCCACATTTAGTTGATGTCTTCATTGTTTAAGCTGCATTTAATTGGATATTGTCACTTGTAGCCAAAATCATTCTAACTTCTACATTACAGAGGAATGTCTAAAGACTGACAGAGGTAATGTGCCATTACTGATATATAAAAACAGAAATTTACCGAGAAAAGAATGTTCAAACTGCCTTATCTGTCCCTTGAGTATATCAGCATCCAAGGTCAGAGGACCCATGTTCACTGAGTTCCCCACATGGTGAAGAAGTTACCACATCTGTCAGGGACAATCAGACCATGTGTTTGTCTTTTAATAAATGACCTCTGGTGCGGGGGGAGGTTAGACAAGCACGGGTGACAGTAAGGGCAGGGGGAGAAGCTGCACCCGCTCCACAACCCTCTGTTTGACTCTGGGAGGCGCCACCTCACGGGGTGTCCCATTCCAACCTGGTGCGGCCACATCAGGACAAACATCATCGTGCTTGTGGTCAGGTGGAAGGTCTAATGCCAGGGTTAGCTTTGCGGAGCCGCCCTTGGGTCTCACGTGCTGACAGGCCCCACAAGTAACTGAGAACCTGGCTGGGCAGCTGAGCCGAGGCAGCTGCCAGGCAAGAGCAAACTGCTGTGGGGAAGGCTGCAGAATGGGGCATGTCAGCCCAACCCAGGAGGGCCACAGGGCCATCAGAAGCCAGGCTGCAGTCAGCTTGGCCCGGGGCAACCACCAGGAGTGGTGTGCCAACAGCAGGCCACTGACCCTCCTCAAAGGTCTGCAGGGTAGCCCTGACCAGAGGGATAAAGCTCATGGCCCAGAGGCGGGAGCCAGAGGCCAGCGGACACACACCAAGTGGACTTGAGAATATTGGCTGAAGGTCACATAAGCTGCCCCCCTCCCCCTGCCCCCCCGCCGCCTTCCTGAAAGGTGCAGGGTGAAGGACAGGCTATTGAGAGACTGACATTTTTCATCCAAGTAAGGCTGAACACCTCTCCTAAAGGAGCAGCTTAAACTACCAGGTAGACTAGGGTTTAAACAAAACTGGACACAGGGTTAGTTTTTTTGCCGTTAGCCCATGAGTAGGGGTGGTGGAGAGGTGGAGCCAGGGCGGGAGCAGAGGAAAGCCAGATTCATTACAGGCAAAAATAAAGAGCATACATTTCATCAACACATCTAAATTGTAACGTGAGCTAAATGTATGACCTTGCTACACACAAGATTTCATAAAAAAGACCTAGGAAAGTGACAGCAGTTGGCCCTGGGGGAGGGGACGGGGAGGCTGGGAGTCTGGAGGAGGAGGCTTACTTTCCTCTGAACACTTTGTGCAGTCTGAATATCTTTCTGTGTATATATTACTTTTTCTTTTCTTTTTTTTTTATATTACTTTTTCAATTAAAAAACAAAAGAGTGCTTAGTAAAAACCAGTGAAAGTAAATGGTATGGGACTTCCCTGGCAGTCCAGTAGTTAAGACTCCACACTTGACTGCAGGGGGCACAGGTTTGATCCCAGGTCGGGGAACTAAGATCCCATGTGCCATGCGGTACGGCCAAAAAAAAAAAAAAAAGTAAATGGTATGAAAACAGTAAATAAATAGAAGATAGATAACTAATCATTCTTTTTCATAGAAACATTGTTTTAAAAGCCTTAGTGGATCAGCCAAGAAATTATATAACTTGAAAACCACATCTAGCAAGTAAAACTAAACAGTGGTGGAGGGCAGCACAAACGCTCATCGAGTCACCAGGGCACAGGGAAAGACTCCTGCTCGCCACGCACTAAGGTGAACAGTCACTAGCGGGAGTGAGTACGTCTAACTGCCCAGGCCGTGTGGGGAGAGGCAGCGGGCCAGGTGGCTGCACCGATGGACTTGGACCCCACTCTCCTTTGGTTTGATCTGGGCTGCCACTTACTAGCTGATAACTCTGGGCGAGTTACTTAACCTCTCTTGCCTCAATTTCCTCATATGTCAATTGAGAATAATATTAATATCATAGGGTTGCATAAGGATTCAGTGTAAAGCACTCAAAATTGTTCGTGGCACATAGTAAGCACTCAGCTATCACAGCTATTTCTGGAATTGACTGAGGGGGGAAAAGGTGCTGAGTCTTCCACCTTCTAAGCTCAGAGAAGCGCCATGTCTTGGGGCCAGTCATCACCCCAAAGGGGCCAGTCAACAGAACTGGCATCAACACCCTCCCCATCCCCTCAATCCAGCCCCGTCAATATGGCAGAGGACTTGGGTTAAGGAGAAAGCACCGTGTCCATGAAGGGAGGCTATCCCCATCATCTCATCTCACCTGCCCAAGGAGAGGGGGCAGTTTCGTCCATGGGTGGCCAAGGAAATAGCATGTAGAGCTGTGGAGGCCCAGGAGCAGGGGCATCCTGACATCTCATTTCCTGGTGAGGCTGCGGCTTGGCCATGGGACTTACAAGAGAAGGGAGGAGATGGCATGGCGTGACAGTTAGAGAAGGGGGCAGTGAGTGTACCTCCTGCTCCTGTCTCCAGGCCCCTGGAGCTATAGAAGGCAAGTAAAATTGGGGGCATAATCACCCTGTGCTCTAGATAAATATGCTCCATTAATTGGAAAAATTAAAGTAAAATTTGTAAATCCAATATAAATAGACCAAGCCAAAAATGAATTCAGTCTTTAAGGAGTTTGCAATTTAGACACAATTATAATAGAGTATGTAATGAGTTTTATGAGAGAGTTACAGGAACATGGAGCAGGGTGTCTAAATCAGATGGAAGGATCCAAGAAGTCTTCCTGGAGGAGGTGACACTTAAACTGAATTTAAAGGATGAGAATGAGCTAACTAGAAAAAAGGGGAAGGATGGGAGAGTATTTCAAGAACAGCACATGGAGAGAAGTGGAGGTAAGAAATCACACACTACATTTTAGAACTTACATCTGGTTTGGAGTGGCTGAGAGGCAGGGTGGATGTGGGAGTGAAAGGAGATGAGGCTAGAGAGGAACGTATATCCAGATAATGCAAGACCTGGCATGCTAAACCAAAAGGTTTTAAATTTGTTCTTAAATCAGTGGGGAGTCATTGATTTTGAAGAGGGAAGCAACACGATTACATTTGCAGTTTAGAAGCATCATACATCCAGCAGTGTGGAGGCCTCCAGGCTGAGACAGGAAGGCAAGCTAGGAGGCTACTGCTGCCATCGAGGCAAGATGACACAGTGACAACACGGCGCCTGAGTGAAGGCAGAGATGAGGGAGACAATCAGGAAGCAGACTCTATCCTTGGTGACTTTAAATGTGAGATGAGGAGGAATGGGGAGTCTAGGACGCTTTCTAGTTACATGACTTGGACAGATGCCCAGACAGGAAAAGCAGAAGGTGGAGCAGGGGTTTTTTTTCTTTTTAATTTATTTATTCATTTATTTATTTTTGGCTGCTTTGGGTCTTCGTTGCTGCGAGCAGGCTTTCTCTAGTTGCAGCGAGCGGGGCCTACTCTTTATTGCGGTGCGTGGGCTTCTCCTTGCGGTGGCTTCTCTTCTTGCAGAGCACGGGTTCTAGGCGCACGGGCTTCAGTAGTTGTGGCTCGCGGGCTCAGTAGTTGTAGCGTATGGGTTTAGTTGCTCCGTGGCATGTGGGATCTTCCCAGACCAGGGCTCGAACCCCATGTCCCCTGCATTGGCAGGCAGATTCTTAACCACTGTGCCACCAGGGAAGCCCAGTTTGGGGTACTTTTTGTCCAAAGAATATTATTTCGACTTTTGGAACTCTACAGAACAAGGTATCATAATGACATAATTTTTTCCTACATATCTGAGAATTATGATCATTTATTTGTACGTATATCCACTAAGTTTCATATCAGTAATATATACTCACAAAGTCATAAAGTAGTACAAAGTGTGAAGCAGTCTTTACCAAAAAAATTCCTGAAGTCATTTTCACCGTGCTTTAGAGGATGCTGTGGGAGAATCACAGTAAAACATTGGAGAGGCCCCTCTCCCTCAAATCCTAACAGGTAAAATGTTGTGTTTCTGTTAGAAAGATTGCCAGAATGTACTGTAACCTCACACTTAGAGAAGAACTCCTACCTTCCAGTCGTAAACAAAACTGAAAGCACCAAGCCAAAGGCCCCTCTCAGAGCAGATTTTAGTCATCCTTTGACATCAACCGAAGGACATGCATGATATATCACAGGGCCCAGTCTCAGGTGAGGTTTGGAATTTCCTTTCCTGGTTCTCTCTCTTGGAGAGCAGAAAAAATAATCCCTCAGGGTTGGAACACACTGTCAAGCTTGACATCACTTCGGGCTGGAAATCTCCAGAGTTTTCTCCTCACGATTCAAAACCAGGGCAGGTATTAAGACTGAAAATCATGCTGACAAGTAAATTAGGGGGGGGGGGAACCTGTTAATAAAAAGGCAAGCTGAGTGAGATTCTCCGTGTCCCTCTTCAAACAAAGCCCACATACGATCCGGGATTGTGTGACATCCTCCTTGATGGATGTACTGTTCTTGGGAGCACTGCCCAGAACCCCGGCCAGGAAGCCAGAAGCAGGCCTCTCAGTTCTAGAACGTTACTAACTAGCTGTTTGACTCTGAGTCCCTCTCTGGGCTTCAGTTTCCCATAAATAAAAAGTCAAAAAATTGACTGTGTGATTGCTAACAGCCCTTAACCCTTAGCTCTAAAAATCACTGATTCTTTTTTTTTTATCATCTCAGGAAATATGTGTATTAAAGTGTCTCTAAATGACAGTAGGGCACATGGTAAACTCACAATACATGTTCCTTGAACTAATTAATTAATTTGGGCACTAAGAACAAGAGGCTCTTCTTTGGCAATTTTTTGATAAATTATAACTACGGACATTTTTCTCTTTCAGACTAGGAGGAGAGAATGCTACATAATAGCGAGCAGCTAAACTAAAATGTCTCTGGTACTCTGCTGGTGACTCCACCCCGTTAGGTTTGTGTGGCTCAGGAATCAAATTCCCCCATTAACCTAAAAAAATCCGTTCATCCTGCCAACAGGAGTCCCATGCCCAGAATGGAAAGTCTTGACCATGTGTGGAATGCGTTTTACAAACAAAACTGAAGAAGCACAATCCCTAACAAAGTGCTGGGTACTTTCTGAACAAAGAAATAACCTGGGCAGATGATTTTGTTTCAAAGATGAAATGGAATATTAGAAGACACAATTGTTTTTAAACAGCTAAATACAGAGTGGAAAATAAAAGCATTAAAAGGGTTGTAAATTGTGTGAAAGGACTAAACATTTACCTCTGTTACTTATTTTTATATTTGTTGGGCTCACTTTTGCCGTTATTTAACGTTTAACGTTGAACGAGTTACTTTTCTATTTCTGGGTCTCTTGTCTAGAAAAAGTAAAGTTAGGGGTGGGGGAAATTGGTCTAGATAAGTTCTAGAGTTATTCTAGCTTCTATGATTCTATGCAAAACTTCTTTTCTGGTTACAGAGGTAATAGAATTCATATCAAAAATTTGATTTACCATGGATGAACCTCGAGAACATTATGCTAAGCAAAATAAGACAATCGCAAAAGGACAAATTCCGTATGATTCCTCTCATATGAAGTATCTAAAGCAGCCAAAATCATAGAAACAGAAAGTAGAAAAGTGCTGGCGTCAGAGGGGAGGAGGAATCAGCGTTCAGTGGGTATGGAGTTTCAGTTTTGCAAGATGAAAAAGTTCTAGAGATCTGTTGCACAACAGTGTGAATATAATTAACACTATTGAAACGTACACTTAAAAATGGTTGAGATGGTAAAATCAATATTATGCTTTTACCACAATAAAAATTTTTGTTTTAGTATAAGAAGAAAGAGGAAATGTTAAACCATCCAATATTCAATCACTCAGAGAAAACTTCTATTAACCACGTGATACTTATCTGCCAGATATGGTCACGGTCTATTTTTCACCACTTAATGAGTGCCTACACTCTGGTACAGAACAAAATAGTGGACATGACAGACATAGACCCAGCTCTCATGGGTAAGGAAATCAGCAATCACACTAAAAAGCAATACGTTCTACCATAAGGGGGCATACAGAAGGCAGTGGAAGCACGGAGAAGGAGCTTTCCCAGGGAAATCATTTTTTAAAAAATTTATTTATTTTATTTATTTATTTTTGGCTGTGTTGGGTCTTCGCTGCTGTGCGCTGGCTTTCTCTAGTTGCGACGAGCGGGGGCTACTCTTCCTTGCGGTGCGTACGCTTCTCATTGTGGTGGCTTCTCTTCTTGTGGAGCACAGGCTCTAGGCATGTGGGCTTCAGTAGTTGTGGCATGCGAGCTCAAAGTTGTGGCTCGCAGGATCTAGAGCGTAGGCTCAGTAGTTGTGGCGCACGGGCTTAGTTGCTCCACGTCATGTGGGATCTTCCCGGACCAGGGCTCGAACCCGTGCCCCCGGAATTGGCAGGTGGATTCTTAACCACTGCGCCACCAGGGAAGCCCAGGAAATCATTTTTAAAGGCTGCATGGTAGTTCATTGTATGGATATTCCATGATTTATTTAACTACTCTTCTATTTTTGAAGGGAAAAGCTTCTAAGTTTTTGTTATTCTAAAACAAGTGGGAAGCAGCCGCATAGCACAGGGAGATCAGCTTGGTGCTTTGTGACCACCTAGAGGGTGGGATGGGGAGGGTGGGAGGGAGACGCAAGAGGGAGGAGATATGGGGATATATGTATATGTATAGCTGATTCACTTTGTTATACAGCAGAAACTAACACAACATTGTAAAGCAATTATACTCCAATAAAGATGTTAAAAAATAAAATAAAATAAAATAAAACAAGTGGGATGCATATTTTGGTATAACAGCCTTATCCACATTTTAAAAATATTTTCATGAATGTTAAGATTATACTAATCTCTTGCAGCAGATGGCAGAAGAGATGTAAAAGAAAAAACACTGTCTTACCAGACACGCAAGGCAATGTTTTTTGGGTTTTTTTTAATTTTTTTGCCCCCCACCCCTGCACCTCACGGCATGTAGGATCTTAGTTCCCCAACCAGGGATCAAACCCGTGCCCCCTGCAGTAGAAGCGCACAGTCTTAACCACTGGACCACCAGGGAAGTCCCTAGACATGCAAGGAAATGTTACCAAAGAGGTGTGTGTGCATGGGTATCTCTGTGTGTGTGTGAATATAAACCATTTTGCTTTGTCCTAAAAGACCATTCTGGATTGCAGATCTTCCAAAGAAGGCATATCTAACACATACATGCCCTACATTGCATGGGACAGGGAGGCTTATGGGTTTGAGCTCCACAGTACATTGCTCCATCCGGGCAAAAGGTCACGTGCGGCAGAAGACCAAAGCTAAAAATAAAATGTGCCATTGGGAAAATTAAGGAGTGAGGCAGACCAGATTAGCACTTCTGTATCCTCCCATGCACTGTGGTAACCTCCTCAGCTAGCGAAGGCAGAATGATTCTTCCATGAAAGTCATTGTTATAATAATACTAATAATTTTAGTAACAACGCAGAGTAGTTTCATGTTAACACCTCTGTTCCTAAAGGCCAACTTCTCGTGGACCATCTATGGACCAGACTGCCCCTTGTCCACAATTCAAGGTCTCCAGGAAGACATAGCACCACAAAGGTGAGGAACCTAAGGAGCTGAGTCTCCTTGAAAGTTTATCAATAGTCTGGTAGGACTTAGTGGATTAGAAGAAAGGAAATAACAATATGGAGCACGTGGATGGGCTTAGGGAGGATTTTGTGTGTGATCCCTTCCTTCATCATTGTGATCCTGCACATTTCTCAGAAGATCCAAATAATTAATGCCATTGGGACTATTTACAAGGTTGTATCTCTACAGGAAATTGTCTGAATATTCCTCCTGCAGATGTAAGTCAAACTTTTTCAGGACTGAAATCTTTCTTTCCAACCTCCGAGAGAATGAGAGAGAGAGAGAGAGAGAGAATCACACACTGCTACTTACAGAGTTGCCACATAAATCATAGGTCCGGGTTTTTAAAGTTTTTCTTCCTGTTAAGATTCATGGGGAGGATGGTGGGGAACAATTTGGGGACTGCATTTAGCATATTTTTTTAGAGTATCTACTGTGTACGTATAAGACACAATAGGGCTGTAAAGTCAGAGTGACTATCTTCTTGGGGTTTATATTACAACTGGAGAATTAAAACTCCATGTTAATAGTCATTTATACAAGATATCAACTACATATAAGGTGCTACAACAGTCCAGAGAGGGAGAGCTCATTCCCTGCTAAAACATCCAGAAATAGGAAGGCAGCTGCGAAATATTTTAGTGAAAGGTTATTTCTTTCTAATTAGAACCTGTATATTTAAGACTAACTTAATTTAAAATTTTATAAAATTATGTCATTCATAAAATGATGAAAGAATATATACAGACAAATGCTCAACACTTAGATGAAGTATCTTTTCCAATTGATAACTTAATCTCTAGGTTCATTCTCAATCTTCATTTAACTCAACTGATTCATACCTTTGGCAGAACTAAAAACCAAAGCAAATTAGGTTGACTTTGCATTTTGTTTACTGCATCCCCACCTTGCCTAGACTTCTTGAGATTTCTAAAATTCAGGGAAATGCTTTTCAGAGACTCACAGTAAAAGAAGAAGAAAGCAGAACTCCTTGATAAGATGCAAACTGGATAATCAAGACAGGGAATTCTTTACATGAATGACAACTATGTACCTTATGAATCTTGAAATTTAAAAAAACAACTTAAGAGAATTTAATAGAATTTTAAGAAATTAATAAAAACAACTTAGAAGAAAATAAGAATTATAACCAGGCTAAGCCTGCAGAACCTACTAGCTTCTTTGTCTTCAAGTTGATTTAAAAATGTAATTCAAATGGTAAGTATTTACTAAATGCCAATTATGTGTTGCCCAGCGGGGTCACAAAGATCAGTAAGACAAAGGCCCTAGCTTCCAGAACTACTGTCTAGTATGGAAAATAGACATGTCAATACAGGTTAAATGACACAATACCAATTACAACCATTAAATTGATTTTAGAAACTATTGAGATTGATAGACCCAAGTATTGCAAGTGTTAGGGACTGAACTGTGTCCTTCCAAAATTCATATGATGGTGTTGATGTCCTAGCCCTCAGCGCCTCAGAATGTGTCTATTTGGAGAGAGCATCTTTAAAGAGGTAATTTAGGTAAAATGAGGTCGTTAGGTTGGGCCCTAATCCAACATGACTGGTGTCCTTATAAGAAGAAATTAGGACACAGACTCTCACAGAGGGAAGACCAAATGACATCACAGGGAGAAGACAGCTATCTGCAAGCCAAGGAGAGAGGCCACAGAAGAAACCAACCCTGAAGACACTTTGATCTTTGACTTCCAGCCTCCAGAATTATGAGAAAATAAATATCTGTTGTTTAAGCTACCCAGACTGTGGTATTTTATTATGTCGGCCCTAGCAAACTAACACAGCAAGGATATAGGCAAAGCAGAAAATTTTATACATTGCCGTTGACTAAATTGCACAACGATTTTGGACAATGATTCCATTAGAGGTGTCTACCCTGGAGAAAGTCTTGAAAATGTGCTCAAGAAAATGTATAGAAAGCTGTTCAGTGTAGCATTACCTCTAATGTGAAGAAATTGAAACTAACCTTCCCTTATGAGAACATTGATACAAATAAGTAGAAATCAAAACACTGCAAATAACCTATAAGATAAACCATTATCTTTAAAATCTCTAATAAATAATACCCATGTGAATATGTTTTAAAAAAATAGGAAATGAGCTAAATAAATAAATGATTCGTTCACACCACAGAATACTACACAGTAGCCAAAATGACTGAACTAATGTATTTGCATGTATCCACTTGGATAAATCTCAAAAGCAATGTTCAGCGAAAAAAATTCAAAACTATTTGTACAGTATGATATGTATGTGTAATTTTAAAATGAAGTTGTATATATTATTTATGGATATATACATATGTATAAAGTACAAATACATACATGGGCATGAGAAGCATATAAGACAAGACTAGTTAAGGGCATGGACTGTGGAGCTTCCTTACCAGTTATATAATCTTTGATAACAAAAAAAAAAAATCTGTCTCTGTTTCCTCATCTGTAAAATGGGATTAATAATAGTGCCTACATTATTGGATTGTTGGGAAGACTGCATGAAAAAATGTACATAAAATGCTTAGTTCAGTGTCTGGCTAATTGTAAATGCTCAATAAACATTAGCTTACTAGATAAAATATTAACTTAGAAAAAAAAAATGTGTTCAACTATACAGGTAATCAAATGTAAGCAAAGTAAAATAAAATTGAGTTGTTAGTTTTGGCAAAGCTTTATCAAAATGAAAATACTGTGATAGTCTCCAGATCTTGGTGTACATGCCCTTGTATAATGCCCTCCCCTTGAAGGTGGGCTGGACTCAGTGACTTGCTGTAACAAACAGAATATGGCAACATCATGGGACATTACTTCCAAAATGAGGTTATAAAAAGACTGAGGCTTCGTTCTTGGGTACTTTCTCTGTCTTGCTTGCTTGCTCTGAGGGAGGCCAGCTGCTGTGTTGTGAGCTGCCCTGTGGAGTGGCCTACATCACAAGGAATCAATGTGTCTGGTTAACGGCCAGTGCCTGAACTTGGAAGTGGATCCTCCCCGGGTTGAGGCTTCATTCAGCAGCTCTGGCTGACAGCTGAACTGTGTCTCATGAGAGCCTCTGAGCCAGAGACACCCAGCCCAGCTTCCTGACCAATTGAAACTCAGAGATAACAAATGCTTACTGTTTTCAGCTGACAAATTGGGGTGGAGGGGGGTTACTTGTTATACAGCAATAGATAACTAATACACCCAATGTAGGCCAGGGAAGCTAATGCTGGTGTATGTATATAGTGTTAGTAAGAATGTGAATTGGAATTTCTAAAGAGCAATTTTGGCAATATTCCTAAAGATATTCACAATTTTTTTGTCCTAAAGAAATAAATACACAAAAATTGATGCATATTCATTGAACTATTAAATATAATAAATATAATAGTGAATAACTGGTAATAACTTACATGCCGAACACTAGTTGGAGAATTGTGATGTGATAATAATAAGAAACACATATTTTGGTCTTTATCCCTGGTTCCTGGCCAGAGCTTCCACAGCCTTTGTAATTTCCTAAGTGATAAAAGTGCTAGGAGCATCTTTTGTTCTAATATATGGTCTTTGACCCCAGTTCCTGACCCAGGGCCCCTGATGAACCTAATTTTTGGAATGTCCTGAGTGATACGAATGTCTTCTGTTCTAATGAGGCAACTCTTGCTGGGCTCCTAGATGGGGGTTGGTCTCCAGAAAGACCAAGCCATGATTAGAAGCTTGGGCTGCTCAGCCCTGCCCCACCCCATCTTCGGTGGAGCGGGGCTGGAGATTGAGTTAATAATCCATTATGCCCATGTGATGAAGCCTCCATAAAAATCCCTAAAGCACAGGGTTTGGAGAGCTTCTGGGTTGGTGAAAACATGGAGGTGCTGAGAGGGTGGCATACCCAGTGGGGCATGGAAGCTCCGAACCCCTCCCCCATACATTATCTTCTGCATTTCTTTCATCTGCCTATTCCTGAGTTGTAGCCTTTTATAATAAAGTAGTAATCTAGTAAGTAACCTGTTTTCCTGAGGTCTGTTAGCCATTCTACCAAATTCTTGAACCTGAGGAGGGGTCATGGGAACCTCCGATTCATGACCAGTTTGTCCGAAGCACAGGTGACAACCTGGACTTGCACTTGGTGTCTGGAGTGGGGAAAGGCATTCTTGTGAGACTAAGCCTGTAACTTGAGGGCTCTGATGCTATCTCCAGGTAGCAGAATTGAATTAAATCATAGGACACCCAGTTGGTGGCACCCACAGAGAATTGGAGAATTGGTTGGTGTGGAAAAAACCCACACACATTTGGTGACAAGAAGTGAAATATTGGAGCATAGAGTGTTGAGAGTAAAGTAGAAAAAAGTAGGTTTTTTTATGGTCATTTGATAAAATCTTGAGCAGACTTTAAAATTCACGTGAAAATTCTAGTTAATGGTTTGTTGAAATGTTCACAATATAATAGTAACTATGTTCACACATAAAAGTAATTGGGGCTGACCCTAATTTTTGTTTTATTTATTTGTTTACTTTTTAAAGGACTTGATAGAAATATACCAACATGGGGACTTCCCTGGTGCGGCAGTGGTTAAGAATCCGCCTGCCAATGCTGGGGACACGGGTTCGAGTCCTGGTCCGGGAAGAGCCCACATGCTGCAGAGCAACTAAGCCCCTGCGCCACAACTACTGAGACCGCGTGCCACAACTACTGAAGCCCACATGCCTAGAGCCCGTGCTCCTCAACAAGAGAAGCCACCGCAGTGAGAAGCCTACGCACCACAACGAAGAGTAGCCCCCGCTCGCCGCAACTAGAGAAAGCCCACGCGCAGCAACGAAGACCCAATGCAGCCAAAAATAAATAAATAAATGAAATTTTTTTTTAAAAAAAAAGAAAGAAATATACCAATATGATAATGGTGATGGTCACCAAGTAATGGAATTATTAGGTGATGTATATTTTCTTGGTCGTACTTTCCTGTAGGTTCTAATTTTTCCACAGTGAATATGTATTATTTTTAATCTGAACTATTCTCAAGTACAAAATAATTAAACGTGGGCCTAGTATGATTCTTAAAACACATTTACCTTACCTATTTTTTCTGGGTCATATTTTTCAAATTCTTCTCTCAAGTTTCTGAATCCTTCCAGCCACTTCTCAACATCAAGTAAATCTTCTTGTTCTTCCTCTATTCTTGATATTTTCCAACACGGTCTCTAGATATGACTGAAAAGGAAAAACACCAAAGTAAATCTTGATTTAAAATTATATAAAATCTAGGGATTCCCCGGTGGTCCAGTGGTTAGGACTCTGCACTTCCACTGTAGTGGGCATGGGTTCAATCCCTGGCTGGGGAACTAAGATCCCACCTGCCATGTGGCCAAAAATAAATAAATAAATAAAATAAAATAATATAAAATCTCAAAAAGGTAATTGGATTTGACCCTTTGCATAAAGTATGATTTTACTTCAGGAAATAAAGATTTAAATAAGTTTACATAAAAATCCAAAATGTATTTATATAAGTCTGGATTTCTTAACCCAGGCTCCATGAACATCTGGGGCTTCACAAGTGGGTTTCAGGTAGTTCATGAAGCTTTACACAAAATATCAAGTGTATTTGCCTCTTCCTTAGAAGAGAGTTCATAGTTTAAGTAGGTTCTCAGTCGGAGCTGTAATCAGAGTGACAGCTGTCCTGGTTCGACCAGCACTGTTGCTTTTAGCACAGAAAGTCCTGAGTTTAGGAACCTCTCAGTCCTAGGTAAACCAGGATGGTGGTTACTCTATCTGAAATCCAAGAAAGACCGATGAAAAATAACACAAAGATTTAATTAAACTCAATTGAATGTACAAGTAAAAATTAGAAGACTACTTCTTAAATCAGAATACTGCCATTTCTTCTTATTTAACCTATGTCCTGAGAATTATTTTGTATATAAACCAAAGCTCCTGGTATCTTTCCTACTTAGTTTCTAGACTAACTGCAATTTGCAAATGACCCCCGCCTTGTTACCGTGAACTTTTACCTTTTGTCCTGTGTATTTGGTGGCTCCTGCATTACTAGGTTGAGGTAGGACTGCCCTGGCATGATCACCCCCAGAGTCAGTCCTGAAGGGAAATGCATGTCATCACATAAGAATCCAGATCTGTGGCAGGATGGGGAATTCAGGTGCTCTCCATTGGGTTAGGTGTCGGGGCACTCCCAAATGGTGTATATTAAGCTAATTTCTGCCCTCATTGGGGGTAGGCTAGAAATCAGTAGAAAGGACCCAGGAGAGGCCTTTCCATTTCTGCAGAATTCCATGTAAGGATGGATGGGGCCTATGAACTCCAGAGATAAGCTCTATCTGATTACGAGTACTCAAATTATGGTGTATCTTTTTATTTCTCTTTTGTAATCCATCGACCTTTGGTGAAGTCTTTTTGAACCGTCAGCTTTGTGTCAGCTGTGCCTCAGAGAATCATAGGGGGACTTTAGGCCACAGCTGGGGAGAGCAGTCCTTGTGGAGGGCACAGTGGCAGCAGCAAGAATTAATGAGACTTCGATGCAAAAGTGCGTCTCAGGAACAGAGTCTCTGACTCAATCAAGGAGATTCTCTTTCCACTCTTCACCTTGGAAGTTCTGGTTTTTTTCTACTAAGAAAAGTGACTTTTGGACTTCCCTGGTGGCACAGTGGTTAAGAATCCACTTGCCAGTGCAGGGGACACAGGTTCGAGCCCTGGTTCAGGAAGATCGCACAGGCTGTGGAGCAACTAAGCCCGTGTGCCACAACTACTGAGCCTGCTCTCTAGAGCCCACGAGCCACAACTACTGAGCCCACGTGCTGCAACTACCGAACCCCGTGCGCCTAGAGCCCGTGCTCTGCAACAAAGAGAAGCCACCGTGATGAGAAGCCTGCGCACCACAATGAAGAGTAGCCCCCGCTCACCACAACTAGAGAAAGCCCGCGCACAGCAACGAAAACCCAACGCAGCCAAAAATAAATAAATAAAATAAATTAAAAAAAAAAGAAAGGTGACTTTTATTATATGATACTTTACAGTGTCAAATAATCAACATAGGTAGTTTTCTTCCTCTGCTTAGTTTTTATACCTGAAACACTGGTGTTTTTGGATGATGCATTGTGATCTTCAATCCCCAGTTTTTTGAGTTCTATCTCTTTTGAGAACACCTATTCTGTTCTCATCATACCTGCATTAGTAGAAATGATACATGTGATGTAACATATAAGTTCTATAAAACTGACAAGTACGTGATCTTGAGATGGCAAATGTGAGCCATGTGGGCCACAAATTTTGCCTCCTAGGCCCATACCAGCAACTCTATTAATCACAGCATTATTTCTGTTAAGCCCAGACTCAACCTCAGAAATTTTCACAAGTCCTACCAGACATTTATTTATTTCTGTGTTCATGAAATATATTTATTTATGTGTATATGTATATACATATATGCATACATACATATACATATACATAATGGATTCATTTATTCTTTCCATGTAAAAAATGAATAATTCTTTAAAAATTCTTTGGCAGGGATTTCCCTGGTGGCGCAGTGGTTAAGACTCCGAGCTCCCAATGCAGGGGACCCGGGTTTGATCCCCGGTCGGGAACTAGATCCCGCATGCATGCTGCAAAGAGTTTGCATGCCCGGGAGATTTTTCAGCAGAGGACTGAAGCTTTGGCCCTAGAGTTCTCACCTGCCCTTCCTGCCAGCCTGCACTACAGATTTCAGACTCTGTGAGAGCTCCTACATTCCTAGAAAGAGTCTATATTCAGGAGGAAGTAATCCCAGAAAAGGAAGAACAGGCAGATCAAGACGTGTAGCTCTGTGGCGGCCAAGTTGTGGTTTTTGACAGATCGTCGAATCAGGGAAGACTATCCTCAAAAAGAGATCTTACGAGCGTTAAAGGCCAAATGTTGTGAGGAGGAACTGGACTTTAGGGCTATGGTGATGGATGAGGTGGTGCTAACAACTGAGCAAGGAAACCTGGGTCTTCGTATCAAAGGAGAACTAATTACTGCTTACCCTCAGGTGGTGGTAGTGAGAGTACCAACCCCTTGGGTGCAAAGTGATAGTGACATTACTGTTTTGCGCCATCTAGAGAAGATGGGATGCAAGTTGATGAACCGACCTCAAGCCATCCTGAACTGTGGTAATAAGTTTTGGACGTTTCAAGAGTTGGCAGGTCATGGTGTTCCTCTGCCAGATACTTTCTCTTATGGTGGTCATGAAAATTTTGCTAAAATGATTGATGAAGCTGAGGTACTGGAGTTCCCAATGGTAGTGAAGAATACACGGGGTCATAGAGGCAAAGCAGTTTTCTTGGCTCGCGATAAGCACCATTTGGCTGATCTAAGCCATCTTATTCGCCATGAAGCTCCATACCTGTTTCAGAAGTATGTTAAAGAGTCTCATGGAAGGGATGTACGTGTCATTGTTGTGGGAGGCCATGCGGTTGGCACCATGTTACGCTGTTCAACAGATGGGAGGATGCAAAGCAACTGCTCACTAGGTGGTGTGTGGATGGTGTGCTCCTTGAGTGAACAAGGGAAACAGCTAGCTATCCAGGTGTCTAACATCCTGGGAATGGATGTGTGTGGCATCGACCTGTTGATGAAAGACAACGGCTCCTTCTGTGTCTGCGAGGCCAATGCAAATGTAGGTTTCATAGCCTTTGATAAGGCTTGTAATCTGGATGTAGCTGTTATCATGGCGGACTATGCCGCCTCCCTTCTGCCCTCTGGCCGGCTCACCTGGCGTATGTCCCTGCTCTCCACGGTGTCCACGGCCAATGAGACTAGTGAGCAGGAGCTGGGTCCCCCAGCCAACACTGCTGTCGACAACATGAGCGCAAGTTCCAGCTCTGTTGACAGCGACCCTGAAACCACGGAGCGAGAGCTGCTCACCAAGCTCCCAGGGGGCCTATCCAACATGAACCAACTGCTAGCCAATGAAATCAAACTCCTGGTGGAGTGATTCCACCAGTAAATAATTAACCAACAAAACCCTTGTAAAACTTTCTTTTTCTTCTTCTTTTTTTTTTTTTAAACCAACTTGCAATGCTGTTCATGGAAAATGCTCAGGAAGATGAGAGAAAATTGAGTAGGATTAGTTAGGAGGGAAGGAGGGGGAGATAGACGAGACCTTCGCTACTAAGATGTTACTGACTTTGATTTACAAATCCTACAGATAGAGAGGCAGAAGAGGTGAGATACAGAAAAATGTCAGGCTCTCATAGTTACCCTTTTAAATTACTCAAAAATGTGTAGGCTCTCAGGCCACGAAGAACATAATTTTTTCATGGTCTCTTGCTTTCGTTTTTGTACAGTTGGTACAAATTTCAGAGTAGTGTAACTTCACATTGTGTTGTAATCCGTGAGGAAGACATCTACCTAAATTATAAATTTTTAATACAAATCTGAAAATTCAGCCTATACGCTCTTATCTAGGAGCTTTATGTTCATAGCTAGGAAATCTTGAGGAGCTCTTTTATTGACTTTTTCCCCCTTAATTTGGGTAGGAGGGCAACATGAATGTGACCCAATAAAGGTTTTTTTAATGATAAAGTTGGCATGTTTGCATGATAAAAGGGAATTGAACAGTATTGCAATGTCTGGCACACAAAATAACATTTACTCCATTGTAGATACAATTGCACTAGTTAAAAATATGTGCATTGACTTGTATTTGTTAGTGTTTTAGCCTTTTTTGAAAGATATATGCTGTTTATGTTGCTTTTTTTTTTTAATACATGCTAGTCTTAACATTCCCTGATCTATGCCTGCATCTTTAACAATGCAAAGTGAAGAAAATGCTACCTTTTTTGTTAACAAGACACTGACTTGAAACGTGCATTTAAAGCCTTTTATTTTTTTCCTTTTTTCTTTTGGTGGTTGGGCATTTAAAGAATAAGGACAAGGAAAAATATTTTTGGGGGGGAATAAAGGGTCTATAAGTTCCTAAGTATAAAGTTGAAGTGATTTCTAATACCAGAGTTATATATCTGCATTTTTCACATTTTAGGAGGGTGTGTGTGTGCACGTGCGTGTGTGCGTGCGTGTGCACGCTTGCATGTTTATGTGCTTTGCTTTTTGTTTACACCAACCAATCAAAAAGATTCTAGAAAATGGAGCATGACGGGAAACATTTTTTTACTTTAAAAAGAAAAAACAACTGAGTTGTTTTCGTAACTATAATCTACTGGATAGAGGTACTCACCTAAAGACATGAGGAGAATAGCTGCTTCTTAGGCTTTTGTGTATATGTATGTTGTTTGCTTTTTTTTCTTTGGTTCTAGACTGTTCAGTGTGTGATTTATTCCACGCTACATGCTTTTCCTCTGCTTCTTGCTGTGCATTTTCTCCTATTACACACAGGTTTTGGGGTGGGGTGGACTGAACATTTTTGTTTGGGGACTTATTTAGCAGTATTGAGTCTTTCATAGCCCTACTCTGAAGCCTTCAATATTCTACTCTTTATATTACTTTATTTCTGAATTTATGAAAGCCCCCAAACTGCATATAATATGAGCCTTTAAACATGGGTAAAACTATCGCAATGAATGGTTTGGAAGGTGTGTTAAGAAATGGAGATGCTCCAGAGCTCAACGTAATTTTTTTAAGCAGCAAGTTCCATCTCCCTACAATCCTCTGAAGCTTTTTACCCAAGTCCTTTCTTGCCTCTCCAGCGGTTTTTTCCTTCAGATGGACCTTAAACATAATTTCTTGGACACTACTAGAGAGACTTTGAGGCAATAAGATCAGCATTAACCAGCTCTAACAGATGTTTGATCATGCTTACTTGCACAGTTTTCCCCCCATTTTAAAAAAGGAATGCAATAAAACTTGTTTTTTCCATAGAATTAAATAATATTAAAATGGAGTGAAAGGTTGATTGTTGACAAATAGAATAGTACCTCTGATCTGTGCAGTGTCTCATTTCACCTTAGAAAAAGATACATAAGAGGAGTTTCTAATTTATTTTAGGATATTCTCATCTCATCTAAAAGAATTTGACTTGTACAGGGTTATTGTGTGACATATTGTGGAATATATAAGTACCTCTGGCTCACTTGGTACTTCTTTTACTAAATGACCATACTTTGGAAGATGCACACTATTCGGGATAGAGAAATAAACAAGGGAGAAGGAATCGCTTAATTAAATCATCATTCATAGGTGTGTAGAGACCATCCGGTTGCCACATAGATTATGATACATATACTTTGAATAGTTACATATCACATGTATATAGATTAGTGAATTTTAAAACACAAATAGAACACCCTCTCTATTTGATGAAAAACTCAAGGTTTCTGTTGGGTGGGATAAGGCACCAGGAAAAATGTAGGTAGCCTTTTAAAAAATTATCAAATTAACCAAGTACATTAGAAGAAATATCTGAGATTATTTCACTGTTAGTTTTACTCACTATCCATCTTTTGTGCATACACACTATGTTAAAACATAGCCTTACCAAACTATTTCTGGATTGTACACTGAATGGACAGGAATGGACATCTTAGAGTTTAAAAACATGAATATCCTCTTGAATTCCCTCAAAAAGTAAGGTAAAGAATATGAGCAAACCATACTGGAAGAACCCAAATAAAACAGCCCAGATATTAAGTGAAAGTTAAATATATTTTCATATTGTTTAGTAACTTTCTTAAAATCTTTATTGCTATATGAGGTAAAAATGTGTATTTATCAAATATGCATAGTTGTTATTTTATCATGCAAAAATCTGAATTATTGTAAAACTATTGTACATTGTTAAAATTGTAATTCTGAATTGTATTTAAAAGTAATTCTTTCTGATATTGTTTTTATGTCACCCATGATGAAAAGCAGACTATGTATATACACAAACACACAAATACGAACTATTCCATTTAAAATTTTTAATAGTTATTTTCTTTTGATTGGTCATTTCTGTTGGCTTTAACTCCACTGAACTTTGAAATATTTCTGTATATGCTATCAAATAAGAAAATACCCTGGAACATTAGAAAAATCCATCAAGAAACTTGCTTTCATCAAGTGCTTTATCAGACTTTTGAAAAGGGATCGAAGGCGTTGAAAGAAGTAATTGACTTTCAAGATCATCTCTTCTTTTTCTCAAGAAGAAAACAAAGGAAAAAGAAATTCTCTTCATTCAATGAGTCCCCAGTTTGGGGTCTGGGGCGCTTAGAGACTTTGTGAAATCAAATCTTGTGTTACATTTTTCTCCTGGCTCACTCTTTTCTGAGAAGGTTTATGGGCTATATGGCTGGTGAGACACCATCCCCTCCTAAGAAAATGTAGGTGCTCAGACAGGTAACCTCTGTAGCTACTGTTTTTATTTGTTTGTTTCATTTCTTTTATAATTTGTTTTTGTTGTACTAGGATATTTTTAAATGTAACATATTGCAGGATTTATAACCAGGTTCACTGCTTTCTTTCCTTTTTTTTTCTTAAAAGACAAACAGGGCTTCCCTGGTGGCGCAGTGGTTAAGAATCTGCCTGCCAATGCAGGGCACACGGGTTCGAGCCCTGGTCTGGGAAGATCCCATATGCCACGGAGCAACTAAACCCGTGAGCCACAACTACTGAGCCTGCGCGTCTGGAGCTTGCGCGTCTGGAGCCTGTGCTCCGCAAGGGGAGAGGCTGCGACAGTGAGAGGCCCGCGCACCGCGATGAAGAGTCGCCCCCGCTCGCCGCAACTGGAGAAAGCCCTCGCACAGAAACGAAGACCCAACACAGCCAAAAATAAATATAAATAAATTAATTAATTAAAAAAAAATTTCATTTAAAATACATTTAGGTGCCTTTGAAGCTTGGATTTTGGAATGTTTCAGTAGTGGACAGAAATATGTTGTTGGAATCTTCTAGTCTTCCAGGTTTAATCTGAAATGTTTTTAGTTTTGTTTTGGATTTTTGTGTGGTATTTTATTTCCTTTATACCAATGCCCTTTTGCCATGCTGTTTTGGGGTGGCTGCCTAACTCTAGTGAAAATTCTTTCTATATTAATGAAAATGTGGTGTTTTAAATTCCTTAATGTTTTACATTTTTAAAATTGTTTTTAAAGAAATATTCTAACTGCTTTAAAAAAAAAAAAAGAGTTTGCATGCCACAACTAAGGAGCCTGCCTGCTGCAACTAAAGAGTCTGCCTGCTACAGTTAAGGCCCGGTGTAACCAAATAAATAAAGAAGTAAACATTAAAAAAAAATTCTTTGGCAGACCATGTGTCCTGATTTGGGGCTTGAAAAAAACATATTATCACTGTATGCGGGACCACATATACCTTTACATACATAATTATGGAGAAGTACAACTAACGGTTCCTGCCTTGCCCTTAGAGGGTGACTAATAAACCTTTGGCTTGTTAGTTGGTTCATTCTGCCCTTCCTGATATCCAATATATATATATACGTGTGAATCATTTTTGGCTTGAAGTCATGATCAGAAATGCAATATACGAAGAATCGGTACCAACACGGTGGTTGAATAGCACAAGCCCTGGAGTTTGACGCTGAGTAGGCTCTGAATCTCTGTCCTGACTCTGCCGTTTGTAACTTCTAATTCTCTCTGAGTCTCAGTCTCTTCACTTATGAAATGGAAGAAATAACACTCACCTCACAGGGTTGTTAAGAAGTAAATGGTATATTGTATAAAGAGCCTAGGACAGAGTGTGGCAATTAACAGGCCCTCAACGAATGGCCTTCATGAACACTATGTTGGAACTAGACTAGAGCTGACCAGAGCTCGAAGCCGAATGTAACACAGGGGCAAAAGCTGAGAGGAAATTACAAACTAAGGCTAGGATTCATCCGTTCAACCAGCATTCACTGAGGGTCCACCATATGCCAGGTACCACGCTGGGCGCTGGGGTCAGAAAAGAGAAGGGAGGAGTGAGAGCAGAGGGCAGAAGACTCCCTACCCCCGGACCCTCCCTGTTATTACCTATCTGGATGGGTATGTTCACACTCAAGTCACCTGCTCAGATCCCTTGCGACAATGACAGGGACCTGGACAGCCAAGGAACTGATGAGGAAGATAAAATTAGGAGCCAAGACCTCACTAGTGAATGCAGCGTGGATGAGAAAACACGGACTTTAGAATCAGACAGACACAATTGTTTGTTTTTTAATAGTTTACCTGCTTACAGAAAAAATGTTAAATTTTTGGTAAAAATTCATTTTAATAAAACTAATTTTAATTAAAGATTAAAATAAGAAAAGTAATAAATGTAATTTCATTGCCCAGAGATACTTGATGCTAACATTTTGGTGTTTAGCATTCCTGTTCTTTTTCTGTGCATATTTTTTAATGGTTGAGATTATTATGTATATTATCATAATTCATTACTAATAACTATCATCAATTCATTATTATAATGTTCTTTTCACCTAACCTTATTACATGAACATTTTCGCACGGTTTTACAAACTTTGGGGGAAGGATTATTTTACCAGCTGTGTAATATTCCATCACATGGAAGCTCCACAGTTTACTGTTTCCTTAGCCATTTCCCCAGTATTGGTTACTAGGTTCATTTCAGGTTCTACCTGTTATGAATAACTCTCTAATGAAGAATTTTATTCAATAAGCTGTTCTCTGTATTTCAAACTATTTTCTTAGGATAACTTTACATTAGTAGAATAACTGAGTCAGAGAGACTGAATATTTAAGCCTCTTGATAACATTTCCTCCCAAAAGTCTATAAATTGGTACTTTCTCCAACAATGTCTAGGAGTGCTGGGATATGAGTTTGAATCTAATTCTACTTCTTATTGACTGAATGATTTGAGGCAAGTTATTTACCTTCTCTGAGCCTCAGGTTTGTCATCTGAGATGACATGGAGATGCCTACCTAACAGATTTATAAAATTTAAAAGATGTGACATGTATAACTTGGCACAAGTTCTGGTACACAGTTTAAGTTCTCAACCGAAATATTAGTTCCCTTCTCACTTTCCCCTATTGCTTTTTCCACTGTTGAGTAAAAAGGAAATACTAAACTTCACGTTTGTTCTATTTCCTATTAGTCAGTCATTTAGAACATAGTTGAAACTTCTTAACCACAAGGCATCTGAAGTAGTTAACTGTACAAATACAGGCACATTGCATCTGGTTTACAGAACCCACTAGATGCTGTGTCACTGAACCAGTAATAAATATTTGGTGCGTCTGTTACTGTTACTGCATTTCTGAACAAGATTAGTGTTTTATATGTTTTTCTTTTTTTATTCTTATGCAAATTATTTACCATCTCTGTTCCCAGTTTCCCCATCAGAAAAATAAAGATCATACCTGTCCTATCTTATTTGTGTAATGAAAGCACTTCTTACTAACCACTGAGGTTTTCACTCACAGATGGACTATACGCACACTGAGTAAGATATGGGTGGGATTCGCCACACATGTCGGAGAGACATGGAAGGGAAGAGGAAGGAAGGAGCTGACCTTTAACCAGAGCCTGCATTTCACACACATTCATCACACACACACACACACATATTCATCACACACACACACACACACACCCCAATCATGACAGGTGCTTCAGTGTCTCAAATGTTACAGGTAAAGAAACTGAAATGCAGCAAATTTAAGTAATTTCTTCAAGGTCCCAAGCTACCATGAGGTGGAGACACAATTCAAATACTAAACTGTACCCTGAGAAGCAGAAGGGCATTTTTATGCTTTACCAACTAAGTCATTATTAACACCGTTGTGGGACTGAATGAGAAAATTGTTTTTTTTAACTTCCACTTCTTTGCTTAGAGAGAAAAACACAAGGTAAATTCACCTGCAAAATTTATCTTGTTAGTTCTGAATATAAAATATGTAAACAAACTCCATCTGGAAGACAGTTCTATTACTGTAGCAAGTACTGAGTATGACCTCTGTGAGGGCATCATGTGTCTGTGACCATGTGTAACCAACATGAGCTTCCTGCTAAGATGACAGTCACATGCAGCTCTTGGAAAGGAGAGGCACAGAAGGAAAAGGATTCTTATAGTACCCAGGGCTCCCTTCCCAAAAGTATTCTTAGACGAGTCAGAGTGATTTCCCCACACCCCAAAAGGAAGAAAGATGCAGGCCAAAACTGGCCAAGACTGTAAAATAAAATAACTAATATCGCAATAAGTTAAGCCATATGAAATTATCGTTTTGTAGGCCAAAATCAGTCAAATATCATCATTTTCATATGGTTCAACATATACATATGACATTGTTCCAGAAATCGGGAAAGGATTGTTTCTGGAAGTGATTTCAAAAGTGACACTTGGTAGTTAGGTTTTGATGAGCTATTCCCTCTAAATTATATCCATCACTTTTATAATGGAACTATGAAATATTTTGATGGATATTTCAAACTACACAAAAGGAAAATAACTTCATTACAACAAAATCTCTTGTTTTCTAAGTCCTAAACTTCTTTAACTTCTGCACCTGAAAAAATTCCATGTATAATAGGTGGAATAGTATTTGTGTACATTGTGATGGCTGAAATGTGTGATACTTTATAGGAACTGCAGATATGGGGGGGCATTAAATAAGGAACCAACTGCCTTATAGGTGTGTGACCTTGGGCAAAGCTGCTGACCCTCTCTGGGCTTCAGTTTACATCCATGTAAAACAAAGAGAATCACTTGCTTCATGGAGCAACTTGTGATTATGACATGAACTGTAATAAAGTAAGGGAGAGAGGACTTCCCTGGCATTCCAGCGGTGAAGACTCCAAGCTTCCACTGCAGGGGGGCGCACGCTGGATCCCTGGTTGGGGAACTAAGATCCCACATGCTGAGCTATGGCCAAAAAAAAAAAAAAAAAAAGTAAGGGAGAGATCTTTACAATGATAAAGTGTTATTAAAAGTTGGTTATTATATGTCAATAAAGTGTGATGCTATAGATGACTGATACATTATATCTCTGGTTTGAAAGGAGCTTAAATAGATTGTTTCCAGTCCCCTCTTGCAGGGTAAGGAGACAGCCACCTACAAAGACAGGCTTCTGCTCGATCCCAATTGCTGAATTGAACGAAATTCACCCTGAGGATGAACGGCGGGGCTTTTAACAGCTGCACTCTTGTGGAGGCTGAGACCAGGCCACGGCTGGAGGTGCTTCACATTTCTGCCCTGGCCTGGAGAGGTCACACAGGGCAAGGGCCTCTTCCCAGACTCGAGCAACTTAGTCTCAAAACAGAGGTAGCACCGCCTACCTGGGTTTTCTGAAAGAATTAAACGCGATGATGGATTAAGAGCCAAGTACGGTGCGCAGCACAAAGTCATGGCTAAATTAAGTTTGTGGGAGATCGGTGTCCTGCAGGGCGGTAGACTCGAAAACCGAATAAAAGAACCTCTAGGGATGGGTGAGGGGCCGGTAGGGAGCTGAATTTAGAGAGTTCGTGATGCCGTTCGTGATGTGTCGGTGTCTCACGGATGCAGGACGACCCGCCCCGGAGGGACCGTGGAAGCTCGGCGGCGTTGACCCCGGGATGTCGCACGCCCGCACCTGTGGGCCGGGGCCACTGGGGGTCAGCCCGCGGAGGGCTGGGGCCACTGTGGGGCTCTCCGGGCACCGTCTCTCCAGGTCGGTGGCTGCGCAGGGTCCGGGTCGGGCGCCGCGGCGGGACTATGGGGGCGGGAGGGGGTGCGCGCATCCCGGGCCCGCGTTCCAGGTTGACCCGGGCTCCCTCAGAGGCCGAGAGGCGCCGCCGAGAGTCCAGGCGCGCTGGGCTGCTTGGGCTGCAAACCAGGCACCGAGAACGCAGGGGGCGCTGATCCCACCCGGCTTCCTTCCAGCCTCTCTTCGGCCCCCGCCGTGCCCCTAGTCCACACCCTGGCCGCGCCGCGCGGCTCGGCTGCTTTTCCCCCGGACTCCGCTCTCCTGTTTCGGAGGAGCCGAGAGGCGCTGGGCTTGGCGCCCTGGGCTCTGCTAGCCGCCGGGTGCGGGTTGCCACGGCAACGGGCCCAGCCCCCAGCACCCCCTTCCGCCTCACTTCTCCAGAAGCCCGGGGCACAGCCCTGGGGCTGAGAGGAGGGATGAACGCAGGAGGCCGACCCACCGCACCCAGGGCTGTGTGTCCGCCGCCCCCAGGCCCGACTTCCCCCGGAGGCACGGGGGAGCGGACAGCAAAGCGGGCGCCAGCCTGGCCCTCCCGGCGCAGGGACCTGGTCGCGCCCCTGCGCCTCGGGGTTGGTGACCCGGTTTGGGGGACCGCGCTTGAGGCGCTTCCAAACCCAGGGATAGCGGGGTTGCCCGAACTCCAGAAAAAGGCCTAGCAAGAGAGGGTAACTGCAAGAAAGGGGTTAATCTAAAGGTAGCTCCGTTCTTTCTACATTAAGCAAATAACCCCGCTGCTCTCTGGGTAAATCAGCCAACGTGGACCGAGTACTGTACCAGGTGCTGCTCGGAAACGCTTTCTACCGCCATCCTAGCCGTCTCTGCTTTCTCAGAACAAATTCTGGGGACTTACTGTGTCCCTCTGTACCCAGCTTTTCGGACGAAGAAGGTTAGAATAGTTAAACAGATCTTCTCGTTACCAGCCCATTCTGTTAGCATTTCCCTGCGACGTTTTTTTGTATTTTCTTTTGTTTCTCAGCGGAATGGTGGTCGGTGGAGTTAGCGCATGCGTAGCGTTAGCGGGTACGATCAAATATTTTTCCAAAGTGGCTGTGTCGTTTTACATTTCCACAAGCAGTGTATGAGGATTCCAGTTGTTCTGCATTCCTGCCAACGTTTGGCAGTCTGTCTTTTTAAATTTTAGCCTTCTGAGATGTGTGGTGGCATCTCACTGTGGAGTTTTCTTTAGGTTGAATCATATGAAATTGCTGAAAATTGACTTACAGAAATGGCAATGTTATACGATTGAACCAAATTTGCATTTCCCTGGTGAGTAATGATGTCAAACGCCTTTTCATGTGCTTATTAAACTATGAATATAATCCCTTTAGCGAAGTCTATGTTTCTGTTCAAGTCTTCATCCATTTTTAAATTGGGCAAAGTCTTTTTTTTCTCTCTGATTTGTGGTTTGTCTTTTCACTCTTATTGGTGTCTTATGGACTGAACTGTATTCTTCCAAAATTCATATGTTGAAGCCCTAACTCCCAGTACCTCAGATTGTGATCCTATTTGGAGATAGAGCCTTCAAAGAGGAAATTAAGTTAGAATAGGGTCATTGGGGTAGGCCCTAATCCAATATGACTGGTGTTCTTATATGAAGAGGAGATTGGAACACAGATACACATAAAAACAACCCCATCACAGAGGAGCGATACGACCAGGACACAGAGAGAAGGCAGCCATCTGCAAGCCAAAGAGAGAGGCCTCGGAAGAAACCAAACCTGCTGACATATTGATTTCGGACTTCTAACCTATAGAATTGTGAGAAAATTAATTTATTGTTTAAACCACCCAGTCTGTGGTATTGATACTCTGTTATGGCATCCTTCACAAACTGATACATGGTATAATAGCTACATGTGATCCCCCCCTAGTGGCCACATTGAATAATGTTATGAAATTCAAGCAGTTCTTCCAGAGAGCATCTTATGCACAGCAAGCTGCACATATTTGACCCCTGTGTCAGTTCCTAATTAATTTGACGTTAGTGTTTTCTGCAGCAGCAAATAAACTGGCGTCACAGTCCAGAGAGATACTCAGTGCCTAAATAGACCAAGAGAGGAAACTTGGCATTCTCAGAACCTGGCAAAACAGTAGCCACCTAAAATAATTAATAACCATTATAGTGTTATTAGCACCTTAATATGTAATTCAGAAACATATATAATGGTTGACATAGGATATTCATGGCAGATAAATAATGTAAATGGTAACTTTCAAGGACATGAACAAGGAGGACAAATAGAAATTATAAAATAAAATGGCACAAGTAAAAATTTAAAATATGTGTAGTGATTCCCTTGCAACTTCCTGTGAATCTGTAATTATTTAAAAATAAAAATTTAAAAATACCAATGGTCACAACAAATGGAAATGGGTCCAAACTCTCCAGCTAAAAGAATGAGAGTATCAACTTAGACTTTTTTAAAAAGGGAAAAGAAAATATAAAAGTTTATGGAAAACATACCTCAAATATACAGAATGGTTGAAAGTAAAGGAGTAGAAAAAGATAAACTAGGCAAATACAAACCAAAGAAAAGCAGGTATTGCTCTGTTCATTTAGGGGGTTAAGAATTTAGGGCACAAATATCACTACAGATAAAGAAGACTAAAACTTAACGATAAAAGTTAAATTCACCAAGAAGGTATAACAATTCAAATTTTCTTTGCCTTTAAGAACAAAGCCTTAAAACGTATAAAGGAAAATTTGTCACAACTACAGGAGAAATTGACAAATCCACCACTGAAGTGGCTATGATTTTACATGGCGGACACACATTAGAGACAATCATATTTCTGCTAGTATATTTACTCCTACTTTATATGATGAAATTCTATATACCCACATTTCATAGTGCTACACAAAAGTTAAGGTGGGTTCCAGGTGCTCCATTATTGAAAAATTTAAGAACTAGTACACTAGACAGAAAGAAAAAGACAAATACCATATGATATCACTTATATGTGGAATCTAAAATAAGACACAAATGAACTTATCTACAAAACAGAAACAGACTCACAGACATAGAGAACAGACTTGTGGTTGCCAAGAGGGAGGGGAGATGGGGGAGGGATGGATTGAGAGTTTGGGGTTAGGGTATGCAAAGTATTATATATAGAATGGATAAACAACAAGGTACTACTGTATAGGACAGGGAACTATATTCAATATGTTGAGATAAACCATAATGGAAAAGAATATATATATATATATATATAACTGAATCACTGCTGCACAGCAGAAATTAACACATTGTAAATCACTATACTTCAATAAAAATAAAGAAATAAAACATCATACAGGTTCACTGTAAAAAAAACAAACTAGTGCACTAGAAATTGAAGCTTGATATTTCCCTACTCATTTAAAAAACATTTATTGAACAACTATTATGTTTAATACATCATGGAGCTTGTATGTTAAACGAGTCAGTTACTGTGCCTATTTAGTTTAGCCATTTAATAGAAATGCAAAAGTTGGAGTCTCACAGAGATTTATAGAGTAAACTGCCCTGAAGGTCCTCCCTCTCAACACTCCCTCCCTCTCTCTCTCCCTCTCAATTAAGTCTGCATCTCCTTCTTAAAGAAATGTGCTTGACAAAATGAGCAACAGTGGTTTCCGAAGCTGTGATGTGCCTTTAGTATATTGTTTTTTTTAATTAAGAAAATACTATAGCAAGTACAAATACTGCCCCACGAACTCAGCTGTGCAAAGCAATTTAATTTCTATGAAGAGGCTCCCTTTCGCCAAGTGGTAGAAACAGTTTGGGTCCCCTTTTTCTCTCCACCGCTTTCCGGTGGATTCCATCTACATTCTAGGGATATCTGTAGCACTAAGGCTGGGGAGGAAGGGCATGTGGTCTGGATCACCCCGCGCTGGCATCAGCTGCCAAGTCCTCCCTTGTTCCCTTCTGGTCTTCAGTCATTGCCCCGCCAAGGTCACGCCTGACACTTGCCTCATTTCCAGCCACAGGGCTCTTCAGGTCGGTCTTGCCCTCAGCTGACTTTCGTGTCCTTGGTTACAGAATGGTATTCTGGTGCTCCCACACCACACAGGGGCAGGAGGAATGTAATGGGTTTTTCTAGGGTCCTTGACCCGAGCAGGCTAACCTGCAGGTGCCTGGCATTTGTTCTCCTGCTCCTTTTCATGCTGGATGAACTCTGCAAGGCTGTCTCTGACTGTGTCCTAAACCACCACCCAGCCATGTCTCCCTGGTTTCTCACAGCCTCCCTGGGCTGGGAAGAGTACAGGGCCCCGTCTCCTCAAGACCCAAACGAACACATCACTCCTTGCTTTCTCTCTAACTAACTCTCTTCCTTTCACTGCAGGTTTGGGAAAACTTGAGGTAATCTTTGGAAGGATGTGCTGGGCAGGAAGTTCTGCTTTCCCTCAGGTATTCTACCAAATCTCTTGTGTAGACGTGAATTCTTTCTCTTCCTTTGGAAATTCGAATGCCAAGAATAGACTCTTTATTTTCTTTGCTTTCTGAATGTTTTCTTTTTCTGAGGCCATGACACAGAATGTCTACCTGACAGAAAAAGGAAGGGTCTTGGGGTAAAAGCAAGCATATGGGGGAAAAGACTTCCTATATTAAAATAGCAACATATTGTTATTCAACAGTACAGATGAGCAAAAATGGCCTCTTGGATAACATTTATTAAACACTGATTTAAATAATAACAGGAATAAAGCAAATATTTTAAAAAAGCAATTCTAGGATAAGGAAACACTAAATACTGGGGAAGCCAGTTCAAAATGTACAACACTTAGAAAACCAGTCAAGACAACTCCAGGTGAGTATTGGTTTTATTCATAGAGGCTGTAGTTCAGTGAAATCAGAAGCCCGTAAATCATGAAGGGTGGACGGTTATGATCAGAAGACTTTATTACACATCCATAAAAATAAGCTTGACTGTATTACAGAAGACTGAAAATGCTTACTGGGGTCACAGATAAAGTAAAGATGGGGTACTAAGATTGGGTGGGAGAGAAGAGGTTATGGGTCTCTTTAGGAAGGGGGTGTCCAACTCTGTGAGTGGGGGACAGGCTGCAGGGGCTGAAAGCTTGCAGGCTCCTCCCGCCAGCAACAGCTGAGCCAACTTTTCCAGCGAGGAGGGACTTCTGGGAGAAGAAATCCCTCTGACCATCTTTTTGATGATTCAGGGGCTCCTCTGCCCCAGAAATCACCTACTTTAAATAATAGTGCCTAAGATCCTTCTAACAAAACTTTTGTGTCCTAAGCATTCCTAAAATAAAAATACAAGTTCTGACTCAGGTAGCACATTGAAAGTCACTCACCTGGAAGTACAACCACAGCCCTACCTGCACCCTTGTCTCACCACCTTGGAACACCCTTATAGGCAGCACAAGTATGTCTGTTCCTGGCGTGTGAGCTTCTCTAGGGCAGCACTCTTACCTTTCTGATTTTTGTATCACCAGTGCCCAACAGTGTTTGGTGTCTAGAGTAGGCATGCAATAATGCTTGTTGAAAGATGAAAAGGAAATGAATCAATGAATGAATGGTGAGTGAATGGTTCAGATCATTTCTATTTTGATGGATAAAGGAAGGAGGAGAGTGGATACCCAAGGGAGTTGATCACTAAAGGGTAAGCAGTTTCTGCAATGAACAAATAGGTTAAAAAGAAGACACATTTTGTAGTTGCATAATTTTCTTGGCATGAGCTAAGTAGGAGCTGGTAGTTGGAGTGTTTTGCATGAATACACATGATTTCTGAAGGCATGTGATGTGTGTGTGCACTTTAATAAGGGCTTTACTATTAAGACGCTTTCTTATAAAGAATTTGTTAATTAAGGTAACGTTCTAATTAATTAAGCTACCCCCGAGCGAGAACTGTGGAGAAATATAGCATGTGTTTTGTTTGGTCTTTTGGAAACGATGCATCAATGCATGAAAATGAATGAGTCTACTTCAATCTTTGATTGAAATTCAGCAATTCATGTACGGTCTTATATGATCAAAAAATAAATTTTCAGAATTCATTCCTCTTTGTTTAAGGCCAGAGTTTACCACATGAACAAATAGTAATAGTGTGTTCTACTTCCTTGCAGTTTTAGAGATACACCTACACACAGGCAGTGCATTAGCCCCACCATCACCAAGTCCTTAAGTGTTTTTTTTCGTTTGTTTTTTAAAATTTCTTGTGCCTTTTTCTCTTTAGCAGCTCCCGTTCTCTAGTCCCAATTTGGTAAAAAGAGACTAATTCTTTAAAAGCTGCCACTAAAATCCAAAAAACCGCTCAATACCCTACTCTCATTTCTACATAGCCCTCCCCCCACCCCACCCCAGTCTCCAGGACACCATGCCACATTTGAAAGCAGAGTTTTCTCTCTTATCTCAGATGCCTTGTCCATCCTCAGGCTGGCAGAAAGCCACCAAGTACTGGGATTGGCGGGCAGACGCATGTTCTACTGAGCGCCATTTTCACCCCTGCCTGTGTAAGTGATACCCAGATCTTGTGATCACAGGCAGCTCATGCTCCTGGGGGCATCTGAGGCCTCTCCTTTCTGAGAAAGCCCATGGAGGGAGAGGACAGTGTGCAGATGTCCATGGAAAACCTCTTGTCAAGGATTCCAGCTACAGCTCCTCTGACGTGACAGGATAATTGGACAGAAGCCAAGGAGAGATATGATATCTCCCACTTAGGAAATACTAAAAATTCTGATCGGTAAAATTAAGGGTAACAAAGATGATAAAACTTCCTGAATTAATATGTTAATATTTAACTTAAATGTCTGTTTAAAAAAGTCTTCTTGTGATGTTTAAGTAATTGAACAGCTCGACAGTAAAAATAAATCCAGGCATATAGGCAGACAAAATTTTTTTTTTTTTGGCCACATCTCACAATTTGTGGGATCTTAGTTCCCCAACCAGGGATTGAACCTGGGCCCCAGCAGTGAAAGCACGGAGTCCTAACCACTGGACCACCAGGGAATTCCCAACTTTTTGAGTTTTAAGTGGTTATGGACTTTTCTGTTTATGCTGAATCCTTGACCTTCTGCCTGCTCTGACCTTGGTAAATTTGCACTTTGCTAGCTTTCATACAGCTCACCTGGATTTCTGAACTCTAGTCTTCTCCAACCTCAGATAAACGCATACCCTTTGTGGTTCTGGCATCCAACTAAGTGACCTCAGCTCTACTGAAGCCTCCAAACCCAGAGTGACACAAAGCTGCAGCTCACTCAATGCCTAACATGATGCCTGTCTGCACTCAACAGCAAGCTTGTGAAAAAAGTGAATAAACTTTGTCCAGTGTACAAAGGAACATTAACAAACATGGCAAGAGAATTGGATAGTGTAAAGAGTTTAGAGCAATCATTCTAGGGGAAGGAACAGCTGTATTTGAAAACCTGTATGGTTATATGAACTGTCTAGAAAAAATGTTAAGGAAAATCAAAGCTCATAGTAATATATTTTCTTAAAAAAAACTCCACAAATTAATTGCAATCAATTCCTAGGACTAGATAGCATATATCTCCCCCACCCCAGGTGTCTATTAAAAAGAGGCAAATACAGTCAAGGATTCGACCTTCTCTTACTTAACATCCCGGTCACCCAGCTACTCCAATGGGAAGGGTAACAGCACTGACCCTCAGAAAGCCACCAGCTGCCTGAGAACATTCCGCCCAGAATATGTGCTGAGATTCCATTGAGAGCAGAGTGGAACATTAAGCCCTTAAGGGATTTAAAAAAAAAAAAAGGTATCCTGTATCCTATAAGGTCCTTAGGGCTATGTATCATGGGGTTACAGGCTGACCCAATAGAAAAACAGCACACACACACACAACTTGCTAAAATAAGTATTCACCTAGTGGCCCCCTGCACTCAGCCTGTCCTGGTGGCGCTGAGTGCCCGACACAGAAACATTTGATAGCAGAATGAAGGATTGAACGATTGAATGGTGAGAAGAGGGGATTCAGCAGGTTGCCAAATTAGATGAAGCAACCACAGCATCAAGTGACGTTAGTGTATTTATTTTGGCGGATCTTACTTGTGAACGCACACAACTCTTCAGAGGCCCACATCCAGGCAGGGAGCTCTGGTGAGGGACACAGCTACAAGGAAGAAGAAGAAAAAGTAGCATTTCAGGCCTTGGCCAGGGACGGGTCGCGTGCAGGCCCGAGGCTAAAGCGAGCTGGGCTGGAGGCTGCAGGTCCTGTGTCTGCGTCCAGGTAAGGCCCGGGACTAAGCCTCCTTGTGCTATAAATACAGCGGCCCACATGCTGCATAGACACGGTGTTCCCTCCGCTCGCGGGACAGATAACATGAATTCGCCCTTTAAACGTCCCAAGTAAAGGCACAGTCCCCGGCCCACCCCTGCCTCCCGGAAGCGCCTTCGCCCCCTTTGCCCTCTGCAGACGAGGGGGTCGGCGGGGGCGGGGTGGGGGGGGGGGTCCACGCACCTGCCCAGCCAATGCGCGGGGCGCGCACGGCCCCGGGGTCCCTACTTCTCTCGCGAGAGGCTGGGCGGGGCATATAAGGCGGGCTGCGGGGCAGAACGACCGGCCCCTTCGCGTCGCGCAGGGACAGAGCCGGGGTCTCTGTGCCTGGCCAGGCGAAGAGAGCGAGAGCGCGGCTCCCGGAGGCGGTGTGCGCCCGGCTGTCACCATGAGCGACCAGGCTTTGAGCTTCCTGAAGGACTTCCTGGCTGGCGGCGTCGCCGCTGCCATCTCCAAGACCGCGGTTGCCCCCATCGAGAGGGTCAAACTGCTGCTGCAGGTGAAGACCGAGCGGGCGCGGGCGCGGCGAGCTGGGCGCGGGGCGGGGCGCGCGGGGCCCGGGCGAGCTGCGGGGCGAGGGGAAGCGGGGCGCCAGCGAAAATCCGCTCTAGGCCTGGGCCCGGCGCGCGGCCTGCGAGAAGGGGAAGGTGCCCTCTGCTCAGAGACAGGTCCAGCGTCAGTCAGTAGCGGGTTCCTGGTGTCGGGTGGCGCCCCGCGTGCGAGTGTCTATATATGGAAACCCACCCGGAGTAGGTTGCAGCCAGCCAGATCCTGCCTCGGGGACAGCGCGGGCACTCAGGCTTCTTGGGTCGGCCTCACCTCTTGATTTTCTTGGGTCGGCCTCACCTCTTGATTTTCAAAGTCCCTTGCACCCTCTTACCTGCATCCACCTTTTACAATAGAAACATCAAAATAATTATTATTACTTGACATTATTACGATGTCCCATGCGCTGTGCTATAGGCTGACATATCTATTATTCATTCATCTTTGTATGACTTCTGTAAGGTAGGTATTATTTTTCCCCATTTTGCACATAAAGAAACAGGTTTTGAGAGACTAAGAAACAATTTTCAGAGTAAACTTAGATCGCTTTACTCATCCTTTCCCCAAATCTTTTCCTCCCCAGCCTGGTCTCTGAATGGCTTGTCCTCATCATCCCATGTATCCTTTTTTTTTCACTTGCCCCAAAAACAAGGGCCCCTCCAATGAGGAATTGGGCGTTCTCAATTTGGGAGTCAAAATGATCAGTAACAAGAAAAACCCCAACAAATTGCCCACGGCAACAAACCCCTCAATAATTAATTACTTGGATAATCCGCTTGAAAAATTTCAGGCTTGAATGCCTAGTGGATTCCTTCTCCTGCTGTTAGAACATCTACTACTCAGAGATCCTGGTCTCCAGGGAGACTAGAGAGAGACTGAGGAATTCTCATCTCCTGCCGATCATGTCTGTCAAATCAGAGCAGGTGTCCTTTGGGGCAAGGATCTTTAATCATTTCTATCTCCCAGTAAACCCCTAGTATAGTTCTGGCACCTAGGAAAAAATGCAATAAATAAATGACTCCCTTTATGTAATCAAATCATTCTTTCTGTTTATTTGGAGCAGAAACTTTTCTCTCAAATGCCCTGATAATTGAGGCAAAATTGGGTTTGGGGGGCGTATTATCCAAGTAGCTAACACATTTACTCAATATTCATTTGATTTCCCCATGCTTTTTTTTTTTTTTTAATATTTATTTATTTATTTATTTATTTATTGGCTGTGTTGGGTCTTTGTTTCTGTGCGAGGGCTTTCTCTAGTTGCGGCGAGCGGAGGCCACCCTTCATCGCGGTGCGCGGGCCTCTCTTGTTGCGGAGCACAAGCTCCAGACGCGCAGGCTCAGTAGTTGTGGCTCACGGGCCTAGTTGCTCCGCGGCATGTGGGATCTTCCCAGACCAGGGCTCGAACCCGTGTCCCCTGCATTGGCAGGCAGATTGTCAACCACTGCGCCACCAGGGAAGCCCTCCCCATACTTTTTAAACAAGGAAGTCCAGGAAGTGCAAACCTTGTTCTCCTGTCATCTTTCCTTCTCTCTGCCCTGCCTGTCCTCCACCACCCTCCCCCCCTCCACAGGTCCAGCATGCCAGCCAACAGATCAGTGCTGAGAAGCAATACAAAGGGATCATTGATTGCGTGGTGAGAATCCCCAAGGAGCAGGGCGTCCTCTCCTTCTGGAGGGGTAACCTGGCCAACGTGATCCGTTACTTCCCCACCCAAGCTCTCAACTTCGCCTTCAAGGACAAGTACAAGCAGATCTTCCTGGGGGGCGTGGACCGCCATAAGCAGTTCTGGCGCTACTTTGCCGGTAACCTGGCTTCCGGTGGGGCAGCTGGGGCCACCTCTCTCTGCTTTGTCTACCCGCTGGACTTTGCTAGGACCAGATTGGCCGCCGACGTGGGCAAGGGTGCTGCCCAGCGTGAGTTCACTGGCCTGGGCAACTGTCTCACCAAGATCTTCAAGTCTGATGGCCTGAGGGGTCTCTACCAGGGTTTCAACGTCTCTGTGCAGGGCATCATTATCTACAGAGCTGCCTACTTTGGAGTCTATGATACGGCCAAGGGTGAGAGAAGGGCATCAGGGGGTGCAGAGCGGGGAGGAGGAGGGTGTGTGCAGAGAGGATCCTGAGGGATCTCTAACTGATAAAGGACTTTGTATTTGTTAATCTTGTTTGTCCCTTGTCCCTGGCCTAAACTGAGGCTTCTCAGTGAGGAGGTGTTGAGGCGTGGATCAATAGCTGGGGGATTCTCCTTGTCCTCTACTGAAATAAACTGGCCCTGAGTTATTCAGCGAGGACGGACGAAGGGGGAGCCCAGCTCCCTCTCTCAGTTACCAAGTTTAACTTGGAGCCACTTCAACATGCCCTGTGCACTGGGCACAGCTCTGGCTTTGCGGATCCAGGGAGGGTGCCACCAACTTTTGTCGGCTGCCTGGTTACTCATGAGGCACCTCACAAAGGGCGGACTCTTCTGGAAGGGTAGGGCATGGAGTTGGAGGTGTGGTGGCCTGTTCTCCATCCCCACCTGCTTTTTGCTCAGCTGCTCAGAGGAATCATGTCATGGTCATTTGGTTTCTTGGCTCTGCCCACAGGGATGTTGCCTGACCCCAAGAATGTGCACATTATCGTGAGCTGGATGATTGCCCAGACTGTGACGGCGGTCGCAGGGCTGGTGTCCTACCCCTTTGACACTGTCCGCCGTAGGATGATGATGCAGTCTGGTCGGAAAGGGGGTAAGCCTGAGACCTCTCAGAATCTTATTTTTCTGCTCAAGGAGAATACCAGTCAGTGCTCTTTACAGCCTTCACTATTCTAAGTTGTTAAAATTGTGCTAAGAATTTAGGAAGGAAAGATGATAATGAATCCTCCCCAACATTCTCAACTATTCCTTTAAAAAAAGATTTTTTATTTTTATCAAAGAAATGATAAGAACACCAAAAATGGGATATTTAGAAGTGAACTTAACTAGGTATCTAGCATCATAGAGGCCTTAGGCCCTTTTCCCTTAGAGCCTGGGTGCAGAAACAAGGGGAAAGAATTGAAGTAGTCAGCTAGTTTATTTAAAAATACTTATTCTCTTATCTAGTTACTACAAGTATTATTGGGGAGGATGATTTAGCTGGGGGAGAGATGGCCTGAAGCAGTCTGTTGCGATAGGAAAAGTTTTAGCTTCCATAGGTTGAAACATATGAAATTGCCATGTTCACAGTAAAAAAACATCAAATGTTGACAGTTTCTTATGGTTCAACCTAATAATTGCATCTCTTATTTTAACCTTAGGCAGTATAATCTGAGATTAGGCCTCAGTTTTCTCATCCATAACAAAGGGGACCACCCAGCTTAATACTTCCGCTCTACCCAGCTCCCTTCCTATTTCACTGTTTGACTTCTGTGAATTAGCTGGTTCATCGCCCCAGTTCTTCAGTTGATCTTGAGTTGAGCTGAAGTAGGAATCACCAGAGACCCCCCCTCAGCAGTTATGCAAGGGGAGGGGACGTCCTGTTGAATGTGCATAGAGCTGGGCGGAAGGCTCAAAGTGAGATTTATAACACTGGTGACAATGTGGGCAGATGTCTTTTGGAGGAAAAGTCTCTTTCCCCCAGAATTACGGAGCCCTTACCGACATTTGTTTCCACAGCGGATATTATGTACTCTGGGACAGTGGACTGCTGGAGGAAGATTGCAAAAGACGAAGGACCCAAGGCTTTCTTCAAAGGCGCCTGGTCCAACGTGTTGAGAGGCATGGGCGGTGCTTTTGTATTGGTATTGTATGATGAGATCAAAAAATATGTCTGATGTAATTAAAACTCAAGATCATTGGTTCCAGATCCATCGTGTGGTTTAATAGACTCTTCCTAGGGGAAGTAAAAAGAAAGATCTGGGATGAAACCAGATTGAAAGGAATACCTCAGGAAAAAAAAAAAGGCTTCATTGAGTATTCATTAAACCACAAATGTATTTTGTATTTATTTTACATTTAAATTCCCACAGCAAATAGAAAATAGCTTATCATACTTATATAATTAACTGAAGATACAATAATGAATAACTGAATGTGAAATGTCAGTGAAGACCACTTAATGCATGCTATTTTACTGAATTCTTATTAACTGCCAAATGGATTAAAATCATAAGACCATCAATCTTATTTTCTAGCATGACTCATTTATAACTCCGTGGCCAAGCTTCTAAATGTCAGATATTATACTGTGTATCATGTGAGCACCTACAGGGCTTAAGGTTCTGGTTTTCAAACTGAAATAGGTTATGCTGTCTCTCTTCACCTTACCTCCTACGATGCTGCTGTAGACTCTTAGTGGTAACACGGATTGTAGCTTCTGTAATCTTACCTTATTTTATGCACTTTCATACTGTCTTCAGGAATTCTGAGGTTCCACTAAAAGCTTTAAATCACAGTTTCAAGAGCTTTGCATGATTAGGAAGTGCTCTGTATTAGTGCCTTTAGAGAATTGTGATACTTGGAATTTTATGACAGGTAGACAGTATTCATTGAAAATCAGTTAGCAAGCTGGTATTTAATGCCTATTAGGTCCTGTGGAAGATACAAAAAGGCAGGAGCCTATTCTGAAAAAAGCTTAAGTGGGGTTAGGAGAGAGGAGTGACATGGCGTTGTTAAATAATGTAACGTTTAATACAGTGAATCCTGGCTGAGTAGGACTAGAGCCGGGAGATGAAGTGGGGGGAGTGGTAGAAGGTGGGCCTTGAAAGAAAATAACTCGATTTAAATACATGGGTATAGAAAGTATCTGCCAGCACTTCTTTTCTGCAACAATTTGTCAAGACCTAGAGGAAAAGTCAGTTTTGGATTTGACTCTCATAAACCTGTTTGCAAGAGGAAAGTAAGTATTTTTGGTCCAGAAGAACACGCAGTTCATATGGTCCTTGCTTGTTGGGAGTGACCTGGAGGAAACAAGTCCCTACCTGCTGGCGAAGCCTGGAGGGCAGGCACATGTCTTTTATGTTTCTCCTGACAGGTGGTCGAGGGGCGTCTCGGTACCCTCTTTTTTTGTTGTTTTTGTTTTTGGCTACGGGACCTTAGTTCCCCGACAAGGGATTGAACCCAGGCCATGGCAGTGAAAGTGCAGCGTCCTGACCACTGGACCGCCGGGGAAGTCCCGGTACCCTCTGTTCTTTACCCTTCTTCCCAATCTCTTCTCCTTACTCCCGCCTCCCCAATAAAAAATCGGCTGCCTTGTTTCACTCTAGTAACTAAGGTCTGTGTTTGGCCACCTCCAAGGTTACATCCTTCCTAATCTAGCAGTTGTCTCTGCCTCTGGAAAAGGCCAGAGAGCTAAAAAGAAAGTGTCTTAAGGCCATCTCAAGGCCAGGCCACAAACACTGTTTGTTAGGCGCCTTCTGGATACCTTGTCCTCATTGGCTTTCCAATGCTAAGGATGATAGAAACGGCCCAAGTTCTGTTGCTGATGGAGAGAAAAGAAAAGCAGGGCAGGCTAGGAGGACAAATACTTTTGCGAAGTATATCTCAAAGTAAGGCCAGCCCTTTGAGTATTTTCAAGCCTAAGAGTTAGCCGGGGGTGCGGGATGTGGGGTATGAGAAGCAGGTGGGCAGTGTGAGCGGTGAGTGAACAGCGGGCCCTCCCGGGCAGGAGCAGGAAGTGGAGAAGGGGACTGAGCATTTATTAGTGTCACTATCCCCCTTCTGCATGTGACCCAGATGTTGGCCTCCCCCATCCCCGCAAGTGTTACCCCTGAGGCATCGGGAGCGGAGATTTGTGTAAGGAGCCTGTGGAATCAGTCCTCAGGCTCCTGAGCGCACCCAGAACCCCCAGACCCCTCAGCCTCTGCCAGGCAGTACCTCCCCTTACCATCCTAGCTCTGCAGTCTTCTCACCGTGCAGAGCTGTCAGGCTTGAAGGTCTGGAGGGTTGAGAAGCGTTTAAAGTAACAACTGGGAATGGAGTGTCCCGCCCCCAGGGGTTCCTCACTAGCCCTCTTTCCTGCAAAGCTCTCTCCCTAAATACACCCCTTCTCTTACCAGCACCCCCAATAAGCCCTTTTCATTTTTTATGGATATTCTCCCTAAAAGCCTCACCTATGGGTATCTTCTGTCTTCTTAGCTACCTTATTTTGTATTTTGAGTGTATGGGAAAAAGTATGGAGGCTGACAGAGAAGAAGGCAGCTCATAAGGGTATAACTTTGAAAGAAAGCTCGCCTCCATGGTTTGTGTTTAAACCTTAATTAACTGAATAATGGCTTCCATTCTGTTTTACTTTGTGTAGAATATGGACCATAAACTGTGCTGAGGCAAAATTTAAAAACACCTACAGTGTGCAACGCAAACTCAGGACGGTGATCATCATTTTCACTGCCTTGTGCCTGGGACGTGGGTGGTGGTTAATACGTATTTGTTGAATGCAAGAATGAATGAGGAAAAGGTGCATCTGAAAAAAACAGAGAACCTGGGGAGTATTTGGGGAAAGTCGAGTCCTCCAGTTGGGTGGGATCTTGAACACGCAGAGGGTAGTAAGTGGACAACCACGTTGGGGTCATATATTGACCCCCATATAATGTTATGGATGAAAATTTATGGCTGCCTTAAATTCAAATTTCAAGTCCTTAAATACAATTTTACAAAATCTATCACGCCATAAATTCCTTTCATTTTTCTGCTTCTCTTGAATATCAATTTTTATCAGTGCATGAAAAAGTACACTTGGTCCTCATTTGCAGATTCCATATTTGCAAATTAGACTCCTCTCTAAAATTTATTTCTAACCCCTGTGTGTTCATTCTTGGACATGAACAGAGCAATGAAAAACTTGCCTGACACGTGCCTTCCCAGCTGAGGTCAAACTAGTCCATGACCTGCCTTCGTGTTTCCGCTCTGCTCCCACTCTGAAAACGGGGCCTTTCGTGACCTATGCAGTGCCATGTTTTTCGCCTTTTTGTGCTTTCTGTTGGTGATTTCATTGTTTAAAATGGCCCCAAAGCGTAGTGATGAAGTGATGTCCAGGGTTTCTAAGTGCTGGAAGGCTGTGCTCTGCCTTATGGAGGAGATATGTGTGTTAGATGAGCTTCCTTCAGGCCTGAGTGCTGTTGGCCATGAGTTTAATGTTAATGGATCAACCATTTATATTAAATATGTGGCTTTAAACACAAACACATGTAAAACAAGGTTATGTATTGGTTGGTTGACAAAAATGTGACCAGAAGCTCAAAGGAACCTAACCTGTATTTCTCTTAGGAGCAGTGAACCAGTATTTGCTAATTCAGTGCTCCTGCTAACACTATAGGACATGACTACCACAAATAATGAGAATCTACTGTCTTATAATTGTTAATGTACAGTGTGTGTATTAAGGTTACCTATGTCTCATAAGACATTTTGTAGAATATAATTTTTCTGTATTCTATTCATTTTTAATTCTTGTAGCCCTTTACTAGAGCATCTTTAAACATTTTATTGTAGTTGAGTTTCCCTATTTCTTGCAATTGCTGCAAGTATCGATGAGCCAAATATTACTGAGTGACACTCTGTGGTCTCACATGTGCCTGGATGCTGTGGCAGATCCAAAAGCATGATGGGGTCTCTGCTCTCAAGGATTTTCTTTTGCTTTATTTGGGATGTAAAACACAGACTAAAGTCAATACCTGAGACCATATGACTTAAGTACCAAACCACGTGATATATAATCTAAAGTCAGTGCTTCCTAAGCTTTCTCTAGCTAAAAGCCTATTTTAGCAATCCAAATATGATGTGATAAAGGTGTGGATTAGAGGGATGGCAGTGAAAGTGAGGAATGTGTTATATTTTGAAGAATGACAGGACATAATTCAGACACTGAAGAAAAATGTTAATCAACAAGAATGCTGAGCTGTAATGTTTGAGAAAAAAACGACACTACCCCGATGGCAGCGGAAGTTAGGAGGAGCACTTGGGAAAGTCAGTGACTTCAGTTTTGGATATAAAGATTCTGAAGTAACTGAAAGCATCTAAAAGGGATCCTAAAAGTAAAGGACTATGTAAAAGTAAAGGAAAGAAGACTAGATAGAAATTTGGAAACTATCTTAAATGTAGCATTTTTTGTAAACAGTCCTTAAGAATCAATAAAATGAGTAAGTATAAAAACAACAGAGGGACTTCCCTGGTGGTGCAGTGGTTAAGAATCCACCTGCCAATGCAGGGGGCACGGGTTCAATCCCTGGTCTGGGAAGATCCCACGTGCCACAGAGCAACTAAGCCCGTGTGCCACAACTACTGAGCCTGCGCTCTAGAGCCCGTGAGACACAACTACTGGAGCTCATGTGCCTAGAGCCTGTGCTCCGCAACAAGAGAAACCACAGCAATAAGAAGACCACGCACCGCAACGAAGAGTGGCCCCCGCTTGCCGCAACTAGGGAAAGTCTGCGCACAGCAACGAAGACCCAACACAGCCAAAAATCAATCAATCAATCAATAAAATTAAAAACAAAAAACAACAACAGAGAAGATGACCGAGATGGCCTTGAAGTAGAGTCACCACCATTAGGGGTTGGAGAGACAGGTGCTAGTCCCAGTCATCAGGCAAAACCCAGGGAAAGAACTGAGGTAACCCATGTGGCATCAAAGTAAAGTAGAGGATTATTTCAAAGAGGGTCAATAATAGCAAATGCCCCAGAGAGGTTAGAAAAGAAGGAGGTAGAAAGGTCTTGGGATTTGGCAAGGAGGGAGCCATCAGTGACCTGAACAGATTCAGTATGGTGCTGATGAGGTAAGGCAGAATTTTTAAGAGGTCATGGAGGGAGTGGGGAGTGGGGAGTGGGGCAGAAGGGGGACAACACATATTCACCCCACACACACGGCTGAGCACACGCCAAAGCAGCACGTCAGGCACTGGAGCCAAAGTTAATGCCAGACTGACCCAGTCCCTGTCACTGAGGAGGAGTCTTAACAGAGGAAAGAAGAATGTAAATAAGTAACTGCAGTAACTTAGAGACTACAAGTCCCACAACAGAGGGTTGGTAAGAGAGAAAAACCAAGTGATGGGTTATTGGGTGAATGTGGCAGGCCTGCAGCGAGATGTCAGAGGAGAGTACACACCCTTGGGCTTCTGGAATCCAGTGGACCAGGGGAGACAGGTGGCAGCCAAGGTGGAAGGACCCGTGTGTACAAAGAAAGCATTCTCACACAGCATTCTCAATTTAGTACAAAGAAATAAAGAAACAAAAACAGGGTAGTAGCCAGAGGGTCGGTTAGACAAAGGGAATTTTTGCCCCCAAATTTGGAAGATGGGCTCATTTGAAGCCCCATGACTAAGAGGACAGAGAACGGTAAGAATAAAGGGAATGGTAAGCATGGACACAATTATTTTAGCTTATCCATCAGTCCTTTCATACCATCATGTGAATACCTACACTGTGCTAGACCCAGAGAACATACAATTCCAGTAAAACATGATGTCTGCCCTTAGGGAATTTATAGTCTGGGGGGAGGCTGAGCTTAAGGAAGGCTGAAAGGGGTCTGTGGGCCTGATAAGAAGTGAGGCTAAATAATGAAGCACTTAGTGGGCTCTTCTGAAGAACTTCCATTTTTCTACAACAGTCTCTCGAGAGCCGTTGAACTTTTAAAGCAAGGAAGTGACGTGATCAAGTTTCCGCTTCAGCACTTTGGCAGCAGCGTGGGGAAGGGATCGGGGGCAAGGAGACAGCAGTGCAGGTGAGAAACGATTACCTGGAATCAAAGCGGTAATAGCAGGACGACGTGAGGACCTGCAGTGGGTTTAAAAGGGGTAGAGAGTGAGCACGGGGGAAGAGGCTGGGGTTATTCCTGGGCCTCAGTCACTGGTGGGAACCAGATGAACAGGCATCATGGCCACCACCACCTTCAACCCTGGGGGGCTGAGGGGGGATGAGAAAACGGGGCTGCTTCATGACAGCTGCCCAGACCACTCCAGGCTCAAGACTAACAGAACTCATTTGGCAGTTTCACTGTAACATCGAAGAATCGTCTCTCAAAGCAGTGTATTTATGATTCATAAAGGATTTCCATACTGGCAGACCAGGTAATGCCAACCAGTGGTCTCTCTGAAAACGACTAGAAAAAGGGTTCAAACTATTTAAAATAAAAATTTGCTTGAAGGCAGCGGGGAGCTAACAGGGCATGGGAAATTGGGGCCAAGATTTGGGGGAAGACATCCTGAGAAAAGAGTCTGGTGTTTGGGGTCCATTTCCCCAGGAGGTGGGAGGTGTCTGAAAGTCATGGAAATGTGGCTGGAAGGCTGAGAACTACAAAGCGATTCTGAGAGCCTCTCAGGGAGGGAAGCGGGGCCCGCCCAGGGAGGGAAGCCCTGGGAGCCCTCCTGCAGCAGGAAGAGGGAACCGGAGACCGGCTGGCCCCTGCAGTCACTGACGCCAGCCTTCAGACCATCTCGTCCCTTTAGCTGGATTAGGGTGATTTGAGATTGTGAGCACCCCTGCTGCCTGCCAGAAGCAAAAGTAAATCTCGTCTGCAAGAAAATATCCAGAGCAAGGGTCAACAAACTTTTTCTCTAAAGGACAAGATAGTAAATATTTCAGGCTGTGTCGGTCAGATGGTCTTTGACACAGCACAGTTCTGCCCTATTGCAAAAGCAGCCTTGGATAAGACAAATGAACCCAGCGTGGCTAGTCCATAAAACTTCATGTACAGACACTGAAATGTGAATTCCATATAATATTCACACATCACAGAATATTATTTTGACTTAAAAAACCATTTAAAAAGGTAAAAGCCACAAAAATGGGCTCTGGGCTGCTGAATTTGGCTAATGTGCTGTAACTCGCTGAACCCTGATCTAGATCCTCAAGTTGTTCCTACAATTTTTCATATAAACTAAACCAAAACCACAAACATAACTTTAAAACATCCTATAAAAATATATTCTAAAGGGCCATGGTGTAAAAAGTGGAAATCAGAAGGGCAACTCAAAAATATTTTGAACTTGAAAATAAAAATACCATGTTATCAAAACTTGTGGGAAACAGCTAAAGCTATGCTAAGAAGAAATTTATAGACTTTGATGCATCTATTGGAAAAGAAGGGCTGAAAATCAGTGAACTATACATCCATTCCAAGAAGTTTAAAAAATAACAGCAAATTAAACCCAAAGAATAAAGCTGGAAGTAAACAACTAAAGTAACAGAATTAATGAAAAAAGAGACAATCAACAGTGCCAGGTGAACTGCATATCTACGTGTGAAAGGCAAAACTTTTAGAAGATAACTGAGCAGCATTTTTTCATGTCCTCGGGTAAATGAAAATGTATAAAACCCAACATTTTAAAAAGTACTAATCAAGAAGAGACTGACAAACTGGACTAAACTGAAATGAAGAATTTCTGTTCAGAGACACCATTTATAGTGAAAAGGCAAGCCAGACTGGGAGAAAATTTTTGTAACATGACTCCACTGGGATTGATCATATCCAGAACACATAACTGCTCCTATAACAAGAAAAAGACATCCAACCAACAGAAAAACAGGCCAAAAGCTTGAAAAGTACCTTACAAAAGATATCCCAGTGGCCAATGTTCAATCTTATTAGCCAGAGTAATGCAGTTAAAAAAAAAAAAAAAAAAAAAAAAAAAAAAAAAAAAATCACAAGATAGGGACTTCCCCAGCGGTCCAGTGGTTCACTCAGCCTTCCACTGCAGGGGGTGCAGGTTTGATCCCTGGTCGGGGAACTAAGATCCCACATGCCGAGGGGTGCGGCCAAAAATTGAAAAACAAAGAAAAATCACGAGATACCATTACATACCCACCCAAATGGTTAAACCTTAAAAACGACTGACACTAAATATGAGTAAGGATATGGAGCAACAGGAACTAACACACTTCTGCAAGAGAGTAAACTGGTACATTCACCCTGGGAAACTCTGGCACTGTCTATCGAGTATGTAGCCTCTGTTCAGCAACTCCACTCCTAAGCATAGGCCTAACTAAAATGCACGCGCAGGTCAAGGCACATCTACAGAAATCTTCGTATTGGCATTATTTATAATAGTCAAAACCTGGAAACCACTTGAAATGTCCATCAGCCACAGACTGGATAAATGGATCGTGGTATAGTCATACATTAGAATACTACACAGAAATGAGCACCAACGAATTACAGCCACAGGCAACGATGTGGAAGAATCTCACAATCATAAGTACATTCAGCAAAAGCACTGAGACACAAAAGAATATAATTCCATTCGTATGACATTCAAAACCAGGCGAAACCACACAATGGTGTTAAAAGTTAAGCCGGTGGTTAAAAGTTAAGCCGGTGGTGGTTACCCTCTGGCAGGCAGAGAGGATCGTAACAGGGAGGGATCCCCATGGGATCTCATGAGTTCGCCCCACAGGCCCACTGAATTCGGGAGAAGGTGGTGGAAATCACAGCCCAAGAGGTACAGACAAATGACTCAAGAGAAGTGGTCAATAAATTGATTCCAGACAGCACTGGACAAGACACAGAGAGGCTTGCCAGCCTATTTATCTGCTCCATGAAGACTTGTTAGAAAAGTAAAAATGCTGAAGAAGCCCAAGTTTGAACTGGGAAAACTCATGGAGCTTCATGGTGACGGGAGCAATTCTGGACAAGCCTGGGGATGAGGGAGGTGAAAGAGCTGGTGGAGATGAACCACCAGTCCAAGAATCTGTTTAAAACTCAGACTCTGAATGGTGACAGATAAAAAATCTCATTTGTGAAAAAAAAGTCGGGGGGGGCAGATCTTGTGAGCTCTTGGCAATATTCTAACTCTTGATCTGGTTAGTGGTGACTCAGGGGTTTGCTCTGTGACAACATGAGTTGTACATTTGTTTTGTGCCCCTTTCTGTATTTCTGTAATACTTAAACAGCTATCAACAAAATCTATGGAATGTCATTTTCTTGTGGATATTCACCTAAAAGACCACATTCCTCTCACATTCCCCGAAATATAATTTAAAATGAAATCTTCTCAAATTAACAGTAGAATTAGGTTTTTCTAGTTTGTATACCTAACTACATGGGAAGCAGATATATTTGCTTAATTTTGGATATTTTCTTCATGAAACAAAGATTCTCGTAATGAAATAAAGAAACCAAAGCATACTCAAAACTTGGAGATCAGCTATAATCCCCAAATATATGAAATAAATGTAACATGTGATTTTTGGTAAAGACTATCTTTGTAATATACATACTCTAAGAATTTCAAACCTTAGGTTTTAATCATTTTTTTTGTGACTAGCCAAATTCTTTTACTATAATAGTGGATACAAAATTAGGTTCATAGGAAAAAACCCCGTGTCTCATTAAATTATAGTAAAATAATGACGTTACCTTGTAAATTTTACTTTGTAAAGCAGTAAAACCTTAAAAATATCTAGAACAAACAGTGCAATTTACCTGAACTTACAAACTGGATTCTGAAATAGAGACACAGAACATTAAGACTGTATTATGGTGGCTCCAGAAATATCTCTAAGTGGACTAAAAAACAGTCACCAGAATTTTAGAACCAAACAAAATTTTCTGCTATAATGTAATCTTATTTGCTATAAGCATCCTTTAACTTCCTACTTGAGAGCTCAAATATACTACAGCAGAACTACTCAGTGATTTACTCCAAAGGCATTGTTATTTAACCCTCGTCAAAAAAATTCCTAAACATGTTTTACCAGCAAGTTTTAAAAAGAGAATTTCTTATCATTCATAATACATATATTACATATGAAATGTTGACGTGAACTTTTAAAAAAACACTGCTTCAAGCTATAAAAGAGTGTCTGTTGTAGCATCTTAACAATTTTACAGGACAAATTAGATGATGTGGTTTGAAGAGATGAGGATCAAGAATGTAATTTCTTTTTTAAAATTTATTTATTTTATTTATTTTTGGCTGCGTTGGGTCTTCGTTGCTGTGCGTGGGCTTTCTCTAGTTGATGTAAGCGGGGGCTACTCTTCGTTGTGGTGCGCGGGCTTCTCATTGCGGTGGCTTCTCTCGTTGCGGAGCACGGGCTCTAGGCACATGGGCTTCAGTAGTTGTGGCACGTGGGCTCAGTAGTTGTGGCACACGGGCTTAGTTGCTCCGCAGCAGGTGGGATATTCCCGGACTAGGGCTCAAACCCGTGTCTCCTGCACTGGCAGGTGGATTCGTAACCACTGCACCACCAGGGAAGCCCAAGAATGTAATTTTAAGCAAACACTTTGCCACATAAACGTCATACTTTCAAAGATATAAATATTAATATCCTCTTTCCAATTCCATTCTCGCTAATTCTTAGTCATGTAAGGCACATAAAAGTTATTATTCTAATTTTTAAAATGGGAATAAGAGAGTGCATTTGAGAGACAGACATAGGATCAAAACTCAGTTATCTTTCATTCTTTTCTTTCTTTCTTCACTGTGCCAAGCTAGTTCTTCATGCCTAAAACACATTACAGTAGACTGGAAAATTAAAAAAGGATGTTGATTTTTAAGTTTCTTACTATATTTATTTATAGAAATAAAGTATTCATGAGCATTAAGCACATTTTCTAGGATGGTTTACAATCATTTATAGGTTTAGACTTCGGCATTTAAGATATTAAACATTTTATGAATTCAATTATTAAAATAGAATAACTTAAACTTGTGTCCCCAACTTTATATTGGTCATAATCCTTTTCACACTGTGCAGTACTTGAATTTGAAGATGAGAAGTACACAGTCATATCCATCCCAGTGACCTCTTTTTAAAGTTATCTTGGTATCCATTTTGGACATTTGGGTTAACAAGCTGAAAACCACTGCATTACACTACATTTATAAGCAAACAAGAAAAATTTTATTCGGAGTAGTAGCTAAGAAGCAGCTTTTTATGGAGATTGAAAAAAGGAAGTAGGGGAAGTATGAGGTAATTGCTATCCCTTAGGAAATAACTTTAATAGTTCAAAATCTTTCATAGAATCTTATTAAAAAGGATGTAACATCAGTTTAACATTTGACAGATATGAAAATAACTCTCAATAAGAACCTTGCCTAGTAATTGTAGACCTTGGATTAGTATAATTTCTAGTTGCACGTGTAAATCTTCAAAATATATATCTTAGGTACAGGTGAACCAAATGTAAAGTAGTGCTAGAGGATCCTTCACTTTTTTTATGTTCTTGAAAATGAAAATAGTATACTTATGATTCCTTCATAAAAATACCCCTTAAACCATGACATCTTAAAAGTACCTTGACTTATATCAGAGAATATCACATTTTTCAACTCCTATCCCTCTATTTATACTTATCATATAAACGAATCATGACAACAGAATTGTAAATTCCACTTTGAAAAGATGAATATTGTTGCTCTTCCTGACTTTTACTTCAAGTTGAACCCCTGTTATCAGAAATACTTAGATGAACCTCCCCTGTTAACGTAGTAAAAACTAAAGGCATTATATTAGTATCTAAAATCAAAATACAAAGAAAAAAAAATTTTTTTTGAAAAAAAAATTTTTTTAATGATCAAAAATAAAATAAAAGTACAGCTTTATCTATAAAATTATAATTGTATCCTGACATATGGTAGCAAAGACCATACAAAATGTATTCAGAGACTAATGCTGTTACATAAAAGGTTTCATACTTTTTTTCTCTAACAACTTACAAATCAATTTAAAAAAATTGGCTAACTCACTATTGAGCAGATATTCAAATGCTGAATTTTAAATTCAACATTATCGTATCGCTCCTTAAAGATAGGTTGTTATACAAACATTAAAAGTGCAATAAGTTAAAAAACAAAACAAAAACCTTGGTTTAGTATAGCTAAAATTTATACATAAAGCAGAGCACTAAGTGATGTAAAAATCTGTTCACCAGAACAGAATATCAGATAGCAGCGAACGAACACTGTAAGCTCAAAGAAAGCAGCAGAAAAATCTCACAGTCAGGTTGTGTTCACACAAATTTTTAACCCCATTCTTCCCACGTTTCACAGGCCCTATCCTAAACAAAATCTATCAATACAAACTAAGAGCAAGAAATTCTGAATTGATGTTCAGTAAAATGCAGTTTGGCTTGCTGCCAAAGGTATTAAGAAAAGTAAGTTTGGCGTGCATGCTACAGAGCTTGAGTTAACCCAGAAAAACAAAACACAAATCTTACTGTGGTTACAGATCAAAAATTCACACTAAGAAAAAGAAAGATTTGGCATTTAATATAGAAACTTTCCAATACATTTTAAGGTATACAGAAAAGGCCAGTAATAAAAACAGTGATAATTAGAACAGCAGAAGCAACATGACCTAGATATACTTTGTTGTATAATATAAGAGCCTATAGATTGACAGAAAAATATTCTAATTTTAAAAGTCAACTATATTACACCCTACTCGCCATTACTAATTCCATTTAAGATTATTAGGACTTTAAAAGTGGGACTGATAAAAATGATACTTCCAGGATTCAACACAAATGCCCAAACCAAAACAAAGCAAGAAAGTTAGCTGACATTTAAAGTAGCCTCAACAAACGTGATTTTTTTCCCTTTTATCATTCATATTTTTAGTTTTCTTTTTCAGCCCTTAAAAACACTAGCTGGAATTTCTAAAGCTACGAGACAATGCATTTCTTTCTTTTCTTCTCACTTAAAACAATAAACTCTAAGTATAACACAACTCATTAACAGCATCCCTTAAAACACTGTCCTGACACAACTCAGGATCTGCTGCTTGGCTCTTCAAACTGCTGGTGCTATTTTGCTGATTCAACAGATACTTGCTTTTGCTTATGATGATCTGGTCCTTGGACAAACTATTCACAATGCAGTAGCTCTAAAGAAACCTAATTTCTCAGCATCATTAACTACTTTCCCTGAATATATAAAAACATGAAAGAGGAGCTTCTAAGTTGAGCTTTCTAATACTCACAGTTTGAAATGGTTCAGAATGGTTGATAAAGTGTTTGAGATGTAACTCAGTTCCCTTCTACAGAAGTAGTAGGTACCTCTGGTGAATCACAAGGATTGCCCCAGTTCAAGCTTCACTCAATCTGCTCATCAAATCTAAATCAGCTCCACCAAGGAAAACAAATTTCAAGATTTGTTTCATATAACTATCTAACAATTAAGTTATGTCACACTGCCCAAGTTCTGAAGCAAAGAGAAAACAAAGTCAGTCAGGAGCTATGCTCATGGTATAAAGCTTACAAGAAATGAAAAAAACAACACATCAAACAAGAACTATATAGCTAACATCTTGGGTCCAACGTTCAACGATGCTATCACAACTATTTTGTCAGTCTGACAGCTGAACCAATTTCTGTGTTGAGAAAATACACCGGCATATTACCATTTCTCTGTAAAATACATACAAGTCTCATACAAACTCCTCCTCACAGGAACACTGATTTTATATTAAATTGTCTTTTTCAAAACAATTTTACATCGAATTACAATAAATTACAAGTCACTGTTGTACACCTTAAATTGCTTAAAGCAGTATTTAGATGTTTATACAGAGAATGATAGTAATATACAAGAGCACTTCAATAAGAATTTGATGATCAATGTTTAAAGTAAAAAGAGTTTTTATAACCAAGCTGTACGGACATTAGGGGGCTTAGGTCTTAGCAACAGGCCACCGGATGTGTCAAAAGCTGATCGCTCACTCTTACAACTGAGACCACTGGTAGCACTGGATGTCCTGGAAGCTCCTCCTGAAAATATATAAAGCATAAGAAAGGATTTGAATTATTTAAACTAAATATATAAATCGTCATCTAATAAACTTCCTCTCCTATCTTGAAGCCCAGAATAAAATGTCTTCCCTATCTCACAGGTGTTTTTAATAGTCTAATTTGATTCTCAACCAGGAATGTGCTTCTGAATTCCCCGTGGAACTTAAAATATAATAACAAACATGCCCAAACTCTGTATTAGGGCATTTTGATTTAATAGATTTGGGGTGGGAATAAATGTTTTTAAAAGCTTCTCAAAGGATTCAAGTGGGAAAAAAATCTCTATGTATAACCATTTATACATTTATTCAACAAATAATTTACTGCTTTCAAGGCAATACTAAGTGTGAGTAACTGGAATAAGACCCTTTCTTAGTCATGAACTCTGCCAAGGAAATGATGCTTGAAGGATGAGTGAATGGAATTACTAGTCATTTGAGTGTTTAAGATTACAAGCGGTTCCAACTTTCTCTTAGGATTAGCTTCTACAGACTTTATAGTTTTGAACACATACATGAACCAACAGCACAGACTTCTGTAGGGAAAAAGGTCTGGCCTTTCCATGCGTCACATACCCTAGCACTCAGTGGTCACTCCCACCTGCGTTCTCCGGGACACACTACCGGCCAGGCGTGTAACGGATCGTATATTAAGCATTAAGAGGGATTAATCTGATGACTACAGATTGCTAATTCTTCTTTTTGTTACCAATGAGGAAGAAAAAGCACATATTAGGGCTGGAAGATACTACTAAAAATTCTTAACTGGCTAAAGAGAATGTTTCAGCAACTTTTAAAGAGCATATCTGTTCATTTCTTCCGTAAATAAACATATTGAAAGTAAAAGTCTCTCCTCCATGATCTAAGAGATAACTGATATTTTCAATTGTTTTATCTCCTGATTTCCTTCCTGTGTTGCCATTAAACACTGTAAATGAAACCTAAAATTAACAAAGTAACACAAATAAAACAAAGCATGCCAGTGAAAAACAAAAGATTGCATTCCAGAAGTCAGCATTTTAAAACTCTATCATAAGAACCGAAGTTATATGTTTTTAAAAGGACAAAAGACACGAACAAGTACAAAATAATTTCGAGTATGCTTACGTAACGGGCTGTACTGGCCAAGAGTGGACCTCACTCGCCTGGAGGTCGGGGATGAGCTGAGATGACCCATGTTGCGGTGATAATCCATCAGCTGTTCTGAGCGTTTCATACCAACTGTTGGTTTCACAGCTTCAAGCCTTTTCAATAAAGCCTTCATTTAAAGACAACCAATTTAAAAGCCAACGTTAGATAAATAGCAATAGTTTTTTAAAAAGGCAAATACTTTCTAGAACCTGAAATTCACAAAATAAAGTAGAAAAGACTTAAAGTCACTGTGAAAAAATATTTCAAATAATGTACTTTCAGGAAAATCTAAGGGTTTTCACCTATCCTATGGCTAACCAAAACCTCTATGATTTTAACAACCGACTGTAGGCACATCTCTCTTCTTTGTCGGGTTACAATCTTAGAAAAGGTGCTGTAAGCTGAAATACATTAAACCTGATTTTCTCATAGAAATGACATAATGGGAGCAATAATGTTAAGAGCCCAGTGTTCAACCGTAGAAATGACTGTGAACATCTCTAAGCTACTATAAGTTCTATCTATATATGCGTACAGAGCAGTGACTGTCAACCTGTTTACTTTCCAGTGGTGCCTCAGGGCTCCTAGGACGTTGAGGAAAGGCCAAGTGGGCCGCCCTCTCAGGTCTCCCACTCCTAACTTCTACCGGCCCAACTATGCTTTCTGTATTGTCTGTTTTATATATTGAAGATTCTGCATAAAATTGTTTGGAAAAAAAAAGTTTTTGCTCTTAAGAAGTTTGAAATCAACTATATAGAACATAAAGCTTTTTAAAGATTGTATAAACCAACTAGCCACGGCAAGATAGTATCCAGTAGCGTGGTATGTGCATTAATACGATTCTGTAACAGAGGCTAATGTGTAATGTCCCTAATTTTATTCATAATCCTTCCTTCACAAATCAGAAGGTGAAAGAGTTTCTTTTGTTTGATTTTCACAGGCTTCGGTGAGAAAGGAATGTTTCAGGAGACCAAATGGATTGGGGAATTGATCCATGGTTGTGTTTTATTATTTTCTTTATTGACTTAAACTTTCTCTGTAGCAAGTTGATCTTTATTTGAAAAGAGAATGCTGTCCTGCACTAAGATTCACATTATAAAGTTAGCCTCATGAGTTTAGTCATAGGACAAGTTTTCTCTGGACAATCTTTTTTCCTTCTCCCTCAACTTAGTTTTTTCTTTGTATTGTGGTATAATCCACATAGGATTTACCATTCTAACCATTTTTAAGCCTACAGTTCACCACCACCAACCGTCTCCAGAACTTGTTCTCAACTGTTATCAGCCCCCTCCCGCCCTGCTATTCTGAGGCTCCATTATCAGTGTTCCTGCGCGATTCCAGAGAAGCCAAAATATTCAGGGAAGAGCTATCGAGGAAAGGTTGTAGAATGAAAGGAGCTTGCAGACGAACGGCAGAGGCGCAGGACACAGGAAGAAGCAGCCGGACCCACCCAGAGGACTCAGCCTGCCAGCTCACCTTCCTGCACGAAATGCCTTTCTTCAGTTCTGAGCCTTCAAAAGCTAGAAAAGAGTCAACTCCTCAGTGAAGTCTTACACAATTAGAGTAACGGTTCTCTTTGCTGAGTTCAGAGTCAGGATTTATCTGTGGTTCCACCTGACTATAAAGTCTATGGTCTTCCCATCATAACATGCTGTCTTTCTCTCTTTGTAGACAGAGAATCTGTACAATTTAGGTGCCAAGACCTACCAACTAATATATCTCCTCCACTTGCAGTTTATAACTGAGTAAGAAACTTGCTGGGTATCACATCATCAATGTATTTTACTGGGTAGAGAACCACTGGCTGTTTTATCTGATTATCCCCTATTAACTACCCATTGAGCTGTGCACGGTGGAATGGACAGCACAGAAAACTTGGTATTTTCAGTTACCTACTAATTTTGTTTTTTTGCTGGTAGAAGTCTCAATGTTTTTTAGATAAACTGCTAATTCCCTAAATTTATTCATTTGGTTGTATGTATATTTTTCTTTTACAAACTTTAAGAGAATTGCAATGCTTATTTATCAGATATAAAACATATAAAGTAATGTGATCAAAATCAATTTTGAAATAAGTTAACAATAAGGCAAAAAGTAAACCCATTCTGTAATGCTGATATGTCACTTATCAAGTTTACATGCAGAAACCTGGGGAAATAAGAGAGCAATGATTTGGTTCAGCTATCCAGATCACACGGAACCGTGCCAGGTATCTGTGTGCGACATGAACACAACAAGCTCAGCAAAAGCTAAAGGGATGATTTCAGATACAAACAGCTCTTACTTGTAGAAACAATATACTGATAAAAAGATGAAGGATTACAGTAGAAACCCTAAAGTCAAAAGTATATACATTTCAATCTAGTCATCAATTTACAACTCCTGAGTAAGACTTAAAAATGATAGGTCAAAATACTGTAACACTTGTAATTGAGTGATAAAAAAATGTAAGTTTTCTAGCCAGAAAGACCTGGATTTAAACCTTTGCTCTGCCATTGATTGTGTGACCTGGGTCAAATGACTTAATAGTGATATTAACAATGAAATAAAACTCAAAGAGTCAGTTTAGGGTACTAAGTGAGATAATGCATATAAAATGCTCAGAACAGTGCCTGGCATATAGTAAGGACTTATTAAATATTAATTGCTATCCTTAATACTGCTTTGATTATTTTCTAGTTGTTTGACACACTCTAGTATTATCTTCATAGCTAAGTTATATATTAAATGACAGGGCAGTATTTTATATTTTTTCTTATATCCATTCCAGTTTCTTACATAGCTCATAGCAGACATTAAACAAATATCTGTTTAATGGATTGAAAAATGTAAGAATGGTTACTTATATTCCCATTTATGGTTTACAAAATCTTAGAACTGCTACTCAAATCAGATTCTAATAATGAATCCGAACAGTTTGTTCAAATATCTCTGTTCTATCTAGGAAGTAGGAAGTATCATTCTTTTTCGAAAGAAAATTAACCCAGCCTGAATCCTGTCTTCTGAGGTAGAAAGGTTAAAACGAATGAATGGACAAACAGTGAGTTAATGATTTCTGCAGCTGTCGGCAGAGAAGAGTTGCTTTATTGTTTCTAAAGTGAAAAAGCAAAGACCCCAAAGGACATTAAAGAGTAACAAGTGTCCTACAGTCTGGGACAATCAGGACTGTTCTACATATTTGTCTATAGCTGGAGTCGTATTCAGTTATCATCAGCTTGCTTTCTTCTATGGAAGGAGATAATAGACAATGAGCAGAGGAGGAAAACCAGAGTGAGGGAACTGTAAATTATTTCAAGACCTTGGAACAAAGGTACTGACTAATCCACAGATGATACTCATACTTGGTATGAGATTTGCTATAAACCTTCATCTTTGTGACAACATATCACTCTCTCTCTAATAGTTTTCACATCTATCTAAAATTACCTCCCTAAACCAGCAGACAAGGAACAGAAGAGGGAGGAAGGATTTTATTGCTCATTTAATGTTTTTAAGACTGGCTTGAATTTTATAAATTTACATTGGGTTGGCCAAAAAGTTTGTTTGGGTTTTTCTGTAAGATGTTACAAAAGCCCGAACAAACTTTTTGGCCAACCCCATACATGCATTACTTTTACTTTAAAAATAATATTTTAACACAGTAACTCCTGAGTGGAAAGATTACGGTTTACTTTATTCAATTACTCCTCTCCCCACCCCCTTTTCACAGCTCAGGAAACTGACATACATATATTTAAGAGCATGAAATAGCCTCATTACTTTTAGAGTAAGGTGGAACTATAAACTAAGTATCCTCACTGACCCCTTCTCCTTCTGCTAAGGTTATTCTTGCACTCTTTCATAAAAACAGAATTCATATTATGTCCAAATGAATATAAAGAGACATGGTTTAACAAGAATATTTCAAAATTCATGAATTAAAAAATTTGTTCCCTTTTGAAATAATGAAGTTCTAATATAATTGAGTCTATATGTAGCAAGCACGCCCTCTACTGGATAGAGGGCTCTCCTTTTCTACCTCTTCTGCACAGCACTACTTTGTCTTAAGTCTAACAGCTCTGGATTACTAAGGAACTAATTTGAGAGTACTGGAACAGAACTGCTTTAGTCATCATGCCTGTTAGCCATCTGAACTGGCCTCTATCATTGGAGATGGAGCAAATGAAGGATTATAAATCATGAAAATTATAAAGTAATGGACCCTGCTTGTGCAGTACACCTGACACAAAAGTGCTGTGTGAGCACGTCTGTACCCATGCACATGTGTTTTGACTACGAACAGTTTAGCAAACAGGTTAAAAAGTATATCATCTCACACTGAGGAACTATTAGAGCCAATGTGGCTCTAAATAGGGATTTGGTAGGTGGCTGCTTATATAATAAATATACAAAAAGTGATGGTTTACAAAAGTAACCAATTAGAAAATATAATGAAAAATTTCATGTCAATAGCATAAAAATATATAGTTTTAAAGAAAACTATAAAACCTTACTAAGATAGAGTATAAGAAGGCTTGAATAAATGGAAAGACATACCATATTTCTAGATAGGAAGGTAATATTTTAAGAGTGCCAAACGCTCTGCAATTAAAATGTAAAGTCAACACAATTCCAACAAAAATTTAATAAAAAAACTTTTTATAAAGAAAAAAATCAGTTATTATGAAGAATAAATACAAAGGAATAGCCAAGAAAAAAATTTTAAAGGTATAGAATTAGTTTTATTTTGGTATAGACGATGAAGAGTTAAGCATAAATGTGGAAGATTACTTTTCCTTACAATAACGTAATAATATTTTATAATAAATTATGTTTATTTTCCTGTTTAGCTTTAAGCTACTTTTCCCACTTCTTATGAATTAAGCTTTTGTTTCAGAGCTGCACTGCCCAAGGCCACAAGCCACATGTAGCTACAGAGCATTTAAAACATGGCTAGTCCAAATTGAGATGTGCTCTAAGTATAAAATATGCAACAGATTTCAAAGACTTAGTATCAAAAAAAGGTAAAATATCAATTTTTTATATTGATTACATGTTAAAATGTAATATTTTTGATTTAGTCAGTTAAAATATTATAGCAGAATAATTTCACCTGTTTCTTTGACCTTTCTAATGTGGCTACTAGAAAAATTTAAATTATACATGTGGTTCACATTATATTCTACTGTCCTAGAGTATAACAAATAAGACCTTACTATGAAATGGAGAAAAATATTGCTCACATATACATATTACTAAGCATACAAAGTAAAAAGAATAAAATAGTGGTAATTTTCCACTGTTTATTAAAACAGCTGAGATGTACAATTGATATGGGGGATGATAAAAGCTGTAAACAGAAGCTGCTTAACGGTTTTCATCCTGTTCGTACTAGTAAAGCCACTAGACATTATGGCTTCAGCTTCTCAAAAGTAAACCCAAGTTCCTCAAAAAGATAAACACAGAATTACCATATGACCCAGCAATTCCACTCTTAGGTATGCACCCAAAGGAACTGAAAGCAGGGACTTGAACAGATACTTGTAGTCAGTGTGCCGTGCAGCATTACTCACAATAGCCAAAATGTGGAAACAACCCAAGTGTCCACCATCAGATGAATGGGGAATCAAAATGCGGCACGTACATATACAGAATATTATTCAGCCACAAAAAGGAATGAAGTTCTGATACAGGCTACAACATGGATGAACCTCGAAAACATGCTAAGTGAAATAAGCCAGACACAAAATGACAAATATTCTATTATTCCACTTATATGAAATATCTAGAATAGGCAAATTTATAGACAGAAGGTAGATTAGAGGTTACCAAGGGCTGAGAAGGGAGAACGGAGTGTTACTGTTTGGTACAGAGTTTCTGTATGGAGTGATCAAAAAAGTTTTGGAAATAAGTAGTAGTGATGGTTGCACAACATTGTGAATGTAATTAATGCCACTGAATCAATCACTTAAAAACAAAATGGCAAATTTTATGTTACATATATTTTACTACAACTATTTTACTACAACTTATGAATTGTACACTTTAAATGAGTATGGTATGTGAATTATATCTCAAAAAAGCTGTTTAAAAAAAGTAACCCCAAAGCTAGGTAACCGGGACATGATTCTGCCACCTGCTAGCTGTTTAACCTTAAGGAAGTCCCTGCGCCCTACTCAGTGTCTCATTTTCTCCTCCACAGCAACAGTAACTGTGTCATTAGGTTGCTACGAGGATTAAATGACCTAAAATTGTAAAACAGTATACACTATGCAACTGCTTGTTAAATAAACAAAACAGACTCCAGAGCCATGTGGGAGAGTGAAAATAAGGTAAAACCAGATGTTCGTGACACACACTAATTCCAAATTTTCTTAAATCATGAATGAATCTTGAAACTGCCAGAGTGACATGCAGGAAGTTATCATGTAGCTCACTACCCACCAACCTCACTTCAACTTGTTTTGTTGTTACCTACTTCCTGCCACATTCAGGATGACTCTCCTGAAGGGCCCGAGAGTTTACTATTTTTGTAAATATACCAACCCAGCTGGCCAGCTCCTGGTGCTAGTGATGGTGACAAAGAAATTCACAAGAGTTGTTACTCTTGCAAGTTCAGGTTAAGTACATAGTTAAACAGAACTGTACTGATGATGAAACATAATGAGGGTGAATTCTGCGAATTATTCTAGTAATTTTAATAATAGCTTTACCAATTATTTTAGCTCCGAATGTATGTGCTCATTAAGGGTCTAATTTTAGTTTAAGATGCTACCTGGGTTTAAAATCTTGGCTTAGCCACTTCCTTACCAGCTCCTTGTCCGTGGGTTAATTATTTAACCCTTTTAGGTCTCAAGTATTCCATCTGTAAGATGCGGATAAAAATAAAGTACCTACCTGAAAGAATTATTGTCAGGATTCAATAAGCTAATATTTAGAAGACACTTAGAACAATGCCCAGCATTAAAGAGCTCAATAAATACGAGCAATTACTATGAATTGCATTTTATAAAGAAAATGATATGCTATGAATAAATAGTTTTTAATGTGAAGATTTTCAACAGTTTCCATATATATTCCTTAGGACATCAAAGGGTACTTATATGGTTTTTAACAATCAATGTCTTTCATACATTCAAGCAGCAGGGCAACAAATTTGACCTCTCTCAGAATGTATTTATTATTTAAAATAAATGATATATAAATTATTTTAGCTTTCAAGGATAAAATGAAGTGAAATAGATTTAGCTCTCCAGAAGAGATATGTATCTCACCCTTGGACACCATTTCCTATACTACTATAGTGATTTCACAGATATAGTCAAATAAATAATGGAGCTTTCAGTATTTTCATTTAATATTCCCTTAAAATATAGTTTCCTGGATAAAAAAGCACACATTGTACCTTCCAGGCTCATAGCTCATCATGTATTTCAGGCCATACATATCTATTCCTACTTTTATATAATTAAGTTAGAAAATTTCGCTGCATTGGGTTTCCTGAAAGTTGGACTAACAAATCAGTACAAATGCATTTTCTTTGATGACTAAAAAAATCTCAGTTACTTACCAAATTTTCTCTTTCAATCCTTTGTTGTTCCCTCTGTCTGTTGAGAGCACTATGATATAACTTAGGGGGAGGACCAGTCGATCTTCTTGGAATCGTACTTTTGCTTCCTGGTTTTTCAGCCTGTCTTGACAGTTCTTTCAAAAGCCTCTGATTTTCCCGATCAATCTGTCTCACCTCCTCTCTTGTGAAAGAGTAGTTTTTCCTGGGTGCTACTGAAGGCTGATCAAAGTGATGTTTTTGTGGTCCCTTTTTATCTAATTGCAGAAAAGCTACAGAAGTGAGCAAAAAAAGGGAAAACGGCTAAACAAAGTAGCACAGAAATATGATGGTATATGCTTTAGCTCCTATAAATGGAAACTACATTAATTCATGAAAAGGGATGTATGAAATAATGCCAATGACATCCAGACTACAATTGGGTAGAAAAAAATTCAGAGGCAGCTTAGAGTTTTATGCTCGTTGGGTTCTTTGGGAATAAAATGCTAACATAAAACCATGAAAATATTTTAATGAGAAATGTACTGGCACTGGTTGTACACTGCCGGTATAATTTACGGAAAATGCCTTTGTCACATTCGTTTTATGTTCTCCTAAGGCAGTTTAAAAGTTAGAAACCTCTGGTGGAGTGCACTGACACAATATTTAGTTGAGATGGTTTTTGTTGGTTGGAGGGTATACTTCAAAAAATAAAATGTCCTCAGCAATGCAAACAACGGCCAGAAAATGGCAAAAGCAAACACAGAATATTCTGAAACCTTCAACTTAACCTGAAAATATTTTACTACACAAGATTTATGACCTTAATATTGGCATTAAAACAAATACTTGTATTATAAAAGTCAAACTTTTATTCCTGACTAAACAAAAGCCAAATAAATACATTATATAAAAGGAGTTTTTAACAAAGAAAAATATTTTGCATACTATGATTATCAAATGAAGCTTTTATCAACATGCTAAATTCTTAAATTTTCATTATTATAACAATTTTCAGTAAGTCACAATTATTACTAAACATTTGTCAGAAGTTTCTAAAAATATTAAGCTGGCTCAGTGTTTTGGCTTAAGTCTGTGCTAAAAATGAATACATTATATCAGATTAACAGAATGGTACATTTGTTTTGTTTTAACAATATTTTTTTAGAGTAACCATTATTTGTTTTTATTAGAGTGTACCTTTATGTAAACTCTTTTACTTCCTTAGTATTTTATGCTGTTAAAAAGCACAGTGCAAAGGCAAAGAGGCATTTTAAACTCCATTTAAAAATGTGACTGGTGCAAAAAAGTTAAATCCTTTGAGCAAATTCACAAAAACTGTAAATCTACCTCCCAACGCTTAAACTGAACACTATCAAAGATTACAGAGACTTTAAAAAAAATGATTAACAGTGGCTTCCTGACAGGAAAAATTAGGAAATTAGTGGTTGGCAATTTGTTGAAAACCATACCACACTAATGACAAAACCTGAATAGGAACCCATTTAGAAAGATATACATGGGGTTCAAGATGGCGGAGTAGAAGGACGTGCGCTCACTCCCTCTTGCGAGAGCACCGAAATCACAACTGACTGCTGCACAATCATCGACAGGAAGACACTGGAACTCAACAAAAAAGATACCCCACATCCAAAGACAAAGGAGAAGCTGCAATGAGATGGTAGGAGGGCCGCAATCACAATCAAATCAAATCAAATCCCATAACTGCTGGGTGGATGACTCACAAACTGCAGAAGAATTATACCACAGAAGTCCACCCACTGGAGTGAAGGTTCTGAGCCCCACGTCAGGCTTCCCAATCTGCAGGCCCAGCAACGGGAGGAGGAATTCCCAGAGAATCAGACTTTGAAGGCTAGCAGGATTTGACTGCAGGACTTCAACAGGACTGGGGGAAACAGAGACTCCACTCTTGGAGGGCACACACAAAGTACTGTGCACATCAGGACCTAGGGGAGACTGAACCAGACCTACCTGCTAGTGTTGGAGGGTCTCCTGCAGAGGCGGGGGTGCTGTGGCTCACCGTGGGGACAAGGACACTGGCAGCAGAAGTACTGGGAAGTACCCCTTGGCGTGAGCCCTCCCAGAGTCTGCCATTAGCCCCACCAAAGAGCCCAGGTAGGCTCCAGTGTTGGGTTGCCTCAGGCCAAACAACCAACAGGGAGGGAACCCAGCCCCACCCCTCAGCAGACAAGTGGATTAAAGTTTTACTGAGCTCTGCCCACCAGAGCAACACCCAGCTCTACCCACCACCAGTCCCTCCCATCAGGAAACTTGCACAATCCTGTTAGATAGACTCATCCACCAGAGGGCAGACAGCAGGAGCAAGAAGAACTACAATCCTGCAGCCTGTGGAACGAAAACTACTTCACAGAAAGATAGACAAAGTGAAAAGGTAGAGGACTATGCACCAGATGAAGGAACAAGAGAAAATCCCAGAAAATCAACTAAATGAAGTCGCGATAGGCAACTTCCCAGAAAAAGGATTTAGAATAATGATAGTGAAGATGATCCAGGACCTCAGAAAAACAATGGAGGCAAAGATCAAGAAGATGCAAGAAATGTTTAACAAAGACCCAGAAGAATTAAAGAACAAACACCTAGAAGAATTAAAGAACAAACAGAGATGAACAATACAATAACTGAAATGAAAAATACACTAAAAGGAAACAATAGCAGAATAACTGAGGCATAAGAACGGATAAGTGACCTGGAAGACAGAATGGTGGAAATCACTGCTGCGGAACAGAATAGAGAAAAAAGAATGAAAAGAAATGAAGACAGCCTAAGAGACCTCTGGGACAACATTAAACGCACCAACATTCTCACCAGAGGGGTCCCAGAAGGAGAAGAGAGAGAGAAAGGACCCGAGAAAATATTTGAAGAGATTATAGTTGAAAATTTCCCTAACATGGGAAAGGAAATAGCAACCCAAGTCCGGGAAGCGCAGAGAGTCCCAGGCAGGATAAACCCTAGGAGAAACATGCCGAGACACACAGTAAGCAAACTGACAAAAATTAAGACAAAGCAAAATTATTAAAAGCAACAAGGGAAAAATGACAAATAACATACAAGGGAACTCCCATAAGGTTAACAGCTGATTTCTCAGCAGAAACTCTACAAGCCAGAAGGGAGTGGCACGATATATTTAAAGAGATGAAAGGGAAGAACCTACAACCAACAGTACTCTACCCGGCAAGGATCTCATTCAGATTCGATGGAGAAATCAAAAGCTTTACAGACAAGCAAAAGCTAAGAGAACTCAGCACCACCAAACCAGCTCTACAACAAATGCTAAAGGAACTTCTCTAAGCGGGAAACACAAGAGGAGAAAAGGACCTACAAAAACAAACCCAAAACAATTCAGAAAATGGTAATTCAGAACATACATATCGATAATTAATTACCTTAAATGTGAATGGATTAAATGCTCCAACCAAAAGACACAGGCTCGCTGAATGGATACAAAAACAAGACCAGTATATATGCTGTCTACAAGAGACCCACTTCAGACCTAGGGACACATACAGACTGAAAGTGAAGGGATGGAAAAAGATATTCCATACAAGTGGAAATCAAAAGAAAGCTGGAGTAGCAATACTCATATCAGATAAAATAGACTTTAAAATAAAGAATGTTACAAGAGACAAGGAAGGACACTACATAATGATCAAGGGATCAATCTAAGAAGAAGATATAACAATTATAAATATATATGCACCCAACACAGGAGCACCTCAATAAATAAGGCAAATGCAACAACTATAAAAGAGGAAATTGACAGTAACACAATAATAGTGGGGAACTTTAACACCCCACTTATACCAATGTACAGATCATCCAGACAGAAAATTAATAAGGAAACAAAAGCTTTAAATGACACAATACACCAGATAGATTTAATTGATATTTATAGGACATTCCATCCGAAAACAGCAGATTACACTTTCTTCTCAAGTGCACAAGGAACATTCTCCAGGATAGATCACATCTTGGGTCATAAATCAAGCCTTGGGAAATTTAAGAAAACTGAAATCATAGCAAGCATCTTTTCCGACCACAACGCTATAAGATTAGAAATCAATTACAGGGAAAAAAATGTAAAAAACACAAACACGTGGAGGTTAAACAATACGTTACTAAATAACCAAGAAATCACTGAAGAAATCAAAGAGGAAATCAAAAAATACCTAGAGACAAATGACAACAAAAACACAACCATCCAAAACCTATGGGATGCAGCAAAAGCAGTTCTAAGAGGGAAGTTAATAGCAATACAATCCTACCTCAAGAAACAAGAAAAATCTCAAACAAACCATCTAACCTTACACGTAAAGGAACTAGAGAAAGAAGAACAAACAAAACCCAAAGACAGTAGAGGGAAAGAAATCATAAAGATCAGAGCAGAAATAAATGAAACAGAAACACAGAAAACAATAGGAAAGGTCAATAAAACCAGAAGCTGGTTCTTTGAGAAGATAAAAAAATGGATAAACCTTTAGCCAGACTCATCAAGAAAAGATTCAAGGGAGAGGACTCAAATCAATAAAATCAGGGCTTCCCTGGTGGCGCAGTGGTTAAGAATCTGCCTGCCAATGCAGGGGACGTGGGTTTGATCCCTGGTCCAGGAAGATCCCACATGCCGCAGAGCAACTAAGCCCATGCACCGCAACTACTGAACCTGCGCTGTAGAGCCCACAAGCCACAACTACTGCAGCCTGTGTGCCTAGAGTCCGTGCTCGGCAAAGAGAGAAGCCACTGCAGTGAGAAGTTTGCACACCGCAACGAAGAGTAGCCCCTGCTCACCGCAACTAGAGAAAGCCCGCGCACAGCAACGGAGACTCAACGCAGCCTGTCTGTGGCCTCCAGCCCCTGGGAGCAGCTGGGAGGGGGGGGGGGTCCCTGGATCTTCCCTACCCCTCCCATATCTTTCTGTTCATTGTCACTCCAGCTGGCTGTATTGCTTTTTAATATTGCACCAAAGGTTTTTAAAATAAAATTTAAAAAAAGAGAGAAGAAAAACAAAACAAACAAAAAAAGCTTTACAGACAAGCAAAAGCTAAGAGAATTCAGCTTTTTTTTTTTTTTTTTTTTTAGATTTATTCACACTTTATTTTAACATAAATTCTTTGATCTGGGGGTCAGACATAACTTTTCATTTCAGCAGGACTTTCACATGATTACAGTCACAAAATTGGCACACTATATTAAAAAACTAAGTCAGAGCTAGACAAAGCATGCAGCTTTATGCCAATTTAAATCTCAACATGCACCACCCCTCATACATGATCTTGGAAGAATCGGCTGTGAGCTTACTAAAATATTAACCAGAGAATGTCTGAGGTCACAGTTGATTGTTTACAAAATAAAACCTCTTTTCCTAGTGCTACTCGTTTTGTTATAGAAAAATGTTACAAATAAAAATTAGTGCTATTCAAGGTGTTCATTTCAAAGTCACATATGATACACAGGTCCAAGCCATTTTTTCCTCTCATATAAAGATATCACAATACACAATGTGCAGACTGAATTACTGAAATACAAAGCATCATAAGAGACTACTACAAGCAACTCTATGCCAATAAAATGGACAACCTGGAAGAAATGGACAAATTCTTAGAAAGGTATAACCTTCCAAGACTGTACCAGGAAGAAAGAGCAGATATGAACAGACCAATCACAAGGAATGAAATTGAAACTGTGATTAAAAATCTTCCAACAAACAAAAGTCCAGGACCAGATGGCTTTACAGGTGAATTCTATCAAACATTTAGAGAAGAGCTAACACCCATCCTTCTCAAACTCTTCCAAAAACCTGCAGAAGAAGGAACACTCCCAAACTCATTCTATGAGGCCACCATCACCCTGATACCAAAACCAGATAAAGATACTACAAAAAAAATTACAGACCAATATCACTGATGAATATAGATGCAACAATCCTCAACAAAATACTAGCAAACAGAATCCAACAACACATAAAAGGATCATACACCATGATCAAGTGGGATTTATCCCAGGGATGCAAGGATTCTTCAATATATGCAAATCAATCAATGTGATATACCATATTAATGAACTGAAGAATAAAAACCATATGATCATCTCAATAGATGCAGAAAAAGCTTTTGACAAAATTCAACACCCATTTATGATAAAAACTCTCCAGAAAGTGGGCACAGAGGGAACCTACCTCAACATAATAAAGGCCATATACGACAAACCCACAGCAAACATCATTCTCAATGCTGAAAAACTGAAAGCATTTCCTCTAAAATGAGGAACAAGACAAGGATGTCCACTCTTGCCACTATTATTCAACATAGGTTTGGAAGTCCTAGCCATGGCAATCAGAGAAGAAAAAGAAATAAAAGGAATCCAAACTGGAAAAGAAGAAGTAAAATTGTCACTGTTTGCAGATGACATGATACTATACATAGAGAATCCTAAAGATGCCACCAGAAAACTAACTACTAGAGCTAATCAATGAATTTGGTAAATTTGCAGGATACAAAATTAATGCACAGAAATCTCTTGCATTCCTATACACTAACAATGAAAGATCAGAAAGAGAAAGTAAGGAAACAATCCCATTCACCATTGCAACAAAAAGAATAAAATACCTAGGAATAAACCTACCTAAGGAGGTAAAAGACCTGTACTCAGAAAACTGTAAGTCACTGATGAAAGAAATCAGAGTTGACACAAACAGATGGAGAGATATACCATGTTCTTGGATTGGAAGAATCAATATTGTGAAAATGACTATACTACCCAGAGCAATCTACAGATTCAATGCAATCGCCATCAAATTACCAATGGCATTTTTTTTTTACAGAACTAGAATAAAAAATCTTAAAATTTGTATGGAGACACAAAAGACCCCGAATAGCCAAAGCAATCTTGAGGGAAAAAAATGGAGCTGGAGGAATCAGACTCCCTGACTTCAGACTATACTAAAAAGCTACAGTAATCAAGACAATATGGTACTGGCACAAAAACAGAAATATAGATCAATGGAACAAGACAGGAAGCCCAGAGATAAACCCACGCACCTATGGTCAACTAGGAGGCAAGGATATACAAGGGAGAAAAGACAGTCTCTTCAATAAGTGGTGCTGGGAAAACTGGACAGCTACATGTAAAAGAATGAAATTAGAACACTCCCTAATACCATACTCAAAAATAAACTCAAAATGGATTAAAGACCTAAATGTAAGACCAGACACTAAACAAGACGAAAAGACAACCCTCAGAATGGGAGAAAATATTTGCAAACGAATCAACGGACAAAGGATTAATCTCCAAAATATAAAAACAGCTCATGAAGCTCAATATTAAAAAAACAAACAACCCAATCAAAAAATGGGCAGAAGACCTAAATAGACATTTCTCCAAAGAAGACATACAGATGGCCAAGAGGCCCATGAAAAGATGCTCAACATCATTAATTATTAGATAAATGCAAATCAAAACTACAATGAGGTATCACCTCACATCGGTTAGAATGGGCATCATCAGAAAATCTACAAACAACAAATGCTGGAGAGGGTGTGGAGAAAAGGGAACCCTCTTGCACTGTTGGTGGGAATGTAAATTGATACAGCCACTATGGAGAACAATATGGAGGTTCCTTAAAAAACTAAAAATAGAACTACCATATGACCCAGCAATCCCACTACTGGGCATATACCCAGAGAAAACCATACTTCAAAAAGACACATGCACCCCAATGTCCACTGCAGCACTATTTACAATAGCCAGGTCATGGAAGCAACCTAAATGCCCTTTGACAGAGGAATGGAGAAAGAAGATGTGGTATGTATATACAATGGAATATTACTCAGCCATAAAAAGGAACGAAATTGGGTCATTTGTAGAGACGTGGATGGACCTAGAGACCGTCATACAGAGTGAAGTAAGCCAGAAAGAGAAAAACAAATATCATATATTAATGCATATACGTGGAATCTAGAAAAATGGTACAGATGAACCGGTCTTCAAGGCAGAAACAGAGACACAGATGTAGAGAACAAATGTATGGACACCAAGGGGGGAAAGTGGGGGGCGTGGGGGGGGGGATGAACTGGGAGATTGGGATTGACATGTATACACTAATATGTATAAAATAGATAACTAATGAGAACCTGCTGTATAAAAAATAAATAAAATAAAAAGATATATTTGTACTATATATAATTGAAGTATCTTCTTCCAAGAAATATCCATTTTGTAGAATTTAACAAGGTTTCTAGATTAATTTAGCCATTTATGAGAGCCTTTAAAATTAAATACTAGAGGGAATTAAAAGTAAGCTATTTTCCTAATGTCATTTAAAAAAAGGTTTTAAAAGTAAAAGAAGGGAATAGCTAAAAAATAAAATAAAGGAAGAATTTCAGTCTAATTCATTTAAAAAGATAGCATTCTAACTCTCCTTGATGGAAAAGTATACGTTGGATGTTACTTACTGACACCAAGCATCACTAGCACATTTTTCTAAAGTGGCTGCTATGTGCTTTAGTACAAGGCAACCTCCAATATATAATCCATTGTCTTTCCAATTAAGATCTAAAAAAAGTTAACTTGAATAAACTTTCAGGGATACAAACATATTTATATAAATATGTACATATTTAAAGTCACACATTTAAGAAATGTTGCTTTTTCCTAATTTTCTTTAATGAAACAATTTTGCTCAAACTCTTTACAGTATTTCAATATGTCCATCATAGCTAGAGCCACTTCTTGACTCATCTAACACCATTTACTGGAAGTACCAGCTTAACTTGCACTTAAGCTAACTGAGATACAGACAGGATTTAAAAATTTTATGTGTGGGCTTCCCTGGTGGCGCAGTGGTTGAGAATCTGCCTGCCAATGCAGGGGACACGGGTTCGAGCCCTGGTCTGGGAAGATCCCACATGCCGCGGAGCAACTAGGCCCGTGAGCCACAACTACTGAGCCTGCGCGTCTGGAGCCTGTGCTCCGCAACAAGAGAGGCCGCGACAGTGAGAGGCCCGCGCACAGCGATGAAGAGCGGCCCCCGCTCGCCACAACTAGAGAAAGCCCTCACACAGAAACGAAGACCCAACACAGCCAAAAATAAATAAATAAATTTATAAAAAAAAAAATTTATCATGTTAGAAATTAAAAGGAAAAAAATTTAAAAATATTAATTCGTCTGAAAATAATAAACCAGTTATATGTGAACATCACATTTTTATAAAAAAGTTTAGTGAGAAGAGTAGCAGAGTTGAACATTTCTGCAAATATTTTAATGCCTGCCTTAATAGAAGACAGCTGGATTCTCGTATCTGCTTCTGCACTCACTCTGTTGTGCTGTCATTGTCATGTAGCCCCTGGAAAACTCCACACGTGACAGGAGAAAGTGAAAAGCAAATCATGCCTTCGCTTTACGAGTGAAAATAGTTCTGTCCTTGCAGATCCTCTCTAAAATCGTTGCGCTTGCTCCTTTAACACTGTTTCAGGCATTAGGTTCTTCACGTGAGTCTGGTGCCTCTGTTGATTTGAGCTTTTCTCAAACCTTCGGTAGTAACTGGTGGTGGGCCGAGGGTATCTGAGATTTCCTGCCTGCCTATCTGAACCCTGTCTGCTGCAGCCTGCCAGCAAAGACAAACAACGTGCTGCCAAGGGATGTGCCAGCAGCCACTAGTCCCAGCGTGGGCATCCTCTTTCTTACTGAGGGTAACAGGGTCTGTATCTTCCCCTTGAATACCGTACTGCCTCATTTCCTCCTATGTTGCTATCAGTTTAGCAATAGGTCTGACAGGTTTCTCTGCTCATCAATGCTTCCTTATCCCGTTTCTTTCTCTTATATTAGTTTTTCTTCCCAGGATACACCCTCTAATAATGTATCTAATTATTTCCTACAGAATCTAGGTGGTAAAATCTGAGGTGGTGCATTTCTAAACCATCTCTGCTTCGCCCTCTGGATTCTTCCTAAACTGACCTCATTTTACCGTTACAAAGGATGAAAGGTACTTTAAAATCTACTCATGTCAACTTCACTGCTCTCCAAACAGGGGCCATTCATGCCATAAGCCAATGCCTAACTTTGGTTTCCTCCGCTACTCCACTTTTTAATGGCCTCTCTGCCTATTCAGGGATAAACAGCCCAAGGCCAAAGAACTAATTCCAATCATACCCTTTCGACATTTGTACAGCAAAGGAAGGCTGGGTGGGGATGGGAGTGGGAAGTCCCCCCAAAGTAAGATGTCTAATAATTCTAGTCTCCACTGACTTTCCCTTCTCACATTCTCACAGAACCCCAGAACCCTGAATTTAGAATGGACCTTAGCAACCTATATCAACTACCCCCATCTTACAAATGAAGAAACTGGGGCACAGAAAAGTTACTGCTTGTCTATGGTCATGAGGATGACACCCAGAAGCCTAAAAGTTTTTTTTTTTAAAGTCTTTATTGAATTTGTTACAATATTGTTTCTGTTTTATTTATTTTTTTAATTGATTTATTTATTTTTGGCTGTGTTGGGTCTTTGTTGCTGTGTGCAGGCTTTCTCTAGTTGCAGCGAGCGGGGGCTACTCTTCGTTGCGGTGCGTGGGCTTCTCCTTGCGGGGGCTTCTCTTGTTGCGGAGCACCGGCTCTAGGCGCGTGGGCTTCAGTAGTTGTGGCATGTGGGCTCAGTAGTTGTGGCTCATGGGCTCTAGAGCGCAGGTTCACTAGTTGTGGCGCACGGGCTTAGTTGCTCCGCGGCATGTGGGATCTTCCCGGACCAGGGCTCGAACCCGTGCCCCCGGAATTGGCAGGTGGATTCTTAAACACTGCACCACCAGGGAAGTCCCTATGTTTTGGTGTTTTTGGCCCCGAGGCATGTGGGATCTTAGCTCCCTGACCAGGGATCAAACCCACACCCCCTGCATTGGAAGGAGAAATCTTAACCACTGGACCACCAGGGAAGCCCCAGCCTAAAAGGTTCTGATTCCGCTTTCAGAATTTTCTTCACCCCTCTATGTGAGTATTCAAGTTCAACACTGCTTCATTATTCCATGGCCTATAATTGGGACACCTGATTTTATGTTCTTTTATTATTAACTTTCCTTTCACAGGTTTAATATTTTTTAGTTTGAACTCACAAACTTATTAACAAAACATTTTTAAACCAATAAATAATGTTAACACTGTTAGCTAATAGAGGCATCCCTATCTAAAGTCTCGCCCAATATTTACTGTAATAGCTTGCAAAATTTTTACCTCAGAATTCACTATCTGAACGAATGAAGTGCTCTACTGTAGCTGTACTTGAGCTAGTGAGAATGTTTAAACTGAGAGGATGCAGAGCATGCTGTGTTCCTACTCAGAGGGTCTCTGATGGGATCACAGGTCCTACTCATACTTTTTAAAATGTGTTACGCATTATCACTATCATCTTCCTCTCATTACGTGAATTTAACTTCCCAGGAAGTGGAAAAGGCTGTGAAGAAATTAGGTGAGCCAAGAGGCCTAAAAGGCCCACAGAGTGGGATAAATGTTGGAAGTAATAAGGTTTATTGAGATATGAGTGCAGAGGGGCATAGCTTGGCCATGCACACATCGCATCTCACATGTCCGTGGAAACTGGACATGTGAAAACTTAATAAAAGAAATGAAGAAAACTTAATGAAAATATTCTTGGATCTGAAAAGCTTCACTGGGTAAACCGAGAATGAATAAAAATTTGAAAAATCTAAAGAAATACCTTATGCAATAGACTGATCTCCATAATTAGTACTTAAAATACTTTACTACTATAAAGAATCTTTGGTGGGTTATTACTGACTCCAATAACAGATGTATCAACGGGCAAAACGCTGCTTTGTTCCTGTGCCTGTAGAAGCCCGGAACACCGCCTACTGGCAGGTCACTGCGATCAGGGCTCCCTACGGTGCAGCAGTATGAATAAAGCTTTCCTTCTACGTTTTAGCTCAGTTTCCGGGTTAAAACAGTGTTTCAGTGCTTCAATTATATTTGGGAAACGGATAAAGGATTTGGGGTGGATTATCATTTTTCCAACTTAAAACTTAAAAATATATAGGCTTTCTGTATCTAAAAAGTTTCAGAAATGGATTAGATAAGAGTTGTGAGGGATACCCCTTAATTATTGTCAATGGAACCAGGTAGTTTTTTTTAATGTCTCGATACTCAGACTAGGGTCCTTGAATCAGCAGCATTGGTATCACCATCGGGCTGGCTAGAAATGTAGCTCCTTGGATTCTACTCTAGATTAACTGAACCTGAATCTGCATTTTAACAGGATACCCAAGTGATTTGTATGTATATTGAAGTTTGAGAAGCTCTGGCCTAGTGGATAAAGCTGGTTGCCCAATTAGCATATATTCCTACTGTTGGGGTTCTGGGCAGGTCACCCCCAAATATGCCAAAGTGCCATATTGATGATTTTGAATAAAAGTTACTTAAGAAAAAGCTGGTGCAAGAAGGACACTTTGACCCTCCCGTCTCCCTGAAAACAAGAACTGAATCTCTCAATGTGAAAGGTGCCCTCTCTGTACCAGGAGGGAGAGAGCCAACCTTATCACCAGTGATAGGGAACTGGGGACCAAGAAGGCTGTATAAACAAGCCTGTTCTTTGCTGATTTACTACTCCAAGCCCAAACCCTGTTAAGATTCTTCACTAATTAAAAACCCAAACCTAAGCTTCTTTGTCCTGTCAATTCCTCACAAAATTTATTGTTTCTTTGTCTAAAAAGTATGAAAGCTGCCTGCCTTGGTTACTTCTTAGCTCCTATTTCTCTGAGACCTCCATAAGTACGATTTAAATTTGTTTTTTTCTCCTGTTAATGTTTTGTCTCAATTTAATTTTTAGGCCAGCCAAAAGAACTCAAGAAGGAGAGGGGGAAATTTTCTCCTCCCTGACACTACTTTCCTCCTTCTTACTTATTAACACATCCTGATTTTTTTTTTTTTTTTTTTTTAAGACATCTAGCTCCTCCCCATGAAGCTATGTCCTTAAGAGGAAGTTGACCTCCCTCTCCGGACTCCCAATCCTGACTCCAGAGTGAGTTTACTGGCCTGGAATAATCCCATTCCCCTTGCCAATCACTGTTTCAGGAATGGGAGTGTAACTCAGTTCTGAGCAATGAGACATAAGTGGAAGTCAGTTCAAGGTTCCTCCACTCTAAGAGAGCCAGACGTAGAGGCAGCTTCCGTTTCTCTGGACACTGTCATGTCTGCATGTGGATACTAAAAGTTGCTGCAGACATCTCCTGGTAGCCTAAGGATGAAGCCAACACCAGGGCTGGGGGAATACAGTGACAGAATCTGGGTCCCTGAAGACATTTTTAAGCCACTGAGTCAGTCAACCCTCAAGCTGGTTTATCTCTGGACTTCCTGTTATGTGAGAAACACTGTTTCATTAGGAATTTCTGTTTCTTACATCCAAAATCACCCTAAATAATACAAAGACATAATCATTGATGGTACTGAACAAAAAGCTCAGATATCGCAGACTATTTTCCATTAGATGGTTTTTTTAAAACCTGACAATTCCAAAAGGGTCAGATGTTTTCTTCCTAAAGCAAGATTTTTATTGGCTGTGTCCTCTCTCATTCCTAGAATGGAGTGATGCTTATAATTTGTGGAATCAAATAGTACTTATAAAAATAAAAAAATGGAACAGTGGGCCCTTAAAATGAACCTACAAGTCATATTATACATTTTAATTTATCTTCTGTAACATTTATTTTCAATATACTTACTTTTCTAATCTAAGAAAATTTTGTAAGATACTTTATAATGCCAAATGTTTGGCTGCTACTTTTAAACACATATAAATCACAGTAGAAATTATTAAGAACAATGTAGCAATAGACATTTGACATAGAAGAAAAAGAAAATACATTAAGATGCATATTATTAATACAAAATATTAGGAGCAGTCTGCATTATCACATCAGATAGATTTTTATGGTTTAATTTCAACTACCTTCCAATTTTTTGCATTACAAATATGATTTTAAGAAACCTGTCACTTCAAGAAAAACAACTGACAGTATCTGTTGGCAATCATAAAATCTGAGCATTTTAGCAAAAATTAGAATTTTTGATAAACCTGAGCTTGACAGCTTCCCAAGAGCTTTCTAGTGAGATTGGTAGTGATATTAACAACTGTGATTTCTGTATGGTATATTATGAAATATGTCAACATTTATATGCTCAATGAACCAACATTTTCCAAATAACCTATACATCATGTTACAAAACCATGCAAGTGCAAACAATACATTCAAAATGTAAGACCAAGCAATAAATTCTAATGTAATGGACTACAAATTAATATCAGTTTCAAACTGCACATTGCAACTAACATTTAAGAAACTACTACTTGTGGAATCTTGGTGTGGTATCAAAAAAAAATCTAAAATTAACGGAAAAGGCTATTAAAACACTCCATTTCCAGTTATATATCCTTGTAAAGCCGGATTTTCTTCATATACTTCAACCAAAACAATATATCACCATAGCTGTATGCAGAGGCTGACATGAGAATCCAGCTATTGCCAGGCATTAGAAACTAGCAAAAATCACTAACTTTTTTGGAACTATAGTTATGTTGTATAGAACATGTTACTTATATTAATACATAATGGGTTTACTATTACTATTCTTAAATGAACTAATAAATATTTTTTAAACTTCTGATTTAATTTCTAATATGGTAAATATTTATATAGATATAACCCACTAAACAAAAGCTCCCTGGGGTCCTCAATAATTTCTAAAAGAGTGCTTTTAGTCTTAAGGCCAAAAAGTTTGAAAACTGCTTTGCTAGAGCACTGGGACTGGTGCTGGAGATCCGGAAGAGATGAAGACAGAGGCAGCCCTCAACCTGACGAATTATCAACCCGATTCGTCACACACCTGATCTTACAGACTGCAAAGTGGCCATTACAATTTTTTTTTTTAAGTGAAAATTGTTACACTAAATGGCTTGATAAAAAATTAGAGATATTCCCTAGAGAAGAATACTAATCAAATATATTAAAGATTATAATGCAGACAGAGGCACAGACTTATTCTGTGTATTTCAGATGCCAAACCTAAGGCTAATGGGTAACTGTTACAAAATCAAATTTCAGTGAAACATGACAAACACTTCCTGACCATCAGAGCTGTGAACAACAGAAGAGTCCTCACAGTCCGTCAGTTAATAAATACTGTCTATTACGTGCCAATACTTGCTAGATTTGGGGATTCCATCAAGGAATAAGATGCTGCCCTCATGTTGCTTACACTAATTCCAGAGTCTCATGGAAGGAAATATGTTTTTGTGAGAGAGAGGCAGGGGTGGGGTACGCAGCTTCTACACAGAATGTTCAGAAAGAGTATCCCTGAGAAGGTGACATAGAAGCTGAGACCCTAGAAACAGACTGAAGCAGCCTCTACAAAGAGAAAGGCCAACGGCAAGTGCAAAATGCCTCATGAATGCAAAGTATTCTGAGAACAGTAAGGAAGGAGTGTGACTGGACCAAGAGGTAATGAAAGAGACAGAGGAAAGGAGATGTAGGCAAGTATCCATATGATGGACAGCAATGAATCATTCATCACTCTTAACTGCATATTAGACCAAGTGCATCAGAATCTCATGGCAGAGCCTAGGCATCGGTATTTAACAGTTTGTTTTGATAATTTAACAGTTCTCCAGGTGATGCTAATGTACTGCCTCGGGCGAAAATCACTGATATAAAGTCTGTTAGCCTATGATAAGGAATTTGGATTTAACCTAAGAGTAAGCCCACTGAAGAGTTAAGAAGGAAACTAGTAGGATTGATTTATTTTTTAAAAGATCACTCTTGGTTGTTAGGGGAAGAAGGAGAGGGGCAAGAATAGAAAACTCAATCCTGAAAGTTTTAAGAGACTGAATGAGCATTTATCAGGAAAGATATATTGAGTAGAGGCTTAACCACTAGATGGTAATAGCCAATGCCAAGAATCTGATTTTTCAGACACACTAAACATCAATAGGTACGATCAGAGCAAAGAAAACATATAAAAGAGGGAACATTCACAAGTGTAAACTGCTCCAAAATACACTTTATCAATCTATGAGACTCATTTGACTAAATAGGGGATTTATTTATGCCCTTACATTGCCACCATATGTAAATTATGTAGCTGAAGATTTATTCTTTCAAATAACATTTCAAACAAACGAAGACAGTGAGTCCTATTTACAACTTAAAAATTTTATCTCCAACTGCCCCAAAACCTAACCAGCAAGTTCAATATTTTTACAGTTTTATATTAACTAGTCAAAGATAAAGTTCAAAGTTGCTTTTATTTCACCTGGAATATATTGTTCCCTTCAAACTAAATAATGGGTAATAATAAATTGAGACAGAAATACAGCAATCAGGATTATCCTAATTCTAAAATACTTCTATCTTAAAGCAACTAAAACTTGAATTATGCTATTTCATCAACTTGGTAATTATTTTCAAGTAATGCTCTTTCGCCTTTAATTTAAAATCTGAATAGTCTCCTACAGTTTACTCTGAGTTCTCTAATTTGCCAGCATTCTTGCCACTTTCCCCGAAACAGGTCAGGTTATTTTAACCTTAGTGCTGCTGCCTTTCTCAAAGAAGAAAGTGAAATATATCTTAACGCCCGTGTCTCTACCAAACGTGGGAAAACATCTGGCTCCCCTTCTCTTGTTTACTTTATCCATCTGGTCTCTCCAGGCATTTTGAGTTTGTAAGGCACTAAACAGAATCAGTATGAAGTAGTTTCTAGTCCTAGCTGAGTAGCTTTGCAGTAATATAAACAATGATATTCCAGATATTTTTAAATGGAATATTTAGTAAAGTTATGATAATATCAATGATCCCAAACAATAAAACGTACCTACTAGAAAAATCAAGGCAAATTCATATCATTTAATATTTAAGCTCAATATAATATTAAGTTTAATATTTAAATTCAATACACAGTTTTTAAAATTACCTTTTAAAAGATGATTCAGGTCCATTGTGTCATGTAAGACTTTTTGCTTGTATCTGTGGTCTAAATTGGAATCCAACACTGCCGACATTGAGGCAAGACTGGGCTCATGTTTTTCTTTCCCTGTTTTGGCTGATTTCAAAGATTTTGAATTATCTTTAAAATCCTCAACATTTTCATATACTTCTTGACTCACGTTCTCTTGCCTTTTAACTTTCATTTTTTGATCGTTTGATGCACCCAGTTCAAAAGACTGAACAGGGCTGATGTCCGGAGTCGATAAAGGAGTGACATCTGTCACAGTATCTTCAGATTCCTCAGTGTAGTCACCGACTTTTGGTTTAGTACTTGAAGTTTGTGCTCCTGTTGATTTTTCTCCCAGTTTATATTTCTGTTTTGGTGGCAAGTGGGTTACACCAGACAGACGCTTCTTTAATGATGGAGATGAATCAGATAAACAGACATCAGACCCGGTATTTGAACAGTCTGTATCGGAACTTGAAGACGAGGAGGACAGAGAAGAAGAGGAGGAAGAAGAATTACTTATGGAATACTTTTTACTTGTGCTTTTCTTGAAGTTATTAGATGGTTTAGCTGACTTTGATCTGACATGATGGTTTTTCTCATCATCACTGCTTTCCTCTCCATCTGTATAGTAATCACGTTCACCTTTTAGAATTTTGGGAATGCTACTTGGGATGGGCAAGTGTATTTTATGTTCTACTGTAGCATCACACAATTTTGATCTTGAAGAAGTGGTCAAGGACAAAGAATTCCTAGCTTGTATATTATCATTTTCTATGGGGTGTTCTTCTGGAGGAATTTTCTCATTTCTTTCAGTTCTCTTCTCAGTAAGATTATTTTTCCTTCTTTGTATTCCAAATTTCAAGTTTACATTTTCCGTATCTTTATCTATTCTCTCTTCATCGTCATCATTTTGCTTGTCAAAAACTGAGTTGCTTTCACATTTCTTTGCTTCTTCAAAGTCACTGTCAAAGAAAGAATGGTCCACTTCACCTTCTGATATATCTCCAAACCGATCCATGACGGCAAACATATATCTGAAAAGAAGGAAAGTGTAACCATCAGATGAAAGAGTAATTTCCAAATACTTTTCATTTTGCAAATTTTCCAAAACTGAGAAGTTTGGGTAATAGATAAAGAGAAACATGAAACAAACAAAAAAAACACCACCAAAAAACCAATAACTCGGACTTCCCTGGTGGCACAGTGGTTAAGAATCCACCTGCCAATGCAGGGGACACGGGTTCGATCCCTGGTCCGGGAAGATCCCACATGCCGCAGAGCAACTAAGCCCGTGCGCCACAACTACTGAGCCTGCGCTCTAGAGCCCGTGAGCCACAACTACTGAAGCCCGCTTGCCACAAGTACTGAGCCTGTGCCCTAGAGTCCGTGCGCCACAACTACTGAAGCCAGCGCGCCTAGAGCCCATGCTCCGCAACAAGAGAAGCCACCGCATTGAGAAGCCTGCGCACCACAATGAAGAGTAGCCCCCGCTCGCTGCAACTAGAGAAGGCCTGTGTGCAGCAATGAAGACACAACGCAGCCAAAAATAAATAAATAAATAAATAAATTTATTTTTTAAAAAAACCAATAACTCAGTGAAATGATAATGGGGCTACAGGGATAATATCAAGTAGCACCAATGATCTGAACAGTAAGTAAGTCTAATAGTTTGGTTCACAAGAAAATAATAAGAGATCAGGCATATCACAAACATGGATACCTAGACTGAACTCCAAGGAAAACCTGAATTCTATTAATTAAGTACAGTTAGAGTTTAGAATAAGAAAGGATGGTGTTAGAACCTCTTCAGATCAGCCTAGCCAGCCCAAACACACATCATTCTGGTAGAAATAGTTCAATGGGGATTAACAAACTTCCCTATTTCAGTACTTGTCTTTGCCCTATTCTGTTCCTTCACTGCCCTTACTGGGGGAGCAGCAGGAGGTAACTCCTAGTAAAAGTAAAAGCTCCCTCTGTCCCTTCTTAAAGAGGAACAAAAACTCTAAGACACACGTATACACAGTACAGGGAGCTTGGAGGAAAAACTTCTGAATATTTAATCACATATTGTTACATAACCACAATAAAACGGGGAAAGTATGCATGTCTCATTCTGCTAAAGGGAGTCCAGCGTAAGAGAGATTTAGTATCTACGGAGATAGCAGACAGGCTGTCTAAAATGGAAAAATTAAGGCATATTATTTAGACACATGGAGTTAAATATTAGAAATGGATTAAAAAGTTCAAAGCAATTGCTGCTAACGTGGTGCCAGGACCACTATTTTGGTTATAAATCTTAAACTATTAGTTGACCTGTAAATTTATATGTGTACTACTAAGGTAAAAAATTAAAATTGATTTAAAAGTATTTTAATACTTCATGCAATTGGGATTAAACTGGAAACGTCAGTATAAAGTCATATTTTTCTTTCTCTCTTATTACAGGGGTCTACGCAGCAGTGTCACAGAATCTGTCACTAATAATCTAGAATTCAGAGTTTGACCTCTCTAATACTATTCTCCACTAAAACCACCCCTCAAAACCAAGATCCTTTGGAAGGCAGCTGATTCCATTTCTGGAGGTAAAAACAAACAATAAGCCTAGAGTAGTGGTAATAAAACAAAGGATTCAGTTTAAAGGGGCTTCCACTGTCCAAGCTGGACAATTCTGCACTGAAGAACAAAAAAACACAAAATACACTTAAAAATAAAAAAGTAATTCTGTGGAAAGCCATTAGTTGATAATGATATTCAAAAGAGGCAAATAACATGAGCTATGTCAAGGGAAAGGTATATACAAAATTCCAATAATAATAATATGTAGCCAACAATCCAATTAGGGGTTCACTATATTCAAATCATGATTAATTCCGTTACACCACATCAAGCAATAAAAGACTATGTAATCTGTATCCTAAATCAGCCATGATACTCTGCAGCCTTTGTTTAAGTGACCCTGCAATCTATAAAAACAAGTAGGTAGAGACATGATTTAAAAAGCAACCAAACATACTATTAACACTAATGTGACAGATTAATATGATAGGTTAAGGTTTCTGCCGTTAAAGTTTTGAAATACTTAAGAGATTCTGATATATTAAACTTGCAAAAATTTAACTGTAATCAACTTTTAAACACTTAAGGGAATCTGATTAAATCAGTTAAGTTTAGACTTAGGTTTATAAAAAACATCTAAGTACTTAGGTTTCCTTTGTGAGATCTATAAGTGTGTCTTGTTAGCTGTTTGAGGTACTTAAGAAAATCAAATATACTAAAATTGTAATCGTGCCATTAATTAAGCAGGTTTGCAAATGGTATACAGTATTCAGGAAAATTTAAGCTAAATGAAGATAAATTGAGAGGATTAAGTACAAGTGAGTTTTAAAATTCTAACACATTATTATATTTAAACTGAAATAAGATGTAAGTAGATTTTAAAGATTTCAGAAAAATTAGAATGTAAAACTTATTCCTAATAAATATTAAATACAAGAAATATTATTTCCCATAGCACGGATTAATGCCCTCTTTATGTTTTAAAATTCAAATCCACAGAAGGAAGCCTCCTCCCCAAAGGTTTTACATATGTTAAAAAAAAGAAAAATTCAAACAAGTAAATTTTAAAGATCTAATTGGCTTTATTGAACAATCAATGAATCAGGCAGCATCCCACCCAGAGAGTAGAGGGGAGCTCCAAAGGGCTACAGAAAGGGAAAGGTTTTTAAAAGCAAGACAAGGAACTCATATATAAAAAAGACTATTTCAGGCTTAGGTAACCTACCCATGGGGGACGAAAGGGGTCTGTGTGGCAGTTTACCTCATCTCCCTTTGGGGGATGGACAGGGCCCTGTGACAGATTACCTCACTGGTGGTGACCAGAACATTTCTGACTGACCCGTTAAGACTACATTTCTGGGGGAGGTTGAAGCTTCAAGTAGGTTAGGTATGAAGCCCCAGTTTGGTGGGGTGGCCCAGCAGACGTGACTCCATCTGGAGCCTGTAGTTTTCTTTTTAACAACTCCCCCGTTTTGATCAGACTCGGCTTAAATGAGAGATGTGATTAAAATCTAAGGCATTAGCACCACTCTCAGCTACTGCTCTGAAGTTCTCAAAGTTTGTTGTTCCTTTGTGTGGCATCCAGATGTTATGAGGTTTTTGCTTAACCCATGTGATATTCACAGGTCACAGCTTCAGACTCAATCTTTAAGTCAGTCATTTTCTTCTTTACTTTTCTGACGTTCAGTCTTAGGAAGATCATTTCCTTGATGGTTAGTGGCTGTGACTGTGCGTTGCAGCATTTCTTTTAATACTGAAAAAAACTTGAATATAGGAATATTATGAATCCATTAAAATAATTATTTAAATCAGGGGTCAGCGAACTACTGTGCCTGGGCTAAATGCGGCCCACCATTTGTTTTGTAAATAATGTTTTATTGGGACACAGCCCCACTCACAGGTTTAGGAACTGTCTCTGACAGCTTTCCCACTACACCTGCAGAGTTAAGTAGCTGTGACCGATACCATAGGACCCACAAAGCCTAAAATATTTACCAACTGACCCCTTTAATGAAAAATTTTGTGGACCCCTGATTTAGGTGCTATTATCAGCATGAAAAATGCATAATACAAAATTGTTATCCATCTTGGGTTAATAATACAATTTAGACATTTAAACAAAAAGTAGGGGGAAAAAAGAACAAAAATGAAGAGTTGAAAAATCAACAATCCCGCTGCATTTTTAATATTTCCATTACTGTTATTGTAATAGTGTTCATGCAATAAACTAAGCAAGTAAGTGATAACAGGGAGTCTGCACAGTGAAAAAGAACAAACTGAGTCAGACACTCAGGCTCAAAACTTGGTTCTGATGCTTCCCAGTTGTGTGTTCCTGGGCACAAGTACAAGGATGTTCATCACAGCCCTGTCTGTAACAGCACTGACTTAGAAAAAACTCAATGTCTAGTAAGAGGAAAATGGATAAGCAAAATGTTGTATATGATATATTATATATCAGTCAAAAAGGATAAGCTGAGATCTACAAAAATTATATTTACCAAGAGAAAAGAATTAAATGAATGACAATACAATTATGAAAAACAACACACACACACAAAACAAAACTAAATTCTCAAGGTCACAAACGTATAAATAAAATTCTACAGCATGCGCTGGGAGGACGTACATTAAACATCTAAGAGTATGAGCCTATAAGCGGAGGGAAGAATGAGGCTAGGAAAGTGGACAAAGGAGAAAAGTTAAGAACTTGGGCAGAGGCCTGTGATTACAGGTCATCACAGACCTAAAGAGTACGACTGATCGTTATCAATCCAATTCTGCCCACCTAAGTTCAAAAAGAAAAACAACAAATCAAATCAGCTACTGAATGATGGACAGCTCTTATTAACATTGTCATTAAATTCTCCCCAAAGTCACCCTTTTTTGTAAGATAATTCACCCTTTAATCCAAAATGTCAAGAATAAAAGAATAAAAGAGTTGTGGTTACTGTTTTTCCCATGGTTAAGACTGCCTTTAGGACTCAAGAAATTTTTTTACAAGTTTCTTAAAATTTTAAAAGCGAAGGGTTTCATAGCACAGCCCAGAGCACAAATTTTCCTAGCCAGTTTAAAAAACAAATCTTTTAAAAAGCTAATCATCCAAATCATTCCAACTTCCATCCCTCTGCAAAACTTGTTTACATTTCTATGGAAATAAAATTACTAACATAACTAAGTCTCACTTGTACTAGTGCTGTTACTCTACTACTACTAATAGCCAGAATTATTGAGTACTTACATGCTAGCATTGTTCTAAGTGCATTACAAGTATTAACTCATTGAATCTCTACAATAACTTTAAGAGATTTTGTCACTCCCATTCGGCAGAGAGGAAGCTGAAGCAGACCAAGAACTTGCCCGAAGCCAAACAGCTAAGAAGTGGCACAGCCAAGATTCTAAAGCAGGCTGTCTTGAGGATCATGCTACTAACCACTGTTCTACTCTGCTTCAAAGTATGGTCCTTCCAAAAGGCTAGGAACTGAGACTTCCTTTTTTGAACTTTAGAACACATTGTTGTGATATTATTTATTTGATGGTAAACAGTGGGCAAGATAAGAAGACCCTCCCGTCACAGGGATATTTAAGGGAAATGGGACTTGTTTAGCAATAGAGCTTTAGAAACAGTTCTTTGCAAAAAAGGGTGGTCTGTACGGTTAAAATTAGATACATATGCCAGTGTTTGCCACACATTTTACTAGATATATTCGCTGTGTAGCAGTTTTCCTCTAACATAGTAATCTGGAACAAATTCCACTGGCATTGCAAATTAAATAAACCAGTCACCTTAGGTAAATTTAGAAGTGTTGACCTAGGTAATAAGAATTCAGAACTTTGAATTAACCTGTGACTCTCTATCCCAAGCTGAGCCTGGGACCCAACCCCCTTTCCAGAGAGAGTAGTGAATTCCAAAGGTATTTCTGGCAAGGAGAGTGACATTTCTGGAAGTCACTAAACCTGGGGTAGCAACATACAGTGTAGGACAACTTGCATTACATTCTGCTTGGTCAAACCATTGGGTTGGCCAAAAAGTTCATTCAGGTTTTTCCGCAACATCTTTTTGAATGAAGCACTTAGCCCTGGGTGCTATGGTGAAGAGTCTAGAACTGAAGTTATGATTAATTGGTTTACAGACCAAGGGCTCATAGGAATAAAAGAAATGACTAAGAGAAAGGGTGTGTTCAGACTTGAGAGCTATTATTTGTAGCTCCAGAGGTAGAACTTGCATGAGCAGATGGAGTGCATACGAAAGCTGTTCTGAGTTTAACATTAGAATTGCTCAAAAATGGAATGGGCTGCCTTCTAAAATTAGGAGCCGTAAGTCACTACATAATGTTGGAGCAAAGACTGGATGGCCATTTGCTAGGATGCTGCAGAGGGAATTATAAATTTGGAGGCTATGACCTTTCCCAACCCTAACATGAACTAGGTCTAAATCCCAAAGTCTAACCGTAAGCCAAATCATTACAGATCCTTCTTTTGAAATCCCTGTTTTTCAAAGCTGTTTCCCGCCTTTCCTGTCTTACCAGACTGGGAACTCCTGGTATCTTGCTCATCTTTATATCCTAGTGCCTAAAGTAGGACCTGACAAATACTAGACATTCAAAGAATGTTTATCTGATGAAGGAGTTTGGAGTTAGGAGATTTAAGGCTGAGCCCTAGTTCTGCCCTTTGCTAGCCAGTTACGTAAGCAGAAAAATCACCTCTTTCACCTGAGCTAGTTTCCTACAGCTGTCCCTCACCGCCCCCCCACACACACCGGAATCAACTATCCCCTTACCTGCATTTACAAGGTTCCTGTAGTCCCCAGTACGTGTAAGCATCTGTCTCCATAAGTGGTCACAGTTTATGAGAGGGGTGCATAGCCCATTGCCTGGGAGACTTTTCAGGTTTAAGTTTAGGTTCATAACATCCAACAGACCGGTTATTGTAAGGACTTAAACATTCAGGTGATTTAATTAACGGAAAAATTATCCAACTGTCCCACTAAGCAATCCTTTTGATAACATTCACTTCAAAGTTAGTGAGATTCAAATCAAATGACAGTTCATCAGGCTGCAATAACCCTGCTCGTGCTCAATGAGGAACAGTGCTTGCCAAAGGTGCCCGGGAATCACTTGGACACTCACAATTTGTACAGCCCCTGCAGAACCAGCAATAGAAATACTGATGCTTTCACGTTACATCAGGAAAACACACAAAGAGGAATCTGGCATTTTTAACTGCCATTTTGATACTGTGACATTACATTTCTGTAGTTTGACATATGATTTGGTCCAAAGAAGGTAACCGATTGGGTACACGAAAATCTCGGGCCAAAGTAAACACCTGTATTCCAGGAACTCAGGTTCCTTACACGACCCCCTTCTGACCCCGCTAGGTAGCGGATAATAACTGACATCCCCCTCCAGCCTCAGGGGCCAGGGTCAAGTCCCCGGAGGTGGGCGGCGGTGACCTGAGCCGGGATCCCGGTCGCAACCACGTCTCAAATTCACGGCCGACCCCGACCACCAAGCCACCCGCAAACGCGCCCCAGGGCAGGCCGTGCCATCCCACCGCGGCCGGCTGGGGCTGCGGGCCCCGTGGTCCCGCCGGCCCGGACGCCTCCGCGGTGGTTACATCCGCCGTCCGAGGGTCTGCCCGGGCCGCAGAGGAGGCGGGGCGCAGGGCTGGGGGCCCGGCCGGCCCGCCTTCCTAACCTCCCGCGCCGGCTTCCGCATACCGACCCTGCGAGGCCTGGGCTCCGGAGAGGAAAACGGATCCCGAACGGGGGGCGGGGGCTCTGCGAGGGGAGGAAGGGTCGCCCGCGCGCCGCTCACCTGGGCACCGCGACCACCGCAGCCTCCCAGCGCCGCCCGCGGCGTTCCAACCCCGCGCACGCGCACGCGCTCCTGCAGCCCCTCCACGCGGCCCCGGCGGCGGCTCGAGCTTCCGGAGGCGGAGAGAGCGGAACGGGAAAGGAGGTCACAGGGGCACGCGACGAGTCCCGTGAGAACCGGGCGGTGCCAGAGGCCCCGCGCGGCGCCGCTCCTCGTGGCGGGCGTCACAGAGCGCGGCGGACCGGCCCCGCTCCGGCCGGCGTGGGGCGCGAGGCCTGCCCGACGACCCAACTCTCGAATGGCAAGGGACGCGGGAAGAGAGTGATCTCCGCGCCCTCGGCTGCCCGGTGCCCCGCCAGGGTGTTAACTGCTGCTGCCTCTCGGCTGTTAACCGCAGTGCGGGTGGACCTAGTTGTTGCAGTGGCTGATGTCATGGGGAAAGCTGCTTTAATTATCTTGTACCCGAACAGCAGCAATGATAATAAATACAGAAGCGGCTGTGTCTGTGATTATTTCTATCAGCAAAGTTAAGTTCAAAGAATTAGTTAGCTTTATGGGCCAGGGGCTGGTAACACATTAGAAAGTCCTCTGACTACTGGTCAATGAGATGGGTAGTTAAAACAATCTAAGAAAAATGATTTCTGTCCAATGTATTGAATGCAGCAATTTTTCATTTTTGAACTCGCAGGCACATAGTAGGTGTGGTAGAACAATGGTGCCCCATAGATGCCCACCTCCTATTCCCAAACCTGTGAATATGATGCTTTACATGGCAAAAGGGACTTTGTGATTAAGGATCTTTAGATGGGCAAATCAACCTAGGTTATCCCAGGTGAGCTCAATGTAATCATAAGGGTCCTTATACGAGGGGAGGCAAGAAATTCGGGGTCAGTAATAAAAGACATGGCACTACAAGCAAGAGGTTGTAATACACAGCATGGTGACTATAGTTAATACCCTGTTGTATATTTGATAGTAGCTGAAGGAATAGATCTTAAAAGTTTTCATCCTAAGGAAAAGAAATTTGTATACATGTGAGGTAATCAATGTTAACTAGACTTGCAGTGATCATTTCGTAATATGTACATAAATCATTTTGTTGTACACCTTAATGTTATATGTCAATTATACCTCAATAAAACTGGGTTAAAAAAAATTTTTTTTAAAAGAGAAGCAGCAAGAGGTCGGAGTGATGTAAGGGGCAGTGAGCCAAGAATTGAAGGCACATCTGGAAGCTGACAAAGGGAAGAAAGGGAGTTCTCCCCTTGAAGCCTCCAGAAGAAATGCAGCCCAGCCCATACCTTGATTTTAGATTTTGACCTCCAGAAAGGTAAGAGAATAAATTTGTGTTGTTTTAAACTGCTAAGTTTGTAGTAATTTGTTATGGCAGCAACAGGAAATTAATACAATAGGTACCCAATATTTTTTACATTAAAGTGTAGGGAAAGGAACTCCTGGTTACCCATATCCTAGGGAGTCTCATTAAGAAATTGGCTCTACTTTTGTTCTTCATTATGCATTTCGTACTTATTGGTCGTAACTACCAACAAGCACAGAATCATTTCTCTGTCGTTTTAGGAGGCTAAAAGGAAGGATTTCACTTAATTTTGCTTGAAAAAACTATGCTGACACCATTTTCCAGGGATGGTTGTCTACCCTGTGGTCAGAAGTTTATTATACAAAGGAGTTGAATAGCCATTTCTCCAAAGAAGATGGCCAATAAGCACATGGAAAGGTGTTCAATATCATTAATCATTAGGGAAATGCAAATTAAAACCATGAGATACCACCTCGCACACACTGGGATGGCTATTAAAACAAAACAAAACAAAACAAACAGAAAATAACAAGGGTTGGCAAAGATGGGGAGAGATAGGAACCCTTGTGCATTGCTCCCGGGAATGTAAAATGGTGTTGCCGCTGTGGAAAACTATGGCAGTTCCTCAAAAAATTGAACACGGAATTACCATCTGACCTAGCAATTTCACTTCCGGATGTATACCCAGAAGAAGTGAAAGCGGAGTCTCAAACAGATATTTATACACCCATGTTCAGAGCAGCATTATTCACAATAATGCTTCCAAAAGATGGAAGCAACCCAAATGTCCATCAACAGATGACTGGATAAACAAAATGTGGTATATACAAGTAATGAAATATTCAGCCATAAAAAGTAACGAAATTCTGATACATGCTACAACATGGATGAACCTTGAAAACATTATACAAAATGAAAGAAGCTAGACAGGAAAGGACAAATATTATATGATTCCACTCATGAGGTACCTAAAATAGGCAAGTCATAGCAACAGAAATTAGGATAGAAATTCCCAAGGGGAGAAGGGAATGGGGAGTTATTGTTTAATGGGTACAGAGTTTCAGTATGCAATGACAAAAATATTCTGGAGATGGATAGTGGTGATGTTGTGCAACAATGTGAAAGCATTAATGCCACTGAATTATATTAAAAATGACTAAAATTGTAAATTTTATGTATATTTTACCATGATAAAAAAATTATTATATCTCAAGCTTTAATTTTGGCTCTTTTCTGTGCTATGAATTTGTAAGTTTTGCCCTTTGCCTGATTTTCTTTTCCTGCAAGAGCATCTGTATTGAATGAATGAACCAATGAACTATATTGTAAATAAGCTCCTTCAGGACAGAGATTTTATTTGCTTTGTTCCTCTTCATAGTTCATATGAGGTCATCAACTAAGAGGTGAAAAAAGGTCTTTCCCCAAATTCACTGAATCTGGACTCTTTTGTCAGAAAAGATGTAAATATTATCCCTCCTGTCCTTTTTAAAAATTGTTCCTCACTTATTTGTAAACCTCCTGAAACAATATAGGCTTGACTATTTCTATAGAGAGCTATTAAAACACTTCCATTTTATCTGGCAGTTTTTTCACTATGCTAAACTTCCTTTAGGTTATGAGCAAATGTACACCCATTGGAAGACTTTTTTGTTTTTTAAATTTAGGAATCAAGTTTTGAAGGATGAAATATTTACTGCGTTAAAGTTTATAAACCAGCTTAAAAATTGTCTAGTGTAGTCCCATATCTTTTGAGTATCTAAAAGGTTAGTTCAACATACCTAAACACTATAATAAATAGAAGAAATTCAGAAAGCAAAATGACTTAGATTCCCAGGAAAGGTAACATTTGAAATTTCCTTAACTCCCACAAAGCAGAAATAGTAGCTCTCCTCTTGTCACCCTAGAACTTGGTAATACCTTTCTTATAATATGTATTACATTGCTTTATGCCTCCCTTCCCCACCCCAATTAGACTGTGAGCTCTTCAGGGACAGAGACCATATTTTATACTACTTTCTAGCAAAGCCCCTGGCTAATATTTTTGGACTGAGTGAGAGAATGACTAGAAGTCACGTACTGCGTTTCAGAAGTTTACAATCTATTTAAAAGCAAAGTATGGAATTCCCTGGCAGTCCAATGCAGGGGGTGCGGTTTGGATCCCTGGTCGGGGAACTAAGATCCCACATGCCGTGTGGTGTGTCCAGGAAAAAAGCCAAATGAATGCCATTATTATTGTATTGGTTTTGTAAGGACATTTTCATGTAATGTAGAAAGCAGTTTGTTTTGTCCTTTGACATTACTTTTAACTATTGTATTTGAAGGATAGCATAATGAAGGAGAATCCTATAATTTAGGTCCTACCACCAACTAGCTATGTGATTTTGGGCAAGTCATGTAACTTCTTTGAACCTCAGTTCCCTCATCTGCAAAATGGGATTTTAATATTTAACTCTATATTCCTTTATAGAGTTGTAGTGAGAAACATATGTTTTAAAAAGGATTTCTGAAAGTTCAAGTTCCTGTTCAAGTATGAAATATTTTTATTACTGTTATTTTGTCCAATTATTCTAGATATATTTTCCTAGAAGGATAACATTTATTCATTGAAAAATATTTAAATTAAGGGCCTACTCTGTGCCAACCCCTGTTCTGAACTGTGATTAATTCTCTAATACTAATTTTTACTTCCCCAAAATATGTTCTCTTTCCTATAGCAAATAAATGACAAATCAGAGACACTGACTTCTTTTAGGTAGTGTATAAAAGCTTTATATAATCTTAAATGCATAGCGTTAATCTTAAAATATTCAAGATCCTTTCCTAATTTATGCAAGTACATGTAATAATTGTGTGCTGCCTACTTTATATTTTACTCTGCTCATGACAAATATGAAACAGCGTATAAGTCAGTTCAAAGTTTTTCAGCATGCATATATTTTGGAGAAATTAGATAAAAAGTAAACAATTTATTTTCTTTCTCTATAATCTGCTGTCCAATAATACTGGATATCAAAATCTAAATGAGCTTAGAATTTTCTTTTATGCTTTGTGTTTCATAACTTGAAAATATTAGGGTAAAATAAAGCTAACGGCTACATCACCAAACTTCCAGCTGACAAACACAGTTGTACACTGCCTCCTATGTCCCTATCCTTATCCAGGCTCTTTTCTCTATCTCATAGGTAGATGGAAGCAGATTATGAACAAGAACAGGAACAAGAAATGTGAACTTTAACATGTTTGAGGGATAAGTCCTTAGATGCTACTGATTTTGGTGACCAGCCGGATGATCCACCAAAAACTGACTAGTATATTCTGTCAAAGTAAATTGTGGTGGGTTGTTAAAGTAATGGAACCAATGAATTACACCTCCCAATGTTTAAATCCACGCCTAGGCCCCCTCTCCTATTTAACTCCTGGTTGGGCCATATGATTTGCTTTGGCCAATGGGATGTTAGCAAACGTAACACAAGCGAAAGCTTAAAAAGAACTAGTAGTATATATCACATCTCTGAGATTGTCATGTGAAGAAGCCCAAGCTACCTCTTGGAGGATAAGAACACAGGGAGCAGAGACAAGCCATCTCAATGGAGGCTCCATAGCCCAAGCAGCCCCAGCTTATGCACCAGGAGATCACAGCGTTGTTAGTGACCCAGGCAAGAAGAACAGAACTGCCCAATGACCCCAGCCCAGTTGCTGACCTACAAAATCATAAGCAAATAAAATGGTTGTTATTTGGTGGTGGTTTGTTATACAACAGCAGATAATTGACATACTCTATTTCCCTAAATTTCAGGTCAAAACTTAAGTAAATTGAAATTATACTTTTTTTTGTGATCTACCCTCGTCAATTCTTTATCTTGATAACAGCTAATTTAGTTTACAATACTTTCCTTTGTAATTCTCTCTCTTTGAAGATTAATACAAAGACACTTCTGCCTGAAAGTTTCCCAATATGAATATTTTTACTTACTAATAAGGAGCCCCACTCAGCATAATTTATATATCTGTGTTCTAAAATTTTGTTCAGAGTTTCATCTTCCTCTTCAAAATGCTGCAGTATGTTTCCTTTAAGCTTTAACAGTCTACTATTTTTTTTATAAATTTATTTATTTTAGTTATTTTATTTTATTTTTTTGGCTGCATTGCGTCTTCGTGGCTGCTCGCGGTCTTTCTCTAGTTGCGGTGAGCGGGGGCCACTCCTTGTTGCGGTGCATGGGCTTCTCATTGCGGTGGCGTCTCTTGTTGCAGAGCACAGGCTCCAGGCGCGCGGGCTCAGTAGTTGTGGCTCGCAGGCCCTAGAGCGCAGGCTCAGTAGTTGTGGCACATGGGCTTAGTTGCTCTGTGGCATGTGGGATCTTGCCGGACCAGGGCTCGAACCCGTGTCCCCTGCATTGGCAGGGAGATTCTTAACCACTGCACCACCAGGGAAGCCCTACTATTTGTTTTTAAAGTATTTTATAATTTTTTCACTTTTACTTTTTGAAGTTTGGCCATACTTATATCTGTATTTTCTGTAAACCACACTCTGCTTGAAAGTTACTGGAAAGAGAGGTTAACGGACCTGTTAGGGTCTTGCAGTGAATCAGTAGGAGAAACTATAATGATACCTAGGTCTTTTGATTCATGTTAATACCTATTGACAGTTTTACCCAAAGTGGTCAAAGGCAAATACTGTGGTTTTCTCTCTAATCCTGTGGTTACCTTCAAGGAGAGCCAGGGGATTTAAGGAGAAATATACTAAATAGTGAAGGGGAAGATGCATCACATATTTTGACAGAGATTGGGTGTTGTCTACCTGTTTACACTATCTAATATTTTAAATGTCAATTTTTCACTTAATTTGTCCTTATAATATCCCAGTGAGTTCAGACAGACACCATTCCCATCTTACATAATAATGAAGATAGCCTGTGGAGCATTTAATTATAACCCGTCAGAATATGCTGGCCATAAGGAATATAAATAAGGCATCTCTACTTAATTTGGTCTTTAACTTAGACCTGGTAGGACTCAACACCGACTTCTGGGAGGGAACACTGGATTCTAATTTAATACCTGACTTCTCCCTCAATACCTCCTGATCCCAGGCACTCCCTTGTATATCGTACCACCTCTCAGTGTTCCTCAGACCTTGCACAGGGTAGAAACCCAACTACTACTTGTTAAGTAAATGTTTGAATTGTCAATGCTGACTTAGCAATACGACATATGCTTTAAGGAAGTTTTCTGACCATGAGTGTACATTTCTCCAGATCTGCATTCCTGGCAACAATATACAGGTGTGTTGGAAAGATCATGGTCTTAAGAGTTACAGACCGGGGCTCTCAATAAAAGATAGTTTCCCCTTTACTGATTGTGGTTTTACTGACTTTAGTGATTATTATAAATCACTTTGCACTTGTCAGGGGGCTGGCTAAGATACAAGCCATACTCACAAAGCAACAAAACTAAACACTTTTAAAAGCATGGAATACAGGTACTAAGCTCATGGATTTAAACCCTGTTTTTTTCCTCTGGAATATGGGATGACGAAACGAGAGAGTTTTAACGAAGCACCATGGCATAGTGCTTAAATGCACAAGCTCTAGAGCCAGACCACATCGGGGTGGATAACCAAATCCTAGCTCTGATGTTTATTAGCTTTGTAACGTTGAGCAAGTTATTTTACCTTCTGTGCCTCAGTTTCCTCATGGGTAGATGGAGATAACATTCTAGGGGTTGTTGTGAAGATTAAATGAAGCATGTCTAGTGTTTAGAACAGTATCTGACACAGTAAGTGCTCAGTTAGTTATTACTGTCAACTATGGTAAACCCATATTTTGGAAAACTTTATATATAAAGTATGTAAAGCCCTCAGCCCACTGTCCCAGGCATGTAAATGATCAAAAAATATGGATATGAGTGTTGGTAATAACAGGCTACCATGCTTTATTTGAAATAATTTGGAATTGTAGGTACACTTTGAGGAGCCCCAGCGGGATGAACATTAACTATTTTAGAGGCAAAAGGGCTCCTTCAAAATCAGTTACACTGCTTTATTTAAAAATAAAAAAGAGAAGACAAGGAGGACAGGAAGGTAGTAACTTCTTTTGATGTCCTCACCTGTAATTACCTAGGCATGGCAAAGTCACATCTGGCCTAAGGCACTCATTATCTCCTTGTCTTTGACTTACAAGGAATAAGAATAAAGTGGTCGGGCTTCCCTGGTGGCGCAGTGGTTGGGAGTCTGCCTGCTGGTGCAGGGGACGCGGGTTCGAGCCCTGGTCTGGGAGGATCCCACATGCCGCGGGGCGGCTGGGCCCGTGAGCCACAGCTGCTGGGCCTGCATGTCTGGAGCCTGTGCTCCGCGGCAGGAGAGGCCGCAGTGGTGAGAGGCCCGCGCACCGCGATGAAGAGTGGCCCTTGCTTGCCGCAACTAGAGAGGGCCCTAGCGCAGAAACGAAGACCCAACATAGCAATCAATCAATCAAATAAATAAATCTTTAAAAAAAAAAAAATAGAGTGGTCCATGAATACTAATATTAAAAACAATAAACTTTAAAAAAATGACAAATGTGAACATATTTATTTTTATATAGGTACATAAAATAATTCATTTCTACGCTGTTTTGTTAGAGCTTAATATTAGGGATAATTTTTTTTAGCCCTCCTACTTCATCTCCCACTTGAAATCCATGCCATTCCAGGGAAATTTATTACAGTGATGTGAATACATGAGTGGGCTGTGTATGTCTATGGACACTAGTATTTCTTCTTTTGATTAATAACCTCTTCGATAATACTTTGTTTTAAAAGAATAAATATCCACTAAATAGTTTACTTTGTATGAATGTTATATTTTTTTCCTCTGTTGAAACGACAGATATTCCTTATAGAAAAACCCAGTATAGTCACAGTATTTGAAAATATATTTTAATGCTTACTTTTCCTAACTATGTTTCCTGGGAAGCAGGATATAACTCAATTTATTGGGAAACAATAGCGCTTTTAAACTGTTGAAATTCTTCATGACTGCTGCTTGGAGAGAGTTCTGGGCTTTTGCTTTTTAATGTTTCCCGTATCCTTCACGGCTTCTCTCATCTACTTACCTCCCTTTCCCTTTCTTCCCCTTTCTATTGTTGATTTGCCCTCTCTATCACCCCCTTTTAAATTATCATTAACGTCTTTAGAATTCCTTTATTCATTAAAGATACATCTGCTGCTTTGCTGGCGTTCCTAATTTCTAGTATTTCGCATGTTGGCATCTTCTCAGTAAGCACTATCTGTATATTAACGCTGGGACCATGCTAGGAGAAGAAAATATGTACTCTCAAAATTATTTGGACTACTTTCACTTGCGTGGGTAGTAGCATTTGTACTGAATCGTCGGCGACAAAAATACAGGGACTTGGAGCCAGTGACTATGGTAGGTGTGCACACCCTCTGGCACCAGGCAGACTTTTTTGGGCCTTTCCGTAAGTAGGAATTGCAGGCTTCATCTACTGCTCCACATTTGTCTGATTCCGTTCCTGAGGCGGCTGCGTGGGAAAGGGAAGGTTGTTCGGAGAACTGTGTTAAAAGTGAGGATCAGGAACGGTTGCCTATTTAAATAGCAGGTGCAAACGGCGCAGAAATTTTGCGGGCTGTAAGCATGCTAGGAGGTTACTTATCAGTGATGAGCGGGGACAGGATTAAGGGATCACCTGAGCTCGAGAATTACAAATGCTTCTGACACCTGCAGCAAAAATTTCCATCAACAGACGGTATCCTGGGGGAGGGGCGGGGAGGAGCCCAGGGTAAGAGCAGTTTTCGCCAGGATTGGCGGCGCCCCTTCCCCGCTGGGCAGCGGCGGGTCGGACCCCGCCCCCGCACCGCGGGTGGGCGGCCGGGCGGGGCGGGGCGGGGCCGGGCACCTCCCAGCCGTCGCTCAGCCGGACGCTGTGACTCTCCGCCCCCTTCTGATACGCACTCCACGGCCGCCCCCACCCCCGTCCCCGCCCCCACCCGGCCGGCTCGAGTCCCAGCCGGGTCCGGCTACCTGGGCACGCCCGGCCGGGCAGCTGAGGGCCCGGCGCCGCGTGGCGGCGCTGAGGTGTCGCCGAGAGGAGCTCGGCGGCGTCTGTTGGAGCCGTTCCCTCGGTGGGCCGCCGGCGAGGGCATGAGCGCGGACTCCCTCTGCCTCCAGAGCGGCGGGAGCGGCGAGGGGAGGAGGCGCCGCTTGGAGGCCACCGTCCAGGGCAGCGCCGGGGGAGAGCAGGGCGGGAGATGTGCCTGTCCTTAGCGGCCCAGGAAGCAGCATGCACCCCGATGCCACCGACAGCAGCGGCGCCGGCCTCACGGGCGCCCCGGGCGAGCGGCGGCCGGATTCCCGGGAGGACGCGGCAGCCCCCGGGGGCCCTGGCGGCGGGAGCTGGCGGGCGCCGGTGGCCGTGTCCGCCCTCGTCGCCGTGTCCCTCTGCTTCCTGGGGCCCGGCTGCTGGGAAGCGGGAAGCGCGGGGCCGGGCACCGTCCTGCTCAGGCTCAGCCTGTACCTGGGCTGCGCTGCGGCCGCCTTCCTGCTGGGGACCTTGTTCTCCCTGGTCTGCCGGAGCCCGCGAGCTCCGCCGCCCGACTTCGCCGCCGCCTGGAGACGGCTGGCCGCGGCCGCCCGCCGCCCGCCGGAGGTGAGTACGGGTCTCCCCGCCGCCGCCGCGCGCACCTGCCCGCGGCCTCGCCCGGCTCGCCCGCTTCCGGCGCCCGCCGCCAGCTCCGGGAGGGCCGTGGGTCGCGGCGGGCCCGTCTTCTCGGCCCGGCTCGGCGGACGCCCGAGGGAAACGGGGCTTGGGGTGGGTCGGCCCGGCGGGGAGACGCTCGCGTACCCTCGGCCCCCGCGCGGGGCGGGCTCCGGGCTCCGTGGGTTTGCAGAGATGCACGTTAGTAGGCGATGTAGTTGCTCGACACCATCCTCATTTCCAGCCTCGGTAGTTGAATAATCCTTCCAGACCTTCGCTGTGGCTCTGCAGCTGGCGAGTGGGAGCGAGGGGAGCGCGGCGGTCGCTGTACGCAGGCGCTGCGCCCTGGGCTGGTCATTACCTTGGGTTCCGATAACCGTTCCCTGTCGGGGTGACTTTATGCCCTTTTACAGACGAGGAAGCTTGGCGCAGAGGGGCTGACTTGGCTTAGGTCACCCACCCGGTACCTCATGCCCAATCCTGGGTACACTTTTTACCACGCTGTCCTGTCTTCCACCATGTTAAGTATCGCAGTTTCAGTGATTTAGGAAGGGGATGCCCGAAATCACTGTACTTTGCATCAAAAGGAAGGCTATCATCAGTGAGGTGTGGCGATATAGTAAAGAACCGTGGTTATATAGGGAATATAGGGAAGGACAGTATTTTAAATGAGCTCTTCGCTTCCTTAGTGCCAAACCACTGCTTCCCCTACCTCCCAGCATCCGTCTCACCGCCCTTTAAAAGAAACTTGATTCTGTCGTAGCTTGACTCTTTCTGCTTGACTGAATGATACTATCATTAAACTGAAATTGACCAAGCACTCTGGGGTAAGGGAAATGGCAGTGGCTCAGCTTCCTAAGAATATTTGTTGGAAGCGTCATTACCCCCTGGGTTTTGTGTTTGCTTATGATATGACCTGCTTACTTTTTTGTGAAAATCATCACACTCCTCACCAAAATTACCGTTTCCTCAGTCTGTCAGTTCCGAATGCAGAGCTGAGATAATGGCTGAAGGGTTGTAGGTAAAAGAGTGGGGCATCCTCACTGTGTAAGCTGAGCAGCAATTCAGTATAGTAAGGAACAGGAACTTCTGTTTTCATAAGTGGTCTCAAATTACGTAGTTGTGTTTATTTCTCTTAAAAACCTTCACTCAGCTGTCCATTTTTTCATATCTAATTCAGCAAGACTTGGTGAGTAGGTGTATTTTTGCTCTTGCTTTTTCTCTACAATGATAAAAAAAAATAAAGATCCCAAGATTTTACTAGTTGGTTTATCGATCTGTGAATGACATTAGAATGCTTTAGAGTATTGTAAGACGTTGTAATTCATTCAGTACGTATTTATTATTTTGTGCCAGCCAGGTATTATTTTGGAAGCTGGGGTTGAATCAACAAGGCAGAAGCCCTGCTTTCTGGAGACTATATATATATTTATGGGGGAATCAGGCAATAAATAAATGGAGTTACTTTTGGGTAGTGGTAAATGCTTATGAAACCAAAAGTAACTAAGAGTTAAGTGATTAAGAGTGCCTGGTATGTGAGGGCAGGAAGTTTAGATGGTGGGGTCAGGGTCAAAGCTGTAGGATTGCAGCTCACTCTGAGGGCTTGGAAGCCTCATGTTGTGGGTTACCTCCCCTTTTCCTGGAAAATACATCCCCTCAAACCTCCTAGCTCACTTGTACCTCTGGTGAAACTTGGGTTATCATCCGGAAAGATGCTTTAGTAGAGGAAACAGAGAAAATACTACATTAAAGGTGACAGAAAATGAAGCAGCATATGTAATCTCTCATGTATACTACCCGAAGATTTCAGGCAGTAGAAGAGGTGAAGTATGATTTAAGGAAAGTAGATTATTGGTCATTCTTTTTGAATTCAGATTCCTACAATGTTAAATAAGAAAATAAGTACACTAGGATGTTTACTTTCTAGGTTGTGTTACTTAGAATTGAAATGCATGTTATTCACATAAAATTATATATATATTTACAGTACCAGTGCAGTTTACTCAAGCCTTTTGTTGCGCTGTATTTCCGATAATTTATGCTTAAGATTTTAAAAAAATGTTCTTTATGAATGGAAGCATAAGCATGTGGTGTAGCATAAACTGTCCGTTCTGTGGTGGTAGGAGCTGGACCACACTGGTCATCTAACATAGGTGGAGGGGAGGCTATTTTGGAGTGAACCAAATGGTGCCTCTTATGATACAGTGACTACTTCACTACAGAAGTTTTGATTCAGCATTAAGAAAAGAATCCTCATTTGTTCTTACATATTTTGGGTTCTTCTAGTGTCAGATAGACGTGTCAGGCACGGGAATCTATCCTATCTGTCCATCTTTCCTTCCTTCTCTTTCCTTTTTTTTTTTCCTTCTTGGCTTCCTTCTATAGAGGGAAAAAAATGCATACACTGTTAAAAGTAGGCAACCAGAGAAGCCTAAACTAAAAGGGAAAAGGTATTTTCATGTCTAGGAGTGTTCAAATGCTCCTGCATGCTTCACAAGGTAGTTATTGGCTGTCAACTCTTTGCAGTTAGGACCCATGACTGACATCTTTTGTGAGTGTTTGCTGATGATAACGAAGAAAATCATGTCAGTTTGCGGTCACTAACTCTGTGCTTTCCCCCTTCAGTTAATCTAATATTTACTGGGCGACTCTTATGTGCAAGGATTTTGATTTTTCTTGGCTGGGAATCACTATTGATTAAAGTGGTAAAACTAAATTTTCATCTCGGGTAGAAATAACATCCAGTGGTATATTCAGGTGGCAAAAAAACTTTGTGTAAGGTCAGAAAGGTTGATGGTAAAGTCTTGACAGTTGCTACCTGGGCCCCACTCTAGAAGCACTTGGGCTTTGTTGTAGGCCAGCCGACTGGAGCTGTGATGCTATGGGGCTGGCTTGCTCCTGGGCAGCAGCTGCTAGCCGGCCTTTGCTGAGTAGGCTGCCAGAGTGTGGTGTTCCTAGTCCAAGGTCGTAGTTTGGTCTTGTGCCAGGCCAGTTAACTCACGCAGACCAAGAGCCTTAGATTCACTAGCCACAGTTACTTGACCCTAGCACATGATCTAACCAAGGCAGCAGCAAGAAGAATATGGGAATAGTGAATCAGTAGTTCAGAAAACTTATTTTCATTCCTAGACCAGCAGGATCTAAGTGCATCTTCATAGAATGGAAAAAAGGGAAATAATTTCTTACATTTTGGCGATAGGAATAAGAGGGAATAACTTCTTTAAATGTCAGTCATGGGCTTCCCAGGTGGCGCAGTGGTTAAAATCCGTCTGCCAATGCAGGAGACACGGGTTCGAGCCCTGGTCCGGGAAGAGCCCACATGCCGCGGAGCAACTAAGCCCGTGCGCCACAACTACTGAGCCTGTGCTCTGGAGCCCGCGAGCCACAACTACTGAAGCCTGCGCGCCTAGAGCCCGTGCTCTGCAACAAGAGAGACCACCACAATGAGAAGCCCGCGCACCGCAACGAAGAGTAACCCCTGCTCGCCGCAACTAGAGAAAGCCTGTGTGCAGCAATGAAGACCCAACACAGCCAAAAATAAATAAATAAAATAAATAAATTTTAAAAAGTCAATCATTCACATAGTAATTATGGATTTTTCTCTTTTACATTGTATTTTATTAGATACTTCTTGATTTAAGTCCCATTAAGTTAAAAAATAAACAGTTAACTAATGAGGATTGGAGGGCTGATGCAAGAAAGTCCACAAGTCAGGCGATTAGTAGCATATGGGAAACTGAGGTCCGTTGCTATGTGAAGAAAACATTAAAGACTTTTCCAAGTTTAGACAGATAGCAAAGTTCAAGAAGTTCATCAAATCTTGTACGCATTTACTGAATATCTGCTGCATATCTGCTTTTCTGATCTCGTGAGATCATTTTTGGCCTAGTTAGTTGCTGAGTGTCAGTGCCAGGCACATAGTGAGTTCTCTATAGATGGATTTTTGTCCTGAATGAATGGATTATTGTTTGAGATGAGAACAGACTTGAGAATCCAACTGACATTTTTAGATTTGAAGTTTCAACCACAGTTCCCTAGAGAAGGGATCATAGTCTTGCAGTAGGTGTCACTAAGAACTTCGATAATTGCTTTCTGTTAAGTGCGTGGCAGTGTTCTTAGTGTTGGGGAGGAATCAAAGGTGAACAAGATGCTCCCTGTCAAGGTCCTCGCGGGCTGAGTAGATTAGACTGATAGGGAAGACTGGAGGGGAGAGCAGATGTTTATAGAGACAGTAAAAACATTCACACAGCAACCCATGGTGCCACTTGGCTTGGGTAGGACTTCTAGAATCTCTAAATGAGTTCTTTTACCAATACAAAAGTTCTTTTGAGTAAAACAGACTTGATTTAGTTACTCGAGGGAAAAAGGAAAAGAAACAAGACTTAGGGAGACTATACACAGCCTCTTTGTGACTTTCCTTTATTATGCTAATGTGATAAACTAATCCTCAATAATTTGATAGTGGATAGTGGCATAATACACTTACTGTCTTCAGAATATTTGATTGTATTTTGACCAGGGGATTTAAGTCATGGTGGGTACTGGGAAAAATGTTTTTGAGGAAGATGGCTTTTGAGACCCTCTTAAATCTACCTAACTCTGTAGTGTAAGGTTTGTTTGCCTTAAATTCATTCTAATCATAATTTTTAAATTTAACTTTTTATGCAGGTTATACAATCACATGGTTTTAATAAAAAAAACATATAAAAGGATATGCAGTGGGAAAAAAATCTCCCTTCCTTATAGGCAGCCATTATTAACAGTTGATTATTCTTCCAGATGTATATTATGTACATACAAGCAAATACAAATATGTATTCAAAAACTGGAGCTTTTGTTACCTATACTCTCTTGATATATAAACAGTGATTACACATAAAGGAAAATTATTTTCTGTATCTTTATTATGAAGGAACTCTTTCTTAGGGTTAGTAAACATAAGAAGTTATATATGAATAGTGATAACTTCAAAGTAGGAAGCTACAATACACGATTAAACCTGAACATAAAAAAAATGCTCATCAAAACCAGCAAATGTATTCTAAGAAATAATGAGTGTGTTTTTGAATTTAGCAAAACTGTCTGAAGGCGGCAATATATATTTTCACAATTTGTACAAAACCAAAACAAACCCAGCAAATTGTTTTAGAGACGGAGTACATGTACTTTTTGGGGTTTGAGTTGCTGGCGAGTGTATGAGATGAATCCTCGGAGGTAGGATTGCAGAGGTAGTTTGGGCCAGGTTGTGGAAGTCCTCAGCTGAGAGAGTAGGGTTGGATTATAGTCTGTAGTCAGGGCAGCTACTCACACTTTCTGAGCTCTGGAGTGTAGCATCAGAGCTGGGCTTTAGAAATGTTAAATGGAAATGTGATTGGGAGGGACTCAGGAGAAACACTGATCAGTTGCAGTGATAAAAAGTGAGTCAATGAAGCTGTGTGAATGGAGTCCAGAGGCGAAAAGTCAAGATTGAGTGAGATGTTTCTTTCATGTTAATTATCAGTAGTTATCATTACAGATTGGTTCAAGAATCTTTTCAAGAGTATCTTAACATTCCCTCTAAATGATAAATTCAAGCCCCAAACCAAAGGGTCCTACTGTTTATTCACAAATGTGAAGACCAAAGTCTCCAAGCTTGAGTGGTCTGCTTGGAGCCTAAATTCTGGTCATTCCCAGGAAGCTTATTTCTAACTCCCTTGAATCTTAAGCTGCTTTTGCTTTGGGAACATGCTACGATGTCACCTTAGTAATTGAATGTTGCCTTCTTAAAAATATCTTAGGTTTCATTTCCTAACCTTATCATTTTGGGGGTAGGAAGTGCCCTAGATTCCTTAGAATGTATGAGCCTTTGTGCAGTCAGAATAGTGCACACAATTGTACTTAAAAAAAGGTGACTCAGCAAGTTTGGAGCTGAGGGCTTAGGCTTTAGAAAAGGAAGTGTCTGTAGAAGGCTGTTAGTATTAAAATGATGGCATACAAACTTGCCTTTTTTTTTTTTTGCAGCTTTGCTTTTGAAAGACTTGCAAACTTGGAACTTGTATTTTTACCAACTCCACTGTTAGGTCACTTTCTAAATGAGGGTTGGTTGTTTGGGTGGAGGTGACAGATGACAGGGGTAGATAGGCAGCCCTTCTCAGGGGCTCTGCTGGGTACCCTGGGGGGCCAGGGCTTGGGTTCAGTTAGTCACTTCTACACCCTCCTTTAGTCCTGGGGTGTGTTATTTAGTTTCTTTAAACACAGTGGAGCTTTCCAGAAAGCCCAGTGGGGTTTGGTTGCATTTTGGTGGGCTTTTCAGCTCAGGTGCTGCTTTGGGAGAATGCAGTTAGGAGAGTGAGCTGTGCCCGTCTGTCCCCAGGGCTGGCCCATGCTTATCAGTGACTCTAGGCACTGGCCAGTCCTGGTGCATTTGTCAGTCAGCCTGAGGTTTCCATGTATGAACACCATGAGCTGGATGTAGAGGAAAATGAATATGGTAACTCCAAGTAAAATGCCTCCGAGGCCAAAGGGGAAACCGGAATGAATAGTGCATTTTTAGAATAAGGCACTGGAACTTGTTTAGGTCACTAAGATCTATTTAGTAAGCTTTCTATTTTAGTGTAGAATACACTTCTTGGAAAGTTGGATGCATTTTTAACAAATACTCATTTCTAAAGTTACCTGGATTTCTGTAGTTCTCACCCACCTTGTATGTATGAGAGAGTTTACATTAATAGCAGTAACTCAAATTGTATAGGGTTTGCTCCTGTCTGCTCATGCAGGACCTCATCCTGCAGTTCTCCCCTCATTTCTGCCAGCCCACAGGCAGTATTTTTGTGTTTATTAATATGTTCACTTATGTTCTTCCGTTCCGGGTGCCTGCAAAACATTTGAGAGAGCCTTCTTTCTGTCACCCGTGCCAGTCTGTGAAAAAGCACATTTCTTCTTGGGCTACTACTGTCTCAGTCCCCTAAAACTGGATATCCAGGAGTGCTCGGTCCTTCTGGTTTTCTTTGTTTTTGTTTTTTTCCTGAGCCAAAGCCACTTTATGTGCTTTATGGAAGTTGAGAATGTAGCCTTGTTTCTCTCACTCGGGTATACTTAAAATTTTTTCTTTTTTACCTTGTAATAGAAGCTGAGGAGCTTATGTCTCTGCATCTCCTGTGAGGACAGCCCCATCCCTTCTGTCTGGCTCCTTTCTGTACCTGGCTCAGAGCAGCCCCTGGGGTCAAGCTCGGGCTTTCTCTTCTAGCTCCAGAGCTTTCTCTGTCTCCAACCTTGAGCGGCTGCACACAAGACACCTCCCAAAGGCCTCTTCCTCGTATACAAATATACTCCTACAAATATACACCTGAGGGCCATGTGCAAACCCTGCCAACTTGTTAGGCGTGAAATTAACACCTTAAACATCCCAGAAATTGTGACCTGTTTTTCCTGAGGCACAGTTGTTAATCTCATATTGTTCCTTCTGATTTTTTTTTCCCATTTCACTAAACCTTTCTGAGATTGCAACCCCTAGATTAGCTCAGGAGGTTACTTTGTTTTCTAGATTTGAATTTTGATCATGCTTGAGGTCCCATTTTTGGAAGTATCTCACTCTTAGGCGGGCTTCCCCAGGGGCCCCTGCAATAACCATCTCTACACGGAGGAGTCGAGATTTACTCCTCAGGCTTAGACTCACTTATTCAACTGCTTAACTTGACCTTTCCACTTGGTACCCTCAGTGGTGCCTGAAACTCAACAAGTCCAGGGCCCCATCTGTCTTGTGATCAGTGTCTCCGTCCGTCACCCATTGCTCCTTGCGTCAGCGACTAGCACCTCCGAAAGTCCTGCAGCCAGAAGTCCGAGTCCTTCCTGACCTCTCCTTCTCCTTCCTCCCCACATGCAGTCCATCCCCCAGACCTGTCTCCTTACCTCTTGGGTATCTTACGTCCATCCACTTCTTTCCATCTCTCCTGCTTGGTCCCAGCTGCCATCACGTGCCTCCTAGGTGACTGTAACAGCCCCTCAATTCACCTCTCTGCCTCCCTGTCGCTCCTCCAATTCCTTCTCTTAAAAATGCACACCCGGTCCAATCCCTCTTCTGCAGCGTGTTTAATTAAGAGCCGTCAGCTTCCTGTTCTTGCCAGCTCTCCAGCCTGGTCTCCTGTCATAATTACCTTCACTTCTCATGCTCTATCCTCAGCCCTCAAAGTGCCAACCTCGCTCTTTGGATGGCAACTTTGAATATTGCTTGCTCTGCCTGGAGCCCCACTGCGCCCTTACCTGGCTAACTTCTCCTCAGGCCTCAGCCATCACTTTTGCAGAGAAGCTCATATATTCTTGTGGCACTGTAGACCTTTTCTTCATTGTACTTAGCACAGTTGTGATCTTATACTTGGATGGTTCCTTGTCCGTCTTTCTCATTAACCCTTGAACTCCATGAAGGCAGAAACTCCCCCCTGTATCTTTAACATCTAGTATGATTAAGTAAGTAAGTAAGTAATATGTCTTGAGTGAATGAATCACTGGGGATCAGTAGAGCATAGGCATTAAGAGAATGGTTCTGGAGTCAGCCAGTTATTTGAATTTGAATCTGGCTCTGCTTTAATAACCCTGTGACAGTGGGCAACTTACTTAAGATTTCTAAGCCCCAGTTTCCTTATCTGAAAAGTGGAGGTAGTAAATACCTTAAGAGGTTGTTTGGAACAATGTGATAGTATTTGAAAATATAAATACTAGTATTTGTAAAAGTGCTTTGAATTAGGTGTTAAATGGTAGATGTTACACTTTTACCTTTTTAAAAAAACTTTTTTTATAAGAATAAAGATGCAGCTTCAGAAAAATTACACAAAATAAATATATAGTTGGATGAGTGATTATAAAGACAATACCCTTGTAACTTCCAGAAGCCCCCCTATATCTCCACCCCAATGGCATTCCCTTCCCTTCCACCTAAGTAACGCCATCTTGACTCTATAATAATCACGTCCTTGCGTGTTGTTGCAGTTTTATCAGTCAAACATGCATGCATCCGTGGACATTATGGCTTAGTCTTGCCCATTTGAAAAAATTAAGTCTTCCCAGTATCCTTTTCTTTTCCCTATGGGTTATCTATTGAAGAACCTGGAGCAGTTGTCCTGGAGTGTCCTATAGTCTGGATTTTGCTGGTTGCATATGAATGATACAGTTCAGCTTGTTCCTTCCTCCTTTGTATGTCCTGCAAATTGACACTGGACCCAGAGGCCTGATCAGACTTGTGTTTGACCCCTTTGGCAGGACTGTAGGTGGTGGTGTGACCTTTCATCAGGAGGCACATTATATCTGATTGTCTTTCTTTTCGTTATGTTAGTAGCTGTTGATGCTCAATACCTGGATCTGTTAATTTTTGGGGGGTGACAAATAGGGATGTTTTAATTCTGTCATTTGTCTTATTTATTGGTTTGAATATTTTTTTAAAAGAGACATTTTTCCATCATCTCCTGTTTGGTTGCACAGTGGTACAGTTCCTATAGAAAAGCAGGATAAATGCTAGATTCTTTCCCATTATCAGTTTTCCAAGATAATGAGTTGGTTCCCCATCATCCTCTGAAGGTGACCAATTAGTTATGTGTTTAAAAAAATATTGTGAACTCATGGATTTGAATGTATTTGATGGGTTTCAATGAGTTGTAATTATTATCTTTTTTGAAGCTTAGGCAGTCCCATCTCTGCCCAGTGGGAACCTTTTCAAGTTGACTCCTGAGTCCTTTTGATATGACCCTACTAAGTCTGAGAGTTTTCTTGCTATCTGGTATAATAAGATATTTCAGGTTCATTTTGAGCGTTTTCTGCTCACACCTGGAATTAGCCATTTCTCCACAAAGAGCCCTGATTTCTTTCAAGGGAAAATAGTATTTCATGAACTCATTCTGTTTCAGTTCTGAGCAGCACAGCCAGACTCAGACCCAACTGTTGGGACTTCACCTGCTCATTTGTTTGTAGGGTGACCAGTTGTCCTGGTTTGCTCAGAACTGTCTTGGTTCCAGCACTGAAAGCCCCGTGCCCCTGAGAGAGTGGGGGACTCATTCTAGGTGTTAGGGAGGCTCATTGCTGTTGGTTTGGTATTGTGTCTTGGCCTTCTCTATGGAGAGATTGGAAGAAATATGTATGAGATCTGTCTTTTGCAAAGAATAATCACCCAATAGTTAGATTTATATACTCTATGTCTTCTTCAAGACAGGTAACCCTTAGTTTGGACAGTGCTTTGCAATTGTCTTTGCCATTTGCTTATGATAGCCTATAAATTGACATTGTTTATGGGTTCAGGAAAATGGTTTCTATGGCCTCAGTTTGATTCATTTTACTCTAACCCATGGCTGTGACTACAGTGGACAAATACATGCACTGCAAGAGCCATAATGTGAATGTCATAAAGTGAATGCCTTAGTAATTGCTATAGCTAAACTTAATATTTATTGCATTTACTGTATGCAGGTGTGTATATGTATTACCCAGTTAAATGTTTATACCTTCCACCTGAGGTAGGGACTGTTACTCTCATTTTACAGATGGGAAAACTGAGGTTTAGAGAGGCTAAATCATGTGCCTGGAGCAAGTGGAAGAACTAAAATAAACCCAGATCTTTCTTATTTTGGAGCCTCTGTAGTTAACCACTTTATTACCATTTTAATTATTAAACATTAGTTTGGTCTAATTTAAAACCTGATTCACGTTTTAAAAAACTTGAGAATCTTTGGGCTGGTTCTAGGATCTGTTTAGGAATTAGTGTCACTTTAGAGGTCTCAGAATGATGTCACAACTGCTCTTTCTATGTTCATGACAATCATTGCTAATCAAGTAAGGCAGCTTTTTTTTTTTTTCCCTGCATCTGGATGAAGCCTCAGAATCCTTTTCAACATAGCATTCTAGGCAGCCACTAAAATTTTACTAGAGTTGAGATATAACATGAGACCCATCTGCCATTCTGAGTGAGAACCTCGTAGAATGGCAGTGAAGCCTCTGGGGTCCCATGGCACTTTTTCTGTGCTACTCTGCTGTCACTATACTGTATCATAATAGTCAGTCATACATTCTTTTCATCTCTTCTAGGAAAAATCAGTTTTCTAAGCTATGATCCATAAACACTTAATTTCAGAGATGCTTTTAGGTATACTGCAAAAACAGAAGAGGCAGGATGAGAGGCTTGCGGGGTGGGGGGGGTCGCATAAATTTGAGAAACCAAGTTCTTGAAGCTTTACACTGTGTATTGCTATGCTAACGTTGTGAGAAATCCTAGTAAAGGAACCTGTTTAGCTGGTTTTTAACCCAGTGTCTTCTAAACATGAGTTATACCTGTATCCCCACATTTTTTTTTTTTTTTAAGCAATAAGGAGATTTGTTATCTTAAGAAATGATACGTAACCCAGAGGTAGGACAGGCCCAGGAGTAGTAGGGCAGGCTCCATGTGGGAATATCCAGCCTCAGGACCATCTCTCTCTATCTTTCTTAGCTCTGCCCTCCACGTGGGTGGGCCTGATGCCCTGGCTAGTGGCTAGATGGCTGCAGGCATTTCAGGCACCATAGCCACACAGGATGAGATCTAGATGGGGAAAGGCCCTTTTGGAACAAGGAAAGTGTTCTTAGAAATGCAGTGGCAGTGTTCCCTTCGTATCTGTTTGGCAAGGTTTGGGCGGGTACCCGCCTGTATGGAATTGTAGGCTGTGGGAGGGGGCCGTGATTCTGTGATTGGCCTAGCCAGTCCTTTAAGGAGGAAGGAAGCAGTGGAGTCAAAACAATGAATGTTTCGCTTCATCGCCAAGGTTTTCAGGACTAGGAGGAACCTGTCTTTTTAGCCTTTCACACCTTCACTTACTCCTCACTTTAACCAAACTTCTCGCTGTTCCTGAATTTACCTTTATGGGGTGTACGTGTTGCACCCATGTGCCCCTGGGAAGACCTCTGCCCCCATTTCTGCACATTCAGTTCTTGTTGTTAAAGACCTAGTTCAAGCTCTTCCATCCAGTCAACTCTACCACGCTCTTCAGTTCTGCCCAATAAACATTTGTGGAGGGAGGAGAGGGAAAAGTCAGGTGAATTCCAGGTTTCTGACTTGGGTGGCTGAATGGACCTGGTCCACGTGGGCAGGTTTGGGATGGTGGAAGGTGAGGAGGTAAGTTTTGACCATGCGGATTTTGAGATGCCTGTGGTTATGTTCAGCCTGCAGGTAGGCTTGCAGCTCTGCCATTAGAGGGAGAGATCAGGGGAACAGATCTGGTGGGGGTCAGTGTGCACGTGTAGTTAAAGCTACAGGTCGATGAGACTGCCAAGGGTGGCCTGCAGTGGTTGAAAAGCAGCAAGCTGAAGGGCAGGCAGAGGAGTGAGAAGGACGGTGAATAGGAGAGAGAAACCCAGAGAAGCCAAGAGAGCAACAGGGACCCAGTGGCCAGAGGTGTTGGGTGAGGTGGGGGGGAGTCCAGAAGGAGGGCAAGGAAGTGTCCCTGGATTTGACCCTGGACACCTGTGCGGGTGGTGTCTGGGGAGGGCAGGGTGGACATGGGGCAGACGTGGTGTTTATCCTCTTAGGTGAGGAGTGAGGGACAGGTGAGGAGGCTGAGACGGGGTGCACGGTGCTCTCTGGAAGCTTGGATGAGAAGGAGAGAAGAGAAGGCGGCATTCACAGGTGTGTGTGGTGCGTGTGCTTTGGGAATTTTTGTTTTTTAGGAGAGAGTTAATCACATCTTTGGGTTAAAGAGAAATCTTGAAAAGTAGAGAGGGAAATCCCAGAGACAGAGGATGCTTGCTAGAGCAGCACCCAGGCCGGCAGGACCAGAGCACTAGTAGAGGGTTTAGGCTTGAGACTAATGGGAAAGAGGTAAAAGTGGGAGCAGAGAGAGAAGCTCATAGGCAGCTGGCAGGGAACTGAGATGTTTCAAACTGGGTCGCCTCGACTGTCTTGGTAACTGGGAGGCAAATTAATTGCCCATAGTGAGGAGGATGACGTGTTGAGGGTAATTTTTAAGACAGGTGGAAAGAGGTTTGGTGAATCTTTTGTGACTGCCCCAATTTATGTAAAATGATTGCTCTACTCTTGTATTAAAATAAATCTTCCAAAGAATAAAACTTCTCAGCTTTTTTCAGGGGTCTTAATCTTTTGTCATCACGACCACTTAGTGGTGTTTCTCAAGATGTGGTCTAAGGATTTATAAATAATATAGGAATGCTTGCTAAAAAATGCTGTATGTCTAAGACACACCTTATAAACTTTCTGAATTAAGAATCTTTGTGGGGGGAGGGAGGAATAGGATCTAGAAATCTGCATTAGAACAGATTCCCCAAGTGATTCTTGAAAATGGGTTAGTGTATTTTCAGGCAGCGGATGGGGGCCTCCGGATGTCAGCAAGGGCTGGGGAGACTCGGAGCCGCGTGCAGTGTCCGTGTCTGACAGACCCACACGTGAGAGTAAGCATTGCTGCATTCTCTCTGCTCAGAGGTAGCGTGGCTGCCGCACTAAGGCTTGTCTTTAATACCATGTTTCTCATAAGGGAAGGTTTTAGTCTTTGAATTTGAACACATTTATTTTAGATAGAAACGGAAGAAAGAATTTTTATGATCTAGACCTAGGCTGGGGCAGATAATTTTTACTCTCCAGTTAGGAGGGATGTAAAAATCGGCCTGTTTGAATTGTATTTTCGGTTTTTTGCAACTAGTAGTTTTATGGCAGTAATCCATCTCACGCACCTCAATATCTTGTACATGTATGTTATCCGGGCCACTGCCCAGAGCTCAGCTTTTCGCTTCAAGGGAACTATGAAAATAGAAATCCCGCTGGAATTGGAATCAGATTACCAATGTGATATTTTTCCAACCAGGTCCTAAATATCTTATCACCAGTTTTCATTTAAAAGCCAGTCAACAAATTTAATAAGAATGGTATTGTGGTATCCAGGACAGTAACAGAGTTAAAAAAAAAAAAAAAAAAGAAGTGATTGCTTTCATTACTAAAGATCTCTGTGAAAAAAAGCAGTTCTGTGTGACTCATTGAGTTGTTGGGTTACACGATAGCTTTGAAGCAGGGGCAACCACTCTTCTACATTTATATTCAGTGGTTTCAGTGCGAACTCTTATGAAATGAGAATAATTTTTGTAATTTACTTCAATACGTATGAACTTCAAAATTCTTATGAAATGATCTCATGGATTGGTTGTATATTTGAGTAGCTGTTCTCCTGTGACCTGGACCGGAGTGTGGAATGTAGAGGAGATACCAGAATGGGAAGAATGTTAGAATTCCTAAGCAGAGCCTGCCCCATTGTTAGAGCTCATTAGTTACTCGATTATGAGCTTCTGTTCCATCAAGGATAGATTAAGCCCCTTGAGCACAGAGAATGTCACGTATTTACCTTTGTCTCTGGTACCCAACTAAGTGGCAGACGCTCAGAGCCCTCAGTATGTGTGAGATGATTGAATGAGTTGATGGAAATGTGATTCATATCGTGGAAACCTCTGATTTCCCTTATGAGCTCAAAATTACAATGGAAGCCAGTGATAAAATGGCTACAGAATTTTTATTCCTACAGACCTTTGCAGGAATGCAAAAAGCTAATGCCAGTTTTCAGTGATCTTTCCTAAGCCAATTTGCTTTTTCTTCATTCTTCTCCCCCAGCCGTAGTCTCTGTTCTATATTTGCCAGTTTAGACAAACTGCTGCTGCCTGTATACTTTCAAGTGCATGTTATAATTTCAGTTTCCAAATCTGTGTCTGGTTTGAAATATACTTAAATTTCTCTTGTAATCAAGTGGAATGTGTTTCCTAAGGATCTTCAGATTTGAGTCCTTGACATTAGAAATGAAGCACATTTTTTCTTCCCATGAGTCTAATTCTTCCAACTGAATGGAAAAACAATCCTTAGTATATTAGCCTATCTCAAGAAATACCTCTATTGATCAGTTAATAGAGATTTTGTGTTTGCATTAATAATCATTTTTCTCTTAGAAAGCAGATTAATCACCAAGAAACATTATTAAAGGAATCTGCTTGTGATACTAGTCAAATCTGAAAGTATGATAGGTCATAATACTAATCACATGTAATATAACTATAATCATTCTTTGATTAACATTGTAAAAAATTTGGACTGTGACTTTTGGCACCATAATAACAATCTATATTTGAATACTGTTTTATAATTTAAAAAAAACCCTTTTACATGCATTATCCTTCTTGAGGTGCATGATAATCCTTTAGTATAAATAGGGCAGACATTATTTAAACTGAATCTCAGAGAAATGGACATATTCATTATAAGTCAGCAAGAAAATGGCAAAGAATCAACTATTGCCTCCTTTTATCTGGGTCTCAATTAAGTGCTCTTGCCACTATCATGTGATGTCATATGCTTTTGCCATAGTAATAATAATGCGGTTATGCTCCAGCCTGAAGCACATTTGAGTTTCAGGTTTGTTCAGAGGAAAGATCTAGCTGATTTCCTGCCCAGTCATAGGATCTAGTCTCAGGATCTGTCCTGATTATCTTTCATTGTAGAAATGGAAACAGAACCTTGATTCCTACATCTGCATGCAGGCAGGGTTGGCCTTTAGCCTGAACACAACAATACTTCGATAACTGGCGTAATAAACTACGGAAGCTACTGATAATCTAATCTACCATTGATCTCTTGCCGAGTTCATTTTAGGTAAAATCATGATAGAGATTTATGCTTCTGGAGGCCAAAGTGGTTTACTTTACTGTGTAAGTATCCCTGAGGGTAGAGAAGGCCCTGACCTGCCCTTGTGGCCATTACTCATCTCCCCACCTGGAAATAAATACCCTGCAGTGTTGGGCTTTCAAGGCACGTAGGTTAGTGTTGGTTGAAGAGTCTGGAAAGGGACTTTTCCTGTTCACCTTTGCATAGTTTGTGCTTCAGAGTGTCCCCTACCCCCCACGCCCTGTTGTCCCTTCAGTTTCTCATTGGCTGATAGAAGACTCTGCTTGAAGCACATCAACATTCTCGAGGCGCACAGTCCTTTGAAGTCAGAGTCCAAATCCACTGTATGGTTCATAGACACTTTTAGTATTTTTTAGAACATTTTTGGTGGTACTACACTTAGATTAATAGCATGGAAATGAATATGTTTTTCATTTAAAATAGGAAAAAATGGTGAGGCCAAAGTAAATACACAGTAGTTATAGTTAAATTACAGTATAAGTCATTCAAAATAATATATTCCAAATCTTTTATTACATAAAAGATGCTCATGATATAATATTGAGTGTGAAAAACCAGGTGCAAAACTGTGTGAGTACTGTGATCCTAATTTCTTCAAAAGTGTATGAAAATAAAAAAGCACCAGTAGTACATTTTATAATTAATAATGTGTTGTCAGGCATTGTTTAAGTGCTGCATGTGTGTTAACTCAGTTAATGCTCTTATCACCCTAAGAGGTAGGTACTGCTGTTATCTTTGTTTTACAGATGAGGACATGAGGTACAGAAAAGTACGTTGTCCAAAGTAAGTAATAGTAAGGATTGGAGTCGCTAACTAGGAGGAAATAGACCAAAATATCAATAGTGATTATCTGTGGATAATGGTGTTATCAGTTGATTTAATTCTGAATTACATCTATAATATAGAATGTGTCTCTACACTTGTATAATTAGAAATAGTATTTTTTTAAAAAATTGAAGCATCTTTGGAATCTAGAAAAACCATATGAGAACATATGTAGGTTTGAATTTCAAAGAATAGCTTTTCCTTCTTATATCTAAAACAGAAATTATTCTTGATTAAGAGGGGTAAAAACACACAAAACCATTACTTTCTATCAATACAGTCTCCCTAAATGATAACCTCTCGGTATATGTTTGACAAGTTTCTTTTATCGATAAGGAGAACAAGACCTTTTTTAACTCATGGTTAAACATTATATGATTTCAATTTTCTTAAATTTACCAGAGCTTGATTTGTGACCCAAGATGTGATCTATCCTGGAGAATGTTCCATGTGCACTTGAGAAGAAAGTGTAATCTGCTGTTTTCGGATGGAATGTCCTATAAATAGCAATTAAATCTATCTGGTCTGTTGTGTCATTTAAAGCTTGTGTTTCCTTATTAATTTTCTGTCTGGATGATCTGTCCATTGGTATAAGTGGGGTGTTAAAGTCCCCCACTATTATTGTGTTACTGTCGATTTCCTCTTTTATAGCTGTTAGTATTTGCCTTACATATTGAGGTGCTCCTGTGTTGGGTGCATATATATTTATAATTGTTATATCTTCTTCTTGGATTGATCCCTTGATCATTATGTAGTGTCCTTCCTTGTCTCTTGTAACATTCTTTATTTTAAAGTCTATTTTATCTGATATGAGTATTGCTACTCCAGCTTTCTTTTGATTTCCACTTGTATGGAATATCTTTTTCCATCCCTTCACTTTCAGTCTGTATGTGTCCCTAGGTCTGAAGTGGGTCTCTTGTAGACAGCATATATACTGGTCTTGTTTTTGTATCCATTCAGCGAGCCTGTGTCTTTTGGTTGGAGCATTTAATCCATTCACATTTAAGGTAATTAATTATCGATATGTATGTTCCTATTACCATTTTCTGAATTGTTTTGGGTTTGTTTTTGTAGGTCCTTTTCTCCTCTTGTGTTTCCTGCTTAGAGAAGTTCCTTTAACATTTGTTGTAGAGCTGGTTTGGTGGTGCTGAATTCTCTTAGCTTTTGCTTGTCTGTAAAGCTTTTGATTTCTCCATCGAATCTGAATGAGATCCTTGCCAGGTAGGGTATTGTTGGTTGTAGGTTCTTCCCTTTCATCACTTTAAATATATCGTGCCGCTCCCTTCTGGCTTGTAGAGTTTCTGCTGAGAAATCAGCTGTTAACCTTATGGGAGTTCCCTTGTATGTTATTTGTCATTTTTCCCTTGTTGCTTTTAATAATTTTGCTTTGTCTTAATTTTTGTCAGTTTGCTTACTGTGTGTCTCGGCATGTTTCTCCTAGGGTTTATCCTGCCTGGGACTCTCTGTGCTTCCCAGACTTGGGTGGCTATTTCCTTTCCCATGTTAGGGAAGTTTTTGACTATAATCTCTTCAAATATTTTCTCAGGTCCTTTCTTTGTCTCTTCTCCCTCTGGGACCCCTCTAGTGAGAATATTGGTGCGTTTAATGTTGTCCCAGAGGTCTCTTAGGCTGTCTTCATTTCTTTTCATTCTTTTTTCTCTATGCTGTTCCACAGCAGTGATTTCCACCATTCTGTCTTCCAGGTCACTTATCCGTTCTTCTGCCTCAGTTACTCTGCTATTGATTCATTCTAGTGTATTTTTCATTTCAGTTATTGCATTGTTCATCTCTGTTAGTTCGTTCTTTAATTCTTCTAGGTGTTTGTTCTTTAATTCTTCTAGGTCTTTGTTAAACATTTTTTGCATCTTCTCGATCTTTGCCTCCATTCTTTTTCTCAGGTCCTGGATCATCTTCACTATCATTATTCTGAATTCTTTTTCTGGAAAGTTGCCTACCTCCACTTCATTTAGTTGATTTTCTGGGGTTTTATCTTGTTCCTTCATCTGGTACATAGTCTCTGCCTTTTCATTTTGTCTATCTTTCTATGAATGTGGTTTTTGTTCCACAGGCTACAGGATTGTAGTTCTTCTTGCTTCTGCTGTCTGCCCTCTGGTGGGTGAGGCTATCTAAGAGGCTTGTGCAAGTTTCCTGATGGGAGGGACTGGTGGTGGGTAGAGCTGGGTGTTGCTCTGGTGGGCAGAGCTCAGTAAAACTTTAATCTGTTTGTCTGCTGAGGGGTGGGGCTGAGTTCCCTCCCTGTTGGTTGTTTGGCCTGAGGCGACCCTGCCCTGGAGCCTATGGGCTCTTTGGTGGAGCTAATGGCGGACTCTGGGAGGGCTCACGCTAAGGAGTACTTCCCAGTACTTCTGCTGCCAGTGTCCTTGTCCCCACGGTGAGCCGCCGCCACCCCTGCCTCTGCAGGAGACCCTCCAACACTAGCAGGTAGGTCTGGCTCAGTCTGCTGTGGGGTCACTGCTCCTTCCTCCTGGGTCCTAATGTGCACACTACGTTGTGTGTGCCCTCCAAGAGTGGAGTCTCTGTTTCCCCCAGTCCTGTTGAAGTCCTGCAATCAAATCCCGCTAGCCTTCCATGTCTGATTCTCTGGGAATTCCTCCTCCCATTGCCAGATCCCGCAGATTGGGAAGCCTGACGTGGTGCTCAGAACCTTCACTCCAATGGGTGGACTTCTGTGGTATAATTGTTCTCCACAATTTTGTGAGTCACCCATCCAGCGGTTATGGGATTTGATTTTATTGTGATTGCGCCCCTCCTACCGTCTCATTAGGTCTTCTCCTTTGTCTTTGGATGTGGGGTATCTTTTTTGTTGAGTTCCAGTGTCTTCCTGTCGATGACTGTTCAGCAGTTGTGATTCTGGTGCTCTCGCAAGAGGGAGTGAGTGCACATCCTTTTACTCCGCCATCTTGAACGAATCCATGGTTAAACATTATAAAGCACAATCCAGGAAACTGATTCTGATCAAACCAGATTTTGTTTGAATACTTAAAAACTTCACCAGTGATAGAAAGTGTAAAGGCACAATACGCAATAGAACATCTCCAGGAAATGGACACTTTGCTCTCTGGAAAGTACAGCCTCAAAAGCAAAAATGCTTCAGGAACACTATGTTCTATTATGTAGTGTCTTAACTTTGGTGACTTAACTTTCAACCCTTCTCTCTTGCTTTCGTTTCCACTCTACCTTTCCCTTCAGAAAACCAAGAAATCAGCTGTTAAACCAACCAGCTGATTAGCCTCAACTTGTTGCAAGTTGATAACATGTTTGAGTTTTAGTAGTGGTAATAGCTGTACTTTGCTACTGTGTGCCAGGAATACTGCTAAATGTTTTCCGTGAGCCAGCAATTATCGACTAGACGCCCAGCGTTCCAATGTGGCTCAGGATTTGGTCCAAACAGTGTAAGCCCACAGTGTTTGGAATAAAATGAATTACTTGGAGATACGATATAAAATTCTTGATTTCCATTTTTTGTTGAAAAGAATTGGGACCCCTAGCAATCCCCTTAACTCATTTATTTTCCTTGCCAGGCTCTTGTTGTCTTGTTTCTTTTTTGGACCCCTGATATTATTTTCTTTAATTCTCTGAGGTGTTATAAGCCCACTTCAGCTAGAGAGGGAGTGTCTGGGACAAGGACCTACCATTAGTTAGAAGTCCGGTTGGACTTGGGAGCCCTCATAACTCCTCACGGTGGCCACTCAGCTTCCATTCTGACATGACTGTTGTCATTCATGTCACAGCCTTTCGTCAGAGTTTTAGTCAAGTCAGATGGCCTTTCCAGTTTCTCAGTCCCTTCCTATCTTCCTGAGAAGGGACATGTGTGGGTCCTTCGTTTCTTTGGTTTTGATTAAATTAGTTTTTGAGGAGGAGGCAGAATATGGTTGGTTTGAAAGGAGCCATGGTTTTGAGAATAACATAGTTATTAGTCATGACATCCCAGTAGACTGTCAGATGCTGAAAATACTTGGAGAGACTCGGCCACGTGACAACTCCATGTGGATAATGATGATTGGGGGTTTGTGTTTGTTTTCCTAACATAAGTCACTCTTTCAGTAGCTTTACAGGAAATTATACCCATCACTCCTTCAATTGCTTTTCTTTTTAAAATAAACCAAAATAAATAATTTTTTTTTTTTATTGTAGAAGTATATAGCAAAGGAGAGAAACACTTGTTTATTTGAGTAGCTCAGGTAATAAGCATGAAAGGAATTACCAGTCACAGACTGGCTGTTCTAGCCCCATCTCTGCTCCCACAGGAAGGAACACAGTAAGCAATGTCATCCTTGTAAACAATGGAAAATGAGGTGTATGTCTCAGCTGGATTCCAGATCATTCCTGGTTGTCTAGTTGCTAATGGTGTCAGAGTACCCAGGTCTCTCCACATGGATTCTCTCCAAATGTTGTTCCCTCAGGAGAGGGTGTCTTTACTCTGACACAAAGACAATTTGAGTGTATTATGGCTGTAGACTAACAGCTGACATTCAGGAGTAAACAGAAAGCTGATATGTACTCAGGAAAGGGTTTGTTGATATGGCATCTATTCCTTGATGCTGAGAATCATATATCAGAGAAGAGCTTTCAGGTTTTGCCCTGTCTTTGGAAAACGTTTCCTTTTTAATAAATTTATTTATTTATTTATTTATTTATGGCTGCGTTGGGTCTTTGGTTTTTATTTATTTATTTATTTATTTTTGGCTGTGTTGGGTCTTCATTGCTGCGCACGGGTTTTCTCTAGTTGTGGCGAGCAGTGGTGTGCGGGCTTCTCTTGTTGTGGAGCACGGGCTCTAGGCACGCGGGATTCAGTAGTTGTGGCTCACGGGCTCAGTAGTTGTGCCTCGCGGGGTCTAGAGCGCAGGCTCAGTAGTTGCGGTGCATGGGCTTAGTTGCTCCGCGCATGTGGAATCTTCCCGGACCAGGGCTCGAACCTGTGTCCCCTGCATTGGCAGGCGGATTCTTAACCACTGCGCCACCAGGGAAGCCCGGAAAACGTTTTCAAAATGAGCAATTATATGTGGAGGCTGCTCACTTTCTCTCCCCAGGGAACTCACTGAGTGATTAAAAGTGATCTTGACAAGTTGGTTCTAAGCTAGGTTTAAATCTTAAAATGAAGACGGGTTTCGTTTATTTTAATCAAGTAAAAAATAAGGTGTATTTTTTTACATGACAGGGGTTCTGGTTCACCAAACTCCCATCTATCTTAATATCGGGATATGGATGCCAAACGTCAGATGAGGGCGGATTGCTCAGACTGCACTCGAAGTCCTCAGTTCTGGATCGAGTAGTGAAGACTTCTGTCACTTACCCTTTGTGACAGAGAGAAAAGGACGCACATTTTTCTCTCACCTTTCCTAAAACCAGCATTATTAGGAAAATGATTGTCAGGAAGAGGCAGGCTTTCCCTGAGGAATGGGAGGAACCTGCGAAGTGCAGAGAAGGAGGTTAGCATTTGCTGTAACACATCTTTTGGGGAAGTCTCTGCCGTGTGGAGTTCCTTTTTTCAAATCTATAAATGGAAGGAGAATGAAGACAGGTTTTGCTCCACTGCCCTCTGGGCCACAGGAATGCACATGTGCCTCTGTTTTAGTGCCGGCCTTCTCCCCTTCTTTCCCTTCCCCCCCTCCTTTCTCTCTTTCTCCACCTCGGGATAATGATTAATTAGTGAATTCCATCTCTGTGATCTGAAAGAAAAGGAGTATGTAGTGACTAATCTACACTCATGTAGTAGTTTAGTCATGAGGAGATTCTGGCTCCGTAAATATTAAATCCTTAAAAAAGGAATTTCCATGCATGGTTACCCAGTTACTTTGGGCCCGTGATGTTTTCTTTTATCTTCCTGTTCTCCTTACTTACAGACTCGCCATCAGGCTGTGAGGATGGGACAGGGCTGAAGACCTTTTTTTTTTTCTTTCTATTAAGGGCCAGTGACCCCCTGGGGGATGGGGTGCAGGGAAATCCAAAACCAGTTTGGAAAATGAGATGGAAAAAATAATAGCGCTTTTAGGTAAAGAGCCAACATAGAAAACATTATTCTCATATAAGCTTTTTAAATTAAAGAGGGTAAAGGCCTAATTCAGGTACAGTGAGTAGTGACAAACGTGTTTATTGTAGGTATTACATCTAAGTATGAAGCAGAGAGAGAAAAGAAATATGCAGACAGATGGCAAGAATTAGTAAAGCCATGACTAGGGAGAGAAAGAAAAGATAAAAAGTAAGAAACTGTTTTGAAGGAAGTTGTAATGATAGATACAAGAGCTCACCACAATATGCTTAGATATGCATGTGCTGTCGTATTCACACCTGGTTCTCTCCCAGCCCTTAAAGACAGTTTCCATTTTAAGAACCCAAATTCAGGAACTTCTCAATTAAGTGTTGTTTGGCTGTGGTTTCATCATCCGGTTAGTACTGTGCATGAAAACTGCCATACCTATATTTGGGAAGCTATAACAGACTGCCGAAGACTTGAGAAGTTGTGATTAAAGTTATTTATCAGTATAGCACTCTAAAAGTATTAACTCAATTAAAATTTTGTCCCCAGTTCATAAGTTGTTGAAATATCTGCCTGATGTTCTAAAAAGCACTAGAATTTTAAAATTCTTCTCATCTCTTCAATTTTTTTCTTTCACGAACTAAAATTTTAAAAATTGCAGTAAAATGTACTGACCCCTTAATTTTATAGCAAGCTACTCAGAGACTAGAAAATGGTTTTAAACGCATGAGAGTATATTTCTTTTAGGAATAAAGTGGCTTTTGTCTATAGGATTATGTATGATTAAGGTTTTTTTTTTAAAGGATTCCTTGGGAAAGTGTTGAATGTTATATGTTAATTTGTAGCATGAAGGGATTCTTGAGGCTTTTAAAAGTGTTTCAGCTAAGGAATCTCAAGACTATGGCATTTGGGACTTACCTGGTGGCACAGTGGTTAAGAATCTGCCTTCCAGTGCAGCGGACAGAGGTTGGAGCCCTGGTCCGGGAAGATCCCACATGCTGCGGAGCAACTAAGCCCGTGCGCTACAACTACTGAGGCTGCGCTCTAGAGCCCGCAAGCCACAACTACTGAGCCCGTGTGCCACCACTACTGAAGCCCACGCGCCTAGAGCCCGTGCTCCGCAACAAGAGAAGCCACCGCAATGAGAAGCCCGAGCACCACAACGAAGAGTAGCCCCCACTCGCTGCAACTAGAGAAAGCCCGCGTGCAGCAACGAAGACCCAACGCAGCCAAAAATAAATAAATAAGTAAATTTATTAAAAAAGACTATGGCTTTTGTTTTTTAATAACAGTGATCACAAAAATGGATGATACTCTTGGCATTTGACCCATGGGTAGTGTGAAACAAAGCCAAGGACTAGAAATTCTCTGCTCATGGGTGGGTGGTCCAGGGCCATGGGGTTGATTGCAGCTGTGTTGGGGTGGCCTGCCTGAGAACAAAGGGATTTCCTCATGCTCATTTACTGGATGAAGGTGGTGCTAACATGAGCCATTTAGATCTCCTGAGTGACTGTGGTGGTGCTAGTAAAGCACTTGTAATATTTCCTATGCCTAAAGAAGTAATCTACGTTCCACTACTAGTAACTTTTTTTTATACTCTGAAACCAATAAGTGGCCCAATTACATTATACATGCTTTTGATCACTTTGGTATGTGATCAATTAAAAGTTTTCCTCTTTAATGTCGTCTTACTAGCCAGATAGTGGGATTTAAATCTGGTACATTGACTCTCTCTGTTTTTGTTTTTTGTTTTTGCCAGCTAGTATCTTTTTATAATTAAAAATTTTAAATTTACTATTACACAGACATGTGTGGAGGAAGAAGTTAAAATCCTATGCCTCTGCCTATTAAAGGAAACCACTTTTAATAGTTTAGCATATGTGCTTCCAAACATTTTCCATCATAGAAAACTTTACATGAAGGTATATGTATCCCTAATTCATTCCTTTTAAGGGTTGCATTATACTGTAAAATATGAGCATATCATAATTTAACTCTTTGGCTATTGATATACACTTGGGTTATTTCCAATTTTTTGCCCTTATAATCAATATAGCAGTGAAATTCTTGGTATATATACTTTTTTGCAATGTGGAGGTATTTTATGCTGACTAGATTCCTAGGAGTGGAATTGCTGAGTGAAGTTAGTGCATTTAAAATTTTGACACGTGGCTCAGTTTTCTTAAAAGCTTGTAGAAATGGACATTTCCCCCAACAATGTATGAAAATGACCATTTCCACATATCTTTGCTAACATTAGATATGATGACTCTTTGCCCCTGCTTTGGCAGTCTGATGGTATCTCATTGCTCTGATTTGCATTTCTCTAATTGAAAAGGAGTTTGCATATTTTTTTCATGAATTGATTGGTGTTTATATTTTATGATTGCCCTTTCAATTTCTTTGCTTGGTTTTCTTTTGAGTTATTTTTCTTGTCTTAGGATCTCTGTATATAGGAAATAATAGTCCTTTGTTATACATGTTGCAGATATTGTCTGTCAGTTATATTTTATAGTTATCTTTTGTCAAACAGGAATCTTACATTTTATATAGTCATATTTGTCAGGGTTTTTTTCCCCTTATGACTCTTATATTTTGTGTCTTATTTTAGAGAAACCTTCTCCATCCCAAGATTAAACACAGCGTCTCCCTTGTTTCCTTTAAATGCTTTTTTAGTTAAAAAAATATTTAGCGTTTTAATCACTTTGCAGTTATTTATATATGAAGTGTGGGATAAGACTCTAATCTTTTTTGCCACATGAATATCAAATTGTCCCAACACCACTTATTGAATAGTCTGTTTTCCTCACAGATTTCAAATTCTTTCTCATTATGTTCTTAATTCTCATATATATATATGTATCTATATATAGGTGTTTTTGTACTTTCTACCATTCTGTTGATTTGTTTATTCCTACACTGATATCATACTGTTTTGATATCTGGTAGGGAAAATCCTTCCTTAATTCTTCTTTTTCAAAAATTTCTTAACCTTAAGCATTTATTTACTTTTCCAGCATACCTTTATAATCTGTTAAGCAATATTTTAATGCCTGTTCAAATGGTTTTTCATACCTTTGGTTTTATTTTTATGTATGATTTATTCATTCAGTAATATGCATCTTTTCTTCTTCCATTTCAGAGTCCTGTGTATGGAAACTCACACGAGTCAGTTCAGTCTAGAAGGGTAGTCATTTCTCATAACATGGACAAAGCTCTGAAAGAAGGTAAGGATTAAGTTAGGATATATAATTACCATGGGAAGCAATTCATTATGTTCTAAAAGGAAAATAGTAATTCCTAGCAAATTTATCTATCATTGTCTACATGTTGCATTTGAATTTTTTCTTCATGAATTTTTACTTGAAGACTTAATAAATACATCCATGTTTTAGTTAAATGGATGGGATCTAAACATTGATTAAGTAGGAATTTGCAGGTCACATGAAACTAGCCAGCTAAGTGGAGCTAGTTCCAGGATAGGAAGCAAGGATCTGCTCTCTGTTACCTAAAATAGGTATCAGGAAACTTGGTTTCTTTTAGATATAACCTAGAGAAGGTGTGTTGGGGATAAATACACTCAGGCTCGCTCATGGACAAACCAGTTAACCAAATGAAGGGATATCAGTCAACCTTATAAAAGAGTGAAGGACATTCACGTGAAACTTGTATTAAGGATGATTGGAAAGGAGATTGTGGCGGGTACAATATTATATGTCTAGAAATGGGGACAAGTAAGTGTAATTACAAATATTAAAGTTTAAAAGAGAATAATATATTTTGATCAAATTAAAGTTTAAAAAGATATTTTAAAAATTAAATTTCTAAAAACTGATAATTTCAGTTATATGTACAGAAAAAAATGTCTGAGGTTTTTCAGATGAAAATACATGGTGTTAAATATGAAGTTAGTAGAGAACTGGCAGCTATACCAGACACACTTAAAAGGTTTTCTCCTGAAGTTACATTTCCTAGAAAACTGACAGAAGATAGACTTTTAAAAATCTTTTTGACTTACTATTAAATCTCACTAGATCTATAGCCTAATTTTCTCTAGGCTCCCCTGAATTATCTCACTAATGTGGGCCAGAGAATTTAATTCAGTAATTATTGCGTACCTGCTGTTTGCTCAGTAGACTTGGACTACTCTAAGTAGACAGACTACTTAGACTGTCCAAGGATTAGAGGCTGACACAGCAGAAGCAGAGCTAGTACCTCAAAGAGCATGACTTCCCCCTCCCCATAGGCTCAACTTATCTTGTTCATGACTCACTCTTTCTTCCTTCCTTCTTTTCCTTCCTTCCTTCCCTCCCCTCCCCCTCCCCTCCCCTCCCCTCCCCCTCCCCTCCCCTCCCCTCCCCCTCCCCTCCCCTCCCCTCCCCCTCCCCCTCCCCTCCCCCTCCCCCTCCCCCCTCCCCTCCCCCTCCCCCTCCCCCCTCCCCCCTCACCCCTCCCACTCCCTCCCCACCCCTCCCACTCCCCCCTCCCCTCGAACCCGTGTCCCCTGCATTGGCAGGTGGATTCTTAACCACTGCGCCACCAGGGAAGTCCCTCATTCATGACTCTTTACCTAGTGATATAAAATATCTGTCCATTTTTGTTGAATGAATGAATAGATCAACCAGTGACATAACCTAATAACCCCAAAATCTTCCCAGAAGATGACTTTCCTTTTGCACACAGAGAGTAATTATTAATTGCATTTTTGAAAACTTTGTTAAAGTTTTGAAAACTTTGTTTTGAAAACACCGTAAAGGGCCATCTATATATCAATGAAATTGTTGTTCTTATCATTATCGTTGGGGCAGTTCCTGGTGGAATGAGGACTGTTTCCTTGTGCCAAGAGACTCAGGTCATGGACATTTACAACCTGCAGGGCTCTACCTCTTGGGCATGGAAGACTGCACCCTGAGATATCCTGGGGAGAAGGCAGAGATGGAAAATGGCTCTCTCGGAGCTTCTCTCTCATACTGTTTACTTAGGTTGAGTCATTCCTTGTTCTGAACATTTATAGATAGAGACTTACCTAGCATTTTCTAGACTAAATGGTAGCTTTTTAACTGGTCTCTTCACCTCTAGTAATTCTCTACTTTGTTACCCTAAATCCTCTTTTCAGATTGATCTAACTAAAGCTGAAGTTCTAATCATGTTATTCCATTCTCTCTAATCTTCAGTGATTCCCTCTTACCTGCTTACTTCTTTGAGAGCCGTCCTAGAAATTAGATGTATTTGAGTGATAATAGCATCTGGATTTTTGTTGGCTGTTATGCCTTTAGAAGAAAATCTCTTTGCTTGGCAGTGAGAATAAGTGTTCTTTCACTTCTCACTGTGGTTTGTTACATTACTTATGCTTATTTCTTAATGAAGACCATAAAATGATTTTATGATCACGAATTTCTGTCTCCTTGAATTGACCTAAAAGGTATATTTAAAAACATTTTGTTCATATGTGTACTTGTGTAAGTGAGTGTATGTAGTTAGGTAATACATACTTAGAGTCATGGCTTTGTTTTGTACTTTTTATATTTGTTACATTTTTATGATACTTAGTTTGAAGAGGGGTGCTGATGAGCTATTGATGGAAGATATGCCTGTGGCTAACACATATCTCTATTATTGAGTACAGTTTTTTGTCAGTATTTATTTTTATCCATTTCTCACCAAAACCTGTTATCAGAGGAGTATTTTAGATGTGTAATAATTAGAGTATGCAATGTGGTTAACAAATGTAGTGAGACATTATGTAGGTGAATATGCCCTTCACATAAATCTTTTAGCATGCTGAAAAGATCTTATTTTTAGAGATTAAGTCTCTTATAATTGCTCTTAATTTCCTGCTTTAATTTGAAATTAAATTTTAATGAAAGGAAAAATGCTTCTATTTTTCCAAACGTTTTGGTTTGCAGATTTATTTGCTACTAGCTAAAAATTCTTTGGCATGAAAACTTTGATACAAGAGTACGAGAGAAAGAATTGCACATGAACAAATTAGCAGTGTTTTATTGGCAAGGTGTGTGTCATCATGCTCTTGTTGCTTGGCATTGGGGTGCCCAGAAGGAGGGTAAAAGGATAGAAAAGCCTGGAGGTCATGTAATCCAGCCCACCATCTCAGGAAGTAATTTTTCCATGTCATCCTTGTCCATTAGATACTCAGCTTGTTTAAAAATTTCTTATGATGGAACATTCGTCATCTAATATGGCAGCCTCGAATAGCTTTAATGGTTTTATTCAGTTCTTCCTTATGTTGAACAGAAAAAACAACTTCCTTGTGATTTCCACCCATTGGTCCTATTTGTACTGTCTAGAGCAATTTAAAATTTAAAAAAAAAAAGAGAGTTTGGTACCAAGATAGAATATTTAAAGATTGGGCTATCTGAGAAAATCCAGTATCTATGGTCACCACACCCCCAAAATTCTAGTTAGATGAGACTCTCTCATTTTGAAAGGCTTCAGGAAAGAGTATGTCTTCCCTTGTTTTGTTTTCTACTCTCTTTAAATTTTAACAGTGAGGGACTTCCCTGGCGGTCCAGCGGTTAAGACTTTGCCTTCCAATGCAGGGGGTGTGGGTTTGATCCCTGGTCGGAGAGCTAAGATCCCACATGCCTCTCGGCCAAAAAACCAAAACATAAAACAGAAGCAATATTGTAACAAATTCAATAAAGACTTAAAAAAAAAAATGGTCCACATCAAAAAAAAAAAAAGTCCACATATTTTAAACAGTGACTACTAAATAGCAGGTGGCCAGCTTCCAGTAGAAAAGTGGTCTCGGTGTCTGCTGCTTTCACCCATGTTTGACTAGTCGCTTTGTCTCTTCCCGGTAGTGTTTGACTACAGTTACAGAGACTACATCCTGTCCTGGTATGGAAGCCTCAGCAGAGACGAGGGACAGCTCTACCACCTGCTTTCCGAGGACTTCTGGGAAGTTGCGAGACAGCTGCGCCACAGGCTGAGCCACGTGGACGTGGTCAGAGTTGTCTGCAATGATGTCGTGAGAGCTTTACTCGCTCACTTCTGTGACCTGAAGGCAGCGAACGCCAGGTAACTGTTATAATGGGAACAACCTCCCCTTCACCTTTATTCCTAGTAAAATATTTTCCTTATTGAGAAAGTGGTTGAAGTCAAACAAAACTCTGCCATACTCATCCTCTTGCTGGCACTTGGCTGGAAATGTAGACATATTGGGGGGATAATTATAATGTTCTGATAGAGTAAATTAAAAAAAATTTTTTAATAGAAAACCACTTTATAGACTTGTTTGATTTTGTCAGTAACTGAAACAGTAAAATGAATTTTATGGAGCCAGCAGCACTATCATGAATTTATTTAGACAGTATTAAGGGTACCTAGAAACAGAACATTTAAATATAGTGCTATACACTCTGGAGAGTGTCAGTGAGTTTTCAGTTTTCAGGAAAGTTTAAATGAAGTTCATTTGTGTGTGTGTGTGAGTCCTGTGTTAAGAGCTCTGTTGCATCACAATATCCTGAAAATTGATTTTTAAAAGGAGCTCAGTGTTGGAGCATGTGGGCTGTAATTAGAGAAGGTCTTTCAGTGTGAAAATTGCTAATATTTAGGCTTGTTAGCCTTTTGTTCTGTTACACGGGAAGGGTTTGTGCCTGTGAGGTGACTCTGCCTATGGAAGAAGACTTCAACAAGGCCTTTCTGTGCTCATAACAAATTCTTATTCTCTTAGGTTTGCTGATAGGATCTTAAGTGTTTGTCTTACTCTTGTGTGAGTGACAGTACGATGACTCATAGCACCTCTAACTGGGACATAAAAAGCAGTCTTATTGCAATAAGTAGCCTTCTGCCTATTTGGATCTGGACTCAGTTGGAGTAGGAGCGGGCTCCCCACCGTTCCCGTGGCCTCTTCTCATTGATACCGCTCTGCCTCTACTGTCGGGGACGAGAGAAAGTATTTGCAAAATACGTCAGGGGATGAGGAAGCAGAGGCGTCCTCATCGGGCAGGTGGTAACTCACATTCTTCTAAGAAGCCCTGTCTTGCGGCTCTGTCAGAAAGTACTCCCTTCCTGCCTGTGAGGTTGCTCTGGGGCCTGGCTGCCAAGGGCGGTGGGTCGTGCAGCAGCAGCTCTCTGTCCTTGGCTGTGCCGCCTCTTCCCACGAGTTGTCCTCTCTCCCCATGTCCGCCCAGCTCAGGTTCATGTGGCCAGAATCCACAGGGCTGCCATATGCCTATTCTTTTCCAGCTTGCTGCCCCCAGTGTTTTTTGCAAACTTTAAAAATAAAACCAGGAATACATTTTATATTGTGATGCAGTTTCATCAAATAATGCTCAGTACCTGTGAAAACTTTGATATTTTTTGTTCTTTACCATTTAAAAAAAAAATGGCATTTGAGACTAAATTTTATTTTGTTCCTTGTGGGTCACAACCCACGGTTTGAAAAAATTCCTGTAGAGCTACGGTTTTCAGATTTCGTGGCCTCAGAGTCCCTCTACACTCATAAAAGTTATCAAGGACCTGAAAGAGCTTCTGTTTAAGTGGGTTAGAGCCGTGGTGTCCCAGGGCCGGCTTGTGCTGGGTGCGGGAGCGGACGGTGCACATCTCTCAACTCTGAGGTCAGTGATGATCACCTTGTCGGTTTGTAATTGGCCATGGCGTGGGTATTTACACCTTGAAATCGGCAAATGCTACAAATCGGAGCTTTTTTTCCCCCTTGGAGAGCCAGTTGTTGAACATTTACCAGCTCGACACTCATCCTATCTGTCAATACTTACCATATTAGATATTAAACTGAGACATTTTTTAAGTGTAGGAATACACAGTACATTTTCCACTTACCATCAGAGTGATGATGTCACCACACATCACGTAGCCTCTGGAAAACTCCACTACAACTTGTGAGAGTGAAAAAGACACGTGGAAGTTTTGTGTTACTATGAATATGGTTTTGACCTCACAGATCCCCTGAAAGTGTCTTGGGGACACACAGGAGCCTATATATAGACCACCCTTTGAAAACTATTGTTTTTAGAGAAAGTAACTTCCAATAAGGGGGTATGTGAACTTATAAGGAAAGCAGAGAAATAGGACTCTTGGGTTACCTCTGTAGAGTCTCAAAAGCTTAGCTTCTGCTTCCGAGTGTTCAGAATCCCACACAGCACCTAATTAGCTGTGATATATGCCTGGTGGATACTGTCAAAGATTTGTTTGAATTCAGTGGAAGCTCATTTTAAAGTATTTAAATTATGGTTCAATAGAGGACAGTATTTTATTATTATTATTATTTTTTGGCCGCGCTGCTCGGCATGTGGGATCTTAGCCCCCCCAACCAGGGATGGAACCTGTGCCCCCCTGCATTGGAAGTGTGGAGTCCTAACCACTGGACCACCAGGGAAGTCCCTAGAGGACAGTATTTCAGATCATTGTTTTATTCCAGTTAGAAGACTGATGAATTTAGGTTTGGGAGAAGAGCAAGTGGTTAGAGAAATTTAGTGTTTTTATGATTATCTGATTTCAACATGAGAGTATATTTTTCATTGAGACATTTATTTACCAGCTTCTGAAATTACTGCTTTTGTGGATAATATAAAGATATTGTGATGAGTAAGCATCAGAATAATAGAAACAGAGAATTGATTCCATTTTAGAAGCTCCTTTCCTGTGGAATTCTAGTTTTCTCATGCCAAGGGTAGATCTAGGCTATGCCTGGGAGCTTCTAGTTGATGATTCTTATTAAAGGAAAAAAAATCTACCATTGTTCTCTGAGATTATGGATATTTGAAAAAGTGCCACTAGGTCACTGGTGTTTTGCATATAGATGATCGTGCCCTGGAGGTGAATGCTGGGGATCTAATATCTGATTGTGCATCACCTTCTACAAATCACACAGTGAGACTGGCAGAAACCTAGGTTCGATGGTTATCTCGATACTTGCCTGCCCCAGGTAAACAGTGCCCTCGCCCTGGAAATCGCCGTTGGTGTACAGGTTTCCACTGGCTGCAAAATGACTGTGGCAGCCAGGAAGAACCCAATTGAGTTGGCCACTATCAGGCAAGAGAATAATAAATTGCATTAATAAAAGCAACACATCCTCTGGTTGACTGTTAGGCAATTGTGTGAGGCGGTTTTCCGGTCAGCCTGTATTTATTTCCCAGCTGACGTTCTGTTGGCTGCTTTAAGCCAATCCAGATCACACTTAAGTTTTGCCTCTGCTTCCTCTTCCTTTGCCCCATCTGTCTTGTTCCAGCATGTTTCAGGAAAATCTAAAAATGATTGTTTTTATGCTATTACATCAATGGCATCTTTAATTTCACAGCCTCCTTTTTACAATCTGTGCATTTTGTTTACTGGTCAAGCACAGGCATGTTGTTTAAGGCACAAAATAATGCTTGTTTTCGCATATGTTTCTTCTGTATCTCTGAAATTTTTTTCCTTTTCACTTTAACAATCTGATTATGGTGTAGCGTTAAAGAGTCTGGACTTGAGAGTCAGGCAGAACAGGACTTGAGAGTTATTTCTACCATTTATTACCTCTGTGGCTTTGGACTCTTCACATAATCATTCAGATCCTTAATACTCTCATCTATAAAATGGTGATGATGCTACCTACTTCTCGATGTAGGTGGGAAGATTAAATAATACTGCACATATGAAATGTATTGAAGATTAATGTCCTTTTGCTCACTCAAGGCATGAGAACCCCGAGGCAAGTACTAGGAGTTGGAGTAAACAAGTGACAGATCCACACTGACAGAAGGATGCTGCCAGGATCTGGTGACCCTGGGTTTTTTTTTAAAGTTTAATTTTTATTTATTTATTTATTTATTTATGGCTGTGTTGGGTCTTCGTTTCTGTGCGAGGACTTTCTCTAGTTGTGGCAAGTGGGGGCCACTCTTCATCGCGATACGCGGGCCTCTCATTATCGCGGCCTCTCTTGTTGTGGAGCACAGGCTCCAGACGCGCAGGCTCAGTAGTTGTGGCTCACGGGCCTAGTTGCTCCGCGGCATGTGGGATCTTCCCAGACCAGGGCTCGAGCCCGTGTCCCTGGCATTGGCAGGCAGATTCTCAACCGCTGCGCCACCAGGGAAGCCCTGGTGACCCTAGTTTAATGCTTTGTTAGATTTTTTTTTTTTTGGAAAAATGAAGCTATACATCACATTTAGGGAGAGAGCTAGGAGACTTAAAAATAATCTAGTTAAAGAGCTACTCACCCCTTTCTAGATTGTTGCTGTGACTTGGGAGTCGTGTATGAGGGTTGATGCTACTTAAGGTTGGAAATCCTGAAAGGCCATGCATTTGCATTTTTCCAGATTAGTCTGTGGTTGAGAAAATTATTGACTGTTGATATAGTCAAAGAGTGGACATAGTTATTAAAACTGATGCGTTGCCCATTTGAAATATTTTTTTACCTAATGGTACATAACCAAACTGTTTCTAGAAACGTCTTTCCTTCCCTTTCCCTCTCTTCATGTATTTATTTTTTTCAGACATGAAGAACAGCCGAGGCCTTTTGTGTTGCATGCATTCTTGAGGAACTCAGATGATGAAGTAAGATTTCTACAAACGTGTTCTCGGGTTCTGGTGTTTTGTCTCCTCCCCTCAAAGGATGTCCAGTCTCTCAGCTTACGCATAATGCTCGCAGAAATTCTCACAGCAAAAGGTAGACTTTCATAAGTAATTGATATTACTAATGCGATACTTGTGCAAGCTAACGTGCTACATACGAGTGTGATAACACTTTATATGACACCTATGCAGACCTTGTATACTGTGGGACATACGGAAATTAAAGTATTTTCAAAAGGTCAGGTTTAAATGTCACTCTAAGAAGGCATCACTTGGCCCTACGTGATAAACAGATGTTTTATATAACATATTACCAAATACATAGTCCACTCTGTTGTTTATAATGGATAACCAGTCCTTATGCCCACCACAGTGTAGCATCCATTTGGGATAGATTTTGAGTTACCCAGGCCAGTTATGTGCTTTATGAAAGACTGTCTATACTCAAACTCTAGTATGCATTTGCTTAAAATACCTTTGCTGCAGTATTCATTGACAATGCCTATATGTAACTTAGAATAAATAAAAGAGGAACTGTACCACAAAATAATGTGATTATTAGAAAAAAAAGTGTATCCAAGGAAATGCTTAGCTAGGATAAGAAAAAATGGAAGAAACTTTTCCTATCTCAGAATCTCAAACAAATAACGTTGTGTTTGATATGCATTGATTTCATATCTCATTTATTATCTCAGGATTAGCCAGCTGTACCCATTAGCTGTTATAGCCAACCACAGAGAAAAGGGGAACTTTTTAACCTAAAGTTAGTAAGATGAATCTGTCATAGTGTCATTGACTTTTCTAACAACTTCCTCCCTGAGGTCTGTTTCACCAGTTGGGAGAATGTTAACTTGCATCTTTTGGCAGACAAAACATATTGAGCCTTATAAAAGAAATCAAAGGAAAAAAATGAATGTACTTAATTTTGATAGCTTTGTTAACAACTTGGGTTCCAAATGGCTTTCTTTCATTATTCTTTTACATTAAACTCATTTGTTAAAACGACCACTTGGTTGTAGCCATAACTAGTAGCAAACCCAGAGGGATGGGTAGCTGTGTGTGGGGGTGTGTGTGTGTGTGTGTGTGTGTGTGTCTGTGGCCCATTTGGGTAGTTTTAAAATGTTTCCCAGATGTAGTTTCACTTATATAACATGAAAGCAATTCCTTTAAAGGAGAATACCCTTTTCAGTGGTGCTCTCTTCTCTGTCCCACAGTCTTAAAGCCAGTAGTGGAGTTACTTAGTAATCCAGATTACATTAACCAGATGTTGCTTGCCCAGTTGGAGCACAGAGAACAGATGAATGAACATCACAAGAGAGCCTACACCTATGCTCCCTCCTATGAAGAGTTCATCAAGCTTATTAACAGCAACTCTGATGTTGAGTTCTTGAAGCAACTAAGGTATTTGGTCTTTAATTATAGCATGACCGTGCTACTGATTATCCTCCTCTACCTAGTTAGGTAAAAAAAAAAAAAAATGTGGTTGTCAGGGAAGCAGAAATAAAGGAAGTCCATAAAACTTACTAATCAGTAACAGCAAAATTTATCCAGCTTCTCCCTTGGCAGTGGAATTCGTTCAAAGTATCATGTTTTTCAAATAATTAGGTTATAATAGAAAGCTGTTCAGTTGTTAGAACCTGCGTAGCTGCTCAGATGCTTACCTTGGAAAAGCAGTGGAAGGAAATACTGTTTTTTGTTTTTTTTTTAAAGGATAATTTTTTTAAAAAATTTTATTTATTTATTTTTGGCTGCGTTGGGTCTTCGTTGCTGTGCGCAGGCTTTCTCTAGTTGAGGCGAGCGGGGGCTACTCTTTGTTGCGGTGCGCAGGCTTCTTATTGCGGTGGCTTCTCTTGTTGCGGAGCACGGGCTCTAGGCGTGTGGGTTTCAGTAGTTGTGGCACACGGGCCTCAGTAGTTGTGGCTCGCCGGCTCTAGATCGCAGGCTCAGTAGTTGTGGTGCACGGGCTTAGTTGCACCGCAGCATGTGGGATCTTCCCGGACCAGGGCTCAAATCCATGTCCCTTGCGTTGGCAGGTGGATTCTTAACCACTGCGCCACCAGGGAAGCCCAATGCTGTGTTTTTAAAATTACAATGTAGACCATTTGTGTTGATTTTCATTTTTCTTAGAAAATACAGAGGCCCAGGTTTGGGAATAAAGGGTTCTTGACTAATTGTTTTGAGAAAACACATTTGAAATATACCCCAGGAATCTAATTTATAGGGGAGTTCAGTCTCCTTTACGGTACTTGAGATATTTTTAGGGGTGAGTGTGTGTGTTTATTTTTAATTTTTAAAATACAGGTTATGCATATACAGTATGGTTATATAGTATTGTGTAGTTTGTGGATTTTCTAGGCTTCTGTTTCTCTAGTTACCCTTCTGTTTTAGTGTCCCCAAACAAGCATGCATGGGAAAAAAGGAAACTCTGGCCTGTCAGTTTTGCTTCTGATAGGTAATTTTTGTAAGTCTCTGAGGGAAAAGTAAAATATTGGCTGAAATTGGGTCTTTGCACTGTTTGAGGGCTTTGGACTTGCCACATTTGCCCCTGAACCAGGGTCAACATTAAAGTGAGTTATGCTGCTACATTTTCTAATCTGAATAATACACCCTCTAAGAAGCACACACTGTGGATGCCTCTGTGTTCTCGTAAACTGTGCTGTATCTTAATCTAGGTCCCATAAACGTATAATGATGGGTTCGATTGTATGACTTTGTTTACAAGTAATTTAATTCTTGTGAGATATAGTCTCTGAAGATTTTAATCATGTTTCTCTTTCCATTCATAATCTTGAATAGGCTATATGGTACTTATTTATTATAGATTTGTGATTATTTATGTCTGAATCTAGAAATTCCTTTTTCATAATTGTGACACTTGAGCTGACAGAGAACCCAAGAGCCAATATTCCAAGTTTGTTACCTGAGGCTTACAGGTCACATCTACTCAAAGATCATCCTTACTGTGGCTTCCTCTGACTCCTTTTAAAGTGTCATTCCACAGAAAGTGAAAGAGCCCACAATGTCAGACACCCTTGTTGCCTCCTCATCGCCTTAAAATTCTCAACACAACAACACACACACACCAAGCTCTGGTTCTAGAGACGCTGTGCAAACTTATACTCTAATATTCCTCTGCCTGGTGCTTTTATAATATTGTTTCCAGATGTGCTGTGTGTGGTGTTACCAAGGTAATGTGATGACCACCCTCCATGGAATTACGATTTCCTCCTAAGACTGTTTATGAGCAGGTGATACCTCATGTTGATAAATTGTGGGTGCATTGAGTTCCTAAGCATTTTCCCCTGCCAGACAGTCTCTCCACAATAAGGTCAGACATGGACCATTTGAAAACTCCAAGGAAGTTTAAGATAACAATCTAGAATCAGTAGTGGCAGATACTCAAGTGAATCAGTATTCATTCTTCTTCCAGACTTGTGGATGAGTGTTCTCTTTTCTGAACCAAACAAAAGATTCCAGCACTGCACACATGGTGACATAGTTAATGGTGTAACAAAAAGACGCCAAAAGACATTTTTTGATCGGAACTAATTATTTTGAATGATCAGCTATTGGTACTCCAGCACCATCTGTCATTTTGTATCTGAGCACAGTTCCTGTATTATAAGATGAGTGGATCTTGGTAAGAATTAATGGTTTATCTTCTTTAAAATGTGCTAGCAAAAGTCTCCAGACTATTTGAAATACTATGACTGTCTTAATGTTGGCAGTTTGTCATCGAGTAGGTAAAGGAGTAGCTCAGCAAGAACTGCCTTTTAGAAAAACAGAAGCATGGTATCTACTGTCCCAGGATGATTGGACAGCCTGCTTTTGTCGCAGTCGGAGTGTTATGGATTGCCCTCACTGTGTGGCAGAAGATTACGCTAGAAGTGCTGCATAATCATTTTCCCCTTTCCCTCTCATATGTGATGGAACAAAAACGGTAAAGGCACTTAAATCTTTTTTGACATCACTTCCTCTTGATCTCATAAATAGGGCAACACTGAAGGGTAGCCCACTGGGGGTCCCAGGAAGCAGGCCCTCTGTTGAGCGCTGGGAGACTTAAGGGGAAGTAGAAAAGCTGAACTAAAGAATGGCTATTTCAAAAATTGAGATATAAGTCACATACCATAGAATTCACAATTTTAAAGTGGACAGTTCCGTGGTTTTTAGTGTATTCAAAGGCCGTGCAACCATAACCACTAATTGCAGACTAGTTTCATCACCCTAAAAAGAAACCTTATACCCATTAGCAGTCATTTCCCATTCTTCTCCTCCCCCCAGCCCTTGGGAACCACTCATGTGCTTTCTGTCTCCGTAGGTTTGCCTATTCTGGACATTTCATATAAATGGAATCATACAATATGTGTCCTTCTGTGTCTGGCTTCTTTCACTCAGCATAATGTTTTCGAGGTTCATCCATGTTGCAGTATATATCAGTACTCCATTTTTTTGGCTGAATACTATTCCATTGTATGAATATACCACATTTTGTTTATCCATTTATCAGTTAGTGGAAGATTTGGGTTGTTGCACTTTGAAGAATGCCTTTTGAATGATCATTGAGCATCTTCAGCAGTGCTATCAGTGACTGCTGATAAATGAGACTAAAATAAAGTGTTGCAGGTTCCTAACCTCTTCCTCTCACCACCTCCCCTCACTCTAAATACCTGCCACCAACAAGGAGTGTTGGAGTACAGACACCAGGAAGGGGTGTTCATTTAGTGCATTATTCCTTTTCCACATATTGTCTTCTCTTTTGCGTCCTCCACCCTACTGTTAGAAACACCTTACTTTAGGTTTCAATGGGGAGAACACTTGGAGGTACTTTGGTGATTAGACAATCAGACTCTTAAAGTGCCTTGTCTATTAGAAGCACAAAGAATCCATTTTCAGATTTAATTAAGTGGATGTAATGACCTATTCTTCTGACCTCCATCCCTTTGTAAGCTTTCAGTTCCTCATGTAAATCTTGGGAAGTATGTTGATAACTTCCTTTAGACAGGCTGCAAAATTCTCTTGTAACAAGGGGCATGAACTTCTTCAAAGAGTCAGATGTGCCTGGCAACATCAGCTCTGGGATCGTAATCCTGAAGAATGTATAGTCTCCTCAACAAGCTTGGCAAAGAACCTTAGGAGAAAATACTGTGAAAGGCATTTTTGTCAATGATAGATACACACGTTCAGAGTTGCTCTCTGTATACTTGGTTAAACAGTGCATTGTCCTGGGGCATCTTTCCTGGACCTGTGACCACGAGACAGTTCCTTGGGCATTGCTTTATTGTGACATTTTAGGTAGTTCTCTTTGATGTGGCACTGGTATATCTTTTATCCTTGGGGTGGTTGTCCCTATTCGTTGTATCTGAGGCACAGACCTGAGGACTAATTTTTACTCCCTGCTTCTTGCACTAGAGAGGCTACCAGGAACAACTCTGTGATGGCAGAGATTGATCTTTTTGCTCAAAGAGTAGGTGATGCTGCGTAAATTATCTTGTTACTTGGCTACTTACTGTTCATCTGATTAAAAAAAAATTGCCCTCTCTTTAAGGGTCAGTTCTGCTCACTCGTATTGACCGGCAGAATTGCTTTTTATCAGACTTCTGTCTAAAACCCACGTTGATGAGGCTTATCAGCCACATAGCACGAATGGAGCTGCTTTCTTCAATCATAGTCTCAACTCTTCTGTTGTTTTTCTGGTACAGTGAGAGTCCTCTGCCCTCTGACTTTATTAGGGTTTTAGGTCATTATCTTCAAACTGCTCTCAGTAAAATTTTGGGGTAGGCTGCATAAGCCAGGGAATGCGTCTTATTTAGACTAAGTGAAACCATCCACTTTTATTTTATACATATTTGGGAGTTAGATGAATGTTTTCTAAAGGAAATAGTCATTCAGCTCTGCCAGGCTGGAGTGCATTAAAAATAAACAAACAACAACAACAACAAACCCTTAAAGGTGCTATTTGTAGTTCTGCAGTAGTTTGTTGTTTTCTCTGAGCGAGCATGAGATCTTTTCACAGTAGGATTATAAAGCTAGAAATGCGTCCTTCAGGTATACTAAGTTAGTGGGTTTTTTGTTTGTTTGTTTGTTTTAACATCTTTATTGGAGTATAATTGCTTTACATTGCTGTGTTAGTTTGTGCTGTATAACAAAGTGAATCAGCTATACGTATACTTATATCCCCATATCCCCTCCCTCTTGTGTCTCCCTCCCACCCTCCCTATCCCACCCCTCTAGGTGGTCACAAAGCACCGAGCTGATCTCCCTGTGCTATGCGGCTGCTTCCCACTAGCTATCTGTTTTACATTTGGTAGTGTATATATGTCCATGCCACTCTCTCACTTCGTCCCAGTTTACCCTTCCCCCGCCCCGTGTCCTTAAGTACACACTCTACGTCTGCGTCTTTATTCCTGTCCTGCCCCTAGGTTCTTCAGAACCATTTTTTTTTTTTAGGTTCCATATGTATGTGTTAGCATACGGTATTTGTTTTTCTCTTTCTGACTTACTTCACTCTGTATGACAGACTCTAGGTCCATCCACCTCACTACAAAGAACTCAGTTTCGTTCCTTTTTATGGCAGGGTAACATTCCATTGTATACATGTGCCACGTCTTCTTTATCCATTTGTCTGTCGATGGGCATTTAGGTTGCTTCCATGACCTGGCTATAATAAATAGTGCTGCAATGAACATTGGGGTGTATGTGTCTTTTTAAATACAGTTTTCTCTGGGTGTATGCCCAGTAGTGGGATTGCTATGTCATATGGTAGTTCTATTTTTATTTGTTTAAGGAACCTCCATACTGTTCTCCACAGTGGCTGTATCAATTTACATTCCCACCAACAGTGTAGGAGGGTTGCCTTTTCTGCACACCCTCTCCAGCATTTATTGTTTGTAGATTTAAAAAAAATTTTTTATTTTATTTATTTATTTATTTATTTATTTTTGGCTGCGTTGGGTCTTTGTTGCTGCGCGCGGGCTTTTCTCTGGCTGCAGCGAGCGGGGGCTACTCTTCGTTGCGGTGCTTGGGCTTCTCTTTGCGGTGGCTTCTCTTGTTGCGGAGCACGGGCTCTAGGCGCGTGGGCTTCAGTAGTTGTGGCATGCGGGCTCAGGAGTTGTGGCTCGCAGGCTCTAGAGCACAGGCTCAGTAGTTGTGGCACATGGGCTTTGTTGCTCTGCGGCACGTGGGATCTTCCCGACTAGGGCTCGAACCCGTGTCCCCTGCATTGGCAGGCAGATTCTTAACCACTGTGCTCCCAGGGAAGCCCTGTTTGTAGATTTTTTGATGATGGCTGTTCTGACCAGTGTGAGCTGATACCTCATTGTAGTTTTGATTTGCATTTCTCTAATGATTGATGATGTTGAGCATCCCTTCATGGGTTTGTTGGCAATCTGTATATCTTCTTTGGAGAAATGTCGATTTAGGTCTTATGCTCATTTTTGGATTGGGTTGTTTGTTTTTTTGATATTGAGCTGCATGAGCTGCTTGTATATTTTGGAGATTAATTCTTTGTCATTTGCTTCGTTTGCAAATATTTCCTCGCATTCTGAGGGTTGTCTTTTCGTCTTGTTTATGGTTTCCTTTGCTGTGCAAAAGCTTTTAAGTTTCATTAGGTCCCATTTGTTTATTTTTGTTTTTATTTCCATTTCTCTAGGAGGTGGGTCAAAAAGGATCTTGCTGTGATTTATGTCATAGAGTGTTCTGCCTGTGCTTTCCTCTAAGAGTTTTACAGTGTCTAGCCTTACATTTAGGTCTTTAATCCATTTTGAGTTTACTTTTGTGTGTGGTGTTAGGGAGTGTTCTAATTTCATTCTTTTACATGTAGCTATCCAGTTTTCCCAGCACCACTTATTGAAGAGGCTGTCTTTTCTCCACTGTATATTCTTGCCTCCTTTATCAAAGATAAGGTGACCATGTGCGTGGGTTTATCTCTGGGCTTTCTGTACTGTTCCATTGATCTATATTTCTGTTTTTGTGCCAGTACCATACTGTCTTGATTACTGTTGCTTTGTAATGTAGTCTGAAGACAGGAAGCCTGATCCCTCAGCTCCGTTTTTCTTTCTCAGGATTGCTTTAGCTATTCGGGGTCTTTTGTGTTTCAATACAAATTGTGAAATTTTTTGTTCTAGTTCTGTGAAAAATGCCATTGGTAGTTTGATAGGGATTACACTGAATCTGTAGGTTGCTTTGGGTAGTATAGTTGTTTTCATAATGTTGATTCTTCCAATCCAAGCACATGGTATATCTCTCCATCTGTTTGTATCATCTTTAATTTCTTTCATCAGTGTCTTGTAGTTTTCTGCATACAGGTCTTTTGTCTCCTTAAGTAGGTTTATTCCTAGGTATTTTATTCTTTTTGTTGCAGTGGTAATTGGGAGTGTTTCCTTAATTTCTCTTTCAGATTTTTCATCATTAGTGTATAGGAATGCAAGAGATTTCTGTGCATTAATTTTGTATCCTGCTACTTTACCAAATTCACTGATTAGCTCTAATACTTTTCTGGTAGCATCTTTCGGATTCTCTATGTATAGTATCATGTCATCTGCAAACAGTGACAGTTTTTCTTCTTCTTTTCCAGTTTGGATTCCTTTCATTTCTTTTTCTTCTCTGATTGCTGTGGCTAAAACTTTGAAAACTATGTTGAATAATAGTGGTGAGAGTGGACAACCTTGTCTTGTTCCTGATCTTAGTGGAAATGTTTTCAGTTTTTCACCATTGAGAACAATGTTGGCTGTGCGTTTGTCATATATGGCCTTTATTATGTTTACGTAAGTTCCCTGTATGCCTACTTTCTGGAGGGTTTTTATCATAAATGGGCGTTGAATTTTGTCAAAAGCTTTTTGTGCATCTGTTGAGATGATCATATGGTTTTTATCCTTCAATTTGTTAGTATGGTGTATCACATTGATTGATTTGTGTATATTGAAGAATCCTTGCATTCCTGGGATAAACCCCACTTGATCATGGTGTATGATCCTTTTAATATGCTGTTGGATTCTGTTTGCTAGTATTTTGTTGAGGATTTTTGCATCTGTGTTCATCAGTGATATTGGCCTGTAGTTTTCGTTTTTTGTGACATCTTTGTCTGGTTTTGGTATCAGGGTGATGGTGGCTTCGTAGAATGAGTTTGGGAGTGTTCCTCCCTCTGCTATATTTTGGAAGAGTTTGAGAAGGATAGGTGTTAGCTCTTCTGTAAATGTTTGATAGAATTCACCTGTGAAGCCATCTGGTCCTGGGCTTTTGTTTGTTGGAAGATTTTTAGTCACAGTTTCAATTTCAGTGCTTGTGATTGGTCTGTTTATATTTTCTATTTCTTCCTGGTTCAGTCTCGGAAGGTTGTGCTTTTCTAAGAATTTGTCCATTTCTTCCAGGTTGTCCATTTTATTGGCATATAGTTGCTTGTAGTAATCTCTCATGATCCTTTGTATTTCTGCAGTGTCAATTGTTATTTCTCCTTTTTCATTTCTAATTCTGTTGACTTGAGTCTTCTCCCTTATTTTCTTGATGAGTCTGGCTAATGGTTTATCAATTTTGTTTATCTTCTCAAAGAACCAACTTTTAGTTTTATTGATCTTTGCTATCGTTTCCTTCATTTCTTTTTCATTTATTTCTGGTCTGATCTTTATGATTTCTTTCCTTCTGCTAACTTTGGGTTTTTTTTGTTCTTCTTTCTCTAGTTTCTTTAGGTGTAAGGTTAGGTTGTTTATTTGAGATGTTTCTTGTTTCTTGAGGTAGGATTGTATTGCTGTAAACTTCCCTCTTAGAACTGCTTTTGCTGCATCCCACAGGTTTTGGGTCGTTGTGTTTTCGTTGTCATTTGTTTCTAGGTATTTTTTGATTTCCTCTTTGATTTCTTCAGTGATCTCTTGGTAATTGAGTAGTGTATTGTTTAGCCTCCATGTGTTTGTATTTTTTACAGATTTTTTTTCCTGTAATTGATATCTAGTCTCATAGCATTGTGGTCGGAAAAGATACTTGATACAATTTCAATTTTCTTAAATTTACCAGGACTTGATTTGTGACCCAGGATATGATCTATCCTGGAGAATGTTCCATGAGCATTTGAGAAGAAAGTGTATTCTGTTGTTTTTGGATGGAATGTCCTATAAATATCAATTAAATCCATCTTGTTTAATGTGTCATTTAAAGCTTGTGTTTCCTTACTTATTTTCATTTTGGATGATCTGTCCATTGGTGAAAGTGGGGTGTTAAAGTCCCCTACTATTATTGTGTTACTGTTGATTTCCCCTTTTATGGCTGTTAGCATTTGCCTTATGTATTGAGGTGCTCCTATGTTGGGTGCATAAATATTTACAATTGTCATATCTTCTTCTTGGATTGATCCCTTGATCATTATGTAGTGTCCTTCTTTGTCTCTTGTAATAGTCTTTATTTTAAAGTCTATTTTGTCTGATATGAGAATTGCTACTCCAGCTTTCTTTTGATTTCCATTTGCATGGCATATCTTTTTCCATCCCCTCACTTTCAGTCTGTTTGTGTCCCTAGGTCTGAAGTGGGTCTCTTGTAGACAGCATATATATGGGTCTTGTTTTTGTATCCATTCAGCCAGTCTATGTCTTTTGGTTGGAGCGTTTAATCCATTTACATTTAAGGTAATTATCGATATGTATGTTCCTATTACCATTTTCTGAATTGTTTTGGGTTTGTTTTTGTAGGTCTTTCCCTTCTCTTGTGTTTCCTGCCTAGAGAAGTTCCTTTAGCATTTGTTGTAGAGCTGGTTTGGTGGTGCTGAATTCTCTTAGCTTTTGCTTGTCTGTAAAGGTTTTAATTTCTCCATCGAATCTGAATGAGATCCTTGCTGGGTAGAGTAATCTTGGTTGTAGGTTTTTCCCTTTCATCACTTTAAATATGTCCTGCCACTCCCTTCTGGCTTGCAGAGTTTCTGCTGAAAGATCAGCTGTTAACCTTATGGGGATTCCCTTGTATGTTATTTGTTGCTTTTCCCTTCCTGCTTTCAGTATTTTTTCTTTGTATTTAACATTTGATAGCTTGATTAATATGTGTATTGGCGTGTTTCTCCTTGAATTTATCCTTTTTGGGACTCTCTGTGCTTCCTGGAGTTGATTGACTATTTCCTTTCCCATATTAGGGAAGTTTTCAATTCTAATCTCTTCAAATATTTTCTCAGTCCCTTTCTGCTTCTCTTCTTCTTCTGGGACCCCTGTAATTTGAATGTTGGTGCATTTAACGTTGTCCCAGAGGTCTCTGAGACTGTCCTCAATTCTTTTCATTCTTTTTTCTTTATTCTGCTCTGCAGTAGTTATTTACACTATTTTATCTTCCAGGTCACTTATCTGTTCTTCTGCCTCAGTTATTCTACTATTGATTCCTTCTAGAGAATTTTTAATTTCATTTATTGTGTTGTTCATCATTGTTTGTGTGCTCTTTAGTTCTTCTAGGTCCTTGTTAAACGTTTCTTGTATTTTCTCCATTCTATTTCCAAGATATTGGATCATCTTTACTATCATTACTCTGAATTTTTTTTCAGGTAGACTGCCTATTTCCTCTTCATTTGTTTGGTCTGGTAGGTTTTTACCTTGCTCCTTCATCTGGTGTGTATTACGCTGTCTTCTCATTTTGCTTAACTTACTGTGTTTGAGGTCTCCTTTTCGCAGGCTGCAGGTTCGTAGTTCCTGTTGTTTTTGGTGTCTGCCCCCAGTGGATAAGGTTGGTTCAGTGGGTTGTGTAGGCTTCCTGGTGGAGGGGACTGGTGCCTGTGTTCTGGTGGATGAGGCTGGATCTTGTCTTTCTGGTGGGCCGGACCACGTCCGGTGGTGTGTTTTGGGGTGTCTGTGAACTTATTATGATTTTAGGCAGCCTCTCTGCTCATGGGTGAGGTTGGGTTCCTGTCTTTCTAGTTGTTTGGCGTGGGGTGTCCAGCACTGGAGCTTGCTGGTGGTTGAGTGGAGCTGGGTCTTAGCGTTGAGACGGAGATCTCTGGGAGAGCTCTCGCCAATTTATATTACATGGGGCCGGGACGTCTCTGGTGGTCCAAAGTCCTGAAGTCGGTTCTCCCACCTCAGAGGCTCAGGCCTGATAGCTGGCCGGAGCACCAAGACCCTGTCAGCCACACGACTTTTGGTAAGTCTGAGGTCTTCTGCCAGCGTTCAGTAGGTGTTCTGTCAGAGTTGTTCTACATGTGGATGTATTTCTGATGTATTTGTGGGGAGGAAGGTGATCGCCACGTCTTACTCCTCTGCCATCTTGAAGGTCCTCTCTCTTCACACCTCCTGTTTCTAGAGGATCCACATTTCATCTGGAAAGGACATAAATCTGGCAATCTCACTTCAGGCCTAGCACTTCCACCTTTTTTCCCTTTGTGCTTAGTCTGTTTCACTTGCTCATAGCGGGCCCTGTGCAGAGGCCTTGCCCCCGGCCCTTCAGACCAGAGTTCTTGTGAAACGGCTGAGCTGACGCCTCAGCTCGGGACGTGTGCTGAAGCTCCTCACAGGACACTCAACTCAAAATGGCCTAAGTTAGTGGTTTTTAACCCTGTCTGTATGTTAGAATCAATCAGGCTTTAAAACATTACCGTTTGATATCCTGCTGTCCCTTTGAGGTACTTCCTTTTCTGGCATCCAAGATGTCAAAATGAGGATATGGAAGCTAGACTGGTTTAATATTTTGAATTTTCTGGGTCTTCTAGTAGGAGCAGTGATCAACTCTGCTAACAAAAGAGGAGCCAGAAATCTGAGTGTCATGTTGATGCAGGATGTTAAAGGGCAGCTGAATAGATTCCCACCTGGTGTGGCTGTGGGGGTGATGGCCACCGTCAAGGAAGGCAGAGCAGTGTTCAGAGTCTAGGTGCATCCATTTGTGAAACGCCACGTCACAGCCATACTAGAGAAAGGACTGTGTGTTCCTTTATTTTGACGATAAAGCAGGAGTCAAAGTGAATGTTAAGCAAAGGAGCAGTGAAAGGTTTTGCCCTAATGGAACCTCTTGTAAAGAAGTAGGCAGACCGTGGTCCAGGAATCTGGCACATCCAGGGCTGCCTGCATTCTGTAATTCTTCAGCGCATTTGTGAAAAGTACCCTGATGAAGATTATTTGGTCCTCTATGGAAGATACAGATGCCTAGGCTTCACCCCCAGGAACTTTTATGTAACTGGTCTAGAGTGGATCTGGGGCATCAGTTCCCCAGGTGATTATAAAATGCAGTTAATGCACCGAGAATCTCTTTTAAACGTAATGTGCTTTCACATGCTGCCAGTCTGAAGTCTCGGCTAGATGTCGTGTCATGTGATTCATTATGTTCTGATTCTTTGAAAACTGTTTATTACTGTTTGAGATATATGGTAACTCTGTTGAGGAGAATACTGACTAATCAGGACGCCTCATTCTTCTGCCATGATTATTGTAATGAACAGAGGGCATTTTATCACTGACCTTCCTGAGAGATGTGTTTAACCCGAGGTTTCTCAGCCTTGGCAAAACTGACATGTGGGGCTTGATAGCCCTTTGTTGTGGGAGTTGTTCTGTTAACTGCAGAATGTAAGCAGCATCCCTAGCGCCTCTACGCACTGAATGCCAGTAGCACCTGCACTGCTGTGTCAACCAGAAATGTCTCTGGACGTTGCCAGATGTCCTCTGGGGGACAAAATTGTCCTTGCTTAAGAGCCACTGGTTTAACCCCGTGAACAGTTTGGAGGTACTGTACTTACATTAGTTAGGATTAGATTCAGCTGAAAATTATAGAAAACCCACAAAATAATGATGCCTTGTCTAAGTACAGAGGGTTTTTCTTCCTCCTTGCTTAAGGGAAGTCTGCAGTACCCAGTCCAGGGCTGGTACGGGGCCCTGCCTTCCTCAAGGACCCAGGCTCCCCCTAGCTCACTGCTCTGCCATCCTGTATTCTGGAGTCCTCCTGGTTCAGGATGTTCTCTAGGATGCCATCCGTCATATCCTAATCCCAGGAAGTGGGATGGAGGCAGGGAAACATGGTGGCCAAGGTCCTGTACTGCTTGTCGTTTAAGGAAATTTCTGGAAGCTGCTACATGACATTTTTATTTATATTTCGTTGGTCGAAACAATTGAGAAAAAGCAAGTAGTCTCATTCTGGGCACCCTTAGACTTCGCTAAAAATGGAGGATTCTGGGCTTCCCTGGTGGCGCAGTGGTTGAGAGTCTGCCTGCCAAGGCAGGGGACACGGGTTCGAGCCCTGGTCTGGGAAGATCCCACATGCCGCGGAGCAACTAAGCCCGTGAGCCACAACTACTGAGCCTGCGCGTCTGGAGCCTGTGCTCCGCAACAAGAGAGGCCGCGATAATGAGAGGCCCGCGCACCGCGATGAAGAGTGGCCCCCACTTGCCACAACTAGAGAAAGCCCTCGCACAGAAACGAAGACCCAACACAGCCATAAATAAATAAATAAATAAATAAATAAATAAATAAATAAAAATGGAGGATTCTATTACTGAGGAAGGAAAAAGAATGGGTATGGAAGAGGCAAATAGCTGTCTTTGCTACAGTACTTCATGTTTTGTAGTTATAGTGAGGCAGGATAGCACTGCTTCCCACACAGGCATTGGAGAAATGACTGCTTCCCTGGACTGGGCATTTGCCAGGGTTAAAGAGATGCCAAGCAAATGCTCAAGAAAGGAAAACTTTCTTTGTTTTTAAGCTACCATTTGTTGGCTATCTGATATGTGTCAAGCACAGTGCTAGGTTCTTTATAATCATCATCTGATTGTTATAACCACCATGTGAAGTAGGTACTGTGATTCTCATTATTTGGTTGAGGAGAGGAAAGCGACTTGCCCCGGATTACAAAGCTAATAAGTAACAGAGCTGGGATTTGAATTCAGGTCTGTCTGACTTCAAACCCTATATGTAAAGCTGGGTAACTTGCTAGCCAGGTGGGCAGAGAACAGCAGTGACACATGGCCCCAGCCTTGTGGGATTTTCTGCAAGTGTGGAGATAACTCTCTACTGTTTGTGAGCCTTTGCAGGCACTAATCCTTGTGTGGGGAACAATGCCATCAGAAGTACCGTCATCTTTTATTAAGGCAGTGACAGACTGCCAGAGAAACAAGTAGTAAGAAAGAAAATCAGAGCAGCCTGTCACTGCCAGAATCTCATTTACCACCAGCCCAAATCTTTATTAGATTTTTCAGTTCTGGATTTGTTTACTTCTGACCCTCATTTAAAGAGCACTGTGGAGAATCTAAAAATAGATAGGAAATTCTAATAATGAACAAAAGGTTTAAAATTAAAGAGATTAAGGATTATTTAGTCTGGAGAAGAGAAGGGGAACCTTTTATCTGGCACATACTGAGGTTGGTGTGGTGTTTTTCCGTTTTACCAGACTAAAGCAAGAGGCAATGGGCATAATGAATGGATTAACTTAAGAGATCATGCCTAACAATGGGTTACGGAGGGGTCGCTTAGTACTTTTTCTTTAGATATCATAAGGGGGTGGATTTTCAGCTCTGAATAAGTTTAGGTGCATTTGCACATGAGGATAATATTAAAAGTATTAAAATTCTTAAAATTGCATGCTTCTGTGTAGAAGAACTTAAATTAGTTGAATGTGCAGTGTTTTGAACAGTGATTCTGAAAATGTGAATCTTGCAGTAAAATAGGATTACATTGTAGAGGAACAAGAAAAAAGAAATCAAGCATACCTAAGACAACCTACTGCAGCGTGTCAGAAATCACTGAGCACGTGTGAACTGCTGAGGAAGGCTCGTGTGGGTGGACAGGGAGATGGAAATTCGTAAGTGTAAAACAGAAGCCTGGCAAATTTTTATGAAAAGAATAAATGAATATAAATTTAGTTTTGAAAAAACACATTAAAAAGTGAGGCTGCCTATGAAAAGTGTTCTAAAAGATCTTTCAGTTTTATGAAAAATAAAAGTGCATTGACTTTAGAATATAACTGCTTCTAGTGTCTGAGAAATAGCAGAGGGCACAGAGGTGGGAGTTAAACATATCCGAGAACACAAATTATTTTCATTTAGGAGGAAAGACAAGTAAGTGTTGGCAGCAATGTAAAATTTGATACGAGAAGGGGAATTTTGGTATGAAGAAGTTTATGATGTCTCTGAAATTAAAGAATTCATTATGTGCTTGTATTTGGAGCAGCACTGGCGCCGTGTTAGGTGTGGGTAAAGGGTTACCTGCTTTCTGAACAACAGTTAGGACCACAAGTCAGTTTATGTAAAGCACTTGGCCCAGGACCTGCATATTCCTAATTGTTAGCTGATACTATTATTGTTATTGTTTATGATCATTAGACTAAGGATCACAAATAGATTTAATTTCTTTGTGAAGACTGGGCGGTTCCTAGTGGCCCACTGGGATGCAGTGTTTCATCTTGGGGTTTGAGGAGGCCTAATGAATAGCAGTGGTCCTCTCTCCATCCTGAAGTCTGACCCATCTTAGGGCCAAGAAATAAGGCAAATGAAGACCACAGTGTCACTCTTATTACTGGAGATCCTGGACAATGTAGTTTATATATGCAGGCAGTGCGCTCTCTAAAACTGAGTTTCACAATTAGACATTCTTTCCCACCTATCACTGCTGGGTCGGAATCCCTCTCCTTGTCCCTGCTGCTCCCTCCTTCCGTCTCCCTGGTAGGTGCAGTCTACTTGCTGGCTGCCCTTTGGAGGCAGAGAACACATGCCCTTAAGAGGAAGGGGAACAGAAGGGCTGTGCTTCACAGGCCCAGTTCCTCCTCCTCTGTGATCAGATTAAAAGCTTATTCCTCTCTGGAGAGGAGAGGAGAGGAATGAGTGAGAGGTGGAGGGAGGCCAGAGATGGTGCTTCTTGGACTTAAAATAAAACATGAAGAGTTGAGGGAGGGGTGAGGTCAATAGGTACTGCTTGTTTCTTTAAAAGACAAAGACAAAAATTGTGGTGCTGAGTGCCTCCTCAACAGAAAAGAACTTTATGGTTCACAAGTAGAGAAGGCTGGAGACTTCCCTGGCGGTCCAGTGGGTAAGATTCCGCGCTCCCAATGCAGGGGGCCTGGGTTAGATCCCTGGTCGGGGAACTAGATCCCACATGCATGCCGCAACTAAGAGTTCGCATGCTGCAACTAAGAGTTTGCATGCCTCAACTAAGAAGCCCGCATGCCTCAACTGTGAGCCCACATGCCGCAACTGTGAGCCCGCATGCCACAACTGTGAGCCTGCATGCCTCAACAAAGATCCCGCGTGCTGCAACTAAGACCTGGTGCAGCCAAAAAAAAAAAAAAAAGGTAGTGAAGGCTGGTGGAAGGGTGGTAGTGAAGGGTGGTGGAACGGATGTAAATAACCTCGAACATAGGTAATAGTAAAATGAATGAAATTATTAGGAAACGATGAGTTTTGAGTACTTTTACGTTTAAAAAACGGTAGGTTTGTGTAATTTAATTTTAATAATGATGGGCTTAATTGCTGAAATGCAACAGCCAGCTCTCCTGAGCCGGCATAGGCCTCGCAAGCTGACTTCAGCCCAGCACTGAGTAGCGGCAACGCGCGCTCTGTCTTTCGATTCCCCTGCACTTGACAGAAATGCAGTTCTTCTAGAGGCCGAGGAGCGTTAGCAGCACAAGAAGTCAACCTGTAGTGACCGGTCAAGCACCACGGCAGACCCTGACCACGAACACAGGCTCAAGGGTCCGGCAGGCCTGGGTTTCACAGACCTGGTTTGCACTGTGGCTTCACTGCTTGCAAAGTGCATGGTCTCAGGCAAGTCATTTACACTCTGAGCCTCAGTTTTCACTGTGAAACGGAGGAAATAGCTCCTACTGCATAGGCTTGTTGTGATAATTAAATGAGGTGATGTGTGTAATGCGGGACATCTAGGCTCCCAGTAAGACCTGAAAAAATTACAGTCGTCAGGAGCAGGCTAGAACACCCTCAGGTCCTGACTTGAGTAGGATTAACGGATGAGCTGAGACGACAATATCTTCCTTCAGAAAAACTTTGTTCAAAATGTATAAGAAGTCATTAGGACACTTTAGATATGGAACGTAAAACTAGGCAACTGAAGATGATATTCAGTAACCATTCTAAATGAAAATGCTTTAGGTAAGGACTGGGAATGGAACATACTGCAGTGGTGCTAAACATACATCTATAAATGCTTTATAACTGTATTAATAGCTGATGTAAAAATATGAGGAACACAAGTAGAAATTAGGTACAGGCAACAGAGAGAAAACTTTGGCTTTCTTGAGGTTAACTAAAGGGCACCAGCTGGCCTGTGGTGACAAAGCTTTGGCCGCTTCTGTAACATGTAATTTCTGTAGGCTCTGGGAACTAGAAAATGAATATATGGTAGTTATTTTAGGAAGATTAAAAGATATAAACAAGATTAAGAAAATAGAAATCACTTATTGCAGACAGATAAAAACTGTGAATACTTGGTGTATATAATTACCAGATTATTTTCTGTATATATAACATGAATCGTGTATGTGTGTGTGTGTGTGTGTGTGTGTGTTTGCTTACACTCGGGATTCCTCAGGCTGCTCTGGTGCAGAACTTTCTAGCTGGTGTAACTCAAGTACAGTGCGTGGGTGTTCAGAGATGACCGGTCTCTTCAGCCCACGACGTGGCTGGGTAGGGCCTGGGATGGCTGGTCACCCCAGTGTCCTGATCAGATGTTGTCACTTGCTGTGTGTGCCACGAATGGAAAAAGGCTGGGAAACGTGCCTTAGACTCTCTGTGAAATCGGTTGCCTTCTGCACACTAGAAAAGTGGAAAACAGGTTTAAAAGCCCCTTTAGTGGAAAGAGCCCCTTACTCCTCCGAGCCCTAACTGAAAATGTTTCCCCTGCTTGTGTCACAGCTCCGGCCACTTCCTGAATACCATTAAATATGCCTCCTGACAAGATAGCTCAGGACCTTGTTGTTATCCTCAGTAGTACTCAGACATAAAAGCTGAAATGATATACTTTTCTTTGTTCATAATATTGGTGAAGATTAAAAATTTGACACCTAGTGTTATCAAGAGTATAGGAAGATAGACAACTTCATGTCCTGCTGGTAGGAGTAGAAATTATGGCCTTTCTGTTACAGTTTTTATAATCTGAACAAAGGTCACAAAATGTGCATTTTGTGATACACTTTTGTGATACAAAGTGTGCACTTTTTGATACATTCATTATTCATAAGAATTTATCTTAAGAAAATAACCATGATTACATGGAAAGATTTTTCCAAGAATGTTTCTTGTAATTTTATTTAAAATAGAGAAAAGCTCTAAATAATTAAAATGTCTAACAATAAGGGTTTGGTTTAAAAGGTTTTGGCTCATCTATACAATGGATTGCCATGTAACAATGAGGATGCATCAGAATATTTAATAATATTGGAAGATAGTAACTCTACATTTATAAATTAAAAAGGCTCTAAGCCAGTATTTATTAACATAAATCCCATCTTATAAAACAAAAAAAATTGTGTTTGCATAGAAAAAAGGTTATAAAGATATACCAAATGTTAATAGTAGTTAACTTTGAATGTTGTGCTTTGTGTATTTTCCCATTTTCTTGGAAGAGCATATGTTACTTTAGAGAAAGTAAAAATTGGCTCGGACTGAGAAAGTAAAATCTGCCTGTCTGTTTATCAGCCTGGGATAACAGACACTAAAACCAGCTACCAAGTTAACAGGAAACAGTATTTCTTCCAAATATATTCAGTGGCTGTAAAATGTCATAATGATTCACCTCGCCTAGTGACTACTGCTTTCTTATTCACTGAGAAGCATTGCTCTCTAAATTCTATCAGAAATTTTGCTGTGTGAAATTATATCAGTAGGAATGACACATCCTCTTCTTGCCTGGAGGACTTTTCAGTCACTTTGACACAGAGAAGCAGTCTCATTTTAATCCAGATGCAGAGCTGCAGATAAGGGGTTTCTGGACTCAGCATCCCACATTTTTCTTAACTTTGTAGTTTCCAAGGCAGTGGGACCTTATATCCATCTGAAATTGACCCCTTTACAAGCCCCGCTTTGAGCCTGTCACAGTGCTGCTTCATTTAAATTTCATCCACACCCCACCCTTCCCCAGAATCCAGTAGTAACTTTATCTTTTTCTTTGTCTGGGGAGATGTCCCCTGGGTCCTCTTGCTCATGGTAGTGGGTCAGTAAACCTGAGGCTGTTGGACTACACTGACCCTGGTGGTCTTCGATTGATCAGGCTGAGACACTATTATAGTCTGGAAAAAAAGTAAGGTTACTTAAAATGGCTTTTATATATAATTTACAAACACACACATACCATCTCCCTAAATAGCACATATCTGAAGAGTCAGCAGCAGTGTTAAGGAACAATAATTGTTAACGGTCATTAAACTCTCACTGAGGGCAGGTGCTGTTCCAGACATTTTAAAGGTGTTCTCTCATGTAATCTTCATAGCAACCCTATGAGGAAAAATGCTGTTATTCCACTTTTTGCAGATGAGGACTCTTCAGTTTTAAAAAGCTTGAATAATTTTCCCAGGGTGACACAGTAAGTGTCGAAAGCAGCATTTGAACACAGGCCATCTGGTTCCAGAGCTCACATTCTGAGCTACTCTGATCCACTCCCTAAATAACCCAGCAGACCTTGTCAGTAGTGCTGTGGATGTGGGAAGCAGCTCCAGCTTAGCTAGCAGAAGTCACCATGGCTTCATTTCTTAAACATTTTAATTGAAGTCTCTTTAATGAAAACATTATCCCTAGCCTAGTACAAAGTAGCCTGTGGCAACTCTGAAACATTATTTTTAAATTTCTGATTTTTTCTTGAACATTTGTGTGTATATGGTATTCTATTCCATAATAGATCCTTGCTAATTTTGATATAAAACGGTATTTTAAACCATTTACCATATGGTACACTTAGACTAGGGTTTGTCCAGTCTTTGACTCCCCTAAGACATTCCAGCATGTGCACACCCAAGACAGCTCTAAAGTAACACTTAAAAGGTGTGCCTGATGAGATGACGAGACTAATTTTTTTGGTTTGGCTTCTAAATAACTTTGAAATCAGTTCTAATAGCATCCCAAAGCTGTTCTGAACATTTGACAGTAGAAGGTGTTGATTTCTAAGGTGATTACTTTGAAGGACTGTGTAGCATTCAGGCGAGATTAACATTGGTGGGAAGAGTTCATAAAAACAGTCTTGTTCCAAGTCTGTTAATTTAGCGAAGTGTATAAAACTAAAGAGAGGTGAGGTGGCAACTCAGAGGGACATTTGGCAGCTAGCTTTGTGTGACGTTTTCGTTATCCAGACACAAGGGGTGCTCTGGGTAGGATCTTGCCAGAATTCGAAAAGAGCTGAATTCTTGGTTCGCTGCTTCCTCCTAAAACTTGAGTTTACAACGTCATTTTGGAAAAACGTACGAACAGTCTCTGCTTTTCTGATCAAGAGCATGTTGACAAATATTAGTCTTCCTGATGGTTGAACCGCACTTGGCACCAGCTAGGCCATGTCCGCCTCTGGAGGAGGAAGGCCAGGTGAGCGCCGGGTGCCGCCAAATACGCCCCAGATGACTAAGAAGCCTGTGCCATCAAGGATGGCCAGCATTTGGATGTATGTGTTGCATGGTTTTGTTGAGAATGAGAAAGTCTCTCATTTCCTACTTTGCCTTTTGGTATCAAGTGAAAGTGAATTCTACAGATTCAGTAATCATCTTCAGACGCCTCCTGTGCGCAAAGCACTGTGTGAGGAGGGCCTGGTATTTGTGAAGATGAATTACTTGTGGATCTTTGGATTCTTTCCCCACCATCAAGGTGTTCCTTGTTCAGTGTAGGAGACCCCTGTGGGTGTAAATAGCTAAATATGAAGCAAGGTAGGCCAGAAGTAGAGTGTGAACAGCTGAAGAAGTGGGTAGGAGCAAATCTTTCATCCTGTAGCCGAGAGGAATCTACGAGGCCTGAGTGTTTGGGAGTGAACAGGATTTGAGCAGGTGAGCGGGGAGGCTGTGTGTGAGAGGGAGAAGAAGGGGAGCAAAGGCTGGGAGGCAGGAAGGAGCTGCGTTGTGTTTGGGGTGTTGCACATGGTCTGGTTTGGCCGGAAAATGGGATGTATCCAAGAGGGATATGGAAGGCAGTACGGCTGGAAAGATGGTCTGGCCTTGGCCATGCTGATGTGCTTTGAAGGGCCTTAGACAAGATAAACACTAACCTATATTGAATTTTAGGGCAGCCAGAAAATGGTTAAGAACGTGAGCTTCAGAATCAAGCCCTGGGTTGTAATTTTGGCTCTCATACTTAAAAGTGGTGAGACCTTGTATAGATTTCTTCATACACCTGAACTCTAATCTCTTCCTCTGTAATGTGGGGTTAATTACAGCACCTTGTGAGGATTAAATGAGATACTATAAATTATCTAATCAGGTACCTGATACCTGATGAAAGGACTCTGTTAGGTGGTATTACTTTATAATTTTACAGATTTGTTTGAACATTTACCTCTTACTCAGATGGCGTGTATTTTCTTCAGTACCATTGATGACTTGTTTGTTCCAGAGTGTAAATCACTAAGAATATCGAAAGAACAAATTGTTCAGAATGTTATGTGTGCCTGTTAAGTGTTACAGATGTTAACACTTATTAATGTAGCTCATTAATAAGTCAGTTTGGACTGCTATCACAAATATACCATAGAATGGGAGGCTCAAACAACAAACAGTTATTTCTCCTAGTTCTGGAGGCTGGGGAGTCCAAGATCAAGGTGCTGGTAGGCAAATTGGGTTTCTGGTGAGGGCCCGCTTCCTGGTTTATAGACAGCAGTCTTCTTGCTCTGGCCTCACGCGGTGGAGAGAGCTCTCTGGCGGGGGGTCTCTTTTGTAAGGGCACGTACCACCCTCGAGACTTAATGACCTTTCAAAGGTCCCACCTCCAAATACCATCACACTGGGCATTAGGCTTCACGTATGAATTTTTCAGGGGACACAAACATTCTGTCCCTAGCACTCATTAATATTTACTGCCAAGCTAGGTTCGGTTGGAGAATCCAAGACTCAATCCCTATCTTCAAGAGGCTCATGATCTAGTTGGAGAGAAAAAAAAGGTACCATATCTTTTTGTATAGACAAAGCCACAATTTTGTCTTAGGCTCAGACGTGTGACCATTTTAAAAAGAACGGCGAGGCCCTGAACACACTGGACACACCGTTTTCTTCGTTCACAACACTCTTTGTGGAAATGTGACTTTTTAAAATAACAGTATAAAATAGTAGATAAATGGGTACTGTTATAGAGCAGAAGTAATTTAGGGTTTCAGCGAGGAGAAATATTAATGTGAATTAGAGGAATTGGGAATGACTTGAGGGAAGAAATAGCATATGTAAGATCTAATTAGGTGGACAAGAAGGGAGATTGTTTTCAGAAGGAAACAGCATGAGCGAAAGCCTGGAAAGTGACTGCAGTCTGGGGAGAGCAGTGTGGAAACGGTCGTGGCTTCAGTCCAGGCTTATATGGGGGTTGGGTGAGGGGGCCAGTGCCAAGGTGCAGGGGAGCGGGAGGCTGGAGTGGAGGCTTCCTCCTCTGGGGAGGTCCCTGGAGGGGTTGAGCGGGGGACGAGGAGCTGAGAGTGGTCTTTGAGGAAGGTGTTTTGACAGGGGCGCTCGAAGTGGGTTGGGTGGGAGATAGAAAGCTTGACATCAAGGAGACAGACCGTTTAGCTAATGCAGCTGACCCACGGGCGAGGAGGCCTGAAATAGGGTGGTGACAAGAGGAAGAGGAGGAGAGGAACTTATTTAAAGATTCAAAGGACTTTGAGATTCATATTTATGGGAGGGCAGATATCTAACATGATGAGATTGCAAGCCTAAAGGATAGAAGGATGATGAGGCTGGTGCAGAAATGGAGAGGTAAGGAAAGCTTCCTGTGCAGGAAAGAAGGTAAGTCTGTTTGAACTGGCTAAGATAGATAAGCAGTTTGGGAACAGTTTTAAGATGACTTATAATTCTACCATTTTAATACGGATGCCCTTCATTTTTATCTCTGTTTTGCGTTGTAGCCCTGGTTCATATACCCACATATTTACGTATCTGCAATCATAAGTGTACATGCCATTTTGCATTTTAGAATCAGTGTGTCATTAAAATCTATTTTTATGTAGTCTTTCAAATATTATAGGCTGAGCGTTTTCCCCTTAGTCTGATATATCCCCAGAGCTTTCTGAAAGCAGATACCGTATTGCTGTTGTTCATTTCAGTGTGTCTAGAAACTAGGAACTGATTTAAAAAGTGTTTGTTTAATGAAAGCGTATTGACCACATAGACTATTCTCATGCTTTTCTTCGTAGACGTTTCTGCAACAAGCATATGTTTGGAGTTGGGTGACATGTGTTGGAGTTGAGTGAAAAGTCAGTGCTTTCTGCTTATAGAACCTAAGTCCAAGGTTAAATTAAAGACTTGGTTAAGGAGTGTTTGACTTTGATGATTCCAGGTTTGCGTATGCTTCTTATAAGCTGTTTCCTCATCTGTTCATAACTGGCAGGAAAAATCACGTGAAAAGCTACTTTTGTGTTTTACCATTAATGGAGGAATGAAGGCAGTTCCATCAGACAACTTAATTGATCATTAATGTCCTAGCAAGGCCTCCTTTTGGAGAACATCGCCTGAGTGTGTATTCAGCCTGGAGATAACTTCTCTATGGATGGAGACTTCAGAGAGCTGTCTCTCAGTCAGACGGCATTTGGCCATGAGACGTATCGACGCACAGTTACTTAAACAAGTTAGGGATTTATTCTCCTCAATAACAAGATGTCCTGAGTTGGACAGGCTGGGGCTGTTGTCATGGCTCAGTGATGTCACTGGACACCTGAACTCCTCCTGTCTTCTCCCGTCGCCACGTGGCTTTCATCCTCATGGCTGCTGTGCCTTCATCCAGCTGCATCCTTGTTCCATGGAGGAAAATTGAGGAAGGACAAGGACAGAAGACTGAAAGGGCTTTTCCATGGAGTGTGCCCCTTTAAAAAACCTTCCTGGAATCCCCTCCCGGCAAGTTCTGCTCATATCTCGCAGGCTAGAACTGTATCAGATGGCTGTCCCTAACTGCTAGGGAGGAGGTTAGCGTTTTGAGCTGGGTGCATTGCTTTCCCCAATAAATGTGTTCCAGTTAGTGGGGAAAAAAGAGAGGAAGGGTGTTGGCAACCAGCAGTCTGCCACAGTCTCCAGGTGACTGCCGGCAGTGCTCCTGACAGCCTGTTCTCTGAGGTGGTGAGAGCGGGCATCGGTATTCTTACTACACAAGTGAAGAAATAAAAAGATGTGAATTTGTGAGGTGGCCGTGAATAGCTGTGACAGATGAATTCACGTCTGTCATCTGGGTTTTAGTTGCAAAGCAAAAGAACATATCTTGTGTTCTAAAAGCCAACCAAATGTAGCATTAGATCTTAGAATGCTGCAAAGTTTGTGTTCAGATAAAGAGTTAATGTTAAATAGCTTTATTATAGGCAGATTCTTAATCAGTCAACATAATTAAGGGCTAAGAAACACTCAGGATAGATAAGTTTGATTAGGGCAATACTTAATAATAATTAAATAGCACTTAAGAGCTTGGGTTCAGAACTCACCTGACTTGAATATGCTCAAAATAGCCACAATTCTAGGGTTGTACTTGGCACTAAAAATATAAGCTTTTCTTTTTCCTCACACAGAGGTGACCTCAGTCACACGTACATCTACCTGGTGTTCTGCTCCAGTGGCTGTCAACTCTCTCTGTGCATTAGAATGACCTGGGGAGCTTAGACACTGTTGACACCAGAGTCCCACTGCAGATGCTTTGAATCTGTTGGTCTGGAATGCTCTTCTAAGTGAGGAGTAATGCAGGAAATCACAAAGATGGTGACAGTGGGACTGGAGGGGAGAGGACAGCTTTGAGAAGTGTGTAGGACAGCACCATCCAGTGGAACTTTCTGCAGTGATGGAAATGTTCTATTTGCACTGTCCACTGTGGTCCATGAGGTCCATGAGGTGGTTGAGCACTTGAAATGTGGCTGGTGCAACTGAGGAACTAAAATTGTGATTTAATTTAAGTAGCCCATGTGGCTCGTGGCCACTTTATTGGGCAGTGCAGGTCTAGGAGGTAGAATCAATAGGCTCTGGTTACTGGTAGCGGGGAGGAGAGCAGAGGTGGGGGGTGAAGGAGAGGGAGGAGCTGATCATAACCTCAAGGTTTCCCTCTTCAGTGGGGGGCCAGGTGGGAATGCGTCTGTACAGGGAATGGAGTGGGGGAAGTGCGTTCACAACTCTTACATTCCGGTCTCAGAAATGAGTAGCACATGGCCCAGCGCCCGGACCAACGACGTCATCCATGTTGGATGGTTTTAATGATACTTGGGCAGGATTCACAGTATTATAGTTGATTAGTACAAATACACTCTAAACGTATCTCTGAAAATAGTACTTTTTTCCTATTCAATCTTTTCTTGTTTTCTCTTTTTAAAACTCAGGTATCAAATTGTAGTGGAAATAATCCAAGCAACTACAATTAGCAGCTTCCCCCAGCTGAAGAGGCACAAGGGTAAGAACCAGTTTGTTTTCTTCACGTACACATCCTAAAGGTCTTAGGTCTGTCTCCAGCCTTCTCTCTCCTGTCAGAGCTTTGACAAGTATGAGCATACATTTAAATATTTCAGATTTGTTTAAATAATGGTGTAACAACATAAGAGAAAGTAAGTGTAATTTCATCCTAATAAAAATCTTTGTTTCTAGTTCTGTGTTCCCTTATAAACTTCATTCATCTGTAGTCATAATTTTTAGAAAATTAAAGTCAGTGGGTACATATTGCTTCTGTTCTGTTTTTAAAGTAAACATGGTTTCATAATTTTTTCTCATTAAAATTTAATCTTAATATTCATTGATACTTCTATATTGGAACATAATCTTGATAGCAATTTAAATGACTTTCGTGAGTTGGTGTTTCATAATTTACTTAACCTTTTCCTTTATATTTTTATTTATTATTTTTTTTAAAAATATTTATTTATTTATTTGGCTGAGTTGGGCCTTATTTGCAGCATGCGGGGTCTTTTGTTGCGGCACGCGGGCTTCTCTCTACTTGTGGTGCGTGGGCTCCAGAGCACGTGGGCTTAGTTGCCCCGCAGCATGTGGGATCTTAGTTCCCCGACCAGGGATTGAACCCGCGTCCCTTGCATTGGAAGGCGGATTCTTAACCACTGGACCACCAGTAAAGTCCCTCCTTTAGTTAAACGTTTGTATTGTGAACATCTTTCCTCCTGTACTCTTGTAGATTTAAAAATATACGTATACATGTTCTATAATTTTTTCCTGTTTATTTCTCTTCAAATAAAGAGATGGTTATCCAGGCTTTGATGCTGAGGAATAATCAAGGTCTGAAGTTGGCTCCCACCTCCCTACAGTTTGCCCTTCATAAACTTCATTTATGAAGTTGCAGGACGTGTTACTCTGTGGAGGGCAGAGAAGGTCAGGATTCCCAGCTGACAGGCACCAACACTACTACCTTGTAGGCTGGACTTCCCATGGAAATCTCCAGGCCCCCTCAAGTTCCTGTCTGGGAGTGGAGGGTCCCGAAAGGACAAGAAGACTTGGGCCAGAGACTCTAACCTGTGCCCAGGTTTCTTATCAGCACACAGAGGCAAAGGGGTGCTTGGGGACTTTTACTTGTCTTTCTGAGTCTCTGACAGAAGGTAGGAGCCAAGTTTTTAAAAAAAAACAAACAAAAGAGGATATAGACTCTGAAGAGGCACTTATTCTTAATCTCAGCCCAGTGAGGAAGATTGCGCAAATGCATTCATTTAAAAATGTTTATTGAACGCTGAGTATGTGATTATGATTCAGCAGTGGACATGGCGAAATCTCTGCATTCACTGAGTCCCTGAACTAGGCTGGGAGGCAGTCGGACAATCAACAAATAAAATGCACAGCATTTCAGACAGCGAGACGTGCCTTGGGGAAAAACAGGTTCTCCCTTCTTGTTGAACTGTGGCGAGGTGGGGGTGATAAGGAAGGCTGGCTCAGCCGGAAGGGGAGGATTTTGCACTTGGATAGGGTGACCTGGGGAGACCTTGCCCAGGTGGGGACCTGTGAGCAAAGCCCTAGGGGCCCGAGGGGGTCTGGGGAAGGACAGGTGCAAAAGTCTGAGGCAGAAGCATGCAGACTTGCTTGAGGGGTGGGTGGGGGGAGAGAAAGCCGGAGATCAGAGGTGGCAGGAGACCCTGTCCTGAAGGGCATTACTTACACTATAGGGGCTTCAGCTTTTCCTCTGAATGAGGAAGTCTTTGGAGGCTTTTGAGCAGAGGAGATGTGATCTGATTAATTCCTCCAAGAGTACAGGCTCTGCTCCTCTCCTATTCCTCATTGTTCCTGCAGAGAAGATAGCTTATTTTCAGACAGTTTGACAGACATTTTAAGGAGAATACTAGAGAGGGATTTCTTGTTGCCACCATTGTCTGGCTTTTCTCAGTGCTCTTCCCTGTTGCGTGAGTTTAGTCAGAGACACCTTTCTTATCTTGCGTTATTGTGTTAGTTTACTAAGGCTGTGTAACAGAGTGCCACAGAGTGAGTGGTTTAAATAACAGAAACATTTTCTTGTAGTTCTGGAGTCTCAAAGTCTGAGATCCAGGTGTTGGCAGGGTTGGTTTCTTTTGAGGGCAGTGATGGAAGAATATGTTTCAGGTCTCGCTTCTTGGCTCTTAGATGAGAGTCAAGCAGTACATCTTTGGCAGGACATCTGCAAAGACCTGTTTCCAGGTAAGGTCACATTCACAGGTACCAGGGTTTAGGACTTAAACGTATCTTTTGGGGGGACACAATTCAACCCGAAACATTATAACTGGTAAGTTCAAGATAGCATTGTAGGGACTTCCCTGGTGGGGCAGTGGTTAAGAATCCACCTGCCAATGCAGGGGACATGGGTTCGAGCCCTGGTCCGGGAAGATCCCACATGCCACGGAACAACTAAGCCCGTGCGCCACAACTACTGAGCCCATGTGCCACAACCACTGAAGCCCATGCACCTAGAGCCCGTGGGCTGCAACAAGAGAAGCCACTACAATGACAAGCCTGCGCACAACAATGAAGAGTAGTCCCTGCTCGCCGCAACTAGAGAAAGTCCGTGCACAGCAACGAAGACCCAACGCAGCCAAAAATAAATAAATAAATAAATTTATTTAAAAAAAAAAAGATAACATTGTAGTTCTTCTTTCGTGAAAATGCTAGAAGCATTTATTTTCAGTAAGCTCTATAACCACATTAAGATTTGCTACATTACTCTTCTTTTGGGTTAATTCTGTTACCAGTAGTTAGCTTTTCCTAAATTAGTCTCTTTTAAGTCTATAATAGGGTTTAGATTAAGAAGTAAAATCTCAGAAAAAAGTTGGGCAGCTAAAATCATATAGGCGATTTCAGCTACCGTGTGTCTTCATGTCCAGAACAAAGACAGGTTCCATGGAATCAGTATTCTAGCAAACTGTGTGGGTCTGTATAAGAATGAGGGGAAGTATAAGTGACCAAAAAAAGGTAAATTGGATTTTATCTAAAGTTAAAAACTTGTGTCTTCCACAAGAAAGTAAAAAGACAACCCTCAGAATAGGAGAAGGTATTTGCAAATCATGTATATGATACAGCGCTTGTATCCAGAATATATAAAGAACTCATACAACTCAGTAATCAAAAGACAACCCAATTGGATAATAGGCAAAGGATTTGCATAGGCACTTCTCCAGAGAAGATATACAAATGGCTAATGAGCACATGAAAACATGCCCTACATCATTAGACATTAGGAAAATGCAAATCAAACCTAATAGGAGATACCACTTCACACCCACTAGAGTGGCTAAAATAAAAGACAGAGGGTGACACAGTGTCCAGGAATGAAGTATAGCAATCTAGGGTGTAGATAATGGTGGTGAAAAGGAAGGGATTGATAAGGAAGTTTATAAAGGAAAGACAGCCCAGTTGGTAACTAATTGGATGTGGGGAGGGATCAGATGGTGGGACATTATGGCGCTGGTCCCGCCTGCTGCCTTTACAGATGGGGACATGGCTGTCCAGAGCTTACGTCTGAGGTCCCAACTCTTAGTCTGCTGCTGTTCCTGTGAGGTCCTGCTGCTTCAGGTTGGTGAGATGAGGTTTGGGGGCAGAAGAAAAAGTGCGGGAGCTGCAGTTTAGGAGGCCTTGGTTCTCTTGGCAGCTTCCCAGTGAAGCCTGGGCATGTCCTTCACTTCCCTAGGCCTCAGTTTCCTCAGTCTTTAGGTTGCCTGCTCTTGGTGATCATAAAGGGTTTCTCAGTGAAGACACTCAAAGAGCCAGGGGCTGTGTAGGGGTCTGGGTCAGGGGTGAGAGAGCTCACCGGTCCTGGCGTTGTGGACCTGGGACGACAGGAGGGTGGAGAAGTGCCCATCCGGCGTTTCTAAGCTGGGATTCACGCTGTGGGGAGAGAGCAACCCTGAGGAGAAGTGCTTGGAAGTGACAACATAGAGGTAATAGTTAATCGTCTCCTATTTCTGTGTATCTTTGCGCAGCCCATTGTTAGGGGAGAATAATGTGTTAAGAGTCTGAAGTGACTTCCCTCATAAATAATACCATCTGCTGTCCCACTCTTGAAGTTCATGTGTAGGTGGTTTCAATTTTAAAGAATTAGGTTGTTATAATTTAAGTGCAGGTATTTTTTTTTAATAAAAAGGAAGGTCAAATTGAACATTCCCCATTGTCCTTTTTCTTTTAATAAAATGTCCAGTAACATATTATTATTGGAAACAGTTCTTATTTCTCTGTGACCTTTGAGTTTTGACTTACAGCTGTCACATAAAAAGTTACTTTATCTCATTCTTCCTCAAAATAATCTGTAATTTATTTCCAGACAAATGTTTTTTTGTGTGTGTGTTTTTTCCTCCCTGTAAAAGGCACTACGGAAACTTTGATTTTTTACCATTAAAAGGCTCCCCTCAAATAGAATCATTTTGTTGTTTTTTGAGGATAGTGCGATCTAGTGAAAATATCATCGGGCGGAGAATCCGGGAAAAGCCTCAGTCTGTGTGTTAACCTCTCGTCACCAGCTGCACCTGTCTGCACTGTTTCCTTAAACCTGGAAAATCGGGCTGTGCTCAGAGTGACCGTGTAATGATGCTGCCAGGCTGTGTGTGAGGTTGTAAGCAATTTCGTTTCCAATGTTGTTTCTCCTTATTTCCATGTCCTCTTTGTGAGTGGGAAACTGAAGAAGTTTAAAAGAAAGAATGACCAGATGGAAGATACTAAGAATACTTAGGATTCAAACTACAGATGGGAAATTTATTTATGAAAATAGTATATATAGGCTAAAATATAATTTTGTTGCTACATATAAATATGTTTCAGGCAGGTCTTTTTCAACTATAATTGTTGATGATTAAGAAATGGTATGCAATTGTGAAAATATTTTGAGGATTCAGAGGAAAAAATGCCGTATAACAAGTGGGGAGAAATTACCTGATTGTGTTTCCTCTGAAACCTTAAGGAATTAACCAGCTGACTCTGCATTGACTTTTCTCAGGATGATAGAGTAGGGTCGGGGGGACCACTTTACTTTGTATACACAGGAAGGTTCAAATAAGGCTTCTGAGTGTCAGCGGACTCCAGCAAATTCACACAAAACTCTGTACATGTTTCAGGTTCATAGTAGATTAGTTTATCTTAAATGAAGACCAAGTTCCTCTCTTTAACAATGTAGAAATTTCAGTTTGATTCTTTTCTTGATGGCTTTTTTCTTATGGTATTTTGATCTTTTTAAGAAATAAGGTATCGAATGATTTTAGAAGTCTTTACAATGCCTCAGCTAGTTTAACTGCTGATACAATTCTAGGGAAAGTAAATAATCATAAAAATAAAAAAGTTTTGAGACCATCTAACTCAGATCCTTGTCCTATGGACAAGAAAATTAGGTATGATTAGAGAAGGAGGTTCTTAGAGCAAATTCATAGATATTAAACAATTTGAAGCACTTGGTCTCAGAAGTTTTAAGTCTGCTCACAAAATTTTCTTGCCTCTGACCTTATTTTATCATTCATTCTGGCCAAACATATTGACTGAGGCCTGAATTTTACCCGCTAATCACATCAACTTCTTGTTGGTGATGGAATTTGGGAAGTTTAGTAAGTCCAACTAGCTAGTTTCAGTGAACATTTTTCCGTCTTCATCTTTGACTGTTCGGCAGCATGTGACATTGGTGACTACTGTCTTCCTGAGCTTTCACCTGCCCTGGCTAACACTCTGTCATTCTAGTTGTTTGTTTGTTTTTCTGCTTGCTTATTCGTCTCTATTCAGCTTTTAGATGTTGGAGTTCCTCAGGATTTGTTTCTAACTCTCATTATTTTATACCTGTGCTGTCCAGTATAGTAACCATTAGCATATGTGGCTATTTAAATTAACTGAAAGTAAATAAAAATGTAAAATTTTGTTTCTCAGTCACACCAGTTATGTTTCAAGCGTTCAGTAACCACGTGTGGCTACCGTATTGGATAGCGTGGAACATTTCCTTCATCACCAAAGTTTCCTTGGGTAGCACTGCTCTGTGTTCTTTGTCTGGTTAGTCTTTCCTTTATCTATATGCTGATGACTTTCTAAATTTCTATCTACAGAACCTCTATTCTCTGCTTTTCTACTTACCTACTGTTTACTGAACATTTTTATTTGGATATCAAAAGACACCTCCAAATGAAAATGTCCAAATCAGGTCCCACACAACTGGTCATCTTCTGTAGTTTCTTGTCTCTGTGAATGGCATCGCCATCTATCCGAGTAAGTCAGAAACCTAGGAGTCCTCCTTGTTCATTCCTTCTCCATCATGCACTATATCTAGTCCATTGTCGTCCCACAGACTGACCTCCTAAATATATCTCAACTCGGCTCTTTCTCTGCACCACCATTTTCCACCACCCATCTCTCTCAAACTAAGGCAGTAGCTTCCTAATTGGTTTCCTTGTATCCACTCCTGCCCCTATTCAATTTATTTTTCATACTGAAACCAGAGTGATTTTTTAAAAATACAGATCTTAATCATGCCACCCCCATGCTTACCTTTCATTGTCTTCGCATTGTTCTTAGAATAATAACCCTTCGATGTGAAACCTGCAAGGTCCTGCTTGCTCGGGCCCCGTCTCTATGAAACCTGCAAGGTCCTGCTTGCTGTGGCCCCGTCTCTATGAAACCTGCAAGGTCCTGCTTGCTGTGGCCCCGTCTCTATCTTCAGCCTCATCTCCTGTGGCCCTGTCTCTATCTTCAGCCTCATCTCCTGCGAGTCCACCCCGCCCACCCTGAACTCCAGCCACACTCACTTTTCTATTTCCTCAGCTCACCCCAGTTCCTCCCGCCTCATATTCTTTGCACATTCTGTTTCTTCTTCTTGGAATGCTGCCCTACACTCAGTATCGCTCTGCCTAGATAACTCCTACTTATCCTTTATATTTTATCTTGAGTTTCTCTGCTTTGTTCACAACACCTCCCCCCCCGCCCCCCGCTGATCCTGGGTAGATGAGAGACCACCTGAGTTCATAGGAGCCTTCACGTCAGTAGAGAAAGGACTCTGAAGGATATCTTAACCACCAGAAGTAAGTCTTCAGTCACTCAGCAAACATCTTTCGAGTGCCGTTATGTATGAGGCACAGCTGTGCAGTGCATGGAACTGTCCCCGACCTTCAGGAGATCATAGCCCAGTGAGGAGACAGGCGGATACACAAACAAAATCACAGTACAATTTGATAAGTTCAGTGAGTGTTGCAGGTTCAGGATTGAGTAGTGGCACAGATGTGTGGAGTGTCAGCTCTACCCGGGCCAGAGCTCAAGAAAGCCGCTCTCTTAAGGGTAGCAGCGTTGAGTCAGAAAGATTGAGTGGCTCTCATCCCCTTTGGGCTTGTCGGGTGGCTGCGGCTGGATGCTGCCACGTGTGCGTTTGTATGTGGGTTATGTCAGCTGAGACACTGCAGGTGCTTGGGATGTAATGGAGAGATAAGCCTTGATGGGAAGACAGGGGCCGATCCTAAAGGGCCTTGTGAGCTGTCCTGAGAAGTTTGGGCTTAATCCTGGAGACCAGTCGTTCTCAAACTATAGTGTGTGTCAGAATCACCTGGAGGGCTTGTTAAGCTGCAGGTTTCTGGGCCCCAAAGTCTGTGATTCTGTGGCTCTGAGTGGGCCCTGAAAGTCTGCATTCCTCACAGGTTCCCCAGAGATGCTGGTGTTGCTTTTCCAGTAACCACAGTGTGAGAACCGCTACTGTAGAGCCAGTGATCTGTTCGCGTTTGCATTCTAGCGCCCACCTCTAGCTTTTTATTTACAATTAGAACAGCCCAGGTAGTTGAGAAGGGGTCTAGTAAAATTAGCGTTAGAACAGCCCAGGTAGTTGAGAAGGGGTCTAGTAAAATTAGCATTAGAACAGCCCAGGTAGTTGAGAAGGGGTCTAGTAAAATTAGCATTAGAACAGCCCAGGTAGTTGAGAAGGGGTCTAGTAAAATTAGCATTAGAACAGCCCAGGTAGTTGAGAAGGGGTCTAGTAAAATTAGCTGGCTGCTAGGGTCTCAGTAATCGTGTTCCCCCAGAATCCTTTCGTTGAAATCCTAACATCCGAACTTGATGGTATTAGGAGGTGAGGCCTTTGGGAGGTGCTTAAGTCGTGACAGTGGAGCCCTCATGAATGGACTTAGTGACTTATAAAAGAGGCTGCAGAGAGATCCCCAGCCTCTCCCATCGTGTGAGGACACAGCAAGAAGGTGGCAGTCTGCCACCGACAAGAGGGCCTTCACCAGACCTCAACTGTGGTGGCACCCTAATCTTGGATTCCCAGTCTCCAGACTGTGAGAAACACATTTCTGTTGTTTATAGCCAGCCGGTCTGTGGTATTTGGTCATAGTCGCCCGAACTAAGATACTGGCCAAGTGTAGGAATTCTAGTAGTAATGGAACATATGCTCCATTTTCCCTGCAGTTGGATGTGAATGAGCCCAGTATTTCAGCTCCCTTTAAAGCTTTCCCCCACCCCACTGCTGTTCTGGATCCTGAAATGTTATCAAGAATAGTTAAAATGATAACTAATTAAGAACCTGCTGTACAGCACAGGGAACTCTACTCAGTACTCTGTAATGGCCTATATGGGAAAAGAATCTAAAAAAAAAAAAAAGGTGGATATATGTATATGTATGACTGATTCACTTTGCTGTATACCTGAAACTAACACACAACGTTGTAAATCAACTATACTCCAATAAAAATTAAAAAACAAAACAAAACACACAAGCTGTTTCCCCGGTAGGAAATGAAGGATCCTCTGTGGACAAACAGACCCTGCAAATTAACATGACTTCTGACTAATGATACAGAAACATTAAATGAATTGTTAAAGAAAAAACAAGAATAAAGTGATTCAAGAGTAGTATTTATTTAGCTGACTGCAAAGAGGGACATAATGTTGATTTGAGTCTGATAGAAACTGCCGTATATAAATACTGCACTCTTGGGGGTGACATGCTCATAGTATAGATTGGGAGGTGTTGGCAACATTGTGTATCTTGTTTAGAGTGTAAGTAGAATTTTGGAACTGAATGTGTCAAGCAGAAGTGTAGAAGAACTTCAGACTATATTGAGTATGTACATACACACAGTTACTTGTTGATAAGAACCATAATGATTTCCATTAGGAATTATTATTTTAAATAATATTTCTCATCTGATTTGGGATGTAAAGGTGTCCCTGCCTGAAAGAAGGAGCTACTCTGTAGACTCTAGCGGACTTCTCAGAGTCCTTTCTAATGCTCTGTGTTCTAACTTCCTAGCATTGCAGTAATTTGACACAGTTTCTAATTTATGAATGACCTAAACTTACAAAACACCCCAGGCCATTGCTGCAGGGCGCTTGCCAGGGTTTCTCTCTGCCCAGCCCTGATGCTCTGAGTGCGGCAGCTTCCAGAGCCTGCGGTTCCTTCCCCAACATCCAACACAGCCCCATCCCTTACCTGCCTTGAGGGACCGAGGGCTCAGGGCACTTCCATTACACTGTCTACAGAGAGTGTAATTTTATATAGTTACATATAAAATTGCATATATATAATTTTATATCCAACTCTGCTCCCACCTCTCTTCCCCCAGAAAACTTTAGTCATCTTCCATTCTAAGACCTGCATTTATATGAATAAAGTTCAGGTCCAGAGATGTTAAACAGGTAACTGGTTAGTCATACGCTGATCTGGAACTTGAACCCACGTCTCCTGGACTTTAGTCCTGGACTCTTCCCACCGCACTGCTCACTCACACAGGCAAATACTATGCGAGTCATGCTCAAAACTTAGAAATCGTATGCGTCAGAACTGCGTTCTAAGTGTCTGTCTTCTATCTGTTCAAGTCACAGTTCTAATTTGGGAGAAGGGTTCTCCCGGCAATTTGATGTGTGGATTTAACTGATAGGACACTATTATTTAAAAAATCTATTGCAAGCATGCTGGAGGGCCTTAAACCAAAGGAAGTACTGGAAGTTTCAGCACTTGAGATGTTTAAAGGAAGGAGATAAAAGGTGCGCTGTAGGCACCCTGCCTTGGCCTTGCCTGGCCCGTGAGGCCGCTGTATTCTTCTCCACTATAACGTGAGAGGCTCCACCATCAACTCCTGCTTATTCCTCAAATATACTTTCTACTAAAGCGGAGTGACACACTCCAGACTTTGAAATTTCAGGTGTTTGGTGTGATAAGAGAATCCCACTTGTAAAAAAGAGAACATTCCAGCCTCAAGTTGAAAAGAAAGGTAAATATTGTTTTAGTTCCTGGGGAGCTTTTGAGGTGATTTTCAGATAACTTTGAAGAAGTTTGTGACGATCAGTACCTACTGAGAATTGCCATCAGCTTCACAGTAAGAAGGAAGCACCGTTTCTCCTTTGGAAACTGGACTAGTCCCTGAGTAAATCCATACCTGTTTCTTGAACCCTCTTCTCAAGGGGGTTTATTGAAACTTGTATGTCAATGTACAAGAAAGATTCAAAGACTTGTTAGCCTGTCGGTGACGTTTTCTAGCGAGGAACCCCCTAATCCCTTCCCTTGATTGCGTGGGGTGTGTGAGGAGACCTGCGCATCGTGGGGAACAGAACCCAATGCTGGGGAGTCAGGGGGTAGTGTAGTCTTGCCTTCTGCACTCTCACAGGAGCTGTGCCTCTGTATTAATACTTCTCAGTGGGGTGGGAGGACAGGGGCATTTGACAAGGTCTGGAGACATTTTTGGCTGTCACACAGGGGGAAAGGGATGCTACTGGCATCTAGTGGTAGAGGCCAGAGATGCTGTTAAACATCCCACGATACACAAGACAGCCCCACAGCAAAGATTTATCCACCCAGAATGTCACTGGTGCCCAGGCTGAGAGATCCTGCTGTGTGTCGTCCGTGGAATTCCTCAGTCAACCTGCCGAGGCTGTTGCAGTTAGGCTATGCCTTGGAATTTGATAGCGCACTGTGAGAAAAGAAATACTCTATTGTTGATACTTTTGAGTACTTGAAAAATACAGCGGTGCCACTTGAATCCAGTTATACTTGTGCTACTTCTGGGGCCCTTGGTTTGCACTGTAAGTTACTTTACCCTCCTTTGCCACATTGGAAATAGTATCTAACAGTTGTCCCCTGGTGTTTTTGTTTTACTGCAAGTCACTTTACTCACTTAAGGAAGAACTATATCATGGGCAGAAGGCTTACAGCAAAAAAGCAGTTCTGTGATGTTGTTCATAGGTCCACTGAAATATCCTTATAGGGTTCGCCTCAGGTCTAATCCAAATGTCTTTTTCCGCAAATGACCCCGTTTCCTTTTGCTCTGACCTCAGTAGAATCTAGACTCTCTAGGAAGGAAAACAGTAGACATTTATAATTAATTGTTTTAGAAAATTATATCACTCGTGTGTTCTTCTCGGCACCCATGTAAAGAGCCACTGCCACCCAGTGTGTCACCTGCCACTGTTTGTGGTCTCGGCCTTCTTTTTTAATCTGGATTAAACATTGTGTGGTTAACTGGTTTTTAACAGTGTGCAGCATTACCTAGGTCTCTGCAGAGAGACAGCTGCAGGAGTCTCGCTTGAGCTGGGCGGTGCATCTTCCACCCTCTTGCCTGCGCTTCTCTTGGCGTGAAGATTTCTTGGATGGACGGCTTCTCAGGTCACAGAGAAGCGTATTCATCTGCATCGCTGGATTTACTGGGATTTTTGCACGGCAGTCGCGTGCGCTGCAGGAGTGCCCTGTTAGTCATTTAGCCCTGAACATGGCATTGGTTTTCTGAGGCAAAAATAAACAGAATTGTCTAAGCAACAAGTTGCTGTAGCGTTTGTTAGCAACAAGCTTTGTCGTCAGACAATGGCTTTGTCTTGCCCTTAACAAACAATGCATTCACGTGAGCAGGGGACATTCAGGCAGGACTCCAGAATGTTTTCTCAGCTCTGCAGCTGGGTTTTAGGGGAAGGTTTATTCTCTTTCTTCCTTCCCTTTGGAATTTGCCTCAGTTTTTGTCCTTTTAGAAAGACTTTTAAGCCTTCTCAGGAGAAGAATTTGGTTGTTGTTAAATGTGTGTCAGTTTCTTTCTCTATATCTTCCTTTTTATTAGTCTGTTTTAACCCAAAATTAAAATTGCAGTCTAGGTTTATTCTATAAAAGGCAACTTTTTGTCCCCCAATTTTAAAGTAGCTTAAATGTTATGTACAAAATTTAGAGTTTAAGGATATATGTTTAGAATGTTTAAAGTAAATGTAACCAATGCAAAATAGTTTAAGGATGTATGCTTTAAATCTATTTAAAATAACTGTAATCAATGCAGAATAGCGGAATATAACTGTAGGAGTTTAAGCTCCTTAGAATCTAAGTATAATGGAAATAACATGAGCTTTGGAGGTAGAAAAATAAACGAAAACTTTTCTGAAAAATTCACTATTCCCAGCATGTATTTCTGTAGGTACACACACGAATAGTTTTAGTTTGCAATAGGCTAATTTGGGGACAGACTACATTTACTTTTGTCTTCCCACTAAGGGGGCTCTGAAATATGCTTTTTTCCTCTCGAGATGAGTGCTGAGTTAAGTTCTTTGGCCAGGGCCTCTCTGTCAGCCAAGAATAGGATATGCTGAGAAACCATCATTGATGGTTTCTCAAATGAAAATGTCCCCTCAGCACATGTATGAAAAACATCCTGTAATACCTGACAGACCCTCTTGAGCGAGGCTGACTGTTGACCTGAAGTCTGCCTGTGACCATTGGTGATAAATATCAGAAAAAACTGCTCTGAAAGACACAGTGTTTTGTGGTCCTTGCCTGAGTTTTTCCAGTTGATTTGTTCAGCCTGCCCAGGCGCTATTATAAGCATCTGCACGATTGACTCTGTGACACGAGGGCGGTGACGACCACCCTAGGGAATTGGAGGTCTCCCTAGGTGTGTAAAACTTCACTTAGACTCCGTGTCCAGGGGCACCGAGAAACACAACACCAACCCTCTTTTATTGTCGCCAGTTCCAGTCTAAGTCAGGTGTGTTCTGACTCACCTCCAGAGCTGTGCTCTGACCTGCCCAGGAAGGTTTATACCCATCCAGAGGTCGCCTCGGCCCTGGACACCACCTGAAACAATCCCGCTGTGTCTCTGAAGTGAGCTTGCTCTTCCACTTTCCACAGTGGCTTTCACACTTGCCCACTTTCCTCAGGCCTCTGTCCCCTCCCCCTTTTTACGCACCTCCCTCCCCACTTCCAGAAAACAGAAACCCTAGGAAGGGAACTGCTCCAGCTCCCGGCCACCAGCTCCCAATTTGCTTGTGTCTGCATCCATCGCTGTGCCTTCCGTGTTACCACAGTGGAAGAGGTGGCCTTTCCCAAAGCCAGCCTCCTCAGGTGTCTACTGGGTACCACTCCCCATCTGTCACGTTTTTCTCTTTTAACTGGTTCCTGCTCATCAGCATTAAAACCAGCTCATTTCTTGCCCATTTTAAAAAAAAAAAGAAAAGAAAAATGCCTTCCCTCAACCCAACCCTTCCCTGCCTTCAGGTGTGTATGCAAAGCTAGTCTGTTGTCCACAAGGAAATGCTCAGTGCTTATCGTTTTTAAAAATTAATTTTGTGTGAGTCTTTTGCTTTTTATAAGTTATATAATGTCAGCTTAAGGAAATAAACCATTGTATCTGTTTTGGAGGTGATTTTCTTTTTTTTAAAATAAATTTATTTGTTTTTGGCTGTGTTGGGTCTTCGCTGCTGCGCGCGGGCTTTCTCTAGTTGCGGCGAGCGGGGGCTACTCTTCATTGCGGTGCACGGACTTCTTATTGCGGTGGCTTCTCTTGTTGCGGAGCACGGGCTCTAGGCATGTGGGCTTCAGTAGTTGTGGCACACGAGCTTCAGTAGTTGTGGCTTGCGGGCTCTAGGGCGCAGGCTCAGTAGTTGTGGCGCCCAGGCTTAGTTGCTCCGTGGCATTTGGGATCTTCCCGGACCAGGGCTCAAACCCATGTCCCCTGCTTTGGCAGGCGGATTCTTAACCACGGTGCCACCAGGGAAGCCCATTGTAAATGTTTTTAAATTAAATTTTAAAAAAGTCTCGCTAAGACCATGTAGCTCGTGGTGGCAGAGCCCGATTTCTAGTCTGATTCCAGACTCTACTGACAACTGTCTACTGCATTTGATGTGGAGGTCCACTAGTGATCTTGGCCACAGCAGATTTGATGGAGGGGAGGGCTAGACACCATAACAGAGTAAGTTGAAGAATGGGAGGTGAGGAGACTCACCCTGGTTCTCTCCTTCACAGCCAGAGTTCTAGAAAGAGCACAATACCTGATCCACAGCAAGCACTCAGCAAAATGTCAGCTATGTTGTGTTGACCTCTCGGTGACATTTGACACAGATCGTACATCCATTCAACACATTTTATGAGTCCCTCATGTGTTGCCAGGCACTCTCGTAGGTGCTGATGGTACAGCAGTGTGTGAACAAACAAAACGCTACCTTTATGAGGACATACAGGATAACTAAGTGGAATATGCAGTATGGCAGTCGTGCTGTAGAGCAGGGGTCCCCCAACCCTGTCAGGAACCTGGCTGCCCAGCAGGAGGTGAGCGGCGGGTGGGCGAGTGGGGAAGCTTCATCAGCCGCTCCCCATCACTCGCATCACCGCCTGAACCATCACCCCCCCCACCCCCCGTCTGCGGAAAAACTGTCTTCCACGAAACCGGCCCCTGGAGCCAAAAGGTTGGGGACTGCTGTGCTAGAGAAGGAAAGACGGGTGAAGACTGGTGTTTTAGGGTCGACGTTGCAGGTAGAAAGAGAGTGGCCGGGGAGGTCTTCCCTGAACCCTGAACTAGGGACCTGAAGGGGGCGGGGAACTGAGCCAGGCAGATTCCTGGGGGATGAAGGGGCCAGGCTGAGAGGATGGCTAGTAAAGCCCCAAGCAGGGAGCTACCCAGTGTGTCCAAGAAGCTGGTCACCGTAGACCACGTAGTGTGTGACTCCATTCATATGAAGTGTCCAGGATGGGCAGTCCAGAGACAGCCCTATAACATAGTGATTCACTATTTTTTTTTTTTTTAAACATCTTTATTGAAGTATAATTGCTTTACAATGGTGTGCTAGCGATTCACTATTTTTATAGCTTATACCCCATATAAAGTTGTTATAAAATATTGGCTATATTTCTTGTGCTGTATGTTATATCCTTGTAACTTATTTATTTTATACCTGGTAGTTTGTACCTCTTAATCCCCTTCACCTATGTTGGCCCTCCCCATACTCCTCTTCCCTCTGGTAACCACTAGTTTATTATCTGTTTCTGTGAGTCTGTTTCTGTTTTGTTACATTCATTCGTTTGTTTTAGTGTTTTTAGATTCCACATATAAGTGAAAACATATAGTATTTGTCTTTTTCTGTCTGACTTATTTAACTAAATATAATAGCCCCCAGGTCCATCCATGTTGCAAATGGCAAAATTTCATCCTTTTTATGGCTGAGTAATATTCCATTATATATATTGGGTGGGTCAAAAAGTGCCTTTGGTTTTTTAAGTAAAAATAAAAGACACATTTTTCATTTTCACCAAGAACTTTACTGAACAATGTATTCACCCTTTTGTTCCACTACCTTCTGCCATTTTTCAGGCAACTTCATAATTCCACCTTCCCAAAACTTATTTTTTGAGCAAAGAACTGTTCCAGGTGCCTTTTACAGTCTTCCAGGGAATTGACATTTTTTCCATTAAGAGAAGTTTGTAAAGACTGAAATAAATGGAAATCTGAAGGTGCAATGTCTGGTGAATACGGCGGATGAATCAGAACTTCCCAGCCAAACTGTAACAGTTTTTGCCTGGTCATCAGAGAAACATGCAGTCTTGCGTTATCCTGATGGAAGATTATGCATTTTCTCTTGACTAATTCTGGACGCTTTTTGTCGAGTGCTACTTTCAGTTGGTCTAATCAGGAGTAGTGCTTGTTGGAATTAATTGTTTGGTTTTTCGGAAGGAGCTCATGATAGAGGAACTCCCCTCCAATCCCACCATATACACAACATCATCTTTGGATGAAGACCAGCCTTTAGTGTGGTTGGTGGTGGTTTATTTCACTTGCCCCGCGATCTCTTCTGTTCCACATTATTGTACAGTATCCACTTTTTTTTTTTTTAATTATTAGCACCTTTAATTATTATTTATTTATTTATTTGGCTGTGTTGGGTCTTCGTTTCTGTGCGAGGACTTCCTCTAGTTGCGGCAAGCGGGGGCCACTCTTCATTGCGGTGCGCGGGCCTCTCACTGTCGCGGCCTCTCTTGTTGCGGAGCACAGGCTCCAGACGCGCAGGCTCAGTAGTTGTGGCTCACGGGCCCAGTCGCATCCGCGGCATGTGGGATCTTCCCAGACCAGGGCTCGAACCCGTGTCCCCTGCATTAGCAGGCAGATTCCCAACCACTGCACCACCAGGGAAGCCCACAGTATCCACTTTTCATCGCCCGTCACAATTTGTTTTAAAAACGGAACGTTTTCATTATGTTTCAGTAGAGAATCGCATGCGGAAATATGGTCAAGAAGGGTTTTTTTTGCTTAACTTACGTGGAACCCGCACATCACAGCGATTAACATAAAACCAAGCTGGTGCGAATGATTTTCAATGCTTGGTTTGGATGTTTTGAGTATGTTGGCCATCTCCCGCATGGTATAACATTGATTGTTCTCAATTATTGTTTCGATTTGATTGCTATCAACTTAAACTGGTCTACCCGCCCGTGGAGCATCGTCCAGTGAGAAATCTCCAGCATGAAACTTCGCAAACCACTTTTGACACGTTCGATCAGTCACAGCATCTTCTCCATATACTGCACAAATCTTTTTTTGCATTTCAGTTGTGTTTTTACCTTTCTTGAAATGACAAAGAATAATATGCCAAAAATGTTGCTTTTTTCTTCCACTTTCAATATTAAAACGGCTACGCAAAAATTCACCAATCTTGATAAGTCTTTTTTTAAATGCACGCTGATGCGACAGCTGTCACATACAATCTGACGAAATTGTTTCAAATGAAGTTAAAGACAACTAAGTGCTACTAGAGCCATCTTACGGAAAAAAACGAACAAACCTTTTGCCCCCCCAATATATATGTATATCACATCTTCTTTATCTATTCATCTGTTGATGGTCACTTAGGTTGCTTCTGTATCTTGGCTATTGTAAGTAATGCTGCTGTGAACATCGGGGTGCATATATCTTTTTGAATTAGTGTTTTCATTTTCTTTGGATACATACTCAGGAGTGGATTTGCTGGATCATATGGTGGTTCTATTTTTAATTTTTTGAGGAACCTTCATATTGTTTTCCATAGTGGCTGTCCTTTAGTACCCACTGCTCCTCAGAATGTACCACATCAGACATTAATTTGGCCCACAGTCACTGTGTTCCCTCTTTTGTACCTTGTCCTCTGAATGTGTACTATCCATCTATCTCATTCAAGGTAAAGAAACTGCTGCCATGAAGGCTGATCTCCTGAGGGCCAGGAACATGAAAAGGTACATTAACCAACTGACTGTGGCAAAGAAGCAGTGTGAGAAGAGGATCAGAATCCTGGGAGGCCCTGCCTACAACCAGCAAGAGGATGGGGCCTTGGATGAGGGGGAAGGGCCTCAAAGCCAGAAGGTAGAACTTTGTAGTTTCTTGTTTTGCCGTTTCATGTTTGTTACGAACACAGGTTTAATCACATAGACAGTCTTTTCACTTCTTGGTATTTAACCTAAGACATATATTCCAGAACATAGACTCACATGTTTACTTTTATGAGTCAAGTAGCTGTATTTCTTGGTGTGGGGTGCATGTGTGTGCACATGCCTGTGTGTGTTTTACTGTCCCCCCTTTGCCCTCCCACAATCCCAGAGGAGCGTATTTATATTTTCAAGGGCTTAGTCAGGTTGCTCACTACGAATTGGATAGAAATTACCACCAGTGAAGTAGAAGGTCTTATTATAGGCTATTTTACTTAGCTCTCGCCACAGTGCTGTGAATATGTACTCCATGTCCCCATTTTACAGGTGAAGAAACAGTTGGTTTAAGTAAATTACCTAATAAGGGCACGTGGATAGGAAGAGGCAGACTAGATAAAAACCCAGATCTAGTTGATTCACAAATCTGAGTGTAACCCAGGACTCTGCACTTGAATGTGATAAGATTCCCTGACTTTGCTTCTCCCAGAGTTCTTGTAGAGCTCTCAGTCCATCTTTCCTTCTTGACTTCCACACTGTTTTTAGTTTGCTAAATTTTTTGGCCTGAATACAAATCAGGTAATTTCTTAAAGAGAGTAAGTATTTTATTATAGTTAAGAAGCTGTGCTACTGAGTCAGAAAGCCTGGTTTTTAATCCCAGGTCTGCTGGGGATTGACTTTGGGCAAGTTAGTTAGCCTCTCTGTACTCTATTTGTAAAGTAGGGTTAACTGTACATACCCTACAGGGCATGATAATCATTAAATTAAATAATGCACATGAAATGGTAAGTATGATACTTGGTGTATAATGAGCACTTAATAAACATTTGTTATTACTGGCAGTAATTATTTGGGGGTATGTTTAGTGATGTTATAAATGTAAGAGGAATCCAATTGTGATCTCTCCTTTTGGGATAAAACATCAGTCCCAAGATCCTAATTCTCCACGTTCTCATTAGTACGCCGTAGATAGTCTCATGAATGTATCGTAGATATTCAGCAGCTAGAGAATCTTGGGCCTGGGTCCCTCTTGGTAACATGTTGGGTGTTTTAAGAGCACATTTACTTACTCTTCTAGGCCTTGTGGTACTTTTGAGTGCTTAGGGGATATATTTCCTAGAGAAAAATTAACCTGCTGGTCAAGGGGTAATACACACAAAACATAAAACTAGGCTAATAGAGTACGCATCATGAAACCAGATCCAGTGGGTTTGGGAGATAGTGAAAAAGGAGTAAATAAAAATCCCTGAAGGGGAATAAAGAACAATCTGCCTTCATAGGCTACCTTCCAGCCTGAAATACTTCATGGCCTTCGGCATATGAGACATCCACCAGGACAATTTTTTGTCTTCTGCCCAGAGATTATTGATTGTGGCATCAGCCCTCCCAGAATTACCAGAAGTCTTAGGACAGAAGGAAACGTGCTGACCCAACAGAAGGAAATTAATGCGAGAGCACAGTGTTTGCTATATGGAAGCCCTTAGTAAATGTTAATTGGTATTACATTGTCTATATATATATATATATATTTTTTTTTTTTTTTTTAATCATATATTTAGCAGTAGTGTCAACTTGGACCTACCCAGTCTTTTCTTTCCACTTCCACACAACAGTCTCAGAATTACTGAGATTAGTTCATCTCAAATTAACACAATGAGATTGAGTTCATCTCACGGTAACACATTTGCCTCAGAAGTGTGCAGTCTCCTTATCCTGGTCACCCAGACCCACACCGTTAGTGTAAGTGTGAATCAGTGAAAGGCTTATGCAGGCTTCAAGAGAAAATAGAAAACAAATGGAGTAGAGAACTTGGTTAATTCACCAGCTAAGATATGAGATATATCAGATGTTTAGTTAGACTTGAGATATATTTGCTGTCATTTATTTGTATATATTTGCACTTTTAGAACTAAACATAAGAGTGTTCATAAGACACAATAAAAGAATCTAAAAGTGGCTAATATTTTAGAACATGTTTTGGACTTGATTTTGCAAATATGTGGATTTGTATCTAACTTGAAATTCATTTCAATCCATGAAATTATATTGGGAAGACTTCCTTAGAATTGTTGAGTGTCTTTCCTGCTCAGCTCCTCCCCATGTTAAAAATGGATTGCTGTCTGAGTGATCTGTCATTCCTAGCCAGAGTTGATATGGGAGGCTTCAGACTTCTTTGGAGCCTGTACAGTTAGGATTTGTACTTAAAAATGCTTCACTGGTAGGTTTACATAAAGTGAGGATACATGCTATGGTCTCCCAAAGTTAGTAAACTAAATCCTAAATATTAGTGGTCTGTAGCAAGGGATCACTTTTGATTACTTAGTTATCAAAAGTTGTTAGAAAAATGCCTGCCCCTTTCTGCCCACAAAACAGATTGAGGATTTACTGTCAGTGGCAGAAAGAGTTGAACATGCATTGATCATATGCACTTGATTTTAGAAAGATCTTAACTGGTAACATTTCTGAAATTTTTCCAATCGCCACAATATTAATTTTAAAAATCTTAAATGTAAGTTTTCTTTTCGTTGCAGTATACATAGACATCATTTTTATTACTAATTAATAACTAAGGGTATAGGAGTTAAATTCCTTCTAAATTAATTTGAGGCATTTCTCCTAGTTGAGTCATGAATTATTATGAAGCTCACCTGCTTTCTCATATTATAGCAGTCCATACTCAAGATTGATCTCACTGTGTCTTCAGATAGTGGTTTTTCTTTTCTGTAAGCATTCAAAATAGTAAACAAAGGAGTAATTTTGATACATCTCTACAATACTTTTATGGGCCAATTAAAATGATGCATACAAAAGATTTTTTTAAATGAATGTGATATTATAAACAAAAAGACAAGGTATGAAATCATTTGTAGATTTCCTCAGCTATATGAAAATAGGATGGAAAGCAAAAATGCCAAATTATTAGGCTTCAGCTTCCTGGTCTTTTATATATTTCTCTTCACTTTTTCTATTATTGGCACGATTGCTTTTAGCAATACATCCCATAAGGCAGGGATTTTTGTCTGTTTCATTTCCTAGAAATGTGCCTGATACAGAGTAGATGCCAAATAAATCTTTTGCTGAATGAGTGAATGATTAATAGAAAATTGGTATTTATTGAATATGTGCATTTTGAATATTCAATAAACTTTTTTAATTTAAAATTTAGGAAGGTGAGAGAAGTACTGTATTACATTGACTATGAACTTAGAAAATGAGATATTTTTTCCTGAATGTAGAAGTTAATCCATTGGAAGTTAAAGCAAACTGATACTTAAAATTTGATTTTTTGGGCTTCCCTGGTGGCGCAGTGGTTGAGAATCTGCCTGCTAATGCAGGGGACACGAGTTCGAGCCCTGGTCTGGGAAGATCCCACATGCCGCGGAGCAACTAGGCCCGTGAGCCACAACTACTGAGCCTGCGCGTCTGGAGCCTGTGCTCCGCAACAAGAGAGGCCACGATAGTTAAAGGCCCGCGCACCGCGATGAAGAGTGGCCCCCGCTTGCCGCAATTAGAGAAAGCCCTCGCACAGAAACGAAGACCCAACACAGCCAAAAATAAATAAATAAATAAATAAATAAATAAATGAGTTTGTTAAAAAAAAAAAAATTGATTTTTAAAAACTTTCTCTTAAATTCCCTTCATAGATTCTTCATTTCAAAGATATCTTGGCCAGTACTTCCTACCGAGAGCACTTTCGAACGTACATGGAAAGGATGGACAAGAGAGCTCTGATGAGCTTTTGGGAGTCTGTGGAATATTTAAAGAATGCTAACAAGGTAGGATATATAGGCCCAAAGGAATATTAATCACTAGCTGATGAAAACTTGTATGTTAGGCAGTATGTCTGTGTTTCTCAATAAAGCTGTAAGATAAGATACATTAAAAGAATACTTTAAACCAAATATATTATGGCATTATGTTCTAGCCCATAATGGTAAATAGATTTCATTTTTACAAAAAGTGCTTTTGAATGTGTAGTCAAGGAAAAAAGATTTACAAATATCCCCAATTATTGAATTTAGTTTCAGGTAGTTATTTTTTAACCCATTATAAAAAAGGCATATACTTACCCACATGGCTGTTATAATAAATTTGGTCTTATCACCTATACTTCAATCTCATAACCTTGTTATTTTTAATATCATAATGTGCACATTTTACACAACTGTCCTCCTTTTATTTAATTTAAAATATGATTGTGTTAAGGAAGACAAAAAATAATTTTTGGTTACAGATGCCTATTACAGTGCAAAGCCCAACAATAAGCATTGTGTTTTGTACTTGGCAAGTTCTCAATATATATTTAAGAATTAAATTGAAGAATGTGAAATATATATGTGTATATATATGTCTAAAAACATATATAACAATATGTACAACATATATAATACATGCATTTTGAGAGGCTTATTTTTAACATCTTTATTGGAGTGTAATTGCTTTACAATGGTGTGTTAGTTTCTGCTTTAAAACAAAGTGAATCAGCTATACATGTACATATATCCCCATATCTCCTCCCTCTTGCGTCTCCCTCCCACCCTCCCTATCCCACCCCTCTAGGTGGTCACAAAGCACCGAGCTGAGCTCCCTGTGCTATGTGGCTGCTTCCCACTAGCTAGCTATTTTACATTTGGTAGTGTATATATGTCCATGTCACTCTTGAGAGGCTTATTAAAGTAAGCATAAAGAGCACTATGTACATTAAATTGCTCATTTGCATTTCATATGAATGTTGCTAGGGCTGAATACCAACTTAAAATACATCATAAATTACAAACTACTTTGGTTAAGGAACTAAATCCAGTCTCATAGTATTTTTAAATCTTCTTAGGAATGTCTTTCATTGTTAATTTATAAGCCACAAATTACCTCATTTTACTCAATATTATATTTGCTAACTTTATTACATATTTTATTTACCAGACTTGACTACAAACTTGACTTTTGGCTGCTCTCAGAGGAATATTAAAAAGAGCAATCTAAAAAATTTTCCTAAACTACTGAAGACAAGTTGAAAAATGTCAATGCAATAAGAGGATATAGCTTCCTCAAATAGCTATATTTTGACCTAGCAACACTGATTTGGATGTAAAACTTCCGGATTGCTTGTTATATTCATAATATTCGTTAAGTCGTTTGTCTTCATTTTTTGCTACCGTCGAAGACTTTTCATAACATTTCTAGAGTTAATAAGTTGTCTGTAGCGGAAATGTAAAGGTTATGTTAATCAGATGTTTGCACTTCCTAATTAGGCTTAGTACACTTAGGCGGAGACCTTGTTTAAGACCAAGCTGTGTAATACAAGCTTGATTACAATGCAGTAAGTCATCATTCTGAAGAATATTTCTCTTGCTTTCTTTAATTACACAATTATTATATTGACTTTCTTCTGGAGTGAGAAGTTGGCATTTCTAATTATTTATACTAGATGAAAAAGTCATACTGAATTTAGCTGATAAATTGTATTGCTGTGGAACTGAGATTTATGAGAAGGAATCCACTGCAAGAAGAGAACTGTTCTCATTCTTATCTTTTTCCTTCCAGCATTAAAAAGAAATTACATTTGTTAACTGTTCAACGTAAAGTGTTCCTTTTAAGGAACCAGTTGTTTTTTCAGGGTCTGACACTCACCCCTTGGCCCTGAATGTGCCCACAAAAGCCTTTGCGCACTCATCCCACATTCTACATGTCTCCCTTCCACCTTTAAAGTGCAGAGAATTCAGAAGAAAATGGTTCTTCTCAGAGATGGTATTTCTTACTTTCTCTTTCTTCATCTTCCTGTCTTTTCAGAACGAAATTCCACAATTAGTTGGTGAAATTTACCAGAATTTCTTTGTGGAGAGCAAAGAAATATCTGTGGAAAAATCACTTTACAAAGAAATCCAGCAGTGTCTTGTAGGAAATAAAGGAATTGAAGTGTTCTGCAAAATCCAGGGAGACGTTTATGAGACGCTGAAGGATAGGTATTACCCTTCATTTATTGTCAGTGACCTGTATGAGAAATTGATGATAAAAGAGGAAGAAAAACATGTCTCCCAGTTGATTTCCAACAAGGATGAAATGGTGAGTCACGTTTAACTTTCTGCTCCCTTTTGAGTGGATAAGCTTTGAATATGATTATGTGGGTACAAATTGTGTGAGCTAGATTTGGTGTGCACCTTTATCTTTTAGCATACAGCACTTTTTTTTTTTTTAACATCTTTATTGGAGTATAATTGCTTTACAATGTTGTGTTAGTTTCTGCTGTGTAACAAAGTGAATCAGCTATACATATACATATATCCCCATATGTCCTCCCTCTTGCGTCTCCCTCCCACCCCTCTAGGTGGTCACAAAGCACCGAGCTGTGCTATGCGGCTGCTTCCCACTAGCTATCTAGTTTACATTTGGTAGTGTATACATGTCCATGCCACTCTCTCACTTCGTCCCAGCTTACCCTTCCCCCTCCCCGTGTCCTCAAGTCCATGCTCTGTGTCTTAGCATACAGCACGTTAAGTGGAACTTTAAGTTGAATTTCCTTGTTGCTTCTCGTCCTCACTTCTGTCTTTGTCCTTCTGACCAGCTGGGTACCACCACCCGGCGCTGAGTCAGAGACCGCCCCCTGCTCTGTCTGCCTGAGACACAGCTGGGTTTGACTCCTGAAAAGTGAGGGCAGAAAATCTGTGGGGTGGGACATTTGTGACCAAGTAAGAGAGTCATTAGCATAGCAGTCCAGCTGGAGAACAGACAGAAAGGATGGGGAAGAAATGAGGAGAGGGAGAGAATGCACGAAGAGTCTGCAGGAAATATTTTGGAGTTTAAAAAAAATCAGATGAAACTAAGATGTTTTGAAAGAAACCTTGTCCAGCCATACCTGAAGTCTAATTTTCTTATAGTGTCCTGGATCATTTTGGATAGCCCCAGTTGCCATCTCCCTTTTACTACTAATGACCTATACGAGTTTGAAGGTTTTGAAGGTACAAAGGAAAAGTGTTTTAGAATCGCCTTATATAGAAAGATTGTAATTTATCTTGGATTCTTTCTTTCTGTCCAGTTCACTGTATCTCAAGCCCTGAGGAATCAGGTACTTGTTCATGATGGTATTAGAAGCAGATGTTTCTGAACTGTTGGTAAATTCATTCATTCAGACTTTTGAAAAAAAGTTTTGTTACTTGGTTCTTTACATTTTCGGTGTATAAAACCACTGAACTAATTGGTCCAAAACTCATTACTCATTGCATTTTATTTTTAGGATAGCACAGCTAAAACAAACCGATCTCTCTACCTCAGAAATTAAAATGGTTAGTATTCAAACGTTGTGAAAAGTTTGTCCAAATTATAATACCCAACAGATAAATTGAATAAGGACTTGAACTGACAGTTAATATGAAAGGTAATAAGTAGTAAACAAACATGAAAAAATGTGCAGCTTCGCCTAGGATTCAAAGAAGGGTGGTACGTATCACGGATCTTTTGAAAGCGCCTACTCTTTGTTCCAGGAGTCCCACTTCTAGAAATTTATCCTATGAAAAGAACTAAAATGTAGGGGAAAAAAAAGTTTATGCACAGTGGAGTTTATTTTAGTATCTGGGAAGGCAAAAAAGCAGAATCAACCCATAGCAATAGGGATATGCCTCAGTATATTATCAATTCATAGCATACTATGCAGCCATAGCAGTTATAACTTTGAAGACTACAGTACCCTCAAATATACAGCCTTGTATATTATACGGAAAAGGCAGCATACCCTCTTGAATGTATACAAGGAATAGGATGATGTCATAATATATATTCTCATGGGCAAGGGTTAGAAAGAATATACAAAAATGCTTGGTGTTCTGTGATTATTAATACTTTATTTTTCTTTGAAAAATTTCTTTTACTGTTTGTTACAATTTATAAAAATCAGAAGAAAAAAATCTGGAAGAAAGTTAGGGAGTCAATGAACCAGAAGACAGTTCTCAGCAGTTCTCTTCAAGCTGTTGCTGCTCACGAGTCTTAATTACTGATATGCTATTTGTTGGTAATCTGTTCAGGTTTTTCCAAATTATGTATGTAGTTCTTTATGAATCTTACGTCACTTTCAGTGCTAACCATTTTACTTGTAAAATAATCTACCTGTTGATTAGTAAAAATAAGGACTGAGCAAAGTGTATACTGAAAATACTTACCCTAGTGGGAATTTGGAAATTCTATTTTAATGTATTCATAGGTTCTGAAGATTAAGACATGCACATCTTTTATTTTTTAATTAATTTATTTTTATTTATTTACTTATTTTTGGCTGTGTTGTGTCTTCGTTGCTGTGCGCGGGCTTTCTCTAGTTGCGGCGAGCGGGGGCTACTCTTCGTTGCGGTGCGGTGGATTCTCTTGTTGCGGAGCACAGGCCCTAGAGCACAGGGGCGTCAGTAGATGCAGCGCATGGGCTCAGTAGTTGTGGCTCGCGGGCTCTAGAGCACAGGCTCAGTAGAGCACGGGCTTAGTTGCTCCATGGCATGTGGGATTTTCCCGGACCAGGGCTCGAATCCGTGTCCCTTGCATTGGCAGGCGGATTCTCAACCACTGCGCCACCAGGGAAGCCCGGAAATTCTATTTTAAAGGGACATGCATGAATTTTTCATAATATTCTTAGGAGACCAAAAGGAAGCCAGGTCTCCGTGTTTTTTTGTCAAAGTTTAGGCACAGAACATTTGGGTTGAGTTGGGAAGATAACTCAGTTGCCTTCCTTGTTCTGTGCAGGTTCCCTTGGGTATACCATTTGGGAAATAGTGGTGTGGCCTTTTGCTAGGCTATTAAATGTTTCTTTTTTTCACTGCAATTCCAAATACCAGTTACTTTGATTCTAAATATTGATCCTTTGCTTTTTCACTTAGCTGAGAAAAAACAGTCTACTTCTAGGCTTTCTACCATGGATTCTTAGTGGAATCCAGTGCTTTGGAGCAGTGTATTGTAATGATCTAGAACCTATACTATAGGTAATACTTAGGGAATATTCCACCACTATAAGATATGATGGTTCATGTGATGTTTTCCCCCAGGACCCAGGAGGTGAGGCTGGTGAGGAATCTGTCGATGAAGGCACCAGTCGGATTAATGAACAAACCAGTTTTGCTGTAAACAAACTACGAGAACTAAATGAGAAACTTGACTATAAGAGGCAAGCTCTAAATTCTATTCAAAATGCACCAAAACCTGACAAGAAGGTAACTCTCCTGCTTTCAAGGTTGTCTTTAAAAGTTTCCATTTTTCTAATTTGATAAATAGTAGTTTTCAGTTTATGTTGAAAAGTGTTTCTTTAAAAAGAATTTCAACTCTAAGTTCCATTGGCTTTTTTTGTTTTTTTGTTTTTGCTTCTAGTATAGAATTAGCAAAGCATTTGTCTTTTATCTATTATGATTTGGGGTTCTTTCCCATCCTCAGCTGTAACTCTGTGTCTTTTGTCCGACTTGCCTACAGTGCCTTTGGGGAAGGGGCGGAGCTTCTCCTTGTGCCACAGTTGTTTCTGGAAGTGAGTTAACTCTGCAAGGACAATCTTAAAAATTTTTTTTCTTTTGAACACTGCAAGTACAACTTAGAGCACCTCACAGAATTATGCAAGAAATAGATGGTTTCGCTAGAAACCAACAGAATTTGAAAGTTTAAAAAATGTAAACAGCATCTCACTCTCTGGCATTCCTCACACCCAAGGGGTGGTGTGGCTTTTTGCTTTGTGTTCATGCCTCTTTGGTCGAAAATGGAGGTTTCCCTAATGTAGGAATGGCTGGCACTCTTTGCTTTCCCAAAGTGATCTCCTCTGGCACTTTCTGAATGTGCGTTAGAAGCCTGAGTGATGAGTAAGTGCAGGAGGCTATATGCTGGTCACCATGAAGAATCAGTGAAACAGAGTCTAACACCTGCCCTTGGGGAGCAAATGTGCTGACTGTGGAACCAAACGTTACAGCCCTTACTGATGATAAAATGCAGGATGTGCTTCCTGCAGGCTTTCTGAGGAGGGTCCTTGTGGGCTGCATGTTTAGGAGAGTTGAACATGCAGCCATGAGGCAAAGTTGAGGCAAAGCTGCTGTCCTCAAACTACAGAGTTGCATAACCTTATAGCTTTTCTCATTAAAAGAGATCCAAGGAGACGGTGAGCATAAAAATTTTTTTTAGTTATTTATTTTTTTAAATTGTAGCCAAGTATACATAACATAAAATTTACCGTGTGTACAATTCACTGGCATTAAGTATATTCACATTGTTATATAACCAGCACAACCATCCATCTCCAGACTGCCTTTTCATCTTGCAAAACTGAAACTCTATACCCAGTAAACAGTAATTCCCCATCTCCTTACCCCCAGTCCCTGGCAACCACCATTCTCCCTTTGCCTCTTATGAATTTAACTACTCTAAGTACCTCCTGTGAGTAGAATCATTCAGCGTTTGTCCTTTTGTGACTGGTTTGTTTCCCTTAGCATAATGTACTCAAGATTCATCCATATGGTAGCATGTGTCAGAATTTCATTCCTTTTTAAGGCTAATATTCAATTGCAGGTATATACAACATTTTGTTTGTTCATTTATCCATTGATGGACACTTGGTTTGCTTCCACATTTTGGCTATGGTAAGAAATGCTGCCTTGAACATGGATGTACAAATATCTCAAGACCCTGCTTTCACTTCTTTGGGGTATGGCTGGGTCATATGGTAGTTCTGTTTTTAATTTTTTAGGAATCTCTGTATTGTTTTCCATAGTGACTGCACCATTTTACCTTCTTACCAGCAGCACGTAAGGGTTCCAGTTTCTCGGTATCCTTACCGGCACTTGTTACTTTCTGTTTTTTGATAGCATTTGTTCTAATGGGTGTGAGGTGGTATCTCATTGTGGTTTTGATTTGCATTTCCCTAATGATGAGTAATGTTGAGCATCTTTTTATGTGCTTTTTGGCTATTTGTCTGTTTTCTCTGGAGAAATGTCTATTCAAGTACGCTGCCCATTTTTGAATCAGGTTGTTTTTTGTTGTTGAGTTTTAGGAGTTCTCTATATATTCTGGATATTAGCCCCCTATCAAATAAGTGATTTGCAAATATTTTCTCCCATTCTGTGAGTTGCCTGTTTACTGTGTTGATAGTGTTCTTTGCACAAAAGTTTTAAAAATTTATGAAGTCCAGTTTGCCTGTATTTTCTCTTGTTGCCTGTGCCTTTGGTGTCATAGCCAAGAAATCATTGCCAATCCCATGTCATGAAACTCCTCCATGTTTTCTTCTAAGAATATTATAGTTTTAGCCTTACGAGTAGGTCTTTGATCTATTTTGAGTTAACCTTTGTATATGGTATTATGTAAGGGCCCAACTCCATTGTTCTGCATGTGGTGATGATCCAGTTTTCTCAACACCATTTGTGGAAAAGACTGTCCTTTCCCACTTATGGTCTTGGCACCCTTGTTGAAAATCATTTGATCATATATGCAAGGGTTTATTTCTTGGCTGTCTATTCTATTCCATTGGTATATGTCTGTCTTTATGCCAATAGCATACCGTTTTGATTAGTGTAGCTTTGCAGTAAATTTTGAAATCAGGAAGTGTAAGTCCTTCAACTTCGTGGTTCTTCTTCAAGATTGTTTTGGCTATTCAGTTTCCCTTGAGATTCCACATGAATTTTAGGATGGATATTTCTATTTGTGCAAAAACATCATTGGAATTTTGATAGAGATTGTGTTGAAACTGTGGATTGCTTTGGGTAGCATTGAGTCTTAGCAATATTTAGTCTTCCAATCCATGAACATGGGATGTCTTTCCATTTATTTTTGTCTCCTTTGATTTCTTTCATCAGTGTTCTGTAGTTTTCATCATAGAAGTCTTTCACCTCCTTGCTTAAGTTCATTCCTAAGTATTTTATTATTTTTTATGCTATTGTAAATGGAATTGTTTTCTTAATTTCCTTTTTGAATTATTCATTGCTGGTGTATAGAAACACAGCTGATTTTAGTGTGTTGATCTTGTATCCTGCTACTTTGCTGAATTGCATAGCATTTTAGATGGTTTCATAACTCCCAGGATGTTTTTCCTGTGGCAGATTGTTTCTAAGTTGAAGGAGGAAATAATTCTAATAGAGAAAGAACGCACAGAACTTCAGCTGCACATGGCAAGAACAGATTGGTGGTGTGAGAACCTCGGTATGTGGAAAGCCTCCATCACCAGTGGAGAGGTAGGTTTGTCTGCTTTTCTTCCCAGTTTATTAGGTATTTATTTCCCAAGTTTTAAGTTTGACTTTATCAGACAAGATTTTGTTCCAAATAATTAAGGTTGGGAATAGAAAACTTATATTCATTCTTCTAGACTGCAATGGTCTTGCCTTCCTCACCCCGTATTTTCACTCTTGTTCATGACTGGGAGCTGTTACCGGGTTGCCTGGTGTAGATCTGATCTCCCTCCACTTCAGACAGAAAGTTGTCCTTGTTCATTGGAATCATAAGCAACTTTCAGATAGGAACAATTAATGTCCTTGAATTACCAATTTACTTTTCCACTGAGGGTTGAAATAAAATGGAAAGCACTGCTTGAAATTTGGAGATGAAAAATTTTAAATGTGTTTCTGATTGATCCGTCCTGCTGACTTCAGTGGCTCAAATGTCAATAGCTCTCAGATCTTTAATAATGAATATTTTTTCCCTTGAAGTAGAAAATATTTTGCTATTCTCTGAGGGATATGGGATAATAGTTTTCAGAATACACTGTATCCCTTTTCTTTTGTCTGTAAAAATAATTTCATTTAAAGGAAAGATATTTCTACGCATTTACATTGTTAGTGTTGACAACTCCTTCCTTCCCACCTGCCCGACTGTCGAAACCTGGAGATGAAGGTCAGGTCCAGCGTACCTAGAGATGATGTTACTAAGTGAAGTAAGTCAGACAGAGAAAGACAAATATCATATGATGTCACTCATATGTAGAATCTAATTTTTAAAAATGATATAAATTAACTTATTTATAAAAGAAACAGACTCACAGATTTCTAAAAGAAACTTATGGTTACCGAAGGGGAAACATGGCAGTGGGGCGGGGATAAAATAGGAGTTTGGGATGAACACACACACACACTACTATATGTAAGACAGATAACCAACAAGGACCTACTGTATAGCACAGGGAACTCTACTCAATATTCTTTAATAATCTATATGGGAAAAGAATCTGAAAAAGAATGAATATATGTATTTATATAACTGAATCACTTTGCTGTACACCTGAAACTAACACAACATTGTAAATCAACTCTACTCCAATAAAATTAATTAAAAAAAAAAAAAAAAGAAAGTCCGGTCCACCGTATAGCACACAAATGACAAGATCCTGAGTAAGTCATTGTGACTGTTTGGCCCCATCATTGCCTCAAATGGCTGGTCAAATACTCAGCTCCTGAGATTTGCAAGGGCCCAGCTGCCCAACTTATGTGTCCATCGCTGCTTTTCCCGCCAACTCAGTGGCCTGACACTCTTACCGGGGGAAGGGCTTAGAATTCACAATCTTAAATTCCCTTCTAGTTTAGGCAGCAAAACCACGCATGTTCTGCAGGAGCCAGCCTGAAAGCACACGTGTTACGTGAGAGCTTACCAAGTGCCCTTAGTGTGTCTTTGGTGCTTGTTGAGCCTCCCTTTAAGGTGAGCTGCAGGGCCAGATACCTTTCTTGAGGGGAGGGGAGGGCAGTGGGTAGGGAAGGTTGCACAGAGCCTGGAATACCATGTAGAAACGCTTGGTCACCGCAGATGCAGTTATCTCTGGGGTGGACATCTAGGAAGGGGGGCTCAGGGGATGTGATGTCAAAAGGTAACAGAGGAGGCCCTTGGAGGGCAGAGAACACACATTCTGTCACCTTCTCACCTTTGCCTAGAGCTGCCTCTGACATTTCACAGTTTATTATAACTATCTTCCAAAGGCAAATACTGAGGGAGGGAGGAGAGGAGGAAAAACCCTCACAAGGCCCTTTGCCCTGGTGATCAGTTATCACTCAGGAGCTGGCCGCGACCTCGGTCCCCGAAAAGATAAAGGAAATGGACCCAGAGGGGTCACCTGACTGCCGAGAGTTCACAAAGCAGCCCCGTGTGGGGACGTGTGGAGGATGTGTTTACCTCATGCCAGCCTCCCTGGAGCTCTGAGACGGGCTGAGCCGCTGTGAGCTGTGTGCTCGCCTCCACCTCCTGTCCTCACAGAGGGACGGTGGTCCTACCTGGTGGGGCTCAGCCAGTGCTCAGCAAGTCCGGCGTCTCCTTCCCTTGCCTTTCTGTTGATTCTTTGTCTCTAATTTCGGTTCATGACACTAACTCAAGCTTAGATTCAATGTATTTTCTTTTTGTTTCTCCTCTTATCCATTTACATTAAGAGCAATGGTGGCTATTCTGAATTATGATAGGGTGTGTGTGTAAGTGTTTAAGAATTACCTTAAGTTGGGAGGTAGGGGAAATTAGGTCTCCCAATGTGAAATTTCTCGAAAATGGAAATCACAGTTTGTGGAATCCTGTATTAAATTGGGGAAGCCCTCATCCTTCTCTGAGAGAGGTTTTGGTCTCTCACACCTGTTCGCTTCCTGTTAATTTGCTTTTTCAAGGAAACCCAGTTAGGATGTTAAGTCTGCTATGTTAGTTTTCTTTTGCTGCACAGCAAATTACCACGCATTGCATGGCTCAAAACATCACCCGTTTATTAGCTCACAATTCTGTAGCTTGAAAGTCCAGCGCTGTCTGACTGTGTTCTCTGAATCGTAAGGCTGAAATCAGGTTGCTGGCCAGACTGAGTTCTTGTCTGGAGAATCTGGGGAAAATCCACTTCCAGGTCCATTCAGGTCGTTGGCAGGACTCAGTTCCTGGTGGTTGTGGGACTGAGGACTCTGTTCTTTTGCCGTCAGCACGATGTTGCCCTCAGTTCCTGGCAACACTCCCAGACCCTTTCCGCGTGGCCCTCTCCGTCTTCACAGTGGCACAGCGTGTCCGATCTTTCTCGTGCTTCCTCTGATTCCTCTTCTGCTACTCGCCCGAGAAATCCCTCTGCTTTGAAAGGGCCCATATGGTTAGGATTAGGCCCTAGTTGAAGGTTGGTTGTCCATGTAACATACCCTAACTGCCAGACTAGAACCCATCATTTTCAAGTCCTGGGGACGATGTGGGGCATACATACCAGGGAGAGGGAGATCCTGGGGGACACTTAAATGTCTTGCCTACCGTATTGCTCACCATGCTTTTTGTTGCTGTTGTGTTTGTCTGTTTTTCCAAGGTTACAGAAGAGAATGGTGAACAAATGCCCTGTTACTTTGTCATGGTAAGCTTACAAGAAGTTGGAGGAGTTGAAACTAAGAACTGGACAGTCCCCAGAAGGCTCAGTGAGTTTCAGAATTTACACCGGAAACTTAGTGAGGTATGAATTCTTGTGAACACAGATTTAGAATAACTGAAGAAGAGATTTAAGAGCTCATTTCAATTTTTACACACAAAGAAACTGATTCATCTTTCTCCTTTGCTGTTGATACTGGCAAGGGGGCATTTTCAGCTTGATGTTTAGAAATTTACTTGAAGATCAACCATCTAGCCTAGTCTAAATCCTTCAGGATAGATAATTGTCTGACCTCCATTGAACCCCCCAGAACCCCAGAGCTGGAGGAGAGCTGGGGAGCATCGATGGCCAGTGGTTTCAGAGCTGCCAGTTGTGACCCACTGGGGGTAGTGAGATCAATTCTGGGTTGCAGCAATAGAAAGAGGATAGAATATATTGCATTTCATCACATAAAGGAATTGAATCAGTAGAGTGCGGTGGTTCAGAGCACAGACTCTGCAGCCAGGCTGCTCGAGTTTGGATCCAGTGTGGATCCTCGCTTTACTATTTACCAGCTCTGTGACCTGGGCCTGTCACGCTATCTCTTTATGCCTCTTTTTCCTTATCAGTAGAATACAGATATTAATAGTGCCTTCCTTACCTATCTCACAGAGCTGTTGTAAGAATGAAGGGAATAAGCGTGTACAGAGCATTTAGAAGAATGTGCTGCACATAGTAAACATTATTTGTTTTTGTTAGTAGTAGTTACAGTAGTAGTAGTAATGAGCATTGTTTCATGGTACTTTTGCTTCAGTTTTATGGGTGTATATATTATAAGTATGCGTGTGTATATTATAAGTATGGGTGTGTATATTGCATATATGGATGTGTATATGTCTGGGTGTGTATAAGTATGGGTGTGTATATTGCATATATGGATGTGTATATTGCGTGTATGGATATGTGTATTGCGTGTATGGATGTGTATATGTTGGGGTGTGTGTATTGTTATGTCTAGGTGTGTGTATTATATAATATATGGATGCATGTATCTGCATGTGCATTGTGGGTTGCAATGTGGTGTGTATTTCCTACTGTGGATTTTAGTTTAAAATGTTTGAAAGCTACTAATCTAGGTCAGTTCTTTTATTTGATAGATGAGGGAACGTGATCCCAGAGAGTTTAACTGACTCGTCGTAGGATGTATACATAATGGCCAAACCAGGACTAGAATCCAGGTTGTCTTAGTTTCCATTCATGATTTTCCCATTTTTCTCAGGAGTTGCATCTCCTCTAACTCTCCATCTACTGGAGCTAATTGCCCTTTACCCCAGCAATTAAAGGGTTCTTCAGTTGTTTCTACCTTCATTTAAGTCCATTTTTCTCTTCCTCAGAATGAACTGATGCTGGTAAAACCCTACGGTCACCTCTCAGACCCTTCTTTTGCAAAGGAAATATGTCTGTTTCCTTTCACCTTTTCTTCTAGGGTGATTTTTTAAAAACACTTTAAATCAGTAATTTCTATCAAAAACAATTGCTCTGAAGCGTTAGAGGAAACAAGCCTTATAAAATTTCACGTCTGTCCTTTTGTCTCATGATCCTTCTTCCTCTGTGGCCTGATTCCTGGGGTTCTTCTCTCACCTTTGGTATTTCCTATTGTGTGAGTTTTTTCTTTTCTTACTTTCTTTCTTTTTTTTGGAGTTTTCATTTTTTGAAAGAACTCTTCCTGTTGACAGCTGTGATAGGTCCCTGGCGGGGCTGCTGTGACCCTGAAAACAGCAGGAGGGAAAGCCGTTGCAGGCAGACTCTGTGCTCACTTACTTTTCAGCACCAGTGATCTAGTCGGCATATTCCAGTGGCCCCAGTGCCTTAGTGAAGAGGCAGCGTCTGGAGCATTTGGAACCCGCTGTCCTCCTGGCATCTGAGGGGCAGACTGCAGAGTCCTGCGGGCATTGGCACTGAGCTCAGACTTTACGGTCAGATGGATGTGGGTTGCAGTCCTGATCCTCAGTCGTCTCACATGTAAAATAGGGGTGACTCAGAGCTGTACACACACCAAGCCTCTAGCACAGTGTCTGGCAGAATGCAGGATTTAATCCACAAATGGAAGTTTATTATCTGTTAACATATTTTATTATTATTAATATATTTACATTCTGCAGTTTGCCCTTGAAAGGCAGTAATAAAGCTACAACCTGAGTTATTCTTTCTTTCCATGGTCTTCTTTTGTCAACCTTGATAACTTTTTACAGAGACGTTGTAAACAAAACACATTCTAAGAGAAAAGTCCTTGCTGGGAGCCACGTGTCCATACCCCACACACTGTGCTCCGTGCCTGTGGTGCAGACCCACCTTCCCAGCCCAGCTCCACAGTTTCCAGCTTCCAGGCTTTTGTAAGTCCAGGGACGGGCGTTAGCTTTTTTCGTCACATGTCCTGTTCCTCCGGATTCCTTGAGCCTGGTTAGAACAGGTAGGTTTTCAAGGCCTTCAGTCTCAGAGGAACCTAGTATAGGAAGAGGATACTCGGTTTGTTCTTATTAAAAATCTAAAATTTTTTTTAAAGATTTAAATGTAATTTCAATATACTAACATTTAATTTTTTTTCCCTCACAGTGTTTCCCTTCTTTAAAAAAAGTCCAGTTGCCTTCTCTTAGCAAGCTGCCTTTCAAATCTGTAGATCAAAAGTTTATGGAAAAGTCAAAGAATCAATTAAATAAGTTTTTACAGGTAAGCAAACTTTCTGGATATGGGAGGAAAATTAGTTATTTGGGGGTTATTGGGGGTTGAACTGTCATCATTCTAAGAGTTTGCCTGTTTGCTTCCTGTTCTCACAGGTCAGGACAGATCCTCAAAATATCTTTGGTTTTGGGTTCTGGGGTTTTTTTTTTTGGTGATATATATATATGTATATGTGTGTATATATATGTATACTCTACAGACAGAAAATGCAGATACCACGTGTACGGCTTTCTCCATTTTCACAAACTGGACACACCCTCATAACTAGCACCTAGTCCCAGAGACAGAGTGTCACCAGTCCCGCCAGCGTCACCACAGGTAACCGTGGTCCCGACTCACGACCATGCGGTTACAGCTGGTTTTGAACTTCACATGAGTGGAGTCACAGGGCGTGGACCCCCTTCACTCGGGATCGTGGGCCTGAGGTCCTCCCATAGGGCTGTTTCAGTTGCAGACCGTTCTTTGATTTCATTTTTGTTCTCGTTTTCATTGTTGAATGGGCTTCTCCTGGCGTGAACCCCCTGCAGTCTGTTCCTGCTCTTGTTGATGGGCGTTCGGAGAGTTTCCAGCTGAAGGCTGTTAATAAGCTGCCAGCGCTTGGCTTTTGGTGGATAGCTGCTGGGGAATCCCTAGGCATTTGGGTTTTTCAGTTTTTCTGAGTGGCCGTAGCGGTTTGTACACTCTCACCAGCGGCATGCGGGCTTCTGTTCACTCCACACTGGATGGTTTCTTTTGTGAAGTTAAAGTTGTGTCTGCTCTTCTGTCGTGTTGCCTGTCTTTTCCATATCGCTTTGCAGGAGTTTCATGTGTGTTTTGGATGTGCGTCTCTTGTCAGAGCATATGTGCTGTGGCTATCTTCTTTCTGTGGGTTGCCTTTTCGGTCTCTTAATGAGCATAAATTCTCAATTTTAATTTAGTCCAATTTATCCATTTTTTTCCCTTTTGTGGTGAATGCCTTTTGTGCTTGTGGAGAAATCCTTGCCTACTGCAAGGTTCTAAAGATAGTCTCCTTATTTCCTCTAAATGCATAACTGGTTTCTTTCACTCTATCTTTAGAGCATAAGACCGGACAAAGGTATGCTGTCTCCAGTAGCAAACCACTATTTATTTTTTCCTTAGCTGGGGCCTCTGTATTCAGGGTATAGTTAAGTTGCTCACACCATGGCCCCCAAAGCCCGTATAGTTCTCGGGGGGCATGGACCTTTGCCTTGTGAAACACTTTTTGCCAATGCAGTAGTAGCTAGAAGTCCTGAGACTTAATAACGGATGTTGCCAGATTCTTAGTAAAGGTTATGTTATATTCAGTTGGATCAGGGTGTGAATCATAGTTAAAGTAGGTACATTTTAGCTAGAGTTCCCTTGCAAGTGTTTCTAACTATTTTTCTCTCATATATTCATCTCTCTCTAAATATATATGTATTTTTAATAAATATATAAATGTGTGTGTGTGTATATATATATGTATATGTATATATTTCCCTCAGGAAATAAAATAATTGCACCTTTGAAAAACTTTCCGAGTTTAATTATGGCAGAACTGGGATAGAGAATCATTAATGTTTAAATGCTATTACAGGAGAGAATTTAAAACTGAAATATTACCATCTCGTTGCTGATTCAGAACATCTAGGAAATATTAAACCCACTCAAGCATTGTACCTGATTAAATCGTTCAGATGAACTAAAGGTCTTGTTTGTGAAACGAATATGTATTATTCAAAATCCAAGCTTGTGAAGCCCCACGTGTGTAGCTCTGGGATCTTGCAGCTGATGCTTCCCTTTCCTTCCAGCCTCTGCTGTTGGGGGAGGGAGGGTCTCGGGTTGTTCGGTGCTTCCAGCCCTTCAGCTGCCTTTCCAGTTGTGCTGCAGAGACTGGGGTGCCCCCTGCACTTTTGGGGATGCGGGGAGGGGTCACTCGTGCCCCTGTTGGGTTGCTGGTGATGGAAATGGGTTAGTGATTCCTGCCCTGGTGCCAAGAGAAGCATGTGCTCTGTGCTGCCAGTAGGTGGCGTGGGCGAGGCTGGGGGCGGGGACCATCTGCCTGAAGAGGTGGAAGGGGCATCTCAAGGGGCCATTTGTCTTTTGATCAAGAGGACTGTAAGTCAGAAAGTAATGGTTTAAATTGCTTTTCATTTCCTCAAAGACTTTATGTGAAAGTGCTCACTATTTAATAACTTTAGGTAGATTACATAGCAGACTGAAGTTTCAAAATATCATCCCACCAGCTGCAAACAGGAAAAGCAAGACGCAAAAGGTTTAGTCTGAAAGGCAGATATTATTAGGTCCACAGGACCTTCCAGAAAAGAGGATTCCACTGAGTGTATGTTTGTGTGAGTATTTATATATGACACATGGTTCCCTTCGAGGTATACTGATAATAGATAATAATCTAGCCAGTCGTCCCTCACACACAGGCAGCTTACTCTAGCCGTCCCGGCGGTAGCGCGGTACCCACTTCTGGGTGTGCGTGCGCTGTTCGCTCTTCCTGGAATGTTTTACTCTCCTCGTCTTCCACTGACCGGTCCTCTTAGAGGCTCCGCCTGTGTAGAACAACGTGCTCTAAGCCTCTGGGGGGAAGGAGTGGGGATTAGGATTATATTCTCAGCTTAAAGATGTGATAAAATCCCAATTGTACCTTGCCCCATAGACATAATCTTTGAGAACATTTCTAACTTCTCATACATGTTCAATTTGGTTATTTTCCTTCATGATAGAATATAACTTAGTCCAAAGATTTGTCATCCTTAATGATTTCCTTATTTATGTTGCTTGCATTATTTGAGACTTACATTGGTTATCATTTCCTACTATTTGATAACAGAGTGTTGGAGTGGAGATTAGCTAAAGGAAATCAAGGTGGAAGGAGACTATCTCACTCCTCCTAATCCACCCTCACATGCAACTGAGCATTTAATGCTCTACAAAAGGAATAAAGGCTCAGGGGCCTGCCCGGGAAGGCAGTAGTGACCCCAACAGCCTGTCCCCTAAATCTCCTTCCCCACGTCTGAGGCAGAACCTGCATCTTCAGGCCAGTCTTCCGCAGGACACAGGAAGCTGACAACCACTGGAATGCGGGGGTGGGGGGGTGCCCCGGGACCCCCGTCCCCAGTGTGGCACTATTGGGCACGCTCGGAGGTGCTTTTCTAGGGAGGGTCACAGGGTTTATCAGATTTCAAGCTTCGTCTGAACAAATATAATGTGAACGTCATGGACCAACTCCTCTGGGACCAGAATGTAACCTGTTCTCCCAGCAGAGAGGGTTCTGCCATCAGAACCCCAGTGTTCCAGCCCCCCAGGGGGGTTACATCATCCATGGGGCAGGATTTCTCATTGGTTCATTTATTCCTAAACCCTGTATCTGTGAGTACCAGACATTTACACATTCTTGTGGTCACATTGTTAATTTTCCTGTCTTACCAGTAGCACTTGCTTTGTATGTAAACTTGATGCATGTTCTCCTTTCCTTTCTCCTAAGGCCAGAGAAGTACAGAGAACTTGAGCAAATTTCCAGTTTACGGGCCAATAAAAACAGTTATAAAATTATGTAAACATACGCTGCCTGTGGAAGGTGGAGCACAGGGACAGAAAACTACTGCCTGGCAGGCAGTTACCACCATGTGACAAGCCAGAGCTCTTTCTTCAGCTGATGTACAAAGTCCGCATGTAGCCATGAAAGGGTTGGGTGGGATCCCTGGGTAGTGTGCGAAAAACACAGATGACTTTCTTTTTTTTTTTTTTTTTAATTAATTAATTATTTATTTATTTATGGCTGTGTTGGGTCTTCGTTTCTGTGCGAGGGCTTTCTCTAGTTGTGGCAAGTGGGGGCCACTCTTCATCGCGGTCTCTCTTGTTGCGGTAGCACAGGCTCCAGACGCGCAGGCTCAGTAGTTGTGGCGCACAGGCTTAGTTGCTCCGTGGCATGTGGGATCTTCCCAGACCAGGGCTCAAACCCATGTCCCCTGCATTGGCAGGCAGATTCTCAACCACTGCGCCACCAGGGAAGCCCACAGATGACTTTCAAAGGCGGCAGCCCCTGGACCCGCAGGCGGTTTGCACAGTGAGACTTCACGTCGCCCTGAGCACGATCAGGGTGCTCCAGTTAACCCACAGAGCGCTGTTTGCCATCAAGCTCAGTGAGAACTGATCTAATATATTTTATTTCAGGAGGAAAGGGAAGTGGTTTTGGGTTCAGAATTGCGATGAAAGTAAATTTCCCGGGACAGTCAACTCTTTGCCTTCACTCCTGGTGGCTCCCAGCGCGCAGACGAACCGCGCAGGAGGAATTAATCCTCTTTCTCCCACAGAGTCTGCTTTCAGATGAAAGACTGTGTCAGAGTGAAGCACTTTATGCCTTTTTGAGCCCTTCTCCTGACTACCTCAAGGTTATTGACGTGCAGGGGAAAAAAGCCACTTTTTCATTGTCCTCATTTCTGGAAAGACTCCCTCGCGACTTCTTCTCCCATCAGGAGGTGAGCTGTCTGAAGCTTGTATGTTTTTGAAGCATATTTAAGCAGACGTCTTCTGGGAGGCTGTCTGATGTGGCAGGTATTTGTGGAAGGCCTGCTACAAAGGGGGAGAAAGCAAATACCTTGAGCTACCATGGCTGTCATATGTGGGGACAGGGTTGGTAACAAGGTAGGTGAGGGGCCTGTGGATGGAGCCCCTCTATGGAAGGTGGCCCAGGCCGGGGGCCGTCATTGCGGAGGAGTTGGCGCTAATGTTGAGGTTCAGGAGAGGAGGGTGTGTTTGGGGAACAGTCAGCAGGTCTTTGGACGGGGGAGGGCTTCGGGAGTGGGGGCTGACGGAAATGAGGCCAAGAGTAGGAGGAGGGGCAAGGCCGCGCCGGGCTGAGGAGTTTAGGTTTTATCTCAGGGAATGGAAAGCCGTGTCATGTCCTGAAGCAAGATGAACCTCGCAGTGATGTGGGTGGGTGAAGGAGTGACTAGAGAGAGACTGCAGACATTTGCGATCTCATACCTGGCCCTCGGGCTTCCCTCCGGGGGCTCCTTACTTGGCTGAGGCCTGCGGCCCCTCGTTTGGCTCTCCAACAAGTTGCACGAGACCATCTCCGAAATGTGGCGTCTCCTTAGTTCAATGCCAAACGCCACCGCCTCTTCACCAGAATTGGTTTAATGAGCTTGGACAGAAGGAAGTAACCATGGAAAGGCGCGTCTGCTTTACCGCGTCCTGAGCTGGAGCAGAGCCCGCGAACCACAGAGGGTCCCCATGCCTGCCTGCCTCCCTCCTGGGCATCTCCCCGCCTCTTTCCTGCACGCCACACATGTCACGTCTGGCCGTACTTGGCCCCTCCCCTCCGTCACCTCCCGTTTATCCCTGAACCTCTTGGGATTCACCCTGTGGCCCAGTCACTCCGGGAAACTGCTCTCTGAAGGCAGGCCAGTGGCCGACCAGCAGCCTCCTCCCGGGCTGCAGCTCCTCCAGCCCCTGCACCGTGTGCTGTTGCTGGACTTGCAGTGCAGCCGTGAGGTTGGCGCTACCCCTCCGGGCTCTGTGACTTCTCAGCCCCCTCCTCTGCTCATCACGCCCCCGAAGCCCTGTCGTTAGGCTGCTGCTTGCTCCCGCAGCTTCAGCTCCCCCCCTGCACACATCCGAATGAACTTCCTCAGCTGTCCTTCCGCTGCCTAATGTCTGCACCCCTGCTGCAGCTCTTTGCCCTGCTTGGAGAAACAGCCACGTGTATACTGGCCACCGCCCCGCAGAGCTAAGGGCCTCTCAAAGTCGGGATCCACGTCACACTCGTTGGCACTAGCCTGGTGCCTGGCATAAATGAGTTTTCAACTGAAATTTGCTGATATGCAGATCAAGAAGTGAGACTAGCTGAAGTACAGAATAAAAGCTTGAATCAGAGCTTTAAAAATAACTAAATTACTTTAAATTATACATGTCTTTAAAAAAACAGTGAATTTAAAATATTTCAAGTTTAAAAGCCTTCCTTTTAAAACTCAAAATGGTTAGAAGCTGTTTTGTTATCTACGAATTCACGCCTCATTAATACAGTGACAGAGGCTTTTCAAAATTATTTTAGACCTTGAATAAGGCTTTAGGATCAAGCTGTGCCCTGAGTTTAGATACACTTTGGCCTCTTTGTGAAAATGCATAGGTTTCTGCATGTAGGGAAGTTGAAGGATTGTGTGAGGTTGAACCATAAGTGCATCGTTCGGAATTGACACTGGGATAAGGAGAACGTATCACCTTCCTTGGATGAGTGACCTGCTTCCTGTGACTTTACTGTTCCCCCAGGAGGAGGCAGAGGAGGACAGTGACCTGTCAGATTATGGTGATGACATGGATGGAAGGAAAGACTCCTTGGCTGAACCATGTTTCATGCTGATTGGGGAGATTTTTGAACTTCGAGGAAGTAAGCTTCTTTGTTACTATTCAGTGGTGTTTGCTGGTTAAGTGGTTACACACACACACACATACATACACACACACACACACACACTTAATATCCCTTTGTTCCTGAATCAGACGTGTATTTATATTCATTCAGCAAATACTTTTACAGGCCAACCAGATACCAAGGTAGGATCTGAGGACACAACCTTAGGACAGATATCCCTGTACTCATGGAACTTAGGGTCCTGCTTTACCCTGCACCATGTTCCTCTGTATACAGAAAGCTGGAATGCTTTGAATTTCTTTTTATGTGACTTAGCATAGCCTCATTGCTTCATCACCAAAAGGTATACAAAAACTAATTTTGCATAGCAGAGGAAGAGCCCTGTTGTTAAAGGTGAGTATGTGGCCAGGGATGCAGGGATGCCCAAGCCTGCTTTCAGCCACCTCTCCTCCCTAGAGGAGTGGTCATCCGTGCAGGTGTGGGGGAATTTTGTCCCCAGGGGACATTTGGCATGTCTGGAAACATTTCTGGTGGTCACAGCTCGTGGGAGGGTGCCACTGGCATCTTGTGTGTGGGGGCCAGGGACGCTGCTACGCATCCTCCAGCGCACAGGACAGCCCACAGCAAAGAGTTGTCCTGTCCCAAATGACAGCAGTGCCAAGTTGAGAAATCCTACCCTAATCGTTCCTGAGGGAGATGTACTTAGAAGAAACAAGAGCAAAAAGAGGGTCAAAATACTCTTTTGTTAAGACCTGCACAAGTGCCTCTCTCCCGAAGCGGTACCGGGGTGAAAGGTCAAATGGTACTTCTTGGCTTTAGTCTTGAGTCCTGAATAGGACTCTCTGCCCACCCTCACCTTCCACAGTCCCCAACCTGTAAATCACGACGCCAGCATACTCGGTCACACCTGGAGCCTCGAGTCCTAGCTAGAGGTGTGCCAGGTGCCTAAAGGCACCGCTGAGCGCCTAGCAGAGGAAGCGCACGAGAGGAGCGAGGTCTCGCAAGGCACAGCAGTGCTCCAGCCGGTAGCGTGTTGCTCGGAGAACGTCCTGGCTCTGCCCACTTGGGTGAGCATCTTTTCCCCTGGGGCAGAGAAGGTGGGCTGGGAGTTGGTCCTATACAGGAAGCCGGCTGTGCATCGCTTCTTATTTATATATCCCTTAACATGTCGCTTAAAGAATTCTTCGCAGATGAAGGAACTTCAAGTGCTGTTATAGACTTGAGCGCGTCTTTTATGTCTTTTAATCCTCAGTATCTTTACAACGATTGATCCATAGTAGGTGATCAATGAAAATGCTTGGATGGATGGATGGATGGATGGATGGATGGATGGATGAATGAATGAATAGGCAAGAAAATTTTCAGTGCTGGGATTGTTTTGGTCATTGAACTTTTTCTTCCTCTAAGCCAAATCTTAAAATAATCAGCAAACACTTTGGGAGCTTATGGTTTAGATATAGCTCCATAGGGGAAACAAAAATATCTCAGAGGTAGATTCTTCCTTCAGTGAATTTACAACATAATGGTTTCAAAAATGTAATTCACATTAAGCAATAGACACAAATTCTAAACGCCAGGCAGAGATTTATATATAAGCATGTTCATTTGAGCATAATTACAGTAAGGAAAAATTGGAACTAAGCTAAATTCAGAAATGGGTGATAGTTAAATTAAGAAATATCCACATGATGGAATATCGTCCAAGTATTAAGGATCCTTTCAGATGAAAAAGCTATAGCTGGTCCGTATTTTCGACACTTTAAGATGTATGCTGATGTTTAACTTGGTTCAGTATAGGCAGAAAAAAACAGTTCTCCCCCCCACCCCAAGTCTGGCTCCTCCTCAGTGAAATCTGCCTATTAAATCATGACTCCTCCCCGTCTCCCACAGAGTCGATAAGAATGAGGAAGCACTGTCTTAGCCTTTGGTCAGCGTGTTCTCTGCGACACAAAGAGATTGAGAAGGCTGGTGGATGCGTCAGAGGCAGTCAGGGCAGGAGTAGGGCTCAGTCCTCTCTCTGTGGTGTGCATTTCCTCCCTCATGTGCCTGCTCAGAATATTTGGGTTTGCTAGTGACTTTCCAGAGGGGAATAAATAGAACATCATTGATAAGGAGATGTGACATATTTGCCATCAGCAAAATCCTAGTGTTGCTGCAGCTGCCTCCATGGCTTTGAACGAATGAGTCCTTGGAAAGAATAATGGGGCTATTCTGTGTTGGAGTGGGGACTAGGGAAGGGTAGGAAAATGTTGTAGAGTCAGGGGCATCAGTCATGGGAGAGAATCTGTAGCAGAGCCGTTTTTGGTTCCTGCTCTAGTTCAGTTTATGAAAATGGACCAGAAGTACAGCTGTTTTAAACATTTCTAACCAGTCACTCGGCTGTCAGGCATTCTTCCTGGAGTGGCTCATGTCTTCAGACCCTCTGGGTGTGAGCTACCTCTCTGCTGCCTTAGAAAGGTGGAGCGAGGTTACCATCCCTGACAGACGCTCCTCCCAGCCTGAACGCCAGCCTCAGATGGGCACGTCTGCAGTGCACTCTGAATTCCATCAAACACTTAGGGCACTTCTGAGGCATGGTCCTGACTCCAGGACTTGACTCTCACTTGAAGGATTAACACCACTGCACCTGGACACTTAGATCCATTTTTAAAGTTAGAAATGACTTGAGAATGTATTAAAGTCTAGTACCAAGTCTGTGTTAATTGTTGATTTCTGTTTGTGTGCCTTCCCTTGTACAGAGGTGTTTGTGAATTTACTCTTTTTTTTTTTTTTTTTTTGGGTGCAGGAGCCCTGAATTGGCTCCATCATAGCCAAGTCATGTGTCACTAGCTAAACATTGCAGTGGATGGAAGTGAAATATAAACGGAATATTTGGTTTCGATTCCAATTTGCAGACCAAAAATATCCTCACAGCATTTCCTTGCCTTCTTTTGGTTTATATTCATATTCTACACTTATAACAATGTGTCTCCTAATCTAATGCTAATAGTAAAAGTTTAGATATGTAGGACCCTTCACAAAACTCTTTCACACAAAGTATTGACATGACTGTCCAGCAAAACGAAAGTACATGCTAACACTGTCCTTTTCCAGGTGAGGTCACTGAGGCTCGGAGAAGGTGATGGTGGCCGCCTGCTCCAGGCGGTGGCACAGGAGCGATGAGTCCATGGCTCACTCGGAATCCTGGGGCTTCCCAGTTCCCCTTTCTTCCCCCACGGGCATGAAATATATAAAAATGCATGATCTACAAACTACTATTCAAAAGGGAGCAGTTAGACCCATCAATTTGTTAATATTTCAAAATATTTGTCAACATCTGACTACAGATGCTTCTCGTTCAGAGCCGTGTATTAGAATATTGGGTTCAACAAGCCAGGCACAAATCTAAAAGGAATTGCACTGTCTGCTAGTGGAAAACAGACGTCAGTAGCCCGGGGACACATGAAGTACAGTTTTAGTTCCACTTGCTAGCTCAGCTGTTAGGCATTGAAAAGCTGTAAGAAGTCTTAAGTTTCCTCTCATCAGTTGCTAAGTAGAAAATAAAAGCTTATTCATTAGAGTATTCCTGGGCAGAAGTTTGCTAAGCTAGACCCAAATTCTGTGGATATTAAAGCCCCTGACTTAGTGTCCAGATTTGGACTGAGTGACGTGGTTAAGATTTATGCTTTGTGCTGCTATGAAAATGTCACGATTGTGATAGCCTGTGGTAATGCTTTTCCTCTGATTTATATTTTAGTGTTTAAATGGGTGAGAAGAACATTAATTGCTCTCGTTCAGGTCACTTTCGGAAGAACCATCAACAAGTGAGTTGCACGAAACTAATGTTTGAATTCATGCCCTAGCCTTTGCCTTAATAGTCCAGTTACATCCCCAACTCAAGGTTTTTTCGTTTCTCTTACTTTTTATTTCTGATATGATTCTAAGATTGGATAGGGAAGCAGATTTCTACAAGACTCTCTCCCCCAGAATGCGCGGTGCACCAGATAACAGAAGCTTGGGCTGGCTCTGGCAGGCTGGTTGACAAGGGTCAGAAGATTGTTCTGGAAAGTTCTCTGTTGACCATGATCACTGGTTTTAATATCTTGGGTACAGCGTTTTTATGTCACATGATGGGGATCAGTTTAAGGCTTAGACTCTGAGCCAAAATGAAAGTAGGATGAGCATCGCACGGCAGGTATTTATTTGAAGGGAAATGCAAACCATGTATTTTTTTAGAGTTGGGGTGATATTAAAATAGTAACTCCTCTTGTTAGTTGATAGCTAAGTATCCATGAGGGGTGTGTGTACCCTATAACACTATTATAAGCCATATGTGTATTCTGAATTGTATCACGTTACCCATATCCCTAAGGGTTATACTCTATGCCCAGTACCCAATGCTTACGAGGCTGTAGCATTATGACTTTCCCACACAAAAACTGGGAGTCAACTGCTAAAACTAAGGGGAAAAAAATCAGTTATTTTTGTATAGCAAAATATGTTTTAAGATGAAATTGTCAGATTTTTCCAAATGAAAGATTTAGTTGTCAGATGTATGTATAAGGTTAACATTATAGTTTTATCACATAAATCTTATAAAGATTTTTGGGAAACATAATAAAGATATTATATTTTTATTCAGTTGCAAATAGAATATATTTTCCTTGTGGTCATAAACCAAAATTTACTTCTGTTTATTTCTAAGATTTTTTTAAAGAATGGTGTTAGTGGCTTGTTTAGTTGACTTTTAGTATCATGGGCTTTTAAGCAGAAAAATGCCCTGTTTAACTTACAGTTTCAGTCAGAGGCAAACCTCTTAACCTTAGTACCGACAGGCCTTGGATAAAGAAGTTTTCAAAATGGCCCTATTTTTCTCAGAACTCCAGACTTGCTAATTTATTTTCTTTTTCAGTTTCAGAAAATCATGCATACATTCCCTGCTCCTATTTATGATATTGGCTCTTAATTTTAAGATGAGCAGCTGTGGTTTGAGAGTGGTGAATACATCAGGCGGTTCTTGACATGGGGCTGGGGGAGGGGGACCATGTAGGGAATTTTCAGACTGTGGGTTTCAGTGGGCTTTTTATCAGGTAGGGAAGTTACGGAGCACCTGGCCCTGTGCTGTTTTGCCTCAGGCAGACGAGGACACATCATAAAATTAAGTAGCAGCACGATATGTGCCTCTCGCCTTGTACCAACTGTAATTTCACATCCCAGAATTGCTGCAAAAGCTTCCTCCAGTTTTGGCTAATACAAAGTCGGACCTAAATTGATAGAAAATGCTTAGGTGATGGCCTTTGGTAAAAGTCACTCACCTAATTTTAAGTTGCAAACTGAAATTCTCCTTCTTCATTTCTTCATGCAGTGCTGGTGAGTAACCCAAAGACTACAGGCAAAACAAGCTGTGTTTTTATGTAGATTTTACTTAGGCAGGCAGGTCAGCAGGTTCTCAAAGCCAAAGTCCCATTGAATTAATAAAATTATTTTATTTGATCTAGATATGAATTGCACAGTTCTAAGCAGTATTGGGAAGTATCTTAGGAGACATGCAGTTACAAACAGGATTACCATGGTTCTAACTCACAGTGGAATTTAGACTTCATTGGTGACTAGTTACTGTGTGCAAAGTGCTGGGCTTGAAACATCTATTTCAGATACTATTTCTGAAAACCTCACACTGTCCCTTTAAAAATCTGGTTGGGAAGTCAGATTCTTAAAGGGCTTTTTGATTTATTATTTGTGAACTAATTTTGAAACTTCAGGTCTTCCTTGCACTAACAGTCCAAGGTGATTCTGCTCCCATTTCTGCAGAGAGACGTCCCCTCCCCACCTCAGCACCGCTGCTGGCTCTGTGAACGGGGCTGCCCTCTGCAGCAGTCCTGTGGTTGGCTGGAATTTGATGAAGTAGGGTTTACGGAAGACCTGGGTAACCAGATAAAAGCCACTTTTTATAACCGTGCAGGTCAAGATCTGCCCGATTTTCACTCCTGTGGGAAGGTGACGTGGCTGGATAGCAGTGTATCTTTTCAAAGTCCCCCACCTTTGTGGTGAAAGGGGGGTGTCTTTTCCCCCTTTGCCTCGTGAGCATGTGAGATGTTTCCCGGGTCGGACAACTCTGCCCAGCGTCCTCTGCCGCGGCCGCCCCAAGGGACAATTAGTGAAGAAGCTTGGTTCTCCCCAGGACTTCCAGAGCTCAGGGAGCTCTTCACAGTCTTTAAAACGGATTGATGTTTTCAGTTTATACCACTTCATGGAGAAATTAGTATGTTAAGTACCGTGCACAGTTAAGAGTAGTTGCAAGCTTCAAACAAATCAATCTCCTCTCAGTTCTTGCTTTTCCAGATTGAAAGACACCGTGCGGCAAACATTTAGAGAATTCAGTACCAGTGAAAATGTGAGCTCCAGGAATGAATGGCTATCAGTGTTACCAAAATAAAAAAAAACTTTCCGAGTCAGAGTTTAAAAATCCAATTCCTAGTTTATTCATCAAACGCTTATCTTAACCTACCCATTGATAAATGCCTTGTGAGAATAGAGAATAAGATTTTTAAAAACCTCATCCAAGAAATATTCTGCTCTTGAAAGACAAATCCGGGACGCAGTGGACTGGGCCGTCAGCGAGCAGATGGTGGTCTGCTACATCGGCGCTCTCCGCGATGCTCTGTGGCCCGCTGGGAATTTGGCGCCTCCGAACACAATCCCAAGCGAAGAACAAAGCCAGGAAACAAAGCGGAGAGCACAGCAGAAGCTGCTTGAAAACATTCCAGGTGAGGCCTGGGTTCTGACTCTGAAAGTCAGATGAAAAGGGAGTGTTGATGGCCCTTCTCCTTTTTCACTTCGGAAACATTATTTACAGTGAAAAAAGTGATCATACTTTTTCCTTTTAAATCATGTCTTGTCCCTTGCTAAGAAATTATACTGAGAATCCCAATAAGAACAGTACTGGTTATAATTTAACTAGAAAAATGTTTTAGAACAGATAATAAAATTTTATGCTTTAAAAACCCTGTTAAAGTACCCTATTTTGAGAGCTCAGTTTTTAATTGGGGATCCACATGTTAAAATTATAGTTTGTATAAATGCCTTATATTGAAAAATTCTAAGTTTTCTCCTTAGACATTGGAAAGAGCTGATCACTCATGTTCCTCGCGTCTCTGTGCCTTTATGTGCTGTGTGTGCATATGTCGTAGCCCCTCACTGAAGGTCCATGCAGGGTGCACTTTATCAATAGCAGCGTGGAATATAAACTTAATTTTTCAGATATGCTTCAGAGCCTTGTTGGACAGCAAAATGCCCGTCATGGTATAATAAAAATATTCAACGCACTGCAAGAAACGAGAGCCAATAAGCATCTGTTATATGTGAGTAATTTAAAGCCTCCCAGAGGATTCACTGTTTCTTCAGTTCTACATTTCTGTTCATATACGGGGGGTAGATTTTAACTCTTTATATGCTTAATCATTCTTATTGCTTGTAACTCTGAACCCATTTTCTCTGCTTTATTTTTGTTCAATTTGGTTAAAAAAAAATACCCCCCTGTGGGTGTGGCATTGCCCTCCTCGCCTGCTGGTTGTTTCTCTCGACTTGTGCTGTAACATTTCTGCCTGAGTGCTTGGCTTGCTTATTTCAGCAAAGCCAAGTGTTTCCCGGTAGTCTGATAATACTGTTGATGCTTAACGGACCGTGAAATAAATCAATCTGATGCTAAATGGAGTTTATAGAATACTAATTCCTTTTGAGAGTAACTTGTTCACTGAGCATCATCTCAGACTTAAAATTAGACTTTTGTCTTAGATGTAGATAGTTGAGTAAACCTTAGAGAAAAAGACATTTTTTTTTTTTCTTTCTTGGTTCAGGTGCTGATGGAACTGCTGCTAATTGAATTGTGTCCTGAGCTGAGAACTCATTTAGATGAACTTAAAGCTTGTCAGGTTTGAGACTACACAAATAAACCACCCGAGAAATGTCTGTAATAATAGACATGAAACATTTTCCTCTTTTCCACAGAGGGCTTGACTGAGAACCATACTGATCTTTTAGTTACCTCCCTCTAGTTTTATGTGAATTAAGCAGAACTGGGGGGGGGGGGGGGAGGGGAAACTTGATGCTGTATATTAGGCAACAGAAAAAAACACTTGTTAATTATTTTTATTTTAATATAAATCCTTTAAAGGTCAACATACTGATTGAAATATAAGTGTTAATATGTGATAAGAACCTAGGAAATATTTTAAATATTTATGAAGTTTTGTTTTAAATGAAGAATTATGAACATTGTACAGTTAATTTCCTCACTGAGGATTCTGAACATTCCTATATTCGTGTGTATTGAATATTGTTGTGCAATGCTTTGTGTGAAGTTATTGTGGAAATTTTATTGTCTTTATTTTTACCAAAGATTTCCCATAGTTTGAAGCATCTGAAGCAATAAAATATAAAAATGAATCATAGCGCTCTGATGTTTAAGATGCTTGTATCTCAAAAAAAGTTGAAACACTTAAGGCAGTTCAGATATTTATCAAGTGCCTTTTTTGTAGAAAACATTGCACGTGTAAGTACTTCCATAAAGAAGTATAAAGTTTGTTGCCTTTCTCGAGACACAGAATGAATGTGAAAAATATGATTTTTAGTGTGAATGAGAAGAGCCAAAATTGGTGCTTGAAGTGCTGTATTAGGGAGGTGGGATGGATGGGCAGGAATGAGATGGGGAAACAAAGAGGAGGGAAGTTCCTTCAGGCTGTTCAGGACTTGCTTGTGTCATCAAGTCTTGGGCACTAGTAGGGGCATTAGGCGAAATCCAGGGTACAGATGTTGCTTTGTTTTTAGTAGTGGGACCATGGACAAGTCACTTAATTTTCCTGGGTTTTACCATTTATTATGCAGTGATAATGAAACACTTTCCCCTTTCTAACCCCCAGGAATATTGAAAGCAAACCAATTAAGCAGGAATTCAGTTTGAAATCCATGAAAGAAACATACTATGTATATATATATTAAAGTGGTATTAATTATATCATTGTTAGATCATACCTGCTGAGTTCCTGATATGCCAGGTTCTTGATATGAAACATAAGTGCTGAAAGACAAATGATTAAAAATTAGTAAAGCAAATTTTATGTTTGATATTCTTTTAGCTACAGCTCTTTGATCCTTATTTCAAACCAAGATATTTGATACTTTCAAAAAAACTCAAAGTTGGCTATTTATATGGATAAGAATTATCCTTCACAGGGATGTAGAAAAGACATTCAGTAGAAAAGACTTTCAGAGAAGAGAAGCAGTGTGAAGTCACCAAGCCCCAGGAACTCATAGCGGTTACTAAAAGTGACCATCTTCTGCATAATTAAACCATGGCTGTTACGACTCCTCAATCCTTAAGAAGTCGTCTTACTTTTTCATAAGTTATCAACTATAAGGACTCTTACAGAAGTTTTGATTTTTTTTTTTGAAAAAAATTAATGACCTTGAAGCTTCACCTCACTTAAAGGGTGACTCCAATCACAGGTCAAGGTGTGCACCATGGTCGGGAGTAGTGGTAGTTTGCAGGGGCTCACCTGTGCCAGTTATGCCAGCTTTATGGTAACTAGAGTAAACTGAAATTTTAAATTCTGTGTTGGGTTCACTTAGGACATTTAAGCACAGCATATTACCAAATATGACATGTCAAATTCCTACCTTTAGGATTTCTCAAACCGTGTTTTAATGGCAGTTAAAGTGGCCTTCACTTTGGGGATGTAGAGCAAGCTATGAAAAGTGCTATTACAGTCCCCATACACTGCCTTATTACATTTCTATTTTAAGATTCTTAAAGGCTTAAGGAACTGGATTGAGTGTGGAGAAGAGAATACCGTTGGGAATTTGGATCTTCAAACCACTGAAGGAATGTTCTGTGGATGGTATTAAGAAAACAAGAGCAAAAGCAAGTGGGCTTGTATTGTAGAACGATTTACGTTAGGTTTTATGAAATCTTTTAATGGGCTAGAGACATGGAAATGTTGTTACTGGGGAAGAAGAGTGAGTCTTCAGCAGAGATTTTAAAAGCAAAGGACTGGTTTTCAGGGATGATTTAAGTTTCTACTCTAAGATTTAAAGAAGTATAAGGCCTACGTTTGTCTTTAGATACAGGGAAGAAATTTCAACAAAGTGAAGTTCAAATAATATAGACAAACCAGAACATAAAACAAGAGCAAGTAGTTTTGTGCCATATAATACTTCTTTAGTGACAGGCACCTACATATTAATTGCATTTTCCCAGTGCTAAGACTAGATCTTGTAAATCACTTTGGAAAGGATGGTTGTGATTTTTAAAATAAAGCCATAACATTTACAAAGAAGGTGTTGTTCAGGTATCTTAAACATTATTTTCAATATCTGTTTCACAGATGTATATTTCTTTAGAATCTTTTGCATATGGATTCTATTTTTACTGTCGGATTTTGCCTCTGTAGATGTAATTGATAAGGAAAGCCTCTTGCTAATTTAAGTTTAGTTATAGTTATATTGGTAGGTGATTTGAAATTTTATCTTGTTTTGAAATACATTGAGGGTTTTTAAAATGTAGAAAAGGACTTGAAGCACAGAGAAACATCTTGTTTCAATTGATTACCAGGAACATAGCAGTTTTACTCATTAAGATGTTTATGGAAAGGCAAGATTGTAAGCAATTTCTTAAACCCACTTATTTTGAAATTTAGATTTTTAATTTTCAATTTGGAATTTTCTATTTTAGAAGTCTTTGATGACTGAAATAAAATTAACAGTTATTCAAAATTCACAACACTAAGGATTAAAGAAATTTAAAGAATTAAACTTCAGTTTTTTTTAATAAGTTTGTAGCATTTATACTTCTGAAGTTATTAAAGCTAAGATTACACTAAGTCTTTCAGGACACTATTTAAGAAAGGAAAAAAATACTGGCTTTATGGAATGGTTTTCAATATTTGACATGGTTTTGGTCAGTCTCTAGCCTAACAGCTAGATCTTTGAGGACTCTTCCTGCAGTTCAATCCTGTAGCTACGTTTCAAGTTGCAACATTTTACAGATTCAAGAGGGGTGGGATAGGGAGGGTGGGAGGGAGACGCAAGAGGGAGGAGATATGGGGATATATGTATACGTATAGCTGATTCACTTTGTTATACAGCAGAAACTAACACACCACTGTAAAGCAATTATATTCCAATAAGGATGTTAAAAAAAAAAAAAAGAATGAAGGTAACCTGTCATCAGTAAAATACCCAGGATAATGTAATGTGGGAGAGAGAAAACAAACATAGCTATTATAAAACTTATAAATACACACATTCTAAGGCGTTAGAATCGATGATCTTTGTTGAAATACATTGTAGTCTAAATTCTTTGATGAATACGTAAAGTGTGAAGTTCATCTGCCAATGAAGGATTCAGACGACAAGCCTTAAAAATCAAAGAAAAAGTTTAGCCATATTTTGAATTGTTGGATCTTTTGTTTTTAAGAAATAGAGTACAATGATTTAAGGGAATTTTGTAGTTAGCGATACATTTCTATTCTGATTTCTTAATTAGGGAGATTCAAGTTAACCTATGCAAAGTATTAATAGATCATAACTAAAAATAACCATGCTATTATCCTTTGGGAGAGAAAATTCTCAGTGCCAAAAATAATGGATTTACACACTGATAGTATTCTAAGTTATGAATTATCAAAATAAGTAAAGTAGAGAGCATTAACATTTGGCCTCAAACCTGTTATGTGAATAGCAGCATGTATAATTTTTTAAACATATGATTTTGTTATGCCTAAATTAGCAATAAGGTGCATAATTTCATAGTATGTCAGGAATTTGAAAGACAGAAGTTACCTCATCCAGACCTTACTCCATGCAGAAATTGTCCCTTTTAGTACCCATGACAGTTGGTTACCAGATATTTGCTTGGTTGCTTCTAGTGGCAAGAAGTCAGCATCTTGGCTTCTGCACACGGCCCCCCAAGCTGAGGTGTCGGCACAGCCATTTCACACTAGGTTCAACGCCTCTACATGTGGCACCCTATGAGCAAGTCAAACTAGACTAAGCACAAAGGGAAAAAGACTGGGACTTACACCATTGGTTCTCCTGGTTCTCAGGCCTTCAGACTCAGACTGGAACTAAACCACCAGCTCTTCTGAGTCTTGCAGCTTGCAGATGACAGACGGTCTCTGCAGTCTCCATAATCATGTACAAATTAGTATATACAGGGGAGGAGGATAAGATGGCGGACTAGAAGGACCTGAGCTCACCTCCTCTCACAAAAACACCAAAATCACAACTAACTGCTGAACAAGCATTGACAAAAAAGGACTAGAACCTACAAAAAAAGATATTCTACTTCCCAAAACAAAGAAGCCACAACAAGACCATAGGAGGGTTGCATTCACAATCAAATCCCATATCCGCTGGGTAGGTGACCCACAAACTGGAAAATAATTATATTGTGAGGTTCTCCCATAGGAGTGAGAGTTCTGAGCCCCCATGTCAGGCTCCAGTGGTCTGGCATCAGGAGGAGGAACCCCCAGAGCATTTGGCCTTGAAGGCCAGCAGGACTTGATCGCAGGAGCTCCAGAGGACTGGGGGAAACAGAAACACCACTCTTGGAGGGTGCACACAAGGTCTCAGAGGAAAAAGGAGTGACTTAATAGAAGCCTAGGCCAGACCTACCTGCTGGTCTTGGAGGGTCTCCTGGGGGAGGTGGAGAGCAGCTGTGGCTCACTGCGGGGACAAGGACACTGGTGGCAGAGGTACTGGGGAGTACTCATCAGCATGAGGTGTCCTGGAGGCTGCCATTGCCATGCCAAGACCTGGCCCCACCCAACAGCCCAAGGCTCCAGTGCTGGGAAACCTTAGGCCAAACTACCAACAGGGCAAGAGCACAGCCCCACCCATCAGCAGACACGTTGCTTAAAGTCTTCCTGAGCCCACAGCTGCCTCAATACACCCCTGCCCACCAAACGGACAAGACCCAGCTCCACCCACCACTGAGCAAGCATCAGTCCCTCCCACCAGGAAGCCTGTACAAGCCTGTTAGATCAGCCTCACTCACCAGGGGGGCAGACACTACAAGCAAGAGGAACTACAATCCTGTAGCCTGTGGGACGGCAAACACAGAAAGTTAGATAAAATGAGATGGCAGAGGAATATGTTCCAGAGGAAGGAACAAGATAAACCCCCAGAAGAACAACTAAGTAAACTGGAGATAGGCAAGCTACCTGAAAAAGAATTCAGAGTAATGAAGTAAAGATGATCCAAGGTCTCAGAAAAAGAATGGAGGCACAGACCAAGAAGCTACAAGAAATGTTTAACAAGGCGCAAGAAGATTTAAGGAACAAACAGTTGGACAATACAATAACTGAAATGAAAAATACACTAGAAGCAATAGCAGAATAACAGGCAGAAGAACAGATAAGTGAGCTGGAAGACAGAGTGGTGGAAATCACTGCCACGGAACAGAATAAAGAAAAAAGAATGAAAAGAAAGCAGCACAGTCAAGAGACCTCTGGGACAACATTAAACACACCAACATTTGCATCATAGGGGCCACAGAAGGATAAGAGAGAGAGAAAGGGCCTGAAAAAATATTTGAAGAGATAATAACTGAAAACTTCCCTAACATGGGAAAGGAAATGGTCACCCAAGTCCAGGAAGTGCAGAGAGTCCCATACAGGATAAACCCAAGGAGGAACATGCCGAGACACATTAATCAAATTGACAAAAGGTAAAAACAAAATATTAAAAGCAACAAGGGAAAAGCAACAAATAACATACAAGGGAATCCCTATACAGTTATCAGCTGATTTTTTAGCAGAAACTGCAGGCCAGAAGGGAGTGGCACAATATATTTAAAGTGATGAAAGGGAAAAACCTACAACCAAGAATACCCAGCAAGGCTCTTGTTGAGATTTGGAGAAATCAAAAGCTTTACAGACAAGCAAAAGCTAAGAGAATTTAGCACCACCAAACCAGCTTTACAACAAATGCTCCAGGAACTTCTCTAGGTGGAAAAGAAAAGCCTACAACTAGAAACAAGAAAATTACAAATGGGAAAGCTCACCAGTAAAGGCAAACATACAGTAAACATAGGAAATTATCCACACACAAATATATCGAAACCAGCAATCATGAGGAGAGTACAAATGCAGGATATTGGAAATGCATTTGAAATTAAGAGACCAGCAACTTAAAACAATCTTGTATATATATAGCCTGCTATATCAAAACCTCATGGTAACTGCAAACCAAAAATGTACAATAGATAAACACGCAAAAAAGAAAAAGAAATCCAAACACAACACTAAAGTAGTCGTCAAATCACAAGAGAAGGGAACAAAAGAGGAAGGGAAGAAAAAAGACCTACAGAAACGAATCCAAAACAATTAACAAAATGGCAATAAGAACATACATATCGGTCATTACCTTAAATGTAAATGGATTAAATGCTCCAACCAAAAGACAGACTGGCTGAATGGATACAAAAACAAGACCCATATATATGCTCTCTACAAAAGACCCACTTCAGATCTAGGGACACATACAGACTGAAAGTGAGGGGATGGAAAAAGATATTCCATGCAAATGGAAAGCAAAAGAAAGCTGGAGCAGCAATTCTCATCTCAGACAAAATTGATTTTAAAATAAAGACTGTTACAAGAGACAAAGAAGGACACTACATAATGATCAAGGGATCAATCCAAGAAGACATAAAAATTATATATGCACCCAACACAGGAGCACTTCAATATGTAAGGCAAATGCTAACAGCCATAAAAGGAGAAATTGACAGTAACAATAATAGTGGGAGACTTTAACACGCCACTTACCTCAATGGACAGATAATCCAGACAGAAAATCAGTAAGGAAACACAGGCCTTAAATGATGCATTAGACCAGATGAACGTAGTTGATATTTACAGAACAATCCATCTGAAAGCAGCAGAATACACATTCTTTTCAAGTGCACATGGAAAATTATCCAGGATAGATCACATGCTGAGCCATAAAGCGAGCCTCAGTAAATTTAAGAAAATGGAAATCAAGCATCTTTTCTGACCACAGTGCTATGAGATTAGAAATCAACTACAAGAATTAAACTGTAAAAAGCACAAACATGTGGAGGCTAAACAAGATGCTACTAAACAACCAATGAATCACTGAAGAAATCAAAGAGGAAATCAAAAAATACCTAGAGACAAATGAAAAAACACAATGATTCAACCCTATGGGACTCAGCAAAAGCAGGTCTAAGAGGGAAGTTTATAGCAATACAGTCTTACCTCAGGAAACAAGAAAAATCCCCAATAAACAACCTAACCTTACACCTAAAGCAACTAGAGAAAAAGAACAAACAAAACCCAAAGTTAGCAGAAGGAAAGAAATCATAAAGATCAGATCAAAACTAAATGAAGTAGAAATGAACAAGAGAAAAGATCAATGAAACTGAAAGCTGGTTCTTTGAAAAGATAAACAACACTGATAAGCCTTTAGCCAGACTCATCAAGAAAAAAAAGGGAAAGGGCTCAAATCAATAAAATTAGAAATTAAAAAGGAGAAGTTACAACTGGCACCACAGAAATACATAGGATCATAAGAAACTACTTACTACAAGCAACTTTATGCCAATAAAATGGCAACCTAGAAGAAATGAACAAATTCTTGGGAAGGTACAATCTCTCAAAACTGAACCAGGAAGAAATAAAAAATATAAACAGACCAATTACAAGTACTGAAATTGAAACTGATTAAAAAACTCCCAACAAACAAAAATCCAGGACCAGATGTTTTCACAGGTGAATTCTATCAAACATTTAGAGAAGAGTTAACACCTATCCTTCTGAAACTATTTCAAAAAATTTCAGAGGAAGGAATACTCCCAAACTCATTCTATGAGGCCACCATCACCCTGATACCAATACCAGACAAAGATACCACAAGAAAAGAAAAGAAAATTACAGGCCAATATCACCAATGAACATAGATGCAAAAATCCTCAACAAAATACTAGCAAACAGAATCCAACAACACTTTAAAAGGATCATACACCATGATCAACTGGGATTTATCCCAGGGATGCAAGGTTTTTTCAATATCCGCAAATCAGTGTGATACACCATGTTAATAAATTGAATAAAAACCATATGATCATTTTAATAGATGCAGAAAAAGCTTTTGACAAAATTCAACACCCATTTATGATAAAACCTGTTCAGAAAGTGGGCATAGAGGGAACCTACCTCAACATAATGAAGGCCATATATGACAAACCCACAGCTAACATCATACTCAGTGGTGAAAAGCTGAAAGCATTCCCTCTAAGATCAAGAACAAGACAAGGATGTCCACTCTTGCCACTTTTATTCAACATAATTTTGGAAGTCCTAGCCACAGCAATCAGAGAAGAAAAAGAAATCCAAATTGGAAAAGAAGTAAAACTGTCACTGTTTGCAGATGACATGATACTATACGTAGAAAATCCTAAAGATGCTACCAGAAAACTACTAGAGCTCATCAATGAATTTGGCAAAGTTGCAGGATACAAAATTAATACAGAGAAATCGCTTGCATTCCTACACACTAACAATGAAAGATCAGAAAGAGAAATTAAGGAAACAATCCCATTTACCACTGCATCAAAAAGAATAGAATACCCAGAAATAACCTAGCTAAGTAGGCAAAAGACCTATACTCCGAAAACTGTAAGACGCTGATGAAAGAAATCAAAGATGACACAAACAGATGGAAAGATACACCATGTTTTTGGATTGAAAGAATCAATATTGTCAAAATGATTATACTGCCCAAGCCAATCTACAGATTCAATGCAATCCCTATCAAATTACCAATGGCATTTTTCACAGAACTAGAACAAAAAATTTTTAAATTTTTATGGAAACCCAAAAGACCCTAAATAGCCAAAGCAATCTTGAGAAAGAAAAACGGAGCTGGAGGAATCAGGCTCCCTGACTTCAGACTATAGTATAAAGCTGCAGTATGGTGCTGGCACAAAGACAGACTTGCAGATCAGTGGAACAGGATAGAAAGCCCAGAAGTAAACCCAAGCACCTGTGGTCAATTAATTAACAACAAAGAAGGCAAGAATATACAATAGAGAAAAGACAGTCTCTTCAATAAGTGGTGCTGGGGAAAGTGGACAGCTACGTGTAAAAGTGAAATTAGAACATTCTCTAACATCATACACAAAAATAAACTCAAAATGGATTAAAGACCTAAATGTAAGACTGGATACTATAAAAGTCATAGAGGAAAACATAGGCAGAACACTCTTTGACATAAATCACAATATCTTTTTGGTTCCACCTCCTAGAGTAATGAAAATACAAACAAAAATAAACAAATGGAATGCTAATTAAACTTAAAAGCTTTCGCACAGCAAAGGAAACCATAAACAAAATGAAAAGACAACCCACAGAAAGAGAGAATATTTAATCCCTTGTTGGTTGCATCATTTGTAATCTCCAAAATATATTGGGTTGGCCAAAAAATTCATTTGGGCTTTTCCATAAGATGTTATGGGAAAACCCGAATGAACTTTTTGGCTAACCCAATACAAAATAATTGCACTCATGCAGCTCAATATATTAAAAAACCACCCAATCAAAAAATGGGCAGTGGGCTTCCCTGGTGGCGCAGTGGTTGAGAATCTGCCTGCCAATGCAGGGGACACGGGTTCGAGCCCTGGTCTGGGAAGATCCCACATGCCGCGGAGCAACTGGGCCTGTGAGCCACAATTACTGAGCCTGCGCGTCTGGAGCCTGTGCTCCGCAACAAGAGAGGCCGTGATAGTGAGAGGCCCGCGCACCGCGATGAAGAGTGGCCCCCGCTCGCCGCAACTAGAGAAAGCCCTCGCACAGAAACAAAGACCCAACACAGCCATAAATAAATAAATTAAAAAAAAACAAAAACAAAGAAACAAGTCACTTGAGGATTTGCCTTTAAAAAAAAAAATGGGCAGAAGATCTAAGACAGACAGATGGCCAAAAAGCACATGAAAAGATGCTCAACATGGCTGATTAGAGAAATGCAAATCAAAATTACAATGAGGTATCGCCTAACATCCGTCAGAATGGCCATCATTAAAAAGTCTACAAGTAACAAATACTGGAGAGCATGTGGAGAAGAGGGAACCCTCCTACACGGTTGGGGGGAATGTAAATTGGTGCAGCCACTATGGAAAACAGTATGGAGGTTCCTCAAAAAGCTAAAAATAGAGCTGCCATGTGATCCTGCAATCCCACTCCTGGGCATATATCCAGAGAAAACCATAATTCATAAAGACACATGCCCCCTAGTGTTCACAGCAGCACTATTCACAATAGCCAAGACATGGAAACAGCCTAAATGTCCATTGACAGATGAATGGATAAAGAAGACGTGGTACTTTAGTTGCCGCAACAAAGAGTAGCCCCCGCTCGCCGCTGCAACTAGAGAAAGTCCACGCACAGCAACAAAGACCCAACGCAGCCAAAAATAAATAAATATTTTAAAAAAACAAAAGATATATGTATAACTAAATCACTTTGCTGTCCACCTGAAACCAACAACATTGTAAATCAGCTATACTCCAATATAAAAAAAATTTTTTTATGTCACCACCTTGGGCTTTCCTGGTGGTACAGTGGTTAAGAATCTGCCTGCCAATGCAGGGGACACGGGTTCAAGCCCTGGTCTGGGAAGATCCCACATGCCACAGAGCAACAAAGCCCGTGTGCCACAATTACTGAGCCTGCACTTTAGAGCCCACGAGCCACAACTAATGAAGCCTGTGCGCCTAGAGCCTGTGCTCCACGAGAGAAGCTACCACAATGAGAAGCCTGTGCACCGCAACGAAGAGTAGCCCCCGCTCGCCACAACTAGGGAAAGCCCACGCGCAGCAACAAAGACCCAATGCTGCCAAAAATAAATAAATAAATTTGAATTAAAAAAAAGTCACCACCTTTAGGAAATAGAAACTAAGGTTTTACCTATAAACAGTTGTTTTAGAAGATTCTTTGTATTAAGCTAAAATCCCCCACCCCCAACCCTTTAGAATTGTTGACTTTTCCTAGGAGGACATACATTGCTAGTTTCCTGGAAACTGAGAGGCAGAGGAGTGGGTAGTCACCCAGCCTGAGGGTGGCAGAGCTGAGACCAGGCCTGGGGCTCCTGACTTTCAGCCCAGGGTCTCTTCATCTGCGGCCTTATCTTTCCCGTAACATACTGCCGTGGGCAGTCATTCTCCCTCCCCTACAGTGCCTCTTTTGTAGGACAGCCTTTCAGTCTGATGAAGACTACTATCAGAAGCCCCTCAAGTCTTTTCTCTGAGTAAAATACTCAGAGTTTGTTATTGTGCCTCATCTGACATGATTCCAGATCCTTCACTGGCTTACTTTTAAAATGGAGAAAACTTAGAGGAAGTTATCTCCCATAAAATCCAATGGCCAAAATTGAGTAATGGGGCTGTATTTATCTCACACCATAAGGAAAATAGTTTTAAAATTGTAATCTGTTTATTATGCTCTTTTATTTAGGATGAACATATACCACATTTCAGGATATTTTTCACCCAGAGCTCTCTGCTTATGTTTACTTGGAAAGGGTACCAAGGATAGCATAGAATCTGAAATTGACTTGGTTTGGAAATTGGTATAATATACAGAACATTTAGATTAAACAAAGACAGCTGTTATTCATACTAATGGTGTAATGGTAAATATCTCAAAGGTCAAGCTGTATTTTTTTTTTTTTTTTTTGGCTGTGCTGGGTCTTCGTTGCTGTGGATGGGCTTTCTCTAGTTGCGTCGAGCTGGGGCTGCTCTTCTTTCCGGTATAGGGGCTTCTTATTGCGGTGGCTTCTCTTGTTGCAGAGCTCGAGCTCTAGGCCCGCGGGCTTCAGTAGTTGTGGCTCACGGGCTCTAGAGTGCAGGCTCTAGAGCGCAGGCTCAGTTGCTCCGCGGCATGGGGGATCTTCCCGGACCAGGGCTCGAACCCGTGTCCCCTGCATTGGCAGGTGGATTCTTAACCACTGCACCACCAGGGAAGCCCCAGGTCAGTTGTATTTTTGTACTGTGTTCCTATATTTGTGTTGGTATGGGTTTAATACTCTGGAAATTTTAAATTTCCAGTAAAATAATTTAGGTTCCAAACTTGCCTACACATTGGAACCCCCTGGGGAGCTTAAACAAATCTGCTTGTGTCCCATTCTGGGAGATGGTGATTTAATTTTTCTGAAATAAGGCCTGGGCTTTAGGAGTTCTTAAGAGATTCCCCATGTGATTTTAATATGCAAATAATTTTGAGAACCACTGCTGTAATGTGATCAGATTTAGGCAAGGGACTTAGAAAATTGTTCCTTGCCTTGTTCCCTGCTCCAGCTTGAACAATTTGGCAATGCGTGAAATTTTATGATCTAATTCTCATTTGGACTTATGGATGTCATGGACCTAAGGTGTGCAATTTTTTGTGTTCTCTTTTAAAAAAACTTGCAGTTACTATTCATGATTCCCTTTCACACTCCCTCTGCACTTTTTAACAGTTGATTTTAGATGTGAAATCCATTCGGTATCTAAATAAACTGATCACATGGATTAAAACATGAAAAGGCTTATTTTAACTGGTTATCTCAAACTCGCGAATATCCACCTAAGTGTGGCAGATGTCATGCAGCAAGAAACCTTAATGAAATGTACTCTAATGTACTAGAATGAAAGAGAGATACACACTTTTTCTGGGTGAAAGAAGGCATGCACATTCTGGGTTTAAGGTCTTGGTGCTGGGCCTTAGGCGGCAGACAGTGAAATAGAATAATTTGCATCAAAAATAGAAATTTTACCATCTGTGCTTAATTATTAAAAAGAATGACAGAATTGTTTGCAAACAAGCTGCATGTCTGACAACCTCTTGGTAGAACAGAGGTTATCTGCACAATAAGTAGGAAAAAAACACACTGATTTAAAAAGATGTCCAAGTCTCAACTAAAAACCCAGAAATTTCTATTGAGTCAGTTTATATTTGTTGTCAGGCTTACTTTAGAATAATAGTGTTTAGCTGTTGCTTCATCCTTTGTGATACCCAAGCCAAGCTGCAGACACCGTGCGTGGTAGAAAGAGGCCATGGCCATGCCTCTGCTGATGAATTCTGGGAGACAGTCCGTGACCTGGGCTATCATGGGGATGTCATGAATCTCATCGTAGTCAGCAATCCTGTTACAACATCCAGTTGTGAAATTAAAAACAGTATCAGTTACAGTTTACATTTTTATAAACATGCCCAGAAATTGTCCATGTGCCCCAAGTGGTTTCTCTATTATTTCTACCAGTTTGAGAACAAAATTGTTTGCTCTGTGGTGAAGGGTAAATAGAACAGTCAACTAACACCAGAAGAAGAGGAACTAACTACAGTGGTTACTATATGGCTTCCTAGGATTATACTGGTCAGGCTTAATAACCACTAAAAAACATTAAGTTTAAAATATTATAAGAACTCTTATCACTTTGCAGATTTAAACAATGGGAAAAAAGCATTTTTCTATCTCTTTGGGTATTTAAACATCAACATTGAATTTGGACTTTAGTCACACAGGACCAGAAAACACATTAAGAAACTTGCACATCTATGATAATGGGCAATAAAAAGTCCTTCTCTATAACCCAGATACAGAGATGGAGAACTACACGAAAACACGTCAACTCCACGTCAGCCGTAATACTGTGGGAAATAGGAACATGGACAATAATGGAAAGCTCCAACAATGTTTAAAGAACTGTTTGAAGTCTTAGTTTTAACTATATGGGCACTTGGGGATTTGAGACATCAGAGACCACACCTTTAAGTGGCCTGCTGCCTGGAGGCCACGATGTTGGGGAGGAGAGGGTAAAAGCAATTCCTTCATCCTCCAGTGTGGATGTCTGCCTCACACTGGGCTCGGGGAGAGGGGAGCCTGTGGGCTCCGTGAGAAGGGCATTATTGGGAAGGAAATGGCAGCATGGCCTTATAGCCATTCTAGAGGACACCCAGGTCTGTTGCATTTGTACATTGTGGGTAAATGCAGGAAAGTACACGGCCTCAGAGAAAAGAAATTTCCATATACTTTATGTTAGTGTTGGAGTCTTTTAACCATTCTCATTGTACAGTCCTCATCAAGCTATATTGCAGTTGTGCAGTTATAGAACCTATGGCTAAGGGTGTAGGAAAAAAAGTTTAATATTTCTCATGCGCCAAGCTGTGTTAAACACTTTATATTCACTATTTTTTTTTAATCAAGAAGAAAATACTTCTGCAGGATTACAAAAGAACAATTGATGCCCCAAAAGTTAAACTTGTGTAAGATTACTTAGCTGGTATACAGAGCAAATAGCACTGAAGTTCTGCAGACTAATAGATGTACTATCCAATATGGTAGCCATGAGCTACGTGTGGCTATTAAAATTAAAATCCAGTGAAAATTACAAGTTCAGTCCTCAGTTGCACTGGCCACACTGCAAGTACCAATAGCCATCATTTCCAATTCTGCAGCGAGTTCTATTAAACAGACCTGGCATAGAACATCTAGTAAGAGTTTTTGTAAATACTTTTATCCAGCTTACTCACCTTTTGGAAAATGCAACACACTTTGTAAAAAATTTCATCTTATAGTAATACTCCACGAGATTCCCTTGAGCGTAGACATTTCCACGCTCTGCTGCTTCCCTCAAGCAATGCAGGGCAGCCTCAGTATCCTGGCGGATGCCTTGTCCATAAAAGTACATGAGCCCAAGTGCACCCTGGGATTCCAGGTTTCCATTGCCACAAGCTTCTGAATGCCAATAAAATGCCTAGGAAAAAGCACAATTCCCTAGTATTCACAAGGTGGATTATAAAGGGACTCTCTCTATAAGATAGTACTATTAATTCATCTCTAGGACATCGTTCTAAACCCCTTGAACGTATGTCAGGCTAGCACCAACTTCGCATGTCTGAGGGAGGGTGCTGAGGGGAGCCCGCCCGCTGTCTGCCCACAGTGCAGGCGAGGTCACTGGCTCGAGCTCAGCTGTTCAGGTTTCAGGATTTTCAGATTTTCCAGAGGAAGGACCAAGAAGGTGGGAAATACGAACCAAGCGTCTGAAAAGCTTTGTAATGAGGCACAGCAAGGACAGGAGAGCAGCTGATGTTGTGAGATTGCGGCCACCTCTCAGATCCTCTTGGAGCTCCAACGGGATCAAAGAAAACCAAGGATAAAAACCTGCATGTGGTCCCAGCACGTTTGCTCAATACTCAGCTCCAGTGAATCTGAGTTAGTTCAAACCTATTTCCAAGTAGCTGCTCAGTTATCTGACAAGGATCTTGGGGGTTATGTGCCTCCTACAAGTTTGCCTCTAATGCCTCATTTCCTTCTCCCTATAAGATTTCTTGGAAAGGGTTTCCATCATTGGTGATTAAAGAGGTTGTACTGACTCTCCCTCCTCTTTTACCTTTCATGGTAGAATATTTTGTATGTGTGCTTTTTATAGCATACAAAGTGCTCACATCCATGGTCTCCTTTGGTAGAGGCAGGGAAGGCAGCATTCATAGTTGAGGAAAGGGTGAAATGAGCTTGGAGATCTTAAAATGTAAGCTTTCTTTATGTTGAAAGAAATATAAGAGATATTCAAGACTACATACTTACTCCTCACCAAATATTAATCTACACAGGATGCTAGGATTTAAACAAATAGATCACTGTTACCTTCTCTAACTCTCTGGGTTCCTTTGTTGAGTAATACAATCCTAGGATACTTTGAGCCTTCACACTAGCTTTTGGATTTCCATTGTCTGCAGCAAAAAGCCACAGTCTAGAAGAGAAGGGCAAGGCAAGTTATTCTTTGTTTAAAGCATTTGATTAAAACAAAAATCTTGTTCTCAGGTCAGATTACCTTTCAGCTTCCTCGTCTGATTGTTTAACGCCTTTTCCTTCATAATAAGCTCTTCCAAGGTTGTAAGCTGCTGCAAATTGTAAGTGTCTTGCTTTGGGACACGGAGAATCAATAATTTTCTTCATATATTCCACTCCTTTTTCCTTCCACAAAGGAAAAGAACAAAACAGAAAGTCCTAGTTTAGTTTTACCCAAATTAAGTTTTCTCCCAATAATGCTGTAAAGCGTTCACCCTCCGACATGAAGTAGAATGTCATGAGTCTATACCTAACAGGTATGGTTGTCCTGGACTCTGCAGGGCTAGAAATAAGTAAAAGTCCATCTCCTGGGTCAGCGTTCCCAGGAGCTCTGGGATATAAAGCATTCCCTTCATTTTGTAGCTTCCACATTTGCGTTACATCTCAATATGGTTTCCTTCTTCTCTCCTCATAGCCCTTATTCTGAATCGGCACAGTTCTTAGAACTTAAAGTGTAAGAATAGCCAGTAACTTCCACATTTTTAATCCTTACAGGACACGTGTGAGCCCCAAACTCTGTCTTCTCTCTTCAAGCACACTTTCCCTAGCTGTGCTCAGTGATAAATTTACATCTACTACACATCTTCATATGACATCTGCATAGTCACAAAACACAGAAGACGTTCTAACCACCAACAAAAGGCTTTCCTCCCTCCAAAAACCCAGACACAAACTGTTTACTAGACTAGGTTTCTCTTGTCCAACGCACAGCAAGCCAAAATGCTGAGCCCACGAGGTTTGCAGCAAAGAGGGTTTACAAGGCAGCCAAGTAGGAGATGGGAGAACAGATCTCAAATCCGCCTCCCCAAAGGCAAGGAGCTCGGGGTGTTTATAGGATAAAGAAGAAAGCAGCAGGCAGTTGGAGGTGTGGGGAGCATGGAGAAAGGTGATTGGAAGAAGGTGCAGGAATCTTTGCTCTGCACAGGTGTAACTAAGCTACAGGCCTCTGCACGTTCAAAAAGTCACTCAGCAACAGACACTCACGCATGCCCAGTTGAAGGGTCGGTGGGTCTATCCAGTCTTAACCAGCTCAGCTCAAACTAGACACAGCTGACTCCAAGTTCCTAGAAAACAACTCGGGCAAACATCTTGTTTAGGCTACATGCTGCTTGGAGAACATGAGTCTTAAAAAACCACCTTGATTAGTGAAGGCAGGTGAAGTGGATTTGACCCACGGTTTCAGTCCCCCCCCCTTGCTTTTTGATCATTCCTCAACTCTTGAGGAAAAAGGGTGAGGACAGCTCTGGCTAATTCCTGCTGATAAGGGGCATAAGCCTAACAGGGGCTTGAGGAATCAAACTATTTAGCACTCATTTGAGAATATTCTCTTGTTCCTGGTTTCAAGTTAACATTTTGATCCCAAACAAATACCACTTATGCGCCAGCTGTCAAGGCATTCATAGGCCCAAGATTGGTAATAAAAACTGTAGACAAATAGGTATGGGGTGGGGCAAATATGTACACTGTGAGGGCATACAGAACGCCAGACATGCGAATATTTAGACTCTTATTTTCAGGGATTTTACCTAGGACACTGGCGAGCCAGGGATCGGTGTCTTACTTTTTTACGAATTGGAGCGTGTTGATCATTATCACCTTTGACTGAAACGCTTAGATAGTATCGAAGGAACATAGGCTGGGAGAATTAAGTGTGGTTTCTACAATATCCTCACCAAATAGAACCTTGACAAGGGTAGATGCCAGGGATTTTTGTTGTTGTTTGTTTTTTGGTTTTTGTTTTTTATTCTGAGGACATGAGGAGACCAAATTTTGGCTTATTCAAGGAAAAACGCGACAGGACATTTTGTTGATTAGCCTAATTTGATATGTTCACACCTGAAGTCACAGTGAAGTTAGGGATGGTCAAAAATTAACAACAGGCACAACCAAGGGGTCAACATGATCAAATACAGAAGGTTTTTTTTAGATGACATATCCAAAAGCTAGAGAAATTACCTACTTTTGCCAAAGACTGAAAAATCCTAATCACTGAATTGTCCTTCCAAGCCTGGGAGGTTAGAAACAAAGAGAAGGCAGAACAAAAGAAAACAATCAATCTGGTTACTAGCAAATTATTTAAATTGCTTTCTAAATTTTACTTTTCAAAGCCACCACTGCAGCAATCCCACTCACCTTAATTTCTTTCTCGTGGCTTTTTTCTGGGGGTTCGCTTGCCCACTCGGGAAAGTCAGCGTCAGGGTTGGAACCACTGCGGTATTCCTCATGCAACGTGCTTTCCCTTTCTTGGTGCATTCCTCATAAGGTCCCAACCAGCGAAGATGGAGCTGGTCTTCAGGATGTTTATCCTCCATGATTTCAGTCTAGATGTTCATTTTCTCCTTTAAGAGCTTCCTAAATGGGTTTGGCTATGAGTCCAAAGTTGGGGACCCAAATACGGCAGAACCCAGCCATTCCCAGAAATTCCTGCAATTATCTCTTGGTGGGAGCTGTAGCCCTAGCTAGAGCTTCCCTTCCATTAGAGGGCAAGTCTCTCTGTCCTTGTGAGAGTTCAAAACCCAAATATTTCACAGAGGGATTGAGAACTCTGTGCTTTTTCTTGGATACCTGATAGACCTGTTCAACCAAAAAGGTTGAAATCAAAACCATATTCTGGTCTCAGGTGTCCTTCGTTTTACTGGTAATCAGTATCAACCACATCCTGGAGCAGGGCTCCCTCATTTAGTTGAGGGTCCCTCAAATCTTTTGCCAGGATTTCTCCAAACATCGTGGGTAAAGTTTTAAATCCCTGAGGAATTACTGTCAAGCAGTACTGTTGTTTAATTCTTAGTACCTAGATCTTCCCATTTGAAAGCAAACAACTCTTGGGATTTAAAACAAGGATATGCAAGAAAAGGCATCTTTCAACTCTAATACAGTAAACCAACAATGTCTGGACAGATTAGTGAGCAGAGTATATGGGTTAGGGACTACTGGATGAGTCTCTTTTACACTCTGATCTTAAATCGTGTACAGGCTGACTTCAGGTGGTGCCCTAAGCTGTATAGGCCTAGCTCTTTGCTATTCCCAGCCTCCCGTCTGCCCAGGTCTTCGGACTCCTCTTTGCAAGTCTCTTCTGGAACAGTTGCAGGATGTTCTTTTTGGGATTGGAGTAATAGAGCCTGCAATGCGCAAGCCTGCTCTGGTGGTACTTTAATGTCTGTTCACTCAGGGGCAAAGGTAACCCTGGTATTTAGTTAGTAAATCTCGTCTCAGAATGGGAATGGGGCATTCAGGCATGTATACAAAGCTATGCTTCAGATGCGTTTTCCCCATCTGACAGTTTAGCAGCTGGAAAAAAGGCATTTTCAAGGTTTCTTTGGACACCCCAGTTACTAACATAGTTTTAGAAGGAAGCTTAGAAAGCCAGGTATTTAAAATTGAGTAAATGGCCCCATATCAATCAAAATCCTAAATTTCCCACGGTCATAGTCATCCAGGGCTCCGCTTGGGAGATGATGGACTTCACAAGATTTAAAGGAACCCCTAGGGCCTGTCATTCTTGGTCAGTGTCATTCTCTTCTTGGGCATCTGATGTGCCAGCTGTTTACCTTCAAGAGTCTTACTTAGGATGGGACCCTCTTTTTCCAGTGTCCCTCCTGGTTGCAATATGCACACTGGCGGGGTCCCGCTATTGGGTGCCCGTTTGAGTGGAAGCTTTTGCCGAGTCCCTTGTGGGAGTCCTTGATTCCATCCAGCTCTTCCCGGTGTTAAGGTAGCCGCCCGCAGAGCAGCCTCTTTCATTCTCCATTGTTCCCTTTTCTCCTGAACCTGGTCTCTGCTATTAGAAACTTTAAAGGCAGTTTCAACAAGTCAAGACACAGGCACTCCTAAAGGCCCTTCCATCTTTTGTAGTTTCTTCTCTATACTGGGTGCGCTCTGACCAAAAAATGGTCACTCTGACTTTTATAAGTTCTCTTTGTATGTTGCCTATAGGCTTTAAAGACCCTTTCTGGAAATTCTGAAGGATCCTCATTTGGTTTCTGTTTTACCTCCTATACTTTATTTAGGCTTGTTTTGGCATCCGTCTTCGCAATCCTGCAAGAATGCAATCTCAATAAAGTTCGGACCTGTCTCCAGCATTCACATCCCCATCAGGATCTGCTTTTGGTGTAGCCCCGCGTGCAGCAGCCCTCACCGGGTTGCCAGGGGTTTCTGCATGAAGCAGATCTGCCTCCTCTCGAGCTTTATCCAGCACCATCTTATGCTCTTCTGAAGTGAGGAGGGTATTTAATAAATTTTGAACATCTGCCCAGGTTAGGTTGTGGGTTACAAAAAAAAAAAAAAAAATCAATGAAGGTTTTCCATTCTCAAGTCATCTCTATAAGTTGGCATATTGTTCTTCCAATTAAATAAATCCAGAGTGGACAGGGAAGTGGACCCAGATCCATCCCATCACCTGCCCAGTCTCAGCATTCACAGCCCCAGTGGGGACTTGCCTTAAGGGATATTGTCCTCCCCGCATTTGGGTAGCTCCCTGGCCAAGCTGCACACCCTGGCAGGTAATGAGAGGGGAGGCCATTCCTGTTTCTCAACCCTCAGAGACTGGGGTGGGGGGAGGGCACAGGCGCCCGAGAGCCTGAGGTTCAGATGCTGACAGTGAAGGAGCGACAGCGCCATCCTGTAAGGGTGGAGGAGCATCAGAGCGGTCCACTGAATTCACAGCAAGTCATCCTCCTTTTCATTAGAATCAAGCAAAACAGGTTTCTTTGCCTTTCCTTCCTGTTGGACCATTACCTTACATCTACTCTACACAGGTTTATTCTGATACAAGAATATAAAAGACTGTACATAAGGTATTTCATCCCATTTTTATTCCTGTTTACAAAATAAATCTACTTGCAAAGTTTTATTGTAATTTAAGGATCCATTTTCAGGCCATTGTGCTCCAGAGTCTAGAGGATATTATGGTCATTTAGTGTTACAAGAAATAGCCATCCTTTATTTTTCATGGATTCATAACTGAAAGTCTCCCAATTTTGGAGAACGTAGCCTAGAGGGCTGCAAGAGGGAACTGAATTAACATTGCCCATTTTGAAGGGGCTTTGTTCCCAGGTGGGTACTGCAACAAAATCTAAGGGTCCTTGCTACAGTTGCCAAGAAGCTCAACCCCCGGTAGCCAATTCCTAACAAGACAATCAGACATAGACAGACATGGACAAACAAGACCAAAACAAAACCAAAAACCAGAGCCCTGGGCCTTTAACTCAGGTACAGAGTACCTCAGCAGCTATAACCTTTTATATTGTCTGCCAAAATCCCATCAGGTGGGCCTCTGACCCATGATCCTTCAGGGTTCCAAAGACAATCTAGGCACAGGTGCATTTCTTTAACGAGGTTACCCTAAAAACATCTTCCAAATCCAAAAGCCCAAAACCCCAAAAATGTTACTGAAAGGCGGGTCCAGCTGCTTGCCACTCAAAAGCCAATATTCGAGAGGCAAGGCTAGTGGAAAGTTTGCTTTATTTCTGAGGCCAGCAACGGGGAGAACGGCGGACTTATGTTCAGAGACTGACTCCCCACTGACAAATCAGTGGGCAAGCACTTTTAAAGGGGAGTTTCAGGGGTGTTTAGGCGGAGGAGGGGGCTACATGCAGAAACAGCCCAGTCAGCTCCGACAGTCACCTTGAAATTGGTCATGTGGTAGTCAGCGTCATCTTGATTGTTTTAAGTACAGTTAGTCTTCAGTTCCAGGGTTGGTTTGCTCCCATTTCTTTGAGGCCAGTCCTCAGAACTGTGGTGGCTTAGGTCATGGCTACAGTCTGGTCATCATATAGTTAATTTCTTTCACCTGGTGGGGTTTCAGTATCTACAAGACAGCTCACAGGACATGGCTCAGAATATTATCTACAGCCCTTGAGGAGGGACTAATGGTCCCTGACTTCATTCAGTGACTAAACTATTACTACTTGGTCTTGTTTTCCTTTCCTTCTGCACTTTCTCACTTCTCTGAATTTATTCTTTGACTAAAGTTTTTCTACAGACAAAAGGCAGGCAGAGGACATGGAGGGGAAGCAGCATAGGGTCCCGCTCCATTTCCTCTCTTTGCTACAAGACGAAACTGAGCGCGGAAGGTCAGCAGCGCCTCTCTGAAAACCCAGGGTCAGTCTGGGAACGGACGCGCCAGGGAGCTGCTCGGGCTGGTCCACAGGTCCTCAGTGCCTGCAAGGGGCCAACGAGCCATGGGCCAGAGGTTCACCCGGACTCACCTCTTGGCTGGCTCACCACATGGGTTACCGAACCAGATCTGTCCTGCCAGACGCACAGCAAGCCAAATGCAGAGACACCAAGGTTTGCAGCAAAAAGAGGGCTTATTTGCAAGGCAGCCAAACCAGAAGACGAGAAAACAAACCTCAAACCAGCCTCCCAGCAGGCAGGCAGCTCGGGGTATTTATGGGATAAGGAATAAAACAGCAGGGCGGTCCGAGGCATGGGGAGCGTGCGGGGCGTGGGGAAAGGTGATTGGGAAAAGATGTGGGAATTGGCGGGTAATCATCTCTCTGCGCAGGTGTAACTAAGACGCAGGCCTCTGCACGTTCAAAACGTCATGAAGCAATGGACGCCTGTGGATGCCCAGTTGGAGAGTCGATGATCCTATCTAGTCTTAACCAGCTCAGCTCAAATTAGATGCCACTGGCTCCAAGTTCCCAGAAAACAACTCAGGCAAACATCTTATTGTTTATACAAGTGCAGCTTGGAGGACACATGAGTCTTAAAACGACGTTGATTAGTGAAGGCAGGTGAAGTTGATTTAACCCACAGTTTCAAAACCTTCAAAAATCACTCCAAAGAAGAAAATAATATTTGACAGTCAAGTACATTTTTATACACTGCATTCTAACTTTTACTCCTCACTAGTCTCTCAAAGTGTTATTGCTGGCTAAACAACACAGTAATAGATGAGAAAATTAAGGTGTTTTACTGAGTCCCAGATCATATGGATTTACTTTTGTGAGTGCGTGAGGTAGGTGTCTACCATTTTTTTCCCCAACTGGTTAGTAAGAGAGAACTTACAGTATAATGGTAGTAGAGTGAAGTGTTCGTGTAAATCCTCCCACAGATAGCAGTGATTAAATCAGGACCAAACATAAAGAACAACTTTCTAAAGGCACTGGGAGGGACTTCTCTGGTGGCACAGTGGTTAAGAATCTGCCTGCCAAGGCAGGGGACACGGGTTCGAGCCCTGGTCTGGGAAGATCCCACGTGCCGCGGAGCAACTAAGCTTGTGCACCACAACTACTGAGCCTGCGCTCTAGAGCCCGCAAGCCACAACTACTGAGCCCACGCGCCTAGAGCCGGTGCTCTGCAACAAGAGAAGCCACCACAATGAGAAGCACGCGCACTGCAACGAAGAGTAGCCCCCGCTCTCCGCAACTAGAGAAAGCCCGCGTGCAGCAACGAAGACCCAACGCAGCCAAAAATAAATAAATTAATTAATTAATTTTAAAAAAAGTTATTAAAGGCACTGGGAAGTTTACCAAAGCAAACACAAACTGGAAGAGGAATGACTCTTGAAAACTGCAACTGAAAAGGATCCTTGAAGTTCAGTGAACCCCAGACAGGATAAACAAAAACCCTCTCCTAAGCAGCATCATAGTCAAACTGCTGAAATCCACAGAAATCCTGCAAGCAGCCAGAGAAAAAGGACACATTATTTACAGGGAACCTAATACAATCAGAGACTGACTTCTCATGAGAAGCTAGAAGATTTTACAATGGCATTTTTAAAGTGAGGAAAGAAAAAACTCAACCAGCAAAACAATTCATCAAAAATGAAGGCAGACTGAAGACATTTTCAGGTAATTAAAATTGGAGATAACTCATCACCTGCACACTTACAAGAAATGCTCTTTAAAGGAAGTTCTTCAGGTTGAACGGAAAAGGAATATGGTGCCAGATGGCAACACAGGTTGATAGGGAGGAATGAAAAGCCCCAGAAATGGTAAATATGTACAAATATAAAAGGATACCAAAAAACAAAACAAAACAAAACAACAACAAAAAACAAAACAAAACAAAACAAAACAAAAAAAAAAGGATACCCAGGCACATATATACATACCTGTGTATGTATTTTTTTCTCTCAATTTCTTGCAAAAGATATATGACTAAAGCAAACATAATGTGGTTTTGTATCAATATTTTGGGGTTTATAACATGTAAATTTCAAGACATTTCAAACCTACCACACAAAGCATATTTGGTTCAACCAGACTCTGGACCAAATTAGTGTCAAGAACTTGGTAAATTAATAAAATGATAAACATTAAAAGAATTTGCTCTTTGCCCCTTTCTTTACCTTGGGTTAACTGAACAGACCTACAGAGGCCATCTTCTTTTTTGCTCCTCTGGCCTCCATATGTAACTACATTCAAGCCATTCTATTTTGGAGTTGCCATATGCCAACCCGTTGAATCTACCAATTTTCCTGGTCTTTCTACACCTTCATGGTCTTCCCACATCAGCTTATTCTGTATCTGTCACCGTACTCATTCCTTTGTCCCTCTTTCCCTCCATGACACTCACTCATGTGGCAGATATCTTATTTCTCCAGCTACTCTGCTGTACTTAAACCACTGAACATGGCTGGAGAAAAACATAACCATGCTGACAGGTCCTTCTTACAATTTGTGACTCAAATTTCAGAGCGAGCTCTCCCCTCGAAAGCAATACTATCAGTTTGTCTCATCAACGATCTCTCCCACTTATCTGGAAGAGAAGATACTACTTCAAACCTTTTCCTTTCTCTTCAGACTTCTGCTGTCCCCTTGCTCCCTCTCCTCAGTCTCAGCTCATGGCTTCAACTTTTTAAATATTTTTATAAAAAATATGGAACAGTTCATGAATTTGTGTGTCATCTTTGCACAGGGGCTATGCTTATTTTCTCTGAATTGTTAGAATTTTAGGATACATCCTGCCACAGCAAACACATGGCTTCACTTTTATTTCACTGAGAAAACAGAAAGAATTGAAAGAAACACCAAATCTATCAGTTACCTGATTCATCATCAATTTCTTCCTCTCTACCAGATCTTGTGTGTCAACTTACAAATAATACTGTAATATCTTTGATCTGGGAGAAAACTCTCCCTTGATCCCATGATCCCTCCCAGTTATTGCACATATATTTGTTCTACTTTATTAACAAAGCTCAGTGCTTATCTCCACTTCTTTACATCCATATGTCTCCTCCACCCACTCCAATCTTGGTCCCTTATGACCTTGGTCCCACTGAAATGCTTTTGTCAAGATCTCCAGTGAAATTCATCTTAGTATGTCTGATAGTAAGTGCTCAGTTTTCATTCTACTCACCTCTCAGCAGAATCTGAGACAGATGATCACTCCCTCCTTCTTGAAACAGTTTCATCGTTTGACTTTCAGATCACCACACAGTCCTCGTTTTCCTCTGTCCTCCCTGTCTCCTTCTCATTCTCCTTTGCTGGCTAGCTATTCCTTCCGTTATGACCATGAAATATTGGAGGGCTTCCAGTCCCTGGCCTTGACCTTCGGCTCTTGTCTATGATACTCACTCATTCAACAATCTTATCCAATCTGGTGCTGTAACTCACACTGCTCCACAGATAGCCCCCTACTGATTTCTCTAGTCCTGACGGCACCGTTGAGCTCCAGACTCTCTACCTGACATCTCTACTTAGGTGTCTTAACAGGTACTTCAAATGAAACATTCAAACATAAATGTTTCGCTTTTCCTCCTGTACCCCAACCGTGCTTCTCCCTCAGTCACCCCATTGTTATTAAATGGCAACATCATCCACTCAGGACAAAAAGTAGGAATCATCCTTGATTCCTCCCCTTATCTCTGCCCCTCTCCCAATCCATCAGAAAGTCCTGTATCCTCTTAAGAGCATATCCTAGAACTGTCCACTTTTCTCTATTCCCACCACTATAATTTCAGTTAAAGCTGCTATTTTATCTGAACTATTGCAGTGGCTTCCTCACTGGACTTCCTGCTTCTACTCCTGCCTCCATTCAATCCATTCTCCACACAACAGACAAAATGATCTTTAAAAATGTTAATCATATTAATTGCACTCCCTTTTGGTGTCTTCACACTGCATTGAGTATACAATCCATTTGGCCGTAGTTTGCCAAGTTCCATGTGGTTTGGTCCCTGTTTCACTGTTTTGACTGTATTCCAGCTGTACCATCCTTCCTCAGGCCTGAACACGAGCTATTTCCTCTGCCTGGAGTGTGATTCACCTACATCTATATATTGCTCCTTCTTGCTGCTCAGGTCTTCATTCAAGTATCAGATAAAATGGTGGAATGACACAGGGAAGAAAACTAATCCCAGAGCCAAAGTCTTCAGGTTAACGTTAGAAAATCACCAACAACCAGGAAATTGATAGAACTAGGAAAGCAATGAGTTGGTATGAACTTCAAAGTAGGTACACTTTGTGCCTGAGGTGGAGGAGAAATAATAGCTAGAAAGTGAATTGGGAAATGAAAATAATACCAGCTCTACCTTTGAGCACTATGGTACTTTGGGAGGTTGTAAGGAGAGCCCTCCTCTAAAGAGGGCTGCTTGTGGGACAACCAAGTTTCTGATAAGGCAAGGAAGTGAAGGAAGTAGTCTGAGAAAAAGGCTGAGAATACAGAAGATCTTAGAATGGCATACAGAAAAGTAGAAAGAATATTACATAAAAATTTGCATAACTACCACATAGATTGTCAGTAGTAACATTTTGCTATATTTGCTTCATCTATTTTTTTTGGTGACTTGTTTCAAGTTACATGCCAATATGAAAATATCAGGACACTTCACCCGTAAATATTTCAGTATGCACTACAAAAGAAGACATTTTTCTGCTTAAGTACCATATAAGTGTCACTTCTAATAAAGTCAATATTATGGAAAAAAGGCAGGAGAGAGAATTAGTCTAGATTAAAGAAACTTGCAGATATTACAACTCAATGCATTGGGTGGTCTCTGACTGAATGCTGGCTTGAAAGACTACTTTGGGACAATTTGAGAATTTTGAATATAAACTGGGTATTAAATGGTATTAGGGAATATGTGTTAGTTTTGGTAGATGTATTCAGTATAAATTCTATTTTTTGAAAGTAAAATTTTTAAAGATTTGTTTCCACAAGTTTAAGTTGTTTCATTGCAGTTTGTTCCCCAGTCTTCTCATGTTTGATTGACAAAATGTGTTTTCTTAACTTTTTGAGACTAGAGTTCAATTGTCATCTAATTTCTATTGTATTTCTTCTGGTTAGGCCCTGTCAGAAATTAAGCATTTTATTGCTTTCTGCTTTATTCTATTTTTGTGCAGCAAATATTTTTCACTGATATTATTATTATATCTTTGGTAAATTCAAATTGTTGATTCTTTTTGTTTATGTAAATTCTTTCTGGTTAGATTGTTTAAAAGTTTTAAAAAGATATAGTTATGAATATTGTCCTACTGTTATTACCATTTTCCAAGGACCTATTTCTAAATTCCATGTTAAATAATCCTATAACTTGGGTGATGGTACAGTCATGATACCATTTAAATAGAAATAGGGGACCATTGAGTTAGAAAGCACGAATAAGTATAAAACCAATTTTTCAGAAAAATTTGCATTCTAGAGAGAGGCTTAAGAAGTTTCATGGCAAGTGTGACTGTCTAATGAACACATTCTGGTTTCAGCTTATCTTTTTTTTTGCATAGGTCAATACACGGAAGAATATACTCTAAAATAATAACAAAGTTCATATTTGATAGTAAAATTTGGAGTGATCTTATTTTTGCTTATTTTCTAACTTTTCTCCATGTTCATGTAGCTTTGAAGTAACTTTCAAAAACAAAGGAAAACATTTTAAAGCAAAAATGTTATTGATGGCTAATAGTAGCAAGGAGAGGGGCAAAAAGAAATTTGTTTTTTACATAAATGTAAAAATGACTAGTGCTATCCTTTAAATGCTGAAAGGATAGATAATTATTTAAGTATAAGTATAGAAATATATTATTAAAATATAATTTTAAATGTATCAAATAATCCATAAACAATGAAATCTTAAACACTGTGAACAAAACAATAACTTACAGCATCTGCAGTCATCCCCAGGCCATCATAATACATCACTCCTAGCTGGTAAGTTGCCTGATGATCCTTTTCCTTGATTTCTTCAAACTGTTCTAATGCTTCTTCATACCATCCCTGTAAGCTCCCAGGAAATACTGAATTATTTTCATTATTACCTTAAAGTAATCCCAAATACTTAGTTCCCACCTAAATCTAGCTAGCAGCACCAAATAAAAGACAGCAACAAATTTATGGAATTTGCAAGTAAGCTATTGACAACAATCAACACACTATAAAATCAATAAAATAAACCTAAATATGGCAACTGAGGGAACTGACCAGGAGGAACCTGGGTCAGACTCTCTTTGGCTTTCACTCTACTCTTGGCTATTGCCAAACCGCTCTCTAAATGATAGCCTAGCCCTCTGCTCATTCCAGCCTGCCATATCACCCGCTACTCCTGGAGTCTGAGAAATTCAGAGCTGGGGCCAAAGACTCTGAGAAAAGATAAACATCAGGATATCCGCTACTACTAAATACCCACTATGATATGGCTCTTCCAGTGTTGCCATTTTCTAGCTAGGGAGAAGACACAGAAAAACAAACATGTGATTCTCCAAAATTATCTTTCTACCATACTTCCTATAAAAACCTACGTGTCATATGTCATTCATTTAAGGCTCCTCAGCGTTATAGGATATAATAACAAATACGATGAAGTGTAAGGAACAAAAATGGGGCTTATGTCTTAATCCACCATGGAAAATGCCTTACGCTAAAGAATAAATCATTTGTAACAGTGGAAAGAGAGTCTCTGAGTTGGAAGGTCATTACTAGGAAGAGCAGGCCAGAGAAAAGCAACTTTTGGAAAACACAGGAACAATTGAATTTCTCTTTTCATAAACTGTAATTAATCAACAAACTGATAAAATTAATAAAAACTGTACCAAAATGCTAACAAATATTTATCTTAAAGAACACATAACAATGAGTAAATGACTGAGTTGTAAAGATTCATTCTCCTTTCTGGCTAATGTTTGGCCAACATATAAGAGGGCTGGAAAACTTAGAATACTCTATACAGAGGAAGAGAAAGGAAGTCCTTTTAGTTTTTCATGATTTTAAATACCATATACATGCTGGAAAATCTCAGATATATACTTTAAGCTCAGACTTCTCCTTTGAGATCTAGAGTCTTACATGTAGTTTCTACTTTGAAACATGTATACTTGGATGACTAAGGGGAATCTCAAACATAAAATGTCCAAAAACTGAACTCCTGATGGTTCCCTCAAAACTCACTCCTCCCCACTTCTCTATTTTTCAGTCCATGATGCCATTACTTGTATCTCCAAAGTAAATCCAGGACCCAGCTCCACTGCTGGGTCAAGATCACCATCCCCTCTTGCCCCAACTAGTATAATTTTCCCCTAAACTGGTCTTGGTTCTATGCTTCCCTTCCAATCCATTCATCACAGTCTCAAAACACTTCAATGGCTTCTCACTACATTTTAAACAAGGCTTATCTAGAGCCATTCTCTGCCTTGCTGACTATGACATTGGTCTCTTAATTCCTAGAGCTCACCAAACTCTTCCTCATCTCAGAAACGTTGCATTTGTTCTCCCTTCTACCTGGAATGCACTTCCCTATGGCTGTTTGCATTGCCTGTTTCCTTGTCTTCAAGTTTTAGTTTCAACAACAGGTATTTCCGCCCTATCCCTAAGTTATTCTCTATCAGAGTATCCAGTTAATTTCTTTCATACTACTTTAACTTATTTTTAATTATATATTAATTTATTTTCTTCCTCTAGACTGTAAGCTCTATGAAATGGGGACATTCTAACTCCCTCATCACTGTATAGCTAGTACCTAGCATAATAGTAGCAAATACTTATAAAGCACTTACTAGGTGCCAGGCCCTGTTAGTATTTTTACGATTAATATACTCTCATAATAGCTCTATGAAATGCATATTATTACGCCCTTTTACAGATGAGGAAACTGAGGCACCAAGAGGTTAAGCATTTGTGCCCAAGGATACAGTTACCAAGCAATGGAACCGTATTTGAACCTATGCCCAAAGCTGAAAGATCATTCTCTGAACCATTATGCTACGTGATTCTCACAGTGACAGGTGCATTATGAGTCCTCAACAAATATTTGTTGCCAGAATGAATGAAGGAGCCATCAAAAGATAAGTAAGTGGGATATAGGTGAACAGCTGCCCAAACATTCAGTGGATAGTGAGGGGTTGGGGACAGCTGGTCCCTTTTCGCATCTTCCCTTGGGGTTCAGTGAACAACTGAAGCTATATTGCTGAAGTTGGAGTGATAGTTTGCAAAGGTCCTCCTAGACCTACTTTGCAAACCTCAGCATAATGTGGATAAAGAGGGAAATTCCCTCCTTACTCCATATAGGAACATACAAAGCTGCCTTTAAGTACTAGATAAGAATCAGGATTTTTAATTGTTAATAAAATGAAAATATTTTATAAATGATGTTGAATATATTGGGCAAAATATAAAAATTAGATTTTTAATTTATCATGTGAAAATGGATTTCATACCAAAATGACTCCTATAAATGACATTAATTAGAATGACTTTTATGGAGAAAGGTTGAATATCTCCATAAGCTGGGACCAATGTATCATACTTAAATCCACAACCATAATCTATGGAATTTGACAGAATTTCCCTGGTTTAACAATGTAAGGAACTCTATAGGAAATTGTGCTATGAAGATCTAACAGCAGCTTGATATGAAAACAAATCAACAAAAAATGATACCTCTTCAAAATACAGTTGACCTCGTAGGAAATATGCCAGAGTATCCCCTCTTCTTATTCTTTCCTTCAAGAGGTGCAATGCCTTATCCACCAAACTAGCATGGCTGTAATGATCTGATTTTTTAAAAAGTAAAGAATTCCATCTTTATCCATACAATATGAATTTTCTCTCTTAAAGTAATAAATTAAATAGAATTCATCTGACACTGTTTATACTAGTTTCCTTCCTAGTTCTCATTCCTAAAACTGACCTCCTTAGTTCAAGGAAAAAGCACTACCTTAAAAAAAGAAAGCACTATCACAATACCTGACATTGTGCCTTATATAATTAAGAAATATATTGGCTGGTTGTCAAACTAACCCTCTTTCCTGCTAGGCAGGAGCTCTAGCAATGCAGTCTATGTGGAATTCTTTAGACAAAGCTGGCCTGTGGGTGAGTGAAATTCTTAATTTGAGCCTTAATTAGAACTACTCTAACTAGATGAACTAACCATCCCCAATTTAATTTTTTAAAGTCTGTAGAAAAAAATGGTAGCTTTAAATGCTAATTTCAAGTAAAGTATGGTACTGTTCTCTTTATCAGAACTGACATCTGGCTTCTCTTTTCCAGAAGGGTGTCCTAAAGTCCTGAAAGTAAAATCAGGATCAGGATCTCATTATGAAACTTCTTCACTGATGATTTGCTACCAGGTAGGTTCAAGCAATTTCACAGATTCTTACAGAAAAGCTAGAAAGGACTGTAAACTTAACCACTTTCTTTCCAGCAATAAGACTCATATTTCTTGTCTCTTTTGCTCTGGTGTACATAATTAACTTTTAGTGAAAATATTATCAGGATTTGTACCAGTCTTTTCCTTTCTCCATTGGAAGAGTTTTTGGTTCTTAGCAGCATAGTGGGATAGAGAAGTATAAAAGGGGTTCTTGGGCAACTTTTCACTGGTCAATTTCATCCTGTCTCCACAGTGGGTATTCTGTAAATTAAAAAATTATATTAAAAAATAATATGGTAGAAATATCTTCCTCCAGAAAAATGCAAAAAGAGACTCCACTCCAACTTGGCAGTCATTATAAAAAGCATCTTCCCCTCATCGCCTAGGGATAGGTCACCAAACTACCAGCTCTGGAATGGGAACATTCCTTCTTAGGAAACCAGGACCCTCCATAGCTATGAGAAGCACAGCACTCCTCCATGTCTGTTTCCACAGCACGGGATTAATGATCAGAGCTGTTTGCAAATCCTTTCTGGCTATGAGATCACACACTCCAGTGAGTCACGTCACCCACCACAGCTGCTGCCACTAGTAGGAATTGGTGACACTGCCCGTAGATACAGTTCCTGTGCACTGGTACCTTCCTGTTGCCTTGTAACTGAAGCTCATCAAACTAATCCATTTTAAATGAAAGCATTTGTCTCTTTTACCTGGGAATACACTTTATTTTAGCTGTGTTGTTCAGTTTTATCTTCCTGTCTGTATTGGATTGCCATGTTATAAGGTGGATCACAGTTGAATGGAAAATCAGAGCCTCCATATAAAATGTAGAGGCCACCTCATCTGGGATGAAGGAGTCCAGGTTGGCCTAGGCTGAGGGTAGTGAGACAGCAAACTCAGTTGTTGCTATGCTGTTTTGTTTACTCCTTGGAGTTCCACTGTTACAGCAGGCTTTCACCAATCAGGAACAAGCTTCCAGTAAAGGTTCCTGATTGGTGGTGAAGAGAACTCAACAGACCTTTAGTATTATTGGAAAGCAGAATTTATACAATTTTATGATACTATTTTGGACAATAAATTGCTTCATTAATGAGAATGAAGTACAGAAAAGGGAGATAATTCAGTATACCAGAGAGAAAAAATCACCGAAGTATCTGTGATTTTGGAAGAGTCATATAATCTTCTTAAGAGTCAATTTCCTCATCTGTAGTTCAGACTATAAGTAGTTTGAACTAGAGGATTTCAAAACGTCTGTCCGTAGATATGTAAAATTCTTTGATTATAGGATTCCAAAAATCTATGGTTGCACTAGTAAATATAAAAGCTTCCAATGAACTTTAGGGTGAAGCAATATTAGGTGAAGTATTTAGAAGAAAGACAATCCAAATAGGATGATGTCCATAGCACCATCAGTTTACTCAGAAACTGGTTATAGAAGTTTTTATTTCACTGAAGACTTAAGCCCAGGTGCTACTGTCTCCAAAAAGGCTAAGAAAAAAGTTGACACATTCAGGAAGGTCATCAGAAAAGAAACAAATCAGAAAGCAAAATCCATTTAAACTCACGTTGCCTTCTGTGGGTACAATACTCCACAGGGTTTCTGTTGCTGTAGCTTAAAAGAAGATTTGGGGAGGACCTAGAAAATATAAGCAAAGATTTATTGAGCTCTTACTATAGGCCAGGATTTGTTCTTTGTTCTAAGTGCTTTACAGGTACTAACTCCTACAAAACTTTATGAAATACGGGCTATTATGAGGCCCACTTAATGTGGGAGGAAACTGAGGCACCAGTGAAGAAGTTAAGCAACTTGCCTCAGATCACAGGGCTGGGAGGTGGGACAGCTGGGATGCCAGAGCGCCTGTGTACTTCATCATTATTCCATACTGTTCTCCAAAAACCAGAGCTAACATGATTGTTTAAAATGGCAGGACTCCCATAAGAGGGTAAGCTAAAATTCAGTACTTTTTAATTTCAGAAAATGAGAACTAAGAGAAGATTTTAAACAGCAAGAGTATATGTTTATTTCTGCCAAATCTTGGGATAAGATATAAAATTATAATTTGAAACTTGACAAGTATTTGCATAGCATGCAGTGAATTTAGAAAATGCTATAATAGAAATTATAGACCTTAATCGATGATGTAAAATCTGAAAGAAATATATGATTTTAAAAGGAAGGGCAGGTGTAGTAGACACTGACGGTGACCTTCCCAGACCCTCTTTACTAGTTAGTGCCCTGTCTCCAGTGCTGTGAATGTTAACTGCTTAAGGTTGTGCAACCACCACCAATATCTAATTCTGGAACATCTTCATCACTCCAAAAGAAACCCTGTAGAAAGTAGCAGTCACTCCCCAATCTTGCCCTCCCTTCAGCCCCTAGCAATCACTAATCAACCTTCTGTCTCTACAGATTTGTCTATTCTGCATATTCCATATAAATGGAATCATACAGTATGTGGCCTTTTGTGTCTGGCTTCTTTTACATAATGTTTACAAGGTTCGTGCATGTTGTAGCATGTATCAGTACTTCGTTCCTATTTTTGGCTGAATAATATTTCATTATACGGATATACCACAGTTAAAAAAATCTGTTCATCATCTGATGAACATTTGAGTTGTTTCTAGCTTTTGGCTATCATGAATAATGCTGGTAGTTTTCATGTACTTGTTTTTGTGTAGACATAGGTTTTCAATTCGTTTGGGTATAAACCTAGGAGGGGGATTGCTGGGTCACATGGTAATTCTATGTTTAAGATTTTGAGAAATTGCCAAACTGTTTTCCAAAGTGGCTTTTTGCTTTTCCACCAGCAATGTGTGAGGGTTCCACATCCTCACCGACACGGGTTATTGTTCATCTTTCTGATAATAGCCATCCTAGTGGATGTGAAGTGGTATCTTGTGGTTCTGATTTGCATTTCCATAATGAAAAATGATGTTGAGACTCTTTTCATGTGCTTATTGGCCACCTGTTTATCTTCTTCGGAGCGATGTTAATCCTTTGCCCATTTTGTAGTTGGGTTGTCTTTTTATTGCTGAGTTATAAACATTCTTTATATATTCTAGATACTAGACTCTTATCAGGTAGATAATTTGCAAATATTTTCTCCCATTCTATAGGGTCTTTTCACTTTCTTGTTTCTTTTGATCCCTCGATTTTTTTTTTTAATTTGATGAAGTCCATTTTTAAAAAATATTCCCAAATCTTTTCTTGTAATTTTTTTCTTTTTAAAAAATCACTTTGAGGTGTGATTGACATATAAAAAGCTGTGTATATTTAATGTATACAACTTGATGGGGTTGGACGTAAATATATACCCATGAAACCATCACCACAATCAATGCTAAGTATATTCATCATCTCCAAAAGTTTCTTCCCATTTAATTTATTTGAACACTAAGCATAAGATCTACCCTCTTAGCAAAATTTTAAGCATACAACACAATACTGGTAACTGTAAGCACTGGGCTGTACAGCAGATCTCTAGGACTTGCATAACTGAAACTGTATACCCTCTGCCCACCACCTCCTCATTCCGCCCCCCCCAAACCCCTAGTAACCACCATTCTACTCTCTGCTTCTATGAGTCTATTTTAGATCCCTCATATAAGTAGGATCATGTTATATTTGTTCTTCTGTGTCTGGCTTATTTCAGTTTGCATAATGTCCTCCAGGTTCTAAGGCTAAATAATATTCCATTTACGTAGCTACCACATTATCTTCTCATTCAGGGACAGGCATTTAGGTTGCTTCCATGTCTTGGCTACTGTGAATAATGCCACAGTGAATGTGGAGGGAAAACTCTCTCTTTGAGATTCTAATTTCAAATCCTTTGGCTATATGCCCAGAAGTGGACTGCTGAATCATATGGTAGTTCTATTTTGAATTCTTTGAGGAAGAGCGATAGATACTGCTTTCCATAGTGGATGCACCAATTTACAGACCTAATTCTCGAAGTATTTTGGTTACTTAGTTCTTAAAAAACATTAAGCATGTAATAAGAAATTTATCAATGGCACCTGCGTAAAATAATTGGATAATAAAAATGATTTATTAGATAATTTGGGAAAATGTGTCAAAAGTTTGAAACTCAGTTGTTTTACTTAAAAATTATACATTAGTTAAAGTAGCTGGAAAATGTAGAATATTAGATACATGCTTTGAGTAGAACTTATCTTGACATCATATATTACTGTTATTTAGTTGTTTTAATTATTACTTGATTAGTAAAACCAACATTTTATCTATCTATTTTCTCCTCTTAGGGACAAAGATTAATTTGAGTAGGATGTTAACAAATTTTGACAAATCTGAGTTACTGTAAGAAAATGAGTTTCCACTTTCTACACTAGATAAATTATATATCAAATATATCAATTAGTTCTGGTCTACACAAAAAATATAACGCATGCTTTTTCTGAAGGTATTCTATATATTCAGCTACTCTCTGTTTCCTAAATGAAAGAAATAGGTTGCACAATCAATGCAGTAAGAGCCCTCTTATCTGGTATTATTGGGACTTGTAGTTTATCAATTAAACAATCAAGGTGGAAATTAATGTGAGTATACAAACATATGATATATATTTTAACTTAAAATATGTAAATATATAGTTATTTTCCCACCTTTTCACTTAGGGTCAGAAGCTATTTCTTTAAATAGAGGATGAATGTGAGAGTTCAGAACTGTCTTTCTTGCATAAACCATATGCATACAAATTCCAGATTATGTTTCTTTAAAATGGAATATGAATTGAAAAATGCCTGTGGAACAATTTGAGGGTAGAACTATTTCTACCCATCCTTTACAGTTGATTTAGCCTCACCTACTTTGAAAGCATTTTCCTTAGCTACTTGAGGAATCTGAAAGCATTCAATTTAGTCTTCTTAAAAATTATAGCTCTCACTTCTCACCCATATCTCACCAGTTATATAATATTTAATTATATTACATATTATAATAATCCTTATAGTGTAGAAAAAAATTCAAACCGATGTGATCCCAAGTAACTGAGTATTCTAGAGAACAGCCTGATAAGATCTCCCAGTGATCAATGCAACCGGCAGTGTGTTTTACAGAGGAGCTAAAGTGTATTGGTTAATCAGAATAAAAAATTAAATAGTGATCAGAATAAAAAATTAAGTAATAAAGTTGTGAGAAATTGTGAGATTTTTCGTTCCTTGTTTTATTAAAACTAGCTTCATACTGGTTTAGGTATCTTCTGTCATTACTAAATCTAGAAAATTAACTAAGTGTAACTTTTGCAGTTTGAGGTGCAACAGCAAAACTAGCATAAATTTCTTTTTCCTTCTTCACAATTTCACAAATAGAAGATTTGTTCTTACTGTAGATCTCAACAACCTCAGTGTTTGATTTCTTATCTTTCCTTATTACATCAAGAATTTTCGGGCTTCCCTGGTGGCGCAGTGGTTGAAAGTCTGCCTGCTAATGCAGGGGACACGGGTTCGAGCCCTGGTCTGGGAAGATCCCACATGCCACGGAGCAGCTGGGCCCGTGAGCCACAACTACTGAGCCTGCGCGTCTGGAGCCTGTGCTCCACAACAAGAGAGGCCACGATAGTGAGAGGCCCGCGCACCGCGATGAAGAGTGGCCCCCACTTGCCGCAACTAGAGAAAGCCCTCGCACAGAAACGAAGACCCAACACAGCCAAAAATAAATAAATAAATAAATAAATAATTTAAAAAAGAAAAAAAAAAAAGAATTTTCACCTTTTTACTTAAAGGAAGGACTTTATAACTTCTTTGGCATATCTAAATTGCCAGCATCACTACTCTTGCGCTTTGGGGCCATTATTAAGTAAATAAGCGTTACTTGAACACAGTAACCCAGTAAATCTGATAACTCAGATGGCTACTAGGTGACTAACCTGGACAAAGGGATGATTCCCCTCCCAGGAGGGATGGAGTGAGATTTCATCATGCTACTCAGGGCGGCATGCAATTTAAAATTTATGAATTGTTTATTTCTGTAATTTTCCATTTAATATTTTCAGACCATGGTTGGTCTGAAACCACAGAAATTGAAAATGTGGATAACGGGGGACTATTGTAATTTTCTTTCTGTTCCAGGATCCCATCCAGGTTATCACACGTCATCATGTCTCCTTAGCCTCCTCTGGTCTATGACAGATTCTCAGGTTTTCCTTGTTTTTTTAATAACTTTGACAGTTTTGTACTGGCCAGATATCCTGTACAATGTCTCCCAATCTGGGTTTACCTGATATTTTACTCATGGTTAGACTTGGGTTATGGACTTTTGGGAAGATGCAGAGATGAAGTATTCTTCTCAACACATCATATCAGGGGTGCATGCTATCATCATGACTTATCACTGATAATATTAACAAATACCTGGCCAGGGTAGTGTTTCACAGGTTTCTCCACTGTAAAGTTACCTTCCCCCCTTCCTGTACTCTTACTCTTCAGAAGCAAGTCATTATGCATAGCCCACACTCAAGGGGACAGTGTGGGGAGAGGATTAATCTCTATTTCCTGGAGTGGGGAGTGTCTACATGAAGTATTTGGAATTCTTTTGTAAAGAAGAGTTGCCTTTTCACTCCTTCTCTCCTTCCCTTCCCTTCCCTCCCTCCCTCCCTTCCATCTATCTATCTGTCTATCTAAATATCTATCTATCCTTTGTGCCACAATATCCTGGAGCAGCAGTTGTTTATAATAACTATATAATTTATCACCTTCTCCAAGAAGTTTGAGTAAGCAAGGCTAGAAGGGTTTATATAATAAGGCACAAGAAAAATTTATTTGTGGGAAATCTTTAGCTTTTACAATCATACAAGGATCATACATGGTTTTCCTGACTGCACATGCCAGTGAAGGCAGAATTACATTTGATTAGTTCAAACACATTTACCAGCAAATTAAACATAAGTAGAATCAGCAATGCTTGGAAGAGCGACTGTTGAATATGCATCTTAGACCATCTTCCACTTTAGAAAACTGATCCCACTTGCTACATGTTCAGTAAAATCTCGTTACTTGCCAGTAAGATATTGTCCCCCAAATGTATTTATTCTGTATATTTTTGTACTCTACCAGCTTTGTTCAGTTTTTAGACGGCTTTCAGGCCCATTTTTAAGACTAAACCAAATACTTACCAGAGATATAAAGAATTTTTTGGAAACATTATGAGCAATGGACAACTATGCAGTGATTAAAGGGACAAAAGCTTTAACAACTCCTCACAACATTCCCTTTCCTTGTGAAATTTAAATATGTCACAGGGAGTTAACAATAATTACCAGATTTAATGCATGCTGAACAGAATCTTGTTTTCAAGAGGAAGGATGTAATGTGGAGGCGCATGCATCACACACATATCCCACTGTATAATATGTTGACTGCAAAACATATGTTTAGAACTCTAGGAACTTCTTTGATAATATCTTGTATTAGTTAGGAAATCCTGAAAATGAACATCTGTGCAAATTTGAAGCTTTATTATATGCTTTGAAAAACAGTACTTACCTAATTGAAAAACATGAGAAAAGGAAAATTGGCAGTATGGACATGTGCTCTCATGTATCTCTGACATTCTTTAAATAGCATAAAAAGGTACTGTGAATAGTTTAAATATTAAAAAAAAAGAACACAAGTACGATTCTATATATGTGTTTGAACATAAATACATATACACGTTTATGTTCGAGTATGCATATAAACAAAGACGTTTAAAACTACCCCTTTGCAAATAAAAGAGCAAAGAGCATTTTGCTCACCATCCAAGTCTTCAGAGATTAACCTGCTGCAGCCGCTGAACAATAGGGCACTGGATGCTTCAGATGAAGAGATTAAGGTGATAACAGGATGGGCACTCTGTGCTTCAGACAAAGGAAATTTAAAGATGAAAACGGGAGGCTCTGTGCTTTGGACAAACAGGCCCTTAGATGCATTTCATGAAGAGTTTTAATGAACCCCGCTTCCCATACATAGAAAAGCCCTATAATCATTAACTTGGGATATCTGTTCTTTGTGACGAGCAGTGATCTTTTACCAAGATACATCTGACTGCACGTATTCCCTAACAACAACAACAAAATCACATATAAACTAGCCTCCCCCCACCTCTCTGGAGCAGGTCCTCAGAGCTATCCGAAGGCTGTCTCTGGGGCTACAGTCCTCAGTAAGACCCTGAATAAACCTTAACTCACACCTCTCATGTTGTGCATTTTTCTCTCAGTCGACACCTTGGATCACTGCATAAGTCTAGTAATATGAATTACTGCAAAATTATTTTATGGCTCTTATTACAAAATAAACAATAAACCGTAACCAAAATTAGAAAAGGCCACCTGTCTTCACAGGGCAATGAGCTTGTCCTCTACAAGCATAATAACAAACTATCTTTCAGTCCTGCTCTCAAAGGTATCAGCAGATAGAAGGGAATCGCTGAAGATGTTAGGAAAAACAAATGTATGGCTGGAGCTTTAGCTTTTAGCTAGATTAACCCGAAAAAAAAAGTGCCTAGGAAAAGAGTCCAGAGATTATCTGATAGGCGGTCAATGGCTACGGTTTGAAGTCAGGATGTCTGTCTGTTCCTAAAGCTTTACAAAAACGAATGACTCAAGCTAAAGGAATGGCTCAGCATAAAGAGCTCCGGAGAGCCTTCCTCCCGCCACGCCCCAGCGGTTCAGAGCTAGTCAGCCCTGCCCACGGGGAAGAGCCCCACGGGTCCTCAGCGTCCACGGCCCGGGCCCTTCGTTTAATCCCCTAACTCTCCCCATGATGAGTGGGGGTCTCCCGCCTCGGCAAGCTCAGGGCTAAACGCTGGGGACCCTCAGCACTTCCCCAGGCGGCAAGGCCAGCACGGCGCCTAACCCACCTCCAAGAGGGGACACGTTACAGTGGTTGGCTCGTTTTACATCATTCCCAGAACGGACGTGGTATCATGTTAAACCCGAAAGGGTGGGGTTTGATAAACCATTTAAACCAGATGTTCAATCCCGGGAGGGCGTGAGCCTGGACAAAGGCGAGAGGGGTGCTGGAGCTGGGGGTTAGGGTGGGGCAGTCCCTGAGGGAAAACCCATCCCCTTAGCTCACCTTAGCAGCCCCTCCGCCTGCCCTCCCCCGTCGCCCACACCCCCCCCCCAGCTTCCGCTTTCCTCCCTAAACGTCCAGGGCCTTGAGGGACAGAGCCAAGGCTGGGGCGACTTTGAACGTGAGGCAAGAAGGAATTTTCATTCCTTAGGAGCCGGAGGCTGGGACCCCGGCGCCAGCACCAAGCTTAGCAGCTTCCAAAGGTCGTGTTGCAGCCCAGCTCCGTAAGCTCCCTGGTTTCCTGGTTACGTGCGTGCCAGCAAAAACCAAAACCTCCGCCCGCGACTTCCGCTTCCCCAAAGGGCCTAAAGAGGTGAGCACGACAGCGTGAGACGTGTCGAACTCAGTGCGCCTCATGGCGGCCGCTGAAGCCCAGCCGCCCGGAATCCCGTTCCTCACGGCGCACGCGCACAGGGGCTCCGGGGAGCGGCCCGGGGCCCCGCCCCGAGGTGGGCGGGCCTGACACCTCACGCTGGGCCAATCAGCTGGCAGACCCTCGCTGCCTCCTCCTCCTTTCTCCCTGCCAGCCTTTCTGGGTTCCCGGTTGCACGTGTCAGTGTTTGTGTACGTGCGGCTGCAGCTGGGCGGAGAAACGCCGGCAGGCCAGGGTTGGGCTGCTGGGGCGCAGCCAGAGCTGTGGCGCGGCGGGGAGGGGCTGGCCCGCTGGCCCTGGGGATCTTTAAATTCTCCTGCTCTTGGACGGCCTGTGCTCGCTAACCTGTTTGTCGGCAGCGAGCGCCTCACCGCTCTGCTCTCCCAAGCACTCCGGTCCTCTACTTTAGGTGGGAGATGCTGTTGCTCGATTGCAACCCCGAGGTGAGACTCAGGCTGCTTTTGCCCTGCAGGCTTAAGTCTTCTAGGAAGGGCTAGCTAGGGTGATGGCTTACTGACCACTTGGCGTTGCCAGGTCAGGCCTCTTCAGAGTTGGAAGGTTTTTGGAGTGGAGGAAGATGTTCAATCCCGGGAGGGCGTGAGCCTTGACAGAGGCGAGGGCGGTGCTGGAGCTGTTCTTTTCTCGCAGGTGGATAGTCTGAGGCATCTGCTGGAGACCGGGGCCTCCGTCAACGCACCCCCGGATCCCTGCGAGCAGTCGCCCGTCCACTTGGCCGCAGGTGGCGGCCTCGCTTGCTTTCTTCTCTGGCAGCTGCAGACCGGCGCTGACCTCAACCAACAGGTAACTAGGTAACTGATTGTTGCCGTGTGCAACCCTCCCCCTCCACCCCAAATCCACACAAACATTTCTTAGACGCCGAGATATTCAGTCGTTTGTTATTAGAAACATGACTGTCGCAGCGATGTCCAATAGAAATATAATGTGAGACACGTATGTTAAGATTTTCTAGTAGCCACATTAATGAAGTAAAACGAAACATGAAAATTTTAGTAACCTAACCCAATTAATCCAAAATATTATTATTTCATATGTAATCAATATAAAACATTACTGATAGATATTTTACATTTTCTTTTCATGTGTCTTCTCCATCTGCTGTGTATTTTACATTTACAGCACATTTCAATTCAGAATAGCCACATTTCAGGTGCTCATTAGCTGGATATATGGTTGCTGGCTACTACATGGGACAGAATTTCCAAGGTCTACAGTTCATTTCCAAAGGAACAATTGCTCCATTACCAAATTAAAAGTCTCAGGATAGCAATACTTGTGAGGCATGCTCACAACCAATACAATTCCTTACAGAACTTTCTTAGGGTAGTTTGCATCTTCATTGAATATTAAAGTATGGTGAATTTTAAACTAATTTTTTTACTTCTGTAGGATTCTATTTTGCTTTTATTCACTTAAAATTTAATGTATGTTTGTAGCTGTGGCTTCACATATTTTTATTAATGAAAACTTTGTATTTAATAGGGCACCAAGTGAATTTTATTTTAAAAAAAAAAGAATTAAAAAATTCGGTCCAGTACAATGCATTTCTAACCCCACTTCCTCAAATAGCTTCCTCAAACAATAGACTTCACCCACCAACTTCCACTAGAGTGTTTCGGGGAGAGACTAAAATGTGCTGTTTTGTCTGTAAGGATGTTTTTGGAGAAGCTCCACTACACAAGGCAGCAAAAGTTGGAAGCATGGAATGCCTCAGCCTGCTTGTAGCCAGTGACGCCCAAATTGAGTAAGTATGAAATCAGTGGCTTCAAATTTTATATTTTCTTGGATTAAACTAATCAGACTCCTACAGCTTAATTACATGATGCTTGCCATTGATAATTTAATGTTATCGTTTAAATGTTAACTTAGGTTGTTAATGACATCTAATACTATGTATTCAATTTGAATAAATAAAAAAATGGATCCTAAGTAATCAGAGATACAATTCTATTCATCTGTCATGGCAGTGTTACATCTTAGTTTTGGTTTAGAAAAGCCATTCTATAGAAGTTCTCACTGACTTCCTTTGCATACTTAACTCATTGTAGTGAACAAAGAATACTCTTTCATTCGTGCAAAAATAAAATGCCCACTCTGTGCTGTACTCTGTGCTAGCCATTGAGGATACATACTGAGCAAAAATGGAATTCCTCTATGCTTCCTTTACCTCTTCTATTCTGCAACCAACATTTGTATGAGCCCAAAGCGCCTTTGTTAGGAAGATATAAAAAAAGGCTAAACAATTGTCAACTTTTACTTAACTAATTTTTTGTCTCAAATTCAGTTTATGTAATAAGAATGGGCAAACAGCTGAAGATCTGGCTTGGTCATGTGGATTTCCAGAATGTGGCAAGTTTCTCACAACAATTAAATGCATGCAGACAATAAAACCAAGTGAACAATCCAATAAAGAGCATTGTGTTCCAGTACTCAGACAGAAACGAAGTTTTGGAAGTGAAGAAGATACAAATGGGAAAAGGAAGTGTTGGTAAGGAATTCATAGTTTCTTCTTTCTTTCTCCCTCAAGGATCTCTTATTTAGCACAGAATTTATTGTTTCGTTTAAATATCGGCAGTCTTATTTCTAGTATAACTTTTCATTCTCATTAACACATTTTAATACTGGTTGTAGTAACTACTACTAGATTCTAGAGACCAAAAATTGTCCTGCATGGTGGAAGATTGGGAAGGAAACCTTTTTAAAAAAAGTTTTTAATGTTAATATGTTTTTTAACAACAGAGGTCGTATTGGTTATGAAGAGGTGTGGAGAAGGTCTTCACTTCATGCAGATCTACTGCTCAGCTACAAGCTATGGCTTTTGGCTCATCTAGTGTGTCTAAACACCTTCTAAGAAGGAGGAAAACTTTCTTCTAAGTGAAGATAACATTCAAGGATACATGTATTTACATGCCTGTAACGTTCTGGTTGTGCATGCTTTGTCTTCTAATTTATTAAAGGAATGTCTAAAGAATAAATTCTTTTCTTTGTGTAATATTTACAACCTTTACAAAAAAACATAGAGAAACCATCAAACTACACCCAGGATTTAATTTGAAATTAAATTTATTCTTTATCAACAAATTTATAAAGTACAACTTTACTACAGTCTTTGAGTCCAAGATATTTTAAATAGTATTTGGTCGCTGAGGAAGACATAAGTTATAGTAAGCATCGTTGTTCCAAAAGTCTGGACCCTTCCATCCACACCAGCCCTAGATTTGGGAGAAGGGAAAGGAAAACCTTTTACAAAGTTATAGGACTACATGATTGAAACTGTAACATTTTACAATCCTGTTCTGTCAGCAGGGTCTTGGAATAAGGCTCTATATAATTCAAATATTTGAGTTCCTGTAAAGCATAGAAAAGTAGCTTATTTGGTCCCCTTTCAGACAGAATTAAAAAAACTTTAATTCTATGATATTTAATCATAGGAATCATTAAAAATGAAAAGCTTCATTATGGTACGGTTACTCAATACCACATTTTATTGATTTTAAGATGCATAGTTTTATAATTCTGGCAGTCGATGGCATGTGATAGTTTAACTGGCATCTGTCCATAACAAGACTGTATAGACAGTGAAAAAGACTGAACTAGAAAGTGGGCCTCCCCAGCCACCGAATCGGCCACTGCCTTGATCCCGACTTCCCAGCAGTGGCATCTCAGCAGTGATACATGACAGTGAGAAATCTGAGATTGCCCTTGGAGTTGCATTCTATGCCCTTCGTTTTCCTCAGGCTGTAATCATGCCACTTTCCAATTTTATGTCAGTATTAATCCTTTTCCCCAGCAGAGAAAATTACTTTCAAACAAAATCTCATTGTGAATATAGAAGTTTATCAAATTTCTTCTAAGGCATTGAGTTATCAATATTTTCTTAAAGACCCAGCTCACGACTTGTCTGTGTTACATCATTCTGAAATGAAATGCTTTGTTTGCAAATACTTGTGAGGAGACTAGTGAGGATTCAAAATGCCACCATGTGAGTGACAGGTAGTAATTTTACCCCTTACCCTACCAAACTGGGAAGCTGCTGGGCATTCTGGCAGTGACCTGAAGTCAAAGGTCAGAGTTCCTATAGGAGAAGATGGTGTGTTAGTCTGTTTTTCAGTGTGGAGGTGGGCGGGTTGAGTAGAGATGCTCTTTAGGTTTTTCATTTTTATTTTTCTGATTGCAGAAATAAAGATACATATAAAAATTCAAATGAGGTGAAAAGTAAAAATTAAAAAAAATCCTCCACCAGTCCTACCCCCGTCTCCACAGGTAACCACCATTAAGTTTGGTTTATTATCATTGCGAACTGTTTCTTTACATAAACACACTTTTTTTTATCATCTCATTTTTTTCAGCAAAACTTTCTCTAATGAATTTAATGTCCTAAAATCTGTTTTCTTAACAATAAATAAAAAAAGGCTTATACTTTCTCTGTTTTAATCTTTCTGTGGTCTTTTCACACATGTGGGCCATCTCCAGGTAACCAGACTCAAATTTTTTTCCAGAGAAGTGGGTAGAGAGGGTATCCAAACCAGAAACTGGGGGAGTAAGTAGGGGAGCCAGACTTATTTCCTTTGAGGTGTCTGGCTTGGGAACTTCAAACAGGAAAGCTCCCCAAGTGGGTAAAGAGAGGTCAGGCAGAGGTGCAAATGGCCCTCTGGCCCCTGCCATAGACTGAATGTGTCCAAGATTCATATGTTGAACCCTAGTCCCCAGTGTGATGGTATTTGGAAGTGGGCCTTTGGGAGGTGACTGGGTTATGAGGGTAGAGCCCTCACGAATGGGGTTGGTGCCCTCATTAAAAGAGGGCTCAGAGAGCTCCCTCATCCCTTCCACCATATGAGGACAGTGAAAAAAACTGCCATCTTTGAACTAGAAAGTGGGCCTCACCACCCACCAAATTGGCCAGCACTTTGATCCTGGATTTCCCAGCCTCCGGAACTGTGAGAAATAAATTTCTTGTTATAAGCCACCCAGTCTATGGTATTCTGTTACAGTAGCCGGGATGGACTAATAAGACAGTGCCTTAGATTCTTGAGTCACGTGAGAGTCAACAGCACTTCTACTGATGGCCCGGCCTTGGCCTCAAGGTTTCTTGCATGTGTGAAGAGAGCAAAGGGTTTTTGCTGTTACAAAGTTCTACAGAAATATAACTAGCAAAGGAGGGCTTCCCTGGTGGTGCAGTGATTAAGAATCCGCCTGCCAAGGCAGGGCACACAGGTTCGAGCCCTGGTCCGGGAAGATCCCACATGCTGCGGAGCAACTAAGCCCATGCGCCACAACTACGGAGCCTGCGCTCTAGAGCCCACAAGCCACAACTACTGAGCCTGCGCGCCTAGAGCCTGTGCTCCTCGACAAGAGAAGCCACCGCCATGAGAAGCCCACCCACCGCAATGAAGGGTAACCCCCGCTCGCCGCAACTAGAGAAAGCCCGCGTGCAATAAAGAAGACCCAATGCAGCCAAAGATAAAATAATTAAAAAAAAAAAGATTATTGCTAATCACAAGAAACAGACATCTCAAGTTAATGATTAAAAAAATAAAACTAGCAAAGGAAAGTGCAGTTCTCAGAGAAAGTAAGCAGGGACAATGCCTCACTCTATCTAATTGCATTAGAAAACCCTACCTAGATAATTCCATTTAGTCCAAAGTCCATCAAGCCAGCCAAAAAGAAGTAATTTTATTATCTGTATTATGCCTCTAATTAAAATCATAAGGCGTCTCACTGCCTTTAAGATAAAATCTGAAAGCCTTGCTCCTCTGCCTGGCGCACAGTGGCCATCCCAGATTTAGCTCCTGCCTATCCCTCCAGCTGTCAGCCACACCTCTTCACCAGCTGTCATCACGTTAAAACTGCCACAGCTCCTGGAGCATGCCCTGCTTTCCTTTCACTGTCTCTACGTGATGCCTCTGCAGGAGCAGCCTTGTGAACTCCAAGACCCAACGCAGCCAAATTAAAAAAAAAAAAAAAAAAAAAAAAAGAGCAGAGAAACCTTTTTATGGGTACTAATGATGTTGACTTAAGTGACAACATGACAAAAATGAAGGGTAGTGGATAGGATATATTCATTGGCTTATAGCTGTAAAGGCTGTATGCATTCTTTGTAATTTTAATATATTTGGCAAAGAATATAAAACTTATTTAAAACTCAGGTTAATTATGTCTTATAACACTTGCCTCCTAAAGATTTACTACTGAGTTTCATGAAAATTTAGTACTAGTTTCTCATGAAAGCTCAGTACTAAATCTGAATTAGTTGCCTATAAATTAACTTAAATTTATACCTCCTTTAGCTGGTAGTTTAAGCATCAACAAATACTCTTAAATCTGTTTCAAATATAACTCCTTCATAGAATGAGATGAAGTTATATGTAAATAAATTAAAGGCAGTCAAGCCTCCATAATGTCCAGCATACTGCTTAGCTAATTTTTGGTTAATTCTAAAATTATAAAGGTTATATACTCCACTCTATTTCAAGGCATTGATATATCTCACTATATTTATATTTATGCAAAGCTGTAAGTCTCCAGGGGAATATATTTATGAGTTTCGCATTCTATTAAGTTTAATAACTGAGAAAGTCTTGATAAATTTTGTCTTTCACAATTTACTTTAGTTCCCCCTTGTCCTTGTCCTCTGTATCTAGAGAGACAATTACTCATCACAGCCTTAGAATCCCTCCTTACAGTGAGGACCCCGCCCTCAGTTCATAATCCATCTTTCTGTTAGCTGCCAGTTTTCTATCCTTTGGTTCTGGGTTCTTTGCCTTGTATCTAAATTTGTGTTAAACAGACACTTACCTTTTCTATAATAACTTGCAGATCTTCAGCGCCTGTATAATGTGGATCTAAAATCAGAAATTTTATCTGTCCTGTAATCTCATTCCATGCAACTCCTAGTATTGTGTGGGCCAAAACTCCTCCCCCTATTGAAGAGGAAATATGAAATGAGAGGGCATATATTAATCTCAACTTCCCATTCAATTTCAATTTAAAAAGATTATTTTGCCTATTAATTGATCTAACAGCATTAAAATCAACTGGCGTACACTGTAAACGACACAATGTCAAATATACTCTGAAGAGATAAAATTACATCTTTAAGACAGAAAAGAAACAATCGTATCTATAATCATCTTAGGTTTATATTTCACTGCAATATCCATGGAATTACCTAGGCTGGATTTAAAAAGGGCCACAGAGGGTCTAAACTCCACACAACAGAGTAACAATCACTGCTGTTGGTACCTCTCTCAGCAGCTGGGCAATGCTGCCTCTGCTCTGAGTACCTCCAATGGTGCCGCCCATCTACTCTTTCAATACTTTCTGTATTTTGCTGAAATCTGCCTACCCGCATTTCTTACACACCAGTCTTGGCTTGCCTTCTGTCATCACAGGACAAGTCTTACTTCTCACAGAATCGTGAATCTTTAGATCAGCTAATCCAATCCTCTTATTTTACAACTAAAGCCCGAGAGGTTAAGCAATTTGCATAATGTCACACAGCCAGCCAGGTTAGTGCTAGCCATGACTTACAATGCTCAGCTCAGTGACCACTGCCTCTTTTCCATTCTGCTCTCAGCTCTTCAAGTATTTGAACACCGTTATCATTTCTCTTCTTAGCCTTTACTACTTCTGGTTATTATCTTTTTTGTAACTTTCCTCCTGCCTTGGAAATTTTAAAATAATATCCAGAGGACAGTATGCATGATGTAAAAGCTAATTTTAATATGTTTAAAAATGACTGATTTTATGTGCCATTACATATTTTTATTAACCGTAAGTTTCACATACTCTCCACTCTACCAAAAGAACCCAAGATATCCACACACCTTACCGATCATTACTGGTGTTCCTTCACTCTGGAAATGATTAACCAGTTCCCGTCCCTGAGAGGCCATTTCAGAACCTTGGCTAGAAAGAAACCATTTTCTATCAGATGAACTATTTCTAAGATAGTTGGGAATGTATGAATAATGTTTTACTGTGACAAAACTCACTTTTTAATCACCATATGCTTCACTACTTAATCTATCACTTATTTGTTAGCACTGATTTCCACAGCCAATCCAAACTGCACTTGTGAAATCAGAGGTATTAAAGTACTTGGACAATAAAAATAATAACACTATAGTTAGCAAGGTTGTTGTAATAGAAAATGTATTGAAAACATAAGCTCATAAATAAGGAGTAAGCTAGTGATGGTCATAGATATCAATCATATTAATATTTGCTCATATTTTAATACTAGAATTGTGATTAAAATATATTGGAAAAGATAAAATGAATGTATTATTTGGACACATTATTAACTTATTAAAATCTTAGGAAGAAAAAGAGTAGGAGATAAACAAAAAGGTCAGTCACAGATCAACATTTGATTTTTTCCTTTCAAGACATCTCTGCCTTAAGCATTAAAAAACTAGACTTTCTGGGGACTTCCCTGGTGGTGCAGTGGTTAAGAATCTGCCTGTCAATGCACGGGACACAGGTTCGATCCCTAGTCTGGGAAGATCCCACATGCCGCGGAGCAACTAAGCCCATGCGCCACAACTACTGAGCCTGTGCTCCCTAGAGCCCGTGCACCGCAACTACTGAGCCCACGTGCTGCAACTACTGAAGTCCGTGCGCCTAGAGCCCGTGCTCCACAACAAGAGAAGCCACCGCAATGAGAAGCCCACACACTGCAATGAAGAGTAGCCCCTGCTCACCACAACTAGAGAAAGCCCATGCGCAGCAACGAAGACCCAACGCAGCCAAAAAATAAAATATATAAAAAACTAAATAAAAAGAGAAAAACAAAACAAAAAAACTAGACTTTCTGTAACTCTACTCAAAACTGACATATTTGCAAGTTTTCCTCTTCCAGACTAAGATTAGGCCTAGAGCATATAAGCAGATATCACAAAGTTTACTCATAAACTCAAACATCTTCTAAAAAATAACAAAAAAATTTAGGGCTAGAAAAATGAGATTTATAAAGCAAGGAGGCAATGTGGAGGAAGAGAAAAGAGTGAAAACAAATGTGAGGGAAAATGCGCTTTTTCTTTTAATAAAAATGACAAATTCTCTTTGAAATGATTTCTCAGATTTCTTAAAGTATCCTTACCTGACAAACAGTATTTTTGAAGTTATACCAATCAAATGGTTCAGTACCAGCTGCACCTCGATAGATCCAATCCACTGCCGTGATCCGACAAATGTTGCTGGTTTGTCCCCAGCATCAACTAGAGCCTTTGTGTATTTAAAAATACACAAAGATCCAAACACAAGACAGCTATTAAAAATTACGTTTAGGGCATTTTCCCTGATTACCAGTATTTATATTTTTTTTCTTCAAAACAGAAATAAGTCTGCACCACGAGGTAGGAATAATTATTAATGGTATATTAAGGGTTAATGAAACATCCAACTGATTACAATTCAAAATGGCATGTTCTGTACCTGCTGAATTTCTCTGTGTGTTGGAATGGATCTCTCTGTGTATCCCTGGTGTTTGAACCAAGAGCAGATAGTCTGCAGAGACCGATAAGCACAGCCCCAGCCATTGTCATCTATCCGATCCTGCATATAATGATGGTAACCATATATGCCCTGGACCACAGAAATCTATATAAAAAGAAGAAACATAGTAAAATATTAACTTAAGATAGATGTATGTATCATATTACACATACACATACCGAGTCATTTTACTATTCTCGGAGCTAGACTTACTTCAGTTCCTTATAAAAATTTTTTTAAAAAAGAGGAAACACTCCCCAACTCTTTCAATGAGCCAGTATACTACTGATACAAAAGTGAAGTAAGAACAGTTATGAGAAAAGAAAATTATAAGACAATATCATTCATGAACACAGATGCAACAATCTTAACAAAATATTAGCAAACTAAATCCAGCAGAGAATAAAAAATAATAATTAATCATAACCAAACTATCATGAATGCAAATCTAATATTGTTTGGAGATTTGCATTGGAAGTATTTAGGAGTAAATAGCATGATGCCTGTAATTTTCTTTGAAATGGCTCAAGGGGAGAAAAGGAGAAATGAAGCAAATATAGCAAATTGTTGACATTGTTGCATATATGTAACAAGAGACATGTACAGTAACGTTCATAGCAGGGTTGTCTAAATAGCAAAAAAACCTGGGGGAAAAAAATCATACCAAGGTATATTGTCCAGCAATAAAGATAACTGAACTACAGTTATACACAATACCATGGATAAATCTTAGCTACATGATATTGAGTGAAAAAGCAAGTTGTAGAAGACTATACACAGAATGACACCATTTTGGTAAAACTCAAAATCAAGCAAGACTAAAAGCAACACTGTTGAGAGAAAATGTACATATATGGTGAAACTATTAAAAGAAAGGGAAGTGAATGATGAACCCAAAACTCAGTATAATAGTTCCTCCTGGGTGTCGGGGAGGCAGAGGAGTGCATAGGAAGGAGCACACAGTCAGACTGGCCACGTCCTAGTTCTTAAATGGCGTAGGGAGCTCTCCAATATTGATTTCTTTACTGTGCTTTATAACTTACATATATGTTACATGCACACATTAAGTATAATAAATATTAAGAAATATATAAATGCTTCTTGCATTTTTGCAATACAGATAACCAACCCATTTCATTGTCAAAAAACAATCAGTATTTATTCAGTACCTTCTGAGTGTCCCGGCGCTTAGTAAAGAACTATTAGGAATTAAAAATGAGTATATGATATAATACTTACCCTAGAAGAGTTCCAAATATAATCTGAGAGAGAAAACATTTATGTAATAATCTATTAGAAAACCATCAAGAGTTATGTTGCTTGTTAGAGACTCTAAGTTTTGTATTTCCTATTCAATGATTCTATGACTGTGACAGAACAAGATTTTCAATCAGGAACAGATCTCTCAAGATTTCCTCCCATATAAGCAAAATAAGTGAAATCATTCAATGTCACTGAAATGTTGACTAAAGTCTCATTCGTATGCATGTAACGGTGAGTGCCCAGCCAAGGCTGTTCTATGCGAAGCTGGTCTGCCCATAGCTCTCGCAGGTGAAGCTGCTGTCCCAAGTGCATGCTGATAGCCAGAAACAGAAGCGGGCCCCTAACTGCTCTAGGGTCAACGTTGTATTACGTACTCATTTTTTTTTTTTAAACTTTTGGGTTTGTTTATTTACTTACTTACTTACTTACTTACTTATTTATTTATTTATTTATGGCTGTGTTGGGTGTTTGTTTCTGTGCGAGGGCTTTCTCTAGTTGTGGCAAGTGGGGGCCACTCTTCATCGCGGTGCGCGGGCCTCTCATTATCGCGGCCTCTCCCGTTGCGGAGCACAGGCTCCAGACGCGCAGGCTCAGTAATTGTGGCTCACGGGCCTAGTTGCTCCGCGGCATGTGGGATCCTCCCAGACCAGGGCTCGAACCCGTGTCCCCTGCATTGGCAGGCAGATTCTCAACCACTGCGCCACCAGGGAAGCCTACGTACTCATTTTTAATTCTTAAGATTTCCTTACAAAGCACCTGGAGACTCAGCAGGTATTGAATAAATGCCGTGACAAGATGGGCCAATCAAGTTTTCTCTCATGGGAATTTGAATTGAGAGGTGCAGGGTGAATCAGGCAGTAAGTGCAAGGAATGAAGCTGAAACAATGCATGCAATCAGCAGCTCTGAGGGAGAGTAGGAAAAGTTATGTCAGGCTGAAAAAATGAGGAAACAGAAGACGAGGCTGAGAAAAGGTAGAGTAAAGGGAAGGAACAGGTCAGTTAGGATCAAAAGCACCCCCAAAGAAAGCTGAGAAATGCCATCAAGGAGTGAGAGTACACCTTGAGACCGAGGCTGGTCACAGCGCTGCTTTGTTCTAAGAGGCCCAGCTGTACGATTCCTATTCTTGGTTGCCCATGAGATCCTCTCTTACTAGCCTGCATGCATCCTTAAAGGAACCCTTCCCCACACTCCTTTTCTGAGCTACCTTTAGTGAAAAGATCTACCCCTTACAACTAGGTACGTGCTGTACAGGAAACATGTAGTGCTTTATTAGCCTTTTCCTACAGTGTGAGTTGTGTAGAAATATGCCCTTAATTAGCATGATTTCTCAGGTTCAGAATGGAAATAAAATGGGACAAGCCTTTAAAGAAATTAAGGAATGGAATTTTAGTAAGAGAAATGTGCTACACACTATCTATTCCTAACCTTTTTAGACCACTGTGAATTACTGCTATCTTAAGCAATGATCATTAAAAGAAAAGGGTGGTAAAGTATGTTTTAGGGACGATGATACCCGTTATGAATTGATCATTACAACTTCCACTGGGTACAGACAGAAAACAACTAACGACACTTATGATCAATTGACTCACATAGAGAATTATTAAACTCACCACACCAGTCTCTATGTTAGGTGAATTGAGATAAGTATGTGGATTTCTAACGTAACCATCTTTGTATGGTTCATCTGGAAAGTGATAAGCATTAGACCTTCTGAAATAAGGTCTATCATGAGGCAGATTGAAGAGATCGTGTAACTCCTAAATGAAATCAGAATCAAGAGGAAAGAAGAGAAAAAAGTTACATGATTTAGATTCCTAGTCAATAAATAAACTCAAACTAGATACAAAACAGAAAATTTACTAAATATTGGTTATAAACGTTATCAAACGCACTTATGATTTAATTCACTAAGGTCAAAGAAAGTGAGATTTAAACTAAAACCAAAAAAGATTTATTTTTGTTTATCTATGTATATGGATAGAAACTGGAAGGGAATGTAGAAAAATGATAATAATTCGTTAGAGTCAGAGAACTGAGATAATTTAAAATTACTCACTATAACACACTCTGTTAAAATACATCCAGGCTAAAGACTGGTTTTGAAACAGCCTCGTAAATGAGTAAATTATAATTAACAATGATATAATTATATCAAAATATTTTAAAAAATCATGCTTAGAGTACTTAACAAATATAAGGGGTAGTGATTAAATTATAGAGATTGGTGGCATGAAACCAACCAATATGGCATCAAAATAAAAATACACATACATGTTTAAAAGGCAATATGTTCCTGAATGTATAAAAACATGTAGTAGTTACTTTGAAAAGTCTGACATCTTCTTTTGCTATCTCCTATGTATTCTAGCAGTTTGAATGGGATCATTAGCTTATGTAACTGTTGCCTCTGCAAATCAATTCATCTGGCACTTACAGAGAGGTACAGAGGGTTACATTGTTATATCTCTTTTCAGGGACAGAGACCAGGAAGACAGTCCCATGGTATAATTTGATGGATGCCAGGCAAGGCCACACATAAAAAATATGTACTCCCAAACCAGTCATTTTGCCAAGAAATCTCATTTCTTTGAATGCTGATCATGTTTTCTTTAAAATGCCTCTAATAAAACCCAAATAACCCTGGGAGGTGGGGGATGGAGTAATACTATAAATCCTAATTAGAAACAGCATAAATCCTAATTTCCCTTCTCTGACTCTAATCTTGTCTCTTTCACAAATCTGGAAGTAACGGAAGAGAAAAAGAATATATTAAATAACACTCATCAGCTGCTCTAGGCATGTAAGCATCTTTTCAGTTCTAAATTTCATTACAGAAAAATAACATATGAACTACACTGAACATATGAAATTAAAATGTTACATATGGTTTAGCAAAGTATTTTTTCATTAATAATACTTTAAAAAGTTATAGAACAGAAATTAAATAAGGTGTAAAGCTAATAGTCTGCGTCCACACTTTAAAATTAAATCACAAAACAATGTCCATTTATTAGAAACACATAATTAAATACAAAATGAATGACAGCTGTATTTTTTTTAAGAAAAAATGAATTGGTTTCACCTTTCTATAGGCCTGCAGCTGATCATCTGGAATTCCTGATGGATATGAAACTGTTACAAGATTTTTTTCCCCTGGTAATAAAAAGTGCAGTGGTTCAGGGACCACGATAGATGTTCCTTTCATGTATTTCAAAATGCATTGTTCCATATCAGTTAGTTGATTATGAATTGCATCAACTAGACGTTTACGAACTCTGAGGGGGGGGGAATATACAAGTGCATTAACAGAAGTTATAGTAGTTTATGATACATGAAACTGTCGAGTGACTATATTCCTAATATATCCTCGATTGGACCAGGTTTATTAAAGGAAGTCTAAAAAATGCAAAGTTAAATGTTAAATAAACTAAATTTCCTCTGTGTAGATAAAGGGAAAACCCTACAGGTTTTGCATATTACTCTACTTCCTCCAATAAACATCTAATTACTAGATGACTCTTAGTTTAATAATAAACAAGGAGTAAATCATAGTAAAAACAACAGCAACACTGGATATGCCTATATGATAATTTAAAATGAGCTCTGATTACTTTGGGAGAGGGTCCTTATTTAAACGTGGCAGTAGTATTAGAAAATACCTACTTTCCCCACGTTTCTTCTGGAGCAACAGATACAACTGCATCGACCGGTAAAGTCATATTAACATAGTGGTGTCCTCCGCTTTCTCTTTCAATGATGGGTGTTACAGGTGCCAGAGGGGTTGACATTTCCAGCATAAGATCTATATTTACTATTTGATGCTATAAAGATAAACAGTAAAAGTTAACTTATAGAACACTGAATAATAATATAAAAGGTAAGTAAACGACTTTTTAAGGACCATATAAGCTATATTACAGTAAATTATTGAAAAGCACAAATCTTAAAGAAGAAATCTTCCCTGCTTCAAAATAATCTGAGAAGGGGAGAGTGAGTGGGGAGTGAAGGTGAAATCAGATTGATCACGTACTGATAAACATTAAAGTTAGGTTCACCAGGCTTCATTTAACTATTTTCTCTACTTTTGTATACATTTAAAAATTTCAAAACAGAACAAAAAAAATCAAATGAACAAGATACAATAACCACACACTGAAGCAACTTTTAAACATGTATCATGACTATATACCTGTGGTCTAAAGACATAAAAAACTATAAACAAATATTGAACTCTATTAGTAGGTTTGATTTTGATAGTGGCATGGGAAAACAATTCCGAAAATGCTTTCTGTATATTAAACAAATTTAGCAAAATATTAAGAGTACTGGAAGCCAGGTTTCTCACTGGGAAAAGGTTAGGAATTGTGTGAGGCTGAAGTAGAACTGGAGGTATAATATGATTTACACAAATATGGATGTATGTGTTATATATGTATAGTATGTATATATACATGTGTGTGTTCCTTGGGGAAATGGCTGATTCCTGAGCTAACACAGGGAAAGTACAAGATGTGTCTGGAACATCCTGTGGAAGAAAGTAGCAAGTACTCAAAAATATGGTGTCAAGAGGACATTGGAGCCAGCATGAAGTTTCTATTGGCCAAATCTTAGAAAATGTGAGCATCAAAATAACTAATGACAGTAACAGTAACAGATAACTCATTGCATAAAATAGGAATCCATGCTTCCATGCAGTTAATAAACAAATAGGGAAATGGAAAATCTCTCCCTCACAGTATGTCATCTAATAAATGTAAAAGGAAACGATAGACTTAGAAAAATCACTACTTTGCAACCATCAGATTAATGCTAGATTCTGGCAAAAATTATCAATTGATGTTAGAAGTGATGGGTAAAAACTTGATGAGGAACAGGATATATATATATAAACTCAAAGTACCTTCCCACAAAATACTTACTAATTATAAGGGCAAAAAATAGTACCCTCACAGTGGAGAACACTGGCAGATACCACATTAAATGATCAAAGTTAACATCACTAATACAAGAACAAACTGAGCATATGCTTCTTTCATACGACGTGCTGAGAAGGACACACATTACTTCTGTGGTATTCCTACCAACAATGACCACATGAATCTATCATGAGGAAGCCTAAAACAAACCCAAACCCAAACTGAGGAACATCCTACAAAAGAACTGACCTGTATCCCTCAAAATGTCAAGCTCCAACGACTGGTAATTCTCAAATCCTTATCCATAGCCCATAATTTTTTTTGTACACTCCACATTTATAAATCTAACAGCTCATGTGGACTCCTCACTGCTGTCTAAAACATAATGTGACCGAAACTGACCTCATGTCTTCCCCATCTTCCATCTTTACCCAAGCAAGAAGCTGGTCATCCCACATCCAATTAGTTTCCAAGTATAATCTATTCGATCCCCTAAATAGTTCTTGTATCCATTCCCTCCTCTTTATTACTGTAGCTACTGTTTTGGTTTGGCTTCTCCTAAGTGGTCCCTGCCCACATCTCCAACCTCACGTCCACTCTATTTTCCTTACTAGTCTGGAAAAACACTAAAGGCATACTAACTTTGTACAACTTCCTGCCTTGAACCAGCAGCTCCATTTTTCATCTCCAATATCTGGCAAAGTTCGTGGCATGTGGCAGGTACTCAATAGTACTGGTTCAAAAATCAACAGAACCAAAACAGTGTGAAGAAAAGTAAATCATTTATTATTTACTACCTCATATAGCATAATGTGTCACTGTCATGTTTCAGAATGATCCCTTTTTATTTGTTTTTAAATAATTTGTAAACAGACTCAAGCTGTTTTATTTCTGTGGGAGCAAACAAGGCATCCAAAAAACCCATTTAAGATATATATTATAATGGGACAAAAGTTTAGATATGTACACCAGAGATATAACCTCTGGCAAGTCATTTAATTTTTCTGGACCTGAATAATCTGATCTGTAAAAAAGATAAGAAAGTTGGGTTAAGTAATTTCTAAGATCTCACTCAACTCCAAATTCAAGGATTGAAAATTTTATCACTAAGAAGACAGGTGATTTGCTTACCATGTCTGACAACTTTTTGTCTTTCTTCCTCATGAATTTTCGTTTTGTATCTTCTTCCTGTTCAAATCTAAATTTTTAATACACGAAGATGTTTATCATACGAAATGACGTTGTGAAAACACTTCTAGCCATCTTCAAGCATACTCACTGAATAAAGCGCATTATGTTCTTACAGGTGGAACTATCAGTCAGTTCTCCTGGAATGGTGTTCATGTCACTGTTAGGCCATATGTACACTGAACTGTGGCAGATCCTGAACACAAGTGCATTTGAAGAAAGTTTGGTTGAGAGGTCACTCAACATATGTTTTAGTGCTTTCTTGATAAAAATTTCTAAATTAAAAGAATATAAATAGAATAAGAAAAACTGTAAACTTTTCAACATGAATGCTTCCAAGCACACAAAAGTACAGCACAGTAAAACTGACCCCCAAATATCCATTCCCTACATTCAATACTATAAAAACATTTTTTTTGCCTTTTTTAAAAAAAAATGACATAAAATTCATTGTTTAATATGTACAATTCAGTTGCTTTTAGTATACGACAAGGTTTAAAATCATCACTATTTAATTCCAGAACATTTCATCACCCCCAAAGAAACCCTGGCCTTACCAGCGGTCATTCCCCATTCTCCCATGGCAATCACTAACCTACTTTTGGTCTCTATAGATCTGCCTATTCTGGACACTTCATATAAATGGAATCACACATTACGTAGCCTTTTGTGTCTGGCTTCTTTCACTCGGCCTAATACTTTCAAGATTCATCCATATTGTGGATTCATCCATAATGTGAATTCATCCATAGCATGAATTAGCACTTCACTCTTTTTTATGGCTGAATAATACTCCATTGTATGAGCAAAACATGTTTTGTTTATCCATTCATAAGCTGATACACATTTGGGTTGTTTCTACTTTTCAGTTATTATGAATAATGCGAACATTCGTGCACAAGTTATTGTGTGGACATACGTTTTTAATTCTCTTAGGTGATCACCTAGGAAGAATTGCTGGGTCATACGGTAACTGTCTTTTTGAGGAACTGCCAAACTGTTTTCCAAAGAAACTGCACCATTTTATATTCCCATCAGCAATGTATAAGGATTCCAATTACTCTCAAAATACCATATTACTTATAGCAATAAAACAGTTGCATGAAATTTAAATTTCTTTATAGTTCTTTTCTTCCTTGGACTACATCCCACTAAGACTGTACAAAGTACTGTGCTCTGAAGTCACAGTTTTTTTCTCTGTGTGGTATGTCATCAACCTGATATTTGTCTGACTTCATTTTCAGGGATTTCCTTTTTACTTTATAGAACTTTTTAAATATGAAAAACATTTTCATGGTTCCAAAGTCAAAACTATAAAGAAGATATATCTGAAGAAGACAATATTTAAATACTTGTCTTAGCTTTATACTCCTAAATCCTAAACCTAGTTAACCTTGTGATTAAAATATTTATTTAACTATCACACTGACATCTTGATAAATAAATACCTTGAGATTGTGGTAGAGAAAAGATTACTTTTAACAAGTCAGATTAAAAGATATCCTGATATGTTTCAGAAAGCCAAATGTAAAGATTTTTAGCTGCACTACAAAAGACAAACATAATTCCTGGATTACCTTCTGTTTATCCCTGAAAGACCATGAGGTAAAGTACCTAAATAATTGTGATGTCTTTAAGTTAAGCACCTTCTTCCCCTCAATTTCCTCATTAATGATTCCCTTCATTGAGTGTTTCAAAGAGTTTGATACAGGAGGAGGAATACTATCAAGTCAGAAGACAAGCTCAAATACATTAATTACTAGGTAAAAAGTATCTGTAGTCCTTATTTACATTTGAAATTACATCATTATATCTGGTGACTAATATATTAGTTATACTTTGGGATAAGTTCATAGCAAAGTATACCTTCAATTTATATTAAGTTGTAAAATGTAAGGCTTTATCCATACAAGTAACATATTAAGGAACAACAATACTTTACTGATAAGATAGGCCTAAAAGTGAGTTTTAGTCCTTGCAAAATGATTCTCATCTTGATGGCACATTAGAGAATCACCTAAAAATCTTACTGATGCCCGAGTCTCTGTCCTTAGAGACTTTAATTGGTCTGGAAGTGGGGATTAGAATGTGGACCAAGATTGAGAACAATTGTCTAATATGAAGGGATGGGTCAGAAAGAACATTCTGCATTCACTCTCCCTCTTTCCAAAGGGCCAGTAAATAATCGTCAGCCGGTGATCTCCTTCAAGGAACTCTGACACTGTTTATTCCTTATCTTTCTGAACTTCTTTGTGGCTCCTGACACCATTGATCATGCTTTTCTTGAGTGATTTCATTTAGTATCAAGGTATTAACTACCATCCTTGAGAGATATTAAGTTCTCTTATCTCCAGTTCTGACCACTCTCCCCTAAGTTTCAGACTCAAATTACCAAATGCCTGTTGGGCGTTGGCACTTGGCTTACTGTGGCATCTCAAATGAAACACATCTCCAACACAGCTCCTCATCTTCTTCCTCTGATATTCTTTGCCTCAGTTTGTGGCAGTAGTCAGAAACAGGAAGACATCCTAGAATCTGGTTTATACAAACACTGCTGATTTTTCTCCCATAGAGCTTGCCTACCATTCCTAAACAACACGACATTCAAGAGAGTGGGCTCTGGAGGCACAGGGTTATGTACAGTTGTAAGCCTACAATGTACAAGTCTGGGTGCCTCTTTATATTGTGCTCATGGTGGATATTTATATTTATCGTGACAATTTTCTTTGAGAGGGCAGTAAAGTTTCTTAAGTAAGGAGACACCTTTTCCTAATGTGCACAGAGAGCCCCATGGGCTAGAGGTGGTGGGGAACAGTGTCTAAGTTTAAATCCAATTTATATCACTTACTAACTATATGACCTTAGACAGTTTATTCATCCTATCTCTCAGTTTCATGTGCAAAATGGTAAGAATCTCACTATATTTCATAATCAACTTTATAATAAAAAAGCAGAGTATTTTGGCAGACCTACCATTAGGAGTAGCTAGCTGAAAAGCTAGATCAAGGCCACCTCTCATTCTGAAGAGTATATCCATAGTCTCTGAAATAACCTAAGACAAATAAAACCAAAATTTCATTGTAAAACAAAAACTCATCCTCACATAAATTAGAATCTAACTGAATTTAGGTTAAGGCATTAATTAACCTTGATTTTTCAAGTTATTTCATGAGTTAATTCCTTGTTTTATGGAGAAAAACAAAACACCCTAAATTCTAAATAAGAGGTTCTCAACCTTTGTTCCACATTGAAATCACCAGAGAAGTTTAAAATACTGATTCCTGGGCTACACCCCCCGAGATTCTGATTAATTGGCCTGGAGAGGGTCTAGGCACAAGGATATTTAAAAAGTCCTCCATGTGAATGATTCTAATGGGAAAAGGTTGAGGACCACTGCTCTAAGAAAGTATTTCTAAATTACAGTTTTAACAATTATAGGGTTTAACAATGACATGAAAAGATCAATGGAAAATAACTAGTTTAAGAATGGGACAGAAACACTGACCCTATTATGATAAGAACTGATGGTCAAGACAATGAGAGGAAACTAATATATCACTGATGGTGGGAGTATAAACTCTTAGAATTCTTCATAGGGTGATGTGGCAATAAGAATCAAAAGCCTTATATTCACGAGCAGAAGCAAGAAGAACTACAATCCTGCAGCCTGTGGAACAAAAACCACATTCACAGAAAGACAGACAAGATGAAAAGGCAGAGGGCTATGTACCAGATGAAGGAACAAGATAAAACCCCAGAAAAACAACTAAATGAAGTGGAGATAGGGAACCTTCCAGAAAAAGAATTCAGAATAATGATAGTGAAGATGATCCAGGACCTCGGAAAAAAAATGGAGGCAAAGATCAAGAAGATGCAAGAAATGTTTAACAAAGATCTAGAAGAATTAAAGAACAAACAAACAGAGATCAACAATATAATAACTGAAATGAAAACTACACTAGAAGGAATCAATAGCAGAATAACTGAGGCAGAAGAACGGATAAGTGACCTGGAAGACAGAATGGTGGAATTCACTGCTGCAGAACAGAATAAAGAAAAAAGAATGAAAAGAAATGAAGACAGCCTAAGCGACCTCTGGGACAACATTAAACACTACAACATTCGCATTATAGGGGTCCCAGAAGGAGAAGAGAGAGAGAAAGGACCAGAGAAAATATTTGAAGAGATTATAGTCAAAAACTTCCCTAACATGGGAAAGGAAATAGCCACCCAAGTCCAGGAAGCACAGAGAGTCCCATACAGGATAAACCCAAGGAGAACCACACCGAGACACACAGTAATCAAACTGGCAAAAATTAAAGACAAAGAAAAATTATTGAAAGCAGCAAGGGAAAAACGACAAATAACATACAAGGGAACTCCAATAAGGTTAACAGCTGATTTCTCAGCAGAAACTCTACAAGCCAGAAGGGAGTGGCATGATATACTTAAAGTGATGAAAGGGAAGAACCTACAAACAACATTACTCTACCCAGCAAGGATCTCATTCAGATTCGATGGAGAAATCAAAAGCTTTACAGACAAGCAAAAGCTAAGAGAATTCAGCACCACCAAACCAGCTCTACAACAAATGCTAAAGGAACTTCTCTAACTGGGAAACACAAGAGAAGAAAAGGACCTATAAAAACAAACCCAAAACAATTAAGAAAATGGTCATAGGAACATACATATCGATAATTACCTTAAACGTGAATGGATTAAATGCTCCAACCAAAAGACACAGGCTTGCTGAATGGATACAAAAACAAGACCCAACTATATGCTGTCTACAAGAGACCCACTTCAGACCTAGGGACACATACAGACTGAAAGTGAGGGGATGGAAAAAGATATTCCATGCAAATGGAAATCAAAAGAAAGCTGGAGTAGCAATACTCATATCAGATAAAATAGACTTTAAAATAAAGAATGTTACAAGAGACAAGGAAGGACACTACATAATGATCAAGGGATCAATCCAAGAAGAAGATAAAACAGTTATAAATATATATGCACCCAACATAGAAGCACCTCAATACATAAGGCAATTGCTAGCAGCTATAAAAGAGGAAATCGACAGTAACACAATAATAGTGGGGGACTTTAACACCTCACTTACACCAATGGACAGATCATCCAAAATGAAAATAAATAAGGAAACACAAGCTTCAAATGACGCAATAGACCAGATAGATTTAATTGATATTTATAGGACATTCCATCCAAAAACAGCAGACTACACTTTCTTCTCAAGTGCACACAGAACATTCTCCAGGATAGATCACATCTTGGGTCACAAATCAAGCCTCAGTAAATTTAAGAAAATTGAAATCATAACAAGCATCTTTTCTGACCACAACGCTGTGAGATTAGAAATGAATTACAGGGAAAAAAACGTAAAAAACACAAACACATGGAGGCTAAACAATACGTTACTAAATAACCAAGAGATCACTGAAGAAATCAAAGAGGAAATCAAAAAATACCTAGAGACAAATGACAATGAAAACACGACCATCCAAAACCTATGGGATGCAGCAAAAGCAGTTCGAAGAGGGAAGTTTATAGCTATACAAGCCTACCTCAAGAAACAAGAAAAATCTCAAATAAACAATCTAACTTTATACCTAAAGGAACTAGAGAAAGAAGAACAAACAAAACCCAAAGTTAGCAGCAGGAGAGAATCATAAAGATCAGAGCAGAAATAAATGAAATAGAAACAAAGAAAACAATAGCAAAGATCAATAAAACTAAAAGCTGGTTCTTTGAGAAGATAAACAAAATTGATAAACCATTAGCCAGACTCATCAAGAAAAAGAGGGAGAGGACTCAAATCAATAAAATTAGAAATGAAAAAGGAGAAGTTACAACAGACACCGCAGAAATACAAAGCATCCTAAGAGACTGCTACAAGCAACTCTATGCCAATAAAATGGACAATCTGGAAGAAATGGACAAATTCTTAGAGAGGTATAACCTTCCAAGACTGAATCAGGAAGAAATAGAAAATATGAACAGACCAATCACAAGTAATGAAATTGAAACTGTGATTAAAAATCTCCCAACAAACAAAAGTCCAGGACCAGATGGCTTCACAGGTGAATTCTATCAAACATTTAGAGACGAGCTAACACCCATCCTTCTCAAACTCTTCCAAAAAATTGCAGAGGAAGGAACACTCCCAAACTCATTCTATGAGGCCACCATCACCCTGATACCAAAACCAGACAAAGATACTACAAAAAAAGAAAATTACAGACCAATATCACTGATGAATATAGATGCAAAAATCCTCAACAAAATACTAGCAAACAGAACCCAGCAACACATTAAAAGGATCACACACCATGATCAAGTGGGATTTATCCCCGGGATGCAAGGATTCTTCAATATACACAAATCAATCAATGTGATACACCAAATTAACAAATTGAAGAATAAAAACCATATGATCATCTCAACAAATGCAGAAAAAGCTTTTGACAAAATTCAACACCCATTTATGATAAAAACTCTCCAGAAAGTGGGCATAGAGGGAACCTACCTCAACATAGTAAAGGCCATATATGACAAACCCACAGCAAACATCATTCTCAATGGGGAAAAACTGAAAGCATTTCTTCTAAGGTCAGGAACAAGACTAGGATGTCCACTCTCACCACTATTATTCAACATAGTTTTGGAAGTCCTAGCCATGGCAATCAGAGACGAAAAATAAATAAAAGAATACAAATTGGAAAAGAAGAAGGAAAACTGTCACTGTTTGCAGATGACATGATACTATACATAGAGAATCCTAAAGATGCCACCAGAAAACTACTAGAGCTAATCAATGAATTTGGTAAAGTTGCAGGATACAAACTTAATGCACAGAAATCTCTTGCATTCCTATACACTAATGATGAAAAATCTGAAAGAGAAATTAAAGAAACACTCCCATTTACCACTGCAACAAAAAGAATAAAATACCTAGGAATAAACTTACCTAGGGAGACAAAAGACCTGTACATAGAAAACTATAAGACACTGATGAAAGAAATTAAAGATGATACCAACAGATGGAGAGATATACCATGTTCTTGGATTGGAAGAATCAATATTGTGAAAATGACTATACTATCCAAGGCAATCTACAGATTCAATGCAATCCCTATCAAATTACCAATGGCATTTTTTACAGAAGTAGAACAAAAAAATCTTAAAATTTGTATGGAGACACAAAAGATCCCGAATAGCCAAAGCAGTCTTGAGGGAAAAAAATGGAGCTGGAGGAATCAGACTCCCTGACTTCAGACTATACTACAAAGCTACAGTAATCAAGACAATATGGTACTGGCACAAAAACAGAAATATAGATCAATGGAACAAGACAGGAAGCCCAGAGATAAACCCACGCACCTATGGTCAACTAATCTATGAGAAAGGAGCCAAGGATATACAATGGAGAAAAGACAGTCTCTTCAATAAGTGCTGCTGGGAAAACTGGACAGCTACATGTAAAAGAATGAAATTAGAACACTCCCTAACACCATACACAAAAATAAACTCCAAATGGATTAGAGACCTAAATGTAAGACCGGACACTATAAAACTCTTAGAGGAAAACATAGGAGGAACACTCTTTGACATAAATCACAGCAAGATTTTTTTGATCCACCTCCTAGAGTAATGGAAATAAATACAAAAATAAACAAATGCGACCTAATGAAACTTCAAAGCTTTTGCACAGCAAAGGAAACCATAAACAAGACAAAAAGACAACCCTCAGAATGGGAGAAAATATTTGCAAACGAATCAATGGACAAAGAATTAACTCCAAAATATATAAACAGCTCATGCACCTCCATATTAAAAAAACAAACAACCCAATCCAAAAATGGGCCGAGGACCTAAACAGACATTTCTCCAAAGAAGACATACAGATGGCCAAGAAGCACATGAAAAGCTGCTCAGCATCACTAATTATTAGAGAAATGCAAATCAAAACTACACTGAGGGGGCTTCCCTGGTAGCGCAGTGGTTGAGAATCTGCCTGCCAATGCAGGGGACACGGGTTCCAGCCCTGGTCTGGGAAGATCCCACATGCCGCAGAGCAACTAGGCCCGTGAGCCACAATTACTGAGCCTGCGCGTCTGGAGCCTGTGCTCCGCAACAAGAGAGGCCGCGATAGTGAGAGGCCCACGCACCGCGATGAAGAGTGGCCCCCACTTGCCGCAACTAGAGAAAGCCCTCGCACAGAGACGAAGACCCAACACAGCCATAAATAAATAAATAAATAAATAAATAAATAAATAAATAAAAAATTAAAAAAAAAACATACTGAGAAAAGCACACAATTTATACGTGTACATCTCTATTAAAAACAAAAAACAAACAAATAAAAACTACAATGAGGTACCACCTCACACCAGTTAGAATGGGTGTCATCAGAAAATCTACGAACAACAAATGCTGGAGAGGGTGTGGAGAAAACGGAACCCTCTTGCACTGTTGGTGGGAATGTAAATTGATACAGCCACTATGGAGAACAGTATGGAGGTTCCTTAAAAAACTAAAAATAAAATTACCATATGATCCAGCAATCCCACTACTGGGCATATACCCAGAGAAAACCATAATTCAAAAAGGCACATGCACCCCAATGTTCATTGCAGCACTATTTACAATAGCCAGGACATGGAAGCAACCTAAATGCCCATTGACAGACGAATGGATAAAGAAGATGTGGTACATATATACAATGGAGTATTACTCAGCCATAAAAAGGAACGAAATTGGGTCATTTGTGGAGACGTGGATGGATCTAGAGACTGTCATACAGAGTGAACTAAGTCAGAAAGAGAAAAACAAATATCGTATATTAACGCATGTATGTGGAACCTAGAAAAATGGTACAGATGAACTGGTTTGCAGGGCAGAAACTGAGACACAGATGTAGAGAACAAATGTATGGACACCAAGGGGGGAACGCGGCAGGGGTGGTGGTGGTGGTGGTGGTGTGATGATTTGGGCGATTGGGATTGACATGTATACACTGATGTGTATAAAACTGATGACTAAGAAGAACCTGCTGTATAAAAAAAAAAACAAAATTCAAAAATTCAAAAAAAAAAGCCTTATATTCACATTCTTGGCCTAGTAATTCTGTATTTAGAAATTTAATTTCTAAGGAAATTTGCAAAACACACAAAGATTAGGGTATACAGATGTTAACCTGTCAACAAGATATTGATTAAATAATTATGATTATACAGTAATGAAAAATAATGCTTTATAAGAATATTTAATGCCATAGGAAAATGCTTGTAACTTATAAATGGGGAAAAAAGCACTTGCAAAGTGGAATCTATTAGCAGTTCTTAATTTGGGTCCATACATTGCAGGTAGTTGACATATGACAAAGACATATATCATTTTGCTGGGGGAGAGGAGTGGGAAGGAGGAAGGCATTTCAGAGGTTTCATCAGATACTCAAAATATGTCCCACTCAAAATATGTCCCAAACAGGCTGAAGAACCATACTACACAGTAAGAACCCTATTTTGAAATAAATTAGTAAGTATTTACATTTACTGAGCCCTTAAAAAGTAAAAGGCACTATGCTAAATGACTGGACATATATTAACTTTGATCCTCAGAACATTACAAAGTAGGTACCATTACTATTTTTCTCATTTACAAATCCTTGTCACATTTTTTTTTTTTTAGCCGCGCCACGCGGCATGTGGGTTCTTCCCCAACCAGGGATTGAACCTGTGCCCCCTGCATTGGGCGAGGAGTCTTAACCACTGGACTGCCAGGGAAGTCCCCTTGTCACATTTTTTTAAGGGTGACTGCTTTTATTTTCCATAAATTGTAACCTGTTGAAAGGCCATGTCCTTTGCCCCAATTATACTTCTAGGAATTTATCCTAAAGAAATAATCACGAAAGTTCAGACAAATTTAGCTTGAATGTTACCCACTTACCATACTGTTATTCATCATAGCAAAAAGCAAGCAAACAAACAAAAAACCCCACCTAAATAGCTACCAATAACAAGTATGTTAAGTAAATAAGTCAGTTAAATACTACGCACCTATTTGAATAAAAAATATTTAATGGCACTGAAAGATACTGAAGATAAAAGTTATAAAGACAGGCAAGAGCAACATTTAACTGTTACTTTCTTTATGACCTTGTAACTAATCACTCAAGTCTGTCTTCTCTTCTGTAAAACTGGAAAAATATACAACTTCACAGGGTTGTTGTGAAGGTTCCATAAGAGATCTTATGAGAATGCACTAGAATCTCCTTACACTTCTGAAGTGAGATCCCTTCTGAAGAAATAATATTTAAACTGAGATCTGAGGGGTAAGTATGTAAGAGTATGAACAATTCCAAAGGAAAGATGGGGGTGCAGGTGGACAAGCCCATCCCAGGCAGGGGCTCAGATTGGTGAAGGCCTGCTTAAAAGACCACTTAAGAGACCACAGCAGATGGTTAGATCTCATGGTGCCAAGGACAAGGATAGTTAGACAGTGACGACTGACAGCCATTTAGAAGTAGATTTCATAGCATTTGATTAGTGAACAGATGTTCAGGTGTTGAGAAGAGGGCGATGTCAAGGATGATGATTTCCAGGTTTTTGGCATGAACAACGGTGGGGTGGATGGTAGCCCAATGAACTGAGATGGGGATCACTGGAGGAAGAGCAGGTGTGGCACGAGGGGAGGTGGGAATGGTGAGTCAGTTTTGAACTTGCTGAGTCTGAAATACATATGAGCCATCCAAGTGGAGGTACAGTTAGTAGATATGCGGATCTGGAGCTCAGAATACATCTCTAAGCTGGAGATACAAATTTTGGAGAAAGCATAGGGTGTAAAGAAAAGTACTGAACGCCACATCTAGGATACGGATTGGAGGACCTGCTTGAGCAATTAAGAGGGAAACCAGGGGAGTGTGACATCACAGCAGCTAAGGGAATACAGTATTTGCAAAGTCACTCATATCTTTCCCAGGTCCAATCCTTCCTCGAAACCTTCAAAAACGCCTCACAATTCCCTCGTTCTCAAAATGCATGCACAAGTAGAAGGTGCAGGGCGGGCGTATCCAAAGGCGGCTGCAGTGGGGCCGGGGGTTCAAGGTTGTGCGGGGCAGTTTCCCTCCGGTCCTACCGGGAGAGGCCGAGGACAGGACGGCCCAGACCACGGAGTTCGCAGCTACCACCGTGGGTCCCGGCAGAACCAGTTATTTCAAGGGCCATAAAGCATCGTAGCAGCTAGTGAAGTCTGAGGGGAAACGCAGGGGTTGGGGGCGAGCACGGGTACTCACCATAGCGGGTACGTGGAGCTGATAGGGGCGCCGACGGCCGCCCAGGCACAGGACGCTGGCCCGGAACTGGCGTCATCGGGGGCGGGGCTTGGGAAGGCCGACTACAATTCCCAACATGCCCTGCAATATACGTCACGGGGCGTACCATCACGCCACATCTCGCGGATGGATAATGGGGCGGGAAGCGGAAGTCTCCTTTTCGGTAAATTCTGTTGAGTGCGTCATTCGTTTCCTGTAGACACTCTTACGTCTTTCTTGATGCGGATTCGAACCCTCCACGTATCCTCCCGTAGGGTTCGTTCGTGGAATGGATTCTTCCGTAGCCGGGGTAACGCGCCACAATAAACCCTGAGGCGAGCGGAGCGTGCGGAGCAGCCTCGTAGCGAGGTCCAGGGCGGGAAGCGCTCTTGCGGGGCTGGCTCGTGTTCCTGGTTGCTCTTGCAGCGGACTTAGCCCGGGCTGGAGCTGGGACGCTTTGATCTCGCTAGTCGGATTGGGTGCCCTTCTCAGAGGTGACTTGGTCCTCGCAGACGTCAGGTGTTGTCCTTTAGATACCTACATACTCTGAACCTCCGTTTCCCTAATGGAACATCATTTTCCTCATCACCTCAGCGAGTTTTCTGTCACTCCTAAACACCCCGCCCCCCCCCCCCCCGGTTCTTTATCCGTACCTTTCGAAGGGAACTTGCAGTGTTCCACTGTGTTATATTTAATTATGTCTTGTCTACTAGAGTGTAAGCTCTCTACGGGCAGGACCTATGCCTTTTAAAATCTCAGTTTTCCTAACTTCTACCAGCGAGCCCTACTCAGAGGAGGGGTTTGCAAAACGTTAAGTAAATGAATGAGTGGTTTTGTAAGTGTTGCTCAAGAAGAGTTAAGTAGTGGAAAAATTCAAGGCAATAACTCCTTGTCTCCCCATCCTTTTCGTTCCCTTTCCTTTCTTCCCTCTGTGGCTCACTTTGTCGTGTGCCAAACACTGGTAAGGAAGTACCAGACTCACACCACGGTTCCTGCCTTCCCGGAGCGCCTAGTTTATTGGGGAAAACAGCTGTTAATTAAAGGATCCCTACACGGTGAATGTAAAATAGCCCACTAGATAACCATGATGAGGGCTTGGAAAGAGAAGTGCATGGCGCTATGTTAGAGGGAATTAAAGAAGTGAGGAATGAGCTAAACAGTCAGAAGGATCAGTATTAATTGGGCAACAAAAGGGGTCGGGGCAGTGAAATACCTGCCTAAAGTGAAACAGCATGTGTTAGGGTCCTGTGGTTGGAGAGAGCCAGACTTGAGAACTGAAAGAAGACAATTAGAGCCCTGTTGCCAGGGAGGGGGGCTTCCATTGGTGACAAATGAGGGTGATAGTGGCCTTGTGAGCCATTTAAAGGATTTGAGCCCCCTGTAGCAGCACAAGAAGGCTTTGAGGTTGGGCAGTGAAGATGGAGCTTTGAAATATGAAACAAATCGAATCAGCACACTCCAGCTAACTGACTTTTAGTTTTAAAGCATACCTGATCAGAGGAAGAGGTAGGATGGGGGGGAGGGGAGGATGCGCCACAGTTTCAAATAGGCAATCCTGTTTAGTGTCACTGAAACAGCTTGCTCTAAATTCAAGGCAAAAGTGTCTTACCTTGGATTATAAGCTGGGAAGCATAAGCCAATGTTTGTTTTGTTCACTAATGTACGTCTAGTGCCTAGATCTAGTTGGCGCTTCAAAAATATTACAGTGAAATGGAAGCAAGTATTCTTAGCTCTTTGGTCCTACTTTTTAGAGCACGTCTAATTAAAAAAAAAAAAAATCCAAATAAGTAGTTGCATATTTAGAGTGATATTTCAAAAGAAAACTCATAGTTGCATTATGTCCTTTAACAAATACTCTGAATTCATTGTGGATTTTTGTTTTGCTGTTCTTTGTTTTTATCTTGCCTAGACAGTTGTCCTCTCTGCCCATCCCCTTTGTGAACTAATTTCGCTAGGTGGCACATTTCTTATATACATTTAATCTTGAAAAAATTCAAGAACTATAGGGTAATACCTATGTGTGTGGTGCATTCTGAAAAAGTAAGTTATAATTTTTAATACAAGGGACAATGCAGTATGTTTAGATAAAATGATTTAAACTGAAAATGACTGACTTACGTAATTAAGGTCTTTGAACTTCTCAAAAGAAGGATGTTGTTTACACAGTATTTATACCACACTGTACAGTAATAATTTTATTATTTACGACAGATGAATGGCAGTGCAACAGATACACATTTCTTTGTAATTTGTGGGTACTTCACCTGGAGAGTCAAGGGGAGGGTTTGTGGTGATAATTTTGAATCCCCATTATTCCCCCTCAGCCCCACAAAGTAGATTCTTTCCCCACATAGTTTGAGACTGTTGTTTTATGATGTAATGATATGCATGTTAACTCTCAGACTGCAAGTAATTTGGACTGAAATTTAGTAATCACCTTTTCCCTAAACTTTTCCCCTGTATTTTTCAGTGTAGAGTAGGATTTTGCTATAGAAGAAGTAGCCTTCAGGGACCCATTGAAGTTACCTATATAGAGCACACCGCCACAAGAAGCAACCATGCCTGTGGAAGGAGGGAAAACAGATATGGAGAGGATTGGGCTCTTCAGTGAGATGGAATATGTCACTGTTGGTGATAAATATGTGTCACAATTTAATCGTAAGTATATTTGGTTTCCTTTACAGCCTAAGAGTGATGTTTTCTGTATAAAATTTTGGCTTTAACGTTTGTTAAATGATATTTTTTAATGGTCTGTATTTTATGGTCTTAATTTTATAAGAGCAGGAAGCTCATTTTATTGGGCTACCCTACCTTCATATATTCTCCTCATAGGTAATTTTATTTCTTTCCAAGGTGCATGGCAGTTTTCTCCCAGAATATTTTGTTTTTAGCTTTTTTTGTTCCCTTAGATGGGACACTCTGCTATGCAGACAGCATTAACATTTGCATCTGAAAGGCCATCCATGATCACTTTCTTGAAAAATGAAATGCTAAATGAATAGCTGAGGGATTTTTAGAAGAGTCATAAATAAAACAATAAGAAAGAATACACTGATATGAAACATCTCCAAGATACACTATTCTGCACCTTGCCTTTTTATTTAATAATGTATGTGGTATGCTAAGCATTGAAAATGGAAAAGGATAAATATGAAAATATTCACTGGAACATGCCTAAACATTCTCTGGAAAACAAAATTACTATCATGGGTACCTGTGGGAAAGGAACTGGGTGACGGAATGTGGAAGGAAAATTTATTGTAAAAATATACTATTGAATTTGGAACCATGTGAATATATTATCATTTCAAAAACCTAAGTTAAAAAAAAATCAGTGATACAAATTCACATTTAGTTAACCAATTGAATTAAGGGTTATTTGCACTTCAGAAAATTCTTTCACATTATGGAAGGACTTTACAAATTGAGTTCTCCTAGATGCAAATTACAAAAGAAGTTCTAAATATTCATAAAACCAGCCTTTTAAAAATTATTGGGCTACTAGTGCTGCACTGTAGACCACAATTTATTTATCTGTTCCCCTGTTGATGGACATTTGAGTTGTTTTTGGTTTTTGATTGTTATGAATAAAGCTGCTGTGAACATTCTTGTTTACGTCTTTTAGTGGATATAGGCACTCATGTGTCTAGAGTATATACCCAGGAGGGGAATTGTTTCAGTTTGAGTATGAAATACCCTTCCCCTCCAACCTAAAAATACACACTCACACACACACACACGCTTATTGACATCTGACACAAATAGTTTCCTAGCATATTCTTACACAGTGTTCCGTAGTGTATAGATGGGGAAGCATTGGATTCAGTGACCTGTAAGGTCTCTTCCAGCTCTCAGATTCAGAGTTTAACAGGACCTCAATCTAATTATTAAAATGTTTTAATGGAAGCCTCTTAGTTCTTATTGTCAGTGTAGCCTTTGACACAGACCTTTCAGTAAATGTGTTGAAATAGTGTTTAAGAGCTCAAAACTCACTGGTCCAAATCACATTTTGAAACTTTTCAAAGTCATTTTTCATGTCCTTTAATTACTAGTGAGCTCAAAATTGTGATATTCCTAATTTATTTTTAAAGGACCCTTTAATGAAGCTGCAAGCAAAAATAGACAGATGCTACCTGGGGGATCCAAAGAAATGTCAAATCTCCAGGCAGGTTATTTTGATCCCCATTTTGTAAGGATTTTTGAAGGTGAAGGCTACGTAAACCTGAATCAAGTGAGGAGACGGCATATGATGGAAGAAGCCAAAAAAAATCTAGGCAAAGCGTTCCTTCCTAGTAATGGAGATAAGAAGCTGTAAGTATTTGGGAAAAAGTCTTAAATATTGATATATCTCCTGCATAGCTCTCTCTCCTCCATCCTAAATTAAGTTTTGGTTTTTCCGTAGGACTTATTATGTATGATTCATTTTTTAAAGTATGATTCTTAGGTCAAGTTTGTCTTAGATGAAGACAATTGTATTGGATGATTTAGGTTGACAGGTAATTTTGATTAAGTAGATTCTCATTATCACATTAAATTTTTGGTTATCTCTGTCACTATTCTCTATCAGTTTATACTAATGAAGTCAACTAAATAATGAAAATAAGTTTAGTTGAAAACCTTGCAATAGTCAGATTAGGAAAAAAATTGTCTTGGGTCATCATATCTGTGCCCTTGACTATTTTATCTGCTTTTTAAAACTTTAAGAAAAGTGTAAATACAAAATGTGAAATTAGGAGAAATCTTTTTTGGATAAAGAGGATAATTTATCAAAGATACGTTATTTAAAAATCATGCGTGAAGATACATGTATGGGGTTTAACAATATTTTAGTTGTGAAAATTGTCAATGTGAGGTTCTTTTTTTCTTTAACCTTTAAATACTTAAGATCATGTAGTCTATGTGATATCATATAATATAGCTGAGCTTTATAATATGATGTTAATTCACACTTAATAATGTTGACTCTCAATCTAGAGTTTATGACACACGAGGATTGGTTGAAAAATAATTTGGGGCTTATTTATGGTTTTGAGATTAGTAAAGCTGTGGTCTTCAAAGTTAAATTATTAAGTTTTTATTAAGAGTGGAGAATGTCTTCTGTTATTATAGTTTATCTTTTTCCACCTTTTCACACTTTTGAGAGGTTTGAATTATTTATTTTTAAATTTATTTTATTTATTTATTTCTGGCTGCGTTGGGTCTTCATTGCTATGTGCGGGCTTTCTCTAGTTGTGGTGAGCGGGGGCTACTCTTCACTGCGGTGCGTGGGCTTCTCATTGCGGTGGCTTCTCGTTGCAGAGTGCGTGCTCTAGGCGCGCAGGCTTCAGTAGTTGTGGCACGTGAGCTCAGTAGTTGTGGCACGTGAGCTTCAGTAGTTGTGGCACGTGGGCTCAGTAGTTGTGTCTCGCGGGCTCTAGAGCGCAGGCTCAGTAGTCGTGGCGCACAGGCTTAGTTGCTCCGCGGCATGTGGGATCTTCCCGGACCAGGGCTTGAACCTGTGTCCCCTGCATTGGCAGGAGGATTCTTAACCACTGCGCCAGATGGGAAGCCCCTATTTATTTTTATTATTACTACTTTTTCTTGGGTTTCTTTGTTTTCTTCTTAGATATAAATTCAGACATGCATTTTTTGGGTCACTACTTCATTTCTTTTTCATGTAATATATGTATTTTATCCTTTAAATAACTGTTTTGTATTTTTCAGCCTCCCCCACCCTCTGGAACTAATATAATATTGTAAATCAACTATACTTAAATAAAGAATAAATAATTTTAAAAAAACAAAGATTCTATTTGTTGTTATAGTTAACTGAATTAATGTAAACTCTTCTAACTTCCTAGAGATTATTAAGTTTTGTTTAGAGCATTTAAAATAGGCATAAAAATTAAAAATATTATCTCAAAATCTGTGACTTTGAAAAATAGGGGAAATTAGATTACAAAATAAGAAAAAAAATTTGTCTCTTACCAAAGTTAGGCAAGTCAGTTCCATTGCATATATTTTGCTCCCCTTTTAATAATATTTTATAAATTATGGTAAAATATGTATAACACAAAATTTGCTATTTTAACTTGCTCCTTTTTGTTTTTGTGGTTAAACTGTATTTAAGATGTGGATTAGGAAGTTACTATGGAACAATAGGTAGACCAGTCCCATTTTTCAGTGCGCAATCAAAACCCAAAGAAAAATATGAGCCACCTGGAAAGAATTTGTACACAAACCCAGGAAAGAAAGGAACTGGATATGGGTAAGATATTTTTAATACTTTTGTATCATTTGTTTTGAATTAAAAAAAAATTTAATTTCTGAACCCTGAAGTCATCATCATTATTATTTTCCTTCTTTAGCTATGCAAACGTTACCATAGGTAAGCAGTTTTCACACTCTGCTGATTTCTATGATGCAGCAAAACTAAATGACAAGGTAAAAGAATCTGTTTTAACTTTTTCCAACCTTTCTCTTATTTAGTTGACTTAGAGAATTCACTTGTGGTCTAATTAAGGTTTGTTTTGTTTTATCTATTTGTATTACTTGGGCAATGGCAGACTGATGTTTATGAATTGTGATAATTTTACTTTTCTGATATTAGATTCCCAGAATGAGCTTTAACCCCTGCTATAGTTTACCACGTCTATCCTGTATCTCTCCAAACCAGCTGTGAGACTTCTGTTAACTTGGCCTGATCAACTATGCTCTATTTTGATTAGAAGAGTCCTAAAAGTATCCTGGTCCTTAGCCGTGTTCCCACCACGCCCTAATATATTGTGCCTATAAAAGTAGTGGTAGTACTTTTGGGCTGATCAGGCCATTATGGTGAATGAATGGGATGGAGGAGTGATGGGGAGAAGGGAGGAAGTGGAGTAGAGAATGAAAACCTACAGGAGAGAAAGTGAAAGGACGGGAGAAAATGACTCACTTTATTACATGGCAGAAATAAAAACTGAGATGTACTGGCATAAGCCTCTTACACTCACTTTATACAATATTTGACTTACAGTGAAGCATATTCACATTTGTGGAGAATGCCTACATGTGAAGGAATAGAGGAACCTGTAGAAATTTTGGAACCATATCAACATAATTTAACAATATTGATATAATTTAAAGAAAGCTGGTAGTAATGAAAAGTCAAGTTCATTTGGATGTTAAGAAACAGAAATTAAATGGCAACTATTTTATAAGTTTTTAAATTTTTGTTTTTTTAGGCATGCAGTCTTCAATAATTTTGGCTGTGGTGATTTTAAGTGGCAGTGAGATAGAAGGGTAGTAGCCAGTTTTGCAAATGGGCATGTCCAAACCCAGGAATAGTTTTCTATTAAATTGGGCAGAAACCTTGGTCATTTGAAAATAGGCATCTCTTGTTTCTATGCATGGATTATTCACTTTATATAAAATTCTATGTAAACTACTTTTTATATAGAATAGGAATAATAATACATAATATTCTGTAGGAAAAATAATACATAATTTATAAATGCATACAAGGCAATTTTATCAATGGCTCAGTAATTAGTCTTTCATCCAAAGTGTATGGGTATAAGATACTTTTCTCTCTTTAGAGTTCTTACTTTTAGAACTTATTATTTATAAGTCAGAAATTTTATGTCCCTGGATTTCCTAAAATAATATTGTAATATAAAAATGTTGTAATGTAAAAAGTAAGTATTCCTTATTCTTAGAAGTAAAAGCTGACATTTTTTTGAAGGCCTATCATATGCCAGGTACTTTGAACACATAATCTCATTTAATCTTTACAACAGCATTAAGGGTGGGGGGAATATTATCATCATTATTTACAGTTAAAGAAAATGTGACACTAAAAAAGTAAGTAACTTTCCCAGTGTCCCTGAGAAATGCTAAAAAGCAGGCAGGAGTTAGGGTTTGAACTAGAGACTGACTTTTTTTTACTGCCTTATATCACCCAGATAGTTGATATAGATTTGTTCAAGTGATAAGTAAATCTCTATACATCAAATAACTTTATATCCAAAATGAACAATCATAGCTGTGCTTGTTCATAAGTAAGCATATCTTTTGTATCATAAAAATAGAACATAACAAAGGAATGTTTCAAAAAAGCGAACCCAGCAGTATATATTAAAAAATCTACATGCTTATATTAAAATTTAAAGGTATATTAACTCTACATTACTTCCAGTTTGAGTAATTTTTGCTATATAATTTCAAACTCTTTAATTTACAGAAAGAGAATGAAGAACACCATCGTTTACTTAAAGGGACACCTTTCAAATTAAATCTTTACCCAAGGGAATATTTTGATACCAATCCTTATTTGTTTGAGGAACCTTTACCACCAATTAAAAAAGCAGAGAAGAAAGAAGCACTTGCAAACCCTTTTAAGCCCTCTTCTCCTGGTAAAAAGGTAAGTTAAAAATTTTAGAATGAAAAAATATTAAGCATTATAAAGAAACGTTGCCTCTTGCTGTCATATTATTTTATTACCCATGTAAATAATAAACTTTTGTTTATATTCATGCCATGAATCATGAAACTCGTTTTTATGAAATTATGAAAAGTCATAAAACTGGATAGCATAGGGAATAATGAAGCTCTTATAATGAAATAATTATTAACCATTTCATAACCATTTCAAAAGTATTTTACTTTACAATGAATTTTCTAAGTGCCTCTCTAGATTTAGGCATAGTTTTTCTCAAAACCATAAAAAGTCAGATAATCTTTAGTTTTTGAAGTGGTGATTAAAATGAACTGTCTCCCTTCTGCTGAGGTTTACAACAAGTGTGAATAAAAATGAAAATGCTTCTAACAGTAAACCTTAGTTTATACTTTTGTTTTTCTTCTGTGAATTGCCTGTTAATTTTCCTTGCGAATGTTCTATTAGGATATTTGTCTTTTTGATACTGATTTGTAAGATCTTTTCATATATTAAGGATATTGTTTTATCATTTGTGTTGAAAATAATTTTTCTAGTCTGGTGAATCTTTGACTTTGGTTATAGTATTTTGTGCTATTCAGAAATTTAATAATTTGATGTAGTCAAATTTATCAGTCTTTTGTGCTGCGTTTATGTCATTCTCAGAATGACTTTCCTTCCCAGCAGTGTTAGAAAAGTATGCATTCCTGATTTCTTTTACTGAAATGTATTTTGTTGTAAAGAGCAAGGTAAGGATCCAGCTTTTATCTTTTTCAAAATTCAGTTTTAAGGGCAGAAGGAAGCTTTGTGGGGAGGACACGTTCTGTGCCTTGACTGTCGTTGTGGTTTCAAGCGTGTATACATCTGTTAAAGCTCATAGAATTGTAAACTTAAAATGGGTGCAGTTTATTATACTTAAATTAGATTTACGTAAAGCTGATTGTGAAAAAATTCAGTTGTTCCTGATCTCACCAATAGGATAATTAGCACCCCTGCTTTGAAATGCCACCCTTATCAAATCAAAATTCCCATTTTTTAGGTTTTTTTTTTCCTGAATTTTCATGCAATTTGATTGATGTTTATTTCTACCAGTACCAAACTACTTTTAATTATTTTTGCACTTTAATATTGGGTGGGTCTAGTCTCTTCTTACTCTTTAAAAGAGTTATATGGCTGTTTTCCAATATTTATTATTTAGAACTTTGGAATTATTTTGTAAAGTGCTGGGGGGAAAAAGACCTTTGGTATTTTGCTCTAAAATTAAATCTTTAGATTTTTGCTTGTATTAGCATATTTATATTTTGAATCTTCTGACCTAGAATTAAGCTACTTACAAAAACCTTTATTTGTCTTGTAGATTTTAATATTTTACTTCACGTAGATTTTTCTATCTTATATTTATTCCTACTTATTTTAAGGTCCTGGTCAATGCTTTTTTCTCCCATCAATCCCCTTATATTATTTGTTCTTATTAAAACATTTGATTTTTTAAAATAACTGGCCACTTCATTAAAGTTTCTTATGTTCTAATGGGTATTCTGTTGATTCTCTTTGAATCTTTAGACATATGATTATATATCTGCAAATAATTTTGGTGCTTCCTTTCTAATATTTATATCTCTTATGTCATGCTCATTCCAATATTTGGATATGATATGGGGATCATGGGAACTCCTCCAGTGTTCATTTTTATAGATGCCAAAAATAAGACTAAATCAAGAATGTATGTAGAATTATACTGAATGTTTTGGTGTGATCTGTTTAGACCATCTTTTTTTTCTCCATTGACTTGTTATGAGTAACAGTAATAGATTTCTTGGAATGATTCCCACTTGACTGTGTTGTATTAATCTTTAAGTGTAACACTGTGTTTTATTTGTTAATATTAAGTATTTTCACATCAATAATTTTAAGGGTTGTGACTGGTCTGTACTTTTATTTTTTTATTTTATTTATTTATTTTTTAAGATTTATTGATTGATTGATTGATTGATTGATTGCTATGTTGGGTCTTCGTTTCTGTGCTAGGGCTTTCTCTAGTTGCGGCAAGCGGGGGCCACTCTTCATCGCGGTGCGCGTGCCTCTCACTATCATGGCCTCTCTTGTTGCGGAGCACAGGCTCCAGACGCGCAGGCTCAGTAGTTGTGGCTCACGGGCCTAGCTGCTCCGCGGCATGTGGGATCTTCCCAGACCAGGGCGCGAACCCGTGTCCCCTGCATTAGCAGGCAGATTCTCAACCACTGCGCCACCAGGGAAGCCCTGTACTTTTATTTTTATATGCCTTGTTCTATTTTGGTATAAGTAGATGCTAGCATCTTAAAATAATCGGGAGATTTCCTTCTTTTTCTATGTTCTATAAGAGTTTAATAGCGCCAGAAATATCTGTTCCTTGAAAGCTTGAAAGAATTCTCATAGGAAATGTTCTAGGCTTAATTTCTTGCATGATGCCCATCTGTTTTCCGTAGGTGGTCTCTCTCTTTTTGAGTCACTTTTGACAATATTTTCTTTGAAAATCATTCATTTCATTCAGATTTTCAAATTTATTAACATAGAGGTGTACAAAAATACTATCTTACAGTTTTTGCTATTCCATATATGTATAGGTTTCTTCCACCCATTTCTCAATCTTAATTATAATATAGACTTACCTATTTATTTTTTAAGTATCATCTGGTGGGTTGGTTTATTTACCATGTATATTTTTACATTTTCAATTCATCTGTTTTGCTTTTACATTAATTAATTAATTTATTTTATTTTATTTTCTTAAGATTCCTTATTATTTGTTGCTCTTAAAAATAATCCATGTGCCTCTATCTGGAAAACTTGAAAAATTACAACCATATCTTTCAAACGAATCAAGTTTTCATGTATATCTGACTTAGACACTGTAAGAGAAAGGAAGCCTAATTAAATGGGTTATTGTGATTGTATTAGAGTTTTCTTGGTGACCATATATAATATAATGATAAAAATCCTGTTAGTCAGTTTAAAAGGTCAAAGCAAATGTTTGTTTGTTTTGTGTATAGCTCAAAAAATATTTTGATTGACTTCTCTTAATAGATTACAAGAAAAGTACAGTATATGGTACAGTATCCATGGGGGATTGGTTTCAGGACTCCCCCGCCCCCCCCCCCACTCTCAGGATACCAAAATTTGAGGATGCTCAGGTCCCTTATATAAAATGGCGTAGTATTTGCATGTAACCTTTGCACATCCTCCTGTATACTTTAAATCATCTTTAGATTACTTATAATATCTAATACAATGTAAATGCTATGTAAAGCACATGTCAAGTTCAAGCTTTTCTCTTTGGAACTTTCTGGAGTTCTTTTTCTTTAAATATTTTTGATCTGAGATTGGTTGAATCTGAGGATGCAGAACTTGTGGATACGGAGGACTGACTGTGGATTACGTTTTCCTCTCTCTTTTTCTATGTGCTCTTCCTTTATTTTTATCAAAAAAAAATTTTTATTTTTAGTATCTTCCCCATCATTTACTGACATTTAGTGAACTCATGTCGTGCCAGGCTCCCTGTTGGACAAACCTTACCCTTGGCCTCGTCTCTCATCTTCTGGTTCTGAGCCCTAACTCCTTTCTCTATCAGAATACATGTGACCTAGGTCTCATTCCCTCAGTAATGGGCTCACCTCCTATGTAGATGATAGCCTGATCTGATAAATTCTCACTAAAATATTAACTGTTGGCAACAGTTTAGAATATTACCTTCTTATAAATATTTGCATTTTAATAGAGAACTTTTGGAATTACAGTGTCTTAACCCCATAGAATTGGTGGTAGGGAGATGCTTTGGTGGCATTTGAATTAAACAGTACAGACAATTTTCTTTAAATGTAAAACCAACTCCATGTACAACACACAAATATGTATGAACTTCTTCAAATCTAATTTTGTTAGAAGCATTTTTACAAAACCACATTAAATTGTCTCATTTTTATTTGTAGGCTGGTGGAATGAAGGCAGGAACATTTGATTCTTACCCTTCACATTCTGCTGACCCTTATGGGGTTAAATTGACAAGCCATATTTCCAGGAAAGGTGCTAAGGTTTTCCATCCACCAGGTGGACCAAAAAGCAGACCAACTGAAAGTGTAATGACTTTGAATGTCAAAAGGTAGTAATGTTACATTTAGCCCATAAACCAAGACAAATTATTTTCAGCTTTTAGATTTCTTCAAAATAATATCTTTTATTTATACATACTTTAAAAAATGACAAATTTGGGTGACTTTAGAAATCTCAGCTTCTTTCTTATACCTGCCCTCCCCTGTAGAAGTTCTTTCCCATCTTCTGAAATTCCCAATTCAAAAAGCTTAAATTTTCTGTAACAAACTATTCTGTTAATAATTTTTAAAGCAAATCTATATAGCACCTTATTTCGAGTCATTTGAGACTTCAGATATATACAGTTCAGTTAGCAGTACATGTTAACATTGTCTATTTCTCAGTCTTTTGACCCTTGTTAAATTCTTATCTCTATGTGGGCCCCAGGCTCTCAGTAATTGTTTGGAATCCTAATGACACTTATTCTGTTCTTAACTTTCAAATAACCTATGAAAGCAGGAAATATTCTGATTAATTAAAAATGCTTCAAGGAAAAGTATATGTATATTATTAATGTATCATGGAACTTCAATTTTACCTAGATTTTGAGCACTCTCAAAACTGAAAAGAAGTTCTTAGAAGTTCAGAGTGTAATTTAGAATAGGACAATCCATCATTCTTTTGGTGTGTGCGCAAGATCATAAATAACTGAAGAATTCATTTGATTACCTTTCCACCTATTCATTGGAAAACTTTTAATGCCAATTTAACTAACTTACATGTTTCTAACTTCAGTGTAATCATACAATGGATTAGGTAAAGGACATCAAATTCACATTCTTTCCTTTTGTAAAAACAGTAGTACATCTTCATCACTTGTGGACAGTGATTGTAACGCCAACATCATTATTATATCACCAAAGTGAGACCTGCTCTTCATGATTTGTGTAATTTGACTGTTGTCTATAGGAATAATATTCTTTGCGGGCTAGTTGGTAGATGATGGGTCTGGGAAACAAAGATAGGGAGACTTTTTTCCATGTGTTTGGACCTTTATCCTTTGGCAAGTTACCTATCAGTACTCTGGCCAACTTTAGTTATACAATAGAACTGACAGTAAAATTGGAATTTTCCTCACAACACTCACCCTCAAATAGATGGAATATTTTTGGTGCAGGGTGGTTTCAGGTTTTCTGGCTATCCAGAGGACAGATCCAAGAAAGCTCTATGATGCCCTAGCATATATGTTTAGAGCAGAGTAAAGAAAAAAGTAACTGATTGTTCTTTTGGAAAATCAGAAGTTTATCTTTTGTTGAGTAATTTTGAGTTTATTCAATCCCTCTTTTTTTACATGATCACAAATATTATCCTAAATCAAGTTTTAGCTTCTTTTATCCTAATTTTAAAACTAATAAACCTTTGGGCAATAGCATTTAAAATTGGTATCATAAACCAGTTATTCCCTCTTAAATTACATTTTAAAAGTATATCTGACATATAAAGTGAAGCTTTTTATTTGGTGAGAAAATTTGGTTTCGGATTGGTAATTTTTTATTGCAAAATGTTTTTACAAGAATAAACAGATATATTACCTGCACCTATAAAATTAAATGTGCATTTATTTTCCAATTTTAGGGCACTAAATATGAAGAACTACAAGACTGCTTCAGTACAGTCCTATTAGCATCTGGAAGACAAATAGCCTTATAGGTCCTGACTACCAAAAATTCATTATCAAGTGCTCATTATTTGAAAAAATATAAGATATTGTGGAACAAATAGCTCAAGCATTTAAAAGAAATTTAGGGCTGTGACTCTAATACTCTTCCATCTTTTAGTACTATTACATAATAAATAAATAGTATTTGTTAATAATTTAACATATGCTTGCTGATCTGTGTTTAGATCTGTGTTTCTGAGGAGATGTTTATGAATGTTTAGAAATGTTATAAAATCTTGAAGTGTAGTCTGTCATTTGAAATATTTTGCTCCTAACGTTAAAAAATTGCAGGGTTGGAGGGTAGGGGTGGAAATGGGGGCTGGAGGGGTAGAACATGCACAGTGAATTCTTAATTTGCTCTTCCTTCTTGGAGGTATTTGAAGGTTGAGTTGATAGTTATCCCAGTGTCATAGCCCGTTAAAGCATTCTTAACATCAAAGAGAAGTATTGATCCAGTCATATTGCATAGATTCATGTATACACACATATATAGTGAGGCAGATAGCTCAATTTATGTGGTATCGTGCCTTCTATTTGTGGCCTATGTAGAGCATCAGATCAGCCCATGGCACCCTCAGGATGAGGAGGGGGAAGGGAGAGTGGGGATGTACTTTAAGTTCAGTATCTTATGAACAATGGCCAGGTTTCAAGATAGGTGCAGTTGGCCTTTGGTGTCCTCTCATCCTCCTCGGTAGCTGCTCAGAGCTGCCTCTCTCGTACCTGCCTCTCTAGGTCTTACCCTCTCCTTCCCAAGTTCTCTCTTCACTCGTCCTACCACTTAAAAAATATCTGTTCTTAAAAGATATGATTTAAATACATTACTGTAATTCATAGTGAGGTCTCTCTCAATAGTCCTCATTCAGTTGGGGCGGGGTGGCGGTGGTATTTAAAAAGAGAAATTTACAATATCTATTAATATAATGTATTGCGGGAATTATTTTTGATCCGTGGTTTTTTCTTAGTACTTGTCTCTCTGCCACTCTAGACCTGTCAGAGCTGAAAACCAGAACATATAGGGGTGGCAGTAGTCTCCTTCTGGACCCACTTTTTTTTCAGTGGGGGGAAACCGTGTCAATCCAGATCCACATCTGGCTTTTAAAGGGATTGCAGATGGTACAGAGAATTTTTAATGTTGTCAAAAATCTATTTTTATTTCCATGCCTCGTAACTGTTTACTTTTTTCTGAAAGAAAATATTTTTTAAAAAGATTTTTTAAAAAAACTTAAAAATTTTCTAAAATATTTAAAAATTTTGTTTCCTATCCAAAGGACAGTGTGGAATGAAGATCTTGAAGACATTGTCAGGGGTATAATGAGACTCAAAGGGGAATACATTTGTCTTCAGAATAGCAAAGGTTTTGCCAGGTGGACAAAACTGAATAAAAACTCATTTAGTTGCATATTGATAAATGTTACCAAACAAGCTTTATAAGTATATGCATTCTTTCGAGGAAGAGGTTTATATATTCAGATTTTATTAAAATCTAAATAATTGCTCATTTTCACCTCTGCCTTTTGTTAGCTATTTATTTTATTAATGTGCCTCTCATAACAATGCACACTTCATATAATTAATTCATAGATGTGAATACTCATCTAATGCCTCCTGAAGGGTGTAAGAAGCAGTGTGACAGTTGACAGAGCTTATCTAGAGTTTACATAAATATATTGTGTCAAATAGAGAAACCAGTAATAGGAATAGTGAAGCCTATAGAAAAGTTAAGATTTTTGAAATGATCAGAAATAGAGGAACACACACATACAAATTTGATTTGAGGGGCACAAACTATTTGCGATGCCCATTGTTTTCTTACAACTAGTGTCTCTCTCTCCTTTTAGTTTTGAAAATATAACAATACAATACAACATTAGGTGGTTTCCTGTGAAACTACTTTTTTCCCCAGAGTCAGATGTGAAGAGTTAACATTAATGGACACTGGTGTCCTGTCTCTTGACAACTCAGGCGTCTAGTTATCTACTGCCCATTAGGATGCCTGTATGACTTGAGTGGTTTTCTGCATCCACCATCAGAGAATAATGGAAGCAATAATATGCTTGCTTAGTAGTTGTTAATCTCTGTTATGAACCATCCAACCAGACCTATTTAAGTCTCAAAGTTGAAACGAAGATTAAGGATGTTAACCTGATCGTGGAAGAAATGCTTAACTTTGAGAGAGACTTAGATCAATAAGAAGCTCCAACAGGAACTGGAGGGAATGTTAAGCAGTAGCGTAGTGTATTTTTGGAAACCTTACCCTGCTTCTTCAGAGATTGCTTGCTCCTTTTGTATGTTAATATTGTGGACTGTGTTTTAATAATAAGCCAGGCTCAACCTATGACTAGCTGGGTAAATTGGAGCAATTTAATTAAGCTTTAAACCATACCTCCAGCGTACAACATTATCCTGAATCAGAGTTCTGTGTATAACTGCCTACAAGACATCTTTTTTCTTTTTAAAAAGATCTCCTAGAGAGCTCAAATGTAACGCTTCCAAAATGAAATCTATCATTTTTACCTCTTAAATTAGCTCCTCATTAATTATTCCCTCTCTCGGTAAATTGTGCTTCCAAATATCATGTAACTTAAAACAAATCTTGAAATTATTCAGAAATCATCTCCCTTTACCATCCAATCCACTACTTCACTAAGTTAAAAACCCTTTAGTGGATTCCCATTATCCTTAAGATAAAGGCAAAATCTATATCAGGGTTAAAAGGCTCTTCGAGACTTGACTCATTTCTTTTCCTTTATTTCTTGTTACTCTTTGCTCTTTTCATTCTACTTAGGGTAGATTTATTTCACTTTTTATAATGACAGACATGCTGTCCCTTGCCTGGGAGGGATTTATCCACTTTCTATAGCTTGGAACTTTTCCCACCATCCATCATCTTCTTACCTTACTAACTCCAATTTGTAGACTTTCAGATCCCTTCTAAAAATGTTTCTTCCTTAAGTAAGGCCTTGCTGATCTTTGAGATGAGGTTAGGTCCCCTTGTTAAGTATTCAAATAACACCTTCTAACTTCACGTTTATAATATTTATTAGCCTGTATCTTCTGTGATATCATAAGTACTGTAAAACCGTATCTATTTTGTTTATGGTTATTAGCACCTAGCATAGCACTTGACACTTTTTGTAGGCACTCAGTAAATATTTGTTGATTGAATGAATGAATATACTATGGTGGCCATATTTAATCATCTTTCGCCTTCACCTTGAATTATTTGTAATTCCTTGCAAGTGACATGTTGTTCTGAGCTATTATGATGGCTCACATGCTTTTCCTTACCTGGAATACCCTATGCCTTTCATTGTCTTGCTAACTTCCCAATTATTACTCAAAACTGAGATCAATACATAATAAAAAACCAAAGCTACATAAACAAGACGAGAAGACAACCCGCAGAATGGGAGAAAATATTTGCAAATGAAGCAACTGACAAAGGATTCATCTCCAAAATTTACAAGCAGCTCATGCAGCTCAATATCAAAAAAACAAACAACCCAATCCAAAAATGGGCAGAAGACCTAAATAGACATTTCTCCAAAGGAGATATACAGATTGCCAACAAACACATGAAAGAATGCTCAACATCATTAATCATTAGAGAAATGCAAATCGAAACTACAATGAGATATCATCTCACACTGTTCAGAATGGCCATCACCAAAAAATCTACAAACAATAAATGCTGGAGAGGGTGTGGAGAAAAGGGAACCCTCTTGCACTGTTGGTGGGAATGTAAACTGATACAGCTCACTATGGAGAACAGTATGGAGGTTCCTTAAAAAACTAAAAATAGAACTACCATATGACCCAGCAATCCCACTACTGGGCACATACCCTGAGAAAACCATCATTCAAAAAGTGTCATGTACCAAAATGTTCATTGCAGCTCTATTTACAATCGCCAGGACATGGAAGCAACCTAAGTGTCCATCAACAGATGAATGGATAAAGAAGATGTGGCACATATATACAATGGAATATTACTCAGCCATAAAAAGAAATGAAACTGAGTTATTTGTAGTGAGGTGGATGGACCTAGAGTCTGTCATACAGAGTGAAGTAAGTCAGAAAGAGAAAAACAAATACCATATGCTAACACATATATATGGAATCTAAAAAAAAAAAAAAGTCATGAAGAACCTAGGGGCAAGATGGGAATAAAGACACAGACCTACTAGAGAATGGACTTGAGGATACGGGGAGGGGGAAGGGTAAGCTGGGACAAAGTGAGAGAGTGGCATGGACATACATACACTACCAAACGTAAAATAGATAGCTAGTGGGAAGCAGCCGCATAGCACAGGGAGATCAGCTCGGTGCTTTGTGACCACCTAGAGGGGTGGGATAGGGAGGGTGGGAGGGAGGGAGACGCAAGAGGGAAGAGATATGGGGATATATGTATATGTATAGCTGATTCACTTTGTTATAAAGCAGAAAACTAACACACCATTGTAAAGCAATTATACTCCAATAAAGATGTTTAAAAAAAACAAACAAAACACCAAAGCTAAAGAATTAATCAGACGGAAAATTGACAGGCTTACACGCTGATGTTAATATTTGAAAAAGATTGAAAATCAAATAAAATAATTCAAAGAGAGAGAAAAACAACCAATTGAAAAGTAGATCTGAAAAACTTAAAATTGATTTTTTGAAAAGCCCGCCTAGAAAAAAAAGAGAGGTAAGAGAGAATACAAACTATACACTGAGTAAGGAATAGATTTAACCACAGATGTAGCAACAGTTAAAACATGTACAATTCCATGTCAAATACATTTGAAAATGAAATGTTACCAGAAGTAATTCAACAAGAACTGAAAACATGAATGGACCAATAAGGGTAGAAAAAATGGAAATAATAGTTAAACTTAGTAGCCAAAAGGTACTGTGTCTAGATTATTAAGGAGCTAAATCCTATCAAATCTTCAGAACAGAGAAATCTTTTGTTATTTAAATTGTTTTGATCATAGAAAAATATGAAAAGAGTTTTGATTTATTTTATGAGGATAGCATCACTGGACAAGGATAACATAAATAGGAAAATAATATTTCTAACTCATTAAAAAAAATCCTAAATCAAATACAAGCCAATGGAATCCACATTTTAAATGAACATAAAATGATTTATCATTCTATGACTGCTAAAATAGCTTGACATGAGTGAATCTATTATTATAATAAAGTTCTTCAATATATTAAAATGAAAAAAATACATGTTCCCCTAATAGATGCTAAAAAGCCATTTGATAAAATTAAATACTCTTTCCACTTAAAACCTCTTAGGATGTGATGATTAGGAAGAACCTTCCTTACTTTCTAAAGTATATCTATCACAATCATAACAGACATTAAGCTTGAGCCATAAACAAGACAAACACTGCCCTGGAAAATATATTAATATAAATATATTAATGCAGGAAGACAAGAAAAAATCCCGAGGAAATAAATATTAGAAAAAGACAATATTATTGCTTGCAGGTGATATATAGTTATTTACCTACAATGTAAAAAGAATCTATTGAAAGATATTTGAACTAATAAAATTGTACAATAAACATGTATATAATGATCTGCAAAAAAGATAGTTTTTTCCATATGTCCATTAGGAAATGTGAAAACTACTCTATTTACAATAGGAAAAGAACTATGGAAACTTAGGATTAAAATGAAGATATAAAAGGAGGCCGGAGCAATAGACCATGTTCCAGGGAGACTAAATATTGTAAACTTGCTGTTTATCTTTAATATATCAATAAATTTAATGCAATTTAATAAAAATCCCTACAGAATAAAAACAATAAAACTTGACTAGCTAATTTTAAATTTTATTTTGAAGACAAAACATTAAAATATGTCGTGAAAATTTGAAAGAGGATGTTTGTTCTAAGCAAAAATATACTAAGAAGCTATTTATACTATAATCAAAAACACTAATGTATTAGGGGCTTCCAATTAAAACTGGCAGGCAGAACACACTTATTTGCTGGCTCTCCTCTGACCCTAATAACACAATAGTAAAATAATGAGTCCAGAAAAATGACTCATAAGGGGATCATCAGAGAATAAGGAGTTTCAAAAAAATTCTGTAGACAAAAAAAGTAAGAATAGAGCCAAAAATGTTTAATTAAAAGTGTGTTTAGGAAAGACTTTTTCCGTCAGTTTCTTTTTTTCCTCCTACCTCCTTCCCATCCTCAGTGCTTTCCCAGTTCAGGCAACCCAGAATTTTACCCTCAGATGAAAAACTAAGCATCTTGCCTCTGAACATTCTGAAGAGCTACCTAAGGAGAATTGGGACAAGAGTAAGGTTCTTGTTCTGGCATTATTACTCCAATAAGAATAATTCTGGTTCTATTCTGGTCAATAGCCCTGTACACACATACTCATAGTTACAGGCATCTTCTTTATAGTTGGGGGAGATCTGGTGGAAAAACATACCTACATATACCAGCTACCTAGAAAAGTCAACACTGTGTTCTGTCTGTTCATAGGACTTGATTTTCCAAACTTCCCAAACTTGACTACCCAGAAATGGCTTCTAGCCAAGATAGAGTATCAGGAACCAGATTTATGCTTCTTCTTTAGGCAATTAAAAACTGTACAAAACATACATAACAACTCTTTTTAGACACTGGACACAGACAGTGCAGGATTGTGATCTGTGAGGAAAAGGAAACAATTGAGGTGAGCCCTGCAATTGCTTATTGTCTGGAGGCACTTTTGGACTGGAGAGGATGGAGGACTTGGAATCTCAAAGTATAGTAGCCTTGCTGAGTTGAGACAGAAATTGGAACCAGGGAATCTAAAGTGGCTCGGATTTGTGGGGTTGAGTTCTAGAGAGGAAAGATCTACACAGGAAAAGAGTTCAGAAATCCGCATAGGAATCCCCTTAACCCTGCTGACATCTAAGACAGGCATGCGTAAGGTTAAATTCCTTGAGGCAGAACAAAGAACAACATGAGGCAGGACAAAGAACAACATGGACCTGTCATGGTTCCCACAGCTCACAGAAGGCCAGGAACCATTCAAGGCTGGGACATTATCACCTCTCTGCATTCAGTGGTGGTTCCAGAGGATCTAGAGTAGACTAGAGGCTACTCTACACCCACCCTAATAAAAGTTTAAAAAACAAGCCTCGAAAGCACCAAATTGAAGCAGAAGTAATGTAATGCCTAACACAACCAATTCCAACAATCTGTAAAGGAAACAACAACATTCGGACAATCAACAATGTAAAATTCACAAAAACCCATCTTCCAGGTGGATTTTTGGCATACTAGATATGCCAGGAAGCCAGAAAATATGACCCATAACTGGGAGAAAAATCAGTCCATAGAAATAAACCCCCAAATAGTAGAGAAGATGGAATTAGCAAATAAAGACATTAAAATAGCTACTTGAACCATGTTAATGTATTTAAAGGAAAATATGAACATATTGGAAAGAAAAATGAAAGTTATAAACAAGAACCAAATGGAAAATCTAGAGATGAAAAATAAGATAACTGAAATGAAAAACTTCAGTAAGTGGGAATAGTAGAAAATTAGGCATGGCAAAAGAAAAAACTAGTGAACTTGAAGATATAGTAATAGAAAGTAACCAAAGTGAAACACGGAAAAAGACGGAAAAGCAAATGAAAATAATACCAGTGAGTTCTAGGGCAATATCAAACAGTCTAACATATGTGTTATTGCATCTCAGAAAGGAGCAGAGAGAAAAAGATTTAAAGAAATAATGGTTGAAAATTTCCAAGTGTGATGAAAATTATAAATCCACATCCAAGATGCCCAAAGAATCACAAGAACCCCAAATTATCAATGTCAGAAGTGAAAGATGGGACATCACAGGTCCTCTAGACATTAAAAAGATAATAAGGAATATTATAAACAACTTTATGCCAATACACTTGAGAACTTATGTAAAATGTACAAATTCTTCAGAACAACAAATGATCAAACCTGATTCAAGAAGAAATAGAAAATCTGAATAGTTCTATATCTATTAATGGGGTTGATTTTGCAGTGTAAAACCTTTCCATTTAGAAAACTCCAGCCTCTCTGGTGAATTACATTATGTATTTAGAAAGGAGTAATATCAATAATACCAATTCTACACTAATCCTTTCAGAAAATAGAGGAGGAGGGAACACTTTCCTCTTGGAAAACCTGACCTTATATTTTATGAGGCCAGGATTTTCCTGACACCAGAATCAGATAAAGACATAAAAAGAAAATAATATAGATACCAATATCCTGAACATAGAAGCAGAAATCTTTAACAAAATATTGTCAAATTGAATCCAGAAGTATGTTAAAAGGATAATACATGATATCTGATGAAGTTTATCTCAGCAACTCAAGGTTGGTGTAATGTTTCAAAATTAATCAATGTAGTCACCACATTTACAGATTAAAGGGGGAAAACACAGGATCACCTCAATAAAATGCAGAAAAAGCATTTGACAAAATTCAGTAAGTTTATTTGTATAACAAGCAGTCTTGGAAGCTAGAGATAGTGTCTCTGCTGGAGCAAGGACAGGTATTCAACTGTCCTGTCTAATAAAGGTAATGTTTCCATCTAGAGCAAAGGGCAGGCATGCTTAACTGCACTCAGAAAAGTAATGGTTCCCTAAGCTCAGAGTTTTCTCTTGTAACGCAACCACTGTGTGACCCTTTTCACGTTGCCTATAGGAACTGGGGCTTGGAGAACCCATGCGAAAGTGCTGTTACTCTGGCTCCTGCTAATGCTGTGAGCAACAAACTGTCCTTTATCTCTGACCCAGGAGTCTCATGTCTTCCACTAGAACCCATGAAACTGTCAGGCTAACATATTAGCTTACAAGTTGGATAAAGTCTCAGAATGTTTACAGTTCTTGACAACATAAAAATATATACCTAATTCCAATTTTGAATTTAAAAAAACTAGTCTAATCAATTATAAGGTAATTGTAATCACATGTAAAAGTGAATTTAAAAGTTTTTGTTGAAAAAGGTACTTGGACAAAGGATTTTGAAACATTGATTTTAGAAATTTATTTACATGGCTTGGATGGAAGCAATTGATATGGTTTACTTGGAATTCCTGGAAAAAAAGAAGAATTTTTTAAAAGGTTGGACTTCTAAGTGTATTGCAGAAAAATAATAATTAAAAAAAATCCCTGTTTGCTGCTGAAGTTGCTTTGGTCATATACAATGTATAGAAGTAGTATAAATAAAATAACATGAATTTTATCAAAAGAGCAAAATCTCTAAATAATTCCACTATATAATAAACTGGATTCAAATCTTAAAAAACTGAATTGTACTTACCTTCTTGTTACTGTCCTCTGGCTAATGCCCGATAGGCTAAAAGAATCTTAAACATATTTCTACTAATCCACCACGATATACATACCTTTCAAATCAGGGGCTAAAGGCCTGCTCCTAGGACTAGAGGTGTCTTCATAAATATCATAGATGTCAAGATGGAATTTCTCTCTTCTTGAAATGTAACCCATTTTTGATAGGTCAATATGATGATTATAGATTTTTTCACTTAGATTTAAATATTCTCTTTGAAGATTCCGCATCTCAAATTCCAAGGTATCCCTTTCATTCTCTATACTTCTTACATAGTTTTCTAAAAGTATTTTGTCTTCCTCAAGTCTACTGATGGTGTTTTCAAATTTTATACTTTCTTGACTATGTTTTTTTAGTTCTTTTAGAATCTGATTATCAGTTTTAATTTCCATTAACATTTTTGATAACATTTCACATTCGTTGCCCATTTCTGACAAACTATTCTTATAAATACTTGCTTCTGATTTTGCATTTTTTATTTCTTGCAGAAAATTCTCTTTGGCGGTAGATTGGTATGTTTGAATGTCCTCAATTTCTCTTTCCATCATTTCTCTTGCAGCAGTAGATTCTTGTAAGGTTGTTTCAAGATTAAGCTTTTCATTTTTAACTGTTTCTATTATTTGAAGAAGTGTCTCTTGTTCAGTTTTTGCCAATCTTTCTTTCTCTTTTAGCTGCATTATCTCTAGCTGGTTTTCTTTTTGTTCATTTTCAAGTGAGCCTTTTTCCTTTAGAAGCTGGTATGTTTTTTCCTCTAACATTTCTTTTTCCTCTTGTATCAATAGAATATTTGTTTTCATTGATTCCATTTCTGTGATCAGTAGTTTATTTTCATTATTGACAATGGCCATGTCACTTTGAGTTTGGTGTTCCTTACTTTTTAGTTGTTCTAATGTTTCTATCATTTGTTGCTTCTCCAAAGAAAGTTGACTGTTTTTTTCTTCTAGGGTTTTATTTTGTCCTTGGAGAACATTATAGTTACTAATTATTTCTTTCAATTCTTTAAGACATTCTTTGCCATCTTCTTCTGTTTTAATTAACTTGGACTGAATAGTGTTCTTTTCTTCAACCAATGTCTTAAGTTGTTTTTCATACATTTCAGTTTTCTGTATCAGAGATTGTGTGATAAAGACAAGAGGTTTAATTTTCATTTTAAGGGTTAGGTTTTCATTCTCCAGTTTCATTACTTTTTTCTGTATCTGCATAGATTCTTTCAGGTAATTCTGTAAGTACTGAATTTTTGCTACACACTGCTCAGTAACGGAATTGACTTTGGATGTCTTCTCATTTTCAAATATTATTGATCCTTGTTTTACTGCAAATGGTTGTCTTTCTTTGTCTTTCATTGCATATTTTGTTGGGTCAAAGAATGCCAGTGTATGTCTTGGAACTCTGGAATGGAGTTTTAAATCTGCAATATTCTTGTCAGTGATAGGAATTTCTTTATTATTTTTCTCATTCTTTCCCCCCCTGTGTATTTCACTCTTAGATAGTTTTTTACATTTCCTACAAAAATTCACATGGAATTTTGACACTGTTTCCCTAAGTGGGAGTAATTTGTTTACTAGTGCCTCTAATTCCGAAATTCTCTTTGATTTTGTATCTTCATTTAAGTTACTTTCAATATTTTCTTCCTTAATAAAGTTAATTTTTTCCTTGTGAGTGGGGGGCAGGTCATAGTTACCATTCCTTGGAATAGCTTTTAAAGTTTGCAGTTCATTTGTAAGTGCCAGTTCCCTATCATGTGACTTTTGAAGCTCTTCCTTCATTTGTGTGATAGAATGGCAAATATCATCTAAATTTTCACAAAATCCATGCTTGAGAAAAGGCACAGTAATTCTGGACTTATCCACAATTACCATATCAGCTTGAGATATCCCGTTTTGAGGTACATTAGGTAGGAAATTATAAAGGTTATTATAATTCTTCAAGTCAGAATTTTCTGAAGCTGAGTTATCTGTCGAAGTTAATATGTCCTTGAAATGTATCTGGCATGGGATATTTATACCTTGAGAGAGACTGTTAACACTATCACTACTGAATATTTCTTCTACTGAATGAAGAGTCCTAGGATCCTCAAAATGCTGAATTTTCTCCATAGAAAGGGTTTCTTCTTGATTCTCTATAGGCTAGTAACAATAAAAATCACACTATAAATGTACTATCATTTGCTACGTGACCAACAAATTAAGATAATATTTTGTGGAGGAATTGTTTTTATTACAACCAGAATGAACATTTTATCCATTTCTGCAGCAAAGAGGCTGACAAGTATGATTCATTTTCTCCAGAAAATCTACCATTATTTTGAGATCTGTAACTCTGGTGTTCACAATTTGCTTAGAAATTGCACTTATTTCCTTAGGGGGTGAGATAGAAGGGCCAACCCCTCAATTCCAGAAATACAAATTCAGCATTTCTCAAGAGACCATCATACACAGGTGGGGAAGAGAGAAGCAATAATTCAAAGGGAAGTTTAAGGAAAATGAAAATTTCTACTTCTGGGCTATTTGTCAACCTTAGCTTGTCTTCCTAGTTTCAAATGGATCTAGGGCTGTGACTCTTCACAGAGAAAGTGTGAAGTTCTGATAAGTATGGACACAGTGACTATAGTTTGGACCTGTTTTAGAGAACTCACTCTAGGTGTAAGTCAGTCCTAAAAGCAGAAAAACTCAAAGTGGACAGAAAAACTGCCGTGTATTTCAGTTTACTTGGGAATCTTTAGGTATATGGACTAAGTCAAATGCCCCTCACACGCTCTCCTAAGAGAAACAAGAAAATTGCAGAAGTACAGAGGTAAACGCACATCTTTTAGGGTTTTCAGGACAGGAGTTTCCTTATTTTCATCTTTGACAATCCAGTCGCCCTGAAGAAGGGGAGAATGTAAAGGTGAAGGTAAACTGGTTGTAGTAACATTTCTGAAGTACCTAAATGTAGGAATGATTTTGTACTGAAACACATACCAAAGCTTTTTCATTGCGTGTGCTGAATACTAGATTTTTTTCTGAGCTAAATTGTGGGTTTTCTACTTCAGTAATACTTTTGTTCAATATTTCACTGATTTCAGACTGCACCTTTAAAAGAGAAATTAAGAATGTCAGCCTTTGATTTCACATTTATAAAGTTATGAATGCACAAGGATAATAGATATTATACTTGAAAGGTACCTTTAAATTTCCTATGCATATTCTTTTCCATCATATAAAATAAAAATTAAATTTAATTTATTGTAATCTCTCTCATTGAAGGAATCTTTAAGAAAAGTATGTCTTTACTACATGATTATAAAATCAGAAAGACTTAATTTAGGAAAACAATAAAATCTTATGAATTAAAATAATTTTAGATGTTTGATTTTTACATTGTTGAATAAGTCAGAGGTCTTTGATCTCTGTCATCAGAATGGAATCTATTCTGTCAGCCTCAGGAGGATTTTATCTTCTCTTCCCATTTCCCTGCAGTTGCTTTTAGTACAAGAATATCAGGATGAAGTTTATATTGGGTCTTTAGCGACTATGCGTTGTGTTATGTATCCCCAGGAGCCATGCCCTATCCTTCTGTTAACACTACCCCTTACTTCTGGATAAAGTCCATGTGCCTTTGGTGATACAGATCCCTCCTCCAGCTCCAAGGGGTGGGCACGTGACCCAGAGCTAACCAGTCAGAGCGTTGCCTCCCTCTGAACACTGATTGCTTCAAGCACTGCACGTGGGGCTGTCAGAATCAGGCCAACAACTCAGTACACACTGCTGAGAGAGAAAAGCACGGTCTCATCTCTGTCTAACTGGAATCCGGAAGGATAAGGGCCGGAACTTCTAGCAAGCCTTTTGCTACCACATGGAGTCTGAGAATACGTTACTGTCAAAAGCAGAACCAAGATAAGGAGTGAGGCTGGTTCCCTGATGACGAGAGTCCTGATCATATGGATGAAGCCGTCCCCAAGTGAGCTATTCCTAGGGCTTGCGTTACTAGAGCTAACGAAGTACACTTTTCCCTTAGTCAGTTTGACTTAGATTTTATATCACTTACAGTGAGAGTCCCTATTTGTAGCCTATATATAGGTAGCACTTTAAACATATGTTTTTAAAAAAAATCAGTGAGTGTTATTTCTTTTGGCTCATATCCAAACGCAAGTATAACAGAATGTAGTTTCCTGCCAATTTTGTGTCTAGAATAGGTTGTGGCCTTATTACATTCAATATCAACTAATCAGTTGGCTAGTGATCATCAGCTTAGAAGTGTGTGATGGTATTCTAAGTTTGGATATTTTCTATGTAAATTAGAAGAAACATACCATGCTAACATTCTGCAAAGTCTGCATTCGGAGAGCCTGAAATGATTCCAGCTGATGCTGAAGGGCCTATAACAAAATTACACAAGGTATGAAATTGAACATTTTTAGGTGAACATACATTTTGTTACAATGAAAAAAAAAAAATCCCCCAAAGTTGCCTATTACAAGGATCATGTGAGGGTCAGGTGACTCACATTCTTCATCATTCTTGCTCACTCTCCAGTGCATTTTGATGAAGACTTTTGTGGAAAACCCGTATATATTTAGGAAGTATTCTGAGAAAGATCAGACTTTATACAGATTTTCTGAGAAAATAAAATGAAATATACTCACTTTCAGTGCTGATTGTGGTTGGATTTGATTTTCTGATTCTGTTATGCAGCCGTATTCTAAAAAGTAAAATTGAAAAACTATGTGATTTAATTCTTAAGTGTTATTTTTAAACAATGTTAATGGAAAGCAGTCTCCTAGCTTTCCCGGATGGTGAGGCAAAGAGATAATGAGACTGATGTTCACATTAAGAAAAACCCGATGCTAGCTGCATAGTGAGTTTAAGAGATAATTCTCATCTGACTTACAATACTGCACCTACTTAAGGTTGTAATAGTGGTTTTACTTTTATAATAAACCCTTAACTTGTAACACCAAACTGAGATATCTTTGTTTGTTTCTGGGATATAAACTATATTTTTTGGTAAAAAAATTCACAATTCTTATGTTAAGGGAGACGCTTGGCAAAGTCCTGTATAGGTCTCAGTACCTATGCAACAGCCATGTGATGTTTTTCTTCCTTAACATGGAAAACAATTTGGATTAATAGAACATAATTTTTGTTATGCTCTTAAGCAAAGTGCTATAAGGATCCATGTGTTCCTTCCTAGAAAAGAGATTTTAGATCTGCAATAGGGGAGAGACTATATAACGTTTGCAAATTTCCTGACATACATTCCTCTTTTTTCCCAAATGTTAGGCTACTTGCTTTGCAAATTTTTATTAAAAACATTAAAAAACATGTCCTGAATGAAATGAGAGTTATGTTAGAATTTGCCCCAGGTTGACAATTTCTGCTGTAAGAGAAGGTTTTTAAAGAAGTCAGCGCATCTCCTTTGGAATGGCAGTCTGCCAGATGTTATAGAATCTGGTTGCAAAGTATACTTCCTTCCACCCAGTCCCAATGTGGCCCTCATCACCGAGCGAGCTGCTGTCGTTCAGAGCCTGGAGCCATTTGGCCAGTTGAAGAATCCCACCTTCATCACAGGGCAGGGATGGACTGTGTGTGGGGGCTGGGCAGGGGTGCATTAATGAGTATCTTCAGGATTCTGGCTTTCTTTATCGCCTCTGAAAGTCAGAGGGAGTTATGAGCCATGCTACAGATAGCCTTGCCAGAATCACCTGTTTTCATCTTTGGCCTCCACTCTCCAATTTTATGTCCTGAGGGGGTGCCCCCTTCCTTCTCCAGGTACTGCTGGTGAAGTTTTTGCTGGTGTTCTGGCGGTTTTTTTGTTCATGTCCTTTTGTAGTGGGGGAGGAAGGTCTGGGATCTTCTTTAGCTCTAAAATCTCTACCTGAAAGTCTAGAATAATTTTGATAAGTTCATGATTTGGCCTTAAATATTGTTTCATGTTCAAGTGGTTCATTCCTTCAATAATATCACACATTCAGATTTTGAGTGCCTACTACGTGGTGTGCCCCACTGTAGTTAACTATAGACACAGCAATGAATAAATCAGCCGGAGCTCCTGTTCTCACTATGCCTACCTTCTAAAAAAAGTAAACAGAAAAATAGCAAACAAAGATATAAACAAGATACTTCCAAATAGTGATAAATAACACAAAGAAAATAGGCTACTGTGACAGTGAGGGGGGGTGAGGACAGCATTGGGGAGGGTGGTTAGAAAAGGCCTATCTGGTATCTTGTGGCTTCAGCCAAGACTGCTGCGTGATAAGAAGGGGCCAGCCATGTGGACATCTGTAGGAAGAGAGTCAGAGCAGAGGCAACCGCAAGGTCCTGAAGCAGAGCACGTGTTACCTGTATTTGGAACAGAAAGAAAGCCCATGTGGATGCAGCTTCCTGAGCAGGTGGGAGCACGGTGTGTTAAGAGTTCAGGGGGAGACGGGGTGAGGCTAGAGAGAATCTGGCAGGCCATCCTGGAGGATTTGGCTTTTATTTTAAGAGAAATGAGAAGCTTTGGGGGGTTTCAATCACGAGAATGATTTGATTTGACTAAAAACATTGTAGGACACTCTCCTGCATGATAATGGATTACAAGGTAGCAGTTGCAGGACTGTTGGAATAATCCAAGGGAGAGACAAAGGTATCTTGGACTAGAATGGCAGTGGGGGAAATGGAGAAAAATAGGTGGATTCAAAATATGTTTTGGAGATGAAGCATTGCTGGAGGATTAGATGTGGCCAGTGTCGAGGAAGGAAAGGTGACTCCTAGGTTTTTAGTGAGAGCAGGTGGACGAATGATGATGCCATTTACTGAAATGGAAAAGAGTGGGGGAGGAACATATTTTAGGGAAAACTCGTTTAGGTCTGTTAAAGTTAAGTTTTCTGTTGGACATCAAAGTGGAGATGTCAACAGGCAGTTGGATAATCCAGGCTCTGGGTCAGGGGAGTGGTTATGAGCACTGCATTGGGAAATATGGACCCTGCTGCTGGCCTAGACAGGGGCACTTTCTGTGCAGCGAGCAGCTCAGAACCCCAGATGAAGTGGCTCGAGGGGAGATGGAACGTGAAGGTTCGTGGGCAATGCTTTCTGGTTTTACTGTGGCAGGGGAAAGGTGCCTGGTGGGGATAGGGGTTTTGGGAAGAGATGTGAAGGTTAAGAAGAATTTTTTTTTAACCATGAGAGCGTCTAATATGCCTGCTTACTGCGGGAATCATATAGTGGAAATGGAGGAGAAGAAGAATTCTGGAGAATGAGGAAGGCTGATGGCCAAAGTTGAGTATTTGAGAATTCCAGGAGAGATACGATCTGGAGGAAATGACCTGTGATTGAGCAGGGACAGTCCTTCCATTGAAGTGGGGGACAGCAGAGAATATGGGACACAGGCGGTAGGTTAGCAAAGTTTAAGGTTGAAGGTCAGGGAGTTTGGGTCTGATTGCTTCTATTTTTTTCATATAGTTTGAGGTCATGTTACACGTTGGGAGGTAGCGGTGAGAGGTGTTGGAGATTTGAGGAAACCAGAAGAGTGGAATAGTTATCTTGGACAGGGCTTGCAAAAGCATTTACTGGGGAAATAAAGTAACTTTTCCAAATAGCATTGAGATCCATGGTATGACTCAGAAGTGAGTGTTTTTCTCCTGCAAAGTTCATATGATTCAGTGAAGATACAGAGTAGGCAGAGAGTTGGATTCATCTATTTTTAAAAGCTATGAAAATAACTTTTTGTTTTTCTTATGAGATTCAGAGACATTGGCTACTACTTACTCCCAAAGGGAAGATAATTTTAAAATTCATCAATACTTAAAGAAACACATAGGATTATGTGATTCTAGAATTGGAAGGGAAATTATCAGTGAAGCACAGGAGAGGGAACACAATCACAGGTCACCATTTATTAAGTCCTTGCTAAATGTACACTATTGGGAAGTATTTAGACTAAGTAGAGGATGTGGTGCCAGCCCTGAAGAAGCTTATACTCTATTCAGATTGCAAGAAATATTCAGATTATATTCAACTTAAGTTCTGTAGCTGTTTCATATTTAAATGTCAAAATTTAAAAACAAGATAGTTATCAGCAGGATGACTTTTGAGGTAATTAAGGTAAAGATATAGGGAATTAATTGTCAAGTCTGCAGAAGATTATGTCATATTCAATGTATAGAGAAAGTTTTAAGGGCATACCTGTAGCTAACAGAGCAGGGAGAACAAACGAGTTTTAAAAATGCAACGTGGTAATGATTCTATATACGATGTTAGACACTCTGTAGTCAATGCCTTTTAATTCTCAGGTTCAGATACTGAGTTTTGCTGTGACAATTCACACTCACTCCTAGAAGTAACTGTTTTATTGAAGCCTTGTGAGCTGTTCTACCCAAGCCTTCATTCATTCATCTAACAACTATTTTTAAGCACCTGCTATGTATCAAGTACTGTCCAAGGTGCTGGGGATCCTACAGTGAACAAAATATGCAAAATCCCTGCCCATGTGAGGGGAACAAAGGATCTTGTGTGTAAGATGGGAATGAATCCTATGGAGAATAGTAAGGCACAGAGCAGGGGAGCGTGCATATCTGCACGAGGCTTTGTTATGGGAGCTATGGAGCCAGGCTGCCTCAGCTTGAATCCTGGCTTTGCCACACGCTCACTGTGAGGGGTCAGTGTCTCCTTTGTAGGTAAAGCCTTACACAGTGCATGGCACACAGTAAATGCTCAAGAAAAATTTACTCTCTTACTGTAGCAGCAAGGGTATTATCAATATGATGATGATTTGGTAAATTTAAAATTTCTAATAGAGATGGGAGGGAGGGATGACTGCCCAAATTCTCCAGTGCTTCCCATTTTGCTCAGAATAAAACCCCACATCCTTACGTGGAATTACAAAGCCCAGTGTCCTCTCTGAACCCTTCTCCTGTCCTCCTCCGTGCTCATTCTGCTCCCGTCACCAGCTGGTCCTCAAACATGCCAGGCATCCTCCCACCTAGGGACCTTTGCAGCTGCTGTTCTCTCTGCCTGGAATGCTCTTCCCCCGGAAATCTGCACTGACTACTCCTTTACCTCCTTCAGGTCTTTGCTCAGATGTCGTCTGCTAAGTGAGGTCTCCTACCTTCCTATTGGAAATAAAACTGCACACTCCCCACCCACCTCTGACACTCCATATATATACTTCACGCCACATACTAACTCCTTGTTCTTTTAAAATCAGAGACCTGAGAAATATATACGACCTTGTAATTCGGCATTATTTATGCAAATCACGTCAGTGTTGTGTTGGTCAGTACCCAGCGAATGGATCACTTGGTGACCATGAAGTGTAGCTAAGAGAACAGAAAGTGGGGAGGGCACAAGGTCACACCTCCTAGTTTTGCCTTGAGCTGTAAGCAGGAAGTCCCTGCCATCTTTGGTGGTGCCTAACTTAGAATATCTCTCACCGATTGAGTCCCTGCCCTTATACCCGCCATGCTCTAGCAAGAAAGACTGTAACTCTCACACAAGCATATGTGCTATTTTGTATGTAACTTCATTTTCTGTGAACGCTGGCATTTTTCTCCAGAGCCTTCCATCTCACTCACATTAGAGAACACACGGTCTTGCCACATTAAGCTCCCTCAGTCTCTTCTGACCTTAAACACTCTCTCTTGGTATGGAGCTGTCTCCATGTCTAATCTCTCTGTGAGGGCTTTCTGCCCCACTCAGGGCTTCCCATCACCCCCCGTTGCACGGGGAGGCCTGCCTGGCCTCATGCAGGCGGGAGGGGCGCAGAAGAGCAGAGAGGGGGCAGGTCAGTGCACTGCCCTGCGGCCTCTGCTGAGGTGTGGCTTATCCTGGTGGTCACTGGGCATCCAATTGTCTTGGGTCTTTTGTCTGCCGGGTGTGGCTGCTCCAGCCCTTTTTTTTTTTTTTTAATTATGTCTTTATCTTTTGACAAGTTTTAAAAAAATTAATTAATTAATTAATTAATTAATTATTTTTGGCTGTGTTGGGTCTTCGTTTCTGTGCGAGGGCTTTCTCTAGTTGCGGCAAGCGGGGGCCACTCTTCATCGCGGTGCACGGGCCTCTCACTATCGCGGCCTCTCTTGTTGCGGAGCACAGGCTCCAGACGCGCAGGCTCAGTAGCTGTGGCTCATGGGCCTAGTTGCTCCGCGGCATATGGGATCTTCCCAGACCAGGGCTCGAACCCGTGTCCCCTGCATTGGCAGGCAGATTCTCAACCACTGCGCCACCAGGGAAGCCCTCCAGCCCTTTTTTTAGAGCCCTTGACAAGGCCGTTGAGAAGGTCCCCGGTTTATGGAGGTGGACAAACCCCAACCTGACCTCAGGTCTCCGGCTCACCACTTGTCGCAGCACCTCTGCGTCTGGATTGCCCATGTGTCCCGCGTGGCTTATGGGCAACTGTAGGATCCCAACGTGGCCCCTCAGTTTAGATACCGCCTTCTGCCCACGGTGCTCTGCTCCTTCCCTGGTGTCTCACGTGAACACCAGGCCCCTCTGAGAGCTGTGTAGCCTCCTTCAGCTTCTCTCAAGGAAGTGAGACTCCAGCTCCAATGTTCTCAGATCCTCCCCACATCTTATTCATGGTTTATATGGAACTTGAAAACGGCAGCTTTTTAATGATTTCAAACATCCTCCCTATACAGTATCCTGTAGTCCACAAATATTTACTATAAAAGTATTTCTTTTGGAAAAAATAGGTAACTTTTTAGTGACTGTCCAAAAAATCAGCAATTCTTATTTGGTATTCAGAGAAGCAGTACAGTGCAGCATGGAGGTTAAGGCCTGGACCCTGGAGCTACCCTGCTGAACACTGGCTCTGTCCGTTGCTGCCTGTGCGACCTTGGGGAGTTAGTTAACCTCTCTGTGCCTCAGTTTCCTCACTTGTAATATGAGGAGAATGGTAGTACCTACTTCATAGGGTTGTCGTGAGGATTAAATGAGTTGATACATTTAAGTGCTCAGAACAACATCTGGCACAAAGTAAATGTCCCGTGTTAGTTATTATTAGTATCTTACGAGTAGTTACTGGAAGCACACCAGTTGGGCCAGTGGATTTAGGTAACGTACTGGTTGCCTATAGTAAAAGGCAGAAACATCACTGCCATCGGAGCCTTGGCCTGGGAGGTTTTACCTATTTCACTGCCACCATTTTCCTTTACCCCCTCAGAGGAATTTAGGATCTTGGGTGCTGAAAGGAGAACGCAGTCAACCTCCTCCTCTTCCTCAGGATGCTTTTCTGTAACAGAACAGTACGCGGCTTTTGGTTTTGCTGGGAGAAAGGAGGCGAGGCGTGGGGATTCGGGACGCGGGCGCGCTGAGCGGCCACGGGAGGGCGCGCTGGGGCCACGCCGCGGCGGCGGGCCGGGCTGCTCCGAGGCTGGAAGCAGGGCAGGCGCGGGGACGCAGGCGGTGCTTTCCTCCCGGGGCGGGCGGAGGTGTGCGGCTCGTCTAGGAGATCCGCACTCCAGACGGGACCCGCCCCGCAGGGGAAGGAGCCGGGGCGGGGGGAGGCGGCGCTCCCCACCACGCGTCCACTTCCCAGGGCGCCCCCTCCCAGGGCAGCCCCCGGCCCGGCTCTTACCCGGGCTCATTTCTGCTGCTGAAGCTCTCTTTCCAACCGCCTTCCCCTCTCCCAGGCAGTCTGCTCGGTTGCTTCCCGCCTGGGCAGCTCGTTGCTTGGTAACGGGGTGGCCGGGACACAGCGAGCGGCAGTGGGGCGCGCGCGAGGGTGGGGGTGGGGAGGAGGAAGGTGCGCGCCGGGGGCCGGGGTGCAGTACGCCCGCCTCGCCGGAGCGGCGCCCGCGACAGCTGCGTGCTACCTTTGCTGTGCCTCCCAGGCCCAGCGACAGTCTCACTAGGGTGTGTCCACCCCCCACGCCCCACCCCCGCCGCTCCCCTGCTGACCCAGAACTTGATCTCGATCAGACTCTGATTTAACACAGCACCTGTTGGACCCAAGCTGTGTGGAGAAAGGGGAATGTTTAGAGACACGCAGACACCTAGGAACTTCCCCCCCCCCCCTTTCTGATCGCCATTTCATTGTTTTATTCTGTTCTGTTCCTCTTGTTTCAACCCATCGGTCGAATTAGTTTCAGCGTTTGGGGATTTGAACGGTCCTAGAACATTATTGTGAAAGGACGTCTGTTTGCTGTGGTTAAAAGAAGACCCCTGTTTCCGATAATGAACTTTCAATAACCGTGTATGGAAATGTACACATTAGAGCTGTCGCAGAGGCGCCGGTCTTCATGTGTAGAGCATGCTCATTTCCTGTGCACCTGGGCAAACCGCTTGCGCAAGATGAATGTTGCGTTGGAAGCTGGGGCTTGTTCAACTGAGGACTGGTTGGCGTGGCCGCAGTCAGTCCCTGTGCCCATCAGGAAGTGGAGCTCTTTAAATAAAAGTTTTAAATGAGTGTATATTATTATTTTGCGATAACAACCGTTACAGATAGAATATAAAATAATTGAAAATTCAAATTTTAAGTCACAATAAGGAATTTAAAGTCATGATGACATAACTTATTATATAATAATTATGTGGCTTGCTTTCATGGAAATGAAATTCTTTGTCAGAGGTTCAATGTTTACTTGCTGTAATTTCTTGTTTCTTAGCCTATAGAAATGGTCTCCAGAAGATTCGACAGTCTTGTGGTGTTGTAGACAATTTCAACAAATTGTAATTTTGAGAACTTAGGTTCTCCATTGATGATTGATATTGACAAAGTTAATTTTTTCCGAAGAGCTACAAAAGTTTTCATCAATGTGTCTGTTAAATTACTATTCTGAAAAAAATTACGGTATTTTGAAGGGAGAATGTAGATAAAAAAGCATTACATTTTAGTAAGTTAACTTCCATACTAATGAAATTTCCATAACAAATAAGAAATTACTATAAAATATTCTACTTTATGTAACATTATATTTTAATATCTAATAATCTGATAATTAACATAATGTAATATTCTATAATAACTAATTTGTCTATGTAATATTTGTGGATTATGATGGCAAATGTATACAGAGAAGTTACTTGTGGATTTAAATGAGAAGATTCAGCCACACCATTTAGCACAGAATAGAAAAAGCAGATGATAAGAGCTATAATATCAAAAACTCAAACTTAGCCAGTGTGCTAATTTCAATAGAGACCTACTCTAATTTTACGACACTTCCCAATCAGTTCATCAGTTAGAGAAGCAGTTCTTTACTTAGAAGGTCAGTTGATTTTAGATGTTAGGTCAACAAGATCGTTTGATTATCAAACTCATTTCTCTTTAGTAAACTAAATCACATATGTGAATTCTCAGTTAGAATAGGAATAATTTATTTGTCAGAAAATTATTGTAATATATAAAAAGCCCATCTTTGGAGCCAACAAAGATAAATTTTAAAAATGTCTTTAGTAATTACAGTGTCTATGACATGAATGGCATCCCCTCAGAAAAGGCCCCATGTTAGGGCCTCACATCAACAGTTGCACATGGAGACCCTGTTCTTTGGTGAGAGAGAACCTGGAAGGGTAAGAAGAGAACATGAACCCCCAGAATAGGGGTGGATGGTGGACACATCATTTTGGGGGTGTTCGTTGCATTTGTGAATGTATGTCGAGGGAAGTCTTTTCTGATTACTCATGGCCACTTAAAACCGTTGTCACCAATCACAACCTGCTTGAAACTCCCTCCATTCTGAACTTTGCAGGTAATGGTGACTCGGTGACTTGCCGTCTCTGAGCATGAGTTTACTTATCTCCACCACAGGCCAGGATTGCTGTAAAGGGTCCTACTACAGTAGGTTCAGTAGTTACATAGGAGGCTGCCAGTGATGGCAGCTCTAGACCCCAGAGTCTCAGGTGAGATTCCATTAACAGTGCTGACATTTTTTCCTGTAATTCATCCTTATTTTAAAAAAATTGACACTTCAATTGAAAAAGATTCAACTACTTTAGCTCAAATACCGGAACACGTATATATTTTAAAGAGATAGTTTGTGTTGTCTAATTTGCATTGTGCATCCACTTTGTGATGAACTTGCCAAAGTTCAAAAAATAAAAAATTTTATAAGTTTCTCAGTCAATGCACATTTATATGGCCTATAAAATGTAAAGTCCTCATTACATTTTATTTATTAAATTATTTTTTGAGAAATTTTAAAATGATGGAATATGCAAAGAATGCTATAATTAACCCTTTGCTTCCATCTCCCAGAATTAACAGTTATAATTATATTGGCATATTTGATTTTTATTTAGAAACAATAAAGAATCACATAGAATGGAACTCCCCACCACTTCCTTTTCTGTTCCTTCTTCCCTACACTCCTCCCATAAGAAACCATTGTCATGAATTTAGGGTACAATCTTACAGTCCATTCTTATATTTTTATACTAATTATAATGAGTAATAGAGGTGATTGCCCTTGTTTGTTTTAAAGTTTTTCATAAATGGTATCATAGTTTACATTTTATTCTGCAGCTTGCTCTTTTTCTTCAACAAATATGTTTTTTAGGTCTATGCATTTTTAAAGAATAGATCTTTAATTCAACTGTAAAAATGGACTTGAGATACCTTTCAGTTCTTACAGTGTTTTTGCCCTTTTGGTCTCCATTATGTTTTAAATTTTGAAATGAGATCACCAACTTATAATAAAGTTGGAAGTATAGTCTGATACATATTTCATTTTCTCCTGAGCCATTAAGAGTGAGTTGTTGACATGTTGTCCCGTCACTTCCGAATACTTTGATGTGTATCTTGTAAGGCCACTCCAACATGAGCACAATACAGCCATTAAAGTCTGGAAATGAGCATTGATACATTACTGCCATCTAATCCTCAGACCCCACTAAAGTTTGACCAGTTCTTCCAATAATGTCCTTTACAGCAAAGGGATCCAGTCCAACATCTTGCTTTACATGTAGTTGTCATGACATGCCTCTTTACTCAGAGTCTCATGGACCCAGAGTTGCCTGTTTTATTCAGTGGGTTAGAATGGATTATCTTCTGTTGCTGACATGATTTATACTGTTGCTTAAATTTCCCTAATTGGGTCAGTGCGAGCGTCTCTTGCTGGCCTCTGCGTACTTTTGACACATCTCCGTCATTACTAGAGCACTTCTTAATTTGCTTGACACAGTCAGATGTTTCATGCTTATCCTGTATTTTCCCTGCCCTAGCCCTGAAATCAGCCATTTCTCCGAGGAGTCTTGGTTTCTTTTAGAGGAGAATGGTATTTAGAAGCCAGGATGTGAGTGCTAAGTTGCTATCTAGGTGTAGCTGCTCCCAGGCCATCTTAGTAGATAGAGCAAGGGAATGTCTGCCTGGGTATGTATATACATATACACAAGCACACATGCACACGCGCATCCACGTTTATTTATCTATATCGAGAACCATGAGTTCACAATGCCTCCAGTTCCAATGCAACCTCACAGTGCTCTTTCTAGTTTTCTCCCTTTCCAGATGAGAAAGTTGACTTCCATTATCCCTTATATCTTTCCTTATATGCTCTCTCATGCCAGTCTTTCACCATCAGCCCCACGTGGATGCCCTCGTTATCCCACTTAGGTTCCAGGACTCTGTATCGCCCCTTCCAGACTCCGCTGAGACCTTGAACCCTATGCCGGGCCTCCCCTCCACCTAGAGACTCTCCTCATCCCTTTGGGCTCCGTCACTGCAGGCTGGGCCTCCTCTCCGTGGAGGAGACCTTCACGTCCTCCCCGCCTCTGACACCATGCACACCCAGGCCCATGCAGGGCCACCCTCCCCACCCTGCTTGAGCTCCGACTGCTGATGCCAGTGTTCCCACCCACGCGGATGCTTTCTTTTCCCGCCTTGGGATGGGACACCCAAAGCCTGCTTTTGCAAGGTCATGAGATGATTCTTCCATGCTTTTTTTTTTCTAAAAGCTTTATTGTTTTACCTTTCATTTTTAGACTTGCTATTCATCTGGAATTGATTTTTATATAGAGTGAGAGGTAGGTGTCAATATCCATTTTTATATGCCTATCCAATTGACCCATCATTTATTGTAAAGAATGTGATTTTCCATACCAGCTATATATTTTAATATATTTTACAATGTGTTTTCCTTTTGTGTGCTCATATTCTACTAATCTTGAACCTAAAGTTCCTCATTGCCAAGTTGCTGAAGTCAGGTAAAGTGATTATTTGCTTACCCAGCATATAGATTAGAATTAGATAAAAGGCATAGTATAGTGAAATTTCCTTTAGACTGCAGAAATGGGGAAAACCCCATTCTCCTGAGTGAGACCAGGAGAACCCTGGGGTCTGAGATTCTCTGTTGAGCACCCAGTGTTTTCTATAGCACTCAGGTTTTCAGTACATAGAAATGAAGGCTCAGTGATATTCAGAAGAATCTGGCAAAAATTTGCATTACACTTGCCCGGCCCTACCTATCATTGTTCCTGCTCCTGTGACACTGAATGGGTTCATTATCCCATTTGAAATTGGTAAACAAATTTGAGAATTAAAACACTTACTCTGGCGGATGTTCAATTTTCTCCCTCCCTAACGTAATTATCCACCCCCCCCCCCCCGCGCCCCCGGCCCCCAAATTAAGCTTTTGGTGAAATATTCTTGCTTTTACTTAATGGTGTTGAGAATTGTGGAATTTTATGGAAAAAAGTTATTTTCCAGATTTGTGTGGGGAAAACTGAAACATGGGGAGGTTTAGGAACTTTTCAAAAACTCTCCTAACTGGTCAGTGCTAGACTTCCTGATTCTGAAACCCTGGTTTTTCCCAAATCAGTTTATTTTGATGTTTTGTCCCCCATAACAAGTTATAATTTTATGAGATAGGACAATATTTCGTCTAAATTTTCCAAAAGTATAAAGGAGGTATAAATATTAATGCTAGAAGCTAAGAGTTCCTATTTCCTAATACGGTGTCACACATCACCTGTACTACCTTCTCAGTGTGGTGAGATTGTTTCTATTTCATTCGACCTCATATCAGATAGACAGTGGAGCATTTTCTGTCACGGGGTATGCTTTCTCTGGCCACACATGTCAGTCAGTCCAGCAACTGCCCTGAAAAAATCTGATTTATTTTTTTATTGTGAAGTTCATTGCTGAAGGTTGGAATTAAAATCTATACTGCCAATTGTTTTAAAAAAAACTGTGAGTCACAATATTTCAGAGTCTTCAAAGAGTAGCTCTTCTTAGAGAATCCATTTTCACCTGTTGACTAACAGCTGCAGATTCAAGAATCTGGAACAAATTCAAGAGCTTGAACAAAAACAAGCTAGTCAAATCTATTCTTAGCAATTTATGACCAGACTAAAATACTTCCAGGTTTTTTAGCTTCAGGAGATCTTTTTTAAAACCTGAGATCACAAGGCTATCATTAATCATAGCTGAGATCTATAGTAGTGTGAAAAAGTGACCAAACCACTCCTAAAACATAACAAATTTGGGCAACTGTCATAAGGTTAGTGCTTTGGTCAGAGAGGGGACCTATGTGCTGGTGACTTAGGACTCTTGGATGGGTAGTGGGCCTTCAACAGCTTAAAGGCTTGGTGCCACAGCCAGCTTTAAGTTTCTTTCAGAGTTAATTTTAACCTGATTTCATCTATATGGGAGAATGAACCCCACAACTCACTAAGAATAACCACAAGCTTTGGCTCTTAGGAAGTTGACTGCAGCCTTAAGGGGACGTATTTATATGGTATACTGTAGTGGGGATACTAAGAAAGTGGAGTCCATCTACCTGTATGAAGTTTGGTGTGCTCAGGGATAGGCAGAGGAACATCAAGGGAGCTTGAGAAGGAATAGATGTTAGGGAAAGAGACATTTCTGGGCTGGTGTAGAGTACTTGAGCATGCTTGCAGGCTGAGAAGAGTCAGTGACACAGAAAGACTGAGTGGGAAAAATAAGTTGGAAAGAGAACTTGAGGAATAGAGTGATGGAGATGAATTGGACCAAGAAGAAAGAGGGACGAACAGTCTCTTTGAACATGGGAAGGTTTGGCCATTCTATAGAGATGATAATATAGAGCTTTCCTCCCTCTGACCAAGGCAGAAGCGATGGGGAATGCACTTTCTCTGGACTGAGGCATGTAGGTCAGATAAGTGCTCTGTTTGTGAAGCTTATCGAGGCTACGTAGGTGTTTATTGGTTTGAATAAATATAGCGGTCGGAGTCTTGTAGACTTTAATTCAGCTCGCAGTATGTGACCTTCTTCTTCCTAATGCTAAGCTGCTTTATGCTTTTTAGATACCGAAGGAGCTGCACTAACTCAGGTCACTTGATCACACATTAATAAAAGGAGTTCGTTTCCCTTGCTGTATAAAGATACCTAGAATGTGTGCTTCCAGTGGAGCTAATGAATTTGCAATGATAAATTCATATTCCTTGCTTGATTTCAGCTGTGAGCTATGACATGAGTCAGAGGTGGTATCCGTGACCATGGAACAGAATGAAACTTCTAAATTGAACCAAGAGCCTGGCCACATTGACAGACAGCATGCCTTCACTAAACTGAATGTCTAGCCAGTTAACACCAATAAAGACAATGTCAAGAACAGATCAGTGACTTTTTGAGCTGGTATAAGTCTCAGGGGTCATCCAGTCCGTTTCCCTCATTCTGCAGAACAGAAGTCGAAGCCCAGTGAGTCCAGTCTTTATCCAGAGCTATTTTCATGACAGTCTTCTTACTTACGCCTTACTTAATCATATCATGACTTAATATTTTTATTATTCCACACTACCTTTTTCTAGCGCTCACGGAAGAAATGATTTTTATTATAAAGAGAACAAACATAGACTGTAAGTAAACATCGATGTAAATAAAATAATACAATAGAGAATTATAACAATGTCTAGGATTCATAGGTTTAAAGATTTCAAAGCCGTATGACTTATTACTGGGGAATATTAGTGAGGTTAAATGCTGTTTTTTCCCCTACTTGTTTGGTCCTGTACCAAAGTTAAAACTCTCTGAAACTTTTCCTCATCTATAAAATATTTAGTTGGCAAAGTTGTAAGGAAAAAATTGCATTTGAATGTGACCAATATTATGTCAAGAATTTTGTAAGCATTCAATTAAAAATATATATACTGGGCTTCCCTGGTGGTGCAGTGGTTAAGAATCTGCCTGCCAATGCAGGGCACATGGGTTCGAGCCCTGGTCCCGGAAGATCCCACATGCCGCGGAGCAACTAAGCCCGCGAGCCACAACTACTGAGCCCATGTGCCACAAGTAGTGAAGCCCACGCGCTTAGAGCCTGTGCTCTGCAATAAGAGAAGCCGCTGCAATGAGAAGCCTGTGCACCGCAATGAAGAGTAGCCCCCGCTCACTGCAGCTAGAGAAAGCCCACGCCTGGCCACGAAGACCCAGTGCAGCCGAAAATAAATAATAATAAATAAAATAAATATAAAAAAATCTTAAAAAAAAAAAAATATATATACTAAATAAAATAGATGTAGGCAATTGAGGGACCTTAGTTTTCTTTCTAGCTATAAGATTATAATGTAGAATATTGCCAGTGAGTCTTGGGTGGGGACAGGTTGCTTGTGAACTCAGGCTTTTAAAATTGTCCTCCTCAAATGAAGAAAAGTTCCAGTGGACTTCCTCAACCTGATCTGTCTTAGTGTGAAATGTCACTTCTCCTGGGATCACCAAGGATAGGAGTCTAGTTCTGTGACTCTTCCAATTTGACACAGTTGTGCTCATTGTAATTGGACCCGGATTTCCAACACCAAAGAACAATTAGAAGGAATAAAGCCACCATTTTGAATCTACGATTAAACAGTGAAAAGTATACATAATAATAGTTAGGTGCTTACTTATGTATTACTTGCTAGGAAATTTGTTAGATCTTTTGGTATGAATTATCTTGATTTAATCCTTATAACAAACCTGTAAAGTAGGGATTATTGTCCTAATTTTATGGTTGATGAAACTGAAGTCTGGAGAGATTTCATGATTTCCCCTATACCTTACAGCTAGGAGATTGTAGGGCTTGGTTTCAACTCAGCTCTGCCCGTGTCCGAAGCTCATTTTTGTAACCACCAAGCTCTAATACCTGGAGTAAGTTACACTGAAATGGAATCTAGGTGATAATTTTTACAAAGCTTACTGAGGGCTTTGTTGTCCCATGAAAGCCTTATAATCATCTTAAACTAAAAGCTACTAAATCTCTTGTGCAGAGATAATGTGAGGTGGTCTAGAGCATGGATTTGGAAGCCAGGCCACCTGCGGTCAAATTCTGGCTCCGTCTTTTACTACAGGAGAAACCTTGGATAACCTCTTTGTGTTTCAGTTTCCTCAACTGTAAAATGGGAAGAAAAAGAGGACCCACCTCACAGGGCTGCTGTGAAGATTGGATGAATTAGTATCGTTAAAGCACTTAGGACACTGCTTGGTACATAGTAAGAGCGATGTAAGTGCTGGCTTATTGCTATTGTATCAGCAATGATCAAGCATTTTCCGGAAAAGGAAAATGAAGCATCTAAATAAGAACAAACATTCCTACCCATGTTGTTTCTTTTGCTCCTGTGCATTTCTAATCTTAGGACTCTATCTAACAGATTAGTGACAAATACATATTTATATTAATAGTGTTCTTTTAAAAAATAACAGCATTGTTGAGATATAATTCACATACCACATAATTCACTCATTTGAAGTGTGATTCTATGATATGTAGCATATTCACAGAATCGTGCAAACTGAGTTGAAGACTCTTCAGTCTAGAAGAGGCTACGAGACCCCCAGTGCTAAATTTACTCAAACCAGTAAACACCTACGAACCCTCAGTGAGATTCACAAACGCAGCACTTATCTGACCTAAGTGCCTTGTTTCAGAGAAACTGCGTTCCCCATTGCTTTGACCTTGGTCAGAGGGAGGAAAGCTCTATATCACCTCTACAGATCGGCCAAACCTTCCCAAGGTCCAAGAGACTGTTAGTCCCTCTGTCTTCTTCTTGGTCCAGATCATGCCCATCGCTCTATTCCTCAAGTTCTCTTTCTAACTTTTTTTTCTATATCTAGAATTCCTACCCTTGAAGGCATTCCTTTAGATGAAAGGGCTGTCTCCAGAACAAAACACAAGTATTAGACATAAAAGGGGCAGTAGAAAATTATTAGTACTTGTTAGCAGGAATTAGCCTTTTGCATTGGCTGGCAGAGCAAGCATTAATCTGAGGATTGGGATCAAGGACAGTCTTCATGAGGAGGAATGGGAAGGTTTGCAGCATGAAGCAGTGTTCTGGAAGGGTCATGGTTGGGAGCTTTGGGAACTTGGACAGCAGCATCTGGAGCCCAGATGTGTGAAGGGGCAGGCAGGGCAGCATGTGCAGCTGTGTGTGGCATAATGGTACACAACGCAGGCTCTTGCATGTGACGTTGGTAGGATAACCCTGGTGTTTTAGTGAACCACAGATATATGTGCACTTTGGCATTTATACACGTGATGAGTAATTCACACACCCGTGTTTTTCAACCCCCTCTACTTCAGAAAAGGAGATGGAATGGGAATTTGGTCTCATGGGAGGTAGTTCTGAAACTTACAACATAATTCTGCTCTTGGTACAGAAATAATGACTTGTATGTACTCCTTCGCCAGATGAATAGTTGAATAAATAAATGAATGGAGTAATTTGCAACCCAAACAAATATTTGGCATTTTATATCTTAATTTTAAATCTATATGCTTAATATTTATGAAAAGGGTAGCAATTAGGTTTTAAGAGCAGCTATTGTATTATTCTTTGGATAATGGATTTGTGCTTTGGGTTTTTCATAAGTTGAGGTGTGCTGACATGCCTTATTCTTAGAGGAAGGAAAACATGTTGTTAGACATTCTCTGCATACTTGGACAAACTTTTGAGGTAATTCAGAAGATAATGTTAATATCTCATCTTATGTTCTTCTGATGTGAGCAGTGATGAATAATAGTACTACAGAATTTGAAAGAAAGAAAGTATGATAAAGCAACCACTTCTAGGTGCTTTGTTTTAAACTTAATTGCATGAAGCATTCTAATTAGCTTGAAAATGTCAATTTGTAAATATAGCCAACACATTCAAAAATCCATTTTGTTGTTGTGCCTAGTATTCAACGTCTCTTACTTGGTAGGTGCTCAACTAAATATTTATTCAGTACTCTACAACATGAATAGAAGCTTAAGACGATTATCTTGAAATAGTCATGTAGATCAGGTAAATGGTTTATTTACTTCAATTATCTGAATACCCTCAATCTGTCTCCAATTTTCTTTTTTTTATGCTTAAGATTCAGATGGCACAGCATTTAAAAAAAAACATTAGGCCATGATGACAGGATAATACAGAATAATGGTTGTAAGTAGTAGTTTCCAAGGACTGAAATAAATCTGTTCAAAGGACAACTTGACAAACTTTTGCAACTCAAGCTGTTAGTAGAAGAACCCCAAAGCTCCATTCTGCCTATCTTGGGATATTCCTGTGATGGACAAACTTTAGATTAGCTTATGTAGAGATAATCTAAACTGTTTGCATGTCACATTAGCCGTTAGCTTTACCTTTGCTTACACAGGTGCAAGTGTATGTGATAACTAGAACTGTTTTTCACTCAAACAGTCATCCTATTGGTAGAGAGTGTAGCAACTCTATTCTGCATTTACTATGAAAAAACAGCAATTTAGTTAATCATGAGTCCAAAGTTTATAGATGCCCAGTTCTGTCATGGATCATTTCATTGCTCATTGCTAGCTTTAATAAGCTTATAAATATAAAAACAGTGACTACTCTGCTTTCTAAGAAGACATGGTATTCTGAGAGCTAAATAAAAACTAGTTGGCATCCTTTGTTCATGGCATGAATTCCTATATAAGACCTGGTGTGAATTCATTATTGAAGGACAAAATGCTAGTATGGGGGAAATACTGTTATTTGTTTGCTTTTTAAACAAAGTTTTAATTCCTTTCCATTTTAACATTGCTATTTTCACCCTGTACGTTACATATTTTAAAACGATTTTTATATTGCATTCATTTCTATTGATTAGTTCTGTCATAAATTCCTCTATATGTTTAAATTTCTAGATTTAATTGTCAAAAGAATAAAAATAATGAACATGCAATTTTAGAGTATGCTTCACAAGCCTTAGTCACAGAGACTGAATTATCAGCTTTAAGCCCTATCTTTCCTGAATTTCAGATTAGAACTATACTACTACTTTTTTTCAAACTGTACTACTTTTTTTTCTCATTATTGAACATCTGAACTTAAGAAGTTCATTATGTACTCTGCTACATATAAAATATGTAAAATATAATTTTAAGGAAAATATTGTCTGATATCCAACATCAAATGTACATTAATGTACAATATAATGTCTAATCTACTCTTTCCTTCTCATGAGTCTTTCATTCTTATTTAACTTCTTTTTAGTGTGGGTCACATACCTTCAACAGCACTTCCTGACTCCAGAGATGCTGTTTGACCTTCTCCAGATAACACCAGGCACACTTCCGCTGACAAGTGCCTTGGGTGTGTGAGGGGGAGGGGCAGAGAGGGGACACAGTGGGGGTTAAGTGCTTTTCAAACAGCTTGTTTGTGATCCTCCTTATCGTAACTCCACCTTTATCCCCTAGTCCAGAAATGCCTGGTGCTGTCAATTCCCATGCTGTTTCAAGATGCTGGAGAGTAAATTGGGTTGGTTTTCAGTTTTCTCCGTTGCTGCTTTGGATTTTAACTTTCTTAGGTTTCCTAAGTCTGTTACCATGCATTTGCCCTCTAGCTTCCAAACTTTTAAGATTATATCCTTACCAGAAAAAATATTTTTTTATTTTATTTTTATTTTTTAAAATTTTTGTCTGTGTTTGGTCTTCGTTTCTGTGCGAGGGCTTTCTCTAGTTGCGGCAAGCGGGGGCCACTCTTCATCGCGGTGCGCGGGCCTCTCACTATCATGGCCTCTCTTGTTGTGGAGCACAGGCTCCAGACGCGCAGGCTCAGTAGTTGTGGCTCACAGGCCTAGTTGCTCCGCGGCATGTGGGATCTTCCCAGACCAGGGCTCGAACCCGTGTCCCCTGCATTGGCAGGCAGACTCTCAACCACTGCGCCAGGGAAGCCCCCAGAAAAAATATTTTAAAATAACATCTGAACAAAATAAGTAATGTATTTGAATACATTCATTTCTTTGATTGCAGAATTTTCTATTTTATTTGAATAGCTCTGTGAATGAATTTGTGTTTTGGTTCAGGGGTTCCAGTTTTGATCTCAAATGCCCATAGGGGCCAGGCAGGTGTTCTGGCTCCTCTCACTGGTTCAAAACCTCAGACAGGTCAGGGTCAGAAATAATTAGTTAAGTCTGGGAGAATCCCAGAGCAATACAACCCAGGCCCTATTTTCCATCTGGGACAATAGGAGAATCCTTGCTCCAGGCCCAGAGGCAGCAGCTGCAGTAGGGTAGAGATGACTTTGTGACACAGTGGTGAGACTGAGGGCTTGAGACAGTCCCCACCTCCCCAGCCTGCTGGTTCCCATGTTTGTACTTGGAGAGGACAGTTTCATAAGCTCCCCTGTGTCCCCAGTGAGGAGCATGGGAAGTAGGTAAGACATGCAAGTAACGGGGCATTGCCGTGGAGCCACCATAGTGAGAGGCAAGGTGACAAAGCAGAGCCAGGGGCCAGATGGGGTTCATGTCTGAGATGCAAAGGATCCATGAATCCAGGGAAGGCTGAGCTGAGACTTTTGGAGGTGGTGGTAGAGGTGGGCTTGTTGCCTGGTCTCAACTATGTTGAGAAAACAGAGCACAAGTGGAATCATGGATTTCAGCAGAGAATACAAGCAGGACCCCAGGAGACAAGCAGCCCCTCCCTTCCTCAGGGGGTCCCCTAAATGTCTCCTCTTGGAGGTGCCATCTTGGGAAGGAGAAGGTGGTGGTGGTCAGCCTTGAATAAAGAACTAGCCTTGATAGAGCCTGAACCTTGACTTTGAATATTTATCTGAAAGAGACATTTAAAATGAAAGAGACTATTTCAAAGCAGCAGAAACTGTTTTAATCTGAAAGAGACTGCATCACCTTTAACTAGCAAATTTAAAATTTCCCCTCCTATCAGCAGAAATTGTGGGCTCAGAAAAGTGAATGAGTTATGAAAACTAAAGAAGCCACATTCTTCTTAAAATACCTGAATTGTTAGTGTACATGACGAGATATGACTGGGCCCTCTCATTGGAATGTTGATTTTATCTGAATTCATTGAGTGCCACTTCGTTAGGTATTTTAAAAATGTTTTATGTATTTATCATGTATGTTGCATCCAGTAGTATAACTGTTTGAATATGAAACTAGAGAGATCTAGGGAATTTCTCCGACATGCACTATTATAGTTAAAACAGAAAACAGACACCTGCAGGCTGTCTTAGAATACAGGATTGTCATTTGTCGTAAGTACTGCAATTGCAAAATCAACTGGTTAAGGAAGGGCAATTAGACTCCCCCTAAAATCTTGATGTTTACATGTTTGATGGTCATATTATAAATGTAAAATATAGAGTGTGACATAAAAATGATTGGTCTAAATTTCATTAAGTTATTGCTAGCCCCAAAGAGAAATATAGTTGAATGTATGTTTCTGTTATAGCAAGCATCTGCCTCCCATTCCTTCTTCTGAGGATACAATGAGATAAGTGTCTAAAAGCTTGGTTCTAGATTTGGAGTCAGCCCTTTGCTCTACTTCTGCCCCAAGCCGTTAACGTCTGCCTGTGAGGGTGCCCCTGGGTGAGTGCATGTTCCGTCTGCCGGAGACTTAAGCTTTGGGATAAAGAGTGACTGTGTCGTAGCCCTCTGGGGGCCTCATGCGGGCCCGCGCGTGGGTTTCGCAGTACAGCTCCCCCTCCACGAAGAAGTAGCCCTTTTGTTTGAGGTTGAGGTTACAGTCAGCACACACAAAGCACTCTGGATGCCGATGCTTGTCCCTCGCCTTCACAACCGCACCACTGTTGGGGGAAAAGGAGGCCTCGTGAAAAAAAACCCCACAAAGCCAGAAACATGAAACAAAGGCAGACAGCACTACAGATAAGGCAGGTGTTATCTGTTTCACGTTCAGGAAACAATAGCTGCAAAGCTGGGCACAGCTGTGGAACTGATGTAGTTGTCAGGGAGAGCCAAGACAACCATAGTAAACCTTCACATGTGTCTCTCTGTTGTTGACGTGTGAATATTTTTCAGATTTTTTTTCAAACAGGTTTTTTTTTTAGAAAAATGATAGGATCCTTACTTCATGATTGTTCCCTGTTGTTTCTTTGAAAGAGGGAGAGATGATACAGATAAAACAGACACCTCTGCAAGGGATTCTGATTTTGGCCAAGGTTGTTGTCTACACAAATAAAAGTCCCTCTGATTACTGTCTAGCTTGGTGGTCCAGCCTCTAGTCTATGGAACACAGAGAGAACAGATCAAAGGGCAGAGGTGGAATTCCCACTGGTGGGTGGACTTGGCCTCTACCGGCAAAACAGTTTACTCCAACTTGGGAGCTATAATTGCTTTGGGTAACATCACAACCTGTCGTGTGTTTTGAGGTCCTGTCTGCTCCCAGCTCCCTGTCCTGCTTGTTTCTCTGTCTCACAGCCCCTTCTGTGCTGTAACCAGGCTTATCTCCCACTGCCCTCCTGGGATGAGTCCTGGGTAGGTGGACAGATGGTGCCTCAGTGTGTGAGCTAATGACAGAGAAACAGAAAAAAGGGATGGAAGAGGTGGCCACATGGGGCATGAGGTGGAGAGACTGAAATGCTCTGGTTCACTTGAAGATTTGAACTAGCAAGTGTGGCTATTCACACATGAAGTTCCTTGAAATGGAAGCTGACTCTATGTCTAAAAATCATATTTCAATATTTGTGCAACTTAAGAAACCACGTAAAGATAATGTGTTTTAATTAATAACTGGGTGGCCCCCATATTTGTTTTCCTGGGTTTATACAGAAAAGGAAGTGTTCAAAGACTATATACATTAACAAAGGGAGGGCTTTTTGAAGTGAAGTTATTCTTGGAAATGACTTTTTAAATATACTTCTGGGGCGGTTTCTTTTCACCAGAATATATCTGAAATTATAAGTCAAGATATCCGACTCACATTCTATGCTAATTTTGGGGTACATCGAAGGAATCCTGGTCAAAATGTGCCAAATGTGTGGACATTATATTTCAAGTTGATGAATAGAAATTTGTTTTTCATAAAACTTAAAGCCTTTTCTATATACGGAGTCTTAAAGTACAAGAAATAGAGAACTGACAGCAAGATTTATGATGAATTTTGGGGTTGAAAATGAAACTTACACAATGCCACTCCCACATTTGTCACAGAGTGGCATCTTCTGTGTGCTGCCAGCACCGCCGTGGACTTTTGTAACTGGAGCTCTCACACTCCGAGTTCCAGCAGGACGGTCATCTGAAAAACAAAGTGTTTCCATTTATGGCAAGGGAACAGCTGGCAACAGTTTATACTTTGCTTCTATTTTAAGGTGTGCACTTTAACCTGAGGAATTCTTAGTTGCACCCACAATATCATTTAGGAAGAAGCAGGACTGGTTCAAGCATAATTTGTTCCGAAACGGGACCTCACAAAACAAAATTAGTTAAAAATTGTTGTAGTTGTTGTCGTAGGGACCTGTTACAAAATACCCAGAGGGGCAGAGAGCATTTTGCATTCTTCTTTTTTTAATTGTGGTAAAATATACATAAAATCGACCATCTTATTGATTTTTAAGTGTGTAATTCAGTAGCATTAAGTATATTCCCAATGTTGTGCAACCGTCACCAATATCTATTTCGAGAACTTTTTCATCATCCAAAACAGAAACTCTGTACCCAGGAAACATTAATCCATATTCCCCCCTCCCTCCAGACCCTGGTGACCTCTATTCTGCTTTCTGTGTCTATGACTTGCCTATTCTAGGGTCCTCATATAAATGGAATCGTACAATATTTGTCCTTATGTCTCTGGCTTATTTCACTTAGCAGAATGTTTTCAAGGTTCATCCATGTTGCAGCATGTATCAGAATTTTCATTCCTTTTTAAGGCTGAATAATACTCTACTTTATGGATATAGCACATTATGTATATCCATTCACGTGTGGATAGACGTTTAGGTTCTTTCCACCTTCTGGCTGTTGTGCATAATGCTTCTATGAACGCTGGTGTACGAGTATGGGTTTGAGTCCCTGCTTTCAGTTCTCCCGAGTATACATGAAGCAGTGGGATTGTGGATCCTATGGCAATTCTATGTTTAACTTTTTGAGGAACCACCTTACTGTTTCTCACAGTGGCTGCACCATGTTACATTCCCCATCAGCAATGCACAAGGGTCCCCATTTCTCCATACCCTCACCAACACTCATTTCCCATTTTTTTTTGATAGTGGCTATATTAATGGGGCATTTTGCATTTTTGTGCAACTTCTGAAGGACAGTATATCTTTTGGAAGTGGAAAAACACTGGTAAGGGTATGAACTCTGAAGACAGCAGGAGTGGGCTGGAGACCCAACTCTGTTTCTTACTTGCTGTGTGACTTTGTACAAATCCACCCTCTCTATGCCTCATTTTCTCTTTTGTTAAATAGGGAAAATAATAGCTCCTACCTCACTGAGTTATTGTGAGCATTAAATGACCATGTGTGCAAAGCACTCAGCACAGGATTTGGAACACAGTAAGGGTTCATTCCAGTGTTATTTAAAAATTTTGATGATCATGATACCCTGGAATATGGGGGAGGCTGAGAAATTTTGCAACATTTTATGATCTATAAGCTGAGCTAGCCCTTGACTACTGTGGATGGGATTTATCTTCAGCACCCTTTAATCACCAAGTTGGTGGCTACCTGGATATGTCTGGAAGCTCCTTTCCTTAACCAAGCACCACCCAAGTCCTTTTCAGCAAAGAATCATTTGATGACTGATTAAAATCGGTTTTTAGACTCTCGTTCCCATTATGCTTGCTGCCCTCCCCCACCCTGATCCTTCCAATAGCCTCTATCAATAACATTTCAGCAGATGTTCACGACTGCTCACCATCGTTCACTAGTTCCTGGAGCACCCTGAAGGAGCCTGACTGGCGAGGCTGAGTAGGTTCATTCCGATTGTCATGGAGCATCCGGTACACATCCGACTGGGGGGGCACTGGGGAGGCCGCGGGTTCACTGAAACACAACATGGTGGGCGAAGCAGCTTCAGGAGTGTGTGTATGTGCAAGAAGCCACAAGATATCAACAAGCAGTGATCACTATATTTACAGCAACTCCTGAACAGATTCAGTATTTTCAAGTTAATCTCTATTATATCAATAGCTAAAAATATAATGTGAATTCACACGGGTTGCCTTAAAAATATCAGTAATTAACCTGGGGGTCACATCAGCATTTCTCCATGTGGCAAAATCCTTTGGAGGGCAACTAAAATGTGATTGTTAGGAAATAGTAATTTAAAAAATAATGCTTGTGTCTGATGGATATATAATTATAATGTGAACAAAATTAACCTTTCTCAGAAAAAAAAAGACAACATACACGTGATAGAAAGTGCACGAGTGAGCCTGGTTTGATTATTCTCAGTCATAAAGATGTCAGTAAAATTTAGATTCATTTCTGATATTAAACCAACAGTGTATGGTTTAGTTTTGTTAACTCCTGTAGACAGCAAAGGTATCGTTTTTCTTGTAAATTGAAGAAATTCAACTTGTCAGTGTTTGAAAGTGCATAATGTAGCAACTTTCACAGAGAAGTCAGCTTTGTTGGCTACTAAATAGCCACATTATAATTCATTTACAAAAATGATAGAAGCTTTATTTTAATAAACTTTCTACAGATATATTCATGATGAACAATAAAAATATATGTCAGGCACTGAGATGCTTTATTATTTTATGTCATTTAATTGCATTATCTACAAAAGGTAGTTGCTATTTGCACATATTTTTATTACCAGTATCATATTTGGAAATAATCATCTTATATATCTGAAACTCCTTGCAAATGGCTTTGAAATACATTATGGTATTATTATCACATTGTATTCATCCCAAGAGTTATCTTTGGGATATTGTTACATAGCACTCATAAGCATTATCATACTTTATAATGGCTCTATAATATTGAAAGAAGTAATAAGATTTTATCTTATAATAAATATTTTTAATTGAAAATGCTTGATGGCAAAAGTACTTTGAACAAATATGCATAATAAAGAAGAAATTAGTCAAAATAGAGATCAATGGAAATTAAATATCTATAGCAGTAGCTTGAGATATTCACTTATAAACCCTTATTCATGGCAAAAATTTTAAATGAAAAATAATTAACTCTCCACAAGATGCCATTAGAAGAGAAAAGAGGTATCATCTCTTTTAAAACTTCTCTGAACCTCCCATCCCTTTCCCAGTTTTTGACCCCCCAAGGAGAAACATAGATTATCCCAGATTATAAATCACTTTTGAGAAGTATTGTACCAGACATTCGTAAACTACACTGTAGTTTTTCAAAAGACATATACGTTTGGTCCTTCCATGATTTCAGTTTATTGTGATCTGTCACATAAAACTCTACTTGGTTAATTTTTCAAATCGCCCTTATCATTAGGCCTAGATATCTGCAATAAATCCTTAGATTTATTTATTTATACGGAAAAAAATCCGTATTTTTTTTCTTGAAAGCTTTTCACAAAGCTTTCTTTCAATGATAAGACAGTGTTACAAGACACCAGTAAAGCTGACATTGCCCATGTGTTTAGTTAATATGCCGATGGTTCAAAAAGACTCATATTACCTCATTGAGGGTGTTTCACCTAGAGCTGCTGAAACCTGACCCTGAAGTGTTTCCATAATATTGTCATCTGAGTACAACTGCATAGGTGTATTAAACTGAGCATGTATAATCTTCACACCAGGAAGTTCCATTTCCAAAGGAATGTTAGGGGCCATCTTAGCAGCAACTTTCAAGTCACCTGGGCAAATAGTACTAAGAGTACTGACAGAAGAAGGGGTGCTACGTCCACTGCCACCGTCAATACCGGACGGAGTACTGCATCCACTGTGTTAATGACCACGTTACACAGAGATGACACAGGAACCAGAAAATCCAGACAGGAGAACACAGAGAACAAGTACAGAGAGGTTAAAAGTAAGAAGTGAATTAAATCAAATGAAAAAGAAATATTTATTTCTGGCTAGAAGTTATTTTCAAAAGGGAAGACATTTAAAAATTCATGATTGAAAAACATTTAACAAAATTAAAAGGTACAGGTGATATTGCATTGTTTGGCTCTGTTCTACTAGACAATATGTTCTACGAGGCGAAGGTTTCATGTAAAAAGAGCTGTGCATAAAGGAAGTGGCTCAGGGAAATTACATTAGCGGGACATCCTTTTACATTTCTGAGCTGCAGTTTTTAAAACTAAAATATTAATGAATGATCCTTCACAAATAGTAATATGAATATGCAGCATGAAGATCCAATCAAATATTTAGGTTAAACATTTCAAAATAAGTATTTTCAGAAATGCATTTGGGCCTTAATTGAATAGTAATTGGCAACTTGTAGGTTATGTGATAGAGATTATGTTATAAGACTATTTTGTAAATATTTTACTGTTACTATTTTAACTTTTTCTACTTTCATTCTTAAATTTTGTGAAGACTGCACTTTAAAAAATTGTTCGGTGATTTGATATAGGCTCTGGAAACAGCCAATAAATGCCTGTCACCTTGAAATGAATGATTAGAGGGGAAATAAGGTGATCTCAAACTCTGTGAATGCTACTTAGAGCTAAGATATATATATTTCTTTTATACATAGCTATTTCTTTTAAAATTTTGGAAGCACACATATATTTCCATGCATAGTTCTCATATCCTTTTAAAGACAAATTAAGGCAACTCATTATTAAAAATCAGAAAGGCCAGTCATGCAATTTTAAGGACAACTACAGAAATTTCTTATTCTCTATGAGTAGAATTTTCTATGGATAGGAGGTTAGTCATAACTGATGCCAATGACTAAAAAGCCATTTTTCTACATGCATTTTAAGTGCAGCATGAGAAATGCATTTTTTGAGAAAATGGAATATATATATTTTTTAAGCACAGTCATTTAAGACAAAGCTAAAAGAAATAGTAATATTAATGTGAACTTCAGTCATGCCTGCAGGTTAGTGTTGCTGTAAACTGAAGGCAGAGAACAATTTATATGGTGTGTTTACCTGAAAATCAGTGTTCTCTGAGGGCTCAAGTATGGCTGCATACCTGCATTTACTCTCTAGGGCTACTAATGCCAACCTCAGCCCCATTCAGAGAGCAAAAGCCAAAAGCATATATTGGGCATTGATTTTATTGGCTTCATCAATGCTGCAGCCTTGTTAGTCTGGGCAACCCATGTCACTAGATGAATTAAAATTTTGTTGTGTGTTGTGTTATCCAGTTCAACCACCTGCAAAGACTGAATGGGGCAGGTATATATGAACTTGCTCCTTCACTTCCCGACTACTGAGAACTTGTTTGAAACTCAATCAGTAAATTGGTTGATCACATACAAAAATGTCAAATGGTTTATTCACCATTTTCATAGGCTCAACACTATGCTGAAATTGACTTCAGTTGGTAAAAGAATAGAAATAACATTTCAGTTACAGTGCAGTTTAGTCAGGATCGTATTGATTTGACCTCAGTATAATGAAGTTTATTAAATTGTAATTTAGGGATTTGAAACACTGAGTTTCAATATTGGGAGACTTGGGCTCAAAACAGTGAACCTTTTCAACAAGCATTTATAACTACTCGACCTTACTGTGTGCCAGGCATGGTGCTAGATAGTGGAGAGGTAAACTATGGTCAACTCAGAACTTACGGATATACCTTATTTTACAGTTGTAATTAGTATTACATTTTTTTCTGTTATTAGTGTTCTTATATACATGCATGCTTGTGTATATAACTTTATTTAAGCAGAGATTGTGTCTTCTATTTCCTAGTTTCTTTATCATTCTATTTAGGGGCCCATGTCTATTGAATAGATAGGAAATAAACCCTAAGCAAAAAACAATTATCTTTTTATAAATTTCTGGGACAATTTTAAAAGAGCTCTTGAACTGATGCTTTAAATAAAATAGTTTTCATGGACTCTAGTCACTGTGGAGATCATCATGGGTCACCATGACCTATTCCTGTGACCTGGAAAGGTAGATACCATTGAGATTTCTTGACATTGACTTACTGGCTTGGCAACCTGTAAGGCTGATGATACACTCAATTACTATCATACACCTGGATAGATCATTAGACAGAGAACTAATTTCCCTGGTGTGTATATAGACTTTTGGGGACATGCTTCCAGAAGCGACTTGTCCAAAAACCACTCACCAGATTGTATTTTATCATTTGGATCTAGCCTTGTATGTATTTTTAATGATAGCTGTGGCTTTAAACATTTACATATTTTCATATGAAAATACTGGTCTTTTAATATGCTTCAATTATGATGCAACCATTGAAAGAACCCTAACTAATAGTAAGACCCAGGGAAACGAATATATTAGCATCTCCAACTTAGTTCTGATTCAAAAGTTGTTTATTAATGGTGTAGTTATTGCTTGGTAAGTAGCCACTCAAAATTCCACCTTGATGAAGAATCATTTGGTAAGAACAAGAAATTGAGAAGCTAGAGCAAACAGTGAGGGGGCACAGGAAGAAAGGAAGGATAATAGAAGCATTTTTATAATTTTTTTAAGGTTTGTGTACTGGTACTTGCTTTTTAAGCAGATCCTCTCATCTCTGTTTTTCCACTCCCCTCTTCCAAATTTAGCTAGATTGAAAGGCACCAGCTTACAATGACAAAATTATGAGTGGCTTATTATTATCACCATGTTTGAATTAAAATGAAAATGTAAAAGAAGGGCATTACATACCTGAATCTCCTTGACTTTCCCTGAATTTTTATAAAATTAAATGTTATTGGTCTTCAGCAAAAGCGAGATCTGTGTTACTCTAATGTATCATTTTATTTGAGCCTCGTGGAGTCCTGTAGCTCAAGTTTGTGAGCTTACCATTATGCTAAGCTCAAAAGAATGCAAGTATATCCATTTTACTCTGCTTCTCTGGGAAGATGTATATAGTATGTATATATTTATTCAATAGTAAAAGAGCATTTTAACTTTTAATCCAGTTTTTTTAATGTTATTTAGAGTGGGGTTGGGAAGCTGTTGAATGTGGAGAAATAGAGAAAAGATAGAGGAAGATGGAATATGAAGGAGGCAAAAACTAAGAGAAGCAAAAAAAGGATTGTTCAGAGTTGCCAGTATGAGGGAAGGGTAACAGCTCCTGATTCTTCTTGCTACTCAGGAAGTCTGATTAGGTACTCTTGGGCTTTTGTTCCTTTATCTAATGAACATTTGTTGAGCATGTACTCTGTCCCAGCCCCTTTTCCAGGTGCTGGGGATATAATATGTAGTGGGGGCAGATGTATTTGGTAGTCATTGCCTTTTTAGCATCTTTCTCCTGCTCTTTTGCTCCACTCCTTCTTTCTGAGTCTGATACCACAAAATTGTCTGACTTATTTTGAGGTAATCCTCTGGCCCTGACTGTAGCTTATAGAAAGGTCTGCACACGGAAATCATATATCAAGTGATGACTGACCATCCACAGCAGGCATCATAAACTCAGATGTCTACAGGGGCCAGGAGGGTCACACATATATGAAAATGGGCCAGGTATCATACGCTTAGGTGTGATGGGCATTTTGGCAAGATAGAGAGTAGATGTTCCATCTTAAACTTAAATTCAGTATTTTTAAAAACGGGAGGGTTAAATAAAACATTGTGAATTGACTCCACCTATGGACCCCTATTAGTGACACCTGATGTAGATCATTATTCAATGATCCTAACCTGTTAGGATTGATCCAGCCTAACCCCCAACTTCCTTCCTCTGGGCTGATTGATGTAGCTGAGGTCAGAGGAATGGGTTTGAGGTTTCCCGAAGTCACTATTTCCTGATGTGGCAAGACAGGGCATTAATTTCTTTCCTTGTAGGTTGGAATTCAGTTTCTAGAGAAGATTTGAAAAGGATCATCTGAAGATGATCTGTTTCTCTAACTGACAGACAAGAAGAGATCTTGCTCATTTTTATTCCAGTGTGTGCACAGTTTTCCATGAGGGTAACCCAGTAAATCTCTCTGCCTCCAGCTCTTTCTTTCTTTATACTTATTTTCCCCAAGTGGAAAAGTTCCTTTTCAAGTGGCTTCTCTTCTTTTGCAAGTATCCATAAGAACGCAAATTTATTTTTATGTAAGAGCTAGAATGAGTGCGATTACCCACTGGGCTCTGATGGTGCAATGAGAATTAGGTGCTGAGATGGGATGATCAGAGACTGTCAAACATGGAAAGCTACACCAGCCTTTCCACGTTTGCCTCACCTGCTTCCTTACTCCTGACCGGGGGCTGGTTTTCATTTTTGTTCCTGCTGACTGGGCCTTCCTGCCCTGGGATAGGGTATGTCTGCCTGCCTCAAAAGGTCACTGTGTTCTGGATGGGATCCTCAGAATAGCAGGGGTATCAGTTATAAATATACACAGCGATTGCATAATATTTCACAGCTCTATAATCTGGTCAATATTTACTCTCTTCTCTGCTAAGTGAATTTGTTTCTTTTGCTTTTGAAATAAGCTTCAAAATGAGAAAAGTCACTCCAAACACCTAAGAGTTATGTGTCTTGGTGATTAGTAGGATTTATTAAAGATGCATGCACTCCAAACTTCACAATCTTAAAGCTTTATGACCTGCTTCGGCCTGGGATTATGAAAGGTTTGGGCCGAATATTGTGCTTGTGTTCAAAGTAGTTCACATCCTGTAAAAACAAAGGGTTAAAAAAGTCCCTCAGTGGAAGACTAATATATATATATATATATATATATATATATATATATTTAGATAAAATTAAATGAACAATAATCGTACAGAAAGGATTATTTACCACCAAATATTGACATGACTAAGAAGGGTGATGATGGAACCAGAGCGATTTCTTCCTTTTAACCATCTATTCACTAAATGTTTGGGAACTGGCAGATTGGACTCCAGAACATTAGAACCATGTTCTAGATGCTTGTCTTTAAGATAAAAATCTGATCGTGCCTTCAGGAAAGTAAAAATAAAACAGCAAGAGCTGGACTTTTGAAAGGAAGAGAAGCCGTACTATCACCATTAAGAACATGGTGGCCAGAAACCAAGTGGAGTACTTACTTTTGAGGTGAGCTAGGAATGAGCCCCCGCAGCTGCCCGTGAAGCGCATCTTGTATATTGCTGGTTGAATAGAGCCCAATGGGTGAGTTATAGGAAGCGCTCACTACCTGTCTTTTGTCATCAATGTTTGCTGCTGCAACAAAAGGCTGGGCCCTTCTGTTGTACCCGGCACCAATGGGTTTGAACTCCTGTACAATGGCAGACAAAATACACAGAGCCACAGAATGCACAACAAAGCCATTAACGCGCAAATCAACAGCATCGCTCTTGTTAATCAAGGTTTCTTTACCACTACGAGATTAATGGCCAGGTTAAAGGAGGACTGCATTTGCTGTGAACTTTACATGTGCTGTAATCACCCACCAAATGTTCAGGTGCAAAGGAACTGACCTTATTTGAAATATTATAAAATAATTCAAATATTATACCTCTTGTCTGCTCCCTACTGACTTCTACATCTAGAGCTTTTAAGAAATTCTCATAAGACTCATTTGAATCCAGAAATTATGTGTCGGAAGTGAGATTTTTGGCTTAGAAAAATTATTCTACTTAACATTTTCTTCAGTAGAACTTACATATGCTTTCTCTTCTAGTAATATCTTAAAATCTCCCCCATTTTAGAAAATGGGAGAATAAAACAATCAGAAAGGGAGTGAGCATTTATGAATAACTGTACTGAATCATAACTAATCCGTTTTTTTCCCTGTTTTTTTCTTAATTCCTACAACAAACAAAATTCTTAATTTGCATTAAGATATAACCTTAAATTTAGAAAAAATAATAGAAATTAAAAGACTTTCCTTATGAAAGCAGGGATAACATTTATAGAAAACCCTCCCTTTCTATTGTGATGATTTCATGTTGTGGGTTCATGTTTACTCTAGTCCCAGAAAGACTTAAGTCAGCAATTTAGAGATAGCTAATTTATATGATTCACAAAAGGATTTTCACTTCATTGCTTTGGGAAAAGGACCAAACTTCAGTCCTAAACTCTGGGTGTGAAACATGCCTGAATGATCTGAAACTCTGTATTATAATTTTGTAAAGTTCATTAAACTTTTTTTTTCTTCTAAGCAACAGAAGAAAACCAAAAGGGAATGCTGAAATACACATAAGCTGATTCTCTTTCCAAATCTTTTCATTTGGCAGAATTAGTAAGATCAGTCTTTACAATATTTTTGCTCACACATTCACATCAACTTCCTTTACTTGTGACTGTGCCACCAGTGTTTCACACGGATCTCAAACAGTACAAACATTTATGATTATTTGAAATGGTTAATGGAGACTGTTTTGATTAAAAGAATAAAAAGGTCTTGTAATATTTGTGTCATTTTTTTTTTCTTGTCATTGTAGGTGAGTAAGGTGTGGGATGGTGCTTTTAAGAAAAGAGGTTGTATTCCTTTCTTAGGGATGGAACCACAGTTTTGTGTGGTGATTCCAGAGAACACCAATGACTTCCTTTAGAGACCCAAGCAACACACCGCTTCCTTTTGGTTCTCCTGAGCAGGCAGTTGTCACACACACTCCCTATTCCCCCATCTAGGCCTGTTGGCAAAGCCCACTTAAAAAATAGTTATGACAAGGCAAATGGGGTGCAGCTTCAAATACTAGCCCTGCAGAGTCTTTGACTCCAGCTGCCCCAAATCTCATGGTACCTGAAAATCTGTGATGTGGTAAAGAGGAGCTTTTCTCTCATCAACATTGGGCAGCAAAATTTAACAGCCTCCTGAACTTGGAAAGAAGGTCTGAGTTGAATACAAAGCCTGTGATTCTATAGTATGATTGAATTGACTAATATCTTATTGATTCAGTTTTTTTATCTCCAGAATAATGACTCACTGCCTAGAAGTTGGTTGGGTGACAATGTAGTTGCTGATATTAGATAGCAGAATGACTGAAACAACCAAATATGGCTTTAGAAAAATGCTGAATCCCAGAACATGTGAAAATGTGTGTGCACATTTATATACTGGTACAATCTGATTGCTTTGGCTGATTTAATAATGAATTTGGAGTGGCTGTGTTTTATGATTAACCATTATGATTAGCTGTTATTATGGCATGAAAAAAGTGAATGGCAAATAATCGTAAGTAATGACAATGGCCATGATTCAAGCCTTTGCTCCTCTTTTGGATATGAAAGAAGACAGAAGGCTAATTGCCTAATTTAGCTTCTAGCTTCGGTGGACTATAAATCTCTCAGGTTAATTAAAAGAGTGAATCAGGAAGTACTGAAGGAATCAAGCTTTGTGGAATTTAGCTTTTGTTTTTTTTTAAACTGAGAGTGATATGCCTTAAAGATCTTGGTATATAGAATTGAATTTACAAAAATTAGGTAAAATAATGTGATGGCTTTATGGGGGAAAAAAATCTCTGCCCTTATTTCTTCTGTCTTAAAATTATAAATAAACATGGTTGGCAACTGTCTTATAAATGAGGCATCTTCTCTGAAAATATTTGTGCAATAATAGTCTCTAGTAGTACTTCCAAAAAGCAGCACATAAGTTAATTAGCTCCAAGCTTTTTCTTTGCCATTTTCAGTTTTAGTTACATATCGCAAAAGTCACAAAAGTGTAATTTGTTAAAGTAAAACAGTGAAACTCTATTTTCCGCTCAGATCATAAAAGGAAGTGTTTCTAATACAGGCTTCAAACATTTGTATTTAGGTTTTGCAAAGCATTAGTTTATGGGCTGCTGGAGTCATTCCAAAAAAAGCACAATGAAGTGTATACACTAAAGGTAAACAAAACATTTAAATACAGCACAGAGAGGCAACATTCTATCCAAGTCTTACATCATTGTTGATGGTCAAACAGAATCAAAAGACAAAACCAATGGGAAGTTTGCTATTCCACTTTAATTCCTTTTTATATTTTCCTGGAAAATCATTAGTAATGGAAAATACTAGTAAAAAAAATTATGTAGCAGTTAATAGAGTCCAGCTCTTGTGTTTATTCTACTCAGACAAAAGCATCTAAATGATTCTTATGTCTTAAGAATTCAACAAGTAATCATTGCAGTTAATTAGATTTTTAAATATTATTTTTAAATGTTAGGAGCTCATATTAAGGAGTAATATTCTGAATTAATGGAATGCTAGAGCTGCCAGAATCAAAGCTAAGTAACTTGACAGAGATCCACTGCCATTGGGAGAATATGCACCTCTTGACAGCAATCTCCCACGTCCTTGAAATGACCTCAGCAATGATGTCATTCAAAGACAGTTAACCTTTCAGTTTCTTACTTGGATAAACATTGGGTCTGAGAACTGAGACAATAACCAGCTCCAACAGATACAACATGTTTGATACATGTGTGATAATATACAGATCTATTTATTTATAAGAAAAAAATGCCTGTGAAATGAGGGAAGCTATGTCAAGTGATCATATATTTGATCAAGCCACACTGAGTAAATGATGATATTTTATCATGTTTGGAATTTATGAACAATCCCTGCCCCCCTCCTCATGCTCACCCCTTAAATGAAAAATAAAGCCACCCTTATAATTATTTTTTCTTCAGTGATCTGTTTCAAGTGTTCCCCATATCTCAGTGGGGAAGAGTTTGGGGAAATGGGGATTTTACGAAAATTTGTTTTGTGTAGGCTGCCGTCCAGTTATGAAAACATTGTAGAATAAAATTATTTCATGAAAATATGACAATTTCAACCCATACCCCACTTGATTGTGCATATAGTATGTCTTTATTATCAAATCTTTTATGGAAAGGATGCAATCCTTTCTCATTTAGAAAACAGCATTTTTATTTCTGAAAAGCATCTTTCCTGCCTTGTGGTAACTGCATTATAATTTTGAATTGTTCAGCGAATATTAAACAAAGATGAGGGTAATGTTTTATTGGAGAACATAAGCTTTGAAGAAGGACAGAGAACTCTAGCATATACCTTTTCTCTAGAACAATGCGTTGTATAGAAAAATGCACCTGCTCATAGGCCATGTTCAGGACTGTCTGGAAGGAGTTTATCCAATGGCCGGGGGTCGATCTAAACAACCTCTAAAGTTTCTTTTAAGCCTAAGATTCGAGTCTAAATTCATAAAACCAAAATTTAGCTATTTAATAATAGCACGGAAACATGAAAAAATCTAGATATTAAAATTTTGTATCATTATTACTATAACTGTGTCAGAAAAAGTCCCCAAAGCCTAAACCTATTCCTAGGGGAAAAAAAACTGGAAAAAATACACTAACATTTTATTATTTGTGGCTGTACTCGGATGGTAGGATGTAATGGGTTTTTTTTCCCAATGACTATATATTGCTTTTAAAATGAAAAATAGTATTTAAGTCCAATAGCAAAGGTCGGATAACTTACAATAGAAGTTTGAGTTGGGTTGAGAAACAAGAGCTCAAATATTGTATCGCTCAACGGCATTTTACTATTCATATAAGATGGCATTTTATTTTATTTTACTTTATTTTATTTATTTATTTTTTTGGCTGCACCGCGTGGCTTGTGGGGTCCTAGTTTCCCGACCAGGGATTGAACGCGGGCCCTTGGCTGTGAGAGTGCGGAGTCCTAACCACTGGAGTGCCAGGGAATCCCCTCATACACGATGGCATTTTAAAGATTTAACGGTATTTGTTTTTCAGACTGACACATCTTTGTTGTCCAGAAGGGGCTGCTTTATTTGTAGAAAGAAAAGACATCTCTTTGCATAGCTTTGTATTAATTAAAAAAAAAAAAAAAAAGAATACGAACATAACCACAGTTTAGCCTTTCTCCAGTCTCAGTCTACAAGTTAAATTCACTGTTTGATATTTATCAGTGCATTTTGTTCTAGTTTGTGCTATAGGATTTTCAGATAGGAGAGGTTATGCTGAAATTGAGCTATATTTTGTGGGGAAGGTCCTAAAGTGCCAAGTTATGTGAACTGGTTATGCGTAAATCTGGCCTGAGGTTCGTAAGGAGTAGGAATATTTTGGTCCTTTAGGGGAAGAACTGAAATGGTTCTTATCTCTGAGCCCTTCAAACACCCACCTCTTGGAGAGGGTGCAAGTAAGAAATTAGTCATGACTCAAACTAATGGAATGTTCAAAAGCTCCATCTGACTGACTTCTGTAGCCCTTAACCCAATCTTCACCTTTTTGGTTTTTAAACCTATCTCATTCTTTATCTTTTCCCCCTTTGCAGTATCATAAATATCCATACTGTCTGACCCCAAAATTCAGGACACATGGGCTAATAAATGATTAACAAGAGGCCAGAGTATTTAAAATTTGGATTATCTTTTAAAATTAATTCTTAGAATAACCATAGTCATAAATTAATACTCCTAGATCTGCAAAAGGGGCCTCTTCTAGAGTAAAGCTCAGACAATTGCCTTGAAAACTCCAATTCTGGAGAGATGTTAGCAAAACACAGGCTCCAATCATGTGTGCTCTAAGCTCACCCCGTGCTTAATAAAATACATACTTGCTGAGTCACCCACATGCTAGAGTGGGCGCTGCAACATGATCAGGGATCACTGGAGATCTGGTACTTTGGTCAAACATGTGTAGTTGGTCCCACATCTTAGCATCTCGTATTGATGAAAGCGGGTTTCAAAAATTAGGAGAAATTGTGAATGGAAATGTGCAAAAGGGTGCAGTACAATTTTGGATGTGTACTCTATATCAGGGGTCCCCAGTCCCCAGGCCGCCGACCAGTACCTGTCTGCGGCACAGCAGGAGGTGAGCGGCGGACGTGCGAGCAAAGCTTCATCTGCGGCTCCCCATCGCTCGCATTACCCCCTCAACCTCCCCCCGCCCCTGCCGTCCGTGGAAAAATTGTCTTCCACGAAACTGGTCCCTGGTGCCAAAAAGGTTGGGGACCGCTGCTCTATATGGAAAAAGGAAACTCAGAATTCTGTGCGGTTTGTCCTAGTGATGATGAGAGATTGGGGGGGGTCAATATATGCGTGTACGTGAGCCTTAAATTTCCCTTTTCTGTTTTTTAAAGCACCACGTGATCTCTTTCTCATGTGTTGCCTCTAAGTGATGAGTTGATGAGGGCTGCAGGAGGCAGGTAGGCTCGGGCATTCCTGCCAAGGGCTGTCTACAGGGGACAGCTCTGCCTGGAGAACTTTGTTCTTATTCCTTCTTGCAGCCTTCTATCAGGAAGATGTCGATTAGGGACATTATTCGCCCACCCACCTTGGATGCTGGGGTAAGCCACCATCAGCATGCAGAGCGCTTCTCACCACAGGGATCACCTGTCTCGTCCATTTTACCTTTTACTCACCTACCCTGAAGAGCGGCACTCTTACCTGACCTAAACATCCCCCTCAGCTTTCATGATTTCTTTGCCTCGCGTGCAGCCCCTGGGGGTGGCAGTAGAACACCAGTCTGAGAGTTGGTTCCCAGGACTGCGGTGTTCGAATGAAGTTTATCTTTAGGGCCTCCAGTTCCTTTCATTCACTTGTCAGCTATTTAGTGAGCGCCTGCTGTGTGCCATGCCTGGGGGACTCAGAGTAAGGAGAACAGACACACCGGTTCCGCCTTCATGAATATTCCATATCCTGCTCACTCCCTTTGGGGCCTGTTTTCTCCTCCTTTTGCTTTTAGTGATTTTTAGGCTCAGGCTCTACCTTCCCTCCAATCAAAAGTCTAGGACAAGGATCTAATAAACTCATTCCCTCTAAAAGTTAAACTACTTAGTATGTTTTTTTCTCCTGGGGTTGGGGTGGGGGTTTTATTTTAACTGAAAATAAGGTTTTAATCCAAAGTAATTTGTAATGACCCTTGGATAGTAATGAGGAAGACATTCCTGGTCTCCAGGAAGCTCTGTGCCGCCTTCTATCTCACTGTCAAGAAAGGCCAGGAGGCCTTCTTATCACAGGCTGGTGGGAGGGGTGCCATGCCCAACGATAATGAGAGCACCCACTTAACTGAACATCTCTGAGAGCACTTCACTGTGCCAAGTTCTTTTTCTATATTATTTTATTTAAATCTTTAGAAGCTCTATGAGACACATGTACATATGGACTCTCCATGTTTTTACCAAGAGTAAAATGAATGGGGGCTTATGGGGGTAAATGGAAAACTTGAAGGACAAATTTAGGAGTTGATGGTCCTGAAAGGGGATATCTTGCTGAAGCATAGATTATAAATATACTTTCAGTTCGTTTTCATTAGATATATAGAAAAACTACACTTTGGGAATATCTAATCAGTTTAGTAGGGATACTTGTTTAAAAAGGGATATTCGATTTATATGTCTCTGTCTCATTAAACTTGGGGAGCTTCTGACCAAGCAGAGGTTCTAAAATCCTTTTCTTGATGACATTTCCCATATAGCACAATTGAGGGTTGGTTTAATTGCAGTTTTTTGGAGGTTTTGAAAGTAGACATAGTCAGATAAGCATCAGATTATTAGATTAATTTAGCTCATTATATAGAGTTGCCTGAAGGGAAAATCCTTTATCTTTTGTAATTCAGCAGCCCAGGCAGCATATCATCATGATTACATAATGCAAAACTCTTCTCCTAGAGTAAACTTGATTATAGAATGCCGGAACTGATAATTAAAGAAGGATGTAACATAAGAGCTGGGTGAAGACCTTGAGGAATTGAAGTTCACAGTAACTATGAGATTAGAGACACCTGTTTCAAATGGTTGACCCCCTATTTTTGTTTTGCTTTGTGTTAACATCTTAAATTTCTTGGATTACCTCATGGTCATTTGGCAGATGTCCATCATAAAAAATGAAAAAATAAGTGGACTATACATAGATATAGCTGACTTTTTTCTGATGAGAACATATTTGTCTTTTAACAAGGTGTTTGCCTAGGCATACTTCTCTTTTTTTCTTGATGTAAGAAGACACAGTTAATGTAAATTAATCTCAGAGAGTAAAGACAACCACTTCATCAGGTGGCTTATTCCAGTTTTTTCAATATTTGCCACTTTTCCCTCTTGGAAGGTATCCACATCATTTAAAAGGAAACATAATGTGAACATTATTTACTCCAAAATTCATACCTGTGGTTCTGATTCTAAGTTGATTTTGAAAGGATGAGCCTTTCCATCTTCAGTTACCTGTGGCGACCATAAGCGAGTTTCCGCCCTGTAAATAAAACAACGTTTGTAAACCCCAAATTCTAATGGTACTTCTAGTTTTAGTATACTTTAATTTCCTATGTTTCTGAAAATACTAACAACCCTTGGTACTTTGAGCAAAAGCAATATTCCTTGCTCATTATCCTGCATTGTCTTATTGAATTAGTCTTATGTTTTTAGTGTACTTCTGGGAAGACTTGAATGGATCAAAATTGCTTGGAGGACTGCTACGAACTGAATGTTTGTGTCCTCGCCCCACACCCCAGGTTCAAATGTTGAAATCCTAATCCCCAGTGTGATGGCCTTTGGAGGTGGGGTCTTTGGGAGGTAATTAGGGTTGGATTAAATCATTAGAGTAGGGCTCTCATGGTGGGATTAATGACCTTATGAAAAGAAGAGGCATGAGATCTCTTCCCTCTCTGTGTGAATGCACCAAAGAAGGCCATGTGAGGACATGACCAGGAAGCGGGCTCTCACCGAGAACCCGACCATGCTGGCTCCCTGACCTTGGACTTCCAGCCTCCATAACTGTGAGAAGGAAATGTTTGTTGCTTAAGCCACCCAGCCTATGGGATTTGATTGTAGCAACCTGAACTAAGGCGAGGACATTGTACAGGGTCTGGAGAAAGTGGGTCTCCAGTGCATGTGGGAAGCAGTACAGGACAGGGAGATTCTGGAGGCACACCCTGCAGATGACCACAGGACAGACTAGATCCCTAGATCTCCTCAACTTCCTTCCTGTCCTGCCTGGGGCACCACAGGAGGCAGTGAATGATTTGTCAGGTGGATTTGCTGTTGGCATCAAGGAAATGTGCTTTGTCCAACGCTTCTCATGTATCTACTTGGGATCATGTGGCTCCTACGGGACTATGTGCTTGGCAGGAACACAGGTTATGCATAGATAGGGAAAGAGTCGATTTCACCTCGTGAAATGGCAGATTGGCGACTGATTGTGCCTTTTGGACCACAGCAGGGAAAATTGTGAATACAACAGCAAGAGGATAAACACACATGCTAACAACCACTATAACAAATCATTATTTTCACAATTCAGTTTCAGATCACGAGTCTGATGGCAATAGATCAATTTCCTAATGTTGTTTTTGGTCAGAAATGTCTCATTGTCTAAAACCTTCATGTACACGTACCCTCTCATACCTTGTGGGATTCTTCTGGGCTGAATTCAGTACAAAACAGCCAATAGCATACAGGATATTAGCAACCAAATTTTAACATGATCACATCTTGGCAAGCACGAGATTCTTTTAGGAGCATCTCTAAATTCCACTCCATGTTCTCTACCATGTTTAGAACAGCAGTATAACTGGACATGCTGTTCGGTGTTTATGTGGCCAATACCTTAAATGGTTCTATTTTCATGGTCAACTAACTGCGTTAGTACAGGAAAAAAGTTCTTTTAGCCTCTTTCATTATTATGACATTCCAGAGGATTCTTTTTAGAAATCCTTTGTTAACAGCTACTAGATTGACTGACTTCAGTGAAGAACAGACCAAAGTGGCTGATACATTAAAAAAAAGCCAGTCAAAATTCTGGGTCCTGATATACTCCTTCTCACTGGGAAGATGAAATCATTTATAGTTCTGGTTCAGGTTCTTCTGCAAAACAGATCAAATTTTAACACCATTAATTAAAGAGCACCTGTCTATTTTGAGACACAGCTGGTGTGCTGCTGCTTTAATCCTGTCCTGTGCATCAGCATGAGTCATGGACTCAGTACCGAAGCCATCAATAGCCAGGATGACATCTCCGGGACACAGGTTGGCAGCTGCCGCCTTGCTTCCTGGAGTAATCTGGAAGAAATCATCGCACATTTAAAATCAACACCCTGCAGCATCTTGAGTTTTGTGCCCGACGTTTACATTGCACCTTGGTAACATTTTAAATGCTTCACTGGGCAGGACATATTAAATCTCACTTAAAATAACTCTTAACTGATCAGTTGTGCTATCTCTATTTTCCCATTATGTGAAATAATTTTGTTTCGTACTAACCACATTTCCTCCATCATGACATCTCTGATTCTCTTTTAAAACATCTTCCATAACTCCCTGTTTGGATCATATTTTCTTTGCTTTAAAGAAAATAATTTGTTTCTTAGGATTTTTTGTCACCCAGAACTCTCTATTTGGGAATAGAACGTTACTACATCTGGGGAGCCTTAATATTTGAACTGAAACTACTTTAGCATCCCTATAATGCACCTGGGATATAGAAAGCTGGAAAGAGAATCACTCTTGTATTAACAAGAAGAAGCCAGATAATATGCAAAATTATGACTTTTTGTGGACCCTTCAGAGAGCTGAAGTTGCAGGGCAACCAACTAGCTTGGAATCTAAGGAAAGACGGGAGTCTCCAAGGAAAGACAAGCATGGGCTCATCTGTACCAGAGCATGGAGGAAGATGGGGCCAAATGTACTAGTTGTTAAGAAGAGTTTAGCTAAAATTATGAACAAATTGCTAAAGGCCAAGTATGAGTTAAGCATTGAGAGTCTAGAACCCGTGGGAACCGCAGACACAAGAGAAGTTTGTATCTACTCACAGTCTCTTCTCCATGAATGAAGAATAGATGGAACAAATAGAAAACAACTAACAAGATGGTAGCTTTTAATTAAACCATACCAGTAATTACATTATTTATAAATGGCCTAAAAACACATCACGTTCTGTTTTTTAACAGAGTTTGTCAAACTAGGTTAAAAAAAAAAAAAAAAAAAAGCAAGATCTAACCTTATGCTGTCTACGAGAAATCCACGTGGGTTTCTTTTTTGGAGGGGAGGCAGGGAATGATATGAGAAATGATATGGGGGGAAATGATATGAGAAAAATATGGTTGTTAAATGTTTAGAAAGTGGCAAATCTGAAATTATTTCAGATATTTCAAATTATTTCAACAAAAACGTGTTGAGTATACAGTTAAAGGCGATGATTGTTTTGATGGCTATACCTACTCCCAGTTTTTCTGGGTAAATCCCAACTATTTACAACTGCCTAATAGTCCTCACCCAGTCTCACCCTGCCTACTTCTCTAACATCATCTCACACCATTCTCACTCCCCCGCCCCTCCCAATCCACTGCTCTACAGCTAGTCCGATTTCCTTTTAATTCCTCAAATAGGCCAAGCTTGCACCCTCTTCTGGGCTTTGTGCACAATGTTAACTTGCTCCTGAAATGCTTCCCCCAACTCTTCACCCGGTTGCTTCTTCTCCTCCTTTTGGTTTAGGCTTAAATGTCATGTTCTCAGAGAGACCTCCCCAGACATCTGACGTAGTTTCTCCAGCCCCCTCCCCATCATTCTCCACTGTTACACCCTGTTGTTTTCCTTTATGAAGACAGTTTGTACTTTCATGTTTGTTATTTACTTGTGTAGTGTCTGTTTTCCCAACTGGAAGTTCTTGAGGATGTCTATAATATTATGTATATTCCTAATGCTTCACAGTGCATACTCAGTGTTTGGAATTGATGAATAATTACTTGAAAAAATGAATGAAATGGACATTTAAATCAGAACTTGTGAAACAAAAATAACTAGTCCTTATATACCCAAAGATTATGGCTATTAATGTCAACCTATCATTGTTCCTTTTGCAAGTTCCCACTGTTTAGATCAGAATAATATGTAGAACTTGACTTAAAGCTCAAACTGCTCCAGGAATAAACTAGATCATTCCTAACATTTAACTTGAGGATCAGTCATTAATTCATTTTTTGTCTCTTTGCTTCATCTAGTCATCGATTCGATTTAACTTTGTGGCTCTAAGAGAGATCCAAGATTCATATAAATGCATAAAATTGCTAAAATGACAAAGTCTCATGGGTCCTAGATCTTCAGTCTCATCACTAAAATGTTTATTGTACTCATTTCATGTCTGTGATCACCTCACTGTAGCAATCATGATAATTTCCAGAAGGGACAGATGATGGGGGCTGGGTGAGGACAACTGGAGATTATTACATCTCAGCTTTTTGGAGGCATTTCATAGATGTTTTTCCATTTAGAAATTCTCCCACACTCAGAACTGTTAGAAGAATAAAAGTTTCCATCCCCAATGTGACTTGTAGGACTAAAAATAACTTCAAACTTTTAATTTTCTCCAGCTATAGTTCATCAAAATCAGTACCATCTATTTTTAAACTTCTAAGACCAAAATGCTTTTCTTTGAGTTAAAACATGAGAAAGCATGGCTCAGTGTGTTTGCTTTTAAAACCTCACCTAGCTTTTCTAATATACTTTAATGTGGTTTATATATAATACTCGATCTAGGTTTAGAAGAGCCTAACATTATTTCTTAGCTCTGGTTCAGATGAGTGGAAGGTAGGGTTGTGTGTATCTGTCTATATAAATTTTAAACGGAGATATCTGGGGTGCTGAACTTAGATACTGAGTATTACTAAATGTTATTAACAACGTTAATATGGAAGTTAATAACTATTTTATATTTATGCAAAATATTACATTTGCAAAGCTCTTTCTAATAACTCTCACCATTACAACTCTAAGATAGGCTGGACAAAGAAGGCTGCTTCTCTTTTTCAGAGAACCTGTGGCTTCTCACTAAGGTGGGAGCAGTTGTACAGCTGTGTCACCAGCGGTTTCATTAGTTAAATAGGAAAAGTGGTCGATAGTGATGCCAGAACCAACTTCTGACTTTGCGTTCAACCTGGCGATTGATGTCCTGGGACCTCCACATTAGGAGTTGATAAGAAAGAAAAGAATCTGTAGAGAAATGGATGAGAGACAAGGAGAAAACACGATCCTTCACTTCTTAGTTCTCAAGTTCAGCGAGGCTAGTGATCAGCAAATGGCCACTAAACTGGCCTGGTTTTAGTAAGTTAAACTATCTGTTTAATCATAAGAATGTATTATTTTCCAGCATGACTTTATATTATTTCTTTGCAGTTTATTTATATTACTTTGTATTATTGCTCACAGTTTATTTTTAACATTTTCCCAAATGATGAGAAGAGAGAGCTAAAATGAGGCAAAGAGTTTTTCAGTGGATTCTTTATTTTTCAGTTTCATTAGGGTCTCAAATGTCAAAAGCATTCGAGAGATCCTTGGAAATAGTACTGCTGGCAATCACTTAGCACATGTTTTCTAACTTGTCTGATTAGAAGGATCATCGAGCGTCTTTGCTTAACATAAAGATTCCAGTCCAATCCAGATGCCTGGAATCACGAAACAGAAGCTGTAGCAGAGGAACTAGGGAATTTGTGTTTTTAACAAGTCCCTTAAGATGATTTCTGTTTTTCACATCAACCTATTACTTGGGTTTATTTGGAAAAAACTAACTTAAATCACAGGTAAAGCATCTATCAATGCCCTATTAACTGTGGGAAACATGAGGGAAGTCCAGAATATCGCCCTGGTGGGATTTCTGTATTAAGAATAAAAATGGTTGAAATAGTTATGGAGCAAGACAAGTATATACGGAAGGGCTGTCCTGTGGGGCGTGGATCTAAATAATGAGAAATCCCATTGTTCAGTTGTTTTCCATTGCCTACAAATAAAACTTCAGTACCTCACCTGGCATCAAAAGCCCTCCAGCACCTGGCTGCAGTCTACATTTCTAGTTCAATCAGAATCTCTGCAAGTAGCACCTGGGCATGGGTATTTTTCAACTTATCTGGGTGAGGCTAATGTGCAGCCACAGGTGAGAACTATTATGGTGTTGTTATACTGTTGGTATTGGTATCTTTTAAGATGAGAAAACTGTTGCTCAGAAAGTAGAAGAAACTTGCTTAGGGTCACACATCCAGTGAAAATTTGAAATTCCTCGTGGGTCTGTCTAACTCTTTAGCTCAAGCTCCTCCACTATCCCCAAATGCCACCCCTGCAGGTACTCTCTCTCCCCTGGCTCCGCCCATCTCTTTGGCCATACTTTTTTCATGGAATCCTGGACAAGTTGTATCATGGTTGTTTGTGTTCATGTCTCTTCTGCTGATACATGAACTTCTCAGGGGAGTAGAAGCCCATTAAGTGATGACTGTATCCCGCACAGTGCCTTCCACATACAATACCTTCTGCGCTTAGTAGGTACTTGTGGGATGTATGAATGTTGGGAACAGATGAACCAGTGCTTCCATGCAGACACGTCTTTGTCAAAACACAATTAAGTACAGTCACCCCTCTGAATCCATGGGTTCCGCATCCAGGATTCAACCAACCGAGGGTTGAAAATATTTGAAAAAAAATTCCAGGAAGTTCCAAAAAGCAAAACTTGAATTTGCCACATGCTGGCAACTATTTACATAGCATTTACATTGTGTTAGGTATTAGAGATAATCTAGAGATGATTTAAAGTATAGGGGAGGATGTACCTAGGTTATATGCAAATACCATTTTATATAAGAGACTTGAACATCCTGGGGTTTTGGTATCATTGGGGGGGGTTGGGGGCATAGAGGAGTGGGCGTCCTGGAACCAATCCCTCAAGGATACCAAGGGCTACCTGGAAAAAGACTGTATTCAACTGTAAACATTTCTTTCTAAAAGTTCAAATTTCAAATATAGTTTATATTAAAGTACTATACAGTGTTAAAGCCTACAAAACTTAAGAATACACTAACATTTTCTATGTTGGTACCCAAGTCCATATATAGCATTCTTGGTTACAGTGATCTTGATCCGGGGTGTGGTCTGTATAGAAGGGAGGGAAGAGGAACTGAGTGGGAAGGGACATAGTGGCATGAGATGTGTACAGTAGTTTTACATCGTGTACACAAAAGAAGCTTGTGCTTTATTCCAAATTGGACCATTTATGAAAACAAACTATCTGTAACTTCGCTGTGATAGTAGATCCACCTTCTGGGTGGTCCAAACATTTAAGAAAGAAAGAGACTCCTTAGAACCTTCTTGCCAGAAAAAAAACAGCTGCTCGCTTAGAGATGTGAACCTTAAACTTTATTCTGTGAAATGCCTAGGCCAGTTGTATATGGTGTTTGCAATAGCAACTCCCTGCCGCATGCTGAACATCCGAAACTTAAATTCATATTGCACGAAGTAGAGCACACCCTTGCCTAGAAACTGCTTTCCTACAAATCGTGTCACAACCAATGGCTCAAAAAATTTTTTGAGATTGTCTGGTGTTTGATTTACCTTATTACTTCTAATGTTTTTTATGATACAAAGTTTCACCCAGCTGATTAATTGGATGGTAAACAATTGTAGGGTGGGGACCCTTTGTCCTAATTTTGTGAATTGTAATTTCAGCTGATGGAGAGAATTACCTTGTAAACCCTGCCCCCAGCAGAGGGTGGAGCAGAGGACCACTGTCGAAGGAGCATTTCTATAATCTGCTTTTGTAGAGTGTGAGGAAGGGAGGGGAGGGCACTGCTTGTAGGACAAAAAGTGATTTAATTGACTTGAGGACTATATCTCATTCATGGGACTTTTTGTGGTGTTAAGTGCAGGCATTGGCATTTTCCTTCTTTGTATGCTTAAGAACTTATGTAAAACAGACAAATCAATTAACAATAAAACAGTTCTCCTTTTTCTTTATTGTGGAATACTTCTGAGGACACAGTTTGCATCTATTATGAAAATAAATTTATGTCAAAAGTGAACAATGTATTCACTCATATTGTGTCTATTTGTATTTTGTGACCTGTATGAGGTACTAGACACTGTGCTTGGCACTGAACAGCTGCCAAATTTGCCAGTTGTTGCCCTGAGCGGGGAGCATTCAATCTGTGGGATACAGATGTACTCAACCATCTGTGGTACAAGGCATGTTATAAGGAGAGGTTGTAGGTCAAGAGCTACAGTAATTAAATGGATGAAATGATGACTACTGGAAGAAGGCTGGAGGAGTGGTATTTGAATGGGTTTCCACAGGCACAGAGGACAGTGGAGTGGGTGGGGAAGAGAATTCTGGAGAAAAATGATAGCAGGAGCAAAGCCATGTTACAGAAATCATAAGTGCTCCAGAGTATGGGCACCACTACCTATTTATGGAGTGAGAGGAGGAAAGGAGAGAGGAGGAAGAGAGGGAGGAAATGAACTTGAAAACTTGAGCTGGGAGAGAGGGTGAAAGCCATGAATTTCGTGCTAAAGACCACACATTTTATTCTCTATAAACTGTGGATGCCACTGAAGGATTTTCAAGAATGGGGAAGATAGGAGCAACCAGCAACCATCTCAAAGATGGCTGGTAAGAATATGCAGGGTGAATTGGAGAGGGGAGACAACAGCTAGGTGTGAAATTAGGAAATCTTGCCTGGGGACAGTGGTAGAAAAAAAGGAAAGTGGTAGATCTTAAAGATGTAGCATCAATAGGACCAGGTGATGAGTTGCATGGCACAAAACTCCTGTTTGGAAATATCTGTACAATAAGCAGAATCTTTCACATGTGTGGGCTTCAGGATTCAGGCTTTGGAGTCAGGTCGACCTGCATCATATTCTGTCCTGCCACTTGTGGTCATCGACAGGTTAATGAATCTCTTGAAGCCTCACTCTCCTCATCTGCAGAAAGGGATATTACTACTACTACTCCGATAGGATTATTGTGAGATTTAAGTGAGTGCATATGTAGGGCTTAGAAGAGTGCATAGCAGGCAAAAGAGTATACTAACACACACACAGTCTCATTCACTACCTTTCAGTATAAAAATATTAATAGGATTATTCTACTACCTAATTACAACACTGATAATTATGTTTGTGTAATATTTTTTAGTCTTTTTTCCAAATGATTTTTAATATTCTTATAATTTCAGTGGAAATACTCTCAATTAGGTGTTCACTAAGGCAAAAAAGTTCACGTGAATATGTTTTCATTTATTCAACAAGAATCTATTTCTGTGAATGGCTTTGGGTACACCTGGAATACAAAGCAGTTTAGTTCACCTGCTCTCCTTGAGTTAAATTAATTAAAGAGAAAAGCCGTAGTCAAATGAAATAATCATATGTGTTCGTGCACTGTTATTGAACCAAGTGTCAATACGAGTGATACAAATTAGTTATGAGTTAAAAATTCAAACGGAATTGGCTTCCCAAACAGTAACTGTCATCAGATCAAATATATTTACCGATAGCTCCTGCAGTCAACTGCAAAATGTTAAGTTCTGCTTTGAAATAAACACTGTTTATAATGTCAACAACTCAACATATCAAACATAAGATTAATCATATTGACATGTTCCACAGTAATAGCAAGGTATTTCTTTTATAAATCACTGACAGGATTTTTGTGACAAAATTATTCCTTTAAGGTTTAATATAAATATGGTTTATCCTTTGTAAGGATTCAAAAGCTTATTTCATTTAATATAAACAAATGAACACTATACTTCAGAAACTTTAAAAATATTTCTTCATAGAGAAAATGGGAACTGTTTCCTTTGGTAAATCCATAAAAGGCATTGCTTGGCCCAGGTCACTGAACCATTTTCTGCCTAATTTACTTAGGAACATTTTTGGGGTATGTTAAGTTTTCATGTCTCATATGAAAACACATGTCAGATATGTTTATATGTTTTCAAAAAATGTAAAACAAAGCTTGAAATGTTCCATGGTATGCATCTGTTCCATGGATACATGTTTTGAGATATTTTAAAAAGCCATTCGTTCTTAGAACTCGTAAGTAGAACAGAATTTAAAAAGTATTACCTTGTTCAAAGCCTATGTGAGGATATCAGATTATGAAGTATACATTTATAAAATGTAGTATAAGCAGTAAGGAACAAAATAAAGCATAGTAAAGGTATAAATATTCTGAAAGTTTATGTTTTAAAATTAGGTTTAATGGGCTTTATATGTGAAAATTGAAATAATAATTATTTTCTGTCAAGACAAACACATGTTGGAAAAAAAATCAACTAGACCAACTAGAAATTTACTGACGACAGATCCTGAAGTATCCATTTTCTTTCTTCTTAATTAGACAATACTTTAGAGAATATTAAGTAAGGGAAGCTTGACTTTGACGGTCAAGTATTCAGAGTTATTAGGCTGAGGATGGTTCTCCATCAGGTAAACGAAACTATCTGACACATTTTCTTTGTAGTTTGAGTTGTAGATGATGATTTCTAAGCCAAGCTCCAGCTTTGGAAAATATTTATTCAAAATGCCTGGAAACCTAGGAATCCAGATTAGTGATATTGTCCCTGTCTGGGCTGATATGAGCGCCTCCAACTTGGTCTTGCCCTGAGAACAGCGCCCTGCTGAAGTTTTCCTCCAGACAGGGAAAGTGCTCAGTTGCCTGTCTCTCTCCAACTAACAACCACCACTGTCTCTCCTTCTCTGGACCCCATCTTATTTGTTACTGAAAGGAGACCCGGAGTGGAGGGCGAGAAGGCAGCCCACCTCGCAGCCTCGCCTTCTCTGAGCGCAGGGAAACCACGCCGTCCGTTCGTCTCTCCTCGGAAAGTTGCTGGAGGCCAACAGGCTGCAGACAGAGACCACTGGAACTGACTTGATTAATTCTCTAAGCTGCTCTGCATCCTCCAGACCTAGTTTGCCAAGGTGCTGCCCTCCCTCGAACCGTGAACCAGAAGCCGAGGCCCCACCCAGTGCACCCCAGTACCTCGCTGGCCACTCTTCTCTCCAGGGGGGCCCGCGGCACGCCAGAGTCCCCGACTTGCAGCAGAAGAACGGAAAACACCTACCCTGGTGATGATCAAAGGCTGGTTGAAGTCTATGCCCCCCGAGAGTCTGAAGCCCCAGGGCGCAGGGCCCGGCAGGACCACGTTTTGGGGCATGGTGCCTCCTGGCACGGCCTTCCTGGGACGGGGGCGCAGCGAGTGTCCCCGAGCGGAACAGCCCACTCTGCTCCTGGGGCAGTGTCCTCGCCGGACCGCGGCCTTGGAGCTTTATCCCCGCTCCCGAGTGACGTCACTGGCCTCCCCTCCTCCCCGCCTCCCCGCCTCCTCCCACCAAGGAGAGCTCCAACTTTGGAAGAAAGAGACGCGCCAGACCCGCGGGAGTTTACAGACGCGCACCGGGCCGGCGCAGCCTCCCAGCCTTCTTGGGCAGACGCTGAAGGAGCCTTCGGGTTACAACTCCCATCACTCTCTCTCTTTTTAACATCTTTATTGGAGTATAATTGCTTTACAAGGGTGTGTTAGTTTCTGCTGTATAACAAAGTGAATCAGCTATACACATACATATATCCCCATATCTCCTCCCTCTTGCGGCTCCCTCCCTTCCACCCTCCCGATGCCACCCCTCTAGGTGGTCACAAAGCACCGAGCTGATCTCCCTGTGCTATGCGGCTGCTTCCCACTAGCTATCTATTTTACATTTGGTAGTGTCTATATGTCCATGCCATTCTCTCACTTCGTCCCAGCTTACACTTCCCCCTCCCCGTGTCCTCATGTCCATTCTCTACGTCTGCATCTTTATTCCTGTCCTGCCCCTAGGTTCTTCAGAACCATTTTTTTAAATAGATTCCATATTATGTGTTAGCATATGGTATTTGTTTCTCTATTTCTGACTTACTTCACTCTGTATGACAGTCTCTAGGTCCATCCACCTCACTACAAATAACTCAGTTTTGTTTCTTTTTATGGCTGAGTAATATTCCTTTATATATATGTGCCACATCTTCTTTATCCATTCATCTGTCAATGGACACTTAGGTTGTTTCCATGTCCTGGGGATTGTAAATAGAGCTGCAATGGACATTGTGGTACATGACTTTTTGAATGATGGTTTTCTCAGGGTATATGCCCAGTAGTGAGATTGCTGGGTCGTATGGTAGTTCTATTTTTAGTTTTTTAAGGAACCTCCATACTGTTCTCCATAGTGGCTGTATCAATTTACATTCCCACCAACAGTGCAAGAGGGTTGCCTTTTCTCCACACCCTCTCCAGCATTTATTGTTTGTAGATTTTTTGATGATGGCCATTCTGACTGGTGTGAGGTGATACCTCATTGTAGTTTGGACTTGCATTTCTCTAATGATTAGTGATGTTGAGCATCCTTTCATGTGTTTGTTGGCAATCTGTATATCTCCTTTGGAGAAATGTCTGTTTAGGTCTTCTGCCCATTTTTGGATTGGGTTGTTTGTTTTTTTGATATATAGCTGCATGAACTGCTTGTAAATTTTGGAGATGAATCCTTTGTCAATTGCTTCATTTGCAAATATTTTCTCCCATTCTGAGGGTTGTCTTTTCATCTTGTTTATGTTTTCCTTTGCTGCTCAAAAGCTTTTAAGTTTCATTAGGTACCATTTGTTTATTTTTGTTTTTATTTCCATTTCTCTAGGAGGTGGTTCAAAAAGATCCTTTTTGACCCATCACTCTCTTAAAGTAATGCCTGTCCTCCTGTTTATCTTCTGCTTGGAGCTCAGCAGTGAGCTTCATTCGAAGTTAGCACAGGGAACTCTACCTAATGCATTGTGGTAACCTAAACGGGAGGGAAGTCCAAAAGGGAGGTGATATCTGTATGTGCATGACTGATTCATTTTGTTGTGCATTGGAGGCTAACACAACATTGTAAGGCAACCATACTCCAATAAAAATTAAAAAAAAAAGTCTATCTCCACCAGAAAAAAAAAAAACAACAGTTAAACCATGGCCTCTATACTTTCAATTAAAACACAACCATCAGGAATGCAATTGGTTATTTAGCAATTTTGAGTGTGCTAATGTTTACTTACTAGCTGTGTGGTTAAATTACTTAACATTCTTAAGCCTCAGTTTCCTCATTTGTAAAATAGGGGTAATAATGGTACTTCTCTGGTAGGGTCACTCTGAGAATTAAATGAACTATCTCTGCACAGTGCCTGGCACAGCACGAGGGCTCAGTAAATAGTAAGCATTTCTGCAATTAAGTACATATAGTTATATATATTTGTGGGTATATGTAATATATGTGAATACAAACATATTAAGATTTTATTTTTTAAAAATAAAGAAATCTAAAAGTGAAAATGTCATGCAAAGGTACCCTATCCAATGAGCCATCTAAAAGTATATATGAGAAGACAATTTGTCAGTATACTGAAAGTATAGTTTAATTTTGATTGGAGTAATTGTCACCTCCCTCAAATTCAGTCTCTAAACCTATGTTTTTGACACATGGGTGGCAAGTATTAACAGAAACCTAGGAGTTGAGACTGTCCTGTGTGGACGGTGCAAGAGGAGCCCCAAACAGGATGGAACTGCATGGAGGAAAAGGAGGGAGGGTGGGTATTCACTGAGCATCTTCATGGTCCAGGGCTGTGGTGATTGCTTTACCCGTGTCGTCTTCATCCTCATGGCAAGACCATCAGATTGCTATTATTATTCCCTTTTTTTTTTTTTTTTTGGTAAAGAAGTAATTTCTTAGAAGTTGAGTTACTTGCATAGAATCACACAGCTAATAAGTGATACAACTGAGATCACAAACCCAGGTCTGCCTGACTCCAATGTGTGCCTGGTATAGGTCTGAAGACCAGGAGAGTCTGGGGAGGGTCCTGTCGTAGGCTCAGTGTGGAATCAGGTGTTTCTGGTGTTATACTCCAGGATGTTCTGATTCCCAAGGAGAGGGGGAGGGATGAGGGATGAGAAGTGTGAAGTGCTTTAAAAGCCCAAGAATGAGAGTCTTGGACTTCATGCCCAATATGATAGGGCTGTATCAGTCCAGGGGAGCAGAGCTGCAACACACTTTATTAACAGCATAGTCTGTTTGGATGTGGTTTTAAGACTGATAGAGAAGGGAGATTTAGGAAGCTGTAAGCAAAGTGGACTAGCCTGGTGATAGTGTAAATCACAAAACCTGGATTGGAACTACTTTGTCCACTGTGGTAGATTATATAAAAGTCCCAGGGGGATAGGTGTTTTCTAGTCCCAAACATTTTCCAGTGCCCCACCTATGTTGGGTTATCAAGGAAGTAATCATATATTCTTGTTGATTTTTGCCTATTTGGGCTGGCTATATTGTCACAAAGCACATTTCCTCTGTCAGTCACTGGCTGTGTCTGCATGATAGACACACACACACACACACACACACACACACACACACAGAGGTCAATTCAGGAAAAAAAATCAGATAAGTTATTTAGTATTGTGTAATTGTAACAATCAGTTGTTTATACCTTATCTCATGAGCTGGCTTATATAACAAGTTGATTGTATGTTTTTATTTTTTGTCATTTTTGTTTTATTTTTCTGCCTTTTTACCAGTCGTTTTGGCATCATGTAGATGTAAGCAACATCTGTACAATATTAATATAATACCTGATGAGTTCGTAAGGCTTTGCAGAGAACATGGAAATCAGGGACCTGAAATTGACAGTTTTCCTATATCCTACTGTTCACTGACATCACCAGAAAGGTGTTCAGAGGTGACTGTCAAGGTGGAGGTGAGAATAGCCATGAGGCAGTGTTCTAAGGAAGAAACAGTGACCCAGTCCTAACTAGTCCTAGAGGTTCCTGCTTTTGGTTTGGGTACTGACCTAAGAAGGAGTTCTTTCTGGATGAGCCTTTCATTTATTTTCTTTTTTATATTTGCCTTTTGAAAGGATTATGATAAACTATGATTCCATTAAATATTACTTTTGTGATTATTATTTGAAACCATGTTTAGGAAGCCCTTTAAGGTTTTCCTTTTAGAGTAAGTTTAATAAAATTGTTCATTCTACTCTTGTATAATTGGAAAACTTTTCTGTTAGTTAAAATAATCATCTCATCTATTTTAATCCTCAAATCTTAACCTTGAACTTTCATTTATTTTCTGATCCTGTTTTTCTAACCACCTTCTGGTACAAATACAGTTCAACCTGTGAAAAACCAAATCCATCCTTTTCTTTAATCACCTCAAACTGAATTCTTGGCCTCCATGCCTTTTAATTTTCTCGTTTCTGTTCATTTTTCTACTACTGTTCCAGGTTTCTAGGATAGATGTTGTAAATTTTCCCTCTTCTTTATTTCGTATATATCAAATATCACTATGTATTGTGACTTCTTTTATTCATTCATTCAACAAACATTTATTGAACATCTGTGACATACCAGGCACTGGGAATGCAAAGATAAGACAAACTTTCTGTCCTCTAGGAGCCAGTAATAAAATAAGGGAGATGGAGACGTAAAACGTGATCACATTATGTGTTGAGTGCTGGGACAGGATTTTGTACAGTGATGGAACAAGAGTAAGTAATCAACTCTCCTTGAGGAAAGTATCCATGAAGGGATGCTGGATCTTGATGGGTAAGAGTTTTCCAGGTGATTGGGGATTGGAAAGGGAACAGGAAGGAAGATGTTCAAGGCAGAAGGAGCTGTAGAGGATGTGCGGTGGCAGGGAAGCAAGAAACAGGTGGCAAATTAGGAAATAGCAAGTGATTGGTATGGACAGAGTTTAGCCCATTAGGTAGGAACAGGAGGCCAGGGTCATAGCAGTCAGAAGCCAGATCAGAGGGAATTTTGTGTGTTACACTAGCATTTTGACTTTATTCTATTGGGAGCTTTGGAAGAGTTTTAAGCAACATGTATAATAATCAAATTTGCATTTTATTATCATCGTTCTGGGAGGTGGGAGGATGAATCACAATTGCAGGAGATAGGAAGCAAGGAATCCAGTTAAAACTTAACGGCAATAATCCAGGGGAAGACGTCGATTTGGGTAGTGGGGATAAAGAAGAGTGGCAGCTATGAGGACCTTAAGTAGGTTCATTGACACAGTCTGGGGACAGTTCTCACATGGGGGATTAGGGAGAGGCTAGGCAATGGCTCCCAGACTTCGTTGCGTGTTACGTGAATGGTGGAATTATTAACAAGGAGAAGATATATAAGAAGGACAGAAAGGCATTTTTGTTTTAATGAGGGAGTGGTGGATTGAAGCACAGTTTTTGTCATGCTGGGTTTGAAATACCTGTAGAATATGTGTGCTGTTTAGTGTACTGGTTATAAGACTACAATTTGGAGCCAGACTGCCTGAGTGGTATCTTAGTTCCATTGTACTTGTTATGTGAGCTTAGGCAAGATTAACATTTTTGTTAAAATGATGATAATAATAGTACTTGCCTCCTAGAGTTCTTGTGAGGTTTATATGAGTTAATAAGTACAAAATTCTCAGAACTGTGTCTGGCACATGCTATGTGTGTATAATCCTTTGCCATTATTAGTGCTAGTAGTGTAGTAAGCAACTGGATATATAAATTTAGAGCAATTAGATATATTAATCTAGAGATCTGAACTTGAATATTTTGGAACTATAGTAGAATCTGTACCTATGAGTGCTAGAGGTTTTTAAAAAAAAATTGGTTGCAGTTTCTTTGACATTCCTCATTTTGAGAGATGGAGTTGATGTTCCCTCCTCTTGAACTTGGGCAGTTGTATGTGACTCATGTTACCAGTAAAATGTGGTTGAAGTGACATTGTGTGACTTCTGAGGCTAGGTCAGAAAGGGTGATCTAACTGCTGCCTCATTGACTGTAATACTTGTGCCTGAAGCCCTCAGCTCCCATGTAAGAGGTCTGAGGTTCCATGCTGTAAGGAAGCCCAAGCGCATGGAGAGGTCACATGTCGGTACTACTATTCGTAGCCCCAAACCAGACCCCAGACATGTGAGTAAAGATTCCTCCTTCCAGTCCCCAGCCCTTAAGTCACTCAAGCTTCCAAGTCCCCTCAGCTCAGGCTTCAGACATCGTCAGCTGAGGAGAGTCCTCCGCACTGTACCATTTCCAAGCTGTTGGCCCGCGCAATCTGTGAACATAATAAAATGGTTGCTTTAAGCTTCTAAATTTTAAAATAATTTGTGACATAGCAATAGTAACAGGATGAAATCACCCAAGGAGATTAGGTGATCAAGGCAACAAAAGAAGATGATTAATGATTACGCTCTGAGGAACAGCAGAAACAGGGGCATTTAACGGGCAGGAGAATAGGAGGATCATAGGAGAAGAAGATGCTCTTCCTCTTACAAAGTGTTTAAAGGAAACTGTGAAAGTGGTGGCATGGAAGACAAATGAGAAGAATTCAAGGAGAGAAGGCAAATATTATTGGGAGGTGAAATGAAAGTTGTCAGAGTGCCTATTAGATTTGGTAATTGAGACGTTCTAGGTCTGAGAACAGTGAATCACTTTGCTGTACACCTGAAGCTATAACACAACACTGTTAATCAATTATACTCCAATATAAAATGAAAACTAAAAATAAAAATTTTAAAAATGGTGAGGACAGAAACAGACTGCTGTGGTTTGAAGAACAATAGGAGGACAGGTGAAGATGGACTATTTTTTAAGGAATTCGATAATGAAAGGAAAGGTGAGACCGAGGATGGTCAGCTGGGGGGTGGTGCAGGTCAAGAGAAAGAACTTTTTTTTTAAAAAGATGGGAAGCTTAGCAATATTTGCTGAAGTCAGAGAAAAGTAGATGCTGAAGAACCATGTGGAATGTGGAGGAAGCAGCTTTGACACGAGAGGTGGAAGTAGAGGTCTTGAAGAGGACAGACCCTTTTCTTCTGAGGGTGGATGGACTTCCCTTAAATTGAGGTGTGTTAGCAGTAAAACAGACTACCTAGTTCTCTTCATCTAAAATTCTCCCTGCCTGTTTCAGGCACTCAGTGGCTTCACCTTTTGACAGTGGCAAGTGTTCTGAGACTGCCTCCTTGCCAAAAAAAATCTCTCCTACTCTTTCTACCTCATGGTCTACTGCCAGATTGAAATCCTGTCTTTCTCTTGGATAGGAACCTACAATAGCACTTCCCTGCCCCCTAGGACAGAGCCAAACTCTGTTAACGAAGGCCTTTTATCATTTGACGCATGCCATGGATGCTGTTCAGACTTGGTCTCCTGATCACACACAGTCACTGTGGCACCTTCCTGGTGGGCTCTGACTCCCCTTCCCAAGCTGTTTTCTATAGTTAAAAATGTTTTTCTCCCTCCCTCCCTTCCTACCTTCATCTCTTCTTCCTTCCCTACTTCCCTTCTTTTCTGTCTTTACAGGAGGAGTGTGTGTTTGTTTAAGTCTGAGATCCCTTAGCCAGTGGTTCTGAATTTTGATGCACATTAGGAGAGCCTAGGTGCTTACTAGAGATGCAAATTGCTGGGCTCCACTCTCCAGAGATATGAATTCAGTTGCTGGGGCCAAAATCCGTTGTGGGTGGTCTGTGGACCACACATTAAGAAAAAGTAATTCAAATCAACACATAGGATTATAATTTCTTATACTGTGTCTTTATATGTGTGGTTCATCCTTTCTGGAATGTTCTCTTTTGTCTATCGCATCCCACTCTCTTTCCACATTTTCTGGGAAGACTCGATTGGCCACCAGTATCTACATCACGCTTTTTCTCTACTTAACTCTTATTTCTTGTCAATATATCTCAAGTTTGAATTTAGCTGTTCTCCAGTATAATCAAGCACCTGGCAATGGGATGGGTGCTGGGGCTAAACAGTGACAAGGCATGGATCTGGATTTTGAGAGGCACATTATCTTACAAGGATGACTTTTTCTTGAGAGCTGTTTTTGCGTTTCCAACCAGACAATAGGCTCCTCCAGGTAAGGGGTCTTATTTCTTTGGAATTTACCATAACTGCCATCCAGTGCTGGGCCCTGAGGAGATGGTCAGTAATTACTGATAGGTTGAAAGAGGTTTTGGTCTTGATTGGAGTTGGTTGGGTGCGGGAAGCTCATTCCTCCTTCTCAATTCTTCCTTCTACAATTGTCCTGCCAAGAAGCACCTTCATTGACAGTCGCTGTTATGCCCGTTGTTTACGGTTGCAGCTTCCCCAACTCTACCTTGCTGTTGCTGTATTTGCGTGTCCTTGCTGGTTTGGCTGCACAAACCAACTTTTCCAGGGGCCCGGGCAGCCAGCCAGAGCTCCCAAGCCCTTCCATGCATTGTGCCCGACTTCCTCTTTGGTAAGAGCCTGTGTGATTTTCATGCTTTGGAGGATTTGGGCCCTTGTGAAATGCCTTCTGGGGAATTAGCCACACTGAATTCCATGCTTTGTGTCTGCCCTCAGTGCTGTCAGGAGCCTATATTGTTTCATTCCCATGTCGTCACACTCCTTGGGACAATGCGATGGTTCAGCTCAAGTTCATTTGTATTCCCCTCTGAAATGTCACTTTTTCCCACCATTTTTACTGAATTAACTAGTAACAATCAAGGGACTCATCAGTATGCTGGAAACATAAACTGAGGCCTTGTAGAAGGAGCAGCAAATAGGGGCGTCTCCTCTGTTACTGCTGATGGCTGCCATTTTAGTGCTAGTGCCTTTGCAAATTGCAGGGTCAGAGAGAGAGAGAGAGAGAGAGTTGGTCAGAGTAGGGGAGATTTTAACATGTTTTCCCATTGAAGCAGCTTATCTGGGGCATTTCTATCCTTACTAGATTGTCTTCTGGGTGGACTTCAAGCTGAGTGAAGGCAGGTTGCTTCCTGCCACTGGCAGGTTGAGAAAGATGCTTCTTTCTTTGTGGACTACTTACCTGTTTCTGATTCTGCTAAAGTGATCTTGATCAGGAGAACTACTATGGGGTGTCAGGCATTGTGCTAAGCATTTAACATGCTAGTTATTTCTAATTCTTAAGACAATCCTGCAGAATAGATATTACTATCCTAGGATACAGGGCCTGTGAGAAGATAAGGAATCTGCCCAAGATCTTATACCTGGTAAGTGGCAGAGCTGGATTCAAACCTAGATCTGCCCCTTTCTGCCACTTCCTGATTCTTCTGCTATTTCATGTTGCCTCAATGCACATTTGCTAAGGTTTATTGACCCCAGAGCACTTCTAACAACCTCTACAGACTGTTTGGTGCCATAGTTTGAGGTCTTCAAAGAGCCAGCAGGTCATTTTCCCTGGGGACCAAGGTGGCGTCACAAATCCCAGTGGAAAAGGACTCCTCAGAAAGTTGGAGTTGCCCTCACTCACTGCAGCCTGTTATTGCTGTTATCAGGATCCTAGAAATTCCTGCCTAAACGTGTCTTGGAAAATCAAAGACCTAATCTTCAGTCGAATGGTATTTTACTTGGTGGGGTTAATTGCCCTCAGATTCTATCTAGATGTACCTTCACATTTTCCACAACATTTGCAAGCGGTCAGAAGAGCCAGGGTGCATAGTGATAATAGAAACACATCGGAACCCATTCTTCGGTAACAGAGACCATGTGTTTTAGGGCTTTTCTGTTTGGAGTCGGTTTATCATCACTATAAAAACATTTCAGATGAGAACAGAGTGTGTGGAAACCCTGGGGAAACATACAGGGAGCTCTAGATTTGGATGGCTGGATGCCTGGCCTGGGTTTAGTCACTCAGAAGGTTTAAAGCGAAGCACTAATGCTAAAATTTAATCTATCACAGACGCCTTGGCCATGTCCCTGAGCGTTTCCACCTGCTTCACTGCTGGGCTCTATGGCTGGTATCCTAATAAATAAAATGTGTGTGTTCTGTACTTAGTATATCAGTTTAGTCAAGAGAGCACTGGGTCCCATATATAGTCATCTTAGTGGGCCCTCGTTTTCTTTTTTTAAATTCTTTAAAACTTAAGATGAAAAATGGGGATAATAACTAATGAGTAATTACTTTATATAGTCCGTGTTTATATTATCTGGAAAATGTTATTCCTATTCTAGAATACTGGGCTCAGCCTCCTCTTGTGTGGGAGACACATTCAGGAGTGGAGGAAAATTAGTACTTCTGCTCTGTTTTTCCCAGTTTTCTGGTGACACTGGGAAGGAAATGAGCATTTTAGGTTCCAAGTCCTGGCAAGTGGTAGCGGTTGGAGGAAAGCCTTCTCTCTACTGGAAAGGCATCTGCAAAGAACATACATTTGCTGCTCCCCTAGAATAATGAATTCACTAAGTTTTAGACATAGAATTGGATGCTCGAGGTACAAATTAAAACCAAACTCAGCAAAGACTCTGGGCCGAGGTGTCCGGACCCTGTCATACCAGAATCTTCTGGATTTTCTCTGACATACATCACTGGAAGCCCCATAGTTCCTTCAAAGGCCTCTTCGATAATTGCCTCTTAAATGTCAATGATTCCCAGGCTCATCCCGTGTTCTGGAATTTCACTGGGTGGTTTCATGAAAACCCATGGGTTTTTTACTTAAAAATTAAAGCCTGTCTTCCCCAGTCAAATATATATCCCATTATTCCTTTTCTTTCTTTTTTTTTTACTGGATGCAAGATCCATATATTGAAATATTTAAATGTCTCTTAACTTTTTCCCTCAGAGAAACTCAGGCTCGACTTTACCAAAATTCGAATCTTTTGCTTCTTTCCCTTCCTCTCCCCTCTGTTCTGGTGAAGAGCTCCCCCGGGGATTGTTATTCAAGGCTCAGACCTGAGTGTTGTCTTCCCCTCCTCCCCTCAGCCACCCTGAATAATGAAGGCTCCCCACATGTTGTTTGATTCCATGGATATGAATATTCAGAATAGGCAAGTCCATGGAGACAGAAAGCAGATTAGTTATTGCTGGGGCTGGAGAGTGTGGGAAATGGGGAGCGACTATTTAATGGGTGCAGGATTTCCTTTTGGGGGTGATGAAAAGATTCTGGAAGTAGACAGTGGTGATGGTTGTACAACATTGAGAATGCACTTAATGCCACTGAATTGCATACTTTAAAATGGTTAAAGTGGTAAGTTTTATGCTGTGTGTGTTAGCTTGGGCCGCCATATCAGAATACCACAGACTGGGTGGTTTAAACAACAGAAATTAATTTTCTCATGATTCTGGAGGCTGGGAAATTTAAAATCAAGGTTCCAACAGGGTTGATGTCTGGTGCTCTCCCCTTGAGTTGCAGATGGCTGCCTTGCTACTGTGAGCTCGCATGGCCTTTATGCCCTGCGCTTGGAGAGAGGGTGAGCAGGCTGCTCTCTGGTGTTTCCTCTTATAAGGACGCTAATCCTATCAGATTAGGTTCCCACCCTTATGACCTCATTTAACCTTAATTACCCCCTCACTCCACATACAGTCACATTAGGGGTTAGAGTTTCAACGTATAAATTCTGGGGGGACACAATTCATTATGTGACACATAGCATTATGTGTATTTTACCACAATAAAAAATATTATTTGAACTACTGTGTGGAGCATGGATTATAGTGAAAGGAGGGAGACTAGTTAAGAAACTAATACACTAATCTAAGTGAGAGATGATGGTGGTGGTAGAGAGGAGCATTTAGTTTCTACCCTTCTTATTTTCACTTGGAGAGATTCTCTACTTGGCTTCTCACCCCACCCCTTCCTCTTCCTGTTTCCTAACTGGTATTTGAAAGCCGTTGGTCCACATTTCTTAATTGTGTGCCTTTTCTTCCCTCTGCTTTCCAGTGTGAGGTAGTAGTCCTGTTCTGCAGACCCCAAATTCCCCCTGGAGCACTGGCAGTGCCCAGAACGGGGTGGGATGGGGTGGGGGGCAGAGAGTATCAGCAGGCTCACTTGACTACAAACCAAATCTCTGACTCTAATCAGCTTCATCATAACGCAGGTGATATTTTGGTTTCCATCTTCATGGCTCATTTAGCCTGCTCCACAGAGCCTTCAAATCGTAGCTCCAGTGTTACTTTCTCTGAGCAGTATTCCCTGGCCACCCTCCACCCCCAGTCTCCGGTATGGTTTCTGTGCATAGGCCCATGTGCATTCCCCTAGCTTAGCACATAACAAACGATACTGCAATCACTTATTAGTGTCCTCTCTGGGAGAGATAAAGCCACTGCTTTCCACATACACATCATACTTCATACTATTGCAATGCAGGGGTCTAAAGACATTAAGCTTCTTAAGGGTGAGGTCAGTCTTACTCACTTTCCATTTCCTGTACCTGATATAATGTCTGACAGAACATAAGTGCTCAATAAACGTTTGTTGAATACACAGCTCCAATAGCACAGTTAGTGTTCCTACTTCACCTTTTTTACATAACAGAGAGAACATAAGAAAGCCTCTAAATCTTTATAACTTACTATCAAAAGTTGACTTACTATCAAATAGTTAACTGTTATCAAAAAACCAAAAGATAACAAACGTTGGAGAGAATGTGGAGAAATTGGAACCCTTGAACACTGGTGGTGGGAATGGAAAATGCTGCAGCCACTATGGAAAATAGTATGGTGGTTCCTCAAAAATTTTAAAATAGAATTACCATGTGATCCAGCAATCTGACTTCTGGGTATATACCGCAAATAATTGAAATCAGGGTCTTACAGAGATATATGCACTTCCATGATTACTGCAGCATTATTCACAATAGCCGAGATATGGAAACAACCTAAATGTTCATTGACAGGTGAATGGATAAAGAAAATGTGGTATATACATACAGTAGAATATTATTCAGCCTTGAAAAATAAGGAAATCCTGCCATATGTGACAACCTGGATGAACTTGGAGGACATTATGTTAAGTGAAATGAGCCAGTCACGAAAGGACAAATACTGCATAATGTCACTTAGATGAGGTATCTAAAATAGTCAAACTCATAGAAACTCAGAAACAGAAACAGGGGCCTGGGGGGAGGAGGAAATGAGGAACTGCTGTTCAGTGGGTAGAAAATTTCAGTTATGCAAGGTGAATAAGTTCTAGATCTGCTGTACAACACTGTGCCTGTAGCTAGCAATACTGTACTGTACACTTAAAAATTTGCTAAGAGGGTAGATCTCATATTAAGTGTTCTTGCCACACAAAAAAGTTAACTTGAATCTTTGAAGAGACTGGATCCATAATTCACATGTAAATTAGTCAGCTAACAAAAGATGGTCAGCGAGGCAACTGGAGTTCTTTCATGCTTTTGATAAACTCTCCACTGTTTGTAGTTGGAGTTTGTAGTCTTCTTTGAAGGTTTTCTGAATTCCTACAGTTAAGGAGTGCTATTATCTTCTTGGAGCTGATTGCCTGAAAGTTAATCAGCACATGAAACTGGTTTATGTTTTCTGTTCTCAGGACAGTGAAAGGTGGCAATATTCTTCGGGCCATCTATATTCTCAGAAAATTGAAAGGTGTAGATACAAATTATGCATTTCTTTAGGTGCAAAAATGAATTCCTTTCAAGAAGTCATGGGCTTTGGGGAGCTTTCTACCAGCAGTTATGAGTTTTTGCTGTTCTGTATGTACGTTCTCATCTAATTTCCCTATAACTAGGATCCTGCATACTTTAGGTGGTTGGCTGGGCTCATGGCTGTGGTCTGAGGGCGTGACATGGGTTGAAGCCAGCTTGCTAATATGACAGCTGAATCCTTTGATTTGTATATCCTTAAGTTCCATTCTCCAACTAGCAAATTGACCTACCATGGATTATAAACTTCCTGAAAATGAAACCATGAAATGATTTAAAAGCTATTTTGAGATGTGTCAAAAATTGAAAAGTGTTAGTTGATTATGTATTTCTTAAGATAGTGTGCTGCCTAAAAATATCAGTGAAATACTTTGTACATTATGCTAGTCTGCAAGTGAAACATAAATAATGAATTGTACATTTACCTGGCATCATGGCATTTAAAAGAAGCCAACATGAAAATGAAAAAGTTGCATCTGTGGGTATCACAGAGAAACTACTGGAAGACTGCCTGCCATTCATATGCTACATGTTCATCTTTTTAGTGGAGACATGCTCCTTTGTCCTAGGAAAATGCCCTGTTTTCTCTCTCACTCTTTCATGGGTTAAATGTAGCACACCCCCAGCCCCAGTTTTCCAATGTACTTTTAAATAACACAAGGCCTCATTGGAAGCAATATATCCTTTTAGCTAAATATTTTTTGAAGGTGGATGGGATGGTGATTGACTTGAGAGGTTGGTAGGAGGCTTAGCAGGCATTCCTAGAATTGCAGGCACGTCTGATTTCATTTTACAAAGCAGTTTAAAATAGATGACACAGAATTAGTCTGTCTGAGAGCTTTCATATTTCCTGGTCATCCAGCTGTGATGGGGAGGCCAGAGCAGTAGCAGCCAGGGCATTCAGAACCCTCAGAAGTATGTTTTCTTCTGGGTCTTTCACTGGGGTCCTCAAGTTAGAAAAGCTCTCTTTATCACAGAATTGTCAAAGGGAGTCTTAAGATCCTTACATTGTGATACCAGTTATGAAATGCAAATTCAGTTGATAACTGCAGTTTTAAATGAATTGTCAGGAACTCGGAACTTCTTTTCTTGATATTAAGTATTTTACCATCTCCTGTTAACGTTTTGAGGGGTTCTCTTAGAATTAGGACACAGATTTTCACTTATTTAAAGAAGGTCATGAGGTTACTTCTAGAGACACAACAAAAGAAAACAAAGAAAAACAAAACTACCAAGTACTCAAAATTGAGCTGATAGCAACTTAAGTTTTGAACTTCTAGGTTTGTCCACCACTTGGTATAAACAAAGGTAAGACCATTTCTTATTGTCTTTGACGTAAATACTCTCAATAAAAGAAAATACATATTTGCAGCAGGCAGGTCCTGGAATTCAAGATTATCTGGGCATATGTTAAGAACTTGTGAGCTGACCGGGTACTAAGTGGATTTTTAAATGAAGAGTAGTTGCATGAGTAACCCCTTCTGAAGAATCTGATCCCAGGGGAAGAGAGAATAAGAGGTTGATAAATACTCAGAGGTTGGTGCAAGTCCATAGACTGGTTTAAAAGGGCAGGGGTGTTGTACCCAGTAGTTGTCATTCCAGATCAGCCACATCACTGTGTTTCAAAGCCCTAAGGCAAGAAGTTATAAGAACGAGAAAGAGTGGTTTCATGAAAATATCGATGTGATTTAAGCACATAAGTAGACGTTAGCAGCAATCTCATTGCCTCTGGGAGGGAGCATATTGCAGACTTGGTGCAACCTTATTGCCCACTTTCCTTGGAACTGTTATGGGGATCAGTGACTTCAGTGGGCATAGGCAGGAGTGATGGCAGCTTCTCTGGGCACTGGTGATTTTGACTTCGTCATGTTATGGGAGCAGAAGCTGTCATTTTTGGTGTAAATAGTTCTAGGAACTAGACTATGAAAGATGGCATCGTGGAGTATATGTGAGCTACTACTCCTGGGAAGAACAGGGAAATTGGCATTACTACACAATTGTGGGGACAAGAGCCAGGTTGTAGTCTTCTGCCATTGATTGTGACCTTCTTTTTATCCCGGGTTAAAGCAACCTGAGAGCGAGATTTGACCAGTTTGGGCCAGATAATCAGTTTACATTTTGATGTTTTGAAGTTTTAGACATTTAGAGGGAACCAATGAATAATTGAGAAAGGAGAATTGTAAAGCATTCCTTTCCTTTCTGTTTTCTTTCCGTCTTCCTTCTATTTATGTTAAAACTGTTTAAAATTTCCTTAATTCCAAGATTTTCAACTTAATTTTGTTAAAAGAAGCTTTTGTAAATATTCCGTTTACATTCTTTCCACAATGTAAAAAGAATATAAACGAAGATAAGTTTTATTGAAGCCCTACAGGCCAGAGTCAACTAGATAGATCCTTTAAAAATATATTATGGCAGTTACTCTGGAAATTGAGCATCATCATTTTCCATTCTGTCATTTTCTCCTCAGTGGCTCGGCTCCATATTGATCGTTAGAATCAAGCGTCATCTCTGAGTTTGGCGAACAGCTGCCCTAACTTGGTTTAGGGCTAAAGCCTATTCTGGCAAAGAAGATGGGGCTGCTTATTCCAGATGAGATTTGGATGGAAACGGTGTGGCTGTCTGCCAGAGCTTCAGGGATCAGAGTGAGGGCTGAAGTACACGTACGTTGTGAGCTGGACCCAGGAGTGCGGATCAAATCTACAGGCTCTGGAGCCTGTTTGCTAAAGGAGCAGACGTCGAGTCCTCCAACCAGCAAGATCCAACCATGGAACAGTTGCGTAGTCTTGAATCTAGGTATGTTGCATCATATCCCCTGAAAATACTTACACGTGGCAAAGGTCAGTTATATTTCAGTTCTTGTAGCAGAGGAGAATTAGCCTGGTTCCTCATAAAATTCCCTGTCCATATATCATACTTAATGATAATAGAAATAATGATTTATTATTCCTACTAGAAATATTTTTGGATAGTACTGTGTTAGATTAGCCATTAAGTAGCCATTCTGAATCTACCAGCTTCTCGCTTATTCATTTATTTAAAAAACTTCTATATGTCTAGCATTGGGTAATGACAGAAAAAAATGTGACAAGAAATGACACTCCCTGGCTTTGAGAAGACAAATACGCTTGTATAAAATAACTTCAGGGTGATAAACGGGTCGAATGAGTGTTAGAGGTTTCAAAAGTTAAAGAAAATTCTGAAAAACAATCTCAGGGATGGGAACTAGGTAAGGATACCTGAATGTTTTGCACATCGTGAGGAAAATGTTTGATCTTAGTTGGCAGAGAAGAGAGGATTTGGCTTTGCAGGCTGGTAAAGATTAGCAAAACTGTGTAGGTGGAAAAAATCATCTTGTATGATTGAAGGTAAAGGAAGAGGCAGTGGGGAGCTTGGATAATGGTTAGAGTGGTAGGGGAAAGACTGAGTAACAAGAAGACCAGCCTAAAATTTGTCTTGTTAAGGTTATTGGAAGGGAATATTGGATAGGATGGGTGGATCCATCAGATGGAAGTTCTTAAGTGTCTGGCAAGGGCCTTTGTGTTATCATTCATTTATGCATTTGTTCATTTATTTATCAAATGTTTATTATGTGTTAGGCCCTGGACTAGACATTGGAGATGAACAGACCCGTTGCTTGCTCTAAGGAATTCACTTGAGGGAAAAGAGGCACATAGACAGTCATTACAACATAATAATGGTTCTAAGAGAGGTCTGTAGGAAATAGCCTAGTAACAATGCAGAAGATTCATTTTGCCTGGAATGGAGTCAGGGCTGAAAAATCTTGGGAAAATATATGTTCTCAAGCAGATGGAACTGATGAAGCAGCTCTAGAAGCTGTTGCAGAACGATCGAGACACAATGAGAGGAGTAAATGCTGTAACATAAATTGGGGTGGGGGCCAGCAGCCAAGGAGGACAGCAGAAATACCTTAAAGATGCGTGCAGCTTAGGTAGGCCTATGTTTGGGCTACTGGGAAGAGGCAGTGACGCAAAGCAGTTTAGCACTTACAGTTAGAAACTGCTGATGTTGTAAGCAGAGATGAATTCCTGGCATCACTGCAAGTAGCAACACGCTGTGTGGGATGACTGTTGGACTGTCACCCAAGTTCCCATTCACGGAAACAGCATTCTTGGTCGTTTTCCTTGCTGGTCCTCCAATACTTCAGGCATTTTTTTGTGCCTCTCAATCTGTGGATATTTTACTCCTTTCCCCTTCCACCCCCCAAATGCCCTTCTTCTGGAGAAATCTTATTCATCTTTCAAATGTCATTTCTCTGACACCCCAAGGAATTCCTCATTCCTCTAGGTAAATATCTCTACTTTGTATATATATATTCTTCAAGGACAGGGATTATGTCTTATCTATAGCAAAAGCAGGATTGAACCTAGTCTTGGCTTCGAATCCCTGTTTTACCACTTACGAACTCTGTGACCTTAAGAAACATGGTTAATCTCTCCTTACCTGTGTTCCTCACTTAAAAAACAGGGCAAATAATATCTACCTAATAAGGTTACTAATTAAAAACTAATTAGGATAATGTATGTGAAACACCTATCAGAGTGATTTATTCATGAAAACTCAATAAACATTAATCTTTTTCTTCTTCCTTTCTTGTCATTTGTATTCACAGTGCTCGGCACAGTGCCTGGTATATAGTAGAAACTCAATAAATTTTGGTTGAATTTACAAACATTAAAGTTGACTGATAGTTTACCACATCCAGGCACTGTTCTAAACCCTACAGATATATACTAACCCATTTAATACTCTCCGTAACACCATGAAGAAAACATTTAATATCCTCCTTTTATTTATGAGGAATCCAAGACACAGAGAAGTTAACTACTTACTGAGGCAAGCCCAGAGAATAAGTGGCAGAGGCAAGATTTGAATCCAGGTAGATGCCACTCTGAAGCCCATGCTCTTATCTTAACCTTGATTCTACAGGTTGATTCTACATAGTTTACATATGATGTTGAACCTTCTGGAAATTTTCTGATGGTGATGATCTGGCCCACTCAGAGAGTTCCAAAAGTAGGATTGACCTGTGTCTTGAACAAATCTATTCCTAGTATACTTCTACAGGGACTTCTGACTGCTCTTAAATTCTTGAGAAATTATTTCCCAAATAAAAGAGAGCCAATTCTTTCTTTCATGGGAACTCCAGCTAGTATGAACATCCACGGAACTTATTCACGTGAGCCGTACTTAGAGGTTGCTTAATTGTTGTTAAGCCATAGAGGAGTTAGACGTGGCAGTTGCCCTTGATGAATAACCACCACCAACAGCAACAACTACCATTTCCTGAGCTTCTATATGGAAACACTACAGAGTAAGTCTTGCTATAGCTTCATTTTGCAGCTGAGAAAGCTGAAGCTCACAGAGGTAACTAATTCGCCCATGGTCGTAGAGCCAACAAATGTTTATACCTAGGTCTTCCTGACTCAGGCACTATTGGGGAAGCAAGAGCAGCAAAATTAGAGAAGCTGAATGATGGCTCCATAGTGGCTTGTCCTTGGTTTGTCTCAAGAGGAAAGAATGCAATATATGTTATCAGTACTCTCCTGGGTAGAGTTTTCACTATCTGTGTGACCTTCATGAGACTCTCCTGTTATTTTAAGTTAGTAGTAGCGCAGAAGAGGAGCAAAAGACATAGTGCAGGACGTCTTGGGTTTGAGGCTGGTTCCCCACTTAAGTCACCTAATGCCTTGATTTCTTACAAAAATGAGAATAATAATGGTACTCGGACTTCCCTGGCCGTCCAGTGGTTAAGACTCCTTGCTTTCACTGCTGAGGGCCGGGGTTCAATCCCTGGTCGGGGAACTAAGATTCTGAAAGACGTTCGGCCTGGCCAAAAATTAAAAAAGAAAAAATGGTACTCACCTCAAAGGGTTGTTGTGAGGATTAGTTGACATTACAAAGGTGCTTCAGTGAGGTAAGGCGTTTTGAGGACATCTATTGTTTTGTCTGCCCAGCTTCTACGAGACAGAGAGAGACATTCACTTATGAGTGGGAGCATAAATAGAGAAGACACATAGACATGAAGCAGGAGAGTCCTGAAGAAACCATGAGGGAGCCATGAGTATGAGGAGCCAAAAGGCAGAGAAGCAAGGATGTGGGCTGTTTATCACACACAGATTGGTAGCATTGTCACGTTTATATCCCTGAAGGGCAAGAAGGTAACCCAGTGCATTAATTTTCTATTGCTGAATAACAGGTGACCACAAACTCAGAAGCTTAAGACATATAAATTTATTATACCACAATTTCTGTGGATCAGGAGTTCAGGCACAACTTAGCTGGGTCCTGTGCTCAGGCTCTCACAGGCTGAAATCAAGGTGTCAGTCAGGGCTGTGGTCAGATGAGGCTCAGGATCTTCTTCCAAGCTCATTGCTTGTTGGCAGAATTCAGTTCCTGTGGTTGTAGGACTGAGGCTCTCAGCTCCCAGAGGCTGCCTGTCATTCCCTGCTGCATGGCCCTCTCCACACATGGTAGTTTGTTTCTTCAAGGCCAACATGGAGATCTCACTCCAGTCTTTTACTTAGGTGTCTTATGTAGCAATGTAATCAAGGAGTGACTATCTTACCATACTCACAGTTCTCTCCACATGCAAGAGGAGGGGGTTTTACAGAGTGTGTACACCAGGGAGTGGGAATCTTTGCGGCCATCGTAGAATTCTGCCCACCACACCTAGTCTAGTCCCAGGGTGTCCCTAGAATCTTTCAGTTCTTGATCTGTATTCCAGCTTCCTGGCTTCCCACACAATTCCTGTGCCTCTCATTGCTAAATATTATAATTCCTTGAGTGAATCAAAAGACCCTATTTAACACATGTAAGAAGGAAGCATAAGAAAAACTTTCTCTCTTGTGATCTGAGAAATGAGCATTTCTAGTGAAAAAGGAAAAAGTACACATCAGACATTTTAATTACTCCTGATTTAAATATTAGTTTAATATGAATTTTGATTTCAGCAAAATAGTGATTACATGACCTAAAACTATAGTTCCTCTAAAGTCAGACTTTTTCGTCAAGAAAATAGAATGCTTCAAAATCAATTCATTTTCTGACTATTTAGATGGAAGAATATTTTTCTATGATAAATTTCACTTTAAAATTAGCCAATGGGACTACAATAGTTTTCTCTTTTTTCCTAACTCACTATGTAATTTTTCAATTTATGGGGAAGCCAGAAGATGAATTTCTTTGTAGGAAGTGAAACATAACATAAATATTTTCTCAGAAGAGGCCTGCACAGACAATATTAATTATAAGTGATGAAATGGTATAACCTTATGACATCTAATTTTGGCTGTGTTTTAGTGTATTGATTGATGGAATTCAATTTCCTTTTTACTTTATTTAAACCCATTTTATGGTTCCTGAGCAAAAGCCTGAAAGCGAGCAAACATGATAAGACTAACGTGCACAAAGTACACATTCCTTTCCAAACTGGAAAGTACATACATTCCTTCTTCTTTTTTTCCTTTGGTTACTTGGCCAGATAAGCACAGACTGTACTTGTGAATAAGTCAAGAATAAAGTCATAAACTTCAGGAGTGCGATGTTGAAAATTAATTAATTTATGTGAATTTCCACGTAGATGAGATTCCATGGGAAGTCAGTACTGATGCACAGCACAGAGATGACTGTGCCTCTCACCCCTGGTTCGGGTCTCCTTGGGGCCCTTCCTTTCCTCCTGGCATTAGTGGGCTGCAGGAATCAGTGGATGGTGATGCCACCTCTGTCGCTGGGAGAACGTGGGGCAGACATGCTCCAAGTTTTCTAACGTTATTGTTTTTGCAGTGGATCTGGGTCTCTTTTCCTCAGATACTAACCCTCAACACAATAGGATCAATCTGCCCAATTTGCTCTTTCTTGTTCTCTTCCTTTCAATATGAAGGCAGCCCAGGTACAGGTGGTGAGCAAACACTTGCTTCTGTTTTGCTCTGAGTTGTACTGGCACTTAAGTGATGGTATCTGTATCACGGGTAGACCCATGGGGTTCCTGGCAAGATGGAGCCTCTGAGCTGGATGCTAGCACTTCTGGCCCTGTAAGGCTGGCCCCCGCACCCTCAGGTCTCCCTGGTCACCAGCATCTCTGCTTCCCAAGGGGACTGAATGGACTTTTTACTTCTGGTGGTACCTCAAGCTTATGTTCAGCCAAGAATATCCTACAACAAAACTCCTTGAGTCCCAAGCCTTACAGCTCTTGGTGACACATCTCTTTCCATTACCGTGGGTAGCCATTTGCCTTTTAGCACATACACTGTGACAGCATGGCTGGAACATCAGCTGCACACTTGGCCCAGGACCCACAATTTTTCTACCTAGGCCCTGCTGTTGTGTCTGGATCCGTCCTCTGGGCACCCTTCTCCCGTTGTTATGATAAATGTCTCTATGGTCCTTTGCTGTTCTTGGGATTCACATAAGGTTATGCTAGTTCATCAGGCATATTTTGAAATCTTCGGCTTTTCAACAGAAAAGATCAGGACACTAATCAGTTTTCTTCTAGGTCCTCTGCCCCTTAGTAAGCTCATGGTTGCAAAATGATACACAGGGAAAGGCAGCACCCAGTAACTTTAACAGCTGAAATGCAGATAGATATGTTGATGGGAGCTGACATCTATCTCCTCAGCCAGTGGTGTCCAGGACTCAAGATCTTGCCACGCTCTACAGGATGTGAGGATAAGGAAGGGATTTGAGTTGGATCCATACGGTGATGACTGAGTGCTCACAACATTCTGGGTATAGCGTCACTTACTTGCAGGTAACAGTGTCTCTGCTCTCAATAGTCCTCTCTGACTAGATTCCATTTATTTCTCTTTACGTGTTGAAAAGTTCTGCAGTTGCCAAGGGGCTTTGTGTGACTTGTTTATCAAGTGGTGTGATGACAGAGGGATTTTTCTCCAAAGTACTGCCATTATAGGCAGGGTTCTGTCACTCTTTTGATTCTAGAGCAATACCTTCATGTTGAAGTGACATTTCTTCCTGGAACATTTACTAATTGTCTCCTTAGGCGTGGACCTGTTCCTCTGAGTGATAAAATTCAGGTTTGGGGGCCTTAACAGCATTTTCTTCAATGTTTCTTTCCTGTATTCCTGAAGCAAACCCCTTCTGGTTCTGAGGTAACCAGAAGTTGCCAGATAGCTTGAGGAAGGAAAAGTACATTTATCAAGGATAAAATAGTGTTAGCCTGTCAGTATCCCTCTCTCCCTCTTTTTTTTTTCTGTCTCTATAGATTTACTTTTTCTGGACATTTTACACAAATGCAATCATACAATATGTGGTCTCTTCCCCAGTTTTAGAGGAAAAAGCATTCGGTCTCTCACCAATAAGTATGATGCTAGCTGCAGGTTTTTCATAGAATCCCTTTATTAAATTGAGGAAATTCTTTCCATCTCTAGTTTTTGAAACTTTTTATCATGAATGAGTGTTTGATATTGTCAAACGCTTTTTTTTTTTTTTGGGATGTATTGACATGATCATGTGGTTTTCATCCTTTATTCATATTATTATATTAAAATGATTTTACATTGATTTTTAGATATTAAGTCAACTTGTATTCCTAGGGGAAATTCTACTTGGTCATGGTGTATCATCCTTTTTATATGTTGTTCGATTCGTTTTGCTAACGTTTTGTTGAGAATTTTTGCATCTAGACTCCTGAAGGATATTGGTCTGTAGTTTTCTTTTCTTGTGATGTCTTTGTCTGGTTTTAGTATTAGAGGAATACCAGCCTCATGAGATTAGTTGGGAAGTATTCTCTCTTATGTTTTGTGGAAGAGTTTTGAAGGAGTGGTGTTATTTGTCCTTTAAATATTTTATGGCATACACCTTTGAAGACCTCTGGGCCTAGTCTTTCTTTGAAGAAAGATTTTCAACTACTAATTCGAATTCTCTATTTGTTATGGGTCTATTCATGTTTTATCATTTTCATTCAGTCAATTTCGTTAATGTGCACCTTTCTATGAATCTTCCTATTTCATTTAAATTGCCTAATTTGTTAGCATAAAGTTATTCATAGCATGCCCTTATAATCCTTTTACTTTCTGTAGGATTGGTAGTGATGTCTCTCTCATCTGTCACTCCTGATTTTAGTAATTTGAGTCATCTCTCTTCGGTTGGTCAGATTGCTCAGGTTTCTCAACCTCAGCACTATTGATATTTGGGCCCAATAATTTTTATTATGGGGGGGCTTTCATGCTATGTAAGATGTTTAGCAGCATCCTTTCCTGGCCTTGGGCAACCACTCATCTGCTTGTTTGTCACTATGGACTTAGTTCACATTTTCTAGAATTTTATATAAATGGTATCATGCAGTATGGACTCTCTAGTGTCTGGCTTCTTTCATTCAGCGTAATGATTTTAAGATTCACCTATGTTGTTGTATCAGTTGTCCAACCCGCCTCCTCCCCTGGCTTTTTTTTTTTTCCTAAGTAGTATTCTGTAGGATGGATATTCCACAGTTTGTTTATCTTTACCTGTTGATGAAGAATTGAGCTGTTTCCAATTTTGGGTTATTATGAATAATGCTGCTTTGAACATTTATATATAACTCTTTGTGTGGACTTATGGTTTCATTCCTTTTGGGTGAATTCCTAGGAGTGGACTGACTGGATCCTATGGGAGGTGTATATTTAACTTTTTAAGAGACTGACAAATAGTTTTTCTATGTGGTTGTACCATTTTGCCTACCAGCAGTGTATGGGAATTCCAGTTTCTCCACATCCTTGACAACATTTGGTATTGTCAGTATATATCAAATTTTCTTAAAGTGTAAATTCATGTAAATAAATGGTTGCAAATATAAACAATTATGTATATTACAGGTAATCCTGAAGAATTATTGTGTTTTAGTAACTGTAGTAGTTTTTAGATCTCCCCCTTCTTTTCTTCTCTTATGTTGTATTAAATTGGACACTTAGGAAAGAAAATTCATATTCTAGTCACTAGTGGACAATTTAACCCATTATAGCTGAGGTTAACAAAAGGCACAACTGTTAGTATCCTAACAGTTTAAAAAAATTTATTTCTCAAATCTCTAAATTACAATTGGGGAGGAATGGAGAAGAAAAAAAAAGTGATTAAAAAATTGTATGTGGAGGAGAGGGACTAGGTTGGAATATGGTGATTTCCACAATAGTTCTAATCATATATGGTCACATTGCTGTCCTCAGACCAGAGCTCCACCTTTAGATTTCAAAGGCTGGGCAGCCAAATTGTGCCAGACCATATCTATTAACCTCGAGTATGCTTTTCACTCAGTTTTCCATTTTCCACCATCACTCTCTGGCCATGTTAAGAGGGCCTCCTAGGAGATCAGAGGTCATGAGAAGTTGGCAGTAGCTGTAACTAATTCTCCAGTTTTCTCTGTAGGCCTTGATGCTGCCCATTGCTGCCTTTACTATTAAGTTATAAGCAAACAAAGCAGCTGGAGTCGGGCTGGGTGAGTCGGAGGATGTGGGTGGGGTGATCACTACCGGCCATAACGAGTGCCCTGGGAAGTCTTGAGTTCATGCGAGCTCCCCTGTATATGGTGAGGGTGTAGAAGAGCGCATGGGGTGCCAATGTAAGATGAGTGTGTAAAAGTGGAGAGAAAAAGGAGAAAAGAGGAAGAGGTGGAGGAAGAGAAAATAGAAGGAAAAATTTTGTGACCAAAGAAAAGAGCTTTTAAAAAATACAAACAATATACAACAAAGTTTCCCATTTTTACAGTAAAAATACTCACTATGATGTCTGCCTGCTTGTGCAATGGCATTTTTTTGGTGCTGGGGGGGGGACCAGCACCATAGGAGGCACCTGTTATACCCACATGTGTCAATGCAGCCTTACCTAAATCACAGCACGTGCAGGATGGAGGCTGGATGAAGAGGAGAAGCGGTCCTGACTTAGATGGGAAGCCTGGCTCTGCTGCTTACCGACCTCAATTCCTCTGGGCCTCAGTTTCCTCATCTGTAATGGAGTGGAGATAATATCCTTATCAAAGGGCTATTGTGAAGATCAAAATGAGACAGCATGAAAGTTGGCACTCGATATAAAGGCTTTCTGTTTACCATATTTTTGCATTTTCCAGTTTTGAAACATTATTCATGAGGGTTCAGTTTTGAATAATCTCTTAATTGTCATATGTCTTCGAGGACATAGTGAGAAGATAGGATTAAAATATTTTCTTCTGGGTGTCTTTTACTTTAATTGCTTTGATTATTAGTAACCCTGATACTTGCAGACAGGCAGCACTTGAAGGATCATGGCTCACAAAGGTTTAATTCTTTCCACTCAATTACTGAAGCTTAGCATATTTTAGTTACCCTCATTTTAGATTTCATACTATCTGGCCTTGCAGAATTGCACCAAACTGTCCTTCCCTCTTGAGGATTCTCTCCAGTTTTTCTCCATTAAACCCTGTAATGAGTTTTGTTACCAAGATGCCTGCTATTTCCATGACTACCCTGTTTTACAAACTGGCTGTTCTCAGGCTGGCAAGAGTGAACTGATTTAACTCCAGAAACATTTTAAACTTCCTGAAAACTTCAGTAGCCAGGGGTGCTCCCATAGATCCTCTACAGTATTCTTTTTTTTTTTTAAACATCTTTATTGGAGTATAATTGCTTTACAATGTGTGTTAGTTTCTGCTTTATAACAAAGTGAATCAGCTATACATATACATATATGCCCCCATATCTCCTCCCTCCTGTGTCTCCCTTCCACCCTCCCTATCCCACCCCTCTAGGTGGTCACAAAGCACCGAGCTGATCTCCCTGTGCTATGTGGCTGCTTCCCACTCACTATCTGTTTTACATTTGGTAGTGTATATATGTCCATGCCACTATCTCACTTCGTCCCAGCTTACCCTTCCCCCTCTCCGTGTCCTCAAGTCCATTCTCTATGCCCTCGTCTTTATTTCTGTCCTGCCCCTAGGTTCTTCAGAACCTTTTTTTTCCCTATAGATTCCATATTATGTGTTAGCATACGGTATTTGTTTTTCTCTTTTTGACTTACTTCACTCTGTATGACAGACTCTAGGTCCATCTACCTCACTACAAATAACTCAATTTCGTTTCTTTTTATGGCTGAGTAATATTCCATTGTATATATGTGCCCCATCTTCTTTATCCATTCATCTGTCGATGGACACTTAGGTTGCTTCCATGTCCTGGCGATTGTAAATAGTGCTGCAATGGACATTGTGGTACATGTCTCTTTTTGAATTATGGTTTTCTCAGGGTGTATGCCCAGTAGTGGGATTGCTGGGTCGTATGGTAGTTCTATTTTTAGTTTTTTAAGGAATCTCCATACTGTTCTCCATAGTGGCTGTATCGATTTACATTCCCACCAACAGTGCAAGAGGGTTCCCTTTTCTCCACACCCTCTCCAGTATTTATTGTTTGTAGATTTTTTGATGATGGCCATTCTGACTGGTGTGAGGTGATACCTCACTGTAGTTTTGACTTGCATTTCTCTAATGATTAGTGATGTTGAGCATCCTTTCATGTGTTTGTTGGCAATCTGTATATCTTCTTTGGAGAAATGTCTATTTAGGTCTTCTGCCCATTTTTGGATTGGGTTGTTTGTTTTTTTGATATTGAGCTGCATGAGCTGCTTGTAAATTTTGGAGATGAATCCTTTGTCAATTGCTTCATTTGCAAATATTTTCTCCCATTCTGAGGGTTGTCTTTTCGTCTTGTTTATGTTTTCCTTTGCTGTGCAAAAGCTTTTAAGTTTCATTAGGTCCCTATTCTTTTCTTTTTCAAAGTCAAAGTTTCTGCTCTCTTTACAGATATGATGTTTTTCTGTCTATAATGTAGCATCCATCCAGGCTGTTCTGCAGTTGTCAACAAAAAACCCTGTCTTCCCACTCCTCCTCCTTTCCAGAATCTCTTGAATGCTTTGATCTCCAGCTGCTTTTTCAGTGATTTTGGTTTCCAGAACTTTTACCTGTTCTGGATGAACATGTAATCCTTGAACTGCCTTGGCGATGACTTCCCATGGTGTCTGACACTGAAGACTAAAAATAGCAAGATGAAGCCCGAAGCATTCTCCAAGGAAATAAGGTCGAATAACGTAACTGGATTATTCTTGGTTATCTTGCAGATATCCGTGTGACCAGACGTCTGCAAATGGCGGTGAGATCATTTCTAGTCGCCTTTTAATCTGTTGGCAGCTAGCTTCTGCAAGCTTCTTGAGAGTTTTTTCTTTTATTTCCCCAAGCCAAAGGCAGCCAGCAGTTTTGAAACTTTCCATACTGGATTGTCATTTTGACTTTCACATGTAACTTTGTAAGGTTCCTTTTCCTTTCTTTCCTCATATCAGGCTTGTTTTGGGGGGGGAGGGAAAGGTAGCATTCTACTTTTTCACAGTGGTTGCTATGAAAGCATATTCTCTTTTTATAGGTCCCTAACAAATAGTGACAGCTGAGAGACAAATATGGTGTGATGTTTGCAGGAGGAGGATGGAAGGCGGCCAGCAATTAGCAGCCTCTGAGCACCAACGCTCTCAATGAGGCTTCTGAGAGCGGGGGCTGGCATCATGCTTCCACAGATTGCTTGCAATAATTTAAAAAGGGGCTTGCCTCATGCCTTCAACGACAAATGTATTTCCAGAAATCAGCCAGGGTTGTATAACTTGATAGGATTGTAAAATGACATAATCTTTTCTTTTTCAAAGAAGCCTTTGCTTATGAACAGGAGCCAAATCTCCATATGGTCTATATCTATTTTTAGAACAGGGTTCTAGGACCTTCGGGTCAGAGGCTGGAGTGTCATCAACCAATAAAGGGAAGCCAGGAGTCGTTTCATTCATGTTCACCCTTTGTTTGGGGGCCTTTAGTCCATTCTGCTGGTGTTGCCCTAGAGCAGGATGGTGTCGATTGGGCTGGAGTTTGGAAAAGCATTATGCAAAGAAAAGAGAAAATGAAGTTGTCTTTCTGTCTACTACTAATATCTCTGTGGGTATTTGGATTCTTCATTTCCTAATTACAGTATAAAAGAAATGGTTACCTGGGATAAAACAGAAGGCCCTGAAACGATGCTTATTGAAAAGGAGGCCAAGTGGAAGGGGGATGAGCATTTAGTCTTCTGTCAAGGAAAACAGAGAGCGATGGGTGACGGCGGGGGTGATGACAGTGAGGACCTCTTCTAATGCCCTTCACACGTGCATCCACTCATTCAGTGCCCGCCACAGCCCTAACGGGTAGGCCCTGTAATGGCTGCAGTTTACAAGGAAACAGAGGGCATATGTAACTTGTCCAGGATACGCAGTAAATGGTGGAGCTGTGGTCTGAATCCAGGCAGCTTGGTTCAGAACCAGTGCTCAGAACCATGGCACTCTGTTGCTTCTATTGGGAGGCCTCGGTTCTCAAAACCTCAACTCGTGTTCTCCATCTTTTACTTTGACCGACAGCACTTCTGGTTCGGGGGAGACTGCCCCGAAAAAACCTTTCCACCGATTTAGTGAGGAGAATGCCTTGCTTGCCTCTCTTTTTTTCCCTAAACCTCCTCTAAGGGGACACTGTGTGTGTAACATCCTGAAATGACTGTGGAGGAAACACATGAAACTTTGATATGCTAAGAATGGTAAAGGATTTTCCCCAACTCTGTACACAGTACACAATGTGAGCTTCTCAGTTCAGTACCCCTATCTCCGGATTTTCTTGAACCCAGGAGTGCCTGGATTTATGTTTTCTGGGGTCTGAATTATGTCAGAAACCATCCATAGGCACGTGGTATCAGGTCATCAGTGGAGAAAAATTCGAGTTCCTATTGGAGAGACTTCAATCCCACTGGAGAGCTGAGATACATATATGTCAATAGAAAACTGATTAAGCAGGGTTTGTCCTTGGCTTCAGGATGAAATTCAAATTTCTAGTCATCAAGGTCCCTACTTGCCTTTTCATCCTCTTGTCGATGATTCTGCAAATGTGATTCTCTCTGCCTTTAATCCCTTCTTGTCCTTCTTCGCTTCGGAACCTCTAGTGTCAATTTTCTCCTTTACTAGCTCAGATGATTATACAATACTTTAAATACTTATTTAAAAATAAACCTGAAGAGCAAAATACTGGGAACAACATAAATTCCCATAGACAGGAGCCTACTTGAAACTGTTTGGGGCTGAACGGAGACTTCTTTTTATTTTATATTCATGTGATTATTTTGTAAAATTTGCATGTTAGTTTTGAAAAGAAATCTAGCTAATTAAAAATGACAAGGCTTCAATTACTTTTAATGTTTATTGAGCATACCTTTTATGTGGCAAGGATATGAGGGAGGCCTTGGGAAGCTTCTCCCCGGGCAGTGAGGGACAGGTGAGATTTATAACATATGAGAGATGATACACATACAGTGGCTTATAATACAGCCTGAAAATGCTCCATTGGCAGCAAGACTCACTTGTCATGGGAGCACAGAACAAGCAGTGGAGGGTGAGGAGGGGTGGGAGCATTAAAGAAAGGTTTACAGAGGAGATAATATTTTAGCTGAACTTTGAAGGATTTATTCACCCATTCAAAAAATATTGTTGAGTGCCTACTATATGCTAGACTCTATGACAGGCGCAGGGTGGACAGTGGGGGAAAAAAGGCCCAGGCCCACCGTCACTGTGGACACAGAGGATCGTGAGCTGGCAGAGGCCAGGAGTTGGCAAGAGGAGGCTGCCATGGGCAGTGATCTGGGTGTCTGAAGGCAGTGTCGGGCTCAGATGTCAGCGGCAAGGGAAGCCATCGTCTGCCAAGAGTCCAGTTGGGACCAGTTGTGCCGAGGGGCGCAGATCCAGAGGCCAGCGTTGTCAGGCCACTACTGTGCCGAGGCCAGCAGAGGAGGACAGCTCCCCCTCCCACCAGTGCTAGGACTCCTCAGGTTTCTGCTGTACCCAGATCAACGTGGGAAGGAAGAAGGAAGGGGAGAAGCAATCCGTTACTGAGTGTACTTTAAGCTTAATGAGTCTTTACCAAAATTAAGTTCTCTTAAACTGGAAACGTCTGAGATATTAATTGCTAAATTTGAGCTAAAGTAAATTGTTACTGCCACCCAATGGGGTAAGAGTTCATAGGGGCAGTTTGGTTGGTTACACAGTATATGATCCAACTGGTACGAAATAGCTAAAATAGGCAAATGCATAGAAACAGAAAGTAGATTAGAGGTTACCAGGGACTCAGGGGAGGAGAGAGTGGGGAGTGACTGCGAATGGGTGAAGGTTTCGTTGTTTTTTTATTTTTATTTTTTAAATTTTTTTTTATTTTTTAACATCTTTATTGGAGTATAATTGCTTTACAATGGTGTGTTAGTTGTTGCTTTATAACAAAAGCAGCAACTTTGCATCTCCCTCCCACCCTCCCTATCCCACCCCTCTAGGTGGTCACAAACCACCGAGCTGACTCCCTGTGCTATGCGGCTGCTTCCCACTAGCTATCTATTTTACATTTGGTAGTGTATATATGTCCATGCCACTCTCTCACTTGGTCACAGCTTACCCTTCCCTCTCCCCATATCCTCAAGTCCATTCTCTAGAGAAAACCATAATTCAAGAAGAGTCATGTACCAAAATATTCATTGCAGCTCTATTTACAATAGCCAGGACATGAAAGCAACCTAAATGCCCATCGACAGACGAATGGATAAAGAAGATGTGGCACGTATATACAATGGAATATTACTCAGCCATAAAAAGAAACGAAATTGAGTTATTTGTAGTGAGGTGGATGGACCTAGAGTCTGTCATACAGAGTGAAGTAAGTCAGAAAGAGAAAAACAAATACCGTATGCTAACACATATATATGGAATCTAAGAAAAAAAAAAAAAGGTCATGAAGAACCTAGGAGCAAGACGGGAATAAAAGTTTCATTCTGGAGTGACAAAAATGTTCTGGAATCAGACAGTGGTGATGGCTGCCCAACTTTGTGAATATACTAAAAACCACTCAATTGGACACTTAAAAGGGACATGGTATGTGAATTACGTCTCAATAAAAAAATACATGAAAAAGATTAGATCAGTTAAAGAACATAAGGAAGCTACGACTTTCTTTATACATCTGAGTAGTTATATGAGTAAAGTCCCCTCCAGATGATAATTGTTAATCAAACATTGATTTTCCAAACATCCTAGTCTGGTACCATGTTGGATAACAGTCTACATATAGCTTTACATTATTTCTACCAAAAGAATAAACTTCAAGAAAACCCAAAAAACTCAACTAGTAATCAGAATTCAACTCAACTACCACTTGGAGCAAAAAGTACTTAAGATAACTGTGCAAAAACAAAGCAATCCACAAGGTGTATAAACTCAATGTGAAGTGACACTTGTAAACTCAAAAACTTTTGGTTAAGTCAGTGTTTTATCTTTCTGATTTCTTTTATCCTTTGAAGATAAGAAATGACAAACATGTTCTAAATTAGAGTGCTTCTTACTGCTATTCAATGTACTGATTCAGAACAAATTTTTGAATTTTTAAAATTTTCCTTCTTTACTTTTATGTCTATTGATATTGTTATCACAGAAAACTTGTATGTGGAAAATAAATTACCATCATTCTGTTTTAAGAGCAAGACTGGAAGTGGGCCATTTCTCGTATTGTTTTTATCATTCCTGCAGTTGGCTTGGCTTGGAGCCTCATAGTTGTCATAGACCCCACCATTTCCTTCCATCCTTAATCCAATCATTGGCCAAGTCTTGCTTATTTTATTTTTGTAACCCCTCTCACGTGTATTCCACTGCTGCTGCCTTAATTTAGACTATCCTGGGGACTTCCCTCGTGGCGCAGTGGTTAAGAATCCTCCTGCCAATGCAGGGGACGTGGGATTGATCCCTGGTCCCGGAAGATCCCACATGCCATGGAGCAACTAAGCCCGTGCGCCACAACTACTGAGCCTGCGCTCTAGGGCCCGCGAGCCACGACTACTCAGCCCACGCGCCCACAACTACTGAAGCCCGCACGCATAGAGCCTGTGCTCCGCAACAAGAGAAGCCACTGCAATGAGAAGCCTGTGCACCGCAACGAAGAGTAGCCCCCGCTCGCCACAACTAGAGAAAGCCCGCATGCAGCAACGAAGACCCAACGCAGCCAAAAAAAAAAAAAAAAAAAAAAAAATTTAGACTATCTTTTCCCCCACCTGGACCAGCATGGCTGCTGGCTTCTTGGCTTCCATCTTGCTCCCTCTAAAGCCTCCAGGGTCGTCTTCTTAAAGCTTTGTGCCACCCAGCTCACTTCCTACACACTCTTATTTTTTGAATTGTTTTATATTATTTTATTTTTTATTGAAGTAGAGTTGATTTACAATGTGTGCCAACCTCTGCTGTACAGGAAAATGACTCAGTTTTACACACATATTCTTTTTTTAATATTCTTTTCCATTATGGTTTATCCCAGGTGATTGGATATAGTTCCCTGTGCTGTACAGTAGGACGTTGTTGTTTATTCATTCTAAATGTAATAGTTTGCATGTACCATCCCCAAATTTCCATTCCATCCCTCTCCCTCCCCCCATCCCTTGGCAACCGCAAGTCTGATCTCTATGTCTGTCCCATACACTCTTACACCACGCTTTCCTTGATTAAATCATCACTTTCTTCCATACCTTGGTTTATCTTCTTTACAAAGCTATATTATTTTCAACATTTCTTTCCTTTCTTAATTCTTTTTCTGTGTGAACTAGAGAGTTTACACCTTTAAATGCTTCTAAAATGAAGAAGCAGTCTTTTCTTTTTTGAAGCTCTTTAATCATATACCATTCATTTTTCCTGTAGGGTGAGAGTTATCCCTGTCAGCTGCTTGGAACCCTTTCTGGAGCAAGATGGTAGAGAAATAAACTACAGACATTGGTGTCTTGATTATTTATCTTGGTCTCCAGAAAGTTTTATGCCCGTAGCAGGAAGATTGTGTGTGTATGTAGCATAATTATTTCTCTCTGAAGAAACTCGAGTATGTAGAGAAATATCATATTATAAGTACACAGGACATTTTAGTTCTTATCTCTCAAATTTTCTCTATATTTTGCACTGGTTTCTAATTACCTTCATTAACTTTTAGCATCCTCCACGTCTCAGTTCACCTTTTCCTGGTGTCTGTTTTATCTAGGTATGTACTTAGGCCAACTCTTGAATAACTTTATAATGGAGATACAGTTTAAAAATATTTAATTTTTTCCTTTCTTGAGTCAAAAACCTTTGCCACTTCTGCCCTCAGTATTCATTTACATATAATTTTTATAGGAGAAATGCCAAGAGAAAGGCCAAGGTAATATTCATTATTAATATTATATGATTGAAAAACAGAAGGATATAAACTATTGTTTTTGCAAGCTATCTCTTGAGAAAGGGTTCCTACTTCCCATTATCAGATTAATAACTGAGCATAGATGCCTCTGTTCAGAGAGTTTTTTAATAGTGCAGAGAGAGAGCTCGGCGTATTTAGCTGGAGTAGGTGGGGGGAGGGGCTGGGTATAGTGGAAGTAAAAGCAAAGCTGCGCCATATTCTGTCCTGGGAAATGGAGGAAAGATGGAGAAGGAGAGGAAGAATGAAGAGAGTCAGGTGTCTCTTGATTTCCCCCCCAGAGGCCTATGATTTCAGGTGAATTAACTTCAAGAGAGTCTGGACCTCAGGCACATCAAAGTAAGCTGGGCAAAGCAGTGTGATCAGGCAGACAGGGGGCCCTGGGGTTTAGTTTTGCCAAGCTACTGTCATTCTTTGTCCGATGGGGATGCAGAATTGAGAAGTGAGGAATCTACAGTAGCGCACAGGATGGTAAGGTGAGGTGACCCCGCAGCAGAGGCTGGAGGAAGGGCACGACAGATGTTCAGGAGTCTGCAGCCTGCAGAAGCTAACATGAGGCTGAGTCAGCCAGGAAGTGACCATCCTGAGCAAACCAAGGGCGATCAGGTCGCCAGTTACACCATCCTCAGATTTCAGCCCTGAAGGCCAGGAGACCCCCAGGGGACAAGGGACACAGCCCTGGAGACCAGAAGAGGTAGAGGACATCCTGCCCAAGACCCCAGGTCTTTCCCACTAACATGAGGACATTAAACCCTCCTTCTTCGCATTCATCTGGGAGCTATCTTGGGAAGGAAGCATAGGAGGGGAGGCTGTTCAGAAGGGCTAAGCATTTCATCCTGATGAGTGGTTCTTTCCTAATATGAGTGCCTAAATCTTTGGAACAGATTGCATTCAAACAGGGTTAGACATTTGATTAATTTTACATATGTATTTACATAATACATAAATATATATTATGTTATAAATATATATACACAGATTATGTGTATGTATATATATATATATATATATATATATATTTCTATTAACCAGAAGGTGGCAATTTGAAAGCCACAGTAGTTAAGAAATTACATATTTTAGGCTTTTTAAACTTGTGTGTAAATTAAATCTTTGACTTCATTACAACTTTTTCCTTATATCAAAAGAAATACATCTTAATTATAAAAAGTTTAAAAAATAAAATTTAAAAAATAAAGTTTAAAAATTATCTGTAATCACTGAAGATATGGCCATAATCAACATTTTTGTGAATATTTTTCTAGTCTTATTTCAGTGTCTATACAGTCATGTGTTAGGTTGAACCCTATGAAATGACTGGCATTTGACTGTTTTTGTCTTATAAAATTGTGATTTCATAGGGCAAATCTAATACATTTGTTTTAGGTACACACACACCCCTCTATTTTCTAGGCATATTTAAAAATATACATTCTTACAAAAATGGGATCACATCGTTTTGTAGCATTTTTTCACTTAACAATGAATTGTGAACATGTTTATACATCATTAAATATTGTTCCATGAGGCTTTTAAAAATGATTACATGGTATTCTATAGTAAAAAGTGCCACAATTTAACAATTCCCCTATTGTTAGATATTTAGGTTTTTTATAATTATTTGATGTCAGAAATAACATGACAATCATATTTGTAGCTAAAAATTTGAACTCATTCATAATTATTTCTGGTGACTAAATATATATAGAATAAATCTATAGAAATAATAAAGATATATTAGAAATATATGTATTTATATTTATTATTTATTATTAAATATATTATTAAATATATATATGTAGAATAAATACAGTGAAATGGCGTTATTAGCAATGAATATATAGTACTTACAAGTTTTTGTTATGAATTGTCAAATTGTCATTGAAAAATTTTATCTAAATTGATAAAATGTAAATTTATTCCCACAAACATGATAAGGAAATGAACTTTTGCATGGTTGCCAATTTGCTAGATAAAAAATAATAACATTTTATTTTTGATTCCTGGGATTGAATAATTATTTATATGCTTAATAGTTCCATGTTTATTTTGTCTTTATCTTTTAAAAAAAACTGTCTCCTCCTGCCCTTTGTTTTGTGCTGTATGAATCTGCCCACAAAGGAGACTGAGCTCATTGTCTGACCTCAAGTCACTAATTCCTGTTCCCTCCCCAAGGGCAGAATTTCTCTGCCTCACAACCAATGTTTTTGAATTTCCATTTCTTTGAGATCCATATCCAGTTGCCACTCAGTCTGCTGGTATTTCAGGAAAACATTTCCCCTAAAGATTTCATGGACAGTTTAGAAATGGAAGGAACTTGATGATTCAATTGATTTTCTTCATTTTACCAATGAAGATATTGACCTTTTGGCCATTTCAGTAACTTTCAATGTCACAGATCACATGAGGAGAATTCAGGGCCCTGTAATGGCACTCTAGGCTTCTAGTCTGGTTGTATAATATATCCATCACCCCCAGTCCCACTATGGTTTCTGCAGATAGACTAGATCTCTGTGTTGGAACCGTCAAAATAGCTCATGGCTGGTAGCACTTTATCCACATTTCCTGCTCTGTTCTTTTTCTATTTCTAGCTTCTAACTCTGTTTTTATGTCACTTCCTTCTTAAGAACAATTAGCTTATATGAAAAATTACAATACCTCCTGTTTTGTATGGTACAATATATGCTTTAAAAATCTTATTAATTAAAAACATTTTTTAACGCTCTATTCTGACTGTCCTCTTCAAACATCTAGACTCTAAAACTTGGTAGTGCAGCCAAGAGGAGCATTTACAAGTAAATCCAAATGTTTGATGCTAATTAAATCAGTGAAAATGGTAACTTCAAAAGGAAAAGAAGGGCAGGGAACTAGCCTTTATTTAGTGCCAACTATGTGTTCAATTCTGCTTTTATATTTTTATCTCCTTTACTCCTCAAACATTATGTGATTTTTTAAATTGTATCCATTTGCAAGCTAACTGAAGTTGTCACCAGTTCAGGGCCACTTCCTTAGAAACCTGAGTCTGAATTTGAACAATATGCTTTTCATACTGTTTTACTGATTTGTGTTGGCAAAGCAAGGCATTCATTCTATTATACTTTTTCTTTTGGTAAATTCTGAATTCCAGAGCGATCCTCAAATAATATGTCATTATCAACACCCACACACAGTCAAAACGGAGGCTTAGCTACATTTGGATTTGAAGTTTACACTGTGGTCTTTGTTGTTTCTTTAAATCTTTTCTTGCCGGGAAAAATAGCTCCTGAGGTAGGAATATTATTCACGACCCCATTTAGAAAATAGGTCACTTCATCTATGCATCATCAGTGTTGAGAAGTATGCTGTGGTTTTCAATACAGCTGTCTAGCAATTTATCTTTAATAGTGAAAGAAATACCAAGCCCATTAATCCCGGGGCAGATGTCTGCTAAGCATGTTGTCATATCATCTGACATCTGACCAAAGGCATAGCTGTGTGTGTTGAGGGATGTTGGGTGGATGGGAAGAGTAGAGAGCACTAGCTCAGAGTTCATAAGCATTTTGAGATTCTTTCATTAGAAGAGAGAAGGAGAGAAAGAGAATGAGGGAGAGAGAGAGAAGATTATATGTTAGGGGCCTCATTACAAATACTTTGAACAAGTAGTACAGTGTTTTTCCTAGGGAGTAGGTCAAAGATCAGCTTGCTAATTCTAACTCATTTCTGTCTGCCAATAACTATCTTTCTTAGCTGAAGAGTTGGGGAGAAAATGCCAGTAATTCTAGGCAGAAACCTACACTATCAGCAACTCTGATAAGCTATCTAACAACTGCTTTGTTTGTACAGGAGCAGCCTTTGAAGGGGGTATTCTTACTAAAAAAGTAAGCCTACAGATGGCCAACAGACACATGCAAAGATGCTCACCATCTTTGAATTAAACATCTATCGATATTGAGTCACCAAAATGAGCTCAGTGGAATGATCAAAAAATGTCTTGCTGTGTCAGAGCTCTGTGTCTCAGGCCCCAGGGGTGCTTAGTTGAGAAGTCGGCAGCATTCAGTCAGGAATCTTCAAGCCAGGATGCCTTGAATGTGTGGTCTTGATATCCTATTCCTTGTATCAAAACTCATCTGCAGAAAAGCCCAGGGGTACTAGCTCAAATACAGGCTAGAGTTTTTTGAGCAACAAAAGTAAAAAAGTGCTACGGGTTGGCATTGCATTAGAGACCCAATAAAATCAATGATTATGCCAATCTAATTCTGAGACCAATTTTAGTTGATATAGTTAAAGAATAGTGAGTGAGTTTTTAGAAAAGGTATGCTGATTCCTTGCCATTTTTTGTCCAAGGGAATTTTTCCAGGATAAGTATTATCTATAAATTCTTGAGCCTATACCTCATCATGACCTTATCAATACTTACACCCTTAGGAAAAACATTGATATTTCATGAGTATCCAGTCAGCAACTTCTGATACCATTAGCTTTCATTTTCTACCTTTTTGTATTTTAAGTGTCCATATGTATCGTAGTGCGTATCTCTCTCTTTCTCTCTCTCTCTCTATATATATCTAAATATCTATAGATAGGTAGATATTTATAGATAGATAGATAAATAGATATTTACTCACTGGCAAACAGAGTTGATTGAGTGTTTCAATACTATCTTCTGTCCCTTGTGGGAAGAAAACTAGCAGGCTGCTGACACTTCCTTTGAAGGGTCTTTTGAGTGTGTATTTGAGATTACTTCTTGAAGAAGATCATTGAGAACATACGGTGAAACAAAGTAGATCAAATAGTCTGGTCTTGTGGAATTAGGTGCCAACTAGAAATCTCAAAGGAGCCTGAGAGCCCGAGGCATCATCTGAAGAGACATCGGTATCTGTGTCCTTTCTCTTTTTTGTCTCCTCAGCTCACCCTTTCCACGTTGTACAATTATAATTTAGAAATGTTCTGTGCTTCTCATTGAGGGTGTAGCCATCATGGAAGCAGCCTTTGCAAAACTTGGGAACCCAGGGTTTTGAAAGGTTAACAAGAGAATAATCCAGAAATCCCTGGAGCCTGTGGAGACCTAAAAGTCTTTGAATATCTTCTCAATAGACCCCATACAGAGAGCTTCAGCCACTCAGATGAGTTCAGCCAATTTGTCAGAAGGAGATGGTGCGTCAGTACCTAGTCTTATCTTCTAAAGATTCAGCAAAATGTTGTTTAATGACTCCATAAAGTATTTTATTAAATATTAATATTATTTATAAATAATTATTTATAAATATTATAAAATATTATTAAAAATATTAAAGTATTTTATTACTGAACTCACTGGAGGTACTGCTCTGATTAATGTGCAGTCATGTAAAAGACAATGGAGAAAGTTAAGATCAGAGATAAGGACTCATCTCCCTATGAAGGATACTCCTGTAGACTCAGAGCCTCTGCTGTAGGATGGCCTGATGGTGAGTTTCCTAGTCTGTGCATGTTTGTGTGTAATTAACAGCGAGTAAGAAGATCGTGGTAAAATTTTACCCGTCAGGAACTAGAATTTTTTTCTGCATTACTGAATATACCACTGGTTATTTTTTATTGGGGTGTCTCTTTATGTGCATGAGTGTGTGCGTGTGTGTGTGTGTGTGTGTGTGTGTGTGTGTGTGTGGTATGTGTAGGGGAGAGGGTTCTCTTCTCTGTGAAGGCATAAGCTGAACTATTTAACAGTTATCCTCTGTTATATCTTGTTTTTATATGCAAATTTCAAATTGAGGATGGGGGTGGGAGGATGGGGAATTTCCGTGTTGTCACCCTCTGGGGCAAGATATTTTTTCTGTATTTATCACCCATCAACAACTGGGGAGCAGAGAAGGAGTGACCCCAAGAGAAGGACTGTACTGTTTTCCTAGGGCTGCCATAACAACATACCACAGAATGAGTGACTTAAAGAAATTTGTTTTCTCACAGTGTCTGGAGGCCAGAAGTCCTAGACCAAGGTGTCAGCAGGGTTGGTTTCTTCTGAAGGCCTCTCTCCGTGGCTTGTAGATGGCCATCTTCTCCCTGAGTCTTTACATGGTCTTCTCTCTGTGCTTATCTGTGTCCTAATCTCCTCTTCATGTGAGGACACCAGTCATATTGGATTAGAGCCCATCCAATGATCTTATTTTAACTTAATTACCTCTTTAAAGCCCCATCTCCAAACATAGTCACATTCTAAGGTACTGGGGGTTAGGACTTCCACATGAATTTGGGGAGATACAATTCAGCCCATAACAAGGACTAAGCTCCTTGTTTTGTATTTAAACACAGTCACTATTACTAAAAATGTTGACTAGAGATGAGAATATTCCCACCCTTTTATTCACCAGGAACATAGGTGTGACTCTTATATTGTAGATGGTGTGAATAATTAGAGGGGCACAGTTGGATGCCTCAAGGGAAGCCTAAGGAGGTGGCACTGTCAACTTCTCACTCAGAGCTCAGGCTAGTCTTGTCATAAGTTCCCTACCGTCTGGGAAGGGAACTTTGGGAAGGAGGTGAAGTCTCTCCTTACCATCCATGGGACCTCTGATCAGGTGACCGATTTCTGAACTTAATCTACCCTCCCATGCCCAGCCCTTGACTCCACCGTAGGAGAGATCAGCCTCTCTGCCCTGGATGGGCTTCAGTATCAGGCTTAGATGGTTTCACAGAGGCCCCATTTTGCTCAAGGAGATTTTCCACAGTTTAATGTTTATCTGTAAGCACTTGTTTAGTTGGTACCTTGTCCAACCTCACCGACAGTCTTACTCCTGGCATCCCTGGCCTTTATGCACTAGATGCCAAGAGCACCTACATTTGTGACAACCAAAAATGTCTCCCTACATTGCCTTATGTCCCCTAAGAGAGGGACAAAATCACTCTGGGTGAGAAGCACTGTGTTATACATTATGAAAATATTTTAGATCTAACTTTTCTGGAATGTATCTACTTTCAAAATAAATTATTATCTGTTCTCTCAGTTTTGATTCAACACTTGTACACTTAGCTAACTCCCAGGGTGGTTTGGATGCTGTATCCAACTGCTCTGCAGTTTATACATTTCTCATTTTAATATCTCTCTTCCTTTAGCTACCCCTTAGCTATAAAAATGCCTAATGCATGTGATGGCTTATGGCAAGGAGATAATAAATACTATTTTCTTCTCTCTCTTTATCTTTTCTTTCCTTCCTCTACCAATTCCTCAGATTGCAACAGATTTTCTAGCCTAGTGGTAATTCTGTAGTTCTTGCCTCTTGGCTTTGTATTAATTGCATTTTCATGAATCCTGGAGATTGACTTTGGCTTTTTCTCACTATTTTTATAAACCTTGGTAATGTTGAAATGACTTGAAACATGATTTATTCACTTTATTTCAGAGTCCTGTTCAATGTTAAATGTAGGTTGTAAAATAATATGTTCAGTATGATTCTACTTTTCACATACTAAACACACACACACACACACACACACACACACACACACCACACTAATACACATGTGCAGAAAACACTCTGGAGGTATATGTTCCAAATGGTAATCTTTACCCTAAATGAGAATCTTAGTGATTACATGTTTTTTCTTTTTGCTCATTTATATTTTCTAATTTTTCTTACAATATACGTCTGTTGCTGGTGTAATTAAAAAAGACAAAAATGCTTTACAAAGTCATTCTCAAGCTTTCTGTATGATCAGTGCAAGATTTGACACTCATCCACGTGTGTTGTAAATGGTAACAGGAGTTTTGTTTGGAATGGCACTTATTTTTGGAAGACACCAGGACAACTGAGTCACCCGTTATATTTTAGGGAAAAGGGTGAAACAAGAAACCCCAAAGGAACAGGTGAAGATTCACTAGGCAGATTTCTGTCTGGTACTGAAAGTTTTTTGGGTCAAGATATATGTATGTGCATGAGCTCAGATGGAACTTTCCTGAGCTACGGAGGGGCTGAATTTAGCAGTGAGCTAAAGCTCTCAGTCACTTAGCGCATCATCCAGCAGAGAATGGCTAGTGTGTCCTGGGGATTTGTATACTGAAAAGAGGTCCAGTAAGCACACCATGTTCTTAGATCATGTTGGCCTTGCCTGTCTCCAAATAGCTCCACAATAGCAAGCATTTCCCAAGGCACCACCAGCTGCCAATGTGACTCATAGGCAACAGCCTCTAGGATCTTCATGAATCACAGCTCATGGGCAGGCTCCTGCTCAGCTGCGACATGTCAATAATTGAAATTATATCCTCACTGGTTACTGTGTACTTTTCGAAACCCAAATTAGCTTTCCTCAGGGAAACACTTTTGTGCTGGGCAAGGCATACACCTGTTTCTCATCATCTTGTGCACAGCTCGATACTGTTGCAAGTGCCTGGCCATTCATGATGGCAGAATTTGCGAGAGGGAAGTGGTGGAGAGGGAGGGAGGTGGATGGATGTAGTTGTTTGACTCGGAGTGCACAATCTGATCAAAAGTGTTTAGCACCGGGCCTGGCTGGCTTAGAAGAAAGAGTACAAGCTTGGTAGATAGATACCAGGTTTTGAATCCAATTTCCATCACATAGTTTGTATTAACGTCTTAGAGCCTCAGCTTCTTCAGCTATAAAATGGACACAGAGCAGATTTCCTCTTAGATTTGTTGTGAGGATAAAGACATGGAATACTTGTAAATAACACATATAGCAGACAGATATAGCAGACATTCAGTGTTCCTTTCCCTCTAGTCACTTTCTAGGTTTGTTGCTGACAATTGGAATAGACCAGGGGTTCACAGGTTTTTTTTTCTATAAAGGGACATATAGCAAGTGTTTTAGGTTTTGTGGGCCAGGGGGCAAGATTGAGGATATTACGTACATACTTACATTACAGAGAGAAAACTACTTTCCACCGATTTTTAATTGATGAAATTCAAAATATAATAATAATAGGATAAAGTTTTTCTAATATAGACCGACCAGTGAAAAGAAAGGGATTCTTTTTCTGGGGAGACAGCATTTCACTTAATTGGGGCTCAAAGTTATCATCAAATTTATTGCCCATGTTCATCTGTACAAACCATTCTTAACTTGCAGACCAAGTAAAAGCAGGCAGCGGGCTGCATTTGGTCCACAGGCTCTAGTTTGCCAGTTCCTGGTGTAGTCCGTTTACCGCTAATGCCAGTCTCTGCTTGTGCTCTAAACCAGTCATCCACGATGAGTAAATAATTTGAAATCATAATTGCTACACAAACAACTATTGGAGGGCTACAATCTGGAAAGGAAGATGAAATAATTCAACCTTTAAATAAACAGGCTTTTAGAAGCTGACCGAGTGCTCATTCTATTTGATCACTTTGTGGCTGCAATCTGGAAAACAGTGGGAAGAAATGATCAGGCCACACAAAGTGACCACCTACACACAGAGATCAAGCAGTGGGCCATCATGGAAATAGTTACTCAAACAGGTTCTTTCTGCTTCCTGTCAAATAAGAAATGGACATGCCCGTTTGTAGTAATCCCTCTAAAGGGGGGATTAAAATTTGGCACATAAAATAATGAGGGTCCCTTCCTGCTGCCCTTCCGCTGACCTGGCTGGCCAGTTAGTGGACAGATGTGAGTCCACAGCAGATTGAGGCTGGTGAGTAGAGACGGTGCTTTACGGGGTCATTGTATTGGATTCACAACGATGGATCCTACTCCACCTACCAAGGTGGCCATCAGTGGCATAAATGAGATGCACTAAGGAATTTTTGGTGTGTATTGATGATCGTGCATTGACATAAAATCAAGTAAAACAGGTCACTAAGCATCAATTTTTGCAGCAAAAATAAATCCATTCTACCCAGAATCCTGGCATTCATAGTGAGGAAGCACAGCAGGAGGGTCGAACTGTGGCTGTAGCTGTTCTGGACCCTACAGCAGTGCCTGGCTGGCTGTGACAGAAGTCTAGGCAAAATGAAAAGCTGTTTAGGGATTCTTGAGCTCGGGGCTTTGACAAAGTTTCTGTTGCATCTCAGCAGACTCTACAGAGAAGCAGATGATAAATTCTCAGGTGGGACAAGGGAATCCAGATTTTGATGCATGTGGTTTTAAAATCCCAGATTTATATTTTTAGCATGCCGAACACTTGGCAACAGATTCTCTTGAAGAGGGTAATGACAAGCAACCTCTGAGTACACCAACAGCATCCTTCATTTGATCAGATTCAGATTCACCTAGTTAAATTACCCATAAATGTTCTCATGAAAACAGGGCCGAAAGAATAATATGGGTCATGTTCTTCCTACAAAGGGAACATGTTTTTGTGGAAAGCTAATACATAGTGGAAACTATCCAGTGGAACAGAGGGGATCAGGGTGGGTATTAGGATGAAGCAACATGATAAGACATTGTTGATAACTGAATTGCCAACAGAGGAACGTACGTGTTTCTGAATACGCGAGTGATAGATATGGAAGAGGCCTGAAGCACATAGAGCAGAAAGGACTACGCTTTATTAGAGAGGATCCAACTAGAAGAGCTAGTTACTTACTATCTATGTGAGATAAAGGAATGACACCCAATGGCAATACATAGTTTGAGATTCATTGAGAGCTTGTGAGTATTAACAGAGTCTGCCATGCCAATGGTGATAAAGCTTTTTAGGGCAACTGAAGAAAGGTGAATTTGGAAAGTGCTTACAACTTCTTGTAATTAACTTCTTCTTAGAAAAATAGCTATTTCTGAGGCAGAAATATTTTAAAATGTGTTGTTTTAGCTGAAGAGCAATGTTTAGCCAAGGAGTATTTAGCAAATGAGCTTTGGTGATGGGTTTAAAAAATATTTCTTCTCTGAGCTGATGCAAATGCATCTTTTCTCCATTTGTGTGTCAAGAGAACACAGAGCAAATGCATTTCCTCTGAGGTTTATCTAACAGATTGGGATAAAATACACAATTCATGTAAGGATAAATGTCAAGAAGAAAAACTGAAGTATACTTCCAAGCAAAATTTATTAGATGTCTATTCAAGAAAAACACAATGACCTTTGCTTGTAAGAATTCAAAGTCAATTACCTAAAAGCTAGGTATGAATATTTTTCCTTTTAAAATCAGATACAGAGAATAGAAACATTAATTTTTCTTAAATATGACAGGCAACAGATATTGAATTTTTTCTCATAAATGGCATCAAAGGTAATTATTCATTTATCAGCAAAGCTGCATGCAGTTGACCTAATTTCAAACCCAAAACCTTTAAAATATAAAGCTGGCTGTGAACTTGACAGTAATCAAGGTAGTAATCAAGGCTACTCAAAGATGTTTCTTTACCTTCTTTCTAATGGAATTCCTCTCTAATCGGTATTTATATACATTTCAGTTTGGCTGCTAAGATGTTTTATGTTCATAAACTTTTGCAGAAGTGCTGTCTTACAGAATTGGACTGTCAAGGCATAATGATGATTTGTGGGAGATGTAAAGGGTAATCTGTTGAAAGTGTTTTAGCTTAGTTTAAAGGAAGGATAAAGACCAAATTAGGAAATTCCCCTGTTTTCTCAACAACTAAATAGTCCATACAAAAAATGAGCAAACATATGTACAAAATTCTAGAGTCTGCATGCATTGTGAAAAGATCAACCACTGTTCACAGAAGAAATGCCATAAAAAGTTTTGTCTATAAGGTGCTCAAGATCCAAATATGAATAGTTCTTATGCAAAGTCATAAGAAATACAAAGCTAGTTCTCGGGGTATGTGTAATTGAGGCACTGTTAACCACATTAAATCTTTCAGGTCCCAATATCATCTTCAAGGTTTCTACTTCAGGGCAGAAAATTTAACCTGAATGATTTAACATTGCCTCTAAAAAGTGCCTCATGTATTCTGAGGAAATATTTTACACACACTAGGAAAATCAGGCTCAACATATTCCTGTCCTCAAATGTAGCCAGGATTCTGAGTTCCAGAGAAGAAAAATAATTATCATAGTAAAAATAATTGTACTGATCATAATCCTTACTAAAACCAGCCTTAATACTTGTGATGCTTCTGAAGTACTCTATTTCTATAAAATAATATGTGAGATTCTTTTACATTTCCATAAAATGTACATATCTTATGGATTGTCTGTTCTCATACAATCTCAAATGTGTATGTGTACACACAGTGAAATCTTACCTATGAATATTGCTTACAGATGCTTTCAAGTGTCTATGTTAGAATGATTCTTTGCACGTCTCACTAACACTGCTTTTATTTAACTTTTATCAGATAAATAAAACACTAAGAGCTCATTGTTCATGATGCTGATTATTACATTTTAATATAAAATAGCAATGCAACTTTACAACACAATAGTTTTCTGTAATCTAGCTAAACCTCTTGTATTCTCCTGATTATTACCAAAGGCTCTTATTCACTTATTGTTTGCACTTCTAAAAAGTACAAAAAAAAAAAAAAATATCCTGCAGGAGAAGACTCCTATTTGAAACTCACGTTCAATTCAACAAAATCACACTCATTCGAATTAACTTTCCTACTCTCGCTTTAGATTTTGTAATCACTGTGCATATTACAACATATAAGTGCAGGCAAACAATAGCTGAAGTACAGTTGTCATATCGTGTAAACCAGGACACTAGGCAAACTCGTGAAAGGAAAATATACTGCCAAGCTAAGAAGGTGAAAATGCAAACCCCAGCAAGTAGTAATAAACAATCTTCTGGTTGCCTGAGGGGAGAACATCTTTCAAAGTGGACAAGAGAGCCTCCTTGAGACACTTAACTTTTTTGCCTCAACTACTCAACCCTTATTAAGTATAACGATTTTCTTTCTGATGCCGCATATTGACTTTTCAAAGTTTAGAGCGGACGGCAGGAATATGCACTTTCACACGGAAGCAAATCCTCCAATCTCCCCACTGCAGCGGCAGTTCCATTGCTGGTGGTTTGGTGGCAGATGGAGATGGTGATGGTGGGTGACTTCTATTGGAAACCAGAAGGCATAACAGCAGGAGGCCTGTGGAGATCTTTCAGGCAAGGTTATGCAGATGTGGTGCTGAAATGCAGCATAAATAATGGGGAGAGTGATTCACAGCCTCTTGACATAGTTCCCGGGAAAAGTACCAAAGAATTTGGTTCTTCTTGAGGTTCCTGAAAATAGAAGTGATAAATGAAAGAGGGGTAACAGCCATGAAATGTCAGTTCATATATGGGGGCTTGAAAACTCACTAAGAGAGCAAGCCCTCAGGGTTTGGAAAAGAGAGAAAACTCACTTGAAGAGATAGGAAGACAAAGTAAGCAGTTTTATCTGTATTGCCTGATGCCTCTGTTGCCTCTTGAGCTTAAATGCTGTGCTTCCATCACACCAGGCTGAACAGAAAAGCTCAGCCTCTCAGTCTGAGGGGAGAGACAGCCTTGCTGAGGAGGTGGGCTTTTAAGTACAATGATACTCAAGTCTGATGAGGCTCCATCACCGAGGCTGCTAGACAGGAGTGAGGAGCGGAATAGGAAACGCATCTGGGAAGTGACATTTTCAAATACAATCTTCTCAATTAGGATACGGCTGGCCATGGGATAAGGTAGGCTGGAAAAGCACCACAGCAAGGCTTGGTTCTGTGAGCAGGAGGTCTGTCACAGCTCCTCAGCACAGTGTAACGTGAAGGCTTTATTGGGGATGCCATCACTATCCAGTTTTATTATCTCACAGAAGATCATGCTGAACGCCACAGCATTCATTTACAAATAGCGCTGCCAGGGTCCTTAATAAAATACAGAAAATTTGAACTATTTACCAAGTCACTAAAGAAAAAACAGATAGACCACTACTAGTGGGCGGGGGTTCTATCACTGGGCATGTTTCTTATATGAGGAGTAAAACCAAATGCATAAACGGCCATCATTATGATCGCCTTTGGATTCGAATAACATGATTTCTTTGAAACTGTTTGGAAGAGCTAGTGCTTAGACTAAATTCTTCCTTATGATTTCCAGCTCATGTAGAGCGAACAGGGTCTCTACACTTCCCTTTTGCATTTACCCTCTGGAACTTACTGTCCTGGTTTGATGACTGATTTTCTTTATCCCTGTGTAGGTAAGCCATTTTACCTTCTTCTAAATGGGGGATTAATATAAACAGAGGCAGAGGCTTGTGGCTGCTAATGTGTCCTTTGCTCTTATATTTCCTCACTGTTGGCCTGTCTACAGAAAGCCCTTATTCCCTCATCTTTTGTCTCCTCCATCCTCCTATGCCTCTGTTTCCTCTTTACCTCTTTCCTCTGTGACTTAGTATATGATACTCTTGTCTACAAAATTTTTCTCAGAAAACCTCTAGTTTTCTTTTAAGACGGTAAGAATGGGATTGTTTTTTAAGTGGTAAGAATGGAACTTCTACTTGGACCACACATTAAAGCTAAAGTGAATCACTGGTGTTTTAGGGCACCTACAGCAGACCTAGTCATGGGTGAGTTGTTCATTTCATCTTGTTTTCTCAGATTAGATCCTCACCACTGACGACTAACATTTACCACTCAACAGAGTATTTGTATTTTGCATCTAGGGAGCAGTTTCGTTGTTTTTGTTCTTAGATCTCAGTCTTTCCTGGTTGGTGCTATTTAAAGAAATTTTCTTCTCTCAGTTGAACTGGAAATAAAACCAGCAGAAAATCACGTATACCTGAAGCAGTAAATACTAAACTATATTGAAAATGCAATTGCCTTGGGATTACATAGTGCATATGGATGTGTGAAAGATCAAAGGCATTATGAAATCAAAGAAAGCTTGACTATCACATCCAACTGTGCAAGGGAGCAAACATAAGCAAATTACAAAATGGCCAAATGTGTCTGAAAGGAAATGTACACATACCCACAAACCATCCATCATCACATTTTTCCATCACATCGATGACATCACTTTCTCTGAGCTCCAGCTCATCTTCATTCCTAGGAGTATAGTTATACAGAGCCTGAAACCTTAAACAGGAAAAATGGATGTGTTAAACAAAATCTTTATGCCTCTGTGAAACTATAGAAGAGAGTATAATATTTATTTTACTTTTAACATTTCTATTCTTATTAACATATTAATTAGGTAGTATAAGTCTTTGGTAAGCATGTAAAGTAAGTAGTAGTTAGGCTTTCATGGGAATTAGACCACTCTAATAGCATTTCAAAACTCATAATGAGGAAAATTTATGGAAGATTCTAATATCCATAGTTGGATTAAAACATTTATAAATTGGACCTGCATTTCAATTGTCCGGTCATGGATAGCTATCATTCGGACATTAAATGATAGTACAGAATATAAAAGGAGTGATATGTGCATTATTCAGCTATATAAAAACAAGAAGGAATTACAGTTTTAATTAGCCATAATCAGAAGCAAGTAATTGCAGCTTGCAAGTGGAATTTTCAAAAGATTCTAAATTGAGATGCACAAAATGTCTCAGATACAACTTCTAAATCACTGTATGGGAATTACTATAACAGAGGAGTGTGTGGTTTTTTTTGTTTTTTTTGTTTTTTTTATCAGGAGGAATTCTTTAAAGCAGTTTAGTTTCATAGTTTGAATCAGTGTAAGTGGTGATCTCAAACAGTAGGTTAGGGACATACGTTCCTTTTTAAATGGGTCTCAGAGAAATTGTGTTTAATGTAGAAACTCTCAAAATAATCATATAAAAAAGAATTACTGATAGAATGCTGCCACTTTCTCTGTCTGAATTCTTTGAGAACACATATTTTGCTGACATTGATCAGTAGCAAACTCAGACATTGAATTTTTGGTAATAAAATAGCATGCATATTCATATGGACTGGCATTTTGGAAAGACACAAATTCTAGCAGCTCGGGGTCAGGAAGCATTTGATATGCAGTTAACATGAAAACTTCATATTACCACTAAAATATTACCAGTATGTGAGGGGGATTTTTTTTAAAAGTTAGTGAATTTGTTTCTGCCGTTCTTCATAACAGTTAATGTAATTCTGCCAATGTAAGAAAATAAGAACCACATTTCAGGGCACTTTGAATTTTTTCAAGCCAACTTTAAAAGGTTGATAATATTGGATACTGCTCAGGAACAAGAATGATTTATTTTGATTACTTCATTCAGTCAGAAAATCATACTTTGGTAGAACAAAACTATTCTATCATGTCACCTGAACTCAAACATCATGTGATAAACTGGGGCCTTGGCTGCATTGGCTTCTCTCCCTGTCCTTGAACTTTTTCACATTGGGGGGTCTGGATAAAGTTGGATTGGGGGAGGGTGTATTGGGGAAAGAGCTGATAAGATGTGGTGCCTAACAGCCTCTCCTAGAAAACATTATCTTCCCTGGCCTGAGAGCAAAGCCTGAAATTCCAACGTTAGAGATTTCTTCCCCTGTTAATATTTTGTCCTCCTAGTAAACCTTTTTAACCACTTGAGCTTTTGAAGTCTTCTATGGAAAAAGGATTCTGATTGTGGGGAAGGACAAAGAAAGGTAGCCTGAATCCCAGAGCCGTGGCAAAACAGACAGGAAGGTCTTGAATACGGACATTCCTTACTTTGGATGTTTGCATGGGCCAACCCTGGTTGGAGCAAATTATTCTGCTGTTTGATTTGAGGATGCTCACGTGAAGGAATGGTATCTCTTGTCTATCCCTGGGGAAAGTTAATTTCACCATAGTTCCTTTTACAATCTCACATTTGAGGGAGATAGGCATTCCTGGGCTGTTAATTCCATGGATATACATTGCATCTCTCACTTTGGGAAACACTGATTCTCTGAGCTTTTCAGGCTTCAGCCTTCACCCAGGCACATCTCCAGCCACTTACAGAGACAGGCCTATTTAAGGCCACAAACCCCAGCTGCCTGAAGAATCTCAAGGTCCCAAGAGATAAAAAAAAAAACAAAATTGGCACGAACTCCTACTTCACTTTGATATGATGAAAGCCACTGTGCTTATCAGAGTTTACTTACCATTCTGGTTTAATTAGACCACCAAAAAAAAAAAAAAAATTGGAAGTTTCATGGAAACATAAACAAACCTTCCGGAAATCCTCCTGCCTCTGCTGGCTTTCAGAATCAGTGTTGCACGACAGGAAATGCAGTCGAATTACAATAAAAAATGCTGTTTTGAAAGATGTGTTGGTGAGATGAATGATGGTGGTGGGGTCAGGATGCCTCAAAAAGAAATTTGTCTTTTAAATAGGAAATGCTCAACCAAACTTGAAGCTCTCTCTATAACTTGCAACTTCTTCTATAACATATTTTGCCATACTTCTGAATTGCAGTGACATTATAACATTATGTTCCTATTTTCACTCAAAACCTATTTCTTAAATGAAAGAGATTAAGTGATACCCATATAATTGGCATTGTGATCAAACAGAAATTTAATAAAGAATATTTTATAATGTCCAAAGCAGGACACTGAAAATGTGCCTTCTTCTACCTGTGAGCTCATAAACTCGAGGAAGCATCAACTTCATGACATGAAACAGTGTGACATCACCTACATCTTAATTCATAAATTCATTAAAAGCTGCTGATATAATGGGTTGATAATGCAGTAAACCTAAGCAGCCTTGGGATTTATTTTTTGTGATGTGATCCCTTCATCATTTGTGTAAATAAGGAAACAAAACAAACCTTTAGAATTACAAGTTATATTTAACATTTTTCCAATTAAATGAAATTTTAAATTATTTGTACCTCCAACCTATTTTTTCATAGTCTTTTCCTTAACAAATAAAACCTTTCTGGCTGTACTCGGTGAGAGCCAGTTTCAGGTTAGAGATGGTTTCCGAGGAGCATGCTTTTAGCTAAGCACCAGGTCTGTGAGGAGTGAGGAGGTCACAGGCCACACAACAGGCCCCCCTGGTTTGCTCTGCTCCGGGGGAGCGGAGCTTGGACAGTGGGCAGGAGGCACCCTGTGTGTGCTCAGGTCAGCCTGACGTGGTTTAGTCCTGTAAATGCTCCTTCCCAGGGTCTAGCTCCTCACTCAGAATAGGCAACAGCCAACAGGAAGTGGATAACCTCTGAATATCTCTCATGGGCAAAATGGAGCAGAAAGAGAATCTAAAAGACAATGTGTGACACCTTCAGATTGACTTGACTTAGAAAGGAGAGGGGATTTGAAAGAAAGTGTGAAAAGGCATTTTCCTGGTCCTCTGGGTAGTAAACATCATGTAACTGAATGACAGTGCATGTTTTAATACTGCCATTTCCAAAAGAATGGAACTTTGGAATTATGCTACTAACTTATCACTGTAGGTCTACTTTGATGGTCTCCTGCTCTTCAAATATGTGTAAAAACGATGTTAGAACATTTTCAGTGTATCTTTAAGGCTGTAGTTACTAGAATCTACATGGTGAGTAGAACAGAGCGGGAGACAGATTCATGAATCTTAGGAATCACTGCAGCATTGGAAGGTTTTTTTCTTAGTGCATAAATCAAAGTCTTCTCCGCAAAATCACGGATTTTTTTTTTTTTAAATTAGCTTCTGTTCTCTGTTGTGAAAGATGGAGACTATTGCAATTTCTCTTAATCTGGGAGATGTCATCTCATGTTAGTTACTCTGATCTCTTTCACTTGCAAAGTTGTACCATCTTCGCTTACGGTACATCAGTGGTCCATTTTGTGGGTCAAGGTTAGTCTTGAATTTAGAAGATAAGAAGAATACTTACGGTTCCCCCCCACCTTGAATGTTTTCATGAGTAAACACAGGACGCTGTGGCTGAAATGAAATGAGTTTCAATGTAATCAATGCTTAAACTGGTACTAATTAAAAGATAATTTGGATAATGGCATGGCACTTTTCTTGACATTTAATATTTCCTGTTGTAAAAAACCAAGAGGAAGGAAAAAAAACCAAATAAAGGGTTTGTGCTGGATTAATAATTAAAATATTTTGAAAGGTGCTTTAAATTAAATCGAAATAACCAAGGTTCAAATGTTTTGAACATATCTGCAATCTTGTCTGCTCAAGCTTTAAGGAAGAGTCAGGGTTTAGTCCCATTGATTTTTCAAAGGCCAGGAACATGGCAAGAACATAGACACCAAATCACTAGACTGGGAAGTCTGGACACCTTCATACAACCTTATTCTTCAGCGTTTTCTCAAACAAGCAAAGAATAAACCACATTTAGTCTAACAGCAAAGTATCCACATTCATTCTAATATACTTTTCCTTCACAGACAACATTTTCACATACAGTACAGATAAACATGTCAAGAGGCAGACATGCCATGCTACATTTGAAGTTACACTCTCTGTTCTCAATGTGGAGGAAACACATGCATTTTTAAAAAGATAAAACAGAGAGTTTGAAATAGCATGTAACAAACAATATCCAGGTAACATGTAACATTTTACCTTAGAAGAGAAATATTGGTAGAAATTCCCAGTGCACTGAACTCTCAAAAGAGTTTCCTTTCTTTTTAAACTAAGCATCAAGACCAGTATCTGTAATAGATACTTATAATATTGGAAATGACAAGCCTTTGCATCCCATATATCCACATAAATATTGCAATGAATGAAAGTTCACACGTTTCTTGAATATGTAAACTCAATGTAGTTTATACCGACTACCTAAACGTTACCTTTTAAGGGGGAAAAAAAGAATTTCAGTTCATTCATAACACACTTCAAAAGCATTCTCTTCTAAATGATGGCTGCATGGTAAAATGAGATAAACCAGAGTTTGCATGGCAAATTGCATGGCAATTGTAAGTGATTCTTTATTGATGACTGCATTAGTTTTTAGATCCATGTCTTTAGACCTCAGGGCTAATTCCTGGATCCCGGAGTTAGGAATGGATTACTGAGAGGCTGGGAATTCCCCCTGCAGACTGTCCATAGAAACCCCATTGGTCCAAGAACGGAGGGGGACTCCGTTAATTAATTGCTATTAATATTTTGTAATTATTTCCAGTCTCCTTTTCTCAGTCTTCTTTTTCATTTTAAAGCACTGCAGAATGTTATTCCCTCATATATATGTCTGTATCTTTTTTGGTTGTCTTAACCATTTCTCTCTCTCTTTTGTTTTTGAAATTCAGATTGATCTCGCCTTTTTCACTATCATAAATAACAATACTATACGCATTTTTATACAAAGAGCTATTTTCTTGTTTTGAACGATCTCTTAGGACACATTTCCAGGAGTAAAATTTCGGGCCAAAGATTATGCATTGAAGCTGCACGATATTGAAAATGCTGGTGTTAGTTGCTCAAAAACACTATATTTAAAAATGCAATTTAAAAAAATCTAAAATGCCATGTTTTGAATCACACACCAAGATAGCAACTGTTCTCTCACAAAAACAATCATAGCGCAGTTTACAGTGCATAACAAAGTTATAAATAAGGAAATATTATGTGTTCTTGTCTTAAGAGAAAATGTTTTGTAAAATATATTTCATTGTGCTCTAAAAATGGCATGCCTATTTCCACATATTTAAGCCATTCTAATATTTTTGAGTTGAGTAGAAGTTTCACTTTGATATCATGGCATCCAGTGCTTGGTAAAACTGGCTGGTCTAATTTCATTGCTCCCTTATGTTAAAATGTGAATGCAACTTTAAGGATTAGACTGTTCATTAACATAAAACAATCTACTTATAAAACCCGTATAGCACCTTTCCGTTATTGTGATTACAGTTCCACTGGTTTAATTCCTTTAATTCAACTCATCTCATAAATCATTTAAATGAACCATCTCTGTGGCAATTATGAAAATTGGGCTATTGCCAAAAGTATGTGGCTCCCTTAATTCTACAGGCCTCTATGTCTTAAGAACTTGTGTTCCTGGGTGTGTCAGCCAGTAACATCCTTGTTTTTACTAATCTTTCTCAATACTTCCTTCATATCCTTTAAAAGGATCCACCCCCACTGTTTTTTTTTTTCTGAATCACTGGTTTTCTATACTGTTCACATACTGAGGCCAGGATTTATCACAGCTTTTATTAGCAGAGAAGTTGTGTATCTATTATAATGGTGACTTTTAGAACTTTTCTGAGGTTACTTTTGATAGGAATCATCTCTATGTAAATATGGATAACTAGGAACCAGTTTTGAGGAAAGATGACCAGTTACAGGAACTGAAATAATTTATTTTAAAAGTCTTTTGGGAATTCCCTGGTGGCGCAGTGGTTAAGAATCCACCTGCCAATGCAGGGGACACGGGTTTGATCCCTGGTCCGGGAAGATCCCACATGCCGCGGAGCAACTAAGCCCGTGTGCCACAACTACTGAGCCTGCGCTCTAGAGCCCGTGAGCCACAACTACTGAGCCCACGTTCCACAACTACTGAAGCCTACGCGCCTAGAGCCCATGCTCTGCAACAAGAGAAGCCACCGCAATGAGAAGCCCACGCACTGCAAGGAAGAGTAGCCCCCGCTCGCCGCAACTAGAGAAAGCCCGCGCGCAGCAACGAAGACCCAACGCAGCCAAAAATAAATAAATTTATATTAAAAAAAAGTCTTTGGTCAATAGAGGAATAAGCAGCACAGACACTTATGAGGGCATGTTTGTGTCTTTCCAGTGTTGGCGATGACTAACTATATCACCTTGGATATGCACCTCAGCTTCCTTATCTCTAAAATCAAGGAGGTGGACAAGTTGATGGTTTAGATCTTTTCCCCCTCAGGGAATCCATAAAGGAATCCACGTTTCCACAGATATATTTCCTCTGATACTCCTTCAGTTGTCAGAGAGCTATGACAACTGGCATTGGTTAATTCCCAAGTGTCTCAGTCATGTAAAAACAATTAATTTTAAAACAATAATTAAACGTCATTTTTCAGATCGGTAAACCAAAACCCAAAGATGATTTCTTAATATCACAAATAGGCAAGAAGAAGGAACAGAATTATAATTCTGACTCTCACTCTTCATTGCATAAAAGCTTACTATGATGGAATAGATAGTGCAGGCTTATTAAAATCAACACCTTAATTTTTTTCCTTTAGGCAAGTGTTTATGTTCTGTATGGATTCCCAAACAAATTGTCGTAGAAGGTTGTCTTTTGCCTTTCCCCTTCCTTATAACTGGGCACAAACCTTGGGGCAAAGACCTGTGAGGTATCTGCACTCTTTTGCCACCTACTGGTGAGTATTGGCAGCAACATGTTAAAAGCTGTTTTGCCTTTGGACAGCTCTCACCAAGTTCCTTCAGCCTGGATTCATTTTGAAAGGATATTTTAAAGACCACAGAGCGATGTGGAATAGATAGTCATCTGTTTTTCTGACCATGTTCTTCTTATTCCACGTTTTAAATTCTTGAGAAAGGGTCAGTCTTTAGCCACCAGTATTTTTGGTCTGTGTTCATTTGTATTTTCACTATCTGCTCAGGCATTTCTATTACTCATAGCTTCTTAGCGGTTTTGTGATAAATATAGAAGATACATTAGTGACATTCAAGAAGCTCATATGAGCTGTGAGTTTAAAAAGATAGTTTTGAAGTTAACAGATGACAGTCACTGTGCTGGAAATTTTAAGCGAGAATTATGTCATATTTACATTTCCTTAATGAGTCTTAAGAGCACAATAAAAATTAGAAAACCCAATGAAACATGTTGCTTTTATAGAATCCTAAATATTTAGCGTTTTCCTTGGCAATGTAACAATCTTTTTTTTTCTCTTTTAGTGTAGCTATTTTTTAGTGTTGTCAAAAGCAGATACAAATGAGACAGGTTTTAAACACATGCTAATTTTCAAAGACAGAACCAATCACAAGCCACTGCTCATAAGAAAGTTGGTTTGAAATATCCTAGAACCTTAGGTATCAGTAAAATATATACTTTTCTAGCTCAGATAGTAAGGCACAGTCTGTCCTAAACCTGTCTTCTTATCTGTGCTTCTGCAGAGGTATCCGGAGGATTAGCTACATCTAGTATTAGGTAATTCTTAGGTAAGGATTGAGCATTACTTTAAATACTAATGTGGGAAAATCTTTGAAAGGGCTCTAAGCAGTTCTAGAGTTCTTATTTTCTTTTCCCAGAAAATGTTAGGTGTGGTACTTGCCAACCAGAATTAGATGAAATTCCCTTAATAACAAACAGTACCATGTTTATGTTTCTAGGTGTATTTTTCTTTCTTACATTATACAATTATTTTAAATATTTAAATTATCTTTTAAATTGTGAAAACACAACTTTGCCTAAGTCTAAAGAATATAGAATATTTGTGTTCCACACAAACACATATAATAGAACATATAAGTACATAATGTAAAAATCTGACAAAGAAAAATACTTATGGTGACCCTAAGCATACCATCTCATTGACCCATGGGAATTTATGGATGGGCCATATTAATTTTGGAAAAAGCTTTCTTTTTTTCTTTTTTTGGCTCTGGAAAGCACTTCTGTGAGAATCTCTCCCAATCAACATTCCTCATTCTCTATGGCAACACAAATCTCTGCCTCAGAAACAAAATCAGGTCTTATTAGGCAAAGCAAAAAGCACAAAAATGGCCTAAATACAGAGAAGTATCTACATTTCTTAAAAACGGAAAAGGAAATCTGTCATCAAGCCCTTAAAAGCTTGCAGAACCATAATCATGTAATGGAGCATGTAAGATTAAACCAGGGTCCATCAAAATAGAAATGGGAAAGGACCGATTCAGGCAGAGATGAAAATTCTCACACTCCTTGGCTGCCATCCTCAGAATTGATGGTACCAATTAGAACCCATTCATTTTCAAGGGCTGTCGATGCCATAGAACTAAGTAGTCAAAGGGAAGATAATCTGACCTTTAAGTTCAATCAGAGCTGTCAAGAGACTGGGAGCCCCTGGAGTCCAGAGAAGCAGAGTTGGCTTGAAAAGGTCATGGAGTGAATACGGCACATGTCAGCAGAGCAACAAGATATTTTACAACAAGGGCCATGGATTAAAAGAAATCCAAATAAACTGAACGACACAGAAGCAAGCATCCCTGGAAGGGTGTGAGTTCAGTATATGATTGGCAGCAGCTTTATTCTTTGCACTAGAAATAGTGATGGGAAAGCAGTGATTTACACGAGATGGATGTGGAAGACAACATATACCACACCCTTATTTGTACAGAGGAGAATTGGGGCATGTCTTTGTCGCTTTTGGAAAGCTTACGCACACACATAAAGGGGAAGCTCATTGACCAAAGACTCAGGATAGGATTTTCGTGTTGATCTGACTTCATAGCTGCTCATCATCATCAGAAAGGTTGTTTCCTTTCAAGGGTACCTCCAGCCCTACTTCACTGGCAAAGCACAGCAATGACAACTAAGGAAGAGCCAGCCCACTGACGGTGGAGGGGTGGCCAGGGTGCCTGGCTCAAGGTGGGGCATCTGATCCTACCCTGTGGGAACCGCTGAGCCCTCTGACTGGTGAGCTGCAGGATCTCCAGGACATCACTGGGCTACGCGGAGGCTTACCCAAGACAAGTAGATCGCTTTTTAAATCAGCCTGGAAAAGCCGTAAGAAGTTAATTAGTTCTCATCTTCATTACCCAGCCTCCAGAGGAGCTTTCCTGTTTTGTTTTTTTTCCATGCACACACAGCATGCCAAACTCCCGAATAAGAGCAGAGCAGGAAGGGTTAACAGTCTGCAGACAGCTCTTCTGGTGGCCCAGAGTTTTCACAGCACAGGCATCTTTACTAGGGAACTTACAGGCAGAGCAGAGAGAGATTTATGGACGGAAGTTGGTATAGGGAAGATGTTTGAATGCAGTGTAGATGGCTAAGAACACTTACAAGAAATTTTATGTCTTTAATAGAATGCTTAACAATTGGTTTCAAGATACTCTCAGATCTGACCTGTTTTCTTTGTGTTTATTTGAATAGATGCAAGGTAAGAGCCAGGGAAAGTCTGCTTCATATCCATCAAATTTCATAGACAGTGTCAATCATTTGTCACAGGTAAATTTTCTAATAAAACACATACAAAGAAAATATGGGGAATTCCCCGGCTGTCCAGTGGTTAGGACTCTGCGCTTTCACTGCCGAGGGCCCAGGTTCAGACCCTGGTTGGGGAACTAAGATCCCACAAGCCTCGCAGCATGACCAAAAAAAAATTTTAAAAAGGCTTTTCTGGGGGAAATTGTGAAATACTGTATAATTAAATACAGAATATTGTTCTAACTCCAAGCACCTTGTGACTATTTTGGTGTTCTTTCAAAGTAAGATTTTTAATATGACAGTGAGTAAACTAACCTTTCTTGTGTGTATGTTTTATTTTCTGTCCATTCATGGACAAGACCTAGCAATGTACTGTCTGGTATTTGATTTGGCTTATGGGAACTTTAGCAGGACTAAAGGACTTTTAAATAAAAGCATGTGGTTTTCTCAACTCTCATTTAGGAAAAAGTTCATAATAATTAGTAATGATTGACCTCATATCTTCAGTCTCTGGGGATGAAATGCATCAGGCATTTTTCTTTAAGGCTTGTGGCAGAGAATGCTTCGTGTTCTCCAATATCCATTCTCTTCTTTGTCATCCCAGTAACAGAATCCCAAATGTTATGTAGGCACATGGCCATTCTGAATAAGGTCTATTTTCCAAACTTCCTTGTATCTAGATATGCTCATGTGGTAAGTTCTGACAGATGGGATATGTGCGGTTTCTGGAAAATGCCCTTCAAGGAAGAAGACATAAGCTTCCCTCCCCTTTTTTCCTTCCTGCTGGCTGGAATGAGAAAGGGACTGCTGGAGCTGCTGCAGCCACTTTGGACCAGGCAGTGGAAGCTTTTCACTGAGCATGGTGGTGTGCCAAAATAAAATGGAATCTCCTGGGATTCCTGATGACTGTATAGCCACCTACCAACCCTGGATGCCCTACATTTATGCATAAGAAATATATATTTCTACCTTGTTTAAGCTCTAATTATTTTGAGTCTTCTGGCACTGCAGCTGCCCCAATCTTGACTAATACAAGGGTTCTATAAACATCAAGACTCATAGAGAAAAAAAAGTAGCTGTTGGAATGATGTGGATAAACAACTGGAAAGATCATTTGAACATATTAGGAAGAATCAGGGCTTAATTTCATGTTGGAAACTGTGCTCAAGGGGATTACCTTCCAGTGGGATGGCTTTAGGGTGAGGAGACTTCCTTTTGGGACCATAATAACTGAGTTTCTTGGAAGAAACCCAAGAAAGAGTCTTTCTCTCTGTTCACAAAGCGCTTCCACTGCAGCTTGAGTCCACATTGCTGCAAGACTCTTTTACAGAATATTCTTAGATGGAATTGGAAGCTCAGCTTACAGCAAAGCTGAGGATTATAATAATTTATATTATGAAAAACCAATATTTAAAAGATGCTCAAAGACTAGAGAAAATATTGTATTCTGATTTATATATCAAACTCATAATTTATATGTACATTTCAGTCTTCTGTCATCTATAAAGTCGTGGTAACTTTTACTTCCATGGAAGATTTTGGATTGCATATGACAGACTTACATTATCTCAGAAAATACTTTAAAAGAACAAAATTGCATTAAATTAACATGAGTTAAGTAAAACAATGGCTGATAGGGGTTGATAACATTGTTGTAATGATTTCATGCATACTATACTATGCCTATTAAAACATTATTAAAATTTTATTTTCTCTTTGCTTTTAGTGCTAGGTTACTTTCCTTCTTTGTAATGAGCAAAATTTCTAACATTCTTGAAATGAGAGAAATAGGAAGCCTTCTTAAAGGATTCACATCAATTTGTTACTGTGTCAGATATGGATTAAACTATAATAATGGCCTAAAATTTGTAGTTGATTCAATTTGTATGTATACTTACAAGCATAACTTCAGTCAACTTATATTCTTTCTATGAGTAAAAAATAGATTTATAAGGTTTTCAGAAAAAGTGGGGGATTAAAATTAACATTTGCTCTCAAATATGAGATAAAAAAGAGAAAAAACTTCATTTTTCTGGAGTTAGTTATTTGATGTAGTTATTAAAGTGTTCTTTTAAAACATGGTTACTGTGAATATCTCCATTCTCTCATACCATTCTGTGAACAACTGAAACATACAGAATGTATGAGATGAGCTTGGTTCTTGCAGGAGAATAAACCTGTTTAAATTCTGGTTTTGTCCTTGACACTACAGTGGTGAGTGTTCCATCTCTCTCCATTGGAGAAGGCCGATGCTCAAGTTACTTGCCCACTTACTGACTGAGCATAAAGGCTGAAGAACAAGTAGGGAAAGGCAAGGAATAAATATTTTGGCCTTAAAAAGAGAACCACAGAGAGAGAAAAAAAGGCAAATTCTTAGTCTCAGACATTATCTAAAGAATTATTATTATTTTAAAAATTTCCTAATTATTTCCTGCCAGCTAAGATAAAAACCTCAAAGGGCAAAGAGCAATATGTCTTTAAAATATACTACATTTTTTTCAAAGATTCCTTTTCTACGTAAGATAAAATTCACGTAGATGGACTATTTTGGTGGATAGATTTGGTGATGGGGGTTTGGAAGATTGCATAAATGGCATTTCTCAGGTGTTGGTGCTTCCTAGTTCAAAAACATGACTCTACCAGAGCCTTCGTTTTGTTTTGTTTTTTTACTTATCTGCAGAGGCTCTCATTTCAAGTTGAGAAGATTGAGTGTGAGGTTGAGTCATTATTTGAAGTCCTTTTGTCTAAAGGAAAAGGTTTCAGGATCATTCTGGACATAGAAGTAAAACTTTTCTGAAATGGATTGATTTCATGCTGTGGTTGTCATTGAATCTCTTTCCAAGGCCAGTCATTAACTTTGTTAAAAATCTTTCATCATGGTATCCTAAGAGGGAGTTAAATACCAGCAGAGCTGCCAGCCAGCCAGCAAGTCTCAGAGATGGATGCTTTGTTAACTGCTACAAAAGAAGCCTCCTTTCCACATCCTCATTAATTTACTTCAGTTTTGTGGAAGAACAAGGCTCAAGACAGTGCCAAAGATCATCCAGCCCTTAGGCTCTGCTGAACCTGCTGATTAGTTGGGAAACTTGGGAGGCAATGAGCCCACTAAGAAGTGACAGAGGATGACAGGCACACAGCTGACACCTTTGGATGGGATGGTTCTCCTGCTGATCCTCAACTTAAAAAAAAAATCTAATAATCACTTTTTATTCTTATATGAAGTTTAGTTTTTCTCCTCAATCTAAGTATAGCTGCTATGCAAATATATCTTTTAAATTTTTGGACAGAGGCCATGCTAATGATGTTAAAAGTTAGCAACCAATATTGAATGACTTTTTAGATCTTGTAAGATGGCACGAATCTAAAGACGTACATCTAATTAATTAAGTTCATTGAAAGACATGCAATAAACCACACTCAAAATGCAGTTACCTTTAATTTTGGTGAGCTTATCTCCTGTTGATAAGAGTATTTAGGGAGGAGCGGAGATGAGTAGGGCTGGGTAGGCTGAGAAAGTGTGGGGACCAGGTCAGAGACAGTGGCCAAGGAGGAATGAAAGGGAAGGGAGGAAAGCAGACAGCTGGGAAAGGATGTAGATGTTCGATCTCCCGAAGAAAATGAAGATGGCTTAGATATTGAGGAAAGACAAGATGCAATTATGCTTGTGTCCAGAATGAGGTTACATGCTTTTTAGAGAATACCCCCTGCACCTAAATAATTTTAAAGTTACTAAATACCCTGGGGTATGTGACATTTATGACAAATTCTTGCTTTGAAAGCACTAACTTTTTCTTCTGCATTTGATTCAAAATTCCCAATGGGTATGATCAGTTTCACTTTTCTGATATGAGCGGCTGGAGATAAGAACCCCCATAATCTACAATTGTATAATGTAATTTGTGGGATGGGTCCTTCTAAACATTGAGGAAGAAAGTGTAAAACCCTGCAATGACTCTTTGTAACTTGCTTGTGAAGTAGATCACAATTTATAGTCAGTTGGCTGCAAAGCTAGGGGAGTTACGACCTCTGCCTGTGTGTGTGCGTGCATGGCGGACATTGCCTGTGAAACTCACCCCCTGAGCACCACGCTGTGGGTGCTGCATGCAGCCGGCAGTAGCAGTTCCTGCGAACCAAGCCACATGTCTAATCACATCTTAAACTTGATTAAATTGAAGGGGAAATTAGTTATTTAAGTAATTGACTTAGAAATCTGCTTGACTTACTGCAATGAATGAATGATCTCTATTACTAAGCAGTGTGTTTATTTTATGCAAATGCAGACATGGCTACGTTCTTTGTCCAGATGACATTTTCTCACCTGGTTAGGGCGCAGCCAAGACTCAGGGTTTTGTGGGTGTCCGGTGGCCTAATGGGCACTCACCATTATTTAATGCCAAGAATACCCCATAGAGACCAAATGCCTCTACATTTGTTATTGGTAAGATCTTAATTGGAAATTATGGGGTTTTAAAACTGATTTTCATTGTTAAAGATTTCTAAGTAGAGGAGCCATGGGGGAAAGTGACTTGCTTAGTGGCATAATATGAATCATTAATTTTGTTCCATAATTTCAATATTTGCCAGTAATCATATTTGCTTTTTAATTCGCAGATTAAATATTTGAGACATCAAGTTTTGTTTTTGTCTTTTTTGAAAGAGAGAAGCTTACAAGCTAAAGATTTAGAGCATTTCCCTCTTAACTGATTAAAATTATTGCCCAAGGTTCTTTGTTTGTAAGGTGAATATGCAGGACTCAACTCTTAGGTCGTCACCAACTTAAAGCGATTACCTCTTCAGAAAGAGTTGAAAGGGAACTGCAGTATATTTTTCTTTTTTGTTTTGTTTTCTTTCTCTTTCTTTCTTCCCTTCTTTTTCAAACTGCTACTATATCAAAGATATGGTGTATAGTTTTCTCACCCTGGAGGTGAACTAATCTCTCTGCGTAGCGATTTCCTCATCCCGAAAGTGGGAATAATAATACAACCCACCCTACTGAGCTTTGAAAAGTAAAGATGTAGCGTTCTTAGAAAGCTGTCTGACAGTAAGAGCTCAACTATTAGCTATTATTATGAATATTAAAATTAGAAAGACTTTAAATTACAAAAATGTTTAAATATGGATTTATAGTAATAAATAAATAATGGAATAATATCACATATTTACATCATCTTGTTAAAATTTGGTGTGTTTCTATCCATCCCTCCACCCCTACCTCATATAGTGCTGTGTTTCTTGCATGGAAACCTTCTAAGACAGTGTCAAAATTGATGTTTATTAATATGGTTAACTGTACTAGCTAACCGTAGTAAGACTGGTTAGTTCTTCAGGAATTAGGCAAAATTAGAGTACCTCTTCACTGGTTTTTGCTGCATCGCTGTCTTCCTTAGGGCTCCTAGGGTCTGTGGGGATTGCTATTGGAAATTTTAAGCGGTCAGCTTCCCTCTCCTCTTCCTCCTCTTCTATGTGCAGGAGTGGTGTCACCTCTGTGCCATCATGGCCACACCACAAGGCATCTGGTTCTTGAGATTCTGGCCCTCTTCGGATACCTGCCATGACCCCCTCATAGATTTCCTCATCTTCTTCTCCAATGACGGGGAGGGTTTGGGGCAAGGGACCCACACTAGCGTGTGCAGAGGTCACGAACTTATCACCTAGGACCTCAGGTACTTTTTCAGGGCCTGCAGAACCCTTTCTCGTTGTTGTCAGATCTGCAAACTGGTTTTGAGGTGTCTTTCTGGAATCCTGAAGCGGCGCTGCCTCAGGGGGCTGGGTTGCAGCTGAGGTCACACCCAAGTGGGGGAGAGGTAGCAGAGAGGAGGGTGGCTTGGCAGGTGCAGATGCTGGCGGCAATGGGAGGACAACAGAGGAGTCCTCCTTAATTTCAAGGGTGATCTCCTCTGGGGTATTTGGTTTGGCTTGGTCAGCAGGTAAAACTAAAGCACCAAGCTTCTCTAATTCGTCCAATAAGTTGTCCAGAAAAGGAGGTAGTGTTGGGGCCAAAGGCTTTACCAGTGGACACTTGGCTGTCAGGGACAGCCACCCCGGGGTGATTCCCTGGAGAGCTCCTTTATCTGGGCCACATGAAGCTTTGTGCAAGGGAGGGGGGACTGGTTCGCTGGAAGCCAACTTAGAAATGAGCAGGATATATGAAGTTAAAAAAACATGAAAATAATAATAATGCATTAAAACACAGAGACAGAGAAATGCAGAAAAGTATGATGGTGAATATAAAAAATATTTTATGCTATGGTCTAGATTTGCTTATATTTTTTGAATTTAAATACATAAAGTAATTAGTATGTTAATTAACGAATTATCTGAATACTTTATACTAGTATTTGGAAAAGGTCTATTAAATGTCAAATGACAAGATAAAGCTGTCATAGAGATTATAAGAACAGACAGCAAAATCTTTAGAGATTTAATTTAATAGACTACTTCTTTCAAAGCAGGTTTCCAGATATTGGTTTAATATAAATGACTCTGAAATAATGTTAATGTAGAATGAAAACCAATAATTAAACCTTTTTTATTCCCAGAATCTGTTTAGTGTTCTTTCTTCCTGTGCCAAATCTTTTGAACCTTCATCATTTTCTTACTTGGGTTTGCGAGGTGATTATAACATATGGCATAAAACATTTTTACATCATTATATGTTAACACATTTCTAAATGAATAAGTTCTGAGAGATATTTTTTAAGAACAGAAACCCACGATCAAAATGAGACTGAACTTACATAACTACTATTTCAAAGTTTTAAAAAATCCAAAGTAAATGTTGACATAGAAAGGGAGCATATGATGCGAACAGGAGTAAACTTCTGCTAGGACTTCCATTCTCTTTTTCAAAAGTTGGACATTTTATATAATCTAGTGGAGGTCTAATTTATGAAGCTTAATCTCCTGAAGTAAAAAAATACTTCTGTATGTCTTAATATTATTGCTATATTTTGGATACATTGAACAAAACAGAATTTTTTATGTAAATTCATTAAAAGTTGTTCTAGAAGTGTTGCCTAGAAACATTCTAATACATTTATATATTGTTTTTGGACTAGGAAGAATGCTATATGCTACACATATGAAGGCCTTGAGAGAGGCTGGTGGAAGACATTTTGCTTTGGTTCTTTCCAGGTCAATGATTTGGGTTTGGAAAGAAAAAATCTTCAAGAAAGATTGCACTTGCTGGTTGATTGTTTAGGCTGACACGTCACTGGTGCACTCAGCACTCTTGGTCCTTGGGCCTTAGTATGGATCAGTGCACAGTGCACTCTCCACTTAACTTTTGACTTCTGTCCTATAATAGGAGTGGGGCTTTAATAGAATTTATTTAGAGTTTTTAAAAATGGAAATGTGATGTCATGTCACCACGGGGTGGGATAAATGAGATTAAATGTCACAGAACACTTGTGAGCATCCTTACAGAAGATTCAAGACTAAAGGCTACATAGCACCTTTAGTGCTAGGAACATTATGTGGTTGAGGAGGAAAGGTCTTTAAATTCCATTATCGTCATGGCTACTGCTATCCCATTACTACCTGCTGCTACTACTACTCCAGCTCCATGACCGCCACAGTCACGAATATACATGTTAATGGGTTCAAAGTGCTTAGCCTTACCATGGACTTGCTTCTACTGAAAGTTAAATTAAGTATCCCGAGATACCTATATCACAAAAATATACCTATAATACAAACATCATATAATTATCTTGTCTTCCAAAAGCATTAGAATTGGATTCTACTATATTAAAGGCAGACATATCAGAAATAATATCAACTTACATTTGAGTCCCTCCTAAAATAAAGATAGTATGTCAAGAAATGTGATTTGAGTATGTCCACGAGTGATTCATAAATCACAATGAATTCCCTCCTCTATTTATAAATATCAGTCAGAAAATAGGATATTTAATGTTTAGTATGTTTTGGGTATCATGGTTTAAAAGTACATTACAGTTCTTTTTCTGAAAATGATTCAGTTCAAAACTACTGAGAAGTTCCCTTCATTTAGCCAATGACATCATAGTATACATTACCAGTTGGTAAAACCATTAAATATTTTTCAAAATTTATGAACGTAAGCTTTTCAACGTATTTTTCCCCAGCAGTGAGAATAAAACACTAATTAGTTTTTAGTGAAATTTGTACATTTCTCGATTTATAAAATGTAAAATCTGGTATTCTAAGAGAAAACTTAGGAAACTGAAAATACATTTAAATCATATTCTCAGCAAAGATTAAAACATTGTGATCTAAAATATTACATTGCCAATATTATGACATCATGTAAGAATTTCTTAAATTTGAAGTAAGCCTATGTAGATACGTACTTATTCTTTCTTAGAAACATTTATTTGAAAGTACAGTCACTTTGAAATTTATCTGATAGTTCTTTTAAGATGACTGAATGGTGGATAAGACAAAGATATGGCTGAAGATTCTTTTCTTTCTAGCAGTAGGAACTACTAAAGGAAGGATGTTGCTCTCTAAATGCTGAGCTCTGCTAGTGAAGTAAATGTACTAAAGAAGATTCTGGAAAATTTTATAACCAATCAAACAAAATTGGAAAGTACCAAACTGTTCCATTATCCAGTGATAAAGGATTGAGAGTAATTGCTCAGCAACCCAGTCTTCAAAGAAAAGTAGAATAAATAAAATGCCTAGCCTTAGCCCTTTAAAAGAAAATGCTTCTCTTAAGATAGTAGATTCTTTATGTAGTTTCCCTTTATGTAGCTTAAACCTTTATGCCAGCACCCATAGGAAAAATTAAGTTATATTGATTTGACCTGGCACTTAGAAACATAACATGTAAATCTTTTGCCTTGCCATAGATATGATGTTGTAATCTAATGTCCTAAAATCATGTACCGATTATGTTACTCTGAGCTCCCAAATATTATACTAATATGCTAGAATGTTTTCTTACCTTATTTGAACTTAAGCTGTGGATTCTATCACTAGAATAGCTGTGGGGTATTGGAGGGTCAGGGTAATCCTCAGCACCTTTGGTTGTATTCTTCTTGATGACTTCTACATAGGAAACAGGGAAGATGCCTCGTCTGTTGGTTCCTGGAATTTTACCTTCATACCAGTTTTGATCAACTCTTTTAAGAAGAATAATTCTATCTCCCTGTAATGAATATTAGGAAAATGCATTAGAAATAGAGATGTGATAACATAAAAATTATAATTGTCAATGTTTTCTAATAAACAATAGTTTTCCATCTGGGAAAGCCTTATACTTCCAGTGTTTTGTTTTCGTTATGAGAATGCAACTAAAGCCTCAGAGCTTACTCCCAAATTATGGCTTATCAACATACATGCGGTTTAATCATCCATTCACAACATTAGAATCTTTCCTAAGGATATTTGGCCTTATACATGTTCATATTGGTACTGTGGGAAATGACATGTGTAAGTTATTTCAAAAAAAACAGTAGTTTAACCTGCAATGTGTCAATGACAGTACCATCATCTGATCACTGACAGATTCAAGGGAATGAACTTATGTAGGAAGAGCTTCAGAAAGTGCATAGCTTGCTGTGATGGTGTATCTGAAATGGGTTATAGTAGTCAACCCCTGGAAGGGATGAAGTTGGATAGCACAATGTTTTTCTTCTTTATCTACATGTTCTGAGTTGTAACAAAGAGTGAGGCTAACAGGATGGGGCAAAGCTAGCATCCTAGATAATGCATAGCTGTGGCCAGGGCTGACATCCACGTGGTCTGCATCAAGATGGTGTAGCACCAGCATCCATTCTGATTGGTGGGTGGCCATGCCATAGCGGTCAATAATATTTTTTATAAAACCCCTGGCTTTTGCAATGATAGAACTTTCTACAGTCACTATTCCTGCTAGCTGCAGGATCAAGCCAATGCCACAAAGCCCAGTTTAAATTTTGAATTTGATATAATTTTTGAATAATAACGCATCAGAAGAACACTATTTTGAACTGTATTAAAGTGCTATTTTCTTTTGATGTTTCCACATGTACAGCTCCTGATATTTAGCCCGAGGCACCCCTTGGAGACAATTTGGAGCCTCCCAGGCTAAACCACAGAGGGAAAGTCTCTCTGAGAAGCTTTGCATCCCACAGGGACCTCATCTGGAAGGACACAGGAGTGGCAGGTAACAGTGACTCAGGGCAGCCTGATGGAGTCCTTTGCGGAAAATGAGAGGGACACAAAAATGTCTAAGGAAAAAGATGACCTATCTTAGTTACAGCCTTTCAAATGCACCAGTGAAGAAAGCAGGTTACCTTTCTCAGCGATAGCTCCACATTTGTGTCAGCGCTGAAATTGTATTTGGCTACAGCTTCTCCGATTTCTCCGGGCTGCGCTGGGGGAGGCGGTCTCGCAGGCTGTGCTTTTTCAGGAGGTGTGAGTTTCTATGAAGGAGAACAGTTATTTATGCTTGACCTGTGGTAACCCTGGAAACAGCAACCACGTAAGGAGGAAGGGGAAGGGACTTACCTCTACATATGAGATTGGGAAAATGCCCACTCTCCCGTGGTGCTCTCCCTCATACCAGTTTTGATCAATTCTCCTGAGGATGTAGACAGTATCTCCTTTCTTAAATGACAGCTCCCTAGAAGAGATACATTTAAATGTTTTTTTTTCCTGATGTATGGCGATTATTCTTAAGATCAAGATTCTCACTAGATCTGTATGTGGCTGGGAAATATACTTCCAATATTGAAAAAAATCTGTTGAGTCCAGTTAGATGAGGATTTTCCTTGAAAATTTTTAGAATTCCTTTGAAACATTGTAACTTTAGAAATGATTTCAAAAAGAACAAATGTAAACATCACATCTGATTTAAATCACAGGCTGATTAATATGAAATTTAAAGGTGGGGACAGACTTGCTGTCTAGTCACTGGTTTATAATAGAGGAGTCCTGAAGCTTGCCATAAGGCTGGATTCATTCCGCACCGATTTTTACTTGTCCTGAAGCTAGTTAGCTACTTACTTACTTCTCTCTCTCTCTCTTTCTGTCTCCTTTTGATATGTTAAAGCTTACAGTAAGGAAACCAGTATCATTTAGCCTTAGCACAGAAGTGCCAACATGAGAAAAAATTTTATTTGTGGATCCTTGAAGCTGGTTGACAGGCATTTAAGTAGAATATCTTGATAATGAATTTATTTTGTGAAACAGAAAAGATTTTATACTTTGATTTTTCAGTGAGGCACAAAGATAAACATTTTTAAAAAGTGGAGTATAATTGACCTGTAACATTATATTAGTTTCAGGTGTACAACATAATGATTCAGTATTTGTATATATTGCAAAATGACCACCACCATAAGTTGAGTTAACGCTGGTCACCACATATGTTACAATGTTTTTTTTCTTGTGATGACAACCTTTCAGATTTACTCTCTTAGATGCAGTACAGTATTATTAACTATAGTCACAAAGATAAACATGTTTCAAGTGCAAAGACATGCACAGATTGCTTGTAACCGCCTTTATATCTTCTGTTTTTTAAATATAAAAATATTTTCAAGAAACTAACTATGCTTTTCCATTTGGGCTGTTTCTAAGGAGACAGTAGGTAAATTGGAGTATTTAATTTTAAGTTATAAAGACATTAGTCATCATAAATAATTCACGCCTAAATTCTCACCCTCACTGCTTCAGGTTTTCATGGCTTCATCCCCCAGGTAATTGTGTCTGTTATTTTGCCTCCACAATTATGTCTCATTGGAGGGTACTTATTTCAGATCTTTTGCCAAGAGCCCCATTTTCACACACATCTGCCTTCCCACTCCCAAATCTTCTGCGTTGCTTTGTTCAGAATCTTGAGTTGGATCATTTATGTGTGCAGAATATATAATGGAGAGAGATTTATATCAGATGTAGAATATTTCATGTTGATTAAAAGAATTAATTGAAAAAAAGTTGCATAGTAAAAAGAATTATTACACATTTAGAAGTGCTAAAACTTTCACATTGAATCTGTGTTAAATTTTCAGTAACCCTAAAAGCAAACAAGATTCACAGGGCCTTACATTCAAATACAGTACTTCCCTCTTTTATGCAAGTGCCTAATGTAGAAAATAAAACCCAAAATGTTTAATGTTTACAATCCAACTGTTTTATTTACACCAGGTATGTTTTATTTCTGGACATGAGAGTAGGAAGCTTAGCTTAAAAAAAAAAGTAAATAAGAGACAACTAATTATTTTTCTTTCAAGTGTGAAAAGATATCTTTTCTATGTGTAAAGACTTGTATTTAAATTTTTGAACTCATCTAGAAAAAAGGACAGTGGTCTCACCCTCCAGTTTTCAAAATTATATTCGTCTCATCTCAGAACTAGAATTTCTAAGAGTCCCATTTTGACCAGTGTGCTCCAACCAGCGCCTACCACCTTTGACCAGTGGCCACTGACAACCCTTGAGAATAGCATTTTCTCTCATTTTCCTCCTTAACAGTTGAGACATTACGTTTGGTGAGTTACTTAGGTGTCTTTTTGAAAATTAAACTTTCTTGTGTTGGGGGAAGAAAAACAGCTTTTAAAACAGATAATTATTTGAAACAGAGATATCTGTCTCTTGTTTGTAAGATGTTAGGCACAAAAAGCACTCACATCTCTTGTAGGACATTTGGTCCTGCCCGAAATGTCCATGAGACATTTGGTCCACATGAAAAGGTGCTTGATATCTGGTCCTGTCCAAAACAGTTTGGCATGAGCCAAATATGCTCATGGACATTTTGGATAGGACGAAATGTCTGCTAACCCTCACATCTAGCTAATGATTGAAATGACTTTAAAATGTGGCTAGTCCTCCTGAAACTTTCAGTGCTCTCTGGGTGTGTGAACCTTTTTTTAAAACTGCATGAGTCATCCATAACCTTGATTTTTGTGTCAGGTACATAACTACGTCGGGGGTGACAGACAACCACTCTTTACATCTCCTGAGAACAGAACAAGAGGAATGTGATTAAGCTGCAATCAGATAAATTTATTGATGGTATGGGGGAAACAATTTTTTTTCTTACTAAAATTATGGGATGGCTTCCATGGGTGATTGTTCAGTCCACTTCTCTGGAGGCTTATAATACAATTAGATTTCGTTGGTTGAGGAAGACCTTTGTGAAAGTGGGATGGTGCAAACAGCCCTTCAGAACAGCTGTGTCATTTACACTCCCATGGGCAGCGTGTGGGACAGTGGGTTTCCCTGAACCTTTGTCAGCGTCAGACATTGACAATGAGGATGTGGTCTTGGAGGAGGGTGAGGGGCTTGGCACTTGGAGCAAACGCAATCCAGTGACAGAGTCAACACCACAAACACCTTTCCTCTGCACTGTACCTCATCTTTCTTTCAATGCCTGTTTCTAATTAAGGTTTCTCAAAAAGCTTGTGAGCCCTGGGCATATTTTATATGCCCTGTTATTCCTCAGGGCTTCATACATCTAAGGACACTTTTGATTGATTGTCACAAAGAAGAAATGAAATTTACATGTTTTATGTCATTATTTTATAAAAGTGACATGCCTTGTACAAATTATCACACCATATCCAAAGAACAGTAGCTAGGACCATAGTGTAGTAGAAACAGAGCAGATGTTACTTATCTCATCAAAAAAAGTTGTAAGCTTTCCTTCAGGATTTTTTTTAACCCCAGATTTAAGCCATGTTTGACATCTTCACTTCTAAAGAGAATTTTCTTATTTAGTTAATTTAATTCCCAAATTCTGAGAGATTTTATTTTTTATGTCTTCTGCCAGAGATAGATTCTTTAACTATTAATTCATATAATATGCATTTTTATGAATAAATGCTTTGGTTATTGTATATATATTCAGCTAAACAGCACGGTATAATTTAATGCCAATATCTTGAATTCTAATGGAGACCAAAGTTTCTTAAGTAAGGTCTGTGACATGGGCCATAACAGAGCTGGAAAACTCACTCCTATTTAAGCCTCCTCATGTGCTTAGTACTAGCCTTCCCCAACCCCATGCTCACCTGATGAACAAATTCCCCCCCCCAAAAAAGGTAAAAAAACTACAACACAGGAGTATGAAAACACCAACATCAAAAGACCACAGGATAGAACTGTGCTCAGAGTCTCTAAGCTCTGAGTATTGAGAAATGGAGATTTTACTGCAGGAGTCTTCATACACAATTCTAGTCTTTAACCACAAACTATCCTTAATATAGTTGGATAAATAAATGATATAAAATTCTCCAGTTAAGTGTTACTCCCCAACAATTTATTTTTACTTAATTCTCCCATGAAAATTGTAGAAACAAAGATTCTTAATTTCGTTTTGTTTTTCCTATCCTTTTGAACTCATTGTGCTCTAACATGTTTGGTGTAATTTAAAACTCAATGTTTCTCAACTAAACTCAAAATGAAAATAAAATTACCCACATCCCAATCAATTCAGAAGGAACCATTTAGAGTAGATTGCTGAATTGGGAATTAGGTCTTATTTGTAACAGATCCCAGTGCAATATTTGTCTTTTAAAGTATTATTAATGTATTTAAAGTCAACTTAAATCATATGATGAACACTTATCTTACTTACTTGGATGTCTGAGCCTTAAAATCGTAAACAGCTTTTGCAGGCAATTTCTGAAAATGAAGGAAATGGTTAGCGCTAACTTAAAATTATGGATTTCCTATAAAAAAGCAGTTTCACGTGAATTAAAGAGAAAAGAAACCTCAAGGAATGATTAAACATATACAATTTAAATCATTTATGCAATTTATAAATAAATCAATTAGTTCTTTATTTAGATATTTAAACTATAACCGGAATGTAACAGATGACTTATTCACCATAACTATTGAATATTATATTTCATCTTAGGAACTAAGGTAAATGAATGCCATAAAAGGGGAATAAAATGCCTGCAGAGGATTCAGTCCTAGGTATAATTTTGGCTTTTCCTGGGATAACTGTGGAAACTCAATTGCTCTATGTCCTAAGTATTGACACAACTTCTGAATCATAATAAAAGGACTGGAAAAAGTCATGAGGGAAGTCATTACCCCTTTTACTAAACACTTATTGACATAGTAGCAAAGAAATATTAGCCCACTTATCACTGAGAGGCTCGTTAGTGGCCAAAAGTATAGGCTTGGTCATTTTATATTCCCTGGAGAGTTCAGGAATTCTTCAGCACACAGTAAACCAGCTGCTCATCTTTGAGTCGTGATACGATGTGACTCGTGCCCACACTCAAGCTTCGGGGCCCACAGATCTGCCTGGGCCACCTGTAGCTACTTCCTCTCTGATTCCAATAATCCCCTCACCTCACTCTCTTTCCCTGTGACTCTGGTGAACTTTGGGCAACCTGGATCATTTCTGACTTCTTTGGGGGTCCACAGGCCCTGGACTATGTCAGACACCTGTAGAGAACTTTCTGGAGTGGCTGCCAGTCCAAGACCAGCCTTCAGTTTCTATCAAACCTTCATGGCTCCAAGACAGTACAAGCCAGACCTCCAGCCCTGGCTCAGGACCATGGACAAGAGCCGGTAGATAGGTGGTTCTCAGGGGCAGTGTTTTTTTTTCAGGGATCCTCTCTAACAAAAGCAGGCCAGCAAAAATTGTTTCTATGGAATTTGTATTGATTGGCAGCACGGCTGACCTAGGGCTGTCCCCTATATCACTGGGCCAGAAATTTGTACAGGGGAAACCTTCTTCCTCCAAGGGGCGGCCCAGCTCAAGACTCTTTAATTTATGGGTGTCAGGTCAAGACTCAGAGAGTCACTGTCAAAACTGGATTACAACTGGGGGAGACCTGCCACTAGGGTCAGAATGCAGCTGGCTTCAAGTCCTTTGCTCAGGCTCCAGGGAAAACTGTTTCTAGTTTCTCTGCCATCACTTTTGTGTTTTTAATCTGGGTTCTTTACTGGTTTTGGACGTAACTTCGGCTGGCAAGTGCTTTATCAAGTATATTGGTGAAAAAGACTCAAATGATACTAAACAGACTACCTCTTTTTCTGGAGTTCCTCTTCTTTCCCTTGGTGCACTTCTCCCCAAATCAGTCAGTGTGGATGAGTAACTTCTAGGGGACTCACGGTCTATGGGAAAGGACAGGGCCAGAGTGAGTATCCACTTGATCAAAAGCAGACTTGTTTAGCCATTTTCCCTGGTGGCAACTATTTACCCTTCACATTTGGAGAGACACCGCAATGGAAAACATGGGTCTAAAACTCATGGGTAATTATAAAGTTGTGATATAAGACAAAAACAGAGCATTTTAAGAGGAAAAATGGATATTTTTCCATTTTTTCCTTTTTCCTTTTTCTGCAATACAAGATTATAGAAGTATTATAATCATAAATATAAATATAACTGTAACATTGCTGATATAATTATACTGTAGCACCTGGTATAGACAATTTGCAGTTACAGGGATTGTTTACTTCAAAGATTTAATACTTTCTATTCCCTTTTGCCACCAGTTTATAATTACTATGATAGGGCCTGGAGAAGATGGAGAAGGTAGCAACGACTTATAAAAACTGAAACATGCTGTGGAACAATTTAAGAACATAGTAACGAAAAAGAGAGAAAAATAAAGTATGATGATGACAGAACTATGTCATGGCCATTCTCTTCCCTCTTTCTCTCTGTTTTTAATTACTTACTGAGTCTGAAGATGGCATCTTAAAGCTTAAGGCTTAAAAGGCCATTACCTGTTGCCTTCCTTTGTGTTCAACTATCTTATTAGAAAGTGAATATCTATTCCAATAAACAAAGGGATAAAAATTTTCTAAACAATGTGTTGCATTGGTTGCCAAATTACTTATGAACTATTGCATTGTTTTTGTTCACCTTAAAACAAAATATACATGATTAATTACATTATAAAATAATGATTGCAAGTATCTATTAATGGTATCTTATATCTCATGCATTATACGTGGAAATGTAACTGATATTGAATAACTGGAAAAGTAGCTAATTTACTAAAACATTAGGTTATGACATGTCTCAATCAGTGAAAATTTCAAATTGTTGGCATTGATTTAGAAAATTTGAATTTTCTGTTTTTGAAGCATGTCGTATAGTATAAATGAAAGCAAAGATAAATACTAATAAGATAAACAAATTTGTGCAATGGTAACTAACAATTGGGCTATATATATTACATTAATATGAAATCTGAATTATGTCTCTTTTTTGCCTATAGAGATTATATTCTATGCTACAAATTCTGAATTACATGAGTTTGAATCTTGTTTCTGCTACCTACTGTCTGTGTGACTTTGGTCAGATTTCTTGTCCTCTTTGGGTATTGATTTCCTCAACTGTAAAACAGTATTTACAATAATATCTATCACCTAGGTTTATGCCGTGTTAAGTAGATAACGTATGTAAAGCACTTTGCAGTGTCTGGTGCATAGAAAACTCTCTTGACAATACAAGTTTCAGCCTGGAATATTCATTCCAGCTTCCTAAAATTTACACAGTAAACAGATGCACTTTAAGCATTAATGAAAAGAATTGGATAAAAATATCAAAACATCCTGTGTTTTTCAGTACCGTAAACCTGAAAAAATGTCCTCTGTATTTGAATTGCTATTTGGCCTTGTGTTCCACTTTAAAGAATAATCCATCTATGAAAATGAAGTTGAGAGTCACTTTTATGCTAAATAGTCTAACTCAAATGTCAGTATAGGGTTGTTTTAACAGAAATAGAAAATAAATTAATTAAATAATGGAAAGGAAGAGAAAATGAATACAATGAATGATGGAAATGAGACATATATAGAGAGCTTAAAGATATATTCACAAAAATTTTATCCCAATTGTATCTTTTAAATGGAGAAAGTTATTAAACAAGTCCTATTCTCTTTTAATCGCCAATCAATTACTATATTACATATTTTGGTTTTGCTTCCTGAGTGTTTTGATTTAGTATCTTCTATATAGAATGTCAGCAAATTATTTATTGAATGAATGACTATAAAGTTAATATAAGAATCAAGGAAAAGACTGTTAAACTATTGGTTTTGATTCGTTTTACAACAAAAAAAGAGCTAATGCAAAGTTGTCAGTTTCTTAAGGATACTGATATTCAATTATGATTTTTGCCTTGAAATTCTTTTAAATTGGTAAAATAAGTTTAATTAGTTGTTTCTATGTAAGAGTTGTTTCAACCCTAACATCAAGCTACAAAATGGTTTTCCCTTTCAATTTTGAATGAGTAAATTTTTGTGAATTGATGATCACTTTAAGCCACACATCAAGTCCAAATATCCCATGAGCAAACGAGAACTATTCAGTAAGGCATGTTTGCACAACAAGCATTTGCTTCACAATACATAATGAATCCAAGTGGTCTCACAGCTCAAGAATGATGAATGTAGGAATGGAAAATGAAAGAGCTGGAGGGTGGGCATCTGAACCACAAGGGAAAAGATAGAAAAGTTGATCCACCTTGGAGGCTCAGTGCACTGTCGTGGTCTTGGTGGTGGTAGTTGTTGTTGGTGTCGTCTTGGAAGGAGGCACTGTGAGGCATTCTCCCACATTCGTTCTGGTACAATGGACAATGAATAGCACCTTCTTGAGATGGTGGGTGGAAAGGCTGGTGCATGGGGCTCCTTTTTAGAGCTTTGAGTGATGAATTCCTTTCAGGAATATCTGGCAGCAGTTCACTGATAAGACGGTGTAGTATACTGTTGTCTGGCAAACTTCCCCTTCTCTTTTCAGCCTTAATTTGGTCACAGATGTCTTTAAGGGCAGAGTCCAGAGCCTCAAATACAGACGTTTTACATTTTGCCTTTTCCACCTGTTTTTTGGGAGTTGAATTTTTTTTCCTCCGGAAAGGCACGGGACTGACTAGAAATGCCAGTTTAGAAAGGCCAGGGTCTGTTTCTTGTCTTCTGGGCTCTTCAGTATTTTCGTGTTTAGCTCTTTCATGTTTTAACATTGTTGTAAATCGAGTATAGGAGGCAGGGCATCTGCCTTTGCAGGAGCTGATGAGGTGCCGGTGATGGTGGTGGTGATGGTGGTGGTGATGGTGGCTGGATCCATAAAAACTTTCAGAGGACGTGAAAGAAAAGTGATCAAAATCACTCTCACTGCAAAAGGACGATCCTTCTACATGAATGTAATCACTGTGGTCAGACACAACTCCATCCTGGTCACTATCAGAAAACTCCATATGAGTTCTCGGCTGCTCGTCACTGGTGACTTCAATGTGGATTGGCACCAGGGTTTTAGACTTGTAGCTTCGTTGTACCTGAGAAGGGTATCTACTTTGATTTTCTTCCTCCAGCAAAGACTCAATGGAAAATCGCCTTTGGGGACATAAACCATTTTGTTGTGGTTCTAGGGTTACAGGAGATAACATTTCATCTCCTAAATTTGGCATGGATTTTGACTTCTGAATCAACTTTTCAAATTCAGAAATGCGGGTGGGTACCATGTCCCTGGGCACCTCCTCAGTGGAGGACTGGCCGCAACCATGGAGCAGGCGCCTGTGTTGCTGCTCCTTTTCATACTGCATTATTCTTGACTTTACAGAGCACATCACCTCTGAATTCATCAAGTCCTTGCGGTTGATGCGGTGCATTTTCTTGTACAATTTTAGGAACCCTGGGGCGTCGTGGGCTGACCTGTGTCGGAGCCTTGATCTGCTATTACTGCGGCCCTCCTGGATGTAGGGGGAAGCCCATGTTACGGGGCAGCTCTCCTTGGAGTCCTCTTCACATAACAGAGAACCCATACTTTCTGACTTGGCTTTCGGATCAGGAAAACTATCGCAGTCATCGTTTAAAAGGTCATCGCAACTACGGGATTTGATTTTGGGGGAAACCGTTTCTTCAGTGCTGCTCCAGATCTCTGCGTTTTGCCGGGCCATTTGCCAGCCATTTTTGAAAGTAATGGCCCTCTGTGAGTCATGTGGGATGTCCAAATGCTGTCTGTAAGTGTTACAGTAATCTAACTCATGGGAGGGGTTGCCGTTGAGCCCTGAGTAACTGCAAAGGGATGGACATATTTTGCTATCGTCCCCACCTTTTAGTCCAGGGCAGCGTGGTGGAAGAGAGACGTTGGAGAAGTTAAAAGGCTCATAAAGAGGAGAGCATGTCAGTTAGCATCAGATAGCACAGCAAAGAGAAAGCATTTAGTGGAGTTTCATCTAGACACTGATTGTTATGCATGTAGCTTCAACTTTAGAGAAAAAAGCCTAATTCTAAAGCAAGGCAATACTTTGGCAATAAATGTAGCTTTGCAGATGATAGTTAACAAAACCATGTATAAAAAGTAACTGGTGTCGCTAATACACCTATTTTTATTGCATATTTCATCCATCTTTCTGCAAATATGGTATTCAAAAATCCAGTAGTGCCTTGTAAGCTAATAGCATGACCTGGTAGTGATTTAAAGGTTTTGTAATTAATACCAAAAATGCTATAGATTTAAACATCTTAATAGGGTTAGGATTTGAATCTTATTTGATTTATAATAATAAAGAGGTAAAGAGTAACTTATAAATTTACATTTAATTAATACTCCCATAACCGTATCAAATAATTTTTCATGGGCATTAGATAGAAGAAGCTATAAGACAAAATATTTTCTCAAATTGCAAAATCAAGTTCAGTTGCTGTGAACTATTGCTGCTAATATTTTTCTAAGAAAAAAACCCAACTAGCACCTCTTTAAACAAATGAATTTACCTCTTTAATTTCTCTACCTTCAACCTCTTATTAGGCAGTTTCCCATAAGGATAACTGGATATAATGTAAAACTTTCATTATGATAAATGCACTTGCTTTTTTCCAGGAAGGGTCTTTTAAAAAAATCATTTGCAATATAATAATGTAGAGCTAACCCTGACATCAATTTCAAATATCTATGGAAATAGTCTTTTCTTTTGTGTTGCTGAGTTAATTAATAAATGAGAGGCCAAATTACATCTAATGGGACATTTTCTTCTTAAAAATAAGCCTAGTGGAGGAAAATAGCTCTATTGACAGCTCCTGCCTTCTCCAAATTCTTCAAAAGTAGATAAGCACATTAAGTAGCTATGTAGTATTTGAGAAAGGAAGTTGACTTAACACCCCCTAGGATAAAAACAAGTATCTAAATTAATCAGAACCCTTTTAACTTTTGGGTGGTATCCAAGCATAATGAGTCAATGGCATTTCATGACCTATTGGTTTCCTTGGGATATTTGTTTATATAAATGAGTAGAATCTGATATGGGTACTTCTGTTAATTTGAGGAATGGTACAGTGAAAGGGGATCCCTCCCTGTGAATCTCCCAGTAAGTAGTCACAGCTTTACTAGGCCACGGACAAGAGCTAGCACCTCCTGCCTATCCAGAGCCCAATCATCAAAACCAAAAATCTTTTGCACACAGACCAGCTAACTCTTAGCTTTAATTTCATGTGGCAACACTTTCAGTGCCTACATTCAATATGTGTAGCTGAATCTCTGCTACTTTATGGAAACTTCAGTTACAGCTCACTTTCTTCACACACTTCAAATTTCTTCTCTCTTATGTTTCAACCCCAGAGGATTGGAGGAGACCCTGAGTCCCCAAATCCTAGGTACCTATGGATACTGGTTCAATCCTAGGTCTCTATCTTGGGAATATTCCTATTACAGCTGCAGTAATGTGTAACTAAACAGAGACTTGAAGGAGTGACATCTTCCTTTCAACACAATTCACTAAATTTCCAGAGAGGAGACAGGCCATACAGAAAATTGGCTTGGTGATATCTAAACTTTACAATTATGGCCTGAAACCAGTTAGTTCTTACTGGTGGACTGTTTGAATTGAACACTATGATACATGCAGAACATGGATATTCTACTGTATGTATGAATATTGACCAAAATATAAAGCAAGTGATTAAAGAAACAACTTTCATAGGTTAGACAAATTTTGTCTAGAATTAAATAATTTAAAAAATCCAAAACCAATTTATGTTTTAGGCAACAACGTTCTCTGTTGCTACTTCTAGTTTCTATTCTATAAATCTGATTAATTTTTCTAGTTGTAGTAACATTAGAAAATGTTGACAATATGCAAATGTTTGGAAATATAATCTTTCAATAGCCTGACAATACAATATTTGATACTTCAAATTTGTTCCAGAAAACACACACAATATATTTGGAGAAAAGAAAGCATTAACAGATGATAAGAGTCCTTAAGCCACTCAAATGGTTCACCATCCTGATTTAGTCTGTGTATAAAGAAAGCTATTGTTCTGAAACTATATTTTATTTAAGACACTATTTACATGCTAACTATTTCTGGGTAGTTATCATTGGACCAGCTCTCCCAAAGTTAAAACTTAAACTAGTAAATTGTTTATATGTCATTTATTGCTGCTCACCTTTTGCTCTTGATGGGGAAGAAGGAGAAGAACTAATGAAGGACTTTGTCAGGGTGGTGCTTGATCCTGGGAGGTCTGCTCGACCTGGGCTAGTTCTGCTTGCAGTTGGATCCCCCAAGCCCCTCGGCTGCCCCACCGCAGGCTCGCTCTTCCTCCTTTTCCTAAAGTCACTGGCCATGCTTGCAGCACTGAAAAAAGGAATCAGCTTCAGTTTGGTTGGTGTTGCAGGGGGTTCAACTTTGAATCAGAAAGACTAGTGGAAGGTGCTGGTGGCCATGGTATGCCTCTTATCCCCCATCCCCCAAACTGCATTCTTAGGAATTCATTCCTTGATATTAAAAACTATTTCTTTATAATCACCTCTTTGAAAATTAATAGACTCATCTGCAAACAGTGACAGTTTCACATCTTCCTTTTCAATTTGTATTTCTTTTATTTCTTTTTCTTGTTTGATTGCTGTGGCTAGGACTTCCTAGACATTATTTTTTTAGAGCAGGTTTTTTTTTATCTTAAATTCTTTTAGAGCAGTTTTATGTTTACAGAAAAATTGATTGGAAAGTACAGAGAGTTCCCATATACTCCCTTTCCCTTGCACACATTTTCTCCTGTTATTGACATCTTCTGTTAGTGTGGTACATTTCTTACAGTTGATGAATCATATCGATATATTATCATTAAATGTAATTAAAGTCCATTGTTCATATTAGGGTTCATATTTTCTGTTGAACATCCTATGGGTTTGAAAAATGTATGATGACATGTGTCCCTCATTACTGTATCATATAGAGTAGTGTCATTGCCATAAAAGTCCCCTGCGATCTACCTCTTCATCCCTCCCTCCCTGTGAACACCTGGTGACCACTGATCTTTTTACTGTCTCTAGTTTTACCTTTCCCAGAATGTCATATATTTGGAACCAACAGTATGTACCCTTTTTAGATTGGCTTCTTTCATTAGCAACATGCTCTTAAGGTTCCTCCATGTCCTTTTGTCGCTGGATAGCGCATTTCTTTTTATTGTTGAATAATATTCCATTATATGGATGTACCACAGTTTGTTTATCCATTCACCTATTGAAGGACACCTTGGTTTGCTTCCAAGTTTCGGCAATTATGAATAAAGCTACTATAAACATTCATATACAGGTTTTTGTATGAACATAATCACCTTTTAAAGTAAAAATTCTCTATTAGTGTAATATTTTGTTACTGACAATTCAGTGTTAGGATTTGTACCATACATCTTTTCTCTATACAGAACAGTTGCAACAACATGAATATATCCGGAGGAGGGATGCCAAAATGGAGGAAAGGATTGGAAAAAAGGAGGAAATCTGGTAAGACCAATTTTTCTTACCTCGAGCTTTCCCTATGGCTTTTCCTAATAATCTTAGCTTTAAAAAACTTACACTGCAATTCCAACATTTTTCTGTTTAAATAATGAATGACCAATAATCTGGTCATCAAATAAACTATTAGAGTCCTTTTACCCGGTTGTATTAAAAGGTGTCGACAGTCTGTAAGGGCAGGGACTTTTTATCATGGTTCTGGATCTGAGTATAATATCATTTAAGACAAACATTAGTGAACGAATATATACCTCACATAGCATGCTGTCTGTCAAATCATTAGATAGAATTCCACCACCACCAGCAGCAACAGCACACCAGCTCCTATGAACCAACAGTATGCTATTTGCTTCACTGTCATTATTGTCTTACACAGCATGCACAGCAACCGCTGAGCTATGTGCTGTTGTCACTGTTTTACAAATGAATAAATGGAACCTGCAAGCTTTGCAAGTATAGAGGTGGAGCCAGACCTCAGAATTTGTCTGCATTCTTCTAAAGAGGACACCCATGTTCACCTAGACCTCTTTTTGCTGTCATTATCCTGTCACATGAGTGTCTGTGTGTCTCTATGTAAATCCTTAGATCAGATTAGAACTAACTAAAATTCAAACATTTTAGGTGCATACATAATTGTAAAAGATATAAAAGAAGGGGTTCAGGGAGCTCCTTTCTCAGAGACATTAATGCTGTTTAATGGCACTCATGAAACCAATGTACAAAGGACCCAGTTTACTTTTCCATTTATGTTGATAGAAATCTGTAGAAGGGCAAATTATTGTTATATAAATATTTGTTGTTGATGATATGATATGGCTGGGAGTTTGCATTATTCATTATTGTCATTCTACTGTGTCTGAACTTCTGTAATATTTTAAAGTAAGAGTGATATTTAAAGCCTACGAACAGAACTTGCCTTGGTAGACTCTTAGGGCAGTTAGGACCTACAAGTTATTTTGGTTTGATTCTACTTTGTCCTTTGCCAACTGTGTAAACTTCGTATGTTACGGAGCCCAAGTTTCAGTTTACTAGAGATAAAATCTTAGGGATCGAGTATGTTTCTGTACTTAGAATGCCAGGTATATAGCAAGTTCTCATTTATCAGTTGTAACAGCATTCCTGATTTATGTGGTCAGAGTATAATGAACAAACATATGTAGAACATAATTTATAAAATTTTTTCTAACTTATTACAGTTTTTTCAAATATATCATCACATCATCTAACAATATTGAAAATTAGATGTTTATTATCCTTATCTAAGGAGAAGAAAACTGGGTATGGAGGAGACGGAAGGCAAGAATTTCTCAGCCTGTAATGGAATCTAGAGTTATTTTACTTAATTTTTATACATTCTTGAATATGGTCATATAAAATGATGCAGAAACCAGTTAAAACAACTTCATGAATTATGGTGCTTAAAATAAAGATGAGGGATAATAATTTTTCATTTCTATTTCACTGAAAAAGAAACCACTGGTATAGAATATCCTGGTTGCATAATAATGAGACTCTTACCTAGTGGGTCTTTCCAGACTCCTGTCTATAGAGGATTGATACAAGGAGGCCTGTTAAGACAGAAAGATAGTTCCATGAAAATTTTTACCATAGCAAAATTTTGTTTGTCCCTGGACATTATATTAGGTATCCTAAAAAGAATACTGTCAAAATTGAGATTAAAAATACCATTTATTTTGGGCATAAAAATGTTTTCCCAAAGAGAAATCATGCAACCTAATTTCTACTTTCTTCTTATCTACTTCCTCTTCTGATATACAGTCATCCCTTGGTATCTGACGGGAATTGGTTCCAGGACCTCCCCAAGGATACCAAAATCTGAGGATGCTCAAGTCCCTCATATACAATGGCGTACTATTTGCATATAACCTACCCACATCCTTCCGTAAATTATCTCTAGATTACTTATAATACCTAATACAATGTAAATGCTATGGAAATAGTTGCTGGCATGGAAAATTCAAGTTTTGCTTTTTGGAAATTTCTGGAATTTTTTGGGGGGGAATATTTTTGTCCCTAAGTTGGTTGAATCTGTGAATGTGGAACCCACAGATATGGAGGGTCGACTGTACAGAACCGCTCTTCTCTGTGTAACTCAAAATATTCATAAATCAAACATTGCCTGAGGGGGAAAAAGAAAAATCAATAACCACTCCTTCATGTAGAAATAGACTATAAATAGAAATTTCTTACATAAAGGAATGGTTTGATGTTTAAAGAAATATTTGTAGTCATCATTCAATCCTTATAAAACATAACCTTCTTTATAAATTTTTGTCATGTTGCCAGGTGTTATTTTTATGTAGACATAAAATGTAAGCAGAACTGCTTTCATCTGTCAACATAGACATGACTTTTTAATAAAAACCAAGGAATTTGGTTTGAAATTAAACTAGACTACCTGGTCCTTAAATCAGAAATTAGTTATGTTCAGGGTTAGCTTAAAATAAATGATTTAATGAACCAAAATATAACCTTTTTTTAGGAAAGTGCACTTTTAACATTTTAGTCAGAAAATCAGCTCTCAGTTATCCATGGTTTTAGGGACAAAGAAAAATAGATGATACAAATTGATAAATAATTCCAAATGCTTATTGTACACACCATTTTCATACTTCTTAATTCTGAACAATACAATGAAACAGATATTAAACAAAAATGTTAGATATGAATTTGAGATGAAAGTAGTTGTGGTGTGATGCATGATGTCTAGGATGTATAGGGAAATGCCTACCAAGTATACAAACACACACACACACACACACACACACACAATCCCCCTTATGCATAACTCTAAAATTGCTTCTATTAACTAATATTTTCATTTTTACTGAATGAGAATGGAATTGCCCCAAAACAAACAAAAGCATCTCTCTGCAAGAGAATATTACCCTCTTTTCTCTAGACAGAGAAAAGCATATTATAATACTTTTAGTTCCTGTAAAACATTTAGATTCTGAATTTCTCAATAAATATAAAGATAGAAAAAAATTGGTCTGCTAATCGGATAAGTTTACATGACTATTTTAACTTGCTACTCTGAATTGGACACTGGAAAGGTGGAAAGATAAATACTAAATAAGAAGGATGGCAAACAAGTAAATAAATAAAACCAGACAATTATATTCTGATTTTGAAATATTAATTCTACATGTTTGCAGAAGAGCAACACCAAAGAGCCTCAGAGAACTGCCACCTGTGTGGCTCGCAGCTTTCATGGGACATCCAACCACAAACCACAGTTGGCCATCAAAAAGTATCCATTGTGGAACACTCTTAGAATACCCCTAGAGTGATCAGAAATTTTGAATCACCAGCTAAATGATTTTGAATCATGAGCCTAAACAATAATATGAAATAAAACATAGTGTAAGAAGTGAAGGCTCTATACTGATAAATTAATTGTGTTTTAGATTTAGGCTAAGAAACTACAGTTACTCCTCCTTGTGCTGGTTTCCACAACCTAAAATAAACTGAAACCAGTATTGTGATGTGTGTTCAAAGGAAAGGTTCAGTATTAAATTATAAGGAAACAATAAAAAGTCTAGATAGATGACTAAGAGAAAACCTTGTATGATAAGTATATGAATAGTACTCATTCTGAAATGGAAATTGTCTCCAGAAAGGAGGTAGCTATTTTGCCTATTATGATCTACTGAGTATTTACATATTACCATTATTTTAATACACCTAAATGAAGGTCATTTTAATAAAATACAGACACTGAATTGCTCTTTCTGCTATGTGATCATGTGATTAAACTTTGCTTAAAAGTCCTTAATTGTTCCTTATTAATGCCAGCTTCTCACTTATATTTATGGATTAAAAAGTATGTTATTCATGGCATATACTAGGCAATTGATAAATGGTAGCTAAGATAATGTCTAATCAATTACAAATTTTACCAGAAATGTTTTACATAAGGTTATTAGAGACAGAATCCAGTACCTTATCAGAGGATTTTTTAACACTGAAAAACCATGATGTGAAGTTAATAATATAGTTAATATGCTATCAGAACATACGACACCCCCTTCTCAATCCCTAAGAGATAATGCAAAATCAGTTTAACCATCAGCAAAGTGCTTCTTTATGTGATTTTTTTTTTTGCCACTACCGTTAACATTACAGAATGCATAGAATTAAGTTTCTACTATTTTTATCCCAAGGATTATTGTGTAATGTTAATTATAGAAATGTATTTCACAGAAATTAATGGTTAATAAGAAATAGTATTAAGTAAATAATTTGTTTCTAAAAGATTTGAGCTCTAAATATATCTTTTGGAATTGCTAAGAAGTATGGTATAAAGGAAATAGCACTGAAGTGAAGGTTAAGAGATCTGTTTTTTATTTTTAATTTGCCACCATGTTATCATCTGATTTTGGACATATTTCTTAAAATAGTTGGACTCTACTTTTCTTGACTGAAAAATAAGTGAGTTAGACATGGCGATCTCTAACTCCATTTCAGTTCTCAATGAACTAACTGTCTTAAAAATATCTTGGAAATATCTGACCAAGATATCTGAGAGAAATATCTGACCAAATTGAATTCCAAAGTAAATTCTTTGGCTGTTCATATGTTGAAATGATACCCTTTCTTCAGATCTAGAGGTAACATGACACACAGAATAGAACTGCTTGTTGTATTTGATTTTCTTCAGATTATACACCTATGTACAGCAAGTAAGCCTTTAGAAATGATTGAATTCAATAACCCAGAATGTTTCTGGTTAGTCTATTTTACTTTTTATTTAATATATAAATATTTCAACACTTCTCTGTTTTAACATACACTGTGATGCATACCTCAGGGGAAATAATTTGGAATTGCAAATTGGTCTAGAAAGTTGGGTATTTCCTCCTGAGACTGTGCCTGCAATTCCAGTTGTCACCATCGTGTGTCAGTAGTATACCCTGCAGCATAGGTATTCTACTAGTTTTGTTTTCTAGTTGCACATATTTAACTGAGTTAAGACTTTTCAATGAAAATATATATTTTTCGTACTCTCTTTGACTAATTCAAATAACACTTTACATTGCCAGGCATAAATTTTTTTTTTTTTTTTTTACCTATCAGATTGTCATGAGCATTCCTGTACAGAGATGGAAAATGCATTTCATCTCATGTGCCAGTGATAATCTATTAGAGTGGCTGCCTGGATTATAGCATTGAGAAGGATTAGTAATGTCTGCCAAGGGTGTCTGACTGGGAAGTTGTGACATGTGTGCCAGTTATTTGTCAGCCCTATTCTTGATTTTATCTGATGCTAAAGTCCACAAATTGTATTTAGGAAAATGAAAGAATTAAAATAAATTTTAGGAATATGTGAGGCATAAAAATCTGAATATCTAAGAATATAAACTGTCATTCTACACCTCCAAGCATGATGATAAAATGGCTCTGAAGAGATTTCTAGCAGTATTTTACCTAGTCTAATCAAATATATGCACTAACACTACTACTTTTGCTTTTTGATTATCACACTCCTGGATACCAGGATGCATTGAATAGTTCACCTGAAAGTAATGATCGGAATGATTCTTCACCTATGTTTCAGAAAGAGCCAACAATTTTGGTATAATTAATGTCCAAGCAATGATACTGGATACAATCCAGTGATGCAAAGACAGATTTTCAAAAACAGCTTAGACACTTTAGCGAATTGTAAAACACGGATGTTCAGAATCACAGTAACAGGTCCTAAGAGAGAAATCTGAAAAAGAGAATAATTTGTTTTTACCTCATTGGAAACACCAGAAGAATGATCTTGAACATAGTCCAGAGCCTTTTTAGGAGGCTGGGTGTAGATGCACCACATAAGCAGAAGTGTAGAGATGGAATGGAGGAGAATCAATGGCAGCAAGGAATGAACATGTGGAAAAGGTGACAACAGTTAGAAATTGAGCGCTGACAGTATCAGATACACATATAGAGTGACATGAATGGAGCAAAATGGGGGTAGCCCAGGAGGAAGAGTGCGATGTTCGTAAATATTCTCAAGCACTGGGCAAAATTACTAGTGATTTGATTAGTATATTTATAAACTCATTTCATCAAATCAAAATTAGCCCTCCTAGTCTCTAGCCACTGAGGAATGCAAGGTACATTAAAAAAACACTGAAGGAGCAGGTGGATAGCATGCTGGTGAGTTTCCATGTGTGGCCTGAAAATGATTGTAGAAAAATGCTGATAACTTAGGCTCAAAACAGAAATTGGTCCTATCCCTATAAACTGTCTAATCAACAATAACAACACATATAAATTAAAGCTAGGGAATTTTTTTTCTCTAAAGTAAAATGCATTTATGTGAATACTTGGATTCAAATTAGGAAAAATATTCTTCCTATTAGTTATAGAAATTCTAAAAATATTATTTGGTTTATACTCATTTACAGTCACTTTTGATCCAGTTCAATAAGATACAATGAATCTAACCAAGTCTCTTTTGCATTTTAGTGGACAAAAGGGACTAACTACTATAACCACCTAGTATATAATATATGGTCAGTATATGACTGTATAAATCAGTCTATGACATGATAAAAGAAAGATTGTACTCTCTGATCTTTAATAAAACTTCTGTGTGGTGTATTTGGTATGTTAAGTGTTTAAAATTCAGAAACACCAGTGAGAGTATAAAAACTATGTAACTGACAGACATCAAATGCACTGTGTCGGCAGCTGCAGTTCCCCAGTAAAACTCGAGTTAATAAAGGAAATTGTTATTTGAAGCTTGGGTTGATGCTTTATCCCAAACAGATTAAGCAGTTCTCGTAAGGTCCACCTTTGGTGGAGGTCTGGGGACTAGAGGAGTCGTGGTGGTTTTCAGTAGCAGGAGGAGAAATCAAGGTCCACAGGGTTTCCTTGTTTTTCCGTTTCCTCATATCCCTAAGAGCAAATGAGACATTTTATAGTGGGGATATTCTGGCAGTATATTATAGTGGGGATTTGCCAGAAGTTTTTGTTTGTTTTTGTTTTTTTGATAGGTCTGAGTTTAACTTCTGACTCTGCCACTTAACTCTCTTGGGCAAATTACTTAACCCCTCTGGTCTCCGGCTTCTTACTGGAGAGACATTGTGAGGACTCAGATCATTAGTATGGAACCCAGCCCTCTCCAGGTGCTTGGTGATTCCTCAGCAAATAGGAGCTATCATAATAGTAATTTTTATTATTGTAAATTTCACAGTGCTTTTCTGATTGAGCTAGATCCAAATGGACTGTAAACAAATACAAATCTTCTATAAATCTGTAATAATTGTCTGACTATTCTAGGACAGATACTATCTCAACATTTTGAATCTGTAATCAATCAGATATTAAATCTAATGCATGATTTGGTGGGAAAGAAAAACTATATAGGAAGTGTCTGACATGTTTAAATGTTTGGTAGAGAAGTGAATGCGGGCTAAGCTGTACCAAATTTGTGTGTGTAGAATATACTTTTTTCAGAGTATTTTTGGTGTATATAGTATTCAGCTTTCGTTCTCTAAATGACACCTATCTCTTCTGCTAACGATATGTTTTATAAATCAAACAACATTCTCCTAATCGTTTTATATTAACAGTCTAGCCTCACTTACCGGGCGTCCAAACTCCAGTTCTGAAAAGAATTTATACCAGGGCTCATTTTCTAAATCTATGTCATCTGGATTTATGCGATCAGTCTGGAGCAGATGTGAAGGAAAAGGGAAGGAAAAGTCACACTGAGCTAAGTGAGGGCAACGCTGTGAGGCCTGAAAAACACACACATTCGCACACAAACATGCATCAACTCTCACCCAACAAATCTCAGCCAGAGAGAACAAAGGAAGTAAAGTAAAATGGGCAAAATTAGGATATGAAGATGAGCTTTGATGGCATCACTTAGGCCCCTAGTTATTGTCTCCGCCATCATTTCTAGTTTTCTCCTTAGCTTGATGCATAAACTATGAAAAACTCTCTGTGACAGTGAGATTGAGCATTGATAGCACAGCAGGATATTAAAACAGGCTCAACTCAGTCACCAAGTAGCTCTTCTGGGCGAGTCACTCCATCGCCCCCGCCCTCATTGGTCTCAGCGTGTAAGCCTGGAGTCAGCAGACAGTTCGCTCAGGTGCAGGCACTTGGAGAGCCTGGGGAAGGCAAGGGGTAACGTGGGAAGAGATACAAGGTGGGGGAGGAGTGAGAAGTGCTGGGAGACTGTTAGCGGGTTGTTTGGCATGAAGAACCCGGGGTCTCGGTGAGAAAGAAAAGGGCAGCAAAGTGGGGGTGATGGTGAGTAGCCAGCCTCTGATTATCTTCTTAGCCTCTGGGGAGCAAGGGCTGCACCTGAACTTCCCGACGGCATGAGATAAGTTAAAGAAGGAAGGAGCTCACCCAGATGGGAGAGAGAGCCGGGGTGCACGCGCTTGGTGTGGGAATGCTGGTCCTGGGCGGAGGGGAGGGGCTACCAGTTACTTCTCCATATGGTGACATAGAAATAGGCTTCCGGCCAGGGTCCCTTGGAACAGGTGTCGGAGTGGCTGGGAGAGGGGGCTGTAAGAAAAAGGGGTGAAGGAAAAACTGCTTCATTAGATGGAGGTTCTCGATGGAACCAAGAGGACACCAGCTAGCAGCACTTTGTGTCCTGCCTTAGGTGAGGCAGGAGGAAACGTTCAGGAAAAGTAAAATGTCCCCAGGGTCTCAGATAATTTAGGAATGGTCCGGATCACTGAAAAGGCGTGAAGACAAGGAACCTTCACAAAGTGAAGAAAGGCCACGTTTTATGAGATACCCTGAGTATCACCTTCTACATGTCTACCATGAGCTAGAGAAATGGACCTGGGTGGGGTTAGGTTTTTCATATTACTGTGGTCGGTCAAGGTTGGGGAAGACAGAGGGAGAAAATCCCACCCTGGTTTGGTTAAGACTTTAGAGAAAAATTTAAAAAAAATTTTTTTTTTTTTTTTTTGGTAATTGACTTACACCCCTCCACTGGTTTCTGAATGTCATATTTAAGATACAAAACCTAGGACTGTTAATATAAGCAGGTTGAGACAATATATACATATTATATATATGCTTTAATAATAGAAAAAAAGACAGAGCATTTATTTTACCCAGTGATATCCTTAATGCTTTTAAATAATACATGCCTGACCAGATTCATTCAGGCCATTGATTTTACATTAAAAAGCGATGCTTAAAGTACTACATATGGGTTATGACTTCTTTGAGAATTTATTACATGACACTAATTAAGCGTGGAACAACTGGACAGTAATATTTTAAGTCAGGGGAAAAATTTAAAAAACTCCAGTTCTCTAAAAGCCATTCACCTGGGCCAGGAGAGGACATATTCCAGGAGATATATGATGTGCTCATGGCCTCAAAGCAGATCCGTATCATTCCCTTCCAGTTCCTAAAGAACTCAGGGACCTCCATGGAGTAACTACATCTCAGCTCCAGAAGAAATGCTCTACAAACTTGTGATATTGGGTGCTTTGAGATATGCCATATTCAAACAAAAGCCATTATTTGACATTAGCTTGTCCGAGTGTTTTGTTGGCCTGTTGCATTCCCAATAGTTTTGTTAATAACACAGTCTGTATTTAATAATCAATTATATCCAAAGCCTTTTTAGAGATGTGCTTTTTATTTCAATATTTTATGAGATTATAATAGTAGTTACAGGCAGTGATAGAAAAGTTTGAGACATCATAACACAAGAGTGAAAGGGCCTATGGTATCCAGAATATGTGGTGACCATAATGATAAAGACCATGTAATAACCCTGTGACATGTTTACCGTGGAGTGCTAGGAGATTAAAAACAGACTATGATAATAGTTATGGTGGTGTCACAAAGCCTGTGTCTGGACAAGCACAGTATTGAGATTGTTCTGTTCTTTCTTTTAAAATATTGTTCTCCTTTACTGTTATAATGTTATGGAGAACATCGTATAATTACTATGAGAAATGTTGCAGAAATTTTGAGATATATTCTCTTACTTAGTCAACATTATATTTGGTTTACATTTCAGAAGTAACAGTGAAATTGATAGAAAGAAAATATTCTGGTAATTAATTTACCATCTTCTGTTTAATTAAAAAATTTGTTTCAATTTATCTCTGATTCAATAGTGCAAAAGTAGTAATTGAGATTCTGATAGTACTGAAATACTGTTTTTCTCCAATTATCATTTAGATTATAGCTGCAGTATGTAGGTATTTTGTGGAATAGTTTGGCTGGAGCTGATGTTTAAGGTAGTTGACACTAGAGAGAATTTTCCAGTAATTTTGTTCTGTCTGTAGATACCCAGGACTGCTTCCACAGGAAAACTAATCTTTGGATTTTTCAAATCTCACTGTTTCTAATGTTATATCCTTAATAATATTACTAATTCTTGATTTTATAATCTCTGTTTTCATGTACAGTACTTTATTTTGCTAAGGGGAGATAGAAACTTCTCTTAGAGGAAACATTTGTTTAAAAAACATTTTGAACAGTAGAGGGCAGCAAATTTACGAGACAAATAAGTATATTTGGTTACAACTTCACTTTGATTTCCACCTTAAAAAATAGATACAACAAACAAATATACTAAATCCTGATTTGTAGAAATCTATTTCTATGATAGACTATGGAAAAGGGAGCAGAATATCTACCATCCTGCACCCTATCTTGGAATGGCAACTTCCCATGAATTACGATTTTGTAGATGAAAACTTCAATTTATCGTCTCAATGGGCAACTGTCTAGAATTCATGCCAATAGAAATTAGAAGAGAAAACACCCGCAAGGATAATTGGTAATTATCCATAAGTTTGGAATGTAATGAAAGGCACATGCTTGAGCAGAGCCTCGATCGATGGTAAAGAAATGGTAAGTGGCAGAACTAGAATTTTCTCTATGCTGTAGTTGACCTTTTGAATCCCTTTAGTCAGGCAACAATTAAATGTATTATGTAGCAATCTTGAGTCACTCTAAGGTACACAGAGGCCTCACAAAAGTCAGTGATATACATTCGGATGGTCAGCCGACAGACAGACATACTAATGATCTCACTAAATCAGCGCTTTCCATGAGTGACTTGAAAGTTTTTTAGCCGTTCAACATGAATGTTAACATTCAGAAGCTCATTTAGGAAGCACGATCATGCTCATAAAAGACAACAAAAGAGCAGAGATGCTGCTGCGCCTCTTTCTACCCTCTTTTGATCTCTTTTCATTTTGAAAAACTCAGCACACCTGGGCTTACAATGAACACCGGGTCATGAGCTCAAGAGGAAGTAAGAAAACCTAAAATTACAAATCACACACAATTCTTATTTAAAGGTAACCTGTTTTTGAAGTTTTGTTTTCTACAGTTTAAAAGCATTTTGTTGCTTTTCAGGTTATAAAAATTCTACTGTTCTCAGAATTCTTATTGCGGGCATGGGATTTCTATGTGCCGTTCCGAACAGAAAAATTGCCAACATCATTTGGTCCTTTATAACTTATGCTCATTAGATTTTTAAGCCTTAATGACATTGGCTACTATGTTTTATATTTATTGAGATACCACAGTAAATGCTCTACACATTGTTAGTTGGGATAATTTTTTATGGTTCAAACCAACAGATGAAAGTCTCAGAATTTTTATAGCTTAAGCCTTAAGTGACAGTCTTCACTGCTAAAGAAGCTTAAGTTTACTGAGGCTTTAAATTGCATTTCAACTCTGCCCTGTGTTTTCAAAGCTTTTTCTTTCACTTTTACCATTATGTGCATGTTTAGTTATTGTAGAGAAAGATAACATCTCCCCCTTATTTTCTATTTTCAAGCATAAAGGTGTCCTAAATAAGTACTTAATTAAATTTATATTATTTTATTTTAATGTGGTTCACCTATAAACATATCCAACCCAGATGGGATGTAGAATTTTTATTAATATAATCCAAGCAGAGAGTTTGCATGATTGTCTCATGGAATAAATTGCAGTTGAAATCAGTTTAAGATAAATTCCTGGTGATGGCAAAGTACTTTTCTAGATCAAACATTTGGCCCATTTAGTCATCATTTCTAAATTTATAGTCAAATGAGCATCTAGGCACTTCAAAAATTGTATTCATTTTTACTTTCCTGTTAAAGAATATAACTGCATATTCCATTGATTTCTAAGGAAGAGGAGAATCCCTTTGGCCAGGGTCAGGGGAGGACTTCTCTTCCTCTACCCCCTTTGTATGCTAGGGAATCACGGAATTAGGGAACCACAGTTACTAATAGCAGTGTGTGGAATCCCTCGTGTGTGCTTTGACGGAGACCCATGGTGCCTTTTGTCACTAGAAATGTACAGACTTCATAGATTAGCAACAGAACAAGGATTAGGTCCCACCAACTTTACCCACTAACTGCAAGGGTAAAACCTATACTCATGCCCTTACTATTAATTCAGTGTGTATTCACTGAACACCTACCATGTGCCAGGCATTGTGCTAGGTGCTGGGGATTCGACTGGTGCACCAGATGGGGTCCCTGCCTTCAAGGAGCTTAAAGTCTAGTGAGGGACACAGACAAGTAAACAGGCCATTACAATTCAGGGTGGTGAGGGGTAATGCAGTGTGCTGTAGGGGGGCTCACAGCAGGGGAAGCTTGGCCCCTAGTGTCCAGTGGTCGGGATGGTGCCCTGGGGGAAGTGAGACAGGCCGAGGAGGAGACGGGATTTTCCACAGGAAGAAAGAGGTGGTGGAGAGAGCATTCCTGGCAGAGAGACAGCCTGTGCAAAGGTCCAGGGGGAGAAGATTGAGAGCTCTCTGTAGAGCTGGAACATGGTGAGTGAAGCAGGAAGGGCAGGAAGATACTTGAGGCTGGAGAGGTCAGCGGGGGCCAAACCACAAGGTTTTTTGTATATTACATTAAGGAACTTGGATTTTGCTCTAAAGACACTTGAGAGCTGGGAGAAAGTTTTGAGCAGGAGGTTTTCTAAGATTGCTCTAGCTGTGGTGTGGAGACTAGATTGGAGAATTAGGGCAAAGAGTTAGTGGCTGTCATTCTAATATAGGCAATGGACAATTGTGGACCAGAAGAGAGGAGTGGCCGTGGCATTTCTCCTGGGAGGCAGGACTTTGAGATGGTTGGGGAGAGGGGAATCCAAGATGACACTTGGGAAAACTGGGCAGACAATGGCGTCATCTCGGAATTCAAAAGAACAACAGAGAATAACCCAGCTGTGGTGTATAATTTACAGAAATTAAAGATGAAAAGAGCAAAGGAATGCTCACAAACCGTCTTGGAGGAAAAAGACATGAGAGTGCCTAAATCTTGCGGTCCTCACGTGTTGTCCACATGCTGTCCCATCACTTGTATTTAGCAAACCTGCTCTCCTCTCTCTTGTGTGTGTCCAAGACACTCTCGAATCTTACGTAAACTCTATCAAGATATAGCCACTCTCTGCAACAGCACCATGCCCTGAGCCCCTTGTTTTTGTTTTTCTGATTTAGAGAGGCAACTGGAATGGATTCAGAGTTGATGAAAAGAAAAAGATAATAGTCGAGTCCTATAATAAAAACCTGGCCAAAATGATACAGATGATTAGCTCAAATCATTTTGCATAAGGCTGGCCCTCAGCAAAATTGTTTAGGAGGGATAAACATTTTGGTTCTTTCCATTTCTTCATAAAATATCCATTTTCATTTCCTTCCAAGTTTCTAGGTTCCTTCCACTGCTCCTTTCCTGTGGCAGCAGAGACCCATCCATACCCAAATCTTCAGCCATACCCACATTCCAGATCTTTCCATTCTTCTTAGAGCTAGTTAAGTATACAGGTCTTGTGTCCTAACTACTCAGGGCCCAGGTTGCTGGTAAAATAAATCCAGTACACTAATTTATTATAAATGAACAAATTAACTTACACTGCAAAATAATTAAATAATCAAATACTCTAATTAAGGTGATAATGACTACCAGCTAAATGTGTTTCCGATTTAGCTAATCCTGGATGTGCAGCAGTATGGTGGTGATTAAGTGCACCAGGCATGAGTCTGCCTGGGCTCAACTTCCAGGTCCAGCACTCACCAGCCACGGGAACCTGAGCAAGGGTACTTAATATGTGCTCAGCCTCTCTATCTGTAAAACGGGAATTCCATACATCTACTTCATAGGGTTGTTGGGATCATTATATGACATAAGGCATAAATTACTAATTACAAGGCCTGACACATAAGTAAGTGCTCAATAAGGAGCTACAACTACTGCTATTGCTGCTGTTATTATTATCGCTATTTTTTAAACCGGGAGCCTTCAAAGCTTTAACCCAAAGACATGGGTAAAGTGGAAATTTCAGTCACAATGACAGGGCCTGTGAATAAGCTCTTGATGGGGCGAATTCATTTGGTGTGTCTCCGTTTTAACCATACAGGAGATGGTCTGCTTCTCACAAATGTGGCTCTACTCTGCATATTGATTAAATGATAGACTCCAAGTTCCTTGAGGTAAAGACTATGTCTCGCTCACTGCCGTGTCCCTCACACGTAGTACGATGCCTGGCACATAGGTGGGGCTTCACAGGTTTTGCTGCATGAGTAAATACTAGAAATATCCTGACAGGATTGCTTCCAAAATCAATCCTGTTTCCTGACATCACAGCTACAAAAGCATTCCAGGACAGTTACAACCCCCAGCATCCTAAGAGTCTCAGACATTGTTAGAATGATCGTTAATGTTTCGTTATTTACATTTAAATCTGAGACTCATTATTTTGCATGATTATTTTGCTATTTTAAATTTTATGCAATGGCGATATCATGGTTCACTCAGTTCTCAACCTAGAAATTTCAAAGATCATGATATTCAGTCATATAACTTAGTGAATGGGTTATATGTTTGCAATGGAACCTGCAGTTCGGTGGTGTTCCTTTTTTTTCTTTCAGTTTTTCTGGTAAAGTCCTGTTACTCTAAAAGATATGAGTTATTTGAAGAAAGGCAAAGAAGGCTTAGAAAAATATCCTGTATGAATTATGTGATTATAAGGTTTTTGAACATGTTTCTCAAGAACATAACCATAAATACAGGGTTTCAAAAACTAAATCAAGGACACTCATATTGGGTGTGGTGAGCAACGGTTTCTAATCAAATTTCAGGGCTGGCCTTATGTTATATATAATACTGTGGTTTCTTGGATACTCTTAAAGGCACTAACAAAGAAAACTCTCTTTTTCCTCTTCACTGACACCTAAAATTCTTTTAAGACAAAGACGAGCAAATTGCAACCAGAAGCAGGTTTTGATAGAGGGGATGCAGAGGAATTATAGAATTTCAAAGAGATCCTGAAGGCATTGATCTAGGAGGGAAAGCGAGGACTGGGGGAATCAAAACAAAAGAGGGCCAAGGAAGAGCCTATTTGTTCAATTGTACTTTGAGGAGGCAAGTGGTTATTTTCAACTTTCTATGTCTTTTCCTTTGCATGTAATTAAAATATATAATTGGAAAAAATACTGCAAAGTTAAATATAATCTTGATCCATTAGATTGACAATCAGTCAGGAAACTTGAGGCTTGGTAACCTGAGGGAGATTTAATAAGAATCAATTAAAACAACTTGTTATAACAAAGGACATTTGGAAAATTTCCCTTTAAGCCAAAGAAATATTAAGAAACCAGAATGGAAACCAAGGGATGGAACTGCCTGGTCCATTTGTATCAGAGAGAATGAAGGATTGTTCTCATTAGCAATGTAGACTGGCAATTCAGTGTTGCATTTGAGAGTTGTTCTTTTTCTTTTTTAAAAAATTAAACTCAGGATCACGATTAGGCACATTTATAGTTACATGAGAATGAGTCCTATATTTGGTGAGTAGGGGCAATATATTAGAGACTGTATCTTTAATTCTGAGATAAGATACACAAATCATGATACAAAATAAACATGATTTCTAAATAATGCCAAATAAATAAATTACCTTTGTGGTTAAAAAATTGCTAAACGGTATGAAATTCAGGTTTATTTGGGAACCCAGGAAACCTAGAGAACTGGTGTTCTGTTTAATGACAAGTGCTTACTGGTCTTTCATGCTGCAGAATGGATGACTTCCCAGGTTCATATTCAAAAATACTCCTTGGCTCAGAACGAAATTTCCTTGTGTCCACTTTTCTGTCTGGAGGGTCCCAGTCATGCCTAGAAATCAACAACAAATTACATATTAAAATAATTCTCTATGCTTAAAACCGTTGTATAAAACCACTGATTATCTGTTTTCAAAGCTAATTTTAGTATAGACTTTTTTTTAAAGCATCTCAGGATAAAATGTTAATATGCAAAAAAATACCACATTTGTGTTCTGTTTTTCATAAATGATTTAAAGAAAGCCATTTCTTTGATTTCCTATTATATTTTCCTCTACTTTTTTTCGTACAAGGACTATCCTCCTGCTGGCTCAATAACTCACACGAGGGGTTTGTATTGATAGAAATGCAGCCAGTTATCTGCTAGTGAACTCTGGGGTCACAGATGGCAGCTGTGTATTTTTGTGTTTAGAGGAAGTGGCGGTTATGCTCTATTAAGCTGTGTGAGTTTATCCCATCACTCTGTGACCTGGCGTCCTTGATCCGAAGTGACAAGGAGTAATGTACACGTCATGTTTGATCTTGTTTATCTTGCAAGTGGCATCATAGTTTGTCTGTGAAAACTGCAAAAGTATCACTTGGGTTGCCATCCATAAGAGCAAGTTGTATGGCAGTGGAGACCCTCCATGGTTTTACCCTTGAAAAACCAGAGGCTGGCATCTATTCCATCGCATAGGAGACCCTGGAATCAGCTCTTTTTCCTGAACTAATATCCTTCAAGAGGCAGGCAAAGAGGGACTTCAAAAGTAAAGCTTTTCTAGGTAGCTGAGGCTGAAGAAGTCTTCCTTTGGGAGGATCACATTTGAGGAAGAAGGATTTTCTGACTGTAGATGGAGGCAATTCTTTTGTTTTTTTCCTTTTTTTTAAAAAAATATTTTTTTATTTATTTGGCTGCGTCGGGTCTTAGTTGTGGCATGCGGCATCTTTGTCACCTGTGAGGGATCTTTGTTGCAGCATGCAGGATCTTTAGTTGTGGCATGTGAACTTCTTAGCTACGCATGTGGGATCTAGTTCCCCGACCGGGGATTGAACCCGGGCCCCCTGCATTGGGAGCTCAGAGTCTTAGCCACTGGACCACCAGGCAAGTCCCATGGTGGGGGCAGTTCTGACCCATCGAGTGGGATGAAATTCTGACTCCATGCATGTTGGAAATAGAAGTTTCTACAAGACAGGAGAATTAGGGGCAGGCAGGTCCTGGCTTTCTAGTAAATTGATGAGTAATATTCAGCACACGTACTTTGAGCATCACATAAGACAATGTATATGAAAACATTCTAGAAAATTTTAAGGGATTATCGTGTTTCTCAGTGAAAGATTTATTTTTACTAGACATATAGGACAAAATACATTTAAATCTGAGTTCATTTTGGTTCTTTTTTTATGGCAGAGATAGCATTTTGTGTCTAGACAATTATTTCTCAAATTTAAGACATAACACCTATAAACATATAATCATCATGAGGAGACGGGCATTAAAATGAGAACTCTTCACACATAATGTATGTCTATCTTTGTGGTATCTTATACCCTATATGATCATCAGTTACTTTTAATGGTACAATAGGGTGTTGAATATAATATTTCTGGGATGGGTATGATAGATGGATGCTTAATAACCATATTAATACTGAATAATTCTTATATTCTTATTTATTATTGCTGGTATAGCATGAGCTAGGGCTTTAGTTAGAGCTGAGTGTGAATCCTGGCTTGGACATACTAGTTGCATGAGCTGAGCAACTTACTTTAATTTTCAAAACCACAGCTTTTTTTTTTTTTTTTTTCCTCTCTCTAAAATGGGTTTAAAATAGAACATATCTCATTGGGTTGTTCTCAGAATTAAGTGATATAATACAGGAAAAGTGCTTAGATTAGTGGCTCATAGTGAGGTCTCAATGAAGGTTACCTATAAGTAGTACTATTAGTCATTATCCTAATAAAAATGGCCCAATAGAAGTGTGTTTATAAATTTTTATTTCTGTTTGAATAGTTTCTATAAAAATATTTCAGTGGGGAAATTAAAGTTAGTGTGTGGAAATGAGTCACAGGTAGACACATCAACTAATGCCTTACTTATGATTTACGAATAACCTTTTCTGTTTTCAAAAAGATACTTTTGTGATCAGCGGGGCAATTTTAAATCATTAATAGTCCTAACATTTCAAATCTGAGGAAACTGAAAATTAACTGCATAGTCTCTGACCTGCTGTGCCAAAGGGAGTGTGTGTCAATTATTTCTATTTATTTGTCTCATATGCATTTATTGATCAAAGAGTGGAGATGATGCTCAGTTACTTCAAGTCTAACTCAGGTGACCATGATATTATGAACCAATATTGTGAAAGTGTTCACTACACTCTTGATAGAGGAGGTGAACATGGCACCTTTATAAGACTATACATATACTATCTCAGAAAGGTAAGCACTGATTCTTCTGCTGAATGCCCTGTGGGCTTATTTTTATCCTAAGCTAAATACAGGACACTTCAGGGGAAAATGCCTTACTTTTCTGTTGAAGACCGATCTCTTGGTCGAAGTGGTGGGATTGGAGGAGGAACATGCGGGGGAGGGACAGGAGAGGAAGCATCCTTAAAGGCATCAGTGCCATTGTCGGAGTGGCTTTTGGAGAGGGGTCTGTAGGTCTGGGTCTTGGCCGCAGGATGTGACTGAGCACCGTAGGGTGAGTTGTACAGGCCTATCAGGAAACACAGCACAGCAAAACAAAAACAGAACAGAAACAAAAACATTTTGAAAGTGCATTACATTATTTATACCCCACAAAAATATCCCATGATTTTACCAAGATTATTATCAGTAAACATATTCACAATGCATGCATTGGATGGTATGCTCTTGATTTATTAATATTATTAATTTATTATTATTAATTCATTAATGGATTGAATACACGAGCATTGGTTACAGTGAATCCTCATCAGTTATTATGGAATTAGTAATAATTCCAACTGGTACTAGAAACAAACTTACAGATACTTAGCAAATTTTCTCGTGGATAATGTAAACTAATAACGTAGTTAAGATTTTAGAAGAAGATTAAGAATACTTAATAGAACTGTTTCCAAATATCTTCTATTACTTTAAAAGCTCTGATTTGCATATGATCATTGACATGTTAATTGCAATCAAACAAAATATTGAGCAAGTTAAAGACATGCGGTGCAAGGCATAAGGAAACATCAACTCTCAATAAGCTTATAGCACATCTGGGGAAAAGAGACATGATTAGAATTATGGTTGAAAATAATTGGTAGCATATGATAAAGGCCACATGAGGAAAACGTATTTTAGGCATTAAAGATTTTAGAAGATGGTGATTGGTCAGAGAAGATATCACAGAACTGATGACACTAGAGTGAGCCCTGAAGGATTGGTTTGGGTGGGTCGGGGAAGAGGGCAGCGGAGATGGCAGAGGAAAAAAAGCAGCAGAAAGTGCAAGGCATAGAACAGCGCGATGTAAGGTTAGTAGGAGGGGGAGAGACTAATCAGAGTTGCTTTGTCTACTGATTAAATGGTAAAACTCTAAAGGGCTCTGCAAGTGTATATGTAACTACCGTTCAATTTACTAATTCTAATGGATGCAAACTTCAATATGAAAAATAATTATAAAAATTCTGAATTTCCTGCCACCTCAATCTTTTGAGCTAAGTCTATTTTCATTCATCTGCTTCTCCTGAAGGTCCATGCAAATTGGCTATGACAAATGAGACAGTGTCTGCACTTTTGTTTTGCCTCAGTGCTACAGTCAGACTTCAACCTGAGCGCTTGTTAAGAACTAAACAACAGACCCAGAATGGAGTTGCTCGTGCTAAGCCCCACAGCACCAAACCGAGACTTAACTTAGTTACAGTTTTGACTCTCCCAGAAATGGAATCTGAAAGCAGTCCATCAGGAATGGCCTGGCCAGCACGAGTTAGATACTCTGCCTAACAGCCCCCTGCCCTCCCCTCGGGAAAAGTGACCTTGCAATAACCCACCCGCTTTTTTCTTAGTCTAACTTCCTTGTTCCTGCTCCCTTCTGCCTATTGAAAGTCTTTCATTTTGTTCAGCTCCTCAGAGGTCCTTTCTATCTGCTATATTGGATGCTGCCTGATTCATGAATCGTTTAAAAAGCCAAGAAGATCTTTAAAATCTTCTCAGTTGAATTTTGCATTTTAACAAGCTAAACACAGGAGAGGAGTTAGGAGAACCTGAGACCGGGAATAAAAGTTGAGGGAATCTTAGCAGGCCACCTGCTATCATCTGGAAGAGCAAGGACTGAAAACCAGATTCTTGCAGCTTGCTGAGCTTGTTCTGCTTGTTTTTTTCCCTCTACTTGTCGTCGGACACTAGTAGCAGAATCCTCAACAGGGAAAAGGCCTGAGTGCTGGCCTTCAGGCCTCACGGAGGGGACAACCTCATCCAGCTTGGGGGTGTGGCTGGCAAGGGGACCTTGATGGGAGGCTGCAGCTGCCGAATGGGACGTGGGCCTCGGAGACTGCTCTACAGAAGGGAATAACAGGCACTGTGCAATCGTCCTGAGCCTGGGGCCGGGAAGTGACAGGGGCCCCGTGTGGGGTCCCCTGATGTGACATTTAGGAGAAAGCGATGATGGAAACATTTTTTAGGGGTCCCTCACTCCAGCCTGCAACCACTTCACAAGACACCAACTCACTCAAGTACAAGTGGAAATGCCCGGAATTGAAGTCGTTCCATTATGACCGCTGGCAACTCTGAGTCAGAAAAGTGGTCCAGCAAAGTGGGATGTTTAAAAATCCTTCAATGAATGATTGCATTTGGAGCAAAAGCATGGACAGGGTCACAAAATACTTTGCTTGACTTGTTTTTGGTGAAGTGTATCTGAAAGATCTTACGCAATTGTAATCATTCTCTCTACTGATAAAAGGAGATCTTTATCTTATTTTGTACCCCCTGTTACAGTATGTTCTTTCCTGCTGTCCTTCACACTTTGGTTAAACATTGCTGAAGCCGAGAATAAACTAACAGTGGGGATGAAGGAGATAAAATAGTATTAGTTCTCATTTCCATGAGAAAAGATCAAATCTTTTGTTATACATGCTGAGAAAAGAAAAAAAGCATCTTCCTAATTGTAGAAACTGAAATCGTGCACTCAGAGTGGTAAAAAAAAGGTGACTGGGAAGTTCTTCCAAGCATGGGAGGGCACAGTGTATTCATGCCAAGCAAGGAAACCCATCCTACCTGCATTATATGTATAAGGAGTATTATACATGTCTGTGTCATCATCTAGAAAATGAAACATAAATATTATGGTAATACAGATTGGTCACCACATCCTAACAAGATAGCAGAACTTCAGAGAAACAACAGATTTGTTAGAAAACCAACACATTTTACCTAGTTCATAAAACCATTTTTAAATTTTCAAATATTATGGGTTTTTTTTTTTTCTGTTTTTTTTTTTTTTTTTGCTGGGCCTTTGCAAATTGACTTCTCTGGGCTGTAAAGGTTTGCTCTGCTGCCCACTTCACAGCATACAGATATCAGTCCCTCTTCCTCCTTTCCGCCTGTTCTGGATCATGAATTTCCTTTAGTAAGTGCTTTAAAGATCCCTTGTCAACTCAGTGAGACCCAGCTACAGTCACTGTCTTGATATGGGGCAGATACACGTGGACAGAGGAATAATGCGTCCGTTTAAGCAGATAATACGCCAGGCCAGTTCATACTGTGGATGGGGAAGGATGAAGGCATAAGGCCAGAGCCCCTGGCACTACTCCAAGGGTCACCTTCTAAGAGGCTTCCTGGCAGCTCAGGGGTGAAGCAGGAGCGCAGGTGTCTGGGAGTTGAGGGGTGATCTAAGAATAAGGAGGAGTGTTGAAAAGAAGGGAGGGCCATGAAGTTTGCTGGGGTCTTGACAGTTTGTGTGAACCAAAACTACACAAAAGAGTATACATCCTTCAGCCCACAAGGACCTGATCAGAAAACAGAACTACATACCTGGCTTGTGCACCATGTGGATTTGCTTAAACATGGTCTTGTACCAGTCCTTTGGCCTGTCAACTGTCTGTAAAAGAAAATGTCCAACAGTTACAAAACTGGTTCCAAATAAACATTGTTCCTCTTTGTATATTTTATCTTTTTAAATAGCAGATTTCTGTTCTGACTCTTTACTATGTCATGATGACATATCAGTAATTTATCCAGGGATACATGCAATTTGTAAATATATTACCCTTTGTTTGAGTGGAGGCTGAGTTGGAATGTTATACGCTATGGTTCTATTTCTTCCAGGTCACAGCTGTGCCCAGCCCTAGATAGTTGATATTTGTGCAAGCTTATTTATATAAAATTAACTGAATAAAAGTTATACTGTTGTAATTGTTTGCTTCGCTCCTTTTGGATATTATGGATATTATCATTATCCATAATAACTTGTTAGTATACTGTTCAAGACATTATTTTAAAAATTAACTAGGGAATATTTTGGACTCGAATTGTATTCTGATCATCGGCTTAGAATTAGAGAAATAAAATTTGGTATTTACTAGTCTAAGTTACTAAAATACTGACTATAGTAAACAATCTAGTGTCCTAGAGCAAGTCACAAAATATAGATATTGTTTCAAAATTTCTTTAACGTGATAATAAAATGTTGGCAACATTTGCTGTGCTAAACTGTAAGTTCCTTAAAAGCAGAAGCTCCTTATCCACCCCGCTTTTGACATAATATAAACAGTAGGCTGCAGTGGAAAGCTGAGATTAATGTCAGATCAACCTAGATTCAAATCTTCGTTCCTTTCATTACTCTGTTTAATACTTCCAAGCAATAAGAATTTGGGCAAGTGAGGTAACCTTTTAGGGCCTCAGTTTTCTCTTCTCTAAGATGAAATAATTATATCCACATCGTAGAATTGTTATGGAAATTGAAAGAGACAGTGTATACAAAAAGACCTAGAACAATGCCTAGAATATAAGAAATGCTCAATAAATCATAACAGTAGGAAACCTCAAATATTTACAGAATAAAACAATGAATGAATCCAGGTTATTGGATGGAAGTCTACCTAATCGTATACCTGTGAAAGTGGACATATGCCTTTATAATCATAATTCAAGATTTTGCTTGGAGTGTCTTCATTTTAACTCTTCCAGGGTTATTCTGGTAAGAAACTTGACCATTCTGTATATAGTAACTAAATATACAGATTTTTCGAGGCAGTTCTCTTCATAGAAAATATTCTGTTAGGAAGGCCACAAAAATATTCTTGTATTTGTTAGACTGAGCTTTGGTGTAGATTTTATATCCTGATTTTTCTTTCCAATGTGGTCATCGTGTTTTCCATCTGGAAATTGAGGGTTTTGTGCTATATCTAGACTTATTTTGATCTCTAAGAATATATGATTCTGGTAATCACCACAAATACAGAGTAACATCAAGGGCTAATTGACTTTGTTGGGAATCACTTCTTCACTCATTCTAGGCTCTTTTTACAATGGAAATATTGAGTGGACCACTGGTGGACTTTATACTCAAATGGTGGGAGCTGGTGGGAGAGGCAGTGATAAAGCAAGAGTCTAGCTGTTATTTGCTGGGTTAAACAAAGTAGATGAACATGTATCTTTAAGGGACATTTATTTTCATAAAAGATGGATTTCTTTTTCATTAAGCTTTAATTCCTTTGCAGTCTTTAGCAATAAAAAATAAGACATAACTTTGTGTGAAAATGTTTCCCAGCCATACCTGGACACAACCAATGGGAACGAGGAAGCTGAATAAGTGAGTTATATCGCTGTATATGGCAATGCATCCTGACAGACAGGAGTTTTTCCTTCACTTGCTGGAGGGCACATATCCGGCGGGATCTCTGTTGTGCCATCTGCTAGCTTTATATGGTGAGCACAGAGATGCCAGGAAATGCCCAAGTTGGTTGGCAAAGAGGAATGTGAAACTGGTAAATGGGAATACTAAAACTCTATGTCCCTTTCTAAAAGAAGTCCTCTAAGCATTTAAAGTCCCTTTTATAAATGCCACCATGTAGGTTGTTATGGTAAACATTGAGATTAGGTAAACGGAAGTCTACTCAAATTTCAGGAAGTTTACTTGTGTATTTGTTCTTCAAAATGATTTTGCATGGACAGTAGCTACTAGTAAATCACTGTTTGGTTGTTTTCTATAACTTGGCTGAATAAACCTGAAATTTTACACTCCTGTAGTTTACAAAACATCAGAACTCTACATTGATTTGTCGTGCAGAGATTTCCAAAAAGGGAAAAGACACATATTTTCTACATTTTTGGTGATAATTATCATTATCCATAATAACTTGTTAGTGAGTATAGTGTTCAAGACATTATTTAAAAAATTAACTAGGGAATATTTTGGACTCGAATTGTATTCTGATCATCGGCTTAGAATTAGGGAAATAAAAATTTGGTATTTACTAGTCTAAGTTACTAAAATACTGACTATAGTAAACAATCTAGTGTCCTAGAGCAAGTCACAAAATACAGATATTGTTTCAAAATTTCTTTAACGTGATAATAAAATGTTGGCAACATTTGCTGTGCTAAACTGTAAGTTCCTTAAAAGCAGAAGCTCCTTATCCACCCCGCTTTTGACATAATATAAACAGTAGGCTGCAGTGGAAAGCTGAGATTAATGTCAGATCAACCTAGATTCAAATCTTGGTTCCTTTCATTACTGTTTAATACTTCCAAGCAATAAGAATGTACACCAGTATACATTACTCTATTCTATTTTCGCCCCTTTCCAGATTGGAAAAGACTCAAACGTTGTTATATTTGAACTTGAAGGAAAGAATCTTACATTTCACTTAACTACTCGCCTTAATTACACAGTCTCGTGGGATCTGAACCCTAGCGGGTTTTGTTGTTGTTTTTAAGGATGGCAGTAAAAGGCTAACATAGACGTCCCAGGTCGCATGAGAGAGGGCAGTCTGGGGAGCTGCTTCCCTTTCTTCAGATAACATTTGGTTAATTCTTGGCTTTCTAGAGTTTCCATGTTACTTTTTGAAATTCTGTTTCCTTGGTCTATGCTGGTTGTCTAAAATGAGACTCTGAGATGATACACTGGGACAGTACTGCCTTTGGTGTGTACACTGAGCAGAAAGCCCCTGTGAAGCAATGTAAGTCTGATAATCATTACTTTCTATGCGGATGAGAAAGAAAAACAGCCTTGGAGATTCTTGGCCTGCCGTGGCTCAGACATGGCGAGACTCCACATTTATAAACACAGCTATACTTGGGGATGTGCTCTGTGGGGCTGACAGATAAGAAATGTGAATGACTCTTCACACCTGCACCTTCTCTGTAAACTTTGAACAGTCTACATAAGAGCACAGCTGTACATAAAAATGCTGGTTCCTTATAAGGAACTTCTGAGTTGCTTATATTTTTATTTTCTATTTTATAGAGGGGGAACTTGCATTGAATGTCTAGTATCTGCGTTTGTTTATGCGTATCTAAACATGCTTTTGATTTGGCAGTAGATTAAAAATATATAAAATTTTAATATTTCTTGCTTTTTCACTAACCATCTATAACATCTGTTTTTTCCTTTCAAAACGTAAAAAGCAAGGTCTTGCTATTTAAGAAAATTATATCTTACGAATAAAGACAGTTCCAGCTTTGCATGTCCATTTGTGTCTATCATATATTGACTTAAAAACATACCTAGAGGTCTCAGATAAAATCAGACAATCTATAACTACACAGAATCAGGGATCTCCTAATTTGTCAAGGGTCAGTTAAACAAAACCAGTGACACTGTACCTGTCTGACACTGTATCCCTACATTATTAGGAAAAAAAATTCAAATTAAACCATTTTGAGTCAGAAATCTTAAAAGAGAAACAAACAACAAAGTGCCACCACCGGAAACATGCAGTCACCATAAGATTAAGAATGTTAGTCACAATCCCTGAACTTTTCCTGTCACTTAAATATGACAATCATTGGTTCCAACAGAGACTTTTAGGACTTTATAATTAGTCACATTCAACATCCCCAGAATCTAATGAGTCTAAAGCCCCAGCAACTGCTCTACAGATTTACTTTCTGGCTTCCAATTCTCATACAGATGCTTGGAATAATCAATTTTCAACTTTCCTCTCCGAACACAGGATCCCCATATGATGAATGCAAATCCAAGGAGACAAGAGACCCCCAGTCTTTGTCTTTCGTTCTTTCTGAGCGATTCCAATCGTCCCTGATCTCTTTTTCTGATCTCTTGCCGGTTCTTTTCCTCTCTCCACCCTTGTCTTTGGCCCCCCAGGTTTGCCTTCCAGGCCAGTAGCTCTCGGCACCAGCCCAGCCGCGTACGTGGGTGTTGGAGACCGAGTGTATGCAGTCGGCGCTCCATTCTCTCACCACCCCCCAGTTTCACCTGCAGAGGTGCTGCCGCTCTCATCCTGGCGCCCCCCGTATTCCTTCGCGCAGGCCAGTACAGACCTCCTCTCCAAGTGGCCTGGGTCAGCAAGCAGCTGCCTGCCCAAGCTCAGCCTCCGCTGCTGCTGAGCTTTGCCAGAAGGGGCTGCCCTGACACACCGAGCAATGTTCTGGCGGAGTTTAAAGACTTAAAAAAAAAAACCCCAAACACTTTCACTTATCGCCCCGGAGAGCTCACAGCAGGCACAGCTGACGAGGGACACTAAAACGTGGTGTGTATTTTCCTCAGACAGTTTTTCCTTTCCTTGACATGAACTCCCTTCCCTCCAATCATCTCGCTGCCCAGCACCCAGTTCACAGCTCCCAGTCTCCTGGTGGTAACACACATCCATCTCAAGAAACAAATCACTGGTTTACTCGCAATGCACATGGGAATTCAGTGCAGCCAAAGAATTCACATTTTCTTCTTCCTTCTCTTTTCTCTCTCTATTGCCCCAACACTCCGTGGAAAAGGTAAAACCAAACAAAGCCTACTTTTATCGTTTAACAGAATCACAATTTTCGTGATTTTTTTTCGTGATTTTTAATTGAAATGGAAAAACAGATTGGGTCATTATCTTCAATCGACAGTTCCCTTTCTCTGCCACACACAGCATAATATTCATGAGAACTCAGATGGCACGGAGGGCAATCCTCATTATATAAGACCATAGGAATGCACAAAGCCATTGACAATCCATCCTTTGTGGAGCCTGTGCACAGCCCCGGAGCAAGGCGCGCTGGCATTTCCTACCGTTCTAATTGCCGTGGGGATTCCGGATTCATCCACCGGCCCGATCCCCGGGTAGTGCGGTGCTTTGATGACTGTCACTCTCTTCTCCTCCTCTGAGGATCTGTACAGTGGTATCGAGCTGCCCATGCTGCCGTCCAGAGACTGTGCATGCTGGGGGTATGTCTCTGAGGAATCTGTGGAGAAAATTTGGCGAAATATACTTGATGCATGAGGAATCAAATTAATGGAGCCTCATGCCTACCGTAATATAATATATTTAATTACATGTAATTACGTATAATTACATAGTTATATGTAAATATATAATACTATATTATAATATATTTATAAATAAATATAAAGTGTATTTCCATCACTATATTTTTAACTCATTGACCTTAAATTTGAGCCACTCATTGTTAACATGTAGGTATATATTGAATAGACCTCTAACAACAAGATCCTCATTATTCAGTGATGAGGGGAAGGGGAAGAATAATATTTGTTGAAAGACCATGCGGCCACGTGGCAGCCACTGTGTTAAGAAAGCATTGTACATGCATTACTTCATTTTATCCTTCTAGTAATCTTGGGTGAGGGGTCCATTTTATAAATGAGGGGACAGAAGCTGAGACAAGTTTAGTAATTTCCTTCAGGTCATCATTTACATTACTATTATTTTGGTGAAACTGCTGACTACCATTATTTTAAAGTACGAAAGTGTACTTTTAGGATGAAAAATATGACTATTGAGTCTATGACAGTGATTTTATAAAAATAAAGTGAAAACAAAAATCACATAAGGAAATCTTCACATCCAAACATGTACTTGGATGTGAAGGCTTATGGGTAGAGAAATGATTGTAAGCTATTAGTATTAACGTTTATTTAAGACTCCATGATGGCCACTAAAGTAAAGTAGCTTCGCTTTTACTTTAAAGTAGCAAAAACCATGACTTCTCACCCCTTGGATGTGAAAATTGCCCTAAGCATACATTGTGACTGAGATTTATCATGCTCTTCATGCCATCTTCGTTAAATTTTTGGTATACTTTCATAAGAAACAGAGAGGACATAGGTGTACTATATATTCCACTTAGAGTTTACAGGTATTTATGAAAATCTACATTATCATTTATTTAGTACAACTGATAATATGACCTCCTGTTTTTCTACAATAAATTTCAAAATTTTGCTGACCAAGAATGACTCTTGGCCATGGTTTGTCAGATCTGTTAGTCAGGTCTCTTTTTATGTGCATATGGAAAAGTCCTTATGTCAGGGCAGCAGTCATTGATTACGTATAGGTATAGATATAAATATAGACATCTAAAGAGATATGACTGTGTTTTTGTAGCAAATTTATACAAAATTTCATAAGATTTTTAAAAAATTTAACTCATCATTATAAGGATAAGTAGAGATAAGACCTTTGTAAACTAATATCCGTTATAATATTTGTAACTGCTGTTACTATGACTATGTTTTAGTTTGCAACAGAAGAGCATTTTTAATCCATTTCTGATGAAGAATGAATAAGGCTAGGAATAAAACTGCTTTACGTGCCATTGTATGTAAAAGTAGTATCTTTTCCAAGCAACTCTGAATTAAGACACAAAGTGATATTTGACTCTGATTTTCCATTTAATTACAGAAAGGATTTGAGTGGGCAACCATGATGCTAGTATTTCTATCAAACACTTTTTGAGCACTGAGTATTTGCAAAGTCCTAGCCTAAACAAACAGTGTTAACTCTCTTCATATGTGGGTCATAAGATTCTATGAACTTATAGCTTACAAGTTAGCCTTTTATTTTATTATGCTCTTATATGGTCCACTAACTCTCATTTTTGCAGCTTTGTCCTCAACTTTATAAAGTTCCTCTAGGGCAGAATAGATTTGTATATCCTCCTCAGGACCTATCTCAGCACTGGCCAATTGGAATTTGTTCAGTATTTATCTACAGAATTTCTTTCTCTGTAGTATAGTTTATATGTAAAATCCACCCATTGATATATTCTAATATAAAAGCCTGTCCATACTTAAGTATTTATATATTTTGTTTGTTGGGGTGGGAGGGACAAAACTGTGTTCATTAAGACAGGCAAAGGGGACAGAATCCAACTTTGATAATAATTATTTGGAAAAATATTATGGCTAGGATAATTTGTAGAGTTTTACTATAGATGTGTGATCATGCATAGCTCCATAAAGAATCTAGATATAATGGACTCCTATTATAATACTACACCAGGGAGTGATTATATAAGGGCAGTATTTTGGCACAAAGACATTCTACTCTCTTATACTGTAAAAGGACATCATTATAAGATTCACAGATGATCCCAGGAGCAGCCTTAGAGAAGGTGCAAGTATATTTAGACTTTTCTTTGAGTCTCGTGGCTACATGTAAGTCTTATAGTTAGAGAGGTTTTGTTGGCCATAGAAGTTGAGTTCCACAATCCATAGGCTGGGTGTTCCTGGGTAAACTAATAGCCTCATCTTCTTTCAATACACAGTGTCGGGGAAGAGAAGGCGCTGTCTGCTGTCAACGACGACATGGGAGTTAAAGCCCTGTGTTCTAGTTTCTTTCTCTCTGCTGGTTGGTGGTGGCCAGAGGATCGGTCTCCTGCTTTTCTGAGAGGTATGTCGTGGTCACGTGGTCCTCCGCCGTCTTCCCTGTTTCTTGCTGCCCTGCAATCCTTCTAGTTGCTCAACATGGAACCTTTCTCAGCTTGAATTCAGATGATCGTTCGATTTGGTCTGTTTTTCAATGTTTGTTTGGTTTTTTTTTTTTACATTTTTAAAAACTAAGAAATATTTATTACATTATTTTCTAAATTGTCCTAATATATTTTGCTGCATAAAAATGTTTCTAACATTATATAGCACAGATTCTTTTCCAGGAAGCTTTAAAGAGTTCATGAGCCCCATGAAATCATATGTTTAAAAATTTATATGAATGTCCTAATGTTCATTTTTTTTGGGGGGGAGGACAGCTCTGTCTTTCATTTAGTTCTTAATTCCCAAAGGATTAAGAACTATCTTTCTATAAAATTCTGCATCATTATTCAAAGGAACTCACATCCCTGACTGGTGGTCTTCTGGTCTCAGTTTGAATAGTAGTTTACTACTTTGGGAGGCAGCCTATCCCCTTGTTAAACTGTTTTAACTGTTAAATAGTCTTCTTTATATATATCAAAAGAATTTTCTACAATGAAAGCTTTTCCACAAAAGAAAGGGCTGTCTCGAACATGGATGGTATTTGCCACCCATGGAAATTCACTACATGAATGTTCTCCTGGTATATATGCACACTCCTCTCCCCAACTGGCCATCTTTTTCTTTCTGCCCCATCACCCCAAATATCTAATAGCCTTCTCCAGACTCAGATATAGATGCAGTCATCGTCTTGGAATAGCCGGGTCCCTATTTTCTCCAGTGTTAAATCCTCTGCCTTTAATTCCTCCCCTAGGAGAGGCTCATTAAATAGTGGAGTATTGAATGTTTCTGCTTCCTTTTCCACAAATTACTTGGATGCTTTATATTTTTCTCATTTGCTTTGTACCTGTTATATTGAAATTGTCATGAAAATCATGACTATGAGATGACTTACCAAGTGACCGGCCATGCTGCATGATAATGCTTGAATTGAGTGAGCCTGGTAGCGAGTAGGCAGAAGGGGAAAACGGCCTTTGGTAGTAACTCAGTGGACTCACAGTGCCTCCAGAGTTTCCATTCACTGTTATCTGGCTCTGAGAAAAGTGCAAAGACATCCTGTTAAAGCACACGGTCCCCTGTAAACGTCACTCCTTTAGATGGCAATAATGGCTTCCATTCACATGACAGTAATCAGCCGTCAAGTATTTATTTACTGACTGATGTCGAGAAGGGCATGGGACATTTTTTTTTCAGTGTCTTCTCTATCTTCGTTTACTCTGAAAATCACTCTCTTTATATGTCAGAGGGCACAGGAGGTGATTAGGAGAATGGAAGCAGCTGACCAGTGGGTACATTGCTCTGCCAACAGTGATGTCCAAAGATATCAGAGGAGCCAGTATAAAATAAACGTGGAGAGTGAATCTGCTCTAATGTCGTGACTTAAATCACACTGCTCTGCGTGTAGGATTTTAAAAGAACATTCTTTGACAAGAGGAAAGTGATCGGTTCTCAGACTTAATCAGGGATATATATCCTGTAGCGAATCAAGGTTTCCAGGGCAAGGTGACTAACATAAGGAGGACAGTTGTTTGGATTTATGTATGTCATGAAGCAATCTATTCTGGAAGAATCAAATACCTGGCAAAGCATCAGAAAGTGGTGTTAAACCCCCGGCTTCTTCTACTCATGTTTCATTTAGCACGTTATAGGCCTCTTTTTGGTTCCTTAATAATTTATTGTTTTGATTGCTTTATATTTGAGTATTTTCATATCCCCAGTGGTATTTCAAGATTCTTGTTGAAGATGGTCGTGTATATGCTTTTTAAACATATTTTTCTGTATAACATGCAACCTGGTGCTAATAAGATAATAGATATTCAATAGATACATATTCTAATTGAATTGAATCAGCTCAGTTAGAGAGGTTGAGCTCACTATTAAGCATGCCTATCTGTCCACAACACAGCACTGAGCATTGTGGAGATTGCATAATGCATGCAAATAAGATAAAACATTAGTAAGAGCAGTTAGTTAAAATACCTTACAGCTACATACACACAAAACACATATATGCACATAGATAAAGAACCATAATTTATGACCTTTATCTGCTTATTTTAAAACAAATTAAACTTCTGTAGTATAGGCCTGAAACATAGGTAAATTAATTGCACATTTCCATGATTTTTCACTTTAAAGCAGATGTTTTCAAATAATGTAGAATTAATCTAGTTTCATTACTTTATAGCCATACCACATCTGTCCTAAAGTCAGTAAGCATATCATTACAACGATTGTGCTTAATGATGAACTACTGCTCTGAGCTGTTACAGAAATCATTATTAGCAACCCTATCTTGAGGGTCATCTACCTTAGAGCACTGGCCATTCAGATAAGTGTGATGCACTGATCTACCCAAATGCTTCAGAGTGCTTATATATCTTTGATGAATTATTTGAGACTATTTTTGCCTCCTTGCCCAAATCCAGTTTGGTTGATCTTTGTAAATATAATTTAAATATTATTGTTATAATTAATGTTAAAGGCAGGAGAATTCTTCTTATTAAAAACTATCATGTTACTATGTAACTAAACTTAGGAAAGTTACCCTGCCTCCTAATTTGATGGCTTCAATAACATTGGTTATGGGTTAAACAAAATAAAAGCTGCAAATAGATTTAGTCTTTCATCATATTAAATCAATTAGGATTTTACTAATGAAATAATACTATTAGAATTTTAGAAAATACTTTATTGTTATAGTGAAATAATTATTAGGAAAACCATCTCATGGAGAAGGTATGTGCAATTTAAACTGTTACTTGAAACTAAGTTCAGTTACAGTCGGCTCCACAAAGCTATATGTATGCCTCTCAGGCTCCTGAAGAGTCTTAGAAACAGTAAATTAAATAGGCTAGTACATAAATTAATACCCTATCACTGCTTTGTATTTTTGGGTAAAGGCATTCCTTAGAGTTTTAAAAGTAAAGAACTATTGAAAGCATAGTAGAACATGGAGAGGCTCATGCCTGTTGCGCTCCAGGTACTAGTGGCAGGGGAGGTATTAGCCGTGGAAAAGGAGGTTCCTTCGCAGCTAGTCTCTGAATGCAACATTTCAGGGGAAAGTTTTATACCCAGCTGTTGAATGAATACTGAAGCCCATCTAAAGTATTATTAAGTATTTAGTAAAGATACTAAAAAGTATCTTTTGTCTTCTGTAATTGCAATGTCTTGAAAAACATATAGTTTATAATATTTCTCCAGGCATGAAATTCACAGATTTATGACCTTGATGCAACATAAAAATTATGTAGCACCGCTAAAATTTTCTCTATGACAATGCATATTTAGAACTTCATTATGAAATCAATTTTAGAAAACAATTCCCTTTATTTTGCCTAAAGTTATGTGCCTTTCAAATTGAAGCTATTATCTATACTTTATATGCAATAGAAAATCTGCGCCATAAAATTTTGAAACACTTTAGGCATTTATAAATCATTTATTAGGGACTGCTTGTCAAGTAGATATATTTAGATGAAATAAATACGTATGGGAAATATTTATATATTGCTCTAAATGGAAGACAAATTATTGACATATAAAACAAATATTCATAAATTTCTATACTGGAGTGTCTTGGGAAAATAATTCCAACAAAATCATAGGGCTAAGTTTCTGCAATGTAGATTAAGGTTATTTACATCATTCACTCCTGCTGGATAGATGGGTTCAAAAGATGTAGCTGTTAATGAAAGGGGAGCAAGAAGAATTAACATCATACAGTGAGTAATCATGTATGTGACAAACAAGGAGATGTGAACTGTTCACACAGGGCACATTCATATGAATCTCTGAAGTAAACTGTTATCTACCAGGATTTAATACTGGATTAAAATTTTAGACTTTCTCTACTAATCTTCATCATATTATATGTATACCTATCTAAATTTCTGAGAAAGCTTCTTATTAAGGCAAATCACTGTACAACTCATTAGCTAGAGCAACACAGTGTAAACATAAGTGACTCTAAAATGAATGAAGAGAATATAATTGACCTTTTGAGCCCAAAATAGGTTTATGAGGATGAATGTAATGTATTTCCGTAACAGATTGTACAGAATCGGTTTAGATGGAATCAACATCTATGCAAATAAAAATGCTCAGCTGCAAAATCAGATGGCAGACAAGAAATTGGTCCTTTTGGTCTTTGGAGATCTGTTTAAAAAATGATGGAGCATAGGAAAGAAGAATAATTACATGCATGATAGCAGGGGTGGTTAAAGTGATGCCGTCTGTCATGGCAGACTGCTGACCCAAGGTTGGGGAAGATGTTTCAGAACAGTCAGTTTGTCAGAGTCAGCTATCTGCAGCTCATCTGGGGTGGCTGAGGAGTACTCCCTGGAGGAGCAGGGGGAGTGCTCGCCCTGGGAGGTCTGTAGTGAGAGAGCCTGTGGCGTTGCTGTGGATAAGGCAGGCAGGAGCAAGAAGAAGGGGTTTATAAAAGCAATGCAAAAACGTTGGGGGTCTTTGCAGGTGTGAAGGCCCCAAATCAGCAGGTGGTAGCAGGGTAAGTGATGCTGGGCTGGAGCCACCATCTGGTGAAAAAGTGGTTGGGTTAAAAGGTACCACAGAAGGAGGGCATGAAGAAGAGGTTTCTGGTGGGGTTTGTCTGTGTGTTTGTGAAGCATTTACCTCCAGCACATTGGCAGTTAAGTTCTGGTTTCCGAGCTGAGTTTGAGGAAAAAATAACGAGGAGAGATATAAATGATCCAATTAATAAAAACATCTCTTTTTCCAATGTGGCAGAGAAGGCAAAGCATCGGTTTTATTTGCAAGCACTCTAAGGAAATATATTCAGAATTAGGTGCCAACCACACAGTAGAGGAAAAGCATGAAAACATGCAGAAAAGGAATCCAGTAAATGTTTTTTGGAAATAAGACCAGTTTTCACACAGCTTTAGTTTTGGGTGAGGGCTTGAGAGTGTTGGCATAATGGAATTTTTTTTTTCTCCAAAGTTTTGGTTTTTGTACTTGTGACAACAAATTAATATCAAGTCATTCATTGGTTGGCAGAATTAGTTTTCCCTTCACCAGAAAAATCTTATAGCAGATTTCTCCCTACTGCCTCCTTGTTGGAAAATGTCCCCCAAATATAAATCAGTTTGCCTCATGTTTTTCTGATTTTCAGATCTAGAGACTGATCAAATTAAAAACAACTAAATGGAAAGGGAATTTTGTTTCCTTTCCACTCATTGAATCTCTATTTTAATTTCACTATAAAATACTAAAGGAATTGAACTTTAAAATATCCTAGCAGTGCAAATAGTGGTACCTTTGTGTGAAAATGAAATGAAAAAAAAAAAACAAAAACAGCCACTGATGATGTTAGAGTATACCCTAGTTGGTTAGAACTACTGTTGGCTTAAAATCTTAGGTAAAGGAGAAAGAAACTGAAGGAGAAAGAAAAGGTTTAATACCTCCAAGGCTAAACATGGCGGAGGGGTGGTCTGTAAAAGGAAGAGAGTGGATGGCCCATTAAAGATGTCATAGCTATCCATTTTAACCTTCATGATAGCTGACCACACAGGGCAAATATGATAATAAGTGAATTCACTCAACATGAGTGAATGAAACTCTGAAGCAAATTTTTTTTCTTACTCCTCACCCCCACCTCCAAAATAAAGGTTTTTTTGAGTGTTCAGTATGGGGCCAGTTGTAACATAGATAGCCAGAGTATTATAGGATATTAATACAAGGATGGGGAATGTATTAAAGAGAACTGTATAAAGTTAAAAATCTTGCCTAGTAAAGATTTAAGTGATTCTTGGCCAGCCATCATCTTCCTAACAGTTGATGTCATGCAGACTGTTGATCTCATAAAAAGTTATAATTAATTTTTGTCCTCAGAATTTTAATTGGAGAGTTTAAAAATATCCATTATATAAAAAGGTCTCTTGGCCACAGATACCTTAAAAATCTGAGAGCTATTGATCCTTCTCTTAGGAAAAATGCACAAATTCATGTATGCATAAAATTTGCATCAACTTTAGGGGTTCATGGATACTTGAAAGCACATCTTTAATCTAACAGGTTAAGATACTCCAACCCTGGATAAAAAGACAGATTTTTCTATTCTATTCTTATCTAGTGAGCTTTTGTTGTTGTTGCTTAAAGACACACATTTTAAATGTGATACTTTTATACTCATATGTGGGCATTGCAAACTCAGATGCTGACCCTGGGCCAGGAATGTATCCAGAATGTGCAAATCAGGCTAGGGGTTAGATAAGAGGGAACGATGGTCCATTCTCTACGCCTGCATCTTTATTCCTGTCCTGATACAGGGAGGGGGAAGGGTAAGCTGGGATGAAGTGAGAGAGTGGCATGGACGTATATACACTACCAAATGTAAAATAGATAGCTAGTGGGAAGCAGCCGCATAGCACAGGGAGATCAGCTCGGTGCTTTGTGACCACCTAGAGGGGTGGGTGGGATAGGGAGGGTGGGAGGGAGATGCAAGAGGGAGGAGATATGGGGCTATATGTATATGTATAGCTAATTCACTTTGTTCTAAAGCAGAAACTAACACACCATTGTAAAGCAATTATACTCCAATAAAGGTGTTAAAAAAAAAGAAGAGGGAATGATAGAAACTGGTAGAGGGGAAAGGACATGTTGCCCCAAGGCAGCCAAATTAAAAATTAACTCAGTGGCAACCAAACAAAGGATATCTATAGTCATAAACCCTTAGGCCATATGTTTTTTGGCTCAGTAAATGTAGAATCTGGAGGTGGAAGGCGAATAGTTGGATGTGGGCTTGGAGTGGAGCTTGGGGTACAGAGAAAGGGAGCAGAGTCTGGCAGGGCCAGGCTGAGGGTGAGGTGAGCAAGGCACTTATCTTGGGTGCAAAATTTAACAGAGTGACAAAAACTCAGTCATGGAGATAAACACTATTTTAATGCAATCTTATGAAAAAAAAATCAAAGTCAATACAAAAAAAATCCAAACTGAACAAAATATCAAAAATTTAAATAATGAACAGTGCCATGCCAGGTCACATTGAAGACTGAGGAAAAAGGAAAAATTTGTATCCTGGATTTTTAATGGAAGCAATAATATTATAATAAAATAATAATATTTTCAAAATCTGTTTTTTCCCGATCTCATTTTCAGTTGAGACAATAGCCATGCCTGACAAATTTCCCTTGGCCAACGACGATCTTAAACAATTTTTAACTAATTTAAGATGAAGTTAAAATTGTAATAAATTCTGTTTTGGTCAAAATAAAATATTTAAACTTAAAATAATGTTCAGTTTTGATACAGTTACTTTTCAACTTTTCAGTATTTTTTAAACTGCTGAAATGTCCTAGAAAAAAATGACATACATACATAAAAACATACGTATATGGGGGAAATATTTTTCTTTCTGTCTCAGGCTCTAACTGGCTTGACATGGCACTGTAATCTGGGATCTTAACACTTCCCTCTTGAATGTCTTTAGTGGTTGAACTTCTAGGCCTCATTTCTCAAGGAACGTATGACATATGTCTTAAATATCAAGTGAAAGGATGTGACAGGTTTTGTTCTCTACTTTTCAATAGAGCTGATAGTAATTTACTTGAAAAAAATACCTAGGAGAGAGTTATACAAAAATCAATCTTTATATTAAGAAATTATTTGTATCTTATTAGGTGTCATAATGGTATTTTCATTATTTTTTTCTCTTCACCCATTAGACAGAGGTACTAAAATTTCTACAGACCTAAGGATATCGTACCTTATATTGGCTTTAAACTACTACCAGGATAATTGAAGTTGACAGTTGAAAAGAAATGACAAAATAATGAAAATTGCTGAAGCCTTGTGATGGGCTACTTAAAATGGGTTTTATTCTATAATTATCCATATCACTGTTAAGATTTACAATTTCCATGGTAACTTTAAAAGAAACAATTTAAGGCTTTCTCTGAAAAAAAAGTTCGCTTTTACATACCACCCCATCTCCTTCTGTGATAATCCACCTCCTCTCTCACAGCCCTCCTGAGGGGATGAGGAGGAAGTCCCTGGCTGCCGTGTTTGTACCAGGCGAGCCCAGTTTATTGTTTAGGAGGGGGAATAACTGAACTAAACTGGGCCAATGAGGCACTGCCTCTTTCCAGGGAATTTGAATTAAATGATACTGAATGCCCCAGTCAGGTAATCGTGTACCCCACAGTCCCAGATGCAAGTTCACACATAATCAGAGCCAGGGAATGTCATGGAAATCCACAGGCAACTTGGAGACATGAGAGGGCAGAAGCTAAGAGAATGTGGCCGACTTGCAGGGAGGCGAGACAGGAACTGGGTGGCATCTAAGATGGGCAAAGAGAGTAGCTAACTGGTCATTCCCCAGGCCCCCTAAGACCTGGCTTTACTGCCTGCATTTCGTGACACAAAACTGCCCTGTAGCCTCAGAATAAAAACCCTTTTTACCAGAGGTCTTAGCCTTATAGTCCCAACCCACAACCTGGGCGACAAGTGATCTAAGATGGTCACACAGATTTGGGCACATTGATGGAGCGTGTTGTCTGGGTCAGGGGGTGAATATTTCCACTGTGCTACTCAGACCAGCAATATGATTTTGACTCTGAGAAGGTGTCACATCTTAAGAACATTGCCAGAACATGGGGTTCAAGTGTCAGATTATATCAGAAACTAGAGGCACTTGAACCTCCTGGTTGAGCTGTGGGTCTAGAGTCGGACAGACGTGGCACGCTGTCTACCTTCCCTTGGCCTCAGTTTCCTCATGTGTAAAAATGCAGACATTAATAAAACCCAACTCCTAAAGCCTGTGAAAATTAAGTGAGAAAATGTATGTAAAGTGCTAGTCCAGCATTTTGTGTGTTGTAACAGCTCTCAGTAAATGAGAGCCATTTTTTAAAAATTAAAATGCTTGGAAGGCATAGGAATGCTTTGCCCAAAGCAAACAGCAGGGTAGAGAGAAGAGTAATATGAAACGGGAGACAACGTCATCTCTTTTGCTTCCTGTTGATGAAGTACAGAAGTTACGGAAGGCAGAGTGCCTCAATATGAGAAATACTTTCTAATACTTAGATCTGAGAATTGCCCGAGCCCTGACTAGCTGTTCCTACACTAACTGAGCTCTCCATACCTATGTGTATTCAAGAGGAGGCAGGCTGCTCTTCTATTTGGAGGTGTTATAGAGGGGCTCCTAGGTGATTTCTAAATTCATACTGGAATCCCAAGTATTCTCTACTGTTCAATCATTCAAACACACACACACACACACACACACACGTACGTCAGGGGGAGGATTTGCCATAGACCTGATCAATTGATCTCATAACAAACCCATAAAAAAGAAGTCATGAGATATTGGTTGGCCATCCTAATAGAACACATGAGTGATTAGAGCTGGTGTTGATGGGATTGGTCCAGAAAGCATACTCTGTATTCTACACCTTTTCTGTCATCCCACACTGCTGACATTTATTCATGATTAAGCCTTCCTTAAAGCGTCTACATCTTGATCCCATGGAGCAAAAGAGATGAGTTTTCTCCTTTGTCTACTTGACCCTGAGACAAAGTCCCCTCTGAGTCCCCAGCATATGTGCAGGAGGAGCTGTGAAAGTGAGGCTTTGGCAAATGCTTGATGACGTTATTTCATAATAGAAGGGCCAAGTTTATCCTCCTGAAGCAAAGGCCACAACACTAACAAATGCCAGGGAAAATGTCTGGGGTGTAGATTTTGCTGTCTTTCAAAGCTTCTGGTTTAGACATTCACTTATCTGACATTGAGAACAATGTGACATTTTTAGCAACAGGATGTCTGTTCACATAGTGACAGAGGGTAACATACCTCATTTTGTGTTCTCTCTATATATAAATTTGTAGGAGGTAAATTAAAACATACGCAGCTTATAAAACAATATGTTGTATTATCAGATACAGAGAGAATTAAAATTCCTAATGGTAGGCTGCAGTCTTCTTCTTACACTAATGGTCAGACTTTAATGAAAACAGCAAAAGTATGTAAATGAAACTTCCAGAACACTAAAGTTTCCTTTTCACCTCTCAGTGTAGAGCATTTTTGTTTCTTGGGACTGCTAATTTCTTGGGAGGATAATTCTTTATAATAGAGCATATATTTGGCTAATTCATGATGTGTAGCTGACAGCTCTTGGCATTTACTGAGACTTCTTGCAAGAATGTGGAATGTAAGTATTTAAAACGAAAAGGTCACCACCGTGAAAGGCCATTAGGTGGAAAATGAGACAAAAGTAAAGTATATCACAATAGGCAAGATGTGCAAACATGTCTAGATACCGATCAGTGGATGAATGGATAAAGAAAATGTGGTATATACAGACAATGGAAGATTATTCAGCCTTAGAAAAAGAAGGCAGTCCTGTCATATGAGACAACACGGATGAACTTTGAGGGCATTATCCTAAGTGAAATAAGCCAGTCACAGAAGAAGAAATACTGCATGATTCCACATATATGAGGGCTCTAAAATAGTCAAGCTCATAGAAGCAGAGAGTGGAAAGGTGGTTGCCAGGGGCGGGGGAGACGGGGAGATGGGAGTTGCTGTTCACAGGTGGAGTTTCAGTTACGCAAGAAGATGATGTGATTACATTCTAGAGATCTGTTATACAATATCATGCCCATAGTTAACGGGACTCTATTGTACACTTTAAAATGTGCTAAGTGGGTAGATCTCATGTTATATATTCTGACACAATTAAAAAAACTCAGAACTGCAACAATTTTATGCCACCTTTTGAGAAAGTGTTATAAAAGACTATACATTGTCATCTCGGAACCAACTGTTGGTTGGATGAAACAAACTTTTATCCACCCATTCAAAAAATGTACTATTGAAAATAATATATTTCCTTTTCCCAATCAGATGCATAGTTTGGAAAAAGGATATTATTTTAAAATAACAACAGTTACTCCATAGTGAGGGATTATTATGTAGCAGGCAGTGTCTTATTCAAACCCCATAGCAATAAATGCTATTATTATCCCCATTTTATAGATGAAGGAAGTGAGGCTCAGGGAAGGGGAATAACTAGATGAAAGGTCTTACATTAATAACCCCTTAAGGAGCCGATTGTCCAGTTGTTCTCCTCCCAGTCTCTCTTAAGCTCACAAGAAAGTTCCCCTCCCCACTTCTAGGTCAGTGGTAGGTTAGCAGACCTCATCTTACATATGTACCGTCAGCAGCATTTATGCAGTTAACCATCTCTCCTCGATATACTTTCCTCACTTTCCTGGATTCCCTCCTCCCTTGAATCTCCTTAGCTGATTCCTCCTCTTACTGTTGGGATGCCCTTGGGCTCAGTCCTTGGGCCTCCTCTTTTCTCTGTAGTCATGCTCTGGTCATCTCATTCAGTCTCATGGCTGCAAAACCATCTATAAGCCGATGGCTTAGATCTCCAACCTGGACCTTTCACCTGAACTCCAGACTCATATATCCAACTACATACTGGACCTCTCCATGTGGATGTCTCATAGACACCTCAAAATTACCATGTCCCAAATGGAACCTCTGATCTTTCCACAAACCTGCCTACTCACGGTTATCCAGTCTCAGTGGACAAAGGGTGGCAAATTCCATTTTTCCCCGTTGCAAAGATGCAAAACTTTGAAGTCAGTCTTGACTCTTCTCTTTCCCTCACCTCCAACATGCAATCTGTCAGGAAGTCCTATTTACTCTATTTTCAAAATACATTCAGAATTCGATTTCTCACCACCTCCACTGTTTCCACCCTGCTTGGAGCCACTGCCATTTTTCACTTAAGTTGTTGCCATAGCCACCTACCTGGTTTGCCTACTCTCCTTCTTGCCCTACTATAGTTTGTTCTCCACTGAGCTGCCAGAATGATTCTGTTAGAATATAAGTCAAATGATGACAGCCATAGCCTTAAAATCCCCCAATGACTCCCATTTATATTGAGAGTAAAAGTTGAAATCCTTGCAATGGCTTCTAGGAGCATCTGTCCTATGGCCTCTGTTACCTCTGACTTGACTTCCTCTTACCTACGCCTCACATAATTCCTCTCCTTCCCTATGACTCCCTTGTTGGTCCTTGAGCAGCCCCAGAGTGCTTCAGCCTTAAAGCCTTTACACTAGATATTCCCTCTGCCTGGAATGTTCTTCCCCCTTCAAAGCTGTTCTATCTACTGCATGAAGACTCTTTGACTATCCTATTTAACATGGACTCTGCTCCCCACATCCCTGCTCAGTGCTGCTTAGTTTATTTATATAATCTCCTTCTAATGTATGTAGTAATCTACTTATCTAAGTTTTTATTAATATTTGTCCCCTCTACCCCCGACAAGACTTTAATCATCAATGGTTTCAAATGCAGCTCTGTGACTAGAACAGACGACGCATGCCCAATAAATATTTGTTGAATGAATAAAAGTGACAGCATCTCAAATCTTAACTTGTGGCTCATGCCGATTCCCTGAGGATTGTATAATGAAACCAACTGTCTCCGGTCAGCCTGGACGGTGACAAAGCCATGGGGAAGAAAGTTATCAACTTAAGTTTCCAAACATAATAAAATGATTTAGAAGAACCAAACTATGTCAGATGAGTGAACTGAGCTGTGAACGTGGTAGCATTTGCTGTGATTGCTCCTACACATGCTTCCAGGGACACGTCCTGGGACACAAGTAAGTCTGCTGTCTGACACTAGCCCAGCCCTGTCTGTGGTGTCTCAGCTTGACCTTGCTGCCTACCTCATGGGATTGTGGAAGTTATTAATAAATGTGAATAAGTTGGAACAGCATCTGCATATAGTAAATTCTTAGTGTTTGTTAGCTGCTATTGTTATTATTATTATTTCATAAGGGCTTTTAGAAAATACTACCTTTATTCAAAGAATTTACTCTAATGAATGAATTTTGCATATCATGATTAGCTGATGAAGGAAATGTTTTAGTAGAGGTATAGAAATACCCACTTGTCTTTTTAATCATCTAAGCTTAAGGTTTCTACTTTATGGGTATGGCGGGGTGGGGGAGAGGATTTTGGTGTCAATCAGATGCCTGTTGAAGATTTTCTATAAAGCTTAAAAATATATCTCTTCAAGGATATGTCTTGAATGATCTTTAATAGCACAGCTACAGGAAATAGTATTATACAAATTATTTACTCAGGTATGAGTGTTTTCTAGACTCCCACTACTGCTGCAGTTGCTAGGGTACCTTTATAACTGGCTACCATTTACGCAGGGCTTGCTCTGTCCTAAGTAATTTACCTCTACTATCTCCCTACTCTTACCACAACCTAAGAATTAAGGATTAATTAATATTCTCATTTCTTTGTTCAGACTCACAGAGTAGTTAGGATGGTTGCCTCATCACATAGCCAGTGATGGAGCTTGGATTGAAATCTACAGTTTATCATTAAAGCTTATGCTCTTAACATTACATCATTTTGTGGAAAAGCCAAGAAGACAAACACATTTCTCTTCTAACTAGATTAATAAATATCAGCAGAATGACACTATGGGAGAATTTTACGTATAAGCAAATAAAGATTTACTTCTTAATAGTCTGAGTACTAAAGATTGATTAATAGACTTTCTGAAATTGTAAACTTAAAAAGGTAGAAATTGATCAAGTTTCAATGAAAATGAATATTGAACTACAAGAAAATAAACTCTGGTGGAATTAAGATGAATGTTTCTTGCCAAAGTGAATTATAATGGACAATTATTTTAAGAGATTTTACACATGTAAATAAAGTAAGATCTAGGTACTCAAAGGTCTGGCATGAAAAACATTTCTTTAAAACTTAAAAGTACTTTGCAGCCTTAAGTGATAACCAATCATCAATGATTTCTAATAAATACCTAGAAGGAAGAAACTGTTAAAACATTATTTCTGGATAAAAGATCTATAGATGTATATATATTTTTTTATGTAGATATTTTTTAAATTAAAAAATACCTAGAAACTTCTCGATGAATTTAGTAGGGTTTTAAATAGGAAGATGGTTTCTTTCTCCTTTCCTGATTGCAAACTAACAAAGCATTGGATTATATAAGAAGCCCAAACCAAAGGAGTTAGGGTCTGTACAGAATGCTGTAAGAAGAGATTGGAAAGCGTAAGGTACCACTTGGCAGTCTGAGGACTGAGAGGCCGCAGCAACTGCAGGTTTTTGTCTCTCTGGCTGAAGAGGTATCTTTGCAGTCTCTGGAGAAAGCTCAGGTGGCTGTTTGTGGCTTTCAGGATCGTGTCCTGAAAGGGGAGCTATCTGAATGGAAAGAGATGCTGTGTGTATCTCAGGCACTGGGTTAGGGGGTGGTGAGCAAGGCCTTTTGCGAAATGAGGGTACTTCAACAGATTTGGAAAACTGTGGAGGATTAAAGGGGATGCTACTTCCTGGATCCTGGTTATGGATTAGTTTCAACGTAGAGATTCTCCGAGTCTGAGAATCTTGCGTGTAGTCCTCTTGTAGAAATGGGGTACTCATGTCAGCTTTTGGTGGGGGACCTGTGCTGGAAGGTGGTGGTAGTGGATTAGTGATTTTTTGTGTATACGACACAGTTGTGTTAGATTCTTGAGAATATACAATTGTCTGGCTGGACTCATCATTAGAATACATAGTTCCCTGAAGAGGTGTTTTGTTAGTAGAGAACTCTGTACAGGAGGGAATTTGTGTGTTAGTTACTAATTGGTCTAAAATGTCACCCTTTGTGTGACTGGTTATCAAGGAGCTACAAAAGCTCTCTTTTCTGGGTGGTGGAAGCGGTGCCTGGATTATCAAAACATCCGGAGAAAGAAATAATGTTGAAGGAAAAACAGAGAGAAAGTCAAAGTTAATCATTAAACCAGTGTTAACTCTACCCTTAAAGAAAGTAAAGCAACGTGATACCTTCTTATTATGCTATACATTTTGATGGCCAGATTGCATGATCATTTTTCTTTTGTTTAGAATGTGTTTTAATTTATTATCAATAGTTGCCCTACGGAGGAAAATAGTTTTATAGAGAATACATTATAAAGTTTGTCTCCATCTACATTCTGGGAAATTAGGTTAAAAGTGAACATATGTTCTCTTGGCATATTTTTAGACCTTGAGGTATATATATATATATATAGTATTTACTCACATTGTTTTGGTAACACTTTTCATGCCTGTAACACAATTTTACTAATATCTCCAACACAGAGTTTCTTTAGTTAATATAATGAGCAGTTGTATAACTCATATTTATTGAGTAAATAATATATTGCTGACCTCATAACTTTGAAATCCAAATCATCAGCTGACAGTTTTTTAAGAATTAGAAAATATCCTAAAAATTATGTCAGAAACTGACCTGCTTTTATCAGCTGAATTAGAAAAAATATTCAGAAACCTGTTTTGAACTTAAGACTCGTCTTCCACGTTGTAACCATATCAAAAATGAAACATATCAAAATATGCATGTTACTAGAAAAGAGGCTCTAGAGCAGTGGCCTAATAGCCGTGCTTTAAAATAACACAGTAGACAACAGTGTGCAAGATTACCTGAGCTGGTGATTTTTTTTCTTGTAGATTTGGTCGAACGCTTCTAAAACCTTTTGCTGCAAGAGAGGAATATGTAGCATCTCCATTCAGTGTCTCTTGATTTCGATCATTGTAACATCTCCAAGCTTTTATTAAGGGAAAGCAAATCGGATACAAAAATATCTACATTCACTTTTAACATTTTTTAAATAGAATTTATTTTTTATTTCCAAAATGGAAGTTTTCTTCTTAAAAGTTTAATATGCATAAATGTATATGCAGTTTAAGTTTACGGTAGGATTAGCAATGTGGCTATAAATATGTTTTTAAAAAAACTCACAACAAATGTAGTGGTTATTCAGAATAGTTTTTTTTGTACCTGAGTCCGGTGACTGAGAATCACGCCCTAAAAGAAAAAGAAATGTTGAAATTAATACTCCGGTAAAAGAAACGAACAGTCGCGTAAAGATCATTTGGCCAAGAGCTACATGTATTTTTTGGCAAACATTATCTCAGTTCTAAAACTCTGGGTACATCAAATAAACTAATGGAAGTTTGTGCATTTATTTTTACTCCAATTAGAATGTAATTCATTAAATATCTATAATATATAATTAACACATATATCAAACACTGATTTTTCCCTCAGTAATATTGCAACCATTCAATTTTATCTTATTATTGCTTAAGCTGGATGAATTTCTAAATATCAAATTAAAGGATCAAATGGTTTGTAAACAATGAATGCTTCTCCCAGCAGTGAATCAATCCACTAGATCCTTAGCTTTCAATGCCATCGATTTTTTGTAGTTTGCGGAGTTTTTTACCTTAAGAAAGTGTAAATACCCTCCCATATTATGTGATATTTTCAAATTATTCTCTAGACTTTGAATTTTCTTCTTATTGCCATTTGAGTCATTTTATATTCAATTCTGAAAGAGCTGTTACAATATATTCCATTGTCTTGCAGTAAGCATTTCAGTACTAATAAATTGCTTTTGATAATGCGCTTGGGAAGTGGCTCAATGACATATTTACTCTCAGTTCTATTGGAATTATACATTCAAGAATCTCCTATAACTTATGAACAATTTTAGGTAATCAGTTTGTGTTGCTTGGCTCTATTATAACACATGGCCAACTTCACCTAGAATCATAAAGCCTTAATTTTGGAAAGGATCTTAGGGGTCATTCAGCCTAACCTTCTGTCCAGGTCCTGGATTCCTTCTGCATGTTCCCTGAAACCATTATTAATTGCTGTTATTTCAAAGCCTAACAGAACATGAAAGTTGCATGTAAAAAGGACTCTCTGTTTTCTTTCTAATGCTTAAGGAATAGTTATTTTGAAATCTAAATACATAAATTTGGAATGATAAAAATTAGTTGAGAAATACAAGACTTTGATTTTTAGATAAAACATTTATAATAGATTCTTTCCAAATCAAAAGAAGAAAAATAAGTGTGAATTGGCACAGAGTACATTAGAATGACTCCAGCTTAGGTGAGGTAGAGGAGACTAATAAATCTTCATTCTTTATGATAGTTGCTGATTTAGTATGGACTTATCTCCAATGAACTCAAAATCAGAGTAATGAAATGGGTACCATGAAGTAAAAATAACTTTGGAAAGTTATACATGAAATATTTATTAGACTTTACTTCTAGGATTTGATGGAAGCAGAAATGATTGAAATTCTCAAGCACTTAAATGATGATGAGGACTCTCTATAAAGAAAGCAAACACAGTGTAGCAATACAGAGTGATCAGAGGTCTGCTTTGGGGCACCCAAGGAGAGCGATTTAATAACCGCCTGGTGCCACATACTGTTTGTGGAAAAGGAACAAGTTTTGGGACTTGGGGAAGTGGCAATGAAAAGAGAAGCAGCATTAATAATTATTATTACTTATAGTGTAATTATTTGCTTGAGAATAGGGAGTTAATTTTACTCTTAGTTTGATAAAACTGAGCTTATAAACAAGGGTACGTGCTGGGGATAGATGTGATAGGAGCCAGATGCTTGGAGGTGTGAGAGGTGTAGACTTGGTGAGGAAGAGGAGGGTATATTGAGCAGACTTGAAGGACACTTGAAATAAACTTCCTGTAATTGACAGTTTGCAGAGGGCCAGTTTTGTTTCTTCTTACTGGTCACCATATTGGAGGTTATGGAACCTTCAGTGGGATAAACATTAGGTGCAAGAATCAGAGGATAGTCACTCTAGGCTCAACTAGGGTCTATCCCTTTCCCCTCTTACCAGGCCCAAGTATCTCCAAATGAAACTGTACCTATGCTACAGGAAATATGAGATATTAATAATGGTGAGCTCTATGGAAAAGCCCTGCTTTACACTGTAGACACAAGTGTGTAGAATTATGAGAAAGGAGAAAGGATAAAAATGGCCATGGATCAAAACTTCAGGACAAAACCATATTTTAATGAAGCTTATATTAATGATTAAAATCCTAGATCCATGTCAAGTAAAGAGAATAAAGTGTTTTTTTTAAGGGTTGCGCCAATAAATGACTTGGCAAATGCATGGAGAAAATGGTTTTGATCAATATCATGAACATTATTCATGACCATTCACTTGTGAAAAAAACAGAACTAGAATTCTAGGGATCAGAGCCCTTAATTTCTAGTATTCTTTAGTGGGTAGTCATTGCTTCTTTGAAAATGTAAGAATGAGGAAATGGGACAGATTTATTGTTCCCTGGCTGTTCTGCATGTGAAAATCAATAGAGTCTTTGAGAACTAAGAACTATAACTGCTCTTCTCTCTTACAATGAGCACTCCCTGTGTCCTGGCAGAAGGTAGGGAACACCTGTCAGAGAAGTTGTCAAGGCATTTCTGGCTTGGTGTCGGGCATTGGACTTGACGTCCTTAGAGGTCCTTTCCAACTTTATGATTCCAATACATGAATTGTCCATTGGGACTCTACTTCTTGTAAAAGCAAAAGAGAAAAACAGACTGATTTAGTGGGCAAATAGTTGATGACTAGCAGCTCATATTGACTCTCTGATCTGGGAGGAGAGACTGGGAAGGTTAGAATCTTTTGTGGAGGTAGTCTAACAGCCTCTACTTAAAGGCTGCTCTATTTTAACAATATTTAAAGCAATAAATATTTATTAATCTTCCTTTGATTCACAAAAAGACTGTCAAATAAGTTCTTACTATGTGAAGGCTACCGTATAATGTGAGTGGGCATACAAAGAGGCTGATTTCTTTCTTCAAAATGTAATTAAAACTTCTTTGAAAAGGAGCTCATACCTTACATGTCTAATTAATACAAAAGAGATCTATTTTTAATGTAACAATTAAATCCAAAATTGAGGGGACCTCATTCTCTAGAACTCTTACTCCTATTTGATATCATAGGAGTGATACGAAATTTAAAATGGTCCAGAGCGACTACTAACTTTTATTACTGAAGATTATTTTATATTCCCAAAGTATTTAACATTTTCTAATATTTTGATTCTGAAGCATTATATTATATTAAGTTGAATGATATGAAATTACTAATCTTCTAGCTTTGACTCTCCAAAATGGCAGTCTCTAGCTAGTTCAACCTAATAGTATTCTTTCTGTGGTTACTTTTATAAATAACGACAATATGGCATTTTTGAAGCATTGCCATGTTCCCTAGCATGTGCCTTAATGGTCCACATCTGAGTAGCTTGGGCTAGAATTTTACTTGGTTGAAATGTCAATGATATTCATGGTATACACATTCCAACTACCTGATGTCCCTGGACTTTATTTTATTTACTTTCTTATTTCTCTTCATTCTCATTTCCCTACAAACTACATTTGTAGTCTTTCTAACATTTTTCATGCTCACATACACATGAACAAACATGTACAAATACATATATAAAGAGAATTTTTTTCAAACCAAAATGAGATCATACTACATACACTGCAATGCAATTTACATTGTTTTAAAAAATGTAATACATTATGGAACCACCTGGCTTCATATTTAAACTTAGAAATTGAAATCTATTTATGGATTGGAGGTGGTGGGCAGGAGTGGGATTCTCCACATGGAAGCTTGTTTTTTCCTCAACGAAGCTGGGTAGTTAAGGATCAAGTGGCTTTAAAGCCAAGGACATCCTGACTATTTAATTAACGACTAAATGTATGTGTGTAAAAGACACTAATATGCACCGTGAGAATTCGAATTATTTAAACACTCTTCATCCCTTTCCCACTTCTGCTCCAAAAGCCATGAATATTATATTAAAAAAAAAACCAAGGAACCCTCAACTAACCAACCAACAATCAAACCAACCAACCAACTAACCAGTCACCAAAACATATGGGTGTATTTCTGGGTCTAGAGAGGCCAGGGTGGAAGTCATGAGAGATTATTTATTATAAAGAGACTCACTTTAGTGGATGCTGAAGTATCACCCCCAGTTACTTTCTAGAGTATATTTATACTTGTGGGTGCATGTTAATCTTAATTGGACCAAGATGTTTAAAAATATATATTAGAAGGTTCTTTGCTGATTGGATTAAAGGAAGGTTTAAAGTCTCTTTCAAAACTAATATTCTATCATGACATTTGCAACCTTTGGTATAGAAGCAAATTAATAAAGATTCAGTTTCCTGCAAATCCCACTTCCTAACCCTCTGTGTCCCCACCTGCCAACAATTTTTAGGTAAAAAACAACAAAAGCACCTGTGACTTATCTTAATTAAATATTATGTTCCTTTAGTTCATGCGATACAAAAACTTCAATAGTTATTAACACTTGCATTTACTTAACACATTTTTGGCAAGTGACTGTTGTTTTTAATTAGATTTTTAAAATGTTTTCTACAAGATATCAGTTTCCTTTGGCTTTTTTATTTTTAGAGCAAAACAGTCATAAGGGATAGGAGCTATTCTTGAGACAAGAAAAATAAGAACTTGTGGGGCATTAGAAAGGTATTTACAGCCACTTTCATCATCCAAACAGGATAATTCTGGAAAGAAAGAAAGGTCAGAGAAAGGCATTCAAGTATGACATTCTGTGAGTTAGTGATATTATACCTGCAGCCAATAGGTTTGGAGAACTCTGAACTCTCTTCACAGATGTTAATGTAACAGACATGGCAGCACGTTTGCGAGCACACCCACCGCTATCTGGAAGCAAAAAAATGATATAGCAGAGGCCACAGCAAAGGATAAAGCACATGCAGTATCATGCATTTTCAGTGAAATGTGGCAGACATCCATGAGAAAGATGAACAGTCAGAACTAGTAACCATGGAATACATCTGCAGAATTTACACCCACCCCAAACTAAAGCAAAACAAAACAGAAGAAAAAGCCAGGGGTCTGTCTTAGAAATAGATGCCAATGATTTAATAAAAAATCAGATTTTATACTTAACATTTTATGGTTTTTCTTTAAATAACACACAGCTATAGAATTCAACTTTGTTTATACCATTTAAATTCAACTATTAAATTTACAAGCAGTGTAACTAGCTTTTAGAGTTATGAATAACCTGTACTTCAGGATTAAGAGCTATGGTATAACATACTTTTGTATCCAGCATATAGGTTTTACTGTATTCTAGCTATTATGATTCCTGAAAACAGCTTGAAGAACCTCTTGAAGTAAAAGTTGTTAGCTGTTATAGGTATAATATATTTGATACGTAAGATTCATAAAGAAAAACAAATGGTGTTATGGCAATACTGTGTCTTCCCATGGTTATTATTAGTTATGGGAATAATTTGCCTAATTGAGATAAAAAACAGTGTTGATATATACAGTACTGAAATGACCATGTTTTTAAAAATTAGTTTTTGTACTTTCGAAAAATATGTATATGATCTGTATATTTTCACTTATGCAAATCACAACATGAAGCAAAACAAGTGAAAATTCATCAGCTATTTTAATATGATTTGAGAAGTTTAGCATAACAAGACTTCTAAAATTGGAAGGTTAATGTTCTATTTACGAACAGATTCCAATTCCATTCCCACATTCCTTTTTATTTGGAATGTGCAATAAATAGTTTTGCTCATTCCCCTGCAACCAAAAGAACTTAAATTTAATTCTTTTTGAAAGTTGTAACAAGAAGATAAATTCTTTAACCACCAATATTAAACATAATTATTATATATTGCCGCATGCTAGTCTTATATATTATTTTTCTTTATTTCTTAAGGAGTGTATCCACTTTGTTTATTGGATGTGAGAGAATTTAAGAGTGCTTGAAAGTATGATTTGGACTAATTGTTGGTAAAATCACAAGTAGTAAGGTCAGCAGACCTTAAAATTGATAGAATGATTCTCATGTCAAAATATAATTTCTTAAATATTGATATATGCTTAAAATAACAATTTTGTAATGCAGATAATAATTAAAACAGAAAAATGACTTGAAACAACATACAAAAGTAAATCAAACAAATCAAAGACCAAATACAGAAAGACATAAATGGTAGAAACATACAACAAAATGTATCTTTAGGAGAGGCACCGATAGGATTTTAGCAATCTCTGCAACTGAAAATAGTTACAAGGGATGAGTGTTTCTGATAAAATGGAGGTAATATAATTGAATATGCAGTGTATAGCAGCTATCAATGTCTAAAAGGGTTAAGTAGTCCAGGGTGTTGAAAGTGTAAATGGAAAGCTCTCTAAGAGATTTAATTTTCTAGTTCTTTTAATTTTGAACATCTGAAAACAAGCAGAGATGCAAAGGGAAAATTTCAGAATGAGGAGACCCAAGATCACCGGTTAAGCCTTTGGTTTCCAAAACTCTGTGTTGAGCACCCACCTCAGTGGATTCACAAGGGTTTGGGGACACAGTTCACATTTTTGAGGAAAACACAGCGATATCTATCAGACAGACTGCATATACCACTATCCTGAGGTAGTTCCCCGTTTCAACATGAGAGGTCGTGTTATCTTCCTGTAAATGATGTCACATCTTTGTAAAGCTGGGTTTTTGGTGATTGCTGTGATGGAAAGCAAGTGCCCTGTGAAAGTAACCTGGACCAGTAACTGGGAGTGGTGACGTACAATCTAATTCCAAGTCTGAGAAGTTTTGTAGCATCCAATACGCACAGACATCCCAATAACAAGTAACTGTGGTTATAAAGAATGAGATAAAATGATTACTTTTCAGTTGAAGTATATTATTTTTTCAAATTGCTTCTGAGTTGATAGAACATGAGTACTTACTAAGTTGTTTGCACCTAACTACTTAATAAATACAACTGTTAGGTACTTCTTTTGGCTTGAGAGTGTGGTAGAAAATAACTATCTTGGCACCGTAAACCAAGAAAGTGTGGGAACCTCTGGGTTAAATAAAATTTTTTTTCAAATTATTTATTTATTTATTTTTGGCTGTGTTGGGTCTTCGTTTCTGTGCGAGGGCTTTCTCTAGTTGCGGCAAGCGGGGACCACTCTTCACCGCGGTGCGCGGGCCTCTCACTATCGCGGCCTCTCTTGTTGCGGAGCACAGGCTCCAGACGCGCAGGCTCAGTAGTTGTGGCTCACGGGCCTAGCTGCTCCGCGGCATGTGGGATCTTCCCAGACCAGGGCTCGAACCCGAGTGCCCTGCATTGGCAGGAGGATTCTCAACCACTGCGCCACCAGGGAAGTCCCGTGGGTTAAATAATTTTTGTAATCTACGTAACCCTAAGAACTAGATAAAATGACTGGAGAATTTGTCTTTATTAACAGGTTAATAAAGAGCTTAATTTGAAAAGTTGAGGCGTTTATGAAATTGCTGGAACAGAGAAATCTATTATATTGTTTCTACTTATTGTGTTGATACTTTCTGCTATTTATTGAAGATATCTTTAAGATCACAAAATGAGGGCGCTGTCTTACATACTTAGGTCATCCCAAAGGATCCTAATGCTACTGTTACCTTCACACTCATTAATGACCTGCACACTCTTCCAGGCAGCGGCAAGACTCTCAGTAGCTGTTTCTACTGCTGGAAAACACTCACAGGAGTAAACCACATACAGTGAATCATTTGATGTCTTACTCTCTTTCCTCCATAGCTAAGATTTTCCTTAGAAAATAGTGGATCGAAAATTCCAAGAGAACAAATATACAAAACATGCTGTTTTGTATATTTTTATACATTATTTAGATACTTTAGTATGAAAAATGTATCACAATTCCCTTGGCTCATTTATTATGTATTTGACTAAAAACAAAGAGCTGCTTTAAAAGAATCTTTTTTTTTAAACATTAGTGACTGAACATTGAACACTGAAATAGTAATATATCCCTTTAATGATTGATAGGTATTTAAATAATGAAGACCCATTTTATTTATTGGATATTTAGGAACTAATTTCTACTTCATTTTGAGATACAGTGACAATGCTTTTTTCAACTTCCTACAGTATTATTTATATATATTTTCAAAAGTGGTATGTTTTTATAGCAACATTATAGTATTTTAACATTTTAAACAAAGCATTTTAAACAAAGGGTTCCAGTCACTTCTAATTAATTATGTATGCATATGTTTGAATATCATATTTTACATGCATACATAGATGTGTAAATTCACTCATATAATCAAAATATCTATGCAAATTAGCATTCCATATAAAGCCCAGCTTATTCCTTTCAATGAGAGGATGTTTAGAGGGTTATATTCATGCTGCTATAACAGTAACTTGGCTCAAGTACCCTAGAGAACTAAACAAATTTACAAATTTCTATTTGCCTACTTTGTTATTATGGATTGAATTCTATGAATGGGAAGGTTAATTACTAAATGCATTGTAATGAATATGGCATATTTAGTATAATCACATATTATACCTCTGTCATAATAGGGTTATAATAAATAGGAAAATCAGACTCCACAAAATGAAGGATATTGGGAAGTTATGTTCAACTTAGGTCTGCAGGAAAATGCTGTAGAACAATCAGTAAATATAACTTCCTCCTGTGCACGTCCTGCCGGAGTGATTTTGCAGTTTCACAGTATGACTTACGATAGCTCAGCTGTGGGCCCTCTATTCTATTTGCTTTCTTCAATCTCTTTTGCCTAATAATATTTTCCTTTCATTTCCCATGTATAATTCTGTCATCTCCCGTTGTCCAAATGACTTTTCTTGGTTCACTTCCAGGGTTATAATTTCTCTTGATTTCTAAGCCTTCCTTGTATATTTTGACTGTCTCCAATATCCTCATCTTGCCTGGTGCTCTACACACCTACGGGCTGACTGCATCTTCAGGGGCCAGCTGACCTCGAATTCTCTGAGGTCGGTTACGGCAGGTTTCTGCTAAGGGGCAGCCGCAATCATGTTCAATAGCGCATGTCTCTACACTTGATCTAGGGATTAGATATTGGTTTTCACCAATGGTTGTTAATCCTCCCTTGAGGCATTTTGATAACAAGAGACAGCAAAAAGGCAACCAGCTTGACGTGAGAAAAACGTCTTCCACTATCCTTTCTCCTTTGCTGTGGAGTGACGACACTAAAACAACTTCCCAGTGATCACTCGTGGATAGGAAGTGCTATTTTTAAAATGCAAGTTACAAAATTTCAGTTAGACAGTTGTTTTCCAGAATTATTCAACACTGAATATAAAAATTTCAGGGGGAGAGGAAGGTGAAAATATAAGCTAAAATGCTTATATTATGGAAAAAAATCATATGTGTCAAGCAAGTATCACAAACATTTTTACAGTTAATCTGTATACAGCACAAGAGTTCAGAGCACCAATGTGATTAAGCTATTTGGAGATACTGTTCCCACATCAAAAATATAATGCTTAAGACTTTAAGTGTATTGTGTCTGTGGATTAATTAAGCTGATTTCCTGTGAAGCTTTGGCACTCTATCTACGGTCGCTGTCAACATAAAATGTTTACAGAACGGGGGATTTTAAATATTTTCTACTAGAGCAACCTGCCTATGAATTTAACCTATTTTAAGTGAGAGATTTCAAATGTATGCATTGAATGGCATGCTACCTCTTCCTAGGGTTTACAGGAGTTAATGTCATGATATGATTACAGAGAAAGGGAGTAAGAATAGACAGCAAAACGGAAAAGTCTACTTTTGATAGCTATAAGATTAAAACACAAAAACAAAGAAACCAAGTAATGAATTTAGACTATCTAAGAAACTCAGTATCACATTTAGGATCAGCAGGGTGCTAAACTAATGATTTAGGGTCAAGAGGATATTTAGAGAGCAAGGCTGAAGAGTTTAAAACTAACAGAGACAGCATACCTGTGTTCATTTTGACCTTGGAGGGTTTGTTATTAAAGTCTTCAGTTTTCCTGTAGAAAAAAAATGATGTATTAATTTGTTCACTAACATGGGGAACAAAATATCATGAAAGAGTGTTTTTGTTTTTGTTCTGTTTTGGTGTACCTGTGAGTTAATATCACATGATCATTAGTCTTACTTAAATTAGAGTTTAATAAGGTGGCCAGAATTTATAATTCTATTCAAGTTAAACTTCAGTTATTACTGGTCTTATTATCCTAAACATAAACTTATGTTTTTGTTTAATGGTGACCATTAATGGATGAAAATGGAGCGGGGTTTTCATTGTTAAAAATTAAATTGCTTTCATAAACATTTATAATAACAGTTTTTGTTCTCTAAGCCAGAAAGGATCACTGGTTGTTAAGCGTCCTCTTCCAGAATTTTAATAAGCACTCTGGTACTTTGAAATCATTACCTTACATTATTCAATTTATTATTTTCAATTTGTTATAGAGGTAATTTACTACCAGGGAATGTTTAATGTATTTAATATGTATGTTGAGCAAATAGTCAAAGAAGATAAGATTCATCTATTTTTACAAAGATGCAAGAAATAAATGATTACTACAAAACCCACTTCTGTTTCAGTATCAGATATGGTGGTTTTTCCCATTGAAGTGTTTGCTGTATAACAATTGAGATTAATTCATTTGAAATGGTTGGGAAAATGGTGCTTGTTGTAGAAAAAATTTTTAATATTTGTATTATTTCTTGATGTGTGAGATGACTTAGTTCTTTCCCTGGCGTATTCTCTTAGCCCATTTTTAGAGTTTCTTATTTATCCATAACCTACAACCAAAGAGAAAGGATAGGCTCTTCAGGAAGCAGTTCTTTTAAGAGGGAGAGCTCTCTGAAAGATGTTTAACCCTGGCCACTTTGCCTTGGCTCCTGAGTAGGGCCTGTTGTTAATGAACGTGAACTTCCCGTGTACCACACATTCAGTTTCCATGTGCATTAGCACTCTAACATCGGATAGTTAAAATTTTTTTTATCTATACCTCATGGATGAATAGGGATAGGGTTGAAATGAAATCATCTGTCATGACCTGTCAAGAAAGACCTTCAGTAAATAAGTTTTTCTTCATTCTCTAAAAAGAGCACCAAATGAGATTCCTGGCTTTCTTGTGTTTGCCTATCAGGGTTCTGGCCCTGTCCTCTTTTCTGACCATTTCTCCGGTCCTCATATGTTCTGCTCTAGTCATCATTCATCATTTTCTTTCAACATGGCCATCGAAGTTCACCTCTTATAGAAAGCCTGGTTCTATTTATTACTAATGTGAAATTCTAATAATAAAATTAAAGTATCCAATTGGGAAGACTGGACAGCTACATCAAAAGAATCAAACTGGACTACTTGCTCACACCATGCACAACAATAAATTCAAAATGGATTAAAGACTTAAATGTAAGACCTGAAACCATAAAACTTCTAGAAGAAAATAGAGGCAGTATGCTCTTTGACACTGGCCTTAGTAATATGTTTTTTGGATATGTCTCCTCAGGCAAGGGAAACAAAAGCAAAAATAAACAAATGGGACTACATCAAACTAAAAAGCTTTTGCACAGCAAAGGAAACTATCAACAAAACATAAAGACCGCCTACCAAATGGGAGAAGATATTTGCAAACAGTTTATCTGATAAGGGGTTAATATCCAAAATATACAAAGAATTCATACAACTTAACATCAAAAAAATCAAACAACCCAATTAAGAACGGGCAGAGGATTTGAATAGGCATTTTTCCAAAGAAGACATACAGATGGCCAACAGGCATGTGAAAAGATACTCCACATCACTAATCATCAGGGAAATGCAAATCAAAACCACAATGAGATATCACCTCACACCTGTCAGAATAATTATTATCAAAAAGACAACAAATAACAAGTGTTGGCAAGGATGTGGAGAAAAGAGTATACCCTCCTGCACTATTGGTGAGAATGTAAATTGTTGCAGCCACTATGGAAAAGAGTATGGAGAGTCCTCAGAAAATTAAAAATAGAACTACCGTAAGATCCAGCAATTCCACTCCTGGGTATTTATCCAAAGAAAACAAAAGCACTAATTAGTAAAGATATACACACTCCTATGTTCATTGCAGCATTATTTACAATAGCCAAGATATGAAAGCCAGCCAAGCACCCATCCATACATTAATGGATAAAGAAGGCGTGGTATATATGTACAATGGAATATTACTCAGGCATAAAAAAGAATGAAATCTTGCCATTTGTGACAACGTGGGTGGAACTAGAGGGTATAAGTGAAGTAAGTCAGGCAGAGAGATACAAATATTGTATGATTTCACTTATATGTGGAATTTAAAAAACAAAACAGGGAATTCCCTGGCGGTCCATGGTTAGGACTCCGCACTTTCACTGCCAAGGGCGTGGGTTCAGTCTCTGGTCGGGGAACTAAGATCCCACAAGCTGCGCAACATGGCCAAAAAAAATTTTTTTTTAATAATTTAAAAAACCAAAACAAATGAACAAACGTAACAACACAGAAACAATCACAGATACAGAGAACAAACAGGTGGTTGCCAAAGGGGAGGGGGGTGGGGGGAAGAGAGAAATAGGTGAGGAAGATTCAGAGTACAGACTTCTAAGCTGCAAGGTAAAGATGTCACAGGTATGAAATGTACAGTGTGGGGAATATAGTTAATAATTATGTAATATCTTTGTATGGTGACAGATAGTAACTAGACTTAATGTCATGATCATTTTGAAATGTATAGAAATATCGAATCACTATGTGGTGTAACAGAAACTGACATAGTGTTGTAGGTCAACTATACCTCAAAAACAAACAAATGAACAAACAGACTCATAGAAAAAGAGATCAGATTTGTGGTTGCCAGAGGCAGGGAGTAGGGGGAGGGGGAACTGGATGAAGGAAGTCAAAAAGTACAAACTTCCAGTTATAAGATAAATAAGTACTAGAGATGTAATGTGCAACATGATAAATATAATTAACACTGCTTTATGTTATATATGAAAGACGTTGAGAGAAAATCCTAAGATTTCTCATCACATTGAAAAATATATTATTTTCTATTTCTTTAATTTTGTATCTCTATGAGATGTTGGATGTTCACTAAACTTATTGTGGTCGTCATTTCATGATGTATGTATGTCACATCATTATGCTGTTTACCTTAAACTTATACAAGTGCTGTATGTCAATTATATCTCAATAAACTGGAAAAAAGTTATTTAAACCTACAAAAATTTTAAAATGTGAACACCAGCTAATTATAATGATACCTTCTACCCCAGGGTAGGGGGAGAAATGGGGAAATAAAATAGCATGGAAAAAAATACACATAAATGATATGAGATGTATATATGAACCAAGAAGAGAAGGATTTTATCTTTTTTACACCTAGATTGAATTACTAATACCCGGTACTCAATAAATACTAAAACAATGAGCATATAGAATGGATAAAATCAGAGTACTAATGTTCATCCCAATTTATATTTTAGAGCTATAAACTGAAAACAACACAGATGACATCCTCATTATGTAGTGTTTTGGTATCACCTGATTGTGTTTAGTGTCACATTCTTGCCCATCCACCCTGGAAGGACACTGCAACAGTGTAGGAGAAACAGGGCAGGAGTAATGTGTACGGTTGCCACATCTAGGACTGAGAGAATTACCACAATGTTACACTGAATTTTACAGTAAAATTTCACAGGCCAACTGACTTTAAAGAGTGAATGAAGGAAACTTTATTATGATGAGTTTTATCTCTTATTTTTCAGCTGGTATAAGTAAAGAGGTACATTTCTATTTTCTTTTTCAGAATACAAAAATAAATGTGGTACATAGCTAAGTATGTAGCCTTAATACCTAATGTAGCCTACTTGGTAGCCTTAATACCGCCTGGATTGAAGGGATGCCAATGAAGTCAGGGAAGAAGGCGGTGGTCAGTGCAGGAGCCTTGAGAAAACTCCATCAGATGTATTTATTTTAATGTCTCAGTAGCAAAACTCCTAATACGTTAACCTTAAATGGACAAAATAAATGGAAAAGTAAAGCCTCAGGGGATGCCTGTGACCACGGCTGAGGCAACTGCTAAAACAAGAAGGAATAAACAAGTCTCCAGAAAAATGAGGACTGTGAAGACATTTCCCAAATTCTATTTATCACTCCTTTTCAAGGCACTTGATGTTTAAAACTGTTTTAAGTTTTAAAACTGAATGACAAAGACAGTGTTTGAGCTGGAACAATACTGATTGATAAAGAAAACATCAAACAGAAGGAAAGTTAACTCTCAGAACACAAAACCTGCTACTCTAATAATGTTTTTATACCAAGTTAGGGAACTAATAATCAGCATTTGTTGTTTGAATTCAAATGCCGATATTTACAAAATATCTGACACTGAAGAAAGTAAAATAGGATTAACGGGAACAAAGAAAGGCGCCACAAATCCTTGAGCTTTTCATCTTTAAAGTGATGTATCCTGTTACTTATAAATGTAACACGTGAGGTTTTTTAACTTCGCATTGTTTTAGATGTCAAAACGTGAAATGACTAACTTCCTAATCAGGCAAGACATTTTCCAAGTTTTAAAAGAAAAGCCACAGTGATTGAGCTCTGCAGAAGAACCCGAAACCGAAGGCTTCTTGGGTGACTAATAAAAATGCATGATTCTATTTCCATTATTTGTACTAAAGCCATTAACAAGTCCACAACTGAGAACTCTCTTTAGACAGTTTGAAGTAAAGCGAACCTAATCTCTTTTGTTCTATTCTGAAAAAGTGTCTTTGATTGTACTTACATAACAAGCACAGATTATTCTGGAAAGCATCAAATTCCTGGAGTGTTTGCATGCTACTAGGAGAGACAGTATTTCAAGTATTCTCTTAAATTGGAATTGAACTAGGTCCAAGACTATGAAAACTGACCATAAAATGCAGACTACCTTGAACCTCAGCAGATAATCCACAGAGCAAAAACTGTCTGTACATTAGAGTACCAAAATGATATTCAACAGGTGGAGCGGAGATGTATTTACTTAAATTCAGTTCTTGCTGAAGTTTTTATATAAAAGGCAACATTATGTGTATCCAATTTGTGTATAGCAATGGATTTGTTTTTCTCATAGGTCAGAGTAGGGTTCTTTCCCAATATGCATTGGCAGTAGATGTGCTAGTTGTTCATGCATGGATAAGACATGATTTGGTGGCTATGGTCTTTTAATTCTGCTTGAATTTCAGTGATCAGATATCTCTCTTTTTTTTTTTTAATGGATCAGAGTCGGCTTTATTTCCAACATGCGTATGACAACAGGTTGGGTAATTTAAGTTTTGAATGAGGATCCTAAGATGTTTGATTGTTCATTCATGGGCACCAACATGACTTTGTGCCCATAATCTTGTAATTCTGCTTGAAATCTTTTGATTATGAGGCATCCCATTCTGAAAAGGAGCAGAGGCAAATTCTCTCCTCAATTTTGGCCAAGAATTCTGTGTTAGTCATTTTGTTTTTGTAGACTTGATTTTAAGCACCAAGGCCAGCTATACAGCGATAGGACTACATTTTAGCTCAGCTAATGTGAGGAGTTTAAGATTGGAGCCCAAAAGATTTTCCATGGAATAATTTTAATCCAGTAAATTGCTAGGTTATTTTAAAATTATTCTATTCACAGTTCATATATAATTCAGAAAAAAGGACTCACAGATAGTCAAAGTGGTGGGAAAACATTGAGGGATGTTAGATTTCTTAGAGATATTTTAAACACAAGAATAAAACTACGGTGCATATTAACTTTATGCACCAGATTTTAGCCTGAATTTACTTTGAAATGGTGTATGTACCACTCTTTCTGCATAAACTACCCTGAGTGGTCAAATCCTTTCTCTCTCTCTTTGTGGTAGGATTAGCCGTATTCATAAATGCCAAATGATTTCACTTTTCAATTACAGCCAAATGACTTAATTTAGGTTGTTGACATTTATCTTTAGTTATCTTTTTTAATATATTAATGTGCTGCTTTGAAATGTACACAGGAAATACCCTAAGTCGTTTATTATGTCCTTTACAGTCCCTGAGCTTAGAAAAATGAGAATCCACGTCTCCCCCTTTTCTGAATGGTTTCTCTGCGTTGACAGCCAGTATATGATGTCAACTCAGGGACTCCTTTGCCTCTGAGTGGGTGGTACAAATCATCTCAGTCAGTAATGATGGCAGCCTCCACATAAGAACTTAAATCCCTCCCAACATTCCTGAGCTAATGGTGCCTGAAGATCGGTCCTTAGTTTTCAGAAGCCAAATCATCAACAGCATTTATACGTGAATGCTGGGATCAGAACACACTTAACGTCATTTCTAGGAATAAGGCAAAATCATTACTGTGAATAGTGATGAACAAAAGGACACGAGGCCATTGACTATTTTCATAAAAAATACAAAGTGTTCTTTTTAATTATACCAAATTTCATGATACCTGGAAAAATTTCCTGAAGAGCACCATATGTTTTTCAAGGAAACTAGCAATTTTCTTTCTGAGACTTTACAATGCAAGCTAGTCAAAATGCGTATAGATTTTCTGTAAAAAGTATACTAGTTAGAAGTCAATCCTGGTAGGTAATTTTCTTTCTGATGCCATTTCAAAGCCTCAAAGTCTGTGATTTACTCTCTTTTTTAATTATAAAAGAATACTGGTTTCTTTTTGCACTAAATTGTCATGTGATTTAATATTGCTCTAGTATCCTGCTTTCATGGTATCTTTTACTTTTATACTGCAATACTTAAGGATGATTATAGTATATATCTAAGTACTTACAAATGCATTTTTTCTAAGACAAAGTTATTGATCAACTTGATAGTACAGTACTAGAAAATTTCCATTGGTTTCTATTCTATAAATCAAAAGCCAAGTGTATTCCTAATGAAAATAAACCAGAACCTTAATGTGGATCTGGTGAGTCAGGCACATCATCAAAGAAACATAGAAAGAATTAGACTATAGAAATACATGTTACAGGTGAACTGAATAGTATTGGAAGGATAGGTCTTGAAGTCAAGTGGACCTGGATTCAAATCCAGTTTTGCCCATTTCCAGCCATCTAAATGATTTATAGCAACATCATTATCATCTTTGGCAGTAGCAACAGCAGCAAGGTCAAACCCACTCCCCCCAATGCAGCAAACCTTCCCCGAATTGGCTAACTGGCGTCATGCCCAGTCACCAATATTTTGAATATTTTGAGACAGACTTTTACCTTTGATTGAGTCATGAGAGTATAATCTAGACTTTCCTGAAAACACACAGACTATATTTTAATGCTTTAAATTAAACTAAGCCACCACAGTTCGTAAGGTTTATTTGTATGTATTTTCCCATTACTCAATTATTCCATGCCCAACTTAGCAACATTTTGGAATTGAAAAGGAATTCTGCTTTCCAGGCAGCTTTTCTTTCCTCCTTAAACAGAGCCTTCTTTTAGCAAAGTTCTCCCCCTGCCCCACCACCACTGCAGTGAATAAGAGGAGATAGACCTAAAGAAATGGTTCAATCAAACACTTGCCTCCTATGCCAGCTAAGTCATTGCTATTGAACCTAAGGGAAAGTGACACTTAAAGGTTGTGACAATTAGCCTTTAAAAAAAGACTTTCCATTACCTTTGACAGCTTATAACCCAAGGTGATGGTTGGAGGAAAGAGATGTCTGTAAAATGTCACATAAAGAATTGTGTGGCAGATTGCAGAGTGATAGCATCCTGATGACAGCCATTCCTGTTTAGTTCACTAAGTGAAAGTATCTCCCCTGCTTTCCACCATTGCAGAGAGTACCATAAATTTCTACTTTGAGGAGCAAATCTTTGATCTTTAAAAAAAAAACGTTTACTTCTTTCTTTCTGATTTGGAAGAAGTAAAACTGTCCCTATTTGCAGATGACATGATATTACATATAGAAAACCCTAAACATTCCACCAAAAAACTGTTAGAACTAATAAACGAATTCGGTAAAGTTGCAGGATACAAAATCAATATGCAAAAATCAGTTGCATTTCTATACACTAATAACAAAATATCAGAAAGAAATTAAGAAAATAATCCCATTTAAAAATGCATCAAAAAGAACAAAATACATAGGAATAAATGAAACCAAGGAGGTGAAAGATCCGTACACTAAAAACTGTAAGACATTGATGGAAGAAAAGGAAGAAGAAATGGAAGAAGAGATAAATAAATGGAAAGCTATTTCAGGCTCATGGATTGGCAGAATAGTGTTAAAATGTCCATACTACCCAAAACAATCTACAGATTCAGTGCAATCCCTACCAAAATTCCAATGGCATTTTTCACAGAAATAGAAAAAACAGTTCTAAAATTTGTATGAAATCACAAAAAACCAAATGAATAGCCAAAGCAATCTTGAGAAAGAAGAATAAAACTAGAGGCATCACACTTCCTGATTTCAAACTATATTACAAAGCTATAGAAATAAAAAAAAATACGGCATTGGCATAAAAACAGACACATAGACAAATGGAACAGAATAGACAGCCCAGAAATAAACCCATGCAAATATGGTCAATTAATTTATGACAAAGGAGCCAAGAATATACGATGGGGAAAGGATAGTCTCTTCAGTGGTGCTGGGAAAACTGGACAGCCACATGCAAAAGAATGAAACTGGACCACTATCTTATACCATAAACAAAAATCAACTCAAAGTGGACTAAAGACATGAATGTAAGACCTAAAACCATAAAACTCCCAGAAGAAAACATAAGGCATAAGCTTGACTTTGGTCTTGGCAATGATTTTTTGTATTTGACAACAAAAGCAAGGCAACAAAAACAAAAATAAGCCAGTAAGAGTACATCAAACTAAAAACTTCTGCACAGCAAAGGATATCGTCACAAAAGGAAAAGACAACCTGCAGAATGGGAGACAATATCTGTAAGTCGTATATCCGATAAAAGGTTAATATCCAAAATATATAAAGAACTCATACAACTCAACTGCAAAAAGCCAAAAACCAAACTAAAATAAAACAAAACTCAAAAAACTGAATTGATTTAAAAACGGGCAGAGGAACTGAACAGACGTTTTTCCAAAGAAGGACATACAATGGCCAACAGGTACATGAAAAAGTGCGTAACATTACTAATCATCAGGGGAATGCAAATCAAAACCACAGTGAGATTTCACTTCACTCCTGTTAGAATGGCTATTATCAAAAAGACAGGAGGTAACAATTGCTGGTGAAAATGTGGGGAAAAGGAAACCCTTGTGTGCTGTTGGTGGGAATAAATTGGTACAGGTACTACGGGAAAAAATATGGAGGTTCCTCAGAAAATTAAAAATAGAACTATCATGTGATCCAGCAATCCCACTTCAGGGTATAAATCCAAGGAAATGAAAACAGAATATTGAAGAGATATCTGCACTCCCATGTTCACTGCAGCATTATTCACAATAGTCAAGATATGGAAACAACTTATGTGTCCACCAACTGATGAATGGATAAAGATGCAGTATATTTACACAATGGAATATTTATTCAACCGTGAGAAAGAAGGAAATCTTGTCATTTGTGACAACATGGATGAACCTTGAGGGTATTATGCTAAGCAAAATAAGTAAGACAGAGAAAGACAAATACTGTGTGGTATCACTTATGTGTGGAATCTAAAAAAGAAAAAAAGTCAAATTCATAGAAACAGAGTAGGAAAGTGGTTGCCAGGGGCTAGGGGGTGGGGGAAATAGGGAGAGTTTGGTAAAAATGCACAAACTTTCAGCTATAAGATAAATAAGGTCTGAGGATCTAATGTAAAACATGATGACTATGATTGATAACACTGTATTGTATAATTGAAATTTGCTAAGAGAGTAGAACTTAAATGTTCTCACCAAAAAAAAAAAAAAAAAAGATTAATATGTGAAGTGATGGATGTGTTAACTAGATGGGGGGAATCCTTCCACAGTGTATACATGTATCATCGCTATGTACAATTTAAATATGTTACAACTGTATACGTCAATTATAACTTCCATAAAGTTGAAATTTAAAAATGTTAATAACAGTTATGTTCAATGTAAAAAAATTAAAAATAAAAGAACCATTTTTTAAAAATTTGAGCTTTGCTAAATTTCCTTTTTTTAAAAATTAAAAAACTTTGTATTGAAGTATAGTTGATTTACAATGCTGTGTTAATTTCTGCTGTACAGCAAAGTGACTGAGTTATATACATTTATACATTCTGTTTTATATTCTTTTCCATATGGTTTATCCCAGGATACTGAATATAGTTCCATGAGCTATACAGTAGGATCTTGTTGTTTATTTATAAATTTCCTCCTATTTTTAATTTTAAAACCTTTCATTTTGGGCTTCCCTGGTGGCGCAGTGGTTAAGAATCCACCTGCCAATGCAGGGGACACGGGTTCGAGCCCTGGTCCGGGAAGATCCCACATGCCGCGGAGCAACTAAGCCCGTGCGCCACAACTACTGAGCCTGCGCTCTAGAGCCCGTGAGCCACAACTACTGAGCCCGCATGCCACAACTACTGAAGCCCGCTTGCCTAGAGCCCGTGCTCCGCAACAAGAGAAGCCACTGCAATGAGAAGAGTAGCCCCGGCTCGCCGCAACTAGAGAAAGCCCGCACACAGCAACGAAGACCCAATGCAGCCAAAAATAAATAAATAAATAAAAATTTTAAAAAACCTTTAATTTTAATATATTGATATCACAAATCATCGGATATAAAAAGAAATTACATAATCTAGTTTAGTTTTGTATGTATCATATTTAGACTTTAAGTGGAAGCAAACATTAAATGCTGTGGCAGTAATAAAGAAGTATCATTTTATGTGTGTTTTATTTCTTAAATCTCAACTTCTGAAAAGGACCTTGGATCAATCATCTTGATTTTTAGATTAGGCTTTTGAGGATAAGAGAAATGACTGCTCCAAGATCAAACAGTAAAAAGCTGACCCTCAAAAATGACTTAGCTTTCCTGACTGTTAGTGAAAAAAAGGCGACTGCTTTTAAGGCATCTTGAAATATCAACTGAAATCAAGATAATTCCCCTCAACACATTACAGTTAATTATAATACATTACATTAGGCATAGTTGCCTAATTGAGTGCTGATATGTTGGGGGTTCCAGGAGAGAAGGAGGTATGGTACGAGGCAGGCCTGGCTGATGAATAAGTAAGGGCTGTTAGCAGAGGACCATAGGATTTATTCTTCTAGAACTAATATGGAAATAATGGTTGCTTATGACAAGGATTTCTTTTGCCCGACGACTGCACAAGCCCAGATAGGAGGCTCTATTTAGACTTAAGCCTAGACCAATAGCTATTGCTATTTTTTTTTTCAGAAAACGTCAGGATTTTAAGTTGAGAATGTTTATTTTAACGTATTTCCATGGCAATGTTATTTTATGAAATAACCGTTAAATAATCCTGCTTATTGTTAATTGACTATTAAAGAAACAGTCATATTTTTTCTTTTGATTGAACAAACACACCTGCTTCCTGAACACCTGAAATAACGTTTACATAACTTAGCAAGGGCAAAAGCCTGCTGTATACCGCCAGTAGTGGTACAAACCTGTGTTTGTGTGTGTCTTAGATATGAAATGGTGAAACTCTGCTTGCTACGTGGAACTTGAATTTTGGGGGGGTGGTGGTGATAAGAAATTTGCTCTAATTTGGTCATTTAACATTTAAAGAGTATTTCTCTTGCAAAGTTTATTTAGAATGAAAATGTATCTCAAGTCACTTCACATATACCTTAAGGTCATTGGACTAATTTGTGAAAATCCAAGGAAGAAAATAAGGGACCATTGGGGGAAAATACTGTCTCTGAAGAAATTTTGAATCTATTAAAATTTGAACCTTTTGATATTTTTGTTGGCAAAAATATCAGAAAGTGGGCAGCTTATGACACTATTCATTCGGAGCCAATGAAAATATATAATAAAGATAGATATCTTCCCTTTTCATTGTTAAAATTATTTATTTCTGTAATATTTGGAGTGCAAAAGTAGTTCACTAGATCTTTAGCAAGAAGTCTGGCAAAATTCTTCATGACATCTCTAGGTACTAACTGTAAAAGTGTTAGGTGGAATTAGAGGTGAATGAAAAATCATTTTCAGTAGTGCCTTTCCCTGCCTATGTATCTTCAACATTTTTATTTTGGGGAAGAATAACTGGCATGCTTATGAGTTCTACAGAAGGCATACATGCGAGAGAGGATAGGTAATAAGTAGAAAGACGGATTATCTTGACAGGCTGAATTAAACTTCAACAGGGATAAATAAGTCTTGCAATTTAGCTAAACCAAGTTATTTCATTATTAGGTTGAAAAGATTGATTTCTCAAAACTTTATCTGAAATACATCTAGGAGCTTCAGTGGGCTGAGAGCTCAGTGTGACATAGTGCTTTAAGATGTAATTATATAAAAATGAACAGTGGTTGCAGAAATCAAGGAAGATTATGATCCCACTTTTATGGCCATGTTGGCGCCTCGTCACCTCAATTTAAAAATGTCGTCTTTTTGCTGTTGTCCATGAACCAACTTGGTATGGATTTGAGTGTCTCCCCAGGTTTTAGGGCCTGGCACTGAATGCTGAAGGGAGGTGGTGAGGCCACTGTGTGATTTGGTGGAAAGAGCTGCCACGTGAGTGTTAGCAGCAGTAGGAAAATTATTGACCGTACCCTGATTTGTTGTTGTTGTTATTGTTTCATCTCAGGGAAATCATCCCAGTGGCTTTTAGGATTAATGCTCTTAAATCATCCACACTTATGCTTTGCACTGACAGGGAGACAGATAACAGTTGTAACTAGAAGTTTCAATATTCCCTTCAGATGTACCTGCATTTAAGAAACATGATATACAAATGAGACTGTTTCTCAGTGCTGGGTTTTTAACAATCTGGTTTACAACTCTCATCAGAAAGGATGTAAATGACTCCATCCTAGAACTAAGTGCTTTAATAATTCTGAATTATACAACAAAACTGGGGTTGCTATCTATTGCTCTTTTGCTCAGCAAAATGCCAATCCAAATGACCTCACTTCTAGGTCTTACCCAATTCACATGTCCCCAGCATTCTTCATTTTTTATACCTAATATAGTCCTTTATACCCTGCCACTATTTAAAGCTAAAACTTTCACTCAATCCACCAAAAATAGGCAAAGAAAACAACCTACAAATTTATACTTAAATTATACTTTGGAGAACAGTGAAAATTATTTGAACAAAGATTTTGTCCTTTCATAACACCTTTACCTGACACATTTGCTGCATCTAGAAATGGTTGGAACAGTCTTTTAGATGATTGTTGGGCATATTTTAACATAGGTAGTTAAATCTTACTTGATCTGCACTTTATTAGTCTTTTTTCCCCCTTTTATCTATGGGAACAAGCTTTCCACTTCCTTCCTTTTATTTTGGACTGCCGCTGCTCTTTTTTTTTTTAAGTTTAAATTTTGTTATTGAAGTATAGTTGATTTACACTCTTGTGTTAATTTCAGTTGTACAGCACAGTGATTCACTTATATATATAAATGCATATATATACATATTTTTAGATTATTATTATTATTTTTTTAACATCCTTATTGGAGTATAATTGCTTTACAATGGTGTGTTAGTTTCTGCTTTATAACAAAGTGAATCAGTTATACATATACATATGTTCCCATATCTCTTCCCTCTTGCGTCTCCCTCCCTCCCACCCTCGCTATCCCACCCCTCTAGGTGGTCACAAAGCACCGAGCTGATCTCCCTGTGCTATGCGGCTGCTTCCCACTAGCTATCTATTTTACATTTGGTAGTGTATATATGTCCATGCCACTCTCTCACCCTGTCACATCTTACCCCTTCCCCTCCCCATATCCTCAAGTCCATTCTCTAGTAGGTCTGTGTCTTTATTCCCGTCTTGCCACTAGGTTCTTCATGACCTTTTTTTTCCCCTTAGATTCCATATATATGTGTTAGCATACTGTATTTATTTTTCTCTTTCTGACTTACTTCACTCTGTATGACAGACTCTAACTCCATCCACCTCACTACAAATACCTCCATTTCGTTTCTTTTTATGGCTGAGTAATAGTCCAGAAAGACTTCATCTTGACATCACAACTGCATGAGGACGGGAACTCTTTCAGGGCAGGCTGGGTTCCCCTGCAGGGTAAGCTGTGGCATGAGGTCATGACCTTAAGGACCCACCCTGGGCTTTTTGTTCACGCTGACTCTACTGTGTTCTACTTCAGGTTCACAGGTAGAGACTATCTGCTGTGAACATTCCCATTACAGAAATCTGACACTCACTGACTTCAATATCATTTCTTCTCTGTTAATACAGAGCAGAGCATTCCCTCATTTCTCTCGCAACATTTGGAAACCTAGAAACAGTGTTGTGCCCATGTGCTGTCACACCGATTCTAGCAAATATATTTGAGGAGAGCGATCACTTTTCTATTTTCTAACGTGAACTCATTATTGTTGGGTGGTGCCTGTCTGCCCTTCCTGTGTCAGGGTAAGAAAATGGAGCTCATCATATTACAATTCATAAATGTATCAAATCGACAATTTGTACACCTTAAGCTTACAAAATGTTGTATGTCAGTTATATCTCAATTAAAAAAAAAAAAGAAAATATAGCTCATATTGGGAGGGAGCAAAAGATAATGGGCGGGCCAGAATGTTAGCAACTTTCTTTTTTGTGGGAGGGGCAACTTCAGAAATATACATATACCCTCATCAGCAGCTAGTAAGTGGCAGAGTCAGGATTTAACGACCCATGTTTTAGGGAACTTTCAGGTACATGCTTGTAACATTCCATTATATTCTTCGCTGTATTAAAGTGGGTATCAGTATTTAGTCTTATGTGTGTATATGTGCTTGGGCAAATCTCTGTACTTCTTTCTGCCTGAGTGTTTTAATTTATAAAATGAAAAGCTTGTTTTAAAATTCAAAAGCATATAAGGTCCTTTTATGGTGTGAAATTTTCTTAAATCCAAGAAGGGTATATTTAGCTGACTTATATTTATTGAACCTTTACAGTGCAAACCAATATGCTTACTAATATGATTGTATATAATATAAAGCAGAATCTTACTGGAAGTCAATATTTTAATGACTAATTTACACATTAAAATTCAGAAGAAAGAGATTTTAAAAGATCTGTATTTCTAATAGCATCAGTATGAGACAGATGTGTATTAGTACAAGTCCAAGCCATCATCCAAGGATGTTTTCCTCTTAGCTGCCTAGTTTACTTAACTCCAGAAATGAGATCTATAGACCTCTTTCTATATAACATGTCTTCCCATATTAGCTCACGTGTCCTTCAATGGAGATGATCAATTTTAGGATTTCATCTCACCTAAAACAATATCCATTTTATAAATGTACATCCAAAACTATTTGTCTAAAAATAAACTTCAGTCAATGAATTATTACCACCTTTTTAAAGCTTTTTTCATTATGGGTGGTGTGATGGTGTCAGGGATATTGGGAGTGACAAGAATCATTGATTTTTTTGGTTTGCTATTAGAATTTGCAGTGGAAAAAACAGGTAAGTCAAGAATGCGGTTTCGAATTCCAAATGTTACATTATTTTGCATATCTTGTATTTCAAAGAGTAAAGTCTGTTGACCTTTGAGGAAACAAAAGCCTAAAAGATCTCAGCACATTGTGTTCCAAACTAGTATTTTCATTACATTTTCTTACTGGCTGAATCAGTCCTGTCATCACTTGCTAAACTATAATAGCATGGGAAGTACAGTGGTATTTCACGTTATTTTTCACGTGGATGATTGCTGTTACATGCTTTGGTTAATGTTGAAGTTTGGCATCAGGCTCACAAACAAATTGCCAAAGTCTTATGACCCTCAGAAATTTCAATCAGCCTGTTCCCCTTTTCAGAATCTTTGGAATTTGAATGTTTACTTAGCATAAATTATGATTTAATATATTAGGTTATTTGTATGGTAACTATGTGATAAATGTGTCATTAAGTTAAAGTAATTGAGAAAGACAATCAAATTAAGGAGAAGTATGAATTAGCGAATGTTTGTGAAGAAACAATTTATTTTCCTTTAAAAACGTAGATTAACTCTAGGTCCAGGAAATAATGCCAAAAATGGGTTCTTTGGGGTCCTAGTTTAATAAACACATAAGAATGATTAGTACATATGGCATCAAATTACATGTAGTAAATGTTTCATAAAAGGTTTATTTTATGTAGTTTAGGTATTTATGCTAGCATTTTCTTTAAGAACCTAGCTTTTAATATCATCAAAAGTAAATGGCAGCCTAGACCCTCATCCGATTATCCTCATTTGTAAATTGATACATCTAAGTTACAATTCAAATATACTTCATATTTATTTCCCATTTCATGCTGGGTTCATGGTATTCCCCTCTCCCCAAACCTCGCCCCATTTTCTAGCATGCCTTAACTCAGAGAATGGCACCATTCATTCATTATTTAATGCATTAATTCATAAATCAAAAAATTTGAAAGGCAGGCACTGTATAAGCAGAACTTGGGGTTCACCCTTGACAACTCCCTCAACTCTGTATTAAACAAGAGACATTTAGCCCTGGAGAGGATACTATGCCTCTATCTCAGCCGCACAGCTCATTTGGCCAAGAGATTTGGGTGTGAGAGGATATGCATTTTTAGCTCTCTGGACTTTACAAGGGCCAGATACAGGTTAGGCATAATTTAACATCCAGAGTCAGGAGATGGGAGTGCATGAGGGTTAACAGTGATGCAGGGACTAATATTATTGCTTCATGTTCCTATGACAGCAATGAACACTAAATGGATGATCTTCCAGTGGTATACAGGTAGGGGGCAGCAAGGCAGATAATATCAGCTCTTCATATCTAGCTTACCACTCCTTATCGCAACACAATGATTGCTATTACTTTGTTGCGGGGTGGGGGGGTGGGTGAGTGGGTCTCAAGTATACACAACTGGATAAATTGTAATCCTTGGCTCATGACAAGGTCTAATCATAATCCATGTACATCTCCTTCCCACCCTCCCTCTCTTACTTATCACTAAATGCCTACATACCCACCATCTAAAACAAAAGATAGCCTTTGAAAGGAAGCTACATCTAACCAGATGGTCTTGGCCATTATTCCATCCTTTGCCTCCGGACACCTGAAATAACCATCATTCCGAATTCCATGTGGGTCATTCTCTTGCTTTCCTTATTATCTACTTTCATTGAAGATATATGTATATATATCTTCTGCAAGTACACTCATTTGTGTTGTTTTTATCTTTATAATGATGTCATTGTTCTGGATATAACCATATTCCTAAGATTTATCCATATTGCTGCCTGTTTCTGTAGTGTGTTCCTTTTGCCTTCCATATAATAGTCTATTGTGTGAATATACCACAGTTTATATATTTGCTTTCTTCTAAGTGAGCATTTGGGTTGCTTCTAGATTTTTGCTATTCTTGTATGGAGCTGCCATGAATATTTATATACATGTTTCTTATTGCTTTGCTTATCAATGAACTCCTTGTCAGAGAACTTAAATGATAATAATAGCTCCTATTTAAGTGCTTTCTATGTGTTGGGAACTATTCTAACAATATTACATACATAGTAATTCACTTGAGCCTCACAGTAACCAAACGAGGTAAATACTATTGTTATTTTACTGACTAAAGAAACAAAAACTCAGAGAAGTTAAGAAACTTGCCCAAAGTCACATAGCTATTAAGTAACAGAGTCAAGCTTGGGAACCTAGGCAGTTTGGCCTCAGAGTTTGTGTTCTTAAACACTGCGCTGTAATGTCTTTCTTAGATCTAAGAAGCTTTAGGATTACAACAGTTTATAATATATAGTTTGGCTATTGACCAAAACTTGAGTGTGGGACTGTCATAATTTGGATTGATCAATGTATAGTATACCTTGTAATGAGCAATACTGAAAATGCACAGGCCTATCATAACTACTCTAAAACACATGTTCATATAAACTTCCCTGTATATCTTTTATCATTGGCACAAGGCTCTTGGCAAATTAGTTTCAATGGGATGAGCCCTCTTTTTGATGCTGAAGGTATCATTGCTTGCCCCGCCAACCCAGTGGTGGCAGTTCTTTGATGCACTTGTCACATCTCTCTACATCTTTTCATCCCTCTTCATCGCAATCAGAGGGTGCTCATCTTTGCAGTCACCCTGCCCATCTTCATCACTTTAAGGCGCCCAGGCTTCCTCTGTGCCTTTGTGCTAAGGGCACAGTCTGGACTCTGGGTGGCTCTCAGGGAATCAGATAATGAGCTTAAAGCAGAGACGACTTGGACTCTTACTTCCTAGAGGAGAAGATGCTCCTACGTGAGGAGTAAAAATGCTCACCCACCAGTAAAGCAGCATCTTCAAAAACGTATGGACATCCTGGCAAACGAAAGGTTGCATGTCTCTCCTAAAGTTTACATATGTTACTACACAATAACCCATAATAAGTAAATTTGGTCAAGAAACTCGATTGCCATAAATACACATAAAATATCAAAGACAGGAAGCACAAACAGCATTTGACTCCTTTGCCAGCACAAAAGCCATCATCAGAGCCACCATGTATGGCTCCATTAAGCCCTTGTTCATCCTGATTCTGAAGGTTTAGTCTCAAGAGGAAGAATGAGCCATCAGATGGATGAGTCATATTTTAGTTAGAATCACAGGAACATTCAAAAATGAAATCACTTTATTCCACTGAACAAACCTTATAAAAAGTAAATTACTTCATATACGTTTGGCAAAAGACTAATTAGCTATTTTGAGTTCTCCCTGGAATTATCTCACCCATTCTTTCCACCCTCTGTGACGCCTGCTTCCATCTCTCTCCTTTCCCAGTGCTTTCCTGGTCACGCCAATAAAACAGGAAAAAAGCAGGAAATGTGGTTTTGACAACCTTCACATGGTTAAGGCAAGAGGGAAAAGGTCCCACAATCAGTAATCTTTTAAAAGCAAGCATCTTTCAAAGAAACAAATACTTTCAAGACAGTTTAATATTATCTTTATCATTGCTTTTATATATCTGAATCTTTAAAATCTTCATCTTTTAAAATCTGAATTAGAACACTATTTCTGGATTTCCAAACTTCAGCTACATCCGTACCTATCTCTACATGTGGATGAGTGTACAGCTCCCCCGCTCTCCTCTCCCTTTCTTCTCTTTCTCTCCATGCAGGTTTTTCAATATTTATCAATACTTAATACAAAAGGCTGAGCCGATTATGCTTAAACTTGAATTCCTCTTCTTTTGTTCATCAAAAATTTCAATTCAGTCCTTCTTGTGAACCAAAGAGCTCTTCAGGTTCTTTTTTTTTTTTTTTAATAAAAGGAAACTAAATTTACAATAAAACAGCTTACATTTTGCTGAAACTAAATGGCAGGTTTCAAAGAAAGACTAATCTTTTGTATTAGGGTAGGGGTAATTATTGGTGACTTTCTTCTGCAATTTTCCAAGAGTTTGTGATGTATTTTTGTTACTTTTAAAATGAAATAAACATAAGCATAAAAGTAAGTTATAGCACACCCACACACCTACATTTAAAAGAATATATCCCTGTGACCCGGCAGAAAAATGGACCTACTATTCCCTAACATAAACCTTCATGCGCCCTTTAATATCTTTGATGACCTCAAAATCCCGTCTTCCTTTATTGAAAGCATGCTCACTTGCTTTTCAAAGTTTGGTTCAAGCTCTTCATATCTCCCACTCTGGCCCAATCACCCACATCTTTGCATACTTCTACAGGCTCACCACATGTGCCATTCTTCTGACACTGAATCATAAACTCTCTTGCAACATTCTGATATGACTGCCGTTGTATTTAACTTTTTAACTTTTTACAGGCGTTGCCTTTCCAGCAAGTTGTAAGTTCCTTGAGAGGAGAGGTGAAGTCACTTAAAGTTTTTGGCCTCAGTTTCCTCATATGTAAAATGGGGGGGGGGATTTGACCTCTGATTTTCCTTACCTCTAGCATGCTGTGCCTCTTCTTCCCAGGACTGAAAGTCATCATTATTATTTTAGCTTTGCTTTCACAAAACTTCCCCTAGCCCAGGGATCTTAAAGTCTAAACTAGAAGATACAAAATACTGCCTCAGTCTTGAGGCCTGCTGGCTGTGAATGCCTTTATCGTTCCTCATCTTGGGACATAAAATAACATCACGTTAGTGGACAAAAAGTATGAAGTGTTTAAATTTATTACTTACATCATTTTTTATTAAACGGGCAAAAGGGAATATTTCTACTGCCGATTAAGTGTGTCTGAGTTGTTTTGTTTTCGATTAGATCTACATTTACCCCCAAATTGTCAAGATGGATTAAATGTGTTTTGCCCAATATTTACCACTTAAGTTCCTTCCCGCATGATGGCATGATACCTGTATTTGTATTATGGTCGTTAGTTTCCAGCACTTGAGTTGTTTTTGTTTCTGTCTTTGTTTTCCGTGTGAGATATACAGCTGCTTTTGTGCTGTGGGAGCCCCTGTATTATGAGTTCTGGGCCTTGTGTCGTACATTAGCGGGGGATGCTGATGGCAAAGTGAGCACTCACCAGTCTGCTGCCCACACTGCGTGGGAACAAGCGAGTCCACTGGCAGTGGAGACGCAGAGAGAGACCATGTGGCTGATGGGGCTGGGAGGAACCAAGCTCTTCGGCTAAACGCTGATGGGCCATCAGAGATGCAAAACTGAGTCATAGCTCTATTCGTAAATTGCAAATAACTATATCCCAAACATAGCAAGGATCCTACTAATTAGATATTTGGCATTATTTTAAAACCAATGTAATGCCTTCTACAAAGAAATAGATTTATGTAACAGATCTCGACAGCTTTTTATTACAGATATTTCATTTCTCGAGTTCAGCTAGAGCAATTTGCAGGAATTTACAGGTGTAACCAGTGTTTCAGTTCACACGATCTCTTGCTGTACAGCCTCATCCAAGTGAGCTCTAAGGGTCAAAGCACCTGCAAAAATGGCAGAGCAGGTGAAGCACATCTCTGGTGTCCTTCCACCCTTGGTCCGTGTTTTTACCTCCATCATCTTTTTGTATTATTTTTTTGTTTCATCACAATTGGGTCTACACTGAACCCAAGCAAAATTCCCCAACTTATGTTGGGGTTTAGGCAATCATACTTGAAACTGTGGCAGAGTAAGATATGAATGTGTTTGAAAGAGGGACTATGTAACCTAAAATTACAACCATTTGAAGACTGCTAAGTTTGCTTCTCAAGCCCCTACCCGTCTTCAGCATGCCAGGCTTGGAACATCACGTGCCTATTGACCGTGTCCACTTGGATGTCCACCAGGCACATCAACCTGACCTTTCATTTCACCTCACCAGCCAGCCTCTCCCCCTGCAGCCTTTTACTTCTCCGTAAACAGCATCACCATTTCAGTTACTCAGACCAACAGCAGTGACAGGACAGTTGACTCATATTTTCCCTTCCATCCCTGACCCTCATTTATGAGCAGATCCTATCTCTGCCTTCAAAATATATCCAGAATCCAAATACTTCTCATCACCTTCTCCACTACCGCCTTTCACCTTAGTCTAAATCTGAACTATTTCAGTAGGCTTATGATTGGTCTCCTTTTACCTGCTTATATCACCTGCATTCTACTGTTCCCAAAGTGCTAAGAATGATGTCTCCAAAACCTGAGAGCGATCACTCAGTCCCCTGGTGGAAACCCTTCATGGCCTCTCATCTCCCATTCTTACCACAGCCTACAGGGTCCTCCGTATCCTGGGCCCTCACTAGACCTCAGGCGTCATTCTGCCACTCCCTCCTTGCCTGTTCTGCTCCAGGCTTGCCCACCTCCTCCCTGCTCCTTGAACATGCCAAGCTCAAATGGTCCCAGGGTCTTTGCCTCTGCCTGGAACACTTGCTCCTTATCCTCGGCTCTCTCCTTTAGCCCTTCAGGTCTAAGTTCAAATGCCACCTTATCAGAGAGATCTTTCCTAACCACCCCATATAAAATCCCTCCTCCATATTTCCTTTACCCTTTACAAGTTTTTTTCTTCAGAACGCTTCTTATCATCGCTCATCTTCCATGTTTGTTTATTATCTCTTTCCCACCCTAAGAATGTAAGCTCAGAAGACCAGGGACTTTTATCAGGGGAAAGTGATTCAGAGGCAGGAAATTCAGTCATGGGGTGGAGCTTCCAGAGAGGTTCCGCCTACACACTGGCATCCTGTGGCTCCACACAGGGTAGTTAGGGGAAGGGAGGAGATTACAAATTCGTGAAATCAATCTTTTTTCCCCCCTTTAGTAAATGCAAAGAGGTAGTCAACGTTACCACTTAGGCAGCAGTGGCAAATATTGCTGTTGTGGACCAGAGTGCAAGAGAAAGTCAAAGAGTGGACAAAGTCAGTGTTTTATAATTGGATCGATAGAAACTATAATCACTATTATTTGATAATTGCTCTGCTGTCATTATGCTGCAGCATTGCACAAATTAATACTGTTCATACTGAGCAGTATGAACATTATTTGCCTTTGTTGTCTTCTCATGTGAAACTAGACAAACGTCACCATCCAACTTTGGACTCTGATCACGGGCATTGATTCCAAACAATGCTGACGCCGCAATTCAGTGAAATTTAGGATCACCACCGCTGCTTGTGATCTTAACTTTCAGTTCTATCAATGGGATAGATAGCTATCACCTATCCTAAGTATAATGAAAAAATTACTCTCTTGGTGGTAAGAACCTTCATTATTTAATTGGCTGTATGGCGGATGTCCTATCTTACATTATCAAAACATCGAGTTTTGTTAAGATTCTGAGTGGTGAAGTTTTGGCTTATAAAAATAACCCATTTAAATTTTAACAGGTTGTCTTCAATTTCTTTCCAAAGGAGTATCTCGAATAATGGGAGGAGCCAACAGGCTGGAGTGTAGTATATTTTTGAGCAATGTCTTACAGTGAGCCTCGAAGCACCGCTGGTCCCTGTAGCTAGCCCTCTGATTCTATACTCCGTCTATACATGGTCCATACCAGGTCTATACTGGAGTTTCATGGATACACTAAGCTGGCATCATGTAGAATGATGGCAGATTACACAAACTTAATGTTTATTTAAATCTTTACTTAAATTTGCTTTAGGTCCTTTTCTACCTCATTACCACACAGAACTTGTATCCTAAAATTTGTGCAGAGATGTGTTTTACAATAGCAATAAGTAATACCATCTTGCTACCTGTGTATCTCGAATGATTTTAGACTTTCACTTAAGTCAACTTCAGAACACATGATTCTATGACAAGATAAGAAATTGTGTTTTTGGACCACATGTTAAAGGCTTGTAAATCATTGTCAAAAAAACAAAACAAAACAAACCTACTTTGCAGTGGCATTTTTCAAGAAAGGTTTCAGGAAGTATCAAGATTTTCTAGTAAATATACATGAATTCATTTGCAAATAAAAACAAATTTACTAATCATTAGCTTTATACTGCTTTTGGAAAGCATGTCTATATAATTTGCCTAAACAGAGAGAACAGTGTTAAGAGTAAAAGGGGGTGTCATTCATACTTATGTTGACATAACAGGCGTAGAATGAAATTATCCCAGACAATAAGGCAAAAAAGGGTCTTAACAAAATTCATTCTATTTTAATATTAATTTAGTCTCCAACACGTTATAGCTTTTCTCTCCAAGAAATATTCCTGCATGCTAAGAAAGAGATAACAAAGTTAAGAAAAGGCATATAGCAAGATCAAAGGGACAGATGTAAAACAAAATAAAATAACTTTTCAGATTAAAGAAGAAACATTTTAATTCAGCCCAGAATAATCAAGGCTGAAATAAAAATGGGACTGAAATTTTAAAATCAGAAAAAGCACTGGTAAAATTAATTCTACTTTTCCCCTAAGCCCTAACTTAGCAGGATTAAGACACTCCTCGCATTTCAAAAGTTTTTTTTTTTTTGATAAATGTAGATGAAACACTGTTTTATGTAGTGAGCAGAAAATTTCTGGGGCTCAATAATTTGAAATATAAAGACTGAAAATGTAGACGGAATTAATATCCTCACAAGTATGCATGAGTGACAGCCCCATTCATGTTTCTCTCTTGAGTATAAATGGCTTAAAGACAGAGATCATAAATAATAAATGAAAAATACTAAATGCTCAAAAGATAAATAATAATACTAACTGCTCAGTAAATGTTTTTGGAATATCTAACAGAATATTTTTAAAAGAAGGCTATTCATGCTCACTGCACAGTGTCCTATAATGCAACTCTGCTGGGGGCGGGGGGCACCGAGAAAACCTAAAGTTGATTACATCTTTTAGTCTACTCAGAACAAGAATACTTTTCCATATACAAACCACAGCAAGAGACCTAAAAGAAAGCAGTCCTCTTCCTTTTCTTGAGAGAAAGAGACATAATTTCTGTATCAGAGGATTTCATAGAAAAAGTATTTCAGAACTAATGCTTATGATCTGAATTATAAGCATATTCAAGAACTGTAGCATCATTACCTTCTGCCCTCAGTTTCCAGACAGAGAGCTGGGGTCGGTGCAGGATAATGCCTGCTGCTGGGGGGGGGGGGTGCGGGGAGGCTAGTGCGGTGATCAGGACTTTGGGGCCAAGCCAACTGGGTTAAAAGCCCATTCTACCATATCCCCGTGGATACCTTCTGGCAACCTCCTTATCCTCTCTCTGAACCTGAGTTTTCCACTCTATAAGTAGGAATAACAATGGTGCCAACCTCCTAGCGTTGTTAAAGATCCAATGATTAATATACATAAAGCATTTGAAAGTGGATCAATCTGGCACATCATGCCAAAAATGTTACTTGTATCACTGTTAAAAGTGAATGTTTCTTTGGTGTTGATCCTTATGACTAGTGGCTGACTCATTTCAGATATGGGTCCCTTTCTTGCCATGGTCATTCATTCAAATGAATTCTCTAGTAGGGTTTTCTCTTTTTATAAACTAAAAATGTTAAAGAAGTGTATTAACTCCTGGATCGATGAGATGACATGAATTCTCCTAGCGTCACATTTGCTTCTTTAGTGCACAGATGGCCGAATAAAATCTGCTTTGACTGCACCTTCATCTGGCACAGGAAGGATCCGAGAGCAGCGGCTTCCTCAGATTGACAAGGAGCCGATTTTGACTGACTGGTCTCATCGGCACACCAGACTCTGCCGGCAGAGAATGAAGCCCACTGGGAGGAGACATCAGGGAAGGCAAGGATGCCGTGACGCTGTCCAACCCTAGGCGACAGATGTCCCTTTATATGAGAGAGGCAGGGAACAGGCTTCAGCAAAGGGGAACCGCAGAGCAGCAAAATGATCTTGATGACTAGTGACACTGCACTGCAATTAGATTTTTAAAGACAACGAAAAAGATTATAAAGCTCTTCAGTGCCTTTCACATAGAACTGCCCCTGCTTGGGACATTTTAGTGCCCGTTCTTCCTGCAACGTCATCAAAAACGGGTTCATTGTATCTGCAGGATACTGAAAAGAGTTAATGGCCGGAGCAGGAGCTCTGCTGGCTTCAAAGTTCAAAGGTACATGCGCTCAGACTCAGCCACACAAATTATTCCCTGGGAGTAATCTTCAGTGAGTTGCTAGGAGATGACCGGTTTATGTTTTCCTTTGATTATAGGGCATAACCGCCCCACTGTCAGAATGCCAGAAGTTAAAAAAAAAAGGCAGTGATTGCTTAAGAATCATTTTTTCCTGTTACTTGCAGTGAAGTGTTGAAACCTGGGCTGTTTTGCATGAAGGGAGGAGATTAAGGGAGCCACGAAGATAAATGTAGTAGAATTTTAAGAATTGTTATCTGAGCAGGGCCAGTATTTCTCCACATGCCAATGTGGTTGGCATGTTACCAGTGTTTAATACATATTATTTGTTTAATCAAATGGAATCATAATTTTTAGTAATTTCTTCAAAAATAGTATAATAGTATCATGCATAGATATAGTGGGTGGCTTATGGCTTAAAAGAAGTGCTTACACGTACATGTAGGAGCCTAGCATGGGTCAAAAGAAATATGGTTCCACGAACTGAGGAGGATAATTAGCTCAATCCTCTGGATTGAAGTAAAATAAAAAGAGAAAAGACTGTAACCCTTCTGGCCCCAAGACTAAGGCTAATTTCATTACGCCATACCATCTTCTGTACATACTGTATATGTACAGCTATATATGCTGTGAGCTACAGAATTCTTTTTCTATGAGATCTAACATGTTGTAGTGATTGAAACTGACAACTTGGGTGTAAACAATAACTCTTACGACTTATTAGTTGCGGGACTTGGGGTGAATTACTTCCATGCTCTGTGCCTCAGTTTCCACAACTATAAAATGGGGGAAATAAGAGTACATACCTCACAGGATTAGTGTGAGGATGGAATGAAATAATATATGTAATATACTTAGAAAATAATATGCTTAGGAAAGTCCCTGGCACTAAAAATGATTAAGGGAATATAAGCTATCATTTTCACTATGATTATGAGCATTATTTTATTGCACCCAGAATATAGCTCATTACCACCCAAGAGTTAGAGGATCAGGTATATGAAACTTCAAAAGGTTGGAAAGCCACACGTTTAGTTAAAAAGAGCAGGCTCGCCAAAGTAGGAAAAGCTCAAGGAAGTCAAGAGAAAGCTGAGGTTTTCTTAAATCTCCTGTCTTGGTAGCTGTTGACTATCACCTTACTCTCAGTGACGGTTACGAATTTGGTATATACGTGCTCCAGGCTACCTAAGGTTAGCTACATATTAATCAGATTCTGTGCACAAGGACATCTATGTTTATTCCACTTAAAAGTCACGTGGTCCCAAGTGTTAAGCAACAGACAGTGCACTTTTCTGGGATTTGGGAGAACCTGGGATCCAGGTTCTATTTGCTAACTGGGTGGGATCTTTCTACCTTTGTGGACTTCCGTGTGTCCTCATTTGCAAATGAGAGAGTTGGACTTCTAGACGATGTTTCCTTGATCTCCACAATTCGTAATTTTCTGATTCCTCTTTGGAAGAGCAGTCCTGTGCTACAATTTCCTTTGCAGGTTAGTTCTAAGCAAACCTGCCCATGTGGAAACGCAGAGTTTGAAATCAGGAACCGTTAGATGATTTATTTTTGCTCTACAGATGAGTCATACTCTCTACAAATGTATTATCAAATTCCATTAAATAGCGAGTTTGCCCAATGACTCTAAAAGAGAATCTGGTTTTCCAAAAATCAGCTTGTCTGTTGTCTATTGCATAAATAAAGGTGTGTCATAGAGTTTTATGTTTTAAAATGGTGCATTTTAAAACCTACTCTGGCAAATCATTTTCTTAGAGAGAGGTGACAAAAAAAAAAAAAAGAAAGGGAGGAAGGAAGAAAGGAAGGAAGGGAGGAAAGAAGAGAGGGAGGAAGGAAGGAAGAAAAGGAAAATTCAGTCTTTTCTGATTTGGAGAAGCAGCAGGTGCAAGTCACAGCTCTGGTACTAAGTCGAGAAAGCTCCTTAGAGAATGACGTATACAGACTTGCCTGCAGTATTTTTATAAAGGCTCTCACACCAGCATGAACCACACACCGTAATTAATTATTAAATGTGATCCAGGCTGGGCAGTCTATGCTAACACAATTCAGATACGTTTTTCCCTCCAGCATTTGGTTATCAGTTATGTGATGTATAGAGTAACAGTTATAAGGATCAGTTTCTGCAACTCCATCCCTCAACCTACTTTTATTGTAAATAAACCAGACAAGGGGGGAAAAAAAGGCAAAGGGAGAAAGTGCCATGTTTCAAGAACATTTGTCTTGATATTGTAGTGACAAGCTTAATCTAATTAATTGTATTTGGCTCTGACTAGCTTAGCATAAGGTGTTAGCTTTTAGCTGCAAGAGGGTAGCACTTGACGAAGTGAGAAATCCTCCTTTGATTGTTGAAATCATCCAGGATGCATTTCTCATCTGTTTTTGAAAATGAAAGCTCTAGTAATATGTGACAAAAAAAGAAAAAGATCACTTTTCTCATCCATAATAATGGAGTTCGGTAGGAGACTGTAGCATGGTTACTAGCCATGGCAGAGACACCTAGCTGCCCTCTCATGCCCTATCTCTCCAAGACTACGTTTCTCAGTTTTCCTTCCTTTGTGATTAAAGTTGGGCTGGTGAGTGTGAAAAGAATTATGTGTGCACCCGCCAAGGGGCCAGGTTCTTACAGGGAAGGGGGTGCCTTCTGCTTTCCCTTTGTTTCCTCTCTGCTGGCTGGAATGCAGACCTGGAGCAGCCATCTTGACCATAAAAGGGAAGCCGTATGTTGAGTGTGGAGGAAAGAGACTGGGCCCCTGGTAATTACAGCAATACCAATCTGCGCTTTCATACGAGTGGGCAATGAACATCTCCCTTATTTAAGCCTCTGTTATTTTGGATCTTTAACAGCACTGAGCTTTTATCCCAATGAGTGGACTACCATGGTTGGAATCCAGCAAATCATAATTTCTCATTCAATTTATATTCATGCATAGTTATAAGGAGAACGTCTCCAATTTTATAGTAAATTTTATTTTCCTTCTAATTGTCACAGATTGAGTGAAATGTTGGCTAGCAAATATATTCCTGGTGGCACTATAACCCCTGCATCTGTTTCAAAGATCTTATTTCCTTCCTTCCTTCTTACCTTCCTTCCGTTTTTCCTTCCACTCTTCCTTGAATGTCTTATCATCTCCATTGGACTATAGATTGCTTCAGGTCAAGACCTACATTCCATGTTCCAATGTTTACTATCCCATGTCTAAACACAATGTTTTGTACATAAAAAGTTCGGAGTGAGCCTTTGTTTGAAGAAATACTCCAAAGACATGCACAGAGCTGTATTAATTTTTAACATTACTATGCGTTAATTGAATTCCTGAAATGAACAATTTGAAAACAAGTGCCTAAATTAAATATAAAATTTAATTTCTAAGTTTCCAGACAGATATTATTAATCACTAGTGATAACACATTTAAAGAAGAAACAGCCCTAGGCACAACAAACGGTAGCATGATATATTAAATAAGATGGAATTCTTAAATCCATAAAGCCTTTAAGTATAAAGCACTTCAAGCCCATTATTTATTCCCTTATTGATCATTTCCAGTAAAAATTATTTAAAGATTAAGAGGGCCAAAAACCATAAAAGGCAAAATATCCATGGAATGTCTTAAGGGAAACAAAATGATTTATTCTGAGGTTTAGAAAATAAGTTTTAAAAATGCCTTAAATTCCTTATTTTTTCCTGAATTCTTCCTTTTTCCTGAGTTGATATTATAACAGTAGATTCTGATTATTCACATATAATGTAAACATTCTTTACAAGTGAGAAGATTGCTACAACCAAATAATGAATCAAGTTGTATTTTACCTTGTGTGTACTGCATTGTGTATAGAGTGTATTCTGTCTTTGCAATGCAGGAACAGGGACAAAGTTAAGGTTTCTAGACATTTGGAAAATTTTTTCAGAAACATTTCTCAGCCAAGAAAGGCATTACCTTTGCAGTGGGGATGATTCTAGAGTTCCTGGTCTATCTCCCTCATGGGGTTGGTCAGAGGCTAAAGTGAGACAATCTAGGACAATGTACACACTGTGAACAAAGAATCAGCTACAATGAAAACTAACTTCCTAATTCCTTCTCCTCCCTCCAGCCCCACCCTGCACTCTTTCAAGTATGATAGAAATGTTTGATCTATAATCTATCTGTAGACAAAAATCACCACGGTAATTGAATTGGTGCCCTAACTTTCTCAAAGAATAACAACAGGTAGCAGCTCTTTGAAGCTTGTGTAAGCAAACTTCTGGAGCAACCAGTGAAAGTCTTGCCCTCGTTCCTGTTTTGTCACTTTTAATTGGAATTTTGATCCAGATGTGAAATGCAAATGGGGTTGAGAACCAAACAATTATGGAGAAAGAATTTTGGGGGTATAACCAGAAGATGAACCCGAGACCACAGTTTCAAATAAACCAAGTATTTTACCGTAAAGTAGAAGAAAAAAATACCCAGATCCTTCTGGAGAGAAAAATGGTTTCTGTATTGACATGCACTGAAAAAAATGAGGAAAACAAGAACTTTTTTAGGAGACTAAACCAATCACCTGAGGAAAAGCCCCGTTCCAGAGAACTGAGGTCTTCCTCTTAGAAATTATAGACTTTTATTCCTATGTTGCTCAACTTCCAAATAATTTAAAGAAAACTATCATGCGAGATTATAATTTTTCTCCAGAACAGCTTTCTTAATGGTAGTAGAATGTAGTAAGGGAGAAAAATGAGAAGTTGTTTGGATTTTAGCCAAAACAATAATTAAAGTCCCACGTAATTATATAAATGGGCACCGTTGATACCTGTCAAAAGGTCATGAGTTCTGTAACAGCTGTTAGAACAAATCGTACTTCAGAATAATCTGCAAAAGATAAATAGAAAGGAGATCATGTTTTGTCACTGGCCCTAGACAGGGTGATGAAACAGCTATGACCATGTTGTCAGGGAATAATGTGTTACTTTTTGAGTTTTGGTTTTTTTTAAATGAAAAACATCCATGAAAGTCTAATGAGATAGGAGAGTTCCTAATTCTTTGGATCTCAAAATGCTTCTTCAATCCTAATCAGCTATGAACAATTAGATTTATTTTAAATTATTATTATTCACATGGTTATTTAATTAGAAAGTGGTATTATTTGGAAAAGTGTTTCTGGAACTTATTCTAATTGAGTTTAGCATGAAGCAGCTATGTTGCCTTTCTGGATATCTTTAGAGGTGTGGAAATCCTGATACATGTGAGATTAAGGCTAATTTCTGCCAAGGCTGAAGTGAATATCACTTCAGCCTTGGCAGAATTGTGCTCCACAATTAGTCTGCTTGTGGCATGTGACTGGTGATAAAAAATAATCAGGCATGGATCATAAGTTATTCTGGGACAGAATTTTGAGAAAGCTGTTGAAAGAGTAGGATTTGAAAGAGAGCAGAGAGGTCCTTTCCCTTCATCCCTGTGTTGGGCCTAAGAACTTCATCTCCTTTTTCCTTTAACTAATGGCCGAAGCATTGAGAATACTTGATATTAAGTGTCTACTCACCAGAAACACCTGAGCTTTTCTTAACCCTCCTTTACTGTTACCCAAAACTCTACCCAAAATGGGCACCCAAAGTGCCAGAAAAATAGCCAGTTTTGTAAGACTCAGTACAATTTTATTTTGTGTAATAGCTGAAGTGGGCCAGAGCTGAATTTCACATCATCATGGAGGGAAGAAGGAAATATCTGAGAAATTAATCAATCCCAGAGCCACTTAAAGGTATATTGTATTTTGGGCACAACTTTGGCCATAAAGGTAAGCACCTGAAATAACACAGATGCCTTCTTGCTGGAGCGTAGCAGGAACTTCACTGAAAACACGAAGAAAAGGATTCTTTTGCTCTATCTCCCTTAAGAACTTTGAAAACAATCTTATGTTTTTGGAGAATAAGACCAATTTAGTTTGAATTACAGATCACATAGAACAGGGTATGTTCTAATAATCTTAAATCTAGGTAATAGATGTTAACAGAGCAATCTGTTTCTATGAGGATGGTGAGAAAAAAATTATGAAGCTTTACGGGAAGCCAGGAGGAAAAAAAAGATCCAATGCACGAGTATGTGTGTTCGAATACCCAGAAGCAGCAGAGATGCTGATTTGCCTTAAGAACTACCAAGTCTTATTCCATTAATTTCCTTAGAATAATTTCCAGTGTTTGTTAAGGCATACAGAATCTGGAGGCTCGAGGTGGGAACTGTGTCTTATTCACACTGGAAATTTTATAGCTTTGGGGAGTTTTGTAATGCTTCCTTTTTAAGCATGCATCTTCCTAGTTCAGTGATCTCTGTAGAGCTGAGGAAGAAACAGTAGAGTTCATAGTCACAGAGCAGGACGTTAACCTTGCTTCTGTGATGTAAAGGTCCTGGGTTCATAAGGAGCGAGGAGAAAGTGGCAGTATATTAATCCATAGACTAGAGGTGCACTGCAGCCTCATAGTTTTAATCACTTTACTTACGTTAAACTTTTCTTGGTGTGCCATGTACACAAAGGGCAGATACCCAGGAAATAACAATTTTCAGTGTTTTTAGCATTTCTGTGTTAGCAAATTACTTGAATACTCCAGGTAATTTCACTCCTCTATTCTGAAGGCCAATTTCTTTACAATTGGACAGCAGGAAGCTGTTTCGAGGGTATAAATTACCTTTCATTGTTTCAACTTCCAAGTAAAGTTAACAATCCAAGAAGCTTAGTATTAAAAAAATCTTGGGAGAAAAAAAAAAAGATCTTGGGCTTCTTGACTTACATATAGCATCTTTGGCTTTTTTTGAGGATGCTTGGGTGTTTTAAGAAAAAAAAATAAGACACCATAAATTTAGATCTTAAGCTGTGCTGGGACCACTTTGGTGTGTTTTTATTGATTACTTGGGAGTATTTTTATGCACAGAGAGTGAAAGAAGACAAAGGAATGAGCAGCTAGTTAATGGTCTTCATAGCTACCAGAAGGAGCTTGTTATCCTTCAACAGCAAATATTTTCTGGAGTGCCGTGGTATTTGCAGAATTGACCTAACAGTTTCCTAATGCAACATCCAATGATCAGATCCATACTTTGTCTCTGAGATCTCAGATAGAGGTACCTAACCTAACTCTCCTACTTCTCCTCACCATCATTTACACTGTTGCCAGAGGGCTCTTCCTAAAACCTAGCCCAATTATGTCACTCCTTCCAAAACTTCTCAGGGCTCTCTGTTGTCCAAGGTCAACTTCTAACAATTTAGTGTGACTGTAAGGCCATCCCCTGATCTGACGCCATCCTTCTTTTCCAATCTCATCTTCCACCATGCCCCTCATTTCAGCCATGTCTACCTGCTCTTCCTCAAACCCGCCATGGATGGTCATGCTGTTTTCCCAATCTGGGTATAGAATTTCCTTAACCTTTGGTTTCCCTAACTCCCACCCATTCTTAAAGGCTTCCTTTTCCCTAATTAATTACTCTTTCTTTCTGTGCTTTTTAAAATGTTTTTAATCTGTTCAAATCCTGTAACATACAATTTATTTTCCCCCAGGCAAAAATAGTCTCTGAAATCATGCATGTATTCCTCATAACCTCAAACACAGAAAGAGACTCTAAAACTGGCTTGTTCATATGCCTGATGCATTGACTGTCATTATTCTTTCTATGTTCTCAAAACACTCTCCTTTGGCAATACTAGAATACTTATCTATTTCATGTCTGTCTGTTTCTCTCACTGTGATACATGTGAGATTAAGGCTAATTTCTTTTTCACTGTTTATCTCGCATTCCATCTAGTTCAGCACCTTGCACACCTTGCGTGCTTAGTACATTTTTTAAAAAAGTGAATCACGTATAACATTGTGTTGCCAGTTTATATTTTAATGGAGAGCCTTTTTTAAAAAGCAATTACAGTAAATCTTTGACTAGTTCCATAAAAAGATTTAGACATCTATTTTCGAGCATTTCTCCTGTTAATATTTACAATGAACTTCAACCTTCTGTGGGTCAATAGCTATCAACCATCACAGCCTGCTCTCATCCAGTAGTTACAAAAGGGTAGGAATTATCCTGCAAAAAGCACCATGCTGCAGAGATTCTAGTTTGGGATTATTACCACTGGTGCTGACTATTCTAGCTAATTATTTGTATTCAAAAGAGAATCTTCATTTGATAAAGGTTCTAAATGTGGGTTTCTGACACCTACCACATAGAATTCTATTCCAGAGGATGAAACAAAATGTGACATCCTAATACAGTTTCTAAAAGAGCTTCTTTGAGGGAGTTACTTAATCTCTCCAAGTCTCAATGTCCTCACCTATAAACTTGTGAATTACAACTTTATAGTAAGAGTCCCAAAAGGTAAATTAATAGAAATTCTGACTCTGTGCCTGGGTATAGCATTGATCATTAAATATTAGCTATTGTTGTATTTATCACTTTTTTGCTATTGTTCATAGAGTTCTTGTAACTACTACTATCAATTTCAGGGTCATCATCTCTGTCATTTTAATTCCATTTTATCAAACAAATTATCGTATTAATCTTTTGATTGGTTTGCCTATCTCTAGTCTTCCCTCTCATCTCTCTCAATCCCTCTTTCCATCTCTCTCTCTTTCTCGTTTTGATGGTGCAACTGTTGCAAGGTTAATCTTTTGAAAAAGACCAGTGACTTCACATTATCTATTTATACATTCCAAATCAAGCCCAGCACAATATGTTCCCATCATAATTTTCAAGATGTTATATTCCATTTCCCTTCTCATATTCTGTTCTTTAGCCAAACTGGACTTTTTGCTGCTCATTTTTATGCACATTTTATGTTTCAGCCTTCGAGTTAAATAGGCACATTTTAACTGGGCGCCTACCATGTTTCTGACATAGTTCTGGGTCTCAGGGGTGCCCAGATCATCAAAACCAGTCCCTGTCTCCCAGGAACGCATGACTGGTGTGGTGAGGCAGATATGATTTTGAGTCACATCTTTTATATGTTTCCTCCATTGGGATTACTCCTAATCACTCTTAAAATCACACCCATTCTTGGAGGTCCACGTCAAAGTTGCCTGCTGTATATATAACATAAATTGCCTGCTTTCATTTAAGTGAATATAATTCCTTGTCTTCACCACTTTATCTTGTCTTACTTTCTGTTATTTGTGTTTATGTTTTCTTGAGGGCAAGGACCATGCTTTATTCACTTTCGTGTTCTTCATTGTGCCTTATACATAGTAGACTTTCAGTTAATACTGGTTGAATATCAAAGGAACGTATTAGTAGAATTTATTTTAAATAGAAAAAAACCCAAAGTTTTCATGGATCATTTTTAAAAGATCTATCCCCAAAGATACTTAATCTAACAAAGCTTACTTGATAGGAACTCTGTGCTACTTAAGCTAAACAGATGATAGTTTTGGAAACCACGTTAGAGACATAAGTACGGAGAGATATATATACACATATAACTTGACTTAGGTTGAGTGAATAAGGAGATTGATTACCTATTTTCTTGATGTTCTTTTCTTGTCTGTTTGTCCTACAAGTATATATGTATTAATATATTAGAAAATCACAGAAACAGATGCAAGATAAATATTATAGAAAGACACAAACATAAAGATAAATATAGTATGGGAGCCTGGAGATTGACCAGGGATTTCAGAAATAGAAGTAGTAAAAATGTGTCTGGGAGGAGGGTCTGTTTTTAGCACATTTGGACACACATCTTTAAATATGAGACACATTTCTGGAAAGAACGTAGGGTCCTGTGAGTGAAGTATTGGGTTGCCTTGTTTTATATTTACTTGAGGCTATTCTAGAGAAACAACAAAAGTGTGAAGGGAAAGCAAAACCAAATGAGTTTGGTTTTTTGAGACATTAAATGTGCTTCTAATCAGATCTGGATCCCTGAACAGATGCTGCCACAAAAGCAGCAGCATCTGGAAGCCTGCACACTTGTTCCCCCCTTCATACTCCTCGGCGTTATTTCCATGGTTACTAAATGAGTCACCCACTTCAGTCAACACTGATGTGATAGAAACAGCTTCATCCAAGCAAATTCTCTTCCCCTCTGAAAAGTCGACAGATTATTAAGGAATGTCCTCAGTTTGCATCAATGGTGCTATTACTTCAGTGCTCCCGATTACACAATTACGGCTAGCTAAATAGGTGTGTCGGAGTCAACATATTGTGTTAATGACTTACTATCAAAGTAACAATACTCACATACAAGAGGAAGTTAGGAGGATTTTAATAAATTCTGTAATTGGCTTTTATTATACTCTTGGCATTTAAATGAGTCAATTTTATTTGTTTATTTCAATACTTTTGATTTTTTTCAAAGTTAGTGAAAAATTAATGATTTTTGTTACCAGATTACCAAATTAAGCCTTTTATGAGATCATACCTACATTAAGAAAGAAATGCCTGAAGAGATTCATTTCATTTCAATAAGCTTCTTTAACCAAATGTGTTCATTAGGACACAAGCCTTATTTATCAAGGTTATTAAACCATTATGCAACAATAAAACTTGATTTCCAATTAATGTCCCATGATTAGGCATATTTTATTTTGATAAAACCAGATTTGCTATACATTTTAAGATAAAGTAAGAGGAATAGCTTGTTCAGGAAAAATAATTAAACCCAAATAAAATCACCTCAATCACTGTTTTGAATTACTGATTAATGTTTGCCCCTGAATCTGCTCCAGACAGGTTTTATGCTTTCTTTGATGACTAACTCTCACAGAAATATGATTTACTTCTAAGATTAAACACACCCTGGTGGTACAATCCTTGACAAGGGGTCTGATGTTTAAAAAACACTTGAAATATACATGGTCAATGCCTTAAAATTAATCTGAGTTTTAGTAAACCTATGGAGAATAACTTTTGTGAACATATTTAGAAAGTTCAAAAAAAGATTTTTATTCCAAAAACAAAGTGTTTGTATTTTGGGTCTGTGGGTTTATCCAACCATCCCAAGAATAGGACTCAGATAAGGTTCTGTCTTCCATTATGGGGACCAGAAGACCTACCATAGTGCCAGTGCCTGCATTCCCTAAAAAAGCCCATTGCATGGTATATGGAAAACTGTGGCCACGAATTGATGATTGCCTGGCTCTACCATCTGTCACCTAGGCAAACGTTTTCACCTGCTGTAGACCCTTGGCTTGCCAAATAAAACTGTATTTGTGGATGGGGATCATTTGAAAATATTTTGCTAAGGTTCTGTCTTTGCCATTCTGTCTAATTCTGCTCATCGGGATGAATCTTGTGTTCTAGGTAAATACTGGTGATATTTCTTTTAGTGTAAGCATTCTTGTCTCTTCCGTGGTGGTTGATAAGACTTTTCGGTGAAGCAGCAAAACTATAGGGCTTTATTTCTAAATCTGGTTAACCAAATGAATCCTGCCTTCATCTCGTCATCACAGAATGATGCACAATAGCACTAGTTATTTTCATTCCAAGTTCTAAGGTTAATCATGGTGATTCTCAAATCAGGAAGAAAATAAATTAAGATACAGTGCTACTTACTGGTCTCCTGTGAGACTGCACAAGTCTCTCTATTAAATAGCACTATTAGTGTTGGGTTCAGTGCCTTGGAGATGGGCAGACAGATGCAAATCCCTGGCCGCTGGGGAAGGAGGCAGAGGGGATGGCTGTGTTCCCGGCCACATTCCCCCGCATTCACACCATGCTGGTCACACATTGGGAGCCAAATGCATGTTTTCTGAGGGACTAAGTGGGACAGTAGATGTAGTCGGCCCTCCAGTCTCTCCTTCCTCAGCTGCGGAATAGAATGATGATATCTATTTACCACTGACTGTGTGAGAATTAGATAATATGTGTAAAGTGTTGAGCGTAGGGTACAGCATATGATAAGAATTCTGTGACTGGGAGTTGCTTATCTTGTACATCAAGGCCTTATCTCCAATTCATAGAAACTGCTTCTTTGTTTCCTATTCTCCTTTATTTTCTTATGTGGTAAAGTATAAGTTCTACCAGTATTAAACAAGTATACTCAGGATAAAGCTGCTAACACTTTAAAGTCTGTATACTTGAAAAACAAAAGGACTCCAGATGTTTCATTGACTTTCTACCCAGCTCTCTCCGAGCCAGCCAAGCAAATCCCTGCTCTTTCAGAGGACTGTCCTCTAAGGGGCTAGAGACAGGATTTCCTTCTGCATTTTCTCTGTCCTTCCAGTTTCTGAATAAGTAAAGAGCAGAGCTAGATGCTTAGCGCTTCCTCTGTGCCTTGTCCTTATGTTAAACTGATTCGGGGAGAACACCCCTCACCCTCAGGTCAAATGATGGCCGCAGTTCTGTAGGCAAGTGGATCACAAATACACAGGGTCAGTTAATTCTAGAGAATCATCCGATCTAACGTTTGCCCAGATCGCTAGTTTCCAGCCTGTGAAATACAAGGAATAATGCAGATCTTCAGTTTCCTGGGAAGACACTTTATTACTCTTTCTCTTTTTCTTCTTACTTAGTCTAATGGCTCATATTCCAGGTGGTTCTGCCCAGTTTTAGAATTATCATGATCTACTTTGTAGGAAAAAAAAAAAAACCCATAACATTTCATGTACGGTATAACTTAACGTAGTTTTTTTGAGGGAATGAGCAAAATCCAACACTCAATGCAGAATTTCTGGCTCCTTTAGCATTAAAAGATAGAAAATTTTTAGTATTTATCATTGGGTTGTATTGTAATTTACTTATTTAGTGTAAACTCCCTGTGCAGCTAATTAATTTACATTTTCAAAGAATACTTAATGAATGGGAACAATATTCTCAAAACAATGAAGTAAAATAAGTAAAATTGAAGATGCAAATCAATGCAGTGTAATTCCAATTTTGTTTTTTAAAAAGGTTACTATGAGATTTTTTTAAGAGCAGGAGAAAAATATCTCCAAATGTTCATTTCATCATCTCTCGGGTGGGTTGAATTTTTGTAAAAGTCATCTTTTTCTTTTTTGTGAAGCATGCCTTCTTCCACTCAGGGGGACACTGTCAGGACAGCCAAGAAACTTTAAGAAGTCATGCTTTAGCTCTTATGAATCTCCACAAATAAAGGCAACGTGTGCATGTGATGAATTGTAATAGAATACTGATGACTCAGCATTTCTGACAAGCAGTCCTTGAGCAAGTCCCTTTTAAGTTCCTCCAAGAAAGGACAGTCAGAGATTCCTCATGTGAACTGCTGCAGCCCAGCTTGCAGTAGGCGGTTTGCAGCTAGAACCCAGGAATAATAGCTCAGCTCAGGACCCTGCCCCAGAAGTCACAGGCTTGAGGAGGTCCAGGCTTTAAATGCTGTCCCACCTTTGGAGCCGGGCTTCCAGGCACCTGCCTGCCTGCTGGAACAGGTGAGCAAATATCAACCATCTTGAAACCTGGAAGGGGCTTTATCCTGACTTAGCTGCACATTAGTGTTCTACCCAAATTCCATTGTTACTGATAAAATGTCATGCTGATATATTTTTTTTAAATTGATGTTATCTGCTTACTGGATATTTTTCCTATGAAAACCACTAAACAGGTCATTCCCAAATGACTCATGCCACTCACTATTTTGTATCTTTTTCTCATGGTCAAGTATCCATATTCTTTAACTGGCTGTTTTAAAAAACCAAGTCCCATTGGTTAATTTAAATCCTTCCTGCACCTAGGATATGTAAAACTTACTTTGATACACAGTGGCATCTGGACAGATTCGAATACAGAGGCTCCAGTGCTGCCCACCTAATATGGGAGGAGCTGGAACTCAGAATAGAACTTTCCTCCAAATGGAAAACAGCTCAGATGGTTAATGCAAATGAGGAATTTCAATTGTCTTTGAACATAGCATAATGCAAAATTACCGTCTCACAAATCACTTTCGCTTGTACCTATGTATGAAAAATTTATAAAATGTCTTGCATTGTCATACCTAACTAAGCCTCTTGGTATTTACTTTTTCAGCAGGATTCTCTTTGTCTTTTTTTTTTTTTCTTAATTAATTAATTTATTTTTGGCTGCGTTGGGTCTTCGTTGCTGCACACGGGCTTTCTCTAGTTGTGGCGAGCGGGGGCTACTCCTCGTTGTGGTGCATGGGCTTCTCATCGTGGTGGCTTCTCTTGTTGTGGAGCACGGGCTCTAGGCGCACGGGCTTCAGTAGTTGTGGCACGTGGGCTCGGTAGTTGTGGCTTACGGGCTCTAGAGCACAGCCTCAGTAGTTGTGGCGCGCAGGCTTTGTTGCTCCGTGGCATGTGGGATCTTCCCAGACCAGGGATCAAACCCATGTCCCCTGCATTGGCAGGCAGATTCTTAACCACTGCGCCACCAGGGAAGTCCCATTCTCTTTGTCTTTACACAAAGTCTGATGCAATGACTAAGCACTGACTTTTAGAAAGTGGAATTTCTCTCTCTCTCATTCCGCCTCTGTCTCTGTCTCTTTCTGGATGTACTCCAAATCCGTGTGCAGATGGAGGACTAAAAGTGTCACACAGATCGTTACTGTAGATCATGGGTAATAAATTCCACAGTGTGATATCTGTGCCCTGATATCTGACCTGCTTTCTTGAAAAATATGCACATTTAAAACCCGATTTACAGTTGAAGAAGTCAAAATTTTCCTTTTAAAAGTAATATAGGAGTAGAAAATGGAAAGTTCAGTGGAGATTGGTGATCTTATAAATTGTCTGCATAGGAATAAGTAACTCCAGGGCATTCTGCAGCTCTCCAAATTCAGAACAATCAAGGGGACCCATGAAGTTTTAGGAAAACTCATTCCCTTGGAAGAAAATCTCAATATTGTGTGTGGATTGGAAGGGCATCTAAGTGTGACAGAAAGAATGTGAAAAAAGAATGATCTATTCCAAGGATGATCATAGTACTTCGGAAAAAGTAAGTTTCGGGCTTAAAGTTCAGAGTAGACCAAAGTGCATGAGTGATAGTGAGGGGTGATTAGTCCTCCGGGCTCTGACCTCACTCAGAAATAGCCTGGACCAGGTGGGCCCGTCCTGCCAGTGAGACATTAGGCCACAGCGCTGCGTGGACCCCTCAGAGCAGGTCAGTTGCAAGGATGTGGGAGGGGGTGAGTGCTGAGTCTGGGGACTGAAGGGTGTGTTTTGAGCTTGTGATACACACTTAGAAGCTGCTTCTTGCTCGGAGACACAGTGCCCAGGAGTGGCGATCGTACGGTGAACTGTGTCTCCAAAACAGTATGTTGAAGTCCTACTCCTGGTACCTATGAAAGAGACCTCGTCTGGAAATAGGGTCTTTGCAGGTGTAATCAAGTTAGGATGTGGTCAGAGAGGATTAGGGTGGGCCCTAAATCCAATGACTGGTGTCCTTTTAAGGAGAGAGAGATTTGGAGAGAGACAGACACACAAGAAAAAGGAACACCACCATATGACAATAAAAGCAGAGATTGGAATGATGCTGCCATCAGCCAAGGGATACCAAGGGTTTCTGGCAACCACCAGAAGCAAGGAAAAGGTCAAGAAGGGTTCTTCCCTAGAGCCTTTAGAGGCAGCACGACCCCACTGACACCTTGATTTTGGACTTCTAGCCTTCAAAACTGCGAGACAAGGTATTTCTTTAGTGTTAAGCCACTCAGTTTGTTGCACTTTGTTATGGCAGCCCTAGGAAACAAATACAGTGCCTAGGATATATCCTTTAGGCATCTCTTCTTTTGCAATTTAAGGCTGCAACAATTTGTCCAAAGGGGTAAAGGAACTACTTAAGTTCGCCCTTTTCGGGGGGTAGATTTGGGTAGATTCCTCCATGATGAGTTAGATGAACACCATATGGTGGAACCAAATCCAGGCAGCATTTGGCCAGGGTGGTGTCAGAAACATAGAGAGAGCCAGCATGCCTGGGCATCAGCAGGTGAAGCAACCTAACTAGCCTGAAGCAGCAGGCAGGGACATCCGGAAGTAGGGCCTTGCTGTCCTATCCACCATTGGAGTCCAGCTGCACCAGGGAAAATTCAACATAAGTAGGTGGCTTGGAGGGCCTTAGAAGTCCTGCCATCAGGGATGCTTGTGGTGATCAGAGCATTCCCTGTGCTCCGTGAAGTGTCAGTGAGCAAGAGACATCCACTCACTATAACAAGTAAGGACCATGTGGGCGTGGCTGTAACTGAGAAGAGCAAGATGGGAGGATTTTTAGGACAAGGATGGGGCCCGGTTATAGATTTCTCACAGTATTCCTAAGACCCCCAGCACAATATTCCACTGTGAAATAAGGCAGAGTCAAGAATTCCAAAACCATCGCTCTGGCCTCCCCGTCTCACTTCCTCTCATTTCCCCACTGGCCTCCTGTAAATCAATCAGCTTAAATCAAAGGTATCTCTGCAGAATCTCAACAGAATTCTGCTGGGACATGATTGGAATGAATGTCAAGGAGAGGTCAGAGTAGCCTCATATTCTTTGGTGCCCATCATTTTATTTCCTTAACTTCCCTGGGAAATCTTCTTGTTAAAATACATGCACAGATTTCCTCCTGGCCTTGTCAGCCCCAAGCCCAGGCAGCCGCGGTTCCCCGTGAGTACAGCATACCTTCTGAAGAAATGCACCCAGATCAGAATGGTATATGAGTCTGTCCTATTCTGGCTCTAGAAAAGAAACGTTACAGTAAATAGGTGGGTGGGATCGGCCCCACGATCACGAAACAACCAAAATAGCAATGAAATCAAACTCAGGAAAACTTAACTTTATCATTGTATATACACTTTCTCCTTGACCAAGTTTGATACCTTCTTCTCAAGAAACAGCTGCAAAAAAGAAACTGTGCAAATACTTGTCGTTAGTTTTAGTTTGTTACATACCACAGTTCTCCACCAGAATTACACAGAATAGGGTAGATTGGGGCTTTTTTACCCAGGGTGGGTCTCAGGTGGGGCTGAAGCAGGCAGTGTGACTTTGGAAGCCCCGATTTGTTTTGCTGATTTATTTTCACTTTCCTTGCCCCTTTTGTTTAAAACAAACTTTCTCATACAAAGCTTCATTACCACTGATGAGCGTTTTAATAGAATGGAAGTAGGCAGAATAGCAAAGACTATAGTGTTAGTATATTTTATACCCACCATTCCCATCTCCTCTTTGCTTTTCTAGTCCTTCCCAAATCTATGTGGAGATAGGGGAGGCGGGAGATATAAAGGGTAAGAGTGAGGCAACCCCATTTCGTGCAGGATCCAGTCAGCTCTCTGGAGTGTTCTCTCCCTGTGCCCACTGCGTGCTCTGCTATCTTCCCTCTGCCCACAGCCAACTCATCCTGCAAGGAGACCCCATTAGGTACCCCTCCTCAAAGGATCTCTCCTCGATGTTTCACCAGCTGTTGATCCTTTCTTTCTCTACAGTTCAAATTTCCGTTGCCCAGACGCTTTTCACAGATTGAAAATCACCTCTCGGGGACTGCTCTCTGTACCTTGAAGGGGTGCAGTAGCTTATCTGACCATTTAAGGCTCTAAGAGATGCTAACAGAAGCTGAGCACTCTCTCCTCTCTCAGGTAAATTCTATTTTAAGCAAGTTATCTGTATTTTTGAAACATAGGATTGACCCTGTGGGCAGGAATTTCAGACCAGCCTGGAAGCGAGGGTCATGGGATGTGGGGAGCTACTTGGGGGCTAGTGAGGACTTGTCAGGGGGCCTCAGATCTTGTCAGGATGCCTTGCCTAGTCAACCTGTTTCAAGGGAAGGCCTTGATTTTAGGGTGAGAAGCAATACCTGTTTCTGCAGTTAAATCAATCTTCTCACAGCAATAAGTACTCCCTTTTGACATTCTAGGAGATTTGCTTCAAATGAATCATAGTAAGCTATTTTTTCCCTTCTGGGCAGAATACTATTTGCAGACATCTGCAAATTTGGGAAGAAAGCTTGTTTCCTAAATGGAACCATTCTGACAAGGGAAAAAGGCAAACTGCACGCACACACACACACACACACACACACATGCACGCAACCCTCTCCCTAAATCTCTCCAAGTCTTCATTCTGTTTCAACTACCTGTTTATAAATAATATCTGATGAAACCTCATTAAAAAATGCATCTGCTTCTATGTTAAACTTCAGTTAAATCAACATTCCTGGACTATATCTTTAAAGTATTTGAGTGTGTGTGTGTGTGTGTGTGTGTGTGTGTGTAATTTTGTCCCCTTCATCTATCATGGATCAAAATAAATGGTTTACCTGCAGAAAACTAAAGTTCTGTGCACGTGCCTCGAAGTTCAGATTATTTAACAGTTGCAATGAACAAATATCTCAGAAAATATTTAGAATTTGATTTTTAATACAATACTAATGTTGCTGAGTTCCCAGCAACACAATTATAGTATCTATCGCGGCCAACACGTGTGTCAAGCTCTTTTCCAAACGTTTATAGTAACTTAGCTAATCCCCCCCCCAATGGTAGGGCCATTGACAGGTGCCCAGTTACCCAGGTCCAGGCCGGGGAGGGGTGGGGCTGTGTCTCCCACACAGGCAGGGCTCAGATGTACTCTGCTACGGCTGCATTAAAACTGCCCCATCATAATGGTCCCAAAGGGTTTTCTCATCATGGCTTCTTGAGAGCTTGGATACTGAGTCAATCAAGAGCCATCTCAATAAACTTTGTAGTTGTGTCAGCCTCACCAATCACTAACCTTCATGCAGCAGCTGTAGGGCAAGTCTGGGTTTGTATGAAACTAAAAGGAAAAGTATGCTTTGCATCTAAGGCAAACAAGTAGCATACTGGTGTTGTCATTCAAAAGTGAACACTCGCAGAATATACTACCCCAAGATATGCTGCTTTGGTATATTCATTATTTTGAGCTGTAGGCACTTGAAAAACAGCAAATGCAGGGAGAGGCTTTCTCTGAACTCCCTTATCTGCCTAAAGACAGATCCTCTGAAAGGAACTCAATGGTCACAGATCCCCTCTGAGAGTTTCATCAACCAGGAAAGAGGGACTCTTCTCACCGGAGAGGAGACTAGAAGTCAACACCACACCCAGATACATGTTGTCACAAACTATCACACCTCCTGTCTATTCTTCTAAGGGTCCATTCATCGTCCTAAATATCATTTACCCTCCCCTCAGAGGCCCACATCCTCCCTCCCCTTTCCCTGTGAAGATGGCATTTAAGCCTGAATTCTAAGCCACCCTGGAGAGTTTCTCATCTTTCCCTGTGTATCTCCCACATGTATGAGGTATACATGTTAATAAACTTCTGTTTGTTTTTCTCTTGTTTATCTGTCTTTTATTACAGGAGTCTTAGCTAAGAACTGAGAAGGATAGAGGGCAAATTATTGTTCTTCCCCTACAAAAGTCTACCCTTGTCTGCGAGTGCCCTGGGACTATTAAGGTCAAACTATATGGAAGTCTGTACATGAAGGAACTGGGTATTCTGGAGGTCACGGAGCAGACCTGGGACTCGGGAGAAATAGGAAGGGAGGGTGAGCTTTAAGGGGAGGTTGAAGCTAATGACATTCAATGACCACAGCACTCGGTTCTGTTTGTGTACTTTAACACAGACTCTGAAAATGAGGCTTCAGGCAAAACGCCTTTTGCAAAGGAGCCAAGGCTGACTGGTCACAGCACAGGGTTTGTACTGTGGGTGACTCCCAGCCCCCATGAGTCTTCCAGTTGTTTCTGATAATAACAGGGCCACTCTGACACAACCCGCTCAACCCAAGGGTCCTCCAGGACCGGGCTCAAGAGCCGTTCATTCAGAGATGGGTCATCCACACGGTGACCCACTCTCAGCAGTGACTTGGAATCGGGAACTGAGGGCCCATATTGAGGTAAACTGGAGGGCTCCCCAGCAAGAAATCCTGATCCAGTTTACCTAACAGTGCATGCTTACCTAGCAACACTGTAATTGCCCCCTTTGCTCCCATCGCTAACATTCTTACTTCAAGTTACAAGTCGAGTAAAGCACAGTAAAAACGTCTGAGTCCTGGGTCGCTCTTTGCAACCTTCATGAGTCTGAGCTTCTCACCTCATTTACTAAAGAATAGTAACCAGGCTAAGAACTGGCAGCATTCGTTGCTATTGAGATTGCCCACAGTTTCTCCCTTTTCGGCAATTATTTAAGGGCTTTCAAAGCACTGCTTCTTTCACTGTTTTTCAGGGCGAAATAGAAGGAGAGGTTGATTTTCCAATGATTGTTTTGACTTGGCATTTATACCTAGAATTTCCACTGCTTTCAAGTCTCAGGTTTGGGCCTTAAGGAGGTTTGGTAGGAAGAGCAGTAGCGCTGACACCCACCCAGGCCCGCAGGAGAGAGGAGGTGGAGGGCCAGGGGGATCATCCAGCAGCCGGGTCTCCCCTCCTGCAATCAGCGCAATCAGCGTCGAGACTTTGTCTGCTCCTTTAGAACCTGCGCCTCCCCTAGAATGGCTGTACTGTTTAGGGAGGTCTTGCTGACAATAAGGTGCAATTCAAAAGAAATGAGGTTGTGTTTTTCTTGTTGTTGTTTTTTGTTTTAAAGTTAAGGGAGGGAGAATGGAGGTGAATTCTATCATTGAAAAATAAAAAATAAGAAAAAACTTAAAACTTTGTCCTCTCAAAGACTCTATAAGACCCTTGACAGTTTGAAGGTTCTGATTCTGAAGCTTGGGTGGGAAGGTGAGGTACATACGGTATCTTCCCAGCATCGGAGAAAGTAAGGCATCTTTATGAGGATTTATGTTTTACATCGTGGGAGGAATTAAAGGACTTTCCCACAGATAAAGCCAAATCCCCACAAAATCAGGTTGTGTCTGCTGCCTAAAGACCCAGACCTCTTGTTGAACTCAGAGGTAAAATGGAAAAAAAAAAAAAAATACTGTGAAGTTTCCTTTCAATAAACAAACCTTTCCACTCTCCACTCAGCAGATAGAAACACTCTTTGTTGACTTTAAATACGAGACCAAAAGAGTACAAGGGCTTACTAGTTTAGAAGAGCTAGTTTTCTAGTTGCTTAATCATCTCAATGAAACTGCTTTAGGGAATAAAACACACTAGGGGACAAAAAGCATGGAGAGAGAAAAGCTATGGTGTTAAGAAGGAATGGTAATAGCACATTTTTTGTGATTTCCATGCCTTCTTCTCCAGCATCTGCCTACGCTTCTAATCCAATCAGGGCAGCTTGTTTGTGTGCAGCTTTTAGCAGACACAGATTCTCTGCCGACCCTGGAAGAACACATGATGCACATTTGAAGCAATTTTTGTATAAATGATTGTGCTGTTAACCTCTGAGGGTCATTCAGATATTTTCTGAGAAATTGGCTGCTTTAACTTCTTTCTCAGAATGCCATGTGTTTCATTTGGGGTCAGGACAGATGACAGCTTAGGCATTCCAAAAGGAGTGGAGTTAATGGAACTAATCCCCATCAGGAGATGGGAAGTGATGGGACTCATAAGTCCATTCCAGACGAGGATTTTCCTTCTTCCCAAACAGAAAGGCAAAACACGCTGTGTGGTTTTGCAACTGGTCAAGCTGGGAAATATTTTTAAGCTTTCTGCTTTGCCAAGTGTTTCAGAAAAAAAAAAAAAAAACAACTATTTTCTTTCTCTTTCCTGCCAAAAAATGTTCCCCCTTAAATATTTTTTCCCATATCTGGCTACATTGTCCAGGATTTCTTCTTTTCTAAGAATAAATAGTTTTTCTGGGGTTTAAAAATGCCACTTGCTCTATCAGATTAAATGTCTCTTTGTATAGAAAAAGCATTTGAAACATTCCATCAGTGGGTCTAAGGAAAGATCCTTACTTAACTTGATTTTGTTAAATTAATTTTGATTAAATTTTTGGTCTTTTAATTCTTTTTGTGACCCTCAGTGGAATGTTCAGGCTTGTTTTATAACACTTCCAATTCTACTTTTTCTCTCACTGCCCTCATACTATTCCCTTTTACCAGAAAGCAGTAAACATGAATTAATTTCTGTCTTTGACCCAAATAAATAATACCTCGGAAACGATACCAGTGCAAGGGAACCATCTGGGTTCCATTCTCTATTTTCATACTTAGCTGGAGTTAGAAGGGTTCAGCTGTCAGGGTTTCAAGAACTCTAGCATTAAAAAAGTGTGAACTTGCAAATTAGCTGTCAAGTTTAATAGAAAGTGAATAATGCAGCCCAGAGCTGACTTCTTTCCATTCCTGGTGTCCTATTGATCTTGCTGTTAGGTAAAGCACAGACACACAGGAACACTGAACAATAGCAATTCACATGGCTTGGTTTGGTATTTTCTTTTTTATCAGCTGAGAATGGCAGTTACATTCACAAAGTCAAAAAGTTGAATAGTGTTAGAGTTGAGAATATAGGGCAAAGTAAAAACAAGCTTGAAAAAGCAATAATAGCTATACACCTGAAATGTGATAAATATTCATAGAGAAATAAAGAGCATTAGCTTTCATAAAACCACAAACGACCTGTTGAAATACACTACAGATTTAAAGCTTAACATTGGGCAACAAATATGGTCATTTGTTATTGACATTTAACGAATTATTCTGCATAAATCTACTGTAAGCAAAAAGCATTCTAGGTTGATATATAATGTTATTGCTAGTTAGCTAGTTAATTTTTAAAATCTCTTTGTGTTCGTTAGTGTGTGAGGGTGTGTGAGAGTGTTTGGTATAGGGGAAGGGCCTTATGGTCCTTTATAAATGGTTCTCTCTAAATTTCCTGCTTTATCTTTATCACTCTTTTTAAAGTCTAAAAATGCAAGCTTATTCTATTTGGAGACCATATAAAGATGAGGATATGCAAACATTTTAGAGAGAGCACATGACAATATGATTCTGAAAATCACAAAGCTGCTTCAGAATAAACTAAGATTCTCTCAGAGGTTAATGATATACTGAGAAACTGGAGGATGCAGCAAATTATTTCGCTTGTCTTCAAATCCACTGTCATCCTGCCACCAACTGTACCAAATAAAATTTCCATCCCTATTCCATCTTATCACATGGCCATTTCCCCTCATGCATGGGGAATTCGTTATTTACATTTTGAAAAAATCAGGCATCTCAAAACACTTACGTTTTGTTGAACTGGGTCTCCCATGGTAAAGGATAAAACCCAACTCAGCGAGCCTGCTTCTTAGGAACGGCAAATCAGCATGGTGATGCACCCAAGCCAGAAAGAATACCCTTCATTTGCCGCAATTGGTTTAGTATCAGTGCTATAAAAAATGGATGATGGAAAACCGGAGCCCTTGACAGAAATACAAGTCTGCTGTGTGTGGCTTCTGCAGGACGAGCAGAGCACAGTGCCTATACGTCGAACTTGGACTTTGCCTGTGCTGGTCAGCAGACGCACGTGCACAGGGTACTCATCAGGGCATCAGCGTTGTGGGCATGGCAGCGCCTGCTTCATTTACATAAATGACAGAGAGCTGTAAGCATATGCACCCCTGCGAGGAGTCAACGGGCACAGAAACTTCAACCTATGGAATATCACTGTGGGGTGGGAAGGCCAAGTTATTTATGGTGCTTGGGTTTTCCTCTTTGCTTTTGCAAAAAGGTACTTTCAAACACAAGAATAATCTGTGGCTTTGGCATAAGGAAAGCTGGAAGTCAGTGAAATAAAGGCATGAAGGTCAACTCGTCTGCGCTGCAGCATGGAGTGATGCTGAGAGGCCAGAAATGCAAAAGAAGCACCTCAGACCAGTTCTCACTGCGAGTACTTGTCATGTACTGGTCCCGTGGCACAGAAATGGAAGCCAAAAATGTGTAGAGAAAGTCTAACTAAAAATTGCCAAATTAGGACCTGTGGTCTGTGCCTTGCCTGAATACAAGGTCTATGAGTATAAGACATGAAAGAGAAACGTGGTCTGAAAACTTTAACATTATTTAAGAGAGAACAAGAGGAGTCAAGAAGGAAAAAGGCAGAGTGAGAAATAGAGAGAAAAGCATGAAAAACACCTTTCATTTCTCCAGTCCTATCACCGCTTTAGAACCGGGCTCGCACCTGAGACCCAGCCCCCTTCTTACCTTCATTATGCACCCTTGCTTTTGTGGCCCTGATTGGACACTGCACTAGACTCTACACAAAGCAAAGTAAAAATACATTTTTGTTTTTGTTATCTGCTTTATTTCCGGTCCTTTACGTTGGACTAAGCCAGCCACAAATCATACAGTGGCCAGCATACAAGAGCACACTTGAATGCTTGATTTTCGAGGTGATTATGAAGATGCTCAGCACCTCCCACCCCACGCGGTCCTCCTCCCGACCCTGGTCTGTACTGGCTCGTCTCATCTCCTGCCTCTAAGAACCGCTCCAAGCTGATGCAGTCTCTAGCCCCTCCAACGCTGGCGGCCTTCCAGATGCCCCCCTTGCCTTTCTCGGAAATTGGTATCTCAGCCCCCTTGCATTCTTTCTGATTTAACTTGCCCCACTGGCTTCTTTATTCTGCTCATTCTTGGGGAAGAAAACAATTTCTAGTTCTTGGGGGCCAGCCCTGGCTCCAGGAGTTTGGGTGTGGGATTCAAACAACCCTTGAGAATCTTATCCTTCAAGCCCGCCAGCTGGCATTTTAGGGCAACTCAATTCCTAAAGCAAGCGGTGAATAAAAATAAAACAAAACCCACCTGATGTAAAGCTGGTACCTGTACACATCAGGAAGACTGTCTGTGGAGACAGACTGCCTGGCTTTGTATCTTGTTCTCCCCATCGATTGGCCACTTAACTTTGCATGTCGTGAAATGGGAATAATAATAGTACCTGCTTTATAGGCTGCTCTTTCACTCACTCATCCATTTGTTCATTCCTTCAGTGAAGATTTATTGAGTACCTACTACCCCCCAGGCAAAAGGAATCCAGAAGACTCCAGAGCACCGCCCGTGCCCTCATGGAGTTCCTATCCCAGTGCAGTTTACTTCCAGGGTTGTATAAGATAATCCACCAAAGCAGCTCACCATAGTGTCTTTGACATAGAAAATACTCAAGAGTTGTTAGCTATTATTATAATAACAATAAACTTTTTAGCAAACGTTTAAAATCGGAAATAGAGATATATCTGCTATAGTAAAAAGGAGAGAAAATATAGGGAAGTCAGGAAAGAGGAATAGTCACTAAAGTCATTCATGAATCTGGCATTAAGTAGATTCTGAGTGTTTCCTAATCCGTGAGCTGTGCTATGGGATAGGGTGTTACACAGCTGGGAACTTGTATTTATAAAGCCCCTACCTGTGAGCATACCATCTGACCCCACTCCCAGCCGCATAGCCCGCAGCATGTGTCGGCCCCCCCTTAACTCTAAAGGGCCGTGGGCAGCATGGCAACAAGTAGCCATGAGCCCTCTGGGCATAGTTGGTACCAGCTGCATTTTTCTGAGGAGGGATCTCTTTTACACCCATCTACAAAATTGCACCCTAGATCTGAACCTCAGATCTCAAGATCATGCGGTGGGTAAGACTGAGGTTTTGTACTGTTACTCTTTATTAGATACACTTTCTTTTTCAAGTGTATCTTAACCATATTTTTACAATCATGTTCATTTATTATTGCTTTTTTGTAGCATCCTAATGAGCAGGCTTGTTTTACAATCTGCTGCTTAGCGGAAATTTTCGATAAGTCATTTGGCCTCCCTTAATTTCGGCACAGCGTGAAAACCTAGAGTGTTGAATTCGCTCTGTCTCGTGTACCCACTAGATTCCTCATCTCACTGCTGATTTTGTGAAGGCTGCTCACCTTGCTCCCTGCCTGCTACCTAGGATGCTGAAGACCAGGACCAATTACAGGCTGTGAGTCTTGTAACTGTTTCTTCCACATCGTCCTTCAGGCCTGAGGATGAAGTGAAGACATAGATCTAAAAAGTGTGATATGCAATGATTTATTGCCTCCTTTCAGTATGTACCCCCGGTAGCTGAGAACTTTGTTTCTTTACTTCATAATCTACTCAGTTTCCTTGCCTTCCCCTCTCCCACTCCCACAGGTTCCATGTTAGAGAGGGTTCAGGTATCAAATGGGTGGTCAGACAAGGCAAACTTCAGATTCTTTGTATTATTTGTGTTATTTCTCTTCCACCTCCTAATTCTTCTTCCTCTTCCTCTCTTCCTCCTCTTCTTCCTCCTGCTCCTCCTCGCCTTCTTTTTATTTTTTGGTTTTTCTGTCTCCCACTTTTGCTTCCTATAGGTTCACATGGCTGGACACTATTGTAACTATACAGTTACACTATGATCATGTCAGTGCAGGTGGTTTCCAAACAGTGTACCCCATCGTGTAAGTTACCGTATTCCTGTAGGATTTGGAAACCTAGTAGTTCCAGGCAGCCTTTTCCAGGGTCCCCAAGAACATTTGGTGGGTATGGAATCCAGTTTCTTGTATCAGTCAATCAGTGTATTACCCTATCTAGAGTGTACTCTGTTATATTTAGTAGAAAACCAGCTTAATACTTGAGGAGAATTTAAATATTATTTTCACAGGTAAAAAACAAAGTAGCATCAGACAGATGGCGTTTCTCTTTTCGGTTCTCTTTAGATGTATGTTTTATTTTTAGGCATAGACTGCCCCCAGCACCCACACACGGTTTGAAGACACCAACTCAGGTGCCTCAAGAGTGCCTATGATGAAAACCTGTTTCATCCATCTCTTTGGTTTCTATCCCCTGGCCATGACTCTGACTGCCGCTTTGGCCTTCCTGAAAAGTGGGGCAGCCCCAGCTGTCACAAATAAGTCTTCCGGATCATATTTTTAGTTCTCTCCACTCATCAGCAAAACCTCAAGTCTATCTTCCTACATTATAAACTATGGGAAAGGCAGCAGAGGGAGAAATCACAGAAGGAATAACAAAATGACAGACACTCAGGGAAGAACAGCAAGTGACTTTTCATCAGGGTCACCTTTAGGTAAGATTTACAGGAGAGAATGTTTTCTCTACACTTAAGTGGCTTGAAAAGTTATAGAAAGATGATTCCCTAGTGACATAATTCAAACACATTTAGTTGTTTCTGAAAAGTCCTCCACTGACATCACCATCAGTCATGTTTTTAGGGATGTTTTCAGAACTGTGATGGATTTCTATGGATCCACATGGCCTCTTTTACCTGATTCGAGTTACTTAAGTGGGAATGGAAGCTGTGGTTACAGGCTGGAACAAACTGTGACAAGCTATGACAAGCTAAGTTCATCCTAGATTGATGTACGGTTAGGAATGCCTGGTAAAATATTCCTGTGTGGGGAGATTTTCTTTCCCCATCAACCAGACTGTCTCCTAAACTAGTTGCAGCCTGTAGGCTTTAAGCTAAAAGCAAGGGATGCACCTTTTTGTGTTGCGGTAATGTGAATTTATCGCATGTGTTTGGATGTGAGCTCAAACAGGCTTTCGATGATCTATCTGATAGGAAAGGCCTGGAGGGTGGTAGTTAATGGGCAGGGTGTTCAGTAAGAGCCCCACAGAAGAGAGAGCATTCTGTCCTCTCTCAGGGACAGCCAGAGGCACCAGACTGTGCCATTGCTGGTCCCTTGCTGGTCCCTACCTGGGCCCCAGACAGTGAGTTAGACTCACAGGTGATCAGGGCAATGGCTTTCCCCTGTGCTCTCCCAGCATGCACTGCTCCATGCTTGGAGGGGGAAAGATGTGGTCTCTGCCACCTCCTGGACCAGGGATCCTTGCCTTTCTCCCCAGTTTGGTCTAAGACGTTGTAAGAGCTGGTAACAAAGCTTTCTTCTATTCGAGGCACATTTTGTGAGTTCTGGGGCGGTCCACTCTGAGGTAGAGAGGGCTGCTCTTGGTGACACTGTGGAACTGGGAAATTAGCGTCAACCCTACAACATCCAAGCATGTGGCCTTGGCCTCTTCAGTGATGACTGGGCTCCAACGAAGTGAACTGTGGCCCAGGGCCTCAGGGTGTGAAGCAGGGATACGGGGAATGACTGCCTAGGTTGTCAGGACCTCATACGAATCCTTCACGAATCCCACCCGAGGATGCTTAGTCATTCAGGGAAGCTCTTTTTAATCATGCTGGCTTTGATTTACGCAATTTGTTCTTGAACATATTTTCAGAGTTTAGTGTTCATCAATATTACCCTTCTGTATTGACGTTTGCTTCTGGGGTTTGAAGTAAAGTGAGATGGGGAGCAGAGCGCTGAGACCGTTTAAGGACTGGTACGGTCTCCCTGCACGTTAAAGCAAGAGCGCCCTCCACAGCCAGTCCAGGCTATCAAGGCAGGGCCCCAGGGGCAATTTTAAGGAGCTAATAATGGGTGGGAGAGATTTATCATGGATTTGGTATCCGCAGTTTTGATATTAGTGACATTTGAAGCACAAAGTTGATTTGTTCACCACCTCAAAGTAATTTTCTGATCCTATTAGATTTTGTTAGTGAGTTGATTCATCAGTTTTTTGTAATCCAAGTAACATACTGAAAAATGATAGGCAAACCTGGCTTATTATTAGAGCTGGTTCACCTTTTGGCAACTATAGGATTTCCCTGGGCTGTCTCTGGAGCCTAATTTATTGATGAGCTCCTGTGCCCTACTGCAAGAAGCAGCATCTTTCCACCTGAAGAAATGAGGGGTGGAGCCCTCATTTCTTGGAAGAGAACCTGAGGAAGAATGAGAGAGAATTCCAAGCTAAGATGGTGTTCTTTTCTCAGAGGGGAGAAAAGACCAAAAAGATGTTTAGAAGTATGGCTCTGCTTGCTGTGGTTATGGCTTTAAAAAATGCATATTTAGGAAACTTTGAGCAAGACTTTTTTAATAAAACTGATCCTTGATAAAGCCATGGAATTCCACAGCCACCAGGAGGAATCAGCCACCACTGCCATTAATCCACCTCTGGTGGTGGTGCTGAGGGCGCTGAACTATCCAGCCTCCCCAGAGGCAGAAGCTGCTCCTGACCATCTGAGGAGGAGAGGAACACTGAAACAGTGCATTACGGGAGTGACCCTAGCGCCACAGCCAGGAGGCAAGACGGCGTGATGCTGCCAAGAGCAAAGGGCTCCCAGGAATTGCCCCTGCTCTGAGCCACCTCTGGGAACAGCAGAGACTATCAGAGGAGATTTAATTGCTCTGCGCTTCCTGCCTTGTTGATACCCCACCGAGAGTCAGCCTTGAGGGAGACAGAGACAGAGCCCTCACGTTGTATTGAGCAACAAGAAGAAAGAAGAAACAAGACATTTTTTTTTCATCTGAAATCTTGATGGGATTGGATATCAGAGCTAATTATATACCAAGTAATTAATCACATGGACCTCTGATTCCTGGCCATTCTGGGTCAGAATTTCAGAGACAAATGTGTGAAGTTGTGTAACCTTAGGGTAAATGGACTTTTAGGCCAGTGGAATTTTAGGAAGGGAAGAAACTGTAAAGATAAATTAGTTAACATATGCGTTAAAATATAAGGAAATAATTTTGGAGATGTGGCCAAGGCAAAAGCAGGATGGGCCAGAGTGGACTCGTTTGCCAGGAGTTTACAGATCTAATGGAAGACTTTCTGTTGCCCATGTAGACAAAACAAATACAGAAATGGAGATCAAAACCTTTGATGCAACCCCAAAAAGAAACTGCGTATCTACTGAGTGTATACCCAGTAAGCTCCTTATAAACAAAAAATTAGAAGCTATTCTTTGGGGATTGTTGCTCACCTGCTGCCCCAACTGGGTGCTATGGCTTCATTTTCTGTCTACAAACACTGGTTGGGCTGCTTGCTAAGTGTCTTCACTGGGGAACTAGTAAACTGTTCAAATGTAACCACTTATATGGCTACTTGCAAATACCTCCCTTTAATCCTACCACCATACTATTGAGAGATTCCCCGTCGCAGGGGACCGATCTCGATGCTGGAGTGTCACACAGACCCAGGCTGGAGTCCCTGCTCTGCCACTGACTAGCCTGGGGACTTTCAGAAAGTTTAACTCTTCTGAAGCTCTCCCTCATGTGTAAATGAAAAGGATGATACAAAGTATCATTCTAGGTGTCAACTGTGAACATCAAATATGTACAAATTGCGCTTCCCTGGTGGCGCAGCGGTTGAGAATCTGCCTGCCAATGCAGGGGACACGGGTTCGAGCCCTGGTCTGGGAAGATTCGACGTGCCGCGGAGCAACTAGGCCCGTGAGCCACAATTACTGAGCCTGCGCGTCTGGAGCCTGTGCTCCGCAACAAGAGAGGCCGCGATAATGAGAGGCCCGCGCACCGCGATGAAGAGTGGCCCCCACTTGCCGCAACTAGAGAAAGCCCTCGCACAGAAACGAAGACCCAACACAGCCATAAATGAATAAATGAATAAATAAATAAATAAATAAATAAATCCAAACGTTTAAAAACAATAATAATAATATGTACAAATTATAAAATCCACCTTCATTTCATCACCATCAAACTGTGGGTTTAAATTTCCTCATCATCCCAGCAATACTGTCTCTTTCCCACTGGAAAATATCAAGAACATAGAGCACATGTGCATTCAGAATCGAATCATATATTTGAAAAGGATCTCGAAAATTCAAAAGCAGCATATTACCTGCCATAACCTAATAGCTAAGATGACCAGCGCACACTGTCCCAATCATATGGCACAATAGAAAGCTGCAGAGTGGACCAGGGGCTGCCGTGGAGGCCCCAACTTTTGATCTTTATTGGAGTTTACTGATAAAGTTGGCGCACTCTTTGCATGGTCATTTTGTACCATGTGGAAAATAAATGAACTAATTCCAAAGTAACAAGCCCCACTTTCACCCACATTCCCTGAGTTACTCATTTGAGAATGAAATGCTCCCTCTTCATGTAGTGAGTAGTGCTAAAGAGTGAGAGAGAACTTGAATGAGAAAACGTGGCCCCTAACTTTGTCTTTTGGCTTTTATTTATATTTTGAAACTTGGAGGTAAACTCTAAGCTACTTAGGAGCACTTAACTTTTTTTCTCTCTCTCTTTTTTTTCCTTTTGATAGCATTTCTCTCTCTTCTCCTTGACCTTACATGGTTGTTAAAATTCAAATCACAAGAGCAAATAGCAATCGCTTTCCCAGTATATATGAGCATTATATCAATACATAAGGCACATCAAGGGATGCAAAAAATTTACAACATGGTTTCGGTCTCAAAAAGTTTGTAGCCTTGTTTGGGGAAACAAAACATACCACATGAAAAGATCGTGATGTAGGATGCAAACAAGTGCTCACACAAATCATGGATGGATTGTTATATCACATGGGCACTTAAATAAATTGCTTAAAGGAATGCCATTAGCTCTAACTACTATATGAATTTGGAAAAGAGAGGAATCTGTGAGCTTTCCAGTCAAGACTGAGGTAGAGGGCAGGGCAAAAATGAACTATTTGAAAAGCATGTAGGTAGTACAGTCGATCTGGATGTAAGAACTAGTGCTGAGAACCAGGAGAGGAGGAAGACCAGCAACAAACTGAAACAAGATAGGCCTGGCCTGAGAAAAAGTGAGATGAACAGAAGGTCGGCCATCATCTTTGACCTTTTGCTAAATTAGGTGGCAAAGGGGCAAGAATAGGCATCCTTAGGCAAAGTCAATCTCTGACCAAGCTTGAGGAGGCTGGATTGAGGGCTGGGAGGGGCAGGAGAGGCAGCTGCCCAGTTGTCCTCAGAAGATAGCTGAGACTTTCTGAATGCAGGAGATACATATTGACCACAACAGAGGCAAAGTGTGTGTGTCCACATGTACACATGCATGTAATAGGCTGGGACATCTAAAAGCAGCAGGAATACGGAGAGAAAGGAGGCCAAGGAAGGATGCCTGACATTCCCCAGAAGCTTAGGCACTGGAATGATTGGGACAAGTCCAAGTTGCTTTGGAGAAGGGTTTTTACTAGAGTCTGTGTCTACAAACGAGTAAAATCACCTTTACATGGAGGTGAAATGTAGGAATATTTTATTATCTAATGCAGCGGTTTTATTCTGTAAGGCCATGGTGATTTTGACATAGGCATATTTGACAATCTGGAGACATTTCTGGTTGTCACAACTGGGCAATGGGGGCGGATGCTAACTGGCTTCTAGCGGGCAGGGATGCTGCTAAACAACCAACAGCAAACAGGAGAGTCCATCACAACAAAGAATTATCTGCCCCCAAGTATTCACAGTACCAAGGTCGAGAAACCTAATCTAGAGGATCCCAGTGAAAAACAGAACGCGATCTTAAAAATAAACGACACTACTTAGTTGCAAATTAGTACCGCACAGTTGAAAACGTTAGCATTGTGCATTTGCTAAACATGAATTTAAGCAACAATTATTATTGTGGCTAGAATTTAATATATACATTTACTATAAGACTTTTTAAAGCATATATTCAATTTCATCACCCTTTTTAAAAAATAATCTGAAAATACTCTATCAAAATCATGCCTATGGAAAGCAATGGTATGCTGAGCTTAGTCCTTTTCAGAAAGAATTCAGATACAATGAGTGGAAAATAGCCTTAAAGAAAAAATTGAAAGAAGTGACAACTTAATTAAACTCAGCTACTGGTCCCATTTTATATTTGTCTTTCCAAACTGCTAATGAATTCTGACCCATTTAGTCATGAAAAAATGTATATCCTGAAGAATCTGTATCCCTTTTGAGGTAATTAATGGGTATTTATTAGACAAAAAAATGCATGTCTACTATTCATGATATTTGATTTTTAAATTGGCATTAACATGCTACATTTAGACTAGTAGGGGAAACCCCAGCCAAATTATAGAAAGCAGCTACTGAGATGAAAGACATTCCACAAAGCGGGGGACCCAATCTCAGAACCAGTTAACACAGCCATGAGTACTTTATGGGTTGCTACAACACATTAGCCACAAACAATTTCCAGCCTAGGAAATACACTCAGTGTAGCTACTGGTGCATAATATATATTTGATCCTAATTAGACCTAATGAATGAATTTTAATTCTTTATCCACCGTGCTTTGTAGGACACCGACCCACAAATACAAAAAAACGGTTTTGGGGGAGTGGGTATAGAACTAGGGCCATTTTAACACCAGCACTAACATCTTCATTTTCCTAAGTCATTTAATGATGATGAAGGATTGTCTGGAATTCTTTTTTTAAAAATAGGTTGTGGTAAAAAACAAAACACATTATCAAGAGAACTATAAATTGCATAAAGATTCAATAAGATGTACAACTTCGTAATAAGAAAGTTTTAGATTTCCTTTGTTTATTTTAATACATTGAGGAGTTCAAGGTAACATATGCTTTCTAAAAAATCTAATCTGAAAAATTTTAATTGGGGTACTGATTTGGAACTTGACAGGTTCAAGTCTGTTTTTAAAGATTATTCATAAGAATTCTCCTTTCAGATAAAGTAGAAAGGATAACAGTTTCATTTGGGGGAATTAAAAAAATGAATGTCTTGTGGATTCTTCCTTATGATAGAATAACTCTTATCCTCTTAGAAGGCAGAAGTATTTAATGAGCATTGTCCAAAAGACATAAATGTAACGAAAATATTTTCAAATGAAATTAAAAAGTTAAATTCAATGATTTTAAAAATTCTTTTAAAATCATGGCACCACTGCATTTGAGTTTCTGAAATTATTCACCTATCTTTTAAAAAAGACTTCCCTTGAGAAATATCTCTTCATATATAATCACAAAATCTATTCGGATATGTTGACATATTAATATATATTACTATATACATATTACTATAGGGTTATGTAGCTCTGTATTTTCATCAGCAGTGTAAGGTTGGCTGATGTCTGTAATTGACAGGCCCTAAATTTTAGTGGCTGAACACAGGAAGATTAAATATCCAGTGCAGGTCAGTGGAGGGTGGGAGGTGAGGGTGAGGTGGGAGGCCTCTGCTCCAAGCAGTCATTTAGGAACAGACCTAGTCAGTTATCATGCCCAGGCCACCCTCTCGGTCTTCTAAGCAATCATGCTCCTTTCCTTCTGTGATTGACAGTCTTGCTTCCAGTAGCAATCATGTCCAGTTCATGAGAAAGATTGGATTAGTGTCCCCTGCATCTTTGTCTTAACATGGGGAAGAGTCACTGTCACCTGGAATGAGACTCTAGATTCTGCTATTCATAGACTATATCAAAATTATGCTCCTTGAAAGTATTTTGAAGAGTCATGAGAAAATAGTAGGCACCAGAAATATCACAAATGTGAGGAGTTTGACATGAAAGACAGTTTTCCAGTCAAAAATACAGAACTTGAAATTTGTTATAAATATCAGATCATGAATAATCCAGTCACATTTTGACTGGCAGACATTATCAGAGGAGACATTATGATGAAAATTGTCATAGAGCTTGGAAGTAGCACCAAGTCTTGAAAAACTAGATATGACTATCAAGAGGGGCTAAAGCATCCATTAACTTGGATCACAAGGGCTAAAGTTCTCATTTGGAACTTCTTATCATTCAGGAAACATCACTCTGTTCAGAACCCACCATCAATATAATTTTGGACTAAGAGCAATTGTATTCATTCTTTCGAGACCTTTCCTTCTAATTATATATAAAGAAGGAAATGGCTTCTCATTCCTCATATCTCATGGGGTAAAAGTCTTTTATTTGTTCATCTCACTGATCCTGATCTCATACCCAGTTACATTTATTAAAAGAACAAATTTAACTTTGAATGTTAGAAAATAGATCTGAAGTAAATATCAGTGTGTATATATCATATATCTATATCTATATATATTTAAGCCATCCAAAAACTCAGGGCTTACTCATTGTTGAATGTGGCCTGAACTCTGCGTAACTTTAACTACATGTGGTCAGCCTACAAAAATTTATCTGCTACATATGCTTATAGGTAATACAGGTAACACCCAGGGCTGGGTCCTGAAGAGGGTTTCCATTTCTCTGCTTTTGGCATGGTTTCCTCACTGAACTGCATGGAAAACCAGGAGATGCACTGCTCAGGGGGCTTGATCTTCTACTAGAAGACTTTAAGATATTGTCAAGTTTAGTTCACTTTTCTGGACTTCAGTGACTTCTATTACAACATAAGATATTTAGAGTATGCAAAGCCCCTTCAAGAAACATAATTTGACAAAGAGTAATATCTGATTGATTATGCTGTCATTTCATAATTAGCCTCAGAAATGAGACAGGACATTCATCTAAGTGAAGAACACAGAGCAGGGCAAAATACCCTTACTGCTTTTCAAATTTTGACTTCTGGGTAAGAAAAACACACAACTAAACCTCATATCAAATTTTAGTCTTTAATTTTATATTTAGACTAAATATAAACTTTTAGAAATTTTTGTTAATGTTCCTTTTCATTGTTAACTTGATATTCAAGAGAATTCAGAAGCCAATGTCTTTATAAAATAATTTCAAGATATGAAAATAGCATTTATCTTTAATGCTTTGTACCAACATCACAATTCTATTTTAACAATTATTCTGAGTCCTTAGAAATTAAACCACTGTATTAACTACAGAGACAAGAGTATAAATTAGTCCAGCTGTTTCAAATCCTTAAAATATCTGCTTTCCTTCCAGTTAGATCTATACAACCAGATGGTAAAGATCAGGCTTAGGTGTTTAAAAATGATCTTCCTAATGGTGGCTTTCTTATTTTACTCTTATTATAAGAGTTGTTTGCAAGCAACAGCTTATACAAATTGGTTCACTGATATGATTGAGTGTAATAAATGGAAACTGCTATAGATTGTTAACGTAGAGGTTGATAACCAGAATATCATGTAATTTTTCATAGAGTTAGTAAGAACTGGTGATGCAGAAACTCTCAGGCCCTAAACAACAATTCACAGATTGCCAGTAAATCAGCATGAATTTGCTTGCGTTATGCTTCATTTTTGGAGTAAATGCATTTATCAATACCCATTTTATATAGTTCAATGAAGTAATCTACAAATATAAAAGCATTTTGCTTTTGGGTATCGCCATGGTCCATGTAAATGCTCAAGTCAGAATCGTCTGCAGGAAGCACTCCAAGTCACATGGTTTGGCTTACAGACCTGAATATACATATTTCATTAAACACTGGCATTTATGTGCTCAAGTGGTACAGTGGCTTTGGAATCTATGGTCAAGTGGAGTAAAAATAATGTGGAAGTTTAAATCAATCGAAGAGGTATCAACCACCAATAAAAACACTTCAGTTTTTTTAACTTAAATATCATGCAAAAGACTTTCCAGAATTACACCATTCCACCAAATTGCTCTGGTCAGGGTCACTAATGATCTCCAAATTGTGAAATTTACTAGCCAAGTCTCGGTTGTCGTCTTACTTGATCATTCCTCCTCCTCTGATATAATTTCTTCTCTTGGCTTCCAGCACACTGCATCCTCTTGCTTTTCCTCCTATCTCCCTAGATACGTCTTCTCAGGTTCATTGATTTGTTTCTCCTCTTCCTCCTGACCTCTCAACCTTGGAATATCCCAGGGATCTAGATACCCAGGGAGAACCAGTCACTTCTTGTCACCTCCTCCATCCCCACCCTGTCCGAAGCCATCATCCTCTCTCACCTGATTATTGCACTAGCTTCCTACTTAGTCCCCCAGCTCCCACCCTCCCCTTCTTACAGACTCCTCTCAACACGGCAGCCAGAGTAAGCCTTTTATAGTGTAAGTGCCTCTCTGATCTCATCTTCCAGTTACTCTCCTTCTCTCTCGGCTGCAGCTGGACCAGCCTCCTTGCTGTACCTCGAATAGGGAAGCCCTGGCTGCCTTGGGGTCTTTGCAGGGGCAGTTCCTTCTGCCTAGAATACATCTCCCTCAGAGAGCCATATGGATAACTCCTCACCTCCTTCAAGTTTTTTGCTCAACATTTAAAATTCTAAGCTGCACTGTCCTCAACACATTCTCCAGACCCTCTTTACTCTGCTGTATTTTAAAAGCACTCTGTTACTTTCTTATCTGCTATGTAATTACTTATTATGTTTATCTTCTATTGTTTGTTTCTTTTCATGGGACTGTAAGCTCTTTGGGTTAGGAATTTTGATCAGTGTTGTTCATTGACATGTCCCAAGAACTCAGAACAGTGCTTTGCTCTTAGAAGGTGCTCCAGTTGCATCCGTGTGAGTGAATGGTGGTGCTATATCTAGAGCGATCAGGAGGTCAGTCTTTCTAAGTCTGGTATGCCAAAAGCCGGAGGAAAGAACAGTTCCTTGGTTAAAGATATGAAGTAGGAGTTAAAACTATTTTTGCCTAATATAAGGAAAGCACCTTTCAAGTAACAACCTCAAAGGGTTGATTGCTTTTTTCTCAGTAATTCTCACAATACCACACATTATCAGGTTCATACATCAGGGTAAGGTTTTCCATTGATATATCTAGAAATTGAATAAGGTTTGTTGTGTGTGTGTGTGTGTGTTGGAAGGGAAGAGGGGATGTCTTTTTCTAAGGGATGAGCTACATGACTGTAAGATAGGATAGATTTAATGACAGTGGGTAGAGAGAACATAGTTATAACAATTTACAATATCTCATAATAGTGAAGGAATCAAGTAGAGAAGACCTAAGAAATTTCTGAAAGTTGAATTTCCTATGGGTTGAAAGATTTTCCTTCACAATTTTTAAGGAATGTGAAAAATGGAATAATTTGATAAAATATAGCTGCGGTTTGCATGAGTGCTCTTAGAAGTTATGCTCTAAGATAAGTATGCAAAGATAGGTGATGATATTTCAGATGGTAAGTCAATAGAATAAATCTATATTCTATAGTAATAATTCTGTAATTGCTTTCATGGTCTTATGTTACTATTGTATTAATTATTTCAAAGTTTATCACATTTTGCAAAAATCCTATATTGTTATCAATATTCTAAGTCAACTTCAGCAATCACTTAAGGTTAGATCTTCAACTTCTATAAACCACTCTATGCCACAGCACTTTCATATTCCTATGGAGCAAATTTCTGTTTTCCACTGCAGGTTGGCTCATTGAAATGGCATATACTCAAGGATAGCTTAGGGCCCTCCAACAAATGTTTTGATTCCCCTTTATTCAACATATTTTTATCACCCGGATTTCCCAGCTCTCGAGTTCAACTCTTACATCAGGAATATAATATTCATTGAATTGGAAGTGCTTTGTTTAATACTTGGTATAATACTCATTGAATTGGAATACTCATTGTTTATTACTCTCTTTCATTCCCTTTTGTTACCGTTCATGGTTAAGCCAAACATGAGGAAGGAATAATCTGAAAAATTAAAACATATCTATACAGATACCCACTTTGTGATTTCGAACAGCATTTTCTAGGGCAATACTGATCCCTGGAAAAGAAATGTCAGAAAAGTGCTCAGCTACCTTTTCAAATATAAGGTCATGAACATTTCCAGAAAAATAAAAACATGTAATGCATTAAAAGCCATGTTTCTCTATTTTTAGTTTCATGCAGATATTTTTGTTTGAAAGCACTGAAATTCTTAAAATAAATTAGCCATGTTGCTGATTTCAAAAATGTGAATGAGGGTATAAGGAGCAGAAGAAAAAATTGTTATCAATCCTACTCTGAATAATACTATTAAAGCAGAAAATATTTTATTTTAAATAATTGCCATTTCAGATACATAATAAAAATAATAGGAATAACCCCAACCACAAGATTTAATTCACACACACATATTTGTGTTGGTCCATGGAGGAAATATATGTTTTATGTTGAAATTATATATTTCTTTGAAATGTAGTACAAAGTAAGGAAGAAAACTTTAAACCTCTTCTTTCACTTTTAACTCCTTACATGCCTCAAAGCAAGCACCTGAACATATGTCAAAATACTCGAATTCATAGCTGCAAATCAGTAAGGTCTTTATTCATCGAGAAATTTCGTTTCCATATCCCTCTTGTTAGATTTTCCCTTGGATGTTTATCTTGAAAATCCTACTCAGAGCTCAAATAAGTTTTTCTCAAAGTCACATTCATCTTTCATAGATCATTTCAGAAATCATACTCCTTCAGTATTTAAATAGGAGCAAAGACAACACTATCTCCATAACCCATGGAGAATTTATATATACTAGCACAGCTAGCTATCATTCTAAAGATATTTTCCACAGGAGACAAAGTCCATCACATAAACTCACATGCATTTAGAGGGTGGATATTCACAGTGATGCCTGACATACCTGTTTTTGGAGGAATCCTGTCACATCTCTTTATTCTTTACCCTCAGTAATTGATAAAAGGGGCCATCATTCTTGGCACAGGAAATGCCTCTTTTGATTGCTACCCCAAGTAATTAACCTTCCTAATAATTTCACTAAATTCCAAATCTAGCAGTCTTTTTGTCATTGACCCTTGGTTCTCAGAATTGTAGATTCTGCTCTTCTAGCCTCCTTTATCTTTCTTTCATGGCTCTTATTACAATTTGAATTACATGACTATTTGGCCAATTACCTTTCAATAACTATCTCCGACTGCACGGAGGATGGGGGCGGGGATGACTAGTCCGCAGGGACTATCACAGAGGCCAGAACAGACTATCGAGTAGACTCTTTTTTTTTTTTTTTTTTTTTTATGAAGTGGATTTATTTAGAGAGAAACACACTCTACAGAGTGTGGGCCATCTCAGAAGGTGAGAAAAAAAAAAAAAGACAACAAATAACAAGTGTTGACGAGGATGTGGATAAAGGAGAGCCCTCGTGCACTGTTGGAGGCATTGGAAATTGGTGAAGCCACTATGCAAAACAGTATGAAGGCTTCTCAATAACTTAAAAATAGAACTACAAAAAAAAAAAAAAAGGTGAGAAAAGGCCCCGAGTAGACTCTTTTTTTTTTTTTTTTTTCTTACTGGGGAGATTTTTATTTTCTTTGGGATATACTTTTTTCTTTGCTATCTTTATTTTTTATTTTTTTAATGCTATTCTGGTCTGCTTACATTCTTTTTATGTATGTATGTATGTATGGCTGTGTTGGGTCTTCGTTTCTGTGCGAGGGCTTTCTCCAGTTGCGGCAAGCGGGGGCCACTCTTCATCGCGGTGCACGGGCCTCTCACTATCGCGGCCTCTCTTGTTGCGGAGCACAGGCTCCAGACGCGCAGGCTCAGTAGTTGTGGCTCACGGGCCCAGTTGCTCCGCGGCATGTGGGATCTTCCCAGACCAGGGCTCGAACCCGCATCCCCTGCATTGGCAGGCAGATTCTCAACCACTGCGCCACCAGGGAAGCCCGAGTAGACTCTTAACAAATGATTATTGACTAGATGACATAAAGACCAATGGTGCCATAAATGTTAAAAGATCCAGAAGACTGGTATTTAGAATTTCACCCTTTATATTATGCTTTTCAGATAAAGTTACATTTACTGAAATTATGGCAATAATTCAACGAGTGAGACCTTTATGATGTTCCAGAATATAACTCCTTACCTTGTTTTTGTATTGTTTAATGAATATTAGAGCTTGGTACATTTAACCCTTGGCTGTGCTTATATTTAAGAAGAGTGTTCTCACATATAAATCAGAAAGGAAGGAAATTAGGCGTTTACTAGTAAAACCGATTAGTGTTTTAAGTGACCACAGATAATGACTTTCAATACCTTAAGCGGTTTCATATTTATTGAGTGAAATATTGTCATAAGGATCTTTTTATATTTTCAGTCATTTCTTTTTTTTCTATTCAGTTTTGAAGATATTCACATCTTTTAGAGTTGAATGGCTATCATCAAAAAATAAGAAATAACAAGTCTTGTTGAGGGTGTGGAGAAAAGAAACACTTGTGTACTGTTGGTGGGAATGTAAATTGGTGCAGCCACTATGGAGAACAGTATGGGGCTTCCTCAAAAAATTTATCTCTTAAAGACTTCTTTCACTGTCACATATGAATCATATGGAGTTTCTGGTTTAAAACTTTGTATTCTTACTATGGTCCGATTTTTTTTTAAACAAAATGTTTATCATTTAGCATTTGCCTACAACCATCACATCAGTACATAGTAAGTGGAAACGAAACAGGTGATTGGCGAGTGTTGTCATTACTCTGTTAGAAGGAGAGTCTGAGGAAAAGGGTTCTTTGAGAGAAGTAACAGGACTGATACTGGATCTCTGTTCCATGGCTGGCACAGCGAGCCACACCCTTTCTACTAAGGAGTCTGGAAGGGTTGCCAGCTCTGCCTTTTATCTGGGAAAACACAGGGCTATTTATGCCTGAACATCAATGTACTGAATTTACTTCCATTGGTTAACATGGTCACCATTCCTGGTCTTTCAAGCCTGAAAAGAAAGCAAAGTGAATGTACTTGCTATATGATAGGGAAGTTTGGTAGTTGGGAAGTCTACATGCAAAGCTTGTTTATTTTGACAAAACAACTCTGGCTTCAAGGGATTAGACTGGAAGGCAGAGAAAATGGATATCAAGAGTGATTGGGACAGTATTGAGAAATCCTAGTCAAGAATGTTGCAAGCAGCCTTTAAGCTAGGGCAAGGGGGGATATTGAAGTTGCATGTGTAGATAGAATCAACAGTGACTAAGTTGGTATGAAGGAAAATTTGAAGGCTTGTTTAAGATTCTAATTCTGAGTAACCGGGTGACACGATTGTATTAAAATATAGCCCTGGGGAAGAAGAGCAGGTTGGGAGTTGGAAGATGATGAGTTTTAGAAGTTTTGAGTTTGAAGTACACTGGAGATATTCATATGTGATGTTTACCAGTTACTTGGAAATGCGGGTCTGGAACTGATGAGAGAGATCAGGGATAGAGACATAGATTTTTAAGATTTTCATAAAGGAGGAAAAGGTGAACTGAGTGGAGATTAAACAAGAGGGACAGAACCCAAGGGAATACCTTTAAGGTCAGGCAGAGAAAGAGGCACCTGTAAGTGAATTCAGGAGTGATCAGAGAGATTGAAGGAAAATCTTCCAGTGTCACAGAAGGCAAAGGAGAAGAGATTTTAATGGTCAGGGAGCTGACAGTGCCTAATGCCAGTAATCTGAAAGCCTTTTTCTCACATTTGTTTCCAAATATTACTTTGTGTTAATTATGTAATAATTGGTTTCTCAGCTTTAGTCACAATGACATGAAGAAATTCAAAGTAATTCTTTGTGTTATTAGAACTGCACAATTTCCTCAATGTGTTTATTGTTTACCATTCAAATATTTGACATACTTTACCTAGAAACCTAGGAAATATATTTTCTTTGAATTTTATGATTTAAAATAAGGAACTTTTGGCTTGTACTGAATTTTCAGACTACGTGTAAAATTACTTGTAATGAAAAAAAGGGAAAAAATTATTCAGTATAATCCATCATTTATCAAACCCCCTAAAAAAATAGTGATGTCTGCCAGCTTTTCCATTTTAGCATTTTGGGATAACTCTATGAATAAAACAAACAAAAAAATCAGAATAAAAATTCTCAAAATTAAGCATTGATTCCTGTCAAATGATAATGAAAAATCACTAGGTTTCTTTCCCTGTGATATCAAAGAAGTGTTAAGTGTGAAAATTAAGGAACAGTTGTGTGTATGTAAATTTTTTGAATAAATTAAATTTTAAGAAATGTGTTATTAAGTTACAGAGTGAAGTCGTTATATTAAATATAGGTAGTTCTCACTGTGCACAGGATAACATTAATTGGAAACTCAGGCATAGCAAACCACGTTATTGCTTTCCATGGTCATGGTCCCGGTCCCATGGCCACTGAGAGGATTGCCTATATGTTATAAAATCACTTTTCATACGTTTATTGCATAGAGCATCTTGAAACAGAAATCCTTTCATCTCAATATATTACCCTAAAACCAATGTTAAAGAGGTAAGTTAAAATATACTTATTCACTGCTACATTCAAACCCCGTTGCAAATTCTCATAAAGCAAAATGACAAATTATTCACTATTTTAAAGAGCAAATATCACATTTAATAGATTCTAAGAATTGTATGTAACAATGCCTTGTGGAACAATACACACTACAAAAGTGATCTTGAATGTAGGTTTACAATAGACATTTGTATGCAAAAGAACTAAATTCATTGTCTTTTCTAATTCACCATTTATAGAAGTTTTGGGCCCTAGGTAAAAATGTAGAAATATAGGCTAAACAAGACACCACCTATTGTATTGCTTCTTTGTAAATTTTCAGAAAATCTGCTCTGCTTTAAAATTAATATTGTCTTTCAATATTATCAGCTGAGAAATGTATTTAAAATTTTTTTGGTATATACAATGTATCTTAAATTTAAGGCATGGGAGATACGGGTCTTTACTTAGACATTCAAAAGATAAAAAGAATAATATAACAAATATCCATGTACGCACCATTCATCTTAAAATATAAGATATTATGAATTCAATAACTAATAAGAAGCTGCTGTATAAAAAATAAAATAAAATACAGAGTCCTAAAAAAAATTTTAAAAGACATTATGAATTCAATTAAAGCCTATCGTACACGCCTCTGATTGAAATATCTTCCCTAACTCCCCCGAGGTAACCAGTATCTGAGTTTCATATTTTTCAGTGCACTTTTATGATATAAGTTTTTAATTGATGCTTTTTTTTTTTTTAAGGTTAAAGCGATTCTTTCCTGTGTCTGGTTGTGAATTTTTATTTTGAAAAGTTGTTTTGGGTTTTATCGATGTTTTCTGCATTGAGATTGATCTATAGTCTGTGTCAATTGTAAAGTTTTAAACCTCAAGCCCCATATGATTCATATATGATGGTGAAGGGAGTCTTTAAAAAGTAAATGACTGAAGCAATAGAAAAAGATCCTTACGAAAATATTCACTCAGTAAATATGAAAATGCTTAGGGTATTAAAAGTAGTTATTTGTAGGGGGACTTCCCTGGCGGTCCAGTGGTTAAGACTTTGCCTTCCAATGCAGGGGGTGCGGATTCGATCCCTGGTTGGGGAACTAAGATCCCACATGCCTCGCAGCCAAAAAACCAAACATAAAACAGAAGCAGTATTGTAACAAATTCAATAAAGACTTTAAAAATGGTCCACATCAAAAAAAAAAAATCTTAAAAAAAAAGGAGTTACTTGTAATCACTTAAAACACTATCTGGTTTTACTAATAACCTCCTAATTTCCTTCCTTTTTGATTTATATGTAAGATCATTCTTCTTAAATTAATAAGCACAGTCAAGTGTTAAATGTACAAAGCTATAATGTTCACTGAGAAATACAAACTGGTCTTCTGTCCAGTGTTTTTGTATGTATGCTCTTATATAGTCATTCAGAACACTGATTGAGGAAAAGGATGTAAGTGAATATATAAAATTATGATTTAGGCACAAATGATTTTTAACCCTTAATGCTTTTTGTTTAATTTCAATATCCAAAATAGATAAAATATGGTAAGGGGGATAAAAATCTCACTGTAATCAAATTTTCTCACCTTAGCATAACTATTATCACTTTATTTCCAGACAAGTTTTTACACAAACTGTGGCTATTAAGTGATGGATTTCACCACATGAGACAAAGCCCAAGTGCCAACTTTAAATTAATTTTGGAATATGAAATTCATCCATTGATTTTTAAAGTAAAGTAGCTCAAACACAAACTAAAATGAACTATATTTTATATTGAAGACCAGTAGTCATCTTAAAAAAAACAGTTTTTTTGTTTTTTTTTTTACAAAATCAACTTTTATTACTCTTTCTACAAAAATCATCTAACTCTTACTGAATTTACCATTTCACTCAGTTTTTCAGTCTTTTACTTGGTTTTTAAAAGTCTCTCATCAGGGGGTTTCCCTGGTGGTGCAGTGGTTGAGAATCTGCCGGCCAATGCAGGGGACACGGGTTCGAACCCTGGTCTGGGAAGATCCCACATGCTGCGGAGCAACTAGGCCCGTGAGCCACAACTACTGAGCCTGCGCTCTAGAGCCTGCGAGCCACAGCTACTGAAGCCCGCATGCCTAGAGCCCGTGCTCCGCAACAAGAGAAGCCACTGCAATGAGAAGCCCACGCACCGCAATGAAGAGTAGCCCCTGCTCGCCGCAACTAGAGAAAGCCCGAGCGCAACAATGAAGACCCAACGCAGCCAAATAAATAAATAAATGAATAAATTTTTTTAAAAAGTCTCATTATAAGCCACAATCTTTTGTGATATCAATATAAAGTTTAGAAACTTGTTTACATCGACTTTTGGTTTTAGTCTGCCTTGAATGAAAATAATCATATTTGATATAAACAGAAAATTTCAATGATTTAATTTTATGTCCAACAATAGTAAATTATTGATTTTTATAGTAAACAATTTGTAAACAATTGTTTACATGTTATAAGAAAACAATTTATATTTCAACTTTTAACACAATTTATAAATAAATAAAATAAATAGAATAAGATTTTATTTATTTAAAACTTTATTTTATTTAATTAAATAAATTAAAAATATTTTTAAAATTTATATTTCAAATTATAAAATGATTTTTATTGAAAGCAATTTGATTTTTTATTTAAACTCAACCACTAAGAAGTGATACTCTGTCAACTATTTACTTCTCCCCAAAGTTATCATTTTACTGCCCTGTACAGTCAGGGATAATGACCACTTCTTACTTCAGAATGAGGCCTGGATCTCTTAGTTGGACATTTAACATCCTTCTTGAATTAGCACAAAACTTCTTCCTTTATCTCCAACACTCCCCTGCTGAATCCTTTAGTACAAGCCCACCGTTCTGGACTATTCACAGATGTGCACATGAAGGTCAACCAGATGCCAGATCATGCCTTCCAACACTCGGCTCTGCTGGTACCACGAGGATGCGGTTTCTCTTCTAACTGCACATTTACACGGCCATATTTGTTTCTGGATAGTTTTCCGTTCCTTTTTTTCTTTTTCTTTTTTTTCAGGGATTTTTGTTTTGGCCATGCCCTGCAGCTTGCAGGGTCTTAGTTCCCCGACCAGGGATTGAACCCGGGCCCTCAGCAGTGAACGCGCAGAGTCCTAACTACCGGACTGACAGGGAATTCCCAGTTTTCCATTCTTAACCATGATCTTCAATCTCAGTATAATAACAATTTTTTAAAAAGTGAATACTTTCATAGTAAAACAGCTAAATGTGGAATAGAAAATAGTTTTGATCTAGATCAAAACTGTATTGTTAACTATATTTAGTTGTTCATTAAATTTGCAGACAATGTACTTATGTATAACTTTTTCAATGCTCTTAAGTGTTTTTAGCATTAAGAATTTGTTCTAAAGGTTGAGTGTTGTGTAGTTTTAAAATATTTAAATGGTCAGGTCAAACAAACACAAAACTTCAGAACACTGCTTGGAGCTAAATTTGAAACCAACCAAATTTCTTAGGTTTGCAAAATTGAACGAGAGAAGTACCACTGAGCTGAATGCATGTCAGGAGCAGCGGCTCCACTAGAATTAAACCAATTCAAAGTTGTACTTGGACCAGGATTTGCAACGGGTCAAAGTAGCCAAAACACAGCATTTAAAAACCCATGATGTACATGTGTTTTTCCATTAAACTAAATTCAGTTTCTTTCTTCAAGCCCAAATTTATCTTCAGAACAAGAGATTAGTGTTTCTATTCTATCTTTTCTAATACTGAATTGACCTTTCATTAGAGAGCACATTATTATTTAAAGCTGTGTCGTTACTAACCTGATTCTTTTCGCTGACCTGTATCTTTTGTTTCAATCAACCAAGTCATAACTTTTGGTTCATTATACCACTGGCACATGTGTGTCTTTCTCCGTAATCCTCATCCCTCTTTTGCTTACGGTTTTCTCTCAGTGAAGTACAGAAAGTCAGAAGTTGTTATGATTCGAAACAGCTCTTTCATTGCTTGGACCAGTCATTTTCTTACCATCCTTTGGCTATTATTTTTAACTTGTTTTATATCTTTGTATTTTGCAATGGGGTGGAATGGTACACTTTGAAAGCTCTTGACATGACAGCCAACCTGCCATTTGCTATTTACTAGGAATGTAAAGTGGATGATGCAGTAATTTTGAGGGTCAGTGTCCTCACCTGTACATTGGGAACACAATGCCTGCATGACCAACCCCATATTAATAGTAATACCACCCTACCTTAAGATAGATGATCCAGGAAATCAAAGTAGTTATTGAATGTGAAACACCTATGCACTGGGTGAAATAAAAATACAATCTGTTATCTCTGATAATCCTGAGTATTAAATAAAATTACAGGTGTGGGTGTTTTGCAGGTAGAGTTTTCGTTTCTAGGAGAAAGCCTAGTTAAAGAAGGGAGTACTGAACCATCCTGGTGCTACATCCTCTGCTTCAGATGGTCTCCTCTTCTTATTTCCACTCCTCTCATCTTTGTCCCCTTCCTCTTCTCAGCTGTTTTTGGTTTAAATATAACATATTTGCTGAACAAAGCTTACACATCCCCTCTTCCTTTCCAATCACTCAAAACACACACACACACCTTCACAACCCAGCCCATTTGACTGTCACACAACAGCTCTAGGTAAAGCTTTTCTGAAGAAAATAGACTCTGCTGAGTACCCCTTTATCCTCAGTATACATTACATTACAAGTATCAGTACTGAACTTTTTAATGCTTACAATGTTCCCTAGGAGTATATCAGTTAAGCAGGCAAAAAATATATATATCTGGAAGTTTATTATTTTTCCACCAATACATTTGACACCACCTTTGGAGGGCGAACAAAAGGCATACTGTCAAGCAGATAGACCTGGACAAAAGGTTACTCTTTGTTCCACACAAGCACAGAAGTATATTTAAGCAAAGAAAGACATTCCATGACTCTCCTGGGACTTCCTTCCTCAGCTGAATTATACCAACATGTTCACACCACTTGGTTCAGACTGTGTTGGAATTTAAAATGCAGACTTCTATTTGCCAACGCTTCAATCCCACAGCTCTAAAAATTCATATTAGGATTGAACCTGGCTTTAAAACATCATAGAACAAATGGAAGTTTATTGGAAAAATGTGTATACACATGAAATTAGTCGGAGATATGAAAATAAGGGGTGTCCTTGTTTGACAGATTCTATACTTCTACAGGACAGCCTCAAAGTCGCCAGAAGTCACCTGGTTTGGGATTATGTTTCAAATCCAGGCTCACTGACATTCATGAAACTTTTGGCAAAACATGGGCCAAGTTTCAAGCAAGGCTGGGTAGAATACTTCTTTCATGTGGAACCTATGTGAAACTCAGTGGTTTTGACGAGGTTTCTCCTTGAGTTTCACATTCAAACAAGCCAAAGTTTCAGAGTAAAATTAAGGGGCAGAGGGAAACAAAGAAACAAAAAAACCCAACAGAACACGAAAAAAATGGCTTGCCTAAGAATTTAATGGCCTCTATCATGTTCCAAACCCATTTCGTCCTTCGGATTCTGCAACTGAACTTGTATTGCCTTTTAGCAATACATGTCTCCTCAGCAATGCCAAATCAAGCCTTCCTAGTATTAAGGAGGAGAGTATTCTAGAACCCCCCAAGGCAGGGAAGTGTATGCTCAAAATAACTGGAGGATTTCAAGTTTTGACTGTACACACATCACAGAAATGGGATGATTAAAAAGCTCTATATTATGCAGATCTGAAGGGAGAAAGTTAGCAATGAAATGTCCAGCTTTTGGAAATAAAAAATTAGACTGAATAGCTCTAGGTTCTCCTACTACCAGTTCTAGAGATCATACTGTATCTGCTCCTAATCTGGCGGGACGTCTCCCATAGCTGAGTCCCTCCTCCACCCCTCTGAAGAGGAGTCCTGCAGCCACTGGCTTTCTCCCTTGTCAGCAAGGTGCAGAGCACAGAGCACAGTGTATCAGTCCCCACAGTCGGGGACTTGCACAGAATCCTGACAGGGTCAGGCTCGCTCCACTCTTCACCTTCACCAGGACACGGGGACAGTTTGCCACGGAACATCAAACTCAGTATCTGGCTGAGGACTTTGAAAATATCCTTTGCTTGTGGTGAAGAAGAAAAGTGTGACAAACAAATGGAATAACACATGAATTTTCTCCAAAATAAAGAATCTGACTGAATGGCTAGAAAGTGCTACACTCTGCCCATTTTAGGAAATACGTTTTTTTCATTCCTTATCCCTCATTCAGCAGAAGTTTCACTACCATAACACACTTCTGGCTACAGAGGATTTTTCTTTTCCTTTTTTTTTTTCTAGTTTTCCTTTTTTTAATTTTCTTTTTTTTTCTCTTTAATTTTTCTTCTTCTTTTTCTTTCTTTTTTTAAAAAAAGTTACCCGGAAGATGTGTGTTTAAAATGCATTTTTCTTTTGACATATGGTGTGACACCAATAAACTTCTTTGGGAACAAGAATCTCTAAATTCCAAGGACTTCAGTGTCCATGTTAAAAAGCAACAGTAAGGCCCTGAGGCACGTGGTAATTTGGAGGCACTCAAGTGAGGGGTTGATAGAATCTGGTCTGTGCACCGTCATTTGCTGCTTGATTTTAGACATCTGCTTGGAGGGGAACAGAGAGCTATCATAAAGTCTATATTGGTCAGAGAAACTTGCCATAAAATAGTCTTGGTCTCTCAGTTGGGGGGTCCCTGTACTAATAAAACCTAACACATATCAGTGAGAGAAAACCAAAGCCCAATAGATTATTCAAAGGAAATAATATAAAAGCGTTAAACCAAAAAAAAAAAAAAAAAAGACTTTTTACTGAACATAGTAAATACTCATAACGAAAGTAAATGCTGTGTTTGAAGTTAAAGTCCACAGATCAAAGTACTTTGCAGAATGTCAAGACCAAGCATAAGGTAGGGGACGGGGAGGCACAGAAAACTCTCCAAAATATTATATTGTCACATTGGAGAAACCTGCTAGCCGAAGACAGTCAGCTAGTTAAGGAATTCTCAAAACCGAGTCACCGAATTGTGCTAGGAGTATACAAAAAACCAAAACAAACAAACAAACAAAAACTGTTCTCATTCTACGCTAGTAATGAACAGCACAGTGATGAAAAAAGGTACTAAGGTAGAGCTATCTCCTTGTCCTTAAAATAATTACTAATATGTCTCCTTTCCTCAGGTAGTTGCATCTTTTTCCTTAAAAAAAATGCCCTTAGAAAGTTAAAAATAAGTAAGCCGTCTAAACAGGAAAATTAGGATGTCTGCAAGGCTCTGGACGGCTCTGGCAATGAGGCTTAATTAGCGTTCTGCTGCAGCTCAGTCACAGGCGGGTCTGTACTGCAGGTCAACATGACAGAGTGCGTTCAGCACAGTTTAAAATTACAGCCACAGAAATGCACAGATGCTACTGCTGTATCCTGGAACACCGTATTTACCTGGAAATCGTTCAGCACCCCAGTTTATTCTCCCGGTTAACAAGTTATTTAAAAAAACATTAGTCATAAACATATCATAAACCAATAACATCACTCCAGAATTAAAGAAAAATCTTACCTACAGGCAGCCGGGTTCAACAGTTGCTCTGAAGAGAGGTAGGAGTCATTGACCTTTTACACGTGGAGATTGTTTATTTAGCCCTTTTTAAAAGGTCTTGAACTCCAGAGGTTTAAGATTAAGTCCAAACCAAGTGTCTGAAGGAAAAAAAAGGCAAGAGAGAAGGCAAATGAGAGACGGAAAGAATCCCAGCTGCTGGGTGGTGCTACTGTTCTGAGAGCGTTTGAGCTATTTTCAGCATTAACAGCAGCCGGGGTTGTCTGCAAGGGATGAAAAAACCTTGCCGAATCGCCACAGCCCCCCTCCGGGGAAGGGGGGCGGGACACAAACCAGGAAACCCACAACAACTTGCTTCACTGTGCAAATATTCATTTACATTTTGAGGAAAACTGCCAGCACGATTGAAAACAAAACACAATAAAACATTTCAACTGAAATCTTAAAGAAACATAGTGCTTTGCCATAATCCTCGCGTTTTCAAAATGATCTACCTGGTTTGTTGAAAATAAGATGTTCTATTTATGCCTTATTGAGAGGAAAGACTTTTCTTCTGATAGTTCCTTGCTTGCTTATATGGCTCTTTAAAAATATTTTAGATCTCTCTGGGAGGAATAGCTGTTATCATCCTATCCTTCTTAAGACTGAAGACAAATGGTTTATTTCTAGCCCACACCCAAATTTCCAGTTTCATCAACTATGCTATTTTTGACAGCTACTGGGTTAAGCTGTTGACATTTCTTATCTGTTGGCAGAGATTGGGGTCCATTCAGTGACAAGACGCAGACAGGCACCCGTCCCCTGACTCTCCCTCCAAAGGCCAACGAAGAAATATTTCAGATTGGGTTACCAACAATGACTGGCAAACTCTGAGCTTTCATTTTGTTTGTAGAATGATGAATTAAGATCTACAAATTGTATTCATTCATTCATTCAACAAATATTTTTGTGGCAAGTACTGAGTCTACTATCTGCCAAGAACTCTGAGAATACAATAGTGGACAAAATTAACAATGTCTTTGCCTCAGAAGGCTTACAGCACACAAACGCAGCAAGAATAAGGACGGGCTTTGCTATAGACTTTTACAGCTTCTTTTCCACAGGCTATTCAAACCATAGCAACTGGAGATGGAGATCTCTTTCTACTCTGACTGAAGGAAGATATGCGTCATCAGACTGACTCCTGACTTCCATTGCTTCATTATGCCTTTTGCAACACCCCTAAGAAGGAAAATTAGTTACTTCCTACCAAGGAAACACTTAAGTATTTTTTATATAAGCCTTTATTCTACGTAGATGAAATCCCTGAATCCTCTGAATTCCCTTTTCTTCATAACAAAGAGAAGGCTTGCACAGTCAGGAAGTACTGTGGAGAGGTGAAAGAAGATTCTCTGATCTTAGACCAGTATACAAACCACCTTGATATATTTTATAGTTAATATTATGAAGGTTGCTTACCAGAGGCTCAGATCAAATTCAAATCTTTCCTTGCAACTGATTAGAGAAAATACTGAGGAAAGAAATAGGTGAGGGAGAATAAGAGGTACGGAGTTCCAGCTGCAAAATAAATGAGTCACAGGTATGAAATGTACAGTGTGGGGAATCTATACAGTCAATAACTATGTCATATCTTGGTATGGTGATAGATGGCAACTAGACTTATTGTAGTGATCATTTTGAAACGTATAGAAATGTGAAATCCTGTTACACTATGCCGGGTAACAGGAACTAACATCGTGTTGTGGGTCAATTATACTCCAAAAACAAACAAACAAGCAAACTCATAGAAAAAGAGGTCAGATTTGTGGTTACTAGAGACAGGGGTTGGAGGAAAGAGAATTGAGTGAAGGCAGTCAAAAGGTACAAACTTCCAGTTAAAAGTAAGTACTAGGGATGTAATGTACAGCATGATAAATATAATTAACACTGCAGTATTTTATATATGAAAGTTGTTAAGAAAGTAAATCCTAAAAGTTCTCATCATAAGAAAAACATTTTTTTCCCTATTTCTTTAATTTTGTATCTATATGAGATGATTGATGTTCACAAAACTTATTGTGGTCGTCATAATGTACGTAAATCAAATGATTATGCTGTACACCTTGACTTATACAGTATTGTATGTCAATTATATCTCAATAAAACTGGAAGAAAAAAGAAAGAAAATACTGAAGACTATGCATGATATGTGTTTTAAAAAAGTTACACGACTGCTATTTCAACTACTACGGTAAAATAGTGAAATCTTTCGGAATGATACGCTTATGTTAAAATTACACAGATATTTAAATTTAAAAAATTATAACTTACATTTGAAATATGTAATCAAAATTTTAAAATAAGATTAACCTTATTTAAAAAATATGCAGCAGGGTTTTTAAAAAGATCTCTGTAGAATAATGCATTTTTCTGTTCATTTATTTTAACCGGTCCCATTTTAATAAGTCTTAAATAACTGTCAGTTTAATATCGGATATTTACTTTACTTGGTCAAAATGATAAATGGTAATTCTGGCAAAAAAAATGGAAGCCTAGCCTCAGAAAAAAAATTTTTAATTGTTTTTACTTTTTCCTCCTTATAGTAGTTTATAATGAAAAGGAAAATACATTTTAAAATTGGCCTTCCTTGAGAAACTATGGAAGTTAAGGGAACAGATAAAGATTAACTATTTGAGTACTAAGTCAAACATAATTTTTAAATTCCAAACTGCCTGCTTTTCACACCAATACTGAGAGAAGCCCATTGCCTCCTGTTTAACTATTATTAATCATTTTATGTCAATCTGCACTTGAATGAACAGGTTATGACCCTGCTAGCTCCCCATTTAGGATGAGTCCTACACTGCCAGGTGACTCACCCAGGTCTCCTTTGTTCCGCAAAGATCCTGACTGTCCAGACAGCCTCTCCATAAGCACCTTTTGACAGATTTGATGTCACAGAAGAGTGCAGATTGAGGCATAGTTTTAAAGGTTAGAAGACAGTAAATTTGGACTTTCCTACTTTCGCAACCCTATGTCTTTTATAAGTTATTAATGCCTTAGCAATTGTACCAACTGTACTACTGTTAATGATTTTATTTATATTCTTTCTCTCTTTTTTTGTTTTTACAAATAAATTGATTTAAAATCATTAGAAAATGCTTATATTAGAGTTGGACTTCTTATATTGGTGAAGCACTAAATAGGGCTTTGGCATAACCCTTCTCCTGTATAAGATAGGGATAATAACAGTACCAATCCACAGAGTTGTGGGAGGGTTTACATGATGATGCACACAAAATGCTTAACTAAGCAATGCCTGATGCATAGAAAGCATAAAAGTTAATGCTATTATCACTGTAAGTCTAGAGCTTGGCTATCCAATATGGTGGATACATATGGCTGTTGAGCACTTAACATGTGGTTCGTCAGAACTGAGATGTCATATAAGTGCAAAATGTACACCAGACTTTGAAGACTTAGTATGAAAAAGACTGTTGATCATATATTGAAATGGTATTTCAGACATATTGGGTTAAATAGGATAATTTGTTAAAATTAATTTTACCTGTTTCTTTTTACTTTTTAAAATGCCAGAACCTTTTAAATGTACAAATGTGGCTTGCATTCTATTTTTATTGGGCAGTGCCATCTAGGCCAATGGTTCTCAAACTGTAGCGAGCATCAGAGTCTCCTGGAAGGCTCGTCAAAACACAGAATACTGGGTCCTACCCCTCGTTTCTGACTGAGTATGTCTGGGAAGGGGCCTGAAATTCTGATCTCTAACAAGTCCCCAGTGATTCTTGACCACACTTGGTGAACCACTGGTCTTGATCCATGCTACTTAAAAGAGTGGTCCATGGGTCAACAACTAATTCTTGGAGGAATTAGAACACTTGGCAAGTTTGCCTGCAGAGATGCAGGCTCCAAAGACTAAGATAAGGACCTAGTTACAAGAACCCTTGTGCAAGGCATGAGTGGGACCGGCCGCCATGTTCGCTGAGGTTCTTAAACTCTCCAAAAGGACAGGATTGGTTTCAGAGGCTCGAGCAAGAATAATCTTTCTGAGATGAAGAGGGTGAAAAACGGATGGAAATGCTGGAAGTCAGTCTAGCTGTACATTTCCTTCTCTCCCTCCATAGCACACAAGAAAAACTGAGATTGTTTTCGGCTAAGTATTTGTCTAATTAAAACAATGTAGCTAAGGCACAGTTGATGTAGAACAAACCATGCTAGAGAGTATTTATGTCTCAAGAAAGGATCTTATTAACTCAGATAACACTCCACTTGTTAGAACCATGAGAAAGATTGGTATTTTAAAGTAGAGAGGCTTCTGGATCCTCTGCCCCACCCTTAAATAAGTGAGCACACTATTTTGAATGATCTCACCAGTTTGCCAAATGACTTCTCACTTTTTCAGGTGGCACCAAAGCCTTGTGGGCTCAAAGGGCTTCCTGAAAATAAAATCCTCACTGTAAGAGAGAATGCGGACCCACACTGGTAATATTTAAAACTCCCAGTGCTGTATGCAGCGACCATTTGTAGCTTTATGTCTCACAGGTTGGTCGGTTGTTTCAGAAAACTTTAAAATATGTGTAATGCTTAACAGCAGAGAGTCTGGAGCCAGTGTGTCTGGGTTTGAATCCCGGTCCTGCCACTTCCGTGTGACTTTGGGCCAGTTACTTCACTTCCCTGTGTCTCTGTTTCCTCCTCTTTAAATAGGACCTATCTCAGTGGGCTGTTGTGAGGATTAGAATAGCTGTCATTTGAAAGGAATGTAGAAAAGTCTGGCACGTTGTAAATGGTATTATTGGTTAAATAATTAAAATATAGTAGAATCTAACTGTGCAGGTTAGTATATATGGCCAAATGTAGTAATTTGTTTTCAGATACCATGATGATTTCTAGGGCCTTTTATGTGCATGGGTTCTTGAGTACATGTATTTTGAGGGCTTCTTTGAGAGCTGTTTAAATTTTTTTCCCAAGAGAACTCCGAATTCTCATTTGATTCCTCATCACTTCCTATTAATTGAGAGGATCTCAGTAGGAAGGAAGTGAATGTAGTTTTCCCATGAATATTGTTTTCTAGGTTACATTTTTTTTCCCCTCTGAAGTCCTTTGAAAAGTGAGTTGCAGTATAAATGTTTGAAGGTTTTCGTGGCCATGTCAGTTGGGTAGCATTGTCTAATATTCCAGGAGAACAATGCGTCATTCTATTAGTCAAATATTTTGGTGCTTAGGGAGAGGCAGCACGACCGTCTGAAACAGTGGCATGAGTTTCAAAGATGTACCGAAAGGGCAGTCAGATTCTCATACTATAGAGACGACAGACATCAGATAACGCTGATCAAAGGAAGGGATAGACCCCCAAAGTCTGGCATGTTGAATGCAAAATGAAGGCTAGATTAAGTGCACTAACATCTTTTACACTTGTCTGCTTAGACCACATGAAACAGAGTGAAGCATGCTCAACAAAACTGGTGATGCTTGGAAGCATCATGCCCTTAGTAAGTGTCAGCAGGGCCATCTCCAGGAACCTCAGTGTTACACGTGCGGAACAGTGAGTAAGTGCACTGAGTGGGGAAACCCAAGCCCAAGAGGTGAGTGGTTTCAGACCAGTCACGCAAGCCCTCTGCACTCGTGCCCTGAAAGGGAGGGAGAAGAATTGAGCTATAAACCCCTTCCTAACTCTAACATCTCAACTTTTGCTTGGACTTAGCAGAGATTCCGTTTGGCCGTTCCCCCTTGCCCCCGTAATCTACATCTAAAGTTGTCAAATCATATGTCCACTTATTTCTGCTTCCTGGTTACCGATGTGAAGCGAATGTGTTTTAGGAGGTGATTTGCCATCTCATGTGCCATTATGCAATCTGGGACTGAATTTTACCACATAAGGTGAGAGTCTGAAGGAACGATTAAATAACCAGTATCAAATGCAAGAGATTCTATAGAAATAACTTCTTAAAACCTTTGTTACAACTCACTTTACTAGTTAAAACCTTACTGTTTTTAATCTTACTGTCTGAACTCTATATGTATTTAGCAAGGGCCTCTGCTGTTTTATATAACCATGACTAAGCTTTTCTTGATATTTATATGCCATTGAAATTGAGCATATGCAACAGTTGCTGCATATGGTAGAAAAATCGTTAAGATAAACCTTCGTAAAGGGGCCTATTTAAGGCTCTGCACAACCTGCTATCTTCTCACATCTCCACCCACATCTCCTACCCTCCTTCTAGCTCCATTTCTTCCAGGTTCTCTGGTCTCCTCTCAGTTCCTGGGATGGGCCATGGTCAGGGCCTGTGCGTGCGTCATTCCCTCTTGCCGGCCGCCTGCCCTGCTCAGCAGTGGATTCGTGTACCCTTCAGCCCTCAGCTGAAGTGCCTTTTCCTCAGGAAGGGTTTCCCTGCTCCAGCCAAGGTCAAGCTTTTTTGTTTTGTTTTGTTTTTGGAGTATTATTGCTTTACAATGTTGTGTTAGTTTCTGCTGTACAAGAAGTGAATCAGCTATATGTGTACATATATCCCCTCCCTCTTAGACCTCCCTCCCACCTCCCCCCATCCCACCCATCTAGGTCGTCACAGAACACCAAGCTGAGCTTCCTGTGCTTTATAGCATGTTCCCACTAGCTCTCTATTTTACTCACGGTAGTGTATATATGTCAATCCTAATCTCCCAATTCATCCCACCCTCCTCTTCCCCCAGCCCCCGTGTCCACATGTCTGTTCTCTATGTCTGCGTCTCTATTCCTGCCCTGAAAATAGGTTCATCTGTACCATTTTTCTAGATTCCACATATATGCGTTAATAGAGGACCTAAAAAGATGGAGAGATATACCATGTTCTCGGATTAGAAGAAGAAATATTGTGAAAATGACTATACTACCCAAAGCAATCTACAGATTCAATGCAATCCCTATCAAATTGCCAATGGCATTCTTCACAGATTTAGAACAACAAAAAAATTTTTTACAATTTGTATGGAAACACAAAAGACCCCGAATAGCCAAAGCAATCTTGAGAAAGAAAAACAGAGCTGGAGGAATCAGGCTCCCTGACTTCAAATTATACTGTTTTTAACTCTTGAAGAATCACATTCCTCACATTCCCTCCAACATCAAACGTTGCATTTGCTTGAGTGATTGGTTCATGTATTTCTCCTCTTATTTCCCCTTCTCATCGTACCCCTGACATGTGTGTTGTATTTGTGCCTTGCACAGAGGAAGGGCTCAGTGTGTATTTGATTAAATAAGTCCTGCTCAAGGCATTAAGCAACACACAATGGCATTTTTGTTGTATATTAACAAGAATTTGTAAAATGAAAGTATCTTGTAAAAAGCAAAAACTCTGTATTCTAATTAAGCAGCTGTTTCCAACCAAGAGGATTCTCTGAACTGTATTGCTTTGTAGTTACGTATTTAATTTAAAAGCTTTTTGAAGTATCAGATAGCACTTGTTTTCCCCCTCAGGATATAATATATTCTATTATCTTAATAATTTGCATTTATGTTCTAAAATGGGCTTGAAATAAATCAAGTTACCTGCATTCTCGCATCATCTCTCCAGACCTTTTTCAGAGCCATGTAATACTCCATTAGGGTGTATTAATCACTCACTTGGGGTCCCTGATCAAAATTTCTTTTGATTAGGGTTGTTGGAGAGAATGATATATTTGTCTGTATATTGCTAGACAGTTATAACCACCTGGCTCCCTACAAGCCATACCTGATGTTGTTTATAGGTACCTGATGAGCAGACAGACAGGCAGACAGACATGAAGTATCACACCAACAACCCTGCCTGGTCAGGCCATTGTCATTCCTGTGACTTGAAACCCTTCCTCATGTCCATACGGTGCATTAGTTACAAACACACAAGGAATGAGTAGCCATTGAGAAACTGGGAGATTTGTGATCTTGTTCTCTGGCAAAGGAGAGGAAAGGAGAGCTTTGGGTGGCCTGGGCTACAGAGCAGAGTCAGAGACTGGAGGCTGGTCTTCGCCCTGTTGCCTGGGAAGAGGCTGTGTAACGCTTTCTTCTACCATGGGCACAGGGACGTTGGTTATGGCCTAAGCATGTTTGAAGATGTACTGTTTTGTATATTCTTTTCATACATTTGTAAAACACTTTGAAGTGATCAAAGCACAGCATGAAAAGTATCTTTTCTGAGGCATTTAAAAAACAAACTAATTAACCCAACAATCCATGGCACATTTCCATCGTTACTATGGCCACAAAAGTTAATTTTGCAAGGACAGTCATACATAAGTAATACACAAAATGTTAGAAAAGTTTTCTTGAAACTCACAGAGATGAAATATGAGTGAAGAATAAAAAGGAAGAGTTGACCAGCATTCAAGGGTTAGAAGGGACTACAGATTCGTTATATCAAGTGCATAAGAAAAACATCTTCCTAAAATGAATGCAGGTTAGAAATGGCAACCTTCAGATATTGAACATGTTAGTATTTTCTGTGTTATCTGTCCTCTAATCCAGACCTTCCTACCTCTTTCTGTGACCTGTTGGTGTGTCCCAAGTGGGTTACAGATGTTGCTGCAATATTATCCCTTCCGTTGTCACCTGACCAGGCCATACCTGGGGCGGCTGGAGCTTCTGGACCAGTCGCCTCTGGCTATTAGCAACCTCTTCTGTTTACCTCAGTGCCAGATATAGAAAAGTTTGGGTGGGAACGGTCTAACCAGCAAGGTCAACCTCCTAAAAATAGCAACAATAGTCTTATTAACAAAAAGGAAACACAAGAAATAAGATGGTATGGGAGAGGCATGTTAGAAATGTCAAGAAATAAGTAATGATATCTCAATTTTACAAAGAAGGGAGAAAATCACTGTTCAGACTCCAGGCTGAGCCAGGACTGGCCTGGTCTCCAGAGGAAGGTGCTAGAGGGCCTCTCCTGCCTGCAGCAGAGGGTAGTTTGTGTTCAGGCAGAGGGGTGGGGAATGGACCTCTGAGTCAAAGTAAATGCTCACATTTTTACCTTCTAGCGAGTTTCCTCTTTTTCTCAGCAAGGGTTTCTTCCAGGGTCATTTTTGAATGAAGTTTCCCTCTGATACATTTTATTTTACTATTTCCAGACTCATTATTCTTTAAAATAAATAATGTAACACAGTCCTGGCAGACACAGTTTTCTACCTATGGAGGATCCATTTTTGCTTTCAACTTTGCTACAGACTCCTGGTACCATGTCTATTTTAAAACTTACCCTCTCAGATTCCCTTGCAGTTTGTTCAGGCTGATAGGCTACAGGCAAGACATTTCACACGCGCGATAATAACACAGAACCTCCTGAGGAGAAGGCTGCTCTGCCCTTTGCCCTTTAACCTGGCATTGCTCCTCTAGGCTGATGGAAACGCAGATGCCCTTCTGGGAGGCACCTGCTGAGGCAGAGTTGAACCCACCCTGGGCTTCTCGTTGTTTCAGGGAAACCAACCCCTCGCCTGGTTAAAGATAATCTGTCGCTTGAAGCTACAAACATACATGACACAACCATCTAAGGACAACTTTCTCACATCAGGCTGTCTGAAAGACAGCAGAAGACAATTAGGCTGGCTATTAAGATGTCATGTACATGGGACTTCCCTGGTGGTCCAGTGGCTAAAACTCCACGCTCCCAATGCAGGGGGCCGGGGTTCAATCCCTGGTCGGGGAACTAGATCCCACGTGCCGCAACTAAAAGATCCCACACGTGGCAACTAAGACCTAGCACAGCCAAATAAATAAATAAATATTTAAAAAAAAAAAGATATCATGTACAAAATAGTTTCGGAAGTTCTGAAAGTACTTCTGGATATCAACAATCAGCCCTCACAAGAGTTGCTGCGTTCAGTTTCAGGCCCCTTATCATTTCCTAATGGATTGAAAATTGCAGTGAAAAACAGAGCTGATATGTTTGAAGCCCTTGGAGCTGCAGCATTTGAATCTTTTTGGCTTTAAATAAATATAGTCAAGTAGTTGGCTCTTTTTTCTAAAACTGACATTTAATGATCAGTGATATCAAGAGAAATAAGAATATCATAATAATATACAGGAAATACAAAACAGGAACCCATTGTTTATCCTGTTCTCAGTGGACATTGCCAGAGCATTGTTCGGAAAACTTTGAACAGGGTCACTTCAATGTAGTTTACCAAGCTTTCAAAATCTAAATTGAATGATGGAGTTTGTCCTTGTTACAGAAAAAGTGACTTTGAGAAAATATTCAAGGCTAGGGATGTCTTGAGTTTGAGTATTAAATGACCTTAAAGATTTCTACTTATGATTTCTTAAAATGGTAAATGCTCTCCGTCATAATTGAGGCAAAAGCATGTTGGATTAGGAAGCCAATAATTTTCCAGTTTTTAAATAAAAACTGAAGATACACATACAATGTGGAAATTATTTTAAGCGTTCTTGTCTCGTGGCTTCTGGTTAAGTACCATAAATTGAGGAAATGAATATAAATTGTAATACATTCCATTTTATAACAAGCAGTCACGTATAAATATTTTATCTTTCTATCCATATCTGTGAAGAACATGATGGCTGAGAGGAAGGTTCTGGAGGCTGTCTGCCACCATCAAATCTGACTCCACTGCTTCCCATAGCATGGTTACTCGAATCTCCTTGAGCTCCAGTTCTCGCATTAAGAAAATAAGAACTATTGCACTACTTGACTCATCTGATTGGTATGAAGATTGAATGAGTTAATATATGCAAAGCTCTTAAGACAATGCCTCGTACACAACAAGCATAAGTGTTGGTTGTTGCTGTTGTTATCATCATTTTCTCAATGATGCATGACATGTAGCTAAAAGCATGGGCTTTGAGGATAAATAGTCCTTAGTTAATTTTCTGGTCGTTACCCTATTCACTGCTTGGTTTGGGCATGCTCTCTGAGTCTCACTTCCCTCAGCTGAAAAGTGGGGATATCATTAGTTACCATAGAGCATTATTAAGGGGACTGAAGAAGATACTGCATGGAAAATCACACCTGGCACACAGTAACCATCAGTTATTTTTAAAAATCAGGTAGAAAAAAATTACTTGCAAAAGTATTAATTGATCTTTGAAAACACGTGTACTTTCACTTTGCTGATGGGGAAAATGAAATGGATAGGACACACTGAGATACTGAATTTAATTTCCTTAAATTTATTTCAGATAGCTCACGTTCAGACTTTTATGGGGTTTAAAAAATTTTTAATTTTAAATAAGCATTCATGGAATTGTCAAACAGCTGGATTAAGAAAACTCCCATCTTTGCTAATGACTTTGCTAATGACTTTCTCTATGGTTGATATTTTCCTCTTTAAAGCAACAGCATTATCATCATCTTATTCGGTGAGTAGAAGGTGGAAGAGGAAAAGATATTAGCATTAAAAGGAATAACCCAGAAGAAGCAAAAAAGAATTGACTTTGTAAGTCCCTGTGAGCGTCTATCATTCCCTTAGCAGGTGGGAGGAACAGAGTTATAATTCTATCCATCTTTGCTAAAAACAAACATATACTAACTTATATCCATTGGCTACAATTCTTATGAGTGATAATTGAAGTATAAGTACCTCTATTATAGCAATAATTACATTGCAAGAAAAAAGAATCAAGGTTTGGAATCAGGCTTAGCTTGCCTAGTGACAAGCCCTGTCACTTTTAGCAAGTTACTCAATCTGTCTGAGCCTTGATTTTCTTATCTGTAAACTGCAGACAATATCCCCTACCTTTTGGGGAACCTTTTGAGAGGATGAAATGAGACTGTGTGAAAACCAGTTAGTTAAGCACCTGTTGTGGAAGGATGTTTGATGTATTGTTGTTGCCGTTTGCTGTCATTTTCCTACTAGACTGTAGGCTCCTTGAGAACAGGCTTCCCTTTAAAAACACAAGTATCGTCTGTTCCCAGCACAGTGTCCGGTCCCTAGAATGTACTGAGTGGCTATCTAATGAAACCAGGCGGGGATACCCTGCATGAGAAACTGAAACAACCACAATAATACATAGAAGGCTTGACTTGTTTAAGTGAAAGAGCTGAGAGAGACAGGCATTGACCAATCGAACTTCTGTTCTGGGGAAGAGATTTAAGTAAAAAGTAAATAAAAGACAACCTTTTCCTCACACATTTGGAAGGGAAAGATAAGCTCTAAGGAACAGAGAAGGGTTGTCACAGTGATCATTATGCTACCTGAGGGGATTGTAAATAGCATCTTTAAATAAGGCTATTTCTATATCTCACCTATATTTTCTTCCTTTGTAGAAAGTTGGTAATGACCTTAGTCCATGATTTCTGTGAGTTGTTGTCTGATTTCTTCTTTGAGTCATAGGAGTTTTTATGTATAACTCAGATCTTCTGATTTCTCTTTGATTCCCCCCGCCCTCTCCCACGTTTTCTCTTCCCTACACTGAGTGTCTCCACCGTGGGGACTCAGAAGTTTGATGCCTACATCCAGTCACACTGATCCTGGAGAGGCGGGCTCTATGTATTGGCCTTATCCTAGGTCTCTGCTACAACACACATATCCTCGGAAACGGTATAGTCAGCAGATTTGGGGCACCAGTTTTGGCTTCCCATATTTCTTATCTTTCATTTAACCTTGAATCATAACTGGAAAGAACACTATAAAACCTACCTAATCATCCCCTTTATATTTTGAAAATTGGGATTCAGAGGATCACTTTATAGAAAATCGCTAGGATCAGGGTCTGAGACACTCTATCCCAGTGGCGCTGAAAGGGCATAAACAGCATCAGCAGCAAATTCTAGATCTAAGTTGGGATGAGAATTCCCACTGGGTCCTGTCAGTCTGTACCACAAGCGCCAAGGCTACTCCATCACCAACTGCTACTTTCTTTTGCCTGGGAGCAGCTTTGATAGAAACTTGTGTTCAACCCCCGATGAGCTAAATTAGAGGTGAATGCTACCCACAATAGTAGACTCATTAAAGTATCAGGTGATGGCTTCAACTGCAACCAAAAGAGGTTTGTAGAGATAAAAGGAAATAGACATCAACCGTAGAGAAGATGAGGTTTGCAATAATTCTAGTAAGAAGGGATTCAATGGTGGAAAGAAATTAATAGACTATGTCCTAAAGAGAGAAGAAGTAATATTTGGAGCTTCCAAGTTCAGTATTAGGTATATTTTAATTGAGGTATAGTCAGACACGCAAGTAGAATAAAGTGATCTTGGAATCAATAAATTATCAGAGGATAATAATACCATTTAAGATAATTAGGAAAATGACTCAAAAGTGAGATAATTCTCAGTAAGAAATTATTTTTATTAATGCAGGGCTTGCTTAGTAAAACTCTTCTAAAAAATGGAACCCTGAGTTCATTTTATAGGATTACATTAGGGTACACTTATTTGCCCAGTTTTGCAATTATACTCTGTAATGAATCCTACCTGCAAAGACAGATAAAGAGGGCTAAATTCAGGTTGCCTTTAGATTTGCATATACAACGTTGGGTGAGAGAAGAAGGAATTGGAAAGGCCTTAACAAACAGTGCCCATCGCCTGCGGGCAAACCAAACCTGAGCTATAAATTGCAGTGGCTCTACCATTCTGTAACATGAACTCTGTTTTCTTGTTCCTGATTAAGATCTATCCACTTGGCCTCTTTTCAAAAGACTTGCGCGTGACATGTATACACTGATATGTATAAAATGGATGACTAATAAGAACCTGCTGTATAAAAAAATAAATAAAATTCAAAAAAAAATAAAAGACTTGCGCACATTTGAACACACCTTTGAGACTCCAAACTGGACTTCTGCACCACGTTCTATTTTGGGTAACCACAAAGGTGCTGGAAATTTCAAGTAGTAACAAACGCCACAGCCTACAAACTGAAGAACACGAGCTGGTGAATACCTGATTCCCAAGTGTCAGAGCACCCCCGGGCTGTGGGCTCCAATCATTCTTTGGGGTTAGGGTTGACGTACGGATTTAGACCAGGTTAAGTCATCTTTGTTGTGATGATTTTATTCTTCCAGTTAACATAATATTGCTCTTTTTTTTCCCCCTTGTATCCTCAAAATTCAGTTTAAGGTCTTTAAAAAAAATTTTTTTTATTGGAGTGTAGTTGATGTAAATGTTGTGTTAGTTTCAGGTATATAGCAAAGTGAATCAGTTATACATATACATATATCCACTCTTTTTTTTAGATTCTTTTCCCATATAGGCCATTACAGAGTATTGAGTAGAGTCCCCTGTGGTATACAGCAGGTTCTTATTAGTTATCTATTTTATACATAGTAGTGTGTATATGTCAATCCCAATCTCCCAATTTATCCCTCCCCCCCTTATCCCCTGGTAACCATAAGTTCGTTTTCTACATCTGTGACATGCACCCCAATGTTCATTGCAGCACTATTTACAATAGTTAAGGTTCATTTTTAAAGCTCGCTTTTGTGCTGCCCTGAGATGATTATTAGGTACTTTCACTGTTCATCAGAAATGGTACTGCCCACCTTCTACTAACCATCTCCATGGAGAACTCATTCTCATTCACAGTAGCTCATCTTATCTGGATTTTAATTGAATACAAAGTTATCAGAGCCTTCATGTTTCATACAGAAATTATTCAAAATACAGTCATAATAATTTGACTATTTGTCAAAATATAATTTATCAAATCAGTGATAAATTACATTTATAATTATAATTTATATATTATATAGTTATATAAATAGATCTATTTATAGAAGGATAAATTTGTGTGGTGCCTTCAGAATATATTAGTTTCTTACAACAGAATCATTCAAGACAGACATAACATTGAAATTGTCTTGATTTTTAATGCCATATTTCATTAATCTCCTTTCTAAATACTAAAGAATCTTGAAAACATACAAGGTGAGGAATGTTTATGTAATTTTGCTGCTATTCTTGCTTCTCAACCATCCTCTCACTGTCTTAGTATATTTAGAAGTTTTGAGTTTCAAGTTTCTTCATGTACATATAAATTCATATAAATTCTTACACTGTTTCCAAATCAAAGTGAGCAGTGCCTCAAGGGCTGTGTTTGCCATTTCTGTTTCGACCAAAAACAATATCCGTACAGTGATTAAAAGGTTTACGAACGGTCCTTGCTAATTTCTAGGCTGATGAAACATGGCTCTGGTTTCACACACTTCAGGAGGCAGGAGGTTCGAGGTCTTATTTCCTACTACTTATCTCCAGTCACTGCTTCAGTGGTTTTGTTAACTTTGTTCTGAGAGGAACTAGCATTCGGCTAAGATATAAAACACAAGAACAATGAAGTGAGTAAATCAGTCTATTAACACGTACTGATTAGCGCCCACATTCGTACACAAAGACACATTTATACTAAAACATTCCTGATTCTCACTTACATGTTAATCACTGGCTCTACAAGTAAAATAAATGTATCTTTGTCATTTCATCTGTTGGATATGTACTAATGGCTTCCCCCAAATGGATAAGGGCTATAAACTTCGGGAATTATAACAAGATACCTGAGTAGCTGCATAGCTCTAAAATTGGAATGCTCTCCACCTCAAAAGAGCCAAGAAATCTATGGACTCATATTTCACTCCATTTATCTGCATAGCCAGTCACACTTACAGGTGGCTCTTCATGTAAAAGAAACTTGAACATTTTTAAAAATTGAAGTATAGTTGATTTACAGTATTGTGTTAGTTTCAGGTATACAGCAAAGCGATTCAGTTTTGTTTTTTTTTAAATTATTTTATTTTATTTATTTATTTATGGCTGTGTTGGGTCTTCATTTCTGTGCGAGGGCTTTCTCTAGTTGTGGCAAGTGGGGGCCACTCTGCATTGCGGTGCGCGGGCCTCTCACTGTCGCGGCCTCTCTTGTTGCGGAGCACAGGCTCCAGACGCGCAGGCTCAGTAATTGTGGCTCACGGGCCTAGTTGCTCCGCGGCATGTGGGATCTTCCCAGACCAGGGCTCGAACCTGTGTCCCCTGCATTGGCAGGCAGATTCTCAACCACTGCACCACCAGGGAAGCCCGATTCAGTTATATATATATATGATATATATATATACAGATTCTTTTCTATCATAGGTTATTAAAAGATATTGAATATAGTTCCTGTGCTATACAGTAAATCCTTGTTGTCTGTCTATTTAATAGATGGTAGTGTGTATCTGTTGATCCCACACTCCTGATTTATCCCTCCCTCCTCTCTTTCCCCTTTGGTAACCGTAAGTTTGTTTTCTATATCTGTGAGTCTGTTTCTGTTTTGTAAATAAATTCATTTGTATTATTTTTTAGATTCCACATATAAGTGATATCATATAATATTTGTCTTTCTCTGTCTTACTTCGCTCAGGATGATAATCTCTAGGTCCATCCATATTGCTGCAAATGGCAATATTTCACTCTTTTTTTATGGCTGAGTAGTAATCCACTGTGTATATATGTACCACATCTTCTTTATCCGTTCATCTGTTGATGGACACTCAGGTTGCTTCTATGTCTTGGCTATTGTAATTAGTGCTGCTGTGAACGTTGGGGTACGTGTACCTTTTACAATGAGAGTTTTTGGCTTTTCCGGATATATGTCCAGGAGTGGGATTGCTGGATCATATGGTAGCTCTATTTTTAGTTTTTTAAGGAACCTCTATACTGAGAAACTTTAACATTTTAAGGTCAAGAATGTTAACTTCCATATTCTTACAATAGTCCTTTGGGCAGGTAGAAAGCATTTCTCATTTCACAGATAAATACTCTAAAATGCTTTTATCACTTAACAACCGACTTTATTAATTTAGGGCAGAACTCAAGATTCCCTGATCACATTTTCCTGAAATGAATGACTTTTGTAACTCAGCATTGATTCTGTATCATTGAAATTGCTTTCCTCTTTCACATCACACAAATGGAAAGAAGAGCTGATTTTGGTGCTTGGTTATAAATATTCCATAATGTATATCCTCTGAAAAAGTTTGAACATTGAGTTGAAAACCATGAGTGTGGGGAAAAGCAATAAACGGTGTCAATGTGATTTAAAAGCATAGCAATGTGCTGCTTTTAATGATGCTTATTAAAATGGCATTTTTCATAAACAACTCTAAAGATTTTTCTAAGAAAAATTCTGAAAAGTATGCTTATTTTCAATGCAACTTAAAAAATGATATCTATTTAAATTAGAATGAGTATAGTTTGCTAATGCCCCATTTAATTATCATCCAATGGTATGCATAAATTCACCACCTTTATTAGAAAAAAATTGGGAAATATATTTATGAATACAGTAAGTATTTAAGAAAAAACTTTTCCACATTTCATATCATCATATATTTTGTTTGTACAGGCTCATACATTCATGAATTGAGCCATTCAGCCTCATATACAAAGTATAAATAGACCTCAAGCCTATAAGCTCCACAAGGGCAAGACCTTCTGTTTTCTTCATATAGTACAGTGCCTAATTCATAGAAAAAGCTTACTTAATGCCAATGAAAAGTGAATGATGGAATAATGGGAGAACCAAGTCAGGCAAGGCAGGTCATGTAATGTATATTGAACAATAAATGTTTTGGATATGATCTTTTGAATTGTTTTTTCCCCCTTATTTTTCTTATTTTAAATGCTCTGGATAATCTATTTCACCTAGTGTGTTAGGACTTACCTGTGAAATGTAATTTGTCATACAGGTTAGGACTCTTACAGGCTATCTATCATACTACGTACTATCTTAAAAATGTGAAGAAGACAAGATTGTTTTCCCCCAAAGTACATGCTCTCAAAGTGGCCACCTTCTTCTTTAGATCACAGTGCCATGGTTAACAAAGGGAAATTGTTCCACGTGTACGTAGCCACATGTGTGTGACAAAGGGAATTGTTCTTAATTCTTTTTGAACTCCAGTTGAACTGTATTTGGTTCCAAAGTAGAACTAATAATTCTTAATCCAGAGGTAAAACCATCACTGCCAGTAAACAGGCCCACTGACACTGAGCACAGAAAATCAAGATGGCAGTGATCAATTTTCCAGTGGGACATATTCCAAATAACCTCCCAAATTAAAGTGGAGGTGAATTATGACAATAAAAGGGAATTGATAAAATATTTATATCCAGAGATTCGTTTCGTTTTGTTTTTCATTCCTATTGCTTAGAATTGTAGCATCAGAATTAGATGTCTAAACATCTAATTCTGATGTTTAAAACATCAGAATTGGTGCCCCACGAATTTCCTTTGGTCCTCACCTATATGCACCTCCTTATTTTGAAAGTTTCAAAACTGGAAGTTGATTTAGAAAATATGGACAAGCAAAAGAAGAAAAGAAAAATCATTTGCAATCTCACCACAAAGAAATAATCATTATTGGCCTCATAGATTTTTTTTTTCCTCCATACCTCTATTGTTGCGTTGTTTCTGGTCTTTGAGAATAAAGACACTTGGTGTAGTCTTGTAAATAAATGTTTCCATAACGTCCACAAAGAAAAATATAGAGAAGGATAACATGCGAGTTATAACATTTGGGGGGGTGGTGTTGCTAATCAGAAGTTCCCACAAAGAAGCAGAAAAATGTTAGAGCACAGGGCTTGGAATCTGGCCGACCCAAGTTTGATTTCTGCCTTCCCCACAAGTGTGACCCAGTACAAGATGTTTAACTTCTCAGAGCCAGTTTCCTCTTCCGTAAAATGAGAATAATACCCTCATCAGAGTGTTTTTGTGTACAGTCAATGTGAGGTATTTAAAGAATTTGGCAAGCTGCCCGACACAGTATGCATTCAGGGAATGGTAGCTAATATTATTATTTATAAGAATACTTACGGTTCTTTTACATTCCTAACTAACCTTGCAGATCACAAAGCTCAACACCACATGACCTGAAGATTAATTTTAGATCAGCTCAAGAAAAACAAAAGTAAGCAAGTAAATCTATTGGCAAATGACCGTATAATACATTCTGAAGCAAGTACTTTAGGATTGTAGGATTAATTAAAATTCTTCTCTGTTAGCTTAGTTAATGGCAGGATGGCTCTTCCTTGGGATTAGGATCTTTAAAAATGGTGATCTCCCTCGTTCTATCCTAATATTGTGTTGGCAGTTAATACTCTGCATAGTTTGCCTTAGTGTGATGTAATTCAGTCAAGACCAGAAGATACAGTAGTGTGTTGTTAGACTCTAATAGAAGTTTCTTTGAGTTTTAAATTAAACTTCAAGTTTAAGAAATATGTGATCATTGAAAGTCTGGTGGGTTTTATATTTAGAAGTTTTAAATTATCTATTGTGGAAATTCATTCTTATGTAATTTTTGCTCTGGGCCCAGTCGAGCTTTATTATGTCTAGATCTCTGGTAGATCCCCATTTCTCTTTCATCCCAGGAGAATTTTATTGACAGCATAGTTGTCATTTACCGAGAGCCAGTTATGTGCTAGGCACTGCTGTGGGTACTTTGCATGAATTATTTCATGTACTAGAACTAATGGGCCTGTGATCTAGGCATAAGAGCCTCATTTTTCTGGTTCCAACCCTGTGGTTGAAAGATGTTAAGTCACATGCCAGCACTTACATCCTCGTAAAGGGCAGGCCCACGACTGGACCTTACCCTACAGCTCCCCGCAGGCTCCTCCCTGCCTGCTCCATCCTTTCCTAAAAAATCGGAGGGACTTTCTTGCAGACTTGGAGAAAACTTGTCTTTGACAAGGCTCATACAAAAGGAAAAGCAGTTATGGGCTATCAAAACATAAAAAGTACTTAATTCATACTGTTATTTACTGACCTTTAAAGATTAGCAACCAAGAATAAGTAACATAAAATCGTTTACTAAATACAATAAATGGCACTTCAAACTATAATTTGGATTTTTATAATAATCACATAAAGAAACAACACTGACAAGGAAAGGAGAATGGAGAGACGCATGGAGGAGAAGGAAGGACAAGGCTAGAATGGAGTAAGGGGGACCGCGGGGGAGGTGCACTCACATTCATGAGTGTCTGGGGTCGTCTTGGCGCCTGGTGCCATTCAATGAGGCAGATCCCTACTTTCATATGTAACATACTACAGGGAAAGTCTGAAATTGATCATTATATTGACATTTTTAAGGTCAGGGGAGTTCCATTCACAGAAGGCCATAGGTACAAAAATCCAAACGTGTCTTCAAGCATTGGCCTGGACCTAGAACTGCAGACACATCAGCCCACTCCAAACTCTCTAGCTATTCGGCTATCAGAGGGAATTCCAGATCATGCCTCCTTGACCCAGTGCTCCTTCCCCCATCCTCTGAGGAGGCTCGGTCTTCTGCTTCCATGTTGGAATGCGCTCTTACCATGGGAAGGGGTGGGGAGAGAGGGTTTTCTAGAAGGTAGAGGAAAATGAGGAGCTGCCAGATCCCTCCCACATTGGGGACTTCACAGGCCCCCTCGACATGATGCAGGGGTCCGGGTGATGGTATTCTGATGACCGAGGTCCTGCCCATGTGGGGTATAGAAGGGGTATGGCAGGACTCATGCATCCCAAGGGCCCCAGCCTGGGGAGAAGCTGCTTTTCCTCCAGCCAGGAAGAGATAGTAGGTACCGGTAGAGATACCCCACAGTAGCTCAAACTCATTAATCATCTTATTAAGTCCATTGCGTTTGATGCACAAAAGGCAAGAGTGTTTACATATGACGAATAAAAATGCAAGTTGTGTGCAGGGTTGGCTTTATGGGCCTGTGACCTGAGCATTTACACCTGACCCTGTGCTTAGAAACGCCAGGTGCTGGGTTTAATACTCTGTGGTCATCATCTTGAAATTATCAATAATTTTTGAATAAGGGGTCTAGCATTTTCACCTTGCACTGGGCTCTGCATATTGTATGGCATTCCCTTTTGTATGAAATTTCAACACAGATAATCAAAGTCTCCTGAAATTTCCGAGACCCCAGTCTCATATCTCACATCCTTAAGAGATAAAAGATCAAGGTCAGGGGCAGTGTTCTTCCTGTAGTTTACACCATCCTCCTCTGTGAAATCCTTGCATTTAGTCTCACCCCCCCTCTCAGTTGTACTTTATACCAGAGTAGAGGTTTTAAAATGGAAATCTTATTATTTCACTTTCCTGCTTGAACTCTTTCAGTGCCTTCTCATCTACCTGAGTGTGAAACAATGATGCCACAATCTTGCTCTGGTCTGCTTGTCCATTTTACTTTCTCTCTCTCCATATCAAGCACCCTGCATTCCAACCACACCCAACGACTTGACTTTCGGTCCTTAGAACGTGTCCTTCTTGCTTCTGTGCTTTAGCACACGCTGATTCTCAATCACGGGGGCTCAGCACGTTCCAAAGCAAGAGCCCACATATTCTTTACACCCCAAGCTCTTCCTTAGTGATGCCTCGGGAGCTCGTGCACAAGCAAAGTAGATCCTGTGCATGTCCTCCATCTCTATGAATGCGATACCACACTGAATTAGAATCACCTATTTTTAAGACTGTTGAGCAGTCACTGTTTGAGATGCATTCCAAACACTTAGAAGAGTTAATTGCTATATAGTAATCTTGACTATAAAACCCTCACTTTTCTCCCTGACCCGCCACTTTCATTCATGCCTGTTGTTCTCTTGCCTCAGATGTTGAAACTCTCTATAACCACTTTTTGCTCTTTTCATTTAATTTGATAGACTCTTACCAGGTGTATCTTTTTTACACACAAACATGAGCATTACTTTTTCCCACTTAAACTCCAAGGGTAAGCTGGGACGAAGGGAGAGAGTGGCATGGACATATATACACTACCAAATTAAAATAGATAGCTAGTGGGAAGCAGCTGCATAGCACAGGGAGATCAGCTCGGTGCTTTGTGACCACCTAGAGGGGTGGGATGGGGAGGGTGGGAGGGAGGGAGACGCAAGAGGGAGGAGATATGGGGATATATGTATAGGTATAGCTGATTCACTTTGTTATAAAGGAGAAACTAACACACCCTTGTAAAGCAATTATACTCCAGTAAAGATGTTAAAAAAAAGAAAAAGAAACTCCAATGGTTCTCTTTTTTATCTAAAGATTTAATCCAAACTTTATCATAAGGCTGATCCTGAGGCTGGTGGTGTGGCTACCATTCCTCCCGGTGTTTTTGATGTGTTAGGTGATATGCCAGTCATTTATAATAATCCCATTTAATCCCAATGTTAATCCTCAGAGGTGAGTGCTATTATCTCTGCTCTGAAGGTAGTAAAATAGAGATCTAGAGAGGCTGGGGGTCCTGTCCCCACATACTCAGCAGTCACAGGGCTGGAAAAGAAATCCAAGTCCATGTGACTGCAAAGCCCATGTGCTTGCCCCACCCCACGCTAGGCCTGGTTCTCCCTATGGTTCCCTCATTCCAGATCCACTGACACACCTCCAGCGTTCTCTCATGCCCATTCATTTGTACATGGTGTTCTCTCCATCCACAACCTTGCACACTTCTGAGATCATCCAGGGAGATCATTCACACCCTATTCTAAGTGCTTGCTCACCACTGTATGGGTATTTGTGATGCTATTTGGTCATCATTAGCTTCCCCTCCCTCAACCCTGAAGACTGTGAACAGCTCTCAAGAGCTAAGACTCTGGCTAGTCACCACTGAACTTGCACAGCCTGGAGAATCACAGCACATGCCTCTCTACTTAACTCATTTATATAAAAATGATTGTGGACTTCCCTGGTGGTGCAGTGGTTAAGAATCTGCCTGCCAATGCAGGGGACACAGGTTCGAGCCCTGGTCCAGGAAGGTCCCACACGCCGCGGAGCAACTAAGCCCATGCACCGCAACTACTGAGCCTATGCTCTAGAGCCCGCGAGCCACAACTTCTGACCCTGCGTGCCACAACTACTGAAGCCCGTGCACCTAGAGCCCGTGCTCCACAAGAGAAGCCACTGCAATGAGAAGCCCACGCACCGCAACGAAGAGTAGCCCCGGCTCGCCGCAACTAGAGAAAACCTGTGCGCAGCAGCAAAGACCCAACTCAGCCAAAAATAAATAAATAAATATATTTAAAAAATGATTGCTAATAATACTTTCTAACACTTCTTGAGCATCTTCTACATGCTGGGCCCCATTCTACACACTTAACATGCATAACCCAGTTAAGCCTCAAAAACTCTTTGAGATAATTTATCTTTTTAATACTTATTTACTTTTCCCAGGAAAATTAAATTGGTAGTGCTCATAACTTCAATAGGAAAAATAACTTTTGCTCAATACCAAACTACACAAAGTAACTAATGTTGGTCTAATAGGCCAGTGTTTGTTAATTTGCATTGTTTCTTCTCAATAACTGCATTTAGACTAGTCAAATACCATATCTTTTTTAAATGAATAAAAAAATTAAAAATTATTATTTTCTTTTAAAATTCATGTGTGAGATGAAAGGAAAAAAAATGATGGAGGCAGTTTAGACATTTTGACCTAAGTATACTTAGCAACCATGTTCAATGACTTAAAAAAAAAACCAAAAAACACATTTTCCAAAATGTGGATCTTTTTCTGTAGAGTGGCTAAAAAGACATCATTATAAACTTTTATTAATTGAACATGTTGTAGTCAGAAAAATGGCTTCAATGGAGGTAATCTAGTAACAGAGGTAATAATATAATATTAATAAAGGAAATATAGTCTCAGGCTTTATACAGTCATTAGTCCATTCCTATCTTGAATTAGACTACATCTGAGGTCCTGATTTGTTCCAGATTTTGCCTCACTTTTTCCTGATAGCTAGAAAAGTATTTCCAACTGCCCACTAGGCATCTTCATCTAAATGCTTCCAACAAATGTGTCAAGTCCAACATATCCAAAGTCTTTTCCCCCACATAAAAAACAAAGCATAAAGGTCTTCTCCATTCCCATTTTGGTTAAAAGCATCACCATCTACCCAGTTACCTGATCTCCCTTGAATTCCATACCTTTTAACAACCTAAATTGATCAATTGCTGGATGAGCATTATAGAGTCCCTCTGAGATTCATGAGTCTTAGATTTCACAATATACCTTGTAGAGGTGACTAGGATCCCACTGAAAAGCCTCAGTAGCCATGGCCCTTCAAAACACACGTATGCATGGCATCAGAAGACATTAGAGGACTCAGGCTAAGTAACTGGACCACAGGTTAGGAGGAGAATCTTATTATAAACTTCCAATCCATGAACAGCTGAAAACGGCAGTAGTGGTTGACATTTATGGAATGCTTCTCGATGTCAGATGATGTGCTATATACACTACACAACATACCTAACTTTAATGCTCTGTGCCGTGCTTATGCTCGTTTTAGAGGAGAAACCACATTGCAGGGAGGTTTTGTACCTTGGTCTATTTCTCTGCAGGCAGGCTGCAGAGCCAGGACTCCCACCCAGCAACGTGTAAGTCCAAAATTTATGCTTGTAAACACCGGCCCCCAGCCTATGACACCCCACTTCCTATTCAAAGGACTGGATTGGAGAAATCTCACCTACATCAGTCATTCAAAGTTAGAGGAATTTATATGAATAATTTTTAAAATGTGTCTCTGGACGTTTAGAGCGAGGACATAAAGGAGGACAGAGTGTGAGCCAGGGCTCTTCCCGATATGCCCTCGCTCCTGACTCGCTCCACTGGCTTTTATTTCACCTTTTGTGCCTCCTTGTTCATTCGCCACTGTGGACAAGACAAGGCTGCCACTCCATCTCACGTGCACACTGGACCTTACCCATACCTCAGTGTAATAAGACTGTCCTTTGAGATTTCCCTTCCAGCTGTCAGGAGTTGATCTCATTTCTCAATTCCCGCTCATGCTCCCGAGGTCCCAGCCTCCCCGGCTCCCTTGGAGGCTGGACTATCCCTTGTCCTTGAGTCTTCTCTCTCTTTGCTGCCCCCTCTCTGCTCCTGGAGAAGCCCTACTTCCTCTAGCACCTTCCTTCTCTCCTGCTGGTGCTTTCTCCATGGCTGCAAACAGGCTAAGCTCTTTGCCAAAACAAACAAATTTCTTCATTTTTCTCCCTCCCTCTTTTATTTTTCTTTCTACTGTCTTATCTGGAGTTTTCTCCATTTATTTTCTAGTTGTACCTGTTGCTTCCACTTCCTTAAAAACATTCTCACTTCTTAATCTTTGGATGTGCCTTTATCCCTGCCCTGGAATGAAATGCTTCTCAAAGTCAACAACTGACCTATATGAGTAAAATACGATAGGCCTTTCACCTATCGTATTGGTGAAAGGAAGAAGTGAAGAAGCTCCATTTCTTCTTTTTCATGTAAAGTGGTGATGATAGTACCTACCTCACAGGATGCCTGTGCAGATTACATGACATGTGAAAGCAGTGAGGGGATGCTAAATAAATTAGTTAGTGGAGTAAAACAATTCAGGATGCCTACAAAGCTTGTTTTTGCAAGCTATTATCAAAATCCCACCCCATTCAAGACCTAATTCAAATATCATTTTCTTTAAGTCATCTTCCCTGATCCTCTAAAAAACCTCCCTTTCCTGAGCTAGTTATTACCATCTTCTAAAACTTTATCTCTTAAAACAGTTAAAGAACTTCTTTATCTACATCATATGACAGTTACTTTTTGGCATGTCTTTTGAAGAAATAAATAAATGCATTGATTATACTTCCCTTATAATACTTATCACCTTCCATCTTCTAATTATAATAATTAGTGTTCCTGTCATCTCTTTTACTAAACTGTAAACTTTTTTAATGGCTTTCTGTTTCATTTTCTTTTTCATCTTTTTATCCATGCTAAACACATAGTAGGTCCTTGATGAGTGTGATGTACATGAAAAAAAATGAATGATATGAAAATTCAAAAATTATTTTAAAATATACAACTACAACTTTGATATCTGTATTTGGGTCTGGTCTCTCCTTACATTGTTCCTGGAACTTAGGATCTCTCTCATTCTCTGTTTTCCCTATCACAGCTTCTTTTCAATATCAGATAAAATCAGACGCCAGCTAACTTATATTAACATACCAACAACTGAGACAACGATCTTCAAAAGTCTGGAAAAAAACAGAGTTAGAGAATCTTGTCAGTGTATGGTCAAGCCCAGATGCAGGGACAGGTGACTCTAGATGTTCTAGAGTCACTTAGCAGTTATGAACTTGTGGTTCTGATGTGCTTGTTGGGCAAATATAGTTTGAGGATAGTTTTAAAATCATTTGTCCCTGGCATTATACTTGTCAGATGCAATTCTGATTTTATTTCCTTAAAGAATGCACTGACCAATTAGTAATCTGACCTTTTGGGAAGTGACATTTCTCAATGTCAATCAACAACAGGCCATTCTGTTTTGTTGGCCAGATAAAATACTCTCACTCTGTGAGATGCATTACATAGAGTGTGTACAGATTTCTCAAAAAATGCTTTATTTTTGGTTGGAAATCAGAACATGTGACTTTTCCTAGTTTCTACTGAACTTAAAACTCTTTTAGTTGAATGACCCTATTGGGGGGGTCATTCTTGGAGGATTGGGGTCCTCCTGTTAAGCTCCTGTCCTCTCCACCCCACAGGCTTTATCTGGACCATGGAAGCCAGCACTTCTTCTAGGCCAGGTTAGAAGCAGATGCAGTGAAATGACAGAGGAGTCTGGAGACGAGGCAGTTCATAAATGGAACATTCCCCAGGAAACTCAATTTTATCATCATAATCTTTTAGTTCTTGACAGCTGCAAAGTTAAATATCAGTGCCAAAAAGAGTGAACCAGAGTTTCGGGGGTATGTTTTCCCAATTCATTCCAAAGGAAGTAAAAGTTTAGGGTTCCAAATGATCATGATGTGTTAATACACCACATAATAATATATAGAGCAAGTGAAATTATTTTACCAGACAACCGTCCATATGAGGCCCTGAGAGGACATTTGGGACTTTGGGTCAAAAGGAAGGTGATTTTCAAATTAAGTTATGGCTTTGTCATTTACTTTTACTTAGAAAATGAGATTATTTATGGCTTTCTCATTTACTTTTACTTATAAAATAAGATTATTTATGGCTTTGTCATTTACTTTTACTTACTAGAGTGATAACTCTCCTCTCTGCTGCCAATAAATCTAAAAATTAATTTAACATGTATTAAAAGCACTTTGTGCACTTCTGAAAGAAGGTTTTTTTTTAACTCAAGAAAAAAGTCGTATTAATTATATAAATTGGTTGTTAGTCTTCTAAAATTAAATTTATGATGGAAAGGAAGTCAGTGATATAATCAGCTTTTAGACCACAAATCATATAAAAAATCATGTTTCTAAGTAAATACATTGTCAAAGAATTCAGGATATATTACCAGTCATCTGAATTATTGATCTAAGAAAACCCTTTTCCCAAAACAGATATATTTTCAACAAATGAGTAACAGTTTTCCTGGTAAAGGAGGTAACTGTGCTTTCCCACATTTTTATTGTTTCCTTGATTGTCAGAGATAATGAACATATAGTTAACTTGTTCAGGAGACTAAATTCTGGGGAAAAAGTCTATAGTGGCTTAAATGAGCTGGATCATTTTTGGTTGTGTCATGATTTCCTCTGTTGAGGAAGTCTGATGTCTGAAAAAGGATTGCTCTGACATTTAGCTTCGTGTTTTATCAATACATGAAAAGCATACTAACCAAAAACAAACAAAGAGTAAAATTATAACAAAACAAAACAACAAATGTTTAAGGATTTGTGGACTGAATTAATTTTCTCATGATGGTTACATGGAATTACATACAGTTTTTATTACCTTGATTCCATTTCTTTTCCTTGGTGTCAATTTTATTTGTTGACATTTGATTCAGCATCCTACTCAGGTTAATCATCCAGACTCATCTACTGTTGGCCGTTCCCATGACAGGACGATGCAGGTAAAAATAGAAATAAGACACTATTGCTCCCTCATGGAGTTCACTTTCATATGGAAAGATTAGATAGATATAGAAAAAACTTCACTAAAATGAGGTTAAAAAAAAGAATATAATTTACAAAGTGATATGAGAGCATCTAAGAAAGAGCAACTAAATGTGCTATTCATTCAGTCCCTCTTTGGGAACTAATTTAAGATCACATTCTGGAAAATTCCAGTTCAAATACCTTTAAAAGCTTTGTAAATTCCCAGATCCTTCACTGAAAGGAAGCTTTAATATATGTAAAGCTCTTGGGATAGTAGCTAGGACAGAGTAAACTTCATGCAGAGTAGCCAGATACAGAAGCAACCTAAATACCCATCAAAAGATGAATGGATAAAGAAGATGTGGGGTGTGTGTGTGTGTGTGTGTGTGTGTGTGTATGTCTGTAATGGAATATTACTCAGTCACAAAAAAAAGAATGAAATCTTGCTGTTTGTGACATATATGAATGGACCTAGAGGGTATTATGATAAGTGAAGTAAATCAGACAGAGAAAGACTAATACTGTATGATTTCACTTACATGTAGAATCTACAAAACAAAAAAAATGAGTAAACATCACAAAACAAAAACAGAGTCATAGATACAGAGAAACAATAGGTGGTTGCCAGAGGGGAGGAGCTGAGGGGAGGAAAAAACCAAGTGATGGAAATTAAGAGGTACAAACTTGCAAAATAAATGAGTCACAGGTATGAAATGTACAGGATGGGAAATACAGTCCACAATTATGTAATATCTTTGTATGGGGACATAACAACGACAAAATATTAACATCTGTAAGGCTCTTCAGATAGTAGCTAGCACAAAGTATATAATTTTTTCTTATTAATATCTTTTGGATTGAAAAAATCAAATAATTTTTTTATGTAGTTTATTGAAATCTTGTTATTCAGGTTTTCATTGTTTTCTTGAGTTTAATCAGAACAGATATTTTGATTGGCCTTGGAAGGTCTCCCAATTCTTACGGTTTTTAATTTGAAAAGATCTCCCAGATGGCTACCTTTTTCTACACTGAATTCTCTGTTTAACTATATTCTAAAGCCTTAAAGTAAACCTCTTAAATTTTGTAACTCCCAGGTTTTAACTTTTCGCTCTTACACTTATCTAAAAAGGAAAAAATTACTCTTTAGTGTTGATCATATTGTTTGATGAATGTGATGATAACCTGAGACTTTAAGAAAGTTAAAGAGTAGAAACCAAATTTTTTTGGTGTATGAATTATTCACTAAATGATGTGTGTCCTTTGAGTTTTATCTAAGTTTCTGGTTATATTTCTCTTTATATCATTGTTAGAAATATAGTGCTTCTCACCAGGAAGACTATATTTTATTTTTAAAAATAATAGCGTTTTCTAAAATCTTCATCTTTTTTTCTTTCTCCTCAGTTTCATGACTTCCCAAAAAAAAAATCAGAAAATCTTGTCAATTACCATTTGATCTTTAAATTCAAGCAACATCTTGTAATCAATGTGTTGCCATTAACACAACATCGAGGGGGAAACTGTGAGCCATTCATTCATTCCACAATTACTGACTGAATATTTAATAGAGTGACTTGTTTGCTATGTGCCTACAAGGTTTCAGCTGCTATTGTAAAGCAAGCTGAGTTTTCCCTGTAACTTTAATTCTGCCCAAGCAATCTGTACCTTTTCCCTTACTTGCTACTCTCAGGATCTCCCTTTACTTAAACTGGTTCAAGCCTGTGCTCGAGGTATATCAGACAACACAAGTCTATTCACACTGTTCCAGAAGAACTCAGTGGTTATAAAATTTTTATCTTCACTACTAGTAATGCTATGCTATATACGTCTCCAAATCTAGATATTGAGAGGTAAGTTCTTTTAAAAGTTGTTTATCCCCACAGGATATAATAGTATTTACTGTACTGCAATTATGTATCTGACAGATTAAGTGTCCTTGCTTCAGAAAGTGCTCAAACGGTTCACTAGATGACACAGCACCAGAACAGCTGAAACTGTTATCTAATCTCTTTTCCTTTGTGAACTTTAGTACAGAGAACTGAAATCATTAGGTGTGAAGGCATCCTGATAATCTACGAAATAGCTCACTTTTAAACAACCAAGTGTTGCTTTCTTAAATTTTTTTGGTTAATAGCGTAAAGTGAAGGAAAACCTTATAAAACATTAAGATCTGATATTAATAGGATCCAAAGAAGCAGAAGTAGCTGACGTGTCCATAGGTGGAGGATAAGTCCCTCACAGTCAAAAGCTTAAGCATGTTTCTTTCCATCAATGAGGCTGCTGTCTCTACCAATGGTCACCTTCGTGGAGGACTAAATGTCTCTGAAGAAGTTAACTACCCCTGACTAGAAGTAGGGACAGGGACTTTTTAGAGGAGGACAGAATGAACATTTATACTAATACATTTTCTCCAGCATGGCCAATTATTCCTTAGAATGCCTCATTTGCATATTTTTTGTGTGTATACATTTAAAAAGTTTCCCATTCTTCATGCCATTCCCTGCTTGGACTCTTAAGGATTTTTGTAACAAGTGCTCTTGGTTAGAAGCCTATTTTTGCTACAGTTTGTTTGGATTCCTTATGGCTGATCCTTAAAGCCACATTTGTCTCTACAGGATACGGAATTGAGTAGAAGATCAGGTTTGGAGCCTGAGAGGTTTATGCTGACTCTCACGTTCAGCCATTCCTGAAAAAATTGATCAGGAAAAGGAATCTAAAAAGAAGTATTTCTACATTGATTGGACTAACTTTCCTACCTAAAGCAGAAGATACAATTCATTATAAGAAAATATTTTTGACATGCAATTTACACCAACTGTTGAGGAAACATCTCAAAGGAAAGTTAGAAGAATTGAATGTCTAGGTTATACAAAAAATCAAAAATTTTAAAAGTAGGCAACAGTACAAATTAAAGAACCAAAATATCACTAAAATGTTCAAATAATGTTCTTATTAAAAATAAAATTTTCTTAAATTCTAACATGGAGAGAAAAAATTTAGGAAATATAATGAGAATATGGCTAGATTTTTTTTTTTTTCTTTTTGAGGTAGGAAAATTTTCTTTGAAAGTGAGATCTTTGGTTAGAGGTAGGAAAAGAGAAAGTTTTCTGGATTTTTGTTCAAATAATGCTTTTCAAAGGTGCAGGATTAATCCTGGATCTATGCATACCAGACCTGTATGGGGAAGAGGAAACTACTGTCTTTTTGGCTAAAATTCCTGGTTGGCAAAACTTCTGTTTTGAAGACTAGGGTAAAGTGTAATACAGATCTACATGGATATATCATGTCGCTGAAATTCAAAATAAAACCTTCTCTTTGCTGGTTCTCTGTCATTTATCCAAATAAGATCATCTTAAGTGAGCTTAAGCTGGAATGAGGGTTCTTATCCATTAATATTTAGAACTCAAAAGTTATAGAAGTGTTCCCTTATAGCTAAATGTATGTGTCTTAACTTTTTCAGAAATGTTGTAAAGAGATCTTGAAAATCTCCATATAATTCTTTGCAATGATAATTTAGAATTTAATAGACATCTATGATTAAATTATTTGAGGAACTTTTAAAAAATTATCTAATACAATTATGTACTACTATACTTCATTATAAAATGCAATAAGAGCTCACTCATTTCATTTGAATGTCAACATAGTTATATATAGTTTAGGCCTTCAAAATATTATAAATTACTTAAAATAGAAAATCTTAAAAATGATGCAGAAATACTATGGAATCATGTTTCCTGAAATCTAATTACTATATACAATTTAAAATAATTGATTAGGGGCTTCCCTGGTGGCGCAGTGGTTGAGAATCTGCCTGCCAATGCAGGGGACACGGGTTCGAGCCCTGGTCGGGGAAGATCCCACACGCCGCGGAGCAACTAGGCCCGTGAGCCACAACTACTGAGCCTGCGCGTCTGGAGCCTGTGCTCCGCAACAAGAGAGGCCGCGATAGTGAGAGGCCCGCGCACCGTGATGAAGAGTGGCCTCCGCTTGCCACAACTAGAGAAAGCCCTCGCACAGAAACGAAGACCCAACACAGCCAAAAATAAATAAATAAATTTTAAAAAATAATAAAAAAAAAAAAACTGAAAGAAGCCCAACAATAAAAAAAAATAATAATTGATTAAACATGATTAGTCTTCAAGATGCATAGAACCAATTTCAACTTTAGCTATTATTAAATTAGCATGTTATACATTAAAATCAGCTGGAAGATAGCCAAAATAAACCTTTAAAGGACAGCGTGACACTTAAGAGTTGCTATATATCTTACTTTGATTATAAAATTCAATGCTGGAAGATAGTGTAAAAGTGTTCGAAATATGAATTTAAGTGGTTTACCAAATATTTTGCTTTCTAATTCTTAACATCTGGATATTTAAAATTTCCTAATCTTTGCTACTTTATGTACAAGAATTCATACTATATTAATTCCAACTTTTGCTTTTTAGATGGATATCTTAGAGATGAGGGATTATATAGTTATTAATTCTTAATGTAATTTTTGATACATTCTTACTTTTTATTACAACATTGTGATAAATTTTCCATAAAAGGGTATAAAAATTTAGGCTTTAAAAAAATAATAATCATGCCATCTAATGTAGAAAAAAGAGTGGGAAGTCTCTACAACCAAAAGCATATCTGTATCAAGAGTGATACTAACATACTATTCTCTCTGTCACCCAGGAACTCAAGTTATGGGGAAGTGTAATGTAACCAGTTATTACCAGTAACCTTTCAGGTTTATAAGGAAAATCAAAAGAAATTCTGCTATTGTAGACTTTATTTTAATCCTTTGGTCTTTTCCCAATTCATGACCTCTACTTTCCTCTGGCTTTAGTCTGGAAAACAATTCCGTAAGTAACTTTTTTATAATCAACTGCTAATCATCATCAGTTCAACATTAATTTTAAATGACCTGATTTTAGAGCATATTTCTAATAGGGATACTTACTGTACTTATTTTCCCCTGCAAATTTTATAATAGCTATAAATAGAAAAACAACATCCTCTAGATATTAAAGCTTCTAAGCTGGTTTTGTTTAAAACTTACATGTTGTAAATTTTTCCTTGAGAAAATTCTGATATATTGTAGGACATTTATAGCTTTTATCCAGTTGTGATCTTGAAACTATAATTTCTTATCAAGGAAATTAAAGCCTCATCACTGTTTGTAAATGTTTTGAGTTTCTCTGATCAAATGCAGTATAATAGATAATAGGACTTCTATTTCGAGATCAAGCCTATATTTACGGTAACTAATAGGAAAACAGTCAAGTCCGAGGTTACCAGTACAATGTCTGAATGCCAAGTTCTAGACACTGGATAAAGTACAGTTAGAGGTCAGTAAAACTCTGGAAGCCCATGAGCAGAGACAAATGCACTACGGTGCAATAGTCAGAACTACAGACATAAGATTCAGATGTAGCCAAAGCAGAAGGCGAGGAAGTGTCTGGGGAGACATTCTAGTTGGATTTTGAAGAATGCATGGCAGGTGGCTGCCGCTGTGGGGGAGATTTGAAGAAAAAGTCTATATAGAGGAGACTGGCTTTGCAAAAGTTTGGTATAGTGAGTTTGGGAAATTACAAAATATTTGCTATTGCCAGCAGCTGAGTTGGGAAGTGGCAGAAAATAAGAGTACCTAAATAGATAAAAGCCAAGGTGCAGAGTCTTGAAGGATAGGGATTACAGCTCTGCGTCTGGTTCTCAAAATTGTTGCGTTAATAACTACGTAGATGTGTCGTGCAGGAGTGGACTTACAATGCTAATCTTTCATAGCATATCACCTTAAAAGGTTATTAATGGAGGGAAAAAAAGTACAGGTATAAAGTTTGTGTGTCACTCTTCCCAGTGGGGCTGACTCCTGTCACATATGGTGCCACCACAAAGGCAACAGGGTACAGCCTTAGGTATTTCCACACCTGGTTCTTCTAAAAGCTCCCCCAAGAAAAACTAAGGCAAAATCATTTTCTTGCTGCAGGACTTTTCACTGTGTTAATTCTAGAAATTCCTTTTGCCGTGTAAAGCTCTGACAGGAATTAAATTGAAGAGAGACTTTGTCCACCTTTCCTTCTGCTATAGCAGAATCACTTCCTTGGCTGATATCTTTATTTATAAAATTTGACTTAAAACTAGGTCTGTTAGTTAAACTTTCCTTTGAAAGTTAAACGTAAGTGCAGTACGATGCTATTGTGTCACCATTCTATCCTACCCAATGTCTCACACACACGAATAGACAATATTCCTAATTAGAGCTCTATTATTAAATGTTTGGAGATGATTTTCTGGGCTGAGATTGCTTGTACCTTGAATTTTTTGAATATTTTTATACCTTGAATATTGGTGACATTTAGAACAGAAGTTTTAAAAAATATTCTCCCTATGCTTTATAACTGTCTTATCTGAGGGCATAATGACATTGCTGTATTTATGAAACAGGTGCTGTGTGCTCCTATGTAGCAATGAAAATTATATTATTATACTTAAAAGGTGACTCCTATGTCATCCATATATTGGGTAAAAGGATAGAAAATAAAAATATATTTCTTAGAAGTAGATCTCAGATCCTATTTATTTTATATTACACGGTAGATTTCATCTTTAGCACATAGAGGTTTTTATTCAAAGTTTTCAACAAAATATTTTTCCGTAAATATTTTCCATAAAATTCTAAATGATCTGACGTTTCTGGTAGACCAACAATAGAACTGATTTGCGTAAAACTGAAATGTTGCTGAAACAATTTAATCATTATTTGGTCATTTCCTTACCAGGGATTTCGATTTGACTGACCAATTTCAATCCACAGTAACAGCTTTGTTCCTAAGAGACTATAAATCAAAGAAATACTCAGTAAGGAGCCATTCCTACTGCAGTTCAAAGTCTGTGCTATTATCACGTAGTGATGGACAGCAAACATCCATTGCAAATATTAGTACATTGGTTGGAGGAGGGTCGTGTTTTTGGTTTCACTCTCTATCTCTGAAACCTATCTGCTTGTGAGAAAAGTTGTGCCATAAAAGAAGTTTTACCGACACATACTATAGCTATGCTTGAACTCAATGCAGCGATTCACTTCCTTTCTCTCCCTGGATTCCAAGCCAGGGAACACAATGAGGGTGTTGTGCTCTGGGCTAGCGTGGCATGCATGATACTCGGAAAGAACGTGTGAACAGCTTCCAGTACCTACACTATTTGCTTTACAACTACCCGCAACTAAATCAAACAGCACACCAGGACTCTGTACTCAGAATACGCAAGGGCACAAGCCACTGGCTCTTGTGACCTACATAGGGAACGGAATTCCTAAATTTAAACGTATATAGAGGTGTGTTAAGAGTTAAATACGTCATTTCGGAGGCTTAAAAATAAATGCTTCACAATTTTCGAGCTGCTGGTTTTCCATGTAATTCTCTGAATGTATGTCAAAGTGCAGGTCATAAAAGAATCCATTGTTTCTAAGGGAGAAAGATTGTTGTTGGTTATGAAGGCTTTCCAGAAGGACAAGCCATCGTGTGGTTTGTTAAAACAGCAAATATTTATTTTAAACCCCAAGGCATATTAGTAATTTTTTAAAAATCATTACAATTTCTAGAACCTGAACTTACTGAAACAATTCTAAGTCTCTGACACTATTTTGTGTATGTGTGTGTGTATGTGTGTGTGTGTGTGTGTGTGTGTGTGTGTATGTATTTCCTTGGTAAATCCAAAGAACACAATGATTGTAAATGTTTAGGTTAAGTTTTGCTCGGAGTTATTGTTATGCTGTGCTTGAAAAAGGACAAAAAAGCTTACCTCTGTCAGTCAAGTGGCCACACAGGGACCTCCTTCTCAGCCGCAGCTTCAGCGTGCAGACAGATGCTCTCTGAGCCAACAGTCTGTTAACAGGAAGCAGGTAAACCCGAGCGCGCCCGCCTGCGTTACAGGCCAGTGCCCGTCCGAGCACACACCTGCTTCTTCAGACCTGCCACTCATATGCTACAGCCACGCACAGGACCTGTGTTTGCAGACGAAAACGCCTCCTTTGGGGTCACTAGTTTTCAGGGTGAGCAGCTAGAGAGCTGCTGAGATAACATTGCAGGGAAGGCGAGCCTTCCCAAGACAAAAACCTTTTCTGCTGTCTGATAGCAGATATGCAGCATTATCTCTCTGCATTCCACGTTCTCAAATCAGCTACTAGGAAAGGCAGTCGACAGCTCGTCCAAATGGCAGCTGGCAGGCATGCTTGGCTGTACTAATTGTATACTAACATGCCCACTACTTCTCTCTTCCCTCAATAGATTTCTTAAAAAATGCTTCTTCCCGGGTAAAGCTCAGCGGAATATGCCACACTGTTTTCCATAAGTAAAATGGCTGGTCCTCCCAGCACTGCTGCAGACAGCTCATTGGGTTCCACTGGCTTTTCGTAGTCATAGCAACAACCAACAGACAGACTTAGCAAGCATGGCTGATCACGTGCAGTGCACGACACAGCTTGTTAATTTCTTTTCAAGAAACTCATCATTTTGGGAGGAGGGTAGCTTCTGTTATCGTTCTCAATATTTCACCGATACTGCAAGTGCTCTGAGTTTTCAGCTTTCAGGAGGAACTTTTGTTATATGAGCCAGTGCTTCATGTGAAATTGAGAAAGGGAAGCCCTTCTCAATAGATAGATTCGGGTCTATCCAGGTTAATAACATGCAAATCACTGTAGAGACAGTAATTGGAACCATTGTTAAAACAGCTTCCACCTTCGCGTCATCGCATAAAGGAGACTGGCAAATGTGGACAGTTATACTTTCTGATTTTCAGTGATAATCTTGTAGCCACTTAGCTGAAACAAAGCCCTATGGCTCATTATATGTGGCCAAAATAACCAAAGATGTTACCTATGGATTCCATGTATTTAATTATTTTAATACACTTTTTATGTACTACAGAATTTAAAATAAAATTCTAAAAATTCCTATTGTTTCCTACTGCAGAAAATGATTAACTCAATTATAATTTATTTGTAATATTAAAATACTTTGGGAAATCCAAACCAAATTAAAAATGCTTTGCTTTAAATCTCACCTTTGAAGCAGGAATAGTTTTTCTTCCTCAGTTAGATGGATCACATCCCACCCTTCCTTAAAATTTCACCTCTTCAGGGAATTTCCCATAATACATACCATTAACCATTTATACTTTCTGCAAAATCCCCACCCTTTAATACTGTCACCAGTCATATTCTGTTTGATATATTTTCAAGACACCATCCCATTTATTTTTGTTTCTAGCAACTTGACTGAAATAGTTGTATTAATACTTTGGACTTGTAAACATAGATACTTCCTTCATTTGCTGGTAGTCATCGATTTACTGTTTTGTAAGTATTGCATTTCCCTACCCATGTTAGGACTCCTGCTTCAGTAGTAATTCCCTAACTTTACTATGCATAAGAATCCTGTGCATGCAGATTTGGGGATCCCATTTTCCTTCTGTCTCCAAACAGATTCACAGTTGGAGGGAAGAAAAGTGGGTGGGCCTTTCCCACTCCATATTGTTTTCAGCCTGCTCTGACTTAAGGTACTTTCCCTTAAGTTATTTTGAGTTTGCTACTCTTGAACTTGCCCCTGCCTTCAATGTCAGCCTCATATTCTACTCTTCATTCCCCAGGTTTCAGCAATTTTGAATGACATCCCATTTCTTGCTTCCTCGCCTTGCAGATGTTCCTGCTTCCTAAAAGCTTCTCTGCCAGATCCCATCCCCCCAGCACCTTTTGCCTCCATCCCAGTCTGCCTCCGACTTTATCTTTCAACACCTTGCTCAACAGACCACCTCACTAAAGACAGCCACGGGCGGAGTTTGTAGGGGGCTCCTCTGTGCCTCCAGTGTACCTGGAATCTACCTCTACTATTACACGCTTGTCATGCACCGTAGATTATTAGCAGTTTTCCTTTCTTGTCTGACTTCTCCACTGCTCTGTCTACTCCCCGAAAGCCAACCTGGTCCATGTCTTATTTGTCATACTTGGAATATTCTAAGTTTTCAGTACATTTTGAAGGAGAACCTAAAACACTGTCTGAACAGGTGCTGAATGACTGGATAGTGTGAGGTCTGGGTTTTAACTCATCTTTTCAATACCATGCATTATTGACTTATTATAACTTCAGAAGAATTTAAGTGATTTTGATTAAATGTTGGCATTTTTAAAAAGTTATCAAGAAACATCCTAAGTTCATCTGGTGTTTTAGGGTGGCTTTTCTTTTCATTGTATGTTTGAAAATGTCTTTATTCTACCCTTGTACGTGATTGTTTGGCTAGGTTTAAGAATCTGTGGAGTCATTTTCCTTTGGAATTTTGGAGGTCTTCTTTTATCTTGTGTCTTCTTGCCCCAGTACACCATCAACTCTACTCCACCGAAGAAGAGAACTAGAAACCGCCCAAAGCTACTCAGGATTAGGAACTGGGAAGCTGGTAGGAACTGAGACAAGTCTTTTTGCTCCCATGGTGTCCCTCATGGTACCTCTGTTCATCATTATAAATCACTCTGTGTGGCAGGGGGTAGGGATTGGGGAGGGATGGATGAGTGTTCTTTGCATGCTCTGGCTTCATCACCTACCCCAAGCCTCTCCTCTCATATGTAACTCTGGCTGCCATGACCCATCACTGTCGCTCTGGCCCTCTGGTTCTGCTATACCGCATGTAGAGCAGACTTTTTTTCTCCCTTCTAACTTGTTCATTGCTAAATACAGATTCCCAAGAAACAAATATGATCTTCCCACCTCATCTTTCTGAGCCAGAGGAGATACCTCATAAGTTGCCAGCAGCTGTATACCTGGACTGCCCTAAGTCAGGTTCCAATCCTTGATCCCATCAGCTATGGTAGGGACACTTGGCATTATATAGTTTTCAAATATTTGCCAATACAATAGGCGCAAAGTAGCAGCTCATTATCATCTTAATTTGCATTTCTTTGCTGATGAAATTGAACATCTCTTCATGTTCAATGGTCTTTTACGTTACCTCTTCTATAAATTTCCTGTTCATACCTCTTGCCTGTTTTCTCTCTTGAGGTTTGTTGTCTTAATGTAGAATTTTAAACAAAATGCCCATGAAAGGTATTTTCAAATTTTTTATATATTTAAACATTACAATTAAATTTGTTATATAATTAAAAGTTAGTAAGTTACCCATTGATATATAAAGGGGAACCAGTAATTCACTGCTAATTGTTTTGGTTTTTATTACGCAGAATGTGGGTAAAAATCCCTGTTCAGAATTTTTTTTTGGTATGGAAGTGTATACTACCACAACCATGATATAAGAATGATTTTCTAAGACAAAATCTAAAGTCATATAAATCACATCCCCCTAAAATGTTGTCAGCAAAAGTGCCTTTCCAAATTAATATTACTTTTATTTTAAGAATAGCAAGTATCATGAAAGAAAAAGAAAGGCTGAGGAACTGTTGTCTGCAATGAACATGTATTGCTTGTAAACAATGGAAAAGAAAAAAGGCTGAGGAACTGATGTAGATAGAAGGAGACTCAAGAGAGAAACTGAAAACAGTGTGTGATCCTGGCTTGGGCACTAGATCTGAAAAAAAGGATGCCATCAAGTCTGCCATGGAGACAATAGGTGCATGTGAATATGGACTGTATGGTATATGACAGTGTTGTTTCCATTTCATACGATCTTATGGTTTTAAAAATGTATGTCTTTGTTCTTAGGAAACACATATTGAAGTATTTAGGGTAAAGGGCCAGCAGCTCTGCAGCTTACTTTCAGATGGTTCAGCAGAAAGAATAATAATGCGTAATAATGTCTTATGTGTGTGTGTTTGCGGTATAATTTAGCTCTTATAACAAGAGATAGAAGATAGATTTATACCTATATAACCTATGTACATCTATATCTGTCATTCTACCTACCTACCTATCTCTCTGTCTATCTATCAAGGGCTAACACAAATGTGGCAAAATACTAACACCTGGTAAATCTTAGGTGAAGCATATTTCCAACTTAGTTTATTATTCTTTCCATCTTTCTGTAAGTTTGAAGTTCTTTGTTTTCAAGATAAAAAGTTTGAAAAATGGGGCTTCCCTGGTGGCGCAGTGGTTAAGAATTCTCTTGCCAACGCAGGGGACACGGGTTCGAACCCTGGCCCGGGAAGATCCCACATGCGGTGGAGCAACTAAGTCCGTGCGCCACAACTACTGAGCCTGCACTCTAGAGCCTGCGAGCCACAACTACTGAGCCCAAGTGCCACAACTACTGAGCCTGCGCTCTAGAGCCCACGAGCCACAACTACTGAGCCCGTGTGCCTAGAGCCCGTGCTCTGCAACAAGAGAAGCCACCGCAATGAAAAGCCCGCGCACCGCAGCAAAGAGTAGCCCCCGCTCGCCGCAACTAGGGAAAGCCTGCGCACAGCAACAAAGACCCAACGCAGCCAAAAATAAATAAATTAATTAATTTTTTTAAAAGTTTGAAAAATGAAATAAAATGAGAATAAAATAGTGTTCAGAACAAACACAGGTTTAAGATAAGATTACTTGATGAGAACGTTTATCAAAGTTAAAAGTAAAGTTGATAAGTTATGGACTAAGATGATGATGATGATGATTAATATTATGAAGAGGCTACCTCGGTAGAGAGTATTAGAAACATTTTGCACTTTCTTATTTATTTATTTATTTATTTATTGGCTGAGTTGGGTCTTCGTTGTTGTGCTCGGCCTTTCTCTAGTTGCAGGGAGCAGGGCCTACTCTTCGTTGCCATACATGGGCTTCTCATTGCGGTGGCTTCTCTTGTTGCAGAGCACAGGCTCTAGGCACCCAGGCTTCAGTAGTTGTGGCACGTGGGCTCAGTAGTTGTGGCTCACGGGCTCTAGAGCACAGGCTCAGTAGTTGTGGCGCATGGGCTTAGGTGCTCCGTGGCATGTGGGATCTTCCCGGACCAGGGCTTGAACCCATGTCCCCTGCATTGGCAGGAGGATTCTTAACCACTGCGCCACCAGGGAAGTCCCATTTTGCACTTTCTTGAAAAAAGTTTGATATTTCCCTACATTTACTGCTTATACTGATATAAGCCACTTATCCCTTGGTTCCCATATTGAAATCCTTCTTAATCCGGCTTCACTGCTGTAAAAATTCAGCAGGATCACTGTTGACTGAAGCAATACATTCTCCAGTCACATCTATCCCTGCAGACTCCACAGCTGGGTGACAGTCTTCCCAGGGATCCTGTCCCTGATATAGCAGAGAAGCTCTTTGTACAACTTAAAGAATAGAACTTGAGCATGGTTTGTTTAATGGGGTAGCACAGACTGTTATAAAGCTTAGACTGAATTTTCTAATTCCTAGCAACACATAGAATATGCCAAAAGATCTTTCTAAATCTTGCATAATTAGATATGTTAGCAATAAAAATGTGCTGTTAAATGGGACCAAGATGGGAAGTGTGACAGCTACCTTGGGTGGGATTAGAAAGAGGCTTGGAGGACCTCTGTGAAGCAAATGGGATTTATTTCTAAGATTCCATCTTCCAAGAAACATATGCTGGGAAGCCAACTGAGTCACAGGCTATTAATCAAATGCCTTCATATCCTCTGAGGAAGTCTGACCTTGATTAGGATCCAGAATAACCTTCATAAATGAGAGATACCTGAAACCAAAACAAACCCAGCAGAGTGAAGGCTTTATGGAAATCCACTTATTGAATGAATTACAAACGAGAAAATGATTACTGAAGAACAAAATTTTGCCAGAGGGCAAGGGATAAGAATATAAATGTCAGCTACATAAAACTGTTTTTAAAAGCCGAATATGAAGTGAAATCTATTAACACAAAAATACCGTATGTGCACCGCAGAAGTAAATTCCATTTGTAGTTACCAGAAACCACGGGAAATTCTGTATCCCCTCTAGATTAAGAGGAAGAGGAAACTGCAACAGAAGGTACAGAAAGAAGATTTGGCCAGGCTTAAATCCAGAGAACTTGGTCTTGCTGGCTAATAATAATAACATTGTTTTAAACATTTCAGGTTTATTAAGCTCTGGGCTTGCAGATGCCTATAACATCAGGAGCTTTCCAGAATGACTTTATCTGAAAATGTCCATTAATATGTGTCAGTACCAGGTGGCGGAAAAAATCGTAGTGTTAGCCAATAATGAAAGAAAAAGCTAACCTACAATGAACCTTCCACACCCCCCACTCCCCCAGCCCTGGTAACCCCCCCCCCAAACACACACACACACACACACAAATGCATCTTGCTTGCCTTCCCTGCCCCCCAGAGAAAAGCACACTTGGCTTTTATTAAGCCCACAGGGTGAGAGATTCTTTGAGCCATATAGAAAAAGCTGCACTTGCTTCCAAGGAATTTGATTGTTTATACTTCATAATGATAAGCTTAAAAAGCTACCTAGAAAGAGGAGGCTGGTGGCTTTTACTGTCCTACAAGGGGCCGTGCTTTGTTCTCTGAGAGGTACTCTCACCAAATTAACAAAGTGTATCTCAAGGGACCTTTTCCCCTTACTATTGTTTCCTATGGAAACAGTGGCTCCCAGGTACCTTGTGGCGATGTGGCTCAGTGCCTGACTCCACAGAAAACCATCGGGCTCTGCCGTCACCGCATTATTGAATTAGTAACGAAACACATCAGCCTCAGCAAACAACGCCTGGAGAGAAGCACTTTAAAACAAATGCTGTTGGTTTCACCTGAGCCACTGAAACAAATTATGAGGGACAAGGTGAAACTTGGCAGCCTCTGTAAACTCTGAAGAGGCAGCTGCCAAAGCCCTCAGCAGCCAAATGCACAAATCTCAGAGGAATGAAAATTAGAGCGGGTCACCCTTTGCCCTTTAGAAGTACTTCTGATGCAATTGTTCAGTGAGATTTATTCATCAAAATGAGCAAATAATGAGGTCTGAGTAATACATGATTTGGTACATGTTTTAGAATCCAAGTGTCTGATACCAAATGAGAAAAATGTTGAAAACAAACAAACAAAAAACCAAAGGCACAAAATGTACTGGACTTAGTAGATGCAGTTAAAAAGCCTCCCAGTGACACAGTGACAGCACACACAGCTAGAAAAAATAAACGACCTGTGTGCCCTTGCAGAAAACTGGATGGGAGCTCCATTTTATCAGGGTAGAACTGTACCCCAGAATGGTAATTATTTTACCAAATCTATCCAAAGCAGAATTCATTTCCTATGCTATCAAAAGTAAGACTTAGGTCCTAATTGCTGGATAGTTTCCTTGAACTGATAGTTGGGTAGAATGTTCTCCTTTTGGACGTTTTCTATATCAAAGGAAGAAGATTAACTTTGTAAACAGTCCTTGTGGGTTTAAATTAGCACAAAATATCATTTCACAAACCACTTTACTATGGGCACGAGCGGGGATAAAGAATTCTAAGAGTTGATACCTAAACTGTATGTTGGAAGACATGGAGGCCTTAATGAGGGAAAGACATAGAAAAAAGTCTGTAAACCAAGGGAATAACATGTGTAAGTGTAAGATGTGTGAGGGGCTTTGGTGGATTTTCTTTCATAAATTGGGTGAAATGAATGTATCCCCTGAGTGCCTCACAGGACTTTTATGAGGATCAAAGAAGATAATATGACTCCGCTCGGGGTGGCCCTCTCAGCAAAGAGTCACATTTTTCTTCAAGGCTTCTACAGCTGGACTTTGAAAATGATGCTACTCACAGACAGGGCCCTGGGGCAGCCCAGTTCCTGCTGGATGATACACTTCATGAGAGCAGGAATCATTTCTGTTTAGTCTTCACCCTATTTCCGTTGCTTAGCATAGCACCCGGTATGCAGAAACAGACACGATGAATGAACAAATGAATGAATGAACAGGCTGGGGAAGTCGCGGGTGAATTGTATCTTCCTCCATGGCCGCCCCTCCATTCAATCCAACAAACATTCCTTTAACCTGTACTACCTGCCAAGAGCCTCATCCGGTGTCGGGTTACTAACTTACAGCTCTTGTTCTGAGTGCAGGAAAGTATGAGTGACCTAAGTAGTTACCTAAGTAGTTACGTTACAATGTGATTTGCTCTTCGGTACAATTCTACCCAGGGAGCCAGAGAAATATGACTAGTCCTGGAGCTTCAAACCCCTTAGGAGGGGTTTGCCAGTCTGGGAACTCAGGGACAGGATTGCCAGGCTGAGGAAGCAGCACGTGTGACAGAGACAGGAAAGCAAGTTCAAAGTTCGTACAACCTACACTGAGTGTAGCTAAAGCACAGGCTGGGGCAGGCGTGAGAGGAGATGAGGCTGAAAAGGTAGACGTGGGACAGTTTGTGAAATGTTTTGTTCTACATGTTCAGGACTTTGGACTTTTATCTTTCAGGAAATGGGAAGCCATCATAGGGTTTTAAAAAGAACAAAGATGTGACCATATTTGTACTTTAGGAAGATAGCTCTGGGACACGTTTACATAGGCAATACATTTTAAAAAAATATGTTAGTAAATGCTTTTTATTTTTATTTATTTATTTATTTTTGGCTGCATTGGGTCTTTGTTGCTGCACGCGGGCTTTCTCTAGTTGCGGCAAGCGGGGGCTACTCTTCGTTGTGGTGCGCGGGCTTCTCATTGCGGTGGCTTCTCTCGTTGCGAAGCACGGGCTCTAGGCACGCAGGCTTCAGTAGTTGTGGCTCGCGGGCTCTAGAGCGCAGGGTCAGTAGCTGTGGTGCACGGGCTTAGTTGCTCTGCCGCATGTGGGATCTTCCCGGACCAGGGCTTGAACCCGTGTCCCCTGAATTGGCAGGCGGATTCTTAACCACTGCACCAGCAGGGAAGTCCCTAGGCAATATATTTTAATGGAGCAACTCATAGGGCTGTATGTTTTGATTACTTTTTATAACTCATCATTATCAGACATTTATTGAACATCTTTATCTGAGGTATTATATTAGGTGCCAAAGACGTGCCAGCAAAATGAAGGACTCATAAATCATAAGACATATCAATATTTTATGTTCCTCTAAAGAGAAAAAAACTTGCCAGTAAAATTGTAACACAACGTTCCGTTTTATGTTCGAATTTTTATTATTTGTTGGAAGAGCTCTTTTAAATATATGTGGATTAAATTTCATCACCTGTCACTCTGGGCATACAAAAAAGAAAGAAGATGGGAAAGTAGTTAAGATGTTCTTAAAATTCCTCGCGCTCAGTGTTAAACTCCTCTGAATGGCATTTAGATGCCCTCTCTCCCTCCCTGCAGCACACACAGTATTATCGTCTATTTAGTAGTTTTCAAAATTTGGCATGTTTCAGAACCACTCAGAAAAGTAGTAAAAATAGAGGCCCAGGCCATGCTTTGCTCCAGCAAGCCTGGGCTTCTGTGTTCTTTGCTGTGTTTCCAGGAGATTCTATGATGCCCAAAGTTTGAGAAGCACTGCTCTATGCCATCAGGAGAGCTGCTGGCACAGGTGCACTGCTTAAAGTGGGTGTGCATCTTCTGTGTTCAGGACTCCCTGACACTCAGTGAGTTTCGATGTACGCGCACATGGCAAGGGTGGCATGACTGCCGCTGCCTGGCTGAGAAGCGTATTGTTTCCTGGGATGTTTAAATGGCAGAAATGTGCATCTTAGGATTATTGAAAGATGATATTTTCTTTTAGAAATAGGACGGGAATTTTACAAAGTAGGCAGGGAGTACATTAAAGAGGATGATTACTTGCTTTCTGTCATAGGGACGTGATTAAATAGATCATGCTTCCTCCACACCGTGGGAGATGTTGAGTGTTTAAAAGTAATTATGTAGTATGATATTTCCAAAATGTGTTCTGTGAGAGGCTATTCAAAAAGGGCACCACAGGCCAAAAAAGTGTGGGAAAACCTGCAAACCATGTCTCTTTCTTAGTTTCATGGTGAACTCATACATCTTGAAAGCTCTAAGAAGGCCTGGAGTAAAGATCCTATTTGACTTTTTAACAAAAAATGTTCCTATTTATAGCACAAAAGATGCTCATATTATATTTAAAAAATCAGCAACAGCAATAAGCCCATAAAAATGTACAGTAACACAATTCCATTTTTGTAAGTAAAATCTGGGACATAGTGTCAAGGAAGAAAGGCAGTCAGGATTTACACTAAACATTAACCATATTTAATAATGAGTGATTGGATTATGTACGAAATTTCTTTACTTGTGTTTGATTGTATACTCTTCAACAAACTGACAAACTATCTATAATAAAACAGTTATTAAAAGTAGTAATAATGTTCATGAAAAACATCAAAGAAAGATCTGAGTTTTACTGATATATTCTCCAGGGGAAGCTTTGATGAATATAAAGATAATTTCAATAAGAAGGTGGGAAACCGTTTTATATGACTTTTTCAATTCACATGAGACTGAGGGGAAAAAAATGTTAGCCATAAAGTATAGTAAGAGGAGAGAAGAACAGAATAAATGTAGGCATTGGGTGCAATTTTTATTTGGTCTTTTTTCAAGGTCATATATTTATGGAATCAAAATTTTTAAACGAGTGAGTCAGACTATTTTGTCTGTGGTTTGATATAAAGGCCAAGTAGAGAATTCAGTGTATTGGTTCCCAAAATTTTGTTCAGCTGTTGAAGAGAAATGACCTGAAATGAACAGTCTACAGCCTATACCTCCTCTGAGATAAGGAGTAGCTCTTACTAGTTAGGTGATCTTGGGTAACTTGCTTAACCTTCATGGGACTTGTTTTTCACACCGAAATGGTTATGGTTATTGTATTCGTTTCTTAGGACATTGTAACAAAGTACCACAAACTGGGTAGCTTTCAACAACAGAACTATATCATCTCAGAGTTCTAGAGGCTGGAAGTCTGAAGTCAAGATGTCAGCAGAGCCGTGCTCTCTCTGAAGTCTCCAGGGAAGGAGACTTACCGGCCTCTATTTAGCCTCTGGTGGTCGCCAGAAATCCTTGGTGTTCCTTGGCTTGTGGCAGTATAATTCCAATTTCTACCTTGATCTTTATATAATCATCTTGCCTCTGTGTGTCTGTGTCCAAATTTCTTTTTCTTATAAGGACACATCATTGGAGTAGGGCCCACCCCGATGCTTTATGACCTCACCTTAATTTGATTACATCTGCAAACGCCCTATTTTCAAATAAGGTCACATTCACAGGTTCTGGGGCTTAGGACTTCAATATGTCTGTTTGGGGAACACAATTCAATCCATAAGAGTTATGGTGTTATAATTATCATTCTTTTTGAGGAAAAAGTTGTTGCTCTCAATCCAGAGTTGGGGCTGTGAGGAACTAAAGCATGGACAACTCTACTGAACTGAATTAATAAATGAGTGAATTCCCAGGAAATTGATGGGGAATATCAAACAAGATGTTTATTTAGATGCTTTTTTTTTCCTCTGCTGAACTGACTAGAAGATTCTTCTACTGGATATAGACTGAATCTACCATTATAAAGTTGAAACAGAACAACACAAAGGGATATATCTGATATGTTGAAGAGATCCTACCAGATCTCCTCCAGATTGATTGCTTTTTCCAGGAGAATCTTCCAAAGCAAAATTCTCCAAACCCACGTTCTCACTTCAAAATGCGTCCTCCCCCGCGTGTGGGTGGTGGGCAGTCTGATGGCCAGGTATGGATTCTGAGATCCATCTGTGGACTTGCATGTTCTCTTCAGTCATCAATTTCTGAGAAAACATGTATGATTTCATTGTATCTACAAAGGCAGGCATTGCTTCTTAATTCAGACTCGCCCAGGCTTTACACCATTGTCTGGTTATAGGTCAAGTATAGCAGCTTCAGACCACCAGTCATCTAAAGCAGTTATTGCAGCTTTCTAAAGTGCCCAAAATCTCAGAGAATTATTAGGCACATGGAGAACATCGTTTTTGTTGTTGTTCATTTTGTGCTGTGTGGTTTTTTTTTTTTTTTTTTTTTACTGTGTTGAAAATCATTTGTAATTTCAAAGCATAGTGTAATAGTCCCATCGCTGTGTCAATGTAATTCATTGAGCAGATTACCATGTGCCAGGCACTATGCTACAAGTTTTATAAATATTGAATCTGTTCCTCATAGTAGACCTGCCAAGTAGGAATTATTTTTATTTGGGAGATGAGAAATTAGGCTTCAAAAAATCATAATTTCCGATGTCAGAGAATTACATGATCTTTCTACCATACTAAATTTCTTATTGAAACACTTTGTAAATTAATTTTCTGTAAATGTAGAGACTCCTGTGCTTTGTTTGGGTCAGATTACTGGAAGTCAACTATAAAGAAATCGTGATGTTTTCAGGGATTTTTTTTTGCCATTTATCCAGGGTAAATCATCTTGATCATTCTCATTATAGTTTCTGCATCATAGAATAAAGTATTATATTTTTTCATTGCTTTGAGGTACTGCACATAGGACTGTGGCAAGGGAGAAATAATTATTAGAATTTAAATAATTATACTAGCAACAGTTATCACTTCAATATCAAACTACAGAGTTGCTCCTGACATGAATGATACAATTGCTGCTTCCAGCTGTTCTGTACACTGGGTCTAAGTCCACTGTGAAGAAAGAAGAACAATGGTTTTGATTTTCTCTCAGTTGCAGTAACCTAGATTGCTCAAGATTTCTTCTCTCTGCTATAGAAGATCTTCACCTAAAACTCCTAAAAAGTGAAATATCTTAGGTCACCACAGGGAGTCTTTCTGCAGTTAATTAAACAAGTTAGCCTGAAAGCATTTAAAGTCCATGGCTTAACAAGCCAAACAGGAACTTGATTCAGACAAAATCCAAGTAGGGGGAGCAGCGTTTTAGTCAGCAGTATTTAAATCGGTGACACCTCATCAAATGTGGACTCAAATCCTTGTAAATTCATTTGCCACATCAATGCATTTATAGCATAATAAACATTTCTTAGAGCTCAGATGCTCTGCAGAACTAGGGGAACTTTCTCTAATGTTTTTCTTTACATTTAGGACTTGGTAGAAATATTTTTTGTCAGACTGACCCATAAGGTACACTCATCAAGCTGAGGTTTGTGCACTTATTGACCATTAATACCTGTTATTCAAGTTATACTGGTCTATGATGTACATCACCCCAGGACCACAGCACAGTGTGTCAGCATGTCACGGAAATATTTCTTGAGTATCCATTTGAAAATTTTCTTTTTCTTTGCCTTGTGCATTAGGCTTATACAAGTCATATTTTTGGAACAAAATAAGTTGGTCTTGTCAGCTGGTGAGTATAAGCAGACTTATTGAAAACAGAATTCAGAATATTTGAAACTATGATTATCTTGCAAAATCAGATAACATTCTATCTTTCCCTGATTTGCAGGGTCAGTGGGAGAAAAGGAAGGATAAAGGGCCAATGAAATCACACTAATTTATCCCAGCAAATATTTTTCTGAGTTCTGTGAAGTGTCAGGCACTATAATTAGGTGAAATAACATTAAAATAAGAACCAGAAGGCAAGATTTACTGTAAAATTTATCCCTAATTATGTGATCATGAGCAAATCACGGACTTTATGTTTCTCAGTTCCCTTATTTATAGATTGGGAATGGTTTGGGTTCCTGCCCACTCCCACGTTATTATGAGGATCAAATGAATCTTTTTATTTGCTAGTATAAAGGACAATGCAAATGGAATGCAGTTGGTTTTCCTTCTCCACTGCTACCGCTACCTGCCCCCCCACCCCCCATCAGCACCATCATTATTGTCATCATCATCATTAGCGCTGTGGTTGGTTCTCTAGAAACAGATGATAAGGAGGGGATTTACTCAAGGAGGTTTACTGGGGAGTACCCTTAGTTATAATACCTGTAGGGGAGTGGGAGAGGGAACCTTGAACAAAGAGAGAAGGTGAACTCTCGTGAAGTTTCAATAGAGAACACAGAAGCTATGGTGTTGAGATAAGACTTCCAATTTGTCCCAAGTGAAGACACAGGGACTGGGCCTTTATACTCCCGCATCCATCCTGCAGGCTGCCTACATGAAGGGGGCATAACTTTGGGTGAAACCATTCTTGGAAAGAGACTCAGTTGTGAGCTGTCAGCAATACATACTCCTGGGGGCTGGGTGGGTGAGCACTTGGTCCTGAAGGGGAGATAGGAGGGATTTTAGCATCCTCTAAAATTATCATCATCATCATCATTGCCATCATTTGGGGCTTGAAATAGCCTTTAAGAAATCCTAGGGGGCCCAGTCATTTCATTTCTCTTCTATAGCACAACAAAGAAAGAAAAGATAAAACTGCCCTGATAGCAGTTAAGCACCACATTATAGCTGAACCTCAAGAGCATCCTAGAAAGGCATGGAACTACAACCCACCCACAGTCGTGGCAAGATCAGATACTACGTGGTCCAAGAAGCAGACACATAACACAGTACATCAATTCCGTATCAAATATCTCTTGTCTCCACATTGATCGCCCTTTAATTTCCATTTCTTTAATTGAATGACAGATGCTCAGGGTGGGAGAGGGCTTTTTGCTGGTCAGTTGATTTAAGTGCTGCCTTGGGCTTGAGCTCTTCTTAGAACCCTGGCAAACACTACCCAGCCTTTACTGGATGGACCAACTCCTGTGATGAGAGCTCCGTACATTCCCAAGCAGCCTATTCTGTTGTCAGGGACTTCATATGTGAGTGGAGTCTGCTTTCCCAGTTTTTTACCAATGGTCCCATTGCTGTGTTATGGAACAGCAGAACAGATTTAACCTATCCTCTACGTGTTCCACATTGTTTTTGAACTAAGTGTGCCTAGTTCCCAAAACTTGTTCCCAGTTTTTTTTTGTTTTTTTGTTTTTGGCCATGCTGTGAGGCATGTGGGATCTCAGTTCCCCAACCAGGGATCGAACCTGCGACCCCTGCATTGGAAGCGTGGAGTCTTTAACCACTGGACCACCAGGGAAGTCCCAGTTTGTAATAATTTTAAAACCTGCATCTGGCCTCTATCTTTTGAATATCTTCTTTTTCCTCTTAAACTGTGAGGATTGCTCCAACTTTTCTCTAACCCATGCAAAGAATGAGACAATCTTCATTCTTGCTACCATGCCTCTCTATTCATGTGACCTAGTATTAAAATACTAGACTCTAAGCTCCATATGTGAACACTGTGATGTGGTTGCTAAATAAAGCTCTGTTTTAAAGCCATTTATCTCTTAGTCTTGTACTAGTGCAGCTGGGTTTCTTTGAATGTTAGTGTAGGACTCTGCATAGACCTCAATAAAACTTAATTTTGTCTCTCATTCTAACTCTTGGAGATCTTGGTGGATCCTAATTTTGTTCTGGAATTTTTTTCCAGTACTATTAAGGTGATGACACACACAAATTAATAAATATTGGACAGAACAACATGGAATATTTAGGGAAAGAGAGAATGAATGAGAAAAAGTAATCCCTATTCCATCCTCATCCTCATTCCCACCAGACACACAGACAGACAAACCAAGAGATGACTTTGAAGGACTATATGAAGCAGATTGGACATCCCACTTTCCACAAGGTAGGGGAGTGAGTTTTCCTTTAAGTTTTGCTCCCAATTTCTGTCACATAGTCTTTACTTATAAAATGTTAACAACTACCCCGTACTTACGCACTGGAATAAAACATCCATGGAAAAATTATTTCATAAAGAATGTCAAGATATTTTTTCATTGATTATTAATTCCATCCATCTGCTTTGTACAATTCATACTTACTTATTTCTCCACCCAACTTTTTGAGTGGTACAAAAGATGTATCTCTAAAGAAGATCAAATAAATCATTTGATTTTCTGATTTAAATCTTCAGTTGAAATGACTTTACCGAATTGGACTAAGAAGGGGAAGAGAAGTATAACTAACACTTTTGCAGTCTATATCTTTTAATTCGGTAGTTTTCACTATAATTTTCCCAAGGGTCCCAAGTCCATGTATGATATAATTTTAAGAGGCACAATTGTAATTGCATATCACTTGATTACACATTTATACTGGCAATTTTGCAAGTCAAGTTGTATTCTTTTCACTTCACATTTTTTTTGTTATTTCTATCCCTGATTACTATTATTAACTTAGATGTAGCAAATTGAAAGAAAAATAGTGAGAAAATTCACATTCTCATTGGCCATCTAGATGCTGTCAGATCATAGTTTGAAGAATGAGACACTGAGCTATTGCAGGTTTCCCAATTAATGAATCTGCAGGATAATCATATAGAGGCAGGACCTCCAGCACACATGTGAGGGACGATGAGATGATAAAGCACATTTTTGCTGAATTGTTCTTTGAATTACCCAATATCTGATTTTGAGTCTGCAAACAGAAAATGGTTATGGGAGGAAACAGCTGAATAAACATCATCATAAACACTGAAGAAATAGGGGCATATCTTTAGTGTGTTGGAAAGACCTCCTTTTGATCTCTGAAGTGCAGCCTCGTCCAATTTAAGAAAGGGAGTGGCTTCTGCAGTAAAAGTAAAGAAGCTGAGGTCCAGAGGATAAAGGAAAACTTCTCAGGATGGAGTCTTGCTGGTACTAATGCTTCTTCTTTTGAGGCACAACCTGAATAGCTCAGATTACTGCTGTTTGTCGAAGTAACATGGTTAATTATTTACCTTTCTCACCATTGGTTCAGATTCTTTTCCTATCAAACTGCTATGCCCAAACCCAAAACAAACAACCTCCCTAGAACAGTTAGTGATCATGTTAAACTGGGTTTGTGTGATGGTGACAGAACATTTTTCTATTCTTTCCCTCATGGTTTCTCTTGCTTCCAGTAACCATTCTGCTAGCGAAGGTCAGGAATAATTTGTGCTTCTATGTTGACTGTACTTATGACTTGCTGTGACTTGGTTCTTTCTGATCTTTTAAACCTGCTCTTTAGACTTCTTCCTTATTTTTTGAGCTATTCTAATTCCTCCATTCAGTAGGGTGTCTCAGATTTCACTAGAAAAAGAAGCCTGGTTTCCTACCCAAGGTTTTTCTGCTGTTTGGGTTTTTGATCATATGCTCTAAAACAGACCTAACATGATCATCTAGAATTGGAACGATTTAATGATTGAAAATAATTAGACAGCAAAGCTGATATTTTGGGCCTTTCTCTTCTTTTCTCCAAGAATCCTTCCAGGAGCAGAACGCTCTGTCCAAATGTGGCAGAAGAAGATTTGGTAGGTGGGGTGGGTGCAAGCAGGTGCTCCTTTTCTGTAGCAACTTTCAGTCTCAACTCCATGCTCAAAGGAAGCAGCCATTCTTATCCTTGATTTGGGGTCTGGCTTTTCCTACTTAAAGTATATCACTCTTGATCTTTTATCCTTACTTTAAAGGTCTTATGCAGTTGTATCTTTTATTATGACACCTGAAATCATTTTTGGAAGCAAGGAAGATATAAAATAAGAAAGAAATAAGAAAGGAGTGGAGCCCAAAGGGGTTAAACAACTTGGCCGAGATTATACACCGTTAGCAGCCCATTCATTCATTCATTCATTCGTTCATTCTAAAAAGGCTCATTAAGTATTTATTGTGTCACACGTATTAGGAGAGGTTTTGGGCATAGAATGGTAACCAAGGCAGAGTCCTCAGGGAGCTTACAGTCTAGAATAGAAGGCAGATCACTTGAGTCGCAAAGTTCTGCTCTTTCCACTGTACTCTGCCATGTTATTGGTGCTTAAAAAATACATTCCCTGTGTGTCTACCTAGGACTGAATGGAAACAAAACTGTGAAGCTAGAAAGACCTCCATTTCCTCCTCTCTAAATTGGAACTAATAAGAGTATCTAACCAGCAGGGCTACAGATTAAATGAAATAATTCCTATGAAAGGCTCAGCACAGTGTCTAGCACATACTAACTGTGCAATAAATGTTAAATATTATTATTACTGTTATTGATGTTCTCTGGCTATAAATATAGTCAATCTTATAATTATCGTAACCCATTTTCAAAATCTAAGTTGGGAATCGTTGCTGAACCAAATGAAATTCTTCATCAATAATCATTAGTCTGAATTCAAGTGTAATGGTTGAGGTTTAGTATTTTCTGAAATTTACTTCTTTGAAAAAATTCTTTTCCTCTCATAAGAGCAGAGTTTAGTGGGTTTGATATTTATAAGATCTCACCTTTCTAGCTGTTACGGAGTGTTAAAAGTATTACTGTACAAGCTGGAACATTTTTCTAAATTACATTTTTCTCATACATGGTCTTAAAATGGCTAATTCCAAAGAACAAAGAATAAGTCATCCATGGAGAGTGAAGTCATAATTTTATTTTTATCTCTCCTGTCTGAGTATAACTACCACAGCACATCATGTCCAAGTAATGCGAACATGTCTGGTTGGCACAACCACAATATCAGGACTGATAAGTAACTGATCAGCTTATTCACAGAATTCTTTTCATGGGGAGGTCACTGTCCCCTTTGTTCCTGAATGTTTCAACAAAGCTTAAACATTCCAGAAACTGGTCATTGAAATTAATTAAATGGCTTCATGTACACTGCTCCTGGGATTATCTTCTTGTAATACTGTGGCTTCTGTGCTTTTAAGTTTGCCTAATTAAATCCTTTCAAATGTAAGAAGTTAAGCAATTAGCACTACTAAACCACATAATTAATATATGCCTTAAACACACTTTTAAAAATAAAATGGTTTGGGAAAGAAAAATTTTGAGTAATAGATTACTACTACATATGAGATACAAAAGGATTATCAGTGTCAACAACTATATGACTGTGGAATATTATCTTCATGTTTTTTTCATGTATAAAATGGGAATTACAGCACCTATTCACAGGCCTTTATAAGGATTTTCACAGGGCGCTTAATTGAATTAATATTTAATTTTGATGTTTAATTTTCAATTAATATTTAATAGTAATTCTCAACTAATTTTTCTTTCAATTAATACAAAGTTAAATGTAATAAAATTCAATACTATAATTCTAATGGAAATAATTATTCTTAAATTTTGATTCAGAAGGCACTTGATGTTTTTGCATCACATAGATAACATCTAACTCCCTCACTGGACTAAAAGTTCCAGGAGTGTAAGCCTGCACCAAGTAGCACAGTTCCTGGCACGTAACACACACTCAACAGATAGTTCTAGAATTAATCAATGGATAATAGGAATATAAATTATGACATTAGAAATGTCAATTAATAGATATTCAGGTGATAAAATAATGGGTATACCAGCTTCTACAATATAAGTAAACACAAAATATAAAAAGTATACACATGAGACCCTAATTAGATAAACACATATATTTTAGAGTGTGCTTTTAGCATCTGTACATTTCTATGATGTGTTTAGGAGCGAAATATGCCCCCTTGCTCTTGAAAAGTTTAGATTCATGAGGTGAATAAAAAAATATACACATATTATTCTCAAATCAGTCAGGATTCGATCAACACTAAATGTGTATACCCCTCTACAAGATACATGCGACTAGATCCTAAAATGAGAATTACTCTTCATGTTACCAAAATAGTGAATATAAATATTTCTATCTAAAATAATTTCAAGGTTGGGCCTTAAAAATTTTAACACCAAAAATGACTGAGTTTAGATATTATGGAATATCAGTATACATTTAATTTGATTTGCACATGAGAAAAAAGTAATCATTTTTTGCTAGCAACTGCACTACTGTTTTCAAACATATTCCCAAAGTAAAAATGTTTGTAAGTTATAAAATAGCCTAACCATGGAAGTTATAAAAAGCATCAAAAATATCTCCAAAAATAATTTTCAAGAGTTTTATGGGAAAAGGTGGAATGAAATAAAGCATGCAAGTTACTATAAAAATGTTCAAGGAAAATAAAAGAATATTTCAATTCCAATGGAGCTCAAAATTTTATTGACTTGTAGGAAGAGGAATGAAACCATATCATCTTATATTCAGGTGATCCATTGACATTTTCCCCTGAGGAATCTAGACTACAATAGAAAAAGAATTTGTCAACAGAACATTAGCATGTGCTTACATAAGTAAAAATTTATATGGGCTTTGCTCAAAAAAGTGATAAAATGGAGAGATTTAAAATTTTGGGGTGTGTGTGTGTGCGCGTGTGTGTGTGCGCACGCGTGTGTGTGTGTGTGTGTGTGTGTGTGCAGCAGTATTCAGCTAAGGGGCATTAAGTAATAGAAAAACACTTTGGTCAGTTCTCCTCCACCCAGAAGCCAATATAATGGCAGGGGATTCAAACTTCAATTTTTTGAAAGCCTCCCTTGAAGGTGGGAGACTGGTTTTCTTCACAAGACGAGGAATCTCTGAAGAGACTCAGCCTGCCCTGTTGCCTTGAAGTTCCATAAACAATCTATTGTAGACTCAAGGGAAAATATGAAGTTTCCTGACATATTCATATGTCTCTTACTATGATAGTGAAGCTTAATTCTGGGAAACCTAAGCAAGGATATAATAAACAATGACTCAGGTCTCCAGCATGATGCTGCTAAAAAGATTCAGGTGAAGAGCTATAGCTGCCTACCTGGAACTCTGATCATGAATCCATGTTTTTAAAAAAAGCATAATTAAAAAGCATTAAAAGCATAATCCCAGAGCATTTTACTAAAATAGTTGGAAAATTAATGTGTTGAAATCCATATTGACACAATGAAACTAACTGAACGATGACGCCCTGTAGGTTTCCCCATTTTACAGTTCTCAACATCTCCTTCTACACAAGCTTTATTTTCCGCTTTGAAACAACAGCTACACTGCCAGGGTCCTTCCTGATCAGAGCAGATAAAAGTCAGCTTATAAAAGAGGCCAGGTGATATACAGAGAAAAAATAGAGATTCTGAGGGTAAATATATTATAAAATTATCTCATAAGTTTATTAAAAGCAACTTAAACCATAATAATAATTTTAAAATCAATTATCTATTAAGTGCTTACTATGTACTCATCACTAAGTGCTTTATAGAAGTCACTCATTTAATCTTTACAGTGAACCTAAGAGGTGGGCGTGAAATTTATCCCCATTTTATAGGCCAGGACACTAAGCCTCAGAAAGTTAGAAAACTTGCCAAGGTCACACAACTAGTAAGTGGCAGAGCCTTGATTCAAACCCAGGGAATGTAGCTCAGAGCCTGACACCATAATGTCAGTAGCACTCAAGGATCAATCTTCTCTTATCCAAATAACTCCATAGAAAAAAACCTTATTTTGAATTTTAATGCCTGAAAGTGCAGAGATAAGAAGGAATTATGTGAGTAGTCAGAGTTTTGAAAATATGCACTTTTGCCTAAAACTGGGTCTGTGATGTAAGGACAGTCACCCGGGATCTTTTGACTCTAGTGTACTCGGTTTACAAACATGGCTAAGCTCCTACTTCTAAAGCTGTGTGGTGCTTATGTCCACAGAACACTTGGAATAACCGCCACTTACCACTTCTTCGTAGTGGATATTTGATTGAGTCTATCTTACCCACAAGGTGTTTTTAAAAAGAGATCTTACCTTATTCCTATTATATCTCTTGCCTATGCATACTGAGTTGTTGATGAATTCATATATATATATACACACACACATATGTAAGAAAAAAATACATAACTCTAATCTTGCTTATATGCAGCCATTGTTAAATTTACATGGATTTTTTGAATTTTACATAAAACAAGAATTCATCAACTCTTTATGCCCAGAGAAATGCAGGCCCAAACACAGATGAAGGCCAAAGTATTTACTGGAGGTTGCAATGCCATTTACTCCTGAGCCAAGGTGAACCAGGGGATCTCAACCCGAAAAATGTTTTTGAAATTATTGATTTTTGGCTCTAGCGTTTTCCACGTTTTATAAACAGGGAGGCTATTGTTTTCAAAGGTCTTATAATAAACACTTTTTTTTTCCCCTTAAGCATTTCAGAAACCTCAGAAGAAAAGCCAAGTATAAGGAAAATTCTCATACAATCCTTAATCAAATGTAACTAGGTTGAAAGAAGATATATGTGTATTGCTTTGCTGAAGTAAGTGGCTTTCATTCTAATTAAGTTGAGGTAGATTATTCTTCTTTAGACTTATGAGCATAACCCCTAATATGATTGTAACATTCCTGCAGTCAGATCTTTCCATATAAGTATCACTCTTCGAGACATCTTGAGATATTGCTTTTGAAAAGCTTGTAAATCTCTATGTAGTGAATCATCATAAAAGTATTAAAATATACAATCATAAATACGAAAAAGATCTAAGAGAAAAATTACCTAAATTACTCAGACTATCCCCAAAAGCTATAGCTTTTTAAATAATAGAAAACCAGCATTGCTTCGAGAAAAGGGAGGATTCTGGATTCTTTTGCAGTCTGCATGGACAAGTCATCTCAGCTCTTCCATTTGAAGGTTTTTAATGTGGAGATGGTCTCTGACATCTCCTCCACTTATCCAAGTCTAGGCGTCTGTATCCCTACGGAAATTCTGCATCTTCCTCTGTAATGTTTCCCATTTGATGCTAACTTCTGCCATGCCAGGAAGTGCGCAGTACCCATATTATATGCATCTGGGTCTGGTGGGCCCCTACTGTCCCATCAGCCTCAGCTGTCTTCCTGGCCTCCCAGCTGCAGTAGTCCAGCCGTAACTCGCGCCATTCCTATGGTTGTGAAAGCACAGCTGCGGCCTCTGCCACCTCATCTCCTCACCCACAGACTGCCTCCCGCTCCCCCAGGGCTTAGACAAAACCGCCGTCATAGCCAGTGGGGTTGAGGTCACAGCACATCACCGCCCAAGTCTGGCCCAATTCAACTCACTGACACAGTGGTTTCCCCAGGGGAGAACCTGGGGGATTGGGGGGATTAACACTGACCAAGGGAGAAAAGAGAGAGCGAATAGCCAGCAGAGCTGAGATGTAGTAGTGCACTCCATGTGACCCAACAACAGCCCATATTTCCTTGACAAACTCTGGCCAGCTCAGTAATGTATCACCTCATCTTTGCTTTTCCTCTTTCCCTGTCTCACTTTCAGTTTTCCCTCACTCTTATGTCTTGGGATTGCAGAGCTCCATCCCTCCCCCATAGAGTATTAGCTTAGTACATAAGCTCTGCCGGGCTCTGGGTTGTAGAAAAACTTATTAAGACCTAGTAACAGTAACGGTACAGATTTCTCTGTCCTCACCTTGACACAGACCCTCTTATCACTAATAGCTCACCATGAGGGTCTGTGAATCCCTGGCATCTCACATATGCTCACAAACAGGTCTGCTCAGCTACCTCATGGCATCTGGTGGTGTTGATTTACATGATATACATTTGTCCTTCCAGCAGGTCCCACTGTCTTCCATGGGACATCAACTGGGCATCCCTTTCTTACCCTGGCTTTGAGGCACAAAATCTTCAAGGTCCCAATGCTACATGGTGGTATTTTGCAAGGGAGGAGAGAACATTTCTCTTTTTTATATTGTGTAGTCTGTCTTTAGAGAGATCCAGTAACAGTGGGGCCCATGCTCTGCTGTGAAAAAAATGTTTTTTAACTTTCAGAAGGGAACTGAGTCAGAAGACAAATTCAAGAGGCAAATGCCCAGGATAACCCCGATACAACCCTCAGATTCAATTTCTGTCACTGGCTCTAGGCAGAGAAAGAGGGCACATAGACATAAATAACTTTCTGAGAATTTCCAAATGAGTCTCTCGACAAGGACCGAAGAAGATCTGGGAAAATCAGGATATTTTACCCGAGATTCATGCCCTTAATGCAGTTCTGGGGACTCTGGCAGTGGCCCCAGGTATCAGGTAGGAGAGCGGCAAGAGACTGTTTTTTATTTTTATTTTTTGTTGATATTTACCACATCCATGTGTTCTGCAGTCACTATTCCAAAGAAAAAGCTCTAGAGCACTGGGTGTTCCCTAGGGAAGAGGCATGGGGGAGAGACCAGGAGGAAAATGGAGCTTCTTCCCATGCATGGCAGTGCTTCATGTGCTTTTCTTTCTTTATAGTGTTGTTAGGAGTTGTTTTTTGATGGGATTGTCTTCTGAGTCTTGTACCATAAAGGGCACACTTATAAAACTCTAAGAAGCAAATTAAAAGCCAGTGCACCATAAAATAAAGGCAGTTTGTATGAATTAAAATGTGGTGTGCTTTAAGTCTGGGGAGGTGAAACAAGGAATCTTAAGTTACTACCTAGGATCATTAGGTATTTGGCTTGATCAAAGAAGGGCCTTCAGAGGGGCAGAGTCATAAAGGCTGGGGGCACTCGCACCAAAGAGAATGGAGAGCGTCACTGAGCATCCGTGAGCGGGTGGAGAAATGAAGCATGGTGAAGCGTGTTTATTAGGTGGGATATAATCTGGTGCTCACCATGAGTCATTTCCCGTGGAAGAAGTGGAAGGAGTGGAGAAGAGCCACTGAGCAGGGTTTCACACCAGTGCTTCCCTGTAAGTGTAGACATACTTGCTGACAGCAGGGGAGCACAGGTGTGGCTCACCAGTTGTGAAGCTCGATAAGGAGGTTCTGTGCTGTCTAGCTGACTGGTAGAGTCAGGGTATTTTATGGATAAACAGGGCCTGTTCGTTTTAAGCATATTGTTTAGGTAAACAGAGAAAAGTCAGATCTTCCTGTATTACAGAAATGCTCTAAGAAGAAAAGGCAACTTCACGTGAATGGGTCAAAGAGAATGCCAAAGTATTAAGCACCTGCTTATTTGTAGACCAAAAAAAAAGTCTCTCATTCAGGCTAGATGGAATCTGGCTGGCTTTTGGTGTGGTTCTTTCATAAGCATCTCTCTTGTGTGGCCAACTGCTTGCACTCAAAAGAATAACAATGCTACTATCTTGCATATCTGATCCGTCACCCCTGCTATTAATTTCCTCTAAGCATGTCTGTAAGTTATCTGAGCATACAAAACCCTTTTAGTTCCATTCCAATCTTCTTTTTTCATCAAATACAAGTAGGCAGGAGGAAAGAAAATGTGTTACTCTTGGAAAAGAAATCAGAGATGGTCTCTGAGAAGTATGAAGTCCTGATCACTTTTTATGTACAACTGTATTGCATTTCTCTGGGAATTCCTTCTTTGCATATACCCAGTCTTTAAAAATAATTAAAGGGACCAGATGCATGTAGTACTTATGCGTGCATGTATTCATTCATTCATTCATTCAACCATTTATCAATGTTTGCTGTGTGCTCTGAATTGTCAGGCACTTGATGCCATGACAAGGTGGCAGAATCCATCCTTTGAACATGATCGCACTCTTGCAGGGAAGACTGATTCATAAACTGACTTGATCACATGAATAGGAGCATCAAGAAGGTGCTTCTAGCTCAGACTGGGTGTGGGTGTTAGAGGGGGAAGGGAGAGGGAAGGGAGAGGGGGTGAAGCAAGGCTTCCTGGGGAAGGTGACACCTGAGCTGTGTCTTAAAGGATAATCGGGCGTTAAGTGGAGGAGGGCAGGAAGCATACCAGACAAAGTGGATGAGATGAAGAAAGGCCAAGCAGTGTTGCAGAAGAATAAAGGATGTCAAAAGGCCAGGCCTTCCTTCCGCTGTTATGGAACTTGAATTTACCTTGTAGGTGATGGAAAGCATTGAAGACACTTGAGCTAGGGAATAATACAGAGTTATATTTTAGACAGATTATTTTAAGAAACAGGCTGAAGAAAGAAATACCAGTTAGGCTGTTGCAAAAGATAATGAGGGCCTGAATGGAGGCAAGACATTTGAGATCTTTGAGGGAAGTGCAGCAGTGAAATCTCTAGCACTTGCTCATGTATTGGAGGTGGGTGAGTTCGTGGGCTGGATTGTTAGTGTTTCAATACCATTCTTTCCTTCTATAGTCTTCCCCTATATTGAAGGTGCCAGAGCACTGACATTTTTGTCACTCTTTATCCAGCAGGGTCTCATGCTAGGTTCCCACAAGTCATACTCAGGAAAGATTTAGAAGGCAATAGAGAAGGAAAACGTATTATTATTCCAGCAGTGGTGAGCAGGAGCATGTGTTTTGGTGGATGGCAGAATGACGTTTTGTGAGTAGCTCTTGGGTAATCTGCTGAAGATCACTCCCTTTGGTGTTGTACACAGCTGAGATCTTTGGTGGAAGTTCTTTGAAATTCCTATAATTTGTTTTCTTAAAGGCTAGCAGTGACTTCTCTGACCTTTGCTTCTTTAGTGCTTCTAATTGATTCTGTAATTTCCTAATTCCCTGTATTAAATTCTTTCCTGCTTAAAATACCTAGAGTGGTTTCTGTTTTACTGAGCAAACTCTGATGGATGATACCCAGGTTTCTGGCTGACATAACCAGGTGGATGGATGAGTGAATTATAGAATTCATCCATCACTCATTTCTTCATTCCTTCGGTATTGAACATTTACTATCTGCCCAGGCATTGGTATAGGTACTAGAGATACAGTCACTACTATCAAAATGATCAGTGAGCCTGCCCTCATGGAGCTTACCTTTTAGAGACAGAAAAAAAAGGGTACCAGAAACCAATAATTAGGCAATGTCATTTCAGATGGTAGTAACTGTTAGGAAGAAAATAAAATAGGACTGTAGGAAAGAGAATGTGTAGGCAGTGGAGTGACTAACTTAGACTGAATAGAGAAAAACGTCACTAAGGAGGTCACATTTCAGCCTGAATGACCTCAATGACCAAAAAGCATTAGTCATGCAAAGATTTATTTCTGGCATTAGTAGCAGCAAACTTGATTGGCTCAAGGAAGAGAATGGAGGCCCACGTGGCTAGAGCATAATGGCAAGGAGGAAAGCGTTAGGAGATGATGCCTGAGAATTAGGTAGGAGTCAGGTTATGTAGGGCTGTGTAAGCCCTTGTGAAGAGTTTGAAACAAGGCTTTAAAAGGTTTAAGCAAAGGAGCAACACAATCAGATTTGTGTTTAAAAAATTACCACTAGAGAAAACAGCTTGTTGAGGCATATGGAGAGGGTTGGACGGATGGAGTAAATATTAGAAATATTAAATCTGACATGCCTCTGGGACATGCAGTTGGCATGAAATTGGATAAATAAGCCTGCTGGGAAAGGTCTGGTATTGAATATGGAATTAGGAGTCATCTGCACATAGGGGATATTGGATACCCCAAGACTATATGAGGTAACACAGGGAGTGTATGTAGGAAGAACAGAGCATCTGGTTAGGGCAGACTCTTTGGAATCTATAAGGGTAGCTGGAGTAGGAAGTTCCTACAAAAGAGATGCAGGAAGAAGCTCCAAAAAGGTGTGGGATCACGGAAGTCAAGAGAGTTTCAGTAATGGGAGTGACTGCTTAGTGGTATGGGGTTTCCTTTGGGAGTGATGAAAATGTTTGGAACTAGATTGTAGTGATGGTTGCACAACATTGTGAGTTTACTAAACGTCACTGAATTGTATACTTAACATGGCTAAAATGGCAACTTTTATATTATATATAATTTACCAAAATAAAAAAAGCTAAAATAAAAAATAAAAATAAAATAAAAAAATGCTGGCAAGGATATATTAGAACAGTAACTCTCATTCACTGGTAGTGGGAATGCAAAATGGTACAGCCACTTTGGAAGACACTTTGGCAGTTTCAGATATAGTGAAACATAAATTTCATGTAACCAACCCACTAATCCTACTCCTAGGTATTTGTCTAAGAGAATTGAAAACATGTGTCCACACAAAAACCTGTACATGACTGTTTCTAGGGGCATTGTTTATAATCAGTAAAACCTGGAACAACACACATATCCATCAGCTAGAGAATGGATAAATCAATTATGGTACATCATACAATAACATGCTACTTGGCAACAGACAGTAAAAACTACTGACGCACCCAAAAACATGGGCGAATCTCAAATGCACGACGCTAGTGGAAGAAGCTAGACGCAGAAGGCTACATGTTGCATGTTTCCATTAATAGGACATTCTGGGAAAGGCAAAATTATGGGGACAGAACACAGATTAGGAGTTGCCAGGGGCTGGAGTGTGGGAAAGACACTGACTACACGGAGACACAAGGAACTTTTTTGGAGCGATGAAAATTTTCTATATCTTGATGTGATGAGAGTTCCACGACTGCATGCCTTTTTCAAAATTCATATCACTGTACACCTAAAAAGGGTTAATTTTACTATAATAAATTATACTTTTATAAACCTGACTTTAAAAAAGGACTGAGAATACCAGTTGCTTAAGCCAGATGAAAGGGTATTGGCAACCCTATTAAGAGCAATTTCATTGGTAGAGCCCGAAGCAAGAATGAGATAATAGCACCCATTTATTCAACGAGGTAGAAAAGCAAGGCGTTCTGTGGAGAATGAGAGAGTGGGCCTCTGCTGAGTGCTACATTAATCAAGTTAAACTGCTGTGTGTCTTTTCCTCTAGGATTGTAATTCAAAACCAGGAAAGTTTGGGGAGCAGGACAGAAGGAGGGGGACATGGGGTAATGATTCAGAATCTCCAAGGGCATTTGTGTTTGAAAAATCTTACTTATGATATTTAATTTGGAGAAAGAGCCCTATTTGTCAAATAAAAACTAGGGAAAGTAAAGCTTGACAAAACCTTTTTGTCTGATGAGAATACCCAGAAAAAAAAAAAAAAAAGACTCACTGTGGGACCATGATGCCTGTGGGAATACTTCAGTGTGGCAGGAGAGGCAACGGAGATGAGGTATTTTATGACAAAAGGCCGCATAGGCTAAGACTAGAGAAATTCTGCCCCATAAACTTACACTCATCTTGTAGTTAACAATAGGCACAATAGTGATATTATTTTAATTCTTCTTACCAGCGCATATTTGAGTCTTAACTAACAAGAAACAATTTGTTTTACGATAAGAAAAAAGACTTACTTTTATTTCTACCTACTGAGTAAATGTTGAAGTAAGTCACTTTCTTTGGGGTTGGTTGGAAGAAGTGATCTGATTTGGTTTCCCTGTGAAAACACCCTCCGTATCTTTTGGATTGATGCACCAAATTCTCACCCTGCCCAGCGTGGAGGTGACTGCTGAGTGCTGAAATGCTGGTACCATAAAATCAAGCCAAACGAGTGAGTCATGGTGACCAGTTATAGCTCAGAATGCATCCTCGCAGGATCTGGGGTCCCCGTGTTTGGATCGTCCAGACATATCTCCCCTACTGCCACGGCAGCAGGTCCACGCCAGACCTTGCAGAGTGAGTAAGCGACACGTGGCGTGTGTGAAATTCCCCTCCACTGCGTGGCCCTTCCCAGAGCTGCTGTAGTGACGATTATAGTAACCTTGACTCCATGAAGAATGTGACAACTTAAACCCCATAGACTACTTAGCAATGTGTTATCCCGGAGCAGTAAGTTGTACCCTAGGGCCCTGGAATGATGACTAAACTGCGGAAGCTCACATCTAAGGAGACTTGTTCATCGGGCTTAAGAGACAATGACTGAAATGTCTAGAACAGGTGGTATCTCTTACACAATGGAAACGCTTTTTTTTACTATCATTTTTGACGGCTAGTCTCATCAAAGAATAGTTAACTCATCTTTCACATTAGAACTAGCTGGTTCTTTGTCATTCCACACACTTCTCACATTCATGCTGGGATGCAGGGTGGACCTGATCGATACTCTAGGATCTGAACCATCCAGAAATTTAAGAATGCCAAAATTTGTCCCCAAGTCATGGCTTGGGATTGGGGCAGTCCAGAGAATTTGATCAACCTCAGAGGCCCCTGGGGACTATGCTTTAAGCTCTAGCCTCAGATACCTCCAAATTATACAGGTACAGTAGAACGGAGGCAAAGAGGGTGTAGCTATGGCAGTTTTTTCATAAAGGCTCTAGGATCCAGGTCAAGTTTAATGGTCTCCATGGTGATTCAGGACTTCAAGGGCATTCTAGGGAAGTCATGTGTCATGTGGATAACAATCAACCTATGTTTCACCACAGATCCCCTAATATCATGAAATACAAATGGAAGTGGAAGTCAACGCACTGGGAGGTGACGGTGGGTGATTTTTCAACCCATGAAATCCCACTGTGACACACAATCTTAAATTTTGCTTTGGCAGTTTATTTTTTCATGTCGATGACTTCCGTGACTCTGTGATTTTGAAACCAGGAAATCAACCTAAAGGGAAATTCGAACGAACAGAAATTTATGAAAAGTAAACTTTAAAAAGTATTAGGAAAATTGTCACAGAAATGAAGATTTTCATGGTTCATAATTAAACCCAAGTTTTATATGTCCTTTATATAAGGACATCTATATCTGTATCTGTATCTATAACCTTTTTACAAGGACTCTTCCTGACAAAGAGTTTGGGTCTCTCCTCTGACTATTAAATCCAATGGGTACAGTTCCAGGCTTCATTCCTACAGATAACATATTCTAAACATTTTCAAGTTGCTTGAGATCATTAGATACCCCCAGATGAAGCAAAGTAAAACATCTACTGTGGCATTTCTACCACTGTGACTTATTTATATCAAAGAGGCAAATAATAGTGGCACACCCATGTCATAGTGACTTTGCCGCTAGCTGGTCTGGCAAAGTTTTGTTTTTGTTCTTTTGGAAAATGCCCTTCAATCATGAGAGTGGTATCTGAACCTCCTCTTCAGTGCAAGGACCGCTGGTGTTCCATTTGTCGGATCCACAGAGCAAGTTCTTCCTACGCAGGGTCAGTAAAGGTCCTTCCACCTTGGCACACGCTTGTTGATCCTGTTGCCATTCCAGAGAGCAGGCACCGTATGAAGGAGCCACGGGAGCTTCCCAAGTCCACTGTGAATTCTGGCTTGAGATCTTGCAAGACACCCTTTGTATTTTGGAATAGGATTTTCCTTAATGGAAAAGTCTTTCTTCATTAGGTCTGTTCGGTTGACAAGTAAAGAATTCATGAATTCAAAGTGACACTGAATTGACTGCTCAAACTGGTGGTTGGGTTAGACTGTCACTTACGGGAACTTACAGTTCCTCCCCTCACCCCCTTTTTTTTGAGATTCTGGTAGTATTCCCATGATAAAATAAGTCATCTCCAATGCAAGGATAATTCTTCATTCATACACTCTGAAATTCTTGCTCCTAAGTAAGCCCTCTCCTATCTCCACAATTATTTTTTTAGACCCAAATCTTTGATGCTTCAGCCCTCATTGAAGAATAAGACAGTAACCCAGCACGCCATGCTCTCACAGTGCAGGCCTGGGTCTTTGCCTATAAAAATGGAAAATTAGCAGCCCATTATTTCAATTCCAATGAATGTGTCAGGACTATAAAAAGCCTTATTCCATCTGGTCCTCTTCACAGGAGACTGAAAGAAGACAGGCAGAATGTTGATGGCCAAAACCACTTAATTTCTATTGAGACGAAAAAAGAAATAAAGAGCAGATCTAGGTTGCCAGAAAACAGAAGACAAGCATACGGTTGTTAAAATTACACGAACAACTGGAGTAGAGAAGGCAATCTGCTTTCAGCAGCATGAGGGTTTCTACATTGCTTTGTGATCCACACATACACTGGCAATTACTGCACTGTATAAGCCTTCAAGTCTTCAAGATTGTATAGATACTAATTTAGACTTGGTCTCTGGTTTGTTAAGAAGTGAAGCTCGTTCACAGCATAAGTGCAGAGTAGAAGAGAATCTGATTTGAAGATGCCTAGGAGACTTTTCTTCTCATCCTTCCTCTCAGGCGAGAGTCACCATTTCCTCTTAAAATAAAGAGAAGTACTAAATGTGGCTTTCATGTGGGTTGTACGATTGGTAATGAGTGAGTTGGGAAAAATGCACAGCTCCCTAACCATCCACATGGCATGGGTTCTCACAGCAATCTTGAGAGATGCTGAGCTATAACAGGAAGTTTAAGATTCTGCTCCACTGGCTTGTCCCATATGTCAAGTCTAACATCTTTGTGAAAAAGTTTCTAGAGGGAAATAGGACAGTTTCTTCATGGTTGTCAGAGAAACAGAAGCAAATGACAGTGTGTAGTTCTTTAATATCCTGGCATTGTTGGTTTTAGAAAACCCTTACCCCAAATGATAGCTGACTATAGTTGCCAAATTCAAAACCAACCAAAAAGGAGTTTTGGATAAATATATCAAAGCACCACAACCACCCATTCGGCGGGTATTATACAGCTAATTTTATGGGTGAAGAAATTGAAGCTAAAAACAATAAAATCACTTCTCCAGAGTTTTATAGGATGAAGTGTGTATCCTTTTCCAAATACATAATGTCGAACCAGAAAGTATGTTATCCTGGTATTCTTTGAGGCATGATCTTGGCTTCATTTGTTCATAGATAGGATTCCTACCACACCCCAAATGTGTGCATTGGGATCGTGGTCCAGTGGTGATGGATGGAAGCAGCTGTATAATTCTTTCTTTCTTGTGCGTATAATAAGGACAACATATGAAGGATACATTAATGAGATATATCTCCTGTCCACCTTTGGGGAGAAATATGCAAATGTCTGATTTTTCAATGTGAGATATAAAATAACCGTCAGGATTTTTTTCTCTCTATTATACTTGTAAAAGTTCTCAAACATTCTCCTAGATATATGCATACGGTATTATCCCATCATCAGATGAGGAGTAGAACCACAGAGAGTGTGCCAGAAGATTTCTTGGTGATGGAGCTGAAACCTAGGAACTCTGAACAAGGTCTAAGAAGGAAATGGAAGGAAAACCATTTTTGTTTTTTCTATGGTGAAGGCAAAACTATAGAGTATTTGGTTTGTGTCTCGGATTGTTTTTCATGCTCTCAATGACTTTATTATTTTTTTAAATTGAGGTATAATTGACACGTGTCTAGGTCTTTTGGTAAGGCTTTTAATCAGCACCAAATAGGTAAAAAAAAAAAAAGAGACATAGATGTGTTATTCAGATGTTATTCTTAGGTTACTTGTAGAAGTCAGCCATCTGTACTACTAGGCTTATCTTAACATAAGAGTTTAAGAAAATAGTCTCTGAAATAAAATATTCAACACGTAAATCATCCATTACAGTCTTTAAACAGGTAATTATACTAAAGAGTGTGACAAGTGCTTTTTTCAAGTATGAACAATTAGATGTTACTGAGTAAAGAGGGGAGGAGTTGAGGAAGGCGTCCCAGAGAGAGTAGAAACCTGAGCTGAGCTTTGAAGGTGAGCAGTAGCTGGTCAGCAAGGGTGTGGAGGAGGGGATGGAGGGCAGACACATTTGTGTCTGAATTTTCACAGGGAATATGAAAAAGATTAATGGTAATAATTTCTTGTTTTGAAGTTTAGCTATGAAACGCAGAGGTCCCATTTAAATTGAAATCTCTTTAATTATATAAAGTCACTGAGATAGGCATATTGAATTTTCTTCACCTCATCCTCCTGGGCGGGGGGGTGCCTCTAAATGCCTACTGTTATAATAGCAATGCAGCATATTCATACCACTGTGAACTTGAACGCCTGGCTACAGCTGACTGCTTCAGGGAACAGCAGCTGTCCCAAGCTAGGCAAGAACACAATTGTTGCAGTAATGAACATCTGGGATACTACTTTAGCATTAAGATTTCTTTCAGTCACTTGAGGTAAATTTGGCTCAGCTGTCAAAAGATGACAAGGCACTGTCTTGGTTATCCATTTTGCGGAACAAATCACTATGTTTTAAAGAAACAAAATGCGTCTATTGTGAATCTAAATTTGGAGCTAAAAGAATCTATCCTCAAAATGATTCTCTTGATAAGAGAGAGGCACAACTGGAAATTCTTGTGGTGGCCAGAGAACTCCTGCACAGTAAGGAAGAGGAATGAAGAAGCTGCTCAAAAAGAAAGAGATGCAGGGATAAGAGAGAGAGAGACAGAGAAAATGAGAGAGAGAATTTGCTCATCTCTGATTCCAAAAGCATCCTTGCCCTTGGGTGCCATGAAACTTCTCCCATAACATTAAAATGCTTTCTGCTAGTTTCAAACTATATAGTACCAGCAGATTCCTCATTCTTAAATTTAAAGCATTTTATATGCACACATTTGTATGAAGACATCTTAAAGACTATAATCTCTTTATATACTTATAAATGCATTTAAATGATGGCATAATAAAGACCACAGTCTAATAGTTTACTCACCCCTGCAAAAATCATCATAGATTACCAGTTTCTCCAAGAATTAACTACTTTATTTTATTTGGGGCATAGTTTTTCCTCACATTACCTTCTTACATTCTCTCCCAGATTTTAGGAGCTAAAGTGAAAACTTGTTAGCTGTTTTTAGGCTAACAAGGATGGCGTTTCCTCTCTGAAGTCCTAAGACTTATGCAGAGTTCATTTAGGCATGTGCACATGGTAAATTTGGCTTTATCTACACAGTCCAAGTGTGTGATGTTCATAAAGCTTTTGCTTCAATACTTATTGTGGACATGCAAATTCATCTATTTGGGGGGCCATCTGTATGTTTGTAGCAACATTTGTGAAGTGTACCTTAGAACGCACAAAACAACAATAAGCACTTTACACAGAAAGCACTAGATTTTATTAACCACTTGGAATCCCTGGGGGGGAATGTCATTTCATTAGGAGGCTTCTTGGCGGCTAATCCAGGGCTTTTCACTACCTTAAGCTCATTGATCTGGTAACAACTTTCCTTCTCTGAAAAACAAACCATTCGGGAAAGCACTTTCTGAGAGCGAACTCAGAGAGGTCTGTTTGTGTTTGGTAAATATAAACACTGAGGAATCATCAGGAACCAAAGCAGAATAAAAACCCAGCATCTGTACCCTGATTAGATGTCAGTATTCATACTAAATCCTTCACCAGTCTCACTACCCACCACAATGCTACCTGTGATGTGTGCTGTTGTCATTTATACCTGCGCTCCTAGTTTAGCATTACGATGCCATTTTCCGTGGAAAGGAAATCCAAGGAAGAGGGGATATATGTATACGTGTAGCTGATTCACTTTGCTGTCAACAATACTAAAAACAGATGCCATTTTCTTCTAGTCCCTTGAAGTAAACTATGGTTGGTTGTCAAAAGATGATAAGGCACTGCCTTGGTCGTTGGGTTTGTGAAGTGAACCACTTTTTTCTGATGAAAAAGTATGCCATTGTGATTCTCAGCACATACTCAGCACTCAATAAATGTAAATCAAATATAGGTCTGCATTGTAGATTACAACACTGTATTGCCACTCCAATTGCCGTTTATTAAGAAGTATAAAATTCAAACAAATTAACAATAGGATACAAATCAGTGCATTTCTCACATTCCTTTGTTACTCATTTAGTCCAAAGTCTAATTTAAATCATGCATCTAAACTAGGATGTTCCTCGTTTAGAATAAGAAGCAGTGTCATGAAGCAGAAAGATCACGGGCTTCTGGATCAGGCTAGATCCCAATCACATCTCCCACACTTCTAGGTGACCAGCTCAGGTTACCGACTCCTTGAGTTTTAGCTTCCTTATAGGTAAAATCCCAATAGTACCATCCGACTGTGATTCAAAATCATGGGAAATAATAAATAGGATTATGCATGAATATGCCCAGGTCACTGCCTGGCAGGTAGAAGACACGCAGCAGAAGTTACTTCCTCCTTCCTCCCATCTCCTCCCTTTTACATGGTATCTACAGCTAAGACCTTTGTGAGTTTCGTAATTCTGTAGATTTTTCACTGGTGGCACCTCTAGCCACTCTTCTAGCATTACAAGTTAAAATACTCTGTTTTTCTTTACTACTTATTTTCATATTTCCTATTCTCACCTTTTCTCCACATTCTCCTTACACAGCAGAAATGAAAACGCTTTGGTAAAATAAGGCACTCTGCATTTGTTGGGGGTTGCAGATTGCCATTTGACACCTTTTCTTTCCACCAGGTCCATAAATCGCTTTTTTGCTGAGGTTGCCATCAGCACTGGTTTCTCTTAGACAAGCCTGCATTTCAGAGCATTTCACTAAAGGGGAGGCACAGAAAGCTGAATACATTTTTATTCAAAGAATTAATTGGCTGCATAAACTTACTCTATATAATAATTGGATAAAATCCAAAACGTAGGGGTAAACATACGACAACTTTCCAATTTCTTTCCTTGTGACAACTGCATCTATTTTTACGATAAAAGTAAACAAGGCTAAGAACTGTCAAAAGGAGTCTAGATATTTACAATAGTCTCCAATGATGCCTTGAAATTACTAATTATTTATTAGTTACTGTAAAACCTTTAAATTTTCTCAATATTGGGATTAGTCCATTTATGCACTGTAACACATGTGTACTAGGTTTGGGTGAACCCAAAAGTCTGGGGGAAGACAAAGACAGGAGAAAAATTGCAGGAGGTTGCAAACCAAACAACAACTATCACCTTGCTTTATTTTGTTGTCTGAGAGGAGGTATCTCCCAAGTCTTTAAAAAATACAGTATTGTCCTTAACAGGACTTACTTTAGTCAAAAAGACTGAAGAAATAAAACTCATTCTGAAAATGGACTATGGTTTTTTCAGAATTTCTTGGGGTGGAAAATAAACACCATTTTATTTCCATTTCCATTTTTTTCCAAGGGGTAAAACTCAAATATTTCTGCAGAGCACATCTCATCCTCCTCGTGGCTCTGCTCCCTGCCTTCATCCACTCCCCTCCTGCCCTACACCCCAAACTCTGTGTGGTTTTTCCAAGCGCTGGACTAGTTTACAGTTCCCACTTTTACTGGCCTTGCTTCCTTGCTAGGAATGCCTGTTTCCTCTGTGTAAGATCACTCTATGGTCACCTCCTCCCCAAAGCATTTCCCGATCCCTCTCGTTGCTATGGAAAATCAGCCTCTCCCTCGTGTTTTCACCCCACTATTGCCTGCATATACTTATATTCTAGACCCTATGACACCTATTGCTCTTGCTTGTTTCCATACCATTCTTCTCTAGTAGACTGTAAGCTTCCTGAGGCCAGGCCATTTTTAAGCCACCTTTGTATTCTCAGTGCCTAAGAGGTGACCAATAAAAGATGGCGAATAAATGGAAAGAGAGAGTGGAGTGGATAAGAACTTGAAGCAAGAGGTGTGTGGATAATGAATAAAACCTAAGGCTCCAGTGGCTTTTATTTCCAAGAACAGCTGCTTGGAAAGAATGAACAGGTAAAGAAACCAATACTATGAGTCACTTAGATGAATGGCAGGTAAAAGTGACACTGAGTCTTTACAATTTTTACCATATGAGAAAGATTCTTCCATACTTTATTAACTTTTTTTTTCCCATTTAACTTTAGAGGTGGCTTGAAGGTGGCCCATAAATAAAAGGTCACTGGTAATTGCACAAGCAGCTGGGGTTCTGGGAAACTTTCCACTAGAGATGAAATAGAATTACACAGAATTATAATGGCAAATGAAAAAGGAGAAGAGTGAGAGAAAGAAGATTTGCTCATTAAATCAGGAAACAGTTGTTAAATCTTTATAAATCACCATCACTGCCTTATGTGAGGCACTGGATAAACAAGATGGTCAAGGTTCCTTATCTTAAGGAGCTTGCATCCCAGTGCAGGGGGAGATGGACAAGTAAACAAACAAGTAAACAAATCAATGGCCAATAATTTCAGATAATGAGGAGGGTCAGGAAGATAATAAAGGGCGCCATGTGAGAAGAGCATAACTCAGCGGTCCCCAACGTTTTTGGCCCGAGGGGCTGGTTTTGTGGGAGACAATTTTTCCACGGAGCGGGGAGGAGGGGGATGGTTTCCGGATGATTCAAGTGCATTACATTTATTGTGCAGTTTATTTCTATTATTATTACGTTGTAATATATAATGAAATAATTATACAACTCCCCATAATGCAGAACCAGTGGGAGCCCTGAGCTTGTGTCACTTGCCGCTCACTGATAGGGTTTTTTTTTTTTTTTTTTTTTAAACATCTTTATTGAAGTATAATTGCTTTACAATGGTGTGCTAGCTTCTGCTTTACAACAAAGTGAATCAGTTACACATATACATATGTTGCCATATCTCTTCCCTCTTGCATCTCCCTCCCTCCCACCCTCCCTATCCCACCCCTCTAGGTGGTCACAAAGCACCGAGCTGATCTCCCTGTGCTATGCGGCTGCTTCCCACTAGTTATCTATTTTACATTTGGTAGTGTATATATGTCCATGACACTCTCTCACCCTGTCACATCTCACCCCTCCCCCTCCCCATATCCTCAAGTCCATTCTCTAGTAGGTCTGTGTCTTTATTCCCATCTTGCCACTAGGGTTTTGATGAGTCTGCAAGAAATTGCTTTATTATGGTCTCTGTGCAGTCAAACCTCTCTGCTGATGATAATCTGTATTTGCAGCCGCTCCCCGGTGCTAGCATCACCGCCTCATCTCCACCTCAGATCATCAGGCATTAGATTCTCATAAGGAGTACGCAACCTAGATCCCTTGCATGGACAGTTCACAGTAGGGTTCGCGCTCCTATGAGAATCTAATGCCTCCACTGACCTGACAGGAGGCGGAGCGCAGGCAGTAATGCGATCGATAGGGAGCGGCTGTAAATACAGATGAAGCTTCGCTGGCTTGGCCGCCACTCACCTCCTGCTGTGCGGCCTGGTTCCGAACAGGCCACAGACCGGTACTGGTCCATGGCCTGGGGGTTGGGGACCCCTGGCATAACTGAAGCACTACTTTTGTTTGGCAGATTAGAAAAGGTCTTGCTAAGGAGTTGACATTTTTGCTGAGACCTCAGTGAATAGAAAAGCCATGAGCGCATCTGGGAGAAGAAAGTTCCAGGCAGATGGGATGTGTGTGGGTCCCTGAGATAAGAGGGAGTTCAGAGTGCTTGAGAAATCAAGAGAAGGCTAGTGTGGGCAGAGCAAAGAGTCGGAGGAAAACAGTGATTCATGTAAGGAGGCTGGAGAAGCAGAGAGGAGTCTGGATTTGATTATGGCAGAATTTTAATTAAATAAGTGAAAAGAGCTCTGATTTCTATTTTATAAAGAACACTCTGCCTGCTGTGTAGAGTCTTAATAATAGGGAAGCAATTGGAAGCAGGGCAATGACAGCAATCGTCCAGATGAGAGATGGCGGGTTGAGCGGGGTGGTGGTAGCAGAGAGGAGAATATTGAAACCGCAGGGATTTACTGGGTACAGAGGGTGGAGAGGAGCATGATTGCCAGAAATATTGTACAAGTGGAACAGAAAACTCTGTGTGTGTGTGTGTGTGTGTGTGTGAGGGGGGAGGGGAGAGAGAAAGAGAGAGAGAGAGAGGAATTAACATTAAGTGCAACTGAAACCTGGAGATGCAGCAGGAGTTGGGTAGTGACTACAGGTTAGATCCGAAGAGGCCAGATTCTGCAGAGCCTTGAGCCTTGTAGGTCATGGTACAGAGTTTAACTTATCTGAAAAGCAGTGAAGGTTTTCGGCAAGAGAGTGACATGATAAATTTGACTTTGAGCGAACGTTGCATTTCTGTGACTCCAGTGAAGAGAGGGGACAGGCAGGTCATGAGATCCGGGCTCACCATGGTGGTGGGAGAGCTCTTTGAGCAGTTTTCCTCTCCTAAACTCTAAGTCCATCGAGACCCCTCAGGCGGCTGAGATCACTTGCTTGCCTTGGTGTGTGATTATTTACACATAGCCCTCACCTCCCGAACTAAATTCTTTGTGCATTTAGGGTAGCAGCTTATGTGACTCATTTCTAAAGCATTTAACAAGGTCCAAACAGTGTCTGACACATAATATGCAAGAAAACGTATTTCTTGAATGAATGTTCCAGTTTTAGGGTCATTTTTGCTCTGGGGTGAGGCTTGGAGACCAGGCCTCTTCTTCCTCTGTCCCTCATTCCCAGGTCCCTCTCGCGTTTCCCTTACTCTGGGGATGATGATGGGGTGTCTGCCCTTCTCACATGCACCTGCCACCTTCTGGGCAGGTGGTTAAGCCCGGACTTAATTGCAATCGGGCAGCTGGTAAAATTCATCTTTGTACCCACCTACCCTGTAAGAACCCTTGCACCTTGCAGCTCACCCAGCTCGGTGGTCCAGAGCTGTTCTCTGTACACCCTGTTATCCCTGCCAGGGCCCACACCCTGCACCCCAGGCCAGTGGTGAGATGGGCCAGGGACAGGGTAGTGAAAAGCTCTCAAATAGCTTAAATTATCTGTTATCCTAATGTTTCAATGCTGATTAGACTAAATGCACAATCCCCTCGCCCCTCCACATGGCATTTGCATTTTTACAATAGGAGAAGCATGGTGCTAAAAATTTTTTTAAAGAACAGTGGGCTAGATTCAGAATTATAGGATCTGCCTTCTTTCAACAATGTGTGTAATCTGAATACCAGTAAACCTTTATCAAGTGCCTGTATGTGCCAGGCAATGTGCCAGATACTGAGGTTGAAAAAAACAGAGATAAAAAACTATGCAGTCCTATGAGGATATTTTCATTTAGTTGGGAACACAAATAGGTGAATAGACAATTGCAATCCCGTGCAAAGTCCTGTCCTCATTTCATGAGGGAATTTATCACTATTTGTGATCCACCATCCTTACAGATTCAACTCGTAAGCAAAAGACCACATGTTAAATGTACTGCTTTCATACCCACTTGGGATTAAGTCATTTCATAAATTAGTTTATAAATATCAGTGCTGTTGCATAAGATTATTATAATCACTCAGTCTCCAGGTTTCGTATTTAGTCAGGCGCCTTAATTTCATTTATTATTCTTCCTTTTGTTTGGGATTGAAACTCCAAACAGCTTTAATGGTATTTTTGTAATTTTTAAACAGAATAGGCTCCCACAGGAAACGTGGAGATATGCGTCACCTCCAAAGAGAAAGATCAGCTTGTCAGTTGTCACATTTTTCTTAACCTATGGAATGTTATGATTATGAATTAAATGTGACCTCTTCATTAAATGTGACTTTTATTTTCTCTTCATTTTAGTGTTATTTAGAAAGGACTATACTCAACGATACTAGGTTCTTTGTTTAACTTTTTAGCTGTGAAATAAAGCGTAAAAGGAAGATAAAAGTCTCCACAGGAACACAGATTATTATTTACAAAGACTTCAGAGCAAGCGTCACATGTTTTCCATCCTATTTATTTTGCTCCACAAGATAAGGCGAGGCATGCAATGGCTAACTCTTGCGTTACAGTTAATTTTAACTCCCATATCAATAAGCAGACGCCTTTTCAAGTTATAAAAAGTATGCCATTATTATCAACTGGAGAGAATGAGATCATTGTTCTTATCATACTATAAAAAGCCAGAAGGGCGAAAACATACCTCAGGAAAAAAATCTCATCCAACCAACGAAATACCTTTGAGGCAAAGAATATCACATCGAATTTTCCCCACGAGAAAGGGTTAGATGCAAAGAAAGAGATTAAAAGCCCCAAATGAGTCACCGGGATGTAATGTACAGCTTAGGGAATAGAGTAAATATTTTATAATAACTTTGTATGATGTTTAATCTATAAAAATATAGAATCATTATGTTGTACACCTGAAACTAATATTATAAGTAAACTATACTTCGATAAATAAAAATAAATAAAAGCCCCAAATGGAAGTGATCTCTCAGAAATGAAAGGATTGTTGTATGTAAGTTTATTTCATGATGCTCTGTTTGTTGCCTGTATGGTAAGATTTTTTTTCCCCCTGTTGATTTGCAAACTCTTCTACAAAGCAGAAACATTAGGATAGAAATATCCAGTTGAAATTTGGATTATTATCACATTTGAAGATTTGAAATCATCACTCCTAACTATCACTAGATTTGTTCAATTGGAGTAAGTTCTAGGGATTTGGGAGGTGGAAGTGGGAAGGGAATTATTTAACAACTTACCAAAAGAAAGTAACTTGATGGGGGCAAAGCAGACATGCTGTAGAAAGTGGGTTGTATGTCATGAGAGCAGGAGTAAACATTAATAGAAGTTGGCACACAACAGGGGAAGTTTGGGTGGGTGCTTTAGGATAAACCTTCACCTTGCCCTGCCCAGTCCATGGTCTTATAGCCCTGCTATCTCCCCAAATAAATGCTTAGTTTAGACATTACCTAAGGCATTCTTTCTGTTCTGTATTTTCCTGTCTTTGATGTGGCTGCCAAGGTGGAATAATTTAGAATTGCCTTTAACAGTAAAAGAAAATAATTCACATAAGTTTAATTATCAACCTCCAACTCAAGTGACCACTACGTAAGCCACCGTAACAATGGCACACTGGCCCTTCCCCTGCCCAGGAGCAAAGAAGGCCACAACCCACATGACTCCAGGACCTCTGCAGCTTCTTTCCTGTTGTCCCTCCATCCCCTGCCCTTGCTACTCCAGCCCTCACCAAGACCCACTAATTAGCTTAACTAGGTTGGAAATAATCCTCTTTGCTGAAGTGCTGTATACAAATCTCAGACCTAAAATCAGCAGATTAACTATTTCCTGTCTCCCCTGAGACCCCCAAAAAAATAAAGCTCTGAGGGATTTAGGACATACATATATATATATAGGCTTTGAAGGGTATTACAGTCTGGGGTGGGAGCATTGAAAATCACACCACACCACTTCCAAGAGCATCCTTACTAAAGGAATTATTCACCCACTCAGGAAATATTCATCTTATTCCTACCTTGACTCCTAGGAGTCTCATTCCACTTCAAACACATTGTATTTGTCTCTGGTTCTTTCTGATGTAACCTCTGGTTCTAGTCTCAAAGAAGCCTAGTCAAGCCATAGCACCATCAGATTTTAAATTCGGCTCCCAATTTTTATCAGATACCTTATGCAAAAATTCTAGCTCTTTCTTGTTAAACATAACTTAGTTTCTCTTGCCCATGGTGCTGAGATTTTTATTTTTGCAATGAAACAGGTTTGGCTCTGAAGTACAAACTGTTCACAAACTGGTCTCAAATGACATGATTTAACTAGGCCTTTTGCCGTGTGACTTCTTGAGCTCTCACCCAGGAAATGCAGATCATGATTCGGACAAATTGCCAAGGGAAATTCCAGGTTTAGAAAGTCTCAAAAAGTAGTCATATTGGAGAGGGTTTTGATGTTCGCTAATCCCTGCACTGGTTTCTGTAGTTTCCAGCCGCTCAGCATTGTAAGACACGGATAACTATTACTAAAGGGCGGCTGGGGGAAGTTGGTGTTGGGTGGGTACCAGTCGAGACAAAACGGGCCAATGTTTCCAGCCTCGCAGCAAACAACCAAGTGCATTAAACAAGCCAAAAAGGAGGATTTGCTACAAATCAAATTTTATTTCACTTCTAATTCAATGAATCCAATTATTAGTAACAACATTTCATTAAAATAAAACATCTTACATTGGAAATGAATTTGAGTGATATAGAACTGCCCTTCTTGGATGCAAATGGTTAAACCCTCACACAAATATGTTACATTTAATGCACATTCAATTTTAAAAGGGCCATGAATGTGATTCAAGGGCATAATTTTTCTTCTGCCTGTTTCTTGTCCTATCATATATAGTGGAAGTAATAACAGATTCAGTGAGCCTGCATTACATAAATTGAGGCTACTCTGTTTTAATGCATTTAGTTCAAATCACTTAAAATTATTTCCTGGTGAGAGAGTCAGCTAGCTTTTTCTTATTTCCCCTTCTTTCTCCATCTCAAAATTCTTATTTCTAATCTGTTCAACAAATCATATTTTATGACAAATTTATTTGTTTCCCATCTTGATGGTTGGCTAGAAACCTCAGTAAAAAACACAGATTCCTGCCACCTCAGAATTTATTTTATCACTAGTACTACTATCCCTGAATTGCCAGCTTCAATAAATATGTGTTTCTTAATCTGAATTGTATATTTCAGCTGGTTGTTCATTTCAATTTCACAATTTCAGAATTGCCAGAATAAAGGCAGGATTCTGAGTTCTGAGAAAATGATACTGGCAGTGCTTTAATGAGAAGAGATCTCATTCAGGTGTAATGCAATGTATACTAAATATTGAAGTTTATTTTAAAGATTCAAATAGTACTTACTATTAGCAAAGGGTTAAACAAATATTCTTAACTAATCCAGACTGTGAATGATGTCAAGATGATCCCTATTCACCTCGTGAGACACACAGACCCAAATAGAGCTAAAAGTGTGCTTAGGGTCAGAGGGGACTTTACATCATGACTGTAAGATTTGTATTTGCCGATCTTTCATTTCCTCTAGAGATGATATAGTAGGTGAGAATCTCTGTCCAAGAAGTCAGGCAAGGAGGAATGTTCACATTTCTCTTTGGTTTAAGTCAGCTTAAATTTTATTTCAACCACTGGACTGGCAAGAGTTGAAACCTTAGTCATTACTAGAGTTTTTCCTTGAGCCCCATCCCTGCAGTGCAAAGATGCTGGTGTCTTTCTAGTTCCAGAATATGAGGAGAGGCCCCAGTCCTGAGTACAAATGCGTCCATTATCTAGCCTTTCTGTTATCACCTTTAGGTCTGGGGACTCTACTGCTTATTGCCACACTGGGCTCTGGATGTCACCCATGAAACTGGAGTCCCACCATGCCTTGAGGTCCCACTAACTCCTCAGGCTACTCACAGGACAAACACCACCCACCTCTATCTCATCTGTTGGGAAATCTCTCCCTCTGGAGGCCTTCAAAGGCCAAATCCTTTCTCCCCTCCCTTTGGGACACCTGCCTAATTTCAATTCATTTATGCTTCTACGAAAAACAGGAAGTGCCTCTAACATTCAACGAGAAGTCAGAGAAGTGGCATAGAGGAGGGTAGCATTGAGTAGTAGAGCAAAAATAAAACGCTTCCACTTTCTACAGAGCAAAATCCTCAAATCTCAGGAAAAAGGGATTCGTGTTGTGGGGAGGGGCATGGAGGGAAAAAACATAGAGAACACAGAAACATTTAATATTTCAATAAATTACCCCGCCACTATTTAAGATCTTGATTGTTGGCTAAGGACCAACTTTTTTGTTCTGTTACCTGTTGTAATTTTTTCACATTGACCCCTTTCTCTAAAGCCTGCTTAGTGGAAGAGAGAAAAGCTAAGGGTATGGGGCAAAATTCAGAGGCAAGGAAATTGACTCCATAACTAGGAGGATGTCACATTGTGTCCGATACCCACCAAAAAGCACTGGTTCTGAACCAGTACGTAAAATCCCTTGTCTCGGGCAGTGGCTGGACAATTTGTCAGATAGAAATCTGAAGTTCATTCAATATAGGCCAGAAATGTTCTGCTATAAGTACACAGTGATAACGACAAACAAAACCCTCTGGAATTAAATCTAGAGGAGAAACAATGCTGATTTTATGGAGCATAAGATAAATGCACACTCACCACGAAGTTCTGAATGCTCAGACTGTTGGGAAAGAATTTGCCTTTGGTGGTGAACAAGAGAAAACACAATGGACATGCATACTGGGGAAGGATGGGGACCACATCAAATATCCAGGGACAACGCTAGGCAGGTAGTTTTCTATTCCAAGCAGCAAAATCTATGAGCAAAGATGATATAAATAATTGATTTTAAAAATGCTATTTTTCTAATCTTTCTGATTTACTGAAGGACTGCATTGGGATACGCTTTTGGTTAGGATAGGCATTCAATTGATAGAAGAAACCTGAAAAACTGCAGCTTAAATAAATTAAGGTTTTGGTTTTTTCTATCAACAATAGTAAGTAGGGACTTCCCTGGAGGTCCAGTGGTTAAGACTCCACACTTCCAATGCAAGGGGCGCAGGTTCGATCCCTGGAAGGGGAGCTCAGATCCCACATGCGGCGCGACGGCCAAGAGAAAAAAAAAATAGTAAGTAAGCAAATCAAGACTTATGTGAAGAATCTGCTATATTATTACTATTGCAGTTTCCTTCTATCTTTGTGTTTTGACATCCTTAGTATATGGCCTCCTACTTGGCTCATACAGGATGGCTCCTGCACCCTCAGCTATCACATTTACACAAGAAGAAGGAGAAACAGGAAGGGCAATAAGGCATGTTACCAACATTTCATGAACCCCATGTAGTGACTGCAGCTCCCATTTCATTGACTCAAACTGGCTGCAATAGATGCTGGGAAATGTAGTTTTCACTTGGGCATGTTTTTCACTTCAAATGCAACTGGGCTTCTCTTAGTAAGAAAGGAGATTGGATATTGGGTAGACAACTCGGAGTGCATGCCATAGTCACCAGGCCCAGAATAAAGTCTCATGGACAGATCCATGAACTTGGAGATGGAGCCTCATTTCTGCTTTTGACTCTGCACATTTAGCAAATTTCCCAGCTATAAAATGAAAGGGAATTTTTTTCTAGTTCTGAGAGAATGGGTTTCTTTGAGGAATCATTTAAATGTGTCAGTTACTTTATTAATATTTTCTTCAAATAAAAAATAACCATGAACTATAAAGGCCCTTAGTACCATTTTGTTTATAAGCCTCTGGGGAATACGAAGTTGAAAAGTCTTCCTTAGTCGTTTACTGAGAGAGTAACACTTTCAGTCAACTGTACTGTACATTAGATATGAAATAATTATAACACCTGGCCACTATAGTAATTTACAAGCAGTACATTTTCAAACTTGTTGGGCCATTGTCAGGTTTAAACTTCTGCCTTTATCTGCCTTTTAAGTGAGGAAAATATAATTGTTATATATAGTGTCCATAATGAAAAGTTGGATTCCCTGCTTATAGGAATTGGAAGATACGTGCAGTCTTCAATAGGTATAAGATGCCACAGTATAACATATCACCACCTGCCCTGGGGCTCTCACAGAAAACCCTTTGCTCTCTGGATCCAGCCTCTCTTCTTTTCATGACCCGCCATGGGCTTCCCAACTCTTTATCCCAACAAAGGAGACTCATTTGAACTAATCAGAAGCCGCAACCACTCTTACACTGTTATGTTTCAAACGGTTTGTCTCTGAACCCATTTGAACTCTGATCACAAAAACTGTATCTCTAATGAGAGCAAACTGCTGGCAGCATCAGAAAACCCAGCCCAGTAAGTTTCTGGGGTCAGCATAGTTAGACAAATGTTGTACTGATATCTCAGAGAGGACCATAGTGGCCCCTGCTTTGCTTTCTCAGGTGCCTTCTTATCACCACCTTTCAAAAAGTTTTTGGATCACAGTTGTTGCCAGGTGAATCCGGGGACCAGGCCTTTTTGGAAAGTTTTAAGGTTCCACTTTGGTGAGGTGATGCTATTGGTTGGAAGGAGTGCACTGTTGTCCTTTTTAAAAATAAAACTAGTGTTAATCAAGAATTTTTTTTTCTAAATAATTCCATGAACATTAAGGAAAGAAGTCTCATTCATTCGTTTAAACTTTCTGAACACCTGTTAAGTTCCCGTTCTGTGTTAGGGTTTGAGGGAACACGGTTAAGTGACATTGGTCAGTCTCTTTCTTTAGCTTCTTTCCATGCACACGATGGTGAGTACCAGACCCTCTAGTACATTTTAGGGACGCAAAGGAAATAATTTTCCGAATGGAAAGTTAATGCAGCAAATCAAAACCAAAATGAGATATCACTTCACACCTGCGAGGATGGCAATTATCAAAAAGACAAGAAAAAAGTGTTGGAGAGGATATAGAGAAAAGGGAACCCTTGTGTTGTGCACTGTTGGTGGGAATGTAAATGGGTGCAGCCACCATGGAAAACAATATGGAGGTTCCTTAAAAAAATTAAAAATAGAACCACCATATGATCCAGCAATGCCACTTCTGGGTATACATCCAAAGGAAGTGAAAACAGAATCTCAAAGAGATATCTGCACACCCATGTTCTCTGCATCATGTTCACAATTAGCCAAGATATGGAAACAACCTAAGTGTCCATTAATGGATGAATGGATAAAAAATTGTGGTCTATAGAATGGAATATTATTCAGCCATAAGAAAGAAGGAAATCCTGCTACTTGTGTGAACATGGATGGACCTTGAGGGCATTATGCTAAGTGAAATAAGTCAGACGGAGAAAGACAAACATGGTATGATAACATTTATACGTGGAATCTTCTCTTCATCTGAAATAGTAAAGAACTGATTGAATAAACCACAGTTCACTTAGACATTAGAACACGATGATGCCAGGAAAATAATGCTGTTGAGAAATAATAATGTGGAAAATGTGGCTACATTATTTTAAGTATAAAACACTCACATCATGGTTTCAATTTTGTGAAGAAATACACACATAAATGCAAAGAGAAAAGGTAAAAAAGCTATAGCCCAAACTATAAACTTTAGTTTTGTGTAAGTGGTGGAATTATGGAAAATCTGTTCATTAGAATGTAAGCCTCCTGAGGGCAAGGATTTGGGTGAGTTTTGTCTACTGTTTTGTTCAGCACCTGGGACAGGACCTGGTACAGTGTAAGAGCCCAATAAATGCATGTTGAATGACTTTATATTTTTAGTTTTACATATTTATGATTTTTAAATTTCTACTGCTTATTGTCATTGAAAAATGCATTTTAGGGGCCTGCTAAAGTTAGGCATAAGCTTTAGGGCCACATCGTTCTCTAATACCATCTCCCTACACACATTCAACTCCCTATTGCTATTTTTATAGCTTTTATAAAGGACCTAATTATAAATGAATTCTGCTATATCATTAAGTATTCTAACAATTGTTTTCAGTTACTTGTTGACGTTAAACTTCCATTATTTGCCCTTGACTCTAATTGTGTGAATGACCTTGCTACTAATATAGGGACAAGGCCATTTATTTGATTCCAAAGTTAAATAGTTATTATCACATTTTACCCTACTTTGTTTTTTGCATGTTACAGGATATTGTGTTTAGTGTAAGGCTTTGCATGTGCAAACATTCATATATTTTAAAATCCTGGATCTTTTTATTTTTATGACTAAATACCTGGTTGAATGGAATCAGATTTCGTCATAAAAGTGTAGGGGTGATTTAGAGAATATGCCAGGGAGATAGTGTTTTGGAGATCCCCTAAAAGTTCTCACACCAGAACTCAGTGCTGAGCCACTTGTTTTATAATCTACCGAACTCTGAGGATAAAAGATAAACTCTCCTAGATAAAAACCAAACCAAACCAAACAGACAAAAACAGCAAAAAAACAAAAACCTATCTTGGAGCATTGAAAGTCCCCTTGTGGTCAATCCATGTTGCTGTAACTGAGTGGATCTTCATGTTAAGGACATTAGTTGATGGCCACAGTTAACAGAGAGTGGCTTTTCTTTATCCTGTGTTCAGTTTTAAAAAATCATAAACAAGAGATATGACTCTATTTTCTCTGTTAATGTCTCAAACAACATAGAAACGGAAAGAGTAAATATGCAAGTCGCCCCCTTGGCGACCGCCTTCCACCCCCTTCTCTCTCCAGACACAAACACTGTGAACAGTTGTGCCTGGCTCCTTCCAGGAGTTTATCAGGGAGATGCTTACATACCCATAAAAACTACACACTGACACATGTATACAGTTGTTGCTTTGTTTATCATAAATGTCATCCTAGAATCTGTATTGCTTTTTTCCCTTGCTTTTTTTCATTTAATGAGAGGACTTGCAAGAATTTTTTTCTTACTTCAATATACACAAATCTAGTTGTTTTTAAGGGTTGCATAGTATAGCATAATATGGAACTGCTATACTTTAATAATCACCACCTAACCACTGGTGGTGGTTCATATTCTTTTCAGTTTTTCTCCATGAGAAACATTTCTCTGTATTTGTTCCTCTTCTCCACATACCTTTTGGCCTGGGTGTAAGGTACTTATGTCTGACAGAATTCTAGAAGAATTGCAATAACTTTTATTTTAAGGTTTAAACATTTTATGCATTTTAAACTTTGACCTTTACTGGCTAAATGCCCTCACACTCAAAAGGGGATTTACTAATTTATACTTCCACCAAAACCGGAAGGAGTTAGCTGCCCTTGGCTGTCTCTGTCCCTGCTGCACTTCATTCTGTATTTGAAAGGAAGGGATTGGTCTTAATATGTCCAAAAGTTTTTCTAAAAGACAGGAGGGTTATCACTGGTCTGCTTTCAGATTTAGCCCCATTCTAAATGAACCCTCTTTTTCTGCTTGTATTATCTTACACACTAATAGACCAGACCATGGCAAACCTGGAAGAATAAAGTCTAAGGTGTAAGTACTACTGGCTTATTTAAGTGCAAATGTTAATAACAAATGTTATTGCAATGCAAATATTAATACATTATGATGTTAACAACAACAAAAATAACAATTCAGTTAAAATGAAAATTCCAGGACAAATGCTAAATAAGATAGGATGCTGGAACAATAGGCATAAGTTTTGTTCTGGACAAATTGGAGTGTTATCAAACTATTCATGTCCCCCTAAAACCAAACTCTAAGAATCAGAAAATATGCTGATGACGTTAAAATAACATGGTAATTTTTTAGTTGATTATTTCTTTTTAGCCATGATTGTGTTTTAGGATTTTTTTCAATTTTGAAATGCAATTTCTCTTGGACAATGAGACCCTAAGTCAGAGATCTGCTTCAATAAAAGAATAAAATTATCTGTAATAACCTCTGGATCATAAAGGATACAAATATAATTACATTTTCTTTAAAAATGGCTCCTGCAGGCACAAACGGTGGCCATAATAATGTCATATATATAACTATCCATGAAAGAGCCAGAAAAATAAAACCTATTATTACAATTTGCAATCTGTTAAACACATTAGCTATAAAATTAAAGGCTGATTTTAAAAAAACTTAAAATTTATCTTTTATAAAAGAGCCGAGATAAGCAGAAAAAAAAGAGATTTGTTTAATAAGTTCCTTTTTCAAGAAATTACTGCAGTTACATAACAATTCAAATGCATTTACAAACCATATTAAACATTAATGCTCTCTAACTAGTCAGTGTAAATGAGGAATCAGCATCACATATAGTTGATTTGATCATTTTGAAAGTACAACTATCTCTCCTAAATATCATAAAATTTAAAAAAATTAGATAATCATTGAAAAGGCAGAATTCAGCAGTTAATGTTCATTAAAAATAGAAATAAATGGAGACAACCAAATACAGCAACTCTTTACTGAAAAAACAAAAATGCCTATTATCCAAAGGCATGGCCTTAAAGTATTTTCAACTAAAATAAAGAACTAGACAGGAATATTTCCTACTACTACTATCACCCTGGAAGGTTGTAGTATATATCATTAAGGTATAAAGTAATTATATAAGCATTGAAAAAGAAAAGCTCAAACTGTCTCTTATTTCTGGTGACATTTTTTATATTTAGAAAAATCAGGTGATTCTCCCTAAAAAGAAATGATAAGAATTTGCATGTATATCAGATAAATATTAAAAAATAGTGTTTGCTCTACTTGAGCAATTAAGTAGAAGTGGGAATGTGAAAAAATTTATTAATGTAATTTGAAAAGCTGTAAAATTTTCAGGAAATCCATATATGAAGATCACTATAAAATCTTATGAAAAGAACTGAAAACAAACAAAGCATTTGATCCAAGCCCACCCTCTTCCCACCCCACCGTGTCCCTTCCTCCTTCTCCCCCATTTTGGTAAATGACACCTCCATCTACCTGATTTCTTAGGCCAAGAATCCCAGAGCCACACCTGGTTCCTCCCTCTTTCTCATCCCCACATCCAAATGCTCAGCAAGTTTTACTGACATCGTCTCTAACTACTTCCTGAATATAACTACTTCCCATCACCTCCAATGTCAAAACCTTAACTCCAGCCATTTTGGCCTCTCCAGGATCATGGCACCACCTCCTAGCCGGTGTATCTGCTGACACTCTTTCCTTTTTGCGTTCTGTTTCCATCTAGCAGCCAAAGTAACCTACAGCTCAAATCTGATTCTACTGCTCCCCAGTGAAGACCCCAGTTGTTTTTCACTGTAGTGGAGTAAAATTCCATCTTCTTATCTTAGCCTACACCATCTGGCCTCTTCCTACCTCCTTAACATCATCTCTTACCCCACCCACCTCATTCAAGCTGCTGAAGCAGCACCTGTCTTTCTGTCCCTTGACCAGGCCAAGTTCATGTCTATGTCAGGTCTTTCTACAACTGCAGCAGCTATTTTAATACCAACTCTCCAATCACTTTTTGTTTTCTTCATGAGGACTTACAGCTATCTGAAATTATCCATTTATTTGTTCCTGGGTAAAATATCTACCATGAACACTAGAAAGTAAGCACCGCAAGCACAGGGTGTTCAAGTATCTGTCTTATTTCCTGCTTTACCCCATCCCTAGAGTTACTATGACATATAGTGGGCTTTCAGTATATACCAGCTGTGTGACTGAAAGAATGAATCAAAGAAAACTGGAAATGTTCCCACTTTACATTACAGATTGAAGATTTGAGGTTTGGCAAGATATGTAAATTGCCCATGGTTAAATAGCTAAGATTTGGCCAAGTTCAGACTCAAGACCAGTTTTCTCTAATTCTTGTGCATTTCCCCTCTGCATGCTACCTCCCCACTCTACTTCATTGCTATCTGTAACTTGATTCTTCAAATTCCGTCCCTCTAGGATAGGAAGAGGAGGACTGTATACCTTGTTTTTTAGTGAACCCAGCTGCACTTAATGATTTAAGGACAGACAGTTTTAAGTGTACTTTGAATCTTCAAATCAAACGTGGGTTATGCTGACTCTGCATAGTTGGGGAGCATGTGAAGTTTGATATGGTTTTCAAATGCATTTGAATTGTTCTATAATTGCACTGATTTCTTGAGAAAAGCAATCTTATTACAATAAAATGAGGAATATTATGCCCTGTCAAAACTGATCTATCATATTAAAACAGTTATAAAGTAATGAATGGTGTCTTAAGGAAAAGAATACTGTTTTATTATTTGGCAGTTGTATGTATGTCTTGAAAACATATTTTAAACAAAGAACTCAAACACTGAAAACAAACCTTCTACAAAAATAGCAATATGGTATTCATAAACAACTAGGATAAATGCAAATTTCTCATTGATATTTTCTAACAAACATTGTGCTTAGGGCCACTTGGCACCTTCCTTTCTTGCCAGACTCTCAAACTACAGGGAACTAAATAGAACAAAATAGCCAATTTTCAACTGATAGCCTAGAGGCAAAGAGAACTTGAAGATAAGAACTGATAATGGGTAACTGGTTCAGGATCCTTTCCCTCATTCTGTGATAGTAAGTAAAAGCTCTGGAAGGTATTGTCTATGGTAAGCATAAGCATCTTGAAAAATGGGATGATAGCTATACAAATGCAGCACTGAATGACGGAGGAGGAGAAGGGGGGGTGAGGAGATAAAAGGGAGGAAAGGAAAAGGAAAGAAAGAAAGGAAGGAAGAAAAGAGGGAAGAAAGATAAGGAAAGGGAAAGGAAAGAAAAAAGAAGGAATTCAGTGAGCACAAGTCTGAATTTATAAAACAGTAAAATTTAAATGGCGTGACACAATGATACTCCTTTCAAATTCTTAGCACTCTAGAAGGATCTAACATAACTTCAGTAAAACAAACTTTAGATGGTCAGATAACAAAACTATGATACAAAGAGAGATATTGCAAGTTAAGCAAATTGACAAACAAAATAATAGACCTTTACAGAACAGTGCATTAGAGGTAGCAATCAACAGATAATGAGAGTGAAAGCGCAGGAAAAGAGATTAAAGCAAATGGAGAGAAGATAATAGCTTTGGAGACTAGACAACAATGATCCAAGTAAACAGTATTTTGGGAAAAAATATCAACCAACATATCTTTCTATAAGAATTTTGTACCAAGGAAAATTCTCTGAAATTAGGGACAGAAACTGTGTTCCTGGGAAAATGCATATAAAACAATTGATACCAAAATACATCTTTTAAAATTATTTAACATCAAATATGAAAAAAAAAAAAGAATTTTCAGATATCCAGATAGGAAAAAAGGAAGTCATCTACAAGTGATGAAAAATTTAGGCAAGTCACAGACCTCTTCAGAATTTAGGAAATATGGAACAAATGAATTCTTGAAAAAATGCCAATGACTTTTGACTATGATATCTGACCAAATATGTTATTAATCAAAGCAAAAATGTCAGTAATAGAAAAGCAATTATGAGAGGATGGGTATGAGGATGAACTTTTTCCTTACTATAACACTAACGTTAAATTATGGTGGGAATTTTGGTTACAGAATTTAAGGTGTTATAAATCTTGGCAAAATGAACATAACAATATAACCAAAGAGCAGCACATAAGAAAAGGAAAAGAAAGTATAAAATTGTTAATTTCCTTAGTCTTTCATATGATTGAGTTCATCAATAATATCTAAGTTTAAAACAAACATATAAAAAACTTAATGAAGCTAACTGCTTAATGGTTTTCAAAACATTTTTTCATTATCTTGATGTTATCTTTTCGACACTAATATATCATGTGACAAAGAAATATTTATCTGCATTTCTGCAATTCATTCAGCTTTATATAATTTCTCCCTTCCATCAGTGCAAAATTACATTTAGTACCTTTTGAAAATTAAACTGATGAAAAAGAAATGAAAATCATTCTTTCTTCCTGATTGGAAAGGAAGAAAAAGCTGTCTTTATTCAAAAGCAATATGATTGTGTGCATAAAAATTCCCAAAGAATCTACCAGAGACTACTATATTCATAGATAATGAGACAATATTAAGATGTCAGTTCTTCCCAAACTCATCTAGAGATTGAATGCAATCTCAACAAAAATTCTAGTAGGATTTTTTGTAGATATCAACAAGCCAATTCTAAAGTTTATATTGAAAAATACAGGACTGGAATAGTCAAAATGCATTTTTTCAAAAAAGAACAATGTTGGAGGACTCACACAACAGAATTTCAATACTTCCCATAAGACTTCAATAATCACAATAGGGCTTCCCTGGTGGCGCAATGGTTGAGAATCTGCCTGCCAATGCAGGGGACACGGGTTCGAGCCCTGGTCTGGGAAGATCCCACATGCCGTAGAGCAGCTAGGCCCGTGAACCACAATTACTGAGCCTGCGCGTCTGGAGCCTGTGCTCCGCAACAAGAGAGGCCGCGATAGTGAGAGGCCCGTGCACCGCGATGAAGAGTGGCTCCCGCCTGCGACAACTAGAGAAAGCCCTCGCACAGAAACGAAGACCCAACACAGCCATAAATAAATAAATAAATAAATAAATAAATAAATAAATAAATAAATAAATAAATAAATAAATAAATAAATAAATAAATAAATAAATAAATAAATAAATAAATAAATAAATAGGCATTAGTTATGAATACAAGACTGGCTTCGCATTAGTTATGAATACAAGACTGGCTTCTAGGGACTACCTTTAAAAAAAAATAATCAAAATAGTGTGGTATTGACAAAGGGATATACACATGGGTCAACAGGATAGAATAGAGAGTTCGAGACTGCCCCCCACACATACACGCCAGTTGATTTTGACAAAAGTACAAAGGCAGTTCAATGGAGAAAAAGGATGGGTTTTTTTCAGCAAATGGTGCTGGAGCTTTTGGTTACTCCTATTCCAAAAACATGAACCTTGACCCATACCTGGCATCTTATACAAAAATTAACTCAAATCGATCATAGACATATATATAAATCTTTAAAATATTTGAAGTAAGGCTCATGATGGCTCAAGGAATTCAGCCCATTCCAGCGGAAAGTGGCCCAGGTTCCTACAGGTCCTTGGAGCAGTCAGCAAGGGACTCCTGCACCTCTAGGGTAGGCTAGGCTCTGCAGCCACTGTCCAGCAGGAAGAAGTTTCAGAAGAAGAGACCTTCGGCCCCTTACCCCTTAAGAATAAGGGTGTAGAGTCTGTCAGGGGGGAATGAGACAGGCTGGGACCTGGGACCCTTTGCTGCAGTGCTGTAATGCTTGCACCTGGACACACCTCTCCTCAAGCAACAAAATACAAAGAAACTGTATGGGACTAAAAATAACTGTGTGCATGTGCAGTTGGGGCAAATTCTGGACAAAAGATAAAAAGAGACCAAAAAACCCAACTGCCCCTTTTGAAGAGCCTGGAGCAAAAGCAGGGGGTCAGGAGCAAAAGCAGGGTACTGCGCATGCCCCCTGCACAAAACACCATCTAAGGGGTGAGCAAAACACCTAAGCCACCCCTCCGGCCCAACCCCTGGACACACCCCTACCCTCACCCCACATAAGGAACAAGCTTGCCCCCGCCTCAGGGAGCGAGCAAGCAAGGGAACCTGTTGTTTGTTCTCGCTCCCCCCTGCTGCAGCAGGGGCCCCAGTAAAGCCTTGCCTGAAAAAAAAAAAAAAACTTACAGAAAAAAGTACAGAAGAATAATCTTTGTGATCTTGGATTAGGCAAAAATTTCTTAGAAACGATAACAAAAGCGCAATCCATAAGAGAAAAAATTGATAAATTAAAAACTTCTTTACTATGGAAGACACTGCTGAGAAAATTTAAAAGCAAGCCAGAGACAGGGAGGAAATACTAGCAAAACACTTACTGGGAAAAGAACTTCTATCCAAACTACAGAAAGGACTTTCAGAATTCACTAACAAGAAAACAAACAACTCAATTTGGAAAACAGGCAAAAGCTTTGAAGATATACTTCACCAAAAAAGACATTAATAACAAATGAAGCACAGGAAAAAGATGCTTAATGTAAGTCATCAGGAAAATGCAAATTAAAACCGTAATGAGATACCACTACGCACCATTAGATGGATCAAATTATTTTAAAACTTGACAGTACCAGTGCTGGTGGGGGTGCAGAGGAACTACAGCACTCATACATTGCTGGTGAGATTGCAAAATGGTTCAGCCACTTGGGAAACAGCTTTCTAGTTTCTTGTGGCATAAAACATGTACTGACAATAGCAATTCCACTTCTAGGTTGTTACCCAAGAGAAAGAAAATTTATACCCGAAGTCCTGAGTACAAATGTTCAAAGCAGCTTTATTTATAATAGCCCAAACTCAAATGCCCTTCAACTGGTGAACACATAAACAAAATGTGCTACGTTGGTATAATGAAATACTATTCAGCAGTAAAAATAAAGAAACAAACTATTGTTAACACACAATATCAAGGAAGAATCTCAAAAGCATTATGCTAAGTGAAAGAAATCAGACCCAAAACTACATACCTTGTGATTCCATTTATAAGACATTCTGGAAAAGCAAAACTATAGAAACTATAGAAATCAGATCAGTTTTTCCGGAAGCTGGGAGAGGGAGAAGGTGATTGACTAGAAAGGGGCATGAGGGGATTTATGGGGTGATGGTGGCATTCTATATTTTGACTGTGGTGGGACTTACAGGATTGTATCTGCCAAAACTCACAAAACTGTACACATAAAAAGAGTGAATTTTATTGAATGTAATTATTCCTCAATAAGCCTGACTTTAAAAACTAAGTTGACATGTTTATAGTTCCTATATATGGAAATTGTTCCCAATTTATCTTTTCTATCTGGATGTCCTTATAGAGAGATAAATATTAATATTAACACTAAAGATAATTATATATTTTGCATTCTTTATACATTTCTGTACTGCTTGATTTTTAATATAAGTGCACACTATTTTCTAATAATAGTCATTAGTCTTCGTCTAAAGTTCAAAATAAAGGCTCAAAAAATATAAAGGATCAATAAGATCTGAACAAAGGCAATCCAGACCATCACTGAGGCTCCTGAGAGGGAAGATATGATTTCACTGGGGAATCGAATCACACTTCTTTCTGGGTTTCAGGTCATGAGCTGAGCAGGTATTTTGTAGATGAGTCATCATCTAGATTGTGATTTCTTCAGAAGAGGACCCAATTCCTACATGATCTCTCAACATTCTTTAGTTCCAAACACACTCTTGACTCATAGTAAGTTTCTAACATTTAGTATTTTATGAAGTCAGTGTATGCCTGGAATGCTCATATAATGGAGAGTTTCTTTAGATAGTTCTTTTATTTTACCTACACAATCTTTTCTCAGTCCTTGGAAGAAATGATTGCATGTTATACATGTGCATTTTATTAAATATATAACAATAAATAAATATATATTATTATATATACAATAATTTTAGTAATAAAGTTACAGTCATGCTACTGATTTCCCTACAGAAAAGCCAGGCAACTAAACTGGTAGCACTGAATAAATTGATATATCAAATCCACCATCTGTTCTCAGTGTGTGCATCAGCTCTTCCACACCAGTCCTGCAATCATCTTGGGAATGATACCAATAGGAAGAAAAAAAAATCCCCAAATGTTCAAGCAATGTTGCTAGAAAAGAAAGTACCATTTAGCAAAACTGAACTTAGAGATAACTGGAACCAGGTCACGGGCTTCTCCTTATAGCTATCAAGGCTTGAGCTAGAAGTAAGTAGTTCTTCTTTGTAGCCTTCCGATGGGATGCTGGGGGTGGTAAGATGCTGTTACGTGAGCTACATAACCTGAGAGTGAGGTCCAAGTCCACTCTTGCCCTTTCACATTCCTGCCTGGGAAATAAGACGCAACCCCCTATGGCACTTGTTGCTTTGGCTTATGCTGCTGAGTAAACAAGCCTTTCGGCGGGGGGGAGGGGCGGGGGGGTGTTCAAGACCATAATGAAGGCTTAGTTCAGAGTGCTGAAGTGTTCAGGGCCACCCACTAAGGCTTGGGGGCCAAATCTTACTCCAGATCCCTTCCAGACTCATAGACCCCACTCAGCTTATGAGATTACCTCCATTGCCAATTACACTTCAAAAGGCTAGCATTTCATAGTTTACTTTTCAAATTCTCTTTAGGCCTACCATCTACATCACCATATATAAACTCAAAAAAGAACTAACCAGTTATTTTTATAACTTCTCATCACGCTCTTCAAAATTTTTAGGAAAAGATAAAATATGTAATAACGTAGACATGAACTTGAACACTTGGCTCTTTGTTTAGAATTTCTCTAGAATATCCTTGGCATCTCTGTAGAGAAAAAAAGGGTAGGGCTATGAATGCCAAATCGTGCTTCACACACACCCACTCCATTTTCCATTACACTTTTCGGGGATATCTTTTTTAGAGAAAAAGAATTTGGTCTTATTCATGTAAGTTTCCATAAAGCAAAGGATTCTTGATTTTAAAACTTTATATTTTTTTAAATTGAAGTATTTGTTTACAATATTGTGTTAGTTTCAGGTGTACAGAAAAGTGGTTCAGCTGTATATATATATATATTTTCAGATTCTTTACTATTATAGGTTATTACAAGATATTAAATATAGTTCCCTGTGCTATACAGTAGGTCCTTGTTGCTTATCTATTTTATATATAGTAGTGTGTATCTGTTAATCCCATACTTCTAATTTATCCCTCCCGCCGCTTTCCCCTTTGGTAACCATACGTTTGTTTTCTATGTCTGTAAGTCTGTTTCTGTTTTGTAAATAAATTCATTTGTATTATTTTTTAGATTCCACATATAAGTGATATATAATTTTGTCTTTGTCTGACTTACTTCTCTTAGTATGATAATCTCTAGGTCCATCCATGTTGCTACAAATGCAATATTTCATTCTTTTTTATGGCTGAGTAATATTCCATTGCATATATGTACCACATCTTCTTTATCCATTCATCTGTCAATGGACATTTAGGTTGCTTCCATATCTTGGCTGTTGTGAATAGTGCTGCTGTGAACATTAGGGTGCATGTATCTTTTTGAATTAGAGTTTTCCTCTTTTCCAGATAATATGCCCAGGAGTGGGATTGCTGGATCATATGGTAGGTTTATTTTTGGACTTTTAAGGAAACTCCATACTGTTTCCCATAGTGGTTGCACTAATTTACATTCCCACCAACAGTGTAGGAGGATTCCCTTTTCTGCACACCCTCTCCGGCATTATTATTTGTAGACCTTTTTATGATGGCCTTTCTGACCCTTGTGAGCTGATACCTCATTGTGATTTTGATTTGCATTTCTCTAATAATTAGTGATGTTGAGCATCTTTTCATGTGCCTCTTGGCCATCTGTATGTCTTCTTTGGAGAAATGTCTATTTAGATCTTCCACCCATTTTTTGATTGGGTTGTTTACTTTTTTGATATTAAGCTGTATGAGCTGTTTGTATACTTTGGACATTAACCCCTTGTTGGTCACATCATTTGCAAATATTCTCTCCCAATTCATAGGTTGTCTTTTCATTTCGATCATGGTTTCCTTTTCTATGCAAAAGCTTTTAAGTTTGATTAAGTCCCATTTGTTTATTTTTGCTTTTATTTATTTTGCCTTGGGAGACTGATCTAAGAAAATACTGCTACAATTTATGTCAGATAAAGCTTTCTATTTTAACGTATAAGTTCCAAAAGGCCACTCTCTCAACTTATCATTCCTATTTAAAAGTTCTGAGCAAATCCAGGGCATTAAACATTCCTTTTTTTAATAAGTGACTGTGCTCCTTGGTAAACCACCTGACAAGCTGGTAAACACAACTATTTACAAGCAAATACAATGTGTTACAAGTGAACACAGCAAGTCCATGGGCAAAGATAGAAAATTATGAACTGAGAAAGCATTTAGGCTGATGAATGACTTGTTCCCTGACTGTGCCCAAAGAGTTTTAAACCCCTGCTAGAAATTGTTTTGAAAGAAAAAGTGAGGCGGGCATCAAAAAGTCTAGGGTATTTTAAGCTGTATTGAGAGACATACTATTAATGTGGCGTGGTCTGGTTCTGCTCTACCATCCACTGCTCTGGCCAAATCTGGGACATGGGATTCAGTGTAGGGAAGCACACACTCAAAGGGATTTAGGACATGTGTAACAAGAAAAGGAAACAGCATGGTGAGAGGACTGGGACTTATGAGGCATAAAGGATGATCGGCGCGATCTGGAGCAAACGCCGTGTGGCAGAAAGGGACAGTGTCACCGTCTTCAAATATTTCAAAGCTGTGCTTTGATGAGAGTTACATATTGCTCAGTGTGCCCCAAATGGTATAACTTAGACCAAATGGTTGGAAACTGCAGAGAAACGGATTTCAACTCAAGAAATACTCAGGCAACTCAAGAAAAACTCAAGTGAGAGGAACCTTCCAGCCAGTCTAAAGATACAAAGCGATGCTTGGGAGGTGAGTGTTGACTTTGTAGGTGCACTTGGGTCGCATTAGCAAAGACCAGACAGCCATGCAGTGGGAGCAGTAGACGGCATCCAAGGAGCGAAGGGATGGAGTCCATGGAACAAAGCGTGGTCGTTGAGTAAAAGTGCGGATGTACTCACTGAAACACTCACAGTTCAAGTGATGAAAAAAAATACATTTCTTTCTGCTAGTAGAATGCCGTATGAGCTGGGGAGAAAAGAAGGTGCTCTGTGTACTGAGGAAGGTTTTGAGCAAGCCAAGTTAGAGTCTTTGAAGAAACACACTTCCCTCTTTTCCACAGTTCCACAGCTGTTATAAAGATCTGGTTGTTTGAAGAGTTGAAAAACTACTGCTTAATTAACAACCAGTTTGGTTTCAGGAAGGGGAAATCACAACTTAGGGGCTATCCGAGACTGTGGTTTTTTATTATTTAAGAGTTTGACACTGTAAATTCATACCAGGCAGTATGCACGCTTATGGGCTAGAAAAGTTGTGGTTTGTTAAAAATATTTTTCTTGCAAGTGATTTGAAAAATGTTATTTTTGATATTTCAGCAAAATGAGCTACTATAACCTAAGTAAAACAGGTTAGCATTCTTAACACAGGGAACCATAACCTAGCAAGGTTTGGAAAGCAGCAAAGAGACTGTCCCTCAAGCCCCCCTCCACACATGCTCCCAAGGTGAGTTCCCCCAGAAGCCTCACTCTTTCCTGCCTTCCTGTCCTGACCATGTTCCTCCTCAGTTTTCTCATCTCTACCTATTCATCCACATCCTTTGAAGCCTGTGGACAGGTAGTAGCTCTGTCAAGAAGTACACGTTTTCTTGATTTCACATCTACCTGTTCAGTTTTAGTAATGGAATTGTAATCTGCTATTAGTTCATCAGCAGGAAACACTTTCCTTGCTCTGCCTCTTCTGTTGTCATCACAATACAACTACATTACGTGTGCGTAAACCATGCAAGAAGGCAGGACCTTTCTGCTGTTCAGAATAAGATACCTTTAGCACAAGAGTCCTTGTGCCCTTATGTTGACTCCTGTCTCTCCATCAAAATGGAGAATCAAATAAAACTTGTCGGCAGAAAAAAAAAAAAAAAAAGGAAGTACACGTTTTCCCCTGATGGATGTGATCCCTAAAACCCTTTCAAGTCCTCACTGTACCCCAAGGCCTCACCTGGGCCCTTTCTAACAGTGCAGAGTATGTGCCTCCTGTCCCACTGCTGGCTTGCAGGCTCACCAACTCTGGGTCTGCCTTCCTTCCCATTCTTGGATCTTCTTCAATTTGGGGCACACTGGCCTGAACATAGTAGTGACTCCATATTTGTTGAATTTCAATGCCTAGAGTGTCTGTCCTGCTAGAAGATAGGCTCTTTAAGGGTAGGAACAAAACTATAAGCAATTTGTGTATGTTTTATAGTTTTGGACACAGCGCATCATATATAGTTGACCCTCAAATATTGAATGAATGATGAATAAAAGAATAGAGTGAAAAAAGAAATCACATAATCTCTCCGGGTTTGTTCAACTATGAAATAAAGGAATTGAGGTACGTTGTCTCTACAATTCCTTCCAGATCTCAAATGTTATGAGGTTAAGATTCTGTATATTCTAGTATTTCTCTTTTGCACCAGGCAACAAAAAAAGAGTGAATTTTTGTTATCTCCTGAAATTTAATCTAAGAAACCATTATAACTCTTTTTATACTTTATGTTAAATTTGATGCCAAGTTAATTTCTTTACTCTTGTTTATACCAGAAATCCTTAAGCATCAGAGTAAACTAGAATGTTGCAATTGCCTTAGGAAATTAGCCTGAGTATACAGAAGAATAAAGATTTTAAAGAAAATATCCAGCAATGAAAGAACTTTGAAGCTGTTAATGTTTTTTTGTTTTTTTGTTTTTTGAAAAATAGAGCCTCTTTATTGGTACCTGTAAGCTCAGGTACAAGGTATTCCCACAAGCTTGCAGGCTGGCAAGGCCTCCTAGGCAAGAGGGCAGGCCCAGAGCCTGGGCTTCTTGGCACAGACACAGAAAAATGAATAATTTACAGTTCTAATACTCAGGGACAATATAGAAATTATGATGCAAAATTCAACATCTGCAAACAAAGGGCATGAAAGCCATAAGGAGTCACCCCTCGCCCCTGGCCAACTGGCCTTAGGGTACGGGCAGGTGGACCAGGCTGGAGTGCAGTGCCTGGAAAGCCCTGAGTGGTCAGGGGCGTGCTACAGGCCCTGGGGCAGCCCCTTGCCCTCCCTGGGCCTCCTGCTTCCCCCTCCTACATTGATGGGCTTGGAATAAAAGCTGCGGCCTTTGGGGAGGGGGGAGATGGGGCAGAGGACAGGAAGGAGAGGGGGTTTTTTAACTTTTTAGTTTGGTTTTTGTTTGTTTTTTAAATTAATTTTATTTATTTATTTATTTTGGCTGTGTTTGGTCTTCGTTGCTGCACACAGGCTTTCTCTAGTTGCGGCGAGCAGGGGCTACTCTTCGTTGCAGTGCGTGGGCTTCTCATTGCTGTGGCTTCTCTTGTTTGGAGCACAGGCTCTAGGCACACGAGCTTTAGTAGTTGAGGCACGCGAGCTCAGTAGTTGTGGCTCACGTGGCATGTGGGCTCTTCCCAGACCAGGGCTCGAACCCGTATCCCCTGCATTGGCAGGGGGATTCTTTTTTTGTTTGTTTGTTTGGCAGGGGGATTCTTAACCACTGCACCACCAAGGAAGTCCTATTAATGTTTTAGAATTGTGTCAAGTATCCTTAAGGAGCAAAAGTTAGGCATAATCTAAAATATCCACTCAGGCAGCTCTACAACATTTCCTTTTCGCAAATACGAAGCAATCAGTGTTAGTTATTCCTCAGAGCAGTGGCAGAATTCCAAATTATTTGTTTTATTAAGAAGGATTCTGATTGTAGAGCCGTGTTCATAGGAACATTATACACAACAGCCAAACGGTGGAAGCAATCCAAATGTCCACGACTAGGTAAACAAAGTGTGGTATATATTTACATACAATAGATTATTTTAAAAAGGAAGGAAATTCTGATGTATGCTACAATGTGGATGAACCTTGAAGATATTATGCTGAGTGAAATAAGTCAGTCACAAGAGACAAATATTGTATGATTCTACTTATATGAGATACCTAGAGTAGTCAAATTCATAGAGACAGACAGTAGCACAGTGGTTCCAGGGGGTAGGGTAAGGAAGAAAGAAGAGTTAGTATTTTATTGGAGGCAGAGTCTGTTTGGGAAGATGAAAAAGATCTGAAGATGAATGGTGGTGACAGTTGCATAATAATGTGAATGTACTTAACGCCACTAAAGAACTGTACACTTAAAAATGGTTAAAATGATGAATTTTATATTATTTATAGTTTACCACAAAAAAAAGGAACAACAGCTTGGAGCAAGTAAAAGGACAACTGTATCAAGACACAAGAATGAGGGAAGTACAGAATACGTTCTTCTCTGGTCCAAATACTCTGACCATTATTATCTAGACCAATGAAGTGACTGGTCTTGAATTTGCTAAGGATGCTGTACGTGGAGGAGAGCGATAAAGAGACAGTTGTGAATGAAATAGGGCAAGCTACAATGATTTCTGTTGCATCATGAGGAGGAAGGATGAAGAGATAGGTCCTGTTATGTTCAGTACTTAGGGAATGGGCTGTCTTGTGCCCTCCTATTATGGACTGAATTGTGCCCCCATCTCCCACCCCAGCCATTCGTGTGTTGAAGCTTTAACCAGCGATGAAATGGTATTTTGAGATGAGGCCTTTGGGAGATAATTAGGGCTAGATTAGATTGTGAGGATGCAGCCCTCATGATGGGATTCGCTAATAAGTCTGTTCTCCCTCCCCGCCCCATCCCTGCATGCACACGCCAAGGAAAGGCCATGTGAAGAAATAGCCAGAAGGTGGCCTTCCATAAGCCAGGAAGAGAGCTCTCACCCAGAACCCAGTGGACCAGCACCTTGATTTTGGACGTCTAACCTCCAGAATTGTGAGAGATAAAGTTCTGTTGTTTAGGACAGCCACTCTATGGGATTTTGTTATGGCGGCTCCAGCTGGCTCATGCATGTACTAGAGACATGTATGGTGAGAAGGCTTGATATAGGGTCCTGACATTTGCACCCTTGAGCCTGGTTGAAGCAGGATGGACAGTTGAAATACAGCAGACACAGCTCCCACTGTCACATCCACGTCGAGGTGCCAGGGACTGATGGCTGGTGCTGGAACACGCCCACTAAAAGGGCTGGAATTTGTAAAACTTCATCCTTTGCTGTAATCCTGAGGGATCTGGGCCACTCAGCACCTCATTCATGGATATTATGAAAGTCTGTGAGGGAAGGAATCATGGGAATACATGTGCATATTTGTAAAGGGTACAAATAATATGGGACTATGTTAAAGGAGAAAAGATGAAAAAGAACAGAGCAAAAGGATCAAATGCAGAAGAAAATGTTGGCAGAGATGTGGAGGGAAAGTGGGAGTAAAACTTGCCAAATGCGTCATGGCCCCCAGCAGCTTTGCATAACATTAAAATTCGATTGTGACTAATTTTCCAACATATTACTTGGCTGCAGAAGTAAGAAACATAAAGAGATAGTCATTTCTGCACTTGGAAGTCTTCAAAAATAAAAATAGATTTGAAAATGTCAGTGTATCTTTCCAGTTCCACAGACATTGTCTCCAGCCCCTTTTGAGACTGGTCTTAACCCAGAGCAGTTCTGTCCATTCCAATTAAGCCACACATTCCATTGAAGACTTGGTCAAGGATATCACAGGCACACGGATGTCTTATCCACAAAGCACCAATTTCCCCCTTTAATTGTTTGCCTGTCAGAATCAATATCTCTCTGGGGTCTGCTTTTGGGGCCCAGCCAATCAGCTGCATTGTGCTGACACAGCTCAGCTTATGCCAAACGGAGCTGCTGCCTCAGTCCCCATTAAGGGAACAAAGCATGCCATCATCCCAGACATCGCACCCCATTGCTACGGCAAACATCACTGTGACTTGAAAAGCACAGACTGTCAGAAAATGAAGGGGGCCTGGAGACCATCTCATCCTCGCGCAGCATTCTCCTGAGACAGAAGGGGAGCCATCACACAGTGAGCTCCTGACAGAACCTGGATGCACCCGCACCTTCTCAGGCCACTTCTATCAATATTTCTACCCTACCTAGTCCCGCCTTAGCATCAGTTTTTAAATGATCTCTCCATCTGATCACGTTGCACATTTACCTTTAATTCTAGACCTAATAAAATGTGATTTACTAGTTGCATGCTTCCAAGAACCCAAGACACAGAAAAGAAGGAAGGATGGATTAGGGCTCACTGGAGACCAAAATTCTGACCGTAAACTAACCTCTTATGAGTGACAGGGCAAAAAAGTGATGTCATTGAAGCAAAGGCAACTGATTATATCAAGGTCTTGGTGTAGTGGACATTGTTTTGGCAACACAGCAACTTCTGAACTCAATGCCTGTTTGAGCAATTCCCTTCTGTAGGAACACCTACTCTATTAAACCATTCCAGTAAAGAATCCAAAAAGAAAAGCCAGGTGCACACTTTCCCTGGCTCTTACCTAGCTCAGCCTATGCTCCAGCCTCAGACTTTGCTTAAGGGACAGATAACCCAGAGAGGTGAGGTCTGTGGAGGACAGTTCAGCAGTGGCATGAACATCCCTTCTCCAGGCCACAATGGTCCTGGTGCCAAGAGTGGCATCTGGTGTTCCATGGTGATAGCACCACACCTGTCAGGAACCCTAGTAACGTGGACCCAGAGCCTGGCTGCTTTCTTGCTCAGTGTCTGGGTCTCAGTGTTCTTGGTCCCAGGTAGTACTTTGACTGTGACTGGCCCAGACAAGGCAGCTGAGAATGAAGGACTAGGGTTCTTCTCCTAGAACTTGGCCATAACAATAAGAAACTTGAATATTGTGACTTCAGCATACTGTAACGTTAATAATTTTTTCAGAGATATAAAATATAGGCAAACTATAGTCTGTCTTTTCCTTTCAAAAGTATTATTAATGAAAAAGTTTGATCACTAATTTGTAGCACAAATCTTCACTTCGATTGTAAATAGTCAGTAAGGATTGATTAAAAGAATGTATTAGAGTGATGTGAAATCTCAAAAAAGGTATGGCCATAATTATTCATCTCCGAAGAAGAATCAAATGATCATTAGCCCCCCAAAAATGTTTTGGATTAGTCAAAGTGATCTCATTTAATGAAACTGGGTAAAATAAATACTCTAATGGATTCCATAGAAATTTTCTTGTGGAATTTGTTACGGGAAGCAGGTGGAAAAGATAGATTCCAGTGGATTCATGCATAAGGAAATACACTTAAAGAAAATGGGTAATTTTATGCATCAATGGATTCTGAGTTCAATACAGTCTCCAAGAAGAGATTTAGACACATTTGCTGCTATTAGTATATTCAGCAGGTGTCAAGAATAAACAGGCTGTTGGATTAAAGGGAATAATAGTAGTTAATGATGATTGTATTAACACCCTCCCACAGAGCAGGGATTGTATCTTGAAGTAGTTTTCAAAGCAAGAACAGGCTGTAATGGGGGCTGACCTCCGTGGGGCTGGAAAAAAAGATCAGGGAAAAGGAAATGCCAATGGCCTTCTTTTTTCATTTAATCATGGACACTAACATCGAAAGTTAATTTTGAAAGCGAAGCAAAAGTTGTGATAATGGGCTTTATACCTTCTCAAACAATTACAAGAATGAGAACTCTAAAAAGGGAAGAATACCAGAGAAATATAAATATTTGAGATATTATTTATACTGAGATTAACTAGAACGTTAATATGATGATAAGGTAAAACTTCAAACAGTGGAATTTTCCTGAGCTAGCTTCTTTCGGAAATACAAGTAAAATTTAACTTGCAGGATAATATTTACGTCAGTTGTACTGAGGTTACACATTATAGAATAATTTTCTTTAAACAGTTAGTAACTGGTTTTTGAGATATGGAAATCCCTTACTTCTGACTTCAATTTACTGCTCTGTTTCTAAACACAGAACTACTCTGTGGTGTAATAAAATGATTGACAAAGGGTGTTCTGTGACCCCCCCCCCCACTGGGTGTTCTTTGTACCATTTTCCTAGGCCCACGTGTCTGCAGTGTGTGCTCACTTACAAAGAGCCATATCTTCTGCAAATGCTGCAGCCAGAGGGTTCTTATTTGAAGGATGACTTCACTGGGAAGTAACATCAGTGAGTTGATGAATTTCACTCAACAGTTCCCAGCTACTCTGATGATACCTGCCCGCCATTACAAGTACTGCTTACGTGTTGGGGGGAAAAGTTACCACATGCCAGTGATTAGTATGTATTACTGAACCACTGGAAAAAGTGCAGTCATCTGTAGCAACCATAAATATTGACGGTTAAAAGGATATGCCCCACAATCTCCTCCATGTAGCCCTGAGTAAATAAAGTCATGGAACACTGATGGATATGGGTTCAAGCCAAGATATGAGAGAATTCAAAGAGCTGAAGGGTTAACATTCTACCAGAGGCTAACATTCTAAGCACAATGACTATAATACTACGACTTTTTGACATTTAAACTCTGTGTCTTTAATGAATGTTTTCTTATTGACATCCCATTCCTGCAGGAAGGTAGAGCAAAGATGATAGGGCAGGAATCTGATAATACTTTTACTTGTGTGATATCCAGGAAACTCATTTGTATCCTAAGCCATTGAAAGTTTTAAAATTTATATTCTAAATAGATCATCCTAGCAACCGAACAGTGGGTAAATGAAAGGGGGGGCAATATAAGGGAGATTACATAGGAAAATATTTCAATAGTCTATGTCAAAGATAAGAAAGGCCTGAATGAGTACCATGTGTGTAAGGAAGGAGAGAAAGGGAGTTGCTGTTATTTTAATTTAGGAGTTAAATCTGTCACACTCAATGATTCATTGAAGTATGGACTGGGTGAGAAAACTGAAAGAATCAAGAATAATCCTTGGGTGTTTCAGAGACAGTATTGCTCTGGGTTAGTCAGTGAATGGTGGCAAAATAGATATAAAACAAAGGCTACGAAGCAATAATTTAACTTGTGACTACATCGATCTGCATGTTGGCCCTATTGCTTAGTCTTTATCTCTGGGAAAAAGTCAAAGATGAAGTAGGAATAAAATGGGGAGTGACATGGAAAAGGAGTCAGTTCCAAGTCTTCAGGAAAAGCGAAGAGAATATTATTTGGATGCCGTGAGCTTCACTGTAGAGGCCAAGGCATCGTGTGATTTAATTAAGGTGCACTGAGCATAAATCTAAAAACCGATCGTCTAGGATGTCCCACACGACGTTGTGCTGATGTGGTCAAATAGTAATATCCTGAGCAGCTCTTGCCTAGGGATGGTTTAATGGAGCCACACAAAGAGTACCAGGCTTTGGTTCAATTTGCTGCAGTATTCTGTATATATGCGCAAGTGTGCATGTGTATGCGCAGAGAGAGACAGAGGGAGAAGAAACATTGCAACAGTTCAGACTAAGCATCTGATTCAGTAAGTAAAAGCAAGGACGAAATTTAATCCAGAGCCCAAGGATAGTCCAATGAAAGCAGTGCAATGACCAAGTTGTCTAAGACACCATTTATGGATGTCTGTTTTTTCTGGGTCAAGGCTGACCTCACTTGGTGCAAATCCAGCATTCACAATCTCAACCAAATGAAACAAGATGATAAATTAGGTTGCATTTATTTATTCCTGAAGAATTAGCCATGGAATTCCCTTAGTCAGTCTAAAATGATGAAGCCATTTATAAAATTTAATTCATATTCATCTTTTCAGAATACATGTGTTGTGCAAAATGTTTCCAAAACTAGATTTTTTCCCCTTGCCTTACCCAAAAATTTGAAGAGAAAAATTTACAGTAAAATAATTTATGGCAGAAATGTTTTTAAAATGTTGAGGGGCTATTTTGGGGTTATTATATATCCATACTAATCACTCAAATCCTCATGTCTATAGAGTTTTCTAGCAATGGTTATAGGCTCTTTGGTTAGCATGCAAAGATAAATTTATATTTGCTAAATTATTCTTATTAAGGCAAATGTTATAACACTTATCAGGGTTTCAAACAATGAATTACAAGCTCCTTAGCATGGAAAGAAATGTCTTTACTGGACAATTCTTACGAGGCAAGCACTGAAACAAACAAAATCTCAAGGTTAAAGTTTAATTGGTCAGAAAATTCACGTAACCAGATCATTGGAAACCCGAATTTTGTGGTTAAAAGAGCTTCATGCTTTCTGCTTATTTTAACTTTTAAATCCTCAGTTTTACAAAATGTGAAATAGTAGCTCCTTAGTAAAAGTGTAGGTATCATGAGAAAGACCTATTGTAAAAAGAGCTGTTTTGTAGATTATCTGTCAATCAGAATTATTAGTAGTTTGCCCTCTTCTTTGTAAATTATATCAGGAAATAATATTTTTCCTGCAAATAATATTTTCAATGAGCATATTATACTTCTATCCATTCTTGAAAATCTGGGTTAAAAGTATTCCTTGAGATAGAACTGTTGAAGAAAATGTCACTTTGAAATAATATTACTTTTTCAAAGCTCAATTTCTGAGTCTCTCTTTGAGGAAGGCAAAAAGATAAATTATTTTAAAATCCTTAACTTACATTTTTTCTACCATATTAAGGTAACAATGATAATATTAGAGTCTACGGCGTCTCAAACAGTTATTAAAGACAATATAAAAAGACCATCTTTGGCAAGGCTGAGATTAAAAAGGAAGAGCTTCTAACTTGGTAGTTGGAATTATATATATGTATACATAGAGATAATTAATATATAAATAGCATATAAATTAATATTATATAATAATTTATGTATATAAATCAATTATACATATGCATCATGCATGTTCAATCCTAATTGCTTTCTGTATCTTACTAAAGCTGCTATAATGCCTCCTAAGTTGTTGGTTTTGTATTCTGTAAATTACTTCAGTTCACCTCTGTTGAGAGCAAATGGTTTAGCTGTTCTGGGCTTTATGCAACATTCCCAAATGACATATTAATTCTCTGGCAAAGTAATTAAAAGCTCCTGCTCTGAAGCCATAATTGCTGAGTTGGAATCTGGCTTTGCCATTAACTAGTTGCACACCTTCAGAGAAGTTGCTTAACCTCTCTAAGCCTCAGGTTCCTCATCTGTGACCTGACAATAACAATAGCACTGATTCCATGGGGTGTTTTGAGCATTACATCCATGGAATGTTCTCAGTGTGGTGACTGCCTGGTGCATAGTATGCATGCAATCAATATCAGCCATCATCACTATTATTACTAAGAACTAAAGAGAATGTAACATAGCTTTATTTTTTGTAGTGATCGTCTGTGGGGTATACCATAAAAAAATGATTTGGTAACTCTGGATCTAGAATTCAAAATCCTTAATCCTTCGAGAATAAACCTAGGCTCTGTGAAGTTTAGAGGTCATCAATGTGAAGCATGTCACATACTGCCAGGTACTCAGTAAGTGGTAGGAGATGCTATTGTTATGGTTATCATCATGATTTCATACATTTATTTCTTGTCCATTTCGGCTTGACACATAGATGACTGAGGCCCATGGGCAGAAGTTACCCATGGCTGTTTGGGACAGTATTGTGAAGAAGGCTAAGGCTGTGGTTAGTAAAAGTCTTTCTTTAAATTCCTTTTCCCCTCAAAAGGAGTTACCCTTTAGCTACCTGCTTATCTAGACCTCTTCCTTCCCCCTCTGGCAAATATGTTCTTGGAAAAGCATTAGTTAATTAACTTAAATAATTGAGTTTCCTATATTCTTTTCAAGCTAAATTTTTACATGTTTTACACAATTCATTAAGCCAAGATAACAATGGAATGGCCTGCGTGAAAATCTTTCTCAGAGCCTCTCAAATTGCACTATAACCTTGAATCTTTCAAAGCTGGCTCTGGTTATACAGGAATCATGTTCAAGGGACTTGCTCAATGCAAGGTATCAAAAGTATTAAAATCTATAAGGCATGCAGAGAACTCTAGGATAATTTCAGTGGCGTATTGTCAAGATCATATTCGATTTCGAAAACTACTGGCCCATATGATTTTGTCTTATTTGCATTGAGAAATACTAGAAGTATTGAGCAAAAATAGCCCATCCTTCTAGAAATTGACTCCCTGGCAACAGTATGATGTATCTTTTTAAAATTAATTAATTTATTTATTTTTGGCTGCGTTGGGTTGCAGCTCACGGGCTTTCTCTAGTTGCGGCGAGCGGGGGCTACTCTTCGTTGCGGTGCGCGGGCTTCTCATTGCAGTGGCTTCTCTTGTTGCAGAGCTCGGGCTCTAGGTGCATGGGCTTCAGTAGTTGTGGCGCGTGGGCTCAGTAGTTGTGGCTCGCGGTCTCTAGAGCGCAGGCTCAGTAGTTGTGGCACACGGGCTTAGTTGCTCCTCGGTATGTGGGATCTCCCCAGACCAGGGGTTGAACCCGTGTCCCCTGCAATGGCAGGCAGATTCTTAACTACTGCGCCACCAGGGAAGCCCCAGTATGATGTATTTTTTAGAACTGTAGAAACTGCCATGTATTCATTAAAAACTACATTGAGACTGGAATTTTATTTACCTGAGAACTGTGGCCTCCTATTGTGACCCCAATTTTATAAATTTAATTTGTAAGCATATAACTCATAACGCATATATTTAATTTTTGAACATGACTTCCGAGGCAAAAAGACCTGCATACATATCTACCACCCTTACAGTATAAGAGTAGCAGGATCTCTGTTTATATACAAGAAGGAATGCTCCCACATTGGGAGACTGTATTTTTGTGCTTTAGAAAGGGAGACAGAGATTGAGAAGCATGTCTAAGTTTGTAGACACTGATGAAGCACGCGTGTCCACTTGTTGCACTACAAGTACCACTGCGGTGGTGCTGGACAGACTCCAGAGTGGAACAAAGGAAGACAGTAGGTGTCTTTGGTGACAGTAGGCTCATCAGCCTCAGGACTGTGGGGAGACACTGTCTCTCTGGGAGAAAGTAAAAAGCCTTCCTTGGGTGACTCTCTGCCTGCATGTGACACCAGAGGCAGGTGGGAATAAAAAAGAATGTTCTCTGACTCAGTATTTTCTCTGAAATTTTTGATTAAATAGATAACATTACATGCAGCCCAAAGACAGAAGCAACTCGTAAACATCCAGTGTTACGTGAGACAACCTCAAACTTGACTTTGATGTTGTGGAGTGAACTTGATGTTTCATCTGACCAAGAAGATGAGACAGCACAACAACAAGCGGTTTCCCAGGGAGTTATGGCAAAGCTCAGGTCTTTAAACAGAGACATAGCCACCTGAGGAGTGCAGCGTCTTCTAGGGACAAAGCAATAATGCCAGCCTACCGGATGACCTAGCTGTGTCACTCCAGTAAATCAGCTGTCCCCAATCCACTGGCTTCAAACCCCTGGGGATAAAGGATAATTTCAAGGAGTTCATAAAACATATCTAAATTGAGCTTGTTTATAAATGATTGAATACATACACATACACATATATACATATATATACACACAAAACATATATAATACATATGCATATGCATAATACTTTTATTGTGTGTAGAAGCTACTTAAATATATGGTCAACTTTAGTGTTTTATTTTCTCAATCAAGAGATACTAAAAGTTATATTATTTTCATTACAGAGATCTGCCAAATGTTTTGGCTCAGAAAAATGACTCTCATGTGAAAATGCTGGAAGCCACAGCAAAACAGTATTCCATTCCTAAAACATAACACTCTTCCATTTCTGAAGCATAGTGACATAAACCTTTTAAAATGGTTAACATTTGAGTTTGAATTAGGTTCTAACTGTCCTCTCTGTCTTTTTGTATGTGTTCGTGTGTACTAAATAATGACCTCATGTGAACTACCAAGTCGAAGACCACAAGGGCAAGACAAATAGCATAGTCAGGGCCCTTCAAACAAAAATGAGTGTTCTCTGCTGTCAGAAGAATAAACACAAGCTCTTCTGGGAGAGAGAGAACGACCCTCTGCTTCCTTCCCATATTCTGTCTGAGCCCGGGGTAATAGGCCAAGCGATTGCAGGACAGGGCTAATTTGGGACACGCCTCACTCTCCTTGCCACTCTCACATTTACTCAGGTAAAAACAGAGCAAAGTAAATATCAAAGTTATTCTAGGAAAAAACTGGGAGATTTTGATTAAAAATGCTCAAACGTCTCAAGGTCAGGAAGGTGTGTAGAAAGGGCAGTGAAACCCTATTGTCTGCCCTGGAGATGGCTGAGTGTGGACTGTGGGCGTTATCCTCAAGCAAATGCTTTGGAGGAAAAATGATCGCTAAAGGGGAGATAGGAAAACGTCAGCTTAGTTTATGCCCAGTGTTCACACGCAGAATATAAAAGCTATCTCATCTATATAGATGCAAGAAATTATTGCTGTTTGCTCTTACAAGCAATGATTTGTTTTATACCTCTCTAGATTTACTAAGCCGCTCCATCCAAAAATGGAACAACTTTTGTTATTTATTTATCAATGCTTATTTGAATTAACCTTTTACAGACATTGGGAAGTTAATTATAATTATTTGTTAAGATATCTGAGTCCAAACCAGAAAATTTTAAATCATTTTTTAGCAAGATGATTTTTGGGAAATGAAATAGATATTATTGAAGTTATTTGTAAAGTTGTCATTCATAAAGCATAGCTTAAGGAAATACCTACTGTAGCGTGCTATAAAGAAATAACCATCAATAAATAAATGAATGAAATTTGCCCATTCTTCATATGATTCTACACGTATCTTGGATTATATGCAGGACTCTGATACATAGGAATATGATAATATTATATCTATATCTATATGAAAAGGCAAAGATCTTCCTTCTAATAAATGGCTTTTAATTATTACACCCCAAATCCCCACTTGAGAGAAATATTCAGTATTTATGTGGAATTGTTGGGAAGATTCGTTGCCCATCCATTCCTTCAGACACTCACTGGTCATTGTTGGTTGAAGCCAGACCATGGGATAGTGGAGGTTCAGATTAAATTTCCTTGGTAGTCTGTTTCCCAGAGTTGCCTTTTGGTGTTATAATGTTAATTTTTATGGTGAGAAACTATAAGAAGTATCATCTCAAATCCAGCGTGTGTGTATATACATATTTTTGGAAGTTTATAAACTTCATATGTAAAGATATAAACTATATATAAACTATGTATATAAATATGTAAAATACATACAGATGTCCACCGATGTATGACAATACCAATGTATACACACTATCTCACTTAGAGCTCTGTAGTCTAAAATTCCATATAAGAAACATATTTTATTGAATGAATGAAAGAGTAAAATATTGAGTGGCATCACCCATAAGATTTTACTTGTTATGAAATGCTTAGAGTGTGGCTATATAACACAGCTGGTTTAGTACAGTCCCATCATATGTCTTAGCATTTAACTGACTTGGGAACAGGTTTAACAGCCCTTAGTGGAAGTTGGGAGACTAACACCCAATAATACCACACTGTTTAATTTATTGTTGCTGTATAATACATGTTTTTAAATCTGGTCGGGCTAATCCTCTTTCATTGTTTTTTTCTCAATATATTTTTTCCTATGATTTTCTCTCACCCTTTAAGTTCAGTCATGGCTAATATGATCTATTATCTCTATGGACAGTATCCTTAAGTCTGCTTTGCCCAGGGCAGTCTGGTTTATGCCTGTTGTCCCAGCATATTATTTCATTCTCAAAAGTGTCCAGATTCAGATGATAAAGTATATATTTCTCAATTCTGTCCATTTTATTCATTCCCACAGCTGTCACCATTGTCTGACTTCCTCCCTCCCAGGTGTCCATCCAGCTCCATTACTTATTCCGTTCCATTCTCCTGCTTCCTTTCTTCCTCTGCTACCATCATTTCTACTTTGCAGTCCTAATGGACGCCGCTTTTCTGCTTTAAATATCCTAAAACATGTATACTGAGTAAATTAACTGATCAATTCTCATCCGTTTTCCCCCAAATGTGTTACATTTACTTTGTCAAACTTCAAGAAAAATCTCTGTAGAGATTTTGTGCTTAATTGGTCTGGATATTAGTATACTTGGATGTTATTCTCAATCATTTAACAATTCTTATTTTATTCATTGAAGGATTCTTTCCATCCATTTTCCCCAACACTTAATCAAATTTTATCCAGAACTCAGAAGCCCATACAATGCTAAGTCTATAGTGAGCTACACAATTTGGGAACCTTATTGTAAGGATACATTAAGAATAAAGAGCCTTACTTTTTAAAAATTTTTTATTAATTAATTAATTTATTTTTTGGCTGTGTCGGATCTTAGTTGTGGCATGTGGGATCTTTGTTGAGGCGTGCGGGATCTTTCGCTGTGGTGCGCGGGCTTCTCTTCTCCAGTTGTGGCGCGCAGGCTCCAGGGAGCGTGGGCTCTGTAGTTTGCGGCACGCAGGCTCTAGTTGAGGGGCGCGAGCTCAGTACTTGCGGCGCGCGGGCTTAGTTGCCCCGCGGCATGTGGGATCTTAGTTCCCTGACCAGGGGTCACACCCGCGTCCCCTGCGCTGCAAGGCGGATTCTCTACCACTGGACCACCAGGGAAGTCCCAAGAGACTTAATTTTTAACCTTAAATTCTAGAACCAAGGATCGCTCACTGTGGCAAATAGTTGGTGAGCCCTTTACATATTTTATGATAAAGCTAATATAGTATAATCCTTTTATTCTTAAAGCTTTCCACCTAAATTCATATTTTCATTCTCATACTGTATCTCCTGGGCAGGTATTTTATTCTGAATAAACAGATGAGGAAAATGAAGAGCACTGGTTTTGATCAAACAGTGAAAGTGCGTGTAGAACTGTCTGTCTTGATTGCTAGTCCTATTAATTTAATTTCGTTCTGAGGCAAAATAAATTAATAAAGAAGTAAAATTTGACATAATTAATGATATAAAGTTATCTCCTTAATTCTCAAAAAATCTCTTTGTTGTTTTTATGAAGAACTGATTTTGGTTCTACTTGGAGATTAAGTGTAGCAATTTACGAAAATTAGTAGTCAGTAATGTGGATATAAAAATACTTTGTATACTTTATCCTTTCTCAACTGGAGTAAGGAAGAAATTTATTTTAGTAGGACAAAGCCTCTAGGTTATTCTAGAGTGTTAAAATATAAGTCCTATCCATATGTCTTAACAGTCAGGAAGGACAGTATGTATTGTTATAGAATGTAAATATTCTGCAATGCAGTTTAGTTGATATACTTTATAGGTACCTAAAGATGGGTACTTTCCATCTTTAAGAGTTTCTACTTGGTCAAAGTAGGAGAGGATGGAGTGTATCTAAAATGAGAAGCTTAACCTAGGTGGAAAAAAACCATGATTACCACTGAGATCTTGGCAGTTGCTTTTTTTTTTTTTTTTTTTTTTAATCCTCCATTCCACTATGTTGATGATAAAGGAAAATAAACTTAGATTTTTTTTTTTTTTGCTCTGGAGAATAGCGAGAAAAAAACTTGACCCACTGACTAAGCACTTGATAGCATGAATACTTTGAAATGTTAGACAACACATGGAAGCATTAAGCACTAACCTTTCAGCATTGAATGCTACCAAATAAACAGCCGGATGCTGCTGACATTAACACCGATTATTGTGTTGCATTAGTTTTATGGATACAATAAACCCTCCTGGATGATGAACATTTTGTAATTCAAAGAATGACTCATGAAAAATATAGTTTTCACTTACTAAAGTGCTGTAGGATTGAATTTAGAAATGTCTTGCTGTGTTGAAATTGATTCAATTTGAATGGCAATCCACACACTATAATAAACTTTTAAAATGTACAAGTATGTTTTGCTTCTTTCATCTATTTGGGAAAACAGACGCAAACAAATATAACAATGTTCCTGGGACCCACTGCACAGTTATATCTTATTACATAAACAAGCAGTATATAAAACAGTCATGATTATCACTTCTATTTATGGAACAAATAAACATAAATGAAATAAAGCCAGTTTCTAAAAGATGTTAAATGGCATCCAATAAAGCATTGTAACTGAAGTTCATTCTGACCAAAACTTTTTTGAATGTTTGTATACCTTGATTTAGATTGACCTAATGGGACAACATCTGGATTTCTTTTTTAAGTATCTGATAAAGCCATATCTAAGGATTCACCAAGTGATTCTTTTAAGACACATCTAAACCAATATAGTTAGGATAGAATTCAGTTTAAACTCGGAATCTGTACTCTGCTTTTATCTGATCTCAATAATTGAATTAAAAGCCTTAAGCAGTCACCTACCACTAATGATTTTCTCATTTCTTCTTGAGGATTTCATTAGATCAGACTCTCAAGAGCATGGTGATTTGTTGGTCATCCCAGCAAGGCAGTCGTTAGAGGGAATGATTTCTTAACGGCAAGAAATGTCTTTCTTTGGGATCTTAAAACTAGAGTTGATTTCATCATTCTGGATTTTAGGATGTATGAACGACTTTTCAAAGACTCATTCATTGCAATGATTTACTTTGAATATATTCCCAGAAAAATATTTTTTTGAGCTTTGAAGGTTAAATTTTTTAGAAAGTTCATGTAGCAAACATAACTTAATCTTTATAATACCCCCTGTGGGAGATGGTTAACTCTAAGTCACACTGAATTTAATTGTAGCAGCTCCTCATAAAACTATACACTTTGCCCAAGGTTTTCAACACACATACCTTCAAATATGTACAACTATTTATATACAAACATTATCAAAAAAAAAAAAAGAAAGAAAGAAAGAAAAAGAAAATTTGGAGTACCAAAATAGATATGTCTTAAAGTATCCCCTTTCTAGTCTGAAATTCCATGAGTCTGTAACTGGGTTGTTTTCACTGTGGACGATAACAGGCTTGCTCTAGCTTTGCCAAAGTTGCAACATCCGGCTATAAGCAAGGAAACACACAAAACACAAAGATTCAAACACCAAACTGAATGTCCATTTTTTTCGGGGCAACTTAGAAGTGAGTATATTTTCTTTCCTTTTAACTTTGGAAAAAGAAAAATAATCTTGTATCATTGTTTCACTAAATCTCAGTTGAAAAATTTGTTACAGTATCATTTTCCCATTCCAGTGTAATTTCTATATACAGAATGTCTTCATTATTTCACTCTTTCTTAAAAGTATGCTTTGATAATCTAGTCTACAGAGTTGCCATTCTAATATGTTATCTTAGAGAAGCCACACATAGCCTTGTTTTCTAACAAGTTATATAGGCACATACTGGAATGTTATTCAGCAGCTGGTTCAGAGATTGATGGTTTATAAATGTGAAAATATCTGAGATTTGGGGATGAAAGGTACTGTTATGTTATTACCATGAATGTATGATTACAGTAAATACTGTGGTAACCCAGGCCTGAAAGAATCTATTAAGTTAACATTATGCATTCTTTGGGTTTTGAGGTTTCTGAAACTCACCCGTCATTCAGTGCCAATCGACATTTATAAATACCACGAAGCCTGACTATCAGGCGGCTTTGTTTCACTTCTCTGCCCCTCCCTTTCCCTCTTCCTGTCCCGCCATCTTTATCTGACCTCTTAACCAATCATAGCTTGTTTATAATCATTTGAAAAATAGTGTTGAAATGTTCATGCACAATCAATTTGTAATTAATAGGAAATGACTTTATAAGGCTGTTTGATGCCTGCTGGTAAAAGAAAGCCAGGCTTGTGTCTAATGGATTTCTTTCCATCTCCTTCAGCAACAAGGCGTGGCAAAAGGATTGTAAATGAAGATGGACTGTGTAATGAATCACAGCACTTGAGACGTGAAGGACAGGGAAGACAAAGGGCTTTCGTCTGAAAGGATGTTCTGTAGAACAAGGTCCCAGGTATCACTTTTCAATTTTTCACATTATTTTGAAAGGTTTTTTGGCCTTTATACTGCTTTCAACAAAATTTTTATGTAATCAAGTGAACCAAATGAACAGTGGCTTTAAGAGAGATCTGAATGGAGCATTTGTTTTCGAAGCGAGTTTTGCTGTGTTCAGTTTCATCTCCCATGAGTCTGTCTCTAAGGGCATTCACATACGCTCCATACATGTTTTGTCTAACACCTTGCAAAGCATTTTCTTAAAATGGAAGTCTTGGGAACATTTTGCCTATTGACTAGAAGCCTAAATGATAATCAACTCCAAAGATCATTATGATGGCATGGAGAAATCATTGTGCATTGAAAAAAAAATCATCTCTTTAGTGAGACTGTGTAGGAGCAGGAGAGTAAAGACAAGCAGGTTGGATGGCAGTCACACACTGACATTGGACATCTTTTTTTTTTTGCTTTGCTTTTTTACATTTCTTCCCTTTCCCTTCCTTCCTCCCTCCATCTCTTTCGCTTCTTCTTTTCTTTTAGAAATATTTATTAAGAATTTCCTATGTGCTAGACTTATACCAGAGAGAAAAAATTAATAGGTCTTGCCTGGAGAGGCTTTAGGGTCTATTGGAGGAGAGACATTAATCAAATAATTGCTCCAGTGAATGTATAATTGCAGAGCAAAATAAATGTTCTGAATGAAAGGGACATAGCTCTATAAGAGGGTTAAACAAACAAACATGAAAACTAACACTGACAACTTGACTGTTTGACATCTGGCCGTCTTGTATGAGGAGCAACATTTGAGCTGGAATATGAAGAATGTGGAGTTAACTACATGAAAGGAGGTTGGAGTAAGAAGTAGCACATGGAAAAGCCCCATGGTGGGAGGTTTATATGAACTTGGGTACCAAGATAGCAGTGAAATGGCGGGTGGTTTAAAATGAGATTGGATAAGGTGTATGAAAAGGTACTCAATATTACTTGTCATAAAGAAAATGTAGATCAAAACCACAATGAGATATCACCTCATGCCTATTACGATGGCTGTTATAACAAAATTAGATAAGTGTTGGTGAGGATGTAGAGAAATTGCAGCACTTGTGTACAGTTGGTGGGAAGATAGAATGGTGCAGGCACTCTGGGAAACAGTATGGGGGTTCCTCAAAACTTAAAAATTGAACTACCATATGATCCAGCCATCCCCCTCCTGCATATAAATCCAAAAGAATTGAAATCAAGATCCCAGAGAGATATCTGCATACCCATGTTATTTGCAGCACTATTCACAATAGCCAAGATATGGGAACAATCTAAATGTTCATTGATATATATGATGAAGGAAAGGGAGTATATATAATGGAATATTCAGTCTTAAAAAAGAAGGAAATCCTACCATTTGCAACAACACGGGTGAACCTCGAGGACACTAGGCCAGGTGAAATGAGCCAGTCACAGGACAAATATTGCCTGATTTCATTTACACCAGTGATCTAAAATAGTCAAATTCGTAGAAGCAGAGAATAGAATGGTGGTTACCAGGGACCTGGGCGGCGGTGGGAGGAGAAATGGGGAATGGCTGCTCAGTGGGGGTAAAGCTTCTCTGGTGCAAGATGAATACGCTCTGAAGACCTGCTGTACACCACAGTGCCTATAGTTAACACCCTACCGGGCACTTTAACATATATTAAGAGGATAGAACTCATGTTAAGTGTTCTTACCCCACCAAAACAAAACACAAAAGAACACAAAGAAATTTTTAGAGGTGATGGATATATTTAGTATCTTGATTGGGGTGATGGTGTCACAGATGCAGGCATATGTCCAAACTCATCAAAACATACACATTAAATATGTGCAGATTTTTGTTTATCAATTTATACCTCAATAAAGCTAAAAAAATGAATAAAATGAGGTTGGATAAATACAGAGAGGCTAGATCACATAGGGTCTAATGGGTCAGAAAGCTGCTGAAGGGTTTCAAAACAGAGAACGACAAGACTCTATTTTTTTCATTGTAAAAGGGCCATTAAGTTGCAGTATGAATAGTGGACGAGATGGAAACAAGGGTGAATGCAGAAATACTAAACTGGGAGGTTATTTCAGAGTCCAGGCAGAGCGTGGTGGCCTTCTGTTCCAAACCATTGGAACTAAATTAGAAAAATAGGGTCATCACAATGTCATTTGGCCTGTTTCCGTCTAGGAAATGTTTGTATAGGTGTGGCTTCCCCTCGAGGCAGTGACCAGAAGTCATAGCTGGGAGAATGGCTTGCAGAGTTATCCTGAACACATCAGTCTTAGTGCCCGTCATGCCCAAGGTCACTTTCGAGTTAAAGCCACCCAGTCACCTGCTCAGAGAAGCACAGTGAGGCAATTCTTTACTAATTATTATCAGAGTTGATCAGATTAGCCACCTAATTCAAGGAGGCTCTTTTTATAGGCTGATTCTTGAAGTGACCTGGTATGTGAATGGAGCATTTGATGCCCAAGATATGTCACTCCCAGTACATCTCCCTTTGATTAGTGGTTTTCAATGGGAGCAATTTTACTTCCCAGGAGATGTTTTCAATGTCTGGAGACATTCTTGTTTGTCACAACCTAGGAGTTATCCAGTATGTAAAGGACAGGGAAACTACTAAACATCCTACAATATACAGGATGGCGCCACAGCAAAGAATCAAGAACAGAACTGATCGAGACTTCCGTATATCATGAATATGGCAGACAAAAACCAGTTCCTAACTCAGTAATGGAAACTACATGAGAAATGTGATGATTAAGGAAAACAGTTGAGACATAATCTAACAGTGTAAGTTATCTGCAGTACCTTGGATATTTATTCAACCTTGTAACTGATACACAAATGATATGTATAGCATGTCCAAGTAAATTAGGATGAATCCACAGAGGCAGCATTTCATACATAAGACTCTAAATGAAATCAAAGCATAAGCCAGAAGAAAAACTTTGTTAACTCTTTAGATGATTCCAGGTGTCAGTATAGCATTTGCGTAGCCCTCTTAAAACAAGGGACATTGGGGGGAATCTTGAAGAATGAATTCTTCCATGAACTTATTTAACAAAGTCGAGTCCCTTCTCTTATGACCCAACATAGTCAACCTGTTTCCTAAAGCATGAGTTTATGATCATTTAGTTCAAGCTCAAGCTCCAGCTTCCCTGAAAAATATCTCTTAGATATTTTTAGTGCATAAGCATTCTGCCTAGAAGTCTGTCTCAGGTCTTGCTCTCTCCACTGTCCTAGGCTGTCCTGCTGAAAGCAGACGCTGGGCAGCTCCATGGCGTGAGATGGGCACAGGCTCTGCATCCAGACAAAGTTTGGTTCAACTCTCATCTCAGCCACTTATTAGATCTGTGGTTGTGAATACACTCCTTAATCTTTCTGAGCCTTAGTCTTATGATCTGCACAAAGTAGTTAATAACTCTTCCTAAGCATTTGATAATTAAATAAGATAATATAAAGTTCATGGGCCATTTGTCTGTAGAGTTTTTTTTTTAATTTATTCTAATTTCTGGTCTGGAAAATCAGTCAAAGTGAGGAAAGTAAAATACATACTATACTAGAAGCAATTTGACACATGTAGGCTATTTAACTACTTCACAGAGACATGGTATTATATTGAGATAACTTGAAAGACATGGTACAGTGGGCTTGCTCCACTGCTTATTAGTAGCCTTTTTAGCTTCTCTTTAATTTTTATTTCAATGGTGTCTTCCTGTCATCTTTCCGCACCGTGCACCTCTGGGGAACCCAGCCCAAGGTGACACATATCTAATGCTGAAAATTACATGTTGAATTACATAAGTGAAGTATTGGCTTTGCTTTTCCCATGTCTTACCTTTCTTACGTAGTCACAATGACATCTACCACTTTTATCATAATGTTTCTAGGCTCACTTGCAATGCCTTTTACATATATAATTTCCCATCAGCTTGATATTAACTCAGAAAATAGGATAAATGATTTCTGACAGTATGAACATATATTTCAGATTCTACTAACATGCAAAAAAATTCGACTACTATTCTGAACTGTTAGTCAAAGAAATGAATTAACTTCAGATGTCACCTTCCTTATTAATCTTCCTCAATAATACGGATAGTATTAGCATTTCCATTTGAGGAAATGCAAAATGTATGTCATTCGCATTGGCTTAAAAGCAATTCTAAGAGGAAATATTATAAAATTAGATAAAAATTGATAAGCAAATTAGATTTTTATGTCACACTGTTTTAAATATTAAAGTAGCAAAATCTTAGACTCGTAGTTCTAAATTCAGGCTGTTTGGGATATTTAAATTGGTCTTCATAGTTTCTATAAAAGAAAACTTTTAAATTCACTCCTTTTACAGATCTTGAATGGCCAGATAAAAATCAGAACTCAAACCAATTCCCACCATCTCTGATGTGAGCTCCCATTTTGTGAGCCGGATGACTTAATGGAAGCCTGGGGCAGATCAATTTACTGTAGCACAAGGTGTCTCTGTCCCAGGATTTGTGTCCCTGTATTAGTAGCAAGTCCAGTCGTATATTACACACCTACTTTGGCTGTAACTGGAGACAGCTGATGTACAATAGTGCTGAAAGAAGGGTACTTTTTCAACCGGGGAACTTGTAACAGATCCTGCTTAGTCTAGCGTTGCCACACAAAGTACCCCCATTCCATCCTTCCTAAAAGTGCTCGAGTGGTTGAAAGGGAAAAAATAGAGCAGAATAGAGTGTGTATGTCTGAGAGAGTCTGGCCACTCAACATTCCAAGTGTGATGTAACTTAAATCTTGACTATTTTAATTTTATTTTTTAATTGGCAACTCAAAAGAAATTTACGAGAAAATAGTGTATTTGTGAATTTTCACTAGTTTCCCTCAAGAAGCTAGGCTGTTTCAGAGACTCAAGACATTAAATCTTGGAACTTAATCAAGTTAATTTTGAATTTTTGAATCAATTCAAAATGTTGAATTTTGAATCAATGCAACATTTTGAATTTTGAGTCAATGTAACATTTTGAATTTTGAATCTTGATTAAAAGGAAAGGAGAGAATGTTACTATTCTCTCTTCTTCTGATGAGAAAATTATAAGAAAAGTCACCGGCACAAATACACAGAATATGATAGTTCTAAAGATGGGTCATCAAAATGCTTTTCAGTGATCCATTCAACAAGACTTGCTGTCATGGGGGTTTGAATATTAATATGAAAGAAAGCTGGGGGACTTCCACTTTTGATAAGAGCCCCTCAGCCCATGAGAGGCAGAGGACTTGGAGGAGAATGCTGACACCTTTCTTGTCAATAGCCAGTCTGACTTCCGCTTCACTGAGGATGCAGAAGCTCAGAGAGGCAGAAAGCAGGTAAACCAGATAGCTCTTGGCTTAAGTAGTATTTCTGTACTATTTGTGGGTTTCAGTTTTCCATGGTTCTCTTTCCCAGAGACATTAGACAGCTACCCTTTAATCTTTTCCTGGGCAGCTTTAATCTTTCTCCACTTAGCCATTTCTAAATTGGGGATAACACCAATACCATGAGGATTAGCTGAGCATATTTGTAGGTACTTAACAATCAGTGTAGGGTGGTATTTTTTTTTTTACTTTTTAAAATGTCACTTGAAAATTGAATCTCATCTCTTATGGAGCTGATCAAGTTAACCATCTCCTAATAATGAGTTGTCTACGGACATGAAGATGAGAAACTTAAATCCTTGGGAATGGTGGCTTTGGAAAAAGATTTTATTAAATGTCTCCCTATTATCCTGGAAGAATATGTCTAACAACAAAGTTTGGAGAGAGAGGGAGAGAAAAAAGGAATGGGATCTATTTTAATTGGCATAGTAAGAAAAGAGAGAATATCCATTGGAAGACACAGGTTTATAACGATCCTGAACTCACAGGCTACCGCAAAGCAACTGACATTTATTCTTTTATCAGCCTACCACCAACAGGTTGCTATTTTTAGCCAATTCTTTAATGCAGGGTGCTTACAAGCCTGCTAGGATTTCACAGGGATGCTTTGGGCCTTCTTGAAAAGAAGAGCGTATTCAGACGCTCTACTTTTGGATCTACCTGTTACAGGAACATCACCAATTGCACTAAGCCACTCTATAGCTCGAAACACTAGTTAGCATTGGGAAAATAGGAGCTGTTCACGTCATGCAAAGCATTCTTCATCTTATGAACAGATTCAGTTAGTCCTCAGCTACCGGTCACCACAGCCCTAATCAGGCACAAGATAGCTACATACAGTGAGGTTTACCTACAGTGGTGGCTCTCTGGGGGGTCATGCGCTTAGCTTTACAGGTCATGGTTAACTCTACTGTGTGATTATTCTTCATTATAAAACAATTCTAAGACATCAATTTAATTTTCTTCCGTCAGGTTGTTGATAATGGTGGTTCTCAGTAATCCCTCTCACTGCCTCAGCCCCCATCACCGACCATTACTTGAAATGATTTATAATGTACTAGTGGCTGGGGGACCACAACAGGGTCTTGATTCTGCCTCTGGCTCTGAGCAAGTCATGGAACCCCCCAGACCCCAGTTCCTTCTTCGAAGGTTCCTTCTAACTCTTACACCTTGAATTCCTAGGAATGAATCATATTCTGGTGATTTTCTAATTTTTTCCGGGACCCGTCACAACCAAGATATCACATGTCTGCTGCTTTCCTTCTTGCTTTATTATTTGTAATTAATGACAGCTATTCACCCCCTCCTTCCTCCATAAATGTAGTTGATTATAATTTCCTCTCCATTTTTTCAGAAAACCTGTTTATTTTAAGCTTTATAGACTTTCTGTATTTCTTAACATGTAGTAATTGTTATAGTTCCCAGAGAATTATATGGATTACAAAGTGATTTCACACGGCTTTTCCTTTAAAAATTGATATTCTCATATGAAATAGATATTATTATTCTCATTTATAAATCAGGAAAGGAAGATCTAGGAAGTATAGTTACCTGCTTAAGGCTTCAAGATCATAAATTGAGAGAAGTGAAATTTAAAATTCACATTATCTTACTCCTAACTCAATGAGTTAGGACTTTGAAGTTACATACAAACCCTGGCTGAAGCTTTCTAACTAAGTACAAGGAAAAGGGAAAGCTATTAATCTCTCTGAGCTTTAGTTTTCTCCTCTGTAAAAATGGCAATAACAATGACTAACTCCCACTGAGGGCATAAGGATTAAAGGAAATCAAGTTGAATGTCCATCCTGCATTCTTCCATATTCTTCTATTCTGGCCAGCCTTAGATCTATGTGGCTCAAGTTAGAACAGTAAGCCCTGCATCCTTTCCTGAAGAACTTATTCTCTTGGATCAATCATAATACATTTTTATATAAACCTTCTTATAAACATTTATGAAACTCCGCTTGAGATCTGATAGTCAATGAATACTCATTTCCATGGTGATGATTACTCTGGAATGTAGGCTTAACAACATACTACATTTATAAGTAAAAAAGGCACAAAAGGAGACAAAGATCTCTCCTCTACCTACTTCCTTAGATATGGTATTATGGTTCTAAATTAGCTTCTTAAACTTAAAAAAAAAAAATCTAAATTTTATTTTTAAAAAACCAAGAAAGAAAAAATGTCTCTTATTTTCTTAGATACTTTCCTAAATCCTTAAAGCATTTGATTCTCAGGACAAGAATTTCCTACAGAAGCTCAATCAAGAAAGTACCATAGATTAAGAGGTAGAAACTTCCAGTTATAAAATAAAGGAAGTCATGGGATATAATATACAGCATAGGGAATATAGATGACAATAACTTTCGTAATAACTTTGTGTGGGACTGATGGTAACTAGACTTTTCCTGGTGACCGTTTCAAGATATATAACTATCAAATCACTATGATGCACATCTTAAACTAATATGATATTGCATATCAATTATATTTTAATAGAAAATTTTTAAGGAAAAAAGAAATTACCACATATTAATTAATTCCTCTGTAATATGTGTTACACCATTAGAATGGAAGCAGCACGAAAGCAGAGACCTGGTCTGTGCTGTCCTTTACTCTGGCTCCATAGCCTATAGGGCACAGCTGTGAACCTAGTCAGTGTCTATAGATATTTGAGAAATGAGAAATGAATGAACAACGAAAACACAAAAACTCTCTGTGTGTGAGGATAGGTATACAGAGATATAGGAGATGCTCTTCTGCCCTCAAGGAGCTTGCTGTCTACTTCAGGAGACACAGCTGACAGAGAAGAGGGGAGTACGTACTACTGAGTGTAGCGGTGGTGTCAATGAGTGGCTAGAGAAGGTACGTGCCTTAGGAGTTCAGGGAAACAAAGGTTCGCCGTAGGGATGGAAAAATCACAATAATCATGCTGGCAAGGCTTTTAAATAGATACACATGGCATTAAGACAATGACCATATTCATGCTCAAAAGATGCCACCGTTTAAGTTCAAATGAATGCTGAAATCAAAAAAACAAAAAACAAAGAAACTTGCCATGATACGAGAACACGGCTCTGTTTGCCTCCATGACATTCAGTTGTCTTATTCTTAGTTTAACTTCCTGGTACACAGTGGGATTTGTTGAGGCCACTTTGGGCTTTGTCCCAAAAGCAGTCATTCTGCTTTCTGAGAATTAACACATCTACTGATGTCACTGGTCCATAAATATGTGTATGTACAATTGGCTGTGGATTGATAAACACAACATCTTGGAGCCCTAGCCCTAGATATAGCATAGGATATGGCAGGTGGTCAGAATTCAGATTAGTACAAGAAAGGGACACACTTTAAAAAAATAGAACATTGTTTCTAATTTTAAAGATGAAAATACTCAATGGGTAATTGGAAAACAGAAATGTATTTTTAAATGCATACTACTACTTAGAGATAACCATTAAAAGAACTTTTGCTTATGTTTTTAAAGTCATAGTCACATGTTCAAAATATATATAAATCGGTATATTTATTAATGTATATTTGAAAAGTACATTTTGGCAATATATTATGATATTTATTAAATGTCAAATGTCATTTACCCATTCTACACATTTTACTGATTGACGATTGTGTCAGGCTCTGTACTGTATCTGTAGTTCCAGGGTCCATGGGAGTGAATATGATTCCATCTTAATGGGGTTACAATGTAATGAGTGAAGCAGATCTTAATGTGATATCAAATGATATTTTCATTACAAAATGTACAAGCAATATTGAGTCCAGATGCAGGGTTATAAGGTACTATAAGAAAGAACAAATTAGGACATAATCCATATCACAGAGCATGGAAGTTTCCTCTGACAAAGTAGGATTTAAGCTGGGAGGTCAAGGATAAGAAGTCACTCCCTTGATAGAAGGAGGAGTGGTATATGGGAGGGAAGGATTCCAGGCACAGGGAACAGCATACACGAAGACTTTAAGGGAGAACCAACACTTGCTGGAGGGCAGGAAGTAAGATGGAGAGTAGGGTGAAATGGGATTGGAGAGCGAGGCAGGGACTTCATCACCCAAGATTGCATGCCGTGTTTGGGATATTGTGTGAAGCAAATGGAGGATCATGGGTGGATTTAAGCACAGGAGTGGGTATGGTCTGACTTACATTTTAAAAATTATTATCCTGGCTGCAATGCCATGAGGGTATTGGTAAGAGGCTCCATCATAGTTTCCAGGGAAGAAGTCACAGTGTCTTGACTAGGGTGATGGCAGTGGAGGAGATGGAGAGAAGTGGGTGAGTTCCTGATACGTCTTGGAGGTAGTGCCTTGGAGCCGACAGGATTTGCTGCAGTATTGGGTGTAGGAGGTGAAAAGCCAGGGAGGGAGAGTTATAGATGGCAGTTTTTAAGTTGCTGGTATGATCGTCTCAGGGGTGGTGGAAATACTGAATCACGTAGATGTTGAAAGGAGATTTGGTTGGAAAGAATTTAGTTTTGGACGTGCTGAGTTTGAAATGTCCACGCTACATTTTTTTTTATAACCACACAGAATTCTATTGTATGAGTCAAATTTAAAAAACAAATCTACTAATTTTGGAATATAGTTTGTTTCTATTTAAAACTAGTTTAGTTTAAACATTGCTCTGATAAACATCCTTATAGGTTTACCTTTGCCAATATCACTAGTTGTTTCCTTAGGAAACATGATAGGTTAATTGGCACGTTTAAAATTTTTGATGCATCACAAGACTTTTTCTTTACTTCTAAGTGAGTGACTTTGACAATCCCTTTTGAGTACATCATGGGCTCCCCTTGGACACTCACCCATTGTTGACCCTGACATTAACTCTTTCAGTGAATCCTAATCACAAATAAGTCGTCCTCAACCAGTAGAGGAAATATGGAACTGCTCTTTGTAAGCTCAGAAACCAAGGAAAAATCTCACAAAGGAGGTTATACCATTTCTTACTTTCCTTCTTATTGAATCTGTTACACTACTTTAAAGTCATGTTATTTTATTTTCATGTATATATTTGGTTTATTATTTGTTTAGTTTTCTTAACTTATTCAAAAAACATTTTTCAGCACTCAGTACTTGACTGAAGGCTCCTAATTAAGTAAAATATGAGTCAAAATCCCATTAGGTCTTAATTTGAAAACTACGTATATTTAGTTGGAAAATATAAGCCTAATTACTTCTCATTATTGATTGAATAAAGTTAAGGTTATATGTCATGTTTATTATTTTTTCATTAAGTTGTTTTAATTCATCAAGTAGGTCATCTTTTCCCCCCAAAAGTATCTTGATTAATTTCAATCTAGCTCTTCTTTCCAAAGCCATTATACCTACTGTTGTTATACTCTAACCACTTAAGGGGTACATAATTCCTATAATTTTTATCACCAAATGACACTGAAGTCTGATCCATTCTACCTACCATGATGTTTTCTCAGTTTAATGTAAATTGTGTTTCTCTTCCCCTAATTTCTGAAAAATATACATATTTCTAGTGTATTCTTTCCCTTCTACTTTATCAAAAAGGGTTGAGCTCTCAAATGATATATGAGGATGCCCTTTGAGTCATTTGGGGAGGTAAGAAGAAACAAAGAAAAAGTAAACATCCTTCCTTGTCTAATCCCACAAACAAAGAGAAAAACTAATATGGAGACAAGTCAAGAGCACTGCGGGAGAGCCAGGCATACAGGGCCCCAGAATGGACATCATTTACCCCAGTATCCCATGGATTCCATTTAAAAGGACGTTCTTCTTTCCAGCCATCTCCAGGGATTAGGCAGGAGTCTTAAAAGTACAACGTGCTAGGAAGTGGTGGGCAGTGTAGCGTAACAGGAGGTGCACGCCCCACGTACAGGCATTTAAAGTCTCTTTAAGAGAAAACCACACACTCCTGACCCAGTCAAAAACTACTAGTTTGCAACTAGTTTGCAACTCCAGGTATATCATAGTTTGCAACTCCAGGTATATCATAGTTACAGTGATTTTCTTTTTTTTTTTTTTTAATATCTTTTTGATGTGGACCATTTAAAGTCTTTATTAAATTTGTTACAACATTGCTTCTGTTTTATGTTTTGGTTTTTTGGCCATGAGGCATGTGTGATCTTAGCTCCCCGACCAGGGATTGAACTCACACCCCCTGCATTGGAAGGCAAAATCTCAACCACTGGACCACCAGGGAAGTCCCTATAGTGATTTTCCTTTAAACTTAAACATTTGAATGAAATATTTTCCTGCTTCTAAAGAGAAGGAAACCATACTTAAAACAGTGGCTTCTAAATTTTAGTTTATACAAGATTCCCAAGAGCAGCTTATTACCAATGTGCGTCGCCGGGTACCATGACCCTGCAAGATTTCTGATTCTGCAGGTCTGCGGACAGGGTATTTGTGGCACCTCATGGGCACCTCATCGATCACTGTGCATCCATTTGATCCAGTTCATACCAGTTCTTCAAGGACTGAATCTCACATGATGTAAAAAGGCTCCAACCTCTAAGTCATCGTTGCTCCAGCTTCCAAAGTCTTTTATAATTGAGTTTAAAATGAATTTGAAGTAGCGTCCCATCAAACACCCCATTTTTATGTTCTATCAAAGGTCAACTTTTTTTTAAGACGTCAAAGAGATTTTTAACTGCCTGACTTTTGGTGTTAGAGAAACGGGGGTTTGAGTCCCATGTTCTGCCATTTAAAGAAGAATGAACTTGGGGAGGTCATTTTACCTCTCAGCCTCAGTTTTGTCACCTGTAAAATGGAGCTAATAAGAGACCTGACCTCATGATGTGATTGTGAGGAGTAAATGAGATAATATATGCAAAGCACTTAGCACTATACCTGGTGCACGGAATGCAAAATCAATGCTTGTTGTTATCATTATTCTTCTTCTTTAAGAATCAACACATTATGCTGATAACTTACGAGAGTGATAGTTTTGCACTTATTTACTGGAGTGTTTTACGTATCTACCTCCCTATTCTCCAAATATCACAAAATAACCTACAGTTGTAGTTTTTATTATTTCATGTCAGTGGGGAAGAAAAGTGTGTCTCTACTATAATACTAGGATTACAGTTTTAAATTGGAAGATTTCAAATCTCTTGAGCTTTCTGTTTCAATAAAATATTTCTTCTTATCACTGTCATACATTATTCTGATCATACAACTTATGCAATATGATATTTCCTTAATTGTTATCCATTTGTTTCCAAACAATGTGAAAAGTCATAGTTTCTATGTTCTTCCTATAATATAAAAAAGGCAAAATTCTGTGATGGAAAAAGTAGCAATGATCTGCATAAGAAATTCTGTCAATTTCTGCCTCTCCCTTTCTTAATTAATGCATTAATGCAACATATTTTTATTAAAGTCCAAGTGCCTGTGAAATGTATGTCTTTAAAAACTCAATGCATTAATGTGTCTACCCTATTGAAACATGATTTCCTTAATAGCTAAGTTAGAGACATACTGATTAAATAAAGAATAACACATAAATATATTTAAATTGATAAAACATATACAGTTTTTTATGATATAATTATGTGAAGACTTCTATGCAAAATTACATAAATGACGATCATATTAAAGAATGTATTATCATGATATTTCATTCTTATTCAAAATAGAGGAGGAGAAAGGAAGAAGGAAGGAAGGAGGACAGAGTGGGGAAAGTGGGAAAGGAGAAAAGAATCAATCTATCAACAAATGTTAGTTGAGCAGCTACAATATACTTAACGCTATCTCAGGAGCTAGAAGAAAGTTTTTGTCCTGAAGAAGTTTATAGTCTGACTATGATAAAAAAGATTAGACAAAAAATAAAGAAAGGAAAAGAGAGAGACAGAAAGAGAGAAGAAAATAATAAGGATATGTAAATAAATGGTCTGGCCTCAGTTTACAGGTGTTCAGAGTAAGGAGATAAAAATGGGAGAAAAACAATTCCTTTATGAGCTTTCCGCAATGTACCTCTCAGGGAGGAAACCCCCTTCATATTAAAAACTCAACAAAAACACCTTAGGACACCAACTGGAGGATGGAGCCCCAAGGTCAAGAGGCAAAGAGATTACTTAGAAATAGCTGCACGACTCTGCTTAAGGGATGAAGAGGGATTTGTGTGATGGAGAGCAGAGAAGGCAGTGGATACAGGGCGAAAAGGGGACTGATCCCCTAAGAATGTGGAGAAATCGTGTTGAGGACATTCGAGGGTTCAGGAGACGGTGCTAAGTCATCTTGTCATAACCATAGTTTTTACAGTGTCGGCGGCCACTGCCAGCAAGAGGGAAGGGCTGTGCGTCTCTGCTCCTCTTAATTTTGTAGGTGAGGATGTACTTTGGCCAGTGACGACTGTTGCTATGAAAAAAAAAAAATTCCCCGCACATTAAGTGTTAGGTTGGCTAAATAGAGACCTATAAACCTTCACCAAACCAATGCCATTAAGGATCTAAGCCAACTACATGGCCTTTACTCTTTATCCAGAGCCAAGCTTTTATTAGAAAATGTGAGGAGAACAGAGTCTCCCGAAAGCACTGTCACCGCATTGCAGGGCTGCGTTCACTGGGAGCGTCTGAGACCAGCGTCGGTGCAGACTCCCTGCACAGACGAGCCACGCTGTGTTCAGGTCTCGCCCTTTCTATGACTTATCCTCTGAAGGAAACACACCCTTTTCCAACCGCTCATGAAAAGTTTCTCAAAACTTTTATCATCCATTATAAATACAGATGTTTAGGAATCACTTCGTCAACTATCCTTCTGTGATGTTTTCAATGCTCTGTAATCAATACCTTGGCACACGTGGGGAAGGCAGAATTCTTCTTAAGCCTTCTGCTTCAGAACGCTCCTAAAAACGCCTTCCTCTGCTAATTGTTTGTGTCATTACCACATGGAGAAAGCAGGTAGATTCCGTGCATTCAATGCTCTGGTGGATATTTGTAGCCTCTCAGAAAGACAAAGTTGATGAAACATCACTGTAACTGCTAACGGCCAGTTTCCTCAAGGAAGGTGTGAGTCACTAGCACCAGTACTGTCTTCAAAGGCAGTACAGAGCACGTGGCTAATTATATTTTCATGTGGATAAAATCATCATCCACCCAATGATCTTATGTCTACATTAGAGTGACAGCACCTCTACTGTGTTATTGCAGAATTACTATGAAGTGTGGGGTTTAGTAGTAACCATTAAAGTAGCAGAGCCATGACAATAATCTCTGTGGGTCTATTAGTTTCCTAGAGCTGCTATAACGAAGTACCACCAATTGTATGACTTAAACAACAGGAATTTATTATCTCACAGTTCTGGAAGCTAGAAGTCCAAGATCAAGGTGTTGGTGGGGTTAGTTGTGGTTGGTCCCTTCTGAGAGGTGGTTGGTCCCTTCTGAGAGCTGGGAGGGAGAATCTGTCCCAGGCCTCTCCCCTGGCTCCCAATGCTGGCAATCTTTGGCACTCCTTGGCTTGTAGATGCATCACCCAATCTTTGCCTTCATCTTCACATGGTGTTTTCTATATGGTGTTTTCCATATGTGTGTCTGTGTCCAAATTTCTCCTTTTTATAAGGACACCAGTCACATTGGATTAAGTGCCCCCCCTCCTCCCAGCCTGACATCATCTTAACTAAGTTAACAACCACCTATTTCCAAATAAGGTCATATTCTGAGGTCCTGGGAATTAGGACTTCAAAATAAGAATTTGGGGGGGACACAATTTAACTGATAACAGTGGTATTATGGTAAAAGTAGGCCACCTGAAATCAGAATCCTTCTTGTAAAGATTATAAAAGGTATAGAAGGTAACCTCTGACTGGCTCTTAACTCTCTCTAGCCTGCTATGCTGCACACTTTCCAAAGATTCTAGTTTTGTTCTAAATCAAAAGGTTCTTCTTCAAAGCGTTTTTCCGCAGAGGAAATAATAAACTCTTGAGGGAAGACACATCCTCAAACTTTACCCAGTAAGTTTCGTTAGAGGACCTCTCTCTAGCTGGCAATTTTGCTGATTTTTCCCTTAACCCTCATGTTCTCATTGGATAATATAGTAACTCAAAAACTATTTGAATAAGGGTCTAGAGAATGAAAGGACTTTCCTTCTTTTTTTCATGTATTCATTCCACAAATGACTTTGAAGACCACTCTTGATGATATGACCTCTGCAGACCCTTAAGGATAAAAACACAAATAAGAGACTCTCCTTGCTACAGAGGCTTGTACTCTAGTGGTAAAGCCAAATAAAGATACGCTTCTCGAATAAAGACAACCAATTTGCATTAATTTAGAAAAATTTCACCCTTCTACAAAGCAATGTGAGATTTTACACAGTAACAAAAAAAAAAAAATTTAAGGAGGAAAACAAGGCAATTGTTCATATTTGAGTCTGGCCAGATACTCAAAACTAAGTCCCTTTTCCTGAAAATTGTTCCATTGTCCCCTACATGCATCCCTAGATGACTCTAAAAATAAGGTACCTGATCATGACTCTTGCAGATAGTTTGCTACAGAGTTAAACAGTTTCCCCATTATTTGCATTTTAGATGTTTTGGTGGCACCTTCTGTGTATCAACTGTGTTTTATCTATCTCAGATAAATGGTTAAAGATATCAAAATAAACCAGTAACCAAAGGCTATTGTTCTTCTTTCTCCAATTCTTGAGAAAAATTCAACGAAACACAGTTCATACCGGCAAACCAGTGGGCAAAGTACCAATTGCCCAATAGGCCATGTAATAAAACCCAAGCCAAATTCAGTAACTGAGAAGCTTTGTGATCTTTAAGGCACAAGGGGCTTAATCCAATATATCCGCCATGTCCACGTCCCTCTGCCCCTACCATACAGGCCTAAGCGACTACTTCCAGTGCAAAACTTCCCATTTATGATTTCGTGCTTAAACACCACTTGTCTGTAATGGCAAAGGGGAATGAAAGCCATGGGAGACTGTGTGCTTAAGAGATTCCTTGACTTTGCATCAGTTTGCTTTTGCCTCACATGCTTGTTGAGATGAAGAGACAACAAAATTATAACAAGCACATAAATGGAGTTCACTATGTACCTGCACCTTTCCAAGTGCTTTACCGATATTAAGATATTTAATCATCAGAAAACACGCCACAAAAAAGGACAGCATTTTTACCACTGAGTAACTATTGTTTGTACCCAAGAATGAATTCTTGAGACATACTAACTTTAACTAGGATATTGATACTGTTAATTACCATCAATTTGAAACTATCCAGTTAAAAACTAGTGAAGTGGGCTGTTTTGAGATGTGTGCATGGGTGGAAAATGTGACTCACTCTCCATAGAGAGACCAACAATCAAATTGAGATGTAATTGACAACTAATGCAAAGCATTATGGGAGAACATGGAAAAGAAACATAGGTTTTCTCTGAAAATTGAGTGGTAGGGGAGTGCACAGGTAAGTTTTTAATGAGGGGGCATCTGTTATTCAAACTTAGTCCCAGATGTACCTAAAGTAGTAAGCATGAAGCCTTCACAGAAAAAGGAGCAAGAAATGTAGTTTATTTTGGCTCTGATTGGCTGCAGTTTCACCCACCTCCATGCTTTCGACAAACATTTTTTGAGGGCCTACTAAGTGCCCGGACTACAAAGACTTGGTAGAGTTCAGCATAAGCAATGGACAATGTGATAAAGCCACTATCCTATGTTATAAAGCTACTACATGTATACCCAGAAGGGGTGGGAATTCAGAAAGGAGAGATTTAGTAGACGGAGTTGGTGGTGGGCTTTTAAGACAGAGCATTAAAAGTTCACAAGTGTGACATATTGAGAAATTAATTTTCAAGTAAATCTTCCAATCTGACCTAAATTGTGAGCCTGGGTTTTCCAAGCTGACCCCTTCTACCACTGATAATAGAATAATAACCATAAAGCTCATACTTCTGTGTTAGTGCTAATTTTAAATATTCTGTCTCTTTGTCAGACCACAGGTCCCAATTTGGGGGCCAGAAAATATGGTCATTGTGGTTAATAGAGATGCAATTTACAGCAGATTTCCCTTGCTCTCCAGTTGCCAGAATGCGCAAGAGCCTTCCTTTCCCACCTCACTCCCCATCTTCTGCCTCACTGCTGAGAGCCCAGCACAGCACTGGTTATCAATTACACTAAAGGTGAAAATTCCTCAGGACATTAGACAATCAGCATGCTTTAAAAAGTAAATTCAACTACTTAGAGAGTAATAGAGCTACATTCTAAAAAATTCCAGCATGACCATTTTAAAATTTCTAAATTTCATTGAAATTCTGCTCACAATTATCTTCTTGAATAATAAGTTATTCTATTCCAACATGGCATTTGATTGATTTTAATTATGACAGAATTTACTGTCTGCTTGTTTCTTTAATCCGATTTTAAGGAAAATTCACTAGTCTTGCACTAGTGTGAGAGTGAGTGCTTTAAGAGATTTAGATGAAAATGCTTCTTAAACCTTTGAGACGTGCATTCCCTGTCTGCCTTAATATCTTTCTGTAAAATGTATTATGTTCTGCAATTTACTAGCTGTCCATTTGTGGGTGAGTTAATGTCTCTCAACTTCTTTTTACTCAGTCATACAGTAGGATTCATAAAAAAATTTTAACAGAGATATTGTAAAAATTAACTACAATGGCAGCTTAACCATCTGCCTGAATTCAGATGTTTTGCTTTGGCAACACCATAATGTGTTAATCTCAAGGTCGATGGGCTCTTATGGCTATGATCATGACAAGCCCTTCAGAAGTGAGGAACCCCATCCATACCTCCTGGGCATAAGACCACACACTCTGCCTTTTTGAAAAATACCTCTAGGTCTGTCCTCCTGCCCCAAAGTGGTAAGAGATATATTTAGCAGGACTCCACATTTTTGATTAAATCCCCCTACACTCTTCTCATTCAAGAGCTCATCAAGTGATGCCTAATTAAAACCATAAGACATAAACCACCACTTGCTTTAGTAAGAAAAGGAAGAGGGTGGAAGTGGTGATTACAATATGATGTGAAAGAGGGCTGCTGCCTCCGATGGCATTGGAAGTCGGTCCCAGGGAGGTGTTCTGTACAGTCAGCTCCTGCATCTCCCGCTTTCTGTGCAGTGTCAGTGGAGAATTGTTTATCTCTCTCTTTACACAGAATGTCTCCTCTTCTCTCTGCCCTTTTCAAACTCAGTCTCATTTTTTAAATAGCATGTTTGTTGTACTGCTTCTTCTCAGATACTTCCAATGGCTGCTCACTTCCTAGATTCTAGAGAAGTAGTTCTTAACATTTTGCAGTTCAGATATGGTTTTGATAATCTCAGAGAACCTAGGATCCTCTCCCCCAGAAAAATGTACACACACACACACACACACACACAGTTTTATTTTGACTCAGTGCTCTAAAGCCTGTCCATAAACTCCAGGTGAAACCATTTGCTCAAGAAGATAAGAGCCCATATTTCTTGCCCTAAAAGTCAAAGCTCTCTGTCACCTACCATTCATTTCCAATGACTTGGCCATTGCTGAAATCTCAGTGGTAAAGTAGCCACTCTGATAATTTTCACTTATCATATTAGCTGACTCGTGCTAGCACTGCTGCTCCGAGAATTATTGATTTCTCTGAGGATTCTAGGGCACTGGCACTCCTAAGTTCTCGCTGTCCTCAGCGCTGCTCCCCGTGTGCCCCTTTTCTATTCAACAGCATCGTTGCCATTACCCATTCGTGCAATCATTCCCCTTGTTGTCTTCTTTAATTCCCTTGTCCTTTAATTTTCCCTTTGTATACTTGCCCAGCAATATACCCATCTGGTTAAACCCAACTCTCTAACTGCTTTATGTCTGCTTCAAATAATGAATGCAACTAAGGAAATGCACACAGCATGCTGATAGGTCTTACTTTACGTATACGACTACACATTTCAAATAGGTCTTGATATTGTCTGGCAATTCTAACAAATTTCCCAGTAAATGTTTTTGTTCACACTCCTAGAGGACTTTTAATCTTCTTTTTTAAACTTCCAACTTCCACCCTCCAGCCACACACTATCAGTTGATGATCTTGCTTTATACTTTTTTGAGAAAACGGAAGTATTCTGATGAGAATTACTTCATCTTCTACTCCAAAGACACCACTTGACCTAGAATTTCTCTTCTCTCCCACTTTATTGAACTATCTCTCCTTCTCTCTATAAAAGACAAGCCATTCCATTGTGTACTGGAAGTTTTACCTCTTTCACTACTCAATAAATTCTGCCATGCAATTATTTCTGATATCTCCCTGGACCATCAGTTTCTTCCTCTTCACTGGAATGGTTCCGTCAGCGTTCTAACATGCTGTAATGCTTCCCATCTTAACAACAAGATGGTGCCTCCCTTGGCTCCCATTGCCCTCTAACTGCTGCTACTCCATCGCTTTACTCCCTTTCCCAGCAGAAATACCTACACTGTTTGTCTCAATTTTCTTACCTCCCATTCTCTTGGTAATACACTCGACCCTTTCATCCCCATCATGTCAATGAAACCATTCCCGTCATGGTCACCAACTCTCTCCATCTTGTGAAATCCAAATGTGACGTCAAAGCCCTCTTCTTCCTTGACCTCTCAGTAGCATTTGACCCAGATGACATTCTTTTTCTTGAAGCATTTCTTTCCTTATCTTCTAGGACACCACACACTCCCTGGGTTTCACTCCTACATCACTGACTGCTCCTTCATTCTCTGCCTCTACCTCAGGGATGCTTCAGAACTTGGGCCTTGGTTTGTTACCTCTTCCCCTCCTTTGGTGATCTTACACGGTTTAAATGTCACTAAACACCGATGACTCCTAAGCATGTATCTCCAGCTCCAACCTCTCAGTTTATCTCCAGTAGAGTCAACAGCCCAGTTACCACTGGGATGACTCGTGGGAGTTCAAACTTTAAAAGACCTGGACAGAATGACTGATTTATTAAACACCTTCCCCACAAGCCTACTCCTTGCCCATCTACCCTTTAATCCTCAAACACTTAACCCGTCCTATAGGTTCTTCCACCAGAACATATCAGCATCCTATTACATCTCGCCGTGTCCACAACCAGGACCTCTAACTACCCCTGTCCAAGCCTCTCACCTCTCATTGGACTCTGCATTCATCTCCTCGCTGGTCTCCCTGCTTCCACGGCTGCCCTTCTGCAGTCCAAGAATAAACTTATAAAACAGAAATCAACTCATTTCACTCTCCTGTTTAAAATTCTCTAACATCTTCTCAGCACATATAGAATAAAATCCAGATTTATTACCATGATCTTTATCGACTTTTATACTGTGACCCAACCTACTTCTCTGAATTTCCTGCACCCCTCTCCAGCCAAGCTGGCCCCACAAACTTGTTCCTGCGCGGGGCCTTTATCCTTGCCGAGTTTTCTACTGGAACACTCTCCCCCGGGGTTTTGCATGGCTGCTTCATTCCCATCATTCGGGGTTCTGTTCTTTTTTTTTTTTTTTAATAAATTTATTTATTTATTTATTTATTTTTGGCTGTGTTAGGTCTTCGTTTCTGTGCGAGGGCTTTCTCTAGTTGTGGCAAGCGGGGGCCACTCTTCATCGCGGTGCGCGGGCCTCTCACTGTCGCGGCCTCTCCCGTTGCGGAGCACAGGCTCCAGACGCGCAGGCTCAGTAGTTGTGGCTCACAGGCCTAGTTGCTCTGTGGCACGTGTGATCTTCCCAGACCAGGGCACGAACCCGTGTCCCCTGCGTTGGCAGGCGGATCCCTAACCACTGCGCCACCAGGGATGCCCCGGGGGGGTTCTGTTCTTGTTCCTCTTCAAAGAGCTCTTCTAGATCACCCTATCTGAAAACACTGCACCTGTTTATCCTCTAGACATGTAGTTCTCAACCAGGGGTGATTTTGCCACCCAGGGGCCCATTAACGATGTCTGAAGACATTTTTGGTTGATGCTACTAGGACAGTGCTACCAGCATCTAATGGGCAGAGGCCAGGGATGCTGCTAAACTTCCCACAAAGCACAGGACAGCCCCACAGCAAAGAGTTATCTGGCTCCGAATGTCAATAATGCTGAAGTTGAAAAACCATGCCATTGCTCTGCTTTATTATTATCACAGCACTTACTAGTATAATAACAATAGCTTACATTTGTTTTAGATTTACCATGTGCCAGACACTGTTCTGTAAATACAGTAAAAATTATAAAGCTTTTCATGTATTTTTCTCATTGGTCCTCACACCAACCCTACGAGGCAGGTACTATTATTATCTTCATTATATAGACAAGACACTGAGGCATGGAAAGCTTAAATATCTTGCTCGAGGTCAAACTGGGGAACTGGGATTTGAGTCCAGACTGTCTGGCTCCAAAGCCTACCCCTTTAACCATTATATTATAGGGCTGTGAGATTACATTTTTGACTATGTGTCTATTATCTGTCTTCTCCCCCTAGTATATAATCTCCATGAGAACAGGGTCCTTGGCTGTCTTGTTCATCCCTGGACCCTCTCTATCTAGACATATAGTAGGCACTCAAAAATCTTGAATGAGTGAAGGGTCCCATGTACCCTTCCAGCATTACTTCCCATGATTTTCGCAAACAAACAAAGACAATTTCCCAGGTAATGACATCCTTCCTCTCTATCCTTGAGGCATTCCACTTTCTTTCCTTCTCTGTGACTCAGCCCACACTCTCTCCCAGGTCTGGTTTGTCCTCCTTACCCCTTTCCTCAATCCTTGTACAAATGGTACCCATTTCTCCAGCCTCACCTCAAATCTTACATAACACATTTCAGGTCCCTATATACATACTGTCTTCTGGTGGGAAGAATTTTAGAGATCATAAAATTCAAATGATTTATTTTACATTTGAGAAAATAAAACTCAAAAAAACTAAATAAGATACTGACAAAAAGCCCCCTTTCTCTTTCTTCTGTTTGGAATTGGCATATAACTGAAATGCTGGTGGGAGGAGATAATTTGTAGAAGCTTCTGGGATAGCATGTCCCCTATAGCTTAGCAAAGTACTTTTCCTCAGGTACTGCCTTTACTTAGCTGACTACATTTCCCCAGTTTCATATTTTCTTTACTCCTAACCTTCAGGACAATGTGTCCTCATGTTCTTATTTAGAATAATTTCCACCTGTGCCCTGATTTATTTTTAAAAATATCAGAAGTATGGTTCTTGCCTTTAGGGAGTTTAGAATAGACAGGGAAGAGACAATGTATGTTTTTATCTGAGGTCTTCCTTTGTGATTCATCCTGGTTCATATTCTGAAGGAGTTACTGGAAGAATAGGTCATGGCTCTCCAAATTGTTCTGATTATTTCTGGGAATGTAGCAGAAGAAATGTGGTTTTGATTTACACCTAGATGATGAACAGATGTTGGCATACTTAATAATTAGGACAAGAGAAAAGAAATTCCACAGTTAGCCTTTATGATATCATCAATTTGTTCTATAATATACATGGTTTAATTCAACAGTAACTTATAAAAGGCTTCTGGCACTTCTTCTGATGGAAAGGAATTGGATAAATGGTGTTTCTGGTGAAATACTCTCTTCTTAGGTCACTGAACACGTGCAGGAAAGATATACCCGGAGAAGACTCTTAGGTTGTTTAAGGCCATTTCAATGTGGACAAACCTAGTAGTTATTTGGAGAACAAGATATTCCACAGGGTGACAAATTACCATCCTTCAGACTACCTGAGGATTCAAAGAGGAAAACCTTTCTGTATAATAGGAAGATCTGGCAGTCACCACCTTAACCAAAATATACAATGCAACATGACTGAAGTTGGACATCATTGAAGTGTGTGCCTCCAGATGTGATGCCATGTAAAGCATCACTTAGGACATGGCCTTACCCCAGACTGATAAACAGTTTCTACTCAAGCTGAAAGAACTAATTTCCAGTTTATAGGAAACAAAGGGAATGAGAAACAATGTAAACGTCATCGCAAAGAAACAGCCACACAAATACTGATTGTGGAACATTTTACAAGACAACTGGTTTGCTCTCTTCAAAGGTCAATGTCATGGGGAAAAATAGTGGAGGGCAGTATACCAGATTAATAGAGACTAAATGCATGAACCTCAAATATAACCTGGTTGAAGAACAAAAGAATAAAATCATTAATAAGGAATAATGGAAGAAGTTTGAAAATGAAATAGACATTAGATGATATTAGCAAACTACTTATTTTCTTGGTTGTATTACAGAATTAACGCTGTGTAGAATAATGTCCTTATTCTTAGGGTATCAATATCTATGAGAGAAGTGTGTCATGATGTCTGCAACTTAATTTCAAATGCTTCTTCAAAATGCACACACATGGGGATGTAGCAATACGGCAAATGTTAATAATTAAATCTAGGTAGCAGATACCTTTCACCTTTTCTGTTTGTTTGAATGTTGAATGTAAAAATGTTGAGATGAAGCTAATGGTGGTCTTCTGGAAAATTACCCACTAAAGCTATGTCCCACTCACATTTGTTAGCCTGCATTCTTTCTTAGGAACCATTTTATGAAAATTTCCTATCCTGTAAAATTACTTAAATAGCCATCTACTTTCCTTTTCCAAATCTGCTGCAAATTCTAATTAGTGATTGGCAAAAAGTATTAGAGTGCCCCCAAAAGAGATATTAGGTACAAAATCAAGGCCATTGTATAGATACTGGCTTGGGAGTATCACGATCTGGATTCCAGCACTTATACTTCCATTAACATGTGTATGATATTGGCCAAACCACTTAAATACCTACATAGATTGAGCCTCAATTTCATTTTATTTCGAAGGATCTGGATTTCGTGGTCTTCCACTTCTAACCGATGATTCCAGGCTATGAATTTGTATAATACAGTAAAATTAGATACTATAAAGACATGGCATGTCTAGAATTTGGATCTGCAATGCATAGTGCAGAAATCACACAGCCCTTTGATGCATTTATACTTTTCACACTGTAGAAAATTGAAATGTGGCACAGAGTCATAAATATTTAACAAGAAAAACTAGGCCTATGAAAAGCATTCAGCAATACGTGTGTGTGAAGCTTTGCTGAAAGCAGTCATTGGACAGGCGGATCAAGTGACTTTATGTCCTGGAAAATGAAGACAAGTATAAAGGAGTATGAGTCTGTGAATTTTTTGAAAGTCATTGGTAAGCCAATAAATATTATGAAGAACCTAGGGGCAGGACAGGAATAAAGACACAGACTTAGAGAATGGACTTGAGGACACGAGGAGGGTAATGGTAAGCTGGGATGAAGTGAGAGAGTGGCATGGACATATATACACTACCAAATGTAAAATAGATAGCTAGTGGGAAGCAGCTGCATAGCACAGGGAGATCAGTTCGGTGCTCTGTGACCACCTAGAGGGGTGGGATAGGGAGGGTGGGAGGGAGACGCAAGAGGGAGGAGATATGGGTATATATGTATACATATAGCTGATTCACTTTGTTATACAGCAGCGACTAACACAACATTGTAAAGCAATAATACTCCAATAAAGATGTTAAAAAAAATATTATGGTGTGTCTAGCAATCATGAAACGTGTTTTCCCATTAATCCTATGACACAGGTAAGTGTAGGATTAGTACCGCCATCAACAGCTGAGACATTTGATGTCAAATATCTGTTACAAATCACCGTCTTATGAATTCTTCAAATGCAGCAACTAACAATTCATGGGGAAAAGGGCCCTGATCTCAAGGCTTTCAAGGATGCTCTGAATATATGATCATTAGTGCTCTGGGGATCTTGGAGATTATGAATCACGTTGAACTACGTAGTCGTACACACCAATGTGTTCCACATTGTACTCAAAAGTTAGTGTTGATTTGGAAAGGGCCCTGAACATTAAATAGAATGTTGACCTTTAGCAATTATTAAGCCACGTGCTAGAGCAGCATTTGTTTGATTGCTTGGAGGTTTACTCCACCTATTTGACTCTATCAACTAGTTGATACAGTGACGATTGCATTGAGAGGTTGACCGTTTTGAGAAGTTTATAAACCCCATCAGATCTCTCCTAACAGGCTCATGTTGAATAAATGAGGAAGCCAAGCCAAATGTACAGACAGGACTACCCACACGTAAAAAGTATGCCATATTAATTAGCAAAATTTTAAACTATCCCTTCAAACTTTTGACTCAGGTTAGGTCAAAAGGAAGCACATTTAATGAATGGCATTTTACATCAAGAATGAAAAATGATGGTAATTCAAATCCCAAGTTATATCCTGATCATTGCACAATTTTGGCGAATCTCAAAGGATATTTGATTTCATGTACAGCTCCTCTTATGGCATTTCATTTATTACATTTTTATAGGAAATAGGTTTTTCTTTGCCACTTTCATTACAGAGGATTCTTGCTTTTCTCATCATTTATTCATTCAACAAACATTTTTGGGGAACCAGGAAAATATTAAAAAATAAACATGGTCCATGTGTTAGAAATATGAACAGGGGGTTAAATGAGATTGAGAAAGGACATCTAGCCCGTGCTGGGTAAGCATGTAAGCTGTAAAAAGAATAAGCAGGGATTGCTGCAGGATGTGACACACCAAGATGGAGGTGTTAGGGGTAGGAGTAGGGAAGTGACACGATGGAGGGGGTGGGGGACAATGAACCAGGTAGAAGCAGCAGCGTTTCGAAAGGCTTGAGGTGGTGTAACAACAAGATATGCTTGACAAAGTACAAGTAGCTCAAAATGCATGAAATGTAGAGTGGGGTGTGCAGAGGCAATTAGGAGAAAATCTCACATATTGAGAGGTGATCAAGAAAGATTTTGTAATCCACGAGGGAAGCTGGACTTTATTCTGAGAACACAGAGCTATCTAGGAAGTTACTAGCATGAATAAAGTGTGTTTTAGAAGGAGAATGCTGGCTCTTATGTACAGGTTGAACAGGGTGGGTCTAGAGATCTGTACAAGGTTGTTGCCATAATCTGAACAAAAAAAAATCTGAGAATGTGAATTAAGGGAGTGGTGAGGATGAAGAAAAAAAGAGGTAGTTTGAAAATAGCAATAAACCCACAAACATGTTTGTAAGTTTAGCTATCTGAAAAAATCTGAATTGTGTGAAGCATAAAAGTTATGATGAGAGTTAGCTATAGATATGAATTCCAGAAAAAAATCAACGCATGACATTTATTGAACAGTCATGTTTCAAAATATTTTCCCTTGGTAGACAATGTTCCAATCAAAATGTCAGCAAGGGAATACAAACCAAACCAAACAAAATGAAAAACAAAACAAACTTCCATCTCCTCATCCCCCTTATTTTCTCTCCTAAATAACGGATTCATTCTTTAAAAAATACATCAATGGAAGAAGTTCAATGCAGTGTATGTGTGAGCCTGGTTTTGTGAATGGGACATACTTTACAGCATACATCTTTAATATGTAAAATGTAAAGGGCTGAATAAGATAATAAAACCTTCTCCAAAATGTCACTTAGCTTTTATTTTATCAAACAGATAAAATATAATTCAGTAACATAAAATGCAAAATTATGACCTGCTGGACTGCTCTCTAGTCCAGAACTTGTCCTTCATCAGTGTGTCAGGGTGATAAAGCCAGACACCTCTCTCTGGGCAGTAACCCAAAATGGGTCCCTGGGCTATAACTTAACACTATCACTCCCCCAATTTCTACCCCATCCTCCAACAGTCACACACCCAGAGTAAGGACGGGGTCAAAGGACAAAGGAGAATGTTTCCACAGTTCACAGTCCCAGCGTCTATAGCTTTCCCCTTCCAGTCTGCTTGAATTCCCTTCCCATCCTCTCCCTACTCCCTCATCCAGAGGAATGCAGCCCCATATGAAGTTAGTTTTCAGAGTCCGCAGTCATGGGACTCTTAGGGGATGCTCTATAGATGGGGAAATTTCACAGCCCTCGGTTAGTTGAGCATGGAATGGAAGATTTTGTCTCCTCTAGTACCTAAGTCCCCTTTGCTTTCAATTTCTTAATTTTCCTCTAGTTCCAAACTTTGGGAATGATGTCATGTTTTTTCTTCTGAAGTAATTCACCTTTCCTCTAGCCTGAGCCGTCTCCCACAGTTTACTTAAGAGCCAGAACAGCAGAGTAAAAAATGGTGTGAGCGCTAGAGTTAGGCAAACAAGTTCAAATCCAAGCCTTCTCATTTCCAGCTCTATAGTCTTAAACAAGTCTGGCCACTCCTCTGTTGTCTCATCTGTAAAATAGGGATTACAAAATCCTTTTTCCCTTGGGGTTTTTAAAGTACATTTAAATGAATCAATTCATATAATGTACTGAGCATACGGTCTAGCACTAAGGAAGTGCTCATGTGAATACATTATGTTAATTCTGGAAGTGATTGGTTCTTTTTCTATCTATCTAGACCTCTCTGGTTAGTTTCTTTGGGAACTGAAACTCATATTAATGCAGTCCTAGACTCCTTCCTCAGGAATTCCCTGATCTAGCTTCTCCTCTGTTCTTATTTTTAATGTTTTCTATCAGACCAACTCTACTTACCCGAACCTCTCCAATCTCTATCAGCCCATTCTGGTTTAATTTTGTTTTGCTTTGTTTATTTGTTTACGTATCTTCTCTGAAATCCCTGGGCTTCATTATAATTTTCTCCCTAAAATACTGGCCCATCTCAGGGAACAGTTTCACATCTTATAACACACATTAGTCTTCCCTATCTTCTTCTACCTGTCTACCTTGCTGTTCATTCATTCATTCAAGCTATGCTAATCACTTTTCTCTACATTCAAGGAGTTCAAAATGTAATGGGGAAGATAGACAATATATTGTGATGAGTAGAATGATGAATTCCAATATTAATTAGATAACATGTGTAAAATGCTTACCTAAAAGAGCACCTGGCAGATAGTAAGGATCATCAAATATTACATATCTGATTATAAGGTATAAAGAATATCACTGAAGTGAAGCACATGTCTCCAGTTCTGTGTTCAGTGATGAACAGGAGATTTCTGGGAAATGGGAGGAGGAAGAAATTCTGCATTCCTTGTCAAGGAAACAACACGTATAAAGGCAAACATGGTGGAATGCAGACTAAAACAGCACTTGGTGTTGGCAGACTCCAAGAATTTCTAGGGAATAAGGGGAGAAGGAGGCAGTGGAGGGGCAGGAGGTGAGGCTGCTAAATTAGGCAGATGTCAGATAGTAAAAGTCCCCTTTATACTATGCCAAGTCATGCATTTGGACTTGACTCTGGAGCAGAAAGAATTATTTGCAAATTATTAAATGCCTACTCTGCAACAGATGGCATCATAGATGCTTGACATTCATTATCCTATTTAAACTTCAAGTGAAATACAAGGTAGATAGATATCAGTTTGGTTTCATTGTTATGGAAATCAAAGGGTCAACTGAGAAAATGGTACAGACAGGATTTGAATGAAGGTCCACTGGATTGAAATTTCATATTCTATTACACTACATTTTGGAAGAGACTGGACTAAGTTAGTGGGAGGTGAGGCGTAGCACTGGGATATGTCTTAAGAAAATGAATAATGTGAATAAATTTGATTTTTAAAATCATAACTTTGCAGCAGTGTGGAGAATAGATTGAGGAAGGAAGAACCTAGAAGCAGAAAAGCCCATTAAAACCTGAAGCAGTAATATGGTGAGAGGTGTAGGAGTCTAAACAAAGATAATGGGAAATTCAGAGAAAATGCTGAATCTAAGATCTATTTGGTAAAAATAACCGACAACATCAGCATTCTCAAAATGCTCACTGACATTTCATCACATGAAGCCCAAGTTATGGAGGCTTAACCATCTCACCATAATGATCAGAGGACAAGAAGAGGGGAAGGAAAGACAAAGAGTTTTTGCTATAAGGGGTAACTGGTCCTATTAAGAATATTTTGGGAGTTCCCTGGTAGCCTAGTGCTTAGGATTTCAGGCTTTCACTGCCATGGCCCAGGCTCAATCCCTGGTCGGGGAATTGAGATCCCACAAGCTGTGCGGTGCAGCAAAAAAAAGAATGAGGTTTTTAACATGCGGCTACCGTTCAAAATTCAACCTATTTTTTATAACAAATAAGGAAGCACTCCCAGAGCTGGTGAATAAAATGAAATTAGAGGCAGGTAAAGGATAAATTCTTGGAGAGGCGCTAATCAAGGGAGAAAGTTATGGTCTTGCCACAGTTAGTAACAGGGGAGACCAGCATGGGCTGTAGAAGCTCTATATTAATGTGCAGACTGAGGGTTTGGAGGCAGTTTTTATAGGTTATTTCACAGAGATTCTTTATTCAACTCAAATATTTACCTACTGCTTCTGTGTGCCCAATAGCATGGCTGGGCAGTGATAAATGCCCCTTCCAGGATCCCAGTAATGATTTTTTTTTAAATGCATATTTGGAGCCTTAAGAAATAGAAGACCATGCTGGGGACAATACTTTTAATTTTTAATACACATTTCGACTTGTCGAGAATTTGTTTTTTTTAAATTAGTGTTGCCTGTTTTTCCACTAAGAACAGGCAGAGTGTGCTTTAGAGAGAGACACTTCAGAAGTTCACAGGGACCTCTGCAAGGGGCGATCCCCTCCATAGTGCTGGGGGGAGGGAGCTTGAAAGTCCCTGTGAACAAAATATGAATGGACTAGAGTCCCGGATGGTTCAAGAAGAAGCTGAATGTCCGCCAAACAAACATACAAATGTTTCCCTGTGTCTGCCAGTAGGAAAATGTCTAATGGTACAGTTTAAAGAGGAGAAAGAAGGATGGTACCTTAGACTGATTGATTCCCAGGTCATAAACCCAGATGCTCCCTTCAAATGATCCCATACTGACATCATACTAACACAAAGCAAGGCGACCTTTTTTGGTAGCGCTCCAGCAGAATCACTCCCTTGTTTTCCATGACCTACATCAGAGGGATTTTGTAATAACACAGTCCTGGTTGTTCAGGTACCATCACATTACCACTCGGGCATATTAAGGAAAACTTACACTTGGCTTCCTTTCTCAGTCCATGACAAGGATTTTGAAAAGTCCTAAGAAGGGTTTACAAAATCATGAGAGATGGACCTGGACTGCTCATACAATGCCTGGAATATGGCTTTATGTGTTCCCTAATGATGAGGGTGCGGCTGATCACCCAGCTCATTCTAGAGGCCCAGCTCGATGACAGGCTAGCGCTGTCCTATAGTCGCTGCCCTTGGTCCCTCTTAGAAGCCAACCTCCACCTCCCAGTAGGTGGCAGGTACTCCTGGTGTCCTTTGATGGCTGTTCTCACCAGTCCTCCCTGACATGGCACATTCTGGACTTGGCTCCTTCATGAATGAGAGGAAACTCTTACTTTATCAGAGTGGACTTATCAGATTTGCTTGGGCAGTTCCCGGGTATCAGCAGTACCACGAGGGTGCCAGGACACATTGACCTGAGGCTTCTGAGAGATGCTGAACAAAAGGAAATTTTTCCTAATTCACAGATTTTATTGCAAGGTCAAATGGAGGCTATTAATTCAGCCACTTTCCTCTTCACGGAACTTAGGTAGCTTGGTAGCTCAACATGCATACATCGATCAGCTTCTTGGGAAATAAATTGTGTTAATAAGTTGAACAAACACTCGCGTAATATTTTCTATGAGACAGGCCTTTTGCTAGGCAATGGTAAATTTGAAGTCAGACTCTAACTCCAATCTGGGGAAGGAAACAAACAAACGTCCCCAAAACTCTAAAAAGAAGACAGAGTATTAAAAGAGGTAAAAGAAAAAAGTTAAAAGAGCTTTTTATAGTGTTACTTTATCCAGAGGTGTTTGCATTTCAGTGGTATCACAGGTGGAATTTAAGATGCTGGCCAGTGAGTGGGGGGGTTTTGACCTTGGGACAGTCAGGACCCTCCCATTAGCCACACCGCCAGGGCAGCGCCCTAAACGTTCAGGCCTCAAGTAGCAGGCAAGCAGGTGCGGGAAAGCAGCAAATGGGAGTTCATTTTAAGTTCAAGAAAATCAAGGAGGTACAATTGAGTTACCTCAAATGGGGAGAGTTTGAAGGGCTTCACAAATGTGAAGGTCACTCCTTTTCAGAGGCTGTTTTGATGTTCTTTGTTTAGATCTAAGCTGAGCATGCAGACAGCCAGAGTTAGTTTTCAACAAAGCCATCCTCCACATTATCTCCTTACATGCATCCTGGCAAAAATAATCATCATAAAAATAAACATTTTGCTCTGTCCCTTAGATTTTATTTTCTGTCCCCTTGTTTATTCCCCTTCAAGCCAGTAGATAAGTTCTTCCTAAGAACAGCATGAGGTCACTGCTTGCAGCAAACATCTGCATAGATGACCAAGGAAAACAAAGTGTGTATGTATCATGTTTCTCACCAACATTGCTGCCTACCTAGGCTTTCTACTTTATTTTGGACCCAGAGACCAATTTTACGTTCCTAGTCAACCAGGTCTCTCTGTAGGCATTAGTAATTTATCTTGGTGTGATAAGATGTTTCCAGCCTCCAGTGAGTGCGTCTTCTCTCAGTAACATCTCTTTTGCCTGGACTCCCCACCTCCCCACTTTTTTTTGTAATCTCTCTCCTACTCAGCAGTCCCCTATCAGCATCTGCTCTTAGGTCCTGCCCAAAGACCAAGGTGTAATCATATCTTCAAGTAGTTTTGCCAAGGCTATTTGCATTTAAATGGGATTCAAAGCATTACACTGAAGGCATTGCTCTCACAAGGCAGAAATTTAGACATTATTGGGGAGATGGAAGAGAATGCAGGGGGTGGAGGACAGCGATGAACTAGCAAGGGCCTTTCTCCTGCTTCTACAGTAGTCAATTCCCTCTTCTAAGTGTAAAGAGTAATCACGTCTATACCCAGTCAACCCCAAGGAGGTCAGACTTGACTTTGACATCGTATCTTTTCAATTACACCCTTCTCCTATTTACATAAACTACTCATAATTTTGTGGATTCCTGTAACTCTCACAAGCCAGCCAGGTAGGGCTAATCTGCCCAGGTTCACAGGTAGGTGGCAATGCTGGGACTTATTAAGCCAGATCTGTCTGGAACCAAAGGCCAGTCCCCATCTATTATTTTACCCCCATACAGCTTCAGAGGAAAATGCCCCTTCCTTGCTTTAATTCCATCCGTTTAACCCGTCTCTTGCTGACCTAAAATGCTTTATTGATTCCAACCTTATTTTCTAACGTTACACTTTTATTCTTCCTTTAATAGAAATACGTGTTACATCATGTCAGGTGTAAGGACACTTCTTACAGTTCAAGTACAAGATATCACCCTTCTATATTCTCTTCTGCAGAATAACACTAATTCCTATATTCCCATTACCATTCATCGAAGTTGCTACTGAATTCCCTATGGCCATCCAATTAATTGGCTAATTTTGCATTCTCCAAAGCCATGTCTTTTAAACATAGAAATAAAAAGGCAATAATTTCACATGTATAAAAAATATTCTTATTTTTATTGTATAGTTGATTTTTAAATTTTAAGACTTAGAATTTTAACTTTTATATTATTTTATTATGATGAACGTATTATAACTAAATGGTGACTTTTCAAGTTTAAACAGTGATTTAAAAATATTAGCTATACATATTATTTTTATTGTTTATATGATATTCTATAAATAAAATCATGCATCTTATAAATATTTATAGAACCTGAAGGTCACAAAGTGTATCATAATACATAATTAATGATGTTACAGAGGCAAAGTGTATTTAGCGCCACAGACCATAATTAATAAATAAATGAATAAAAGCAAGGGTAAAAAAATACCACTGGCCTAGAAATTTAGAAACTATAACCAATGCCTTAATATCACCCCTCTTTTAAAAAATACACAAAGAATTTGCATTACTTAAGAGAGCTTTCAGAGACATAATATGAAAACGTTAGTCCTGATAATTAGCTATAGAGATTAAAATGTTAATGGGCCATGCTTTTCAGAGATAACTGGAAAATGAAGCAAAGCACTTCCTGCATTCATTTCTGCTCCCTGAGACAACAGTTTATCTCAACTTCATTCAGGCCACCATTGATAATCCACCAATGTGTAATTTCAAATGTCCCACAGAGGATAACATACAACTTGCCAGTGAAACCTTTCTATATGACTAACAATTTAATGTCTTAGCCATAAGTTAAATCTTGCCTAATGTATGGTAAATGATGGAAAGCCCCTGTTATATCCATTCCTTCCAACAGATAATTGATGCAGAGGAGAGACAAAAGAAGGGGCTCACTCTAAAAAATAAACGCTCCACAGAGCAATCTCATGCCTCACCTAATGCAATATGTTTCTCATGGGTTTTTTGTTACCCTGTAGCATATTAAATTATCCTCCCAATTACCTTGGCAACTAACACAAGAGCTCCTAATATGCTGATGACTTTTGGACAATTACACCAGCTGTCAGTGAGAAATGATAATTAAGGTATCTTAATTATTAAGCACGATGAGAATATGCAAAGTGTTTGTTTTTTATAAAACTTGTGTCTAAAGCACAGAGGAATCCTCATGCTGACAAAATTCTCTTTCTCTACCTGAGATCAGCATTGTGGTCCCTTTTCTCTCTGGGGCTGGGAGACAGCCAGATAAACTGCAGCAACCTTTGAGATACGTGGTCCCCCCCTCCCGTCCACCCCCCCAGTTCTTTCCCTGGGTCTCTTTAGTTATAAAGGTAGCAGAATGTGACGATTTAAAGCTACATTTTTGGCCAGCTTACCTTCAGAACAATAGCAACAATAACAAAGAGTCAGTCCTAATAAAGGGTCTTTGAACAGTCAGCTTAAGCCACGTAAAAGTGTTCCTTTATTCTGCTTATTACCGTCTCCCCCAGAGGTTAACCGTCTTAAACGGCTGGCATTTCGACTGAGACCAGGAACAAAGCATTACTAGAAAGCAAAGAGATCTTCCTCTAGCGCCAGCATCTCTGCTTCCCGTAATTTTCAAGAAATAGAACAACTCAATGAAAAAGAACCGATACCTTTGAACGAGAACATTCCAGCACAGGAATATCGTCTTGTTGGCTGCTGTGCAGAACGAGTTGCTTGGACATATATCTCTCTCTTCTTAGCTACGGGGTCTGCTTGGTGACTGCTGCCAACATAGGCAGCGATACAACATGTATGTGGTGTTCGTCCGCAATAAAAGGAGACTAACCAGCCCAGCTTGGCGCTGCTCGCCAGAGGCATCAGATCTTTAGACCCTCGCCATCTGATTGGCCGCTTGCTGGTCTCACTGTACTCGGCTGCCTTAACCTTCCACTGTGTTCAGTATATTTTCCCCAGGGATATAGTTAGAGAATTGCTGGTTAGGGAATTGGAGGCAGGTTAAATTGAGCTGGTTTTAAAAAGCAGTGACATGATCTCCTATGAACATGTCTAATGTTTAATTTTCCAAAGTTCTCCATAACCTACCCGGGAGAAACCTAATAAAATGGATACAATTTAACAATAGCAGTTTTATGTTTCCTCTCTGAAAATACCTTGAGCTTAATGCATGCATAACACAGCACCGAAGTGATCAGGTGGCATCTTGCAGCGTGGCATGTCTGTATAATCAATATTAAATCAAAACAGATGAGGATGACAGAATATATTAAGAGGGTTATGAAAAATACCAGGCAATGCTGTTGAATAAGGCTGCTGAAGCCATCTCAAGAAAGTGTTATAAATCACTTACACAAAATGCTCTTACAATATTTATGGTTGACTTTATATATATAGCTATGATAATGAAAACCTAAAGATCAATGACAAGCAGTAAAGGCTTTGTTACCATCTCTGGAAGAAAAGTACCAGAAAGAAATATCAAATCTTATATTCTATGAAAGCAGGCCAAATAAGGAAAGAATAAAAAAGTACACCTTTATCATCTCCTATCCATATATTAGGTTCAATTTTATACTTGACTTTGGTCAAGGATTTAGAGCAGAGTATTTAAAAATACCCATTGGTATATATATTTTTTTTAAATGAGAGGCTTCAAATTAAAGATGGTGAATTGACTGCATATATTTAACCTTCTGTCCCTCACAAGACCTCACTAATACGACAATAACGTTTTTATTTTAAAAACCATAAACCCACAAAGACAAAGAAACGGGAAATTTGCAACCAAATTTAGAGAATTGGAAAGCAGATGGATAGGTGGGAAGCGAACAGGGAAAGCAGGGAAAGCTGAATCCCAAGATAGTAATGGAGAAAGTCGAGAAATAACAAGATGACACCAGCCCAAACAAGCTCTGGAATTAGTGACATAATGAATATTTGGAAGTGGAGATAAGGTGGGGCTAAAAACAGCAGGTGGTCTGACCACCCATCCTTCACCTTAATAGAACACTGGAGGTTTATTCTCTGGAGAGGCTAAAACAGTCTCTCTGAACTGGCATGGGTTTAAAAAAGGTACCAAAATGAAAATATGAGAGTTAATGGGAAATGGGTCTCCTTTCCTGCACTCAGCTCCTGGGAGACAGGTAGCAGTGTGTAGACCCTTCAGAAAGGACATTTGACGAGTGCGCTCTGGGGACTGACCAGCCCAAAAGATAAGACTCAAAGGAGCTAACATTGGACACTCCCTAACAAATGGCACAACCAGATGACCCAGCAGTGAAGCCACATTACTAAGCCCTACACAAGAGACTTTAGTGCCTCACTCTTATGTATGACAAGTACCTAATATCAAAGCAGAGACCAGAACAAACAAAAAAAGAAGCAGGCAAAAAACAGGCAAACAAACAAATATGGAAAAAGTAAATTGGAGGAAACAATGGGTGTATAGGGAGAACAGTTAAATACTATAATTAATGCCCCTATCAGAATAAAAGATGCACAAGCAGCTCTCACTTTGCATGGTTCCAATATGCATGAATGTCAGTTACACAGTTTAGTTTATAGCACCAGTCCCCTGGTAATACAGCTCAAATTTCGGTTACCATGGCGTATTAACTAAGGGTAATTGCATAGTGTACAAACTTTTCTGTTGGCTCTTCTGCCCACAGTCGCTAGTAGTAATAGATGCCCATCATGATCAGTGACCAATCACATCACTTCTTTCAAAGTCTGTTGGTGATTGTGACCAATCACAATCACTGCGCATCTGTTAGTTCACACACAGACTGCAGAGTATGTAGTTATGTCACCGTGTTGTCTCCCACTGATAAACCCATGTGACATTTTCCAGAATGGATGATAGAAAGAGGAAGTTGGCCAACAGAGATAAAATGAAAAAATGATAACACAGGAAGTGAAATTCGATATGATTAGTAAATGGAGGTACCAAAGCAAGATAGGAATGGGTTGCATAAACTATATTGCAAAAGTCCAATGAATATAAAAGCCAAGGTAAAGTTGCTTGAACATCTTTTAGTTTAAATTTTACTAGAAACAGAAAGCTGCTTACAGTTAAAGACTGTAATTAAAAAAACATTAATTTGGTTGGCAATCAGGTCAAAGTGTTAATGGTAGTCGCCACATTAAAAGAAAATGGTAATTACAGGAGAAGGGAAGAAGAAACTTTTATCTCCAGTAAAGGCTAGTTTCATTGTTTCAAAAGTTGGCATGAATTGATTAATGTTAAACTATCTTGTGAAATTGCTAGAACAGAAAAGGATGTGGCTGTGATATTTGCACCTAGATTCCAAAGATTGGTTAAGGCAACTGGGTATGATAAATTGGCAAATATTTTATACAGATAAAAGTGTTTGTGATGAAAAGGATGAAGATGTCTGAGAGGAAAATAATTTACATTAAAGGGTCTTGGAAATATTTCATGACACTAAAAGCACAAAGGATAAATGGTTGGAAGCTAACACAAACTTAGAAAGGAGTATGACAATTCACCAAGACATGGAAAAAAAATGCCCATTTAGTGTTGTAAGTTACACCATGAGAAGGAGGCAAGCACTGTTTTCAGAAAGAAAACACTTTGACGTTTAATCTTTTTAATGTTTTAAATTACAGTATACTAAGTAAATATTAGTTTTATCATTTTTAATTTTCTATACATTTAAAACTGTTAGCATGAGTTTTAATGTTCTGAAAATATTGTTCCAGTTCACAGAACAATTGTTATTTTCCCCATAGATTATTAAGATGGCTTTGCATGGTTTCTGCCTGAATGTTCATGCTCATTTTTACAATCCTGTACTACCATGCAAAATGAAGACTGACTTTATTTTATCTGAGATCCAAGAACAGGCAGTTACAAGAAAGAAATACATGGAACATAAAAAAAGCTCTTGGGAAATCTCAAGAAAAAATATTGGAAGATAAAGTTGAAGAAATATTCTTGAAAGTTGAGTAAAAAGGTAAAAAAAGGAAAATCATGAGAAAAAAGGTAAGAAAATTAGAGGTTATAGTTTAGGAATCCAACATCTGGAAAACAAAAGATCTAGCAAGAGAGAGTGAGGAAAACAAAAGGAAGAAAACCATCAAAAAATAATCCAAGAGAAATTCCCATGAGTTTCCAGATTGGAATTACACCATTAAAGCGCATGATTGCCTTGTGATTGTGGAATTTCAGAAAACTGAGGACAAAGAAGATCCTATAGACTTTTGCAAAGGAAACCATGCATTTCATGTAAAGGATCAAGAATTAGGATGGTATTATTCTCCTCATTAGCAATACTAGAAGCTGGAAGACAATGGGAAAATGTCTTTAAAAGTCGGAGGGAAAATCATTTCCAACCTAGAATCCTATATCCAGCCGAATTATCTCTAAGAGTTCAAACAGAATAAGACATAATTTTTTGATATCTAAGGTCCTTAAAATTTCCATCTCAAAAATTTTTTTCTCAGGAGTTTAAGAGGATATGCCCCAGCAAACTAAGAGAATAAAACAAAAAAGAGGAGATGCAGAATCAAAAGAACGGGGATCTAACATGATAAAAAAGTCAAGGAGCCAGCCACCCATCCCCCAAGATGGTATAGGAGTAAGATTTTAAAATAAATGCTATGTAGCCAATCCAGGGAGCCCCCAGCCCAAATTAGAGCAGGCCAGAAATTTCCAGGAGCGATACTGCTGGAAGATAAAACTGATAGGATGTATAACCAATATTTTCAGAAAGATGCAGAAGAAAATAATCCGTTGATGATGGTTGCCTCTGGAGAGCAAAACTGGAGGGTCCAAAGTGGGGAGGGGAAAACATTTTTTCCTATATATTTTCTATACTGTTAAGTTTTAATCATAAAATTTTTAATGAAATTAAGTAATTTTCAAATGCTGTAACTTTTATCCAAGAAGAAAAAAGTGCACTTTTGCCATTTAAGTGCTTCCACTTCTATAGTAACTTACTAATTTGATCTTCATATTGAATTTGTTTTCTAGTTTACAAAAAGTAAGACTTTGATCAATATAAAAATTAGAGTAATGTACCAGGCTAAATAAGCATGTATGGTGTTTGTTACACGTATCATGTCACAAACATAATGTATTTCAATAATAGACATAAATTACTCCTTAAGATTTCCTTGAATAGTGAATACTATATTTGTAAGATATTCCTTGAAAACCCTCCAAGGCACTTACTATGGGTAGAACTCCTTGGGGGAGGGGAGGTGGCTGTTAGTCTCTGGAGGTGGAACTAGAGATAAAGAATTCAGAGATGGCTGCTAGCGAGATGGCTAACATCCTCTTACTAAATCAGTAACATTACTAAATTTATGTAATACTTTCTGGGAACAGAATTTTCACGAAGGGGTGAAGAGGTTGGGCTTCTGGTCATTATTATGGGACGAATAGAAGCAGGTCATATTGATAAAGAATCTCGGAGGCAGAGAAAAGAAGTTACAGGGACTGAGAGAAATCGTGTGGAATGCTTTTGATGGTAATTGCAGCGGAATTGTAGTTATGGTCAGGGCTGTTCAGGGTCTTCGTTGCTGCACGCGGGCTTTCTCTAGTTGCAGTGAGCGGGGGCTACTGTTCGTTGCGGTGCGTGGGCTTCTCATTGCGGTGGCTTCTCTTGTTGCTGAGCATGGGCTCTAGGCACACAGGCTTCAGTAGTTGTGGCATGTGGGCTCAGTAGTTGTGGTGCACGGGCTTAGTTGCTCCGCAGCATGTGGGATCTTCCCGGACCAGGGCTCGAACTCATGTCCCCTGCATTGGCAGGCGGATTTTTAACCATTGTGCCACCAGGGAAGCCCAGAAAATACTTTTCAAATCAACCTTTTTGGTTAGAAAATAAAATAAGCATTCCTTTAGCATGTACCTTTACCTTCAGAATATAATCTGTAAGACTAACTTGTTATAAAAGATGGCTTTTCACAGCTGACATTTCTATTCACTCATACATTCATTTAGTTATTCATCAAACATCGTATACCTCCTTCATGTTCGTACCCGGATTTGTGTGGAACTGGATTTCAAGGTATAGAAAGGAAGACTGAAGGGAAGAGTATTAGAAAGAAGAGACTGATCCATCCTATAGTATAATCCATCTGGTCCGTCCTGTACCCTCCACTTCATACGATATACCCAAGGATATTACACACTCAGAGATGCCCTTTAAGTTTACCTCTTCCTATGCCTATGTAATCTATACAAGCAGATGCTAAGTGATCATGGACTTTACCTTAAATCTTGGGTTTTAGAAAGTAATTGAAAAATAAAGTAACTTCTGCTGTTACGGAAGTGAAATAGCTAACTTAAAATGGCAGACTGCCTATTTAACTAATTGAATTTACACATTTCTAACAGAAACTTTACTGTAAAGTAAGGGGATCTCTAAAGTTTTGAAATATAAATGTTAACTGACAGTTCCAAATCCAAAAACAAGGATACAGATAATTTTGATAATCAACCAATGGTATAAAAAGGCAGCCCCTTTCCTTCCTCAGCACACGCTGTTTACAGTAGTTTAGTTCTTTTGAGTCTGTCACTGCTTTTGTCTTCTCACATCAAAGCCATATTCAGCTGCAGATCTCAAACACAATGCAAAAGGCTGGTGTCTGCTTACTAGAGCTGAAATGCTTTGTTTCAGAATTGCCTTAACTTCTAAACTTATTGGTCTAGATTTACCACCTTGACCTACTTCATTCATTTATTTTCATGAAAATTGAGACTTCTGGTGCTGATTCATTCACATGAAAGGCATCCTTTAGACCAGTGTGAAGATAAAACTAATTATTATTCTGGTAAATTGCTCCATTCATGTTAGCTCTTCTGGTCAATAACCAGAGGAAATAAAATACTTATATCTCTATAAGTTATTCTGGGGAGCACTGAGGTTTCTACTTTAAAACTTGTTTTAAAGCACCAATATAATCCCTGATAAAAAATAAATCATCCCTCAGCTAAACTTCCTATTGTCTCCATCTCCTTCAGATACATTTAAATCATAACCACCTGCTGTTGACACTTGCCCCTCCCCCCCAATAAAGCAAAGGAAGATAGGAAAACAGGTGGAAATTGAACTGAATGCATTTTATTCAAAGCATCTTCCTTTTTCTTCCTTCTACTCTGGCTCAAGAATAAGAGGGTAGAGAGAAGTTTAAGGAAGGCCAACTCAGATACTGAGAATCAGAGGAGAAATAACGAAAATTCATAGTATGCACTTTCTAGGAGAAAGCTGGTAAAGATCAAAACGCAACAAAACTGTTATTGAGGGTCAACGCTTCCTTAATACCCACAAAGGTCCCTTTTATGGTGTTATGGTTATGGTGTTATGATGAAAGCATTCAATATCATTGGTATTCAATACCAAATGAGTTGCATCTATTAGATAAAAATTCATTTGTCTTTAATAGATCAAATATAAATATAACTAACCAGTAAAGCATAAATCAGCATGAGGTAAGTGGAAACACTTTGGTTAGTTGATATGATTCCAGTCAAAAGCTAGAACTTTGAAAATTTTATCTCAGCTTTTGCTGCTCAGTCGCAGGAAAATGACGATATCCATTATATTTTTAACATATTGAACACTTTTGTAGATTCCCATTCTTAATTTATCGGATTAGAATCCCAGAATGGACATCAATCCCTGATGTAAACAAAGGATCTGGTTATGAAATTGAAAACTAAAGGTCAGTACTTGACAAACTAACTTTTTGCCAAAACTATTCAACTAGAATATCTATGGTCGTATCTGTTTCATGAACAGGGGTTCCTGGTAAGATTTCATTTGAAGAAAGGAGTCTATTGCTAAAAAAAGGGTTGAAAATCACAACTCTAAAGTGGTAGCATTGGAATCTAAGTGGCAACGTACCAATATGACGTCAAGCATTATCTTTTCTTCCCTCTAAATGTACTCTTGTAGTTACTATATTTATCTATAAAATCAATTCATTTATACACTGTGCCACTCAAAAAACATTTTGAGGCAGCTCACTTATTTCTACTTTGTAATTTAGTTGACTTGTATGCACCTTCTCCACTAAGTTATGAGCACATTAACAATAGATACCGCCCATGCTGAATAAGTCAATGGAACGTAATCTCTGGAAGCCCAGTGAATAATTTCAGATTCACAGACTCAGATTTTAGACTTGGAAGCTTAGATTTGAGATCATTATACACAGTCTGATAGTACAACCTCATTTTTATTAAAAATAGTATGTTGACACATGGAAATCTCTCTAAAGACATTTGAGTATATCATTTTTTTAAACCTTAAGAATTTGAATGGTATTAGGTGGATGTTCACTCATGTGTTCCCCAGTAGACAGTGAAAGTCTTCTGGTTTAAGGGTCCTTGTGTTCTCCTTGACCCTTTGCATGTTCCAATACATTCTTTATTATTTTACTTTTTAAAATACTTTTTTGAGATATATTTTATATACAGTAAAATGCTCAGATCTCTGTACAATTTGACTAGTTTTGAAAAATATATACACCCTGTAACCAATCACCAAAATCAAGGTACTGAACATTTCCATCACCTGTCAAGCACTTTCATTCCTCTTTTCATTAAACTCTCCTTACCCCAAAGCAATAACTGTTCTATTTATATCACTAAGAACTAAAACTCATATAAATGGAATTGTATAGCATGCAGCTCGTGTATGGTTTCTTTTACTCAACGTAATATTTTGGAGGTTCATCCATGTTGTTGCATGTATCAGTAATCCATACCTTCTTTATTTCCATACAGAAATCCATACCTTCTTTATTTCCATTAAGAAATATCAAAACCGATGATCTATTTTCCTACTGATGCACATTTGCGTTGATTCCTGTTTGGGGAAATTATAAATAAAGCTGATAAGAACATTTTTGATTAAGTCTTTTTATGACATATGTTTTCATTGCTCTTGGGTTAATATCTAGGAGTGGAATTGTTAGGTCATAGGATGAGTGTATATTTAATAGGGATGTTTAGTTCTTCTCTTTTTTTACTGATTTTTTGCCTACTCCTTGTAAGAATTTTTGATAGATGGAAATTAAAATTTCCCACTATGGTTGTACATTTTTCTATTTCTTCATTCCATTCTGTCAATTTTTGCTTACTGTATTTTGAAGTTCTACTATTAGTTACAAATATATCTATAATTTTTATGTGGTAAATAGACTCTTTTATAATTATGAAATGTCCCTCTTTTTCTTTTTTAACATCCCTCATCATGAGGTCTACTTTGTCTGATAGTATAGCCACACTAATGTCTTTGTGATTAATGTTTGCATGGCATATTCTTTTATTTTCAACCTATCTGTGTCTTTATAGTTGAAGTATCTCCCATGTAATTGGATCTTGTGTTGAGTCTTGAGTAGAGCCTCAGCTTAATCCTAAAGGGAGTTCTGCATCTTGAATAGCATCACAGAGTTGTCCCATCTTGAGGCAAAGGTGCTGAGGTTCTTAGTCCCAGAGCAGCCCGTCACCTTTGGGTGTGGGCGACCCTTAAGAGGGGAGGCATAACCTGTCAGACATTTCCTAGTGAGGTGTTTCCTGTCATCCAAGAGCAATTGTCCAGAGGAGGTACATCTGGGAGCCCTCGGGAGCTGACACTCACAACTAGAGGGGGAGTGCACTGCCAGCAAAGGGTGGTCTTCAAGAGCATCCACTGTAGAGGCGTGAGGAAGTCATGGAAGATGAAACAAGCAGAAACAAAGATATGGGAATTTATGGACGAGAAGTTATAACACAAGGTGGATAAAAGGAGAATATCCAGCTTATACCTAATGGAAGTTCTAGAAATAAATAGGTTAGCCAGAATGAGGGTCAACAATAAGTAAAGATATATGGTTATTCTAACAAATGATTAATTGGGCTGATGTGGATACCTATTATAAAATACAGTAAGTGCTGGATAAGAGAGGATTTTTTAGAAATAGAGGAAGACATGATTATTTATATAGAAGGCACACCGAATTCTGAGCAGGATGAATATATCCATACCTACACTCATATTAAAACTACATAAAGTCAAAAATAAAGATAAAAGATAAAGAGGGAGAAAAGACAGTTTACCTATGCAGGTGAAACAACTGAGTAAACAGCACACTGCTCATTAGTAAAAAGAAATGTGGAAAGATTATGGAACAACATCTTCAAACTGAAGAGAGGAAAAAAAACACCTCTCAACTTAAAATTATAAATACAGCTAAAATGTTAGTTAGAATAGAGGAGAGTGAGCAGAAATGAGGATAAACCCCAAAAAAGACATCCAGAGCTCAAAGCAGAAATTCATAGCCATGGTGCTAATTGTTGAACACCTACCAAATTCTATGATCTGTATCATGAAAGGCAGTTAAGCCTTTGAGAAGCTTTTAATTTAACAGTCTTTTAATTTATCTGTATGGCTCTATGTCCAGAAATAGCCTTTGAAAAATGTAGTATACTAATTATACTTCATGCTCATACCAACTATTTGTTATTTTAAGTACAATTTTATTGTAAAACCCTATAATGGAAGAGACCAGGGCTGTCTTATTCATCATTTTATTCCCAGTTACTAACACATTGCTTGGCACCTTGTAGGAACTCAGTAAACAGTTATGGGCTAAATACATGAACTGCTTGTCTAAATTTTGACCTCTACAACTTTCCCCCCTCCCAGTCAATATTCTTCTTGAAGTTTAGAAAAAATAATCTTTTTCTTATCTTCTACTCTTTTGCATATGATATGGAATTTGTTTTTCCTGAAAAACGTGAGAATTGAAATATCTTTTTCTAGAAAGAAGAAATTAAGAAACTGTGGAATTAAGAATTCCAGAATACATTTAAATAAGACATAAATGTATAACTCATCTTCCCGGGAGAGCAGGAGTCCCAAAGTCAAATTCCTTAAAGGGCTAGACAGCTAATAGTTATAAATGTTTAAAAAGAATAGATAGAAAACAATAGAGAGGTTTGTGACCTTTGATAAATACAATTAAAATATATTGAGGGATTTCCCTGGTGCAGTGGTTGAGAATCTGCCTGCCAATGCAGGGGACACAGGTTCGAAACCTGGTCTGGGAAGATCCCACATGCCACGGAGCAACTAAGTCCCTGCGCCACAATTACTGAGCCTGCGCTCTAGAGCCCAAGAGCCACAACTACTGAGCTCACATGCCACAACTACTGAACCCCGGGCGCCTAGAGCCCGAGCTCTGCAACAAGAGAAGCCACCGCAATGAGAAGCCTGTGCACTGCAACGAAGAGTAGCCCCCGCTCACCGCAACTAGAGAAAGCCCGCGTGCAGCAACGAAGACCCAAGAACGAAGACCCAATGCAGCCAAAAATAAATAAGTTAATTAATAAATTTATTAAAAATAAAATAAAATATATTGAAATTTACTTCCCAAAATACTATAGATTAGGTATTCTGGAAAACACCTCTTAAAAAACTTTTTAAATACCAGAAAAAATGCAATAAATATTTAAATGCTTCGTTGAACATTAACTGAAGGATCTGACTCTGTTACTAGGTGCTTAAACAAGGGCCAGTACAGTGAGGCCCTGGAATTGCTTGCTGACACCAGGAAGTTAGTTTTTAGTTCTAATGCAGGGAGGGATAAGAGGCGAGGCTTTATTTAGGTCAACACATGGTAGAGAGTTGGAACTGAGATTTCTTCATAAATCTAAAGTCCTTAAGATATTAGGCCTTTCTTGATAAAAGAATGGGTTAGAAAAAAATCCTTCTGTTGTCAAAGGGAAAGACACTTCTTTCTTAGCATCAGATCTGAGTGAGGAAAAAAAATATTGTACTTTTAGGCGTGGCCTCATAAGAGTTTGTGCTTCCCCCATGATCTTGCAAACCTCCAAATGAGAAATTAAGATATTGGCTCAGGATTAAGGATGCCCTCAGGCATATGGTAGAAGCAAGTTCTTTCTGGAGTAATGGTCCTTCAACCGAGGTCTCCTAGAGACTCACTAGATTGAAATTAGTCAAGTAGGCTAGAAATGGCTCTCTTCCTCTTAAAACTTTCTGGAGAGCCCTATTCTATCAAATTTTGTTGGGCTAAAATATTTTTAAGGTCACTTCCAAATAGGGCTTTCTGTCTGTCCAATGTGGCTTGTGCCAGAGATCTAAGACTTTTGCAAACTATGTTGGTGCTTGACACACTGAAATTAACATGATAGAAATATGAAAAAATATATTTATAACTTTTTTTAAAGCCTTACTATTTATTTATTTTATATATATATGTATTTTGGCTGTGTCGGGTCTTAGTTGTGGCATGCGAGATATTCATTGAGGCATGTGGGGTCTGTCATTGCAGTGCGCGGGCTCTTCATCGCGGCGCACGGGCTTCTCTCTAGTTGCTGCGGTGCGCAGGCGTCTCTCTAGCTGTGGCGTGAGAGTTTTTCTCTCTCTAGTTGTGGCGCACGGGCTCCAGGGCGCGTGGGCTGTGTAGTTTGCAGCACGCGGGCTCTCTCATTGAGGCGCGCTAACTCAGTAGTTGTGGCACGTGGGCTCAGTTGCCCCGCGGCATGTGGGATCTTAGTACCCTGATGAGGGATCAAACCCAGGTCCCCTGCATGGGAAGGCGGATTCTTTACCACTGGACCACTAGGGAAGTCCCTGAAAAAATATTTATATGGAGAATTCCAAAATAAATAAGCAGCTCTTGTCCATATTATTAGAAATCTTACCCTATTAAGAAGATGGGCAAAGTCTCAACTAAAGAATTAGCAACCAAATCAGCATTAAATTTTACTTGAAACATTTTATATAAGCAATCTGGTTCTCAATTCTGCAGAAAATGAAAACAAACATGTTTTGGAGGTTGTTTTGAATTGAACAGAATGGCGCTCACGCCTATATTTTCCAATCCTTGCCAAACTGTGGAAACCACTCTAGTTAACGTGGTTGAAACCCTCAGTGGTGGAGTTTCTTTTGCTTCAGTTTCACTAGAACTTTACAGGCAGAAAATATTTCCAAATGGATGGAAATTTCAATTACCACTGACTACTTTTGGCCCTGCATTCCTGGAAAAATCCATATCAAATTGTCTAAGGCATTTCTGGCACTGTTATCAGGCAAACTGTGAACAAGTCATTTATGCTCCCAAAATGAACTTTTAAGGTGAAGCTGGGCTGAAAGTAAATGAAAGGAACCATAGACAATTTTTAAAAAATGAAAAACACACAAAGTTCAAATCATTTTAGAAATTCAGTTGCACAGATATAGCAATTGTTGCCATTTATTCTTGAGAAGACTAGAAGATAATTCTTCATTAATTGCTTTCAACTGGACATGTCAATCGCTCCCTTGACTCATTTTAAAAGAACACCAACAAAACGTTTTTGCAATTCATTCCTGCTAGTCTGCTAAGGCATGCTGCTTTGCGAATTATGTCATTCTCTGAGCGCTTATAAGGTGGTGGAATGAAGTCAGGTCTAAAGCTTATTAGGGCCTTGGAAAGGGGAGTGAATGTTTAGGTCACCAAGAGAAAGAATCGTTTCTTTCCACACTAATACAATCCTCAGAGAAGGTTTGTTATGTTTAATTGAGTTGAATTGCGATGAGTTGAATCAAATTGAATTCAATCTAAATGAATCAATTGTAAGTCATACTGTTGATTTTTAGAGTAAAGTTATTTCTTTCTGAAAGAGTTCTTGAAGCCTGTCTTTCAACAAGGGCTAAGAACGTCTGTCTGTAATGTCTTCCTGGGAACAGTTAACAGATTTAATTTAGGAATGGTTTCCTCAATGTCTTTATTATGCAATATTAGTTATCTTTCATATCCATTTTTTTTTTTTCAGTTCGAACCACGAACAAAATAATGTTTCTTGCTTTGCTTCTTGTTAGCATCTGACTCCACAACTCAACTATTAAGATCTGGGAAGACAGGGACTGTATCTGTTTTATTCACCCCTCTGTCCCAGGACTGGCTTAGTGCCTGGCATACAATAGCTGCTTAATAACTAATTAGTAATGGATTAATTAATGAATGAAAGTAACCAGAAAAATAAGCTATTCATAATTATGTAATTATCATGGCACCTGGAAAAAAAACTTAAAGGAAAATGTTAGTTTTTACATTTATTCTTAATAAAGTTGTGGTAGAAGTTGTTTCTCTCAATATTATCCTCTAGTTTTAGGTATGTAGAAGTAGTTGACGTCTTTGAAGTTCACTAGTCTTTGTTGACAATGATATTTACAACAGGAGCAAACTGGTGTGAGAATTTGCCAAGGAGTTAGGGCATCCAATATATATACTGGAAAAAATGGAATAGAATTGAATTTATTTAGCCTTGACAGTGGACATATCCATTTTATAGGTGAAGAAACTAAAGCCCAGAGATGTTAAGAAGCTTGTCCAAGGTTAATGGCAGGGCTGACACATCTGTTCCACACTTTGGCCAGCAACTGTTCTGCCCATGCCATTACTGTCGTTGAGATTTGGATGTTACCCTGATCATCAATAGAGTACAAACAAAAATAGGACTCCAAAATCCCTGTTCTTTCCAATATTCTCTTTTGCCTCCCACCATATTTTGAATTAGGAAACCTGAATATAATCCAAGATCTCCTGTATATTAGCCATATATTCCATAAGGCATTTCTCTCCTCTAAGCTTCAGTTTCTTTATAAGTAAAATGGAAACAGCAAGTACTTACTTTATCAGATTATTGTTAGAGTTAAACAAAAACTCTCTGTGAAAGGTGATACAATGCCTGGCTCTCAGGAGACATCATTCAAATCCAAGCCTGTTGTGAATTCCATATATTCATTATTTGATCCATATTTTCCAAACATCACCCTGAAATACATTGTCTGACCCTTTCTTCAACATCAAAACAGTTGGGATCTATTAAGTCAGTTTTACCTTATTCACTGTCTCCCAAAGTGCCCATGGGATTGAGCCTCAGTTGCCCACAGTGGTAACGGCTGGACGGCGTCCACTTTATTGGCTTTTGACCCTTGCAATTCCCATTTCCCCACCTTCCTAGGCTGTGTCCCCGGATTCACCACATAAACTACTTGCATTTAAACTGCTTGTCTGGTTATGGTTAAGGGGAACCCAATTCAAACAGGGCATGTCTTCATAGACTACCTGACACTTCTCTCCCAGCAGGTTCAAGCTTCTCTCCACAGTAATATCACAACTTCCTGTGTCCTATAAGGTGGTACAACTACTTTAAGAGGGTGTATGTTAGAAGCCTCTGGTTGGGTCATAGTAGAGCCTCCATTGGTACCCTATGTTGCCATTTCTGAACTTTTACCTAATTGCCATCCATCTCCGTGTAAATGGATATTTGTTCTGTGAATCATGTGTTCCTTGTCCTTTCTCTTGTGATTCTGCTGTCATTTTAAATGTTTTGACTCCCTTGTTTTTGTGGCCCTAGCCCCTGCCTAGAGATACCTAATTTGATGCCATCCAAAGTCAGGCAATAGCTCAGAGGGTATTCAAGGGAGTCATGAAACTTTGTATCACAGCAGCCCTCCAGAATTCAAAAACATCATGACCAATTCAGACCATAGATATGCCATGTAAAGAAGCACCAAATAACTGCCTGGCAAGCAAATCCGGAAGGTACCGAGAACCAGGCTGGACACAGGTGGGATCACGTTTTAGACAAAATGAGAATCTAGAGGAGTGATTTCCCCAACTTACCATATGACAGTGAGAATTTCAAAGAAGAGGCATCTAGTTTCTTGAGTAGTTTATTCAGCATTACTTACAAGACACCTATGATCCTAAAAGGTGAAACAAGAACCAACATTGACCAATACTAATTATAAAAAGTGATATAATCTTCAGATTAGCACAATGCCAACATAAAGAAAACTGCCTTTTTCAGCTTTTCCCTCCATAAAGAATTTATAAACATGTGTAATAAGATTTTAGGTAACCAGATGGATTTTACCAAGATGAATCAAAGACTATTCCTTCTGAAGTATATTTTTCTTTAAAGTTATTAATGCCTATTTCTTTTCAAAGTTTAACGTATGCTAAGATATGAAATGACACATTCTGCCCAGTATTCACTGTGGTCATGGAATCTTAAGAGTTCTAATACACTTGCCTAAAATATTGCTTTACTAAAAATTCAATTACACCTTGAAGTGTATGGAAAATTCCCAGAACCTAAGGATATGAATTTAAATTGGGCATACTGTGTTTTTATTTATTTACATCAAAAACTCAAGTTATCAAAATATTGGCAAAATAATTTTAACATCCAATAGGAAGGGCAAAATAAACATGTCTGTGATTTTTCTTTTTTTAAAACGCTTACATTCCTGAGAGATTTTAGTATGCTCGAAAATTAGGTACAAAATTAAGCATCTATAAGTAGAAAGATAAACAATTCTAGAATCAGATGGTCCTGGATTCCATTTCCAGTACCACCACTTATATACACTCTGTGTGATTTTCAGGCACTGGTATAGATGGGGAGACTGCAAGCTTGTCAAGAAGTCATGGATGCAGGGGAAGCCTCAGTGGTACTGTATCAATGACTGGCTTGTGGTCCAGGCAAGTGGGCCTAGGAGTCAGCAGGGCATCGACACCTAGTAGGTACTCACTGCACACTGCTTTACCTGGCAGACTGACAAACCTTTAAGTTTATTTCTCTTTCATATAACAGCACTTAGTGAACAATGCAGCCCAGTGAGGAACAAGCGCCCTCCCATATTGTCTTCAGCATCCTCTCTCCACGACCGGGGCTGAGGTTAGGTCACCCGCGGGCAGCAGCGTGAGTGAAGGGAGAGAGAGAAGCACGTGCTCCATGTTTTAAAGCCTGATCCAGAGGCAGATATCACTTCCCCTCAAATTCCATGGGGGACCTTAGTCACGAGGCCACCACCATCTGCGAGGGAGGCTCGGAAATGTCATCTGTATAAGGGCAGCCACGAGCCAAGATGTTGCATAGTTTTTAAAGAAAAATGTGGAATAAATCTTGGTGTATAACTAGCTGTGTCCCCCTCAGACTCTTCCAAGCATCGCCCAAATATTTGTGTGTGCTTTCTCCATTCACAAGACACATCCCTCTGCCCTCCAAGGGGACTCCTTAGAGACCCACCTGTCCTGGACCCAGCTCAAGGTCGGGTTCAGATCTAGGTCAGGGACAGTCTTCTTGATATGGTCCAGAGGTAACTGCTCATGGTCCCACGACCTATAAACTAAAAGGCCGGTTCTCTGTGTCCCCTTCACATACACATGCCCACACAGGGGTGGAGCAGGAATAGCAGTCACGCAATGAAGACTTCAGTTTGGAAAAGGGAGGAACAAAATGCAGATTCACTGATGGTCCTTAACTGGGCAGGAATTGTGTAGATTCTCTGCCCTGACCATCGACTGTGTCCTTGGCTAGTTCATCTTGTCACAGTGGGTTCTTCTCTCAGAGTAACTCTAGATCATCATCTTCCTTAGCCCCTGGCTGTGCCATTTGAGGAGGGTCTTCTGGTCTTCCTTGTTCATTGTTTCCATGTTGAATCTGAAGTAGGTATGGAGTGGATGCTTGCTTGGAGTTTAAATAGTCATGGGCATTTTTGTAAGCCAGGTTTGTGATTTCAAAAATTCAGCAGGTTTCTAAGTCGTTGTATTTCTTCCCATCAGCCCCAGGTTCCAGTCACCATACACAAAGCCCTTTTCTGCACATAAGTCTTAGGCCAGCCTTATTTCCTGGCTTTGGGACATTCGTCTCTTCCTTATTTTAGAGGGACCTATTTTGATGACATTTGAAACAGCGAGTTTATGTGTAAAGGCAACACTCTTAATCTGATCTTTTTTTGCTTTTGCTTAACAGTAAGTCTTTGAGAAAGGTTCTGAGAAACAACAGCTATGAATCTACTGCTCTTTGAAGTATAGACGCAGGAGGTATTTCCAGCCCCATCTGTTCTATTTCATCTCTGCTTTTAAACTTGCCAATTCTTGCCTGTGTTTATTTCTTTCTTGTAATACCTTGCTAAATGCAGCAAGGACTAACCAACACAGATTAACATTCTAGCACTCTGGCTACAGATTTGATAGGTACACGTGGTCTGCCTTTCAAGTTATCACAAGGGTGTAATTTTACAAATATTTTACCAGAGTATATCCAGTCTCCTAACCTGGTATATACATGCCCTCACCTCCCACCATGTGACTGCTAGTCACACCTATTTTAGGTCCTGTTATGTTAGCACCCATTTCCAAGTGCTAATTTCTATATTGGTTGTAGTAGCTGGGCTACTAATATAAAGAAGTAACATGAAACATTGAACTAAAACAGGGTTACCATATAATTTATTTTGATACAGTGAAAGAGAATGCCATTTATAATTATGCCAAGGCAACAGGCATAAGACAGGACTGTCCTAAGCAAATTGGAACTATATTCACGCTATTTAAAGTTTAAATGTTTAAAGTTGGAAAGTTTGTTTCCCCCTCTTGTGAGAGGATTGAGGTGCATGGTCTGGATTGGTGGTGACTCCTCTCTAAAGCTCTAAGCAGGCCTTCAGGGAGCCAGGTTCCTTCCATTTTCTTTTACCTCCATTCCGTAGAATGCTTTCCTCATTAGTTCAGTGATTCCTCAGCGGTTTATCTCAAGAGAAGAAGTATGGAAGTGTCCTTGCCCAATATTTTAAGACAAAGATCAAGTGGCAAGCAAGATCACTTCATCCATATTGTATTGATGAGAACTGAGCTCCACGGTCACACCTATATGCCAGGAAGACTTGGAAATGCGCTGTCTGATTGGGCAGTTATGGGCCCAGCAACAACTCTAGTGCTATGGAAAAATGGAGGAGAGATTTTGTGTTATGGAATAATGGGAGAGAGATTTTGGTGGATTTTCAGCAGGCTCTACCAAAACAGCAATCTTCTTTATAAGGAATTATTTCCTCATTTGCAATTTAAAGGTAAAATTCCCAGTGTTCCTAGGCTTTCATGAGTTATCTATGATGAAATCTACCTGTCTTTATAACCTCCAGTTCATTTACTAAATATCCTGATTTGAAAGCTCGGGGGCAGAAGACCTAAATAGACATTTCTCCAAAGAAGATATACAGATTGCCAACAAACACATGAAAGGATGCTCAATATCACTAATCATTAGAGAAATGCAAATCAAAACTATAATGAGGTATCACCTCACACCAGTCAGAATGGCCATCATCAAAAAATCTACAAACAATAAATGCTGGAGAGGGTGTGGAGAAAAGGGAACCCTCTTGCACTGTTGGTGGGAATGTAAATTGATACAGCCACTATGGAGAACAGTGTGGAGGTTCCTTAAAAAACTAAAAATAGAACTACCATACGACCCAGCAATCCCACTACTGGGCATATACCCTGAGAAAACCATAATTCAAAAAGAGTCATGTACCACAATGTTCATTGCAGCTCTATTTACAATAGCCAGGACATGGAAGCAACCTAAGTGTCCATCAACAGATGAATGGATAAAGATGTGGCACATATATACAATGGAATATTACTCAGCCGTAAAAAGAAACGAAATTGAGTTATTTGTAGTGAGGTGGATAGACCTAGAGACTGTCATACAGAGTGAAGTAAGTCAGAAAGAGAAAAACAAATACCGTATGCTAACACATACATATGAAATCTAAAAAAAAAAAAAAGGTTCTGAAGAGCCTAGGGGCAGGACAGGAATAAAGACGCAGACGCAGAGAATGGACTTGAGGACATGGGGATGGGGAAGGGTAAGCTGGGACGAAGTGAGAGAGTGGCATGGACTTATATACACAACCAAATGTAAAATAGATAGCTAGTGGGAAGCAGCCACATAGCACAGGGAGCTCAGCTCAGTGCTTTGTGACCACCTAGAGGGGTGGGATAGTGAGGGTGGAGACACAAGAGGGAGGAGATATGGGGATATATGTATATGTATAGCTGATTCACTTTGTTATTAAGCAGAAACTAACACACCATTGTAAAGAAATTATACTCCAATAAAGATGTTAAAAAAAAAAAAAAAGAAAGAAAGCATCTCAGGGTGAAGCTTTAACCAAACTTATTGACATATGTGGTCTTCCACCATTATTTTTCATACTTAGTTTTGTGATAGTTTCATAGTGTACTATCTATCTTTTCTAGGTTATCTATCTTTGATAGGATATCTATCTTTGATCTCCTCTTTTCTGGGGGAGTTGACATTACTTTCAATTATTAAATACCAAAATCTTCATTGTTACATTAGTAAAAGAATCCTGGCTTTTCCTACCGAAGGAAAATCATTTTTTTATCCTTCTCTTTTCCCTAATACCTTAAACATATTTTATATTTTTTCTTGTAGTGCATAAGAGTTGAGAGACTATTTTTAGAGGAATAAACATCCAGTGTCCTTTGCTGGCTTTTATTGCTTTCAAAACGTTACTGAAACTTATCTAAGAGTAATAATCATTAAATCATCTTTATTCCATCTTAGTAGGAGCACAAACATTTCTTTCTGTGGTGGATTCTAATCCCTCTATGCACCCAGTAGGGCTAATGGCTGATCTGATTCTTCCTGTTCCCAGGAATGAGGATTTTCCAGCACTTTTCATTACCCTCATAATTAACTTTGGGGCTTAGGGATTTACTAATTGGAGTCTTGACAATCTCCTACTGGTAGAGAGACTTGTTTTGGCAAAACCACTTAGAGGCAGTTTTCTCGGGATTGGGACGACTTAAAGATTTCACTGTATTCTGAGGGTGCTGAGGCTCAGTTCTTAGGATTTGTTAATCCTTCAACATTCCCTGTTTCATTTCTACTGTTAAGAACAAAAGAAGCTCCAACTGCCTCCTAAAATCTCCATGTCAGTGGAATAATAAGTGCAAAGTAATCAAGTACAGCAAGGTGTTTTTCTCCTTTAGCTTCTCTGGGGCACATTATCCAGTCTTGAAGTCAGTTGACTCTTCAAGTGAGCCAGCCAGTGTAGCATTCAGACTAGGTTACTGCTGCAATAGCCTGGAAGAGCCGGTGTACTTTGCAAAAGTTAGGATGTTTACAAGTAGAAACAGCTGAGGGAGTCTGAATCACTGTTGTGCTGAGATAAAATCACTTTGCATAAAAACAGCTTAAAGGTGAAAATGCCAGTTTATTAATGTATTGTACAAACATGAATTTATGAAATCACTAAGTGTGAAATGAATGATTAATGAATAAAGGCTGAAAGGCTCACACTTATACGTAGATTATAGTCACAGTAAAGGTGGCATCTGAGGGCACCCTTCTGATCCTGCTGTTTTATTTCCATAAAATATTATCAGAAGTATGATGGTGCCTTTTTTTTTCTTCTCTTTGGATTTCCCTAATACAGTATAGAAAAATAAAGCCTTTCATGGGAATTAAAATGAAAGAGTCCTTTCAGAGTTCCAAAAATATTACCCAAACTCTGCCAAGATTAATATGGTCAAAGTTTCCATGAAAAGCGTAATTTCATGGGAGTTATTCCTGTTCAGATGTGTACAAAAAATACCAACTTAGTACTCCTTTCTGATAGATATGCACCTGAAGAAAAGATTAATTTGGTTCATCCTACTATTCATATTTCCATGGGTGCTGTTACTGCAGGTTTTGTCATTAGAAGGTTGAAGTTTAACATTTTTTGATTTAACATTACACATAACAGTAACTTGCATTTTATAAGTCTTTATTGTTTATATGTTTACATAGTACTCCCACATGTTGGAGGCAACTCTGGCAGGTAGGATTATTATTTCTTTCCCAGTTTTTAACAACTAAGAAAGCAAAGTACAGAGGACTTCAGAGACTTAAGCAAAACCGTATAGCACATAAATGGTAAATTAAAATTCAGGTCTCCAAGTTCAATTATTCAGCAGACAGAAAACTTCTGTCTACCATATGCCAAAACTGTAATAAACTGAATAATATGAAACAACGGGTTGCATTGAACATAGTTGGAGTTAGGGACCTCCACCTTTTTTCTAATGTCGCACCTTAATTTCCAGAACCTGCACTGGCCACGTCAAATGGTAAAGAAAAAAAAACCTCTTGAAAAACAAGGTCAAATCTAGACTTGGAGTCTCTGCGTCTGCCCAGGAGAGCTTGAAGAGGAGGAGAAGATGATTGGAGCATTTACGGTAACTATGCTGCCTTTGAGAGATACCATCGTTGTAACCAACACCGCGGTCTCATTAGCGCAGAGTCTAATCTGGCTTTTTGTGTGAGATTTTCCATCCAGTCCTTGGCTATTGTCCTTTGGTGGAGAGATCTGGCAAATGATATTTGAGTGACCTTATTCCCCTGAAACATGGGCTTAAGCCAGAAATTGAGTTCTGCAAAATAGACATGGCTTGAAGGGAAAGGAAAATATGGAGACGGTGCTATAAATGAGAGGTTATCGAGTGAACAAATAAAAAATATCGCAACCTTAAATATGGCATCCCTTTTTAGGATCAATTAACAGGTGATGCAGTTCCAGGTGGACTGGTTAGAAAAAGAATTTACCAAATATAGAAGTGTTAGATTGGGTCAGCTGTAAACCAGATGTGTTACCGAACCCAGGCCCGGCTGCTCGCCGCTCGAAAGCCGATCCTTGAGAGACAAGTGTTGGTAGGAAAGGACAGGTTGCTTTATTTCGGAGGCCTGCGGTGAGGGGGAGGGCGGACACCTGTCCAAAGGCCAACTCCCCCCCCACCCCCGACAATCAGGGGGCAAGAGCTTTTATAGACGGAGGGAGGGGCTACGTGCAGAAACAGCACAGTCAGCTCTGACAGTCATCTTGAAATTGGTCATCGGTGGTCTGACCAGCAGCATCTCCATTGTTTTAAGTTCAGTTAATCTTTAGTTCCAGGGTCGGTTTGTTTCAGTTTCTTTGAGGCCAATTCTTGGAATTGTGGCAGTTTAGGTCATGGCTACAGCCTGGTCATCATGTAGTTAACTTCTTCCACCTGGTGTGGGTTTCAGTATCTACAAGACAGCTCACAGAATACGGCCCAGAATATTATCTATAGCCCTTGAGGAGGAACTAAAGGTCCTTGACTTTGCTTAATGACTAAACTATTATTATTTGTTCTCCTTTGACGGTTTTCCTTCGTTTCTGCATTTTCTCACTTCTCTGATTAAACTTATTCTTTGGCTAAAGTTTTTCCACAGACAAAAGGCGGGCTGAGGACCTGGGGGGGGGGCGGGGGGAGGGCAAGGACCGTAGGGTCCTGCTCCGTTTCAAATTAACTCTAATGACAATCAAATTTCCCGTAATATGGTCATTTAAATGTGGCAGAACATACATAAGACTTGCATCATACTCTACTTGAATATATTTGCAATAAACTATCAATAATACCTGTAGGTAAATCAACTATACTCCAATAGAAATTAATTTTAAAAAGACCTGTAGGTAAAAGAAACTTCAAAAACATCACCAGTATATTGACTTAAGTAAAAGGCCAGAGTAAATTGTCTCTTGGAATATCCAACCAATAGAACTATAATGTCTCAATTGTGATAGGACTTACCATGTGATGTCTTCTATATAGATGTCTTCTATAGATCAGAATGGTAAAGACAGACACATACATACATACTCATACAAAAAGGTGTAACAAATGAGTCTAAAGTATTTATGGAAATATATATATGGAAAGAGTAATACATCTGGAGTAAATTTAGGCAGTAATGTGTATCAGCATACAGAAACCAGGTTTTCTCTTTGTAAAGAACAAGAAAAAAGTGGTGCTCAGTGCACCTTGGTGTGACATGGTATGGCAAAAAGGACAATCCAGCTAGACCTCTGTTCATATTTCAGGTAAGTAAATTTTTGTATGACTTCAGACAATTTTCTTAATCTTCCTGATCCTCAGTTTCCTCATCTGTGTAATGGGGTTGGTAATAAAATAAGAAGTGCTTGACATTCAGCAGGTATGTTCCCATTCTCACTCTTGGTGTAGTTGTTGCATATAGTGGAATAAGTTTTGGCACCTTATACCTGATTTACTAGCAAGGTAGAACTTTCTAAGTTCAATGCCATAAATTAGTGTCCTGTAATATTTTTAACAACCACAGTTTTCGCAATTTGAAAATTTTTATGGAATGTAAATTTACATGTTAAGTGTATAGCACTTTCTACCACATGTTCACAGATTGACTCATCTCAAACTACTGAATTTTCACGAGTCAGAAATTTAACATAGCTCTGCAAATAATATAGAAAAAAATACTATTCACAAACGCTATTGCTTGTCCCCTAAATTTTCAATACTTTCAACTAGCTCTCTTCTGTGTTCAGGTCATAAACCAACCCCCTATTCATGTGTCAAAGATGGATAGGAGGAATGAATGTACACTGGATTATACCTCAGCAGAGTAACTAACACGCTCTTGTTTGGTTAGAATGAGACCGTGACTATTGCTGATTTTAGGATGTTAGGAGCCACATTCTCTGAGTTGACAGCATAATTGCTTAAAGTCTGAAAAACAAGGATTCAGATAAAACCGATCACTCACAAACACGACATTTCATGCTCTGGACTTTTTCCTCAATTATAATAATGTTGTGGGAGCTGCCAGGTTTCAGATATGGGTCACTGGAAACTTTAGGGCTGAATTCCATTTAGCATCTTTTCATCAGCCCAGTCAAACACTGGAGGCATGTCCTAGTGTCTAAGGTTCCTTGGAATGGCTTGTGTTTAAAATTTACAAAGCTGTTTTATTTGTACTGATGTGTAAAACTCTAGGAGCCATTCCTTAACCACTTGTATTCATGCCCATAAAAATCCTAAATATTTTTCCTTTATTCTCTAGGTCAGTTAATATGTTCATATTTTCAATTAAATATATTGACTTTCAAGCTTCATTATTTTCAGCATTATGCTGTTGCCTTTGGCCTATAAAAATCTGCTTTATGTATAACTGTAGAAAACAAAATATTATTTGGTAATTTATAAGACATTGGGTTTTCCTTTAAGTTTACAGTAGTAAATTAGCGTGATTAATTGTGGGTGAAGTGATCCCAAATCCAAACACCCTAAACGGAATAACTTTTCAATGATTGGAAAGAAGATTCAAGTTAGCTTGAAAAGATCTTCTCTTTTTGCTGCTCATTCAATCACCTGCCTTTGATAACAGCGTCCTGATTTTCTTTTGGCAAGCCATGACTTTCCTCTTTACTCTCAGCCCTGTGGACTGGGGGTTCCTGATGCCATCCCCAAGCTCCAGGTTTGGGGGTTAATCCTGCTCTGGACCATGGCATCTCCCATACTTCTGGCTACAGTGATTGCATTAAGGATGGTCACATGACTTAAGCTGTTCTAAGGGGAGTTGATCTCAGGATTGTTATTGAAATATTAGGGGAAAAGGATCTTTCTTTCCTATGGGGCTGCTGAGCTGCTATCATAAGCCTGGGGAAATGAGAGACATCTTGCCATCACGTTGAGAGAATCTGCCCCAGAATGAAGCCTGCATCTTAAAAACCGGAGCTGAGATATAAAGACAGGCTCCTTGCAACAGGATTTATTCTGGGTTTGCCTGAAATAATAAGACAAAATTTCTCCTGAGCCCCCCTATTCCATCTATTTATTTTTGAAATGTTAAAACGATTCTGTAATAAAGAGATACAAGTATAAAATTTAGAAACTTTGAACCATCCTGAGTGTAGTCTCATTTTAACAATGTGATCATGTAAGCACTGCCATCTCTTCAATTTCCCAGTCTATAAAAAGAGGGAAGCCATATTGAGATTTATGTATAATAACAAGCCTATTTATCTATGCTGAATGATAGAGGTAAGTGGTGGCTTTCATACCTCCAGTGTAGATGAGCCCACAGACTTTCCTGACAAATTATTGTATGCCTAAATCATTCCAATACTTACCTATATACTTTCTTTTTTTTTTTTTATAAATTTACTTATTTATTTATTTATTTTTGGCTGTGTTGGGTCTTCGTTGCTGCGCGCAAGTTGCGGCGAGCGGGAGCTCCTCTTCATTGCAGTGCGCGGGCTTCTCATTGTGGTAGCTTCTCTTGCAGAGCACGGGCTCTAGGCGCGCAGGCTTCAGCAGTTGTGGCACGCGGGCTCAGTAGTTGTGGCGCATGGGCTTAGTTGCTCCGTGGCATGTGGGATCTTCCCAGACCAGGGCTCGAACCCATGTCCCCTGCATTGGCAGGTGGATTCTTAACCACTGCGCCACCAGGGAAGTCCCCCCTGTATACTTTCTTTACTCTTTGTCATCCCTTCCCTTCCTTACAATGTAGTTCTCCTGACACTTGTAAGACACCTGTGACATAAGAACCTGTTTCTGAGCATCTCTTGCAAAGTCCTCATAAAGATGGCAGCTACTTTGAGGATGACATCCCCACTTAATTCTTCTCCAAATGTTCTGAAGGGGTTTCTTCAAATAATTTAAAACCATCTATATTTAGGAATAAAAACTCTGAAGAAGATGACTTCTGAAGATTTTCTCCGTTCTGTTAAGAGCAACTTTAAGAGATATATTTTCATTCTCGTACTGGATGCTCCCCTACTTCTGGTACCACTTCTGGGTGTGGGTGTGGGTGATCACGATTGACAGTTGACCTGCTATTGCATAGATGTTCATGTTTGTGACTAAAGAAATAATCAGAGACTAAGATGGCCACTCAGATGGCAGTGATATGATCTGTAACTTTCACCTAGGGGTGTTTTTTAGAGCTTTTAAAAAATACAGATCAAGTGAATAATAAGTTAGGTAGGGCCTCGCTTGGAAAAAACCTAATGGGAGCATAATCAAAGTAAATAACACTGACCAAGAAAATTTATGGAAGAGAAGCTGATTTCATGGATCATCACGCTGCATCTACCAGAGTTGTAACTAATGGTCATGAGGAAACTACCTGGTCCTCATGTATCACGTTAACGATATCTGGAAGAATCTTTAACCTTATTGCTTTATGAAGCCAATAGAAGTACTTGAGAAGATGTTCAAAACCACGCCAAGGAGTAAGAACGATCTTCAATATGCTGTACAGTCTACTTCAGTATGAGTCATCAAAAGCAACAAAAGCCAATACTGTAAGGTTTTTACATTTCCAATTTCTCCATATTGAGAAACTAGAAACAGTCTTTAGTCAAGTTTGATTAATAGATTACTCTACATTCTAATTGGGTCAGGATTCCTCATTGTTTTTCCTTGCTCAAATTCTGCTCATCATCAATTTATAGTCCAAGTTTGGCCCCATGTCAGTATATGGCAGGACGTGTCTTTGTTGATGTCATTTCCAGAAGATCCTCATCCTCTACATTGGCCAGACCTCAACCCTATTTTAAGTTCCGTGTCTGCCATTCCTGAAGAGGTTTGCTCTTTCTAACACTGTCTTCAGAATGTCTCCTGCTAGTTGGTGGATTGACAGGGAATGGAATTTTCCTGTGTTTTCAATCTTATAGCTCATTGTTTTCTGTAAGCAGCCTTCTACCCTCCTATTTTCCTTGCACCTGTTTGACATTAAATACCCCTCCAATAATTTTTATTCTTTGGGAAATATATTACAAGCATTCCTTCTGTGTTTTATTTATCGTATTATCTGGTCTTCTAATAGGACACTCTACTTTTTCTTTTTTTTTTACATTCTTCCTCGCTGCCAACTAGCCTTGAACATATTCTCTGCAGTATGTGGAAGATAATGTTTACACTCCCAATCTTGAAAGAACTTCTCCCTAATCGTTTAATGAACTATAATTAACCAAATGCATCAATGTTGCAAGTGTAACATGTGACACTCACATAGAATGAAGACAGTAGAACTAAAAAACTTCATAGATATCCAGACTTTGCCATATACTTTTGCAATTGGTAACTTTGGTTGGAGGGCCAGCTTTACAAATGATTTTGATATAGCCAGAGATGAGAACCACTAAAGTGAGTTTTGTTAAGGAGCACTTCTTTAAAAAGTTCAGCACAGCTTAGCTTTCCATCATGGGCCCCGGACTGACTGCAATGCCCTGGGTGCCCTGGTTCAGGAGCAGCTCGGGTCTGCGGGTCCAACACTGGTCTCGTACTGAATCCCCCGAGTGCTCTCAAAGAGCATGGCCCAACCCAGAACCACACGTACTACCAATGTTTCCGGGCTTCACTGTGCATCAGAATTGTCTGTGGATAGTTTAAAAGCCATCTCACCTCCTCAGAGAGCCCATTTCAAGTGGTCATGAGTGGGGTCAGGTAACTGGGTAGGTGGTTCTAGTGAGCAGCCAGCATTAAGTAGCACTGGTGTGTGTTTGCCTGTGCACACGCGCGCGTGTACCATATACGTATGTGTGTTAACGTGGAATCTACTGGAGCCTCAACTGAGAGTGAGTGTAGATGTGTGGCTCCCTGTTGAGGCCTCCAGAGGTCTGTTTATCTGAGGAGCCAATTTTAAGGGAAGAGGGACCCACATAAGTTAAGCCTTCGTCCCAGGGGCGGACGGAGCAAGTCTGTGTGCAGCATGATGTCCACTCTTCAGCTCTGGCCCTGCCCCAGTCCCACAGGCTGAGTCCCGGGACAGGGAGAGCTTTAAGGGAAAAACAAACAAAAAAGATCAGCTGTTTCAGGTTGCACCAGACAACAGAAAGAAACACAGGACAATCTCCCACCTCACAGATGACCTTTTGCTTGGCTTTTGCACAAGGGGGCCGCCCGTGCACTGCAGCAGTGTCTGAGGTGGGGAATACGGGCACAGGTCGTGCGCACGGCAGGATGTGCCTGGTGGAGGTCTCCAGGCATCCGATGGACAAGAAAACCCACCGCTCCACCAGTGACCCGCACATACACACCTAGTGCCTTTTACAGGTGCCTTGAAAGAACTTGGCAGGATGTTCCGTGTGATCAGGTGTAACTAAGGAAGGGCTAGTGACACTGCTATTATTATTATTATTATTAATACTTAGCATGACCCTATCTATTTATTCAGGCTAGAAAGAACCAGAGCACACAAGCACACACACACATATATACATATACATGCATATATGTATACACGCATGTGTATACGTATAATACACATATACATAAATGCATGTGCACGTGTTGCATGCGTGTAACACGTATGTGTGCGAACACGTGCGTTTGTGCGTGTGTGCACATATGTGTGCACACATGTAACACATGTGTGCACGTGCGTGACACGTATGTGTATTGCACTGTGTGTGCAACGTGCCTGTGTATGCGTGTATCACATATATGTACACGCACCTGTGTGTGTACATGTAACATATATATGTATACACACACACACACACACACACACACACACACACACACAAAAGGGCCACCATTACATGGGAAGGTGACTGCAGGTTCACACTCCCAGGGAAGCAGGAGGCAGAAAGTCAATATGGAAGCTGCCCTCCAAGCAGAAGATGAGGAGGACCCTAAGACCTAGTGGACTTGGCCCTTCTACAGCCATAAGAAGTCTTATGACATGAAAATGGACCAAGTCTGCAACACCAACACTGGACTCATATCTTGTACGGTATGTAAAGACATACGCACACACACACACAACTACAGGTTATATGAACTTGTTCTGGTATTGACCGAAATCCCTTCTCTCCTGGAACTGTTGAAAATTATAACCAAGAATATATTTCTGACCAGGTATATATATATATACATATATATTTTTCATTTTAAAATTCTTTGTCATTTCTAATCTGTCTACAATAGACTAGCTATTTTCTCGTTAAAGGGCATTTCTTACAGCTATTGAAAAATCTAGTAACTGCCTACAGCAAATAAGTCACACCTCAAGCACTGAACACCTACTTAGGAATTTGCCTCTACACTTTCGTGTAATGCTGAGACCAAAGTAGATCTGCCACCTTCCAGAGCATTCTACAAAATAAATGTCTCTCAAAGCTGCACATCTCCATGTGAACTGTGACAGAGCATGATTGTATGTAGATGGTCCTAAATTGGGGTGAGAAGGAAGTCACTTCACCGTTAAATACTTTCTGAAAATGTCTCTCCCACATTGCAGACAATGTTGATTATATGTTACTTCCTAAACGTCACTATCAGATACCCTGGTCTTTTCATCCAGGGTTTTACTGTTTAACTCTTCAGAGTTATACACGCAGAGAAAGGATTCAATGAACATCTCCTTTGAGACGTTTTTAGGAGAATTAAATTCTATAAGAAGTTTTGAAATTTTGTAATTTAAAACATCATGTCTATAAATTAATGACACATCTGGGATTAGCCACTCCGGGTATGTGGGTCTGATGTTGAGCTTGTTTTCCAAGCTCTCTGGGGAGGACATTCCACACACTCACATATTTTGTCATGAAATTTTCTTTATTAAGGAAAGAAGCTCAAGCATTTACAAAAAATCATTTCAAACAACACAGAAATTGGATTTACTTTCTGTTTCCTTATTAACTGACAACTCCCCCCTTTCCTGTTCCCACCAAAGAAATTGGTATCAATTGCATGCTGTGCTAAAAGAGATAAAAGATGTTTTTATCAGGAAATTCCCTGGCAGTCCAGTGGTTAGGACTCCATGCTTTCACTGCCAAGGGCGTGGGTTCAATCCCTGGTCGGGGAACTAAGATCCCCCAAGCCGCGCAGCCAAAAAAAAAAAAAGATGTTTTTATTATAGTTCATGAAAATGACTAATTAGATGTTCAGGTTTTGAGGCCCAATAATATTTTCACCATCCACAAAATTTTTATGGATTCCACACAGACTTGTCAACACCTTCATTACTATTCCTTTCAAAGTTTACATGTGAATATTCCATGCGACTCCAACAGACTGGCAAGATACAAGAACTTGATGTTCTTGGATTTTTATTTTGTTTTCCACAGATTCATTCTTTTGAGAATCTAGGGACATAGAATATACAAGTTTGGATGGCTATGGGTTAGATTAATTTAGAGTGGGGAAAAATAATCTTTTACCCTCTCTTTTATACTCACACACCTAAACACACACATACACACTTTTAGCTCCATTTTTTTTCTTGTACATAAAGGTATAAGAAGTAGACAAAGTGATATCTAGACTCCTGGGACTGAGGGTCTATAATTTTATTAAATGTATCACTCATCACTGATCATGATCAGATGTACAATTCCACCTTAATTGGGAATATAGAAGGTAGCACTCTATAATCAATAAAAACATAATTTAACTGAGAGCACATTATTAAATTTACCAAATACCTAGAATTTTTGCTCTTCATTTATTAACTTTAAAAAATCACAATTGGGCTTCCCTGGTGGCGCAGTGGTTGAGAATCTGCCTGCCAATGCAGGGGACACGGGTTCGAGCCCTGGTCTGGGAGGATTCCGCATGCCGCGGAGCAACTGGGCCCGTAAGCCACAATTGCTGAGCCTGCGCGTCTGGAGCCTGTGCTCCACAACAAGAGAGGCCATGATAGTGGGAGGCCCGCGCACCGCGATGAAGAGTGGCCCCCACTTGCCACAACTAGAGAAAGCCCTCGCACAGAAACGAAGACCCAACACAGCCATAAATAGAAATAAATAAATAAATTTAAATAGCACTTGGCAAACAAAGAGAGGGAAGAAAAATATAGTTATATAAAAAAAAATCACGATAGTCAAATGATAAGAGGGATTTTAAAATGCATATTTTAAATCCACGATTTCCTGACTATTTGATTTGATCAGCATGTAAAAATCCTTTCCTCCCACCTATTCTATATCTAAACTATTGCAGGATAATAGCCTGTTAAAATCCGATGACTGTCAGATCACTTAGTCCTATACCCTTATTCAGAGGCAAAATAGTAAAGACTAAAATAAAGGGACTCAGTAAATGTCACCTTCAGCTGGATCAGGTCAAATGAGGACTGGAACACAGACCTTCAAGACAGAGGTATTTCTTCAGCATTGGCTTACATCAGCACAGTTAACCTTCAGGTTAATGCTAATGAAATACTACCATATTATCCAAATACAAATTAATCATACTCAGCATATTATGCTATTAAGGAAAGAAGTCTGTTTAAATACTTTAAAACTATTTTTAACAAGGGAGTCATTAAAAAGGATTTTCTGGCAAGCTTATGTTAAGTAGAGAAATCTATTAATCTGAACGTTTGCCTCCAAAGTATTCTTATTATTCAAAATTTGATTCATCGCAGGCAAGACCACAGGTATTAACCTAGTACATGTAATTCATGCGTGTTTCAGATAAACAAACAGCTGGAAGCAGATTGCTTTTTGTCTGTTTCTGTGTTTTTCCTCTCTCTAGCTCTTCAGCTTACCTGCATGCAATAAATGTCACACACCCTTGCTAACTGTTATCACCATTCCTCCTCCTGAGTGTCACCCTAACTACCTTGGGCCCATGGAGCCATACAATGGCCAACACAGGGAACCATGCGACTCACTGTCTCTGCCCTATCTCCTCTGTCCTCTGGGGAGATCACACATATTTCTACCATTGATTGGTAACAGCTCTGTTAATTCCACACCAGAATGTTCTTTCTCATAGATATTCATTCAGTAGGGTTTATAGAGCCTCTCCTTGGTGCTGGGCACTCTCCTGCTCTGGTGTTACAGCAGCGAATCAATAGACAGGTATCCCTGCCCCTGTGCACTTGTATTCCAGAGACAGGGACAGAAAAATACATCACTGGATATATAAAAGTGATTAGTACCATGGAGATAAAGAAAACATAGATAGATTATAGGTAACTCCTAGGAAAAGGGACACTTTCCAAAAAAAGAAATGTAATCTCACTACATGATTATTTTCTGCAGTAAATCAAAGCTGCAGAGTCACGATCATGTAAATAAGTGTTAATACAATTAATAATCGATACATATTGCAATGGTGGAGTTGGTGATGCAAAGAGCATAGTATGGCATTAGATAGCTAATCTAGCAGCTAAATCCTCATCTTCCATAACAGTGAGGTAACAGATATTGTCTAAAACATATTGCCTAATTGATTAATCAAAAATAACAGCATAAATATATTAGTTTCTATTTGGGAGTATTAGTTAAGAAAGTAAAAAGTGGTTGCCCCTGGAGAGTAGGTTGATGAGAGGTTAAGAGTAGGCTGGGGTCTGCTGTTTGCATTTTAAGCCTTTAGGACATTTGATTTTTTTCACAAATTCTGTGCATCTATTATTTAAAAAAATTTTAAAGATAAAAAGTAAAAAAATGAATAGAAAGAAAAAATAGACCTTGATGAAACTGACTTATGACCTACAGAAGGATGAACTATTTTGCAACTGACTAGCAGAATCAGAATTAGAGGCCAGGCTACATGAATGCAGAGTCCACGTGCGTCATTTGTGTGATGCACCGTTCTACGTGGTGGAATGAATACAATAAAACAGCATCATTGCACTATAGGAATCAACCAATAAATGACAGCTCTTAGTATTGTAATTCAATACCACTGATTTGATAATTGTGTGGTCTTAATCTCTCTCAATCACATTTTTCTCATCTGTAAATTAGTAACACCAACCTTAAAGAATTTTTGTGTGAATTAGGGAGATGTCTGAAGATCACCAAGTCCTAAGATACGGGTTTTATAATTAATGAGTTATGGAAAAACCGAGCCATCAGGAAATGATTGCCAGTGAAAGATAGTTTGTTACAGATCCCAAGAAGAGGGGGCACATCACACCACGGGGGCTACCTACAGGGACATTCAAGTAGGTCAGGAGGCAGGGGGAACAAAGGAAAATGTGGGCAAGAACTTTTCCTGTGGCTTCCATGGGAAGGAGCTGGCAAGGCAAGGTGAGCACTCTTCGGATTGGCTAGTTTGAATAATTTTCATGGGCTCTGGGGCAAAGGGGCCGTCCCGAGTTGTCTGGTAATCTCTGGGGTAATTAATGCAGGAATTAGGCCTGAGTCTGAGAACCCAATAGAGAAGGAGGTCAGGGTTGTGGGCTCTGGAATGATTGGTTTGCGTTTTGAAAGATGAGGCTTTTGAAAGGCTGAAGGCGAGTTGTTTATTATCTCTAGGAACTGGTTCACCCTGGAAGGGGGAGTCCCTCCTGGGTCAGCAAAGACCCAGATGCAAAGCATCAAGATACAGACAATACAAAAGGTAAAAACTTCCAATTATAGGATGAAAAGTCCTGGGGATCCAGTGTACAGCCTGGCGACTATAGTTAACAATACTCTATGGTATCCTTGAAAGTTGCTAGGAGAGTAGGCTTTAAATGTTCTCACCACCACAACCGCAATAAAGAAATAGCAATTATGTGAGGTGACGGATGTGTTAACTGGCCTTAACGTGGTATCATTTTTCAATATATACACATGTCTAATCACCACACTGTACACCCTAAACTTATACAGTGTTATATGTCAATGATATCTCCCTAAAGCTGAAAAAAATAAGAAAAAATAATAAGACATGGTTAGTACACCTACATTCTTCAGTGTCAAATAACACTTGGGGCAATGGAATATTCATATCTAGTCTCCCCACTTAGAAGGAAAAAGAGAAATATTAGGGAGACTTTTAATATCGAAAAGTATTATCCCACTAAATACTCTCCACATTTTGTAACACAGAGCCTTGCTAATCAAGACCATCAAGTTATCGATGGATTTTTTGTTGTTGTTGTTATAGAGTTTCCCTTATATGCATCTCTGCATTTGTAAATATGAATGCTTTATATTTTATAAATGGTTTGAATGCTTGACTCTGTTGAAAGAGTCCTGCTGTGCAAATTGTTTTGAAATCCCTGAACTGATCAGCCTAGAATCTTAGCTAGTTCCAGGGCCTTCCGTGATTCCAATCCCAAAGTCTTCATATCAAAGCAACCTTTGCTTATTTTTTTTTTTTTTTTTTTTTTTTTTTAACCTTTGCTTATTTTGCTACCAAAGAAAATTGCATTTAAACCATTTCTGGAAATTTTTAACAGGTGGCAAGTTTCTGCAGGCTCTTCTGGCACCATGTATAACTGACCCTTGACCTTCCATTTTCTTAAACTGATGAAAACATAGCTGTGTTAATACAGATAAACAAGTATTTCTTAACTGCCCACTCTGGGAAAATTCTGTGTTAAAAGCTTGATTTACTAATTTATTCAACACATATTTAATGTGTCAGACACTTTTGCAGGCATTGAGGCTACAGTAGTGAACAAAATAGACAAAAGCTCCTTTATGGAGCTTATTTCTTATTGGGGGGGGGCTGGCAATAAACAAAGTAAAAATTGATGGGGTGTCACAGGGTGCTAAGTGTCACGGGGTAAATGAAGCAGAGGGGAGGAGGCCTGGGGAGAAAAGGTCTCTGTAGAGGTGACATTTTAGCAAAGACTTGAAGGATGCATTGGAGAGGATTGTTGGAGATGGGAAAGGAGAGGGAGGGAGCTGGAAATATAAGAGGTGGCAGTTAGAACTTGGGATGCTTGAAATGGAGGTTATGGAGAGAGTATATAACAGCGATAAAATCCATTCCCTGACCTGCAGAACTTTATGGTCTCATTAGAGAGATAAGGTTGATTAACATGAAATCACTGGAAATAGGTAATTAAAGATGGATTCTGCTGTATGGTTCACACAAGCAAGTGAATTCTGTGTTAAAACACTAAAGGATACTTATCTTAACATTTGCCAGAATGATCATTAACCAGATGACAGGCTTGGTAACCCCTAAAATTAGGGCACATTCCCACACTCATCATCACGACTCTCTCCAAACATTTCCTCAGTGTTTACTACATACAGTTTACTCTGCCGAGTATCAGGAACTGGCAAAGCCATGCATGTGAATTTCCTGAGGGAGGGTATCTTTTGTGATCCATCCCTTGTGGGGGAATGTCCGGCATAAGGCTGTGATGGGATTTAGAGGTGTCTGAGACGACAGCTCGGGGAGGTCTGTGGCTGAAGGAGAATGAGTCAGGAGTTGTCACAGATACGTGGTGATAAAGAGAGAGGAGGAGGAAAGTTTAGCTTTGATGGGTTGGTCCCTCAACCTGGATGTATGGGGAGAGATTGTACGTAGGGAGAGATTGGGGGTAAGGACAACTCCTGGTCTACTGAAGACCCCAAGGAGAGTCAACAGCTCGGGCTCCCGGGGACACAGCTCCCTTGTCACTGTCCTCTTCTGTAACACGGGCAGCAGCCGTAGAAGGAAGCCTGGCTCTCCTGGGGCTTTGAGGATAACAGACGTGAACAAGGGTGGGTGTGCAAGGCAGAACCTAGGAGGGTGTTGCTGAGACAGCTCCAGGATTCCCAGCAGTAGCTGAGGGAAGCACTGGACGTCGTAAGCAGGGGCTGCCTGGAGAGCGTGTGTCTGCAGGAAGCTGGACCAGCAAAACCGATCATTGCTGTCAATGGGCTGTCGGAAGAACTCACAGCCTGGTTAGCTCTGTAGAAGCCAACGTCTTATATCAATATATTTCAGATCATAGCTCAGCGCTGTGTAAGTCATTTGTAGTCAATTTTTATTGAATTGAAACAAATTATCAATCTAGTCTCTCTGGAAATTGCCTTAATGCACAAGGTAGTGGAAGGGATACAGCCAGAGGGATACAGATACTCAGTTCAGAGGAAGGTGAAACCTTGAAACTCCAAATATGAGTGAAGACTTCACCTGTGAGATAGAGTGTGTGGCCATGATTGGCTTCGTCTTGCTGCAGAAGCTTCGTAGAGCAGTAGTTATTATCCGCTGTCAGCATTGTAACCACAGCACCGGCCATGCTGGCAGCGAAGCCAGGCGAAGTTAGGGATCATTACTTTCCACAGTAAAAACTTTTACAGGCTACTTTTATATCCTCCTGGAAACACTCAGTTGTTGTGCAATCATCAGAAGCATCTTTCCACCTACACACCCGTAGAAGCATTTTGAACATCAGTTAAAATACATGATACTTGAGATAGTGCAATAAGTATTTTTACATGGTACTTTTTAAAATAGTATATTTTATGCAGTAGTTAATCACAGGAGCAAAGTTTGTTTTCTTTTTTCCTCTCTTCTTTTCCTACCCTTTATAATTTTTTTGATGCCTAATAGTGATCAAAGCAATCCATTCACCATTTTCTTTTCTCTAAGAAATGAATCAGGCTGAAAATCTATGAGCCTATGATAACAATTACTCATTGATAGCTTAACGCTTAGGAAGAAGACTAGGTTTTAAAGACTTAGTTGGAACCCCAAAGCAGAGACTGGTTAATGAAAGAGAGAGTCTCCCCCCTCACCCAAACCGTACCACTTGGTGTAGATCTGCTAGTGCTTGGGGCTGGCAAATGAGACGCTGTCTGGAACTGGGGATGCCTGACATTTACCTCTTAGGTGCACCCTGTGAAGGGGTGGGATAATTTGATTGCCAGGTTCCAATCTTTTCTCTTAGAACAAGAGACGGGCAAGATGTGCAGAGAACAATACTGTACTCTTGTGGTCAGAGGGAGAATTGGACATCAAGACGCTTGTTTTTATTTTCCTGACTGATGCTGTCAGTAACTCCCAGAGCAATCTACTGCTACCAAAGTGAAGGAAACAAGTGATACAATTTACAGGATAAAATCCAGGCCCAAATAATCCTGGTTTTGTCTGACTTGTCTGGGTCATGTCTACCGCCTGGTCTGATTCAGCCTTTGGGACAGTGAGTCATGTATCCATTTTATTCATAATTCAGATTTTCTAATGGCAAATTCAAGATGTTTCTATCTCCGTTAAGTATGTATGTAGCTTTTCATCAGTTAAATGAGGAAACAATGTCTCCTGTCCACCCGATGGGCTTACGATGGGGATCAAGTAAAAGTATATGAAAACAGTTTAAAAGTACAAAGCTCTGAACAAACGTTATTATGGAGGAAAATGCATGTTTATCTGTTATCATTGAAAACAATTCTCTAATTCAGTCCCGTGTTTTAGAATTTTCACCTATAATTACAACATAATAATGAAAAAATATATGTATATGTACACACACAAGTAATGAAAACAATTTATATTCTATGCAATTACCTCCCTTCTAGACCCACTGATGAAAGTTTCTCCAGGAAGAAAATTCTTTATTGGTGATTTTTTTTTAATTTTTAAAATTTATTTATTTTTGGCTGCGTTGGGTCCTTTTGGCTGCGCACGGGCTTTCTCTAGTTCCGGAGAGCGGGGGCTACTCTTCGTTGCAGTGCGCGGGCTTCTCATTGCGGTGGCTTCTCTTTTTGCGGAGCACAGGCTCTAGGCGCACGGGCTTCAGTAGTTGTGGCACGTGGGCTCAGTAGTTGTGGCTCGTGGGCTCTAGAGCGCAGGCTCAGTAGTTGTGGTGCACAGGCTTAGTTGCTCCGTGGCATGTAGGATCTTCCAGGCCAGGGGTCGAACCCGTGTCCCCTGCATTGGCAGGCAGATTCTTAACCACTGCGCCACCAGGGAAGCCCCTTTATTGGTGATTTTAAACTTTGAAAGATATACGTCCTTACCCTTTTATGATTCACCCAAAGGGATTTTCTTTAAGGACTGTATAACCCACATTTTCAGAGCATCCTCACAGTATGGTGCAACCATTATTATAAGCACGCACATACTCGGTATGGAAGGAAATGGACAGTGGAGAGAGTTAGCCCTAAGGGAGTGACATAGTTTCCTACTAAGTATCACCACCAGCTGATCTTTCTTTAAGTCACTTCCAGGTCATTAAAATACAAGGAAGGGAATGATCATAAATAACAGCTTGGACTGCTGAATGTTTCACTACATTAGGGTTAAAAATTGGGTGGTGACACTTGGGTTAAAATTATTTAATGTGGTAATTTTTTTTTTTTTTTTACCTTCACTGGAAAAATATTCTCAGTAAAATCTCAGATTCAGAAACAAAACAAGAGGAAACATATTCTCATATGCTGTGCTGGGAAGATGGAATATGAAGGAACATTTCCAACCAGGAAAACAATTCCTTAAAGTAACTTGGGGTGGGTTCTTTTATAATGGTCCTCAAGATATTGAAGATCATGTCAGGCAAATGTTGACAACTCTTTTACTTCATGCTTATTTGAAAGTTCAAAATAACAGCAGAAGAGGTCAAAGCGATGCTGAGACAACCAAGAATGAACCAGCTGTTAATTTGCATGTGGAATTAATTTTCACTGTGCGGGGCTCAGCCCACCCACCCCTGCCCAGGTGGAACCTTAAATACCAAGGAATGAGGACATTGGTGTGCCAGCATTTACAGTGCCAAACTGGGGGGTTTTCTACGACATCATTTTTTCATTCCCTTCTATAGTCTGATACTCTCTCTCTTCACCAGCTTGATTCTTTAGTCAGTAAAGAAAAGGGAAATTTTTCAGACGCTGAAATATTTTTCTCTATTTTTAGAATAAAACGTTTGTGCCTTTACTATAAATTTTATATAGTTCAAAAGTTACTTTTCAGAGTGTATTGCCATCAAGTTGAATATTGTAAAGTACATCCTACAGCTTCCCGAGCACACAGACTCGTGCACATCGGCTGTGCTCTTCTTGCTCTGTATTGCTCTGCTTTGGAACTTGTGGCCCGTGTGTTTTTGTGTGTATACTGTGCACGGCTTTCAGGAATGATATGCAGATGCCAGTGGAGACCGAGCAACGGGGCTGAGTCTGGAGGCCTCCAGACTGACTCTGCCGACGGCTCACCCACCCCATGAGACCCCCTGGGCAGCCTAGCTTCCTGTCCAGCCTCCTGTTCCTGTCCTTGTCTGTGTCACCGGCTTCTGACCTTGGGTTTGTCCACAGACTGATGGATCGCTGTGCTCACACGCCTGGGAGTTGACATCTTCTGCGCGGCTAATATTCTGCCTACTGTCGGCCTAGGTCCCATGCTCTCACTCGGGCATCTGACTCTGGCCAGCTCCTGTTTGGCTCCACTAGTCCTGTCTTGGCACTGACATATCATACTGGGCTGAAAGAGGCCCCAAAAGGAGAGCTTTGGCAACTGCACAGCATCACTTTTCTTTTCAGAGCAATACTGCCATCTCCTCCCCGTGGCCTGAGAAACCGGTAGCCAGACACCCAACCACTTGGGGTACAACAAATCTAGAGGTTCAGAAGAATATAAAGAGGGCAAGTGTGAATGATCGCATCCTAGATATTGGTTTCAAACGTCTGTTTTTTTAGAAAAAAATACTGATTTTAATCATATACAATCTACTAGATTCCCTTTTACTAGTCTGTTCGACCTAGAACCTGCCGACCTTGCAGAAGCGCTGAGATCAGTCAGAGCTGAGCGTGACTAAGATGGCTTTGACCCACTAGACCTCAAGAAGAGAATTCTGATCCGGGCTAACCCTGCAATAAGAATAAGAGTAAGAATTCCATTTCCTTATTTGTGAATGAAGAGTGGAAGGAACACTGTTCTGTGTCTGTCTCCTCACCTTTTCTGTATGGAAAACTCTTGCTCAAAGTTTCAGAAATAACTCAAATAATTACACGTCCTCAGTGCCCATAAGTCTTATTTACTCAGGTCCATGTTCCCACCGTGTGTGGTTCCACTCCTATTACGGTCTTCACCACGCGGCTTCGTAACGCTTGTTTATGTGCCTTTGCTCGCTCTGGATTGTGAGTAACTGCAGGGCAAAGACTGGGCCTTATTCCTTTTGTGTCCTCAGCTCTTTACATGGTGATGTGCAAGTAGTAGACGCTTAATAAATGCTCGGTGAATTAACAGATGTTTCACATCGGAAGCTTTTAGCAGTGCAGGTGCTTTGATCTCTTGCCAGGGAGAGAAGCACACTCCAGACCCCAGGGCTGGATCTCTAAACAGAAACAGAGAATTCTGCTTCCACTTAGGATGTGGAGAGCTTCGGGAAGTTGTCTTCCCCCACTTCAGCCACGAGAAGAGGCCAGCTAATCTACAAAATCATAACATTTGGGGGAACATCAGAAAGCAACCAAATGAACTCAATTCTGAAGCGTGACAAGCCCGTTGAGGGGAAATGGGTGGCACGACTCACCTTGACAGAGCGCGGGAGGAGGATGGAGCCGCCATAAAAGCAGGTTGGAAGAAAACAGCTAAAATTTTCACAAATTCTTAAAGACCAAGGACAGGCTAGTGAGATAATTTGGAATGTCTGGGAGCCTGAGCCACAGGGAGCAAATGCCCTCACATCTTTTCCCCACCTGTCCTCCCCTGTGGGCGTGTGAACAGGATGGGGGGGCAGAGCAGGAAGCAGGCCCTGACACCACGATCTGCTTCTGAGGGAGCAGCAGAGGCAGATCCGCTGCCCTTGGGGAGGGGCCAGAAGACGCTCAGGGACAGGGTCCTGCACTGGGCGCAAAAGGAAGGAATGTGGGCTTCCCTGGCGGCGCGGTGGTTGAGAATCTGCCTGCCAATGCAGGAGACACGGGTTCGAGCCCTGGTCTGGGAGGATCCCATGTGCCGCGGAGCAACTAGGCCCGTGAGCCACAGCTACTGAGCCTGCGCGTCTGGAGCCTGTGCTCCGCAACAAGAGAGGCCGCGACAGTGAGAGGCCCGCGCACCGCGATGAAGAGTGGCCCCCACTCGCCGCAACTAGAGAAAGCCCTCGCACAGAAACGAAGACCCAACACTGCCAAAAATAATAAATAAATAAATAAAAATTTAAAAAAAAATTTTTTTTAAAGGAAGGAATGTACTTTTTATGGCTGAGTAATAGTCCACGTTTTCTTTATCCATTCATCTGTTGATGGGCTCTTGGGTTGCTTCCTATCTTGGTTACTGTGAATAATGCTGCAGTGAACGTTGGGGTGCAGGCATCTTTTCAAACTAGTGTTTTTGTTTTCTTCAAATAAATACCCAGGAGTGGAATCGCTGGATCATATGGTAGTTCTCTTTTTAGTTTTTTGAGAAACCTCCATACTGTTTTCCATAGTGGCTGTATCAGTTTACATTCCTACCAAGAGTGCACGAGGGTTCCCTTTTCTCCACATCCTTGCCAACACCTGATATTATCTTTCTGATGATATCCATTCTAACAAGTGTGAGGTGGTATCTCATTGTGTTTTGATTTGCATTTCCCTGGTGATGAGTGATTTTGAGCCCCTTCTCATGCACCTGTTGGCCATCTGTATCTCATCTTTGGAAAAAAGTCTGTTCAGGTCCTCTGCCCATTTTTTATTTGGGTTTTTTTGGGGTTTTTTTGGACATTGAGTTGTAAATCTTACCATTTGCAGCAACGTGAATGGACCCGGAGATACGCTAAGTGAAATAAGTCACACAGAGAAAAACAAATGCTGTATGATTTCACTCACATGTGGGATCAAAAAGACAAGACAAATAAACACACAGACCCATAGATACAGAGAACAAATGGGTGGTTGCCAGAGGGGAGGATATGGCTGAGGGGATGGACGAAATAGGTGAAGAGGATTAACAGGTACAAACTTCCAACTGTAGCATAATTAAGTCATGGGGATGTAATGTACAGCACAGAGAAAATGTCTATAATATTGGAACAACTTTGCGTGGTGACAGATGGTAACTAGAATTATTGTGGTGAGCACTTCATAATGTTATAAAACTATCAAATCACTATGTTGTATACCTGAAACTAATATAATATTGTGTGTTAATTATAACTCAATTTAAGAAAAGAAAGGAATTACCTTGGGGTCATTACCTTGAGGTAGTTTCCATGGGGAAAGGGGCAGGGATGTCTCTCGGGCCAAGGCTGTCAGAAGCTTTGCCATCAGGAGCAGCAGCTGGGAGAAACAACACAGCACAGATGTGTCGCTGTGTTAATCTTACTGCCACCACCTGCCTCTCAGTATCCACAATGTGGAGATCGGACAGAGAGCTTCTGGTCAAGCGATCTGGATGCATCTAATGCTTCTGCCCCCAGACTGGCTGCAGAGCCCCTCTCCTCACTGCCTGATGCTGTTCATTGCTTCCGTGGGACCACAGTCAGACCTTAGCTACGAGGGAGTCTGGGGAGTGTCATTTGAATTTTTTATTTTTTGGCTTTTCTGCTGCTGCAGTTCAAAGAGGCCTTGTAGCTAGAGTTCAGGAAGGGATTCTGTAAGTGGGTTGGAATAGGAGTCATAAAAGCCAGTCCATAATATGTACTAACCCCTACCATCCAACTAGATAGATTTCCATCACGCTGTTTATTTCCTTCTAGTGCCAGAGCCCTCCAAACGAAATAAAACACTCATCGTTGTTTGTTGATTTTTATTTGCTCCACGCCTCCCTCTACCGCGTTCATTTATAATTTCCACTCATGCAGGGACCCTGTCCCCCCTTGTCCTTCACTGGATGCTCAACTATAAACCACAGTGCCTACCATATAGCTGGCCCTCAGTAAATACTGGAGAAAAGTCAGCAGACCCTTTGAGAATTAAATAAAAGCAAGCGATGGCCCTTTCCATGGAAAAATACTTATAGGCACGACATTTGCATTCCACTTTCTGAGATTCCCCAGGAAGAAAGTATAGTGAGGAGATGAAGATGAGGTGCGCCCTTATTACTTTGCTATAAATGTAGCGATTTTGCTCTTAGAATGATTACACTGAATGTGACACCAAGAGTAGAAAGGCCAGAGTAGAAATGTTTCAGGCCTCGGTGCAGGTGGGAGAGGCCCACGTGTCACTGGCAGGTCACTGCCCTAAAAGTGCAGGCCAGCAGCTAACACCATGTTTGGAAAAGCCTGACAGCCGGCAGAAACTGCAGTGTATCTCCATCTGGCATTGACACAAATTCCTGGAACCCAGGCCAGCTCGTTTTTCAGACTGATTGGCTGGCAACAGAAAAGGAAGAAAAAGAAGTCTTAGGTCTTAGGGTGCATTTTTTTCCTTCTCTTTCTACAGCTTAAAGGAGGCTCAAAGCCTAAGAAGGGATTCGCAGTCCTTGAATAATAGCCAGAAAAGGAGATTAATAAGAAAAGAAGGTATGTGAGTTTCAGAGCACTGGGGGATTTTTCTGAGTTTTAGTATTAGAAGAATTTAGGGCTCTGCCTGGCATTCAACTTCCTAGTTCTATTGGTATCACCCACCACGTAGCTCAGGAGCCCCCATTTGCCTTCCCTTTTCTTTCACCAGAAAGGAGCTGAAGTCAAGGTCAGTCACAATGTCACAGTGAGGTGGTCTCCCAGCCCCGTCCGGGAGGGGTTAGGGCAGGGACCCTGGCCCAGGCTCTCACCTCAGGCTGCTGGTGGGAGAATAAAGAGGAGGGGTGCTTTGCTCGATCTGGCTACCCAGGGGCAGGGGGGAAAGTTCTGGTGCCTTTGAGAAACCTGGACTTGGCCCGGAGACATACTCCTTTCAAGTGATGAATTTGTCAGACTTCCATATTTCAAAGGAGAGTCAGCAGTGAACAGGCAAACAAGTGTTCAGCAAGTTAATCAAATGGTTCCAAACTCTTTGACAACAATTGGCTTTCTGCATTAGTTCTCTTTTTCCAATGGGGATTCTTCCTTATGATCTTCCCTCCTAAAGCTGTGTCATTTGGCCAATTTAAATAGACTCATTATAGACTTATAGACTCATTTTTCTCCGTATGAAATATGGCAATATTCTTGAAAAGAAAGTTCCTTATACTCATCTCCCTTCATATGAGGGATGGTTCAAAATGAGTATGATGTTTTTTGAAATGTATCTTCTGAGCTATTTCCTTTCAGACATCACTTCCATTTCTGGTAAATCTCAATGGCTGGGCACCCCAGCCTTTGAGGTGGTAGGTTTCAGTGCTTCAAGGGTAAAGTGGATTCCTGCTTGCAGCAATATGCTTTAACAGTGGAATTGGAATTTTGTTGCTGTGGGCTGCAAGACAATAAGAGCAAAGGCTAGACTTTGGAGAGAAGAGAATGAGAAAGAAAAAAGAGTGAGCCGGAGAGAGTGAGAGAGACAAGGAGATGGAGACAGATGAAGAAAGCTGGGAAAAGAGAGAGAATGAATTTCATGAATCTCTTAAGTATGTAAAGATGCTGGGCTCACAGAGCTTCTGCCCTGATGGTAGACAAGTTACCTTGTGCCGAGCAAGGCATGGTCAGGAGACCTCTCCCGCTTTACTAGGAGGATGTGCTGGACGCGGGGAGTTTTGAGGGAAGGGAGCAAACAGCTGTGTCTCTCCCCTTGGTGTTGGGAGCGGGTGGTAAGAAGAAGAGAGAGAGGCAATCTGGGAAACCGAGCATCGGCTGAAGGGGGATTTTAAATTAAAAAGTCAGGTTGAACTAAATCTGGATTCACCATCCCGTCCCATCATCACCAACCCCAGCAGGCTGACACTCCTGAGTGAGATGTATCAGTTAGAGAGAAACTGAGAAGCCACATTTTCTTTACCCACCTGAGTGCATTGTGGATAATTTTGCTGCCCAGTCACAGAGTTCAGCTTAGCCAGTGACTGCATGTCTACTTTGTTGATGAAGAGTCCTGTGAGAGGCAAAAGGAGACCATGAAATGATATCCGAAATCATCTTGATGATCAAGTCCTTTCTTTTTACTACAAGGCACTGAGGCAGAAAACTTTAAAAAAAAAAAAAGGAAATTGGGCACATCAGTTTCTCCCTAACCCATCATCCCCCACAGAGAGGCAAAGTTTTCATCCATCTGAACTCCAGGTCAGGTCAGTTCAACATCTTGAGTTATTTTCAGCCATGATGGGTGTTGAAATTAATTTCCAGGCCCAAGATGCAGCCACTCTTGCCCGGGTGACACATCAGTAAACCAAGATGTAGATCACTTTTGTGTCCCTGTAGATGCTCCTCTTGACCAGAAACGCAGTCTATCCAGGCAGCCAACTCCCAAACGCCAAGGTGACTCTGGGCTCTCTACTTACTTCCTATTCCTTACTCATTTTCTGTTTTCTCTTCCATGTTCCTTATTCTTTAACCTATAAAAGCGTCCTGCCTTCCGCCACATTTTACAGTTCTGTGGACGCTTGGGAACAGAGACTTCCCGTTTCATGAAGTGTTAAAGTTTGTTTCTGTTACCTAAATTGTCTTCTTTAATTGTTTGTAGCATCTAAAAGGACTTTGCTTTGGAAGAGCAACTCATCAACTTTGGTTTCTATTTTTTGAGAATCCCCAGATTTATATTAACCAGTAGAACAATCAGCCTTCATCTCATAACTGCCTTCTTCGCTGTGACTTGCAGACTGCTGTAAAGACTAGAAGATACTCAAGAAAACAAGAGCAGGAAACCCCAAAAGGCGACTAACACACTCTGAGGGAAATTAAACCAAATACCTAAAGCAGATTCTAGTACCCTCTAAAGAACATAAATATGTGGTGAAGAAAGCAGAGGAAATTGTCTGTACTTGAACAGGCAAAAGCCAACCAACCAACCAACCAAACAAACAAACCCCAAACCTATCATTTCTTTTAAATAAATGTTAGCTCATTCATTAAAACAGTACCTATATGCATGAAGATTGCTACGTGCATATGTTGGGCTGCACCCTGCAGGCCTGCAAGCTCTGTACTTGCCCAGCTCAAGACCGAAGAAAGAGTCCAGAGTCACTGACAGAGGCATGAATGGTTCGCTAGATGCGGGGGTAGGGATGGGGTTAGGGAGGTTACCAGTGATAGAGGGAATTGACAATTGAAACCAGCAGAGGAGCACGGCCCTCACTGCCCCTTGGATAAACTATCATAGTGGAGATAGCTCTGATCCAAAGATTAGAGCAGTCGCTAGCTGGGGTCGGGGGCAAGTATGTAGGCAGCTACTGATTAGGCTCTATGAGTAAGAGGGAAGGTCAGTCAAGTGAATAGGGTGTAGGTGAGGCAGGGACTGGTCGGGCAGGGGATGTACAGGGAGCAAGAGGGCAGCCATCTTGAGTGGCCTGACCATACAGCCTACAAGTGTTATTATTTATTCAATGTACACATTATTCTTTTTTTTTTTTAAGTGTCTGGGGGTTTTTTTAAGATTTTTTTTTTTTTTTTGATGTGGACCATTTTTTTTTCTTTAAGTCTTTATTGAATTTGTTACAATATTGCTTCTGTTTTATGTTTTGGTTTTTTGGCCACGAGGCATGTGTGATCTTAGCTCCCCGACCAGGGTTCGAACCCACACCCTCTGCATTGGAAGATGAAGTCTTAACTGCTGGACCGCCAGGGAAGTCCCCATAATTCTTGATTCACATATGGATTCCCAGTCCCCTGCTGTAGCATTGTGGTTCATCCCATTCTCACTTCCCGCCCCGCCCCCCAGAGGTAGGGAAATACTTCTAAAGATTTATGATGATTCTTAAAACAAACAAACAAACAAACAAAAAAAAAAACACAACATTTCCGGCTATTTTCCTAATTAACATCTAAACGTATACCCATTTACATTACTACAAGTAGAATTAAATTGTTATGAAACACTTTACAGTGTGGAAAAAAACCCGTTATTTTTACACATATCAACTTTTTGATAAATAATTCTTAAATATACGATTACCTATCAAGAACTTGGTCATTCTTAGTTTTAAATATAAAGAAGTAAATATGGGGACTTTCCTGGTGGTGCAGTGGTTAAGAATGCACCTGCCAATGCAGGGGACATGGGTTCGATCCCTGGTCCCTGGTCCGGAAAGATCCCACAGGCCGTGGAGCAACTAAGCCCGTGCGCCACAACTACTGAGCCTGCGCTCTAGAGCCCACAAGCCACAACTACTGAGCCCACGTGCCACAACTACTGAAGCCTGCGTGCCTAGAGCCCGTGCTCCACAACAAGAGAAGCCACCGCAATGAGAAGCCCGCACACCACAACGAAGAGTAGCCCCTGCTCGCCACAACTAGAGAAATCCCGCGCGTAGCAACGAAGACCCAACACAGCCAAAATTAAATAAATAAATAAATAAATTTATAAAATTAAAAAAAGAAGTAAATATGCTTTTGTACATACTCGATGGCTATTTTAATGGACTGGCACATGATGGGAGAAACTTTTCTCCCGACATTTAATATAAATAGTGGGAAACAGGTAGAGAAATTATTTCTCTACATTGCAGAACATCAGTTATCTGTTGGTAAAGGCTGGGTGGAGGTGGGCAGCAGGCTCAACTCTGTAATGTTTTTATTTGCTTCTAAGACTGTTGACCCATGGACTATCCTCCGAAGAACTAAAGCCAATTCGTTTCCTATGTTTACCTGATACTCCCCAACGATCCAAGTTACCAGTTCAGTTTTATTTTTACAAACTTACTACTCAGATTCAAATTTCATTTGCAAGCTGAGATGAATCCAAATCTGCCATTTCAATAAGTATCGCAGTTAATCTATTTTAGTGAGCAGAAATGTAAGGCATGTAAGCCAGAGATAAATGTGGAAAACAAAATACAGAAACACTAGCAATTAAAATGACACAGCAGGGAAGCAATGGGAGAGCAACAGGAAAGATTACACGAATGAATTAATTTGAAAGGGAGGAATTTGAATGAGGGCCCTACATTCAATTACTGGCAAAAGATGATTAAATGATCAGGACAAGCAAATAGAATGGGAGGTAGGGGGTCGGGTGGGGAGAGAACAGGAAAGTAAGTGTTAGAGGTGGAAGAGGTCAAGGGAGCTAGTCCTTCATCCACTTAGCAATTCCTTCATTGACTGAACAAGTGCTTATTTAGAATAAACTTTGTAGAAGGTTATGTGAGAGATGAAATACAGGAAACAGAAGGGAAGAAGAACAAAGGGATAAACTGGTCTTGACCAAGAATTATGGGCTCTTGGGGCTTCCCTGGTGGCGCAGTGGTTAAGAATCCGCCTGCCAATGTAGGGGACACGGGTTCGAGCCCTGGTCTGGGAAGATCCCACATGCCGCGGAGCAACTGGGCCCGTGAGCCACAATTACTGAGCCTGCGCGTCTGGAGCCTGTGCTCCGCAACAAGAGAGGCCGCGATAGTGAGAGGCCCGCGCACCGCGATGAAGAGTGGCCCCCGCTTGCCGCAACTAGAGAAAGCCCTCGCACAGAAACAAAGACACAACACAGCCATAAATAAGTAAATAAATAAATTTTTTAAAAAAAACAAACAAAAAAGACCTTGGAGTCAGAATGGGCGCTCATAAAAAAAAAAAAAAGAATTATGGGCTCTTTAAATGGAGAAAGTGAGGGTAGAATAATCTGATCCAATTCGTCTGTCACAGGAGGGAACTAATGAAAAGTTGTGTTCTTCTAGGCAAGGATGTAGATAAGAGAGATGAAGTTGTAGAAAAAGGGAGCAATGTACAGGGAAGGCTGGGGGAAAATGGGAGGGAGCAACGCCTGTGATACAGACATGCAGCCTCACTGTTGAGCTTGACCCAGTGAAGGGGAAGGGAAGGATGCTGAAGACAGAGGTTGGCCACAAGCACAACATCCCAGCCTTCCAGAATTTAGAAGAGAAGCAGCCCAGCATATGGATGTAAAGCAAATGTAGACATCCGTCCCTGGAGTTTCCATAGACATGGGAATATCGGCCCTGTGCACGTTTCACTCACACCTGGACAACCAGTGGGAAAACCCTCTCTTTTTTCTACCACTGCAAGGGAGCCCAAATCTCTACGCTGCCGCAGGTCCAAACAAGGAAAACAAGAAAACAGAGAAGAGGAAAGAGGGCAGCTAAGAGCAAACTCAAGGGTCTAAGTACTCTAATCTCTGAGTAGCCTCTTCAGTCACTGAATTTTAAAGTGAAATTTAATTTTGCCAGTGTTTAGAATTTTCACGTAAATAAAAAAAAAGATGATCTCTTCGCTCCATCTAGCGTTGCATCTTGAAATGACATGCTCCTCGACGCCTCTCACAACCCGAAGGAACTGCAGTGATCCACAACCACGGAACCGGAAGTTGAATGAGGGACACGGTCGGATGAGCCTCTTCTGTTGCATAACCCTGAGAAGTGCTCCATATTAGATCGTGCATTCCACGCACCAGATGAGTTTTCTCCATGGTATCCAAGGATATCCCCAAATCTGTGATCCAATTACTGACTTGGAAGTTCAGATATAGGACACGACTCTAGCTCCCAGTGCGATGAGAATAAACAAAGCCTGCAGGTTAACTTGAACATCAGCAACTACGTGGTAGACTATAGAGAATTATGTGTAATTCTAGAAGGAAGGAAGAAAGGGAGGAGATAGAGTATATCATACCCATGTATATAACCGTATCTGGTAAAAACAAACGAATACATTGAGTAAAATACAGAGTCATAAGGCTATTTAATTGTAATAAGCATATTGCTAAAAAGTATTAAATAGGAAAGTAAAATTATCACCATGAGATACTAATAATAGTAATGACCATTCACTGAATATTTACTCTATGCCAGACGTGCACATACACTATTTGATTTAATCCTTACAATGGTCCTCTAAAGTAGGCATCACTATAACTGTTATTCAGATGTAGAAATTAAGGCCACCCAAGGTCACACATAGTCATTAACTGACAGAGCCATGATGTGAACCTCAATCTTTCTGATTGAGGTTACAAAACTCTGGTTTTCACTGCTGTGCTATGCTGCCTCTTTCTGTCAGAAATGCTTTACATTCATGACTAAGTATAAATCTAAAAACTCAACTTCCTCTTTATCTGTTTCCTATTTCCTTAATCTGTTACCTATCATTTTCATTAGACTAGTATAAAACTATATCCAGAAGTGATCATTTGATGTCGTGAAGAGTGCAATGCAGCTGAAATGATCATTGAAAACTTGGACCGCACCTAAATTGTGAGGCAAAGGAAGAATATTTTCATAACTTCGTATCTCATTTGCACATGCCGAGGTGCAGATCTCTGCATCTGAGTGGCTGGTAGTACCAGGAACTAACAGTATCAACACATCAATCGTGTGAGAAGCAGGTACCTTACAAATGAGTCTTTTCTCCAGAAACCTTGACTCACTGACCCCATGAAGCAACAGCAGATCTGCAGTCTCAACACAAAAGAGAAGGCTGTCAAATTCTCTCCTTGCTTAGCAAATTAGCCAATTCCTAAGGATCTTGTCCCTTTTGCTATGCCTCATCAAGAACTTTCCAAAAACGTAAACCAAAAAATGGGAGAAATGTTCTCTCAAGTTTCATTTGATTGGTTCACAAGCACTCTTTAAATGGTCTTAAGTTAATTACATTCCTGCTGAGAAGAATTTTATTCTATACATGGACCAAGCATTCCATAATGCTCTGGGTCATTAAACCCCTCAAATTTGGGGAAAAAAAGAAACATTTTCTCTGTGAATGGACGTAAAAGAGCATTGGGCCAAAGTAGCATTTTTTGAGGTCTCCAGAGCATCCTAGAATAGTTTGATTTAGGATTAAAGTATGTTTATTGCTAAAGTAGTCAAGCTTGATAGTAGAACTTTTATGGCAGCGAAATGTTAAAAGATCTCATCTACCTCTTCTAAAACTTTATAGTTGATTTTTCTCATACTTTAAGGATAAAGACATTGGTAAATTCAAGTCAGCAAGAAAACAAAGAAAGGTTTATTTCTTTATTATTCCTGGGTTTATATGAGGGGGAATTTTAGGGATCTGGCTGAATGTAAACTTCCACATCCATAAGCTGAAAGTTTACTTAGGTTTGTCAAATGCCACATCCCTCTAATTTCTTCTGCGTGGATGCTGATATGATGCTGGTCTTATGGGTGTTGGTAGCTTATCTTCACCCTCTGATACTTTGCCAACTAGTTTTGTTTTTGATGCGGTCCGTGGATTTGGGGTTTTGCTATCTAATTGCTCTATCTGCTTTTTATGTGATGATTCAGGGAGAGTCAAATACTCTCTGCTGCCACTGCCATATCTTCAAAGGCTGTGCATCTTAATATTCATTCTTTATTACAAAAACAGAGCATGGGCATGATAAAAGTTTAAACAACATGGAAGAGTTTACTATGAAAATTAAATCCTTTTTCCTTTCCATACATACCTGGAGTTTTCCCACCCTAGCTCTCTGGAAGTAACTACTATTCACAGAATCTTATGTAACTTTCTAGACCTTTTCTAAGAATATAAAAGAATATAGTTTAGAGATATAGGTCTTTTTTCTCTTTTTACACAAATAGGGTCACACTATACATTATTTTGCAATTTGGCTATATCACTTAACAACATAACTTGAAAATCTTTCTAAAATGGTAAATGTATATATACCTACCTCATTTTTTTTTTTAATACCTACCTCATTTTTTTTTTTAAACATCTTTATTGAAGTATAATTGCTCTACAATGGTGTGCTAGCTTCTGCTTTACAACAAAGTGAATCAGTTACACATATACATATGTTGCCATATCTCTTCCCTCTTGCATCTCCCTCCCTCCCACCCTCCCTATCCCACCCCTCTAGGTGGTCACAAAGCACCAAGCTGATCTCCCTGTGCTATGCGGCTGCTTCCCACTAGTTATCTATTTTACATTTGGTAGTGTATATATGTCCATGACACTCTCTCACCCTGTCACATCTCACCCCTCCCCCTCCCCATATCCTCAAGTCCATTCTCTAGTAGGTCTGTGTCTTTATTCCCATCTTGCCACTAGGTTCTTCATGACCTCTTTTTTTTTTTTTTTTTCCCTTAGATTCCATATATATGTGTTAGCATACTGTATTTGTTTTTCTCTTTCTGACTTACTTCACTCTGTATGACAGACTCTAACTCCATCCACCTCATTACAAACACCTCCATTTCATTTCTTTTTATGGCTGAGTAATATTCCATTGTATATATGTGCCACATCTTCTTTATCCATTCATCCGATGATGGACACCTAGGTTGCTTCCATGTCCTGGCTATTGTAAACAGAGCTGCAATGAATATTTTGGTACATGACTCTTTCTGAATTATGGTTTTCTCAGGGTATATGCCCAGTAGTGGGATTGCTGGGTCATATGGTAGTTCTATTTTTAGTTTTTTAAGGAACCTCCATACTGTTCTCCATAGTGGCTGTATCAATTTACATTCCCACCAACAGTGCAAGAGTGTTCCCTTTTCTCCACACCCTCTCCAGCATTTATTGTTTCTAGATTTTTTGATGATGGCCATTCTGACCGGTGTGAGATGATACCTCATTGTAGTTTTGATTTGCATTTCTCTAATGATTAATGATGTTGAGCATTCTTTCATGTGTCTGTTGGCAATCTGTATCTCTTCTTTGGAGAAATGTCTATTTAGGTCTTCTGCCCATTTTTGGATTGGGTTGTTTGTTTTTTTGTTATTGAGCTGCATGAGCTGCTTGTAAATCTTGGAGATTAATCCTTTGTCCGTTGCTTCATTTGCAAATATTTTCTCCCATTCTGAGGGTTGTCTTTTGGTCTTGTTTATGGTTTCCTTTGCTGTGCAAAAGCTTTTAAGTTTCATTAGGTCCCATTTGTTTATTTGTGTTTTTATTTCCATTTCTCTAGGACCTGGGTCAAAAAGGATCTTGCTGTGACTTATGTCATACAGTGTTCTGCCTATGTTTTCCTCTAAGAGTTTGATAGTGTCTGGCCTTACACTTAGGTCTTTAATCCATTTTGAGTTTATTTTTGTGCATGGTGTTAAGGAGTGTTCTAATTTCATACTTTTACATGTACCTGTCCAATTTTCCCAGCACCACTTATTGAAGAGGCTGTCTTTTCTCCACTGTATATGCTTGCCTCCTTTATCAAAGATAAGGTGACCATATGTGCGTGGGCTTATCTCTGGGCTTTCTATCCTGTTCCATTGATCTATATTTCTGTTTTTGTGCCAGTACCAAACTGTCTTGATTACTGTAGCTTTGTAATATAGTCTGAAGTCAGGGAGCCTGATTCCTCCAGCTCCATTTTTCGTTCTCAAGATTGCTTTGGCTATTCGGGGTCTTTTGTGTTTCCATACAAATTGTGAAATTTTTTGTTCTAGTTCTGTGAAAAATGCCAGTGGTAGTTTGATAGGGATTGCATTGAATCTGTAGATTGCTTTGGGTAGCAGAGTCATTTTCACAATGTTTATTCTTCCAATCCAAGAACATGGTATATCTCTCCATCTATTTGTATCATCTTTAATTTCTTTCATCAGTGTCCTATAATTTTCTGCATACAGGTCTTTTGTCTCCTTAGGTAGGTTTATTCCTAGGTATTTTATTCTTTTTGTTGCAATGGTAAACGGGAGTGTTTTCTTAATTTCACTTTCAGATTTTTCATCATTAGTATACAGGAATGCAAGAGATTTCTGTGCATTAATTTTGTATCCTGCTACTTTACCAAATTCATTGATTAGCTCTAGTAGTTTTCTGGTAGCATCTTTTGGATTCTCTATGTATAGTATCATGTCATCTGCAAACAGTGACAGCTTTACTTCTTCTTTTCCGATTTGGATTCCTTTTATTTCTTTTTCGTCTCTGATTGCTGTGGCTAACACTTCCAAAACTATGTTGAATAATAGTGGTGAGAGTGGGCAACCTTGTCTTGTCCTGATCTTAGTGGAAATGGTTTCAGTTTTTCCCCATTGAGGACAATGTTGGCTGTGGGTTTGTCATATACGGCCTTTATTATGTTGAGGAAAGTTCCCTCTATGCCTACTTTCTGCAGGACTTTTATCATAAATGGGTGTTGAATTTTGTCGAAAGCTTTCTCTGCATCTATTGAGATGATCATATGGTTTTTCTCCTTCAATTTGTTAATATGATGTATCACGTTGATTGATTTGCGTATATTGAAGAATCCTTGCATTCCTGGAATAAACCCCACTTGATCATGGTGTATGATCCTTTTAATGTGCTGTTGGATTCTGTTTGCTAGTATTTTGTTGAGGATTTTTGCATCTATGTTCATCAGTGATATTGGCCTGTAGTTTTCTTTCTTTGTGACATCTTTGCCTGGTTTTGGTATCAGGGTGATGGTGGCCTCGTAGAATGAGTTGGGGAGTGTTCCTCCCTCTGCTATATTTTGGAAGAGTTTGAGAAGGATAGGTGTTAGCTCTTCTCTAAATGTTTGATAGAATTCGCCTGTGAAGCCATCTGGTCCTGGGCTTTTGTGTGTTGGAAGATTTTTAATCACAGTTTCAATTTCAGTGCTTGTGATTGGTCTGTTCATATTTTCTCTTTCTTCCTGGTTCAGTCTCGGCAGGTTGTGCATTTCTAAGAATCTGTCCATTTCTTCCAGGTTGTCCATTTTATTGTCATAGAGTTGCTTGTAGTAATCTCTTATGATCGTTTGTATTTCTGCAGTGTCAGTGGTTACTTCTCCTTTTTCATTTCTAATTCTATTAATTTGAGTCTTCTCCTTTTTTCTCTTGATGAGTCTGGCTAATGGTTTATCAATTTTGTTTATCTTCTCAAAGAACCAGCTTTTAGTTTCATTGATTTTTGCTATTGTTTCCTTCATTTCTTTTTCATTTATTTCTGATCTGATCTTTATGATTTCTTTCCTTCTGCTAGCTTTGGGGTTTTTTTGTTCTTCTTTCTCTAATTGCTTTAGGTGCAAGGTTAGGTTGTTTATTCGAGATGTTTCCTGTTTCTTGATGTAGGCTTGTATTGCTATAAACTTCCCTCTTAGAACTGCTTTTGCTGCATCCCATAGGTTTTGGATCGTCGTGTCTCCATTGTCATTTGTTTCTAGGTATTTTTTGATTTCCCCTTTGATTTCTTCAGTGATCACGTCGTTATTAAGTAGTGTATTGTGTAGCCTCCATGTGTTTGTATTTTTTACAGATCTTTTCCTGTAATTGATATCTAGTCTCATAGCGTTGTGGTCGGAAAAGATACTTGATACGATTTCAATTTTTTTAAATTTACCAAGGCTTGATTTGTGACCCAAGATATGATCTATCCTGGAGAATGTTCCATGAGCACTTGAGAAAAATGTGTATTCTGTTGTTTTTGGGTGGAATGTCCTATAAATATCAATTAAGTCCATCTTGTTTAATGTATCATTTAAAGCTTGTGTTTCCTTATTTATTTTCATTTTGGATGATCTGTCCATTGGTGAAAGTGGGGTGTTAAAGTCCCCTACTATGATTGTGTTACTGTCGATTTCCCCTTTTATGGCTGTTAGTATTTGCCTTATGTATTGAGGTGCTCCTATGTTGGGTGCATAAATATTTACAATTGTTATACCTTCCTCTTGGATCGATCCCTTGATCATTATATAGTGTCCGTCTTTGTCTCTTGTAATTGTCTTTATTTTAAAGTCTATTTTGTCTGATATGAGAATTGCTACTCCAGCTTTCTTTTGATTTCCATTTGCATGGAATATCTTTTTCCATCCCCTCACTTTCAGTCTGTATGTGTCTCTAGGTCTGAAGTGGGTCTCTTGTAGACAGCATATATATGGGTCTTGTTTTTGTATCCATTCAGCCAGTCTGTGTCTTTTGGTGGGAGCATTTAATCCATTTACATTTAAGGTAATTATCGATATGTATGTTCCTATTCCCATTTTCTTAAATGTTTTGGGTTTGTTATTGTAGGTGTTTTCCTTCTCTTGTGTTTCTTGCCTAGAGAAGTTCCTTTAGCATTTGTTGTAAAGCTGGTTTGGTGGTGCTGAACTCTCTCAGCTTTTGCTTGTCTGTAAAGGTTTTAATTTCTCCATCAAATCTGAATGAGATCCTTGCTGGGTAGAGTAATCTTGGTTGTAGGTTTTTCTCCTTCATCACTTTAAGTATATCCTGCCACTCCCTTCTGGCTTGCAGCGTTTCTGCTGAAAGATCAGCTGTTAACCTTATGGGGATGCCCTTGTGTGTTATCTGTTGTTTTTCCCTTGCTGCTTTTAATATGTTTTCTTTATATTTAATTTTTGATAGTTTGATTAATATGTGTCTTGGTGTGTTTCTCCTTGGATTTATCCTGTATGGGACTCTCTGTGCTTCCAGGACTTGATTAACTATTTCCTTTCCCATATTAGGGAAGTTTTCAACTATAATCTCTTCAAATATTTTCTCAGTCCCTTTCTTTTTCTCTTCTTCTTCTGGGACCCCTATAATTCGAATGTTGGTGCGTTTAATGTTGTCCCAGAGGTCTCTGAGACTGTCCTCAGTTCTTTTCATTCTTTTTTCTTTATTCTGGTCTGCAGTAGTTATTTCCACCATTTTATCTTCCAGGTCACTTATCCGTTCTTCTGCCTCAGTTATTCTGCTATTGATCCCATCTAGAGTATTTTTAATTTCATTTATTGTGCTTGTCATCGTTTCTTGGTTCCTCTTTAGTTCTTCTACGTCCTTGTTAAATGTTTCTTGCATTTTGTCTATTCTATTTCCAAGACTTTGGATCATCCTTACTATCATTATTCTGAATTCTTTTTCAGGTAGACTACCTATTTCCTCTTCATTTGTTAGGTCTGGTGTGTTTTGACCCTGCTCCTTCATCTGCTGTGTGTTTTTCTGTCTTCTCATTTTGCTTATCTTACTGTGTTTGGGGTCTCCTTTTCACAGGCTGCAGGTTCGTAGTTCCCGTTGTTTTTGGTATCTGTCCCCAGTGGCTAAGGTTGGTTCAGTGGGTTGTGTAGGTTTCCTGGTGGAGGGAACTAGTGCCTGTGTTCTGGTGGATGAGGCTGGATGTTGTCTTTCTGGTGGGTTCGTCCACGTCTGGTGGTCTGTTTTGGGGTGTCTGTGGCCTTATTATGATTTTAGGCAGCCTCTCTGTTAATGGATGGGGCTGTGTTCCTCTCTTGCTAGTTGTTTGGCATAGGGTGTCCAGCACTGTAGCTTGCTGGTCGTTGAGTGAAGCTGGGTCTTGATGTTGAGATGGAGATCTGTGAGAGATTTTCGCCGTTTGGTATTACGTGGAGCTGGGAGGTCTCTTGTGGACCAGTGTCCTGAAGTTGGCTCTCCCACCTCAGAGGCACAGCCCTGATGCCTGGCTGGAGCACCAAGAGCCTTTCATCCACACGGCTCAGAATAAAAGGGAGAAAAAATGGAAAGAAAGAAAAAAAGAGGATAAAATAAAATAAAATAAAGCAATTATAATAAAAAATAAGAAAAAAAATTATTAAGAGTAAATTTATTAAGAAAAAAATTTTTTTTAATTTTTAAAAATAGATTTATTATTTTTTATACTAAAAATAAGAAAAAAATTATTTAGAAAAAATTTATTAAGAAAAAAAATTTTTTAATTTTTTAAAATAAAAAATATGAAAAAACTTATTAAAAATTTTTTTAAAAATAGAAAATAAGGAAAAAATTATTAAGAAAACATTTATTAGGGAAAAAAAATTTTTTTTAAGCCAAAAAAAAAAAAAAAAAACAGACGGACCTAACCCTAGGACTAACGGTGAGAGCAAAGCTATACAGACAAAATCTCACCCAGAAGCATACACATCTACACTCACAAAAAAAAGGAAAAGGGGAAAAGTTAATATATCCTGCTCCCAAAGTCCATCTCCTAAATTTGGGATGATTCGTTGTCTATTCAGGTATTCAACAGATGCAGGCACATCAAGTTGTTTGTGGAGCTTTAATCCGCTGCTTCTGAGGCTGCTGGGAGAGATTTCCCTTTCTCTTCTTTGTTCGTACAGCTCCCGGGGTTCAGCTTTGGATTGGGACCCGCCTCTGCATGTAGGTCCCCTGAGGGCGTCTGTTCCCCGCCCAGACAGAACGGGGTTAAAGGAGCAGCTGATTCGGGGGCTCTGGCTCAGTCAGGCCGGGGGGAGGGAGCGGTACGGAGGAGGCGGGGCGAGCCTGCGGCGGCAGAAGCCGGCGTGACGTTGCAGCAGCCTGAGGCGCGCCATGCGCTCTCCCGGGGAAGTTGTCCCCGGATTACGGGAGCCTGGCCGTGGCGGGCTGCACAGGCTCCCGGGAGGGGCGGTGTGGAGAATGACCTGTGCTCGCCCACAGGCTGTTTGGTGGCGGCAGCAGCAGCCTTAGCGTCTCATGCCCGTCTCTGGGGTCCGCGCTGATAGCCGCGGCTCGCGCCCGTCTCTGGAGTTCGTTTAAGTGGCGCTCTGAATCCCCTCTCCTTGCACGCCGCGAAACAAAGAGGCAAGAAAAAGTCTCTTGCCTCTTCGGCAGCTGCAGACTTTTTCTCGTGCACCCTCCCGGCTAGTTGTGGTGCGCTAGACCCTTCAGGCTGTGTTCACGCAGCCAACCCCAGTCCTCTCCCTGGGATCCGACCGAAGCCCGCGCCTCAGCTCCCAGCCCCCGCCCGCCCCGGCGGGTGAGCAGACAAGCCTCTCAGGCTGGTGAGTGCTGCTCGGCGCCGAGCCTCTGTGCGGGAATCTCTCCGTTTTTCCCTCTGCGTCCCTGTTGCTGTGGGATCCGCGCTGATAGCCGCGGCTCGCGCCCGTCTCTGGAGCTCGTTTAGGCGGCGCTCTGAATCCCCTCTCCTTGCGCGCCGCGAAACAAAGAGGCAAGAAAAATTCTCTTGCCTCTTTGGCAGCTGCAGTCTTTTTCCCGGACTCCCTCCCGGCTAGCACCGAAGCCGGAGCCCCAGCTCCCAGGCCCCGCCCGCCCCGGCGGCCGAGCAGACAAGCCTCTCGGGCTGGTGAGTGCTGGTCGGCACCGCTCCTCTGTGCGGGAATCTCCGCTTTGCCCTCCGCACCACTGTGGCTGCGCTCTCCTCCGTGGCTCCGAAGCTTCCCCCCTCTGCTACCCGCAGTCTCTGCCCACGAAGGGGCTTCCTAGTGTGTGGAAACCTTTCCTCCTTCACGGCTCCCTCCCACTGGTGCAGGTCCCGTCCCTATTCTTTTGTCTCTGTTATTTCTTTTTTCTTTTGCCCTACCCAAGTACGTGGGGATTTTCTTGCCTTTTGGGAGGTCTGACGTCTTCTGCCAGCGTTCAGTGGGTGTTCTGTAGGAGCAGTTCCACGTGTAGATGTATTTCTCATGTATCTGTGGGGAGGAAGGTGATCTCCGCGTCTTACTCTTCCGCCATCTTGCCCCTCCCTCTACCTACCTCATTTTTAACTGCTCTGCAAGTATTCTGTTTATTGAGTTAGCAAATAGTATTGGTCAATACCCTATTGGTACAGTGAAAGTTTTTTTAACATAATGTTTTCATAGTTTTGGAGAGTGTATTTAGGAGCCAAATTCCCTGAATGAAATTAAAGAGTATGGAGCGGAAAAGCCTTTCTAAGCAAGAAACAAAATGCAGACACTGTGAACAGATGGATAAATATGATTTTACTAAACTTTTTTATGGCCTAAAACAACACTCAAAATAAAAATCAAAAGACAGATGACAAACCAGGCAAAAATGACAGGGTGTATAACAAAAAGTTAATTTTCTTAACATTAAAAAACTTACAAGGGAGTTCCCTGGCAGTCCAGTAGTTAGGACTCAGCGCTTTCACTGCTGGGGGCCCAGGTTCAATCCCTGGTGGGGAAACTAAATCCCACAAGCCACACATCACAGCCAAAAACAACAAAAAGCAAAAAAACAACAACAAAAAAATGAAAACAAACAAAAACTTACAAGTAATAAGAAAAATATGTAAAAACAGTAGGAAAACTGGAAAAAGACAATCAGATACTTTAGTGAAAAACAAATACAAATAAACGAAGATGAAAAAATGCTCAGCTTCACTCATAACATTTCAAATACGCCATCAAACAGAAAGATGCTATTTTCCATTTATCAAATTGTCAAAGTTTAAGTATCCTTGAGACTATCTGAAAGCAGGAGCTCTCAAGATCTATTTGGCAGGAATATAATATGGTGATTGATATGACATTTTGGATGAAGATTGAACGATAACTATCAATGTTAACGGCATACCCTTACTTTTAAAACGTACACTTCTAAGTCTCTTAATATCTTCAAGTAGAGTCTTTATCAGTGATATCTCCTTAACCAATCTCCCCTTTGATGTGCTGGTGGTGTGCCCTGGGACATATGGGCACTGGCTATAACGGTATCTGAGTGCCACCAGATGGTGATTTTACAGATAAAATCAGGTACTATTTTCCTAGACTGTATCTATGCCTACTCCTCGAGAAACGCGACAGTGTTAATCTGATGCAATTCTTCTTACGTGCTAACAAGCTGTTGTACACAATTAATTTGTTTTGAGTGTTCAAAACTCAGAGGTACAGCCTATCTAGTTTTCTTATAAGAATTACTTGATTTATCTTAATAGTAAAAACAATAGCTATAATTTATTGAGTACAGTCTATGTGCCAAACAGTTTAATTATCCCTAATCTTCACAATAATTCTGTCAGTTGGTTACATTGTCTCTAATTGACAGAGGAGGAAATTCGTGCTCAGATGAAAAAAAATGCCAAAGATCATAAAGCTAGTAAATGGCTGAGTCATGATTTGAATTTAGGTTTGATTAGCTCCAAAGTATCACACCATATTTGCCTTTCTCAATAGTTGGGAATCATATTTTGGAACTCACATGTGGTAAGATATCTACTTTTGTTATTGGTTAGACTTACTAAGTTTTTTATTCTTTTTGATGCTATTGTGAATGAAATTTTTTTCTTTTTTTTTTTTGGCCTCGCGGCTCACGGGATCTTAGTTCCCCAACCAGGGATTGAACCCGCACCCTTGGCAGTGAAAGAGAGGAGTCTTAACCACTGGACCACCAGGGAATTCCCATGAAATTGTTTTCTTAATTTCTTTTCAGATTATTCATTGTTAGTGCACAGAAAAACAACTGATTTTTTGTGTGTTGATTTTGTATCCTGCAACTTTGCTGAATTTGCTTATTCTAACTGTGTGTATGTGTGTGTAATCCTTGGGGTTTTCTATATATAAGATCATGTCATATGTAAACAGAGATCATTTCACTTCTTTCTTCCTAATTTGGATGTCTTTTATTTATTTTTCTTGCCTAATGGTCCTGGCTGGAACTTCCAATACTATGTTGAATACAAGTGGCAAAAGCGGGCATCCTTGTCTTGTTCCCAATATTAGGGGAAAGGCTTTTAGTCTTTCATCAGTGAGTATGATGTTAGCTGTGGGATTTTCATAATAGCTTTTATTATGTTGAGGAAGTTTCCTCTATTCCTAGTTTGTTGATGTCATACAATTTTGGTTTGTTTTGTATTTTCTAATGTTGTCTTGACCCTGTTTTGAGGTCCTGGCTGAGGCTAGTTAGCTGTTCTTGAGCCATGGATTAAGTCCACACCCCAATCACTTCCCTTACTGGGCTTTCACACAGAGGCCACTATACATCTGCCCTAATTGCCGCAGGGTTAGTTAGGTACCAGACCAGTAGGGACAGCCCCTATGCCCCAGATTCCACTGAAATTAGTCAATCCACAGGGAGCCACGAAAAGCTATAGCTAAGCCCAGCCAGCTTGCCATACATATATCGTCCCCACAGCCCAGCTTGCTGCTACCCTGTCCCCAGTTGCAACTCCCTGTGTGGGCCTGCCTGGCAGCCTTCTCTTGTTTGGAGCTGCCTTTCATCTATCTGAGTATTACTGTGTCCTGCTTCACCATCAAAAGAACCTTTAAATCTTATAAAACAATTGGCGCTGTGAGCAGGATGGCGTGGCCATGACGATAGACTCTTGAGTAGCTTTGTGAAGGGACAGCTCTTGTCTTCCTAAGTGGTTCCAGGCTCCCGTGAGAGCCACTTAGGACAGAATCTCTGCCTCTGACGAACTTGCCGTTTAACCTCACGGCTTGCTGCTGTGTCTGCCAGTGATTGCCACATCCCTCCTGACACTAATGTCCTGGACCGGGGAATATTCAAAACAAACAGTCCTAATTGGCTAAACTGGGCTTCTAGATACTAGCCCAGGTGGGACCCACCTTAGGGCAGGAGGAATGCTGGGCCCTAAGCTGCGCTGTCTGGGGTCGGGCGTTCTCCTGCATTTCGGGTCACAGCCTGTTTTTGGCAAAGGATCGTTCCAGGGCCCATCGCATCTTCGGCGTTGGTGTTGCTCTATTATTATTTGGAGCAGAACCTTGATTCGTCCCTGTGTTTCCTGTATGCCCTGTGGAGGGAGGTGTGGGTGGCCTCCCCATGGGAGAGAATTGGCACCCCGGTCTCCATGTCGACGTTAGACAGGTGGAGCTGTCTTCCTTGTGCTGCGTGCCTTGCCTCTCTCCAACCAACGTGCCCCCCACACTCTCGGGGGGATCGTGAGATGCATCCTTGGAGACCAGTAGCCCAAGGTTTAATCCAAAGGGGGCCCTTCAGACAAGGACACCAATATCTTACTCCTGCACCGGGCTTCCCGCTCCAGAACGCCCTACCTGAGTTACCCAATTGCTTAAGTAATGCAAAGTCCTGAACCGGTGTGTTTGGGCTTCAGTAAGTGCTGCCTCTATCAACATGCAGAAGGACTGGTACTTGGGACAAGGGGACTAATGGTGCTGTCCCAAGGTCAGGCTGCCGTAGCACCCGGGGTACAAAGCCCAGCCCCCCGGAGGTGGACTGAGAACCCTGGGAAGGACAGCCAGCTGCCTGCGAGGTAGGTCACTAGCCCTTCCCCCGCTTTTCCTGTGTTCATTTAGAAGGTTCTCCAATGAGTTACCAGACAGAGACAGAAACTAAGCAGCTAGAAGCAACCCCACCAGAAAAAAAAAAAATACAGAGGGATGAAATGTTTAATTTTATATTTTTATATATTAAGTATATAAATTTAAATTAAAACAAAGGTCCATAATTTGACCCATTGGAAATCCAAAATTAACTTTACAAATGTGTATGACAAAAAGGTAAAATGATGCTGATTGGCTTTTGTGCCTCTGCAACATCGGTTCTAAGTTAACTTGAATATTTGCTAAAATATACCAATTGACAAACTTCATGGACTTAATCAATATGGGGGCTCAAGTCATAATTACTGGCCACATCTGGGGATCCCAGCAAATTTAAGCATGGTAGCCTTTATAATCTCAGGAAAACAACTAAATATAAAATAGAGAAAAAAATATCTATGCCTTGCCTAAATTTCCCATTGTCATAGTACCCTTTGCCCTAAAATATCCCACAGTGACATAGACACTCAACACAATGAGTAATACATTGAAATCGAACTATGCTTTTGACACTTACAAATCAGCTTGACAAAATGGGACTCCATGGACCCCAGTTAAAATAGTTAATATGGCCCAATGTAAATTAAAACAGGACCTTCAAGGATTGAGACTTATTATGTAAGACCTAATTGGTGAATGGGTGATTGTCCCCACTGCTTCTACATTTTTTAAAAATGTTCTTAAACCTGGAAAGAATAAACGATGCCTCACGGTGGGTTACTACAACCTTAATGCTGTAGTCCATCTATGAAGTCTCCCATACCGAGTACCCAATATTATTAAATTACTAATTCCATCCATCCCAACAACAACCAAGGAATACTTCCTATTATAGATTTGGCTGCTATGTTCTACTCAGTGCCTATTTCAACAGTCTCTCAGCTGTAGTCTGCCTTCATCTCCAGAGGGACACTGTGCACATTTTTCTGGCTACCAGTGGGGTACCTCCACAGTTTAACCACCATGTACCATCTTTGAGGACAAGATCTTACTTGCATCCATCTTTCCCCAGGAGCACAAGTATGACATTACATTGATGACAACCTCCTCAGAAGAGATTCATTTGACATGCTCTTAAGGACATACAAGTCCACAAGTCCAATATCTTGTAGTTTTTGGGTTCTGGAATCAGCATATTCCTTTTTTACCAATTTTACTCAGTCTCACTGATGCTCCTGCCTATAAGTCAGCACACTTCAGATGAAGCCCCTCCAACAGAAGTCTCTAGAATCTGTTCAAATTAAAGTCAACCAGCCTTCCTGTTCGTGCCCTCAGAGACTCCTTCACTGTAGTGGCTTTAGCAATCTCTTCCCATGCTTCCTGGAATCTCTAGACCACATATTATGGCCAAGAAACTGCCCTTCTTGGCCCCATGCTGTAGGTCATTAGAGCAAAAATTGTTGGCCACGTACCAGGTTCCCCTGTAAATAGGATTTGTCACAGACTCTGCGCCTATGACCCTCCATACTCAGCTTCCCATTACATCTTGATTCAGAATCCCACAAGCTCAACTTGGATACCAAGACCTCTTTGATACAGGTTTGGATGGAGCCATACCTGGGCTCTCTGGCATATTCTACCTGCAGGGGAAGTGGCATCACCCCTCCTCTGTCCTTTGCCAGATACCATGGTGTGGAGGAGGCCACCATTCCCCCAGACCCCTTGCTTACTTGGGGAGTCCCTTGGTATTAAATGAGTGAATAGCAATGGGAGTTTTTATATTGTACAGGTGGAATTGCCACCATCATATGGGATGGAGCTCAGTTGAGTGTGGGTACTTTCCATCTCAACCAGGATGTTCCCCCGTAATGGATGGGACCCAAGGGTCAGCACAGTTGGCCAACATTCAGGCGGTAATCTTAGCACAGTATACCCTGGTCAGCAAATGGTTCCATCTGCACATTTTTACAAACTCCTGGGTCATTGCCTAAGTGGTACCTTTCAGAGTAGAGAACTCTTGGCTCCTAGATACCAAAACTATGAGTCAAAGTCACATGTCTCTCTACATATACAAGATCACAGCATAAGGCATTACCAGGACACTCCTTACCTCCTTCAGTGCTCCAGACATTACTGATCGTAACCAAAGCACACATTTCACTTCTCAAAACAAAGTGTTGGGCTATAATGCCTTCTGTAAAAGGCATTGAGCAGAACTTACAGCCTCCTATAGGCCCCTCCTAACAGGTTAAATTGAGAAGACTAATGGACTCCTCAAGAACTTCTGTTTAAGTTACAAAATTACAAATAAACCATTAAATAGGTCTCCACCTTTCCCGAGGCCTTAATCTCTCTTAATTCAAAGCCCCTTGGTTGACTCACATTTCATACTAACTTTAAAAAACTTTCCCATCACCCTTTCCTGTATTTAAAGGACGATGTGTCTCTCCTCCAAGTATACAGACTTATATATGAGGCCCTTTAATAATGTTTCACTCTATTTTTACAGATTTTCTATCCTGCTCCCATCCCATGTGGGCTGAGGCCAGATCAAGGGTGCACACTCTCCTGGGATCCACTATACCGTAGATTGCTCCCTGGGCCAAGACACCTGTCCATCTGATATAAGAGCCACTAGAGCCTAAACTTCCACCACCTAAAACCTTCCTCTATATTCAGGTTATAAGAGGTAGATAATTAATCTGGCTCTCCCTCTGATCCTCGCTAGGAAATTAAAATTAGTTTTCCAGGGCCAGGCCCTCAATAGAGTGAACTACCCAGAAGGGAGATAGGAAACTCCACTTAGTAAATGAAAATCACTTTCAGAGATAATAATGGAATCAACATCATATCCATAATAATACAACTAGAAAAACCCTCTTTGTTAAGAATATTTGCCAGGGGAAATCCACCAGGCAACAGAAGACTGTCAAGTGCAACTGCACACCATCCAGTTGGCTGTTGGTCTTGTAACAACTGGTCTCAGAGTTTTCATTAGTTTGCAATCTGGAGGCCTAAGCCTTCCAAGTAAGTCCTTGTTTCAACCATATATGATGAATTCTGATGTCCCCTTGCCATCCAGTTTAGCCCAAAGACCTCACTAGCTTGCCCATCACCAACCAAACTGACAACGGAGGCAGAGGGCACCTAGTCTTTGGCTACATTAGAGCACCTGCCAACAGACTAATGCTGAAGCTCCAGCCTCAGACAAGGATATTTCAGTTGCCTAACCACCTGACACCCTGTTAACCACATGCATCCAAATCAGGCCATTGGATTTAAATCCTATTTGCAGTAAAGTCTCTCATCATCTATCTGGGCAAAACCTTGGATTATTGGGAGCTTTTAGATTCAGCCACCCTTAATTAGGATAGTAATTGTGCAATTGCCAGTTGGGTTCTGAAGCTTTGGTCCAATTACAAAAGATCACCAATACTGGCATCACTTTTGCTAGCTGTGATACACCCAGAGAGCCCCTTGATTTAAAAGATATTTACAAGCTCCCTGGCCCGACATTGCCTTCCAATTCTATGAGGGGCTCAACCTTGCTATGATACCGTATGGTCACAAAAACATGACCTACATCAACCCAAGTGGGTGTCCATGTGGGAAGGATATCCTGGTCCCACATCCAAGACAGCATTGCCCTGGTCCAGGAGCTTGCTGCTAAAAGTAACATTGCTCTCCACAACAGATATGACTTCATCCCAGACTCTCAGATCATTGCCATGGCTAACCTCTCTAAGGTGCCCACAAATTGGACACGGGACATTGATTGCTTTCTTCCTCTGATACTAGAAATGCTATTACACTTCCTGAGCTCACTGTCTGCTCACTCCGTGATCCTCATATACACCTTGCTCGCTGCCAAAACCCCTACACTCCCATGCCTAAACGGAAAACTTATCAAGGTTACTACTAACTGTGCCATTCTAAATATAAATGAAAATTATTAGTCCAATCCTCGACTTCCTGGGGAGAGGCCTCCCACTTTCCAGTGCCTTCTCTTACTCCCTCTCCCAGCTTTCCACCACGACCCCCCACTCTGCATTCTGACCACCCCTTCCCTTTGGTTATAAACAAATACCATTAACCTTTACATATACCTTCCTAAATGATTAATTTATACCCTCCAACAATGTAACTGCCAGACCTCCCACCTTGACCCAAGAAATACACCAAGATATTATTGTCACAAAAATTACAACTCATATTTTAACACACTCTTTAACTCCACCAAGATATTTTTAGAGACTCCAGAAATTTCAGTTCTATTTTCTTGGCTGATACCCTTTAAATGAGGAACTTGGTGATGGGCTGGCTACCAAGACTCCTTGTACTTCTTTTCTTTTTTTTTCTTTTTTCTTTTATTTTTTTTAACATCTTTATTGGAGTATAATTGCTTTACAATGTTGTGTTAGTTGCTGCTGTATAACAAAGTGAATCAGCTATATATATATATACATGTATCCCCATATCTCCTCCCTCTTGCGTCTCCCTCCCACCCTCCCTATCCCACCCCTCTAGGTGGTCACAAAGCACCAAGCTGATCTCCCTGTGCTATGCAGCTGCTTCCCACTAGCTATCTATTTTGGTAGTATAAGTCCATGCCACTCTATCACTTCATCCCAGCTTACCCTTCCCCCTCCCCATGTCCTCAAGTCCATTCTCTACATCTACATCTTTATTCCTGTCCTGCCCCTAGGTTCTTCATAACCATTTTTTTCTTTAGATTCCATATATATGTGTTAACATACGGTATTTGTTTTTCTTTTTCTGTCTTACTTCACTCTGTATGACAGACTCTAGGTCCATCCACCTCACTACAAGTGAAACTCAATTTCGTTTCTTTTTATGGCTGAGTAATATTCCATTGTATATATGTGCCACATCTTCTTTATCCATTCATCTGTCGATGGACACTTAGGTTGCTTCCATGTCCTGGCGATTGTAAATAGAGCTGCAATGAACATTGTGGTACATGACTCTTTTTGAATTATGGTTTCCTCAGGGTATATGCCCAGTAGTGGGATTGCTGGGTCGTATGGTAGTTCTATTTTTATTTTTTTAAGGAACCTCCATACTGTTCTCCATAGTGGCTGTATCAATTTACATTCCCACCAACAGTGCAAGAGGGTTCCCTTTTCTCCACACCCTCTCCAGCATTTATTGTTTGTAGATTTTTTGATGATGGCCATTCTGACTGGTGTGAGGGGATATCTCATTGTAGTTTTGAGTTGCATTTCTCTAATGATTAGTGATGTTGAACATCCTTTCATGTGTTTGTTGGTAATCTGTATATCTTTTTCGGAGAAATGTCTATTTAGGTCTTCTGCCCATTTTTGGATTGGGTTGTTTGTTTTTTTGATATTGAGCTGCATGAACTGCTTGTAAATTTTGGAGATTAGTCCTTTGCCAGTTGCTTCATTTGCAAATATTTTCTCCCATTCTGAGGGTTGTCTTTTCGTCTTGTTTATGGTTTCCTTTGCTGTGCAAAAGCTTTTAAGTTTCATTAGGTCCCATTTGTTTATTTTTGTTTTTATTTCCATTTCTCTAGCAGGTGGGTCAAAAAGGATCTTGCTGTGATTTATGTCATAGAGTGTTCTGCCTATGTTTTCCTCTAAGAGTTTAATAGTGTCTGGCCTTACATTTAGATCTTTAATGCATTTTGAGTTTATTTTTGTGTATGGTGTTAGGGAGTGTTCTAATTTCTTTCTTTTACATGTAGCTGTCCAATTTTCCCAGCACCACTTACTGAAGAGGCTGTCTTTTCTCCACTGTATATGCTTGCCTCCTTTATCAAAGATAAGGTGACCATATGTGCGTGGGCTTATCTCTGGGCTTTCTATCCTGTTCCATTGATCTATATTTCTGTTTTTGTGCCAGTACCAAACTGTCTTGATTACTGTAGCTTTGTAATATAGTCTGAAGTCAGGGAGCCTGATTCCTCCAGCTCCATTTTTCGTTCTCAAGATTGCTTTGGCTATTCAGGGTCTTTTGTGTTTCCATACAATTTGTGAAATTTTTTGTTCTAGTTCTGTGAAAAATGCCATTGGTAGTTTGATAAGGATTGCATTGAATCTGTAGATTGCTTTGGGTAGTATAATCATTTTCACAATGTTGATTCTTCCAATCCAAGAACATGGTATACCTCTCCATCTGTTTGTATCATCTTTAATTTCTTTCATCAGTGTCTTATAGCTTTATGCATACAGGTCTTTTGTCTCCTTAGGTAGGTTTATTCCTAGGTATTTTATTCTTTTTGTTGCAATGGTGAATGGGAATGTTTCCTTAATTTCTCTTTCAGATTTTTCATCATCAGTGTATAGGAATGCAAGAGATTTCTGTGCATTAATTTTGTATCCTGCTACTTTACCAAATTCATTGCTTAGCTCTAGTAGTTTTCTGGTAGAGTCTTTAGGATTCTCTATGTATAGTATCATGTCATCTGCAAACAGTGACAGCTTTTCTTCTTCTTTTCTGATTTGGATTCCTTTTATTTCTTTTTCTTCTCTGATTGCTGTGGCTAAAACTTCCCAAACTATGTTGAATAATAGTGGTGAGAGTGGACAACCTTGTCTTGTTCCTGATCTTAGTGGAAATGGTTTCAGTTGTTCACCATTGAGAACAATGTTAGCTGTGGGTTTGTCATATATGGCCTTTATTATGTTGAGGTAAGTTCCCTCTATGCCTACTTTCTGGAGGGTTTTTGTCATAAACTGGTGTTGAATTTTGTTGAAAGCTTTTTCTGCATCTATTGAGATGATCATATGGTTTTTCTCCTTCAATTTGTTAATATGGTGTATCACATCAATTGATTTGCATATATTGAAGAATCCTTGCATTCCTGGGATGAACCCCACTTGATCATGGTGTATGATCCTTTTAATGTGCTGTAGGATTCTGTTTGCTACTATTTTTTTGAGGATTTTTGCATCTATGTTCATCAGTGATATTGGCCTGTAGTTTTCTTTCTTTGTGACATCTTTGTCTGGTTTTGGTATCAGGATGTTGGTGGCCTCGTAGAATGAGTTGAGGAGTGTTCCTCCCTCTGCTATATTTTGGAAGAGTTTGAGAAGGATAGGTGTTAGCTCTTCTCTCAATGTTTGATAGAATTTGCCTGTGAAGCCATCTGGTCCTGGGCTTTTGTTTGTTGGAAGATTTTTAATCACAGTTTCAATTTCAGTGCTTGTGTTTGGTCTGTTTACATTTTCTATTTCTTCCTGGTTCAGTCTCGGAAGGTTGTGCTTTTCTAAGAATGTGTCCAGTTCTTCCAGGTTGTCCATTTCATTGGCATATAGTTGCTTGTAGTAATCTCTCATGATCCTTTGTATTTCTGCAGTGTCAGTTGTTACTTCTCCTTTTTTCATTTCTAATTCTATTGATTTGAGTCTTCTCCCTTTTTTTCGTGATGGGTCTGGCTAATGGTTTATCAATTTTGTTTATCTTCTCAGAGAACCAGCTTTTTGTTTTATTGATCTTTGCTATTGTTTCCTTCATTTCTTTTTCCTTTATTTCTGATCTGATCTTTATGATTTCTTTCCTTCTGCTAACTTTGGGGTTTTTTTGTTCTTCTTTCTCTAATTGCTTTAGATGTAAGGTTAGGTTGTTTATTTGAGATGTTTCTTGTTTCTTGAGGTAGGATTGTATTGCTATAAACTTCCCACTTAGAACTGCTTTTGCTGCATCCCATAGGTTTTGGGTTGTCGTGTTTTCATTGTCATTTGTTTCTAGGTATTTTTTTATTTCCTCTTTGATTTCTTCCTTGTACTTCTTTTCTTCCTTTCTACTCTCATGATAAATTGTTTTCTATTCAGTTTAGGGCAAATTATGCCCAATCTCCAGAAGTCTCCACTATTATTGTATTTAGGGCCCTCAAATATCCCCCAAAAACTGAACTCAAAACTAATGTCAAGACATCAAGGGGTCAATTGTAATACAGTTTTTAAAAATGCTCTCTTGACCCAGTTTTGAGGCCCTGGCCAGGGGTCGGTTAGCTCCTCTTCTTAAAGAACTTACTCATTTCCCTTGTGGGCCTTTCACACTCCAGACCACTGTACCACAGGTAATTTAGACAGAAAGAAATGTTACCATTTCTTTTGAAACGGTATTGATGTTAAAGTGTACATTCAACTCTTATATAGGCCTATTTCTAGGTAAAGTAAAGAATAAGATTAACATTTTATACAGGCTGTAAACTCTAGCTTACAGCTTTCTGAATTTCACTAGGTTTATGTACTTTTTCTCCAAATCTTTAGCCTAGTAAACCTCCCCCTCCCCACCTTCCTTCCACTTTTACTTCTCATTTTTTAAGAACCAGTTCTCATATTCTTATTATAAATCATCCCAGATACAGATACAGCTTCCTGTTAGGAGAAAAGCAAGAAGCATGTTCAAAAGCAACTGCCTATCCTTTTCAACACTGGATGCTCTCTTTAATTTTCTGTGTTGATTCAAAATTTGCATTATAAAATGGAGATCGACCTGCATGAGCATTAAACTGTCACCAATGACCAGTTTAATCTGATTACAGTAAATTATTAGTTGCTTTTGATACTTTGAACTTCTTTGTGTTAAGTGTGATTGTTAATGGCTTTGTTTGACATTTATCACTCCATTCCCTGGATGCCCAGTAGGCATCAGTTCATTCAAATTTAATTAGGATATTTAAAGTGTAGGATGATATCATATTGTATATCAACTATACTCCAATTTAAAAGAAAGGGAAAAAAGTAAGAATAACAAGGGCAAATGCTCTTAACAGCAGATTTTGATTTGAAATCAAGCTGCTCCTCACATAGACAGGGGTAGCACCACGAGGGTTATTTATTTAATCATGACTCTGTAGAACAATTCCAGGAGGCCAATTTACTCATAATAAATACTGGGAAAATGTCCAAGTTGAAAGTAAATAAATAAATAGAAAGAAAGTAGGATGATAGTGAAGTTTGGTCTGGAATTTTATTTTATTCTATTTTGTTTATTTTTTGCCTTGCCACGTGGCATGTGGGATCTTAGTTCCCTGACCGGGGATCGAACCCATGCTTCCTGCAGTGGAAGTGTGGAGTGTTAACCACTGGACCTGGAATTTTATTTTTCATATTAATAAATGAATATCAAATTTAAGGCATAGAGTTTGAAGAGACCTTCACCATATCCTGAGACTGTCAGTGAAGGAGAGTGAGACCCATTCACACGAAACCACCTCCCAGATTTACAAGAGAGAGGAAGATATCACCACTTTTCATCTACCATGTAAAATTACAAAAAAATAAAAAAATAAGGAAAAGCTCAAGTTAAGCTAGAAGCTCTGTGTGTCAAATGTTGGTTTCTTTTTCAGAGGGGAAGTTCAAGTTCAGTCCTGCTCAGTGGACATGAGTGAGAGTAACAGGAGGGGCACAGTGTTATTTCTTCTCATTAAAGTTCTTGCTGAGTTTGTTGTCCGGTTGACAACAAACTTAATTTAAACCAGCTGAAGCTCAGTGAGCAGAAATGGAAATGACACTGGCAAGAGGAACTGCACCTTTACTTTAGAGAAAGAGTTCACAAAGAAAAAAGAAAAAGAGATGCCTTCTGGAATTTCAGACAGTTCAGAGCAGGACCATGTCCTTTCTGAATGGTGGCTGTGAAGGGAGATGGGTCAGCACAGTTCAAAATGATGGTCTATCTGATGCTCTGAGGGAAATGTAACTGTTTATCTAGGTCCATAATATACTTATCACATTGTTAACCCACGGGAAGTTTTTGTTTGTCTGTTTTGGAATCATAGTTAACATACAGTATTATATTAGTTTCAGGTGTACAACATAGTGATTCAATATTTTTATACATTATGATCACCACAATAAGTCTAGTTACCATCTGTCACCATGCAAACTTATTCCAAGGTTATTGACTATATTCTTTATGCTGTACATTACACACCAGTGACTTATTTATTTTGTAGCTGGAAGTTTGTACTTCTTCATCCACTTCACCTACTTCATCTGTTCTCCCGCCTGCCCCCATCTGGCAACTACCAGTTTGTTCTCTGTATCTATGAGTCTGTTTCTGTTTTGTTTGTTTGTTTCTTTCTTTGTTTGTTCTGGTTGTTTCGAGTCCATATATGGACATATATCATAGTTTTGATTTAATTCTCTTAAAAAGGGAAAAATAAGCTTTTTCACTGTAGCACCTACCACCATAATAGCTAAATAAGTTAATGCATAATTGAGAAATATACACTGGAGAGAAACTGACCTGTGTTGTATTTAGAAGCCAGCATGAATTGAGGACTATTAATATCTGGATGAGAACTGGTATTATGCCTAAACTGATTATTGCATTATGAGACTACCAATAAAAATTATTTTTTGGAAGCCATTCTTTAGTTCAACCAAGTCCTAAGTCCTAAGGCATAAGAGATGGGTGTGTATGGTTGTGGGGGGAATGAATTTCATTTATCTGATGATACCTAACACATCACTCCAAATTTTTTTGGTTTAAAACATGAGTCATTTATTTGTTTACTCCTCTGGAATTTTGGCAGGACTTGTGGGGACAGCTCATCTCTGCTCCATGGGGCATCAGCTGGGATCGGAAAATCCACTCCCGATATGGCTTACTCAATGGCTGTCTTCTGGGTGCTCAGTTGGAGCTATTGGCTAGACCCTCAGTTCTCCTCCGTGTTGCCTTGCACAAGGCTAGGCTGGGCATCTCACCACACAGCGACTGGGTTCTGAGAGGAAGAGGGACAGTCCTAATATGCAAATGCTTATCCAGCCTTGGCTTGCTTCATGCTTACTAATATCCCGTTGGCCAAAGCTAGTCACGTGGTCAAGCCCAGGGTCAATGTGGAGACCACACAAGGGTCTGAATACTGAAGAGCAGCCTGGTTCATTGGAGCCCAAAGTGACAGCCTACCATGGAAGACTGGCCAGAGGGTCACACACAAAGAGCACGCCCTGTCCTGCCTTCAGGGACTCACAGAGAAGAAACCTTTTGAATAGTAGTAACGTTTTACTGCACATCCCAATGGGTAGATGTGGGGGACAGTCGTTTGCCTGCTTATGCCATTATATCATAGATGTGACGGCAGAATCAGAAAAGTGTAACCGCAAGGTGGTCCAGCTAAGGCTGGAGCCCAGGAAAGGGCATTTTGCACCCTGATACAAACTAACTTCTTGCTCTCAATTCTGCAGTCAAGTCAAGCTAATGACATGTTTCAACTGTTCCAGGCTGTTTTCTTACTTCACTTGTATAAAGCATTAAGGCAACTTGCGGTATGTCCTCAGGCAAATCCCTCACCTAGCTCTGTTTCGTTTTCCTCACTTCTCAAACAAGGGAGCTGGATTCAGTGATCTCTACAGTTCCTGCCAATTGTTATATTTTACTGTGTAACATTATAGTTATCCTATGATGTTATATCAACAATGAAAACGTGTTACTTTTTTGGCAAGCATGTTCCTTACACTAGTTGAAGTCAGTAAAGCTAATTGATAACTAAATAGTGAATCTGAACTTTCTCCGGGCTCATCTATTTGTTCCCTAACAGATTCTGACCATGTAAAGTGGAACAGCGTGAGTTAGGACCGGCTCCTGGCTTTGCCAAGCCCAGCTCTTTCTCTGCTGTGAAACTTGGTCTCTTTGATCAAAAGGTTAATTTCTGCATTATTTGTCTTACAAAGTTGCTAAGAAGATAAAGTGAGATAACAGAAGTGAAAGTGCTTAGCTTTGATTAGGGACTGAGTTTTTTTCCTGTCCCTCTAACCGATTCTGACCGCCATGCATCAGGCTTTGGTTTAAAAAAAAAAATAGAGGAATTCGCTCTCAGTTAGATATTCATTAACCTCTAGAGCCCTGCCCACATCAACGGGCGAGGTCTTAATTCTTTCAACTTTCTCTGTTGCTAAATCTGTGACCCTCTTAATAAAACCCAAGGGACTGTACAGAAGAAGAAAAAACAAGACATTTTTAAGAAACAATGTAAAATACCTCTTGCTGAGATTGTGATTTTTTTCCTTTGCCCTTCTTAGAATGTACCAAGGAGAAAAGGTTGTGTTTTTTTTTTAACTTTAGTTTCACTTTCCAGATTGCAGCAAACGTCCTCACTTCCCAGATGAAAACCACTGGATTTGGACTAATGAAGAAAGGAACGGTCAGCTGCCGTCAGAGTAAGTGAAGGTGTGTATTTTAAATTCTTCCTGGGATGGGATCTCTCATGTTGGGTACAGCTAGAATGCTTGTTGGCTTTCACATTCTTTGATCTTTCTTGGATCTGGTGCTTGAGATCGAGTCAGAATCATTCAACATGGAGAGTAGAAAAAGGGGAAAGAATATAGGTGTGAAGAGACTTGTATCACAACTCAGAGGACAAGGGACAGCAACAGTTTCTCATTAACATGATAAAACATTTTATGCAGTATTTTTTTTTTTTCCTTTGTAGTGTTCTGTAACTGGGAAAGCACATTAGGGAAGCGATGGAAATCATTCGGCAACAGCCTTTTTAAAAAAATCACATCTTTGTCTTAAAGATGCAAAGCCCTGTGAGCTTTAAAGAGCTTATCTCTTTTTCTCAGTTTTCTTGGCTGGAGAGGAGACAGGGGCTGGCATTTTATAATGGGCTTGACAAGCAGAAAACACTTCAGGTATTCCTAGGAGTAAGAAAATGGCTTTCTTTGGCCTCATAAAGGAAAACGGAAGAAGATGAGACATGGAAAGATCTTCAGATGTGTAGCAAGGTCAGAAATGAGCAAATATGGGCTGGTCGGCCTCGGGCGGTACTGGTTTCAGGAAGTTGGCTCCCAACTTTACAGTAGGATTATGTGTTAGTGTGTATCTGCAGATAGATGTGCCTGCATAAATTTAGGGGAAAAAATATTGTGAATTTACAAACCAAACTGTACAAGCCAAACTGCAAATAATGATTAAGCACCCTGGCGGCAGATGCCACGTCGCAAACATGATGCAATATTGTCTTTTACTTGGACAAAGAAATGTGTAATCCTAGGTTTTTCAAAATTGCAAGGCCCAGTGAATCTACTTTTCATCTCTTTTAAACTTCCTTTGTTTCTGTTACGTCTCATGAAACATCAACTCTTCACTCTAATTTCATTCTCTCCCTTTTTTTTTTGTTTGTTTTACTGTAGCACATTCTAGAATAACTTTTTCATGAGTCTGTGCATATCTCAAAACGCTTCTTCCCCTTACCTTTAATTGTTCAGCCTCATATGAAATTTGGGGTTCAAAATTATTCCCCCTGCACGTTTTGAAAGCTTAGCACTATTGTTTTCTAGGGGCTCATGTTGCTGATGAAAAGTTTTGTGGCAATCAGGATCTCTTTCCTCTGGAAGTAATTGATCATATGTTCTCCTTAAAAGGTTTTAGGATTTTTTTTGGTGGATGATCACAATTCTGACGTTTCAGAAGAGTCTGTGTCTTCTTCCTTTTTCACTCATCCTGCCTGGCATTTGGTGAGTCTCTTCCATCAGGGGAAGTGTATCTTCATATCTGGGAATGTCTTTCAGTCCTTATATGTTTTGTAAATGGCTTAATCCTTCTCAGTAATTCTTACCTCTAGCTACAGCCCTTCCAGAAGAGGTAAATGTCACCTAGGCAAGGAGGGGAATATATTTCAGGTACTATGCCTGTGAGTTGGTAAATAGAGGTAGTACCCTTATGGTACTGGAAAGAGAGTTTTCAGAATAGGCTTTAGAACTGTAACAATAGAGTAAATGAAATTTAAAAATAACTAAGAAAAAATGTGAAGAGGATGAGGAAATAGTATAATTAAGTTCATCATCTTTTTGGTGGGAAGAAACTACTTAAAGTCCAGAAATGAAGAAATAGAAACATAAGCATATTATTTAGGTTTGTGGAAGTGACCATGAGAATTAAAATAGAAACAGTCAAGAGGTTTACCTTGGAACGTTGCAACTGGGGTGGAGGTGAAGAGCAAGGAGGGAGTTTGTTTTTTGATCCTTTTTTGTGCTGATTGAATTATTTCCATTTGATGTATTGCTTGTATAATACGTACTTGTATATCATAAATGTTACGAGTAATGAGATCACATTTGTTACATATATTACATATATAGTCACATTTGTTGCATATATTACAAGGAATAAACCAATGCATATGGAAGCACATGTTATTAATGCTGCCCATTACTTTTTATGTTTTTCTTTTATAAGGCAAAATCATGAGCAGGTATTTGCTTTATCGTATCTACTCCTTTTTGGGACTGTTGCCCTTTTGGATACTGTGTACATCTTCTACCAACAAATGTACTGTTAGACATGAAATAGCTGACTGCAGTCATCTGAAGTTGACTCAAATACCTGATGACCTCCCAACAAACATAACAGTGTTGAATCTTACCCATAATCAACTCAGAAGATTACCACCTGCCAATTTTACAAGATATAGCCAACTTACTATCTTGGATGGAGGATTTAACTCCATCTCAAAGCTGGAGCCGGAATTGTGCCAAAGTCTCCCTTTGTTGGAAATTTTGAACCTCCAACACAATGAGCTATCTCAGCTTTCTGATAAAACCTTTATCTTCTGCATGAATTTGACTGAACTCCATCTAATGTCCAACTCAATCCAGAAAATTCAAAATAATCCCTTTAAAAACCTGAAGGTAAGATGGAAATGAATATTTCCATGTAAGAAATGAAAAATATGTTATCGAATATTGTTTCAAGTCATTTATGCGTCTTTAGACTTCATATCTAAATATCAAGGTGAAGAATAAGAAATCTGATCTACCCAAATGGGAAGAGGGGGGCTCCACACACAAATATGGCCATTATGATTGGAAATATTTTCAAGAGAGCAAATACCGTAATTTTAAAGAACTCTCTTCTCTTACATCCTTCCACTAGAAATAGAACTTATATTCAAGAGGTAGAGACCAGAGAGGAATCAGAATATCCCATGAAGAATGGCAAATAAACTCTCCACACTGCTGATTTAGTACCTGCAATAATGAAAAAATATGTCGAGTCCAAATTCTAATTTAAATAAAATTAACAAATTGATGCATGATAAAGCCAACTGTTCAGCTAAAAATTACATACTTTTGGTTTAAGAAATCTTCTACAGTATTGCTTTTCAGAAGCTACCACCTTTTTCTTGTCAGTACTTTGCTTGAATTTTAAATCTGTGAAAAAATATGCTAGTGTGTTTAAATCTGAGGCAATTATTAAGTGCTTTTCTTATATCAAAGCTATTTTCAGAACTCTGTTTTCTTCATTTTGTGGGCTTATAAAAAACTGAGCATTCCTCGACCTCAAATACCAAGAATAATATACAAATTTAAATATTCTTAGAAACATTTATAAAATGATTTGCTTGCTAGCTAGGGATTTGAAATTCTTTCTTGTGCCTTCTTAGATTCTGATGTAGATGAAATGATGTCTTTGGGCACAAAGACCTCAAAATCTGGTTAATTGCTGGCAAAATGTTATTCTTATTTTTAAAACATAAATAGAAGTCTTAAGCTCTTTGATAGACATTACATAAGATATTGCCCTAACATATATCAGTTTTTCCTTACATTTTACCTGAGTGGAAGTTTACATGTTCAAAGGTAGCACAAAGTGACAAAACATCCTACAGCACAGACAAAACAAAAAAATAATATTCTGAACTAGTCATGATGCAAAATTTACATAACTACCAATCTTTCTCAATATGAAAATCTTTTTTTTTTTTGAAAATCTTTTAAAAATTTCATGAACAGCAGCATTCTCCTCATGCTTCTTAAGAAAATATTTCTTCATCTTTTTTTTTGTTGTTTAGTTTCAAGGTTGATGCATGACACTATGTTTGATAAGCCACATGAATATTTCTTACATCATAAATAAATGCTTATTATAAATAAATAAGTAAATAAAAAAGCTTATTATGAATATTCCTTACATCACGAATAAATAAGCTTAAGTCATTTTATTTTGGTAAGAGAAATAAAGTGATTCTTTGAATTAAGAAATTAGTCTTTGTAGCAATGGTATTTTCAATCACAACCAAGATTTTTTATTACTCCTACCGTCAGTTTTCTATAAAATAATAAAGATGTGACATTTTGCTGTCCAGTTATTTCTAAGATTCATGTACATTTAAAAGAACTATTTTTCATGGCAAGACTGTAACTTATATACATATTTTTTCCCCTCAGAATTTAATCAAATTAGACCTAGCTCATAATGGTTTATCATCTACTAAATTAGGAACTCAGCTGCAACTGGAAAATCTCCAAGAGCTTCTACTATCAAATAATAAAATTTCTGCACTAAGACGTGAAGAACTTGATTTCCTGGGCAACACTTCTTTAAAAAGTTTAGAGTTGTCATCAAACCAAATAATGGAGGTAAGATAAAAAATTTTGTGTTGTACTTTTAAGTGTGGGCAGTCCCTAATTGTGTCACGTGGGTAAGAATCTAAAGGTAGAGATAGAGAAAGAGGTGATAACCTTTGTCACGTCTTCTAGAAATCCTTCACACTTACTGCTTAGGATCATTGGTGTCATCCTCACAAGAAAGGGAGTTTGGTAGCAATTAGGAGCTGGAGCTCTGCTGTCAAACAGAAGTGGGTTAAAATCCTTGATCCATTACAGACCAGGACTTTGGCCTTGGGGAACTTAAACTCTCTGGGTCTAGTTTCCTTGCCTATGAAGTGGAAATAATACCATCTATTGCACAAAATCCCTGGAAGAATTGGGGGCTTCCCTGGTGGCGCAGTGGTTGAGAATCTGCCTGCCAATGCAGGGGACATGGGTTCGAGCCCTGGTCTGGGAAGATCCCACATGCCACGGAGCAACTAAGCCCGTGAGCCACAATTACTGAGCCTGTGCTCCGCAACAAGAGAGGGCGCGATAGTGAGAGGCCCGCGCACCGCGATAAAGAGTGGCCCCCACTTGCCGCAACTAGAGAAAGCCCTCGCACAGAAACGAAGACCCAACACAGCCATAAATAAATAAATAAATAAAATTAAAAAGAAAAGAAAAAAAAAAAACCAAAAGGTTTTGGCCCATCAAAGCTGGGTTTCCGGCAGTGTTAGACCAGGGCCCCATGCCCTTAGCAGCTGTGCTGTGTTGCCTCTCTGAGGATGATGGTGTATCCTGCCTTTTAAAAGTAATATCATAACATGAATATCCTCCATGTCATTAAGAATTATTCACAAACTTAATTTTAGTGACTGCAAAATAATCCTATCCTATAGATTTACCGTAATTAATCTAATCATTTCCTGCTTTGTATTTTGACTCACTTTCTTCCACATTTCTCTCGTGTCATCCATTGGCCCTAACATCTCACAAGTGACACAGTAGAAATCAGAGCCTGTTTGCTCTCCCAGGAGACTTGAGCTCTATCCTCTCTGGATCCCTTCCCTCCTGCCTCTGCTCTCTTGCTCCAGCGCTGAGTCTCATAGCAGCCAAGGCTTCTAGTGTGGGACTGGGGGGCAGAGCGGAAGGGAGCTGGAAACACAGTAAGGAAATAGTCAGGAGAAAACCTTGGTGGGAAGACAGAGAGGATCGCTGGAGCTCAGAGTCATAGAAAGGAAAGTGCATGTCAATGCTTCATAATAAAATCCACCCATTCATTCCAGAATGTTCACTGAGAGCAGTGGTCACGAAGAGAGAAACAGGATCTGCCCCAGAGGTGACTTTACAAATAGTTTATTAATTACAATAATACTCAGTGTGATGAAGTAAAAGTACCAGGAGACTTAACTTAGCCTGGGAGATCAGGGAAGACCCTCTGAAGAAGTGGCATCTAAGCTGATACACGGATGCTGAGTAGTAGCCAGCGACCAGGGGAGGCAAGGGCTGGAGCAGGAGGTGGGTGATACAGGTGCAGAGGAAGGAGCGGGGAGACAGAGGGTTGGAGAGAAAACCCAGAGAAGGTGATGAAAGAGGAAAGGGGATTGAGTAAAGAATATGCCTGTTTTTCAAGGGTCGTACAGGCTCGTTGTGTTTTGGTTATTAACCTCTTTTTCCGTCCCACTCTTAGTTCTCTCCAGGGTGTTTTCATGCAATTGGAAAATTATTTGGCTTCTCTCTGAACAATGCCAAACTGAGCCCCAGTCTCATAGAAGAGCTCTGCTTGGAATTATCAAACACAAGCATTCAGAATCTGTCCCTGAGCAACAACCAGCTGTACACAACCAGCAACACGACTTTTGTTGGGCTGAAGCAGACAAATCTCACAGTGCTCGATCTTTCCCATAACAGCTTAAGTGTGATTGGTAATGATTCCTTTGCTTGGCTTCCACATCTAGAATATCTCTTTCTGGAGTATAATAATATACAACATCTGTCTTCTCGCTCTTTTTATGGGCTTTCCAATGTGAGATACCTGAATTTGAGACGATCTTTTACTAAACAAAGCGTTTCCCTGGCTTCACTTCCCAAGATTGATGATTTTTCCTTTCAGTGGCTAAAATTTTTGGAGTATCTCAATATGGAAGATAACAACTTTCCAGGCATAAAAAGCAATACTTTCACGGGATTGACAAGGCTGAGATGTTTAAGTCTATCCAACTCCTTCTCAAGTTTGCGAACTTTAACAAATGAAACATTTTTATCACTTGCTGGTTCTCCTCTGCTCGTACTCAACCTAACCAAAAATAAAATCTCAAAAATAGAGAGTGGTGCTTTTTCTTGGTTGGGCCACCTAAATGTACTTGACCTTGGCCTTAATGAAATTGGGCAAGAACTCACAGGCCAGGAATGGAGAGGTCTAGAAAATATTGTTGAAATCTACCTTTCCTACAACAAATACCTAGAGCTGACTAGCAACTCTTTTGCCTTGGTTCCAAGCCTTCAACGACTGATGCTCCGAAGGGTGGCCCTTAAAAATGTGGATAGCTCCCCTTCACCTTTTCACCCTCTTCCTAACCTGACCATTCTGGATCTAAGCAACAACAACATAGCCAACATAAATGATGAACTGTTGAAGGGTCTTGAGAAACTAGAAATTCTGGATTTGCAGCATAACAACTTAGCTCGCCTCTGGAAGCATGCAAACCCTGGCGGTCCTGTTCATTTTCTGAAGGGTCTTTCTCACCTCTACATCCTTAACTTAGAGTCTAATGGCTTTGATGAGATCCCAGCAGAAGTCTTCAAGGACTTACGTGAATTGAAGAGCATCGATTTAGGATTGAATAATTTAAATATCCTTCCACCATCTGTCTTTGATAATCAAGTGTTGCTAAAGTCATTAAGCCTTCAGAAGAATCTCATAACATCTGTTGAAAAGAACGTTTTTGGGCCAGCATTCAAGAACCTGAGTAATTTAGATATGCGCTTTAATCCATTTGATTGTACATGTGAAAGCATTGCCTGGTTTGTTAATTGGATTAATAATACCCATACCAACATCTCTGAACTATCAAGCCGTTACCTCTGCAACACTCCACCTCAATATCGTGGTTTCCCAGTGATGCTTTTTGATATATCACCCTGCAAAGACAGTGCCCCATTTGAACTCCTTTTCATGATAAATACAAGTATCCTATTGATTTTCATCTTTATTGTACTTCTCATCCATTTTGAAGGCTGGAAGATATCTTTTTATTGGAATGTTTCAGTGCATCGAGTTCTTGGTTTCAAAGAAATAGACAGACAGCCAGAACAGTTTGAATATGCGGCATATATAATTCATGCCTATAAAGATAGGGACTGGGTCTGGGAACACTTCTCCCCGATGGAAGAAGAAGATCATACACTCAGATTCTGTCTGGAAGAAAGGGATTTTGAGGCAGGTGTCCTTGAACTTGAAGCAATTGTTAATAGCATCAGAAGGAGCAGAAAAATTATTTTTGTTATAACACAGAATCTACTGAAAGATCCATTGTGCAAAAGGTAGGTGCACACTCTGAAATCTGAAGTGTATTCTCGTTTTTAAATTGAGCTTTTAAATATTACTAACATTATTCCTCACAGCTCAAAGTATTTTAAAAATACAATTAAGAAGAAACGTAACCTGATTTTTAGTGACAGATTAAAGTTAATTACAAGGGAAATGTTAATTCTAGAGCTTTGGGCTGTTAAAAACCGTATATTGATATATACCTTAATTCAGTTATTTTTTTTAACTTAGATTCAAGGTGCACCACGCAGTTCAGCAAGCTATTGAACAAAATCTGGATTCCATTATATTGATCTTTCTTGAGGATATTCCGGATTATAAACTGAATCATGCGCTCTGTTTGCGAAGAGGGATGTTTAAATCTCGCTGCATCTTGAACTGGCCGATTCAGAAAGAACGGGTAAATGCCTTTCATCATAAATTGCAAGTAGCACTTGGTTCCAGAAATTCAGTACATTAAATTTATTTAAAGACTAAATTAAAGGAGTAGCTTTCCTAATTTAAAAAAGTCCATGGTAAATTTACATTTTATTTGACAATAATGTAAATCTGTTCATTCATATTTATCAATAAGAATACCACAAGTATCTCTCTTCTATGGAGATATATCTCCCTATTTCAGGCCTTTTATTACCAATCAAGTTAATTTGACCCAAAATGAACAGATAAGAATATCCTTTACTAATGAATACACAATTGGGTTACTGAGGCCTATCAAAACAAAGTTTTAAAGTATTCCTCATTTAAAGAAAAGTTAGAGGTATATGAGTGTTTGTGATAATTATATTTGTTTTTTTTTTTTCTGGATGCACTCAGAATAAAATATAACTTTTATGGGTACAATGCTATTTCAATTGTGAAAGGGTAAAATATACAGCCATATTTTTAAAAGTTGAATCACAGCAATCTTTCAACTGAAAAACTTTGTATTTTAGTGGTGCCCGTCACAGTGTTGGTTTTGTTAAATGTTAAATACCGTTTTAATATACATACTCAGGACAAAAAACGTTTGCACTTCATTTTGATTACTTAATAAATATTTTAGTAAATACGTTTCCTGATATTTGGAATTCTGCTATATGAGGCATTAGAAGACACTATTCTTTTACTTAGAAGTATTGCAGGAAGGCTTATTTCCTAAAGGTTAATTAGTAGATTGGCTTTGTGGAAACAAAATACTGTCTTCCCCTGGTCACAGACTCAGGAGACGGCCCTGGCCAAATCACATGGTTCCACTGGGATTTTTTTGGACTGCTGATCTTGAAAATTACAGTGATAAACAAAATCTTAACTATTCCCAAATCATTACTGATGATGATCCTGGTATAATACATTCCCATAGAATATATTATTATACCATAAAAAAGTATGCTGTGTGTAAATTAGTCCTTATGATTATTTTAAGTTTTATTTTCATTTTATAATAAAAAGAGTCTGATGATTGGAAATAGACATGAATAGCTTTTTAAAACCTGTATAGTTCTGGTATTCAAATATAAAGGAGAGTTGAAATGATCATGTTGAGATAATTTCTATATTTGAAGCACTCATTTGTCTGCTGAATTTAGGGAGCATTTGAGATGTCACACTTTGGAACTTTGATTTAAATAGTTCCGTATTCTCAGAGCTAAGTTCACATAATCCTAAAAAAACGTAATACCCGCTGTACTGGTGGTTCTGAAGGACTCTACAACAACATGAATATACGGAGAACTCATTTTCACTCTCTCATTATACACCACCCTCACACTTGAGACATGTGTTTTGTAGTTTTTTTTTGTTAAGATTTGTTTTCTAACTGTGAAATAATCCTGTTTTATTTTGGCATCATAAAATAAAAATCACAACTAGTTTTTTCTTGATGCACTTTGTATGTTATCTATCAATATTCTCAACCTCACTGAAATATTTCTAAATCTATTATTATTATTATGAATTTATCAATATATTGTCAGTTTGTGGAAAGCAGAGCAGGAAGTAATTTTGCTTTCTTTCTCTTGTTTATTTGTTTATGAGGTAGTTGATTACATGCGCACAATTTTTTTTTTTTTAAGTCTAAGTTTCTTTTTTTAAAATTTTTATTTATTTATTTATTTATTTATTTATTTTGGCTGTGTTGGGTCTTCGTTTCTGCGCGAGGGCTTTCTCTAGATGTGGCGAGCGGGGGCCACTCTTCATCGCGGTGCGCGGGCCTCTCACTATCGCGGCCTCTCTTGTTGCGGAGCACAGGCTCCAGACGCGCAGGCTCAGTAGTTGTGGCTCGCGGGCCTAGTTGCTCCGCGGCATGTGGGATCTTCCCAGACCAGGGCTCGAACCCGTGTCCCTTGCATTGGCAGGCAGACTCTCAACCACTGCGCCACCAGGGAAGCCCCGCGCACAATTTAAATTGAGCTCAAATGTCATTTTTTTAGAAGTTGCTTAATATTTATGAGGTTAGGCTATACAAGGGGTGGCCTGTTTAACTGAACATAATTAAAACTCGTAAAAGGCATAAGCCTTGACTTGTGTTTGACCCACACAGGAAGCAGCGTCCTGAGCTTTGCATCCTCTCTGTTCTCAGGAGGAGTCCATCTCCCTTGGGTTCAAGACAAAGGGAGTGCAGAAAATGATGTTTGTCTGACCTATTTAATTTACACACATGAACTGACTTGTCTGAATGCTCTCAGGATGTCATCATGTAATCTGTTCACCCCAACTCCTTCCTGTTTTCACTTTTAAAACAAAATCCAGCTGAATCAACAACATGGAGTTTGAAATAAATCTAGGAATTTAGATTTTACCTAAAAATGACAACTTTTAGGCTGTAATAAGAAGTAGATGCAATCAATTTGTTAGTGAGTAGGGGGGTTTTCAATGCCATTTATTTAACAATGTTTACTTTTCCCAATGTCTACCTTAGATTATTTGTAGAAGGGTCTCAGTAGTAAGTGATGGTGATCATGAGAAAATGTAAAGATGTTCCAACTCAAGAGCTCAAAATACATTTCTTGCGATCTATAGAGACAGTGAGCATCAGAGATCTTTTGGGGGTGATGAAAATGTTATAAAATTGGATTGTGGTAATGATTTCACAACTATGTAAATTTACTAAAAATCGTTGAATCATACACTTAAAACGGTGAATTTTTGGTACAAAATTATATATTAATTATATATTAATAAAGCTGTCAAAAAATTGTATTCATTGAGGAGCTAGCTACATGTGCCTAGCCTTGTGCTAACTAAGCACTACGGAGTATGATTGGATATGAAATGTATTGTAGGAAATGGGGCAGTAGGAGTTAGGGTGGGAGGGGATTCTTGGGGATAGACCTGGACAAGGAAGGCTCCATGGAAGAAGATCAGACCTTTCAAAGGCGGGTAGGATTTTGGTGAGTGAGGAGGAAGATGGAAAGGAGGGAGGGAGACATGAGTCAGTGTTGGGAGACAGTGGAGATACTGTGGAGGATGGAACCATGTTGCAGAGGGCGTGGCAGAGGAGTTTAGATTTAAGGGGTTAGGTATTTTGAAATTGTAACGTTATCGGTTTCTATTGGCAAAACCAGAAATGATAATAAAATTCCCTCTTGGGGTCTGTTACTTAGATTTATGTGACACGTAGTTGAATAGAGGAGCATAACTTATAATTTCACAGTCCAAACAGCCAGGCTTACTTTCACATAATAGAAGGGGATTTGCAGTGTTTTTTCCCCAATAAATATATAAATCTGTATTAAAAAAGCAAAGCATGATAATCAATTGATCATTAGTTACTAATTACACCAGGTGATATGTTAGCCATTCTTAGCTCTTGCGACTAAGCTTTGATCCATCTTCCTGTCCAAGGAAGAAACTGGTTCTGTTATGTGACTTCCCCCCCCAGTTTAACAAACAATCATGAGGGAGGAGTCATGGCACTTTTCAATGGTGGAACTTTTCCAGTTCTGTGTGAGAATTTCTGGGAAACCTGTTTCGAATTCTTAGCTTGCTTTTATCTTAAGTCAGTTCCCCAGGAAACAGACTCCAAGATGGAGATTAACTGAAGCAGGTTAGGGGAGGGCTCTGATTTACAAGGGAGTGAAATAAGCTGGATTGGGAAGAGAGAGAACGATGAGCTTTGAGTCAATTGCAATTGCAGCTGAGGCCTTAGTGGACCCCATGGGGAGCTCTGGAGTGGGAATGGCCCTACAGAGTTGACGCAAATCTAGGCGTAGGGGCTAGACTGCTATACCCTCACGTCAACCAGTCATTGGATGTATACAGCCCCAGGAAGGAAGTATGACTTGAGCAAAAAGCTTTGCTACAAAGCAATTCCAAAGTAGGGGCTCAGTTGTGAAACATCAGAAGGCAACACTCTGGGCACCTGGAAGAATAGATGCCTGAGCCCTTGACGGGGAGAGCTTGGTGGTTCACTACAGCATCCACTACACCTTCTAAGGTATTTATCGTTCCATTGGTTTCTTTAAGCACTTCTGCAAGGTTGCAGCCATTTTATTTTTAAAAAATAAAGTCTCTTCCAGAAATTATCAACCTGCCCTGATCTATGGATTTTGAAGAGGCAGAAAGAAGTGAACCAACTCAAGCTCTGGAGTTCACAGAGGATAATACTAAAGAAGATAGCATTGTCCCACTTCCTTAAGTTAAGTTTCATAATGTTATCAGTGTAACTATATTTGTTCAGTCAATCAAGGTGATGAAGAAACAGCAAGAATTTCAGTTTACTTTTATTGGTACTCTAGTCTAGACAACTCTTGTGGGAATCCTTCTTGGATATACCACCCGCTGCCCTACACACCATGCAGAATGAATCACTTCATTACTTATGCATCCATAGTACTTTATTCGTACCCTTAGTCCAACTGCACATTGGGTTCTGCACACTGTTTAGATCTGACTCTATCCCAAACCCCCAGAACATGAGCACCTTGAATACAGGGAGCTTCATCTTATTCATCTTACTCGCCTTGATATCTAGATGAATAACTGGAACATAGTAATTTTTCAAGCAAGAGTCTGGGCTGAAAAGTAAATGTTAGATTGGTGTTGTGGCAGTGGAAATAGACACGTTAGCTTTTTTTGAAATATATTTTTACCATCAGGAAATTTTGTATTTGGTAGTTCTGTTTCTGGGAGAGAAAATAAACAAAGAGAATCAGGATGCTCCAAAATCCCCTCCAACCTCCTGCAACTCTGCAATACCTATTCCAAAAACATGCCAGTATGCCACATAGGAATGGTCCAGGGAGTTCCAGGTCCCTACTTAAATAAAACCTTAGTTTACATTCTAAGTTTTCTTGGGATCTTGTCGCTTTCTTTTCATGCTTCATCTCTAATCATTTCCTCCTCTTTATGTAGCCCCTGACACACAGTAAGCAGTCGCAAAATGTTTGTTGATTGAATGATTAAAGGATTAAGTGAATGTATATACCATGATCTTCAGTCACCCAGAACTATCTGCAGTTTCCCAAACGTGCTTTGCCCTTTCAGATTGCCATCCTCATGTAAATGTGGTCTGCTTTCACTGCTGTCCTATCTCCTTCTTTCTTGGCTAAATTTGGTAGTTTCAAGGGTTAGGTCAGGTATCAGCTTCTCCTATAAGGAGACCTAACCCTTGACTCAAGCCTGACCTAACTTTTGAAATTTACAGCCTTCCTAAACACACCTCCTCCATAGGATGAGTTAGTAGGACTTTATCTCGTACCAAGTACTCTTGTATAGGAACGGCTCAGTCTCCTAAATACTAGGAATGCCTGGGGAAGAGTCTCAGGAGAGAGTAACCTTAGGATCCACCGTTATTGATGCAAGAATCTGTACAAACCCTGGTAGAGGAAAGGGCTTTGCCTCGGCTGTGGCCTTGGAGCGGGCTCTCAGGTCAGAGACTTTTCTCCAATCTACCCGTTTGCTGAAGGTAACCCTTTGGTGCAAGGGGATTTAAAGAGCTGTTCTTCTGCTGGGGTTGTTTTGGTGTGAAGCAATCTTGACTGGGATAAACACTGGGTCAAATGAGAACGTCCTTCCTCAGAGAAACCTGCTTACCTAAGCAGTGGTAAGAAACAGAGGCTCCCTCTAGAGTTCCCTTATAACAGTTCCACCTTCCCAGCCTGGCAGCTTAGTGATTCTGCAGCCTCTTCTGATGTAATTTAGCTCTGGCAGCTCACAGGGCATTCCCTGACCTTAAAGTGTGTGTGCTCCCCAAATCAATCCTAGCCCGGAGGGAGCAGAACGTCCCTCCCCACCAGCAGATCACACTTACCAGGAGGCACCTGATGATTTCTGAACAGAATAGCCGAGTCTATAGAGGGAAGATGGTATGTCAGGGAGGGATGGTCCAGGGCTGTGGTTAGGAAACTGAAGTTCTTGTTAGTCTTGGCATAGTAGGTTTTGAGCATTGTACCTCTGAATAAATTCCAGGAGGTGCCATTGGGCACAGTTCAAACTTTCAGGACGGACTCAGCAGTTACATAATATACCCTCCATTTTCCTTCTATCCCTCTTATTTCTCTTTTTACCTACCTTCAATCTCTTTCTATTCCTCGGTGTTCTCCCTGAATTATGCCCCACTGTGGAGGCATGCTTAGCAGAAAAACACAAACATTAAAAAAAAAAAAAATCCTGTTAGGAAACCTTAATGTACCTTCAATTGATCTAAAGGACGGCACTCTACTGCAAGTCCAGGCATCACTTCTCATCTTGGCCATACTTGGGGAACTTTATACTTGTGGATACTATCAAAACAACACTGAGGGGCTTCCCTGGTGGCGCAGTGGTTAAGAATCTGCCTGCCAATGCAGGGGACACGGGTTCTAGCCCTGGTCCGGGAAGATCCCACATGCCGCGGAGCAACTGAGCCCGTGCGCCACAACTACTGAGCCTGCGTGCCTAGAGCCCGTGCTCCGCAACAAGAGAAGCCACCGCAATGAGAAGCCCCCCGCTCGCGGCATGTAGAGAAAGCCCGCGGGCAGCAACGAAAACCATTTGTAGAAATGAATTCCCACAAAGAAACGGAAAGTAGTGAAACAAGTAAAGTGTTTATTAGGAGGAAAAAGAGTACTTGTGAATAGGCACACACGGTTGAACTCAGAGAGTCGCACCCTCGTGGTAGTTTGACTCACTTATATGGGGCATTTCTTCCGGGTTTCCTTTGGCCAGTCATCTTGCTTTGCCTGGTTCTGAGTCTGTATTTGGTTTAACTCAGGGTCCTCCCATGTGTGCGCGCATCTCTTAGCCAAGATGGATTCTAGCCAAGAGGCCTATGGGTAGGTTGACATCACTCCCTTTTTGACCTCCAAGGAGCCTTTCTGCACATGTATAGTCAGGAAGGTCTCCTTGACCTTGAGAATGAGAAATATGTGGTCTCTGTCTCTTATCTGGGCGGGGTTCGCCTCTCCTATTATCCTCCTGCTGTGATCTTCATCTCAGGGGATCTGTCCACAGGGGACGAATGAGAAATATGTGGTCTCTGTCTTCTATCTGGGCGGGGCTCGCCTCTCCTATTTTCCTCCTGCTGTGGTCTTCATCTCGGACGATCCGTCCACAGGGGACAAACACCAGCTGCTCAGCCGGGGGCCCGTCCATCTCCGGCCTCATTGTCACTTCTCTTTCAACTTATTTTTCTTTTGGTAAGATGTTCTATAAGCCTGATTTCTAACCACCCTTTTGAGTTACTCATCACTGAGTTCTCCTGTGTGTATGTGAAAGAATCTTAAATTGGGCACACCCCCTGCCATGGCTGTTCCTTCAGCTGAGTGCTGCACACCAAGGGCTCTGTCTGTGAGAGAAATCCCGTGCTTGGTGTCCTCATGACATGGAGTTTTGCATGCAGATCGATTTAAAATGTACCTCTTGTTTACATAATTTGCATAATTAAAAAACATAATGTTGCCAAACTTTGGAAATGTTAATGTTCAAACTGAAAATCTCCACTACCTGTAACTTTCCCTCTGGATCAGTATGTGGTTTATAATCCCAGCCAGTGGTTTGATCTGTTCCAGTGTAACTTCCATGAGCTCTGCTTCAACTGGAGAACGAGTCTTTGTGAATTTTTTGTACATAAGTGTCTGTTACAAATATTTTAGCAAACACTTTCTATTTCTCTGGCTTGTGCATATCTTGGCTGGCATTACAGAAAAATAGTGCAAACATTATTCCCTTACTGGGAAACTTTTAAATTTTTCTCTCGTTCATCTATCTTTTGTCAGTCTTTTTCAGGGCCCAGCCAATGAACCTAAGGTGGGTAGAGGGAAAAAATAATTTTCTTCCTCTCCTACAATTGCAAAACTTTTTTTAGAACTCTTAACCAGTTCTTCAGTTATGAAGTTTCCTCTCTGTCCCTCTTTTGGAGCATCTTAGTTTGTGAACTGTTTTTCATGAAGAGTCAAGGATTTTTACTCTTTTTCTCCCCAGCAATTACCTTGCTTCTGTGAATTTTTTCAGATTTCAATTTACTGGTCTTTCACAAGACTGACACGTATTGTGGAACACCAGTTCACGTGCCCGATGCAGAGTAAGGCCAAACAATCTGCAACGTTGGAGTTTGGAACAGAGAAAGGTTTACTGCAAGGTCAAGCAAGGAGAACAGGTGGCTCATGCTCAAAAAACCCGAACTCCCCAATGGTTTTCAGGAAAAAGTTTTTATAGGCAAAATTTAGGGTGAGGGCTGCAGGGTGTGCAACTTTCTTCTGATTGGTTGGTGGTAAGTTGACAGGGAGGTGTTCCAAGACTCAGCCAGAAGTTACTATCCTCCACGTGGATGGGGGCCTTAGTTCCTGCAGAAGAACTCAAAGATATTGTTATGTGTATCCCTTGAGGAGGAGCCAGGACCCTGCTTTAATGGCTGCACTATTGTTTCTTGATTGTTCCTCCTTTGTTTCTGCATTCCCTCATTTCCCCCATTAATAACTGTTTGAATCAGCCTTTTGGAACCCAGGGAAGGTCTAGGAGGCTGAAGAAACCTTTTCCTACAAACAAGAAACAGAGGACATGGAAGGATTTGTACCCAGGAGGACCCCACAGGGTCCTGTTCTGTTTCATAAGTCTTGCACACCAGTTATTATGTGCTAAAACTGATGCTTTATTCTGAATCACACTCTAAAGCACAAGGCTGCTGTGTACCTCCAAGTTCTCTTCAAGCACAAACTTGGACGTGCAGACCCTTGAACTGGACAGAGATCTGCTGGTGAGACCTAATGCCACTGAGCTCAGCAGCCCTACTGCACGCACGGATTTCCTGTGCTCGGCTGGAGGGCGACGCAGCCCAGGAAGGGTCAGGGCACAGCTTCAGGTGGCTGCTGCCTGAGTCCTGGGCTTCATTTGTGCTGCGATAAAGAGCATCCTTTCAATGTAACCTGGTGTCACATGTGATGAAAACCAACATCTACTGAGAGCTTACCCTGTGCTAGGCTCTGTTCCAGTTCCCAAGCATGTATCAATTAATGTAACTATCAAAGTCCCATTATTTGAGATAGGAACGGTTATCACCCCTGGATTACAGGTGAGGAAACTAAGGAACACAGAGGCTTGGTTGTTGGCCAGTAGCAGCGATAATATGAACCTAGGAAGTCCAGCTCCAGAGGCTCCCATACCGTACTGTCTTTGTCAAGGTGCTTAGTAAATATTTGTTGAATCAGCAAATACCTCTCCTTGTCCAGAAGTTTAGTGTTTTATTTTAATAATAAAATTTGATAGTACTTTTCTTTATAGAATATTGGCCTTGGTGTCGTGCTAAGTGAGACAATTTAATCCCTAAACAGATTAATTCCTCAGGTTATTTGTTTTAACTTTCAGGTTTCCAAAACATAACATTTCTTCATAGCAACATGGCCATCACTTCCTAATACTTTCTCAGTGATGTAGCCAAGCATTATTATACACATCAGAAAACCAGTTCATTAAATTGTTAATTGACCAATGTAAGCATAAGAGTTTTATCACATAAAACATGGCTGTGACATTTCTAATAAAGTCCGTCTAAAATCAACACTGCCAAAGTTAGAAACAATGATTTACTGCATTTACTTTCATCTCCTTACTCTGCCTGAGCCAGACCATCGTGGTACATCACCTGGGGCTCATGTTTTGAGAATGGCATGCTACAGGTAATTAACAGAAAAGCCTGGTAGCATCTAACATCTGTCTGAAAGCCTGTTGATGGATGAACAATGGGTATAAAAGACCGAGCATCTTGTGAAGAATTGTTTATCATGTTTGCAATTATCGGTCATTTTCAAAGGACCCTCAAACAAAAGGATCAATCATTCATCCATTGTGCATTCTTCATGAAGCTGGCTGGCCAGAAGTTTACATCCACTGTTTAACCCACAATGATATTTTTCCCCGTCCTGTTTATATTTTCTGTCATCCTCCCTGTAGATTTTTTTTTTCTGTCGCACAGCGCGGCATGCGGGATCTTAGTTCTCTAACCAGGGATGGAACCCTTACCCCCTTCAGTGGAAGCACGGAGTCTTTTTTTTTTTTTTTTTTTTAACATCTTTATTGGAGTAAAATTGTTTTACAATGGTGTGTTAGTTGCTGCTGTATAGCAAAGTGAATCAGCTATATGTATACATATATCCCCAATTTCCCCTCCCTCTTGCTTCTCCCTCCCACCTTCCCTATCCCACCCCTCTAGGTGGTCACAAAGCACCGAGGTGATCTCCCTGTGCTATGCAGCTGCTTCCCACTAACTAGCTATTTTACATTTGGTAGTGTATATATGTCCATGCCACTCTCTCACTTCGTCCCAGCTTACCCTTCCCCGTCCCCGTGTCCTCAAGTCCATTCTCTGCATCTGTGTCTTTATTCCTGTACTGCCCCTAGGCTCTTCAGAACCACTATTTTTTTTTTTTTAGATTCCATATATATGTGTTAGCATACGGTATTTGTTTTTCTCTTTCTGACTTACTTCACTCTGTATGACAGACTCTAGGTCCATCCACCTCACTACAAATAACTCAATTTCATTTCTTTATATGGCTGAGTAATATTCCATTGTATATATGTGCCACATTTTCTTTATCCATTCATCTGTCGATGGACATTTAGGTTGCTTCCACGTCCTGGCTATTGCAAATAGAGCTGCAGTGAACATTGTGGTACCTGACTCTTTTTGAATGATGGTTTTCTCAGGGTATATGCCCAGTAGTGGGATTGCTGGGTCGTATGGTAGTTCTATTTTTATTTTTTTAAGGAACCTCCATACTGTTCTCCATAGTGGCTGTATCAGTTTACATTCCCACCAACAGTGCAAGAGGGTTCCCTTTTCTCCACACCCTCTCCAGCATTTATTGTTTGTAGATTTTTTGATATGGCCATTCTGACCGGTGGAAGCATGGAGTCTTAACCACTGGACAGCCCAGGGAGGTCCCCTCCCTGTAGATATTTTTAGACAATTATGATAATTATTTTAATTTGTAGCCAGCTTTTTAGAGCCAAATATACCCACTGAAGACTTTCATAGAGGTACCAGGAAGATTCTATGATCATGAAGCACCCCAAATATTAATTACTACCCCAATAGTGTATTCGTTTTCTAGGGCTGCTATAACAAAGTGTCACAAACTGGGTGGCTTAAAACAACAGAAATGTATTCTGTCATAGTTCTGGAAACTAGAAGTCTGATATCAGATGCCAGCAGAGCCACGCTCCCTCTGAAACCTGTAGGGAAAGCTCTTCCTTACCTCTTACTAATTTCAGGCTATGGCCTTCAAAGATTGACATGCCTCGGCTTACAGCTGCATCACTCCAACCTCTGCCTCTGTCATTACGTGGTGTTCTCCCTGTGTGTTTGCATTCAAATTTCTCTCTTCTTAAGGGCATTGGATTAGGGCTCATGCTAATGACCCTGTCTTATGTTGATTTTATCTGTAAAGATCCTATTTCCAAATAAGATTACATTCACACAGACTGGGAGTTAGGATTTCATCATATCTTTATGGGGAACACAATTCAGCCCATAACAGATAGGATACATGCAAACACACCTCAGAGACAGACTGCTTTCAAGGCTGGGATTTGCAAGAGGAGGAGCTTTTCTGTAGCCTTATTGACAGTATCCGCATACTTAAAGAAAATCATGTGCATAGAGGGAAGTGGTTAGTAATGAAAGCATAGAAATATCTAAAGTTAGAGAGCTGAAGACAGGTGGGTGAATCCCGCACTGTTCATGTAGGGTTGCTCTTCCAAGGTGGAGGAAGGTGATTTGCTCCTATGGTTACTGCCCTCTGTATATGAAATATATATCATATATATGACTCACTCCCCTTGCTTTGATTCTGTGCTCACCTAACAATCTTCCAGCTTAATTTGACATCAACAGGAATTCCTCCCCTAGGGAAAGAGCAGAGGATAACACTGCAGTTATTAGTTAACACATTTGAGTTGGGGCTTATGCATCAGTATTTTTGAGTCAAATAAGTGGGGCTCCATCCTAAGAGGCTGGTCAGCTATGAAGGTCCTGGGCCTGTAAAATCAGGAACCCTGAGACATGGCAGCAGACAAGGGCTGCTCCCAAGGAACTGGGTGAGTTGAATCAAGCTTCACTCAGCAATGACCCTTTTTGCTGCCTGTCCCTTCAAGTTAAATTACGTATGTTGAGAATCAATCAGATGATTAGCAGCTTAAACCTGAAAGCTCATACTCCAGAAATGATATGAATACATGTTTTTATTAACCTTCCCTCCTATCAGAGAGCTGGCCATGGTTCCTTTGGTCTTGTCAGATTGGGTAAGTCCCAGATCTTTTGGAATCAGGGTTATCGTTCCCAGGTTTATGGTCAAATTCCTCACCATCAGCCCAGAGTTCTGCGAATCTGGTGAAGCTCGAAGGGTGATGGAGAAATTGGAGAGTGTTCCTTTAAGGCACGGATCAAGGAGAGGAGCCAGGGTGTCCGTTGTAGACGCAGCCCCAGGCTGCAGTCTGGGGCCCAATTAGCAGTGAGCTAAGCAGGGTTTTTGTTTAGCTTAGCAACCGCCTGCGCGGTCCCGGGGGCCCGTCGGGGTATCTGCGGCGGGCGGAGGCCCGGACCTCTATCCTCAGCTCGCGGTGGCGCTGGCAGCTGCAGAAGTCGCCTCCGTGGGCTCCCGGACCCCTGGCCCTCGGGGTCTCGCAGCACTAGGGCAGAGAAGGGACTGCTCCCCGCGTCGGGGCAGGTCCGGCCGAGCGGGGCCGAGCGCCCGGGGGGATCCTCCGCGTGGAGAGAGCACCAGAGGCTCCCGGGGTGCGCGGCTTGAGGGGACCCCACGACCCCCGTCCCCGCCCCCGCCCCGGGCAGCCTCGTCCCGATCCCTGCGGGCGGCGGTGGATGGAGCCCCGCAGCCTGGCTCCCCGCGGACTTGAGGTTCGGGCAGCAGCCAGAAAAGCATTTCCAAGGCCAGGACATGAAGGTCGCTGTGTTGGACCTTGGGTCTCTCTTTGCCAAAATCTTCAAGACCTCGACGGCTCCCGCGGCGGTTCCCCCGCCGGTCGCCTCCTCCAGCCACTCGCGAGGCGCAGCCACCGCAGGGCCGGCGGGCATCGGGGCGGGCACCTGGCTTGGCACGACCCCGACCTTGACCCTCTTTCCAGCCCTGGCGCCCGACTCCCGCTCCGGCTCGCGCGGGGCGCCAGCCCTGCAGCAGCCGACACCCGCCCCGCTCCATCCTCTGCTCGCCACCTCCCACCCCCGGGTCTCGGTCGCGAGCCGCACGGCAGAAGCGGGAGGGACCCCCCTCTGGCTGCCCAGTAGCCCGAGAGCAGCCAAAGTCCGGTCCTCGCCACCCCCCCTGCCCGCGGCCCCCCCCCAGCGGCATTTGCGGCGCAGCCGGCTCCCCCGCCCCCCTGGTGGCCGTGGCGTGGCCGCCCCCGGGCCCTGGCGGGGTCTGGGCGGCGCTGCCGTCCATCGGGGGCTCCGCGGGCAGCGGCAGTGTGACCGCTAGCCCACGGAACCCTCGCCCGCCCGGCCCCGGGGAGCGGGAGCCCGGCGCTCGGGTACCCCCCGGGCCTGGCCCCAAGACCCTGTTCTTCACCCTGCCGGACCTCGGCGAGGAGTGGGCCTCGGACAGCGACTCGGAGGACGGCCGAGAAGCGTGAGTAGCGGCTGGGGCCAGGCAGGTCCTTCTTGGGTTGGGACCCCTGCGTCTCGACCTGTCACACCCACCTTGCCAGGCGCCCCTTACAAAACTGCACTGTTTGCAGTAACTTCCACTAAGTGCCCTGGGTACGTCCCTGCCCTTTTCTTGGATCCTTATTCCTCGGCTTTCTTTTCTTTTCAAACACAGGCTGACAGGCTTTTGATCAACTTTCTCGGAGGTAGTCCTCTGCTGTTCACTAGCAGAGAGGGAGGGAAGACGAAACAGGACTTGGAGGAGAGGAGGACAAAATTTTGTTTCTTTTCCAGCTGAAGCCTTGACTTAGGTCATTTGATAGTCAGGTTTCCTTAAGGACTTTGAAAGGAGCCTTTCTCTAATGCAGGATACGGCGGATGTGCAGGGTACCCGATACCTACACTGGCAGCTATAATTTTAAGAAATGGTGAGACACAGGGCGCCTCCCTCCTTTTCAAGGATCAGCCCCAATTCTCATCCTAAGTGGGATTTTTTTTGTGTGAGTCATCGAGTTGATTTACATATGTATAACATCATCTGACACAAATGGATTTGTATCATATAGCCTAGAGCTCCTGTGTTATTGCCATGGGGCCCTGAGGTACTCTGGAAACGCTGACTGACTTCGTGGGAGCCATCTCAATGGGAATTAGGGGACACTTCCGTCAACACACAGACACACACACACACACACACACACACACTCACACACTACCCTTTCACCACCAGGAGCAGTGATGAAAACATTCCTCTTGTAAAATGTGGATTTTAGAACAAAGGCAAATTTTATTTTTTTAATGAGAAGATATAGCTCCTCTTAAGTGGGTATAAAAATGTTCAGCCTTCTTGAATTTTACAAAAGGATAGTGAAATGGTCAAAGGCAAACCAGAAAGTCCCGTTCACGGATGGAGATTTCTGTACTGTAATCTAGCAAAGGAAGAATGGTCAGGCCTGTTAGCAGAGAAGCTCTCTTCTCCCCCCAAAAATGGACAGGAAAACTTTTGCATTAAGACTGATTCTAACTCAATCAAAATTTAAATAACTATTTTCACAAAACTGCGTGACGTTCATCTCAGTGCTAAAATAAGTTAAAGAGTAAGTCGTTCCTTTTCATTTAAAATATTATATTATGAAATAGATGAATCAACTGATTTTTTTTCCCCCTAAGGAAAATCAGTTGCATTTGGATAAGTGGCTAGAATCCATATGTCTAAGGAATTAGGCCTTTGTTATTGGCTACTGGTCCTTAACATTTATGCAATTAATGTTTTATGAGCAAACAGATATACACACTGACCTTAAACTCTAGTCTTAGTGTTTTTTTCCAACAGACACTGAAACATTCAGCATGGCCAGTGGAAAGCACTGGTGTTGGTTTCCTTTCTTGAACATCTTAAACCATGTTTGCATTGTCCCAAAATGCTTAATGGATACTTTTTGAATAACACTGTATTTGGCACTATTTACAGTATGCTAATCTACACTAGCAAAGATATCCAATTGTACTGAAAGGGCAGACATTGAATTTTACACAATTGCTTTGAGGAATAGTAGGTACAGATATGTGTGTTCAAGGATCTTCCTAATTATGTGCCTTTGTTCTCTCCATGGGACATCCGACAGCCCTTCAAGTACGTTAGCATTTTTTTGTTTTTTTTTACATATGCAAATAGTCATGTTCCCTTCCTTCCATACCTCATTTCTTTTTTTAATCATGAAGTTTACAAACGGATAAGGGAAAAGAAGAAAGAAAGGAATTTTTCCTTCAGTCTTACAGACCTTTTGCATCTTGAAGTATATTTTTTTCACTCCCGGATTTCTGGGGTGGCTATTTATAACACTGAATAAACAAACATGCTTCAGCACTGGATTTAGATTTTACAACTGCTACCTGATCTGTCAGTTTGCAGTTAGCTGTTGCTAGTTATTAGCCTGCCTGATTAATAACAAAATCGTGTACTTGGTTTTCTCAAGCCCAGGGACGCGGAGAGTGGAAGATGGTTACAGTAAGAATAAGAGAGGGAGGGGGAAAAAGCACAGCTAGAGAGAATGTGGATACATGTAAAACACGTGCAAGCAAATCTTGAGAAACATGAATCTAATTTGAAGACCACCACACTCATTTACAAAGAAAAGTCCTCATTCACAGTTTACATTTTTTGGAAGAAAACCCATGTATTTTACCTTTGACCTGATTCTGTCCTTGGCCTTTGTTAAAACTAAAAATAGTGAAATTAATTTGAGTGGGGACATATGCAAACTTTCAATTCAGAGCCTTTTCATTTTTCACTAAGGTGCTATGTAATAGCATGAGTTTTGATCTCTGATTCATGGATTAAATAAATGACTGGCCCACAAAAGAGGGGTTCGCCCTTTTCAGTCCACAAGACATACTGGTGGCCACATTTGAACCAGAGGCAGAGATCCTGAGTGGCCTTATTTACCTCACTCTCCTGCACCCCCAGATGTGTGATTCAGCACTTTCATCCTCACCTTCACCTCCCTGTATCTTTCACATATAACATTGTCCCTCATTCACACTGGTTTCTGGTCTCCCCAGCCCTCTTTCCTACCTCCTTTTGCATTTCCGGTTTGAACTACACAGTTATCACCTTGTAAAAGGACTTTCCGTTTGTTCTGCAAATAGAAGAATTTCTAACAGTAGATAAAGTAGATAGATGGAGAATTGCTGTGTATGAAGGTTGGTAGAGTTAAACTTCACATGGTCAGGAAGTATGTCTATCTTTTTAAAATTATCGCTGATAACAGAGAGTCATTGCTCTTTCGAGTGATTGAGTTTTCTTGTTAAAGTCATGTAAGTGTGGAAATATCATAGTTGGTGCCTGCAGGACTTGTTAACTTGACTGCCAATAAAATGAATGCAGGGACTTCTCTGAGGCAGCCCAGAGTTGGAGTGATACTTAAGGACCCAGGCAGGAATCCAGTGAGTTGGATTCCAATCTCAAACCATTCGCTAGCTGTGTAATTCTGGGCAAGCTCTTCAGTTTTCCAAACTGTAGATTTTCCACCTTGACAAAATGGAGATAATAATACTTTCCTCATAGGGATGTTCCAAAAATTCATTGAAATAATATTTTAAGTGCCTAACACATGGAGAAGTGTTTAAAAAATAGTATCTGATTATTATCTGCTTCTTGGCACAGGAATGAAAATAGAAAACATGTTTCATTGAAGAATACATTTCAGGAGAAAAAGAGAGCGACAGAAAAAATGCATTGATATTTATTGTACAACTGTAATAAATGGCATCTTTTAGTGAAAGTATTTGGGAGAACAAATTGCAGTACACTCTAATCTTTCATCATTTTCCCTGTAAAATTTACCGAAGATAAAGGTTACTTTAATTAGTATTACCACTCATTGCTGTACAATACCTAGAAGAAAATGTATTTGCCACCCTGGGATCAAACTTTTTTACTTTTCGAGACACTGCAGAATAACCAGTAGCATCACAAATCAAATCGTACATAGCCAGTACTTTGTACAGCTCTTGCGCATTCCTACCCAGTGATCATATTATATATATGCACAGCATACCTTTTTTTAAATGATAAACTCTTTGTCCTGTGACACTTAACACACACCCACAAAAGGCATTAATAAATACTTACTAAAAGAATAAATGAAAATATTTTCATCACAAAATCCACTTTCATGGGTTCCTAATCTTGTAAAACTCGAGAGGAAATTTAAATGTCCTTCTTTAAGAAATTGTCTTGGGCCTTTCTGTTTCATTGTCTTGGAGTTAGTAATGCTTTTTGCTGGGCATTTGCATTTCCACGAGGATGAGTGGTGAGCTCAGTAGACAATTGTCATATGACTGTTACTTTCTATTACAGTCATATGACCATCAATTTCGTTAAAAGTAATGAACTTGACTTGGTCGTTCATGTCTAGCATTTGCTTAAACCCAAGAAAAGAATTTTGTTCTTAATGTCTTATACAGTAGGTTTTTAAGCTTTAAATTATCTTCTTTACTTTGTTATTATATTTGAAGTCTCAAAAATTGAATTTGAGTTATTATGTTCTGCTGTGTATTTAAAAAACACATTCTGAATTTTTTCTAATGTGATAGGTAACGTGTGTACTTGATATGTTAGCAGTTACCAGTTAGTTACCTGTTACCAATCCATGATAAGTACAGAAAGTGAGGATAAATCTTTAGAAAAGTTTATAGCAATTGACAGAGTAACTTTATGTCTGTTGACTGGTAACAAAACTTTTGGATTTGTATTTTGTGTATCTTTTTTTCCATTTTACTTTCTAGTAATTTATTTTCATTACACTTAAAAAATTATAACATCCACAATGAATAGGAAAAAATTTTTTCATGGTCAGACTACACATTAGTTTGAGAAGCACTGAAGCAGACTTTATTTAGACACCTTTAGACCACAGTGAGCAAATTTCAGGACACCAAGAGAGAAAAAAACAGCCAAATGATTATACTACCATTTTACTCTTCCTAAAGTAGAGGGCTAAGCAATATTTGAACAGTATCCTCTGATTAAAGATGAAATTCTTTAAATTGTTCAAATGATAGAGTTGAGAATATGCTCTAGTCACAATGTCTTCGGGAGCTATGGCTGTGAAGTTACAACTGGTGGCCAAGAATCCACTGCTCAAAAGGAGGGGGTTTCTCACACTTACTGCTTTTTTTTTTTTTTTTTGCAGTTGTATGCCAATGGCTACATCCCATCGGAGGTCTCCTAATTCATTCAAAACCCTTGATGGCAATTTCTCTCACAAAGCAAAACTTGCAAACACAGATAATTTCCCCCAAAAAAGGAACTTTTAACAGGAAATTTACAGACATGACATACTCTCTTCTCTTGTTGTCAATGTATAGTCTCTTTGGAAGAGTTCCTGACTTATGGCTAATAGATGATCACGTGTATTAATCCCTTCTGAATCGCATAGGAAGGAATCATGTCATGATGAAGGCAGTGATCCTATGCCCCATCAGGATATTTTCCCATATTTTAAGTTTAATTTCCATTTGGAGCTTACGTTCTGCTACTGGTGGAAACGAAAACCCAGTTATCTGGGATTGCTCTCATCTTTATCTTAGGCTTGCGCCCCATTCTGGGGGCTTACGTGAGACCAGGACATTCAGTGGTGGGGAAGGAACCCACTTGTTCTTTGATAACATCTGTTCTTGCTGAATCCGCTGAAATATCCATAATCTCGTCTTGTCCTTCTTTAGAACCCAGGTCTCATGCCTTTATCCACAAAGGCCCTTCAAGTTAGGGGTCTCCCTCCCTTACTTCTGTGGTACTTAACGGGAGCCCCTGGGGGCAGCCCGCCGCTCTCATACCAACATTCTCAGTCACGGGACTTCCGGGAGGATGCCAACCCACACCACATAGCCTTTCTTTTCTCTGGGATTTCACCACCTCACCTAAGTTCCGTGGAAGGATCAGGGCCCTCTGATCCCTCACCTCCACTGCATCTGAGGTCTGAGCTTTGCGCCTCTGAATCACAGTTGCCTAAAGGACATCCTCTAGGAACTCCCTGGTGCTGAAAGCCTGATTCAGGGCTCCACCAGCCTGTGGGAATAAGAAAAGACACTCCTTTTATTATTTGGCTATGGTGTAAATCAAGTGAAGGGCTGGCTAGATTTCTGCCCTCTGTCGACTTCCTGGCTGGGTGCCTTCCGTAGGGGACAGTGTCCCTGGTGGACTATTTTGCTTTGTAGTGGTCCCTCAAGCCATAATCCCCATTCCCTAACCTCCCTGAGATTCCCTCTCTCAAAAATATAGAAAATCTGAGCCTACGAAATCTCTCCATTTCAGGGAATCTGTTTTCCTTCTGAGGGTTCAGAAGAATCTCCCTGACATATCTATTTCCTCCTAAATCCTTTTCTATGCTAAAAATAAAAAATCCATACCAATCTTGTAAGCTTAGGCTTAAAAAAAAAAAAAAAAAAAGCAGCAACAGTAGCATAAACATCAAGGAAAAAAACCCTACTGCATTCTCTGCTTTCTGAAACAATAAGCAAAAAAGCCTTGGATCACTCAATGTAGGAAGGGACAAAGGAAAATGAAAGAACACTAGGGAAAAAAATATCAGTTAACATTTCAAAATTCTCTATCACATATCCTTCATGCACAGAGAACACTTTTTTTCTCCTTACCAGTGCAGTGTAGTTATTTGTTTAATTCAACAACAGCCAAGTCATACACCTCTTTGGATATGAATAATTTTGCAATCCATAAGCAAGAATTTTGCTTTGTAACAAAATATTACCTGAACATTTTATGGTCCTAGGAATACTAGGTATTATACACATATTAAATAGAGCATGATTCATTAAACACTATGTGCTATTCCTTAAATAAATGAATACTATTCTTTAAATATGTATTGAAAAAATTCAAAACATGTCCCTTTATTTAATTGATTTTATCAAAGTACAGTTGATTTACAATGCTGTATTAATTTCTGCTGCACAGCAAAGTGATCCAGTTATACATTTATATATACATTCTTTTTCATGTTCTTTTCTATCACGGCTTATCACAGGATATTGAATATAGTTTCCCATGCTATACAGTAGGACCTTGCTGTTTATCCATTCTATATATAATAGTTAATCCCAAACTTAGAAATAGTCAATGAAAACACGTTTCATAAAGCACAGAAACGAAAGAAAGCCTTTGACATGATTAAATATCCAGTTGTGAACTTGGGAAAGAAGCAGATGGTCTTTGGTAATGACAAGAAAAACAGTGAAGCTAAGACTTTCCCTACTGTTACTGAATAAACAGATTATTAAGGCTAAGGTGAACGCAAAATGTTCTTCTCATATGCATATATACATATATATTCTTCTTAGGATCACTGTCTTCTTAAATTTATTATAGTGCCAGTAATGAGGATGAGGACAAATCCCGTCTGGGAGCTCACAATTTACATCAGGCTTTTAAAGCTAATAATTATATTTCAGAGAATGTCACAGATGCATAGAAAGTTGAAATAAGGATTTATTCAAAAATGCAACATTACATTCAAATTCCTAACACTGGACATTGAAATCTTAAAAACCATTCATGTATATGCAAAACTCTTCCTAATCCAGTTAAATTAAGAGTCTACATTGAATAAAATGAATCCCTCCCTCTTAAAAACTAGTAATTTCATTCTAAGTTAACGCATAAGAAGTAAATCCTAGGGAACTTTAATTTTATAGTATATGAAGTCTATTTTAAAGAAACGGGTGATGTATTCTCAAGAAAAAGTCTTGGTTTTACTTACTAGTTTAACATTTTTAGTAAGTGTTTCACTGATTGATGTGAACATTGCTCAAATATGTATTATTTTACAAAGCCAAGGTTCTCAGCATTTGAAATAACGACTAGTATTTCCACGTCTACCAGGTACCAAATGCTGTGTGCATGTTCTATAGTCATTGTCATGAATCCCCAAAACAAACATACAAGGTAGGAATTTTATTTCCATTTTATTTACATATGAAGAAACTGAGGTTCAGAAAGGAGAAGTGGTCTAATTCACGTGGTTATGGTTAACATGTGGAAAAATGTAAGATTCACATCCAGGCAGTCAATTTTTACCATCCATGCATATGTGTAACCAAGTGTTTTCAAGATGATAATAAGGGTTAAAGTCTACTTTTACGGTAATTGGTAGTATTTTTCCTGGAACAAACTGACTCTAAGAAATTATACTCTTTTCAATAAAAATAAGTATGGAAAATAAAAATCATGTTAATAAGTAACCTAAAAGTATCTTCCTCAAAATATTATTTCTAGTAGTACTGATCAGGAGACCAAAATTAAAGCATACTTTTGTCCATTTTGAAGTACAGATAACAAAGGACTTTTATCATAAAGCTATGACATCTTTAAAATAAAGCATTAGTTTTGTCATCTCCTAGTTTATTATATATGTGTTTCTTATAAATTATTTTTATATTTAATAGTAAATCAAATACTTTATTCGTACAAGTAAGGCAGATAATTAGCAAGCATTGTCTTACTTGAAAAAAAAACAGAGAAGAAGCAATTAGATATGGTCCTTGTTAGAGGAAAGGGTATACATATACATTAGCATTTTCTTAATTAGACGTTTCACTTAAGGGTTTAGAAGAAGCCTTATAATTAAATATTGAGGATAAGGATATGGAATGTAGGTGAAAGGGATAGTCTTGGTAATGCTCTCTTTTTAAAAATGCTAATCACTGATAAACTTAGTCCTAAATTTCTTGGTTCACACTTCACACAACTGAGATTGAGGTGAAGGACCATGATTTTTGGTGATAGGTGAGTAAGAAGAAATTGTGCTCTGTAGGAGATTCATATAGTAGTTTTGTCTTAAAGAGTAACTCAGGTAAATGTTATAAAAAACACAACAAAAACAAACAACACAACCCTCTGTGGAACACCTCAGTATGCAATACTTTTTTCCTTCTTATAATGAGGAGAATGTGGTTTTATCTTTGTTTTAGCCAAGGATTGACCTGTGCTTGATGGAAATGTGTCTTCTTATGTTCCAGAGCTCATGATTTTTGTGAATTCAAGGTCAATATGAAATTCAGTTTAGGATTGGAATGCTTATCTTTACTATTTAATGTACTTCAGTTCCTCATTTGCTTAATATGGACACTTTGAGTTTAGCATCGTGTGTGTGTGTGTGTGTGTGTGTGTGTGTGTGTGTTTGTACTCCAAATACCCTTCTAAGCCATATACCTGTCCCTGTTGGAAACCTCTGTTTTTACCTCAAGCTGACCATGAAGCAGCATGCAACCCTGTTTTCCCCATAAAGTAATTGTGAATTGTTCTTGCATTAAAGAATTAGGGGGAAAATTTATATTTTACTGAAGATTCCCTTGGCAGAGGAATGGAGATTTATATCACACATTTGGCAAACTATTAATAGATTGTTTTAGAAAAACCACCACCCGAGTGCAGCTAGAAAAGCTGGACAATAAATAAAAAAACCACTCCAAAGTTTTGGTAAACTGGAAATAGAGCAGCCTCACAGGGCCTGAAACCCAGATTTAAATCTTCTTAATTCCTGATGGGATTAAGATGATTTGGGATTGCTGGAGCCCCAAGCCCTGTCTGCTATAAGAACCAAATTTAATCCCCACTGTATTTAAGATATAAGCAACAACTATACACTGTTCATCAAAGACACAATTTATGTATAAGAATACAGAAATGTTTAATATAAATGTATGGATGAAATGTTTGTACATGCAAATTCTAATGAAAAAAAAACTGGGGTAGCTTTAATAATATCAGACCAAGCAGACTTTAAAACAAGAAGAATTAGTGGAGGGAACAAGGGTCATTTTATAAAGATAAAAAGGTCAATTCATTACAAGATATGAAAATTTTAAATTTGTAGGCACCAATAACATAGTTTGAAAAGTATATAAAAATACATCTATTTTTGACAGCGCTGGAGCAGTTAACATCTGCTCCTAAGGCTTCTACTACAGACGCAAGAAAAAATGTTTCATACTTTCTGTTTGTTAACTTTGGCAGCCAGATTGAATGAGGAAATAAAGTAATTACCATACATGGGGAGGAGAAAAATATAAAGCTCAGAAATGATCTTGTAAGCAGTGAAAAGCCTATTTTACTCCAGAAAAGGTAACTAAAATTTGAGTTTAGAAAAAAATTATCTATTTATGTCTATGGTGACAATTGACAGAACTAAGAGAAGAAATAAGCAAATGCAAAATCATAGTGGAAGATTTTAACACACCTTTCACAACAGTTGATAGAAGATATATAGAAAAAGTTGAACAATACAATAATTACTCGAAAGGATATCAAATTTATTGTAAAGGTACTATATATATAAAGCTTATTATAAAGCTTTATATAAAGCTTTAGTATAAAGTTACTAAATATTATAAAGCTTATTATAAAGCTTTATATAAAGCTTTAGTATAGAGCTACTAAATTTATCTATCTATCTATCTATCTATATATGGTCTTTTCGATAATAGTGCAGAATCAATTGTATATCCTTAAGGAAATAAAAGAAACTTGATCACCTGTGTCATACTTCATGCAAAAACAAAAATTCAAGTGAATTGTAGATCTACATATGAAAGAAAAACCAATGAAACGTCTAAATACTATAAGAAAATATAGGAGATGATCTTCCCGTCTTAGGGTTAGGCAAAGATCTCTTAAGTAGGACTCTCCAAAAAAACGCTAACCAGAAAGAAATTACACCATGTTAAAATTTTAGAAACTTCACTTAATCAAAAAAGACCATTTACTAGGTTTTTAATTACCCCAGGGCAGCTTTGTAAGGCCAGCTGGCCCTGTAATTGTAATTAATTGTTGGATAGGAGGTCCTTTGGAATTTGTTTTTGAGTTGAGCTTAGCTTCTGTCCTTGCACTATTATTTTTGTGAAAGATTGGAAGACAAAAACCTAAATAGTTACAGATTAAGGCTTAGAAACACACACATAGTATTTCCACAGCAGAGAACTAGTAATATTAATCATCTGACAAATTATCCTGGTACAATATCATTTTCCAGTTTAGACTGCTTTCTAATAAAGAGCAAAATTTTATAGAACTGTTATCCATTTCAGCAAATTAAGCCATCAATGCTGAAAAAAATTTTATTTCAGAATCAGAAGTTACTGAATTTCATTGACTCTAAGATTCTGTTGATTAAAGCCACACTTTAATTTTCCATTCCACTAAAAAGAAAAATGTTACCTATGTTAAATGTGAAATCTGCCTAAATGTTAAACTATGATACAATGCTTTCTCATCAATTAGAATTCTAATTTTATTCTTTAGTCTATAGGTGTCAATTACATCCAGTTGATTGGTGGAGATGTTGAGTCCAGCTATGTTCTTACTGATTTTCTGCTTGCCAGAACTGTCCATGTTTGATAGAGGGGTGTTGAAGTCTCCAACTAAAATAGTGGATGCATCTATTTATTACTCCTTGCAGTTTTATCAGTTTTTGCTTCACGTATTTTGACCTTCTGTTGTTAATGCATATACATTAAGAATTGTTGCGTTTTCTTGAAGAACTGACCCCTTTATCATTATGCAATGCCCCTTTTTATCCCTGATAACCTTCCTTGCTCTGAAGGCTGCTCTGTCTGAAATTAATATAGCTACTCCTGCTTTCTTTTGATTAGTGCTAGCATGGTATATCTTTCTCCATCCATTTACTTTAAACCTATATGTGTCTTTATATTTAAGACAACATATATTTTAATTGGTGCATTTAGACCGTTGACATTCAAAGTGATTATTGATATAGTTGGATTAATAGCTACCATGTTTGTTACTGTTTTGTATTTGTTGATTGATTTGGGATTACAAATAAATTTTAACAGGTATATGAATTCACAAATAAGAAACCCACGACTGGTGAGGATTAACTATATTTTTAATGTTTCAATTACATAAAATGAAATTTAGGATAGTGGTCTAGCAGTTATTACAAAGTCTTCATTATCAGCTCTACTAATTGAAAGAATAAGTCAAATCAAACATTAGAGAACACTTTTTGGAAAATTTTACTATATTATACTATACTAATTTTACTATATTTAAAATATTACTATATTGATGTTGCAGTTTGGTAAATTGAACGCTTCATAGAATATATTTAGGTAGTTGTTTTCCCTTTGAAAGCCTGATGAGTTCTTTATAAAAAATATTTATAAAACAGTTTTTGAGGGCTTGTTCCTTCTTTCACTTTCTACCAGTAAAAGTATTATAAAGTAACTGTTTAAAAGTAAGAAAAAATTACTGGCTATTAAAGAATGTTATTGAACCCATTTATCCAATGCATTAGTTTGAAACATAAAATTTATTTTTCTGGTTCAAAGCAGTATAGTATTGGCTATTTCAAATGATCTTGTATAAAAATTATTGTCCTGATAGATTTCAGCACTTATTTAGAAATTGTTGGGTTTATGAATAACCAACTTAAGTATTTTATTTTGAGTAACATACTATTTCTATATCTTTTTATAATTTTATATGAGCTGTACACCTCATATACGACTTATTACTGTCTAAGTTTTTTATACTCTTCATATTAAAAGTCTAATAATTTTTCTTTCTGCTATCTCTTTTCAGATACAGCATTTCTCTAAATTTTAAAACTTTTAAATATTCTTTGCTAAATATAGTGAGCCTTGGTTTCTCCATATCATTTGCAGAGGGCTTTGGAGGGGTGTGCCCTGAATAGAAGACTGAAGTATGGTGTTGATTAAGCTTTCTCACCAACAGCTTGAGTTAGAATGTTGGCGGTGCCATGCCATCAACTTCTTTGTGACTCAGTTTACCGATCTGCAGAATGGTACTGATAGTATTCCCCCTTCAAAGAATTACTGTGAAACTTAAATGCACTAATTTATATCAAGTGCTTAAAATAGGGCCTGGGATGTGGTTAAGTATTCAAGAAATGTTGGTGAATATTGTTATAGAACGCATTTTGTATATCTATAGGAGATATTCATAGAACATCTTTTCGATAAAAAGAACTTCAACAGAACTCTGCAAATTAGGTCTGAGATGAATCCTAGAAAGGGTAAACTTTTGAAGTCAGGCTGGACAGATCTGGATAAAACTGTTTACCCTTGGTAATTAATGTTTCTCGTCCTTGGTTTTCTTTTCTGTACAAAAAAAATGTAATCACCTTTCAGGGTTGTTGTGAGGTTTGGAAGTAAGGTATGTAGGTCTCTGACCGTATTTGCCTGCCAACGTGAAAGCACTCAACCTGTGGAGGATGTTAGTATCGTGACACTCTCCGTTGGCTGTGCAGACTAGATATTGTTCACTAAAATAGTGATTTCCGATCTAAACAGGATTCTGCATCTGTACTAGATTGAAAATTCACTAAATCCTAAATCTTGCAAAAACAAAATGGAATTAAAATCCAGCTGGGCATGGTTTTCAAAGTGCTAAAGGAGTGACGTCTAGTGGTTTTCTGGCAGTATTGCACGCAAACATTTCAATTTTAAGGAATCGGGCTCCCATAATTGTGGAGGCGTGGGAAATCCAAAATCCGCAGGGTAGGCCGGCAGGCTGGAGACACAGGGAAGAGTTTCAGTTGCAATTCAAGTCCACAGGCAATCTGCTGGCAGAATTCTTTCTTGGTCTTCAGATCCAGAGGACATGCTCCAAGGAGGAGCCTCCTCATCCTTACTTGGATGTGATTGAGATGATGACTTTTTAGGGGATTCTTGAGGGGCTTGAGTATACCAGGCTTGTGGGAGGAATGTAAATAACGTGTGGCTGGAAGGGGCTTATGGCAGAGTAAAGATGTCTGCAGACTCTCTGGCCCTCTTCTCACTGAGAAGGGCATTCTATCTTCCAACGCTTTGAATCTGTGACTGCTTTGATAATGGAGAACAGTGGAAATGACAGTATGTCTGCTCAGGGCCAGCCTTTAACGGAACAGACAGTTTCTGCCTTGGTTTCTTGGAACCCTGAGCTGCCACATAGGAATTCTGGCCCCCCCCACGGAAGCGACTGCTTGGGGGCAGTCTTGAGACTACATGGGAGAAGGGCCCAGCTGCGCCCAGCCTTCCAGCCATCCCCATGCCCCAAAGTGCTAGTATGAGGGTGAATACCTCTTGGACCCTCCAGCCCAGCCCAGTGGCCAGTTGAATAGCACTGAATAACCCAGGTCAGTGCCACATGGGGCAGAAGAATCACCCAGCCAAGTTTTCCTGGAATCCCTGAAATCTGTGGCTTGTGAGCATAACCACAGAACTGTTGTTTCACCCACTAAGTTTGGGGCGGTTTGTTAAGCAGTAATAGATACCTGGGACATACACGCAGGCCACATCCTAGTTGAGTGACCTCGAACATGTCATTATAAGGTGTCTGCCTTCAGTATTTTCATCAGTAATATTGGATAATAGTATCTACTTACCATGGGTGTTAAAAAATTAAACAAATTAAACAAAAATAACATATAAAGCAGCTAGCATGTTTGGATCATATTATTCTTTACTTTTTTTTTTTTCCTGTCATGTCTCCTTTCATATAAATAGTATTAGCAGGTATGTGTTTATTTTAGGTACCATCAGTTTTCCTGATTCACACACAAACACACACACACACACACCCTGCATGTATATACATATGTATGTATCATTAATTTCAGAATTTATAACCACTTACCACTTTAAAGCTGATGATTTGTAAACATGGTGAGGACCCTAGTATCCTTAGTTCAAGAAATGGATCATTGTTTTGCTGTTGGTAGTTGGCTTCTTATTATCATCTTAGGGTTGTCCATTAAGAGTCAGATTCAAAATAAATAAACTGGATTTTTCACTATTAAATGGAATAGGCATGGTTTACCTCTGTAAATGCTGAGCTGGAGGAAGAGGTGGGCTTCTTTGTACCTATTCAGATTTAGAAGGCCTTAGATCTCAAAGGAGAATGGATGGCCACGGCAGGCTGGGCTGTGTTCCAGCGTCCCCTTTATTCATTGTAATTAGTAAGAATCTCTTACTGGGAAAAGGCACGCAACAGGTAGTGTCTGCCCTTGGACATGTTACTTTGAAAATGTATATTACTTCAGCCAACTCACCCGTATTTCTCTCCGTTTCTGAAAATGGTGGCTTGGCCATCTTGCTATCTCACGGCATAGAATCTGGTGACTCTAGTCCTGGTATTATTGTATGACTTCAAGATTGAAACAAGCACATATTAATAAACCAAAACACAGGTGTACTCTCCGGTTTGTAGAAAAGTTATTGGACTGTATGAGATAAAGCATCTATTTGAAGATGGGAGAGACAGGACGGCATCGGAAGCAAATCTTCGGTGCCTAAGTAGACCCAGAGTTCCTGTTAAGCAGATTAGCATCTTGCATTTACCAGGCTGAGACTTGAATTTTTTTTAAACCTCCCTCTACCTCCCTGCCCTCCCCGCCCCCCCGCCACGCCCAACTAGGAATCCTTGGATGGGAGGAGGGGGGGTCGGTGAAATTGTCTGTATTTCTCCGGTTCCTTCAAATTCTATTTAAAAGGATTAAGGACAGCAAACACCTGTCTGGGCAGCCCCGGGGAAGGGGTGGGAAGGCCAGACCCGTGCGCACTGGAGGCCCAGAGAGGGCAGTGGGGCCGGCGGGTGCCCAGAGGCCGAGTGGCCCGCGGTCAAAGCTCAGCACACTGGGTTATAAAATGTGGCCCCTGGCAGCGGGAAGGGGCACGGCGTGCTTTTCCGGAGGTCGGGATCCGGGGAGAGCGGGACGCGGACCGAGGGCAGAGGGCGGCGGGTGGGAGCTGGGAGCGCCGCCAGGCTCCAGAAGAAGGGACGCCGCCGGGAACCGCCGCCTGGCCCAGCCCGCCCCCGGCGAGAGGCGCGGCGGCCAGCGGAGGAGGAGGAAGGGCGGGGACCGGGAGGCGTCGCCGCGCCGCGCCGGAATCTGGCGCTTTCGGGGCCGAGGGAGCCGGGGCGGGGGAAGCAGCGCCGGGCGAGCGGAGAACACCGCGCCCATGGACCGCGCAGCCCGGGCCGGGAGCGCCCCTGGCCGCGCCGCTCGACACTCGCGGTTCCCGGCGGCGCCGCGGCCGCACTTGCAGGGCTAGCGGGCGGGGGCGCAGGGCTGGGCGGCCGGGGAGCCCGGGCCCCGGGGGCGCGGGGGTGCCGCCTGCAGGGGGCCGGCGCGGGGTGGCAGCGCCGGGCGGCGCCCGGGCCTCGGGGCTCTGGGCCTGGCCCGCGGGACGCGAGCCCAAACCTGGGGCTGATGGTGATTGGGTGAGTCCTGATCTGGGAAGGGCGGGGAGGGGGGATGAGCTTGCCTTCGTGTCACCTTTTTGTGCCACGCGCGTGATTTTTTCCTGCTTGCAAAGTCAGAATCCATCTGGTCTGTTTTCCTGCATCCATTCCTGAAATCTCGTGCTGACGCCATCAGGCCCTCCGGAGCCAAGATGCTCACTTGGTCTGACAAGCGTTCGTGGCGTCTGAGATGACTTCTCTTCAGTCCCAAGAGCCGGGACCCTCGGTTGCTTCTAGAATGAGCTTGTATAAGTCAGGGCTTACCATCCTGCATTCCAACCCATTCAGAATGCAATACTCATTTCAGACAATCTTTTTAAGCAGAAATATAAATTTTGAAAGCTGCCATCACTGTTTAATAATTGAATTTCATTTTTTAAAATAAATTTATTTATCTGTTTATTTTTGGATGCGTTGGGTCTTCATTGCTGCGCAGGCTTTCTGTAGTTGCTTCGGGGCTGTGCAGTGTGCGAGCTTCTCATTGCGGTGGCTTCTCTTGTTGCGGAGCACGGGCTCTAGGCACGTGGGCTTCAGTAGTTGTGGCATGCGGGCTCAGTAGTTGTGGCTCAAGGGCTTAGTTGCTCCGCGGCATGTGGGCTATTCCCGGACCAGGGCTTGCACCCGTGTCCCCTGTACTGGCAGGTGGATTCTTAACCACTGCGCCACCAGGGAAGTCCCTAATAATTGAATTTCTATAGGGCAAAGTGGCAGAGGTTTGTGGGCTATCAAGAGGCAACTTTTAAAAAGTAAAAGTAGATAATCTAGTAATTTCCTTGACAACTGGAATGGAGTGACTCGGGGAGATTGAGACTGAGCTTTAATTTAACTTTGATGCACCAACAAATTAGTGCAATATAGTTTGGTGGTTGCACTTCAGTCTACCCTAAAACAAATCCTATAATTCTGTTATTCTCTCTCTTAAAGACATCTATATGATCGCTCACCTCTGTTTATAGTAATTCATTTGTTTTAAAAATTCTCTTTTTTGTAGAGTACTGTAGGTATACAACTAAGGACAGAACTGATTCTCTGATTAATATTTTTTAAAAACTATTTACATACAGAAATATAAATGATGAAAATTAGGTACCATTTAATTGAAAGCAAAAGCAAACTTTTTAAATGAGTGGTGTCCCTGTTAGAAATATTGAAAGTTGACTTTTTTTCCCCAAATGACTATCATATCTTAAGTTAATATAAAATATAAGTTATTTGTATGGGAAAATATTATTTCTATAAAAGAACAGAAGTTGTTTACTGTTAAACGTTAGGAAGGTATTTGACTAGAGGGAAGTAAATGTTTTAAGAGGTTCAATGAAAGGACATTTTAATGATTAACACTAACTGGGCTATACCAGCCAGGTTTAATGCCTTATGTAAAATTGAGAGATTTCTTCTGTTTTAGTTTTCCATTACTCTTAATATTTTAAAACTCTCTACAAATCAGGCTACAAACCAAGCTACAATGCCAAACTAAAGTGAGTTATTGTTTGTGTGTTTCAGTCATTTCTTTTATTTCTTTTTTTAATTAATTAATTTATTTATTTATTTTTGGCTGTGTTGGGTCCCCGCCTCCGTGCGAGGGCCTTCTCCAGCTGCGGCAAGCGGGGGCCACCCTTCACTGCAGTGCGCGGGCCTCTCACCGTCGCGGTCCCTCCCGTTTCGGAGCACAAGCTCCAGACGCGCAGGCTCAGCAGCAGTGGCTCACGGGCCCAGTCGCTCCGCGGCATGTGGGATCCTCCCAGACCAGGGCTCGAACCCGTGTCCCCTGCACCGGCAGGCAGACTCTCAACCACTGCGCCACCAGGGAAGCCCTCTTTTATTTCTTTATGTGTTTAGTGATTCAAAAGAATTTGATATATTTCGGAATTAATAAGGAGTTATCGAGTTTTTTTCGTGCAAGGCCGGTTGGCTTTTGCAAGCTCCAGGGCACCTGGTCAAGCGATACGAGGGACCTGAAATCTAGCTCATGTTTCCATTGCCGAGTTTTGGACTGAGTCTGTATCCACCTAGGTTTGGAGCAACTTTTACCAGTCTGGCTGAGTCACAAGAAGTTGTTTTTTTCCCAGTTTACATAACAGTTCATGTAGGTTAATAACAACCTTGATTCTAAGAAAAATAAAAATGGTAGGGAACTAGGCTCAGTGTCTTGAGGTGTGTGTGGGGTGTGTGTGTGTACACACGTGTGTGTTTAGGGGGACATGGTAGGAGGAGAGGGACAACTTTCTACAAAAGGAAATTTTAAATGTCTTAATGAATACACTTATATTATTACATTACGGATACTTTTCATATTTTATTTTATTTTTTCAGAAGGGGACTGCCAGAAGCATCTGGAAAGCAGAGTTTTGCTGTGAAAAGCAAAGATCCTTTACCTACACATTTTACAAGAAATGTACAGAAAGCCATTGATAAATATACCCGGTAAGAATTAGTCTGTTAAATGTGTCTGATTGCAAAATGAAAATGTTCCCATAATGAATATGGGAAACAAAGTCACTGATGGACCATGAATATCCACAAGTAAAAGAAGCAGTTTTACTTTTAGCCAACTGAAATGTTGCACTGCATAAATCTTTTAAAGTCAGCATACTGTGAAAATTAACCAATATATTAAAATAAAGAAAGAGGAAGTAGGCACAAGGTCAAGCCACTTCCCAGTATGACCTCTTCTCAGTAAATGTTATTTATGTTACATTTCTTCCTACAGTGAATCCGTGTCATCATTTTCATCAAGTGGAAGCCCCATGCCCACAGAAGCTCCCAACTGCTGGTCTGGGTCTGGGACACAGAGTTCAACCACAGGCTTATCAACCGAGAGGAGCTCCATTTACTCTTGGAGAGATGACGTATGTCTCACAAAATTTTGGATAATCCCATGGTTACAACTTATAATGATGACGTGCTTTCTTATTTAAAAAAAAAATCTTTTTACCAATTTTAAAAGCATTACCTAGTCCACACATACATATACATAAATATAAAAGCACTTACATGTCACACATGAAAACTGAAAATACAGAAACTCTAAGGAAAAATAAAAATTGCCCATAATCGCATAATCCAGAGTCTTAGACGTTGTTAGTTTTGTTTTTTCCACCTCCCAACCCTCCCCCTCAGGTTGTTATATATGATTTCTTGCATAATATGTATGGCTGGAAATTCAGGAGAGACTCTGACAATTAGGAGGTTGAGTAAGAGAAAAATTGGGGGAAAATAAAAGCTGTAAAGAAGAAGAATCACCACGATTAGGGAATTTCCCCTGAATATTCTAGAATATTCTAAGTCAGATATTTTACTTCTGACGCTGGCTGGAAGATGTTAACCGTAACCCTTTAGGGCGACTCCGCTGGGTGGGACTTGAAGTCTGCAGCCCAGGGTTACGTTCAGATCTCTGCGATTGCGCGCTGGCCGACCTCTGATCCCCTCAAGAGTCCCTGAGAATTCCCGGACACAGGCTTTGGTGATGCGCCTGTGGCTGTGGAAGAGTCCCCAGGAGAGCTGCTTGGATGTTCTAACTCCTGCTCCTTTCTTGTTTGTGTTCTGGTTTTCATTGCCTTCTTTAAAGGCCGCTCTCGCCCGCACGGCGCGCGGGGGTCTGCTCCCAGGGATGGTTTTGTAGCAGCGATTGTGCAAGGGGCCAGAGGGAGGGGGCCGTGTTGGGGGGCGGGGACTGAAGGGGAGCCAGCTGTGAGTCAGGCCCTTTCAGACAGGATGGGACTCTGTCACTTGGGATGAATGGCCCGCACCCTCACGCCCGCACCCTGCCGCCCTGGCTCTTTGGTCAAAAGTGTGCCGACGGGAACACGGCTGAGGACCGTTGCTTTATGAAGCAATACGGTCCAAATTCTGGGATTCCTTTGGTACAGATTTTCAGGTAATTATCCATAGAGAGTCTTATGCCTTCCATGTATAGAATTTACTCCAGCCACTAGACAGTAAATTTTGCTTTGAATCTAAAATCATTCATTTACTTTTTGATAGGTAATATTTGCAAAAGCAACAAAATACAAAAGACAGAAAAATGAAAATAAGCCCTCTTCCACGCTCCAGGCACCCAGTCCCCTCGTAGGAGGCAAATATTCTTCTGAGTTTTCTCCTTATTTTCATTTTAAAAGGGGTAATTCAACTCCCCTGCAGTCTGGAAATCTAGTTTGTTATTAGTTGGGGGGAAGAAGTAGCATGGAAAATATCGAATTTTTGCTGTGAAAATCTATGAAAAGTCTGTGAAAATCAACCTAAATTGACCATTTTGACCATTTTGCATCAGGTATGTCAGGCTGAATACGCACTTGCTCTGAGTTGTGGGTTAGATTTCAGGTTCACCTGCCACCCCTCAACCCCTGGGGAGAAAACTGAACAGGGCTTTCGCCCTGCAGCCCCCGGTACAGTGTTGGCTCTTCCAATTGTAGTTATGTTCACTTTTTCCTCACTGGCTGTGGAGGCAATATGTCTGTTACTTCTCCATCATGGAGAATATACAGAAAGGCTGGAGGGTTTTCTCACTGACAGTTCGCTGTGGCCATAGCCCAAGAACCTCTTAAGGCCACACAAGAAAAATGAATGCTCTGGCCCCGCCCTAATAACCACATCTCTTGGGATACCTAAGGTGGGTTTCTTTTTCTGTTTCCTTGATTAAAAGAAAGTGAATGGCCCTTTCTATGAAATAATTTTCCTTTTCATTAGAAAAAAAATAGTTTGTAATTTGCAGATGTACTTAGGTGTCTCATGCCCAACTACATGAGGGACACGTGTAAGTGCTTTAGATATATGGTGTGTGTGTGTCTGTCATTATCAATGTCTGTGTCAATATGTATGTTCATACCTGAAACTATGTCTATGTACAATCTTGAATAAGTCTCATAACTCTAGTTATGAGAATTTCTAGTAGTAGAAATTATCTCTATTTAACAGTTAAGGAAACTGAGTCTCAAAGTGGGATGTAATTTTTCAGAAGAGTAAAAATTGGAGCCCTGGTATGTCCGGGAGGGCTCCCTCCTATATAAATTTGTAAGTATCATTGATTCTGAAACCCGTATTTACAACTTTTAGTCTTGTAACTAAATGTGCACTTCTATCTTAGGAGTTTGACAAAACCAATGCACAGAAAGTACAGCAGTTATTCTGGGAGGTCGAGGAAATGTTATTTGAAGGGAAAGTAAGCCCTCAGACCCAGAATCTACGGGCTGAATGCAGTGAGTGGGCAAGAAGGGCCCTCCATCTGAGGTAAGGAGGTTGTTCAGAGTAATTCTCCAGAATGTGTTTGGGAACTGCTCACTCTTGACCTGTTCAATAAATTGGGTATATTTTGAGTAAAAGCACTTGTCAAAATATGTATCTGGAACACATGTCCTTTACTGAGAAATCACATCCTTTGCAATGGTGTCTGAGGAAATCTGGAGACATTCATTCCAATACTCAAGTGCATTTTAATTTGTGAGAAGCTAATGTAGCTCATCCCCAGAACGGCATTGCATGCATCACAAATGCGAGAATGGAAGAAGGGCAGGAGTTATCCTTCACACTCACTAGTCTGTGAGCAACATGTATCTGCCCTTGAGAGCAGTGCACCGGGCGGGGTTGGGCGGGGGAGGTGAACAGAGTGATTATTTGCTGAGTGATTGGATAGATGAATCTGACCATCTCACCAAGATTCCTTATGTAGGAAGGATCATCTATTTTTTTTATATCAAAGATGAAAGATGTAGATTGAGTATAAAGGGAAGATCTTCTTCCTTCAGTTACTCAGCCAAACCTACTTAGAGGGGAAAAAAATAATCCATGTCAGTTATCTGAAGTTCCTCTATATTATATCTGGGAAGAATAAATTAGAAAACTCATACAAATGTTGATAGGTCTTCTGGTTACCTCAACTAAGTAACTTTATAAAAATCTTGACTAAATAGGTTTTTATTTTTCCTCTCCAGTCCTTTGTAAGCCCCTGCCTTAGTGTCCACTAGATATTAATGATGGATGTGGACTTTTCTAGGCATCATGATGCACTTGCCTAAAATCCAGGAGCTCAGATCTGTTTCTTTCAGTGTTGTCTTACATACTTAAGATAAAAATGAAGGAGGAGAGGGTAGTAAAAAGAAAAGATGACAAGGACGGTAAGCCTAGTGTATATATTTACATATTTTTCTGCATTATGCATATATCAGTTAACATTTATAGAGAGCTTCTGTGTGCCCAGCATTACCCTAGTTGTCTGAATCTGATTACATTATCTATCAGCCACTCGTTAGTCCTACAAGGGCACTATTATTCTACTTTGCATACAAAATCGAACTGATGAAATCAGTGGCTCAGGGAGCCTGAAAACTTTGCCTCAAGGCCCTTCATCAATGGCAAGAACTGTCTGTCCTCTTCCCTCAAAGCCTGTGGTTTTCCTGTGATCCCGTTACACTGCTCATGTACTAATATCTACCTTATCTCTTCATACACGCTCCTTCAAAATGCTATAGGGAAGTCCATTACCCAATTTTTAAAATTGCAAAACATCTTTCCCTTTCCAATCAAAAATATTAGTTTCCTTTTTTTTCACTTGCAGAGTATTAGGAAGACAGCTCATCCTGCCCACTGATGAAGGGGTCCGGCATTTCCAGGGCAGCAAACCTGCTTCTGCCATCCACAGACCCTTCTTTGACGACTGTGAACCCAGCAGCAACATCAGAGAGTATGTTGCTAGAAGTTACTTTTGAAAAGTATTTTAAATTGCATTTTAGTTACACTTTTTCATGTCTATCTGAGCCATGAGCCTTGGCTCCAACAATTTGGAAGTTTAGAATTCAATGAAGGGCAGGTACAGAGCATTTTTTTTTTTACCCAAGATGCTTCTGATTTGCAATTGATGATGGTGATGGTGTGTGTGTGTGTAATACAAATATCAAGGGCGTTAACTTTTAAACTGTTTCAAAAACTCTGAAAGGCAGCCTAGATGCAAAATCAAAAACTGCTTTATTGTGATGGATCCTAAGCCACAGGGCAGTAGCAGAATAAATAAAGCTCTCTTCCGTTTTCTTTTGCTCACTAACAGATTTTGGTAAATCCCTCTATGCCATTCACACATATTCGGGACTGTGCCATGATATCCCTTCATTACAGCAAAGAGGATACAAACTTGTAGAATAATTTAGACTTTTAAGAAGCCCTTAAAAATTTGAATGATGTCTGAGCCAAAATGTTGCTTTTAAGTGTATGACTTTTGTCAAATGCAATATTTAGTGATTTTTAAAATTTGGGATTCTGTGGCTTTATGGATAATTTAAAGACCCACCATGATCATGTAGACATTGTATTGTTGACGTTCTGCAAGCCCTCACGGAGAATCTGATTTTCCCCATAGGCTGTGCATCTCCGGCTCTCAAATAGTCCCGGCCGCACTCTCAGCCCTCACCGAGCCAGGTCCTGTTGGCACAGGGGTTGCGGACCTCACGGCATGTTCATCCCTGGAAGAAGAGGTTTATGATGTGGATGGAAAGATTGAAGAGTATTTCGCTTTTGACAGAAGAGAAGAGTAAATAGAATTTTATTTGACATTGACTTAGTACAATAATATTTATTGGGCATGTAGTTTGATTATATGCTCATTTAGTGTTTTGTGCATTTTTCACTTATCCAAAAGATTTTCCATCCTTTTGAGAGTAACGTGCTCCCCAAAGCTTTTAGATTCCTGGCAGGATGTGGATATGCTAGAGCAGTGTTTCCCTTTCTTACTGACAACGTGGCTCAGACAGAAAACAAGAATTGTGTTCAGCATGTTGTCGAAAGTGGAAAGGCAACTAGCGACCTTTGTCCCCCGGGGCTCCAGGTGCCCTATACCTGGCCACCCAGGGGGGCAAAGGGGAAAGTCCAGTCTCTACACTAAATGCCTATTTGGTTCTTAGACAAAAGCTATCAGTATTGCCTAATAAACATTTGCCTCCTGATTGAAAGCTGTTACATTAAAACATAGCAAAGTGCTGTTTAAAAAGAATGTTGGGTTTATTTATATATGTACAATGTATATATATGTGTGCATGTTGGATAGATAGATAGGTGGCATTATTTGAACTTCAACCTTTGATACTTTAGTAATGAGAATGGGTTTTGTCCTTAGTGACGAGGACTGTCTTGAACAAAACCCAGCTCATCATCACAGGATGTGGCATAAGCATGGACTTCCTCCTGTATCCCCGCATGACTGTGTCAGAGACGCGGTGGCTGCAGAAGTGTTTGATCACGTCTGGACAGCTGTGGTGGAAATACTGGAAAAGCTGATTAGAAAAAACTGGGAAATTACACTCACAGGTACTTAATTTGTAGAAGTTGACCTAATGAAAAGAAAAAATAACTCCTGTCCTCAGCTTTCTGCCCCACCAGTTTGGCCAAATCTAGGATCTGACTGGGGTGAGAAGGGAAGTTGGGTTTTCTGCCTTTATTCACAAGTGAGCTTTAATCACTTCAAAAAGGACATTCTCGTTTTTTGAGCTATAAAAATAAGGTAGAGGCATTCCTGAAAAAAACACAGAAATACACAAGAAAGAAGCTACAAGTCACTTTTTAAATTCTGGTTTAAAAAATTACCTAACTAATCTCTAATAATGGGATATTGTTTTTTAATTATAGATGACATTATTTATAAAATAAAATGTAAACAAAGCTAATTTATTAATCACTTCATTTACCTGTATAAAATGTTCTCTAAACTACTTGAAACTGAGCAGAAACAAATTATGGAAATGTCAGTGGTGGACAGTAGTGACTAGTATTAACCAATTTGTATAATAGGGAAATAATCATTAAATATTAATAGTTAAATTTTACTTAATTAAATTTACTTAATTAAATGTTACTTTTTCCAATCAAAGGGATTAATTGGGATATTATAATATACCAAGAATCCTTCTTGCCCCAGTGTATAATCCCGATTTTTCTACGTACCACTGAAATGATAGTCATTTCATTAGATGCTCTTGGAAAAGCGTCAGCCCATTGCTCTGTGGGGTCTTTCCTCTCTGTAGGAAGGTTCAGCAGCCACAGCAGACTCAACTCATGGTATCTCAAGAACAAATATTCTCTTTGAACAGGGGATTTTAAGTACATGTATTTGATAGTATTTTTCTTAATAATATTGATTTTTCTTTGGCACAGAAGGAAAAAAACAGAAAGAAAAATTGAAAGTAGCCGAGAATAAATCTCCACCTCTGGTCATTTCCTGTATTAATGCTGATGTGTCCAGTGTTCCCCCGTCCAGAAGTTCTGAAACTCGAAGTGTAATCCTGGCTTCTCATCTTAACCCACCTCAGGTAGATGCTTTTCCACTCTCTCTCTCTTTCCTTCAATCTTTATATCTCTGGCCTCAGTTTGTCAAGAGTGCCATTCTATTAAATTCTATTTTCAAGATATTTGGGTCTGTTGGCCAATAAGACTAAAATTTAAAAATAATTGTTTCATGGAGTTGAATAGAATCGCCAGATTCTTTGATAGAGTAGGGACACTCAAATTTGAGACTTTCCACCTGCTTTGAACTGTTTCCATATTTTTGAAGAAAAAAAATGCTTTCCCCAATAGTTCTAGTCAATTTGAAGGTTACAGATGTTCTCCTGTCCTCCCACCAAAGTGATAAAAGACTCGATCAATGAGTATACGTTAGGTTCATTCAGCATTGAGTTTGTATTAAGTGAACTGTATTAGGTGTTTTAAGGAGATGTAGAGATGAACACAGCATATTCCCTGACCTAGTAAAGTGAAGAGTATGATACAGGTCAGATGCAAAGTCTTCTGTGAGCATTGTGCAAAAAAGAGTTGTAGGAGAAGCAGGGAGAAAATGATTTATTCTGCCTGGAGTGAGGCTTTATCTTTTTGGTTGGAGGTGAAATTTGAACAGAAACATGAAGAAATGAGTAGGCTTTCCTGGATAGGAATTCTGAGTGGGTCAATTCAGACCCACATGGAGGAGTGAGGGAGGGGAGCAGTGATTGGATGAGGCTTAGAGGATGGGATGCTGGGACAAGCAGAGCCACTGTGGCAAGACCAGGGCGTTTGGAATCAAGAGACCTATGAGGGGAATTATCTTGGACATGTTGTTTAACTTTTCTAAACTTCAGTTTCTTTATCTATAGAACGAGGGTAATAATATGTTGTGCAAGGGATTGTTGTGAGGATAAAGTCATATAAATATGTGAGAGCTCCTAACACAAGCATATACTGGGAACTCAATAAATTTTTCTTGAATTGTGTCCCTATTCAAAGATCTAGTGGAGGGGCTTCCCTGGTGGTGCAGTGGTTAAGAATCCGCCTGCCAATGCAGGGGACACAGGTTCGAGCCCTGGTCCGGGAAGATCCCACACACCACGGAGCAACTAAGCCCGTGCACCACAACTACTGAGCCTGTGCTCTAGAGCCCGCGAGCCACAACTAGTGAGCCTGTGAGCCACAACTACTGAAGCCCGTGCTCCTAGAGCCCGTGCTCTGCAACAAGAGAAGCCACCACAATGAGAAGCCCGCGCACCACAACGAAGAGTAGCCCCGCTCGCCGCAACTAGAGAAAGCCTGCGTGCAGCAACGAGGACCCAGTGCAGCCAAACATAAAATAAATAAATAAAATAATTAAAAAGAAGAAAAAGATGTAGTGGAAGGTGAGACTGGAAAGGATGAGCTTGCTTATGGGAGACCTTCAGGAGTGCTAAGGAGTTTGGAGTTTATGTTTGCACAGCCCGTCTGCTGTGGGGAAGCTGAAAAAAGATAAGACAGGATTCCTGGTCCGTACAAGTTAGTTGGAGGGAGTCAAGCCATACCAAACAATACTACACACACACACACACACACACAAAGAGGCAACCTAGAAGATATGTTTAGAGTGGATGAGAGTTTGAGCTTTGGATATAGACTACAACTTTGGAGTCCAATGTCACAAGCTATTGACTCTGTGACCTTGAATCTGCCCCTTTCTTTCAAAGCCTGTTCCATTATCTACGGGATCTATGAAATAGGAAGCCGTGAGAATTAAAGGAGATAAGACATTTAGTACAGTGTGTGCCAGAGAGCAGACTAAGTGTTAGCTTTGATTATTATAATCAGATGCTAATTATAGATCATATATTTTATTATATTATATATTGTAATTAGATGTCTTTTAGCTCATAAATGCTGTGGGGTTCAGAGGGAAAATAGCATACCCTTCACAAAGTAGAGTAATACATGAACTAAATCCTAAATGACAGGCAAGATTCATTAAGCTGAAAAAGAGAAGGGAGGGTGACAAGGCAGAGACAAAAATATGCACCCGGCGTAGGAGCAGTAGGGCCCAAGTTTCACGGAGCAGTGGATGAAAACAGAAATATCTAACAGGATTGTTTTACCCTCTAGTTTAAGGGCTTTACAATTAGTCTTTGTTCGTGCTGTTCAAAAGAAACTTTTGGAATTGCTACCAGTTTAATGAACTTTTTGGTCTCTTTAAAGTGCTCTGACAGGCTCAACAGTATTGCCCACTTTTCATATTAAAATATGAAGTATGAATCGCATATAAAGGAACAGTTGATGACAACCTAGAAGAGAACCTTTAACTATCAGGCAATATAAATACACTTGAGAAATATGGAGATTTTAAAATCTAAGGATTTTTTTTTAACAGATATTTTGTTGTGTTTACAGTTTTTTATGGTTTTTCAAAATGCTTTTTACGGCTATTTTGTTGTTTGCATTTGGATAAAAGTTAAAAGAACGTGAATGGGCAACAAAGTTTAAAGTAAAAATAAAATACTAGTAGAGTTTATTTTGAAATAGTCAAAGCATTTTAGTGATAATCACAATAGGTCTTAATTTATTCCTCTAACATTTACTTTTATATATATTCAATATGAGGAAAATGTGATTAGGGTTGCCACATTTTTCTCGAACTATAATTCTAGTTTCAGAAATCCTGTTTGCCTGAAGCTATATATTATTCTAAATCCTAGTTGATCATATTACGGGATGGAATAGGAAATTAATAATTATTAAGCCCTTACTTCATGCTTTCACCAAGGTTATCGAATTGAGTTCTCCTAATAACTCTATGAAGTAGGAATCATTACCCCCAGAGTAAAGATCAGGAAGTTAAAATCTTTCCAAGATGACCAAGCAGGGGCCACCGAGAACTGGGATTCAAATGCAAGCCTTTCAGACTCTGGTCTCAGGTTTTCCCAGGCTCTGGAGCTGGTCCGGGAAGCTCACTGGGGTGAGCTGTGAAGGGTTGGGTCGGAGGAGAGGTGCCAGGCAAGCTGACCAGTGGGAGCTGGGACACCTTTTCTTTGCTTCTCCAGACTCTCTGTCTACCCTCTTCACCCTGGTGAAGGTGAACACACAGCGAATGAACAGAGGGTTCCCTGCCCTGCAGCTTTGGGGAGCTCAGAGCATGGAGGAGAATGAGGCCTGGCTTGTTTCCTCCTGGCCCTTCTACCGGGTCACAGTGGGTTGGTGGCATTTCTCCATCAGCTACCCTGTCCAGATTCCAGAAACCTCTCCCTCACTTCTTGCTGCTCCGAGCCTAGGTGTGGTAATGTGTCCCTACTGTTAACAAGCCTTGGGGAATTGGTCATTCCTTATTCATTTCTCTTCACACATCTTTAGAAAGTATAGTCCCTTTATTAAATGCACCTCAAATTAGCCAGTTTGAGGCTGCCCTTTGTTTCCTGCGGGTTCCTGACAGCCATCAGTAATTGCAATGGCTCTGGATGCTTTTTAATTTTTATTGTTTTCACTTTCCTCAGATTCATCGCTTCTCCAATAATTTTTATAGTGACTTGAATGGTGTGATGACAATTCAAGCAAAACCACTTCAGCAGAGACCTACCTATTTTGCAGATAGAACACAGTACGTATAAAAAATAATCACCCAGCCTCTTCCCTGCGCTGGACACACTCGACCACTAAAGACCACAGAGGACAAGATGATAAGAATTGCATTTAATCCCATGCTCCAGGTGTGTCTCAGCACATACAGCCAATGTGTAAGAGTGAAAACACCCTGTTCTAATGACAACCACAAAACAATTCCTGCTAGGTTGGGGCTGATAAGAAAAGGGGACTGTAGCTGTGAATTCTTAATCCTGTGGGCTATATGGTTTGATTACAAACAGTGAGAGACTTAAAACAATGAGATCTTTTCCCCCTGTCGATGATCCTTCACTGAAATTAAAATTGAACTGGAAATGCTGGTCTGTCCATTCATTCAACAAATAGGACTAAGTTCTGTGTGCCGGGCCGTGTTCTAGACAAAGTCTAGTAATGGGCAAATGCGTAGAGCTTACATCTGAGTAATGAACTTGACTTCCCTCCCCCAGGGGTGAGCAAGAGGACAAATCACTGGGTGTAAGGGCCGGTGCTCTTTCCTCGGCCCAGCACCGGCTGGCACGGATCTTGGATGCTCGCGGGCTACAGACTTCTGCAAAGAAAACACTGGCATACAGGAGGCTGCCTTCTCTTACCTCAGAATCACAGAGAATAAAAATCCCCAGTGTGTACGGTGATGAAGTTCTTAGGGGAACAAAACTGTAAGTCTTGTTTCTCTGGTGGTAAAACAAAGGTCACGGAGGACAGAGATGCTTGTCAATTAGGGTCTATGGTTTATTCCGGACAAAGCATCCCCTGTCAAATCTTATGTGGACAGTTTTCTAAGTAGTTCATTATTTGGATATTTAACATGAATTTGTTCCAGTAGTATACTTAGCTAGATACTAGAATATAAAGTCAAGTCATGTATCTACAGCACAGGCAGCTAAGCGCAATGAAACTCTTGATGGAGAGGGTCTTAGATGGGTTTCAATGGCTGAGTCTGTAAAACTAATCATTAGCTAATGCTTTTATATATACATAATTAATACTTTCATTGTGAGGTGTAAAAACTGATGTACATAAGATGCTGTTAAAATAAAAGGGACATATACCCATTAGTTTTTATTTATCTTGAAGGGCGAGTTTCATTCTGTGTAGGGAATTTCAGAAAAGCTTTTGACCTTAGGGATCAACGTCAAATCACTGCCTTATTAGAAAGGAATTTGTCTCTTCCTTTATTGTAGAATTACGAAGGAGCTTTCCAGTTTTCTCACTCACTCAAGTGTGAGGCAATACTTATGTTAACAACAGCCAGTGTTTGTTGATTGCTTTCATGTTCCCAGCACTAGCTAAATGAATCACATTTATTATCTTATTTGTGACCTACCACGAACCTTTGAGTTGGTACTCACATTATCCCAAATCTAAGATGAGGAAACAGAGGCTGAAAGAAGTTGAATAACTGGCCAAAGATCATCCCACGAGGGAGGGGCAGAGCTGGGGCTCCCCCACAGTGCTGCCTGGCTTTGGAGACCAGCCCCTGGACCACCGGGCAACCAGGCTTCCTGCAGCACGGGAGGCAGTTATTACAGGGACCGCATCTAGGTCCCCGTGCGGGGGGGATGCGTAAGCAGCTGCCAATGCTTAACGAGTGACTGGACTCCTTCGAGATGCATTCCACAGCACCCCTTACAACTTTATGATAAGTCAGCGTTTCTTTCACTAGTCGGAAGTGCTCTTTCCAGCTTTATTTGAGTCTGCTCTGTTAATTCTTTCAAGATCTCACTCCCTCCTCCATGTCACTTTGGCCACCTGGGACCCTCTTCATCATCCTCTGCCATGTCAATAGCACATTACTGGCTCTCTCCTCTTCCTCCCAGCCCACCCGGGCTCCACTGTCAGGCTTTCATCAAAAACCTTTTCTATTTTTTATTGAAATAAATTCAGACACCTCCAGCTGTACATTCCCTTCCTGTCTTGTCCTGGCCTCTCCCTATTTGTAGATCCATGTTTTTCAACGTTTTAAAAATTATTGCCATGCCAAGAAGCCCTTTTAGGGTATCTGTCCTAATTCCTCCCCCACCTGTGAAATTTTAATATAGTGTAGAGTTTTGTACTATTTTTAATATCTGTGTTTTATACATAAAAAGAATAAGATTTTTGTTGTCCCACCAAGAGCCAACATTTGCCCTTTGGGGGCAACATCACATCTTTGATTATGGCACCTGCTTTCCGTTACTTCTCATCACTCACCTTGCTTCTGGTCAGCATTATCTCCTCTCTGACCCACAAACATACCAGCTATGCATAGTCTTACTTCTGTGATTTTGTTCATGCTCTGTCTTTCCTTTTGATTAAAATACCATTTTTTTCTAATTATCAAAGTACTACAAGTTCACCAGGGACCATTAGGACAGTACCAAAAATATAAGTAGAAATCAAAGATCCCCTGTATGCTCAACACATAGAAATATAAAAATGACAACAGTTGGTAAATTTACTACTAGTTTTGTCTATGATTAAATTTCTTCTTTTCTTTCCATTATTGTTTTTCTAATACTAACATTATCTTACTATTTTATAATGTAGCTCCTTTTCATATACTCTTCACTTAACATTATTCATATTTTCCATATTATCAGATATTTTTGAAAGCATGATTTTAATGACTAAAATATAATTATGTGGGTATATAATAATTTACTGTGTTGCCCTATTACTGAAAATTTTCATTTCTTCTATATTTTCACTATTATATTGTACAGTGAACATTAGCCTACATAAATTTTAGTAAGGATGTCTTTAAACTGTTTCCCGGTGGTGAGTCCTAGAAGTAAAGCTACCAGGTCAAAGGTTATGGATATTTTTAAGGCTCTTGAAATATTTTTCCAAAGTTCTTCTAAGAATGGTTCTACCAACTTATAGACCCACTAGCAATCCACAAAACTTTTTCCTTGCAGCCTGTAAACTTTAGTTAGTATGTATATTTTAAAGCTTGATGAGTCAAAAATTGTCATATTTTAATTTTCATGAATTAATTATTAATAAATAAATGAATTAGAATCTGTTTCTAGAATATCCATCTCTATTCTTGTGCACAAATTAGACAATTTAATTTTTCAGTGTTAATATGTGGTAGGGAAGGTCTTTTATCATCATTACTCTTCCTTTGTTAAAATTACTCACCCATGTTGACAAATAAATTTTACAATCTGGTTGTCAAATTTTAAAAAAAGTATCACATTGGACCTCATAGCATTAAATCTATTAAAAATGTAGGAATAATTGACATTTTCACAAAATGTAGTTTTCCCATCAGAGAACATATTTTGCCTTTTATGACCTTACATAAATTTTTGCGGTTTTCCTCATCTAGGCCCTGCACATTGAGAATTAATTTTATCCTTCATTGATTGCTCTATTCCCTAAATTTCTACAGCGCTTGTATTCAGAACCAGACACTGTAGCACTATATTATATCAACTGCATTGCATTGTAATCTAATTACTTGATTTGTTTTCAATACTTTGTAATCTTCTTAAGGAGAGGAACTAGATCTTCAAAAACTTCCGTGTTCTGCGCAGGGGCTAGCATAGCTGAGCACTCAGTAAATACAGGCTCACAGTCTTTACTAAACACAGAGGTGACTGGGGCTGGGACTCAGTCCCCCGCCCATCTTCCAGAAACTCAGCTCACCCTACTTGGCATTTCCTTTGGGAGGCAGGTTGTGATTAATAGCTTCGCGGTAAGGTCTGTCCATCTCTGTACCTGGTTGCTCAGGTCATGTTGTTGTGTTTACAGGCAAACTGACGTGGACCGCACGGCCTCCCCACCAGTTCAGACCTCAAGGAGCAGGTTGCCACCAATAGGCTCAGAGACTGGGGAGCAGAATATGGCAGTTCCCAGATCGCGCCCTGTTTCTGTAAGACAGATTTCTTAATATTTAAGTGCACCATTTACATTGTTTGTTGGAAAACAAACAAACATAATTTGGACACTTCCACATGAACACGGTAGCATAAAATGTCTCCATGATCTGTTTCTTGAAAGTAACTGGCTTGTGAGAATTTATAGGAGGTGGGAGGATTAATTCAATATTTTGTGAAATAAAAACATGGCCCGAACTAAATCAGAAAGTCCAGGTGTCAAGGCAATATCTGATGGTCAAGATGGTGTAGTGAAGAAAATAGCATGAAGATTACGTCAGGGGACAGGCAGATCTGTGTTTCAATCCTGCCACACAAACTGATTTGCTTCCAATTAATCTCGCTGAGCCTTAATTTTCTCACTTATAAAAGGGAAATAATGATTCCTACCTCAAAGAATTGTTATAAGGATTAAATGAATTTATAGACGTTAAATATTGCCTGGCATAGATTAAGAACACAGTAACATACCCTGCCATTTTTCTTAGCTCTCATTTTTACAGTTAATCTTTGCCATGTTCACTGGAATGTAGGCGCAATGTCTTCTTCACCCAAGCTCAACTCAGCCAAGCAACCACAGAAAGTCTGGGGAAGGTATGCTGCTGGGTAGAAAGCCTAACCAGATTTCCCCCAGATTTATAATGACTGCTCACTTCACTCCAATACAAGTAACTTGTGTCTATTTTATAAGACACAGAAGACCCCCAAGTGTGAGAACATAAAGCCTAGAGAGAGAATAACCAGCTGAGGCAGGGCTTTCTCTCGCATTCCTTCTGCCTCCTTGAATATAACGGTAAAACTCATTCTCAGAAGGCAAGAGTTGCAAAGCTTTAATATTGAACTTTAGAATATTGTGGCTTAGAGTGGAATCCTAAAAGCAGTCAAATATCACATTAAAAAAAGTCAGATGCTTCACAAATGCAGAATAACATTTCTATCATAGTTTAATATTAAGAATTTTATGCGGTTAAGGTTTTTAATCCATATTTACTTATTAAGGCCCTACCACTTTACCGGGTTAAAAACTACAATTACATAATTAAATTGATATGTGTGTTTAGTGGACCTTATACTTAGCAATATCTAAATAAAAGTTTTCAAATAAGCGAGTGAATGAATGATAAACGAGCAACTGATTGAAGCATATATAGATTTTCTTTTGTCTTTTTAAGGATTGCATTTATTTTAAACAAGAGCATATCACCCTTCATTTAGTTCAGAGGAAGGCATCCACAAAACCATGTGTTGAGTGCAGTACCTGTCCGTGTAGAACGATCACCCCTTCAAGAAAGATCTCTGGCCACGGAACAGTTTTCAAGCCCAGCACAACCCATACATTTCGGGTCGGTTCTCTGTTAACCATAACTTTCATTTTTAAAAATATTTGAAACAATAAAACTCATCCCTCATTTTATTTTTCTTCTAACAGTCAGATATGCCTCGAAAAGGTTCATTGACACTGAGGGAATCTGCTGGTCACACATGGACAGGTCAAGGTTTTTTGACAGGTCGGTGTTCTCCATATACAAATAAAATGATGTAATACGTGAAGTTTCAAGTTTTGACAAGAGAAATTGGAGGTTATCGACCTTGAGAGGACAGTTTTGACCAAGAGTTTGTCATCTATGGCTATATCTCAGGAATCTCCATAAAGAGCAAAACTGCAAAGACAAGCACTTCTCTGCTGTTGGTTTAAAAACAAAAAGTAACTGAGTAAATCTGAAGATCGAAGTGGTTTTGGTAAACGATTCATGAATCAATTGGGCAGCATCTCATGTGGCAAACAGAGAGATATTCTGAGGAGTTGCAGGGCATGGAAGGCTTTTATAAAAGGAAGGCAGGACAAGGAAAGGAGATCATCAGCAAGGAAAAAAGGAAAGTTCATTGGAGGAAAGTAAAAGTTCAAGTGATGATAGCTTGTCTTTGGCTGAGCTGCCGGGTTTTCCATTGGCTGGGCTTGTTGCTGGGCAAGAAGGAAGTCTTCCTTCCTCCTGCTGGGGTAGGAATGTAGCTGCGCTTCCTGCTTGGGAGAGCAAGGTAGTCTCTTCCTGTTGGGGTCAGTCAGCTACTGATGTCTTCCCGGTGGGGTAATTGAAGGTGAGTGGTGGGCAGGGCATGAGAGCTCCCACTACTGGCCTTCCGACCCCAACTTTGGGTGAGGTTTCCTTTTATTAATTTGCACAATCTTAAAGGAGAAAATGCCCAAAGTTTCCTAATAATTTAGAGCCTCACCCTCATAAAAAAGAAAATGCTGTCTTGAGTCTTATGAGAAATCAATGTCTCTCTCTGCTGTAGAGTTTCCATGCTTTTCTTCTGAATGAAACTCTATTTTTAGATTCTCTTTGAAGATCTCATTATAAAAGTGCTTCACAAAATTAATACAAATCTTCTAGTTATTTTATGATGTAGAGTTTTACAGATAAATACTTATTCTCAGGTAGTATGCCATTTAAAGAATGAAGTTTCTAGACTGAATTCAGGCCTACGATGTTTTTGTTTTTTTTTTTTAATGCAATTTTTTTTTTTAATTTATTAATTTATTTATGGCTGTGTTGGGTCTTCGTTTCTGTACGAGGGCTTTCTCTAGATGTGGCGAGCGGGGGCCACTCTTCATCGCGGTGCACAGGCCTCTCACTATCGCGGCCTCTCTTGTTGCGGAGCACAGGCTCCAGACGCGCAGGCTCAGTAATTGTGGCTCACGGGCCCAGTTGCTCCGCGGCATGTGGGATCTTCCCAGACCAGGGCTCGAACCTGTGTCCCCTGCATTGGCAGGCAGACTCTCAACCACTGTGCCACCAGGGAAGCCCAGGCCTATGATGTTTTAATTTTCAAAACCGTTACCAACATTTTTGTTCAAGGAGGCAATGTAGCATCGTCATGAGGTGTGCCACTCTGGAATCAAATGCCTCATTTCCATCCTGACTCGAGCACCTACTAGCTGAGCACTTTAGGAGAGCCTCAACTGCTCCGGGCCTCAGTTCTTTTATAACAGACTAGATGGAGAAAACAATTATTGGAAAAAATGTATGGAAAGGACCTAGCTAGATGCCAAGCATACACTGCTCAAAATTTATGAATCATTTGTATTATAGATAATCTCAAATGTAGAGGATAATTTGCTGTTTTAAGGGAAATACTTAATATATTATAACTTTAAAGTAAATCTAGTATAATTCAAGCACTGGGACAACTCAGGTTTATCACTGTTTATGTCAGCCCTTCTATAGTTCTATAGCATAGTGATGTCAAAATTTCTTTTTCTTTTGAGATTTTTCTCCTATGCTCATAGCTCTAAGCTGCTGTGTCTTTTGGTTGCTTTTTGCTTTGTGCATTCCCCAGGAGTATTCGCTGTCATTTTCAATGACAATAGTTCTTTCTCTAAAAGGCAGCCATGGTATGTGAGAGACAGAACAGTGATGGTTGATAAATATGATTCTGCAGATGGCCAGTAGACAGTGGTGCTAAGGAGTTTTGATGAATTCAGTTTCGGAGATGTTGACTGCAGCGTGCTAAGTGGAGATGCCGAATAGTTTGTTGGGCGCACAGGAGTAGAGGTTAGGAGAGGAAACTGGGCTCTGAATTTGTTTAAAATCTGCACTCTTAATTTTTCACCAAATACTAAGTCACTCTATTCTCTTATCAATAACTTTGTGACAACTATCATTATTGCTGGTTGGAGGCCTTTTTCATGTCTATAGAAGTGATTGAGGGTACATAAGAGATGTTCCTGTATTTCTAAAGATTTATTTTCTTCTTCTCTGACAAGCAGGCTTGTGGTCTCTTGCTTACCTTTGCTTCCAGGTCCAAAAGCGCAGGGGCTATTAACTTATTAACATTATTTCTATAGCAGAAAAAAAAAAAAAAAAAAGACGGAGAAGCTGAGGGACCAACAGTGGGAAGGACTTCTTAAGGTAGCTGACAGAGTTCTCTGGGGGAGCTCACGGCCAGGACCGAGGCCCAGTGGAGGGGGTGCACCCCTCTTTCTTCTCAGCACCCAAAATGGCAGTTTTTCCAGATGACTATTTCCTGATTTGTGTACAAGTGACATAAGTTTTTTTTTTTCGTTTTAAAAAATATCATCTGCATGGAACATTTAACACGATCCTTTTGAGACCTGGGATTTGTAACATTTTAATGAGAATTTTGCTTGATGTTTCAGGTTCACAATTTCCACCTAAATCTTTTCAGAGGACAACTTTGACTTTCAGAAAGAGATTCCAAGTGGCGTCTTGATGTGACTTCACCAGGGCTACAACACCTGCTGGAGCATTCAAAGCCTCAGTACACCATTTATCACTTGAAAAATAGAAGAAGTATTGTTATGTATCTGTCTGACAGTCTGAGATGTTAGACTGCCTGAGAGAAATGCAAACAAATAAACAACTTAATTTTGAACACTTTGTGCTGTAAAGAGAATGCAAGTCAAACTCACCAACCTTCTTCATTATCGGAAGCATTCCAATAAAGGTTCTTTAGGCTTTGCTCAGAAGAATCTAATATGTGTTTATAATTCATCCTTTTATTAATTATACACAGACACACACATGCTTAGTGCGTGTATTCACACACTACTTAATATATGAAAGTATATTATCTAGGAATATGCCATTTTATCTAGGAGTATGTTATGTCTTGACATTTTTTGTCTCATTCTATTATTAATTCCATCAAACTCCTAGTCACTAATAGACATTACTCCCTCCTTTAGAAAATAGCAAAGTCATCTTTGGTGCAATATGACAGGTTGACTAATGTTCAGATTGTTCTAGTCATTGTGCTGACTTGCTTATACCGTTTTAAAAAAGCACTTTAGTCATGAACCTCTTTGAGGAATGTCAGTGGCTGTCTTAAGCCAATTTTGTTTTACTAGTTTTCATGCTCAAATTCAGGCAGTCTATTTAAAATAAAATAAAATAAAATATAAAGGAGTATAAATGTAGTTAAAATATATTGCATATGGTTTCATCTTTATTGTTTACAACAGAAGTGCTCGTCCACTGGAGGGAAGGCTTTGCAGCAGCATCTTCCTTATTTCATTATAATCTGATCTCTGCTCAAATGTCACCTCTGCAAAAAGCCTTCCCCCCGGATCCCTCTGTTTAAACAGCATCTCTCCCCTCCCTCTGTCCTCTAGCCCTGCCTTATTTTCCTTCAGAGCATGTGTCCTGACCTGACATTAATACAGAAAATGGAACAGAGAAGCCACAGGAGCAATGATCAGTTGAAGGCAACCCTCTAGGGTCCTTTATCTTTTGCTCCTCTTTCGCCCTTAACCTACCGTTGTTTTCCTTTATAGTGATCGAAACCCTTAGACTCCGTTTGATATTCTCAGATCTCGAATGACCATAATTTCTTCTTTTCCATCAGATAATTATATTCTGTGAAGCTAACTTTCATTAATCCAAAATGAGACTTTATATTTAACCATATAAATGTATGATAGATCATTTTCAGACATAATTCTGGTTGTAAGAAGAGAAGATTATTGCCAACTAATAGATGTCTGGAAATTAAAAAGTACATTGGGGCTGGAATTCGTGTTGTCCTTTATCACAGAGTGGACAAAACAAAAATGAGCCGAGAGCCTTGCCTCTGAGAGATGATTTCTCCTTTCCATCCTCTGCTCCATTTTCCATGGTAGTGGAACCAGTTAGGGAGCGGACATGAGGACGGTCACTGTATCTATACCCCTTCTGCATGGCCGCAGGTCCGTAACTCCAGGTAATATCCCTAACGCTTAGTTACCTTCACTAAGCAGACCAAATCATTTTGAGAATTTTCTAAACTATCCCCAAACATTAGCTATAGAAACTTTCAAGAGAAAATATCAGTTTGAATTTCATTGTTGGCAAACATGAGGGATTTCTAGACATGTGAGCAGCCTGGGGCCCCGTTCCTAAGGGTCTCTAGTCAGGTGCGATCTGGTCCATAATTACTGCTAAATGTGCCCCTTCTATCCACCCTGCTCTTTCAGAACCATTCAGGCTATTTTATATCAATTTCCAGGAACCATCCAACTCCTTACCTAATCAGCCCAGACTTCTTAGAAGGGAACCTGACTGATACACATCTTAAACTAACATTAAGGTAGACTATCCAGGACTGTTTTTTCATAGAAAACAACTGAATAGATTCCATGGTAGCTTTACTTTATCGGGCTTCAGAGTTTCGCAAATAAGAATCTATTATTATATATATTGACAAAAATACTTTAAAAAATAGAAGTACAGTGGTCTAGACTCATACCTTACAAACATTTTCTATTGGAAAATAAAGTACTATTTTAGAGATAAAAAAGATTTGGCTCTACCACTCACTTAAAAAAAAACCAACCTGCTCATGCATATATTTTAACACCTGTATTAAAGATAATACAGATAATAATTTAGAGTTTAGTAAATAATGCTTAAATCAAGGATGGTGTAGGGCAGTGTTTTCATAATAATCTACTTTGATAAATGAGTCTCATCTTAGAATTTCCCTTACAAAGTTTGAAAAAGGCAAATCAAATTACTCCTGAGATCAATTTTTAAACTAAGGTTAGTGACTATATTAATTAAAATGTCAGTTTATCCAAAACCAAAGAAGAAATGAAGGAATTTAAAAATAATATAAAAACATGTAAAATACCATAGAAAACTACTAGATTGTATGAATTTATTACTATACGAAGTATCCATAGAGTTGTTATTCTGAACTAGAATGGGATTTCTATACCAATTCAGAGGTACATTTTTATAATATCATAAATCATTTGCATATTATATTTTTATTGTCATTGTTTTCTTATGACTACAGATCATGGTTAGGATGTTTAATTCTTTAATTTTTAATAAAAAGTGTCGAGTTTTCAAAAATTCATTACATTTATAAAATCTTCTTTAGATTCCCAATTTTCAATATAATTTGTGTAAATATCTCTCTATTCTGCAGTGTCTAATACACAGGTTACTCATTCATTTATTTCCAACTCCATAGCAAACTTTTCCCTGTGAATTCAAAATATATATCCATATATGTTTGTGAGGGTTTTACCTCATTTATGAGTACACCAATTTAATCTTCATTTCAGAAAATGGCATTCCTGTGCGGCAATCATACTTGGTATTTATCAAGCACCGCCTTTGTATAAGATTCTGTTCTAAGCATTGGGCTGAACAAGACAAAGTTTTGCCCTAATAGAACTTATATTCTAGTGGAGGGCAGAGACTGTATACAAATCAATAGAAACATAAGGTGAGATAACAATCAGTGCTATGAAGAAATATAAAATAAGGCCATGTGACAGTGGAAAGAGTTGCAACTTTAGATAGAACAGTCAGGGGAGGCTTTATTGCAGAGGTAGTCTTTGAGCAAAGACTCAAAGCAAATGAGAAAAGAAGCCATGTAGAGATGAAAAAAAGAATTCTAGACAGAGGACAAAACACACAGCCCAAAACACGAGCATACCTGGAGGTTTGAAGAGCAACAAAGAGGCCAGTGGGACACGGGATGGAAATAGCAAGGGGGTAAATAATAAAGAATGAGATCAGCAAAGTAATAGGAGCTGAGGGTTTAAGATCCTTTTTGGCCTTGGAAGTTGTAAATTATCTGAAATGGGGAGCCACTGGAGAGTTTTGAGGACGGAGTGATGTAATCTGACGAGATGATGTTTCAGATCAGATGATAGTGGTGCAGCTGGGGAGAAGTTAGGGACTTTGGGTGTGTTCTCAAATTGGAGCCAATAGGATTTGCCGTTGGATTGGATGAGGAGGGTAACAAAAAAAGAATCCAGATTGACTCCAAAGCTCTGGCTTAACACTTGGAAAGATGGTGTTGGCCTTTATCCAAATCGGAAAAAGCTCAAGAGGAGCAGATTTGGAAGCATGTTGAAACATGTTTGTTTGAGACGCCTAAGTGGAGATGTTGAGGTGTTTGGAGATCTGTCCCTGGGGTTTAGAGAGGAGGTATAGACTTGGGGGGGGGGAGGTATATATATATATATATATATATATATATATATATATATATATATATATATATATATATATGGTATTTAAGTACTGAAATGGATGAGATAACCAAGAGAGTGAGAATTTAGAAGCAGGGAAAAAAGAGTTCTGAGCCCCAGGCATTTTAACATCTGGAGGTATGGGATGTGAAGAGAAACTAGCAAAGCAGACAGAAAGAATGACTGGTGAGGGAGAAAAAAATCAAGAGAATATGGACTCCTCAAAGTCAGTTGGGGGTGGTGGGGTTCAAGGAAGTGATAAGGACTCAAATATGTTGAATGCTGTTGATAAGTCAATTTAGATAAGGTCTGAGAAATGACTTAAAGATTTAGCTACATGGGAGATATTGGTGATCTTGACAAGATCTGTGCTAGAAGAATGGACAAGGCAAAAGTCTGAAGAGGCTTCAGGAGAGAATAAGAGGAGGAATTGAAGACAGTAGGAATTTACACTGATCATTTGATGTGTGTGAGTATATAGATAACATAGTTCTATATCCAGTGAGAATTTATTTTTTTAATCTAAATTAGATATCTTTTTCATACTGGGAATCATTCGAAGTGAGATAAAATTTAAGGAAATCAAAGTGTTAGCATTTACAAAGCCTTTCTGTAGTTTATAACACATTCTGGCCCATGACTTTAACTTTCAGAAGCACTTATTTCAAGCTGGGGAGAGTAGCAAACAAAGACCTTCCAAGTGGGAAGGGATTCGTCCTTTACTGTAGAATGAATCTTCAGGAGAGAAAGTAAGTTCACACCTTCCTGCTCAGTTGGATTACCTCCATGAAGCTGACAATGAATGTGGTTACAAAGGCAGACAGATTGTCTTCACCTTGGCACAGCACTGTTTCCTACACAGAGCATCCTTACATTTTATAGTGGACCTTCTAAGAGGCAGCACTGTGTACTTTGCTGCCAGGAGAGAAGGATGGTGCTGTGCATTTCTTGCAGGCCTGGCCATCTGACTGGTTTCCTCTGAAATGTAAATATTCCAAGGCAGTATGAGAAGGGTCCCATCTGGTAACAAGAAAACCACAGGAAAGATGAAAGGGAACAAAGGGACAAGGCTTTTATTTTGTTGACCCTTAAAAAAATCTTCAGTGTCCTCTTCCTCACCCACAAATTGCCTTCAAAATAAAACTAAACCGTGTACGCCTGGCAGTCAAGGTTTATTTCAGCTTGCCCCACGCCACCCATCAACATCATCTTGCTCTAGGCACTCTGAGCTACCTTGTGCTCCAAGCAGGGGCCCCTGCACTGTCTCCTGAACCCCTCATATCCTTCCCTGGGCTGGAGCACTTCTTTTCTCATGCTGCCTGGAGCACTCACTCCCCCCACCCCATCCCATCCCCATCCCTCCCTCTTTCTCGACTTCCTGAGGGCTGCAGTTGTACGTTATATTCCTTGTTTTGTCCACAGGGATTAGCAGAGAGTCAGATATAGACAAATCCTGTACTTTTATAGCTTTAATTGACCTTGTGGCTCAGCCTCAGTCCTTTAGAGAGAAGGAAATGAAAGCCCAGAAGATATACTGAAAGTTATTACACAGATATATTTTTTAAAAGTGTTAAAGTAATTAAACAATATGGAAGGGAATAACATAAAAAGTGTAAGTTCTTCTCCATTCCCACACAGTCGAGTTGATCACTATTTTTCTTTCCAGATATTAGTCTAACTGCAGAGAAGAAAATTCTCCCAAAGAGGGCATTACATTATATACTTTGTTCTGCAACTTGTTTATTATTATTTTCCGCTTAATATTTCATGAACGTCTTTCTGTGTCAGTATATATAGATGACTTGAAGAAATTCAGTTGGAGAAAAGCCTTAGGTATGTTTTTCTCTACATCAAAGAGGCTCTGCAGGTGGCTGCGAGTAAAACTAATCCAATTAAGCAAAATAAAAATGCAGGGTATTCTCAATATCCCATCTTCCTTGGCACTTTTCCTATAGCTTAGGGACGTGCTGCTAGGAGAGGGACCCTCCATCCCAGCTCCTTTGTGAAGAGGGATCAAGTGTAGACAAGGGAACCAGAGTCAGGATTGGGTACCTGGAGAAAAGAGAGAATTTGGTAGTCAGGGAAACCAGCCCCTGGGCAGAAGCGGAGCACCCTTCTCACTGTCCTTACCTTTTCCGTCTGCAGGCTCAGAGGCTTGTCTCCTTTCCCTTTTGAGAGCACTCCATAACTACTGTCTCCTTATCAAAACCTCCCCTCCCAGCATCACTTACCTCCACCGCTTTCAGAGAACTCGACCTCCATCCTCTCCCCGCCCCGACCCCCGCCCTTGCCTTGCTGTCTTGGGGTGTTAGCTTTTCTTGTTCCCGAAAATATTTTGAAAAATATTTGGATCACAACAACCTTACTCAACGCCCCTGTGTCGCAATCAGCCATCCGATGCAGACTGATAGCTGGTGCCCCTAAGGTCGTGTCCCTATGGCTACTCTGGATGGAAGTAGGCAGCTGCCCGAATGACCCGGATGCGGAAGCCAGGACGCAACCCACCTCCGGGCGGGTAGGCAGCCAGCGCCAGCGGAGTGGACCACGGGCAGACGTGCAAGGGAATGAGGTTAGGTGCCCAGCCGGGAAAAAACGAGCTCCAGAGGCTGAGTGTCAAACCAGATGCTTCTTTATTTCCACTTTAAAACATCCTGCGCACTCTAGCCTGAGTCGTCCCGTTCCCAGCAGAGGGGGGCCTATAAGCCGAAGCTCGGCCCCTCTGGCCCCAGGGCGCCTCTCCGTCACTAAGCCGCCTTCCATCTCACCTTCAGTATCCTCCCCACTCCACCCACTAACGTGCCGCCATCTACATCAGCGCGGCCTGCAGAGCGCTCGTTTCCCGGACTTTCGTTTTCTGCTCGAAGCAAACAAAGAGGCCGGTGACGTAGGCTTGGGCCGTGCCCCTAACAGCCCCCGCGGTGCCTTGTCGAGGAGCCTCGGAGGCCCCAACTTTGTCCCGAGAAGCAGGGCTGCCCCCGCTTCAGGGCGGCCGGGCCTGTGCCCACCTCCGGCCGCACGGGGAAGTGAGCGGGGCCGGCGACGCCTCCTGCTCCCGCCCGAGTTTCCAGAGCCGGGAACTCCGCCCGGGGTCGGCGCCCTTGACCTCCCGGGGCTGCACCGCGCCCGCCGCCCCGAACATCCCGCCCCGCGGTGCCCGCAGTCTCAGTCCGGGTGCAGAGCGGCCCGCAGGCGCGATGCTGGCGCTGTGGCTGCTGAGCGTCGGGCAGAAGTTGCTGCTCTGGGGCGGGTTGTGCGCGGTCTCCCTGGCGGGCGCCATCCTCACCCTGAACCTCCTGCGGATGGTGGCGAGCTACGCGTGGACATGGCAGCAGATGCGTGCCGTCCCAACCTTGGAGGGCGCCTACCCCTTCCTGGGACACGCGCTGATGTTAAAGCCGGACGCGAGAGGTAAGGGACCGCCGGCCATGTCCCCGTCCCAGGGATGGGGGCTCCCGACCTGCGCCGCGCCGCCGGCCTTCTTACAGCCTGGACACCAGGGCTTGAGGTGCTGACGCTGGGAGAGAGAAGGATTTGTCACCCGCTGGAGGATGGAGTCCCAGTTCTATCCAGTTTCCCTATGACACCTGGCAAAATTGCTAGTGCCCTCCGTTCCCAACGAACTTTTTCTTCGTGTACAGCATAGATTGCAATATCTCTAAGCTTTTGTCCTTCTGCATTTTTGCTGCTTCTCTTCCCACCTCGTAGCTGCTCCTACCTCAGAACACTGCAGTCTTTGCTTCTGTCTTGGCTGTTAAAGCCTTAAAGGCAGAAACTTCCCTGGAACAAGGCAAATCCTTAGAACTTAGAAATCTCTCTCTCTCTCTCTCTCTCTCTCTCTCCCCCCCTCCCTCTCTCTCTCTCTCTCTCCCTCTCTCGCCCTCTCTCCCTCTCCCTCCCTCTCCCTCCCTCTCCCTCTCTCTCCCTCCCTCTCTCTCCCTCTCTCTCCCTCTCTCTCACTCCCTCTCTCTCTCTCTTTCCCCCTCTCTCTCTCGCTCTCTCTCTCCCTCTCCCTCTCTCTCCCTCTCTCTCTCTCCCTCTCTCTCCCCCTCTCACATTTATTTATATGAAAACCACATTTGTAAAATCATCTTGGATAATACTAAAAGCAGAGTTAACCTCCCCTTCTACCCTAAGGCTTTATAGTATTAAAAAATAATTATGTAGAAATATGGACCCTCCCATCCCCCCAAAAGAAACAATATACTTGAGGAGTCTCATCATATTCTTTTTGGGAATTTTTCTAAGAATTGAAATCTCTAGTGAATAAGACCTGTTTCAAAACAAACTGTGAGTTGATTGGAATATTTAACATAATTATCTTTGGAATTACTTTCTGAGTGAAGAGAATGACAGTGTACTGTCTTTTATAAAGGGACTTTTTAATCCGTCATACAAGCACTGGATTTTGGCAACAGGTAAACTTTTGCTCAATTTCCAGCTTTGCAACCAAGTTGTTAGATTTGGGGAAATTGTTTGAAACTCTCTAAGTTAGAGGGGTTTTGTTTGTTTGTTTACCATTTACTTGTAAATGTAACTATATTACAGAGTAATTTTAAGGATGAAATTTAATGCATGTGGTTTCTAGATCACTGTCTAGAACTTGGTTAGACTAAGTTAGTTAAAGTTGTCAATCAGCGATTTATTGAAGCCCTGCTTTGTGCCCAGCATTGAGCTCAGCAAAATTGGGGATATCAGAATATTCTGAGAAATATTCCCTGTTCTCAGCACCTTTGTCTCTTATACAGGAGGCTGTGCCTTTCATTTTGTGGCTACTGTCCAAATTCTGCCCTCAGTAATTCCACCTGGAGTATTGCAGTTGCTTTCCCATGAGCCCTTTGAACTCTAATCTCTTGCTTTTGCATCTGTGTCAGCACCCATCTTCCTCAGCTGCTACCTGCTATTGGACCTGATATCTTCAAACCACAGATTCAGACTTCCCTGTCTCCTCTGTCAGACCAGACCGAGGCAGGCAGTATATTAGCACGAAGCCGGATATTTTGATACTGTTGACCTGACCCAGCTCTTTTCATGGCAATGTTACCAACTGTCTTGACCAGAAGACATTTTGAAGAAGTGTGGTAATATGGTTAAGGTGGTGCATTCTGGGGTCTGACTGCCTTGGGTACAAAGCCAGATTCCACCATTTACCAGCTCGGTGATATATTGGGCAAGTTGCTTAACTGTGCACAACTTCCTCAATTGTTTAATGACAGTAATAACAGCGTCCCTCCCCATGTAACTGTGGTGAGGCACAAAAGACATAATACACCTGAAACCCTGAGCACTAGATCTGACATATAATAACCTGCCATAGCAAGTAAATATGACATAATGAATGTTAATTATTTTAAGATTATTATTATTAGGTTTGGTGTGCAAAACGTGCAAACACTTAAAAAAAATCAAGACTATTGATTTAATTTTATATGCAGTGGACATCCCCAGCCTTAGCCCTTCTCCAACTTTGAACAACTTGCCCTGAAGCTCAGGGGTGGGTGAAGCTTAAGGATGGAAGAGGACCAGGGATGGACTGAGCACGTGCACATTTTTTGACATGGAAAAGGAGCTGAAGAGCTTAATGGTTCTGTTTTTTATGCCATACCAGTTTTTCTCCTTGCCCAAATTCCCACGTAAAAAAAAACCCTGTCAAAATCTCAAGCATCATATTAGTAGCCTCACAGTGAGTTTGGGATGAATCCCACTGTTGTCAATCAGGCATTCCCATTGCCCAGGAGAAGCTCTGGATACCCATATGCCTCCCAACTAGCCTTCCCCTCCACAAAATTAGAAAGGAAGAAGTAAAACTGTTACTATTTGCAGATAACATGATATTATAGAAAACCCTAAAGACTCCAGCAAAAAAAAATTATTAGAACTAATAAACTACTTCAGTAAAGTTGCAGGATACAAAATCAATATATAAAAATCAGTTGTGTTTCTATACACTAATAATGAACTATCAGAAAGAGAAATTAAGAAAACAATCCCATTTACAATTGCATCAAAAAGAATAAAATACCTAGGAATAAATTTAACCAAGGAGGTAAAAAAGGTGTACACTGAAAACTATGAGACACTGCTGAAATAAATTGAATAAGACACAAATAAATGGAAAGATATTCCATGTTCATGGATTGGAAGAATTAATATTGTTAAAATTTCCATACTATCCAGAGCAATTCTCAGATTCAATGCAATCCCTATCAAGCTTTCAATGACATTTGCCACAGAAATAGAATAGTATCAAATTTTGTATGGAATACAAATGACCTCAAATAGCCAAAGCAATTTTGAGAAAGAAGAACAAAACTGAAGGCATCACACTTCCTGATTTCAAGATATATTACAAAGCCATAGTAATCAAAACAGTATGGTATTGGCGTAAATGCAGGCACATAGATCAATGGAACCGAATAGAAACCCAGACATAAACAGATGGTGGTCAATTAATTTACCACAAAGGATCCAAGAATACATAATGGGGAAAGGACAGACTCTCAATAAATGGTGTTGGGAAAACTGGACAGACACTTGCAAAAGAATAAAACTGGACCACTGTCTTACACCATGCATGACAATAACTCAAAATTGATTAAAGACTTAAGTGTAAGACCTGAAGCCATATACCTCATAGAAGAAAACATTAGTGGTAAGCTCCTTGATTTTTTGGATTTGACACCGAAAGCAAAGGCAACAAAAGCAAAAATAAACAATTGAGACTACATCAAATTAAAAAGCTTCTGCACAGCAAATAAAACCTTTAAGAAAATGAAAAGGAAACCTACAAAATGGGATATATGATTTGCAAATCATATATCTAATAAGGGGTTAATATCCAAAATATATAAAGAACTCATACAACTCAATAGCAAAAAACCCTGAACAATCTCATTTAAAACTGGGCAGAGGGTCTGAATAGACATTTTCCCAAAGAAGGCATACAGATGACCAACAGATACATGAAAATGTGCTCAACGTCACTACTCATCAGGGAAATGCAAATAAAAACCACAATAGGACTTCACCTCACACTTTTTAGAATGGCTATAATCAAAAAGACAAGAAGTAACAAATTTTGGCAAGAGAGAAGGGAACTCTTGAGCACTGTTGGTGAAAATGTAAATTGCTGCAGCCACTGTGGAAAACAGTATGGGGATTCCTCAAAACATTTAAACATTAAAAATTGAACTACCGTATGATCCCTCAGTTTCACTTCCGGGTATATATACCAAGAAAATGAAAACATTAACTTGAAAAGATATATGCACACCATGTACACTGCAGTATTATTTACAGTAGCGAAGACATGGAAGCAACCTAAGTGTCCATCACTGGACGAATGGATAAAGAAAATGTGGTACACACACACACACACACACACACACAGAGGAATATTATTCAGTCATAAAAAAGAAGGAAATATTGCCATTTGTGAAAACATGGATGAACCTTGAGGGCATAATGCTCAATGAAATAAGTCAGACAAAACAAGGCAAGTATTGTGTGATCTCACTTCTGTGTGGAATCTAAAACAACAACAACAACAACAAATATCTCTCTGGGAGATATTAAGTGACTTGTCCAAAGTAAAACAAAAACAAAACCCCCAAGGAACCAAAAGACACAATAAGGAACTTATTACAAAATTTTTGTCTTTTTAAAAATTTTTATTGGAGTATAGTTGATTTACAATGTTGTGTTAGTTTCATGTGTACAGCAAAGTGAATCAGTTATACATATACATATACCACTCTTTTTTAGATTCTTTTCCCATATAGGCCATTGCAGAGTACTAAATAGAGTTCCCTGTGCTGTATCCCTTAGACAAAATTCTTGTCTTGATTGAATTTAAGATTAAATACTTTCTCCCAGATTTTTTTCAGCAGATGATTCAGTACACTGAAGAACACCGACACCTGCCACTGCTGAAACTCTGGCTCGGGCCCATACCTGTGGTGTTCCTTTATAACGCAGAAAATGTGGAGGTAAGTATGTGGCAGATGTGATCAATATTCCACTGTCTGTCTGATGGTGTGGGAATCTCATTAGATGTGGTCATCCTCTGGATTCACCTGCCTCTCCCCTCTCCCCTCAAGAAATGACTCTGCTTGGTTCCTAGTTTGTGGCAGGAACCAGGAATCATCTTGGACATTTTCCTTCCTTTCAACTCCATTTAGTCCTCAAGACTGATGACAATTATACGTTCAAAACTCTAATTGCATTTCTTTGAGGCACAGGAATGAAAATGAATCACAGAGAAATAACAATTATAAAATCTTGCTTTAAAAAGTAGTTGTGTTCTAGCCAGGTGTTCTTATAACTGAAATCGTTTTGATGTCTATATCCCTCAATTTTTTTTTTCTCTTTTAAAGGTAATTTTAACTAGTTCAAAGCACATTGACAAATCCTATATGTACAAGTTCCTAGAACCGTGGCTTGGCCTAGGACTTCTTACAAGGTACCTCAGTGGAAATTTGTAAAGCTGTCTTGTAGAAACAGTTACTTCTATGGGTAACTTGTTATTTCAGGAACTGACACAAGGTATTCTTCCAATAGCAAGATTGACGTATTGGGAATTATGGGAGAAGCTGGAAGGAAAGGTCCAGCTAACAATGGGCCTTTGATAGATAGGGTGTATGGTAATCTCCAGCCACTATATTCAATAATGATAATCACTAGTGTTCCAAGAAAAATGAGGAGGTACTGATGTATGAATGGAGTAAAGCCAAGGATAGTTTGGAGAAGGGAAATCTTGAAAATATCATGAAAAAGGCAGTCACCCTCAGAGAAGTGTATCGAATACAGTAACCTCACTTCTTGAGTTGGCACCCAGAAACAGGACTCCGTCCTCTGAGAGAGGGCCTAGCAAGAGAAAGGCAGGACCCTGGTGGGGACTTTGGAGAATTCAAAGATAGTAGAGATTAAAGAAAATCATGGAGCAATGGATCATCTGAGGGCTAAGATGTTGATAGAGGGGAGAAAAATTCTAATTTTTAGAAACTCAGAGCTCAGAAATTTAGAAAAATTCTTAAATGTTTCCATTTTTAATGAATACTCTTCTAAACATTAGTAATATAGAACAGTACCCAAAATATTCACATTCTGTAACTATACATGAGTCTTTGTCATTCTGACCAAAGCATTTGAGAATCTGTAGATTAAGCTGTTTCAGGAGAACTTGATGATGACTATATTTATATTTTATTTGTTTCAGGTGTTGCTTCTTTCTTCTTTGTAACCGTGTATTTTATTTCTAGTACTGGAAACAAGTGGCGCTCTAGGAGAAAAATGTTAACGCCCACTTTCCATTTTACAATTCTGGAAGATTTCTTAGATGTCATGAATGAACAAGCAAATATATTGGTTAATAAGCTTGAAAAATATGTTAACCAAGAAGCATTTAACTGCTTTTTTTACATCACTCTTTGTGCCTTAGATATAATCTGTGGTAAGTCTCACTGATTTATTTTTAAAGTTAGGATGTAAAGATAAAATGGCACAAATAGAAAATAACAGTCCATAGGGTGGGGCAGGGTGGGGGAGAAAGGACATTGGGTTCTTCTGGAAGGTCCTATTGCTAAATTAGCCACCTGAGAAGCAGCAGCCATTCATAGGACTTCAGACAAGCGGTCACTGAGCCAACATGACCAGAAGGTCCGAGGGAAGGAAGGGCAGGAACTGGGAGTAAGAGAAGCAGAAGATACAAGAGAAGAGGGAAAAGAACAATTCTACAATATATATGAACAGAACAGGACATAGCGTCTTTTTTCAAGTGTCTGCCACTGGAAAATGTACCCAAGATATGTGCATGAATTGAATGGTTGCTTCTCACTATATTTTACAGAAACAGCTATGGGGAAGAACATTGGTGCTCAAAGCAACAATGATTCCGAGTATGTTCAAGCAGTTTATAGGTAAATAAAGTCCTAATTATTTCTAAAATTGTTATTGGGAATTCCCTAGCAGTCCAGTGGTTAGGACTCCACGCTCTCACTGTCGAGGGCCCAGGTTCCATCCCTGGCGAGGGAACTAAGGTCCCGCAAGCTGCGTGGTGTGGCCCAAAAAAATAAAATAAAATTGTTATTGATCAGGGCTTTAAAAAATTCTTGCTAATAATTTCTGTCTGTACTGTAGCTTTTTCATCATTTCAAAGTGAAACATTATACTAAAAATTAACCTAATCATTTAAGCATATCTTTCAACAGTACAGGAATGGTTATGGCACATCCAGATTATGCAGTAATTTTAAATGACTATTTTATAATATATCGAGAGATTACATTATGATGCTAAGTGATAAAAGAAAGACATAAATTTTTTTGTAGTTTGATAACCACTAGCTATAAAAAAATTATTCATAGAAAAAGCTAGGAGATACTATACCAAAATGTTAGCTGCGGCTATTATTATTTTGTGTGTGTGCTCTCTTATTGTGTTTTGGTTTTGTTGTGATTCATTCTCCTTTCCTATATTTTCTGCACTGAGTATGTATTATTTTTTAATTGAAATAATCAACTTTACTTTTAAAATTGCTTGTGATTATTCAGCTATTAAGAGGCAGGGCCAGGATTTGATTCAATGTATCCTATCTTTAAGTCCACGGCTCATTTCACTTCATCTTAACAACTACTTGTTGAGCATGTATAACCTGCCATTCACTGCACAAGGTACTGACTAGTTTTATATGGGCACGTGAAACAGAATAGCAGGGGAGACAGGCATTGAAGCAAATGAATGTAAACTTATAAATTATAATAATTGCTTAGAAAGAAAAGATCAAGTTGATATGAGAGAGGAAAACAGGGATGTGTTTTACAGATAGCGTGGTCGGGAAAGGTCTTCTCTGAGGAATTGGCATCTAAGCTGGTCACGAAGGAGGAGATCGTGTAGAGGTCTTTCTGCTTCTCACTGGGAATAATGAGGGTGGTGCTCGTGACAGCTGTGTGAGAGATGGGTATTTAATGAGCACTTTTCCGTGGAAGAGGGCAACCAGTTGTTTACTGGCACTGCGGAGGAGTGAGCAAGCAAATGAGTGGACATTATAAAGAGGCAGATTTCATATCAGCTTGTGGTACAAGAGCCACAGGCAGCCTGGGGTGGTCAAGAACTCTCCCTGGAGAAAAAGAAGCAGAGATCAGATGACCATTTAGTATGGATGTTTTATAACAGATTCTTCATTCCTCTAAAGAACCCATTAAATGTTTAAGCTTCACTGGATGTGTAATACCCCATGCCTTCATTGTTGAGTGTAAAGCCTGGATCTTAGCAGCCTCTAAGACGAATCATTATCATCCCTACATATTACCCTCATTGAGAGTGGGCATCAATTAGGTGTTCAAGAAATACACATTTTCAGTGTATCAGCTGATGTGTTTTTATCCTATTTATAGGATGAGTGATTCAATACATCAAAGAATGAAGATGCCCTGGCTTTGGCTTGACCTTTTGTTCTTTATATTTAAAGACGGATGGGAACACAAAAGAAGCCTAAAAATCCTACATAATTTTACCAAAAACGTAAGCCCTTGATTTTTTAAATTGTGATAAAATAATACACAACATAAAATTTACCATTAATTGCACTCACAGTGTTCTGAAACCATCACCACTCTCCATTTCTAGATCTTTTATACATCCAAGATTTTTATGCTGTGTTAACATACCCTGGAGCCTGTGTCTCATAAAATAAAAGTTGAATAATAATGGAAAGAAGGAGACAGTGTGATTACATTTTAATTATGTACTCACCAAATATTAATTAAACACTTGTTAGGTGCCAAACACTGTACCAAGTGTTAAAAACATAATAAGTAAGATATGTATGTCCCCTAAAAGAGGTTAGTCTAGTAGAGGAGGTTGTCTATTAAAAAAATTACAAAATGTGATACGAACTATAAATATTTATTAACAACCAGGGTGCTATGTTGAATGAATAAAGAGGAGGGGATCCGTGTTATGAGAGTCTTATGGAAAATGTTTGGATTAGGCAGTAGCTTTCAAAGGCAAAGGGCATTTATAGCAGTATCTCAACTTGGAAAAGATTAAAATTAACTAGATGTCACTATTTTACTTCCAATTAAAAAATAACAAGGAGATAGTGATATTGTTTCAGAGATAAGATGTCAGTCTTGTGTTAAACATGTGCTTTTGACAAAGCAATATTTAATTGAAAATATACATCAAATTATGATTTAAATGTACTGATAAAAGTACCAATTTAAATATATTCTCTCTTTGCTGTCAATTTCGGTTTAAACTATATTGGCATTGCTTCCTTACAGTGAGGTACAGCCTGTCACCAACAGATCATGTGGTTCCCAGTCAGGAAATGTTGGATGAATGAGGTGTTGGATTCAGGTGGCCACAGTGGAGGACAGAGTTATCTCCATTACTGGGCAGTAGGCGAATGACCAAATTTTTCCTCAGATTACATGCATTACTATCAATATCAATAATTAATGAATTCCAAATTGGATGGACAATATTATTTATTTAATAAATATTGAAAATTGCATACTGAGTGCCAGGCCCTAGGGGGTTCCCCCAAGAATGAACGGAGATACGGTGTTTTGTCCTCAAAGCACTTAGGATCTATTCATTCAAATCACTTAGTAGCAGGTTTGGTCAATTGCCTGATAGGAGAAGAAAGTTGAAATGTATAGCCAAATTAAGTTTATGGGCTTTAATTCTTTTATTCATTCAGAAAAGATCTAAGGAACGTCCTTAAAATGCCAGGCAGTGTTCTAAGGGTTGGAATTATATCAATGAACAAAGACAAATTTGCTGCCACATGGACGGTACATTCTTGCATTATATTATATAGCAAGTATACTATAATGTCAGGTGGTAAGTGAAATGGAAAAAAAATAAACTAAGGTTAGGAAGATAGTGAGTGCTAGGGACCAGGTTAGCAGTGATCCGGGAAGGTCTTTCTGATGGTGTGAGAAGGGGCCAAGACCTTAAAAGGAGGGAGGGAGTCAGCCACACTGGCATCTGAAGAAAGAGAAATCTAGGCAGCAGGAACAGCAAGCACAGAGGGTGAACTGACTGATCAACCTGCTGTTTCTTTCCTCCAGTGCAGCCTGTAATGAGAGCAATCCATAATTAGTCTGTTATATAATGATTGCATTCTCTCCACCACCTAAACTTTTTCTCATTAGCTCATCCAAATCTCTAGGGCACCACCTAGGGGACTACTAACTCTATTCCCGTGTTGGAAAGATGGCAGAAATAGCACTTGAATATTCTGAATTTGTCTGACATTAAATTTGTTTTTAAAAGTCTTATCAAATAATGCCCTAAAATGTTAACAGGAAGCTTTACTATATTTTCCACAAGAGCCTAAGTTATTGTTGAGTTAGAACAGGAAAGGTTTAGAAAAAATCCATGAAAGAAGCTAGTATATTTTCATAAGAAAATATATTATGAGGCTACATCAAATTCCAAACAAGAGCATATGATTGTTTAAATCATACAGGTCATCACTGAACGGGCCAATGAAATGAAGAGACATGAAGAAGGTAGAAGTAATGACAAGGACTTTCCTCCACACAATAATAAACGCAGGGGTTTTCTTGACTTGCTTTTAAATGTGACTGATGACCAAGGGAACAAGCTGAGTTATGAAGAGATTCGAGAAGAAGTTGACACCTTTATGTTTGAGGTATTTTATCTCATCACGTTATTTTCAGGTATCATTAAACAAATTGCAGTTATTTTCTAGAATCTTTAGCATCATTTTTAAAAGTTTATTCAAGTTTTAACATAGCTTCATATAACTGAGGATGAGTCGCTGCATTATAATTAGAAATTACAAAATGTAAGAACCTGATTAAGTGCCAGATCAGCTTTCTTCTTCAGAAAAAGCCTTTGACTCGTGGTGAGTATAGCACTAGACACACTGTTTTCTCAGGAAAACCTAAAACCCATTGGATTTTTCCAAGTAGAAAAGAAGTCAGAAATTGCTCTCATTCCCTATATTGCTTCATGCTTTTTAAAAATCTCTGAAACCCACAAGTCTGTCTTTTCACCACCTCCTTTTTGAAGTTCTAGCAAATGAGTGCTTAGCTCCTGCTTTGAGCTGCCCAAACTAGAGAAGATAGCAAGAGCCCTCCGACAGAGAATTTAACTAGTTTGTGATTCTAAAGGGATTTCTGACCTTCAAATAATGAAAAGAAAGATACAGTTTTTACAAAAGGTAATTCTATCATTATTAAATATTACAAAGAATGAATCTCTCAGTGTGTGGATTGCCAAATAAAGATGAAGAAATGGTTTTAAAAAGCACCCTGTGGTAATATCCTGGAAGTGGAGGAAAGTGAAGGGCATGGGTAGTTTTGGATGGCTCAGTACACGCCAGCCATGGATGGTGTGAGCAGCCCTGCTTGCAGGCACCTGGGTACAGCGTACCTCTGGGTATACTGCCAGAGCGCACATTCTCCCGGGGCACAGTGTAGGAAAGCAAGCTGTGGCAAGGGTCCCTAGACCCGAGTTCTCATTCTGGCTCCATGCTGACTAGCCTCATGAGATGGTGCCAGTCCTCTCAGGTCTCTGTCACAGCTCCCCTGTGTATAAAATAGAGAGATGGATCAGATCAGTGGTTTTTTTTTTTATATACATTTATTATTTTTTAGCACCTTTAATTATTATTTATTTTTTTATTTTTTTATTTTTTGGGCTGTGTTGGGTCTTCGTTTCTGTGCGAGGGCTTCCTCTAGCTGCGGCAAGCGGGGGCCACTCTTCATCGCGGTGCGCGGGCCTCTCACTATCGCGGCCTCTCTTGTTGCGGAGCACAGGCTCCAGACGCGCAGGCTCAGCAGTTGTGGCTCACGGGCCCAGTTGCTCCGCGGCATGTGGGATCTTCCCAGACCAGGGCTCGAACCCGTGTCCCCTGCATTAGCAGGCAGATTCTCAACCACTGCGCCACCAGGGAAGCCTAGATCAGTGGTTTTAAACTTCTTTTTTAAGCAGAGCGCTTCATTGAAAAGAAATTTTATGCAGAAAATGGACATCTAAATTAGCTAAAAAGTGGAGCAGTGTTAAGCTGGGGTCTCTGGGGCCAAATCCCACCTCTAACCTGTACTAGAGGTGGGACCTCCGGTAACTCACGGAGCCTTTCTGGGCTTTGGTGTGCTCATTGTTATAGTACGGGCCTCGCAGGATAATTATAAGGATTAGATGAATGATTTTTTAAAGCGCACGCAGAATCTTGCCTGGCACATGGGAAGTGTGTGGTGGATATTGGCTATTATCATTTGATGTTAAAGTGGAGAGACCGTGTCACATCTCCACCCTGCATACACACGTACACACACACGCGCACATACATACACTCTCATGCACACATGCACGTGCACCCGCACATCCTTCTACCAAAAACCTCTCACTTTCATGAAAACAGCCGGAATAATGATCTCTTTCTTCCAGCGCTAACACTGTTTGAAATTCTAAGTTTTTTCTTCTTTGCATCAAATAGGAGACACACCTCGTATGATTATAATATTGTGACCTCCTCCATAAAGAGGTTGCAGGTTATTACGACCACACCTTTCCTGCCCCAGGTGCTGACCACTGGATACTAAGATTTCTGCCCCTGCCCTGTCCCACCAGCCTGCTTCTATAAACTGTGTGCTTTGCGCTTTGCTTAGTCCCGCTTTCTTCAGGTAGCAGACACGTGGAAGTAGGAAGTTCAGCAGACATCTCTTACACATTTGGATCAGGCTTCCGCTTATAAATTCAAGAGAAGTTATTAAGAATTATTTAGCAAGAGCACTTCCCCCTGTGACTTTGGTAAACAACTGAGTGAAATGGGCCAGATCTGGTCCGGAGCTCAGGGTAGCTTCTGTGAAGGAACAGCAAGCCTGAGAAGAGGCAATGACACCAATATCAGAGACTTGGAAAATATATATTTTATAAAATTGCAGAATAAACCTCAAACAATTCAACTTAGAAGCTGTTTTATGAAGCAAGTGCTTTGGATATTTCTGCCCAGAGAAAGAAAAATTATAACCATCACTTGTGTTGCATAGGGAACATGGAAAAGTAAGAACTTCCATAGAGGAAACAATTTGTTTTCTGTTTAGTTCCCCTAAAAGTCTTATTCATAGAGTTATAATATTATTATTGATTTTCCAAACTTTTTTTTCCTGCAGAACTCATGTAAAAAAAAATTCTTAGTCTGTTTTTAATCTCTAAGATGTAAATATCTGTATCAAGTATTTCACAGAGTTTTTCTGAAGGATAATTGAATTAGTTTCTGCACAGTACTTAGTATTTTGTCTAAAGCTCAGCAAGTATTACGGGAGGCTATTTATCAACTTCCTGACATGCAGGATGTTACTCAGAACCACACATAGACACCCTGGTGTCCAGGGTTGACAGGTAAAGCTTACCTTACAAATGCTAGAAGGTGGAGGAGTACAGGTCTGGTAAACTGGCTCATAAAAGTCAGACTCTTTCCCCTTAAAAACAGTCTAGAGCACCTAGTTCCCTTGGAAGGCCCCCTTATTAGCACAGCCTAGCCACTTCTCACCACGTATGCAGCTCTGTGTAGTGTTGAAATATCTATCTAAGCATGAACCTCCCCTTTGAAGGGATCATTTTCTTTGTTTGTTTCTCACCAAGGTCAGATACTGTACCAAATTAGTTTATTCTGTTTGGAGTCCCAGTGCAGCTGTCAAATCCAGAGACAATTCAAAATAGAGTTCTCTCTTCTAATCTTCGCAATACTACTCCGCTAAGTTATTTTTTTCCTTACATTTGTAGGGTCACGATACGACCACAGCTGCAATAAACTTGTCCTTATATCTATTGGGTTCGTATCCAGAAGTCCAGCAAAAAGTGGACAATGAACTGGAGGAAGTGTTTGGTATGTTTTGTCGCTTCACTAGTTACACTGTGGGTACCACATCCATGGAAGCAAGTGTTGTTCTTGCTCATGAAGGATAGACAGCAGGACCTGTTCTAAAGATACAGCAATAAGCAGGAAGGCTCCCCTATGGGATCTCTTCCAGTCCCAGTCTTCTTAGCAAAGCCTTATTCATCACTTACAGAATACAGGCATTTGCTAATTGCATGGCATGTGACTGCACTGGGCTAGATGCTGGGGATGCACAGATAAATGTTACTGTCCTCAAGCATCTCACTTAATAGATGAAGCAGACATATCTACATAAAGCATTGAGTCATGGGGTCAAGGAAAACTGTTTCATACAGCATTGCATCTGGCCACGAATGAGAGAAAAGATGCATTAAGCCGGTAGCACAAACATTTCTATTACACAACCAGCAGTCCGCAGGTAAGCTGTCCTAGGCTGATGCCAGCAGTGATGTCATTGGAGTCCCAGCACCCCAAAAGGAAACTCTGTCCCATCAATCAGCCACTCTCCTCTCTTCCCCCAGCCCTTGGCAACTGCTAAGTTACTGTCTGTCTCTATGGATTTACTACCTGTTCTGAATACTTCCTATAAATGGAATCCCACAACATGTGACCGTTGGTGTCTGGTTTCTTTTACTGAACATATCTCATTTTATTTTGATTATGGGTAATACTAGAAACTCTACTTTAGCTGTAGGTATTTAACATGTTTTGATGCGTGTATTCTTCTTCAATATCCCATCCCCCAAGCTCAAATAATCCTTTCCTTGTTATCTCATGTACTTACTTAAAACCAGGGAGATCTGATCGTCCTGCTACCTTAGATGACCTGAAGAAACTTAAATATCTGGAATGTGTTGTTAAAGAGAGCCTTCGCCTTTTTCCTTCTGTTCCTTTCTTTGCCCGTAATCTTAATGAAGACTGTGAAGTTGGTAAGAATTCTATAATTTGAATAGGAGGGAGAGTGGATTATTTTAATGTCTGTCTTGCTCCATCCTCATGGCCTATTGACTACTTCTTGACAGCGGGTTACAAAATCGTGAAAGGCTCTCAAGTAATCATCATGCCCTATGCACTGCACAGAGATCCAAGGTACTTCCCCAATCCTGAGGAATTCAAGCCAGAACGGTTCTTTCCCGAGAATTCGAAAGGACGTCATTCATACGCATATGTGCCCTTCTCTGCTGGACCCCGAAACTGTATAGGTTTGTATCCGTCAGAACTTGTTTGACCTTTCAGGCCTGCAGAGTAGGGGGTTTCACACAAAAATTTCTTGAGATGTAGCAGCCCATAGGCAACTGTCTTTTAAAAAAACTGGCTTCCTCTTCCCTCCACTTTACTATACATTATTGTTTTAAAATATGACTGTCATAAAGTGTATTAGTTTGCTAGGGCAGCCATAACAAGGTGCCACACACTGGGTGGCTTAAACCACAGGAATTTATTTTCTCCCAATTCTGAAGCTAGAAGTCCAAGATTCAGGTATCAGCAGGATTGGTAATAAATACCTGCTTAGCTTGTAAATGATCTTCTTCTCCCTATCTCCCCACATGGTCTTTCCTCTGTGTGTGTCTGTGTCGTAATCTCTTCTTTTTATAGGGACCACCAGTCAGATTGGATTAGGGTCCACCCATCTGATTATTTTATTTTATTTTTGACCATTTTAATTTAATTACTTCTTTAACGTTCCCATCTCCAAATAGTCATATTCTGAGATACTGAGGTTTAGGACTTCAACCTATGAATTTGGGGGGGACACAATTTAGCCCATGACATAAAGCATAAATAGTTTCATGGTAGAGTTTGAAAATGTTGTAGCTTTTAGATTAAAATAGAACATACTTCATATGATACAAAACTTATTTATAACCATTAGTTACATTTAGCTTAATTTCTGTGTTTGTTGATTTTTAAGAACTGCGTTTTGCAAAACCAAAACACAAAATGCTTACCACAAGGCCAGCTGACGTGCTTAAGCAAAGTGAATGCACATCACCGTGCATTATAAGCACTTTCAGCGTCAGAAGCTCTAGCATTTTATCGTTTATGTGAATGCAGACATTCGTAAATTAAGGCCAGATTTAAATGGATGAATCTGACGCTTATTTAGTACCTCTAGAGTAAATTAAATTTAACTTAAAGGCCCAAATAAGAAATCAGTCGAGAGTAGTGATTCTCATGCTTAAACGAGCCCAGGATTCAGCCCACGTTTTGCTAAAAGACAAATGCCTGGCCCACTTCAGCTGTTCAGATGCACTGGGTGGGAACAGGAAGGGCACTCAAGAATCTTCATGTTTTACAAGCATCCCAGGTGATTCTGATTCTCCCAGGGCCCACTGCGAAAATATAAACTTGCTTGCTTCCTCTAATCAGACTTGTGATTTCTCACATTTGAGATATATCTATCATTAAAGTGTTGCTATTTACATTAATTTGAAGGTCAAAAGTTTGCCATGATGGAAGAAAAGACCATTCTTTCCTGCATCCTGAGGCATTTTTGGGTAGAATCCAACCAAAAAAGAGAAGAACTTGGTCTGGCAGGAGAACTGATTCTTCGTCCAAGTAACGGCATCTGGATCAAGTTGAAGAGGAGAAACACAAATGAATCCTAACTATACTATTGGGCTGCTCTCTTACCACAAAAAGGTCTTTCTTTAAAGGAAGCTTTGCATTTACAGTTCTTAGATCATGAACTCAATATTCTTAATCCCTAAACCTAATTTTTTTCTTGTCCCCACTTACCTTGGGGGTCAAGTCTACCAAAGCGAGAGTTTTCATATCTCCATCACCATCATAGCTCTGACCCCTGGTCTTGATCCCAAAAGTAAACTGATGACTGTACCCAAATAAACACATAAAAGCTTCTCAACAGAGGGATCCACAGGCCAATCCAATTTCAATCAATGGGCCCAAAGGATATAATTTAATTGAAGTTCCAGAATATTTTTAAGGTATTCTTGTAGACTCAGGAACATATACGTGCATGTATATATATTTGTTTGAAAAGGGTGAGTAATTAAGTACTTAGACATAAGGAGCTTAAGTTTCAAGAATTATATCAGTGGCATCGATTATGAGAAGACTAACCATTATGATACTTTTCAGATTTAATCTTCTACAGCAGATCATTTATAAGTTGACTCAGAGGTTCTGTTCCTATTTCCCTTTGGATGGTGTACTTGTAGCCTTCCTTTTATTCCTCAGAGCATCACAATTACCTTTTTATGTCATGTGTTATTGGAAGAGATTCCTCTTGGTAATCTCCCGTCCCTCACAGTGATTCAGGGAGTTGATTTATGGCTTTTGGAGCTCAAAGGACCTCAGAGTTTATTAAGTTATGCCGTGGGCTCTCCCTATCCACGAATTCTGAATCCATGTATTCAACGAATGGCTGATCGACAATATTTGAAAAAAATTCCAGAAAGTTCCAAAAAGCAAAGCTATTTACATAGCATTTACATTGTATTAGGTATTATAAGTAATCTAGAGATGATTTAAAGTATACAGTTGGAGGTTCAAGATGGTGGAGTAGAAGGACGTGCACTCACTCCCTCTTGCGAGAACACCAGAATCACAACTAACTGCTGAACAATCATCGACAGGAAGACACTGGAACTCACCAAAAAAGATACCCCACATCCAAAGACAAAGGAGAAGCCACAATGAGATGGCAGGAGGGGCACAATCATAATAAAATCAAATCCTGTAACTGCTGGGTGGGTGACTCACAAACTGCAGAACAGTTATACCACAGAAATCCACCCACTGGAGTGAAGGTTCTGACCCCACGTCAGGCTTCCCAACCTGGGGGTCCAGCAACGGGAGGAGGAATTCCCAGATAATCAGATTTGAAGGCTAGTGGGATTTGATTGCAGGACTTCAACAGGACTGGGGGAAACAGAGACTCCACTCTTGGAGGGCACACACAAAGTAGTGTGCACATCAGGACCCAGGGGGAAGGAGCAGTGACCCCACAGCAGACTGAGCCAGACCTACCTGCTAGTGTTGGAGGGTCTCCTGCAGAGGTGGGGGGTGGCTGTGGCTTACTGTAGGGACAAGGACACTGGCAGCAGAAGTTCTGGGAAGTACTCCTTGGCATGAGCCCCCCAGAGTCCACCATTAGCCCCACCAAAGGGCCTGCAGGCTCCAGTGCTGGGTCGCCTCAGGCCAAACAACCAAGGGAGAGAACTCAGCCCCACCAAATAGCAGACAAGCAGATTAAAGTTTTACTGAGCTCTGCCCACCAGAGCAACACCCAGCTCTACCCACCACCAGTCCCTCCCATCAGGAAACTTGCACAAGCCTCTTAGTTAGCCTCATCCACCAGAGGGCAGACAGAAGTAAGAAGAACTACAATCCTGCAGCCTGTGGAACGAAAACCACATTCACAGAAAGATAGACAAAATGAAAAGGCAGAGGGCTATGTACCAGATGAAGGAACAAGATAAAACCCCAGAAAAACAATTAAATGAAGTGGAGATAGGGAACCTTCCAGAAAAAGAATTCAGAATAATGATAGTGACAATGATCCAGGACCTCGGAAAAAGAATGGAAGCAAAGATCCAGAAGATGCAAGAAATGTTTAACAAACACCTAGAAGAATTAAAGAACAAACAGAGATGAACAATATAATAACCAAAAGGAAAAATACACTAGAAGGAATCAATAGCAGAATAACTGAGGCAGAAGAACAGAGAAGTGACCTGGAAGACAGAATGGTGGAATTCACTGCCATGAACAGAATAAAGAAAAAAGAATGAAAAGAAATGAAGACAGCCTAAGAGACCTTTGGGACAACATTAAACGCACCAACATTTGCATTATAGGGGTCCCAGAAGGAGAAGAGGGAGAGAAAGGACCCAAGAAAATATTTGAAGAGATTATAGTCGAAAACTTCCCTAATGTGGGAAAGGAAATAACCACCCAAGTCCAGGAAGCACAGAGAGTCCCAGGCAGGATAAACCCAAGGAGAAACATGGTGAGACACATAGTAATCAAATTGACAAGAATTAAAGACAAAGAAAAATTATTAAAAGCAACAAGGGAAAAATGACAAATAAAATACAAGGGAACTCCCGTAAGGTTAACAGCTGATTTCTCAGCAGAAACCCTACAAGCCAGAAGGGAGTGGCATGATATATTTAAAGTGACATACAATGGAAAAAAGACAGTCTCTTCAATAAGCGTTGCTGGGAAAACTGGACAGCTACATGTAAAAGAATGAAATTAGAATGCTCCCTAACACCATACACAAAAATAAACTCAAAATGGATTAAAGACCTAAATGTAAGACCGGACACTATAAAACTCCTAGAGGAAAACATAGGAAGAACACTCTCTGACATAAATCACAGCAAAATCTTTTTTGACCCACCTCCTAGAGTAATAGAAATAAAAACAAAAATAAACAATTAGGGGGCTTCCCTGGTGGCACAGTGGTTAAGAATCCTTCTGCCAATGCAGGGGACACAGGTTCGAGCCCTGGTCTGGGAAGACCCCACATGCCGCGGAGCAACTAAGCCCACGTGCCACAACTACCGAGCCCGCGTGCCATAACTACTGAAGCCCATACACCTAGAGCCCATGCTCTGCAACAAGAGAAGCCACTGCAATGAGAAGCCCACGCACCACAATGAAGAGTAAGCCCTGCTCACCGCAACTAGAGAAAGCCCACGCACAGCAACAAAGACCCAACACAGCCAAAATAAATAAATAAATAAATTTATTAAAAACAAACAGACAAAAAAAACAGATGGGACCTAATGAAACAAAAGCTTTTGCACAGCAAAGGAAACTATAAACAAGACGAAAAGACAACCCTCAGAATGGAAGAAAATACTTGCAAATGAATCAACAAAGGATTAATCTCCAGAATATATAGACACCTCATGCAGCTCCATATTAAAAAAACTAACAACCCAATCTAAAAATGGGCAGAAGACCTAAATAGACATTTCTCCAAAGAAGATATACAGATGGCCAAGAGGCACATTAAAAGCTGCTCAACATCACTAATTATTAGAGAAATGCATATCAAAACTACAATGAGGTATCACCTCACACTGGTTAGAAAGGGCATCATCAGAAAATCTACAAACAACAAATGCTGGAGAGGGTGTGGAGAAAAGGGAACCCCCTTACACTGTTGGTGGGAATGTAAATTGATACAGCCACTATGGAGAACAGTATGGAGGTTCCTTAAAAAACTAAAAATAGAATTACAATATGACCCAGCAATCCCACTACTGGGCATATACCCAGAGAAAACCATAATTCAAAAAGACACACGCACCCCAATGTTCATTGCAGCACTATTTACAATAGCCAGGTCATGGAAGCAACCTAAATGCCCATCAACAGATAAATGGATAAAGAAGATGTGGCACAAATATACAATGGAATATTACTCAGCCATTAAAAGGAATGAAATTCGGTCATTTGTAGAGATGTGGGTGGACCTAGAGACTATCATACAGAGTGAAGTTAGTCAGAAAGAGAAAAACAAATATCGTATATTAACGCATGTATGTGGAACCTAGAAAAATGGTACAGATGAACCAGTTTGCAGGGCAGAAATTGAGACACAGATGTAGAGAACAAACGTATGGACACCAAGGGGGGAAAGTGGCAGGGGGTGTGGGGGTGGTGTGATGAATTGGGCGATTGGGATTGACATGTATACACTGATGTGTATAAAATGGATAACTAATGAGAACCTGCTGTATAATAAAATTAAATTAAATTTAAAAAAAAGAATAAACTCATTCAAAAATAAACAAAGGATATTGACAAATACAGCTCTGATTCTAAGGACCCTGTATTTTCAGTTAATTCTGATGTGAAATCCTCCGTTGTTTTCTTATTTCTTTAAGAAAATATTATCTTCTAATAAAAAGAAAATATGTTCATTATGTAAGATTTATTTGGAAATTAGAGATGAAAAAATAGAAATCACCCATAAAATCACCCTATGGAGATAGTAGTAATATCTCGGTATATCTATTTCTAGTGTTGTTCTATACCTAAATATAAATACATATTTACAAAATTAAGAAAAAAAATAAAGTATACAGTTGGATGTGTGTATCCATATGCAAATACTACACCATTTTATATAAGGGACTTAAGCATCCATGGATTGGTGTCTGCGGGGGGTCATGGAACCAATCCCTTGCGGATACCTAGGGATGACCGCACTCCCTTTTACTAGAAGGGAATGAGTTCGATGGAAATGTACGTTTCTTCCTAAATTTAGGCCACTAGTGGGTGATAAGGTTGGCAATAGAGGTCTTTAAATCTCTCCACTCCCATTATGATGACACTTCTACAATATGCTCTTGCTTTATGGAACTCATGTCTCGATATGTCATTAGAACACAGATGTTCTGCCTCTGATTTTGGCATATTTCTTCTAGAATTCTTTCATGGTTAAAGGAAAAGAGAAGCCATTCATCTATATTAAGTAACCCAGTCATGTCTCACTTAGTTTAGTGTTGGACTTTCAGTAAATTAAATCCTCCAGAACATACCTGTCAAGCTGATAACTGACACCCACTCCCTGAATTTTAATGCCATGGACAACGTCTCTAGTCTCTCACTCAGTGACTTTTTAAAACTTCATTTAATAAGTAATTTTAATAAAATTGTTTTTTCAGTTTTTCCAAGGCCATAGCTGATAGAAACGACAAATTAAGAGGATGGAAGATGTATTCTTCAATGGATATCAAAGAAAGAGCTTACAAAAGCAAAGCCACCTGGGAAACACCATAGGCTGCGGCACTGAGATCAGGGTCAGCAGCTCTGCCCACTTTAATATCCAAAAGACCCCAGTGTAGACCACCCAGCCCCTAAGCTGATCGGAAAAAGTCAGGAACATATGTGATACAAGTAGAAAAGAGTCCCATCCTATGGTTAACCTTCTTATCTAGAAAGTGGATATGCATAGAAAATCTTGTTCCCAGACGACCTTGGATAATTGGAGTTTTATTTGTGGAAATCAGTCTTATTTATCAATTTTATGCACTTATGTTTAAACCTTTGTGTTTGTTTGTTTGTTTGAAGTGACCCTACATTAAATGTGAAATTCAATGTAAAGTAAAATATTGCTACATGTTACCTTTTGGACTAAAATCTTCATTTAGCCCCAGAATAATTTGTTATTCATATTTTAATTGGAAGTTCTCCAAAACCATGTCAGAGTTGGAAGTGAGAAATTATATCATCTTCTGTAGTATGGAAATGCAGATGCTGATTTTTTTAAATTAAAGGATGATCAAATATCTGTTTATATCCCCATTACCTGTCTTACTTCTACTCAAAAGAGGTATCTCAAGAAAAATAAATTTTAAACATGGGTGCTACATTTTATTCTAAGAATTGATGTCAGTTTGAAATATGGATCATTTTAAAGGATAAGTTAGTGGATGACTGATTCATAATGTAATTAAAGTAAAAGCACTTTTGAATTGATGTCATTAGTGTCACTCAGGCTTTCTAACAAAATGATCCTCACGCTGTTATCAGACTGATTTCGAGTTTCCCATACTCTGAAGAATAGAGGAGAAGTAGAAATACCAGAACGTTTTGCTCAGCTGATAGCAAAAAGTAAAATCTCTTAGGGCTACCTGGGAGTCAGCAAAAACCATAAGCATCATTGGGTCACAGGGATTTACAGCTTAGAAATCTCTCCAGGTGGTGGACTGTTGAATTGATGTTCTATTCCTTGTCACAGACAACCAAAGAATGTCAGCTTAGAACCAACAGACCTTTCTCACAAAGAGATACTGGGCACAGAAGGGTCAGTTTTTACCCTGGAAGGTATCTGGATCAAATGCATTTATTTCCAGCATCTAATGAGATGCTGATAGAAACATTTAACTTTGACCCCCTTTTTCTAGGAACAGCACCTTCTTTATTTTTGGAATTATCCTGGGATATCCCCACCTTCTGTTCTCCTCATCCTTTTGCTTCCCCAAACCACACCCGCTGTAAACATGTGGTTCTAGAGGAAGCAATGGAGAGCCTCCCTCCTGCCCAGTCGCTCTCACACTTTGAGTCTCTAGAACTTCTTTTATACTAACAGCAGAAGGAAACTCTGTTTTTAAAGGGGTCATGTGATGAGATTAGGCACACCCAGATAAGCCCCATTTTGATTAGCTCAAAGTTGACTGTTTAGTAACCTTAATTACATCTGCAGAATTGCTTTTGTCCTGTAACATAGCGTAATGATGGACAGACAGGGTACCCCAGCTTCTTCAGTCCCTGGGATCTGAGTGGGAAATCTTGGGAGACATTTCAGAATTCTGCCTACCACTGCCTCTTTCCAACTTCATTCTGATTTGGTTCTTCTGAATCTACAAAGAAATTTTTAGTTTTAATGTATTATGAGAACATATGTTCCACTGTAAGAAAAATTCAAAAGAAACACAGAAGTATATTTAAATAGGTTAAAATTGGTAATTGCACCTTTTAGGGAAACAACCTCCGAGGGTTTCCGCTGTGATTTGGAGACAGGGTAGTTTTTCTCCCAGTCACCTTTTTTTCCTGATGAGGCCAGTAGCAGATGAAATCTCCAATTTAAATTCTTTAATATTGCACAAGCCAGAGGATTCCCTTTTGTCGTTTGCTGGTGTACCAGTTGATACCCTGAATTTAAATGGCGGTACAGCATGAATATTTGAAATATGCTACTTCATTACAGCCAGAAAATATTTTATTGGCAACATTATCCTACATTTTTAATAAACACTGTTCTGCTGTTCTGCGTTGCAGTAACATGCATTAAATATTTAAGAACTAACTCCCTAAAAATCTAATTTACTAGCCAGAAAGATGTATTGCATTTTTGAAGAATAGTTAGAAAACAAAGGAGATTTAGTGGGCAAGGGATTATAGTCTTTAAATATTTTTAAAAGCACAAAAAAGAGAATAAATCATTTTGTATGGATCTAGTAGGTTAATCTAGGAATGGTGGGTAGAAGTGGCAAGGAGGTATATTTCAGTATATAGGGAGACTTTTTCTTAAAAATAAAAATAAAATAGAATTCCCTGAACAGGAACAGGCTCCTAGGAAAACCAGTATGTTTCTTTCAGGTCTAGGTGTCCTGACAGAGGAGTCTAAACTCTATGCTAGGAGTGCTAACTTTGTCTGACAAGGGGCAGATAGTAAGTCTTTTCAGCTTTGCAGGCCGTACTGTTTCTGTCACAACTACTTAACCCTGTAGGGTGAAAGCAACCATGGATAATACAGGAATGAATGAGCATGACTGTGTTCCAATAAAACTTTATTTACAAAAATAGTCTGTGAACAGTGGTTTGTCAATCCCTGCTATGTCTTATTTCCTGAACTGCATGGGAGGAAGACCTAAAAATTGACCAATTCCCTTCCATCCTTAAAACTTCAGTGTTACAGGATTCCTTCACTAGGATATAGGAAGGCATGGATACCATTTGCCAAAAGGGTCTTCGTGCCTTCCAGGATGATCTATCCATTCCCACCCCTTATTCAGTTGTGTATCCAGGTTATTATATTGGAAAAGTCTAGTTAAGATTTATTATGACCCCAAATAACTAGGAATGTTATGGATCTTTTAAAAAATGGAAGCCTCTACATGAATTCTGTGGTCTTATTATGAAATACTTATGTATTTAATAGCTGAACACAGGAATGGGACGTTCATAGAATATGTTGACAGGACGAAAAGTTGAAACTGTTGGCAGAAAACCAAAGTCAATATCGGAGCCAAGCAAATACTGCCTGCCTAGAGCCCCATAGGGAAAGCTCAAAGACTGGCCATTTTTAAGTGGCGAGAGACACCCTCACCTCCAGAACCACGAAGCAATTGTGCTTTCAGGTAGAGAATTTCTGTTATTCTGATTGCTTCCAAATAGTTTTTTTTTTTTTTCATTAAGCATTGTTTTTACTTTATGAAGAAACTACTAGTTGATGTTATAATTCCCTGTGTATCTAGAGAATGTAGAAGGAATTAATATTCTTATATGTGGAAATATTTAAATGGAAGATATTTTTAAATCAAAGAGAATATTGAATGATTTAAAAATTTAAAACGGGCTTGAAGATTTTGAATATCTTTCCCTAGGGATTCTGGACCAATACTATTGCTGTGGTTTACAATAATTTTCTTTTTGTTCAAATCAAGAGGCTTCACAAGTGTTTAATTGCCTTCTACCAATTCCCTTTCCATAATTACTAAGAACATAGGTGCCAAATGAACAATAAACACAACAGTAGTCTAGAGGTCTCAATTTGTATCCTGTGCCAAGTCCTTGGGTACAAAATGTACAGAAAACCCTTGCTTTCTATACTGGTAATTGGGTGCTTAGATTTGCTATTCAGACATTTACAAGAAAATCTGTATCAGCTTAAATTAAGGTTCAAGTTGAATATGATCTACAACCAGTAGAGTTATGCGTGTGTTGCCTTCTCTTTTAGGATGATTTCATTCAGACAAGCAGCTTACTTCATTTGCTTGTTTGCTACAGTTTCCTGTGGTGAGTGGATTATCTATAAGACCTAAAGTTAAGGGTGAATGGGAGAGTAATTAAGCAAGACATCCACCCCTCAGGGCACATTAAGGTTCAGCACCAACTACCACTTAGATGTATCGCCTTATATACACCAGAGGGAGGAGCCCAGAGGTGAGAATGTCTTGGTAGGTGTTAACAGAAACTTCAGTTTGGAAATGACTCTCTATAAAGCAGATCTTACTATAGTCAGCCCTCTATTTTTATTATCAACATTAAAAAAAATCAACTTTATCTGAATATTCAAGAGTGCTAGGAATTTTATAGTGTCTGGGGTCCAGTCCAAGTATCATAATATGTATTCAGTACATATTTTTACTCTTTTAGACCTCTGGGGAATTATTTCAGAAATGAAAGTACCTGGTTTATATTTAATTTAGTAAACCATCCACTTGAATAGTTTGAGCTTCAACATCAGGTTTTGATCTTATTTCTCTTTCTATCCATTCCATTAAAGTTTCACAAAAGAGGGATGATTCTGGACTCTGTTTTTCATTAATCATTGTAGAATGGAGTTTCCTCGATGCCACCATTATGGATGATTTCTGAGTCTATGTTGACTTTAGACCACACCACAATGATTGTTTACTTATCTCTCAGATGTATGGTTAAGATAAACACCTCTAGGATAAGGGTTACATTTGGAAAGAAATATAATTTCTTAAGGAAGAAGCTTTTGTTCCCTAAACCAAACTCCCCTCCATCTGCCCCCTCATTCCTAATTGCTCTGAGCCATAATCATTACCACAAACAAATACATTGAATGCTGAGAAGCAGAAGCCAGAGATGCTGTGAACCATGGCCACTTCAATTTTATTATTTTTGAAAAAAAATTTATGATCATGCTAGGAAAATTAGAGGTGCAAATTAGCAGAAAATGAGAAACTACCTATTGTCTGTAGTCTTATAATACAGGAATGGCTTTTGTTAAAAATCTTTTGTTTAGTCTTTCAGATATTTTTTCTGCACACATTTACACGCTCAACAAAGATGTTATTAATTACAAATAGTTTTTTGTAACTTATGTTTTCCATTTATAGCAATCTTTTCATGCAAATAAATATATATCACATTTTCTGGAGCTTAATATTCTTCTCTATTCATGGTATTTTTGTATGTACCTTCTTATATACGTTTATCTCTGTAGAATAAATTTTTGGAAATTAAAATACCAGATATGAAGATGTGCATATTTTTGAAGGTTTTATGACATACATCATAAAATTAGCTTCCAGAAAAGTTATTCCCAAGTTGACTTTTTCTACCAGCAGAGAGAATAATCATTTACCCCACTTAGGTCAACTCTAAAAACCATCTATTTTTTTGTGGCCTAGTATATATTCACTTTTCTGGAAACAATACCCTAATTTATTTCTGAGAACTGCTGCCTCCCAGTTTGGGTCCATGTGATGGTGACCCACACAGGCTTGAACCAGTGAGGAATGCACACATCCTGCTGTCTGCAGTGACCTGACCAGAGCCAAAGCCTTTCAACTTCTAGAAATAAAACTCTAATTTTTTTTTTTTTTCCGATTGGACTTGAATTACGTGAGAATACAGAGGCCTGAGTTTCTGGCCTCATCTTGCCACTCTGTGGAGCTTGAGAGCAAAGACAACACTTGGGAAGAATAGATGACATGACAATTGAAGACAATTAAATTGTGTCTTGAGAGCATCAGCTGAGCACCACATCCAGTTATTTCTGAAGCCACATCCACCATGGGCTCTATGGCTTTTGTATCAGTACATTTCATTTGTGCTCAAGTCACTTTGAACTAGTTTTTTTTTTTTTTTAATTATTTTCAACTAGAATCAGTGCATCAACACTGGTTAATTTAAAATTTTTGCTGGTGAGTAACATGGCATCTAGTTGTTTTAACTTGCCTGTATTTGATTCTTACCATTTTTCATAGCCTTACTAGTTGCCTGTATTTCTTTTGCAATTTATCTTTTCATATCCTTCACCCAATTTTTAAAAATTAAAGTGTTTTTCTTCTGCATATTGATTATGAAATTTTTTTAAAACAAGACTGAATAACCTGCCTGAAGTCCTTGGACACAGGGGCCAGTGTGATATAATTTAACATAACATTTTATGCTATGAGACAACTTATGTAACAGTGCTTTACATACACTCTAAAATATAATACAAACAAGCCTATCATTGCGGTCATCATCACCATCATCGTCGTGGTCATTATTACCAACTTAGGAGGATAAGCAAGACCACTTATCAGAACTTTCTTTCTGATCCACTTCAAAGTTAGCGTATTTTTAGTTGCCCCCTCTCATCAGCAGAGTCACCTGGCAGTTCGCAAAGGCTCAGTTGCAGAATGGGAACTCCCGGGCTAGCACCAGCCATTGTTTGGAACCTTGTTTGTGCACTGGGATGGGGGAGAATGGCTGCTTGATAGTTACGAATCAGCCAAAAACACCAACTGTCTAAAACACAGGTCACTTTGAAGTTATTGTCACTGGACCAGATGGCAACTTGTATTCCCAGAAGCTTCCACCTGGAGAGATCTCTGCTCTTTCTAAATATGAACCTTACCCAAGACTTAGTCATCTTAGCTACACCTCCGAGGGGAAGAGAATCGATCTTGCTGCGTTGGGTGTCGTAATAGGGCCCAGGGTCAGAATCCCCAGAGGTGTGGGTTAGCGCAGAGGAAATTTTAATCTTTAGTGCTTAACGAAATGCATGTGTCTAAGCTGTCCATTCCCTGAAAGGCAATATAAAAATAGGTATTACTAGAATTGAAGTGTGGTTACTGCCCTGGGGAATGGACAAGGTTGTCATTGGAATATGTTATGGTTAATGGACTGTTGACCAACTGCAGAGAAGGTTCTACCTGAATTGGAAAAGCTTAGAAGGCAGACTTTGACGTGGGTCTTTCAAGGTAAACCTAAATTCATATATAAAAGTTAACACTTTAATATATGAAACAATAAAAGTAAAGGTAACACAATACTCTAATAATATGTGGGATGCAGGGGACTTTAGAGCTGTGAACAATTCTAAACAGCAATAGTTCAAAATTTTCAATTTGGTAAATGCGTGCATTTGCTTAAACTATCTAAAACTCTAGCGTCTAGACCCTGAGCAAATATTGCCTCCTTTGCACTCATTCCTAAAGTAATAACTACTTAATAACCCCTAGATTGCTTGAGTTAAACTGAGATGAGGAACATCATTTAACATTGCACATAAGAAAAGAGAACAAGATTAGGAGTCAGAAGAGTTGGGGTTACGTCCCAGGACATTCATTAGCTGTGTGGATCTTGGGCAAGTCTGTACTGCCTTGAGATTCAGTTACATACCCTCTTTCTTAAAAAAAGAAAAAAAGTCAGATGCATATGATGAAATCTGTCTCTAGCTTCCCTTTCAGACCTATTGTGAGAATGTAGTGCAGATGTTTGTTATGAAAGTGCTTTGAAAAATGATCATACATCATTATTTTTAAGGCATGATATTTTCACAGCATGTCAGAAGACAGGGAGAAACCAAACTAAGATTGCATTTGGGGGGAATAATTTACGTACAAATTACTGATTATGATTGAGTATGATTAATAAAAATCAACCAAATATAAAAACCAAACAAATAAATAAATAGGCAGGAACAGGAACTTTAGACTCTTGGAAAATTTATTGAATCCCCTTCCACTGAAACCATAAGTAAGTTAAAAATACAAACAAAGCTAAATTGCTTAAAATTAAATTTTTCTTCTGTTTCTAGAAAGAGATATTGAATAATCCAGATTGTGGAGTTTTAGGTCATTATTACTTAGTCACTGAATAAAAGTGTTGTAGTTTTTAATCTTGGTATATTTTTATTGACAAATACTACAATATAACCCTTAGTTTTCTTAATATAAAAACAAATATATAAATATATATAACAAAAATAAAATATTTGGATAGAGTAAAATATCACTCAAATTTATTGTAGCAAAAATAAAATAAATAAAATTAAAAATAACTTAGAAAAAACCTTAGAAAAAATAGAATAGGAAACCTTAGAAAAAATGGGAGGACTAGGAGACCAGAAAACTTTAATTCTGATGATGATTGCTACTAATGACTTGGGAAACAATTTCCCACCTTATCCTAATAAACTTAAGGCAAATGGACTATTTCTCTAACATGACTGATCTGAAAGTGGAAAGTGCTGAAAAGATTCTCTCAACTGATGGGTTGGCAGAAAATAACCATGGTGGGACTATGCATCATTGCTGTTTTACCTTTGCCATATACAGGTAATTTTGTAGATTTAAATTGCAGGTGTTTTTAAAATTTTTCATCCTTTCCCCCTGCCCCAGTAACACCACTCCGTCAACACACATACACACACTGTGTGCCTGCCATTTGTGTAATAATCAGCCCTTAGTTCTAAACATGGGGGCCTGGCTTAGTCAATATATAGTTTACCTGAGGAGGAGTACTTTTCCTATTTTATAAGATCAAATTGATATCTTAATACAATTTAGTGTAAATTCTTCAATTAGGCATTATTTTCCACTGTGATATCCAAGGAAAACTTAAAGAAAAAATAATATTGTGCCTTTCTCAATACCCCTAGTTATTGTTTCCCCCCAACTTAGTCTACTCACAGAGCTTGATTAAATGTTCCCTTCTAACGCTCCCCAGATATCTTCAATTAAAGGGAAAAATTGCTCCCAGGCACATAAAGTCTCTAAACTCAGGACCGATTTTAGTTTAAAACATTTACAGGTAGGTTTATAGCTTTTAACTAATCATTAAGAAAACTTTTCGTTTTTAAATATTCCATCCTAATTCTTAGCCTGTTTCTTTTCTCGTGTAAAGCAGAATTGGAAAGAGATCCCATTTCTACAACTTACAAATTCCTGCCATCATTATTGCCTTGTTTCTCTTCCACTGCTCATTGATAATTCCAGCATGAAATATTACCTGTATTGCTGCACAGTCCTTGCAGTCTGGGAAGTAAACTAACCCCTTTTCCATGCTAGTGCTCTAAAACATATTGGAATGTATTTATTTCAAGTAGAGTTTGATAGTTTAGTGATGAAATAAAAATTCTAAATCCCCTAATTAATGGGGCAGTTGCCAAAAATGGAATATTATCCTTCAAAACTACCCAGCCCAGACTTCGAAAACAAACATGGTTACCAAAGGGGAAACATGGAAGGGAGGGATAAATTAGGAGTTTGGGATTAACATATACACACAACTGTATATAAAATAGGTAACCAACAAGGACCTACTGTTCAGCACAGGAAGCTCTACTCAATATTCTGTAATAACCTATACGGGAAAAGAATCTGAAAAAGAATGGATATATGTATATGTATAACTGAATCGCTTTGCTATACACCTGAAACTAACACAACATTGTAAATCAACTATGCTCCACTATAAAATAAAAAATAAAAAAAAACCACTACCCAGCCCAAATTGATGATTTACTTCCAGAAGGGAAACTGATTGAATTTGCTCTATGCGTTTTATTTGGACAGCTTGCCACCGAAACATTTATAAAGGAATTGATATGAGAGGAGTCAATTTCAATGTATCTAAGGTGAGCAGTGTTGAAGAATGCCAAGCAAGGTAGACCGGTAGCATTCACTGCCAGTTTTTCACATATGCCATGCAAACCTTCTTCAGTGCGGGCACTGGTGAGTAAAATTCCCAGTGTCTGTTCTTTCTCATGGTGTTTTTAGGACTTAATTGTATTCTTCATAACCTTTTTTTTTTTTCCCCAGCTGAAAACCGGACAGGGCTTTTAGATCTAACCACTCTTCTTATTTACTCAATTTTGGCGTCATTTTTCCTGAAAAGAGTGATTTCCATTTGGTCCACAAATTTCCATTTGTGCTTGCAGAACGAGGGTTCAGCAAATAATGTAGAAGAATGGCTCCCACTGCATCCTCACCTTAACCCTCCCTCTGCAGAGCGGGGGATGTCTATTTGATGAATAACACAAAACCCTAACCCAGTCATCACCAAGGTCTTGCTTTGTTTATTTTCCACTGACCATGGATCATTTTCAACTGGAAATGGACTCTGCAGGTACCTGGAAGTTTAGGAAGCAAAGTAACCTCTGTTTTTCACATTCAGGAACAACTGCCTATTAAAGTACAGTCCACGAGGGACTAGTACTACTAGTACCTACTAGTATAAAGGTGCTGGCTAACGTGGAATCTGGATTCTCACCGAAGCCCTGTGCAGACTCGGAAATTGGTAATTGTACGGCTCCTACTTCACTCTGTGATTGTAGTAGGCAGAAAAAGAGCCCCCCAAAGACATCCACATCCTAATACCTGGAATCTGTGAATATGTTACCTTACAGGGCAAAAGAGGCCTTATTAAATATGTGATTACGTTAAAGACTTTGAGATGGGAGATTATTCTGGATTATATGGATGGGCCCGATGTAGTCACAAGCGTCCTTATAAAAGAAAGAGATACCAGAAGGGACAGAGTCAGAGAGAGAGAGAGAGAGAGAGAGATTTGAAGAGGTTACACTTCTGGCTTTGAAGATGGAGGAAGGGTCCATAAGCCAAGGAATGCAGGTGGCCTCTAGAATCTGGAAAAGGTAAGGAGCCCTGCCGGCCTCTTGATTAAAAAGCCCAGTAAGACCCATTTCAGACTTCTCGACTGCTGATCTCCAGAACTGTGAGATAATACATCCGTGATGTTTTAAGCCACTACATTTGGGATAATTTGTTACAGCAGCCATAGGAAACTAGTACAGTGACATTGTAGAGAAAACTATACGGCCATTTCTTGGTGGTGTCTGTTATCTAGTGAAATGACTCTAGCATAATGAATCAATGAAACCCTGTAGTCTCAGACACAGAGGTAATTTTAATTGAATTATCCAGAAACTTTGCTATGACATTCTACCTTATTTAGCATATCAGCATGTCAATGATAGCATGTTATTGAAGCCAAATAGCCAAGAGTCACTTCTACACAGTATCAAGTGCCGACCCTGTACCAGGCCCTGAATGGGGAGCTCCTGGGAAGACTGGGAAGTTGGCAACAATGCACACCTTTTCCTATCTGTTCCCATCCTCCCCAAACACACCTCCTCCATGGTGTGTTCCAGATTCATTGCTTCGAATTAACTGATTATTTAATTTTTTAATATTCAGATTTGGTTCTTTTTTAAAATATAATTTCTTTGTCTTTATTGATATTCTCTATTTGGCGAGACATTGTTTTCGTACTTCTCTTCAGTTCTTTAGACATGGTTTTCTTTCGTTCTTTGAACATATTTAAAATAGCTGATGTAAAGTCTTGGTATAGTAAATCCAATGTTTGTGCTTCCTCAGCAATGGTTTATACTGACCTTTAATTCTGTGTATGGGCCATAGCTCCTTGTTTCTTTACATGTCTCGTAATTTTTTGTAAAAAAAAAATTAGACTTTTTAAATACTAGCATGTGACAACTCTGGAAATCAAATTCCCTCCTTCCTTAGAGTTTTTTGTTGTTACCATTTTGTGTTGTTGTTACTGTTTGTTTGGCGACTTTCCTGAACTAATTGTGTAAAGTGTTTAGTCTTCGTTGTACATGGCCACGGATGTCTCTGCTTGGTTTTCTTCGTAGTTAGCTAATGACGGGACAGAAGTTTCCTTCAGTGCCTGGAACCAGTGAGTTTCCCAGCCTTGAACAAGGGGCTTTTTGTGAGAGTTAGGGCATGCCTACACTGCCCCCACAGGGATTTTGCAACTTTGCCCTGGTCTCCACTTGCTGCTGACACAGAGCTCACAAAGGTCAACGTCAGCCGGCTCAGGGCTTCCTCAGATCACTCACGGGCTTGTGCACAGCCTCGGTCATGCACGCAGTCAGCTCTATACATGCTCATGGCCTTCTAGATGCCCAGGAATATGTCAGAGATTTTCAGGCTTTCCCTGGTTTTCCTTTTAAGATTTTTATTGGCTTGTGGTTTGTCCCAGCTGTTACTGCTACCTTAGGCAGCTACAATGTTGTGTAATGGCCATAGTTGTTTTTTGTGACAAATACTTCCAAGGAAAACGCCGTTAACACTGAGGAAGCTCTGAGTCAGGTGAAAGAAACTCAATCCTTGGGAGTGGGGTTTTCCTGAAAACTTCCACACAGTCAAATAATGCCAATGCTCTGGGAACAGAGTTTTGGAGCAGCTCCAGCTCCGATCTGCCCCCTCCTGGGGCTGTTAGGCTGCTCGTTTTCCCCGTGACTGAGGGTGTTTTCAAGGCTTCTGTGGAGCTGGGGAGAGGGGATGGGAACAGGGCCAGTTAAAACCCTACAAAACTTGCTGTTCTTATTGAGATTCAGCTGTTTTTCTTGAATAAACTCTCCCTGGACTTTTATAAACCTTTGGTTAATTCTTAGAGTTCTGAAACAACGTTGATTTTGACAATTCTGCCAGCACTCTCCTTACTTTTATGGAGGAGAGGATTTTGGGAGGTCCTTACTCTGTCATTTCCACTAACATCCTGTAGTGCTTTTGGTAAATGAAACAAATGAAAAACAAGCTAGCTTTGAAAAAGAACATGGTCTTTGGAACAAGATAGCCCTTGTCCTACTGTCACCTGGACAGGTCAGACTGTGACTGCACTTTGTATTCAGCTCTGTGTTCCACATTTTGTACGGAGCAACGGACAAGTGGAACACTTCAAAGGAGAGTAACCCGAACGGTGAGATATCTAGAAATCATGGAAAATAAGATACAGTTAAAGAAATTAAACCTGAATCAGAGTCAGGATGACTGTTTTAAATTTTTGTTTTGAAGGACTGTCATTGGGAAAAGGATTAGATTAATCTGTGTAGTTTTATAAGGCAGATACTACTATGATAAAAATAAGAAAAAAATTCCAACACCTGCAGTGATCCAGAAGTGAGCCTTGTCATGAGGTAGTCAGCTCCTTGTCACTATAAATGTCTTAAATAAATGCTGAACAACTTGTCAAGGGTATCCTTGAGAGGATGCAGTTGTAGGTAGGTATGGATGACCCATAAGTTCTCTTCCAGCTTCAAGAGTCTGGTTTGCTTTTTTTTTTTTTTTGAAAAAAATAAAAAAAGATTTAATTAGTTAAGGTCTAATTTCCTAAACTGCCCATCTGAAGATACTATGTTATGGTGAACACTCCCAAAATATGTCCAAGGGGAGCCTGGACACTGGTGGAAATTAAACTATTTGTAAATAAATTGTTCTTTGTGAAAAATGCTCACTTACAATTACTCAAAGAACAAAATATTCTTCTATTGTCAAGGGTTTGTTTTTTTCAAAAATTATATATGTATACTTTTTCCAGTTTTACTGAGATATAATTGACATACAGTCAATTATAAACTTATACATGCATAAGTTTAAAGTGTACAGCATAGTGTTTCGACTTATATGTGTTGTGAAATGATCACTGCTATAAATTTGGTTGGCATCCATCATTTCATACAGATACACACACCAAAAAAAAAAAAGAAAAAGAAAAAAAATTTTTTTTTCCCCTAATGGTGAGAACTTTTAGGATCAACTCTCTTAACAACTTTCAAATATACCATACAGTAGTGTTTTTTATGGGTGAATAATATTCCATCATATATATATATATATATATATATATATATATGCCTATATATATGATGGAATATTTTATTTATATATATATATATATATCTATCTCACAGTGTCTTTATCCCTTCATCTGTCAAAGGAAACATCTTAAGTTTCCATGTCTTGGCTATTGTAAATAATGCTGCCATAAACATGGGGGTGCAGATAGCTCTTGGACACAGTGTTGTTATTTCCTTCCAATATATTCCCAGAAGTGGAATTTCTGGATCATATGATAGTTCTGTTTTTAATTTTTTGAGGATTCTTCATACTGTCTTCCATAATGGCATTTGTTATCTCATATCTTTTTGATAATCATCATTCTAACAGGTGTGAGGTAATATCTCATTGTGGTTTTAATTTGCATTTCCATGATGATAACTGAGGTTGAGCACATTGTCATGTACCTTTTGGCCAGTCATTATCTTCTTTGAAAAAATGTCTATTCGAGTCCTTTGCCCATTTGACAATTAGATTATTTGGTTTCTTTTCTCTTCTTCTTTCTTTTTTTTGGCTTTTGAATTGTGTGAATTCTTTAAGTATTTTGGATATTAACACCTTATTAGATAAATGTTTGCAAATATGTTTTCCTATTCTGTAAGTTGTCTTTTCATTTTGTTGATAAAAATACTAATTTTAAAATTATCATTTTGGGGCTTCCCTGGTGGCGCAGTGGTTGAGAAACTGCCTGCCAGTGCAGAGGACACGGGTTCGAGCCCTGGTCTGGGAAGATCCCACATGCCGCGGAGCAACTAGGCCCGTGAGCCACAACTACTGAGCCTGCGCGTCTGGAGCCTGTGCTCCTCAACAAGAGAGGCCGCGATAGTGAGAGGCCCGCGCACCGCGATGAAGAGTGGCCCCCGCTTGCCGCAACTGGAGAAAGCCCTCGCACAGAAGCGAGGACCCAACACAGCCAAAAATAAATAAATAAATAAATAAAATTTTAAATTATCATTTTGAATATGTAAAACAAAAACTGAAAGATAAGAGTGTCTAGGCTTTCAGATTGTAGGCAATAAGAGGGAATTTGAGAGATGAGAGGATGGCAGAGAAAATGAAAGTTCTTTGGTCAACCTAAGGTTCTAGGGTTGTCCCAACGCTGCATCAGAGCCCAATACAGGGCTCTCTCTCTCTCCTTCTCTCTCTCCTCTCTCTTTGTTTGTGTGTGTAACTCTACCTTCTCACCTTTACTATTTTTATCCAAAGAAATGACCTTAATGGAAAAGTCATCATTCTCATTTGTTTTAAGACTGTAGTCTTACTTCTGTATTTATTTTATTGCCTCCTTCTGAAGTTGTACATTGTTTACCTCATAGGGAAAATCCAAAATACCCTACAAAAGACAAATGTTCCTTTGGTATCAAATGAAGAATGCCAGAAAAGTTACAGAGATTATAAAATAACCAAACAGATGATCTGTGCTGGCTATAAAGAAGGAGAGAAAGATGCTTGGAAGGTAATGCATTGGATTATGAAAACACATAATAGGCCACTTGAGAAAAATCATTTCAAAATATATTTTTTCCAAGAGTACTTCACTATAGTTTTCCAAATAATTCAGAACCAAATAATCTGAAAATTTCATAAGAAGTCTTTAACAAATTGAATATACACATATAATTTTTATATATTATATATTATACATCTCACAATCTTTGCAGGAGCATGCCATAGCTAAGGGAAGACAATTGTAATACAATAATTGTGCTAAAATATAAGAGCATTAGATTTATCTCACCTTGGGTGATGACGTCAAAATTTCTTTGTTGGAATGAACAGAAAATGCAACCATACGCTATTGACTTAAGTCACTTTCACCCCATTCAACAGCTGAGGCACATGAGTATCTGAAGAACTATGAGAATTTTTTTGTGTGTGGTGTGACTACTGAACTTTAAAGGCACATCTGTCATAACCTTCTATCATTTTATTTTTTCCACTCACTGTGACATAGGGTGATTCAGGTGGTCCCTTGGTTTGTAAGCACAATGGAATATGGCATTTGGTGGGCATCACCAGTTGGGGTGAAGGCTGTGCCCGCAGCGAACAACCAGGAGTCTACACCAAAGTTGCTGAGTACAAGGACTGGATTTTAGAGAAAACACAGGATTGCGATGGTCAGTCTTTGATGAAGTAGCCAGCTTGAGAAGCGTCATAGAGATGGGGAAGAGCCCAGCTTAGAGCATTCGTTTTACAACCTGCGTTCAATTCAAGTACTGAGCCTTGGGGTCCTCATCTGCAAAAACGTGGGGAGTGGTGTCTACCTCCTGTCCTTGTCATGAGGGTAAAAAGGGCCAAAGCATAACGCTTTCAACTGTCAGTAATAATGCTGTAATGGGAGAGGAAACAACTGAGGATCTCCGCGACTGTTTGTTGTGAAATAAAATGGCAAAAGAGTGTGATTAAAAAGTGTTTTCTTCTGATAGTGAAACAGACTGGAAGATACGTGACTCCAGATTCTAGCACAGTGCCTGGGATCATTCTAATCTCACCATCTCCTCTGGGTCTCAGTCTGTCTCAGAGATACTGAATTCTTCTCTCGACCTCACCTACGTGGTTGTTCATACCTACTGCTGCCTGCCTCACTTGGGGTGAAAAGCCGGTGAGCTTGGATTTTGTTCTGCCGGGTGGAATCGAAGAAACCTGTGTAACATGCACTTTTGCAAGGAAGAGGTGGGTTATCTGAACCTGGAAGAATAGTAGTGCCCCTTTTTACGTTGGTCTCCTACCTTGGTCCCCCAGGCATTGCCACAGGGCTCCAGGCTGGCCGTGCAGGGGAGACCAGTGGCAGTGCCACTGTCTGGGTGCAGCTCCTGCAATCGGCTCATCACACAGCCTTTGTGGAAGGCAAGGGGTCTGCACTGCTGGGGGTTCCGTGGATACTGGGTTCTGCAACAGTAACCCAAGGAGCAGTATTAGGTAAATTCATGGTAGGAGGAGGCAGCCCTGGAATGAATGACAGCAATTCTTATGCAACACAAATTCCAACTTGACCAGGCACCACAACTGATACCAGGTAGTTAGATTCAGTTCCGTTAAGCTGACATGACATTGACACAGTATTGACCATTTACAAAATATTGTGTAAATTAATTAGAAAAATAGAAAAGCAAAGTTCTGAAAAGAGACTGAGTTTTTCCTTCTATGCTCAAAGACACACTGAGTGGTAGAAAGGACTAAAGATGGAGGGGGCTGAAGGAAAACCACGAGGTCTGAGTTATTTATAAATCACACAGTAGGAAACTGAAGAGTTAAGGTGTTACTCCACAAGTAAATTCTCCAGATTTTATAATATCTGGCTGGATTCCCTGAAATGATTTAAAACAAAAAAATCCCACAACTTCGACTTTTACTTTCGCATGCAATAAAGATATTGGTCTTTGTTCCTTGTGGGTGTTTTATATTTAAAAAGAAAAAAATGGTTTACAATGAAAATCTTTTATCTTAGCTTTTAGTATCCTAAAGTGTGTTTGAATAGGACGTTCAAGTGCTTGCAGGGTAACCCTTGGGCCTTTTTTGGTCAGGGAATGACCTCCTTTGGGCAAAAGAGGAAAGCTTTGAAATGTGGAACTCCCACATTTGGGGTATGATGATCATTTTAAAGTTGCCAATTGGAACCAGTGGTGCTGGAATGGTCTCTTTATTACCCAACATGTGTTCAGTACAAGGGGGAACAGAAGAGCCCTTCACACAGTAAGACCCTCAAAGGACTGAGATGTGTGTAAGAGGCTAAGAAGGCGAGAGGCTGGGGTGACTTCACCCTCTTGAGGGAGAGTAGACTGGAGGGTGTGGGTCTCTGGCAGTGCCACCCACGAGAGGCCGGTGGCAGCGCTACGCCTGGAAGCCGGCACTGCTCTTGCCCTGTGACACCAGCATATGTACCTGTGGGACGTACAGCACCTTACACATCTGATACGAGGTTAGCCAAGGGCTCCAACATGTGTCTCGTTCCTCACCAAGGTTTGGGAAACCTCTAATGTATACTTAAAACTTTCATTAAACCGTGAGCCACTTTCATTCACATCACATATAAATGGGCATTCAGTAAATGTCCAATGAATGAGTACATCTTTATTCTCAAGATGAAGCAATGGCAGCTCAAAGAAGTAGAGAGGTTAGTTCAAGGTCACTGGCAAGGCCAGAGCCAGGACTAAGCTTGCACTCATATCCCAGGTTATGTCTTCTAGGTTCGTATCATGTTGTCTCATACTATGAGGAAGATAAAATACGACAGGAGCACGTATAACAATTATTAGTTATTTTCATTGTTATCTAAAGCAGTGGTTTTTTAATGGGAGACACTCCCACCCAGGGGACATTTGGTAATATCTGGAGACATTTTTGGTTGCCACACCTGGGCAATGGGGTGCTAGTGGGTAGAAGCCAGGGATGGTGCTAAACATCCTACAATGCACAGGACAGCCCCTTACATCATAGAATTATCTGGCCCAAATATCAGTAATGGCAGGGTTGAAACCCTGATCTAAGGTCAGCATTGAAACTTTATCATGAAAAGGGGATATTTCAGGGACAGCAAAAAAGAGGTTGCAGGACATGGGAGTCTGTGTTTTTTTTCAAAGCAAGTCTTGATAAGAAAGAAGGAACTCCAAGAGAAAGCTGACCGTGGCTGTGACTGAGAAGGGGTCACCAGTACACCTGTGTGGCTTTCCCTGCCCCAGACAGAGGATTTTAGGTTACCAATGATCCCAACTTCTGACTTGTTCTTGGGTCCAGTAATTCCCCATTTTCATTAAGGTTCAAAAGCATTTTATTTCACTGGGAAGAAAAAAGCTTTTTTTGAATAGTTTTTAATTAATTTATTTATTTTTTGCCTGCGTTGGGTCTTCGTTGCTGCGCCCGGGCTTTCTCTAGTTGTTGCGAGCGGGGGCTACTCTTCGTTGTGGTGCGCGGGCTTCTCACTGCGGTGGCTTCTCTTGTTGCGGAGCACGGGGTCTAGGCACGTGGGCTTCAGTAGTTGTGGCACGTGGGCTCTAGAGCGCAGGCTCAGTAGTTGTGGCGCACGGGCTTAGTTGCTCTGCGGCATGTGGGATCTTCCCGGACCAGGGCTTGAACCCGTGTCCCCTGAATTGGCAGGCGGATTCTTAACCACTGCGCCACCAGGGAAATCAAAAAAATGTTTAAGATAAAAGTAGTCAACATGGGGCTTCTCTGGTGGCGCAGTGGTTGAGAATCTGCCTGCCAATGCAGGGAACACGGGTTCGGGCCCTGGTCTGGGAAGATCCCACATGCCGCAGAGCAACTAAGCCCGTGCGCCACAATTACTGAGCCCGCGCGTCCGGAGCCTGTGCTCCGCAACAAGAGAGGCCGCGACAGTGAGAGGCCCGTGCACCGCAATGAAGAGTGGCCCCCACTTGCCACAACTAGAGAAAGCCCTCGCACAGAAACGAAGACCCAACACAGCCATAAATAAATAAACAAATAAAATTTAAAAAAAAAAGTAGTCAACATTAGAATTCTAAACTGCAATGCATTAGTTGAAAATAATTTTTAGAATACTTGGTATCAGTGTGAAAAGATGGTTCATTTGACCTCAAAGAGTTTCTATGTAGTTAAGACTCTTATTCTACTTTTATTTGACTGGACAAAAATATTTTGGAATCCTTATATTATTTCAAAGGCTTTAGAGATTTCACTAACTAGCTAGACCAAATTTAGAAAAATATTATTTGGTTTCCCACTGAAGTATATCTCTCATTAGAGTCTTTCTGTTTCTCTCAATAGAGTTGGAGGGTTATCATTATGATCTTTGTAATGAGGCTTTAGGATAGAGATGGGGTTTCATGGAGTAAACAATACAGGGATATAAGGACCTTACATAATCTCACATATCAGTTTTCCATGAAAAGCTTTCTTGGCATAAATTTTCTATTTTATGTTCAAGCTTCATAAAAAAACAGTGCATTATAGATACGTGCTTTTTGTGTAGCTGGAATGTACTTTTATTTTTATTTTGTTTATTTATTTTTGACTGTGCTGCATTGGATCGTAGTTCCCCGACCAGGGATCAAACCAATGCCCCCTGCATTGGAAGCGCGGAGTCTTAACCGCTGGACCACCAGGGAATTCCCTGGAATGTACTTTTAAATAGTAAACTCAAGAAAGCAACTAAGGACTCTTTATGCCAAGATAGGCCAGAAAACATTGGTAGCAGATCAAATAAAAGTATCTGAATAACTGCCTTCCAGATAGAATGTTACAATAGTTCCTTAGCATTTTGCATAAAGACGACTTCTAAGTTCAAATCCCCCTTAACTTTCTACCCCAGGGAACAAAAATGCTGGCTTCTCTCTTCTTCTCAAAAAGTCTCCAACTAGTCTATATGGGGCTAAGCTTCAAATTTACTTTTTCCTTACTGTCTCCTTCAGTCAGTTCTATTTCCCCCATATGTCCCTTCCTGTAAGAGCTTTGAAAGGACCTTCCAGTGTTCCTGATCTGGGGTCATCTTTCTACGTAGGCATTTGGCCACAAGGCACTGGCTATTCCACACCTTCAGAAGCCGTTCAGATAACGGCAACGTTGTTATGATAGACATAAAATGAGACTGTCTCTCTCTGTCTCCAAATTTTGAAATAAGCCAAGTAAACTGGCAACACTTTCTAGATTTGGAAGATCACACTAATATCAGCAATACTGTCCCTGAACAAAACACAATATTTCCTCTGGTACCTATAATTTCAGCAAGATCTGAAATGGGGACTGACTTGTCATTTTATTCTTCTCTTTGTCTTCAGAATATTTTTTTTAAATCATGACTCCATTTATAAACCTAAGATCTTGTTTTGCTTTTCTCTGGAAAATATGAAGTCTTCTCTGAACCGTAACATCTTTCTCTAAAATTTATTTAAATCAAACGTATTTTAAAAGGTTTTTAAATTTTTTATTTCTTTTAGGTTTTCAGGGGACCACATAGAGATCCTTAGAGCTAGTTAGTGTTTAATGTTCTAAGCGAGGACCTGAAGTTTGGAGAGAGAATGCAGCTTGGCCAGGGAAGCACGGGTAGCTAGTGTAAGTGCAAGAGTCTGGTTTCTGCTTAAGTTACATGACCAATAAACTAATGAAAGATCTGGGTAACAGAGGACATGCACCATCTTGATTTCCATAGAGCTTCTAGACCTTCTTCAAGGACCATGGGAAGGCTCTGAACAGAAATATAATCAAGTGAAACCCCACAAAGTATTCCACAAGCTTTCCTCTCTATGAACTGCAACAAGTCCTACCACTAGGAGGTGCCCTTATGGACAAAGGGAACTGACCTGTTGTTTTTGGATTGCTTGTCACTCAACAGCTAGACAGTCACTTCTTAGCTCTCCATTGGTGTCTTAGTGCACTGAGATCTAAAGAAAGTTATGTGGACTTCCCTGGTGGCACAGTGTTTAAGAATCTGCCTGCCAGTGCAGGAGACATGGGTTCGATCCCTGGTCCGGGAAGATCCCACATGCCGCGGAGCAACTAAGCCCGTGCGCCACAACTACTGAGCCCACAGGCCGCAACTACTGAAGCTCACGCACTCTAGGGCCCGCATGCGGCAACTACTGAGTCCGTGTGCTACAACTATTGAAGCCCACACGCCTAGAGCTCGTGGTCTGCAACAAGAGAAGCCACCGCAATGAGAAGCACGCGCACCACAACAAAGAGTAGCCCCCACTCACCGCAACTAGAGAAGCTCGTGTGAAGAACCAACGCACCCAAAAATAAAAAATAAAAAAAAAGAGGGCTTCCCTGGTGGCGCAGTGGTTGAGAATCTGCCTGCTAATGCAGGGGACACGGGTTCGAGCCCTGGTCTGGGAAGATCCCACATGCCGCGGAGCAACTAGGCCCGTGAGCCACAACTACTGAGCCTGCGCATCTGGAGCCTGTGCTCCGCAACAAGAGAGGCCGCGATAGTGAGAGGCCCGCGCACCACGATGAAGAGTGGCCTCCGCTTGCCACAACTAGAGAAAGCCCTCGCACAGAAACGAAGACCCAACACAGCCAAAAATAAAATATAAATTAATTAATTAATTAGTTATTTAAAAAAAAAAAAGAAAGCTATGAAAGTCGCATATTTTTCCATTTTTCAGAAGAATTTTAAAGTCTAAAGGCATTCAGTGTTTGCAAGTGGGATAAAAAAGAGCTGGGCTCATTAGAACGAATCCTACCTTCCTAGACCTCTGAGGAGGTAACACTATATAAATGGAAACTGTGATTGCAGAAGAGCAGGGCATCTACAATCGGCCCCTTACTTTCTACCCACTCTGTAACCCCCGAACAGCTGAGTTTCATTTCTCTGCTATTCTGAGCATCAGCAAGTCCATCAGACTTCCCTTGTTTTCTTTTTAAATGGTGAAACTCAAGTTAGCCTGGAATTAATGATTAACAGTTGGTATTTGAAAGTGTGGTTAAGTGCAGCTTTGGCCAGCAGGAATCCTAATTTTGACCAACTGCTAAGGCACACGGGCAAATTCAAGTTCTCTAAGCTTCTCTGTGTGTCACTTGTTTGAATGCATAGTAAAATGAGGGAGAAAGACATTAATGTATTGAAAAAGCAAGCACCTCTACCAAGGTACGTGTTTGATATGCAAAGATTTTAAGGACTTTCACAGGCATGCTGTACAAAGAGACGATGTTACATCACACTGGGAACCAGTAAAAGTAAATATTAAAGTTAAGTGAACATTACCTGCAAAAACTCATTTAGAGGAGGATGAAAACCATTTTGGAAAAAGAAAGACATTCTTATTAAGAATTGCAGCAAACAAGGAGTTTCAGGTATGATTTCAAAAATTATTATTTAAGATTTCCCTCAAGCAATTATTCCTTGAAGTGCCTTTTTCTGTTGTACCATGGGGTTTTAAAATATTTTTACAATAGACAATGATTGATTTTTAAAATGTGTCTGATTTAACATTTTGGAGGTTTTTAGTTAATAACCATAAGCAATGTGGGAGGAGATGCAGAACGGAAGAAGAGTAATAGTTTGTACTCAATAGCAAGTATTTTACAAATTAAAAAGATTTTCAAGAGCAATATGAACAAATCAGAAGACTTGATTTGTCTCATAGCAGGTTTTTCACAGAGCTGTCAGTTCAGGGCTTTGTGGGGATAAGTACATGTATGAGTGACCAAGACAACCTAGGAATAATTTGTAACATAATTTTTAAATTAGAAAATTTTGTTAGTAAAAAATCATTTATAGCTTCTGTGATAGATTTAGAAAAGAAACTTCGAAGATGGAAAGAAAGGAAATGAATTGAAAGAGAAGAAAGAAATGGAAAAATTGGGATGGGGAGAGGGTCAGATGATGGCAGTGAGAAATGTCTGATTAATAGTGAGCTGAAGGTGGAGGAGAGGGAGGGAAGGGAGGAAAGTGAGAGGACCCTTCCCTTTTAGCCCTTGGTCCTTCCCAACCATGAACATGTTGACCACTGCACATACGACCATGCTGAGGAACGCTCTAGGGTTGGGGAAAGATACAATTCAGCTTATGATAGGAGCTCTGTGAACACTACTGAATTAACTACTCCTCTCCCTCCGTATTTCTTGTAAACTCTGATATCAGTAAATTAATTATAAATTCACATTTTGTGTTCTAAACACATGTACATTTTTCTTTTTGTAGGATGACTTTATTATATCAAATGGTACATTTCATTTTATTTGCCTCAGTTTCTGGTGGTAAGTAGAGTTTTATCTTTAGTATGGACTGGGAATAGCTTGGTTCCCTGACTTGTGGATGAGAAAACAGAAGGGTATAAGCCCAGAGAGGAAAATCACACTATTGTCCCCATAGATGTGGGAGAATTCCATGCCATCTACTCCAGGGAAGGAAATAAAGTCTTTTTATTTATTTTCTGCTTAAGCCTTCAGGGTTTTTCAAAGCAGGGAAGGAAATTGAGGTAAACGAATTGTTTATGATAGTAAGAATCTATGTCTGTATCTATATCTATATCCATATCTGTACTATGTTTATGTCTAAATCTATATCACACATTTAAATGATATTTAAGACCAATATTAAAAAGCAGAAATCTTGACTTGCCTCACTGATTAGTCAATTTTCCATAAAGCAGTCAGTTCAATGCAACACACACACACACACACACACAGGCAATTTTGGACTGAAAAATGTCCCCCAAAATGTCCAAAAATGCAAATATTCCTACATAGTTCATGCATTTCAATAATTTAACCACTGCTGTGAATTCTCCACTCTACATCATGTCCACTAAATTTGTTTATAAATTACTTAACCAATATTCAGAAGGACATATCAGTTCAAGTATTTTTAGCCCTTATATTTATTCTTTATTTAAAATGAAAGTTTAAGCATTCCTTTTAAAAAAACCTTACATATATTACATTTAATTTCTGCTACTGTTGCTAGCATTTAATGCACAGTAAACTTTTTTTCTGGCATATGTGGAAAATGGTAAATCTAGGTAAAGAGATATAAAATAAAACAAATTTCACTACAGTTCATAATTTCATTTTTCTTTGTGACAAGATTCTTATCCAGGTTATTATATTCCTTCATTGTCATCATTATGAAATAGTATTGTTATTTAATTGATAGGTCAGTAGTAACTCAATGGACATATTTTGAACATTGGACCCAACAACTGCATCTCTACATATATACATTCTTTACATATGCGTATGGAACATTTACAAAAATTGACCACATAAAAGGCCCTAAAGCAGGTCTCAACAAATTTTAAAGGATTAAAACTCTACAGAGCATGTTATCCAATCACAATAGAATTGAGATAAAATGCAAGAAAAGACAACTGGAAAATCACAAATGTTTCAAAATTAAATAATACCCTTTTAAATAAATATCGGTCAAAGAAGAGATCACAATGGAAATTAGAAAATGTATTGAATTGAATAATAATGAAAATACGGCTTATCAAAACTTTGGGACGTAGCTAAATTGGTGCTGAAATCAAGTGTGTACACTTACGTGCATATATTAGAATAGGGAAATGGTAAAAATTAATGATGTAAGAATCCAGTTTAAGATGATGGAAAGAGAAGAGCAAATTAAATGCAAAAAAACTAGACAGAAGAAAAAAATAAAACAGCAGAAATTAATTAACTGAAAAACAAACATATATTAGGGAAGCTTAACTTAGTCACAGTCTCCAAAGCATGTTGTAAGGCCAGTGTGATCTTGATACCAAAACATGACAAGGACATTGAGACAGGGATATTATGACATTTTGACAATATACAAAAACAGGCACTTTCTAGTTCACCCAAAACAGATTAACCAGTTTTTACTGGCACTAAGAAGCTGTGTTTGGATTTGGAAAATCAATCTGCCTTGTAAATTTAAATGATCCAATTAGTAGGTGGTATATTTTAAGAAATACAGCACCTATATTAAACATGTAAAATCTGTTTAATTTACCAAATAATTAATAAGCTTCTTAAAAGTAACATTTTAATATAGCATGCTTGCTTTGCACTAAGAGATGGGATTTGCTTGGTCAATGGGACTATTTCGAGGTGCGAATAGACCCTCCATTAATGGAGGCTGCCGTACAGCTTCCTTAGAAGCAACACAGCCTGGGGAGAGGAGGAAGATTCTGTTCACCCGCAGGTCATTCTCAGGGAGCTGCCAATTTTGGAGAAAATCATGTTATATACAGAGGTTATAGATGGGTAATATAGAAGGCATATGGGGTGGATTTTTGAGGAGAGCTGTGGCAGGGTCCTTGACTCTCTTCTCCCACGTATCCCTTGGCAGTTTAGTGAACTGGACTCCATCCTCAGAATAATGTTTTAAAGAAATGAAGTGAAAATACATAGGATTACCAAACAAATAAACTATATTTAAATATAGTTAGTTAAACTGTAAAAAAAAATTATATAGAAATAGATGTGCTTCTTATTAACACTTTATGTAATAAGATTTAGTGGTGGGTCTAAAACTGCATAGTAATTACCATCAAACTAGTAATGAGTGATAATGATATTTTGAGATATCTGCAACTGTAGTGTTTTTAAATCTGCAATTTTTATTATGACAAAGGCACAGATACTGTGAACCCTAATGCAGTTTGTTCTTACATTAATAATGGAAATATATGCCATATTTTAGTTAGAAGCTAGGGAAGATAAAGATGAAATTTGCCCCCATTTAAGTCCATGGACTGTATACTCCTATAAGCCTTAGTGACAATTTCTACTGTTTTTTACCTATATACTTTCCCACATATTTATTGGTATGTTGGTTATTACTACAATAGAAATTAGTTATTTTTAATTTTATTTATTTTATTTTTGCTACAATAAATTTGAGTGATATTTTATTCTGTCCAAATATTTTATTTTTGTTATATATATTTATATATTTGTTTTTATATTAAGAAAACTAAGGGTTATATTGTAGCATTTGTCAATAAAAATATACCAAGATTAAAAACTACAACACTTTGATTCAGTGACTAAGTAATAATGACCTAAAAATCCACAATCTGGAATATTCAATATCTCTTTCTAGAAACAGAAGAAAATTTTAATTTTATGCAATTTAGCTTTGTTTGTATTTTTAACTTACTTATGGTTTCAGTGGAAGGGGATTCAATAATTTTTCCAAGAGTCTAAAGTTCCTGTTCCTGCCTATTTATTTATTTGTTTGGTTTTTATTTTTCTTCCAGTTTTATTAAGGTATAGTAGACATACAGCACTGTATAAGTTTAAGGTGTACAGCATGATGATTTGACTTACATACATTGTGAAATGATGACCACAATAAGTTTAGTGAACCTCCATCATCTCATAGAGATACATTAAAGAAATTGAAAAAAATGTTTTCTTATGATGCAAACTCTTAGGATTTCCTCTCTTAACAACTTTCATATGTAATGTACAGCAGTGGTAATTATACTTATGTTGTACATCATGTCCCTAGTACTTATTTATCTTATAACTTGAAGTTTGTACCTTTTGACTTTCTTCATCCAATTCCCCTCTTCTCCAATGTCTGCCTCTGGTAACCACAAATCTGATCTCTTTCTAAATGAGTCTATTTGTTTGTTTTTGAAGTATAATTGACCCACAAGACCATATTAGTTCTTAAAAAACAAAACAAATGAACAAACATAACGAAACAGAAACAGTCATAGAAAAACAGAATAAACAGGTGGTTGCCAGAGGGGAGGGGGATAGGGGGAGGAGAGAAACAGGTGAGGGAGATTAAGAGATGCAAACTTCCAGTTGCAAAATAAATGAGTCACAGGTATGAAATGTACAGTGTGGGGAATATAGTCAATAATTATGTAATATCTTTGTATGGTGACAGATGGTAACTAGACTTGTCATGATGATTACTTTGAAATGTACAGAAATATCCAATCATTATGTTGTGCGACAGGAACTAACATAGTGTTGTAGGTCAATTAAACTGGTCCATTTAGGAAATAAAAACAAAAATAAACAAATGGGACCTAATGAAACTTAAAGGCTTTTGCACAGCAAAGGAAACCATAAACAAGACGAAAAGACAACCCTCAGAATGGGAGAAAATATTTGCAAACGAAGCAACTGACAAAGGATTAATCTCCAAAATATGCAAGCAGCTCATGCAGCTCAATAGCAAAAAAACAAACAACCCAATCCAAAAATGGGCAGAAGACCTAAATAGACATTTCTCCAAAGAAGATATACAGATTGCCAATAAACACATGAAAGGATGCTCAACATCACTAATCATTAGAGAAATGCAAATCAAAACTACAGTGAGGTATCACCTCACACCAGTCAGAATGGCCATCATCAAGAAATCTACAAACAATAAATGCTGGAGAGGGTGTGGAGAAAAGGGAACCCTCTTGCACTGTTGGTGGGAATGTAAACTGATACAGCCACTATGGAGAACAGCATAGAGGTTCCTTAAAAAACTAAAAATAGAACTACCATACGACCCAGCAATCCCACTACTGGGCATATACCCTGAGAAAACCATCATTCAAAAAGAGTCATGTACCACAATGTTCATTGCAGCTCTATTTACAATAGCCAGGACATGGAAGCAACCTAAGTGTCCATCAACAGAGGAATGGATAAAGATGTGGCACATATATACAATGGAATATTACTCAGCCATAAAAAGAAATGAAATTGAGTTACTTCTAGTGAGGTGGATGGACCTAGAGTCTGTCATACAGAGTGAAGTAAGACAGAAAGAGAAAAACAAATACCGTATGTTAACACATATATATGGAATCTAAAGAAAAAAAATGGTTATGAAGAACCTAGGGGCAGGACAGGAATAAAGATGTAGATGTAGAGAATGGACTTGAGGACACGGGGAAGGGGATGGGTAAGCTGGGACGAAATGAGAGAGTGGCATGGACATATATACACTACTAAATGTAAAACCGATAGCTAGTGGGAAGCAGCCGCATAGCACAGGGAGATCAGCTCGGTGCTTTGTGACCACCTAGAGGGGTGGGATAGGGAGGGTGGGAGGGAGGGAGACGCAAGAGGGAGGAGATATGGGGATATATGTATATGTATAGCTGATTCACTTTGTTATAAAGCAGAAACTAACACACAAAAACAACAACAACAAGAACAAAACACACACACACAAAACAAACCAAAAAAACTGGTCCATTTAATATAGTGAGGTGATGTAGTACGTTATCACATCCAGGGCCATCGAATGCTACCCGCAGATGATCACTGTGGAGCCTTTGTTTCATATAAACATGGAGTTTAGACACGGAGCAGTGCTGGGGAAAGGGAATAGCAGAGGCCATTCTAGACCTGCAAGCATTTTTGCCAGCGAAGATCTGAGAAACGAATCAATTGCTCACAAAGCATCCACGTCTCCAAGACAATCATTCAGAAGCACCATTCCATTGAGGCACACGTGCCATTTAGTGATTTTCTTTTCTATCTGAGGCTGCTTATCCAATAAACTAAAAGGTTTTATTGCCCTGATTTCCATGTTCAGGCATATTTCCTGTTAAGTAGCCCTACTTCACTTGCCTTTGTGAGATTATTACCTGATTGGGTATGTGCTCACTAAGATCCCAAGTAACACGTGTCATGTATTATAACACAGAGTGTGTGACCAAGCTGTTCCAAGATGCCTACTTTAAAGGAGGAGACATTACTGTTGTTTTCACACCAAATGCCAAGCACTGCCAGATAGTCTGCACCCACCATCCAAGGTGTTTGCTCTTCACTTTTATGGCTGAATCATCATCTGAAGATCCTACCAAGTGGTAAATGTTTGCTTTTCTACATAGAGGAAATAGATTTTATACGACAGACAGACAGACAATTACCAACAATAAATTGCCATCTACCATTTTATAAAATTTAATGTTAACAATTGGAAAATGTATTTTCCTTCCGTTGAAATATTAAATATTACAGAAAAAAGAGTAGTGTTTAGGCAGGTCAGGAGGAACAGACATGCCCCTCAGTGTGGTTTCTTGTGGTTTCAATATTAATGATACTTTCTCTCTGATTTCTTTCTACTTTAATGCCAATTAATCATTTTGTTCTTTGTTTTTCAATTGATTATTGATATTTGATATGATTTAAACTGGTACTTTTCCCTCAATTATTTTATTAGAAAAAAATTCATTATTTATAAAGGTAATTTGAAAGAATAGTACAATGATTTCCTATCGCCCCCAAGATTTTTTGCCATTTTTGTCTTCCCTATTATGTATGTGTAGATGTCTAACCATTTGAAATAATTTGAAACCATCATAATACTTCACCCCTAAATATTTCAACATACATTATCTTACACAAAAAACATTAAAAATTAATAAGAATCCCTTTATATCATCTCAATTGTCCCCCAAGTGTAATTTATAGCAATTAACCAGAATCTTATTAAGATTCGCAAATAGCATCTGGTGGTTTTGTCTCTATAGTCATATTCTTAAAATTTTTAGGACATTCCATCCACCATTTTTGTTTCCATATTGAGCTTGAAAATTTAATAATAAAGCTTTACTGTAGAATGAAGTTATTAACATCTTTGTGTATTATTACTGCATTCATAGTATTTACATAGTGCCCTGAACTTATAAAATTTACTATTCTAGAATCTACAACAGAGATTGGCAAACTTCTTCTTAACAGGCAGAGAGTAAATATTTCAGGCTTTGTGGGTCCAGAGGCAAAATCAAGGATATTATATAAATACTTACACAATGATTTAAAATGTAATCATTAAAAAGTATAGAAACCCTTCTTAGCTCATTAACTGTACAGAAACAGGCAGAGAGCTGCATTTAATCAACAGGTCATAGTTTCCAGTTAGGAAGGAGCATTACATGTGATCTTTTCAATGTCGGGATGTTGGAATGAAAAACAAACTCACAGTCTTGCTAAGAATATATTTGTTTTGACATGAGATGGAGAAGTTTGTTTCCCTCTCTTTGACTCTCTGTGTGCTGACTTTTAAGACCCATTATTTTAAAACATAGATTTTCACCCAGTAATGTTATTTTTTTTAAAAACAGGTTTACTTGCATCCTGAAAGACAGTGTTGCAGAAACACTGCCAATGGTCAATATGACGGGAGCAATTTCTGGATATTCTTCCAAGCAATGCTCAGACCAAATAAGTGGTAAGATGTCTTGCTAGAATTGATATATACTAGTTATTGTGATGTGTATGTGCAGTTACATCAGTTTTGTGGCTATGAAATAAAACCCTGCTATATGGAAACGAGGTCTCCTAATGAAGTTCTTTCCTCGTAGAGTAAAAACTAGCATACATGCCTGTCCCCCCTACCCCATTATAGTTCATTAAAATTTATCTCATAGGACGTATCTAACTACATCAGTTCATCATTCATTTATTTTCTTTCTCCTTCGCAGCTTAAAGTTTTATATGAAAGTCCTTATTAAATATATTAATTCAAATCAAAGGAAGCAACCATAAAGGTTAAGATGACCCTTGTCTTAATGGTGAGATATTCCAGATACTTGAATAAGTTAATTAGTGAATCAGTCCATCAGTGGAGTTAAGGAGACAAGAGATGCCAGTTCATAAAGCTGAAGCAGAAATGTACAAGTCTAATATTGCTGCAGTGTAAAAAGAACACTGACATTCTCTTACTGTTTCCATGTGAGAGTAGGAGTTGAGCAGATTAAAATAAAACTAGAGGCCTTCTGAGGAAAAGTCAGGGGAAGAAATGAAAGAGCAAGTCTGGAGGGACGGTTGCTAAGATAGAATTATCAGATGCCCCCAGAGACTGGAAGATAACCATATTTTCTGATTTTATTTCCAGCTTGCAACAAAGATATTTATGTGGACCTACATATGAAGGGCCTGAACCATAACAGCACTATTACCAAGAGTGCTCAGGAATGCCAAGAGAGGTGTACGAATGACATGCACTGTCACTTTTTTACATTCGCTACAGAGCACTTTCCAAGCGTAAAGTATCGGTGAGTAAGCTGTGGACTGAGCCCAAGGACCTTAGATTATCCGATAGAAAACAAAATGGGATTCTTTTTTTTTTTCCTTCAACTTGTAGGGGTTAAAAATTTATTTTTTACCCCTACAAGACAATTCTATAATAAGTACTCCCAGTTTTCTTGATGGAAAATGCATTTAAAGTCCAACTTGGATGCATTTCATTTTGTAGTACAGAGTCTGTCTTTCAATGACGCTTTTAAAAAATGTTTAATACATCTCCTAGCTAATTTGAAGAGCGCTACATTTTTAAAGTGGCAATTTTGAAACAATTACAGTGGTCTGACAGTTCCATTCTCAGACTAAAGGATGCTACAGTATGAATCTATAGAATCAAAATGAAAAAGCTACTCAGATATCCTTCCAAATAACAGTTCCCCACCTGAGACAAAGTAACTGAAACCCATGTGAAGTATTTTAAAAACTTGCCCCCTACTGGATTTAGAAATATTCCAGGTATAAACCTCCTGTGTAAGAATATAAAAGGATCTGATCTGTAATTGATTAATCTCTTTTCTCTTAAAAAATATTTTTAGGGAAAAATATCATTAACTTTTTTATTTAGAAATATTTGAGATGTTCTGGATTCGTATAGGAAACTACATTTATCTGAAATCAAACAATGAAAGAAAAGTTCAAATGACTGGTATTTGGATTTTAACATTCTGCTCTACACATTCACAAAAAGCAGATGAGTGGAAATAAAGCGTCAAAGATTTGTTTGAAGAAAAGCAACGATAACACAGAATGAAACCCTCAAATTAATAATTAAGTTTTCATGGCTTTTCTTTAGCTCAGCTCAAACTACACCTTTTTACATATTTTACGTCTAAGATTCAATGCAGCATGAACAGCAAGCCAGGAAATTGTGAGTTGCTACGTATTATAAAAAAGTTAAAATGCTAAAATTGAGAAGAGCTTGAGAAGTCATCAATTCCTACACCTCTACTCTTCATGTCACCACCCATCTAAAGCTGTCATTTTACTGATGAAAAAATAAAGTTGACAAAATTCACAGGACCACCAGCTCTTGGCAGAGTTGGGACTCAAAACCAGCTGTCCAGTCTCTCAAATCTATACTTTTCAGAGCAATTCTTTAGCTATCATGCCCAGGCCGTCTCTAAATGTGAGTTTCTTATTATCTTATGTTTTTCCTTATTTGCATTTGGAGGGATAAAATATTTGTCCATTTTGGTCTTTATTTAGTAACACTTGTCTGTTGAAGTTCACCCAAACGGGGACGCCAGCCAACATAGCAAAGCTCAGTGAAGTGGTGTCTGGATTTTCACTGAAGCCCTGTGCGCTTTCTAATCTGGGTAACTATTATTTTCTTAATGAGGTAGTTTAGCCATTAAATAGTAGGTGCTGATTATGTGTACGATGGGCATAACTTAGGATACCAATTTGTGCCTACTGATGAAATGGACCCAATGATCTTTCATCTTCTTCATGAGAAAAAATTCATTATGTTCTATATGATTAAAGCTTATATTTTAATTTAAAGCTTAAAACAATCATTTCAGTTATCCTAATTTTAAAAAATGTAAAAGATCCTGGGATAAACTAACTTTTAAAAATTACTAAGACCTTGTTTCTTTAGTACAATTTTAGGTTCGCAGCAAAATTGAGGGGAAGGGATAGAGATTTCCCATATACCCGCTGCCCAGACACATGCACAGCGTCCCCTATTACCAACGACCCCCGCCGGATGGTACATTGGTTACAACTGACGAACCTAGACTGACACACATACAGTCACCCAAAGTCCATAGTTTACATTACGATTCACTCTTGGAGTTGTACATTGCATGGGTTTGAACAAATATGTAATGGCATGTTTCCATCATTAGAGTATCATTCAGAGTATTTTTCACTGCCTTAAAACTCCTCTGTGTTCTGCCTATTCATCCCTCCCTCATTCCCCAACAAACTTTTTATATGGAATTTACAAATACCATGAGTGGGATTTTACCTTTACCGATGCTACTGGTGAACTGACTTTCCAAATATGGTTTCTTCTGTTGTACAGCTTGTATTAGGGACATTTTCCCTAGAACGATGTTTGCAGACAGTAACATTGACAGTGTCATGGCTCCAGATGCTTTTGTCTGTCGCAGCATTTGTACTCACCATCCCAGTTGTTTGTTTTTTACCTTCTTTTCTCAAGAATGGCCAACAACATCTGAAAGGTAAGGAGTAAAGATTGTGTCATGTGTTATCTTTTCAAACAGTTGATCAAAAGCCACCATTAAAAACTCTGAGCAACTACAAATTTTATCTAAATGTCTGTCAAGGATACATAAAAGTTGCAAAGAAGAATTCCTAGTTCCTCTTTCTTTCCATTCCCCACCTATTCACTGCAAATCTGGTGTTACTCAAGACTCTTGGCTTTTCTTTATGTTAGGGAGGTCTCTGCCTTTAGAGAGTTGCTAGTTCTGAAAGGAATGAAGAAAATAAGAATGGTCATTAGGAGGCATCTTAGTTCAATGCCTGGTTAAAATAATTGAACCTGGAGCAGAAAGAATTGGAAATATCAGTGACTTGTCAAATCCAAAGTGGAGAGGGGTGGAACGATGGCCTTCATCAACAGAATCGTGGGTAATGGTGGAGGGAGATTTGAGAATTTAGACCCTGCTTCCCTACTGATGGGTATTAACATTGGAAACCATAATAAAGCACAGGAAATTGCTATTATCATCAAAGGGATGTTTGCTGGGGTTGCTGCTCCTCATTAACAAAATTCACTAAAAAAAAGAAGAAATCTTAAGATTATTTGCTTAAAAATCTAGATTGTATGTTTATCTTAATCTGAATTCTCAGAACCCTTGTTATTTGCTTGACACTGCTGTTCATTGTTGGGGAGAGTGTCCCCCAGAGCCATCCAGCCAAAGTAAGCCCTTGAGTTCCTGTTTATCAAGCAAGACTGTTTTTTTATCAAGTGAGGATATAATTCCGGAAGTATAATGCTAGGTTTGTCACATGAGAATATATCTGTTACTTTCATTTTCTCAACATGGATCTAAATGCGGGGATACCATTAGTCAACTCAATAGATTAAAAACTCTGCACTACTTGGACCAGAGTGGAAGTAAAAGAGAAGTGATTAGATTGGGATATATTGTCAATGTAGAGCCAATAAGATTTGCTGACGGATTGAATGCCAGCTGTGAAGTAGAGTCAATGATAGCTCCAAGATTTTTGGCCCAAGAAAATTGGAAGGATGGCAATGCCAATGAAGAGATGGGGGAAGATTTCTTACAGAGATGATTTCAAGAGGCAAGAGGTGCCTGGTAGCCATCCAGAGAGAAATATTGAATTGGTGGTTAGAGAGGGAAGTCTGGGATTTAACAAAGGAGGTTTATGCCCTAGATCTGTGTTAGGTGTCACCAGGATACAGCTGGTAATTAATGCCAATGAAACTGGTGAGGTCACCAAAAAATTGAATGCAGTCAGAGAAAGAGAGGAGGTCAAAGATTGAGCCTCGAGGCATTATAAACTTCAGAACTTAGAAAGATGCCTTTGTAATGTGTTATTTTGTCTTAATCACTGCTCTTTTTCTTTTTTATTCCTTTTATAAAATTCCCAATCAATACCTATAAGAGGAGCAACACATTTAATCCTCATTACAAGGTGAGAGAGGAACATGGGTGCTACAAGCCAAGACTTGGCTTCTTAAATTTACGTTAATGAATATTAAGTAAAACTAAATATCCATTTCCTCAGCTGTATTAGCCACATTTCAAGGACGCAGCCTATGGCTGGCTAGTGGCTATTGTATTGGCTGGCATAGACGTGGAATATTTACGTCATTGCAGAAAATTCTGTTGGACAGCACAGCTCCAGACTGTGATTTTGTGCTAATTAGGAAAAGTTACTTCCTCCCAGAAAGATGCTGCCTGGGTGTGGAGTCTGTGGTGGATTTTGCTTATCCCTGTCTACGCCTACAGCAACTCTGGGTAGCAGATTTGTAGGTAGCATGAAAATTCTTGAATCGTTGAGATAGTCTAGGAGAGTTGAGAGAAAGGAAATAAAAAAGGAAGGTACTAGGAACAGTGATGTTGAATAGAGCAAGCTTAGAAAATTTAGAGGCCGTTTGGTAAATTTGTCTACAACCTATGGACCATGGAGTCTGAGTCAGTGATTTATGAATAGTACTTTCAAAATGGGAACAACTTCCCTATTAAATGCCAACAACAGGAGCTGACTTCTATATGTGCTGTGAAAATGTCTTCTTCTTTGATATGTTTTACATGATATCTCTATATTTCCCTTTTTTACTGTTAGAAATCTGTGTCTACTTAAAACGTCTACAAGTGGGTTGCCAAGCGCACGCATTAGAAAGAACAAAGCTCTTTCTGGTTTTAGTCTACAACACTGCCGGCACAGTGTCCCAGGTAAACAATGAAAGCTCTTCCTTCTGACTGAGAATCAACAAATGTGTGCTAGGGTTCCACGTCTCATATCTGATATGTGCTTTGCTGTCTAGTGTTCTGCCATTCTGCATTCTACCGTGACACTGATTTCTTGGGAGAAGAACTGGACATTGTTGACATGGACGGGCACGAAGCCTGCCAGAAAACATGTACCAACAGCATCCGCTGTCAATTTTTTACCTATTCTCCATCTCAAGAATCTTGCAACGGAGGGAAGTAAGACGTATGATGAGTTCCACAGATGCTCCTGCCCCATCTAGCTGAAGGGAGGAATTATGTTTATACCATTTTGTTTCCAACCTGCAGGGGTAAATGCTACTTAAAACTTTCTGCAAATGGATCTCCAACTAAAATACTTCATGGGAGAGGAAACATCTCTGGATATACGTTAAGGTTATGTAAAATGGATAATGGTGAGTTTAATGTCACTTGAAAAATTACATCCCCTGTATACTGAGTATGTTATGACTAAGAGAGTCAGTAGTAGCTACAGAGGGGAGAAAATTAGTAAAGTAATGAACTTTGATGCAATTTTCTGTTATTTTCACTGCTATCACTCAGGCTGACCTGTTTTAAAGGTAAATATTGGGCTTTGACTAAACTCTGTGTTGCCTGGCATTATCTGAATATGTGTTATAATTTGATACATTTATATAACCAGTATTTCCTGGTGAGACTCAGGCTCAGCCAAAATTTTTATGTCTGATTGTTATCAAGGTCAATAATCTTTCTTATTATCCTTTATAATAGAAATATCAACCAGCATCTTGGTTAATCAGATTAGTCATTTTCTTTCTATTGGCTATTACTTGATCTTTAATTCAAATATAAATAATCATCATATGTTTGGAAAATTATGTATCTGTGCAAGAAATACTCAAGTGGCTCCTTCTCCAGGGCCTTTAGATTTCCTGCAAGTGTTCTGCATATTTATGAATATTAGCAAAAGTTACAGTAAAACCTTATTAATTTGTAACAACGAGTATAGTAGGGTGGAAATAAAAATTGTCTATATTAAACAAGACCTATAAAAACATAAAAATTATAATACACATCAGATCAGCAGTGCTTCCATTCCAGTGGCCAATTTCTGAGCATAGTAACAAAAGATGGTTTGTAGGCAAACAACACTGTGTAAGGGATGAAACAGGAAAGAGCCTAATACACACATTCCTCTCTAAATTATTGTAATAACCTATTATGACTTTAATGTTCATTGACTTACATACATGTTTTTAGACTTTTATTGCTTACTGCCCAATATTATAATGCAGTATAAATTAAGTTGCAACTGAGATTTAATGAGTGAAATGGAAGTGATAATTATGCTTTGTCGTAGATTTCAAAGTATGAAAATCTTCCGTGTCAGAAATATTGGCTCTACTGAGAGGTGAATAAATCCTTAACTTCTGAGAACTTGTTTTGTATAATAGAACATACAGTATTACTGTATACTGTGTCCAATGCTAGCTGGGAAATTCTGCCTTTCTAGGGCTTAGAGGGGCTCTGATGGGAATCTGGATGGCTCTAGCTTCTTTAAAAAGACAGTAAATTGAGTTGTATCTCATATATTCTCTGTTTTTCTTACAATAAATTTACCTAAGACAAGAAGGAGCATTTACAATCATTCTGTTGTCTTGGTTCTACCAAGCAATGGAAAGGATGCAGCAAATTTTGCTGTTAGTGATGTTGACATAGTTTAAAAAATGGGAACCAGCACTTACACCTTTAATTGCAGAATTCATACTCTACCTTCCTTCCTTCTCTTTTCTAATGAATCTAGGGACTCTGGTCTCTAGAGGTTACAGAATAAATCAGGTGTAGATTGATAGCTAAAGCAGAAAATACAAGATAAAGGAAAATAAAATCTTATGTCTTTTTAGTGCATCTTCTGAAATAAGTGAAACTAGATAATTAGGTTTTGCTGCATTATATTAGATGAAATAATACCCTAATATGAGAGGGAATATCTAACTGAGATGTTTATCATATCTTGTACTGTCATTTGTCTACACTATAACCTAACTTTGTGAAGATACAGAGCAATTGCCATTCAAAGAAACATCTCTTAACACAAAATGTTAAGGCTGAAAACAAATATTTACAGCATTTTTTTGAACTGAGAAACCAAATAGAACGAACACCAAGACCTATAACTCATCTTAATGAGGTCTTTATTTAGTCGTTCTTAATGCATTTTAGTTACTGATCTATTAATTTTCTGAGACAAGAACGAAAACAGAAGGGTGAGTTTGAATCGAAGTCCTTGGAAACATCAAAGGTTGAGCAGAAAACCCCAGTCTGTCAACAAGACCAAAGGGCAGAAGCAGTTCACAAACAGAAGAGCAGCCAGGTTTGGATGTGGGTGGAGCAGGAGTGACTTGGACCAAAGGGCAGCTGGAACGGAAGGGGATGCGGAGGAACTGGACAAAGGCTACACACTGAGTGGCAGGTGCTGAACTCTTCTTTGTAACAGTAGTTCTTAAACGTTACTGAGGCTGATTAAAACTCAGATGACTAGGGTCCACTGTCAGAGTTTCTGATTCACTAGGTCTGAGGTGGCGCTCACGAATTTGCATTTCTAACAGATTCTCAGGTGATGCCATTGGTCGGGGGCCACACTTGACAACCATTGCTTTAAGAGAACCATTGAGGTTAGCATTTGATGGAGGGTAAGACTGCCTTGCCGCCCCAGATGAGGCATTACTTGGGGGCATGCGATTACAAGGTGACTCACTCATTCAGTTTTTATGTGCATGTTGTGCTTTGCCAACTTGATTCTAAAGTGTCTTCAAGTCAAGGTCATGGTAAATTATTGAATCCAGGGAAGGTTTTTTTCCCTGTGTGCCTGAAGGAACATAACTACTGTTGGAAAATGAAGATTTAGGAACCAGCTCACTGTAATCCTTCTGCTGTAGCGTGTACAACGAAAATCAAGCCCAGAATTGTGGGAGGAACCAAGTCTGTTCTTGGAGAGTGGCCATGGCAGATAACTTTGCACATCACATCTCCCACCCAGAGACACCTGTGTGGAGGCTCCATCATCGGAAACCAGTGGATATTAACAGCTGCTCATTGTTTCAGCGAGTCAGTACCACTGCTGTTTTTCCTCGTTCACCATACTCACACATATATGAAATCTACCCCTAGTATTGTAGTACAATTTTAAAGATGTAAATTATCCTATTTGCTAAATTAATTTTCTGTCTTTAGTGATTAAAAAGCAAAAAGGAAGAGCCACTCATGATCTACCAGCATCAGAACAGGTGCAGGAACATGGCTGTTTGACTTCATAATATTCCACTTTTCCAGTTAAATGTATACACATCCCCGGGGGAGTTCTGGTTATTTCCTATTGAGAGCATATCATCTTCTGTGCACTGTCTGGGCATTGGGTCCAGAACTAAACTCGAAGAGAATTTCCTGCTCCCTGAATCTAATTTCCCATCTATTCCCCCTCTTCTTCTCCCTCTCCCTGCCCCTCCCCCTCCTCCTTCTCCTCCTCCTCCCTTGTCCTCCTCCTCCCCCTTCCTTCTTCTTCTTCTTCTTCTTCTCCTCCTTCCTCTTCTTCCTCTGCTTCTCTCTCTCTCTCCTCTCTCGTTCTCCCTCCATCTCTCTCTCTTTCTCTCCCACTGTGTTTCCAGACCCATAAGGAAGAGTTTATTATACATCATCAAATTGGATTCCCTACTTAAGTCGATTTCAATACTGGTAAACTTAAAAGCTCCATCGGGAGAGCGTTCAGAGTATATGTAACCCGGGGAATTTTAGTTGGCCAAACTTCCTCTTTGCACCTCAGTATCTTCTGGGTTGTTTCCAGAAACAGTTTTGTGTTTTTGTTAGTAGGTTTATTTTATCAGTATGCAACTTACTCATATTATTACTCAAAGATTCATTTGAGGTCAATAGTCTCTTTTACCCTTTACATATGGGAAAATGGAGTACCAGAAAGTCCAAGAGAATTTCTCAGGGTCACAGCCAACGACCCCAGCAATGAAACTAAAACCAAGAACTTTGTGTGTGTGTGCGTGTGTGTGTGTGTGTGTGTGTGTGTGTGTGTTGAAGGGCAGAAAAAGTATTCATTGATTTTTGTGTGTTTAATATAAGGCAAATGATAGCCCAGGACATTCCATATAGGAGGACTATGTGACTGAAAAATCTTAGCATAAAATCACTTCTTTCCACTTAAAAGCCCATCGTTGGCAGAAAATATTACCTAGTTAGTAACAGTCAGTTAAATAGCACTGTACCTCAAATGCTTGGGAATTATTCGGTAAAGGAATTTTCTTTTCCTCGATTGCTTACTCCTTAGGGTAGAGTCACCTAAAGCTTTGCGTGTCTATAGTGGCATTTTAAACCAAGCAGAAATAAAAGAGGATACATCTTTCTTTGGGGTTCAAGAAATAATAATTCATGATCAATATGAAATGGCAGAAAGTGGATATGACATTGCCTTGTTGAAACTGGAAACGACAATGAATTACACAGGTATGGAAAATTTTAAACAGAAAGTTGTCTACAGTGATTACATGGAGATGATGGTTCACACTCCCAGATTCATGGCCAGACCCTGGCAATCTCTCCATGTGTTATTATCATGAAAGGGGGAGGGGGATGCCAAGCTAGTCTTAAGACTGATGTGCTTTCCTGATGACTGCATCTTATTTTGGGGTGTGGGTGAAATGGTAAGTTGTCCCTAGCCTTCTTCAGATGCACAGAATGACATAACTTCATAATATACTGGAATATTAAAGATGATTTTTATCTGCTTTTTAAGGAAGAAGGGATTGTGGGTCAGAATGATGAAGCAATATCTACAGGGTCACAGACCTCGCGAGAGTGACAGAGTTAGTGGAGAGGGCTGTGGCTTGTCTCTCTCGTTCCCTCATCCTGGGATGTGTGACAGATAACGCTGAACACGATGGATGAAAATGTATGACAAGGAGGCAAAAAAAAATGAATATAATAAATAGGGAACACACTAAATAATAGAACATGAAGGAAGTTTTTCCTGGGAAAGAAGATGTATTTTGTTTCTGATAATTAAACTGTAATTTTTAAAATTTAGATTCTCAACGACCCATCTGCCTACCTTCCAAAGGAGATAGAAATGTGACGTATACTGAGTGCTGGGTGACTGGATGGGGGTACCAAAAATTAAGAGGTAAGAAATGATGTTTCTCTGTGTGCTCCAGCTCAAGATACATAACACAGTTTAGTAATAAGCTTTTCTGCTTTATCAATTCATACAGCTAAAATTAGAGTAAAATAATAACATTATTCAATTGCAGAAAGCATATTAATAAAGATGGAAAGACAAAAATCACTCAAGTGAAGGTGACACCTCATCTGTTTGACTGGAAATTTTAAATATGACAATCTCTTTAAAGACATTATTTTTAATGCAGTTTAATTCGAAACCTAGCACTTTTCAGTAAATGTCTTAGCCTGTTATCCAATTATTTTCTCTGGGAAGCAATTCCAGTTAGAGCCATAATTAATTTTGGACTTAATTAACATTAACAAAATGGTACTCACAATAGTGAGAATAACATCTTCTCTGTACCCTGTAATTATAAAAGGTCTATGAAGTAAACCTAATATTTTTTTCCTTCTAGATTTTTAGTTAGGTATGGTTTTGATTTTAAATACATATACTTATATTTAAATTTGTATATCTATTATATATATGTGGTTGTTCCATTAACAAACTAAAAATGTTTTTCAGACAAAATACTAAATACTCTCCAGAAAGCCCGGGTACCCTTGGTGACAAATGAAGAATGCCAGGCAGGATACAGAGGGCATAAGATAACAAATAAGCTGGTCTGTGCGGGCTACACAGAAGGCGGCAAGGATGCCTGCAAGGTAACAGCGCTCTCAGCCGACTCAATGCACTCACAGCAGAATGTTTAGTGCGTTCTTAAAGCAGTTTTCTGCCAGTGAGCGGGGAACACAGTGGATTTGTCTTCCTTACCCTGAAATCTGATAGACGGAGGGAAAAACAAGAAATCCGGTTCTTTGAAGTTTACTAAAGGGCCAAGACAGAATTTTAGGTGAAATCACTCTGATGAAAATGTATTTAAGATGAGAAGTGTCTGACCTGATCTGCGTGCCTTTTCTTTTCTCCATTTGTCACAGGGAGATTCGGGGGGCCCCCTGTCTTGTAAGCACAACGAGGTCTGGCATTTGGTAGGCATCACGAGCTGGGGCGAAGGCTGTGGCCAAAGGGAGCGGCCAGGTGTTTACACCAACGTGGTCGAGTACGTGGACTGGATTTTGGAGAAAACGCAAGCAGCTTGAAAGAGTCCCCAGATGCCATTTGACTCCCTGAAGGGTAAGCCAGATTATTCCCTGGAAGAGGGTTTGGATTTCACCGAAGAAGACACTGCACCATCATTTTCCTCCACAGGCTACAATTCTGAGACTGTAACAGATTGAAGGGGCTTGGTATTGGTAAGAACACACCAAAACTGTCATTCGCAAAATTCCCAGTTCCGCTATCATCAGAGGGTGATCAGCATCCAGTCTCTTGTTTGTTGGTTACACCTTTCCTGAGCCAAAGGAATACTATAAGATTAAGATATTTGAAGATGAAAACATACCCAGATAGACCAGAAAAGAATCAAGTAGTGGCACCATAGGATCGGGTAGAACTGCTCAAAGAAACCACTGTAAAAAGATTTGTTAAATGAAAAATGGGAACTGGAGAAAATGGAAACAAGGGCAGTCACCATCAAATCGCAAGACTCTGGGCTCTGCGTACATGCACACATCTCTTTTGTAAAGAAAGAATTTGACTGAATTTGATGGCAGGTTTTCAGAATAATCAAGAATTCTTGTCATGTCATTTTTTAATATTTTTTAAATTAGTTTGGGTAGAGACAAGCTATGAGTGAGTGTGAATGTGGGTTCCAGAATTTCTGTATGGGAAAGGATTAAAAGCAGCAATTCACCTGGAAGTGGGACCTTAGGGGACGAATCTTAAAGGTGTTCTTGCCTAGAAAACTATTTGTGCGTGGATTTCATATTTATTTGCATAGTTTTGGGTAGGGGAGGGCTGATGAAGATGAGGGGGTAAGCCAAAGACCTCCTAAGATAAGCTGCCTCTGTGAGTGTGGGTTTACCAATCTACGTTTATGGATGATAAATGTATTGGACAGAAATCAAAATAAATTACATCCATACTACGGGGAAAACGATTTGGGAATAAATGGATGGTTACAGTAATGTCTTCAGCATCTTGAAAGTGGCTCCCTGTATTCTCAGTACTGGGGTGTTCCCTGTAAATATTTACCTGGTTATATAGTGCAAATATTTACCTGGTTATTGTTGCTGATATAGTTTAATAATCTAGAATTTTCGCTGTCTACACCAGTTTTCAATCCGTGTCAACAACTTATGTCAATATTCAATCCAATATGTGCAGTATTTCTTGAACAGACTGAGGTGGTGGGATACAGCAGTGAGCCAATAAATAGATCCCTACCTTCTTGAAGCTTCCGGTCTAGCTAGCAGGAGCCACAAAAATAAAATAATTACACATGTATAAAATATATCATGTAATTTTAAATGGAAATGAGAGGGAGGCACAGGGTTCTATGAGAAGTTAAGGAAGAAGAGAGTTTAGGGAAGGTTCAAAGACTGGGATAAAAAGGAATTTGTCTGAGGAAGAAAAATAAAAACAAAAGCAAGCAAGCAAACAAACAAACAAAACCCCCAAAATCAAAAAATTGTAATGACATTAAGGCCTTAGCTACTGTCCTACCTCATCAAAGACTCAGGGAAACTTTGATCCATTCTGATGAAGAGGCATGTCCCCAACTGGTCCTGTTCAGACCCACTTCTCCCTTTACCTTGTGGGTCCTGCCTTGTCCTCTAATATTCCTTTCTTATGGGCTTTTCCCACATCCTCCATCAACCTGGGTCAGAATGGGTCTTTCCCTGTCCTTGTGCGAGAGAATTTTCTACATTCTGGTTAATGTCTTCAAAATTCACATTTAGAGAATTTACCTGCTGCCCTGAGGCTCCAGCAGCAGTGAATGGTGGTCCTGTGCTGAGGCAATGGTTTCCTCTCTTAGCCTGCCTCTCCATGAGACGTTCTGAGGCCGCTGGGTACCCTGAGGAAGGCTTCTCTGGGGGCCTCTCCCTACATCCAACCCATTTCCCTCACAGGGTATGTATGCGGTGCTCATTCATCAGAGCGGGGCAAGCTTCTCTCTTTCCTTCTGTCCTTCCCAAAGCCATCGACAAACTGAAACTAACTCTTCTGAGCAATTTTTCAATTAGGAATGTGCCCGTGTGTGTGTGTGTGTGTGTGTGTGTGTGTGTGTGTCTGTCTGTCTGTCTGTCCGGGGGCAGGGGGAGAAGAGTTGGGGAGAGAGACAGAGAGAATGAAAAGGAATATTTCCGGTAACCACAATACTTAACACACACTCAGCCTCACTGCCTCTCTTGATGATCCCTCATCTTCAGATATAGTTTTAATTTCCTAGGGTTTCAGTAACAAATTGCCACTAACTGAATGCTTTAAAACAACAGAAATTCTTTCTTTCACAGTTCTGAAGGCTAGAAGCCTGAAATCCAGGTGCCCCCTCTGAGGTCCTCAGGGGAGGGTCCTTCCTGGCCTCTTCCAGCTCTGGTAGCCCTAGGCCTTCCTTGGCTTGTGACAGCACCACTCTGATCTCTGCCTCTGTCTTTACATGGCCTTGTCCCCTGTGTCTCTCCGCCTCTTCTCATAAGGACCCCAGTCATATTGGATTAAGTGCCCACCCCACTGTGTAAAAGTATGTGCTGCATGAAGTATAGAAATTATTGTCATTATCCATTTAGTTCAGACTTTCCGAGAAGAGACTATATTCAAAATACCCCCTGCAGCAACTGGCACAAAACAGATATTCAATAAACAGTTGTCTCTCTTTTGCCCTTGAGCATCAGACAATTTTATTATAAACGTAGTAGTATGTGGTGGGATTCCCAGGTGGAGATTATGATTGTGCATGTATGTGTTTGTTTTACTTGCTCTTTCTAAAGAGGTGTCAACATTTATCTTTTATCTACTGAGGCAGCTTCCCCACTGCACCCAACACCCCTGGGGAACGTGTGCACACTTTGTAACTCCAAGAAACTTTCAAAGGACACTGTGCTGTACCCAGGCAGAAATTTCCATATCCTGTGAGGATTTGTGTCAATGCTCGGACATTGTGAAATAAACAGTCAAGTGGCACTCGTGACGTTGGTTGGGAAGGTACCTTAAAAAAGAATACAGGGGGACCTTCAAGATGGCGGAGGAGTAAGACGCGGAGATCACCTTCCTCCCCACAAATACATCAGAAATACATCTACATGTGGAACAACTCCTACAGAACACCTACTGAACGCTGGCAGAAGACCTCAGACCTCCCAAAAGGCAAGAAACTCCCCACGTACCTGGGTAGGGTAAAAGAAAAAAGAAAAAACAGAGGCAAAGAATAGGGACGGGACCTGCACCAGTAGGAGGGAGCTGTGAAGGAGGAAAGGTTTCCACACACTAGAAGCCCCTTCGCGGGCGGAGACTGCGGGTGGCGGAGGGGGGGGAGCTTCAGAGCCACGGAGGAGAGCGCAGCCACAGGGGTGCGGAGGGCAAAGCGGAGAGATTCCCGCACAGAGGCTCGGCGCCGAGCAGCACTCACCAGCCCGAGAGGCTTGTCTGCTCCCCCGCCGGGGCGGGCGGGGCTGGGAGCTGAGGCTCGGGCTTCGGTCGGATCGCAGGGAGAGGACTGGGGTTGGCAGCGTGAACACAGCCTGAAGGGGGCTAGTGCGCCACAGCTAGCCGGGAGGGAGTCCGGGAAAAGTCTGGAGCTGCTGAAGAGGCAAGAGACCACTGTTTCGGGGTGCGCGAGGAGAGGGGATTCAGAGCACCACCTAAATGAGCTCCAGAGACAGGCACAAGCCGCGGCTATCAGCACGGACCCCAGAGACGGGCATGAGACGCTAAGGCTGCTGCTGCCGCCACCGAGAAGCCTGTGTGTGAGCACAGGTCACTCTCCACACCTCCCCTCCCGGGAGCCGGTGCAGCCCGCCACTGCCCGGCTCCCGTGATCCAGGGACAACTTCCCCGGGAGAACGCACGGCGCGCCTCGGGCTGGTGCAACGTCACGCCTGCCTCTGCCGCCGCAGGCTCGCCCCGCATCCGTACCCTTCCCTCCCCCCAGCCTGAGTGAGCCAGAGCCCCCGAATCAGCTGCTCCTTTAACCCCGTCCTGTCTGACCGAAGAACAGACACCCTCAGGCGACCTACCTGCAGAGGCGGGTCCAAATCCAAAGCTGAACCCTGGGAGCTGTGCGAACAAAGAAGAGAAAGGGAAATCCCTCCCAGCAGCCTCAGGAGCAGCGGATTAAATCTCCACCATCAACTTGATGTACCTGCATCTGTGGAATACCCAAATTGACAACAAATCATCCCAAATTGAGGAGGTGGACTTTGGGAGCAACTGTAGACTTGGGGTTTGCTTTCTGCATCTAATTTGTTTCTGGTTTTATGTTTATCTTAGTTTAGTATTTAGAGTTTATTATCATTGGTAGATTTGTTTATTGATTTGGTTGCTCTCTTCCTTTTTTTTATATATAGATAAATATATTTTTTTCCTTTTACTCTTTTTGTGAGTGTGTATATGTATGCTTCTTTGTGTGATTTTGTCTGTATAGCTTTGCTTTTACCATTTGTCCTAGGGTTCTGTCTGTCCGTTTTTTTTTTTTTTAGTATAGTTTTTAGCACTTGTTATCATTGGTGGATTAGTTTTTTGGTTTGATTGCTCTCTTCTTTCTTGCTTGCTTTTTTGTTTTTTCTTTTTTTATTACTTTTTTCTTTTTTTCTTTTTAATAATAATTAAAATTTTTTTAAATTTTAATAACTTTCTTTCCTCCTTTCTTTCTTTCTCTCTTTCTTTCTTTTTTTCTCCCTTTTCTTCTGAGCCGTGTGGCTGACAGGGTCTTGGTGCTCTGGCCGGGAGTCAGGTCTGAGCCTCTGAGGTGGAAGAGCTGAGTCAGGACATTGGTCCACCAGAGACCTCCCAGCCCCCTGTAATATCAAACGGTGAAAGCTCTCCCAGAGATCTCCATCTCAATGTTAAGACCCAGCTCCACTCAACAACTAGCAAGCTACAGTGCTGGACACCCTATGCCACACAACTAGCAAGACAGGAACACAACCCCACCCATTAGTAGAGAGGCTGCCTAAAATCAAAATAAGTTCACAGACAGCCCAAAACACACCACCAGACTCGTTCCTGCCCACCAGAAAGACAAGATCCAGCTTCATCCACCAGAACACAGGCACCAGTCCCCTCCACCAGGAAGCCTACATAACCCACTGAACCAACCTTAGCCACTGGGGGCAGACACCAAAAACAATGGGAACTACGAACCTGAAGCCTGCAAAAAGGAGACCCCAAACACAGTAAGTTAAGCAAAACGAGAAGACAGAGAAATACACAGCAGATGAAGGAGCAAGGTAAAAACCGACCAGACGAAACAAATGAAGAGGAAATAGGCAGTCTACCTGAAAAGGAATTCAGAGTAATGATAGTAAAGATGATCAAAAATCTTGGAAATAGAATGGAGAAAATACAAGAAATGTTTAACAAGGACCTAGAAGGACAAAAGAGCAAACAAACAATGATGAACAACACAATAAATTAAATTAAAAATTCTCTAGAAGAAATCAATAGCAGAATAACTGAGGCAGAAGAACGGATAAGTGACCTGGAAGATAAAATAGTGGAAATAACTACTGCAAAGCAGAATAAAGAAAAAAGAATGAAAAGAATTGAGGACAGTCTCAGAGACCTCTGGGACAACATTAAATGCAACAACATTCGAATTATAGGGGTCCTGGAAGAAGAAGAGATAAAAAAAAGGGTCTGAGAAAATATTTGAAGAGATTATAGTTGAAAACTTCCCTAATATGGGAAAGGAAATAGTCAATCAAGTCCAGGAGGCACAGAGAGTCCTACACAGGATAAATCCAAGGAGAAACATGCCAAGACACATATTAATTAAACTATAAAAAATTAAATACAAAGAAAAAATATTAAAAGCAGCAAGGGAAAAACAACAAATAACATACAAGGGAATCCCCATAAGGTTAACAGCTGATCTTTCAGCAGAAACTCTGCAAGCCAGAAGGGAGTGGCAGGACATATTTAAAGTGATGAAAGGGAAAAACCTACAACCAAGAGTACTCTACCCAGCAAGGATCTCATTCAGATTCCACGGAGAAATTAAAACCTTTACAGACAAGCAAAAGCTAAGAGAATTCAGCACCACCAAACCAGCTTTACAACAAATGCTAAAGGAACTTCTCTAGGCAGGAAACACAGAGAAGGAAAAGACCTACAAAAACAAACCCAAAACAGTTAAGAAAATGGTAATAAGAACATACATATCGATAACTACCTTAAATGTAAATGGATTAAATGCTCCAACCAAAAGACATAGACTGGCTGAATGGAGACAAAAACAAGACCCACATATATGCTGTCTACAAGAGACTCACTTCAGAACTAGGGACACATACAGACGGAAAGTGAGGGGATGGAAAAAGATATTCCATGCAAATGGAAATCAAAAGAAAGCTGGAGGAGTAATTTTCATATCAGACAAAATAGACTTTAAAATAAAGACTATTACAAGAGACAAAGAAGGACACTACATAATGATCAAGGGATCAATCCAAGAAGAAGATATAACAATTGTAAATATTTATGCACTCAACATAGGAGCACCTCAGTACATAAGGCAAATGCTAACAGCCATAAAATGGGAAATCGACAGTAACACAATCATAGTAGGGGACTTTAACACCCCACTTTCACCAATGGACAGATCATCCAAAATGAAAATAAATAAGGAAACACAAGCTTTAAATGATACATTAAACAAGATGGACTTAATTGATATTTATGGGACATTCCATCCAAAAACAACAGAATACACTTTCTTCTCAAGTGCTTATGGAACATTCTCCAGGATAGATCATATCTTGGGTCACAAATCAAGCCTTGGTAAATTTAAGAAAATTGAAATCATATCAAATATCTTTTCCGACCACAACACTATGAGACTAGATATCAATTACAGGAAAAAAAATTGTAAAAAGTACAAACACATGGAGGCTAAACAACACACTACTAAATAACCAAGAGATCACTGAAGAAGTCAAAGAGGAGATCAAAAAAAAAAAAAAGTGAACAGCTTGTTAAGTGGATATCCTAGACTTAAAATTCAGTGGGCCCACCAATCAGCGATTAGTATTGTTAATAAATATAGTAACACCATTTTGACTAACAAGAATAAGAAAAGAATGCAAGTAAGAATATTACAATATGGGACTTCCCTGGTGGCGCAGTGGTTAAGAATCTACCTGTCAATGCAGGGGACATGGGTTCCAGCCCTGGTCCAGGAAGATCCCACATGCCATGGAGCAACTAAGCCCATGTGCTACAACTACTGAGCCCGCATGCCACAACTACTGAAGCCCGCGTGCCTGGAGCCCGTGCTCCACAACAAGAGAAACCACCACAATGAGAAGCCCGCGCACCACAACAAAGAGTAGCCCCCGCTCGCAGCAACGAAGACCCAATGCAGCCAAAAATAAATAAATAAGTTAATTAATTAAAAAAAAAAGAATATTACAATATGTCCCTCTTGTGGAGTGCCTACTGTGTGTTTTACTCCTTGTACCACCATGCAAGATAAGGTATTATTATTACCATTATAACATAATATCATGTTGTTGCTTTTACAGGGGAAAAAAAAAGAAAGAAAAGACAAAAAATTTTGCAAGTATTTTCTGCTCAATTCTCCACTTTCCCTCTAGATGGCACTTAGATACCTCCTTTCGCCACATTTTAAACCATAGCATCTGGACAGAATGCATTTAATTTATAAGTAAACAAATTCTATGTATATATAGTATCTGGAAACATTAGATCAAATCAACTGCTTCAATTCAAATTCGCTTGACTTTTCAAATATAATTGTTGTAAATATTGAGTCCCTAGACGGTAGTTTGTCCTTTAAACCACGTGCTCCAGACTCCCCCCGCTTTGGGGACTTCACTTCCCCTTAGTGACTAATGACAGGAATCCTCAGCAATGGGTGACACTGGGTCCTGGGTACCAAGGTGTGCTCCCAAAGACCTCTAGGACTGCAGAGGGAGTGCTCACCTGTCTTCCACCAAGCCATCCCCGCTGTCACTTGCCACCTTGCTGAGTCACAAGGCTCACGACTTCTTGCCACCTCTCTGTGGCTTCCCTTCAGCTGTTGCAGCGCTTTCTACCACCCCGCAACCGTCTGGTCACTTCCAGTCCCTTCCCCACCCTTGCTTTGCTCCACATGTGAACAGAATCCCCTCCCTTAATTACTCAGAGTATTGTAAAGATCACGTTGCAATATTTAAAACAAACAAGCAAAAACCTTTGAGTTCTGAGGGCTTGGTGATAGGAAAAAAAAAAGAAAAATACACCTCCCCTCAACACACACACACACACACACACATCCCACGTTTGGAAGTGGATAGAGATACAATCACTCCAAGACTCCGTGAGTCAAGTTCCTCCTCAAGGTTTCCCTTCTGGCTGTGTGTTTCCCTGGCCCCCCAGCTTGCAGAGACCAGCTGGCTTGGGGCTGAAGCTTATACTATTTCACGACTTTGACAAAGAAACCCTCTTAGGGACAGAATGTCCATCAGTATTTGGGTTTGTCCACTATGTGTGGACAGAGAAAAGGCCTGGGCTACAAATCTGCCCTGACTTGTGGAGAGTGTCTAGTAAGTCGGCCAGCTGGCTAGTGACTTCAAAAAAAATTTAAAAACTGGTGGGAAGAAAATCTAGGGAAGAGCGATGTAGGTGCAAGTCTTGGAAAGGGCACAGTGTGAAATCGTCGGAGCTTCCACGTGTGCCCACCAGAGGGCGCAGCAGTTAGTCTGTGAACGGAAGACTAATTCTAGACTCTAGAGTCTAGAATTGAGAAATTTCTTGAAGCCTTAAATGTCATTCCCCTCGCAGTCCTACCTTAGCGTGTCTTCAATTTGTAGCCCTCGAGTTTTCAAAAATTACTGGAGTCCAGTGTTAGTTCGAGCACCCTATAAAAAAATTGTTATTCCTACTAACCAGAGATACTTAAGTATTGTCAAGGGCAAGTGGTGCAGAGCCCATGAAAAGTTACAGGTACCACCTACCCGTCTTTATCTGGCTCCCACGAAGCTCTTTAGAAACTTCTACCCCCAAGCTGTGCCTGGACATCGCAGGGATGGGCTCGAAACGCCTCCCCAGTTCGGCCACCACACCATTAAACTAGAATCACCATCTGTGGAAGAAAAAAGATAGGTCCTTCGTAAAGTGAGTCCAGATGGTGGCCCTCTGCTAAGAGGTGCCTGTTGGGCAGATATTTATTTGAGTGCCACATACTCAAATGAGGGGGGGAAATGAGGCCTTAGGAAGTCATATTTTATTCCAACATAGCCATTAAACTGTTTATCTAAGGAAGAGAGTATAGTCTCTGTTAGAGTACACAGCAAACTTTTACATAAAAGTATTATTTCAGAGTGAATTTCAGCTCAAGATCTGCCTTCTAAAGTTACCCCAGGCAACAGTAGCCACAAAGCAGAGGACTCAAAGATGCAAATGCCAAAAATATTCGACTCTTAGCGACAAACTAACAAAATGAACTGTGTTGCCAACCAGCCAGTTCATCCAAGAATAATCATTACAATAGATTTTGAGGCCTATAACTGTCATATTTTATTCCTGAGTGTAAGAGATTGGGAAAGAAACTTTTAAAACGCAGTTGTTAATTATATGAATGGGACATGTTAAATGATGTTTCATTGGGAGAACTTATTAAAATGATATTATAGTTCAGATATTTTAATTTTTTTCTTTCAAAAACAATAAGTGAATCTAAAATATAACTAATTAATGAATTTTAAAATAATGCCAACTTCTTTTTTTTTAAACATCTTTATTGGCGTGTAATTGCTTTACAATGTTGTGTTAGTTTCTTTTGTATAACAAAGTGACTCAGCCATATGCGTATACATGTCCCCATATCCCCTCTCTCTTGAGCCTCCCTCCCACCCTCCCTATCCCACCCCTCTAGGTGGTCACAAAGCACCGAGCTGAGCTCCCTGTGCTATGCGGCTGCTTCCCACTAGCTATCTATTTTACATTTGGTAGTGTATATATGTCCATGCCACTCTCTCATTTCGTCCCAGCTTACCCTTCCCCGTCCCCGTGTCCTCAAGTCTCTAGAGAAAGCCCACGCGCAGCAACGAAGACCCAATGCAGCCAAAAATAAAAAATAAATGAATAAATAAATAAATTTTTAAAAAATGAGATGAATATGGAATTGATAAGCCAGGACAGGAGCTCCAGCACCACCCGTGTCCCTGGAACAGAGACTGAGAAACCGCTGGGGCACTTTGGAAATAAGTTTCAAACCAAGAATAATCAATACTTGTAAGAAAACAAATCCAGAAAGCTTCCAGGGTCAGCTAGTGGCAGGGCCTGGTGGTCCCTCCACTGCACCCAAGGCTCCAGCACTGCAGTGAGATGTCCTGCCATTATATATATTATGTATAATATATATATAATGCATAAATACATATAATGGAATATTATTTAGCCATAAAAAAGAAAATCCTATAATTTGTGGAAACTTGGATGAACCTTGAAAGTATTACCGTAAGTGAAATAAGTCAAAGAAGCACAATTACTGAATGATCTCAATTACATGTGAAATCAAAAAGCCAAACTGACGGACACAGAGAGCAGAATGGTGGTTGCCAGCAAGTGGGGGAAATGAGGAGTTGCTGGTCAAAGGGTACAAACTTCCAGTTATAAGATGAATGAGTTCTGGGGACCTAATTCACAGCATGGTGATTATTGTTAAGAACACTGTATTATATCCTTGAAAGTTCCTAAGAGAGTAGTTAGGGAAAACATCAACGCTCATAAATCAACTACATTTTACAGATGCAGAATATGAGGCTCAAGAGATTAAGTGATTTCCCCATAATCACAAAGCTAATTAGTGATAAAGCTGAGTTTAAACAATGGATCTAAACTTCAGTTTGGAGCTCATTTTATTATACATGCTGCCATCGTAATCACCAGCTATGGTAAGATTTTCAAAATCCTAAAGACCACACACTTACATTAGAACAAAGAGAACTTTGTTCTTTCTTTTTGGAGCGTCTCCTCAAAGCTCCAGAATCATCACCTTTTTATGGGAGAGCATTTCTAGCTGTTACTCTGTGCAGACGTCGCTCACATTTGCTGTTCCTTCTATGTTACAGTAAATACTTAATAAAAACACTTGCTTCAGTGTCTTTGTTTAGCTGAAGAAATAATGTCTTAATACTAACTCTTCAAAGATATTGTATAATGTTTGCTGAAGACAAAAACTATATGTTACCTACAATGAAGCATAATAACAAAAGGAACACCTGTGAACTCCTCTCCTCCCCCAAATACCTTTAATCAACCTGTGTGAATTTTCTTCATTTTATGACTTCCTCTTCCCCCAAGATAATGCTTAGCATTACCTCTTCTAAAAACTTAAAAAAAATTTAGTCACAAAATGGAAAAAATTATATTTAATTTTGTTTTTAAGTTACATAAAATTTTTTTCCTAGACTGTATGCAGTTTTCAGAAAATTGCCATTTCATTTAATATTATATTTCCAAGATTTTTTCAAGTTATTTCATGTAACAGGAGCTAACTGATTTTCTGCCAAATCATGTTCTACCAGGCAAAATACATTTATTCATTTTTTTATCAGTGGATATCAGGTTATTGACAATTTCTATTGTGAACAATGATATCATGACACTTTTATGCTAGTCTACTAGGCAAGTATTCAAATTTATGAGATACTGCCATATTGGTTGTTATAATAATTTATTATATAAGTTGCTATAACAATTTGAATAATCAGATCTTTATTTTTCCAAACTAATGTTTATAAAATTGTGCTTCATTGAGATCTCAAGATGTATTTCCTGAAAAGTTAGTGAGGGTAAATATTTTGTAGTTATTTGTAATTTGGCTTCCTTCTCTTTGAAATAACTCTTCATGTCTTTTGCCTGTTATTCTACTTGTTTGGGGGTTTTTCTTTTTGATAGGTAGCAGTCTTAAATATGATTTTTTTCTCAGTTATATGTATTGCATGTATCTTCTCCCAGCTTATGAGTTGTCCTTTTTCATTTTATTTAATTTTTTGGCCGTATTGCGCAGCTTGCGGGATCTCAGTTCCCCAACCAGGGATTGAACCTGTGCCACTCGCTTTCATGGCAGTGAAAGTGAGTCCTAACCACTGGACCGCCAGGGAATTCCCAATGGGTTGTCCTTTTAATGTTCTTTATAAAGTCTTCTGATGTACTTTAAGTAAAGATTTTGATATAATTATAGTTATCAGTCTTTTATTAGTAGTAGTTTTAGGTCTTATTGAAAGCCCTTCTTCACTATTAAGTTTATAAAATGATTTTCCTAATTTTCTTCTAAAAGATCTGAAGTTTTTTTGTATTGCATTTAAGTCTTTCATCCATCAGGAACTTATTTTGGGATGTGGTATGTAGAAGGGGGTCAATTTTCCCCACATGGTTAACCAACTGTCCCAGGGCTATTTTGAAAACTTGATCCTTTCTTCAGTTACCTGCAAAGCCACCACTGCTTTCTTATTTCAGTTTTTCATGTATGTGTTAGTCTAGTTCTCGGTTCTTTATTGTGTTCCTCTTCTCAGTTTGTTGATTTTAGTGTCAGCACCGCATTTTCTTAATTGACCATTGCTTTGCAGTATGTCTTCCTCTCTGGTAGAAAATGATTTCTCAAATTCTCTTTCTTCAGCATCTTGTCTATTCTTATGTGTTTGCTACTCCATGTTAATTTTAGAACCATATTGTCAAGTTTCTCAAAAAAAAAGAAAAGAAAGAAAAAACAAACTATAGGGGTTTAACAGGAATTGGGTTGAATCTAGATTAATTTGGAGAGTGAATACTATTGAGTATACTGCTTGGAGCTTTATGATATTGAGTTTTCCTACCCAGGAACATAGAATTTCTTCATTGTTTTTGTCTTTATTATTGTCTTTCAGCACAGGTTTTTAGTGTTCTCCATACTATTTTTAAATATCTCTCGCTAGATGTATTTCTGAGTATCTGGCTTTTGTGGAAGATTTTACTTGTAAAGCCATCTGGGCCTGTTAATTTCTCTGTGCAAAAAATTTTGATTACAGATTCAATCATTTTAATGCAAAAATATTTGGTTTAATTTAATATTTGAAAAGCCTGAGTGGTTGCAATGTTTTTCTCTAGAGAGGAAATGCATTTTCTTTTGCCAAGAGCCAGGGAGCACTTCTGACTTAGAACCAGTTCAGCTTCATGGAGGCGGGGGTGGAGGGGAGTGTAGTCCTGGGGTACCACTCACCTTTCTGGTCCTGACTGCTGTACCTTAGAGGGACTTTGCTTTTATGTGAATAAAACTTAGTACTTACAGCTCTGAAAGATGTTTAATGCAGGACGTAGGTGTTTTCCAGTGAAAGGGCCCCTCAGAATACCTAGTCTGACATTCTGCCAAAAGCAAACATCTCAAGGTTGACTCTTAGGAGGCCACTTAGCATCATTCATGGCTCCCAATTGCTACAGAAAATAATTTAGGAATGTTGATCCTGATGGAAGCTGGCTGAAGGGCCTCCTTTTCTATTTAGAGCGTATGCTTATCTGAGGTAGGCATTGATGAAGGCATCCCTTGACACTGCTGCTACCCTCTCTGGTTTCCCACACATCTACAAATCGGGAAGTGGTGAAATGAGGCTATTTCAGCCCGGCAGTGATGCCTGTGGGAGTGCTTAATGCATTTAGGCACCATATAAAGTCATGTGATTCCTAGTTTTTCTTATTAATGTACTCACTTTTGCTGAAAGAATAACCTCGTAAATGGTTATTGAACTCCAGTGAGATCTGCATGTCACAGCCTTGACCTTGGAATGTGCAGCGATGCTATTATTTGTGATTATGCTCCAATCTTTCCTCTGCTCTCCCTTGTTTACGTGGACCTGCCCTTGAGCATTGCTCTCGAACATTTTTTCTGAGAGTTCCTGTCACCCACCAGAAAAAGCTACATGATATGGAAGATAAACAAGCTGAGAGACCCCTAAACGCAGTGGCAGCTTTGTATCACCTATTCCCCACAGATTTCTCTCTCAGACACCAAACCTCATCCTGGCAGAAATGGGGACTCGGGAAGCTCTATGTCATGGGTTTGGGCACTCCTGGGTACCGATGTTGCACATATTATTACTTTTATTATATATTTTACTAATCATCAATAACAGTCTGTGCTGGGTATGAAATGTATTTTGTGTGAGTCTGATTGACAGTTAAGGCCTTTGTGTTCATTTGATTTAAAAATCATAGAGAAATTCAACCTGAAATTGTCTTCACACAAAGGAATGACTCTAACCACACCTCAGACTGAAAAAAATGTAACATTAGGTTAATATACTCTTACTGTTGTTTGGACCCAGAAGTTCTGGAGCTGCGTCTCTGCTCTGCTGTTACCTGCTTCTTCTGTAGTGTTATTAAGCGTGTAAGAAGTTCTACTGGAACAAATACTTTACATTTACTAGTAAAAATAGCTGCTCAGGCTGAACTTTTCTGACAACAGTAATGATCTCATCAGTTATTTTAGTAGTTTAAATAGTGCCTTGGAGAGTAAGAAGATCCGCCATTAAGAGAAGAAAAGGCACAGCTGAGTTGTCTCAATGAATTGAGACACTCATTAGCTAATCTTCTCCAAAGTCTCTAATGATGTCCTGTTTAATGGCCACTAGAAATACAGAAGCATTTTAGTAGAGGGTTCTCAATCTAAAATTTTTGCAGCTGTAACATTGATTACTTTGTACATAATAATAGTAACACACATAAGAGCAGCCAACTTTTACTGAGAGCTTACTATATGCCAGATACACATGGGAATAGAGAATCTCGGAAAAGACATACTGCATTAGTTCATTTGGCTAGCCACTGGTTGTCTAACTCAAGTTATATGTACATTTATTAAGTTGGGTCAATTGACATAATTGGCCAACTGTTCAAAATTGTGCAGATGGCGAGTACAGGCAGGTCCCAGAGAATCATGATTTATAAGAAGATACATATTGCATCCTGCCTCGATAGAGAAGAAAACTTCTTTCTCCCAAGAAGCATAAGTCTTCATCCTGGGGTAGTAAAGGAGAAGGTTTTCTTGTTGCTCTTATCATTTTTATCCTTAATCTTCCTAACTTGGATTTCAAACAATCTAAAATGAACAATGAATATTCACTGACTGAGTGTAATGCTGTATAGTTGGGTGGTATGGAAAAAAGAAGAGTTCCAGAGTCCTTCAGTAAAATCTCCAACAACCCCAGCAGTTGATTCAGATCATCTAATTCTCATCAAATTCTAAGCAGGACAGAGTTGGTCAGAGGATTTAACCCCTAGTGGAATCTGGTAGCAGCCAAGAGCACGGGTGTGGACAGTCAGAAAGAAAGCCTGCGCTCCAATCCCACCTCTGCTGGTGTGACTTCGCCCAACTTATCAAATCTTTCAATATTTCACTTTCCTCATCTCTAAGAGTGGAGACACTAGTAACTACCACATTGGGTTGTTGTAAAAACTGAATCCAAATGAGATGATATACATAATGTGCCGGGACACACCAAGCGTCCACTAGGCGGTAGCTGTTATTATTTTTATGGTTATTGTTAACAATGGGAGGACCACTTGGGCCAGTTCATCGCAGTGATATTAGGCCTCAATTTCCTCTGCCTAAGATTTCAGTACCCTTCCTGCCAACTTTGACTTAAACCCTGCCCCAAATCTCTATTCATCTGCCTTAAGCTCCCGTAGCAGACCCTGCTTCCTTTATACCTGTCCCACCAATACCGTACCTCCTCCCTCCCCCACGGGCTGTATTTCTGCCATGGAGTAAATAGTCAAAATGATGTCAGTGCTCGCTTGGTTTTTTAGTATGAGCTGACATAGTAGCTTTCTTCTCTATCGCTGCCTTACTTAACAGCTGGACATCCTTAGGTCTCAGAAACAGCCTCCACCAGGGCTAAGCTTGCCTTTTGTACAATGAGTTACTTGGCTGCTATAGTTGGGGGCATGAATTGGATTAGGTTGTGCTTCCCAGGCTCCTTGCTTAGCTTCAGTCTCCTCCCCGTCTGCTTAGATCCTGGCATGCTTCACATGTGAGCATTTTATATATAAGGACACGCAAAGGAAAAAAATCACGGCAACTTCAGCAAAGAAACTTACAAATTACTTTTCAACATAATCTTATCATCTACTCCAAAAATACTTGAGTAATTGACACAAAACCTATTATTATTTTACTACTATTTCTGTATAGGTAGAATTCTATTAATAAATACCAGCATAGCATCCCATGCAAACCTGTGTTTTATCCTACCTTATATTGGTGTGCTAGTGTGGATACACGGAGTGCAGTTAAGTCAAAAATAGATGTGTATCTCAAAATCCTTATCCATTTCTCTCAGTGTATAGGAAAAGTATAGCAAAAACTGTATTTTAATACCACTATAACGTGTCATTAATAATATTCAGCATTATTTTAGCAGAAGGAGTTCTGGGTGTTTTTCTGAGATAAAAAAAGTGCTTCTAAGTAGAAATCATAATGTTTCCTCCACAACCAACTCATCCTCTAGATTCTTCGTTTCTCAATAGGTTTATTTTTGTCCTAGTCATGCAAGCTTATAGCCTTGGAGGCATTCAAATATTGTTTTAGCAGAAGATACAAATATACAACTGGCTGTATCTTTTAGATAGCATTGTACTGAAACTAGCCAAACATGATAGCTCATATAAACAGCTTCTTTGTGTGTTATTTCTCATAAAAACCTTTTAAAAATATTTATTTATTTAGGTTGTGCCAGATCTTAGTTGCGGCTCGAGGGCTCCTGAGTTGTGGCGTGCAAACTCTTAATTGCGGCATGCATGTGGGATCTAGTTCCCTGACCAGGGATCAAACCCCGGCCCCCTGCATTGGGAGCTCAGAGTCTTATCCACTGCGCCACCAAGGAAGTCCCTAAAAACTTCTATTGAGACAATTTTCAGAGCAATTTTAGGTTCACTGCAAAACTGAGGGGAAGATGCAGTGATTTCCTGTGTACCCACCTGCCCCCGCATATGCACCGCCTCCCCCATTGTCAACATCCCCCCACCAAAGTGGTACATGTGTTTTAATGGATGAACCTGCACTGATACATCATAATCACCCAGAGTCCACAGTTTACGTTAGGGTTCACTCTTGGTGTTGTACGTTCTTTAGGTTTGGACAAATGTATAAGGACGTGTATCCACCATTATGGTATCATACAGAGTGTTTTCACTGCCCTAAGAATCTTCTGTGCTCTGCCTATTCATCCCTCCCTCCACCTCCTACCCTCGGCAACCACTGAACTGTTTACTGACTCCACAGTTTTGCCTTTTCCAGAATGTCACATTGTTGGAATCGTACAGTGTATCGCCAGTTCAGATTGGCTTTCTTTACTTAGTAACATGCCTTTTAGTTTCCTGCATGTCTTTTCATGGTTTCGTAGCTCATTTCTTTTTGGTGCTGAATAATATTCCATTGTCTGCATGTACTACAGTTTATCCATTCTTCTCCTGAAGGACTTCCTGGTTGCACAAAGGCTTTTTGGACTGTATTTAGTGCTAGACAAATGATATTCCATAATCAAAGCAGTATCCCCACTTCTCCATACACTGTAACAATTAGTTTTCCTTTTATTGAGGCTTTACTCTAATAATGTCAATATGTTGTATCAGGACAGACACAGGTGTGAATTAGGCAATGTTTTACTGTATAAACTCTATGGGAGTAGTGTGTGGTTTTTTACACTTCTGAAATATCCTACATAAAACCACTCATGCTTGTAAAAGGCCTCTATGAAAATGGAATTCTCCCACCCCGAGTGGGTATAATTTTGACCACTGCAGGATGAGGGGACTTTCTGAAGCAATTGTTGACATGGAAATAAACAAAAAGGCTTTGTGCACCCGTGACCAAAAAGAAAAATCCAAACAACTTTACGAAGAGACGCGATGGCTTCCCAGTTGCAGGCACATTGAGCACACATTCTCCCAACTATTGGCATGTTTTGTTTTTTTGTAACAAAAAGCTTCTTTATATAATATAGGTAATTAGTCATACTCAGCTGGGGGTTCAGCTCAGCTTCTGTCTCAGTAAACAGAACCAGGGAGGGATTAGCTCTGGTGCAGGATGCCTGCCAAGTGCTAATCCCTATTGGATGAATGAAAATAAAACATTATTAAAAGGTCTTGTTCTGGCCTTAAACATTTCCCTACGTTTTCGCTGTACTGCCGCAGCTAACACACGTGGCTCCCCAAACTGCGTCATCCTAGGGGGCGCTGTTCTCCTGGGACAAACTTGTTTCCCATACTGTATTTGTATGTGGGAAACCTTTCGGTTGCTAAGTGTGTTTAGTCATTCCAAAATGGTCTTTTCATAGAGAAAACCTGAATATGTAATCACCTTCCTTAAAACACTTTAAATGGTCCTCAGTGCTTTTAGGATAAAGATCCCAATCCCTCCTGTAGCCTGTGGAGCCTAACATCATCTGGCCTCTGATGGTCCCTTCGGCCTCCTCTCATATTACGTGCCCCCGTCCCTTGCCTTCTGTTCTCAGCATCCACCACCTTCTGTCACCTCTCTCCACAGCCCTTTACCATCTCTCCCAGGAATCTGGTCTTCTTTCTAGCTGTAGCTCAACTGTTACTTCCCCAGGAAGCCTGTTCTCACTATTCAGAGTACATGATAATCCCTGGTGTATGCTTTCTTGGGGATGTACCACTTCTCTGCACCTCTTTTCATCACATTTCATATGTACATGTGTCACATAGAGATATATGTCACACATAGATATTTGGCATAGAAGGTAATGATGACTAGGGTGGAGTCTGACTTTTTTCCTAGATACTTCTCTGAAAAATTCAAGGGCTATTGGTGAGAGCGGACTTGCGGCGGTAACGGTTGGCCTCTGCTCTACAGAGATTTTGTAACTCCTTGGAAAGAACAGAATCATCCTCCCTTTCAGTAGCTAGAAATTTAAAGTAGTTGAAATATGTGGGAATGAACCTCTGAGGGCTGAAAATGCGACATATTTGGGAACAATTCTTAAACTCTGTTTACCTACGTGGAATATAGTTTTGTGAACTCACTGCACTGATGCTGTAAAAACTAGACGCTGTGGTCTATCTGTCTCTAAATAAGTGTTGTTTTCTCTCCTTCAATATTGCTGTAAACAGTGGCACCCATGTGGCATATGTTTGATTTTTTTAATGTTTCATATAAAAACTACAAACTACCTTCCTGCAAATAAGCTTACCTTCCTATCCAGACATTTTTGTTGTATACGTGTTCTACCAATTAAATACTTTTGCAGGTTTAATCCTGTATTATTTCTTCTATTTTGTTTTGAGTAAAAGGGGGAAAAATAAAAAAGCTGGAATTCCCCTCCAAAAATGTGATGTTAAAAAGACATATATAGGTTACGCATATCTGTACGGTTAATATTTGTCTCATGTCCCAGACTCCAAGCTTCACAAAGCAGGAGACTATGTGGATTTTGCTCTTCATGGCGTTTCCAGGGCAAGCCTAGTTCCTGGGATGTAGCTGGCCCCCAGTCACACATTTCACTGAGGACAGGGAAGGATTAGAAGTTAATCAGCCTTTTCTGTAAAGAGAGCATGGTCATTCCAGTCAGCACCTCCCAGGTCAGGTTCTAGCGCGACAGTTCTACAACCTTCTGCAGCTGTGCCCTGCTGTTGGCTACTCACTCTTGGTACCCTCATTTCTCCTGCCAGTTTTGCTTGCATCTGTCTCACTTCTATTTATTATCTTGCCTGGGGACCTGCAAGTCATTGATCCCTCATTCAGCCAGGCTGTAGTCCAGGTCACCTTCTGTACGTGCTGCGCTTGACACTTCATATTTCATATTGTTACCAGGAAGCGCTGATGAAGCCATGCACAAACCCAGGTGATGGCAGAGGCGAGGTCGATTGTCCTATGAAGGCCTCCTGCACCTCAGTTGTTTCACGGCAGGGAGCGCTATGCTTTCAGGTTTTTGCCTCAGGCAGTGATTCACGTCTTTCAGGGCATTACCTGTACCAACTATTCTGACACTCTTTCTTTGCACACTTGCGTTAATTAAAAAGGACTCTTAGGTTTGTTGAGAAAAAGAAATCCGTAAACTTCAGAGGTATTTGGATTGCTAAGAGATGTAAACTGCTTCCTCAAAGCTTTGACAGGCAAAAACACGATAGTATTTACATGTAGACAGATTCTTTGGGAAGGTCAAGGGTACATAATTTCAAACTAAATGTTCTAAGATGTTAACTGCCTTTTTTTTTTTAACCCTTGGTATCATAGAACTCACCAATGAGGCCCCGAACAGTATCTATTTATAGAGATGTATTGATAGTCCTGGTTTACTAAAGTGCAACTCAAATACAGTCTGAACTTGACCTAAATTCTAAGTGAATTCTGCACCCTCTGCATAACAATCCATTGGCCTTTGGGAGTGAGGGGAATGGGCAGTCCTAAGTCACTTGATTGTTATGAAAGTCGCTCACAGCCAAGTCAACAAGCTGGTCAAGTTGCCGTCATTACGACTACATCAGAAGAAAGCTAGGAAAAGACTTCATTGTTTTTGAGATTCAACCCAATCAAGATCTGAACCTTAAAATTTAAGTAATAATTCAAAATAAATGTTCCTGAAGTAAAAACAAGACCAAAATCTATGAAGTTGAACCACATCAAGTTGCCAATATTCAAGAATAATTTACCTTTACCAATGGCAATTTCATCTTACTGAATATATACTCATTTAAAGAGCCCACTAGGATCTGGGCAAAAAAGGACCCATAATTCTCAACCTTAAAACATATGCCAGGGCTTCCCTGGTGGCGCAGTGGTTGGGAGTCTGCCTGCTAATGCTAGGGGACACGGGTTCGAGCCCTGGTCTGGGAAGATCCCACATGCCGCGGAGCAACTGGGCCCGTGAGCCACAACTACTGAGCCTGCGCGTCTGGAGCTTGTGCTCCGCAACGAGAGGCCGCGATAGTGAGAGGCCCGCGCACCGTGATGAAGAGTGGCCCCCGCTTGCCGCAACTAGACAAAGCCCTCGCACAGAAACGAAGACCCAACACAGCCATAAATAAATAAATTAAAAAAAAAAAAATCTTAGGTGATGAGAAAACATGGGATTAAAAGGTAATTGGCAGTGGGGAGGAGTCAAGATGGCGGACTAGGAGGATGCGGAATTCGCGCCTCCGCACAACTAGGGCACCTACCAGGCAGCAGCGGGGGACCACGGACACCTAAGGGGCGAGAAGGAACCCCCCAGAGACTGGGTAGGGCGTGGGGGGATGAAGGGGGAGGGGTAGGGGAGGCGGGACGGGACTGGTGCCCCTGAGGGGAGGCTGGGGGAAGGGAAGGGATCCCACGCCCAAAGGGGGAAATTGGGGAACCACTGGGAGGGCAGAGGATCAAAAGGGAGCATAGCCAGGTTTCCCCTGCCCACTTGGGCCCCCAGGAACCTGCTGAGAACCTGGGCCTGATCCTCTGCCCACCGAGGCCCCCTCCAGCCACAGGGGTCCTGAGGGAGTAGGAGGGAGGGAAGGGGGAGCAAAAGTAAAGGCCGGACCTAGGACCGGCACCCCTGAGGGGTGGCTGGGGGAGGGGAGAAGTTCCTACACCCAGTGGGACCCACCCATGGTTAGGGATCCAGTAGCGATGGGGGAGACCCTGAGGGAGACCATAGGGGAGGGGCACAAAGGAATGGAAGGGAACGGGGCCAGCGCTTTCCCTGTTCCCTTAGGCACTGGGGAGCTTGTTGGGCTCCGGGGTCTAATCCTCTGCCCTCGGAGCCTCCCTCCTGCCGTGCAGAGCCCAAGCCCCGCCCCTACGCCCCACCCAGGGCCCTACGTCTACACTCGGAGACCCCCTCCGAGACCCCCTCCAACTCGCTGGGCCTAAACCCCGCCCACACACCCTCACTCAGGGCCCTACCTCCAAACTAGGAGAACTCCACACTCCAGAGGCCCCCGCCTTTCCACGTGCTGCGTCTCCCCTTCTGCCCAGGTCCTAAGCAGAGGCCCCGCCCCACACTTGAACGTCACCCGGCCTAGGTCCTGCCCCACCCTAAACCCCGCCCCTTGCCTAAGTTCCCCAGCCTAAATTCCACCCCCATAGTCAAGGCACTTTTTTTTTTTTTCTTTTCTTTTTTCCTCTTTTAGATTGGGGTTGTTTTACCATGTTGATTCTTTTATATTTTTATTTTTACTAATAAATCTTTTATTTTTCTAATTTTATTTTATTCTTTATACTTCATTATTGTTCTCTCCTTTTGGCTTGTTCCCCCCTCCCCCTTTTTTTTTCTTTTTTCTGTTGTGGTTTTATTTTACCTTGTTGCAGTTGTTTCAATTATACTTTTATTTTTCCTAATATTTTTTTATCTTTCTAATTTTATTTTATTTTTTATTCTTTGATATTGTACTGCTCCATTTTTTCTTACTTTCTTCCTTTTTTTTTTTTAACCAAGCCATGAAGCTTGCAGGATCTTGGTGCCCAGGCCAGAGGTCGGGCCTGAGCTCCTGTGGTGGGAGCTCCGAGCCAAACCTCTGGAATAACAGAGAACCTCAGACCACAGGGAATATCAATCAGAGTGAGGCCTCCCGGAGGTCCTCATCGCAGCACCAAGACCCAGCACTATGCAACTGCCTGCAAAGTCTAGTGCTGGACGTCTCAGGCCAAACAACCAGTAAGACAGGAATACAGGACCACCCATCAAAAAAAATAAAAATAAAAACAACAAAAAAAAGTTACAGATGAAGGGGCAAGGTAAAAACCTATAAGACCAAATAAATGAAGATAAAATAGGCAACCTACCTGAAAAAGAATTCAGAGTAATGATAGGAAAGATGATCAAAAATCTTGGAAACAGAATAAAGAAAATACAAGAAACATTTAACAAGGATCTAGAAGAACTAAAGAGCCAACAAACAGTGATGAACAACACAATTACTGAAATTTAAAATACTCTAGAAGGAATCAATAACAGAATAAGTGAGGCAGAAGAACGGATAAGTGAGCTGGAAGATAAAATGGTGGAAATAACTGCCAGGGAGCAGAATAAAGAAAAAAGAATGAAAAGAATTGAGGACAGACTCAGAGACCTCTGGGACAACATTAAACGCACCAACATTCAAATTATAGGAGTCCCAGAAGAAGAAGAGAAAAAGAAAGGGTCTGAGAAAATATTTGAAGAGATTATAGTTGAAAACTTCCCTAATATGGGAAAGGAAATAATCAATCAAGTCCAGGAAGCGCAGAGAGTCCCATACAGGATAAATCCAAGGAGAAACACGCCGAGACACATTAATCAAACTATCAAAAATTAAATACAAAGAAAAAATATTAAAAGCAGCAAGGGAAAAGCAACAAATAACATATAAGGGAATCCCCATAACGTTAACAGCTGATCTTTCAGCAGAAACTCTGCAAGCCAGAAGGGAGTGGCAGGACATATTTAAAGTGATGAAAGGGAAAAACCTACAACCAAGATTAGTCTACGCAGCAAGGATCTCATTCAGATTTGATGGGAAATTAAACCTTTACAGATAAGCAAAAGTTAAGAGAATTCAGCACCACCAAATCAGCTTTACAGCAAATGCTAAAGGAACTTCTCTAGGCAGCAAACACAAGAGAAGGAAAAGACCTACAAAAACAAACCCCAAACAATTAAGAAAATGGTAATAGGAACATACATATTGATAATTACCTTAAATGTAAATAGTTAAATGCTCCAACCAAAAGACATAGACTGGCTGAATGGATACAAAAATAAAACCCATATATGCTGTCTGCAAGACACCCACTTCAGACCTAGGGACACATACAGACTGAAAGTGAGGGGATGGAAAAAGATATTCCACGCAAATGGAAATCAAAAGAAAGCTGGAGTAGCAATTTTCATATCAGACAAAATAGACTTTAAAATAAAGACTTTACAAGAGACAAAGGACACTACATAATGATCAAGGGATCAATCCAAGAAGAAGATATAACAATTGTAAATATTTATGCACCCAACATAGGAGCACCTCAATACATAAGGCAAATACTAACAGCCATAAAAGGGGAAATCAGCAGTAACACAATAGTGTTACTAACACAATAGTGGGGGACTTTAACACCCCACTTTCACCATGGAAAAATCATCCAAAATGAAAATAAGGAAACACAAGCTTTAAATGACACATTAAACAAGATGGACTTAATTGATATTTATAGGACATTCCATCCAAAAACAACAGAATACACTTTGTTCTCAAGTGCTCATGGAACATTCTCCAGGATAGATCATATCTTGGGTCACAAATTAAGCCTTGGTAAATTTAAGAAAATTGAAATCATATCAAATATCTTTTCCAACCACAACACTATGAGACTAGATATCAATTACAGGAAAATAACTGTAAAAAGTACAAACACATGGATACAGCCACTATGGAGAACAGTGTGGAGGTTCCTTAAAAAACTAAAAATAGAACTACCATATGACCCAGCAATCCCACTACTGGGCATATACCCTGAGAAAACCATAATTTAAAAAGGGTCATGTACCACCATGTTCATTGCACCTCTATTTACAATAGCCAGGACATGGAAGCAACCTAAGTGTCCATCGACAGATGAATGGATAAAGAAGATGTGGCACATATATACAATGGAATATTACTCAGCCATAAAAAGAAATGAAATTGAGTTATTTGTAGTGAGGTGGATGGACCTAGGGTCTGTCATACAGAGTGAAGTAAGTCAGAAAGAGAAAAACAAATACCGTATGCTAACACATATATATGGATCTAAAAAAAAAGAAATGGTTCTGAAGAACCTAGGGGCAGGACAGGAGTAAAACCTCAGACATACAGAATGGACTTGAGGACACGGGGAGGGGGAAGGGTAAGCTGGGACGAAGTGAGAGAGTAGCATGAACATATATACACTACCAAACGTAAAATAGATAGCTAGTGGGAAGCAGCCTCACAGCACAAGAAGATCAGCTCGGTGCTTTATGACCACCTAGAGGGGTGGGATAGGGAGGGTGGGAGGGAGACGCATGAGGGAGGAGATATGGGGATATATGTATACGTATAGCTGATTCACTTTGTTATAAAGCAGAAACTAACACTACATTGTAAAGCAATTATACTCCAATAAAGACATTAAAAAAAAAAAGCTTAATAAGATGCCTTAGCATTCTTATTTTCTTATCTCACTTCCTCCATTCTCTTCTGTTCATCTTTTCATCCTTAATACTGTACCAATAGAATAAACTTAACTGAAATGGAAGGACTGAACAATCATAACTTTTCGTAAGCATCCCAAAACTCATATTTGAATCCATGCTCTCTATCACTGTTTCAAATTACCATCCATTCTAGAAAGCCTCAAACGGTTTGAATTGCAACAGTGGTACATTTGAATAAAACCTCCCAATTACAAAAATACGAAAGTTCAAAAGCTTCAAAGATTAAAGCTCATCACAGGTCTGTCCCCCAGTTAGCTACAGGAATGCATGTTTTAGAAACTCTCTATGAAAAAACTGCTTAGCAAATGAACAAAATACAAAGTAGTATGGAAGGAGCACTTTTCCTAAGTTCTTTTTTGTAAAGCATAAGAAGTAGAATTGTTCCAGGCATGTGAATATTTTTTTAAATGAAAGGTTCTGCAGGATTCAAACTTCCCAAGTGCTGCAGCTGTTGATATCAACAAAGTGAGATGAGCTCTGGGGGAAAGGTCTGGGAATTAAACCCTGCTCCACCACTTAGGGTCGAAAGCAAAAGTCCTATTATTAAACCCTAACCCAAGGAATCAAAACAATCAGTAATGCAATGAGAATACTGCAAAGCAGATTAACGTATCATCTTCAGAGCCAGCACTCCCAGAACCCAGAGATACAGGGGACAGTGGTGATTGGCAGGAAATAGGTCCTGGTTAGAAAGCAGGCTTCTCAGCTTCCCTCCTGGGGATACGACAGAGAATTCTCATACCAGCCTCACAGCACGGGGTCTTCTCATATCCTTTTTTAAAAAAATTCCATTTATTAAAAGAAAAAAAAAAACAGTTCACCCATTTCTCCCAGTCCTGACCCCCCACCTCTGGCAACCACTAATCTGTTTTCTGTATCGTGAGCTTTTTTTTGGGGGGGGGTTGGATTCACATGTATGAGAGATAATATGCTATTTGTCTTTCTCTGTCTGACTTCTTTCACTTAGCATAATGCCTTCGAGGTCCATCCGTGTCATCACAAATAGCAAGATCTCATTCTATTTTATGGCTGAGTAATATTCCATTGTGCATTTACACAACATCTTCTTCAGACATTAAGCTGTCAGTGGACACTTAGGTTGCTTCCATGTCTTGGCTATTGTAAACGGTGCTGCAATGAACATAGAGGTGCATATATCTTTTCAAGTTAGTGTTTTGCTTTCTTTGGGTAAATACCCAGAATTGGAATTGCTGGATCATATGGTAGTTCTATTTTTAATTTTTTGAGGAACATCCATACTGTTTTCCATAGTGGCTTCGCCAACTTACACTCCCACCAACAGTGCAGGAGGGTTCCTTCTCTCCACACCCTCACCAACACTTGTTATCTCTTGTCTTTTTGATAATGGTCGTTCTGACAGGTGTGAGGTGATCTCTCGTGGTTTTGATTAGCATTTCCCTGATGATTAACGATGTTGAGCATCTTTTCTTGTACCTGTTGACCATCAGTATGTCTTTTTTGGAAACATGTAAATTCAGATCTCCTGTTCATTTTTTAATTGGATTGTTTGGGTTTTTGCTATTGAGTTATATGAGTTCTTTATATATTTTGGATATTAGCCCCTTATCAGATATATAATTTGCAAATATTTTCTCCCATTCCGTAGGATGCCTTTTCATTTTGTTGATGATTTCCTTTGCTGTGCAGAAGCTTTTTAGTTTGATGTAGTCCTGCTTGTTTATTTTTTTGCTGTTGGTGTACTTTTGCTTTTGGTGTCAGATTCAAAAAATCACTGCCAAGACCAGTGTCAGGGAGCTTATCGCCTGTGTTTTCTTCTAGGAGCCTCTTGAAGGCAGAATTCCTTTCTGCAACCTCGTTTAAGCCAGTCAATGAAGTGAGGTTATTCAATGGACTAACTCAAATTCAATTCATATTACCAGGTGCTTATTAGCTAACAGTAAAACTATGGACTGTCCCAAGCATTATAGAAAAAAGGGAACCCTCTCGGAAAGGAGCTAAACAAAATTAAAGTGTCGACTGACTACAGGTTAGAACAAAAATATTGCTTTGGACAAACCTGTAAGTACCTGGTTCCTTCCCATCCGCACCCCACCTCCTAAGAGTTTGCCTCCAAATAAAGAAGTAGGCATCTAATCATCATTTAGAGGTCTGAACATCCAGTGTCCTGTGGACGAATCGTTCCCGGGCTCCTACCCAGGATAAACCAATTTCAATTCACTGGTTGGAGAAAAAAATCAAGTTTAACTCAAGCACAAAATTAGATATTATATGAAACCATACTCTTTACTACATCAATATCTATGTTTAAAATGTAAACTTGTTTAACTAGAGGGAATAACTGTCACTTTTCCAAGCAGGTATAGGAGCCGATGATTCTTTTTAATTGTACGCTAAAAACTGAAAACTATTCCCGACAACAAAATTAAAATGCTTGCCCTACCATTTGGCCAGCTTATATATTTTCTCATATTTTAACAACGTTGGGAAAAATAAATTACATGTAAAACCAAGCAATTGATACTTAACTGTTCGTTGATCTGATTTGAAAGGGCTTCTGGAGGAACTTTCTGCAACCTGTATCCTGTCTCTCTCAGTCTAATAAACCTCAGAAATTGAGAACTGTACAGTGGGTTTCCCCCCGAAAATACAGAAAATCTGACTCTGACTTCTACCCCTTAGGAACTGAAGGCTCCTTCTTGTTTTAGGAAAATACATCTTAGACGGGCCAGTTCAAGGAAAAGTAAACAGACGAACTTCAGTCTCTATTTTTAAAAATGACTCAAGGCCCCAGGTTTTAAGAAAAAGATTTGAACTTTTCTTGGGGAAAGCCAAGTGACAGCTCCAGGGGGCTGCGTGCTGCAAAGGTGGCCGGAAAGGGGAGAGGCTGCCGTCGGTGAAAGCTGGGCGCTGCCCGTCCAGCCTGCCAGGCCCCGGGATGCCCTACCTGCGTTCCTCAGTTTCTTGTTCCGATACACGGACAGGATGTCCACCACGATGGTGAAGATGAGGACGAGGGCGAGCCTGGAGGCCAGCCTCAAGGGGCGCGGCCGGGCGCCCTCCCCGCCGCTCGGGGCCTGCTGCGAGGCTTCGAGCAGCGCGCTGCCGTTGCCCTTGGAGGTCCCTCCCGGCGCGCCCCACGGCCGCCTCGCCATCGCGCGGGCGGGGCCGGCGCCCCGCGGTCCCCAGCGCGGCGAGATCCCGCTCCGCCGCCTTTTACGGCTCCTCCCTGCCCTCCGCGCTCCTGCTCGCCGTCCCGCCACGGACTCGCCACCGGCAGCCCCACCCTGGCGACGCCTGGCGTCCGCCTGGGGCGCCTTTGACTCTGCGGCAGCGCCCCCGTGCGGGGAGCCCGGACCAGCCGCCGGCGCCCTAAGGGGACCGTGAGCCTTCGTAAGGCTTCGCGTCGTACTTCAGTCCACGGAACATTCCACGGCCCGTGAAACGTTCTCTTCCGTCTCGGACGTTTCACCAAGCAGAGCCAGACTGCTTGGGTTCCAACCCTACCTCAGATTGAAGCACGTTAGCTAAACACCCTGTGCCCGTTTCCTTATCTGTAAAATGGGATAAAAAGTATCTCATCTACCTCCTAAATAATGAGGTGGAAAAAAAATCGAGGAACTTTCTCAGGCAGGTGTTGCACCGTTCTTGAAACAGAAATTGTTTTCCCCAGCAGCCCTCACCTCTGCCTCACATACTGCCAAGGCCATCCGTAATTGTGATCATCTTTCCCCAAAAGCTACTTTTGAGATTTCTTGAACGCTGTCCTTACAATAAGTTCTTGCCCTCAACCGCCGAGCACGCCTCTGCCTGCTTCCGCCGCTGAACGAGAGCGAGAACGGAGGACGCTGTCCGCTTGAAATGAGGCTTGAAATGACCGAAGATTCCGCTGGGAACGCTGAGAGCAATCATAAACTCATTTCGCTTTCAAATGTCACGGATTAAATGGATTCAAAGTAGCCTGCTGCTACAGCTGTTCAACCCAGGCCATCGTTCTCTACCAGATTTCTTCCAGAACAGTACAGAACCTAAACACCTTTACCCACCAAATCCCCACGCTCTCCTTGCAGACATCTGCGAGGCGCATACTCAAAAGCAAGTTGACCATTGGAGGTGCCCACGAAATCTGCAACCTCAGTATGTAACTACCAGCCACCAGGCCATGGGAGTCACTCCAAAAGAGTCTGAGATGTAGCAAACCAACAGCAGTCTGGAACTTTTCAATGAATCAGCTAAAGACTGGTACTTATCCAGAGATAAATACATCAATCCACCTGTACCCCAGGTTTTCCTTTTAATAGCTTTTCTGTATCCAGGCCTTAAGGGTTAATTCCTAGATTAAAATCAATTTCCTTTCATTCATTAATGTACCCGTTCAGGAAAAAAATGTACATACTTGGCTCTATGTTTAAAATATAGTCCTTACCCTCCAAATGGCAGTGAGCACTGTGGATGTATATATGAAATAACAGAGGTCAAATAAGTCCACAAATGAGAGCACTGAGGAAGGAATTTTAGAATTAATAGATACATTAAATGAGTTGAATAATAGGATTTTAATTAATTATTTTTAGAGAAGTTTTAGGCGGATAGCCAAACTGAGGGCAAGTACAGACATGTCCCATATACCTCCTGTCCTCACATGCACAGCCTCCCTTACCGTCTGCACCCCGCACCAAGGTGGTACTTCTATTGTCATCTATGAACCTATATTGACATGTCATTATTATCCAAAGTCATAGTTTACGTTAGGGTTCACTCTTGGTGTTTTCCATTCTATTGGTTTAGACAGTTGTATAATGACACGTACCCATCATTATAATATTATACAGAGTGTTTTCACTGCCCTAAAAATCCTGTGCTCTGCCTATTCATCCCTCCCTCCCTTCAACCTCTAGCAGCTACTGATCTTTCTATTGTCTCCGTAGTTTTGCCTTTTCCAGAATATCATATAGCTGGAATCATACAGTATGTAGCCCTGTCAGATTGGCTTCTTTGGCTTGGGAATCCGTTTTTAAATTGCCTCCATGCCCTTTCACTGCTTAAAAGCACATTTCTTTTTAGTGCTGAATAATATTCCATTATCTGGATGGACCACAGTTTAGTTATCCATTCACCTACTGAAGGGCATCTTTGTTGCTTACAAGTTTTGGCAATTGTGAATAAAACTGCCCAATTGTCACACAAGAATTGTACGTGTGCTTTTAGCAGTAAGCTTAAAGCCAGCAGTGATACACATCATAAGTAATCATACTCTGTGATAACTTCCCTAGACAATTTTTTCCATCCTGAACATCGGGGTCAAAAATAGTTTGAAAACAAAAAATAGCTTTCCATTAGAATTCTTTAAATTTCTTACCCAATTCAGCAGTATGATCTGAAAGTTATCAAATGTTTTCCATATGATTTGTCCCTTCCCCAGAAGCAACCAACTCTAGGACAAAATTACTATCATCATTTTTCCTCAACAAAAACATTTCCATTCTTTATACCTTCTCTTGCCGACAACACATATCCTACTTGCTTTACACACTGAAATGATTCCCTTATCATTTTTAGTAGCTTTAATTACATGTTATAATTTTTAACCCTTAAAAGCCAAACCAAGAAACAAGTAATTGAACTGTTATACCAGCATTTACTTATTGGCAAACTTAAGCACATATTCCATAACCTCTAAAAGCTTACATTTTTCTCATAGCATAATTTCTCTTTAACGTGGTTGGTACAAGATGGGTATTTAATAAACCCAAACATCTTTTGAAGTTCTACTAATTAACCCAAGACCGAAGTCTAAGGCAAAGTGGGCTGTGTTTGTATTTTAAGGACATGATAAGAGTTAACTTCAAGCTTTCTCTTAGGCATATTTTTGTTCTCTTCGGGTCAGAATTTTGAAAACAGTATTTTATCAAGCTAGCTCTCTTTAACTGCATATAACTGCATATGCAAAAAGAACCAGTTTTGGAATTTCAAAAGAGTTTAATCCTAACCATTTTTTCCAGAGTCTAAAGAATACTGTCGTCATATATTGTTAAAAAAAAAAATTTCTGTCTTTTTCTTTAGTCATAATCTCACAGCTATAATTTTTCTAATGAAGTTAACCTGAATTTCCCATTTTACAAAAAACAACAAGGCTACCAATCACACAAATGGAATATACACTCACCCACCAGAAGACAGAACAGTCACAAATCTGACGAAGACCCACACGGAGTCCCAAACAAATACCTCCCAGACACAAACGGTCCTCGACATTATACACACCTCAGAACCAACTGGCACAATGCCCGAAGAGTGCTTCGTGCTCAGAAGAGAAGTTAGCCTGGGTGCACACCGGTGGACTTACTCGGTCTTGGAGCTCATCAGCTTGTCCAGACGCATGTCTCCGTTCCACCAAGGAAAAGCGTACATTGGCAGCCAGTGCCCAGCAGGGGAGAAACAGGGAGGATCCTCCGAAACAAATGTTTTTGGCGGCTGCTAGGAACGTCCCCCCAAATCCCCTTCTCAGGGCCTGCGAGCCACGGGCAGCGGGCTCCTTGCAGCCGTCGTGGCGTGCTGTCATGGCCACTGCGGCGCGGCTGGGGCTGGGGCTGGGGGGTGGGAACCCCGGGAGCCAGATGTCGCGAGAGCGCAGCCCCGCGGTGGGTGCCAAAAACTGTGACCGTAAATGGGGTCTGGCTGCCCACTGCGCAAAAGCCAATAAAGAGACAAGGCTGATGGGAAGGAAAGTCCTTTTTATCTCAGCGGCCAGCAACCTGGCCGGCAAACTCCCGTCCAAAGGCCAGCTCCCCGCACTGGCAATCGGGGCAAGAGTTTATCTAGACGGAGGGAGGCGCTACGTGCGGAAACAGCGCAGGCGGCTCTCACAGTCATCTTGAAACTGGTCCTTGGTGGTCTGACCAGCGCCATCTTGTTTTAAGTATAGTTTAGTCTTCAGTTCCAGCTCAGTCCCAGGATCGGTTTGTTCCCCTTTCTCTGAGGCCAGCTCTTGGAATTGTGGCAGCTTACGTCATGGCTACAGCCCAGTCATCATGGAGTTAACGCCTTCCGCCTGGTGGGCGTTTCAGTATCTCCAAGACAGCTCAAAGAATAGAGTTCCTTGAGGAGGAGCTAAAGGTCCTTGACTTTGCTTAATGTCTAAACTATTATTATTTTGTCTTGTTGGACTGTTTTCCTTTGCTTCTGCATTTCCTCACTGAAATCTGATTAAACTTATTCTTTGGCTAAAGTTTTTCCATGGATGAAAGGCGGGCTGATGACCTGGGGGGGGGGGCGGGGGCTGAAGGACCGACCACAGGGTCCTGCTCTGTTTCAACATCAATTTGAATATCGCCTAATGTACTTGAATACAGTGACAAAGTGGAGTGCAAACACGTACACACACACACACACGCACACACGCACACACGCAAAAATCCCCATGGCCGATAGTCATCAAGAATTTTCCTACAGCTTAAAGCAACAGACACTTGTCAAGGATTCAGTCAGCTTGGTCTTCCTCATTGTAATATTGAATACAAGCCAATACAAGCCCTGAGTTCTGCTCTAGCAAGGCTAAGACCTCATCTTAAACCCCTCCTTAGAGATTTCAGTCCATTTGATCCAAGTAGGAATCATGTTTCTCCAGGGGGGGCTCCACCAGCTTGTATCGGGCCCCGGGCCTGCATTCCAAGAGTGATTTCATGGTAATATTTACCAAGCACTTCTGAAAAATTTCATCAAGTCAGAACCTTAACAACTCAGGAAGTACGTTTGTGTAAATAAGAGGTTTGACCACACAGAGATGAAACAGCAGTGTGTGTGTGTGTGTGTGTGTGTGTGTGTGTGTGTGTGTTCTGGGGAAGGACACTCGTTAAATGGGACTCACCACATGCAAACGCTGTAACAGATTACAGTGCTTTCACAGTGACACAGGCAGAGTTCCCGAGTAAACCATTTCCCTTCCCACCTCTTTGGCTGCGTTAACGTTCCAAGCCAGGGCTGCATCAGCCTTGTCCCCACTATACATGTTGACAGAGGATAAGTGGTTTCACTCTGTGTTCATATCTCCTTTTGTGAAGGAATCAGAGCATCCGAAACCCACGAGGGGAGAAGTTGTGTTTGTAATTACATCTAATTGCAAATTACTTACAAATAATCCCCGTGCCCCATCATGGTTACTGCCGAGGTCCTCCAGATACACAGGACTGAATCAGAATTGCGCTGCTTGAATTTCAAGTTAACATATAGAAAACTCGTAAGTCATGAGGAGACGGTTCTGATTTTGACCTACTCTGTTACTCCAAGCATATAACTATCATTTCAGCATTAACATATACTAGAGCTTTTTAGGAGTGGGGAGAAAAGAGCGCTAAAGCATCACAGTTCAGTTTTTATTAAATATGTTACTTCATAGCATGCAACCCTGGACCACCCTGAAATATTTGTTTCTCGGTCAAAGGCCATGACTACTCATAAGCAAGCTTTGTTCACTCTTATGTGCAAAGGGTAGAGATTAAATTAATATATGTTAATGAAACCCACAAGATAAACTGAGCTGAGTGAATCAAAGAATGAATGGATGTATGAATGAATGAATGAATGAATAAACCAGACAAGGAGCAGAATGAGAAGGAGCACCTGAGCCTCGGCAGCACCAGTACTTGGGCCAAGATTAAATGGAGAATATTATTTTTATTTTGTTAAATGAAGCAGGTGGGAGAATGAGAGGGCGCAGGATAGGAGGCTGTGAACTTGACCCTGAACATTCTCATCTTATTCTTCCTGAAGAGGAGGGACTTGATCGTGTTCATTCTTCACCAAATGGCAAACATAATGCTTCTGGCATTCACTGACTGGAGTAGGTACTCAGAAATAACTTTTGGCTAATGAACAGCAAAAGTGGCATCTTGAGACTTCATTGCACCCACATCCTATAGAATCTCCAGGGTTCAATGCACTGAGTTGGTGGAAAACAACAAGGATTCAAATGACCAAAGCTCTTCTGCGTTAGTCAATCGGTCCAATGATCTAAACTAGTGGTTCAGGAAACTTCTTTGAATTATAGCATATCCCGTAAGGGCATGTTTAAAAATGTAAGAGATACATTTTAAAAATAATAAACTATTAAAATGCATATTTGAAAATTGGGGTGGGAGTGAGGGAGGAAACAGTAACAACCATAATATAGCATCTATTGAACATCTCTTTTGTGCCAAAACTGCTGGCATGAGGGGCTTTGCCTTTTGCTGTTGGATTCACTTCCGGAGATGCTGTTCAGAAAGGTGGTCTGTGGGAAGAAGATTTGAGGCCAGAGTAAGGGCTTTGAACTTTAGCCTTAACACTGACCTCCGGAAAGTTACCTTGTCTGTGTCTTGGTTTCCTGAAATGAGGATAATAAGGAGGGTCACAGGCTGGGTTCCGAGAGTTACTAAGTGCAGAAGCCTTGGAATGTGAGAAGCTCTCTCAGGCTGTCTGCATGGATTCCACACCATACCTGTGGCGTGTTAGTCACCCCTCCTTCTCAGCTGAGGAAACTAAGTTAAGTAAAAGTTAAATAGTTGGTTCAACATCATATAGCACCAGTGACAGGGCACGATTTTGAACTCAGGTCTGTGGCTCAAAGCCACTGATGCCTTGAAAGTGTGGGTGTTTGAGAGTGTGCCTCGAGGGTCCTTGGTTTAAAAAGCAGCCCTCCTTTAAAAAGCAGAGTGAGAAGGACTGAACTTTGAGCTATGAAATTAACTGATCCTGAAGGTTGCACAGCTACCCAGGCAAGGGTGTGGACGACTGTCCAATCCAGTCACGGCACGTCCCGCCTGAGTGAAGAGGGCTTCTGCCAGGTGCAGCAGGAGGTCTTGGTAAGGAGGATGGGCTCCTAAGGTTGAAGGGGGCATTCTCATGTGCCAGCTTTGTCATCATGGACAAATGTCTCAGCTTTTCTTATATAAAAGGGGGAGGATGATAATAGATACTCCCCATACCAGAGTTGTAAGGCTTATATCGCTAAGCTCATAGAAGAAAGCCGGGTGCCTAGACTCAGCAAGGTTTGTTGTTGCTATTATTCTAGTAAAGAACAAACCTAGTCTTGTCATTCAGTGTGAGGGGGTCTCCTGAAGCATGGATCATTCAAAACCACGGCACAGGCATTATATGGGAGAACCATGACCTGGGGGTATTTTTAAATTTTGTGAAACTCCGCCTTAGAAGTAAAAATGCAGCATTTTTATTATTAAAATAAAAGCTCAGAATTTATTATTAATAAAAACTATCTCAGTCCAATAAGTGCTTTTGGTTGGAGAACCTTTTTGCATTTTGAACATTCAATTTAATTAAAGGAATTCACGTTTTTAATAAGATTTACAAATAAAGCTTTATTTTGTCTGTCCTAACTTAAAACATCTATTTGAAAGTATGCTTATTTTTGAAAGAAGGGGGAAATACTCATTTAAGGTAAAAAGTTAAATCACAAGAACATCATTTAAAAATGTCTGTCTGTAATCCTAATTTGCAGGTGGGTTAACGTTTCAAATTTGGCAAAGAAATGGAGCCGTGCTTCTAAGTCTTGACAGACATGAGGGGGTTGACACGTCCTCTGGCTAGATTATTCGTTCCTTTTCTTATATTCTCCCCTCATCCTAAAACTGTTAGGTAATTTCCATAAGCATCAAAATGAATGGAAGCAATAGTTATGAGACATTTTGAGAATTTCATTTTACCCTTGAAGATAATTGGATAATGGCTCTGGTTTAGAATCATTGAGTTCATACTTCTCATGTCTTCCTTGTAGACCCTGCACAAGGTCTTAGCTCTGTCCAAGATAAATTTGGTCCCATGACATTTTCATTCAAATGCTATGCATTTTCTTTCTCCTCTATGTCCAGCCTCATCTGAAAATGGAGGCCCTTCTATGGTCACGCTTTCCAACAGCACAGTGACAAGCGCATTAATTTCCTAAGTGCTCACAGAAGCGGAGGTTTTTCTTGGGGAAAAAAAACTACTGTCATTCTTTTCGACTGTCTCATTCTGTTTGCAGTAGAGGCAGTAAACCTCTGGTGAGGAAATTAAATTCTGACAAACAACTCTGTCTCTCATCTGGTGCACTAATTGAAATTGAACCACATGCCTTAGATGAAGAGCAATCAGAAAGTTCACAGAATGAATGCGAGTCTGCAAAAGAGAAAGAACAGCCCCCATTGACCTTCAAAAAGTTGCTGACCAGAGTCAGTAGGGTGGTGAAAGTAGGGAATGACAGCTAAAGGGGAACCCATCCACTGAAAAAAGGCTGGGGGCACTGGGTAGGGAGTTAGGATATTTTTCCAGATCTGATAGCTTATAAACCTAAATGTTACATTTATATGGAGTCCCTGAAAACTGAATGGAAGTCAAGGCTAATTCTGTGAAGACGATTGGTTCTCATCTGGACTTTTTCATAGAATTAAATTCACAGGAAGAGAAAGAAGAGCAGGATTATCCAGAATTCCCTAGATCAGGGCTTTCTTGTACCAAGATGCTGAGCCTCCAGCCCTCTGGACAATTGGGAGGAGCCCGGGGCATCATAATACACAGCTGGAACTCCTGGTTTAGAGCAGTTTAGTCCCTCACGCCACTGAGCCATAAAAACATCATCTTCTACATGTGCCGTGACATGGAAGAGGCAGGGGAAAAGCACTGCCATAGAAATATCACAGCAGAGCACTAGATTGGTTGTTAAGGAAATGTAAGAATGCCCATAGAAGTTCTACCTTTTTTGTTGTCTTAAGTCTAGAATTTTGTTATATGCAATACTTTGAAAACAAGTAATCCACATATCTAAAAATCTGTCCTGAAGAGGAACAAAAATGAATATACAAAAAAGACATTAATGTTGGATAAAAAAAAGACGTTAGTGTTGGGATTGCTGTGAAAAAATCATAAACATCTTAAAAGTAGCAAAATAGATAGGTTATAAATCCATACTATGAAACATTATGCATCTCTTTAGAAAGGCATTTTCTAAAAAGGATCATTTACACTGTAAAGTGGGAAAAGCAGGGGGCAAAATTGGATACAGAGTACTAAGTCTGTAAATCAATCTTAGGCAGCGCACTCAGAAAATAAAATCGGACTATACACACAAAATGATAATGGATTGGTTTCTGCGAGATAGGATTTGTTTCTGGGAGATAGGAATCTAGTAGTAGACTCCTATCTACTTTTTTCAAAAACTTTTACTTTTTTAAACCAAAAAATATAAATAAATAAATAAGATTTATAGAATGGCAGATTTTAAATGTTGGATTGATTGCATTCCAGAAATCTTAAGAAAATGTGTCTGGAGTGATCATTGCATTTCTACTCTATGTGCCTATAAACTACACGACTGGGAACACAATATAGATGTTTTTAATTTTTTTTAAATTAAAAGATATAAAACATTTCAAAATACTCTCTTTTTATGCAGGCGAATGACAAAATGAAGAGACCAACAGCCCCGTCCAATGTCGTCTGGTGATGATTTGAATAGAAATAAACTGTGTATAACCAGAGTGTCCCCATGAAAAAACCTAGAAAGGGCACTGTGTTGAAATTCTGTGCTTGTTAGGATGGCCCACTAGTAGAGTAGAGCTGGTTCTGCACCATCCCCAAAAGCAGAAATGCTAAAAGGCAGCAGAGAAGGGAAGCAGGTGTTTTCCCTAGTCTTGGAGTTTATTAATCAAGTGCAATAAGCACGTTTCAATCTCCTATAATGCTTATATTTAAATGTTTTAAAACATTAAAAATTTTGAACTATTCTGCTTAGTAAGAAATCATCCCAGAATCATTAGAGGAAACCAAGAAAAGAGACACCAGGGAGTATCTTTAGAGCCTGGCAGCGTCTGGCAGGAGGCAAAAGTTCAGTGACTATTAGACAGCAGCATGGATGAACACACCCAGAAACCCTCGGTTTACAAAGAAATAGGTTCCATGAGAGGAACTCTCTTTCAGCAACGTTCTTCAAGGAAGAGAACTGAAAGAGTCAAAGCTTCTAATCCCTGCTGATAACCTGGCTACTAATTTGTTTTAATTATCAATAAATAACATTAGGCAAAATTCTATAACAGGTCATTTTGGCAACTCAAAGCACTGATTTCCTACAGCTTAATCTAGTATTTTCATCAAAAGGAGTAAACAACAGCTTTTGAATTCATATCACTCATTAACAATGAGTGTGTCCTGGGTGTACCTTTTCTTCTTTCATCACCAAGTTTTTAGAGTCAATCCCCCACTTCCTAGGCTCACGCTTAGTTTCTTTGGGAAGGTACGTGAGAATTTAGGCGGCCAGTTTTTTGCGTTCGCAAATTAAAATTACAAGCAATCCAAAAAGCTTAACGCAGCTTCCGGAAAGGCACTGGATGTCTCTCAGCGCCTGGAAAGCATCTCTCTCACTCTGCAGCAGATTAGTATGACAGCTCCACATACTCTATGATAAAAACGAATGTGACAAGCACAATTACCTAAAGTAAATGTACTCTTCCTGCCACACATACACACACACAAATCTAAATTTTAGAGATAGAATTGAAAAAAATAAGTCTGAAATCAAAATTTAAAAGTTCAAATGTTTTTAACTAGCATTTTTTTTCTAATGGATATTTAGCTTGTAAATCTCTTTCCTTTTAGACTAAACCATAGTTTCCAAGGGTAGCAGATAAAGAATGTGACAAATAACAAGTGGCCTTCAAATAGAAATATACTACCAAAAAATATATAAAACACGGAATCCAGGTGAAAAGGACATTTAGCAGTGTCCAGAAATACTGAAAAAGCAGTGGAATTTTCGCAGGCATCTGAATTTTGCAAGGGAATTTTAAGTGAGTAACAAGCAAACAGTCAAAATGAAATCTAGTTGGGGAAAGTGACAGACCCTGACTTCTACCTATCAAGATTTATGGAAGTAAAGGGTCTTTAGGAAAAAAAAAATGGACAAGCATATGCTAGTTCTATGTGGCTGCTTGGATTCTTCTGTAACAAAAGTGTTCAATTCATATAGTTTGTGTTGTGTTAAAGTAATCATTTTCATTTGAGACCTCAGGTCAGTTGTTTATTCATTTCCAATTAGCCCAAGATGATGCCTTTTCTTAAAAAAAATAAAATGCAGGGCTTCCCTGGTGGCGCAGTGGTTGAGAATCCGCCTGCCAATGCAGGGGACACGGGTTCGAGCCCTGGTCTGGGAAGATCCCACATGCCGCGGAGCAACTGAGCCCGTGAGCCACAACTACTGAGCCTGCGCATCTGGAGCCTGTGCTCCGCAACAAGAGAGGCCGCGATAGTGAGAGGCCCGCGCACCGCGATGAAGAGTGGCCCCCGCTTGCCACAACTAGAGAAAGCCCTCGCACAGAAACGAAGACCCAACACAGCCAAAAATAAATAAATAAATAAATAAATAATAAAAAAAAATTCAAAAAAAAAAAATAATAAAATAAAATAAAATGCAAATAGTCTTCAGTTTAAAATATGGTCTGTATAATATTTTAGAAGGTCAAAGTATTGTAAAAATAAAAAACAACAAAGAGTGCCAATGGTGGCCAGCAGACTTCCAAGATGGTCCACAAGAACCCCACCCTGGGGAGTACATAGTGTAATTCCCGACTTCAGTGTGGACATGAATACAGTGGGAATTCCCATGATTAGGTTACTCATCAGTTGACTTTTAATTAATCAAATGGCAGATTATCCTGGGTGGGCCTGATCCAATCAGGTGAGTCCTTAAAAGAGGGATTGGGCCCCTCCTGAGGTCCACTGGCTTTGAAGATGTAAGCTACTATGTTATCAGAGGGCCACAGAGCTAGAACCTGAGTCAGACGCTGCCAATAAAGTGGGCACTGGCAGTGAGAAAGCAGGAAACTCGGCTGTACGGCAAGCAAGAAAATGCGGCCCTCAGTTCGATGACCCCAAGGAACTGGATTCTGCCCACACCATGTGAACCTGGATGAGGACTCCAGGCCTCATAAGAGACCCCAGCCCAGCTGAAAACTTGGTTTCAGCCTAGCAAGATCTGAGCAGAGAACCTGGCCATGCCATGCTGGGCTTCTGACCTGCAGAACTGGGGCTAACAAACGGGAGTTATTTTAAGCCTCCACATTTCTTGTAATTTGTGGAGCAATAGGAAACTAACATACTAATGTTCTAGACACTGGGAATCAATGGTTAAGAGCGTATTCCAGACTTCCAGTTTAAGGTGGCAGAGCATTCTATTTCTCCTCTTGAAAATCCAAAACAGGGAAAGGGGGAAAAAGTTAAAAAGCAGCCCCATTTTCAATGCAAGTAAAGAGGTAGTAACTATAAACCACACTATAGTGTATGAAGATGGATGGCGCGGGGAGTGATAAATCATGCCTTAGCAGAGGAGGAATCAGACCTCACAGCCTGGAGAGGTCGTGCAGCCTACAATGATTCTCACTGGAAAGTGGGTGACAACGGGGTGAGTACCAGGGGTACTAGCTGTTTCAGTTGTACACAGACCCGTCTTTCAGCTCCGTCCTGAGCAGACTCGGTGACAAGAGGCAAAGAGGAGGGAGGAGGAATGTTCCCAGAAATGATAGCTGGGGGACTACGTGCATGATAAAACCGCCAGTCTTCCCATCCAGCCAACTTTAAAATAAGAGCAACAGTATTTCTCAAGCTGGAAGTGCAAAGTCCCTCCTCTGGAGAAATAGATTCTTGAAGTAAAAGACCTATAGATATCAGCAATGGTCATCTACTAGTTTTGACCATGTCCTAAGAGGCACTTTATAAATCCATGAGAGGCCACACCTGTTCCCCCTCTTTTCTTCGACCTTCTTAACCTTGGGGCCTTTATACTAGCTCTTCTGCCAAGAATGCTGGTGCACCAGGTGGCCCTGTGGCCTCATTCTCCCTTATCAACTTCAGGTGTTTATTCAAATGCCAGCTTGCCATTGAGGTCTTCAGTTTTCACCTCCCATCCCCCATCCACCCCATCACTTTCCTTCCCCAATACCAATTTTTCTCCTCAGCATTCATCACTCCATACTCTGCTATGTAATATCTTATTGATTCACCACCTCCCCCTGCCACCTACCCTCCCCCCATGTAAAATCCAAGGAGACAGAGAATTTTTGTCCATACAGAACAATACTCAGTAAGTGACCAAAAAGATTTTTTTGAATAAATTAATAAAATAGTCACAAATTCTAAAAAATAAGTAAAAGAAAAATTAAGGCAATTAAGAAAATGAGAACCTTGCAAAGTAAATGGAAATAAACATCACATATTACTTAGCTCTGTGGTGAATATTTACGTCATCAAAACAATGAAAACACTATGTGTGAATTAAACCAAAAAGTAAGGTGTAACTAAGGGGAGGATAACAAGAGCAATGGAGGTTTACAGGTTACATGATCTTCTGCAATTCCTAAAATTAGTGACTCAAGAAGTAACAATACATACACTTAAAAATTTGAAAGGAAAAATGAGAAAACGGCTTAAAGAGTTGTAAGTGGTTATAGCAGAGCGCCTGAGTTTGCTGTTTTTGGTTATACGTATTTTAGCTCTCTTTGATGTTTAAACTCTGTATATATATCGTTCAATAAAATAACGAAGGCATTTTACCTAAAGGGAAACTGTGTCTTTGCAAAGTTCTAAGAACGCTTGATTCTGTGTAATTCCTATCACAGTGGCTGGCACATGGTCTGTACTGAACAAATATTTGTGGGATGGAGAGATGATTTTGACTATAAATACACATGGAAGATAGCTTCTGAGTTTCACGTTAAATCCTACAGAAGTGTGTGTTCTTTGACAACAGAAAGATAGAATACTTCATAAAATGCTTTGTTTTTGATATAAATCATAGGATAAAACCATAGATGCGTTGCAATTATGGCCAAAAAATAGCAATAAAATAAAAAATGCATAAGAAAAGTTTTCTTGAAGTTTTAGTTAGAAAATACTTATTATATAAAAGTGCTGTTTGCCTCTATACCTATAGTTTTGCACGTAGCTATATACTGCCACCTAGTGGCAACATCTGTAAGTACAGTCTAGTTTTGGCAACTGCAAAGAAACTCTTCATATTTAAGCCGAAAAAAGCTATATCCATCCTTTTATCCATCCTCCATCCAATCCTTCTTTCTCAATTCATTAACTGAATCCTGAACAGGAGTATAAATACGGAGGAAGAACAGGCAGTAAAGCTAAAGTATTTTATTAATAATTTATTGTCAGTAAGAAAGACTGGCTAATGGTAGTTTTCAGTAAAAACCTTTACAAGACCATTGCATCACAAATATACAGACACTATAAAAACTGTGTCATGGTGGTTTTGGTTCTAAACAGTCTGCAGAAGGTCCCCATTACACTTTCCAATAATGAAAAATCTTTATAATTCTAAAATACAGCAACCCATTTAAGACATGTCCATGTATGGGATCTGTCCTCATCCTATATACAGATAGAAATGAATGACTATACTGAAATGTATTAACGAAACGTCATACTTCAGTTGAAAAGGACACAGAGTGAAACCCTGGTTATATTAAAAAATCAGGGTGCTAGGTAATGACACTAACACCACCAAAATTCGGTCAAAAACAAATGAACAAAGTATCTTGAAAATCTAGTTAAAACTATGAAAAAATCAAATCTGTACATAAAATTTACAAAAAAAAAGACAGGAAAATTAAAATAATCAAATCTATATAAATACATGAATCATGCTAACAAGATAGTAGGACTGATTTTTGTTTCATTATTTTAACACAGACAAATGTAAATACAAAAAGATGCTCAGAAGTGGCACAGCCGACGTAAACCTCACCCAAAGACAGAAGGTCAGGACGCTGGAAATGGCTACCAGGTCACAAGGCGCAGGGTTCAGTGCAGCCATGCCCGTTTCAGCTCGCCGAAAAAAGCGCTTAAGCACTGCTGCAAAGAACGATGCAGGAGATCACCGACAGAATCTCTAGGTTCATTATGGTTCAGGCACTTCGGGGGGAGTCTGAGCGTCAGACCTCCGTATGCTGTTGAGAATCGAGTGGAGGGATCGTCACCTCTTCGAAGTGGCTGTCATCTCCACTCTCGTAGTCACTCATCATGACCTCAGACTCGGCTTCACAGCACGCGGACACGTCAGAGCAGGAAGCTGTGGAGGCGTACACGGACACGGGCATGTTCTCTACAGCGGAGGCGTCAAAGCTCCTCTGATATCCTGGAGGGTAAGGGGCGTAGGGTTCTCTGCGAGCACTGTTCTCACCAGGGCCTGCCTTTTGAGGTTCAGACATATCGGCAGGATAGAAATTGGGCAGATACTGATTCAAGTTGAACCTCTGCCGGCTTCTCGATGAAGAGCCCAGGCTCCCTGCAGCGGGCATGTCTCTGGGAGGGTGTATGGATTCAAACTGGTCACTGAATTCTGGAGGTAAGGGTGGCAGCTCGTCAGGCACGGGGAAGTCCTCTGGCGGGGGTGGGAAGTCGCTCTCGATGTCGTAGCCTCCAGGGTAATAGTCTGTATCGATGGCGTTCGGATCTGCTGAGTACAGGGGCGTCTGCTCATCAATCACCTCATAATTGGGGAACTCTTGTATATCTGGCAGAGGAACACTTGGCATCCAATCTGATGTGTCCCAGTGATACCCTTGGTAGAAAAGAAAACAGATTTCAACGTGTTTTCCTCCCAAGAGTGTGTGCCACGGAAAAAGGGCTCAGTGTATGCAACACACAGGTGCAAAGGCATTCCCACGCACAGAGGATCAACGTTCTGGAAACCCTTGGTCTCTGCTTTGAAGACATCCTCCCATCCCGAACCACTTTTGAGAACCTCTATGAATTAGGCTCTGCTCCTAAAATGTGGACTTACAGTTTTATGTAAGCACCTAACACTCAAGTGTTAGGTGCTTACATAAAGAAATGGAAGTTTTAACAGAAGCATGATGCTAGCATCTAGATACATGCACTTTTCTTAAAATGATTCCAATCATCCTTTCAGCTTTCCTCTTGTAATTTAGAACCCACTGCTCTTTAGAAAGAAGAGTATTAGTTCAGTCTTAGGACATTGGTAAAGAAATTTTGTCCTTTCAGAAAGAAGTCTCTATTTAGTAAAATATTAAATGTCACTTGATCTGCACTACTTGTCGTTAAAAAAAAAAATACTAATTAATGTGAGCCTTTAAATAAAAGCAATCTTTAGCATGCTAAAATTTAAAAAATAAATTTCCTTTATAATAACATTATAAGTTTAATACTAAAAATAGTACTATTTTTCATTAGCCCTAAGAAAAACAATGAACTATATTAATACAGTGACATATCAAAGCATGCCTCCAAATCAAAAATGCAATTAAACATTGAAAAATGTAACACAATTTTTGATAAACTACAATTTTTGTTACTTTAAAAAGGACTAAGGATCATTTTCAACTATATTATTATAAAAGTATAATTATTAAAAAAAAACCCTCCTAATTTGGGGGTAGTCCCCCCACCCCCCCAGGATTTTTGAAATCCTTTGGCAGACGGGCGAAGGTGAGGCAGTCGCGTTTAGAATGCAGGGCACAAACAACTATGCACTAGTTACTGCGCAAACACATGAAGCAAGTCAGCACTGGGTCGAACCTCCACCAATTTGTTTTAGTGAATTATCAGTGAACAACTGGCATGCATAAGTCACCTCTTGATTTGCTGAGGTCAGGAGCAGCAAAAGACTCTTTTGGTTGCAGAGTAGAGAGAAAAGAAAACATTTGTAATTAAAAGAGAAGGACGGCTGAAAAGGCAATAAAGATAAGTACATAACACAATATAAACTGTTTATAAAGGCCCAGTCAGCCATGTACCATGCCTCTAAGCCATTATCTATGAAAATTCCAAATGGTGAGAAATTTGTGTAGCACAAATAAAATGGGACGTGGGAGTGGAGGGAAAAGATGAGTGATGATCAAGTAGGGACTGTGCCTGGAAACTCAGGATTTTACTTTCTTACCCTTGTTTCTGGCAAGCTAATCCTGAAAACACAAAATTTTGTTAGGAGTAACTGAAAGTCTATAGGCTCTAATAAAATGTAAACTGGTAAGGAATTTAAATGATACCCTCATGTTACTGAGAAATATTATGAAAGGCTCGGTCACATCAGGTCCCTTAGGTGATAACCCAAATACAAAAGCCACAGTGACACAAGAGACACACAGTTTCCAGCACAGCAAGGCCTTCACATGGCCATTAAATTCAGAGAAACCATGAATGCACTTAGACACTTACGAACAGCCAAGAGAAAATCTCTCCAAACCTTGCCCATTTTGAATACGATTTTATACCTACGTTGTCCACCTTTCCTTGGAGACACCTTAGCTGCCTGTAACCCTGAGCCCACCCATCCACTTGCTCTTTCAGGGTCCTCGTTTTGCACGCGGAACTCCAGCATGGAACAGAGAGAGTCAGTGTGAATCACATGACCCTGGGCAGGTTGCTTACCCTGGCTAAGCTTCAGGCTCTTATCTTTGAAATGGGGGGTGGAAATCCCTTAGTTATTTGGAGGATTAAATCAGATAATGTAGGTCAAGCACTAACTGTTGGCGATCATCATGATTCTTATTATTGTGGAAGTAAGAATCATGGTGATTAGTGACTTTCTAAACAAGGCCAATGCTTTCTGTGCATTCAATGATGTTCTGGAAAATCCTTGTGATAAAATAATTTGGAACAAAGAAGATTTGACGGTTCTCTTCTAGGAATTTAAATCAAAAACTGTGGTGATTCTAAAACACGAATAAGCCAGTATTTAGCTAACATGTATCTACAGAATTATTCTAAAAAGCCTGCTAAAAATGTAGTAGTTTCTTTTTAAAAAGAGGATTGACAATTTTTGTTACTAAATAGGCACTCAATAATTCTTAAATTTAAACTAGCTTTCAATTTTAAACTCAATTAATATTTAATATGCCAAAAATATTTTTCAATGAAAGAGATTGCAATGAAAGAACCATTCAAATTTTGCATCTTTAAACTGTCAATATTTGAAATATTAGAATTTCATCACGGGAAAACTAAAATTCAGTAGACAAAATATAGATCACCTTCTGACTCACCAAGCAAAGACATGGTACTTCTTAGGAAAATAAGTGTAAGGCTCATCAGTAACTGTAATTAGTAAACACAGAAACCTCACCCCTGCCCCATCCCATCAAACTTGGCTTGAAACCATCCTTCTCTCACCTAAATCTTGGCAACACATATGTCCTAGCAAAAAGGATCCCCTAAGCTTTATGTACTCTTGGTGGTCTATGCCAGTAGTTCTCAAAGTGCGATCCTTAGACCAGTAACACCAGAATTAACTGGGGGCTGGTTGGAAACGCAAATTCTTAGGGCCCCATCCAGACCTCCTCAATCAGAAACCTTGGTGCTGGGGCCTAACAATTAGGGTTTTCACAAGCTCTACGGTGATCTGGCTTATAGTTTGAAAATGCCTGTAAAGTTTGCATGTGATTACTTGAATTTCAGTGTATAATAAAGGGTTAATTTAAAATAATTTAAGGCAGCTATTTCCTATAATTTTGACCAGATAAAGCTTCCTATTCAATGATTTTCACTCAACCAAATATAAAAATATACCTTCTTATCATGTTCTGTAATTTTCCTTGACCATACCTCAGGGAAAATCCAAAAAGAAAGAGTCAGTTATAGTTAATTATAAAAGCTGTGTGTTATTTAGTTTTACTCCTATTCATATGAAGAGAATTTTTTATATTAAAAATTTTTTTAGATAGAATTACTTCTAACTTCTTAATATTGTGCCATGTAAAGGCAGCTGTCAAGACCCTACAGGTGACTTCTGGCATCTGTGTAAATTCACTGTGAACGGCAAAAAGTAACAAAGACTACAGACACACATATATAACAATATTTTGCAATGTATCTGGATTATTAATGTACACACCTGCACAAAATAAAAGTATTCAACCTCCTCAGAACCATAACATAAGGACTTTGTACAACACTACGGTAGGCAAAAGCAGACAACTCCAGGGACTGTCACACAAACACAGAGCACACGCACGACTATACCTTCTTTAGTCACCGTGTCAACTACAGCATTGACAAGGTGTATTACAGTCACTATGGAAGCTTGTAAAAAGGTACAGAAGGAGTAAATTAGGAAAATCTTCAGTTAGTCAGGAGACAGTGCATTAAACAGCATTTCTTTATATTATATAATTTCTACCTCATAGTTTTAAAAATGTGACTACTTTAACATAGCTATATAATATAATTATGTATGACCCTTGCACTCTGTTCCTTATATGTCTCAGAGATTTTTCTAATCAAGCTATATATTTGTTATTATTAATCAAAGGAACAGAGTAACCATATGATACTGTAATTTAGGAAAAAAATTTTTAGCCATAAATTTGTGTCACAATTACAATTATGAATCAAGTCATGACAAAACAATCCTTATTTTAACATCCCATGGGCAAAAGATTTCATATTCAAAGAGGCAAATACTTGCTAAGCCAATTTTCTGGGTCCATTTAATAAACTCATATTCTTCCCAGGAAAAAAAATTAAGAGCTACATAATAAGGTAAAATATGCAACATAAAAATAAAAACGGCTTTGTCTCTGTTCTATGTACTCCCACCCCAATTTTCTTGTCTTTTTGCAGACGAGTTAACAGCTGGTGAGCCAACATACAGCAGAGAAATGCAGACTGTCTTCCTGGCTGTTTCCTGTGTAAATTCCCTTTCATTTGTTTTCCCTTTCAATTGTTTTCAAGCATCTATGCCAAAATAAATAAGTATGCATGTAATAGGCAGAAGGATGGCCCTCAAAGATGTACACATCCTAATCCTGGGAACCTGTGAATATGTTACTATCCTCGGCAAAAGAGACTTTGCTAATATGATTAAGTTGAAGATCCTGAGATGAACGGATTTTCCTCTATTATCTGTGCAGGCCCAATGTAATCACAAGGGTTCTTAAACAGGGAGCAACTTTCCCAGCTGTGGCTGGAGGGAGCTGTGACTAGAGCAGAATGACCAGGAGGTGCACTGCTGTTGTCTTTGAGGGATGGAAGAGTAAGCCATGAGCCAAGGAACGGGGGCAGCCTCTAGAAGCTGGAAAAGGTGCAGGAAAGGGATTCTCCCCTAGAGTCTCCAGAAAGGAGACAACCCTGCTGACATCTTAAATTTAGCCTACTGAGACAAGCATCAGATTTCTAAACTACAGAACTGTTACAAATTTATCTTGTCTTAAGCCACTATGTAATCTATTACAACAGCCTTAGAAAACTAAAAATACAATTTAAATACACTCTTAATATAGACTTTAACTTTATGACTGATAATGATTAAAATTATGATAAAGATTAAAATACAGACACTCCTGGAAAATGTATTTTTTCCCACATTGTATTATCTGGCAATTAATTTTCATAACTAATTTGACCATAGCTTATTAAAGCTATTTAAGAGTATTAAGAATGATGTTTCAGTAAAAAAAACTAGGAAAAGAAAGAAAACGCTGACAAAATTCTGAGGTTTACGAAGAGCATTTAAGGACAAAGATATAAATTATTACATAAATCAGCAACTCTAATGTTTTAGAATTAAACCTAATGAAAGAAAGAATTCTACTTTGTTGTTGGTTTAACAAGCAGAGTTATGTCCATATACTTCATCATTAGATAATAAACACAGGTGTACCTTGATATCATACATAACATGCTTAAAGTGATTCAGGAATGAATGGAACGTACTTATGGCCATCCTTAGTTTAGAAAGGCCTCTTCAGTGTATTTACTCTGGATTCACAAACAATTCAGTTTACATATGGCATTTTTACACAAAAAAATTACTAATTCTGACATTCAAAAATTTCCACGAAAAACTCACTTTTTTGTATTTCTGAATATTGACAGTTTTCTCTACTGGTATGTGCTCATATGGTAAAGCTGGTTATCAATGCGATTTACCCTCAGGTAAACAAAACTGGCATCAATGATCCCACCATCAAACCTTCTTCATTAGAAATATAATCAAACTTACTAGCAATCTCTTAAACTGTGCTCTCAGTCAGTATGCTCTGATCCAAATGGGAGCTGAGGCCGCAGGGGAGTTGGGGGAAGAGACAAATAAAACCTTGTAATACCGCAGGTGCTACTGAGGTTGCATGTTTCAGACTATGGCTTCTCCTCTTAGGGCTGTGAGGGTGTAAGCGTGTGTGTGCGCGGGGTATGCTCAAGGAGGCTGTTACAAGGGTTTTTAAAAAATCCACGTAACTTCTATAATAGTCACTGTTGTGGAAAAAGGTCAAAGTGAAATTAACCAATCAGACAGACATTATCTTTCAATTAATTACATTTTCTTCCTTATTACTGACCAGTTGCTACAGTTCCAATACCCAAGCACTAAGAACATTTTAAACATTTTCCCTGGTTGGAAGTTCATGCAAGGCTGTCCAAGGTACTGTCTAACTGTGGTCCGAAGAGAAATGTGAAGACCATGTGAAACCAAACCAGGGGCACCGGGTGCGTCTACATTATTGTGCTGCGTCGCGTGAGCGGGGCTGTGGACGGCGAGCAGGGGAACCCGAGCATCTCAGATGCGTGTTTACTCACCGTTGTCGTCACACGACTCCGACTGGAACGAGCTCAGGGACTGCACTTCAGACAGGCTTTCCCGGGCACTGTACGCGTGAGAGGGCTTCTCCTCCAGCGGTTTCTTGGAGAGACAGGGATCGAGATCCACGACTTTAGCTAAGAGGAGGAGACGACAGACAAACCGTTACACTCCATGAAGGCAGAGACTCTGCTTTCTTCCCTGCTGTATCCTGACGCAAAGCGAGCGTGACCCACAGACTGCCTGGGATTTGTTTAGTGAAAGAACATCAAAAGAAAAAAACAGAAACATCTGAAAAACGAAACCAAAAACCTACAAGTATAGCTTGCAGACTCACAGAATAGAAATTCGCAAAAAACCTGCCTGTGGATACCGTTAGACAACCCAGGGAATTAAAACTTTATTTGAAAATGGTACCGATAGCTTTTTTCAAAGCATCAAATATATGTCAGGGCACTTAAATACTGTCACTTCCTCTGGCCACGTTAGAAAAAAAATCCTATTATGCAAATGCCCTCCCAATTTTTTTGTCATAAAAGTCCCTCCAAATTATAATTGAGAACCCACATCAATTACAAAAATAAAATGATCTTTCCAGATTAACTGGAACACGACTAGATTCAATTCCTAAATTAAAATGACATCGCAGCCACAGTGCTCAGCCAGGGCTGGGGCATCAGGAAAAGCTTTCCAGTCGTCCCAGAGCTCGACAGAGTCTGAGCACATTCACCACTAACAAAGACTCCGCAGTTTGATCTGAACCACCAGAAGCTCTGGCAGAACTTGTAATCTCACTGTCCATCGCTCAGCGACATTTTATCAAGATTTACAAAGTCGTTCTTACTATCATAGTCGAAGTCCCAGTTCGGCTTCTGGATTGAGTCGCTGTCAGAAGGGGAGTTTGAAGGAGGCGGCGGAGGCAGGTTTGGGGCCACGCTGCAGACGGCCACGGCTTTCCGGTGTCCGTGCACAGACTCGGGGTTAAAGGTGCTGAATTCGGGGTGCTCGGGTATAGCCGATCCTTCGAAGGAGTTTCGGTCAAGGTTGTTTCTAGAGTCGCTTGGAATGCTTGGAGTGTAGGAGATAGGACGGACAGGCACCTGGGGTGGTACGTCGGAGTACATGTTCTTATTTAGCTTTGAGTCAAAATACGGTCTTTGCAAGAAAGCTGCGCTGGGTCCCAAGTGTTTGTCCTCAGGTTTGGGCTGGTGCTTCTTCTTTCGACTGATCATCTTGCGGCAGAAGACAAACAGCAGCACCAGTAGAAAGATGCCCGCTATGAAAACCACGATGCCGATCCCCTCAGCCAGGCCGATGTCCCAGGGGGTTGACACATACTGGTTCGGGGTGACGTCCTCACAGTGTCTTCCTCTGTACTCACGGCTGCAGTTACAGTGGTAGGAGCCGTGTGTGTTCTCACAAAGGGCCCCATTTCGGCAGGGGTTGCCAGCACATTCGTCAATGTCACTCTGACACCTGCCAAGACAGCCCAGATTGAGGAAAGGCCTTTGCAACAGGAGCCAGAACGTGCCAGGCCTATGACTCTTAGAGACTAACGGCTAATTCCTCCTTAATAAGATCCACCCAAAACAGAACCAAATGTATGACACCCAAAAATACACTACTGACAGCAATAACTACACAAAAAACCTTCCGTGGAGTAATGAATCATTTGATTCCATATTCTGTACATTTGGGAGATAAACATTATGCCAAGTCAATCTTTAACTGCCAGTTTTCTAAGGATTCAACAGATTACTAAATCTAACTCATAGGCTAAACCTCAGTTTGTCTTGATTTCTGATCTAGAAATTTAGAACGTGCATGATAAATGTTATTTCAAGAGACTAGGTTAAATTTCTCAGAAAATGTTCCTGTTTGGAAAAATGACAGTTCCATAAAGCATGTAAAAAGGCTAGACAAGTCTGTCTTCCGTTTTTATATGCTTCTCCCTGTTGAAAATCTCCCTCAGGCCCTCACCCTTACGGACTCGTCCGCATGCAATCCCCTCACCCCCGCCGCCCGGCCGCCCGCCTTCCCAAACGGGCATATTCTGCACCTGCGCAGATCCACCTGCCACGTCTAACCCTTCCTCCTTTGACAAAAATGTATCTGCTTAACATCCCCTATACTCACCTAGCATTACAATTTTGACTACTGAGACATTTTTGTTAAATATATTGAATATTGTCTAGAATTAAAGGCTTGTAAAAGGCTTTTTACAATTAAAGGCTTTACATTTTCACAAATGAAAGCCTTCTAACAAGACTGATATGATGGTGAAAGCTTTTCTAGATGTACAGCACTAGGCACTTACAAGTAACAAGCACTGAGTAAGACTTCACCAATTTGATTTAAAAACTAAGGCGAAATGGCATCTGGAACTAAAAGCCACTTCTTTCAAGGTCAACAACAGGCACCTTAGTGCCTCATTTTCTTCCCCTGGAAAATAATTATCACCTCTCAGGATTATGGAAGGCTCACAGAAGATACTGAGAGAGTTGAAAAAGATTTTAGATGCTACATAAATGATGAAAGAATGTCATCACTCTCATAGATAGGTAACAACTCCATGGGTGTCTGCTTTAAAAAACACAATCTTCCTCATTCCGCAAACAGTTACTTCCTGCAAGCAGCCATACATTCTCTGTTTACAAATAATGTTTTTAAAGTATAGAAGCATTATATATTTAAAGCATATATTTCAAGCATTATAATATTATATTCATTAGCTCAGTATTTTCTTATTTTAAAGAATGAAAAGATAAATTATACAAGGAGCCATTATGAGCTCTGAATTCAAATCCTGAAGCAACACAGTCCAAATTAATGAAGTTTTGCTGCATCTGCTGATCACTGGGAAACTACAGAGAGGTGCAAATACAAATCTAGAAAGAAGCCAGTTACCTTTCTCCCCTAAAACCTGAGTCACACTGACAGACAGCACCATCCAAACTGTCAAAACATGTTCCACCATTTTTACAGGGTTCATCTTTGCAGTAGGGACTAAGCTGGCACCTAAAGAACAAGGAAAAAATAAACATAAACCTAATACTTCTACTGTAAACAAATACAGCAAAACGGTAACAAATGAATGTGTTTTACACACATGATTACATTAGAAATGCTAATGTTAAAATTAACTATGAAAGCTAAGAAAAATCTACATACCTCTCACCAGTATATAATCCTCTACATTGACAAAGGAAGTCTCCATTGTCCACAATGCAGGTGCCACCATACAGGCAGGGGTTGGAGGAACACGGATTGACGCCCACCTCACAATAGGTTCCTATGTACAAGGCACTGCATTTGCAGTAATAACCTAAATCAGCAAAAGGGAACAAAAAGTCCTATCATTCAGTAGTTCAAAAAATAAGTCTCAGTATATTCGTTTTTACTTTTAAGTTTAGGTGAAGATTTAGCTCTCCAAGACCTGTAAAACCTAGTAAAATTCCCATTCCCTCTGGGTAAAAAGTTGTCTACTGCTGGTATCACCAAAACACAAAGAACTGAAGAGAGAACTCATAACCAGCTCTAGTTCACCATAATTTACGAGGGGTCCAAGGCCTTCTGGAAAACCACTCCTACTCCCACCTAGAGCGAGCAAGGCTAGCAGTCCCCTTGCTGGGCCATTGGATAAAAGGAGGCCTCAAGAAGAACTACGTGGAACCAATTCTAACCCCCGGGTCAGTGTCCGTGTGGCCGGAGAGGAGTTCAGGGTCAGCTGTGGTTTCCCGTGGCCACTGGTGCAGAATGAGATGTGTTTGGAAACATGAAGCAGCGTGGCCGCAGCTCAGCGGGAAAGAAACTGTCCCCTCCAGACGCTGCTGGGATGCATTCAAAATCCCGCTCCGCTAGAGCATCATGTATGCTACTCAGATCCCATGCTGGCTGCAGGATCTGACAAAACTGATTGAATAAAAAGAGGAAGAGCAGAAATACAGGGGGAACTTCCCCTCAAGCGCATATGCGGGTAACGTTTAAAGAAGGCTCACTTGTGAAGCTTACCTCCAGTGGGTGAGGGGTGGCAGGCGCCTCCGTTCTGGCAAGGGCTGCTCGAGCAGTCTTCCGTAGCTGTTAACAAGCACCCAGGAGACACGTCCACCGATTCTTCAACGTGTGCGTAGCTCCTTGGTTTGTTATTTAAAGGGAGTTCCTGCCCGTTCAGATAAATGGAGTCCATACAACCCCTGAAACCACTGCCAATCTGGGGGCTTCTTCCATGCCGTGAGCCCTGCTGACGGATGTGGCCACCAAAAAACACATGGCTATCCAGGTTGAGGGTTTTCAGCGTCCCCGGGGCTGTGCCTGATGCGGTGTGGACTTGGTCTAGAACCAACCTGGCATAGTTTCCATTCACTTCAAGAGACACCGTGTGCCACAGCCCATCGTTGACCTGGATGCTCTGGACAGAGACGATGCCTGGGCCGCTTCCACAGTCGAATTTGTACTGCAGCCTTCCGTTGTGGATCTAAGACAGAAACAGTCACTGTTCATGTTACTCTCACGGAGTCTTCACGCACAGTCTCAGATCATGTTTGGTGACTGAAGGAAGAAAGTAAGCCCTCGCATTTAAGTACTACAGAACACACGCTCGTTTGTTCATTGTACGGATAATAAAAATGGACCTTTCAAGGATATCAAATTTCAACTGCGTATCCTAAAGGCGTCGTGTGACTAATAATTAACTGTACTGAACAACCAAAAATAGCATCAGCTTTTATCAGAAATCAAAAATGAATCATGCTAAAAAAAAAAAAAGTAGGCAAGCTAATTATCACTTCAATCATATGTACGACCTTTCTATAAAATCCCTATAATATTACTAAGGTGTAATATCACTTAGAGTTTGAATGTAACAGTCACAGGTACCTAAAAATGTTTGTAAAAAACAGAAGTAAATGTCTATGTCACCGCAGAGCAAAAAGACCTTTTCATTCTACAAAACTTATGTGTAAGTATCAATGAACCATTTAAATGAATAACTCAACCATTTCATTTTGCTTATTCTTTTAAAAAATGGACAATCTGAACATAAAATGGAATTCATATTTTTAAAGTCTCCCGCAAGCTGAGGTACAAATATGCACCAACGCTCACCTCCAAGATGCTGTAGTCCGTCCCGCGAGCGTACATGACAACCGCGTGGGTGGAGTAGGTTCGCAGCCTCATGGTCAGCTTCATCTCTAACTTGTTTTCATTCTCCATTAGACGATATTTCACGAAGCTGTTTCCAGTAAATGTTACGGATGAACTCCCTGTGAATCACAAAGAGGAAAAAATAAATCAGAATCAAGTTTAAGTATTTTTATAAGTGTGTCCCCACACTCCCGCCCTGACTAATTCAAGTTTTGGATCTATGATTATAACATTACAAAATGCAATTCAATGGGAAATGTCTACTTGTTTAATAAACAGCACAGCACAACTGGATCTCCATTTGCAGAGAATAAGTTAGATTACTGTATCACAGAGAAATGAATTCTAAGATAATAGAAGATCTAACTATGAAATATCCATTATAAAATTATTAGAAAGCAGTTTAGGAAAATACATAGCCTGAAGGTGGTTTGGGAAACCTTCTCAAGCAAGACATAAAACAATTCCCATTCTACAAAAAGGATGAAAATAATATCAATCCAGAGATGAAAACTATTTTGTAAATTATGCAGAAGTGACAAAATAAAAATTAAACAAATCAAAAGATCAATAACATACAGACAGCGTTACGCAGATGTTACCGCTCAAAATACACAAAGAGCTCCAGAGCTCCAGACATTACAGATAAGAAACAGACAAATAATCCAGATAATCAAGCAAATAATAGGAACGGGCCAGTCACAGAAGAGGAAGTGCTAACAGGCAATGAACAAATGAAAAGACTACTTTCACAAGTAGCCAGAGAAATGGCAATTAAAATAATTAGATATCATTTCATGCTTATTAGATGGGGGGGATTTGTTTTTTAATTGAAAACCTTCAATATTAGCAAAAGAATGGGGAATGAGACCTTCACACATGACTGGAAGAAACAGGAACTGGTACAACTTTTGGGAAACTAACATAATGATGTATCTAAAAATTAAAAGTGTAGTTCACCTTTGACACAGTTAAGTCCTAGTTTTACAATCTGCTGTACAGAAACGAAAGCACCAATATGTAAGGATACATGTTTAAGGATTCTTCTTGCAACATAGGAGAACATAAACTGAATCTCTACACGTAAGCACCATGTTGAATAAATGATGGTATAACCATGCTACAAAATGCTGTACAACTATTAAGAAGCATTAGGACTTGGCAAGATGCTCATAACAGAGGAAAAGAGGACTGTGTTAGATGTAATCACTCCTTAGTTTCTTTAAAACAAAAAAAAAAGATGTGAAAGGAAAAGGGCAATAAATCTGTACATATGGGACTGTATGTTTATATGAGCTCTGATGAGAGAGGAGGAGCATCGAACTATTAACTCGGGAGGAGTTCAAGAGGAAGGAAAAGCTACTCCTTTATTCTTTATTCGCCTCTACGTCTGACTTGTTATAATAAACATACTTTACAAAATTTTCAACTCCAACAAAGAAGAAAATAAGAAACTCTGAAAGTTACTTTTTTAAATAAAAGTACTCTTAATTATTGAACCTCTCACCTGGGCACTGGCCAAACTTGCCACCTGGACAGACGCAGGTGTATGTCTCCTCTCTGGGATCAGTGACACATTCAGATCCTTCAGGGCATGGACTGTCTTCACATCCATGATGGACAAGTGGGCATTTTCCCCCTTTGTTTTAAAAAAAAAAAAAAAAGGGCAGGGGGGAGAGCTAATTAATAGGAATTTCAAGAAAACGATCTTTAATGTATAGCCTTCAAAGGCTGTACATGAAATGACCTGCACCGCCTACTTCCACGTGCGTATGTGTGTTACCTGTGCAGAGACACACAGCTGTCCTACGGTGGCGCGGGGTCACAAAGCTCAGTCTGGCCGTGCTATGCGTTGACATCGCACTTTCATCCACAGACACCTTTTCGTCACAGAATCTCCAGGGGCAATCCAGCCCTGCACAGAGCTTCCGGAACACCTCCAATATCCTCACACCAACGATCTCCTCAATATCCGTCACAGAAGAATTAATCTTGTGCAGAAGTTGTTTTGTTGAGACCTGGGCACTACCTGATTTCTCCACAAAAAGCAAGACGTCCAGATGCGGATGAGGTTCAGAGGGCTGCAAGCTAACAATCTGAATGTCGTTCCTCCTCACGCCCAGGGTGTTCCGCAAAGCTCGCTGGAAGTTGCGCCAATAGTCACCAACGAACTCTTCTGGGGTGAGGTTGGCAAAGCGGACGGCCATGGTCTGGTTCAACATCTCCTGCGTCACTTGTCTGATGTGCACCGTGACGTCAGCTGCGGTGGTAAATTTCCCGTCCGTTACACTGACGTTGAGGAGGTACTGCCCTACGTCCAGCTTCTTGTGGGCTATCAGCTTGCCCCCCGTGCTGGAGACAGAGAAGAGGCTGCCCATTTGGGGATCGAGGCTGTAGGTTAACGTGTCATACACGTCTTGGTCTGTCGCGTGGATCTTCCCAATGACACCACCTGAGTACTCCTCTCCAAAAGCAGTAATGAAAATCTCTAGTGGCAAAATTGCAGGAGGATAGATGCTCTCTTCAATGACTCTAATGTCAATGTATGTCAAAGATGACAACTGAGGCTTTCCATTATCTGCCACCTACGAGAAAAGGGAAAAAAAAATCACCTTCATCTGTCGTCGTTTACAACTTCTTAATAAAAATATATTTACATTGTTCAAGCTCTAAAATATTACCAATTGTTAGATATTAGTTCTCCACGTGAGAAGTGTTATCAAGGGACAGGATAAATACTTCTTTCTAGCCCTTTCACTAATTTACGTTGAAATTTAGCTCTACCAACCTCTATGATAAAGTAACCCAATGAATAAATAAGCCCCCACGAAGTGCCATGGGATAAAAATGAAGGTCTGACCAGAAAACCAGAAAAAGACTGTAATTCTAATTCAGTGTTGTCTTCTCATGCAATGTAAGCTGTTTACACAGGACAAGATAACCACCAAAGCAGCTCTTCTCCATGAGCCCACAACAAAATCATAAAGAAAGACTGTAATACCTTAACGTGCAGTAAGTAATGATCTTTCACTTTCCTATTTATGGCAGCTGCTGTCAGGAGGGCTCCCTGCTGGTTGACTTCAAATGCCCCCTCCTTGTTTCCGCTCACAATGCTGAAGAAGAAGGGAGGGCCATTGTGGGAGGAGTCCCTGTCCGTCACTGCCAGCTGCAGCACGCTGAACCCCACGGGCTTATTTTCCTGCAAGAGCAAGAGAAGCACACAACTTTCAACAAAACCCCGTCTCATATGCAGGTTTTCTATAATATGAAATTTACAGAAAAAAAAGACACTACTGCTCCATCTGGAAGGAGGAGAGAGGAGGGGTGGTGGTGATGGGAAGGAGGGGAGGGAGGAGAGGGTGGGAAAGGAGGGGGCTGGAGGGGAGGGGGGATGTGAGAAGAAAGGTGTGGGGGGAGTGAGGGAGGGGTGCCAGGAGGGGTGAGGAAGGGGAGGTGTTTGGAGGAGGAGTGGGAGGGAGGAGGGAGGGCAAGAGGGGCAAGGAGGAAACGCAAGGGCAGAAGATAAGGTTAACAATCAAGCTAGCGAGAATATCTTAAACATCAAAGCACAAAAAGAAGAGATGACAGCATCTTAGAAATGCTCATCTTTTAGTATTGATGGAGACCCCTGTAATGTCACTGTTCCCATTTTTCTCAAAAGTAGTCTTTGGAAAAGAAAGATACTTCAAACGAACCACTGAGGCCAACAAAAGAGCTTATTTCAACAGGGGTGCGTTCAGTGAGGCTTGGGCCCAGGATCACCTGGATGATCAGGCTGTAGTTGCCCCTGGAGAAGACGGGGGCGTTGTCGTTGACATCAGACACGTCTATGTTCACAGTGGTCGTGGTGACTCTGGGTGGACTGCCGTTGTCCGAGGCCTGCACGGTGAGCGTGTAACCTGAAATCTTTTCGGGGAAAAGATAAAGAGAAGCGTGTCCATTTCCACAAGGCCCAAGCGCAGGGTTCAGCCTGAAGCGTACTTCTGATTACTGGAGGGGCGGACCTGAGGGCCTGCCGTTCCCCGCGTCCTGCAGGCGGGCAATTCCCTAGCCTACAGACAGCTGATCTGTAAAATGTAATGCATCTGCTCAACAGAAAAAGGTACTAATGGGGATGAGAATCTCCAATGCTTCTCAGAAACGTACTTTTTCCGTTAAACTGTTCTCACTTTGAAAACCTGCAGATCTACTAACAGAAATTAAGACAGAAAAGTAATACAAATGATGAGAGAAAACATCACATATGTCGAAGGCTGCTGCTTTACTAGTGGCGGAAAAGGCAACTTTCCCTCCGGCCCCAGTGTGACTCTGAGCCAGAAGCAGACAGACAGCAAGCTGCCTCCCGCCTCGAGGGCTCACTCATTCTCAGCACTCCCCTCACCCTCCCCATCCATGTCACTCTTGGATTGTAGTCAACCGTCTAAATCTCCCAAGGTCCTCTCTTCGGGACTTCCTACAAAAGAAGGTGGATTAAGTGAGGTGGCCTCTCTTCCAGGACAGTTTCTTTTAAGCTCTCTCTTCCAGAATGAGCAGTGAAGAGGCCAGGAAGCTGGCTGAACCCCAGAGGACGTGCCGCAGAACGCCAGTCCTGAGAGACGCTCCGACAAAAAGAGGGCGACGTAGCTTGGGAAACTCTCTTTTGCTATCTCATAATGGACATGAGTATACTAAAGGATCTGAGAAGTGTTTCAGTCAAAAATACTAAGTTTTGTTCTGCCCAGCAGTACTGCAATCCTAAGCATAACAGTCATGCTTCCTAAACTCTCGGAAAGTCCCCGCTCAAAAATAACAGGTCAGAAAAGGAATTAAAGAATGGACTTTGATGAAACATCTCAGCACTATCTCCCCAAATTCCTCTAATCTTCGATTTACCCACTATTCTTCTGAAATTACAGTCTTTATTATCATCGATGCCCTTCCAATTCCCCAAACCAAGGCTGTTTCACTTCTCCTTCACTTCATTACCTCTGAGGCAGCTCCCCTCCTGTCTGTGAGAGCAGATGACTAAGTGGATGGATGGACGGACGGATGGATAAAGGGAGGGAGGGCTTGCCTCTCTCCTTATTCACTCACTTTTATCTCAATACCTCAGATCACTTCCATAATCATCTTCAGAGGCATGTGCCATATCTGTATTTCCAGCTTTCAAGTCTCTTAAGTTTGACTAAAATCTCTAAATACTGGCTGAATAATTTTACTTGAATATGCCACTTTCCTCTATAAATCAGCATATTGAAAACCACATTCAAGTACCTCTCCTAGTGCTGAGTTTACGCCCTGTGACCGCCTACTCGTCTTTAATGGCACTACCCAGTCACGGCAAGACTGAAACACATCGAGTCATCTGCCACCTCTGCTTTCTCTGGAGGGCCAGAGCTGAGCTCTGTGGACCCTAATTTTTCCTCTACAAAGTTTCCGCATTTGTCTTGTCATTCACTCGTCATTGCTACTTTCCCAATTTGGGCTCTTGTTGTTTCATAACTGATTAACTGTCACTGCTCCTCCCACCTCTGGATAACACTTAGACCTGCTGTAGGACTGGTCTTCAGAAACCATCTCCTGTGCTGTTACACCTGGGCTCACAGCATCAGTAACCACCTAATGCCTGCAGTGCCAGCCTGAACCTATGATCCTGGTTTTGTCTGTGGCCTGTCATCTGTTCCTAAATCTCTTCATCTATCTTTCCTCCCTCACCTGTTTGTACGATCACTCTACTCCAACACAACTGAACAGAATCACCTAAATACACCCCACGTCTTCCTTCCTCCATCCTTGTTTCCCTGGTTCCTCATAGGGAATTCCCTCCTCTCCTCCTCCTGAATCTCTGCTATTATTTAAAACCCAGCTTCTAGCTCCATGAAGCGTCTCAAAACACTGGTGCCAACAGTAACTTCGTCCTGAGTACAAACTCTTATTATCCGAACTTCACATTAGTATGAAACACATCACATATTCTGGAGATCTTCATACTACAACTGCTTTTCAAGTATTTGTATCTTGCTTGTCACTTACTGAGAACAAGGCTGGTTCTACCCTTTTAACACTTCCCAAAATGTTGGCAGAGGTGAATACAAGGCACTTCCATCTACTGATCTGATAATCTGCAAACAATCTACGTCAGATTTTTCCACTTACTGTTTCCCGGTCTAGAAGTTTGGTCACTTTCACTTCTCCCCTGGCAGGGTCGATTGTAAATGGATTTCCCTGATTGCCGTCTATAATTGAATAGTGGATGTGGCTGTTTGAAGGTCCATCGGCATCATCGGCCATGACCTAGAAAATATCACACTCTGGTTTAGGAGACAGATGAGGGAGGCACACAAGTCTACTAAGCAAATTTCTGATATCAACAGCTAGCTGTGTTAAGGCAACCATTTATAATAGAGTCAGTCACTGAACAGGCTAGCAAAAGACATTTCCCTATCTTCAAATTATCAATATTTTCAAGTAAGGCCACTACAAAAACTGGATCAATCTCACTAAAAATCCTTGCAAAGACCCAGAAGAAAACTGTAGGGGAAAAGATACGCACCGTAATGACAGACTGCTCAAGAACAGCATCTTCACTGATCACTGCCGTGTAGGTGTCTTGGCTGAACACTGGGGTGTTGTCATTGATGTCTGTTACATTGATGTTCACAGTTGCAACATCACTCAATGAAGGTGTGCCCCCATCAGTGGCTTCTACAGTCAGGTAATACTCATGAGAGCTTTCATAGTCCAGATTCTCAATGATAAATATGGCCCCTGAATAGAAAATCAAAATTACTTCCGGTGTTTTAAAATGCCACCACATTCTCCTCCTATGACTAAAATGTTCAGTTCAACAGTTTACTTACCATTTATGTATGGCTTCTAATTTCTTAATTCAACAATTAGAACATGAATTTGCCCATCCTTGGAACCTTTTTTATTTCTCTTAATTACTTTCCTGATACTCTTTGTGATATGTGAATTGCTTTCCTAGTCAGTACTCCTTACATCCCCCTGCTATAAAAATGATAACATTTCTTATCTCTTTTTAATGATAGTTTACTACAGACTTTAATGAAATAGAAAACACAAAAATTCTGTTCTTTGGCTTTTCGTTTCCTTTTCCTTCTCATACTTTTTCTTTTACAGAAATGTACATCCTTTTAAAAAATCTCCAGAATAACTATTTATATCCCGTCATTTTTTAAAAATCCTTTTTCGATTTAATAATTCCTTTAACGTCTTTCCTTTTAACTTCCTTATAGTCTACCCTACATAAAGAGTCCTAAAAATAACAATTTTATGATATATGCTAAAAATACATTTTAAAACAGCATCAGCACACACCTACCCTTCATCTGAAAGTCACATACAATTAAATACAGTTGGAATGGAGCAATTTTTTACAGAGCAATTTACTTACAGCTATTTTAGATGACAGATTAACAAGACTACAAAAAGTATTTATGCAGCCAGAGTCAATAGCGCCAATGACTTCTGACCTTGTTGGCAGTCACTCAGTAAGTGACTCAGTCCAAGTACTTCGACGGTTGTCTATAACTGGCATAATGCAGAGATCAATTTAATGAATTATCAGATGTCCCCTATTGAAACTAAGATCAAAGAGGTCGAAACTGCTGTTTCACCTGAGAAGCTACTTCACATGAGATCCACGTGGGCCATAAAAAGGAGCCATTCCGCAAAATCTTCTACCATCTTCAATTCTTTACCTTTACTGATTTACGACATCTTATATCTTTACTAAATTACTAGAGTATGATGCTTTCATTTTCTATTTAAAGTTAATTTGCTTATAGTTATAATGGATAAGCCAGAAATGTATTTTATTATGTAGAACTATAGTTTAAAGTCTTCTAAACCACTCTGAATCCCACTTATGATAACAACACAAAGAAAACTTGAGTCTTCTCTTTTTAGAGTATCTATTGACAATGTATGGCCTGTTTTTGTACCAGGTAAAGTGCTGAGCAATCTAGCCTTTTCTGGCAGAATAAAGGGCTTCCTCTCCTTTGCATGGTAGGTTACCTGTTTTAGAATCTATGCTGAATTTCCCATGTTCGTTTCCACTTATTATCGAGTAGGTGATTTCTGCATTTGCTTCAATGTCCCTACTTGCTGCATACACTTGAAGAACTTCTGTTCCAATGAGAACATCCTCAGACACTGTGGCACCATATTCACGGTATTCAAACACGGGTGGGTTGTCATTTATATCCAAAACGGATACAACAACAGTGCCGGTAGCTGTCAACCTTCTTGGCAAACCATGATCTACAGCTTTCAAAGTTAGAGTGTATACTGCCTGTAGTTCTCTATCCAAAGGCTTTTCTAACTGAATGATTCCAGATAATTCATTAATGGAGAACTGTCCATCAGCAGAGTTAATCAGTGAGTAGGATACCTTCCGATTCAGTCCTGTCAAGACATGACATCATGTCAGAATGTTTTATTTCAAGAAACGTAAACAAATTATTTTTTTTAAAATCCAGCATACATATGAAAAAGGGAAAATGCCCATATACATTATTTTAAAATTCTTATGACTATGACCTAAAAAATGTAAACTTTAAAATGAGCAATTTGCTGAGTTAAAACAAATATAATTTCATAGTCATCTGGCTTTTTAACACTATGTTATATAGGAACTTACGCTCTAACAGCTAGCAGATCTTTAAAAATAAAGCCTATTTATCATTTAGCTTCAGTAACAAAGATTTATTTGAAAAGCAACATTTTTGGTATTCTTCAGATTCTTCAGTATTAGAATGACTAAAGAAGTTATTTTTATTCTCTGCTATCAAAATGCTAAGAATATATATCTTAGAGTCTTATTTTCTCTATAAAAAATTGGAAAGGTCTGTAAAACTATAACAATATATCATTTGCTTCTGTTATGTTCCTACGATACTAAATCTGTCACTAATGCTTCATTCACAAAAAATAACACTTCACTAATTAATTCAATGGGACATAAAAATCAGTTTATCTCATCACTAAGCAGAATTTTAGGGGTACCACAGATACTTTACAACAGTAAGTTCACTGGGCACAATTTTGAGACTTCACATATTCATTAAAAATGAGTTCATTATTCTGAAGATTTCATTCCATTTTTAATGCTAACACAATTTTTAATGGTAACATGACAATGGTGAGTTATTCAACATGCATGAGGTAGGGTACATTAAAGGTGCTGAATGTGGAATAGTGTTTTAAAATAGGCTCCTCAGGTCACAGTGCATAGTTTGAAGGCAAAAGCATCATCTGGGCAATACCTGCATCCACATCCGTGGCCTGTACCCTTGTCAGGAGCGTGCCAGGCTCTGTGTTTTCAAACACGGTGATGGTGTAAGGATCAGCAGAGAACTCGGGGGCGTTATCATTCACATCCTCTAACGTGAGCACAATATCAGCTTGACAGAATCTTCCCCCTCCATCCGTGGCCTTGACCAGAAGATTATACGTTGCCTGGTCCTCGCGATCAAGGGGGGCTAATGTTTTCAGTTCACCTAAAAACAAAAATAAATGGGCTCACTTGAAATTTAAGATGTGACTGCAAGAGCACATCTTTCTTCCCCTTTTCTCTTACATTTATAAAACCTGAATAACAGCCTTCCTTTGGAGAACAATTTTATTAGTGACACAGTCAACAGCTGTGGGAGCCCTCAGAGATGGAGGTTTTCAAACCCTGCCAGGTGCTAGCTCTAAGCCATAAAGATCTCCAGGCCAGGACCTCTCGCATTATATACAATGCCAAAAAGCAAAATAGCTGCCAATTTATCAAATTGAAAATATTTTTAAATTGACTCAAAAATTAGATTCACATGTTTATAATTAATTTGGGGGGAGCTTAATAGAAAACTGTTACTTGACCCCCAATTTTAACAAAATACAAATTGAAAGAGAAAAACAATCCTAGAGGTTTAAAGTAAAATACCACTCATCATTTTAATGAATAAGCTAAATTATAAATTTATGGCCACAAATTCAAGAAAACAAACTATATATAAAATGGATAAGCAGAAAGTTTGAGACATACTTTAACTTCTGAGTTTTTTTTTAAAAAAAGGTGATAATAAAAAACATAAATTTTAAATCCTCGGTTCAAGTAGGTGATTGTTGCTGTTAATTTTTTTATCTCACTCCAAATTTTACACATTGAATTGCTGTTTACCTTTCTAAAAGATGCCATTTTTGTAGCAGGAGAGTAAATTTTACAAGAACAAACTGTTATTTCAAATTTTCCGTGTGATCCAAAACCACCCACATGTGACTTTGTTGGAACACAATTAGTTTTGCCCCAAACTCTACCTTTACCTGTGTCTGGATTTAGTTTGAATTTTTCTGCACCTGGACCAAATAATGTGTAAGTAATTTCAGCATTGGAACGGATATCTGCATCTGTAGCAGAGACCTGCATGATCAATTTCCCAGGAAAGGCATCTTCTGGAATCGTGTCCGAATATAAAGTCTACAAAGATTTTAAACAATACTGTTAACGTAAAACATTAAAAGGTAACATGACTGCCAAGGGAGTAACAGAAATCATTTAACTTTGGTCACAGAACACATGGGAAGTGACTAAAACTAAAATCCAAGGAGCTTTCAAAACTATTTTTCTTACAAAACATTTAAAACAGAGAGGATTCATATAACAGTTAACAACCCCATACGCTGAAAGAGTCTGACCTGACATTTAACCTACAGAATTCTGAATACTTTGTCTTTGATTTGGTTTCATATTTAATTTAATTTAAATTCTTACGAGAAGATAAACATAACACTCCATTTTTACCTAAAAATTGGAGAGAATACAAGCCTGATACATTACGTCTAATTTCCAATACAGGAATTTATTGTTTGCAATCACTCTTAAAACACCACCAAGTAACTGCATTTGGGAGAGAAGTGAGCCTCATGTCACGGGAGAAAACAAAGGTTATCCAAGGCCACCGGGGAGGGGGGCAAGTGATGCTCAGGCCAGGGCTCTCTTCTGTCCTGCTCCACCCCGTCTCTCTTCAAATCTGACCTGATTCTCAAACACAGTGAACGGCTGTTTCCAGTTCCAACTATTTAGAAATCCATGCCGTAAACCAAAACATAAGACAAACAGATAAGACGCTGTTAAATTTATTTTCTTAATATGAGCTCAATTTTAGGTGAACTATGACTCATGAAACAGGATATTTTGCAATACTGATGATTTCAAATGATCTAGTGTCCTAATTTTATTAATACCAAAGGTGATAGGAAAAGTGCTGAAAAACAGCAAAACACACACATTTAGTTTCTATAAGATACATCCACACGCGCACACACACATAATCCTCCTTCCATAAATCACTGTCACCAAAACCAAGGACTGGAATGAACTCCTCATCCCTCAGAAGTCCCGCTTTCCCCCCAGCTGAATTATTCGTATCCATTTCCCCAGAACAGCTCTGCTCCTCTGCCCGCCCAGCTACACACATCTCATGCCGACTGCGGTGCTCTCCACCTCCCCGTCCCTTTTCCAAGTCACCTGTTCCCCCACCCAGCCTTCCCTTCACCTACCACACTCTTCTTCCTTTTTACTCCCAACTTCCGTCACTGGCCAAATCTATCTCCTTGTTAACACACACCCTTTAATCTCCTGAAATCAGGCGTCCACCCACATCACCGCACTGAGACCGCCGTCTCCAAGCCAGTCACAGAACCCAATGGTCTGTTTCACTCGGTCCGCTTTTTATCTCTGCCACACCTCTGCTCGCCATCCCGCCTCCTAAAAATTCTCTCCTCCTCTGCTCTCAACTACACTGTGCTGGCATCTGCGCTCTCTTCCTTCCGCCTTCTTCCTCTCTCAGGGGATACCTGTCTCTCCTCTTTCCCCTCCTTGTTATTATCCTCTCAAATGAATGCAGTTACCAGTTATCCACAGAAGCTGCCAAGTTCACATACCCATCCTCCATCTTGCTAACTCTAAACGTCTATAAAAACACATTCAACTGAATGTCCCGTGATCTTAAACTGAACAAATCTGAAATGGAATTCAGCATGCTTCCTCTAAAACCAATTCCCGCTCCAGGCTCATCTTTGGTCTTTCTCCCAATCACTCCTGTAGGAAACCTAAGGTCAATCTTGACTTAACTAACACGCTTGTTGCGATTCACGGCCAGGGAGGACCAAGTGCCACCAGTTTTCCCGTTACAGCATCTTTCGTCCTTCCGTTCCCTGTGCCTCTGTCCACTCCCTGTTATCCCCACTTTCACACTTCCTCAGCTAAATGGAAACAATGCTACCAGACTCAGCTTCTCTCAGGAACTCCTGGAGTACGTCATCTCCACCTTTCACGTAAGGAAGGATTCGTGGAGTCCCAGCTCCCTGGAACGCCCTCCATAGCCCCTCTCACCCAGTTTACCCTCCGGCCCCAATGCCCTTCCATTTCCACTCTTGGTGATCTCATCACCACCTCCCAAAGGCTGAGCTTTTCCTCATCCTCCAGGTGCGGGGACAACTCCCGCCCTCACCGAGCAACCTCAGGTGATGCAGCTCTTCCCTGGTGCGCATCTTGTGCTCATGTTAAACGGTGGGCTCCACAGGGGCAGAAGCCACATGCTTCACCTCTGGGTTCCTCTAGCGTGTACAGGAGCAAGGGCCCCAAATACGGTCTCTTGGAGCAGAACAGAGCTACCTCACCCCCAAATGAAGGGAATCCTTTCATGAAAACGTAACAGAGCAATGCTTATATACAACTGTAATCCTGTCCGTAATTCACAGTATTTTGAACTAGGTTTTTAAGCTACTTAGCATCCCCCAAAAGTAGTTCTGAAGCTAATCCAACTCTTGCCCCACTTAACCCTCACCTCGACTTAAACATAAGAGATTACAACATGAAACACATTTGAATTACTCTACAGCACCACGTGACAGTCCTTCTGAAAGGTTTAAGAAAGAAATCTGAATTCATAATATATAGACTTAAAGAGTATCCTACCTTTTCACAAATGGGACTGTTGTCATTTGCATCAAGGACTTTGACTTCAACTATAGCTTTTGATGAGAAGGTCCCATCAGTTGCTGTGATAGTCAGAAGATAATTGTCCCTTTTTTCCCTATCTAGAGGTTTCTTCACATAGACCTTCCATTCATTCTGTATATTTTCAATAGCAAACTGCCCCAAAGGATCCCCTCCTATTAAATCAATGGAAGGAGATGACAGTCAAATTTGTTGAAATAAAAAAAGGAATAACAGGAGAAATAAATTGTACAAAAGATACATAATATTATGATTCAAAAGAATTAAGTTTTAAAAAAAGTAATTACACTTAAATTTATTTTATTAGCTTTCCCATTCACTAACCCCCCCACCCAAAACCCTCAAAAAAACCCAAAAAACAAAGAAAGCAGCACTAAAATGTGTATTTAAACACAGCATTAAGCCAAATAAAATTTCAAGACTATCAGTAACACTTTAGCCTATACTGAAAGTATAGATTTTTAAAATTATAATATCTTTTTTATACACTGTGTATAAAGATCAACAGAATGAATCATAAAAATCAAAATCAGCCTAGTGAAACAACTACTGGCTTTGCTCAGGCAAAGAACTTGAAACATAGCTTAATAGATGTTATTTCTACTTATTTTAGATATACTAAAATCGCCCCTTTAACTCTCAATTTCCATAAAATACATATCTCAGAATTTATACTTCTAATACAACTTAATTTTAAATTAAACCATTCACTTTAAACATGTTACCTGTTATGTAATATGTAACTTGTCTGTTGATCTCTTCAGAATCAGCATCCGTGGTACTTAGGATGGCAATTACGCCCCCTGGTGGATCATCTTCACTCACAGTCCCTTTATAAATCTCTGCTGTGAACCGTGGGGGACTATCGTTGACATCAGTGACAGTAACATCCACAATGGCTGTGGAGGAGAGCTGAACCTTTTCACCATGATCTGATGCAACCACCTTAATCTGATAACTGTCTCTCTTTTCGTGGTCAAGTTCCTTTAGGGTTGTAATCCATCCTGTTTCCATGTTAATGGTGAAAGATTCGATGACTTCCACACTTTGTGACTGATCTAGACTATACATAACTTGGCCATTGGTTCCTGAATCTAGATCAGATGCCCTGATCTGGATGACTCTGCTTCCCCCTGGCAGGTTTTCAACAGTAAATGCCTCATATGGACTAGACTCCAAGACAGGGCTGTTATCATTTGCATCTTTCACTTGGATACTAACATCTACAGAAGCCACCACCTCATAGTCATCATGAGTGCACCTGGCAAGTACGGAAAACTGGTACCACTTAGTTGTCTCATGGTCCAGACCCTTCTCCAGTTTCAGTCTCCCACTCTGTCTGTCGATCACAAAGAACTCATCTCTATTGCTCTCAGGAGTATTCCCTTTGACTAGGCTGTAAAGGACAGTCTCGCTATGCTCTGCTCGAATGAGATCTATTTCTGTTCCAATAGGCACGTCTTCTGAAACCGTATAGGTGTAAAATGGTTCTGAAAATCTTGGAAGCCGCATTTCTGGTGGAAGTACTTTAACATAGACGGGAACAACAGATTCTTTGGGTGGAGACCCATTATCCACTGCTCTGACAAAGAAAGTGAAGACTTCATTTTCTAAGCCAATTAAGCTTTCTTTTGTAGTTATTATGCCAGACAGTCTGTTAATTTCCAAATTCTCTTTAACGCTTTCAGAATCTGCTTCAATGGCATAGGTGACGTCGGCATTGGATCCCTCATCAGCGTCACTGGCAAGGACTTTGATGACTGATGTCCCTTTGGGAGCACTGGATCCAATATTCACCTCAAACTTGGTTGCTCGAAATTGTGGTGCATTATCATTGTCATCTGTAAGGATGACGTTAATGGTGCAGAAAGCAACTTTTCCGCCAGTGTCCTTGGCCATGAAACGAACTGGGATTACTTTTTCCGCTGGGGTTTCTCGATCAAGCTTTTCTAAAGTAAAGATCTGTCCTCTCTCATTTGTGTAAAACCTGTCTTTGGCAAAGTCATTTACAATATGGTAGGTGACGTGACCGTAAATACCCGAATCCCCATCAGTTGCTTTAACCTCGGTCACCAGGGTGTGCAAGGGAGCATTTTCAGCGAGCTCCACTTCATATTCGTTCTGAAGAAAAATGGGACTGTGCAAATTGCCTCCAATCACACTCACATGAACCTGAGCTGAACTCCTAAAAACTCCGTCAGACACAGAAACCTGAAGGGTGTACGATGGCTTCAGGGCATGCCGGCGCAGGTTTGAGAGCGTGATGATCCCCGTCCTGCTGTCAATGACGAAATTCTTATGATCATTGCCAGACAGAATGGAATATTCCAACTTGTCTATGTCTGAACTGTCCGCATCATAGGCTTTTACACAGGTCACAAAATGCCCATGGGCAGCGTGCTCACTAATTCTGGCTTCATAAATCTGTTGGTCAAATAGTGGTGGGTGATCATTGAGGTCGGTGACATCCACTGTGACAAGCACATCGCTGCTCAGAGGAGGCATGCCGCCATCAACAGCCCTTACAAAAATCTTGTGCTGCTGGAACTGCTCATAATCCAAAGTCCTGACCAGTGAAATGAGGCCAGTGCTGCTGTCTATGTGAAAATGATCATGACCCTTGCTATGATTCCCAAACATATGGTATGAAATCCCTCTGTTTGGTTCTGAGTCAGAATCTGTTGCTCTGACTTGAACCACGGATGTTCCAATTACAGACGCCTCGGACAGGGTGGTGGCATAGGACTGCTGGGCAAACACGGGAGGGTTGTCATTGATGTCTTCCACGATTACGTCCACAAAGACCTCGGCGTGAGCACCGGTCAAGGAGTCAGTCGCTCGGATGCTCAGTTTATATGCTGGGTGGGACTCAAAGTCCAGAGGCGCTATGACATTGATAACTCCGGTGTTGAAGTTAATAGTAAACTGGCTGAAAGGATCGCCGTCTGTGATGCTATAGAACACTTTCAAGCCCTCTGGACTGTTGGCTTGTACGTGGACAACGGGGCTGTGCATCTGGACGTTCTCTGGAATCTCGGCGCTGTAGAAAGGCTTTTCAAACACAGGCATGGCTTTGTTCATAACGGTGATGGGAACTATGACTTCAGCCGAAAAAGCTGGGTTTCCTCCATCTTTTGCAACCACTGTGACGAGATATTCTTTATTTAAGGTGTCAGGTTCAAATTGTTTTTTCAGTGAAATTTCCCCTGAGGCTCCAACTTGGAAGTGTTCGTGGTGTTCCTTGAGGTAGTAGTGCACTTCCCCGTTCCTGCCGCCGTCTCTGTCGATGGCTGTCACGTAGCGAATAACATGGCCCACGGCGGTATCCACTTTAACAACGGCGTAGTAAGGCAGGTTGACAAACACCGGTGCGTTATCGTTCTGGTCTTCGACAATGACCTTTACAATGACATGGGCCACTGCTGAAGGCTTGCGTTCTTGTGTCACTTCCACTACCACATCAAAGGTCTCCTGCTGTTCACGATCAAACGGTATGCCAGTGGTCGACAGAACTCCGGATGTGCGGCTGATTTTGAATCTGCGATCTGGGTTGAGGATGTGATAAAACAGGGGCTCGTTGATTGGATTCCCGATAGCAGTTATGACAGCTAATCTTCTGGCTTCAGTAGAATTCTCTTTCACTACTGCAGAGTAGAAATCTTGGGTAAACTTCAGCTGACTTTCTTTGCTTTCTTTCACGTTAATTTTCACAGAGGTTAAGCTTGCAAATCTGCCATCAGAAGCTCTGATAGTTAACTCATAGCGGCTCCTCAACTGAGTTGTGTTTTGTACAGTTATAGTACCAGTCTTGTGGTCCATTAAAAACTTCTCCCCGATGTTGCCTTCGGTGATGGAGTACATTAACTGTGAGAATGCGCTTGAATCAGCATCTGTAGCATTTACTGTGATGACCTTGACTCCTCTGTATGTTGGCAACAAAAGAGATGCTTCATACAATGATGTGGAGAACACAGGAGGGCAGTCATTAATGTCAATAACATGGATAGTCACGTTGGCTGCATATTCAGCAAATAAACACGGTGTTCCCATGTCATGAACTTGTACAGTGAAGTGAAAAGTACTTGTTTGTTCATAGTCCAAACTTAGTACTGTATGAATAGCACCAGTGCTGGAATCAACAGTAAAATATTTGTGTATAGCTGGTTCAACAATGTGATAAACAAGCAAAGCATTTGATTCTTTATCAGCATCAGTGGCTCGAATAACTAATGGGACATTCCTGTCTGTTAGGACCACACTGTGAATTGAAGCTGATTCGCTAATGAGCCCCGTATATTCTGCCTGCGTAAAAACTGGCAAGTTGTCATTTTCATCCTGCAGATGCACTAGAACGGTTGTATTTGTAGACAAACCAGCCATGTTAGTTCCTTGTATTGTCAATGTATAAATGGGCAAAGTTTCAAAATCCAAAGCTTTCTGAGTGATGATACTTCCAGAATGTGGATTAATATCAAAGGCATTAGCTATATTTCCATCTTTTATTTCATATACCACTGATGACTGACTATGGGCTGTAACCACTCCGACGAAACTCCCAATGCTGATAGTTTCACTAATTTCAACAGAATACTCTTTTGATGTAAACTTGGGAGAGGCGTTGTCAGCAATGGTGACAAAGATACACACAGAAGTGATTTCACTCATTGGCGGGTTGCCTTTATCTATAGCTTTTACCACTAAGTCATATTCCACTTGGTTACTTCGATCTAATTCTTTGGCAGTTTTTATAGAGCCCAAGATGGGATCAATTGTAAAAGAATTTCCAATGTTTCCTGGGAGGAGAGAAAAAAGCATGTTAGAGAAAAATACAAGGACCTATCAACATTCGAATGGAACTTGTTTTATTCAATTTGTCTCATTTTTTCAATTTGTTTCATTTTTATCTACTCTAAGGGCAAACTTTTCTGAGTTTTGTCTATAAATTACGAAAAGAAACAGAAGCAATATCACTCTGTACCTAAAGCCAAAAGTCACTCTCTCTGGTTGAATCAGGAATGTGTTGTGGAAGGATCTGGTTATCCTTCCATAAAGGAGTTTAGTTAATCATCTCCAAGAGTCCCTCAAAACCCCTTTGGAATATATTTATTTATCACTTGCAAACTCTCAAGAATCTTACCCACTATGAAAGGGAAGACTTCAATTAAATTTAACAAACTTAAATAGAGTTGGCCCTTATTTTAAGCATTCGGGGAATTGATGAATAAACCTGTGTGTACTCTGCCCCACTTTATAGGCTTTCAAGATTTCAGTAATATCCCCTGAATTTTTTCAGGTCAATTTAATTTCTAGGTGAGTGGTTCTCAACTGGAGGTGCTTTCACCCAGAGGGACATTCAACCATGTCTGGACCCCTTTTTGGTGACCACTACTTGTGGGGAGAGGGTGCTCCTGACCTCTAGTGAGTAGAGGCCAGGGATGCTGCTAAACATACTACAGGGCACAGGACAGCCCCACAGCAAAGAACTTTCTGGTGCAAAATGTCAATATTGCTGAGGCTGAAAACTCTTCAGATCGTTTTACTTGCTTTTCTTTAGACCTTTTCCAGCTACGTTATGTACATGTATTTAGCTGCAAATGCAACTGCACAATATTCCATAGTTTTGTGCCACTTGAGCTCTTCCTGAGGAAACCAGGAGTTTACTACAGTTCCGCAGTTTACTCTCTTTCTGGGTAGATCAAGGCAGTGTGAGGGTCCTCAGATTTGATCCAACCACGAACCCTTCATCCCCTTTCTGTTTTATAAACAGAGTCCAGAATCATTTATTCTAGTCATAGAACTGAATTGATCTAGTCTGAGGAGCTGCCCCAGAACTTGCTGAGGCAGAAGATCATGAAGCTCCCCATGCCTGAGTCTTTAAAAGCTTACTCGACATATTTTAGGGAAAAATAACTTCGAACGAGAAGAAAGAATGCCTACTGATAATTCCTTTAGTCTTGAAAATGTAGCATTTGTTAGGAGTTAAAAGAGAATTCTTTCTTTCATCAGAGTGAATTTACAGTGGAAAAAGGTATAACTTGTTTCTGTCTTAGTAATAAAAATGATGTATTCAGTGATTAAAAAGAATCCCTTTTATAAAATATACTTTTCTTTAAATCTTGAAAAAATTGAACTATTACACCTTACCCAAAACAAAGTCCACTTGCCACTTAACTGCCTTCTCAAATTCTGTGTTCCTCGAGGTCTGCAATGGAGCACGGCCCTTCACAGACCAGAATTACTTGCTGCGACTTGCAAACCAGGGGCTTAACCGAGCATTCCTTTCTCCACATCATTACTAGTAAACACTTCCTCTCCAGCTTTCATTTCCTTCCTTTAATACATTTTCCAAAAATCCATGCTACTTCTTTCTGAGGCCAGGCCCAGTCTGGTTTTCATTAAGTCTGCCTGGCTCTGCGTCCAGGCCCCAAGGCCGTGCCTCAACCTGCAACAGGACAGAGGTCCAGAATGTCTCCAGGCCACGAAGCTCTGAGCCGAACCCTGGCCCACGAACAGGGTCACGGTGCCTCTGCCAGGCCTCGCAGACACTAATTTCCAGCCTGTCTGTACTTACGAGCACCAGTGACCCCAGTTCTCCCCCACTGTGTTTTAGTTGGTTATCGGGATTCCAAGGTCCTTTTCTCAGCTACCTTTGCATCATCCCCACTTCCAAAGCTGTGACTGGTTGACTGCTTGGGGGGCTGTGAAAACCTCTGGACAACTGTCTTCATCCCCACTCTTTACTATCCTATGTCTGTACTAATAAAGCAGCTGACCTACCATATTTTATATTCAGCCATCTACATGCATTTCTCTTTTACTTTGCACAGTGAAATCTTAAAGCTTCAAACACACAAGGCCTCACATGGAGGAATAAATGGATCTTATCTGCAATGAGCAGGCCCCTCAATCACGTGAGCACATCCTCATCTCGGAACCACCGGGTCTGGTGGGTCCCCTCCTGGAACAGTCTTCCGCCAGCTATTCCCACTGCCTCTCCATGCACGCGTTCATTCATTCAGGTTTTGCCCAAATGCCTCCTTCTTAGAGAATGTGGTGGTGAGGCCTTCCTTGACCTCCCCATTCAGCATGGCTGTTTCTGTCCCATTACCTAGTGTTTTCTTTACAGCACATATTGTCACTTTGTTCTTATCTGTTCTCCCACTAGGATGTAAGCTCCACTTAAGCATGGCTTGTTTGATTCATTATTTTATCATCTCTGCCTAGAAAAATGCCTGACACATAGGAGACACTCAGCAAATATTTGCTGAATGAAACAACTTTTACACATGTACGGAAAGAAAACAAATTAAATACCAAACAGGTTGATCAGCAGCTTGAAAAAAATTAATACATTCATTAAAGTACTTATATATTTGTATTTCTACTTGGTTTTGTTTTCCTCCATTTATGCTATACTTCAATCACTACCAACAACCATTTGTTAGATGCGGCACTTCATTTAAAAGTATTAGCAAAAGGAACGTGTCATGACTAATTGGAAATCTGATAAAAAATTTTTATTAGCAATGTGACATTCAAAACATTCTTTATTACTTGCAGTACCTCAACTTTGGTAAAGACAGCTCTGAGCTTGTCAACGATAACGAGAAGGTTAAACAGGAACACAGCTAGTTAATCAGTATATGGATCCTACCTGTATCAATACATATGCTATGGCAGAAACCATCAGATTTGCAGATGGGAAAGCAACATCATATTTATGTGGCAACACTGAGGGCTGCTGAGTGGCTTGAATGTGTCCTTGTCTGATCTAGTAATAGCCACATTCACCAAATATTGAAATATACATATGGCATTTGTGAACAAACTAATAGGGCAGTGACAGAAGTCTGTACTAGGTTGGAGCCTTAGTCATTCACTGTAGGGGAGATACTGGTTATTTCTAAAAAGTTTTAAATTGTTCTTTCCATATGAACAAGGCAGTTATCTGGACAAACATGCAAATGTGTGCTCGTCAGCTATGACTGTATTCCACATGTACACCCCAAAGGGCACGTCAGAAAGCTGTGCACAGGACCTGCCTCTTCCCACGGTGGACATGCCGTGGATGCTGACTGCCCCACAGAATGGCAACCTCTGTAAAGCTTCAACTGCAATTACATTTTACCTAAGTTTGGGGAAGAAAATCAATTCTAATCAATAAGTATATTTACTGAGTGTCTTCTATTTCCAGAGGTTATAACAGTTTTGAATTAACAATCATCTACTTTAAAAAAATAAACACTATAGCCCAGAGTATGGCACCGATGTGTCTCTAAACACCTAACTCAATTATTACTGAAAATATTCTTTAATTACTTCCTTTTTTCCCTAAAGACTCCTAAGCAGACCAAACCTTTTGCTCAATAAATTGCTGCTAATTAAACATGCAGTGTTATAGCCTGAATTTGTAACTACTCTTTTGAACTTTAGTAAATGCAATCTGACACAAGTCAGAAGCAGGTGAATATGAATACACTGTTGAATGAAGGCTGTGTGACCATTTTATAGTTCCTACTACTATTCAACAGATTTACACACACACAATTCTACTGCATTTTAATGGTAGTTGTTTCCTATAAAGTAACTTGTATAGCATGATTTTTACATTACCAAATCTATCCAATTATCTTCTTTGAAGTCCAAAGTTTATATCAGAATAGGCCCTTGGTATTATCTATTCTTTGAGTGGAGATACAGTTCCATTCTTGGAATACCGAATTACTAACCCCATCAGTCATTACAAGCATTTAAAGAATGTGCATGCCTTCAGTCAGGCACCAACAATCATATTTTAAACGCCCAATTGCTGAAAACTATGTGAAAGCTAAGGGAAAGTTTAACATTTTCTCCTACACAAACCCAGTAAGTTTGTCTCGGGGGGAAACTATTTTATTGAAGTGCTCAGGCATGCACAAATGGAATGCGCTTTTTTAATGGTTAAATTTCTGAACCAGTGGAAAAATCATTTTTATTCAAGGCACTAAGTACACTATAATACATTTTAACACTGCAACCTCGGGCAGTATATAAGGTCTTATTTGTGAGGGATGGCTTAAGCTTGGTTATTTTCAGGGAAATAAATGAAACTTCAAATATATTAAGATGAAAATAGTTTAACCACATAAAACACATTGATAAAGCAAAAAAAGTACTCTCCATTTGCTCAGCTTTGGATTATATGATCTTCAGTTAATTGTACCTCTATCAATTCTAATGCCTAGAAAAGATACATAATTTCTAAATATGCAGAGGTATGGACTTACAAAAAAAAGTTAAGTGGATGATCTCAATCTTCTAAAACCATTATAGAGAAAGAATGAAAGAGTATAACCTTTGTACTAACAATGGCACTGAGAAAGATGGAAAAATGGAAGCTGCCTTCTCGATATTTAATCACTTACTCATAGTATTTGGCACGAGTCGGGCAAGTCTCAAAGCTAGATGATTTCTGACTGAATAAATCAAATGCTCTACAGCAGATCACTGTTTCAATCAGGGGCAGCATTCTTTTGCAAGAACATACATTCGTGGACCGATGGTAACCCCTACCTATCAAGCACAAGTACAAACGCTCCTAGCAGGGCACCTGGCATATAAAATGAGAGTCCATGGAATAAAGAAATGAATGAGTGAATAGCAGCATCAAACAGAACACAGAACAACATTTCACTTTGCCACCACCGTTTCCTGGTGATCCTCCTTCTTGGAATCACCAGCAAGGCTCTGGACCTCTTGCCCTATCACACCCAGAACTGTCCAGGCCCACAGTTCCAGCTCGTCTCCCTGCTTTGCTGTCTCCTGCCCAACTCCAGCAAGCCCCTCAGCCTTTTCAACATTTCTTCAAGCCCTCGTCCCAACCCTGAGACCTACTGCACCAACCCAATTCCATGAACAAAATGCAACTGTGAAAGATGCATGGGGGTGAAAGTGGCAGAAAAGCAAAGCCTGGAAGGGGAAGGAGAGGCATGGACACCCTTTATGAGACGTGACCCAATTAGAACTGGATGAGTTGGCACTCTGTCATGGAGTTTCCTGCTCTGCCCAAGAGAAGATATGCTCTGACTAAAAGAAAAATGTTAAATCACTAGGCCAGCCTTATCCTAAGAGTACTTCATAGTTTATGGAGGAAAACGATTGTGTGGTTAAAACCATTCTGGAAATCCTGAATTGGTCAAATAAAGTTTTCTTTACTGCAGGACTTCTCAGAGCCTTGAATTATGCTAATATTATGAATCTCCAAGAACATTACCCAAACGTAGTTAGGACTCTCTAGCTTTGCTTTCCAATGAGTTAAAAGTTAAATTTTTTTTTCTTTCTCCTAACATGTAAAATGGTAGCTATCAATTTAAGCAGTTTTGATACACAGAAATGTTTCAACATCTAGAACTAATTTTAGAAAAGAAAAAACATACTTTCTAATAAGTGCAAAGTTATAAACCTATGCAGTGCTCCAAAAATACCTGATTCGATAGAGTACAGCACTTCAGCATTTTTCCCTTTGTCCTTGTCCAGAGCTGTAACCTGCAACACAACTGAGCCGACAGCTGCTGATTCATAAACCCGCCCTTTGTAGGAGGAGCTCGTGAACCAGGGGGCGTGGTCATTGGTGTCGCTGACATTAACAACAATCCTTGCAAAGTTGCGCTTTACAGGGACATCTTGATCTCGTACCTAAAAGAAACAGCGTATTATTGATCCTGTTAAAGCTTTCCTTAAAATTGATTAAAGATCACTCTCAAAAACATGGAACCCTGCAGGAACCAAAGAGTGGCAGAAGAAGGAGCAGAAAGCCCTACCATGACTGTGAGAACGTGCTGCTGAATGGCTTCATGATCAAGTTTTTCTGCCATATAGAGAGAGCCAGTTGCAGGATCAAGGCGAAATTTCTTGAGACTCAATGGATCGATACTGCTCTGCAGAGTGTAGATTAGTTTGTTTTTTTCATCCTTATCCACAGCACTGATTTGCAAAATTTCTGTTTCTGGCACTGTGTCTTCAGGAATAACAACTTCATATTTTGATGTAGAAAACTGAGGACGATGGTCATTTGTGTCTATTACTTTGATGAATACCTGTGATGACAAAATGACTCACATAACAATAATATTCCTAATTATGATGTTTTAGTATTTAAAGAATCAGGGAAAAAAATCAAATGCACACTGAAAAAAAAAAAACCCTAATTTTTGAGCAAAATGAAATTCAAACATGAGAAATAAAAGCAACCAAAATCCAGAATAAAAAACATCTTTCAAATTTTTCATTGCCATATTACCTATATAAATATGAGTAAGATAATAAAAACGTTTCTAAATTCTTGAGACTTTTTGAGAGAAAAATGTAACACACACACAAATGTAACACACATTTCTTTCTGAAATGCAGGCTTACTTTCTCTTAGGTCTCCACAGAAATTTCTAGATTGCTCATGTAAAGATAAAGAATTTACTTTACCAGGATTCACAGAAGACTGATTTCCTATATCAGATTTGCACCTGTAACTACCAAGCTACTGAGGTGAGTGTGCTACTTAATGGTCACAGTATCTGAAGTTCTTGTTCTAATCTTTGAGATTCCAAATCCCTACCAATATTATGAATAAAAAGGAAAATTAGAAATGTGCTTTAAAATCCTTATATTTTTGTGATCACAAAACTACACACAGATAGTAAATACATTTATTTCTTAAAAGCAATTTAAATACACTGGAGAGAGAGAATTCTCTTAAGTAGGTCATAAAATAAATATTAAATAAAAACCTTAAAGGAAAAAAAAAGCAGATGTTTAAAAACTCAGTCCCAAGCTAAATTAAAAAAAAAAATTTACCTTGACAGTAAGAAGATTAATTTTCAGATTGAAAAGACACATGTGGATAAGGCATAGCGGAAATCACTACGATTGTAAAAGATGGTCACAGTCATAAACAAGAAACATGAGCTTCACTAGCTCATATGGAACAAACCTCACTAGTCCGAATGGCACAAGAGGCCAAAATCCTAGTACCGCATGGGAGAGGGCGGGGTGTTAACCACACGGGGGCAAGAACGCGGACTAGAGGCCTTTCCATGAAGACAATACCACCGTTCTCCTAGAACACTGAGACCTCAGTGGTGGATCTGTAACATTAAACTATATGAACACTAAATGCATCCACCGTTCTCCTAGAACACTGAGACCTCAGCGGTGGATCTGTAACATTAAACTATACGAACACTAAATGCATCCACCAAACCACAGAAAGGGTTTATGTGAAAGTTATGTAAACATTTAAAACTACAGATGCCTCACTTTGAAAGGTCAATGATGATCCAGAAGCAAAGGCTATGAAGATAATTTCTATAAATTAAATCACTACATATTCATTTCCACTACACAATTTTTTTTTTTTTTTTAATTTTTGTCTGCGCTGGGTCTCCGTTGTGGTGTGCGGGCTTCTCATTGCAACGGCCTCCCCTGCTGTGGAGCACGGGCTCTAGGTGTGCAGGCTTCAGCAGTTGTGGCACGTGGGCTCAGCAGTTGTGGCGCACGGGCTCAGTTGCTCCGCAGCATGTGGGATCTTCCCAGACCAGGGCTCGAACACGTGTCCCCTGCGTTGGCAGGCAGACTCCCAACCACTGTGCCACCAGGGAAGTCCCTCCACTACACATTTAAAATTTATTTTCTCATTGAAGGAGTGTTGGGCAAACACAGTTTAATCCTGCTCCAAGATCAATTGATCCCACCTAAATATGAACAGCTGAAGTAAGAACAACCCTCTTTGATAAAGCAGTTCAACTGACACGTATTTCCCGGGCACGTCCATGCTCGGCACTTACTGCATTTACGGAGGGTGTAAAGGAAATATGGAGCACCCCTGCCCCCTGAAGCTTTCAACCTCACTGGGCAATGACTTGCACATACAGGTTTCCTATGTTATCAAGGAAGTTTTCAGGAGTCCAGAGATGGTGCAGGCCATTCAGGAAGCTTTCGAGGAGGAGACAAGCTCCGCTTGCACAGATTTTAGGTTGGCAGATGAACGTATACTGGGGTAGGAGGAAAAGCTCAGTCAAAGATGTGAAGGCGAGGGTGGAATGGAACATCCTGTCTCTTAGACACCTCAGAGGAGGACCCTGAACCAGGGGTGAGAAAGAAAAGGAACAGGGAGAAGGTGGGGTCCGAGAGCAGAGCCTGGCTCCCGAGCAGAGGCTGAGAACTGTGTGGCCTGTGTGCTCTGAACCGTTTGATGGGAGCAAATCACCCTCCGTCCTCCTCCCAGTCAGGCAGACCATGCTGGTGGCAGGCAGTGCAGGATGAATCACAGAGACAGAGAATGGAGACAGGAAGGCGACTCAGTGCCAAGCAGTGGGACAGGAGCCCAAACCAGTGCTCATGTGCAACAGGGAACACGCAGGGAGCGCTCACTGGGGACAGGCCTGAGGGCTTGAGGGGCCGGCACCCGAGTGTCGTCTCACTTTGTCCTATGAGGGCAAAGTCGCTGTGCCCATTTTCCAGAGGAGAAATGGAAGCACAGAGGGTCACAGCCACCTGCCCATGCACAGGAGTAAGAGGCAGAGCCCCGATTCAAACCAAATGGCCTGCTCCAGAGTACGCAATGCTGATGTTCCAGAGAAACTGAAAGAAAACAGGAAAGCAAAGCTGTTTCAAAGAAAGGGAAAAAATGTGAACTGGATTTGGTAAGTTACCTTGAGATAGCAGATAAAGCAAAGTGATGTGATTTAATACTGGTCAACACCCTCAGCAGAAACAGCAGGACAGGAAAGCAAGGAAAGGAGCTGCTTCAACAGAGCACTGGCAGTTACATCACGACCCTCCACTACTCACCTCTGCGAGGATGCACCCTGGCTTAACGGAAAACCCTCTCCAAACGTCAGATCTGACACCTGCTGCTACTGACCTTGATGCGGCAACACTTGTCCTGTTGGTTCCTGAGTTTCACCTACAAACAGGAATCTACCTGCTGCGTTACAGTGCCTTGTCAGCTGGGTTCTGATCTCTGTGTCCCTCTTCAGCTGGCATTTGCTGCTCTCCTCCCACTCAGATTCCTAATTCCCTGTTCTCAGCCCCAGACTGGGAATCAAAACCTAATTACTGATTGTTCCCTAATGACCCACACCTGGACAGGTCAGCCTGGGCTCTGGACCGCTCTCTGATACTCTACCTCTCCTTGCCAGCAGTTCACTAGGATATTATCAAGACCCTCTGAACATGACTCAAAATAAGTTATAGAAGTATACCCGAAGCATTGAAATTGAAGAAATTCTGTGTCCCTGAGAGAACAATATATTTACTGGGTTTTATGGGAATTTTAGTCACCGTATTTCATACTAAGCTCTTAACTATACTAATGAAAACTACAATTACTGGGAGTTATGTAGTAAGTGATAAATGCTACAGGTAGATATATCATCTTTAGTAATGAGAAGGCTTGGCACAGAGGGTCATTTCTACTGGTTATTAAGTTCCCTTTGCTAGACTTCTGGTTAGTCAATTACTTGAACTGATCTACATACAGTTACACTCTTTAACCTTTCAGAATTACCCTGTTAAATTTATTACAATTCTTGATGCTTTTCTTCTCATTTTCATGCTCTCAAGTTTAGTTTCTACAATGAGAACAGTTACTGACAAGATTGAAATTTTAATACTGTGCTGGCACTTTTACATGACAACCTCAAAATGACCCCAAAGCATGATTCATATTATCAATTTTAAATACAATAAAAATCACAAGCATTTGGACAAAGAAATAAGGTCATTTCACAACTGACTTTAAATTATCTATTCATTTATCAATTGAAAAGACATCACAGACTATAATTTTTATTCTTCAATGCAACTAAATGATTTAGCAGATGATCTGTCTTAAGATTTAAAATAGTATAATCTAAAGATAGGAAATTGGAATTCAGAAGCATTTTATCCTCTAACATTTAATTTCTTCCTTTTACTTTTCACACACAGCACATTAAACACGAAGCTTTAGCTTTATCATTCTAATGTAAACTCCAAGAGGGCAGGATTTTGTTTCCTACTCCTCAGCTTCTAGAACAATACCTGGCACACAGCAAGTATTTAACAAGTTCTCAAACAGCCCCCACTGTGAATCAAAGAGAAACTGATAAGAAAGAACAGAACTTAAATGTAATTTATAGGGTTCTGACCTTTCAATTTGAAATGCCAGTAATCGGACCATGTCTTAATCATCAGATAGGAATAAAGACGTTTAAAGGAATAGAACAGTTTTATCAGTTATTTTACACAGCCTAAGGTAGTCAAGGGGGAAAAAAAACCAAAAAAGTGTTTTAAAAGATAATTAATCACTTTAACCAGTTTTAATGCAAATGACTTGGACAAGTCATCCTTGACAGTGATACACTTTATACTAGTATAATTCAAAATGAGTATAAAAATAAAAGATTTGATGGCATAACGTGTTTTTTTAAAGTCTTCTTTCAAAGTTTTCAAAACTGGTTAATTACATTCAAAACCTAAATCAGGATTTGCAGTGATATTTCATTCCCTAAATAAAAATCCTTGCTGTGTACATGTGCATAAACTGTATCAAAATAGTAACTTCTGATTTGAGAACCTCAGCGGGCAGAATCAATTGTTCATATTGCCTGTGGACCCTTAGATCAGAACACTGTATCATCAGCAATTTGCCTACCTGAGTCAGTATAGTGGTGGTTCCATCTGTAGCCTCGACTGTCAGGTTGTAGTTTGATTTTTGTTCTGCATCAAGAGGTTTAGCAATAATGATGGTTCCAGTGCCCTTGTCCACATCAAAGTGACTATCATAGTTGCCACCTAGTTTAAGTTAGGACAAACATTAAAGTAAAAACAGGTCACGGGATGAAAACTTGTCATTTATTTTGTGGCTTTCTAATTTTTAATGGCAGTTTAAAAAAAAAAGGAAGAAAGAAAGAAAAATTTCTGATATATTGGTCAAAGTGATTCCAAAGAGCTTTCATCTTGAAAGACCAGAAAAGAAGGACCAACTGGAAAGACAATGCTGGCTTACTAAAAAAAAAAAAAGCTGAGCCATAACTGCCGAGGAAGCTACTAAATGAGAGGAAGCAAGAAAGCAACTCTGAAAACAACAACAAAAACATTTCTAATACGACCAATGAATTACTTTGTTTTTTCAAGGGTTCCGAATACCTCTTTAACATATCTCAGTAGCTACATTTCACATCATTTAGTAACCAAAAAGTTGGTCATTTAAAAATTTACTAAGAAAAAAAAAATTTGTGACAATTTGAGCATATTGCTCTAATGAAATAACTATTAAAAACAAATGTTAACTCTGAAAAAAAAAATTGTGGTAGTTAACATCGGTTAGTCCAGACTCTTACTATTTGAGAATTTTCACTATTTGAAAATTTTTCCCATTGCTGTCGTACACAAAATTTAATGAAGCAAAGGTTTCTGTGCTACTAACATTATCCAAATGCATTCCCCATCATATTCCAAATAAACTCTCTTCAAAGCCACTGAACTTGAGATACTTATATCAATGAAATGGAATGGAATGAAAATAAAGTCTAAACGTCATGATGAAGTTCTATTACTAAATCCAACCAAAAAGCAAAACAGCACACACACAAAACAGTCTTCAGTTAAATCTAAAAATAAGGATCTAGGGATGTATGGAAAGTCAGAATGTTTGCAATTGGAACAGGCGACCATGGGCCCACTATGAAAAGAAAAAGCAATGAAAGATGGTCACTGGAAAGAAAAAAGTTTGAAAAATGGATGCTTTTCTTTAGATCTCATAATCTGAGGCAAATTATGTGATCTCAGCAGATACCTTCTGCTGTACAGTTCAGGTCACAAGTCATCTGAAAGATGTAAAACACTTCTCTAGCAAATGTGTCTCCTGGCACAGCCAAAAAGAAGCGAGCATGGAAGGCAAGCACAGAACAAGGAGAGCAATCAATCAAAGTGGTTCCAAAGGCAGTCAGTTTACACGTGAGGTTAGATGCTGCACAGCCGCAGTCCGCTCATCTGGAAACGCGATAGGAGTTAATGGACAGCAAGCAAACTATTCTGACTGCAGTTAACTATGAAAAGAATCCTTTTTGTTCATTTAAAACTAAACTGTAATGGTTTCATAGGTGTTGATAACATAAACAATTTCATACAAAGACCAAAGTAGGAAAAACAGTCCAGCTGTCTAGAAAGTTCAAGGGGTAGAGCCCGAACCCCTGCGCCCTGTGGTCCCTGCGGCTTCAACCCGCTGAGACAGCAACTGGGGCAGGAGGGCTCCGGGGTGAAGAGGGAAAAGGGATACTGGATTCCAACCAAAGATAACCCAAACACGTACTTTTGATTTTAAATATCCTTGTAATTAAAATACTGTGAAGAAATAAGAATTAAAAAACTAAGACGCCAAAGTCTAACGTGAAGTTGTTTTAAGTATGTTGTATTACATTCTATGTCTTGCTAAATTAACTGACAGAAAAAAAAGAATTGGCTTAGGCATATAATTTTTATCACAGGGTGATTTAATCTAGTGAAGCCTGCTTCCTACTGAAAATGAGGTAAATCAAACTTAAAAAGCCATAGTTGACATTATCATTTATAACTTATAAATTAAAAATTTTAAGCATATTCCCTATAAAATACTGACATGTGACAATCATGTAGGCATAGTTATTTTAAACATTCAAATCATATTCACTAAAAATAGTTATGTGCTATATGTTATGTATCAAGAAGGAAAAATTAAGCAGCTGTGCTTTTGGACCAAACATTTAGATTTCTCTGTATCTCTTTGGTGCACTTTTAAAAACCTTATTTTTATATTAATAAGGTACATACAGAGCATCTATTTTAAACAAGTTTAATATATGTTGGATATAGTGAAAAATTTTGCAAGCAAAATACTGCAGTTTAAAACAAATTCTCCACTTATAGGTCTTACTCCCAATTGTAAATTCTGGGATGTGCCCCAAAATCAGAAAACCAGAGGCGGGTTTCCCGCAGTGTGATCTATACAAGGATGACGAAAACTGTCATGAAGCTTACCAATGATGTCAAACCAAAGAGGCATGCCTGGAGGCTCGACAGACATCACTCCAATCATGTGAGCAACTGGGTCGCTTTCCATTGCAGTAAAGGTGAAAAATGATTCTTCAAATGAAATTGGCTCCAGGGAAGGTTTGGGTTTGGAGATCCATTCAATATGGAGTCGAGTGGTGGATGACTTTTGGGGGCGACCATTATCAACTGCCTTAATCTATAAAATACGGGCAAAGGGGATAAAAACAGCAAGTGAAAAGTTGCATCCCATAACTGAAGCATTGATTGGTTTGGTCTGAAACAACCAATTTCAAACATTTGATATCTGTGCTGTATATTCCATGTGTTTAATGCCTGATAAAAAGAGCAACCTTTTTATGCCATACTCAACACAGATAACCAGAATGACAAGTAAAAAAGGGACAAGCAAACCCATACTTTCCATTGTTAGGTACAGCACTGAGGCCATTTAATGAATAGAGAGAAAGTTATGAGAGAAGAGACATAAGACTAGATTAACGGTCAAATTATGTAAGAAATTCAAAGACTAGATCTTCACTCACTGAAAGAATATCATATTCTCCAGCTCCAGAAAACTTCTTGGACAAAACCACTCCAGTTTTTGGCTCAATAAAAAATTTGCCATGTTCATTTCCCTCTTCGATGCTATAGGAGATTTCTGCATTGGGACCTTCATCTTTGTCTGTAGCTATAACACGATATAAAGGCTCACGCTTGGTGTTTCTTTCTCGTTCTGGTTTTTCCCGCTCTGGGAGTCTGATTTTGTAGAACTTCTGCAGGAACTGAGGCTTGTTGTCATTTTCGTCAAGGATCTTCACAATTACTCTTGCAATGGTTGACTTGGGGGGACTACCGTTGTCTGTCACTGTAACCTGTTTTTTTTTTTTTTAAAGATAACATCAAGAAATGTTTTTAAAACATACTGTATAAAAAGTGAATGTCTTCTTCCTAATGACAATCACCTTTTCTATAAACCTCTGCAATTCACACAGCACTATGGACACGCACCGATTCTTCACGCTGACCACAGCCCTGTGAGGGGGCAGGGCAACCTCTCCATTTTCACAAAGGGACTGCGGGGGGCAGGGAAGCCGGGGGCTAGGAATGCACTGGCTCTGAGCCCTCGCTCTCTCCTTACCCGTCACCCCTCTTCCTCACACGCCCTAATTGTAAACGTTAAGCTCTCAAAAACTCAGTATTTTTAAGCGAAGGAAGAGATACATGAAGGTTTTGCTTTTAAATATTTAGAGTCCTCTTGTACATGCTTAAAAATAAAATCTTCACAAAGTGCATTTAAAAACTGTCATTTTTAAGCTTCGTCAATAAAATAAGTTAAATCATCCGATTAAAATACATGCTAAGTAGCAGGCCTTTTAATACTAGCAATCATTTTATTTTGCCTGGCTCTCTCTTTTCCTGTACAGAAGTTTTCCATGTTTGGTAGGGTGAACATAAACATTTAAATTTAAGACCAACTTATTAAATGGGATTTTCAGTAAAAGAAATGTAAAGTAACTTTTCTTCTAAGTAGATTATTCATGTTTTCATTTTAGGAATGAAGATCTGAGATTCTTGAGGGTTACGCTGGTGAATGCTTCTGAATGCATAAGAAACCATTTCACCCTCAGATCCAATGTTTATTTTCAGTTCAGCGTGCACATTAAAAGGGATGACCGTAGTTATTCCCCCTCACCCACGTCATCCCAAGTGAATTAATGAAATGCTAAAAACATTAAAGTAGACTGAAGTTTTCCGTGGAACTATGTTCTTTTTGAAGCTTGGCGGGTGCAAATTCTGTTGTTTATAGAAGTGGGAATGAATGTATCTTCATGGTACTTGTCAAGGGTACTTAAGTAAAGTAGCTGCTTTAATTAAAGCACACGATTTGCCTTCCCAAACTCTCAAAGTAAAACAAAATTATAATTACTATTTTAATTTTAACCTCTCAAAACATTTCCTTTTGATCAGTTTTCATGTGATCTTTAGGAAAAAAGAAAAATTAAAGAGAAATACAACCAAGTACTATGCTTTGTAGCATTCATCAAATCGTTCCTAAGTTTGGGTTCCATAACTAGCAGCCTGGTGACACAGCTTTTAACATGTTACTAGAAAAACCTCTCTTCTTTAAGACAGTCAAATCAATGCCAACACTGGCCCTCAAATAAATTACCACAAAAGGACTACAGAAAAACATACACGATATGTAAACTAATCTTATCTCCCATCAATATCTTAATATCATCTTCAAAGTCCTAAGTATCCTATACCTGCTCCCATCCAGCCTTTGATATTCATTGAGAAGAGAGGGCTCCGGAGTGAGGCAGACAATTAACAGGTGTGTAGTGCGGTCCTAATCAGGGTGAGGGGACCGCGGTAGGATGCCACTGTTCGTAACCTGCTGCTCTGGATATTTTGGCATCTGTTTATCTTCTGGGGATAGACAGGGGTGTAAAGCAGACCTGAACTATATTCACAATATTTTCTTTATTTTCCTTTTTATTAATGACCATAAGGTGATATAACAAAATAGCAGCAGCTCAGAATTACTAGATAATATGAGTAAGATTGCTTTCCCATATTTATGATTACAATATTTTTAAAATTATTAAAAATAAAGAAATGCTTACTTCTAATATGTGTTCATCTTGCTGCTCGCGGTCTAGTTTCCTTGATGTCGTTGTGATGAGACCTAGAAAATGGTAACAGTTCATGAATCCTCACAAAATAAAGGTAATTACAAAATACTGTAATTGAAACCACACACTGAGTGTAGAAGTTTGAGCAAATGCCTAACTTATTCTGAAGAGGAAAAAATTATTAATCCAGGTACGGTTAATTATTTTATTTACAAACAACATAGTTTATACTTTCTCATTTTAATGATTCTTAAAAACATTAGATAAATGACGGAAGTATTAAGAAAGCGGAAAAACTCAAATCAGTTACATTTTAAAAATTTGTTTAGTAGTTTCAACATACATTTTGTCAGAAAAGATTTTTAAAAAGTGGGATGAAGTTATCCAAGATTTCAACCTCATCCATATCTGCTGTGACTGTTGCAGATATGATTAAGAATTTTCAGAAAAAACTTCCATAACTGTATTAAAAAGGACCACTGGAAAGTATACTGTTGACTATGATTTTATTACCTTTGGGTCGTCTACCCTCAAAAATAAAGAACTGCCGGGCTTCCCTGGTGGCGCAGTGGTTGGGAGTCTGCCTGCCAATGCAGGGGACACAGGTTCGAGCCCTGGTCTGGGAATAGCCCACATGCCGCGGAGCAACTAGGCCCGTGAGCCACAATTGCTGAGCCTGCGTGTCTGGAGCTTGTGCTCCGCAACAAGAGAGGCCGCGATGGTGAGAGGCCCGCGCACCGCGATGGAGAGTGGCCCTCGCTTGCTGCAACTAGAGAAAGCCCTCGCACAGAAACGAAGACCCAACACAGCCATAAATAAATAAATAAATGGATCATCACGTTTAAAAAAAAATAAAAAATAAAAAAAAATAAAGAACTGTTATAAAAAGTACTGTGATTTTCCAGGTAATGCTGCTCAAATAACAATCATTTAATTTCCCCAAAAAAGAAGAAATGATCCTCAAAGAAACCCCATATTCTTTATTTCTTTGATTTTTCTATCAAACTAGAATAGCTATAGTTTAAATCTCTCTCTAGAGCTTCAATAACTGCTAAACTGCCAACACATGTTGGAACCTAGAAGGCCATTAAAACTGATGAAATATATTCTTGTACTTCACAGAAATTAAAAACAAAATTCCCCCAACCACTAAAATAACCTCTGCAACCTGTGTTGATAACGGCCAGGTGCAAACTGAGTGGTTCTGAGGCCTTTATGTGGCAAATCACCGCTAGGACTGATCCTTCTCCTGCCCAGCTTTCTGTGGTTTTCCACAGAGAAATACCTCAAATAACTCATATTTAAGAACAGATTTTATCGTTCTAATTGATTTTCTATTAGTCTAACTAATTTCACAAAACTACCAATTAAAGGCTATTCAAAATGTTTCCCTAAATTTGTACATGAAAGACTTATGTTTTCATTTAATTCAAAGTTTTTCTTTTCTTAAATAGTCACTAAGAATCTGCATCAACATTATCTTCCCCACAATTCAATGAAGCAACGCTCTCTTTGTAATAAGGACAACAGAAGACTATATTGTAAGCTAGAATCTGGGGTTTGTCCAAAACCATACTTATAGATTAAAAGAGGTTCAAGGAAAATGCTTCACAATGCTTAATGGTGTGAAAATGTGGCGTACTGTGGCACAAGCTTGATTTTCATTAGTCGAAAACCTTTTAAAGTTAATCCCTTTTTTTTTTCCTGTCAAAAGTTTACCACCCTTTCTGATTGTCTTTTTAAGCAGTTCAAGAATGACAGGAAATTGCTGTGATTAGTCCCATCTAATTGTCCTCATGTACCCATCAAAAACTTGCTGTTAATGGTAACAGCACAAAAGGCCACAGCTTGGCATGTTCACAGCAAGATAGGGTTCTGCTCTGTAGAACGTAATCATTCATTGCAGGGATATCTGTTAGCAAGTAAGTATCTGTAGCAAATAAATAAATACCCGTTAGCAAATACAATTCCTCACTTTACAGTTTCCTTATAGCACACCAGACTGCTAAAAAGGATGGACTTACATCCGTATTATCAATTCAATATAAAGACAAAAAGCAAAACTGACCATCTCCTAGGTTTGGAATTATTTGCATGCTCTCTATACTTAAAATTAATTCTCTCTTAACTCAAATGGAATATTAATTCCATTCAAATGCAATGAATCCTAATGTTCCTTTTTATCCTTTTTTTTTTTTTTTTTTTTGCCCAGCTACTCCTACCCACTCCTCCACCTCTCAGCTTAAACATCACTTCTGAGGGCTCCCATGACAGGCCTAGCCTGGGGTTCTGCTGCTGGGTCTCCCAAGCTCTTTCATTTGCTCTATCATAACATCACCCCACGGCACTGCAGTCACTCCTTTAAAAGTCTTTTTTTGTATCCTTCAAAGTCCATGAGACTCTGCCTTTCCTGTATATCTTGGCTATATTGTTATATCTCTGTTACCCTAAAGAAACACTTAAATGTGTGAACACATGAATTTCTTAAAACCATAAAAGAATAGAATTTTAAATATGCATTGGAGGAAGAGAGGCACACAAACTACACTGAACTTGGAAATGATACAAATTTATAGCTTATATAGGAGCTAACAGAAAACCATTTAACATATATTTACAGGTAAGATGTGTCAAGCATTGTGACAGATGGTCCAGGTGATGGTGACGTCCAACAGACATTTAGAGGCACAGATGTAAAGTGCAGGGAAGTCACCAGAGGCAGACACAGACTTAGTTATACCCCAAGTACAGGAGAGAGTATGAAGAATGGTGAACGGTGGGCCTACCAAAAAATAAAGGGCAGGCCAATCTTATTGAACTAGGGGCCATGAGTGTTTAGAAAGCCATGAGGAAGCCTAAGAAGCAAAGGCTGGAAGAGAAGCAGGTGTCCCAGAGGCCACAGGCAGAGAAATTTAAGGAGGAAGTCTCTCCTCCAAGTACTTCAGAGAAGCTTGGAAGAGAAGATCAAGTGACAGCCAGGGAGGCAGGAAGCAGACCAGGAAAGGAATTTCTTTTACGAGGAGGAGACCATTCCGCAGGCTAACAGGGTGTATGTAATGAGTGACTAAACCACGAGGGAAGATAAAGATCCAGATGTGAACTAACCAATACAGTAGCCACGAGCCTCATGTGGCTACTGCAATTTAAGTTACAGGTAAGATCTCATGAACATGAAAGATATTTCAGACTGAAAAAAAAAAGACCTTTCTTCCTAGATTCGCACACTTGTACCAAAAGGAATCCTACCACAAGTGTCAGTTTTCTGGTCCCTAACACCATCACCAGGGAGGGGCAGTGCATGTATGTCCTATGGGGATGACGTGAGGTGGTACAGCCCCTAAGAGAAGGGGAAACAAGTGCTTCCTGTGGAATTTCCATACAAAATGAACCCCAAAGAGAAAACAAAATGTCCTAATGAAGCAGGAACATACTAGGAAAACCGTGGATGCGCTCTGGAGGTACAATCAACTGCACCGGGAGGGGAACACAATGGAAATGCTATCCAAGTACCCCACGCTCCAGCCACACCAATTTAGCTCTAGAATCCATGATGCATTTCACACCCATTTTCACCTCTGTAATTTTTGCACATCTCGATCCTGCTAATCCTTCCACCTTGCCTGCCTAACAACTATTTTCAAAAATGAATCCAAAGTGTACCTTTTCTATATACATGTTATTAACCCTGTAGGTATTGAATATCTAATTAGTGTATCCATTTCTTTCATTTTAAACACTGGTGCTCACCTGTAATGTTTATTACCAAGTTCCAGAAGGAGCTATACTTAATTGAAACAGCACAATATTTCAGAAATGGAGAGAAACCTTTAAGATTATCAAACTCAGCTACCTGAGCCAAAGAGAAATTAACTTGTTCCAACTCACCAGTAAGTCACTGTCCGAGCCAGGATTCGAATTTAGTTTTCCTGAGGCCCAGATGAGAGGATTGGGGAATTCTTCCCCGCTCCCCATCACACCACACTGCATAATTTACTGCATTATGGTATTTCAACTCTCCAGAAACTCTCAACTGTGACTTACATGAAGTTTACGAAAAAAGAAAGCTGGCAATAGTTAATCATTAGTCATTTAATAGGTCCAAAAAAGCAAGTTAGAGAATAAAACAGAGTGGGCGAAGGCAGAAAAAAGCATATGCAAGTGCTGCCTCTTGTAACTTTGTTTTATCTTTCTTTTCTCCTGAGCTCTGTTAAATTAAAAATAGAAATGAACACAAAAAACTTCCTTGCCCTAAAAAAACAATCCATTCTGTAGACCAATACCATTATAGATGTAAGTGGACTGAGTGAGCAAATACGGCTTCTTCTCACCAATTCACAATTACAAGTTTGCCCCATAAATGTGTAGAACTAAGAAACCAAACTTTCCTGTTTTTATGAACATCATTAAAAAACTATTTACAGCTTTTCAATGCCACTATAGCACTTAGAGAAGACTCCATTTAAGACAGAATGTTAGATTAACTATAATGCTTTAATTTAAGATTTTAATATTCGACATTTCTTATAAATCAATACCAAAAACCACCTCCAAACTTCCCAAAGTTCAAGAGATCAAATGGACTTCACAAAGTAGGCAGCACATAAAGGTGAACTTACAGGATTAGTAGGTGAAGATAACGAAATAGTCCACATTGGCAAAACTGTATTTATGTATTCATTCAACTATTTTGTGCTGTCCACTCAGAATGCAGAGATGATTAAGACAGACTCTTGTTTTCAAGAAACAAGGTCCAGAAGGCAAAGACTACATTCAAGAAACAGTAAGGTAGATGAGAATGTAGGGTACATATAGGAAAAAGCACAGGTCCTTGCTGAGGGCTCTGGATTCCAAGGAAGTTTGAACTTGCTTGGATGATGTCTGGTCATCTCTGTTGTTCCAAGAGACAACCAACCCACCAGCCAATATGTGAGTGAGGCCACCCAGGACCAGCCAACCTCAAGCCAACCAGCCAAGTGAGACCAGCACTACATGAAAGAGCAGCCAAGCCTGGCCAAGACCAGAACTGCCCAGCAGAGTCTTCAACTAAATTATGGTGGTTGCTTTAAGCTGCTGAGTTTTGGGATGGTTTGCTCTAAAGCAAAAGTCAACTAATGCATCAAATGAGCTCATCTCTAATTGTTATTTGGCTTACTAAATGCTCAGGTATTGTGCTATGAGATTTAAATGTATTATCTCATTCAATCCATATGTATATATATGGCAATATCTGTACCATAATAAATAAATTAATATATTTACAGGCTCAGAGATTAAGTTGCTTACTCAACGTCATTGAGCAAAGGGGTGAGATGGGAGTTCAGTAAACACAGAGCATCGGAGCCTGAAAGCCACATTAAGAATGAGAGAAGCCAAGGAGGGACGGAAGGCTTTGGTTCTGGAAGAAAGGGTTTGAAACATCAGCACTATGAATGAAACTAGATGGTAGCTGGAGAAGAAAAAAAAAAAAGGATTTCTGAGTAGGATTAAGGTCCAACTGCACTGAGAGAGAAAATAACTTGCAATCTGCAGTTTGTGAAGAACCAAAACTGTGAAAGAAAAGGTCCTGGCTCTAAAAAAAAAGCTGCGTGGTCATGTGTTCACCTTGCTTGGCAGGAAATTTACTTTGAATCATTTTCCAACTATTCTACTTGAAAATAAGCAGAGGAAGGGGAAAGATCAAGGAAGAAAACAAAAGTTTGCTCACCTAATTAACATTTCCCATTACTCTGATTATTTTCATCTAACCCCTGCAACTACTTTGGCCTTTTTATCCTTTTGCTTATTTTATAGTAATGCATGAACTACAGCATCATATGTGCCAGAGGAGCACCATCCCACAGACCTTTCTGCGATGATGGACAAGTTCTACAATTTGCACTGTCTGATATGGTAGCCCCCAGCATACGTGACCACCGAGCACTGGAAATGTAGCTAGTGTGTCTGAAAGGCTGAATTTTTAAATTAATTTAAATAATTTAAATTGTCACAAATCATCTCTACTCCTTTGGAGAGTCTCCAATTTCAAATTATATATGTCAAAACCCCAAACTTTAACATCTACAATAGTCAGAATCTTTTTCTGTGGTTAAAATTTGAAGCAGTATTTCAATAGCAAATATATGTTACAAAAATCCAAATTTTGTAAGCATCTAACAATGAAAAAAGCAAACATTTCCAAGATTTTGACATGCTGATACTGCTCCAATAAAGCCCCCTTCCTCCTGCCCCCTCCCTCTTACTAGTCTCCTCACTGGGCTCAGCTGGTGATGCGGAAGCCTGGTTTGCTGTTATCAGTTTACAGATTCATCTGAACACCTAAAAATCAAGAGTCTCTGTGTTTAACAATGACTTTTCAAGAATCATTATTTTACCAATGTATATTTTTGCTTTTGGTGATCTCTTGCTAAAACCAAAAGTTAATGAAATGTATGTTTATAAGTAATAATGATGTCATAAAGTTCACTAGCTCAAAATCACCCACTTGTTCAGTCTATACTATGCTATTCAACTTATTTTATAGAATGTCTTCCCCAAATATGTCCTTCTGAGACACACATATAAAAGCCAAGACAAGGCCCTTGTCCTCAAAAGCATACAGTTTCCTTAAGGAAACAGCCCTTGTACCTCTGTATCTTTTTCACAATGTTTTATTAATCACAGCCCTATTCTGACTAAGCCTTGACTGTAAGCATGCACTTCGGGTGTATTATTTTCAACTGTTTTCCCCACTGATTGTTCTGAAACACTTGAATCTATTTTATTCTTCACTAAGTTTAAGAACTTTCATGGTGGCACAGTTGGTGGTAAAGGGAGTATTTAAAGTCTTAGGTGTCTTCAGTGTGGATAGCGTAATTTCTTCAGTAGTTGTTACTACCGTGATCTGGAAATTCCATTTCCATCTTTCCACGTTCAATCCTTACTTTAGCAGGGCTTGCCCCCAGGACATTCAGTGTGCTTTAGTAATCAGCAACACCAAAGACCATTACAATAAAACACCTGTAACACCCCAGTGAGGACACTGTGAAACGTATTGCTCAAGCAACTTTTAGACAAGTACGATAAAACCCCCCAAGACTATACATACATATATATATGATATGTAATATGAGTACACACCTTCATAAAAGGTTAAACCCCAAATTATTACCTGTAGTTACTCCTGGGAACAGGTGGGCCAAAGAAGAAAGGAAAAGAGGAGGGCACCTTCACTTTTTATGTCATACACTTCTATATTAACAAGTATATTATTTAAAGAAATTTAAACATTAAAATATTTTAAAGGTCAGCATGAAAGGATACAGAAATGTTTACTGGTTGAACACTAATCTCAAGCTGGAAAGTCTCAAATGATTTTTTAAAAACTCTGAAACATCTGGCCATGTATATAAAAAAATAAAAAAATAAAACTTCTTAGAAATATTAGTGGCATATCGTTTATAATTTTTTCTAAAATGTTTTTGAAACTAAATTTTAATGAAATGTACCATACATTCTAAAGTGTCCTCTCACTGTAAAAACTAAGTTTGCTAGAGCCAGAAGGTCTTTTAAAATCTTCTAGCCCAAATCCTGAACTTTAAAAAACAAGGGGGACTTCCTTGGTGGTGCAGTGGTTAAGAATCCGCCTGCCAATGCAGGGGACACGGGTTCAACTGGTCTGGGAAGATCCCACATGCCACGAAGCAACTAAGCCCGTGCGCCATAACTACTGAGCCTGCACTCTAGAGCCCACGAGCCACAACTACTGAGCCCACGTGCCACAACTACTGAAGCCCGCGTGCCTAGAGCCCGTGCTCCACAACAAGAGAAGCCCGTGCACGGCAACGAAGAGTAGCCCCCTCTCGCCACAACTAGAGAAAGCCCGAGCGCAGCAACGAAGACCCAGCGCGGCCATACATACATACATAAATATTTTTAAAAAACAAGGAAATATGGTCCAGGAATGTTAAATTAATTCCTGAAGGTCAGAGTCAGCAGCACAATTGGAACTAGAGTTGAATTCTTACCAAAGCAAGTGTTCAGAAGTCTCTGTGGCTGCAGCCATTTACAACCAGAAGTGACCACCAGAATCACGAGGAATGATGGCTAAACCCACGTTCCCACCCCCACATCAGAGCCACTGCATCAGGACCTCCATCCGTGAGGACCCAGCTCACACAATTTCGGAGGTTTCCAGGTGATGTGGCAATCCATCCCACGCCAACCACCTCGGGCCAAGAGCTTACAAAAATTGAAAAAAAAAAAAAAATCCATGCCCAATTAATTAATTAAATTTAAATTTAATTTAAATTACTAAATATTTTAATAATTTCCTAAACACAGAATTGCTTTTAGTCACTGTAATTATCACCACTGGCCATATTCTGGAACAAAGTATATTATCCATTTCTCAAAAACACCCTTTGAGATACAGAAAAACATAACAAGACTAGGGATTTAGGAGAGAGAAACAGTACTTAAGAACCATAATTAACATTGCAGAAATGCTACTTCAAAGAAATGGCCATGAGAGTCCACGTGAAGATTCCAACTGCTCTGAAGTTACTTATTAAGACTAAAACATCTCCCAGAATTTTCCTGACAAATCTGCAACTACTGACCCAAATCATTAAATCCTACTAGAACGTAAGTGAAATGTAGCCTTTCCAACATAAAAGAAAATGATCTAAATGGCAGTTTCCATTTAACAGCATACTTCCCTTCTTTTTGGAAATGCCTTTTGTAGTATGTTGAATGGTGGCCTCTCCCCAAAAGATACGTCCAACCTGAAACCTGTGACTAGGACCTTATTTGGAAAAACAGCCTCTCAAGATCTCAAGATGAGATCACCCTAAATTTATGATGGGCCCTAAAATCAATAAGTATCCTTTTAAGAGAAAAACACAGAGAGAGGTTTGAAATACCCAGAAGTAGGGAAGGTGGAGGCAGAGACTGGAGCAATGCTGCCACAAGCCAAGAAATGCCAGGAGCCACCAGAAGGATTCTTCATTAAAGACTCTTAAGGGATTGTGGCCCTGCGGACACTGATTTTGAACGTATGGCCTCTAGAACAGTGAGAGAATAAATTTCTTTTCTTTTTTTTTTAAGCCACCCAATGTGTGGAAATTTGTTACAGTAGCCTTAGAAAATTAATACACCTTTTTATTTGAATAGCAAACAAAAGTACTGAAAAAATACCAAAAAAAGAAGAATTAGGTAAGAATGGCAAATAATTCCATAATCTAAAGATAACCACTCATCTTATTTTCTATGTTTTATTACTGTCTTCATTTGAAATGTCTTATGACTTTATATAGGGTATCATTCTATATACAGGACAAATTAAAAGGCAGAGGATTAAAAAAAATGTCTGCCCAAAGATAATTTGGGGTAGGAAAGTGCAAATGCTCCAGATAATCCAAGTTCATTATATGCTTTTCCTCAAAAGGAAGGAGAAACAGGCTGTCTCAGCTCTGGGAGAACCTCTTGAACATCTCTGGCTGAGAACCACAAATGAACTAAATCTTATTTTTATATAATATATAAAATATGCCACAAATTGTACCTCAGTTGTATTTTTAAATATATTATCTCTCATACTCTTTCCTCTTCCATAATAGAATGAAGAAAAAATATTTTTTAGTAATCTGATGAACAATAAGTATAAATACTAGTTTAATGCCTATGAAATACAAAGTCACAATTAGAAAGTTGTTTCAACTAATGACCAAGATAGAAAAGACCCTTCTATTCTGAACAAACCTAAACAATTTCTCTCTGTTCTTTTAAGAGTTTATTCAACAAGCAACATGGGCCTCAGGGTACAATAACAATAATTAAAAGAATAGTTTTCAAGAAATAATTTACTCAATAAAATATTCTCTTTAGTCAGAATAATTTACCTGTGTTCACCCTACATTGGCCAAAACAATCCTTTCTATTTTAGCCATGATGACCTCTCATTCCTTATACAAGCTTAAAACAAAAAACAAACCAAAAAAAAGCAAAATGCCTACTATCAAAAATTGAACTATATAAAATAAATATAGAAGGTATAAGAGGTCAGAAGTTTAAAATGTTTTAGAAATTTATGGGATATGTATTTCAAACTTCAGACTCCTGAATAATATTTTTTTTAAATTTCCATGATGCACTATTGAAATACAGCCTGCTTTGAGTTGGTGAAGCTATCACAGAACTACAGAGACTCATTAAATGTATGGAAAATAAAGGAGGCAATATATTAGTAATTATTAGTAATAACTGTTAATTATTCTAATTTTTAAAATAAAGTATTAAAGCAAGCAAAAGACAGTGAGACAGGAAAGCAGGAGACATTAGCTGTAGAATTCCATGTAGCACATGACAAATACTTTTTCATGGGACATTCTATTCTACAGATCTGTACCCAACCAGCTTCAATAAAGTGAAAATGTTCTCAGAACAAGCCTGTTTACTGCAATTTACAAAGAGCACAACTGAAGTCCTGAGGTCTGGACAGTGGGAAGAGAGAGGACACCGCAGGAGGAGGAGGGACAGACACTAGACCAAGAACAATGTTTTCCTGGTCAAACTTCTAAGACTCCTCTTCCAACAGGTGAAACGGAAATCATATGAATTTCGCTAATTTTTAAAATCAGTCAACTGGAGAATACATATTAAGCAGTAATCACATACTCCGTATCATGCTTGGTTCTATCCTGACCCTCCAGGACCTGAGCCAGGACTGAATGTCCACAGAACAGGCAAGACGAGCGCCGCAGTGAAAAGGCAGAGCAGACCTGGAAAGACAGGCAGGGAGGTGGGCCCTGCTACCCACCGGCTCCCATCTAAAAATACAGATTGCCTTGTAGGCCAAGAGCGAACTTCCAATTTTTCCTATAGTTATCACTCAACATCCATCCCCTTGGAGCTTTAGACCATGAGCTCAGCGATCCTCTGCAGTACTGCGCTGTCTTTATTTAGGTGGTGTTCCAAGACTGCATTTAACTACAGCTTGTCTGGAGTTCTCTGGGCAGCTGCCGCCATTTGAACAGCTATTGTTCGTCACTGCAGTCCTGGTGCCGGCAGGATTAGGCTTGGAGCCAAAAATGGAATTCTATTCATACACTGTCAAGGCTGGAAGGGCGCTCAGAACTCATTTAGTTCAAACTTTCAGAGTCCCATGGAAAACCCTAAAAGAATGAATCAAATGACCAGTCTAAAGTCACACAAGCAGTGGCTGAGTAAGAATCTGCACCCTGAAATCTTCAGACTTCTCTTCTGGTTTTAATTCTATCTTAACTAGTTGTTTCTCATTGAAAAGGGATGGCATTGAAACATAAGATAAACATAAGATCAAAAGCCAAATGCAATTTACCAGGAATTGCCTTCAACATTCCCATAAATGTCAGATATAGCAGAGATAGGGAGGGGAAGAAACCCAACCCATTTTATAAAGTTAACATCATGTTGACAAAAAAGACTAATCTCACTTAGGCACTTAAATGCAAAATCTTAAAATACTGGTACTTAAAATAATTTTAGCAAATGATATTCAGCAACATTAAAAAAAATAGAATACCCCTTGAAAGAATTTAACCTAAGGATTCAAGGTTAACAGATTTTCAGAGAAAAAGCATATCATCTATTTTAACGTGTGCAGAAAAAGCAGTGCATAAAACTTGACTTCTTTTAGACTTTAAGGATAACATACTTCACTGGAAAATAAAAAATAAGCAGGCGGAACAGGTAGAAAGATCTACAGAGTCTTCCTTAATATTTGCATATATTTGGGAAAAGACTACAAATGAGTAAACTTTTTTTTTTAAATGAATTCCTGCCATTGTAAAGTGACTGGCCCTTCATTTCCTTCCTGTGCAGCTATGAAATGTTACCGGAAACCCTTGGAAGTTGTTTGCAGCTATAGCTATTTCCTATTGCACTTTGTTCAGCCTCCGTTCCAGCCACAATAAAATGCCATTTACTTTGATTGAGAAAAAAGTAGTTGTAATGTGATAGTGGACTCGAAGATGGATGGTTACCCAGTACACCTATTAGCTATTACAGCACTTTATGACTTTCCCATGCTTTAGGGATTACTACATATATATGTGTATGTAAGTATGTATGTATATATTTTACATATATATACATATATATCACTCTATATGCAATTAAAGAACATTTCTTATACTGAACATAAAATAATCCTACATTACTCTATCCTACATGTAAACAAATGAATGAAAAACAGACCACTGTATAAAGTTATCCTTTACAAAGCATACAAAGCTGTAACTTACTTAATTTGAGCATGAACATCTCAACCCAGAATCAGGGATGAAAAAAAATGGAGAAAATGGTAAAGATTTGATAAATATACATATAACCAACTGTGAGAGCTCGAATTTCAAGCTCTGAAATATTTTTAACAGGATATAACAGCACAAAGAAGTGTGAAAATCTCAAAACTTGGAACTATTTTATCTTCTAATGAGAAATAGTTATTTCTCAAAGTAGAAGAGATCTGGATAATAGTCTATCATCAACTTGCTAAATCTTTTCTGATATTTCAACCTTGGTAACTAATGTTCTACTACTATTTTAATAACCTGGAGAAGCAAAACACAGCTCTCATCTTTTTTAAGTATTCACTGCTTAGAGCAATGGGAAATAAACTTAAATTTTTACTTCAGGAATATCAAATAGTCTACTCCCTCAGAAATAAATCAACAATTCAACCAGCCCAACTAGTAAATACATCAGTATACCAGGGGTGAGAAAACTACTGCCAACCTGATTTTGTATGGCTTACAAGCTAAGAACGGCTTTTATATTCTTAAATGACCAGAAAAAAAACAAAAGAATATATTGTGACACATGAAAAGTATATGAAATTCAAATTACAATGTCCATAAGTAAAGTTTTATTGGCACACAGCCATACTCATTCATTTCCATGTTGTCTAGGGCTGCTTTCGCTCTACAGTGACAGAGCTGAGTGGCTGTGACAGAGGCTGTATGGCCTGCAAAGGCTAAAATATTTCATACCTGGCCCTTCACAGAAAACGTTTAATGATCCTTGCAGTACACGGTTAATAAGACTAAGTTTAAACACTTAGTGTTATTTAGAAGCTTCGTGCTTTTTGGTCTGAAAATATCACTAGAAATAAGATTAGCCTAAAAAGCAACCATCATATAATTCAGAAATTCCTTAACACAAAAAACAGAGAAGGTAAGAAAAACCGGATCCCAAACCACATTTACATCACAAACCCAAAAGCAAATCAAGTGAATGTGCGATCCTGCACTCAGAAGTAGCAGTTATGAAACCCGCGTCCTTCTGGCTCTGACCTCGGGTGGCCTTTACCTCTCTCTGAAGTCATATAATTACTTGAAAAATGGGGAAGACAGCAGACTCTTGGCATTTGTAATCTCTACTCGTCTCACAGGGTTTCTTGTAAAGATTAAGTATGTGAGGTTGCTTTAATACATAAAGTGCAATGTGCATAATAAGCTACACGTGTCACTGCCCTTCTGGCTCCGAGAGAAAGTTTTATTCCAACCTGATCGAAAAGTGAGGTCAAGAGTGGAAGAGTGGTAAAAGGAAGACCAGAAAATAGCACAGAAGAGTAGCAAAAGAGGGAAAGCCAAGGTTTGCTGGTTCCTCTTTGGCTGTCTCCTTCAAGCTCAACTCTCAAAGGTGACAGGCATGAGACAGCCTTATGGAAATCAGCCCAAAGAGAGAGAACCAGTGTGGCTTACAAGATTCCAACAGTGCAACATGCTCCAGATCCAATAATGAGAAGAGATTTAGAGTAAAGATCAGCCTCCAAAATATATGAAATTTTAACTCTACAGAATTGATAAAGGAAAAGCTATGAAAACAGTAAGCTGAAACAGCCTCAATAAAGTTTTTAAACCATTTAATTTCAAGTAGATGGAAACAGATTCAACAGTTGTCAAAAGAGCCTAAACCCTTTGAAGATGCTCACGCAGACACGCAGAAATCACATCCACAAACATACTCGTATATTCAAAAAGGATGCCTCTACTTAATACACATTTCTGATGAATTTATTTTTATCCATAAAAATTTCTCAGTGTATTTGTTCCCCCACAGGAAGATCTACCTCAATGAATGAGAAGCTAAAAAAAAAATTTACTAGACAGTATAAAATCAGTGGATCGGTGAAATGGGTGGTGAAAGGTACATGGATATGTACCTATATTCTTATAATAATGTGGTAATTTTTCTAAGGCACAGCCTCTAATACTAATAATACTGTTAAGGGAAAAACCCAAGATGTTTATCACTGTATACAGTATGCTACTACCCATGTAAAAAGACAAGAAAAAAATAATGTATTCTTGTTTGTATATGAGTAAAAGAAATGACAAACAGTAGTTTCCTCAAAGTGTTTTAAAATGTAGGTTTTATTATTATTCAAGAATGGTGAGGCCACCAGATCAGGAGACCACTGTCACTGAAAAGATAGTTTATTATTCACAGCACCCGAGAGAAGAGGGCGTGCCACGCACACCGCACAGGGCCACACGAGCCTGCACTGGGGTCGGTGAGGAGGTGGAAGGAGCAAGGAGAAAGCATGCACCAGAGCCTTTCCTGTGGTTTCCACAGAAAGCACAAGGTGACGCAGTACAAGCAGCTTTAGAATTGGCTGGTATGAATTATTTCAATGGGCTCTGGTACTCACTACAACGTGCATGAATCTCAAAGGAAATATGCTGAGTGTGAGAACCTTTACCAAAAAAAAAACCAGTATACACTCTGTGAGTCTAATTGTAGAAAATTTTAGGGAGCGCAAACTAACATACAGTGACCGAAAGCAGATGAGTGGTTGCCTGGTGATGGGAGCAGAGGGCAGTAGCGGGGAGGGGATACAGAGAGGCATGGCGAAACTTTGGGGAGCAATGGGTAGGTTCACTGCTTGACTGTGGTGATGGTTTCAGTGTTGGATAGCTATGAGAAAACTCATTAAATTGCAGGCTTTAACTATGTGCAATTTATTATATGTCAATTACACTTCAATAAAACTTTTAAAATAAAGAGCAATACTTGCTTCGTGTCCAAAACTTGGAATATACCAACGCAAAGATAAGGGAATAAAACTGTGGTCTTTTCTAAAGCACGCACAAGCTCCAAGTGAACACTTGAAAATTATATGCCAGTTTTAAGTTACATATCAGGCCTCAAAAGTTCAAACTGATGACACTGACTAAAAAGACACTTTGCTGGGGTGGTTCCACTTTGCTGAGGTTACTCGTGGAGAACGAAGCCTGTGAGTGCACACTGGTCCCCATTGTTTGGGGCCCTCCTTCTTCTCTGTCCTTGACACTCTGCAAAGGAAGCTGCGACGTATGTGTCTGCAGGAGCCGGGCAGTCACGGCTCAGACAGTCTAACACTCTGGGCTCTTGTCTCTCTCCCACCTCGAGCAACTGCACAATTTTTGTTAAAAGAAGCAAATTTACCCTGATACTGAACATAATCAAACAAAAGACGTTATAAGAATTTCTGGTGTCAACAAAAGTGTGTGTGTCAGGAAAGGAAAATGAATCAAGTCTCTTTTGCTTGTACCCTCTGGGAAAGGAAACACCCTGCCACCCACCACCCCTTAAAAACAACACAGCAGGAACCATCTGAGATGCAGACAGAAAGGCAGTTCCAGGCACAAAAACTTTGACTGGAACACAAAATACATTTAAAATTGTTCCTTCAAACTTGTCATTGAGAATCCCCCATTCAGATTATCAAACCCAGTCCTAGCAAGGTTTTCTGTTCTGTTTTTTTAAATTATGCGTCATACTATGACAAAAGGAGAGAAAGGTCGGGAGGGATGTTTCCTCCTCTCCAAAAGGACTTAGTGAGGTCATCTGATTTAAGTTTATAAAAAACATTCCAAGGGATTGTATGCAGACTCTCCAAAATAGGTCATTATTTATAAAAATAGCGTAAATATTATCCTTTCACCCTTCTTCTGGTATTTACGCTTTTCCACCAAGCATAGCCATTCTCTCACACACTCATCTAACTCCATCTCTTGGCCTCACCACTCCTTCAAATTGTCCCAACTTGAAGAACATCCCCTACCTCTTGTCTATCCATCCACTTTACTACTTTCAGAATCAGCACACTAACTTTTCCAAGGGGCCTCATCCTCCTAACTACACCACCACATGAGTCATCATCAGTTCCGCAGTTCCTCCAGAGGCATTGATTAGCGCCTGGGCACACATCTCACACCCGCCTGTCTCTCTTTGCTATTTCACTTACGTAGACTACATACTCTCAAAGCATCTCTTAACATGCTGGATACACAGCAGAAGCTCAATAAACGCTTGATGTGTAAACAAACAATTTGAATGGCAATGAATTCAGGCTTTCTCCAGTCTGCTGGATGTTGTGATAATCACCAGGGTCCTAAATTTCTCTTTACCACTAAGGAGCAAGCAGACGCATTTTACCTAGTCAAATTTGTTTATCCAAAGGAGAGGCACAGATTTATCAGTCTACTAAGACCTTGGTTATCTCATGTAGAGTTAACAGAGCAAAGGTAACTAACACCTGCAAGCGGGAGAGGCCGGGGCATCTTTCCTGGAAGTGATGCTGAGCTCTCTGCACGCATGCACGCACTCGCCTTAACAGGCCTGCAAAAATGCTCATCACTAATCGCAAAATGTGAGGACCTGGAAGCCGCTTTTCTCCAAGATCCCAGAGGTAAAGCCTCACTACTGTCCACATCTCTTGATTTCCAGCCCAGTGATTTTCTCGCTCCGCCATTAATAATCAAGTAACATGATTTAGGGTCCGCAGGTGGTCTGATGGGTCAGCACATCACAGGAACTTTCTTCCACCAGACTGTCTTTCACCAGCCTCCACAGTCTGGCCCCCAATAATACTGAGGCTGTATTTACTATATTCTTTTTATAATGCCCATGCTAAAATATGGTTATTTCTCAGTCTTTAGAGACTTTAGGTGACTTGTGGAATGATCAAATTTCTCTATTAAACACACAGTTTATTACATACTTCACAACAAATATTCCTGAGTGCTAACTATGGTTATTTTCCACTACTATCTGCAGCTCATAAAAAAATAAAACCTCTCTGTAGTCTCATGGCTTTTCCCCTGCTGTCCTATCAGCAGGATGCATATGCTACCCACCCAGGGGTCTGGGAGTTGGCTATGGACTCCTGAAAGGGACTTCTACTCCCTGAAGATAAGGAAGAGCTTAGAAGTCTCGGCAGACATCTCTTTTTAAGAGTTGTCAGAATAGAGAGACGTAAAGGGAGTAGCAAGGCCACATTAATCCCATTTCTACAAGACATAACACAACAGCAGTGCCATCATCATTTCAGAGGCCTGAGATGACCAAGGTTTCAAGGCTCCCACAGTAGCTCTAACTTATATAATTATAATGGCATAATTATCTCAAGGCAAAAGTAAATCCTGATACAGTCAAAATAAATCTTGTTGACTTGTAGCAATCAAGAAAGACAGTCTATATGATAGGTTGGAATATGGTGACAAGAGGTTTAAAAACTAACATTTTAATGTACTTTTTAAGACACAAAATATTACATACACACATGTTCCCTTATCAGGTTATCTTTCTACAGGCATTTTGGTACACAGATATTGAATTCAAGCTTCCTTCCACCTCAAGAACTGCTTCCTTTTAAATTCAACAAAGGAAATTATGAAATAAGAATTACACCAAAAAAAAAAAAAAAAACTGGCAAGGAAGCTGAGAATGCCTCCTTAATTTTGGTTTTTGTATATTATTTCTTTGACATATCAAAAATACAACCCAGTAACTGAACAGGCCAGCTCCCTCAGAATAAGACATAATGAGCAAAGACATGATAGAGGCATGTAAATTATAAATCTACCACTTTAGAATCCGTAACTAGATCCTATGAAAAAGTACTGAATCACCAAAAAATCTGGGTTCAAAGGCCAGTGATCTACTTCATGAGAAGTTTTATGTTCCTACAAATAAATTGTCCTCTCAGTGTCATGCAGTGGTTCTTGTTTTAACTCTGATCAAGAAATCAGAGTGCAACCCTCCACTTGTAAAGTTTTCATGTATAAATGATAGCTAACTTTTCACTACACAAATGATAGCTATGTTGAACCTTTGTGTGTGTGTGTGTGTGTGTGTGTGTGTGTGTGAAATAATAAAAAAGAGAACCAAGACTTCAGAAAAAAGTTGATGCATTATCAAATGTAAAAGAATAAATATTTGACGTTTATAAGGATTTTGGAAGAGGATTTTGGAGTCAAGCAGCTACCTGCTTAGAAAAAGGGTGTCAGACATTCAGAGGCGAAAACAGAAGGAAAACTTGAGGTATGAGTTCAAGAAAGTAACTGCTCCCAATCTGAAATTATTTAATCCTGATCTTCTACTGTCTAAAGAGACACAGCACTGCTCTATGGAAAAATTCCAAAACAACATTAAAAAAAAAAAAACTACTGTGAATTGTGAAATAAACTCTTGATATTTTTCATAAAAAGTAGAGTTTGGAAAATTTAGCAGCAGTAGAATTTGCGGTTAAGTTTAAAATGTATCACTAATTTAGGAACTATTAATGAAACTACAATATTTGCTTTTTAACCTGCAAGTGAAACTCTACTAATGAGCAAAATAGTTTCATAAAAGCAAATTCAAAGGAAAAAAAAAATTGAGGATAAAATTTTCATGAGGGAATAAAGGCTTGTCTTGAGTAACTCAAAAGGGAAACGATTTATCAAAAACTAAATAAAAGTGGCAAATTAAGAAATTTAATTCTTAAATTTCCCCATATCAAGAGCATATAAGCATGAATATTTCATACATAATAATATTAACACATACCTGTCTTAGGATTTATTGAAAAAAATCCTTGTGGATTTCCGCTTGTAATTTTGTATGTCAGCTTGTCATCAGAGCTAGAATCTGGATCAAATGCCTCAATCTGGACCACAGACACATCCTTGGGAGAGTTTTCCATTATTTCCGGATAATAAACAGGCTCTGAAGTCTGTGGTGCGTTGTCATTCACATCCTCCACCTCTATATAGACCTCTACAAAGGAGGAAAGGGGCACGACGCCCTGATCAGATGCGTAGACTGTTAGCCAGTAATGGGAGGTGGACTCGCGATCCAGTCGACCTGAAGTCTCTATAACACCTAGAGGAGAAAGAAGAGAAGCATGAAGTAGCCTGTCAACCATCACGGCCAACTGTCACTCTGAGAAAGCATCAGCCTAAATGACAACTCTTATGCCTTAAGCCTTATGGAAGGCTTCTGTGTCGCTTACAGCGGTGCGATCTTAAGCAAATTGTCTAACCTCTCTGTGCCTCGGTTTCCTTTCCTATAAAATGGAGTAATAAGAGTAGTGTGTTCCTAGGTTGATTAAATGAACTAACACATATAATGATTAGAATATAGCACTTGTCACGTAATATTGGTTATAAAAGTATTTGTCATTCTTAGTATTAGGTGCCAGGCACTATGTGGGGCACTTTACAAATATTATCTTATTTAACTCTCAAAACAACCCAAAGAAATGAATGGGCAAATATGGTCTCTTGTGTCCTGAAATCCGTCAGTTTCTTTTAATCACCTTAAGCAAATGGCAAGACAACCAGGATGCTAAAAATATAAATTCTCCTACCACATTATAAGCTCCACAGGAGCAGAGACCACATCCTTCTAAATGCCAGTTTACCCAGCACATTACCCAAAGCCCAATAATTATTTATTAAATGAACAAAAATGAATGGATATATTAACTGGAGTTGATACAGAAAAGTCCTCAAATGCGATCCAAACTAGGACACATTTCTCATTAATTCAACTAGTAAGAGATGGAATTATAAAATTACAAAGAAAGTTAGAATGTCTGTAACGTTTTGGCTCAGCCACTGAAAGTCCAGCCACGCGAAGGCTTACTTAATCTCAAGATTAACCTATTCTCAGGATGATTAACAGTGGAAATATCCATTTCTCTTGGGCAAATCCCACCTTTTTATTCAATGGTGTAAACTTGTCCTTTGGCTTTCCCAAAATACATCACTGGATTTTTTTCTTGTGCAATAATCATTCTGAATTAATGCTATTTTTAGGGTTCAACATGATCCAGGTTGAACTTTGGAAATCCTACAACTTTATAATCACTGAAGTTTCCCAAAATACTATGGGAAAAATGACAAATATCAATTTAATCTGTGCTCAAAAATGAAACAGTATTTATCTCAACTAAATATACATCTGTATTTCTTATTTCTTGATCACTATGTAAATTTAAATATTTGCTTATTTGAGGTTCATATCAAAAAAAAAAAACCTCATTTATTTTGAATGTTAGATAATTATATCTAACACTCCCCAAAAGGTTTACAACTTACAAACAGCAAACCTAAATATTAAAATGTGAAATAGATTATCATAAAATGAATGTGTATTGCTATTCAGAAGCATTATAACTACTGCTTCACTATTTCTTAGCAAACCCTCAAAATGGATCTCCTCCTAGAAATATGGAACAAAGCCTCAGAACTCTTAAATAAAAAAGGAGCTAGCTGGTCTCTCTATGCAGCAGACAACTCAAACACGTTTTCCTTTTTCTCTGGTCCAAACATAAGTCTATGCATACTCAATCTGTTCACCAAATTAGTAAAATTATATTTGTTTTTAGCCTGAAAGAAGAGTGCCCTTAGTAACCAAGGGAAAATAATCTTTTCCAGTTTTTCTCTGTCTCACTCCCATCAACCGATACAAAGGACGCCAGGGAACAGTTCTAAGAGGATTACATATTAATAAATGAATGTACATATGCTTCTCTTGTTTCTGCCATGTCATTAAAATGTAACATAATTCATTTGGCAGGTGAAGTATTATTAGAAAATTTAAAGACAGGTACATGGTACTTGTATTCACCTCTTTTGAGTTCTAATCCTCCAACAGTTCATGCTGCTATCCACTTCTAAAAACTGTGTCCCTCTCAATGTCATTTGTAGGCATTTAATAACAACAACAATCAGGAAAAATTTTGTCAGTCTTTATGATACATCAGGCACTACAACTGTCTTACACGCATTATTTTATTCACTCCTTATATCCAACCTGCCCATGTATGTGGTGTTATTATCCCCATTTCATGAATGAAAAACTCAGATTAAGAGTGATGAGGAACTTTCCCAGGGTCATAGTAAATGGCAGAGCTGGAGCTCAAACACCAGGAATCTCTGACTTCAGTGCCACCAAAATTCCATGTGTCTTACTGTTAGTATGACAAAAGTTCAGTCAACAAAATTTAACATGAAAACTCTGAAAAGACAAGTCAAACCTCATACTTTGTCCATTTTTTTGCATGTCAGTATTCAGAAGGAGTTTATTAAGTGAACATTCACATACAATAGCTTCTTTTAGTGTCGGGATGGAAGGAAAGAAAGAGGTAGAAAATGCAAATACATTATAAGAATTAAATCACAGACAAAAAGAGTTATTTATTTTCCATCAAGTTCCACTTGGAGTCTGGTCTGTGTCCTGACTGTAGTGTACAATTATGGGATGGATGCTTCTGCTGGGAAGAGCCCCTCTCCCCCAATCAACCTAGCAACTGAGGGGGCAGCCACACCCTTCTGTGCATGACCTCTGAGCCACAGTCAGGAGGGAAAGTTTCCAAGTCCCAGGTAATCTCCAGATATTACTAACAGTTCAAAGTGAGACTCCAAAGTAGCTCTACTCAAATATGGAAGAAACTAGAATTGTATTAATTAGTAATTAAATATGCATAAGTGATGTTCATATTTCATGAATTCTTAAACTGTGTATTTTTATATATATTTCGTATAGTGATTGCTAAGATGTTCATGTTCTGATGTACTTTAATTATTACATTCTTATAAAAAGAAAGAACAAAATTACTACAGCTTATAGATAACTAAGAAATAAAGTGAATTTTTAACTGCCAAAGGGAAAGGAGGACATACCGAATAACTTCTTCTAACCAAAATGCTCAAATAATAATACAAGTAAATTTACTGTATTTATATATAATAATTTAATAATACAAGGACTTACTGTATGTCAAGGACTTCACTAGGTGCTTTACATGCATTAAATCACTTAAAGAACACAGGAATCACATGATTTTCATCGTGGCTTCACAAATGAGGAGACAGAAGCTTAGATAAAGTAAGCAAACAGCCCAAGCCTTAGAGTGATGAAGAAGCACAGCCATGGTCAGTCAACAATTAAGTGGTGGAATCGAGATTTGAATCAGACAGTCTGACTCCAGAACTCAGGCTCTTCACCATCAGGCTATACTGTCATCATTAGCCACAGAATCATCGTCACACACTCCACAGCAGCAAGGATGCTGGAGACCAAGGAGCAGGGTGGGGGGCTGCCATGATGAGAGGCTACAAGCAGTTTTCCACTACTGAGATAAGGGTCTTCCCCACACTTAAAGGACAATAAAGAAGAGAAGATTCCAGGGCTCTGCTTCACAGTGGTTCAGGGGCTAGTGCCTAAGCACTATTTTAATTGCAGATTCTAATTCTAAGCACTATTCTAAAAGCATAAAGCAGGTGGGAAAAGACCATACTTATGCAAAGGGATTTTGTGTTCTGCTTTTTAATCTGTCTGCTCAGTCACAAGATACATCCCTGCGAGACCCCCAGGCAGAAACTTTTGCAACAGGCAGAACTGAGCTCCCATCTTGAATCTACGAAGAACTGACCACAGGTCCAGAAACAGCTAGAAACAGTCTAGATAATCTGGGAAGATAGACTAGTAGTAGATCTAAGCCTTAGCCATTTCAAAACCAAGAATTGGAGACTGACAACCCTTTAGAAATCCTCAAGTACAACTCACTTGTTTTTAAGAAAAGCTGAAATGATTTGCTCAACTTTAGGAAGCTAAACAGGCAGAAAGTTGAGAATCCAGAGTAAGGCACCTCCTTAACCAAGGGCTCATCAGAATCCCAATCATTCCTTACGGGGGGTCCCGGTTTCTGAGATGGCCAACATACCAACTACCTACAAGTCTGGCCAGAGCAGTGTCTATTCTTTCAGTCCTTATTCCTGCACCTGTCACTCTTTTCCCAGTCCTTCCTAGAGCCACAACTAGCATGTATAGATGGATTTCTTCTGTACATTCCGTTACCTTAATTCATTAAAAAGAAACAAATTTTCAAAATTCCGTTATGAAGACTTCTAACTAGTACCTTTAACGCAGGAAACCAACAACTAAAGACTCCTAGGCATCACTGGAAGTGAATCGACCTACTGTGTTCACTCGCAAAACTGCATCCCACTCCCATTTCTCTCAATCCATGATCTTCTACCAACCAACTTTCAGTAACTCCTACTTTTTTGCACACTGGGTTATAAATTCACTTTTCGTCAAACAACTCTCTCAGGAACCAAAATAAACTATAAATACTTAAACTCCAGTTTTAAAGATATTTCTCTTTAATACATACCCACAATAATACTGCATCTTATTCGGCACATATACACATCCATACACTAACTTCCTGTGGTTTCCCTCCTGTCTTCAAATATCTCCCCCTCTCTCAGCTCCCTTTCTTTCTCTGCCAGCTCTGCTCCTATTTTTTATTTCCTCTTTCACTTTCTGGGAGAGCAACAACAGCATGCCAGCAACTAGACGATCCGTAAGCCCAGGCTGTGAGAGAGAAACAAGTGATGGCCCAGGGCTGCCGCAGCTCCCTCCAGCCAGAGGAAGAGAGTCTCAATCAATGCTGTACGAGAAAAAGCCAGCGAGATGGCTAAAGTAGAAATGACACCTTTCTTGTCAAGAGGTTATAGCGCACAGGCAGCAGACAAGGTAAGGATGCTGCTGTGTGATTCTACACTGTATATTTTGAGCACGGAAGACAAGTTTAGACAAGCCTGTAATGTATGCACCACCCAGCGATGTTATAAGAGATCATTTCTTGGCTTTAATGAAACATGATGGAAGCAAAAAATGCCTAGCTTTCCAATCTCAGGAATACAATGAAGACATTTTCAGGAAAAGTTGTTAATAGAGCTGAAAAATTTGAAAGAAGCTAGAAATCTGGAGCTATTAAATAAAAATATTTATCATTCCAAACATACTCTCTAGGATTTCAAAACTACCACCAGATGTCACTATGGAAACTGATTTTAAATGTGCATACAGTGGAAAAACTGGACTGAAAGAAAAAAATAATGCAATGTAATTGTTAAAAGAGCTTGACCAATGTGGCTGAAAATACAGCTCACAGCAAAATGTCTTTCTAGAAGGATTCATTACTGTCCATATATTTAATTAAACAGGTACTGACGGTGTCTTCCTATACACCCTGATTATTCAAAGGTTGTAGGATACAGTATTAGTTGCTCAAGTAGATGGTCCAAAAGTAAATAGCGGTCCCCAAGAATAACTAATTTCTACTACCTATCCCTGCTGGCTAATGGCCTGTTAACTTGAACACTGGCCTTAGATAGGAACAGCCAGCAGTCCCTCCAGCTGCCACTGGTGGGGCAAGATGCTTTCAAGAGAGTAATCTTTAAGGCAGAAATAAAGTTATATGTAGCCACTATACTGCCAGTGTAGCCACTATACTGCCAAAAATAATTTAACTGACTCAAATTTCCATGGTCACAGAACACCTTTCTTCCTGGAATTTTCCTGTTTTCTTTGTTTAACAGGTCTTGGCCCCCTATCAAGTCCTAGTACCAAAGCTTTCAACAAAACCTTGCTCTTTCAGATTCTTCAGCTACTCCAACTCAAAAATACTTACAATCAGCAACAATCTGGCAACATAAATTTGCAAACCCTACCCTCCTTTCTGATATACCATGTCACACACACTTTTTACTTTTCTGGAACCAAGCTTAAGGCAGCAACTGTATGAAAAGCTTCTTAGTCAATCATAAGAAAAACTTAAATTTAAAATATAATTTTTGATATTTTCCCTGAAGGCAACAAGGGACTGACTGTTCTTTTCTCCATTTCCATAGTCTCATTATAAACAGAAGAACTCTTTTGGAACTAAGTGTTTTCCCAGATATAAAAACAACACTCCCTTAAAAAGAAAAGAGATATCTTCTATACAATAGAGATACAATATCTATGTTTCTGCAATTAATCTGTAAATGGTTACTCAATTTTTTTCTGCTAATTATGGAAAAATCAGAAGTCCCATAATTGTCATATTAAATAGTAATCTGCTATAAGACATTCTTCCTTAAAATTAAGTTTAAAAAGTAAACTATAAGCTCCCTCCTAAAAACTAAACCCTTCAAGGGCATGGATTTGTTGTCTGTTTGGTTCAGGGCCTGGTAAATGGGTGCTTATTAAGCATGCGTTAAAAAACAGATGTTCATCAAAAAACAAAGTAAGTATGAGAAACAGTCCCAGCCAAGAGGAGCCTAAGGAAACATGAACTAAAGGTCATGTGGGATCCTGGGTGGGATCCTGGACCAGAAAAAGCACATTAGGTAAAAACCAAAGAAATTGAGTAAACTATGGGCTTTAGTTAACAAGAACATATCAATATTGGTTCATTAATTATAACAAATAGACAGTAAGAGGGGAAACTGTGTGTGGGGTGGGGGACTATATGGGAACTCTGTAGTATGTGTTCAGTTTTTCTGTAAATCTACCTAATTGCTTTCAAAGGATGACCATCAGAGTTCATAATATATAAGTTGTTTCCTTAAGTGATAAAACTTCTTTGTATTTCTTTTTATCTCATTTTCATTAAATACAAGATTTAGACTGATAATGCTGTTAATATAATACCTTCAGAGATCCTAGTATGCCCATAAAAAAACCTTGTAAGTTGGGCTAAAGATTTAAACAGCAATCCAACTATATATCTGTTTACAGATATAAATATATATATAAATGTAAGAAAGATTTTTATTACTTTGTTTTGCCTTGATAACATTAATGTGCAAAGTGATAAAATGAGTTTCTTGATATAAAAAGTTAGATTTCTGAAATTTAAACACTGTTTAAAATGACTGCACCAATTTGACATGCAATAGTATCTAATAAATCAAAACCCTTGTTCTTTTAGAAACATAAGTACAGTAGATCATAATGTAAATATATAATATATATATTTAATGTTCCTGCCTGCTTCTTCATTAGTTGGCAAAATTGTATAGCTACTGCTGACTAAAATACAGGAACAAATGAGATAAGAGTCTGTTAAATTGAAGGCACTTCAGATACTAAAATGGCTATACAGTTCACTTAGGGAATGACACAGAAAAAATGCTTTCAGTAGTCAAATAAAAATTTTACACTTCCTTTCACTTCAAGTATACAAGATATTATCATTTATTTTACTGGTGTTGGTAATCATAAAACATAAGGCAAATATACAGAGAGTCATGTTTAATGGTTTATTTTGCAGAGAAAAATTCTCTGCAAAAAAAAATTCTAATACTTTTAAAAAGAGAATGATACATACATAATTAAATTTTTAAATGCTTGAGACCACACAAATAAGGTAAAAATCCCATGCTTTTGATAATTTTTAAAAAGGTCAAAATAAAATAAGTCAACTAAGAAGCATCCCCCATGGGCCAAGCAAACCACCAGGCGGCATACTGCGCAGTTCAACACGTACCTCTCTGCCCTCTCACAGCTAAACACAGAGTAAGTCATGTTGTAAAACTATCCCTCCAGGTTAAAGACATGGTACTGATGTTACCATCATCCAATCTTTCAAAAGCAATAACTTGCCGTGAGTGTTATTTTGTGAGAAGCCATTTGTGATTGGGAACACAGCAAACTCAAGTGAAATGGTAATGATGATGGTGATAATATTATAAAACAACAGATACATATATTATATAGAGCTCATGATACACCAGCTACTATTTTAAATATGTCTCAAATCTTTTAATCTTTACAGAAACCCTAAGAAATGGGTAATATGATCATCCCTATTTCAGATGAGAAAACAATGGCAACAACCTGCCCAAAGTCACACAGTTAGTTCATTATAGGTGAAACTGGGATTCAGTCCCAAAGAGACTGGCTCCAGACAGTCAGGCTGTAACACTTCCGAGTCTCTCGGCTGTGTCCTCTGATTGGAGAGAAGCATGAGAGCAACTGAACACAGCCTGCAGTTTCCAGAGAAAGTCCTGGCTTCAAAAGAATGTAAAAATGGAGTGACCAGATGGGAAAAATTGGTTTCGTGGTTTTCCCAACATTTGGGGATCTGGGTAAAGGATCTGATGATCCAAAAACCTTGCTGCTCTGTGCCATTAAAACATTAAGCACATTCCATAGCATCAGGATAAAAGGGGAACTTGGTTAATTTATAATGGTACATATGACACAACTTTAAAAAATGGTATGTTTATTAATTACAAGGAACAATGTCAATAATATACAAATTGAGCAAAAATATCTTTATAAAACTGTACAGAGTACAGCTTTGGTTTTGCTTAGTTCTGTTTCAAAATTAAAAACCACACAAACACACAATTACATGCCCGGGGGGGGGGGGGGGGGCGGGGAAGAAAGGTCTAGAATAAACAAAGTGATGGAGGGACAATAAAGAAAATCAACCAACCTAATGAACTAAAATATTTTTTAACTGTAAATTTCTATAACCATGAATTTTAAGTCATATTTAAAATGCATACAATAAAAAGCCAAATGAAATTTAAGTACCAACAGTCTTTTAAAAGTTTTGCTAGTATAACCTTCTTGCCTCATTTTCCCTTTATATCTTAGATATACTTTCATCTGTTTCATTTAATCTAAGTCAATGGATAACAATGGATAGTCTGACAGCTTCAACAACTTAATATTCAAAATTATTTATATATGAAACTACTTATAGTGCCAGACCAAAGTACACCTTTATGAAATAAATTACAATGAGAGCTTAAAAAAAAGAATAAAGAAACTACCTACAAAGTTTTAGGTCTAGGAAATTCTATAATTATATTGTATAGAGTTAGGTCATAAGTTAATTAAAGGGAAAGCTTCTTATGTAGTAACTGTCAATCTGTTTTTTCATTATTTAGATTGTCTATTTAAATCACTTTAATTAAAATGTATATTTATCAACTCTTTCAATTAAAATTGTTGCAATGACTTTAAAATCAGCTGAGGAAGCTTTTTGACTTGCAAACTTACTAAAACATATTAATTAAGTTCATAATCAGATTTTAAGCATCATGTTTCAAGTCCAGGGATTTCTTTAGCTTTGCAAAGAGTCATTCCCACATCAAGCTCTGCTAAACCATGTTTTTATGCTTTGTGGAGAACGATTCCAAGTTCAGATTTCCATGTCAGAATCATTAATATTGTTAATGAGGGCTTTCAATGGATAAGCTCTCTTAAAAAGGATCATCCTTGGGTATCAAAAGTATTATCTGAACACATATTAATTGGATAAAACTATGTACACCAGACAGCCTGTGGAGGCATTAAAATCCAAAGGATACATTTCACATACCAGTGGCAATGCTTCTAGCAGTTTGTTTCATATTTTAAAAGCTATTCAAATTCAATGTAGATTACTTTTCCCACCTTATATTTACTGGATGCAAACTCAGCATATGCTTTATATATGCCACTTTTTTGAATCCTCACAATTATTCTGTAAGCTCGATGGTCTCTCCTCAATTTCCATATGCGGATGTAGAGGTTTAGAGTTGAAAAGTCACTGGTCTAAGGTCATTTATTCATCATCATCATAGGAACCGATTAATCAATGAATTAATTAATGAATTCCCTTACCACTTAGCCATCTAAGCACTTACATTTACTAACTTGTGTAAGCCTCAAAAGTTAAGTAAGTTGCCTTAAGTTACCCAGCTAGTTGCAGAGAAGCAAGAATCCAAAACCTGGCTGACTAGTCCACAGGCAAAACTCATAACCACCAGGGTGTTCTCTTCTGCTTTTCCTGTTCTTATGGGGTGGCAGAGTTGTGATTCAACAGACACATCTAACTCAAGCCCTAGCTCTTTCCTTATAAGCCTGGGTAGGTGATCTTCATAAATCTATCACTATTGATGGGGGAAAAAAAAAAAAAAAATCAACACATCAACAAAAGTTTACCAGCACTTGCCCATGGTGGGAGGAATGACATAAATTCAAGTATAAACCCAACTAAATGTGGGCCAAACAGATCTCTATATAGAGTTCAAGAATCCCATGTGACTAAGTTTAGGATAAAAAAAAGGAAAAAAGGATATAAAAAAGAAGCCACACTGTTCTATATTCTGGAAGCTAGTATATTTATCCTATCATCTTGTTATGTAAAAATGCAGACTAAGTTTATATTAAATGAAGCATAACAGTTATAAGGCATTATAGAATACTGAATATCACTGTGAGAATATCATAACCGAGTTGTGAATGTGCTTCCCGTTACTAACTTTAAAATATTGAGTGGTAGATCCAGAGTTCTAAGTCTTAAAAATCAGTTGTAAAAGTTTTGTATCAGATAAAAACTGATGTTTTAAGGAAAACCCCCCCCCTTTGGAAAAGAAATCTTGGTAACTTTAATCTAGTCTCCAATACTTAAATAAAGATAATAAATACAGATTTAAAAAAACTGTACCCTACAGTATCTGCTTCATCAAAAAGGATTTAATGTTGTTTATAGTGGCCTGGATCTTGCTAGAAATTAATCTGGAACCTGGTATTATTGATTTATACTTTCTTTCATTCACTCAACAAACACATGGTTCCCACTATTTGCCAGGCCTGGTATGAAGTGCTAAAGAAAACAAGAAAAGTAAAACAACATATTACAGGAAAGACAGTTAAATAAAATAGTAATTTATTCCCTCGAACTGGTTTTTGAGAAGGGCAACATAGTATTTTAACAACTAGTTACTTGAATACTTATTTTCCATTATTTTATCTCTTGCACAAAAGTCAAAGAAATCCTTTCATAGGTTATGAGTCCCTGACTGAATTTTAGGATGCAACATGTAATTATGTGATTTTTAAAAATATTATAACATTAATTCCATTTTGTGAGAAAAGATAGAGGGAAGATGTGTATATACACTAAAAATGGTGGATTATAGGGATAAGTGAATTTTTTCTTCTTTGTGTTCACATTTTCTAATTTTTCTACAAGAAGTACATATGTGTTGCATAAAAATATTTCTTTAAACCCACATGTATAAAGGATTAATCCAAAGTATATCAACAGAACTTGAGAAATTTCAGAAATGTAAAAACAACCTTTAAAAGTTAAGAGTGACTTCTAGGTTTCCATAAGCCGAGTAACAACTGCCTGAAACACTTGTATTGCAAAGCATGCTCCAGCACAGAGAAGACAAGGCACTATTCAACGATTCAAATGTCAGTTGAAACAACTACGCCTCATGCCAAACTCCTTAACACACTCCCTTGCTAAAGAAGGAATGGAATGAGATTCCTCTGCTACAGTCAAGTATTACACTGGTCACTGTATAAACACAGCTCTTTCCGAAAGAGACAGTTGTCTCCAGAGTCCTAGAAGGCACCAGGCTGGGAAAAGAGCAAGTTTTCCTTTTTCTAACGTCTGTTCAAGCTTCTGTAAAACAGATTCTAAACATAGAAAAGTGCAACTATTTATTTTTCTTAAAACCTAAGACCCACATGCAATTCAGCTATGCAGAAGGAAGGTGTGTTTTACATGAACTGAACACCAGTTGAAGCAAATAAAAATCCCTGTATAAATTCCCCCCTTTCCTATCTACTCCCAAGCAGCATTTTTCTTTACTTTTGATCAAATGAATGAAGCAAACCTGTTTCTCTATTAAATTCTATTTTAACCATACAGCAGTTTTTAACTTAAAAAAATTCATATTAGTTTACAATTGGTATAATTTAGAGGCAATATTCAGCTACTTTTAATATCCAATTTGCTGCCAAAGCCCAGTCTCTAAAAGAACTCAGTAACTCAGGTGAAGCTAACCTAGTTATGACCTGACTCACTGACACTGATAACTTAGGATAAACTTCGGGTAAACCATGTTTTGTGCTAACAAATACTTCAAATTAAATCAAACACCTATAAATAGTGATCTAAATGCATTGTAAGACTTAATTAAACCTTACTAAAATCTTTATTAGGACAAAACATCAACTTGTAAATACATATAATCCCCTAGCTTCACCTGTTTTCTAAATTCAGATTTTTTTTTTTTAATGAAGAAAGGTATGAGGGACAGACTTGAATGTACCAGAAGATTCCTAATTTGATATATTTTTAAAAATCACAAAGACAGGGCACACCTGTCTTTACCAGTGGTTTCTAAAACTGGAGGGGAACAACCAAGACTCAACAAATCTAGAATATGCAGTATACACTCACAAAGGGAACAACTGTGACCAAGATCTCTCAGTGGTAACCGTGAGGCATAGAGGAATTATATAATCCGCACTATGCTAAGCAAACAGGAAGCAAACTTCATGAAGTACGCCGGAACACCGAGTGAACGTTAATTCATCATCTTGGAGATGGTGCAGACGTAATTCTTACTTGAGACAATAAGAGGCTATATAAGAGTAGACTGGTGGGTCTCAAATAGCTATCATGTGTCTACATTAAAAAAACTAAAGCAGAGAACTAAATTTGAGAAAAATTAACTGTACAGAATAAATAACCACAGTAGTTCTTATATTATCCTTATTCTTAATTCCCTCTGAGGTCAAAGTTCTTTAAAAAAGTAATAAACACTTCATTAAAAAGTGAAATATTTTCTTCTCTAATTCTCCTAACCATTAATAAGATGAAGTGATAACAGAAGACATAGACTATGAAAATAAATACAGGGACACCATGAAGCCATAGGTATTAGAAAAGTGTATATAATCAAAATTAATCATTAGAAGAAATATATTCAAAACTGCATAACAGTTAATTACAGCATACCAGTTGTAATTAACTAGTAAAACAGTTACCGAAATGTCTCAGAGACGATATAAAAATATAAATAAATAAAAATAAAACCTTCTTAATTAAAGGTATAACTGACCAAAAGTACAAAACACTAAAAATGTATCTTCCTTAATAGTTAAGTAAATGACAATTTAATAAAACGGAAGTACTTCACATTTCGTTTTGGAAATTATCTGTACTTTCCAAAATATTTTTTTCATAAAGCTAAATACAAACTTAAAATACAAAGAAAAAAAAAAGCATGAGACTTAAACATAACCGGCATTTCTAAAGAAGCTCAAATATTTCTAGCTCATGACAGGCTATTAGATAGATAAGGTCAAAGGAAAGAGGCCAGATGTTCTCTTATCAACTCTTACTGTCGTTTTAAAAATGATTTTTAAGAAACGATTCAATCCTAAACTCCTGGATAGATCTGCCTCTTCATCCAACCATTTATGAAAGAGGTGGTGAAGCAATCATATTTTTTCTAGTTATTTTACTTTTTGGTTGGTTTGCTGTAACAGGCTATTTGTTAAAATCTGAAAAAAAGTCATCTAAATGATCACTTTATAATCTGGTAACTTCTCAACCGTAACTTACAGATCCAGTAAGCTAATCCATTTACTGCTAAATCTACCTATTAATGGAAATAATACATACATATTTCCCAAATGATCTCAGTACCAAATCAGAAAAACAAAACAATTATGTTTGTAAATTTAGTCTCAATTTAACCAAATATTGAATGAATTTTAAAGATGTTCACTTTACTAGCATATTTTGAAATAATGCTGGCATAACCATGGCTTTAATTATTGTCTTTAAAAGAGAAATTTAACCCAACAGACTAACCTAATTTATTCAAAAGAAATTTGCAAGGGGTCAGAAGTAATAAGAGGAAAAGACTGAGATACCTTTAGCAGAACTGATGTTTTCTAATAGGGAAAACTAATTCAAAAATTCAAGGAAGAGAATACATAATAACATAACCATGAAATCTGAAAATGACTGGACTTGTATTTGTTGTGATTATTGATACCACTATAAAACACTTAACATGCTTCTATAATGCACTGTCATCTCTGCAATGTTTCTCTCCTTATCCACCACTTTCCCCCCGCCCGCCCCTCAACCTCCAGCCCTCTGGAAGAAAACATAACGGGGATCCACTCTCCCAAATACCTTTACCAAGACACAGGGAGGCAGCTGACCTCCTCCATAAATAGCATTTTATGAGGTTCAAAACTCAAGAGAAGTAAAGCATGAGACTTAGTTATTTTAAATGATCAAACCAAAGAAATAGATAAAATTAAGAATTAAAAGAGTGATAAAAATCATCTAGTCCAGCCTCTAACTTTACAGATGAGGAAGCCAAGGTCTAGACAGTAAAGACTTGTCATTAGGCCACAGAGCTGGAGTCAAAGCCATAAAAGGAACCCCACCCATCCCCTGAACCCCCAACCTCCCTTCAAGTGCAGTACCTGGCAGGAAAGTGAAGAGGCTGCCTTAAACCAAATTCCAGTAGGAGTGAAATATGGTTTCTGATTTGTGGGAGAGATGACTGATACCAGGAATAGCAAGAGTCAGTGATACAACCTCAGAGTTAACCATTTGCCATAAATTCTAAGAAAGCTTAAAAAGTACTCCTGGCCCTACCTTACCTTGCTCTTCATGACTTTGACTTAATCACACATCCCAATCACTGACGAAGAATATTACTCATTTCAGAATTAGAGAGGGAAACAAGATTCCAGACAATGCAGGTTCTATTCTCCAAATCTGTCACTTATAAGTACTAGTCTTCAAGCAATATAATCAATCATTCTTACAGTGTTTCTGTTAACTGTCCCAACTCTGCATTTTGATAAATGTGTAACTTCTGGTGATTTATTATTGTCAATGCCTCAGTTTCCTTACGTATAAAATGGGGAGGATAGATGTGTTGTAAGGATTAAGTGAGTAGTATTAAAAATAAAGGTAATTACTACTACTAAGTCTATTTTGATGCTTGAGAAGCTAAAGCAAAGCCAAGATTTAGAAAGATTCTTAAAGAGGTATGACACCTTAATCCTTAACCTTGTACTTTACAAGGATGTTACTACTACTCCAAAGAGAAAACTGGCTAACAGAAACCACATTATGATGAAGTAGTGTTTGAAGCAGAATTATTAGAATCACTTAAAGACCAGGTGACTGACTAAACTAACCTGAGTGCTCTGAATGGAATGCTGCAGAGCAAAAGAAATGTAGACACTTTCCACCGTGGCCACACTTTCCACAGAGGCACATAAATAAGCTGTTTCGACTAACAGTATAAAAAATATGTTAAATGTGCACAGCATGCATCCAGACTGCTAAAGTGGTCACTGAGGTCTGTTATAAACTCTCGCCCCAAACCCCAACAAAGTACAGAGCTATAAAGTCTCATTTCAAATATGACATGATAATCAAAACTAGGAAAAAATCAAATTAGAAATCTCTGGAGCAAAGACAGAAATCATTATGTCCATCTCTGCCCCAGATATTTTCTCCTTCCCCATTTATGTGCATCAAATTTTGATCAAGTTTCATCAAACTTCCAAAAGTCATTACAGATTTACAAGTTAAAGCTAACCAAGTTCAATCGAAGTCATTCCTAGAATATACCATAATTACTAAAAAAATTTAAAGACTAAACTGTATACCTATATTACAGTTAATCCCTTTGTCTCCAAAGGTACAAAATTATCAGTATCATATGGAAATAAGGAACGTTAGAGATTTCCTTATCTTAGACCTGGGTACAGGAAAATGAAGCATATACCTCCCAAGATTCTTTTCAAAATATCATTAATTTACCTTCTAAACTGCTAAAAATTGTAACTGTCTCTAATTCAAGACTTTTTATGATGTACAAGTACAAAGAAAAACTTTTTTGAAATAAAAAACTTGCTTCTTAGAGAAAACAACTTACTCTTAATGATTTTTTTAAAAGCAGTTAAAACAGCAACCTTATTTCAAGGGTTTATATCTAAGAGAAAGTCTATCACCAAAGAGGAAAATTGGGGTGGCAAACCATCAAAACCGAAAGGAGCACTTTCCTTCTTTTTCTCCTTGTCACCAGTGATGACCTGCTATCACAGAGGTCCCCAAGGAGCCGGGAATAAACCTTGGACCGGGATAAAAATTCACAGTGGGACTTTTGGGAGAGTAGGGCAGTCAGCAGCAGGGAAAAAGGAGCACCTGCACGAAACTGGGAGGGCAGGCAAGCTAGACCTCTCCTTGGGTAAGACAGGGTTACACCCTTCCCTGGGTCTGACTGTCCTGCATCCCCACCAGCCACTTTCGGTCACCGACCACAAGCCTCCAGGTGACCTGGCCCCTGCTCTCTACCCCCTTCATCGCAGATGTCCAGCCACAAAGCTTGTTTGTATTTCGGGGCTGCTATTCCCTCTGATAAAAAGTTGCCTTCAAATGGCTGGCTCTCCTTTCCTGTCATTCAAGGCCCCGCTCACATCTTCTCCTCAGAAGTCCTCCCCTGCCCACTCCATCTAAAGAAGACCATCTACACCCTGCAGAAAACCAGCGTCGCACTGCACTGTTTATTTTCTCTATAGCACTGCTAAGCAGAAAGTATGTGTTTATCTTCTTCTCGACTTATCAACTGTCTTCTCTCTTCAGAAAGAGAGCTCCAGGAAGACCACAGCACTGTGTATCTCATACAATGCAGAATCCAGAGCACCAGGAATGGGTTCCGGTAGGTAGGGGGCTGTCAATAAATAGTAATTAGCGAATCAAAGAAGGAAGGAAGGAAGGAACTCTCCACGGAGGCCTTTTTTCATCTTCTGAATCGTACCTCAGAGAAATTCTCCCAAAGATTCACCTTCAAAGGACACGGATGATTTCTCCAAAGTCCTCATCCTTCAGGGACCCACGCAGGATTTGAGAGCACTGAAGTGCTTTCCACCTCCTTCCCCCTCCCCACATTCTCATTTCTCCACAACCTCCTGGAAGGGTTCTTTCTAGGATGGTCCAAGCAACTGGTTCTTCTCCTTAAGGTCAAAGATCCATCGAGGATCAGCAGGGCTTACTGTTCGATTTTCATTCCCTTTACTCATCTTTTGGACTTATCCTTTTAGGGATCAGAGATCCCTCTGAAAATATGAAAATGGTTCAATTCCCACAGGGACTTTCAAAACCTTCACAGAAAATTAAAAAAATAAAATCACAAGATATTGCATATAAAATTTAATAAAACTGAGTTTTCCAGTTGTTTTCAAGGGTTACAGCACAGTAAGATTACTACTTCATTAATTCCACTGAGCCAACACATATTATATACTTATGTGACTTATGCAACTAACTGAATATGCAAATTAGCAGTTTACATGGAACTTTAATAGATGCTTACCTACTTAAGAAAATAAGCTAGAACTTCTAACGTTTACCATATTTAAGAATGTATTAATCTGTAAGAAATTCTTTATTCCACAGGAGTCTCATCTACCCACTCAATTAGGTCATTACGATTTATGTGTATCTGGCGATAATAAACTTCTGAAAGACTTTTAAGGTTACACATTTTTTTTAAAGAGCTAGACTGAACCTTCCTTGCAGATGTACTATATCCAATCCCAGACTAAGGATCCACTGCACAGCGCAGTTAGTGCTTCTGTGCTTGACACCATGAAATGAGTGCTTTAGGAAGGCCAGGCCTGTGGCTGTGAGAGGGAGAAAAAGTGCTTTTGTAAATTTCCTGTTGGCTCCCATACAGGACTCAGGAGCTACTGTGAACTGTGCTTCCCACCTAGAAGAATGTGCCTGCCTTCCACACCTGAACATTCTGAGGCACAGAAAGTGGAACTGACACTTGGCCCACTTTCAATAGAATGAAATCACTAAGAAACTTCTGTAGGAAACTTTAAATAATTACCAAGCATTTTCCAAAGCAATCAACATTCTTTCACAAGTGAATGACCATATGTTAATCATTAACTTTGGCCGGGGGAGGGGGGAAGAGGGGGTAACTGGAAAAAAAAATCACAGGTCCCTTCACCCCACTAGTATTAATGGCAGCAGAGTGAAACACTTTCAGACAAATAATTTGTACACAGTAATAAAGCTAAACAAAAGCTTAACAAATTAAAAAGGGTAACCTTTGGATAGAGTACCATATTTAATAAAAGAGGCGTGGTTTTCATTTACTATTCTGAGTTCAGTTTTGACTAAACTGAAAATGTCAATCTCTTAGTATTTTTGGCAACTTCTTTTATGTCCAAAGTCAAGTCATGAATTTCAGGAATTCAGCAGGCGAGCCCCATTTGTGCGTGAAACACTGTATCTAAGAGGATGAAAGTCAACCAGTGCCCTAATCCCTTGGGCAAGAAAGGTAAGTATAGAGCCGGAGTCTCAAAGCCAGAAATGATGGAGAAATCACCAAGAAGCACATTCCTGTCTTATCTGGCTTGACTTTGATTCACCTCACCTTACTTTCATCACAGGAAGGGCAGTCCAAGGGCATTACTCTCAGATCAAACAAAGCAATCCAAACAGGCAGAGGCAGACACATGAACTCTTCTCACAGGGAAAGCAAGAACAAGCCTGACATTTCATGAATGAATAAGCTGTAATGAAGCATCTCATTCTGTGTCCTTAAATAAAATTTCAAAGAGCTGCTAGAATATGGGACTGCAATAGAGAGCGTTAACCACTGCAAGAGAGGGAATTAACCGCGAAGCCAAACATCCATATTTTTTAGTAAGAACATCAGATACATGAAGGCCTACAATTTCCTATTTCAAAGGAAAAATCTTCATTCAAAGATTTTCTTAAAATCACAGCAGATTTTGCAACCAGCAGATAGTGGCCTGGGATTGCTTTAGTGCCTTCAGTTATTCCTTAGGTAAGGATTACGCAGTCAACATTTTTTTTCACTCCAGTTAACTTTTCATTTGAACACAACTCAGGGGTTCCTTTCTTTAACTTCTTGAGGCATTTAGCTAGTAACTTTCAAGCCAGTAACATTAGCCTGTATAAGGCTTTCTATACACCGATTCTGCGATTGTAACAGAAATCTGCTTTCCATAAAGCCAACACACATTTGGTTACTTAAAAAGCAGTGAAGACTTCTTTGTTAACTTTTACCACAGACTATTTTATTTCCTTCAAATTAGGTAAGAAGCATTATTCTCTCTAATAAAAAAAAAGAAAACACTGGCAGACCCTGAATTCTCTGATCCATTTGGTAGGTTTCTTGGTAACTTATCCAAGTTTTGCTTCTGTATCTGTAAATAAGAGTCCATTTCGAAGCACCCAGATTGTGGGAATCTGCTATAAGGAAATCTACTTCCCCTAGCGCAACAGCCGAATTTTAATGTTAAAAAAAAACTACTACTCTAAATTCTTTGACTCTCTGACTCACTTATGACAATCCCTGAAGCTAGAATTCAAATGTCTACGGGAAGTAAGCGTTGGGAAATAAAGCCCCGAAGAGCTGTAATCAACCAACTATTCCATTAAAACAGACAACTACTGTCTGGTTTAGAAAAATAATGTAATTTTTACTTCCAGATGATTAAAGATGCATCCATTCAGTACTGTCGCCTTTAGAATGAGTCCCCCACGGTGCATATGGCAGAAAGTTTGTGTACTATAATTATTTGTGAATTTTCTTCTCCACCCAAATTCTAAAGAAGCCACGTAGAGATCTTCTTTCTTGCATGCCTCCTCCCATCTTTATCATTTTATTGGTAAATCAGACTTTAAAATGCACTTTTTCAGTTAATGCAATTATAAGTATGCAAAAGGAAGCTAACAAAAAATTAAATATTTGTGGATTTCCAAATGAGTATTCTTTTTTCCAAGGGCTCAATAAAATCACCTCAGCATATTTAAATCAATGTATTAACCTCCTAACATCTGGGTCTAATCTGTTTAAATGCAGCACAGCACTCTGTCTCAATTACAAATCTAATTTTAATATTTAATTCCTAGATCTACTGCTTAAGTCATTATCTTAAAACTTTGGTTTTTTAAAAAACGGTTCTTCACGCAATTCTCTTTGAATAGAAACCTATGTCTTTTATCGGCTTCACAGTCTCTCCCAGGTACTTAATTTGAGTTAATAGCTGTGAAGGAATTGCCTATTGCCTGATAACAAATCTTGGATAATCTGTTCTCAAATCATCCCATGAATAAGATAATTTGTTTTAATTCAATCACTATGCTACTCAGTATATATAAACTATGGATGTGGGACTATGGATGTGGGATAGTGAATTAACTTACAAGGACCACTTAGGAAAGGAAGAGAGAAGAATTTGTATTCTTGGTTTTAACAGTAATATCATACTTTTTATTTGAAAAGCCTCACAGCAGCTAACCTTAGAAATTCATACTAAACATATGCTTTTATAGAGTAAACAGTATCTAACCAAGTGAAATAAAAAGTAAACTTCCATTTTAGAGTTATTTTTTTCCACAGGACCTTTAGCACATAAGAGATATCATACGTTAAAAAAAAAAAAAAGCAGCATTAAGATGCCATTGGGGACAAAGATTTAAAAAGCTAAATTAAATCAAAGAGTACAGTCTCAAAAAGTTGGTTTATAAAAATTAGAATTTTCAAACACATAACTAGAAGTACAGCCACAAAATTAACAATCACCATTTCAATTATGATAGTTCCCTGATTGAAGTTTTTTCACTAACAATATTGGTACCTTTTTGGGTTTTGTTTTTAAATCCAGATAGTCAGTGGCAGCAAGAATGCAGAGATGAACTCTCTTAAACTGCTGATGAGGCTTTTATTTATGGGTAAAAATGCGGCAATTTGTTTTGTAGCAAAAAAACTTTTAAAATTTTTATTTCCTCTGACCTAGTAATTCCACTTCCTGGAATTTATGCTAGGGCAACAGAGAAACAGTACAAGTACAAGGAAATAATTTAAGTGTTCAAAAACTAGGTATTGTTATACATATTACAATTAATCTCTGTGATGGCATACTATATTACCAAGAATCATGTTCTCTAAGAATATTTAAAAAATCACAAAAGGCCCTGGATGTGTATATTGAAAGGAAGTCAACAAAGCAATATGCACAGTGTTAAGTTTACTTTTTAAAAAATCCAGCACTTGGAGCCATATGGGTATATGTGTGTGTGTGTGTGTGTGTGTGTGTGTGTGTGTGTGTACACAAGTTAGGAAAAAATTTCAGTGGTGCTCTAGGCAGTAGAACTTTAAGTTTTTTTTTCTTCTTCATAATAGTCTACATTTTCCCAGAGCTCTATAATGGTTATATACTGTTTTTTTTAATTGGAAAATAAAGTTCATTTTACAAATGCAAGTGGTTCCCTGCCAACTTTGCCCAAATGCTATGGAGAGTCAACTCTTCAAAGAAAAGAATCAATATTATGTAATCATTTTCAAACTCCCCTTTCAAGACCTTAAAAGGGGACTTCTAAAGCTAACAGAAGCCCCAAGCAGGAAACAAATTTGCAACTGAACAGATGCACTCCCTGAGATGGGTTGAGATGCACCTTCAGTGGCTTTGGCAACAATTTCCTTTTATTATTCCTTCGCTTCCAAGTGCTTTTCAGTCCAAGGAGAAGCCTGAAAAAGTTAATAGTCCTTAATAAGGACTCTGCTCCCTGAACAGATTCCTGTTCATAAGGTAATCTGGAGACCCCATGTGGCCCTTTCACTCCGGCTTTAGCAAATTCCCTGCAGTGAGGTGGCCCCAGGGCAACTCTGTTTTCCGAAGACCAGGCTGTGACCTAATCAATAGGGCTCAGAGCAAGACAATCCCTACATTCTACAGTCCTGAAGGGGGGGCGGGAGGAGAGTTCAAGCTTCATTGAGGAATGCTATTTACCTGTCACCGTGATGGTTCACCCGGCAGGGGTTAAAAAAAAAAATCTCCAGCTGCTTTAGCAGACTCCCGGCCAGCAGCCAGCACAAAATAAACATATTTACTTAAGCTTCATTCACAAGTTTTGATGTAAAACTGTTAAAGCCCAAAAGCAGGTAGATCTGTGAGATACCAGGGCAGCAGTGGCGGCCTGCATGGTATAGCAGGTTTTAACCACCTGCCCATTCAAATGCCATGAAGAGTGTCATTACTAGAACATGACAGGACAAAAACCATCCCAGTGTGCACATCCCAAAATTTACACAGAAAAATCCCAAAATATGAAAATATGAACTTTTTAACTCTGAAAAGAATTAAAACTGAAGCAACACAAGAGTAAGTTTACAGAAGGACTATTTTTCATCATTGTCCTTAATCCCAAAGAGAAGTATGAAAAATATAGGTTTTGGGTTACAAAGGTTAACAATTTCCCAAGCCCATAGGAACTTGGTCTGTTAATTACTACAGGTTTTGCTTCATTTGGAAATGGAAGACCTGGTCTAATCACATCTTTTGGAAAATCACTTGGTAAAAACCATCTTAAGACATCATATACATTTACATAAAGAAGATTTAGCCCTCGAAGGTGAAATCAAATTAGAATTATGCTACCAACCCCAAATACGTACCCAAAAGGCAACGTGAATGGGACTAGTTTAATAAGAGATGTTTATCCTGAAAAAAAAGACACTTGATTCACTCAGAATTTTACAAAAGCTATCACTAGACAATTTTTAATTGAAAACAAAGTTCTAATTTGAAATTAACTGTTAGGTTGCTACATCCACTAACACAAAGTAAGAGACAGCCCAGGTCAAATGACTGCAAAATGAGTCTCCATCCAGCTTTGACACTAGCTTAACACCACAAGAATTGCTTCACTGTAATATTTTTACACACCAGGATCTAAGCCAGCAGCAAAGAAATTTCTTTGACAAAGAAATTTTCTGCAACACCAGCATAGTGAGTTTTTAACATCCTCACTGAATACCATCCCAAGAAGGTATCTGCTCCTAACAATACTAAACTTGTCACACAGAACTACTTAACTCTTCCCACCACCCCTTCCCAGCAAGGGTGCACCAACCAATCATGGAGGAACAGACATGGGGCCATCACCTCACTGGGTGACTGAGCCCTGCTTCGAATTGACAACTATTCCTCAGGAGTAGTTGAGCTCCACACAATTCTCTCAACCTGCGCCGTGCTGGAAGTGGGGCTGGTCCACACAGAGATGTGCTGTAAGTGCGAAATACACATCAATTCAAGACTTCATGTGAACCAAAAACATAAAAGGTCTCATTAACAGTCTTTTATGTTGATTACATGCTGAAATGTATGTTAAATAAAATATATTGTCAAAATTAATTTCACTTATTTAATTTGTGTCTGTGTGTGTGTGTGGCATTTAGAATATTTAAAATTATATACATGGACGGTCCTACTGAGTAATGCTGCCTTAAGCTGTCAACTAACTCTTCTTTGAAGATTTGAAGAAAAAATAAAACACTGGCAGAATTTATACAATTCTGCAAATATAAGTTGTGAATATAGGCTCACTTTTTTCATATGGGCACTTGCATCGGAATAAAATGCTTAAATAGGGTACTTCTAATAAGTGGTTTTATAGTCTACTCTGGGACACAAATTGTTTTGTTGTGCTTTGTTTTGGTTACACAGATTGTACTGATTAGGTATCTATCATAATGCAGATTTACCTCTAATCCCAAAATGGAGAATTTAAGACTGCTATTCTCTTAGATAAAATGATCTTCCATATACTCTATTCAAGATTCATTATTTATTAAAATATCAAATTTTAGGTCAGCATCTCTAGACTAGGTTTCTAATGAAACCTAAATTAAACTTCTGTTATAGAATCTTAATTTCATCCTATGAAAGAATTTTATTAGAAACAAGAACATTCATTTTGATATTTAATGATCACTGTACAGCAATAAACAATGAACAAACATTTATACTTTATTGAGGTCACTTATTCTTTTCTTCTCTAAGGAGGATTATTTTTCATTGCTTGTTTTTCTAATCTCTTTGAGGAAAATAATACTAACCAGGGTTTAATTATATCTTCTTTAAAAAAAAAAAAAAAGATAGCCACAGGTTTCCTCTTCCACAGATATGTCAATGTGTTTAAAGACATTAACTCCCCAAATTTTCATTAACTCCCCCAAATTACAGAAACATCACAAGGTTTAGTCAGTCAGTACATTTATGAGTTTGTTTCAAATTCTGAGATTTGAAATGTCATAGGGCATTTTCCTATTTATTCTGTTGCATATATGTCACGTAACTCTAATACAAGCTAACTTTAATACAATACTAAGTGGCATTAAAATACATCTTTAAATTATTTTTAATACGTTTCCATTTAAGCTGAAACGTGAGCAGAGGTATAAGGAACGTGTACGAAGCCAAGAGATAGTAATGCACCCTCCTATGTTCCCTGCCTCTTTCAATGTCCCCTAAATTGTCCCTGTACTTCCCATTCCATTTCCCCCAAGTCTTCCTCTAAGAAAAAGCAATAAATGAAACAATTTGTGACAAATTAATTAGCAAGAAAAGTGGTGTAAAAAACAACATCCAGAAACCAAAGGCTGTCGTGAAGACCTCCTGGCTACCTTTACCAGACAATATCTCTGCCTTTGGCATTAAAATGCTGTTCAAAAATTGGGATCCTCAAATTCCCTGGGGACAGGCAACTTCAGAAATCTTTGTGATAAAAACTGAGAAGGAGTAAAGACTATGGTTTTGGTGTCTTTACTCTTCATGCATACTCCTGGTATCTTTGATCAAGTTCTAGCTTACACGGAAATATATTTTAAATAACTTGAAGAAGTATTTTAAAACCATGAAATGTTTTAACAGCATTAAAAACCTTATGTATAGCTGAATATGTAAGGTAGAAACCTTTCAAGATACTATAGATATTTTTTACAGACAATTTTCAAACGCCTTTAAATTCTTATGTACATTTACTATTCAAAAGGAATTTCCTCGAAGGGAAAAAACCAGCTAAAGCGACTGTGGTAGACTGAAAAATGAACGCAATACTTTGCAACGCCTCCTGAGAGGTGGAGTCTATTTTTCTACCCACTGAGTCACCCTGCTCAGCCAGGAATGTGGGAGAAGTGACAACACATGAGTTCTGAGTACAGGCCTGAAGAAGTCTTGCTGCTTCTGTTCTCCAGCTCTTGGAACCCTGAGACTATTATGTTAACAAATTCAAGCTGGTCTGCTGGATGATGACACATGTAGGGCTGTAGCCCCGGCCCCCAACCAAAATCTAGCCAACTCCCAGAAGCTGAGCCATCATGCTGACAGCAAATGACCCAACACATGAGCGAGCCCAGATGAAACTAGCAAAGGAAAAACCCAGCTGAATCCAGCCCCAACTACCAACCCACAGAATTGTAACCTAAATAAACTTAGGCGGCTGTTTGAAGCCACTAACTTTAAGGTGGTTTATTTCCCAACAAAAGGCTAAATAACATGGTTCTCTGTGACTTCCTTCACAGTATTTCACATCAGCCCAAAGATAATGAGAGTTTCAATTTGGCTTTGGATTTCTCTGCATTTACTCCACTAAATCTTCTAATCGCTCTCATTAAACCTAACTTAAACTAGACATCATCTCTCCATTTCTCGTAACTCTCAACTGGTTCTCAGGCACCAAAATGTGCCTCCTCCGAACAGATCTCTACCCAAATACATAGAGAATAACTTCCACAAAGGTTTTCTGCCTTTCCTTTAATCATCCTAAAGAGTTACGTATAAATTAGAAAAACAAAGTGAACTGAATTAGCTACTGCTAACCGTCTATTCATATGGATGAAAGGTTTAGAATTAGATGCCCTAAGTAAGCAAGAAAAGTAGACAAAGAGCAAATAAGAATTTTTTTTTTAAACTTAGATGCAGTCACTTAGATGAGGAAAATATTTTTTTTAAACTTAGATGCAGTCACTTAGATGAGGAAAATATATTTTTAAATTTAGATGCAGTCACTTAGATGAGGAAAATACTTTGTTTTTACATATATTACTCTCCTTAACATAGTCTCATTAAATTTCTCCTTAATTCTACTAGGCTTTAAAAGAAGGATTTGCTATAAGTAAATAGCACCCCATTAACAGAAATAACCAAGAGATTTACAATAAACAACAAATGGCTTTTTAAAAGAGTACATCTATATGTGCTCAATTTATTGCCGAAAACTGACAGTTTCAAAAATACTCTAGGGCTCTAGAAATAATTACTTCTTTTAAGCTTTAGGAAATTCATCAATAATGGCACCAGCAAATAAAAATAGGCTCTACTAATCTGAAAGTCTTTCAAGAGTTAAATGTTTGCAAAATAACATACAATATAAATGGATGTTCATCTTTCAGTACTTAAAACAGAGGAAATATGTTTCCCAGAGAATGACACAGGCTATTCTATAGCCCAAGAAAACAACAAACCCTAAGGCAGGTATACTCACCTAGAAAGCCGCAGAATTTAGGATTTCTAATTCTAGGTGTTGGTAACCCAATCTGACAAATGAAGTTGCTTCTCGAGCCAGCAAAGTATAAACAAAAGGAATCGGCAGTGCCACTGAAGTTTTGTTGTGGCTGTTACTCTAATTCTTTTGTTTTGAGCTATTTCAGAAGTATGGGAAAAAGCGTATTTTAAATGGAAGATCAGTTTTAAGTGCATTAAAAGAACAGGTGGACCTATAGCACATATGACACCTTTCTACCCCTTTATAATTTTCTCTATATATTCCCAGTAGAACAAATTTAAAAGGTCTTTCCCAATGATGGTTATCTAGATATGTGTTTCTTTTATTATTTGGTAACAATCTATTTCAAGTTCAAACTGTACCGATCCACCAAGTGTTTGCTGTGGGCCTACTACGTGCCAGGCCTAGTTCTAGGCACTAGCAACACAGGCAGGCACAACACAAAGGTCCCTGCCCTCATACAGCTCCTATTGTGACACATAAAATGACAAAAGCAGATTTTTTTAAATGTTAGAATAGTTCTTAATATACACTATGCAAAACACATTATTTGAAAAATCATGGGCCTTAAATTATAAAGCTTTATATTCTGTAGATGTGATACTTAGTTTGACTTCTTTCTAAAACCAACAACACTGAGCTAATTAAAAACAAACATGGATGTTATTCATGTTCATGCTTTCCTAATCAGCTTTCATCTTCTACATGAAGTCATCACGCTGTTAAGGAAAAAATACTTTAAAAAATTGTTTTAGATCTATCCTTTAAAAGTAACGGGTTTCCATTCTGATGCCTCAACCAGTGAACTAACTTGGTTTTTACATGGCAAACTCATCTTTTTTTCATTTAAAAATGTACACACCTTCAGCTGAGGAACAAATCAAAAGAAGAACAGCGTCATGTGACAAACATTTATTGGCTTTATCAAAAGATGACCATCACTGAACAAGTATTTACTGACTACCAGCTGTGTGCCAAGAACTGCAACAAGATAAAGATATCTGAGACAGCTTGATGTCAACCAGCTTTAAGACTAAACAGGCAAGTAAAACAGTTAAGTTAATGACGAGCTAAAAGCAGGGAGCTCCCTGGTGGTCTAGTGGTTAGGATTCGGTGCTTTCACTGCCCTGCCGGGGCAGGTTCAATCGCTGGTCAGGGAAACTAGCCATGAGAGGTGTGGCCAAGATTTAAAAAACAAACAAACAGGGCTTCCCTGGTGGCGCAGTGGTTGAGAATCTGCCTGCCAATGCAGGGGACACGGGTTCGAGCCCTGGTCTGGGAAGATCCCACATGCCGCGGAGCGGCTGGGCCCATGAGCCACAACTACTGAGCCTGCGCGTCTGGAGCCTGTGCTCCGCAACAAGAGAGGCTGCGACAGTGAAGAGGCCCGCGCACCGCGATGAAGAGTGGCCCCCGCTTGCCGCAACTAGAGAAAGCCCTCGCACAGAAACGAAGACCCAACACAGCCAAAAATAAATAAATAAATAAAAGATTACTATAAAAAAAAAAAATTTGGGCACTGTCAATAAAAATGAGTGGGGGGTCAGGTTGAAAAATTATTTAAAAAAAAACAACAAACAAACAAACACTAAAAACAAATGGATCTTAGAGAATCTTTTAACTAAGAATTTATGGTTGAACTGTTTTAAAATACTTTAAAAGTTAATTCAAATGTAAAGTCCTTTTCCAAAAAGCTGTTTTAAACTAACAAAATGTCTTCAACTTGTGATAAAGAAAACATATTACTTCATGAAAGAGTCCAAAATCACTGTTTACAACAACTGACATAACATACTGACTGGAAGTGATATGAATATCAATACCTGTAAATCACAGATCAGAAAATGTTGCCACAAACACATTAATTTCATCTTTCACTGTAAAGTTATTTAATGCTCCTTTTATAATAAACAGTAGCCTTAAAAATAAGCATTACTCATCAAATTTTTTCTTTTGTACTGAATAAGGGACTACTTACAGAACTAAAACAGTTTATTAAATCCCAAATGCTCTGATTTTTAAGACCATTTAAATAAAAATCCAGTCTGTCAAGAAAGGTAAGTTCAATATTAGAAGTCTACGTTATCTCACATTATTTTACCTTAATAAAGGCATACTAGTAGTTTGAGCTATGGAGGATTTCCACGGTAAGCTGGCAATACTAAAGATCAAATTCTGGCCCAGACAGCTGCTTACCTTAAAAACGGATATATTGTTTAATATTTTATTATAATCGTTTGTCTTGTACACCTTAATGGGGAGACAGGGTTATCTGAAGATACAGGTTTGCAAAGAACTATAGGTTATTACTCCACTTGGAAATAGCCTTGGATGACAGATTCTCTTGAATCTGTACATTTTACCCACATGTACAAATATACAGAAAAGTGATTTCTATTTGTCCGTTGCAAAGGTTTACCTACTTCATTTATAAAGTAGAAATAAAACCCACTGTATAAGCACATATTAGACTAAGTGCCATATAATGTATGTAGAAATACTTGCAGGCTGTGGAGCATTATACAAATGCCTGTCATTAACCACTGTCACCATCGTTATCACTGTTCTCCTCGCCCTCTGGTCCTCCCTTATGAGAACTTGTGAGGATTGGCCACCCTGAAACCTCTAGAACAGAGGGACTTAAAACCAGGGGTCCAAGGACACTGAGGGTCCATGAACAGAGTTAGCATTTCATGAGCCCCTGGTATTGTAACCAAATTGCTGAATCTCTGAAGAGAGAATATACAGCTTTCAACAGATTCTCAAAAGTTTCTGTGGTTCTGAAAACATGAATAACCACTGTTTTGAAGATCTGGATACAGGTATCCGGGAGGGCAGTAGAAGAAAGGCCTGACACCCCTTTCATGACTACCATTATTATATGTTGCAATCTGTTTGTGGAACAAAGGCTATGCAGTGCTATGTCAGCCACTGTGCTTAGGAGCGGGCAGAAAGAAAAGCAAGACTGTGCTCTGTCCTTGAATTCTGGGAGACACACATGAAAAAGACCAATAAACCAAAAAACTCCGAGTCAGACATGTACAGAAAGGGGAACAAAGAGAAGCAGACTAACGACCTGGTCTCAGGAAAGGCTTCTCAGGAGAGGCAACAGGGGCTCATTAGGCCAACCTAACAAATATTTACAGAGTGCCTATTACATGAACCCAGTAGTAAAAGATTTAGAATCTACCCACACAAGGAGCTGACAACTGAGAAAAGGACTGTAAATAAACAATTACACTAGAGTGATACTTAAAGTGAAAAAAAATACATACAAGAAAAGAATTAGCTCCATATGAAGGAGAAAGCTTGTCAACAAAGATTTATTAAAGCAGAGTTAGAGAAAATAAGAGCCGATCAAGTGGTCACTGTGTTACCCAAAGGCAGGGAGATAGGAAATAATGGGGCCCAGAGGGGTGAGAGGGTGACAGGGAAGGGACCGGCCCCACCTGGCTAAAGCACCTGGATGAACAGGAGCTGATGAGGGCAGCACAGGCAAAGGACATTGGAAAAGGGAGGCAAGTTTACTAGGGCATCACAGGCTATGCTGAAGAGCTTGGACTTCATGTAATAGGGACACTAAAAGCTTTAAGGAGGAGTCCATGGAGATGGAACGCCCCTGCTCAAGAACCACCTCTGTATTACCAGAACACCCGCAGTGTGTCACACCTTAAACCACATCAATTCCTATGACACTACTTAATTTAAAAATATATATGTATGGGGACTTCCCTGGAGGTGCAGTGGTTAAGACTCCACCTTAACTCCAGGGGACGCAGGTTTAATCCCTGGTCGGGGAACTAAGATCCCACATGCTGCGGGGCAACTAAGCCCGCGCGCTGCAATGAAGAGCCCATGCAGCCAAGTAAATAAATATTAAAAAATATATATACGTATACAAATATTTCAAAATTCAACGAACAGAGTATACTACCATCTAATTCTACTCAAGAATTACTGTGATGATCTAATGAGACAATAAAATAAGGAGCTTAAAATAGAGCTAGTACACAGTAAGCATTCAATAAATGTTAACTATAATTATATACTGATGGTGATAAATATGAAGAAAGTAAGATAAGCGCACAATATGGCTAAACCAGCACAAATTAGAAAGAAGTCTTAAGAAACTACAGAAATAGCTGGGTAACTTTTAACAAAAAAAAAAAAAAAAAAGGAAAAATCAACTGGGCTAAAATTAAAAAGACCATATTTGGTAGACTTTTTCCAGCATAAAATAAATAGACACCTCTAAAGATTCTCTTTCAACAGGTCAGTTTACTCAGCTACTTGGAGGCCTAGCAATGAAACAGGTTCAATACGATAGCAGATATTCTGAGGGGAGAAAGCGTACTTCAATTGCCAAGGCAAGTTAGTTGATAAGACTGGCCCTTGAAGTATATATGTGAATAGTTTCCTCGACTTTTATCACTGCCGTTAAACTGGATAACTGCCAGTTCAACACGTTCAGCCATGTGCCCTTGAAGAGCAACCTTTCCAAGTCCATTTATTCCCAGTAACGAAGACATGAAAGACTTGGCTTTGTGGCATTGTGTCCTGTATGGTGAGAATGCACTATTTACAGCAACATGGTTTGGTTTTTTAAAAACTAAGTGCCATGAAGGTAGCTGCAAAGTAAAGGAGTACACAAAATACAAACTAACAGATAATAAATACTTGACAAACACAGACTTATGAACTAAAACAATCCAGAGTCAAAACAACAGGAACTAAACGGTTAAGAAAAAAATCCAACATGGACAAACAACTAAAGTTTAAAATCTACTCAATTTTCATAATTGGGCAAGGCAGGTAATACAGAAAGAACAGACTACAGGTTAATGGAGTATTAAATCTCTATACACATATGCCGCTCATCAAGGTATGAACACTCAACTCTTCAACACTCTTAGAACATAAAGATGGTTCCCTGCCAAGAGGGTTGAGAAGGAGAACAGGTTCACTAAGGCTTTCATGCCTCATGCCACATGGTGGTGAGGACAATGGCTGAGGCCAAGGCATCGAGGATGACAGTGCAAGACAACGACCACGAGGAACTCCATTCAAAGAAGCAGCACGGGTTAAGCCAGCTTCAGCTACTGTGTGTATTAAATTGGTTTTAAAGGTTAGCCAGGACCCTAACAACCACCTAAAACAAGGTTTCCATGAAAAGAGGCTTCAACTAACATCCAGTACAGTTCACACAGGCAGCATTTTTATTCATGAGAAGGTCATACTTTCACAACTGAAAACACAGGTGAGACACCTGTCCATCTCCACTAGACATGGAAGCTCACGATATTACTCAACATGATTCACCCGCTACTAATCAGTTCAGTGCAATAATCTTAAATTGTTTAAATGCTACCACTCTGTAACACTAAAATCCTGTTCTCCTAAATGTGCCAAAGAGCAATACATCGTTCTGAGAAAAAAATGAAGGAGGAAGATTCTTAAGAGTCAATACTCCTTCAAGACCAAGCCTCAAATTTAGGATTGAAGGGTCCAGCCCAGCCCAGCCCACCCCCGTTCAGCCCAGAATCCCACTCAACTTTAAATGGGCTCCCTTAGAGCATCTCAAGACCACTCACTCTTGAGTAAGAGTCAGTCCAATGCAGTGTTTGCATGCACACGCTCCCTAGTTCTGCCACTTAGTACTCAAGTGGTTTTAAGGCAACTTATTTAACTTGTGAACGTTTCCTCATCGGTAACATAGCGACAACAGTAACTATCTGGTACTTGTGAGGATTAAATAAACTAATACATATAGAGTGCTTAGAACAGCACTGGTTGTGACACTCAAAAAGTCTCTGTGGTTTCTTATTACAATGACGCCCCTCATCGTTACTGTCATTATCACCGAAAGCATGCAGCCAGAGAGCATACTTCAAGTTGTTTCCACCGCATCCCCCCCAGGTTCTGGCCCTCACACATCATTTAGGATTGTATCAGGGCACTGCACGCCTTCACCACATGCTGCTAAACAACGTAATACCACCTGGAATCACAGGGCTTTATATCCCCACCCCTCTTCCAGCCACATTCACTCGGTACTTAAAGCATCAACTCGTTAAATATCATACAAATAACTAAAGAAAAGCTGATCCTCTGTTTCCTCTTAAAACAAAATGGAATTTCCTTAGGATTTCTAATTAGATCCTATTTTCACCTTAAAATCCTCCTGCTTCAAAGGAGGGTCCCTTCCCCAGTGGGATTATTACCACACCCTCCCTGCCCTGACTCAGATTCACAGATTCTTACTTCCAGACACAGCAACAACACACTGTCATCACATAATTTCTGCCAAAGCCCGATTTTTCAATCTCACTGTTGGCTAGGAAATCAGTTTCTTTTCTCTTCGACTTTCTGAGGAGGAGAACAAAAAGAAAGAACAGGACAGCAGCTGTGGCCACTTAAGGGAGGAGATGGCAACACAAAAGCTCTTTCATCAGCAAATTTCTTCACTCCCTAATGGGCCTCCCACCAGTATCTATTTAAGTTCCTGCTGCCCGGAATTCTAGACCCAGCTCCTGGTCCCACCACGCTAGACCACACTTCTAGCGGCCGCCCAGCTCTCAGCCACTCTTACAGACTTTTTGGTCATGATGCTTGAGCCCATGAAGAGCTTTCCTCTACATTCTAGTTTCTGTCATGAGAGAAGTGGCCCTGGGAAAAAACATAGGTCCCTGGCTGTATGCAGAATATCCTACTTTAAGTTGGGAAAAGGTTTTTTAAGTCAACAATAAGGTTAGCCTGGACTGGAATTCCCTTCTGTTCCCATTACACAAATCGTTCCTCCTGCATCCCCTAAGGCAGGCCAGGAGCCAGTCTCCAAGCAGGTGACCCAGGAATGGTGCAATAACGCTCCCCTGTAATGAGAATGTAGCCAGGTTCTCTCAAGAAAAATGTAGTCCTTATTCTCCCTCCCATATTTCATGAACAGTGGTTTATCTTGTTGCAACAGCTGTACTTCCATATTAATTCATTCCAAGTCTTTTCATCAAAATGTAAATTTCAATCCTGAAAGCAGGATTGGGAGTCTAAGAGTAACACAGCACTAATAAGTTCAGAAATTTGCTTTTATCTTAGTGAAATACTTGGTCTCCCTGAATATGTAGAGTCACAAGGGGAAAACACTCTTGCTTGGCTGCACTACACCAACAGCCAAACTGAACCAAAGTACTCCAGGCAGAAGGGAAAACATACCTAAAAGGCATCCCATTACAATACAGACATGGGTGCAACAGAGCTCAACTAATAAACACTGCTTCAATACGAGGTCCTATTAACAATTGAAAAGAAACTTTTGGCCAAGCATTTTGCTAGTTTTAAAAATTATCCTTAGTTTTAAAAATTATCCTTAGTTTTAAAAATTAGCAAAAACCCGCAACGTTTTACTTGGTGCTCAAGTAATAATTAACTTGGAGGGGTCCTCATCAGCCAAGAACACTAAGCTGAATTTATTCCACAGATCTCCAGGAGGAAGCCCCAAGATTCTACTCTGCTCAACTCTGAAGCTTACAACAAGGCAACGAGGAACGTATTGGAAGTGAGAATGGGGTGAACGCTGAGAAGTATAAAGTCAGGAAAATAAAAACCTAAATGTGAAATTACACATGCTTCCAAGATACGTACTCCACGAACATTTCTGTTAAACCTGCTTTACAACCGTCACTGTAGATTTTAAGGAGAAAAAAAGGGGAGAATCTTAATTAGGGCACTGGAGATTGGCTCTCTAACAAGACTGACTTTCCAAATAGTGTTTCACCTAACACTCGACCTTTCCAAACCTCCAATGGACAATCAATCGTGTGGGCTTGGATTTGTCAGAACAGTTAACTAACAGCCAGCGGCCTCTCCAGGAAAAGCATATGACACAGTGAGAGATTATCTGATGAGTCAAATGACTGTCACCCCCATACTGCAAGTACGTGTTGCCTCCCTGCAAAGCCAATTAGCAAAAGATGCACAAAATTCAGTTGACAGGGCTGTTCATCCAACTACATATTTTAGGTAGTCCATAGAATTTCCATTTCCAAAAAAAACAACTTGTCAGGGGATGTTTCAAATTTAAGTAGGCTTTTTTTTTTTTTTTTAAAGAAAAAGGAGCATCTTAAAAATAATGAGAACTAAATTCAGGGCTTCCCTGGTGGCGCAGTGGTTGAGAATCTGCCTGCCAATGCAGGGGACACGGGTTCGAGCCCTGGTCTGGGAGGATCCCACATGCCGCAGAGCGCCTGGGCCTGTGAGCCACAACTGCTGAGCCTGCGCGTCTGGAGCCTGTGCTCCGCAGCGGGAGGGGCGGCGATGGTGAGAGGCCCGCGCACCGCGATGAAGAGTGGCCCCCGCTTGCCGTGACTAGAGAAGGCCCTCGCACGGAGACGAAGACCCAGCACAGCCATAGATAAATAAACAAATAAAATAAAATAAAAGAAAACAAGAAAAAAGGAGAGAAAAAGAAAAAAAAAAAAGAACTAAATTCAGATAGCTGAATATATCCTCTGTTCTATGAGAAGCATACAAATGATACGCGTATGTGACAATGTTGAAATAGGTAAAACACCACAAAAACTCGGTTATATTATTCAACCAACACTACAGAGTTTAAAGTTAAGTCAAAGGCAGGAAGCAAAGAGACCATGAGGTGGGCAGGTTCGTGGGCTCCACACCCACAGCAGCTCTGTACAGGCCCACAGACATCAACCTCATATGAAACGTATCCCTAGAGGAGAAAGGAGGCTCAGCAGAAATGGGCAAGGAGCAGAGACTGAAGTTCCTGAAAGGTGCTAATGAACCCAAACTGGGCCAGGCCAACTCCAATTCACACCGGAGTTTTACTGCTGTGTCCTATGGGGTGCCCAACGGTGTCCCTGAACTGCCCCTATGTTTCTTCATCTGACAGGCACCTCTCCACACTTCCCACCTGCCCTCAAAATCAGTGAGACAAACCCCAAATGAAAAATTAGCACATCTAATTTTAGTATTTCTGCTGCACAAACATACTGACTTTTCATGAAAGAATTCTATACTATGATACCAAGTGTCTTGCCAGGGGTCTCTGTAAAATAACTTGGGCTGATAATTCTACTGCCAAAAAGAAAATATCTTGCAATGTATACCAGGGCAATGTATAAATATTATTACATCACCTTTATTCAATTTCAAAAAGCACACAAACATAAATCTGCTGCGTGCTATGTATTTTCCTCTGTAAAGCAAGGACTGCACAATAGATGACCTAGAAATTTCCATTTTTTCTCTCACCTTTAAATCTCAATCTTTATACCAATGCATAACAGTTCCTACCCCACTGCCCATAATCCCAACTCATCCCCTGGCCTCTCACTAAGTTACCACCGGAAAAGTCTGGCACTGCCATTCAGCTTGAAAACTACTATAAATTATGTATTTCAGAATAAATACTGCCTTGTTCAGTTGGTTGGTTACCCCACCTCCCTTGATAGTAAGAATATCCCAGTCTCTTAAATTTATAGACGAAAAATATTAGTTTCTAAATAGGTCTTTAAAAAGCAACAATAAAAATACTCTTCTCACTTGAAAGAAAAATATCCAAAAGGCTGTGCTCATATAATTTAAGACATCAAGGAAATGTAAATTAAGATTTTGTTTTTATTTTCTGTCTGAACTTTAACTTACAACAGTTCTCTTCACAGGCTTTCAAAGCCCACTTTGGAAAAGAAAAAAATAAGAAAAATTGTCCTTATGAAATTCACAAAAACACTTCACAGTTTCAGCTTCAGTTACTAAATCCTGGGTATTTTTCTACGTTGCTATTGTACCTGAAAACTAATTCATATCAGAGAGTATGAAAAGAAAAAAGATCCATTCTACTTTTCAGATGGATGATTACTAACTGCTGCTGGTGATGCTATTTTCTCTTGAATTGAACCATTACAGGTATTTCAGATGAGTAGCATGTAATCTGCAGATCTGTACCACATGCTAGTGGTATATAATTCACTAGAAAAAGAACCCCCTGAATAAACAAAAACACATTAAAAATTGTATAGTCTCTAAAATCACTTATTTCTAGGACAATAAGTATTTTTCATGTGCTATACACCTATTAGATATGGGAGTGGGTACTGGGGTGGGTACTGACTGAAGAACTTATTTGTGGTATTACTAAATAAAAACTTAAAGGTTTAATGTAATTAGAAAAATACCCCTTTTAGAATGCACATATTCATAAAGGAAACATCAATGAGATTAATAAACAAACTGAACCCCACCTATGGCTGATTATTGCTGCGATTACCCAGTTTCCTTCTATTTCCACTAGGCATTCTCAGAAAGCAGAACATTCAAAGCGAAAATAATCATTAATTTACTCATTCAGTCTTTAACCATTTAATGAGCAGCTTCTACACGCCAGGCACTTTTTGCTAGGTGCTGAGGACAGAAAATACATGAGCTAAAAGCCCATCCTTAAAGGTGGTTTTGGGCTGAACTGTGTCCCCCAAGATTCATGTGCTTAAGTTCTAAATTCCCAGTACCTCAAAACATGACCGTACTTGGAGACACGGCCTTAAAAGAAATAAAGCAGTTAAAATGAGGTCATTAGGGAGTGGTCCCCTATGACTGGTATCCTTACAAGAGGGATGAGGACACAAACATACAGAGGGAAGATCATGTAATGTCACAGGGGGAAGATGGCCAACTACAAGCCAAGGAGAGAGGACTCAGAAGAAACCTACTCTGCCTTGATCTTTGACTTCTAGCCTCCAGAATTGTGAGAAAATAAATTTCTCTTGTTTAAGCCACCTAGTTTGTGGCAGACCTTTGTTATGGCTGCCCCAGCAAACTAATACCACAGCTCACGCCCCATCAAGGGAGACTGATATATAACTATAAAATCTGTGAAAAGCAGCTAAATTTGAGATATGTACAAAATGCAAAACAAAAAATACACACTCTAGCATAAATTGGCTATCCTGAATGTTCTGGTTTTAGGACCTTATTCTAGGGGGAAGAATATCGTAACAGAGCATTGCTACCATTTCCAAGAGACATTAAATAGACTCTAACACGTGTTATTTCACTTTATGCCCACATAAATCTTACAGTAATTTTGAGTGTCCCCATCTTAAAGATGGAGAAAGTCAGTTTTAAAAAGGTAATCAACTTGTCCAGACCACCAAATTAACAACTGAAAGAGCCACAATTCAAAGCCAGGTCCCCTCAGTTTGACATTCTACAGCCTACATCTGCCTTTCAAACAAAACCCCAAGAAGGTACTAAGTCAAGCAGATCACAGCATGAAGTTTTAGAACAGGGTCTTCTCTCTGTGCACTGCCTAATCTGCAGGTGTGCACGAATGTCTGAATAGCATGCTAGGTAGTGGAGTAGTCTTCTAAGTCTTCAACCTTACTAGCTGGAAAAACTCTGGAAGGGCCTCTCAAAGTTACAGCAAAACCACAAAGATGCTTCTGATAATATACAGAACAAACCTGTATATTATCAGTGGTAATGATTTCAATTTTTCTGATTTTTTTCCTACTCATTTTATGCCAACTCATTCAGGTTCCTCTAGTTCCATCCTCATGGCTTACTATACAAAGACATGTGCAACAGGACAAAAAGCATGGACATGCACTGCGCCCTACCAGAGGCCAACGGGAAATTGTGAAGGAGCCAGCACAGGGCATACTTACTTTAGAAAAAAATGAAACGGAAGAGCAAACCACAGTAATAAAAACACACCTACCTGTTTCTTCATCTATTTTGAAAACACCAACACCAGAACCATCTCGAATGGAATAGTGGATCTCCCCATCTCTTCCTGTGTCCTCATCATGAGCTGATACCTTCATCACTGATGAACCAACAGGGACATTTTCTTTCACTACACCCTTTTCCACAAAGCTAGGAAACACTGGTGGGTGTAAGTTCTCATTCACATCGATGACCTCAACTTCAATGTAGCAAGTGGAAGACAGAGAAATGGGCTTCCCTTTGTCTTTGGCCCTCACAGTGAGATTATATACTTGCTTCTTCTCAAAGTCCAACTGCTGTATGATTCTAACTGCTCCACTGAGCTTATCCACATCAAAGTTTCCTTCTCCGTGGTCCATAAGACTGTATCTCACCTGACTAGACTGACTTAAATCAGGATCATAGGCCTCTAACCACATGATTATGGTTCCTTCTGGAAGGTCCTCTCGAACTTTCACACGGTAATTAGGGGGAATAAACTTGGGTGGGTTGTCATTAACATCCTCTAATGATACCTTCAGAAGCACCGTGGAAAGCAGCTGGGGTTCTTCTCTGGCTTGATCCCTGGCTTCAATCTTTACGTAATGCACGTGCTGTTCTTCACGATCCAAAGGGTTCACGATTTTAACCACTCCAGTTGTGCTGTCAATTGAAAATTTATCTGTGTCTGTAAGAATAGAGTACGTCACATGTCCATTTGGCCCCAGATCTTTATCTGTGGCTTCAACCTGGATGATTTCACTATTTATCTCTTTGTCTTCACTCACTTCAACGAAATAGCTCTCCTGTAAAAACTCAGGTGGATTATCATTGGCATCCAGAACTCTGATCTCCAGAAGACGCCAAGCAGCCTTCTGTGGTAGACCAAGGTCAGACACTGTAAGATTCAGGGTGTATCTGTCTGTTGTTTCACGGTCAAGTGGAGATAAAATTTTGAGCATTCCTGTTTCCATGTCAATAATGAAGCAACTATCCTCATTTCCTCCGGAAATAGCATAGACCAGTTTTCCGTTGAAGCCAGTGTCAAGGTCAGTAGCATTCATGAAAAGTATGCTGGAACCCACAGGATGATTTTCCTTTACCTCAATACCAGCTGGAAGAGTATTTCTAAACTGTGGTGTGTGAGCATTGACAGAGTGAGAATCAAAGAAAACATCCTCAACCTCTCCCGGACTGTGTAATTTATTGGCCTGCAGGAGTTTCTCTGCCAGCATTCTGGCCACACCAGTCTCTTCACACTGCAAGTTTACTGGCTTGTGAAGGGCAGCCACAGTTATGTTGATATACAATGGTGCGGCAAAATTCTCTCCGTCTGTAGCTGTAATTCTCAGACTGTGAAATGACACCTTTGCCCCTAAACCATTCATGAGCGACTGCTTTAATGACAATACCCCGGAGCTGGGATTTAAGCTGAACAAATCCAGTTCATTCCCAGCTTCAGTCTGATACCGCACCAACTGCAGCTCATCCGCGTCAATCGCAGAAACAGTGGTTATCTGCTCCCCTACACCTAGGTCCCTGGGAATTGTTCCTTCACAGTTTATCTTCTCAAACAGGGGTGTGTTGTCATTCAGGTTATTGAGAGTGACGGTAGCAAGGACTTCAACCTCCCGGCGGTACGGCAAGCCCCAGTCTGACGCCCGAATCCTCAGGGTATAAACCCGTGGCATCAGTTCGTAGTCCAAGTCCTCTGAAGTACTCACAGCACCGGTGAAATGGTTAATCACAAATGGCACGTGATTCACATTTGCAATGCTGTAAGTCACATACCCGTTCTCACCCTCATCAGGGTCTACAGCACTCACACTCATCACCGTAGTACCAATGGGCACATTCTCGTCAAAAGATGCTCTGTAGGCTGTCTGGGTAAATTCAGGGGGATGGCTATTTGCACTCAAGACTTTAACCAAGACTTTGGTCGAGGCTTTTCTGTCACTTGTTGTTACTTCAAGTTCAAAATGGGAGGCCTGCTGTCTTTTAATTGGTTCTAAAATGGAAATGAGACCAGTGTTGTGATTTAAACTGAATTTAGCTTTTCCAGGTGTACTTTTAAAAACATACCTCAAATGAGAATAGCTAGGTGTGGCTTTCACCATGACCACGGGTGTGTGGGGAGGAGCAAATTCACTTATTTCTGCTCTGTAAACCTCCTTTTCAAACTTGACTGGCCCAGCTTTGAACTGCGGTGAAGTCACCTGAATTACTTTCACAGAAGAGAACTGGGGAGGACTTCCTTTATCTTTCGCCTGTAGTGTCAGGTTGTAGCCGAAAGGATGACTGTCCCAATCAACGTCACCAATTGCTTTGAGTTTATACTCTTTGCTCCCTGGAGAGGTCCTCACCGTTCTAAACTGCTGAAGGAGGTCTCCTGCCACAATGCTTAAAGAAGCGACCTCCCCATTGGCACCCCGATCGCAGTCATCCACGGTTATGATGGCATACGTTGGGTCCTTTTCCAGTTCCGACGGTGATGAAGTCACTGCTGTTACCACAGGAGCGCACTCGTTGGCCTGCTCTACGTGAACAGTGAGCTTGGCCATGCTGCTGACACCACTGCTCCCGTACAGCTTCATGCCACGGTCCACAGCAAGAATTTCCATCTCGTAGAACTTGGTCTCTGTGTAGTCAAGTCTACCAGTTAAAACGATGGTGCCACTGGTGGGGTGGATAGCAAACATGTCTGTTCGGTCTTTAAAACTGTAGTAAAATTCTCCATTGGTGCCTATGTCTGCATCCGTTGCACTGACTCTTGCAATACTGGTCCTCAGGGCTGTGTTTTCAGGTAAAGAAACACTGTACGAGGTGGGTGAGAATAATGGCCTCAAGTCATTTGTATCCAGCACTTGCACCCTGACCTTTGTTCGTGCTTCAGCATTAGTATTTTTTTCAACTGCTTTGACTATCAACGTGTAGTGGTCTTTCACTTCTCTATTAAGAATAGCTGTATTTCCTCCTTTGGTCCTTATTCTCAGAAAGCAAAAGTCTCCAAGAACGTACTCTTCAGCTTTGAATAGGTTTTCATTGTCTCCTGAGACAATTTTGTACCTTAACTCCCACAATGGATTTGTAATGTAAATACCCATCTTTACGGGATGCCCAACATAGGTCTTCGCTGCAGAATTTTCATGCACTGTGACATTGTACTGGAAATGTGTAAACTGTACAGGAGTCTGTTCAAGTGCTTGGCTTCCATCACTGTCTCCAAAATGCTGGAGGAGGAGGAGCAAAAGCAGAAGCGAGGCCAAATGCCTCCCCATTGCTTAACTCTCAGGAACCTGCAACAGGAGAAAATAAGAATCATTGCTTCAGGGAAATAAAACAAACAGAAAGTGTACTTTTTTTAAGGTTTTAGACCTCACATTTTAATAAAGCATTTTCCATCTATACAGAATATGAATAAATGCAATGGTTTTCCAATATAAGTATCAATACTGCTAATGTTTCTAGAATTACTAAGTTTAAGAACAATTTTTGTTATTTTAATGACTCAAAGAATCCTAATGAGCATCAGATGAAGGTCTGCCAGCTGTAACAACTAAATTGTATTCCTGCACTTCAATCTTCAAGGCAAGTATAAGCGACTGCTAAAAAGGGAGTGAACATTGTTTCCATTTACTTGTATATATAAATTAAGTGTTCAAAAGCTCACAAACTTGATGCTACTACAATATCCTGAGCATGGGACGCTTCGGACAGCTAACAACCAAAAAAACTCTCAACAGTGGTTTTATATAACCTCCCATAATGATAGCTTGTAATCTCATCTAGAAATTTATCTTAAAATTATATTATTTCTTTATAAGAATGATTAAGTTCACTCCCTACATAATATAAGGGTTTACTGTCTCATTTAGCACTATATTAACTATTTAAAGGTATTAAAATAAATATATCACCAAGTTTAATACTGAAGTCATTTCTGAACCAACAAACTGAGCCCAAAACAGTTTACAAAAGGAAAAGCAAGAGCTTGATGTCAAACAGAACTTGCCCTCCCTAAACCAGGGACACAAATCTTGGCAACATCACTGTTGTATCACCACTGCTGCCAACAGCCAGTGCACAGAGGGTCCGCTGTCTTCGGGGCACTGAACAACCTGTCACCCGAACACAAGACACACCTGCACAAAGCTAAATCATCTAAGCGAACATGCGTAGAGGGGCCCAATCAACGCAGCAAGGTGGCAGGCACTGCAGGGAGGTCCAAGGGCGAAGTGGGAGGAAAGAGGACATTTGAGAAAGGGGTACCCTGAACCAGCGGGAAGGCAGGCAGTTCACTGGGCTGAGGCCTGGCAGGGGAGGACAATTACTTTCAGACCAACTGTTCCCCTAAATGCCAACGTAATTCACCTTGTAAATCAACGGAGCTTCACAAACATCCGAGCATGGTCAGAAGAGGACAGCGCTGCAGCCCTGGCAAAGGACCTCTCAAATGAACATTCGGGAAATGGGACTGCTCCCCAAGGTAAGAGAAACAGCAGACTGAAGGGCTGGCCGAACAGCCAGGGGAAATTAGCATGGCAACTTTAATTTACAGTATCTTAACTCAGCGACTGCCAACTTTGCCCCATTAATCATTTCATTAAGGAAAAAAAGAAAAAACCTGATATGCTGAAGGCAATTAGAAGCTTAATTGATACTGAATCATGTTCAAGTCGGGCACCCTAACTTGTGCTTTAGCAACCATGACTTCTCAGCAGATAAAGTCAGGAAATCAGACAGAATTTTTGGCCTCTAGAACAATTAAGATTTAAACAAAATAAGAACACAATCTTTTCCCAAAACTATCTCTTAATTTGGTCAACAGTTCTAATACTCAGGGAAATTTGAGGATTATGTAACAATCCGATAATTTTATCAAAACAAGTGAAAACTCTGATTCATGATTGAATTCAACCTACAGATATTAAGAACCTGCTAGCAGACAGACTGTGCTAGGTACATGGAGTTAAAGACTGTTTTAAAAGGCAGAGATCCCGGTACTGAGGCATTTACAAACCAGGGATAAAACGTGAAGAAAATGTCTTAAAGAAGCATTAAAAAGATGATGTTGCACAAGCACTTTCTGTTTTAGGAAACATAATGTTACTAGTATCCAGTTTACAACAAAGTATTAAACCAGGATTCTACTGCAAGCAATTAAAATATTTTTGCTTAATTCTACATATAAAATATTATGCAGTAATTAAAAAAATAAGAGAGCACTCTATACACTGACATGTAAAGATGTCCAGATACATTAAGCGGAAAAACTAAACTGATCCCATTTATGTTTGCAAAAAGGGAGGGGAGATAAATTACATGCATACTTCATGGATGTGCTTAAAAATGAACCCAAATATTCTGGACAGATAAGAAGTAAACTGTTAACGGTGGTAACTTCTGAAGGACAGGCAGCTGGGGGAATGTCACATTTTCACTTTTCTCTACTATTTGAAGTTTTAGTATATATATATGTTATCTTTATCATTAATTCACTTCTTTGGTCATTTGATTCATTCAACACCCATTTAATGAGAGCCTACCACATGTCAGAAACAGTTCTACATGCTGGGAATACAAAAGTGAACCAAGCTACTAACAAATCCTCATGGAAGATACATTTCCTGGTGAGAGACAAACAAGGAAACAAAGAGACTATCAGATGCTGATGATTAGTGCTAAGGAGAAGAATAAAGCAGAAAGATATGGAGACTGCAGTCAGAAACATGGAGGGAAAGAGAGACCCCCGAAAAAGGACAAGAGTTTCTCAACCTCAAAACTATTGACATTTGGGGCAGATGATTCTTGGCCGGGGGAGGGGGTGTGTGGGGTGGAGAGCTGTCCTAAGCATCATTTAGTATTATTCCTGGTCTCCACCCAACTAAAAGCCTGTAGCCTCTCTTCCCCCGAACCCCAACTAAAAATGTCTCCAGACAGTACAAATGGCCCCTGAAGCTCAGTCATCTCCAGCAGAGAAGTACTAGTTAGAGGAGCCACAAGGAAAAAGACCGTTGTGGACTGGCACAGTGGGTGAGGGGAGAGCAATAAAGGAGAGCCTTTTTTAGATAAGCTTTTCATTTTAAAATTCTTTTAGAGTTTCAGAAAAAAACAAAGACAGTTTCCCCTACTGTTAACATCTCACCTTACTATGGTACATTTGTCACAACTAATGAAATAATATAGATACACTGTAATTCACTAAGTCCCAATGCCCTTTTCCCATCCCAGGATACCAGCCAAGACAACCACATTACATTCAGTCATCATATTCTCTTAGGCTCCTCTGGACTGTAACAGTTTCTCTGATTTGTCTTGTTTTTAATAACCTTGACAGTTTTGAGAAGTACTGGTCAGGAATTTTGCAGAACGTCCCCCAACTGGAATCTGTCTGATGTTTTTCTGCATGATTAGACTGGGGCTATGCGTTGAGGGGAGGAAGAGCGCGGGGTAAAGTGCCATTTTCATCACATCACATCGATGCTGATGCTGACCCTGTTCACTGGGTTGAAGCAGTGCTTGTCGGGTTTCTCCGCAGCGGGGTACTTGCTGCCCCCTTCCCCTACTGTGCCCTTTGGAAGAAGTCGCTACGTGTAGTCCACACTTAGGGGTGGAGAGTTACGTTACATAAATCATTTAGAGTTCTTCTGTAAGGGAGATTTGTCTATTCTCTCCTAATGTCTTTATCATTTGTTTTGATCAGTATGGCCTCATGGATGAAGGGTGAAGGACGTTGGATGTTACTACAAATAAAACGAGAACAGGGGAGTGACATGCTCGAACCTAAAGTGAAAGGGCTGCTCTGGTACCGGGGTGGACAAGAGAAGGGAGGGCGGCCAGGGCAAAAGCTGGAGGGAGACCAGTTAGAAGGTATTGCAACAGCACGGGTGAGAGACTGCGGTGGCTCAGCCTCAATGGTCCTCGTGCGGGTGGGGAGGAGGGTGACATTTTGGATCTACTTCAGGACCAGCTGATGAACTGGAGGGCAGAGGCGGAAGGAGAGAAAGAGAGAGGCATCAAAGAAGATTCCAGAGATCACGTGCTGAGCAAGAACTGAGCTGTCAGGTTCCAAGAGAGGGAAGCCAGCACTGAGGGAGGAACGGATTTTAGGGAGTATGATCGAGGGTTCAGCTTTAGACACGTTAAGGTAGAAATGCCAAGTAATGACTTCAAGTGAGCAGTCAGATGTGTGGGAAAGGTCCACCCTGGAGAGAGAAACTTGAGAGTTGTCAGAATATGGAAGACGCTACATTTAAAACCACAAAACTAAATATCACCCACGGAGAGAGCTCAGAGACAAGAAACGAAAACCAAGGACAGAGCCGTGCTACTCCCCAAGATCTAGAAGACAGAAGATGAGAGGAACCAGCAAGGGAGAGAGAGCAGCCACTGGGGCAGAAGCAAGAAACAGTGGTGTGACAATGACAATGGTAAGCAAACCAATCTTTCTGAACGTTTGAAGCCTAACATGAGACCTTGAAAATGACCCATTAATACTGGCTGGTGCCATGCTACTCCCACCACCGCTGGTGCCCTGGGCACGCCTTTCACCCCCAGGGCGCAAGGAGAAGACTCAACATTCCAAACCATTGCAGCTGTTCCCTCCCCACAGCATCTCGAGGATGATCCCTCAGCAACACCTGCAGCCTCTGCCACCACCCACTTCTCTCTCACAGCTGGATTCCCAAACACCTGGCTCACCCTTCACAACTCACCCACCACGCACGGTTCTTCTCACGGGACACATCACAGCTGGAATAAACTTTTTTGACCACATTCATAACTGAGACCTCTTAAAACCCTGAATTTACTCTGCAAACTTGGCTAACAGAATGCCGTTGTAATTAAATTATTAAATGCAAGTCTTTTGATCAGAAAAAAAATCCACTTTCTAGATCCTGTTAACCTTACAGTAATTTACCCGAGAACTGTGAACTCACGTTTCACCTTAAAATGCCAGAAAAATTATGGCTGTTACTCTATGCAAAACAAACAGTAAAGCAGGGGAAAAACACACACACACACACACACACACAAAATCCTAAAAAGATACTAATACCATTTCATCTAAAAAAGTACATTATTACCTAGTGCTCACGCTTATGAAAATTAAACTCCAAAAACCATTTTAGCCAAAGGCTACACTTTGATATTTAGAAGGTGATCACACTACTTGAACTTACAGTAATCCAGGATTTCTTCTGTGTATTTTCCAAAGTGAAAACAAAGAATGTTTACTTAGTTCAGCCTTTAGGGAAAAGGGCCTCAGGTCCAAAGCTTAAATATCTTTAGTACAGATTTCTGAAACTCCATAAATAAGAGAGAAAGATCATTTTTCTGGTAGAAGTCAGATATTAATATGCTCATGTTTCTTCATTTGCGAGACTTTCATGTAAAGTGTTCCAATCAATTCCTGTGACCGCACAGGCTTCACACAACAGAACACAGCCCCGTGCAGAGAACACAGCTGCATAAGTTCAAACATTTAGATCTAAAGCTGAAGGTTCGGATGTTTCAGATGCTTCAGACAGGGCGTTAGGTGGGACACTGCATTACACAATGCATACATTCTATTAAATGTATGTTTATTATTTAGAGTCGCAACTCTTACACACGCCATTAGTCATTCCAGCCCTCTATCCAAGAGGGAAACAGTATCAGACTCTCCATTCCACATATGATAATAAAAATACACAAAAATATTCAAGCATTTTGTGTTTTCCCTCATCATACTCCCATTTTGTATCCACATCAGTGAGAGCGTCACTAGAACTGAACTTATTACTGAAACTTAGAGCTTAATGTTCGGTTTGAATAGCGTCACATTTTAAAAGTACTTTCTAGAGATGTCTAAATAGTGAGGGAGAAGACTATGTTTTCAAAGGGAACTGCCACAAAGTTGTTAAAAGACAATATGAAATGTAAATGGCTCCTGCTTTTTAAAAATATTGTATATTAAATAAACGTTTAATGACCTCTAAAATCACTTAACAGGAGTCAAAAAAGAGTACTGTGTCTGTCTTAGAAAGCCTGCTTGTTACTCAGCTATAACCAATTCACAGCTTCCAGGTGACATTTACAACAGAAAAAAACCCTGCATTTTTCTAATAAATTATAATAGCCGTAGACAGTACTTTTAAAAGCTTTCATTCTTAACACCAAAAAATTAATGGGTAGATCTTGTTTATTTCTGGGTACATACTAAATCTTTTTAAGCCATCTTAATACATTTTTTCAGTAAAAATGGGGGTGGGTGGCACTATGAACCCAGAATTGAACAGCAGGCTCAGGCTTGGTATATATCATTTAACTACTTCTGCTAACTCTGTATGTTGTTAGCTTTGATTGGAGCTGCAGTAAGTCTGATTACTCCAGCAATGACTTAATTTAAATACTGCCTTCAAATGATCAACAACTGATTCCAATTTAACTGAGAACAGTCTTCAAACTATTCATACTGACAGTACACACTGCAAATCCTTCTCCTCGGCACATAATTCTCTTCCAGAACCTAAAAGCTTCAGCAGTTACATGATTTAATCCATTCAAAATAATTTTTTGGAAGTTTCCTTGCCCTTAAGTTAAACAGACTTCCTAATTTTTAAATAGCCTCCATATAAACTCTAGTATGTAATTTACCTACTCAACGAACCTATAAAACTTGTCTGTGGGTAGTTTGAAGATGACTGTTTCTAGTTGTTGTTTTATTGTGACATAAAAGACAAGACCAACGAACAAGGGCTGTGTGTACATTTCTGGCTAGACTAGGCATCCCTACGCTAGTCTCTCCTCTTTCAGCGCTCCAAAACATGACCACTCTCCGTTATGACCCATCCCGCCAACCACTTTCTCCTCACCCACACTCCAGGGCAAACTTTGCCCACAGAGAAGCTCAATAAACAGACTGTTTACCCTCTTGTGATATAAGAGCATTTCACCTAATATATTTTTCTCTGCAAACAGCAATCATTTAAATGATGTTTTGGCAGTCATTAACACTGGTCACTCTTCCACTCCCAAATTAGTACAGTTTTCATTATGGATCAAATTATGATGCTCCCTTTTGTATTTAGGTACAAACCTCGGCCTTTCACTAAATACGGGATCAGGAAAGTGAACGTTCCATGTATAGTAAGTAAGTGGAAGTCGTGGTAGAGACTCCCCCCACTTCCTCTCCTTAAAATGTTCTCTTCCCCTCCTCTCTCTTCCTCCCACATCTCCGAAGAGATGCGACCCACCCAAGCTACAAATAAAGACACACTTGATGCCATAAAACTCTGCCTCTCCTGCAGCTCTTCCCTAAATCATCCCTCACACTCAAGTGCCCCCTCGCTGCCGCCGCTGCAGCTGCCTTCAGCAGTCCACAAATACACATAGGTTCTTTCCCACTGAAAATAACCTTCATTCAAACCTGCACTTCCTTCAAGCTAACAGCCTATTTCTCTCTTTCTTATGTTTGCAAAGAGTTTGAAAAAAGTAGTTTCTCCGTGCTACCTTGACTTCCTTAGAACTCCCTCCACTAAAGACACTGTTTCTACCCTCAACTGTTCCATGCGACCTCAGATCCACCCAGGCAACAGAAGCAGCTTCTTCTGGTGTCAAAGGCGAATGTCAAAATTAATGCCCTTTTCTCTGTACTCAGCCTCCCTGACAATCTCCCATTTGACACTACTCACCCTCCTCCCCCATATGTGTCCTTCATACTGTCACAAACTGCCTAAAACAAAGAGGTGATGCATACAGAATGTGTAAAGGATGGACAACACTAAACTTTCCTGATTCTCTCCAATACCCTTTTATATGCTACACCAACTCTTTCACCTTCCAGTTTGTCACTACAAATTTCTTTCAACTCCTTTCACACACACACATATTGTTACCCTTAAAGACATCATCCCCTCTGCCCTTATCATAAAGGATCACCGCAGTAGCCTGCATTCCACCCTAACCTCCATCAAGGGCCATGGAACACCCCCTCGAGATACCTTCCGACTTAAGTTATACAGTGTCTTCACCCACTTCCCACTGCAAAACAATAGCTATTCCACTGAAAATACATAGTAATTTCCTACGTCCTTGAAGAGTTTCGCCACTTCCCAAATCACCAAGTTTGCAATCTAAGAAATCAAATAAAAAAGCAGCTGGAAGTCATAAAACCTGTGATCTAGCCCAGGCTTTGTCACTAATCATCTATATGACTTCAAGGAAGTTAATTAATCCTTGGATTCCATTTCTTTATTTGAAAAACTAGAGACTGGACTAAAATCTTTACAGCTTCCTACCCTCCACAGATACACATTCTTTCCCCACCTCCTTTTTCTCTCTCTCTTTGTACACACACACACACACACACACACACACTCCAGAAATTCAGGATTTCTATGACTTTTTATCTTAACTGTCAAACCTCCATATCTTAAAAGTCATCTGACTTGACTTTTTATTTCTCAATATCTCAAAACTGTTCCTCTTCCATTTCTGCTGCTGCCACTTGGTTCATATTTGTATTTGTTCAGGCACAGCATGTGAACCGCCTTTTGGTATTCCTGCTTTCTTGCCCCCATACTATTTAGCCTACATACTGCAATGAAATTAGTCTCATTAAAACTTCTTTGTAATGTCACCCCATAGTTTGAAATATTCAGTGTTTCCCCTTATCCTTCGGATTAAGTAAATCCTTCTTAATCTTGTATTAAAGATCTCTGACAATCTGACCTCTACCTACTTTCCCAATTTAATCTCCCACATTACTTCTATTTCAAACCAAAAAGGTGTCCTTCCCACAGGCTTGAAACCACCAAGCTGTCCTGAGCCCATGACACCACCTAGTGGCGGAGGCTCTAAACTTGCAGCATCGCCACCTTTCTCTTCGAAAAGACGACGAAAACATGGCAATTTAATTTTTTCCTGCCCTTTACTCATCACACACAGTTTCATTATTTTCACCTTTCTCTTCAACATTTCTTTCTTTCCTCTCTTCTTAACCTCCATAAAAGTTATCTTTTCTATTTTTATAAGCCAAGGTGAGCCCAGGTCATAGATTTTCTGTTTTCCCTACGCAAAGAAAAAAAGGCAAGCCATAAGCCACGTGAAAGAAGGATTAAAGAAACACTGATGATAAACCAACCAACCCTTTTCCAAAAGATTTCTCACCATTCATCAAACCACAAATCAAGTCACAACCAAGGGTTTCTACAACTTGCTTTACGTGTATTTCCTCTCCGTGAATCATTGCCTCCTGATTCACGCTTCCCTCAGACCTCACCCTATCCTAATATCAACCTAGCTCACTGAGGTGCTATGATGAACTACCCTGACCCAGATGGATCTCTCTTACCACACTGGAGATAACTGTTTACTTGTCCTTCTCCCCTGCCGGACTGTAAGCTCCTTGAGAGCAGGAACCCTGATTTGCTCACCACTGTTTATTGGATCTGGCCCAGTGTTTGGCACAGAGGAGATCCACAGTTGTTGGGTGCATGAATGGACAGACGGATGAGGATTAGCAATGGAGAATGGAAGGCAGGACTGAAGGGTGGGAGGGGGCGGGGGATAAGGAGGGATAACATGGGAGAACAATACATCCATCGTTGTAAACTTAACAGAGAATCCAGGTGCAACCACTAGGCCAGTAACAACGCTGCTGACGGGTGCCCTGCAGAAGGCTCTAATTTCCAGCAGCTCAGAAAGAGGTCATCAACCACCTCAAAATGCTTCCAAATTGGCTACAGGCGATGCCAGATCAGTGTCCCTACTGCAGAGCTTACTATGAAGCATTATGCTTGAATATTCTATGAAGATAAGAATTAAATAATTACCGATTTTCCTAAGTGGTCTATAGAAGACATTTAATTATAGAGTTATCTCCACATACATAATAAACCTTTGGAATTAAGCAAGAATTTTTGCAATATATTTAAATCTGGGACTTAAGGAAAAGAAAGATCATTTTTTAAAAAAACTTTATTATGTGAAATATACAGATTCCTCATCTGATTGAATACATTTTTGAAATAAAAAGTTCCTCCCAGACATGAGGAGAGAAAAAACGCAACTTTCTGATCTTGGTTAAATGAATTACCTGCATCGCTCATTTCAAAAACTCCTTACCAGTGCCTAAGGACAAACTAACACTTGCAAATTAAACAATTAGATGAGACAAAAAGACACAGTTTGGCTTCATCAACTATATAATTTGGTCAAAAGAAAGCTTACCTACTGCAGTTTCCCACTCATAAAGATTAAACAGACACCTGGCCTTATGGCTTCCTGCTATTAAATCAGGTCCTTTAGGCCACAAATTAGGCCACGGAGACAACTTTTAATGCAACAATAATGCATTAAATTTGATTTAGCTTACTGATTCTATGTAAAAACAGCAAAACTTGGGTGGAAAACAGGTGGCAGTAGACTTGTTAAGGGAGTTAAAATAATCTGTAACATCCCTTTCACTTCTAGCATTCTAAGAAATGACTACTTTGGAGACGACTCGAGAGCTAAGTCTAAAGACATACACTAGGAAGGCATGGGATCAGGGGGAGGAAAACAGTAGTAGTTTGCATATAATTTTTAGATTCTTCTTTTGGCACCTGACCATAACATGGATTTAAATGGTCTACTAACATGGTGCACACCCACTAGGTGTACTTCTAGTGACTAATTAAGAGATACAAATGAACAGATATGCAGGTGGCCTGAAAGATTTTATGAAGTCCTCTAAGAATTTCACTTCCTTTCAGAGTGACAAAGAATTTGGTTCATTTAAGATATTCATTTTTCAAGTAATGGGTACACAAATGCACACTTTATTCAAATCAAACCCTACTATGAACGTGTTAAATGCCATGTTTGACATAATTGAGTTATATTCATTGTTGTTTTTAAAAATTATGTAATGTTTTAAGTACGTTTACACCCATCTTAAAGCTTAAGTATATAGTAAAGAAGGGGGGATAATAATTCCACTTGTGGAACCAGAGAGCTGTCCTAAAACACAAAGCCAAACATCAGAATTAACCTATATACCTGGAGAAACACACTTTATGAGTAACTGCAGTAACTGGATGTGCTGGATAACCACAACGCTAAGCGTAATATGAAAAAAACATCACCATCACCTAGTTTTAACACGTGCAGCTATCTTAAACTATTGAAACCTATCTCTGAATGTATGACGCCTCAAGAATCTGCTTTTGTGAAAGATATATAAATAACTGAAGATCATTTGCCTTTTAAATCTTTTCCGATTTCAGTCACTGTAAATAGGAGTTGCTTAACAAAAGCTATTTAATGAAATCATAGTTCAGACACATGAAGAAAAAAAAAACCTCTAACTGCACAGAAAATATTTATGAGTTTACTTTCCTAACGCATACAATTGCGTCCTTGTTTTCAAAGCCCCGCAATTCACATCAGTGGGAACAAAAAAATTCTTAGAGACAAGAGAAAGTTATCCTCCTAGAGAAAAGCACTTAGAGAAAGAAAAAGCACTGAAGAACCAGAATCTCTTTTAAAAAAAAGATCTTAGAAGTTTCTTTAAAAAAAGATCTTACAAGTTTCTCTTCCAAAAAAAGAAACAAACGGATAGCACAGTTGCAAATGTTTAGCCCCGATATTTATCAATCTCTCCTATGCTTAACTACATTCAACCAGTTACAACTCAAACCTCAGGGCAGCACTCCTTCAGGGCACAAAACATCTAAAAGAACTCGGTGACTCCATTTCAAAGATCCCATCCCTTAGCAGTTGGCCTCTCCTTTCATCACACCTACGCTGTGAATATCTCACAAATCGCAAGAAATTAGCCGCGGAGCGAGATCAGGTAAGTCTTTAACAGGCACGCGAGTTACCGGAGAGAAGAAAGTGGAACGCGCGTGTGAAGTTTCCGAGCTCCGGGCGAGGCGGAAGTTCTCGCCCCGAGGCCGCCGGGAACCCCGCGCCGCGGCTGCCGCTTTGATTTCCAGCAATGGCTCCGGGGCCAGAGCCGGTGCAGCAGGGGCCGCCGCCCGCTCGCAGCAGCAGTCGGGTCGGTAATTACCATTCCGGTCACGTCGCGTCTTATCCGCTCCCGCCCATCCGCCTCCCCCCACCCACCCGAATCCAGGGCCTGCCCTGAACTTTCCAAGTGGGCAGGCGCCACGGCACCACCACCGTCCGGCGGGTCTCTTTCTTTCCATCCCGTCCCCAGAGCGCCGGGGGACGCTCGGTCCTGGGCTGGACAGTGAGGGGCAAGCTCCCAACGAGCCGGAAGCCCGCCACCCGGCAGCAGCAAGTTGCTCGTCCCGCGGGCACATACGGCTTCGGCCCGGCCGCGCAATGGCACCGAGCGCGCCACTGCGCCACTCGCCCACCGCCCTCAAGCCCCAACTGGTTTCCTTCAAACTTACAGCAAAGTTAGCCCGAAGCGGCGGCGGCGGCGCTCTCGGGGGCGCGCACCTCGCCGCCTCAGCGCGCCCCCGAGCGGGGTCCGGGTCGGCCCGGGGCCTCACTGGCTCCGCAGAGCCGCATACTATCTGCGGCCCGCCCTCGCTTTCCTCGCGCCCCCCTTGGAGGCAGCGCCCCGCCGCCCGCGAGCTCCACTCCAAACCCGGCCGGGGCAGCCCCGGCGTCTCACGCACCCGGCGCCTCACGCACCCGGCGCGGGATATATCCCTCCGCTCGCAGCCACGCCCGCTCGCGCCGGCGCTCTTTCCTCCCGCGCAGAAACTCGACCCGACTTTCCCTGGCAGCCGGACTCCCAGTCCGCGGGGTCCGGGCTACGACGCCCCGCCAAGGGTCAGGGATCTCCCAGCAGCTACAGCAGCCAACTCCTTTCCAGGAGACCAGCGAGTGCCCAGGATGACCTAGCGACACCGCGAAGAACAGATTGGGGCTCACTCTAGTGCCGAGGTTAGTTATGGCCAGCACACAGATTTGTGCAGGTAATTAACAGGGAATGCTCCCTGCTAGGAAAGGGGGAACATTAACTTAGCTAAAAAAAAAAAAAAAGAAAAAGAGCTAAGGACTAAAGAAAAAGCTTCCCACGCCTCCCCCTTTAGATTCACGAGAACCTTCAGGGAATTCCTAAATCTGAATTTGAATGCCTTGGTTGTAGGTCTGCAATTGCTTGGTGGAATAAAATCTTCCAAAAGGTCTCAAAAGGAATGCAGTTAGATTGGAACCTACTTCCTTTTTCAATCTACACTAAAATCCCGGGAAAGTGAAAACGCTTCCTTCGCGACCTCTTTGCGCAGAGCTGGTTAGACCCCGGAACCTCCCCAGCCGTGGTTACGAACCCCAACTCCCGCCTCCGCCGGCGGACACCCCGGACTCCCAGGTCTGCGGGACAAAAGGCAGCGGTGCCGTCTCGAGCGCTTTCCCACGCGGTAAGTACACCCCGCAGGCTGTGAACGCAGTCTAACGTGAAACTACAAGTTCCGCAGGGAGTAGGGGAAACCCCGGGCGTCCAGACAGCCCACTCGGGGAACTCCCCCCACACCCGAGCTCGCAGTCCGGGAATCGCGGGGCTGTGAGCCGGTCCTCAGCGCGGGCAGAGCTCCAGGCGCCGGCTCAGCGCAGCCCGGAGTGCTCCCGGGCGTTGGGAAACAGCCCGGAGAAGAGGGCGGACTTGACCTCGGAAAGTTTGTGCAGCTCGAATACGTTAACGCTGTGAGGACAAAGAGAGATGATTTCCCTGGAACCGGTGGAGGGGGCTGCTGGAGTATCTACGAGGCAAATGGGGGTGAGGGAGTCTAGGGTTAAAGAGAGAATTTTCTTATTTCAAAGTTAATGCAGTCTCCTCTTACGCCATCTCAAAGAAGGTGATTTGGGGGGGGAAATGTGTCTAGAAGGTCATGGCTGGGAAGGAAAAATAATGCCTGCAGAATGAGTGTGCTGATTCGTAGCACTAAGAGTATGTGGTGTATTCCCTGAGCGTTATTTAGAATACACACAAATTCACACACCCAGCAAACATCATCATTCAAACACTTCGCCACGGCAAAGCGCTCCTGGAGTTACAGGTCAGTTTCATACATGGAACACCTCGAAAGTTGGTTACCTGGTCTCCAAGCTCAACTCGTTTGTGCCCCTTGCCGAATTCTAACTCTAAACAAAACACAATCACACACGAACGCCAACAGTTTGTTGGGGCGGGATGCGGGGGACGGGGGAGGAGAAGAACAGTAAAAGGTAGAAAGACACCATCCCATAACGTAAAATCACAAGATTTTTTAAATGACACAAAAGAATTCCTGGAGAAAATTACCATTCACTAATAACTAATAATGCTTACTTGGACTAAAACATCTGTTTGGGAATCCCGGTTTGCCAGGTCCACTGAAAACCTAATTGCCTGAAAGAAGTTGCACTTCGTCGCCAGAGGAACAGCCGAGAGCCAGAGATGGAGATTTCAGAGTCCGGTGCTGCCACGTTTTTACTGATCCTTTAGCCCCAACGGAACGAAACAGAGGTGCCTTTTTGCTACCAGCTAATTACCTTCACATGAAGAAGAAATGTAGTACAAGCTCCACGTTTGTCCTCTCAATAGTCGATCCTCCCTAACCCAGTACCCAAAGGCTCTAGAAAATGAGGGGGATGGGTTCCCGAAAACAAAAAAAGCTTTCCGCCAGCACTGCCTCTGCATCAAGTCCACCCAAGCTGGGATTTGTATATTAGATATAGAATGGGCCGGAGTGGGTGGTAAGTGAAGGCTAGGGTGACGGCGACGGACGTCACGTCCACGTCCCAAGAGCGCCCGGCAGGTCCAAGTTCGCGGTCCGTGCGGAACCCCGCAGGGAGCGCGCGCTTTGCCGGGTGTCCGGACTAGAGGGCGCTGCGCCACTGCAGATCACGCGGCACCCAATGCGCCCTCCCTGGGCACCATTTCTATAATAAGTTACATTCGAAATAATGCACAAACAGCATAGCTTTTCAAGTTCTTTTGAACAGTGCTTTGTAAGTATTTTATGAATTCCAAAACCTATGCGTACTGATCTTTCATTCCCGAGTCAAGCACAGCCAGGGCGGGTGTGCAGCTCGCCGAGCGGAAAGCCTGTAGGATGCACACGCTTCCCTGTACTAGTCAAACACCCCACGCAATTTCATTAACGTTTAAACTTAAATACGGAAAGACTTGCACTCAAGAAAGAACTCACCCGTCCAGCCGAGTCCTCGGTGCTCTGCTTTAAAGTCCCGGCAGCTCCGTAATCGCCACGCGATTTGGATATTTGTTACAAGCCGTGTATGAAGTACCAACTTTGCTTCCCTCCGATCTTCAGCATGTCGCCAACGAGAGTGCGATCCTCCCGCGCCGCCCAGGTGGCCGCATCTCCGGAGGCTTCCGTCCTGGGGGAAGCTTGAGCAGCAAAAGGAGGCGAAATGAGAGTGCGCGAGGGCTAGAGAGAGGGCCGAAGAGAAACCAAGTTTGTCAGGACTTGTCCGGGCAGCGAGCCGCCGAGTTTAGGAGTTGCGGCCGGGAGCTGCGGCGGATCACTGCCTCTTTCCCCACTCCCTCCCGCCTGGAGGGGGTGGGGGAGGGGAGGTGACGTCAGCGCCCCGCCTAGCCCCCAGCCCCGCCGCCTGGACGGGATTCTCCCGCGGGGTCCGCCTCCTAGACAGTAGCGGCCGCGAGCTCGGAAGCTCGGCCGGCTCTCCTGCCGCAGCGGTCTCTGCGGCCGCTGCGGTCCCGACAGTGAAGCGTCTGGCCCTCTCCACCCCGCCGCGTCTCCCGGCCTCCGCCGAGCGCTGGCGTTCCTCGCACTCGGCGCCGGGGCGGCCCCGCGGCGCGCACCTCTCCGGCTGGCTTTCTCGCAAGCCCCCTCCGGCCGCGTTTCCCACGCCTCGAACTGCAGGTGATGCTCTTCCTCTTCTGCAGCTGAAATTCGTCGCGACGTGTCGCCTGCCGGGTTGTTGCAGGGCGGAAGCACGAACAGTCTCTGCGGACTAGCCTGGACGACTTGTACTTTGTAGCCCTCCAACTTTAGGATGTGATCTAGTTTAAATACTTCTCATGCTCTAGCGCTGTTTGCGGTCTTTCTGTTGAAAATCACGGAGCCATATTTTAATGTTCAAATCCTCTCCAAAAGCGCCTACGTTTTTAGACCGTACTCTGAAGCGTACAAGGATCCAAGGGGTGGAGGGAGAGGTGGAGGAGGAGCCAATTTCTAATGTTTCTTACAAGTCATCCATAGTGATGGGGGCCAGTACACAAATCAATCGTCTACTCGTACTATAGACTAAGACAAATGCAAACGCTGTTGAAGTTGAATTTGTAAGTGAATACGTCCTTTCTACGTAAGCGTCCAGACTCCAGGAAAAAAATCTGCTCTGGAATTTTTTTTTTTTTTTTTAACGCCGCTAAAATACCAAAATAAAATCTCAATAGCGTGAAATTCCCAGGGAGCCATTTCTGTGAGTTGACACTGTCCTCAGAAAGTTAGCATTAAAATTCCCTGGAAAAGGGCAGGGGGCTGGGAGCGGGTTCTGTTAATACCTTTGCAGCCTTTGATGTAAATCTAGCGGTCAGTTTAGCTGGCTGTTATCTTTGAAAGGCAAAGAGCAAAACCCCTAGGACACAGGAAACATGGCAAGGAGTTAAACAGTTAAGAGAAAAGAAGATTGTGTTGGAGCATTGGATGTGCTTAGCCTTAAGGAAGTCATACAACTTCTCTAAATTTCAGTTTCCTCGTCTGTTTCACCTTGTAAAAATGTGTGTGTATTTCCATTCAAAAATATTTATTTGCCAGGGAGGCAATGCTCAAGCAGGCAACACTTTTCCCCAGCATCATATACAGTGTCTAGTAAGCACATAGGAGTTCATCAATAGTCGTTGTCTTACCCTCCCTGATTCTTTGCAGTGTCTGTTTTCTCATCTATACAATTAGGAAGAGTTACAAGGAGGTTATCCCAAATAATTTTGTTATGGAAAGGAGAGGAGGGCACCCAGAAGGTGCCAGATTCCTGAGGAGGGAGGAGGAAATAAAAGGACGACTGACTTGAAAGGCCAGCTTGTTAGTGCAGAGGACAGACCTCTCATACTTCACTATTTCATCTACACAGGCTCACTCCTTTTATGTCAATAGTTGAAATTAGAAATTGACTGCATATTGTAAGTTTTTTATAAATAATACACATAAGTTCCCCCAGATGCTGCTGTGCAAGTCAGTTTGGTTTGCTATACTCATCTTTAGCGTTATCATAGGTAAATCAAATTATTTCCAATAGAAAAAGAAAAAAATACAAACGAGAGGAACTTATATATAATAATTGATGGTATTAATAGAAATAGCTACTTTTTAAAAAAACAAAGTGAAAGGGGCAGAAAACTTTTAATAAAACCTCTAGACCTGCACCGTCCAATACCATAGGTAGCCGCTAGCCACAAGTGGCTAAGTAAATTAAAAGCCAGTTCCTTGGTCTCACTAGCTACATTTGAAGTACTCAGTATCCACTTGTGACTAGTGGCTGCTATATTGTTCAGGGCCAATGAAAGAACATTTTTATCATGACAGAGTTCTGTTGGACAATGCTGTTACAGACTTTGCTATTGTTTTTGGAAGGCTACATCAAGCATTATATTACAATTGCCATGCATCCAACACTGAGTCAATTCTGAAGTTAAAAAAAAAACCAGGGGCTTCCCTGGTGGCGCAGTGGTTGAGAGTCTGCCTGCCAATGCAGGGGACACGGGTTCGAGCCCTGGTCTGGGAAGATCCCACATGCCACGGAGCAACTGGGCCCGTGAGCCACAATTGCTGAGCCTGTGCGTCTGGAGCCTGTGCTCTGCAACAAGAGAGGCCGCGATAGTGAGGGGCCCACGCACTGTGATGAAGAGTGGCCCCCGCTTGCCACAACTAGAGAAAGCCCTCGCACAGAAACGAAGACCCAACACAGCCATAAAAAAAAAAAAAAAAAAACCAAAAAACAGAATCACAGAAGGATTCACTCATTTCACAAATATTTATCAAGTACCAACAACAATATGCTAAGTGAAACTGTAAAGGACCCCAAATTTAATGAGTTAGGTGTGTTTGCTGATTAAGAAATATTAACATGGCTTAACATGGCCTTTTCGTTGCTTTCAATCATTGCTGAGTACGAAAACCAGGGGGAATCACTCAATTTAAAGCAGAAGAGAATTCTATGACATTTTAAAGAATAGTCCTAGGACTAAATAATTCTAAGTAGGCTGACTGACTTCTGTCATCCCACCCTCTCTGTTCCTTTTAACTGCTTTCTCATCTCCTACACCCCCTTTTCCCCTACACTTCCTGAAGATGAGGCACTGTTCAGCTGTCTCCACTTCTCCATACTTTGAAATTATTTTATCCTTTGCATTTAAATACAGCTCTCCTTTGCGATTGCTTGTACTCACCAAGGGAGCCATTAGAACAGACAACTAGTCAATCTGGTAAGAATCAGTAGTGGTTAACTATGGGTATGAATATGTTCATTTCCCTGGTCCCTTCCAAGTGCATTGTAACAAGGGCTTTCTTAAAGCTAAACCTTAATCATAAAATTGTATTCTAATGGTGAAATTCCAGATGCCAGTGCCAATCGGGAAAATATTTGGAGGCATTACGCAGAATGGCTAACTACTAAAAAAATAAATAAATAAAAAATAAAGTTTACCTTCATTTCTGGCATACATAGATAGTGGAAAAGGCTGGTTTGGACCTTCTGTCCCTACAAATATAAGATCAACATCCGCATGTGGTTTGGAAACAGATTCTGCTGGATAAGTATCATGCTTGTGATGCTTTCCTAGCTCGGGGATTGAAGGATTCCACGTCTACCTTTCTGAACAGTAAGCGATGGATCATGCAGAAACTGTTGAAATACTTTCTCAATAAAGGCAGTAAAAAGAACATTAGACTCAAGGTCAATAAATCTGGTTTGAGTCTTTGCCACATAAAATCTAATGTACTTGGTTATTACCGAATTTTGGAAGTCTCACTTTCCTTTATAAAGGTGCATTTCTAAAGTGATCTCAAACAAACAGGGAAACAAACTGCCTCACCTGCTGTGAGAGATATAGTAAAGAATGAAGATAACAAATACAGTATCATTATTCTCCTCAAATTTACTCACTATTTCTCACCCTACCACTCCCTCTCAGTTATGAGGCTTTTAGAACCAACAGTAATAAATAACATAGATATAATGCCAATTATAACCTAGGCTCTGTTCCAACTTCTTTATATGCATCATCTCATGGATTTCTTACTAAATTCTATAGGGTATTAGCAATTATACCCTACCTCCATGTTCTAGATGAAACAGTGAGGTTGAGGTAGATTAGATAACTCATGCTGGTTCACATTTTGGACTGAAACTCAAGGCTGTCTTCATAGCCAACACGCTTGTCAATATAATACACCAACTCCTTATACCCTACACCTCATTTGCACCCTTTATGAACCAAGGCCTTTGTCAGCAGTATTGTGGTTTAAGAAGCAACCTAAGAGGAGTAGAGTATCAAAAACTATCAAATGATGGCTGGAGAAAGATGCTCCTTTCTAGCAGCTTCACCAAATATGGATAAAAAATTGTTTAAAAGTGGGTCCTTTAATCACAGAGGGAGAACACCACTGATTGTGTCTCGTAATAGATATGTAATACATTCATTATTTGTTTGGCTTACCTGTTTTCCTAGGTAGATATGCGTACTCTGAAACACATTTCTTTTCAATTTGAAATCATTGTCTGAATTTTAACTTGTTTAGTCAGAACAGCAGAAAAATACACACCAATGATTCTCACTGTATTCTGACAAGGACTATCTCATAGGATTTCATGATCAGCATTTCAATTTATACTCTGTTTCCTTTTCCTGGTCTAGAACCACTAGGGTTGCTTTATCTCACCAATTCTCCTTTCTCTCTTTAATTTATACTTTTCCATATGACAAGATGGGAAATTCCCTCTATCTATACTTTTTTTTTTACTGTTAAGATACTATCCCTTTTCCTGGTAGAATTTTTTTGGTCATAAAAACTAATCTGATATAGAGTCTAAGAGGACCCCATTCGGGAAACAAGAATTGTGCTAGTCCCCCAGCCTCCTTTCTCTAACAGATGATCTATTTAAGCCCATCATGGTAGTTCTGTACCCTTTGTCATGAACATGTGGGCCAATTGTAGCCAATGAGCTATTAGAGGATGTTTACTGGAGGCCTCTGGAAAAAAATTTCCTCCTCCTAAGGAAGATCCACAAGAGACATTATGTCTCCCTATGGACACTGTCAGGTCAGGATGTCATGCCTGGGACTGCTACCACCATCTTACTTGCAGAGGATGAGGCCTAACCTGGGAAGGCAGATGAGGGTTCTCAGTGAGGTTGAATCAACTATCTCTGAAGGCCATCCCAACTCAACACTTCTCTTTATGGGACGGCATAAGTTTTCATCTTACGTAAGCTGGGTCGTGTCAGGATTTGGCTTATTTGTACCTGACATCATCTCCCACAGCTAGGTCATCCTTCTTTAAATGTACAAGGAATTATTTGAAAGAAAAGATAAATGGATGTACCTCCTCAACTTATTGGTCAATAGGAATTGAGACTGACTCTACTGACAAAATGGAAGGACTCTTGGAGTTTTCCTTTAATGGTGAAAAAGAAGTTTTTAGATGCAAAACGATACAGTCTTGACTGCCCATTTCTCTACCATAATTAAGACAAAAATTAAAATTTGAAATTTTATTTGTTCAACTAAAAGATACTTCTTCATTCCTACTGTTCTTTCCTCTCAAGTGTCCAAAAATATTTCTAGATATTTTCTAATATCTTTGTTAAGGAACTCCCAGAAGTAATTTCTTAGAATCTATGGTGAATGTTAAAGAAATTTTGATTTCAAATAATTATCTAAGGATAAAGCAGTCAGCTGGAATGCCCACTGTCAGTAAATCCATGACATTTGGAATTTGAATCTATTTGTACCTCTGATTGCCAGTATTGAATTCCAAGCCAAAAAGTGAAATCAGTTTATATTCACCATGGCCCACTTTTTCTACACTTTGCCCTTTATTTGAAATAGAATTATTAAAAATTTTTAAAATTAAGATGTGCTATGGTTACACAAAAATAAATTCAAAATGGATTAAAGACCTAAATGTAAGGCCAGACACTATAAAACTCTTAGAGGAAAACATAGGCAGAACACTGTATGACATAAGTCACAGCAAGATCCTTTTTGACCCATCTCCTAGAGAAATGGAAATAAAAACAAAAATAAACAAACGGGACCTAATGAAACTTAAAAGCTTTTGCACAGCAAAGGAAAACATAAACAAGATGAAAAAGCAACCCTCAGAATGGGAAAAAATATTTGCAAATGAAGCAACTGACAGAGGATTAATCTCCAAAATTTACAAGCAGCTCATGCAGCTCAATATCAAAAAAACAAACAACCCAGTGCAAAAATGGGCAGAAGACCTAAATAGACATTTCTCCAAAGAAGGTATACAGATTGCCAACAGACACTTGAAAGGATGCTCAACATCACTGATCATTAGAGAAATGCAAATCAGAACTACAATGAGGTATCACCTCACACAGGTCAGAATGGCCATCGTCAAAAAATCTACAAACAATAAATGCTGGAGAGGGTGTGGAGAAAAGGGAACCCTCTTGCACTGTTGGTAGGAACATAAATTGATACAGCCACTATGGAGAACAATATGGAGGTTCCTTAAAAAACCAAAAATAGAACTACCATACGACCCAGCAATCCCACTACTGGGCATATACCCTGAGAAAACCATAATTCGAAAAGAGTCATGTACCACAATGTTCATTGCAGCTCTATTTACAATAGCCAGGACATGGAAGCAACCTAAGTGTCCATCGACAGATGAATGGATAAAGAAGATGTGGTACATATACACAATGGAATATTACTAGCCATAAAAAGAAACGAAATTGAGTTATTTGTAGTGAGATGGATGGACCTAGAGACTGTCATACAGAGTGAAGTAAGTCAGAAAGAGAAAAACAAATACCGTATGCTAACACATATATATGGAATCTAAAAAAAGAAAAGGAAATGGTTCTGAAGAACCTAGGGGCAGGACAGGAATAAAGACGCAGACGTAGAGAATAGATTTGAGGGCACGGGGAGGGGGAAGGGTAAGCTGGGACGAAGTGAGAGAGTAACTGACATATATACACTACCAAATGTAAAACCGATAGCTAGTGGGAAGCAGCCGCATAGCACAGGGAGATCAGCTGGGTGATTTGTGACCACCTAGAGGGGTGGGATAGGGAGGATGGGAGGGAGACATAAGAGGGAGGGGATATGGGGATATATGTATATGTATAGCTGATTCACTTTGTTATAAAGCAGAAACTAACACACCATTGTAAAGCAATTATACTCCAAAAAAGATGTTAAAAAAAAAATGAGGATGGATCTGTAAAAAAAAAAACAAAACCGGATGTGCTATGGTTGAAGATAAGGTGCTGTATACGTCAGCTTTGTTGTTTTGTATGTTTAGGAAGGAAGATAGTTTGCCTCTGGCGCTTTCCTGAGCAACAATTTGTAAAAAGTCTCCTCTGTGTGGTTAGGTGTAGGAAAGACAAAGAACGAAGGAATCTTCCTCTTATTCCTTCCCCTCCACTTGATGTTTGTTCTGGAGTAGCACTGAAAAAAATTATTCATGACACTAAGGCAGACTTTAATCAGGACCATTATGGTAGGTGTAGGGTCTACAGAGGTGGCATTTTTGCAGCAGGAAAGAGAGACAACTTCGAATGCAGCAAGGAAAAGTGGGGATTTATACAAGGAGCAAGGTGAGCGTCAATGGATAGAAAATTACTAAGAGGAGAACATCAGGGGCAAAAGGGGAATCTGGCTAAACCGACCTGACAGGATTCTTGCTGAAGGCAGGCCAGGGTGATCAGATATTACCTGGGGGATGCTGAGAGAAAAGGAAATTTGTCAGATATCCAGGGTGGGGAATCCTGGTGAAACCAACTGAACAGGATTCTTGCTACAATTGGGCGATGAGGCCCGGTAAGGATGGACACCAAGATCAAGGTCAAGGGGCTTCAAGGAGCCTGTCTAGAATTTGGTCAAGGAGAGAGTGCTTGTCAGTAGCAGGCTCCTCTGTTCTTTCTACTCTTCTGTAATTGTTTTTTTTTTTCCTGAGAAAGCAGAGAAAAGAAGAGGAGCAAGTGTTATTAATCAAACATCTGAGACCCTCTGAATCTCAGCTGTAATATTTGCAGGTTAACGTTATTCATCGTTATTAGTCTGTGTCATTGGTTTATAAAAAAGCCAAACTGTTTAAGGAGGTTGAGGTAACACACAGATGGGTGAAGGCAGAGTACTGTGGAAGAAAGGAGTTAAAAGTCAGAGGGTTTAGATGAGCTTTCTACCTCTAATATTCTCTAATGTTTACTGGCTGTGTGAGCTTGACGAGTTACTGAGCTTTTTAAATAGCAGTGTGATTGGCTGAATTCTAAGATGGGCCCCATGATGGCCAACTCCTGACATTCACACCTTTGTGTTATCTCCTCCCATAGCTTAAACCAACCAGTGTCAGTTTAACAGTAGGATGAGCCAGAAGTGGTGGTATGTCACCTCTGAGATTAGGTTATAAAAGACAGTGATCTCCCTTCCTCCCTCCCCCTCTCTCTCTGTCTCTGTCTCTCTCTTTCTCATTACTTGCTCTGGGGCAAGTCAAAAGCCCACATGAAGAAGGAACTGAAGGCTTCTTCCAACAGCCACCTGAGTGAGGCCTCCACAAGCCTTCAGCTGACTGCAGCCCCAGCACGCATCTCATTGCAGCCTCCTGAGGGACCCTGAGCCGGATCGACCAGCTAAGCTGCTCCTAGATTCCCCACCCTCAGAAACTCTGTGAGATAATTAATGTTATTTTAAGCTGCTAAGTTTTGGGGGGAATTGTTACTCAACAGTAGATAAAGACCCTTTGAATAATGCCTTTCTACCAATAATATAGTGAGGACTCAGTAAAAGCATGGATCAGAAAACACTTGGTAAACCTTAAAGTACGACATTTAGAACCAAACGAGTAGAGTGGAAGAAAAGTGTCTAGAAAAGCACTATCCAGAAGAACTTTATGTGAAGATGGAAGTGTTCTCTCCGCACTCTCCTGTGTGGTGCTGTTGAGCGCTTGGCATGTGGATAGTGCAAAATGAGGAACGGAATGTTTTGTTTTATTTTATTTTAATTCATTTAAATGTACATAGTCATAGGTGGCTAATGGTACCATTTTGGACAGAACAGGTGTGGAGGTTTCTAAACCCACAAATGACTATTCCAAAACAGAGTCAAGAGCACAGTACATAAATATCAGGATCATGTTTTCGTCTCCAGTTGTGACTTTTCTAAAGGAAGACTTGTGTTATTTATGTGATCTGGAGATTATGGATTGAGTTAAATTAAGCAATTATTTCCTTCCTTGTGTAAAAAACGGGCAATACATTTTGTGAAACTGGGTTTTCTGAGACCTCAGGGAGATTTACTTTTGTATGTACGTGTGAAATTTATTAGACATGAAATTACAGATTCAATTGACTGTCCCACACAGTTGGCTAATTTGCATGATTAATTGAAGGGGCATGCAATGAACCAACTGTGCCCGCAGTTACCCAGACTACACGGGGCACTGCTGATTCATCCACCTGGCGGGTGAAAGAGAGTTAATAACCTGGGTGTTTCCTGACACCACTTTACTCAGTGATGTCATTTGGTAAATATGTAACCCCAAGTGCAAAGCAACTACTCTTAATTACTTGCAATGACAGTTAAACCTGACTAAAGATATACTTCAGTGTATACAAAATTGTATCAGTTAAGGTTTGTAGGATGTCATGTATATTACCCTGTTAAAGTAGGAATGTTGAACTGGATTTTCTTATTCTTTCTAAATGATATCCGTTGAATTGTGCTCTGCAATATAGCTGATTGTCACTTAAATGTTGGCAATATCATAAGTTCCTATGTCATGTCAGATTATGTCTTTCATCCACAAGCTTGCAGTCACGTTATTGTAAGATAACTGTTGCGGCTCCAGACGTTGATCAAAACAGGATGAAGGAGAGCTGGCTATCCCCCAGTCATGGAAAAAAGTAAGAGTGGATCCTTATCTCATACTAGACACAAAAAGTTTCTCTTGATGAATGAAAGATGTAAGGCTGTAAGGCCCATGGTTTTTTTGTTTTTTGGTTATTGCCACGTGGCATATGGGAGCTTAGTTCCCCGACCAGGGATCGAACCCGTGTCCCCTGCAGTGGGAGCTCGGAGTCTTAGCCACTGGACTGCCAGGGAAATCCCCCAGTGGTTAAAATATTTAGAAGAAAATATAATAAAATAATTTATCTGAGGCTGTGGGAGTGTTTACTACATAAGACAAAATGTTCTAGCCATGAAAGAAAAGACTGACAAATTTAATTACATAAAAATTAAGAACCTCTGCTTAGACACCATGTTGAAAAGTAAAAATGTAAGCCACAGACTGGGAGAATACTTATGTAACAAATATAATTGACAAAAAATGAGTATCTTTAATGTAAAGAAGTTCTACAAATCAATAAGGAAAAGACTCAGTAGAAAAATAGGAAACTTTCAATAGAAAAATGGAAAAAAAGAAACCTATGAACCTGTGTTTCAGGCAGAGGAAGTGTGAATGGTGATTATTTTTGTAATGGGTTAAATTGTGCCCCACCCCATGTCCTAATCCTTAGATGTCCATGTCCTAATCTTTAAAACCTGTGAATTTGACGTTTTTGGAAAAAAGGGTCTTTGCAGATGTAATTAAATTAAGACTCTCGAAATAAGATCATCCTGGATTATTCAGGTAGGCCCTAAATCCAACGACAAGCATGCTTGTGAGAGTCATTCAGGTGAGAGACCCTCAGAGCTAAAAGGCTATATGAAGGCAAAGGTAGAGATTGGAGTCATGCAGTCACAAGCCAAGGAATGCCTGTGCCACCAGAAATCAGAAGATGCACAGAAGTATTCTTCCTGAGGGCTTTCAGAAGGAGCACAGCTCTACCAACACTTTGATTTGGGACTTCTGGCTTCCAGAACTGTGAGACAAAACATTTTTGTTGTTTCAAGCCACCCAGCGTGTGGTAATTTGTTACAGCAGACTTAAGAAACTGATACAGTACATAAGAAGAGATACTTTCATTAGTTATTAGACAAACAAAAGTTAAAGCCCCAATGTAATACCCAATACACAAACCATATTGGCAAAAATTAAGATGTCCAATCATATGAGAGGTGGTAAAGATATGGCTCAACAAGAACTCATACCATACTGGTAAGGCTGTAAATTGGTGCAACTACTTTGGAAAACAATTAGGTATTACCTTGTGAAGATGAATCTGTACGTATCCAGCAATTCTACGACTAGGTTTCACACAACCAAGAGGGACTCAGAAACGTGTAGACCAGGAGATATCTATAAGAAAATTCACACCCACTTTGTTCATTGAAAACAAAACCTAGAAAACACACAAATGTCCAGCAAGAGGGGAATGAATAAATAAATTGCATCATCTTCACACTATAAATTTACACAGGGCCAGTGAATGTACCATAGTTACATGTAACAACATGAATGATCCCATGCAGCGCAGCATGTGGGATCTTAGTTCCCCTACCAATGATGGAACCTGTGCCCCCTGCAGTGGAAGTGTGGAGTCCTAACCACTGGACCACTAGGGTATTCCCCTGAGTGATTTTTAGAAATATAGTATGGAGCAAGAAATAGAAATTGCAGAAAGTTTGCTCAAAGTCCAGCAAAACTAAACAGTATGTTACTTATGGAAATATACATAAGATGTAGCATATTCATTTTTTAAAAAGGGATAGTGGTTACTTGGAGAGAGGAGGCTGGTGATGGGATAGGGAGATGTATGCCAGTACAAGAATATTCTGGTCCTGAGATGGGGAATGGGTCCCTAGTTGATTGTATTCATTCGTGCTTATTAATTAAAAATATGTTACAAAAGTTCTTTTTTAATATATTACTATTAAAAATACTTAATATCAAAACAAAACTAAAAGTAAAGAAGAATGTTATAATAATTAGGGCTACGCAGAGATCATCCATAACCTCAAGCTGTCAACGTGTCTGTTGAATATCCTTTTGACAGGTATCTGAAGAGATGGAGGGTAGCAAGAATGGATATAACCTCACACACAGAAATAGAAGGAAATAAAATAACCCTCTGCATATATGTTGAAGTGAGAATAGCTGTTACAGCAGGCAAAAGAGAAATGGGCCATAGATGAGAGGAAGGGAGATAAGACTGCTCGGATGAAAGTCTGATGCATCACCAAAGCTTTCCCAGATACTTAAAGTCCTGAGAGTCATGCTTTGAGTAAGGATGACTTAGTGGGATGAGCACGGCAAGGCAGCCAGGTGCTCTTAGAGAAAAAAAAAATTCGAAGTTTCAGAGTGTACACTAGGATATCTCCCCGGGCCTCATCGCTAGTGTGCATATGGATGTAACCTTGCAACCTGAGCTTGTGTCAGCTGTTCTAAATGAGTGTGTGTGAAGGTGGGCAGAGTTCAATCTTGTACATGTATGCTTAGGTCTTCACTGCAAAACCCCAGGGCCTAATAAGGTTTGCACATTCACTTCTTGGCTGTGGGGAATTATCCTATTTGAAGCGTGCCATCTGTTTCCAGTTGGGACCCTAACTGATACAAGCAGGCCTATTAATTACCTCTCTCAAACCAGCTGTTGGCAATCCTAGGCGTGGTTTCCTGGCAGCTATTACCCTACACTACTTGCCTCTATTCCCTGTAAACAAAGGTGTCAGTATAGAGCAGTGATTCTCGAAGTGCCTTCTCAGACCAGCAGCTCCAGCCTTACCTGGGAACTTGTTAGAAATGCAAAGATCACCCACCCAAGGCCTACTGAGTCCAAAACTCTGGAGGTGGGCGGAGTAACCTGTTTCAAGAAGCCCTTCAGGTGATTCTATATGTGTTAAAGCATGAGAACCATTAGCAAAAGGAACTCACAATGCAGCATCTTGAAGATCATATTTTATGTTCAAAATAAAAATTTTAGCTCCTTAAGGTGTATAACATGATGCTTTGATATACATATACGTAGTAAAATGATTACTACAATCAAGCTAATTAACATCTCCCTGTCTTCACAGAGTAATTATCTTTTTTTGTGTCTGGTGAGAGCACCTCCCAGAATCTAGGTTCTTAGCAAATTTCCAGTACACAGTACAGTATTATTCACTGTAGACACCATGCTGTACATAAGTTCTCTAGAACTCATTCATCCTACATAACTGAAACTTTGACCTTTATCTCCTTTGACAAATATCTCCCCATTTCCCCCACCTCCCCACTCCTGATAACCATCATTCTATTCTCTGCTTCCGTAATTTTGACTTTTCTAGACTCCACATACAAGTGAGATCATGCAGTATTTTACTTTCTGTGCCAGGCTTATTTTGCTTACCATAATGCCCTCCAGGTTCATCCATTTGTTACAAATGGCAGGATCTCTTTCTTGCTAAAGGCTGAGTGATATTCCATTATATGTACCACAATTTCTTTATCTGCTGAATTTGTTTTCGTACCCTGGCTATGGTGAATAATGCTGTAATGAACATGGCTAAGGTACTGATTTCATTTCCCTTGAATATATACCCAGGAGAAGGATGACTGGATTGTTTGGTCATTCTATTTTTAATTTTTTGAGGAACCTCCCTACTGTTTTTCATAATGACTGTACCAATTTACATTCCCACCAACAGTGCGCACGGATTCTCTTTTCTCCACACCTTCTCCAGCATTTGTTGTCTTTTGTCTTTTTGGTAATAGCGCACACTTGTTAGGAAACAAGTGTGAAGTGATATTTCATTGCAGTTTTGATTTGCATTTCCCTGATGATTAGTGGTGCTGAGCATTTTTTCATCTGTTGGCCATCTGTATGTCTTCTTTGGGAAAAAATGTCTGTTCAAGTCCTCTGTTCAAGTCCTCTGTCCATTTTTTTCATCGGATTATTATTATTATTTTGCTATTGAGTTTTATGAGTTCCTTATATGCCTTGGGTATTAACCCCTTATCAGATATATGGCTTGCAAATATTTTCTCCCATTCTGTAGGTTGCCTTTTCATTTTGTTGATTATTTCCTTTGATGAGCAGAAGCTTTTTAGTTTGATATAGTCCTTGTTTATTTTCACTTTTGTTGCCCGTGCTTTTGGTGTCATAGCCAAAAAAATCATTGCCCTGATCAATGTCAAGGAACTTTTCCCTGTGTTTTCTTCTAGGAGTTTTACCTGTTTTAGTAAGAACTTATGTTTAAGACTTTACTCCATTTTGAGTTGATTTTTGTATATAGTGTAAGGTAAGGGTTCAATTTCTTTCTTTGTATGTGGTTATCTAGTTTTCACAGCACCATTTATTGGAGAGACTCTCTTTTGTCTATTGTGTATGCCTGGTGCTCTTGTTGAAAATTAGTTGACCCTATATGCTTGGGTTTATTTCTGGGCTCTCTATTCTCTTCTGTTGGCCTATGTGTCTGTTTTTATGGTAGTGCCATACTGTTTTGACGAGTGTAGCTTTGTAATAAAACACAGCCTGAAGGGAGGAAGGAAGGGGTTATTAGAACCCAGGAAGAAAGAGTCAGGTTTGGCCACCTTGAGAAAGCAGTGACATGTCAGTGAAGAACACAGCCAGTCCAAGGTAAATGCACAGGGAGGGAAACAGGAGAATAAATGTCCTGACCTCAGTAGCCTCCCTCCCCTCCCTCTGTCTTCCACCTGAGCACCCCATGGGAACAAGAGAGCAAGGGAGACCTTGATGCCATCCCCACGACTCCATCTCTGGGGGCACAGAGCAGAGTGTAGAAGGGTAGAGGGGCAAGTGAAAGGTATTAGGCATCTTCCAATCCATGTCTTTTATTTAGCAGCCCTAACTGCAAATGCGAGTTGAGGGAGAGGTGATGGTACCAGAGACAGGTAACACACATTTCAAGTTCTTGTCTCATTTTCTGAAATCCTGTTTAGGACATAGCACAATCTGAGTTAAGATGACTGAGACTTATGGAATTCTCCCACACTGTAGAGTGGAAGAATTTAGGAGAGAAGCTTAAAAAGTAGGGGGGAAATTTTTCCTCTAGATGAATGTAATGTGGGACCAGTCTCAGGGGATCATTATACCATTATGTTAAGTGACTCAAGGCTATATCAACAATGTCCTAAATAGATTACTTTATTGGAGATTAATGAACTGAGTGATCCTATTGAAGAAATTTTTGTTTGTGATCATCATCTAACTCTACAGGCCATACCCTTTCTAAATTTGGTAGTGAGAGGAAAAAAAAAAAGAAGAAACAATTTCAGCGTGTGATAATTACTCTAGTCACAGTAACAAGGCAAAGGTAGACCAGGGTCTAGTAGCTTGAGTCCAAGAAAGAACTTGGTAGCTTATTGGGGAAATAGGGTTTACTATGTTAATTTTGTGGATTGGTTACCAAACCTAACTCTGTGACAGTGGGCAGAGAAATACTAGTTATCTTCCAGCAGGATTTACTGTTTGAGGGGGTCCTTGAGAGGATCTCAGCTACTCCTACTACTTTCAGTGCTTTGTTGAGACCTGATAAGCCAATGTTGCAAGTAGATGACGTAACCGTGTTTGGGAGAATGTTAGAGCTCAAGGAACGGTTCTCTAAAATTCTCTACATCTCAGATAAGGACTAAAAATTATCCTTTGAAAAACTACAGTTTTGTCATGACCTCGTAAATTATTTATAGCATTATATTCCAAGACTGCTACGACTACCACCTGGTCAGCTCCTAGGAATTAAGGTCTTCTTAGGCTTCAATATTTAATGCTTATTGCACAGAACATAGCACCTATCAAAAACTCATTGCTTAATCTTTAGTTTAATAAAAATTACTATTTGTTCACTTCTAACATTTCTTGATTTTTTTTTTTTTTTTTTGGAAAGCCTCCTTTATCAAGTCTCTTAATGACTCTCTGAGGTAAAGTGCATTTTGATTAAATAGTCAGCCATTAAATGCATTTACATGTGCTTCATTTGGCACTGACTCCCTGGTATCATATTTGCTTGGATATGAAATGAAAGGTTCTGGAAATGAGTTGAATACTTTGACTACAGAAGCCTAAATAACTGGTTTACCTCTGTTTTTTGGGTTTTCCTTTTTTGAACTTGTACTTGGTCATCTCTGGTCTGTTTATATTCACTCTGAAGAGGCAACAAAGAGATAAGCCTCTAAATTTTGTCTGAAATATAGGATAGATAGCTAAACATCCATTTGCCTAGAAATGTGCTAGTTCTGAGATGTCCTGTTGAAGTAAAATTATATTTAATTTGCCTTTAGACTGTGTATATGTATTCTGAACAGGTTTAGCAATGGGAATATATTCTGGATTCCCTTTAAGTCCAGATACTTCCAGTTGAATAGTTATTTATGAATAGTGGTTTTATTTTAGTGCGTGTTTTAAATACAGTAAGTGATTCTGTTAAGAGGGCTAACTTTTCAGTAGACTTTACCAATTCGAGTCAACCCATTTCTGAAAATCTTCAGGATGCACTAAATTCTTTCTTTTTTAAGTTTAATGTTCTTCTGAAATGGATAAAAAGTTAGCTTTTGAATTCTACTATATAGGCAACTTCTATTTGGTATTGCATTTTATTTTAAATTTTGATTCTGTAAAGGTTAAGCAGCTTCACATCTAGCTCTGAGAAGGTTTCAAAGAGGAGCAAAAGTCTTATTAATATCACAGTGTTTAGACCACTGAGTATCACCTTTACTTTGCTGCCCCACACAGGCTGCATACCTAGGACGCAGTGACTCTGATCCTGACGCTTCTTGAGAAGGAAGAAAGCAGGCACGGCCTCCAGGACAGCGGCCACAAATACTTGCTGTGTTCATGAAGCAGCTTTTTCCCAGCTAATCGTGCCACTCTGACCATTATCTTGGCATGCGGCACTAATTCATTTTTGGGTGAGATTACATAGTCGAATGTAGAAAGCTAATTTGAAATACCCACTTTAAAATGTGGTGAATGTTTTCATGCATTCTATGAAATTACCTGCCAGTTGACTTTACTTTAGGCGCAGATCTGCCCCTTTGCATGTGCAGAGACTTCTTTTTCAATGCATCTACCCAGTATTCACGTGTACAAAGTTTATGGAAATACTGTTTTGCTGAAGCATACAAGTGATACAATGAAAAGCTCATGGGGTTTGCAGCCAGACAGACCTAGATTAGGCTGCTATTTCTGATGAGGGACAAATTTCTTAAGAGCTCGGAGCCTGAGTTTTCTTATCTAAAAATGTACATAATAATATTTCCCCAATAGGTTATTGAAATAACATGTATAAGAATCTAACAAAGTCTGAAACTTAGCAAGTCCTAGAGTATAGGTTTCAACTTTCTCCCTTTTTAAAAATATATTTATCTATTAACTGAGGTAAAACATATCCAAATTCTATTTATTTGAGCAATAATCTAAAAGTCTGCTTTATATCTTTAAAAGGCATATATTAGAAAATTGTTATATAGGAAATTCGATCTCCTAGCATAATACAACTCTTCAAGCCGAACTCTAATAAGCTTTCTTCCAAAGATTTGGGTCTTTAAACTATCTTTAGCCCCATTATCAGTGTTTCAGATAGGGCCATTTGGATGCAAATTAGCCAGAAAATGAACTCCGATAGAAGTATTTATTTAGAGACCAATGTTGTAGTACTCTGATCCAAAGAACTTCCTCACAAAATGGGATCACACAAAGGTCAGTGATAATAAAACAAAAACATAAATCAAAGTAGAATCTTCCTGTAAATTAACAGCAATATATTCAGTTATTACATCAGTCAGGATTATTTATAAATATGTCAATAAATAGTGTAACATCTCATGGTTTCTCTTCATGTTCCTCAGTTTATACAATTTGCAGTACTTTATAATGTACCTCCGTAATGTAAAAGAAACCCATTGTTTAAGAAATATCCAATTACCTAGCCTAAGAAGCACCTGTGTCCTCCCTTTACTTATCCTAGGATGTTTATTGCTGTAAACCTGTTATTCTTCTGTGCTGGTGGATCTCAAACTTTATCAGGTGTCGGAACTGCTAAGAGCTGGACCCTACCCTCAGAGTGTTGGATTCAGTAGATCTGGGTTGAGGCCTGAGAATCTGCATGTCTAACAAGTCCCCAGGTGATGTGATGCTGCTCTTGCTTTGGCTGGAAGAGCAGGAAAGGAAATGCATAATGCTCAGAGACAATACAGACCCCCCACTGTTTTTCTCTCTGCTCTCTCATGCTCCAGTCTTAGAACAGAGCTGTAGCCAAACCACAGTCCCGCTGAGAGAAAAATGTTTTGTGCTGTAAGCCTTTGAGATTTGGGGGTTGTTTGTTATGCCAGCAAAAGCCGACTAATGCATATCGGTTCACTGTGACATTATTTAAATAGTAACGATCTAAATATTCGGAAATGATCTAAATATTTGGAAATGATCTAAATATTCATTAAAAAGATTGAATGAATAAATCGTGTAATCTTCAGATAGTGGGATAAAATATAGCAGTTAAACTGAGTGAACAAATGCCATCTATGTCAATAAATAAATCTTAAAAACAATGATGAGGGTAAAAATACTCACTGCAGCAGGCTACCTGCAGTCTAATGCAATTTACATAAATTTTAGAAAATGCCAAATACTCTCCTGTATTACTTATGGACATATACATAGTGAAATTGTTAAAATATGAATGAAATAATAAATTCTAAATTCAGAAGAGTGGTTACCTGTCAGAGGGGAGTGAAAAGAATGAGTATGGTGAGGAATGAAGAACCTGTATCTGTAGAGTTTTGTTTCTTCATAGAATGAGGAACAGATGTCAAGATTGGACAAAGCCAGATGATGGGGACACGGATGTACTAGTCTGTATTCTTTCCTTTATGCTTGGAGTAGTTCACAACACAGTAAAGCATATCTTTTAAAGGAAGGAGCTTCCATTAGTAATGGGTTTTGACAACTCATGGGGTCCAGCAGCTTTAGGTGTGTGGCCAATGAGTGAAGCTGGCATTCTGAGATTCTCACAGGTTAAAAGAACAAAACAATAGAAATAAGTGGCTCAAAATATTTGTGGTTCAGTCTTATATTTTAAACATGGACACAGATATCAAGCCGTGTAGTGTCAGTAAGCATACATACCAGGTATTTCCTTTTTCCTGAATGCTGATTCACTTACTTGGCTGGAAAATTCGATTTGATTTGAATTCAGTAAAAATGCTTGGATAGGCTTTCAGAGGTTACACACAAAGCCCAATTTCCTCTCAGTTTTTTTTGTTTTGTTTTGTTTACTGGAGACAAGAAAAGAGGATAATTGGGGTGGGTGTGATTGTTTCAAAACTTTACCCACTTCCTTCCTTTCCCTTCAGGAGGAAGGCAAAAATATAGTGTTGCTTTAAAACCTCTACAGCACATCGGAATAATCTGGAGAGCTTTTGAAAAGCACAATTTTCCAGGCCTTGCCTCACATCCTAGTAAATCTGAATTTTCCAAATATGAGGCAGAGAATCTATTTATTTATTCATTCATTCATTTATTTAAAATCTTTCTACAGTTACTGTTATCTTCATGAGACCACAGTCCCCCAAAGCCCCACCAGCTGAGAGTTTCTCTTGTAAATTTGCTGCTCACTGCAGGATATTGTCCATTATGTCTATCTTATAAAGCAGTTAGCAAGTGCTAAAAACAAAGCCAACCAATAAATAAATTAGGAACATTGTATATAAATTGATTTACACAAGTGTTATAAAATAATAGAGCAGCCCAATTATAGTGTTACCCTACCAAGCCCTGGATGTTGAGCTTCATTTAGAAGTTTGCATATATGAAAGGTTATCTTGTAGCTATGCTAAGAGTATTTGTGTTCCCTGGGTGTGTGAGCCTTCTATTAAAAATATCGTTAGCTCTTCTATTCAAGGTGTAGGGTATGCAACCGCAAAGCTTGGGAGGGCACTGACTTTGAAACTGGTGTCTTTCAAACTGAAATTGTTGTAGTGATGACCTTTTGTAGGTTTTCTTTTAAAGAATATCTGTGTGTTCTTGAAAATTAATCTTTATTAAAATATTAATATATTTTTATGATTAAAACTTAAATGCTAACTTTTTATTGGTGTGAGTGTGTGTGTGTGTTGTAACCCAGGGAAGCAAGAATGAAGATAAAAGGGAAAAGAAGCAGAAAAGGAAAAAAGCAAATATAAGACAGCGTATCACCAGTTGCTGCCGTTCTACTGGGAAATAACAGCCGGTTGCCTGGCCGTGAGGGGTTTCTTCTGAGAGGCTACACGGAGCCATTGCCTCTCGGAACCAGGTGGGCGAGAAGGAAGGGTAAAGAATCTGCCCGCTCCTTCCCTTCTTCCGTCTCTCATTGGTCAAGGTCGGCCTCGGTCCCTGGTTCTCTCCCCGAGGCCCGGCAGGCAGCCTGGGTAACAGAGCCCCTGCATGTGGAGCACGCTGGTGAGCAGGGCCAAGTTCTGGCAGCTGTGTCTGCAGCGTGCAGCCTGGAGGCTCGCTAGGTGAGCAGGTGCACTAGGGATGACCTAAGAAGTCCGGGTGGGATGGTAGACACGTGCAGTCAGAGGCGTGAGATGAGGTGCCGTGGGGTCGTGCCAGCGGCGACTCAGAGGACAGGGAGCAGCTGTGCGGTGGGCCCAGCGAGGGAGGGCGCTACAACCGCTGGCCTCCACCCTGAGGTGGTGAAGGAGCGCAATGAGCCTTTCTTACCTGAAGTCTCTCTGCGGCTGTGCTTGGTGCCAGTCTGGCCTTCTTGCGGGGTCTTCAATAGCACTAAGCCAAAAACTATAGCCAAGCAAATCCTGGGAGGCACATAACTGGGGCCGCTGCACCAAGTCTGCAGTACAGGCAACAGAGAACATGACCTGAGGCCTCTTGTCGTGCCAGAAAGTAAGGCGGCTGCCAAACTTGGGTTGTGTCAAAAGGACACACGTGCCAATTGGACAGCATCTATTGCTCAAAACCATGACAATTTCAGGGGCAAAAAGAATAATGAGTGCAATGGATGGCCACACAAGGACTCTATAGAATAGAAATTCATGGATGAATAGTGGTGGTCCGAAAGTGAATTGTGGCTGCCAAAGGCAGGGGTGGAGGCTGGGGAATTTGGGTGAAGGGGTCAAAGGACAAACTTCCAGTTATAAGACAAATAAGGCCCGGGGATGCCACGTCCAGCGTGGCGACTATAGTTAACACGGCTATATGGTACATTTAAGAGCTGCTTAGAGAGTAGATCCTAAAAGTTCTCGTCACAAGGGAAAAAAATCTTTTTTGTAACTATATGAGGAAATGCATGTTAACTAAACTGATTGTGGTGATTATTTCATAATATGTGTAGGTCAAGTCATTATGTAGTACATTGTAAAGGTATACAGTGTTGTATGTCAATTATATCTCAATGAACTGAAAATAAATAAATAAAATGCAGAAGGAAGGATAGAATTTGAGAATTTGCTTTTTGCAAACTTTAATAAAATAGTGGGTCTAGGCAGTGATAAACAGAGGCTCTTAAAACCATTAGATAAAAAGTTAAGGGGAAAACTTTATAAGGGATGGAGCAGCCTGATGATGCCAGAACGCACTGATCAATATTATCACTAAAAGTGGAACAGGCAACCAGACACTAAGTACCTACTGTGAAGTGCTCATGCCTCGAAAATGGAACCTGAATCTAATTCAGGTTGATCTACGAGTTCACATGAAATATGAGAGACAGAAGAACACAGAAATTGATACCTTGAGGATGCAAGCTGCCAAATTCGGAATAAGGAAATCTCAAAAGACAAAAGAACCCATTTTCCAGCAAATGGCATAGAAAAAATGAGAGTGAGACACAAAAACAGTAAATGTTTAAAAAGGGCTTGGAAAACATGTCAGCGAAATACAGTTTTAGGATCTTGTTTGGATTGTGATTCAAACAAACCAACTTTGAAATGCATTTTACAGAAAATCTGGTAAAATTGGACATAAACTGGGTGTTAGATGATATTACAGATTTGTTGCAAATTTTGTCAAGTGTGATTATGTCATTGTGATTATGTTTTTTCTTTTAAAGTCCTTATCTGTTAGATATACTGAAGTATTTACGGGTGAAACCATATGATGACTGGGATTTGCTTTTAAAAATCCAGAAGAGGGTAAAAAAGTGGGGATGATTAGATGAGAAAGCAGGGACAAAATGTTGCCAGCTTGTTGAAGTTGGGTGGGAATACGTGGCTTTCATTATACTGTTATCGCTACCTTTGTGTATGTTTGAAAATCTATAGTAAAAGGTTAGAAAATGAAAATACATGACCAAGTTCTTTTTAAGCAAACACACAACCTCCCATGGGTTCTGATGAATCAGCCAGCTTTGGGAATCATTTAGGTAGAGAGGACCTCGGAATGAAGGAGGGGTAAGTATAGAGAGGCTGGAACAACCCGTCCCCCCCGACACTACCCTTCCCCCATCTCAAGTGCCACTGTTCCCAGTTGCTTTCCCACCCCCAGTGGCTGCAGTCTCAGCATTGGCTAGTGGATTATGCTCAAGGGTTCACAATCTCGATGATGAGCAGACAGTGCAGAAGAACTCAGGATGCAGGAGCACCTGCTTGATGTTATAGCTGGTAGTTCTATTAAAATTCCTTCTCTGATCTAAGAAAAAGATTAATGGGTATTAATATTTAGCTTCTATTTCCATGAAAAAGCCTGTGGAAAAGCATTTTGCAAAACATCTATGGTAACTAATCCAGAAAATAAATCAAATTAGTCACTGCTGAGGGCTTGCATTACAAACCAAAATAAGATACGTTTTTTGATGAGTGGCTAGCTTGAGGGTAGAACTTCATGGTTTTATGACACAACATTTACTATTAATTATTTCCCAGTTAGTTTAGCTCATAAGATGCTATGGAAATAGCACTGAGCTGGATATCCTGAGACCAGGTTTTGATTTTGGATCTTTCAGTGGCAAGCCGTGGGACTTTCTTCGAGTTACTCCCTCTGAGGTTCAATTTTTTCATTTCTAAACAGAAAAAAGAATAGGTGTCTGAGGTCCTTCCAGCTATAAAATTCTATTTGTCTCTGAATTTAAAAAATGTTCTCATTCCTTTGCCTGCACAATTTCATTTATTCCTAATAACAACCTTATGACATAGGAAGTTTTATTATTCACACACTGACAGATGCAGAAACTGAGAATAGACAATAAATAATCTGATGAAGTCAATTCTCAATAGTTGTTGAACAGTGAAAGTTTAGGTGTGACCCAATTTTCATTCTCATAGAAATATCCAGTCATTGAGTTTTCCTATGTGTGCTGGTATTTACTATTAGTAGTTGAGGCTCAATGGATTTAGACTTTTGCAATCATTGGAAACTCTGAAATATTAGAGAAGTTTGATATGTCTAACAATTATAAAAATTTTGCATCTCAATACAAACTATCATTTTTAAAATACAATGGTATTTCTGTAAAATAGGTTCCTTTCCAACTGGATTTGTGTGTATGTGTGAAAATAAGTTTCCTAAAATTTCAAGAGAATTAAATGAATCGATAGTATATATTATGTCTAAGATGTCTTGTAAAATAAACGAAAGGTCTCTAAATTTTAAAAGACAAAATTTATACATCTAATAAGTATTTAGTGAGCATTCGCTATGGAACTCTTTGTTCTGAATGAATTTGAATCTTTAGTGTGGTTCAAAAACTACCCGGATGGGATTAGGGTCAGTTCCTGTCTAGGTTCCCTGGAATAGAGCCTGTTATCTACCTGATTTCCAGGGTCATTGCCCTGTTAGACCACACCAATGGTATTTTGGCCCTGTAATCAACATCCTGGCATCCATGAGAAAGTTCAAAATGCCACTACTTATGCTACATAACGGAACCTTGCACATAATCGAGGTACTCAGCAAGTAACTATTGAATTAAAGCTAACATGAAGACATGTTCCTTTAGGAAAAAAAGTAGCCGAGGTTAAGGCCATTTGAGCAGGTGAGATTTCAGGTGGCAATAAATCAGGTTACTATTTTAAGGGCAATAGATATTTGGTTCTTTGTGGATTTGCTTGTGCAAAACTAGACCTGTGTTGTTCTAAAGATTTGATATCCACAGTGACAATGAGAGTAAAGATACCTGTTTTTTCACTTTATACTTTTCAAAGCACTTTGATTATGTTATCTCATTTAATTTTTAATATCAATTCTTGATGACTCTTTCATGTAAACACTGGCTTAAATTTTACGTGGAAAATGGACAAACCCAGTCTTGTGAGGGGATAGTGTCCTCCTGCTAAAAATAATGTAATGAAAGAGATAGAAGTGTACTTTGGAGGCAACACTCTTGGCTAAAAAGCCCCGACATCATTGGGGAAAACTTTCATGTTAATGCTACCTCTTTAGGTCTGAATGTTCTGGTGAAATGAAGGGGAAATATGAGGATGGGTAAATTAAAAGTCATGCTGCCCTGTTTTAAATTGTATGACCATAAAAATTATGTCTTTACAAAACTTTTTTTCTAATTTATAGTGCTTTTTTTTTTTTAATTTTTATTTATTTATTTATGGCTGTGTTGGGTCTTCGTTTCTGTGCGAGGGTTTTCTCTAGCTGTGGCAAGCGGGGGCCACTCTTCATCGCGGTGCGCGGGCCTCTCACTATCGCGGCCTCTCTTGTTGCGGAGCACAGGCTCCAGACGCGCAGGCTCAGCAATTATGGCTCACGGGCCTAGTTGCTTCGGGGCCTGTGGGATCTTCCCAGACCAGGGTTCGAACCCGTGTCCCCTGCATTGACAGGCGGATTCTCAACCACTGCGCCACCAGGGAAGCTCTATAGTGCATTTTAATAAACATAATTCAGTTGTTTAATTCCCAGTAGCACTGAACAGAAAGCAACACTGTAGGTGGCTGATTAATATTTTATGTTTATCTTTAGTAACTAACCATGTCAATATGTGAAGATGTTCTGAAAGCAACAACATATTCAAAACAAACTTCCTTTGCTATTTGATTTCCTTGAGATATTTCATTTTTAAAAGTGTTTATATTAAAGCTTTTCAAATGTTGTATAGCTTAGCCAAATAGTATTTGTACTATACATTTAATAAAATTTAAATAAAAGTTTAAGGGTAGAAAATTATTGGCATAAGAGTTTAAGGAAAGTTTCTTTCCTATTATCACCTGCTATATATAGATCTTTATACCTTCATATACTTTGGAATAAACAATTTAAGTTCAGGTTGTTTCCTTTTAAACTTCTCAGAGTTTGTCCAGATTTTCCTTTATGTTATCAATAAGTGTGTTATTATCTCTGTCTTGTACCATCATGTACCACTAATTTATATTTTCCCAACCCTTCACAAAGAGCTTAGTGTATCAAATCTTCATTTTTCAGGTGATACATAATATTTAGTAAAAGGCATGATCTTTCTTAAATGAAATAATTTCAGTTAATATCATCATTGAGATGATTCAGGTAAACTTATCGACAAGAGAGACCATATTTTATAAATATTCATAAAACATTCCAAATATTTAATAACTGATAAGGCTAGGGCACTGGCCAATCAGAACAGACAGGAGCCATAAAGTTGAACAAAGTCCTGCAGGCCCCTTTGGGGCCAGATATTAACCCTTTAGCTGCTGGATCCTGAGAAGGGAGGAAGGAGGGGACAAACCAAGAGAGAGGTAGAGGAGGGATGAGGAAGCTCCTGGGGGCTCATGACAGTGACTATGTATATATACCATGGTGTCTCAACCTTGGCACTACTGGCGTTTTGGGACCAATAATTCTTTGTCATTGGGACCTGTCCTTCGCACACTAGGATACTCAGGTGTATCTCTAGCTTCTACTCACTGGGTTCCATTATCACTGCCCCCTTAGTTATGACAACTAGAAATGTCTCCAGATATTGTCAAATGTCTCCTGGGAGGCTGAGAACCACTGTTCTATATCATCTGGTACTGAAATATTTCAATATCCTAACAACCGTTACACTCATGCCCCCGCTCACAGTGTCTTAAACTGTTACCTGCCTTAGAGAGCTTAATAAAGATTTGATGAATGAATGGATAACTTATGCAGTCAGTCAATACACTGGGAATAACCTTTCAGGAAAGGTTGATGCATACGTCATCTATTGTATTTGAGTGTAGGTACATCTTGATTTACGGCTAAACAGGTGTTTAGTGAGTCCCTTCACCATGTTGGCCACAGTATTTGACACTGTGGAGGCCGCTGGGACATGAGGTCTAGGGTTCATTGTCTGCAACTCTTCTCACTTCATGTACACTCTCTTTGGATCATTTCTTCCACTCTCAAGGTTTTCACTTATACGCAGATATATCCTACATTTGCATCTCTATCCCTCTTTCTGCACTTAAGCTGCATTTCTACTGGCCATGCATATATTATACTTTAAATAGGAAATGTAGAAAACTGAACTAGCTTTTGCCTCCCCTCTCTGCATCAGGACAAACTCTTTGTCCTATTTTACCTAAATTAATTAGATCATTATCACCTCATTCATGGTGGAAATCTAGCTAACTCTTGCAATTCCTACATGTAATCAACAATCATGTCCAGTTTTAACCCAACCACCAAATAGTTTGGATTTCATTCCCTTCTCTTTGTCTTCACTCCACTGGACTAATTCTAGTCTCCTGACTGGTCTTCCAGACTCTGGTGTGTTCTCTCAAATCCAAACTTCACACTGCTTCCTGCACCATCTAGCTAATTGGCAACTCAATGCCATGCTAACGTGCTTCTGTTTTCTAAAGGATAAAATCTAAGCTCTTTAGCACAGCTTTCTAGGTTCTCCCTAACCTGGCCTCTACTGAGTCTTAGAATCTCCAACTTAGCATTTTCTGCTCCAGCAATTCAGAACAGCTGTCAGTTACCTGTTACCCTATGATCAACTTGGCCCTTCTACCTGGAATACCCTCTTGACCCTTTGTTACCTAACCAACTCCTCATCCTTCAGTTCAAGTGACACCTCTTCTAGGAAGTCTTCCCTGAGTTGTTTACCCTGGGCTCAGTAGCTCTGTCATTTATGGTACTCTGGGCCCTCCTTAACTGTAGCGTTGTCAGCCTGGGCTGAAATGGTCTATTTAACTCTTGTTTGGTTCACCAGTAGGACTGAGACTATGTCTCATTCATCTTTATATCCTCAGTTCCTTGCATAGGTGCTTAATAAATTCTTTCACTATGATCTCAATTATGGGGAAAAAAACCCCAAAACCTAGATGTACAGATATCGCGAAAAAAAAAAGACCAGAAGGATAGCCACGTAACATAGATTCTATACTTTTGACATTTCATTGGTACTTTCTCTCACCTTGGCCACAAGAAGTATTGGTGTAAAGCTTATCCACATTACTACATTACATAAGGAAAATAAAGTTGCTTTGCAAATTTTGGGGAAGGCTGGAAAGGAATGGGGTGAGGGGGAGAAAGGGAAGAAGAGGCAACAGCAATAACAAAAATATAAACTTTGCTAACTGTATCCCATTAAACCAGTGTTCTCCAAACCTATAACCCTACTTCAACCGGGAAAAATGGAAAAGCAGACTAGAAGTCCAATGATAATAGTTCTGCTTACTTCCTTTGTTAATTGTGAACAATGCCCAGCCCTCCTTCCTCACCACCCAGACACCCTAAAAAAACTTTTTGAAAACAATTACATTTTACGATTTTTTTTTTCTGCAGCTTTCAGGACTCAAGCTCAACTGAGAACATAAGGCTAGCAGATGAGCATAGTTTTAAAGAAGTTATAATATTTGGGTTGAAATTCCCTACTCTGTTAATTATGGCTCTGAAGACTTCTTGTCATAATAGCAAAATTTCACAACCCCTTGACATTAGAATGTTGATACTCAGGCCCTAGTGCAGCTGCCCACGCATGAGGCCAACAGATGGGCATAGTGTTTAAAAAAAAGAGCTGCGTTGCTAAGGTTCAAATTCTCTAATCCCATCACCAAGGCTCTGAAAGCTCACTGCTTGAAAAAGGGGCTGGCTGCTTCCTCATCTGAAGAACCTGGTAGTCCTTTGGTGCCCTTCCCGTCCCAGCCCAGCTCCACACTTGGAGTTGCAGAGAGAAGGGTGTTAAGAAACCATGGCTAACTCAGCTAAAGTGTCATGAAAGATATTCCTGTGGCTGACTTATAATCATGATTCTAACCCTCACCTGGTGCTATTCTGGCAGAACACTTAGGAAGAGGGATAAAGATAACAAGGCGGAAAAACGAAAAATAGTCATATTTTCATATTTTTTCTAGAACATGGCATTACATTCGCAAAAAATTTTTGCAAATCAATGAGGATCTATTTATAGTTGGTCAACAAACAAGATAAACACTACAGACCCTTTTATTTACAACAGTCAATAAAAAAAAATTCCCTCGCAATCCATGTGCAAATTTACTAAACTTAATGAATATCATAAAATATGGGATGAAGAATATATGAATGGAATGTCTGCAACCTAAAGGAAGCTGAATTTAATCACCAGAGAAGCCACATCTTATGTTCAGTAACGTGGTATGTTGGAAAGAATATGACTTTTTCAGACAGTCAGGCCTAAGCTCAGATCTCATTTCCTGTACTTACCATCTATGTGACTTTAAGTAAATCACTCTACCTCCCGACTCCCAGTTTATTAACATGTAAAACTGAAGATATAGTAACCATCGACAGATCTCACTGAGGTTAGAAATTTGAGTTTAAGGTATTGTTGCTCATTAACTGGTACCTCTTCCTAGTGCAGATTCAATCCGTTCATCACAGATTCACCCTCTGTCTTTCAAAGGCCCTACTCTCTGCCCTTAGGCCTTGCCAGGCCTCTTGTTCCACATCTTCTTTTTTGTAGGACAGAATCAGAAGTGGCAGTCATCTTCTGGTTCTGGATCATCCCTGATTCTGTAGGTTGGGGTATGCTCTTCTTCACTACATGGGTGTTTTTAGATGTGTATCATTTATTTTTATTTTCTGCTCTGAAGGAAGTAACATACAAATACCTACGACTTGAATTTCACTTATTTACATGTAAATAAATTTCCTTCTCCAACACACTGATACTAAATTTTTATAGGGATGAAAAATTTTTATAGATGATGAAAGTCTGATGCTATTAGAAACCAAAGGTATTCTTGGGATTAGTACCAGAATATTGAGTGAACATTGCATGGATGTTAGTTGGGTCTCTAAAATGTATTGACAAAAGAACTTCCTCATGACACATATACGAATGTTGGACAATCTGCCACGCAGTTCCAACATTTGTGGGTGGCTAAATGCAGTTTGCTTTAGTTAATGAGGAATTTAGTACAGTGAAGGGGGGAAAAAGACATCTAGGTAAATCCTTTGTTCTTATGAACTGATTCTAGAAGAACAAGCTGCAGCACGCCCCGCCTGTCCTTTCCAAGCCTAGGTTTATACTCCACCAGGGCAGAGAGAATCACTTCCTCACTTCCTATTAGTCACCCACACAGCAGGGCTGTGGGATTGGCTCATGGGACTTTGTTGAAGGAAACGTATTCAGAAGCCCTAATTTCTGTTGACTCTTGTGGACTGATTACCGCAAATCTGCCCTCTGGTCACAGCTGCCCTCTCCCTGAGGAAGTAATGGAACTGATTGATGCCTCTTCTGCCCATTTCATCCCTAGAGAACTGACGACCAAAGAATACTATATTATACAAAGCCTTAATTTAATCCTGGTCTTATACCTCAGCACCTGTTCACTCCTGTCCAGGTCTAATGTTTGAACACCTTGGAAGATTACAAACTTGTCTGTGGGCCCCTAGCCTTTACTATGATTTTTTTTTTTTTTTGGCTGTGCTGAACGGCATGCAGGATCTTAGTTCCCCGATCAGGGATGGAACCCGTGCCCCCTGCAGTGGAAGCACAGGGTCTTAAACACTGGACCTCCAGGGAAGTTCCTTACTATGATTTTTTATTCACCCGTTACCCCCTCACTATTCCCACTCCATCACCCCTTAAGCCCAGCGTGTCAGTTCTCTGCTGCTATTAAACTGTGGTTCCTAGAAACACTCTGAACTCAGCAATGTATAATTTAACTTGAATTTTAAAGTCAAAGGGAATCAGAGGTACTCAAGTATCATTCATGAAACCTGATTATGAAATGGAAGGTTCGCCCGTATGCTGATATGGAAAAGTTATTTTGTATTTGGGTGTTGGGAAAGAGTGGGTGGGAAAATGGGATCCCCTGACTAATGAAATGACTGAATATAGGTTTAGTAACATTGGAATATGTGCTTTGATGAATGGAGTTATTTTGGGAGGATAGTGGAATTGAGTTTAGAATTTAGGCATGATTTTCTCGGAAAATTCAGAATGAATGGTGAATGAATGGAATGTGATATGCCCAGCTCTGTCCTGTCAAAAAGACCACAAGTTATGTAAATTCCTTCTTCCTCAAATTTACATCTGTTTTCTTTCTCCCCGTCTTTCATTCTTCTCTACAACTTCCTTTATCTGCTTTGGCCACACACTCAATCAGAACTAAAAACAACACCAGCCCTGAAATAGAGAAAAGTTTGTTCTGATTCCGACACAGTGACCTCTATATGTGCTACGTTAATTCAATCATATATTGTGTGTTATGAAAGTTTTCCTCTGAGATCTCCACATGAAATCGATTGTAAAAATATCAAGTATTCTGTTTAAGTGCCTTCCCCTGGGGTTTGCCCATGCCATACAGGACCTCATCAGTTTCAGCAAGTGCCAAAGATATATAAAGGTTTGTTCTCCTAATTGTCCTTTCATGGGTTGAGGCAATGACAGCAGCAGCAGCAATATTAACCAAATAATCACTATCATTGGCTGAATGCTTCCCCGGTCCCAGGCACTGTTCTAAGGACTCTCTATGAAGGAACTCATTTAATCTGCGTGACATTTACTCGGCCTGACAATCCTACTGGGACGGTAATAATTGTTTACTCATAAGGGATGTGCACGAGGCCTGTGTTAATCTTAAACTTGCCTCAGAAGGTGCCAGATAATGTGCTGTGCCTTTGGTGGAATCCAAGAACAGTTCCCTGGCAACCAAGTGCCAATGTCAGTCCCTTTAGGGATCCCTACCAACGTGTGACCCAGGGGCCCAAGGCCAACATAGATTTGCAGGAAAGTTAATTTAATCCTATTCATGGGCACTGAACACATTTTTTTCTCTTATTAAGAACAACGGATTAAAGTAACTAAATCAGAGACGTTAAATCAAATCCAAAAGTCTCATAAAATAAATACCAAACATGACCTACTGAAGGCCAAATATGTCATAATTAGTACTAAATGAATGCCTGCAGCGTATTTCTGAAGTGTGCTTTGTTTTAGTAGCCACTGTAATTGGATCCAATTCAGTATTTCACCTGACTTTTTTTTAAGGGAAGTGATGTGCTGAGGTCTTGTTCTAATGACTACTTTCACTTAGCTTTTTGCCATGAAAACCAAGCCGTTGAACAAAGTATTCAGTGAAGAGCATGAACTGCAGGTTTTATCCCGTGCTGCCCTGAGTCCACGTCCTTACACGCTCATCACTGCACTGCTGTTGGCCAAGTCACGAGTGTTCAGCTTGGAAAATCCCGTCTCCACGTGCGCAGTTTTGCTCAGTAGGAGGATTCCGCTTTGGTTAGTGACGGTTTCAGTAACTGCACACATGCTGACTCAGAGGAGTGAGTAGTTGCGGGTGGAATTCAGAATTATGGGTTGAAGCGAGCAGGGATTTGTTCAAGACTTGAAAGCTTTGAAGCTGAAGATTTGGCTTTCTCTCATCATGGCGGAAGAATGAAATTCTCCTTAGCAAAAACATATATTGAGGAAGAACATAATTTAGGTTGATTTTTTACCACCAGCCTCACCTTCTACCTACATGAAAGTCCTTTGAAGTCTGCAAAGTAAGAAAGCGGAGGAACACTGGCCAATCTTGAGTCATTACTTAATTATTCATGAGATGTATGGTGTATGTAAAAGGAAGGGATTAAAAATGTTTGATGCGTGCTGCCTGAGAGACAAATGTTATCCCGGGGTATATACACCGTCAGGTAGAGAATTCAAAGCACGTAGCAGTCAGATGTTCCAGGCCAGGAAAACCAAAGGAGATAAGTTTTGTCTCTTATGATTGAGCAGTGCTTTGAGACAGCCATTTGCACATCTTTAACTAACAGAGGGCTACCAAATGCTGCATGAAACCTAAAGATCACAATGGGTCACTAACATTTGCCCTTTCTGAATACTCCCTCACATTTGGAACATTTACCAAAGTGTGGCTTCTACTTATAGGTGAAATTGAAGTTCACTGTTTAAGTTCAGGGCATTATAGATAGGACAGAGACTATAATACTTTAAAGAGAATAAGAATATGGTACAAAATGCTACATGTCAGCCTGGATATTGACTATCAGATTAGTGGTCAGGTTGCCCCTGCCCAGTGCCTCAGGGTAGGTGCCCTCTCAGAGAGACATGGGAGCAGGCCCCCTGGAGCCCAGGGAACAAGGCACCTCATCCCAAGCTGCCTCAGTGTCATTATGGGGGTGACACTGCCACTCCAGTGGGCCCAGAGGGTAAAGCATGGAACCAAAGAGGATTATTCTTGAGCCTTAAGAGGTAATGGAATTTGCTAATTTTGGATTTACTTGGGATCTGTCACCCTTTGTTCCTATTTCCCCCTTTGGGAATGGGAATGTCTATCCTATGCCCAGCCCGTCATTGTATTTTGGAAGCATATCTGGTTTTACAGGTTCACAGCTGGAGAGGAATTTTGCCTCAGGGTCAGTCATATTTCAGGTTTCACCCATAGGTGATTCAGATGATATTTAAATGAGATTGTGGACCTTAGACTTTAGAATTGATGCTGGTTAAGTTGAGGCTTTTGGGGCTGTTGGGATAGAATAAATGTATTTTTCATATGAGAAAGATATGAATTTGGGGGGTCAGGAGCTGAATGCTATTAACTGAATTATGGCCACCCCCCATTCATGTGTAAAACCCTAACCCCCAATGTGAAGCTGTTTGCAGATGGAGCCTTTGGAAGGTAATTAGGTTTAGATGAGGTCGTGAGGGTCGGGCCTTCATGATGGGAATAGTGCCCTTATAAGAAGAGACACCAGAGAACCTCCTTCCTCTTGTTCTCTCTTCCCACCTTGTGAGGACACAGTGAGAAGGTGGCCATCTGCAAGCCAGAAAGGGGATCCTCGGCAGGAACTGAATCTGCCAGCACTTTGATCTTGGACTTCTCAGCCTCCAGAACCACAAGAAATAAATGTCTGTTGTTTAAGCCTTTCAGTCTACAGTATTTTGTTATGGAAGCCCAAGCTGGCTAAGACGGCAAGCTTCCTAGCTTTGGGCCTGGAAGAAATGGGATAGTATCTGGATTTTAATCATTATAATTATAATAGTAATGGCCAACACTAATTGGGTGCTTACTATATTCCAAGTGGAGGTGTAGCAATGGGAAAGTCTATAGACCTAAACTTGGTGGAGCTTTCCTATAAGGCGTCCGGGAGACGCAGAAATAGTGTGGACTCCTTTGGCTATCTTTAGGAAGTGAGATGTCTGTGATTTCAACTGCTTCACAAATTTTCATATGGTGGTTACAGATTGTAAAGCATTTCCAAAGAAAAGAAAAAAGTGTTGAAATCCAAAATAATTACATGTTGACTGAATCACTAATCTTGATGAGAATTTCATTTAAACTAGGTGATTTCCATTTCAGGTATGGTAAAAATGAAGTACTCTCTCTGCAGACTTGTGAATAATAATCTCCTGAGTACCAATAATCTGACAGCAATGGGCTGAACAAAATAAGCATCTTGATGTCTAATCAGAGAAATGAACACCTGTGAGAAGGAGAATGGAAAGAAATTGTAGGACTCACATTTCCAGAGAATATAACTGTTTAGGAGAAGAAAAAAAAGAGCCCAAAGATAATTACTACAAATTAATGTGTGTCTGGAAGGTTTAGAATTGTTTTTGAATCATAATCTTTAGTTTTCTATCTGAATGAGAGTTCTTTTTAAAGCAAACAATGGAAAAAAAGTTTGAAAATTTTCAACCTGGGCAGAGGGGGAGGATCCGCCATTTAGTTGTAATGTTTTCAAACAGGCTACATGTATTCTCCAAATAAAGCAGAAGGAGAAAAGGTGATACTAGAAAAAGATAAATCAACATTCGATCTGTAATTATTATGAAATATGACCCTCCCTTAAAACTTTGCAGAAAAATATAAGTACTAACCACTTCTAAATTATTTATGCTTTCCTAATATGCTCTGATTTCCCATTTCTGCTTTCAGAAACTCTGATTTTACAATCTGTTTACTTTTATTTACTGAATTATGGAATAATGAACGATATCATTATTGCACCCGCGACTTAGACAATATCAGTTCTCCTTTGACTACTGTGGCACGCGTCAAGATTTTTAAGAAAGGCTCAATGGCTAAAGCTGTAAGTGCCAAATGTCCTCTTATTACCCAGTATTCCAACCATACCGAGTATGCCGAGCTGCCAGCACACGTGGATTCCCCAGGGCTTCTCAGCAGTGGTTGGTGGTAGTTGCTGCATCCGAAAACTCTGTGAATGCAGGGGCTGCAAAGATGAGTTCGGGTTGCCAGTGTTTATGTGTGGTCTGTGCTCCGTTCCATGTCATCACGTGTTAAGTTAAAAGGAATAGCCATTTCCCCCTCTCTTGTAAGCTTTTTTTTTTTTTTTTTCCTTTTAGAAAGAGAAAATCTTTTTGAGCTTTCATGTAGCTGGTGCAGATTTTTTTTTTTTTTAATGTACCACGCAAGATGCAATCATTTTATCCTGTTGTTAATGATTAGTATGAATGGCTACATGAACTGTCTGGTTTGTTTATTCATCCTGAAGACTGTCAGGGCTAAAACGGACTAATCATGTTTGTTTTCGGCAGCATCACGGTCTGGTTAGCGCTTTGTCTCCCTCAAGGTCCGCCTTCCTTTTGATGTCGAGGCGCACTTCTGGCAGCTGTGAGGCTCCAGGACTGCCGCGCCTTCCCCGCATCCTCGGCATCCCTGCGCCCAGGGAATGACAGGCCTTCATTTGCGCCCTCTCCTTGCCCTTGCGCTCTGCCCTGCCAGGAGTCCTAATGGGAAATGGCCTCAAAACCCTGCCTCCGAGTTCATTAAAAACCCTGTTTCTCTTACATCATCAAAGCGTTCAGTCTCTCATTGATCAATTCACAGACAAACCAAGCAACTGAGAAGAAATTCATCTTTATCCCCAAAGGTTCACACTGTGTGGAAATTATTGAACAGGTGGTACATATTTTCTCTGTTTACATTAACAAAAGCCAGAGCACTGGCGGGGGGATTGAAAAGGATCTGTTAAGTAACTCCGCCACCCGAGGCCACCTCCCTAGCTGTCTCGAAAAGCACACACACCTCTGATAAGTAAATGACTAGCATTTACCTTCTCAGAGGCCAGATCGTGTTCCCGAGCACTTGGCAGGATCCCTTCTTACATGTTCCTTTCTTAACTGGCCACTGTCTGGATTCTCATCCCTGCCCCGACCCTTGTGGGGAGAGATGCTGGGTGGGTTAACAGATATGATCTAAAAGATCCATTTACCTAGATGGGAAGAGGCTATTAAAACACATCTGTAGAAGCATAAATGTGTTTCAGACAAATCGGGGATTAGTCTACCCTGTGGTCCATGACATTTTGACCTTGGAAAGTCTCTCCTTAAGCTAATTATTTGGGATATTTAAGATGCTAACTCCTTTTGTGCGTTGACTTCAATCATTGAAGGGCAGTACCAGAAATAGAAAACTCCAGATAATTCAATACCATTAGCTTTGGCTCCTCACCAGGAAAATTACTTATTTGCCCAGTGATTTGCGTCGTAGTTCTGCTGTAGTTTTTGTTAAGTAGTCTGTGGCCAGGATATCACACAGCTTATCTCATTTAATCCCTCATAATATTATTATGAGGTGGATATTATTTATCACCATTTTCAAATGTGGAACCTGAGAAAAGGACTTTCTTTTCTGTCTCTTGTGTAAAGGCTCATGCTTCTTCCATTACTATGAAGGCTCCTGTCTTGAATGAGGGCATGGGCCAAGAAACAAATATATAGACATTTTATTTTTTTTTCTTTAAACTTATCCTGATATTTATTTCAGTCCTGTTCCATCTACAGAAAATTATGCTCCGCTACCCCTATTATCTTCTTATTTCTACCCCAGAATCACTGTTCAGAACTTGTCCCAGCTCTAAGAATGCCTCAGTTGTATTAATATTACTATTTTCAATCTCACATTTGCACCATTTTAATGGATGTTTGTCAGGAAAACCCAACCCCTAAAATGAATTACTATGTTTTTTAAAAGATACACATGAAATGAGCTAAAATGAATATGTAGGAAGCTAATTATATGCCAACTTGAACGATACGTTTGATGGGATTCATGTAGCAGAAACTTCCTTGTCTCCTTAACGGTGTTCTCCCCTTAATAGTGATCCAGTTTTTGCTAAACACAAGGTTGCTTAGCTGGAGGCCACATTTCCCATCATCCCCAGCAGCCCAGTTTGGTCACGGGACTAAGTCCCCACTAATGGAATGTGAATAGAAACAATGTGCATCACCACTGTCACTTCTCTGAGAAGAAATCACTTGCCCTGCACTTCTGCTCTTCCTTCCTGAAAGCTGGATTGTGGATGTGGCATTGATTCAGAGGCAGGCAAAGATAATGCCCTAAGGCAGTTGTTCTGAATCTGCTGTCCCCAGACCCCCAGGGATCCCAGAGATATTTTCAGTGGGTCTGCATTGTCAAAACTGTTTCAATAGTAATACTAAGGTTTTTTTTGCCTTATTCGCTGAGTTGACATTGGCACTGATGGTGCTAAAGCAATGACAGGTCGAAATGCCAGCGCCATCGTGTGAATTAAAGTGGTAGTAAAACAAATGGCACTTGTATGCTTCCTGCCACACTCTCACAGAAGAAAAATGCCAGTTTCATTTAAAAATATCCTTGATGAAGCAGGAACAATGCTCAATATTGTTAAATGGCTTTTTAATAAGATGTGTAAAAAACCAAGAAATATGCATATAACACTTGTGCACACTGAGGTATAACCCTTGTCCTGAAGAGAAGCACTTGTGCAACTGTTTGAGTTGAGAACTGGACTATTCACTTATAATTTTTAAATGTCACGCCATTTTTACTTGAAGAAGCAACTGACAGACAAACCGTGGTTATTCAGACTTGGGTACTTGGTAGATATTTTCTTGAAAACGAACAAAGGAAGCCTGTTGCTTCAAGGAAAACAACTGGCAGTGTTTGTCGCCAGAGGTAAAATTCAAGATTTAAAGAAAAAATTAGAATTGGAAAACTTGTGTCTTCCACCGAGAGCTTAATAACTTCCCAAGGTTTAAAGACTTTTTTAATGAGATTAGTGGTGATATAATAAATGTTTTTAGGGACTTCCCTGGTGGTCCAGTGGTTAAGACTTCGCATTCTAATGCAGGGGATGCGGGTTCAATCCATGGTTGGGGAGCTAAGATTCCAAATGCCTCGCGGGCAAAAAACCAAAACATAAAAGACAGAAGCAATATTGTCACAAATTCAATAAAGACTTTAAAAATAAATAAATAAATGTTTTAAAATATTGTATCATAAAATATTCTAATCATCAAAACATAGGCACAATCTGGTGGATCAGTATTTTCCAAATAATGAAGATATGATATTACAAGATCATTCAAAGTGTCACATGGGTTTTCACATGACAGAATATGAAAACTTCATTAAAATTGCTTCAGATTCTACACTGCAACCAACCTTTAAAAAACTACCACTTGTCAAGTTGTGGTGGAGTGTGAAATACGCATATCCACAATTATCTGAAAAGTCATTTAAAATACTCCTTTTTACAAATATGTGACTGTGTGAAGATGAATTTTCTTCTAATACTTCAACTGAAATAACACATCAGAACAGATTGAGTACAGAAGCAGATATGAGAATCCAGCTGTCTTCTACTTATTAAGTCACTGAAGAGATTTGCAAAATATAAAACCATGTCACTCTTCTGGCTCAAGTTTAGTTTGAGTTTTGGAAAATACAGTTATTTATGTTAAAATTAATAACTTTATTTTTTTGTGGTAAGCTGAATAATTGCCCCCCCCCAAAGATAGCCACATCCTAGTGGCCAGAATCTATAAATATGGTACTTTATATGGCCAAAGGGACTTTGCAGAAATTAAGTTAAGAATCTTGAGATGGGAAGATGTTGTGGGTTAAATGGGTGGGCACGATGCAATCACCAGGTCCTTACAAGAGGGAGGCAGAACAAAGAGATGCATTGAAGGAACTGGAGACTGGAGTGATGTACTTCGAAGGCTGAGGAAGAGGCCATAATCCAAGTAATGCAGGCAGCCTCTGGAAGCTGCAAAAGGTAAGAAAGTGGATTCTTTTCTGAAGCCTCCAGAAGTAATGCTGCCCTGCCAAGACCTTGATTTTAGACGTCTGACTTCCAGAATCATAAGAAAATAGTGTTGTATTGTCCTAAGCCTCTACATTTGTGGTAATTTACTATAGTGGAAATTGGGAACTAATATAATGTAATTTTTAAAAGAACTAAATATTCTTAGTTAATGAGATATTAACGAGTTAATTAAATTTGTTTCTCAGTTTTCATTTTGAATATGATCAATGCTGATAGATATATACAAACAAAAGCTCTCTGGAGTCCTCAGTAATTTTCAAAAATGTAAAGCAATTCTGAGACCAAAAAGTTTGAGAACTGCTGCCCTAAGGGATGGTAGAGCAACAAGATGGAAGGTACATGAATCCCTGAATGAGTTTATAAGCTCAGCTGTCTTGCCAGGCTGGACTGTCTGCCCATCTTTGGACTATCATTTGTGTAAGCAATAAACTATCTTATTTAAAATACTGTATCCGGGGTCTCTTTGTTATAGCAAAACAGCCTGTACCTAACTAACAAATAACTAATGTTGTCCTTATATTCTCTTCTTAGTGTAGCATTCCATTTCAAAATCAATTTTAACTGATTAAAGGAGGATTTTAAATCTTATCTGATTGTTAATGAAACAAAGGTCACAATAAAATTAGTGATACTTTTAGAAAAATTTATTGTTTTCCCATTGAATCCTGTTTCTTACTAATATTGAGATATTCTGTTCTCTGCCTTAGAGGGGAAAAAATGTCTTAATATGATTTTCCTAACCCTTAGATTGAAATGAGAATTTTTACCAGCAACTATTGGTGTGATCTCTTGCTGTTAACTCTTTTGTTAATTCTTGCTACTCTTTAGATCTATCAACAAACTGAAATCATTTTGAGGAATAACGATGCTTATGATTTTGCCTTTGAAAGTACCTTGCTTTTTTTTTTTTTTAATTTCTAACTACCTGATAAGGCAGGCTGGGAAGGCAGTATTTCCATTTGTTAAGATGTACCAGGAATTCAGAAAAAGCAAGAGACGACTCAAATGATACAATTATCTCATGGCAAGGCCAGACCAAAAATCAATTTTATGCAGAAGTACTAAAAGAGCACAGTTTTGTTGACAACTCACAACTGGTTATTTTCAGAATATTTGATAGGTTATTAACTGTTTGGTAGGCAACTGTTTGAATTAGAAATAACTTGTTTCCAAGTACCCAATAACATGTCTAAATAGCTTTTTTTTTTTAACGTTTTTATTGGAGTATAATTGCTTTACAATGGTGTGTTAGTTTCTGCTTTATAACGAAGTGAATCAGTTATACATATACATATATCCCCATATCTCTTCCCTCTTGCGCCTCCCTCCCTCCCACCTAAATAGCTTTTTAAATGTGTAACCTCATTGTATCAAAATTCCAAGACATGATATAGGCAGTGAACATAGGTAATAATCATTAGGATTGCAATTTAAGCACATTAACAAATATTACCACCATATCCTTAACCATGCTATCTCCCTAAGAATAGACTCAAGTTCTGAGAGCTTTAAGTGAACAATGTGAAATCTGGAAAAGTTATGTCAATAAAGTAAAAACAAGCCAGAACACATAAGTAGTTAGAGAGACCACCAAGTCTGTGTATAAAAGGAAGTAGTGAGAATAGACAAGATGTCACATCACAGGACATATTCTTCAGGAGGAAAAGCTAAGAAATTCAAAACAACAATGTCAGAAAAAACTTGCGTATATTTACATGGCACATGACATTGTGATTATTTTCTTCTGACAGAAATAAATTATATAAATAGGACATCAAAGGGAATATGTAGCTTTGATCTCATTTTTAATTAACTGCACCCAGAGAATTTTCAGATCACATAAATGAGGGATAGTAAGTGTTACTTATGTAAATAATTAATAAACATCTATAATCTATTGGGCTTTTATCTGTCCTTCCAAACAGGGGTGAGTTATCTAGAGTTCAGCCAGTAAGAAATAAACTTATCATTTAATTCTCTTCTCTAGGCTTATTTCTTTACAACTGGGAGAAATTTCCTCAAGAGCAAAGCCATTTCTATAATCTTGTTTAGAAGGGTGTGTTCTAGAGCACAAGCCATAATTAAGAGTTTCTTTTTAAAGACCAAAATGTTTAGTCCAAACATTGTGGCCTAAATGTTTAGTTCACCACCAACATCTGTTCTCATCTTCTTCCTTAGAAATAGAATTGTAGCTGGGTTGTAACTGTTCAGCAAAGAATTACTTTTTCCAAGCCCCTAGCAAGGAAGTGTGTCCACAGGACACAACAAAGCAATGCGAATGGAAGTGAGGTCTTTAGTCCCACCTAACTTCCCTAAGAGGAGGTGTTTTGTCTCTGGGCCACTGGTGATGCCCAGAGCAACCCTGAAAGCCATGTGTTAAAGATGGCTCTGAAGATATTTAAGCTTTTTAGAAATAGGAATAATGTGTTATATATTTTTTTCTTCTCTCCTGAATTAATTACCAGAGCAAACTTGAGCACAGAACTTGCTTAATAAGTATTTATTGAACAACAACAAAAAAACCCTAGAATTAAAATGATAACTGTAAATTTGGGTAAAACATTCAAATGGTCTGTCTATATAATATTAAACAACTGATTTTAATGGAACAGAGTTATAAGAAATTTTATTTTTTGTTTGATAGTTCATGTTATTTATGCTGCTTAAGATTCAAAATGACTACACATTAGTCTTCAGAATAAGGGAGAACAAAGTGGACACAAGTGTGCTATTTTTCAAAGATTAAAGTACCTAAAATACTTTAGGTACACACATAGAATGAAATAATTTTCCTCGTCTTTAAAAAAGAACAAAGCTGAAATGCAGGTGGAAATGCCACAACAGGACACGTCAATTCCTTTGGAACATTAGGTAGATGGTATTTATTATTTCCAGGCAAATTTGTGCAAGCCAAGTCATCAGCCAAGCATTTACTGACATTGCACAGTGATTTGTGTAAATCAAAACAAGAACACCTCTGTTCAGACAATAAATTCCTCCAGAGGTTGATTAGAATAAGAGAATTTTTAAAGAGGATTAGAAGACAATTTTCAGCAGGAGGCAAATTGGCATATAAAAATATAGTCATTAACATTCCCTAGGGATGTATAAGAGATAGACAAACTAGAAGAAACAAGGCATCTGATCTCTGCTAAGAGGCTCCAAAATTAAATGCCAGAACCATCTCATCAAAGACTGAGTGCTTTATCTATAATTGTTTCTCTAAAAGGTTTATTTCAAACAAAACAATTTATAAATTCATATATCCCCAAATGAGAAAAAGATGTATTTTTGTCCAAATGGACATATATTATTATAAGAAACTTAGAGTTTTGACTATTTTTCTAACAAAATGAACTGTATTTAACACTTGAAACTCAGGCTAGATGAATGACTATTGATTTATAGTTAAATCTCTCCAAAGGCATGGGTATAGCAATCGCCCACACCCCTTGTTCACCTCCTACCCCATCTCAATCTTTCTTCCCTGATGAACACAAAGAAAATTGAAGGAGACACCCATAGACTGTTTTTCATGCACCCATTAGAACTGTTGCTTAGAAATACCCCACATGCGGGGCCACTTCTTCTCCATAAGTGTTCTTCTAGTTTTCTCCACCAGGCTTGGAATTCTCTGGAATCTCCTCTGTGAATTGCTATTAGGAAGGCCGCTGCACTATTCCCCTCTGCTGTTGTCTAATTTCTTCTTCAGATTAGCAGCACCAAAAACACAGTTGGGAAAGAGCAGGTGGATGTTTGCTTTCCTTCCCCAATGGCTCCAAAAGAGGTGCCTTTGCAGCAGATTTTAAAGGTAAAATGTTGATGTATGTTGACATAACAGTCATTAAAATTAAAATGAGAGGAGGTTAGAGGAAACAATATGAATGCAATTCTTCAGTCCGCTTAGAAGGGAGTTCTGGGTCTCGCCTTTGTATATGTCTGGACCACTATGCGAGCATCACACCCACCGGTCCCCGGGCACTGGGAGCCCATCCCTCTTCAGGCTCAGTCTTCCCACCCCTCCCCCAGCCCAGCTTAGGCTCATTTCCCTGATGCTGGATTCTGGCTTCTCCTCTGAGCAGCACCACTTTTCTATCATGGTTCTCTAAGCCCCAGTTCCCTAGATGGGAGTTTATACCTGATTTTGGAAGGGTCGAGGTGGGGAGCAGCAGTTTCGCTAAGCAGTGCTGAAAGTAATGCTCCCATTTCCAAGCAAAGTGGCAAAGCAAAACCCTCAGCCACCCACTTCCCTGGAGGAGCGTGATTTAGCCTTAAACCACCTGTGAGTCCCTCTTCTTTCATTTATTAGACTTGAGGACTTTGCTTTTTTGCTGGCTTGTTTGTTTGTTTGCTCCCTAAATGCACTTAGTACATCCTGGATCTCAGATGCAATGTTTGCTCTTGGTTTGGACCTGCCTTTACATACACATTTCGCAGTGTATTAATATGCTCAAATATTCAGTGGAAAATTATTTCACAAACAGAAGTATAATATTTCATTTTGTTCAGAAGAATGCTATTGGCATATTTAGACTCAAAATAACATTATACCTGGAGGAAAATGCATACATATGTATACACATGCCCATGAAATGCTCCATATTTTTTAATACAAGTTCCTTTATTTTCTGACTTTGAAGTTAATATATTTCAATACTTGGGGACGAAAAGGTGGCAGGGTCATTTTTGATACGCTATACGGAAACTTTTCTCCCTTTACTGTGTTGGCTCAGATCTGCAAGTTGTTCATTTATTTGTTCAACAAGTGAACGTTTTTTGACTGCCTAGTAAGTGCCAGACAATTGCTAGACACTTGCAGGTTTGGGGACAGAGGGACAGAGGGATGGGCTGGGAGAGAGGAGACGTGACCTATAAGACATTAGCTGCTCTGTGGAGGACTCATAATTTAACAGGCCATAGGGCAGCGAAGAGATGGACATATAAATAAATCATTTTACTTCAACTCATTAAGTGTTGCAATAAAAGTAGATATAAAGTCCTGAGGGAGTAATTATCAGGGAATGACCAACTGTGGCTCAAGGAAGCAGGAAATGCCTCATAGACTAGCCTAAAAATTACGATGCCTCTGCTGTACTTTGCACCATGTTTAGGATTTATGCCCAACCTAAAACCCCATGACCTAATCTTTTCACTTGCCTGTGGCTCTCCTGGGGGAAGATGATGAAGGGAAGGAAGGAAAAAGGACTTCAGCCACCCTTCTACCCCAGGACTGCTGCACTGCCATATTTTTGTTACCTTTCTGACCACACTTACAGTCAAAGAGAAAGTTTATGCCTGGGGTGGCCATTGGAGATGAGGCTTAGATCCCAATAAGGGCATCCTGGATCCCTCCCTTTGCGCCAAGTATAGACCTGGGGAAAAGTTTGAGGAGGTGGAGAAAACAACATTCATCTGGTCAATGCTTTTTTTTATTCCCTGCAGTGCCTGGATGTGTGTACAATGCCTATCTGAGGTGACTGACTCAGAGTGAGAACAGGGGAGCCTGTACTCTCTTGCTAGAATCAGAAACTTGCAGTACATGCATCATCATCAATCCTTCACTGGAGTTTCTGTAAAGAACCAAAAGAAAAAAAAGCATTTCTTAGGCTGTGATGTTTCCTGAATTAGTCTTTTCAAAATATTGTGCCCATCCAGATAAATCTTACACTGGGCCTAAGACTTTGCAATGCATATGAAGGCAATTTATCAGTTGCTAAATCATGAATAACTCAATCAATCAGTATTATCTTTGGCTGTAGACATCCTCCTTTGAAGTCAATGTAAACCATGCATATTTAGGGTGGTAAGATAGAAATATCATTTTGCAAACAAATTTTAGAGAGACTTTTTCTTCTCTTGTCTTTCTTGTGATGAGAATGTGGTCACACATCTGCTAGCCAGGCCCCAGGGCTTTTTACTCTCTTCAAGCATTTTCAGGGGCAAAACACGGGAGGTTTTTCCTGGAGTTTTCTTTTCAGCAATTTTTAACACCCACGGTGGCTTGCTGGGGCTAGATTTTGAGCTGCATTTTCCCCTATGGAAGATAAAAAGTTTGTCTCCCCAAACAAAGGACAAGTGTTTATCACATTTTTATTTGGTCTTCCATTTGTCTTTCAATACATTTTCAATTTCTTTCTTTAATCAATCCAAATTGTTTATTTTCCTACAAAAGGAAGATAAATGCCATACCTAGCTTGTCTTGTCTAAGCCTGTCCCTTTTCCTACTAACAGTACTTCGATTGTTAAGAGAGGTTTACATTTCCACATGTCTCTTTTTGAGTCACAGACCACAGTGTTTAACATGGTAAGATAACTGCTGTAGCTCTTCAGGAAATGAAGAACATTAGTGAAATTTCTTTCATTAAAAAGAGCAAATAAAAAAAGAAACATCCTATCATTTTAATTTAATTACCTGAATACAGAGATTCTTCATTTATTAAAGCCAAACAGAAGAACTTTCAAAAATTGTAATCCCAATTAACCTATATTTTATTTGCTTTGGCTCACATATAACACCGAAAGTGATAATGTGTCAACTGTCAGCATTCTGATTCAGTTTTCATTATACTGTACTTTTTAGCCATTGGCAAAAATATTCTTTATTCTTTACATATTTAGAATTTTTAAAAAGTAGATTCAGCATCCAAGGGCTAGAAAACTCTCTACCTGTTTCTCTTCTCTCTGTATCCTGTCTCCTTGTTACTTGTCTACCTTTTCAGTGACATGTGTTTTAAAGGAAATTCAATAAGCATTCAATTTCTTTTCTTAGATGCTAAGAATTAACTTGGTGATAATTTCAGTCTTTTCTTAACTAAAGTCACATGCTAAGTAACATCCTTCAGAAGACACTATTTTACTATTTTTACCTTTCCTGCCCTATACTTACTATTATACATGTTAAGCATGGTATAAATGAACTGCTCTATGGCAGTCTGTCATTGTTATTTCCATGGATAGTACCCTAGATTGTCAACTGCAGCAAAAATAATATTTTCATTCCCATCAACACTTCCAACCACAACTCAGAATCACTATCCTGTAGCCATTTTTAATGTAGTTATATAGCTCTCTCTCAGTGGGTAAAAATGGTATCATTCCTCTGGCGACTGTGCCAGTGGAACAAGTGTTTCAAATGTAAAGGAGATAAAAGATTATACGCGGTGATCCTTGGAGAGCTGTCCTGTACGAAGTAAGAAAACATCTTTATTTTTGGACAACACAGATATTGGTACAGGAGTCAGACTGTGTTTTAACACCCCCTTCTCATTATCTCCAATTTGCTTCCTTTTTCCCGTGAACATTTATCTCGGGTCCTGGTCCTATTCTCCACAGGTACAATGAAGCAAATTATCAATAGATGACCTGATAAACTAATTTGAGCATTCATATTAATGACTTACTTCTCTACCCATATAAACTCTGAATTTTAACTAATGTTTTAGGGTTTCAAATCAGATGAACGATCAGTGAGAGAATATTTGATACCCATATCCAGGTATTTACACTTAAGGTTCCACAGAACCTTGAAAATTTAAAACCTTTAAAAGGACTGAAGAGATTTAGTCTAGGAGGAGCTCATATCCACTGCCCCCAGGAACTGCTGCATCCTCTTTTTCTTCTCAATTACTTATTCAGTCCATCGTTATTGTTCCTACGTTGTGTCTGTGGCATTTATGAGGTAGATAGTAGTGAACAAAACAGGAGGCTTAAAAAAGTAAGAGGCTTTCCACCCTGATATATCAGAGTCTAGAGAGATCATAAAGCATTCAAGTTCCATTTATTTTCCTGTCCCACCATCATAATGTGAGTTTTTTCCTCATGGTCCTAAAATGTTGGTTTTACCTTATACTGTGACATCACCCATGAGTCCAAGCAGAAAGGAGAGGGAAAGACCCACGCAAAGTGCAAAAGGCAAAGACACCTGTCATCAGAGTTTCTTTTAAACAAAGCTTTTTGTAAGCCTCCCTAGGAGACTTCTGATGAACTCTTAATGGTCAGAACTGGGTCACACGACCACTTCTAAACAGAAGGTATTTTTGCTGGTCACATTGCTGCACAGAACACAATCCAGGTGTGTTATTATGAAAGAAGAGTTGAGTGAATTCATTATAGGAAATTAGCCATGTCTGCCACAGGGATCTAACTAGCTGGAAAGCTGGGGAAGGCCAATCTTTTTTTTTTTTTTAAACCATTTAAAAAAAAATTGAAGTATAAGTAATTTACAGTGTAGTGTTAGCTTCAAGTGTACAGCAAAGTGATTCAGATATATATATATATATATATATATACACATACATATGTATATTCAGTTATATATATATATTCTTTTTCAGATTCTTTTCCATTATAGGTTATTACAAGGTATTGAATATAGTTCCAGGCCAATCTTAAGAAGTAATATTATTACTAGTACTAAGAAGAAGTGGCAAGGCCAAAACAAGGGTTGGGGTGAAGTCAAGTTCAAGCTGAAAGAAAAACCTGGAATGAAGGTCAGCATTGAGATGAGTGGGAGCTTGATACTTTAAAGCATGTAAAGAAGAATAAGTTGAAACTAATGCTGGCAGAAAGAGAGGAGTATAACTCTTTATCGAGTCAAGAAAGAAAAGCAGACTTTCATGCAACATTTAGACTTTTAGATTTGAATCCATGAACCCTGAAAATTAACATACTTTAATGCTGAATTGGCTTCATGAGTTTTGCATTTTTAGAACACTCTGGATTTTTCCCATGGGAGCTAAAGAGGATGGAAGGGAATATGGAGACATCATTTTTCCCCAACAGAGGAAAGAGGTGATGTTAGCCTGGACTAGGCTGGAAGCAGGGGAATGAAGAGTCATAGACTTCTTTGGGTTGACTGAACTAAGTGATTGTTTTGATGTGATGTATGGAAGGAAGAGGGGACTTGTGTGAAAAAAAATGAAAAGCCCAGGGAGGTCCCCAGGTTGCTGATCCAGGAAAATAGTTACGGTGTCATGTGCTGAGATGGGGAGGGTAAACAATAATGAGTTATGTCTGGATATTCAAGAGGGGTTGTCCAGTGTACAGTTCGATATTAAGGTCTAGAACCCAGGAGGGAGCTCCAAGAAGAAAACTTAGGTCAGGATGCTTTGGATAGAAAGATCATAATGGAAGCCATGGGAAGGGATGAGATGGTCCCAGAAGAATGGGCAAAGTGAGAAGCCCAAGACGGAACTCCTGTTTTGAGACTGAGGAAATATTCAATAGTAAAGTTGGTGGCTGGAGGAACGGAGGTAAGTTGAGAAGGCGACTTCAAAGGGAGACTAGAGATGTGAGATAGAGTTTCCAAATGAATAATGTAATAGCGTCTTGTTCTATGTGCAGAAATGCGAATGTTGTTGCAGATTTCATGAATTTGTAGGCAGCACTGACCCAGCAGGGTAGAGGAATCTGCCACTCTCAGGCAAAGCCGGGCAGAGTGCAGGCCGACACACTTGGTTCCCACCCATGTAGAATATTAGATACTGAAAGTGATTGTACGTATCTTCAATTCCATCAATAGAGAGATAGGCGGGTCCTCGGGAAAACTATGAAGTAGCTGAGTGGAGACTGTGTCAGATGCCTGTGGCCTGCCCCTTCTATTTCCTTACTTCCAGTGGCTTCCTGGCTCCTATTTCAGCTCCTATTTTATGCTTAGCTACCGAAATTTCTCTCAATTAAAATAAGACAAGCTCTAATTAGTTATTTGCTCCTTGTAAAAAAATGAGTTTTTGCCAAAGTGTGATTTTCTAGGCTTTAAAAACACCTTAAATTTCAAATTGAACAATAGATTCATTTACTTTTAAATCTGCAAATATGAACTGCAGGTTATTGAGACAGTAGTGACTTTGAAAACAACTTTTCAAAGAATGCTGGGAAGATTGGGTAAGAAAGTATGATAAAGTTCCCTCCCCAGACTCCCCACTTGCCTAAAGAGGATGGTCTCTGGGGGTTTAGTGCTAAGGGTTCTGGACATGTCTGCCAGCTTTGGCTATTATTTTTAAGCTATCCCTATAGACTGTCCTCTTCTTGCTTCTCCAATCCGGCTCTCCCACCCCCATCTCTATGCCTCAAGATTCCCAAAGGCCAGGAGAACACTCTCCTGGTGTTCTTTTCCTCTTTCTATCTCCTTGACCCCTGGCCAGGATTTCTCACTCTTCCATGCTCCAAGGATGCCTCTGTTGTGTGATAGACAGGCAGACACTGGGTAGAGAACTTATAGCCCTTTAAAAAGCACAAGGAATCTCAGCCTTGGGGCATCTAGATATGACAGCTTATAGTGGAGAGAGGAAATCTCAGTTGCTGAGAAATTATATCAGAAGACTTTGCCTTTTTATGAGTGGAGAATTTGTGTATGTATGTGTGTGAGTGGGGAAAACGGGAGATAGGTTGGCATGGGTGGGACTGGTTGGTACCAGGTAGACCAAGATAAATAAAAAATACATGGTTTCAGATTTTACATATTAGACTCAGATTTTGGATATTGGAATACAGAAAAAAAAAAACCTAAAACTCCAGTTTACATTGAAGTAAATTTTTATTTTTGTCATTAATACAAATCTCTCTTAACATATATGCCTAATAATTATATAGTATAATATGTATGCATATCCTACTGTATAGACAAAGATATGCACATATATTTAACATATATGAATTGAATATACATACACATATATAAATCTTTGGCCAATTAAGAAATTTCATATCAGTTGGAACTGCTACCTCCTTTTCTTTCATCCATCAGTCATTTCCTTTAACCATTGTCATCCATAACCATAGGATCTAGGTTACTAGGATGTTGATCTTTTTTTTTCAATTGAATTGCCTGAAATGATGGTAGAAAAGTTAAAAATGAATGATCAAATTCTTTCTTGTCATCTCAAGCAACCTAAATGAGAAACAATCTACAATGTAGAAGGAATGCAGAGGGAATCCCTTCTGCTCTACAGAATGGTTGCCATAGAGTGGACCATATTTGCCTTTTGAAAGCCAGTCTTTCAACTGCATTCATCTGTGACAATAAATTTAAGGCTTACATCAACGAAGAGAGCAGAGAGAGAAAAATGAAACCCTTTGCCAGAGCTTGGCTGGACAGCTGTTATTTTTTGTTAGGGATGTAAGAGTTTATAAGAAAGTGCCCCTCAAAGGATGGAATGCTTATATGTACATTCTTTACAGATGAAACTTTTAAAGAAAAACCCATCGATAGAATCCTGTAAATGTACATGTACAGAAACATATGTGAGCACAAATGGCAATGTTTAAAATGATCTTAAGTCAGAAAAGTGCAATAAAAACTGTATTTTTCCATTTTCCTTTAAAAAGTCATTTATTTCTATGTTTGTCTTTTCAAATAATGCCCTGACAGGAGACGACCTTGAATCTTTCCACTGGAGAAGATCTGTAATTCCTCTCCTAGATGGAAGACGCAGTTGTGAAAGAGGTAGATATAGATTATGTTAACGTATTATTTCAAAATGTTTCCGCCATTAAACTCAGCTTTTAAAAATTATTCTCTGGTCCTTCATTATATCTTGGACATGGAGAAGGAATCTTCTGATAATTCTATCAAGGAGGAATATTTTACAGTCCAACCAACAAACCAAGTTAAAAGACTAGAATACAGTTCTCCCTTCTTTCAAACTACCAGTTGTTGAGAACATGGACACTGGAAATAAAATGCTCCGCCGCTCCAAGGCGACCGGAACCAAAGCTTCAGCCTGTTTAACCTCTGGGAGCTTTTAAAATGTGCGGATTTCCAAGCCCCTGTCCAGGCTTCTGATTTAGCAGGCTAGGATGGACACAGGAATCTGCATGTTTAACAAACAAACCAGTGGATTTTAATGCAGGGGGTTTAGGGAATCATACGAAGTAAACACTGCCCTGGAGCTAATCTTGTTATTAATTAGCTATTGTCAGCTAAAAGCATTTCTTCACTGGAGATGAGAAAAAAAACCCCCAAACTTAAAGCTTCAGGGAAACTTTCAAACTGAAGATTATTTTCTCAGTTTTCCCCCCTAAATTTCAAGACTGCTATTCCGGATAGAATCATTCTCATACAATAATCCAAAATTTTAATTCTTTATTTCACTTTGAAAGAACCATAAAAAGGTTAATTATCAGCAGATAAGTACTGGAGTCACTATAGACTCAGTTTGTACCTTCTTGCTCTAGTTTCAAGACTCAACACACACATACAACTGATGCTGAGATTTATGACTCGAATTCTGAGATATCCTGGCAACTAAAACATTGTGGGTGGCCTTAATTATTTCCTTAGACTGAATTCCAAAAAGTGGAATTTCACAATCAGAAGCTAATGTTTAATCTGAAGGCTTTGTTTGTATTGCCAAATCTCAATATTAAGAAGTAATAATAATAATGAAATCAAACACATAAATGCTTACAGTGTGCTAGGCACTGTATCTCGATCTTCACTACAACATGACTAATTTAATTTTATCATTATACCCATTTTAAAGATGGTAAAAAAATGAGGCTTAAAGGACTTAAAAAATTGGCCAAGGTCACACAACCAGTAAGTAAGAAAAGCATGACTGGGAGTTAGGTCTTCCTGACTCCACTCTCTTGTTGCTAACCACTAGGTATGCTGCCTTTTGAAGGGTTGTACCCATTGACACTTTCATCAGAGGTATATAAGAATTCCTGCACCCTAGCCAACCAGGGGTATTCTTTTTAAATTACCAGTTCAGTGGGAGCAATCGCTATTTTAAAGAGTGAACTGGGTTTTTTTGATAGTAGTTCTTGGATTCAAGTTATATCCATATACAGAGATTACTTCCTTTCCCGAGTGTTTTCTACTATGTAGTTGCACGCTGAAGCCAGGTTACAGTTCTTGTGTACCTAGTGGCAAAATGGTTCTCAGACCCTTTCTCATGCCATGTTTAGTTGAACTTGCACCATGGTGGGACTGGGAATGATGCTGAAGTACCTGTCACTGATGTGTGAATTGGGGGAAGAATCTTAATTGGTTTTAATATACCCTATTTATGGATGACTTCTGAGCTCAGTTTCTTCCAACACAAATTTGATACTGATTTGAATATGCAAAAATGTAATAAGCAGGACAATTAAACAGAAAACAAAAAAGAACTTAGTTTAGTTAAACAGAAAGAAGAAGTAGATACATCTGGTGTAGGGTTTGTTTGTTACAGCAGTTAAGTCCTAAATTTAGTTCTGTGTTCTTAACAAAGGAAACACCAGATTCTATAGTTTCCATTGTCCTCCCCAAATGGAAGCACGTGTTTTCTGGAGAGCAAACTTGCTGCCTCTAAAATCAGGGATATCAGATAAATCAATGGACTATGCCTTTACAGTACAGTGTTGCAAGCAGAAATAGTCTTCAAATGAATTTTTTTAATATTTGATGGTAAATATACTTTTAAATAAAACTATGCTTATCAAAATTGTCCTATAAAAGTTCAAGAAAATGAGGTGATAACCTACTCCAAGTGGGAAATAATTGCTCAAATGACTCTATTTCTGCATGATTTAATACTATTGGTTTTCCAACCATGAATGTATGGTATTCTGCAATCTGAGCTGTTGTTGGTTATTGAATAAGACACTGAAAATTATCTTGATATGGCCTGTTCATGCTTCAAAACATTATTTCTTGAAGCTTTTAAGTGTATCTGAATGGTAAAAAATTCACAGATTTTCCTATCCTCGAAACAAGTTCATAACTTCTGGATGAAATTCACCTTCTAAAAAATATTTTGCTTTGCAGAGCTATTCTTTGGGTAGGATATAACCAAACTATATTATCTTAATATAGGTCTATGGTTTTTTTATTTTTCCAAAGGCTAAATTTATTATCAACACAGTCAGAATCAGAGTGGTAGCAATCATCATTTTATCAGATTTCCAATGTGGTTTAACCATGTTTTCACTCAACTTTTTTACTATGTCTTGAAAGGTATATTTACATATATTTACATTTTACAGGCGCTAGTTGAATTATTTTGAAGAACCAGGCATATAGTCCTTAAAATATAATATTGGAAACTTTTGACCCAATATTTTGGATATTCATTCTAAAAATGTACTCAAAATGTGGGCAAAAATTTTGATTATTAGTAGCACTATTTGGAACATGAGAAACTGTGAACCCTGGATGCCTGATGGTTGGAAGTATTTAATTATGATACAGTGGCGTACTTAGCTATTGATTATGGGTTTAGAATATAAGCTACTTGAAGAAGGCAATTCTGTGTGTTTTGTTCTTTCCTGTGTCCCCAGTTTCAAACGTGCCCATTATACTCATATGTGCACTCAATAAATATTTATGAGATGAATATATATTTAGTCATTTGTTAACTAATTTTTTAAAAAATATCTTCATTGTTAGAGATTCGCAAGATAACTTTTTGGCAGTTTGTGTGTGTGTGTGTGCGTGTGTTTGGCCGCACTGCACGGCTTGTGGGATTTTAGTTACCTGATCAGGGATCGAACCCAGCCCTGGGTAGTGAGAGCTTGGAGTCCTAACCACTGGACCACCAGGGAATTCCTTTAATTTTTGTTCAGCTAAATTTAAATAGATGCCTGGCATTTTTCTAAGTACTTTAAATGTATTAACCCTTTTAATTTTCACAACAGCACCGTAAAGTACTTATAATTATTATAATATCTTTATTTAGGACAGTGAAGACAGTGAGAAACAGGAAGATAAAAAACGTGTTTGGGGCTACACGGCAGTAAGAGTTTCAGCTGGCATTTGAACCCATGCATTTTATTTCTAGTGTCCATGTTCTTAACAACTGGTAGTTTGAAAGAATGGAGAACTGTATTCTAGTCTTTTAACTTGGTTTGTTGGTTGGACTGTAAAATATTCCTCCTTGATAGAATTATCAGAAGACTCCTTCTCTATGTCTAAGATATAATGAAGGACCAGAGAATAATTTTTAAAAGTTGAGTTTAATGGCAGAAACGATTTGAAATTATACATTAATATAATCTATATCTACCTCTTTCACAACTGCCTGGGTGTAAAGACAAGGTTCCTAGAGCAGAAACAAGACAGAGTTTCCCTGTCACCCTAGCCTTCCTCTATGATTATCCCAACCAGCTCAAGTTCTACCCCCAAAGAGTTTTGAGATTCCTTTGGGGATGCTCTATGGGGAAATAAAATGGGCTGTTTTAACTTTTTTCTTCCTCTGTGTTGTGATTAATTCTGCTAAGGGGAACTGCCTGCGGGGCCCTGCCTAAGAGGCCTCTGCCTGAAAGACTCTCCTGGACTTCTTGGCAGTGGTGGTCCAGCTCCCACTGGACCAGGTCTCAGTTCCCTGAGTTCATAATTCTGACACTCCAAATTGAGCTACACTCTTGCCGAAATGATAAAGTAGTACTGTCTAGTAGTGCTTTTATTCTTAATGGGATTGTAATAAATGGGTCTTTTAGGTTTTATTCACTGTTTTATCGCAGCTCCTTTTCCTAAAACTTAAGTATGGTTGAACTTGTACCAAAGAACATGTAAGTGACAGAAACTACCTTGTGCTCAGAATCACCTCTGCAATCCACTCTGCTATCCTTTCACTAAAAGTGTGTATTTTGAATATGTCTTCCCTTAAGATGAGTATATTTCAAGGAATCTTCCCACCTGTCATTTAAATAGACCCCTGCTAGGTTGACCTGACTAGTCTTCCAGATATGTCCAGACATGTCAAATCCTAGGCTTAACCTAACTTAGGTTTAAACTGGGTTTCATACTTCACTAATATCAAAAATGTGAAAAGTGAAAATGACCGTATTTTGTAGATATTCATGTTTGACTATTCTTGGTGGCGTACCCCTTTCAATTTGAAATGGAGAAAAAACTTGCCCTCTAGGAAGTTAAACTAAGATCAGTTCCTTAATTGATCACCTCTTATTACAGAGAGAAAGGAGAATGACTTTTGGGCCTGTGAGACTGTAACTCTGTTAAGGGTGTTAGCATATTTAGGGAAGAGTAGCAAGGATATTGGAGGCCTAGAAAAATGGAAGTAAAAGAAGCAAGTGATGGCAGAGCCAACTAATCACTCTCAAAGGGAGAAGAGGCTTTGGTCAGCTGACTTCAGCTATTCCTGTCCTATTAGTAAGGGCATCCCTAATGAGGATGGGTTGCAAGATGTCTTTCTGCACATTTGAATTTGATAGCATTCAAATACGTTATCTCATTTAATCTTCAGATCAATTCTGTGAAGTGAGGATCACTGTTCTAATTATTTGGGTGAAGAAGCTGAGGTTCGGAGATGTGAGTCCAGATTTGCCTGACTAAATTCAATCTTCAACTCACGATATGACTTCAACATATGGTTTGTCTGTAGAAAAATAAGGGAGGACCAATGGAACATTAATTTCTCATAAAATAACTAAATTCTTCTTTGAAGACTACATGACTTGCAAGCATCAAACACTGTATGTTCATTTGGGCCAAATAGTTGCCTGCATTTTCAAAATAACAAGATTTCTTCTCTTAATAAAATTGAATATTTTTTAGACAAAAAATTTTGCTTCTCTTCTTGGATGTTATTTATTGTTTTAATAATGGTAGAAAAGTACATAGAGTATAAAATAATCAAAAGCTGATTTACTATTGAAATTGGACCAATGGTATCCAGGATTTATTGGTTTTACCCTCTAAAGTCCACATTTTTCTATTCTTTGGCTTATGGTCCCTTTTTGTCTCCGCACACTTCACGGTTATTTTGCTTTTAGTTCCTGTACAAGGTTAAAATTGATTTTTCAGAACTTTCAATAACAATTTATAAAGGATATAACTCCAAAGATGGCATTTCCAACTGAAGTGCTTAGCTTATATCTGTTAATTTAATATCTCAAACTCCTTTCTTTAGCACAATAATTTATTTCTTAACAGAGGATGTGTGAAGGACAAAAAGTTTGCTAAGTACATTTGAATGGTACTATTTCTGCCAAAGTGTTCTCGAGAGAGTCACATTATATATGGAATGTAATAGCTACCATTAACTCAGAAGTGTTTTGATGTGAAGGCAGATCTCTTATTAACACGTACTTAACATTTATACATGGGTTCTCCAAAATTCAAGAATTATTTATTGAATTAGCTATCAATAATTTACTAACAATAGTGTATAGGATTTGTTCTTTCATATACAATATATGACTACGTGTATGTGACCTGTAAATTTTTAGTGGTACTTTGGTCATATTATTCTTTGAGGCCATTTGGCTGTGTTCACAGCCCTTATGTTGACATCTTGATGTCTCCATACAGATCATACTACTCCCCTAAACTGTACATTGCTAAAAACTGGTATAACAAGAGAGGGAAACTTTCAAAATTTAGAAAAACACAGTACAAGAGGAGCATTATCTAAATATTCCAAAGATTTTTTTTTTTAAATAAACTTATTTATTTATTTATTTTTGGCTGCGTTGGGTCTTCGTTGCTGCATGTGGGCTTTCTGTAGTTGCGGTGAGCGGGCTTCTCATTGCAGTGGCTTCTCTTTGTTGTGGAGCATGGGCTCTATGCGTGCAAGCTTCAGTAGTTGTGGCTCATGGGCTCTAGAGCACAGGCTCAGTAGTTGTGTCGCACGGGCTTAGTTGCTCCGCGGCATGTGGGACCTTCCCGCCCAGGGCTCGAACCTGTGTTCCCTGCATTGTCAGGTGGATTCCTAACCACTGTGCCACCAGGGAAGTCCCTCCAAAGATTTTTTAATCATGCTATACCATCAACATTTCTTCCCTTGGGTTTATTGTTTTTCATACAGGGTAACAGTTGTTACTGTTCTTATTATCAACTAATAAGATGATTTAGGGACCCTGCAGTAACAACCAACATTAAAATACTTTGGGGACTAAAATCCTAAGGGTAAGCTTCTGTACTATTTTGCAGTATTATTAAGGAATACCCATAATCAAGCTATTTTTTTTCACTCTGAGTCTCTATGACTCCAGTGTACATATCTGGCTTTGAGTTACCTATAGATCAGGACTCATCTTTGTATCAACAGTGCCTAGGACCTGGCACTTGCTTCTTATGTGACATTGTAGGTGCTGAAAGAACATCAGCTGGGTAGACCTAGGAGAAGAAGATTCCTGATGCTCTTCAGTCAAGTGGTACATAAAGTCAGCAGTTTTCTTCTCAATATATCTTAGGAAGGCCATTTAATAAGTCTTTCCTAGGAGCCCTTCAGATAAAGCAATAGCATTATTAAGCCCCAAATATCTTAGGTCCTGTTTTACTATTTGCCAAGAAAATGAGCAACACTATAGCATCAATACTACAATATACTCAGGAATTGCTACAGTTCCTTTAAGACTTGAAGTGTGAGGGTTTCATTAGAGTCCAGTGAGCTGGTTGTACTACCTACCTAGATCTGTACCAGTGGGGAGACCTGTGAATAAGAAAGTAGCTCTTAATTCTAGAGAATAAGTGTTTTCAAAAATAAGATATTATTGGCCCACTTTTGTACTCTGTTAAATTCCTTGAATCCTTTTGGTCTTTCCTCCCTTCCTTCAGTGGTTCCTAACTACCCCAACTTATGACGGTTCATCTTACAATTTTTTGACTTTACGATGGTGTGAAAGTAATACACGCAGTAGAAGCTTTACTTCAAATTTTGTATTTTGATCATTCCTCCAACGAGCAATATGCAGTACCATCCTCTGTCGTGATGCTGGGTGACTGCAGCAGCTGCTTGATCACCAGGGTAAACAACTGATACACTTACAACCATTTTGTACAGACAACCAGTCTGTTTTTCACTTTCAGTACAGTATTTAATAAATTACATGAGATATTCGGTACTTTATTATAAAATAGGCTTTGTGTTAGATGATTTTGCTCAACAGAGGGTCATGGAAGTCTTCTGCAGCACATTAATCCAGGCTAAACTAAGCCATGATGTTCAGTAGATTAGGTGTGTTAAATGATTTTCGACTTACAATATTTTCAACTTACAATGGATGATGGATCTGTTGGGATGTAACCCCACTGTAAGTCAAAGAAGATCTGTACTTAATGAGTTGAGGACTTCACCAGTCTTTCCTGAAGTGAGAAAAATTGGTATAATATAGTAGATTTTAAATCAAGTTATTATTTTTTATCTTGAAAGATTTTTCTTTATTCTGATATTGTGCCCTTCCTACCATTTTGGTTAGAAGTTTCTTTTTTTTTTTTTGAGATATGATTCTCATCATAATGATTTTTCCTTTTCCTTTAAAAAAATGTTCTTACCTGACAAAAGTTTTTAATGGTTGTTAACTCTACATTAATCCCCACATTCATATTTGAAATTTTATTGATCTATGAAATTCAAAGTCTGGCAAGCACAACTGTAGACAAAACCTATAACTGAATCATGATATTTAGTTCCAGATTTCTCTGAAAGGGAACACACTTGGCAACAGAAATTAGAAATGCTTTCAAGAATATGACAGATGATTTTTCAGGTCAAATAGGTGATAAGGCATCACTTGTCAAGTTTCTACTTGACCCTTATCTTTTATCCAACACCCTCAATACACCTGGTCATGCATCATGGCTTTAGTACTTTCATACTCACCCTGCAGAGAGTCACCACTTGGGTCAGACTCCAAGGGAAGAAGCCTATCTGATTTGTTTTGTCTTGTAGTTCTCATTTCACCTCATATCATCTCAAGGTGTGATTTATAAATGCTTTTGCTTGAGCTTGGATGTGACAAATCTTGAGAGATGTTTTTAACACCTTCCAATTTTTAAATAATCATCTGAATAGGAGTTGAAGGACTGCATCACAAGGTTTGAGTTGTGGTTTATGATGAATTGAGGATATATTTTTCTCTACAATTTTCATCAGAAGATCACTTGGTAAATCTAACCATCTGCAGAAAGATAAACGGTGATTTTTAGTCCCAGATGTTCCATTAAGGTGTTGTTAGATCTTTTCTCCACCTAGATGTTTAGTGTAATGCACAATAAAACAGATACAATACAGAGTTTTGACAAATGCTAGTTATGGGAAAAGACTCTGATATGAACAAAATAGAATAAATTTATAAAGTCTGGGTAAAGAATGTTGCTTTCAAATATAAAATGTAACCCTTAAATATGACAGGCAGAAGAGGGCTATCTAATCTCAATTCTTGCATAGGTATTAAAAGATAAAAAGATTATTTTGTTTATATATCACTATGCCGTAAACATGAAAGGCACTAAATAATACCTTTGAATCGTTGACAAAATTTTGTTTATATCAGTTTTATTTACCAGTACAAACTATACAAAGTTGTATTATATAAAATCATACATTATTTTCTGTCAACATGAGCCTATAATTTGCCAAATGCTTAAAAGTCCATAAAGAAACAAATAAAACATCACATATTATCCACACTTAAAATAGTTATTTTATTGTAGGAGTTGTCATATATAATTTGGTATTCATTTTAATTTTTATCTATAAATAATACTTAAAAGATAGCAATACAGAGAAGCAAATTTTGAAATGAATTTAAAATAATTCTCTACACTCCTAGATACAGGCAAAATTTTGTCTTTCATTTTTTTTTCTATCACATTTTAGGGTCTGTGTCTTGAGTTACCACAAATCAAATAGCAAAATATATAGAACAGGGACTTCCCTGGTGGCGCAGGGGTTGAGAATCTACCTGCCAATGCAAGGAACACGGGTTTGAGCCCTGGTCCGGGAAGATCCCACATGCCGCCGAGCAACTGGGCCCATGAGCCACAACTACTGAGCCTGTGCGTCTGGAGCCCGTGCTCCGCAACAAGAGAGACCGCGATAGTGACAGGCCCGCGCACCGCGATGAAGAGTGGCCCCCACTCGCCGCAACTTTGAGAAAGTCCTCGCACAGAAACGAAGACCAAACACAGCCAAAAATAAATAATTAATTAATTAATTAATTAAAAATTAAAAATTAAAAAAAAAAAGTAGAATGGACTTTTAAAATTCAAGACAGTTTATCATTGTGGAAAGAGTTGCAGAATGGAAGAGGCCCTGAGATCTAGTTCTACTTTTTTTTTCCTTATAAAATAAGGCAGTTAGGCTACAACATCTTTATGATATTTTAAGCTTTATATTGAATATTTCTAAGCTACAAGAAAGATGTTTTTGAACATTAGCTAAAAGGGTAGTAAAAAGTAGTAAAAACTTCATTAAAAATATGAACATTATTCAAGTACTTTTGAACAACTAATTTGATTAACTCTTTGCCATCTCACTAAAGAGTTTGGGGCTTCCCTGGTGACACAGTGGTTAAGAATACGCCTGCCAATGCAGGGCACATGGGTTCGAGCCCTGATCTGGGTAGATTCCACATGCTGCAGAGCAACTAAGCCTGTGTGCCACAACTACTGAGCCTGTGCTCTAGAGCCCACGAGCCACAACTACTGAGCCCGCGTGCCACAGCTACTGAAGCCCGCGCGCCTAGAGCCTGTGCTCTGCAACAAGAGAAGCTGCCGTGATGAGAAGGCCACGCACCACAACGAAGAGTAGCCACACTCGCCGCAACTAGAGAAAGCCTGTGCACAGCAACGAAGACCCAACGTAGCCAAAAATTTGAAAAAAAAATTTTAAAAATAACAAAAATAAATGAATTCATTAATTAAAAAAAAAGAGTTGAATCTCCTTGCCATTCCTCCACTAATTTACACAAAAAAGTGCTTATTTTTTAATAAAAATAAATATTCTGTTTTGAATGAGTGACATGCGTACATCTTCTGTCCCAAAGCACAGGGACTTGACTATACTTCTTTCAGTTTTGTAGCCTGCAACAGTGTCTTGCACGGTGTCTTACACAAAATGCTAAACTTCTATCAAATAACTGACTGAATTATTACAGAAGATATTAGCCAGAGATTTACTAGCTAGACCACAGCATTCAAATTATTCGTTTATTCATTCAATAAACACTTGCTGAAGGTTTACTGTGTACCACACGCCAGACTAGGGGCTTGAGATATAAAAGTAAATACAGTTGCTAGAATTAAAGGAGCTTATAAAATAGCAGGCTGACATTTAACAAATAAATTACCATGTAGTGTGATATATCACCAGTGTAGGAAGTGATGGTGTGTGGATGACAGTAAAGATTTCCCGGACTAGAGGATGTTATTTCTAAGCTAGGAATTAAAGGATTACTATGTGTTTGTGAAGCCGACCCTGTGTGCTTGCAGTGTGTGTGTGTGTGTGTGTGTGTGTGTGTGTGTGTGTGTGTCTTGTATTCCAGGGAGAGAGAGTGATCTGGGCCTTCCGGGAGGTGAGAAACAGTGTGGCATCCTTGGGGCAGGCTTGGTGGAAGAGAGGATACATAGCAAGGAGAGTCTGGAAGAGGGATGATGAGAGATGAGGCTGAGTAGCTGTGAGCAGAGGTACCACTGTAAGTGATGGAGAGACAATGACAGATTCTAAACTGGGAAAATTATCAATCACTCCAGTAGCACTGGGGAGGATGGCTCAGGGTCGAGAATTACCACAGGTAGAAGACCTACTTCAGAAGCCATTGTGAACATCTAGGCAGGAGATAATAAGGGCTGAGACTCCGCTGGTGTCAGAGGTGATGGAGAGCAGCATATGGCTACCCAGCTGCTTATTGCCTCTGACACAGAAATTTCAGATTTTTGCTTTTATTAACTCATGTGGTTTTATTTTCTAGAAAAACATTTAAAACTTAAACCATAAAAGTTATGGCCAAGAAGATTAGTAGAAAAGTCCCAAAGTTATGCTTGCAGGGGGAAAACAAAATTTGAAGAAGAAAGGCACAAGAACTATATCCTTGCTAATTAGGTTTTAGAACATGGGGAAAAGGCTTCTGTTCACTCTCATATGTGTCAAATCTGTCATAATACAAATGTTCTGAATGAATTAAAAAGCCTATCTCTTCAGTCTAGTTGACTTTATTAGATCTGAACTGAATTATCGATGCCAACATATTTCTTATAATGAGTGTGTGTGTGCCTTACCGATTTAGCCCAGCCTGCAGGTGTATGCAGTAACACTCCCCGAAACGTTTACTGGGGGAGAGGGCAGTGAGCTTCACATAGGAGGTGAGATTTAACGAGCAGCCTGAAAGAGGAGTGGGGATACAAGTTTGGTAGGTTTGAGAATAAACGGAAGTGTTTAAGCATAGAACTACACGAGTGTTCTCTGCGGGTGTTTCCTGAATCAATCTCTGGCGGAGCAATCCTACATCTCTCCTGAAAGAAACGGAGATGGAAGACACGGAACTCGGTGCCGCTGAACTTAAGCTAAACTGCCTAAACATATGGTAGACCCGGGATAAGTGTTATCTGAATCAGATTTATGTAGAATAGTGTGAAGGATTTTGAGTTTTAAGAACAAAACATAAATCATACTGAACAAACAGGTAAACACAAATCCTATACTTCTCAAACTTCATTAAACAAAGCTGTTCAGGTTTGTTTTTTTAAAAATCTCTATTTTTTACCCCTAATCAGACGTGAATCATATTTTGTGTAAGCTAGTACCAGAATTAATCCTATACCTAAATAAATTACTTGTATCTTTTACTTTTATTTATCACCAAGAATTAGTAAAACTAGTCATAAAGAGGCATCTTATTTTCTATTGTATCCTACATATATTTTTAACTTTTTAGTGTGGGAATTTTAAATATATACAAAAGTAGACACAGCATAATAAACCCCAATGTACCCATCATCCAGTCTCAACATTTATTATCTCATCACAATCTTGTTTCATCTTACCCTTTTTCTTATTATTTTTTAAATTAAAAAATTTTAAGGAATCTAAGGAAAAAAAAAAAAAAGGTCATGAAGAACCTAGTGGTAAGACAGGAATAAAGACACAGACCTACTAGAGAATGGACTTGAGGATATGGGGAGGGGGAAGGGTAAGCTGGGACAAAGTGAGAGAGTGGCATGGACATATATACACTACCAAATGTAAAATAGATAGCTAGTGGGAAGCAGCCGCATAGCACAGAGAGATCAGCTCTGTGCTTTGTGACCACCTAGAGGGGTGGGATAGGGAGGGTGGGAAGGAGGGAGACGCAAGAGGGAAGAGATATGGGAACATATGTATATGTATAACTGATTCACTTTGTTATAAAGCAGAAACTAACACACCATTGTAAAGCAATTATACTCCAATAAAGATGTTAAAAAAAATTTAATTAATATTTCTCTCTTTATTTATTTATTTTTTAATTTATTTATTTTATTTATTTTTGGCTGTGTTGGGTCTTCATTGCTGCATGCGGGCTTTCTCTAGTTGCGGCGAGCAGGGGTTACTCTTCGTTGTGGTGCGCGGGCTTCTCATCGTGGTGGCTTCTCTTGTTGCGGAGCACGGGCTCTAGGCACGCGGGCTTCAGTAGTTGTGGCTCGTGGGCTCAGTAGTTGTGGCTCGCGGGCTCTAGAGCTCAGGCTCAGTAGTTGTGGCTCACGGGCTTAGTTACTCCGTGGCATGTGGGATCTTCCCAGACCGGGGCTGGAACCCGTGTCCCCTGAATTAGCAGGCAGATTCTTAACCACTGCACCACCAGGGAAGCCCTCTCTTTATTTAAAAAAATTTTTTTAATTATTTATTATCATTTTGAAGCAAATCCTAAACATCATATCTATTTCATCCTCCAAATTTCAGCATGTCTCTAAAAATGAGGATTCTTTGAAAAAAAAAAAACATAACCACCATACTGCTATAGCACTTACAAATTAACAATAATTCTTTCATTATATATCTAGCCAAAGCTCAAATTTGTAATTATTTCTTCAATGTCAAAAATAGATTTTTAATTGTTTGTTTGAGCCTGGACCCAAATAAGGTAAATACATTGCAATTGCCTAATATGATCGTCTTTATTAGTCTGTAGTTTCCACTTCACCTCACTATTTCTCCTTGAAATTTATTTGGTTAAGACACTGGGTCTTTAGCCTGCAGAGTTTCCCCCAGTCTAGATTTTGGGAGTTGCAGCCCCATAGTGTGATTTAACAAGTTCCTTTACCCTTTGCATTTCCAGTAAATTGGTAATTGGATCTAGAGGCTAGATCAGATCCAGGTTAAATTTTTTTTTTTTGGCAAGACTTCTTCATAGATGAAGTTGTATTTTTCATTAGGGGAGCCATAACTTCTGGTGTGTTGTCTTATTATGATGTAACAGCTGTTGCTGCACAATGCCTAGAGTTTCATACACATATTTTAATTTCAAAAGTTCTGACGTTAAAAACTATTGAAATGGATTTTCTGAGCAACTAGAATTTGTTGAGAGAGTATGCCACCTGAGATTAGCAACAACAAAAAACACTTTAAAAAAAAACCCTGACTGCAAATAATTCCTAATGACACTATCAAAAGTTTGCATTGTTTATCCAAATTATATGCCATGAATCAGCAAGCATCTTGACAAGGAAACTTTTTATGTGTGATATAAATCACCAATTGCTTCCTTATTTAAAAACTGGATGATGATCACAGCTCTGTGACTCCATAAATTTGAGTTTCTAATATTATGCAGAAGAACATAAAACCTGTTTATGCATTATAATACAGCAATAATGTATCTTTTCGCAATCATTGGCATAACTAAATCTGTTAACTTGCCTATAGCATGCATAGTGACAAGTTTGCAAAATGATCAGAATTTTAAATTTTAATTCACCTGCAATTCAAATCCCTGCAGCAATTAAAAAGAAAACCCACGCCTATCAAACCAACAAATGCCTTTAACTGAGTAAGATGCAATTTACAGGGAGAGTGTTTTCATATGCTCTCTGAGGCTATAGCAAAACTGGAGTCCAATAGATATTTCTGCATATTAAAATAAGTCCTGATTGAAATTCTTTGCTTCTGCATCTTAAAATAGTCACAGAAATTCAACAGAAACCATGTTATTTTGGGCTGCCCAAAAGGTTGTTTTCCCATGTTTTTAGCTACTCCTATGGAGGTAAAAACGAAGTAAAAAAAAAATCGAGATACTTGGATCGGGAGTTAGCAAACTTTTTCTGTAAAAGTCCAAATAGTAAATATTTTAGGCTTTGCAAGCCATTTGGTCTCTGTCACAACTACTCAACTATGCCATTGTATAAGGAAAGCAGACTTGGACAATATGTAAATGAATGAACATGCCTGTGTTCCAATAAAACTTTATTTATAAAAACAAGCAGTGGGCCTTATTTGGCCTGTGAGTCATAGTTTGCTGACCCTAAGTTAATTCAAGTCAAATCTTACTGTCTATTGAAGAAAATATTTTTTTTTCTTTTTCTGCATAATAAAGGTTGGCTGCCCACACTAATTGAGTTCAACAAAAGGTAGCTTCATTCTTTGCTTCATTTGATATGTGTTGACACAAGTTTTGCTATATTTTTAAAGCAAGTCCTTTGAAAAGGCCAGCCACCTGTCTGAGTTTATTAGAATTAATGAAGGATAAGAACGGATTGTCCTGTGTAGAACAAAAGAAATCTGCCAGGAGGAGGGTCAATACTTGAAGGATGCCTTGTGCATTTTTATTTAGTTTTGTAAAGCAAACACTTCAAAGTTGAAAACCAAAGAAAAGTTGAACACCAGAGAAAAGAGAGAGAGAGAAAAAAAGATTTCATGTTAGGGTTAGAAATCAATCATTAACTGTAACATTAAACATGAACTTTGTATTCCTGTTACTTCAAACCACAACAATAACAGTGAAAAACCTCCCCATTCATTTAAAGTTGGCAACTCACTTTAAAGAAGCCATATAAATTGTTCCATTGTCTGAAATTAAAAATAAATGTTCAATATATCTTATATTTGCTTACTATTAACTTTTGTTATAACAGATTATTAAATTGCATAATCATTCCTTGCAAAGATAGTCCTGCAGTCTTAAGGATTTTAAAATACTGTGTTAAATATGATTTATAAGCCCAAATGAATGTGTTCCAAAAAGACAATTTATTTCAGTCTGATATTTCAAAAAATTTGTCTTAAATTATCTGATTAATTTTTGTCACTGGATGAATCAGGCAGAACATAAATCAAGATTACTTTTTATTGTATTTTAAAATTTGTAGAAGAGCCGGATGCAAACTCAATGGTGGACATACAAGGAAAGTACATTTTAAGTTGTGATCAATTGAGGTGAACTGAAACCTAGAGATCTATATGGAACTTTCTTTCCCTGTTAGGGTGAAGTAAGTTTTCTTTGCTGGTAGCAAAAATATATCTTTAAGCTTAGACTTGTTTCCAAAGGACATTTCCTGGAAGGTGGTCCAACGTGTTTTTCGAATGTTAAAAAGATTACTCACAAACAGTCAACAAATAATCTAACCCTTGCCGTTTGCATTTTCCCCAGTTCTATGAAGTGTCAAGTGTTGAAGATTGCTCTAGAGTCCATAGGAATTTTTTTCCAGCTCAAGGGAAAATTAAACTTTTGAAACATAAGGAAAGATTTTACAATATGTGTCTTTTCTTTTCAAATGAGGCTTGACTTTTAGGCTTGACATTTGAAAACTTTAATATTGAGGACACAGATAAATGATCTTTATATATACAGAGGAAAAAAAGGAATTGGTAAACAAGCCTACAACTGCTATTTATAAAATCTGCTAATGACCCTGCTAATAAGAGACAGATTAAGGAATGTATTTTCCACAGATTTGTCCCTGTAGTAGCGACAGTGAAACACTATGATTTTGACATTCAGTTCCTAAACGACAGGGGGGAAAAAAGAAGCACCACAGATTACACAGTGATGCACCATGGTGTGTTTGTAAATTATATTTACATATTTACAAAGATGGTCTTCAACACAAACTTGAATTTGGATGTAAAGAAAGTATTTTTATTTAATGATGAAACTGTAAATATGGAACATGCCCTCAGTACTTGTTCTTGTTTGTGTGCTTCTGATCTCATCACAGAAATGCTTGTTTTGGGGAATTTCTGGCTGTTCTCTGCTCATTTGCACAGTCTTAGATCCGATGACCTTTAAATTTATGACCTAGTAAATAATCTTTCTCAGTTTTGGAAGAAAAAGAGATGGGTCAATAGAGTTTTAATTACAAAAATCCTGGCAGTGACACTGCTAATAGAAAGCAGATTCCACAATACTAGATGCAGTCTAGTCAACTCTCCGTTTATTTACATTTTGTTCTACCCTAGAGTGTTACCAACTTTAAAAATATGGTTTTTAGAGCAGTGTAATGAAAAATGGCTCATATACTCATTAAGTCTGAGAAGATTCTTGGGTATCTGTTTTTGTGGAAGCACAGACATATTTTCAATTAAAGATACAGTAAGCTTTCTGAAATGTATAAAGCATTTTCTGGAAAAACAAGTGCACGGTAATATCTATAGGACAGCTGTCACTCCAATATGATTTTTTGTTTATATCTTTTTAGTGGATTATCTATATAATAAAATTGATTTAAATTGCTGCAGTTCGCAAGCACTGCAGGTTTAACTACATTGTTATATACAAGTGAATAAGTGAGTTTTGAACCTGTAAAGGGTTATATATCCCTGATACAAGGAATTTCTGACATATTGGCAACAAGTTCTTGCAGATCCAGATCAAGCCAACAACAAGTGGGATAACAGAAGCCTTTCATGATGTTATGAATGGATGATGTTCAGTTAGAGGCTTTTAGTTGAGGATTACTGTGCCAGGCTAAATGACTAAGTTAAAATACTTGGGAGAAAAATTCATCTTTGTGTTGCCATTTACCTTCTAAATCTTCTGCAACACAGTTGGCCATGGGCTGGGGTATCCTTTAAGACTAAGCGTTTTAGAGGAGTGTCTTACTCTACACACTAAATGCCCTGGCACAAGAACACATTTTTGGGAAAGGAAGAATTGAGAGGTTTTTGTTTTTAATCAAATAATAAAGAAGTAAGAGGAAGCCATGGCAAAGTGGTTTGGAGAAATGGCTGGTTTTGGCAGATAAAAACCTCTAATATTGCCTTTGGACTGTTGTTTCTGATGAATTTGTTTTACATAGCATAGTTAGGCTGTAAGTAAATTCTCCGAGTAATTAGGTTGTGTCTACATATTCAGTTTGGGAACTTTTGTAGAACTTAATAAGTAAGTTGACTTATGTATTTTTCAGTCTTAAAAAATTCTTTACCATAGTGCATATAGAAAAGTGCACATATTCTGAGTACATGCAGCTTGAGGCATTTTCAGAGTTCTCACTGTAGTATCCAGTCCCTACATCAAGAAATATAACATTACCAGCATCTGAGGAGCTAAGGAAACCACTATCTCCTTATTTCTCAATTATGGGTTAATTTTCATTTTTTAACTTTATATAAATCAAGTCATAGAGAATGGATTCTTCTGGGTCGAACGTCTTTTGCTTGACATTGATTCATCTATATTATTATGAGGAGTTTTAGATTGTTCATTTTCATTGCTGTATGTGTTTTATTATGTGAAGATGCCACGATTTATTTATCCATTCTACTATTTCTTGGGTAGTTCCCAGTTTTAATGATTATGAACAATGCTGCTGTAAACATCAATGTGCATGCTTTTCAGTCAATATGTCTATACATTTCTATCGTGTACATCGCTGCCTTAAAAAAACAAGTTTATCACAGTTATTTAAAAGTATTTGCCAACTCTAATATTGAAATAATCTGTGAGTCTGCATCTATTGTTTTATTTTTTCCTGTTGATAATTGGTCATATGTTCTTGGCTCTTATATATCTAGTAATTTTTTATTTTATGCTGTACATTATAATTAAAAGAACCAGAGGAGCTCAGATGGCTTTGTCTTCCACTAAAGTGCAGGCAGATAGATGTGGAGTAAGGAGAGCATCACTTTAGTCAGTCAGAGGTTGAATTGGGCTGGAGCTGGGTGGGTTGCAGGGTTAGTAAAATTCAGTTGATGTCTTGCTTGCTCCTGTTCTTCAAATATGGTCCTATGATATTTTGATTGAAAGCCTGTCAATTATTTCTCTCTTCAGTCAGTCCTAAAAGACTGCAAGAGCCCCAGCTCTGTGCTTTCAAAGTTCCCAGTCCAGTTCCCAAGCCACCTTTCCCAGGCAACTTCAAGAAATTGCAAAAGTCTTAAAGGAAAGACTGATCATGTGCTTTAGACAGTTCTCTCCCCTGGCATGTGTGCTTCCTAAGCTCTAAGAAACTGCAGGAAATCTCATCTGCCTCTTCAGAGCTTACGCCTAGCTCCACAACCGTCTGCATAGCCTCAGAGCTCAACAAATGTCCCGGGAGGTAAAACATCAGTGTATCTGTGTCTCCTCAAGTTTCCAATTTGTCATCTAGCATTGTCCAACTACTAAATGCTTTTCTGGTTTCTATTTTCCATGATAATGATCTCTGGTTGGGACCGACCCTATCCTATACTTAGCCTGAACTTAGAACAGCAAATGCCAGACTATCACAAGATACTTTTATAATATTTCTGTCTTCCTGGAATTTTAGTTGGTTTATTCTTTTTTGTTTTCACAGCTTGCTGATATTGTTATGAACATTAAAAACAATATATCTCTCTTTTTCTACTTTTGCAGTAGAAGCATTGGCCTCTCCAACCTACTACATCTCAGAAGCAGAGGTCAAGTAAATTAATTTTAATTACATGTTGCATTAAATAATTCTCTGTATTTTACAAAGGAAATATGGTATCTCAATTTGTATTCTCACAGCAAGTCTATGAATTAAGCAAGATGTGAGTCAATCTATTTTGTGGATTAGGTAACTAGTGTCCAATAAATTAAGTCTTTTGCAAAAGGTCAGTCTGCCAAGGGGCAGAGAACGGCCTTGTCTCTTTTAATTCCCTAAAGTCCAGTGTTACTATCTGCACTCCACAACTATTTTTAACTAATAAGTACAAAAATAGTCACAGATACTTTGGCAGATACTTACATCTTAATCAAAGGCTTGAGACCAGCAGGACAATGTTATGTCTCATTTTTAAATTTGGTAGCAATTAAAAAAACCTGGAAAACCACATACTCAGTGGGGTTTACAGGACACTGAAACCCTGCCCCCCAAATATTTATCCCGCTCTGCTGTTATGGGTCTTGCCTGGATTATCATGATTCTGACTTTATACCTTTGTGTTAAGTGGAGTCTTCCTAGGACTCCTTGTCAAAACACAGATATCCTTGGAAAAGCAGGAATGAATGTTTTTTATATGATAGTGGGAATGAACTTCTAGAAGGTGGGAATAACATGCCCTTAGAAGTGAGTCAGAGTGGTGAAATGCACAAAAGCAAAAAAGAACAGATAACATACAAATTTCACCATGCTTCCGAAAGCCAGCACAAGTGCAGGTAAACTGCAAACAGTAGGATGCTCAGAGAAGACAAGTATTGTGAGGGGTCAGTTAACTGTAAAACTGTAGAGGTTATGAGTGGGAGGAACCTGATAACTGGGTTGAAGAGTCCTCCAGTTCAAGGGAGAAAACTAGCAGCCTGAGAGCCAGATGGTGTACATGTGTCTACTTGGGCTCTCAGTAGGATGATTTTTAAGTTGAATATGAATGTCATTAGAGGGGCAGTATTTTGCAGTTCAACACAGTCCCCAAATCTTGCTATTATGTTTTGTTCATTGATGTTTCCTCTCTGCCTCTTGATAGCATTTGAGCTCATAACCCTTGACGAGTTAAATCATTTTATTTTATAGGTGAGATCCTGAGCCCAGAAAGTGGCACATCCAGCTTAATGAAACATATCCTTCTTGTCATTATTCTCAGAAAGCACCTTCTCAAATTAGCTCATAACCTATTAATCATTAGTTTACCCAGTGGTTATTTCACTGCACAACACGCTCTTTTTTTATACTTTTCTTTCTCCTAGACTGCCTTTTCCTTCCTCCAGCTATAAAAGAACAGACATTTTAGCTTCAGATGATTGATCTAAGGCTAATGGATAGAAAATATGAAGCAGCTTTTAACCTAACTATAATGATTAACTTTCTGTAAATTTCAGTTGTCCCACAAAGGTACAGTCGTTTTGAAATGACACACGCTCTGTCATTGGATGTGCTCAAGCCAGAGTTAGGAATATGAAGAAGGAATTCCTATTTTCTATGGAAAGTTGACTTTGAGATCTCAAAATTTCCTTCCAATGTAAGGAACAAATATAAATTGTGATCTGTATCTGTAACATCTGTACATTTAGCATCTGTAGTGGTAGGTGTATTCATGATTACATCTGAATCCATCATCTTCCAGAACTATATCTATACTCTTCCAGCTCTGTGTTTATCTCTATCTACATGTGTCACAAAATATGTAAACTTGTTTGTGCACTCACATGTTTATTTAATATAAATGTATCCAGTATTTATTATGAGCAATGCAGTATTTTCGGTGCTATTGAGGCTGTAACAGTAGACCAATTGCCAGAGATAGCCCTGTCCAGTAAGGTTGTTTAGGATTAAAAGAGTTTTGGAATAAACTAAATGTGAAAGAGATTGAGGATTCTGTTAGACATCTTTGATTTAATCTGTGAGTTGATAAGACATCCTTATGGAATGTTTTCTAGGGTTTAGTTCTCTATCCAAAGCAGTCAGAGGCCTTGTATTCCAGGAGGTTGTGATAATGTAAGTAAAATATTGCTGGGTCTGGACAGAGATTGTAACCACAGAATTGGATGAGAAAGAAGCTGTCTTTCAAAAGATTTTGTATCTACTTAAGAACTCTAAAAGTTGGTAATTAAAGATTTTGTTTTCATTCTCTCTCTTTTTTTCTTTTTCCTTGTGAAATAGACAAACAAAACAATTTTTGTTCCTTTGTAAAATTCTCAACTAATGAAAAGTTTGGAGATCTGTAAGGACGGACAATATGGCAAGGCTACTTGAGTTTTAGAAAGTTTCATTTAATTTCAGTTTAAATAAACTGCAAACACAGTTTGCAAACACATGGGGTGGTTTGCAAACTTCCTATAATTTGGAAACAACTACTTGCCTGACTCAACATTTCAACAGTTTGTTTTTCTACAACTGATGTGGCAGATTGAGAGAAGAGGTGGGTGTTAATCTTCTAGTTCGAAACCTTCAGCGACTCAAAGGTCGTGGGATATAGTACAAAGTTCTGAATTATTTTACTAATTTCTTATAGGAAAAGTATGTTATGGGGAAAGAAAAAAAAAACCTCTTGCTTCATAAGAGAGCTGTTTCTTTACCAAATAGCTATAAATATCAGCAAATTTCTTTCTAGCACCTTGTTACATGTAGGACGTTTAGATTGTGATAAATATTTCTACTAAGTAGGCTTGAGATTGTGTCATATCTAAGAATCCATTGCCAAATCTAAAGTCATGTATAGTTACATCTAAGTTTTCTTTTAAGGATCTTATAGTTTTAACTCTTATATTTAGGTTAGGTCCATTTTGAGTTAATTTATATATATGGTATGAGGTAGGGGTCCAACTTCATTCTTTTGCACATGGATATCTAGTTGTGTTTTACTAGTTATTACCTTATAAGGAAAGAAAATTAACTTGTTGCCTCATAAGAAAGCCATCCTTTTCTAAATAGCTATAATTTTTTAAGCAATTTTAGAATTTATTTCTAATATACTGCTAAATGTAAGATTTTATGTCATGATAAATTTCCAAGAAGTACGCTTGAGTTATAAATATTGAAATTTGAAATTGTCTTCTATCAGTTGAGAGGCTAGAATATTTCAGGATGTGTAGTAAGTTAATATTATTTAATAATTGTTTATTAAGAGAGACTTGTTGGTGAGGCAAAGTGTTTTGAGAGAGTAGTATCCTTACCTTTTGAGTTCAAAATCAAACTGCTACCACACAGCTACTAGACAATGGGTGATGTTGGCAGTGGGGGAAACTATGTGTTCTATTCTGTTCCATTGGTCTCTTTATCTATCTTGATGCCAGTAACACAGTATCTTGGTAACTATTGTTTCTAATAAGTCTTGATATTAAGGTAATGTAAACCCTCCAATTTTCTTTTTTTTTTTCAAAGTTGTTTTGGTTATTCTAGGTCTTCTGAATTCTATATAAAGTTTTGCATCAGTTTTTAAGTGTCTACAAAAATGCCTACTGGGATTTTTTTCAGATTATATTAAATCTATAGCTCTATTTGGGGATACTTCAAATCTTAACAATATTGAGTCTTTTATAACCCATAAAATAGTACATTTGTCCTGTTACTTAGGTTTTCTTTAATTTCTCTCAGCAGTGTTTTGTAGTTTTTTGTAGTATAGGTATTTGTCCCTATGTATTTCATCTTTTTGATGCTATTATTAATAGCATTGCTTGTTAAACTTCAGTTTCCAATTGTCCATCACTAGTGTACAGAAATAAAGTTGATTTTTCTATATTGATCTTGTATCCTGCAACCTTGCTAAAATCATTTATTAGCTCTGGTAGCTTTTTTGTAGATTCTTTTAAATTTTCTACATAGATAATTTTGTCAGTTGTGAATGTGGACAGTTTTGCTTCTTCCTTTCCAATCTGGAGGCATTTTATTTCTGTTTCTTGTATTATTGCACTGGGTAGAACTCCTAGTTCAATGTTGAATAGAAATAGTGAAAATAGATGACCTTGGTTTAGTTTGTGTCTCTTGAGCTTGGTGTTTGTTGAACTTCTTGAATCCGTGGTTTTATAGTTTTAATCAAATTTGGAAATATTTGGCCATTGTTTCGTCAAATATTTTTGGTTTCTTCCTTTCCTCTTTTTTAAGGACTCCAGTGAAATGTATATTAGGCTTTTTGATTTTGTACCACGGTTCACTGGTGCTTTTTCACTTAATTATTTTTTCTTCTTGGTTTTTATTTTCAATAATTTTTGCTTCTTTTTCTTCACTCATCTTTTCTTCTGCAATGGATAGTTAATTTCATTCAGTGTATTAAAAAAATTTCTTCTCCTGTTAAGGCAACACCCTTTTGAGTATTCTAACCAATGCTTTGGGATTATGATATTTTCCAGTATGGCTGATAGGAACAGGAACTATTTCTGCCTCTGTGTGGTGGCCTGGCACTGCTCCTTCTAATCCTTTTAATGATTTTTACCCTTATCTTGGGTGGTTTGGTCACTGATCAGTACTCTGCTGAATACTCAAGGGAGCTCCATGCACATCTCCATAGTCTTCTCTCTGTGCAGTACTTGGGCATCTGTGCAAAGGACACACCTTATAGAGTGATGCACACTTCAGAAACATGGAGTTGGGAAACTTTTTCTGTTAAGGGCCAGATGGTAAATATTTCAGGTTTTGCAGGCCATATGGTTTCTGCTGCAACTATTCAACTCTGCCATTATAGCCTGAGAGCATCTACAATATGTAAATGAATGGACATGGCTGTGTTCCAATAAAACTTTATATACAAATGTATGTGGCAGGCCAGATTTGGCTTATGGGCCTTAGTTTATTGACTCCTGTGACTGTCTTTTGTTTTTTGATTTTGTAGTTACTGTCTCCTGCGGTAGGACGTAAGACAGAAAGTCTTATTTCAAATTCACAGCAGAAAGAAAAGTATATTGCTATTGAAACTTTTCAGATTGGTGTACACTGACACTTGGATTCGTTATTTTTGCTTCTGTGTCTGCAATGCTAAGTAGTGAATCGTATAATGCTGACATTTAAGCTAATTCCTCTTTAATGTACATTTGACATATGAGGCAACATATTGCAATCTAAAAATAATTAAGATAAATCATTTGCATATATTGCTGTGGAAAAGCAAAGCATTTTTCATCCCCTCCCTCATGGTGGGAGGGATGCACTGCAGTCACATTAGATGCCACTCTTGATGCACATCTGCATCTCTCATAAAGTGACTGGGTGCCATGGATGGAGCTGAAGCGACAGCTCCTAGGATGTTCTGTCATCAGACAACCTCCCCAGACGGGGCTGCGTTCCACCGTCTGCACTCCTGAATTGCTGGAGAGCTTTGGCAGGCAGGCAGTGTGCTGTGAAGGATTAGATTCTGTCTCCCTCCCTACTGCATAAACCCCCAGAGGATTCCCCTCTTCAAGTTTTAGAAGATTGGCTCCAACCAACAGGTCCAACAAGCGGGCACGTTTGTGAATTGAATATCTTGATGCTATACAAATAGGTCATGGTTGAATAACCAGTATGTATGAATTGAATTTTCTCTTGGTGGGAGTGAAGGAAAACTCTCATAGTTTTTTCTCCGGGGACTTACACGACCATATAACAACTGTCACAAGGGCACAATATGTTTTTGAATAGAATGGGTCATTTCTTTCTCTGGGCACTTCATCTTTAAAGTTAGCTGATTATATTTCAAAAGGCTGTTGTAATGTATATTCTTTAAAGGAAGACTTTTCTCCATTTGTGCTGAGCAAGCAAAGGTTTCCAGTTTTATTCTGTGATTACATATTATGAAATCAAAAGGCTGTCAGTTATTTCTACACAAAGGCAATTTGTTAGTTCTCTGTAAATACAGATTTTTGGCAAACTTTGATAAAACGCATGTGCTATTTTTCTATACTGTAATTTTCCTTGACAAGAAGTCAATTTTATGAACAGATTTATCAAGTTTAATTAATTATATAAATATTTACTTAATGCATATTATGTATAATGTGTCTTTGCTACAAAGTAAGCTCTATAATAGCTAGGAATATATGTGTCTTTTCATCACTGTATCCTTAATGGCTGGAGATACACAACACATAGTTTGTATCATGAAATATTTGTGCAGTAAATGAATGAATGAATATAAATGACCTCACTGAGCGAGGTGATGAATAACTGTTGAAACGAAAAAAGGTGGATTTGTTTTCAGAAGATAATAACTTCACTTTACAGTGTTTAAGGGTGGGAGTCTTGTCTGTTGAGTAGAGTATGAAATGTAATCTTTCAAGAAGGTCATTGATGGTAAGACAATTTATAGAGAACATCAGAGAAACTTCTATGAATAACTTGGAGAAAATTACTTATAATAACAGGAAGAGTAAGGTGTGTGAGTGAATGAAATAGAAGAACCACCTTTATTTAATGTTAGATGGTTGTTCCTGCTCTTTTCTAAAAACATCAAGACTCCTGGCTGAAAATACTAATTTACATTTTGTTTTGAAAAATATTCGTATGTATTCAACAAATGAGTCCTCACATAAAGAATCATTAGAACATACAGAGCCAGTATTATGCTCATTCTACACAATAACTTCATAACAGATTGACAGGCTAATTAACGCAATCGAATTTTAGGTGAGGAATTTAGCAAACTTTATTCTCATGAAGTGGGAGCAGTCATTCAGATGAAACTGTATCAGTCCTCAATTTCCAAATGCCTGGGATTTTCCATCCTTTTTGTTACTGTTGCTAGTGTCTATCTGTCTTGAATTATGGTTAGAAAACGTAGTTTGTATTATGATATTTCTTTGCAATTTGTCTTATGGACCAATTTTTGTCTGCCTCTCAAAGTGGCTTTCTATCCACCCCCTGTTTACCCTATCAATGATGCTATAGCCTTACTGGGTTCTGGTTTTAGGCAGGGATCTCTGATCCTGTGTAAAAATCAAACCAAAGTTCAAGGTTCAAGGTCATCTGAAACTGGTAGATGCACCAAGGTCAACTGTTGGCTTAATTGCTTATTCACTTCCTAGGACTGTTGCTTTAACTTCATTTCTGATCCTACAGGAATTTCCTCATTTTTTCCCCAAGCCCAACTATTCATTCATAAGGGTAGTGGTAGTATTTCTAGTATTTCATCTAGAACTCTTGCTGAAATATTATGAGATAGAGAAGTCTTGTCCCAAGGTTCTCTGTCCTTCTGTCTTTAGGCCAAGGAGGGAGGGGAAAAAGTGAGCAAGTGAGCTGTAAACACTCAGTTTTGATCATTACTATCTATTTAATTGATACAAGATTTGATGGTGGTAGAAGTTGATGATGCAGGAAAACTGGAGGTAGGGACTGAGTTCAGAGTATGCGATAAAGTTTTAAACTGATAAAAAATCTCTGGATTTGTGTTCTAGTGGTCAGCCATGTCCTTTGCAAAATGGGAGTGAGGATAGTCTAGCTAGTTTCTAACTTTGTTTTCAATGTTTAAAATCAGTGAAATGAGATTTTAGAATTCCACTGAGTAAAACTAATATTAGAATTCCACTGAGTTTTATCTCGTTTATTCATTGTTAGAGCTAATAATTTAAATGGTTTATTTTAAAAGAGTTATAGATGCTCCTTTTTTTATTCATGTGAAATAATATAGTCTATTACTATGGTGTAGTGTTTTACTTAAAGCCATTACCTTGCAACATCTATATAAGATATAGTTCTTGTCTTCCAGAAATGGTGGTGATATAACTTGAGCTGAAATTGAACCATCATCACTCTAACCCGGGCTGTATTATCAGTATACTTTGTGTGCCTCAACATATTTATGCTTCTCATTTACAAATTTTTATACTTTTTCCAGTTTGTGTATGTACCCGTTTTCCAAGTTAATACATGAATAAATGAGGACTATAGTAACGCAATCATAGAGTAATGGAATATCTTAGGAATTTAAGTAAAAATAACTCTTTTTTACTACTGTTTACTACTAAAGGTGTAAATGGTAGATATTGGAAGACCTACAAAACAGGAATTAATAAACCCAATTTCTAGAAACTCAGCAACTACCTCTCCTACACATTACAAATATTCCACTCACAGTTCTAGTGGCTTAAATCTCATTGTTTGTTTAGTTGTTATTCCTATGAAACAGTAAGTCATGAAATTTGTTTCCATCATACATAATCTCATAATTTTGTGCTTTTTTATGAAACCTACACACTTGTATGATATTTTACCTCCTTTTTTTTTTTTTTTTTTAAACATCTTTATTGAAGTATGATTGCTTTACAATGGTGTGCTAGCTTCTGCTTTACAACAAAGTGAATCAGTTATACATATACATATGTTGCCATATCTCTTCCCTCTTGCATCTCCCTCCCTCCCACCCTCCCTATCCCACCCCTCTAGGTGGTCACAAAGCACCGAGCTGATCTCCCTGTGCCATGTGGCTACTTCCCACTAGTTATCTATTTTACATTTGGTAGTGTATATATGTCCATGACACTCTCTCACCCTGTCACATCTCACCCCTCCCCCTCCCCATATCCTCAAGTCCATTCTCTAGTAGGTCTGTGTCTTCATTCCCATCTTGCCACTAGGTTCTTCATGACCTCTTTTTTTTTTTTTTTTTCCCTTAGATTCCATATATATGTGTTAGCATACTGTATTTGTTTTTCTCTTTCTGACTTACTTCACTCTGTATGACAGACTCTAACTCCATCCACCTCATTACAAACACCTCCATTTCATTTCTTTTTATGGCTGAGTAATATTCCATTGTATATATGTGCCACATCTTCTTTATCCATTCATCCGATGATGGACACCTAGGTTGCTTCCATGTCCTGGCTATTGTAAACAGAGCTGCAATGAATATTTTGGTACATGACTCTTTCTGAATTATGGTTTTCTCAGGGTATATGCCCAGTAGTGGGATTGCTGGGTCATATGGTAGTTCTATTTTTAGTTTTTTAAGGAACCTCCATACTGTTCTCCATAGTGGCTGTATCAATTTACATTCCCACCAACAGTGCAAGAGTGTTCCCTTTTCTCCACACCCTCTCCAGCATTTATTGTTTCTAGATTTTTTGATGATGGCCATTCTGACCGGTGTGAGATGATACCTCATTGTAGTTTTGATTTGCATTTCTCTAATGATTAATGATGTTGAGCATTCTTTCATGTGTCTGTTGGCAATCTGTATCTCTTCTTTGGAGAAATGTCTATTTAGGTCTTCTGCCCATTTTTGGATTGGGTTGTTTGTTTTTTTGTTATTGAGCTGCATGAGCTGCTTGTAAATCTTGGAGATTAATCCTTTGTCCGTTGCTTCATTTGCAAATATTTTCTCCCATTCTGAGGGTTGTCTTTTGGTCTTGTTTATGGTTTCCTTTGCTGTGCAAAAGCTTTTAAGTTTCATTAGGTCCCATTTGTTTATTTGTGTTTTTATTTCCATTTCTCTAGGACCTGGGTCAAAAAGGATCTTGCTGTGACTTATGTCATACAGTGTTCTGCCTATGTTTTCCTCTAAGAATTTGATAGTGTCTGGCCTTACACTTAGGTCTTTAATCCATTTTGAGTTTATTTTTGTGTATGGTGTTAGGGAGTGTTCTAATTTCATACTTTTACATGTACCTGTCCAATTTTCCCAGCACCACTTATTGAAGAGGCTGTCTTTTCTCCACTGTATATGCTTGCCTCCTTTATCAAAGATAAGGTGACCATATGTGCGTGGGCTTATCTCTGGGCTTTCTATCCTGTTCCATTGATCTATATTTCTGTTTTTGTGCCAGTACCAAACTGTCTTGATTACTGTAGCTTTGTAATATAGTCTGAAGTCAGGGAGCCTGATTCCTCCAGCTCCATTTTTCGTTCTCAAGATTGCTTTGGCTATTCGGGGTCTTTTGCGTTTCCATACAAATTGTGAAATTTTTTGTTCTAGTTCTGTGAAAAATGCCAGTGGTAGTTTGATAGGGATTGCATTGAATCTGTAGATTGCTTTGGGTAGCAGAGTCATTTTCACAATGTTTATTCTTCCAATCCAAGAACATGGTATATCTCTCCATCTATTTGTATCATCTTTAATTTCTTTCATCAGTGTCCTATAATTTTCTGCATACAGGTCTTTTGTCTCCTTAGGTAGGTTTATTCCTAGGTATTTTATTCTTTTTGTTGCAATGGTAAACGGGAGTGTTTTCTTAATTTCACTTTCAGATTTTTCATCATTAGTATACAGGAATGCAAGAGATTTCTGTGCATTAATTTTGTATCCTGCTACTTTACCAAATTCATTGATTAGCTCTAGTAGTTTTCTGGTAGCATCTTTTGGATTCTCTATGTATAGTATCATGTCATCTGCAAACAGTGACAGCTTTACTTCTTCTTTTCCGATTTGGATTCCTTTTATTTCTTTTTCGTCTCTGATTGCTGTGGCTAACACTTCCAAAACTATGTTGAATAATAGTGGTGAGAGTGGGCAACCTTGTCTTGTTCCTGATCTTAGTGGAAATGGTTTCAGTTTTTCACCATTGAGGACAATGTTGGCTGTGGGTTTGTCATACACGGCCTTTATTATGTTGAGGAAAGTTCCCTCTATGCCTACTTTCTGCAGGACTTTTATCATAAATGGGTGTTGAATTTTGTCGAAAGCTTTCTCTGCATCTATTGAGATGATCATATGGTTTTTCTCCTTCAATTTGTTAATATGATGTATCACGTTGATTGATTTGCGTATATTGAAGAATCCTTGCATTCCTGGAATAAACCCCACTTGATCATGGTGTATGATCCTTTTAATGTGCTGTTGGATTCTGTTTGCTAGTATTTTGTTGAGGATTTTTGCATCTATGTTCATCAGTGATATTGGCCTGTAGTTTTCTTTCTTTGTGACATCTTTGCCTGGTTTTGGTATCAGGGTGATGGTGGCCTCGTAGAATGAGTTGGGGAGTGTTCCTCCCTCTGCAATATTTTGGAAGAGTTTGAGAAGGATAGGTGTTAGCTCTTCTCTAAATGTTTGATAGAATTCGCCTGTGAAGCCATCTGGTCCTGGGCTTTTGTGTGTTGGAAGATTTTTAATCACAGTTTCAATTTCAGTGCTTGTGATTGGTCTGTTCATATTTTCTATTTCTTCCTGGTTCAGTCTCGGCAGGTTGTGCATTTCTAAGAATCTGTCCATTTCTTCCAGGTTGTCCATTTTATTAGCATAGAGTTGCTTGTAGTAATCTCTTATGATCGTTTGTATTTCTGCAGTGTCAGTGGTTACTTCTCCTTTTTCATTTCTAATTCTATTAATTTGAGTCTTCTCCTTTTTTCTCTTGATGAGTCTGGCTAATGGTTTATCAATTTTGTTTATCTTCTCAAAGAACCAGCTTTTAGTTTCATTGATTTTTGCTATTGTTTCCTTCATTTCTTTTTCATTTATTTCTGATCTGATCTTTATGATTTCTTTCCTTCTGCTAGCTTTGGGGTTTTTTTGTTCTTCTTTCTCTAATTGCTTTAGGTGCAAGGTTAGGTTGTTTATTCGAGATGTTTCCTGTTTCTTGATGTAGGCTTGTATTGCTATAAACTTCCCTCTTAGAACTGCTTTTGCTGCATCCCATAGGTTTTGGATCGTCGTGTCTCCATTGTCATTTGTTTCTAGGTATTTTTTGATTTCCCCTTTGATTTCTTCAGTGATCACTTCGTTATTAAGTAGTGTATTGTGTAGCCTCCATGTGTTTGTATTTTTTACAGATCTTTTCCTGTAATTGATATCTAGTCTCATAGCGTTGTGGTCGGAAAAGATACTTGATATGATTTCAATTTTCTTAAATTTACCAAGGCTTGATTTGTGACCCAAGATATGATCTATCCTGGAGAATGTTCCATGAGCACTTGAGAAAAATGTGTATTCTGTTGTTTTTGGGTGGAATGTCCTATAAATATCAATTAAGTCCATCTTGTTTAATGTATCATTTAAAGCTTGTGTTTCCTTATTTATTTTCATTTTGGATGATCTGTCCATTGGTGAAAGTGGGGTGTTAAAGTCCCCTACTATGATTGTGTTACTGTCGATTTCCCCTTTTATGGCTGTTAGTATTTGCCTTATGTATTGAGGTGCTCCTATGTTGGGTGCATAAATATTTACAATTGTTATACCTTCCTCTTGGATCGATCCCTTGATCATTATATAGTGTCCGTCTTTGTCTCTTGTAATTGTCTTTATTTTAAAGTCTATTTTGTCTGATATGAGAATTGCTACTCCAGCTTTCTTTTGATTTCCATTTGCATGGAATATCTTTTTCCATCCCCTCACTTTCAGTCTGTATGTGTCTCTAGGTCTGAAGTGGGTCTCTTGTAGACAGCATATATATGGGTCTTGTTTTTGTATCCATTCAGCCAGTCTGTGTCTTTTGGTGGGAGCATTTAATCCATTTACATTTAAGGTAATTATCGATATGTATGTTCCTATTCCCATTTTCTTAAATGTTTTGGGTTTGTTATTGTAGGTGTTTTCCTTCTCTTGTGTTTCTTGCCTAGAGAAGTTCCTTTAGCATTTGTTGTAAAGCTGGTTTGGTGGTGCTGAACTCTCTCAGCTTTTGCTTGTCTGTAAAGGTTTTAATTTCTCCATCAAATCTGAATGAGATCCTTGCTGGGTAGAGTAATCTTGGTTGTAGGTTTTTCTCCTTCATCACTTTAAGTATATCCTGCCACTCCCTTCTGGCTTGCAGCGTTTCTGCTGAAAGATCAGCTGTTAACCTTATGGGGATGCCCTTGTGTGTTATCTGTTGTTTTTCCCTTGCTGCTTTTAATATGTTTTCTTTATATTTAATTTTTGATAGTTTGATTAATATGTGTCTTGGTGTGTTTCTCCTTGGATTTATCCTGTATGGGACTCTCTGTGCTTCCAGGACTTGATTAACTATTTCCTTTCCCATATTAGGGAAGTTTTCAACTATAATCTCTTCAAATATTTTCTCAGTCCCTTTCTTTTTCTCTTCTTCTTCTGGGACCCCTATAATTCGAATGTTGGTGCGTTTAATGTTGTCCCAGAGGTCTCTGAGACTGTCCTCAGTTCTTTTCATTCTTTTTTCTTTATTCTGGTCTGCAGTAGTTATTTCCACCATTTTATCTTCCAGGTCACTTATCCGTTCTTCTGCCTCAGTTATTCTGCTATTGATCCCATCTAGAGTATTTTTAATTTCATTTATTGTGCTTGTCATCGTTTCTTGGTTCCTCTTTAGTTCTTTTACGTCCTTGTTAAATGTTTCTTGCATTTTGTCTATTCTATTTCCAAGACTTTGGATCATCCTTACTATCATTATTCTGAATTCTTTTTCAGGTAGACTACCTATTTCCTCTTCATTTGTTAGGTCTGGTGTGTTTTGACCCTGCTCCTTCATCTGCTGTGTATTTTTCTGTCTTCTCATTTTGCTTATCTTACTGTGTTTGGGGTCTCCTTTTCACAGGCTGCAGGTTCGTAGTTCCCGTTGTTTTTGGTATCTGTCCCCAGTGGCTAAGGTTGGTTCAGTGGGTTGTGTAGGTTTCCTGGTGGAGGGAACTAGTGCCTGTGTTCTGGTGGATGAGGCTGGATGTTGTCTTTCTGGTGGGTTCGTCCACGTCTGGTGGTGTGTTTTGGGGTGTCTGTGGCCTTATTATGATTTTAGGCAGCCTCTCTGTTAATGGATGGGGCTGTGTTCCTCTCTTGCTAGTTGTTTGGCATAGGGTGTCCAGCACTGTAGCTTGCTGGTCGTTGAGTGAAGCTGGGTCTTGATGTTGAGATGGAGATCTGTGAGAGATTTTCGCCGTTTGGTATTACGTGGAGCTGGGAGGTCTCTTGTGGACCAGTGTCCTGAAGTTGGCTCTCCCACCTCAGAGGCACAGCCCTGATGCCTGGCTGGAGCACCAAGAGCCTTTCATCCACACGGCTGTTACTTCTCTTTTACAAGTCACTTCTTCATTTCTATGATGTGTCCAGGAGGTAATTTTCCCAAAATAAGGTAATCTTTGCCACAGCAGATGGTTCACTCCGCCTGGAAAGCCCTCAGTGCTGGCTCGGTGAATTCCACTCCTGCGTCCGAACCTAGTTCAGATGCCACCTCCTCTGAAATGATTTTCCCAGCCTCTCCAGGACGAACTCCCAGTCCTCCTCCCGAGTTTCCCAGCGCATCCTTCCTCCCCGTGTGGATCGCTCGCTCCACTTGCAGTTGTGCAAGTGCCCGTCTCCTAGGCGGGACGGTGAGCGCACTGCTTACACTCGGCTTCGTGACCTTGTACAGCTCCGGAGCATCCACTCCGACCGACCAGCACGACTGCCACAAATGTGCTCTGAATACAAAACTTTGAGGGTCAGGTTGAAATCAATTCCACGGCCCAAGATGGAGCCGCTCCTGCTCGGGGCCACGTCAGCAAACGGAGCTGCCGAGTTCCTTTAAATGCTCCGCTTGACCAGAAATGCAGCGTATCCAGTCTGCCAACCCCCAAAGCCAAGCCAACTCTGGGCTTTGTTCTTCCTTCCTTATTCCTGGAGCTTTCTAAAACACACCTGAGAGCGACACCAGCCTCTCAAACCGCTCTGCCGCCGCCACTTCTCAGGCGCTAGATATTTTACCTCCTTTTTACTTACTGCTTATCCTGGAGAGTGTGTAGAGCTTCTTAACTTATGACCAGGTAATCAAGTTCATCTTAAGGCTGAGGCAGGTAACAAGTTGCCAGCAATATTATTTTCAAGTGCTTTACAGAAATGATCTAACCATTTCCATTATTATAGCATTAAAAAATCACATAGACTAAGAATCCAGGCATCGGGGTACGTGAAAAAGAGCTCTGGACTAGAGTCCTAGCTCTCACTTATTAGTCTGAACCAAATAAAACTGTAGGTCAGCATTTATTGTTTGTAGATTTTTTGATGATGGCCATTCTGACCGGTGTGAGGTGATACCTAATTGTAGTTTTGATTTGCATTTCTCTAATGATTAGTGATGTTGAGCATCCTTTCATGTGTCTGTTGGCAATCTGTATATCTTCTTTGGAGAAATGTCTATTTAGGTCTTCTGCCCATTTTTGGATTGGGTTGTTTGTTTTTTTGATATTGAGCTGCATGAGCTGCTTGTAAATTTTGGAGGTTAATCCTTTGTCAGTTGCTTCATTTGCAAATATTTTCTCCCATTCTGGGGGTTGTCTTTTCGTCTTGTTTATAGTTTCCTTTGCTGTGCAAAAGCTTTTAAGTTTCATTAGGTCCCATTTGTTTATTTTTGTTTTTATTTCCATTTCTCTAGGAGGTGGGTCAAAAAGGATCTTGCTGTGATTTATGTCATAGAGTGTTCTGCCTATGTTTTCCTCTAATAAATGCTGGAGAGGGTGTGGAGAAAAGGGAACCCTCTTGCACTGTTGGTAGGAATGTAAACTGATACAGCCACTATGGAGAACAGTATGGAGGTTCCTTAAAAAACTAAAAATAGAACTACCATACAACCCAGCAATCCCACTACTGGGCATATACCCTGAGAAAACCATCATTCAAAAAGAGTCATGTACCACAATGTTCATTGCAGCTCTATTTACAATAGGCAGGACATGGAAGCAACCTAAGTGTCCATTGACAGATGAATGGATAAAGAAGATATGGCACATATATACAATGGAATATTACTCAGCCATAAAAAGAAATGAAATTGAGTTATTTGTAGTGAGGTGGATGGATCTAGAGTCTGTCATACAGAGTGAAGTAAGTCAGAAAGAGAAAAACAAATACCGTATGCTAACACATATATATGGAATCTTAAAAAAAAAAAAAAAAAGGGTCTGAAGAACCTAGGGGCAGGACAGAATAAAGATGCGGATGTAGAGAATGGACTTGAGGACATGCAGAGGGGGAAGGGTAAGCTGGGGCGAAGTGAGAGAGTGGCATGGACATATATACACTACCAAATTTAAAATAGATAGCTAGTGGGAAGCAGCCGCATAGCACAGGGAGATCAGCTCGGTGCTTTGTGACCAACTAGAGGGGTGGGATAGGGAGGGTGGGAGGGAGACGCAAGAGGGAGGAGATATGGGGATATATGTATATGTATAGCTGATTCACTTTGTTATAAAGCAGAAACTAACACACCACTGTAAAGTAATTATACTCCAATAAATATGTTACGAAAACAACAAACTGTAGGTCAAAAGTGGTTAAGTACTGTCAAGTTACATACTGTTCTACCTAATGCCTTGTAGGTAATGCTGAGCAAGCTTCTTATCCTCACGAGCTTCAGTTTCATCAGCTGAAAAATGAAGATAGTGCCCTACTCAGAGGATGGCTGTCAGGCATAAACAAGGTATTACATTTTATTGCTTTTTAAACCACAAAGCATTAAAAACATATGCTGTAATCATTATGCATTTGGTAAAATGTGGATTCTAACTTGCATTTTCACTTTAATCCCTATGACTTTAGTTTTATCTGGAAAGTAGGTTTGTATGGGTTGGGAGGTAAAGAAATATGAGAATATTGGAAGAGTAGAGGTTAGGATCACACACACCACACACACCACACACATCACACACACACCACACACACACATACACACACACACAAACACACACACTCCAGGGAAATGAAAATATTACTTCTTGGAAAACAAAAAATTAATAGTATTGTGAGATTTTAAAATATTGAAGTGATGGGGCTGCTCATTTAGACAATTCTCTCTCTTCATTGTCATTATCATCACATCCTCATCCTCATCCTCATTTGCAGAGAAAAACGATGAAACAGACTCCCTTGTTAACGGAGTAAATTCTTCACCTGGTGAAATGAAGGAAGTTTCTAAAATGTGCACAAAGGAGTGACAGCATCTTCTAGAACTCACTTAAGAAGGGAGTTGCCTCAGAGGGCTTGCTTTCCTCCTGCCCAGGTGTGCCCATCACCTGATATAACACTCTATGGAAAACTATGCACACACAGGCTCTGAGATGTTTATGCATGGGTCGTTAAGATATTTTTAATATTATTATAAAAAACTAAGGCAAAAGTGGAAATTCATTAAATCCAGGTGGGTTAGTATTTGGAAAAAAATTAGACATACAGGCACTTACATGCAGCAACACGGTTTGTTTTTGAATTTACCAAGATGAAGCAATTCATAATCTGTTTGGAAAATGTATGGAACTCCATGTGTTTCACATACATCAGCAAGTTTGAAACAATACCTCCATGTTAAACCAAAAGATGTATGTCAGGGAAATCAGGCAAGCCTCTACCTCTAGCAGGGCCAAGGGAAAAGACACAGGAGCATGGAAGCTGACGGGATTGTTTATGAAGTCCTGGACGGGTGGGCATCTCCTCAGAAGCAGAGAAGGGCCAGCGAGTGGAATGGCAGCAGACCATAGAGAAGGGTGCTGGCTGTCTTGATAGGAGCTGGCTGGCGCACTCCGTGGGGAAGGAGCCAAAGCTGCTCAAACTCAGGGTGGTTTGAATTGTGATGTCACAGCTGGCTTGGGCATCACAAATTTGCAATTTCATGCCTTTTATGAATAATGGCTAAGTGGTTAGTACCTAGCCAGAGACATGCAAAATAAAAAACATTTGGCTGCCCATGACACTTCTCAAGAAGACCACAGAAAGCACAATTTGATGTATCCTCCAGCCGGTGCATTGCCTGCTAATGTACCTCATGCGGTTCCTGAGAAAAAATTGAAATGGCTTTTGCAATGGAGATCTGAGACTCTTGAATATGTCAAATCGAGACATTGTTAATATTTTCATGCCAAAGGCTATAATGAGAGCACAAAATACATTGGGGTTAGAAGTGATATTTGATTATTTCAACTTGTTAACATATGTCATTACATACATCTTTATGTATATATCTATATATCCATAAATAACAGAGTATTGATTGAGTTTACAGAATTTTAATTAGTCCCTTTGGTATTACCAGTAATATCTTGAATGTCTATTGCCCTTCAAACAAAGATTTTGTTAAAAGTAAAATAAAAGACAAACAGAAGAGGGATAATCCTTGTGAAATGGGTTCTATAGCTTGTTTATCCTTAGACTAAATGTAGCATTTAGGTGAGAAACAGCATCTGGAGTTAGAAAGAACTGGTTTTGCATTCTAGCACTACCATTTTATAATAATAATAAAAATAACATAGAGTTAATATTTACTGAATACTTACTGTGTGCAAGGTGCTATGGATAGGGCATTATCTTTTTTTTTTTTTTATTGATTGATTTATTGATTGATTGCTGTGTTGGGTCTTCGTTCCTGTGCGAGGGCTTTCTCTAGTTGTGGCAAGCGGGGACCACTCTTCATCGCGTTGCGCGGGCCTCTCACTATCGCGGCCTCTCTTGTTGCGGAGCACAGGCTCCAGACGCGCAGGCTCAGTAATTGTGGCTCACGGGCCCAGCTGCTCCGTGGCATGTGAGATCTTCCCAGACCAGGGCTTGAACCCGTGTCCCCTGCATTGGCAGGCAGATTCTCAACCACTGCGCCACCAGGGAAGCCCGGGCATTATCTATTAAAATTATCTATTATCTATAGAACATTATCTATTAACATTATAGCAATCCTATGATTAGATGATTAGAAAATGTAGCTGTTCTCACAGCTACAACTTTTAGGTCCTCAAAGATTTCCCACTTTGTATGTCTGGGCCCCATCACTCTCTCAGTCTTCAAGTCTATGTCTCTTCTTGGCTGACAAGTGCCCCACTGCCCCATCAAACACAAACTGTCAAATACTGAATTTATTAACTCCCTTTGCCCGCACCAAATCAGTTCTCCTGAGCTTCCAACTTCCTTATTTCTCTGAAACGTGTCTTATTTTTATCAAATGCTACCTTCACCCTAAATAGGATTTCTTCCTTTCCCTTTCCCTACATTTTCATGAAGTCATCAAACCTATGATCTCTCTTGTTATTTTGTCCCCTCTTTTCAGGCTGCTCTCAGGCTCAACAACCACTGGGCCTACTAGTCTCTCTTTAAATTCTTGGCCACGAACATCAGCTAAATCCTTCATTTTGCCTGGAAGTGACACATTTCCCCACTCTCATTTCACACATTCTTTCTTCTCAAACCTCCAGCACCTCCAACCTTAGCTCTTTCTTCCCACACCACTGGGAAAACAGGGGCCACCACAGGGGACTCGCAAGCTTCCAGCCTATGTGGCTCTGCTTCCCATCTCTACGGTACACCCAAGTATCCCACGCTGCTTCTTATCCAAAGCCACTAGAGTAGTCCCTGTGGTAGGTAGTGTAGGCCTCCCTGCCCAAGGTATCTATTCCCTAATCCCTAGAAACTGTGACTGTGTCATGTGGCAAAAGGTGATTATACAGATGGAATTAAGGTTACAGACCTTAAAATAGGAGGATTATCCTGGACCACACAGGTAGGCTTATTCTAATCACATGAGCCCTTAAAAGGAGAGAATTTTCTCTACCTGAAAATGGGAGCCATGTGGCAGAAGAAGCAGCTGGTGAAATTCCATGCCTGGGAAGGACTCCATGTGCTGTTGCTGGTTTACATGGAAGAAGCACAGTGACAAGGAATGCAGGTGACTTTGAGCTGAGAGAGCCTCCTGGCTCACTATCTTGGCGCTAGCCATAGATGGATTGCTGCCATCCCACAGAACCACTTCAGGAGGGCCTCGAAGGACAGTAATGGAGGGAAATCCTCCCAGTGGACAAAACTGTAGGCAGTGCCCTGGATTATCCACATTTTATGGAACTGTGGGATGTATATGGACTCTTGGGCAGTGGTGAATAGCTTGGCTAACTGGTCAGGGATCTGAAAGGACAAAAACTGGAAAATAGTAGAGAAGGACATCTGGGAGAAAGGCATATTGATGGGTAAGTGGGAATGGGCACAAAATGTATATAGGTCTTTGTGTCTTACGGTAATGCCCACAGGAGAGCATCATCACAAACTAGCCAGACTAGTTTTAATGGGAAGTCTGAGTGGACCTGAGTGACACAGGGCTGGGTTGTATTTGACCCTACTTGTGCCCCACTTCACATACTCTTGGCCCGCAATTCACTCTAGTCATTTGTACAGCAACCAGCTTTGTGTAGAGGGAATCTAACAGCTCCCGGGTCTCAGCTACACTTCATGCCCTGGAGTAGTTTCTGATGAAAAATTAACAGGTATGTGTGTTTGTGATAGTCAGATAGTCAGTAAATGGCTGTGGAGAGAAAGCAAAGAGATGAATATTCCTCATCAAGCATGAAGTTTCCTGATCTACATGAAAAAGTCAAAATAATAAACCGGGTCCTCTGAACAATCTTTACTTGGAAATGTATTAAATAAAAAAGAGAAAAATGTTTGTCCAAACAGTTAGCAGGAAGAAATAGCCTGAAATGGTTTTCTAAAGATTATTTTGTTTGTCTTATTAGGGGTTCAATCTGACACACAGCACGCGTTATCGATCCTCCAGAGCTGGTCCCCAACAAAGGTCCTTCTGCTTGTGTGTCCTTTGAGCCACCAGAACGTGACTGAGTTTGGTTCAGAAGCAAAGGAAAGCTTTATGCTCTGATCAGAGACTGCAGAGGCAGGTGTGAGCTCGCTAGAGAGCCCACGCTCTTGCCAGAAGGTGGCTGCGTTACCCGGTTCTCCGCAGTCAGCCGGAGGGGCGGAGTTACGCCCGAGGGCGCAGCCCCACTGGTCATGCTCCAGGTCGCAGCGCCGGGGCAGCGGCTCCACGCATGCCCTGTCGGCACCATCTTGAATCGAGGTGTTGCTCTCGGAGCTTCTGCGCGCGGCCTGCTGTGCTGAGGTGTCGGCGCAGCTATTTCGCATCAGAAACTCTGGCCGGAAGGGCTGGTTTCAGGCCTCTGCAAGCGGCCCCCTATGAGCAAGTGACGCTACTCTAAGCACAAAGGACAAAAAAAAAAGGTTAGACTTTATTACCCAGACTCTACTTTTATTTCCCCGGAATTGTTAATGGACTTTGCCAGTGACACTTACATATTTAGAACAACTCTTTTTGTTATTATTTGACAGTCGTTGCTTCTCAAAACATAAAGCTCTTAGTGTTCTATTTTGTCTTTTTCTAAAGACTCAGTAATTCATTTATTTTAGGATAAATTATTCCTGAAAGAATTGGTAGCCCCAAAGTGCTCTTGGGGACATCTTGTCCCTTAACATCTAGATGAAATTTATTTACTCTTTTTTTTTTTTTTTTCCAGAGAAAACAGAAAGGGCAAGGCTATTTCTCAGACTTTGTAGAATTCCTTTGGGTTTCCCTTCTCATCTCCTCTCTGGATCTTCTCTCCACGAGTGGTTTCATCCAGGGTCCCTCCACCATTATGCCGCATGGTCTGGGGGTTCTTGTTGACCCAAAATGGGACTCAGCATTTTACAAAATTTACATCAAAACCCTTTTCTTTTACAATGTGTTTGTGTGTAGAAGATTTTACTGAAGGTTGGGAATCCTGCTACGGCAATGAAAGAGTGAAAATTCTATGGTAGGCATTCGCCTGGAAGTTCTTTGTTGGTCTTTATATGCCAAGTTGATGTTATCTGGTCTGTGTCCCCATAATGTGTGACCTCCTCTCTCCTCCCTCTTGCACCTCTTATTTTTAATTATTTTAATGCAGAACAGTTGGTTATCTAAAGTGTAAAGCATTTGACAGAGAATTGGCTGTTTCCCCTAACTTACAAAAAGTGATTACAAGTTAACATAGAGAAATGAAAAAGGATAGAGGTTTTGAGAGAGAGGGAGAGATTTTTGATGATTGGTAAAGATAAAAATAGTGAAAGACACCCAGAATTAGGATGGGTGTGGGGTTGAAGGCTATTGATGAGAATCAGAAAAATACTGATTACAATTTTATTTTTGACCACTTAACTCCAAATATTCAATTTAATTAATTTAAAAATTACTTCATTGAATCGATCAATTCAATCCATTTTTCATAGCATCATGCACCGAAAATCCTATTACCCAATGCAGTTCTTCATTTCAAAGATTATGTTGCAAAGAGGACAACCGAGTTAATAATATGGAAATTCTTATGAACTAGCCTAGTCAATTTAGGTTGAAAGAAGCTTTTTCTTCAGTTATCCAGAGAATGACCTTTTCTGTTTTCTTGCATGGGTACACAAGTCTGAAGAATTTTGACCTTTAGATAGATTTTATAAAGTTACTCTGGAAGTAAACTTACGTATTGTGTTGCCAAGTGACAAAGTGCCTGTTATCAGTGGAAGGAGCTCAGAGCCAGAACTTGCTTCAAATTTCAGCTCAGCCACTTATTAAATATGAGCTGTGGGGCAAGTTGTTTAACTTGTAAACCTGTTTCTTCTTCTGAAACATGACGATAATAAAAACAGCTACCTCATAGAATTGTGAAAATAAACAAGTAAAAAGCTCTCAGCAGAGTGGTTGGGGATAGGTAAGTACTTATATTAACTTTTTTTTGTTGTTGCCTCTCTTATGCATGCCACAGTTGAATACAAAAAAAAAAGGTAATATGAATGTTCCCAGCAATATAACTTAATAAACTATGTAAATACTACTCTCTGAAATTTTGTCTACAGAGACTAAATTCAAGTATGAAGACATTTAATTCTATTTAAAAAAATCATAACTCTTGTAGTGTTATTATAATCATTTCTCCACTTATTTTTCTTTCTATTAAAAATGACTAGCTAGCTTATATGCATGTTTTCAGATAGCGTAATAAATAAAGAAAAACAAATTTGCTTAACAAACAGAATGGCGCCATCTTTAAAAGCAACTCTACAAAAATATTTATACGAAAAAAATTTTTTTAAAGTGCATGAAATGTCCTTTGGCTTCTCATCAGATATTAAAGTTTAATTTTAGAAAATACAATTAACTTACCATTATCCATAAGAAATGAAGCATATCTTTTTTTCCAGTTTTTATTCATATTTTTATATAAAAAGAGTTGCTTTAATTTTTACTGGCGTGATGTTTGAAGAAATGTTTGTTAATTAAATTGACAACTGAAGAGAAGTTTAGAGATTTTAAAAGTAAACATTTAGAGAAATTATAGCTCTAAATGAATTGAATAATCCAATCTTAAAATGAACAAATAAAGGCAGATTGAGGATGAGAGAAGCAAAATGTTTAGAGAAGTATTACCATCAAAGCCCTACATAATACATGAATGTAGTATATATTTGATTGTATAGTTCTAAACACTGATTACATTAAATTATCATAATCATTTATCTTCCTTGAATTTTGCAATTAAAAAAAATTTTTATTTTATTTTTTTATACAGCAGGTTCTTATTGGTTATCTATTTTATACATATTAGTGTATACATGTCAATCCCAATCTCCCAATTCATCCCACCACCACCCCGACCCCCCCGCCCCTTTCCCCCCTTGGTGTCCATACATTTGTTCTCTACATCTGTGTCTCTATTTCTGCCTTGCAAACTAGTTCATCTGTACCATTTTTCTAGATTCCACATATATGCGTTAATATACGATATTTGTTTTTCTCTTTCTGACTTAGTTCACTCTGTATGACAGTCTCAAGGTCCATCCACGTCTCTACAAATGACCCAATTTCATTCCTTTTTATGGCTGAGTAATATTCCATTGTATATATGTACCACATCTTCTTTATCCATTCGTCTGTTGATGGGCATTTAGGTTGCTTCCATGACCTGGCTATTGTAAATAGTGCTGCGATGAACATTGGGGTGCATGTGTCTTTTTCAATTTTGGTTTTCTCTGGGTATATGCCCAGTAGTGGGATTGCTGGGTCATATGGTAGTTCTATTTTTAATTTTTTAAGGAACTTCCATACTGTTCTCCATAGTGGCTGTATCAATTTACATTCCCACCAACAGTGCAAGAGGGTTCCCTTTTCTCCACACCCTCTCCAGCATTTGTTGTTTGTAGATTTTCTAATGATGCCCATTCTAACCGGTGTGAGGTGATACCTCACTGTAGTTTTGATTTGCATTTCTCTAATGATTAGTGATGTTGAGCAGCTTTTCATGTGCTTCTTGGCCATCTGTATGTCTTCTTTGGAGAAATGTCTATTTAGGTCTTCTGCCCATTTTTGGATTGGGTTGTTTGTTTTTTTGCTATTGAGCTGCATGAGCTGCTTGCATATTTTGGAGATTAATCCTTTGTCAGTTGCTTCGTTTGCAAATATTTTCTCCCATTCTGAGGGTTGTCTTTTCGTCTTGTTTATGGTTTCCTTTGCTGTGCAAAAGCCTTTAAGTTTCATTAGGTCCCATTTGTTTATTTTTGTTTTTATTTCCATTTCTCTAGGAGGTGGTTCAAAAAAGATCTTGCTGTGATTTATGTCATGGAGTGTTCTTCCTATGTTTCCCTCTATGAGTTTTATAGTGTCCAGTCTTACATTTAGGTCTTTAATCCATTTTGAGTTTGTTTTTGTGTATGGTGTTAAGGAGTGTTCTGATTTCATTCTTTTACATGTAGCTGTCCAGTTTTCCCAGCACCACTTATTGAAGAGACTGTCTTTTCTCCATTGTATATCCTTGCCTCCTTTGTCATAGATTGGTTGACCATAGGTGCGTGGGTTTACCTGTGGGCTTTCTATCCTGTTCCATTGATCTATATTTCTGTTTTTGTGCCAGTACCATATTGTCTTGATTACTGTAACTTTGTAGTATAGTCTGAAGTCAGGGAGTCTGATTCCTCCAGCTCCATTTTTTTTTTCCCCCTCAAGATTGCTTTGGCTATTCGGGGTCTTTTGTGTCTCCATACAACTGTTAAGATTTTTTTTCTAGTTCTGTAAAAAATGCCATTGGTAATTTGATAGGGATTGCACTAAATCTGTAGATTGCTTTGGGTAGTATAGTCATTTTCACAATATTGATTCTTCCAGTCTAAGAATATGGTATATCTCTCCATCTGTTTGTGTCATCTTTGTTTTCTTTCATCAGTGTCTTATAGTTTTCTGAGTACAGGTATTTTACCTCCTTAGGTAGGTTTATTCCTAGGTATTTTATTCTTTTTGTTGCAGTGGTAAATGGGATAGTTTCCTTAATTTCTCTTTCTGATCTTTCATTGTTAGTGTATAGGAATGCAAGAGATTTCTGTGCATTAATTTTGTATCCTGAAACTTTACTGAATTCATTGATTAGCTCTAGTAGTTTTCTGGTGGCATCTTCAGGATTATTTTTGTATACTATCATGTCATCTGCAAACAGTGACAGTTTTAGTTCTTTTCCAATTTGTATTCCTTTTATTTCTTTTTCTTCTCTGATTGCCATGGCTAGGACTTCCAAAACTATGTTGAACAATAGTGGCGAGAGTGGACATCCTTGTCTTGTTCCTGAACTTAGAGGAAATGCTTTCAGTTTTTCACCATTGAGAATGATGTTTGCTGTGGTTTTGTCGTATATGGCCTTTATTATGTTGAGGTAGGTTCCCTCTATGCCCACTTTCTGGAGAGTTTTTATCATAAATGGGTGTTGAATTTTGTTAAAAGGTTTTTCTGTATCTATTGAGATGATCATATGGTTTTTATTCTTCAATTTGTTAATATGGTGGATCACATTGATTACTTTGCATATATTGAAGAATCCTTGCATCCCTGGGATAAATCCCACTTGATCATGGTGTATGATCCTTTTAATGGGTTGTTGGATTCTGTTTGCTAGTATTTTGTTGAGGATTTTTGCATCTATATTCATCAGTGATATTGGTCTGTAATTTACTTTCTTTGTAGTATCTTTGTCTGGTTTTTGTATCGCAGTGATGGTGGCTTTGTAGAATGAGTTTGGGAGTGTTCCTTCCTCTGCAGTTTTTTGGAAGAGTTTGAGAAGGATGGGTGTTAGCTCTTCTCTAAGTGTTTGATAGAATTCACCTGTGAAGCCATCTGGTCCTGGGCTTTTGTTTGTTGGAAGATTTTTAATCACAGTTTCAATTTCATTACTTGTGACTGGTCTGTTCATATTTTCTATTTCTTCCTGGTTCAGTCTTGGAAGGTTATACCTTTCTAAGAATTTGTCCATTTCTTCCAGGTTGTCCATTTTATTGGCATAGAGCTGCTTGTAGTAGTTTCTTATGATGCTTTGTATTTCTGTGGCATCTGTTGTAACTTCTCCTTTTTCATTTCTAATTTTATTGATTTGAGTCTTCTCTTTTTCTTGATGAGTCTGGCTAAAGGTTTATCAATTTTTTTTATCTTCTCAAAGAGTCAGCTTTTAGTTTTATTGATCTTTGCTATTGTTTTCTTTGTTTGTGTTTCATTTATTTCTGCTCTGATCTTTATGATTTCTTTCCTTCTATTAACTTTGGGTTTTGTTTGTTCTTCTTTCTCTAGTTCCTTTAGGGGTAAAGTTAGATTGTTTATTTGAGATTTTTCTTGTTTCTTGACGTAGGATTTATTGCTATAAACTTCCCTCTTAGAACTGCTTTTGCTGCATCCCATAGGTTTTGGATCATCGTGTTTTCATTGTCATTTGTCTCTAGGTATTTTTTAAATTTCCTCTTTGATTTCTTCAGTGATCTCTTGGTTATTTAGTAACATATTGTTTAGCCTCCATGTGTTTGTGTTTTTTATGTTTTTTCCCTGTAATTTATTTCTAATCTCATAGCGTTGTGGTCAGAAAAGATGCTTGATATGATTTCAAAATTCTTAAATTTACTGAGGCTTGATTTGTGACCCAAGATGTGATCTATCCTGGAGAATGTTCTGTGTACACTTGAGAAGAAAGTGTTATCTGCTGTGTTCGGATGGAATGTCCTATAAATATCAATTAAATCTATCTGGTCTATTGTGTCATTTAAAGCTTGTGTTTCCTTATTAATTTTCTGTCTGGATGATCTGTCCATTGGTGTAAGTGAGGTGTTAAAGTCCCCCACTATTATTGTGTTACTGTTGTTTTCCTCTTTTATATCTGTTAGCATTTGCCTTACATATTGAGGTGCTCCTATGTTGGGTGCATATATATTTATAATTGCTATATCTTCTTGGATTGATCCCTTGATCATTATGTAGTGTCTTTCCTTGTCTCTTGTAACATTCTTTACTTTAAAGTCTATTTTATCTGATATGAGTATTGCTACTCCAGCTTTCTTTTGATTTCCATTTGCATGGAATATCTTTTTCCATCCCCTCACTTTCAGTCTGTATGTGTCCCTAGGTCTGAAGTGGGTCTCTACTAGACAGCATATATATGGGTCTTGGTTTTGTATCCACTCAGCAAACCTGTGTCTTTTGGTTAGAGCATTTAATCCATTTACATTTAAGGTAATTATCGATATGTATATTCCTATTACCACTTTCTTAATTGTTTTGGGTTTGTTTTTGTCGGTCCTTTTCTTCTCTTGTGTTTCCCAGTTAGAGAAGTTCCTTTAGCATTTGGAACTGGTTTGGTGGTGCTGAATTCTTCTAGCTTATGCTTGTCTCTAAAGTTTTTGATTTCTCCATTGAATCTGAATGATATCCTTGCCGGGTAGAGTAATGTTGGTTGTAGTTTCTTCCCTTTCATCACTTTAAATATATTGTGCCACTCCCTTCTGGCTTGTAGAATTTCTGCTGAGAAATCAGCTGTTAACCTCATGGGAGTTCCCTTGTATGTTATTTGTCATTTTTCTTTGTTGCTTTTAATCATTTTTCTTTGTCTTTAATTTTTGTCAGTTTGATTACTAGGTGTCTTGGTGTGTTTCTTCTTGGGTTTATCCTGCCTGGGACTCTCTGTGCTTCCTGGACTTGAGTGGCTATTTCCTTTCCCATGTTAGAGAAGTTTTCAACTGTAATCTCTACAAGTATTTTCTCTGTTCCTTTCTCTCTCTCTTCTCCTTCTGGGACCCCTATCATGCGAATGCTGGTGCATTTAATGTTGTCCCAGAGGTCTCTTAAGCTGTATTCATTTATTTTCCTTCTTTTTTCTTTATTTTGTTCCGTGATAGTGAATTCCACCATTCTGTCTTCCAGGTCACTTATTCGTTCTTCTGCCTCAGTTATTCTGCTGAGTTATTGATTCCTTCTAGTGTATTTTTCATTTCAGTTATTGTATTGCTCATCTCTGTTTGTTTGTTCTTTAATTCTTCTAGGTCTTTTTTAAACATTTCTTGTATCTTCTTGATCTTTGCCTCCATTCTTTCTTTTTCCGAGGTCCTGGATCATCTTCACTATCATTATTCTGAATTCTTTTTCTGGAAGGTTGCTTACCTAAACTTCATTTAATTGTTTTTCTGGGGTTTTATCTTGTTCCTTCATCTGGTACATAGGCCTCTGCCTTTTCATTTTGTCTTTCTGTGAATGTGGTTTTTGTTCCACAGGCTGCAGGATTGTAGTTCTTCTTGCTCCTGCTGTCTGCCCTCTGGTAGATGAGGCTATCTAAGAGGCTTGTGCAAGCTTCCTGATGGGAGGGACTGGTGGTAGGTAGAGCTGGGTGTTGCTCTGGTGGGCAGAGCTCAGTAAAACTTTAATCTGCTTGTCTGCTGATTGGTCGGGCTGAGTTCCCTCCCTGCTGGTTGTTTGGCCTGAGGCGACACAGCACTGGAAACTACAGGCTCCTTGGTGGGGTTAATGGCAGACTCCAGGAGTGCTCATGCCAAGGAGTACTTCCCAGGACTGCTGCTGCCAGTGTTCTTGTCCCTGTGGTGAGCCACAGCCACCCCCCCCCCACCTCTGCAGGAGGCCCTCCAACACTAGCAGGTAGGTCTAGTTCAGTCTCCTATGGGGTCATTGCTCCTTCCCCCTGGATCCTGATGTGCACACTGCTTTGTGTGTGCCCTCCAAGAGTGGAGTCTCTGTTTACCTCAGTCCTGTCAAAGCCCTGCAGTCAAATCCTGCTAGCCTTCAAAGTCTGATTCTTTGGGAATTCCTCCTCCTGTTGCCAGACCCCCAGGTTAGGAATCCTGACGTGGGGCTCTGAACCTTCACTCCAGTGGGTGGACTTCTGTGGTATAATTGTTCTCCAGTTTGTGAGTCACTCACCCAGTGGTTATGGAATTTGATTTTATTGTGATTGTGCCCCTTCTACCGTTTCATTGCGGCTTCTTTGTCTTTGGATGTGGGGATCTTTTTTGGTGAGTTCAAGTGTCTTCCTGTTGATGATTGTTCAGCAGTTAGTTGTGATTCCGGTGCTCTCACAAGAGGGAGTGAGCGCATGTCCTTCTACTCCTTCTACACCTCTTAGAGCAGAAATAAATCAATGGGCAAGTTTTGGGAAAGTAATCTTGTTCTGGGGCTGATGATTCATATAAATAATAGTTTTTGAGTGTATCAATTTAGGGTATTTGCTCTTGCAGTCTATTCAAAAATATATTTTAGATTATTATTGATACAAACAGAGAGGTCATGGGTATATATTGTAAGATTTTTTGACAATCAGTAAGAGTCTATAATAAAAATAATTTTCAATGATACTATTAAACTATTATGTCCTTGAAGTAATGACATTAGCATCTCCTTGCTCCCTCCCTCCCTGTTTCCCTTTTTTCTTTCCTATCTTCCTTCTTCTATTTCATATCTCATTTCAAAAACATTCAAGTTGTTTACCTCTATACTAAATGCTCTTGGAAAAAGTGAAGTTTTGGTGTCCAATCTGTTCAATCCATATTTTTTGTTAAAGTGATTTGGAAGGACTTGATATACAACAGATTGATAAACACTGGTTTACCCCACCAATAGGAAAGGTAGAATCAAAACTGTTTTCAAATAAACTAATTTTTTTGTAATTATTAATGGAATTGTTTTAGTTAAATTCCCTCAATTCCTTACTACTATGTAATGTTGAAGAAATACAGTGTACTGGGAAAACATGAGTCTGGATGAAAATTAGAAGAAAGGATCAAAAAGAAGAGGTTGAGGCATTGGCAAATCCTAGTTTCTCATCCTGACTGTGATGTTATCTAACTGGGTGGCCTGGGGCAGGTCACCTACCTTGTCTCGGCTCTAGTTTCATCACCTGTAAAGTTTGGAGGTAGGAATTCATGATCCCTAAGAATGTTTCCAGGTAAAGATGTCATATACAGTCAACCCAACTATTGAAAAGGAAGATATTTTACTTTGATATATGAGACCTAATGTAGCTCATTGTACTGTCTCTCTTCTGTGATTAAAGCCCCATGAGAACTACTAATGAGGGATCCAAGTGCCTCATTGAGTTCTATCTCAAAACTCTGTTCTGTGAGCCTCTTATCTTCACATGTTAATGAACAGGTACAAAGCTAAAGAAGAGAAGCAGGGAAGCATAAAATGAGAAAATGGTAGAACAAGGAGTATGGTTAATCCATAAGCTGGATAACCTGCAGTTGGACTGTCAGGAATAGACCAGTCACTGTAGCTAATTGCATTCTAATTGGTTGCAGTTAGAAGAAGCTTTTTATTTTTAAACTTTTTACAAATTGGTTTTGTAAGGACTGTATATCAGGACATGGGGGAAGGATTATTATGTGCCTTATATATTTTTTGTACTAAGATCCATAGTGTGTAAGGATTACTTGGGGGTTATTTTTCCTCTGCTTTATTTGCTTTACACTTATTCAATTTGGATTAAATTTTCTCAGGAGAAGCATGTGACCTTTTATATGCGTGAGAAGTGCATTTTTTGTATGCAGTTGTATATAAATAAATTACAAAAGAGGAAAGTGGATCAAGAAAAGGATTTGTGATTTCAGAGCATACACTTAGGAATCTAAAAATATACTTTGTATTTAATGAGCATAAAATCATGTATTATAAGTATACTGTGGTTCCAGAATAATACTATATTTGAATCTGTTAAATTAGCAGCATATTGTAGAGTGCCTGGCAGGCAGTTGGTGAATGAATGAATGATTGGAAAAAAGAGTGAATAATGGGAGGGTCACTTTATATCAAAGTCATTCTGGTGACTAAATTAATGACTGACCATAAAATGTCAAATTCCTCATTATGGAGCAATGATTACCAATCATTTTAACCACCACAAATCTTGAGGTCTGAAGAATTTTGTCTACTAAACACAATACATATTTTGGTAGCAATTTCTTTTTCTCATTTTTACTAACAATGACGTAGAATAATGGTGTTGATAGACGTGATCACACATTACGTTCAAAATATGTATGAAGGTAATAAAGCAGAGTGGTTAAGAGTGTGGATTTGTAATGAAGAGCCATGGACTCTTAACCAGATTGCTTTGGTTAAGACCCCAGTTCATTAGCTGTGTGGCCTTAGATAAGTTTTTAAAAACTCTTCTGTGTCTCAACTTCCTCATTCTAAAAGAAGGGATAATAATTGTGGCAACTTCATAATGTTGTTTTGAATAAATCCACAGAAAGCACCTAGAATAGGGTTGAGGACATTGTAGGTACCCAAGAAATATTGGCGATTCCACTCTGTATAACCTGAATGCTTACATGGATTATTCCTAATACTAATAGGAGCACGAGATAGCATTATGCCAAATTTACAGATGAGAAAACTGAGGCCTGTTGAGATTAAAAATCACTCAGTTTAAGAAGGAATGATTCAGGTCTAGAACTAAATCCTGCTTCATTCCTCTTGTCTCTCTTCCTCCTCCCTCCCTCCCTGCTTTCTCCATTCTCTTTCCTTGTCTCTGTAACAGAAATTCTGATCAGCAAGAGATAACCAGTGTTGCCACATTACATTAATATAATCCCGTGCTGAATCAAAGGTCCCTGACATTTCAATTAGCCTGTGCAACTTTATTGAAAGTGAACTTGCAATTTCTGTTTAACTCTTAGAAATATTGGAAATGCCTTAAGGAACTCCATTTCTTTCAGATCAGACACCACTGTTATAAGTGGTTTACATAAAAGCTTCCAGTTTGTAAATTCATAATTCTTAACACTTCAATTTTAGGTAAACTGTTTAAACACTGCCATAAATAAGATTATGAAGGAGGGATTAAAAGTCTTGTTTACTTTTTTAATGGAGAGTTCTTGATTTTGTGATTTTTAAAATATTAAGAACCCAGATGTTTTCAAAAGTCCACATCACAACTGCCTTGAGGTACAACGAAGAAAAATTTTTGCAAATGATGACTCATTTCACATGAAGTCCCAAACATTCATCCTTTCTGTTTCTGTTTCAGAAGAAAAGAGTGCCAGCACCATGGCCACTGCTAGTCCTAATGTTAACACTGAGGTTTATAATCCATTTTCTGCCTTTTTTGGTTGCTGCTGTTATTATTAAGGCTCAGGCTGGAGGGGCTCCAAGGCCACACACAGACAGCATTCTATGTGACAGTATCTTTCATGGAGTGGAGCAAAGGGAATCCACACCCTCAAAAAGGGAGGGAGGCCAGAAGTGAAGCAAAGCTGTAGAATACCCATCATTATCCTAACCACCCACGGAACCAGGAAATGGCAATTCAAGTCTTGGCTGAAGACTGGTGAAAGGAAAGCCTGAATAATGGATAAGCACCATCAAGTTAAAATATGGTGACTTGAAGAAGACAAATACTGTTTTTTTAAAAAAGTAGAACCTACTTATCGCGTCTCTGACTTTCAGGAATGGTATTTCATCAACCCCCTTAACAACTCCCATTGGTTCTGTGCTCTAAGGAAATAGTCTTTCCCTTAAGGAATGGTTTCCAGGTTTAACCAAGTCAACTTTCTAAACTTCTCATCTGCTGCTCCCCCACCAGGGAGGCACTTCTTTTCATCTTCATTTTCCTGACACCCTTCCCCATCATTCAACTCTCTTCAGAATTGTTGGCTCCCTTCTTCCCTCCTCTCTCTCCTCCCTTCCCCATCCCCTCTCCCCACCTTCTTTGGTGTGTTGCTTGCTTTCCCCTCAGTTTGGACCAAACATTTTCGCTCTTCTCTTTCAAAAGTTTTTAGGTTCCACATCCTCCTTCAGGATTTCTCTTTACTGAGTAAACAGCATGGCCTCCCTCTCTTCTTGGATTTCTCTCATCCCTTCCTGAGGAGCAGCCTGGCCTTGCCCTGGCCTCACCAGGTGTCTGCCTTTGTAGTATAACTTGGCAGGCAGCTCTGTTCCCCCTGTAGCTCCTGCCAGGAGACACGGGTCTCTGAAGTTGCCCATGAGAACGTTCCTGTCTCTGAGTAGTATGTTCAAGTGCATAGGTCACCAGTAAGGATAAAACCATAAATTAATTTTTCCTGAAATTGTTGGTGCTTCTCAAAGCCCAAAGAATTCAGAGTCTAATATAGTCCTCTTGTGTATTTGCATAAATAAATGAATTGATAATTGAGGGCAGTGGCAGGAGATATGGAAGGATATTGAAGACATTGCGCATTCCTCACAGTTTCGCCGAGGGCTAGCTCTACTCTGCCAAAAATAAATGCCTAACCCTGTATGCCCATGCCGATTGCATTCATTAAGTAGCTTGATTTTGGCTGCCACTTTCTGTACTGTTTCTGTTGCTGTCATTTTTTTTTGGCTATAAAATTTTACAGTGTGTTTTCTGAAAAATTTTTTTTACAGAGCGTTAAGCTCTTTGGAGTAAACGTACTACATGAAGCTACTAAATCAATCAAAATGGCAACATAGCTTTATTGAGTATTTTTATTAGTTACATAGTTCATTTTTTTTGTCCATGTTATATATAAACTCTGAGGTGAATCTGGAAACTTTTTCCCTTCTTGCAAAAAAAAAAAAAAACTAGTAGTTTTTTTTCTTATAAAAGTAGTATATGTTCATAATAAAATCAAATAAAAAAACAAAAATAAATCCAGTGGTTCAGAGGAGGAGAGATGAAAAGTAAAGTCTCCCCTCCAGCTTCACTCCTCAGAGCAGTGGTCCTCAACTGAGGACAGTTTGCCTCCCAAGGGACGTTTGGCAGTATCCGGAAACATTTAGGTTATCACAACTTGGGCAGGGGGCAGAGGGTCCAGAGCTGCTGCAAAACATTCTGCCATGCACAGGACGGCCTCCCGACAAAGAATTATCCAGTACAAAGTGTCCTCAGTGCCTCTATGGATGTGTCCTGGGCTAGAGTGACAGCAGTTAGCTATGTCTGCATATTCTTTCAGAAAGTTAAAAATATACATTTTTTTTTCCACATTTTTTTTTTCAAAATGGACTCAATGATTTCTCCCTAATCTGCAACTTGCTTTTTCCACTTAACAATGTCTTGGTTATTTTTCCATATTGATACATAAACTTACCTCTTATTGTTAACTGGTAAATAGTTGTCAATGGGCTCCTTCTATTATTTTTAACCAGCTCTCAAAGGTAGGTAATTTTGTTGTCTCTAATTTTTCTTTGTTGTAAACAAACCCGCGAGGAAGGGGTTACTGGAAGAAAAACTACGCAAAGGGCTGGATTCTGCCCCAGCACTTTTGTTTCTGCCTTGCTTTACTTTCTCTTAAGATCTGACTTAGAGGTTAAATTCACAACGGGAGGTTGAGTCAGTCTCTTTCTTACAAATCCCAGTTCTCTCTCAACTGTATCACCCAGGAGCGTGGGTGGAGGAAAGAAGAGCGACTGTTTTTTGTACCAGGCCACAATGGAGCTTATCCAGGAGACGTTTTTAATGTCTGGCTCACAAGCCAGCAAATCAAGTCAGCTGTGGAAATGTTACGCTTAGGGGGCTCGCTGTGTCTGAATCACATCCAAAACTTTTTTTTAAAGGACCTGGATTAGTTAAGATATGCTAGAGATTCAGGTTGTCCCTTAGGTTAATAAGGAAACAACCACTTCAAAGCCAACCCGTCGTGGTTTCAGTTTTTTTTTCTCTTTTTTCCCTCTGTGTGAGTTCAGTCAGTTCACATCTTCTGCTGCTTTTCTATGTCTGCTTTCGTTTTGGATGAGAAAAGTGAGGCTCGTATATATACTATATACCAGTTATAAACAGAGTGATTCAAAACCACACAGTGTTGCTATTGATTGGACGTCGATGATCACACTGATCACTTAAGGTAAATGTTATTTTCACCACCCCAAAGAGGGGGCTCTCCCAAGGGAAATACTACATAATGATTTACACTTTGCAAGAACATAACTGACCCCAAGTACTGTACATTTTTATTCATAAACGATGTGGACTTATCTATTTCATCTCACTTCAAGCAGCATGGAATTTAGTTTTCTTTCAAATTAGTCTCTGCTACTTGTGTGAAAACGGTCAACGTTCATAACTGGAGGAACTGTTTTTAAAAAGGAAATAACTGCTTTAAAAAACTCTTGCTTCCCACCCATAGCGGTTGCAACATTTGTTAAGATGTAGAAACAAAATGGGAAAACTGCTTCCTATTGGCCCTTCTTTTAAATATTTTTATATCTGTTGTTATGCCTTAACCTGTTGTATCCTTTCCTCAGAGTCACTGCATTTCATCCATGGCAACTAGCAGCAATCCCCATATAAACAACTTCCCGATTTTTCCACAGAGATAAAAATAAAAGAGTAAATGACCAACTCTTGTGTAAGGCCTCGAGTATAAACAGGATTATATTTAAGGGCTCCGGTAGAACCTTCTGTCAGTAGCTGTAGGTTGTGAGGAGCTTGTACTGGAGTCATTGGCTCCTGGTTAATGATTTTGCTGTGCATTCCATACCGTCTCTCTCGTGGATGTGAAATGAATGACCACAGGAGGAGGGTCCACAGGGTCCAAAAGTCAGTTATTGCTTCCTCTGCCAATGATTCACTAAGTGACTTGGAATAATTCACTCATTTCTTCCTTCTGATAAAGTTATTTGACATGAAGGAGACGTGGCAAAGTTTTCTTATCTTCTCAGGAGCCAGAAGCTATAAAGACAGGGCCATGGCCAAGTCTACTTTCAACTGTTTCTCCGTAAATCCTTTGTGAAGAAACACTTATGAGAGCTCAGCCATTGAAAGATGACCAAAAGAGAAAGTGCCTAATTGTGTAGGCAGCAGAGTGAATGGGGCAAAAGGGGGTTAACACAAAAAGACTTGTTAGAAAAGAAGAGGAATGTATTAGAAGTTTTCTTCATTTGGTCATGAACTTTCCTTACCTTTGAACAACTTCATATTTTATGTCCTATTGCAGAAGTTTAAATGGATTGGAAGATTGTTCAATAATATCTAAGAAGGAACCCTTTTTTTTTTAAAATCCCTTTCCCTAGGGATTAAAGTCTAGGAAGATTCTCAACTAGGGACACACACAAAACCCAGTCAATTATACCCCACTCCAGCTTCTTGCCCATGCTGTTTTTTTTTTTTTTTTAAAAGATTTATTGATTGATTGATTGCTATGTTGGGTCTTCGTTTCTGTGCGAGGGCTTTCTCTAGTTGCGGCAAGCGGGGGCCACTCTTCATCGCGGTACGCGCGCCTCTCACTGTCGCGGCCTCTCTTGTTGCGGAGCACAGGCTCCAGTCGCGCAGGCTCAGTAGTTGTGGCTCACGGACCTATTGCTCCGCGGCATGTGGGATCTTCCCAGACCAGGGCTCGAACCCGTGTCCCCTGCATTAGCAGGCAGATTCTCAACCACTGCGCCACTGGGGAAGCGCTGCCCATGCTGTTTTTACAAATCTTTTTTAGATGTCTTCTCTCTCAGAATCATTTGTGAATTATTATAATACTGCATGACAACATTATCCAAAAATTATTTGTATTTGATGTATTTTCCAACCCTTAGGTAATATTAAATAGTTCAAGTGATAGGGTATCCTTTTCTTAAAATTCTTTACTATAGTTTAAAATGGTGCCTTGCACATGAGATAACCTCATTAAAATTAATGTCTTTAAGTCATGGAGGATGATAAGGACTAAAAGCAAAAAGTCTAACTGCTTTGCCCTTCTTGCCATCATAGCATTATCTTAAAATAAAAACAAAAAAAACAAAGGATCTCTTCATTCTCCACTTGAGTGCTAAGTGAACAGAGTTCTTAACAAAACAAATAAAAAATAACTTCTCTGTGCAATCCGGGTCTTCAAGTTTACATGCCTAGAGAGTTGCATAAAAATAGTACAGGGCTGAAGCTTCCAGTGAAGTTATTTTTTCTTACAGAACAATTTCTGAAAATTGGAACTGAAATTATAGTTTGCACATTGTAATGCATCGAAATTCCCTTCTATTTTACTTTAAATAGCATTGTGCTATATCCAGTTGCGGGGTTGGAATAAAATTACCACGGGAGATTTCTGAGAATTACTCTTAAACCCAAAATGCTGCCTGTTACACATGAAAACTCCATCAGTGGGGAAAGGTAGCAAACCAAGGTGACATTAGCTGAGTTAATGCTTTGCGGATTATGACCTTTACTAAAGGAAAGAAACACATTTCCTATTTTTGTATATATGTATATATTAGAACTATGTGTATATATTACACATATACACATAAATCTGTGTATTGTATTTTTATAGTTACCTGCATTTTTATAATTTTGCTAAAAGCTGTGTCATAAGGCATATTCCTGTAACCCTTTTAAAATTAAAAGCTTTTGAACCAAAGGGAACTTAAAAAGAAATAACTTTTTTTTTTTGCCAGAGACATACCAAATTTTCCACTGTTATGAACCAGTTATGATTCATAAACATAATTACCAGTCATGTCCTGGAAAGGGAATCTAGGGGAATTCAAATTAGTTTTTAAAAAATGACTCCCAATTTACTATATACTCCCTGAAACTATTAGCAACTTGCTTTTGCTTAATATGCAGATGTCCTTGTCTCTCAGATTTTCCCACAACAATTTCTCTTGTTCTGTTTTTAATACCTCACTTATTTTCCTGCCTATTTATCAAAAGGGGCTAGTGTGAGTGTACACTAGCTTTCTGAATGTCACACATTTTTAATATTCGGTTCATTCTTCGTAAGCTTTCATAAGAATCTATGTTTGTATTACTCACCTCTTGATTTACTGACATAGTTTTATATACACTTTTCAAATTTAATGTTGCCAATAATGGGCCAAACTCTCAGATGCCTCCTGATACGATGTTTTTCCCTTTTATGGCATTTCTGCCAAAAGTGCATATCCTGAATATAATCATGAAGAAACATCAAACAAACCCGATTTGAAGGACATTTTTCAAAATAACTGGCCTGTAGGCTTAAAAAGTAACAGGGTGAAACATAAAAAAAGGCCAAATAACTATTCCAGACTAAAGGCCACTGAAGTGACATGACCATCACATGCAATGAATGATCCTGGCTTAGATCCCGGACTTGGGGGGAAAAAAGCTATAAAGGATATTATTGGAACAATTGGCAAAATTTGACGATGGATCATAGATTAGATAATAATGTCAATGTTAAATTTTCTGATTTTAATAGTTGTACGTGGTTATATAAGAGAATGTCTCTGTTCTTAAGAAATACATTCTGACGTATTTAAGGGTAAAGGGGCACAATACCTGTAGCTTCCTCTCATGATTTAGAAAAAATTATATATATATATAATTTTTATAAATTCTTCTTTGTAAGTAAAAATACATATTATATATACTTTTTTCCTAAATCATATGAGAGAAAGTGTGTGTATGTATATGAGAGAGAGAGAGGAGACAAGACATAGTAAAACTGTATAAGGCATATACTGGACTTTATACATTTTTTGCTAATTTTGAAAGTTTGTAATTATGTCAAAATGAAAACTTACTAAAAATAATAAATATACCCCTTATTATATTATTCATCCTTCTTAGGGCATAATTTAGGACTTACTGTTGGGGGAAATAATTTTTATGTTCATATCATTCTATTTTTCTAACTCTGTTCTTGGGCTCCATATCACATACCAGAAGAGCACCAGCTTTTCCACAACCTTCTGCTACAATTAATGAGGAATCTTGTGCAGTGTTACTTTTGAATAAAAAAGATGTGTGTTAAATGATAGCACCAGCTGACGAGGAGGCATTAATGCTGTTTGATTCCATGCAGGCAGAACACATCCAGCTGTGGAGGCCTGGGAGGCCCCAGGGGGAGAAAAGTTTGAAAAGAAAAAGTTTTATAAAATTTATGCAGTCTGGAAAATAAGGAATGCTAAACATTTGTCAACAATTTTGGAAGCAAAATTAATTCTTAGCAAAATCACTGAAATCAGAATACAGAGAGAAATATAAGGAAATGTTAAAACATTTAAATTTTTTTGGCTGTAGTGTGTTATGTTATTCTTTAGCCTTTTCTTTTACTTTCAATTAAATGCAATTCTCTTTACATTTCATTTATGATTCAAAGAGGAAAGCTTCATCCTTTTTGACACATTAGGGTGTGATAACTAGGAATACATGTATGCAGTTCATGTATAGTTGAACATACTGAACTATATACAAGGCAATGAACTAGATCCTAACAGACTCTAAGGATACAAAGACTAATAATCTAAGGTCTGATTTTGTAGGAATGTACAGTTTGAAGTTAGGAGTGTAGGGAACAAACTGTTAAACAGATTATGAGAACATTAAGATTCTGTAGGGTAGTAAGTGCTGTGATAGGCATGCAAAGCTCTGGGAACAAATAGAAGGGCATTCAGAAAGGGGGTTTATTAGGGAAAACTCCAAGGAGAGTTATAGGCCCAGGGAGACACAAAGAGAAGACCAAGAAGTGAGAAAGAGGACGTTAAGCATTTCTCCACATTCCATTTTTCTGACCTCTTGGCAGGCATAATCGAGGGATTTTGGATTGTTATATCTGTATATAGAAATACAGATATAACAGTTTCTTCCTTTCCGTAAATAAAGGTCATAATCCACAAAGCATTAATTCAGCTAATGTCACCTTGGTTTGCTGCCTTCCATCGTTCATGAAATTTCCATATGTAATAGGCAGCATTTGAGTTTAAGGAGTAATACTCAATAACCTCCTGTGATAATTTTATTCCATCCCCTCTGAAGCCACTAGGCTTAACCTTTTCTGCCTCATGGCATTTATACCTGCTGCCCTGCTGGAATTCCTGGAGGTCTTCTGAGGTCAGTCCAGCCACTGATTAAGTATCCACCCCTTCTTTATCACAGGTAACTTCTAATTAGTCTGGCCTTTATCATCTTGGCACAATCTGAAGGATTCAAGGGCTAAAATGCCACAGTGCATTCTGCCTATGGGATTCAGCCTTTAGAAGGTGCTCTGTCATTATTTCTTTAATATTGCCTCTTCTCTTTTTTAGAATTCCGGTTGAAAACATAGAAGAAGATAGATGTTCTTGCTTTATTCTTCAAGTCTCTCAAACTCTTTTTGATATTTTTCTTTGTCACTCCATTAGCTGAATTCAGGATAATTTCTTTGGATTTATCTTCTAGCTTACGAATTCTCTCTTCAGTTGCATCTATTCTCTTAACTCTGTTCATTGAGTTTTTAATTTCTAAAACTGCTATTTGATTCTTTTAAAAATATATTTTGTGTTTTTTACAGTCTCATGTTCCTGGCTCTTTTTTTCATGTTTCTCTTTTATTTCTTTATGATTATAAACATAGCTCTGTTATATTATGAATCTAAAAATTCCAGTATTTGAAGTCTTTGTGGTTATTTTCTGTTGTGGTCTTGGTTGAGTTTATCTTATGTTTTACTGTTTCCTTTATTGTTTGTAACTATTTTTACAGAGAGCTCATATTCTTTTTAACTATGGGAATTCATTAATATCTGGATTGAAGTAATGTTACTCCAAAGAGGGTTTACATTTGCTTTTTCAGTCATCTTAGGCACACATACTCTTCAGTTGGGCCACTTCAAATAAAATTCTCTGCCAAGCGTTCTATATCACATAGGTAGGTGAATTTGAACTTCAGTGGTGTAAATTCTCAAGACACCTTTTTTTTTTCTACTTTGCTCCAAGGTTGAGACAGGCAAATTTCTGTGCTGTCCATTTTTGTTAGGTGGGTTTATTTTTCACTTGTCCTAAGACTGAGAGTATGTAGCTCTTTGATATCTCAGCACTATGTGGACCTATCTTCCTATTTACTTTCCCACTCTGGGCATGTATTTATCTCTTGCCCTCCAAACCCTATGCAGTTGTCATGGTGGAAACTCAAGGTCTTCAGGGCTCAGCACAAGCACTCAGAGGGAAAGCTGGCACTGGTACTTGTCTAACTTCTGGGTGTCTGTTTTCACTTTAATTTTGGCCTCTGTGGTCTTCTTTTGTGTCATCTCCGCAATGCAATTAAAGATCTATTTTTTCTTAATTCAACATTTTAGTCATCTTTATTGGCAAGATCTTTCAGGATATCTGGTCTATAATAGTGCCAGAAATAGAAGTTGGCTCTAGGCTTTCTAGCAGCCAACAAGAAGAGGGAAATCTAATCAATTATATGGTCACAGGGGCCAGGAGAAAAATGATTCTCTGTTGCTTTGGAGAGAGAGAACGATTTTTGGCATTGAGACCAGATGGGATTTCTCTCAGCAGCCATTTCAGCAGGCTCCATAGTCTTTCCTGTTGCTTGGATAGCACAGTAGGTCCCGGCAGCTGTTCCACCAGGCTTCAGAACTGACATCCTTTAGAGTGCCAGAGCTGGATGGTGTTTGATAGTGAAGAGGATCCAGGAAGACAAATTACTCTTTCTACTTTGTTTTGTACTCCATAAGATGGGGCCCAAAGTGATGTAGCTTTCCCAAGAGGCTTCTGAATCATTGTGCCTATACTGTCAGTTTCTTAGACATGCTCAGACAGGTTGGAATCTCTTATACCCCAGGCACAAAGGTAATTTTTTACTGAGGCAGCATAGAGTTGGCCTCTAAATGACATGGGTGGAATGGGTCCACTCTCATGTAGTAAAATTGAGTCATAGCATCTTTTACACCCTTTATATGGCCTGGTCTAACCACTCTAAAAACACATCTTTAGATAAGTTGAAATGAAAGATCAAAATGTTTCGTAATTAAAGAATATCTTTTGTAATTGTTAACCATTACCAATTTTATATCTTGTTCTAGTTATATTTTAATTTAGTTTGCTGGCAAATAACATATATAAACTGAAAAAATACTTACTTGGTTAGATGAGCCTGCTAAGATTAAAGAAGTTAACAATGATTAATTACATTAAAAAATTGAGAGTTTTGAATGATACTGGGTTTCTAGCTTGTTTTCTAGAACAGTGACGAGATTATACGGCAAATGGAATCCTAGATTTGTTTCAACTTAAACAAAAATTTGTGGAAATATTAATTAAAAAAATTTCATTCTGAGAACAGCACTAAAAACGTGGTTATTTAAAGCTCTATGCTTGGGAGAATTGAGAGAAAGAAAAACTTTGTTATAAAGTAAGAAAGGTTCAGTGAATTCATCATACCAATTACCAAGAAGGGATTTATAGGTTGGGGATAAACTTCAGTCAAAAGAGAAATGACTTGCAGTTTCAGTTGGATTTTAGTAAAGAAACAAAGGGTTGAAAGCAATTGTGTGAGTCTTCTTATCTTGTATGCATAGTGAAACAGAACTAATATTCTTAGAAAGAGTTTTCTGTTATATCTCAGAAATAATAAAAGTACTGTAAGGATTTCATGAATTTGAAGGACTGTGAAATAAACCATATTTTATTGGTTGAGATCCCTACTGAGGAAATAGCCAAATTAGTGATTCTAGCCACACTGTGAGTTAGCAAAAACTCTTACCTGTCTCTGAAACTGTTGGGATCAGTAAACTCACTAAATTATACTTTTGTCTTAATTTTTAACCCAGCCATTGTTTTCTCTCTTGTATAATAAGCATGAGTGATAATAGCAACTTTAAATTTATAGCTGTCTTTTGTTTTTTTACAGTTTCTATAGTTATTTTTCTGATTTCTAACTATTTTTTTACCCTCCTAGACAAGTTCTCCACAATGACATAAAGGCTGCACAGCAGGCAGGATACATAGATCTAACCTTTGCTTCGTAAGCAGGAAATTGCTGTTCTTAGGTTCAGGAACTTCTTTTTTTCCCCTCAAAAATAAGAACCTGTTTTACCAGCTAGAGAGCTCTGTTCCTAAAGACCAGAGTTCAGTGTGAATGTTCAAACCTGTGAATAAATTCTTGAGTCTACAATTTTGTCAAACTTTAGAGAAAGCAGTTGAAGAATAACCATTTCCCTTTTAAACTCCACTCAGTTAGTTGGAGCTGAATTAGTCCCAATAATATCACACTGGTTTCCCACTGACCATTTTTATGTGAATTTGGAAAGCACATTAAGAAATAATTGTTTATCCAAAGAAGCTTTAAACTAGGATACGAGAATAATCACCCACTTTAAGGGTAGGGATGGCTTTTAATTTTGAACCTAAGTGTTTATGCTATTTTCAGGATGGAAGTAGGTGTGACTATTGATACTGAAAAGCCGTGTTCTGTAAGTTTCATAACTAAATCCAATGACTTTTAACTTGATGAAGTAAAATAATGTGAAATTCCTCATTTTGAATTTAAATGCAAGTGATAAATTTTCATTGGGAAGTAATTTATTTCCCACATTATAATCTAGTTGAAGATCCCCTTCTCCCCCAAGCTTTGAGTGTAAAGCATTCACCTGATTTATTTTCTATTTACCCATTATATTCTCCAGATTCGAGACTTCACATTATTCACATGATTTTAGAATTTTCAGAAAATGTCAAATGTCCCCCATCCACATAGGAAATATTATATACAAATGGCCACTCATGCATTGGTTCAGGTATAAATGATCTTTCACTGCTGACTGATTGGTTTAAAAATGTTCACAAATGAAAACTTATAAAAACCTATAGGATCTATCCCCTTTATTGGGACAATCTTTTCCATATGGTGAAAATGTTTTCTCTAGGGCCTGTACTTTTATCAGGAGGACAGAAGGTTTGCAGGGACCGGTGGAAGCTGTAGATTTTGTCTGCTCAGTATTATTTCCCATCCTCCTCTCTGTTCCTCCCCCATTCTTAGTGATCCAGGTGGTGATGTCAATCAGAATGGCCTGTCCCCACTTCTTGGGTAAGCATGTGGCCAAGCCTAGCTATTGGTGTGCCAAGGATTGATTCAGGAATGTGCATGTGACTCAAGAAAAATAAATCAGTGTCTTTTCTGAGATTGATATACGGCTTTGATGGGTGGAGGATGTCTAATTCCACTGTGATTGCTAAGCAGGGCACATGTGCATCTGGGGCTGAGGGATGTCATCTTGTCTGACACACACACAGGAAGAGTCTGCCTGTGATACAACAAGTAGAGATAAGCATCGCTGAAAGATGGGGAAGGAGAGAGGCAGAGCTCTCCAAGTACATTTTTAACCTGAGACCCATCTCTTGCTTAAAGATATATCCATTTCCAGCTTTCCAATTGCAGGGTCACTACATTCCCCCTTTCCATAAGCCAGTTTGAGTTGGGTTTCGTTAATGTCCAACTAAAAAGGGTCTCCACTAATGCAGTCCCTACTGCAGCACTTCTGTCAGGACTTGAGTGTAATTCTGCTTAACAACCAGATAAGATATTTTGAAGTTTTTATGCTAATATGAACAAATTCACCAGAACACAAAGAATGATTTCACAGTGCAATTCAAACGTAGATTCCTCACTGAGAAAACACGGAGATGTGTGTAGTTATCCACGGCCTTGTGTAATAACTTTGGACGTAATGCTTTCATTTACCGCTACTGTTGTGTGGAGCTGAGAGCATCCTGGGGGTTAACCTGTAGGACAATGTAAAGAGGAGCATATGTTCTTTCAAGGCACTTGTAGCTGTCATTTTATTTTTTGAGAGTTATGAATGGAGGTATTGTTGCAAACAGCTGTACCGTGAAAGCATTTAAGCCAGTTATTACTGCCTGTGGTGTCTGAAATCAGAATGTTGCAAACACTGAAATTATGATTTACAGAGATGAAAAATGTAAGCTTTGTTAGATCTAGCTTTATGCTTGGCTCCATCTCTTCATGTTATCTGACAGATTCTTTTGTAGTGATGAGTCTAAAGCGTAGGGCTTGTAATCCCAATTAATTCAAAAGAGATGGCCAGAATATATCATACCACATGTAACAACATATTAATTTGGAAAGCAATATGGTAACACAAATGTTATTTTTAATATATTTAATTACTTCCCAAAACATTATGGTAAACCTGTATTATGTGGAACATGATCTGAAGATTTAGAATATAAGAAAATAATTTCTAAATGTATATCTGAGATGACAATGAATTTGGTTGAATTGAACTGAAATGTATTTTGGAATTGGGTAAAATATAATTTCACATTTCTTGGAAGAACTCTTTGATGCATTGCTAATAACTCATTTCCTTTCAGTAAAATGACCATCTTTAATACCTTAAGATCCATTGTGACACCTGGTTCAGTAGACTAATCTCTGCTAAAGTTCTTCCTCTTCTCATCTTACCCAGTCTACCCATTGTCTAGATCATACTCTCCCTTTGGTTAAGATTGACATAAGAATTCAATTATTGGTGGCTCTTAGTGTGTCCAATAGGACATAGAATAATAAATTATACCCCATTTCACATCTTTTTAGTACTTGGCCCAATTAAGAACTACTCCCAAAATATTTGCCAAAGAGTAGCCAGTTGAAAATTTCCCAGTCAGTTTACAAGTTAACAGAAGATAAGGTCTCTATTCAATTTGTGTGCAGAGCATTGTCTGGATATTACTGGGTAATTTAATCAATCTAATCTTCAACTTTAAAGAATTTTAAAGATCATAGATATTTTTGAAAGGAAGACATCTAGCAAAATGTTCTCATTTCACAGGTACATCAGTTAGGATGCTTTGGGTTGCATGTAACACAAAACTGATTGAAACAACCTTAAGTGAAAATTGGACTCTGGGGGTTCACAGAACTGAATGTTCCAAGTGACAGAGAGACTTTATCCAGGGCTCAGATCCCAAGATTAGGCTCAGATTCCTGGCTCTATTTCTCAGTCCTGTTTTCCCAGCTTGGGGCCCAAATCAGGGGCTAGCAGCTCCTAGCCACATGCTTCCCGGCACTTCCACCAGGAAACAGAGTCTCTCTTCCTAATATTTCAAATAAAATCCCTGAAGTGAGTTTTCCTGGCCCTGACTGGCCTGACTTGGGTCATGTGTCACTCCTTTTGAATTAATCTCTGTGATTAATGGGATCAGATTTGCTGAATGGCTTAAGGCAACCAACTTCCAACCTGGAGCTAAAGGAAGGATCAAATCCCACACCAACTGCATTGCTGGGAAATTCAGGTTGCTGTCTCGGGTAAGAGGTGCTGGGGAAGTAACCAACAAACTATGACGATAAAGTATGAGAGAATCCAAGTATCTTGGCCTGGTGATCACACACTAAGCAGCAAAGCCTCATTTAGAACCTAATTCAAAATCATTTTGTTTGTCAACAAAGGTATACAAACTACTACATAAATTCATACTCTCCATATTCTGTGATGGTGGAGGTGTGGAAACACTGTGATTGTCTATCACAGTCTTTATCAATATGTGGTCTGAGATACACTCAATAAAAGACAGCAGGATACCTAGGAAGAATGCAGATTCCTGGGCCCCATTCTGGGTTTGCTGAATCAGAATCTGCCGGGGTGGGGCTCAGGAATTTGCATCTTGAATATGTTTCTTTGGAACATGTCTTGCATAATAAGACATACAATGAATACATTGCTATGTAAGCCACAAGGTGTTTTGGTTAACACACATTCCAAAACTTTTTTTTTTTTTTTTAACCATTTCTGCATCTTGGACTGTATTTGGAAATATTTTCTATAAAATTTCTTTATACTGACCTTCCAGTTGAGATTATAACTACTTCTAAACTATAATCTGGTCATCAACTTTGTTAGGAGGCTCGTGAAGTCTGGCTAAACTTAACAGGTGAGCAGAAAAATCTGCAGAAGACTTATGGGCAAAGTTGGAAAAGCAACTTTGTGCTACACTACAAAAGGAATATTGGCAAGTGTAAAAATGGTGATGTTAGTATAAGTAGGAAAGTATAAATATATTTATTATTACAAATGGCAGCAAATAAAGCATGCTATTACCCACTTATATATATTATTTACTTTTCAACTCTTCTATGCTGTTTTCAGAATATGATTTATACCTTACGAACTTGCTCAACTGGCAACACTTGGATAGTAAATGCAGGGTGTTGACAGCAACTATTGAAAATCCTATGAATGCTGATTATGACTTATAATAAAAAATACAACATTCACTGTGTTGCTTAGTCGGGTCCTTGCTTTTGTCTGACAGCACAAACCCCAGGACAAATTTTCCACCTGCTTCCTAGAACCGTCCTGGAGAGGACCCACCTCATCTCCCATGTAGCTCCCACTGAAAGTCTAAGATAACTTTTGTCACCTTATTAACAGTGTTTCTTGGAGACTGGGGGCGGGGGAAAGTGACTGTCAGTATTGCTTTTAGATAATAAGCAGTGTTTGTGGAGGAACAGTGAAATTAAGATTATTACTGGAGTAAATCTGATTTTTTTCCATTGCACTTTTTACAGTGCTATAGATTTGTGAGATGTGGTATTGAACCATTGTCTTTAGGAAATTGACATATGTTTTTATGTGCTGCCTGAGGAGAAAATAATATGAATAGAGTGGTGAGACAAAATTCCGTGAACAATAGTGATTTGAAATAAAATATTAGTGGAATATAGTTTTTCAAGACAATAATAGACAATTACTAAGTATTCAGAAGCACTGCATCCTCAGTATTGCTGAGTATGCTGAACTATATTCTAAGCAATTTGCATCAGTAATTTAATCAATCCTAGGAGGTAAGTTCTGCTACTATATCTGTTTTACAGATGAGGAAACTGAGGCATAGGGAAGTTAATCAATTTGCCTAAGTTCATATATATAGTAAGTTAAGGAACAGGAATTTAAATCCAGGCCGTCTGGATCCAGACCCTTGCTCTTAACTATCAAACTATAGAGTGGTTATGTATGTTTTTAATGTGCCCATAGAAATCAAGAATTATATTAAAATTTTCCAATATTCTTTTACAGTGAGTTCTGTAGACCAAAGGAGATAGCATAAACATAGTAAGCAGTATTAAGTAGTATACAGCAGTATAAAGATTTTATGACCATGGCTTCAAGCTATGCTCAATTGGTGATAAATACGGGATTTTGTTTAAGGAAGGCTCTGGCATGCTGCAACAAGGATGAGATCTAAAATATATGGGCCACCATCCTCTATGATGACATGCTGTTAATCGACCATTAGCTTGATAGGCCCTTTGAGTTGGTCCCAGTAGTGCAAAAGGATTTGTTTAAGCCATGCAAATTTTTCATCTGATTATTTGTGGCCATTGTAGCCAATTTGCAAGATGATGGACCAGAGTTAGGAATTTGTCTGTGGTTATGAAACTACGCGTGATCACCCTAGATCTACTGAAGCGCCTAAAGCCTCTGCCTTGTTTTCCCAGCACTTTTTCTAACGAAAGGGCAGATGCCGTGTGATGACAGCAATACAGCGTCGCTCCGAGTGTTTAAAGATTGTGTTACCTCTCAAGCAAATTTTTAATACTGATGATGAAAATAATAAGCTCCAAATCTCATCCATCATAGCAAACAATTATTTGCAATTTCTATGTATTCCCTTTTAGCCTTTGTCCTTGTATGGACAGAATTTTATATGTTTATATTCTTGCTGTGTATATAATTTTGGATCCTGTTTCTTAACATTTCCCATGCTGCTACAATTTTTATAATTGTTGTTATCTTAATGGCTACCTAATCAACCATTAAGTGGATTATCATATTTTATGCAACTATGTTCTAATTGTTAAGATTTGTTAGATTTTTCCACTCATTTGCCATTAATAACATTGTGAAGCTGGGTTTGGGCCAAAAGCCAAATCCTGTCCACTACTTATTTTTGTAAATAAAGTTTCATTGGAACGCAGCCAAACATACTCATTTACATATCATTTATGGCTGTTTTTTCACTGTAAAGGCAGAGTTGAGTAGTTAAGACAGAAACCCTACGGCCCACAAAGCCTAAAATATTTATTATCTGGACCTTTACAGAAAAAGTTTGCCAACTCCAAATTATTATTGTAGAACCCAAATTGTTTTTCTTATTTTGGATCATTTCATTAAGATAAATTCCCAGGATTAGGATTACTTGGCACAAGTGTGTGACTATAATATAGTCTCAGAGAGTATTTCCAAGTTGTTTTCTAAAGCTGTTATGTGGTTATAAACATATGAGGGTCCTACTTTCATTCAAATTTATAATAATTGAGTGTTATCATTTTAAGTTTTTCTTAACTGAATGATCACTAATCATACATCATTTATTTTATTGTCTGCTCTTCTTCAGTATGAAAAAGTTCTTTCCCTATATGTTTATTAGTTGTTTTTTTCTCTTGTATGAAATGTTTGATCATGTTTCATATGCTCATCTATTACAGTCTTATTGCTTCACTTGTTAATTTGTATGAGCTTGTAGATGATTTTCTGACTTACATTAAAAGAACCAGCAATAAGATGTGTTGGTTGATGGCTTACTGCACGCAGATACATACAATTCATGAACACATTCATTAAAGCAGATGGAGAAGTCAGGCTTATAATAAGTATCAATGCCACCTTTTAAAGCTAGAGTATCTGTGTTGCTGATGTAAATAATACCAGTAGTTCTTTTATTACTCTCTAAATCTGTAAGCTGAACTCCTGTAAGGAAAATATGTCTTATTTATGTAATGAAAATATTTGCATATGTAGTAGTAAATTTCTCATTTGTGTATGACTCATTAAAGTAGACACCCAAGTCAGTTCTGGTCCTAAATAAAAGTACCTTGTTACAATAATCTTTTTTCTCAAGATGCAAAATGTTGACAAGCTTGAGTCTCTCCCACTCTGGCTACAAAAATTAAAAAGGGCTATAATAAAATTATAGAAGGCAAATCTGTGACCAAATACAGGATTAAACTCCCAGACTAAAAGGAAGAACAGTGTTAGGGAGAGAGGAATAGGAAGACTTTACTTAGACTTGTTTATAATCCTAAAGGAGGTTTTTAGGCACATATCTGTTGATCATATTTTAAAGCTATTAAACCAATGCACTTTAATTTCCCCTTTAATGTCATGTTCTCTTCCAGCCTCCTACCTGTACAGCTGGGCCATGAGGCCCATCGCCCCACAGAATAAGAGGACAGTGACAATTCTGCCTGGAACAAAGGTAGGACTGATCAGCTTTAGTCATAAGGCTGAATTTCTTGAGTGTGCAGTGAGGCAATAATTTTTGGTGAGAAGGATATGCCTTTTCTAAATTTCTTTAGCTCCCATTAACATACAAATTTGGCTGATTATTATATGCAAAGTGTAGCTGGAACTCAGAGTCGGAGACAGAGAGAAATGAGAAATGTTTCTCTTTAGACCTGAGGCCTGAAGCAGCGAAATGAGAGGAAGATGTAGGGCAATGATGACAGGCATTATGGGGGAGGGTGCAGCTAGCTGCAATGTTCAACATGATGTAAAGGAAATAGCGCCCAGTGATTGAAGGAGGATGTGCCTAAGGCAGAGCCACTAGTTCCCAGGCCTGTAGGGGACACGTGGGACTTCCAGATGTCCTTAGATGCTGTGGAAAGGGACAAAGAGATGCTGAGAGAGCCTAAGCAGAGGAGAAATGGACCACAGTGTGTGGAGATTTTAGTGTCCATAGGCCATCATTAGAACCTAGTAGTGCTTGCCAGCTTGAGGATCAGAGGGGACCTATTGCACCTCAGCATTCACCAGTGCAGGGAGCAGATCCAATCATTGGATGAGCAGAGACCGTAAGGATCCTAGGGACTCATTTCTCTCAATCCTCCACATGCCCAGACAACTTCATGGTGTTAGCCAAGTGTGGCTATGAGCACAGGCCCTGAAGTTGGGTTGCATAAGCTTGAATCATGGTTTCAACACTTATTAGCTGCCTGACCTTGGTCAAATTACTCATTTTCCTCATTAGTGAAGTAAAAATAGGGTAGTTATGACAGTTTAAATAATTTTTATAAAATTCTTGAACAGGTGCCTTGCACATATTAACCCCCCAATGGTGTCATTAATGCAGGTGTTCTTGGGGAAGAACAGGGCATTTACTTGAAAGAGATGGACTCATCAGAAGAGACCATTTAAGCTGTAAGAGAATGAGAACATTTATTATAATTAAATGTATTCCATTCTACCCTGTTGAGTGGAATAATCACAAAATAAAGAAGGCACATTTCTTTGTGTATCCACATGCTATACTTGTGCATTTGTGAACTGTGTACAGAAACATAGGGCCAAGAACCCTCCTTCAATCTCTTGAGCCCCTCGAGCCACTGTCTCTTCTTGACTCCATAGCTAAGTTTCTGGAAGAGCTATGTTCATCAGAATCTCCATTTCCTCCCCTCCTCACTCTTTCTCCCCCACTTCTCAACATTGCGACCCCTCACTCCACCTAAACTGCTGCCCCTAGCATGGCCAATGGCCTCCTGATTCATAAGCGCAATGAATGACTTATGAACAACTTTGTAGTCTTCTTTATCCTCCTGTTATGACCATTCTTCTTTTGTCCTTGGACTCTGTGACATGGCTCTTTGTTGCTTTTGTTCTTCTCTGGATGCTCTTGTTAAGTCTCTTGTAGTTGCTTTTCCTCTCTTGGTCCTTGAAATGTTATCTCCATGATGCTGTGCTTGGTTCTTCTCACTCTCTATTTTCCCTGTTCTCCAACTTAGCATCAGCTGCTACTTGTGAAGGCAAACACATCTGACTCTTAAATCCAGACTTTATTTCTGAGTGTAGATACCATATATTTAATTGCCTATGAAATGTTTCTTCTTATTTGGGTGTCTCCTGGATTCCTCAAAGTCAACATATCCCCAGCTGAACTCACTCTCTTCTCTATTGCCTACTCTCATTTCTAAAGTTCTCCAACTGTAAGGCAAATGATACTCAAGCCAGAACCTGGTGAGTTATCCAGAACACCTACCTCTCTTCCATCTCCACCAATCCTATCAGCCACCAATTCTGTGAAGTCTGCCTCCTCAATAACCTTTTATATCAGTCCTCTTTCTCTCAAATCCTCTGCCTCTGCCTGCTTTTAAGCCCTCATTGTGTCTCACCTGGATCACTGCAAAACCCTGACTGTTATCCCTGTCCTGAGTCAGGCCACCCTCCATCCCCCCAACAGAAAGATCTTTCAAAATGTAAATCAGAGCATTTCAGCTTCTTGTTTAAATTCCTTTAGTGGATCCCTATGCCTTCCAGTAACGGTTCTAAATTGGAGGCCTAGGCTTATCAAAGTTCTTGTTGGGACCAGTGCCTGACACTCTAAACTTGCCCCAGTCCCACACTGATCCAGTGCTTCAGCCCTATCCTGTTACTGAGGTTTATACTACTTTACACCTTTGGCCCTTTGCATATGCTATTCTATGTTCTCAAATGCCTCCTCCTCGTTAACTACCATATATCTTTCAAAATTCAAATCAGTGTACCCTTAGGAAGATCTTTTAAACTGCTTTCTGTTCTGTCCCCATGACTCCCATAATACATACATTATTTAGCTGTTCAGTGTTCCCTATGAAAAAATTTATCTTCTGTAACTCTAGTGTTTGTTTTGTTTCTCTACCTTCCCTAATAATCTATAATCTTTTATAGGGCAGAGATTCCTAACTACTTCTCTAGTGCTTGGCAAATGGTAGGGACAGAGCTGGTGTTTATTGAATGAATAAATGCATGAATGAATGGACATGGCTTTATGCAGGTGAATGGGTCTCTGAAAAATCCAGTTATGTGATGTAGAAGACTGATGATGACCTTTACTCTTATAACCATGGATAATCATTAGTAGTTTAAAAAGCAGTATAGCTAAATACCAATGCTATTAGCTTACACAAATCCTTTTCATCTTTTTTATGTTTACTATATATACTATATATTATTTTTCATTTTCACATTATCATAACATACAATGTATAATTTATTATATTATTATAACATGATTTATTATATTATACATGATAAATATATATTATTTCATTAATATTACTTTTTGTTTACTGTATAGGCCCTTTTTGTAAGCAAAAGCTCTCTCCAATGTTCCTGTAAATTTAATCTTTATAGCTAAATGCTTTTAGTCCATGTTTCCTTTATTATTAAGTGAATATATAATCATCCTACATGAGTTACAGACTTGGAAAACTGAGTTTACATGAACCCAATATTATTGTGCAACAAATAATAATTACACAAGTTAATCTATAAATCTTAGATAAGTAGGATAGAGTCTGGGCACATTAAGGGATACACCTGTGTCCATTATCTGGAACAGACATTTGGCTGCTTTGTAATTTTATATGCCCTTTTCATTTTTCTCAAGCCCCAGGGATTTGCCATGATTTCATCTTTGGGAGTTGACACTTTATTATTTCCTCCTGTATTTCTTTCTGCCCTGATTGGCCATGAAATGGAACATTTTTTTCCCCCTCACTAATCCCTTCCTTGATGGCCCAATATATAAGAAACCTAGTTCTTTTAAAACTGTATGGTCTTTCTTAGATGGTTTTGGAAGTTTTCTTGGTTTTTGTCTGGGGAAATCATCCAATGGGAGATTCAGTTCCCTCAAAATCTGTTTCTTATCCTTTTCTCCGGATAGAGATCTCCAGGTTGCACTCCAATGCCCCAGGAAAGAAAATAAGCTTTCCTTACTGGGCCTCCCCACAAATTTCTTCCTGAAGCTTCAGACAGGCCTGCAAGCTGTGGAAGTTAACTCCTTCACTCTTTGCAAAAACATCTGGTTTTCTCCATGACTTGGAAGCTTAGCCCTCAACTGTGGTTCAGTTCTCTCTCTTATTCTGTTTTTTAAAAAATGTATTTTCTAGGTAGAATCAAATTGATTTTCAACCAGTGGAGGCACTGCCCAATTCCTGGGAATACTTAAAATGTATTGAGACATTTTTGTTGTCATGATAACTGATAGTTGCTCCTAGCATTTAGGAGGTGAAAGTCAGTATGATAAACCTCCAGCAACACATGGCATAGTCTTACACACCAAGGAGTGGTCCTACCCCAAATGCCAACAGTGCCTGTGTTGAAAAACACTGAGGACACAGCTTGTTCTGCTCTTGGGTAGTGAGTTGTTACTTTACTGCCTTTGGATTACTATCTGGCTCTAATTCCATTCAAGGTTGTATAACATTGAGATGGCTTTAACATGTTAAAAAAATTCTCTGAAAATATTTGTGTCTTTTTTTTTTCAGTTTATTTGTGTTATATTTTGATTAACAGCCATTCTTAACATTAATTTAGTTGATTTTATCAATTACTTTAATTGTTTTAAGAAACTCTTCTCTATCCTAAGATACTAACAATATTCCCCTTTATTTTCTGCTAAAAGATTTGGAAATTAGCCTTTTGCATTTAAGTTTTTAATACAATGAGAATTGATTTTTGTAAATGGTCTGAGGTAGAAGTCCAATTTCTTTCTTTTTTTTTTTTCATGGCGATAACTAATTACCCAAACGTACTTTACTCACCTTTCCCCCCAATAGTCTACAGAATATCTGATATCCATCAATATCGAGTTTCCACATGTATGATATATTTCTGGCAACTGGTTTTCCTTCCATTGGTCAGTTGTTTGTGTGCCACATTATAATGTTAGCTTTATAAATCTGGATAACTGGTGAGGCAAGTAACCCATATGTTATTCTTCTTTAGAAATGTCTACTCTATTGTTGACCCTTTGGTTTTCCATATAATTTTAGAATGGGCTTGCAAAGTCCATAAAGAAAGTTTCAGATTTTGATTGGAATTGAGTGTGGAAAGAATTGACATATTTACAATACTGAGTCTTTCTGTCCATGAACATGGCATGTGTCTGTATTGGATGCTTCTTGTATATCATTGCAAATCCTCTGAGCCTCACTTCTCATTCTAGCCACAGCCATGGTGACCAGTTCCATGCAGACTTTAACTGGCTTCACATATGTGCAATCTGACAGTGCCCCTCCTCAATCTCATGACAGTTCTTTTGCTTCCTACGCTGGGTCTTCTTTACTATAAGAGGTCTGTTGGGAACCATTCATGGCACATCCTGGAAGACAGAGTAGTTAATACCCTTTTTAGCAACGCTTGATCATTGGGAAATGGGAATCAGTAGATAAATGCAACTGCCTTTATTCACAAGAGAGAAAGGTCATGAGATGCTTTTCATAAGGTCTCAGATGATTCCATGGCAGAAAATATCCAGTTGCGTGTAAAAATGGCCAGCTCAAAAAATGCATCCTTGTGTTGGATCTCTCTCCTTTGCTGTTTAACTTCCCTCATCCCTCATTCCTTCTCATGAGATCAGGCTCTCAATAAATGACTTTTACTAAAAGCTTTTTCTCGGGTTCTACTGTTAGTGGATAGAGAGACCCAGACTAAATCAAACTTTTAAATTTAGGTTTTCTTCTTTTGCTATTAATACAGATTAATAATACTCTGTATACATCTCTTGTATTATCTTTCGTTAGACTTTTTCTTAGGTACAGAATATTTTATTGCTATTGCAGACAGTATCTTTTTTTCAAAATGCTTTCTATTAATTGCTGCTCTATAGAGATGCATTTAATTATGCATATTGGTCTTATATCCAGTCTCTTTGCTAAACTCTCTCATTTAATTAAATCTATCTGTATGTCTTTTGGAATTTTCATCTAGACAGTTATATTTTCTGTAAATAATGACACTTTTATTTATGCCTTTCCATTTGTTATATCTTTTATTTCTTTGTCTTATCTCTCTAGCTAGAACATTGAATAGAAATAGTAAAAAAGGCATCTGTATCTTATTTCTGACTTTTTAAAGTAGACTTCTAACATTTTTCTACTAAAATTATATTTTCTGTGGGATTTTGATAAATTTCCTTTTAGGTCGATAATGCTCACTTCTGTTTGCATCTTGAAATTTTTAAAGATCCTGATTTAATATTAATTTATATCTAATGCTTTTTCTGTTTCTGTTGATATGATCTTAATTTGTTTACCAAGTTAATGATATTTATATGCTTTATAATTTTAAATGACTCTTGCATTTCTGGCATAAGCCCAGCTTGGTCATGGTATATTATTATTTTTACATAATACTGTGTTTAATTTATTATTATTTTGTATAGGCTCCTTGCACCTATGATCACGAAAGAAATTGGCTTATAATTTCCTTTCTTTTTCTCTTACTGCTCTTATGTGATTTTGGTATCACAGCTATATTGGCTTCATAGAATGAGTTTAGTAATTCCTTTATTGCTATAATTTGAAAGGTATTATATAAAACTGTAAAAATCTTGAAGACTGGGTAGATTTTGCCTACTAAAGTATTTGGGCTCAGTGTTTTCTTTGTTGAAAGATTTTTTACTACTGATTCAATTTCTTTAATTGTAAAGAAGTCTTTGGGTATTGTGTGTCCCCCTGAGTCCATTTTATTAAAAAAAATTATTTAGAAATGTATCTATTTTATCAAAGTTATCGAATTTGGGGGCATAAATTTTTCTTAGAATTTCCTGGAATTTTTGCTATGTCTACATTTTTATTCCTAATATTTTTGTGCCTTCTCATCTTTTCTTTATAGTTATATTAGAAGTTTCTTTATTAGTTTTTGCAAAGCCCAACTTTTGACTTTATTTTAACTTTTTATAACTTTATTGTTTTATTCTTTTCTAATTCTGAACTCTTCCTTATATTTTGTTAATTTGGGCACATTAGCTCATTAATTTTTAGCTCTTATTATTTTCTAACACACTTTAAGCTATTTTTATTTTTCAAAGTACCACTTCTGCTGAATTCCATAATACATTTCACTTCTGAGATATTCGTTTTAATATATCTATTCTGATTTCATCTTTGACAACTGAGTTATTTAGTAGTGTGTTTTACGTTTACAAACATAGGGTTTTTTCCTTATATTTTGTTACTGACATCTAATTAATTTACATTGTCAGAAGAGAAGGAACTCATAATATAAACTAATTCTTTGAAAATTTTTGACATTATTTATGGTCAATTATGCAGTTAATTGTTACACGTGTACTATATGTGCTTGAGAAAAATGTTTATTTTCCAATTTTTGGGTACAGGTTGGTAAATGGCATTGTACAATCTTTTATATCTTAATTTCTCTTTTGCTTGATCCATAAATAATTGAAAGAAGTATGTTGAAATCTCCCACTTGATGATAGCATTATCAATTTCATCCTATAGTTCTATTAAATTTTACTTTATATATTTTGAGGCTATTTTATTAGATGCATACAAATTTATAATTATGATTCTGGTTGAACTGAAACTTTTATGACCTTCTCGAACCCTAATAATCCTTTTTATCTGAATTTTTTTTCTGATAATAACTTAAGCCTTCTTTAGTTTATAATTTAAGTAGTATATCTTTTTCTTCTAGTATTTACAAACTTTACATGTCATTAGGTTTTAGGTTTTAGGTATGTTTTTCAATGCAGTGTGGCAATATCTCTTAATTGTCATGTTAAATTTATTTGCATTCATTTTCTTTATGGACATTTTGGACTTGATTTTATTCTTTTTTAGGATTTCTAAATTTCCCGCTTCTTCTACATTTCTTGCTTGTTAAATCAACGTTGACTGAGTTTTTGAAAATTAAACAGTTCTTTTCTATTATTTTTGTAATGACTTCTGAAGTATTACCATGCATAATAAAATAATCTCCTTCTTAGAAAGAACTGGGATCTTAGAACAATTTAACTCAGATTACTCCATTGAACTTTTGGGCCATTTTGTCAACATTTTAATTCTATCTCTAACTCTTTTTAAAACCCATACACTTGAAACATTACTTTATAGAGACAATATTTATTTATATTTATGCACATGTTTGCCAATCTTTTGCTTCCCAGTACTTCTTTGATCTAAGACCGTACCTTTGGGGTCATTTTTCTGTTTCTTGAACTAGCTCTTTTTGTATTTTTCTTAGCATAATTCATATGTAGTAAGATGTACAAGTCTATTTTGAATATGTAAATGCATATTTAAAATATTTGTGTATACACACAATTACATATATATACATATACACAGGCACACTCATTTAACCATCCTCCAGATCAAGATAGAGAATAATTTCAGCACCCTACCGGGCTCCCTCTTCCTGTTTCCCATTTAGTAAACCCCAAAAGTACTGTTTTGGTGCCTATCACTGTAAATTAGTTTATAAGCACCATATTAAGGGAATCTTACAATATGTACTTTTTTTTAGTATGGTTTATTTTATTCAACATTATGTCTATGAGATTCATTCCTATTGTTGCATGTAGCAGTAGCTCATTCTTTTTCATTGCTGTGCAGTAGTGCATTGTATGCATGTATCATAATTTATTTATTCATTCAATTATTGATCAATATTTGAGTTGTTTGCATTTTTTTGGCTATTATGAATAAAGCTCCTAAAACCTTTTTCATATATCTTCTAGAGGACATAAACTCTCATTTCTTTTGCATATATATTCAGTTGTGGACTTGCTGGTTAATAGGAGATATATATATATCTCCTGTATATATATATAAACATATATATGTTTAGTTTTAATAGACATTGCCAAATAGTGTTCCAAAGTGTTTATATTAATTCACATTCATAGCAGCAATAGATATGAGTTTAAGTTGCTTTCCCATTCTTGCCAACACTTGGCATTATTTATCTTATTAATTTTAGTTTTGGCCACTCTGATATGGATGTAGTAGAATCCCTGTGTAGTTTTAAAATTTGCATTCTCCTAATAACTGAAGATTAATGAATATCTTTTGTATTCTTATTAGTCATTTGGATATTCGCTTTTATGAATTGCTTGTTCACATCTCTTCATATTTAACTGGGTTGTTTGTTGTTTTATTATTGATTTATAGATGTTCTTTCTATATCATCTTTGTTCTTAAAAAGTAATTTTGTTGGGTACACAATCCTTAATTGAAATTTTTTTCTCTCTGCATACTGATGACCCTAAGTCATTGCCTTCTTGTTCTTTTTTGAGGTAAATTTTTTAAAAAATTTGTATTTTATTTATTTATTTTTGGCTGCTTTGAGTCTTCATTGCTGTGCACAGGCTTTCTCTAGTTGGGGCGAGCGGGGGCTACTCTTTGTTGCAGTGCGCAGGCTTCTCATTGCGGTGGCTTCTCTTGTTGCGGAGCACGGGCTCTAGGCATGCTGGCTTCAGTAGTTGTGGCACGCGGGCTCAGTAGTTGTGGCTCGAGAGCTCTGGAGAGCAGGCTCAGTAGTTGTGGCGCACGGGCTTAGTTGCTCCGTGGCACGTGGGATCTTCCTGGACCATGGATCGAACCAGTGTCCCCTGCATTGGCAGATGGATTCTTAACCACTGCGCCACTAGGGAAGTCCCAAGTCATTGCCTTCTGATGAGAAGTTAGTTGTAGATCTAATTATCATTCCTATGCGGGTAATCAGTATTTTTTTTTTATTGCTTTTAAGCTCATCTTTTTATTCTTGATGCTCCATAGTCTTTAGATGTTGGCTTATTTTAAAATTTATTTTGATAGGCAAACACAGTGTCTTGTGAATTAGAGATAATATTTCTATTCATCTTAAATATTGTTCTCTTTTATTCTCTTTAGTCCTTCATTCAATCCATCCAGTTAGATATATATAGACCTTCTCATTCTATCCTTTTTATGTGTTAACCTTTTTTCATATCGTTTATCTCTGGACTCACTTGTTTGCATTCTTGTTATTTCATAAGCTTTTTTCACCCCCAGTCCACTGATCTCAATTCATCTATCTGCACTTCAATCCATCCATTGAGCTTTTAATTTGACATTTTATTTTTTTATTTCTAAAATTCCTTTTGGAGTCCTTTTCCAATATATCTAGTAATTTTTGTCTTGCTCATTCTTCTCTATCAAAACAATAAAAATGATTCTCTATTAGTCCTTTACCTGAGGACTTTAAATTTGCTGTTTCTGCTGACTTCAAGGTGATTTTTTTCCCACATGTGTTTGTTGATCTTTGATTGTAAACTCCTGTTGATTGATTTTAATCCAGGGTAACCTGGGAGTCTGTATAGAGGATGCTTTTCTCCAGAAAGGACTTGTATTTGCTTTTGCTAAGATTCAGTGAGCACTATGCATTTTGACTTTTCTAGAAAACAGTCTCAAAATTTACATCTATGTTTCTTTTTTTTTTTTTTTCAGTTAAATATTATCTAGATCCCCCCATCAAGTTCCATGGTCTCATCAGTCATGTGTTCAGCTTTCCTACCTTACTGCAAGCCCAGGACTCAGCCTCTTGACCTGCCCTCAGATTACCACTGCCATTCTCTGTCCACCCAGTACCCTTTGGGGAGTTTGAAGAGCCTTCTCTTACTTCATTTTGGCCATTCTGATATGGATGTAGTGAAATCGCTGTGCAGTTTTAAAATTTCCATTCTCCTAATAACTGAATGAACATCTTTAATGAACATCTTTTGTTTTCTTATTAGTCATTTGGATATTCTCCTTTATGTACTGCCTGTTCACATCTCTTCATTGTGAGCTCAGCAATCCTTCATGCAGAATTCTTCTTGCTTCCAAAAGCAGAAGTCATCCTTTTCTCAGACAGATTGTAAAGAGACCATTTTCACAGGTTTTGAAGAATGCTCCATGGAGCCACTTTGATGGTGGCAGTGGCGGTGTTGATGGTGAGGGAGATGAATGAGGTAGGAACAAAGAGATAAGACTCTGGGCTGGTCAGCCTTGCTTTATGTAGCATTTTTCAATGTGGTCTGCATATAGGATTTAATGATAGAGAGGTTCCAAATCCTAAACATTTTTTCAAGTCAAATGAATGATTTATTATTCCCAATTAAATGTATCTATTCTACTCTGCCCCAAAAGTTCTATGTGTTGATTTAATGGCCTTTTACAAGTATAGATTTTTAATGTTAAAAATAGTATAAACACACAGAAATGAGAGCAAAAAAATCCAGCAAGGGAAGAAAGAAGTCACTGCCTCACAAGAGAGAGACCACACTTCAAGGGAAGATGGGACAGAGGATTGATCAGTAAGGGGTAGAGGTTTTTATGTGAAAGACTGTGCTGTTTTAAGAGACAATAGTAAAACAATAATAACATGAAAAAATGAATAAACTGTGATGTTTCTTCATTTATTCATGATATTACAAATATGTATTATGAATTGCAGTTTGTGCAAAACATGGTCTTGACTTGGAGCAGATCTGCCTATAGGTAAATTGTTATCCCTGATTTTCATTCAATCCATTTATATGAGTCTGCTCTAAGGCAAAACACATACGGAAAAATAATTATATCAAAGTCAAGATTTGTATCAAAATACACCACGTCTCTAAAGGCTAAGCTTGCACAAGAGCTGTAGAGGAGCTGGCTGAGGTTATAGAACAAGGACTTCTGCAAGATCTGAAAACTTACTAACATATAATGTTACATTTTTTGTATGTGTGTTTAAGAAAGCAGGGTGTTTACTGTGTGCCAGATGCGTTATATGAATTTTCTCATCTAGTTTTACTTAACCCGTACAACAATTGAGTGATTTTTATAAACTTCATTTAAAAAAATGAGGCTGAAAGAGGTTCAAAAACTTGATTAAGTTCTTGTAGCTTGTAATTGATAGAACTAAGTGTGAAACTCATGTTTGTCTGGTTACAAAGCTTGTGTGTATGTATACATGTAAGTATAGATATATATGTATACATATGTGTATGAGTGTGTACATATACATACTGCTTATTCTGGAAAATCCATTCTCGAAATGTAGAGGATGTGTGTTGATTTCTTGCTTTTTCTTAGTTAAATACTGTTTCTTTATTTGATCATAATGACCCACGAATGTAGTTGTCATTATAGTGGCCATGATTCAAATTTCATATTTTATAAAGATTTCTACTATCATTTATAATATTTTTTTCATAGAAATCTTAAGAGATTGGCTAACATTGCTTCCTAAATAAAGAAAGCAGAAGAGAATAGTTTGAAGTCACAATAGATACCTGGCTAAACTGATATTCTCAAGGTCCTAATCACATCACATCCTTGGGGAACTTCAAGGCCACCTTTACTTCTAACTGTAAGTATTTTCCACTAAATTGTCAAGAAAAACCCAGTTTTGAAATTATTTATGTAAGGTAAACCTATCCTTTAGATAGAATAGTGGTATTTCTAATCCTTTTTTAGTGCTATCCTTAACAGTTCCAGAAAACCTTCTTAAGTGCATACTGTAAATACTTCTGAAATTCTTAACCTTTTTTAGGACTGTCAAATATATTTTATTAACAGACTTGAGCAGCATATGGATACACTCTGCATAATGGCCAAAGAACCATAGTAAATTGTTTTGAAAAGCAGAATGAAACTCTGCTACTTTTGCACATCATTTTTCTTTGTCCTGTATTTTACAGTTCTCTGATCTGTATATAAAATGAGAAAAATACATTGTAATTTTGGTGAGGTCAGCCCTAGGATACATAAATATGCCTTTTGAGCATAGTTCACAGTGATAGTTTTAGGTGCTTAAGGGAAGTGACAAAAAGCTTTCTGGTTATGTCATAAAACTCAAAGTGCCTCCATTTATAGCTATAATTGTAAATTAAATACTTAAAAATATTACTTAAGTATAAAATTTAAATAGAAAAATCAAAATAACTGTACATTAAAAAAAACCTTAAACATATATTTCATAAACAAATAAGAAGAATACAAAAAGAAAGTAAGGTAAGTGGAGAAGCGACTTGTCCAGGAGATAAGAAACCAAAGCCTTGGTTTAACTACTTAAGCCATTTGGGTCTTTTTTTATCTTTTCAGAACAATGAAGAGATTGTACCTCAATAATCAGAACTTTTATGCTGATGTTTATGTAGCAGGTGACCCTTTTATATAGGTGTTATAGGCAGAAGTCAAATACAGCAGATCGGCTCTATTTGAAGTGGGAGTGTTTGTGTATGTGAGTAGTGTGTGTGTGTGTGTATGTGTGTTTGTGTGTGTTTGTTATGGGGAGTGGTAGAGAGTCTGAGCCCTGTTTTTATAATTCCTTTTTCCCCTAGTGAAACCTCTGCAGAATTCCTTGTACTTTAATCTGAAAATCATTATTTAGAGAATTCCTAAAATCTAGCTCTAAGTGTCTATTTTTTTAATGAATTCTTAGTTAAAGAAGACACTCTGGTATTTGTACAGAGTTAATGTAAATCTAGAGTTGCCTAAAATATTTTGCTAAAAACTAGACATTGTGCTTTCTCAAGTACCATAACATTAGGCAGTTTTTGATATTCATGCGTATGATATATTCAACTATAAATCAAAGCAAACATTGAAGAATCTTACATTTTTCTATAAGAAGTAACTCTTTTAAATTATAGTAGATAGGCCAAGAAAATATAAATTGCTTGAGGAGTATAAATTAGGCTCACAATAATTATCACAATCAATTGCAAAGTTTATGTGACTAAGGAAAGGTGTGTGAGGAAAGAATACATCTGACTTGGAAAATAAAAAAGATAAATGCATTTCCCAGGAAGAGACAAAGGAATAACAATGAGTAGATGGGGAAAGTTATTTGTTATAGAAATCAGGACTAAGATGCCAAGAGAGTGAAACCACAAAGATTGTGCTATAAAATAGTGTCAGGCAAGCTGGCTCGGCTGCTCACTGTGAAGGGTGCTGTGGTGAACATCTGCTTCCAACAAAAAAAGGCTAATATCATGGTACCAACAATTCCAGGCATTTTACCAAGAAGTCTCTTTGCTCAAGCTAATTCCTGTTAGATGCACATTTCCAGTTTCTGCTGGAATTCTAGGCAGTTTGCTTGATTTGGTCAACAAGCTGATGGCATGACAGATGAGATGTAATCAGCCTGACTTCTATCCTCCCTGCACACAGAGGAAAGTTGACTATTCGAAAGGCCTGAAGGGATGCTCTTGGATGGATTTCAAAACTACACACAGCAGAAAGAGACTGGCTGCAAGACTGAGCACAAATCCTGCAGGTCTGAACTTTAGTGATGTTTTAGATATTTTAAAAACATCTTAAAAGCTTTTTCAGTCTATTCAGCCAACATTATGCAAGGATGCAGTTAGAAACCTGGTAGCTGATTTCAGACTGTATTCCCACTACCTCCACAAGAAGCTCTTCTCACACAAAACAGCATTCTCAGATGTTCTCAACATAGTCATTCAGATGGCAGTGTGGGCCACATTTAGACACTATGGAAACACATTTAGAAAACTATGCAAGAGAGATTGTGCCATTTTGCAAAGGCGACACAGTACTGAGACATGAAGATCACAATAGGAGAACCACATTCATGATTTTTGTTGTTAATACACTCATGTCAATTTTGCTGCCAAACAACAAACTCGTAGATAGTCCGCTAAAAATTACAATAATATTGATAATAATCTAGCAGAACTATCAACGTTCTCTCAGACATTGAATAGCAACGTAATCAGTCAACTTGTGGCTAAGTCTACAAAACAATCTACAAATATTTGACCTAAAACTGACAACAAGAAGTCAAAACCATTACAAATGAGGGTCAAAAAATTCAAAAACATCCTATTAATATGACCAACAAGCCATTCTCAAGATAAAATAGAAAAACAAGCTAACCAATAATGAGATCCTAGACTGGGGTGAGTCGTCAGTATTGAAATTGGATTCCTGTGGTTCAACTCTCTTGGTCTGGAAAGTAAGAAGATAGATGAAAGAAAATTTTCTGAGCAGTTCTGGAGCAGCAGGCTGACACTTACGCAGGAAATTAAATACATTCCCTTGCAGCATCGATGAATATAGCTTGTGAAATCCAAAGAAATAATAGCAGAAGAACCAACAGGCTGTATGATAATAACTTCTGAGAAAGAATTGTCAAGCAATCCATGAGAGAGAATTAAGTAACAGGCTAAATGTTTTTTGCTCATAAAATTACACAAAATTTGGCATTTGTGTGAATCAACAGAGACACTTCACTTACTATTCTAGATAGTCCAAAATGTCTATGACATTTATAACTGATGTCCTAAAGGTCCCTTCCCCTTTAGTATTAAGTCTATATATAAACATTTACCCTTAGCTGTTCCTGGAGCTACTCTCTCTAAAGGGTACTCCCACATCCGTGGGTAATAATTTTTTCTCCTGTTAATCTCTCTATTGTCACTTAACTCACAAGTCTCCCTAGTTGGACCTAAATTGGTAGAGAAGTTTTTCCGCCCAACCGTGAAAACCCACAACTGCCACCACTGGACACATACTGTGGCTTGCATTGTTGTTATCTCCATCACAGGACCCTGTACAAAACTGCTGCCTTTGAAAACAGATGTAGCTGCAGCAACTGCTGGCCCCCTTACCACCTTGTCTACTTCTGTATAGCTCCTTCCCTGTCTTGTCATCAGCTTCTGGTTCAAAGGAAGTGGGTCTGTTTAATTGGTGGAACCCTCATTGTGTGGATGGACTATTGTGTGCCTCCACCCCAGCTGCCAGGGCAAGAGCTGGGCGTTTTCAGTTTCAATATTAGCACTTGAGCTCTCTCTCAAAAAGGTTCTGGATACAAAGGAAGAGAGTTTGTTTATTTATTTATTTTTGCCTATAAAAATAAAGCAATCCTCCCTAAACACTATATAGGCTTTGAAATCTGCCAAAGAGTTCTTCATCTGGATTCAAGAGAAGAGCATTTTTTTTTTCTTTTGGCTGGAAATTTAGGAATGGTCATTTTGGATCACAGACCGGACACAATTTAAGGCATTAAATCTGCATCATGGCATGCAGCCCTACGCCTAATTTATGTATTAAATACCCTGCAAATTAAGTGCAAAGTTTACAAGTCACAACAAGATTGCTCTAACTGCCAAATTAGAAGCTCAGGGTGCTATGCTTAAACAATTTTTGCCTTAAACATCATTACCAGTAATAATCTGTGGGATCTGAGCTCAGCTGGATGTTTGGCAGGTGATGTGTGAGGTCATGGGGAATGCAACTATTAGGTAAGCACTGCTGAGCAGTAGAAACTCACTTTTGTGAGCTTGTCCGGTATAGGTACATATAATTTTATTCAGCCATTTTTGAGTCAGGAGACACATAGGCTGTCTAATTAAAAATGCCCTTTTGTACAGGCTCTTTTCAGACCCAAACTGTACTTTCATACAAAGGAATGCATAAATATACATGATAATTTACTTTAATGACAGGAAAAGAATGTGATGAAACGTTTCCTGATACAATCTAGTCCCAGCTTGCAAAGAGGATCAGGGCTCCTCTTCAGTCACTGTGATTTACAACATCAAGGGTGAAATTCTAAAGGGTGAAGTAATTTTCTCCTAAATGTAAATATATGTAGGAAGAAGAGCAGAGGGCCTTTGTGTAATCTGGACAAGGAGAAATTATAAATGTTCTCTAGATGGAAAAGGAAAATCCCATTTGACAAGCCAGCCTTCCTTCATGACCTTTTTAGTTCCTCTTACAAGTGCTCCTGATTACAGAGCAGTGAGGCTCAGTAAGCAGCATGAAAGGGACATTGTTTCTGGGCTCTCTTCCATTGTTTTTTTAGAGTATGCCTCTAGACACACTTCCCCTGTTCTGTTATGAATCTGGCACTCTTCAGAGATATGGAATGCAATTATAACGATCAAGGATCTGAGTGTTTGAAAATGAATCTTTAAAACTAGACACAATTGTTAGAATATAATTACAAGGCCTTTAATAAACATTCCATGCATCTTGGAGGTAGTAGAATTTACGGTGACCTTCTTGCACACAATACTATATATTAAAAAACCTCAATGTGACAGATGGATATCTGTTATCAAATGGATAGTTTATCTGATTTCTCAGAGTCATTCAGTGTTGAGCATCTCACAGAAATAGCTGTAGTTCTCTTAGGAAAAGAAATTGAAAACATAAACAAGTGAGACTCTGGAGCAATAAACAAATATTCCATCTGATTCAAAATGAAGGATCTCAGCCATCAAAATAAACGTCAACAGAACAAATACCTTGATACCACATTAAACAGCAAGCAACTGACAGATTTTGTGTTTATAATGCATATTATATAAGAAAAACAGGCAAAGTCACATGTTTTACACATGGGTATGCTTCCTCTGTAATAATTAAAGTGGTTTCAGTAAAAGATATGAAAATATTCTTAGCCAATTTAAAGGGTATGTTTTTAAACGGTCCAATTTTTTTTACTGAAACAGACTTCTAGAACCGAATTATGGGACTAGCAGGTCACAGTTGTATCAAAATGTATAATATTTGACAAATATCCATTCAAGTTAAATATTCATTCTGTTACAAATTTAAGAACCAGAAAGCTATGACTTTTTAAACGGCCAGCTATGGCCTCAGAGACTCTCTGTCTTGTGTTATAACCTGCTTTCCTAACCTTTTTCACTGTAACTGCGATGAACGAATCCTTGGCTTTAGAAGTGGCAAAGGCTGCAGGCTTTCTGTTTGGCACAACAGACTGCTGGCAGGTGGCAAACGGCCCACTGTGAGGTTCGTGTCGCCTCCCAGAATTATGGTGGGAAGCTGGAAGTAGAAAATGTTTCTTACCTCACTGCTACCTCCTTACCTTCCTGTCACTCCTTCTCCACTACCCTTCTCTTTAGATTTCTCCTGCCCCTCACCTCCCTTGCCTCTACTTGAGGAAAGTCTACCAGTCAGAACAAGCTAGTTAGCATCCTACATCACCTTTCAGGGAGGAGAGCTTGCATTTAAATAATATTGTAGGCGGGGAATAGCTACCAAGGAAGGCTTCACTAAGGGAATCACTCTGTCTTTCTTGACAGCTCTTACTCCCTAGCTCTTCATAACACATTTCTTCCCTTGTTCATGTTCATCGACTGAATTGGGCTCTTTCTGTCACATTTTAGGACTCCTCTGCCCACGTGTTACAGGCTTGTGCCCGCTAGGGTTCTTTCACTCCCTGCTGTTCTTCTCTTTCCAACACTCTCCCTAGAGACCACATCCACGTTCATGGTTCCAAATACCCACCTAACCTCCAACCAACACCTTTCTCCTGGGATTCAGATTCATATCCAACTCCATTCTGGAAATCTTCATGCAATGGACTGAATGTTTACGTCTCCTTAAAATTCAGATGTTGAAATCCTAATTCCCAAAATGATGATATTAGGAGGTGGGGCCTTTGGGAGATGATGAGGTTCTGAGGACATAACCCTCAAGAATGCCTCTATTAGTGCCTACAGAGATCCCCTCCCTTCTGCCATGTGAGGTTACAGTGAAAAGCCACCGCCTGTGAACCAGGAAATGGGTTCTCACCAGACACTGAATCTGTCAGCATCTTGATTTTGGACATCCCAGGCTCCAGAACTGTGAGAAATAAATATCTCCTGTTTATAAGCCACCCAGTTTATGGTATTTTGTTATAGCAGCTCAAACAGACTAAGACAGTACACCTAGCTATCCTCAAATCATCGTAAACTCAACTTTCTCTAAACTGAATTTTTCGTCTTCTGCACAACCCTGCTCCCTTTCTGGTAGCAGTTGGTGGCATCTACAGGGTCACATGAAAGAAAACTGACTGAGAGCAGGGCTTAAATTAGATTTTCAAATGAGCTAGGGCTCTTGTGCAAAGCCAGACATAGGAGGAGCAAAGAGGAAGTAGGCAGAGCTCTTTACCTTTGAGTTTGGGATTCTGGTTTCAGTTTCTGCTTGACTGCTATAGATGATGGCTCTGAGTCCGAGTAGCTCCCTAAAACGACGAGAGACCTGCAGTGGTAGAAAGAATGGGAGTTTAGTTTTTGTGATGAAGGGAGGTATATCAGTTAAGAAAAGCAGTTAGTTGCTAGTAATGAAATCTGAAATAACAGTGGCTTAGACAAGAAAGAGGTTCACTTTCTCTCCAGGCAGAGCCAAATATGTGGGTCCCAGGGCTGGTATTGTGGTAACATGATGACTTTAATGCCCCAGGCTGTTCTGTTTTTAATTCCTTCATCCTTAGTTCTTAGTGCTCATCCTCAAGGTCATCCACAGAAAAGGCTGCTGAAGCTCCAGCCATCTACCCATGTTTTGTTTAGGAAAGAAGGGAGAGGAACAAAGGAATTTTCCTGCAGCCGCATTCATGCATTCTGCTGGCATCTCATTGGCTATCCCTACCAGGAAGGGAGGCTGCAAAATTTATTTTTGCACCTACTAATGTACAGGTTCTCTTAGTTAAGAAGATGTCTTAATGGCTATTATGTAGGAAACTAGTAGTCTCTGATACACGAGGGATTCTGAAAATAAGCTTAAGCTTTTAAAAACATTTAAATATTTGTGCCCTCTAGAATCATGTCACTGGGCAAAGCCCCTCCAGAGTAATCTGGAAGTTTTCTTTGATTCTAATATCTCTTCACCCACTTCACCCAATGAGTTGCCAAGACCTATACATTTTCGTTCCATGAGTGTAACTTGAATCCATCTCCTCTTCTTCATTCCTGCCACAACTCCCCTGGTTCAGGCCCTTCCCAGTTTCATTACAGCAACCATCTCCTGACTCTGTCCTTTTAGCCAGAGCAGGGTGATTAACAACAGCAGCTCTGCAGCTGGAATCCTGGCTTTCCTGGGTAGATTAAATAAGATAATATACATAAAGCACTTGCATAGTGCCTGGCCCATAGTAAGCATTCAATATATGTTAGCAATTATTTCTATCTTCCTTCTAAAAAACTAGCTTCCATGTTGTATTGGAGCAATTGGTCTAAATAGCTGATTCTTTCATTATTAAGTGCCTAAGGACAGGGACCTATCTTATTTATCTCTTATTCTCCAGCACCTAACACAACCGCTAGCACATGGTTGGCTCTAGAATGAATGAACACAGAGATATCTCTGTAGGACTGATGTTCTGCGGGCAGCAGAGCAGACAGACTTCATGGAGCTCCACAGATCACACGTACAGGGGACTGCCCATTATTTCTACTTGTTAGTCCTGTTGACAGCAGACCAAGTGTCTTTATTTCTCATATTTTTTTCCTAATCTCAGTCTTTATTCCCATTTCAGCCTCCTGATACTTCCCCTTTGAATTTTTTCCTAATCCTTGGGGAGTCTATCTCTCTCTCTCTGTCTCTCTCTCTCTCTATATATATATATAAGGAAATATTTATATATAATATAATTTTATGATATTTATGTTATACATTATATATTATAATTTATATATATTATATATTTTCCAGGTATGGTATTTTTGTATAATATATATTTATATTTCTTAGTATATATTATGTAATACATTTAATGTATATATTATGTATTAGTATATATATAATATATATTACTATACAAAAATGCCACACCTTGAAAATAGTAGTAATAATGACGATAAGAGTTAATATTTTTAGCACTTCTGTTATGCCTGGAACTTCTTTAAAATGCTTTTAATAAATCAGTTCATTTAACTCTCACAACTCTATAAGGTAGTCCAATTTTAGTCCCTATTTTCCAGATAAGGAAACTGAAGGACAGGGAAATTAGATGATCTTCCCAAGGTCTCTGGCTCATAAGTGGGAGAGTCAGTGTTCACTGGATACTATTTCAATCTGTCTCCCTGTTTTTATTCTTCATGACTTTGATTTTTTTCCCCCTGTGTTTCTCAATATTTTAAACTGTCAATCATACAGTATGTCTTAATTTATAAATCACTTTCACATACGTGGTCTTATTTGATCTTCCTAACAACTCTCTGAGGTGGGTAAGGTAGATTTTGTTGCTTCCACTAGACGAATGAGAATAATGATGTTCATAGGCATTGTTATTTAGGGTATTATTTCTGGTATTAAAGAACCCACTCATTTTGAGGAAAAATAAATGTTTTTCCCTACTTCCCACAGCTAGTTGCTGTCCTAATAGCCTGTCTTCACAGCTGGGTGCTGTGAAGGTTATATTGACTTTGGAACTAATTATTCAATTTTTCTGAACTACAGTTTACTCATTTATAAAATGGGGATATTACTATTTACCTCATAAGACTGTTGTGTAAGATAAATAAAATTAATATGTAACAGGCCTAACACAATCCAGATACCTGTTAAGTAGTCAACGGGTATCAGTTATCCCTCCTCCTTCCTTTCTAAGGTTATTGAGAGGATATAATAAGATAAACATTTTTTCCCATGTCCTGTATAATTTTCTATACCATGGAGCTATGAAACGGAAAACCCCCATGACCTCCCCTTCGATCTTGTTTCTGAAGTAGGAAATTGTCTTTTCCTCTAGTTTATACCACCTTTTTACTCCCTGTAATACTCTGTGGCTGAAGAAAACCCTCCAGGCTCTATCAATCAGGCCGCTTCTACTTTCGCCAGTTTCCATTTCCAGCCTAAACTCTACCGTCCGTCATTTCAGTCACTCTCTTGCCACTATTTCTTAAGTCTCTTGCCCTTTTTGCTTGTCAGAACTCCAGGCTCCAACCCATCCAAGCCCTCGATTTCTCTGAGCCTACCCTAGCACAGGCTCCAATCCATCCAAGCCTTCGATTTCTCTGCGCCTACCCTAGCACAGGCTCCAACCCGTCCAAGCCCTCGATTTCTCTGCGCCTACCCTAGCACAGGCTCCAACCCGTCCAAGCCCTCGATTTCTCTGCGCCTACCCTAGCACAGGCTCCAACCCGTCCAAGCCCTCGATTTCTCTGCGCCTACCCTAGCACAGGCTCCAACCCGTCCAAGCCCTCGATTTCTCTGCGCCTACCCTAGCACAGGCTCCAACCCGTCCAAGCCCTCGATTTCTCTGCGCCTACCCTAGCACAGGCTCCAACCCGTCCAAGCCCTCGATTTCTCTGCGCCTACCCTAGCACAGGCTCCAACCCGTCCAAGCCCTCGATTTCTCTGCGCCTACCCTAGCACAGGCTCCAACCCGTCCAAGCCCTCGATTTCTCTGCGCCTACCCTAGCACAGGCTCCAACCCGTCCAAGCCCTCGATTTCTCTGCGCCTACCCTAGCACAGGCTCCAACCCGTCCAAGCCCTCGATTTCTCTGCGCCTACCCTAGCACAGGCTCCAACCCGTCCAAGCCCTCGATTTCTCTGCGCCTACCCTAGCACAGGCTCCAACCCGTCCAAGCCCTCGATTTCTCTGCGCCTACCCTAGCACAGGCTCCAATCCGTCCAAGCCCTCGATTTCTCTGCGCCGACCCTAGCACTGCTGCTCGACATTCTTTGTCTCACCTCAGCTGGGCCCTCAGTTTCACACGGCAATTGTTTTCAGTTTTAGTCCCATTCCCTTAGCGCTCTTGACAGGTTTCATCTCATTCCTCAAACTACCGACCTCACCACCTCACTCATCCCATTCAACAAAAGACTTTGCTTTCTACTCCATTGAGAAAAGCAGTCATCTGCCGAGAGCTTACTATATGCCAGGCGCCGTGGCAAGTCGTTTTTTTTTTTTTTTAACATCTTTATTGGAGTATAATTGCTTTACAATGGTGTGTTAGTTTCTGCTGTATAACAAAGTGAATCAGCTATACATATACATATATCCCCATATCTCCTCCCTCTTGCATCTCCCTCCCACTCTCGCTATCCCACCTCTCTAAGTGGTCACAAAGCACCGAGCTGATCTCCCTGTGCTATGCGGCTGCTTCCCACTAGCTATCTATTTTACATTTGGTAGTGTATATATGTCCATGCCACTCTCTCACTTCGTCCCAGCTTACCCTTGCCCCTCCTTGTGTGCTCAAGTCCATTCTCTACATCTGTATCTTTATTCCTGTCCTGCCCCTAGGTTTTTCAGAACCTTTTTTTTTTTAGATTCCATACATGTGTTAGCATACAGTATTTGTTTTTCTCTTTCTGACTTACTTCACTCTGTATGACAGACTCTAGGTCCATCCACCTCACTACAAATAACTCAATTTCGTTTCTGTTTATGGCTGAGTAATATTCCATTGTATATATGTGCCACATCTTCTTTATCCATTCATCTGTCGATGGACACTTAGGTTGCTTCCATGTCCTGGCTATTGTAAATAGAGCTGCAATGAACATTGTGGTACATGACTCTTTTTGAATGATGGTTTTCTCAGGGTATATGCCCAGTAGTGGAATTGCTGGGTCATATGGTAGTTCTATTTTTAGTTTTTTAAGGAACCTCCATACTGTTCTCCCTAGTGGCTATATCAATTTACATTCCCACCAACAGTGCAAGAGGGTTCCCTTTTCTCCACACCATCTCCAGCATTTATTGTTTGTAGATTTTTTGATGATGGCCATTCTGACCAGTGTGAGGTGATACCTCATTGTAGTTTGGATTTGCATTTCTCTAATGATTAGTGATGTTGAGCATCCTTTCAAGTGTTTGTTGGCAATCTGTATATCTTCTTTGGAGAAATGTCTATTTAGGTCTTCTGCCCATTTTTGGATTGGGTTGTTTGTTTTTTTGCTATTGAGCTGCATGAGCTGCTTGTATATTTTGGAGATTAATCCTTTGTCAGATGCTTCATTTGCAAATATTTTTTCCCATTTTGAGGGTTGTCTTTTCGTCTTGTTTATGGTTTCCTTTGCTGTGCAAAAGCTTTTAAGTTTCATTAGGTCCTGTTTGTTTATTTTTGTTTTTATTTCCATTTCTCTAGGAGGTGGGTCAAAAAGGATCTTGCTGTGATTTATGTCATAGAGTGTTCAGCCTATGTTTTCCTCTAAGAGTTTTATAGTGTCTGGCCTTACATTTAGGTCTTTAATCCATTTTGAGTTTATTTTTGTGTATGGTGTTAGGGAGTGTTCTAATTTCATTTTTTTACATGTAGCTGTCCAGTTTTCCCAGCACCACTTATTGAAGAGGCTGTCTTTTCTTCATTGTATAGTCTTGCCTCCTTTATCAAAAATAAGGTGACCATATGTGCATGGGCTTACCTCTGGGCTTCTGTCCTGTTCCATTGATCTATATTTCTGTTTTGTGCCAGTACCATACTGTCTTGATTATTGTAGCTTTGTAGTATAGGCTGAAGTCCGGGAGCCTGATTCCTCCGGCTCTGTTTTTCTTTCTCAAGATTGCTTTGGCTATTCGGGGTCTTTTGTGTTTCCATACAAATTGTGAAATTTTTTGTTCTAGTTCTGTGAAAAAATGCCATTGGTAGTTTGATAGGGATTGCATTGAATCTGTAGATTGCTTTGGGTAGTAGAGTCATTTTCACAGTGTTGATTCTTCCAATCCAAGAACATGGTATGTCTCTCCATCTGTTTTTATCATCTTTAATTTCTTTCATCAGTGTCTTATAGCTTTATGCATAAACTCTTTTGTCTCCTTAGGTAGGTTTATTCCTAGGTATTTTATTCTTTTTGTTGCAGTGGTAAATGGGAGTGTTTCCTTAATTTCTCTTTTAGATTTTTCATCATTAGTGTATAGGAATGCAAGAGATTTCTATGCATTAATTTTGTATCCTGCTACTTTCCCAAATTCATGGATTAGCTCTAGTAGTTTTCTGGTAGCATCTTTAGATTCTCTATGTATAGTATCATGTCATCTGCAAACAGTGACAGTTTTACTTCTTCTTTTCTGATTTGGATTCCTTTTATTTCTTTTTCTTCTCTGATGGCTGTGGCTAAAACTTCCAAAACTATGTTGAATAACAGTGGTGAGAGTAGGCAACCTTGTCTTGTTCCTGATCTTAGTGGAAATGGTTCAGTTTTTCACCATTGAGAACAATGGTGGCTGTGGGTTTGTCATATATGGCCTTTATTATGTTGAGGTAAGTTCCAAGTCCTTTATTTGCCTCACCTCAACTAATCTTCACCACAGCTTCATAAAGTAGATATGGTTATTATTGCTCCATTTTAGAGCTGAGGCAGTGGAGGTTAAAAGAGGTTGGGTAATCTACCCAAGAGGGCCCAGCGGGGGGATGACAGCCATGCTTCAGATCCCTGTGGATTAATTCCAGAGCCAATATTTCAGCATCAAATAAATTCTTCAGGTTTCTCTCTTGTAAACAACAAACATCTTTTTTTAAAAAATTTTTTTCAAGTTCTTTTCCATGAGATTAAAAATAAACTACAAGAAAAAAACTGTAAAAAACACAAACGTGTGGAGGCTAAACAATATGCTACTAAACAACCAGTGGATCACTGAAGAAATCAAGAGGAAATCAAAAAATACCTATAGACAAATGAAAATGAAAGCACGATGATCCAAAACGTATGGGATGTGGTAAAAAACAACAAAATTATCTTCATTAATTTTTTTGTTGTTGTTGTTGCACCGCACAGCATGCAGGATCTTACTTCCCCAACCAGGGATTGAACCCGTGTGCCCTGCAATGGAAACGTGTAGGCCTAACCACTGGACAGCAGGAAGTCCCTCTTCATTAATTTTTAAAAATTAGGTTTAAAAATTTTTCAGTTTTTCATGCACATAATTTAAAGAGACAAACAGGTAATGAAAAAACAGCAATCCGTGACTTTCTTATCTTTAATTTCCTCTTTTCCAGAGCAAATTGCTTTTAGCAGACTCTTTGGGCACTTATAGCCATATTTCTAAATATCATGCATATGTTGCCCCTTACTGATCTGTCCACTTTAGCTACTTTCTGTTGACTTCCTAGAATGCAGAGTGAGGATTAGCTATTTTACACAGCAAGGCCCCCTCCTTCTCCACACATACACCACATTTTCTTTCTTTTCCCATTTCCTACGTTTATTTATTGTAAAATGTAAATGCTATTCACAGTTAAGCCATAGGTTATTATAATTACTTTTTCTTTCCTGAACAATGTGGGGTAAGGCCTAAAATTAAGGCCCAATATTATGTGCTGCCTTGACATCTGGAGAAACCAGGAGGGCCTCAAATGATCTATCTACAAGACTCCCTTTCCTACTCTGCTCGCATGGATAAACATCCTCCAGCCAAGCAACCCTCCTTTTCAAGGGGACCAGGTGCATTCCTGCCTATCTCTGAGTAATGAATGTCAGTTCCCTGCTAGCACGTGGCATTATTCACACAAGCCAATCACATCCTCCCCCAGGAACCAGGGGTCACCTCAACCTCTTGATACTACAAAGCCTGCTAGTTCCCTTGGTTCCTGAGAGCAATCTCTGTGTGGTCTTGCTGTGGTGTCCTCCTCCCCCAGGCTGTATTTGTTATTAATAAACAGCTGTGATCTCATCTGTCCAGTGTTAGGTGTCGTGTGTTCAGCCATCCCTTAACCCTAGGCTGGAAATTCCTCCCTCACCAAAGGGATGATAGGAGGCAATTAAAACACACATCTTCTGTGTTTCTTGGATTAATAATAAACCTACTTGGTTTTACCTATCCTCTTCCCAGTTGTGTAAATCTCCTCTCAATCCCTGCAAACCTTAATGTTAATTTCCTCTTCTTGGAAAAGTTTCTTCTTGGAGCCTCTGACCTGCTCCAGGTTGGCTTGTTGATGATTATGCCTGCCCTGCAGCTGTCACCATTTTGAGATCTCACATGTCTGAAAATGTTGTTATTCTCACACGTACTTGATTGCTTGGCCAGGTTTAGAATTCTTGGCTGGAAATATTTTTTCCTCAGAATTTTGAAGCCATTTTCCATGTCTTTTATTTCCAACACTGCTGTTGAGAAGTCCAAAGCCATTTAAATCCCTAATCCTTCATATGCAACCTGTTTTTCCTTTGCTCTGTTGAAAAAAATCCCTCCTCCCTACTCACCAGCCCCTTAATTTTTTAAAATTTACCAGTGAAATTTACTGGTGTGGTTCTATTTTCATGCACTGAATTTGGCACTTGGTGGGTTTTTCTGATCTGTAAATATATCCTTCAGCTCTGGGGAAACTTTCTTGTCTTATTTGATGATTTTCTTTATTCCATTTTCCTTTCCTATTCTCTCTTTCTGGAACTCTTATTATACAGATATTGGCTCTCTTGAATGGTTCTTTAATTTTCTTTTTTTTTTCTTTTATTTTCTATTTTCTCTGTTTTTCTAGATTTCTTCACCTTATCTTCTAATCTTTCTATTGGGTTTTCCATTTCTATTGATATATTTTAAATTTCAAGATTGTTTCCCAGTGGTCTTTTTTGGGTAACTCTATGCTGTTGGCTGGCTATTTTCTTGCAGTATCTCCACTGTCAGTATCTTTGTTTTTTTTCTTGTAGGTGGGCCAGATTCCCCTGGGAAGGCCCTTCCAAACTCTTGCCTAGAGGGATACCCCAAACTGCCAGCATTCTGCAAGTGGATTCCCCCTATCCCTCAGTCTCCTGCAGATGGGGAGGTGTACATTGGGTTGCTTTTTAGCTTTTCCACTGCCAACTTTCTCAAGTCTGCTAAATCAGCTACCACGTATCCATCTGCTTTTCAATTTTCAAAATTATATCACTGATGTTTACATTCCTTTTAGATTTTTATACTTTTATGTATTGATAACTTTACTGTTATCTACATGAGATTTGGGGAAAACTTGAGGCTAACGCATGTGTTTAATTTTTGTCTCTTTATTTCTTTTTCTACCCATCTTTTCCTTCTTTCCTCTTATTTCAGGTGTAAGGCTATTCGTTCACCTGACATTCAAATTCAATGTCCTCCTGTCTCTTCAGAGGTATTGCTCCAATAGTCATCCCTTCTCTGCTTGTACTTTTGATTCTGTATTAGCTTTTCCCTGTTAGCTTTAAACTCACTGAGATGATTCCAACTTTAGACGTTCCTTTGAACTAGTATCTTTCTCATGCTCACCCATCTCTTTTTCAGGCTGCCATCCATATTTCCGCTTCCTTTCACAGTCAAGCTTTTTGAAAGCATCGCCTGTACTTACTATCTCTACTGCCTCTGAGCTCATTTACAATTCTATCCATGGAAAGGGACTTCTAGTAAAATACCCAAATGATCTCCATGTTGTCAAACCAGTAGACACTTTCCTCAGCACCTTACTCCACTGCTCCATGGTACTCCTGACCACATTGACATTTCTCTTTTTTTAATTAGTTTTTATTATTAAAAGGAAGTTTATCCACAATAAAGTAATACATATTCATAACATAATTTGAAAAAAAATATTTATATAGGAAAGAAAAAGGAAACCCCATCTTTAAATCTATCAAACAGAGATAACTCTTTTAAACTTAGGATGTATTCTCCTCCCAACTTTTTGCTGAGTATGTAATACATATTCATATAAAATTGCAAATTCGGATTTTCTAAAAGGCTCCACATCTCTATATCTAATTGTTTTGAGACTCTCTCTATTTATATGTCTTACAGAAGTCTCAAATCTAACATTTTCAAATAGATATTTCAGAAAATTGGTTACTTTTAATTTCCTATCTCAATCAATGAGTAGTATCACTACTCATCCATTGATGAAGCCAGACACCTGTGTGACATCTCCACCTTGTCCCTCTCCCTTACCTCTTGCATTTAATGAGTCATGGAGTCCTTTGAATTCTACCTCTTTATCAGTTTTCATTTAGCTGCTTTATTTCTACCTTAGCATTTTCCCTTTAGGTTAGGATTTCCCTTTTTGCCTGAATTATTGCATTAACCATCTAAAATTCTTGCTTCTCTTTTAAACTACTATTCAGAATGCTGTCAGAACAATTACTATAAAATACTTGCCCAATCATGTCATTAAGTTATTCAAATATCCTTCAACATCTCTCCATAGCTTGAATAAAGTTCAAATTCCTTAGTCTAGGACTCAAAGCGTTCATGTGTCTTTCAGAAGTGTCTGGCCTCTTTCCCTGACTCTATTTGTTCCATTTTCCCATGTCTGTTTAGTATGGAAAAATGGATCATGCTGTTTCTTTCCTTTAGTACTATCTTCATTCTCTTCTCTTTTTCTCTTTCTTATCTAGCTAATTTCTACACATTCTTCAAAAGTATGAGCGTAACTTCTTCAGAGAAGTTCTCGTTTAAGTCCTAATCTAATTTAGAAGACTCTCCTAGGTACTTCCATATTACCCTCTGAAGACACTTATGCTACGGTGAAATGATGATTTACTTTGCAGCTTCTTCTACTAAAACATATACATCTTCAGAGTCAAGACTATATATTACTTGACTTTGTATTCCTAATGCCTAGTCCAGTGCTTGACGAAAGACAGGCTCTCAATGTTTATTAAAGGAATAGTTTCCCATTAGGATTTTTATATGGATGTTCTGTTTTCAAAGGGAGCCCTTTTTTACTTTACAAGTCTTTTATGAATATGTGAAGAGAGATTGTTGTGTGGGTGTGAGGGAAGAGAAAAGGGAATATAGAAGTTCACATAGATCATCACAAAGAATTATTCCAAGTTATCCTTATGGGTCTCTCATTCTTGTTTTTAGGATAGGGCTGGAACTGAACCAAAACGTGGAAGTAGGAAGAGATGGGAAGTTACCTTATTTGAAAGTCTAATACAATGTATTGTATGTTTTCAAAGGGAAATCATTTCAGAGTAGTATCATTAAGTGCTTTAATAGATAATTGTTTGTTTGTCTTTGTGTGTGCATTTTGCCAAATTACATGGTATGACAATAAGAAAAACCCTGTCATTTAAAATTACAGACTTTAGGGAATTCTGTGGCAGTCTAGTGGTTAGGATTCTGTGCTTTCACTGTCATGGGCCCAGGTTCAATCCCTGGTCAGGGAACTAAGATCCTGCAAGTTGTGTGGTGCGGCCTAAATACATAAATTAAAATAAATAAACAAACAAACAAAGATGTGGAATAATTTTTTTAAACAAATGAAATTACACACTTTAAATATTGAATGCTAAAACTCACATACAACTTGTCCTACTAACAGTTGAGCTGTCATTAATTTTCCACATAAAATTATCTCTCTGTGTTTATACACAAAGCTTTTTCATAACAAGGTAAGGCTCATTCCTTTTTTTTCCCCCTGTGGAGTTTCTCTGTTAGTTCACTTAGATAATAAAGTATTTCATATTGAGACCTATAATTTCCTCAACCGCATTACCTCAAGATGAAGGTTACCTGGCTTTAGAAACAAGTCATCATATATACTTCTTAGCAATTTGATGGGTCCTAATCATGATTCCCTATTTATTTTATTGACTTTATGTTTTAGAGCAGTTTTAGGTCCACAAAAAATTAAGAGAAAGGTACGGAGATTTCCCATATACTCCCTGCCCCCACCCATGCACAGCCTCCCTCATTATCAACATCCCCCATCAGGTGGTACATTTGTTACAATTGGTGAACCTACGCTGACAAATCATCATCATGTAAAGTCCATAGTTTACATTAGGATTCACTCTTGGTGTTTTACATTCTATGGGTTTAAACAAATGTAGACATGATGACATGTATCACTCATTATAGTATCATACAGAGTATTTTCACTGACCTAAAAATCCTCTGTGTTCCACCTATTCATCCCTCCCTTCCCAACCCCTGGCAACCACTGCTCTTTTACTGTCTCCATAGTTTTGCCTTTTCCAGGATGTCATATATGTTGGAACCATATGGTATATATCCTTTTTAGATTGGTGTCTTTTACTTAGTAATATGTGTTTAAGGTTCCTACAGGTCTTTTCATGACTTGGTAGCTCATCTCCTTTTAGTGCTAAATAATATTCCATTGTTTGCATGTACCAATTTGTTTATCCATTCATCTACTGAAGGATTGGTGTTGTCAGTGTTCCAGATTTTGGCCTTTCTAATAGGTGTAAATGGGTATCTCATTGTTGTCTTAAAATTTGCTTTTCCCTAGATTTTTTTTCTTCAGGTAGAGTCATATAATGTGAAAGACAAACGGCGTCTTAGATATCATCTAATCCAGAGGTTCTCTGTCAGGAAGTGGTGGGGTTGAAGGTGGGAATGATTTGTATCAAAAGCATCTCAGAAACTTTTTGGAAACATCTATCCCGGGCTTCTTGATTTCCTTCCTCCTGAACTCTGACGTTATTATAATCTTGGTGTGGCATGAGTGCTAAATACACACACACACACACACACACACACACTTCTAGGTGATCATAATATGCTCCACCTCCCTGAGGTGAGAACTACTGATTTAGTGTAGCTTTTCCTTTTAAGGAAACTGAAGGTCAGTACTTCCAAGTTTCTGTGACTTGTCCTGGGTCCTGGAGCTGGTTAGTGACAGAGCCAAGCCTAGAACTTCTATCTCCTGATACTGTAAAGCACTTCTTCTGCTACTTGCGCTGCTTTCCTGATCTACTCTCAAAACCACCTCTTCAGCTCTGAAGAATCGGGAGGATTCCTTAGCCTGACTTTTAGGACTAAGCAGCTCTAAAAACTCCCACAGCATCATTCTGCTGAGAAAACTGTCCTGCATCTCCTACCCTCACTCTATTTTCAAAAGCCTTCCAGGACATTAAACAACTGGTGAAAGCTTTTGAGAATTATTTCCCCAAAGTAGGACCCTATCTTATGACAGCAAGGGCAAGAGAAGGAACTGAAATAATTGTTAATTTTACATTATACCTTTGAGCCTAGGGAGGCTTTCAAAGATGGGGCAAATCCATCTTCAAAGGAATATACAGTTCTGTTTGTCCAAATGCAGTTTGAGAATTAGCTGAGTGGTCCTCCCTGCCAACTAAGCGACCTCTAGGCTGCAAATTACTGTTTGCCACCAGGTGATAGAGAATATAAACTATGATTCTGAGACCTGATTTGGCCAAGCAGGGGTGCTCCATAGTTCTGGAAGGCGCAGGTTCCTTGTGGGAAAGAAGGGAGTACGTTGCACTGTGAACATAATTGTGCCACAAAGTATTCTCACTCCCAAAGGAAGCATCTTGAGCTTGTATTTTCTTTTTGGCAAGGAGCAGGCCTAGAACTTTCCAAGTGTGCCAGTTGCACCTCTCTCTCCTTTCCTTTCAAACACTGTCACAAGTAAGGAAGAATACTGTCTCACAAAGGTTCTGGCTACAAGAAGAAAACCAAACCAAACCTCATTCAAACATTTCAGGACCCAATAGTGGGAGCAGTAAATATAATGAAGGATTATAGCCTGCTCAGCCCTCATCTCTCCACAGGAAGCAAGAGACACATAACTACAGAGAAATGTGCTGGGAAGAGCACACCCTTGTAAAATGAGAAGGCAGAAGGGAAGTAGACACGTGAAAGCCAAGTGGTCAGACTGCATTCAGCCTGGGATAAAAGGCACTTAGTACCGGCTCGGTCAAGTGCTGCAAATAAAAGACAGCTCTAGAGTAAATAGGGAGGGTGGGCCAGGCTAGGCTGGAGGACAGCAGCTGCGTTTTATGTCATTACTGGGGAAAGCAGAGTTTACACCTCACAATGAACACTTCCCCTACCCCAACACACACACACACACACACACACACACACGTATATATACACAATATAAAATGTCTTTACTTTGGGCTAAAAATTAATAAAGCAATATGAGATTGCATAGCAGGGTAAGCTCTAGAGTTTGCTCTAGCCATCTAGGAAAACAACAGATGGTTGAAAGTTTGCTTATCCTGCTTACAAACCACGGCAAAGGCAGCAAAGCTGGCATTTGATTTTTAGGAGTTTTTGGTTTGAACAACTTGGGTTCAATTCAAATGGTGTTTCAAGTTGTGTGATGCATTTGAGAGTGTATTACTAGACTTCCCCTCATTATTTTAGCAACAGGATAAGCAGCCCTTCAGTACCTTGGAATGACCACGTCTGCAATTACGAAGCAGCAAAGACTCTGAAGTGACATCTGTTGGCCTTACCTGCTGTCCTTCTCCCCCCACCTTTCAAGTTTAATAAAGGCCCCTTGGTTTTCCTATTGGTGACTCCCACTCAATTTCTCCTTCACCATCACCATGCCAGAATACCATTTTCCAAACTTGCTGCATGAGAAGAAGAATGACCTGGGTCCAGCTCTTTTCCCTCCAATTTAACATCCATATCATCTGAACTTTCTAGAGAGCAAATCTTTTCTGTACTTAAAAGCCTTCAGTGACTCTTCTTTATTTGAATAATAAAATCCAAATCCAATCCAGCCTCTGATAGCCCCGTTGCCTATCACCTCCTTGCCCTGGTATTTTCAGAGCTTGTCTCAACACACTCTCTTGGCTGGTCCTTTGCTTCTTCTGCTTCTGATTTATAAAACTCTCTTTCCCACTACATGGTTTGTTAAGAGTCCTGCTCACTGCATAAGGCTTTCATCCCTTTAGTCTTTTCCAGAAGGACTTCTCTTATCCCTCCACATGTAATGAGCCTCTCCCTCCCCTGTTCTTCCACATACCATGTTAATAACTTTACTACAGTACTTTCTGTGTTGTACTTATTCGTGTATATTTCTGACCCTCTCTTTACACTGTGAGCTCCTTGAATAGGTCAGAGAGGGAAGGATATTATGAGAGGATAATGGGAGAATGGCTGGATTAAGAGTAGGAGTGGGTAAGATTACAATAAAGCAAAGAGATCTCACACACACCACCACTTTGGTATCTACTGGTGATTACAATTCATTTTACATATAAAATCCAATATTTGTAAGGCTTAAATATATTTACTAAAATATATTTACTAAAAGCAAATGTTCCATAACATGTAAATATGTAATGCTCAGCTATAAATAGAGTATATCCATGAAATATCATTAGATATTATCCTAAATAGAGATATAAAAATTAAATTCATTAAAAATACCCAGAAAACCCTCCAAAGAATTCTATGCAGTCAGTAACATTTAATGTTTAGAGAAAGAACGGAAGAACATAAAATCAGGTCAAATTTAGCACAGTGGACTTTAACTTCCAGACGTGCGGAATGCCTTGTCACCTGCTTAAGTTCTCTTGTTAAAACACAAGAGAAATCTGTACTCACCACTTCTCAATATTTATTTATGCAGATGCGACGTGAATCACAAGGATGTAGAGATGAACCCTGATTTATGACAACATCAAGAAAATGGCTAAAAATAAGTGTGTCTCAGGATGATTCAAAGTGCAATAAGGGAATTTCCAATGATTTGGTAACAAATGTAGCAGCCCAACTCCATTTAATTTTCCAGCAAATATTCCCAAGGAGCATGAAAAATGACAGCTGCATAATATGAACAGTTAATTTTTTCATGTTAGTTGATTCAACCTTTTGTGTCAAAAAAAGAGATAAAAGGAAAAGCAAGAGAGGGTGGAAGTAATAGATCAAATTTGTATATAAACAACTTTGGAAATAAAATCTCTGATATTCTATCAATAGCCAAATATTAATATTCTAGTCATTAAGCTTAATTGCACAGAAACGATACAATAAACAACTATGAGGCTATGATCTTGGTGAGATCGCTGTGTGAAAGCCAGAAGGGCAGAACCCTAGAGTTGAAAAGAGCATGAGGTGTCAGTGAATGCAGCCTCCTACTTTGAGCAAGAATTGCCTACAAAATACTGCTCTCAGAAACAGGATCTGACCTGTTAAATACTTACAGCAGTAGGAGGCTCACTCCCTCTGTCTAGTTTCTTAGGGCTGCTGTAACAAATTACACAAATGTAGTGGCTTAAAAAAAACAGTAATTTATCATCTCATGGTTCTGGAGGCCGGTGAAGGTGTTCAGCAGGGCTGCACCCTCTATAGAGACTGTAGGGGAGAATGTATTCCTTGCCTTTTGTAGTGTCTGGTGTCTATTGGTTTCCAATCTCTGCGTCTGTTTTCACATTACCTTTTCCTCTGTGTGTCTCTTAAAAGAACACTTGTCATTAGATTCAGGAATCAACCAGATAATCCAGAATGAACACCTCATTTCAAGATCTTTAACTTAACATCTTCAAAGACCCTTTTCCAAATAAGGTAACATGCACAGATTCTGGGGAGTAGGGCATTTGTATATCTTTTGGGGGACCATCATTCATCCCACAACCTCCAAAAGCAACTTGTTAATGCTTGGACAGATCTTATTATGGTGGAGTTCTGCTGTTTTGAACAGTATCTATACATCCTTACTATATCGAAGTAATTCCTCAGTAGATGAGAGGTAAGACTTCGCCTCCTACTGTGGAGCTGAAATGGGGTATTTCTCTCTTGTTAGGCCCTGGACTCTATAGCATGAGTACATGGCATAAGCAGAGCCAATCAGATGTCACCACTGGGCCTGGGACTCTTGAAGGGCTGTAGCAAAGTACTCTCTCCCCTCCTCAAATTTCACCCCCATACCTTTCTTTGAAGCCAAACATCTCTAAATTTGTCACTGTTAAGATTCCCAGCCAGTTAGTGTCACTGTTATATTTTCTTCATATAACATTATTTAATTTTCATGAACAATTGTCTGTAGGAATTATCAGTGATTTTAGAATCATGAAGCTACCCTCTGAAACCTTCTGCAAGGAAGATCTTGTCTAGAAATATGTTTAAGACTCATTCCAGAAGGTCCATGTTCTGTTCCGGCCAACTGTTTCCATCCACGACCCCCACCTTCACATACACCCCGATTCCTCCCACTTCCAGGTCTCTACTCTTTGGAACCCTTCCTCTAGAACACTCTTCTCTCTTCTTTGGACCTATAAATTATGTGTTATCAGGTCACCTGCTGCTCCCCAAGTATTGATCCTTCCTTTCAGACAATTGCAACCATCACTTTTTGCATTTTGACCATAGGCACTTGACTGCAGTCAACTTAGAACTTGACAGTAGGCTGTCTCAGTTTTTTTTCCCTAAATTGATTTATTTTCAGGCCTTGTCTTCCCAACAAATTTGTAAACTCCCAGAGTGTAGACATATGGTCTTATTTCTTCAATATATAATGGTTCAGAGGTGTTTAATGGGCACAACAGACATTTAGTTTTTCCTATTTATGAGCAACTGGATATGATATGACTTGTAAACATTTGTAATTTTGCTGAAGCAGAACTTTTCCAAAAATTATAAGCTCTTGAAAAATAAAAGTTCCCTGAACTATTCCATTTTACAGTCCCACTTGACTTCAGTTTTACCAAAATTAAGGGTTTCATGTATATTCTTTGAGGAATTTCCTTTTCAAACACAAGCATATTGTCTCTTTAAATAAATATAGAAATTTATGTGCACTCAGAAGTTTTTTTTATAAGTATTGCCAAATTATCCCTTGAAAAGTTTGTGGGAGTTAAGATTTTGAATTTTTAAAGACTGTAGTTTGGTAGGCAGAGATGAGTCACTTAACCAGAGAAAAGAAGCAACTCAGCTTCCACATCTCAATGAGGGTTGTGATTCTCTGCATCTTTACAATTGCACACCATATAGTATGCATTTATTTAACTCTTTGAGTAGACCTCAGAAAACAAGACAGTGCTAGTGCTGATGATAATAATGGAAAGAAAAATAAAGATGTCTGAAAAAGTGCTGGTTTGGGTCAGGAAATAAAAGGGTTTTTGTTTGTTTGGTTTTTTTTTTTTTGGCTGTGAGAGAGAGAAATAGAATGTGATAATGTGTTCACAAATCTCAAAAACCTCTTGATTGGAATGTTAAGGGCCTTCCATCTTCAAGTGAATAGAACTGAATTTAGTGACAAAAGAGAAACATGAACATAGCATGTTGTACCATGCAGCGTTGATAAACTATTGACCACCAAAGTGAAATGAATATATATGTGTGTGTGTGTGTATATATATATAGCCAAATACCTCTGAACCATTATATTAAAAAAATAAGATCACATGTCACCTTCTGGGAATTTACAATTTTGTTGGGAAGACAAGACTTGCAAATAAATCAATTTAGGAAATAATTTGTATTTTATATTTATATAAAATGTATTCTTTCCCATGATTCAGTTGTGCCATGAAGTTAGAAATTTACAAGTATATTTCAAAATTTCTAATATCCATTCAGAGCCCATTTATTTTTTAAAAAATTATTTATTACTTGCATGGTATTTATTGTTAAAAATGAGACAAAATTGAAATACTTAACAAATAGATGTAAAGCTCTCTGATTTTTCACCTAGCTGAGAGAATGAATACTAACATCTTAGTGTTTCTGGATTTTGTGACATGCTTATAATGTTATAGAATATTTACCTGTTTTTTAACCTAGAACTTTTATGAATTTATTTTTTTAGGTTTAAAATTCTGGTGAGTTGGGAAATTACTTGATTTCTTTAGAATAAGGAAATAAATGGTTATTTAGTTTAATTTCTTTTCCAGTGGATAAACAAATATGCTATTTGCTGAATAATCCATTTTTCTTATTATTTTACAATGCCATCATTGTATCAATATAATAAATTCTATATATGATCAGGTATAAGTTATAACTTTATTTTTCTATTCCTGAGCTAGTATCAACTTTTATAATTAATATAGTTTAACAGTAGTTTTTAGTATCAGGAAATACTTGCTATTTTATAAAAAAGGTTGATATAAAAGTGAATAAAGCAGAAAGTGAAAGTCTTCTTTTTCTCACAGTTTGGTGCATATTCTGGAATTTTTTCACACAATATGTATAATGTAAATGGAGTCATATTATATCCTGATCTGTAAATTTTTTCACTCAACAATTTATTATGGGTATTTTTCAAGTCAATACAGAGACATACACCATATGCTTTTAATTGAATACATCATTGTATGGCTATGCTGTCATTATTTATTCAGTTTCTTATTGGAAGCATTTATGATTTTTTTTCTAATTTTATACTATTACCAAGAATACTCAAAGTTTTTCTTTTATGCATATTTGTGTGCTGTATTTCTGTAGGATAAATTCCTAGAAATAAGATTGTATGGTAAAATTTTAAATTATGACTTTTAAATTTTAAATTATTTCCAAGTTGTTCTCCAAAAAAGTTAATTTGTATTTGGTAGAGAAGTGAGCAAGAGCTCACTTAACTCTTCAATGTCCTGTAAAGTTTTAGGGGACAGAGAGATGCCAAAAGGGGGTCAGGAAGATATAAAGATCAGGAGCAGAGCTGAGACAGAAATGGGTTGAAAGTTGCAGTTTTTCTGCAGATTGTATAAAAAAGAAAAGATGGCATTGGGACTGAAGGTAGACTAGGCAAGAGAAAAAATAACCGATTTAACTGTATCTCTCCATAGAACCCCTGTTTTGGAGTCATTCAGTGAGTATTGAGAGAAAACTTACAATATTTATTGTAATACTTACAATACTTACAATGTAAAAAAATTCACATAATAACTATCTATTAAAATCTTTTGATTTTTTCCCCATAACTGGGGGGCGGGGGGATGGTATCTAAAAAAAGAATTACTAGAAATTAAAATAATAATGATGAATATACCAAAGGAAAAAACTCCCACTTCTCTCAATGTTAAAGGTGAAAAGTTTTTTCCAATGTGTTCAAATGAAAATAGTGTTCAGTATAAGGAAATGCTAGATTTAAGAGTAAAATCTTACATTATTATATAAATGATTTTTTCCAAATTTTTATTTTTTGTTGAGCCAATGACATTGTGAAATTATTTGATAGAAATATTTGAATTAAGACTCAGTCATTCAGGAATTCCCTGGAGGTCCAGTGGTTAGGACTCTGCACTTCACTGCCGAGGGCCCCAGGTTCAACCCCTGGTCGGGGAACTAAGGTCCCACAAGCCATGCAGTGGAAAAAAATTTAAAAAAAAAGAGTCATTCAACATTGTATTTCGCAATGGCAGATTTTTGTCTTCCTTATATTTTCTTTCTGGTGGTGCTGGTGAGGGGGAGGCTGGTATAATGTGTGCTATCTCCAAGGAAACTTAATGCAGATGCCCATGGTGTTAGGAGGCCGCATTCTACAAATGAAAGGGTTGTGAGGGACTCTGAGACTTATTTTATAAATTGTTCCATGTAGAAATTTGCCTTTCCTGGCATCAAGCCCTGGATGGAAGCCAGCGAGAGGGTTCAAACAGAGATTAAGGTGTCAGTGCTAGAGGCAGGAAAAAGACAGCGGGCAATGCATTTGCCTGATTATACCACACACCTCATTCCCACCCAGTTTGTGAATACCTTACAATAGGTAAAATGCCAATAGCTGTTCCACTAAGGTGGAAGGCTTTTGAGTGATTTATCTCCTATATTTTCCAAATTCTGTGTAATGTCATTGTTTTTAAAATAAGTATTTTTGAAATTTTTTTCTGTAAAACCTATGCAGGCACTATTAGCCTAAAATGCTCAATATAATTTCATATATATTAAAACAGATAGTATCCTTTGAGGTTAAATAGTAATACTGATAGTGGACAATATTGCCATTTATTGTTAGAAATTATTTTAACAATACAGACCTTTAAAATGTATCCAAATTCATATATATAGCTTACTCAGTAAATCTAAATAATACCTATAATACAATTTTATTGGAAGGCTGGTTTCAGTGTTAAGAAATAAAGTTTGTTTCTAATTCTCTACACATTATGCAATGATTATGTAAAAAGGCAGAATTTACTATCAAAGAGTATTATTTAAGTTTAAAATTATTCTGACATAAGGCAAAGCTTCCCCCCCCCCAAGTTTATTTTGATGGATAGCTCATCTTATGGATGTTTCAGCAAAATAATTACAGAACTAAGCCTTAAAAGCTTTCAGTGTTAGATATTTTAACACTTAAGAAAAAAGTCTGGATATTTCAAAGATTAAAATTCATCTTTGGAAGGGTAATATTACAAGAAAACCTTGATCAATTAAGGAAGAATAAATGAGAACACTGGGGCATTCTAAACCTATGTAGATTACAAGGACTTCATGGAACTGATACAAATCTGTGGTTGCAGGAAAACAAAGCAGTAAAATACAGACTGTTTTACTGCTTTATAGCTAAGTGTTCCCAGAGTGGTGTTCTTCCTCCTACCTCCACCCCCCTTTCCTTTCCTTCCTTCCTTCCTTCCTTTCCTCCCCGTTTTTCTGTAACACTCTTCTCCACCCAGCCCACCCATGAACCCCTTCATCCTCTCACTGGGTTAACTGCTAGTCATCATTCAGGTTACGTTTAAAAGTTCATACCTCTGGAAGGGATTCCCTGGCACCTCATGTCAGGGTTACTGGTGGCATCCCTTCCTACATGCTCCCTCCAAATGAGGTCTATTTCATGATGCTGTAATTGCCTCTTTTCTTGTCTGTGTAGCCCATACAAAGTTTGTGTCTGCCTTTCCCCCTTTTACATCTGTAGGGTCCAGTACAGCATTTAAGACTACTAGGAGCTGAACATTATTTTTCAAATGAAAATTAAATAAATAATAAATAAGCGACCAAAGATAATTTTTTAACTTAGGAAGGCAATGTAAAACATCTGTTCATCTTTTTTTACTCCTTAAATGTTTATTAAGTGTGTGACTGTTATCTAAATATTTCCATTAGGAGTTGGGTAAGATCGTATTGAAGAGAATGAAAATATATACTTAGCTATTTGCTTATTTTTTCCTGTATCACAACTTAATCCACTTTTTTTTTTTTTTGCTCCAGCCATGACTATAAAATGCACAGAATATCTTATTCTTTTATGCTTTTTGTATTTTATACTTTTTAAAGTTCTATGACATAATATGTTTACTTGACCACTGACAATGGGTGGTGGCTGGTATTTCCAAAGAATGTATGGCCTTATCTAAGCTGATTATATCCTGAGGTGAATGATTATAAAATATATGTCTAGGGAGATGTGACTCATATTGACATGGGTGGTAACTTGGGCTAATAAATGTGAGAAGTAGGCAGAAAGGATAACAATGCTGTAGGTATTTTCTTCTTGATGTGTGAGTATGAAAGAGTTTATTGCCAAGATCCTGATGATTAGAGTTTAAAGGGAAATGTACAAAGTTGTAAAAACACTGTGCTGAAAAAAATTCAGTAGTTTTTCTTTACTGTCTTTATTCAATTTCATGACAACTGAATTGTTGTAGCTGGTAAAATAGCATTTTCACATTAGTAAGAGGTTTGTAGACAATAAATACATTCAGTATAAGAATGAAAATGTTAAAGACTCTTTAGGTAATAAATAAAACCAGAAGTATGGTCTAGATGCTCTATTTTACCATTCAGATTTCTGCGTAGTTTATAGCATAGTTAGTAAGACTAAAAGCAATTTACAAGTGATTTTCTGTATAATAGCCAACCCAGAAAAAGGCACATGATACCCTTTGAAATGAATTATTCAGTGCTTGTATCTTAAATGGTGTATAACTTTAGGAACAGATACCTAAAGAGGGATAGAAATACCAGTGCTACAAAATGCAGAGTCCTCATCTGTGAGATTAAGGCAATCAAGGACAAGATATAAATTTATTTCAAAAAATGACTTCATGCACTGCAGGACATGGAGTACTAAGTTTATATCAGCTGGATTTGACCAAACAAAATATCTCAATCAAAATATCACCGAAGTGAGAGTAGCATCGACATATATACACTACCGAATGTAAAATAGTTGGCTGGTGGGAAGCAGCAGCATACAAGGAGATTGGCTGGGTGCTTTGCGATGACCTAGAGGGGTGGGATAGGGAGGATGGGAGGGAGGCTCAAGAGGGAGGGGATACAGGGACATGTGTATGCATATGGCTGATTCGCTTTGTTGTGCAACAGAAACTAACAGTGTTGTGATGCAATTATACTCCAATAAAGATGTATTAAAAAAAAGTCACCAAATTACTCATCTGATGTTTTCTTCTAAATTTAAGAAAAATAAATGATAAAATTGTTTGTGTTTATCTATGGGAAAAGGATGGGAGAACTAAAGTGATTATCTGCAATTCAGATCTCAAAACCACTTTTTAGCAGAAATATTCATAAGCCAAAGTATTTTCTTTCAAAAAAATATCCTGGAAAACTTTGTCAGTTATCAAGTTCATGTCCTCTGCATAAGACCTTATACAAAGAACATCACATGAAAGGGAATAGTTTGGGTGTTTTATGTGAGATGAAATACATGTTATGGTCACAGAATGACCCTCACATGTCACATTGTCTACTTTTTCACTGTTTTTTTTCTTGATTATTGCTTTCATCAGGTGATGTTGTTCAAACAATAGTCCTGTGTTATCACATGTACTTCCTAAGAAGTCTGTTTTCATCTTTTGTAAAAGTGCTGATAAATTGTTTCCTTAAAAGTTTTCTGTTAAGTTATCTTTTCCGTAATATAGATCCTAAATATGTTGGCATGTGTTTTCATAAATTGGAGACACTGGAGTGCTTTTCCTTTCCTGTGAGTGAAGGAAAACATGTGAGTACAGAAAAATAAGACAAAAGTAGGAAGTTCAGGACAGGGAGGTTATACTTTACATATATCATATATTAAATGCTAGGAAGTGGCCGAAGGGTTGACCTAAAGGTTTTGGATTTAATGGGCACAAGATAGAACTGCAGCTGTAAACTAAGAAGGTGTCTGTTCTATAATGGATAGTACACCATATATATGTCATAGTAGTTTAGTCTCCACCAGTATCTATAGTGGAAACTGACGTGGTTGACTGAATCTCTAAGACTTAACCTCTCAATTTATTCATCACAAACTGGGAATAACAACAGTGACTTCATAGCATCATGGCGAGAAATTAATGGGATACAAGACAGAAATGTCTAATAAAGCAGGTGATAGTTTATACTTCCTAAATGACAGCTATTTTAAAAATAACTATTTCTAACTATTAAGCCCTCTAAATTAACTAAATTGGCTTTTCAGGTGGATTTCCCTGAGATTGGAAGTATTTGGGAAGTTGTTGAAAAGTTAGACACCTGGTTTTTGGAGAGATAAAGAGTAGTATTTTGCAGCCAGTTACATTCACACCAACATTCGGAGACAGTCTGAGGTCCTCTGAGTAGGTGGGACATGTTACTAGGATTTTCTCCTCCTGCATATGCTGAGCCTGCCTGCCATAGATTATCCCTCTGCTGCCTTTAATTCTGTTAGTAGAAACTGGTATTTAATTTGTCTTATTGACCACTAGAAGAGTCTTTGCGCTGGACCTTACTGGACAGGAATTACTCACTGTGTTTCTGCTTTGTGCTCACATCTCTGGTCATTGTCAGTAGACGCCACTTGAACTTCATTGTTACATGACCTTTTGTTCCAGTTGACTTTGATCTGTCTTGCTTGCTATATTCAGTCAGGAAAATCTGGCATTTTTATTTAGTTCATGTACTTATGGCAGTGACCCTGTTGAGAACAACTGCTTCTTGTTTAAAGAGTGTCTAAGAGTGATATAAGTAGATCTGTAGGAACTGGAGAAAGAGTGTCCAATCCTTTAATTCAGGGGTTCTTTTTTTTTTTTAACATCTTTATTGGGGTATAATTACTTTACAATGGCGTGTTAGTTTCTGCTTTATAACAAAGTGAATCAGCTATACATATACATATATCCCCATATCTCCTCCCTCTTGCGGCCAGGACATGGAAGCAATCTAATTCAGGGGTTCTTAAAATGGGATTTTTGGATCTTTCTCAGATGTGTTTTTTGGGATCTGTGAGTTCTCTACAAGTATTTTTATTTTTTTTTATTTTTTATTTTTTAATTTTTCAATTAATTCATTAATTTATTTATTTTTGGCTGTGTTTGGTCTTCGTTGCTGTGCACGGGCTTTCTCTAGTTGCGGCGAGTGGGGGCTACTCTTCATTGCGGTGCGTGAGCTTCTCATTGTGGTACATGGGCTCTAGGTGCGTGACTCAGTAGTTGTGGCTCATGGGCTCTAGAGTGCAGGCTCAGTAGTTGTGGCACACGGGCTTAGTTGCTCCATGGCATGTGGGATCTTCCCAGACCAGGGCTCAAACCCGTGTCCCCTGCATTGGCAGGCGGATTCTTGACCACTGCGCTACCAGGGAAGCCCAGCATTTTTAAATAGTGTTTTTTTGTTTTGTTTTTATGATAAACTAAAAGTAATCAACTACAGCATGTTCTGCATAATCTTGATGAACTTGTTATAACTGAATTTTATTTCCATGCCTGCTTATGGATTTGTATATTAGTTTGCTAGGGCTGTTATAACAAACAGCCTAGGTGGCTTAAACAACAGAATTTTATCATCTCACAGTTCTAGAGGCCAGAAGTTCAAAACCAAGGTGTTGGTTTCTTCTGTGGGCTGTGAGGGAAGGATCTGTTCCAGATCTCTCTCTGTGGCATATAGATAAACTTCTTCTCCCTGAGTCTATTCACATCATCTTCCTTCTAGGAGTGTCTGTTTCGGTGTCCGAATTTCCCCTTTTAATAAGGACATCAGTCATACTGGATTAGGGCCCAGCTGAATGATCTCATCTTAACTCGACATCTCTAAAGACCCTATCCACAAATAAGGTCACATTCTGAGGTAGTGGGGATTAGGACTCCAACATATGAATTTTGGGGGAACACAGTTCAATCCATAATAAGCAAGTCTGGATTCAGTGTTTCGCAAAATGGGATTTTTGGATCTGTTTTGGATGTGATCTTTGAGATGGGTGAGTTCTCTATGAGTGTTTTAAAATAATGTTTTTGGTTTTGATGGTAACCTAAAAAAAATTAACAGAAATATATGCTGCATTATCCGCATGGCCACTTTATATCTGAATCTGATCTCCATCCCTGCTTCTGGGCTTGTGTTTAGAACCAGATTTGGTGCCTAAAATGGAGCATCTAACTTTTGTTTTGTTGGGCTGCATGCTGGCAGCTTTTGAGACAGCACAAAATGACAATGACCATGTGGGTCCACCATTGTGTTTATGGGGAATTCTTTTTTCAGTTGAAGAGACAAAAGCAACTTCTCTTTGGGGATTTTAATTGGTATTTGGAAATATTTTAATTCTTAATGGGCTAACAAGAAAATAGAAGTTGACCAAATATGTAAAAGATGCTATTACATGAGGTTTTCCAAACTGAAGACAAAGTGTAAGCAATGGTAAGAAAACTTGACTCATGCTCAAATAATCTTTGTTTTTTAAAATAAATTTATTAGTTATTTTTTCAATTTATTTTTGACTACTTTGGTTCTTTGTTGCTGTGCGCGGCTTTCTCTAGTTGAGGCGAGCGAGGGCTACTCTTCGTTGTGGTGCGCAGGCTTCTCATTGCGGTGGCTTCTCTTGTTACGGAACACAGGCTCTAGGCACGCGGGCTTCAGTAGTTGTGGCACGCAGGCTCAGTAGTTGTGTCTCGTGGGCTCTAGAGCGCAGGCTCAGTAGTTGTGGTGCACGGGCTTAGTTGCTCTGCGGCATGTGGGATCTTCCCCGACCAGGGATCCAACCCGTGTCCCCTGCATTGGCAGGAGGATTCTTAACCACTGCGCCACCAGGGAAGCCCTCAAATAATCTTTGGATTGATATAGATGAGTGATATGTAGAATTTATTTGTTTCCATCAGTGGTTTGGTGGTAAAGTTTGTGCTGAAACTAGAATTCTTTTCAATGTCTGCAAAAATTGAAAACTAATTTCAGATAATCGTTTTTTTGATAGATTTGAACAATAATTGGATTGGATTCACATTTCATGCCTATTTCAATAATTCCACGGTTTTCCTTATATTTATTAAAAGAAAATATAAGTTAATCCTAAGAATCTTTTCTTTAAAATTTTCCAGCACACTACTGAAGTTTGAGAATCACTGCTTGTGCCAAGATAGGAATAAACTAGTTATTTAAGGAGACTCCTCTGTCCCTTATCTAATTTTGTGATCTTAATATAGCTGGACCTTTGGAAATCTCTCTTCTATATGTCATACCTTTATTGCATTGAATCATTTCTGAGATATAAATTTACTTTCTTAAAATAAAGATTTCCACAACGGTGAAAGAATGAGAAGATAGCTCATATGCTTTGGAGGAGGGATTTAGAGGATTAAACTCAGACATTTGGGAATAAATCAAATATCAGATCTCAGAATAAGACCTATATCCTAGCAACTGTGAGCTGGGAAGAAACCTGTCAAAGATCTTCTCACCTCCTGAAATAGCCAATGATCAGAGACACCCACCTGTGGCTTTATATCATAATATAATAACTGCCGATAGCAAAGCTTGAATTAGTCCATCTGCAGTTTAGTTATAGCTATCAAATTTTCTCCCAGTACTAATACTGTAAATTTTATTGTTGTCTTGTATTTTAAGTTACTCCAGAAGTAATTTATGCCTAATGGCATAATTTTAATGTAATTAATTTCATGAGAATTTTTAAACTCATAGCAAAACAATTTATAGTAGTTTTAACAACCTGTGACAATTTTTATGCCCTTATATTTTACAGTAAATAAGGTATACATATGTCTATGAAAATATATGTATTTATGAGAAAAGTGATCTTTTACTTTATGTTATGGTAGAATTCTTAAAGCTTTGTTGATACAACAAATTTGAGAACCATATTATAGTAGATACTCATGATTTGGTTGGAATATAGTTTTCTAAGTTTTAATCTTAGAATTTTAATCTTGCCAATGATTAAGATTCTAAGTGATGGTGAAGAGTTGCTTGGGAAGAAGAAAGTAACTTTATGTCATAACAAGTTATGTTTGTTGATAAAACATGGTAGAGCTCAAAGGGAAGGCTTTTATGGAATTCTGGCCCTAGCACTTTTTGTCAAAATAAATCAGCTAACGCAGAAAAGTTGAAAAGTCCCTCTGTGTAGTGCACTTTCCTGGATCATTTACTTTGCTTTTCTTATTTTTTTCTTCTTTCAACCTTTCTATGGATTTTGTAGTCCTTAAGTGCCATATTTTAGGTACATTTATGAATAATTTAGCCTCTTTCTATAGAAGAAAGAAGACTCTCATGCGTTCAAAATATATTTATTATCTATTATATAACATCCACATGTTAGAGGCTAGAGACGTCAAGTAAAGGATCCATAGTTGATAGTCCCTGCCTTCAAGGAACTCAGTGTATTGTGAGAGAGATAGGAAGATAAACAGATCCATTACATATGACATTTACATGGCAACTTAGAGCTCTGACTACACTACTATGGGAGCACCAAGGATACTACTTCTCACTGTGCCTTGGGAAACCAGGGGAAGCTTAACAGTGGATACTGCATTTGACCTAGCTTTCTGGGATAAATAAGAATTTAGCAAACAACAAAAAAGGGTTGGTGGTGGCAAATTCCATCCAAGCAGAGGCCAAATCATATGCAAAAGCATGGGTTTTTGAAAACCTATGATGTGTCCAAGGAACTCAAAATGGCACAATAGTTATTTTGTCCTTGACCCTATGAGAAAGAGAGATGAGACAAGAAGGAAGACAAGAATAAGCATAGAGGCATAGAATGCATTCTTTGAATAATTCAGGGGGAAAAGAAGGAGATTAAGGTTTTAAAAATAAGTGAAATATCTCATTTCAGTCAACGATAAGTTTTGGCCTGTATTGATATACAGAAGATAAAGGTGAGTGATGACTGCATATAACAGAAACAAAAAAGAAAAATCTTTTATTATCAAGTAGTAGTAATGACTAAGATTTATTGAATACTTACAGTGTAGTAGATAACTGTATAAGCACTTTACTATCTCATTGAATTCTCACCGCCTTTTAATAAGTGCCACTCATCTAAGAGGCATTATTATTCCACTTTATGGAAAGACAATTGGGGAACAGGGAGATTAAGTAACTTGCCCAAGTTTATATATTTATGAAGAGGCAGATGCAGGATTTGAATTCAGTCTTTCTCATGCCAGAGTCCTGAAGGCTTAACCACCACACAAACTGCTTCTCCTACTCACATGTTTAACTAAGATGACCCTAATGAGTGTCAGACTCAGAATTTCTGTAGCTACGGATGATGTTCAGAGGCAAATCTTGATGCACAGAACAAATACAGGACAAAACAAAGGAAACAAACAATAGCAGCAATGAACCTTTTGTAGCAGAGTTTGGACATGATGGTTCAAAGGAGACCTGGTTGAAGTAAATAGTTATAAGGTGATATGATAAGGTCAAAATAAAACAAGTTGTTCTACCCTTAAGGTGTTGGTCACAGGTGAAGAGAAGCATCAGAGTTTCATAGTGATAGATGCTCAATGGAAAATTGTTCTGGAGCTGGGGGTGCTATTGATTATGATCTATGATCAAGATTCTTTGAGGCAATAAATGGAAATGTATGCACAATCCATGTATTGTCATCTTTTGGGCGTTGCTAGTCTCTTTCTCCTCCTTTAAGCAACTTTATTCTAAAAAATGATAATTCTTTCAGTCGTGTCTAGAGCTCTTTGTTTATTCTCGTTCTAGGCAATCTTTTGTTTATTTTTCCTTGGTAAGCAGTATATACTAAAAACACACTCCTTCAGCCACAGTTCTAAGGTCTGTAGATTTATGGAATGCTATGGGAGCTGTATGTAAGACAGTAACTATGTTCCTACTCCTGGGTGATGGAGGTGGCCAGGAAATTAATTGGAGGTGAGTGGTTTCTTCTCTACTGAAGAGGAGGTCAGAGAGGCAGCCAGATGACCTGAAACCTTGGGAGGCTCTCTCTCCCTTGTGTTAGGACTTATGATGTGTTCCCTTAGCTAAAAAGACATTTCCTATGAGTTAAGGCAGAACATTGATTGCATCTTTCATCAGTTAGGAAACCCAATTCAAGATGCAGATTTGGGGTGTTGCATAGCCATATAGGTCAGAGTATAAATAAGACCTTTGTGGGCATATGCTCTGCAGTTTTAGAAATTCAGAACCTCCCTTTTGTCAATGAGAGGACATGACAGTGAGGACTGCTCTGCCTGGCTCCATCCCATTACCACACTTGGCTCAGGGTGGACTGGGGTGAGGTGCGGAGAAGAAGTCACATGGAAGTTGGTCGTGAATAACAAACACTCTTTTTCCAAAAAGATACCATGGATGGAAATCATAATAAGTCTTTGGGCATCTGACAGGGCATCATGAGGATGCTGGAGAGGAGGAAGAGAGGGATTTGCAAATACAAAAGAGAAGGAATACAGCCATGCAGGGCATACAATATAATAATACAGATATACCCGCCATGATAATCTTAAACATTGTTAAAAATGAATTGTAATGTTTTCTCAGATTCCTGGTGGTCCAAACGAAAAGGTTAAACAGAACAATTTACACAATTTTTACTATTTATAAGGAGGAAACACACCAGGACATCGAATGTTAAAATCACTTTTCATCACAGTTCAAATGGAAACAAAGCAGAGAGAGGGCAGAAATGGCTCACAGAGGGAAATTAACTAGTATAGGACCTTAATGATACCCTTCTTTTGCTCTTATTTCAGAAAGAAATCCTCAAAAGTTATTTTTCTCAGAGTTTAAAAACAATTATATTCCCAAGAGTTCTACTAAATTTACTTTAAAAAATACTCAGAAATGTTTAAAGTTTCCTAACAACCGCATTCTGTGTATATAGTCAAATCTGACTTTACTAGACTCTGACATTTTGGTTACATTAAAGATTCATCCACAATAAAAATATACTGGAGATAATAGATTTATAACCACGTGCTTTCTATTTGTTAGTATTAGTGGACTGAACAAGTGCAGAACAGATAAGGAAAATATACATTTGTCAGGGGAGAATTCCTCCCACATTGCCTGTCACAATCTGAAATGGAATGTAGTTAATTTCTCTCCTTTCTCAGTTTAGTAAGTTTATTTTCTTAGAATCTATTCTCTGAGTTAGTTTTAAGGAACTAACTCTGTTAAGTACTATATTGGAAGGAGCTCAAAACAGAGCCATGGCTAAAATAATGAGAAATTACATTCATAGAAAAAAATCAAGTCTGAGAATTAAAAATAACAATAATAATGAAGTACTACGTATTACTTAGAAAATGTAGATTCATGATTGCTTAATAATTAAATGGTCTAGCTGAAGGAAGAGTACCCAGAGGACATGCCCGGGCAAAGGGCTTTTCCTTTTACAATTCAAACAGAAAGAGATATCATGAGATTCTACAAGGCAGCTCTGGTATCATTTGGACTGCAGTTTAGTGACTGCTATTATTATACTGCTCTTCATAATGAGATGCAAAATAAAAGGCATAATTTTTTTAAAAATAAATTTACTTATTTATCTTTGGCTGCATTGGGTCTTCATTGCTGCACGTGGGCTTTCTCTAGTTGTGGTGAGCAGGGGCTATTCTTCGTTGCGGTGTGCAGGTTTCTCACTGCGGTGGCTCCTCTTGTTGAGGAGCACAGGCTCTAGGTGCACGGACTTCAGTAGTTGTGGCATGTGGGCTTCAGTAGTTGTGGCTCTCGGGCTCTAGAGCACAGGCTCAGTAGTTGTGGCGCACGGGCTTAGTTGCTCCACGCCATGTGGAATCTTCCCAGACCAGGGCTCGAACCTATGTCCCCTGCATTGGCAGGTGGATTCTTAACCACTGTGCCACCAGGGAAGCCCAAAAGGCATAATTTATTTGTCTCTGAAAATAGATTTCATATAGATATTCATTGGAAGATTTCAAAACTTTAAATCCTTTTCTTTTGAGATATAATAGAAGGCTGATAGTAAAATTAACCCAGATTTGTGTTGATTTACTTCATCCCATCAAGCAGTGATAGGGCTTATTTACATTTTGAATAGAAAATAATAGAAATAGATAAAATAATATATCCCTTTTTATTGTTCAGTGTAACTCACCTTTGGAAAAGTCAGTGTACTGAGATATCAGTCAATCCAGCAATTACTTTTTTGTCACAGGCTCCTGTGTGGATCATTGGGGACTTCAGACTGTGAGCAACTAACAGGGAACAAGATGAGGTGTGTTATATAAGCCATTGATTTTTTTTTTTTTGGTCCTTGATGAATTCAGGTAAAATTGCATAATTAAAATCACACAAACTGCTCTTAAGCCATTTTTAGAAGGCTAATCTGCTTGGGTTTATTGGTTCAAAGTATCCACCTATGTGTACATGTGCAAAGGTCAAACAGGTTAAGTCTTACTGCTGCTAGGAATTTGATAAGACACCATCAAGCTTCTCAAGCCATGGTTTTCCTGCGCTGGAAGAAATCATAAAATGTCAAGTCGATGTAAACATGAGGATTAATCTATTTAGAAGGATTCATGATAAGTTTCCTTTCTTTTGTTATAAAGGAAAAATGACATGCATCGTTAATATTGCCAGCAAGAGACACCTTTTGGGGCTAAATGGAATAAATAACTTTCTTTTAAAAATAAATGATACTTTCATTGCCTTGTAAATTTTGAACCTTGGATTTTTTAAAAAATTAGTGAATTTTTTGTTTTGCTTCCAAGGTACATTTATAGGCACACAAGACTAACCATTAATGTGAAAATTTTATCTTGCCAGTATACACTTGCAAACAAATTTGTTTGCAAATTTGTTTTCTCTGTTAGTACTTCTAAGAGCAGAGAAGCAATAGAATACACTGGGAGTTTCTGATCAATATGAACATTTCTTGTATTTACTCATGCTGTAGTATCATAATGATTTGAGGTCAGATTGTTCATTTTTCTTTATTTTCACAAGATCATTTTCTGGACAATCCTTTAATTTGAAGACCCTAAATTTTGTTCCTACTAAGGCAGTTTTTATCCCCCAAGTTTAGTTTTCAAAAATGCAGTTCAGTTTAGACTAGGATAAGAAGCTGAAAGCCATAATGAAATTTCTGGTTCCTTTTACTACCTTTCCTATTGTCACGTTTTACAATTTTTACACAGCCTCAGCAAGCATTACAGGTCCTCATGGCATAACTACTAGTTTCTGTGAGCACATGACAATCAATTTTCCTGTACTGAGGAGGATATAACTCAGTCAAAAATCATTTAACCACTGAGGAGCTTCAAGATGAAATGATATTCCTTATGCCAAGTCTTCGGGTGAAATACAAAGCTGGAGATGAAAAGCCAAATCAAAATGCCCATCCTTTCACATTTATTTTATTCTTCACTAATGTTAATCCCCATTCACTGATCCCAAGAGCAGAGGGGAAAAAAACGACCCTGTCTATTCTAAAGTGTTCTAAGGGAAAATTCCTTTCTGATTTCAAATTTTAGCAGCCTGTTAAATGTAGGAACATGATTCACCAGAAGAAAGCATATAATTCCATTTAAAGTCTGAAGTCTCAAGTGTGTAATAAAGGAAGTCACGTGTTTGAAAATGATGTCCTATTACTTCCTGCTAGGGATATGCTGAACTGCAGAATGAAAAGTCAGTTTTGAGAATCAATTACTTAATATTTTTTACCCTATATTGTATTTCTAGACTTGACACCATATAATAGACTCTAGAAATTCTTTATTTAACTTTGCTTTCCAGGTACAATAATTTCTTTGGAGGTAAGATATTAGCATTATGAAGATATGAAGATGGAATTTTAAAGTTCTATATAATAACGTCCTATAGATTGTGCAATTTTTATCTGTTTTTTAGGATTGCTGGCATATAATATATGGCAATACAGCCAGCAGAATCCCATGTATTTTTTGAATAATAATAGATTTAACTATTTGTCTTCAGTAGTCTGTTATAATATACACCAACTCATGCATTTATGAATTATGTCTATTTCAAAATATAAAATAGGTTTCTGTTCTTTCTCAATGTTGTGCGGAGTCACCGCACTAACTGAGGTTTTCATTCTGGAGGAAGACCATGTCTGGCATAATAAAACCAGTTTTACAGCTAGCTTAATTCTTTTCATATTATGAAGTTAAAAGGAGAGGTTTTATTTAATAGCATTTTAGTACATTAAAGGCAACTGATTTCAGTCAGTGAACTCCATGGCTGAATTTCCCTCTCCGTTCTCCACAGGAAGTTATTTACCTCCTTATTAGATGAAAGAATGAGCAAAGTGGTGTTTAGAGAAAGTTACCAGGAATTAAGTAAGATTAACAAACAAAATAGAACAAAACCAAAAAAACTCTTGAGTTAAAATATTATTAGTCAGTTTTATTAAAAAAAATTGAATATTAAGAATAAAATCTAAAGACAATACAGAAGCTTCCCTTTTATTATGTATTTTAATCAAACTATTGAGATTTTAAAATCCCATTTCAAGTTTTAAGTTTATCTTTCATAGTACTTTCTTCAGAGGTGTCCAGAATTATTACTATTATTGTTATTATTTTTTTTTCATGAGTTAGATTACACCTGGTAGAACAGGACATCTTCTCAATAGTGTCACTTACTTTTGGTTCTACCTGGAGAGGCTGCCACAATCTGAGCCTGTGCTTGTGTGTAGGGTCCTGAGAGCTTGTGTGGACAGATGGTATCTTTGCTTAATTGTTGTACAGTTAGTGGGAAGAAATGGAATCACAGTTGAGAAGGGAAACGAAAGTTTAAAGCAGTACCAAAGCTTGATGAAAAAACTAAAGAGATGGAGGATTCATGAGGTCAAAGGCTAGGATGCTTTGAAACAAGATAGAATAAATAGGAAGAATAAAATGAGTTGAGAGTGTGGTTTAGAACTAAATTCAAGGATGTGTCAAAGGCCAAATGTTATAGAGGCAGATGGATGAGACAAAGCTGTCTCTAAGTTTGGAAGGTAGTCTTGCCCCTAAATAGTGTCCCTGCCAGGGTGACCAACTGCCCTAAAGTGACAGAATGTCATAGCCATGTGGTATCCCATCTCACATTAGACATGGGTCCCACTTTTTAAAAATGGGAATGAAATTTAAATTTGTCAAAAAAACAGTTATATTAATATTCGATTTTTCAGGGTTAATCATAATCTGTGCCATTATTTTTAGTGTGGTTAATATGAATAACCAATATTTTCCAAGCATCACTGGGAATGGAATGCCTGGATTGGGGAGAGTTGACATTGGTTAGAAGGCTTTGAATTGCTTTATGCAGTAAATGGAAGTGACTTTGGGCCTTTGAGATAGAGTAAAGAAATAACAGCGTTTGAAGAGACGGATAGAACATTCTAGTCAAAGGGCTAGAGGTGGAAGCATACTTTTAAGCCTCTAGTCTGAGAAGGGAGGAGAAAGAGGTAGGATTAACTGGGGGGTGGGGGTGGGGGAAGGAGCCTGGCTTGTCTGTTTGACCCACACCCAACTTCCAAGCTGGAGTAATTTAGTGTCTCCCCAGCTGGACTTGCAGGTTTACCCCAACCTAGGTTCCGGCATCATTGAGGTTCCCAGAATTGAGGACGTTCATTTAGCATTTGACCAAGATAAATCAGTTGCAAGGCTGTTTTGCTGTTGGTTCCAGTATTTCCTTACTCTGTTTCATGGAGTTTCCAGCTTGTGACTTCTATGGGGTAACCATGTCTGTGTTATTCTCAGGTCTGGCCGGTTAGCCGTGGGCTGAGCCTCCAAATCGTTTTAGACACCTGTTTTATAGGCACGGGTGATAACCACAGGATGTTAGCTGAACACTGAGGGTACTTTGACCCAGTTACAAGAAAGAAGCTCGTGGAACTTGTTGAGTCATCTCCTCCTAGGATAGTTCAAAAGTTGCAGCAATCCTGCCTAATGAAGATAAGGCTTTAAATAAGTGATGTTCCTGTTAGGATTCTTCTTAACAAACAACACTCTACAAATAAAATTGTAATAATTAGAGCTGAAAAATATCCCCCATGATTTCATTATCTTAATAAATCAACTTTATTCACTTTTCCATTCTCCTTTTTAGTTTTTACCCACGTGAACACATCGTTGTTACTTAGTTGTAACTGTAGTAGAGATCCAAATTAGTATGCCAGATCTACTCTAAAGAGAAAATGTAAAGGTTTATATTTTACTATCTGCTCTGATATGAATGTTTGTGAACTTCCCAAATTCACATGTTGAAATCCTAACCCCCATTGTGATGATATTAGGAGGCGAGGCCTTTGGGAAGGAAGGGAACCCTCAAGAATGGGATTAACGCCCTTATAAGAGGCTCCAGAGAGATCCTTAACCCCTTCTGCCCTGTGAGTATGAGAAATATGCAACCTGGAAGAGGACCCTCACCTGACCTTAGTGGCATCCTGATCTCAGACTTCCAGCCAGCAAAATAGTGAGTGATGAATCTCTGTGGTTATAAGCTATGCAGTCAATGGCGTTTTGTTATAGCAGCCTGAATGGACTAAGACACTGCCCAACATGTTGGAACAAAAGCAGTTCAGCAAAGATATGCTATCACCTACTGAGATAGCTAGTGGGTACTCCTAGAATTTTTATTTTTATAAGCAGAACTGGACTTCCTTTGTGAGAAAAAGATTATTTGACCACCACTGGTAGAAAAATCCTTGAGAAGTGTGGAGACCCTTTGCTCTACGCATTGCAAACATATTTTACCTGCTACTTTGGTCCCAAACATTACTAAAGCTTGTCTTGAAATCAACTCCCTGAGGTTTTATTTGCCATTCTACTCCCCTTCCAGTCAGGGTTTTGAGATATAAGAAAACAGTTTCTCAGTTAAGGAAAAGCAGCAGTGAAACACAGTCTGAGCTGTTAGGAAAGGGTTATTTAACCCTGGAGAGAGGCACTGTTGTGATTATCATTTTTCAGGGTATTTCTAGCTGAAGTTGCATTATTTGAATTTGATGATCGGGTAACACAACTTTGAAATATGCACATAAAAATTGTTCTAAAATGTGGAAGAAAAATATAATTTTGGTGGTAGAGCTCACAGTCTATGGGGTAGGAAGTGGGGCTAGTTTTAGACAAATTGGTAAATTTGGTGAAAATTGTCTTTGAATCAACTTGCCCTTTTTTTTCTTCTGCTCTTTCTCCTGTTCCTCATACTCACTGATATCATATATTCCAAAACTCATACAGAGAGCTTCTTGATGGGTTAACACAGAGGCTTTAGTGGCTTAATTACCAGCTATCTAGAAGGGTATAAATTTTGTAAGGAGAACCTCAGGGAGTAATATTTTACCTAAGTGTATGGTTCTTCAAAAGCAGGATTTTAAGAGCTGCATTCCTGGAAGGGGAGGTATTTGCTGGACTAAATGCTTCTTGACCTGCAATTATATCATATTAGAGCATTACTACTCAGTATGTGTAACGCCGCCCTGAAAAATATTCAAGATCTTTGGAAAGGGAATTGGGTAGGTAATCTCAAGATTTAGACATGAATGGGGAGCAGGAATTTGCAAATCATCTTTCTTGAAAGAAAGGACAGTTGTGTCTGCTATGTGATTGTCCTATGCCTTTCACCTCTCCTGAAGAATGACAAGGTAAAGTCAGTGATTATCAGAATCCCTCAAGGCAAATATTTCCCTCCAGGATTTACAATTAAGTGAAATCACTTGTTTTAACACTTCTGAAATATTAGGACTCATTTGTCCTCTTAACATCATTTTATTCTTTAGCAATTGTTTCAGCAGCTCTCCTAAAACTCTGCTTAGAAACATTCAAAATTCTGTTCTGGTAACTAAGGTTAAGTTAGGTGAAATCACTGGCAACATTCCTCAGAAGTCACAAACTTTGCCGGGGTATAGATGCATGGCCAGGTTGTTCTTTTGTCCTCTGGGGTCTTTGGGTCATGGGACATGCTTAGGGACTTGGTGATTTGGGGCATATAAAGAAACAAAAAATCTGCAGTTGGTTTTTTGATTGCTTGATATTTGCTAAAATAGTACATGTCTACTTGAATCAAATTTGAAGATATGCTGAAAAAAATAAAAATAGCAATATTTATTTACTTTTATAAATGCATTTACCAATCTACATTCATTGGAATTACATGTAAACATTACTAGACTCCATAAGCCGATATTTGAAGTTCTTATTCATTTCCTTTTCTATGAAATATATTGACATAAATAAAACTATACTATTTAGAAAAGTTACTCATGGATTCAATTAATTAGGACCTTTTTGCCTCACTAAGTTTGTTTTAAGAAGGCAGCTTATTTATGTGTTACTATAGCAGTTCATGTCACAAGCAAATTAAAATAAGAAATGTCCACTTTCAAAAATTTTTCTTTTATGATCTGAAACTGCCATAACTACAAGGGATCCATCTAGTGCAATATTACTCTAAAAATTCATACCATTGAATTTGGCCAAGTATAAAAAATTAACTTGGGTTATATTGAGGAGGTAATAGTTGGTCAAAATTACATCCATTGACATCTAATGCTGCATTGTTAAACATGTGTGGTCTTGTTTTTATTTGCCCTCAAAAGTTAAATGCTTTGTTCTTTAAGACTTTCAGACACAGAATAAATCAGCGATTAGCTGTCGCTCAGTTAAATTCATGGCAAACCTGATGAGGAGTAATTCTTGACCAGAATTTGCAGTTGTTCAAGACTGATTCAAATGATTTTTATTTCTTTCTATATTCTGCAGTTATGTTCTTATCCAAAGACCTCCCCCGACTTGGGAAATAATCATTAGTTTGTTTTCAAGGGTTAGAAACCCACAAAATTACGATTAAAGATGTGGAAATTAAGCATGTATAACAGATAATGCTGCCTTTTGTGTGACACTTCATGGCTAAGGAGTGTTTGTTTGTATTTTCTTCATTCAGACAGTAAAGTCAGCTTAATGCATCAGTGTGGTGACTTGATGACAATTGCCTGACCTGAGTGAGAGGTCTGGTTAGAAATTCTCTTTGTTCTTTGTGGCTCTATCCTGTGCCACTCGTTATTTCCTTTAACGTGGAGGCTGTTACAATGGACTGTAGGGAGGATGACCTGGTATAACCTGACCTACACAAAGGCAGGTCTTTATTCCGTTGGACCCTTTGACATGACTTTCTAGATGTTGCTATGCTAATATTATATTGGAATGGAAGAATTTGATTACTTTGGGAATCAATAGCTACTCTAGACCTTCTGGAAACATCTTAGGCAAATGAACTTGCTACTTTTCCTTCCCTCTTTTTTTAGACACATGACTCTATTAAGGGAAATTTAATCCATATGTTTCTGATTCCTTTACACTTAACTCATCAAAATGTTGTTTTGTAAAAGCCCTTTGAAGTCAAGGAAGCCTTTTAAGTCATTTTTTATGAGACTTTTTCAAGCCTCTTTTCTTAGGAACAGGAAGTGGCATTTAGCCAACAGTTAACTAACTCAAATGCCAAAAGGTTCACCTTGGGTTTGAATCTCTGAACCCACAAGTGCTTGAATGGATTCTTGACATGACCCGTCTTTGCTGTATACGTAGTGCCAATAGCCATCATAACAGTTCTAATTACTGAGATGACTCCTGGATCCTAACCCTGTGCCAAATCATAAGTGTTTCTCTAATCAATCTACTTCATGCTAAATTATGACTCATTGAACTTTAAAGGAACTATTTTATTACCCGATTGACCTAGTGTTTTTGTGGCTTTTGTGAAAACTATTTAAATTGTCACTCTCACAAAACTAGCTAGATAGAACCTTTAAATCCAGTCACCGGTAAAATCACCCAAGAGTTCAAGTTCACCGGACAAGTAAGCGTTGATTGACCATGAAGTCTTCTACCCACAAAGACACAGAGATTATTTCAACCACTCAGTTTCTGAGTAAAGAAGATAACATGGATCCTGCAATCCTTTGGAAAATAAAATGCACATTAGAATAACAAATGAAGCATCTGACTTCAAAAGTTCTCCTTTGATTTATACTCAACAGTTGTAAGTATAAACTAGCCTCCCTTTCTCAGGAAATTTATAGCCCAAACAAGCACAGTACTGCCATGGTAGTTCCCATTGCATAATGTATTTGGAGTGATACGCTCCAGTAGCCTTTGAAATCATCCTGCTGAGTACTAATTCTGTAACTTGCAAATTATGCAACAGTGGACATGCTAAACAGCAACAGCTGATCTACATGGTGAATGCTTTAAAGTAGTCTCAAAGGTAACCCAGAAAGGGGTAGTAAGAAATAATTCTAGAAACAGGAGAGTTTCAGTAATTAACACTGATGTGAAGAGAGCTCAGGCAGAATGCTATGCCTCTTCTTTAGTAGTGTTGTAGCTCAGTGCGCTGTGGACAGTGTTTATTATCCAGGCCAAGGAGCCTGGGGATATGGTGCAGACTACATCTGTACACATATATTGGATAACACCATGGCTAAGTGCCTAGGGGCTCTGGAATCAGACAGCCCAGTTCAAAACCTGATACCATCCATCGTTGGATCTGTGATTTTGGGAAAATGGGGATAATAATAGAAACTATCTCATTGGGCTGTTGTGAGGATTAAATATGAGACATGTGAAGTCCCTGGTAGATGCTCCATAAACTGTGATGTTGTTGTTGTTGGTGATGATGATGATGATGATGATGATGTTGTATAGGACCAGGCTATAGTATAAGGAGGAAGCAGTCACTCAGGTATAGGTCACACACTGGGAGTAATGAGCTCCTCATGTGTTTAATCTTCCTAAAAATTCTTATCCATGTCCATGGCTTTGACACTGGTTTATTGCTGATTCTAAAATCACTGTCCTTCCTCTTGGCTTCTTTCAGAACAAGGCTTATAAGGCCACTATCAGCCTGATCTTCAGCTTCTCTTGCTGAACTATGGGCCTTTTCTCCGACTTGCATGTTCTCTTCAGATGCCATAACTTTGCACATGGTGCTCCCTCCATCTTTAATGCCCTCACTTCTCATCTGTCTGGCAAATTTCTATTCATCCTTCAATGCTCAAGCACCATGTCCTCTGTAAAAATCGTGGACTGCTTTTTGCTGATTTAGGTGTTCCTTTATGCTTTAATTGCACCTCACTCATATTCCATTATAGTACTCATCCTATTGTGCAGGAAATAACTTGTATGTTTATCTCTACACTCCCCTGTGAGCACTGTGAGGGGAGGGACCACATGTTACATCTTTGGACGCCACACCTAACACAGCACCCTGCATGTGGTGGGATTCAACACAAACTGGGTAGAGGAATGAAATGTGTCTAGAGAAATAACAGAAAGGTAAGGTGGGTTGAAACTAGTTTTGGTTTTATCAGTTCCACTTTTACTATAGTAGACCCTTGACTCCGTATTTCAATTCTCCTAGTAGTCACATCTAGCAAATTTGAGTGTCTGGGAAGTAGTCTGTCTACATGTACAGGTGAGTTTTATCTTTCTCTATGAAAGATATGCAACAGTGATCAATATGCCAATGAGTGCATATTTCCCATATTATACATTGAATATCATAGCCCAGATTTCAAAGCAGCTTGATCAGGACAGAGGTTTTCCTTGTTGTTAGGTCGGTACCTGGCATAGAAGGGACACAGTATTTGGTGAATGAATGTGTGAATGCAAAGGAGTAACAGTATCTGGATAATTAAAATGAAAACTCCAGGTTCTTCGCACCTATTTGGGTAATGGCTTCAGTTCCTTAGAGTGGTTCTCTAGTCTTTAGTGACTCATTGTGTTTAGTATCAACCCTATCAAATGTCAATGTCAAAGAGTCTTCCTTCTCCAACCTCATTGTTAACGATACCTCCACAATGTCCTCACGAGTGTGGAACTTGCTGAGAAACTTGTATACAACCTTCAAAACCCGACTGCATGTGCTCTATGAAAATTGCAAGTCACTAACTGCGAGTGATTGATGCATGTGGCCAAGAGATGGCTTACAGCTCAGCAGATGCCCTACTGCAAAGAAATGTGTGGTTTTCTTGACTTCAGAACCATTACGTGAATTTTTATCCGGAAATTTTAAGTCTAGAATCCAGTCAATTTCTGAGAGTAGCTTGAAACTCTGTACCCTCAGAGATCCACTGCATAAGGGATGTGACCTAAGATTTGACTATTTCACAACCCTCATGCTTAGCTAAGTTGGTCCAAGGGTTTTTTAAACTACAAGTCATAATCCATTCATTGGTCATGAAATGAATTTTAAAATGAAATGAGTAGAACATACCAGTATATTTTGCATAGTAAGAGTAAGTATTGTTCCATGAAACTTTTGTTTTCTTTATTAAATTATACGTGTGTGTGTGTAGTGTGGTGTGATGTGATATGTGTGCTGTATCGACGTAAAATTTATTTATTACTCTGGGTTGCAGTAAAAACAGTTTGAAAGCTGCTGTCTTAGAAACTCTAAAGCAACCTGGGGTTTGGATGTTGATCAAGGAATCACAACCACCCTGTGATACGAAGCAGCCAAACTGCAACGTTGCTTGGCACAAACTCATGTATGTCACGTGGCTTTTTACCAGTGCCAACTCTCAATTAATCATAGAAATGGAAAACAGGATATCTTAGATAATTTACAAATTTTGGATTTCTCATGTCTAATTTTACTCATTTTTTCCCTTAATTTGAGAAATGTCTATTGAGTATTATGTGTCAAGAACTATTCTAGCTGCTAGGGGGACAACAATGTAAAAGTTAGTCCCTGACCTCATGGAACTTAAGATCTTTCCAAATAAAATGTCTTATAATTCTGAGTTACAAAACTAATTGTTTTATTTTCTCTTCCTTTGCATTAGCTGTTGACTTTCTCTGATAAAAAGGCTAATAAATAGAAACTGGCCAAATAGCTGAGCAAACAAAATTAAAAATTGGGAAAAAATTGAGCCTGAAAAACACATAATTAGCCCCTCGGTACTCCAAGCAATGGGAGGAATAATGTCATACACATGTTTGACTTCTAAAGTTGGCAAAACACCAAAAATCTTTAGTTCTTTCTATGAGTCCAGAATCTCTGAGTGTCTCCTTTTGGCTGTTGTCATTGGACATCCTGGAAGGGAATGAGAAGGCCCACTCTCTGATTCTGATGCAGACCTCGAATTCTTCTCTGGGAGCAAAGCTAAGTAGCAAGTTATATTTCCCTTGTTATATCTATTTCTCTGTTTCTAGTTGCTCCATGCTGGATTGTAACACTTAAGGGTCACTGAGTAAAATCCCTTCAGCACAATCAGTCATAAACAGTCCATGTTTCGTCAACGGTTAAAGTAAGGAAAACAACATAATTGCGTTTTAAAGAGGAAAAACAAAGGACGAGTGCCATGGCCTCTGAAAGGTTTTCCCATATTTTGTTTACATGGAATTTCAAAAGCTGACAATGTTTTTCCTTCCTTCCTGCCCCTTGAAGTCATGAAAAACTTCCCATGTAAGTTTGATCATTCTAGTTTAAAATATTTATACAGTCTCTCATGTACTCAAATACTCTTCTGCAATAGAATACTACAGTGTAAGGGCTTGATAGCTTCTAAACTCCTATTTTCTTTTTTTCCCTCAACAAACTTAACTTGTCCTAACTATCATATAATTTAACTTTATGATCCATTCCACATTCCTGCAGGAAGTCTTCTTTTAAACATGATTATATACTTTGAGAATGGAGCTGCTAATTTTTTACTGAGTTGCATTTTTTATGGTTGCTCTCCTATTTTCTGGTAGCATATTTTGGATGACACATCCATAGCAACGGTAGTTTTATTTATAAGTAAACTGAAGAAGAAACATGGACTTTGGCTTGTCTGGATATACAAAGCACATCCAAATTGTAATTGTAATTATGTCCACTGGTGGTGACATGGTCCAGGGTTTATCAAGATTTCCAGAGAAATCTCTTCTGTGGGAGGAAATCTACCAGCCATCACAACACAAAATGAGACAAACTGATGTGGGAATTTCTGTTCTTTTGAAACATACTTTAAATTTAGTCTCTAAAAATGAGTATAAGTTAGCAATAGGGTTGAACTAATGAACAATCTGAGTCCACTAACTAATTAGTTGAACAAACGTATATATATGTATCAAGTACTTATTATGTTAGACATTGTGGGGACTGCAGAGATAAATAGAATGTCATCTTCAGCTTGAGGAGCTGAGTCCTGTGGGGTGGATTACGCATGGATAGAAAAATCTGAGGCAATATGTATTAAAATCTGGAATACGTTACATTAATGTCAGATGGGCTCAGAGGAGTGAGGAGTGCCTATTTCTAGACTGAAGTATTGGGGAGAGTATGACAAGGGAGGATGAGCCTTGAAGGAGAGGTAGGATTTAATCTAACCATTGGAATAGGGGGAATGAAAAGAATTCCAGACTAAGTGAACAGGTGACTAAATTTTGGTTTTCCATTTTGTGTTGAGAGTGCAGTGAGTGTGTCAAAAAGGCGGGTTGGGGCTGGGATTTGATTGGTCTTGAATGCTGTGTTATAGGGTTTATACCTTATGTTCTGTAGAAAAGAAAATTTCATGATGATTTTAAACAAGAACGTGACATATGTTTGTTATTTTGGTTTTATTTTTTGTTTGTTTTGATGTTCTTTTTTATTCTCTTTTTAAAATTTTTTGTTGATTTTTGCAGTTTTGATTTTATTTTTTGTTTGTTTGAGGATGGTAAGCAGTAAGTAGTAATGTATTACAAGAGAGGGAGGCCAGAGGGAGGGTGTCCAGTTTAGATGTGGTCATAATAGTCTACAGGAAGGGAAACTCAATGCTCTTGTAATCAGGAAGGCAAAGCAGGAAGAGAAGGAGAGATGTTGGCAGTCAAATGCACCAGGTGGGTAGCTGATGGTTAGGTTCAGGTAAGGCAGAAGTACAGTTCGAGGACAATTGTAAAGATTTTGGCTTTTGTGATACTGTAGATGGTCAAATCATAATAGATTGATGGCTCACTAGAAAAAGAAGAGTGTTTTGTGGTAGTTGTGGGGAAGAACAAGTGAAGTGATTATTTTTGCTTTGACCAAGGTAGATGGAAATACATATTTAGAGCAGGGCTTCTCAGATATTCATGTATGTACAGGTGATGAGGGGGCTTGTTAAAAATGCAGATATTGATTCAGTAGGTCTAGGTGGAGTCTAAAATTCCTGCTTTTCCCCCCAGCTCCCAGGAGATGTCAATTCTGATGGTGGTTCATGTAGCAAAAATCTAGAAGCTGGGAAAGAAGTTAATCTATGGAGATTTGGAGGCCATTTTAATAGAGGTCTTAATTGAAGTCATGGGACCAGTGGCACTGCATTGCTATGTAACAAACCACCTCAAAACTTAGCAGCATAAAGCAACATCATTTTATTATTTCCCACCTGAGATGGTTCCTCTCCGCTCCATCTCATCTCAGCTGGGCCCACCTGAAGTGGCTACAGTTTTGCACCAGAGGGTCCAAAATATCAGACTTATTTGTCTCACTCTTTAGCCTGTTTGGCTGAAATGCTAGGGGTTCTCTTTTATCCTCTAGGCCCTCTCTTTCATTTGGCCTTTCCAGTAGGATAGCCTGGAGTTGTTTTTTTTTTTTTTTTTATGGTTCAGGGAAGAGAAAGTTGCAAGGCCTCTTAAGGCCTAGGCACTGATATTCACCCAGCATCACTGCTGTCCTGTTCTTTATTCTTTAGGTCAAAACAAAGTGTTCTGTAAGTCACAGAGCAGCTGAGAATCAATGTGGGAGAAGACGACACAAGGGCATAAATACAGAGATGCACGATACCTGGGGGCCAATTATAATAACTTACCACACTGCTTCTAAGACAAAAGAAAAAGGGAGGATTAGCAAAGATAAAGAACATTCTGAAGTGAGGAGGGAATTTGAAGTAGTCTAGGTTGAATGGCTTCACTCAACATAGACCGAAAAACGCTCATCTCTTAAAGGAGAAGTAGTCGTGAAGGGGTTTCTGTGAGTCAGAGAGTGATTCCTTTTTTCTTATAATATAGGTTAAACCACTCTGGAATTCTGAAATACAGCTGAAGTTAGGGGATGCAGCATGATACAAACTTCATTCGAATAGAAGTTTCCTTTTTTTTGAGTATTTTTGAAATGCATATAACATTTGCTCCTTCATATATAATTTTTCGTTATATGTGATTTTAGTAAAAATAATATCAAGAACTGTGAAGGGTCTGAGATTTACTGAAATTACAAGCTAAGAAGTTAGCTTGTCACAATTTTATGGATGCTGATGGAAGACAGGAGACTCCAGTGTCACAGATAAAGGACTTTCTTATTCCCAGCAATAGCAGTGTCCAGAATACCTGCATTCTCCTGGGCTGCTTCCCTCGGCCCGAAGCCCCAGTGTGAAGAAGGCCAGGTGACATCTGAACACAGAGTGGGTTGTATTAGAGGAGAGAAGTCTGACCTTAGGGAACTTGACTCTTTTTTAATGGGCAGTAGGCATGCTTGTTCTTTTTAAGAGGGAAATATTTTTATTATACTGTACAGTAAGCATGACTGTCCCATGATATGGGGGGAGATATTATTTTCCAAGGCTGTAGGCAAACCTATCCTTTGCTTCAGAGAGAGATGCTACTTCTATTTTCCAATGCTGTTTGTTATACAAATCATCCTTGGAAAGATAGTCCAGAGCAAAGACAGCCAGTGCCTCTGTTTACAAGACGTGTAGAAATGTGGGAGTCCCATGGGGGATTGTCTCCCAACAACTAATTTTGAAATATTACTTCATTGTGCAAGAAATGGTCAAAACAAAATCCGAATAAATTTCTACCATGAAAAAATATTTCATAGTAACCTTCGGCACACAGTTGTTTAAAACTATTCTTTATTTTAAATTTATGGCATGTTTATTTACATACCAAATTTACTATCAACAAATTTTTCATGTAGGCAATGCAAGTACAAATAAGGCTGTCTTATTAGGATTCATACTGGAGCCTGGGTGATCTATAGGGATTTTTTAAATAAAAGTTTAAACTGTGGTTAGATGTACATCAGTTATCACTGTGGTAGGATTTCCATAGAACACATTAGGAGAAAATATGTAATAATGTGTAAACACATTTGAAGCTGTGCTGTATTCAAGAAGGAATAAATAAATTCACTGTATACATTTAAACAGGCGATAAATATGAGAGTGTTATAATAGAAACCATAAGCTGTTTAGAGCACTGGTTTCAGTGTTTAGCAGCTTGAGTCTTTGGGGAAATCACAGTCACCAGGGTACTGGTGGGCCTGTTGTGCAGCGGCCACCAACGGCCTCCCTAGGGTGGCCCTGTGCAGGTGTCCCTGGCTTTATTAGCTGGACTCCAGCTCATCTTATTCCTAATACCACACATGAGACAGCTGGAGTCAGTTAGGGACTAGGGCATATCCAGGTCTACAAACGCTCCAGGGGATTTTTTCTAGTGCAGGGTATGCGGTGGACGCATAAGAACTTGATGTGAATTTACATTTTGAATATGCCATGGCTGGTATGGGTCTGATGCAGTCCCAGGTATAATGAAACCCAGGGATCTCTTCAAAGCAAGAGGGGAAGTTTAGAGTGCCCATGGAATTCTTTCGCTTATTAGTGGAGTTTGAGTACCATCCTTGCTAATAATTAGGTAGTTGTTATATTTTTCTAACAGCCTTAAAGACACCAAATATATTTTATCTATAAACAGATATATATATCCTATTGTATATTGAATTTAACTCAGTAGGTCATGATGGGGGAAGACTGTTAATTCTGAATCACAGGTAAATAAGTGTGTGTATGAAGATCAGACTCTCAGCAGTGAAGGCAGGGCATGAAATGGAATTCAAAATGTTCAGTTTCTTACTTCAGGCTCGAAACATGAATATTAATTAAATTTCTTGTTGTTTTCTCCTAAATTTATATTTGCATTTCTTTTCATTGCTTTAGTTTACTTCAAAGTACAATTTCTTTTTAGGAAGGGACACTAAATCAATTATTTATCTTCTTAATGTTCCAGTAGTGCCTGGTAACTTGATGAAATACTCAAGTGGTATGGAATGTAGCAATTGTCAATATCACCAAAGAGAATAAGGAAAGAAATTAATGGAAAGAATGCATATACCAATATCCACTTCTTTTCCAGCCTTCAACATGCTTTTCTGTTTCTCCTGTGACATCTTAACCCCTTCCTAAATACTGGCTATCTAGACACAGTATTATTTTCATATTACTTTACTTTGTTAACCATTTACTTCCTTATTATTAAACTTTCTTTGCTTTTCTGTCTACGGTCCTCTTATTCTCTCTTTTTATTCCTTCATATAATATTTTTTTTGAACACCAATTTTTACCACTGGGTATTTTTAACATTTTTCAGAGTCACATAATTGCTACCAGAATGATAAGGAAATGACTTTAGAGGAATTAATTAATACAACATTAGTTCTGTGGAAAAACTCATACTTAATGTTAGGAGATTTTGGTTTCCAGATGGAGATCTTTATCATCTAGACCCCTCTTAGGCTTTCCCTGCTAATTTTTAAGATTGTGTACATACTGTCCAGACTAAGTGTGTAGGGTGATCATTGAAAGGAGCACTGGGTCCAAGACCCAAAACTCTCCCGCCCCAAGCAAATGGCAATGGTGACATAAAAGTGAGGAATAAGACCCTCCTTAACAAAACTTTAGGCTTCTTAAACAGTGTTATTGGCCTCTTTTAAAAAGCATAGAAGTTACTTTCAGAGAGCGCCTGGCATTCAGACATGTTGACAGACATCAGAAGGTTGCTTTCTGCCGGGCTGAGTATGCCAGGATGAGGAGCAGGGAGTGTCAGCAGAGGGAGATGAAATTGTAGGACTATAAGCAGAGGTGAAGCTTTAGGAAAGAGCAAAATCTAATTCACATGTTGTCACTGTGCAGTGAATTGCAGGAAAACAGCTATGGTGAGAGACCATGCCAGGAGTACAGAAATCACACGTGGCTTTTTGAACCAGGAGGACCTCCTGAGTGCTAGTGTCATGGTGTATCTATTTCAAGTAGTTATCACTATGTTATCTTTTTCTTAGGTTGTAAGGACTTTGGGTCATGCAAACATCTTTCCCTGAACACACGTGCCTGTTGGACACCTGGGTAGTGAAGAAATGCTCCAGCATGATAGGAAGCCACAGCTAGGAGAGCAGGAAAAAGGCCCAGAACCTGAAGGTCTGGATAAAATTGGGCAAGAAATAATAAAGCAGATACCATTTATCGACTGATTGCTATTGGCCAGGCTTAACGCCAGGATGTGGAGAATTTAGTCTCTGTCCTCAAGCTTATAGTCTGATGCAAATTAGCCAGAAACCAGGGAATTCATGCCAGACAAGATAGGGCAAAATGTCAGAAAAGAAAGCAGCAGATGTTTTACTATAGAGATCTTGAAAGACAACCTATTTCTTCTTCAGCCAAGAAGTCCTCTTCCATAGGGAGAGGTACAGACATCTCTCAATAATGTAACGTATCAGGGTCTTGCATAAGGGAGCAATGAGAACATAGAAAGACATGGACGGTGGGCTGATCTGGCTAGAGTAGAGAGGGCAGGACCAATGGCAAGGGCAGGACCAGACATGCAGGTCATAATTCACCCACCAGTCAGCTTTTGATAGACATCCCCTCCCTCCAAAAAGGGCACACCGTGCATGCAAACACATGGTGAGGGCTTGCTCCTGAAAATAAGGGGGAAGAGTATAGCTTTACTACTCCTTTCCTTAATCTTCTCCATTTCTCTTCTCATCCCTTACTTCCCACTAATAGTTGAGGCTCATCATATCTCAGGAACTGTGCTTGCCGCCAGAGCAGTTACAAACTTGGACTTTACCATTAAGAGGGTCATTCTCTGTTAAGAAGAGAGATGGGAACCAAAGAAGACAATACAGTAAATTTAAGTGCTAATGGGGGGTATATTCAAAGTATGATGGGATCTGAAGATGGAATCTCTAATTCCAGGGGAGGAATTTTAAGGGAACATTCAGAGGAGGTGGCATTTATGCAGAATTTTGAAGGACAGTGAATAGTTTGTCAAGTGCCTGGTTCCAGGGGTTTGCAGGTCAGTTTGGAGAGAGGGAAAGATATTCCAGGCAGATATGTACCACCAGAATGCAAAAAGGGGTAAAAATGTATATGAAATTCAGGACACTACAGGACTGTTGTATAGGAAAGAAGAGCTAGAGGTAGGGATGAGGCTTAAAAGGCAGGCATGGGGCAGTAAGAAAAGGCTTTGTTTGTTGCAGTTTGCCTACGTTTGGGGGATCATGCCTTTCTGTGGGCACTGCTCATCATGCACAACCGTGCTGAAGGTGTGAGTCAAGGTAGCATGTTTGTCTTTGGCTGTCACTGGCCACAATAATTGGATAAGAGGTGGTTACATGACTCCAGAGGAGCTAAACCACAGACTAGGCTGAACCCATCAAATGACTGCTCTTCAACTAAGGGTCATACTGGTGTGTGATGGATCCCTGAGCAGAGGTCACCTAGAGTCGGGCTGAAGCAGCCCTTCTTCACCATATGCTTCCTGAAGTAGAGCTCGCAGGTCTGCAGAGAGAAACAAGATAACAGAACAGGTGCTCAGAGAGAAGCAGAGACATGACATTATGTGTCGTGTGAGCAAGGTTCTTGAGGTGCACTTCCTGCCTCTGTGTGCCATGAGATACCGCTCTGTAACTTTTAATAAATACTCTTTCTTTTTGTGGGGAGTCAACTTATGTTCTTTGTAAACAAACAACACTAAAATGCATGCCATTCTAAAGAATTTGGATTTTATCTTGTTGGTATGGAGAAACCATGAAAAGTATTAAGCAAGGCATAACATAATCAGATTCATTTTGTTGTCATAAAATAACTTGGCTGCAACATGGAGAAAGTTTCAGAGAGGATCAACATCATGAGGAGAGGAAAATGCTAGGGAGCCATGGGAATAATCCAGCCAATGGCTGAGGAATCCCTGAACTAAGGAAAGAACACGGGGAAGAGAATATAGAGCTGAGAGGTATTTGAAGAGCCCAGATAAAAGGACTCAGGGAATGACTCTTGTCAAGAATAAAAGATACATTGTTATAAAGCAGAAACTAACACACCATTGTAAAGCAATTATACTCCAATAAAGATGTAAAAAAAAAAAAAAAGAATAAAGGATACAGGCTGGGTGATGAATTAGCTTATGTGAATAGCAAATTTGTAATCATGGTAAGGACTTTAGGAGAAGGTAGATTTGCAAGTGAAAAAAAGAAGATTAGTTTCAGAGACATTGAGGAATGTGTAAGACATTCCGATAGAATTATAAATTCCGAGGAAAGTTCTGGGCTTCCACATACAGAAAGTAGTTGAAACAGTGGGTAGGAAAGTGGTTGCCAATGGGGAGTCAATAGAATAAGGAGTGTGAAAGTCTAAAGCTGAACTAGGAAAAACAGCAGTATTCAAGGGACAGACAGAGAAATAAACTGAGAAGAAGTCTGAGAATGAATGAATAATGGGTAAAAGAAAAGCCAGGAGACCAATGGTAAGAGAAAAAAATTGGATAGTTTCAAAAAAAAAAAGTGTCAGATGATGCAGTGAAGTCAATGAACATAAGACTTGAATTTGGACATGTCAGGGGCCATGGTGGACTCCATCATAAGGCATGCAGAGATCCAAGGAACAGACTGATGGGCTGGCCAAAGACTTGGGGAGCCAGAGGGCAGAGGTTTACCTGCAAGGGTGAGCAGGTGTCCACAGGGCTGGGTCAAGTGCAGGCTTGATGTCCAGGAAAGGCTATTAAGGATTTGTTGAACACTACACAAAATGTCAAATCTGGGATTCTTTTTAAACCATAGGCTTCTTTAACTCTGAATTTTAACAACCTAACTATCTAGGAGCACTTAAGAACTGCATTTTTCCCAGGCTTACGAAGTGCAAAAGAGGAAACCTCCTACTTTGCTAAGGAGAGAATCCAATTATTGTCTAACCAAGGTAATTTAATGGCTAAGTAAGATAATTTAAAGAATCTGGAAGAGTCATAAATGCAAATAAGTAATTTTATATAATGTGTATCTACCCCTCCCAGCTGAAGTCACTGCAGATCTAGCTCTATTCAGTCCTAATGGGACCATGCCCAGGTGACCTGCTAAGTGGGCTTTGCAGCCCTGGATCTGGGGTGCAGTATAGCTGTGGGGTGAGCCTTGACCACTCTGAATCTCAGCCTCCTGCAGGGGCGTCCTGGGTTTGTCTGACTCATGCCCCTTAGTGTCTAAATCCGCAGTGGATTTTGCTCTCTTCCTATCTAGACTTCAAGGTCACTTGCTGCCTGTACTCCTACTGCCTTCCTCTGCTACCTGATAAGAACTTACTGTACCCTGACATTGACCTGAATCAGACCTGAATTAAGCCTGAGTTTTCCCCATCCCTCTGGGACCTCAGCACTGAACCAGCAGAGTAAGTTTCCCACAGTCTCTCTCCTGCTGCCTTCAACTCCCTGCTTGGCTGTGTTCCCAAGGGCTCAGCTTACTGGCCCCCATTTATTAAAGTGTATGAGTTTTAATCACAGATAAATAGCTATTTTAAGAGAAAAAGCATTCAGTTTGCTTCTGTATTTTTCCAGAGACAAAACTGAAGTTAAATTAAGGGAATGAAGTATCACATTCAAGTCAAAGCAGTGGGTACTTCTCTTGAAAACCTGACCCAGATGTCTCTATTTTGTCAGTGATGGGAGAGAGCAAAGGAGAGGAGATTTTGCATTGGAGATTTGCTGTTTTGCAGTGAACAAGGATGTATGAGGATGTCTGTGAAAGTCTTGCTTCAGGATTAAGAGTCCAAACTAATGTTTTAGGAATTGGTTAAGAAAAATCTCAGATGTGATTGATATCCTGTTGTAATTTGGTTGACAAATAATCTAGACAACATTTTCTAGAACGAAATTTGGCATTTTTCCTGTTGTAAAAACAGATACATTAAAGAATGAAAAATTTATTGTCTCGTGAAGCTATTTTTACATTTGAGGTTAGAGAATCAGATGGAAGTATCTTATGGTAAAAAAAGCTATACAAGTTTAAAAAATATGGTTCTGCTGATATGTGTCATTGTAGTACAACTCCAGAATTGATTCTATCCTGAGTATAATCTTATCCTTCTCTACTTGCTACATCCTTAAAAAAAAAAACTATAACTATAAATTGGTCCATAGTTTAATTGGCCTTGGGAACATGTTTGGCTATAATACTTAAATTTTAGGGTTTTGATTTTTTTAAAAATAGTAATCATTGATTATTTTTATTTTAAGATTTTTTTGTGAACATTAACTGATTTTAATGTGCCTTTAAAAAAAACCCTGTTACACCAATATTTTAGGGTGCCAGATATATTTTCTGCTCTCATGAAATATTTAGGTAGTTTTTGGCCAGAGAAGATCAATAAAATAGGGCTGAACACTTTGTCAGTATATTGAGATTCTTTTCATTCCCAGACCACAAATGGACAGGAGGAGCTTTGCTCTTAAGAAGTGAGTATTTAACCACTAAAAATAGCTCATAGAATGTGAAGTCACTAAAAGGACCTCATGAGCATGGGAAAATGAGAGCCCTGTGATTCGCTTTCTGTGATAAGAGAATTTTGAAGTACATTAGGGACTGTGATGGGACATCAGACTGACTCCCATTCTTCCCCAGAGGCGCTTATTTTGGGAATGCTTACAGATAATAAAAGCATGTTTGTACACTAAGCACTCGGAAAGAAAATATACTGTGTCAGTGGCAGTAGAGGCAGCCCTCTCCTCCAGCAAAGTTAGGGCTCCATTTGTGGAGAAATCAGATTAGGAACTTCATTAGCCTTTCAGATGCCTGGCGGTGAGGCCTGACTGCGTGAGGTTAAGGGGGGGGGGCAGTGAGAAAACCAACAGCTGTAGGAATTAGTGTTAATCGAGTGGATGTGTCTGGTGGGTGATTCAAGCAGTTGGAAAGACTTCAGAATGTACTTTCTCCTCTTCCCATCTCCCATTAATCCCTGGAATTGCCTGTGTCTTGCATATCCTAGAATGGGAAGTGCCCACGTGGAAATTATTTTAAGGTTAATTGCTCTTAGGGAACATGTGGCCATTGCCATGTTTCTGTAGCCTTCCCCCTCCAAATTCACATCACCCTTTCCTCTGGAGTCTATAAAGCACCCACCACCCCCAGAAGTAGAGATAGAGGTCAGGCCTGTAGCTGGGAGGGATGGCAAACTCAGAGCAGGGAGGGGCGTGCTCTCCCATCCCTGTCCTCCCATCGCAGACCACAGGTTGACAGTGGAGCCCAGCGTTAAATGGGGTGGGCAAGATTGAGCTTCGGCTTCTTTGGACTCAGGCGTCTCTATCAGGATATCCATAACTACATTCGCTTCCTTTCTCACATCCTGCCTTCAGCAGACTGGACCTGTGATAGGCATGGAGGCTCCCTCTGGCTCTTAGCACAGGGCATGGAAAGGGTCTAGAAATATTACTGCTGCTGGTGTGAGGACAACAGAATCAGACAGCCGGGGAGTTCTAGTAATGGAAGATGGACCCTGCTCTGTTAATCAGACAACCAAAAACTCCATTTGAAGTAATTCTGGGGAGAGTTAGGAGTATATTAAATATGTGTCAATTTTCATGTAAACTTCCTGTTAGTTTGTTTTCGGCAGTTGTAGCCTACAGAAAATCACGTGTGGCTTATTCAATGATTACAGCTCTAAAGAAGAGCAGTTGCAGCAAGGAAAGAATTCCCTGTCGACACCTCTTGGCTTACATGTATTAATGCTGCTTTCGGGTCCTTAGGACATACATGATTGTAAATATAACCTTGTTTCATTCCTAACAGCGACAATATGATCTGATGGCTTATATCTTTATAGAAAGAGTAGGTCAGCCCTTGTTTGAGATCCTGCCTCTTCTACTTATAGGTCCTTGGGCAATCACTCAACAGCTCTGAGCCTCAGTGCCCCCATCTGTAAAAATAGGAGTAGTAACACCACTCAGAAATTTTACTGGAAATAATATAATGTGCTTATTATATCTGCCACATTGCAGGTATTCAATAAGTAAGTAGTATGTATAATTAATTATTATTAATTAAAATCTCAGGTACTCCTGTACTTTAGATATTCCTGGTAATCATTAAAGAGGCAGCTTGCATTGCCCTTGTTCCCAATCTTTTTATATCCTCTCTCGGGGTACCTCATCAGCCACTGAATTTGAATCTCTAAACTTGTGGTTCCTAATCTTTTACTGCTGAAGAACCACTTGGAAAATTTGTTAAAATGCAGGGTCCCTGGTCCCTACTATAGAGATGCTAATTCTGTAGATTTGCAGTGAGGTCCACAAGTGAATTGTTAAAGGCATCCCAGGCATTTTTGTTTGTTTGTTTGTTTGGGGTTTTTTGGCCACACTGTGCGGCATGCGGGACCTTAGTTCCCAGACCAGGGATCCAACCCGTGACCCCTGCTTTGGAAGCACGGAGTGTTAACCACTGGACTGCCAAGGAAGTCCCTCCCAGGTGTTTTTGATCCAGGTAATCAGACTGGACCACAGTTTGAAAACCAAGTCCTTGGATATGAAACACCCTGCAGCAACCTGAACCTTTAGCCTCTGCTAAAGGTGATGATGCTGCTGCTACTTTGCTATCGTTTACTGAGTAGCCAACTATGTTCAAAGCATTATGCTAGGAACTTTACACGTTATTTTATCTTAATAACAGTAATGCTACAATAATTAGTGTCCTGGTTTTATATGGAGGAAACTGAAACTGGAATATTCCAGATAGCCCCTTCACTCACATGTCTGGTCGCTGGGCTGAGATGACTGGGAAAGCTGAGGACTAACTATTGCTCCCTCTTTATTTTGTGTCAGTCATTCTCTATATACACACAGACACACACAAACACACATACAAATATACATATATGTTTTGTACACACATACGCAAATATATGTATATACATATCCATACATGTATGTATTCCTAAGCAACATAGTAATGTTTGTAATATAGGTTCCCATTGTTATATGTTCTATAGGGTACTTATTTATGCTGCTATATAATACTCAAATAAATATAATACATGTTGAAGAACATCCAGTGACAAAGGATAGTATATGTTGAGTCTGAATTGAATTTTTAGAGCAGCATTATTCTGGCATGAGTTTAGTTAGTCTTTCTGAAAGCTCTTTCCAAATAAGGTAGGATTCTGAAAGGCATTCTCTGACTGAATACAGAAGGGAATAGAGCGGCATCTCTTGGCATGGGTCATTATCACAGCCTGACGGCTTCTGAGTGGGCATTAAACCGGGTCCAGCTCTCTGCAAGGTTTAGGATGAGCCACAGAAGGCCCAAGCAGGCTTAGGGTCAGGCAGCAGTCAAGTCCGTTGGCACATGTACAGGACTGGGTAGAGATTTCTTTTAACACACAATTAAATTATCTATTCCCTTGTCAATGGCTGTTTGTGTCGTTTCCAGTTTTTGCTGTTAAAAATAACGCTGCTGTGAACATTTTGGACATGTGTCCTGGTGCACATGGGGAACTTTCTCAAGGAAATATACCGAGAAATAGAAGATTGGAGTCACAGTGTATGTGTGTCTTCAAGTTTATTAGATAATGCTAAATTGTTTTCCAAAGACTTTGTGCTAGTTTACACTCCCACAGCAGTGTATAAGACCTGCTGCTGTACATTCCCACAACACTTTGTTCCTTTGGCTTTTGATGAATGGACAAATCCCTTGCTAGTCAATTTGTGAAGTGATAGGAGAGTTTAATAAAAGCCACATTATGGAACTTGTACAGAATCAACATTAGGGATCTTCAGGCAGAGAGTTTGGTTTATCTGTATTTTTTTAAGTATCGAAATGTCTTGCAGAGTGCTGACACTAGAGGTTTAACGTATTCATATTCACTTGACTGTTGAGCTCTAGTCCCTGAATTGCCTTTCTATCTGGCTGGTGTATTTTAAAGATCCTTCACATGCTTGTATGCGTTATATCTGCTCAAAACAGGCATAATTCCAATCTATCATGTAGGATTTTTGTGTGGGTTTATAATAATGGGTTAATGTCTGAAAAGCATATGTAATGTTCATATAAGCAATGAGGTCGGTACATCAAAACAGAAGTGGAGGGATACTCAGAGGTCAAGTTAACAAGAGAAGACGTAAACACAAGAAATCTTTCCATGTCTTTATGTACAGCAAAATTTCAGATGTAATTATTTAGGGAGAGCCAGGATGCAGAACAGCTGTCTGCCTAGTTTGGCAGGTGCTAGATCTTCAGCCAATCTCTGTAGTGGTAGCAAATTAAGGTCACTGGGAAAGGCAGCTCTTGCTGTTCCTGTCACTTTTCTAACCATCTGAAAAATGATGCAGTGTTGTTCAGCAGGAAGTCTAATAAACCTTCAAGGAATCACCGAAGGATATGGAGAACTCGCAAAGCCCAGGGGGCAGGGCATTGGAACACTAGGAAGAAAAACATGGAACTTATCCTCTTCGCTACTAAATTTCCGGAATGAATCCTGCTTAGGTTGATCATGGCTGTGAGTTAATATCTCAGTGCCCTGATGAGTGTGTGAAATTACGTGGAGACTCAGCGCTATCTTTGAGAGACAGGTGTGTCCACTTCAGAAAACCACCAACCTACTCAGCAGCCCTCACAACAATGGCAATCAGCACCTGAGTAGTCAGCATCTGAGTCAACGGCAGGAAGGCATCGCTGGGAGGCAGCCAAATTCCCTTTAGAAATAAAATTCAGGTCAGTCCAAGAAATTCATATTGCATTTCTATTATGTTCATGGCAGTGAATTGGACATTGCAGGGGAGACAGAGATAAAGGAAGACAAGAGAGCATGCTTCAAGGAGCTTGCAATCAGACATGGTCTCTGCTTAAAAAGGGAAGAGAGGCAAGAGGAAAAAAAGTCACGTCTGTTGACAAAGCTAAAATAAGCCTTCACCCCACCTGGCTTTCAAAATTATAATTTGCAAACTTAACATCAGTGATTTTCAGAAAAAGATAGGGAGCATACATAAAGGAACTGGTACTTTCGTATATATGTTTTACTAGTGAAAGAGAGAACAGGTGTAGAACAAATTCTCTCTGAAATGGAGAGCTGGGGAGAAGTCAGGTCTCTCTTATCAAAGAGATAACCATCTTTGGAAACGTGTTTGCTTCTGTGTGTTTGATACTGCGGCAGGGTGAACTGGACCAGTGTCAGCCCAGAAAAATTGGAACGCCCCAGTATATCTGGAAGCAAATACTCCACAGATGGAGAGAGAAGTGGAAGGTTAGCTCAGACCACTTGATTTTAATTAAATGGCTTTCCATTTTGTGAACTTGGAAAAGGCACGCAGAACTGATAAAGTTCATATGACACTGACTCTTTCTTTAACGCCTAGATAAAAACAAGAGCAAGTCTGTGACCACTAACTGTGGGACCTGTCGCCGTTTCCCTTCCTAAGGGGGGGATAGTGTTCATACGCCTGGGAGTAAGTATGAAGTATCTGAGAAGCACAAAGTCACAGAAGGAGGCTTTAATCACCTTGGCATGTATCTGAAGAGAGGGTGGATGTAGCTGTGATTTTGCTGTTTAGGGATGTTTGACGGAACACCTTTGAGGGAGGGAACATGGGTTCATGGTTAGTAGAACAGACGGACTGAAGGGCGACCCAGTCTTGCTTCCACAATTGACTCCAGCCGTCTTGGGTCACATTTAGAATGCAGACATCCAGAAACTTCATGAGGCCAGATGCAGGAAACTTGCCAGGCTCCAGGTGTACACAAAGTTGGGAGTGAACTAGTTTGTAGCTTAGAACTAAAGCTGACTCAGGTTCTCTTCCTGCTGAAGGCTTTATAAGACCCTAGAGCAGAAAGGAAAATAAAAGCAGTCTATAGTTGCTTCTGCCATCTTCATTTTGCCCCGAATGTTATTAATGCCAACCTTTCCTCCCTCATCTCATACATATTTTTCTTATTTAGAATTAATTAGCCAGAAAATATAGTAGCAGCCATTACTGACATTCTAAGATTGAGCATACAATGTCTAGGTCAGTTGTCCTCAATGGGGGAGATTTTCCCGCAGGGGAATATCTGGCGATATCTGGAGACGTTTTGGGTTGTCACAACTAGGGAGGGGATGCTAATGGCGTGTAGTAAGTAGAGGCTAGTGATGCAGCTAAATATACTACAGTGCACAGGTCAGTGCACTGAGTCCCAGAAGTCAGTCGTGCTAAGGTTGAGAATCCCTGGTCTGTTAAGATCTGATTTTTTTGCAGAGAAAATCTTGGAAAGGTTGGCAGAGAAAATCTTGGAAAGGTTGAGTGGGGTTGGATGAAGTTGTGCTGGCAGACCTAATTTTATAAGGTTTTAATTTCTCCGTCAAATCTGAATGAGATCCTTGCTGGATAGAGTAATCTTGGTTGTAGGTTCTTCCCTTTCATCACTTTAAATATGTCCCTTCTGGCTTGCAGAGTTTCTGCTGAAAGATCAGCTGTTAACCTTATGGGGATTCCCTTGTATGTTATTTGTTGTTTTTCCCTTGCTGCTTTTAATATTTTTTCTTTGTATTTAATTTTTGATAGTTTGATTAATATGTGTCTTGTTGTGTTTCTCCTTGGATTTATCCTGTATGGGACTCTCTGCGCTTCCTGGACTTGATTGATTATTTCCTTTCCCATATTAGGGAAGTTTTCAGCTATAATCTCTTCAAATATTTTCTCAGTCCCTTTCTTTTTCTCTTCTTCTTCTGGGACACCTATAATTCTAATGTTGGTGCTTTTAATGTTGTCCCAGAGGTCTCTGAGACTGTCCTCAATTCTTTTCATTCTTTTTTCTTTATTCTGCTCTGCAGTAGTTATTTCCTCTACTTTATCTTCCAGGTCACTTATCCATTCTTCTGCCTCAGTTATTCTGCTATTGATTTCTTCTAGAGAATTTTTAGTTTCATTTATTGTGTTGTTCATCATTGTTTGTTTGCTCTTTAGTTCTTCTAGGTCCTTGTTAAACGTTTCTTGTATTTTCTCCATTCTCTTTCCAAGATTTTGGATCATCTTTACTATCATTACTCTGAATTCTTTTTCAGGTAGACTGCCTGTTTCCTCTTCATTTGTTTGGTCTGGTGGGTTTTTACCTTGCTCCTTCATCTGCTGTGTGTTTCTCTGTCTTCTCATTTTGCTTAACTTACTGTGTTTGGGGTCTCCTTTTCGCAGGCTGCAGGTTCATAGTTCCCATTGTTTTTGGTGTCTGCCCCAGTGGCTAAGGTTGGTTCAGTGGGTTGTGTAGGCTTCCTGGTGGAGGGGACTAGTGCCTGTGTTCTGGTGGATGAGGCTGGATCTTGTCTTTCTGATGGGCAGGACCGTGTCCGGTGGTGTGTTTTTGGGTGTCTGTGACCTTATTATGATTTTAGGCAGCCTCTGTGCTAGTGGGTGGGGTTGTGTTCCTGTCTTGCTAGTTGTTTGGCATAGGGTGTCCTGCACTGTAGCTGGCTGGTCGTTGAGTGGAGCTGGGTCTTAACGTTGAGATGGAGATCTCTGGGAGCTTTCACCATTTGATATTACATGGCGCTGGGAGGTCTCTGGTGGACCAATGTCCTGAAATCGGCTCTCCCACCTCAGAGGCACAGGCCTGACACCTGGCCGGAGCACCAAGACCCTGTCAGCCACACGGCTCAGAAGGAAAGGGAGAAAAAAAGAAAGAAAGAAAGAAAAAAATAAAATAAAGTTATTAAAATAGAAAATTTAAAAAGTATTAAAAATAAAAAATTTAAAAGTAATACAAGAGAAAGAAAGAAGAGAGCATCCAAACCAAAAAACAAATCCACCAATGATAACAAGTGCTAAAAACTATACTAAAAAAAAAACGAACCAGAACCCTAGGACAAATGGTAAAAGCAAAGCTACATGACAAAATCACACAAAGAAGCATAAACATATACACTCACAAAAAAAGAAAAAGGAAAGAAATATATATATAAAAAAAGGAAGAGAGCAACCAAATCAATAAACAAATCTACCAATGATAATAAACTCTAAATACTAAACTAAGATAAACATAAAACCACAAACAAGTTAGATGCAGGAAGCAAACCCCAAGTCTACAGTTGCTCCCAAATTCCACAGCCTCAATTTTGGGATGATTCTTTGCCAATTTGGGTATTCCACAGATGCAGGTACATCAAGTTGATTGTGGAGATTTAATCCACTGCTCCTGAGGCTGCTGGGAGGGATTTCCCTTTCTCTTCTTTGTTCGCACAGCTCCCAGGGTTCAGCTTTGGATTTGGACTCGCCTCTGCAGGTAGGTAGCCTGAGGGTGTCTGTTCTTCGGTCAGACAGGACGGGGTTAAAGGAGCAGCTGCTTCGGGGGCTCTGGCTCACTCAGGCGGGGGGAGGGAGGGGTACGGACGCCAGGCAAGCCTGCGGCGGCAGAGGCCGGCGTGACGTTGCAGCAGCCTGAGGCGCGCCGTGTGTTCTCCCGGGGAAGTTGTCCCTGGATCACGGGAGCCGGGCAGTGGCGGGCTGCACAGGCTCCCGGGAGGGCAGGTGTGGAGAGTGACCTGTGCTCGCACACAGGCTTCTCGGTGGCGGCAGCAGCAGCCTTAGCGTCTCATGCCCGTCTCTGGGGTCCGTGCTGATTGCCGCGGCTCGCGCCCTTCTCTGGAGCTCGTTTAGGCGGCTCTCTGAATCCCCTCTCCTCGCCCACCAGGAAACAAAGAGGCAAGAAAAAGTCTCTTGCCTCTTCAGCAGCTGCAGACTTTTTCCCGGACTCCCTCCCGGCTAGCCGTGGTGCACTAACCCCTTCAGGCTGTGTTCACGCCGCCAACCCCAGTCCTCTCCCTGCGATCCGACCGAAGCCCGAGCCTCAGCTCCCAGCCCCCGCCTGCCCCGGCGGCTGAGCAGACAAGCCTCTCGGGCTGGTGAGTGCTGGTTGGCACCGCTCCTCTGTGCGGGAATCTCCCCGCTTTGCCCTCCGCACCCCTGTGGCTGTGCTCTCCTCCGCGGCTCTGAAGCTCCACCCCTCCGCCACCCGCCGTCTCCACCCGCGAAGGGGCTTCCTAGTGTGTGGAAACCTTTCCTCCTTCACGGCTCCCTCCTACTGGTGCAGGTCCCGTCCCTATTCTTTTGTCTCTGTTTTTTCTTTTTTCTTTTACCCTACCCAGGTACGTGGGGAGTTTCTTGCCTTTTGGGAGGTCTGAGGTCTTCTGCCAGCGTTCAGTAGGTGTTCTGTAGGAGCTGTTCCACATGTAGATGTATTTCTGATGTATTTGTGGGGAGGAAGGTGATCTCCGCATCTTACTCCTCCGCCATCTTGAAGGTCTCCCCAACAACATATTTTGGATGGTCATTGCTTGAATATTTATTCTCCTTCAATTTATTTAAAGTTAATTCAATAATTTGTATTTATAGCTCCATTATTAATATCATTTGTTCAGAAAGTGAACCAAGCTAAAGATTGTGCTTGAAACCTGCAGAAATGTCCTACACCTGGCTGTGTTTACACTTCATGATCTTTCAGAGTAACGGCTGCTTCTAGGGCAGATGGCATGGTGACTCATTTTGCTGGGCTGAACTCCACAACTTGGTACATGGCAGAGATTTGGAGATTTAGTGCAGGTGCCCAAATATTAGTTGCCCTTGAATAGAAAGCATTGTTAGAGGATTCTTGAATTTTTTTTCCATCTTGAACATATGAATATTTGGGGATATAGGTAAAATAATCAACTATCTAACTAAAAATATTTAATAAATTTGGTACTATCTACACATTTAAAGTACCATTATTATATAATATGATAATTGAGCAGTATTTTTTCCACTTCTAACTTTTGTGAAACAATATTGCTCAACTTGTCACATGTATCTTTAAACAGTGGGTCTTCATCACCACCAGAGCAACTTTTTAATCTCTCTCCGATCACATTTTCAACATCATATTCCATATATTTTTGAGAAGTGCTACTTTTGAATTATGTATGATGTTGTAATTAGAAATTCTGTCCTGCACCATAGGTGCCTATTCACATAATGTTAAGAATTATTTTTTTATTCATCTTTTAAAATGTGTATTTACAGTGTTCACTTGTAATTGGTCATATATCTACAAGAACAATGATTATATATGTTCAGAATAATTTTTTTACAAGTTCTGAAGGTGACTTCTATCAGTGATAGAGGTCATTACAGTAGAATTTTTCTACCATAAACTATATTTTTTTGTTCATAATAAAGTAGTTGAAATGACATCCTCTAAGGTGACTAAGTCTGTAAGGTGATTCCCTCTTTTTAAGGTATAATTTCTTTAGGGGAAAAAAATCTCTGACCTAAATATGTGGGCATACAAAGCATGTAACTGTGTATTTTTCTAATTTGGTTCATTAGGTGTTATTATGAGGTTTATACTTGGTTTTACTCTGAGCAACTCATTTATTACCTGACCATAACTTGGATATACAGAGAAGGATCTAGTATGGTATTCGGAAACTGGTTTAAGAAAAAAATATATTCTAAACTCAGTTAAATTTTGCTTAAGTAATTCATTGAAAAGCTACTTCCTAGGTTATCCTAAACCCTGTTCCAATCCCTAAACTGTAGAAAAGACTCTCACTTATTGCTTAAATGAAAACTCCCTAAATAATGTCCACATGGGGGAAACCACAGAGCCCAGGTGCTCTATGTGTATGACTTCATCCTGAAACTACCACATGTTTACCCCCAGAGAGGTAGCAATATGTTTCTGAAATAATATGTAGATTAAAAAAAAAAAACTTTAAGGAAAAAAAAATGAATAAAACATCAAGCCAAAGTACATGGTTTCCAGGTGTACATCCAAAACAGCTTTTTGACAGATGTAAATATTTCCTGAGTAATTACCCTTATCTTCTGATGTGCATCCTTAATGTCATTTAAACAACATAAATGCAAGTTAGGCAGTTAAAAGAGAATTCCACCTGGATTTCAACCTCAGCTCCAACATTTGCTACCTAGGTGACCCTGGACAAGTTACAACTTCTTTTCACCTTTCTTTATCTCTAAGGATGATTCTCAAGGTGACTGCCAAAAACAGATGAGATAATATACTTGGAAATGCCTAGCACATAAAAATAAGTTGAAACTGATTAATAAAAGTATAAAATTTTGCTGATAGTGATTATTAGTTATGTCTGATTGCCAATAATTTATATCTACCATTTTGATAGTAAGAGTTTAGAATTTTTTTTGAGGAGCTGTAATAGTATTCTATATATTTTGAGAAAAATCATAAATAGTTTTGCTTTCAAAATCTGGAATAATGAAAGCTAGGAATGGATAAGCCATTTCAGGCTTTTTTTTTTTTTTTTTTTTTTTTTTCAAAATGAGGTTTTTCCCTGGTCCAGTTTTCAGTGGAAATGGGATATATAATTTTCCTTCCAAGTTTGGAGTCCTTTATTTCCTGGAAATTTTTCACATTAAGGTATCACTTGTTCTTTGTTTACTTGGGCCTATGGCCATGTTTGAATCAGGCCAGAGTATAAACTTTGACCAAAAAACTGAGACTTCTGGACAACACAGCAAACTAGCACAGGAGACTGGCTCTTTTCCCTAAACTCAACCTGGAAATGCTACACAAGCAACAGGGAGGATGATTGATAACAGAAGCAGTACAACTCTAGTGGTAACAAAGGGTGTTAGGGTCATTTTCTGGGAGGTGAACAGCTGTCCAAACCTGAAGAGAACCAGATGCTGCTAACTGTGAGAAGGAGCTTTCTAATTGTCCTCATCTCTTCATCCTACATTGCCCTGAATGAATCATTGTTTTCTCCAATGCACTGTAGTGAGGGGACACAGCAACCCTGTGCCAACACCAGTGGATGAGCAAGGTAATAAAGTGCTGGGGGTGGGGACTGCTGATAGCTACCATCTCAAGTGGGGAGGCTGGTACCCTCTCCTTGCTTAATGGAAGATTATTACAACAGAGGGAATCAGACTCCAGAATAGCAGTGCCTGGGCAAAAGAAATGGGAGTTCAGTGAATGGCAGGATTGGGGCTTGGGTTGGAAATAGAGGCTTCCAAATTTGCAATAATAGAGGCTCTTCTCTCTAAGTCATTTCCATACCCACTAAAGGTACCGGGAGAAGAACACATGCTAGGTCTGAGCTTTGATCTCTACTCCCAAATAAGTGCTACCAGCTAAGGTAATCAGTAGTCCTAGCAGAATTTAAGCTCATAGGAAGAGGAAAAAAAAAATGGTTAAAAAAGTAAAGGTAATTAAGGAGGTGTACTAACCCTTAAAAGAAAAGTAGGTACTGAAGAAACTCATCAGAACAAGCTGAACTAATGGCCCAGATAAAACAAGAATTTAAAATAAATAGCTATCTACAGAGAGGAGAAGTTATTGCAAATATGAAGCAGGAACTATCAGTAAAGAAGAAGAATCAAATGAAGATAGGAATAAAACATATAACAGAAGAATGGATGTAGCCAAAGAATAAATCAGTGAGATCAAGAATCTAGCTACGGAGTTTTTCCTAGAAGGTGCAATAGAGGAATGGAGAGATGGAAAATATCTAAGAAGAACTAAAATATAGAAGGAAAATAGAAATAGAAAGGTCAGCTTTGATCTATTAGGTAAAACTTGATGAAGCCCAGCATTTTTTGTTGTTGTTGAAATAATGGCTAAGAATTAAAGAAAGACAGAAGAATCAGATCAAAAGGGCCCATAGAGCAAAAGACAACATCAGTAAGGAAAACCCCAAATCTTGACACATTTAATTTAAAACATCAAAGACAAAATTCTAAGTGTCTAAAAAAAAATAACATCTCACTATAAATTAATTGATATCAAAATTCTCAATGGCAGCAGAATATTAAAATAGTATTTTTTAAATATTGAAGGAAAATAATTTCAAATTTAGAATTTTATATATAAGTAAACTATTATTTAAACACTAGATTGAATAAAATAAAAGCACTCTGAGATACACATACAGGTCATATAAAACATATAAAACCTATAGAAAACATTCTATAGAAGGTATTGTGCAGAGGAAAAAAAGATTTCAGAAGAAATAAACAATGGGAAAAAAAAAGCATGTGTAATTATTTGTATATATCTATAACAGTGCTATCCAGTAGACCTTTCTTTCTGATGGAAATGTTGTATTTTCACTGTCCAATATGATAGTCCTTAATCATATATGGGTATTATGATATAAATTGTGGCTAATATGGCCAAGGAACTGAGTTTTAAATTTTATTTAATTTTAAGGAATTTAAATTTGAGTAGCCATATGTGGTTAATTGTAACTACATTGTACAGCATAGCTCTATAATAATCTAGATTTAAAGTTCTAGATCATACCAATATATGGTGAGGAGCAGGGAACAAGCAGAAATCAGAAGATTTTGACAGCAGGCTGAGGTCCTTGTTTTGTTCAAGGGGAAGAAATAGATATTAACGGGCTCTAAAAAAATTAATAAGATTTAATACATTAGCAGAAACCAATCAAAAATTTTAATTTTCAAACCAGAAGGAAAAAACACTGATCTAATCAATGAAAGACAGAAAGGGAGAAAAAAATTAAATAAGAATAAAGGATAGTTACATAAAAAATATGAAATAGGATGACAGGATAAATCATAATAAGATAGTAATTAAAGTAAATGTAAATAAATTAAACATGCACATCAAATCACAGAGGCACCGAGGGAAAATAAAATGCCATAATACATTGTCTACAAGCGACATTTAAACTGAAAAGAAACAGAAAAGTTGAAAATAACTAGTTAAAAACATGGAAAACTATTATCAATTTTAATAACAGATAAATACAATTTAAGCTGTTAAACAATATAAGTAAAAGATATGAATATTATATTAGAAAAATAAATAGATTAAAAAGAAAATGATGGAAAAATATATACATCTACCTGTATTATGAAAAAAGATAAGTTATGAGGATAAAGTAGATAGATCAACAATTGTAGTTAATGCTGTTAATATATATTTGAGAAGACAAACTGATCAAGAAGACAAAAATGAAAAAAGGAAGGATTTGGAAGACTTGGAAAAAAACCTTGGGATTAGTAAACCTAAACAGTAGATGTAAACAGAATTTTATACTACAAAACATAGAATACACATTCTTTTTGCACATATGTGAATATTTATAAATGAAGTCTCAAATTCTATAGAAGAAAAATCATAAACTTAGAGATCAATAACAAAAAGATAGTTTTAAAAGACCTACAGAAAACCTTGTATAATATAGAGATCAAAGTATGATAAAAGTATATCATGAACAACAGAATAGCTAAAAATTTGAAAACTGAGATGAAATCGATGAATTTCTGGAGCTACATATAATACAAAATTGTTACAGGATTAAATGAAAAACTTGGATATGACAATTATCAGGGAAGAAATTAAAATATAATCAAATACCTCTTTCCCCCAAAAGCTCCAATACCAAATAGTTTTTTTTAAAATTAACATCTTTGGACCAAAGATTAACATTATTGGACCAAATAGTTTTAAATATGCATTCTACTTAACTCTCAAGGACCAGATAATTTCTTATATGACAAAAAGCTTCCAAACTCAATTAAATCTAATAACATTTAAAAAATACATAATAATTGAATATATCTTTCCCAAAGAAAATAATGATATTTCAATATCAAACATTCTGTTAAATAATTTGGAGCAATGGTCATAACCATTGAAAAAGCTGTAGTTGTATAACCTTTAAAAATGGAAAAAGGAAAAAAGATTTTTCCTATTACTACAAATTTTCAACATAATATTGGAAGTCTTAGTTAATGCAAAAGAATTAGAAAAATAAATCAGTGGTATAAGAATCAAAAGGGTAGGAACAAGTCTCATTTACTTGCAGATGATGGGACCTTTTAAATAGAAAACCAGGCAAAATCAATGGAGAAACTTACAAATTATAAAACTGAGCAAAGATATTTAATACAGGATAGATACCTCAAATCAATATCACTTTTTAATACCAAACTTGAAAATATAAAGTGTAAGACATTATTGACAGTAGTAACATTTCTAAAAGAATTCAGTAATTAACATAATAAAGAATCCAATCCTTTATGTAGTTTAGGAATTGGAAGAGGGACTAGGGTAAATCTGGTTAGCAGCTTTCCAAAGAATTATTTAAGCAAAATTTAACTAAGCTTAGAATTTAAGAAAATATTTTCTTAAACAAGTTTCCAACTATAATACAATACCAGATTTTTCTCAGTGTATGCAAGATATAATCAAGTAATATATGAGTTAGATTAGAGACCATGTCTCATAATAACATCCAGTTGACTGCCAAATTACATAGACAATGTACATAATGTTGGCAACCTCTAAATTGTCTCCAATGAAACCTGCCTCCTGGTATTCATGCCTTTGTGTAATTCTCTCACCTTGAATGTGGGTTGGACCTGGTGCCCATCTTCTAACACACCGAATATGGAAAAGGTTATGAGATATCACTTCTGAGATGAGGTTACACAGAAGCTATGGTTTCCATCTTGCTCTCCTTTTATTTTCTTTCTAGCTTCCTCTTAAGGAAGCCAGATGTCATGCTGTCAGTGGCACTATGGAAAAGGCCAATGTGGCAAGGAACCAAAGTGGGCCTTGACCACAGCCAGAGAGAAACTGATCCGGTCAAGAATCATGTGAATGAACTTGAAAGCCAATCTGCCCCCAGTTGAGCTTTTAGATGAGACTGCAGTCCCTGCTGACAAACATTGACTGCAGCCTTGTGAGAGGCCTTGAGGAAAAGACACCTTGCTAAGCTATACCCGGATTCCTGACTCACAGAAATGGTGAGATAATAAATGTTTGCTGTTTTGAGTTGCTAACTTTTGATGTAATTTGTTATGCAGCGATAGGTAAGTAATGCAGACAGTTATCCAAAATAAAATAGACTATTAGCTAAAGAGAAATGTTGATGATGTGTACTTCAAAATGAGGATGATGCTTTACTTAGTGTACTTGTGGACCAAATAAATAACAATGAACACAAACCAAAAATCTGGTCACATTTCCATTAAGGCCTTGGAATCACTGGGTCTACTTGATCAAAACTGTGTCATGAGACATGACCAATACTGTAAGTTGACTCATTTCGTGCTCATTTGAACTACTTCATACCTTGCCTTCTTATACCACGGAGCTGGAAAGCAACTATTGAATTTCCAACTTTTCTTGCAGCTAAAAGTGATCATGAACATAGCTCTGTGCAATAATATGAAGGCAGAAGTTCCCCAGAAGAGTTTCATTTTTCAGATGAAAAAAATAATTTTTCCCAAGAAAAAGGTTTTCCGTACCCCCGTATGTTCTTTCTGCTTTGAACATGAAAGTGATATTTAGACATGCAAGACATCTTGCAACCATGACCACAGGGAGGAAAAACCACACGCTAGGAATAAAGGAACAGGAAGCTGGAAACTTCCTGGGTTCCTGGAGGTGTTGCTGAGGTGAAGGGCTAGTCTAGACTCTTTGTTAATATATCAAATATGCTACTTATTAATTAAGCCACTGTGGTAGGGTTTTCTGCTATTCACAGCTGAGTGTATTCTTAACTTGAAACAGGAGAATAATTTTAGATTTTTGTATCAAAATTTTCTAGGCCAGGTAAACCTAATTTAAATTGGATACTTTGGAGGAGGCATAAATTTCTTCAGGTTATATTAGACAATAATGGGTAAAATGAGGAGAACTGCATGAATGTTCGTTCTGGATGCCACTTTTGCTTTAGCAGAAATTTAACAAAATAAAGAAAGATATGAAAAATTAGTCAAAGAGTACTGAAGACCTAAATCTTCCCTTGGTGTTGGCTTACTTGTGGAAGATCCAGTGGATTTGGACTGAACTGTTCCTGATTCCAGGAAAGTTTCAAACTCAACCCAGGTGTATAATAGCTCAAAAAGATCCTTCTTTTATTACTTTGTTTAACTTCAGGCTTATTAAATGGAATTCCTATGACTACCTGAAGTCTGGTGTTAAAATGAGAGCAATCTATCCAGTATAATGAGCCCAACTCTATTTCACCAGTTACTTTTGGTTCCTAAGAAATATATGTAAGCTATAAATTTAGGGGACCATCCAGCGCCATCCAGGAAACAGTACACTAATGGTCTGAGAGTCCAATAAATCTCCTTGTTTTATTCAGGGCACTTTGTGGCTAGAAATAGAAACCAACTCTGGCTGGATGAAGCAGAAAGAGTTTTACTGAAAGGATGTTGAGTAATTCATAGAATTGCCAGAATAGCTGAAGAATCAGACTTGGGACATAGGCAGGCACCAAGGGAGGTGACTGCTGACAACCACAGCTAAACTTCCATCTGGGACAGCCTGGCAGGGATGTTTCTCTTGTTGTGAAGGGACAGTAGAGGCCAGTGCTGGCCCTGGACAAGTTACCATCTCTAGTCACCATCTCTGGCTCTAATATCTTAGAAAGAAAAGTGTTCCCACTGCCTCTGGAACAGAATTCTCCTGACTGTCTGAATCCAGCAATTAGATTAAATAAAAATTTAAAGAAATGAAAGGTGGACAAAACTTAGTACTTACTATGTTCCAAATGATTTCTAACTTATTCCCTTACCTCGCAATATTTTATTAAATAAGAGATGATGTGAGAATGAGGAAAACAAAATACTTAAGAAAAAATATGAAAAAGGATTGGTTGTAAAATAATTAAATGAAATAGTCAAAGAATGACAAAGATCTTATTATATTGCACATATATAAGAAGAATCTAAAATGAGACTCCGGTGCACATGTTGGAGTGATTTGGCTCCGCGTGTAGTGCCGATGTAGGAAAATTAAATAACTATCTTAACTTTCTTCTCCACTCTGTTTCAGGCAGCTCTATCAGATGACCCTTTAAAATTCCCATGGTGATTGGGTATCCAGGCCTTATTTTTTTAGAAGTACAATTAGATTAAATGATTTAGAAACCTGTGCTCACCTTATACCCAATACTTTTGAATGATTATTTATACAGTTTAGTGTCTTTGGCAAATTATTTGTGCTTTTAGTTTTGGTTCCTCGACATTTTTCCCTTCCTTTCTGTTAATTTTGATTTACTTCATTTAGTTTCCACCACCTCATTTAACTGAGTTCACATGATGTTCTGAGTCATAACTTACTGTTGTAATTGTCATCCGGGAATAATCCTGTTTGTGCTGGACAGTTACGAAAGTTCTTACCAGAGACGATACTTTACCAAGTTGCATTATTCATGAGTAAAGCAAATTCACAAATGTTAAGAGTTGGAAAGAGAGAAAACCAAGAATTTGGTCTAAGGGTTTTTTCTTTAGAACTGAGGAAGACAGATGTCCTGGAAGATTTTTGGTGTCAGATGTGAACTCTAATCAGTCAAGGAGAGAGATTTGCAGAACTGGGTGGTCAAAATGGCATCCTAGGAATTTTCAGACTTGCATTCTTGAACAGGAGAGCCTAAAAGACAGTTCAAAGAAATGCTCACCCTCAAGCATTTTTATGCAAAATGATAAAATTTAGAGGAAAATTGGAAACAGCCAATTCTGAGAATTATACACAATGAACTAACTATGACGTGATCATTATTTGCGTTAATACTATTCAGTGTTTTGGAGAATTTGGTTTGTTTGATTCAAACCAGGATTCTTTCTTTTTCCAAATGACTACATTAGGTACCATTGATGTACATTCCCTCAGTACTCCTTCATTGTGCTAGTCACATGTACAATTTCTCTATTGTCTGCCTTCCCCATTAGTTTGTAAGCTTCAGAGGGCAGGAATTGGGTCTAATTTTTTCCTCTGTGTTCCTGTCACCTAGCAAATATATGCCTAACACATAGTAAATCCTTCATTATTTCTCAACGGATTGGCAAACGGAAGAAAATTGATTATATTTAGAAAATTTCATCCTGAAGATTGCCACTAAGAGTAGCATGCAGAAAGGTAAACATTCTTATTAACTCAGTCTCATTTCTTGACTCCTTAAGGTTCTGGCTAGTTTTGACTCAGTTCAAAATTCTGTGCCTGGTTTGTGATTGTCCATTGCAAATCCTTGGAGAGGACTAATCCTTGTGTTCAGTAGACTTTCCATAAATATTTATTATTTGGATATTGTTCACTGTTGAGTGAACTGGGGGTCTTGGCTGCAAAATTTTAAGTAGAGCTTCGTATGAATCTAATTGACTGTGGAATCTAGAGTTATCTTAAGCAGAGGTTAAGCCTAGAATTAGTTCTAACACATATATACATATATTCAAACATATTATATATAGTTGGTTCTAACACATTTACATATTATTCTACATATGTATCTAGTATATAATATACATAATACAGCAGACCCCTCTCCTATGGCTGATCTAGGATGACTCAATCTTTAACAGCAGGAATATGAAGGTATTCAGTTTATGTATTTATTGGGCAATAAGGATTATAACTTTTGTATAATTCCTACAAAGTCCAAGTGAGTGATAATTACCACTGATAATAACAGTGAAATATGTAAAGTATTATATAACAGTATTATATTTATAATCCTTCAATAGTTTCCATTATCCTTATACTAAAATTCAGTCTTCTTAATTTGGTTTATCATGACTCTGACTATGCTTCAGATTACTCCTTGCACATTACACTTCCACTAGTGTAAGTTTCTGATTATGCCATTCTTTTTCTAGCTTCCAGGCTTTTGTATTTATTTTGTTTGAAATATTTTTCTTACTCTTCCCCTCTTTACCTCAATCCTCCCTGCAAGAAAAGAGTTATGTCTCCCTGCTAAAAGCTCCCCTTCTATTAACTACCAATTACTTCCTCATCATTAATGCTTTGCACACAGGTACTGTTACTTGTTTGATTTTCTGTCCCCTACTAGAACACACATAAACCAGAGCACCCATTGCACTTGTCCTATGTTCCCAGTGCTGGCACAGTGCCTCCTATATGGTTAACAATATCTTTGTTGGATGAAGAAAGAATGAAAGAAGGAACATGTGGCCTAAATAGAACATATTTCTGTACCTATTAAGGAACATGTGGCCTAAATAGAACATATTTCTGTACCTGTTAACTTATCTTTTAAAATTCTTTGGTAGAGTTGGAAAACGGGCAGTAGGCCATTCCTATTTCAGCTTCTGAGGAGACCATGTGACTGACTGTTCACTTGGGGCAGTGGTCCCATTACCAATCTTATTGGTTTATATCATATACACAAACCTTGTAAAAACTCCTCAGACCACTGTGAAGCCATTCAACAAAAAGCAGATTTATAGATTTCAGGTTGAGTGTTATTTGCCAAAATATTTGTACAGGTAGGCTGTGTTTCATTACCAAGACCTTTCCTTTGGCTGTCCAGTCACTTGGGACTCTTCTATCCATCATGTTCCTCCTTTGGTTTCAATCACATCACTCCAACTGAATGCAACAATATTGCTTTCTCCCTCTTTGCCTGTTCCATCCTTTGGTCACAGATTTGGATGGAGAACAAATGAAGTATAATGGTGTGTTTAGAGCCCTTTTCCTCAACTCAGCATCTTGTCTCTGACAAGGTCACTAAGAGGGTGGAGATGGCAGAGCAATTCTGCAAGAGGTGGCTGATCCCTTGACGGTGTGTTCTTCAGAATTTAGGATCATACTCCCAGAACCTTTAATACATGTTTTATATGTTGTTATACATTTGTCCTTTCCTGATTTGAAATACTGAGTTCTCCATGTTGATTCTCTGTGCTGAAAGTTACATCTGAAATAAAAAACCTGCCTTTGTGTATCAGAAATGAGATCTGGTATTAATCCAGAAGATCTGTATTTAATTCTTGACTTGTCCATAACTGGCTGTATGACCTTGGGCAGGTCACTTTAAGACTCAGTTTTTCACCTCTAAAAGGAGAGTGTGAGAGGAATGGCTAAGGTCATTTACAGTTCTGGATTTTATGAACCATCTTTGCCATCTTTCCATGTTAACCTAAATTTCTAGTTCTCCAATTATTCCTTTGAACAAAATTGGGACACCATACACCCTAATGATAAAGTAGCACTCTGAAAACAAGGAAAACACCAAGACATGAATACTAATGAAACAATTATGTCCTGTCATGTGTCTATTTTCTTTCTACTAGAAAGGAAGCATTTCGTGTGTGGAAGTTGTGCCATTTCTAAGTAACTTAAAGAAAACACAATTTGGGAGGACCTCAAAAAATGACTGAAAGTTAAAATCATACTTTCTCTTTACACAGTTAGAAAATCAGGTGAAACTATAAAAACACTTTAGCTGCTGGGCTAGAATCTTGAGCCATGTGTATCTGAGTTCTATTTTTCCCTCCAGTCTTAACTTTTATAGTATAACACAAGCAGTATTATTATTTTGGTTACATAATTAACCTGGATACATTCTCTTAGTAAAAGGTTCTGAGAGTAAAGAGTTTCACAAAGTAAAATGGGAAAGTTCCTCTTCACTCTTCATCCTCATCCTCATTAGGTCCACATTCCTCCCCAAAGGCAATAACTGACAACACTTTGTTTGGTGACCTTCTACTCCTTACCCCAAACATACCCTTACATTCTGCCACTTCTCCTTCCTGGCTTCTGTTTCAACTGCCTCTCTCACGATCGCCTTCCTTTTTCAGCCCCAAGTCCTAAGTTTGTGAATACCTGGCCTTCTGATTATTGTTTCCATTTGAAGTGTCACCTCATCAGAGACAAGCGTTTGCTGCCCAATCTAACTGAAGTAGTTCCGGCCAACCTTACCCTATGGTATTTTTAAAGTTAGAATATGCTGTTTTGTGCCCTTCATAAAGCTGTAAAGTAATTGTACTTGTTTTTCTTCTTTTCGTTTTCTGTTTTACCTTCTTGCTGTCTGCATTGTAAGCCCATGAAAGTAGAGTAGAGGATATGCTTGTTTTGTTTGTTGTTGTGTCTCCACTATCCTTCAGGTTTTCTGAAGTAAATATTGGTGAAATATATTAATATACACATGTACATAGACACATACACAAATGTATTTATATCAGTGTACCATATTCTGTGTATTATTTATAAACTTTTTTTTTAGTTTAGTAAATCTTAGAGATCTTTCCATATCAGGATATTCTCTCAGTGACTGACTAGTACTGCACTGCATGGAAATACCCATAATGTACTAAAACTTTCCACTACAAATGGTCAAACTAGGCTGTTTCCAGTTTTTTGTAATCATTGACCATTGATTGACCATCCAGGTGTTGCTCAGACCTTATCTGTGCACCTGTGCAAGTATTTCTGTAAGGTAAATTCCTAGTAGTGGAATTAATGAATTGAAAGGATGATGTATTATTAATTTTGATGGATATTCACAAATTAAGTTTGTAAATTGGTGTTTCAAATTATACTGAATGAACTGTGATTACAAGAATTCTTGTCTGGTAATTCTCACCTCCACCAGATATTATAAAACTAACATGGTCATGTGTACTTTTTTTTTTTTTTTTTGCCATGCTGCATGAGTCATGCGGGATCCTAGTTCTCCAACCAGGGATGGAACCTGTGCCCCTGCAGTGGAAGCACAGAGCCCCAGCCACTGGACCGCCAGGGAAGTCCCTGTACTTCTTCCTTGAATTGTCTTTGCCATGTACATTCCCCCTTTCCATTGGGTTGCTTATTGTTTTGCTTAGTGATTTGCAGAAGCTTTTAATTTCTTTTATGGTCCCTTATACAAAATTGGACTTGACAATCGGAGAACAAAATAGACTTACATTAAAAATAGAACCAGTAGTGGGATTGTTGGGTCATATGGTAATTCTATTTTTAGTTTTTTAAGGAACCTCCATACTGTTCTCCATAGTGGCTGTTTCAATTTACATTCCCACCAACAGTGCAAGAGGGTTCCCTTTACTCCACACCCTCTCCAGCATTTATTGTTTCTAGATTTTTTGATGATGCCCATTCTGACCTGTGCGAGGTGATACCTCATTGTAGTTTTGATTTGCATTTCTCTAATAATTAACGATGCTGAGCATCTTTTCATGTGCCTCTTGGCCATCTGTATGTCTTCTTTGGAGAAATGTCTATTTAGGTCTTCTGCCCATTTTTGGATTGGGTTGTTTGTTTTTTTGATATTGAGCTGCATGAGCTGTTTATATATTTTGGAGATTAATCCTTTGTCTGTTGATTCGTTGGCAAATATTTTCTCCCATTCTGAGGGTTGTCTTTTCATCTTGTTTATAGTTTCCTTTGCTGTGCAAAAGCTTTTAAGTTTCATTAGGTCCCATCTGTTTATTTTTGTTTTAATTTTCATTACTCTAGGAGGTGGGTCAAAAAAGATGTTGCTGTGATTTATGTCAAAGAGTGTTCAGCCTATGTTTTCCTCTAAGAGTTTTATAGTGTCCGGTCTTACATTTAAGTCTTTAATCCATTTTGAGTTTATTTTTGTGTATGGTGTTAGGGAGTGTTCTAATTCATTCTTTTACATGTAGCTGTCCAGTTTTCCCAGCACCACTTATTGAAGAGACTGTCTTTTCTCCATTGTATATTTTCGCTTCCTTTGTCATACAGTGTGAAGTAAGTCAGAAAGAGAAAAGCAAATATCGTATAATAATGCATACATGAGGAATATAGAAAAATAGTATAGATAATCTTATTTGCAAGGCAGAAATAGAGACACAGACGTAGAGAACAAATGTATGGATACCAAGGGGGAAAGGGGTGGGATGGGAGGAATTGGGAGACTGGGATTGACACATATACCTTATTGATACTATGTATGAAATAGACAACTGATGGGAACATACTGTATAGCACAGGGAACTCTACCTAGTACACTGTGGTAACCTAAATGGGAGGGAAGTCCAAAAGGGAAGGGGTATCTGTTTGTGTATGGCTGATTGATTTTGTTGTGCAGTGGAGGCTAACACAACATTGTAAAGCAATCATACTCCAATAAAAGTTAATAAAATAAATTAATTAATTTAAAAAATAGAACATAAAATAGCAACAATACAAAAAAAATTAGGTCACTTTAATGCCAACTGGTGCCTGTGAGACAAAATTGAAAACATACATATGGCTGTTTGCCAAATTTAAATACAGGAGCATAGTGTGCTTTATACATACTTAAAAATAGACACAAATGATAACAAAACAATAATACATCCTAAAAGACGCTACTTGAAAATCTCGTTATTCATTATCCTGACATTTCTATAGGAGTTTAGAATATAATTGAGAGATTCTTCCTTCAAAAATATATAACTATGAAATGTATTACTCATTGGGCATGAATGGCTGAGTCTAGGAAAAGATAACACATAGCCAAATATGTGATGATAACTAGAGTCAAGAGTGCCAGGACAAACCATGTTAGTTTAAATTATATATTTTAAATCCACAAAGAGTAGACGTGAGTTTAACTACATAAACTGATTCCTCTTCTGTTAGATTTTTTTGGCAGACAAAAATGTAGTGGTGTGATGTTCACGTTGCTCTGAGTGTATCACTAAGGTGAAGGGCTCATCCTTTTGACTCTGAACATGAAGATGTGTCCCGTGTAACATAGTCATTATTCAATGATCAGTTGTTATGACTTCATCTTTCCTTCCCTTGTAGTTTTCTTGGGACAGTATTTTTTTTTTTTTTAAACATCTTTATTGGAGTATAATTGCTTTACAATGGTGTGTTAGTTTCTGCTTTATAACAAAGTGAATCAGTTATACATATACATATGTTCCCATATCTCTTCCCTCTTGCGTCTCCCTCCCTCCCACCCTCCCTATCCCACCCCTCTAGGTGGTCACAAAGCACCGAGCTGATCTCCCTGTGCTATGCGGCTGCTTCCCACTAGCTATCTATTTTACATTGGTAGTGTATATATGTCCATGCCACTCTCTCACCCTGTCACATCTTACCCCTCCCCCTCCCCATATCCTCAAGTCCATTCTCTAGTAGGTCTGTGTCTTTATTCCCGTCTTGCCACTAGGTTCTTCATGACCTTTTTTTTTTTTTCCCCTTAGATTCCATATATATGTGTTAGCATACTGTATTTGTTTTTCTCTTTCTGACTTACTTCACTCTGTATGACAGACTCTAACTCCATCCACCTCATTACAAACACCTCCATTTCATTTCTTTTTATGGCTGAGTAATATTCCATTGTATATATGTGCCACATCTTCTTTATCCATTCATCTGTTGATGGACACTTAGGTTGCTTCCATGTCCTGGCTATTGTAAATAGAGCTGCAATGAACATTTTGGTACATGACTCTTTTTGAATTATGGTTTTCTCAGGGTGTATGCCCAGTAGTGGGATTGCTGGGTCGTATGGTAGTTCTATTTTTAGTTTTTTAAGGAACCTCGATACTGTTCTCCCTAGTGGCTGTATCAATTTACATTCCCACCAACAGTGCAAGAGTGTTCCCTTTTCTCCACACCCTCTCCAGCATTTATTGTTTGTAGATTTTTTGACGATGGCCATTCTGACCGGTGTGAGATGATATCTCATTGTAGTTTTGATTTACATTTCTCTAATGATTAATGATGTTGAGCATTCTTTCACGTGTCTGTTGGCAATCTGTATATCGTCTTTAGAGAAATGTCTATGTAGGTCTTCTGCCCATTTTTGGATTGGGTTGTTTGTTTTTTTGTTATTGAGCTGCATGAGCTGCTTGTAAATCTTGGAGATTAATCCTTTGTCAGTTGCTTCATTTGCAAATATTTTCTCCCATTCTGAGGGTTGTCTTTTTGTCTTGTTTATGGTTTCCTTTGCTGTGCAAAAGCTTCTAAGTTTCATTAGGTCCCATTTGTTTATTTTTGTTTTTATTTGCATTTCTCTAGGAGCTGGGTCAAAAAGGATCTTGCTGTGATCTATGTCATAGAGTGTTCTGCCTATGTTTTCCTCTAAGAGTTTGATAGTGTCTGGCCTTACACTTAGGTCTTTAATCCATTTTGAGTTTATTTTTATGTATGGTGTCAGGGAGTGTTCTAATTTCATACTTTTACATGTACCTGTCCAGTTTTCCCAGCGTGACAGTATTTTAATTGCGCTTTATTAAATGATATTCTAATTTAATTATATAATAAGGGTCCAGCTAGTTATTCTGTTAATGTTCTCCAAAATATTATCACATGGCATTTATATCATTCCACTTAATGCCTCTGATTGAATTAGGACTCTCAGCTTTGGAACAGCAGTGAATTGTTTTGTGCTTGGACCACAGATCATTCATTTATTTTGGGGAGTTCTGTGTAGTGGGCTTCAGGGTAGAGACAATGTACTTTGAATCCACCGTCTTTTAAGGCAAGCCATGTACTGATGTGCACAAAATGATCTCCAAAAATCATAAATTGATTGGGATTAGGTCACTTTTCATTTAGAAATTATTCAGTTGAAATTGATAACTTGGTGGGTCAAAACCAGCTGAATGTTGGAATATCATGGTTTGATCACAGTTGACATCTTATTTATTAGATTTTGATAGCATGGAGGAACAGAGACGGGTGATTTCTGCATTTCCTGCTTTTGACAAGATATGGAAATATTGCTCTACCAGGGGAATTACTATTTTATCAGCTTTACCAACCTATACAGAGTCAAGAAAGATAATAAAAACCATTAACATCACTCACTAAAGGGATTTCTATTTCTTTAACTGCTAACTCAGTTATTTTAGTAACATAATGGTTAACTCAGTAGAGGGTCTTTCTTTTAAATTATTATTCACAGGAAACCATTAAGACAGATTTCATTCTCTTAGGAAAGTAAGAGGCTTTGGGGAACTATCTGTAGGACTGCTTTTGAGGAAGACTCTAGAGGCTATTGTGATCAGCCATCTACAAACTCGTGATAGTCCTTGTTGAATCAATTTCAATGTGAGCCTTTTAGAGAATAGTTGAAGAAATGTTCTGTTAGAATAAAGATTTAATTCCACAAAGAGAGGTGGCAAAGACCCACAATATCAAAAGGTTCCTGTGAAACAGTTTGCATCTAATTAGAATCGGAAAGTGTCAAGTATAAAGAAAAAATGAAACTGCTTGATATGTTATATATATTTATATATATATTATATATGATTTGTTGCTCAGTATGTTAAATATATATGAAATTCTTTAAGTAGTTTTCATTCTCAAGTTATATTGTAAGGTAGAAAAAAGACATCTAGGCTTCATTTGCATTTACAAATGGAAAGGAAAAAAATGAGAAAAAAAATCTAGTTTCAAATTTTTTTGAAATGGATAACTACTTTAAGAAAAAATTTTGTTGAAATTGATTGAAAAGTGATATTATCCCCTCCTACTTTTCCTGATATATGTAAAGAGGCTAGAGGGTAAAAAAAACCTTGAAGTGACATGGAGAGCTTTTCCTGGATCTACTAGTTAGATAAACATAAAGAATTCTGAGGATAAAAAAGTTGATTATATTTAACATCATTTATAAAGGAAGTTTTTCTCTTAAGTTCTTCAGTATGTTGCTATTTAGGTCACAAAAGTTTGTTTAATATCAGGAAGCATAACCTTTAAATCTCAAGACTTCTGTTTAACTTGGATATGCAAAATATTCTTCTTCACTGATATTATAATATTCTCTCCATATAATTAGGAAACAATTTAGAACATTATTTTTATAATTTAGCATTCCTCAATTTAATTTTATATAGAATCTACTGATTGTACTGATTGTAGAATCATGAGTCTTTCTCATTATTTGGTTTCACAGTAATTCCCCAGTATGCTTTACCTGCAAAACCACTTTAAAATGTAATCCACATCACAAATGTTACAAATCCTGTTACAGTAGTTTGCTCAAGATTCTGCACACATTTTTTCCAGTGTGCAGTGAAGCAAAGATAACTGAGATACTATACAGTGGATGGATTTGGCATGGAAATCAACCTAAAGACCTACTTGGGTATAGCAAGCCTTCAGAATGGGTCAAATAGACATTTACAATATTTCAGTAGAGTAAAGATAAGTTCCACACAGACAACTTTTTCCCCCTCCACATATAGTAAAGGTTTAATGTGAATCTCTGGAATGATGGTATTGGCAGTATAGAGTATCAAATAGTCTGTTGGGGATTAATCGTTCCTAAATGTGATATGAAGAAGTTTCCTTACAGCACCTTCTGTTTTCTGAAGATAGCTGTAATATGTGCTGTGCTTGATTACAAGGATGCAAAATGACTTTTCCATATTCAACTGTTTCTTAGAACTACTCAAAATTTAACCATAATGGATTCCAGTAACTAGAAAGTGATTGTGTATGAAATAGACACAATAACTATTTCCACCCCTTATAATCAGAGATTAGTAGAATGTGAAGTGACCACCAAAGTAATTTGATTGATTGATTGACTTTTTTTACCTAATAAAATATTTGAGATATTAAATAAAGAGCTTTTCATAGTAACTGTTAATATCAACATCTCCATCACCCCTGCATATTCCCTCTAGAAACCCTGTTTTTTGTCCTATCTCTTCCCAACCAGTGCCTTGATTTGCACCATTTGAAATCAGTTCTCCATAAACACATCTGAGATTGAGAGGAAAAGACAAGAAAGCAGGAGTTCCTTGAGATTGTTATTTTGATGGTTTGACTGAGATAAAATTGTTACCAACCATGAGTTTTCCTTAGCTCTGTGGTCCAGTTTCTTGCTGGAGTGGCCCTTACACAGAAAGTCAGTATATGAGACCACAGTGAGAATCATAGAAGAATGTCACTGAAGGTTTGTTTATCTCAGTGGTTCTAAAATTGTCATCTGTGATCCTTTGAGGGTTTTTGAGAGTAGGTTTCAGGGGATCTGTGAGTCAAAACAATTTTCATGGTAATACTAAAACATTATTTGCCTTTTTCACTATTTATACTAATTATGCAGAAGCAACAATGGGTAAAACTTCTGGCACCTTAGCACAGATCAAGGTGGTGGCACCAAACTGTGGCGGTAGTTATTGTATTTTTCATTGCCGAACACACACACACACACACACATACACACACACACTCACACTCACACTAGTTTCACTTAAGAATATTCTTGATGAAGCAGTAAAAATGAATTCCATCAATCTCAATCTCTGAGCACACACCTTTTATTTATTTATTTTTGCGTTCCTTTTTTTATTATTTTATTTTTATTGTGGTGTATTTGTTTTACAATGTTGTGTTAGTTTCTACTGTACAGCGAAGTGAAGTAGAGTTCCCTGTGCTATACAGCAGGTTCTTATTAGTTATCTATTTTATCCATATTAGTGTATACATGTCAATCCCAATCTCCCAATTCATCCCCCCCACCCCCATTTTCCCCCATTGGTGTCCATACGTTTGTTCTCTACATCCATGTCTCTATTTCTGCCTTGCAAGCCAGTTCAGCTGTACCATTTTTCTACATTCCACATATATGCTTTAATATACAATATTTGTTTTTCTCTTTCTAACTTACTTCACTCTGTATGACAGTCTCTAGGTCCATCCACATCTCTGTAAATGACCCAATTTCGTTCCTTTTTATGGCTGAGTAATATTCCACTGTATATACGTACCATATCTTCTTTTTTTTAAATTAATTAATTAATTTATTTATTTTTGGCTGCGTTGGGTCTTTGTTGCTTCGCATGGGCTCTCCCTAGTTGCAGTGAGCGGGGGCTACTCTTCCTTGCGGTGTGCAGGCTTCTCATTGCAGTGGCTTTGCTTGTTTGAGGAGCATGGGCTTTAGGCACGTGGGCTTCAGTAGTTGTGGCTCACGGGCTCTAGATAGCAGCCTCAGTAGTTGTGGTGCACAGGCTTAGTTGCTCCACAGCATGTGGGATCTTCCCCGACCAGGGCTCGAACCTGTGTCCCCTATGTTGGCAAGCGGATTCTTAACCACTGCGCCACCAGGGAAGTCCCTGCATGTGTCTTTTTGAATTATGGTTTTCTCTGGGTATATGCCCAGTAGTGGGATTGCTGGGTCATATGATAATTCTATTTTTAGTTTTTTAAGGAACCTCCATACTGTTCTCCATAGTGGCTGTTTCAATTTACATTCCCACCAACAGTGCAAGAGGGTTCCCTTTACTCCACACCCTCTCCAGCATTTATTGTTTCTAGATTTTTTGATGATGCCCATTCTGACCTGTGCGAGGTGATACCTCATTGTAGTTTTGATTTGCATTTCTCTAATAATTAGTGATGTTGAGCATCTCTTCATGTGCCTCTTGACCATCTGTATGTCTTCTTGGAGAAATGTCTATTTAGGTCTTCTGCCCATTTTTTGACTGGGTTGTTTGTTTTTTTGATATTGAGCTGCATGAGCTGTTTATATATTTTGGAGATTAATCCTTTGTCTGTTGATTCGTTGGCAAATATTTTCTCCCATTCTGAGGGTTGTCTTTCCATCTTGTTTATAGTTTCCTTTGCTGTGCAAAAGCTTTTAAGTTTCATTAGGTCCCATCTGTTTATTTTTGTTTTAATTTTCATTACTCTAGGAGGTGGGTCAAAAAAGATGTTGCTGTGATTTATGTCAAAGAGTGTTCTGCCTATGTTTTCCTCTTTGGGTTTTATAGTGTCCGGTCTTACATTTAAGTCTTTAATCCATTTTGAGTTTATTTTTGTGTATGGTGTTAGGGGGTCTGATTCCTCCAGCTCCATTTTTTTCCCTCAAGATAGCTTTGGCTATTCAGGGTCTTCTGTGTCTCCATACATATTTTAAGATTTTTTATTCTAGTTGATAGGGATTGTATTGAATCTGTAGAATGCTTTGGGTAGTATAGTCATTTTCACAATATTGATTCTTCCAGTTCAAGAAAATGGTAAATCTCTCCATCTGTTTGTGTCATCTTTGATTTCTTTCATCAGTGTCTTATAGTTTTTGAGTACAGGTCTTTTGCCTCCTTAGGTAGGTTTATTCCTAGGTATTTTATTCTTTTTGTTGCAATGGTGAATGGGATTGTTTCTTTAATTTCCTTTCTGATCTATCACTGTTAGTATACAGGAATGCAAGAGATTTGTGTGCATTAATTTTGTATCCTGCAACTTTACAAAATTCACTGATTAGCTCTAGTAGTTTTCTGGTGTCTTCTTTAGGATTTTCTATGTATAGTATCATGTCATCTGCGAACAGTGAGAGTTTTACTTCTTATTTTCCAATTTGCATTCTTTTATTTCTTTTTCTTCTCTGATTGCCATGGCTAGGACTTCCAAAACTAAGTTGAATAATAGAGGTGAGAGTGGACATCCTTGTCTTGTTCCTGATCTTAGAGAAAATGCTTTCAGTTTTTCACCATTGAGAATGATGTTTTCTGTGGGTTTGTCGTATATGGCCTTTATTACGTTGAGGTAGGTTCCCTCTATGCCCACTTTCTGGAGGGTTTTTATCATAAATGGATGTTGAATCTATTGAGATGCTCATATGGTTTTTATTCTTCAATTTGTTAATATGGTGGATCACATTGATTGCTTTGCATATATTGAAGAATCCTTGCATCCCTGGGATAAATCCCACTTGATCATGGTGTATGATCCTTTTAATGTGTTGTTGGATTCTGTTTGCTAGTATTTTGTTGAGGATTTTTGCATCTATATTCATCAGTGATATTGGTCTGTAATTTTCTTTTTTATAGTATCTTTGTCTGGTTTCGGTATCAGGGTGATGGTGGCCTTGTAGAACGAGTTTGGGAGTGTTCCTTCCTCTGCAATTTTTGGAAGAGTTTGAGAAGGATGGGTGTTAGCTCTTCTGTAAATGTTTGAGAGAATTCACCTGTGAAGCCATCTGGTCCTGGGCTTTTGTTTGTTGGAAGATTTTTAATCACAGTTTCAATTTCATTACTTGTGATTGGTCTGTTCATATTTTCTATTTCTTCCTGGTTCAGTCTTGGAAGGTTATACCTTTCTAAGAATTTGTCCATTTCTTCCAGGTTGTCCATTTTATTGGCATAGAGCTGCTTGTAGTAGTCTCTTATGATGCTTTGTATTTCTGCGGTGTCCAGTGTAACTTCTCGTTTTTCATTTCTAATTTTATTGATTTGAGTCCTCTCCCTCTTTTTCTTGATGAGTCTGGCTAAAGGTTTATAAATTTTGTTTATCTTCTCAAAGAACCAGCTTTTAGTTTTATTGATCTTTGCTGTTGTTTTCTTTGTTTCTATTTCATTTATTTTTGCTCTGATGTTTATGATTTCTTTCCTTCTATTAACTTTGGGTTTTGTTTGTTCTTCTTTCTCTAGTTCCTTTAGGTGTAAGGTTAGATTGTTTGAGATTTTTCTTGTTTCTTGACGTAGGATTGTGTTTCTATAAACTTCCCTCTTAGAACTGCTTTTGCTGCATCCCATAGATTTTGGATCATCGTGTTTTCATTGTCATTTGTCTCTAGGTATTTTTTTATTTCCTCTTTGATTTCTTCAGTGACCTCTTGGTTATTGAGTAGCTTGTTGTTTAGCCTCCATGTGTTTGTGATTTTATGGGTCTTTTTCCTGTAATTTATTTCTAATCTCATAGCATTGTGGTCAGAAAAGATGCTTGATATGATTTCAATTTTCTTAAATTTACCAAGGCTTAATTTGACCCAAGATGTGATCCACCCTGGAGAATGTTCCATGTGCACTTGAGAAGAAAGTGTAAACTGCTATTTTCAGATGGAATGTCTTATAAATATCAATTAAATCTATCTGGTCTATTGTGTCATTTAAAGCTTGTGTTTCCTTATTAATTTTCTGTCTGGATGATCTGTCCATTGCTGTAAGTGAGGTGTTAAATTCCCCCACTATTTATTGAGTTACTGTCGATTTCCTCTTTTATACCTGTTAGCATTTGCCTTATGTATTGAGGTGCTCCTATGTTGGGTGCATATATATTTATAATTGTTATATCTTCTTCTTGGATTGATCCCTTGATCATTATGTAGTATCCTTCCTTGTCTCTTGTAACATTCTTTATTTTAAAGTCTATTTTATCTGATATGAGTATTGCTACTCCAGCTTTCTTTTGATTTCCATTTGTGTGAAATATCTTTTTCCATCCCCCCCTTTCAGTCTGTATGTGTCCTTAGGTCTGAAGTGAGTCTCTTATAGATAGCATATTATGTGTCTTGTTTTTGTATCCATTCAGCCAGTCTGTCTTTTGGTTAGAGCATTTAATCCAGTCACATTTAAGGTAATTATCTGTATGTATATTCCTGTTACCATTTTCTTAATTGATTTGGGTTTGCTTTTGTAGGTCCTTTTCTTCTCTTGTGTTTTCCACTTAGAGAAGTTCCTTTAGCATTTGTTGTAGAGCTGGTTTGGTGGTGCTGAATTCTCTTAGCTTTTGCTTGTCTGTAAGGTTTTTAATTTCTCCATTGAATCTGAACGAGATCCTTGCTTGGTAGAGTATTCTTGGTTGTAGGTTCTTCCCTTTCATCACTTTAAATATATTGTGCCACTCCTTTCTAGCTTGCAGAGTTTCTGCTGAGAAATGAGCTGTTAACCTTCTGGGAGTTCCCTTGTATGTTATTTGTCGTTTTTCCCTTGTTGCTTTTAATAATTTTTCTTTGTCTTTGATTTTTATCAATTTGATTACCATGTGTCTCGGCATGTTCCTCCTTGGGTTTATCCTGCCTGGGACTCTCTGTGCTTCCTGGACTTGGGTGGCTATTTCCTTTCCTGTGTTAGGGAAGTTTTTAACTATAATCTCTTCAAATATTTTCTCGGGTCCTTTCTCTCTCTCTTCTCCTTCCAGGACCCCTATAATGCAAATGTTGGTGCATTTAAACTTGTCCCAGAGGCCTCTTAGGCTGTCTTCATTTCTTTTCATTCTTTTCTCTTTATTTTGTTCCACAGCAGTGATTTCTTCCATTTTGTCTTCTTCTGCCTCGGTTATTCTGCTACTGATTCCTTCTAGTGTATTTTTCTTTTTTTAAAAATTAATTAATTAATTTATTTATTTTTGGCTGTGTTGGGTCTTTGTTTCTGTGCGAGGGCTTTCTCCAGTTGCAGCGAGCGGGGGCGACTCTTCATCGCAGTGCGTGGGCCTCTCACTGTCACGGCTCCTCGTTGCAGAGCACAGGCTCCAGACGCGCAGGCTCAGTAGTTGTGGCTCACGGGCCCAGTTGCTCCGCAGCATGTGGGATCTTCCCAGACCAGGAGTCGAACCCGTGTCCCCTGCATTAGCAGGCAGATTCTCAACCACTGCGCCACCAGGGAAGCCCCCTCAGTACTTTTTAATAATTAAAAGGGAGGTCCTGACACTACAGAGTTTTAAGAACTATTGTTTTTTTCCAAATACTTCTGGAAAAAATTCCAGAACAAAGGAAAAAACCTCTCATTTTGATAGTCAATAATGTTTCAAATCTAATGTAATAGCAAAAAGCAATTTTATAGAATTTTCATAAACAAAATTTTATAAGTAATTTGCCATAAAAATGAAGATTATATACTTTCCTGTTTAGTTCCAAAAGATTCTTATAATTATCATTGTGAAAGATAATATATAATTGTGTAGATTCTAATGAGAAAGATGTTATCATTATCAATGGACAAAACAAATTGTCCTTCCTTAAAATTTCACTAGAACTGAATGTTCTAGTGTCTATAATTTTTCTTTTATAAATGCATGCTATATTACCACACAACAGTTTGCATTTCAGGCTGTGGCTTTTTATTCCCAAGGAGACACTCAACAATAAACAAGATAGAACTTACATCCCTCCATGCCTTGACCAATGAGAACTCAACTTGTGTGTGAGGAGGCAGTTTGTTGTTCTACTGTTGTAGAAGGTCATCTGTAGTGGACACTATTTGGTTCCCCATATCTCTTTGCTGTACTGGAACCCCAGTCCTCCAATTGCTGTAGGTGTTGATTGTTAAGGGTTCACAGCTTTAGCCTTTTTGAAGGATTGCCCATGACTTATAGGAGCTGCTTTGCCTGTGAAGTTGTGCCATTCTTGGTGGCCTGCAGCCAACGGCTGACTGATGCCATGTAAAAGGCCAGCCCCTTGCCTCCAAGGAGGATGTCTTGTAGGCAGGACCTACTCTGTGGTGCAGTTTTTATGTTCCAGAGCTCTCCTACGATTAGGCTGAAGCTAGATCACAACTAAAACCACTTCCTACTTGGCTCTTTCTCCTTCCCTCTTGTGTTCCCTCACTTTCCTTCAGGTTCTTCCTGGGAGCAATCCCTCAGTAATAATCCTTCAGAGCCTGAGAAGAGAATCCCTGTTGTAGATCTCCCACCTTAGACATAATTCCATTTATTCTTCGGGGTGGGGCATTTTGGGTACTTGAGATGGGATCAGTGGAGTGAGCACATGCCAATTACAACCATTGTTCTTTCATTTTATCTGCTTAATTACAAATATAATTTAATAACCTAAATTTCTGTTGTCATTCAGATGATACACAATAGGGATTCATTATAAAAGTAAAGTGCCACTATTCAATCCGATTGGGGCTAAGATGCCAGAAGTTTTACCATCATTGCTTTTGATTTTTAGTATAAATATTAGTGAAAAAGGCAAATGATGATTCTCAGCTGGGATGATTTTGTCCCTCAGGAGACGTCTGATAACTTTTAATTGTCACAAATGCAGGGAGGGAGGGTACTACTGGCTGGGTTGAGTAGAGGCAGGGATTCTGCTAAATATCCTAGAATGCACAGAACAGCCCCCCAAAACAAAGAATTATCTGGTCTGTAGTGTCAGTCGTGCTGAAGCTGAGAAAACAGATTGAAATAAAAAAATTTCTCAGTACAGTGTTCATGAATGAAGTATGGCCATTCTATAAAAATTATTTGTATAACTCAAATTGCACAAATAAAGACTTGCTTTATAATATTTGTCTTCCTTAGGAGAAGATATGATTATGTCTGTTTTCTTTTACTGGCACAGCTTATAGAAACTCATGGGAGAAAATAAGCAATTTCATTGATTTCCCGCCTCCTCCAGAAATTGGCAAAAATAATGAAGGCGGAAACTCTGTTTGTTAGTTTTGGAGTTCTGCTTTATGTCAAATTAATTTGACTGACATGACTAGACCAAAAATTTTAAACAAGTGTTCTCCTTCCATATCCCCATCTTTTTATTTAAGACACAGCACTGGAGAAAACGTCAAAAAGGCAATAGCTTTTATTCGCACAGTTATATGGGGCCATTCTCAGCACTGAGGATATTCACACCTTTTAGCAGAAAGCCATTGTGCTTATAAGTAGTTCAGGAAATAATTGCATTAGAGACCTTTCTATTCTGGTTTAAATAAAAATTAATACTTTGAAGTATTATGATACACTTAAATTTTCAAAGAATAAAGCATTAAGACAAATCAATTAATTAATTAGCTTTGCCTTTGACCTTGAATGGCTCATGCTGAGTGCTATATGTTCATCACGGAAATCATGGACTTTTCATTTCTTATAAGTGTTAGTGGGGCTATTGGTTGCATCCAGATTATTTTTTTTTCTTTAACTCATTCTTGTCATAGTGATAGGTCCACTGCATGTTTTCTATTTGACTCAAGGCATTTTCAGATTCTTTGAAAAGGAAGAAGTTTCTTTCTTTTTTTTTCCTCTATAAAAGTTCTTCTACTTCTAATTATTTGTCTTCACTCCATTCTATCCCCAAATCTGGTAGCAAAATTTCCTTTTGGTTTTCTGGTTCATAAATGTGTTTACATATGAAGCTATTTCACTTTTACAATGAAAGATGAATTGGCAATAGGCTTTTGGGCTTAAATGTTTGCCTTTCGTTCTCTGTCTCAATTATCTCTCCTGGCCCAAGTTCAGGCATCTCCTTTAGCATTTACTTCTGTGATGTGTCCTGTTGTTTCAGGTAGGAACTCTAGGTGTCTGGTCTTAAGCCAAATATTCTCACCAAAAGTAGAACTGGCCCCATAAATTCCTTTGATTCTGTTCTTAAAGAAGCTTATCTTCAACTTCTCTGGTTTACTATGGATTACATATTGCAAGGGTTTGGGTAATAGATAAGGCATGAATATGTTCTAATATACTCTGTGAGAGCTGAATGGTGGTTGCATTTTTTTTTTTCCCTGCAGAAATTACAAGACATTTCTCAGTCATGTCTTTACAGTGAATTTGAAAAGTAAACACAGTAAATACAAATGAAATCATGGTCTATTTCATTGCTTTGAAATGTCTTTTTTTAAACACAGATTTGCAGCTTGAAATGCTGACAATCTAATATTTCCCCCCTTAATCTCTAAGTATAATGTGTTGTTTTTGTTTTTGTTTTTTTGGTCTAAGTATAATGTGTTTTTGTAGCACTTTTCTAGTTCACAATTCAGAAATGGTATAAAACTCAATTACAGACCATTGTATTTCCTGTATTATTTAAAATGTGCATCGGTGATACAAATTTTACCTATAATGGTCATGTTCCTAACTATGGTTTGTATAGTAATATATAAATTACAGGTGTTTGCTAGGGTTAGAATGAGATTTCTGAGATTAGAAAAACTTCTGTAACTCAAACAGTATGCCATTATGGGAATTATTGATGAGCAGTATTAGAAATAAAGTATGTTTCATATATATGATTAACTAAGAACATTTGGGGCAGAGACTGTCTTTTGCATATTTTACATTCCTTTGTCTTTCATAACCTTTAGTAAAAAATAAACTTTACTATGTAAAGATATGTTGATTTTGAAGTCAAAGCGTGGCTATCTTTTCTAGTTAATGTTTTTAAGAAAATCTATTTGTTTTCCAGTAGCTTGTTGGTTTAGATATTGTTTATTTCAAAATTTCTTCCTGTTTCCCCTCCTGCTGAACCCCTGTTTGCTGTGGTTGCTGCTTCTCTAAGAGTCAAAGAGAGAGTATGGATGGTGCTCAGCTTCTTAGGGATACAGCATGTTTTAGTGCCTTTCATACTTGACTTTCATTGCTAGTGTTGACTGATGAGATGTTACTTATCAGACATTGAAGGACTACTAGTTTATAATATTCAAGGTAAAACACTTGAAATAGTATGCAGTGTGGAGATTTCCTTCTACTGGGACAAGTTAATGACCTATCGAAAAGGAGAAAGATCTGTGCATGCTGGGAATAGTTCATATCTTTTGCAGCCAAGATCTACTTGTGGGGTAATTTTCATACCCTTTTGATGAGTCAGTGAATAGATTTTCATCTTTTAATTGCCCTCAGTTTCTTTAGAAGGGGGATTTGGGATGACTGGCTTTTAACAGTCTACTTGCTGAAAAATACCTGTAGAAAACTTGTATTTAGGAACCAGTGTATTCCTTTTCTTTTTTTGTTTTGGCAATATCACTGCACATCAATATCTACCTAGTGTTTGTATAGGGGAAAATATAAATTCGTGGTTTGCACTGCACAGACAGAGGATGTATCTTTTATTTCATTTATGTTTCCCAGAATACTTAATATAATACTGGTTATTTTGTGAGAACACAACACCTAAGTGTTGTGTGGCTAAGTGAATGACAATGAATGACCTAAATTCTGATTTATCAGTCTCACTTTATCTTTCTCTTTTGAGAAAATGAGAAAGGGCATCAAACTTTTGTTAAAATATGATTTTCGGTAGCTGGATTTAGCTTTATAAGTTGTTTGTGTGTTTTTGGTTATTCCTTGGTTATACCATAGGTGACAGAGAGATGATTGTGAATCAGAGCAGGGAAAAGTAGAAAATATATGCATGCAGGTTGCAGTAATAGACAATCTTTTGATGGGATAAATGTTGTGAATAACAGCTCCACTAGGCTCTAGTTTGCTAATCTAGCACTTTGAATTTCTTTATAGTTTATTTTCAGGTCATATTTTAACTTTATGTTTCTTACAATAACAAGTCAATTGAGCATTTAAAAACATCAAACATTTCTGGATAATATAACATTCCAAGTAGTAAAGCTTAGGCTTTTGAAAGCAAAGCAGTACAAATAAACTAGAATTTCCATAAGATTGACATAAATAAGTAAAATATTTAACTTTTGGGGAGAAGACCCTTTTCTGTGCTGGCTGGAAGGGGCATTTGCTGGTATTTCCAAGTGGGTAAAACTGAATGGAATTCATATTTAATGTGCCATTTAACAGGCATGTACAGATTTAGAAGTTGGAAAAATACTGAGACAATGTAATGTAAATTTATCATCAATTTCGTGAAATTAAACTGAAGAAAGTACTTTTCATTCTGTTTTATGGAAATCCTATCATAACATGATGAACTATACAACATAAAGCAGCACTTTGGAAATAAACTGTCAGGTAGGTGGTTACAGGTTCAAAGAATGACTCAAGACTGTGGAACATTCTTAGAGTATGTAGGAATTTATAACAAGTTCTAACAGCGTTGTTAACTGATTAAAAATACCTAATAAGCTGGATTCAATAATGGGTACTTTTAAAGAAAAATTGGCAATAAAACAATAGCATTAGTTTAAGCAGAAAAGAAAATTCCCCTGCATTCCTTCTTTTGAAAGGAAACAGCCATGTTATGGGTGTTCTCATAGTTTTATGTTGAAACAAGGCACCTTTTCAAAAACTGTCAAGTTTAGTATTTCAAAGACATGTTGAAGAACTAAGACAATGGGTGTGTAAATAAATGCGCTGATTGCATCAAAACTATTTCTAGTTTTGCTTAGAAATTTTAGAGTTTCTGAAGGGGTATGGTTTTAAAGGTTAAATATCTAACTCAATAATTTTACTTTAGTAGTAATATATGTAAGAAATGACCTTAAAGATTTCCTTTGTCTAAGAAAGAATGCCACTCAATTCAGGCCACAGTAATGTATCAACCCCTATTTAATTTTTCTGAACAAGAGCGTGAAAACATTTCAAAGAATTTTCCATTGATGTAGAAGATTCTAATTTAAATTTATTGTTTTCAAAATAGAAGAAAATTAGTTTGTCAACCAAAGGTAATTTTTAAAACACTAACTCTATTTCCAGCATGACATAAGTGAACTGCAAAGAAGTAAAAAGTACTTTGCTTTCACTCAAATAACTTGTAATTTAGTTGGTAAAACTAGATTAGTGTACAAAATCATTAGAGAAATGGTCTTTATCTTAGGGGTAAGTTTTCAGTCTTTTACCACTGATTATGTATGAGGTTAGCTGTGAGATTTTCATAAATCTCATAAGTAGATTAGGTAGCGCTCATAGGTAGAGCTCATAAGTAGATAGTCATAGCAATAATACCTACCATTTGATGAATGCATATTAAGTGCCAGGTATGATACTTGGTGCCTTAAGTACATTATTTTCACTATAATTTGGTGACATAGATATTACCTTTATTTTTACAGAAAAGAGTATAGGCCTCTTAAGGAGCTTGAAGTTAAGGAGAAACAATTTATATCAGTCTAGTAAGACACTTATTTTACTTTATTACTTAGGTATCTTTGAGAAAGAGTGGGCTCATAAATGTTATGTAGTTACATGCAGAGTCATAGAACATCTCCCACATGAGATTCCTAAGCAGTTCTTCCAAACCATAATGCTTAGTAATAAAATGCAAATGACAACAGTAACAATGACAATAAAAGGGACCAGGGCCATTTAGTAACCATTGTTAATAACAAATTACAAGTGTTTTCTCTAGAAAACAGCTTATTAAGAATTGCAGTCACACTTGATATGGTCATCAGCCATTTTTCAAGATGCCACATTTCAAGCAGGGCCTTTAATAATTCCATTTCTTGTGTATTTCAATCTCACTTCACAGTATGAAATTGCTAAGAGACATACATTTATCAAATATGTTCCATAAGATTACTTGTTTGCTATAACTTCCCTCAGTGCATCGTATTTTTGTTACATGATCAATATGAGAGTCTTCTTTCTAGAGAAGTCAACTCACTCCCTGCCTAGTTTGAAGTGGGAACTTAAAATCATTTACAAAAATCCCTCCAGTTACTTTTCTTTCCTCACCCTCCTTCCTTCTCCTTAGACCCCTCTATAAATAAACTTAATTCTTCATGGTCTGTGGCCTCAAAACATAAATGGTTACTGGAGCATCACATTTAGTTAGAAGCTGTTATATTAATGTAACAAAGTGACCTGGGCTTGGTCTGGACTCAGAAATTATTTTGAACCTGAGATGAGGAAAGACTAGAACACTGTTTATTAAAAATTATAAGAAATGATTTTGCTTTATAAGAGGACTGTATTAGTCAGGGTTCTCCAGGGAAATAGGACCAATAGAATGTGTGTATATTTATAGAAAGGGACTTATTTTAAGGAATTGACTCATGTGATCGTGGAGGTTTAGTAAGTCTAAAATCTGATGGGTGTGGCTGGCAGGCTGGAGGCTTGGAAAAGAGTTGCAGTTTGAGTCCAGAGGCTGTCTGCTGGAGAATTTCCTCTTGCTCAGAGTAGGTTAATCTTTTGTTCTATTCAGACTTTCAACTGATTGGATGAGGCCCACCCACATTATGGAGGCAATTTATTTACTCACAGTTCACTGATTTAAATGTAAATCTCATCCAAAAACTCCTTCATGAAGACATTCAGAATAATGCTCGATCAAATATCTGGGCACTGTGGCCCAGGCAAGTTGACACATGAAATTGACCATCATAAGAAAGAATCTGTCGTTGAGGGACATTTTCCTCTTGCCCTAGAAAACCATTTTATAGTTATATCTAGAGAAAATTCGGGTCTGGAACGGAGAGGTTTGAAGTTATGGCTCCAAAGAGCTGAACTGCTCTGAATTTTCTTGTTAAAGGCCATCTCTGCAGGACTTGCTTCCTTTTGAGAACTGTTTGTTTTCAAAATCTAGATTTAGACTCCCATTGTATTTTCATTATTGCTTATTCTTAGAAGTCTGTGTGTGGGTTTTCCGTCTAAGTAATATTGTAAACCATTGTTCACTGGAGGTTGGGAGCCAAGGAAGGGCTGTACCCCATGGAGTTACTTGGAGGTGGTCTAGGAGCTATGCAGGGAGGGAAAGGGAAAGGGTGGTATGGGACTATGCAGTCTTTGCAAGTTATCCTGTGGGTTACTTTCCCCCATTACTGTGGAAATTTTGGCAGATCTCTTTATAAATAACAGCCCCTTGTGTGTTGTGCTGTGGAAGATTAAGGTAAAAGAGCCAGATCAGAGTGGGAATAGCCCATGTGCAAGCCATTCCCTTAACAAAATGCCAGTGGGTGCATTTTATAAATTAAATGTTTGTGTCCTCCCAAAATTCATATATTGGAATCATAATCCCCATTGATATAGTATTAGATGGGGAGGCTTTTGGGAGTTAATAAGGTAAGGAAGCTGGAGCCCTCATAAATGGGATTAGTACCCTTATAAGAAGAAACACAAGAGAGCTTGCTTCTGCTCTTTCCTCTCTGCCGTGTGAGGAACAATTCTTGGGCATACCATTATATACTTAACAGGTCCTAATTTGGTTTTACTTTATATAATTTATCTGTGAACACACTTTTAAGAAGTAAATAATTCTATAAAACTTGTTAGAAAAATTATCAGTCCCTGACCACCCTCATTTTCATTTTTCTTTCCCTAGAAACAACTCCTTTTCAACTCTTAACTGACACTTTTTTCTGTTATTTACTGTTGTGTGTCTAATGAACAGGTGTATATTGCTAATTCTTGATATTTAACAGTGTTTTTGCTACTGCTTGGGATTTTTTGTTTGTTTTTAGGTATTAACTACAGAGTTCTTAAAATGGGAACTGAGACTTTAGCTCTTTGTAATCTCTTCCCCATCTTTCTCTCTTAATTCCTGCCCCTTCAACCCATTATAAAGTAATATTAAGTGATTTTGGTTAGATCAATATCAATACTCAGAGCTTACAGTATTAGGATCATATAAACACTATTAACACTTGAGCCATATAATATACATAATTAAAAATTTTTTTCTCTGCATTTTTTAAACCACTGGAACTAGTAACTGTCTGCTTTTAATCCCTGGTTTATCTACTCCCACAGTCTACCACTGTTCCTTTTTATAGCATATTGTTCTTGTTGCATGGATGCGACATCTTTTCTATCCAGGTAAGTGAAACAGTCAAAGGTGATCTGGCTAGTTGCCTTCTCTGGAAACCCCCAACATTATTATTCTTAGATTTTATTCTTTTTTCTAAGACTCCCCAGAAAAAGTCTCTTCCAATTCCTTGCCTGGAGTATATAAACCTCAGTTTTATATTATTAAAAACAATTTGTTGAGTTATTTTATTATGACAAAAGTGGTACCTGTTAGTAAAAATGAAATTTAGAAACACAACAAATAGGTACACAGATGTAAAATTTTAATCCCATCAGTAAGATAAAACAATTATTTATTAATTGTTTTTTTCCTGCCTTGTTTTCTTTCTCTAGCATCTAACAAAGCTGGCACAAGAGTAGACACTCAAAATTTTTTGATAGAGCAAGAATACAAAAATCAGTGTTACATCAACATACATAAACAGTGGCCAATATTTATGTGTATGAAGTAAATAGTGCATCTTAACCATGAATTTTGAAATAAATTGATATGCACACTTAAATTTGTTTTGCAAAGTGACTGTTTGAATGGAAGGCGAAGCATAGGAAGGTAAATCATGTGAAGTATGTTCCATGAAAGTGATATGAAATAAAAATTTATCAGGGATGCTGAAGATCTATTTAACTTTAGTTGGTGGTTCAAGAGGATTTATTAAGTGCTACTGCAGATGTAAAACTTTTTAAGAAGCAGGGGAAATTCTTTCAGGTAACTCTCAATCTGGAGGTTCTTTTCTTTCTTCCAAAGTCTGAGGTACGGCAGTACCCTGCAGGTAGAGAAGACATTCTGTGGACAGTGTCAGAGGAAACTGTCCCCCTTGTGCTTCCAGCCATTGAAGGGATCTTGGCATTGCTATTAGAAAGAAAAAAGTCCTGAGCTATTGGCATATGATTGATTAAGGTGTCTGAATGTTTAGAAAAAGTTTCGGTGGGTTGAGAATTCTCTGCAGTAACCCTTCAGAGCCCAATGCAAGGAAGGGACTGGCAGGTACAAAAGCTGTCAGTTACTGAATTGCCCTGGGCGGAGAGGAAGGATGGAATACAGGGAGGGGCAACAAATGCTGCCACGTTAAATAAAACAAAAAATGAAACAAATGCAAACCTGAGCAAAGTCATTTTCCAGCCTGCTCCTGGCCAAGGATTTAGAAGAAAGCTTTTTTAAAAACTTAAAGACCTTAAACGCGAATTGTTTCTGATTCTTTTTACTTTGTTATATGTGAATATATTTGTGCAAATGTGTATCATAAATAACTCTCAGTAAATTATTCATTGGATAATGGTGGTTCAGCTGATTTTATCTGAATTGGGTTTATTTGTTGTGGTTTTTTCCCAGCTTTACTGAAATATAGTTAACATAAAACATTGTGTAATTTTAAGGTGTACAGTGTGATGATTTGATACCTGTATATATTGTGAAGTATTTACCATAGGTCAGTTAACACATCCTTCACTGCATGTAAATACCATTTTGTTGTTGTTGTTGTGATGGTGAGAACGTTAAAGCTCTACTCTCACAGCAACTTCTGAGTGCACAATACAGTATGGTTAAATATGCTGCATATAGACCCCCAAAACTTACTCATCATTTTGTACCCTTTGACCAACATCTCCCCATTTCCTCCACCCTTCAGCTCCTGGCAACTACTCTCTGTTTCCATGAGTTTGGTGTTTTTGATTTCACATATAAATGAGATCATACAGTGTTTGTCCTTCTCTGTCTAACTTATTTCACTTAGCTTAATTCCCCTAAGGTCCATTCCTGTTGTTGCAAAGGGCAAGATTTCTTCCTTTTTGTGTCTGAATAATATTCCATTTATATATATATGTGTATATATATAATCTTTTTTATCCATTTACCTGTTAATGGACACTTAGGTTGTTTTCATGTCTTGGCTATTGTGAATAATACTTCAATATCTCTTCAAGATAGTGATTTTTGTTTCCTGCACATATATATACCAGAAATGGGATTGTTGTATCATGTGGTAGTTCTGTTTTTAATTTTTTTTTTAAATTAATTAATTAATTTATTTTTGGCTGTGTTGGGTCTCCGTTTCTGTGCGAGGGCTTTCTCTAGTTGCGGCGAGCGGGGGCCACTCTTTATCGCGGTGCGCGGGCCTTTCACTGTCGCGGCCTCTCTTGTTGCGGGACAGAGGCTCCAGACGCGCAGGCTCAGTAGTCGTGGCTCATGGGCCCAGTTGCTCCGCAGCATGTGGGATCTTCCCGGACCAGGAGTCGAACCCGTGTCCCCTGCATTGGCAGGCAGATTCTCAACCACTGCGCCACCAGGGAAACCCTGTTTTTGATTTTTTGATGAAACTTCATTCTCTCTTCCATAGGGCCTGCACCAACTTACATTCCCACCAATGGTGTATCAGGGTTCCCTTTTCTCCACATTCTCTGCAGCATATGTTATTTTTGTCTTTTTGAGAATAGCCATTCTGACAGGTGTGAGGTGATATCTCATTGTGTTTTTGATTTGCAGTTCCCTGATGATTAGTGATTTTGAGCTCCTTTTCATGTTCTGGTTGGCTTTTTTATGTACCTGTTTGTATGTCTTCTTTAGAAAAATTTCTGTTCAAATCCTCTGCCTATTTTTTAATTGATTTGTTTGGTTTTTGGTTAATGACTTATATGAGTTCACTACATATTTTGGTTATTAACCCATCATCTGATATAAGGTTTGCAAATACTTTCTCTTGTTCTGTAGGTTGTCTTTTCAGTTTTTCATTTTGTTGACTGTTTCTTTTGCTGTGCTGAAGTTTTGAGCTTAGTTAGAATGTTGTTATTGATGCTGAGGGCGTAAGCCTGGGTCCTGATAGAAGGGCAAGGAGAAGACAGGCTGGGATATGCTGAGTATAAGGGGCGGGTCAGAGAATGGGAGAATCAAGCCCAAGGTGCTGCAGCTGCGACCACTCTTCTCTAGAGGAAGCCCAGTCTCTTGGGAGTTCTATGGGTGGACAGGGGAGTCCTGGGATGAGAAACATCTGGGTGCTTTGGGAGCCAGAGGCTCCTCATCCCAGACTTGTCCCTAGGGAGTTTGACTTACACTACCTATCACACAAACACCAATGTTCATGGTTGTCTCCCACTCCCCGCCCCACAGAGTCACAGCACAGAGGCCATGCTAGATGTGGGAGGATGGGCTTTAGACCAAAGGCTGTGCAGGGAGGGAGTGCCCAAAGCCAGAACAGGGAGAGACCATGCATGGGTGGTACACACATCCATAGGTTTCCAGGAGCCAGAAAGGCTCAGTAGCAAAGCTCTTGGACTTCTGGGGCAAAACCTTGTAGCCCCAATCAGATGTCTATCAAGGTCCAAAGCTGCAGCAGTCCTAAGACACTATTGCATTTTCCTCAGAGCCGCTTGTTGATTCTTGCTTTTGTTGCTTATACTTTTGGTGTCATATCCAAAAACAAATTATTGCCAAGACTGATGTCAAGGAGATTTTTCCTTATGTTTTCTTCTAGAGTTTTATGACCCAGGTCTTACGTTTTAAGTCTTTAATCCATTTTGAGTTAATTTTTGTGGGTGGTATAAAATAGGGGTCCAGTTTTAGAGTTTTGCCTGTGGATATCCAGTTTCCCCAACACCATTTATTGAAGAGACTATTCTTTCCCCATTGAGTGTTCTTGGATCCCTTGTCAGATATTAATTGGCCATATATGCATGGGTTTACTTCTCAGTTCTTGATTCTTTCCATTGGTCTATGTGGCTGTTTTTATGCCAATATCATACTGTTTTGATTACTATACTTTTGTAATATAGTTCAAAATCAGGTCAATCTGTTTAAAGTCACAAAGTTTCTGAAATGGTTAATCTGAACCAGATTTTCTCATTTTGGGAAGACCAGGTGAAGAGCACACAGCTGAGAGTAAATCCTGTTCACTTTGGATATGCCTCATAGTAGACTGGTGCTGACCTTTGTGAAAGTTTTGAAAGTGATGCAGAAACATTGGGAATAGAGCATCCATGATGCCCTGAAAATTTTCAACATTATCAATTTTAGATTTTATCTCAGCGGAAAGATGACTTTTTTAGTGGAAAAAAAGTACTGTTTTATAGAAATAGTTTTTGAAGGTTATAAGCACTTCATAAAATGAGAGCCTATGGCCAAATTATTAACACTAAAGATACTGATTCAGTTGACAAAGGTTTAATGAGTTCCTGTTAGATACAGAGCGGTGTGCTAGACCTTTGGAGTATATAAAAATGCACCTGCTTGTACAATCAGATAACCTAGAGGTTAATATAGTTAGCTAATGATATTACAAATTAGCTTATGATACATGCAAATGAGGGACAATAGAATAACAAAAGACATGATAAGTAATTTTGACTGAGATATCTATCAAGATTCAACAAAGGTTCTGAGAGCTGCAGTACCTTGGAACCTGTTTTAATTCTGAAAATCTACCACATTAACTATTCCTATGAAGTTTACAAACTACGTTTATAAATGCATCAGTGGCCCTGGGAATAAAAACTCAGAACCTTTGGAAACTCCTGACAGTGACAAGAAACATTTAAGTCCTTAGGACAATGTGTTTTATTTTCACTACACTACAGAACTGTTTATGATCTCAAGTCCTACCTCAGGTAAGGAAGGACGAGACAAAAGACCCATTTTTTTTTTAGATAAAAATAGTTGATTCCAGCTGGATTCGGCTACCTTTTAAATAGCTAGTCCTGAAAGATATCTGCTTGCTGTGATGGGCACAATTTACTAATGCTGGATAGAAGTTGACTAGGGAAACTTATTCTAAAGGCAAGTAATGTGGTAATTTGGTCCTTTGTGGGAGACACTGTGTTTTGAGAAATACTGTCACACAATATCCACTCCCATTGCTCCCAGATTCCACTGTCTCAGAGCTGAAAAGAGCCCCTGACTTTGAGATGTTCCTGTTGAGCAGACAATGCAACCAAAAGCCAGTTGAAATTCACTGTTTTGGTGGGAAATATACACATAACTGACAAAGTAGTAAATGAGGTGATTTTAACAACAGAGCCCAATCCAGTAGAAAAAATATTTTACAAATGAAGTTTGAAAAGTTAATTTTCAACTAGTTTTTAAAAGACTTGAATTTTTTTTTTTTTTTTTTTTTTTTTGGCCGAGTTGGGTGGCTTGTGGGATCTTAGTTCCCTGACCAGGGATCGAACCCGTGCCCCCTGCAGTGGAAGTGCGGACTCCTAACCACTGGACCGCCAGGGAATCCCCTAAAAGACTTGAATTAAATGAAGAATAAATTAGAAAGATCTCAACTTCTCTCATACATAGGCCGTACCTAAACAAACTTGATTATTCACTGAATTTTCTTTTTATTATTAGGATATTTTTTTGCTATATAGACAGAAGGCATAAAAAACTTTTCACAGATATCTAAAAGTTAGTTTTAGAAGAAGTATGATAATTAAATACAGAATGAAATACATAGCTATTACTCAAAGTAAAAATTTTGCTTAAGGTAATGCTTTTTTGCATTTGGTCAGTCTCAGGGAGCATGACACGGAGCCTGACACATTCTCGGTAAAGGTTTGACTATGGAATATATGAATCAATAAATCTTCTTTCTCTTTATGGTATATATTCAAACACTTGATTGGCCAGTGATTGATGGACTCTATACTTTGTTTGAAAGAGGAGCACATGAACATGTATAACCCAAGAACCATATTTTCTTCTTATTGCCTAAATTACTCTCCGGATGTAATTTAGGCACTTGGATATTTGCATCTTGTTCATTTTGCTTACCATTTTCCACTCTACTAGAGCAATGGTTTCCAACAATAAGAAAAAAAAATGTATTTTTGAAAAAAATTAACACAAAACCAAATCAAAGCTTGGAAAGTTTGAGTTCAAAATCCATTGTTGGCATATTCAGAGATAGGAGGTTAAATGTCAGGTCCTAAATTATAGGCCTATTGCGGTGTGGTTTATCTTCTTTTGCCCTCTAGATACACTCTCCACCCTTGTCCACTCTACTCTGGGCTTCGGAGGTTGACCTGTTGGCTTCACATCAGTGGGTCTCTCTTGCCTTTAGGCTTTGTGTTGGGTCCAACCTGTAAGGAGACTGGAAGGAATGGAGTGAGCTGGCTGCATTTCTCTACAAACCTCATCTCTTTCTGTCTCTCCTCCGTTCCTATCTCCAGAATACTGCTCTGACTCTTACAGTTTCCTATAATCCAGCCCTCACCTTATAAATAGTCCCTTTGTTATATACTTTTGGCAAATGTATTGTCTTCCCACTGACTACCTGATACAATCTTCAATCCCAAGACTCATATTATTTGGCCAGTGAGTTGATAACATTTGTGGTACACCCGTTGACTTTAAGGTACTAGTGCACTACTCATTTGCAAGATAATCAAAAAACTTATCCCCCTTGTGGGATAGGGGAAGAAGAACATTTATTAATTCAAAAGAGTGTAATTCAGGCACAGTTTTAAAAACTCAAGATTTTTAACAAAGCCATAGTCTTATGGTCTCACATACTATTTATTTCTAGTTCTAAAAGCACCTTGAACATACCTGTAATTCATGGTTCAGTTGAGTTCAGGAAAAGCAAATATTTGTATGAGAGAACAACTTGAATCAAAGAAGCTGATGGATGGTTCTGAAGAAAGGGAAATTAATATCTCTCCAAAGCTACAAATTTTTTCAATACATCTATTCTATAATTGTCATATGGAGATATTAAACACATGATCAAAGTAATTCTACACAAAGTGATTACCATTCTTCATTTATCCATTGGTCTGGAAAAGATCTTGAGAAGTAAGGCTACAGTTAAGCATACCAGATACATTTCTAGAATTTTGGAGTTTGTTAAAAACCTAGAAAATATTATACACTGAGTTGGTTTGATGTGATGTTCCATACAATGTCATTAGGTTTGTTATGTTTGAAACAAGAAAGACTTTCCGACACTGCTCAGCTGAAAATCTTGAATTTTTCACCGAATGCCCATTAAATTACATATGTGAGTAAAAAGTGAGTATCACGTACATAATGTATTTCTTCTTTAGAACCTAATGAATGGGGACATGGTTTTAGTCTAGTTTTCACTGAATTTTTATTATAGGAAAAAAATTCACACAGCTCTCTTTGTGTATTCATAGCACTGTTGCTTTTCAGTCAGCAAATGAAAAGTTAACTTCTTATGTCCTCCTTTATAGAGGAAATTCAACTGCATTTTCTTTCGAAAATGGAACTGGAATGGAAACAAGTATTTTTCTTCTACCGCATAATCAAGATGAGGGCTGATATTGTCTAGAGCTAAAATAAGTAGTAATGGTTTGCTCTAGGGTCTGTAACTTTACACATTCTTAAGTTTTCTTTAGTCAGTGGTAAGGAAACAGGATATGTATATCTTGCCAATACCCACTCTTTAGATGTAAACGTCTTTGCTAAGTACTAACGTGGACCCACTACTGTACCGCCCTGTGAAAATGTTCTTCCCTTGCCTGGACTCCCCTACTCCCTTCTACCATTACACAACCAGCTCCAGTATCTCAGCCTGGCAAACCTAACCTGATGTCCCTGCAGACAGAATTTGTCATTTGCTGCTTTGCCTCTGTATGTGCTGCCTCTTTCTGTTGGCATGTATCACCCTGCATTTTACGTGTTATTTCCAGACCGTACCATAAGTTCATTTGTGGGATCAAATCTTGTTTTTGATGATTAGCAAACTCCTTAGAAATTCATTAGCAGGCAATCAGGCTGAACTATTCAACGCCATTCCGCTTCTCATTTATTTGCAGAGAAAATAGAATAAAATAACTTTTACTGGGTTTGTGAGAACCAGCAATTTAACTCGAGCATAGTTCTCTTCTCAGATGTAAGCTAAAGGAAAGAAACTATGTCTTGTTTGTGATTGTATCCCCAGACAACTGTATGTCCATTAAAATCAGTAAGTATTTGTTACTGAAATTGAGAAATAACAAAAAAAACCCCGAACCTTTACCATCTATCTTGCTTCATTCTGTAAAAGCCATCAAATTATCCACTATCCCTCCCCCCACCCCCAGTTTTTAGCCATTTGCTGACTTGCTCTTTCTTTCAAGCTTGTGTTCCTAAAGACAGGTTCACTTTTCTTTCAATATATTTCTCTTTTTATATTGAAAGAAAGGAAAGGGGTGTGTGTGTGTGTGTGTGTGTGTGTGTGTGTGTGTGTACGTGCAGTATATCAGAAAGGAAAAGCCCTCTTCTTGATCAGATTGAGTTCACCACACAGCCCTGACAGCAGTTCAATTGACATCTGTTTCATGGAAGTGAAAGGGCAAGCAAGGTGGCCCAGGTAACTTTTAGCAAGTCTTCTCTTCCGAAGACTCCGCTCTGCATTACAGAGAGTATCCTAGGGTTCTCACTGCCCTTCTAGATGGAGACCTGCCTTTTCCTTCCAGTTGAAATATTTCCTTGGTGAATGCCTCAGGGTTGAAAAGTTGGGGGGTGGAGGAGAGTGTTTGTTCTTGAATTTATGAACTGTGTGTGTGAGAAACTTAAGTGCTGCGGTTCTCCAGTTACATTACAGATATGGGCAAAATAATAATCCTTTTTATCATCCCACAGTCCATAAAATGAATGCTTTTTGATGGTGTAGGCATAATGAAAGGAAATATTAAGTTAATTGGACAGACACCAAAGTAAGGTCTCAGTAGTAACCACTGTGGCTCCGTGCATTGCTTTAACTCTCTCGGATCATATTTCACATGACCATTGCTGAGCGAACTCCCAAATATATTCTTGGCAAATGTGATTTCTTTCTTTCATTTCTTTCTAAAGTTTATCACCTCCACTGGGCCTTGACAATTACATTATAAATGAGATTTTGAGCTTGTCCATCATTTTCCCTGCTGCCTCACTGAAAAAAATGTTTGCTTTTTTTCTGCAAGGTTGCAACACTTGGAACCAGGACCAGGGACTATGGCTACTAAATTCCGAGTTCTCTTTTATGTACTTGCTTCAAAGCAGGCTTATGTCTTCTTAGTATCTTTTACGAGTATATCAGTCACCAATAAAATAGAAGAGGGTAATCCTGACCAAATTAATAGCCATTTTTCATGGATCTGATAATGCCCTTTATAGATAAAGAGTAGTATGCACTTAAAATAATCTCTTGAAACTTTCTTCAATAACATTTTTTTTGGGTCGGGTCTTACATTATCTTTCCTCTCTAAGTGTCTGGATTGCGTATAGAGAGCATAAATTCTCTTTCCAGTGACAGCTATGTTCACACTTCTCATTTTATTTTATTCATTCTGTTTTATGGATTTTGCAAACCTGACTTTCAGTTAACCTTATGCCCCCTGAGGCTAAACTTTTGATTTAAAATTATTTGAAGCTTTGGGCTCTGGATTCTATAGTGGATATAGGTCCATCTAAGGCTTTAGATGACTCAGAGTCAGGATGCACAGCTTTCAGAGTTGATGCCAGGGACCAGCTGCTGGCCCCAGAGAGTTCAAAGGTGGTAGCACTAGATGGCTGGGAATTTGACAGTGTTCCCTGAAACTCAGTGATGGTGCCAGAGAACTCCTTTTCCAAGGTCAAGTGATGCTATAGACAGAGTTCTAATAGCATGAAGCCCATTTCAACCCCTTCAGCATTTGGCTAAGCCATTCATCAAAGACCTCACGTTTAGCCAAGCCTCCCTGTGTTCACACTACCTGGTGAGGTGTTAATGAGTCTGGGTGTCATGCCCTGCATGCCCTTTACACTCTCAAGCTTCTACATGCTTCCCTCTATCCATTTCCCTCAACCTACTAGGCTTCTTTGGGCTTCTCTCCGGGCTTTGCTTCTTTAATCAGAGAAATTGTCACCAACACCATAGACTTCCTTTTCCCTTATCCTTCCTTCAATTGTGGTCATTTTTTTGTTGTTGTTCACTAGTAATTGCTTTATTTGATAGATATAATTTAACATCAACCAGTAGTTGTAGCATTTACATTAAAAATTTTTTCTTTATTGGATGAAAGATTCTTTAAATTCTATGGTGCTTTACAATTTTTAAAGTTTCACACACATGATTTCATATAATCCCATAATAACCCTTTTTTTCACCCTACCCCTATATTGCCCCTCTGCACTTCCCTCTCTCCACTGGTGACCACTAGTTTGTTCACTGAGCCAGTTCAGGAATATCCCACTTGACCTCCCCATCAGTCCTCTTTGTTGTTACACCAGGCTTAAAAGGCTTGAGAACTTTCAAGAGCTATGTGGATTGACTGGATCCAGTAGCCCTGTCTCCCTCCCTCACTAAATAACGTGTAACTCTACTTCACCGCAAAGATGGACGTCATCTCTGGAAACTCTGTTTTCCTAGCTTGCCCTGAAGTCTATATCTCTAGGTTTTACTTTTATTCTGAGTTTTATCCCTGTTACTAAATAAATGATGGTCTGTTGATGCTCTGTTATCACTTCATATTGAAACTCATGTGTAAATTCAAGTTTATCCTCCCTTTTACCACAACGTATATAACACAATATAGAGGTAGAAAGAGCCCATAATTTGAAGCCATTACACTTGAGTTTGGGACCTGGCTCAACTTCTTGCAAATGTACGTGATACAGTCATTGAAATGCAAATAGTATTACCAGTATTGCATGTGTTATCGTAATATTTCTGTAATTCATTTTCTCTTCCTTTTTTTTCTCCCTGTCAGTGCCCTAGCTCACCTATTTATGGAAATACCAGACATGTCTTTCTAAACTGCTGCTTTGTAAACTACTTGCCCAAAGTCAAACTCTTTGGTGTGATGCTTGAGAACTATCTTATACTTATTCAAATATATGTTTTCAGATCCTCACTTTTCCTAGAAATTCTCAGCTTTCACCAGCCCTGCTGTCTCCTGAAGCCAACAAGGGACTATGATAACTCCTCAGTCACACCACCACTACCCTTCTATTTGCGTTTCTTATTCCAGTTGCTTGTTCAAGCCCCATCTCACCTTGATTTCCTGGATATTAATATATTAACTTCATTTAATACCTAATTGAAATAATCACACTACCTAACATTTGCCTTGTTCATGGTCTAGAGGCCTGACTTGTATTATTATGATGATGTTAATTATTCTGTAGCCCCCTGATTATTGCTTAACAATTTATGCCTAAGAAAGTCTTCATTTCCTTTGCCTTGGTTTTCTGATACACAAAATGAGGAACATTGTATTTTCTCTTCATAGGTCTTTATGGGATTTTATAGGTTAATTAAAACATTTTGAAAAGCTTCTTGAATAAAGATTAATAAAGTTATATATTTTTATATTTGGCTGTCAGTTTTATTTTTCTGTATATTACTATTATTTATATCAAACTATTTTTGAGAAATTTATTTTTTTCTCAGCTTTTAAAAAACAGTTCTTAAATGAAAGTTCAAACTGTGACCAGTGGCCATTGTAGAGTAGATGGAATAAAACAAGACAATGCATGATGTGTAATTCCTTCCCACACATGTGTTTATGTTCACTTCTTACATATAATAAAGAAGAGAGAAAGAAGGAAGGGAATAAGGAAAAAACTAAAGAAAACAAGAAAAGGAAAGAAAGAAAAGGATTAAAAATCCTACAAAGCAAATGATTAAAAATTTGCTAGCAAGTTTTTATGGTGCTCATTTACTCAAACTTTTATTTAAAGACAGAATATTTTATAATGGAACCATATATGATCCAGAAACCTAATTGCATCCTTAATTGTGGAAGCCAGTGGATACAGTAATCTGTCAAAAAAACCTGGTCTTGAGCAAAAGAGCAATTTGCAGCTAAGCAACAACATCCAGTTTTTAAAACCTTATTTTTTTTCCTAGGATGGAGATCTTTTCTGTGTCAGCTAACAGGTTTTTTCTGTTTTAATCTGGTGGCCAGTGAAGAAACTTGACAGTTTTCCTAAACTGAAAAGTTATTGGGAGATATAAACTTCAGATTAAAGGCCTATAAATGTGATTCGGTTTGTTTGAGTAAAAACAGCTTCACTTTTCTGAGCTCCTCTATTCTAGCCCTTGTGTTGATTTAGCTAATGGGTGGCAACATATGATCTCTTAATCTGTCCGGTCTCTGGTTCCTTCTGGAGGTAAAGTTCTATGATTCGATGCAGAAATGATTCTCAACTTGGTTGGGTAATCACTGCTTATAAGGATCTGATAAAAACTTTTTCTTCCCAGTAAAAGGTATAGTTTCCTAAAAGATATATACCGTTGACCCTTGAACAACATGGGTTAAAGCTGCATTGGTCCACTTAGACACAGATTTTTTTCACTAAACAGGTACTACAATACTACACGATCTGCGGTTGGCTTTGGAAGAACTTTGAATACAGAGAGCTGACTGTAAACTTACATGTGAATTTTGTACTGCACAGGGATCGGTACCCCTAACCCCTGCATTGCTCAAGGATCAACTGTATAGATATATAATTACATTTATATTATTATGTGAAAAGTATGTATATATATATATATATTTTTTTTTTTCCTTTTCTCTTAAGCTGCCCAGTGTTAGCTGCTGGGTAAGCAGCCATTGTGCACGTTTTCATAACAATCAAGCCCCACTGCTAGCATGGACCCCAGAATCTGGAGAGGCCCATTGCACTCTCTGAGACTGCACAGATAGAATGCTGGCACGTGGCCTGAGTTCTGCCAATTGAATCATCCTGTCTATTCCTGGGTCTTTGAATCTAGAGCTAGTGTTACAAAGAAACAGGAATAGTTTTGCATTTATTCTGGAGGTACAAGGGGATTCAATGTTCCAGACCAGCAAGAGCTGTGTTTCCAGTGGTGAAATACAGTGTCTACTAGCAGTGGGGTCCTAACCAGACACTTCTTGTGGTGTGATTCTTACTATTATTGCCTAGCTTCCGTTGGTTTTGTAACTGATTTCTAGGCTTTACAGTATCTTTCCAGTAAATTCGGCAAACTATCCAATATCCTTCCAGGAAATTCATTTTCTGTTTAAGTTCACCAGAATTGGTTTCTGTTGTTTGCAAACAAGAGCCCTAATACACGTAAAGGTAAGAAAACAGTTTCAGTATTTTAATGAGCCTCCTAAGTCCACCCATGGATTCTGCCTTCCTCTTTCAATCTAGTGGTGTTGGTGGTTTGGGGGGATTGGTGGTGGTTAGGATGGGAAAGTAGCAGGAAGGGCTGTTTAAGGATGCCTGCTCTAAAGGGCATCAAGTTAATTGTTAAAAAAATTAGGGGTCTGAAAACCTCAATTTTCTCATTGTATTAATATAAGGTAAAAAAAAGTCGTGAGCTTATCCATATCATTTCCAGAAAGTCAAGTTTATTTTAGAAGGATACATTTGTAATCCCAATTATTTACTTTAGATCTTGGTACCTCTTATTTTTGAAATGATGAGTAAGGTAAATGTCTGTCCACTGAACAAAGTAAATCAAACAAGGACCCTCATCTTCTGTAGTATGTACCGAAAAGGTCTTATTAGTGAAGAAAATAAAACAAAAGGGCTTATATTTGGGTTACAAGTGGGCTCACATTCATCTGATCCAGCAATTCTCCCACACTGAGTCTCTTCATAAAAAATTTCAGAGCAGAAATACAGGAGGCTGTGTGTGCTATGTAACTTAGTGTACTTAGTATATTCCACAAAGGCAAATTTTAAAACTCAACCTCAGAATGTTTACAGAGTAAAAGATGGCCTGCAGTTGAATGTCTAAGTTCATGTATAGTGAGCCTACTACATACCTGAATGGCCTGTATGCACAAACATTGTATAAATTTTGTTAAAATATAAATGATTGGTACTTAGGTTATGAAGATGAAAGCCGTGAAGTGTGTGTGTATGTGTGTGTGGGTGGGTGTGGGTGTGTGTGTGTGAGAGAGAGAGAGAGAGAGAGAGAGAAATCTTTTCTCCAAGGTCATCAAGTTCTTTTAGTAGAAAGTATCATTTGTGAGGCAATTAATATTAAAATTTTAAATGTAAGGAAACTAGGAAGTATGAGATCCAGAGAGTAAGTGAGGTGGGTAGGTCATTTGACTTCAGAAAATGGAGATAGAGGAAAAACAAATATGTTTTCTCCAATCCCTTTTGTGCTTTCTTTTGATTATGTATTCTCCCTCTAGACAGTCAAAAAAAGTTCAAAAGTAGACTTTCCTTTCTCTTTTTAGAGGTCAATATCCTTTGAAACACAGAGACGAAATGTTTGTCTGCTATATTGTTTGTTTATTAAAATCCATTGTTTTCCCTCCTCCTGTATCATAGCTAAGTCCAGGATTATCTTCTTCTGTGTTTATTGTACTCCTTGCCTGCAACCAGCAAAGTAACATCAGCAGAGGCAGACAGAGACTGCTTCTTATGTGAAAGTTAGAATTATTCATTCTAGACAGAATTTATATTTAATGCTTATGAAAATCTCCAAAGTAGAGTCTATTCCCCAGGCAAGTATTATGTACAGCAGAGCAGACCTATCGCACTCAGGCTGGAGCTGAAAGAGCATCTCCATGACGAAGCGCTTCTCCATGAGAACTGAGTCTTTTGTTTCTCTGCTATCAGGGGAGTAATTATGGTCATCTACATTTTTTGTATAATAAGGACACCTGTTTGCTAATAACTAAGCTGAGGGTATCACAACACAGGGTATTAAAAATAACATGGGACTCAATACTCTGTAATGATCTATATGGGAGAAGAATCTAAAAAGGAGTGGATATATGTATAGGATAACTGATTCACTTTGCTGTACAGCAGAAACTAACACAACATTGTAAATCAACTATACTCCAATAAAAATTTTTTAAAATGTACTAATATAGATGTAGCTACTTTGGGGCTTCCTATATAGACAATAAAATTTATATAAAAAAATAACATGGGAACACAGTGCAGATCACACATATACACAGATCTTTGCTCTTGGTAACTTAACGGGCCATAGCTTTTTCTAAGTGGCTAAATTGACTTACAGATTTTCTAGAATTTATTGCATTTCATTTAATAAGCAGTTATTATAGTTAAATAAATAATTACTTTATAGCAGGTGTAACAAATATCATGAGGGTGTCATCCATTAAAATGCTTTATCACTGCTTTTTTGGTGTCGCAAGGTAATAATCAAAGGCAGAGCTTAAAAGAAATAAAATGATTTCCATTAGTGAAGCAAATTAAGATTTCATTTTCAGTGAGACTCAGTATGCTTGAATGCTACGTGAATAAACTAACGTAGGCTAGAAACAATAGGCCTACTGAAATGGTTTGTGCTGAGTGAGTGACCAGACAGACTATCACCCGAGTCCACACAAGGGCATGTTCCTCCTGGAGGAGCTAAGTGTTTGGGATCCTTTTCTCTTTTACTGGTTAGCAGACTATATAGAGAAGGTATAGGTGTTTTTCTGTCTTAATTTGTGACTGTGCTACAGAGGCTGAGAAACTGAGAGGTTAAAAATTAGGAAAATTCTCATTCTTCTATGGGTCTGTATGGAGGTAATATTTAAAATTAAAGACCAAAATCAAGATGTGAAGGTATTGATTTTTATAATGTCTGTAGCTAGGGATGCTGATTCATCTACTTTTTAGAAGATCAGGAAGTCAAACTGTAATAGGAATTTAACAGTTCTCCAGGGATAGCGATAAATGTAACTGTTGATATAAAACATCAAAAATAAAAATAACCAAGCAATCAAAGGACTTACCAAATTAAAAATCCTCTCTTTGATTATACATGTATATGTAATCATATATATTTGAATATACATACAATTATATATTTGTATATAGAATCATGTATTTGAATACATATGTATTTTTAAATATATATGTATTCTCAAGCAGTTGACAGAATCATGGAATATTTGAAATATTAGAATTAATAGACGGTTTAAGAATTATATTATTTATCCCTCTATTTTTGTAATAAAAAATTTGAGGCCAGAGGGTTGAATTGACTTATCCAGTTTCCATAGTTAATGGTCAGGATAACACTTCCTTAAAGTATAATAATATTTGCATATAAATAATAATCTTTCTATGTCTCTACTTTAAAACTTCAACTTAACTCATTCAGAAAAAAGGATTTTAGTTTGGCTTCAAATTTAATCTCTTTATTTACCAATATAGAAGGTATCTACATTATCATGTAGAGTGAAAAGTTAATCTAAATTGCTTTTGAAATTCATCTGCTACTCAGTATAAACATTCTGACCTTCATTATCTTGCAAGTAAAAATGTGATCATATTAACATTGACACCCAAATCTAGTTAGCTCCAAATGTCCACCTGCCCAGGCAGAACCTTAGGCCAATCCCTTCCCAAGTGAACTCAGGAATTCTCAGAGTGGCCATGACTCACTCAGCAGTACAGCTCTTAATGTTTTCTTCCAGATTCTTGTTGGTGGTCTGCTGTCCCTAAGTCCTAAGCCACTGCTTTAAGATGCTGCTGTGTATTTGGTGCAGAAGTAGGGAGACTATCTGTAGCTACTTGGTGTCCAGTGCAGAATTTCTTGTGCTCAGAGCCTCAGAACATCTTCACACACTTCTACTGAATCCTTGAGATTCAGTACTCAGACACCATCCACCATCCATTTTTCTACATCTTCCCTAGCCCCCCCAAAGCCTCTTCCTTTTCCAGAAAATATTAGAAGGCAAATGGAACCTTGCAGAGGAGGAGAGTGCTATTCATGTCACTTTTGAAAAAGCATTTATGTTTCATCTTCACCCAGCCAAGGTAACATTTTAAGAATATTTTGAGATACATTTTACTTTCTGAGAACTGGCACGAATGATATGGGTCATGATTACTTTAATTAATCACTACTATTTGTAAGGATGATGGTTTGTGTTGTTTGGCCAAAACATTGAGCCTCCGTTAAGAAATATTCTCTCAATTATTCAACTAAAAACCCATCTCTGAAGCAACTTCACAAAGGATAACTTTAATCTGTGCTTCTAGTGCCTTATTTTCTATGAGTTCCAAATGGACCTCAAGTCTTTTTCTGGGCCATTGACATGGAAAATGATAGTTGGCAGTCAACGGTCATTAAAAACATTCTTAGAATGCTGCTATAGCATTGGGCAGCCATTACTGTCATGTTGTGAGTGAAAAAGGCAGAATCATAGTATTTTAAAAATGGAAAGGAACTTAGAAATAATTTTGTTCAACTCCCTTGTCATATAGATAAAAGCAGTCATGTAACAATTTGTCATTTTATACCCAATTCAGAAGTTTGCAATATTCTTCTATAAAAAGAAAACATACAATCAAATAAGGCACTATTCTGTGCAGAGACAGTTTATTTGAGCATCACATTTCTATTCCATTTAACCATTGCACTGGTGTATCCAGTGGTAATTCCCATCCTTGATTTATAACAATCCCAGGTGCATTTTACACTCCATCCATGAAATTACTGAAACACCTCAAAAATAATTCACACTGTAGTAAAGAATTCCACAAAAATAATTTCATAGGGTGGGAATATTTTGCAATAAAATACGATTAGGTAGATAAAGCAGTTTCTAAAATAGTGGGATTCTTAGAGCACTGATAAAATTAGTTGAAGCCTGAATGAATATCTTGAATGGCTGCAGAGGAGGGGATCAAAGATTAGAAAATTAACTATGTTTTTATGGATAAATGCAATAACATTTAAGTTTCTGAAAATTCAATCAGGATGTTCAAATTCATTTCCAACTGATTGCCTTGTTTCTCTTGTATCATGTTAAACCAGCCTTGGATCTTCATGACTCCCCAATGAATTTTCAATTCCTTGCCGTTCCTAAGAGCCATCTGTTGTATTGAAGTTCCCACTAGATCTGACATAAACATTTATGTGTGAGTTCATCTTGAGCAGGGACTGTGCCTAATAAATCCCTGGAACTCTGTACTGCCCAACACATAGTTACTAAGTTTATTTTTCTCAAGGTATCTTCTCTGACAAAGGCTCTGTTGTGGGGCTGATTTAGCTGAAGCTAGCACACTAACTTTTTCTAATTAATTAAAACCTTTAAAATGATGATAAAGGTATTGGTGATCATTGAGCGTCCAGGATGGTAAGAGCTCTTTTCACAGGGGTTAAAAAAATCTTCATCTAAACAAACAAAATGGTCATATGAATTGAAAATATTTATACACTATTCTTCCCATGAGTCAAATTCAGATGATGGAGATCCCCTAGAGTGATTGTATTGACATAGTTTATTTAAGGGCCGTCAATGTACCATTGACTAGAAGCAAATTGGTGATAATTGACTTGAGAATGTTGTGGTGACTGCGTTCATTGTCTTCTGAAGGTGCCTTATAAAATCAAACCAGTATCCTCCTGGACATATTTAATAATGCATTCAGGCAGGCATTTTGCCAAATTCCTTTGAGACGGTATTTTAAACATTCATTTTGATGAATGGCATGTAGGTAATGACCTTGTTCAATCGACAGAGCCTAGTACACAGTGAAGCATTGACTAACAGAGAGTTTATTACAGTAAGATGGAATTTATTTTTCTACATTGGATATTTATTTGCCTCAGTGTGTTATTTCAATTTTAGAGAGTTTTTTTGTTTTGATTATGAAATCAATACATGTTTATTGTAGAAAATTAGGAAAATACAAAAGAGAAAGGGAAAATAATTTAAAAATTAACTCAGTTCAGAAAAATAACCACTGTTTCTATTTTGGTCTAAATCTTTTTAGATAAAATGTATAGATATATGTTTATTTTCATATATTTTTATTTTTTATAATTTTTGTATTTATTTAATTTTATTTAAAAATTTTTTATTGATTACTTTAAAATTAAAAGTAAACGGTACATATTGTTGTATAATTTAACATTTTTATACAATGCATTTAATGAAAATATTAATTATGTGTGAAGTATTAATTATATGTAAACAACATAATTTATTTCTCTAACTCTATAAATGGGCACTTATGTAATTTCCTTTTGCTTGTCGCTATTATGAGTGATTCTTTGATGAACTCTTGTGTTCTTAAATCTTATTTTACTCCCTTTTTAGTTGTATAAAATTTAAACATAAGATTGTATCTTATGCCAAATTCCTAAAAACAGATATTTGGATAAAAGGAGGGAGAACTGTTAAATACTCTTGCCTTGCGTTGCCAAATTGTTCTCCATAAAATTTGATACAATTTTTACTCACATTATCAATTAAGGAGAATCTGTTTCCTGCTCCTTAATTAATTTTATCAGTTTTTGTAATACATTATCATTTTACAACCCCTGTGTTTCTATGAGAGAAAAATATTTGTTTATGATATTATAATGTCTAAATCTTATTTTAACAAGCCTTTTACTTTCCCAAAGTAGTATTTGTATGTATAATTTTTAGGAAACTGCGATAGTTCCTACTTTTCTTTCTAGTCTTATATTGGAATGATTTAACATCAAATATTTATTGAGTGGCTACTGTGTATAATGCCTCACTAGAGTAGTAATGAACAGAAATGCCAGATTCATGGAAAATTGGAAAAGGTATGTGTAATTAGATATCAGGTTTGGTCCATGATCTGGAAGGCAGACCTCTGGATACAGACTGGGGACAGTAGTTGGCTTACGTGTTAGCTGACGTGGTATTTTATGGAACACCTGGAACAGCACGGGTATGGACCAATCAGAAGGGACACAGCTGTTGGACAGATGTAAGCTGGAGGATCACAGGGCAGAGACCAGAGTCTCTGCCCTGTGGGATGCTCAGTGAGCTACAGAGCTACATCCTTATAACAGCCCTATTTTTCAGGGTTGATGTTTAAATGCTCACTGTAACTAATTTTTCTTATTTTAGAAAATGTCATTGGATGGTCTGCTCACATATTAAATTAAGACACTACGTATGTATTAAATGCAAATATCTTTGTAACTACTCTTCAGATCCCTTTTACACCTAACAAAATAGCCAACTTTGGTACCATTTATCTTAGCCACTTTGGCACTGTAATCACATCTCTTTTTCTGAAGCTAATTTTATTTCTAGAAGTTGGTATTTCTTTATATGATGAAGTACTAATAGTAACTTTACCAACATGGGGAGTTTAGAGAAGTCCTCTGGGGCTACAAATGAGTTTTGCTCTTTTAACTTTTAACTTTATAGACACCTAAATTATTTTAAACTACCAATATATATATAATTAACAATGTATTTATTTGTAAGTAAGCAATAGTGCATGGTGGGCCCTTCAAAATAACATCTTACTTTTTCTATAGCAATTCACAAAGCACTTAGCATGTAATATTTCATTTACTTATGGCAACAATCTTTTGAAGGAGGCAATGTAATATTTTATAAATAAGGAAACAGACTGAGAGAAATCAAACTATTTGTCTTAATGTACACAGCTTATAAGTAGCATAATCAGAGCCCAAATTCTGGGATTTGTTTGCTTAAATCTAATATTGTTTCTACTATAACTACCTTATAACTTGGCTTTTTTAAAAAACGTTTTTAGTATTGACTACAATTAGTTTTGTTTTAAAAGAAGATGTTTTAAAGGACTTTATCAATTTTTAAATAGACTAAAAGTCTTTGCATTTCAGGATGCAATAAAAACTCTCAGTTACATAAATGTTGATTAGTTAGGTTTTTTAATATTGAATCATGGTCTCCACTGACAAAAATTTATTAATGCATTCTAATTTTCTTATTTTACATCCCATTTTCATTAACAAACCTGAAATATGTGATGAGGCACAAATTCTTCTCTGTATTTGATAGTCCATTAGGTTCTGTGCTGTGTATCCAACAACTGCCACCATCCTCCAACCTACAGAAGCAGATACCTTATGAATTACAGATTTTTTACATAACTGAAGACAATGGCTACAAGTCCATTTGGATTTAAATAATTTAGAATTGATCTGCTACGTAGAGTGGGACAGATCCCCTTTATATGGCAAAATAAGAAAAAGACAAACAGGATTAATTTGGTTTACTCAGGAATATTTTAAGTAAAGATTAAAAAGAAAGTCTACCAATTCTATTAATTAACATAAGCACCGTAATTCCAAGGGAAAAATCAGGTAGCGATGACAAGGATTTGTCTATTTTCTTTCCAGTAACTGTAAAATATAGGGTCATTTGCAGTCCAAGAATCGTATGGTATATATCTATAGAGTATAAAATGTCTATTAGAATAAAATGTCTTGCACCATTGTGATGGTTAATTTTGTGTGTCAACTTGACTGGGGCAAGGGAAGCCCATATAACTAGTTAAACATTATTTCTGGATCAGTAAAAATGCTTCCAGAAGAGATAAGCATTTGAATTGGTGGACTGAGTAAAGCAGATGGCCTTCCCCAGGGTGGGTGAGATCATCCGGTCCACTGAGGGATGGAATACAAAAAGGTGGTGGAAAGTTGGATTCACTCTCTGCCTGACTGATGAGCTGAGACATTGATCTTCTGTCCTCAGCCCTCTTGATTCTGAGGCCTTCACACTCGGACTGGCATCAACACCATCCACAATCTGCTCTCTTGCTTTCAGGCCTATGAACCACACCACTGGCTTTCAGGGGATCTCCAGCTTACGGACAGCAGTGGGACATCTCAGCCTCCATAATTACGTGAGCTGATACCTTACATTAAATCTCTTTCAAATCTCTTTCTAGATATATATTATAACAGTATTTTTAGAAATATAATTATATACTAGCTCTTTCTGGATGTAAAATTATAGTATATTTAAAATATAAATATGTAATATAAATATTGCATATTTATAAAATAAATATATAATTAAACAAAAATTTATAGTTATTAGATATATATTATATATTATATAATTATATCGACTATATATTAACTATATCTATATTTAATAAATATATAGTATTAAGGTATTTAATATAGTATTAATTAATGTATAATATTATATGTATATATTCTATTCATTATGTTTCTTGGAGAACCTTGCTTAATACAACCATAAACATCCTTATTTTCTGGTTGTGCTGGATAGAATAATGATCCCTCCAAAATGTTCATATTTTAATCCCAGAAGCCTGTGAGTGTGACCTTATAAGGAGACCTTGCCAGTATGATAAAGTTAAGGATCTCCAAATGGAGAGATTATCCTGGATTATCCTGGTGGGCCCTAAATGTAATCACAAGGATCCATATGGGAGAGAGGGAGAGGGAGATTTTATTATAGAAGAAGCTACTGTGAAGACAGAAGCCAGACACTAGGCTGCTGGTTTTGATGATGGAGGAGGGGCCACCTGCCAAGGAATGTAGGTGGCCTCTAGAAGTGGGAAAAGCAAGGAAATGGATTTTCCCCTTGACTCTCTAGATGGAACCAGCCCTGCGTTCAGCTTGTCTTCAGTCCAGTGAGACTGATTTTGGACTTCTGACTTCCAGAACTGTTAGAGAATAAATTTGTATTGTTTGAAGCTACTAAATTTGTGGCAATTTGTTACAACAGCAATAGGAAACTAATACAGTGATGAAACCTATTCTGGACTCAGTTTTCTTCTCTCCTGATAAAATTTCTATACTCTGTGTCTCTTAGGCATTTCACAAGATGCATTTGCTTCTGGACATCCCAATCCCATAATTCTGAGAGGTCATCCCTTACAGAAAGGCATGTGGATAGGGCCAGGCATAAGTCCTGGGGCTTGAGGAAAGTCTTACTCAGAGCTTTTGGAAAGGTTCCAGGGAAAGGCAGTTAAGGATCCGTGGGGCTGGTTGGGCTGTAGGCAAGCCGGCCTGTGCAAGCTGGGCATGGTGTTCCTCTCAGTACACAGTGGTCGGTGGCCAGTCCCCAGGAGGGAATAAGATAGCCTGGGTCTTGGCACTTGGTCTTCTGCTCACTCATGCATCAGGATACACAAGCAGATGATGGGTAAACCAAGAGAAACCACAGTCTCTGGCGAAATATCCCTGCAAAATGCAGTAAATTTCTAGAATCATTGGATCAAAAGAGATAGACATCCAGAATGATGAAACCCAGAAATTGCCCAGGGAGTGAATTTAGCATAATTTAAGAGTAAGTTCTTTGGTTCATTTTAACAGACCAGAGATTTAAAAAATAGTGTAACATCTGAAGTTTTGGAATCTATGCTTTATTTCCCCTGTGCATCATCCTTAGGCTTTTCTCAAGTCAAAACTGTCAAGGGAGTGCTGACCAGGAGCCAGCTGTCTCTCCTGGCCAGCAGGCTGACCACAAAGAGGCAAACATAACAGGGTGGAAATATCAACTCTCACTTCTTTTTTGCTGGCTTAAGACTTGGTAAGTTGTTTGATCAGCCAAGAAATCTAAACTGCAAGCAGAGAGTCTACATTTCTGGGCCATAATCTGTTTACCCCTGGGCACTCTGTTTTTTGCTTCACTCACCTGCTGCTCTGCCTTACTTTCCTCTGAGTCATAATCTACTTGAGATGACATGGTCTCTTGAAGTGACTTTGCTGTGCCCCAATGACTTGCAGAGATTTCAGGATGCAGGGTTTTCACCTTTGACTCACAGCTCTCTTTTTCCTTTGAAAATGGACTGGGAACAAATCTAACTGATAATAGTACTCAATCATTACTCATTTTGAATCTCCTAAGAATGGTGACCAGTCAGGTCATAAGGTTGTAGGATGAGTTCTTTCTTGGAAGGCACCTTGGAAGGAGATTCAAATAAACCTCAGAGAGACAGTTCTGTGTATCTTCCATGGCTGAGATAAAGTATTTGAATCCTGCATAATTGGGTTATTTTCCCAGAAGATTATCAGCCCAATGGATACAGACTTCTATTGGGCTCTGCTATTAGTTTATCAGGTTTGATCAGAAATATATACAGACAGGACATAGTCTGTGCTCAGGCTAGATTCCCATTACATGTGGAAGAAGAGCAGATCACAGAAAGAATTTGAGGCTGCAGTGTCTGCAGTTAGCACTGGATTTAGTCTATGGCTGGGGCAGCTCAAGGGTGTGAGGTACTGTGGACCACCTGGGAGAGGAGCTTTGAAGGAGGTGGTCAACACCTCTATTTGATCTTTACTACATGAGACATCACCTAACACTCTTTTTACTCAATGCCCTAATTTTTGGCTCTTTCTGGATCTCCATCTCCTATCACTGTCTTCTGCTCCTTGGCACAGGAGGGGGCAGGCAGGTGAGAGAAAGCACAGGCAAAAGGGGAATGAGGATGTGAGGATAAGGCTGACTTCTGGGGAAATTTCTTTTCATTAACGAAGGTGCAGATAATTCAGACTGTGCACACAGTGGAGAGGGCAGGAACCCAAGTGCATTCGCCAGACGTTCCCATTCTCAGCTCCCTAAGATATTTGGAATTATTGCCAGGGGTTAAAAATCAATACATGCCATAAACATTGCCATTGTTCATAGATTGAATAAATAATATATGCCATTTACTTGTGTTACTGTTTCAAATATAACAGAATATAGATTTATTTTTAAATGAACTATTACTTTTCTGTTTTTCATTTGTTACCCAATATAGCATAGTAAAATTAATAGTACCATCATGTGGACATCTGGAAAACAAAGCTCTTTTTTTCTTCAAATTTTACAAAACTAAGAGTAGACAAATTCTGACACCTTAGAAGGACCAGATGTTTTGTTGGATAAATGCAGCCATAACTTCCCCAAATACAATAGATATTCTGTTCACACAATATAAACCTGTCACTGGATGCATTTTGTTCTTTCATTAAAATTTGAGAATTAGCCTATTTTATTTCTTTCAAAATCAGTTGTTTGTCATCAGGTAACTGTGTCATTTAAAATTAAAATATGAACAGACATATTTTTCCTCTTAGAAAAAAATATAGACTGAAAAGGGGGGGATTCCTCACAGTTCTATCACTCAGGATATTTAATATTAGTATCTGGGTGTATATCCTTCTGTAACTTTTAAAATATACATGCTTATATATAATATTTTTTAAGAGATTTTTTCCAGGCTCTATTTATAGCTTGTTGTCTTTTTTCTTCAATTTACCAGTTTAGGATTAACATTTTTCCATGAGAAGACATCTTGTTAAAATTTGGAATTCCCTATTAAATCATTTTCAAAGGAATCTGTGATTGAGGTAAATCCAGGTTTCTAGAGAGCTGAAAGGAATTCTTGTTTCCCTTTGAAATCATGCCTGGAAGGTATGAGAAGTTAATGTGACTACACAAATTTTTTTTCTAACACATCTTCCTCCCAACTAAATAATTATGATCTCTTTCCCTATGCCACATGTTCTTTTATGCTTTTTGTTCTTTGTCTGTGATTAAAACCTCTTTAATTAGGAGCTAGAGAAATCACTCGAATTTAGGATTCATTTAAAATTCACTGGCTTGCACTTACAATTCTAATCTTTCACTGCTTGTGTCCATTTATTAGGATGCTTTTAGCATTGCATAGCTTCCTATCTCTAAAAATAAAAAGTTCTTTCAAAGCCTATTTAAAAGGCTCTCAGGAGTGCATAGATATCAAATAGCACTCTAGTATTTCACAGATTTTAGTTTAAATGAGATAGAAACATGTGAACTAAATTTCCTTTAATAAAAACACAAGCTTGCAAATTACAGACTGTATAATACTTCCCTGGCTATAACCTCAGGAGGAGCAAAGTACCTCTTCAGGGGATAAATTTTAGACCGAAAGAACAATAAAATGGACTCAGAGGAGAGTAACAGAATAATTAAAGGCTTAGAAAATAATACCTGTAGAGCAAATAACAATTATATTTATTGCCTTGGTAAAATGGCTGTTAGCAATTACAGAGTTTACAATGGCAAATTGAATAGTGACCACTGTTAACTAATGTGAAGGATGAAACAAGAGCTGGAAGCCTTAAAATATTTAGGTCACATCCCTCTAAAAGGAGATTAAAAAAAAAAACAGTCATTTATTAGAAAGACAGTGAAGTTGACGGAAAGTACATTGGACCGGAAGTCAGGAGATCTGAGTTCTATTTGGGCACTGCCTCTGACTCATCATGCAGTCCTTCATACATCCTATTATCTCCCTGAATGACAGTTTACTCATCTTTTAAATAAAATGATGGAACTAAGATATCGCTAATATTCCATCAGCCCTGACATGCTCTGATCAGGGTAGTATCATTCTTATCCAGTGTGGCAGAGACTGTCAGTTGCCTTCTCCAACATCCATCTACCCCTTCCACCTTAGAAACAAATCCTGATATTTTTAGCTGGCATAATTTTTCCTAGAATAAAAGACTATATGTCTTAGTTTCTCTGTAGCATAGTGTGGCCATGTAACTAAGATCTAGTAAATGAAGTGGAAGCAGATGAATTGCATGGGACCATGGGAAGGTAGCTTTAAGGGAGCTGACTCAGCTTCAAGGGGTCCCTTTTTGTTTTGTTCTTTCTTTTTCTCCTTCAGACACAAGACTCAGATGAGCTGGCTTAAGCTTCAGAAGTCACCTTGGACCATGAGGTGATCTTGAGAATGGAAGCAATTGTCTAGATAATGGAACAAAGATAACATCCTGGGTGTCCTTAATGACACCACAGAGTCACCATGTATGTCCTCGTCTGTTCTGTGCTTTTTTACATGAGAGAGAAGTTCGTATCTATCTTTGTTAGGCACTGCTAATTTTTTTTTCCTTTTAAAGCAGCTATATCGAATTCTAACTGATGCAGTCAATAAAATGTGATTATTGTTGTTTTAAAATAACTACAGCTACCAATTATTTTTCACTTAGTAGATGCCAGACATTGTGCTAAGTGTTTTATGGACATTGTCTGATTTGATTTGTAAAATACAAATACTTATGAGTTAGGTATTATTATCTATAATTTATAACTAAGGAAATAGAAGCTTAGAAAGATTAAATAGTATCTACAGGGTCGTCATGGAGCTCATAAACGACCCAGCTTGGATTCTAAACCAGTTTGGGATGACTCTAAAACTTGTTCTCTCAGTCACTATCATCGGTTTAATGCAGTCGTTCTTCTCTGTGGGTAGAAGATGTACAAGGAGCACAATGTTAGATAATATTTCTAGAGAGCCTTATAGAAGTATCAAGATGTAGAGAATATGACATTTAATCTTGTCCTGAACAAAAGTAGGAAACAAAGATACATCATGCCTGCACTATAATACAGATAATAACTATCCCCAGATAATAACTATCCCCACAGATAATAACTATCCCCAAACCTTACTTAGACAAATATTTTACCTTTATATGAGATTTTTTAAAATGGAAATGACATTACCTGATATCAAAGACTACGTTGGGGATTAAATACAATGATATATGTAAAGTTCATAGGTACACAATAGGTGCTCAATAAATGATACCTGACAGCATTATTATTTAAGGGATCCATAGTGATATTATGAAAATCTGGGGGAGTCAGAAATATTAGGTTCAAATACAGCCTGTGCAACTTGGTAATTATGTGAACACAGTTCAGTCATTTAACTTTGAGACGTTTAATTTTCTAAGGAATGGGTTACTTATTTTACAGAATTATATTTAGAGGTAATGTTTTTTCAAGTGCCCATTCCAATGCTTGACATGTTCTAGAATCCCAGCAAATGGAAGTATTAATATTATCATTATTATTATTCTCAAAGGAGTCTAGTAAACTAGTTTGCCAACAGTTATTTTCTCATTGGTTTATCGACTTACATGGAAGATTGCTTGCTGTGGGGTGTGGCTGAGCTACAGCAATGTGTGCCTGTAATTCAGAGGCTGCTGTGGGGTGGTTTCTGTCAGAGCAGACAGCTGCAGTACGTACTGTGACGGACAGTGCACTGGCCCATTTTGCGGGTCCCGCTAGATTGCTTTGGAATTCAAGTTTGTCTTCTTCAATTATTGTTTCTGTGCATGCCTTGGTCTCCTCTCTGCCTTTGCCCTGTAACCAAGGTCATCCCAACCTCAGCAGGCCAAGAGGAGACTGGTGCTTGCTGGAAACACAGGGCAAAATTATCATGGGAGAGATGTACCAGGCTAGATGGGGCTTTACAAAGTGGGTACTCCATGTGAAAACATTTTTATGTATTTCTGTTTTTCATTCTTTTGGCAAATTTTCACTCTTTTGAAAATTGTGTCTCATAAAAATCAAATAATAAAACAGTACAGAATGAAAACAAAGGTCTTCTTATATAAATATCACTTATTTAATTCTTTCTAACATTAACAGTGCATTTAGAACTCTGTCAGAAGGTTGTCCTCAGTTATGAGGAGTGCATAACTCTCAAAGCCTCATGCAGAGTTCTAAACTGGTAGAAATGTTTCCCCATCTCTCCTTACTTCCTTCCCCTCCCAGTCAAGTTTTCTTTGAGATTAAAATACTTACATTCCAATTTTTTCCATTTTAAAATTCCCAAATTTTACCATATCCTTCATGGAAAAAGGATGACTCTAAACTCCTGCTTCTAGGCTACTCGTGATGAAGAATCCGCTGGAAGCTCTGGAGGACAGGTGCTCACTGTCTAATGTTACACAGCTCTCCTCTCTCAACTTACTGCCCCAGGAAAGGAATTTTTTCCTAAGCAGGCGGGAGCTGAGGAAGTCTGGGCAATCCACAACAGACCATCTGAAATCATTTTCCCAGGCGGCGGAATAAACACCTAGCCAGACGCTACATTGTTTTTCAAAGAGGTGAGTCCTTTCTTGTTTCCTAACTGCCATCTAAAAAATTCTAAACAAAAATTAAGCTGTTGATGCACGCAAGAAATCCTAAGCAAGAAATAGCTCTTCTTTTCTAAAGGAAGCAGTTGTGGAGGGGGGCGGGGTAGTGTAGGTCTGGGTGAGTCGTTAAATAGTGGTTTTGAAATCAAGGTCAGTTTTCTTTGGTAATAAGGTATGTGTAAATCAGAATTTCTGAGATTACTACAAAAGAAAAAGAAGGTGGTTAAAGGATTGGGTGGTTGAACTGTACTTACGTTCTTTTTTATAACTGCATTCTTTGAAGGAAAATGTCAAGTTCTGTTTAGATTCTATAGAAAAAAATTTCAGAAAACCTAGCTAACTTGAGCATTTCTCCCACTCTGCTTTTTCTGTTACCATTACCCTAGAATTACTCCTGCTGCCCGTCAAGGATGACATTAAAAACAGCAATGGTGTTAGTTTAAGGGCTGCTAGACTACAGGGCTCTAGGAGTTCAAACTATGCTTCTTATATTCAACACCTGCCATTATTTCCAAGTGTGTTATTGTCATGCCTCTCTTATTACTTCTTCCTTTGGGCTCCCATGGCAATTTGTACGTGTTACTATTGTAGAATTTATCAAATTGCTTTATAACTAGCTGTTTATGTGTCTTCAATACATATGATTTTTGATATCAGAAAACACTCTGTCAGTAATTTTTTGGTCTCCAGTGAATAGACTAGTGCTTGGTACATAGTAGGTGTTTAATAAATTTTTTATTGATTGAATGGAAGCTCTCCTGGCCATGCCCATTATTTGCAGACAAAGAACCTTAGGGTGTAATCGGATTTAACATTTGATCTTTGGAAAACACTTAGTGAAAGTGTTCCAACAACACTCTTTAATAAAATAAATTTAGTGTGACATATAAGAATGTGTTCAACCCAGAGATTAGCTTCCGTTTTAATAATGAGCTATCCTAGCAGGTTGTGTCTGGATGTGATGCTTTGGCTTACTCTGGGTTGATATCAAATAATTTTTCTCCATTTCTCCCCTTCTCAGATGTTCTATGGAGCCCCTGTCATAAGTGCAGGGCCAAAGGGATGGCTGGGCACAGTTTTGCTCTTCCACAGAACATCTCTAATTCAAGCATAGACCATAACCTTCATCAAGTCTGCCAACCTACACAGGTATATCCTTGCTGGTGATTTTCTTTATTTTTGTTTTCACCTCTGGCTCTTTAAGAAATGCAACACTTCATGGGTGCGGCTTTGCTTCTTGGAACTAGTGACCCTGCGTGAGGTAGGTTGCGGTGCCACTGTTGGCAGGCTGCTGGCCCAGAGGGAGTCTACTGCTTGCTGAATTAGCCATGTCTGCTTTATTGAGTCAAACTGGTCTCAGCAGATGCACAGAAGGCATGTTGTGGAAGTTGTGAGTGCCACTTTCCCTCCACCCCCTTTAGAACAAAGGCATTTATTCCACCAACTTATGGGAGTGTTGGCAGCTGAAGGGTTGGCAAGCCTTGTTGGAACTGCGTCACAATTCAACTTTCATCCACCCAACCCTACTTCCTTCAATTATCCATGTGTATTGGTCCCATAAACCTCCTGCATGCAAGTCTTCATCTCAGATCTGTTTCCCAGAGAACCCCACCTAAGACAGGTAGGAACTCAAACCTACATGCATATTGAGACTTAATGATGGATTTAGAGAATAAGAGCTGGAGAAAAGGAATGAATCAGTACGTTGTAGACTCATGACAACTAGTTCTGCAGGCTCTTGTTCAATCTGGGCCCCTGAATTCTCCCAGGCTCTAGTGGGAGAACTCTGACATCAGCTATGATCTAAGTCCTAGCCTTTCACAGGCTAAGATTCTTTAGTCATGACCACAGGGAATGTCCTGAGCTGAGAGCTATCAAGCATTCATAAAAATCCAAATCTTTGAGAATCACAATAGGGAAATAATAAAGCAAAATTTTTAACATCGGATAAACTTGGGTTCAAATCCTTACTCTAATAATCATGAGATCAATAATTCTAGGTTATTTATTTTACCATTCTAATTTTCAGTGTATTTGTTGGTAAATAATAATAATAATGATAATAATAATAATAAAAAACACCACCTCAGATAACTCTTGTTATGTTTAAGACAGAAAGCTCATGCAAAACATATATTATAATGCCGGACATTTTTAAAGCACACAGGATTTTTAATTATGAGATTCTAATTCTTGGCTTGAATATACTACTTACTCTCCGTTTAAAGACTCTGTGGGATGGGTTTAATAATCTTCACCTCAAATTAGTTAAGTTTTGCAACTTCTGTTATAGAAACCTCTTCTTTACAGCTAACCCAGAATCTTCTGTAGCAGTTTCTACCCCCTTCTGCTTATGGCTCTCCATGTTTTATATGAACATTCTAGCTTACTGCACATTTTCTTTAACCTAGAGCTATGAACTTATTCAAATCCTCAGTGAATTAACCAAACTTTGAAGAGAATATTTTCATCTCTGTTCAATAGATTCTCTCTAATCTAGAAAAAAAAAAGCCTTATGATGAAAACCAATGTTTATCTCTGGCTTTCCTCTACTCTGTGCTACTTCTAAGGCAATCAAAGATTTCCAAGCCAGTTTATAGCCCCACTTTTTTAGAACTCTGAAGTTTCCTTTGTGGAATCTTAAGACTAGCCTGGCACATAGCTTCTGTGCCCATGCAAAGAGCATATGAGCACCCAGACACTTGATGCCCAAATGCTTCTCATTACGTGCGAACTTCCATCCAGCACTGGGCAGATTACATGGCCCCTGGGATTCCAAGTGAGCAGACGGCAGCCCTGCTCTCTTTTTGCTCTTGGACATGAGTTGGTGTGGTCACTGTCATCCTCACTGGGGTCACCTTTCCCTGTCAGGACCACATCCCCAGGTTTCCCCATTCCCTCTTATAGGTAGATTCATCTGAGTTTCTTCCTGACTTAAGTGTTACGAAGCAGAAGCCATTGGCATTGTCTCAAAGCACTGGGTAGGCAGGCCGGCCTCTTCTATTCCCATCCACCTCAGCATCAGGGGCCTGCTGATATCTCCCATTCCCAGCACGCTCCTCTTCTTCTTAAAAATACCATGTACATGACTTATAAGGAAGTAAAATGACTAATACGTATGGGAATATCTTTTGAGTGCAATGGCAAATATGGGTGAGATAAAGGTTAAATATTTACCTCAGAACTCTACTTTGGAGTTTTCATACATTTATTTATATATGGGCGGGCGAAGGTGAGGGAAAGGAAGAGAGAGGGTGGTGGCAAAGAGAACAAAGTGGGCAATTCCTGCAGAGCAGCCTCCTGAAGGAGCTCAGAGCCCAGATCTGGGCTGAGCTGGCCAGCAAACTAGCTCTTTGTTCAGACAGACAGGCTTTTTCTTGGTTGTTTCCCTGTTCTTGCCCTTATGTCAGATATGCATGGAGTAAGCTTTTTCTCTGATGCCCTGGGCATTTAGAAAGCTGGCTCAACCTCCATGCCACCCCCCCTGCCCTTCCTCCATTTGTTTGTTGGCTTTTTTAATCACAAACTGAAATGAAGAGAAATATTCATTTTTTTGGAAGTTAGTTCTTTTCACAAGGTCAGTTTGTGCCCATTTCCCATTGAGAGGAGGACAACTTAAGCAAATGATCACATTTAATTAGAAAAAGAATGAGGCTTAGCTCATAATGACAATGGGCAATTTGAGTAATTAAAATTATTTTAGCAAAACATTGATTTCTTTTAAATTAAAATATGCCCAGAAGCTTATTTATATTTTATATATATTCAAATGACTTTTTTGTTATTCAGTCTTTCTCATTTTAAACCACTTGTGAGCTGACTTTTCCATTTATGCTGGAGGATGTTCTGTATCTCAGAATAAAAATTGAGAACGACCCATAAATACTTTAAATTTGTGAAACTATCTCTTACTAGCTAAACCACAATTCCTTCAGTGCAATAGCTGGGGAAAAGCATAGTAGAATTATAGAGAAAACAGTTCTTGGCTTTAACTTCTTATGTTCAGCAGACTTCTTATTGTTGAGATTCCCCAAATTAAAATGCAAAACTCAGCTTCTTGGCTGGGCTCGCTTACTTAACCTTAACAAAATATAAGGGTCTGTTTCATTAATCAGAAACACACCAGACATAGTGCATGAATTTTATCTTCCACTTTGTCCTTTGTGTTTCAGAATGATGATAATATTAATAAAAGTCCTTGGATTTGGCAGCCAGACGATCGTATTCTCTTTGTTTCTGTCATGTTCCTATGTAAAATGAATTTTTCAGGCAGACTAAATGCCTTAAGGGGCAAAAATTCCTATGATCCTCTCCCTGGGAAATCTTTAAAAATAGAATAAATTTTCATTTGTCTGGGTGTGGTTTCTTAAGCACAGTCTGTCTTTGGCAGAGGGATAGGTTAGTTGACCTATGGATGTTGCTTTAAGCTGTACAATTACTTAGGTGGAGAATCTTCTCTTAATCCTTGCCAGATTTAATTTATCACAACAACACATGTTCTTATAAATGTTGTAAAACAAAAACGGGGTGCAATCTTCTTTTCCATTGTAAAGTAATAAAATGGTTTATTCTCAAATTTGAGAAAGTAAGATTGCATCAGGAAAATGTATGTTTTTCTCCTCTTCAAACCTCTCCTGAAAGGTAGTGAAATATGATAAATGGCATGCTACTTAAGACAATGTGTTTTCAAACAACTGGACCAAATCAGCAAAATGGAACCATATGCTCCATCAAGACCACCTTCACATTCCTCACTTGAATCTGAAGCTGGGCATCTGGACAGACCAAGGGGGTTGACCATGCTCAGGTGTGCTGATGGATGCTGACAGAATGGGTAGTGGGAGAGGGCTGGGGAAAGCGATTTCACAGATACGGTTACAACCTGTTATGCATATATCATCTGTCCTCCTGCTGGCCTCCCAGACACGCTGTGGGCAGCCACAAGTTCCCTGCTGTCCAATCCCCCCTGCTTGGATTGATTATGTTATGAAAGTTTTCACTTTAACATAATGCCAAAAGAAAAGAATAGTGTAATCATTTCAGTACATTGATCATTAATACACGTACACACGCACACTCAGAGGCATAGCAGTGGGTCAGTTTTTAAAAACTGTATTTTCTCTATAGGCAAATTACAAATCATATTTATTCAGGTATTTCCCAGTTCCTTTTCTTTGTCTCTTTCAAGAGGAAATCCAAAGTTTGTTTGTTTTTAACAGTCAAGCTTTATTGAGGTATTAGTAACTTAACGTGAAAATGCAGGTGTGTGTGCAAATCAGTGTTTTTTTGGTGAATTTATAGAACAGTGTAATCATCACTACAATCCAGTTCTTAAATGCTTCCATCACCCCAGTAAGTTCCCTGTGCCCATTTGCAGTCAGTCGCTTCTCCTATCTCCAGTCCCAGGCAAGTACTGAGTCCTTTCTGCCCCATAGATTTACTTTTCGTAAGAAATTTATAGAAATCAAATAGTAGAATACAGTACAATTTTTGGAATGCTTCTTTCACTTAGCATAATGTTTTTGAGGGTCACCTGTGTTGTAGCACGTGTCAGTAGCTTTTGTTAAAATTGCTGAATAGTATTCCAGTGTATGGGTATACCACATTGCTGGTTTGTTTTTTTTTTTTTTCAATCAGTTCACCAGTTGATAGACATTTGGATTGTTCCCAATTTGGGCTATCATGAATACGCTGCTCTGAAAATTTCAGATACAAATATTTGTATAAATGTCAGTTTTCATTTCTTTTGGGTAGATAGCCAATAATGGAATTTTTGTGCCATATACTAAGTTTATGTTTAACCCTTTTTTAAGAAAGAGAAGTAGTTTTCCAAAGTGATTGTATTATTTTACATTTGCTTCAACGATGTGCGGGGGGTTCCAGATTTTCCTGGCCAATAATTTGTATTGTCTGGGTTTTGATTATGGCCATCCTAGGGGATATGAAGTGGTATCTCACTGTGATTTTGATTTGCATTTATCTAGTGATTTATGATGCTGAGCATCTTTTCAAATGCTTGCTGGACATTTACATATTTTCTTTGGACAAATGTCTATTCAAATCCTTTCCCCATTTTTAAATTGGGTTGTTTGGATTTTTATTATTGAGTTGTAGAAGCTCTTTATAGATCCAGTATACAAGTCCTTTATGAGATATATGATTTGAAATATTTTCTATCAGTCTGTGGCTTGTATTTTAATTTTAAAAATTTAAAAAACAAAAGTTTTAAAATTTTGATGAAGTCCAATTTATCAACTTTTCTTTTATAGATAATGATTTTAGTGTCACATCTAAGAAATCTTTGCCTAATCTATTTCAAAAATATTTTTCTCTCATGTTTTCGTTAGAATTTTTATAGTTTTATCTCTTACATCTAGGTCTGTGGTCCATCTTGAGTTGATTTTTGTGTGTGGTATGTTATAAAGAGCTAAGGTGATGATTGCTATTGCTATTTTTTGCATGGATATCCAATTATTCCGACACCATTTGTTGAAAAACATTATCCTTTCCCCACTGAATTTCTTTGGCTCTTTGTCAAAGATCAATTGACCGTAAATATAAGGGTTTATTTCTGAACTTTCTATTCTGTTCCATTGATGTGTATGTCAGTCTTTATGCTAATCACACTGCCTTGATTATTGTAGCTTTATAGTAAGTTTTGAAATTGAGTAAAGTCCTCCTACTTTGTTCTTCTTTTCTGAGTGGAGCCAAATCTTATCCTAGTAGTACTCCTTCCACTATAGGAAATGGTTTAATTTCCACTCCTAAAAGAATCGTGAAAAGGGGGAAATCATCTTTGCCTTTATACCTCTACAAATGTGTTAGGAACTTTTTATTGGCTCTTGTGTAAGTTAGCCTTTGCAAAATAACAAACCACTTCAAAACTAGTGGCTTTAAAAAAAAAAAAAAAACAACCATTTGTTTAACTCACAATTCTGAGTCAGCAATCTGAGATGTGCTTAGCTGAGCAATTTTTCTCCTGATCTCAGTCATGTGTCTGTAGTCACCTGCCAGTCACCTTGGTCGTTCTGCTTCTGGGGGTTAACTGGATGTCAGCTGGGCAATGTGGGTAACTGGGCCATGTGTTTCTCATCATACAATAGCCTAGACTGAGCTTGTTCCCATGGCAGCAGGGTACCCACAAAAGCAAAAGGAAAGACTTCTGAAATCTCTGCTCATCTCACTTTTGCTAATGTTCCATTGGTCAAAGCAAGTGACAAAGCCAAAACAAGTATCCACTGGGAGGGCTCTACCAAAGGAGAATACAGGTATATATGAACTAATTGAAGGCATTGCTGGGGTCAATCCACCACAGTTTTTAGCAACCTGGAGGAATTAACTGCTTTGAATGTGAAGAGAATCACGTTTCTGGGTGTACCAAACCAGTTATTTCAAAACAACAGTCTTTTGTCATTGGAACTTATGATTCCAATTGGATGTCATTGGAACTTCTGAGAACACAGATTCTCAATCCATTGACCCCACATATCATCCGGTAGCGAATCCTAGAGTGGGATATAGAGAAATAAACTAGTTCCTTATAATTTTCCCTCAGATCACAAAACTTTGGGGAAACCCAAAGAACCAGAAATATTTCCTCAATAAGAATAATTAGGGATTCCCAATTCCATCGTTTCCTAACTTAACATGATTTACTTTTAGAATGGGGTAGTGTTAGAGGTCCTAGTGTTCACACAGACCAAATCCGAATGTTGTACCTTAGAGCTGCATTGAAGGGATAAACATCCTGACATTAGGATACACTACTTTTGTACAAATAAACAAGTCACACAGGTGCTTTCCTGTATTTTTCTGGGGGGAAAAAAAAGTAGAAGCAGCTACCTGTTTTTTGGTGGGAAGACAGAGCTTTATTTCTAAATTCATGAGTCAAAATTCATTATTGTCTTTTTCTTCATGTGCTGTGGGTCACCACTGGCATTAGAATTTCTGCTGCCACTGCTGTTATGAAAACACTTGGAATGTTTTAGCAAAGGGGTGAGCTTGGAAGCAAATAAGAGGAAGGAAGCTGAGTAGTCTGGGCATAGCCCAGTAAGTAAAATTGACCTGCTCACAAGCTGTATGGCTTTGATGCATAGTTTTATTATGTTAGAACAGTAGTTATTGATTAAATACACTCTTTGGGCCAACCAAGAAAACCAGCCACCAATGATGTTTGTATTGGAAAAAATAATTGAGCGAATAGTTTTACAAATACAATTCATTTATAAATTGGGTTTAACCTGAGTTGTGTTTATTTCAGCATATATATTGATAGATAAACCTGGATTTATCCCAGAATTTGGATAGACTTTTTAGCTAAACTAACCAATTAATTCAATTCCATGTGGACAATTCAAACACAGCTCCTTGATTTCATTTTTATCTGACAAGTTTGTTGGTTAAAATGATTATTTTAGTGTATTATGCTGGGATTGTGAATATGAAATCGGACCAAACAAATTTAAGTTATTACAAGTCTAGATCACTTGAGGTGCTGAGTAAGAGGCTAGTTTTTTAGTGTTGATGGGCACAGCTGTCATTATATAAAGGAGTTTATGAGGAAATGACTTCTTGTCCTTGGTCACAGATAGGCATAGTTGCTGTCTTCTAGAATGGTGATTTAATTGAATCACCTGCAGGCTTCAGGCTCTGTTTAAATATGTGGATGAAGCAAGAAAGATGATGTCTGTCAAAGATGAGTGCCTTCATTAATTAAATTAGCAGGAAATTTTACTAACTTTAATTAATATAAAATAAGCCACAGAAATATAGTGATTAAAGCGTGCTAATCTGGTTAGCATCACAATATGTGTTGTTATAGACTACTTGATAATAGAGAATCACCAGACTAAGGCTGGAAAGACGCAAGGACCTGTTTGAAAGAAGAGGATAGTTGCAAATGATACCCAAACCTGGAACTGCTGTTGAATTGCCAGAACGTTTGAGGGAGCATGCCTGATAAACAGCGTGAAAATCATGAGGCATTGTTGAATTGATGAAAGCCTTCTTTCTAGAAGAAGGGCTATGAAATACATGACCATCTGCAGTGAAAGGAGCTAAATCTAACTTCAGTGCTTTCACTAGCTGAGCAAGATTTTAGGCAGTAGAGGCCCAGCCTCTCAAAATTTCATATTTATGCAGTCTGTAGAGTAGAAAGATTATGAGATGTCTGTACTTTCTTTATCCAGACCTACACAATGAAGGCAGTGCCCGTTTGAGACATTTAGACAAAGGATATCCAAGTATATTGTGGATCGAGAGAAATGCAGTTTTGTTAAATTCAATGCAGTACAAAGCATATCATTACATTATCATGCACATCCTCTTCAGTGTTCTGTTTCTTGGTCTAACTTTGCACAGAACTGATTTTAGTTCATGAATGTAGATAGATGGAAACTCTCCGTCTTCTTTCCACCAGTTCCCAGTCCCTCCCCCCACCATTTTCTGGTTTGTAAAGTTTCAGTCACCTCAAAAGCTGAATGCTATAACAGGTCATCTGTCTCCATTATTTTCTGTGTGTATGTACAGTGCATTGTTCATGAGGCTTTCGTAATATTCAGATAATCATAAACCAGCAGAAACCATAACAAAACTTCACTATTAAAATAAATCATAACCAAAGTTTTTAGAAGGTATTCAATTATAAATTAAATAAAAATGGTATAATTTATATTGACTTAGGCTTCTAATATCTGGCATTGACTATTTTAAATTTTTATTTTCAGTATGGGCTTATTATAAGAATACATTTTCCTTCAGTTTGGCAAATGCTGAGACATAAGAAGAAATTCATTTTAAGTGGCCAGTATTATAACAGAAGGTTATGGCCATTTCAAATCAAATCATTTTTTAAAAAATAGATATTTTATTGTCAATTCATTGTCATAGATTTCAGCCACAACTGTGTCACCCTGCCTATTGAAATGATTTAGTTCAAAATAAAACAACGTATTCATTATAGATTTTTCATTAAAAATTTCTACTAAAAGAAAAGAATTGTTTTTGGTGCTCATGGCTAGAAAACAAAATGATGGAGTGAACAATTGTTGGAATATTCTTGAGTTAAATTTATTAATCTAATTCCTTATATGTATTTAATTCATTAATTATGATTCACAACATATAATTTATAGCTATCACAAACTATGATGTGAAATTCAATTTCAGTTGAACTGCTATGTATTTGGCAACAGAAATATATTTTTCTCAGCCAATGAATGTTTGTTGAGAACCCCAGAAGATGCATTACTCTGTCCTGTGCATGCTTGAACAAGTTGAGGATAGCATCTGTGCCGCCGGAGGTGGGGTTCTAAAACCCACTTGGATGAGCGGGTTTCTGTCTAGGGAGGGGCAGGTGGATGCTGGTGGAAGCCCCAGCGAGGGGTGCTGGCATCAGAGCGGGTGAACAGGGCCTCCTTGAAAGGAGGCAGCGGCTTTGACAGTGATGGGTAGAGAAGGCCAATTGGAGAAGGAGAAAGTCTTTGTGTGGGGCGGGGCGGAGCTGAAGTCCAATTTATCAGTTTTTCTTTTATAGATCACGACCTCAGTGTCACATCTAAAAAAAGTCTTTGCCTAACCCAATTTCAAAAATATTTTCTCTCATGTTTACACTAGAATATTTATAGTTTTATCTCTTACATTCAGGTCTATGATCCATCTTGAGTTTTGTGTGTGTTATAAAGAGCTAAGATGATGATTACTATCACTATTTTTTGCATGGATATCCAATTATTCCAGCACTATTTGCTGAAAAAATTATCCTTTCTCCACTGAATTTCTTTGGCTCTTTGTCAAAAATCAATTGACCATAAATATATGGGTTTATTTCTGAATTTTCTATTCTGTTCCATTAATCTATATGTAAATCTTTATGCTAACCACACTGCTTTGATTACTGTGGCTTTATAGCAAGTTTTAAAATTGAGAGGTGAAAGTCATCCTACTTTTTGGAGAGAGTTTGTGCTTCAGAGGGTGCAAAGGGCATATAGCCTGGCAAGGAGCATCGTAGCCCAAGAGGGAGAAGGAGGCTGCCTGTGTGTGGGTGCTGGAGGTGAGACTCACCATGGGGCATGAAGACTGAGAATAAGGTGACGAGAGCATCCTGGTGGGAGGCAAAGGCTATGGCAGCAGCATCCGTGCATGAATATTGGAGCCCAAGCCTGTGTGTGTAGGGTACCTGTGCAGGGATTGTGGCAGCAGCGGCTGGGGGTGCTGAAGAGAACATCTACATGAAGATTGGCAGTGGGGGTGGTTTGATGGGGAACTGGTTACCTTCTGGGGGACTGAGTGAATAAATAAGTACAGTAAAGCTAGAGAGAGACAGGTTTCTCATTGTAGGAAATAAGGAAAGGGAGAAAACTGGAATAAACTCTATGGTGTTAGTTTGGAATTGAGGTATTGGTTTGAACTCATGGTTTTCAATATACAGATATTCAATAGATACATAGGTGTGTGTGTACATATACATGTACAGTATGTGCATGCACATACATACATGTATTAACAAGCTCTGTGCAATGAGAGGGCCTGAGAGCAGTGGCACACTTGTGCCATCCAGATGTTGGCATGTAAAATCCATGCTCCAGTAAAAGAATCAGGATTCCTCAGAGAAATGGCTGATTCTAGGGAGGGATCAGGGAAGTTTCAAAATAAATGTGAGGCATCTCATTATGCCAGAAATAAGGAAGTACTCAAAGAACAGTGAGGACGTTTCAAAAGGACAGAGAAGCCAGGTGGCCAAATAAGAGACAATTTTAGTGTCAAAATAAAAGATGGTAGTCAACCTTTTCCTTACAACAAACTACTGACTGATTAATGTATAAGAAAGAAGAAAATCATTTGGCAGCCATCATAATAATCATTCAGGCCAGAAACATCCATGGATATTAATTAGTGGTAGAAACTTTGATGAGGAATGGATTACTGTCTTAAAGTGCCTTCACAAAGGGACAGAGAGTAATTTTACAGTGAAGAAGCTTGGCAGACAACAACTTAGCCAAGGGATCAAGTTGAACATTACCAAATGAGACAAAGCAAAATTATACAGCACTGATAGGCTGCACCAAGAACACAGTATCACATTTGTGATATTCCCACCAAAAATATATGACCTGAATGTAATCATGAGGAAGCATCAGATGGCCAGAGTGAAGGGCATCCTTCTAAATAACTGGCCTGTAATCTTCAAAAGTCTCAATGTCATGATAGCCAAGGAAACTTTGAGAAACTCTTTGAGATTGAAGGAGATTAAAATGACGTGGTCACCAAATAGGGTTTTAGATTGGAACCTTTTGCTAAAACACATATTCTGGCCAACTGGGGAGATATGAACATGGATTAAATGGTAGAAATATATTACCACTAAGTTCTTTATTTTGATTACTATATTGGAGCTTTGTAGGAAAAGATACTACTTGTAGGAAACACATCCTAAAATAACTGAGGGTAATGGGGCATCAAGGCAGAAAAACTGTGTTGAAATTTGAAATCATTTTGAAAGAAAAAAAAGGAAAAAAATATCAGGAATCTAGAACAATCTATTTTCTGGAGTTGGCTATGCTATGACCTGGCTGTTTGAGGGAGGACAAATCACTTCATCCCTTTATGTTTCCATTTCTTTATCTCTTAAATGAAGGAGTTGGACTAGATTATCTTAAATTCCTTATAGATCCAACACTTAAGTTTCTCAGGTTCAAGAACATTGCAGTTAGGAGTTAGGCAAGACTGGGATAAGGGGTAAAAAGGTCTAGAAGAAGAAACACTGTGGTTGCATTTTGTGAGAATTGAGATTTCCTGTGAGGCCAGGCAGAGGATGAGGAAGTTCAAGGAAAAAGGAATCCTGCTCCAAGCAAACAATTTGAGGGAAGTTACTCAAGTGGAAGAGAGAAGATTTTATTTTTCTTTGGAAGGTTTCTTGATTCCTCCCTCCCTCCCTCCCTCCCTCCCCTCCCCCTCCTTCCCTCCATCCTTCCTTCCTTCCTTCCTTCCCTCCTTCCTTCCTTCCAGGGCACTGGATGAAACACTGTGGTTAGTATAGGTAAAAAAGATCGTTTCTGTTCTCAAATTGCTTACAGTCTACTAAAAGAGGAGAAACACATAGACGAAAACCACACACACACCTCCGCTGAAACTACACTGTGCTTCTGCCACTCTGATGGTCAGAACTGAATTAGACTCTTGATCTTGATCTCTGGAGAGAGTCCTTCCTCTCTCCCCGCCCCCAAGACACTTCTTCCCCTTTATTTGATTCTTTTATAGACGAGGTGACATGTACCCTTTTTTTCATTGATAGCTGTAAATTTTATCAGGGAAAGGTAATGCCTTAGTCAAGTGAGCAGTACTCCAGAGACTTTATCTGCCTGATGACTCTAGGAATAAAATGGAATTTATCTCTTTGATTTTTAAATCTCAGAGAAACTTGACTTTCCCTTTTCTATCACAGAGAAAACTGCAATTTAACAATTTATGTATAAAATGGATACTTTTATTAGGGTAAAATTGTGAAATACAATATGAATTAGGTTCCTCTTTTTTTTTAATTAGGTTCCTCTTAAGGATGTAAACCATCTTTTTGAGCTGGTAAAAATGATAACGTGTATTAATTTATATAATACTGTTATATTATGACATTATATTACATTATAATGTCAGAGAATTTATATGTATGGCAGTGAAAATCAGTAAGAGAGTTCATCCTTAAAATCCATATTATTTTCTGCATACAGGTCTTTTGTCTCCTTCGGTAGGTTTATTCCTAGATATTTTATTCTTTTTGTTGCAATGGTAAATAGGATGCAGACCTACTAGAGAATGGACTTGAGGATATGGGGAGGGGGAAGGGTAAGCTGGGACAAAGTGAGAGAGTGGCATGGACATATATACACTACCAAACGTAAAATAGATAGCTAGTGGGAAGCAGCCACATAGCACAGGGAGATCAGCTTGGTACTTTGTGACCACCTAGAGGGGTGGGATAGGGAGGGTGGGAGGGAGGGAGACGCAAGAGGGAAGAGATATGGGGATATATGTATATGTATAACTGATTCGCTTTGTCATAAAGCAGAAACTAACACACCATTGTAAAGCAATTATACTCCAATAAAGATGTTAAAAAAATCCATATTATTTTCTTTATGAGTAGTTTTGGAAGAGACATGGAAAATTATATTGCTTGAATAAAATATGTTTTTAATGAATTTCCAAATAAATTTTTTCCTAATATTCATCCTTGTTGATTAAGCCTACATAAAAGGGACTAAAGCAGCCATTAAGTGGTGGTTCAATGGCTCTCTGTTTAAAGTGTATGCTACTGTTCCAACCAATAATGTGTCTATTGTCTTGGAAAATGCTAATTGTTAAATTGATTGTGATATTCATGTTCCAACACTCCAGTTGAACACTGAACAATGTCCCATGTGATGATGGAAAATGGCTTGTTGTTTGATGCAGAGTGATAGCAGATCCACATCTATCACAATTATGAAAGGTTGTTTCTGTGCCATGATTGTTTTTCTAAATGAGAATGGCTCAGACCAGAGAAGGTAGTACAAGGTATTAAATTATGCTTATTCTTTTCATTAGTGCAGTTGCCCACATTAGTAGATGCTGAGCAAGGGAACACATTTGTGATGGGTTCTGAGAGTGGCTGAGAAGGCCAGCGTGGCGTGACGGAATACGTGACGCTCTAAGGGTTTGGACCACGGTTCTAGTCCTGCTCTGGCCCTCCTGGCTTCATAATGTTGGCAAGTTACTCTGTGAGATCTCATCTAAGAAATAAGGATTTGGACAAAATAATTTCTGAATCCCACTTTTTTAATGAAAATATCATTGTCAAATTTTTTGCTTAGCACTTAATATGGGAAAAACTGACGAATAGCTTCCAACAAGTCTTTCATAAAATAGTTACCAAGTCCTTTTATGTGCTAGAACTGTGCTTATGCCCAAAGTACAAAGATTAAAATAAATATTAAAATATAGTATGTGTCATCAGGAGTTTATAACCTAGCCTAATACTGGGAGACTAATGATAAAATTAGTAAAGCAATGTTATAATAAGTAACAAAATATAACCAAATGTAATGCAAGATCCTGGATTGGATGCTGAATCAGAAAAAAGATATTGCTATAATGAACATTGTTGGAAAACTGTATTGAATTAATATCAAACTTACTGAATGTAATAATTGTATTGTGGCTTTCTGGAGAATATTCTTGTTCTTAGGAGACATGCTAAAGTATTTGGGGTCATGATATGTGCAACTTAGTCTCCAATGATTCAGCAAAATTCACACACACACACACACACACATATACACACACACACATATATACATATATATATGTGAAAGAGAGAGAGAGAAAGAAAATGTAGCAAAATGTTTACAACTGGTGAAAGTGGTATATGGGTATTTCTTTATGATTTCTACAACTTTTCTTAAAATTTGAATTTTTTCAAATTAAAATAGAAAAAAATAATGTGTGATACAGTGCTACAGGAATGCAAGATAATAACATTCAAAATATTTAAAATAGCTAGTCCGGTGAAACAAGATGTTAAATTATCTCATTTTATGTCTGAGACCCCAAAGATGAAATACACTGGTGAAAAGTGCCCAATGATGCTGAAGAGTAGCACTATTCATACACCTCCATAGGACGGGGTAAGAGGTGGCCCACACAGTGCCAGCTCAGCAGCCTCTCCCAGCTCATAGCAAAGAAGAGGAAGGTTATTCTGAGACACAGAGTGTTTAAGTAACTTGCTCAAGGTCACACAGTAGGGAGCAGAGTCAAGGAATCAAAATCACACTTTTGCCAAGTACGCTCCCCGCCTCACCTCTCCTGTATACTGCTTCTAATAACAGTGTTGAACTCAGTTTGGATGTTAGACTTTTTATTTATTTTCTTCTGTCTACTTTTTCAGGTTTAGTTTGGAATGAAAATGTCCAAAGGAGCCCAAATTATGGTATCATGATTATTAGTGAGTTAGTCAAATTGAAACTTTGCTGATCCGAGTATTCCACAGCCCTAATTAATGTGATTTGTCCTGTTATAATGATTGTAAGTGATTATAAATGGTTTGTCCAGTCATTGATTTTGAAGACTTTCAGAGCAATCAGCTCAACTATGCTGCAACTTGGATCTTTAAGAATATTATATATTTTAATATATGTATCTTAAAGGAAACAGTAACCATCCAATTCTTTTTTTTTGTCACATAAATGATTCTTTTTTTTTTTTTAATCAGTCATCAATTTTATACACATCAGTGTATACATGTCAATCCCAATCGCCCAATTCTTGATTAGTAGGACTGAGATTAAAATATGATAAAAGTGATACTGAGCAAACTTTCTCCAAGTCCTCATCCAAGATGCTCTTCTCAGCGGAATAATATATCACAAGAAAAATACTAGATCGACTTGAGGATAGACAAGACTTCTCATTTTGAATTTAGGGGAATATAAGTATTTTAGAAGATATTCAGCAACACGATCATGAAAATTTTTGTTTCCAAAAAAAAGGTAAGGTACAGTCACCTACTTAGACAAAGATATTTGGAGAAGACAATCGTGAATACTAATACCTTTAGAAAAGTTCTCTAAAAGAGTAGAAGATTATCCATTCATCCACCAGTGGACAAGGCTGTTGATTTGTTGTTGTTCAGTGATGGAATAGGGAAGAATTTAGAACATGTTATTGTACTAGGGAAAGCAATAAATAGGCCATTAGCCATCTTTTTCTGAAAAATACTCCTTGGGCTTGCCTCAGATTAGTTGCAGTAGACCAGGAGTAGAAGAAACCCCTATGTTCATTGCAGCATTGTTTACAATAACCAAGATATGGAAATGACCTAAGTGTCCATCGACATATGAATGGGTAAAGAAAATGTGGTATATATACACAATGGAAGATCATTCCGCCATAAAAAAAGAATTTCGCCATTTTTACAATATGGATGGACCTTGGGGGCATTATGCTAAGTGAAATGTCAGAAAGAGAAAGACTAGTACCGTATGATCTCACTTATATGTGGAATCTAATAAGTGGGCAAAGTTGGGGTGGGCAAAATGGGTAAAGAGAGACAAAAGGTACAAACTTCTAGCTATAAAATAAATAAGTCATGAGGATGCAATGTACAGCATGGTAACTATAGTTAATAATACTGTAATGCATATTTGAAATTTGCTAGGAGAGTAAATCTTAGAAGTTCTTATCACACACACAAAATTATGTATGTGTGGTAATGGATGTGAACAAGGCTTATTGTGGTGATCATCTCCCAATATATGCAAATATAGAATCATCATGTTGTATACCTGAAACTAATATAATGTATGTCAATTATACCTCAATTTTTTAAAAATGTGAAAGTACATGTAAAGCACTAAGTCAATAAACAAATAATGGTTACTGTTAAAAAAAAATGAGTAGAAGAAAGCAGAGACAGCATAGGAAGAGAGAGGCTAGACTTTTAACTTAGGGTAATGGTAATCTTTGGATTCTGCAATTTTGGGTAAACCAGTCTTTTTTTTTTTTTTTTTTTTTTTTAAATAGGGTTTTGGTTTTCCTAATACTACTCCATCCTTTTCCCTCAATTTTACAGCAATTCTTAAATTTACTTATATTATTTATTTATTTATTTATTTCTGGCTGCATTGGGTCTTCGCTGCTGCGCACAGGCTTTCTCTAGTTGCAGCCAGCGGGGGCTACTCTTCGTTGTGGAGCGCCGGCTTCTCACTGCGGTGGCTTCTCTTGCTGTGGAGCACGGGCTCTAGGCGCGTGGGCTTCAGTAGTTGTGGCATGCAGGCTCAGTAGTTGTGGCTCACGGGCTCTAGAGTGCAGGCTCAGTAGTTGTGGCGCACGGGCTTAGCTGCTCCGCGGCATGTGGGATCTTCCCACATCAGGGCTCAAACCCATGTCCCCTGCACTGGCAGGCAGATTCTTAACCACTGCGCCACCAGGGAAGCCTGGTAAGCCAGTCTTATATTTTAGTCCTCTGATATTTGTCTCTTTTCACTGTGAAGATACAACCTTCAAAGCAGAACCTGGCAGGATGTGCTCTATTAATTTGGCCTTCTGGGAAGCTGTCTTCAGTCGAATAATAACCACAAATCTGTGAGCTCATTCATCTCAACCAAGTGGCAGCAGTGAACTTAAATGAGCCATACTGAAGTGCTTCCCACGAATAGCTTCAACATGAGTTTTGAATATTAACTTTTACGTGTTTTTAAAAGCTTCATTATGTTCATCATGAAGTCTAACGGAAGGTATTTTGCACTTTGAGAGGAATTAGAATGTGAATATTTTCCAGAATCTAAATTATTTAAATGGTAGTCCAAAGAAGTTCCTTCTCAGAAGTAACATCACTTTACATATGCCATGGACGAGGAACCATTATGCATCATGCCAATCAGGAATCGTGAACAGTGACCAGTGCATCTAGTGAAGTTATGCAATTAATTACTTACATGTAATATGTTCCTTTTTGGTATCTGATATTATTTTTAATAGCATTTCTGTCAGTTCTCTTGGGATAACAGTTTGTCTACATTAAGGAAATTTTTATGTTTTTGTGCATGATTCATATCTCTTTCTTTCACTTTTCTCTCTTGTTATATTTTTACTTTTTTCAGTTTTATTGAGATATAATTGACTTACAGCACTGTAGAAGTCTGCGTACAGCATAATGGCTTGACTTAATATCTTCTGAAATGATTACCGCAATAAGTTTAGTTGACATCTATCATCTTATATAAATACAAAAAAAAAAAAAATGTCTTCCTTGTGATGAGAACTTTTAGGATTTACTCTCTTAACTTTCAAATATACCAAACAGCAGTGTTCACTACAGCCACCATGCTGTACATTACATCCCAGTACTTATTATCTTATACCTGGAAGTTTGCACCTTTTAACCACCTTCACCCATTTCCACCACTTTCTACCCCCTGCCTGTGGTAACCACCAGTCTGATCTCTTTGTATAAGAGTTTGGTGTTTTTTAAGATTCCACATATAAGTATAATCATACAGTATTTGTCTTTCTCTGTCTAACTTATTTCACTTAGCATGATACCCTCCAGGTCCATCCATGTTGTTACAAATGGCAAGATTTCCTTATCTTTATGGCTGAGTAATATTCTATTATCCATTCACCCATTAATAGGCAAGTAGGTTGTTTTCACGTCTTGGCTATTGTAAATAATGTTGCAATGAAATATGTTCCTTTTGATATTCTCCTGTGACATATGAAGGCTATACTATATGAATTAGTCCTTGGTTGTATCTACTCAATCAATTATTATAAAATGTTTGCTTTACCTTCTAACTGTTTCACGTATACAAGTATTGTTTCTCCTCAGTTGTGAGACGTGCAGGGACCTCAACATACCTGAAGGGGAAAAATAATAGAGACAGAATCAGGCTAACGGGATTCTCCTTGTGGAGAGCTGGTCTCCACATGGGGAAGGCTGGTGTTTTATATAACAGTGTCTGGGAAACAGTGGTGACTCTGGTGACTGGCAGGGTCGGGTTACACTCCCAGAGGTCCAATCTGTTGACTAGGACATGGAAGCAGGAAGTCACTAGACAGGGGTAAGGATGCAGTGAGGGGGTGCAGTGAGGGGAATGCTAAGGATGCAGTGAGGGGAATGCTATCACCTAAGGATGCAGTGAGGGGAATGCTATCACCTAAGGATGCAGTGAGGGGAATGCTATCACCTAAGGATGCAGTGAGGGGAATGCTATCACCTAAGTTTCAGGGGATTCTGCCTTTATTTTTTTGAGTCTTAAATCCACATTTTTTAAATTGAAGCATAGTTGATTTAAAGTTGTGTTAGTTTCAGGTGTACAGCAAAGTGATTCAGTTTTATATATATACATATATATGTATATATATATATATTCTTTTTCATATTCTTTTCTGTTATGGTTTATTACAGGAGTGTATAGCTTTAAGTAAGCCTCCAGCTGGCAATGGAAGGGGGTGGAGGGAGTGTGTCTGGCCCCTGAGGCTGGAGGATTGTTGATAAAACCTAATGGGTTCACTGTCCAGCCAAAAGGTCTAAATTTTAAGGCAGAACTCCAGCCCCAGTGGCAGGAAGAGTCAGTTCTCTCAGGAGGGCAAAAAGCCAGTCTTTATGACAACTGGAGAATGTGGTCAGGCAGTATTCTAAGCCTAGTGAACACTGGATTATGGACACTGGGTTTGGGGCAGAAAAATAAATTCCATTCTCCTCTGCTGGTGGTCCTGGAGTTCATTGTCAGTTAGAATTCCTTCAGGTTTTGGTGAGGCTAAATTTCAGATAAAGGATCATTGGTACTGGGCAGTGCTTCGGCAAGCAGGAAAGGATCAATTATAAGATTTTAGGAATAAACGTGTCTATTTCTGTCTCAGCTCACAGAGCCTAGCATGGCATAAGTACAAGGCAGGTGCTCAGAGTAGGTTTTGAGGTGATATCTGTGAATCATACATTATGGTTGGTTCCTTATGTATACCTAAGTTAATAGTGTAAATCCATGTCTAGAATGCCTGTCTTGTCTGCTTAGGAAGGTTTAGGATATATTCAGACTAAAGTGCTAGTTCCTTTAACTGGTTTTGAAAGTGGTATTTAAAGATATCTCCTTTTAGTGTTCCAATTATTACACTCAAATAATAATATTAATCTTCTTTAAAATTGAATTAAACTCCATACTCATTTGTCTACACCTATAGATTGGTTATCAAGAATGCAGTTGTGGTGAGGTTTGTCACACTGAAAATTTAATATTACTGGGACTATATTTCTGCCAAGTTCACAGTTAAGACACTGCTGTCATTATTAAAATAGAATATTTTTTGTATATACAAACAGTGCTACTGAAAACTATTGGAAGAAGTGCCCCTTGAACATTATCAGGGGTGATTTGTCCTTTGTCATTCACATCCCCTTGAATGTTGCATGAACATAGAGCTCGTGCTGAATTTTGTCCTCAGGAGATAGTATGTTTCTTTCCACTTGCCCACATAAAACAATTCACAATTAAGTGTAACGAAGCATATATATTTTCTGCTGTATTCCGGTTTTTTTTCTCCTTCACAGGGGCTCCGTTAGCCAGGGTTGCCTTTATAAAATTGGTGCTTTCTGACATTTCCTTAGTAATTACTAAGTTTAACCTGCTTTTTTTTAACGTAGGAAACCAAAACTTAGAGAGTTGAAATAGCTTTTGCCTGGTGTCCAACCGTTGCTATTGCCTGGATACAGATATCTTATTTTCCAAAATAGTGGGGGGTTTTTTCTGTCACTTAGCTCTGATTTGCAAATCATTGATAAGGTACTTGTTTGAAATTGATTTTTACCACCATTTATAACCAATAGATTTGTATGATCCCTACTGCATGCTTCTCCCCTTTTTGGCTGTTTACTGTTATTGAATTAAGTCCATTGTCAATCTATATAATAACACTTAGAAATCTGAAATACTCTACAACAAGGAATGTTTTCATGAAGTTAAATACTCAAATGAAAAATTTTCAAAAATAGCCAAACATCCAGATGTCTTCTAAATTCCTACACGTATAGCATTCTATGGAGAAACTCTTCAGATAAATGCCTGAAGTTTTTAACCTTTATGCGAAGGTGCCTTACATGTGGATATTTCCTAAAGTCTTTCCCATGTTATTCTAAATAAAAAACTGAAAGAATAATGCTGCCTCTCCAGATATATAATTTAATTAATGTTTTTAAACTGATCTTTCTCATTACCTCATCTCTTACGATGTACCTCCGTTTACATTTACATGCGTATTGTGTTCTCAATGGTATCTTTGGATCTGTATCATCACTTACTCAACACAACCATTAAGCCCATTATAAATTTAATATCAGCAAATAGAGGATGAATAATTACCAATCATTATCAAATAATATGTACTTCAAGTCATAAAGTTATCAATTTTTATATCTCTGATTATAATTTTCTTTTTAGAAGATACTACCAACATAATCTGAAAACCTGAATTAACTTTATTTAAAAGCATATTCTGTATGGTAATGTAGCCAGCAATTGTCCATGTTTAGGCTTTTCTTTGAAAGGGATATTAAAATTGTCATAATTGTCATTTGAGTTGAATTCAAGTTTATATTTTTAATTATGCCTAAAGGATTTCTATTGCCTTACGTTTTATAAATTACTCTTATAAAGATAAGAAACAATTAGTTGAAAGTAATTGAACTTATACTATGGCCTATTAAACAATATTTAGCTTATTAAATATGTATATAAAATTAATGTATAAATATTATATATTTAAATTTAACTTATATGTATATAGCCACTCATTTACATATACACACTCTTCTTCATGTATTCAACACATATTTATCAAGAACTTACTTGATTCCAGGCATGTTGCTAGGACAGGAAATATAGCATGAACAGGTCAAACAAGAGGGCATCTGCCCTTATAGATCCTGCCCAGCACAAGGAGTGTCCCTAACATCTATTCCTGCTCCCTTGGTAGGCATCACTAATCAACAACGACATTTTCACCCTGAAGCTTGGATCTCCTCAACTCAGTGCTCTATGACTGGATCAGAGCTGGCATGGGAGTTGAACCTATTTGCCATCCGTGGCTGTATATTAATAACCAGGCAGGCTATTAAATTGAAAGATGAAAATGATTAAATCAAGTTCAAACTTTTTATTGGGAACTGGTTACATGATTTTGGGTCTCTTTCCAGGGGCCCTTCACAATAAAAGATAAAATAGTGAAAGATTGAGCAAGATTGGGAAAGGATTTTGTAAGGACAATTTCTATGTCGAGATGGCATTAAGAGCCATACTCCCCTTAAGGAGTCATACTCCCTTCGCTCAAGGCTATTAAGGGCTGCTTTCAGGGATGACTTGGCCAATTTTGTAGTTAAAGGGCTGCAGTAGTACAATCACGCTTGAGAAAGTGGAAGTGGCTTGTGTGGAAGAAAAGAACCCTGTAGCTGGGAAGAAAATGCATTCCCCACCAACGCAAGTCAATAGAGGTGTGGATACTTGGCCAGAGGACATCATAGTGATGCCATTTCAAAATGAATCTTGCCCAAGGGCTTTTCCTGCCAGGGTAAGGTGACCCAAGTGGTAACTGGCTGAAAGGTGTACCACCAGGGACAGAAGCTGAAGTGCGATTTCCAGAGCTGACAACTCAAGGAAAGACACTGCCCATGCCACGGGAGTGGCAATTGGTGGGGCCCAACAGAGGAATTGTCAAAGGACTCACACAAGCACCTGCACAAGAACACCGGCTTTAAAACATGTGCCCGGGCTGGAAAGCATGACACTGACCTATGACAGTGATGGTCATGTCAGAAGCATGAATATTCCTGTCACTTTTACATCCAACCTCCCCCAACCCCAGCTGGCCGAAGCAGGAAAAGAATTTCATCCCCACTGCTTGCTACAGGCTTCAGCTGAGGGAGGAGCTGGGATTTAACTTGAGTCAGGTTAGAACTTTTCAATATTACCTGGGAAAGGAAATTTATATTATTTGAGATCATATTCATTACTTAAAGCTATCATAGGCCTTTCTATTATCTGAATGACCAAAAGAGTTGTAGAAATGTCTTCATTGTTCTGTCAAGGGCAGGGGATGGACTACAAGTACCAAACAGCTTTAATGGGACAGTTGGAAACAAAAGTAAAACTGCGTATACAATGTATTCATTCATTCATCCAGCGTGTACTTACTGAACACCTGCGATGCGTCAGGCACTGTTCTAGGTACTGTATATACATCAGTGAAGAAAACATATTTAAAAAGTCTCTGGTTTCACAGAGTTTTATACTTAGGACATTGTATGTTCAGTGTCCTGGAGATGTATACACGTAAGCACACACAGATAGACAGGTGATAGAGTGAGTCACCCAGACATTCTATTTATTTTCCATCACCTCTTTAAAGTTTTGGTGAAACCCTAAGCTAGTGTAGCTAAGGGAAATGTGAAATTTGTTCCTGTCTGTCGACTTGATTATATGTGAGGTGGTCCTCTTAGGTTCTATGCTAGTCTGCTTTCAAATTGTCATATTCTTGTACCATGGTTGCTAAATTAATTATACAATTTTTCTAGTATGTCTACAAAGTTCAACTTTAAAGTGCTGCTTTTCCTCAAGTATGTATATAATTCAGCTTAATTTGTTTTTAAATATTTTTTGCGATGCTGCACTTTGCTGCTTAAGATTGTTTCTGCATATGGTCTGGTACATAAATATGAGCTCTTTTCCACTCTTTAGTGCACAAGACCATTAAGAAGAAACTTGGACTCTGGTGACAGTTTTTTAGAAGTTTCGCAGCAGGGATGAATTAACAGGATTTGCATTCTGTACAATATAGTCAGGTTCTGGGCTGATAATTTACTGTGACCAGTTCTCTATCCTCAACTCCCATCCCCACCCATCCCATACACACTCATACACAGCCTGCCTTGTAGGTCCTATTAGTATAGGACTGGGGAAAAGATTACTTTGATTTATGATGGGAGGGGAAAATGTTCGCGTTGAATGCTCTGCTACTGTGTAAAATCTCTTTACTGTGCAGCTGTCTGTCTGAAAAATTTGCTATATAGTTCTTTTGTGTTTATTTATGTGTGATGGAACAAATACAGACTAATGAAATCCTAGTTTTAAAGTTGAAACATTTTGATCATTTAGCGGAAGGAAAAGGAAAGCGTGTTTTATTAAAACATTAAAATAATTACTAATGGAAACAACCTAAATGTCCATCAACAGAGGAATGGATAAAGAAGATGTGGTACATGTATACAACGGAATATTAATCATCCATAAAAAGGAATGAAATTGAGTCATTTGTGGAGACGTGGATGGACCTAGAGACTGTCATACAGAGTGAAGTAAGTCAGAAAGAGGAAAGCGAATTTTGTATATTAACGCATATATGTGGAACCTGGAAAAATGGTATAAATGATCTTATTTACAAAGCAGAAATAGAGACACAGACATAGAGAACAAACATATGGATACCAAGGGGGAAGGGGGGGAGTGGGATGAATTGGGAGATTGGGATTGACATACTACTGATACTATGTATAAAATAGATAGCTCATGAGAACCTACTGTATAGCACAGGGAACTCTACTCAGTGCTCTGTGATGACCTAAATGGGAAGGAAATCAGAAAAAGAGGGGATATATGTGTACGTATAGCTGATTCACTTTGCTGTACAGTAGAAACTAACAATATTGTAAAGCAACTATACTCCAATAAAAATTTAAAAATAAAAATAAATAATTATTAATTGGTATTTTTATAAAACATATAAGCATATAAAACTTTAAATTCTACTGCTCGGTATTTACTTATTAAAATACCATTTAAAAAATATATCACACCTATTTCCTGATCATAACATTGTGGCTGTTCCCTAGTTTCAGTTCCATAGGCTTCTTTAAATACCATATTGATGTTCATTATACTGCCATCTAACATTTTTTAAAGTTTTAGTTCTTATGTATAAAGTGAGAGCCCTTCAGTGTTTTAGTTAATGTAATTTAGCCATTATTAAAAATCAATTTGGTTGAGCAGTGTTTGTTATATATTGGACCACTTCTACTTTTGAATATCGATAAATAACCTCTTACCATAGGTTTAACTTAGTTTAGCAAAAACATTATTGCTTTCTTACTATGTACCAGACACAGTCCTAGTTTCTGCATCAGCTAAAATACACTATCTGTCTTTGAGGAGCTTACCATATCATCTAAAGACCTGTGAGGAAAGAGATATGGAAATTTGTGATTTTATAATACATAGGATATAAATTTACAATTTCAGTAAAATGTGTCAAGAGCTGTGGTAAAAATACACACAGATTATTACCTCTTTCTTTCTAATTTCTAATTCCTGCATAATTTCTATTAATAACAGAGTGAGCACTTTGACATGAGATAAGAGTTTTTAGGTAAAGTTTACACATAATATTAATAGTTGGGTATCAGAAAGATGGTAAATGCTGATGTCATATGTGTGAATTGTGAAGTGTGGATGTTAATCCTGAAGAAATATGTGTTAATAAGCAACGTATATTGAATGTACTGATTAAAATTGTCTGATTAATCCAAAGTAAATGCTCTAGAGGCATTAAATTGAGCTTTTAAAGAATTATTATCCACCTGAATCTTTTTAATTTCTCAAATGCTCCTAATATATTATTTACCACTTGCTAGTTTTTGAAATCATGAGAGTAATGTCATTTGGATGCTTAAAAATATATAGCTAGAGATGAAGTAATAAAATAATAAATGCTTTTTCTTCCAATAATCTATCTTACCTTTCTAACCTTACTTCAGAGTTAACTGTTATGCACAAGTAAATCTCTGGAGACATTGTAATAGTACAGTGCTTGGTTTCAAAGTGTGTATTAATCCAAAATTCCCTTTGCTTACCACTTAGAGCTGGAATTATGAACATAAAAAATATGTATTAAAACCTATTTAAGGAAAAGAGAGTATGTCAGCCTGCCACAATAGAAGATATATAGTGAAGAGAATCCATGAACTCAAAGCTAGAGCATTCAGAAAAATAGAAACTTACTTCTTATGGGACAAGGAGATTTAAGAACATAAAAAATCCACAGAATTTGGCTTCAATTAAATAATAGCATTTCATAAAATACTATAATACATGTTATCAATTTCATGAGTAAAATTAAGAGATTTTTAGATGGAATGTGTCCACAGCGACTAAATGTCAAACACAGACTTTTGAAGACCAAGATGATTCTCTACCCACAGAGCATAAGTGACATGGGAATTTGCAGTTGCTGTGTGTGAAATGCTGTGCAGCTGCATTTCAATGTCAGTAATACTAGATGGACAATAATACTAGACATAGTAGAAAATATGTCTACTACATATTGAAGTATCTTTGTCCCACTCACCTTCCATTTTCCATTTCTTTTTTTTTCCCCCAGGGAAATAAGATAGAACCAGGGACTCTGAAAGAGAATTGTACATCTGTGCATGGGGTGGAGAACACAGGCAGAGAAGGAAGTGAAGTGTAAGAGTGGGTATGGGACCAAATAGGAGTCCAGTATAAACTACAGGAAAGTGGAATCATACTCTTTTTAGACATATTTCAAGGTTGTTCTTGAGTTCTGTTTTTAGGAGCTTTTGTGGTATTTCTTAGATCTGACTGTACTTGGGTCCTCTGGACCAAGAGGGCAACTCTTTTGACGGATGTTCTACATATAGCTTTTGTGTGTGGATGAACTTTCATTCTTATACAGAGATTTCTAAAATCACCGGCTGGCTGAGAATCTGTGGATCTCTGTCATTGCTGTCATTTTCCCAGTGATGGAGGAAAATACAAAGCTACTTGATACCCTGTCATCCAGACCTTCGTGCATCTTTTCTGCATGAGATATTTCCCAAGGTAGCTTATTAACTGAAAGCTGAACGAACATTATTAAGCAGCTCCTAAATAGTTTTTAGCTAAAGTGTATCATAATAGTTCAATACCTCTCTTCCACACCTGACCCTAAAACACTTTCTTTTAGTCTGTTGTTGTCAACAGTTCCTTATTCAATACAATATTTAAGCAAAAGACCGTAAGAAGAAATGTGGAATTAGTTGTAGAGATAAAGGCCATTGCTGTAGATCTTAGTGGGTTGGGAATTTAGGTGTTCATGGCTAATTCTATAGGTTGAATTTTGTTTGATGGTATCAAATATATCACAAATATGAACCTATCCCTAGAAATGTCAGTTTTATATAGAAAAGTAGCTAATTTTTGTTGAGATTCAGTTCTGTCTCTAATTTCAGCTCATTTTAACAATGAATCCTTTGTATATATGCATAAGTAAATTTGTCACCTGAACATCATTCTAATAGTAAGACTGTGGAAATATCTTTGGAACACAGAGTTTTTATTAGAGGAAGTGTTCATTTTCCATGTCTATTTAAATTGTTCTTTTGAAAAGCACTTTGTAGGCTGAGTGTGCAGGATGTTAGCTAGAAGTTGAAATTGTGTTCTAGCATCTTTAGACTGTACCTGCCTTTCACACACCACAGTCACTGCAAAAGAGGTAATTCTTTTTGCCTCATTTGTAATCCTGTGATGTAAATTCTGAAGTTTCACAAATTGGCCATGATGGTTATTACAGTATTAACATGGCTACACATCTCTTTGGTTAGTTTACAAGCTTAATTAATCGTGTTTCATTTTCTTTCAGGCTTTCATAGCAGCTTCTTTTAATTTTAAATTGAGATTTATAAAAGAGAACATTTTCTGAGGACTCTCCAATTCTGCTATCTTTAAAGAAATTCCTTCTCAAAAGAGTCAGATTAGTCAACATTGAAGCCAAGACAAGGAAAAGTGGCACTGGATGTGGAAGGTGAATGTTGACAGGGACTTAAGATCAAAACTTTTGAAGTATGTTTCTGCCACTGACTGTGTGGCCTATGGGACGTACTTCATCTTTCTTGGCTTCATTTTACTTGTCAGTTAAAAAGGGCATAATATTTATATCCACAGTGTCTTGTAAGTCATTCACTTTTTGATTTTCATAATGAACACGTTGTTCATATTGAAGCGAGCCTGTTATTATGAACAAATGATAGGGTCACAATGAAAAATTCCCTTCCTATGCAGAGAGCCTGAGGGACAGCTCCATTTCCTATTCAGCTTTACACCTTTGCAGATGGATGAGACTTGCACTGCTGCCTAAAGGTCAGTACTCAAAGTATTTGCTGACTCGGCTGAAAGGATAAAGCCTAGAGTTTCAATCTACCTATGTAAAACACCTACTCTCTAGTACTTAGTAGAAATAAAACCTGGGTGCACTTAGGGAAGAATAAAATCTTATTTTTACTGAGAGCCAAAATTCTTATGTTCTAGGACACTGTTATTCAATAGCCATACCAGAGAAATAAGATATCAGGTGTAACTCACTTGGCTTTCAAGTGTTCTTAGAACCATAGTCTTCACCACTGTGAACAACACACGGAATGTGTCTTTCTCCTGTAGCTGTTTGTTCATATCAAAAGAAGTGATACACATAAATTCCTTATTAATTAGACTTATGTATCTAAATTTTGAAAATATCTGCCCTTTTTGTTTTTTTTCTTATCTCCCATCTAGTGTTGCCACTCTAATGAAGAATACTAAAAATGAAAGTCTTAAAACTAAATCAGTCAATTCTAACTATCATACATAGAGCAAAAATTATATAAGGAGGCAAAACTATAACAAAGACTGAAATTAGATTTGGGTACTATCTTCCTTACAATTGTAAATTTTCTTCACATTATTACTAGCCTACTTCCTAGTTACAATGAGTATTACTGTGGCTCTTGTGCTAATTCTATGGCTTAAAATGTGCTTACTGTTTCCCATGCAGTGCCAAGTACTGAACTAAGAATTTCACTAGACAACCCTATCAGTGGCCACTGTTATAACTCTCATCTTATCGATGAGGTGGAGAGGTTAAAACACATTTCCAAGGTTCCATCACTGGTAATTGGTAGAAACAGCATTCAAATCCGAGTGTGTCTAACTTTAATTACTAAGCAGCACCTTGTCTGCTAAATAGCATGATGCAGTATTAGTTAAATACTTCTCATCTACATGTTTGCAAATTTAGGTTTAAAATGATTCCCATAAAATGGATTTTTGAGGTAATAAAAATTACCAATGTATTCTTTAAATTTTCTTGCTCCAAAAATAAAAGAAACCGCTCCTCTTGTGTTTGAGCATGAATGAGAGTTACCCGCTTTCCATGGTTCTCCTCTTGTGCCTGATTCCCCACATCTGCAACCTCTGTGTTTAAAATCTCCACAGAATAGTGCGATGGTTCTCTAAGTGTGGTCCTCTGGTCAGCAGCACCAGCATCACGTGGGAGGTTGTCAGGAATGCGCGTTCTTAGACTCTACCCCGTACGTACTACCACATCAGGAACTCTGGGAGTGGGTATCAGCAACGTGGTGCACTTCAAAGTTCGAGAACCATTGACCTTGAGTGTTCACAGTGCAGATGGTGAAAAATACTATGAAAATTGGTATTTTATATGTATTTTATAAAGTACAGTACAGGGAAGGAAATTAGGAGCATGGAGGTCGTGACCAGATGTGTGCATACTAGATACCAATCATTTATTCAGGTGCTTAAGGTTGTACTAAAATTGATGACTGGAATCATTGTATATGTTTCTAAGTGGCTATGACAGACTTCAATCCTTGACTATCATTCCAGAAGACCAGAATGTTAGCTAATATTCAGAGATGACAACATGATGTTTGCCGTCTCCTGGAAAATTAGAAAGTGAATACTTTTCATTATAGTCCAGTGAACAGTGGTAAGTGCTGAATGGAGATCTCAGTTTAATCCTGGCCTTATTGTAGGTTTAAAGGAAGAGGAAATACGTAGACTCCTTCCTCCCTCCCACCTTCCTAAAAACTCTGGGAAGCAGCAGTAGCATCACAGTGATACTTCCTCGGTGCTCAGTATGTGCTGGACAGAAGGGAACGCGTTCCGTCACAACCTCTTAACGTTGATAAGATAAAATTACATTTCTGCTGTTTCTGTTCTGGTTATACATCAAAATTATATTTCCCTTACATATTGGTAAAAATCTCCAACTAAGAATTTTGAGAATCAGACGCTTGTAGAGACAGGGCTGCTTCTTATGAAGCTGTGCACCATTGGGAAATTACTGGAAATTACTGCTCCCTGGTCCTTCATTTTCTCACCAGCAAAATAAAGGTTAGATTTTATGATCCTCTGCCATCTAAGATCCTGAACATTCGTGACAAAATTCAGAAGGAATCTTAAAATAAGATCATGCTACAGGAAATTGGCTACCTGCTCAAGTCAGAGAAACTCCAGAGCCTGCAACATCCCCTCACTTTGGAAGAGTTGGTGACTCATGACTTGTCCTGCCTTTTCTTCTTCTACAGCCTCGGGCCAGGTCACATCTCTTGGGCTGCACTCATCTGAACGGACCTTGCCAGGAGAACACATGCCAGAGCAGCAGTTGGCTGAGTGGTCCTCACCAGTGGAGGAGTGAGTGGATTACCAGAAGGGCTCTGCTGTGGCTCCCGATTAGTGAGGAGTGATGTGTCTGGGAGGCACTGGCCTGGCCAAAAGAGCGTTCTTTCGCTTCTAGCCAGTTCTCATCATTCTCCACAGAATGTGCCATGTTGGCTAAAACTATGAAGGTAGATAACGTAGCCTCAAGCATACACCTATCTCCTAATTTGAAAATTCCAGGGTTTTAGAGGGGAAACACAGTGCAGTGGTATTTCTCATTAGGCGACAGACAGCTTAACACTTACAATTTGATGGATAAAATGGAATTTTTTTATAGTCCAGTGGGCTCCGAATTGTTATCGTTCTCAGATCTTTATTGCTTGGTCCTTGTTAATTCAATAAGCAATCTGTATCGCTAGTATAGAAGACAAATAGCTTTTATAAGTGAAGATCTAAAAACTGAAGTGATAATAATATAACCGAGAACAAGGTTTCGTTTATTTTTATCAGTGCAGATTGTATTTTTGGTGACTTCCATGCAGACAAACCAATATGGTCTTCTTCTGAAGGCCATAATTGAGATGATAAATTGTGGAGTCTCCATTGACTGTCCTACCGTGGAAACACATTGAGGGCCGCAGTAATTTAATTATACCAAGAGTTACTATTGGAATAGGTAAGCGCAAACACGAGGAAACTTCTGCAATACTTCTCCCCACACACTCTGCCCCATAACACTGCTTCTACTTTGGAAAATCACTTTTCTAAAATAGCAGTTAATTAAATAACGTCTGTCCCATTAAACAACTGTACACTGAATAGTATCTACATTAATAGAATAAAGCCTCTGAAGAATAACTCTTTGGCATCCTTTTCTTTGCCAAGGTCTCTGGGAGCCATGCCAGGAAAATACAGTAAAATCTCCTGGCCCAAAAGTTGTGTCCTTCCTTCCCTGATCTGTGTCTCCATCATCTATGCCATTTTTTAAAAATCTGTATTATCTTGCTTGAAATGAGAGAGGCTTGCTTTAGTTTATTTGAAACCTGCCTTCTATTTTCAGTGCTATGGTTCTGTTTCAGTGGAATGATATTCTAATCTCTTCAGAGAACCATCATCTTCTTTGAAGTTGATTCCCCACATTTTTGATGATCTATATTTTCCAGATACTGATGCAAATGCTCCATCACTACACTTCACAAGGCTCTCATCCCTGCCTTGCTACACTTTGCATGGTCTCTTCCTTTCTCTGAACCTTAAGCCACAAAGAGGCAGGGCCATTTCCAAAATCAATTCCTGGCAGGAGAGAAAGGGCCTCCATGCATCAGGAAACCATTTCAAAGGTTAACAGTATATCCAAGGGCATTAATTAAACTTCTTTCATAAATAAAGGCTCAGTGCTGTCAAAAGGTGGAGTGCATGAGGAGACAAGTCCAAGACTATAGCTTCCTTCACAAAAAAGAAATGAAGCTTTCCGCAAAGCCTGTTAAGCACATTCACCTCCAGATTGTTAGATGTGACAAATAAGAGGGAGAGACAGACAGCAGAAGAGCCCTTAATTCAAGGAATAAAGGGTGCCTTCTATATTCTCTGTCATTGTGGTCTTGTCTCTAATTCAAAGAGCTCTGAAGTTAGTGATAATTAAGCAAATGATTGATACTGAACAAAGATGATTTTTTAGGTTCATTTGATATCAGTTTTCTTCAGGGAGAGAATCTGTTTATTCCTTTTAGCATTGATCCCCACATAGGAGATTAAAAAAGACACAGCCTTTGTTAAACAGCTTAAAAGAATTGAAGAATTTTCTTTCCGAGACTTTGACTGTTGAGATTTATGAAAGGAGAAAAATGGGAAAATTATAGAATAAACTATCATAGTCACTTTAGTTAGAGCATTTTCATATTTACGTCTGCTATCAGCATTTAACAAAATAATGTCAAGGGCAAGGAAATAAACAGCCTGACTTTTGTTGTCACATGGGTACTAAGCCACATCAAGATGAAGTGCAGGCATTAGAAAATTGTAAGTGAATACTGGGCACACAGAGAGCTGGAGCAGCTTATCCTGTCACCAGGCTGTAGCGTATCACATATTTCTTAGATGTGAGTGAGTGGCATGTCAGAGATTAGGTAGAAAGTACATGATGCAGAAAGAAAAATCTGCTTAAAATATATTTAATAAAAATTCAAAAGATTGTTTAATTTAAGAAGTCTATTTTTTGTATTAAAATTATTCAACCTACTTTTAAGTGGAGACATGATAGCTGCTAAATCTTCCAAAAGGTAATGGACATGAGGGATCAAGTATAGTCAATCCCCAAGCCTCAGCTTCAGGCTTTTATTTTCAGTCAGGAGAACTCTTTTCAGGCACCGATTTCCAGTGCCTATCCATTTCCCTTTTTCTTTCTGGACTTCTCCTCTCTCTGTCTCAGTGGCTCACAGCCCCTTGAAGACACAAATAGGTGGGGGCAAAACACAAGAAGCAAATGGAGTAGACTATTTTCAAGGTGGAGAGTGTCAGGGGTAGCCAAGGCTGGATACTGGCTAAGTGGATAAAGGCCAGGAAGAAGCATGGAAGGGTCTGAACCTTGGCCCGGTGCAAGTGATGGCATCATACATAATTCAAAGCTCCAGAGGCAGGGTTAGGGACCGAGGTGCAGAGGAGCCAGGAGAAGATGGGAAGTAGCTCCTGGGACTCAGAGACTTGCTTTGTTCCATCCTGAGTGTATGTTTTTTTATTGAGACAGGATTGGCTTACAGGACCAGAACTAGGGTGGACTAGAGAGTTGGCTACTTTTTATCACATGATATCCAAATCTCCTCAGTGTAAGGGCAAGAGGGGTTAAGATTATATGTAGGGCGTATTCCTACAATAGTGGGTAGTATTATCCAAAACAAATCAGGGAAATCCAAACCCAGGGAGAAAGTGGGACTGAGGGCCATGCAGGATGCTAGCATTCGTAATCAAGAGGAGAGACTAGAATTGTGGAATATATTGTAGAAACGCAAAAGTCAGGTGAGGGATCCAAGAATCCAGAATTGGAATACATGAAAATAAAAATCCCACAAAGGAGATGAACCCCTGACAATATTGATCAGGAGGAGGAAGACATAAGTAAATAATATTATGAGTGAAAAGGGACTCCTCCTATAAATAGAAATTAAAAAGATAATAACACTATCAACAACTATATTCCTACAATTTTGAAATCTGAGATGAAATGGACAAATTCCTGAGAAAATGTAGGCGTAGAAATGATCTAAAGAGGGTTAAAGCTTGAATAATTCTATAAGTATTAAAACAATTAAACTAGTCTTCAAATCTTCAAATAAAACAGATAAATAAAAATAAAAATTTTCAAATAAAACAGCAGAATCAGATGGTTTTACAGGCAAATTCTACCAAATGTTCAAAATGCAGAGTATCTTTAATTTATTTAACTTTGAATTTAACAAACTCTTCTTAATGGTTAGAAAAGAGGGAATATCCAACTCATTCTGCAAAAGAAGCATAACCCTCCTATCAAAAGCCAAAAAAGACATGTAAAAGGAAAAATTACAGGTCAATTATACTTTTCAATATAGGTGTAAAAAATCCTAAAAATAATTTATATTAGAAAACTAGAAAATCAAATCCAATGTGTATTAAAAAAGAAAATACACCAAGGCAAGATTGGGTTTATCCTCAATAGGCAAAAAGAATTTATATTAAAAAAATATAATTCACATTAATAAACATTTAGATGGTGAGCAAAATTAACACTGAGTTTTAATATATTAGAGGATCAGTGAAATCGTACTATAGAAAAATATATTTAAATTTGTTCAACTTGAAATTTTCCAAAATTTACTTGAATACTTAATTATTGTTAATCTTATCATGAAGAATTACTTATGTAAATATTTGCTATTGAATATTTAAACTATAAACAAACAAAATGTTTAAGAGTCTCTTAAGATAGATTCTATATATGTAATTTCTCTTATAGAACAACGTGGTGTGATGTGGCCTTGGGGCAGGAGCCATGAGGTGGGAGCTATGGCCCTTTCACTGCTGTGAATGAGCTAAGTGGCCCTTAGACTTATTTGCATCACAGCTTTCTAAAATACAAAATTATAATCTTCAAAGTTTATTTCACCTCCCTAGAGTTTTGAATTCTCTAGATTAGAAAAACATAAATTTTTTTACACTTATGATTTGTGTACGTTTTTGTATTTGTGGTACTTTAATAAAACTCACCAAATAAAAGTTCTTCTATCACTTTGATAAATTGTGTGATATCAGTTGTCTAACAAAAAAAATAGTTCAGACAATTTAAGCCTATAACTGTTATGATCCAGAGCCCAAGAGGAACTGCATGGCACCCCTTCTGAGCATATGGCGTTTTGGCGTGGTCATTCAGTCGTGCCTGCCTTGACATGGGCAAGTTCACTCGAGGGTTATTTGGACACTGCATTTTTTGCAGAGTACATGATATTTATGCAGATGTCATGACGAAAAACAGCAAATTGTTAAACTTTTCACTAAAAAATATTATAAATTTCTGTGTGAGATTTAGACAGAAATACAGCCTCCTCCAATCTCTGATTCTCACCCAGAACCTAATCTCCAACTTCTTCCTGAGCGATACTCTATCCTACAGAATCAAAACACCTTACGGCCAGAAGAGTACCTGACAGATAGTAGGCACTGAATCAGTGATTTTTAAAGGACTGAATGGATGATGATTAGAATTTCACTTTCTGTGCTGACTCCCCACACCCACTATTGAAGGCATGACTTTTTTCTTCCTTTTTGAAAATCATGGTGTGCCTAGTTCTCAAAACAGATCTGTGCTTAGTGGATGGATTAATGATTGCTGCAGTTGTTAAAGTGAATGACCAAGGCTGTTCAACCTAACACAATAGACATTTATTAAAGACATACCACATGTTATCATATGATATATGTATGCATTGTAAGCAAGGTTATTGAAGTAGTATAGTACAAAGAATAAAAATAAGAATAAGGCAAAGGGGAAGTTCATATAAGAAAATAGAAATAATAGTCTCTAAGTTGGTCCCCAATGACCTCACCTCTTTGTCTCCATGCTTTTGTGCAATTCCCTCCCTTTGAGTGTAGGCTGGACCTGGTGGCTTCCTTTTAATTGAATTGAATATACCAGAAGTGATGGCACATCACTTCTGAGATTAGATTACAAAAAGACAGTGACTTGCATCTTCTTTATTGCTTTCTCTATTGCTCACTTAGTCTGCCATGAATGTGAGCGGAAATGTGGAAAAGGCCCCTTGACAAGGAACTGAGCAAGTCCTCTGACGAACAATCAGAAACTCAGGACTTCAGTCCAACAGCCTGTGAAGTGCTGGATCCTATCAACAACCACGTAAGTGATTCCAAGGAAGCAGATACTCCTTTCCTTAAGCCCTTAGTTGAGAAGAGAGCCCTGGCCAAAATTTGATCACAAACTTGTCTGAGACCTTGGGGCAGAGTCACCCAGCTAAGCTGCACCCACAGAAACTATGAGATAATAAATGTTTGTTGCTTTTAAGCCCTAATATTTTGGGTAATTTATTATGCAACAATAGGAAACTAATATATTCAGGAATAAAATTAACACGTCAACATATATATTGTATTGTGTAGTTGATACATAATTGCTTGAAGCAAACCTAAGTCTAAGTATCTAAGTTAATGGAGAGCCAAAGCAGAGAGAGACACCACCATTTACAAGAAATAGTAACCAGACAATAAATACGACTCAATTGTTTATGAGAATCAATGCTTTCCTTCATTTTGGAGTCAGAAGAAATGTTTCCCATTAGTCCTCTTAAGGTGATCCCTGGTGATGTCTTTAATATCATCACTACAATGAATGAATAGTGATCCATAGGTTCACTCTCAATATACAGCATCTCTCAATATATGTCAATGACAGAGTGCTGAAGCTTTGTTTGTGAGTATTTTTATAAGAGGCAACAAAAACAGTGTAAAACAAACATTATTTTGGTGGTCAGGATTGACCTTAGGAGAAAATTTAGAACGTGCAGATAAATGTATGAATTCTAGCTCTATTCTTAATAAGAATTGAAGAGTGTAAACTTCAAGGTTGTAATCAAAGGCAAGAACCAAAAGTAAAGATATTTTGTTTTGCAATTTTAGTGTTTTTTAAAAATTTATTTTATTGAAATATAGTTGATTTACAATGTTGTGTTAGTTTCTGGTGTACAGCAAAGTGATTCAGTTTTTTATATCTATATTTTATATATATATTATATATATTTATATATATTATATATTCTTTTCCATATTCTTTTCCATTATGGTTTATTACAGGATATTGAATATAGTTCCCTGTGCTGTACAGTAGGACCTTGTTGTTTATCCATTCCATATATAATAGTTTGCATCTGCTAATCCCAAACTCCCAATCCCTCCTTCCCCCACCTCCCCTCCCCGTTGGCAACCACAGGTCTGTTCTCTATATCTGTGAGTCTGTTTCTGTTTTGTAGATAAGTTCATTTGTGTCATATTTTAGATTCCACGTATAAGTGATATCATATGGTATTTGTCTGTCTCTTTCTGACTTACTTCACTTAGTATGATCATCTCTAGATCCATCCATGTCATGTTGCAATTTTAAAAGAGATCCATAAATTTTTAAAAAATCTATAAGGCAGAGGGTAGAATCAAGGTCCTTTTATTAAAACTAAGTACGACAGTCAGTGCTTTTGTAGTACCAATGTAGACAAGCTACATTAGAAAGTAGTTTTTGAAAGGGAGGGTAAAACAAGTAGTCTCATCCCTTCAGCAGCTGTTCCAGCCAATGTCAACAACTAGTTGTGACATATAAGCCTGTCAGTGCAGTAGCTCATAGATGGCTACCAAAGCTTTCTGGTCCTCAGAGTCTCAGTTGTAGTAAGTTCCTCTCCTTGAAACTGCTCATTTTATCCTGAACTGGGAAATAACTGTACTAGGTATTCTGAAATGAACAGCATGTGTTTTCCTTTGCTCACTAGTAGCATATATATCCTCAGAAGGACAATTTATACTTTCTTCAAACAAACAGGATCCCTTATTCCATGTGTTATTAGGTAATAATTTTTTGATTAAGAAGCTTTATTAACTTTTTTTCCTTTTAATCCCCTTTAATTTTCTGCAAATATTATTTCTGTCATACCCATCTCCTTGATATAATTGATCTCCTGGAGTACTTTTAAAACAAACTTTCTATTTATTTATGTGGCCTTCTAACAGAGCAGAAACCTCATTTTCTTCTCTGCCTTTTCCCCAATTTGACCAAAGGAACATGAAATCGTGGGGATTTATGAAGGGAGATTTGTCAGTCTTTTCTTATTTACTTCGACTGTGAGATGTAAATTGAATTTGGGGCCTTTTCTTCAAGAATACGTTTTTTACTATCAAATAAGTTTATGTTAGTGGATCAGACATAGATAAGGTATTTCTATGATAACCTTGTAAGGTGGGTTAGAGTGCTCTGGGTTCTAGAATAATGGCTTGCTTTCTTGCGTGTGCAAACGTGGCTTTTGTTTCTGACTATCTCATTTGAACACCCTTGGTCTGCTGGAGAGTCAGTGTCTTCTTATGTAAAACCGAATAGTCTGAGGACAGCTGAACTACTTATTGCTGCCATTTTAACAGGCACAGCAGATGATCACATGATTGCCTCAGCGATTGTGATCATTATTGATTGCGAATAGAGTGTACGAGAACCAATTAATAGTGTTGTGCCTGCTTCCTTCCTTGCTGAACTTATGTGACTTTACTTGATGGTAATTGTGGCATGCCCGAATTTGAGGAATGATCAAAACCTAAAAGAAAAATGAGAAGATAATGAAAACCATTTTAAAATATGAATGTGGCATATGTTAATATAAACCCATCATCCAGATTTCTTAATGGACTCGTTCAGTATTTAGATAATTCCAGGGAGACATGGAAATGGTGAGGCCATCTGATATTACCTCAAATACATTAAAGAGCATTCATATATGTGGAATAAAGGATTATCCAAAATTAAAATTCAGCTGCAGTTACAGAATGAACATACCACCTCCTGTATCTTGTCACTGTTATGTTTCTTTTTTTTTTTAATGCGACTTCTTTATTTAGTGATTAATCAGGGATATTCAGCAATTTGCAGTGGGGCTCCTCCTTATTACTGTGAATTAACAAAATGGTTCTGTTGTCCTTAGTAATTAGTTTGAGTAGGAAATGAGGAAAAGACAACACACTCTAGGGGCTGCTCAGTATTACCTTTATCTTTCTTTAATGTTTGTTAGCTAAATATGGAATTTTAATTTCCTCCCTAATTATCAAGGAGTCTTTGGCTAAATGGGCATACCCCCCAGGCACCACTGCTTATTTTCACCTTACTTTTTTGAAATGTTGTATTTATAAACTTGCACAGTAGTCCACAAGCATTTCTATGGGAAAAAAGAAAAAAACTCACCAATATTAAATAGCATCTGAGGGTTTTAAGCCTTCTCCTGGTCATCTTCAATGATGTTGTCTCATTTGATCCTCCCAGTAGCACTTCAAAAAAAGCTATGAGGGAATGTACTTTGCAAGAAGGAAACAAACTCATTGCTGAAGTTGTTACTTCCTCAGCATCCCGTGTCTAGGTGGGTAAACTGAGATTCAAACTCAGGTCTGGGTGTCAAGCCCACGGTTGTGACAAAGCAGCGCATTCTTTCATTTATCCTGAATTGGCGTAGATTTAGCCATCTCATCACCGTTTCTTCTCCATTTTACCACTCAGCAAATGATACTTGGTAGTTTTCCTACCTTTACCTTGTCATGGAAGATCAGAGATATTCAAGCTCATGTGCAGATTTATTTTCCCTAGACTTTGCAGATTCTATGGAAGTTAATTCTGTAGTAACCAAAATTCTTCTTAGGCTAATATCAACGGGCATTTTCAGCCCAAGTAGAAAATCTGAAATTTGAACTAAAACTGTCCCTGCAGTGTGTGTCTACAATCCAAAGGATTCTAACAAGCTAGGGTAAAGACTTGTCATTTTGGTCAAATTCTACATTTCCAATGTAATAATAATAATAATAACAGTAATAATGACAGCTATACTTTACTGATTGTGAAATATAGTCTAGGCTTTCATCCACACAGAAACGGTTATGATTATCCAAGTTTTTCAAATAAGAAAAAGTATGGTATGTCATAGTTAAGAAATTCACCCAAAGTCTTACAGCTAGTAAGCGGCAGCGTTAAACTAATATTTGTCCATCATTGGTTAACATTTTATATTTTCCTGGTATTAGTTATATGTAGCCTTTTCTCCTCATATTGGCCCTTGCTATTGCATTTATTGTGTTTGTGTTAAGATTTTTTGTTTTACCAAGGGTTATCATGGTGACAGCTGAAATGATTTTGAAATCAGTAGTAATTATTTATACAAAGAGAATTTTGAAAATTCACAATCCCTCAGCAAACATCTCGCCAAGAAACTAAGATAAAGATCTTATTCCTGCTTTTCACATGAGGGAAAAATAGAGCCTTAAGCATTATAATCTACATTGCCCCATGTGGTTCTTGCCGCACACCTTGAGAGAGTTACCTCTGGATGCCAAGACAAGTATTGTTCAGAAAATGCTTTACAGGTAGTGCTGTGTCTTCCACAAATCCCACAGACTAGCAGGTTGTGGTACCACTCACATGGATACCTGACTCCGAGGAGAATGATGAACTTAGATTAAAACAAATGAAAATGCCTTCTGCTGTGTGGTTGATTATTAACCTCAGTATGATCAATAGTCAGAGATGGGGATCTATCTATAGCTTTAGAAAAGACCCTGATTAAGCCCAAGTGTTAATTACGACAAATCTGTAAATAGCCAAAGCTTATGCCAAATTGAAAATTACCTTTCAAGAATCTTGAAAAGAGAACATTATTAGAGGTCTTATTTGATATGGCTAAAAATAATATTTTAGGTACAGAAGATACTCTTATTCAGAGGTCTTCCAAAACTTCAACTGCCCAATGCCAGTTTATAGATATATTTACACATTTATACAACACATATTAAGTGCATTGTTACACACACACAAAAATAGAAAATAAAAGTTGTGAAGTAAAATGTATACCTTCTGCACTTGTAATGGATTGAAAAAATTGTAAAAATCCCCTTGGAATTTTACATTACAACATGGAGTCCATTGCCTAATCCAAACTTTCGGCTCCGTAAATCAGTTCATATAGCTTATACAGAGAACTTAGTTAGCTATAATTTGGTATTTTTTGCCCTAATCTTACCGTGTTAGATAAACTGTGTGTTTTCCTAGTAAAGTTACAAACAGGAGATAAGTCTCTCATTTTATACGTTCCCTAAATAGTGATATAAACGTAATCGGAGAAAAACATTCCTATTAATACTACGTATCACTCATACAACTTCTGTTGAATGTGTATTTTGCCCTTCACAAAGAAGTTGGACAAAAGAAAGACATTTGAATAGTATTTCTTTGCCAATTCGTATTCACCACTTCTAAATCATATTCTCTTGTTTACTGCTGCAACAATGTAAGCGGAGAGATACACGTAGGAAGCAAGGAAACTGCAAAAATCGGGAGGAAAGGAACAGAAAAAGAGGAGAGTGGAATGAAAACAGACAAGGCCATTAGTGAGGGATATTATCTACTGTGGGGTAGGGCAAAATGGAAGCCAAATAGGTTACCAAAAGATGCAGAACGCCCCTTCCCTTCAGCAACCCTCAGTGAGCTGAGGGCTTTTTCCCGGCTGAGTGGGGAATCCGGTCATGTAAACTGCCTAAAGTGCTATTGAAACCCCTCTCCTGGAGGATTCTGGAACATGTCTCTATTTTGAAGAGTCTAATAATTGTGACAATGACAAATATCCCTTGCAGGACATTGAGAGGTGGTAGAAAACTGGAAATTCAGTGTTTTGTGATTCATGTACTGCAGAATATATGCCTACTGATTTTTCTTTTCTTCTAAGAAAACATCCCTTTGATACATTCTGGCTGCAAAATTGGAAAGTGTGGCTTGCCTTGTTTTGTTTTGATTTTATTTGGTTTCCCTAAAGGGAAATGATCCATGGATTCTGTTGGGGATGGACTATCATGTGAAGTGTATGTTCCTATAAATTATCTGGCCCTTAAGATTATTGGCATCCCTGACACATGAGTGATATGTAGATTCCAAGGAGGGTTTACTCTTTTCTTTCCCCCAAGTTTCAGAAGGGCAAGAATTACCAAGGGCCAGGAAGTGGTAATAATAAACTTCACTGTATTTTTAAGGTCAATATTATTCTCGTTTTTATTAAAGGAGAATAAAGCTCATGAAAATGGTCCACATATTGATGCTATTCACATCTTGATCATCATTATCATCACATAGTTATTTCATGAGGCAGATATCTATCTATCTGTCTCTATAACCATAGATATGTGTCTCTCTGTTATTCTTAGTCCTTTTGTTAATGGTTGAAAAGAGATCAACAAAAAGGGTTTTTTTTTGTTTTTTAAATGCAGTTTTTTTGTTTTTTTTTTTTTAATTAATTAATTAATTAATTAATTTTTGGCTGTGTTGGGTCTCCGTTTCTGTGCGAGGGCTTTCTCTAGTTGCGGCGAGCGGGGGCCACTCTTCATCGCGGTGCGCGGGCCTCTCACTATCGCGGCCTCTCTTGTTGCGGAGCACAGGCTCCAGACGCGCAGGCTCAGTAGTTGTGGCTCACGGGCCTAGTTGCTCCGCGGCATGTGGGATCTTCCCAGACCAGGGCTCGAACCCGTGTCCCCTGCATTGGCAGGCAGACTCTCAACCACTGCGCCACCAGGGAAGCCCTTAAATGCAGTTTTTAATGCAGCATAAATATATTTGACAAATACTACTTTCATGTATGTGATTTCTAGCATATGAAAATCATCTTTTGTTAGCTGTTTTTAAATGTCTGTTGTCAATGTTAATTGAGATCTAAATGAGAAAATAAACCAAAAAAAATCTAGAAAAGTGATCTTAAGACAAGTATTCACAGCCACTTAAATTATTATCTACATGATGAATTGCACAGAAAGGAGCAGCGGCCACTAAATGTAAAGTAAGAGGTTTCTGTAATGGTTACATTTTTATAATTCCCCTTTGACACCTATCTAATTCCTAGTGTGAAATAACTTTTGACTCTTTAGTAGTTAATTTGAATATATTTTGTGGTCCATATGAAGTAAAGTCTCCTAGGAATTTATAATCCAGAAAGCGTTCTTGGTACTTTGAAATCTCTTTGGGGTGATGTATGGTTATTTCATCCAAGATTACACTCTTAACAGGAGAATGTTACCAAGTTAGCTGTGCCAGAGAGAGAATGAAAGCTAATTCAGTCAAGTGACAAGAAACTCAGAATAATTTCATTTCAATCTCAGGTCTTCTAAAATAAGTTTTAGAAAGACCTTGGAAAAATCATTTAATATCCTTTAACCTATTCATGAAATAGACTACAATCGTACTTAATTTACAGCATAAGAATTTTGTGAGACCCAGAAATATTGTTCATGTAAATCAGGATGAAAATAAAAACTGGCTCATGTCTTATACATTAAAAAGTTAGAATTTGTTGAAAACTAAGTAGGAAATTAATTTTTAAGTTTTTCTCCTTTGTATTACATGTGAATTTGTGGTTATGAAAGAGTCATAAACTTTTAGAACTGGAAAGATTTTAGAAATAATCTATTTTACAAATGAAAGAATTAAGATCAAAACAAGTAAAATGGCATGCCCAGATCCCCACAGGGTTGAAATGTATTCTAGGTAAGGTTGTTATCTTTCTGCTAATTTGTTCTTTTTAGCATTTAAATAAGATTGAAAATCATAAATCACACATCACCATCTCTTCTCTGAGCAATCCCCTCCCCAGCCTTATGATCTGGAGTTTAACATGGCAGAAGCTTCTGTGTTCTTATGTGACAGTGCCTCCCTGGCAGTAATTGGTTGGTCTAGGGATGTTGATGATGATGATGATGATGATGATGGCGATGCTAAAACTAGCCATCACCACAAGACATACATCTTTGAGGCCCTTAAGATGCATAAACTTGTTTAATCCTCACAACGCTATGGGATAGCTACTATCTTATCCACATTTTCCAAATGGACAGACTGAAATAGAGGTTAAGTACTTTATCAAAGGTCACACGTCTGGCAAGGGGCAGAGCTGCAATTCAGTGTGGCTCTAGAATCTGTGCACTATATAGAAGACACTAAGGGTAGTCACGGTACGAACTCCTTAGAGGATAGACCTCAGAGCAGTATTGCGAAAAATATGTAACATTCTGAAGTGCTAAGCATTTATTATTTTTCTTTTGCTTTCATTTATTTAACCAGTGTTCATGACCACCTCCTCTGTGCCAGGCTCTAGGCTCTGAGGCTTACAAGTAGGGAACAAAAAATAAACATGGGTCCCATCCCGATAGGACTTACATTCTCATGGAGAGAAGCAGAAGGTAAAGAAACAAACAAGTCAGTACACAATAGTTGTAAGTGCTCTGAAGGAAAGTGTGGTGTGCAGTGCCACAGAGCTGATCTTTGGGATGAAACGTGGAGGTTGAAGCTTGAATGGTGAGACAAACCAGCCACGTGAAGATTCAGGGCAGAGTGTTCTTAGCCTATTGCAAAGGCACATGGCAGAAAGACACTTGTTGCATTGGAGGGACAGAAAGCAAGCCTCTGTAGCTGTGGATAAATGAGCTAGCTGGAAGGAGAGTCGGGGGAGTGAGTATGGAGAGGTCAGCTGGACTAACAAATTTGGACTTTATTGAAAGTCACTGGAGGGTTTGAAGTAGGGAGCAACGTGATTTGATTTATGTTCTAAAACAGAGATGGACAAACATTTTCCAAAGGGCCAGATAGGAGATAGTTCAGGCTTTGTGGATTCTGTTGTGTGGACTCTATCCTACTATACTCAGTTCTGCAGGTATGGTGCTAAAGCAGCCATAGGTGATATGTATACACATGGGTAAGTCTTGGTTCCAGTAACACTTGAGGTACAAAGTAGTTTGCTGACTTGTCTTCTAAAAGATCATCCTGGCTGCTCCGTAGGTCTGATGAAGATCTGATAATTAGAAAGAATCAGAATCCCCTATGTAGTTCAGGCAGGCGTATTCTCAATGCTGGGTCATGTTCAAAGAAATGCCAATCCTATTTCAAAACATCCTTGTAAAGCAATTGTAAATCTTTGCAGCAGTGCCTCAAAAAATGCCAAGGAAGAGTTCCATTCATAATAATTAAGCCCTCCTAAAATCCTTGTGCATCATTGTTTTTCACAGAGCTGTCACCTAGATTTTCTTCCTCTCCCCAGACTTCTCTAAACTCCCCAAATCCAGTCCACACTGACTCTGATATTTTCTCAAATCAATTCTTCAAAATCGATTACTTGCTTTCGTGCCAACAGTTTTCAGTGTTCACTGACTCCACCACTTTTAAAATTATCCATAATCCTCAACATTACTTTTTCTCCTTCCATATTTTAATTTAGATTGACTATAAATCTAATTATTCCCTTGCAAACAACCTTAACTTCCTTGCCTCTCTTTGCCAATATGATTTTTACTAGCAAAATCCCAAACTTGGTTAATCCCAACTATTTGTATACTAAAAGTTGCTAGAAATGGCATACAAGCCAGCTCCCTGAGCTCAGCCTAAATCCATGACCACAAATATTATCTGACGATCTATGCACCCCTCATCCTATAGCACCTTTCTCTGTAGTTTGCTTGTTTGCACTTTGAAACAGCAATTTTATGCCTTTTCCTCTCTCTGCTACCTCCGATATCCCCCCATAGTTTAAATTATCAGATGATGACATTGCCACATATTTTATTGAGAAAATCGAAGTTCTCAGAAGAAAATGTTCTCTTTTTTTCCACCATTGAGTCCATCTAAATACTTCCATCTCCACACACACGCTCTACCTTCCTTCTCTCCTGTGATAGTGGCTGAGGGCTCCAGCCCCATCAAAGGCAGTTCTTTACTGGTGCTCTGGATATCATCCTTCTCTACTTCTTAGAATTTTACCCACATATAACTACCACCACACAACTTTTTTGGGCATTTCAGTTTCACATTCTCTTCTGGATTATTATCATCAACTTTCATGGCTTAAGAAAACCATCCTTTGAGCACACTGACCTGTAACTACTGTTCTATTTCTCCTGTTCTTCATTCCACATTTTCTTTACAATCCACTCCATCTGGGCTTCTATTACCATCAATACACTGAAACTGCGCCTGTCCAGGTCACCAAGGACCTTCATGTTGTGTAATCCAATGGTCACTTCTCTGACACTGTCAAACTTTCTCAGAAGAATTTGACATCATTCATCATTCCCTTCTTGAAAAGACTCTCCACAACATCACAATTCCATGGTTTCCTTTTTCTTCACTGATACCTGTGTCCTTCAACATCTAAACTGTCATCTTTTACTTCTGTGTTTGGCACCTTAATATTTGAGTCTCAGAGTTTACTGCTAGGCCCCCTACATGTCTGTATCCAAAACCTCTCCCTAGGATATTTCATTCAACATTGAGGCTTTAGCATCATTTATATGCTCAAGACTCTGACATCTATATCTTCAGCTTGACCACTCCAGACTCATGTGATCACCTTCCTATTTGACATTGCCACCTAGATGTCTAATAGAGAGCTCAAATTTATCATGGCCAAAAGGAAACTCTTACTGATTCTTTTATCCCCAAATTTATTTCTCCTCCTATCTTTTCATCCATCCAGTTGCTCAAGGCTAAAACCTAGAAACTATCCTTGATACTTCTTTTACTCTCAGTTTCCATATCCAATACAATACTGAGTTTTGTCAATTTTATCTCCAAAATTATCTGGTATCAATCCACTTTTCTTTTCACCTTTATTGTGATCTTCATATTTCTCATCACCATAATCACAGCATTGAATGCAAAAACTTCCTAATTGGCGTTCCTGTTTCTATTTTTGCCCCAATTAATAATTAAAAAAAAAAAAAGATACCATGACTTTTCAGTAACCTAAAGCAGATCACATTTTATTCCTGATCAAAATCTTTCAGTGGCTTCTATTACCTTTAGATTCAAATAATCAAATTGAAATTCTTCATCATAAGAAGGTCCTTGTTTTCTTTCCATCTTCATCTCTGTTTTTCTCCTTCTCACCCACCACATTCTAGCCAACAGGTACTGACTGTTTTGTACAGTTGTCTTATCGTGTTCTTGCCAAGGCCTCTTCATGCTACCCAATCTAAAATAATTCATTCCTAGGCAATTTTTAGTATTATTACTTTGCATTACTTTTCTAGAAATCGTTGATCATACCTGAAATTATTTTGTTTGAACAAGTACACAAGAGGAGGGGCTGCATCTGTTTAGTTTAACCACTTTATCCTAGCACCTAGAACTGTCTAGCACAAAGTAGGGGCTCAGTAAATATTTGTTCAATATATGATCCCTTACTCTCTTCAATTCTTCAGCACTGTGTTTCTTATCTTTATCTTTAACCTGAACAGTAAAGGCCCAGGAATTGGTCAGGCAGAGAACAAATTCTCCTCTATAGGCAGAAGATAAGCATAGCCCATGATTACATTAATATTGCACATCAGTAATTAATAATAAATCCACTTTTATTGAGTTTTCTGATGTGCTTTTGTGTATCATCTAACTTAACCTTCCAACCACCTTGGAATGTGTATTATTATAATGGAAAACTGTTTTTTGCCTCTCTGTTATCTCCTCCTTAAGGGAGCACCCTTTCCTTATTCTGCAGTAATTCTGCAGAAACCTTGTGGTTGGGTGGAATTGATCTTGCCCTGTGGACCAAATGCTGGCTGGACCCATGGCCTGGATGATCGTAATTATTTTTCTTCCTGAAACCAAAGTTGGTTCAGGGCTGGTCACAATGATCCAAGCATGACTAATTGTTCTGCCCTAGGAAAGTTGCTATTTTTTTCTGTATGAGTTCCAGAATTATATAAGTCCTCTCAGCTCATGGTACCAAAAAAAAAAAAAAGAAAGAAAGAAAGAAAAAGAAAAAAATGAGCTAGCAACTTTCCCACCATGTGTATAGGCCCTGGCTCCTGGCTGGGAATGAAGCCAACCTCAAGAAAACAGTCACAAGTGATAGAGAGGGAGAAAAAGAACCATTGTTTGAGCACACGGATACCGCGTGAGTGAGTTAGCACTTAGCATTCTTAACACTTCTTGGTAACCTGTGGTAATAAATTCTTTTCTGCACTGAAACTAACTTGAATTGCATTTCTAAAACTTGCATCCTATAAAATCTGAACTAATTGAATTCTTTTTCTCATTTTACAATGGGATGGAGCTCAGAGATAAATTAAGAAATTTGCCAGAAAGAAAAACTTTGAGCAAGGCTCTCTGACTTCAGGTCCTGTGCTCTTACTCATTATACTATATGTCAATACATGAGTACAGGGGGGCGGAGTCAAGATGGCAGACTAGGAGGACACGGAGTTCTTGTCTCTTCACAACTAGGGCACCTACCAGGCACCCGTGGGGGACACCACAGACACCTAAGGGGACGGGAGGAACCCCCAGTGACCGGGTAGGATGTGCGGCGTGGGGGATGAAGCGGGAGGAGAAGGGGAGGCAGGACGGGACTGGCGCCTCTGAGGGGCAGCTGGGGGAGGGGAAGGGATCCCGTGCCCGAAGGTGGGAAATTGGGGAACCACTGGGAGGGCAGAGGATCAAAAGGGACTGTGGCTAGGTTTCCCCTGCCCACTTGGGCCCCCAGGAACCTGCTGAGATCCCGGGCCTGATCCTCCGCCCACCTAGGCCCCCTCCAGCCGCGCGGGTGCTGAGGGAGTGGGAGGGAGGGAAGGGGGAGCAAAAGTAAAGGCCAGACCTCCGGGACTGGCACCCCTGAGGGGGGGTTGGGGGAGGGGAGGAGTTCCTACACCCAGCGTGACCCACCCACGTTTAGGAGTCCAGCGGCGAAGGGGAGACAGTAGGAGAGGGGCGCAAAGGAATGGAATGGGACAGGGCCAGTGCTTTCCCTGTCTACTTAGGCACTGGGAAGCCTCTTGGGCTCGTGGGCCTAATCCTCTGCCCTCGGAGCCTCCCTCCTGCCCCGCAGAGCCCAAGCCCCTTCCCTACACCCCCACCCAGGGCCCTACGTCTACACTCGGAGACCCCCTCCAGCGCGCTGGGCCTAAACCCCACCCACACACCCTCACTCAGAGCCCTACCTCCAAACTAGGAGAACTCCACACTCCAGAGGCCCTCCTTTCCACGTACTGCGTCTCCCCTTACGAGCAGGTCCTAAGCAGAGGCCCCACCCCATCTTGAATGTTGCCCCGCCTACGCCCCCACTCCATGCTCAAACGTCACCCCCCTCCCGCCTAGGTCCAGCCCCACCCTAAACCCAGCCCCTGTCTAAACTCCACCCCCACCTAAACTCCGCCCCCATAGCCAAGACTTTTTTCCCCCTCTTTTAGATTGGGGTTCTGTTTTACCTTGTTGATTCATTGTTGTTGATTCTTTTAGATTTTTATTTTTCCTAATAAATCTTTTATTTTTCTAATTTTATTTTATTCTTTATACTTTGTTATTGTTCTCTCCTTTTGGTTTGTCCCCACCCCCTTTTTTTCCTTTCTTTTTTCTGTTGTGGTTTTATTTTACCTTGTAGCAGTTGTTTCAATTATAGCTTTATTTTCCTAATATATTTTTGATCTTTCTAATTTTATTTTGTTTTTTATTCTTTGATATTGCACTGCTCCTTTTTTTCTTTTCTTTTTTTTTAACCACACCCCGAGGCTTGCAGGATCTTGATTCCCAGGCCAGAGGTTGGGCCTGAGCTCCTGAGGTGAGAGGTCTGAGTCCAAACCACTGGACTAACAGAGAACCTCAGACCCCAGGGAATATCAGTTGGAGTGAGGCCTCCTGGAGGTCCTCATCTCAGCACCAAGACCCGGCTCTATCCAACTGCCTGCAAACTCCAGTGCTGGATGTCTCAGGCCAAAAAACCAGTAAGACAGGAATACAGCACCACCCATCAAAAAAAAAAACAACAAAGAAATGACAAAAAAATATGTTACAGATGAAGGAGCAAGGTAAAAACCTACAAGACCAAATAAATGAAGACGAAATAGGCAACCTACCTGAAAAAAATTCAGAGTAATGATAGTAAGGATGATCCAAAACCGTGGAAATAGAATGGAGAAAATACAAGAAACGTTTAACAAGGACCTAGAAGAACTAAAGAGCAAACAAACAATGATGAGCAACACAATAAATGAAATTTAAAATTCTCTAGAAGGAATCAACAGCAGAACAACTGAGGCAGAAGAACGGATAAGTGACCTGGAAGATAAAAGAGTGGAAATAACTACCGCAGAGCATAATAAAGAGAAAAGAATGAAAAGAATTGAGGACAGTCTCAGAGCCCTCTGGGACAGCATTAAATGCACCAACATTCGAATTATATGGGTCCCAGAAGAAGAAGAGAAAAAGAAACAGTCTCAGAAAATATTTGAAGAGATTATAGTCGAAAATTTCCCTAACATGGGAAAGGAAATAGTCAATCAAGTCCAGGAAGGACAGAGAGTACCATACAGGATAAACCCAAAGAGAAACACGCCGAGACATGTATCAATCGAACTATCAAAAATTAAATACAAAGAAAAAATATTAAAAGCAACAAGGGAAAAGCAACAAATAACATACAAGGGAATCCCCATAAGGTTAACAGCTGATTTTTCAGCAGAAACTCTGCAAGCCAGAAGGGAGTGGCAGGAGATATTTAAAGCAATGAAAGGGAAAAACCTACAACCAAGATTACTCTACCCAGCAAGGATCTCATTCACATTCGACAGAGAAATTTAAATCTCTACAGACAAGGAAAAGCTAAGAGAATTCAGCACCACCAAACCAGCTTTACAACAAATGCTAAAGGAAATTCTCTAGGCAGGAAACACAAGAGAAGGAAAAGACCTACAGTAACAAACCCAAAACAATTAAGAAAATGGTAATAGGAACATACATATCGATAACTAAAATGTAAATGGATTAAAGACTCCAACCAAATGACATAAACTGGCTGAATGGAAAAAAAAACAAGACCCATATATATGCTGTCTACAAGAGACCCACTTCAGACCTAGGGACACATACAGACTGAAAGTGAGAGGATGGAAAAAGATATTCCATGCAAATGGAAATCAAAAGAAAGCGAGAGAAGCAATTCTCATATAAGCCAAAATAGACTTAAAAATAAAGACTATTACAAGAGACAAGGCCACTACATAATGATCAAGGGATCAATCCAAGAAGAAGATATAACAATTGTAAATATTTATGCACCCAACATATGGAGCACCTTAATACATAAGGCAACTGCTAACAGCCAAAAAGGGGAAATCAACAGTAACACAATCATAATAGGGGACTTTAACACCCCACTTTCACCAATGGACAGATCATCCAAAATGAAAATAAATAAGGAAACACAAGCTTTAAATGACACATTAAACAAGATGGACTTAATTGATATTTATAGGACATTCCATCCAAAAACAACAGAATACACTTTCTTCTCAAGTGCTCATGGAACGTTCTCCAGGACAGACCATATCTTGGGTCACAAATCAAGCCTTGGTAAATTTAAGAAAATTGAAATCGTATCAAGTATCTTTTCCAACCACAACGCTATGAGACTAGATATCAATTACAGGAAAAAATCTGTAAAAAATACAAATACATGGAGGCTAAACAATACACTACTTAATAACCAAGAGATCACTGAAGAAATCAAAGAGGAAATCAAAAAATACCTAGAAACAAATGACAATAAAAACACAATGACCCAAAACCTATGGGATGCAGCAAAAGCAGTTCTAAGAGGGAAGTTTATAGCAATACAATCCTACCTCAAGAAACAAGAAACATCTCAAATAAACAACCAAACCTTACACCTAAAGCAATTTGAGAAAGAAGAGCAAAAAAACCCCAGCGTTAGCAGAGGGAAAGAAATCATAAAGATCAGATCAGAAATAAATGAAAAAGAAATGAAGGAAACAATAGCAAAGATCAATAAAACTAAAAGCTGGTTCTTTGAGAAGATAAACAAAATTGATAAACCATTAGCCAGACTCATCACAAAAAAAAGGGAGAAGACTCAAATCAATAGAATTAGAAATGAAAAAGGAGAAGTAACCACTGACATTGCAGAAATACAAAGAATCATGAGAGATTACTACAAGCAACTATATGCCAATAAAATGGACAATCTGGAAGAAATGGAAATACTTAGAAAAGCACAACCTTCCGAGACTGAACCAGGAAGAAATAGAAAATATAAACAAGCCAATCACAAGTACTGAAATTGAGACTGTGATTAAAAATCTTCCAACAAACAAAAGCCCAGGACCAGATTGCTTCACAGGCAAATTCTATCAAACATTTAGAGAAGAGGTAACACCTATCCTTCTCAAACTCTTCCAAAATATAGCAGAGGGAGGAGCACTCCCAAACTCAGTCTACGAGGCCACCATCACCCTGATACCAAAACCAGACAAAGGTGTCACAAAGAGAGAAAACTACAGGCCAATATCACTGATGAACATAGATGCAAAAATCCTCAACAAAATACTAGCAAACAGAATCCAACAGCACATTAAAAGGATCATATACCATGATCAAGTGGGATTTATCCCAGGGATGCAAGGATTCTTCAATATACGCAAATCAATCCATGTGATAAACCATATTAACAAATTGAAGGAGAAAAACCATATGATCATCTCAACAGTTACAGAAAAAGCTTTCGACAAAATTCAACACCCATTTATGATAAAAACCCTCCAGAAAGTAGGCATAGAGGGAACTTACCTCAACATAATAAAGGCCATATATGACAAACCCACAGCCAACATCGTTCTGAATGGGGAAAAACTGAAACCATTTCCACTAAGATCAGGAACAAGACAACGTTGTCCACTCTCACCACTATTATTCAACATAGTTCTGGAAGTTTTAGCCACAGTGATCAGAGAAGAAAAAGAAATAAAAGGAATCCAAATCGGAAAAGAAGAAGTAAAGATGTCACTGTTTGCAGATGACATGATACTATACATGGACAATCCAGAGATGCTACCAGAAAACTACTAGAGCCAATCAATGAATCTGGTAAAGTAGCAGGATACAAAATTAATGCACAGAAATCTCTTGCATTCCTATACACTAATGATGAAAGAGAAATTAAGGAAACACTCCCATTTACCATTGCAACAAAAAGAATAAAATACCTAGGAATAAACTTACCTAAGGAGACAAAAGATCTGTATACAGAAAACTATGACACTGATGAAAGAAATTAAAGATGATACAAACAGATAGAGAGATATACCATGTCCTTGGATTGGAAGATTCAACATTGTGAAAATGACTATACTACCCAAAGCAATCTACAGATTCAATGCAATCCCTGTCAAACTACCAATGGCATTTTTCACAGAACTAGAACAAAAAATTGCACAATTTGTATGGAAATACAAAAGACCCTGAATAGCCAAAGCAATCTTGAGAAAGAAAAACGGAGCTGGAGGAATCAGGCTCCCAGACTTCAGACTATACTACAGAGCTACAGTAATCAAGACAGTATGGTACTGACACAAAAACAGAAATATAGATCAGTGGAACAGGATAGAAGGCCCAGAGATAAAGCCACGCACATATGGACACCTTATTTTTGATAAAGGAGGCAAGAATATACAATGGAGAAAAGACAGCCTCTTCAATAAGTGGTGCTGGGAAAACTGGACAGCTACATGTAAAAGAATGAAATTAGAACACTCCCTAACACCATACACAAAAATAAAACTCAAAATGGTTTAAAGACCAAAATGTAAGCCAGACACTATAAAACTCTTAGAGGAAAACCTAGGCAGAACACTCTTATGACATAAATCACAGCAAGATCCTCTTTGACCAACCTCCTAGAAAATGGAAATAAAACCAAAAATAAACAAATGGGACCTAATGAAACTTAAAAGCTTTTGCACAACAAAGGAAACCATAAACAAGATGAAAAGACAACCCTCAGAATGGGAGAATATATTTGCCAATGAAGCAACTGACAAAGGATTAATCTCCAAAATTTACAAGCAGCTCATGCAGCTCAATATCAATAAAACAAACAACCCAATCCAAAAATGAGCAGAAGACCTAAATAGACATTTCTCCAAAGAAGATATACAGATTGCTAACAAACACTTGAAAGGATGCTCAACATCAGTGGTCATTAGCGAAATGCAAATCAAAACTACAATGAGGTATCACCTCACACCAGTCAGAATGGCCATCATCAAAAAATCTACAAACAACAAATGCTGGAGAGGGTGTGGAGAAAAGGGAACCCTCTTGCACTGTTGGTGGGAATGTAAATTGATACAGCCACTATGGAGAACAGCATGGAGGTTCCTTAAAAAACTAAAAATAGAACTACCATACGACCCAGCAATCCCACTACTGGGCATATACCCTGAGAAAACCATCATTCAAAAAGAGTCATGTACCACAATGTTCATTGCAGCTCTATTTACAGTCCCCAGGACATGGAACCAACCTAAGTGTCCATCGACAGATGAGTGGATGAAGAAGATATAGCACATATATACAATGGAATATTACTCAGCCATAAAAAGAAATGAAGTTGAGTTATTTGTAGTGAGGTGGATGGACCTGGAGTCTGTCATACAGAGTGAAGTAAGTCAGAAAGAGGAAAACAAATACCATAAGCTAACACATATATATATGGATTCTAAAAAAAGAATGGTTCTGATGAACCTAGAGGCAGGACAGGAATAAAGACACAGACAGAGAGAATGGACTTGAGGACACGGGGAGGGGGAAGTGTAAGCTGGGACGAAATGAGAGAGTAACATTGACATATATACACTACCAAATGTAAAATAGATAGCTAGTGGGAAGCAGCCACATAGCACAGGGAGATCAGCTCATGCTTTGTGACCACCTAGAGGGGTGGGATAGGGAGGGAGGGAGGGAGACACAAGAGGGAGGGGATATGGAGATATATGTATATGCATAACTGATTCACTTTGTTATACAGCAGAAACTAACACAACATTGTGAAGCAGTTATACTCCAATAAAGACGTTAAAAATAAACAAATCAGTATACTCAGGAAATCTTCATGGATTACACCCTGAAATTTTATCTTCATGAAATACTCCTTCAAAATTCTTTTCTAATGGTAGATAGAGTAGATCTGATATGGACTAGCATTACAATTGTTTTGGTGATTTTTGGAATTTTTTATCTAAGTCAAATTTTTGTATGTTTTTTTTTTTCCTTTTGTGTATATCCAAGTTTCCACACAGGAAAAAACATATTACATTAGCATAATCCTTTGAATTTTATATTTGATTTTTATTCTGGTTTTCTCAAAACTCATTATTTAGTAACTGGAATGAATCTCAACTAAGTGGTGGAATTGAAAGCAATTGAAAATTATGTAGAATTATATAGATGTCAAGAGAAAGGTTCATAACATTAAGAAATTGATATAATTGAAGTAAATGTGTAAAATTGATTACTTTACCAAGTGAGTGTACCATCTTTTAGGAAAATGTAAAAAATCATCCTCTCCTATATTGGCTGCATTTCGAATTACACAGAATTAACATGAAAGGCTAATGGACTAATAGGCAGAAAAAATGAAAGATACATTCTCATTTCACACTAATGGTAAGTATTTCAGAATGCACACATAAGCAAACTCCACATTGGCAAATGCAGGAATGAGAATGAACAAACTACATTATTCTTTGACTTGTAGGGAAGGTTGATAGATTTCAAAGGTTATGAGAGCCGCATTGCAGCACATTAGCGGCCTCATCATGTATCATTTTGTTTTTTATAGATGGTTATACTGTCCTTTCCATTAATGAAATCAGAAAATGTAATCATCTTACACTCTTCCTTCTTTTCAGTTCACCTTCCCTGTCATTACCATTTCAACTTAGCCCTTCTGTCTTACTGATTCCTTTTTTTCAGCTTTATTGAGATACAATTTACAAAATGTAAGATATTTGAAGTGTACTCTGTGATGATTTGATACACATTGTGAAAGGGTTTCCCCCATCAGGTTAATTAACACAAACATCACCTCACTTATTTACCCTGTCCCTCCTTTTTTGGTGAGAACATTTAATTTCCACCCTCTTAGCAAATTTCAATTATACAATAGAGTGTTATCAACAGTAGTTATCATATTTTATATATTAGATCCTCAGACCCGTTTCATCTTATAATTGAAAGTTTGCAGCCTTTTACCAACCTATCCCTATTTCCCTCACCCCCTACTGAGTCTTAACTGGCCACTGCCCTTTGTTCTGCATCTTCTGCTTGCTCCATCACTGTGTCTCATCTTCTTATTAGGCTTTAATAGGCTCTATTACAGTCCAGCCTCCATATAGCTAAGTGATTATGTAAAAGCACGGAATTGACCATGTCATGGTTTTGTTTAATACTCTTGAAATTCCTATTACTTGAAACAAAGTTTAAAAATAGGGTCATCCAAAAGTATCTTTTTGTTAGGCACCTTATTTGTAGAAGGAATACAAAGTGGAATAAGATGTGAGTCTTCCCCTAAAGGAAATGAATACAGATATGTGATTGGGGAGGTGGGGAGTCAGCCCAAAACAGATCATTTCAATATAACGTGGAAAGTGTACTATAGAGGGAACCCAGAGTGTCATGGAGCTCAGTGCAGCCTGACTTAGCATAGTCTAGATTTTCAGGAAGGTTTCCTGGTGGGATGACGCCTGAGTTGAGGCTTAATAAGTCATCCAGGCTCAGAAGGAAGGGAAACATAGATGATTATCCAGGCAGACATAGGAGCAGGAGAAAATGTATCAAACCGTGTAACATGGCATTTCTCTATAACTGCAAACAGTTCAGAACTATGAAAACATAAACTATGAAGTAGGAAGTAGAGGTTCAGAAGGATAGAAAAGGAGGTAAAAATGAGCTATCATGAATATCACATGCAAGTTAACAGCCATTCAATAACCATTGATTGAGTGGTTATTCAATGTATGCCAGACACTCTGCTGTGGATACAGAGTAAACCTGAGAAAAGCTGTCTCAGCTCTCTTGAAGCTCACACTCTACATGTTAATGAGTCAAATAAAAAAAAATGAGTGTAAGCTCTGATGAGTGCTGTGCAGGTAAACACAAATTGCTGATATAAAAAGTGAGAGGATGGACATACTTGAAATGTGATGGCCAGGAATGGCCTTTCTGATCAGGTCTCATTTAAATATGAGAAGGAACTAACACATACAAAGTTGGGGAATAGAGTCCCATTGCAAAGGACCTGAGGTAGGAAAGAAAGAGCTTGGCTTCTTTGAAGAACTGAAGAAATACAAACATGGCTATAGCAAGCAAGGGTGGCAGGGTGGCTAAAAATGAGATTGATGAGATAGGGAGGAACCTCTCTTGCAAGGTGCTGTAGGTCTTGGTGAATTATATGAATTTTATAATTACAATGGGAAAACTTTGGATAGTCTTAAACAAGCAAGAATATAGCATGAAATGGAGTTTGGCTGTATCTCTGAGTAATGGGGAACCAATAAAAGATTTTAACTAGGGAAACTTATAGTCATGTTTAGGATGACTCATTGTAGTGGTTGGAAGAAGAGTTGAATAAATGTGAAATATGACTGGGGGAAAGATATTAATTGGAAGTGTATAGTAGTTGCGCAAGCAACAGATGATGAGGCTGGTATTTGTATAGAGGAAAGAAAAAATTTAGGAATAAAATCACCAGAATTTTGTGAGGGAGGGTGTCATAGTGGAGATGAAGTAGTCTAACATAATGTAAGGTTTTGTCATGATGTGGTGAATATTAGTGACAGTTGATATTAGAGAATACAAGCAATAGGGAAGGTTTGGAGGAGATCTTTCCATTATTTCTTGGACTTTCAAAGTTTGAGATATTGTGGGATAGCCAAGTGGATATGTACAGATGGAAGTTGTGTAGAGAAATCTAAAATGCAGGAAGACCAAGCCAGAGAGACAGATTTCAGAGTCATTATATATACATATAAAATAAACCAAAAATGAATATGAAATTACTCATGAACAGTGTATAGAATGAGAAGGAAAGTGGAACAAGGGCTGAATCCTGAAGAACATCAACATTAAATGGCGGACAGAGGAGTATCCTACTTTTGAGACTGAGAATGAATGGTTAAAAAAAAAGTAAGTGAACTCTAGTGATGACAAGACACTAGAAAGTATAGAGTACATGTGTGACACTAACAAATGCAGCAGAAGACCCCACTGAGATAATTTTGAAACATCCCCTAGAGTTGGCAACAACAGGGTCAGTGATGATGTTTGTCTTAACACAGGAGGTGTACCAGTGGAGCAGAATCTCAGTTGCGGTGGAATTAGGAGTAAAGCAACTATACTGATCAATCTTCATGACGTGAAGGGTAAGAAAGAGAGAGCATGGTGGCTGGTGAGGATCACTCAAATGTTTCTTTTTTTAATTACGCAAGATATTTGAGGCTATTCAAACACTAAAGAGAAAACACAGGAAAAAAGGAGAGATTGATGATAAAGGAAATAATTCATTAAGCATGATCCCAGAGAAGAAGCAAAGGGTTAAGATCAAGGTTTCTAGGTAGGACGGCAAAGAACGTTGATCTGGAGGTAGAAGTTAATCATAGATTTGCATTGACGGACTAGCAGTCCAAACTCCTCAACGTGGAAGCCAAGAACATTTACAAGCTGTCCCCTGTCTGCCTTCAAGTATCGCTTTCCACCGCTGTGTCTTCTGAAAGTTTTCACCCCTTTCTTTATCGGCACAAGCTGCTTTAACCACCAGAGAACTAAGTCTCCAGAAAATATCATGCCCTTTTATACTTTCGTTATGCTGTGTTCTTTACCTTGTTTTCACCTAACTGCCCCCACCCCTATTTCTACACTTACCCCAGCTCTGCCTAATGCCCATTTCCTTCTCACCCAAAGGTCACATGGAGAAATATCCTGATCATGCTCCAGATCTCATAAAAATTTCCCTCAAATTGCTCCTCTAGATGCATATGGAAAACCAATACTTCCTTTCCCACATTCCCAAAGATCTGCAGACTATTCTTTCTCATGTTGCATACCTGGCTAAAATGGGATTTCCATGAGGCCAAGAATTATTCTTTCTTTATCTCTGAACTCTTGATGTCTAGTACAATCCCTGGAACGTAGTACTCTTGACATTTTGTTGAATAACTGAATGAATATCTGCAGCACCCACGTTAAGGATGGAAGCCTCGATGTCTCCTCGTAAACTTATTCCTGTAATTATTTAGATGTATTCTACAGCTTGGAAACTTTAAAACAGTCTTAGTAATATTCAGGTCCCCTTGGAATTCTTCTTGATGGATGCTCGTCTTTTGCATCTTCTCATATTACTTCATGACTTTGAGTTGAATAACAGCCATGTATGTGTAGTTAATAAAATATGCAAATAGTTTGTGTCATTATCTTTCAGCCTACAAATCAGAATGAATAATTGTTATGTTTAATATGTTTGGTTGCATATCTTTCTTCAAATGACTCTTTCCTCAAAAATTAATTATATATCTCACTGCTCCATTCATTCAACAAACATTTATTGCCAGGCATACAGATACCACTAAGAATAGAACTTCCTTGTTATACATTAAATGCTCAGACATTATTCAACTTATAGATGAAAGTTTCTACCCTTTTCCAACCTCCTCCTATTTTCCCCACCCCCCCTTCCATGGCAACCAGTTTTCTACTGTCCGTTTTTTTTAAAATTGTATTTATTTATTTATCCATTTATGGCTGTGTTGGGTCTTCGTTTCTGTGCGAGGGCTTTCTCTAGTTGCGGCAAGTGGGGGCCACTCCTCATCGCGGTGCGCGGGCCTCCCACCATCGCGGACTCTCTTGTTGCGGAGCACAGGCTCCAGACGCGCAGGCTCAGCAATTGTGGCTCACGGGCCCAGTCGCTCCGCGGCATGCGGGATCCTCCCAGACCAGGGCTCGAACCCGTGTCCCCTGCATTGGCAGGCAGACTCTCAACCACTGCGCCACCAGGGAAGCCCCTACTGTCCGTTTTTATGTTTGACTTTTTTCTTAGATTCCACATATAAGGGATCCCATGCAGTATTTGTCTTTCTTTATCTGGCTTATTTCACTTAGCATAATGCCCTCAAGGTCCATCCATGTTGTCAGAAATATCAGGATTTCCTTCTTTCTCATGGCTGAATAATATTCTGTTGTATGTATATACCACATCTTCTTTGTCCATTCATCCGTTGATGGACACATGGTGACTATAGCTGATAACACTCTGTTGTGTAATTAAAAGGAGCATGCAGTCCAGAAGACAGCGCTAGGAAAGAATGTTGAAGTTGTTCTATTTAGTAGAACTTTTGCCTTCAGAGCAAAGGATTCCAACTTTAGATCACTGGCCTGGAATTTCTTTGTTGGGGAGCTACCCCAAATGGTTGGGAGTTCTTGTCTGGAGTTTCCTGATCTCGCCCTTTAGCTGTTGTGGAGAAAGCCTGTGAAACTTGTGCTGTGGCAGGATATTCCGGAGAGGAGCTGGTTTTGCTCCTGTCTGGTTTTGCAGAGTACAGTCGGCCCTCTGTATCCAAGGGTTCTGCATTCAACCAACTGCAGATCAAAACTATTTGAAAAAAAATTCCAGAAAGTTCCCAAAATCAAAACTTGAATTTGCTATGTGCTAGCAACTATTTATGTAGCATTTAGATTGTATTTACAACTATTTACCTAACATTTACATGTATTGGGTATTATAAGTAATCTAGAGATGATTTAAAGAATGTGCATAGGTTACATGCAAATATGTCATTTTTGAGCATCTGGGATTTTGGTATCCCCTGGGGTCCTGGAACCAATCCCCTGCAGATACCGAGGGAGAATTGTATCCTACATACTGGGTAAGAGAATAGGCCTGACTTCTTCAACGCTCTAAGTCCTGCAAGGGAGGAGTTAAGGTTCCTGCCCCTCTACCCATCACTTTTTTGTTTTCCGTAAAGTGGATGAAATACAAATCTGATTGGCCAAATTTACTTATTATGTAAGTGTGTCTCATTGGTTTCCTACTCCTTAGAGCTGGCTGGACAAGAAAGCCAGCAGATATCTTTTTTCCTCTTCTTTTCTCTCTGTGTAAACACTGGTTGCTTTAGTTTCTTGTGGCTCATCTGGTGGTAAGATTCATTCTTGGGGGAAGCGACCATCTGCTCAGTTCACTTTACCAAATAACTGAGTTTTGTGATTTAACCTAGTTAATAATTAAATGACATTTTGACTTCCCTTTTATTTGTACCATTAGGTATCCCATTGGAGAAGGGATGGCTGGGCCATGACAAGATTCAGGTGTCCTTTGGAACTCTGGACAAAATCATGTCTTATTGCCCTTAAAATAATCTCTATAGCTTCATATGCTCCCCGGTCAATGGGGAGTAATAAAAAAGATACTTGGTTATAGATTTACACACATTGGTGTAATTACATAATCAGAACAACTAGACACATTTTATTTTTCATTTTTCAAATTGTTTCATGTTATTGTGACTGATTTGATCATAATTAGCAATTTATATGGGATTCTTCTCCCTTCTCCACTGTAATAGACTAACTGACATGACCCATGTGAACTGCATGGAGACCAGGCCATGGTCCCAGAGATCTCCTCACTTGTCATAAGACAGAAACATTCATCTGAAAGCCTTTTAAAGCTTTCAAAGAATCAATTATTTCTCTTCAGGGAGAAACTGGTAAAAATTGGAGCAACTATTTTACTACATATAACAAAAGCTCTTGAATAGGGCTATTGTTAGACTGTAGGAATAATTATCAAGGGAAATGCTAAGCTTCCTTCATTAAAGACGTGTAGAAATTATCTTGGTTAGACAGAGTTCTTCCTGAAATAAACAGCATTACTTTTATGTAATGCTGCATTTCATTTCAATACCAAAATACTATGCCACGTTAATACTTCTATGATTACAGTTGATAACTACATTGACCATAAAAAGTTATAACTTAAAAAACCTGTTTTTCTCCAATATGTACAGTGATGGGAGTCTGTAACCTACGTACTCCTTCCCAGTACAGTTAATGATGACTCCATTACCGGAAGTGCTCAATATACCAACTGTTTCATTATGCTGATGACTTGATCAACAAAACTGCTAACTTCACAAAATGTAAAGGTTTGTACATAAATGGAAAGAGACTGTGGGTTCTAGATGTTTTAGACCCTTTACCTCAATTAAGAAAAATTCTCACAGCCCCATGCATTTCCTGAGAAAAAATTGTGTGTGTGTGTGTGTGTGTGTGTGTGTGTGTGTGTGTGTGTGTTTGGGGGGAGGGGGAGGAGCAAAAGGATGACAGCCATTAACTTCCCCAAGTCATTTAAACTGTTTTGAAAACAAGAGGTCAATTTGTTTCTATAATACAAATATACAAAACACACACTTCAGTTTTATCTTTGTTTTCTTGGAAAAGAATATACCTGCCTTAATTTTTCTTTCATTTTTGAAGTCCCTTTTTTCACATTGTTGATCACACTTTATGATTGTGTGGTGGCTTTGCAAATTTGCAGGTGGTTATTACAAATTGTGTACTTCATTTCGGTTCCAAACCTCAGATGATACATAATTTCTTGGGTTGTTATTATTCGGCAACTTGCCATTTTCTAAAGATTTGCTGCTTTACAACTGTATTGGTACATAATATCATGGTAAGACATTTTCAGTAAGTTAGGTAAGAATATGATTAGCATTAACACAACAGTTTGCTCTCTGAACCTCTGTTGATTTTACGAGGTCCTTTGGTGTTCATAATTAAAACACTATTGTGCCTATCAAAGATTCACTTGACTTTTTCCATAGTCTCTTTAGCAAAAATTGAAACACTATTCATTGAGGGTATATAACTTTTTCTTACTTAATGTAATATTGCCCAAATATAAAGTTTTTAAACTTCAAATATTATATTACAACAATTGATATGACTTACAAATAAATATAAATAATTGACGTGCATGCATATATATGCATGTGATGATATGCATATATATGCATGTGTTTACACATGTGATAAACTTACAAAATGATATGAAAAACATGGAGATTCTTTGTGCCAATCTGATGATTAGGCACACAGAGAAATGATTTAAGATAATGTTATCTTTCCTAACACAATGAAAATTCAAAAATGTACCCAACTCCAGATGAAGTATTTAGAATGTTGGAAGGAAAAATGGTCATTTGTTTTCTCACACTTGTACTCTATCCAGTTTAAGATTGGAAGCAAACATTATAAACTACTGAGAAATTGCTATGTTGGGCCATGGAGTCTAACCCCGAATTACAGACTGGCCTTATCCTGATCATCATCCCCTATTTTCTAACTAAATTACTTCCAGAAGCCAAATCATTCTTCAGTAGCAAATTAGGCACTTAGGAAGATACAGTGTTTAGAATCCCTGAAAGAATACCATGCCCACTGTGGGGTGTTTTACTCTGCTTTGCTGTATTCCGGGTCTTCACCAGACATCCTGGATGTATCCACCCAACTGGAAGAGCTGTCATAGTCATGCTTCTGTGTATACTCAATAATGGGGTCTATCCAGTTTTTAGTCCTGCAATGCTGGGAGAATCTTATGAATCTTAGGGCATAGTCTCGACATTGTGCTCTGTGCCACACCTGGGTATAGTAACAAGGCTGTCTCTTATGACCTTTTCCAAGTCACGATGATAAACCAGTTCTGCAGCCTGGGTCTCTAAAAATAAAGGACAAGAGAACACATTTTCCAAAGAGGAAATATGGTTTCTGTGCTGCAGAGTTTTTCTCAGTATACACTTTTATATAACTGCACAAATGCTGTGTATTTGGATTAAAGTAAGAAATATTCATTTAATCAGATTCCAGATGTTCACTTGCTGTTATGTAGACCTCTCCAAAGGTGAGGTTTTAATAAGAAAGACAGTTTTGAGGTACAGTATCATCTTCCTGTTTCTACCCTATTTTTCTCTGCATATTAAAGTTTCATGGGTTTTGAGATAGAAATATATGGAGAGTTCTACAAAGGTTTTGACTGTAGTTTCATATACAAATTTTTGCTTTCAAATATTATATTTTACTTTGACTGAAAAATTACAGTCTAACATCCTTATGGTCTTTGCTTTTCCTCCCGTTTCTTTCTATCACCTATCTTCCATCAACTTGGAACATCCCCGAAGTAGAGGAAATTGACATTAAACTTTTTATTTCATACCAAGAATGCCTTTCTTTTTTTTCCTTCCTCTCTTTCTTCTTCCCTCCCTAACTGCTTTCTTCCTTTCCTCCCTCCCTTTCTCTTTTTCTCTTTCTCTTCTCGTTTATTTATTTTAATATTCACAGGAGTAGAAAACAAGTTCTCATATCAGTATACAGAATTCACATTTTCAGACACTGTGTTTGGGAAATAAATTGAATGAACTTCTAAGGGTTAGATAAAGCTAAGTTTGAGTCTTTAAAATGTGTGAAAATGAAGAGTGCTAATTAATTCTATTCAGATGTGTATGTGTGGAAAATGGCTTTATAGAATTCAGCCTGTTTGCTGGGTTTTTTGTTTGTTTTTTTTTCCTTGCACATCAGGGTGATAGTTCAAAAGCTCTTCTGCACCAATCAGTAACAGGCCACAACTGTAAAATGAACCTTTTGTTTGCTTCATCTGACTCTGCCCCATTTGCCCTCCCTCAGATCCCGTCAACACGAAGAATGAAACACAGCCAACGCTGGATCAAAACATACAGAATAGTTCCTGTAACAGAGAGAACCATTCCGGTGCCCAGTTTGACCCCTCTAACTTCTGATTCTCTGGATCCACTCTAGCATTTTCTAGTGATAAAAAGGCAGTTCTTGTTAGGTTCTTATCATTGGTGCCTGCAAAGTAAAGAGGAGAGAAAGAGGAATGCATTTTATGTGCCTCTGGAGTACTGCAGTCTTGGAGTAAGGTTGCAGGTTACCAAGAGCCTGAGTTCAACACCTTGCTTTACCCTTTTCAAAAAATGCTCTCTTTATGTAGCTTAACTGCTGAGCCCTCAGGGCAGCCAGCTGGTGCACCCTGTTTGAGCAAAGGTCATGAAAGGGTGAGTGGAGCATAGCGAAACCTTTTAATACATATTTTATATACTTCAGATCACTAATGGGAGCTACACAAACATATCAGTTTGAATATCTACCCCTGGGGCTATATTTCTGTTATGAGTTTTCCAATAAGAGCAGGGATCAAAAACTAAAATTGTTCTTTTAAATACACCTGACTGATGGAAAAATGCATAAGTAAGTATTGCACACTGGTTTTGTATATTTTAAGCTAGACAAAGAAAAAACTAACCTTGGTTCCATGTATGTCATCAAGAGAGTAAACAAATTATCAAAAAAGTAAAAAAGCAACAGGGAAAAATAATCTAAGGAGGAAAGTAATGCCATTTATATACAACCTGCCATTAACTTTATTTTTGTGGCACATGTGCCTTCTTATGACATTATTTTGAAACTGTTCAGATTATGTCAAAGCCACCATATGTAAATAAAAATAAAAAATTCCTTAATGTGGCAACTTTTTAAAAAACCTAAGAATATTCTGATGCTTCAATAAAATCCCAACACTTTAGTATGTCCCCCAATTTTCACACATGTTATTCTTACGTGATTATTATCTGATCTGGCTGGGGAATTCTTGTCAGTTTCCATTTAACATAAGAAAAAGCTATCGTCTCCCAGAGGTTTTAGTATTTGGTCCCGGTCACAGTGTTAATAAAGAGTAGACCCAGGGCTGAGGTAGTTCTTTTTATATTGCTGAAACTCTTTTGTATGTTTGGAATTTATTTTTTATTACAAACATTTTTTTCCTTCCAGTTTTATTGAGATGTAATTGACATACAGCACTTGTATACGTTTAAGGTGTACAGCATAATGACATGACTTACCTACATCGTGAAATGATGACCACAGTAAGTTTCGTGAACGTCCATCATCTCATATAGATACAAAAGAAAAGAAAAAGAGAACAAATTTTTCCCTTGTGGTGGGAACTCTTAGGATTTGCTCTTAACTTTCATATGTAACATACAGCAGTGTTGTTAAATAATACATTTAAAGATTTAGAATGATTTATATTTATCTTTCTTCAGGATAAATTATATTTATCATGTTGCACGTTACGTCCCTAGAGCTTGTTTCTCTTCTAACTGGAAGTTTGTGCCTTTTGACTGCCTTCCTCCAATTCCCCACCCCCACCTCTACCCACTTATTTCCCTCATCCCCGCCACCCTGCTCCCCTCTGGCAGCCACCTGTTTGTTGCCTGTATCTCTGACACTGTTTCTGTTTGGTTATGTTTGTCCATTTGTTTTGTTTAGATTTCCACATACAAGTGAAATCACATGGTATTTGTCTTTGACATATTTTACTTAGTCTGTGTTTAGAATTTGTTGATGAATTAAATTGTCCTTTTTTCTTTTTGTTGTAACATTGCCACAGTGATCACAGAAGAAACAGATTGACTCAGAGCAGTTTCCTCGAGGACCTTCTTCTTGACCACTGACATACCTATCTGCGTGTCTCTGAGCCATCTCCACAGGGAGCTCCAGCAGCTCAACGAAATTGAAAGGATTATAAAGTGCTGCATCAGAGAAGAAGCAAGGAATCCAAGGAGCATCGATTAGCACAGTTAGCCCCAACATGCCAATACAGAGGGATCGGGTGCTTTTCTGACTCTGCCAGCATCTGCAGCCTCTGGGTCCCGTTAGCGGTTTGTTAGACACATTGAACTTGGCTCAGCCCTTCTGCTCAGCTGGAAGCAAATTGTAACAGAGGGATGCACACTGTGAGACGTATGACCTTCTACAGCAGGATGGTAAAGGTAAAAGGAGAGAGGTACTCTCGGCAGCCCATGCCTTTCAAATGAGTGTAACCTTCCTTTCAAATGAGAAAGAAGATGCCTATACGTTGTAGCTTCTTAAAAAAACAGGAGTGCACAGGTGTACAACAATATGAGATATAAACACAAGCAGAACAAAACTTAAGAAACTTTGATGTTTCTTTAATTCAAATTCACCCACTGACTCTAGTAAAAATATGATTGAATTGGTAATGGAGTAGAAATTAAAACTCATGACTAATGTTTTGTGCATTTTGCTAAGTTCACCAAATATCAGTGATTCTTTGGATTGAACGAACCATTTTGTCCCTTCTGCTGCAAATTTTTGAATTACAAAAATTCTTGCACTTTGGTTCTGTGCAGCCATACTAGAAATAGTAAGAGGCAAAAATGAAAGAAAACAAAAATAATCATAAATTCAAAGGTGGTATTGTCTTCTTCAGACGAAATTCCAAAAAGTAGAAGCAAGAGAGAAATTTCTCCCCATTGTGTTCATATCTGTGAATAATATTCTAATTAACACATATTAAAACTGACATATACTATTTTTAAGAAGAATGAGACAGAAACAACAACGTGAGTGATTTAAAGAAAATGAGAAGTCTTGGCCTCTAGTAAAACCACCCTTCCTTGAGAGGTAAAGTGTTATAATGCAAGCAGCAAAGCTACCCTCTAAGCCGTGGGGTCTATAAGCTCTGCCTCTTTCTAAGTGACTTGGGGCAAATCACTAAACTTCTTTGAACTTTGTTTGCAATATACATTTAAAAAGGGAGAAATAATACATGTGAGAGTGCAGACTGTGCGGCAGGTAACTGGTACGTGGTTCTATTATTATCGTTTATCAGTAGATATCTGCACTCCCATATTCCAATGACTAAAAAATCTAAAGACATTGAATCACTGGCATCATGGTTATTAGCATTTTTAAACAATTAGTTACAGTATTCTTGCCCCTTAACAAAACAACTTCTTGCTCTGTTCCTGCAGCTCAATGACAGAAGTTTGGAGTTATTCTTGGCACCTACTTGGAGGTATTTTCTAAAAGTCTAAAAGTAAATTTTCCATTTACTGAGTGGAAAATGCTCTAAGGAAACTGCCCATCCTCACCCCATAGCCCTTCTCCAGGAAAGCAGTAAACGCCTATAGCTCTCTCATACTCACACTCTCGCAACCCACGCCTCTTACGTCTGTGGTCACTGGAGAAAGGTTTGTTTCCTGGACCATCTGAGAGTCCCCACCACATTACTCACCTCACTATCTGGCATAATATGGGATTTTGATGTAGCTCTTTTTCGACAATCCAGACTCCAGACAGTAGAGATTTCCCAAGGGTCACTCCGCTTAGCTCCTACTGCTGTGCATATTCCAAATAGCAAAATTACTTCAGCGCAAATATCAGACATTCTTTTAGTATGTGTGTGTTTATACGTGTGTATATGTGTGTGTAGCACATTAGAAATGCAAAAAGTGAAGGGTCAGAGTTTTTAAAAAGCAACTAAAATGAAGAAACAATATTAAAGTCTGGTTGGAATTATGAAATAGACCTACAGAGGAAATTCTAATTCAAAGGGCTGCTCAGCCCCATTCTTAGAGCCCTAGAAATGCATGCTTTTCATGATGCCTCTGAATATGCATTCCCCTCCCACTGCCCCCTTCCCCCCGCCCCCAGTCTGATTGAGCTTGACAGGCAGCTGCTGACTCAATCCTAAACTGGCTGCACATGGTTAGAAGAATGTTAATTATTGCCTGTAATGTGCACATTATCCTGGAGAAAATAACAAGGGTAACTACCCTTGTTTAAGAAATATAGACATTTAGAGAGGTAAGTGCCGCACTCCAGGGTATGGGCGTTTTGTGGGCACATATTTGGGCAGGAATGTGACTCCTTCCCTCTTACCCGCTATGGAGGCATCTGAGACAGAGATTCACTGAGCCAGAGAATGTCAAGGCTTATGTTCTAATGCTGAAGAGACCTTAGCAAGTACCTATTCCTTTCACAGGTAAGGAGTCTGAGGCTTGGAGAGACTTAGCTCATTTGCCCAGTTTAACAGAGATAGTAAGAGTTTAATGGAGGAGCAAAAGAAAAAAACAATTTCTGAATTTTTACCTTAGAGTTCTTCCTTAAAATTTGTAATTAGTTTTAATAATCTCCATTGACATTAATGTATATTCATCCTTTTCTCCCGTTTCAATGGAATCTGCAACGCGGATAAGATTCTATTCCCTGTGTCCTGTAGATACTGAACTACAGCTCCCCATGTGCATTCGCCACTCTCAGGATGGCTGATCCTGTCCTTGTCATCCTGAACTTTTTAGCTTTCCTTAAGACATGATAAATTAAGGAACTCCTTCTATATGACAGCAGCACTTAGGGGAGGCTGAACATGTACCTCTGGCTCAAGGCTGAGTTATTATTAAAAAAAACAGAAAAGGAAGGAGAAAGGTTTTAATTTCCCACTGTTGAAGACGGTTAGGATGAGAGGCAGACACACGAACGTGCACAGACTTGCACTTCTGTTCAGCAACGGATAGGGCAAGGGTTTACCCATGTTGTCTTCAAAGCATTGCCTAGAATACAAAATGACGTGGTGTTTCTGGACTACAGTTCTGTTTGAAAGGCCAAGAAAAGGTGATAGGTTTTTAATGCACATTTTGGTGTTTTCAAGCTCTCCTTTTATAACCAGAATGGAGATGACAATCTGTCTACAGGGAAAAAGCAATCTGGTTAAAATTCCATTATGTTTTTCTTTGGCCTGCATTGTATAATTGAAGATGTCTTCAAAACAGAAACAGATCGTTGCTTTGTGTGGGAGAAGAAAAAAGCATACATCAGACTGCAGAGAAATAGAAAGGGAAGAACCGTTGCCACTTCCCCATTAAGGAATTTGTCACTTTCACCTGCAAAGTTCCTACTGCCTATGCTTCCTTCATAAAATCAATTCTTCTGTCTTTCTGCCACCAGAGACATATTCCTAAATTGATCTGCTCTTGTATCTATTCTCAAAATCCTTTGTATTACTTTATTCTTAGCAGAAAATTCAAACTTAGTTCTACTGTCTCCCCATCTCCCTTACTTTCCTATTGACAAATCACTTTTCCTTTTCCCCAGTAAGTCTCATTTTCTTAAAGAAACCTATTTTTAATTCCATGGGGGCTTGACACAAATTTTCTCTTTTGCCCAGACTCTTCTACCCATTCTTCAAAGTTCTTTCCATTCTTCAAAGTTCTTTCCATTCTTCAAGGTCTAGTTGAGCTGCTAGATCTTCCAACAAATAGATCTCTAATTTTCTTGCTTGAAATGAATATGCCCATCCAGTCAGGACCAGATGCATAGGTGTGGGACAAACACAGTCACACAGGGCCCCAAGCTCAGAAGTGGTCAGTGCTTGGCTTAATGCTCTGCTCTTGCTGTTTGAAATTTGAACAAGGGCCTCTGCATTCTCATTTTGCACTGGACTCGAAAATTATACAGCCGGGTCTTCTTCCTGTGCTCCTAAAGTTAACAATTTTATATTTCTGCTCTAACAATTATCATCTACACTGTTGTTTTGAAGCTATTTTTGTGCATATTTACCCCCACTAGAGAGGGAGCTCTGGAAAGTCACAGATCTCTTTTGTTGTGTACCTGGAAGAGCGGTTTTCACAGAGTAAAATTGATGAGAAGGCAAGAAAACTGCTCAGAACTCTTCAGGAAAGAACTGAACGAAACCAACATCTACAGAGAATAAACGTAAAAAAGCTAAAAAGTTCTGCAAACTTAATATGCAGTAATCACATGTGCTTTGTACTGCATAAGGAAACCCAATCTAATCCTCAAAACATGAGGAATAGATGCTATTATGATGTCATTTTCCAGATGAGGAAACTAGGGCTTAAAGAGGAAAGGTGGCAGAGGTCACATAAGAAGTGCCGGAATCAGGAGTCAGAGTCAGGTCTGGCTCATATAAAATCAGAGTCTATGTACTTAACTCCTAGAGGATTGTGAAATTTTCAAGCAATAATAATTTAAAAAAATCTAAGTAATTCTTTCCAGAACTAAGGCCAAAGCAATAAAATTGGCCTCTCTAGCAGTCCCAACCCCGAGTTTATAAAATCTGCCTACAACACACCCAGACTTACGTTGTCAAACCAGTTTCTAGTAAGAAAGCAAAATGTTTACACAAACATTTTCCTAACTGCCTGTAGCCCCCCAAAGCATTCCTTCAAGAAACGTACTATCGTTGTACTTTAAAGTTACCTTTTAGTAATAAAATTCTATAGGTAGAGAGAAAAAGTGTTTTAGAACATGAAAGACAGACAATCTAAGGAGAAAGGAATATTACAAAATCAGCTGAGCAAGAAGTCAAACCCATGTCAGCTCTCCATGCCAAGGAAGGCCATGGTTTTCCATCCCCTTCCAGGCATTCACAGGCACACCAAATTCAGGGAGACTGACTAAGGGTTAGTGTAAAAGACATTTTACTGAGTTGAATCCATTAGCAGTTTTTACTCATTGACTGTTAAATTATATGTTTCATGTCATGAACAAAGCAGGCCTTCTGTTTTGCTGCTTAATCCAGATTTACACCATGGGTGAGATGCATGCAATGCCTTGAATATATTACTTTAAGAATTTGCATTAAACACAACAGGATACTTGCAAATACAATATACATATGCCATAGCTTTGGGTGTGTATTAGTTTCTTTAGCACAAGAGAGACTTTTCAGTAAAAACCTAATTGAGTTTGTTTTTCCCATTTTTAAGGTAGTAAAATGTTCAAACACTTGAGTCTTTTTACAACTGTTATCCAACTCAGTCATTTTCAGTAAAAGATACAGCTCTTGCTACCTCATTCTGGAGGCACAATTATTACCATGTCCTTTAGCTTCCTGGGGCTTCGAGTTGTTTTCAATGTTATTTTTTTAATTTCTTAAATAAATTGCTTTTCCTCCTCCCACTCCGCAAAAAGTGTGATATAAACAATAAGAGGTTTGGTTTTCTACTTGGACAAAAGTGTTAAGTACACTGATACAGCATGGGTCCACTTTTGTAATGTTGCTTTAAGCTATCAAGATGCATACTTATTCTCAACCCATGAAATCAAAGTTCCCTTTACACAGTAATTCCTAAGTAGCTCTAAGGTCAAGCTACCCTCGTGTGTCATGTTCTCATTTGGTCCTTGTTGGATATCTTTATAATCCTAATTTTAGAAATTTAAAACCATGTATGTAATGATCGATAATTGGTGAAGACATGATTCTTTTCTTTTTTTTTTTTTGGCCGCGCTGCCTGGCAAGTGGGATCTTAGTTCCCTGACCAGGAATCGAACCTGTGCCCCCTGCAGTGGAAGTGCAGAGTCTTAACCATTGGACCACCAGGGAAGTCCCAAGATGTGATTCTTATATCCCACAAATGTTGATTTTGTTTGCAATGGAGAATTTACAGGAAGCATCAAATCTCTTTCTTACCTAAGTCTTGAGTTAGGAGGTTTATAGTTTTTCTAGCTGGCTAATCATTTGGAAATGAAGACTTTTTTTATTACAAAAATGAAATTTATTGGACTTCAACCTGAGATATTAAACAGGTCACAAGGCACCAGTAAAAGCTGCCATGTAGAGCAACTATAATTGTCGTATATATTTTTATTAATGCCAAACCAGTTGTAATCCAATCTACACCCACATTTTAAGATGACAGTAAGAAGTTCAGAGATCTGTTTCCCAATCAAACACTTCAAACACTGGGTAACTCATCTGTCACCTTGCCAATGCATTATCTGAAAGAAATCTGTTGTAGCAAATGAGAATAAAACCTGAGATTCTTTAGACTCAGAAATGGAAAAAAAATTGAAAAACTGTACATATGTTGTAAAAACCATTCCGAGAAAGAGAGAAGAGAACTCACATTCAACAACCACCTAGTATTCTTCTAGGTGCTGCAGATGATAAATAATTTGACCTTCACAGAACTAATATGCAGGAATTCTTTGTTCTCTTAGCAGATAGAGAAACTGAGGCTCAAATTAAGTTACCTCCCCAAGACAGCACAGTAAGTCTCGTTTATCTAATTACAAAACTTAACTTCTTTTCGCCACACAATGGCAAGAATCATTTTGATCTTAAAATTGCTTAAAGTTTTTTAGTATGTTGATCTTTACCTTCATAAGTAAATGAGAAATGTGATATTCTATACATGGCAGATAATAAAAGGTTTTAATTTGCCTGTGAATTCCTTAGTGGCAAAATTTATAGTAGTCTGGACACAATGAAGGGTAACTCTTTTTTAGCTCTCCCTGCAAAAATTCAGACAACTATTTCTCTTCCATTTCTAATTCTTCATCTATAGGTGATATTTAAATTGAAGTCATCAGCAGATCATACTGGGAATCTGTTGGTGCCACAAGGCAAAATCGATCGACTGTATTAGAAGAAAGGTTAGTAGTCACCTTCACTAACCCCAGCTTTTGTACCAGGTTTATTATCACCCTCGAAATAGAACCTGCACGATCAATTTCAAATATCAGAGCATAACACACACTCTACAGGGAACCCATAAAAGAAAGCAGAAGAGGCAATAGTTCTACAGTTAGAAAAAACCCACAATTTTCATCGTGCATGGAAAACATCAAATTAAACCTGGTACTTGATATTGACTCAGCATACCAGCTTCTCCCAACATTCCGGCTGAAGTTTAATCTGCTGACTCCCTGGAGTGAGGCCTTTACTCCTGTGACACCCTTGCTGGCAATACAGAATTGAACAGGTGTTGGCTTCAGGGGAAGCTTATGATTAGTTTCTTCAAATGTGCAAAATAATGCTTATAGGAGAGCACTCATAAACGGCTTATAATTCGAAAAAAATCAAGAGGAATGAGGTTTACAAACTTTCTTCTTCACCCACTAATTGATCTCAGGTTTGATGAAAAGTTCATTTTAGAAGGATTTTTTTTCTCTGTTCCCAGCTTGGTCTTCAGTCCTCTGTCAAAGACTTGTTCTCATCTGCTTGCTTATCCCTTTTATTTCTGCACAGCTCTGTATTACTCAGACCACAGCAGTCTGCTTTCATGACACCGAAGCTGAGGCCGTGATAGATTTCTCTCTGTGTGTAGAAAGGTTGGAAGCATAGAAGGTAATGTTGAAAGGGTCAAAGTTATCAGAGCGGGTTAGAGAAAATGACGAACTTACTTACCACTGATAGACACCAGGTGTACCCTGGAAATCCGGGAGATAATATCATTGCACAGGTGCCAGGAAATAGCACATTCTAATATCACAGTGGCAGACCAGCCATTTCGGGTCATTATTTCACCAAGTGGTTAGTGCCAAAAATGTATAATTCAGGTGGATAAGGTTGTCACAGGTCTATAGTATTTGAGGACAGCAGACTTGTTGAATGAATGAATAGATGAGAAAGAGATACGAATTCCATAGACAAAGGCAGACGTCTACAGAAAGCACTGAGCGATAATCTACCACTATTAAAAAAAAAAAAAAAAAGCTCAGTGAAGCCTGAGCAACCAAGTAGAACCGACATTTCCTAGTTACTGTGTACTTGGCACCATGCCAGGTACGTTACATGTACGACTTATTTAAATGCCAACCACCATCTTGTCAAGTATCTTCTGGTGGCCAGACTTGAAGATGATGATCCCCCATGATCCTCGCCTCCTGGTATTAGTGCCTTTGTGTACTCTCCTCTCACAGTGAACAGGGCCGACCCATGTAACGAGTAGAATATTGTAGAAAGGTTGGTGTGTGATTTCCGAGGCTAGATCATACAAGCCATGTGGATTCTGCCTTGCTTACTCTTGGGTTACGCTCGGAGGGAAGCCATCTCCATGTCATTAGGCCACTTAGGTAGTTCTATGAAAAGGACCACAAATTGAGGAACTGAGACTTCCTATCAACAACCTGCATTAACTTGCCAGTGAGCCACCCAAGAGATAACCCTTCAGCCCCAGGTAAGCCTCTGATGACTGCAGTGCTGGCCAGTTTCCTGACTGCAACTTCATGAGAGACCTTGGCTAGTAGACCCTGGTTCTAGGAACCCACCTAAGCCACTCCCAGATTCCTGGCCCATAAAAATTATGTGAAATAATACACTTTTATTGATATTGTTTTAAGCCACTAAATTTGGGGTTCATTTATTACACAGTAGTAGATAAGTAATAAAACCTTTATTACCCTCATTGTACAGGTGAAGAAACAAAGGCTATGAGAGCTAAAGGTAAAAAATACTAGTACTCCCTTTCCTTTGTTCAGCATCTGCCAATGAAGACATAGACCACAGAAACTGGATAAAGTATGACACAGGAGCCAAGGAGGAGAGCAGCCAGGAGTGGACCAAAAGGCAAAGTTCACTTATTTATTCACTCATTCCACAAATAAATTCTTGAGAATCTACTATATGCCAGGCACTGTTCTGAGCCATGAAGATGCAGCTGTGACCAACATGGATAAAATTTCCTGCCTTCTTGGAGCTTACGTTCTAGTGATGGGTAAGTTATAATGAAAGAACACAGAAAAAGGTAAATTATAAAATATAAGTTGAAAGAGAAGCAAGCCTAGGGAACAACAAGACCATGAGAAAGGCAGCCTGCCTTTGCTTCCTTCCTGCACTATGGATTATTAAGACAAAGCCCTTTATGTGAGGTTTCCTGAATGCAGTGCTCTGCTCTGCAACATGACACATGTTAGACAGGGGTCATTTTTTCTTTTGTACTCTCATATATCCCATGTGCCTAGAGCTAAGCCTGGTACACAATATGTGTTTAGTAAATATTTATTGCAATGATTTAATGTCTCAAAGAGTGAAATTTTTAGGGAATTTAGCTACCTAAGAAGCTCAACATTCTTCAGCTGTTTTAGGTTGGGCATGTTATTTATTTAAGACAGAGTGAATTCTGCCAGTGTAACTCCTCTTCCATTCCCAATAGAACAAAACTCATTGTGTAATAAATACGATTTTCTGCTCAATAGCCATGCCACAAATTAATTTGAGTGTGCAAGATCTTACATTCTGAAACCAATGTAGTCAACGTGCAGTCAGGATTTTAGGATCCTCCTAGAATCAAAATACGAGGTAGGCTATACGATTCCTCAGAGTGTGAACCTATACTGAAAGGTGAACCAGGATGCGCGGTGTATGCCTATACTGAAGGGACATAGGGGACTCAGACTTTGACATGCAGGTATAACCATAACCTTCTTATCAGAATTAGGCATCACTGGGATTAGAATGGCTTCAGTCCAGGAAACAACATGGGAGTGGATTTAGTAGCAGCAACTAAAAGGTGAACCCCTGGAAATCAGGATGAAAAAACTTTCCCTCCCTCAGATGGGATTGATTCAGAAACCTGATTAGGTGTGTGGGTGTGTGCTTGTAAGTGGGTTTTTATGTGTGCAAATGTGATTATATGCCTTTGTTTTTTGACAGAGAGGTTGATGGTCAGTCCCTCGTTAGAACAAGTGGGTTGATAAAGTATGATACAGGAGCCAAGGCAAAAACCAGGGAAGTGAAGTAAAAGAGCTTAGATTTACTATTGTACATATAACACGTGACTTGTTTTATTTAGGGATATTTATCAATATGCCAGTACATTTATTATAAAAAGTGATATTTATTTGTATACATAGGTTATATACGTGTTCAAATATGCATCATTTATAGATCTTTAACTATGTCTAATCTATGAGTGAAAATGTTGGAGTACTGAACATTTATACCTCTAATTTATTAGAGTGGGGTATATCTGTTTATATTTGCGGTTGGCAGAAAAATGGTCTCTAAAATATGTCCCTGTTCTAATCCTTGCAACCTTTGAATATGTTGAATTAATGGCCAATGGGAATTAAGGTAGCAGATGAAATTATATTTGCTAATCTGCTGATTTTAAGATAGAAAGATTATCCTGGATTACTCAGATGGGCTCAATGTAATCACCAAGGTCCTTAAATGCAGAAGAGGAAAGCAGAAGAGTCAGTGTCAGAGGAATAGGATGTGACTTGACTGGCTGTTGCTTGCTTTGAGGATGGAAGGGAGTTACAAGCCAAGGTACAAGGGCAGCTTCTAGAAGCCGGAAAAGCAAGGAGACAGATCGTCCTCCAGAGCTTCCAGAAAGGAATGAAATCCTTCCACTACCTTATCTTTAGCCCAGAGGGACCATTTCAGACTTCTGACCTCTAGAACTCTAACATGATACATTCGTATTATTTAAACCACTAAATTTGCAGTAACTTTCTACAGCAGCAATAGAAAAGCAACTTAAGTTATATGCATTTGTAAATTTTATGAAAACACAAATGATTTCAAAAAGTGAAAGATTCAGGAGATGCTTTAGCTCACATGTTGAAAAGTTCCATCTGGAAGTCAGATCCCAGGAACAGTCCTTTTCACTCCATCCAACATCATAATCAATAATATTTACGTTATCTTGTGTGTACTTGTTGACGCGTTACAAAGCTGCACACCATGCCGTATATTTCCTAAACAGCAGTATTTAGAGAAATCGTTTACATTTAAATGCTACTTTCTACAACCATTTGTTTCTTTTTTCTTTCTTTAATGCATTTTAATTAAAGGTAAGAAGAGAGTGAAAAAGAGATGAGAGAACTAAGGCAGCTGTAATGTGTAGGTGTAAGATATTGCAGCCTGAAGCCTTATGTTCAGTTTGAAGGTAGAAACACAGTGATTATAGATATATTTCTAAATGAAATTCTACATAAATCCTAGCTTTGAACATGAGACTTTACGGAAGTCAAAAACAACACCGATTCTTTGTGAATGCACACTGATTTTTCTTGATGTTTAATTAATTCTAATGATGGAAGTCTATGTCACAAGTGCTCCTTCAACAAAGATATTTTATTTTAAAAAATACAAATAATTGCACAAATAATTGTTGGGTAAATCCTTGCAGTATCTAATAATGGTGCCAATTTCAAACATAGTATTTTAATGTACAAAATTACTTGCCCTTACCAGGCAGTGAGAAAAATTGCAAAATCAGTCAATGTGAGAATTTAAAACTATACCGAGGAGAGTTAATTTACATATGGCTTCCTTCAGGGACTCTTCTGTATTTAGACCAGCTGAAATGTGCTCAAAAATAGCAAACTCATTTTAATACTAGTATAAGCAAAACAAGTCTGCCTCAAAAACATTATGTTGTAAAAGGTCTCTGGGTCACCCACTGTCTTAGGTATATGTTGGTGTCTCTTACCGCCATTTAGATTATCATGAGTGATCCTAAAATCTGTTAAGACACTTTACTAGTAAAATGCAGAAACCAATAGCAAAACTAGAATAAATAATATCTTGTTTCCTACATCATTAAGCTAACAGAAAAGACTATTTGTAGGATCTCTAACTGCTGGTGTATTACTGTCATTCGTTATTAGTAGCAATAATTTTCTTGCCATATAACTAGTAGCTGGCTTTGTATTTTAAAATACAGTAAGTCCCATGGCTCCCTACCTACTCCGTATTCAACTTTACTATTTCTTGATGTTCCATCCTCTTTCTATTGTAAATTCTGCTTAAGTCTTTCAATATCTTTATGGAAATTAATATCTTACCGAATAGAGTTGAGGGAGTTATTTTTTATTTATACAATAAATTTGTACACATACAAAGCTGCAACAAACATACTCCAATTAAATTATTTAACAGTCAAAAGGGGAATTAATACATGAACTTAAGAATGAAACTAATATTTAGAGTGAGTGAAACTTGAATTTCAGTCCTGTTTCACTCCTGTCTAGTCGTATGGTCTAGGACAAGTTACTTACTGTATTTGAACCTCAGGGATTTTTGCTGTTGCTGTTGTTAAAAAAATCAACATCTTCCCCTATCTTATAGGTTTGTTGTATTACATATGTTGATCTAAATTAGGTACAGTATATTGCCTATCCAAAAGTACCCTACCTCTGACCTTCTTCTTTCTCACCAGAACCCTGATTTGGTTCAGGTACTTTGATCTTAGGGTACAGAGGTATGTTCCAGAAGTAGGCATGACCTCCACTGGGCAATGAGATAAAACAGGAAGACTTCTAGAGCCTCCCTACAAAGATACAAAGGGGCAAGGAGACTCTCTCTTCCATGCTGTCACCTGCTTAGTGCCTTTGCACACTATTGCCTGAAAACATGGTGCTTAGGGTTGCTCCCCTATCTAGCGACTGAGAAGGCGATGTCAGGCAAGATCCAGCAGCTGTCCACTTCTGGAATTGCTGTTTGGTGGAGGGAAGCTCCTCTTGTTTCAGGACTGTTGGTAGGGCATTCTGGTATTTTCAGATGAATGCTGTACCTAGTAGGGATTTAGGGATTGTAAATGCACATGCCTTGTTAATACTGTTTTAATAAAGATTGTCACAAGAAGTCTTGATAATATGTTTTAATAAGTTCCCAGATGGGAGAGAGAATTGCGGTTGAGAAAATTATACAAGATTTCATGGTGGAGAGATCAACCTCATCGGACTCTGATGAGTTTTCAGTCTTTGAGCATGGAGAGCTCGGAAAGGGTGCGTGACAGAATTCCATTTGGAGGCAGCTGAGTTATTGAGGGACTTCTACTTAATAAAGCATAGGTTTAGTCTGGCTTCATTTTGAACAATATTTTGATAACTGACTAATAGTTTTAGAACACATATAGTTTTGCTTCTGCTTGAATTATTTTCCGGTTTTATTATTTTTTTACGGAAAAAAATCATCAATTTAGTTTGTAAGTTGGTAAAACGTATATATTGGCCAGGGTTTTTTTTTTTTTTTTTACCCAGCAAAGTATTATGATTCATGTCAATGTGCACAGCCAGTTTTAAAAAAATCAGTGAGTCTTAGGGCTTATACAACTTGGTTTCAACACCAACACTAAGCAACACTCGGTGTGGATGTGGCAGAAGGCCAACCATCAGAGAAGGAATGGAGTCAGTGATTATCCACAGCCTAGGCTGGGCATAGCTGCTCTTAGGCACCATGGTCCAGGCTTCGGCACAGAATGTCCTCCATGGCTGCTGGGCTGACGAGACAATCCAAAGCATCCCAATGCCAGGATGAGCCCCTCCCCACACCATGTTACAGCCTAGCCTAACACTGACTAGAGCGCACCCAGTTTCTCAAAGTAACGAGAGACATATCAAAGGACCTTCTGTCCCAGCGACAGAGGTAGGCAGTGTAAGATCACGTGAGCTGTTGATTTCCTCATGTTCCCTGGCTGGCCCTGAACAAAACCAGAAATAGAAAAGATGGGACTTACTCACTGTCACCTAATATCTCATCATCATGTCATCTATTTGGAACATTTCAATTCTTTGTCAACTTTTCCAAAATGTTTATCTTTTTAGGTTTTTCCCATCCACATTTTTAGAATTTTTCTGTTTTTTGTGGAAGTCTATTTTCGAAAAAAGCACATCTTTGATTACCTTGAATAATTAGAAATAAAAATAACGTTGAAAAGAAATTACACAATACCTAAAAATAGACAAGGACTGTGGCAGCTATTAAACATTATGACGATACGTAGTATTATGATTTTGTTAGGTGGTGTTATGAGGAAATAATATTAGATCCGATTATTTTGCAAATGGGAAATTTGCTCAGAGTTACATGTTAGTAAGAGGTAAAGTTAGGATATACCTTAGTTCTGTCCTTTTTTCTGTATCATGCAACTCTATTATAGCTCAGTACTTAACCACATTGGGTGGAAGATAGAGAAAATACAAACAGAGAAAGGAAAAAACCCTACAGTTTAAGTCCAATCAAATATCTGATTTTTAATCAAAGAGAGTCAAAAGAGGTCAAGTACAGAGGAATCATTTGATTACTACCAAAATAGTTGATCATATTTTTTGTTTTTCTTGAGGCTGTGCATGTTGAACACCTAGTGAAAGAGAAGTTTAGTGATATACTGATATGAAACAGAAAATATTCCAGATATAATACAGTTACCTTTAAATAGAAAACATTGCAACAATTATAGGTTGCATGTCTGCTATGAACCAGGTGTATTGTTACGCAAGTGGATAAAGATATGGTGCTTGCCTTGAATATATTATGTCCCTACATTGTGAAGTGTAATTTTTCACAGTATTTTGAAACAGGTGAAATAACTACTAATTTAGGACCAGAAAATATATATTTGGGATCAATTCCCACTTTGTAACATTGACAATTAAGGCATGAGATAATTAATGATTTTAGAAGAATAATCAATGTTTAGTTTAAAAGGGTTTTCGAATAAAGACTATTTTAGACTTTAAAAATTATTGTTTAAATTTTTTAAATTAAATAAATGTGAACAGTGTGCTTATCCTTTTAGTTTTTGGATTGTATGATTTTTGAATAGTCCCATTGACCAAAAATCAATCTTAATTGATTTTAAATATTTGTCATAATTTTTAGAGCATTCAGTAAAGTGGAAATCATCAGTTTTTAATAGCATTGCTTCAGGGATGCAGTGTACACCTAAATTGTATTCACCCATGATTTACTATATCAGTTTGATTAACTTAAGTGTGTGGTAAGTTCTTTCTTGTTAATGTAAATGGAACAAATTAGTGTTCTAAATAGAAGGGGAAATAGAATTACAGGAAACAACACAAATATCCTAGATTATCTGGGCTGTTTTTAAATGCTTTGTTTCATCTCTTTAATTAAGTGAAATCTCCTTTCTATAATTGAATTTAAGATGGTTGTACCTAAATAATTAAATTTCCGCCAATATATATGTTTCTTTGGTAACATCTAAATGTTACAGTGTAATATATATAGTCAAAGGATGGTGTGAAAATCTTTTACAGCAAGTAGGATTTTATGCTTTTAAACCCCATCAGATTTTGTTGCAACAATATGAAAATAGAATTTCAGATTACTCTCATTTATTTACACTGTACTTTTTCTACTTCTGGAGGATGAACTTATATAATTTTTCTTTGTATTTTTTGCACTCCCTGAACACTTTAAACATCAAAATATACACATCGTTTATCATCAGAAAGAAATAAAGCTCTTCAATTTTTTTTTAACATCTTTATTGGAATATAATTGCTTTACAGTGGTGTGTTAGTTTCTGCTTTATAACAAAGTGAATCAGCTATACATATACATATATCCCCATATCTCCTCCCTCTTGCATCTCCCTCCCACCCCCCCATTCCACCCCTCTAAGTGGTCACAGAGCACCGAGCTGATCTCCCTGTGCTATGTGGCTGCTTCCCACTAACTATCTGTTTTACATTTGGTAGTGTGTATATGTCCATGCCACTCTCTCTCTTTGTCCCAGCTTACCCTTCCCCTTCCCATGTCCTCAAGTCCATTCTCTACGTCTGCGTCTTTATTCCTGTCCTGCCCCTAGGTTCTTCAGAACCATTTTTTTTTTTTAGATTCCATATATATGTGTTAGCATACAGTATCTGTTTTTCTCTTTCTGACTTACTTCACTCTGTATGACAGACTCTAGGTCCATCCACCTCACTACAGATAACTCAATTTCATTTCTTTTTATGGCTGAGTAATATTCCATTGTATATATGTGCCACAGCTTCTTTATCCATTCATCTGTCAATGGACACTTAGGTTGCTTCCATGTCCTAGCTATTGTAGATAGAAGCTCTTAAATTTTGAAAACAATCATTTTATTATTAAAACCTTATCAGAGTGAGGTAGAATCCTTATCATTTTAATGTGCAAACACGTTATTTATTGAGGATGACTTGTTAGGAAAAATTGAGTCCACTATCCTCTAGGGTTAACCAAGGTGTTGTACTGGGTGGATTAGTGGATAAGCTCATGTACCCTGGCACGGAAGCTCTTGAGTTTAGATTCCAGCTCTGCCGCCTGTTATGTTTTACCTGCGGCAAAACAGATACTCAGTACTTTTTCTCCTTAGCTTCCTCTCAGCTATGAAGACCCAGTGCAGCCAAAAATAAATAAATAAATAAATTTATTTAGTTAAAAAAAAATAGTAGCTACTTCATAGGGTCAGTGTGAGGATTCAGTGCATTAATCTATACAAAGCCCTTGGAACAAAACCTGATATGTATCATGCTACATTCAGTGTTATTATGAGCCATAGTAGAGTATGAAACACTCTAGAAAAATTGTTTAAAAAAAGGGAATTATAGGGCTTCCCTGGTGGCGCAGTGGTTGAGAATCTGCCTGCCAGTGCAGGGGACACGGGTTCGAGCCCTGGTCTGGGAAGATCCCACGTGCCACGGAGCAACTAGGCCCGTGAGCCACAATTACTGAGACTGAGCGTCTGGAGCCTGTGCTCCGCAGCAAGAGAGGCCGCGATAGTGAGAGGCCCGCGCGCCGCGATGAAGAGTGGCCCCCGCTTGCCGCAACAGAAAACCCTCACACAGAAACGAAGACCCAACACAGCCATAAATAAATAAATAAAATTTTTTTAAAAAAAGGGAATTATAGAAATGTTAAGAATAATCCAAAACATTCAGTGCATTTTCCCAGGCCCTTTTCTCTGTGGGATCACACTGCTCCAGAAGAGAGGGCAATTGAGTGTCTGCCCTAAGGACAGAGGTGGATGATGCCAACAGATCCACGAGCACCAGACACACAGATAATTTAGAGGAAAGGAAATACAAATGGCCAATTAACAATGAAAAGTCTTCAACCTTACTAATAATCAAGGAATTGTAAATTCAGATAAGGACAAGATATGATTCACTTATAAATTAGCACAGATTATTAAATGAAGTCTAAAATCCAAGGCTTCAAGTGTCAACACATTTTTATACTCTGCTGAAGGGAGTGGAAATTAATCAGACCTTTGAGACCAATTTAGCAGTATACAGAGGAAACATGTAAATGCTCATAAACTTTGAGTTAGCAACTCTCTTTTTGGGGAGTTATGCTGAAGAAATAAGGAGAAAGATATTCATATCAGCAATACTTATAACACTAAAAACTAGAAATAATCTAAATTTCTAACAAGATGTGATTGGTTTAATAAATTGGAATACAACCACATGATGAATACGGTACAACTATTACAGTGATATTCATAAGTAGTTTGTAAAGGTTAAAATTAGGGAGTACTACTTAATCAATATTGATTAAGTTCCCTCTAGGTGCAGGGAACTCTATGGTAGTTGCCTCCTGGGTTTACTCTGCCCCATTACTCATGCTGCCCCTGGAATAACTGGTAAATTTCGGATGCAAAACTGGACATGATCTGCTCTACCCTTTTTTCCTTTGGGTATCTGGCTGCTGGAAGAAGACTTCTTTCTGTTTCTCCCCAGTAACAGACTCTTTCTCTAGATTCTGTTCTTTCCAGCCACATGAGAAAGGCTCTTTCATCCAGTGCTGTCCAAGATAGGGTTCTAAGTCTGCCTACCTCTGAGATTCAGTTAGAAAGATTATTTGGCTATCACACTAAGCCACATACCGAAGCTTAGCTTTTACTAATGAAAAAAAAAGGTATATTGATTTCCCATTTCCCAGTCCTGTTTCATATCTCTTTTTCAAAAACTTGGTGGGAAAGAAAAGTATTACATTCCAGAGGACTCTCCACACTCCGCAATATCTGAAATTGCCCATTCATAAAAGCTACATAACACCTTACTCCAAAATGCAGAAATTATTTTAAATCAACAAACATTTTTTTAATTTCTTAGTTTATGTGGATCAGGAATCCAGGCAAGGTTTATCTGAATGCCACTGCTTCGAGGTCTCTGACAATGTTGTAAACCATTTGGACTGTGGCTGTGGTCTCACGTGATGGTTCAACAGGGGAGAATTCATTTCCAGGCTCATTCATGCTGTGGTCAGAATTCAGTTTCTTGCTGGCTTTTGGCAGCTCCTTGCCACAAAGAACCTCTTCCTAGGACAGCTCACCTGTGACAACAGGCTTCCCTCGGAGTTTAAGGAGAGAGCAAGAGAGGGTGTACGAGACAGAAGCCACAGTCTCTTTGTAACCAGTTCTCAGAAGTGACATCCCTGTTACTTTTGCCGTATTCTGTTCTCTGGCTGTGCATCACTTGTCATTTCTCCAGCACTGAGTCACAGTTCAAACTCAAAGGCAGGAGATTACACAAGGATGCAAACGCCCAGAGGCTAGGATCACTGCAGACCATTCTAGAGGCTGCACATCCCCAAACTAACATTCACTTACCACAAGCCAGGCACATAGATTACCTCACTTAATCTTTGTAACAACCCAAAGAGGCAGTTATGTGATTAGCCTATTTTTAAAATCAGGAAGCTGAGGCTCAAAGATGTTAAGTATGTGACTTAAGAGCTCACAAGGCTGTACATGGCTGATTAGGGATTGGAACTGTGGCTGTTTGCTTTCAGATTGTGTTCACTTAACTACTTGGAAATTATTAAGGACAAAAAATTAAATTGCAGGTATGTGAGTACATTGCATGCTCTTAGTTATGTTAAAAAATACATAGAAAAAGTGGAAGAAAACATGTTAAAATGTTTAAAAAAAACATTTAAACCTTTCAATGAAGGGATTATGAGTGGCTATTTTTGTCTATTTTTTAATGTTAATGTTTATTTTCCAAAATGCTTATACTGACCTGTCATTTATCTAACATGGGAAAGAGCCATGAAAAAAACCAAGAGCTATCTCTGTTCTAGTGTGGTTTACATTGGTGCACTAAGGGTGTAACAGAGGGAGCGGTCCATCGTGAATGCAGGTAATAAAGGGTGTACTGTCTGTAGAGAACTAAAAAAAAATAACCCACCAAAAGTCAGTCATTTTTTAATATCACTCAATTCTAAACAATGTCAGTGATAAAATACTCTTTCTTCCTAGAGCATACTGCTGCCTTCATCCCCTTCCCCTTCACCACTTGATTAGTCTGGGGATATAGAAAATAAATACACACACACACACACACACACACACACACACACACAATTATGTCAGATAGTGCTAAGTTCTACAAAAAATAAAGCAGGGTCTAAGGAGAGAGCAGATGATGAAAAAGGGAACTTTTTAGCTAGGGCAATCAATGAAGACCTCTCCCAAAGGTGACATATAAATAGAGACCTGAATAAGTTGAGAGAACATGCATTGTTTTTATAATCAGAGAAATAGAGAAAACATTGGGTGTCCCACTGTAGCCTACAATCCATAAAAATTTTACCATTCCTTCATTTCTACATTCAGTCCCTTAATCATTCAGTTAATGCATTTTTATTAAGTGCCCATTATGTGGCAAGAACTCTGCTAGGCATTGGGAATTTAAAAGTGAGTAAAACAAATATGGTTTCTTCTCCCATTAGTTTTGGACTAGAAAGGGGAGCACAGTTGTTCATCAGCGGGGGACTGAGAGATATAATTGCAAACTGAGGCAAGTATTACAAGGGAATTCTCTCTCCTAGGCTGCTGTGGGAGAGAAGAAAACACCTACGGGGGTCACTGAGCTCTGCCACAATGCTTGTTGCAACTGTAGCCACAAATGATACCTATTTGGGAAAAATTATATGATAAAAATAGAATCAGGTTAAGGAAAGACTCTTGACGAATTCCAAACATTAGTGATCCAGTGTAGAGGAGGAGCTGCAACCCACTGAGGGGAGCAGAGCATGCAGAGAGGTGGCGAGAGGGGAGGAAAGCCTAATGGGCCACAGGGAAGAGAGCTTTTCCGGAACAGGAGGGGCAGCAGTGTTGAATGAGTGACAGGTCCTGTGAGCTGAGGAGTGAAAACGCCCTCAGGAGTTAGTGACATGAGTGTTAGGAAACCTAAGGACAGACTGCAGATTGGAGTGGATTGACACACTAATGGAAGAAGAGGAAAGAGTGTATAAGTAACTTTTAAAAGATATTTAGCTGTGAAGAAGAAAAAATAGGTGGTAGCTGAAGAGGAAAGTGAAGTCAAAGAAGGGTTTGGGATGCATTTTATTTTTTTTAAGTATGGAAGAAACTATATCTATTGACATTATAATGATAGCGATCTTGTAGAGAGAAAGGAGGATGGCTGGGGATGGGGCATTAGGAAAAAAAAGGTGCCGGTGCCTGAGAAGGAGGTTGACGAAGGAATCCACGGAAATCTAGCAGAGACTGAGTTTGTTCTAAGGTCCCATCAAAAGTCCTATTCCTGTGGTTCTTCTCTCTCTTTCATGGAGGCAAAGGGAAGCTTTCAAACGTTTAAAAATGTAGTCGCTTAGAATTTGGGAGCCGTAAAATGCACACATCACACCCCAAAATATTTTCATTACTCATCTCACTTTTTAAAGCACTTGTGTAGGATTTCATTATTTTTATCCCCACGACAACCTGGTGAGGTTGTCAGGACGTACGTCGATCAATTCATGTGACTTATCTATGGCAACACAGTGTCAATCATACTACTTATAAAATATCAAGAGACCCAGATCTCTTGACTGTGGTGCCAGTGCTTTTTTTAAGCCACACTACACCTTAGTCTCCTAAATCCAGTAGGTGTAATGATGAAGTTCATAGCTTAAAAGTACAAGTTGAAGACAGTGAAAAAACACCAAAGAGAAGGTTTGGCTCTCTTACATCTTGAGACCCAGTTAAATGTTTTCTTTACATTCATCGGAAGGAAATTAATTTAAATGTAATATATAAATATGCTCATGAAGCACACATACAATGTCTTGAAGTGAATTGAAGCACACTGTAAATACCTGTCTACTCTTGGACTTTTTTCACAGGTCTGCTTTCTCAGTACAGTTCCCCTAAACTAGCTCTGGGTGACAGAAGCTTCTGGAAAACCAATTCCCTTTGGCTGAGTAGACCTCTGAGGTGCCTCTTGCTCAATACTATGAGCAGCACAGTTTAGACAGCCTCTTAAGTTTGATGAAATTATATATATTTTTACTAGATGTGTGTGTGTGAGAATATTCTGGAAAAAAAAAGTTCCAAGCTATATGGAGATAAGTAATAACACGAATAAAATTAAATAAATAACATTAATGCCTACTGAGTTTCTACTATTTTCTGTTTTCAACAGGTTGAGGTGATCTCATCCTAGTGTTTTTATTTCGTTTTTAATGCTTAGTCAAGAACACAGCACTAATTCTATTATCAAACCAACACCATGGCTGATCCGTATGTGTAGACCAGGATTTCCTTGGAAGCACAGGTGAGCTTTTTCCAACATGTGATGAGGATCGTAGAAAATAACTGATCTTATTTCCAGCGCATCATTTTGCTCTAAGACACTTTGAGGAGTACCGTCAGTTCTTCCCCATCCTCTTCTTCAGTCATGCTGAACTGTGCCACGTTCTCTTTTAACTCCTGGCATTTGTAAATCCTGTTTGCACTCCTTGGAATGCTCTTCCTCTCTGCTTTGGCCTCCAAAGCCCATCTTGACCTTCATTCATCTGGCTGATTCCATTTCACCCCTCAGGTCTTTCTCCAGAAAGTTTGCTCTGACCACTTCTCCTCCCAGTTCCAGGGCTGCATGAAGAGTCTCAGATGGCTTCCCATAGCACTGTCTCCATTCCACCCCTCAGCCAGGAGCCAAAGCACTAGAAGCTTCTTGAGGACAAAAATTATGTCTTGGTCACTGTTCAACGTCCAGGGCCTAGAACAGTACCAGACACATTTAGCGTTCGAATCCAGGACCGTTGTTGGGCTCCATCTCACACTAATTCCATTTCCATTTAAGATGAACTAATAGTATCTGCTTTTCAAGGCCCTGTAAAAATCAGATAATGCTCATAAAGCACCAACTTATCGTCATTTCATCTGAAGATTATTTTACTTAAACCAGTGGTTCTCAACCAGGAGAGGGGCCTTTTGGCTATGCCTGGAGACGTTTTTGATTGTCACAACTGGGGGCTACTGGCATCTAACGGGTGAAGGCCAGAGATGCTGTTAAATAACCCATAATGCACAGGGCAACGGCCCACAACAAAAAATATTAATAGTGACCCAAAGTGTTACTAGTTCAGAGATTGAGGAACCCTGCTTTAAGACTATTCTCTGTCTTTTTTTTTTTTTAATTTATTTATTTATTTGTTTGTTTTTACTTTTGGCTGCGTTGGGTCTTCGTTGCTGCGCGCAGGCTTTCTCTAGTTGTGGTGAGCGGGGGCTACTCTTCGTTGCGGTGCGGGGGCTCCTCATTGTCGTGCCTTCTCTTGCTGTGGAGCACGGGCTGTAGGCACACAGCCTTCGTAGTTGTGGCGCGTGGACTCAGTAGCTGTGGCTCACGGGCTCTAGAGAGCAGGCTCAGTAGTTGTGGCGCACGGGCTTAGTTGCTCCGCGGCATGTGAGATCTTCCCGGGCCAGGGCTCGAACCCGTGTCCCCTGCATTGGCAGGCGGATTCTTAACCACTGCGCCACCAGGGAAGCCCTTCTCTGTCTTTTTTTATGTGAACCCATCATTTTTTTCTTTGCCATAACTTACGAGCTCTTTATGGCATGCACTGGCCTTATTTCACATTGTACCTACATGGCTTGCTAGGGTAACAGACCAAGTGTGGTTGGCAGTGGGATTTAGTGCATAAGAATAATCCTTTCAACACTTTGAACTGAGGCTGTAGAATCAGGCATTTTTTATGGAAAAAGAAATTGTCAAACAGGAATGTTCTAAAATGATCACGTACAAAATATTCTGGAAATGTATTGAAATAAACTGATGATCTGTGAGGGTTAAATGAATTCTTTTCAGTTACCTTGGATTGTGTAGGAAACAGAGAAGCAGCAGAAATAATAAGATTCAGTTTATACCTTCTTTCTCTGCAGGTTGTAGGGCTGGGATTTACTTCTGAATGCTGTTGCTGTGCTAAATTTTCCAAACAAGCATGAGGATAACTTCTCAAAGCACTTGAAAAGTACATTTTATCTGACCTCCAGTCGTATAAGGAATTCAGCTAAACCTCATGCACTGGAGGATAGGTCACTCTGTAGTAGATACGTTTGAATCCTGCCTTAAAAAGATTTGGCTCCTAATCATCTTGCAGTGATTTTATAGTTATTCTTGAATTTTTTTTCTGTTCCATTCTATGAATTGTACAGAACTTCTTTCTTACAGAAGGCAGGATTCTGCCTTTGAAGGTTGGTTATTCCATTTTGGTCTCCTCCTTAAGATTCATGCACTATCATCTTTCTCTCCCCCTGATTCTTTTTCTTCTACAATTAAATATCTAATAAGCAAATGCCTGGTAGTTCAAACCAGGTTGAGTGTTTACCTGATGCCAAAACTACGGGTGGTTTGATTAATTCCACCAGACCACTCCAGTATCTGAGTGTATTTATTTTAATTAGTCTAATTTAAATGACTAGCCATACTGGTCAAAACAGCAGCTTTATTAGCCAGTGCATACTGAGGAATAGATTAAATACAAATCTTGGAATCTGGATTCTGTGTCCTATCTTCATACTTATAATTAATGGTTTTCAAATATAAATAATGGAAAGTAGGGAGAAAACTGAGATAAGGGAAAATTCAGTTATAATGGAAAGCCTATATGAGACACAGCTTCAGGGCTGGTTTGATTCAGCAGCACATCATTGTGTACAAAGGAACTGGTTCTTTCTATCTCTCCTCTTTGCCTTCTATTATGTTAGATTTTTGTAAGACTCACTGCCTCCTTGATAGCAAAATGCTGCAATTCCAGGCTTTTATGGGTACATCACACATACTGGAAGAGGAAATGTTTCTCTTGAAAGCTCTAAAAGAGTAAGATTTCTTTCTCAGAAATCCCAGGCAAACTCCCCTTGTGTCTCATTGGCCCTAAAATGTGTCATGTGCCCTTTTCTAAAGCAAGGTCTGATCAGGGTAATGTCAAAACTTATTGACTTAGGCCTGGATAAGGGAATCAATTTTAAGAACAAGAGGATGGTATTACCCTGATTGACTTGACAGTCAGTTTTTGCCCCTGAAATTGGGGATATACATCTTTATCCATGTTCTATTACCATTGCCTATTTTGTGTATCTATCTAACTAACTAGAATGTGAATTCAGAAGATTGGGGCTCCTGACGTATATCTCTTCATATTTCCAGATCATCGTACATGTCGTTTTGCATCATAGGCATTCAAAATGTTTGATCATTGTGAATAAAACAGCAGTTTCCAATATAAGCTATTAGGCTTGTTCCCTTTCATCGATTCTAAGATCCCTCACTTAGCACCTACACGCTACCAGGTGTGTGGCAGTCCCCTGGGAATAAACAGATAACCAATGACCCAGTCTCTGCTCTTAAGGAATGTAGAGGGTTTTTTTTCACCCTAAATATATACAATTTTTACTCATCAATTATACCTCAATAAAACTGGAAAAATAAGGATGTGGACAATAATAATAGGATTTACATTATAATACAATTCTAAGAAGCAAGTAAATTAACACATGTAAATGAATGGACACAGTGCTGGGCACACAGGGCTCAATAAATGCTAGCTATTAGGAATGTAGAGTTTTAAGGAGAAAAAAAGATAAGTATATAAACAATATCAATAAAATGCAACAGCGCCACAGCAGAGTGGAGCAGAGCTCACTGTTGAGGCACTTACCAGGCTTCTTTGGAGATGGGGAGGCATCCCAGAGGAAGTCACCTTAAATAGCGATCTGGGACGCTTATGGAATTTCTCCAGGGGAAGACGGCCTGAGGGAGGTGCAGGAAGAAGAATGGTTCACTTTGGGAAAGGGTATGACAAGACCCGTTATGATGCTTATGATTTACTTTACAAAACCTCCCTGGAGCTGGTGAGATATTCTCCATGTTAGATGGGACAGCCAGTTGCTCTAGTCAGGAACACACACCTCAGGGGGTGTTCAGCTGATGAGGAGGATCATTCTTCACAAGCAGCTCCTACAAGGGTTTCAGCTTGGTTATCTCCCATCAACAACTGAGGGGCTTGTTACTTTGCATAATTAACCTTAGAAATGAGTTTTCATTGGTGAAATCAGAGGTGTGCAGGATAACATGGTGTTAGAAAGAAGCTTGCCTGGGTGAAATTAGTGGTGTTCAGGAAGTATGGATGGGCAAAAGTATGTTGGAGACATTTCCATCCTTGTAAGAACATGGTGTAGGTATGATGCAATCCACATTACCTGATCCCTTAGGGATGGTGCCTGAGGCCTGACTCATGAATGATTCTGTGTCTGACTATAATTTAAGAGGATACAAACTATAATATGAACTGGATGTTACCTGTAACATGTCACTTTCCTGCCAGTGAACCTTTTACGAATAGTATAGTGACACCAAGCAGGACGGGAAACTGGGATTTAGCTTACACAACACATAGTAAGGATTGGTTTGAACCTGTTATCTGTCACTCACCTATCTCTATCTATTGACAGGAATTGTTATTCATAATAATAATAAAATTCTCAAAAATATTTTTTGTGAGCCAGTTGACTTAGGACATTTTCAAGGAGCACAGGGTCAAGAAAGAACATGGCATAATCAGATAACACTAGCCTTTTAGAATGGGGAGAACATAGTATGCGTGGTTAGAAGATAATGAAGATGGTGTGGCAGGGAACCCAAGGGAAGGGGGAATTACCCAAGGATTCAAGGTCAAATGCTGCCGAAAAGTTTGAAAACATAAAGACTGAAATATGTGCATTAGACTTAGCAATGTGAGGATCGCTGATGACCTGGGGGGTGGAGGGCAGTGAGGTGAGTAGAAACAATGGTTCATAGTGCCTAACTGATAATTTCTATTTGCTATGTGTCTGGAACTTATCTAAGTGCTTTAGCAGTATCAACCCCTTTATTAAGATAAGTATGACTGTATTCCCTAGTTGCCAGATGAGGAAGCTGAGGCACAGAGAGGTTGAGTCACTTGTCTAAGGCAGCAGAAATAGTAAGAGATAGACACTGAATCTCAACTCCAGCTGTCCGGCTCCAGAGCTACCATAGCAGACACAGTGGATGGAGAGGTGCCCTTCAGAAAGCCTGGTTTGGTCCTAAGATCAAGAAGGAGAGTATAATAGTTGGAGATGGATGCAGGGGGGCTAAGGGATATTGTTTTTGTAATTAGAGAAATTTGAGAATGTTTACAATCTAATGAGAAGAAACTAATATATACACAGGAAAAAAAGAGATAGTTGAACAAAAGTTTCTCAGGACGCAAAAGGGGATGAGATCCAGGTGAAAGGGGAAAACTTTGTAACAAGAAGGAAGAAGGAAAAGATTTGAATGGAAGAATGTGGGGAAACTGCGGGGTAGGAGTGGCAGTACACTGAGAGAATTGGGGACTGATGTAATTATTTTCATTATGAAATGTGACCAGAGTGAAAGAGGTTTAGAGTGAGACGTTTGAGGAGAATGGAGTTTTGGAAAATAATTCATGGAGAATGGAGTGGAAAGTTGATGAAACTAAAAAGGATTATCTGGAGAGATGAGGGCCCAGGTGGGTTTGGAGAGCAGAAAAGTGGCAGTGGTGGGCTGTAAATTGGCTCTTTGGAAAAAAATCAAATGCCCTGATTTGTGGCATTTGCCAGTTTTGTTGGTATAAACATTCCCGACGTGGGTGATGTCAATGGTTTAGCAACTGACTTGCAAGATTTCTGAATATTTAATCATTAGCTCTCAGGAAAAGAATGATCTGCTCTGGTGTATTACTACACTGCATCTATTTGATTGCGTGGTTTCCTCCCCAGCATGGTGTGGGAACAGAAGGAAATTTCTTGGGTTGGTCCAAGGTCGTGGTTTGGTCCCAGTGAATGGTACAAAAGGAAAAAGGGACATGAAAGGTGAAAATATTGCTAAGTGAATGCTTGATGTGATGTGATCACAGGGAATCTAGACTGGATAAGCCAGCAGAGGTGTTAAGAGACTAAATTTTTGCTGAAATTGAAAAAACAAATGTACTGGGAATAATGGGTCTTAATGATGGGGTAAGGAGATTACTTGTTTAAGGAATGAAAATAACCTTTAGGTGATCAAGATCAAGTGTAAAAAAAACCCCACTAAAACCCTCAAAATCTCCTAGAGCATTTGTTTAGATTTTGGACTTTTCTCTTTTATCATTTCTTTGATAATTTCTTTGAAATTTTTTTCTGTTTTCTTTTTATCTTTGAATCTTGCTGTCTTTAAGCTTTTTAGTTTAGATTTCTTCACATTTGTTTTGTAAATCTTTCTATTGAGTCATTTACTTCAGCTATTATATTTAAATATCTTTTATTCTCCATTTATTTTTTATAATATCTTGTTTTGTTTCAAGGATGTATTTTATTGTAAAATTTGTCTAAGAAGAGGAATCCAATTTTTTTAGTTATTTTTTCCCGGTATCTTCTTCTCTTCTCTAAATTAGCTCTCTTAACTCTAGTGCCAGCTATTCTTTCATGTTGATTTTTTAAATTTATTTTACTTTTATGTATAAAAGTAAAAGTAATACATGAGTCTCTTCATATAGATCTCTGAATAGGACAAATTTCATTCAGAAAAAGAGAAACAAGAAGTAACTGAACACAGGAAATTAGAGGTTTACAAAACCGTAGGAAGCACTGGTGGTGTTTTAGGTCCAGAAAGTTGTTCCTGGTCTTCAGAAAGTCAGCAAGTACAGGGACCAGAGCAGTGAGTGACTCACAAGAGGGCCTGTGAGCGGTGTTGGCAAACACTCACCTCCGCTGCGGAAGCCATGACTTGTTCTCTTGTGCCTTCCAGATCTTGTGCAGGTGCCTCCCACTGAGTCAGTCTAGGAAATGTACTTTCCAGGCTTCCCGCCTGTGCATAAAGAGAAGCAGTGATGTTGCTGAGATGCTCACAAGCAGCTCCACGTAACTGCTGTTGAACTCACATTCAAATGCGCAGGTGGGAATCGGGGGGGGGGAATTTCACTTGTGGCTCTTTTCTAGCCAGGTCTCCTGCCTGACTCAAAAATATGACGGGATATACGAACAGAGCTGATGTCGTGCTGATTAGTAAAGCTTCTTTCCAGTAAGTGGGCAAGGAGCTAGCTGTCAGACTCCAAATCCCCCCATAGCAGAACAAAGAGAGATTTACTCTGGAATGTCAGCATCCATGTTGGGAGCTGCAGCTTTCCCCAAACATTTTCTGTTTCTCTAGAGAAGAACTTCTAGGCTTTGGCACTGGGGTGACGTCAGCTTTTAGTTGCTTTCCATTTTGGATAAGGATGGAGTGATGTAAGTGCTGATTCAGTTCATCTCACTCTCTTCAGCTGCACAACCACAACCTCAGCTCTCAGCAGTCCCTGCAGACTGGAGCCTGGGGCCCCGTCAGAGCCTCCTGGGGGGACTGACTCCTCCCCTGCTCTCCAGCCTCTCAGCAGCACAGCAGTAGAGTAGGCTGTGCACACCCTGCCCCTCAACAATTTCAGAAATCTGCTGAGATCACTCGTTATGGTTGACCCTCAATTGCATCTTTGTTTTTCATAGTTTAGGTTTATTCCTTATTGTACTTCTGAGCTTTCATATCACTGAGGCCCTAGTGCAACAGAGGGCGCATGCAAATGCCTAATCGGCCATGTAACTTAGAAAGTTTTGCCTGCTTTGGAAGGCATATTTGGGTCCTTGATATGGACCTCTAACTGATCCTTGTAACCTGATTTTCCATAACTATACAATGCATGTGCAAAATCCTGTTTCTCCAATAGAAACTGAATTGTCTTCTCAGCTGAGATGCTCACTTTTGACTCCATTTCTTTGTAGACCTCAAAGACCCTCCTCCCCACTTTCTTCCTCTATGTATGTGAACAGTCCATCAAGGCCAAATGAATTCTTATTTCCTTCATCAAGGTGAATCCAGCTAATTGTGGCTTTCTCCCTTTTTTGAATTATAATTGAACTATTATTACATGATAAGACATGTCTATACAAGATGATGTGGCACTAAATATACTTTTTATTATTTAATTATTCATAGGCTCTGATTAATTAACTAATGCCCTAGTTGATTCCAGAAGTTATTTAGGGCAAACCGTATATATCCTCACTACAAAATAGATTTGATCTGCTGAAATCAGTGCCTTTTTTTAGGGCATAGCCTGGTGCTGGAGATACGGTAAAATATCAATACACATATGGTCGATTTATTAATTATGTAAAATTTACCCTGTAACCAACTCCTATCTCTCCTACACATACTTTCTTTTTAATTATCTTGCTCATCCTTTTGTTTTTTCTTTTTCTGAATCTTCCAGGGAATATAGCTGAAGATGACAAAGAAATCAGAAAAGATTGAAAAGAAAGTGGAGACAGAATTTTAAAAGGTATTAATAATCGCTACCCAGCTAGTCCCTCCTCTTCCTTATCACTTTCATAAATTACATTTATCTTTGCTGGTGTAACAACGAGCATTAGTCTTCTCCTGTGGTAGGTTGGTGCACAGTAGTTGAATGAGCATTCCTGTAACACTTCGGCAATTTCATAATCTGTCCTGTTAAATTAACGTAACTTTAGTGAGCTTTACAATTTGAACGTGTTCTGTGTCCTGTTTTTAATTTTTATAACAAAGAACTGTCCACTGGGAAGTAGTGAAGTGAAACTCTTTTTGTTTTGATGAGAAAAAGGGAAAGAAATAGGGGTAGTATTTCAACTGTTAGACACAGTACATCTCTCTGGCCAGACACCAAAGGACATTACTGTGAGGTTTTGACAGACTTGTTACATTATTAAAGTCCATCTCTTTCCTAGGCGCACACACCATTACAACAATAATCTCTGTGGGAGAGCCCTTCTTCCTGTTCTTGGCTGGAGGCACCCTTGCATCTTTGAAACTATTATTTTATTTGTTCGTCAGAAGCTCCCTAAAGAGCCAGCAGCTTTCCCTATGGTGTTTGAGAGTTGACCTTGAGCAATTTTTATGACATATTATTTAATAATCTTTAAGGGCGTGCCTTGTTCATTTTTCTTATCTAATATTCACATGGAAACTAAAACCTAGAAATGAATGACAGGAAGGGGAAATTTAAATTTAAATTTAAATGAGGGCCCAAATTTAGCTCTTTTCACTCAGTTTAAATAATTTATTTTTCGTTAGCAGAAGTGTTATTTTGTATGAATTTTCTTAAGTTTTCCCTTCCTCTTTCCAGGTGTGGATTAAAACTGCATATAAAAATTAAAGTTCAACTTGAATTAACAAATAATAATGGTAAGTCATTAACTAAAAAATTATAAATATAATTTTAAGACATATAAATTAAGTATATTTTATCCTTATATCCACCTAACATTTATCTATAACATAAATAAAAAGAGACTGTATATAATGTTCACATGTTACTATATTTTATGTACTAGGGAATTTAGAATTAGATCTGGATGTTTTCAGAAAACTAGCTAAATCCCTAATTGAAATGAACACTCTAAGCAACGTAGCTAAGGATTATCACTCCATGGTACACAGGCTGCTTATGTGATAGAAAGCATGCAAATTATTGAATTGAGTGGAAAAGGCAATGGAAAATATAGCTGCTAGGTATACATCAACTTGATTCAGAACTTAGAGAACCAAAACCGAAGAAACAGAAGAACTGGGTGTAGGAGGACATCTGGATATTTAGTATTCTATGCAAAAATATTTAGATCCTTTATTTTCCCTTTTCTTTTGGCCTTTGTTTTAGAGAGTCCTAAAATCAATTCTTTGGAATACATAAGTGGCCCACATTCATATTCTTTTCAAATAATCTCTTTTTTAGCTTTAAATTTTAACTTTTAATGCTATAGACCAGCACTGTCCAATAGAACTTTCTGCAATAATAGAAATTTTCTATATCCACACTGCCTAATAAGGTAACCACTAGCCACATGTGGTTATTGAACACCAGAAATGTGACTAGTGTGACTGAGGAGCTGAATTTTCATTTCTGTCTACTTTTAATTCATTTAAATTTAATAGCCACATGTGGCTAACAGCCTCCATATTAGCATAGCTGTAGACTATTCAGAGTATCAATTTGCCAGTGTTTAAGAGTAGCTGAAGTGTAAGATGTTTCTTGATTACACAAGGATAATTTTTTGAAAAAAAACATTAAGAACTTTTTGTCGTACATGAGTTGAACTAATTTTAAAGTATTTTTGGTGTAGCATATATAAATATATATTGAATATACATATTCATACATACATATATATGTTTATATACATATAAACCAGAAAGTTTGTAAGACTTGGTTATATAGTAATATTATACAAAAACTAAAGAAGTTGCTATAAAGTTGCATGGCTAAAAAATACATACTGTTGTCAGTGAGTACTGGTACATATCTAGCAATGAAACACAACAAATTTAATTTAAAAATAAGTCCCACCATACTTGCAATACCAAAAGGCACATGTGGTACTGAATTTTAATGAATCTTGGTAACTAAAACATAAGGCACTATAAAATAAATTCAATTGAATTTCTCTGAAGGTAACCATAATTCTTGAAGACAGTTTACCAAAAAGCAGCAGTAACTATACATAAAATACTTATTTTGAAGAAAAGTCAATGTCATGCTCTGGCATTCCGAAAGATAAATATATCATTGATTACTCTTGATATTATATACCTACTAACAGGTGAACAAGAGGAATAACTAGATGATCTAAAGTGTTAATAAAATAACTCAAATTTTATCTCTGATCAGCCTTGTGAAATAAGATTTACTGTTCAGTTTTAAGAAAATGAAATGACCAATAAGCTCTGAAATTCCTGTTTTTGACGTGATGGTGCGTGGTGCTTCTCGCCATCACTAGAGATAGTGTATCCTCCCACCTTTTATCTTTGATGCTGAGCCTTCCCTTGTTAATATTTGCTCTTCAGATACATAATAATTTGGGGAGAAATAGATCTTATTCACTGGGAAATATATAAATGTATAGATTTTCATATATACCTAATGCGTCAATCAAGGTCTAAACATTACTGTAGGTTTGCATGTGTATGTGTGTGAAGGGTACATTTGGGAAAAGGAAGGTAGAGAGTGTTTAATCTGCTAGAATCATGAGTTAAATGATGCAGGTCTGAATCCAGTTACAAATGCTATTATAATGAGGAGCAAAATCCAAGACCATGTGATAAGTTGTATTTAACAATTATTAATTGAACCAAGCAGAATCTTAAGCTACATTTGGAACAGTGAGATGCTAGTTCCTGTAGCTCTGAATATATTTCTTGATTGCTGCTAAATCTATAACCGTAGTTTAAAAGGATGATAAAGAATTACGTGTTTGTTCTTTCAACCATTAGTTTAAAATTTCTTTGCAAGTGTGTGCATTGAAAAGAAACACAAATCAAGTAGTCAGGAGATTGTGTTATTTTTTTTTTTGACTCTTCCCCTTTATATCTCTGTGATCTACAACAAATAATGTTATCGGATCTCAGTTTCCATATCCATAAAATGAGAAAATGATATAGATGTTCTCTATGACACATTTAATTATGAAGTAATTCTCAGGGATGAAAGGGACAAAGCATTATACAAGCAGTACTATTTCCAGAAAAGGCATTTGTATTAGTTTGCTACGGCTGATCTAACAAATTACCACAAATTGGGTGGTTTAAAACCACAGAAACTTATTCTCTCATATAGTTGTAAGGCTGGGAATTGGAAATAGAGATGTAGGCAGGGCCACGCTCTCTCTGAAGGTTCTAGGGGAAGATCCTTCCTTGCCTCTCCCTAACCTCTGATGATTGATGGCAACCCTTGGTGTCCTGTGGCTTGTAAATGCATCATTCTAATCTCTGTCTCTGTATTCTTCTCCCCTGGGTGTCAGTGTCTCTGTGTCCAAATTTCTCTCTTCTTATAAGAATATCATTCCAATCCAGTATGACCTTATCTTAACTTGATCACATCTGCAAAGACCCTATTTGTAAATAAGGTTGCCTTCACAGGTATTGGGGTTTAAGAATTGAACATATCTTTTGGGGGACACAATTCAACCCACAGGAACACCAGAAGGTACAGTCTATTTCTGTTTAAGGAGGCCCAAGTCTCAAACAAAGTAGTGATAAAATCCTGAGATCTAGACACATGGAGGGAAGAAAAATGGATGCACAATATGAATATATTTTATATCTTTCAATACAGAAGTATGCACACATACATAGACATACACTGGCATTCATTGTGAATGCTAGGAATATGAAGTAAAAACAGAAAACCCCATTTTAGTTTTTTAAAAAATCAACTCATTTCCTTGGAAAGGCATGAAGGAGGTCTCAACAGGAGAAGCCGGCTTGAAGAGCCCCAGAGCCTCCACAAGGTTATCTTTAATTTGGATTCACCACAGGCCCATGTCTGCCCTCAGCCTTGAATTCTCAGAGATTGGGATCTTACTAGTATTTCAGAATTGCTGGGACTCACGTGTGCAACCTCAGGTTAGTGCAGTTTAAGAGAAGTGAACATAGTAATTCCGCATCCCGGTTCATTTCCAGTAACATCCCTCACAGCCAAGCTGACCAGAACTCACAGTCGTTGTTTAGATAGTCTCATCCTATAGTAAGCTACGTGGCAGCCAGGCAGCGTACCTGCGTCACCTGTTCAAATGTTTAAGGACATTGGGTTTTGCTAGTCAGGTGCCTCTATCTCCACAACAGGTAGGTATTTGTTTAAGTGGTCTAGATACTCAAGTCAACCTGAGCTATCTTTAGAAAATTCAATGATTTGGACCAAATAACCACATAGGGTACAATTTCAGAATTAGAATAAACATCTTTTTCTCAGTGCTTTCTGAAATTATGCCTGTGGGTGAGAGAGGGTAAGTTAGTTTGCTGGGGGAGGGGAGGGAAGGCCAAATAAATTATATCAAAATCCCTGATGAGGGACCAAGACTAAGCACATACATGTTTTCCTCCCAGCTTTTGCACATCCAATTCTTTCTCTCAGTGGATGTCAGAGAGATAAGGATTCCTGAAGCAAAGTAGAAATACATATTTGCACAATCCTCATTATTCAGGGATTCGCTTTTTTTTGAATTCGCCTACTCGCTAAAATGTATTTGTAATCCCCACATCAATGCGTGTGGTGCTGTCATAGTCATCTGCAGACACATCATTTGCAGAGCAGCAAAACATGTGAGTCCATCTGCGTGTATGTTCCCAACTGAAGTGAAACAAGGCAACACTCTGCCTTCATGTTTCTGCTCTCATACTGAACACAAGTGTCGTTTTCATGGTCTGTTTAGTGCACATTTTCCTCATTTTTAATTTTTTTTTTTTGGTTGGTGATCTTTCTGTTTAAAATGGCCCCCAAACATTGGGCTGAAGTGCATTCTAGTGTTCCTAAGAGCAGAGCTGTGTTATCTTAGAGAAAATCAGTGTGTTAGATAAGCTTCATTTGGGCATGAGTCATAGTGCTGTTGGCTCTGAGCTCAACATTAATAAATCAACAACGTACATTGAATAGGGTGTCTTTAAACAGAAACACACATAATACAAGGTTATGTATTGATTAGGTGACAAAAATGTGACCACAGGCTCTCAGGAGACTAACCTTGTATTTCTCTTAGAGCAATAGTTCAGTATTCCCTAATTCAGTGTTTAAAATGACTGTATAGGACAAAACTTCCATGAGTAATGAGAATTGGTGGCATATATATGTGTGTGTGTGTGTGTGTGTGTGTGTGTGTGTGTATATATATATATATATATATATATATATACAAAAAAAAGAAGTTGAGCTCCTACCTTACACCATATACAAAAATTAATTCAAAATGGATCAAAAACCTAAGTGGAAGAGCTAAAACTATAAAAACTCTTGGAATAAAACTTAAGGGAAAATCTTCATGACATTGGATTTGGCAATGATTTCTGGATATGACACCAAAAGCACAGGCAACACAATGAAAACTAGATAATTGGGCTGCATCAAAATTTAAAAACTCTGCATCAAAAAACACAATCAATAGAGTGAAAAGACAACACATGGAATGGAGAAAATATTTGCAAGTCATATATTTGATAGGGGTCAATATCCAGAATACATGAAAACTCCTACACTCAGCAACAAGAAATAAACAACCAAGACTTAAAAATGGGCAAAGACCTTGAATAGACATTTCACCAAAGAAGATATACATACGGCCAATAAGCACATGAGAAGATGCTCAACATCACTAAGGGAAACATCATATAAGGGAAAATGCAAATCAGATCACAATGAGACACCCCCTCATGCCCATTCGGATGGTTATAATTTTTTTAAAAAGCAGAAAATAGGTGGTGAGGATACAGAAAATTTGAACACTTGTGCATTGTTGGTGAGAATGTAAAATGGTGCAGTCACTGTGGAAGACAATATAGCAGTTCCTGAAAAAATTAAGAATTATCATATGATCCAGCAATTCTACTTCTTGGCATATACCTAAAGAAGTGAAAGCAGAATCTTGAAGAGACGTCTGTACACCCATGATTATATCAGCATTATATACAGTAGCCGAAGGAAGCAACCCAAGTGTCCCTCAACAAATGAATGGTTAAAATGTGGCATATACATACAATGGACTATTATTCAGCCTTATAAAGAAAGTTTGACACATGCTGTAACATGGATGAAGCCTGAGGACATTAGGCTAAGTGAAATATTCCATCACAAAAAGATAAATATTGCATAATTCCACTTATATAAGGCACTTAGAGTATTCAAATTCATAGAGACAAAAAGTAGATGGGTGGTTTCTAGGGACTGAGGGGAGGGGAAAATGGGGCGTTATTGTTTAATAGGGTCAGTTTCAGTTTTGAAAGATAAAAAGAGTTCTAGAAATGGATAATGGTGATTAAGTACAATGTGAAAGTGCTTAATACTACTTAACTGTACACTCAAAAATGGTTAACATGGCAAATTTTATGTTAGGGATATTTAGCCACAATTTAAAAAAAAAAAAAATGGCTTACTGTAGTGGAATTTAACACTATAATACATTCTTTTTTAAAATTTTTATTGGAGTATAGTTGATTTACAATGTTGTCTTACTTTTTGCTGTACAGCAAAGTGAGTCAGTTATACATATTCATATATCCACTCTTTTTTTAGATTCTTTTCCCATATAGGTCCTTACATAGTATTGATACATTCTTATTCTGTTATTTTAACCAATAAAACTGCCCAGTTTCAATGGCATGTAACTGATAAGAGCATGGAGTGGAAAATTTAAAAAATCTATAAAATCTAATGTTTTATGTAAATGTTTTCCAGAGGAAAATGAAATTACTTTAAAGGAAAAACCTCTTAAGAAGTTTGAAAGAAATGACACATTTCCTTTTAAGAATAAATGACATTGGCTTACTTTATTCCTAACACACTGGGTTCTGAGAATAAGATCCAGTGTTTTAGGAAAGCTTAGGTGTTTGAGAAAAAGAATTTCTGCCGTAATCTGCCATTCACAGAGAATTTTAAGAAAGGTAATACACTACTTCTTTCAAAACACACACATAAAATATTCACGCACACATTAAGAGCAGCTGTGAAGTTCTTGGAGCTGAAAAGATAAAACAAGAATGTCCTAACGCTTTTTTTTCAGTTCACGCCTGTATGGCCTCAATTTGCATTTGCATCTGCAAATGGCTTGTTTTGGGAAAAAAGTTTGTATGCTCAACTGTTTATTTTGCATATTTCAATTCATATTGGGCATACATAGCAGCCAGTGCATGGTACGTGACTGTTACTCAGGAGCTGATATTTGCAAGTTTTATATGTTAAATGAATGTCCCTTTGGTCCACTGGTTACCTTTCTGCTCAGTCATGAAACTCTGGTAACAGTGAAGGGATGACCTCTGTGGATTGAGTTAAGAGTGGCGTGGGTATGGAATGCTTTCTTATCTTCAGTGATTGCAGATGAAGGGCCTCTGGGAAGACTTTTCCTCAGGTTACAGACTATGCTTTAGTAGTTCGTAGAATGATCTGAGGTGTGGGAGAAGAAAGCCAGCCAGAGCCTCTATAACTGTATTTATGCTAATGTATTACTTCACAGCTTCAATATGAGGCCCTGAAGGCACGTTTTTAGGAAAGCACAGTATAGTGGAAAGAACAGGGTCTTTGATGACAGACAGCTCAGCATTTGAATTTGGCTCCTTTAAAGACTTTGTGACCTTAGCTCAGTTAATTAACCTCACTGATCTTCAGGCTCTTTAAGTTGGAAGTGACAAGACCTATACTTGGAAGATTATGGTGTAAATTAAGAGAAATGATATATGAAAATCAGGTGAAGTGCTTGGCATGTAGTATGTGCTCAGTAAACGATAGCTGATATTGCCATTTTAATTAGATTCCTATTGAGTTTGAGAAGGATCTCTAGGGAAGGTAAGATGTTCTTTGGGAGTTCAAAAAAGACCCCTCACACTTGAGGGATGAGCGAATCACAAAGGAGACTTCAGCTCTTTACTCCCTATAGCAGTGAGCCACCAAACAGAGATGCGATTGATTTGGAGCTTTTAATTACAATCTGAGAGCTTTGGAAGCATGCCGAAACAAGATGGAAAAATTCAGAGACTACACTCTGTGACACTAGGTTCATCTCAAAGATGAAATACAAATTCCTGGAGGGCAGACCGAAGGCTGTCGGTATCATCATTATTTTTATTCACAGCTTTCCTATGTTGAGTGAAATACACCCTGTTAATTGAACAGGCTTGAGTTCCTGGGGAGACCTCAGAATGAATTACTCATGTTTTTGCTACTAGAGCTGCATGGAGATATAAACTTACAGCTTTACACGAAATCTGCTAGAGAGATTTAAAATTTATCAATCCTCTTAGCTTTGATGCTTTTAAGACCACAAAAAAAAATGGCCCGTCTCGGAGAAACTTGCATATTACAGTTCAGTTTTTAGACATGGCAGGAGCTCATTCACATGGAATTTATTTCACATTACATTTGGGGCATGCATGAGATTTAAAAGCAATGTTTTTTCTCTGAAGTGCCCACTACAAAAGATATATCACACATACTCAGGTTATTTAAAACTCAGCAAGGGGAATATCAACATATTTTTCTCCAAGAATACTCTCTGATCAGCTGGGGAAATAAAATCTTTCTTATGAAAAGCAACGAATTGAAACAGTTCTGGTGCATTAAAGCCTAGGGGTACCTGTCCTATTTGGTTGGAATTTTTGGCAGCTTCAAATATAGAGGTAGTGTTTATATAGGTGTATATGTATATGAATATTATTTTTGCCTTTATGAATGGTTTTCTGACTTAGACACCTTCAGTGCTTTTAGGAATATTTATGAAAGAAGAAAATAACTTTTGTGATTTTTTTTTGGCTTGGGTTATTTATGTATCAATCAATAATCCCTCAATTGTAAGTAAATGAAATCAAACTAACGCTATTTTTCTTAAAAAAGAAATTTATACGCTCTTCAACTGGGACATTCCAGGGATGACTAGCTTCAGATATGGTATGATCTGATTCAAAATTATCATCAAGAATGCCTTTTCTCCAGGGAATCCTTGTGCACTGTTGGTGGGAATGTAATTTGGTGCAACCATTGTGGAACACAGTATGGAGGTTCCTCAAAATATGAAAACTAGAACTACCTTATGATCCAGCAAGTCATTCCTGGGTATATATCCAAAGAAAATGAAAACAGGATACAAAAAGATATCTGCACTCCCAGGTTCATTATTCACAACAGCTAAGGCAAGGAAACAACCTAAGTGTCCGTCAGTGGATGAGTAGATAAAGAAGATGTGGGATATATATATTTATCTATCACACAATGGAATATTATTCAGCCATGAGAAAGAAGGAAACCCTGCTATTTGTGTCAACATAGATGTACCCTGAAGACATTATGCTAAATGAAATAAGCCAGATAAAGAAAGACAAATACTGCATGGTATCACTTATATGTGGAATCTAAAAAAGAAAAAAAAAGTCAAATTCATAGAAACAGAGAGCAGAAAAGTTGTTGCCAAGGGCTGGGGTGGGCGTGGAATGGAGAAAGGTTGGTAAAAGGAGGGAGCAAACTTTCAGCTATAAGACAAGATCTTTTTTTTTAAAGGTAAATATGTGTGGTGATGAATGTGTTAATGAACTAGATGGGAGGAATCCTTTCACCATGTACACTTTAAGTATCTTACAATTTTATGTGGTAATTAAACCTCAAAAAAGTTGAACAAATGCTTTTCCCCCCTCCACTCTTAATACATATCAATACATAGACGTGTATGTATCTTACTGGTTTTGTTTCTCAGAACAGAGCCAAGAGTAGAGGGGCAAAATGCACTCTTTTTTTTTTTTTTTGTATATGTTCTTATATATCCTGAGAGAGAGAGAGTGTGGAAGGAGTTGAGACATTTGTCCCATTCCCCAGGGAACATTGGCAGTATTTCCTATTTTCCAAATGCCACATTGTTTCACTCTTCCTTTCTTTGCCTATGTTCTGCCTTCTCTTTGCCTTCCCTTTTGTCTTGGTAGTTCCTATACAACCCTCAAAACTTATCTCCTCTCAGAATCCTTTGCTGATTTGCAGGTCTTAGTTTTTTCAGGTTTCGTGTTTCCACCGTACTCTGTGCATGCCCCTATTACACCTTTCTGCAAACATGAACTCTCTGATTGCCCTCCTTGAAGACTAACTCCAGGGGCTAGGGACATGCTATCTCCAATGCCCAGCAAAGGCCTAACCTTTAGTTATTATTATTTTTTTGGATGAAGGAGTGAATGGAAGTAATCTACAATAGGTCATTTACTTATTTCCACATTCTTTGAAGGAACCGAGTTACATAAAATTTATCTGACTTGATTAATACAATTAATTGATACAGATCTAGTTGAATCCAGTTCTCTGTCGTGATTTTTCTACTGAGGGGCTCAGTCACAGAAAACTGTCTTGTTATAACCAATCTTGTCTTAACTTGCTCTTCGGCATGATTTTTCCTTTTGGGAGAAATAAAATGGTAATAAATGAATAAAAAATATTATCTGAAGACTGTCAATAATAAAACCTGAAAAAGTAGACTAGTTGGTTCCCTTAATTCAGTTTCTGAGCTGTGAAATAGGCCTAAACCAACCATCAAATTGGCTACCAAGATAATACTTCTACCTCTAGATCTATGACACTCTAGCTCTGTAGCACTAATTCAGTGTCCTGTATTATTACTCTAACATCTTTTGATCTCTGTCTCTAGATCTGTGTCCCTAACTCAGCATCCTGTGTTATTACAAAACCCCCCAGTAGTCTGCCTTCCTCTGACCTAAACGTCCTCAAGTGTACACTCCACATTGCTTCCATGTTTGGCTTTCCATTACCCTTCACTGGAGAGATGAGAATGATTCTCAAAACATCTGAAGGGCCTTCACTTAGTCTCAGATCAAGTTAGCTGGGATTCAAACTCAGGTCTTTCCAGATAAAAATCACCTGTTATTTTAAGAATTAACAGTCCTATGTTCTAACATCATAAATAGAAAAGACTCTTAATTTGCCTTCAAAATTAACAATTCTGAAAATTCATATTAAAAATTCTGATGTGATGAAGTACAAAAACATGTTGAGTGTTTAGAACATGGAGTTACTAAGCTCTGGGCAAGTCATTTAACCCTTCTGAATTTCAGTCTATTATAAAAAGTAGAAAAAATCAAGCCTGCCTTGCTAATTTGTGAAGATTAAATGAGATAAAGTTAGTTTATTTCTTTGTTTCATTCCCTCCGGGAGTTTGGATAAATGGCACTCTGGTGCCATAAAATCCACTGCTCAGAAGTACCATCCTCCATATATTACAAATGAGAATTCCTCTTGAGTAGAACACCAGAAGTACTTTAGGGTATAAACAGCCACCAACTGGAGGGTTAAAGATTACTTTTCATATTCTCATGGGCAAATTATTGTAATCATGTGAATATCTCCGAATGGAATGTTTTATAATGAACAAGAAGAGGATAATTGGGAGACTGGGTTCCTGGTGGAGGGGAAACTGATTTCTTTGGGACTAACATCTGGGTGTTTTGTGTTGGTCATGAAGGAGGGAAGAGAGAGTGAAAGAGAGGATTTCATGGAGAAGTCTGACAGGACCAGGACAGAGCTCTGCCTACACTGCATTTGTCCAGGGCTTGGGGGGTGACCGGCACCATCAGAGCTGTGCACGCTGCCCTTAGCCCCCTCTCTGCACAGCAGCCACCTCCTGGTTGTAATGGCAGTGGAAGGGGACAGGGACTGCTTTCTCTCAATGATGTTCTCTGTACAAACTGGTTTAGGGACCTGCTGTCCACACTCTCGACTTCAAGTCAGTGTTCGCCTCTCTCCTCTCCTTTCCCCTTGCAGGATATTTGGTCCTGCCCAAAACATCTATAAGACACTTGGTTCATGCTAGTAGGCCCTTGATATTTATTTGGTCCTATCCAAAATGTCCGTAAGACATTTGATCCGTTTGCTTGATAAATAGTGGTACCCAAAACACTAATTTCTCACATGCTATTTTAATTGTGATTGTTTTGGCTGAAGTGTTCTCATGAAGGAAGCCAGACTCAATGTGATTTTTTTTGTCCTGTTCCTAGGACATTAATTTTGTCCTGTTCCTAGGACCATAGCAGTTACACCTGGAGGAGATCTCTAGTTCAACTTCCCATTTTACAGGCAAGGAAACTCTTGACCATGGAATGAAGTGAATGGTTCTGGACAGATCACGTCCATAGTGCAGATCTGCTGGCCTTTCCCACATGCCAGTGACCTTCCCTATATGATGCTGCTATGTTGATGGGGCTTCAAGACCAATAACTTGTCTGTCATGAAAATAGCCAGGTTGGATATGCTAAAACTTTATTTCAGTTTCCATTTGGCAAGAGTTGTGAAGATCTTAACTGAAACGGTACTATTAAACAAGGCTCCAACTCTCTCCATCCAACAAATTTGAAGCTATTTCATTAGGGCTACTACTGAACTTACTCAGGAAACCAAATCAGCAATAAAGAACCTGACTGATCGGTGGAATATGAGTTTTACTGCTGTGTGGAGACATGGTTTTATGGTACTGTCAGGGAAAATCAGATCTAATTGGGAAATGAGTGACTTATAATCCTCCCTGCATCATTTCTGCTGTCCATTAAGGCGCCAAGCCAGAGACTGCTTCCTCTCAGACTCAATCTGATTTTTAAACCTTTCCTGGATTTCTTGTTTCCCTTAGATCCTACATCTGACATAAACCTAATGCATCTAACATATTTTTTGGCTCCCTAACAGTTCCTGAGAAATTCTGTTCTTTATTTTATTTTTTTTGGCTGAAGGTTGTGAAAAGATAAAAAATGGGGTGGGGAGAGACATTTAGACCATGTATTTTAGATTGCTGATTCACACTGCTAGGCTGGGTCCATACATGTAGAAGGAAGAGAGACATCAATCAATAATTCAACACTAAAAATGTAATCTTATTTCAATTATGTGATGCTTTAGCCAGAGTAGATCTGACTCGTAGATGAGGACTCCAACTTTTCCTCGTCCTGAGAGCCTGGAAGTTGTTGATGAAGCCTCCACTTGTGTACACAGGGCATTGCTGCTGCAACCATGAAATGAGTGGGAGGAAACATAGAAAAACAGGTCCATTTCCCGCACTCTGTCCTCTGTGTTCACATCAAAGTGGGTCTCAAAGTGTATGTGCTCCTGAGAAGGGCAGGATTATCAAAATGTCCCTTCCCTCTGGCATGCTACAGCCTCAGATGGCTTCTTTTGTGCCTCATCCAAGTCCAGTCACTCTCACACCAGTGGATCAGAAAATTAGGCTCATTTCTTTTGGAACCCGTTGTTTCCTGCTGTGTCGACATATGCTACGCTATGCTGCATTTTACGGTCTATTTTACATCAAGATATTTCTAAACATTTATGCCCTGATTCATATGTTTTGTGTTGGAAAAGTATGATGGCTGCATCGTGTTGATGGAAATCATTGCTAAGAGGCACAAAACCTGATTTCAAATTTTGGACGATAAATCTGACCATCTAATTAGCCTTGGACAATGCAAAAATCTTTGGGTAGGAAAGTAATGTCTTATTCTGATGTGGAGCAGCTGAACATGTTTTATAATCAAGTGGGAACAAAAGAGAGACTTCCAAGTACGTCCGGAAAAGAAGCAGATTTTTTTTACACAATCAGACTCCAAGGAGAACCTCCCAGAACAGACATGGTCATCCCCAGAGATTTTGAAGTTACTCGCAGCAGCCAGGTGGAAAACAGGGCTTCTTATTTGGGAAATGCACTTAAATATCTTCTGATGTAATAAACAGGCAGGGACATTTCTCCCAATCTGACACGTACCCTTGGAAGCAGCAGAGGGACCTCTGCAAAATGCAGGTGATGGGAGTCAAATCCGAATGAAATACCAGGTCTGGGAAAACAAAGCCAAGAACTGAAACATTTGGTAAATGGAAAGTGCCCATGCAGATCCTTCATGAAGTTGGAATTGACTATTAAAATTAGAGCTGAATGGAGATAAACCAAATGCTTTGTAAGAATTTTGATATCATGTGATTTAAAAATAAATTTTTTTTTATATTAGAGTATAAAAGGGACAATAAAAGCAATAAAAGAACATTTTCCTCCTCAGTAGAATCACACCAGACTTTTTTAAAAAAATAAAAACCACTATCAAATTAAACAGCAAAACAGAGCAAGTAGGATTGAGAACTATCATCTTAGGAGGTAGAATTTTTAAGCTAGACATTAGTAGTATGAAAATAAATTGGAAAATAAAGCAAGTGGTGTTGAAAAGCCCTTTCAGGGGTTGCAAGAACTTAACTCCAGTTTCAGCTCTACTAAAGAAGTTATTATGTGATCTTTGTCATATCACTTAATCTTTTTAAGTCCAAGTTTCCTTATCTACAAAATGAAGATATTAGACCCAGTGCCTTCCAGCTCTAGTATTTCTCTGATTTTTGAGATGTTAAATCAAACAAATATTGGCTCAAATTTAAGGAATCTGATATAAAAACTTTTTAGGAGAATGAGGTAGGAAGGTTGGCCTAAACTATTCAGAAATCTGCCTTCATATTTACACATCATTTTTAAAGTGTAAATTAAAAACTCATGAAGAGTAAGAAGTTGTTAGAAATTATTTAACTCATTAAATTCAGATTAATTATGAATTAATGTGTGCTGGTGTAAATGAACTACCAGCTGAACAAATACCCCACATGTTTACAAATATTAAATGGTGGAAATATTTCTTCAAACAGACTAAAGAAGAATCAAAAGAATATCTAAAACTAAGTGGATAATGCTATAGTTTCTGCAGTCTCTCAGTCTTAGTACAGAACAAAGGACTTATGGTTAGGCATGTGTCCTCAAAGATAACCTAAATTTAAGGCAAAGTTTACCAAAGAGATGGAGGAACTACAAAGCAAGATTTTTTTCAAGTTCAGTAGAAATGTCCTCATTATTAACTTCTCTGACACTGATAGTATTCATGTCACCTCAAACACTTGACTTGAATATGTGCTTGATTAGTACATACTAGAAACATTGATACTAAATGATTTTCCACCAGAGGCTTTTTATTTTTCCTCTTCAGTGAACCGGTCTGTAAACATGTGGATGTGGGAGCTGTTTTGCTAGGTTTTTGCTTCTTCCTTTAACTCAGCAAATAAAGTTTAACTTTAGATGTGTCCTTACACATTTTTATTAAGCATATGAAAATCTTCCTGGCACAGTTTTCTGACCTGGAGAAGCACTTTTTAATTCTGATTTTTTTTTTTCTCCCATTTGAAGGGAGATTCATAGGTGTAGCAGCGCTGGACTTTATCTGCCCCCGGTGGAGCAGCTTATCTGACTGGTGAGTTTGGAGAGATCTAGAATTTTCTCTTGAAGCTTGGCTACAGAAGGCATACCTTTAACTCTGTTCCTTCAAGCTTCCAGTGTTCTGGCGGCTGCCTGTGCCGGATGGATAAGTCTGTTTAAAACTGTAATTCAGTTTTAGGAGGCCCACTTTCCTCCTGAGTTAAGCCATATCCTTCAGCCTAAACTGTCCACAATAAAGGCAAAAATTTGGTCCCCACTTACATTACTCTTTTGTATTATTTCTTAGTTGATTAAGAAGACAGTAGATTTGTTTTTAATTGGATCCCCTTAATTATTCCTTAAAGTATCTATATACTCTTTTGTGAAAAATTGGAAAATAAGAAAGATGAAAAAGTCTTAGTAGATATCCAATTGTCTAATCTTTATGGCCATGCTGTGAATACAGACTAACACTCCAGATGAATTTTTAAGGATTAAGAAAGGACACCTACTTCTCTATTGACTGTCCTTGTATAATGCAATTTGGTAAATAGGAACTATGGAATCAGCCAGACTTGAGTTTAAATACTGACACTATAACTTAACAACTGTACAGTGTTGGAGATTCCTCTTAATCTGAACTTCAATTTTTTTCAACAGTAAAATGAGAAGAATAATAACCAGTTCATAATTAAATGAATGCATATGAGGAGATCAATAAAAGTCCAAATTTCTCCTCCTATAGATACTCCTTTTCATCAAATAAATTGTATAAAATTTATTTATGAACTGTTTGACCATATTTTGGCAAATATTTTCTAATGAAAGCATTCTTGGGAATGATATATAATATGACAAATATAAAAACAGGAAAATATTTACATGAAGCGTGTATTACAGAAAAGAGAAGTTTGTCTAATTGAAGGAGTTATCATGCTTTTTTGTAAAATTTGCAAAGCAAAAATAAAAATCATCTCCAAACTTAATTCTTGTGGAAAAAAGTTGATTGGAATAATGCTTTCAAGTGCACAGCTCTTTGATGTTCAAAGGCTCCTTACAATTAAAGAGTGTCCTTTCTCCTTTCTGTAACCAATCTTGTTCATTAGAATATCTTGAATGATTTGAGTTCCCCTGCAAGGACTGCTGAGATGATCTGGAACAATCCTAAAAAATCTCTAGTCCCTCAACCCTCAGAAGAGCTAGTTTCCTGTGGGAAACTTGATCACTTCTATTCACCTAAATTCAGACATGCTCAACTTTGCTGTGCATCAGAAACACCTATGAATATTTCTTCAAAATACATACCACCAGAGATTCTGATTCAGACATTCTGGGATGGGCTATGAGTATGGATAATTTTTTTTTAATTCTCTACAGAGAATTATGAGAAATAAAATTTGAGAACCACTGCTGGAAGTTTTTCAGGTCCTATTGGGTAAATTCAAGTCCAGGAGAATCCCACAGTGATCATCAAATAGCATCCTGAATTCTTGGAGGAACCCAGAACTAATCTTATTTGACTAATTTCTATAGGATATATGCCAAGGCTTACTGCCATCTCTGCAAATTATGGGGTACACCAGGCTAGATTTTCCCTATCTAGTATCCAAGAGACTAATCCAGAACTAACTTTTTTTTTCCTGGTATGTAAAGAGTAACACAACTGCAGTTTGACTTGATTCACTTATTTGATTCCATCAGTCACCATTGCTATTAAATTTTTTCCTGAAACTTCTCAGCAAAATGTTAAATGGAACTCAAGAATGCCATAAGTGTTCCTTGATCACTTTCCAGTAATACTCTGTTCTTTCAGTTATAGACAGGATTTAGGTTCTCTTATTCTCACGTGGTCTACTTTGCACCTGGATAAAATTTGGTTGTAGGTGGTGGAGGCTTATTCAAAGTCTTTCTCCAGATTCGATTTATATCCTATAGGATTTAGACCTACAAAGAATTCACCAGAGTGGTAAAACAAGTAAGGAAACAGCACATTTGGTGAGCTCATGAGAGGGACCTGATACTGCCTGGCAGTTTGGATTGAGGGAAAATGATAAGGGTTCCCTTTCCAGGGTAGGATGTGGTTGCCCCATCTCGCTGCTGAATGCAGATGCCACTCTAGGTGGTGGCCCTTCAGGGAAGTATGACTAACTGAGCAAGGTTGTTCTCTGTTGTGCTTTTGGAAGAACAGCTGCGTATGGTCACCATGTTTAAAGAGCACATCTGTTTGGTCCAAGTACCAGAGTCTGTCCATAACTACACCCACAGTTTAGATCCGTAATCCATTTAATTTCTGATTTAAATGCATCCTCTGACTCTTGGAGAAAGACTATGCCCGGGGAGAAGAAAATTACCAGAGCGTCCACCCTCTGCCAAAACCTTCTGGCAACAGAGGACTTCTGCTTGTTTAGCACATGACTTTAGAGAAACCCCCGAAGCTTGAAAATACTAATTTTTTCATTGAAGTGCTAGGAAATTCAAACCAAGAGTTTTAAACAGTGGTTTTCACATACTATTAAAAGCTCTGTAAGAAGCAACTTTTGGAATCAGGATGAAACCTAATTATAGAAGTTCTTTGCCATAGCTGTTTCTATTTACATCTTCAAAACCACAGAAGCAAATACTGTAGACTTTCCTAACACATCAGCATCTTCTGGTCCTTAGGTTTCTGACTTCTTTGAAGCTGCTCTTAAATCTTTCCCTTGAAATCACATTGTGGTTGAATATTCCCAGTTCAAGGACAATTTCAGTTTATAGTTTGTAGTCCAAGTGAAGTATTCCTTCCTTAAAATACTGAATCTCAAGACACTTACACTCAAAGCAGACAAAAGAGCAAAGCCATTGTACCCAGGGTGCATGTTATCCAGGCTGTTTCGTGTGCATTTAATCTTTTTGTGATTGCTTGCTTCATCAGTAGCAACAAAACACAGAAGAAACATAGTCAAGAACATGAAATATCTGTTATGTTGTGATCTTTCCCGCCACCAAATGCAGGGATAACATTGGGGATGATTTTTAAGAAAAAGAAAAATTTGAAAGTGAAAGTAACTGTCCAGAGCAAAAATTTCAAGATATTGCAAAGTCTAGCTGAATTGGATGTTTTTGTTCCAGGTTAAGAAGGCTCTGTAGGGCTTCCCTGGTGGCGCAGTGGTTGAGACTCTGCCTGTCAATGCAGGGGACACGGGTTCGAGCCCTGGTCTGGGAAGATCCCACATGCCGCGGAGCAACTAGGCCCGTGAGCCACAACTACTGAGCCTGCGCGTCTGGAGCCTGTGCTCCGCAACAAGAGAGGCCGCGATAGTGAGAGGCCCGCGCACCGCGATGAAGAGTGGCCCCCGCTTTCCACAACTAGAGAAAGCCCTCGCACAGAAATGAAGACCCAACACAGCCAAAAATAAATAAATAAATAAAAATTAAAAAAAAAAAAAAAAAAAAAAGAAGGCTCTGTAGCCAGTTTACCTGGTGGCCAGTGACTCGGTTGGCCTGGAGAGTCGACTGATTATGAAAGTCATTCTCTCCAGCGCCCAGCCCCACAGACACACCCAACTGATCCTGAACTAATCAGTACCCACCTGTACCATGATTCCCAGTCTTGGCTGCACATTAGAATCACCTGGGGAGCTTTGCACACTCCCTATGCCAGGTAATTAAATCAGACCAATTAAATTACAATCTCTTGGGGGTGTGGTCCAGTCATGAGTGCCTTTTAAAATATCCCAGGTGATTACAGTGGGCAGCCAAGATTGTAAAACTCTCTGTCTAGAGAGCATCCGGCTGTGAGGCTCTGATTGCTTTGGCATTTCTATTTTTCATTTTACCCAGAATGGGGTAGTGGGTGTCTAGGGCTCCCAGAAAGTTTTCCATGTTTAAAAAATCCCTGAATTGGACCAACAAACTTATGCAAAGTGAGCAAAACACAAAACATATGTCTACCAAAGATTTGTAATCTCATAAATCTCAATTTTGTAATTTTGCATTTTTCTAAAAGCAAATTATATTGATATTATAGAAATAATTATAAAGAATTTAATTCACAGTTCCTTTGGGAGTGTGGGAGAAAAGATATTCTTTAAAAAATATTTTTAATTGAAGTATAGTTGATTTACAATGTTGTAAAGTTTCTGGTATACAGCAAAGTGATTCAGTTTCTGGTGTACAGCAAAGTGATTTAGTTACATATATATATTCTTTCTCATATTCTTTTTCATTATGGTTTACTACAGGATATTGAATATAGTGCCCTGTGCTATAAAGTAGGACCTTGTTTTTTTATCTATTTTGTATATAGTAGTTTGTATCTGCTAATCCCAAACTCCTAATTTATCCCCCCACCCTCTTTCCTGCTTGGTAACCATATGTTTGTTTTCTATGTCTGAGTCTATTTCTAGTTTGTAAATAAGTTCATTTGTATGATATTTTATATTGCACATATAAGTGATATCATATGATATCTGTCTTTTTCTTACTTCACTTAGTATGGTAATCTCTAGGTCCATCCATGTTGCTGCAAATGGCATTATTTCATTCTTTTTTATGGCTGAGTACTATTCCATTATAGATATATATATGTATGTATATTGCATCTTCTTTATTCATTCATCTGTCGATGGACATTTAGGTTGCTTCCATGTCTTGGCTATTGTAAATAGTGCTGCTATGAACATTGGGGTGCATGTATCTTTTTGAATTAGAGTTCTCTACGAAAATATGCCCAGGAGTGGGATTGCTGGATCATATGGCAACTTTTGGTTTTTTGAGGAACCTCCATACTGTTTTCCATAGTGGCTGCACCAAATTACATTCCCACCAACAGTGTAGGAGGGTTCCCGAGAAAACATATTCTTATATATTTCTAAGGTGAGTGAAAATTGTAAAACTTTACAATTAACAGAAACTACTACTACTAAAGAAAATAGCTAATATTTAATGAATAACAATGAGCCAGGGATTGTTCTAAGTGCCCCATATATATTAACTCATTGGTCCTCACGACAATCAAGTGAGGAAAATATTACGATTTTCTCCATTTTCATCAAGGAGACTAAGGCACAGAGTCATCGAGTCATACATCTAATAAGGTGATGAAACAGGGATGCACACACTGACAATCTAGATCTAGAACCTGTATTCTTAGGAACTCATAGAAAGGCAGGGAAATTTTATACTCTGTGTCCAAGTCTTAAATAGGACCCAATATATCAAAATTCTTCTTTCTGGAACTTGTCTTAAAAAATAACCATATAGGGAATTCCCTGGCGGTCCAGTGGTTAGGACTCCGCACTCTCACTGCCAAGGGCCTGGGTTCGATCCCTGGTCGGGGAACTAAGATCCCACATGCTGCGCAGCACGGCCAAAATAAATAAATAAATAGATACATACATACATAAACACATAAATAAAATATTTAAAAATAACCAGACATACGTATAACCATGTCCTCTAGAAATAAAATAAAGTATTGGGAAAAAAAGAGAAACAAGATAAAAATCCACTAATAGCAGGTTGGTTAAGTTAACCATATTATAGCCATAGAACGGGATGATATGTTCCTGTTAAAAACCATGTTGTAGAACAGTTCTTCCCAACCCTTTCACATCATGACACATGGAGAAAATGACAGTATTTTTATAGCATACTAGGGTAAACAGTAGAGTTGGCTTGAGGTGACTGGTTCTGGAAGCTGGTGGTACGTGCCCACCTAGCCACTGCAAAAGACTAAGGGATCATTATCTTGGCATGTTTATAGCTCATCACCAAAGATGAGTTAGAAAGTTCTCACGTATAGGAATATATTTTGCCATAGGAAAATGTTCACTAGATTTTGCTAAGTGAAGAAAACACAAACTGTAAGGAATTACTACATGTCCCAGTCTGATAACTCCATCAGTATGTACTGGTACAGATGGCCATACAGCCATACCAGTTGTTAAACTGTCAAAGGACCTCTGTATCTGTTGGTAAATAGCCACTGCACCAAGACCTCTGCCACCACCACCACCATACACAGGGCTTCTCCCAAATATGGCAACCCTGGACCTCCTCAAGGTAAAGTAACTATGAGCTAAAGCCTGGGACAGGGATTTGGAAGGAGGGTTCAAGATCCTTACTCATTATCACCCAGCATTTGTTCTGACTGGTTGGTGAGCTATGCAGCTGTGCTGGTGATTCAATGTTTTGAATATCACCTCTGTACATAAAAGCAATCTAGGTAGAGGAAAATCTTTCGAAGAATACATATTACAAGTGTTAATGTTTATTTTCTCCACAGTCTTCTGGATTTTCCACTCATTTCCTTGATCAGATATGTTTATAAATAGGAAAAGAAGATCAATATGTAAATAATACTTTTAGAAGTAATCTTGTGATTGTGGTTGAATCTGAGTCCTTCAATCCTGATATTTATTTACAAAAGTGTCTTTGGCCTTCAAAGCAATGGAAAGTTCCGAAGTTGGCTACATGAAAGGTCCCACTGATTGGGACTAAGAGGATACTGGGTGTCACATCACCATGCTGACCTAAAGATAAGAGAGTCCTTTTCCCAATTTCTAGATACCTCAAGACATGCTCATATTCTTGTGGAGCCTGGAGAAGGAGAGAGGCCTCCAGGAATAACTGTGATGGAGTTTCAAAGGCAAATTTATTTTGAATTAAAAACAATAAAGAACTATGGTCTAACTTCTGTTGCTGGGTTTGTGGACAAAAGTTTCACACAAGTACATTCCAAAGGGAATTGTCTCCACACATTCAAATCACAGGGCTCTTCCAACCTCTCCTGGGGCTGATGCTGCGGTGAACTGGGCCACCATTATTTGTGCCAAGAAGGCCACTGCTGCCTGAGCGACGCAGTTCAGTCTCAGAGTGGCCCCCGGTCTGCAGTGATCTCCTCTGCCTGGCATGACGAAACACCACCTTCTCCCCTGTGTCTTCCATCTCCCCTGTTACAACTTCAGTGTGACGGCAAAGGGGACCCTTTAGTATCGTTATCAGCCCTTAACTCTAAATTGACACACAAAATATTTTCTGGCTTTTCCTGATCTTTTTTAATAACATGTGCAAACATCTGTTCTAGTGTCTGGCTCACTAGACACCCCAAAATATTACCATACAGACAGTTATGCTCTTATCTTCTAGGAACTCTTGTTTTCCTAGAAAATACTTCCGTGTGCTAAACTGGGAGATTCCATGTTCTTACAAGATCCACCATGATCCAAACTGGCCAGTTACAATTCTTTTTCCTCTGGTCACAATTAATTGGTATATGAATGGATATGTGACCCAAACCAAGCCAATTAGAAATCCTTTCTGAGTTTTTTATTTGTTTGGGGTGTGTGTGTGTGTGTGTGTGTGTGTGTGTGTGCCTGTGTGTGTGTACTTTACTGAAACTAAAGGATCCATTCCCCTTTTAGTTTGGGAAGTTATAACACGTACAATTCAGGAGCTGTTAGTGGTCATAAGGCCAAGTCTCTGTCACAAGAAAAAGCTACTTTCATGTAAAAGAGACTGAAGCAGAGGCAAGAGGTGGCGGGTGTCCTCGCCTAATTTTATCCCTTCCCTTCTTCTCATTTTTAATAAGCGTATTCTTTGGAGTCCATAACCCAATGAAGTATTTCAATTTGCGTTTCTGGCATTTGGAACCTTAGGATTCTTGGTTCCTCCCTTTTTCACTCCTCAGTTTTCTTCCTGTCCTAGGATAAAGCCCTAAAGAAATTAGACTCAGCAAAGAAAGTTGTTCTGAGAAGTGAGTTGCAGAAAATTCGGGGGTAGGGGGCTGCTGGGAAAGGTAGCCCAGGGCAGCCTGAGGGATAAGACCATGGGAAGAAGAGGAGCCCTGAAAGAGGTATCACGGACAGAGAACGGAGTCAGCCGGTCTCAGAATTCTGCCTGAGGCACTGCCGCTCTGCTGTGGGGAAAGTGAGTCCTGGTTTTTGTGTGCGGTGTTATTTAAAAGACTAGGAAAAGCTAGAAAAGTTTTTTGTGAACTTAGAGTTAAGGGCTGATAACGATACTAAAGGGTCCCCTTTGCCATCACACTGAAGTTGTAACAGGGGAGATGGAAGACACAGAGGAGAAGGTGGTGTTTCGTCATGCCAGGCAGAGGAGATCACTGCAGACCGGGGGCCACTCTGAGACTGAACTGCGTCGCTCAGGCAGCAGTGGCCTTCTTGGCACAAATAATGGTGGCCCAGTTCACCGCAGCACCAGCCCCAGGAGAGGTTGGAAGAGCCCTGTGATTTGAATGTGTGGAGAGAATTCCCTTTGGAATGTACTTGTGTGAAACTTTTGTCCACAAACCCAGCAACAGAAGTTAGACCATAGTTCTTTATTGTTTTTAATTCAAAATAAATTTGCCTTTGAAACTCCATCTCAGTTATTCCTGGAGGCCTCTCTCCTTCTCCAGGCTCCACAAGAATATGAGCATGTCTTGAGGTATCTAGAAATTGGGGAAATGACTCTCTTATCTTTAGGTCAGCATGGTGATGTGACACCCGGTATCCTCTTAGTCCCAATCAGTGGGACCTTTCATGTAGCCAACTTAGGAATTTTCTTGATGCTCCAAGACACAGTCCGTAGAGTTCGTCCTCCTCTGGAGGACATGCAGCCATTCTTCTGTGAAGGCTTTCCATCTCTCTGCAGGTACTCTTGGGGTGAGGCAGAGGTCGCTCTTGTTTGGGGAATCCAGCGATCTTTATGCCTCTCTATACGGGAATCTTCTCTCCTTCCTCTTAGCTGTTCAGACTACCTCCCATCCTACTTGCTCCCCTTAGCAAAGCACTCTAAAAGAGCTTGGGCTTTTGGAACCCAAACTCCAGGAAAGGAGTGATTTTAACCACCTTCTGTTTTCTATCTGGAGTTCAATCCTTCCCTGTGACAGGAGAGAACAGTGAGACCCACCTGCTTGTCACAGGGAAAGAAATATGCAAAGAGAACTAAATTTCCATCTCAGTAAATATCTCATACTTTCCATTGTGAGCTGCTTTTCAAAAACTTTGGGAAGAAAAACCGAGTGTGCCATTCCAGTCGCCTTATATCTCTAATCCCTTAAAGCCCAGAATTTCTTCCCTGCTCTGGTGAGACTGTCAGACTCTGCCTGAAGCTAAACCTCGTGGTTAACTTGGTGCGGTACTGACGTTGCTCTTTCTCTTTTTATTCAAATATTTGTTACTGTGCAAAGACAATCATATATAGCATTTATGTAATAATGATATAGAAATTCAAATATTTAGCCAATTAGAGTCTGGTATTAGGTAATTAAAAAGATCTCCAAAATAATTTATTAAATCCTATACTTTGGGTTTCTGCTTTCTCAGTGAACATGTATCTTCATAATGATTCAGTTTCTCCTGTTTGTTTCAGGCAGGCAGAGTTATGTACAAGGACCTACATTGTATAGGAGGCTTGGAGGAAGAGTGGACGTCAGATGCATCCCAGGAGTTTAACTTAAAACCTGCCTTGGGGGAAAGGCTGGAAGAGTAAAACAGAAGTGAGCAGAAATGTTCTAGTTGGATCTCCAAGGTGCATGCCTGAATAAATGGGGGGTGTGTGTGTGTGTGTGTGTTCACATACATTCATACCTATATATAGAGAGTTATGTGCATGACACGATAAATGAGCCATAATTCCATAACCATACTCATTTCTGGACCTTCTCTAGGGTTATAAGTACACACACTTTCTCAATATTTACCTTTGAATGAGTGTATTGAATGAATTGTCTCCAAGGATATATTTGAACAAGGGAAGTGTCATCACAACACCTCACTAATTTGGAAGTTGTTTGTCAGACAACTGAATTATCTGTAACACAGCTAAGAGCGAAGAGCAAAACAAAACAGAAGTCTCAGGACACTTCAGCACTGGGCACTTTATTTATGAAAGCCTCATTTTAGTCTGTTTGCCCTTATGTTACTTACAATTCAAGTCAGCCAGGTTTTTTGGTTTCTTTGATGAAAGGACTTAAATTTTGGAGCCAGAAGGACTGGGCTTGAATTCAAGTAAATTAACCCTTCTGAAGCTGACTGAGGCTCATTTTCTTCATCTGTAAAGCAGAAATAATGGCATTTAACCATAAAGTTATGAGAATTAAAGAACCTAACATATGAAAAGAATCTAATGAAACCTGATAGATACAAAGTATTCTTCAATCATGATTTCTTTTTTCTCCTTCTTTTCCCAGCCCACAGCAGATGGAAAGCAGGAGAAGATTTTAAAGATGCACAGAACAGCAACAGCAGGAAATGAGAGATCCTTCCTGACCATAAGAGGTATCAAATAGAAAAAGCAGCTCAAAAACACCATGATCCTTACTCACTTCTGAGGCCATCAGTGGGTCCCAGGAACCAGGAAAAGGTGAAACTATACTTAGCACATTTCTCAGAAGTTGGTGAGACAGGCCAGAGACTGTAGAACTACTTCTCCCCAAAATAAGATAAAGAGAAAATGTTGGGGGTAACTAGTAAAACGTTGCTCAGGATAGAGAAAAGCCGAGGTGAAGCCGAGGTGTTTGCATGACGAGAAATGGATGTATTTGAAGAGCTCAAATTAGACTCCTTCCATGCAGCAGAGGCAGTGATCCCTTTCAGTAAAGGGCCAGACAGTAAATATTTCCAACTTCGTGAACCCCGTAAAGTGTCAGTCACATAGTCTTCTTTTGTGTGTGTGTGTGTGTGTGTGTGTGTGTTGCCACACTTTAAAAATGTAAAAAACACCCTTAGCTCACATGATGTATAAAAAAAGCAAGCCACAGACCTAGCTTTGGCCCACAGACTATAGGCTGCTGACATTGAGCAATGACGTACTGTACAAGATTACAGTCAAGTGCCTTTTACAAAACATAAATTAATGGGTAAGGTGTATATGTCTGCATTCAAATCATCCCACTGGAAACAAAACTACACTGTCATTTTAAATAAATGCATTCATTGGGGATTACTCATGTAAATTTGCCTCTACTTATAAACTGGATTTTTTAACCAGCCAAAGTGATGAATGTTGAAAGTAGGAGTCATATACACATCTGAGAAAAGAGTAAAAGCATATCACATAATAAGAGCCGGTATTTATTGTGAAGTTACTATGTGTCAGGCACTGAATATGTAGTTGCTCTGGACTGAATTGTGTCCTCCCAAAGTTCATATGTTGAAGCCCTAAACCCCTACTGTGACTGTATTTGGAGCAGGGCCACTAAGGAAGTAATTAAGGTTAAATGAGCTCATAAGAATGGAGCCCTAGTTCAGTAAGACTGGTGTCCTTCTAAGAAGAGGAAGTCACCCCAGGAGTGTGTGTACACAGAGAAGAGGTCGCAGCAAGAAGGCTGCTGTCTGCAAGCCAGGAAGAAAGTCCTCCCCGGAAACCAGCTGTGCCAGCATGTTGATCTTGGGCTTCCAGCCTCCAGAACTGTGAGAAAATAAGCGTCTGTTGTTTAAGCCACTGGGCTGCAGTATTTTGTTGGGGCAGCCTAAGCAGACTACTACAGCACTATTTAAGTTAAATCCTAAGATATCCTTTAAGGAAGGCGTTATTACTATCCTTACAGAGAAAATCTAGAGGCAGAGGAAGGTTAAGTAACATGCCCAAACTTGTCTAGTTAGTCAGTGGCAGAGATGGGATTTGAACCCAAGCAACATAATCCAGGGCTTGTATTCTTTCAACCAAGTTTCATTCAACCAAGGTGAGCAGGTGACATTGATGCTTTTCTCTGCTTTATATTAAGGATGGCTTCCCACTTAATGAAACAAAACCCATAGGAATTACTAACTGATGTAGAACAATGGTGCTTACTTTAACACATGACCACCTGAGGGCTTCTCTGTATCTTAATCATACAAATTTCACTGCTTCCAAAAGGAGCAAAACAAAGCAGAGATCAAATAGCCTATTGCTCGGCTGGGTGGTTGTTGGAATCTGCCCAAGGGAAGAAGTATGAAGCAGATTTTATTTCTCTCCTTATGCCTTATATAATATATACGCACTTATAATGTACACCATGGCCACTTTAGTATAGACATTTTTATATAAACCATTTTTTTGCAAAATGTGATGTATACTAAAGATTAATTTTCCAAAATAAACTGGTCTTTCAGAATTTTATAAACGTGAAGGGGATAAAGCAGACATACCCACGCGAGCCAACCTTCATTCTGGCAGTCCTTTCTCATCCTCCCCCTCTCTCCTCTGTTGCTCCTGATCTCTGAACTTAGAATCCAGCTTTGGCTAATCCTCAACAGTGTTGCACTAGAGAAATGCTCAGACTTCGAGATTAATCCTGAACTGAATTAAATTATAACTGATTACACAGTTGAACATTGTTGCAGTGATGGGAAAACCATGGCTAACATGGGCAGGAATTATCATTAAAGTGTCCCCATGCTGTCAACTCTTGTGCTTACTTGGTCTGCAGTTTCATAATCAAAAATGTAACCTACATGGTCTTGAATGGACTTATCTGAATATTCTGAATGAAAAATGCCAAACCAGAATGCCTCAGGAGAGTGATTAAAAACTACACATAACAAACTGGCCCTCTTTGGACCAGTGATAGATAAAATGACATTCATTTCATTGAGTCCCCAAGAGCTTGTAATTTTAGTCATATAGAAATGGCTTTCTGAAATGTCTAAGCAGGCATTTTTTTATTACTTTTCTATAAAACATTCACTGAATACTGATGATAAATATTCAGTTGGATTATTGTGGAAACAAAGCCTGAAATATTAGACTCCATCATTTATTAGAAAAGGAGAACATTTTTGAGAAACCTTAATTACATAAGCCTGACTGACTAACCCCGTACAAAAGTAATTAACTTTATCATTTTTTTCTTCCATTCTTACCTTACAAGATTGATATTCAAAAATGTTAAATCTGTGATGGTTGTCCTTTGTTTGATGCTGAAAAGAAATGGAGCTGTGTGACTGTTGTGTATGTGTGTAGAGTTAAGCGTAGCTTGTGTTATTGATAGTATCAACAATAAGAGCCAATATTTTTTCATTCAACTACCAATCCTTAAGAAGCACCAAAAATGTGTTGAGCTACTTAGCTAGCTGCTTATGATATACCAGTAAATAAAGCAAGGAACTCTGCCCTTGGGGAGCTTACTTTCTACAGGTGGGAAATAAAAAATGAGCAATGAGCATGACAAATAAGTAAATCCTATTGTATAAGAAGTTTTGGAGGAAGATTCTAGACAATTGAAAATGGCCCATGGCAGGGCTTGGTGTTTTGAGGAAAAATAAAGTGGCTGGTCTGATGCTGGAGTGCTATGAGCAGGGGGAAATGGAAGGAAATGAAGTAGAAGATGAGACTGAAAAGGTGGCAGGACAGATCAGGTAGCACATTGTAGGATGAGTTACGGCATGGGATTTGATTTGATTTGATTTGATTTATAGTGTGATGGGAGGAAGCTATTAAAGGGTGCTCAGTGACAGGTGATGTAATATAACTCACATTTTAACTGGATCACTCTGACTCCTTTGTGAGGAAGACCTTAAAGGATCAGTGGAGTGAAAAGGAGCTCATTTAGGCAGCTTTGCTGGGGTCCAGGGGACTGGAGGGGCAGTGGTGGAGATGTGGTCAATTTTGAATATAGTTTGGAGAGAAGCCAACAGGATTTTCTAATATGTGAGGAGCAAAAGGAAAAAATATTACTCAGCCATTAAATAAAAAAGAATCTTGCCATTTGCAGCAATAGGATGGACCTAGAGGGTCATGGTGATCATTTTGTAATGCACAAAAATATTGACTCACTATGTAGTAACCTGAACCTAACATAATATTGTAGGCCAATTAATAAATAAAATAAAAATGAAAGGAAAAAATATGAATTTATCTGTAATAAAAATCATGTTCCCTTTGGTGTAGGGAAGGGGCATGGAGAAGAGAAATGTAGTAATCCTTCTCATCCACGTTAATTATGACCACAAGCCCAGGGAACTATACATCCACAGAAAAATGTGGGCAGCACTTTAGTATTATGCAATTTTCAGGGACAGCCTTGTCTTTTTGAATTCATAAAGAAGTAGACCAAAAAGGCAGGGTGAGTGGTAGCATTCAGTTTTGCCTTTTTCAAGGATAATAAAGTTTTAGATGCTTGACCAAAACAATGTATTGGTGGATGTGGGCCTGGAGCCTATATTCAGGCTACAAGCCCATATTCTTTTAACACTGACACTATCCTAAAAGTATATTAACTTGAACACATGACAACTTTGGAGAATGGAAAATAGATTTTTGTGTTTGGCCTAGTAGGGGAGTGACACAAATGAAACTAGAAAGACCAGTTGGAAATTTTGCAACTATAAGACATGCAGTTTTAATGCCATGAATGCTAGGTCACCAGAGGGTTCTAAACAGGAGAACAGCATAGAGAGATCTGTTTTAGAACAATCCCTCTACTGAAATAACAGATTACATATTTATACCCATGCTTTTCTTTCTAAACTTTCTTGTAAGTGACCTCCTATCTACTAGATGATGAGCGATAGCCAACTGCCTGCCAGAGGAGAGTTTGGGTTGGTATACCAGAAATGCAAAGAGGCAAAAAAGTAAAATTTGGTGTTTCTTTTTCTCCAAAATAGTTTTTTGAAGTTCACCAACCCTCCCATCAAGACTTTTGAAAGACAAAACAAGTTCCTTTGCAAAAGATGTATTTTATGGAAAGAAGATAAGAATCTTGAGAATCAACAGCAGGACCTTATTAAAGCAAGGACTAAAGTTTATTTTAAAACCTTAAACTGGAAAAAGAGCAGGAGTGCACAGTAAGAGTCACTTCCACTGAGATGCGGTCTCCTAGGAGAGGAGACTTGGATGCATTGATATTTTGGAGGAGGGCAGGGCCAGAGGGGGTGCCTGACTGTGGGAATGGGGTGGTTGTAGAGGTGATTGTTTGGGTGCCTGATCACCAAACAGGGGTGATTGTTGGGGTGGGGGTGGGGAAGCCGGGCGGGTGGTTGGCCACATGCAGACGAATGGAGTTGGAGCAGAGAATCAAGCACAGCTGTCTCCAGTTCCATTAAGTGAAGACAAAGCCTAAGACCATCAGCCCCAGGTACTGAGCAGCACAGCTCACCCATGCTGAGAAGCCATGCTGCCTAGTCTCATTGCTCTTAGGAAGGCCATCCATTGACATGCGGTTACCTGGATCTACCTGTCTGTGGATCCCGGGAGCCGAAATTTGCCATTTGCACTGCACTCTCTGGACTTTTTCTTTCCGTAGGTTAAAATCCTCATAGGCTCTCGGGCACAGAGTATGGAATCCTTGAGGAACTAGTGCTGATGAGCAAGGGAACACTGCCCTCCAGCCCCAGCACCTAAACTACGGGTCAGCACCACTCCCTTCCGCAGCCACTGGGCTCCCTTTAGACTGCAGGGTTGAAGAGGAGGAAGACTGAAAAGAGGCAGTAATGGGGAGTCTGGTTAAGAGATAATGAAGGCTTGAACTGAGGCACGGGAACACCGGAGAGGCCACATTTTCAGAAAAACATGTTTCAGGTTTGCAGTTTACCAATTTCAGGAATTTTCCCTTGAAGATTTTAAAACCTAGGCTGCCTTCCCCTATTACCCATGTAATATGAAATAGCTTTTACATTGGCATGGGAATTAAAAAAAGAAAATTAGTCTAAGCAAAACATAATTAGAAAGATAAACATACTTCCTTCTTAAGCATATGATATATGCAAAAGCCTAATAGAAAATATTTTGCAGTCTTTGCTCTTCAGTGTTATCTGTGTCACAGCTACCCATTCCCATCCCTCCCTCTGAGACCCATTAGAGCAGATAATTATGAGTTGACTAGATACAGGGAAGAGTCAAATTAAGCAGTGATATAACCAGCAAGAGCTATGTGAATTCTTTCCCTCCCACTCAGCAGATGGTTCTCTGATAGGCTCTTTTGCAAGCTCGTGGTTGGACACGATTTGGAAGTGCAGTCAATCAATTGCTGTGAACCTAGGCAACTACGCAGCCTAAGAAGAGATCACCAATAGGCTCCTCCTCTCTTCCTTTCTTCTTTCCCTCCAGCCTTCTGTCCTGGGAGTCTGGCACTGCATTAAGATGCTTGGCATTCTGATTCAAGGTTTAATTTCTGAAATCTTCCAAATGGCTCACTGCTGGCACTAATGGAAAATCTCATATTGTATGGAGGATCTGTAAGGCTTCACTACAGAACATCAACATACTATTTCTGATCACCTGACAGCATTCTGGTTGCATTCACAATAATTGCCGTATGTAAGACATCATTCTCTCTCCACCTGTGTAAGTATGCAAAAACTTCTCTAAGACATTTTCTTTTCTAGTGTAAAAGTTGGAGAAAGCACGAGTAAAATTCCCAGGTATATATCTAAGCTTTCCATAATGAGTTAGTTCTTTTAAAAAAAAATAATAATTTTAAGCATATTTAAGCCAATTTAAATTATATTTCCCCCCAAGCACATTTGTATACAAAGCTATTCTGTAGTCCATCAAGAAAAATAACACAGCCTACATTTAAAATTATTTTCTCGGGTTGGGAATGAATACATGTCAGTCCCACCCTTATTCTCTGCCAGATCCTGCTTGTTGCAAAGCTCCCATTTGTAAGTCTGTTGGTTGAGAAAAGGGGGGCTATTGCTGAAGACTTGAGAATAGAGAATTTCACTTAGGTTAGCATAATATTTTGTCACAATTTTTTGTCCAGTTAAACCTAATAACTTCATCAGCAGTGCAATATATATGGTTTTTATCCACTTAATAAAAAATATAGTGAAGCATTTGAAACAACCTGAATGCTTAATAGACAACCTGTTAAAATAAATTATGACACTTCAGCTTAGCAGCATATTATGCAATTATTACGTGAAAATTATAAAATAAAGTTCTACAGAGACATAAAAATGCTATAATGTTGGAAAAGGAAGCAGAATAAAAAATTATATCATTCTGTAATTACAAATATGAAAAAATTATGGAAACATTCATAGAAAAAGAGGAACTTGCTTATTCATTAAGATGGCAGAATGGTTATTAAATTTCTTCTTTAAAATGTTTCCATTTATGGGTCTCCTGGTATGATGCACTGTGGAGGGTATGACATCACTGATGTCCGTACACCTGCTAGCAATGCATAAACTGACTCTAATCATGAGAAAACATCAGACACACCCAAAATGAGGGACAGCATACAAAATAACTGACTTATACTCTTCAAAAATATCAAAGCCATGAAAGACAAAGAAAGAATGCAGCCCCATTCTAGATTACAGAGACTAAAGGGACATTAAAAACTAGAAGCAATGTGTGATCCTAGACCAGAAAAAAGAATTGTGATAGACTCTACTAGGACTGGTATGCATTTGCCAACTTGAAACAAAACTCATTTCTTAACAGAAATGATTGAAATTTTAGCCCACACCCACTTATAACAAAACATTTATGTAGAAAATAATTCAATTACTTAACCAGATATTTTATTGTAAAAATTCAGTGTTTAAATATAATATGTAAATGTTGGTGATCCCAGAATGGCAATTGTTACAGCTGTGATTGATTTGACAGGGTTAAAACTGCACCCTCTTCTCATTCAGATCATCTTGAGACCAACAACTCAGATTTGCTGTTCGGAGTTAAGAGTTTGCCATGGTATAGAGTGAAGATAATTTGATCGCCACAGGAATTCAGCTTCTGATTGGGGCCTTGCTGTGTTCTAATCAACGAAACTAATGAACTATATACACCGTAAGTTTATCTACTAGGAAGCCTTGGATTTTTCCCAGAGCCAGTGGTAATCAAGTTTGCCTTGCCATTGCTCATACTTGATCACTAAAAAATCATGTCTATTCATGCCCGTATTTTAAAAAAAAAAATCATTGATTCCATGTATATGCCTGTCACTTGCTTACTAAATACGAACCCCACAGAGTTATATCACATCAACCTCCTTTAACACATAGTGTAAAGTACAAAACTTTCCCTGGAATCCTTCCTCTCTTCGTTGACATTTTTTTACACCTAAATTTGCATTTGTTCAGCGTGGCATGAAGAAATTTATTACAACTAATATTTACGCATAATTCTGTATTTTAAAACATAAAAATTATTATTGCTTTTCTTGCTTGAGAGTGTTTGACTATTTTACTTAACAACTCTTTATTAAGAAGCTGTTTTGTGCCAGGCACCGTGTCAAATACTAGAAGATAGCAAATGTGGAAATGGACAAAGGGGAAGATTGCAGAGGAAAGGTGAATAACTTCATATTCAACGTATACATTATATTGATTTATCTTGTTGATAGAGTTATAGATGTGGTAAATCTGACCTATAACCATGAGAAGACAACAAATAAATATATACATACACTTCTTGGTTTTATTAGTTAGCACTTAAAATTAAAGTGTTGAAGCTTTTCCTTCTCTCTTGGTTTATAGAGCCCACTCTATGAGATGGATTGAAACTCTAAGAAGGTACCAAGTAACCGCTCCCCAACTGTAAGTACTATCAGAAAGTCTAGATCGTGGACTTACTTTTGTATATTTTTCCAGAGGACTAGAGTTAGAAAGGATAGGAAATTGTGGGCTGAATGAGGCTAGAAATAGAAGGTGGAGTAGATTTCAAAGTAGAAATTAAGGTTTTTGCATTAAGGTCTTGAAAGAGACTGTTATAGAAAAAGCAGACAAAATCCTTGCTCTTGTAGATTTCACATTTGAGGTTTAATATTACAATCTGTCTTTGCCATGAGACAGGGAGTGGTTTTGCAAATTGTTAGATATTCAGTAATACAATGGAAAATAATATAAAGCTTTTGCAAAACAAAAGTGTGACTATTGTAAAAGATGCAATATTTCATATAGTCAATAAAAGTGATATGAAAGAACTGCTCAGATCACAACAAACCCAATGACAAATGAAAGTCTATCCATCTAGACCAGCTAATAACTGAAGAAAAGGAAAGGAACAAAGTTGATGAATAATAGGTAAGTAAAATATAATGACTTAACCATCAAAGAATTTTAAAAGATCATGGGAAAAATTGATGAAAACTAAGAATTCTTTTAAAGAATAATAAATGAAGTAGGAAATCCTATACCTCTATAACATAATATTATGAGAAAAAATAAAAGCCCAATCCATCTACTAACATTTGATTAATTTTATTCTTAGAACTAACATGTTATAATCTTATTTTTATTAAAAGTAAAATTAACTTATTTTATAATTTACAACTTTCTGACTTTTACTGAGAAAGTCTTGGTAAAGCCTTTCCCCAGCCCACTCCCCAGTATTTACTGTTACATCAGTCTCTGATATATGAATTGATTTTAAGTGGCTTTTGTCAAATACCAATGATCAAGAGCCTTCTTTATCTATGTGTGAACAGCCTTCTCTGCCTTCCAATTTTGAAGTCCACCTAAGACAAAGTTAATTTCACTTTCATTTTGGATAAGCAATTTGCAGAGTTACCTACATTTTCTATTATCATATTAATTTCACTGGATCATAACAATATCTTTTGTGTTTAGCATTCTCTAGGCTAAAAAAAGTAAACAATTAAAATTCCTCAAACTTTAGTCTCCTCCATTTATCACATCTATGTATTATCATGTGTGTATTTTCTATCATTGCCTAAGAAATTAACACAAACTTAGCAACTTAAGACAACATGCATTTATTATCTCACAGTTTCTATGGGTCAGAGTCTGGGCACAGCTTGTCTGAATCCTTTGTTCAGACTTTTAAGGTGTTGACTGGGCTCATCTGGAGGCTTAATTAAGGAAGAATCTGTTTCCAAGCTCATTCAGATTGCCGGCAGAATTCGTCTTCTTGAGGGTGAATGACTGACTCACATTCCCTGGCTTTTCACTGGCTGTCAGTTGGAGGCTGCCCTCAGGTCCTAGATGCTGCCTACAATTCCTTGTTATGTGGGCTTCTCCAGCATAGCCACTTACTTCATCAGGCCCACAATCTACAATGACAGAGTCTTACATAATACAATATAATCATGAAAGTGACATCCATCACTTTTGTCATATTTTATTGGTTAGAAGTCACAGGTCCTACCCACACTCAATGAGAGGCATTCCATGAAGGTATAAATACCAGTAGGTGAAAATCTTTGGGGTCATGTTTGTAGCTGACTGGTACCATCTCCCACTATCATAAACAAAAATATGTGACTCTGGAAATTAAAGTCCAATGTTTCATTAAATGAATTAGTCCCTAGTTATATCATTTTTGGATAATCAAAACAATTATATAAATTTACTAAAAACAAAAAAGTATCTTATTTAGAATTTTAACATTTTTAGTATTGTACTTAACTTTTAAACTTGTCCGATTTAAATTTCTTGAAGACTTTGGATGTGTTTAGAGATGATCTAAAACTGCAAAATATCACTTTTTCCTTCAAATAAACCTAAACCAAAGGGAGGGAATACAGGTAAACATTTTATAGAAATCATTGAAATGAACTATTTCAATTTCTTAGCTGCTGATAATATCTTTCAAAGCTAAAACTTAAGTTTGTGGACTTGATTAAATTTATTTTAAAGTAGCAAGTAAACAGTGTATGCAGCCACAAGGATGAAGAAATGGTTAGTTAATAAATTAGCCTGGAATTAAAACTTGATGAAGAGTATTCTGATTTATATATTTATTAATTTTCTTAGATCAAAGCAAGAACGCTAATTAATAGGGAATATTGGAAGAGTTTGCCTTATTTTCTTTATTAATAGTATATATAAAATTTTACACATGTTATTATAACTTACATATAAATTCTCTATAGATATTAGGAATAGGAATCTGAAGAATAGAGATGCAGATTCCCTGTTTTCAAGGGCAAAACATTTCAGGCAGTAGTTGAACAATTTATTGCAAAGAATTCTCTCTTTCGGATTGTGGGAATATAGTTCTGTCCTCTGAACATGGTTTCTATTTTATCTTATCTATACATTCTCGATACTATGTTGGATTGTTCCAATTATGAACAATATTAGATAAAAGATGGCAATGGAATAATACTATCAAGATGTTGAAGGAAAGCAACTTTCAATCTAAAATTTTATATGCAGCTCAAATTGTCATTTGAATGTGAGATGAAATAAAGATGATTATATAAATAATATAAAGTTTGATGAAAGTTTAGGAAACAGATCCCCATTTGAAAAAAGTCTTGTAGGAATATTCTTTAGCTAAAGAAAAAAGAAGTTCCTGAAAAAGAAATGAAATAGGTTCAAGAAAGAATTTATCAAATCTTATTTAGTAAATCTAAATAAGTAATTACAGTTGACCCGTGAACAACACGGGTTTGAACGCCCAGGTCCACTATTACGAGGATTTTTTTAATAGTAAGCACTACAGTAGTACACAGTCCACAGTTGGTTGAATCCATGGATTCAGAACAAAGGATGAGGAGGAACCATGTATACAGAGGGCCAACTGTAAGTTATATGTGGATCTTCAATTGCACAGAGGGTTGACTCCATTGACCCCCATGTTGTTCAAGGGTCAATTTAACTTAAATAAAGGCTTTGGGACTAAAACTCCAAAGGATATTGGAAGAGGAAGAGGAACAAGGAAGATCAGGAATGATAAGGTTGTTATCAGTGGGAATATACAATATTGAGAAGCTTTAGGAATTTATTGGGTAAATATAGGCCTAAATTCAAATAATCACCAGAATAGTAAAAATAGAAAATAAACTTTTAAATCAGCAGAAGAAATTTCAATATATCAGATAGACACTAGGACAGAAGAAAAAGTAAAAATAAAGCAAAACTCTGTGTGTGTTTGTGCATATACATTTTTGTGTGTGTTGAAAAAAATTGTCTTAATAGAATGGTACCTAGAATAAATATAAATGAGTTTAACATCAAATAACAGTGCTTTCACGTTAGATTTTAAAATCACTAGCATAAGATCCCACTAGGTATTTAAAAAATTTCTCTCAGAAAAATATGAGATTAAAAACAAGGTATTTAAAAAATTTCTCTCAGAAAAATATGAGATTAAAAACAAGGTATTTAAAAAATTTCTCTCAGAAAAATATGAGATTAAAAAAACAAGGTTATAGTATTTTAAAATATGGTTTAAATTTTTTCTACGTATATATGTACATACATACATAATATACATACAGAGGGATATGGAGAGAGAATTTATTGCGAACAAACACAAACACACATAGAATAAAAGAGCACAGGTGAATATTCCTAAGATTGAGTATGTACTAGGCCAAAATAGAGCCTCCATGAAAAAACAACTTTATGTACATTATATTTTCTCACTATAGTGAATTAAAATTAGATATAATTTACAAAATAATAGATTTTAGCAAAATAGTAGGATATATTTGCGTTAAAGTTCTTGAAACCTTCATTTTCAAGCACTTTCTCACTACTTCTCCTCCCACAAGTAAAACTAGGCCCAGAATGTTCTATAAGTAAGCTTTACCAAAAATTCAAGAAATAGATGATCTGTATCTTACATGAGTTGTTTTAGAAAATATAAAAGGACAGAAAACTACCCAATTCATTTCATGAGACCAGTATCATACTTTTAAAAATTCAGCTCTGCAGAAAAAAAAGTTACGTTAATTTCATTTCTAAAGAAGTTGCAAATATCCTAAATACAACTGTATGTAATTAAATCCAATAGAATAGTAAAAAATGAATTCAATGAGATCAAGCCTGATTTTTTTTTTAAGTGTAAGGATTTTCATAATAAAAAACCCTATAAAGTAAAATGCCATAAAATGAATTCAGGAGAAAAAATCCATGATTATTATAGTATTTACTTAACAACATTATTAAAGCATTCACACTGCACCAGACACTGGTCTAGGGCTTTACACATACTAACTAATTTAATTTTCATAATAATATTATGAGGTAAGTAGTATTATCATCCACATTTTAAAGATGAAACTGAAGGAGATTAATTAGGCCAATTAAGTTCATTGCACTAATAAGAGGCAAAGCTGAGATTCAAATACAGGCAATCTGAATCCAGCGTCCAGGTCTAGGTTTTTAATCACTCTTTATGCTGCCTCTTTTGTGATAGATGCTGAAAAATCATTTGATAAAGTTAAACTTTTAGTATAAACATACAAGAACCCTAGGACTAGAAGAAAACATTTTTTACATAAAAAAGCTATGTTTATAGAAATTTTCATATGTTAGATACAATTTTTTTAATTTAAGGAATAAGAAAGAATACCCCCTACCACTCCTCCCATCCAACATTTATTCACTCAACAGGTACTTGTTTGTCACCCACTATACTCCAAGCACTCTCCTAGGCACCGGGAGAAAAGTAACACAGGAATGGGGAAAGAGAGTACTGGGTGGGAGTTACGAGTTTAAATAAATGGATCAAAAGGAAACATTTCAATTAAGAGTTGAAATAGGTAAGGTGGTGCTGGAGGTTCTGGCCAATGCAAAAAATAAAAATACCTTTTAAAAAAGGGGCCAAGAGATAAGAATAGAAGTGAAGAGATAAAAACTATTATTAGAAGGTGCTCTAGTCACTTACATAGAAAAGCTTCAAAGAAAATAATTCATGTTAATAAGAATTCAGCAGATTTCCAAGAATTAAATCAACCTAAAAATCCATAGCACCTCTTTACATCAGCAGTAACAAATTAACACATAATACAAAATTAAACACCATTTATGTGAATATCTTGAGTTTAACTTATCAGAGAATGCGTAAGACCTTCATACTCATGCATGCACACCCACACTTTAAAAACTCTATTAAAGAACTTTAAAGAAGATCAAAATAAGTGGAAAGAAACACCACTTTGTTGTCAATTCTCTCTGAATTAATGTAGGCATTGATTATTCAATATTCCTAATAAAAATTCTAGCAAGATTTTACCAGGCAATTTGAAAAGCTGATTCTAAAAAATATATTGAAGATCAAAGGCTCGCAATTAGGTACGGCAATTCTGAAAAAAAGAAACCCAAACTATTGTATTAAGATGTTACAACTGTCACTGTTTGCAGATGACATGATACTATACATAGAGAATCCTAAAAATGCTACCAGAAAACTACTAGAGCTAATCAATGAATTTGGTAAAGTTGCAGGATACAAAATTAATGCACAGAAATCTCTTGCATTCCTATACACTAATGATGAAAAATCTGAAAGAGAAATTATGGAAACACTCCCATTTACCATTGCAACAAAAAGAATAAAATACCTAGGAATAAACCTACCTAGGGAGACAAAAGACCTGTATGCAGAAAACTATAAGACACTGATGAAAGAAATTAAAGATGGTACCAACAGATGGAGAGATATACCATGTTCTTGGATTGGAAGAACCAATATTGTGAAAATGACTATACTACCCAAAGTAATCTACAGATTCAATGCAATCCCTATCAAATTACCAATGGCATTTTTTACGGAACTAGAACAAATCATCTTAAAATTTGTATGGAGAAACAAAAGACCCCGAATAGCCAAAGCAGTCTTGAGGGAAAAAAACGGAGCTGGAGGAATCAGACTCCCTGACTTCAGACTATACTACGAAGCTACAGTAATCAAGACAATATGGTACTGGCACAAAAACAGAAACATAGATCAATGGAACAAGATAGAAAGCCCAGAGATAAACCCACGCACCTATGGTCAACTAATCTATGACAAAGGAGGCAAAGATATACAATGGAGAAAAGACAGTCTCTTCAATAACTGGTGCTGGGAAAACTGGACAGCTACATGTAAAAGAATGAAATTAGAGTACTCCCTAACACCATACACAAAAATAAACTCAAAATGGATTCGAGACCTAAATGTTAAGACCGGACACTATAAAACTCTTAGAGGAAAACATAGGAAGAACACTCTTTGACATAAATCACAGTAGGATATTTTTTGACCCACCTCCTAGAGTAATGGAAATAAAAACAAAAATAAACAAATGGGACCTAATGAAACTTCAAAGCTTTTGCACAGCAAAGGAAACCATAAACAAGACGAAAAGACAACCCTCAGAATGGGAGAAAATATTTGCAAACGAATCAACGGACAAAGGATTAATCTCCAAAATATATAAACAGCTCATTCAGCTCAATATTAAAGAAACAAACAACCCAATCCAAAAATGGGCAGAAGGCCTAAATAGACATTTCTCCAAAGAAGACATACAGATGGCCAAGAAGCACATGAAAAGCTGCTCAACATCACTAATTGTTAGAGAAATGCAAATCAAAACTACAATGAGGTATCACCTCACACCAGTTAGAATGGGCATCATCAGAAAATCTACAAACAACAAATGCTGGAGAGGGTGTGGAGAAAAGGGAACCCTCTTGCACTGTTGGTGGGAATGTAAATTGATACAGCCACTATGGAGAACAATATGGAGGTTCCTTAAAAAACTAAAAATAGAATTACCATATGATCCAGCAATCCCACTACTGGGCATATACCCAGAGAAAACTGTAATTCAAAAAGACACATGCACCCCAATGTTCATTGCAGCACTATTTACAATAGCCAGGTCATGGAAGCAACCTAAATGCCCATTGACAGATGAATGGATAAAGAAGTTGTGGTACATATATATAATGGAATATTACTCAGCCATAAAAAGGAACGAAATTGAGTCATTTGTTGAGACGTGGATGGATCTAGAGACTGTCATACAGAGTGAAGTAAGTCAGAAAGAGAAAAACAAATATCGTATATTAACACATGTATGTGGAACCTAGAAAAATGGTACAGATGAACCGGTTTGCAGGGCAGAAGTTGAGACACAGATGTAGAGAACAAACGTATGGACACCAAGAGGGGGAAACCACGGTGGGGTGGGGATGGTGGTGTGCTGAATTGGGTGATTGGGATTGACATGTATATACTGATGTGTATAAAATTGATGACTGATTAAAAAAAAAAGTTACAAAGGTATATTAATTAAAAGAGTATGGCATTAGCATGAAAAAGATAAATAGAGCAATTGAATTGAGAACAGATTGTTCAGCAAATCCTTTTAAATATGAGAATGTGGTATATGTTGAGCTGGCATGAAAAATCAGTGGTAAAGGATAGAGTATTTGTTAAATCACATTAGAAAAATTGACTATGTAGAGAAAAATGACTTTGAGCCTACCTCACAGCATATTACAAAATAAACTCCAAATGAGAAAAATTTGAAGAGCAAATCTATAATTTTAATGAGAGACATGCCTTATTCTTTATCAGTTTTTGTAAAAAGAGTTCTAAAAATCTCATCAGCCAACTAGTTTCCAAAGCATCCAAGCTCTGAATTGCAGCCCTGTGTTTTTCTAGCTCTTCTTGATATGTTTACATCTATGAGGAGGATAGAATTTCAAAGAGAGGTTGTCCAACTCTATAAAAATAGAGAGAATTGGTTTAGAAGAGGCCATTAGATTTGGTATCCAGGAACTCCTCTGAAACTTTAGAGAAAGGAATTTCTCTAGCCAGCTGGGGACACAGTCTTAAAAGCACCCAAAGCATTTTGGACTTTCTGTAGGAGAACTCAGCTTGACTAAATATCTGGCAACAAACAAGCATTACTCACCAAGACATTGAGAAATACAGAACTGTTACGTTTATTTTTGTTTTATTTAGAGATGCAGACAAGCTCCTGTAGCCAAAGCAAAACTTGGAACCATTCTGTATTTTGGTCTCCGAGCTTAGGTTTATTCTTTTGTTTTATAAAAGATTCAACAGTACTTTTGACAATCAGTGGTTTTCCCCAATGTCCTAACTAATGTTATCTCCCTTCACAAAATAGGCTCTCACAGCCAGGCTGTGGTAAATAATCCCTGAAAACACAATATTCACTGCCACTCCTGCCTCCTGAATTACTGTATTGCCATGTTTTGAACATTCTGGAACAAAGTCTCTACAAACCCAAGCTATTTGGTTCCATAAGAGAATGGGTCATAAAGAAAAGAGGTTGGGCTTCCCTGGTGGCGCAGTGGTTAAGAATCCACCTGCCAATGCAGGGGACACGGGTTCGAGCCCTGGTTCCGGAAGATCCCACATGCCAAGGAGCAACTAAGCCCATGTGACACAACTACTGAGCTTGTGCTCTAGAGCCCGTGAGCCACAACTACTGAAGCCTGTGCGCCTACAGCCCGTGCTCAGCAACAAGAGAAGCCACCGTGATGAGAAGCCCACTCACTGCAACTAGAGAAAGCCCACGCGCAGCAATGAAGACCCAACACAGCCAAAAATAAAATAAAAATAAATAAATTTATTTTTAAAAAGAGGTTTATAAAGCCATTATTATTATCATCATCATCATCATCATTTTCATTATCATTATTATTATTTTGCCAAGGACATTGATTGTATTCTTTTCTCTCCACATGATTCATTCTTAATGGTAAGAGCTTTATTTTAGCAAGTATTTTTGAGGTCTTTGGAATTTAGGAGTAAATACACAAAATAATCCATCCAACATTCCAAATCATGGGTTGGAGAGTAGGAATTATTGTGTATGTGTGTCACCCTATAGAGAAACCTGTAGGTAATTTATGTAAGGAAAATAGAATTTATCTCTAGCAGAAGAGGATTTTCTCAGCCTGACTGCTTCGGGGAGCAGTCCTCCTGGAGGGCAGAAGTTCAGGTTTCCACTTAACATGTGAAAAATAAATTTGTAGTAGAGTTTTCAGAAGGAAAAAGGATTCTCTTTAGAGTAGTGAGTCCCATGCGACTAGAGGAATTTAAGCAGAGGATGGGTAGTTGTAAGAGAAAAAAAACAAACCCATAAAAGCTTTCAGAGGGCCCAACTGCCTTTCCATTGCTGAGAGTATTTCTGAAAATTCATTTGGGGGCTACATTCATTTGTATACCTCATCACTTATGTGTAATTCTCAGACCTTGAGGGTTGGTGGATTGGGCATACACTTCAGTTTAAGTAGACAGCTTTTGGGGGGGGACACATGGAAGCTTTCACATTTTCCTTGGCTCCATGGAGCCCTGTTAAAGCGTAGAACTAGGAGGAACACATGAGAAATGAAAGGCAATACCGGTGTGGGGAACTTTCGTTGTCTTCCCTACATGAGAAACATGTGACACAAACAAGTATATTGGTCAGTTCCTTGTCAGCGATTTTGTTCATACCATTCTTCCTTGTTTGAATTCCTCCCACCCCATCTCCACCCATGGAAATTCAACCAGTGTTCCTGTCCCAAATCAAATGGAACTTTCCCCATAAAATAACTCCCTGATTCATAAAATAAAATTAATATAATAATTCCCTGATTCATGCTTCCCATACGTCTTTTCATCTTTTCAGTTTTAGCACTTAATGGGTACTTCTCCTGCAGCCTTTAGGTTATTCTAAAAATATCTTTTCTTACCTACTGGAATCTAAATTTCTGAGGACAGAGAATGTGTCTAAGAGATCCTTACACCTAAAATGTGTAATGACACCTGAAATGTGTAATTCTCTACCTTATAGCTAGTACATTTCAATAGATACATACTAAATGAATGGAAGAATGAATCAAACATTCTGAACAGAAGGAAAATGTCAAAGTTGCTTTGCTACAGCAGGATGCCTCTCTCCTTTTCCTTTGATCAAAACTATATGTTCTTTTATTTCAGACTTTGGGCTGGAAAATGATAGGATCATTTTCCAGCCCAAGTGACAAGAAAACTATGAGGGGTGCAAAGTAGGGAAGTTTGTTGAGGGCATATGCAACTCCATGAAATAGTTTCGAAGATCAAGGTACAATTTTTTCCCCTTTCAGGTAAGGAAAACTGTGTGTGAGTGGAATTAGAAAGAGGAAAAAGACCAAGTGAAGTTTAATCACTCATCATGAGTGGTATTAGAACCACTGAGAAAATTATCGAGAAAATGACTTTCCTTCAAAAAGGTAAACCCTGTCAACAGCAGGAGGTAAAAACCCCAGTCAACAGCACTGAGTGAAAGGTAAGAAGATTTCAAGCAACTTAAATACAAAGAAACTTTTTAAGACATTAGTGACTCTTTTCCACATTTCCATTAAGGTTCTATCCGTAAAGAAAATATTCCCCTGTATTCCACAGCAATATATCTTATTTTTTTAATATGCAGCAATGCCAGCCAACTAGAAGCTGAGGTGGAGACACTGAACAGCTACCTTGGCACTCGGTTCTTAATATATGTTCAAAGGGTTAAATTTTTCGGCAAAGCCAATAGGATGACAGCCAGATAAAACATTCACAGTCCTCGGGGTGGAAAATAATGTTGCCAGGCCAGCCAAAATATAATTTCTCCTATGTCTTTTCTCTCCAGGAAGTACTTCTGAAAAACACCTTTCCAGCACAATAGTCATTGAATCCAATTATATATTTTTAGACACCACTAACCATTCTTTTTTTATTTCTTCCATTTCAAGAAAAGTCTCCACATCTGGAAAGAACAGCAATGAAGAACAGGAACTGGTGCATTCATGCTCGGCTCCTACCGGGCATGTTTCGTTTAATTTCCTCCATTTTTATGACACTTTCCTATGCTGCTACTCCAGACGTTCAATGAAACACCTCACTGCCGAGAAACTGTAGGGGAAGGAAAATCAAAGAAAGTCTGACTGAAGGTCTGAGTGTGAGATCACCACAACCATCAGCAGAGGCAACAGGAGCACATGTTCAGGCTTCTCAGAACCACTTCTCTGGGGTCTCGTCTGGTCTCTGTGTATAAACTCTGCTGCCTTTTGCACCTCTGATCCATCGCCAGGCAAACTGGTGCGCTCTCCTACCTGTGCTTGTCTTCTGTAGCCTGTCTTCCTCCGTAATGTCAGGAAGAACACAAAGGACCCTATCACTGATTCAGTTTTCCATACTTCACCTATAAAGTCTGCAATCAATCAGTTTTTCCCCTGAGCAGGTGAGAAGTCATTTCCTTCTATCTATTCGTTTATTAAGAAGCAGGAACTAGCTATGAATACTATCTAGAGCGTGGTCTGGTGGAGATAGGGAGGAATGAGATATGAGATACAGGTCAAAAACCGAGCCATGACCTCAGCTTTAAGCATGATGGAGAAGAAAGGCGAGGTTGGTGCCTAGAGAAGCCATCTGTTTAGAAAAAGATGTGAGGTAGATAAAGAATACTTAGCACCTCGTCTCTGCATATTCATTATCTAAGAAAAAAAAAGTTGGCTTTTGCTTATTTACAACATGTGAATGAGTTTCAAATCCTTGCCTAATAGGTGGAGGCAAGGTGGGGAGAGTCCATGAGGGTGCTAGGTGTCCAAAATATGTGAGACAGAAAAGCACAAAATGGGAAGTGTTGACCTTAAACAAACAGACTGCCAGTTATTTCTCCAGCAAAAAATGGGTTTATTCGGGATCAGCAAAGAATTGCAACGGTGAGCCACTCACAAGTCTCCCCGCAGCAAGGAGAGGAGAACTCTTTTAAAGAGGAGAAGAGGAAGTTGGGAGGGCTGTACTAAACAAAGAGTCCACTGGAGGAATTGAGAGTGCCAAGTATAGTGGCTTTTCACTGGCTGAGTTGTGACAGTCTCTCATTGGCTGAGCTCTTGCCAGGCAGGAAGAGGAAGTCTTTCTTCGTCCTGTTGGGATCTGCAATCCTTATAGGGTGGAGAGCTCCCCCTCTGGCTTCCTGACTCTGTTTTAATTAAGATGTCTTTTTATTAATTTTTATAGGTGGTTGTGGACTCTAAAGCCAAACTGTGACAATTCTGTAAACTTTTCAGGGGGCAACTCTTGGCCTATTTTAAATATCCTAAATTAACTTTTTCCTTCACTACTCTTTCTCCCTTACACAACCACACTGCCAGTTAAAAAGAAAAATTTCCCTCTCATATCTCTATTGGGATAGGTGATAAATAAATCTCTTGATTGGTTTTTAAAACTTTTTTATTATTCATCAAATATTTATTACCTTGTATTCAATCAGTACAGTCCTATGCTAGACACTGAGATGAGAATGGTTCTATTTTTTTATTTTATTTTTTACAAGGGAACAAATCCACACTTTTATTTATTTACTTTTCAGTAAGTTTAAATCTTTGAAGGGTACAGCATCACACGAATTCTGTGTCCAATGGCCTTAGTAGAAAGGTTGCTTCAGAATTTGGCATGAACCATGCCACTGTTGCCATGAGCACGAGTTATCTTTCCCCAGATTACTCTGGTTTTGTTAGGTTTTCCACCAGGAGTTACTGTGTTCTTCTTTGCTTTGTACAGATAAGCACCTCTCTTGCCTAGACAGAATTCAGTTTCATCTCGAGCATACACACCTTCAGTTTTCAGGAGAGCTGTGTGCTCCCTCTGGTTCTGTAGACCCTGCTTATAGCCAGCAAGAATGGCCTTGGACCACAGCCTTCCAGACATATTTGTTGTTTTAGAAGTCCTGCTCCCAGCAGGCCTCCACAGGGTCCAAGATGGTTGAAAAAGAAAAGTATTTTTTTAATTTAAATTTAAAATTTTATTACGGAAATGACATTTAACATGAGATCTACCTCTTAAAATTTTTTAACTGTACAATATGTTATTGTTGACTATAGGTACAATATTGTACAGCACCTATTTAGAGATTATTCATAGATACCTCATACAAATGGAATCAAGCCATACCTGTCTTCTGTAACTGGCTTATTTCACTTAGTTTGTCCTTAAGCTTCATTCATATGGTCATGCATTGCAGAATTCCTGTCTTTTTTAAGGCTAAATAATATTCCATTAGATGTATATTCCATAGTTTCTTTACACAGTCATCTGTTAATGGACTTTTAATTGTTTCCACAACTTGGCTATTGTGAATAGTGCTGCAATGAACATAGGGGTACTACAACTTTTTGGATCCTGATTTCAATTTTTCTGGATAAATTCTAGAAGTGGAACTGCTGGATCTCAACGTAATTCTACTTTTATTTTTATTTGTTTTTTTAAAAATAAAAATTGTATATACTTAAGGTGCACAGCATGGTGTTTTGAGATATATACATATATATATAGTGAAATGATTACTACATTCAAGTTAATTAACATATCCACCTCCTCACACAGTTAACATGTTGTTGTTGTAAGAGCACCTGAAATCCACTCTCTGAGCAGATTTCCAGTACACAATCCAGTACCATTCACTATAGTTACAATGCTGTTAATCAGATCTCCAGATCTTATCCATTCTACATAACGGAAACATCATACCCTTTGACCAACATCTCCCCATTTCCTCCACTTCCCAGCCCCTGGTAAAAACACTGTTCTACTGTTTCTATGTATTCAACTTTTTTAAGATTTCACATATAAATGAGATCAGGCAGTATTTTTCTTTCTGATTCTGGCTTATTTCACTTAGCATAATGTCTTCCATTTTCATGTGTGTTGTCGCAAATGGCAGAATCTCCTTCTTTTTTTAAAGCTGAGTAATATTTCATTGTACATACAAACATTTCTTTACTCAATCATTCATCAATGGACACTTAGGTTGTTTTTGTATTTCAGCTATTGTAAATAATGCTGCAATGAATATGGGAGCACAGATATCTTTTTGAGGTACTGATTTAATTTTCTTTGGGTATATACCCAGAACAGGGATTTCTGGATCATAAGGTAGTTCTATTTTTAATTTTTTGAGGAACCTCCATATTGTTTTCCATAATTGGTATACCAATTTACAATCCCATCAAAAGTATATAAGGGTCCCCCTTTCTCCACATCCTCCCTAACACTTGTTACCTTTTTTGTCTTTTTGATAATGGTTATTTAACTGATGTGAGGTGAGATCTCATTATGATCTTGATTTCCATTTCTCTGATGATTAGTGATGTTGAGCACCTTTTCATATATCTTATGGTAATTTGTATATCTTCTTTGGAAAAATGTCTATTCAGCTCTTTTGTCCATTTTTTTATTTGAGTTTATTTTGCTATTGAGTTGTATGAGTTTCTTATATATTTTGGATATCAGATATATGGTTTTCAGTTACATGGTTTATCAGATTTATGGTTTTCAAATATTTTCTCCCATTCCATGGGTTGCCTTTTCATTTTGTTGATGGTTTCCTTTTCTGTGCAGAAATTTTTAGTTTGTTTATTTATTTATGCTTTCGTTGCCTAAGCTTTTGGTGTCGTATTCAAAAAATCATTGCCAAGGTCAATCTCAGGGAGGTTTTTCCCCTGTGTTTTCTCTTAGGAGTTTTATGGTTTCAGGTCTTATGTTTAAGTTTTTAATCCATTTTAGTTGATTTTTATGTATAGTGTAAGATAGAGGTCTATAGAACCCTGATTTAAACAAAATCCTTCCTTTCCTTCTTTCTGTGCACCTTTTTTTCCTTTACTTCCTCATTTCCTCCATTCCTTTCTTCCTAATTTGGTCAACAAACGACTAGGTGAAGATGTGAAAACACTGTCATCCATACAGTGTTACGGGCAGTGCCTAAGGGAGGCTTTCAGAATCTGAGTGGGGTTCCAGGGTGTCTGGGGGCTTGGGTGCACTGGTGGCAGCCTGGCCTGGTTATTCGAGGATGAGAGAGTTGAGGAAGATGTCTGAAGGCGGAGGTGAGTAGTGGCATTTAATGTGAAAGACTGAAGATTGAGTAGGGTGAGAACGGCATCCATGAGGAGTGAAGTGGTAGTTGCTAGTGTAGGGTATTCAGAAACCAAGCAGCTTGAGAAGTTTGTCACACCGGTGGCGGAGAGATGGGGAGGGTGGAGAGGAGGGTGATGGTGGCTTTGATATGAGTTGAGTACCTATGACGGTAACTAATCAAATAGTTATTTATATTGAGAAAAATTGAGTCCGATTTATTGCTGCTAGAAAAGGGAGTCACAAATATGGAAAAAAAGAAAACTAGAATGAACCCTGTAATGTTAGATTAGATATGGAAATATTAATGTGAATTTATAGTTTTCAATAGATAGATGACAAATAGAAAGAAAAAAGGAAGGAAGATAGGAAGGAAGGGAGGGAGGGAGGGAGGAAAGAAGGAAAATGTGGGGATAGGTAATGTAATTGTATATAACATAGTTCATATATATCCTAGCTCTGTCCTGAGAGAGCCTGGGAGCAGAGATACTCCAGTAGCAATGAGCATATCTTTCACTCAGATCTTGCTTTATAAATACCATTCTCCACTAAAAGGAACCAGAGCTCCTTGGAGAAATTTCCGATTCCTGGACTGGGGAAGGGAAGAAACGGATGAGCCAGGAACATTTTGATGTACCAGAAAGTAAAGAAATGTTCCCCATATGATGGAACCATGTCAAAAGGATACACAAACCAGCCTGAGATCCACACTGGTCAAATCTGGGACAATTTGAGCATTAAAATAAGTAATAATAGCAACATATTATAATCAATTGAATAAAACAGAAATCCACCAGTACATACAGATATGAATGCATGAATAAATGAATGGATGAATAAATGAATGAATGACTAAATGAGCAGAGGTGAAAGATTTTCGTAACAGTGGAATGCCAACTAATAAATAGAGGAGAAAACTACAGAATAAGAAAATCATCTGGCAATTATCACAGTAATAAGTAACTCAGCCAAAAACATCAATGCATGTAAAACATTTTGGTGAGAGTTAAATGATGCCCAAGATATTTCTATAAATTCAAAGAACTTCTGCGCAAAATGCTTATCAATTATAAAGGTAAAAGAGAGAATCTTTACAACTGGGGAAACCTGGAAGAAACTATTTAATCACGTGCTAATGTTTAATATCCCCAGTAATGGCACACATTGAATTTGCTTATCAGTTGATAGAATGCAGTGAGAATAATTTGGTATTACTTTTCTGATACTCCTGACAAAAATACTTAACTTAAATCTAGTCATGAAGAAAAATCAGACAAACCCAAACTGAGGGACATACTATAAAATAACTGACCTACAGTTTTTAAAAGTGTCAAATCATGTAAGTCAAGTAAAGATGGAAGAATAGATCCTATGTGAACAGGACTTAACAGATGTGCCAACTAAATAGAATTGGATTCTTTTCTAGAAAGGATATTATTGGAAAATGGTGAAACTTGAATAAACTCTGTAGATTAGATGGTAATAATGTACCCATGTTAAATTCCTGATTTTGATGGTAATAGCGCAGTTATGTGGAACAATGGCCTTGTTTGTTGGATATTCATACTCACATATTTGGGAAGCGATGGGGCATCAGGTTGGCAACTTAAAATGATTTAGGAAAAAGAAAAAATGCTCCTGGTATTATTCTTTTAGCTTTTCATAAGTTTAAAATTAGTTTAAAATAAAATTTTAAACACACACACACTACCCACACACAGTAGCACAGATAAAACTGGGGAAATCTGCACAAGATCTGTGGATTCTATCAATGTTATATCCTGGCTGTGATATTGTACTACAATTTTGAAAAATGTTTCCATTGAGGAAAATTGGTTAAAAGGTAAGAAGAAATTTCTGTACCGTTTTTTACAACTCCATGTGAATCTACTATTATCTCTAAAAAATGTAATTATAAAAAAATTTTTAAAAAGTTAGATTAAGGGAAGTAATGTTTACTGAGCATAACCTCTCACTGAATCTTTTTTTTACATTACTGTATTTTTTACTGAAGTGTAGTTATTTACAATATTATATTAGTTTCAGGTGTACAACATAATGATTCAATATTTTTATAGATTATACTCCATTTAAAGGTATTATAAAATATTGACCATAGTCCCTGTGCTATACATTACATCCTTGTATCTTATTTATTTTTTTAAGACTTTTTTAGTTATTTTTTAAAAATTTTTATTGGAGCGTAGTTGATTTACAATGTTGTGTTAGTTTCTTCTGTACAGCAAAGCAAATCAGTTTACATATACATATATCTACTCTTTTTTAGATTCTTTTCCCATATAGGTCATTACAGAGTATTGAGTAGGTCCTTATTAGTTATCTATTTTATATATAGTCATTGAATCTTTATAATGGCCTATGACAGTGGTATTACGCTTATTATACAGATTAAGGAAACAAAGTGAGAGTTTAAGTAATGTTCAAAATTTGACTGTTTGTAAATAGAAGAAATGGGATTGGATTAGAATTTTGTCTGGTTTTACAGCTAGAAGAAAATATTACTAGAAAAAAATCCAGAAGAAAGATTCTAAATATACCATATCACTGTTACTGATGGAAACTTATTAATAAATGCATGCTTTTATCAAATATAGGGCTAAAATTGAAAAATTAAATAATACCCACTAAATTCTATGGTCAGGCCATGGGGTAAATAATTTTGATTTATATGATTCCACAAAACTCAAAGTTCAATATAAATCTACAAATAATATTTTCACAATTCAACTACAAAGAGAATCCTAACATCCTAAATGGAACCCAAAGTGCATGAGAAATGTCTGGTATTTTCGTGGCAGACGTTACAATTTATAAACCGAATAGTTAACAGTAAATATGAAAGCACTTAAGAGGAGTATCTGAGTATAGGAATTAAAATGAGAAATAGGAGTAAAAGTACTGACCATCTAAGTAGGAGATTCTATTCTTTAGAATTAGCCCATGTTTAGTGCTGGATCTTATAGAATATGCTTTGTGAGGGAAGATAGATTCTTCTGTAGAAGGTGGGGCATCACAAGGCAAATGAAGTTAGTGCTGGTTATCTGTTCTCTGATGAAAACACGTTCAACACTGGAACTCCAGATGCAGCCCTTAGAAACATGACCTTTTGATAGAAACATTGCAGAAGAGGAATGGCTGTAAAATGGGGAAATACTCCATGTCCATATGTGGAAGCAAATTGGGAGAAAAATTACTATTTAGCAGTAATAAATACTATTAAAAAATATTAATTCGAGAGATTAGATCTTTTTCCTGGTCACAGTGAACATATTTCTGACTCTATCTCTGGCCCAAACAATGAAAAAAATAGATTGTGACATCTGAATCCATCCAGGAAAGTTCAAGAATGTAATTAACTTTCTCCTCAAACCTAACATAGAGCTTAGAATATTATTCACTGAAAGTATGCTTCAAAGATGAGGAATCATAATCATAACAGCAGCTGTTAGGTGGGCTTTCCTACATTTTCTAAAGTTGCCAGCTAGGAAAACTGATCTAGCTGAAAATCTAAAGACAGTTTGGATATATATATATACTAATATTTTTTAAAGTTTTTAGGCTACAACTCAAGGATTTTTAAAAATTTTATCTTCTGGGCATTATATTTCAAATGTCCATATTTATCCACCTGGTGTGTGGAGATAGCCGAGCTAAGTCCTCATGTTAACCTCTTACTTCCTATGATCATGATTAACTGGGAGATTTAAACCAAAGCCCCTTTTCTACTCTTTTAAAACACAAAGAGTGCTTAACAAAGCTATACTTAGTGTCTATGAGAATTACTATCTAGTGCATTTAAATACTGTGCATTTAAATGAATAATACATAATTTACGTCAGAATTTTTTTTTACAAAGTTAAGTGTATTAAATACATTTTCCTCTAATCTTCCGTTATTATTCATGCTGATTTTTCCCTCATTCTTGAGTAAAATTAGCTCATCACAAGTCTTTATTGGGTCATCCTGATTTTACGGTACTTGTCACTGGATCCTCATCTGGGAATTAAAATACCTTATTCAAGTATCAAAACTTTTATAGCCTTTTCCTCTATCTTCCGTAGACTTCCACTTCCCCTTATTATCCCTGTATTAAGAGAGACATAAATAATTTCCTCTTAGAAACTATCAGGCAAAGTCGTAACTTACTTTTTAAGTTCCAAGCTTCCCTCTGCTTGTCCACTTCCTTATGTTCCAGCAAAAATCATGTAGCTGAGCAATATAATGGTCTGGGAAAAATGATGATAGTCTTTTAAATATTTTAATATAAATGTTATTTACATGTGTACTTTAAATTTTTTCTCTAGGTGCCCTTCCCAATCAGATACTTCACAAATTGTTTTCACCTCCTCCCGCTACTCAAGTCTAAAAAATTTCTCAGATAACTTGGAGTGTGTTAAGCAACCATATAAATCTTTTTAAACGTTTTTTGAAAAAAAGAGGGAAAGTAAGATACTTAAAAGAAAAAAAACTTAGAGATGCTGCAAGACCAGTATAGGCATTATTATGCAAATATTTGGAAAACAATTTTCAGACTGGCAAACACTGATGAGCTTTTTCTCCCCTCACATCTATATTCAGGGAGAATTCTGAAATGCTAAGATTACACAGTCTGGTCACCGACCAATGTCTTCTTTTCAGCCCTGCTCTCGGAGAGTACCAGATCTTTAGGCAACAATGAAAAATGTCTAAGGTTATACATTTTATCTTTCCCTTTGCTTTTGAAACCCCTTTCCTTACGGAGAATTTAGAAAAGTCAGGTTAGGTTTCAAGTACTATGAAGCTAGGATCTAGATTCTTCCATTCTTTTTAGGTCTTGAGGAAAAGGACAAGTATAATTCTTTTTTTTTTCATATATCCACTCTTATTGTAGATTCTTTTCCCATATAGGCCATTGCAGAGTATTCAGTAGAGTTCCCTGTGCTGTACAGTAGGTTCTTATTAGTTATCTATTTTATTTATAGTAATATGTATATGACGATCCCAATCTCCCAATTTATCCCTCCCCCCCATCATACCCTGGTAACCGTAAGTTTGTTTTCTGCATCTGTGACTCTAGTTCTGTTTTGTAAGTAAGTTCATTTGTACCCTTTTTTCAGATTCCACATATAAGCGTTATCATATGATATTTCTCTTTCTGTGTCTGAATTACTTCACTCAGTATGACAATCTCTAGGTCCATGCATGTTGCAAATAATATTAATTTGTTCTTTTTTATGGCTGAGTAATGTTCCATTGTATATATGTACCACATCTTCTTTATCCATTCCTCTATTGATGGACATTTAGGTTGCTTCCATGTCCTGGCTATTGTAATAGTGCTACAATGAATATAGGGGTGCATGTATCTTTTTGAATTATGGTTTTCTCTAGGTATATGCCTAGGAGTGGGATTGCTGGGTCATATGGTAGTTCTATTTTTAGTTTTTTAAGGAATCTCCATACTGTTCTCCATAGTGACTATACCAATTTACATTCCTACCAACAGTGTAGAAGGGTTCCCTTTTCTCCACACCCTCTCCAGCATTTATTGTTTGTAGATTTTTTGATGATGGCCATTCTGACTGGTGTGCGATGATACCTCACTGCAGTTTTGATTTGCATTTCTCTAAGAATTAGCAATGTTGAGCATCTTTTCATGTGCTTTTTGGCCATCTGTACGTCTTCTTTGGAGAAATGCCTATTTAGATCTTCCACCCATTTTTTTGATTGGGTTGTGTGGTTTTTTTTTTTTTTTTTGATATTGAGCTACATGAGATATTTGTGTATTTTAGAGATTAATCCCTTGTCAGTTACTTCATTTGCAAATATTTTCTCCCATCTTAAGGTTTCCGCAGCTGGCAGGTTGAACTAACAATCGGTGAAGAGATAGGATTTGGGTCAGATGCCCAGCCAGGGACAAATAGTTGTATTTGTTGAGGGCATACCCTTTATCCTATCCTTTGGAAACATAAGAGTCATTACAGGTAAGTGGATGCGAATCTAAGTCCAGTAGAGGCAAGGGCACAGCATCTGGTGAAGCTAGCAAGATGTGACTCCCAAATCTGGAAAATGATGGACGATTTTCTACATTGAGTGTCATTTGTTGTTTTGAGAACAGCAATTCTCTTGACAAATAAAAATCTTTAGTGAGGGAAATGCTGAAATGTGATCTTATTTCCTTAGGTTTTTAGATTGAGATGACAGGAAGACAAGAAGTAAATGTTATTCTGAAGGTTGTGTCACCCAGAGAGAAATGAATAAATAACTGTCACAGGACACTGATTCTGGGCTCATTAACAGAAAGAAACAAATTAACATTTCTTCACATGAGATAAGGCTTCTTTTCTATTGATAAAGAATATGTTGGGGAATTTTAATTATCTATTGCCTAAGATAATTCAGAAACTTTTAGAAAAACAAAACACCGGTGAACATGAAAAGCAAAAATATTTTGCATCCTATAAATTTCTATTTCAATTCTTGTTAATATTTATGCATATATTTTTATACACATAATTTGTTGAAACATATACTCATTTTGACTTCTGCAATTTATAGAATATTTATATTTCCATGTAACAATTCTAGAGCTTTTTAATATATTATTTATTATAATATTATTCATGTAGTCTGATTCTCAAAAGTATTTTTGCACCTAACCAGATTGCACTGAAGTAGGAATGAGCCAGTACACACTGCCATAAGTTGAGACAGCATTGTGTATTACTGAAATTTATTTTTGAAGTCTTAACTGCAATATGTAATGGTAACAAAATTGCTTTTATTTGTGTTTCTATGTATTTTTTTAATATGGTTTGTGATTTCTATTATTATGGGTAAGCTTTTTTTTTAATTATAATAAGCACTTATTTAGCAGACTGTGGCTGGTAACTTTATATATTTGTGTGTGTGAGTGTTTGTATTTGAGATCAAAATTTTATCAGTTATAGTGTCATATATTTTGTCATTTACACGTGTCATTACTCTAATTTACAACAATTATTTCCATTTTTATATCCTTAAACATTCATTGGCTGTGTTTCTTTTGATAATACTTTACATTTCCTTAATAATACTGCATTTATTTTCCTGCTCACACAGGCCTTTATGAAAACAGAATTGCCTGCAGCTCCATAGTGACATAAGAAAGTAGTCTATATGGCAAAAATAAACTGAAGTAACAGATTTTCCCACTATATTTGCAAAAAATCCTGAAGTCTCTAGCCTTAATTTACCATTTTCTAGGGAGTATTTTGCCAGCTGAAATGAGTTAAAGTAAGTTTTTTTAACCAAAATTTTATAAATAGATATCTCTAACAACTTACACTTTTTCATTTGTACCTATACATCGTAATCCTTTTATTTTTGCTTCCATGGTAATATGTCTTCAAAATCTATATGAAAATGTATTATTTTAATAATTCTTGATAATTTCAACTGCATAAATATTTAAATGCACAGATTTTCAAGTCTGAGAATGTATAATTCTTTGATCATTTATCTTAGTACCTAAGATTCCAAGTGTGTACTAAATCTATACAGTGATAATATACTCACCTAACTGGGACCACTATTTCACTGAGAACTATCCATCAGAACAACCTAGTCATTCCCGTCCTTCCTTTCCTTTCCTCTCCTTTCCCCTTTCTTCCTTCCTCTCTCCCTCCCTCCCTCCCTCTCTCTCTCTCTCTCCTTTCTTTCTTTTCTTTCTTCCTTCCTTCCTTTCTTTCTTTCTTTCTTCTTTTCTTTCTTCTTTTCTTTCTTTCTTTCTTTCTCAGTCTATCTGTCTGTCTCTGTCTCCATCTCTCTAGATAGTCCTGGGGTAAATTTAAATTTTTACCGTCTAGATCATTCTTTTAAAAAGTTTTCCCCTATGCATTCAGCTGCTTAAGGTTACATAGATGTTAATTAAAATGCAGATACCCAGGCCCCAACAAACTTATTGAATTAGTTTCTGTGGTGGAGCCTTGGGTAGAATTCCTAACGAGTTCCCCAGGTGATACTTATATATACTAAAAATGAAAACCAAGGTTGTAGAAGTTTTCTTTTTCTATTCTAACATCAGTAAGGCCAAATATAGAGTTGTTACTATATAGTTACACGGCTATACTCACATCATAGCAATGACCAACATGAGAAATGATTTTATTTATTTGTTTGTTTATGTATCTATTTTCTATCTCCTGCCTTTCAGATAAGTGCTGCATGAAAGATGTGTGATCTCTTTCATTTCACCCCTGTATCCAGTGCTTAGAACATGGCCAGGTACATAATTACAATTGTCAAATGAATATATGTACTGATTGCTCTTAGGCTTTGGGCACTTCTGTATAAGTATGCTATTCTTCAATAAAATTTATTAAAAATTATAAATTAAGGAAACTCACATAACATATGCCTAGTAAATGTTTCCTTGTATATTACTGTGGGTGAAGGAACTAATTTCTTTATTTCAAATCTCTGGACAGGATATCTCACAATTTCCAGGTTATTGATGTGGAAAAATAACTTATATCTCATCCTTAAATATGAATTGTTTTTTTAATGTTCTTTAATTTGGGTAGTACCTCTTACCATCACTTCACTTGCTGGTCCTACCACTAGAACATGCTGAGCTCCCCCCTGCTTCAGGGCCTTTGAACTTGCTCTTTTTTGTGCCTGGAATGATCTTCTCTCAAGTTTGTACATGGTTCTCTGCTTCTCGTTATTTGGTTCTCTTACTAAAATATCCTCACAGGGGCCTTTCCTGACCACCCTGACAAAGGTAACCACCTTCTTAGAAACCACTAGTTATGGTTTTTTCACAAACTTCAGCTCCTATAGCATTGTAAACAATTGCAAAACATCATTTGGTCCTTATTTTTCTTAACAGAGGATTTTTCTGCGCTTTCTCCTATCTTTAACTTAACTATTATGAACTTTTATGAATATTTTTCCTTTGATGATTAAAGTTAGTGCAGATCCTTTATGCTACTTTAGGGGGCACAGTTTTAGCTTTTGGAACTGAAACAGGAGTAAAGAACACATAGGATATAGGCACCATCAAATGGGCACATGTACTATGTACCAACATTGTCCTAGGTGCCAGGAATGTAACAGTAAAGAGTGAATAGGTAGATTTAGGGGAAGCATGAACTTAAGGACCAGGACAACCTTCATAAGACAGGGCATTGCAAATCAAATAAGGGAAAACATAAAGATATGCTTCTGAGGAGTAATAACAGACAAAAGTGGCAAGGAAAGTGAGAGACACAGGGAGGTTACAAAGTAGGTCCAGATGAATTCTTGAGGATAGCTTTATATTGTACTATGGTAGGGTTTCTTTCGAAATTATGTGCAAAATCTTGCTGCCATTGTCATAGCACTTGAACCCAACATCCTATGATATATTTCCAGTGTTATTCCCTTCCTGTTACTGCCAGTGTGAGTCTGGTCCTCTTGGCATGGTAGTGATAAAAGGATGCCATAAGGTATAGAGGGATTTGTAGATGGATCATGATTTCTCAGGTTTTCTCTCCAGAACAATGCAATTTCCTAAACACAGCAGCTAGTTGTGTTACAGCAAGATTTCAGTATTGCTCAGATGACAGATTTGTGTTAACATTCTCAGGTGGGATGCTGTGTGTGATGTGGTTAGGCTGAAAGGGATTAACGCAAAATAGGATACGGGTTCCTTATAGAGTTGAGAGAAATTTGAGATGGAATGTAGTTGGTGATTTTTGTGCAATTTCTGTTAGATGGATGAAGTAAAAATGATGGCAAGGGAGCCAGACTTGCCCCTTGGTATTAGAGTGTTCCCTGGGAGCTTGTCATCAAGCGGAGGATGGTTTTTATTCTAATTTTACCTGTGTGAAGTGGTCAGGACAAGTTATTCAGTTCTTGACCAGGTGATCATATTTATAAGCTATGTCTCCACATGATCCAGTCTCTGCAAAAATCATGTTAAAAGGAAACACAGATCTCACTCCAGAAACTTTGAGGCATCGTTTTTGCTTTTCACCTTCTTAACAAGTCCAGCCAGGCATTTTACTCTACCCATGACACAGGAAGTTTACCATAAATGCTTTCAAACATAATTTCCTCTTTCGATATTATACATTTATGAAAACCACACATACACGAAGCAAAAGTAAAAATTTCCTGTTCCTTCATGCCATTCCGCTCCTCTATTTCACTAGCTCCTCCCTACCTCTTAACCCTCATTCAACACACTCTCATGCACCACATCTCACTCTTACCAAACCCTCTACCCTTCCTTTACTCTAGGTACAGCTACCGGGAAAGCACAGTCTCACAGACAGCTTGCTGTTTGGACTTGGGGCTACAGAGAAGAGGTCAGTAGATTGCCTTTTAAACAAGAATCTTTGGAATTCAGGTGAGAAGGGCTGCAAATACAGGCATATTGATAATTTGGGTTTTTTTTCTATTGCATTGCTATTATGGGAATAACATTGTGCAGATAGCTTTGGGAATTTGAGGATGAAGCCATAAGATGGGGGAAATAGAGTGTTCTTGGTATATCTGGAAAGAGTGTGCTATCATAAAAATTTTGCAATGAGCAATAGAGTAGCCTAGTTGATTTAGTCGAATTGTTCATTGGGTATATAGCACCAATTCAAGAGTTCGCTTAAAATGCTTAGTCTTCATCTTATAAGGAGAGGTAAAAACATGATACGTGAAATTTAGTTTGAAAAAGGACTGAAGGGAACATCCTAAAACTAGGAGAGTTAGAGTTAGACATTCTATGGTTAAAAAGCCATAACTCCAGAGTATTTCTGAAGGTATGGTATGAAGAAGGTCATCTTCCAAACAACGTTTACATTCACAGGAAGAATCTCATGGTCCTGGGATGGAAACTGATCCATGATGAAATTTGAGGATAAAGATGATGGGGGGATGGAGGTGCAGAGGTAGAGGAAAGAACTAAGCATGGGACAAAAATGGCTTCCGGATTCCTAATTCTGTCCTAATAGCAAGATACAATTTGACCATTAAAAAAAAACCTTAGAAAAAGCAATGTGGACAAATGCAATTTTATAGAACATAATTTCATTGAAAGCAATTTAGTTAAAAGCAAGTTGGTCAGCAGGTCATTTTGGCTGAAATGATGATGGGGTTTAAATGAAAATTCCTGGACACTGCTTTTTTTTAGTCTCAGTTATTTTTGATACACCGTGGGGCACTTTGCAGACCTTCATACATCATTACATATTCTTTTCCAGTTTATAGGCATTTTTCTGCTTTTTTGCTTTTTAATATTTAACATCATTTCAGTCATGTTTTTTCATGTTTAACCCATTCTCCTTATTCTCTATCTTTTTGCTTTTACATTTCTAATTCATATTAAAATTATTCCTGCACACTCTGTTTAAGATAAGAAGATGTTAGAATAAAATAAATAACATTTGGTAAATTGCCTAAATAATTGTAGGTTACAAAATAATGGCATGATCCCATTTCTGCTGAAAAGTAAGACACAAATATTTATATAATATATAATAAACATACTTTGTATTTTAGAAAAGAATCTGTATAGATAATAAAATGTTAATAGATATTTTGGATAGGTAAAATTCTAGGGTTTTTTGTGCTCCATTTTGTATTTTTCTATTCTAAAATATTAAAAAATTATATTTTCAAAATTAAAAAATTACATTTTTCTATTTCTAAAATAAAGCATACATTTCTGTTAAAATATGGAAAAAATAGAAAAAAAAGCTAATAATGAGTCATTAATTAAAAAAGAATTGAAGGGACTTCCCTGGTGGTGCAGTGGTTAAGAATCCACCTGCCAATGCAGGACACATGGGTTCGAGCCCTGGTCCGGGAAGATCCCACATGCCGCGGAGCAACTAAGCCCGTGTGTCACAACTACTGAAGGCTGCATGCCTAGAACCCATGCTCCGCAACAAGAGAAGCCAGCGCAATGAGAAGCCCGTGCACCGCAACGAAGAGTAGCCCCTGCTCGCCGCAACTAGAGAAAGCCTGTGTGCAGCAATGAAGATCCAATGCAGCCAAAAATAAATAAATAAATAAATAAATAAATAAATAAATAAATATTAAAAAAAGAAGATGTGGTACATATATACAGTGGAATATTACTCAGCCATAAAAAGGAACGAAATTGGGTCACTTGTAGAGACGTGGATGGACCTAGAGACTGTCATACAGAGTGAAGTAAGTTAGGAAGAGAAAAACAAATATTGTATATTAATGCATATATGTGGAATCTAGAAAAATGATACAGTTGAACTGGCTTGCAAGGCAGAAATAGAGACACGGATGTAGAGGACAAACGTATGGACACCAAGGGGGGAAAGTGGGGGTGGGGGGATGAATTGGGAGATTGGGATTGACATATATACACTAATATGGATAAAATGGATAACTAATAAGAACCTGCTATATAAAAAAATAAAATTCCAAAAAATAATTAATTTTTTTAAAAAAGAACTGAAACTTGAAGGATGGGATTTTTCTACTTTAAAAATAACAATTTAAAGACAGTTATGCCTATTCTGCTTATCTATGTTTCACTTTTTGTGCAAGGGAAAAAATTAAGCAGGTATTTTTTTTTAAACTAAGCCACTTTTGTTTGATGTTTCTCTATGAAAGCTGAAAGAGTGGACATAGTTATCTAAGACTGGATTAGAAATACAGGTAAAAAATAGGGAAATAAGCAGATAATGCCTGAAAATTGGTATTGCAAAATTAGCGAAAGATTTTACTTAGAAAACTCTAACATATAGCAAAAATATAAACTTTCCACAGCATGAAACAAAATAGCCTAAATAAATTATGGTAAGTTAAAAATTAATGCTATATCATTTCTACTAATAAATAAAATATAAATATTTATATATTATACAATACATACTGCATTTTAGAAAATGGTCTGTACAAATATTTAAAAGGATAATAGGTGGTTGCACAATATTTAACAAAAGAATACTTGAAAAACCAGTTCCTATATATATTCATTTTTAACAGAGTTCTCGTACGTATGAATTTTTGAACAAACTGCTGGAGTTGAATAGCTGGGTTTCAGCTAACCTGCATTCGGCCAAATTTAAGCAATTTTTTTCCTACCAGCTACATCATTGATTGTATGACACATTAGGCAATGCTGCGATACTAGAAATCGTAGCTAATCTAGAGAACAAATCTTACAGAATCTGACAGAGGTAATTGATATGGGAAGAGATAGAGTACATGGCCATGAGAATTTACTAGGGGGACATATTGAAAAACACATAACTGAATTTAAAGGAATCTTCTGGATATGTTCTGTATGTTGAGGGAAGAGGTACATAATTTCTAGGCCCCTGAGTCTCTGGTCCTGCTAATGTAAGAATGTGTAGGTGGGGAGGATTTGGTAGGGTTTTCCCCCCCCCCTTTGGGAAAATGTAATGTCCAAGTATCGTTAGTACCTACTGTTCACTCCTGTAAAAGGAGGCATGTATAAGGATATTCACACCAGGATGATGTAAAATACATACATACACACTACTATATATAAAATAGATAACTAATAAGGACCTACTGTATAGCACAGGGAACTCTGCTCAATACTCTGTAATGGCCTATATGGGAAAAGAATCTAAAAAAGAGTGCATATATGTATATGTATAACTGAATCACTTTGCCGTACACCTGAAACTAACACAACATTGTAAATCAACTATACTCCAATAAAAATTTTTTAAAATAAAATAAAATATATACACAGATAGATGTAAAATTATAAATTTTCACCAGTAAGTGAATGGCTAGATAATATCCCAAACTATATAAAAAGCTACTCTGTGGCAGTTCAATGGTAAAGACCTGAAAATATAAACATGGAAACATCTTTAAGACATATTATTATGAGAAAATAATTTTGCAGAAATATTTATATGATTCCATTTGTATTAAAACAACAAAACTGTTTATCCTAAATGTTCTAACTTTTTATCCATTTATGAATGTATCTATGTAAATGCATAGAAAAACACTCTAAAGTTACAAAGTACACTGTTTTCATTCCTCCTGGGGAGGGAAAAAAGATTGGTGGCAACAGTGGAGGGTTTGCATTTTTACCAAATATACTTCAGTATTGTTTGCACTGATTATAAATAAATATATTTCTGTATTACTAGCAGATGTAACAAGTCTAGAAGACTTGAGTAGCTCAAATAAAGAACTAAATGGAAGAACATTTAATATTTTAAATCTTTTAAATACCTAAATCTAATTGAGTCTTCAAAGTGTTATCTCCTCTGAAAGATAAAACCTCCCCGCCCCTCCCAAACCCACCACAGGGAGGAAAGGAGAAGGAAAGGGTGAAGATAACAATTACTGAAAATCTACGACATGTTCAGGAATTTCTTATGCTTACAAGGATTTGCTTCTCATAAGAGGTAGAGCCAGGAATTATATCCCTAGAACTATTTGGGTTGAGGTAGGCTAAATATTACCATAGTATTTCCATGTTTTAGACATGAATTGAAAAATAATAGAATTTTCATTGAGTCAGAAAAAGAATTCTCATAAGCATTTCCTTTGTATGACTTTTCCCTAGAAAGTGTTGAGTGATGACCATAGCTAATGAGTTAGGACGTAATGGCTAGCTAGTTGAAGTTTTCTTTCAACGATGAATACATTTAAGTACCTCAGGTTGATGAATTCTTGTCTACATATGCAGGAGGGATTAGGCAATTATCCAATAAATCAGGGTGATAAACCTATTACAGAGTAAAGACGGGGGTGAGGGTTATTTCTGTTTCTAAGATTGATGGCTTATATTAGTTAAATTTACTATCTTCTTAATTTTTCCTAGCACGGGATAACCAAACAAATACTTTTCTTAATGGGTCAAGGTTTTGCCTGTAGAAGGCCCTCGATGAGTAATTGTTGCAAAAAATTGAACCTGACATAGGGATGTTTTCAAAACACTTTGTATTCATCTAAAGTGCTATCATTTTGTCTACTTTATAATATTTGTTCCATGTACTACCTCATTTAATATACTCTTTAAAAGGTAAAAAATACGTTTTTACTGAATTAGTCAACAATTAATTTTTGAAAAAGAAGATGGCAGAGAGTAACAAACCTATGGAGGAAGCTCTTGAATAGTTTGATTCAAACTTGAACAATGAATAGACAACTAAAAAGAAATTCACCCAGACATCTTCTACACAAGCTCTTCAGAAACTTCCTAGTTTGAGGGTGCCTGGGTGGCTTATGCATTGTTCACATTTTTCTCTATATCAGTATTATACAGCTTATCACATACATCTCAGATCTAAAGTGAATGTTCATTTCTCCCAGCCTTTTCTAGTGTGCACTACTACACCATCCTTATCTTAAAGGAAAGAGAAAACCCAAAGTAATCCACAAACCACTGAGATTAATAAGGTGATTGAACAGCGTGGCTAAGTAGAAGAGTCAAGGTCCTAAAGTAAATTTTATTTTTATATACTAGCAAATAATGTTTAGAATTGCTAAATAAAAGATACTACATACAAGGGCAGGAAAAATGTATCATGGGAATAAAACTAAAAGCAATGTACCAGTCTCTTATAAAGAATAGTATGACATTAGCTAAAAGACATCAAAGAAGACCTAAATAAATGGAAAGTCAGACCATGTACATTGATAGGGAGAGCTCAGTATCATAAATTTGTCAGTTTCCCCCCAAATTGATCCAGAGGTTCTTGGTATTGCTAGTAAAATTTTCAAAACAGTTTTTCATGGAACCAATATGATTTAACCATAGGTATATGTGAGGAGCAAAGGGCCATAATGATCGATCACACCTGCAGCAGAAGATTGGGTCAGGAATACCTGCCCTGCCAAATATAATTCTTATTAAAAAGCTATTATTATTAATATAGTGGGTATTGATGCAGGAAAAGGCAGATAGATGAATGCAATGAACAAAGAATCTAGAAGAAACCATATGTATATAGAAATATTAAAGTATGACAGAAATGAAATTGTTGATCAGTGGACTGGTTTTGGAAGTTAGCTAAAAATCAGTTCCAGATTGATCAAAAAATTATGTGACAAGACTATAAAACTCTTAGAGGAAAACATAGGCAGAACACTCTATGACATAAATCACAGCAAGATCCTTTTTGACCCACCTCCTAGAGAAATGGAAATAAAAACAAAAATAAACAAATGGGACCTAATGAAACTTAAAAGCTTTTGCACAGCAAAGGAAACCATAAACAAGACGAAAAGACAACCCTCAGAATGGGAGAAAATATTTGCAAATGAAGCAACTGGCAAAGGATTAATCTCCAAAATATACAAGCAGCTCATGCAGCTCAATATCAAAAAACAAACAACCCAATCCAAAAATGGGCAGAAGACCTAAACAGACATTCCTCCAAAGAAGATACACAGATTGCCAACAAACACATGAAAGGATGCTCAACATCACTAATCATTAGAGAAATGCAAATCAAAACTACAATGAGGTATCACCTCACACCAGTCAGAATGGCCATCATCAAAATATCTACAAACAATAAATCCTGGAGAGGGTGTGGAGAAAAGGGAACCCTCTTGCACTGTCGGTGCGAATGTAAATTGATAACAGCCACTATGGAGAACAGTATGGAAGTTCCTTAAAAAACTAAAAATAGAACTACCATACGACCCAGCAGTCCCACTACTGGGCATATACCCTGAGAAAACCATCATTCAAAAAGAGTCACGTACCACAATGTTCATTGAAGCTCTATTTACAACAGCCAGGACATGGAAGCAACCTAAGTGTCCATCAACAGATGAATGAATAAAGAAGATATGGCACATATATACAATGGAATATTACTCAGCCATAAAAAGAAATGAAATTGAGTTATTTGTAGTGAGGTGGATGGACCTAGAGTCTGTCACACAGAGTGAAGTAAGTCAGAAAGAGAAAAACAAATACCATATTCTAACACATATATATGGATTCTACAAAAAAAAATGGTTCTGAAGAACCTAAGGGCAGGACAGGAATAAAGACGCAGACGTAGAGAATGGACTTGAGGACACGGGGAGGGGGAAGGGTAAGCTGGGACGAAGTGAGAAAGTGGCATGGACATATATACACTACCAAATGTAAATGAGATAGCTAGTGGGAAGCAGCCGCATAGCACAGGGAGATCAGCTCGGTGCTTTGTGACCACCTAGAAGGGTGGGATAGGGAGGGTGGGAGGGAGGGGATATAGGGGTACATGTATATGTATAGCTGATTCACTTTGTTATACAGCAGGAACTAACACCCCATTGTAAAGCAATTATACTCCAATAAAGATGTTAAAAAAAAAAAAGAATGGACCACAGAAGGTAACTGGGACATGAATGTAAAGGGCAAAGTTAGGCATGAATTTAATTAAAATGGCAAAAAGTAAAGTTAAAGAGAGACTCTTAAAAGCAGCAAGAGAAAAGCAACTACTTACATACAAGGGGACTCCCATAAGACAATCAGCTGATCTTTCAGTAGAAACTTCAAGGTCAGAAGGGAGTGGCATGATATATTCAAAATGATGAGAGGAAATCCTACAATATGAAGAACCTAGGGGCAGGACAGGAATAAAGATGCAGATGTAGAGAATGGACTTGAGGACACGGGGAGTGGGAAGGGTAAGCTGGGACGAAGTGAGAGAGTGGCATGGACTTATATACACAACCAAATGTAAAATAGATAGCTAGTGGGAAGCATCTGCATAGCACAGGGAGATCAGCTCGGTACTTTGTGACCACCTAGAGGGGTGGGATAGGGAGGGTGGGAGGGAGATGTAAGAGGGAGGGGATATGCGGATATATGTATATGTATAGCTGATTCACTTTGTTATACAGCAGAAAGTAACACACCATTGTAAAGCAATTATACTCCAACAAAGATGCTAAAAAATAAAAAGCAAAAACTCACGAATCTCTTTTTTTTATGTCATTTCAATGTCTATTTACTAGCATATTCCAAAAAACAGTGAGTTACTGTTGGATTTATACTTGGTTTTCCTTTTTTAGAAAAAATTTTCTTATTAAAAAAAGCATACCATAGCGCAATATAAAGTCGTTAGTGTCAGGTAAGAGGTGTGTGGTGCATTGGTGGCTGGACTCCCTTGGGTGTGAGCAGGTCTAGTGTATGTTACGTGCAGAGGTGGTTCTTCACAGAGGAAGCTTGTGAGCTGTGCCGCTTCCCCACTACTCCGTGAAGCAGTGAGGAAGACCAGCTGGGGTGCCCAGCGTGTTAGGAAGCAGGATGGTGAGCAGAGCATCAGCCGGATGGACACGGCTCAGTACAAACTGAGCCACTGGCTCAGGGCACCAATGGGGATGGGCCATTTGCCTGCCTCATGTTTCAGTGTATTCAGCCCAAGGAGGGATGACAAAGCACAATCTAATTGCAAAACAGACAGTGTCTCCAAACTGAGATCTCCAAGGGTCAATCCTTCTTCATGTTGAGAATTAGTGGTTGGGTGAAGCCACACTTCAAAGCCTTGGTCACTGAACATCAGCAAGTTTATTTTTAAATCATTATTTCTTTCACTGTGACACTTCTGACTGGAAATCATTGCTGTGGCAGAATAGCAAGTCACATATTGAGCTACAAGTAAAATATGCTAATCTTTTTTTTTTTTTTTTTTTTTACTATTTTATAAAGTATTTCACAGCAGAAGAAGCTAATGTCACTGATTTGGAAGAATGATAGGGAAAACACTTGTGTTGTGGACTTACTAATTTTCACAGCTCTTTTAAAAGCAAGCAGAAGGCATTATTGCTGAGACAGCTTCAAGGAGCTCTTTATCATTTAAAGAAAGCACGCAAGAACCAAAAATGGTTGGTCTAAGACTTGGGGGAACCAAGGAATTACGAGAATAAAAAAGAAAAAACAGGTTAAAAGTCTCTTCTATTACATCTGAGAAGCTTAGAATGAAAATAACTTCTCTTAGATAATGGGAGAGAACAGTTTGATGCAGACAGAAAATGGTACCAAGTGCTCATTACTTTTAACTGTGCAATTTAAATACTCAAGTGCATCAATGGAAGGAAGATTTAAATAGCAAGCTTCATTGCTATTTGTTTCTAAAAGAAAACGATCCCTACAGATTACCACATTTCGTTCAAGTCAACATGGGGATGAACAGCAATTTTGCAGTTTGAGAAGAGGAGCATGTGGGAAAACTGAAATGTGAACAAAACAACAGTGGGGCTTTCTTTTATTGTTTATTGGTGCTTTGGGAATTCCCTGCAGCTTTGTCTTTCATGGTTGCTTAATAAATAAAAATACAGTACATAGCCTATACGTTTGGGTGGTGATTCACAGAATGGCACTAATTCACCTAAGGGACCCTGCCTGGCCTAGTCCAGGGAGCACAGGTTCCAAGCATCTGAAACCACATTGACAATTTTTCCAAAGGCCAAGGGCTTGAGTTATTTTGCTAATCATTTACATAGACCGGCTTAAATTATGCAGCCATCTGTATTCTTACGCACTGAGACTGAGTAAAATGAATTTGCAGTCTTGAAAGCGTTCATCCTTGATATCCCCTTCACGCTGATTTCTGTTATTTTCAAACAACTGTAGAGCCTGGGCCACACTTAACACTGTACATCCAGAAACCCATCCATCTTCATTTGTTTGCTGCCCACCACTATACCTTCTCGGTACTGTCCACCCAAACTACTGTGGGCACTTCATAATATTGCCGGGCAAGCAGGCTCTGGAGTGAGGCTGCCTGGGTTAAAATCTCCACTCTACTGTTTGCTGGTGTGTAATGTTGGGCAAATGACTTCATTACTCTGTGTTTAATTCCTCACTTTGGAAGTTTCTAAGGAAAAGAATACATTCTCATAAGATCACTGTGAGGAAGAAGTGAACTCAGCATGTCGCTTTGCATGCAGTAAGTACTCAATAAGTGGTAGGTATACTTAGCAACATTGTTATTCTATTCCACCCTAGATGGAATCACTTTCTTCTGGCAGATCTGACTCCCTCGATTGTGATGAGTGTCAGCTATTAGTGAAGAAACTAGAAGTAGGAGGCCACAGTGTTTCTCAGCAATGGGAGCTAATCTACAGGGGAGTTGCAAAATATGGAAACTCTTTAGATGGCATCCAAAATATTGCAATCACGGTAATGTCATATGAATGCCAGGTGATATTTAACTGAAACTAGAGTGGGAGACAAGCAAAGGAAGGAAATTAAAGACAGATGACTCAAAAGAGTGCATTACCTCAAAGGGCAGCTTCAGGTAGAAGACCCATTGATGTTTTAGGAACCTGGGAGTTTTGGTAGCAAGGGGTGGAAGGCAGCATATCACAGGGTGAAAGGACTTCTAACTTTGACAGAAGGGAAGTCAGTATTATATGAAGAACGACAGTTGAGCCCTTAGGTTATTTTAGGTCATGAGGAAAAATCGCTCAGCTAAAATATATATTGCAAATAAAATTTATAAAAATTCTAAGGATGTCAGTTCATTTGTGGGCATCAGCTAATGAAATGGCTGAAGCAAGACAACTGGATTTTTTAAATGATGTTTTGAGGAGGATGGCTTATTTGATTGCTGGAAATTAAATTTGTTAATAAAGATAATGCCTGGCTTGAGACATGTATGCTGTTCTCTATATAATTTTTAAAAAGATTTTAGTTGCGTTTTACATACTAATAGGGATTTTAAATAAAAATTAAATGTTCCACAATTGCATAGGAAGCGTTTTCTATTCAGTGTTGTTGCCTCTCATCGTCATTATCGTCCCTCCAGGACATTTATATCTGTGCAAGTTACAGTCCCAAGACGGGAGAGAAACTACAAGAGAAGACGGCCTTTCCTTCCACTTCGGTGGAGTTAAAAGTTGTTTATATAATGTGGTATGAGAGAAAATCTAGTCCCCAATATTTCACCTGCCCATTGGCTCCAGTGCATCCAGATAGAAAATTGCTTGATAGAATTAGGCCTTGCCCTTCTAGGTATTTAGAAGCTTCTTTAAAAATGCAGTTCATGGGACTTCTCTGGTGGTGCAGTGGTTAAGAATACGCCTGCCAATGCAGGGGACTAGGGGTTTGATCCCTGGCCCAGGAAGATCCCACATGCCGCGAAGCAACAAAGCCCATGTGCCACAACTACTGAAGCCCGTGCGCCTAGAGCCCATGCTCCGCAACAAGAGAAGCCACCACAGTGAGAAGCCTGCACACTGCAACGAACAGTAGCCCCCGCTGACCACAACTAGAGAAAGCCCGCACACAGCAACGAAGACCCAAAGCAGCCAAAAAAAAAAAAGATGCAGTTCACTAGGTGGGCAATGGAAATTGGCCAAATTATTTAAGAACAAGTACTATAGTGAGTATTGATTTAAGGGAACGCTTTCCTTTTGACAGGCAGGGCTGGACAAGCATTGTGGATGAGAAGCCAACCCCAAAGGGGGAGAAAATGAAGAGCAATTGTATTTTGATCATGCACCCTGAATGAAGTTAAGACACGTATGTATTCCATTTCTGACTTTGACACTTCCTAGTTGTGTAAATGGCCTAGGGGAACTTAATTGAACAAACTAAGCTTCCTATTTTTCCATATGAAAAATGAAAATTTCAGTTTTTGTTGTGAGCATCATGAAATAAATTATTAGCAATCATCATTATTAAATAAATAAATAAGCTACTAATAACATGGCTGACTTTGCAAGAAGTACTATAGACTATAATAGGTTGACAGTATGTAGGGCATGGATATAAATACTTTGATAATGTGAAGATAATGGAAAGAACATATAAATTCAAATTTCATAGCAGTAGTCAAATAATATCTGTCATAGGAAGAAGTATAAGCAGTCCCCATCCAGACCTGTAGTTTTCTAGACTGACTTCATGCTGCTTAATGGTCTTGATTGGCTATATCTTGGCCCTGGTTAATGTGTGCTCAGCTTCCCTGGGCTATGTTGTAGCTTCACAAGATGCAGAGGACATGTGTGCTCACATTAGCACCTAATTTTATATTTCTCCTAGAAATTTTTCTGAATTGATAATTTGGTGTCCAACAATTAAAAGTCAATTGGATTTCTTTCTCTTTATGTATTTGTTTCTGGTGAGGCCGTGAATAAGCACATTTTAAGGCTTTTAAATATATATTAAAAAAGCAAAGAAAAAATTATAGAAAGAGATTAAAAGTCTAATTTTCTTCTAATCTTCTTCTTGCCTTTTGCTAGTCCTCTTCTTACTATTCCCCTCCCCTCTTCAGTTAACAAATCACTTATCAATTTACTTCTTAATATCTTGAACATTTTAAATGAACAAACATATTCTCTGAGTCACAGTACTTGGATAATCAAATGCCCTTTTTATAGTCACATTAGCCATAGCTTTGGATTTAATTGTACCAGAAAATTCCATCCCATTGAATTAAATACCACACTTCAATATCAACCCTGTACTGAAAGCTCTGACATGGAATTGGTGTAATTTTAACCTTCCAAGAGAATTGGTTGGAGTGGAGTTTCTAACCAGCCAGTACATACTTTGACTTTAAGAAACCTTCTTTAAAGAGTGTCTGATTACTTTCAGGGGTCAGGTCTGTCCTTTTGTCCTGACAAAGCTCACTTTTCCATTCTTGCTGCCCAAATTTTTTGCCATTGTGGGATTTTCCAAACTATTGCTTGGAATTTAAATTCAAGGTCTTAGGCAATTTCAGCTTTACAATGCCATGTAACAGACAGAATGGAGGCTGAGACTGAATTCTACCAGTGAGCAAGTTAGGTCAGATCCACACAGCCATGGGTGAATATGGATAAAACTAAAACCTTTCGGTTTTTTACTATTACTTTCTAAGTCTGCACAAAAAGCAGCATCTATCTTCCTATTGCTGGAAGAAAAAATATTCTAGAATTTTTTAATAGATTCACAGGTCCTCAGAGTTTTTAGGAAACACAGTGCAAGTTTAATTAATTTGTGAGTCTAAAACTTGAATCACATTATTTCCTTCTTTATACGCTGAGTGGAAGTCATTCTCCTATAGGGCCCATTGAAACTTCCTTTATAATTCTTGTGTCCTCAGTGTCTCGTCTCAAAATGTCTTTTTACAATTCTTTTCTCCCGACTCAAAGGCTGAGTTGACTGATGACTAGGACAAGGTGGAAATAAGATTATAGATGGTTTAATTATTTTCCTCCTGCCCTGTCCCCACTCCCCACAGCCCTGTGTACCTACTCATGAAGAGAATTGCTAGAGTTCAACCTCTGAATTCTGAAAAGCTACAGAAGGACTAAGAGACCAGAATAGAGGAGAATTACAAGTCAGAGATCCCTACGAATGAACAGAGGGAGGGGTAGAGCAAGGAAAGGGAGGCTCCGGAAAACCTAATAACTTGCAAAGAGGAGAGAGTTTTCTTCAAACAACTTCCAGACTCAGAGAATGAAACCTGCCTACCAATTCAATACGGATTTTCCTGGTCCCTCTTCCTACCCTCCAATCCTCCCTGCCCCAAACCTGGGAGGGCAGAGGTAGTAGCTACTGAGAAAGGAGGAGGGAGAGGGAGAAGGGAAGAGGCTGATCATTTCCCTTACCTTAGCTGATGACAGAGGAGAAAGAATATCTTTGAATGAAGATCAAACTGTTGATTATTTCATGGAACTAAACATTCTGACATTCTATTTTGTTAAAAATTTAGTTTGTATTTTATGTCTTAAAAGTCACCATCGGACACTGTATTACCTAAGAATGTTCAGAAAATAATGGGACCGCTTTTTTTTTCTTTTTCTTAATCCAAAAGTAGGATAAAATAGAGTTCTGGAAAACTTAATGAAAATAATAATTCAAATAAGTTTGCTTTGTGATAAGCATCTCACACATCAGGTTTGTTCACTGAACAAGTTACAGAGGACATCATGGAATTTGGAAACACCAAGAATCCTAGAAATCTAGTCTTTCCATGAAATACTGGAAAAGTATAGAAAATCTTTGGAATAGTTTGGAATTATTTGGAATAGTTGGAATAGTTTATGTTCAGGGATAAGTATTTGATCACCTGTAATACATTGGTCAACAATCAATAACTGATGAGTAAGGCTTGAAAGAGAGTTAGAAAAAGTGCAGCATGCGGACTGAATCTTCACTAGTTTATGGTGTATCTCAAATGGTGTCACCTTTCATCTTTTGTCAGAAACACTTGTAAATCCTGATGGAGATACAAAAGGACTTTGTGGCATCTTGCTGCTGACTCTTGAATATGGTACAGCTTCTCAATGTTGTAGTCACCTGGACATTCAAGATCACTTGATTCACAAGGTAAAAGGTCATATTACAGTTCTTGAGCTTTGCTTTTAAATAACATGCTTCTTCTTACTGAGTCTGTATCTAACATCCTTAAATCAGGAAGAAGTACATGGGTGATTATTTTCACACGTTAAAGCATCACAAGCCTTCCAGTCTGTGACTACAATTCTTTCCCAAGAAAAGTCCAATTCCAGCACAATTTAGAGAAAAGGTGGTTGTCACCATGCAGGAGGGTCAACAATTATTTCAAGCATGTGTCACATGGGGTATAGGTGCCACTGATCCAAACAGAAAGATAAGGAGTAAAAAGTACACTGACATTTAAGTTCATTTTAAAGTGAAAATAACAACTTTTGAACTGTAATGTTGATTAGGCAGTTGGAGATATTTGGAGCTTGGAGGAAACAACTGTGTTTGAAATCAAAATTTAGAATTGGTCAACATAAATATAATTTGAGTTGAAAGTATAAGATGCTCACTTTGAGGCTAACCACAAGATGCCATTTCCAAAGCTGGAGTTACAAGAGAAAGATAGAAAACCTCAAAGTTAAGAAAAGGAAAGAAAACCTTCCTTATTTTGATGACCCAAAATCTTAGGAACCCCCCCAAAAAAATCTTGTGAAAATTCATAGTTACTGAAGAACTTGATTATCATTAGCACAAATATTGGTCTTTATATTACTTCTTTTTAAGTTAAAGCTAAGTAAACATATTTGAAAATGGTGATGGAACGGTTTCACATTTGGGGAAAATATGGATTAGCTAATTGTTTATAAACTGTAAATATACTTAAACATATTTAATTTAGAGAATACCAAACACCTTTGTAAAATATTAGGACGTTAAAACCAGGAAATATTTCTATTAACTTATCCCTGAGATAAAGTATTTATCATCATAGTCTCAACTTCTTCTAAAAGTAAATTTCATGCAGAGGGTTGAAATAATTTTAAAGATTCACTGCAAAAATCAGAACCTTTTCATGATACCCTTGCCCAGTTACAATTAAACTTATATTTAACTTTTGAAAATGTGTAAAATAATTAATAAATCTAAAAGTGGGTATTCCCTCTCTCCTTTTGCTTCCTTCCCTTCCCCGCTTCCCTCCAACACTCCCTTCAACAAATATGTGTGTATGTATGTTCAATGTACTAAACTAGGTGCTTTGGCTGATGAAAATGAGATAGAGTAATATAAAACATGTACAAAGATAATTATAATACAAGTGAGAATATTTTCTGGTTCATTAGATATGAATTATTGAAAGGTGGTTATAATTGTTGAATGAACAAATTCTCTGTGCATTTCTGATTGATTATGTTTTGGTAGTAATGAAAGACAAATTAGGATGGAATGATGGAATTTCATCATTCCACCAAATTAGGATGGAATTTCAAAAATCACAATGCTATAATTTAAAAATGGTAAATAGGTATATTATGAAGCAAATAAGCTTGCGGTGCACTTTTTTTTTTTTTTTTTTTTTTTTCGGTGCACTTTTGAATTTCATATTGATTTAGCTTCCTGCAGAATATTTGCAGCAATGTAATTAGTTTTGAATGTTCAGATAATGTTATTGTCAGGCCATACAAATTTAATTCATAGCAAACTCTTAGAAGCAAGAAGTACATAAAATCCAAGCTGTTGACTGTTAGTTTCAGTGAGTGCATTAGGGCAATTTTTAACAAGTGCTCTTTAGGTAATTCAGATTTTCAGGCTTGATTATGAACCTTTCTAGAGCATTTCTAGCCAACTAAAATTTAAACACCAACATTTGTAGGCCAGTATGTCAATAAAGTCTAGTTCGGCATGTTAAGGAAAAAAGTAAACATTTGTTGAGATTTTAAAAGCTAAAACATTGCTTACGATGCACTAGTCATAACTGAAAAGACTTTCCTAAAGATTATGAATTCACTTAGCAGTGCACACACATCTTAATTGCATAATTACTTGAAGCAACCACTCTAATCCATCTTGTTCGTTTTACACTGTATAAAGGAAACAAACTAATTATGGCTTTTCATTCAAGAAAAATACAAACCAGTACCACATTTACTGGGTTCATTCAGTCTCGTACACTCTGCTGCTTAGACAGGCAGGAAATGGAGAAGAAAAAAAAAAAGTGGTCATTAAGCTGCTGGCTATCAGCGTTCTTAAAATTGAACCAACCCTCATGGAAGGTGGAAGGCATGCTGGTTTTCTTCCATGTTGGAAACTGACAGCAATATGTTGATCAGGGAGCCACACTCGAGGAGAACAACTTGAAATGGGCTAATTTGAACGGGGTGAAGATTTACGTGCAGTGACAAAAGAATGAAGGAATTGTTAGCACAAGGCACAGGCCAGCCTGATGACAAGTGAAACATTAGTGTGTTAACATTCAGGCATGTGTGTGATATACAAACAAGGAGTACGACAGAGAGGAAATATTTGAATATCTACTTATGCAGGCTCATTCTAAAGAAAGGCAACTTTGCCTCTACAAAGTCTTTCAATTGAACTGTAATGACCTGGTATATGGTCCCTTAAACGTATGCTTGGAAAGGAACAGACAAATCGGGAGCACAGGAGCTAAAGGAAACTATTAGAGTTTGGAGTTTTTAGAGCCTTGAAACCATGGATACAGTCCTGGATAATAGCATGGAGCTCAGGTGGCCCGAAAGGTTCAATCCAGTCCGACGCCCACCAGATGTGGTCTTGGATCAAGTTTATGCCGGATTAGCGACTGGCGTATCACTCAAATAATGTACAGCAATTATATGGCGGCTCCTAAAAATGCCTCTCTTGTTTAGGGTCCCTATGTGAGATGCCAACCTAGGGAAGATAAGACCTTGAAGTTATAGGGGAAGGCAGGGCTCAATTTGTGCCTGAAGTGAGAGGTGAGGGCCCTTCATGAGCAGAAGTAAGTTTGGAAGTGAGATCATCGCCTGTTCCACAGTGGTAAGCACAGCTTCTATGTGAGTCATGTGCATGGTAATGGCATTTTACACACCTGACAAGTTTATAGTAAAAATATTGGAATTACTTCAATCACTTTATTAAGTGATTGAAGGGGAGTGCGTGTCAAATTTTATTTCTAGTTAGCAATAGCATACTTTTAAACTACTACTGATTATAGATTTACATTATAAAATCTGAAGTGAGCTGTCATTTGAGGGCATAAATATATGATGCTTACTTTAGTCAGTTACATATTTTATCTAAAATAAAGCTGGCTTTCTGGGTCACACACAATTAATTTTCATATTTTTTACACATTTGTCACAAAGGCAAACCAATGTCCAATATGTACTACACCATCTTTAAATGGTTGATTTCAGATTGATGAAGCTGCTGCTCTAATCATAAAATTCTTCCCTGATTGTTTTCAATGTGCGTTCCACTCTTGGAATAAGATAGGGATAAAATGGCCCCTATTTCCTTTTGAAATTTGATTTTCTGAATTTATACATTGACAGTATTTTTTACCATTACATGACAATAATCAGTTAATATTACATTCAGAAATTCTCAATGAGAACATTTATCATGAAATCTATTGATCATTATTAATTTAATTGGACTTCTATGACTTTTAATATAATCAACCCATATTGACTTAACAAATAAGAATCTGTTGTACACATCTGTTGAGAGATAATTTTCCATGTGTCTCATTTTTACATGTCTTGTGAGCAGAGGCACTGACTACTATTGTTCTTGTGCTATTTTTCTAAGGATTTTTAAAATATCAAACAGCCTTGGAAGATACAGATAGTGTCTCTAGAGCAAAAGGCAGATTTGCTTAATATAATAATAATAATAATACTAAAGATACTGTATATACCATACTATATTATACCATACCATACCATACCATACTATATTCCTCTAGCACAAATGGGCAGACACGTTTACTGCCCATTATAAAAGACTTGAATTCCCTAAACCCAGTTTTCTTCTCCTCTAATACAACCCACTGCAGGTACAAATGTCACCTGAACCTCTTTGAGTTGCCCTTCGGGAATTAGGCTTGTGGAACTGGAGCAGGAAAATGCTGTTATTCTGGCTACTGTTATTTCTTGAATAACAAAGTCATTTGTCACTGACCTGTGAGTCTCATGACTTTTGACAGAATCCATGGAACTTTGGTGAGCTACCTAATTAGCTTCTAGTTAGGATAAAATCTCAGGCCCTTCATTGTTCTTGACAACATCGTGAAAAAGACAAAGAACAATGGGACTTCTTTAGGAGGGGAAAAAGGAGACAAGGTTTTCGCTCCATGCATACTTTCTGGATTTCCACTTTTGGTATAAATGTGTGTATGTGCCTTAAATTAAATTAATATGATTTCCTTAGTTTGTCATAGTCCTGTGTGCGTGTGTGTGCGAGCGCGTGTGTGCGTGTGCGTGTGCGTGTGCGTGTGTGTGTAAGAGAACAGGCTCCTGGCAGTTGTTGCAAGGATTCAGGAGCTTAGCTTTTAGAAGCAGCTGGTTGATATCCCCCCACCCCTACCTTGGCTAAGAGAAATCAGAGAATCTACCAGGTAGAAAAAATATATATCATTTTTAACTTTAGGTCTACAGAATATTGAGGGATATTGAAATCAGATTTGACAGATTTCTGAACTATTCTATAAAATGAACTGCGGGCAGTTCATTTAATGAACCAGGTCAAACTTTCTCTCAAATTCTCCTTGTCTAGAGTGGGCCTGGTGGGTGGAATAGAGGTGGTATGACTTCCGAAAAGGGGGGATTAGCCCCAAACACATGGTGGGCTTTCAGGAATTCTGGGAAAAAGTCCTCCTGAAATAACTCTTCCATTTGCTCTCAGATGCCTGAAATTCTTTATCACCAAAAGGAAATCCTTTCATCCAATGTTTGTAGTAAAGGATTAAAATGCATATACATTGGGAAAGGTGACCCCGTGCTTAAAATGACACTATGGCATACATGAATAATAGATTCCTGAAAGCAGGCTTTCTGTCTTAAACTGATAGTAAGGTTTAACTTTATAGAGAAGAGAGAAAAGGGGTCATAATGATTTTATTAAGATAATTATCACTAACCTAATCCAGGCTGGCAAGTAGATTTTATCTTGCATGCAAACTCTACTTAATTGTCAGTGGCTTCCTAGAGGGCTGTTCATGAAGAATTCTAGGGCACATCCAGGTTTAGTAAAATTCTGTTGTCAGCTAGCCATGCCTGCCAAAAGTATGGAGGGAGAGTTGACACACATGCTAGATATTTGGAATCTCTGACCTACATTCTTAGTTGTAAATGACTTTCTAAGAGTAAATGTGTCCATTTAGGATATAATAACATCTATCGGCCAGGAACTGATGTTAAAAATTTATGAAACTTCTTCATTTCTTCCCTTTTCAGTTCCCGTTTCACAGCACACACACATTGTTCTTGCTTCTGAGTTTAATATCCACGTTCTAGCCAAACCAGAAGGTCATAGATATCAGGTGGCTGATAAATTGTGGTGCATCAAATAAGCCAGCAAGTATCTACTAGTGACTGCTTAAACTGGCTAACTCTACTACTGTTAGAAATATTTTGCCACAAGTGACAGAAATTCAACTTTAACCAGCTTCACCCAAAAGAGGATATTAGGCTCCCATTACCAAGAGGGGCAGGGTGTGGCCTCGGAGAGTGCTAGAACCATGGATTTGAATACCATCAGGATGCCCCTCGTTTCTTACTGCTGCCAGTTTTTGCTTTTCTACTTAATTTTCATAAACAGACATTCTCTATGACACTGGCACCAATAAAATCAGTGACTTTTGGATTACCTTATCTTTTCAGTTTTACCATCAAACAGAAAGGGGATCTCATTTCTTAGTCCCAATTAGAGAAAAAAAAAAATGGTGACAAAGGACCAAAGACTTTGGACCGTGTCATGGTTACTATGATAGACTCTACTTGGCTCAAGAATATCCCTGGATATACCTGTGGCCAGGAAGGTTTGTCTGTAAGATTATATCAGCTCCCTCTTGAACCGCAAAGTTAAAAGACGTCTTTCCCAGAAAGTGGAAGAGTTCTGCTCTTCCTACTTATTCAATTGATGAGCAGTCAAAATCAGTGTCTTATTAATTCCTAGATTCCATAGACAATTTTGATCAGAGATGGAAATCTTATCTAAAAGAGTTGTGTTTTATTTCTCTAAAACAAAAAGGAGTATGCTGATTTTCTTAAGAAAAACTTTAATAGCGTTCTGTCAAATACAAAGAAATGTATCTCTTTTTTTTAGCATGGCCTAAAGGGCTTTAATGAGTCATGTTCTCTACCTGTCTTTTGAGTCTATTTTCTACCATTCTCTATCACTCCAAATACCTTTCCTCCCATAAGTCTATCTATCCTCCCGCTACTCAATCATTCATCAACTAAACTATGGTTTTTCCTGTGTTCATGCTTTCGCTTCTCTGTCTAACATGATAAATGTTCTCAACTTAGAGAATTTCTACTAATTCTTCAAGATCTAGCTTAAAAATGTTCTCTTCTGGGAAACCTCGAATATTCCATTTCCTCCCTTGCCCTACCACACAAGGAATTACTTATTCTCTTTTCCATCCTTCAGGAGTGCTTTACTTTTTATTTTTATTTTATAACATATTGCCTTGTATTTTAATAGCTTTATTGATACATGATCTATAAACTATATACTATAGCATTTGCCTATTTAAATGTATATTCACAGAATTGTACAACCGTGTCATCTAGATGTAGAACGTTCTTATTACCCCAAAACCCTAGTGCTCATCCTCAATGACTCTTCGTCCTCCCTTCCACCTCCACCTACCTCTTCTTCCCTCTAGACAACCACTAATCTACTTTCCTTCTCTATAGATTTGCCTATCCTGGGCATTTCATAAAAATAGATAAATATATGTGGTCTTTTGTCACTGACTTCTTTCAGTTAGAATGTTTTTGAGGTTTATCTATGTTGTAGCATGTATCAGTAATTCATTTTTTTTCTTGATGAGTAATAGTCCATTGTATGAATATAACACGTTTAATTTATTCATTTATCAGTAGATGGACATTTGGATTGTTTCCATTTTCAGCTATTATGAATAAAGCTGCTACGAATATTTGCGTACAAGTTTTTTGTGTAGATAATAAGCTTTTATTTCTCTTGGGTGATACCTGGGAGTGGAATCGCTGGATAGTGTGGTAATTCTAAGTTTCACATTTTGAGGAACTGCCAAAATCTTTTCCAATCTGGCTGCACCTTTTTATATTCCCACCAGCAATGTATGAGGGCTACAGTTTCCACATATCATAGCTTGTATCTTTATTATTATTCACATATATCTCTTCCAATAGACTGAAGATGGGCTCTATTATGAGCTGGTTTTCATTCATCTTTATATCATCAGGATTCTCTAAAAATACGTAAAAATTAGAGGAGAGAAGAAAGACTGAGTCTGGATATAACTCGATAATTTAAAATTAATCTAAGATTTTTTATTGTTTTCCATGAACTAATTTTTCCTGACATTCTTAACAGGGTGGGTTTTAGTGTGCTATTTAGCCAGACTGCCACACATATTATTATTGGTACTTAATATCTTAAAATAATAACTTTGTCAATATTTTCTCAGGATCATGACCAAGGTGCCATGAGAATGTGAAGTTGCAATATCATTTCTGGACTTGGTTTTTTTTTTTTTTTAAAGTAAGTCATATGCAAATGACTATGTCCTTAGCAGTGATTTCATTAAGAGAAAGGCAAATTTACATTCAACAGTGGTTGTGAGAAAGAAACACAAGAGAATTTAGAAAATATAAATAGTGTAAACTATTTATATTTTTCTCAATTAAAAGCTGTTAAATAATATTCTCTTGCACAATATACATTGAACTTAGCCATGGCCTTGTCTGTTTTGCAGAAAATTTCCAGAATTTACATAGATGGTATGAATTACACACACGTTCAGAGGGGTGACTTTATAATATGTACAATTCTGTACTGCAATCTGTGTCTTGCAAGAAGGCATAGGTGACTTAGAAACTCTTCTGTCCAGGACCAAGACATCAATCAATCAATCATCAGCATTTATTGATCACGTCGCAGAGTATTAGTGCACTTTATAAGCATCTTCGGGTAAATAACTAAAACAAAATTTTAGTGCAGTGACAAAGAGGCTCAGAAATTGTTCTGACTACAAATTTGGTTTTAAAAATATTTCAAAATGCTTTTACATTGTAATGACTGAATACTTGACTGTACTAGATGTGTATCTACAAGTCTCCATGTTGTTTCACGATAAATTCTTCTAATTTTGTGTCATTGATTTTAACAAATTGACACTTAACTTTTATAGGTTTAATATTTTCCCAAACCTTCAGCTGTGTAAGGACGTGCTCTTGATAGTAAATCTTCAAGGTAGTCCTATGGAATTCCAGCACAAGTATGTCAGATTTTCAGAATCAGTTTTTCTTGGAGGTCTGACTTGAACGATATTACAGTATAGAAAGAGAATTAATTATCTTTACAGTGAAAAAAAAGATTCTAGGTTAGCAAATCCACATTTCCCCACATCTGTCTACCTCTTATAATAAAGTGAACCCTGGTTCTGAAATTTCCTTATTATATTTTAATCTAATTTTCATTATTTTTTTTGAGTACAGATATTGAAATGAATCACATAGCTCTTCATCACTGGGGTTTAACATAAAACAAAAATTTCCCCAGTGGCAAGACCAAGGAAAGGTGTAGAGTTTACAAAACATAATTTTTATATACTGTTTTTCTCTTAATCAATAAAGAATGAATTCAGACAGTTTTGTTCTATCCAAAATATGAAAATGCCTATTGTTAATCTACAACTGAATTTTTCTAGTTTGCTACCTAAAGTTCTGCCTTATAGCAGATCTGACAGTTAAAAATACAGAGAAAAATAATGTGTTGTAGGCAAGTACTCTTGAGACATAATTTGAAACATAATTCAATCAAAATCCTTTCAAACGATCATTTCCTTTAGTTATATTATGGTTTTGAATCATATAATAATTTATCACACTTTTAATAGCAAAGAGTGGATTAGCCAGGAAAAGTACTATAAGAGTCATGCAACTCAGATTTTGATTTTATGGCTAAGAAAATACCATTCATTTTTTAAGGTCTTCTTTTCAATGAGAATTCAAAATCATATTGTGCAACAACATTTAACACAATTAGAATATAGATCAAAATGAATAATTCCTGTTGTTTTGTATTATACTGCTTGATTGGTTGTTCATAGGTGACCTGCCTATGTGGGGACTAGGTTATGAATTTTTATTGCTATCATCTACTTTGATTAATTTATAATTGCTATGTTTCATGAGTTTACAATGTGGATAGAGTCAGTGTGTCTCAATCTGCAAATTCATTTTTTAAAAAACAGGTAACGATTCTAATTCAATTACTTAGAAATATAACTTTGAGCCAGTTGTCACATAGAGAAGCCATTTTACTTCACTGTAATACTGTGCATTTGCCATTGTTATGTGTGGGGTTTTTTGCATATTCTCCACACTTATAAAGATGGCTATTATACGTAAAATTTCAGGAAGATTAATACAGGTCTGAAAATTCAAGTGTGTAATAAGTACTGCCTGGTAAACTACAAATACTTCTATGTAAAATTAGTCTTGCGCTTGGTTTGCAGTTGGTCACCTTTTTATTTCTATATAATCCTTTCCTTTACAACAAAAACATGAGTATTTCATTTGTTCATTCGTTCACTGACTGGATATTCATGAGTACCTACTATATGCCAAGCATGATTCTAGGCACTGGAAATAGTGGGGTGAATCAGAGAGGCAAGTTCTCAGCTCTCATGGAGCTTACAGGCTAATGGGAGAGACAGACAGCCAATTAACAAAAGAACAATAAATAAAAATCAAAGTGCTGTAAGAACTAAACAAGGTAATGTGGAAAAGGGAGTTTGGGGTGTTTCATGAAAGGCGATAGTTAAGAATGGCCATTCTCAGTAGAACTGAGCCCTCAGAAATGAGAAGCAAGAAAGCAGGCAAAGATCTTAGAAATTTCCTTCCAGACAGAGGAAACAGCAAAGTAAAGATTCTGTGCCTGTGATTTACCATCATTTGCATTTACTTAGCTAAGGTTCTTTGCATAAACATTTTACTCATGCTAATAGAACATAATTGTGTCTGTAATTATTAATTTTACTCAGAGGATTGTGTAGTTTGGAGGAAAGATTAATTGATGATCTTTATGTATATTTATTTGCAAGGATAACATGCTGTGTTTTACTGGTACAAGTAGCAGGTAGGGTTGAACTTACCTGAGTTTTCAAACTAGATCCCCTCAAGATCTGTGGTGCTGAGAGCCATCATACAGAGAGCAGCAGGAGAAAATGGCTTTGGGGGATGAGGAGAGAAACCGGAAGAAATGTCAGGCTCTGGTCTAAAACAAAAACAGTAACAAAACTCTGTCATGTTTCAGTTTTTGTTTTGTAAGGAAAATCAAATCAAATCAAAATCACGAGTTTATTTTCTGAACCGTCACCTTTATCATGCTGAATTGTCATGTTGATTTCTGTCCTTAGAGGCATGCAGATGCATGAATGAATCCTTAAAAAATAGAAATTTCTGACTGCTTTTCCAAGGACTTTCAAATTAGCCTTTGTACTTGGTCAAAGTACAATAAACCATGTGCTTATTACAAAGCTACCTTTTATAAAGCTACACACACATGTGTTATATATATACACTTACACATATACACACATAATACATATATAGATACATATTTATTTATATCAGAATTACTGAAATCTAACACCATCGAATAAAACAGAACAACAAAAGTTAAAGTGATACACCCCAAAGAAGTCAAAGCCAATCAGGTATCCGATTAGCCATACCCAGAAGTTTGAGCATATATACTCGACACAAGCAATCACACAAAACCAGTCTCCCCTCTGAAAAAGGAAAGGCCGGTGAGATCAAAGAGTTTGGCTGAGCTCACACGGAATCATAGTGGTTGGTCTGAGAGCAGAACCTAAGACTTCAGGCAGTCAGTTCAGTTCAGAGCTCCCTCCCAGGGAAAGTGACAGGCCAGCTTGGAAGGTACCTGCGCAGACAATGGCCTTGGGGGATGAATGGCTTTGGGGGATGAGAAGAGAAACCAGAAGAAATGCCAGGCTCTGGTCTAAAACAACAACATCTACTTTTTTTTTTCCTTTACTCTCCTACTTTGATGATTTTTTTCTTGCCATAGTAGTAAGTAGGATATTTTGACAGGCACTTAAAAAGAGCGGTGCCAGCTAAAAATGAGTGAGTCAGTGGGTGATTCTGCTGCAGGACTGATGAGGAAGCAGGTATTGACCACGTTTAGAGGCAGAAAGGGCCATGGCTTCGTGAGTGCCCAGGGCTGCTGATAACCCTGACCTTCTTGTTTCTCTGTTGGAAAAAAACTGTAGGGCTGAATTGCTCTCAACCGTGTTCTAAGGGGGAAAAAAGATAGTGTTTGAAGCATTGTACTTTTTTTTTGCTTTATTTTATTTTTAAAATTCTCCTTATTGGTACAGCTTTTTACATCATGGTTGTGAAAATTGTTCCATAATGTCAGGCTTCTCTGTATGTTTTCTTATCTTGAAAAATAGTAACGAATAATGACAACTTTTTCCAGTTTCTTATCACTCTATTACAACCAATTATACCTAATCACAAACCACTCTTTTTAATGCATAATGCTTTTGAATAGTGTTAGTCTTAAACTAGATATCTTGTTCCATAGCTGGAATTGTAGGGACTGTTTTTGAATGTTCTCTGAAACATTTCTTACAATTCAAATAAGGCTAGCCAGTACCACTGTTTCATCAAATCTTCCTTTTATTGTGATTCCTTTGTCAGCCTCCTGAACTTCAATATTGCTAGTAACTGGCAAATTCTAAGAGGTATAAAAATATATGTGTGCTCTGTATGAAGGACCTGAGAGGATTATGCATGCATTTTCAAAATTTATACTCTGTAAAGTATTTCTTTGTCATAGGGTTCCTTGCTGTAGGTGATTATTTATTAATCTGGGACAGTGTAAACTCCTGGAGAAAGGGTCTGTGGGTTATTCATCTTTCAATGCCCAATGGATAGCCCAGATTCTGGCTCAAAGGCAGATTCTTAATAAATGTTTATGTGATTCATAATCATACATGTTCTACCATCTTCTTATAGAACAACTTTCATCAACCAAAGTATATATATCTTTGTAAGTGAAGTATCTCATAAAATCAATTATCTGATGCATAGTTTTGCTGTGTATTCCTCTTTTTGTAACTGAATTGTTGCAAGTGATAAGCACTAAGGTCACTGAAATGACATAGATAATGACTGCCTCATTGTTTCAGTTATATTCAGTCTCCAATACATGCATTTTATTTACAACACCATTCATAGGTCTTATAATAATTGGCAAAAGACCACAAATATGGTTCCCATTACCCTGAATATCTTTCAGAACTCACCTTGTGAGTGACTTCTTAAACCTGGATCCTCCTCTGCCTTTTCCCACCAGCCAGAGCCCTCTCAGTTTCACCCAGATTAATTTTACCACAAAAAAAAAAGACTCAATCAATTGGCAAGTGATTACAAGTCATTAGCTTCTTGCTGGGTTAATTAGAAGTCATTAACTTTAAGGGTTAAGACACACAGAATATCCTTGCCTTGAGTTTCTGAACTCAATTTGAAGCTATACATGAAAGAGAACTTTTAAATATCCTTACGAGAATATATTTAAAAAGTAATACAAGTTTAAATCCTGAAAAGTCCCAGTGGAGTTCCAAAATAAATAAATAAACATACAAAATTAAAAACTCACTTTTGAAAAATGTGACCTCCTATTGAGCTGGATGCTAGCCAAAAAGCCTGTTGGATCAATTCCTGTTAACCAAGGTAATTTTCCCAGAGGCAACCAGGTATTAAAGTTCCAGCTCCTTTGCCCTAGAAATGTCTTGGCTATGGAGCACTTGTAGAATTACCCAGTATTACCTGCAGAACACACACCCAAACACACACACATTCACACTCACACAAATACCCATGCACACCTAATTTCTTTACTTGATAACATGAAAATAAAAGGCAGAATAGAGCTAAAGAGGGAAAGACAATCTTTGGAAGGTATTTGCTTTATTCTACATACTTAAGTCTGTACTTAGCATTTGATAACTTATATACTCATTCCTAGTATAGTTAAACTAACTTTGTTAGGCATTCACTGGGCATTTAAATTATTAGATTTAATAGTTCTATAATAGTATTAATGTCTGTATGCTAAGAAATTTATTCATTCAAAGAAGAAGTTTGTATGAAAATTTGATAAAGAGATTTGAAACTGTAATGATTTTAGACATTACAACCACGTTAAGAAAATTTACAATTTTGGTTCAAAGCCTACCTACAATTAGAATTTGAATCTCACTCTCACTCATTGTATGTATCTACCTCAAAAAAAAGTATGTATTGAACACATGCTATGTTTTCATTAACTGAAAATAAAGATATTATAGATTATTGATTAAAATGATAAACTAGGGAATTGGACAATCCTGGTTTTGAAGAATCTCCCAACCAAGCATTGGATTTTCTACATATACAATCCTGACGTGATTTAAGTTTACTTTCTTTCCAATCTTTATAATTTCATTATTTTTCTTGCTTAAGTGAACTGGATAACACCTCTGGTACGATGCTGACTGGTAGTGGCGTTAGTGAACATCTTAGTCTTATTCCCAAATTCATGGAGAAAGTGTTCAAATTTTCTCCAATAAAAATGATGTTGCCATAGTTTTTTGTAGATGATCTTTTTCAGATTGAGAAAGATAATTGAAAAGTACCTAGAATAGAAGTTACCAGAGTGTGTTGCTATTGGTGTGGTACTGTTTTGTAAAAGTTCTCTTTCATTTTCTATATATACCTAAGTAAGTATAAACACACACACACAATGTGAGTTTTTGGCTTTAGAAGAGTTTGAAAGCTATTAGCCTAGAAAAACTCAATTCAAAACAATTATCTTTGTAACCTTGCTGTTGTTGCTGTTTCTTGCCAATTCATCATTGTACCTACACCTTCTGTTCTACCAAACTTCATGTTTAGTAAGATGCTTCTTGTATCAAAGCACAGTATGCTTATATACAAACATACAAACCAGAAAACAGGGCTCAAAGACTGTTCATGTTAAACACTTCTGTAACCTTTATTCAGGTAAAAAAAATTAGAACCTTAGACATTTCCTCTTTGTTCCTTCCCAGTCTCTGATTCTCTTTCCAAATAACCGCTATCCTGACCTCTAACATCACTGATTACTTTTGCCTGTTTCGATCTTCATATAAATGTATATACATAAGTGCTCTTGTATGCCTGATTCTCTCTGTCATCTTTTGGTCAGTGTTAGGCTTATGAGATCCATCCATGTTATAGTGAGTAGCATGATTTTGTTCATTTTCATTGTTGGATGGTATTCTTTTGTGTAACTATCTGTAAGTCTAATTATCTATTATACTATTGATGTGCATTTGGGTTGATTACATTTTGGTTATTATAAATAATGTTACTATAAATATTCTTATACATATCTTTTACTAAATGTAAGTGTATATTTTTCTTAGACATATATTAGAAATGGAATTTCTCAGTTTTAGATGTTTCACTAATATTAGCTTTAATAGACCCTGCCAAATTGTTCCTCAAAGTGGTGTCACTAATTTACTCTCCTATCAAAAAATATGTGAGTCCTTGTTCCTACATAACCTTGACAACACTTACTACTATAATTTTTTATAATAAATTTAAATAAATTATATTTATTCTGATAGGTGTTTAGTCCTATCTCTATCCTTAACTGTGGCAAAACGAAACCAAAACAAAAACTAAACACAATTTTCACTCTGTAGTTTCACTGTTATTGGTGTTGTTTGATTTATTGGTGTTGAACAGAATATTATAATTTTAATGTAATTTAATTTTAAAATATTTTCCTTTATCTTTAATGCTTTTTGTGTTCAGTTTAAGTAGTCTTTGCCTAGACCAAGATCATTCAAATATCCTCCTGTGTTTACTTCAAAAAACTCCATTATTTTATAATTAACATTTAGATCTATAATTCATCTAAATTGATTCTTGCATATAATGTGAATTAGGTGTACAGATTATATATATATACATATATATATATATGTATATATATATACATATATATATATATGTATATATATATTTCCAGTTTCAGTTTTTGAAAGGTCTGTACATTTTCCTCTGAGATCAAGTGCTATCTTTGTCATAAATTTAGTTCCATCTACGTGTGTCTATTCTGGACTCTATTATGTTCAATTTGTGTATTTTTTTTTCTCCTTACATGAAGCCATATTGTTTTAATTGCTGTTAACTTTGTAATGTCTGGAAGTACAAAGTTAAGCTCTTTAGCTTTGGTTTCCTCCTTAAAGATTGCTTGGCTGACTTATTGTTTCAGCCATGACTGACTAGCTTATAAGACTCTCTTGCTGACAACAAAGTGAAACCTTGACAAAATATAGAAAACAGCTCTTTGAATACATTGCAGAGCAAGGGCACAGAGAGTACTTGAGAAAAAGAAATCAGAGAATTACCTTGGTTTATTCCCTCAGGGCAATAGCCCAAGCAGATAATAAGAGCTTCACTGTGCTCTGGAGGCAAAGGTAGGTAACCGAAATTATTAAAACCTGAGGGTCAGAGACAGAAAACCACAACAGTGAGCCCCTGAATTTGAAGACAAATTTCTCTTAAATCTTTTCTATTTACCCACATATTTACCATTTCAGGTATTTGCTACCGTTTCAAGTTTTCCTTAGGTGTTATTTCTCTTTATTCTGAAGAATTCCTTTACTATTTCTTGTAGTGAAGATTTACTGGCAATGGATTCTCTCAGGTTTTGTTTGTTTGAATCTCTATTAACTCATATTTTGAAGGATACTTTTATTAGAAAAAAGAATATTATAATTCTGGTAGTTTTTTTTTCTTAAAACCTTTTAAAGATGCCATTCCATTGTCTTCTGGACTTTATTGTTTTTGATGAGAAGTAAGCTCTCAATTAAATCATTGTTCCTCTCTATAAAAATTTTCTTTTTCTCTGGCTGCTTTTAAGATATTTTGTTTATTTTTGATTTTCAGCAGTTTGATTAAATGTGCCTAGATGTGGCTGTCTTTGCATTAATCTTGTTCTGGGTTTGCTGCAATTCTTGGATCTGTGTTGATGGTTTCTATCAAATATGAAGAAAATTTGAGATATTTTTTTCAAGAATTTTTTTGACTTCTCTATGGCACAAAACATACCTGAGTATTATATTGCTTAATGTCATTCCACAAGTAACTGCACTTTAAAAAAAATATTCTGTTCTCTGTTCTTCAAATTGGATAATTTCTAATTTTTTGTCTTTAATTTCATTGTCCTTTCTTCTCTGATCTCCAGTCTACTGTAAAGTTCATCTGATGAATTTTTATTTCAGATAGTATAATTTTCAGTTCTAGACTTTTCCATTTGATTCTTTATAACAGATTTAATTGCTGTGCTGAGATTCCTCATATATTTACTTATGCCACCTTTTCCTTTAAATTCTTAAAAATATTTATTATACTTGGTTTAAAATTATTGTCTGCTAATTTCAGTATTTCATATTAAATATTACACACCTTCTATGAAAGGATAGACTACTATTTACATTTATTTTGTGCATTCATGACATTTTTCTTAATTTTTTCAATATTTCGGGGCCACAAATTTCACCTGAGAGTTTTTTCAAATTGTCAGAAATCTCAAAAAAAATTCCAATATATTTATTGAAAAAATTCTGCATATAAGTGGACCGGCACAGTTCAAACCCATGTTGTTCAAGGATCAACTGTATACTAAAATAAACATGTTGACTTTTTGGTATGCTTAGAATCCTTGCTTCTCACTGAAAATGTTCATGAAGGCACCCATATCATCAAATGAAAATGGAAAGCAATGTTCTAGAGCTTTGTTAAAAAATTCTAAGTGTCTTCCTCTTCATACATAATGATAATTTAGAGAGCAGGCAGACAATAAATTTCCAAAACAAAAAACTAATTTGGTGTCATAAAAATGTAATTGAGCTCTGGATCAGAAGTTTTGAGTTCTACTAAAAATGAACTATAATCCTGTAGGCTTCAGTTTTGTTATCTATAAAGTGAATGGATTAGATTAAACCATTTTGAAGGTCTAATTTAGACTCAAAATACCATGATTCTATAATAATTATGTTTTCATTTTAAAGTTGGGTCCAAAGATAGGTGAAAAATAGGAAGGAATCACCAGAAGCAAGAATGGGGATCTCACAGTGAGTTTCATAAGCCAGTAGAGATCCTGCAACCCATAGATATTTTTTCTTGCCTAAAGGTATAAGACATGTGGATGAATCAGAACAGAGTATCTTAATTCCTAATTTATATTGAATATAGGATCTGTGAATGCAACCATATATCCTGTTTTCTGGGTAGTTTCTGTGGTTGCCTCATGATTAGTAGCATGTGTGGATTAGCATAAAGGGATTTCGTTTTTTGAGAGCTTGGAGACATTATCTGATTATTTAACACTTCTTTGATTGATGCTGAAACCAGATAATAGTAACCTGGTATTTGTCACTATTCAAATCTTACTTCAAGTGCTCAGTGTAATCCTCGTAATCTTAGCAAAGAGTTACAATAAAGATCAAGCTAACACCTGACAACGGTTCAACATTTCATTTGTTTTTAAAATACAAAGCAAACATTCAGATTGAATTATTGCCTTAATCCACATGGATCACTTCAGTCTTGGGCAAACTAGATGAAAGTCAGCAAGACTCAATACTATAGCTCTAAAAAGATTTTGCCACTCTAATGTTTAATAATATAACTTCAGACTGCACACATTTTTTTTTTTTTATTCACAAGGTTTAAAAAAAGCCACTGCCAACATGTGGACCCTTTAGTCATCCTGTAAAGGTAACTGGGAAGAATGTATCAGACAGAGATTAAGTATTTGTCCTGGAGTCTCTCATTGACTGAAAAGTGAAATTCCCAAGGAGTTATTTTGGCTCCAGGATAGGTTTTTTAGCAATTATCACAGAGCTGGCTGCACTTAGCCCCAAGTAGGCCAATTAATTATCATGACCCAGAAGGGAGCATGGAAATGGAAATATTAGAAAGCAAACCCCTCAATTTTCACATCCTAATCACAGCAGTCTGATCTCTAGAAAGACTTTTATAAAAGCAGTTTTGTATTTCTCCAGATCCTTTCAGGCAAATAACCCAAGGGCTCTGATTTCTGCGTCCATTTTCTGTAGCCACTGTGGAATGTACAGTCTTTTAACAAGCCCAAGTAGAGCTGTACTGTTTTTTATGAAACAAACTTTCATTTGTAAAACAAAATATAATCTTAGAAATGGGGAGTTTGCAGGACACCCAGATCACAGCCTTCCAACTCTCCCCACATGGTGGAGATTTTTCCATAGTGGTGTTCAAGCACCTATCTGAAACAAAAAGTAACATTTCATTTTCCCCTGTGACACCAGGTCATGGAGTTATTCTAATGTGCTCTGAGAAATTAGAGCCTCTTTCTTTTTTCTATCTACTCCTGTGGGCTGGACTCATGGTACAGTGAACTGGGCCTTGAAATACAGTTCAAATAACTTTAGGATCAAAAATATCACGGTATTAAGCACGTCTATAAAAATGGCATATGGCAAAAAGGCATATAGGTTGGTTATAAGTGTCTATAAGTGTACTAAGTATTGTAGAAGTCAAATATTTCCAGAGACAATGGCCTAACTTGGTGACTTCCCCATTATTCTCTGGGTTTATCAGAACTGTATAAGCCCATGCTAGTGCATGAGATTATTTGTTGTATAGACTGACATTAATTTTTATTTTATTTTTAAAAATTTATTAATTAATTAATTTTTTGGCCGCATTGGGTCTTGGTTGCTGCGCGTGGGCTTTCTCTAGTTGCGGTGAGGGGGGGCTACTCTTTGTTGTGGTGCGTGGGCTTCTCATTGCAGTGGCTTCTCTTGTTGCGAAGCATGGGCTCTAGGCACGTGGGCTTCAGTAGTTGTGGCATGTGGGCTCAGTAGTTGTTGCTCACGGGCTCTAGAGCACAGGCTCAGTAGTTGCGGTGCATGGGCTTATTTGCTCCGCGGCATGTGGGATCTTCCTGGACCAGGACTCGAACCCGTGTCCCTGCATTGGCAGGCGGATTCTTAATCACTGAGCCACCAGGGAAGTCCCTAGACTGACATTAATTTCAGATAAAGAAAAGTCTCTACAGTTATGCCAATCTGGTTAAAACTTTTCAGAGAGATTATACTTAAGGCTCTATTCCTTTCCTTCTTTTGTTTGCTGGAACATTGCTAGATTTAGTTTTCTCTCAAAATATGGATTTATAATAATTAAAAATGTATTTTATGTTATGTAGTGACTCACAGTGAGTTAATGATTAAATTTATGGCAAGAGAAACAGTAAGTTGATCAGCATAGATTGGCATTTTTAATCAATTAAAGCATGTATATATTAGCCTGGGTTAGTCCACTATATAACAGAATTACTCACAAATTTATGAAGTACAAGGCTGTCAAAATTTACCCTCCCCCAGTAAATCAAGCTGGCCCTGAGCATGTGTTTTTCTTTTAATTATCACTTAATAGTAATTCTGGGCTTTGCTTTTAAAGAATATTGGCAACATAACTTGGCATAGAAGTTGGCATACTTTATTGGCAAGTTCCATCTAGCTTCTTTCCTGTATTGTTGTGTTTCTTTAAACAAATCTCTCAATATTCACAGAATTAGATCAATTAGAATTGGAAAAATTTTCATGGATGATTGAGACTTTCCTGTGACTCATGACAGATTACTGTCTACAGATTTTTTTATTATTGTTTGGCCTGGTTTTACGACATTAAGAGTAATGTATGTGACATCACTTTCTTTTTTCAATACTCATGTCTATCCAGGATTCCCTAGTTAAGTAATGACTATTTTTAATATTTCTGTTTTGTTTCTCATTACATATTTTTCCAAATTGGAGTCTGTTAAAATTACATTTAATAACTGCTTCCTTTTTGGTTTCTAGGTTTTCACATTCCACCAAAGAAATTGCATATGGTAGTGTTGCTGGGGAGCCCATCCAACTTATGGGCTTATGAAAAGATCTACAGAATCATTTCATTGTAAATTATTAAGTTGCCAGAATTTCTTTCTAGAGCAAAGTGGAATAGAAATGCGTAAACAGATGAAACTTTTTTACCTCTAAGATGAACCAAAGTTTTAGGACTGATCTTTCCACTCTGCTGTCCTTTCTTTCCTCATGGGTCCTCCTCCCACACCTATACTGATGTCACATTGAAATTTATGCTGAGGGACCCAGAACTCCTCTCTCAAGCTTCCATGGCTTTGCACATTCCTTTCTCTCTTCCTGAGACGGTCTTCTTGTTATTTTTTTAAAATATTTTACTTATTCATTTTTAACAACTTTATTGAGGTATAATTGGCACACAATAAACTGCACATATTTAATGTATGCAATTTGATGAGTTTTTGTTTTCCAAGTTTATTGATATATAATTGACATATAACATTGTATAAGTTTAAGATGTACAAACATAATGATTTGATATATGTATTTACTACAAACTGATTAGCACAATAAGGTTAGTTAACACATCCATAACCTCACGTAATTGCCACTGTTTTCTGGTGAGCAATTTTGAGATTTACTCTTTACTCTCTCACAACTTTGAAATATACAATACAGTAGTGTTAACTATGGGCACCATGCAGTACATGACATCCCTAAAGTTTATCTAATAACTAGAAGTTGGTGCCCTTTGACCATCTTTACCCATTGCTCCCACCTCCCTCCCTGCCTCTGGTAACCACCAAACTGTTCTTTTTTTCTGTGAGTTTGGCTTTTTTAGATTCCATATGTTAAGTGAGATCATACAATATTTATCTTTATGTCTGCCTTATTTCACTTAGCACAATGCCCCTTAGTTTCATCTGCGTTGTCTCAAATGGCAGGATTTCCTTTTTTATGGCTGAGTAATATTCCATTATATATATATATATATATATCACATTTTATCAGTTTGTTCATCAGTGAACACAGGTTATTTCCATGTCTTGGCTATTGTAAATAATGTTGCAGTGAACATGGAGGTGCAGATATCTCTTCAAGATGGTGATTTCATTTCCTTCAAATATATACCCAGAAGTGAGATTGCTGGATCATATGTAATTTTGATCCAGCAATCTCATACTGTTTTCCATAGTGACTGCACCAATTCACATTCCCACCAACAGTATATAAGTATATAAGGGTTCCCTTTTCTCCACATCCTCATCAGTACTTTTTCTCTCTTGTCTTTTTGATCATAACCATTCTAACAGGTATAAAGTGCTATCTCATTGTGACTTTGATTTGCATTTCCCTGATGATTACTGGTATTGAGCATCTTTTCATATAGCTGTTGGTCATTCAGATATCTTCTTTGGAAAAATGTCTATTAAGGTCCTTTGTCCATCTTATTATTTGTGGACTTTTTGTTTGTTTTTTGCCATTGAGCAGTATGATTTCCTTATCTATTTTGGATATTAGCCTGTTATTAGATATACAGTCTGCAAATATTGATATTTTCTTCTCTTTTGTAGGTTCACTTAGTTGATTGTTTCTTTTGTTGTGTAACTTTTTCATTTGATGTAATCCCACTTGTTTATTTTTGCTTTTGGTGTCATATCCATTACATCTTTGCAAAGAGTAATGTCAAGGAGATTTCCCGTATGTTTTCTTCTAGGAGTTTTTTGGTTCCGGACCTTGCATTTAAGTCTTTGATCCATTTTGAGTTAATTTCTGTGAGTGGTGTAAGATAAGGGTCTAGTTTCATTCTTTTGCGTGTTAAGATGTAGTTTTCCCAGCATAATTTATTGAAGAGACTATCATTTTCCCATACAGTATTTTTGGCTTCCTTGTCAAATTAATTGACCATATATGCATGGGTTTGTCTCTGGGCTCTCAACTCTGTTCTTTTGGTCTCTGTGTCTGTTTTTATGCTAGTATTTTACTGTTTTGATTACTATAGCTTTGTAAATAGTTTGAAATCAGGGAGTGTGATACCTCCAGCTTTGTTCTTCTTTCTCAAGATTACTTTGACTATTCAAGATCTTATGTTTATCTCCATATAAATTTTAGGATTGTTTTTGCTTCTGTAAATAATACCATTGGATTCTTGATAGAGATTGCATTGAAACTATAGATAGCCTTGGGTAGTATGGGCATTTTAACAATATTATTTCTTCTAATACATGTACACAGAATATCTTTACATTTATTTGTGCCTTCTTCAATTTCTTTCATCAGTGTTTTATTGTTTTTTGTGTACAGTTCTTTTATCTCCTTGTTTAAATTTATTCTTAATTATTTTACTGTTTTTGATGCTATTGTAAATGAGATTGTTTTATTTCTTTTTCAGATAGTTCGTTGTTAGTGTACAGAAACACAACTGATTTTTGTATGTTGATTTGGTATCCTGCAACTTCACTGAATTCTTGTATTAGTTCTAAAAATTGTTGGTGGATTCTTTAGGATTTTCTATATTTAAGATCATGTCATCTGCAAACAGGGACAATTTCACTTTTTCCTTCTCAATTTGGGTACATTTTATTTCTTTTTCTTGCCTAATTGCTCTGACTAGTACTTCCATTTCTATGTTGAGTAGGAGTGGTGAGAGTGGGCTCCCTTGTCTTATTCCTGATTTTAGAGGAAAAGCTTTTAATCTTTCACTGTTGAGTATGATGTTAGCTGTGGGCTTGTCTTACATGGCCTTTATTATGTTGAGGTACGTTTCTTCTATACCTAAATTGTTAAGAATTTTTATCATGAATGGATGTTGAATTTTGTCAGATGCTTTTTTTGCATCCATTGAGGTGATTGTATGATTTTTATTTCATTCTATTAATGTGGTATACCACATTGGGTGATTTAAATCCTGACATCCCAGGGATAAATCCCACTTGATAATGGTGTATGATCTTTTAAATATGCTATTAAATTCAGTCTGCTACAATTTTGTTGAGAATTTTTGCATCTATTTTAGGCAAATTGCTGCAATTTTATTTTCTTTTAGTGTGCTAATCTGGCTTTAGTATAATAATTCTGGCCTCATAAAATGTGTATGAAAATGTTGTTTCTGTTCAATTTTTTGGAAGAGTTTGAGAAGGATAGACATTAATTCTTCTTTAAATGTTTTGTAGAATTGTACAGTGAATCTATCTGGTCCTGGGCTTTTCTTTATTAGCAGGTTTTTGGTTACTCCTTCACGCCTTACTCATTGATCTTTTCAGATTTTCTATTTCATCATGATTCAGTCTTGGTAGGTTGTATATTTCTAGGAATTCATCCATTTCTTCTAGGTTGTCCAGTTTGTTGGGGTAGAATTGTTCATAGTAGTCTCTTATGATCTTTTGTGTTTCTGTGGTATCAGTTGTCTCCTTTTCCATTTATAATTTTATATACTTGGATCATCTTTCTTTTTTTCTTGTCTACTCTAGCTAACAGTTTGTCAGTTTTATTTGTATTTTCAAAGAACCAACTCCTAGTTTTGTTAATCTTTTGTATTGTTTTTCTATTTTCTTTTCCATTAGTCTCTGCTCTAATCTTTACTATTTTCTTCCATCTGGTAACTTGGCACAATGACATTGACTCCTTCTTTTCTTTTCTTCTTTTTTATTTTTATATTTTTTAGTGCTGCAGAATACAGTCACTTATCTTTCTCCTAGGTCTACATATGTCAATCCGAACAGTTAATAACAAGTGCCACAAAACTCTTAAGTGAATATAAAATTTAGGGAAATACTGTATTCCCTATACAACAGTACAGATAAAAACAGGTTAAAATAAATTATAAGGGTTTATTTGATGGAGAATAGATGTTTTAAACAGGTGAAGTGTCTCTTGATGGTTGTTTATAGAAAAAAGTAAAACTGCTCCTATAGTCTCTCCTTTGTGATAATATATGGAAGTTTAAGAATAATAGTTTTATCAGTCTCATATCCTACAAGTTAATGTCTCTACCTCCTTCTCCCTAACCAGCTACTCTTCTAAGAGACTTTCTATCAATAAATAAACGTTTAAGGTAATATTCTAAACTTGTTGTAGTCTGGATAAACTCCAGTAACAACACATACCAAATAAAGTTCTTATAATAAAACTTGAAAAGAAACATCAGTAATGGAATCTGCATGGTCCTTAGCTAATCTTTTATACTGTTCTTGTGACATGTGCCCTCCTGTACTTTGAATTATCATTAACTGTACATTTATCTCTCCCTACTAGATTATAAGCACCCTGTGAGCAGGGACTGCTCAATCTTTGATGCTTATCACAATGTTGGACAGTTAGCAAAGAATCAAGAAACATTTAGCTAAACTGAGAGATAGGCCCAGGGAAAAAGCATACAGATCATGCTGACGGCACTAGCTGAATGGAACTGAACTAAGGAAATAGTACTGATTCTAGAATTAGACTCACCTCTTCTCACTCTGCCATGGAGTTAGGTCTTAAATTAAGGGTATTTTGAAAATTTTTAAAAGGTGTTACTTCAGTTTATTAGGTAGTAGATTTTCTGGATTAGATCCATGTTTTTCATATTATTCCTGTATAAAAATATTTTCCAGTTGATAATGTAATTGGGCATAATCCAACTAAATTCTTCAGTGTTTCTAAAAATTTTTCGTGGTTGTTATTAGTTAATACTGCAGTGCTATTTTTCAGTGTTATTCTTAAACATTTAAGGTAATATCATATGAATGATTTTTTCATGATACAACCACTACGATATTTTGAGAAAAAAATGTTTGTGGTTGAATACCTCATGCCTTCAAGAGCAGACTTTGCAGCTGTGTTCAACCGCCCTTATGGGAGGAGTGTTTCACAGTGGTGAGAATCCTGTTACAAACTTCTAGAGAAGGACTGACATTGGCTGCTTTAGATTCCGCTACGATTTCTGATATCGCCTGTGGTTAAAAGGATAATTCAGTTTCACCAAGTGTTTTCCTTTTTTGGACCCAATTGTAAAGCCACTCATTTGCTCTATAATGAGAAAACTTTTTTTTGGCAAAGCCTTTATTAGTTATCCAGCCTCTCTCTCTGCACCTTGTCCACCCTCAGGGCCTCTGGAAGGAAGCAGAACAAATGCACCTTGAGAAAGAAGAGGATGTGATATAGTGTGAATTCCTTCTGAACCAGAAGACAAAAAAGAGGGGAAATCTGCTCCTTAAGTGATGGTGAAATGATGAAGAGGAAAAGGATAAGAAAGTAGGTATGTTTCTTTTTCAATTCACTCTTCTAGAATGAAAGGGAAGGTTGGGGCTCTTAGATCATTTGAAGGGGAAACAAATCCAAGGGGCTTACGCTCCTTTTTCTAACTCGAACTTTGGGAGAAGGCTGCTCACAGGCAGGTCCCATATTAACAATGGAGACCGCAGAGGAACTGCCACCAGCATAATAAAACGCGTGAAGCCCCAGGGCCCATCTGCCAAGGGACAGCCGGATCAGGGCCACTGAACTGTGGAAGCGGCACTGTTGACTGGGGCAGAAAGTGGGTCTGAGTTAGCATTTTCAAGCTTCTGTGTGTCGTGGAAAGGATTCAGAAGCAGGAGGTCCCTGAGGTAAGGGCCAACAAGTCTGCCAGTGAACCACCACGGTGAGAGATCCACTGCTGGGCGGAGGCCCATGAGGTGCCACAGCGTGGCTGAGGCTCAGATGCAGAGGCATCAGCAGCACCAGTCACCAGGGAATGTCCTTCCAGAGTAATGAGAACGAGCCGCAGTTTCACCTGGTACTTTGGAACAAAGACAAGGGAAGCTGCAAATAGAAGCTTGCTGACTGAAGTCTCTCTCTCCCCTTTGCTAAAAAGGCATCCAACTTCCTCTTCATTCACCTGGACACCATCTTGTGGCGGAGCTATGTGTATGTATCTGTGTGCACATATAGTTCATATGTGTGTGCACGTATGTGTGCTGTGTACATGCTTGTGGGAGGGTGGCATGAGCTGCAATCGAAAAGACCGAGTCTTTATCTGAAGTAGGGGCAGTTAGTGCAGTTACTCTTTAAATACTGGAAGAATGACATGCACTCTTAATGAACGAGTGAAAGTATTCTTTTCTTCTACTTCCCAGTTGAATGGTGTGGAAGAAATATTAGCCTATTATAGAAAAAAAATTTTTTACTTCCAAACATGCATAACTGTGGTTGTCACCCTGCAACCCTGAGGTTAAATATACAATTTATTTTGGGAAATAAGAGTAAAATTATATTTAAAAAAATTTTTTTAATTTTAAATTAATTAATTTATTGGCTGTGTTGGGTCTTCGTTGCTGTGTGCAGGCTTTCTCTAGTTGCAGTGGGCGGGGGCTACTCTTTGTTGCCGTGTGTGGGCTTCTAGTTGCAGTGTGTGGGCTTCTCATTGCGGTGGCTTCTCGTTGCGGAGCACAGGCTCTAGGCACGCAGGCTGCAGTAGTTGTGGCACACGGGCTCAGTAGTTGTGGCACATGGGCTCAGTAGTTGTGGCTCGCGGGCTCTGGAGCGTAGGCTCAGTAGTTGTGGCACACGGGCTTAGTTGCTCCGTGGCATGTGGGATCTTCCCAGACCAGGGCTCGAACCCGTGTGCCCTGCATTGGCAGGCGGATTCTTAACCACTGCGCCACCAGGGAAGTCCCAATATATTAAAAATTTTATGTGTTTGTTTCTAAAAATGGAATCCATTACTATGGCCACATCCATCCAATTTTCTGTCAGGATATTCATGCTCTTTCTGTAGAAATAGTCATCAGTGTCTGAGAAGAAGATGAAGGGCATTTCTCTGTGACGTGATTTTGTTTTCTTCGGGCTGTGCTTTTGTGGATCCAGTTTATCTTGCCACCTCTGGTCCTCCTTTGGGCTCTTTCACACTTTGAAGGAGACAAGTTGAACAAGACAGGATCCCTGTGCTCGAGGATTTTATGCCTTATTAAGGGAAAGAAGACAAATCTCTAAAATCAGGAAGTAAGGCAGTGTGTGACAAGTGCCAGGTGAACGGAGCAAACGAAGCATATGCCTCAGGCAGGGGCGACCGAGTCTTCCTGGATTTATTTTCACTTAAGTTACATCCCAAGCACCCTGCCTGTATATCATGAAGAGAAAAATAAATGATAAAGGAAGATTTCTAAGGCCAGATGATTTAACAGACCCTTTAAAAGAATTAGTAAAAAACATATTTTGGTTCACAGCAACAGCTGTATAGAGAAACTAGGTTTTCCCAGTTTTTGTATATTTGATTTTACATGTTCCAGAATAAATGGGTTTTCTTTTGACTTTCACTTTGATTTTCTTCTCTATTCTTTCCACTTCTGCTGACCTATGCAAACACCCCTTCGTTCTATCTGATCCACAAGGCCTCTGGGTCACCTCTGAAAAAGACTGGCCTCTAGAGCTTCCCTCAAAGGAGAGGAAGCAAGCTGGCATGGGACTATGGTCCCTGGTGGCGAAATTTTTGACCCTGGGATTCCCATAGTCATAAAATTCTTATTTTTGGAATACTACGTAGCTATTTCAAGAGCAGGCTGAGTTCTTTCTAGGAGTTGTAATACACAGCATTACTTTTTCCGTGAGAAAGTAAGCTAAGCCCCTCAGGGAAGCTGTGGGAATAATAGCCACAGTGTTATAACTAATCTACTTTAAAAGTCAAATTCTTAAAAGATGGATTTTACAATTTTTAAGTCATATTATTTTCACAGTTGAAGCACTCAGGGTAAAGGGGCATCCAGGGTATTTTGAAAAGATTATACACTGTATTTTGTCAGAACATTTTTTCCCTATGATTTCATAGCCTCTCCTTCATAGAAGCGTAAATTTTTTTTCCTTTTCTCCCCGTTTTCTTGCTCTTGTAACTGTACTCAGCGGTCTTGGGGAGAGGAAAGAGTTTAAAGATGCTCCAGCAATTTGCTGATCTATAGTTAGATTTTGTGTTTCCTATTTAAAGTGTGTAATACTTTGTAAATGCACTGATATCTGGGCTAGATGCCCAGTGGAAATTTCAGAAACAGAAGACAGTGTGTCTCTGTACCTTGTTTCAAATAACTCTCCTCGCTTCTTTAGGGAGATATAATAGGCATTCACATTAGGCCAGGAGGTTATTAGATCTCCATGAGGCTCCGTCCAGCTACATGCCATGAATATTATTCTGTCAACACAAATGTCATTAGGATCTGCTAAAACTGAATTACTCTTAGCAGTTTTACAGCTGTCTCACAACATTTGACAACTACCAAGAAACGCATCTTGGTATCAATGAGAATTCTTCACTGGGCTGATTTATATTTCAAAACCGTGGGAAATGAAAGTGGAATAATGGTATCACTGTTTCAATGTATAATGTTTACAAAATAAGTATTGAGTTTTTTCTCTCCAAGTCTGGGATTGATTTTTATATGCCCTCCACACCCCTCTCCCAGTACCTTTATAGCCCTGGCGACTCTAAGTAAGTTGCAGGAAAATTACTTCTCTACTGTTTCAGGATACTTTTCTTATCTGACTGCCACAGCTGTCATGTATCAATCAAATGCTCTTATTTAAGATGTCTATGGCTGGAAACATTATTGCTTGTGTTCTTCAGCAGCTGAAGAACATTATCATAGTATTTTTGTGAATTTAATTCATTTCTTCTCTTTTGCTTCACTACGCTTTTAATGTCTAGTTCTCTCTCAAACAAACTAACATAGATGATCTTCAGTCTCCTCATATGATTCCTCTGTCTACTGTTAATATTAAATCCCAAAGAAAAATTGAATTTCGGATTTTAAAAGAATCTGAGCTTCACAACTTGCTCTTAGATTGCAATATTCCTAATGTGAACCCACAAATAATGCCAATCCTTTTCATTATTAGTAATGAATCTTCAAGGTCAGTGTTCCAGCTCCCAAGATACTCAGCAGTAAATATCTCGACATATTCTTCTCCACGTTGTTCTGTTTGCTTTCTTCAAAATTAGATGCCCTTAAAATGCACATAGAAAGTGAAATATTGCATAGAATGAAACACAATGGTATCCATTTGAAAACACATAAGATTAAAGACTTTGCATGCAGTTAAATTCTGTATACTTATATTTCCTTTAAAAATTACTACAGTTCAGTTTTCCCTTTAGTTAATATTATTTATTCCATCTGAGGGTTCTTTTTGTCTAAAGTATACATTCTGAGATTAAATAAAACAGAATGCAGTCAAACTATTGCATAGAAGACAGTAAATTAGTATTTTACAGTACGTTGTTCAAGATCTAGAAGGATCTACACCAGTAGAAATTTTATTAAATATTCTTGTTTAATATATGTAATCAACTCTGTTCACATTATTTTTAAAATGTGACTCGGGTATCTAGCATACTTTCATAACATTCTCAGGTAAATTAAAATTATTTTTAACATCATTTTATCTTGTTACTGAGTCTTAGAATGAGGTAAAAGTTAGTTTATTTGTCACAAGAATCAGGGCAGACTATTAGTGAAGGTTATGGAAATAGCAGAACTTTACATGGAACACTGCAAGTTTTCTGCTTCATAAAATTTCCCCCAAAATTATTTGTGTGAGAAATAGATCATCAGTTAAGTAAATGATAAATATCAGGTGAGGGTCAAAGTTATTACAGAAAGAAAACACCCAAAGCCATGGTGGAAAACACTGCAAATCTTATAATAGACAAGAATGCATTACGAAATTATTTCCCACAATGCTTCAGAGACTGCAAAAAAGCCCACGGTGTCAGGTAGAAAGAAATAGAAAACCCAGCCATTATTTTGAGGATTTGATCAAACTAGACACTCAACTGGGATAATTTTAGCCAAATTTCTCCCACTTTCTCCACTGTAGAACTATTCTTTAGTTAAGTTCCTTTTCCTGTCTGAGTTGTCAGAATAATTGGTTCAGCTCAAGGCTTTCCCTTTTCCAGCTCTACAGTGGATTATTCCTAACACCTAACTTCTGAGTATCTGGGTGTCATGTTGTGTTGGTTTAAAAAGACTTTCTATTCACAACACCTATGTCAAACAGCATAAAAATATGAACAAGTGTCTTTCAAAATATATAATTGCTGGTATTACTAGAGAAGATCCTGTTAATTTTGGAGGAAGATGTTGGATTAGTTCTGAAAGTGAGGAACTAATTAAAGGAATTGGCATCGGGTTTGGAGTGTCAGAGAATGAAATTTTGCTTTATTTGGAGGGAGGAGTCTTGGTTTACAAGTAATAACAGATTATAGAAATGTAGAATAAAAGGTTGGGAGGACCAAATTCAATTAGATTTCATACTACAAGTTAACTGGAAGCTACTAGAAGGTCTACACTAAAACAAGAGAAAGGAAATGTAAAGAGATGGTTTTTATAAGACAAATAAAAAATGTGTAGCACTTACAAGCTTTTCAAAATATGTGTTCACATCAGAATGACTTTAGAACATACTACATACTCTGTTTATTCTTAGAGATGTATTCTAAAGTTAAAGAATGCAGGGGAGGCTTCCCTGGTGGTGCAGTAGTTAAGGATCCGCCTGCCAATGCAGGGGACACGGGTTCGAGCCCTGGTCTGGGAAGATCCCACATGCCATGGAGCGACTAAGCCCATGCGCCACAACTACTGAGCCTGCGCTCTAGAGCCCGCGAGCCACAACTACTGAAGCCCGCACACCTAGAGCCCGTGCTCTGCAGCTAGAGAAGCCACCGCACCCACAACAAAGAGTAGCTCCCACTCACCGCAATTAGAGAAAGCCTTTGTGCAGCAACAAAGATCCAACTCAGCCCAAAATAAAAATAAATAAATTAATTTTTAAAAAATGCAGGGGAATCTTAAAATTATCTTGGTTGTTTTGTGTTCATAGTAATTGTCGTATTATTTAAGACCCAAGAGTTGCAATAAAGTAGGAGAGATATATGTATAAAATTTTTTTAAAGTCAAATAAAACCATGTAATGTTAAAAGTTGAAAATACCAAATAAAAATATAATTTTACAAGATAAATTTTCTAGCTCTCTCCATTGAAAAAAATCCAGAAACAATAATGTTCCTTGTAGAAATCAGCACTCCTCACACCCAGATTTCATTTTCTAATTATTATTCATACTGAAGGAATCAGAGACCCTTAGGAAATGGCTGATTCTAAAGGAGGGAGTGGGAGGGAGGTGGCAGGGTGTGGTGACAGCCTGAGCCTTTAACACCGTGAGTGTTTTACATATTCTGAGAGAGAAAGTATTCAAGGACAATTGGGTTGTGTTAAAAGGATGCAGTTGCCAGCCTGAAGTGACCCCTCCTGATCCAAACTGGGAGAGTTCAAACATCAATAATAATAATAATAACAATAACTATAATTCATTGGAATCTATTATATAAATACATATCATTGAGTTAATAGTAATACTAAGAAAAGACACTATAAATCAAACAAACTCATTTATCACCACTGGAGATGAATAATATACCAATTCCTTACTTTGAAGATTGGTAATTAAAAGATGAGAACAAAATAGAATATCCTGGCTTTTCAATAAGAACTGTAGATTCAAGGATTTTTAAAAAGTGACCCTAGTTAATAAAAAAAAAAGTTTTTACTTATTTACAGAATAATAATAATAAATGTAAAAAAAAGTAGAATTAGAAAATCACCATTTGCTAATCTTAATGAAAAACCTAAGGGAAGAGACTTCAATGGATGGTAACACTTTTCGGGAAAATGTTGGTAAAAAAATATTCACATAATGCTAAGTATGTCTCCACAGATTACTTGTTAATTGCAAAGGAGAAAACATACATTTATGGTGGACAGATCTGACTAATGACATTAATCCAGTGGCACCACTTAATCATGAACAACTCAGACATTCTGTAAATTAAATGCAACAAGAAAATCGATTTTCTCCATGAACTATTTTTCACAAAAGTATTTAACTTGTATCTAATCATGATGTGAGTTTTAAATTTCAGCTTATAGAAAATACAGGTGATAGAGAAACATAAATCATAAATGAAAACACAGTCAGACAAACACAGAATGCTTAAGACATTCTATAGGACATTGGGTCTGATATCTTAAAAAAGTTAATAGCTTGGGGAGGAAAAAAAAGAGGGAGAAACTACTTGATTTAGAAAGACTTAAGAGACAAACAAATGTATTGAGTACTTTTTGATTGAATCCTGGTGGACAGACATTTGGGAAAACTGGAATATAGACCAGGTATTTGACGTTATTAGGGAATTATTGTTGATTTTGTTAGGTATATGATCATACTAGGAGAGCATTTCTTCTCATACTAGAGAATTTAGGGGAAAGAATCATGATATCTGTAAATTATTTTAAATGATATAGCCAAAAAGATAAACATAAGTAATGATACAAGCATAGATTTGGATATAGAATATAGATCTAGATTAACAGAAAAGACAAAATGTTAACAGGTGTTGAATCTGGATGGTAAGTATATAAGTCTTTTTTGCGTATTTTTTTCTGTTTTTCTGTATGTTTTAAAATTGTTATGATACAATAGTTTTTGTTTCTTTAAGAATGTGTCTAGAGTAATGAAAATAAAAACAAAAATAAACAAATGGGACCTAATTAAATTTAAAAGCGTTTGCACAGCAAAGTAAACCATAAACATAACAAAAAGACAACCCTCAGAATGGGAGAAAATATTTGCAAATGAAGCAACTGACAAGGGATTAATCTCCAAAATATACAAGCAGCTCATGCAGCTCAATATCAAAAAAACAAACAACCGAATCAAGAAATGGGCAGAAGACCTAAATAGACATTTCTCCAAAGAAGACATACAGATGGCCAACAAACACATGAAAGGATGCTCAACATCACTAATTACTAGAGAAATGCAAATCAAAACTACAATGAGTCAGAATTCTCCCACCAGTCCAAATGGCCATCATCAAAAAATCTACAAACAATAAATGCTGGAGAGGGTGTGGAGAAAAGGGAACCCTGCTACACTGTTGGTGGGAATGTAAATTGATACAGCCACTATGGAGAACAGTATGGAGGTTCCTTAAAAAACTAAAAATAGAGCTACCATATAACCCAGCAATGCCACTACTGGGCATATACCCAGAGAAAACCATAATTCAAAAAGATACATGCACCCCAATGTTCATTGCAGCACTATTTACAATAGCCAGGACATGGAAGCAACCTAAATGTCCATCGACAGAGGAATGGATAAAGAAGATGTGGTACCTGTATACAATGGAGTATTACTCAGTCATAAAAAGAATGAAATAGTACCATTTGCAGAGACGTGGATGGTCCCAGAGACTGTCATACAGAGTGAAGTAAGTTAGAAAGAGAAAAACAAGTATCATATAATATCGCTTATATGTGGAATCTGGAAAATGGTAGAGATTAACTTATTTGCAAAACAGAAATGGAGTCACAGATGTAGAGAACAAACTTATGGTTACCAAGGGGGGAAGAGGGGGTGGGATGAACTGGGAGATTGGGATTGACATATATACACAACTATGTATAGAATAGATAGCTAATGAGAACCTACTGTATAGCACAGGGAACTCTACTCAATGCTCTATAGTGATCTAAATGGGAAGGAAATCGAAAAAAGAGTAGATATATGTATACATATGACTGATTCATTTTGTTATACAGCAAGAAACTAACAACATTGTAAAGCACATATACTCCAATAAAAATTATTACAAAATTAAAAAATAAAAAAGAAGTATAATTGACCCACAGCATGTTAGTTATGTTAGGTCCTGTTACACAACATAGTGATTCACTGTTCCTACACATTTCAAAATGATCTCCACAATAACTCTAATTACAGTATGTCGCCATACAAAGATATTATATAGTTATTGACTATATTCCCCACAGAGTATATTTCATGCCCTTGACTCATTTATTTTGCAACTGGAAGTCTGTACTTCTTAATCTCTCTCATCTATTTCTTTCCTCCCCCGACTCCCCTCCAAAAAAAAAAAAAAAATGTGTGTAATCGTAAAGCCCCAGAAGTTACAATAAAAGGTACCATAGCTCCATTCTCTCAAAGCCTTTGCATTAGAGATTTGAATAGTCTGCTTCTAGGATTGAAGTTCAAAGAGATAAACATTTGACTTGGGCAAATCAGTAGCTCTAAAGGGAGCTCTGTATTGGAAACACTGGAATGCGTACCTGTAAAATGAACAGTATGTAATTGCTTCAACACTTATCTGTAGGACTTTAGAATATCCTGAAGGATTCTTGATTCTAGAAGTTCTCTGGGTGTAGTTTAAAAGTGGGATGGCCCCAGATGAGTCTGCACTCTCTCCCTGAGCCTTCCTGGAGCCATGCTGTCCCGGTGCAAGTCCTCCAGGCTAGCACATGTCTGGGATCCTACCTCCCAGCCCAGATATTCCTAAACCAAAGGGAAAGCACTAACTGTCTTGGAATTTGCTTTTGCTTCCAAGAGAGTGGGAGGAGAGCTCCTAAAGGTCTCATAGCCAGGCTATCCAGTGCCCCACATCAAAATTCCCTGGGATGTCAGGTCAGTCAGATTCTTCAGCTCAGTTAACACTTGACTAGTCTGTAAATGTCCTGTCATTGGGAAAATACATGACAGAAAGTGTCTTGTCCATAAACTTCCACCTCGAGTCCAAGCACTATAAATCAGCTGTGCTTTCAGCAGCCTCTTTTTAACCATTCCAGACTTATGACTGATTCTCTGCTTCCTAGTTCTTTGAATAGTAATTTCAGTGAGGGTCAATTATTTTATTGGGAAACATGTTTTTTACTAGACAGGAAATTCTTTTTATCTTACTAAAGTTGGAACATCATAGTTTAGACATTTCCATTCTCTAAAACATAAAACACCTAGTGCATAGCTGTTACCCTAACTACTAAATCAAAATGCTCCTCTAAGGTAGAATATATTAGTACTTAGAAAACTCACTAGGTCAGAAAATATTCACTAACCTCCTACAGCCTGAAGAGTACAGTGGCGGTCACTTAGGGGACTGTCAGTATTAGCTTGATTCCATGTCCTCAGGGAGTTACAAACATCTGTGGGAGAGAAGGTAATCAATCTAATAAGTCTTTCTTGAATTTCTCCATAAAATATTAATTTTGCTCATATAGATTTTTTAAAATAAATTTATTGATTGATTTACTTATTTTTGGCTGTGTTGGGTCTTCGTTGCGGCGTGCGGGTTTTCTCTAATTGTGGCGAGTGGGGGCTGTTCTTCCTCGAGGTGCGCGGGCTTCTCATTGCGGTGGCTTCTCTTCTTGCAGAGCACAGGCTCTAGAGCGCAAGCTCAGTAGTTGTGGCGCATGGGCCTAGTTGCTCTGTGCCATGTGGGATCTTCCCGGACCAGGGCTCGAACCTGTGTACCCTGCACTGGCTCATATAGATTTTGTGTTTGGTCTCTTCAAAACTTCAATTCTGAAAGTTTAAAAAAATGAACGTCATTTTTGATAATGGTATGTATACATACACTTTCTGTAATCTTTTATTCTTAAATATCATGAAAAAATCTTAAAGGTGTCATATTTAGTCACTAAGAAAAAATATGAATAAACTATCAGAGTTTGGGGCATGCTGGTACATGTATTAAGAAGTAAAATCTGATTCTTCTAGGCCCAAGCAGTTGAATTTAGTTGGCAGTTTCAGAAAATGAATTGCCTAGTCATTACCTGTTGCTTTTCAAATTATATATATATATTTCAAATTATATATATCAGTGTTTAGTAGTTCATATTTATCAAAGCTTCTAAGCAATCTCTATTCAGTATCCAGTGTAATAATTTCTGAAGAAAAACATTTGATTGTGCCACTCCCCCGTTAAAGTGCTTTTATGGATTTGTACTGATTGTAGGATAAAAGCAAATCTAACATAGTCCATGGATTTACCACCGTAGCTGCATCCCAAACCACACTTGCTCTCATTCCTCGCTCTAGCTGCCCAGGCTCCCTTTGATCAAGACTTGCCGCAGGTTCTGCACACAATGCTGTATCTATTTGGAAGGTACTACTTTCCTTTCTCACCTACTTAGCTCCTTGTTCATTCTTTAGCTCTCAGCTGAACTATCTTTCCCTCCAAGATCCTTTCCCTGACCGCCCTTAGATCAATCCCCCTAATACATAGAGTAACTTTATCTTTTTGTCACACCACTTTCCATATTTGGAGTTGTACATATCTATTGTGTGGTCAATATCTTTCTTCCCCACCAGAGCATAAGTACAGAGTCAAAGCCCGTGTCTGACTGGTTCACCGCTATACCCAGCATTCAGCATGGAGTGTCCCACACAGAAGATCTTCATATATCCTTGTTGAATGAATGAATGATAAACCCTCCCATTTCCTTAAATGCACTGTGCTAATATGCTCTGCACACTTCCTCATGCCCTGGGCGTGTGCACTGCTCCCTTCTTTGAGGTCTGCAGCCATCTCCCCAAAAGGGAGTTGCAGCAGTGGTGGTGGTGGTAATGGCAGTGACAGTGATGGTTCATAGACTGGGTTTGTGCTTGGTGGAAAGTGACATCACACAATTCCCATGGGGTTGGAAGGAGAGACAACTCTGGGGCTCCTAAAAACCTCATATTGTTAGGAACAAACTTCCTTTCTAAGTCTGCTGCTTTTATGGTTTATGTCAATTCCAACTTCAATACAGTCAGATTCCCCTGTATCTCATTCAGGTTAAATTTAAAATTCTGTATCTGACCCAATCTACAACCTTGTTACAATGGACTGAATGCTTGTCCCCCACATATTCTTAGGTTGAAATCCTAAACACCCCCCCCACAAGGTTATGGTTTTTTTAGGAGGTGGGGACTTTGGGAGGTGATGAGGTCATGAGGGTAGAACCCTACGAATGGGATTAGTGCCCTTATAAAAAAGCCAGAGAGGGTTCCCCCGCCCTTTTACCATGTGAGGTTACAGCATGAAGACGGCCATCTACGATCTGGGAAGGGGGCCCTCACCAGATACTGAATCCATCAGTGCTTTCATCCTGCACTTCCCAGCTGCCAGAACTGTGAGAAACGTTTGTTGTTTAAAAGACACCCAGTTTATGGTATGTGGTCACAGCAATCCAAGTGAACTAAGACACTTGTACAATACATATAAAATCTTTCAACTATTCAAGTTATTATATTAAGCTCAGTGGCTTTGGAGTGGGCCCCTAGAAATCCTCTAAGGATTTTTTTTTTAAATTAATTTATTTATTTATTTTTGGCTGTGTTGGGTCTTCGCCTCTGCGCAAGGGCTCTTTCCAGTTGCGGCGAGCAGGGGCCACTCTTCATCGCGGTGCGCGGGCCTCTCACTATCGTGGCCTCTCTTGTTGCGGAGCACAGGCTCCAGACGCGCAGGCTCAGTAGTCGTGGCTCACGGGCCCAGCCGCTCCGCGGCATGTGGGATCCTCCCAGAGCAGGGCACGAACCCGTGTCCCCTGCATCGGCAGGCGGATTCCCAACCACTGCGCCACCAGGGAAGCCCCAAGGATTTTTTAAATATCATGTTTTTTGGCTTGTCCTGTATTTTTGATGATAAGGGTTTTTGAGAAACTTTTCATTTCTAAGCACTGACCAAAAATCTTGAGTTCTTTTAGTGAAGAGACTGTAAAAATCTCTTGATTGTACTAGAAATTTCCTCCCTGCATTTTTAATCAGAGCCATTGCAGTGAAAAAAATATTGACATCCAGACACTTTGTTTTCATGTTATTTATTTTGATGCTTATTTATGTGTATATGTGATGTCTGTCTCCCAGAATTTCTTATAAATAATCTGAAATTGATTTACCATGTAGTTGCTAACTTTGTTCCAGATGCACCAATAATTAAAATTAAAAAAAAACAAAATTTCTCAGGGATTGTGTGATACACATGAAGCCATCGTACCACTTGGGAAAACTGTCAGTGGAAAGTTCATTGTGTGGGGTGGCTGGGGCATAAGGTGTCTGCTTTTTAAAGAAATAGTTCTATTTTGGGAAAAATATTTCAGGCTGTAGAAAGGATGTTTCATAAGGCACTGCAGAGATAGGAGTTGATAGCTCCTTTGAGACTCTATCATTAGACAGAAGAACTTGTACTATCCACACCATAACTCCTAAATTCCTCACTGAGCCTTCTCCCCTTGAGTCTTATAGTGGCTGTTCATAGTAATTATGGCTGAGTGAGGGTCACCTCTTGCTTCAGGTGGAGGAACTAATGCTGATTTATGGGTCAGCTTCTCCTGTCTGTGCTGTTGTTGAAAGGCTTTTTGCCCCCCTTCACCTTCCACTATGATAAAATGAGGAATTTTAGGCCCAGTCCCTGAATGCAATTAATGATAAGGATGACTACTCTTTGGATTCAGAATTCCTAAAGTACCTCGTGGGAACTTCACGAGAAACAGAATTGTTCTTGATTATAAATACAATTAAAGTCATATTGTGAGTATCTAATAGGAGAGTATTTAATAAGATACTCTCAAGATGATCTTAATTGTATCAAGAGAAGAGAAAGAAGGAAGAGGAGAGAGAGGTTACTTTTGATCCCTGATTATTATGGAACTAATGATAATATTAACATTTAATTTTAAAATCTACATGTGCTTTTTTATAAGATGAAAGGAAAACTTCAGTGCCCATCAGAAAAGTTTCTCAAAGAAGAATTCAATGGAAAGATATAAGATGAATGCTCTGGACTAACTGGGTAAAATACAATATGTGCAACAGCATGCTTCTCAAGAGTCTTAAAAGGTATTCTACACTTAAAAAGCAAATATTCAGTGCTCTGCATGCATTTAAAATATGAATAATTTCTTTACTGTGGAAGAATGTTTGATTTTTATATCAGGAGATTTAAGTTAATATTTTACACTTTAAAAAATGTTTAAAGTATTAAATTTTTTTTATTAGTTTGATTTTTGTATTAGTTTGATTATTTTAGTCACTAGAAAATAAACTGAAACAAAAATTGTATCTATGATTTGTAAATAATAGCATAAAATACTTTTTCCTACTGTGGATTGACATTTAACTTTATTTCGTTCTTATAATTTGACTGTGAATTTCCTTGTGTGTTCTCTCCTAATTTGTCATTAAATATTGGAATCCTCCTTTAACCCATATAATCATAAATAAAGGGAATTCTCCCTGAAATCAAAAGGATCTCCTTTGAATATCTCTATTATTTTATTGCTGGTTCTGATATGTTCACAACTGTAGACTATATAGCAGGATCTTAACATTGTAAAGCTTGTTTACATATCAGCGTTCCCCATGTTAATCAGTCTGATAACTCTTTTGATACAACAGATTCTGCTTTTATAGTGATAAACTGATCAAAATATGTTTTTAAAAAAGCCTTCTGGCATTTTTTTTCTTATTCATTAGCTTCTCATTATGACTGATAAATATTCCAAGAAGTAAAGGTATTGTTTTACCATATATATGCTACCACATATTTTTAAGTCACTCTTTATTGAGTGTCAGGTCCTATATTAAGGGACTGCCTTCAAAAACTGTATTCCTTCAAATAAAGCAGTTAATAATAAAATAATACAAAAAACTGGCAAGTATGAAAGGTACTTAAATAATTATTCTTATCTATTTAAATAAGAAAATTTACATAATGTGTGCAGTATAGTACAGGCATACCTCAGAGATATTGTGGGTTCAGTTCCAGACCACCAAAATAAAGTGAATATTGAAATAAAGTGAGTCTCACAAATTTTTTGGTTTCCCAGTGCCTATAAAAGTTACATTTACACTATACTGTAGTCTTGTGTGCAATAGCATTATGTCTAAAAAAAAAAAGTACAACCTTAATTTAAAAATACTTCATTGCGGGGGCTTCCCTGGTGGCGCAGTGGTTAAGAATCTGCCTGCCAATGCAGGGGACACGGGTTCGAGCCCTGGTCTGGGAAGATCCCACATGCCGCGGAGCAACTAAGCCCATGAGCCACAACTACTGAGCCTGCGCGTCTGGAGCCTGTGCTCCGCAACGGGAGAGGCCGCGACAGTGAGAAGCCCATGCACTGTGATGAAGAGTGGCCCCCACTCGCTGCAACTGGAGAAAGCCCTCGCACAGAAACGAAGACCCAACACAGCCAAAAATAAATAAAATAAATTAAAAAAAAAAAACTTCATTGCTAAAAGGTGCTACCATCATCTGAGCCTTCATCGAGTTGTAATCTTTTGCCACAGTAACATCAAAGATCACCAGTCACAGATCATAATAACAAATATAATACTAATAAGTTTGAAATATTTCAAGAATTACCGAAATGCGACACAGAGGCATGAAGTGAGCAAAAACTATTGGAAAAATGGCACCATAAGACTGCTCGATGCAAGGTTATCATAAATCTTCAATTTGTAAAAAACGCAGTATCTTTGAAGCATAATAAGGCAAATTGCAATAAAACAAGGTATGCCTGTACCTAGCATAATCATATAATTAAAACAATAAGTGGTGGGACTTCCCTGGTGGCACAGTGGTTAAGAATCCACCTGTCAATGCAGGGGACACGGGTTCGAGCCCTGGTCCGGGAAGATCCCACATGCCGCGGAGCAACTAAGCTTGTGCGCCACAACTACTGAGCCTGTGCTCTAAAGCCTGCGAGCCACAACTAGTGAGCCCGCGCACCTAGAGCCTGTGCTCCGCAGCAACAGAAGCCACCGCAATGAGAAGCCTGCGCACCGCAACGAAGAGTAGCAGCCAAAAATAAATAAATTAATTAATTAAAAAAAAATAAAACAATAAGTGGTCACAACTTTTAACTAAATAGAAAAGTGGGGTTTTGCAGATGTATTAGTCAGGAAAAGCTAACTTCTATAAAGACACTGGTCCAAAAATCTCAGTTATTTAACAAAATAAAGGTTTAACTCTTGCATCTGTCAGAGTCCTATCAGCAGGGTCAAGATGAAGGATGGTGTCTCTGTTCCATGAAGTTACTCTGGGACGTAGGTTCCTTCTTTGCTGTGGATCTGAAATCTTTGGACTCCTCCACTGGAGGCCTCCACCTTTGCCCAGCAGATGAGGAAACAGGATCCTGTAAGGTGTTATAGAAGTCAAACCTGCAAGTGGTGTAAATCACTTCTACACACATGGGTCATATAGCCCCACCCTAACTGTAAGCAAGACTGGGAAACAGTCTCATGGTGTGCCCAAAAGGAAAATGAGAAAGGTTTGGTGGCCGTATAGCTTTGTCTCTGCCTCAGGAAAGCAAAATACATCATTGTCAAAATCATGAATGGGGATTGGAGTTTTGGCAATGAAATTGAAACCCCAGTAACTAGGGATAATGTCAGAGGTGAGAATAAAATTCCTCCCTTCAAGAAGAAAACTAGCCTTGTTTCCAAAATTATAAAATGAGTTACCAAAGATTACTTATTTATTTTAGTATAAAAATATGTCGTACTAGTTTGTCCTCTTTTACGATGCCAGGGTAGGCTAAGCCCGAGTTTTTTAATTACAATAGTGATTTTGTTGCAAATTTAAATAAAACTGGAGGGTTTAATAAATGTCCAATTTATGACATCGTTTTAAGGGGCTATTAATTCACACCTTATTAAATGTGAATATTATAAAATTAGCTTATTTTTATAAATAAAACGAGTTTTCTTAAATTGTAAATTGTGTCATTCTTGAAAGGAAGAAAAAGACTAATGATACTATCCTGTGCCCAAATATAATAGAAGCAGCAGTTGAAAAATTGTCTTCCTCCAACTTTGCCAATGTACACAATTTCTGAGATACATCACCACACTCTATTTACTGTCCTTGGCTTGGCTTCAACTGGAGAGAGCCAATTCCTTCTGAAACAGCCAGAAATTTGTGGCAACCTTATTACAAATGGTCTATTTTTTTCTCATGGAAATATTTTACTCCCTATATTTTTCCATACTATGACTTTAAGAAGAACTTTGTTCCAAGATGGTGGCTGTTGAACATCTCTACTGTTACGCTTACCTACTAAGCTCTAAGAAAATAATTTCCAGAAGGGAATTTGTAATTTTAGTACTGTTGATATTTTAATTCAAATTCCAAATTTCATTCATCCATGCATTTATTTAATCACTCCAGAATATCTGTGGCTTATCATCTATGGGACAGGCACTGCGTTTAGGGAATCTAACTTGAACAGATCCTGACTCTGACTCATACTCTTCTCGGGGAGACAAACAAATAATCAAATAAAATAAAATCCAGACTGTGAAAAGTGTTACAAAGAACAAAGATGGTATTTCTGGGTCCTTATTTAATAATAATTAGGTCTTTAAAATAGAGGGAAAAACATCTATAGAATTTACTTTAAGATGGTTTGGAGTAGGGAGCCCTTTATGGAAGTAAGGGTTAAACAGACTCAGATAAGAAAGATCCAGTCATATGAAAAGACAAGAGAAGAGAAACTTTGAAGATCATGAGATTGGAAAGTTTGGTGTACGAATGGAACAGTGAGTTCAGTGGCTGGGGAAATGGGGTGACTAGAAAGAAAAGCAGGGGTCAGGCCATGTAGGGCCCTCTCAGTCATGGGAAGCCACTGAAAGACTTTAGTGGGAAGTGTCTTGCTCCTAGGATAGGATTTACATACATTTATTTTTTATTTATTTATTTATTTTAACGTTTTATTTTTGGCTGCGTTGGGTCTTTGTTGCTACGCACAGGTTTTCTCTGGTTGCAGCGAGCGGGGACTACTCTTTGCTGCAGGGTGCGGCCTTCTCATTGTGGTGGCTTCTCTTGTTGTGGAGCATGGGCTCTAGGCATGCGGACTTCAGTAGTTGGAGCACATGGGCTCAGTAGTTGCAGCACGTGGGCCCTAGAATGCACGGGCTTCAGTAGTTGCAGCACGTGGGCTTCAGTAGTTGTGGCATGCGGGCTCAGTAGTTGTGGCACACGGGCTTAGGTGCTCTGCGGCATGTGGGATCTTCCTGGACCAGGGATCGAACCTGTGTCCCCTGCATTGGCAGGTGGATTCTTAACCACCACACCACCAGGGGAGTCCCAGGATTTACATTTTAAAAAATTATTTTTTCAGCTTCATGGTTGAGAAGGTTGAAAAGGGCAAGAGTAGACATCAGGAGAACAGTGAATGAATAATCCAGGAACAACATAACTGTGGGTTGGACCAGGGTGATGCAAGTGGAGGTGGAGGAAAGTAGGTGAGTATAAGATCGATATGGAAAGAAGCACCAAGAGAGGCTGAGGAGTGGTTGTGAGGGATGAGAGAAGGGAGGGGTCAAAGGGGAATCTTGGGTTCTTGGCTGGTAACTAAATGAATGACAGCACCATTCCCTGAAATGTAGATGACCATGACAGGATATGTCTGGGAAAGTCAGACAACATATTTGGGACAATCAAGCTATCTGGGATGCTTAAGAGGCATTCATTGCAGATTTCAAATGGATATAAGCCTAGATTTAGGAGGGCATTTTGGGTTAAAGGTATAATTAGTATTTCTCAGCCTACAGATGGTATCTACATTCATGGGGATAGTTGAGATCAACTGGGGCAGAGTGTATATGAGTAAGAAAAGAATGCTTAGAACCTAGCTGTAAGATACTTCAATATTTAAAAGGTAAGTAGAGGAGGAGGTTCATGCATAGAGTCTGTATCCAAATGGCAGTGACTGAAAGAAAATGGCATTAAAATCAATCACATTTTCTCTTTACCAGGAACTGTCTAAATTGTGGATGCTTGAGAAAATAGAAGAGGTGTGATCATGTGTACTCTCCAGATATCTGGGTCAGGTTCTTTATTGCAAAAGTCATAAAATGCTGTTTTAATGTTCATAACAGACTTCCTACCTAATGTATCTTATAATGTTCACGTGTATTAAGATTTCCACAAAACCATTACCGTTTTTATTTATTTTGTCTAGATGTAAAGCAGACAGCATGTCACATTACACGTATTGTTAAAATTCCTGCAGCCTAATGTATACAGATTTGTGAATTTTGAATGATTTGAAGTTCATGAATATCTCAAGGTTGGTTTGTTTTGTCTTGTTCAGACCCTGGATATCATGTTTTTGCAGTTTAATATATTTCTTGAGTGGAAAGAAATGTTTAGATTTCCAGCTAGATATAAGATCGTCAGAGAGAAAAAAAAGAAAGATTATCAGAGAGAATAGAAGTTAAACACATAGAGAAACAAAGGTAACACGTCTTGAAAAATATTTTTAAAAACCTTCAAATAGTCTAGACAAATGCATTCAAAGTGTTCTACTGTTATTCAAAACCCTAGAGAAAAAAAGGTTAGCTTTGGGGAAAATTAATGTATTTTGTGGGCTTCGACATAAAATGATTGCTTAGTACTCCATTTTTTAGAAAACATATAACTTTTTGAACAGTACTTATAACTTTTTGAACAGTACTACAATAGAAATATAATATACGGAAATTTTAATTTGATAATTTTTACCTCATATGCCATTTCCATAAAAACCTGATTATCCACACCTGTCAAGTCGACAGGCGAGAAAGTCAACTTGCTCTTGAATGCTAAAGACTATTTCAGACCCTTGCGTTGTCCCGTTAATCCAATCCGTTTTGCATGCTTCTTACATGCCTTTTAGAAGGCCAATTTGCTTATTTCCCTTCCTTATAACCTATTTACTATAGTCCTCATTTACTAGCTGAGAGAACTGAATACCTTAGCCACTGGGACTACTGGGTGCTGACATCTCATAGCTGAGTCCCTATGTGAAAATCTCCCTTGGCAAAAGGGAATCCCTCGGTCCAGCGTCATGTCTCCATCCCAGGGGAAGCCTGCCTCCAATGGTGATCAGTGAGGGCATATAAAGGACTGTTCCCCTTGCCTCAGTAGAGGACAGCTCTGTAGGGATCTCAGTTCTAAAACTCCCTGAAGAATCATTTGAGGTCCATGTTGCAACTGCATCATGGTTCAGCCTTGCCCTGTGCTAAATCCTGCTTCTTTTACTCCCTTGCATGTATAATCCCCAAGACCAATCCCCAGTAAATCTCAAGCACACAAGTCTCCAATTTAGAGTCTGTTTCCAGGGAACCAAGCTAAGACAGCATATATTCATAATCGACATTAACAGCCTGTTCTCACTCTTGCCCCTGCATATGGGAGAGATTTGTATGCGTGATATTGTCTTTCAGAGCTCAGTTTCTTTTCTGTTTTCTACTATCTCCCTCAGATTTACTGAAATTAATCTCAGTATTTTAGGGATGTATTCAATGGTTCTCTAAAAAGTTATTTATGTCTCTTGCACCTTTGAAGAAGTAGCTTGGCTTAAAAGAATAAGCATAGTACGAAGGACTCAGAAAACTTGGATTATACTTTATACATTATACTTTTTACTCTTAACTTTTCTATGTATCAGTGTTTACACTTAAAAGTCAGCTTAATGGCATCTACCCTGTGGATTTCTAATAATATTCCAAATGAGATTAGACACAAAAATAAATTTGTAAATTAGAAATAGGTTATCATCTATGAACATAATCATATTTTTAAAAGAAAAATACCATTATTAAAAATAATAGGTGAATTTTTCACAATCATGCACTTTTAACCTCTTGTGATATTTTTCAATCCGAATTTGTATATGACTTAAAAGTATATATAAATTAAGAGTCTCAGAAGACTTTAGAGATTGTCTATTCAAATTCTCTCTCCCAGATGAAATGGAGAAAACATAATACTGAGAAATTGGTCTATTGTTATATGATTAGTTAGAAAAAGATTCACAGCTAGACATAGGGGGTCCCCACTTCCCTAGTTCTTCATAGTTATTTTTTAACTTATAATGATAACAGAAATTTGGTCAATTATTTTTGACTTGTAATCCTTACTTACCAGTATTTTGCTTTGCAAAAGTTTTTCCATTTTGAATAATTGAGCTTTGTTTTCCTTTTCATTTCCATTTTTTCCTTTTGATTGAAATATAGCCTATCAAAATGAGCTTACATAGTACTGTACTGAATATTGTCTCCAAAAAGAGCAGGTAAGCCCTTTAATATGAAACTGGGGCAGTACTAAATACAGACTTAATTCAGTAAACTGACATCTTAGCAAATGGTCTTTTTACCTCTGTGGACAAGTTGGTGTGTGTGTGTGTGTTTGCATTTTAAAGAATGGCATTTTCACACAGCCACAAAAGCACTCTATGTAAGAAAATAAGTCACATTTGCCACGTAGAAGCAGGAGCTATGGGACTGGTTATAGCTGACTTCTCTGATTTCTCCATTCCCATTATTCTGTTTGACATTTCTGAAGCCAGTTTTACATTTTAGTAGAGTCATAAATAATGGCAATAACCTGGAAAGGTTGGAATATACAAGAATGGAGAAAAGAGGTAAATAACATATACATGTCCTTACGTTAAAAGGGCAGGGGGGCATTAAATGTTGGGTGAACCCAGTTCCAAGCAGAATACACTGAGAGACTGGGAAAAAATACATGTCAGTCTCTAGACCTCCAATTCAATAGGAGGGTGGGTCCTTCCCCATCTTGAGGCTGCTTTGAGGGTGTCCTACCAGGGCTCTTGCACTAACTGACAATTAGCACCATTCAGTCAAGTTTAAGCTGAGAAGGGATCTGTCCCCGACCTGCCTACTCCTCCAAAGCTGAGGCCACTGCACTGAACAACGCCAGGGAGAACCACTCCTAGCTCCACCTTTGCTATATGACCCACTCCTTCACCCTCACAGCCCACACAGCTATACTGCAGCCCCGCGTTAGGCCTTGTAGAAAAAAAAAAATTATTGCAACTTGCTCTCATTTTATTTTCTCTTGATTATCCCTTCTTGTGTTTATTTTTGAGGAGCAGATATTTAAAATTTAGATTTTCCTTTTCCACAACAATGGAAAACATACACAATTCATTCACAATTTATAAACTCAGCAAATGGAGGCACTTCTGGGCATTGCTTGTTTGTTTGTTTTCAAATCTAGTTAAGAAAATGGCTCTGTATGGCTTCTCTTGGAGCTTGAAGGGCGGCAGGGTCTTGCCTCTGTCCCCAAACAGTATAACTAAAGATTCTGAGGCTATTCAATACTCTGTACCAAGAAGTGAGTGATTTCTGTGCAAGTTGCCGTTTCCCTGTGAGAAATAATAGCCAGCATAGATATAGCTAAAGGAAGGCAGGAATGGAGCCTCGAATTTCCTTGGAATCTAAAAATCTCACCTGAAGGTTGTTTACAGAGGGGCTGGAACTGAGATGAGGATGGATTTGAGAATGGCCTGAGGAAGCAAGGCTACCAAGGTGACAGCGTTCAGCTGGGAAACCTAAGACAAGCACTGTCTGATAAGGATGATGATCTGACTGGTGAAACTGAAGACTAAGTTTGCAGGATTGAGAGGAGATTAGAAGTAAATGATTATAAAGATTACAGAAAACACAGTGGCAATGCTTCAAAAACAAAACACTACTTTCCTGTCTGAGTAATGACAAGAATATGAAATCAGCAGCCTCAGTTGACATTCATGTCCTGCTGTGGGGGAGAGGACAGGGATTCGGGTTTGCACTAAGTGATCCAGTTCATCTCCACTCCACTGGACCCGAAACCGGATAATTATATTCCTCTTTTCTTTCCGATTCATCTTTCATCAAAAAGCTGTATGACCTATCGTGTCAATAAAACCAACAAAGATGGCTGGGAAGGAAGTGTCCAGATATTTCGAGCCTTCCCAAACCAAGGAAATTATATATTTCAACCACTTATACTGATTTTTTAAAATGCCAAGCTATGCGGCTCAGCTGTCAGAGCCGTGGAGTGAAAATAAAATTAGGGGCCAAATGCCTAAACCTCAAGAAATGTCATGGAGAAGAAGCAAAAACAAGTAAAAAGTTTTCCTTATTATTATTTTCTTAATGTTTAAATGTATGGATTTTGTTATCAGTGCTCTGAAAATGGAGCCATTGGACCAAATGCTTATGTTTAAGAAATGCTTTGGACTTAAATAAACACCATTTTCTTTTCTCTTGGATTAATTTACTTGCAGATGTGTGACATAGTTCGGGAATATATACCCAGCTGAAAAATACAGACGAGGGCAGGGCAGAACCTAATTTCTTACTATTCAGACTTTATTTAACAGACAACATAGCTTTCAAAAGAAACATGAACTTCTCTTTCTTATTCACTTCAGGGACAGAGAGATGGAATCGAAAGCAGAAATCAGTTTCCTCCAGTGACCAAAAATAGCATTTTAAAATCTTGTAGTGTTTTGTATTTGCTGCTGTTTTGATTTTCTTTTTTCTTTTCCTTGGCAGGCTTGTGCATTACTAAGCAGTCCAGTCCTACTGCATCCTTGATCCTGCACTTATTAATGGTAAGGATGCATTAACTGGCTATGCGGCAGTAGGGAATTCCCATCACCTCTCTGGGCCATAGCTTTTCTCTGTAAATTGAGTGAGTTTGGCTAAATCATACCCTGTTCCAGTGTTTTGGTCAATTTTCTAGGTCTTTGTAGGTTTATCGTTCGCATGTCCCCCTGTGGGAAGATGGAATCTCTTACTACAGCCCCAAATACTAGAAGATCAGCTAGTTAACGGGCTACAGCCGAAGAGAATATTCCCACTGAGTTGAGAAAGAGACCGTGGGTGGTGAGTCTAGTATAGAGCCCTAGGAATCTAATGCCTCTTTCCCCCTTTCCCATTAGATGGTTTTTTCCTGTTTTCAATGTAGTATTCTATAGATTTGTACTTCACTTTGGTATCCAAAGAAAAAACGCATTATCATTCCCATGGATGATTAGAGAACAAAACTTTGAAAAATTAAATTCATGCCAGGATCTTCCCATCTTAGAATAGCTCGGAAAATATTTATATTGGATGTTGAGCTCATGTCAAATGGCCAATGATTATAGGGAGGTTGTTGTCCTAATTATACATTATCTCGTTATGATTCAATAGTTTGTTAAATAATTTTAATATTATTTAAAATATTTTGTTGTCCTATAATAACTATAATTTTAAATCGTGTTTGTGAAGTAACTTCTATTTACAAATAACCTCTGTCTTAGTGAAATAATTTTGCTTATTAGTAAAACTAAATATTGCTCCTGTTAAACAGAATGAATTGTAAGATTTATGGGGTGTGTTAGTTTCCTAAGGCTGCTGTAACAAACTGCCACAAACCAGGTGACCTAGAAAAATAGAAATTTATTCTCTCATGGCTCTGGAGGCCAGAAGTCCAAAATCAAGTGTCAGCAGGGCCACGCTGCCCCTGAAGACTCCAGGGGAGAATCCTCGCCTGGCTCTCATCGAGCTTCTGGTGGCTGCCCAACCGTCCTTGCCATTCCTTCGCTTGTCTAAGCATCAGTCCAAGCTCAGCCTCCATCTTTCACCATTATTTTTACATCATCTTCTCCTCTATGTCTCTGTCTTCTCCTTTTCAGTCTCTGAAAAGTACATCCGTCATTGGATTTAAGGCACACCTTAATCCAGGATGATTTCATCTTGAGATCTTTGCCTTACTTGTATCTACAAAGACCCTTATTCCAAATAAGGTCACCTTCTGAGGTTCTGGGTTGACATATCTTTTGGGGGGTCACCATATATCTTAGTTTGGGCTGCTATAACAAGTTACAACAGATTGGGTGACTTAAATAAGAAACATTTATTTCTCACAGTTCTAGAGGCTGGGAAGTCCAAGGTCAAGGTGTCAGCAGATCAAGTGTCTGGTGAAGGCTGCTCCCTGGTTTGCTGACAGCCTCTTCTTGCTGGGTCCGCACATGGTGAAGAGCAGAGACAGGAAGCAAGCTCTGTAACCTCTCTCCTTATAAGGGCTCTAATCCCATTTATGAGGCTCCATCTTCATGACTTAATTACCCCCCACCCTCCCCCAAATACCATCGGATTGGAGACTAGGCTTTCAACATATAAATTTGGGAGGCAGACCTGAACATTCAGACCATAACACCATTCAAACCACTATATAAGGGAAAGTCATGGAACTCAAGTGAAGACCTCGCAGCTGGGCCTCAGAAGCCACGGCAAATAGCAGTTGGGAGTCCCCTAGAAACCAAGCTCCTTCTCTCAGTCGTCGTCTGTCCTCCTCTAGGGCTGCCTGGACCCTTATTCTGCTTCTCTCTGCTCGTCAGCTTCCATCACTTTCCTCTGTAGCTTGGCTCTCTTTACGGTGGAAAAGGACCCTGCAGATCTTAGACTTACATACCTTTAGCTCAAGAGGCCCATGGAGAGTGACTGGCCTCTCTCAATCCTACTTTCCTAAAACAAAGTGATCTCACGGGTCAGTGTAGATCTAGCCCCTCCCATGGGTTCCTTCAGCTATAGCCGGGGTGTGGTCAGGTGAGTGAGGTCCTGGAAGGGACAGGCATTAAATAAAGTCACAATACCATGGGGATTAATAATAAATAATAAGTTTGTATACTGTCTCCAATTTTTTTTCTTTTTTAAAATTAATTTTTATTGGAGTGTAGTTGCTTTACAATGTTGTGTTAGTTTCTGCTGTACAGCAAAGTGAATCAGTTATACGTATACATATATCCTCTCTTTTTTAGATTTCCTTCCCATTCAGGTCACCACAGAGCACTGAGTAGAGTTCCCTGTGCTATATAGTAGGTTCTCATTAGTTATCTATTTTATACATAGTAGTGTATATTTGTCAATCCCAATCTCCCAATTCATCCCACCCTGTCTCCAATGTTGATTGAGAAACCATTTAAGTTTTTAAAACTATTCCCCAAATAACTCAAGGCCATCTAACATGGTTTCTAGATTTAGACTTCCCAGACACGTATAATCTACAACATAATTTAACTATGGAGTTTAGTGTTCTATTAGTCAGGGCCTACAAGGACTGTCAAGGTAGTTTGCAGTGACTTTTAAGAAAACCCCAAGCTGGGAGTTTGGGGTTAGTAGATGCAAACTATTACATTTAGAATGGATAAACAACAATGTCCGACTCTATAGCACAAGGAACTATATTCAATACCCTGGGATAAACCATAATGACAAAGAATATAAAAAAGAATGTATATATGTGTATAACTGAGTCACTTTGCTGTACAGCAGAAATTAACACAACATTGTAAATCAACTATACTTCAATAAAAAATAAATTAAAAAAAAGAAAAGAAAGAAAACCCTAAGCTGTATTGCCTGTAATTAGGAAACACGCTAAGCTTTTGTCTGAAGGCTGCTTTGAATTCTATGAAATTTTCTGGGTACATATTTGGGAGGTGGTCTAAGGGGCAGATGAAATGTGATCTCTTTCTTCTGAAAAGAGGTCACTACTTGGCAGTAATGGAAGAACATACCCTGGAAAGGAGGGTGTATATGTCCTTGGAGGTGTGGTGGCCAGGATACGTGTGTTAATTGGGGTGGCAGGAAGGGGAGTACTCAGAAGACATAATGGTGAGAGAGGAAAATCAGAAGTGATATACTGGTTGGAATCTGAAAAATCTCAGGGAGACAGAGTAAAATATGATGATCACAATTGAATAAGTTCTCCTTTCCCTTGACAAATCAGTGAGCTTGCAGAAGTGTGTGAAGCTTGGGTTTCAGACATGAGATGCAAACACATATGGGTGTGAGGTGGCCAGCACTTATGGTACAGCTTCCAGATTTCAGAAGGGTGGGAGGATAAACAACTTTAGGAATCTTAGTGTGAAATTCAGCTACTGGAGAAGTCTGCAGAATAAAAGCACCACAAGTTCAAATCTCATAAAATAGAACTGGCATGTACAAGGTAGGAAATTGGCCTGCATGGGAAAAGCGGGGTTGTTGATTTCATATATCAACTGCTGAAATAATGCTGTGTGTGTTAACTGAACTCACCAGGAGAAAAATGTGATAAGAAAAGCTATCTTGTTATTGAGATAGGACCAGAAATGAAAGAGAGTGTTTGGTAAGAGCTACAAAGTAAGTTGGAAGACCTACAATTAATTATAATAGATGTTACTTTTCTGAATAAATTTGTATGAGAGTGGTGTTAATATGGTTGTTATATAGTATGGACTGTTATATAGTATGGACTGAATTTTACCCCTCCCCCACAATTTCTATACTGAAGCTCTAACCTGCAGTGTGACCGTATTTGGAGATCGGGGTTTTAGGAATTAAGGTTAAACAAGGTCATAAGTGTGGGGCCCTAATCTGATAGGATTGGTGGCTTTTTAAAAAATTTATTTATTTATTTATTTTTGGCTACATCAGGTCTTCATTGCTGCACGCGGGCTCTCTCAAGTTGCGGAGAGAGGGGGCTACTCTGTTGTGGTTCGCGGGCTTCCCATTGTAGTGGCTTCTCTTGTTGTGGAGCATGGGCTCTAGGCACATGGGCTTCAGTAGTTGTGGCTCGCAGGCTCTAGAGCGCAGGCTCAGTAGTTGTGGCACACGGACTTAGTTGCTCCGCGGCATGAGGGATCTTCCTGGACCAGGGATCAAACCTGTGTCCCCTGCATTGGCAGGCGGATTGTTAACCACTGCACCACCAGGGAAGTCCCAGATTGGTGGCTTTATAAGAGGAATTTTTTTCTTTCTCTCTCCACTCACCAAGGAAAGGTCATGTTAGGACACAGTGAGGAGCCAGCCGTACAGGCCAATAAGGCAGCTCTCACCAGAAACTGACCCTGTGGGACCTTGATCTGGGACTTCTAGCCTCTAGAACTATGAGAAAACAAATTTCTGTTGTTCAGCTTACCAAGTCCCCAGTGTTTTGTTATAGCAACTCAAGAAGACTAATACACAGAGCCATAAACATCATCATAATTGTATACATGTGTAACTTATGTTTATACATTTTTTTCTTTATGCTATGAAATTACTCTGACATAAGGCTTATATTTGGAGTAAAGAAATCAACTTTTGCTATTTTCTTTTTTGGATGGGTATAGCATTTCGTGGGTAATTGGATTTTGGTCGACAAAATTCAGAATCAAATTGCCAATACAATGGCAGAGTAAGTGATAAAGAAAAGCTGGAGGTGGAAACGGGACTGCTGTGGGGTTAGAGATACAGATCAGGAATGTCATTCTAACTACTCTTTGCTCTTCTCCTAACTGAAGGTGTAGCCTTGTTGATCATTGGTTTCCGTCAAGAATGGGCACTGATGTCTGCCCATAAGTGTGTAAATTTTCAGCATGTCTTTCCTGAATGCGCATGAAAAAGCTGTGCAACACTAGGAAACTGAGATGCTCTATTCTAGCAAGACCCCACCTGGCAAGAACCACGTCTACACCTGTAGCTAAATATCAGGGACTTCGTCTCATTTTGTAGTGGTTGTGCATGTGTTGTTTCTTCCAGCCTACCTTAAATAATGAACTTTCCAATTCCTTTGTCCATTCTGGGTTCTGTGCTGAGGCTGAGTGCCATTTTAATACAGATAATGTGGGCATTTTTCTGAGGATTGTGAAATATTTGTTTTGAAGTTTTGGGAGACATTAGTTTCCAAACCCCTGTCTTAGTAAAGATGTAGGAAGAAAGTGAAGACAGCACTGACAGATCAAAGCTGGGTTGGTAGGCATTATAGGTTTGGTAAAAATGGGAAGTTTGAGAATAAGAGACAGAAGAACAAGTTTGTAAAACCAGCTTCAGAGGTTTAACAAATGAAGCCACTTAAAAGGGAAAGTTTAAATCACTCAGATACTAGAAGCTGGGTAGAACACAATTTATTGAACAAATGTATTTGCAATGTATTGAATTTGCATTTTCTATCTGTGATTTGTACATTAAACATATTTGCCATATCCTTATTTGTTATGAAGGTAGAGTGGATGTGCTTTTCTTTGAGCATGTGCTTCACTTGCCTTTCACTGAGTCAAAGTTATTTTGCAAACAGGGCTCCATTCAAACGTTACTGCCTGATCCGATAACAGTAACAGGTAGGACTTCTTGAGGCTTTTCTAACCATGTAATAATGCACTAAGTTCTCACAACAATCACAGGAGAGAGTCAACATTACCATTTCACAGTTGGGGACACCGAGGCTTGGAGAAGTTCAGGAACTCTTCCAAACCTCACACAAGTCATAAAAGTCGTAGAACCAGGATGTGAACCTAGTTAGCCCTGCTCCTGCCCTCCATTCATCAAACCAACTAGCATAGCACATTGTTTTATTGAAACAGCACATGTTATTCTAGAGTTTGCAACCTAAATCCAAGACAGCACTTTTTTTCCCTTATATTCTCAGGTTTTAGTCATCTAACTCATTTCTACAGATCAGTATATTTCTATCATAAATATACTGATGTATAAGTATGCTGATGCCAATGCAGCATCTAGGCATGAGAACGGAATGTATTACCTTGAACCACCCAAATTTGGTCAGTGGGTTAAAGAGTAGTATGGCTACTTCTTGCCCTCTTGACACTCTGGCACAGCCCTTTTAAGGTATGAGGGAATATCAGTATTGATGTATATCCAAGTCACAGATGCCTTACCTTTTCTTGAATGCTCTCCAGCGACTCAGAAGCAACGTGATGCTGAAGATAAACCATAAGAAGAGGGCTGGAAGTGTGAGAGGGCTACACGTATGGGAGATGTGGACCAGAACGAGAAGGCTGGAGTCACAGTGGATGTCTGGTTTGGGAACTCGCTGCACCTCCTAGAGATTACCAGGTGGCATGTTAGAACTGAAGTCTGCTGAGCCTGTTACATGAAATGAAAACACAGTTTGGAGTCAGAAGGTCCGGCGTGTGGGCCAGCCATGGGGACACTCTTGGGAAAGGGCAGTCTTACCAAATCAGTCCCTGCAACAGGGAGCAAGGAGTCTTCTTAGTTCATCCAAATCTCATCTCTAGCCATCTGGCGTGGGTTCCAGAGAGTTTGTGTGGTACCCTGAGTTAGAACCCTGAGTTCCCAGTAATAAAAACAGGATGAAATGATTGAGGGACTTGACTTTTCCCTAGCAGGCAGACTTCGCTGTATCCACCAGCTCCTTCCTCTCCTCCAACATGTTACGAAAGCTAAAGGATCTGTGTTCATAGCAATGTCTTCTGTGCCTGACCTTCAGATGACATACCATAGGCTTCCTTTTGAAGCATCAATGCTGTTTGACATCCTAAGTAATGTGGACATAATATGTAAAGATGTACAGTGGAAGTTTTGATTTGAAGCCTGGTAATAGGCTTCACAGTTTTGTTTCCTGGTTAGGAGTATTTTCATGGTTGCCACCAGAATGCCTATGTAGGGAAAAAAAAGGGGGGGTGTTGAGGAAGAAATGACAGGGGCAAATCTTGATAACAGTTTAATTCACTGACAGTCAATAGGAGAAAAGACATTACCAGCTACATATATTAGCACAGTATTAACACACCCACTCAGGTTTTGAAATATCCATTTAAAATAACTTAATTAAAACCCAGTTATAGAAACTTTCCACACTAACAATGAAACATCTATTTTATGATCATTCTACATGTCAGTGGACTTTAATTTTTAAAGATGAACTGCAGTGCCTTTTAAAAAGAGCACTAAAAGGGAAAACCTACATAATAATCATACTGTTTCAAAGATATTTTTGCCTTGATTTGAGAACATGAATTCTAGTCGTCCTCTCTAATATGGGGAAAACAGAAAGCATTCTGAGCAGAGGATGGCTGTTAGTACTTGTCCTGTTTAAAGAAATTTTCATCTTAGGCACATTAAGCAACTAAACTACAAAATTTGTGTTTCGACAACTGTGTAAGAAATTAATTTAAAAAATATATACATATTATGCGTGATGTTTTTATAACATGCCATCCAATTATAACTTTTTTAAAGTATTTGTTCAGAAAAAAATTAATTTATTAAGCATTTTAGAAACCCTGATAAATGCAGTAATATGAATAGAAAGCAAGCTTTCTAGAAAATCACTTCCCATTTTCTATTTTTGGCCAGAGTCCTCTTTCAGCCAATAGAGGGGTGAGCCAGACCTCACAATGTGAAGATGGTGCCTTTTGCTCCTGGCTCACAAAGAATTTGGTGCCTCATATTCCTCTGCTTGTCATAGACCTGAATCTGGTTCAGCATCCACGTGTGTGCTCTGCCCAGCATCCCTTCTTGGGAGCCAGCATCCGTCACAGCTTCCATGAATAGCAAGTTATCCTAAACTGTCTACTGGATCCCATTAGATTGTAGGCTCCTTTAGATTTCTTTAGATTGTGCATTTTAAGACTTTGGAAATAAGAATATCCAAACCAAAAATAAAGCAGTACCAGTGTCTATTTTACCTAAACGCTCACAGATACAGTAGCTCCTGTGCTCTTTACCTTTGTTGTTTTCATGATGTAGATGGAGCTGTCATAGCCGTTGGCAGAACTAACACATGACTGGATTACAAGCAAACTTTGAAAAGAAGGGTTTATGCTTTTAACGTTAATGCAAAATTGAAAGATTTGAGTTTCTCACTTAAGAATGTCAATAACACATTTGTTTATTTCCTACCTCCCTCAAACAAATTTTTCCTTGCACAATATATTTGTAATATATGAGTGTGCAAACACGTCAGTGTTTACACATTGGAAAACTCAGATTTTAGTATTAATGTTGCCATTCAACTTTTCGTCAGGCTTTTCCTGCTCAGAAACATTTGAGTTTTCCCTATTTTCTACATCATCAATCCCAAACTCCTCTATCCGGTCGTCAATCCAACCCCTCTCCAATCAGGCTCCACCCGTCCCATCAAACAATATATTCTTTGAGTTCCCAATGAGCACGCACTTATCAAGCCCTCCTCCTCCTCACCTATGCTCACCTGCACCAATCTCCAGGCAACTCTCTCAATTCAAAGATCAAACGTTCTGTAGAATACCTCAGTCCTTACATAATCAATTTCCTAATTTAGCACTTAATTTGATATTTAGTTATACATTGTATCAATTTGTAATATGATGCTATTCTTTAATTATTTTCTATATGTCACTCTATTTTCCTCAACTGTTCTGGAAGCATAAACAACTAAATCATGAAGGGGTAAATATGAAGTTCAGAAATAATCAAACTGTTAGCAATGCCATTTCCCGGGTTGGAGGCCCAGCGGGTTGGGATGACTGAAGGCAGGAGGCAACGCCGGAGCCTGCTGATTTCCAGCAAGGACAGCAATAGTAACTTCTCCTCCTAGCAGCAGTCCCATCCTATAAATATTCAAGCCCTCACCCTACCAAGGGGTCGCTTGCTGCCCTGGTTGGGTCCTGAGAAATCAGGGCTGGGGAAGTAAAGAGAGGAACAACAGTCTCTGATCAATTTAGGACTTTCCATTGTTATAATCTCATTGCTCCAAGAGTTGTTTAAAGACACGGTTGAATGGAATTAAGTCTGCCCTTATTTTTCAACCCAGATGGAAAAAAAAAAAGTGAAGCATTCATGAAATACAAATCTAAGATGACTTTTTTGAAATTGTATTTTCTTCCTGGAAATGGCATAGCAAAAGCTGTAACAAAATGTTTATAGAATTTTAATATATTAAGTTATAAGTAAAATGCATGCATTTGAAATACATTTATAATTTTATATAGTTTTATAGAGTTAAGCATATATATATACATATATATACACCTCTATATTTATATAGATTTCTTTGCATAGATCTATCCAGACACCACCCTTTAAACTTTTATATATTTTAATCTCCAGTGAGAAATACCGAAGTGAAATAGGTCATTTCTTTCCATGGTGGAGCTGATGGCTGACTCCAAGCTGTGACCAAATGATCTCTCTTTGAAGCCAGATGAGAAATATGAACATGGGCTTATTTTTCCTTATGTGTATCTTCAAGAGTCCGTTAATAATTCTGCTTTCATAATGATGAGAGTTAACTTTTAGAACAATTTATTTTATGCAAAAAAAAAAAAAAAGAATAAGAGAAGAGGTCTTTGTCTCTGCAAGATGACATAACTTTGGCTGTGGAATTTTTTTAAATCTTAGAGGACAATTGTGTGTTTGGGAGGAAAAATGGGGACTGACTCGGAATGCTGTAGTTAAAACATCTCCAGTTACCTTTATAAAGTGTACACTCTGAAGACATGAAATACGTTCCAACTATTGGAAACCTTCAGTTAAAACCAATTTGAGTTTTTCTGCTCAAAGTCATTAATTCAGTTTGTTAGACCCAGATTCTCTCTTTCTTAACAAAGTGGAACATAAACAACTCAGACTTCCCTAAGAAAATTAAAGAGTGGCAGATAAGGTCCTTATACATAATTTCTAATATTTATTTATGCTTACTCTATATCCTGCACTGTGCCAAATTCTTTGCATGTATCATCTCATTTAATCTTCACAGCAATCCTATGAGGTAAATACAATTAACAGGACCATTTTCTGAGGAGAGGACTAAAGTTTAGAGGGTTTTAGATGCTTAATGTCATAGAATTTTGGCAGATCTAAAATTCATACCTGGACATTCTGACTCAGAAGTTAAAGCCTTTAATCACTATTCTATTTTGCCTCCCAGACAAAAATAAGCCTTAACTTTCAGCTTATTTTCAGCTGAAGATGAGAATCTCCTTGAGAGCACAGTTCTATAATGATAGCCCAGAAAGAAGCTTAAGACTTTGCACCTAATTCCAATGTGTGGGTCTCTGCCCCACACCTAGCAGTTTCCTGACACCAGCTGGGTGTCCTACAATTCAGCTCAATTCTGACACCATCTACCTGGAGATAGTGTCGGATCCCCAGGTTAAGGGCTCAGTCCTACAAGGTTGCCCTCCACTCGAGATGCCAGTCGCAAACCCAAGTTTTCACCTGTGCTTCTGACCAATGGGCTATAGATGGGAAGTTCCAACAACCCCCTCCTTGGGTTCAATTAATTTGCTAGAGGGGTTCACAGAACTCAGAGAAACATTTTACCTACCAGATTACTGCTTATAAAATGATATAACTCAGGATGAGCCGGTTTGCAGGGCAGAAGTTGAGACACAGATGTAGAGAACAGACACATGGACACAAACGGGGGAAACCTGCGGTGGGGCGGGGATGGTGGTGTGCTGAATTGGGCGATTGGGATTGACATGTATACACTGATGTGTATAAAATTGATGACTAGTAAGAACCTGCAGTATAAAAAAACAAACAAACAAAACAACTAATACTAAACTTTCATTGGGTTATTTGTATGGAAATATGTTAATATAAATGTTTCAGACATTAAAAAAAAAAAAATGATATAACTCAGGAACAGCCAAATTGAAGAAATGCATAGAGCAAGTGTGGGAAAATGTTACGGAGCTTCTATCCTCTCTCCGAGAGTGCCACTGTCCCCAAATCTCCATGTGTTCACCAACCTAAAAGCCCTCCAAACTCCATCCTTTTTTTTTTTTTAAGGAGGCTTCATTACATAGACATAATTGATTAAATTAATGGTCATCAGCTATTGGTCCAACCTCCAGCCCCTCTCCTTTCTCTGGAAGTCAGGGGGCGAGATTGAAAGTTCCAACCTTCCAATCACAAGGTTGGTTCTCCTGGCAACCAACCCCCTTCCTTAGTGTATCCAAAAGTCACCTCATTCACATAACAAAAAGACACATTTACTGCTCTCATCACTTAGGAAATTTCAAAGGTTTTAGGACCCCTGTGCTAGAAACTGGGTCTAAGACCAAATATGTATTTTTTACTAAAATCACATCACAAAGCCCCATGTGATGTATTTTTGAGCACAGGGAAAGAAATTTTCCCCTTAAAGATAAGGGGCAGATGGTGGATAGACTTTACCTCACCCCTTTCCCCAGTACACAGTCCTAATGGTTTGCTTGCTTGGGGACTAGAATCTCTTGGGGGATGGAGACGCCTCTCATTGAGCTAGCTGATCTCTGGGGTATAGGTGTGTGCCCTAGCTTGTTCATTTCTTTTCATCTTTAACGCCATGGGGGCAACTTGGACTATTTTACAGGCTTCCTGTATCTTCAGTATCCTCAAGCAGTAATCTCTGTGTGCTTCCCAGAGTTGATGTGGTATGTGTTTGAGGACCTTTTGAAACCAACAAAGAAACCAACAAAACCAAATACTATCCAAACATTGGCTTTCTTCTATATTCTATTAAACATGGGGTCTAAGGTTAAGAAGGTTGCACTAGATTTCCAAGTATGGCCTATGAGAAGTATTTCTTAAAATGAGGAGATTTCACAGATACATGCTTTCCTCTTTGAATGGCTTAAATATGGATCATGGCAACATCTCAGTGTGATCACATGCTTTTGTGTAACAGCTCCTGGGATGACCTAAGTGGAAATATTTTAGATAAGAATTACCAATCTCCCTTGATTTCTGATGGGGTTACACCCGATAAATCCATCTTAAGTTGAAAATAATTGTTAAGCTGAAAATGCATTTAATACACCTAACCTACCGAACATCATGGCTTAGCCTTGCCTACCTTAACTGTGCTCAGAAGCCTATAGTTGGGCAAAATCATCTAACACAAAGACTATTTTATAATAAAGGGTTGAATATCTCGTGTAATATATGGAACACTGGAGTGAAGGTGAAAAACAATGGTTTTAAGTGTATCAGTTGTTCACCCTCGTGATTGTGGGTCCCTGGGCGCTGCGGCTGCTGCTGCCCAGCATCACAAGAGAGGATCGTACCTCATTTGGCTCGCTAGCCCTAGAAAAGATCAAAATTCAAAATTAAGGTGTTGCTTTTACAACATCGTAAAGTGGAAAAATCATAAGTCAAACCATCGTTAAGTTGGGTTCCATCAGTCTCTTCTTCTGCCAAATAAAGTATCAGGAATTTTATCAACTATACTCCAATGAAAATTAATTTTAAAAAAAGTAATAGGAATTTGGCAGTGTGCCTGGAGGTGCACATGTAGGAGGGAGGACTTTGGAATAGTAGAGAGGAGACCGGGAAGAGGGACTTGGTGGCATGGCAGGCTTCCTAGACCGCTTGGGGGGCACGGGCAATGGAATTCCCTTTAGCAGAGAAAGGTTGTGCTACGTTTCTAGGAAAAGTAACCTTCTGCTATTTTTTCTAAACATTCTCAGTAAATCACATGAAGAAAACACACTTGCCTTGTGCTGCTGGAACTTTGAGGCATGCAGACAGGAGGCAGGACTCCTTGTCTGCAAGCTGTGATCCACAGCAAAACAAGTAGACCCCCAAGGCTGAGCTAGAGCAGTGGTCACGGCCCAGGAGAGGGTGGAAAGGCAGGCTGAAGGCAGACCGATTCTCAAGCAGACGAGACAAAGCCAATCTTATTTTCAAGTCCTAGAGGAAGATGATCCACCAAGGAGGAGTGAGAAAGAAAAATTCTGTTCCTGTAGAGGATGGAGTTTTGTTTTTTTAATAAATTTATTTATTTATTTTTGGCTGTGCTGGGTCTTCGTTTCTGTGCAAGGGCTTTCTCCAGTTGCGGCAAGTGGGGGCCACTCTTCATCGCGGTGCGCGGGCCTCTCACTGTCGCGGCCTCTCCCATTGCAGAGCACAGGCTCCAGACGCGCAGGCTCAGTAGTTGTGGCTCACGGGCTTAGTTGCTCCGTGGCATGTGGGATCTTCCCAGACCAGGGCTCGAACCCGTGTCCCCTGCATTGGCAGGCAGATTCTCAACCACTGCGCCACGAGGGAAGCCCGAGGATGGAGTTTTGAGTCACTTCACTTGGATATTAAAGGGAAGGGGCCCCCATCCTTATAGACGACCTCACATTGCACTTATTTCAGAGCCTTTATCGTGCCTGTGTGGCATTTCCAGCCTCCCTGTCTGAAGTACTCAAAAGTTAAGCACAGATGCTTCAACTGTATCTCAGTTGCTTCCTAGTAACCACTGCTGATTCATCCTATAAATAGTGTCTTAAAGAAGCCTTTTTCCAATGCGCACCTGCAAACCCGGACCACAGCTTGTTACCCTGGAGGTGATGTCTTTCTCTCTCTTACCCGGGAAGAGTCTGCTGACCTTGGTCCTCTGCTCTGAGCATCTTCACTCTTCAGTGTCACCAGGAGTGACTTTATAGACAGCCTTAGCTGTTTGGGGCAGAAAGACGCAACTTCAGGCTGAGCGCAACCTGAAAAAGGTTTTTATCTTTGTTGCTTGCTGTGGCACACTGGCAAACTCCCCCAATGTCATCTTTACTGATCTATTGCTATTTGAGGTCAGGGACCTTATTCCTCTTGTTTACCACTATATCCCCATTCAGCCGCGCTCGGCATGCTGTAAATGCTTAGTCAATACCTACGAAGCTCATGAGCGAGTAAACATACTCCCTGTTGTCAGTTTCCTCAGATTTTCCTGCTCTGTGATCGCATTCCTAAAATATCCTCATTTGGGGAACCTGCTCAAAATGAGACAAATTGTTAAAATAAATGTTCTTCACAAAAGAATAAAATTCACAAAACTGAGCAGGAGGACCATGCAGTGGATAGACGAGGGTTTTGAAAACATGTATTACGTATAGTTCTGTTTCCTCTTTCTTGAAGAAAAGTTGGTTAAACATGTATTACGTATAGTTCTGTTTCCTCTTTCTTGAAGAAAAGTTGGTTAAACATGTATTACATATAGTTCTGTTTCCTCTTTCGTGAAGAAAAGTTGGTTAAACATGTATTACATATAGTTCTGTTTTCTCTTTCGTGAAGAAAAGTTGGTTAACCAAAAACAAAAACTTACTCCTGGAGTAAATGAAGCTGGACTAGCAAATGCATTTTTCACAAGCTTACTACGTGGCTTCAAGATGAGCATCATCAATAATTAATCAAAGACCTAACATTACTTGGTAGTAGATAGAGGTCGCTGTCTTTTCCTGGTCCAGAAAGTTCTTCCACATATTTCCCTTCTATTTTTTAAAAACTTGTTTTGACTCCCAGTGATCAATAAAAATTCAGCTTGAATATATACAGTTATAAGGATACCATTGTGCCTCTTCCTTTCTATTCTGGCCTTTCTTTTGACCAAATAACTTGGCCTTTCTTTGGACCAAGTTACTCAGTAAGTTAAAGTCAAATAGTTACAACCTAAAAACATTTTTTTAAAAAAGTTCCTGAATCATAACAAGCACAAACAAAACATGGAAATAAGTTTGGAAGGCTTGATGAGTTTTCTTTCAGCTTCAGTGCATCTATTTGGGGACATTGGTTTATGTGAAAACTAGATAATCACAATTATTAATGATTAAATAAAAAGAGAAATTTTTAAAGCTAAATCTCATGTCTTTGAGTTATCATGAATCATTCATCACCGTAGCAAGCCCCATAGGGATTTATGTTCCATAGCTGGATGGCTGGAACAGTCCAGAACAATGAACATATATAGATGGAGGAGAGAGTAAAAATGGGCACATCTCACGCTTTAAGATATAATCTTCCACATCCTGGCTATTGTAAATAGTGCTGCAGTGAACATTGTGGTACATGACTCTTTTTGAATGATGGTTTTCTCAGGGTATATGCCCAGTAGTGGGATTGCTGGGTCATATGGTAATTCTATTTTTAGTTTTTTAAGGAACCTCTATACTGTTCTCCATAGTGGCTTTATCAATTTACATTCCCACCAACAGTGCAAGAGGGTTCCCTTTTCTTCACACCCTCTCCAGCATTTATTGTTTCTAGATTTTTTGATGATGGCCATTCTGACGGGTGTGAGGTGATACCTCATTGTAGTTTTGATTTGCATTTCTCTAATAATTAGTGATGTTGAGCATCTTTTCATGTGCCTCTTGGCCATTTGTATGTCTTCTTTGGTATGCATATGGTTGATTCACTTTGTTGTACAACAGAAACTAACAACAGCTTTGTGAAGCAATTATACTCCAATAAAGATCTATTAAAAAAAAAAGATATAATCTTGTCAGCTGAGGGTGTCAGGGAAGCAGTGATCTTCACTCCTTATTACACAATGACAATGACTATTTGCATAACAACTCTTTTTGCCTGTTCCTTAAACTTTAGGCACTGCTTATAGTTAGTTATCAGACATCTCAAAACTGTCAATAATATCGATACTTAAGAGTATTTAATTCGCTAAATTACCTTACTAAAATTAATTTGTAAAAAGGTGACATCAATACTTTGTATTTAGAAAAAAGTAGTTTTTTATAAATACGAAGCAATTTGAAGCCCACATGTGGACAATAAAATTAAGCTGAATGTGAAGTCTTTGATAAAAGACACAATGAGATTTATTTGGATGATATTAAGTTTTTCCTGAAAAAACAAAAAACCTTTTTTGATATATAAATAAAATGAAATACCTTAATACATTTTTTAACTGTGTGGCCCGACGTAAATATTAATTACATTTCTTAATGCTTGAAGTGATAAGTAAGCAAAAGTAAATGAGTGATCTTAGAATATATTTTATTCCATTAAAATAGTGTAATATGAGCATTTTTGATAAATCACAATAATGTACAAAGTTTTAGCTATTTGAACTAAAAGGCAATACTTTGAATAATAGAAAAAAGTAAATTTCCCTGCATTATAAGGGTGTCTGGAGCCCTTTCAACTAATTTTGTGAGTTAATGAGCCATGATGTTTTTCCTTAAAGAACCATTTTTTGAAGCATCAAGTGAATTTAGGGGATGAGTTATTTTCAAGCAGTACAAAGAGTTCTAAGAGCTAAGTGACTTTTTGATGGTCCTAATAAGAAAGCAGAAATAAAACTGATATCCAATGAGAATCTTCTAGTCCTTGCTTTGTATATATACTTCATAAGCTTCCTATATCTTTGTGCCGACTGTCACAACCCCAACTAGGATTCGGTGGTTTCTAGTTGGTTTAGGGTTAGGATGAGCAACTATCCTTGTTTTAGCACTAAACATCCCACATCCAAGGACACTCTTCAGTGCCAGATACATGGAGATGGTTGGTCACCTTATCCTGGCCTCAGAGGCATTCAACTCTATGTCTCTTCCACTGTGGTCTTGGCAAGCTCATCTTACTGACACCTTTTCTTCCCTTTTCTTACCACGTACCATCTTCTTCCCTGCATACAGCAACTCTCATATGCTTTTGGTATTCTTTATTTAACCAAAATCCCTCCATGTGGTACCCCACGCAGGAAGCAATCTGTGTCTAGTAAAAGCCCTATTTCCAACAGTCACATCAAAACCTACTCTTTGCTGTAGGACCTCACTCTCTGTGAGGGACTGCAAATTGATAAATTAAACTGTGCTAGTTAAAGATACTGCATGGTGATCATTTGTATTTCTGGAGAAACTAGCTTAGCACAAAGAAGTACTCACACCACAGTAGACATATTTTAAAAAATTTTCTGTAAATGAATGTAGGAAGAAATAAAAGACTGAAATGAATGAGTGCTAGGATTTTAAAGCACAACATAAGAGGTGCAAAACAGGAGCTATTTTGATATAAGTAGATATATACATAGGCATAAATTACTAATAGTACTCTTCTTGGAACTTGAAGTTATTTGCAAAGTGGGATATCACCTCTTTTGACTGTATGACTGTAGAGAAATACAGGATTGTTTTGCATTGTGTTTATCAATTTTCTTAATCAGCTGGGCTTGGCATTTGGCGTTACGGTTGATATGTGACCCTAGAGCAGAATACAGTGTCTCGGTGGTAAAATTGCATTGATGTAGATGTATTTCCCTTTCTCATCATCATATATTAGAAAAATACATTTAAAAATAGGTAACGGGGGAGAGTATTTCAAGTTTTGAACCTAAGCCTGGTTCCCCAGAAAATTCAGATGTGTTTGGTCATGTACAAGAGACAGAAAAAAATCCACGGTAGCAGGGAGAGTTTCTAAGTGCACAAGTCAGGTCCCAGGAGAGTGAGTCAGAGTGAGAGATCTTGCTTCTGTGGTTTCTTGCTCCACTTTCTCCCTGCCCTACCCATACCAGAGACTTGTGTTAAAGCTCTTAAGAGGGGAGATGGACACAAAAGGTATGGAAAAAGAATTTCACTAAAGTTCCACGTGGCCTTCTAAGTTCAGGGCAGCCCATACAGGGACAGTAACAGCATGCCGTATAACCAAATGTGATCCAGGCCTTGGGACAGGTAAAACTATAACTTGTGGGCAAGGAAACCATGAGGCCAGTACCTGGAAAGGAGTGGGACTCCTGAGTGGTGAGGGACATCAGCTGTATCATACACAAGTGAGGAAAAGTTATTCTGTTTGCCATTCACACAATCTCTGAAGGAGACACCCTTGGCTACATTGGCCTCTTTCTGAGTTTTGTTACAGACCCTTGAGGTATAAGCACCACCTAGGAAATGCTGATTTTATAACTATTTATGAGGATAATTTTAATCTCTTTAGGTTTGTAGCCTATGAAAACATAGGTGATAGTTATATAATACATTGTATATATAATATATGCATGTGTATTCAATCTGCCTGGTCTTCTGATTACAAATGTATGTGTGTGTGTGTGTGTGTGTGTGTGTGTGTGTGTGTGTGTGTGTGTGTGTATATCTATCTGTATTTATTCTACCTGGTCTTCTGATTAGGGGAGCTTAACCCATAGAAACTATTTTTGCCAGCACAGTACTGTTCAGAGGGAGACTGTGAAGTCCCTGTACTTATAATACAGAGAAATGATTCATGTGTTAAAAAAGAAGCAAACAAAAATCATCAAACATCAAAAAACTCCAGAATATTATCCTTCACACATTGTTAATTTCTGTTAAATTATATTTCATTGTTCAATTTAATTGGGTATTTAATCACTTTTAAATTCTAAAATTAGTTATATATTAAACTCCTTTGGGGGGGGATTGAATGACTAGCAGAGAATTAAAATATAATCTTCAAAGGAATCAGCCCTCTAATCCATTTTAGATTTTCGTGAACTTTGAGAAGATACCCTTTTTCAAAGCATGCCACATGAAACTTAGTAACTCAGCTGTTCTACATTAATACAAAAATGAATACTCACTTTTTACTTCTGATAGTTTAAAAAAAAAAGGTCCTGCAACTATGCAGATATACAGGAGGTATGTGGGGGTAATAACATGCTAAGGCTATCAAATATAAAGTCTTTACCACATCCAAAATCCCACTCAACTTTCTTTTATCTATTCCTCTGAGCAAGGCTGTCACTGAAACAGGACGAGAGAAGATTACAGCAGCCCTTTAACAGCCAGCCCTGCTCCACCTGCACCAAGCATTCGGCTTATTCCTGGTAACTTGTTCTCTTTGATATGTTTCACACATTGATTTTGTGTGATATCCCCCCGCTTGCCACCCACCAGGAGTTTTCTCAGGTAGAGATGCTGTTTATAAATCAGAAATGTCAACGGTCATTCCCTTAGGCTATCAAACACACACTATAGAAAGCAGGGGAGCCACTGTTTCATCACGAGGAACTTACTGTAAGTCCCAACAACTTCAAAGTAATTGTCCTTGAGCTTTGCCATGCTACCTACCCTATCACGTTCCCTGGTCCCATCCACAGCCACCTTCCCTCATCCAGCGCTCACTCCCTTCCTCCTACCAAGCAGTAGTCAATAGAGGAGAGACAGCATGAACAGGCTGGAGGGATGTGTGGATGCTCCCTTAGCCCAGGGTCAGAGTACTTGAGCTACTTTACACATCACCCGCCTGCAGACACCATGGTGGAACCAACAATCTTACTGTTTTAGTGCATTTCTGACAAATGATCCATTCATCCGGTTGTTACTGTTTTAGAATACGCTCCTCCATATAAATGCTTTCCATTGCCACGAGCAGATTGAGTGAGAGAACCTAAAATTGTGGGAATAATTTCTCATCACATATATCAATCTGTGTGAATTTTCTTCCAGGCAATGTTGCTAAGGATTCTATAAAATTGGTCTGTAATTATAAATGTAGTAAAAGAGTATCTCTCTGTACATCTTTGAAGGGAATTATGCAAGAGAGGTCATCTCATTACATTTGATCTCACCAGAGGGTATCTCAGCTTAAAAAGGGTAGAAGTGATTTTTGCAAATCAGGAAAAAGAGTGATGATGTATGGCTCACAGATGTTTCCTTATTTGAAAAACAAACATGACAAAAGAGGTCAAGTGTTACCTCCTGAGTTTATATATAGAATAACTACATTACATGTTACGTGTGAATAATAAAATAACAAGTCAGAACTCCTCAACTGAGAAAAACACTGTGAGAAAAGCCTGAGATTACTGCTGAATTTCATCATGACCATTCACCTGATTCTAATTCAAGTATTACAGTCACAAATGGATTGAACACATCAGTTAAATCAGTTCTTTGGCGGATGAATATAAGACATCAGAAGATGTCCTTTTCCTCTTTTAAGAGTTTGTAGGGGTCACTGCAAACAAGGGATCCTATATTGTCCTTAGAAACATGGCGTATGTCCTTTCCTGTTCCAAATTTTTATTCCTACAACTGTGAATACCTTCTGTCTTCTAGGGAGTGTTTCCTAGTTCCTCCGGGTGTTGTGGTTGGGGGAGGAGAGAAGCGGTTGCCTGTTGGGCCTTAAATCTTGTGTTAATTCCTGTCTGTTGATTTCATCAAGCCCGAACAATTAATCAGGGGTTTAAAAAGATTTGCCATGTTATTTCCAAAATTATGACTGCATTGCTCGAATATTAAGTCTGTTTCAGAATACCATTTACAAAGTGACATGGATAAATGTTTTGGAATATATGTACATATCTTCCATGGACAGTTACAGTCAGGTAACCGTGGATCTCGGTGGGAACAGGCCTGTGGGAGGCTGGGCAGTGATCAGGGACTGACAGGAAGGGAAGGGGCATCTCTCTTTCTGCTCTTCTCTGCGCTCACTCACCACCCTTTTCCACCCACTCCCGTGCCCCTAGGGTCACACTCCCTAGCAAAAGAGTAGCATCTGCCAACACAGCCTTTGCTATACGGGGATGCACGTTCAGACAATGACAGTAACATTTATTTTGTACTTTGCACTGGGGCCCATAGCCAAAGTGAATCAAAATAAGCAAACCCATTTCTGCATAGTACACTCGGTGTGATGAGTCAACTCTTCTCTTTCATATTGAAAAGTTTCTGACCTGGTTCATGTAAAAACTGAATCTATCTTCCCACATAGATGGGGACGTTTATGACTTTGCCTGGCAGCCGGCCCACCCTTGATGGCAGAAGGGAATAAAAGTACCTTAGGGAGTCACAGAAGATGACAGGAAATTTTGAAAGAAAAGGGATTGATTGAGAAGTAATAGTCTCATCAAAACTCAGTATCACTAAAAATATCAAGGATTTTAAGAAAGCCTTTTTAAAATATAAACTTATTTTTACAGACTCAGAGCAGACCCCTCGAACGCGCTTGAGGGTAGAGGGTGGGAATCCTGGTGCAGAAGAGCAACCCTTAAAGGTGTAGCACTGCCCTGGGGGCTTTGGAAAAAGCTCCGGGCACATCAGAGACATCTCAGAGATGTGTGAAAGGGAAACCGTTCACTTCCTCAGTCAACAGCTTTCTGTTAAAGAGAAGAGGGACCAGGGAGGTGAGGAAGAGCTCGCTAAGCCCTGGAGTGGCTTCAGCCAGGAGTCCACCACGTCAGGGGCTACGTCTGTTACAAGAGCCATCACTGCGTCCACAGTGGATTTCTCAGTCAACAACGGCTGGAATCTAATGATCCTAGCAATCTCTTTAGACAGAAAAATAGACATTAAGGTGTTCCTTCCAGGCAAAGCGAGTATACATTTGTGTTGGCATCATGGTAACTTTAAAGCACCTGATTGGGGTTACAGAATCTTGGGGTCAGTTGCTTCTAAAACAATTCCTCGTGACACTTCGCTCCTGGGGGTGCATGTCAGTGTGCTAAGTGTTCAGAGGATGCTGAGTTATCATAGTGATGGTTATTATAGTTATTATAGTGATGGTCTGCATTTTCCAAAAAAATCTGTTTGACGGTTCAGGCTTCTAGAGAGTTTAATGAAACTTTCCTTCTTGCTTCGTCATTTGTCATGTGGTCAGCAGAGGTCCACTACAGTGAAGTTTCCGCAGGAAAGTGGAAGGGAGGAGAAGCCATCTGATAGGATAATGAGACATATAACAGCCGCCCAAAGCAGTGTGCAAAGCCATCCTGGGATGGGTAAAGTGATTCAGCACAGTTGTGTTGCATGCACGAATAGATGCTGACTGTCAGAACATTTAGATGATGATTGTTTTTCTTCTTCCTTCATATATGTAAAAAGAGTAGCCAATTTTTGTTCCATGACAGATAGATAAGGATGAATATTTTGAGACAAGAAAAATATGGTTCGATATCATGGGACAGGGTTAATAGGAAATACTAAGATACTGAACAGAAGTTTAAACTTTATGTATTCCAAACTGCCGAAGCCATTTTAGGTTTTCTTATCAGTATTACAAAGATAGATGACTATTTTCACATCTTCCAAAGTCAGATCAACAGTGTATCAAGAATTTATGTGGTGATGCTTAGCTGCCCTCCAAGGGTTATTGAAAAGAATAAAATGATGGTTGTGAACTAGTTTTATAAAAATAAATGTAGTAAACCAATGTTGGTTATTATTATTGCTGTTACAGTAACAGTTAGGATTTCATCCCAATCTTAAGGGGAAAACTTTAGAATATGAATTGCATGTATTTGTAGTAGCCTAATGAAAACTTGTGCGTTAGAATTCCTTTTCAATCTCATTCTACTCAGTCTTGCTATTAAATACTTGGTAAATTGAGTTGAAAGTGTGCTAATTGGATCTGTGGACAATCCAAAGCCAAGGATAAATGCTTTAGGAGCAGATTAAAGTATAATAGGATTCTGATAAACTCTGGGAAACAGGCCACTGTCCACCAAATGAGATTTCCTAAATGTGTCCACAAAGGCCCAGAGCATAAAATAAAATGAAATGCCTAAAACAGCAGAATGCATTTATCCCTGAGGAATATTGCGTTTATGTACACTGACTGAATTTTTATTTTTCTAGCTTTCTTTTATTCTAAACTCAAGTTTTCTGCTCTTCTATTTCTCCTCTTTGTTTCCTCCACAAGTGTTTCTCCTACACCAAATTTTCTCCATTGTTACTCCTTGCCGTATTGAATTAAAAGGTGATTCTATATAGATGGTATTAGTTATAGTGAAGGATTGCACTGGCGATTTCGAGGACAGCTGTCATGTGGTTCTAAACTTGGGGATGCAAAAGGAACTCATGGAAATTTCATGCAGACTTTCCACGCATCCCATGGTCAGGAGAGGATGATACCCTAAGACTCGCTCAGCACAGAGGGAGCGGGAAGCCAGCTAGCCATTTTCTTCATGTGCATCTTTAACATCAGGGTCCGAATATCATTACTGGTGTCACTACTTGAATCATCTCACAGTTTTCCACAGTCCAAGATCATTTTTTTAAAGGTGCTTGAGACACGTTGGTCACAATCCTTGCTTTTCAGTGCCTAGAACGTTAGAACTGCTTGAGCTTTCTTTGCTGTATTTGTTTCTGTGTGGGATGCTGCCCTCTATCAGCATGGGGGGATGTGAGGTCAGGTGATGTACAACGCTCCTTCTCTGACCAGGCTCGCCATGGGTCTGCACGGTCTGCTCACCCCTCACAGGTCATTTTCCCGGCCCTCAAATGAAGAATTGGGATAGATATGCTTGGTATTTGGGACCGTTCACACTGGGCCCTTTGCCTAGAGAATAAGAGCTTTGATAGTGGGAGGGCCAGATGAAAACCCTTAAAAGTCATCCCTGACACTGCCAAAATAGTGAATCAAAATAGTACTGCACCCCGGGTGATGGGGAAAATAGCAGAAATTAGTGCCTCCCTTAAGATCTAAAGGATCATGTCACCATTTAATTTAATGCTCTGGCTCCTCCAGAAACCAGAAGGATCTGAAGGATGACTGCAGACCACATGGAGTAGCCCCAGCTGTAGTGTCTATGCCAGATGTTGTATCTCTGCTTAACAGGACCTGAGGTACATGGCATGCGTCCTTTGACTTGGCAAACGAGTTTCTTCCCTATCCTTATCAGAAAAGAAAATCAGAAGCAATTTGCATTCACTTATAATACACAAAAGTACACATTTATAGTTTTGCCCTGGGGCTTTGTTAACTCTCTCTCCTTCTGCCGTAATATAATCTGCCATGTTCAGAACTGTCTGGAGAGCCCGCAGACTACCACACTGAGCTGCTGTATGATGCTAATCAAATCGGATATGCAAGAAGGCGCCAGTACCTTGGAAGCCCTGTTTAGACATATGGGCTCCAGGGGGTGGGATATAAACCTGATGAATGATCAGAATTCTTCGTCATCACTAAAAATTGTAGGCAGCCAGAGATCAGGGGCACCATGCCAAGACACACCAGCCAAAGTAAAAGATAAATTATTGCATGGCACGTCCCTCCATGAATTAGAAAACACAATACCTGGTAAGCCTCTTTGGGTTTTGGAAGCTGCATATTCCACACCTGGAAATACTAATATGGCCCATGTACTTAGTGACAAAAAGGGCTGCCAGCTTAGAGTGGTCATAGTGGAAGAAATGGAGGCTATGTATTGACTCCTACTTACCAAGGCTGATTAGCTGTTTCTGCCATCTGATGTCCAACCTGCCAGCAACAGAGACCATCACTGAGACTCAATTATGGCACCATTTCTCAAGAAAATGAACTGGCCACTTGGTGGCAAGTTGAGTACACTGGACCCTTCCACCCTGGAAGAGCAAACAGTTCGTTATCACAGAACTAGACATATATTCCAGCTTTAGATTTGCTTTTCCTACTCCAAGTGTTTACAAAGTCATCTACTGGTATGGGATTCAGCATAAAGTGGGCTCACTTTACGGCAAAGGAGATTTGAAACAGCATACCATGGGGTCCATTAGTCATATTACAGACTGCTGCAGATAAAATGGAGCATTAGAATGGCCCACTGAAGGTATAGCTAAAGCACCAGCTCAGTGGTGCTACTTTCTGAGGATGGGTCACACTCCTTCAGGATGCAATATCCACCTTGAATCAAAGACCTTAAATAGGACTGTGTCCCAAATAAGGAAAACACATTAGTTGGGGAACCCAAGGGTGGAAGCAGGGTGACCTTGCTTACCATCATTCTTGATAAGCCAGTAGAAGACTTTGGGCTTTCTACCTTGGCAATTCTGGGCTTTGGAAGGTTAGAGATTCTAGTCTCCAAGTCAGGATGATGGAACATTCTCTATCTGGAAGTTTTATGGCCTTGGCAGAGAGAAAAAAATTGCAAAACACTCACAGGACCTTAAGGCTTTCTCTAAGAAGTGACATGTATCACTGCTACTCATTTTCCACTGGCCAAAATAAGTCATAGGGCCAAGCCTAATTTTAATCCTTACCCAGGGGAGAGAGAGCAAGTATTTTAAAACAAGACTACCTTTCATAAGAATTTATGTTATTATACATAATTACAAAATTCACCAGGACAGAGAAACAGTGAAGGAAACTAATAGATTATTCTTGTTACTATGCTATGCAAATTATTAAAACTATTTGCAGACATGAAAAGCCAAGGCATTTAATGTAATCACATCTTTAAAAATGTTTATTGCTTGTATCATAAAATGGTAGCATAATTAATGCTAGAAAGGCATAATCTAGTTTCTGGAACTGTTTTAATTTTCATAATCTTAAATAAATCTTGATGTGTAAATTTTAAGTCTGGATTTTACTTAAAATTCTAAAGTCAAGTTGAATAAATAAATAACTAGGGGGTAAGGGGGAAGAATAAAGCCAGGGCAAAAAAAAATGTAGTTCTATGGCTGAGAATCCAAATTTACCTTAAAAACTGGTAAACACTGAGCTGTAACAGATGTCAGGTCCTGGGAAGGGCGTTTTTAACTACATTTTTTTTTTTTTTTAAACTACATTTTTATTATTAAATTTTCCTTAAAAATTCTTGGGTTGGTTAATTTTTTGTTGTTTTTTTTTTTTTTTTGCCACTGAGAAAATATATTGAATTCATCAGCTTCTATGTGGCAGAATTGAGATTTAAACCCAGAATATGTGACTCCAAGTTCATTGCTATTTTTCATTCAGTCCACACATTTAAGGATTTAAAGGATTGCACATGAAATTTTTAAAGGAGTATCTAGGTTTGGGATCAAACACAGAGAAATCTTCTAACATCTGGGCCGCAGCATCCAGAAGAGATCTTGGCAGTAATTTGGAAGCTGCAAAAGGGCTGCCATCTTCAGCACAAGCAACTCACAGCTTCTCGCTCAGTGCCACCTGGGCACTGGCCTGTCCAGCCTGGGAGGTTGCATGCTCTTCTACAATAGATAAACAAGTTCTCCCGTTACCCCAAAGCTTCAAAGAGGGGCTCACAGTTTGCTTAAAGGAAGGAGCTTGGACAAGGTTTTAAATCCAAGCACAGAATTCAGGCTTGGGGCTCTGAAATTTCTCCATATTGTTGCCATCCTTCCTCATTAGGGAGAAGCCTTGGCAAAAGGTGTATTGTAGTAAGTGGAATAATCAGTGGTTGATGAAATAGCCTTATTATTCATAGGGTGTGTCATTTGGGAATTTTGGGTTAATGTTTTGTTTTCAGGTTCAATGATAGATGGGCATTTCCCTTCCTATCTAGTCCCATTTATGACCATCAGACCCATTTACAAGATGACTAGCTGGAGGTCATTCCCCCCACTGAACAGAGCAGAGTACACGGGTGCCTGTGAAGTGATTTCACTAAGTGAGCTAAGTATATATATATATATATATATATATATATATATATATATATATATATATATATATATAGTATAATTCCTTAGATGACCAGTGGTGATATTTAGTTTTCACATTTTCCTTAGAATAAAAGGAATCACTTTTATTTGGGACCTCAAGGTCTCCTGTGCTGTAAGTCCTATGTCACAGGTTAGATTTCCTGGGGAACAAATGTGAGACCGAGTTTAGGATACACTGATGGGAAGGAAGCAGCCTGGGGCCAGTGTCAGAGAGAAAATGACTTATCAGAATCCTTCCGTGTTGGGGTAAAATGGCCAGACATTTGTCCTATCATGTTAGTCATAAGACGTGGGCTACCCTGGGAGGGATGTGACCTTGGGTGAGGCAGCTCTCCGAGGCTGAAGCAAAGCCTGACAGAGGCTACAAACAGAGGCCGTCTCTGATAGGACTCGTAGCATCTGGGGCAACAAGTCCTACCTTGAAGTCCTACCTATGCAGTGGTCCTCTTTGTCCTTCACAGTCAACCCCTGGTGCCACTCCCTTTCTTCGTATACACGTGAGAAGCAGCAACTAAGGTTGCTGGCGGGCCTCTCTGCCTAAAGGAAACTTCGCAGAGGATGGCCAGTATCCCTGTCTCCACACCTGCCCCTCATCACCTCCCTCCTCCGCTGCGCATTCTCGATTCCCCTCCTCCTCACCGGCACCTCTGCTTGCCTTCATGGCTTACTGGGAAGGATGCTTATACTCTGAGCCCTGCAGGACAAAGAGAGAACCCAAGGGGACCACCTGGGTTCCCCACACATTCCTCCACACCCCGCTGTGACCCGCAGCCCTACTCCCAGTCAAGTCAATTACATTTGCCAAGTTGGTTTTTCCTTTTCTTAACTGCAGGTCGCTGAACACAAGGAACCCAAAGTGGCCAGGCATCAGGCATAGCTTATAGACGAATAGGATTCTCATTATGTCCACTGATGAAAGTGTTATTTTTTCTATTTTCCTGTGAACGTATTAATATATTTCAAACAAAAATGGTATTCTGTAATAAATATAGTTCTAATGTTCCCTTTATTTATCAATACATCTTGTTAATGAAGACATTCATAAAGTACCCATGTTTACTCATCAGGGTTCTTGAATTAAGAAAAGTAAACAGAAACTGGTTAATTTACAGAGGTAAGGAAACCATTGGAAGGACACTGGGTAGCTCATAGAATTAGTCAAATTTGAAAACTGGCAGTCTAGGCAGGAACCGAGGAAGAGGAAGAGTAGGTTAGAACTGGCCTTAGGAATCCTACCTCAGACCCTCCTTCCCTTCCCCCACCTCCCACCCACACTGGCACTGGGCTTGCTGCCCTTGGGCTCTGACAGCTTTGTCAGGACTCCTGACTGCACTTGGCGATGTGAGTCTAATGAGTGGATACGTAGTGCGTATCGTATTCTCTCACACAGTAGAAAGAATTATGGCCCAGATGTTAGAGGTGAAGTGTCTTTTCAATAGTCTCTCAAGACATTTTAAGGACCTCTGGGCCTTGAGTGCTTCTCAGTTTGTGACAGTTTGGAAGCAGCATGACTTTCTTGCAAAGTGGCCTTATGGATGGGTGACCCTTCAGGAACCACTGTTAGTTTTTTAGGTTTTTAAGTGAAGTGGACCATGTAATCTGTCTTCTATTGTTAGTCATTCCTGAGTCTGACCTTGGGGAAGTTCAAGGGAAGTGAAAGTGGCTCTTTACCTGAGGATAAGCTCAGGGAGATGCTACTCACAACTCAGAAGAAAGCGCTTCGCTCCTAGAGTGAGATATTTTTCTCTCAGGACCAATTTGATCCTGTGCTACAAAATCCTATATTCATTATCAAGTAGCGCTGATTAAATGTTTAAATGTGCAGAGAGCTGTTCTAGGAACCATGCAAAGAGACTTATCCTGCCCTGTAGGACCTTAAACTCAAAAGCAGACATGTATTACCTAAGAGGTGTCAGTTAGCACCCTGGGTCTGATGAGAAGTCAGTTCTCCAATCACTCCGGAATGTTTTAGGCTCCTGAGCACACTGTTTTCGGTTGTGGAAAGCTTTTGAATTTTTCCGCTCCAGGCCACTGAAACCCACAGTCTGGGGACAATACTGAGAGTACAGAGAAAATGCAAATTAAATGTACACTACGATTTTATTTGTTTATTTTCTTTTCATGAACTCTATATAATGCAAAGAATGTTTACTTCATCGGTTTTGAACCACTGATTTCTTGAGCAAGTCACACTAGGTATCTCCATGTTGCCACAGTGAGTATGAAAGAATCTCTGTGGGCTTTGTCCATTGTGACAACCACAGCAGCGTCTTACGTAGTCTGACTCCTTGTTCTTTGCAAGCTGTAAATATTATAAATCCCACAGCAATTCTCTCCTAAGTGGTGGCACTATTTACTATATCCATAGTGACCATTTGCTCTAAATATTCTGATATGACTCTGGGATTTCTGAAGCATTTTCTTATATTGTTGGTCCCATAAACCTTAATATCATGCTAGAAATCCCAATTTTTTGACACCCAAGCCTCATCTGCTAAAACTTATTTTCATCCTTAGAAATGGAATAACAATTCTTCATGAAATGATCTGTCTTGTCTTTGGTTTAGTAACGCGTACAAAACTCTGCCTTTACTATTACTAGTATTCCATCAATAACCTCTCTCTATTCCCACCACCACTATAATAAAAGCCCAACCTTCAGAAAAATCAGTGCCACCAAAGTAACTACAGTAGAGTTGACAGTTTTGTGGCTACCCTGACAGATTTCCAGATGAGCCGGGTAAAATAACATTACAAGATCTCAATAATTTTATGCAAAAGTGAAATGCTTTGCTGTGCTGTTGACTGTCCCTCACGGGGAGATATTCGATTTTATTTTTGTCATTGTGAAAGTTCTTTTCATTACTCCTGTGCCTAGGGTTCTGTGTCTCTGTTCCGTCTAGCAGAAGCAGTGACAAATAGCCTAAAGGTTGAGACGAAGGGCATTAAGAGCCATACTTGGCTCTTCTAGCTCCCTAGGAAAGGTGTCCCTGCCCTTTATCCTGTCAGAGAGGGATGCTGTAAAGATCTTTGTGCTGAGTCAGGTGAATCAGTGTTGAAGAGGTAGACCAGCGATACTTTCCCAAAACAATGTAGCAGAAACCACCTGGCAGTTGGTGGGGCAACTACTGCCTGGTATTTGAGACATCTGACCGTAACTTAGGTTTCAGCAAGGGTTTCTATTTTATTCCTGGGCACAACTGGAGACTAAGAATTCTAGCCCTTAAAGTAAGGACTCTGACTCATCATTCCACTAGCTCTAATATCTGCTATCAGGGACCTGACACTGCCCTCCAAGCAGCCCAATACATTCTGAATGGGATGAAAATCTTCATGTTGTGAAATCTGCAGATACCCACTCCCTAATCTGTCCTACAGAACAATGGTAATATCATTCAAAGTCTTTAAGGATACCGGAAACGTTTTTATTCCATCCTTAGGTTAAACAGGGATGGAGCATAAGGACTTGAGAGCTGCTGTGAACAAAGGTGACAGAAATTACAGACATAAAACTTGAAGAGTTTATAAACAGGATTCATAAACAAATTTAATAATCTATAGTAAGTTCAACATAAAATAAAAGGAAAACATCCACTACAGAATATTATGTACATTTTTATTAAAATTATCCATTCTATTTTACTTCAGTTTCTGAAAATGTGGTTTTCTTATATATTATCATAAATACTAAAGAGATTAACTCACTCTCACTTTTCATTAAATTCTTCTCTAATCCTTGGACAGAATTTTAAAAGCATGTAGTGTCAGTGATTCTCCCCGACGCTCTGAAATCTTTATAACCTGGCTATTTACCTAACCAAGCTAGATTATTTTTCTATTAAAATCCACTTCAGGTTTAAAATTATTCAAAACATTGCTCTACTTTTACTCATAGAACTATTTCAAACAATTTACTTGGCCTAAATCTCAAAATGCATAACATAGCCGTTAACTCATTTTCAAGAAGTATTTAAGGAGGCTGACAATATATAACAATATATTCGAAACCACCTAAACAGTCATATACCTAGCAATTGATTCATCAATTTTGAGCACCTAATATGTGCCATGTGTTCAGCTAAACACTAAGTTTAACTAGTAGAATAGTGGCAGAGTAGGTACTATCAGATTGACCTCACATTTTTTGTGTACTCCATGAATACAAATCAAAACAAAACAAAAATAATTTGCAGGAAGTAGAACAAATTTCTAGACTTCTACCTCTGATTTGAAAGACTAAGGCTGACTAACAAAACTATCATCTATCTATCTATCTATCTATCATCTATCTATTTATCTATTTATCATCTATCATCTATCTATCTATATCTATCATCTATCTCTATCATCATCTTTCTGCATACAAGTAATATTACTGCATACAGTAATATTAGTTTGTATATAGTCATATCTATTTTGGTAGTAAAACAAATTATTGGTTAGGTATCTATAAAACTCTTGTAAGAATATTTTGTATCATTAGACTACATTTAAAATTCTCATCTTTATAAACATTTTAAAAAATTTTATGATCTGTCTGGGATAGACAGGCACTTGATTCTTGTGTTCAGTTTTATTGCATCTTATTGTCTTATTACAATGTAAATTGCATGATATAATGCATCTAAATATCTGGGAATTAAATATGCATTAGTATCTGAAAATCTGTATAACCCTATATCTGAACATTTGAAACTTGAAAATACATCCCAAAGTAATACCAAATATGGCAATGCATCTACTAGAACAACAGAGGAAAATTAGGAGATAAATATAATTAAAAGTATATATCACATTTGTATCACTGGGTATTCAAAGCATTTTATTATGAACATTTCTAGAGTCAAGTTTTAAGATGTTTATTATAACTGAAGGTGTTGATTGCAGAATTAAACTATATAATTAATAAAGGATGATAATTTAACAAAATTATATAAAATCTCTTTATCTTTTCTAAGAATTTAAAATGATAATAGTTCAATGTATCTTACAAAATTTTATTTTATTTAACTAATGAATTAAATAAATTTTCCAATATAGTTTTATTTTCCATTTTCTTCTGTACCTTTTACTTTTTCAATCACTAATCTTTATTTAGTTGTCACTGAGGTAAAGAAACAATTCACAATTCATTAAAATAAACATAAGTTTTTTGTGGTAGCCATCTCATGACTACCTAATTCCATTCTTCATTATTTCACAAGAATCTCACAAGAGCAACTGTTAAAGGAAGAAGTACATTGCTTCAGAATCTCACTAAGCCTCCCTGTCTCTCAATATTGGTCAACAGTACACATGTGCTTTCTTATAGGTTACAATTTGGGACTTGTAATAAAGGCGTACTTGTACCTAATTTATTTTCCTGAAGCATTTTAGGTCCTGGCCCTTTTTTTTTTAGTACAAAAATATTTTCAGGGGTCAATAAACATTGAGTAGTTGGAAGACGATTCTGAAATTGTCTCTGTATTAAAAGAAGAAAAACTTTATTTTCCTAAATCATTTATTTTTATTTTTATTTTTAAATAACCTAATAAGGTAATAAATAGATATACATTTTTTAAGTCTTTATTGAGTTTGTTACAATATTGCTTCTGTTTTACGTTTTGGTTTTCTGGCCCCAAGGCACATGGGATCTTAGCTCCCTGACCAGAGATTGAACCCACACCCCTTGCATTGGAAGGTGAAGTCTTAACCACTGGACCCCCAGGGAAGTCCCAATATACATTTTTTTTTAAAATTATTTATTTATTTATTTATTTATTTTTGGCTGTGTTGGGTCTTTGTTTCTGTGCGAGGGCTTTCTCTAGTTGCGGCAAGCGGGGGCCACTCTTCATCGCGGTGCGCGGGCCTCTCACTATCGCGGCCTCTCTTGTTGTGGAGCACAGGCTCCAGACGCGCAGGCTCAGCAGTTGTGGCTCACGGGCCCAGTTGCTCTGCAGCACGTGGGATCCTCCCAGATCTGCATTGGCAGGCAGACTCTCAACCACTGCGCCACCAGGGAAGCCCCCAATATACATTTTTAACATAAATTATATTGTAGAACTATCCATTAAATATAATTATGCAGGGTATAAACTGAAAGACATTTTGAAAAAAAATGAATCCTGTAGGACAGCTAACACTTTTTTGATTTTGGATCATATTTTTTTTATCTAGTTCAACTTGATACACATTTATTCACAATTTATTTGTACTTAGCATTGTGTTAAGTACTGAAGAGATAAAGATGATATGGTCTCTACCCTTAACAAGAACTTAAAGATACTTTTCTTTTTTCCAGTAGGTTTACCTCTTGAATTATGAAATTAATCCCACTGAGATCATTGTTACAAAAAACAAGACAAGGGACTATGAACGTTTGGAACTGGTTATCCACTAGCATAAATTATAATATCACTTGAGAGAGAATCTGTATTATTTGGCCATAAATTTAAAATTTAAGGCTTCCCTGGTGGCGCAGTGGTTAAGAATCTGCCTGCCAATGCAGGGGACACAGGTTCAAGCCCTGGTCCGGGAAGATCCCACATGCCATGAAGCAACTAAGCCTGTGTGCCACAACTACTGAGCCTGCGCTCCAAAGCCCGCGAGCCACAACTACTGAGCCCACGTGCCACAACTACTGAAGCCCACGTGCCACAACTACTGAAGCATAGAGCCTATGCTCTGCAACAAGACCAGCCACCACAATGAGAAGCCCGTGCACCGCAACGAAGAGTAGCCCCCGCTCATCGCAACTAAAGGAAGACCACGTGCAGCAACGAGGACCCAATGCAGTCAAAAATAAATTAATTAATTAATTAAAAAATAAAAAATAAAATTTAAGCTGTGAGGCATATTTAACCTAAGTTGTAAGGAATATCTTGACCTTTCTGAATAATCAAGGGGAAATTTGGGGAGACAGAAATATTTCGCCCAAAATAAGATATGTGAAAAATACACTCAGGTAAGAGTTTTCAATGATCAGATAAATTTAGCTGAAATGGATTTCCAAAATTTCTTCTGTTAGAGATGAAGGAAATGGGACAGCCAGTAGAAAGGAATTATCAAGTGTGATAAAATCATTTATACATTGAGAACTATTTTTCAAACCCTCACTATCTACCAATGGTAAAATTTGATAGTTTGATAAAATTGTTTATTAATGCTTTTCCTCTACATTGCAAAATCATAAAAATATGAAATTAGAAATAAGATAATACAGAAAGTAATCTTCCTATGTTATGGTGGGAAATTCAAAATTACTTTAAAAAAACCAAAACAGTAATGGTTAAAGAACACACACACCAAAAAAAAAAAAAAAATCTGGGAGAGTCCATATTCATTCACCTGAATACAAGCTGTGGGTTTGGGTCTGCAACTTGCTTGTCATTCTTAGTGATAACTCCTCTGTGGGCACCCAGCTCATGACTGGATTGCTAAACAGATATCATAAATTTAAAATGTTTCTTCTTTTGTTCTTTAGTCTTTACTAATTTCTGAATAGCATTCTTAGCTTCTCTACAGCCAACACACACACACACACACACACACACACTCTCTCTCTGTCACACACACACACACACCGAAGCTTATATACTATTAAACATGCCAACTTAAAAGTCAGTGACCTGACTTAAAATCCTGGCTATGCCCTTAGCCAGTTGTACGAAGATAAACAAATAAAATCAACCTCTTTTGACATTATTTCCTCACCTGTAAAATAAGTGTATTGGACAAAGGTTATCTAAAATGGTAGTCTTAACCCTGGGCTGGTTCCCATATGGCTCTGTGGGCTTCACCATGTATGCAGTGAGAGTCACTGTCTTATACAGCTCCTCTGGTGCTACTGATGTGAAAACTGACAACCAGTGATGTAAGTTATATATGACTTTTGAAATGACTAAAAACCTAAACACAAATGTATGTGAAAAAATTTTGGTTACCCTGTACATAAATAATTTTTTACAATATACTATAAGTAACTTCAGTTGCTTATAAGATTATAGTTACTCTCTCTCTCTCTCTCTATATATATATATTTACTGTAAGAAATTATATGTAAGTAGCTAATATAATATATAAATATGATTATTATATATAATATAGTTACTATACATAAATATATATAATAGTTACTAAAAAATAAGCAAATGAACAAAATGCTCAATATATAATATCCTTAAAAATCAACACCTCTGAAGAAAAAGCAATTATTTTTCAGATTTTCCTTTTTTGGAAAAGTTTTTCTTTTGCTTTTAACTAGCTTAATTAACTAGCTTAATTTTTTGTTTCTGAACAAAACTTTACCATATGGGTGCTGCCAGTTTCCAGCAGTGATTCTATATGAGTGGATAAAAACAGCCAAAGCTTCAGATACAGAAATATACTCTATGTTTTTTCATGTGGAAATTTGCTTAATAAGAATTTAATGAGGATCAACCACATGCCAGATTCTGCATGATGTATAATGACACAAAGATTAATAAGCCAACATTCCTGTATTTGAGCCACTCTACCTGGACCTACAGATCATGTTGTCCTGGAATAAAATCTCCAAGTATTTATAAACTTGAAATCCATACTTGTTTCTTGTTATCTGATTGTAATTCAAATTGTGACAATGTATGAACTTCCATCATTTCTATAATTCTTTGTTTTATTTATGCCCAAATAAGTTTCAGCTAATTGAAATCACATTAATAACTCGAGCAATTCTATTGAATACTTAGGAACTCTGCTAGTCTATGGAGACAAACCCAGCTATGCTCACAAACCACCTCTTTGAGGGAAAAAAAAAAAAAAAGAGTCCTTATGTGTAGTGTTTGTCAATTTTGGGGTGTAAACTCTCCTACCAGGGTCGATTTTAAACTACTAAAAATTTAACAACCATCTTGCAAAATTCCTGAATATTTAATGATCATATCTAACAAGCTGGTATTAGCCAGGCCCAGTCAACTACTAGGCAAAACTTTATTAAGTTATATTCTTCTCACCTTAGTAGGGAGAAACAGGAAGACATCTTGTCGGACCGTTGCTTTCGTGAAAGTTGTTTTGAGGAACCCAAGAAGAAGTAATAATGAGTGGCTAGGGAAGGCTTTAGAAAGGAGGTGATATTTGGACTGTACCTTGAGGGGTGAGTAGGTGTTCCCCAGGTTTGCAAAGGTTCCCCAGGTTGAGGTAGAGTGGCGACTCAGGAGACAGAATATCTTGTAAAAAAGAGGCAGAGCATGTTAAAGAAAAGGAAGTGAATAAAGTATGACATGGTTACATTTGCAATAATATAATCTAAACAGAGAGAGGGGAGAGGCCATGAGACAAGGGATATATATAGTAGGAATTAGGAGGGTGAGAGAGCATCTGATTATGAAGACACATATGCCATGTTAAGGAATCAAGCAGGGTTTAATATCTGCCTCCATCTGAATAGTGGAGTGACATGCCTGGCTTTCTGTTTTACGAAGAACACTCTAGAAGCAATATAGAAGGTATATTGGAGGTGAAGAGAGAATAGTGGTGGCAAGACCTCTTAGAAGGTTACTGCAATATTCCATGAGAAAAATATAAAAGCTTGATTGGAAATGTTAAGTTTGAGATGCTTGTGAAAATTATTTGGTGTTTTGTTTGTTTGTTTATTGAGATGTAACTGACATATAACATTGTATAAGCTTAAGGTGTATTGATACAATGGGATGTTTACCACAATAGGTTAGTTAACTCACCCTTTACCTCACATAATTACTATTCTGTTGTTGTTGTTGTTATAGTGAGAACACTAAAGCTCTACTGTCATAGCAACTTTCCAGTGTATTGTTAACTATAGTCACCATGTTGTACTTTAGATCCTTGGAACTTATCCATTTTATAACTGGAAGTTTAACCAACACCTCCCTATTTCCCCCACCACTCAGCCCCTGGCAACTACCATTCTACGGTTTCTATGAGTTTGATGTTTTTAGATTCCACATATAAGTGGGATCATACAGTGTTTGTCTTTCTCCATCTAACTTACTTCACTTAGCATAATGCCCTTAAGGTCCACCCACCTTGTCACAAATTACAGGATTTCCTTCTTTTCTATGGCTGAATAATATTCTATAGTATTCATACATATATACCTCATTCTCTTTATCCATTCATCCATTGGTGGACACTTAGGTTGCTTCCATGTCTTGATTATTGTGAATAATGCTACAATGAATATGGAGGTGGTGTGACTATCTCTTTGAGATAGTGATTTCATTTCCTTTGGATATATAGCCAGGATTGGAATTGCTGGATTGTGTGATAGCTCTATTTTTAATTTCTTGAGGAATCTCCTTACTGTTTTCCATAGTGGCTGCACCAATTTACATTCCCACCAACAGTGCACCAGGGTTCCCTTTTCTCTACATCCTTGCCAACACTTCTTGTCTCTTGTCTTTTTGATAGCTATTCTGACAGGTGTGAAGTGATACCTAGTGGTTCTTATGTGTAGTTCCCTGATGATTAGTGATGTTGAGTACCTTTTTCATGTACTTGTTGGCCACTTGTGTGTCTTCTTTGGAGAAATGTCTATTCAAGTCCTCTCTGCTCTTTTTTCAATCAGATTGTCTTTTTTTGCTATTGAGTTGTATGAGTTCCTTATATATTTTGGATATTAAATCCTTATAAGATCCTTTATTATTAAAAAAAAAAAAAACCTCCTAAAAAAAGCCAAAGAAAAAATGTTGTTTTAGTGATCACAATAATGAAGAACATAGCATATTTTCCTCAATGTGCTTTCCCTTTTCATTCTGAGACTACTGTTGGCAGACAAATCTTATTGTCTTCTCCTTTGTGTAATTCAAATAGTAAATAGTAAATTGTATGGAATGTTCCTTTCTTGTCACATTTCCATATAACCTTGCTTAGTCAACAAAACTGTCTTTGATTCTAGACACAGAAACAAATCAAATGTGGGCAAAGGATATGAACAAAAGAGCGCATCTGATTCTAGTGGACATTTCTGTCTAGTGCAGTGCTCACCAAGTTAGATATTTTATGGAAATTCAATAATCTTGCCCAATGTGTAAATAAAGTCTTAATCTTCCTTAAAGAGGCATGTTTTATATAAAGAACAACTGTTCTTCAAAAGCTGATTCAGTGTGCAAAGAATCTGTGTACTTTTCTTATCACACATTTGTCTTCTCATCCACATCTATTTCCCCCCTGCCTTTGAACTCACATTTGTGTATTTCTAATGCAGTGGTAATTCTTTATTTTCTATCTGAAACCCACAGAGTGTCCCAGGGCAACGACAATGTCAGCACACATATAAGGTTTCCAACGTAGGCATTTGGTACTGTCTATCATGGCTTATAGCACTGCATGGTGGTTATAGTGGAAGCTCCATGTGGAAATTTTAAACTCCAGGCATTTGGTGTTGTATTTCCTTGTGGCATTCTGCCAAACTCAAGTGCAGCCACTGTTTCTTATGAGATATTAGCAAGGATATTAGTGGGGAAAATAATCTGAAAACCATTGGTGTATTTGCTTATTGGCAAAGCTACTTTTCTGCTAAGCATAAATGCATTTATTTTTCATTATAGAAAGGAGATAAGCACAGACTTCTATTTGAGAAACAAGTTTTAAACCCAAGTGAAAATTGCTTCAAAAACATGTCTATATTAGAGCAAGTAAATCAATGAAATAGTATGTTATGATGCAGTCACAAAATGGTGACCTTCAGGGCAAATCTGTCTCTTTCTGTCCTTTTGGGGGCTACACTTAATGTCTAAAAAAAATTTTTGTTGTATTTTTTTATGTAGGTAAAATGCTGTTAAGCTCCATTCTCTCCCAACCTGAGGATTCCCAACTCTGAATTTCCCCTCACATATCCTGAGTCCAGCAGACCTTTGAGTTAGCTACCTTGGGAGTACAAAAGTGCAAAGACTTAGGAATCAGACAATGCTGGATTCAAAGCTTGACTATTTTAATTACTAAGTTCAGCTGTCATATGAGAATAATATTGTTCAATTTATATAGATTTTGAGAAAAAACAACAAAATCACCAAACAGTGAAAAATGTTTATCACTTAGTGGGAACTCAAAATGGTTCCTTACTTAGCAAGTATAATTATTAATAAATTCTATATCGAACCAAAAGAATTTAGAATCCCTTGATATCTTCAAATAGTTCACTTCTTATTTTATCTTCTCCATCACAAATTTTGTGCCTTTCTCTTTTTGTATTCCTTATTTTATTCTTTTAGGAAGTTATATGAGCTGTTTTAAAGCATGGAAAATCATCCTGGAGGTGAATAATCTTTTGTGAGTTCTCTATGCTATGGTCTGAGTGTTTCCGTCCCTCCAAAATTCATATGTTGAAAACCCAGTGCTCAAGGTGATGGTATTAGGAGGTGGGACATTTGACTGGTGCTCTTATAAAACAGACCTGAGAGCACTACCTTATCCCTCCCATCACGTGAGGATACAATGAGAAGTCTGCAACCTGGACGAGGGCTCTCCCATAGCCATGCTGGCACCCTGATCTCAGACGTCTAGCCTTCAGAATTGTGAGAAATAAATTTCTGTTGTTTATGATCTCCCCAGTCCGTGGTATTTTGTTATAGCAGCCCCAACAGATTTAAGACCTCCTATGTTCTCTGTTTGTAGTGGGACTGTCTCCAAGCTCTATAAGCAACATTTCGAAGACACAGTGTGATGCTGCCTATGTGATTTCATGGGGTAATATGATCTCTGAATTTCTCAGAGCACAATGAAGATGAGAAAATAAAGTTTGCAAGTGGTAAACATTACCAAGATAAACTGATTTTCAAATGAGAAAATCTGTGTATGAGAAACTATTAGAAAGAAGCAATCCCAAGGACAGATTTGAAAACTGAGGGTCATTTTCTGTGTATTTTGAAGAGTACTACAAACTAGGAAAATAGTCTTCTTTCTTATTCACAAGGAGAAACTTCCTACTGTCCCCGGGTTTCCAACTTTCTCTTTTTTTCTTCTCAAACCAGTTCATTCTGCACTCTTTTTCCCTTTCTAAACTTAGTTCTCTCACTTTTTCCCTTGGGTTATTTTCTTGTCCTGTCTTATCTCTCCTCCTGCCTCAGGGAATCCTTTCAACACAACTCATAAGGGCCACGTAGCTCCCAAACAATATTCACCTTTGTTTACCATGAACTCCAGCCTCCATCCAAATAGTTATGAGCTTTGCTGGAAGGGGTGGGAGAGAGGGAAGATTGGCCAGGGAGATTTCAGAAGCACACAGAGCCTGAAGGCAGGGAGAGGAGGTCGCGGCTTCTTACCTCCTGTGCGCCTTAAACATCATGGGCTCCTGGTTCCTCAGTTCTGACCCATTGCCTAGGGCTTAAGTCAGCTGTTGCAAACCCTCCCCAATCTTTCCTATGTTTGTCATCATTGTTAACATGGTCTTTGGGTGGAGAAGACTTTACCACACAAAGCCGACTTACACAGGAAATAGATACACCAGAAGAAGAGCTCTATTTCTTTTAAGCAATGTGGCGGAAGCAAAGAAAACCTGTTCGTGACTCCCCACCACCATCTCTTTTGTATTTCTCCTCTCTCTGAGTCATCCCATCTCTATCAGCCTCCTTCCTCACTAGAATATGATTTTTTCCTTTCCCCCAGCCCTACAACATTTCATGTTTCTCTAATGACATATTATATAGGACAAGATACAGTGCTTGCCTTATACATCGGATAGTCGAAGGTTGGTTGATTTAATCATATTTCCTTTTTTCATGCTAGATATAAATTATTCGAGGACAGAGACTGAATCTTCTCATGTATCTGTAGCTTTCAGTACTGAGTGCACTGCCCTGAGCATAGGATATGCCCTATAAATTTTAATTGAATTGAATAGAACTATAGTTTTTGCTTTGATAGGAGATGAGGAAAATAGGAATTCCAAATCCATCATGTCAATTCCTCTATTAAAATTCCCATTTCCTTAAATAATTCCCTTGAAAACATAAAGGCAGGCATAGTGGTTAAAAATCCACTTCTGGTACTCAGAAGACAGAATTAACTCTCAGCACTCAACTGGGGTTTGGGTCTCCCAGTTTGAAACTGTGAAATGAGGTAAGGTCTTCTTCATAGAAATGCTGTGCAGAATAAAAGGTACTAACATATATCCCAATGCAAGAAGTATTTGTATTTTAAGAAGGGGAACCTGAGACTGGCCAAAGCACTCATAATAGATGGATAAATCAAAAGGTAAGGTTTTGTTCCAGAAACCTAAATGGATCCCTCTCCTCTTCCACATTTAAGCATTTGATTTCCCTCTCAGTTATTTTTTCTTATGTAACTAGAAATAAGTATCGTACAAATAAAAGTATACAGTACATGAGTTGTTGAAATATTTTCTATATTTTCCACTAAGTGGGTCTAAAAACCTGGCTTAATTGGAAAGGATCCAAGAAATACTCTCCATGAAATTTTCCTGAGAGAAGGCAAAGGAGCCAAGAAAGATTAAATCACAGAGGGATTTCCCCAGTGGTGCAGTGGTTAAAACTCTGAGCTCCCAATGTAGGGGGCCCTGGTTTGATCCCTGGTCAGGGAACTAGATCCCACATGCATGCCGCAACTAAGAGTTCACATGCCGCAACTAAGAGTTCACATTCCACAACTAAGGAGCCTGCCTGCAGCAACTAAGACCCAGCGCAACCAAATAAATAAACAAATAATAAATAAACAAATAATAAATAAATAAAATATTTTTTAAAAGATATATAAAAAAAGATTAAATAACAGAAAATTAGACAAATCTCCATACTGATGCCTACCTTTCTTAATTTTTACATAACTCCAAGAGTTGACTGAAGTTATTGTGTCATAGGAGAAGAGACTTATCTAACTAGTTCTTATTACTGTTCAGTAAGGTCATGACGTTCTAAAACATAATCCTCCAAGCAAGGGTGAGTTATCCACACAAAGCAGCTACTACCAGGATTTATTCTTGACAGGACTCATTTACCAAATTTATAGGAAGGCCATGTGACCATTTTTATTATCACAACTTTTTTTTTTTTTAACACCTTTATTGGAGTATAATTGCTTTACAATGGTGTGTTAGTTTCTGCTTTATAACAAAGTGAATCAGTTATACATATACATATTATTATCACAACTTTTTGTGGACATTCTTGCTAGTTACTTACCATGTGCTTTGATTGCCTGAGAACAACACTTTAAATCTCTTAAGAATTTGAAGAAAACATTAAAGATACCTTTAATTGTTAAACATGGAGTGAAAACCCATCCCAAATTATCCATTTGCAATTTTTCAGTATTTTATTGCTCTATTGATATTCTGGTACATGTTATATGAGAGGTAGGAGCAGGTAAATATATTGGTTGTTTGCTTTTGTAAGTAACTCATTAAAAATGATTTGAGAAAATTAAGATAGACTTGCACATTCAAAGCATCCTTAATGAGACTGGGACCCAGAGAGTCCCTTCTATGGAGACCACTGTGATCCTAATGAGGATACTGAAAAGACTGTTAACCTAAGCTGTAATCATATTCTATATTTTGGATGTTGGCAATTTACTGAATATTTGACTGTTGGTAATTTACATCAAAAATATTTTGGTGTATAAGTAATTCCATTTTCTTTTTTTTTATTGAGGTATAATTGATATATAACATTATATTAGCTCAGGTGTGCAACATAATGATTCAATATTTATATACACTGCAAAGTGATCACCACAATAAGTCTATTTACCATGTCACCACAGGAAGTTACAAATCTTTTTTCTTGAGTTGAGAACTTGAGAGATTTACTCTCTTAACACCTTTCAAGTATTCAGTACAATATTATTGATTGTAGTCACCATGCTGTATATTACATCCCTATTACTTACTTATTTTATAACTGGAAGTTTGTACCTCTTAACCCCCTTTGCCCATTTTGCCCACCCACCAACCCCTTCCCCTCCAGCAACCACCAATCTGTTCTCTGCATCTATTAGTTTTGTTCTGTTTTCTTTGGTTTTTTAGAGTCCACATATATGTGAAATCATATGGTATTTGTCTTTGTCTGACTTACTTCACTAAGCATAATGCCTTCAAGGTTCACCCATGTTAGTCGTAACAGTTTTTTTGTGTGTGTGGAGTCTTTAGAGTTTTCAATATATACAATCTGTCATCAACAGATAGTGACAGTTTTTCTTCTTCGCTTCCAATTTGGATGTTTTTTTCTTTTCTTTTCTTGCATAGTTACTCTGGCTAGGATATCCAACACTGTGTTAAATAAAAGTGGTTAGAATGGGCATCTTTGTGTTGTTCCTGATCTAAGAAGAAAAGCTTTCAGTTCTTCACCAGTGAGTATGATATTAGCTGTACCCTTGTCATATATGGTCTTTATCGTGTGGAAGTACATTCCCTCTATACCCACTTTGTTGAGTTTTTAATCACAAATGAACGTTGAATTGTCAAATGCTTTTTCTGCGTCTATTGAGATGATCATATGATTTGTATTCTTCATTTTGTTAATGTGATGTGTCACACTGATTGATTTGCGGATGTTGAACCATCTTTGCATCCCTGGAATAAATTCCATTTGATCACAGTGTAAGAGCCATTAAATAAATTGTTTAATTTGGTTTGCTAATATTTTGTTGAGGATTTTGCATCTATATTCCTCAGGGATATTGGCTTGTACTTTTCTTTTTTGTGTGGTATCCTTGTCTGATTTTGCTATCGGGGTAATGCTGGCCTTGTAAAATGAGTTCAAAAGTGTTTCCTCTTCAGTTTTTTGAAAGAGTTTGAGGAGGCTAGGCATTAAATCTTTGAACATTTGGGAGAATTCACCAGTGAAGTCCTGAACTTCTGTTTGTTGGGGTTTTTTTTTATTACTGATTCAACCTCCTTACTAGTAATTAGTCTATTCAGATTTTCTATTTCTTCCTGATCCAGTCTTAGAAGATTGTATGTTTCTAAGAACTTATTAATTTATTCTAGGTTGTCCAATTTCTTGGTGTATAATGGTTTATAGTAGTCTCTTATGACCCTTTGTATTTCTTTGATATCAGTTGTAATTCTCCTCTTTTGTTTCTGGTTTTATTTGAGCATGTTCTCTCTCCTTTTTTAGTGACTCTAGCTAAAGGTTTTTCAATTTTGTTTTTTCAAAGAACCAGCTCTCAGTTTCACTGATCTTTTCTACTATCTTTTTAGTTTCATTTCATTTATTTCTGCTCTGATCTTTGTTATTTCCTTCTTTCTACTAACTCTGGGTTTCCTTCGTTCTTCTTGTAAGTGCTCCCATTTTCTTTTCACTCACAGTGTAGGTACTGTGGGATGCACATTCACTATTTCAGATCATTAAGTAAATTTCTACTGCAGTGCTTTGTGGAATAATTTAGTCTTGAAGAAAATTTGGTTTAGTGTTTATGAACTTCTGTCTTCTAAGAATCTCTCTGCATACCATCTAAAATTTTAGTGTATCTGTATTTTTTTTTAAGAATAAATGATGTATTGCAACAAAGCCACCAATTCAAATACTCTCATCACCCAAAAAGCTCTTGAAATCGCACCTGGTCACAAAGTCTTCCCCAGATACCTGTAGGTGAGGAGTAGTTCCATTTCCTCTTATCCCGTTTGTACCTGAATTATTCATGAGTCTTCACTTTTACCTTCAAAAGACACTTATTAGACTGCTTGCATGTTTCTTGGCTAACTAGTTTGAAGTTCCTTTGTCTAAGGCCATAAATATTTCTTTTATGTTTGAGACAATGTTTCCTTAAATTATAAATCTTTACAGAACAAACCTTTTATCTAACATATTTAACTTGATCCCTTCTGAACTTCCTGGTGAGAATTTATATAGCTGAGCATTAAATGGAAGTTTGAGGTCATTCACTTTTTCTGAAAGGTAGGCAGGTTAGTATCGAGTCCCCAGACTTTTCGATATTTCTTTTAATTACCTTGAAAGTAAACACACTTCCCTTTTGACTTGTGTTTCTTCAATTAATGAGATAGCAGAGTAGTATTTACAGGACGTTAGCTGTTCCTCAGTGATAGCAAGCAAGGTGCAGAAGCTACATCTGTAATTGGTTTTCTGATACAGATTTAGCAAACACACATAAGAGTGGAGTTCATGGAAGGGATAAATGGATTTAGTTACCTTCACACACTGCCTTCAAAGAGTGGTTTAATTATGTTTCCTTACAGCAGCTTCCCTTCCCCCAACCCATTAGAGCTTTTTGATTTATGACACAGTAGTTGTAGCATTCCCAGTAAAGACAGGATTTTCTCTTGTCAGAAAGTGTGGCTCCCTGGTGATACTGCTCTGAGAGAATAAATGAGGTTCTAATAGTCCTGGATTATTACCAAAGGCAGGGTCAAGGAAATAACTTTTACTTTTTTATTAAGCACACATACCAATGAAAATTCTCAATTAATAAGTTAATTTGTATGATTTATACATATATATATATATATATATATATGAATCATGAGACATCAAAAGAAATGCTTCCTGGTGATATCACTTTTCTATAGCATCTAAACCACTTCACAAGCTCTATGATTTGTTATAGTTAGGTATACATGTTATACTTATATGGGTCAAAATAATACTTGAAGGGCCCAAGGGCCATTTGTTTTTACTAATGATGCACACTTTTCTCTTAATCAGTGCCAAGAATTTTCTTCCTTGTTCTTACAAAGACAAATTCATTTACAATGCAATCTGTTGCTATTTTCTGACTAGATTGTGTATTGGAACCTTCTCATAAGTGGTTTGCTACCAATAAGTAATTAAACAATCACATGCTACAGGCCCTTATCCTTTAAAAACTTCAACAGTTTTGAAATGTGTTTCACATTTTGCATCTTATAGGTACTACTACAACTTAGGGTAAATAGCAATAACATTACATGTGGGAAACCTAGTTGAATAAAGCACAGAATCTGTTCCCAAGGAGCTCGCGGTCTAGAAGGTGAAGCCAACAAGAAAACAGATCATTGCATTACGGTATAATCACTGTATGCACAGTTATCATAATATTCCCAAAGCAGGTGTGAGCATTTCTTTCAATAACGTTTAGACCAGCACTTTCTATGTACCTCTCACCTTACTGTGAATTCCTTAAGTTTAGTCACAGGTCACAGATATCACTGGTAAAAGAGTCTTTAGGATGATTCAGGAGCCACAACAAAGAACTAGGCTTCTAAAATGACTCCTGGCACTTCTGCATTCAGAAAAGCACCAGCAAGTGCATGACCAAGTAACAGTCATTATCAGGAAGCCACGGAGGCCAACCAGATCCTCCCTCTCAGCGGAGTGAGTATAAAAAGTAAAGATTAGCTTTTAGCCTCTGTAGGGGAGGAGGGCACCCCAGAACCCTTCAAATATACCTCCCTTGTATACATTTCTCTTTCAAGTTTAAGAATGGCCTTGAGCCACGTAGGTAAAACCTAAGTAAAAGATATGTTTAATTAAAAAATTTTAATCTAATTATTTCTGTTGCTCTCCATTACAAGTTGTAGGGCAAGGTATTTAATCTGAAATATTTCTTTAGTGTGCATTGCAGAACTTGAGAAAATACTGCCTACATTTAATTCAGATAACTCAACATTTTGAAGGTCTTATACAGTTCTGCCCTTTGCAAGAGAGAGTCAATCCACGTGCATCCATGTTCATACCAGTATTATTCACAATGGACAAGAAGTAGAAGTAACTCAAATGTCCGTCAGTGGAGGAATGGATGAACGAAATGTATATACACACAACTGAATATTAGTCAGCTTTAAAAGGAAGGAAATTCTGATACGTGCTACAACACGGGTGAATCTGGAGGACAATATGCAAAGTGAAATAAGACACTCAGAAAAAATGCCGTACGATTCCACTTGTTATGAGGTATCTAAAGTAATCAAATTCACAGAAATAGAAAATATAATGGTGGTTAGTAGGGGCTGCTGGGAAGAGGAAAAGAGGGATTGTTTAACGGGTATAGAGCTTCAGATTTGCAAATGAAAATGTTCTGGAAATCTGTGTCACAACCATGTGAATATACTAAACACTACTGAACCGTGTACACTTATAAATGGTTATGATGGTAAATTTTATGTGTCTTTTTACCACAATAAAAAAGAGACAGTAAATCTACTGTTTTTACGTTTTAAAACATGATTATATAATATCAGAAACCTTGACTAGTGAAATCCAGAATATATGTAGTTTGACTTTGTGAGAATTATACCAGCACATGGTACCAAGCAGTGCGCGGCAATTTAAAAAAATGATACACAGAAAAGGCAATGTGAGCAGGCTACATATCATCATGTAATACTGACCTGGAAAATGACTTAAATGGACTCAAGATTTCCTCTCACTTATTCTATGATAACAAATTTGAAATCTTTTTATGAACAAAATATAAACATTAAGGAATATAACAAATCTGTTTGGTAAATCAGATCTCATAATTAAATTCAGGAGGGAAAGAAAGAACAAGAAAAAAGAGGGAGGGAGAAAAGGAGGGAGGGAGGGAGGGAAGGAGGGTGGTAGGAACTGCGAAACATTCTGAAAGAAAGACTTCATACTATTCCTACACAGCCCGTCATCTGAAAGACTCACATGACAAATGACATGGAACTTAAAAAAGATTAGGAAAAAGACAAACTTCCTGAGATCTAGTTATAGTTCTAGAAGCTCAGGCATTTCATTCTCTATAAGAGAACCAGAATGTTATTTGTTCTGCATTTTCCCCAGAGGTTTATTCGGCTCTGGAACTATACTATATGCTTAAAATGATTGGTGTGACTATTGACTTTCAAACAGGAGAGAAGCTTGAGATGAAACAGGGAAAGACCTGTATGCTTCACACACTGTAGCATTATATTTGCTGCCATGTTTGTATGAGATATGTTTGTTGCAAAATGCAAATCACCAAAGTGAAATCTAGGAAAATGTTTCAAGTCAGTCTTGAACATGTGCTTATGGTACCTGTTGGAAACATTTAAATTTGCGAATGAAATGAGAATTAAGAGAGCTACTCTGAGAATGGTGTTTGCGCGTATCAAATTTAGGCACAGTTAGTTCTACCAGTGACCAATCTATTCATAGAAGCTTCTTAGAAACTCTGAAACTATTCTCCTTTACATAGTCATTCCCCCAAAAAGAGAGCAAAGAAAATGGCTAAGAAAAAAAGATGGCTGATAGTAAATAGAACAGAGTGTTGGCACCATAGAAAGCAAATCTTTAATTTGAAGGCTATGAAGGTACACATTTTGCGGGGGGTGGTAAATGAGAATGTGGAGACAGTAAACGCCTTTCTTTAGTGTGTGATCTACAGAAGCATCCATTCAGCTCTATGTACTTCTCTTCTTTTTATCTACATATTGAATAGTTTCTTCACACTTCCTGTGTTTAAAACTAAGAATTGTTGTTCTATTTTTTTTTCCTGATAAAAGAAACCTGGCAAATGATTGTTTGGTTGTATTTTTTGTTTTGATGTAAACACTTGTCACAAGTAGATGACAGAACAAAGCAGTTATTTCACATTCTCATATTAAAGACTTAAACATTTGTCTTCTGTTGCCAAAAAGACCCACAGAACCATAAAAGCAGACCATGACTTTTATAGTTATGGATTGAATAACGGCATGAGTATGAGCACATCTGAAGAAAAGATATTTTTATCGCTCTTCGTGAAGCAGGTAGAGACCTTTAGTGAATTTTACCCGAATTTATTATGCTTTTTACTTGACTGCATTGTATTTGGAAATATAAGTTGTTTTTCAAGTAGCCCTCAGCAAACATATGTTAAAAATTCAGTTCTAAATATCTGTTGAAAACTGGAACTCTAGGAAAGGATGCTTTGTTTTTGGAATTTTCTTCATCTTTCTCTCCGTCTTTCTCTTCCTCTTTTTTAATTGCTGAAAAATTACCTGACATCCAGGACATTTTCTAGTGTTCTTCCTTGGAATTACAGAAATGGACGAATTCATTTATTTCTGTCCAATACAAGCTAACATAAACCTTGATGCGTCTCTACTCAGAAAGTAAGTTCTCCTGTTCAGGGAATGAGCATCTTCACGCTCTCTGGGGAGCAACTGACATCTGGACTGGAGAGCAAAAGACTAGGAATAACAATAAGACGTTATTAGTATGGTACTTGTAACTTTTCAGTATTTTCTCTTGTGTGACTTTTTATTCTCCCAACAACTGTGTGAATTAGCTTGGGCATATGGTACCATCCAAATGTTTAAATGCCTTAGGTAGCACACGTATGTAGTCACTGAGAAGAGGAGATTTCTGGATCTAATGAGAATATGGGCTCAGCAGAGCACAGGGAATACAGAGGGAAGCCAGCACCTGCCAGGCAGACACATGTGCCTGCACCCAGGCACCTGGACACTCAGGAGATCTCTCACATGGTTTGCAATCTTGCTGTGCCCCTCCTCAACTTGAAGTTGGCATATATCTATCCCTGGGTTTGTATTTCTGCAGTAATTGCACTATTGCTCCCGTTACTCTTCCTAATTCTTTTCCCCTCTCGTATCCACACGGAGTGCACTGACCCGCCCTTGCAAGGCTGCGTGTGGCACGTGGTTGGCTTTAGCAAACAGTAGACGGAAGTTAGTTACACGCGCTGCTTCTGCACACCAGCCCTGGGAGGCCTTACGTGTTACGGCCTCTGCCTGTTGTTCTTCTGGTCTTGGAGAGTCTGCTGCTCTGAGGAGAATGAGAGCCAAGTGGAGCACAGCTGGATCCAACCCAAAGCTTGCAGCCAGCCCAGCTGGGCTCAGCCTGGATGGGTGATGCCCGGATAACCCACAGAGGGTGTAAGAGAACGCCGAGTGCTACTGCAGCTCACTAAGTGGTAGGTGGGCTGTTTTGTGGCGCTAACTGATGCCCTGTGCACTATCAACAGTCACGAAACATTTTCTAATCCATCGAGCCTTGTGAACCTAGATGTAAAAAGTCTCTTGCCTTCTCTGTTCTTGGGTTACAGTGAATTAAAGTAGCCTCTTGAACTCCCAGAAAAGGAGCTCAATAATATTCATTGTTACCTAATCAATAGCTACGTTAAGAAATGCTGTCATAAATCATCATCCTCTGCTGACCGTCAGTATTCTTCTTTATAAAATGGAGAAGATAATACCTCTTACTTCTGCCTCTTGGAATTCATTTGTTCAATCACTAGCTTATTCAATTAATAGTTATTGAGAACCTATTATTTTTCTAGAATATACAATGATGAATATGATAAAGTCTCTGATGGCAAAGGTTTCTAACCTACTAGGTACTATAGAAAAAAAGTTACTTTTCAATATAACGAATACTATAATGAAGTTAAGTTCTTAGTAATATAGGTATACAGTGGAGAATATGTCGGGTAGAGAAGCAATATTTGAGTTGAACCTTAAAGGACTGGGAGAAAGGGAGGGAGACAAGGTTATGTTCTCACAGGCTTAGTAAATACAAACAGAAAAAAATAATTACTTTATACTAGATAAAGCTGTGTAAACAACCTAAACCAAGTGATCAAAGTTAATATAGCCAATAATGGCACAAACTTCTTCCATCTACGGATCTGAGGCACTGAGAAAAACATAGAATTACTTGTGAGTATTTTTGGCTAAAAGTGCATATCCTGACTCTAATCATGAGGAAAAAGAAGACAAATCTAAATTGACAGATATTCCACAAAATAACTGGCTTGTACTCTTCAAAAATGTCAGTGTCACAGAAAACAAAGGAATATTGAGGAAGTGTTCCAGAATTAAAGGAGATTAAAATCGTGACAACGGAACGCATTTGCTGTATAGGATATCATTGGGAGAACTGGCAAAATCTGAATAAGTTATTTAAAGTAGGTAATAGTATTGTGTCAATGCTGATTTGCTGATTTTTATAATTGTACTGGGGTTGGAAAAAGGAAGTCTTTGCTTTGAAATAAACATTGAAGTATTTAGAAGAAAACAGGTAAAAATATGTGTGTGCACGTGTGTGTGTGTGTATGTGCATGTTTGGGATGGGTAAAGCAAACGTGGTAAAATGTGAATACTTGAGAAATCTGCGTAAATGGCATATGGGAATTTTTGTGCAATTCTTGCAACTTTTATGAGAGTCTCAAGTTATGTCAAAATAAAAAGTAAAGCAAAACAAGGCAAAAGAATGAGAGAAATGATAGAGCCTTGTGTACGGGGATGACAGAACTAAAGGTACTGAAAAGAGTACAACTCAAGTCATGGGTACATGACAAAGCTTGGCATGACTGAAGGGTCTTTTTTTCTGCATTCCAGGTGCAGCATATCACTGTAGAATTAAAATACTAACTTTGCTGCCTAAGAATAAAACCCATAAAATCAGAATAAGCTCTTTGGATTGTACAATGTCAACTTCCTGAATTTGATATTATACTATAATGATGTCAGGTGTTACCACTGAGGGAGACTGAGCGAGGAGTACTTGACACCTCCTACACATTTTTTTTTGCAACTTCCTGTGAATTTATAATTATTTCAAAATAAAATTTTAAAATTGCCTTCGTAAATCCTTCTCCAAAAAAAGAATAAATCTCATATACTTTTTCAACCTCATTTTGATATGAATGACTCCATATGCTGAGATTTTTATCTCGGAAGAAGACTAAGAATTTTTAAACTTATGTTAGTAAATAATTTTAGCAGTTTTTAAATTTAGTATAAATTTCCCAAAACTATTCCTCTAATATTCCTTTTTAAGGTGACAAAGATTCTCTCCTTGACCAAACTCTAATCAGGGTCCGCTGAACTCTCTTCTTGATAGGCCTCCAGGTTGGCCTGTAAAGACTTGAACAGACACTAACAGTTTCTAACAGCTCAACACTGCATCCCTGGGAAGACTTAAGCCACCCCTAAAGTGCTTGCCTGAGAAAACTCAAGGATGCCAAAGAAATTCACTGTTCCAGCTAACACGTGAAGATCAGCCCCTGTCTCTCAGTCTCTGTGGGAAAATAGGAGCCTAACTTCAACTTTTCGACAAGCACCAGTTAGCAAACCCACGTGATTTCACATGGACCAATCTCCACTTCCGCTTTTCGTAATTTTTCATTTACCAGACTCTCTTCACCAAGCCCCTGATCGCCCCCTCCCTAAACCCACATTTTCTCTATAGACCGCCCATTCATCTCTGTACAAATCGAAGTTGAGTTCAGTTCATGATGGACTCCTTTCCCTATTGCAATAGTTACTACCGATTAAAATCTGTCCTTACCATTTTAACTAGTGATCCACTTTGTTTATCTTTGGCAAGGGTGAAATTTTATTTTTATTTGTTCTGTAGCTATGGCAACCAAATTTGCCATAAATGCCAGAGGAGTCAACGCTTATGAAAAATCTCAAGCAAAATATACTAAGACTTACTGTTACTGACCATCTATCAGGTGCACCAGGCATTCTCCATCCGTTTATTCTCATCAGTTTCTCATTAGAGCCCTGGGAAGAGAAAACAAACAAGCAACAACTTAGAATGTGAACTCGGGGCATCTATATGCAAGGCTCTTGTTCGTTCTGCTATGCTTGTCAAGTTGTGTGATACAAAACATCGTTAACTTCCTAAGAGAGCTCAATATTACGTAAATGAAGAAAATTCCAAGCATAATTATATTAAAGATTCTGACTTGATTTTTGATATCTGACTGCTGACAGGTTTTAATCCTACCCCCACTCTCCTTCCCTTGTACATCCCACATCTGGACAAGCTGACACGAAAGTCTCAGTGCTCTCGTTTAGCACCAAGAGGAAGTTCATACCACTCAAAAAAACCATCATACGCTGACCCTCTAACCACCGTAGAAACCCCTGGCCAGGCTTCTTTCTTTCTCTCTCAAGCGATTTTTTGGGTCGACTTGGGACCTTTTCACTCCTCTCTTTAAAATGTCTCATTATGTAAGAAATAAACGGTTCATACTCTGTTGGTGTGTGGATGGTGCTATCAGTCTTGATGTCCAATCCAAATTTTCTGAGGGGAGTCATCTTATTCCTTGAGTGGCCACACAGCAATGCTGAACCATTTATATGTTTAAATGCAAAGAAATATGTTTTAAAAGAGTATTTTCAATTTGCTTAATATTAAAGTCATAGAATATAACTTATCTCTAGGAATTCCCTGGCCATCCAGTGGTTAGGGCTCCGCGCTTCCGCTGCAGGGCGCATGGGTTCGATCCCTGTTCAGGGAACTAAGATCCCACATGCTGCGTGGCACAGCCCCCAAAAAAAAATTAATTAAAAAATAAAATAAAAATTACAACTGTATGTTATAAAAAAAAAGTCTCTAAAATAAAGCCCTACAGTTAGTAGATAAGGAGTTAACGTACATGTACTAAAATTCACTGTGAGTGTTGATGTTGATGGTGTCCATATTGCCCAATAACTGGACAAATTTCAATTTTCTTTCTCAAAGATGCAAAGATTTCTGTTTCGTAAAAGTAGTTCGGAATGAGCTTCATGTGAAAATAACCCATTTACAAAAACACATTCAGTGTGTGGGTTCTCCTGGAGGGAATAGATATTTCTTTAGGGAGCTTAGCAATGGTTATGAAAACTATATAAAATTTGTCAGTATTCCATTATAACCCTATTTTATACCTTCATTCTTAATAAATACTTTGCACTCATTACTGACTTTTGACTTTGGGTGTGATATAAAGAAAACATAAAATCATGAAACGGTGGTAACAATTTTCAGTTTAAAAGAAATTAATGTTTCTTTGGAATAACATCTCTTCCAATAAAAAGAAAGATTCAAAAAGTTCATTTTTTTAAAAAAGTTAAAAGTATATACTGTGAGAAAAACTAAAGTCCCTCACACCCTATTACATAAAGAGAAATAAATTTATATGCTCCTTGCTTTGGCATTCCCATAAATACATATTTTTTTAATGATCAGGCAGAATAACAAATTCAGTAGAAAATAAAATTTTATACAGAAAGTTAGCTGCACATTTCAGTATTAACATAAGTCTTGTAATAATTCTCATGCCACATTCAAACATTAACCCCCATAAAAGGAAATACCAGTGTTCAGAAGTAGTATAATAGCCATCTGCTGTAATTTTTCCCCTTACAGTAGAAGACAGTTTTGACTACTTGTTCTTCATACAAATGAACCAACAAATAGGGATACTTCTTTGTTCAAGCACGGAATGGAAAAGCCCCTAATAGAATGTCCCACTTAGCCTCAGTATTTAAATTATTATCCTCTAGTATATATATATTTTTTTTTTTAAATTTATTTTTTCTTATTAGTCATCCACTTTATACACATCAGTGTATACATGTCAATCCCAATCGCCCAATTCATCACACCACCACCACCAACCCCCTGCGGCTTTCCCCCCTTGGTGTCCATACGTTTTTTCTCTACTTCTGTGTCTCAATTTCTGCTCTGCAAACCGGTTCATCTGTACCATTTTCTAGGTTCCACTTATATGCGTTAATATACGTTATTTGTTTTTCTCTTTCTGACTTACTTCACTCTGTATGACAGTCTCTAGATGCATCCACATCTCTACAAATGACCCAATTTCTCACAAAGTGAGAGAGTGGCATGGACATATATACACTACCAAATGTAAAATAGATAGCTAGTGGGAAGCAGCCGCATAGCACAGGGAGATCAGTTCGGTGGTTTGTGACCACCTAGATGGGTGGGATAGGGAGGGTGGGAGGGAGGGAGACGCAAGAGGGAAGAGATATGGGAACATATGTATATGTATAACTGATTCACTTTGTTATAAAGCAGAAACTAACACACCATTGTAAAGCAATTATACTCCAATAAAGATGTTAAAAAAAAAATTTTATGCAAAATCTTTTTTTTTTTTAATTTTTTTTTTAAACTTTGGGTTTATTTATTTATTTTATGGCTGTGTTGGGTCTTCGTTTCTGTGCGAGGGCTTTCTCTAGTTGCGGCAAGTGGGGGCCACTCTTCATCACGGTGCGCGGGCCTCTCATTATCGCGGCCTCTCTTGTTGCGGAGCACAGGCTCCAGACGCGCAGGCTCAGTAATTGTGGCTCACGGGCCTAGTTGCTCCGCGGCATGTGGGATCTTCCCAGACCAGGGCTCGAACCTGTGTCCCCTGCATTGGCAGGCAGATTCTCAACCACTGTGCCACCAGGGAAGCCCTGCAAAATCTTATATATTTGAAATCTTTCATTATCTCCTGTGCAGTCAATATAGAAATACAGACATCCCAACAAAGGCACAAATTAGAATAGAGAAGTTTTACAAGTATATCTCAGTTTTGAGGGCTTATTTGCAATATGGGAATTAGTTGCTAGGACAATGAAGAGAAATTGCTATCTTATATATAATTGGGAAACCTTAAGAAAGGAGATTCTGAGAGCTCTCTGAAGGAGAAAAAGATTCTTAGAAAACAAAGAAGAATAATTTATTTTAGCCCTGGAGAAATGTATAAAGGAAAGGAGTTGAAATGCAGAATAAAAAATTAAGGGAGTCATAAGAATAGACTTGCCTGGCTGAGTGTGACAGTGTTAACCTGAAAAGGCAAAAGAGGGGAGGGTAACTGGGCACTCCAGTGTCAATTCCGTCACATGAGGGAGCCAGTGTTTATGCCTGAGAAGGTTAAATTATTTAAAGTGGTCCATGAGGATACCTCCCCACACAGGATATCTCCCAGGCATGGGAACTGGGATAAGGAAACAGTGTCAACACCATTTATAGAAAGAATGTGTCAGTGGGAAGGGAATGGTCAGCCTAGAAAAGCAGAAGTAAATTTCTTGGTGTGAGTCGAGCCCTGTGTAAGCAGAAGGGAATCCAGGGAACTCACTTAGAGAAGTGTTCTCTCCTTGCAGTGGGAACATTGCAGGCAACTTTCCCAGCACTTTGATGACATTCATACACATCACTTACCATCCCTTGCTCTGATCTGAAAGCCACTAAGCAGTCTTTGAAAAAAAATTAGACCTTTCAGTACGTTAATATCAGGATGGGATGGGAGTGAGAAGAGGACACCCCCTATTATCAGTATACACATTTACCTTCTGCTTTGTACATAACTTTACATGATGCCAATGCCAAAGGACCTGTCATCTATGGTCATATGACGGTCAAGTGTCCAGAAGAAAAGAGGCTGAGATTCAGATACTGGAGAACAATGATTAAACCTTGAGAGTCTGATGTCCTAAACAACAGCCCAATCTGCATCTCCCACAACTCTGAAGGAATCCAAGGAAGGCTTAGAGATACTATGGTATCCCTGAAGTCATAGTTAGATAAATTATTCCCTCATGCGTTCTATAAAGTAGGATTTACCCATGCCTTTGATAGGAAAGAAAGTGTGGCAAGTGTCTATGGAAACAGAAAGTGAAATTAGGTGGAGGAATCTCATCTCTCTGTTAGTTTCCTTGTGCAATCCTCAAAATATGCCCATGTGCGAAGGCAGCTATTTTATCCCAAACACCCCATGCTGATTTTATCTTATTTTTGTCCTATTAGTCATGTTTCCATATACCTTTACTGGAATGCAATATGATAGCTAGATCCCCACAAAGATCTGTTAGAGGAATTTCATATGCATCTGGCAATGCTGCATAAAAATAAGCATCACGTCCTTTGAGTAATGGCCCTGCTTGATGGATGCAATGCCAAAGTATTCAGTTGCTGCATGAATGTTTGCTTCTATCAACCTCTCCCTTAAAATTTGCTAACATTCCCCTGCATCATGCCTCCTCAACACACTTCATTCACTCTTCATTTACTTCTTTTAAAAAATGTTTGCTGAATTCCTACTATGGGCAAGGCACCATGGCATATAAAAGACCGAATCTGGTATGAAAAACATGACTTTATGGCTAGGGAAGAGAAATAGGGAAGGAATAAAATATCTCTTAGATGAGGAGGATAATGAATGGCAAACATCACAATGAAAACACAGAAGGAACTGTTACTTCCACTTAGGAAAACTAAGAAAGCTTGCCTATCTTTGGAACCATGAGGATGGGCAACATTTAAACAGGCACATGTATGAGTCTTCACAGAGTCAAGAAGAGCTTGAGTCTTTGTGGGGAAGAGTGAATTAATCATTTGGCTAGTGGGTAGGATGCAGGAAAAGAAATCGTGAAGACTTTTGGAATGTTTGCAGGTAGGTTTGTTTGTTGCTGTTAGGTCCCCAGAGTCTATGATTGTGTGGCATTAATGATGCTTCAGTGACACATCTGAAAGTAACCCAGCACAAAACCTTTCAACATAAGCCAGATAATCCTACCTAGTGTTAGAGGCATTTCTGAGCAAATTCCTATGTCAGTTGGCTGCACTGCCATACTGTGCTGGGGGGAGGATCTGGGCTAACAGGTTTCTTAAACCACAAGCACCTTTGAATAGTGTTTATAGCATCCTGGTCTGAAACTGAGCCTCAGAGAAGATAGGATAGGTCCTATCCTAGCCTCAGAAGGTCCTCAGAAGCAAGGTCTCTAGAGTCAAACTACTTCTACTTCAGTTCTGGTTCAATTCTTATTGGGCCTGTGGTCCTGAATAAGTCACCTACTTTCACTTAATCTTATATTTAAAACAAAATTTCACCTCCTTTGTGAGATTATTATGAGAAATAAATAAACTAGTAGATATAAAGCAATTGGTACAGAGTAAGAGCTCAATGAATGTTAACTGTGATCATGGTGCTCGTGGTTTGGCAGACATTTCAAATAGAAATGGGCCCAGGGGTTGCAGAGGCAGCTGGGCCTACCTGGAAATTCCCAACATCAGATGAAATCTTCTAAATGCATTTTGCTTCCAGGAGCTGCACTTGGATAAAATGCTGTCTCCTGAAGCTCTGAACATCACTTCTCTGGATATCGTGCTGCTCCAGGTAGCTTTAAAGACAAGTTTGGAACAAAGACCCATCTAGTGCTAGGAGATATGCATACTAAAGACAAGCTCAGTATTGCTCCAAGGTTCAGTGGCCATAGTGGGAGGTTGGTTTCCTTGTTTTACTTTAAGCCATCAACAGAACATTTTTTCTCCTATGATAGCAAATGTCTTAGACATTCTTTAAATTCAAATTCAAAACCTGCCTTGACCCTCCCCACCCACACACACATACTGAGAATAAGAAGGTACATCCTTAATTTTTAATTAGCTGCATAGAATTTCATTGTATGGATATACAGTAATGCAATAATTTTTTTTCTGATATTTGACATCTGAGTTATTTCCAGTGTTCTGCTAGCAATATTACAGTGAAGAAATTGTATATATGCAAAAAAAAAATAAATTATTAGACTTCATAGAAAAGCATCTTGGTGTTTAACTGATATGATTAGGACTTGAGACACAAGCAAGCAAGGCCTTCACAGCTAATACGTTATTCCTTTTGCAATACCTTTCGAAAAGGCTTGGAATGTTCTGGTCTTAGATGAAAGATACTATTATTTGCTATTTCTCTTCATCTTTAAGTGAAGTTCTAATGAACTATATGTGGGATAAATAAATAACATGAAGGTGAAGAAGCTTCAGAAACAAGGTTCCGGGTACTCTTGCTTAGAGTTAAATACTCTTAACAGATACTCCTTTCCCCCCCTCTGTGTTCTTAACTGCAGCTTTTGCACAGGGAAGAGAAGGGAGCCCCAATCAAATCCTGCACCTTTTCTTCTCTTGGAGTTCAATGCTCAGCCATTTGGGCACAAAAAAATTGGGGAACAGGAACAATAATTCTTAATGTACTCTTTTGTCCCTGAATTAGGAGGACATTTAATAAAATCTCTTCCATCCTTTGTTTACCTGTCATGTTAAACCATTGTAATATTTTCTCTCGATGATTACAGAACTGAAAATTATGGAATACAGTAGCAAGCTTGGTAATGTTTAAACTGAAAAATGTATTATACAGGGAATATAGCCAATATTTTATAATAACTATAAATGGAATTTAACTTTTAAAAATTGTGAATCACTATGTTGTACGCTTGAAACATATATTGTACATCAACTCAATAAAAAAAAAGTTTGAAAAAAATGTATTACATGGATGAGCAATGAAAAGTTGCTTCCTCTAAGTTGCCAAGAAACCGCAGAGGATAGAGCTCAAGGGCATCAGATTTTCTAATGTCCTATTCAGTAACTTAAGAAAACATTTTTAGAAAAGTATGGACATCTAATATGCTGATGGACTTCCCATTCCTTTTAAAGTGCTTTAAGTGCAAACCTATCAGCTCTATGTCTTCTTTAGCTAAGTCCACCATGACAGAGATCCTTTCTTTTTTTTTTTTCTTTTTTTCTTCTTTTTTTTTTTTTTCCTTTCTTTTTTCATCACATACCTTGTTCAAGTTCTATCATTCTTGTCCTTGGGAATCAAAGAACATTAGAGCAAAATGTCCTATACTACTCAGTATTTAGGCAAGCCTCTCTTAAGATGGGATGGGAAAGTGAGCTTTAAGCAGATTAAGAAACAGTGAAACTCCTTATTTTAATTTCTATTTTAAAGGAATGTTTAACTCTGGATTGCAAGCCCTTGAGGGTAGGAATTTGTTTTACTCATCAATGAATCCCCAGTGATACAATGCTGGGAATATAATAGATGCTCAAATAGTATTTGAAGGATGTAGATGCCTCTGTCCTAAGTCACAGCATCAGGGTCGGTGGCACAACCAGGCTGAGCCCTGCATCTACGAACCACTAGTCAAGGGATCCGTCACCGAGTTCTCCCTCCCAGGTTGTCTTTTACTTGAAGAAAAAAAATCTTTTTTTTTTTTTCTTTTTTGCTTCCCATGTAAAAATATTCTAAACATTTTTGCAAATACTAGCCAAAATGTTCTACTTGAAAAATTTCTTTCAAACTTCCAGGTAGACATCTCCATGATAGTAAATACAGAATCTCCCAATTCCAATAAACGATTAACAAAAATTTTAAAAATTAGGAAAAAAAAGCACTGCACTAGCAGGAATTAAACAAACAAATGTAACACCTTCACCATAGATTTTGGAGAAAGACAGAGAATGGGAAAGACAAAGAATGAAAGAAAAAAATTAACAAGAAAGGAAAAGGAAACAAGCATAAAATTGTGGTTTCTGCCCTAAACTTGTCTCACTCTATGATGGGTGGTACAGAGGATATCCATGGTATTAAAGGAAAAACAAACAAAACTATGGAGGCTCCACGCTGAACTGGTATTCAAGTTGAAGACAAATCATCCCCAGGGAATAGAGTGATTCTTGGTAGAGTATATTTAACATAATCTCAGAAAAGAGAAAACTCAAGTTCATCAAAACTACACTCAGCTTAGCTAAGCTTAGCTCTCCTTCCCAGTTCTGGCCGCATAGCCTCAGGACACAGAAATCCATGGTTGGGAAAGACAAATAGGTCTCTGGATAAGAGGATAAGGGTATCAGGATTTCCAGTTTCAGCTGGGACACGTAAAGAGCTTGGAAGTTGTCACCCTTTGCCCTTACAACAAGAAAAAAAGCTGAACAAACTAAAAAGAACTGTGTGACAATTTAAAATGTATAACATATGCATCATAGGCAATTCCTTAAAAGGCTAAACATAGAGTTACTATAGAACCCAGCAATTCTACTCTTTGATCTATGCCCAAGAGAAATGAAAACACGTCCTTACAAAAATGTGTACATGATATTCATAGTAGCATTTTCCATCACAGCAAAAAGTGGTAACCCAAATTTTCTTTAACTGATCAATGGATAAATAAAAAGTAGTAAAACCATGCAGTGGAATTATTTGGCAATAAAAAAGGATGAATTCTGATATATGTTACAACATGATGAACCTTGAAAACATTATGCTAAGTATGCATATAGCTGATTCACTTTGTTATACAGCAGAAACTAACACAACACTGTAAAGCAATTATACTCCAATAAAGATGTTAAAAAAAAAAGTCATAAAAGACCACATAATGGAAGATTCCATTTTTACAAAATGTCCAGAATTGGCAAATTTACAGACAGAAAGTCGATTAACAGTTGCTTAGGGCTGCAGAGGATGTGATGATTGGGGGAAGGGGTGATAACTAAAGGCTACAGGGTTTTCTTTTAAGGGTGATGAAAATGCTCTAAAACTGGTTGTGGTGATGGACGCCCAAGTATGTGAACATACTAAAAACCATTCATTGTACACTTGAAATGGGTGTATTTTATGGTATGTGAACTATACGTCAATAATGCTATTTCTGAACAAAAGACTGGAAAAATACTTGGATAAAGCAATTCTTTCAACAGAAATCTCAAAAATTTGAAAATTCATGGATCATCATATTTTTAAGTTAGGAAATATAAATCCTAAAAAAAAATCACACTTATTTCAAAAAATGTCTCAGATCTGTTTTGCTATTTTTGAGTAATATAAATAGACCCCCAAATATGACCTTTTATTTCTCATTTTTACTATTATCTAGCTTATTCTCTTTCTTGTTCAATTTTAATTTAACAAATTTTAATTTAACAATTTTAATTTTTTTTTTTTTAGGGTTACAAGATGCTTTGAGGAAAAAAAAATGCTTTATTTTGAAATATAATCCTTCACCATTAACTTCAGGGTCAATATGCATCAGGAATGACTCACTTTTAAATAACTGCAGATAAAATCCAGGAACTGTATTAGTGGAGCCAGATCATCATCCTGTAGGTCCTCTAAGGCTCTGAAGCTACAGCCAGTGGTTACACATCCTGCTGCTCTCAGCATCTTAAAATGGAAGAATTCCCCCCTCATCTTTTTCATAACAATTTACCCACCACAAAGTATATTTGTTTGGAGACCTCCTCAGTGACATTTCACAACAGTGAGAGTAAATTGTAGATTTCTACTATTTAAACGTTTCATTTCTAGGGGTTGGCCTAACAACTTTGTGAATATGGCTAGACTTTTTCTTTTTCGTTACTTTTTACATCAACCTTATATTCACGTGGATAACCTGAATTTTCCTCTCCTTTTGGAAAAGGTGTATGTGTGTGCTTTGCATCCCCCTGGAAGAGTCAGCATCAGTGGTTGGTCTCCTCACATCTGTGGATGAAGAACTTGTCTTTTACATTATCTGCACTTTATTATGTCATGCGATAAAAGTGAAGCCAAAGTTTTGGATGAAGAGCAGCCAAAAGTTTCTTAAAAGCTGAGAACAAGTTATGTTCCGAATGCCTGACTTTCTGAAATGAATATCAAAAATAGCTACTATGTACATTACTCTGGAACTGCATTCCTTTCATTGTGAGAACTTGTGCTTTTGGAAAGGAGTGTCCCTAAGTTAAAAATGGTGTTTGAACCTAGCCTCCTACATAAATTAGCACAGCTGGCCTCTCACAGTATGGTGGGTATCACACAGGCTCTGAGACTGTGCACTCTCTGACATCTTCTATTAATGCTGCTGGAAGCAGATGACTTTAATTCTTCTTATTCTAGTTTTCCCACATATAAAATACATATCATTTTACCTACTTGATAGAATTGTTGAGATAATTCATTGAAACAGCATATACAAATTACCTAGCACCAGGCTGAAAACACAAACCAATTTTAACAGTGCAATTAAGGATACACATCTTAAACGTACACGCTAGCGATTCAATACACATTCAATACACAATACACATTAGAATGTTTAACATTCTAATGCTATGGATCATATAGCTTATTTGTATAAATTTAAGTATATATAACGTCAAATTGATTAATATTACATAATCCTTTAAGTATGGCAATTATATGTTTTTTGATAAAGAGGAGAGATTACTCTATGTTTTAAGTGTAATTTTAAGACAGATGTTCCAAAAAAAACCCAGTGAGTTTCCAGGACAACGTAATAAAATATCAGACCATGATAACAATGTGCTTTTGTTCAAAATTAAAATATTTGAAGAGATGAGAATTCTTAAGACTAGCTTCATAGATTGACATGAATTATTAAAATTATAATATTAATTTACACTTATTATACCTTTTATGATAAAAATTTTAAACCTCTTAAGCAATTCTAAATTGATTCTTACATTGTATTAAATATTTTAGCACCTACTATGTGCCAGGCAGTTTTTAAGTCTTATAATACATCAGTGAACAAAACAAAGACATCACCTTTAAAGAGTATATATTCCAGAGGCAGGGAGATAGACAATAAATTTGCACGTAAAAATAAGTAACTTGTATAGTATGTTTAAAAGTGGGAATTCTTTGGAAAATAAAAAGAAAAATACAACAGGGCAAAGGGAATGAAAATTTCAATGATAGTGCAATTTTTATCAGGCGGTCAATGTAGGCTTTATTGAGAAGGATTTTAAGTGAAACCACGTGAAACCAGTGAAACCATTAGGGAAAGATACATGCAGAAAAAAATGGCCATTGCAAAGACCCCAGAACAGGAATGTGCCTGGCATATACGAAGAGCAAGGGACCAGTGTGTCTGAAAGAATGAAGAGGAAGTTTTAATAAATGTGCTCAAAGAGGTAATAGAGGGACTTAATCATGTAGGAACTTGTGGCCATTGCAAGGTTTTGGGCTTTTACTCCAAATTATCAATAGAAGAGTTTTTAATAGAGTGACCTGCTCTGACCTACCCTCAGAACGAACACTGGCTCACGTGTTGACAATAGATGTTATGGGGAAAAGAGCAGAAGCATGGAGACCATTACGAGGCCACTGAAGTCAAGGAAAGATGACATCACCTTAAAAAAGGTAGCAAGAAGGTGGTGAAGGTCTAGATTAAAAGGTGGTGAGGGTCTAGATCCAAGATATATTCTGAAGCCAAGATTTCGGTGTAATAGACGTGGGGTATGAAATAAAGAGAGAAATCTTTGATTTCAAAGTTCTTGACTTGAACAAGTGGATAGATGGAGTTTTCATCAATTATGATAAGGAAGGCTCTTCATGCTATACGTGTGTGTAAAATTCTGATATAAATTCATCTCATTCCCCAGATATTTAAATACTGTTACTTAAAGTTAAAAATAAAAACAAAAAACTCTAACAAAATCCAATTATCATTGACAGGATTTTTCTAAGGTATATTTTATGCCTTCCTGTGTTCTTAGGCACAGGACAATGTAGCCTGGCATCACCATTATGGATATGAGTTGTCCTTTGGGTTAGAATGTGATGACGTTTCCAGGGTCTATCAAGGTGTCTAGAAATGTTTACTTTTTCCTTTTGCTGTAGATGGCTGTGTTTTTTAAGGCTTGTGTCTTCTATTTATATTTTCTGTCACCTTTCTTGCTGTTTTAAATTTTGCTGTTAGTGTGCTTTTAAGCTCTTCATTCCAATTTGTAGTTTATAAAATGTCTTAGGTAGGACAGAGAGACAAGCTAATTATTATTGTGTCCTAAAAATGAGAAACGTGACTCTGAATGAGATACTCTGCTTCTGAATAAAGTTTATAGACTACAAAGTCTATAGCAGATAGTCCATCTTGTATGGCTGTTATGGCATATTTACTTGTGCCATGGATGTCTGAAAATTTACTATTAGATGTCTATTCTGACACCATACATATGAACACTAATAAGTCTCCATAGAAATTCAAGGACTGAATATCAATGGAGATATGCAAAAATAGTGTATGTATCAGTCTGAGTCCTGTCTGGAAACAGACAGCTCATTCAAATTGGGTATTTTGAGGAGAGTTTAATAGAAGACTACAGGCATATGTCAGAGATATTGTAGGTTTGATTCCTACATATCAAACCTACATTATCAAACCTACAATATTTGATTCCATATCACCACAAAAAAGCAAATATTGCAATAAAGCGAGTCCCAAGAATTTCTTAGCTTCTTGGCATATTTAAAAGTCATATTCAAACTTTACTGTAATCTATTAAGTATGCAATAGCATTATGCCTAAAAAATGTACATACCTTAATTTAAAAATACAAAACAAAAAATTAATTACAATAGTAACACCAAAGATCACTGATTACAGATCACCATAACAAATATAATAATAATGAAAAAGGGTTTGAAATACTGGGCGAATTACCAACGTGTGACACAGAGACATGAAGTGTGCAAATGCTATTGGAAAAAATGGTGCCCATAGACTTGTCTGACGCAGGGTTGCACAAGGTTTTTTATAAACCTTCAATTTATAAAAAAACTTAAATGTGCAATAAAGTGAAACACAATAAAACAAGACATGTCCGTAGTTACAAGAGGTAGACGGGGTTTAAGAGAAGCTACAAAGGATTGCATAATAGCTGGGGCTAGTAGCAAGAAGTTGTTTCCAGGGCTAGGCCTGAAGGGGCAAAGAGGGGACTTTATTACCAAAATCTGAAGAGACTCTTGTACAGAGAAGGCTGCCTGAGAGGACCTGTGGTCTTTCCTGGATATACAGAGTTAGCCCATGGATACCTAGCAGCAAGAAAGCCAGAGAAATAAAGAGCCTGACCTCACTTTCCTTCTGCCACGATTTCCTACTGATGCCTCCCATCAGCCAAGTTCAACCAGAAGTCAGGAAGCAAACCCCCTGATTTAGTTTGTATCCCTTGGAACCGTAGGGGTAGAAAGCAGGTAGAGCTGGGTGGAGGGTGGCTATGGAAGGGCAATCAGAAGAAATCCAACATATTTATAAGAAAATCTGAATGAGCCTCAGCAAGAGAGCAGCATATTAAAATACTATATGTAGTAATTTACATCAGTGGTGGTATAAATATGTAGCTAATGTAATTCTAATGGCATATTATCTCTTTTGAACTTCCTAAAAATAAATTTTCTCTAAAACTTAGTCTCAGAAAGAAGGTAACAACAAAATGTTGTGCTGATGCTAATTCTTATTTCAAGGTAAAAAGTTAGGATTATTCTTTTACTACCTATAAAGTCTAAGAAAACACCAGTCAACAAACTAACTTTTACCAGTATCAAAGAACTGTTATTTTCATTAGTCATTTCAAATAGAGAATTATGAAGAGGGCATAGGTGACCAAATGATACAGATTCTCTGAAGAAAAAAATCTCTTTGTTATTTTATGGTGAATACTTTACCTCAGTCTTTCTAGAAGGAAATATATAGCTCACTTTCATCATGAAGTTATTATGTGGAGTATTATACTTTCCCATATAGCATATTCATATTCAATCTATTTTTTAAAATAGAAAATGTCTACATTCTGCTTTTGACAATATATTTCTACTATTCATAGTTTACAAACCAGATGCTATTTTCTGAAGTGCAAGTAATTAATGCAAGAATTTTATAAACTTTATGAGGATATTTCAGGCTGAGTAATAGAACATTTAGGCAAAAAAAAAAAGGATAATAAAATCTTGTTAGAATGATCTAAGAAAATCACATTTAAAATGCTTAAATTCCATCTACCAAGAATAATTTATATTTATTTTATCAATGTTATTTATTCTAAAAATATCTGAGAACATAGTCACCCTCCAATTATCTCTAAACCATTTTTTTTAGAAAAAATTTTGTTCCTATAATCAGAAGGAAAGTTCTGCATTCTATTCAACTCAGTGAGAGATAACATTTTAGAATGCATGGCAGAATGACCTAGCCAGGATCCTATAACTGCAGGCTAAGAAAAAGAGATAAACAAAATCTCATTATCTCTGGGTAACGTGTTGTTATTGTTGTGAGTGTTTCCAAACCCACAGACTCTGTTCCATAACCGTTTTCTATAATTGAACAATTTTGGAAAGGTCTCTTTTTATAACATTAAGTAAAAATAGAGGTATTGATGCTAAGTGAACCTAAACAGGTGCTAATGTCCCTTTAAGAGTTTAAACTTTGCAGTTCAAGAAAGACGCTGTATATTTCATCTATGTTTAGGCATTGTGTTAGGCGTATCAAAGTTTAAAAATGAATGTGACACAATTAACCATCCGTACATACAACTTTCTAACGCACCTACCCTGCCGAGTACCGTGTTGCGTGTGGAAGGTGTTGGGAAGCGTGACAAGGTCCTGTTCGAGTGGAACTCAGATAGGAGGGGAGCAGGCAAGTAAATAACTTAGTGTGATAAGTGCTAAGAGTGACATATGCACACAGTGTTTTTAGAGTGTTAAGGAGAAGCCCCTAATTTTGCCTAGGACGGGGTAGATCAGAGGAGGTTATTCAGAGCAGGAGCCCAGTAGGTAAGCATGACAGGGGGACCTGGGCAAAGGGTAGCAGCATGTTCAGGGAACCACAGATAACTTTATACGGTAAGAAGTTAAGATGAAGTTGGACATTAATTGACCAGGATTCTTAAACAAAATCAGAAGTTGTCAAACAACTAAATAAACCCTTCAGTAAAGTCTTTGATTTTAAAGAAGAAAAATGGGGTGTAACTTTTTTGAACAGAGACATCAACACCAATTAAAGGGGAAACTCTTTGCTGGCAGAAGAAAGGGAAAACTTCCCTCAAATTGTTTTACACTTTGGGGTTTAGATTTGAAATTATATAAGAGGAAATTGCTCTAAAAAATCTTAACAATGATTACAGTTGAGTAGAAATATTGTCCAAATAGGAACTTACATAAAGGGAGTTGTTGTAGGGATAAAGGCATATATTTATATGTTACTTATAATATTTAAAGTAATTTTGCTTTACAATTAAATTTTATTTTTATTATGCAGCTATTTATTTAGTTAAAAGAAAATGGCCCAGCCGTGTAAGTTAACCACTGCACAATAAAGTACAATGTAATGCAATTATAAAAAAAGAATGAGGACGCTATTAACTGACATGGGAACATCACCAGAACATAATGTGAAGAAAATCAAGATGCAAAACAGTGCTTATTGTATAGTTCCCTTTGTTGTAGAAAAGAGAGAATTCTATAACATATATATCATATATATGTGTTTCTATATGTATGTGTGTGTGTATATTAAATAGATATACCCACTTGTATTTTTTAAAAGAAACAATGGTTAACTAAAGGGAGACAGACTGAATAGGGTATTCAGGACAAGGATGGAAGATTTAAGTCTCTGCATATACCTTGTTTTATACTTTACTTTAAATTCATGTAAATACTTAATACATAATTAATAGATAATTAGTATTAATAATAATAATAATATGATTAATAAAAGATTAATTATATCAAGAAAAAAGAATCCTTAAAAGTGTAAAAATAAGCCAAGTTGCGCTTTTTGTTATTATTGCATACCAACGATTTTAAACAATGTAAGTGGTAAACTACTCCTTCCTGGTAGTGAGAACTGACTCTGCTGATACTGCCACCCGCCCCCCAAAAGCCGGTTAGTTCCTCGCTAGTTAGCGCCTCTGCATAAATTCTTCCTTGAAGACAGTTCCATGGCAGGATTTGTTAGCTGCAGGAGCCAATGAAATCCCTTTTCTGTATAAGTTATTCTGAGTTATATTTCCATCACTTCCCATTAAAATAACTTTGATTCATTGAACAATAGTGAATTATACATGGAGATTAAATATGAAAGCTGAAAATAATTCAAAGAATACAGGATCAATTGAGAGAGAGAATATAGGTAGAAAGAGATTAATTCAATCACAGGATACTGGGAACATGTATGCAGGTGGAAAAATTAGCTTTTAATCAAGAGCAATATTGAAGAGGAGCTGGGTCAGAATTGTTGAAAAACTATATGATTATCAAATTTTTAGAAGCAATGTAATGCATAAAATGGTTATAATATACAATGCAATATTTAACCATGCCAAAGCTTGTTATTATGAATGATGCTGATGAACTTAAACCAATTATAGTGTTAGAATTTAGGTGATAGAGATAAATTATGTTTAAGATATAAGTTGCAGATTATAAACAGCAGCATCTTCAAACACTGGACGTTTTAGTGATAAAAATAACATCGGACCCTTGCAGAGAAAAATAATTGGGATAAAGTGACAAACATTGTAGAAAAAGGTTGTATAAAATAGAGGTGAGTTCTGCTGCCTCACCTCTGAGCTCGCTTTCTCTCTGCCTGTCTCTCTCTTCCCCTTTCTCCCTCTCCTTCTCTTTCTCCCTCTCCCTCTCTCTGTCTCTGTCTCTGTGTGTGTCTCTCTCTCCCACCTCCCCAATATGTGTATGTGTATATGCATATACATAGACACCACAGACACACACTTCCATAATCTTAGAAATCAGGAATAGAAACAGCAGCTTAAAATAGAGCAGATCAAAACTGCCAAGTAAGGCTGGCATCTGTAGGACTGTGCAAACAAAGCTCAACATTAAAAAAAAAAAAAAAAAAATTACAGACTTTCCATAAAAATCAAAGTCACAGTACATTCTCTCCCTACTTCACTGCATCCCTATTCCTGGCTTACATACAGTTGGCCTAAAACTTGCAGTTATCTTTTTTCTTGAAAATGTGTTCATGCAATGTAATCATGGCATACACTCAATCTTTCGGTACTATCCAATATTAGCATGTTTTTAGAAATAAATAGAAGAAACCGTAATGAAAGAGGTACTCAATAGAAAAATCTCTTGGGATCCAATTTGTATGGTACTGGGGAAAATGCCCAGAAGGTCTGCAAACAAATAATGGGCAATATATACAATGTTCAGAATAATATAGCATATTTTAAAAAGGAATAGAACCTATAAAAAGGCTTTTGTGCTTAGAATGCCAAAATCCAAACATAAGGACTTCAAAAAATAATTGAAAAGAACCCTCTGCATTGAGGCTATAGAAAATTTTACTTGATAAGAGATTTAGTACATGGAAAATGCATCTTCTGAATAGTAAAAATATCCCACCAAGGATATTCATTATCTTTCTCCTTTCATATGACCATTTTAAAAAGGCAGAAACATGAATTACACTGAAAAAATTGTTTCAGTGTTTCTGGTTTATTTTAATGTGCATCTTTTCAGTAAAATCCTTTATAGTAATAAAGATTTTGCTGTCATTTCACTGACAAATAAGGGAATTACAACTTTACAGGCAAGAAAGACAAACTAGAAAAATGATTGTAGCATCATTTATGGGCATATGGAAATTATGTCTTTTATATTTTAGAAAAAAGACCTTAATAAGTGATTTGGGAAATTATATTACAAAGCCTTCTATATTGATTTGTTACCTTCCAATGCTCATTTCTGCCATGCACACAAAACTCCAAAAGATTAAAAATTGGTAACTGTTGTAGTTTGGTGCCAATTCTGAAGTTCAAATAGGTTTATATTAATGGAAATGGTGTGAAACTGAGAATTTATTGAATTTGTTAAACTTTAGTATGTACATATAACCAGTTTTCATATTTAAAAAAACCTCTAGGAAAGAAAGTAACATAAAGAATTTTTCTAATACTTTCATGAAATTTGTTGTCCTTGGTCTTGCCATTCTGATGGTTTTCTTAACACATGGAGGTCTGTTCAGGGCAATTACACATAAACAAGTATGAACCCTAATGCCAAGTATAAGCCCAAATGAAGCTTTTTCTCTACCCATGAAGTACAAACAACAACACATCAGAAGAGCAATAAGACAATCATGACGCCAGTGGATCATAGGGGTAATGGGAATATGTAGAGGCTCGAAGGCAGATTTAGTCAAAAGAAATAGTTGCAATATTTTTTACACGTTTTTAAAAGGATTTTCCTAATCATTTCTTCATGGCCATTTGAAGAAGGTGACATTTAAAACTACAAACAGACTGACTGACATCCACCTAGAATTAGGACCAAGAGAGTACCTTATCAAACTAATCTAAATGTCAATACATCTTTTTAATGGTGTGATTTCACCCAAATTCACCTTCTCATAGTCCTCCTTTTTGAAAGATCATACTGAATAACCTTTAACAGTGGTGTTGGGCAGGGCTGCAAGTCAGGGCCAGAAAGTTAGAACTGGTAGACCTAAAAGCCTGTCAGCATTTCTGTCATAAACCTATATTATCTGGAGTTTATACGTTGACTATAAAAGCCAGGCAGGATCTAGGCACTGAAACCTTTTTGGAAAAGTATTATATTTTTAGTCCATGTAGACCACAAGGGTGGTAACAACACAGGATTTTTCAGGCCCAAATATAGCTGTACTTTACACACATTTAAACACATTAAAAGAAACCAGAAATGTCCTATTTCTAAATTCACAGGACACAAAAAGAACACATAATTTTAGGCCACTGTCCAAACTCTCTAGTCTTATTTTGTCCAAAATCTGTCTTTCATCATGATTATGCAGAGAGCATTGAAAGCATTCAAAAGTTTTTTAGAAACAAATCTAAAAAAGTTGAGGTTTTATAAACTACTCATCTTTGAAGTGTTAAATACGTGCAAAAGCATTCATATGAAATTCATGTGAAATAGCCAGAGCACTTTGCCTTCCCTTTGACTTCTCTTCTCTTCCATTATGTTCAAACTTCATAACAGTGCTTTTTTTTGTAGATCACATTTCATTGTATGAAATAATTTAATATGCAGAATTTTATTTAACTCTACAACGAAACCAAACAATCTGCAATATTACCCTCATTTTACAGAGGAAACAGTTGAGACTCAGCAGGTAAATGTTTTACTCAGGTCACACACATCTTCTGATTTCCAAGTTCTATCGATGTTATTGGCAACATCCTGTATTAGTCAGGGTTCTCCAGAAAAACAGAACCAATAGGATATATGTAGAGAGAGAGATATAAGAGGAGATTTATTATGAGGCTTAGTCCATGCAATTACGAACGGAGGCCGAGAAATCCCACAGTCTGCCATCTGCAAGCTGGAAAACCAAGAAAGCTGGTGATGTAATTCAGTCCCATCTGAGGGCCTGAGAACCAGGCGTGCTGATACCCAAGGGCAGAAGATGGATGTTCCAGCTCAGGCAGAGAGAGTGAATTCTCACTTCCTGCACCCTTTTATTCTATTCAGGCCTTCAACAGATTGGATGGTGCCCACCTGCATTGATGAGGGCGCTCTCCTTTCCTCAGTCTCCTGATTCAAACGCTAGTCCTATCTGGAAACACCCTCACAAACACACCCAGAACTCCTATTTCACCAGCTATCTGGGCATCCCTTAGCCCAGTCAAGTTGACATGTAAAATCAGCCATCATGCTCCCCTATCGTTTCAACTCCCCTTTCCCCTCATTCACACTGAATCTGCTGTTCACCATCATTATGGCCTCTTCTCCTTTCACTCCTCTCTATATCCACATAATTGCAGACAGCTTCTTCCTCTCTCCACAGCTGGACCTCTGTCAGCCATGTCCATGATATTTCTCTAGCTCAGGCTTCTCACTTGGGTGATTTTGTTCTCGGGGGAACTTCTGGCAATTCTGCAGACATTTTTGGTTGTCAACAACTTGGGGGCTGGGGGTTGCTATTGGCAGACCAGGGATGCTGCTAAACATCCTACAATGCACAAGATGGCCCCTCACACAAAGAATCATCCAGCCCCAAATGTCAACAGTGCGAAGATTAAGAAACCTTGCTTTAGCTAGAACTCTACTCTAGATTAACAACTCAAGATCTTTTAACCTGCTCTAATCAACCATTCAACCTAGGTGACACCATCTTCAACTTTCTTAAGTGTTTAAGCAGAGCTTTTAAATGTCAAATGCTATTTGATTATTCTATAAATTAGATCTAAGCTCACATTAAAAACTAGAAGTGAGGTCTATGAAGGAGTTTTTGGTCTGTTTTATTGTTCAGTGTCTATTATTTAGTGCTTATCTTGTAGTAGGGGTTCAATAAATATTCTCTGAAGCAATGAAGAAAAATGCAGGAATATGCTTTCTCTAGGCCATAGAAATATCTGTTGTCTGTTTGAACAGAATCATTTCCAGACCTGAGGTCTCCATCCCTCTCCTTTAGTCCCTCCCCTCCTGCATCCTCTAAGCCTTCACAAAAATTTTGTCCCTTCTCTCTTATCCTTTCAGTTAGTACACTCTGTTAGCTTCATCTTTGTTATCTTCAAAGACAGTCAAAAACCTTACTTTTAGAATAAATCCTGCTACCAATTTTTTTATCTTATTTCTTTTATCGCTAAGCTCCTGGAGTAATTATTGGCTCCAATTCCTCAACTCATGCAGCCTGCAACCTTTTGAAATCTCAGTGGATTTTCCAAATCTCTACAAATACTGCTCATTTAAAATTCAATACTGACTTTCTAATTGCAAATTGAGAAAAGGCCAATGTCTTTCCAGTATCCTTGACCCTGTTAAAGTATTTGATATGTTCTTTTTGTATCCCTTTCATGAAATTCCTTCCTCTAATTTCTATGAGATAGCACATTCTGTCATTTCACTTTTATCCTTAAATACCTGTTCTTATCTTTCTTAGTGGGAACTCTCCCTCTTCTGTCTTCCTCAACTGTATGCTTTCTGAGATTTTTGTTGTTCTCTGGGGTTATTTTTCTTTTTCTAAGTTTTCCTCCTTAGTCCTGTCCTTTATTTCTGTGTGAATAGCTAACAAAATTCCACTCCCAAGATTTCGTTGTACTTTCTAATTGCTGGCTAAACACGTCTACTGTTACTTCAAACTCAACATACATAAACAGAAACAACTATTTTCTCCTCACCCTCTCCCATGACTTGGCACCTCCTGCTCTGCAACCCTCAATGGCCAGAAGGTTCTCTCTTGGGGCAGAGTTGTTATAAGAAACCTTCTTTCTCTGAGCCAGCTCTATACTTAAACCATCCCTGCCATTTTGTCAAGTTCTTGACCGAAAATCGTGGACTTCATCTCTCCCGTCTAAGTGCAATTCTGCAGAACTAGCAATCCCACTGACTTGTCTTGTGAGTACAATCACAGTTCAAAATAATAGCTCCTGCTAAAGGAAACGATTGTTCCATATGGTAATTGGCAACACTCATATGTGTCTGTGCTTATACATATTAACTTATTTTACACAAAAATTCTATGCATTAAGTATTATTATTATGTACCTTTGACAGGTAAGGAAACCAAGGTAGAGTTAGGTAATTCATCTAATGTTAACTGCTAGTAAAATAGCAGAGCCAGGATTTGAACAAAGGCAATTTGGCTCAGGAATCCATGCTTTTAACCACTATATTTTATTGCTTCCTTAAGGCAGGACACATATAAGATTGATGGCCAATGATTGAGGGTACAGTATAGAACAAAGAGCCATACATATTAAGGATGAGTGTAGTGGATTAAATAGTGGCTCCCAAAAAGATATGTCCAAGTCCTAATCCCCAGAGCCTGGAAGATGACATTGTTTGGGAAAAGGATCTTTATAGATGTAATTATACTAAGAATCTCAAGATTATTTCTGGATTTTGGATGAACCCTAAATCCAATAAGGAGAAGACACCAAGACACAGAAAAGGTGTCATGAAGATGGGGGCAGAGACTGGAGTATGGTGTCTATAAGCCAGTGAATGCCAAGGATTGCCAGCAAGCGTCAGGAGCTAAGAGAGAGGCACAGAATAGCTTCTCCCTCAGAGCCTCCTAATGCAACCAATGTTGCCACCTTAACTTTGGACTCCTGTCCTCGGGCACTGTGAGAGGATAAATTTCTGTTGTCTTAAGCCATCAAGTTTGTGGTAACTTGTTAGGACAGCCTTAGGAAACAAATACAATGAGAGAGATTCTTGTGACCTGGAGCAGGACATAGAATAATAGAACTCTGCAGAACACTGAAGATCTCTTAACAAAATTCATCTCACCAACAAAATGCTGCTTGAAGATAAGACTTTCTTACCCTATGAACAAGTTTTAGTGGTCAATATATGATTTTTGGAATTAATAAAAAAATAAAAGATGAACACTAATTTTTACTATACTATAAATGTGCAGAAGTTATGTCATTTAAAAAAGTACATGTGTTAAAATGGTGGGTAAAACATTTTATTCCACCTTAGATATCTAAGTTATTAAATATCACTGTCTTCATTTATTTTATCAAAAATCCTGGAATATTTTCACACCTATAAAAATATAGGATAATCTACTATGGGTGTTATGATTTCATTTACAAATACTTTTCGTTTTTATACACAGAGAAGTATGATGAATCGTTTCCAAAGTATTAATCATTTAGAAATAAAATCATTTTTGGCACCTTGGAATTCAGATTTATATGTCATGGAATACAGATTTATTTATGTTAAAGAGGGTGTGATTATTTTTTCAAATCAAATGACATCATTGAAAGGTGAAGTTGAGTTGAACGTAGTTTTGTAAGTACATTTTGGTTCCCATATGTCTATTCTTGCTGGAGTAGCATACTAACACTCCATAAAAAAACATGTCTTTTCGAAAAGAAATCTCCAAAAGAATTAATCATATGAATTAATGGGAAAAATGAGTGAGCACAATGATCAAATTATTGATCAGTAGTGAGCCTGGATTCTAAGAAAGTGAAAATAATAAATATAACTTTCACAGGTAAAACACCTGGGGAAAACTATATATATTTATATTTTTAACCTCTCCCATTATTTCAGAGCCTATCTCTTAAAGGTGGAATAAAAAGGACGTTGAAAATGTGAATTAACTGAGAAAGTAACTTTTGAAACTCAACTATCCCATATATCATATATATATATAAAAATATATACATGAAAAATCATATATATGAAAAATATATATTTCAGAAATACATGGCTCTAATATATAACTGAAATACATGCATAGCCCTTATATATTATATGTATTTCAGATATATATTTTTAGATTTTTTTCTGATATACATACGTATATATACACATATAGCCCTGATTTCATCCCATTTATTATTATCATAATTTGGAAATATTAGAAATAAAGTATCAAGTGTTTTTACTTTGTGACATATTAGGCATCTCCCGAAAGTAATCATGATGAGCACATGTAGGACTCAGCAGCTAAAGGCAAAGAAGTCATGGAAACATTTCCAAGGCCAGAATTTACTTAAGTATCATATCAATGCCACTTACTTCTAAACAACAAAAAAAATGTTATTTATACATTTACTAACTGGGTTAATTTTTTCTCCCTGATGGACACCTGCAGCAATTTAAAGATAGAATCCTTTGAAATGAGAAAAATAATGAAAAGTTGAAATGTATAAACAGAGAACCTGTTCATTTTAGACACCTTCATATCCAGAGATTGTGCTTTATCTGTACTCTTGTACAAGATACTGAACCTCGCAAAGCTTGGATTTCCACCCTTATAAAATGTCACTGAAGATGCCTATTGCATTTAGGGAGGAATTCAGTGAGACTCTGAGTGTAAAATGGGATCCGCAGAGGTTGCTGTGTCTTCCTCCTCTTTCTCATTATCATTATTATCCTAGGAAGCTCTGTGCTATGCTAATGTGGTTCCAGACAAGCAAATTAGAGTTATTCACTAGATAAAACTGCATTTGGTTCCTTCCTATTCTAAATATCTGTTGGCCTTGGTTAAACATCAATTCTGACATACAGATAACATCTTTAAGGGATCCTACAGCTTCTGTGCTAAGTAATTAACCCACATGCCTTTGATTGTTCACTTAAACAATATATTTGTAACATTCTTTGTGTACCAGGAGGTATGAAGCACAAAAAGGAAAAAGTATGAGCTTATTAAAGTCCATTTATTGGAATCGGATATTATTTTTTAGCTTGAATAAAATGTTAATTGGGCTGGGAGTGTTTTGGGGAATACATAAGATCTATTTTGAATGAACAATATAAAGTTTGATTGATTCATTAAGCTTGATCTCTTGAGTACCCACATCAATGCTTTTAGCTTTTAAAATAAATTGTATCATTTATTGTTTAAATTTCACATTGATGAAAAAATGTCTAGCCCATATTTATAATTAATGTCTATATAGTTAACATAGATGTGGGTGGCAAGCTGAACTATTATGTGAAGGGTCTTTAAATTAATTCCGTCATAGTGGACACATTCACAAGTTATTTTTATAGCTTTGAAAATCTAAAAGAGAAATAGAAATGCCTAAGTATTTACCCTCTGTTTTCCGCTAAGCCTAGTTTCCTTATCTGTAAAATAAGAGTGATAATGGTATGCCCCTTTGTGTTTCTTTTTTAGGACTAGAAAATAAATAATTGGTAACTTTAGCAATTATTAACAATTATATATAATTATGTATACTGTACATAAAATTAATTGTATAATATTTATATATAATACAGTTACATATATATAAATAAGGCACTGGGCTATGCTCTGTAAAAATGTAAGATGGACAAGATATAATAATTAACCTTGTATAAGTTTTCTATTGCTGCTGTAACAATTTACTACAAATTTAGAATCTTAAAACAACACAAATTTATTATCTTACAATTCTGTAGATCGAAAGTCTGCTGCTCATCCCCAGGGTTAATATCAAGGTGTGCATGACTGAGTGCCTTTCTGGAGTCTCTGTTTGCTTACTTATTCAGGCTGTTGGCAGAACTCAATTTCCTGCAGTTCTAGGACTTGGGTTCCCGTTTTCCTGTTGGCTATAAATGAGGGCCATTCTCAGCTTCTAGAGGCCACATCCCTTGCCTCATGGCCCCTTCTTTCATTCTCAAAACCAACAGAAGCAGCCTGTCTCTCTCATGTCACATCTCTCTGACCCACCAGGAAAGGTGCTCTCCACTTAAGGGCTCTCGTGATAAGACTGGACCCAGGTGGATAATCCAGGGTAATCTCCGCATCTGAAGGATTATACCCTTAATCTCATCTACAGAGTCCCTTTTGTCCTGTGACATAACAAATTCATAGGTTCTAGGGATCAGAGCATGGACATCTTTGGGGGAGCCATTATATATATTTATATATGGAAGTAAATAAAACAGCCACATAAGGCAGAATGTGCATCTTGTTACAGGAAACTACAAATGTGATATTCAATGTTGATTGTCTAATGTAACTATTCCTTTGCTCATTTTGCTTTCCTTCAAAAAATGATTTTTTTCTCTTTTCTAAAGGGCTGTTTTCTGTCAACCTGATCTCCTATTGCCTCTCTCTTCTTATTCCTGCAGCAGTTACGGAGGCGTAAAGATGAAATGGAAATGCCATTTTTATCAGGAGGAAAACCATTTCCCATTTTTAAAAATACAGCTACTAAAATGATGGACTTGGGCATTCTGAGTATTTTGTAGATAACCAACTTGAAGGCTTTTTTTTTTAATGTTATTTTGTGGAATATTTGTGTAGAAATTCTCCTGTTCCTTCTTTATTAACCCTTAAGAGATTATGATCAGAGATTAGTTATGTAACTTTGGTTCTCCCCACTGAGGCTGAATTCTTGGGAACATTGCCAATATTAGCAGACCATACTGTATTTCTCCTATCTCATTTATTTTTTTCCTTTTCATATCTCTATCATCATTTGCTGCCCTTCATCACAACCTAATTTTATTCTTCAGCTCAATCACTGCAGCATTGTGGGGGATTTTTTTCTTGACCTTTAACTAACTGTACTGAATTTTTCTTTCTTTAAGTATAAAAACATTTCCTTCCACTACTCAAGTATTCTACTTCTAGGTCTTCTCAATTTAAGCCATGTATATATGTGTGTGCGTGTGTGTGTGCGTGTGTGTGTGTGTATTTACATCTCTTCCTTTCTGATAGGGTTTCACAGCAAAGCCAACTAAAAAAAAATTCTGACCTTGATCAAACTGGTGAATATCTAGCTGGTTTCATATAAGTAAAATAATTCCAAGCTTAAAAATAGTACATTTTAGAGCAGTATTGAATTAATAAGAACAAAAAAATACTAAATTATGCAAATAGAAGAAATAAATAAAAATGTTTGAGTGCATGAGCTTTGAAATCTAATATCCTGGACTTAGATTCCAGCTCTACCACTTTCAACCTATTTGAGCTTGGGCAGGTAATGTAAATGGTTTAAAGCATGAGTTTCTCATTGGATAACAGAAAGTAATAATATCCATCTTAGATAGTAGCCTTGAAAATTAAATGAGATAATGTATATAAAATATTTGACATACACTAATTACTCAATAACTGAGAGCTTAATATTTGCTCAGACGTGGTTATAACAGAACTAGACCTAGATCTGCAACTAAGCAATGGTGAAGAGGGGCCTCTCATGCAGCCTCAAGGATAAGTGAGGAGGCACAACGTGATAGTATGGCCTGCTGAGTGCATCTAACATTTAATGCACAAGAATTGTGCCTGGAATTGTGTCAAGAACCTAAATGTATTATCTCTTTTAATTATTATGCTAACTATGATATAAGCATAGTAACACATTTAATAGGGGAGAAAAATCTCTTAGTTAATGAGGAAGAGTAACTCCTCCTAGTACACTCTACTAGTTGGAGGTAAATGGAACAAACGAACCTGGTTTCTGACCCAAGAACCTGTGTGTTCACACTTCAAACTAAGCCATCAGCTTTCCCAGAAAGCAGCCCCTTCTCAGGACATCTCCATGCCTCCTAATGGACTGAAATTCTTAGTGATTCCTTTTCTGAAGTTACATATAATAAAACAGGCATACATCACTGATATAATCAAATTAAAGTAGCATGTTGGTCATTTTACCTATTGCAGCATAATAAACAATCCCAACACATAGAGGCTTAAACAGCTGTTTTGTTGCCTCTTGATTCTGTGGATTGGCTGGGGCTCTGCGGGGTGCTCTTTCTGACGCCTCACTTGCAGTTTCTCTGCAGTTGCGGACAAACGGCGGCTGGGAGGAGCTGTGGCTTCATGTCTAGTTCCCTAATGCCTCTCCCAGTTCCTACACTTTTTCTTTTAATTGAGTTTATTTTTTAGAAGTTTTATATTTACAGAAAACTTGAGAAGATAGTATAGAGTTTCCACATAGCCCACACCCAGTTTCCCCAATAACTCACGTCTTGCTTTGCTATGGTACATTTGTTACAATTAATGAACCAGTCATGATGCATAATTATTAACTAAAGTCCAGAGTTGCCTTTTTTTTTTTCAGATTTCCTTAATCTATACCTAATGTCCTTTGTTTTGTTCCAGGATCTCATCAGGATACCTTGTTGCATTTAGTTGCCATGTCTCCTTAGACTCCTCTTGTCTGTGACACTTCTGGTTTTGCATTTTTTATGATGTCTTGTCCTCCAGGTCCTCTCCACATACTCTCTGTCTCTGTCTCTCTCTTTATCACTCTCTCGTTCACACACACAAACACACGCACTCATACATACACACAAGGTAGTTTGGATTTCATACATAGTGGCTCAAGGCTCAAAGATGGAGGAAGTGGAAGTTATCACACTCTGAAGTCTGGGCTCAGAAATCCCATAACATCACATCCTCTGCATCCTCTTAGTCAAAGCCATCACAGAATGCACGGGAGGGAGCAAAAGTTCTACCGCTTGATGCTCACAGCAGCATGTGTGTATAGGGAGCATGGACAGAATTGTCGAGTCATCTTCAGAGGCGAGCTACCACACGAATACCAGGCAAACACCACTGATTCTTTAGTTGATTTTTAAGCAGGTAATGATGAAATCGTTACGATAAAGTGAAAACAAAATGGCATATTGATATTGAATTCAAATTCTTATTTAAGCTATATATCTCAAAATCAATTGTTGCCATAGGGTATCACCTCAACACAAATATATATTTTTTTATGGAAGTAAATCACTCATAAAAATTGTTTAATGTGCCTTGTATAAATGAGGTACTTTTTTCTTTAGTAAATATAAAAATCATGGGAACACTTACAATAAAATTAGTTTTCACTTTTACCATAGAATTAGGAACCGTAGCTCTCTTTAGAAGTCTAGGTTGTCTCCAGGCATAAAAATGGAAATACTGATACTATGACAACACAGCCTGAATTTTCTGCTTTGCAGATGCCAGATTTATTTTTAAATGGTGTGAATCAAATCTGTGCTGAGAGGCCAACTTCAAAATATAAAAGAAAATTGGCAATGGAAGGATTTTGCTGGTTTGGCTGAAGTGAAGTGCTCTACAGCATTTTATTCTAGTTGAGCGTCTGACTGAAAATCTTTCCAATTGTAATTCTCTTTGACTTGCCAAAAGGGGATTATGAACTAAAGTTAATGTTGCAGGAAATGTCACCTGTCCTTTGAAGGAAAATAATAAATCAAAATGGCTTTGTTCATCATATTTAAAAGGAAAAAAATACTGATCTACTTGAGGGTCTTCTCTTGTTCCTTGACAAAACAGGTAAATAAATAAAGCAGAATTTCATTGTGACTTTTCATTTTAATCCTTGCTCGTCTCTAAACAGGGAAAAGCAAATCTCTTTCAATATATACTCATTAAAAAAAGAAAAACAAGAACAGAGAGAGAAAGAGAAAGGAGATGAATACTGTAATGTGATCCTGGAAGTAGAATTCCTCAAGTCAGATATTAAATTAAGAAAGATATATTTAAATTATATTTTGTTTCTTTCACAGATACCACAGTACAAATTCAAGAGTAAAAAAGTAAATAAAAACAAAATCTGGAGACTGATTCCTCAAAGATTTGAAGTATTTGTATATTATGTTTTAAGCAAATAAAGACAAACCTACAAAATCAACACAACGGAACTTGAAATTATCTGTATTTCTTCTGCCTTAATGTTTTTTTCCATGGGTTTTAGCAGTAGACATTGCCTATAATGAGTTCTTATCACTTCAGAGATAGAAAGTGATGTTTCTGGCTTTCATGTAGATATCATGCTTACAATGACACAACTTATTTTTTTAAAAAGTAATTAGCAATGCCACTTTTTATATATTAATCTGAAAAGACAGAACAGCAATTTGGTAGTTGACACCACTACCGTGAACCCCACTTGCTGTTGTTGTTTTAATCACCTTCTAGTAATAACATTTGGAATGTTACTCTGGGGTGGCAAAGTTAGAAATGGCCATAGACTTGAAAGACGGAAGATAACGGATTACAACATTTGCTTGCTAATATTGCAATAATGTGATTAATGAAATTAAAGAAGCCAATAAGCCAATTATAAAGGACGTGTAGAATATTTATAGAGTATTATTTCTTTGTGCATTTCCTGGTATGGTTTGGAATAGTATAAACAATTTTTTTAATGTGGTTTTAAAATCAGGAAATATTGCACTGTTTATTTATTGATTTTTAACTGAATAAAATAAAGTGAATCAAATACAACAGTGGACGTTTTCATTTGAATAACACACACACAAAATATACATTCTTTGTTATCAAGGCAGTGTGATGACTCAAACAAATACCAACGTTTGGGTGTGGTGATGACACAGCTTGTAATCTTGTTCTGTCCCTCCTCAGTCACTGAAGACTTGCATATTTCCTTTATGATTATATTGTTACCATATTGGGATAAACTGCAAAACAGTTATCAGGTCAGGAGGAAGTTAACATTTTGTAAGTTCTTATTTTGAATCAAAGTAAAATGATAATAGATAGATGATACATACATACATAGAAACATAGATAGATACATAGATACATAGACAAAACCCTCATCAAACACTTGCACGAATTCACATAGTTGCTATGTCTTTACTTCTTCCTTGACGTGGATTTCCAGATATAGAGAGCCAATTTTATTTATTTATTATTTTTTACTTTTATTGTTTTTACTGTTCAACCTTATCATCATTGAGGGTTTAGGATTACCTATTTAAATTTTGTTATTAGCCGTTGATTCTGGGTCAGTTTATCACCTCTCTATCATCTCATCTGAATTTTTACCGACAACAAAAGGACTCCTTCCTTTGTAGGAGCATTAGTAAATTGAAGAGAGGCAAATCCTTTCTAAACCCAATACACTGCCCAGGGTTTTTCAACGCTTCTGCGTATCATCTACGCTGCTGCTCACAGCACCCAGTGAGAACCCAATTAATGCTGTTGATTGACTGCTTCCTATCTAGGTCGAAAATGGGGGGAAAATTAAACATGCTTTTGGTACATTTCCAAGCTTCAGTATTTTAACATCTCAAAGGAGCTAAATGTGGTTCAAAATGGTGCAAGCCATTTTGATTATGTTGCCAGAAGAGTCTGAGAACAATAAACTTATTTAGAGAAAGCAGGAGAAGCGGCTTTGAAGTCAAATTACCTGGTGTTTCTCTCTCAACACTTTGACCCAAATTTAAGGCATTAAATCTAATTTTAAAATGTGATTCCATATGGAAAGCACCAAATACATTCATGTGTAACAAAAGCAGGGGTTAGGCTGAAGGACACACCATTCTTTGGTCAAAACATGAAAGTTAATTATAAAATGTACATGAATAAAAAAGAAATTTTAAATGGGAAAGTTTTAAAATAGGACATTTTGAGGTCAATACGTTACTTTTGTACTCTTCAACAAACGCAATCAATTTTGAAACTCCTTGAGTATTAGATAATAAAAAATATGCTTTTTCAACAATCATAAAATACCAGGCTTTGGCTATGCTTCTTGAAAATAATGATATTAATAATAGAAAAAGGAAAAAAATGCAGCTCATATGACTATCAATATTATATATAAATATTTTATTCCATTTTTTTCCCTATGTTAACATTTTCTTTCTCTATTCACATTTAAAACTGCAAGTACTTAGGAAATATGTTTCTATTATTTTTACAAAGTTTGATTTTCCCCTGTCTTCAGAACTTAAAAGATTTTCTCTAGTTTCTAATGATCTTCATTCTTCTAATTAAAATTTGCCCTAATATGACTACAACATATAGGTTGTATTTATTTATACAAGTGGTTTAAAGATTCACATCTAAATGGTCAAATTAATGAATATTTAGACATAGTTTGCATGACATATTTAGCTATAACACTAGTAAGAGATACGACAAAATATGGAGGAATTATAGCTCCATATGATACAATTTCTGTCGTCTTCCTTGTTTGAAACAATCTAAACTTGAAAGTACATGGCTTTACCAAAAAGAGTGCATTAGATCAGTAATTTGGCTTTATGCTTGAGAAGAATAGCTAAACAAATGAATTCTCTTTAATTCAATGATATTAATTTGTGTATGCAGACATAGAGAATGCATGTTTCTAGCAAGTTACTAATCTTTGCCCACAAAGAGCTACTAACATTTCTCTGATAATTGATCAGTGGATTATAGATGTTTTGGGGCCATTTCCTTCCAATTCTCTTGCCCCTTTTCTCTTTGGTTCCTTTCAGTTCAGTTCCCATCCATCCTCCAGACTCTAATGAAGTGGAATTATAACCCTAGACCAAAATAGCTTTCTGAGAACTGGATTCTGTCCACTGAAATAAAGGCACACAACGTGAGAGCTGTGAGTTTCAGTTTTACTGGGGGGGTCTAACTGAGGACTATAGACTGGGAGACAGCCTCTCAGGTAGCCCTGAGGAACTCTTCCAAAGAGGTGGGGGAGGTCAGTATATATGTGATTTTGGAGAAGGGCTATGTGCAATCAAACCTACATCTTGGTAGAAGGCTGCCGTCAGTCAAGAGGAATAGATATCTTAGTTAATGACTTTAGTGCTTTTCTAAATATGGGAAGATGCAAGAAATCGGGTTCATAAAATTTTCTCCTGATTATATCTAACTGTCTGAAGTCCTGATCTGCCAGAGCACAGTGCCTCATTCCTGATCTCCACCCTGAACTCCTTTCAAGGTCAGCTCAGCAACAGCAGTGGCTAATGACTCAATCCTTGCAGAGCTGGATAGAGAGCAACATTCTTTTGTTGGCAAGGCCCAACCACAGTTCATTTTCTGACACTGTGCCAAAAACCATTTTCTTCAGCTACTGAAATTAACATTCCAAGAGTAACAGAAATTGCTAAATATTTTATCAATATTCCTAGAACTGTGTTTGCAGTCCTTTGAAGCCATGCATGAGCATCAGCTCCTCCAAGGAAATGAAATTGCTTGCCCCCACTATCAATTGCCACTTTCAATCAGCTTTGCCTCCCATTTCCACAACTAATCTTCTCATTAATACCTAGACTGCCTTGCAACTCAAAGGATGGTAGCCTTGGCATCACCTGGGAGTTTGTGAGAAATTCAGAACCACTGAATCAGAATCTGCATTTTCTCTTCTTTCTTTTTCTTTCTTATAAATTTATTTATTTATTTAATTTTGGCTGTGTTGGGTCTTCATTGCTGCGCACGGTCTTTCTCTAGTTGCGGTGAGCAGAGGCTACTCTTTGTTGTGGTGCACAGGCTTCTCATTGAGGTGGCTTCTCTTGTTGCAGAGCACGGGCTCTAGGCACGTGGGCCTCAGTAGTTGTGCCACACGGGCTCAGCAGTTGTGGCTCGTGAGCTCTAGAGCACAGGCTCAGTAGTTGTGGCGCACGGGCTTAGTTGCTCCGCGGCATGTGGGATCTTCCTGGACCAGGGCTTGAACCCGTGTCCCCTGCATTGGCAGGCGGATTCTTAACCACTGCGCCACCAGGCAAGTCCAGAATCTGCATTTTAGTAAGGTCCATAAGTTCATGCGCAAATGGAAGATTGGGAAGCACTGATCTAGATGCATCCACCATCCTAAATAGTAAAGAGATGCTGTTTCCAATCCTTAGCTCTCTTTCTAGTGCTCATAAAGGTCTTATCTAGACTTGTGTGAATGATTTCCTGTTCAAATGACCTCTTTTCACATCTTAATTCCTGTCAAACCCCTCCCTTATCTGGGCAGGGCAAAGAAGTACAGTTACACACCCCCATAACCACAGAGAGACCCCTCAGTACCAAGTGCCTACTGCAAGGGTATCACCCTCACAAGATTAAAAGATTTTTCAGAATTTCTTTAAAGATCAAAAAAAAAAAATAGATTTTATCTGTCTCCCCATTTCGACCCTCATAATTTTTCACTTAACTAAAAGAGATGAAATTCACTGTTAAACATTTTAATATGAAGTTTTTCTGCAAATATTACAACAATTTAACCATTCTCTCTATGTCACCTTTGTGAGAGAGACCATTAGCTTTATCCTAGCTTACAGATCTGGAGTGGACTATAAATGGATTTGACGGTATCATAAATTAGCTTTTCCAACCTAGAATTATTTTTCTGTCCTAAAGTCTGCAGGAATTATAAATCTCGAGGAAAAGAATCGTTGGTAGTTTCGGAAGCTCTGACGAACAATTAAGTAGAGAATAATTTAGCACAAAGTTTAGTTCCTGGACAGACTCACTGCTGACTCTGATTTTAAAAAAAGAAAAGTGTTGCCAAGACAAAAATGTTACTTCTATTCTATATGAGTGCCTTTCATTTGAACTTAAACATAAAAACTAGTAATATTCAGAATGATGAATTGGGTTACATAATTAGTGTTAGGTGGATTCTAAACTATGGAAAATTTCTCTAACTTTCTTGGCTTTAACTAAAAATAGTTTAAATGGATGAGAATTTTCATATGTATATATTACTACCTAGTGCAGCTCTGACACTGATTGCATTCAATATTCCACCTGGTTAAAACCATTTTTCCTCATTTCTCCTCTAACTATATAACCTTCTTGAAAACTTTGCTCACTTCTCCTCTTAGGAGCCTTTAAAATGCTTTGAATTTATCACGGTTATATGCCCAGGGAGGTTCATTGCAAGAAACCTTGAAGTTCCAGGGGAGCAAAACTTGTCACCCCAAAATATCTCTTTGGCATGCGGATCATTTTGAGCTGAAAACAGCCAATGCCCAAAAGACTCAGGAAGAAACTTTGACCTACCCCTCAGTTGCCTAAAGAATGTAGCTAGGGTTTCCCTGGTGGTGCAGTGGTTAAGAATCCGCCTGCCAATGCAGGGGACAAGGGTTCAAACCCTGGTCCGGGAAGTTCCCATACGCTGCAGAGCAACGAAGCCCATGCGCCACAACTACTGAGCCTGCGCTCTAGAGCCCGCGAGCCACAACTACGGACGCCCGCGTGCCTAGAGCCCGTGCTCCGCAACAAGAGAAGCCACCGCAATGAGAAGCCCACGCACTGCAACTAAGAGTAGCCCCCGCTCGCCGCAACTGGAGAAAGTACGCACGCAGCAAGGAAGAGCCAACGCAGCCAAAAATAAATAAATAAAATAAATAAATTAATTAAAAAAAAAGAATGTAGCTAGAGGATTTGTTCCAGGAAGAGAACTATGATCACAGATAACTATAGTATGAACTAGGTGTGTAGACAGGGAGGAACCTAGCAAAGTCTGTTTGTTAAAATTCCTCTCTGGGTCCCATTGTTTCTTCCTGGACCAGCAAACATTTATTCACCAAACATTTGCTTTTCTGTCTTCATGTCAATTGCCTTCCTCCCCTTTGAAGTCCCAAACCACTACCCCCAACATCCTCTTTTGTCTTTAGCTAAAGGTAATATTTAAGGTGAGGGTTTTGGCCATTTTTGCGAGTTACTCAGTTTTCCTGGGTCTCTCCCATGTATACAGGTTATTAAACTTTTGTGTGATTTTTTTCTTTTTAAAGAGAGAATTGGTCACTGTACTTAGCACCAGCCGTACAACAGAAGTAGCCCATGACACCACCTTCAAGAAAAAACAAAAATCCAGTTTAAATATTCTAATTTCACAATATTGATGTTCTCCTTTCCTAAAGCACAGTTAAGGGGCCCCAGAGAAAAGCTGGTAATGGATTTTTTTCCTGCTAATCTAGCTCATGTCAATTTAATTTTTAGACCAGCCAGAAGAACCTAGAAGGGTGGAGGAAAAGAACTTCCTCCCAGACAAAGTAATCTATATGTCTATAAATAAGGAAGTGATTAAATTTTCAAAATTGTACACTCATATAATGGAATATTTTGCAATGAAAAAAATGGGAGATAAAATATGATTGCTGATTTGAAAAGTTATCAAGGTACATTGCTAACTTTTAAAACAAAAAGGAAAGTTGCAGAGAGAAATGTGTAACAATTTCATTTATGTTAAAACTGCATGTACCCATAGACAGAGTAACATAAAGATAGATTGATATCTATAGTGATAGATAAATTAAAAGATGGATAGATAGGTAGGTAGATAGGTAGGAAGGTAGGTAGGTAGGATGGTTGGTAGATAGATATGGAAACAGAGAAGGAGGTATCTTTGGGAAGTTTTGAAAAGGAAACGACAGACACTGATAAATGTTGTTTCTAAGAAGTTCAAATGAAATGTGGGAAATGAGACTTTTACTTTCTTCTAAACACCTTTACACGGTGTTTGAATTTTTTCATGAATGTGTATTATACTTTTAAAAAATTGTATTTCTATAGTTATAGCATTTACTTTGCATCCCAAATGTTCTGCCTATCTAATTTCTTAGATATTTGTATTTACTCAGTCATTAATTCTCTAATGCAGACATATTAACTATATATACTCATTGCCCTTTGTCTGAAATAGCTTTCTACTTTGATTCTGCCTTTCTTCTCTTTTTTGAACTTTAACGTTTACCTCTCCCAGGAAAGAAAATGATTAAAAAGATTTAGGCAATCATTCCCATCTCTTGAGCATGGCTTAAAGCATATTCTCTCTTAAGCCAGAGACCAATTAACTGCATTTTTAACTTAGATACTTAAATTAAGTGCTTCCAACATGAGACACAGAACTTGAAATAAGGATGGTTTCTCTAATAACCATAAATGCATGTTAAAGATTCAACAATTAGAAGAACTGTCCTGGAAGAACCATGTTATAGGAAAGAACAGAACTAATCAGGAATGTAAATATAATTCAGAATACATGCTCTCTAGAGAATTGGTCCTCCACTTTACCAATTAATAACAGAGCATACAAGACAATGAATGAATACTTCATCTTCCTGGATGCTTCAGGACTATCATTCAACTTTTAAAATCTTACTCTTTAAATTAAATCAGTCTTTACTAATGTGCCGAGGATTGGAAGGTTCCTTGCAACATACACTCCCCACTAGAAATTTCCTCTTTATGAGTCACCTTATTACCGGCATGTCACACCAATCCCAACCACTCCGCCATGATAACAGCTTTAATAGAGTCGCCTGCTTCAATGTTATCTGTCTCCTATTGTGATTGCTTCACTTCAATTCCATTTGTTTAGCACTTATCACTGTTTCACATAGAAGTAAATAAATGCCCCCAACCATGTAAAGGTAATGAGAGCAGTTAAATGAGTAGCAGAACTTCATTTATTCAACAAGCGCTTGTTGCATATTTACTGTGTACATTGTGTTATATGTTAATGGGAGGCTATAAAATAATTCCATTTACTCATCATTACAATGAGGCCATTGAACTGGATGATCTCTAAGGTGAATTGCGGGTCTAATACTCTATGATTCTAAATGTAAATTTCTAAATGAGAGAACAAAGTCTCTTTCCTTGATTTAATCTTATGGATGGGGAAATAAAAAATTTGTATGTAAACTATTAAAAATATGAACAAATAATTCAGAGATGGGCTAATAAAATCTAAAGTAATTTGAGAGGGATCAGTGAAGAATGCTTTTTAGACAAGGTGAATCTTTAGCTGTATCGTGAAGGGTGTGATGAGTGGAAATTAAATTTGAATGAATTCCAAGTTGAGACTGAGGGTACTAGAAGTTCACTCTCGTCCCTTCCACACTCAGAAAAGAAACCACTTACAGGTAGAAGGAGAAGGTAGAATGAAAATGTAGAATAATTTTGACTTATAATCAGTGATAGAAGAAGCAACAGCTTACACAGCCTAAGGGTGGAGTTTTGATTCCATGAATGCTGAGAAATGGAATAATGCATCTGGTGCATGGGGGAAAACTGGGATTTCAGAGAAAGAACTGAGGAGAAAAAGGTGATGGTGAGGAAGAAAAGAAAGGAGGTCTGTATGAAAGCTAGAGAATGCCCAGGGGAACATCTAAGCACCTAAACTTTAAAGCGCTATGCTTTGTAGGGTGATGGTCAGCAAGAGATCTTAAAAAGAGAAACACTCATTTTTCCACCCCCCCCGACTCAACTTTGTATAATTGAGATTTATAAAAGATGACTAGTTAAGAGTTGCCTGAAATTCTTTGTCCCTAATGTATTTACTTGGTAAGGAGCCAGATATGGGTGTAGGGAAGGGTAGCCAGAAAAATAACTGGTTCAGCATGGCTACTAATAAAGATCCAAAAGGGGAGGTGTAGTCAAAAAGGGGAGGGTGTAGAAAGCACTCAATCTGATTTCCCCTCTAAGGGCACTTAGGGCTGCCCTACATGGGCCTAAATCCAAGAACAGAAACAGATCCAGTGATGTAGTAAGCCTCATTTTAAAAAATCTGTAACATTTTTCAAAAAACCCACTAAATTTGTTGACCCATTTTCAAGACTTTTTCTCCAATAATTGTTCATAAAGCTTTAGAAGCTGACACAAACTAATTGAAACATGCTCAATTCAATAAAATCCTATTCTATATTACCACTTACTGAAAACTTGAGTGAGGTAGACTCTCTTCCTTACACGATTAAACAGACATTGTTGTTTTTTCTGCCTACTGGATGAGGGCTGTCAAAAGGTACAAACTTCCACTTATAAGACAAATAAGTACTAGGGATGTAATGTACAACATGATAAATATAATTAGCTCTACAGTATGTTATACATGAAAAATTTTAAGAGAATAAATCCTAAGAGTTTTTATCACACAAAAAATTATTTTTTTCTATGTCTTTAATTTTTACCTATATGAGGTGTTGGATATTCACTAAACTTGTGATATTCATTTCATGATGTGTATAAGTGAAATCATTATGCTGTACACCTTAAACTTATACAGTGCTGTATGTCAATTATATCTCAATAAAACTGGAAGAAAAAAAATGAGACACATCTTCTCTGCTTATCCAGAAGCAACTCAGAATTGAACATGCAAAAAGTGGAGTTTTCAACCAAATGCAGTTTTCTTTTGTGTTAAACCTTCTAGAGATTTATCCTCCAAGCTTCATTTGTTCACATGGCTGCCTGGAGAAATGATTTTTAAGGAGTTTTTCTGGTCAGGTTACCGAATATAATTAGTAAACTAGGAATGTGACATAGCTGATATGATCTTTTAGTTTAGTAGTTTTCTAAAGATCACGTTATAGAACAACTAAAGTTCACGGAAAATTATGAACAGGGCTATAGTGTGGCTACAGGTAGAGGACATGGTTTGGGCCTCAAAAAAACTTAAGATACTAGACAAATTGTGAATTTTGAGATTTCTTAGAATCACACCACAATAGAATTGGAAAGAAACATACAGATTTTCTAATTCAAACCCTTGTATTACTAAGACAGATGTGGACACAGTTGGATTGTTCTGTGAGTGAAAATGCCTCCCCTTTAATGTTGATCTTAAAATTACATTTGATATATCTGTCTCACCAAATGAGTAGGAGTTATTATGGCAAAAATACAGAACAGAAAACCAGAATATTTCTTCTAAACAGCCACAATGGGTATAATTTTTCCATGTCTGCTAACCTAGCAAGCATGTGACATTGTTCTGAGCTAGGTTAAGGCTGGTTATTTATTTTTGGTCTCGGCAATTCCCAGGGAAACTCATATAGCAAGCATGATTTGAAAATGTTTCCTTCAGCTGTGTAATTTAGTCAACCTGAACTCTTAAGACTCTCAAGACCTTAAGAACAGGTTGATGTAATTCCCTCCTAGTCAAGCTTTTAAGTTGAAGAACTCCTTGATACAGTCCATTTATACCTGTTCATTGTCCCTTAATTGTAACAGACTTAGGTGAAGTTGGTTTGGCAGATTATAAAGCTACTACAAGACAGAATACTGTGATGTTTTCTGCTGAATATAACCCGAGAATATATTTCCTAAGATTCTAATATGGAGCAGTGACTCTGTGTGTATGCATATATGTGTGTGTGTGTGTGTGTGTATGTGTGTATATATATATATGCATATATATGTCATTTATATGTATGTTATACAGACATATTTTCCTTTATACTATCCCTAGGTGACAAAATCTCAGCATTTTAAAATCTTTCCTATGATTCAATAACAATTTTGAATTGTCAAAGTAAAATACTATTGTATCTTATGATAAATGTTGTCTAAATATCTAATCTTTAAACTGCCTACAGTTTCACAAATGCTTTTAAACATGTTCAGGTTCCTACCCACACACATTACGATCTGATAAAACATGCTTATTAAAATCTAATTTATTCTTATAGTCATTCATCCAACACAGTGTAGAGCATTACTCTGTGCTGAGCACTGGTCTAGGCTCTGAGCATGCAGCTGTGGAACAAAGGGACGTTTTGCTCAGATAGACCTAGACATCACAAGCAACACAAATGAGTAAAAAAAACACACTATCAGAAGGTGATGAGTATTACGGAGAAAAGTATAGTGAGTGGGAAAGGGGAACAGAAGATGCTGGGGTTTATAATATTATTTAGGGTGGACAACCAAGATCCCAATGAAAGGATAACATTTGGACCAAAAATGAATGCAGTGAGAGAGTAGACATGTGGGAGAAGTGGGTTCCAGGAAGGGGATGAGCAGATGCAGAAACCCGGAAGCAGAAGTGTGCCAGATGTGTTCAACAGGAGCCAGGAGGGTGGTGGCTGGAACAGAGGGACGGATGAGCAGAAGGTGAAGTCCGGAAGGTGAGGACGTGGAGCAAATCCCTTAAGGCCTCAGATGTTTCTAGAAACTTTGATTTACATCCTAGCTGAGTCAGGAAGCCACTGGAAGGTCAGAGCAGAGCAGTGATATGGTCAGACTTCTGTTTTAGCAAAATTACTCTGACTACTGTGCTCTGGATAGACTGTTGGAACATAGGCTGGAAGCAGGAGAGACCAGTTAGGACACTAATGAACATCATCATGTGCACCATTTTTATGAAGAAAGGAAGGATGGGAGGGAGAGGGGGAAAAAGAAAGAACAGGAATTCAAGAACCTTCGGATCCTTAAAAAATAAGATGTGAAAATACTGCCATGAAAACTGAGTGAATTTTGATCATTTAAATTTAGAAATTAGTACTAACACTAGACAGAGAAGTTAACGGTTAATATCTTCACAGAAAGACTAAGCAAAGCAACTGAGGTTGAGAAACCTAGGGGCTCCCCTGGCGGTCCAGTGGTGAGGACTTGGCACACTCACTGCGTGGCCCAGGTTCATCCCTGGTCGGGGAACTAAGATCCCGCAAGCTGCGTGGTGCGGCCAAATTAAAAAAAAAAAAAGGTTGAGAACCTAATTGCTGAGAAATCCATTAAAAGGATCCCCAAATGTAGATTTTTTAAATACTGAATAAACAAATGGGACAATAGTAAACAATGGTATAATGGTTAAAAGCTTCGGCTTCATGGTCATAGGAATGTAAATTTTAATCTGTAGCACTTGCCTGTTATCTGTGAGACTCTTGATAAGTACCTTTACATTTCTGAGCTTCAGTTTCTTCATCTGCTAATGCTGATAACACTAGTATTAAATTCATAGGGTCGTTAAAAAGATTAAATAAAATAATTGATTAAAAACACTGAGCAGGGACTTCCCTGGTGGCATAGTGGTTAAGAATCTGCCTGCCAATGCAGGAGACATGGGTTCTAGCCCTGGTCCGGGAAGATCCCACGTGCCGCGGAGCAACTAAGTCCATGCACCACAACTACTGAGCCTGCGCTCTAGAGCCTGCGAGCCACAACTACTGAGCCCACGTGCCACCACTACTGAAGCCTGTGCGCCTAGAGCCCGTACTCCGCAACAAGAGAAGCCACCGCAATGAGAAGCCCGCACACTCCAACGAAGAGTAGCCCCCGCTCACCGCTACTAGAGAAAGCCCGTGCACAGCAACAAAGACCCAATGCAGCCCCCAAAAAAGTAAATAAATAAATAAATAAACAAATAAATTTATTAAAAAAAAAACCACTGAGAAGAGTATCTGTTAAGTTTCGAGTGTTTGATAATAATTAGTAGTTCTCAGCTACAATTTGGTTTGTTATGAAATCTACCAATTATTTAAAGGTGAAAGAAACTTTATTTGGGGGAATTACACAGGATCAAGATACCTCATATATATTATATGTTCTTGAAATAAGCAACTACCTTAGAGATTCAAATCTTTGTCAGCAAAGATGCCCAAGGGTTGACAAATCTAGGGAGGAATAGCTTATGTAATCAATCTTTACTTAACTAACTCAACACTTAATTAACGTTCTTTATTTATTCTGGTAAACACCCCTGCCATAGCCCACTGAAATCGTGTGGCTGGCCGTTATACTCCACTATCATGGTGAAATTCTTTTTTTTTTTTTTTTAAAGTACACCTGAATTATACATTATTTAATTTTTTTATTATTTATTTATTTATTTTTGGCTGTGTTGGGGTTTCGTTTCTGTGCGAGGGCTTTCTCTAGTTGCGGCAAGTGGGGGCCACTCTTCATCGCGGTGCGCGGGCCTCTCACTATCGCGGCCTCTCTTGTTGCGGAGCACAGGGTCCAGACGCACAGGCTCAGTAATTGTGGCTCACGGGCCTAGTTGCTCCGCGGCATGTGGGATCTTCCCAGACCAGGGCTCGAACCCGTGTCCCCTGCATTGGCAGGCAGATTCTCAACCACTGCGCCACCAGGGACGCCCGAAATTCTTTTTTTTAATATATTTTATTTTATTTAATTTATTTCAATTTTTTGGCTGCACTGTGGGGCATGCGGGATCTTAGCTCCCCAACCAGGGATCAAACCCATGCCCCCTGCAGTGGAAGCTTGGAGTCCTAACCACTGGACCGCCAGGGAATTCCCTCATGGTGCAATTCTGCTCCCATTAGTTAAGTTCTATGCTTAGCAGGTGCTACTCATATTTTTCCTAAATTTATTTATGCCAGGCTTACTTATTATTACAATTAGATATTTTAATTAGCTACTTAATAAATAAGTGGTAAAAATTTGAGTGTAAAAGGGAAGACTTGCTATTTCTATAAACACTAATAAAAATTCACTTAAAGGCTTTTGAACACAAACCGCTAAAATATGCTGTTGATTGTACTTGAGCGAGACAACTGAAGTAGACTGGTATGGAGGAGAAAGTTCATTAGAATTCTGCATCCATATTGCTGTGTGATTGTCATTAAGCTCTAATTCATTCTAAAGAAACCATAATTCTAAAATTACAAAGATGCATTATGACTGTGATTTATGAAAAAAAGAAATTGGTTCCCCAATCTGTGAAAATTAAATAGATAATAAATTAAAAACCAAATAAATAGATAGATGGATAAAATATCAAAGTATATAAGATCATATTTTATGACTCCCATTTGCTAACTTTTTCAAATAACCAGTTTGCAAGAAGACTTAATTGAACCAGATAAGAGGGCCTCTCCAAATGCATTTAAATGGCCGTGGAGAAGCAAAATGGGCAAGCTGCTCAACACCAGAAGCATTTACTCCTAGACAGTGAGCTGTGTAAGACATTCCATAGTAACCACTCAGGTAACCTTCACATTCTTTGCCTGGGCTGTGACTCACGATAAAAGGGCAGGTAAAAATGGGATGGGAGAGGCATTTCTCTAAGAGAGGTAATGTCTCTTTGGTTCTAAGGGAGAGGCTGGGGAACCTATCTCTCCCTCTTTCCAAGAAAGTTGGTCACATAACAAAAGACATGGAAACTACAAAGACATTTAGGCAGATTTTTAAATTGCAATATCAATCAACTATATAAGAGCTGATAATTTTGTAAGCTCTGGTGTTTGCTTGCAAGTTATCATTTACCAAGAGTCCTGGGATGAGCAGAAAAAATATGTTTTACTCATGTTAATAGTGTCAGATAAACTGCTTAAGGAGAAGAGACCTGTTAAATACAGTCCTTATGTTTACCAGGCTCCGATATAGCCATCAATAAAAACTTGTGCTCAGTAGCGCTTAAATGACTCACCTCATCTAGTTTTATTTAATTTGGGCCCTCTATACACACTCTCAAAACTGAACTGAAGCAGGGGAGAAATGTTGTAAATGGACCCACCAACCTATTATACAACAAATAGATTGTGGAGGAAACTCTTTGAAAGATTTTGTGTAAATTTTTTGAGGCAGTGTTATTATAATATTGTTTGAACAGACTATCATATTTCACAGCACAAGCTTGGATGTGAAATATATTGGAGTTTTGATTGCATGTATGGAAATGAGTAAAAATAAAATGTTAAACAGGTCCATTCTGCAAATAACATGGACATTTTAATGGATTAGATGGTATTTTTGGTCATGTGAACAAAAACACTCCTGTTCTTTAATCTGCTTTCTATAATGCTATTATACTTTTGTTAGGATTACCTTGATCCTTGTCAGCTCGAGTCTATTGAGTTTTATTTTGGGTCAGCAGAGCATTATTTCATTTTTTTCTAATCTTAAAACATTATTTATTCATTCAATTAGTATATTAATGGGCTGGTAAAGGGCTAAACCAGGTCCACCAATCAAAGACATATTTGTCCGTTCAGTGATGTAGATTAAGAATTATGGCAATTCCTTCCTGGCTGACCTTCCTTCAGTTCCTTTTCCCCTGCCATACCATCTGCTGTCAGATTCTTCTCCTAAAAAGATAGCTCTAATCTGGTCATCCTCTGCTTAAAACTTGCAATGGCTACCTACTCTCCCCAGGCTACTCTCAAGTACTTACCCTGACCCCACGGACCCAGTCCCTATTATCGAGAGGTGGTGCCTCATTTTCTATTTCTCCATGCACACCCCCTACACTTCAGCAAAGCTGTTTGGTTCATGCAGTTCATGTTCTCTAAACTTGTTCAAAATATCTCTCTTCTCCTCTATGTCTGCACATTCCAATTTTAGACCCTGCTCCAACCCCACATCTTTCAAGGTTTGAATTTCAGTAGCATTTCACTTATATGTTCATAAGAGAAATAATTGCTTTCTACCTTATATTGAACATCTTGTGCATATGCTTTGCCCTTCCTACTAGAATGTGACATTCTTCAGAGCAGGATTAACACTAATTTATCTCTTTAACTTTTATAATAATCGTCATAGTTTATATGCTTAGTAAGGACTCAATAAATATTCATGAATAAAGTAGCAAGGATTCATTTAAAATGTAAAAGAAGTTTAGATCAGACAAAAAGCTAATGCTTATTGTATATAACTGAGTCAGGATTTAAATGTGAAAGGGGGCTAAAAGATGATTTTGGTCTGTTCTTTCGAATTTACAAATAACAAAAATAAGACAGAATATTAAGAGATTCGTTTACATTCCTATATCACACAACCCAGGTAAGATGAAATTTTGGATAGCTTCAAAATGTAACCACTCTTTTGTCATTTTAAGTCATTCCCACACTTATATCCCAGACCAAGTCACCAGCTCAAACAACCTTACTGCTGAGTCATAAACTCACCTTTCTACCATAATCAGCCCTCCTTTTCCCCTTCTCATTCACCTAGCCTAACCAAGGACCTGCTTGTTTTGCTTCTTTTATTTGGACCTATATGCAGACCTATGATATGATGATGTAGAAAAGAATAAATGTTTGTAATCAGGTAGATATGGTTCTTATTCACTGCCCTGTCACTTCCTGGAGCCATCATTTGAAGCATATAGCTTTTCTGACCTTCAGCTTGCTTGTTTGTAAATTTGGGATTTCAGAAAGATATTAATAGCTAATATGATTGAGGCCTTGCTAAGTATCTAATGTTCTAAATGCTTCACACATTATCTTAAGTCTCGGAACAACTCTATGAGGAAGATACTATTATTATCCCTGCACATATAGATGAGTTAGATACTATAATTATCCTCACATTATAGGTGAATTAACAGAGGCACAAAGAGGTTAATTGACACCCAGAGTCACTCAATTACTGAGGAGTGGAGCCAGAATTGAAACTCTGCTCTGTGGCTTCAGAGCTCATACACAAAATGATTACAGTGAGAATTATTTGCAAAGGTCAAAACGTTCCTTACCAAGGGTGTTTCGCAGGACTCTAGTTGAATGCTGTTAACATGAGGATACCATGTGTTACTTTTACTCTGTTACAAAAACCCCCTTGGCTGTAGGATTTAAGGAACAAATGTCACGTTCTAGACCATGATCACTCCCCACCTGATGAGTGTAAGAGTCTTTAGCCAACTTTTCTTTTAATGTTGCAATTTCTTAAATTCTGGCAACTGTCTCAAATTTCATAAAAATCAATGGTACTTGTCCATTTTGCCAAGGGAAAGACTCTCGCTAATGGCCGAATAGCCATGGGCACTGTCGTCCTCAAGTGTTTTGTCACAGTCCTTCCCCCACGTGCCTTTCTCACTGCCTTCGAGCAGAGGGAGGACTGACCATCTGGAACCTGTCCGCAGACTGTTCAATTAATTTTGCAAAATGTACTTTCCTGAACTATTTAGTATGTTTCTACAGGTTGGATATTTTGCCTTCTCCATCGAATTTCCTTATTCGATCTTTTATGATAAATATTGTACTTTAAAGAAATTACATTCCTTAAAATTAGCAAAAAAAGAAAGAAAAGTCTTTTATGGACCCATAAACCACGTGTAAAGGTACAGGCCATCTTTAGAAATCATCAGGGAGAGAACAAAACTACCGAAGATACCCATTTACTAACATTTTGTGTTGTGTTTTCCCAAAAACACTGGTTGAATCTTTTTTAAAACAAAAGCTAGTGGGGGCGATGACAGGTCCAAACACTTTTACTGGACTAGAGGTGCCACAGTCTTATTATGTGAGCCCTGTAACAACTGGATGTAATGCTGTTGGTTCTGGATTGTTGGTACATTATGAAAGTGTTTTTATAGACTTGAATTTTCCAGAAAGATTATAAAGGCCAAAAGATGCTATCTCCAAGCATCCTATTTGTCCTTTTGTCTATAAATTTGCCTTTCATCCATAAAAGAGGCTTGTGTTTGGAGTCCAGCGGACCCGATAACCATAAAACACTGTGAATCTATGACCCAGAGAGGTAGATGGATGGGACAGATCAGTGAATCACCTGAACAGCAGGCAAGGCATCTCCGTATGGACTGAAATGTATCATAAATGAAAGTGATCATTCTCTTCTCTTCCCACCCCCTTCTGCCAGGTTACCTCCTAACACGCAGGCTACACACTTCTGGTTGTGCTTGTGTATTCCTAACATCAGCTGACATTTCCCAGTCCCTGGAATCTACATGAGATTGCCTCAAGCCCCATCCCAAACACTGGAGATGACCAAGGCCTCCACAAAAGTTCTGTGAATTTGAGGGTAAGAAGAGAAATTTGAACAAGGAGACAAGAAGGGCATCTTCAAGTTCACTTGATTTCTCTCAAAGCCCCCTTTCTGTCTCATTTCTTGGTTACCAGATTTGGTTACTTTGTTATTTGCTATCCTCAAAACCCCTGATTTCTTTCTCTTCTGCTTTTAATCGACAGAACCTTTCTTTTTCAAAAGTGTTCACAAACACCTCTATGTCTTAGCTGTCACAAGGCTGAGCACATTTCCTGGTGGTTGAATAAGTTCTATTCAATACGAATAAATTAAAGAGGAATAAGCAAATTGCTTTAACATTGTGAATGCTCATTAAAACTCGGAAACTCAGACTTGTTCCCTTAGAAATACAATTCCATCAACAGGTTATTGAAATTTTTCAACGCTGAGTGTCTGCTATGTGTGGAAGTATTATATTGATTTTGTTCCATAGGGTTTCATGTTCCCACTGTTTTGATCCTTTATTCTGCATTCCATTAAGATTATTATTCAAAAATTTTAACACAAACCTTCTCTCACTTTCTCTGATGGGCACCAGACCAAAGTTGATTGTCTGGTTCACTACAACAGAAATGAAATGAAATATTAATCAGAGTGCAAAGCAGGAGTGGAAAGATTCCTACTGCTTTGTAGATCAGAAACAGGAGTCAGGAAGCTCCTGGAAGAGATCAGGTTATTTTTTTACTCTCTTTATAGAGAGAGCAATTTACACAACATGTTGAATCTTGTTGTCAGAGTAAAGCTGCACTGCAGTCAGTGGCCTGACCTTGAAGAAGACCATGCTCTTGAACACTACAGATGTAGCACGATGGCAAAAACTACAGGCTGTGGGACCAGAAAGCTGGTTCAGCAACACCTACTACTAGTTATAAGATCTTGGTGACATTATAAACCCCTCAAAGCCCCAGTTTCCTTACCTATAAAGTGATTTCCATAAAAATAACTTTCTTCCAGATTGTTGTAAGGGCTAAAGCAAATTTATAATGATAATAATAATAAATCAAAGAATTCCACACTGGATAGATCACATGAAAAATGCTCCATAAATAAAACACACTATTTTTTGTTAGTTCTTGATTTGGACCCATTTGAGTATCTTTTGTACTCTCCTAAATACTTTGGTCAGTTTCTTGGAGCAGAGCTGAGTGCACAGTTCTGGTGGCAGTAAGCTGTTAACAGGATGTTTAATGAACTAATGGCCCAGTTCCATCAGCAACATATCCAGTACTGCAATGTCATGGAGAGCAGTACCTGGGCTGTTTTTGTTGTCATAATGTTAGTCGCTAGTTAAGTGCTGGAAACAGTACAGTACAGGGCACGATGGACACTGACTAATTTGAAATGATCTGACATACTTAATAATAAACTGTTTACAATAGTAGAAAATCTAAAATGCAACTACTGCACGCCAATATTATTTTTTCTCATATGGGAATAAAATTAATTCTTAATGAAAACTGAAAGTATGTAACCGAGAGCGACAGATATCTATATTGTTGTACAGGTGTACTGTTGTTTGCCAAGCAGGTATAAGTTAGCATTTATGAATCAGAACAATGTCTTTCTTCTCTTTGTTACTGGTGGAAAATAAATTTTGTGAGATTTCCCCAATGCCCCAATTTATGGCATTCTATGTGTCTGACATGAATTTTTTGAATATTGCAATAGTGTTTAGAAATGATACTAATGGAAGAGAATTTAGAAAAAGTTCATAGGAATTAGAGATGTAGGACAATGATCCTTGTTTTTGTTGGTTTTCCCTGTAGTGTTTTTCATAACTAACTGAAATTCTTTTTATTTAAACTGCATTGTGTAGGTTTCACTAGAAAAATTTTAGATTTATCAAAGAGGAATTGTGACTGATCTTTAACAATTTTATAAATTTAATTTGGAAGTTTTATTAAGCTAATTAAGGTACATTATAGTGTACATTTTTTTGTTCAGAAGAGATTATTTTTATTTATATGCATCTTTAATAATCGTGGGTTGATTAGCATTTTAGTATGACAGGTAGATAAGACCTTCAACTTGCTGACCTAGCTTTTGCTTTTCCTATGTTAATTTATGAATAATTTACATTTGGCCCATGGGCATTTGACAGTACACAGTGACATGGATATCTTGATAAGCTGCTAATTAACAATTTTATCAGCAACCTCTCCCCAGTACATAGCAGACATGCCTTAGGAACTTTGCGCTTTTAACTATGCCTAATACAGTGCTTTATGAGGGGGGTAAAGAAAAGCAAATTAAGGAATCGTTAGTTTCTATAAACTACTTGATGAATCTTTTGAAAGTCAATTCAAGTGCTTTTCATTGAAAACTAATACCCCCTTCTCTTCTAAAAGGCATCTATTCATTATTTTCTATTCTACGTATGTGGGCTATGTAACTTAACTGCCCATGATTTCAAGTGGTCTGAAAGGTTATGTTAGACAATTTTCTTGCAATAGAAAAATGAATAAAAACATACATACAAAAGAAAATGCAACTCAACTATGAATCTCTATAGAAAGTACTTGTAATAAAATAAATAGAATTTTTTCTTTAAAATAAAATATGGTTTCTATTACTCAATTAGAAAATATTTTAAAAATTGAGGAAACCCAGTCATAGGAACAGGCACTATCATACTCTTCTAATGAAGTGGGCAGTAGCACTATTCTTTAGAGAGTAATTTGGTATTAGGTAGTAATCACTCCAAAATTGTGCATATTTTTTGACATAGTAGTTACACAATTAGGAAATATGGTCTAAGAAAATAATCCTAAATTCAGAAAATGCTTCATGAAAAAAGATGTTTATCAAAGCATTATTTAAAATAGAAAAGACTCAAAACAATTTTCATCAGAAAGAAAATGATTACTTATGATATTACCATATGATGGAATATTATGCACTCATAAAAAGTATAATAATGTGGAAAATTACTTTAAATTACATTATATAAAAATATATAGTATAAAACTCTACTCAATGTTAATAATACTTTTCTTTTGGAAGACTGGATTATGGATCCAATCTTTTTGGATTGGCTTTTTTCTCTTTTCTACTTTTATGTACTTATTGACTATATTTTAAATCACTATATATAATAGTTTTATAATTCAAGAAAAATAAATTATAATTCAATAAAAATAAATAATTGCTCATTGCAATAATATATTTAGAGATTATGCTATAGACTATTTTATATCCCAGAAAATCATATTACGTTAAACCAAGATAGCAAAATACACCCTCAAGTTTTCTCAGAAGTAAGGGGACCATTCACGATTCTTCATCGAACCCAGTCAAAGGCAGAGGCACCAGCATTTCTGAAAATTCTGACACTGGTTAGAACTCTGTATGTCTAAAGAACTAAAAGATGCCAGTAGCCTGTCTGGCTACAGCTTAAAGAGAGAAGAGTAGGTCTAGTAACAGCAGATGGGCTGAATTTATGTACAAGAGCAGATCATACTTGCCCTTGTTCATCCTCAGAACAATGGGAAAATTTTTAAAGATTTTTGAAAAGAAAAATGACAAGACCCAATTTACACTCTGACTAGATCACTGACTTTAATTCTTTCAGAACATGTTCGCATTCTCTTTTTAGTGAATCTAGTTTTTATGCTAAAGTTTTCTTTTTCTTTCTTGATACTGGTAACTTGTATTTTCTTTTTTGCCCATTGATTTGTCTTGATAGCAGTTTATCACTTTTATTAATTTTTTTAATGAACCAAACTGTGGCTTTGTTAATTTTCCTCTATTGTATATTTATTTTCTATCTTAGTAAATTCTTCTTTTTTTTTTTTTGGCCACACCACGCAGCTTGTGGGATCTTAGTTCCCCGACCAGGGATTGAACACAGGCCTTCCACAGTGAAAGCGCAGAGTCCTAACCACTGGACTGACAGGGAAGTCCCTCTATTTTAGTGAATTCTGCTCTTAGCTTATTTGCATGCTTCATTCTACATTATGTAGGTTAGATTTCTTTCCTAGCTTATTGAAATCAAGTTTAGATCATTGTTTGTTTTTTTTTTTTTTAGTATTTATTTTCTAAAATACGCACTCAAATAGTAAATTTCTTTCTAAACTCTGCATTGGCTACATCTCACAGGTTTAATGGGTTATGTATTCAATGGTATTCAGTATAAATGTTGTTTAATTTCTAATTTTATTTCTGCTTTTGACCCATGGATTTTTTAGAAACATGATTCAATATCCAAGAGTGTAGAAAAAAATTCAGTTGTATATTGACATTTGATTTCTATATTCTTGTGTTAAGTTCATTCATAGAGTCCTCAATATCTGGTGTAAATTCTTCTATCCTAATACTTCCACTTATTCATTTTATGGAGTTCAATTATCTTGCAAATTTTCATCTTTTCATCTATTTCCCACCTTTTCCTTTTTCGTGAATATAATAATCATAGTTACCTTGCCCTTGTCTGTTGATTCTAACATTTGAGTCGTCTACAGGTCTTTTTAGGTCTGTTGATTCTTTCCTTTGGTATATGTTATCTGATTCTTTATATTAGTAAACCCAGAAATATTTTTAAAACCAAAATATTGTATATTAAAAAATTTTGAGTTTGAGAGCTTTTACACATTCTTCTGCTAGACAAATAGAGAGGGGAACTGGTCACCTTAAAACTGAGCTGAGTAAAGCCTGGGTTTCAGTTTAATAAGACTCAGTCTATTATCTGGTTCATTCCTGTTCTCATGGTAGCTCCCTGCCCCTAAGGCTTTCAACACAGGCCAAGGGCATATTCTCAGACCATCACATCCAACATTGTAAATGCTCTCCAAAAAATATCCTTGCAGATAATCAGCTCACCTTTTCAAGGTTCTCTCCTCTCCTGAACCACAGTCCCTCTAGTACGTGGTGTTTCCACAGTTCTCTGATGCTACTAAAACCGATGCAACTCAAAACCATATGAGATAATAATTCACACCCACTAGGATGGCTATAAACAAAGATACAGACAATAACAAGTGTTGACAAGGATGTAGAGAAGTTTGAATCCTCATTTACTGTGATGAGAATATGAAATGGCACAGCCACTTTGGAATTATTTTGGCAGTTCCTCAAAATGTTAAACAGAGTTACCATATAACCCAACATTTCTATCCCAGGTATATATCCAAAAGAACTAAAAACATATGTCCACACAAAAGTTTGTACATAAATGTTCACAGTGGCATCATCCAAAGAAGCAAAAAGTGGAAACAGCACAGATATTCTTTAACTAATAAATAGATACATAAATACCCAGATGTTATTTGACAACAAAAAGGAATAAAGTACCAATACATACTACAATATGAATGGACCTTGAAAACATTATGTTAAGTGAAAGAAGTCAGTTACAAAGGACCACATATTGTATGATCCCATATACATAAAATGTTCAGAACAAACAAATCTGTAAAGAAAGAATATTAGCCTAGTGACCAGGACTGGGGGAGTGGGGGAGGAAGGATTATGGAGTGAATACGAACAGATATGGTGTTTATCTTGAGTGGATAAAAATGCTTCAAACTTAGATTGTGGTGATGCTTGTACAACTCTGTAAATATACTAAAAACCACTGAATTGTAAATTTCAAATGGTTAATTTTATGGTATATCAATTATATAACAATAAAGGCGCTAAAAAATTTACACAAAAATGCAATGGAAATTACACTGAAGTATGAGCACATAATGGTATATTAAAATTACATCAGAATAAAATACTTGAATTATGTATCATAATATTTATATTTATTTTAAGTGTATCATCATTTATTTAAATGTACAGTCATGAGCCTGGCAGTTGCTTGCCAATCCAGTTTCTGTATTTCTGCCAGTATCATTTAATTTTTAAAGGAACCTAGTAGGAGATCATGGAGACCTTCCACATTTTTCTGCCAGAAATGATGGTAAACAGAGTTAAAGATAGTTTCTTTCACAGTTGACAGAAGACCCTGATCTACTTAGAAAAATCACTGCTGTTACCAGAACACGCTGCCTCAAGCCTAGTGATCTGTGGCTGTAGAAGTGTAACCATTCATTCTCATGGCACACTTTTCTGAGAAGTACTTGATATGACTCATTCCTATTTCTGACTCACAGGTTTTTCCCAATAAGTTCAAATTTTCTATTCCATCCAGTGCTAGCAGTACAGAGATAATGATATAAAGCCCGATAGTGGAAATGTATATAGTATCATTCCTCTTTTGCGTTTTAGAGCTAAAAACGAAGGGTAGAAGGTTTAGATAACTCCAAATCTTCAAATATGTGATAACATTTAAAGCGAAGGAATATGAAACTAGATGAAGAAAAATACATTACTAATTTCTTGTTTTAAGTACCTATATGTGGCAGAAATTATATAAAATTGTGTAACCTTCCAAACAACTCTGCATAGGTACAAATGGAGAAACATGAGCTCTGAGAGGTCAGGCCTGTTGCCTACAGCTACAGTTAATAAGCAGTGCATAGACCCTAAATAAAATTAAATATCCCCAGCTCATATCATGTACATATCTAATATATATGTATGTGTGTATATATATATATATAATATACACACATATATCATATAACCATATATTGTAGAATATCACGATAAAAGCAGTAATTAATGTTTCACATCAGTTTACAATTTTTGAAATTTATTCATCAAGGCTCAAAAATGGTGAGTGGCTTGCTCCCAGTTAACTAATTAGCTAGAGTCAAGACTAGACTCAAATTTAAGATATCTGCTGAAAAGGCATTTAAAAATATGTTAAGGGATTCCTGTGGTATAATTCCTTGCCTGTGATGAATACTGAGATTTCTGTTCCAGGTCAAGGAGCTGGCATCTTTTGTTAACTTTTCTTCTTTTCCATCGCTGTCCTTTTTCACCCTAGGTGTTTGAACTGTGAGTTGCATTAATAGACATCCACTTTGATTTTCTATCTCTTCCAATTTGCCCCTCTCCTATTCAGAAGCTGATCATTAAAAGCTGTGTGCATATATTCAGGTGAACTGGGAGGTTGAATAATCATGCATTGGGATTAGAACTCCAGTTCTTTGGGGAAGGTGATAATAGCCTAACCTGACCAATCAATTTTTTTCATAATATCCACTGAGCAATGCTATGCAACTCTCTGCTTCACTTAAGTGATATAGATTTGGAACAAGCCATAACTGCCTACTTTATCAAAATACTTCCTCTGAATTTACTACTTCCATAATCTAAAAAGAGCCACCTTTCAGAATATGTCTACAGTGATGAACTCTACCGATTTAAAAGGGAGTACAGCAGTATGTCAATGAGAAAAGAATAATAAAATAAATTCAAGGAACAGTTAGGATTTATGGATTTTAGATTGAGGGTCTTTAATATTCTTAGCATGTTGGCTCACTTCTTTCTTCTTCCTGTTCCCAAACTCCCAAGTAACATAAGGATGTATTGTTACCCATACTACAGACTATGTTATATTATTATACATCTTTTCTTGAAAAAAGCAGCTTTTCTGTGTCCTGTTACTTTGGCCTGCTTTAATTTTACTCTCTTCCTTTTCTTTTTAATGTTTTTCACATTTAACTCTTTCAAGAAATGTGGTGCTGGTAAGTATTGCCAATTTTAATACCCTGTCCTCCTGGACACAACTGGCCAGGGATGGACATGTGACCCAAGCTGGGCCAATTTAAAATTCTCTTTTGAGACTTTTCTAAATGGAGCTGGCAGAAAAGATTATTTACTCTCTGGGACTTCCCTGGTGGTGCAGTGGTTGTGACTCTGTGCCCCCAATGCAGGGGTCCCGGGTTCGATCCCTGGTCAGGGAACTAGATCCCACATGCATGCCGCAACTAAGAGTTCGCATGCCACAACTAAGGAGCTGGCGAGCTGCAACTAAGGAGCCCGCCTGCCACAACTAAGGAGCCCACCTGCTGCAACTAAGACCCGGCGCAACCAAAAAAAAAAAGATTATTTGCTCTCTGGTTCTATTGAACTTTGTCTACGCTTCCAGACACTGCTCCTCCCTCAGCCCTTCGGAGTGATGTTGTTTTTCTCCTTCAAATGTAACACTTATAGGCCTTCTGGTGGGGACCCTCTTGCTCCTCCTTGCTCCTTCTAGATGATTTTCCCTCTTTCCTCCATAAAACCTCCAGGCTTGGAATCTAATGGCATCAGACCACCTACTACCACTCTGAGTTGTAGGCAGCTAGGACCGGCAGCTCACTTCTCTCATTCCTGGAAGATCTTACTTCCTGACTTCCTGACCTTCTTTCTCATACTATAGATACATTATTCTTAGTGATTTCAATACCACATAGATGATCCTCCTAAAACAGGCCACTTGGCACTTTGACCTTCTTTCAAATGCCCTTGACCTCCTCCCTAATTTAGCTCCTCCCTCTCACTGTCATATCTTAGACTTTGTCAAACTCCTCATAATCTTCATTTCCTGCGTCACATGCTCCCTCCACTACCTCTTATTGTTCTAGAATACTTTCTCTAAAACACAATTCTTCTACCCCACAAGAACCTGCATTTCATTAAAGGACTCACCTTTTCACTGTCTCTAACTCCTTGTTCTGATTCCCCTTTTTATCCAGATGAAATTACGTGGTCGATCTTTTATAATCACTCCCATACCCACATCTTCAACTCCCTTCCCCTTTTTTCATCTCAGTTCCCTAGCAAAACCAACACTGATCATATCTACCTTTCTATTTACCCCACCCAGCACAGCTACATGTGAACAATCTACATCTGTTCCCCCCAAGGTCAAACAGGATGACAATAAAGCACACATACATGCTGACTGCAATCATTTCAAATGTGTGACCATTAACGTCAAGTTGTTATTTAAAACAGCCAGGCAATCAAATGACTTCCCCCTTATCCATTCTAACCTGCAGTACTTCCCTATTATGCTCACTTTCACCTGACAATTTTGCTTCTTATTTCTCTGAAAAAAAAAAAAAGGAGGAATGGGTATTATTCAGGGTTCTCCGGGGAGAGAGAGAGAGAGAGACTGATTTTAAAGAATTGGCTCATGCAATTGTGGGAGCTTGTAGAAATTCCTAAATCTACAGGCTAGAAATTAAGATCAGAGTTGATGTTGCAGCCTTGAGTCCAAACTTTACAGGCTGGAAACTGGGGCAAGGTTTCTACATTGTAGTATTGAGGCGGTATTGTCCCTTCTTTGGGAAACTTTAGTCTTAGTTCTTAGGGCCTTCAACTGATTGGATGATGTCTCCTATATTATATAGAGGGATCTGCTTTACTCAAAGTCTGCTGATTTAAATGTTCATTACATTTAAAAAAAAAAACCCTTCCAGCAACATCTAGACCGGTGTTTCCACAAACAACAGGCCATCATAGCCTAGCCAAGGTGACGTAAAATTAACCACCACACAATGAGAAGGAGAACTTCTCAAGCTCCCATCACCACATCTAGCCTCCCACCAGCATCAGTGCCCATATACTCTCTGTTTCCTTCTGTCACTCTAAATCAGGACTTTTTTTTTTTTTTTTAAATCAGGACTTTTTAACCTCAGCACTACTGACATGTTGGGCCAGATAATTCTTACTGTGGGGAAGCTGTGTTCTGTGCTGTAAGATGTTTAGCAGCATCTCCGACCTCTACCCACTAGATTTCAGTAGCACTCCTCAATTGTGACAATCAAAAAATATCTCCAGATATTGCCAAATATTCCCTGGGGTGGGGATGGGGGCAAAATTTCCCTGGGCTGAGAACCACTGCTATAAATAAACTGTGTGTTCCTACAATCAAGCCCTCAAGTTTGGCACTACATCTAGCCCTTCTCCTTTATTCAAGGTCATTGCTTCCATAATTCTTCCCTCTGCACTTTACTGTATCACTGATTTCAGCAGTTTTCCCTCTTTATTGGATCATTCCCAACACTATACAAACATGCTTTTATTCTTCCCCCAAAATATCTCTTAGTCCCACTTTACCCTTTGTCAAATCCCCCAATTTTCTTTCTCATCTCTATAGTAAAATTAGTTTAAAATGTTTCTATTCATTGTAACAAGTCTCTTTTCCTATTTTCTATTAAATTCAGTCCAATCAGAGTTTTGTCTCATTGTTCTCATCAATGTCACCAACAACCCCAGCGTTTCTAAGTCCAGTCTTACTTGTCTCATATGCAATATCTGACACAGTCAATCACTTTTTCTCCCTTACTATGCATTCTTCACTTGGCTTCCAGGACATAACACTCTCCAGGCTTTCATCTGACCTCTTTTGCAGCAACTTTTCAGTCTCAGTTTTGAGTTCTTCCTACTCATCCTGACTATATAAATTTTGAGTTCCAAGCTATTCAGACCTTGAACCTCTTCTCCATCACACTCACTTATTTGCTAATCTCATCCTATCTCTAAGCATTAAATACTGGTCTTCCCTGGCAGTCCACTGGTTAAGACTCCACGCTTCCACTGCAGGGGGCGTGGATTTGATCCCTGGTCGGGGAACTAAGATCCTGCAAGCTGCAGGGTGCGGCCAAAAAAAATACATAAATATTATCTGTACACTAATGATGCCTCAGTTTCTTTCTTTTTTTTTTTAACATCTTTATTGGAATATAATTGCTTTACAATGATGTGTTAGTTTCTGCTTTATAACAAAGTGAATCAGTTATACATATACATATGTTCCCATATATCTCTTCCCTCTTGCGTCTCCCTCCCTCTCACCCTCCCTATCCCACCCCTCTAGGTGGTCACAAAGCACTGAGCTGATCTCCCTGTGCTATGTGGCTGCTTCCCACTAGCTATCTATTTTACGTTTGGTAGTATATATATGTCCATGCCACTCTCTCACTTTGTCACAGCTTACCCTTACCCTTCCCCATATCCTCAAGTCCATTCTCTAGTAGGTCTGTGTCTTTATTCCCATCTTGCCCCTAGGTTCTTCAAGACCATTTTTTTTTTCTTAGATTCCATATATATGTGTTAGCATACGGTATTTGTTTTTCTCTTTCTGACTTACTTCACTCTGTATGACAGTCTCTAGGTCCGTCCACCTCACTACAAATAACTCAGTTTCATTCCTTTTTATGGCTGAGTAATATTCCATTGTATATATGTGCCACATCTTGTTTATCCATTCATCTGTTGATGGACACTTAGGTTGCTTCCATGTCCTGGCTATTGTAAACAGAGCTGCAATGAACATTGTGGTACATGACTCTTTTTGAATTATGGTTTTCTCAGGGTATATGCCCAGTAGTGGGATTGCTGGGTCGTATGGTAGTTCTATCTTTAGTTTTTTAAGGAACCTCCATACTGTTCTCCATAGTGGCTGTATCAATTTACATTCCCACCAACAGTGCAAGAGGGTTCCCTTTTCACCACACCCTCTCCAGCATTTATTGTTTGTAGATTTTTTGATGATGGCCATTCTGACCGGTGTGAGATGATATCTCATTGTAGTTTTGATTTGCATTTCTCTAATGATTAATGATGTTGAGCATTCTTTCATGTGTTTGTTCGCAATCTGTATATCTTCTTTGGAGAAATGTCTGTTTAGGTCTTCTGTCCATTTTTGGATTGGGCTGTTTGTTTTTTTGATATTGAGCTGCATGAGCTGCTTGTAAATTTTGGAGATTAATTCTTTGTCAGTTGCTTCATTTGCAAATATTTTCTCCCATTCTGAGGCTGTCTTTTCGTCTTGTTTATGGTTTCCTTTGCTGTGCAAAAGCTTTTCAGTTTCATTAGGTCCCATTTGTTTATTTTTGTTTTTATTTCCATTTCTCTAGGAGCTGGGTCAAAAAGGATCTTGCTATGATTTATGTCATAGAGTGTTCTGCCTATGTTTTCCTCTAGGAGTTTGATAGTGTCTGGCCTTACATTTAGGTCTTTAATCCATTTTGAGTTTATTTTTGTGTATGGTGTTAGGGAGTGTTCTAATTTCATACTTTTACATGTACCTGTCCAGTTTTCCCAGCACCACTTACTGAAGAGGCTGTCTTTTCTCCACTGTATATGCTTGCCTCCTTTATCAAAGATAAGGTGACCATATATGTGCATGGGTTTATCTCTGGGCTTTCCATCCTGTTCCATTGATCTATATTTCTGTTTTTGTGCCAGTACCATACTGTCTTGATTACTGTAGCTTTGTAGTATAGTCTGAAGTCAGGGAGCCTGATTCCTCCAGCTCCGTTTTTCTTTCTCAAGATTGCTTTGGCTATTTGGGGTCTTTTGTGTTTCCATACAAATTGTGAAATTTTTTATTCTAGTTCTGTGGAAAACGCCAGTGGTAGTTTGATAGGGATTGCATTGAATCTGTAGATTGCTTTGGGTAGTAGAGTCATTTTCACAATGTTGATTCTTCCAATCCAAGAACGTGGTATATCTCTCCATCTATTTGTATCATCTTTAATTTCTTTCATCAGTGTCTTATAGTTTTCTGCATACAGGTCTTTTGTCTCCTTTGGTAGGTTTATTCCTAGATATTTTATTCTTTTTGTTGCAATAGTAAATGGGAGTGTTTTCTTAATTTCACTTTCAGATTTGTCATCATTAGTGTATAGGAATGCAAGAGATTTCTGTGCATTAATTTTGTATCCTGCTACTTTACCAAATTCATTGATTAACTCTAGTAGTTTTCTGGTAGCATCTTTAGGATTCTCTATGTATAGTATCATGTCATCTGCAAACAGTGACAGCTTTAATTCTTCTTTTCCGATTTGGGTTCCTTTTATTTCTTTTTCTTCTCTGATTGCTGTGGCTAAAACTTCCAAAACTATGTTGAATAATAGTGGTGAGAGTGGGCAACCTTGTCTTGTTCCTGATCTTAGTGGAAATGGTTTCAGCTTTTCACCATTGAGATGCCTCAGTTTCTGTCTGCAGCCCAGTCTGCTCCCATGAACTCCAGACTCATATCCTTGCACTTGGCCATCTAGCGACAGCCCCTTGATTTTGAGCTTGATAGGGTGACTTGCTTTGGTCAATGGAGTGTGGTGGGAAGTGGCAATGTGCAAGTTCTGGGCCTAGGCTTTAAGAAAAATTGAGTCTTCTGCCACCTGAGAACATGCCTCAACCCTCCTGCTTGTCCAAGGAGACAGTGGAGCAACTGTGCCCTAACCCATAGCCAAGAGCCACACACAGGCAAGCTTAGCTCCTACTAGCTGACACCAGCCAATTCAGTCAGCTGAGGAAGAATATATGACTGTTCTTTAAATCAATTCAGTTTTGGTAATGCTTTGTTACATGCCTTGGTTGTGACAATAGCAAATTAAACTCAACTCCTAATTTTCCTCTTACATCTTTTTTTTCACTCTCATCCTCACCAATGGTGATAACAATTCCATCCTTCTCACTTCTCAGGCCAAAAAATTTGAGTTATTCTTGACATCTTTCTTCTTCTCACACTCCATATTCAAACCATCGGACCATTCTATTTGCTCTACCTTCAAAGTATGTCTGCAACACAACCATCTCTCAAGCTTGCTAACTAACCTGGTGCAAGCTACCACCATCTCTTGCTTAGAGTGTGGCAATAGCCTGCCAATGGTCCCCCCTGCTTCTATCTGCCCTAGTGCTTATAGAGTTTGTTTTCAAACTCTTTACTGATAAAGCAGTGACTCTTAAGAACCAGAGGACCAGTCAGAATCAACATTCCTGAAACCAAATCCTGGCCCAGCTGTACACTGGACAATTTTGAGCAGCTAAACTGCTCTGCACTTGGTTGAATTACCTGTAAAATGATAAAGAGTCCCAAACGTCCTTTTCTCATTTGCATTTCTCTATTTATCGCTGGATATCATCAAGTCTCTTTGAGAATTATGTGGATACCCTCAGTTTTAATTTACTTACTCTATAGCGAGAACTAGTGGTTCAGATAATCCAAAAGAATATCAAGAAAACATAGCCTTAAAATATCCAGAAAAATATGTAGTGCCACAAAGACTAAACTCCTTTGCAAATTCTCAAATGCTCAGCTTTGCCCTGTATTTACAGCAGACATAGAAGAGAAAGAGTTTATTAACTTAGAAGGAAAGAAAAAAACATTAACATAACAAGTCATTAAAAATAATACAGTATTATGAAGCAAAGTATAATCTCAATAAATTTTTAAATAATTGCTTTTCTGGCCGGTTCTTGAATGATCTTTGTATTCAGAGATAGCAGCTGTCATACTGGTATATAAAGTGTACGTGTGTGCTTACTTTTTATGCATGGAACCAATAATATTTTGCAATATGAACATGAAGCTATCATCTCTTGATTTGTGGCTGTACCATTCATTGACGATCTTAGAGCAGTGGATTTAAACTCTTTTTTCATCTTTGGTCTAACATATTCTCATCAAATTTAAAAGCTTTTATTTTTAAAGAAATGCATGAACCTTACAGCTTGCATTTTTCTAACCTAAAAGTAATTATTGCAGAAAAAGTTGCATATCTACAAAATGGAATACTGTGCATTCATTTATATTAATATGGAAGAAATCTTCAAGATATAGGCAAAAAAGGTGTAGAACAATCTTTGTAGTATGCAATTTTTTGCAGGAAAGTGGAGAAATAATATATCTTCATATATAAAGAAACACTGAAGGATACAAAAGAAACGCAAAATGTGGTTATTTCCCACTTATATCCTTTATATGTCATTTTGATTTTTAAGCCACGGGAATTAAAAACAAACCTATAAAACAAAGTATTTTTATCTTATTGAATAAAAACAAAATAAAACATACACACACAAAAAGAGCTTTCTTTCACCTCCCTCTTCTGGAAGCAGATTAAGATAGAAAGGGAGAATAACAGCTTGTTACTGTGTATTTTCCAATTATTGTCTTCATTTTTATGAGAATGAGAGTAAAAAAAGAATGCTGCTATTTTAGCCAGGCTACTGTGTACTGTAAAATGAATGTTTTTAGAAGAGTCCTTTTTGTATTCACTCAGAATTAAAACTTATTTCTGTCCACAGCTGCTTTTGGAAGCTTGTAGCTGTAATCGGAGAGCAGCAGATGCCTGGGTCTGCCAGGAGCCGCAGGAACACAGCAGCAGAAGCTGGTGCCCTCTGCTTGTTTGTGTTCATGCTCTGCTTGGGCTACTGTTGTCTTTGGAAGGAGTGACGTTAATGCAGTGAAATCAATCCATTTTGTGTGACACTAAATATTTTCATTTGCTGTGTAATCATGTATATAGTCCCTATTCCTGATGAATCCTGAAGTAGGCTCAGGAGGGTGTCCATGTTTATTGTAGAGAAGGAAGACATAGCAATGTCAGTCTTACAAAAGGCAAGTAAAAAGAAGCAAGTTTATGGATGTTAATGAACTCTGCATAATGATCTGTAATTTCCTTAGTTTATTTTTCATATACCTCACTTTCAGTTTGGTGCATAATTTAGCCATAATTCATATGGCTAACACATGGATCCAAACCAAAATATGTACAATACATAATACACATATCCAAAAGTATAAAAGATACTGTTACTTCTGTTTCCACTTAATGCTTCATGACTGGTTGACTCTCAATATTCCTACAGGTATTAGTAATGGGGTTGTAGACTAAATATTTATGTGTAATCTCCTCTAAAATTTTTAGGAAAAAATATGAGTCTCAAGGAAAGATAAATTGTAAACACTTTCTGAATGGATTTAGTAGACAGAAAAAAAATGCTAAGAAAAAATGGTTAAGAATTAATTATCTCCGTATATGAATGACATTTAATATGAAAGAGTTCTCAAAGAATTGCTAACCCAGCAAGAGTTACATGAAAACAGAAGTGCAATTCTTAATGGAAATTTATTCCAGCTATTCACTACCTTAGTGATTAATCTGAAATCTTTCCATCTACTTATTCTGTGCCAATTTAATAAAACTTTTAAAAGAATTTGATAAAAATTAACAAAATGGTCATCTCTCTAATTTTGCAGAAATTCCTCTTGTCCACACATCTAGTCCTATAGAGTTGTTTTCTTAAATGTGGAGGAGAGGCAGGAAAAGAGGGCATATGAGTAGGTATGCTATTATGTTATTTACAACAGCAAATGGCCTTTTGACATTCAACTAGGTAATCCTATGTATTGGGTGGCAAAATTCTAGATGTTTCAATAAATGCTTACTTAAAGATAATCCAAACAATGTTCAAATAACCATTTTCTTTATGTGTTACAAGTCTTTCACACTGACCTTGAGCCACTGCAGCATTCTAAAGTGCCTTCTGAACTATCAAAGATGCAGTTATGGTCAATTTAATTTTAGTGCTAAGAATATGTTAATATGAATTATTTAAAATTGTAACCCAAGTCTAATAATCTCTACATATAGTGGCTTATGTTAACCAGAATATTAAGTTCATAGACATCCTCACTGATCATATGTTTGCAATTTGTTGTACTTATAAATTTGAAAAAAAAAAGATAAACAATAACAATAATGCTCTAGAGATGTTCTTTTGAAACATAGGTTTCCACTCTTTCAGAACACTTTTTTTAAGTTTTTCATGTTGAAATAAGTGATCCTCCCCTGAACTCCCATTACAGCCTTTTTCACTGTATGTTATATTGCAATTTTATCTGTTTACATGTTCATTTCTCCTTGAAAACATTTAATGTCTAGAGGGCAGGGATTGCCTTACTCGTGAATAGTGCATGAACATACATTGAATTTTGTTGTTTTTTGGGAGGTGGCTGGCAATCAAGGTTTTTGTCTTGTTTTTATTTTTTATTGATATATAATTGGCATGTAACGTTATATTAGTTTCAGGTGTACAACAAAACTACTTGATATTTGTATATATTATAAAATGATCACCCACAAGAAGTCTAGTTAACATCCACCTCCAGACATAGTTACAATTTTTTCCCTTGTGATGAGAACATTTAAGATCTTCTCTCTTAGCAACCTCCAAATATGCAATACAGTATTGTTAACTTATAGTCACCATTCTGAACAACACTGAATTTAACAGAAGCATATGGCTGTTCCCCATTTCAGTGTCACAGGTGCCCAGGCCTCTAACAAACATGTATTAAACTCCTGTGGTATGACTGTCAGTACATTAGGACAAGAGCAGGAAAGTGAAAAGAACAAAAATCCAGAGATACTTGTAGCTGATCTGTGATCAGTGTCATCTGGTGAAAGATACGAACACATAGGCAGTAATTACAGTACAAGGAGATCAGTGCTGTCAAGGTCATTGAGAATACAGAGAAAACAGAAACCTACATGGAGAAGAGTAGGTGACACTTGAGTACAGTCCTAGAAAGCGAGCCAGAGTTCGTTCACACAAAGGAGAGAGCAGCACACACAAAGACGTGGATCCAGGAGAGGCCCTCAGCGGTGCAGATGGTGAAAACCTCAGTGGGTCTGGATGGCAGAGCTCGTGGGGGCACAGATGGGAGGTGACCCTGGAATGGAGGCCTGAGTCTAGACGTGGAGGACTCTGCACCTTTGTCCTGTGGACTAAAAGACACATGTGGGAAAGCAGGAGAGAGAAATGAACAGTGTGGAGGGTTGATTGGAAGCAAATGAGAGATGCAGGAAGAAAAACAACATTGAAGCTACGTATAAAATCAGCTACCTTCTATAGCCCTGGGCAGCTGGCTAGACTACCTACATGTGTAATTTAATTTAATCCTCACAACCACCCTGTGGGTTAAGTGTCATTGCCATCACTCCCTTTTATAGATGAGAAAGGCTTCATGGTGTGAAGTCACTTGCCCATCCATGAGGCAGGCAAACGGTACAATCATTCACACCCAGATGCACATTCCAAAGTGTATGCACAGAATCACTAAATCTATGCCTTATATCTAACTTTAAAAATGAAATTTTGCCATTTGAGACAATAGGAATGGACCTGGAGAGTATTATGCTTAGTGAAATAAGACAGACAAATACTGTATGTTTTCACATATATGTGGAATCCAAAAAATAAAACAAATGAACAGATAAAACAGAAACAGATTCACAGATACACCAAACAGAGGGGAGAAGGGTGGGGGAAGGGGCAAAAGAGGTGAAAAGGTTTAAGGGGTACAAACTATTGGGTATAAAATAAATAAGTTACAAGGATGTAATGTACAGCACAGGAAATACAGTCAATATTTTATAATAACCATGTATGAAGTATATTCTATAAAAACATCAAATTACTATGTTGTACACTTAAAATCAATGTAATATTGTAAGTCAACTCTTCCTCAATTTTTAAAAAATGGATGTTACTGGGAATGTGATCAGAGGGAATGAAAAACAAAAACAAAGCAAAACAATGTTATCTGTGCGCTGGCCATTCTCATTAGGCATCTGGCTGTTCCCTCCAGAGGCACATGCAGGAACTCCTGCCACAGGGCATGGGGACTCTGATCCACAGAGTTCCACGATGATTACAATAAGTATATGACATTGACGTGATTACCTGTAACATTTGTTGTTATGCTAATGCAATTTTTAACTGAAGGTGCATGGTAGAAGGCTTTTTATAAACTGCATAGGTTGAATCTCCACAGAGCCCTAAAGCTACTGAAGGAAAAAAACAAAGCACTACAATGGCAACACTGCGGCATATACAAATGGACTTTAGGTCATCCAGAATATGTAACTTTTGGGCAAATTGCCTAACATCCTTGCTATTTTATGTGCTCTATTGTTTGAATATCCATATTATTAGCTTGCTCTCCTTTGGCCTGTGAAATTGATCTTATGATTTTTCTTTTCAATCCATTTCAGTAGGTGTTCTAATTTACATTTAAAATATATGGGCAGTGAAGTAATAGCCCCAAGAGACTCTCTATTACACTGATACAGTGAGCATGAACATGAGCGCATTGTGTTGGCCAATCTCTCAGCAAGAGTAAGAGAGGGGGCCCAGAACAGATGGGGGTCTCTCAACCATGACCTATTTAGCTATGTTTTCCTTCATCTGACTTGCCATTTCAGTCTTTAAAAAAGCAAGGCATCAAGTAAATGTTAAGTGCAGGATTTATTTATTTATTTAATTTCTGGCAGCTGAAAAATATAGATGGATTAAGTGTGTAGTCTTAGACCTAGAAAGCTACTTACATCTATCATCATATGGGTTTGACTTGGTGGTTGGGAGTCTCAATCCACATTTAATTAAACTCCTTTGCTTTTTCAAATGAAATCTCAGGAGCACACACACACACACAAAGTGTTTCCATTAGTGCAAGGCTTCTGTGGCTGCTGGAATTTGATTGATTTCATTGCATACTGAGTGTTCTATCTCCACAGGAAAAGTCTAATTTGTCCCCTTTTTGTCTGTGCCCTCCAACTTATTTTACTTGACAAGAATTTGGAATTCGAGTTGTTTGAATACTTTTGAAGGCTCACTGCTTGAATTTAGTGTGAATTTCTATTATAACGTTGCAAAATTTTAGCAATAATAAATGATGTGAGTAAATAAAATTTTTACCAAATTAGAAGACCCAGAATGTTTGATTTTATAAAGAATGTCTGCACGATACATAGAAATTAATGTCAACATTAGTGTCTTTCATGAAGCCCTGACATTCCCAATAGTTTAAAGAAGTGAAGAATACAGGAAAGATTTCATGAGTTATGTTCCCCCCTCTCCACAATGTAAACACAAATATGCTATGACCTGTATTAGATGAGACTGGAGAAAAAGAAGTGTGATTGGATATAAGTAGAATATCATATATTTTACAATCAAGGCATCATAGATTTTCTACTAATTTCCATTTGTATATCTCTGTTCTTCTGAGGATCTCAAAGAACTTTATATTCAGTCATAAGCCAAAGCAGCCTACTAAAAGTAGATATTATATTGTTGTTACAATATGCCCTGCCTTGAAACAAGCAAGTATATATTAATGAACTTTTATCATAAAGAATAATTGTAGGTTATTTCGCCTAACAATTTTATCTTATATTTTTATGAAAATTAATACTTTTTATAAATATGTCTAAATATCTGCATTCTACTATTCATTTTCATATTACTTGTCTATTATAAGATAATATTGCCTATTTCCTATGACAAAGGATTGCAATTGTAAATGCATACTTAAGAATTAAAAGTTGAAACAAACACTAAAATTTAGGAATCAAGAAAAATTAATGTAATAATGTCTGAATTATTAACACATAAGTGATAATGAAGAAATTATGTTAACCAAATTTTACAGTCCTCACAAGAAAGAATCTGTTATTAGACAAATATTTTATGTTCGGCCACACAAGCTGTTTTGAATGTTGTTTTGTTGTTATTGATGTGACAAATACATGGTTGCAAGATGAGACCCAATACAGTCATACAAATCGTTTCTTTGAGTTCAGCGCAGCCTAGAGCCCCATCTAGAATCACATCATAGATTTAATTACTTCAGCTATTCAAGTTTAAAGGAAAATGTTTTTGTCAAGTTAGGTTAGTAATTAAGAGAAAATTTGATTGGATGCCCGACTTACTAAATAAATGCTTCATATTATCTAAATTCAGTATATATTTACAAAACTTTCTCAATTTCATTAATTATGCAAGTATTTTGTTTAGTCCTAACAATCATTAAAAATTACCATACATGAAACAAACAAGTTGCCAAACTTGGACTGACGCATGTCCTGTGAGGGCAGAGTGGCCAGGCCAACACCTGAGGGATTACAGGGAGGCACTGCTTTGGGGATAAGATCTAATCACACTAAGTTCCTAATCACAGAATGTAGATGAAGACACTGCTTAGTCATGGTTTTTATTTTGACATTGCATAAGACCTGGCTTAGTTCAAGGCTACTGGGTCCCAGCAGGGAACATTTAGCCTATTCAAACAGGATATTGGAGGAGAGTTTAATAAAGAGTCTATTTACAGAGATGTGGGCAGGGCTATAGGAACCAAAGAGGGATGTGGAAGCATCCTGGCAACAGCAGAAAGTCATCACGACTCCTGGGCTCGAAGGAGCAAAGTTAGGGAATTGCAGCTATAGGGGAGGGATGCTGAAAAGGAGCTGTGGCTTTTTGTATAGGAGCATAGCCATTGACATTACTCTGTAGGAAAGGAACTGGGGAATAAAATATCCCAATCTCAATCTCAAGATTCTTGTGTCTTCTGATAATCTGCCCAACTTTTCCACTGGCTGAGCCCAGTCAGAAGGCAGAGAGCAAGAGAGATCATTAATGCAAGTCTCTAAAGATCAGCCTCCTAACGTAGAAAACAAGTTGCAGAAGGGTAGAGACTGAGTCTGGATGGACAAACAGATAATAGCCAGCACACTAGGCCTGCTGAATTGTAATGACCAGTGCTGTTGGTGGGAATGTAAATTGGTATAACCACTATGGAGAACAGTATGGAGGTTCCTTAAAAAACTAAAAATAGAACTATCATATGCTCCTGCAATCCCACTCCTGGGCATATATCCAGAGGAAACCATAATTCAAAGAGATACATGCACCCCAATGTTCATTACAGCACTATTTACAATAGCCAAGACACAGAAGGAACCTAAATGTCCATCCACAGAGGAGTGCATACAGAAGATGTGGCACATATATACAATGGAATATTACTCAGCCATAAAAAAGAATGAAATAATGCCATTTGCAGCATGGATGCAAACATGGATGGACCAAGAGTCTGTCATACAGAGTGAAGTAAGCCAGACAAAGATAAATATCATAAGATATTACTTACATGTGGAATCTAAAAAAAAAAAAAAAAAAAAAATTACAAATGAACTTATTTACAAAACAAAAACTCACAGACATAGAAAACAAACTTGACTTCCCTGGTGGTACAGTGGTTAAGAATCCGCCTGCCAATGCAGGGAACATGGGTTTGAGCCCTGGTCCAGGAAGATCCCTCATGCCGCGGAGCAACTAAGCCCGTGCGCCACAACTACTGAGCCTGTGCTTTAGAGCCCGCGAGCCACAACTAATGAGCCCGTGTGCCACAACTACTGAAGCCCACGTGCCTAGAGCCCGCGCTCTGCAACAAGAGAAGCCACTGCAATGAGAAGCCCGCGCACCCCAACAAAGAGGAGCCCCCGCTCTCTGAAACTAGAGAAAGCCCGCGTGCACCCAGCAATGAAGACCCAAAGCAGCCAAAAATAAATGAATAAATAAATAAATTAATTAAATAAAAACAAACAAAAAACAAACTTATGGTTACCAAAGGGGAAAGGGTGGGGGGGGAGGGATAAGTTAGGAGGTTGGGATTAATATATATATAATACTATATATAAAATAGATAAGCAACAAGGACCTACTGTATAGCACAGGGAACTATACTCAGTATTTTGTAATAACCTATAAGGGAAGAGAATCTGAAGAATAATATAATTGAATAGATGTGCTGTACACCTGAAATTAACATGATATTGTAATTCAACTATATTTCAATTAAATAAATAAATAAATAAACAAAGGAAATAACAAGAGCTTAAATGAATGTCCTGAATGGAAGAGACACTGGATGCAGTGTGGAACCTATATGCCATAGTAGCATTATCTATAATAAATCTATTTTTAAAAACTTCAAAGTAAGCAACACAACTTCTCATTTAAAGTTCATCTGCTAAGATGCAGTAAAACTATGAATTTGCTGAAAACTGCAACTCTCCCATCCATCATTCATCATGATTCTCTCTCTACTACTGAACAAATAATGGAAATTATCAGCACTATCTGCACAGCACAGATATTTTTCTTTATATTGAATATGCTTTTTTTCTGAAATGATAAATGTTACATTGTAAATGATTTTTATTTCTTTCTTGTACAGACTGCATTCCTGACTTTGCGTCTTGGCAAGTTGAAGATTTCAGCATTGTTCTAAATTTGACTCAAATGCACATGCATTTTTTTTCAAATGCAAATGAATTGCAATTATCTGGTGGTAAATGTTTTCTAGAATTCCGAAAAAGACTTAAGTCTTTTTCAAGAAAACTTGTCATGCACCAAATCCTTGATGTATGAATTCTTGCAGCCGCTGCCTTACTTAATGAATCTTCTGAGAAGATGTCAAAAGACAAATTAAAATCGGTTGTTCCCAATATGAATATCTAGGGAATATCCAGAGCTTTTTAATAAATTCATTTAAGGATGAATATGGGCCAAAATATTTTTATTCTCAGAACTGATAGATTGTCACATTCATTAATGTGGGTGAAAACAACAATATATTGCAAAAACCATCAGTGGAGAATAAAAGTTAATTTGAGATGTCACATATATTATTATGAGCAATTGTTCCACTCCTGCATATTAAAATTAAACATAAATATATGCAATCAGTTCTAGGTCACCAAAGAACATTCACAGCTTCAGTTCAGAAATGCATAACTACTTCCCCCCTCTCTCTCCCCATTCCCTTCACCATCTTTTGGTTCAAATCTCTTTTTCTTTGCTTCTGAAACTGCCCAGGGTCACCTCCTAGGCAGCCAGCCGGTCCTAAAGAACCAAAGTAGCTGCCTTACAGGGCTTTGTTCATCATTATTTTAGTAAACTCTTTCCATGTTCTGTGTTTCCCTCTGACGCCCATCTCAGAATAATGAAATTGACTCACAGTTGTGCGTTTGTGTTTCGGAAATTACTGTTCATATATACTTGCCTTATATTCAGAATGATCTGAAAAGAACCTTCTCTCTCTTAGAATTAGATGTAGCAGAATGTAGTTAGCTACACCTCCAGTGCCGGGAACAAAACACAGTCCCCGCAGGTTCAGGGCTGGCAAGGCATGAACTTTAACTGCAAATGAAAGAGATTTTAGCTTTAGAAAAGAAGTTGTAAGGAACTGGGGTTCTGATTTCTTGCCAAATCCAATTTTGCTGAGTTATAATTATTTTAATTAGAAATAGGTTACATTTTTCTTGAAATGTATACCAATTCGTAATTCAAAGGGGAAGTTAATTTGTTTTGTGCCATCTCTTCTCAACATCCCCGCCCCCCCCTCATTAAATTTGGTGGAAACTAAACAACTTTGCCTATTTCTGAACTTTGTCTGTGTCTAAGCCCCAACCTACAACTCAATAACTCCCAACCTTCTTGAAAAAGTGATAACAAGGCAGCTTTGACATATAGTGCAGATTCATCCCCACTGCTGGGGAAACCACTAAGCCTGAGACCTACTGATGGTACATCAATAATCTTTGTGTCATAGGTGAAGACCAGCTAAATTAGCAATTAATGTAGGCAATTCTTCCTGGCCTTCCTAAGCACATTTATGAAAGGAAGTGGATTAGTCTTTCTCGACTCTTAGCGCTTCGATTTTAATATATACTTTCTTCCTTGAAGACATTATTTATGTTCATGGATTTCATATCAACCTCTTGGTGGCTGACTTCTAGCTCTCTCATTAAGCGGCTACAAGGCCTAAAGTATCTGACCCCAAATTAACTTTCCAGCCTCATTTTCCTCCTCTCCCTTCACTCCTGCCTCCTTTGATCTTGGCAGAATGGAATTCCTCTATTCTCCACACTGATGCTCTTTTACACTGCTGCACTTGTTATTCTAATGATCTTTAATTTCTCTATTAAAAAAATGCGCTCAGCTCAATTGTCTTCTCCCTTTTGGAGCCTTTACTTGAAATCCTCTATCCTAAAGGCAGAGTAAATTTTAATTTTTTTTTAGCTCCCAAAGCACTTTACCCTCAAATTTAACATATTTCATTAAGACTATACAAGAATTCACACAGACTAGATGCTCAATAAATATTTCTTTGTTTTTTCCAGGTTTATTAACATATAGCTGACATCGAGCACTGTGTTAGTTTAAGGTATACAACGTGTTTATTTGATACACTTATAATACTGCAAAATGATTGCCACTGTGGTGTTAACTAACACCTCCGTCGTGTCACATAATTACCTTTTTTTTTTGTAGTAAGAACATTTAACATCTACTCTCTCAGCAACTTTCAAGTATATAACACAGTATTATTAACTGTAGTCACCATGCTGGACATTAGATCCCCAGAACTTACTCATCTTATAACTGGAAGCTTGTACCCTTTGACCAGCATCTCCCCATTTTCCTCACCCCTCCCAGCCCCTGGCGGCCACCAATCTACTTTCTGTTTTTAGGAGCTCAGCTTTTTTATATTCCACATATAAGTAATATTATACAGAATTAGTCTTTCTCTGACTTATTTTGCTTAGTGTAATGCCCTCAAGGCCCATCCATGTTGTCTCAAATGGCAGGATTTCCTTCTTTCTCATGGCTGGATAATATTCATATATATACCATATATATATATATATATATGACATCTTCCTTATCTATACATCCACTGACAGACACAGGTTTTTTTCTATATCTTGCTGCAATGCTGCAATGGAAGTATAGATATCTTCCAGATCCTGTTTACATTTATTATATACCTCAATAGCAAAAAACCAAACAATCTGATGTTTTCAATGGGCAGAGTACTCGAATATACGTTTTTTCAAAGAAGACATACAAATAGCCAACAGGCACATGAAAAGGTGTTCGACATGACTTACATTCAGAGAAATACAAATTTAAACCACAGTGAGATAGCACCTCATGCCTGTTAGAATGGCCATCATCAAAATGACAAGAAATAACAAGTGTCTGCAAGGATGTGGAGAAAAGGAAACTCTTGTACGGCGTTAGTGTCAATGTAAATTGGTGCAGGCACTATGGAAAACAGTAAGAAGGGTCCCCAAAAAATTGAAAATAGAACTACCATATGATCCAGCAATCCCACTTCTGGCTATTTATCCAAAGCTAATGTTTCCTTAATTCAATGAATTGCTTATCTTTTATTCTCAGCACATGCTTCACCATGTTGCCAGTCTTTAGAAGCTCCCTCTCCTCTGCCACGTGGAAGCTGCACGTTCCTCTAGCACAGCCTTTATCACATCACATCACAACTACTCACTTACTTGGTTTTTCCTCTGATCTCCACTAGATTGCAAACTCCTTGGCGTCACAGACTCCTGTACTGTCAGAGTCTAACACTGCCTCTGGCACACAGTGGTTCCCCAGTGAGTATCAAATGGATGAGGGAATGAACTCAAAGGGCAGCATGCACAGTCCCCAGGGTTTGTGACTGCAGTGACCTTTCTCCCCACTGATGTCTGACCACGCTTCTCATTTGTGTCACTCAATTCACTCATGGATATAGCCTGTTCTCTATTTTCCTGTTATTTTTTTTGTTGTTCGTAAATATTGTCTCTCCACTAAGCTAACTCATTGTGGTCTTACAGCTCATATCTCCCTAACAGGGAAGAATGGATTGCTATAGTGATAAGAGACCCTGGGGACTCAGGATTTTTTTAGCAGGAATTACCTCCAGTGGAAAATAATTCCACTGGAGGTCATGTAGGAGCCAAAACACATGGTGTGTGTTCAGCCCAATGGAACTGTATTATGGGGAACGTCTGAAAATTCAGCGAAGGTGATGAAGTGCCTTCTGAAGGGATCTCAGTGGAGACTCTTACAGCACATTAAAAACAAACTCATCATCAGTTAATCTGATCGGTATTAGATTGGGTTCATAGTCTCTAAGTTTTCCAGAAGTTTTCTCCTGAAACTACAAATCTGGGGGAGTTTTATTTTGACTCCCATCCAAAACGCTGACCATTGGATAAAGAATCTAAATCTGCTATCCATATAGCCATAAGAAAGTGTCTCCAGTTTACTGTGGCAAATATACAAGAAGTTCAAACCAGAAAAATATTTTGTCTTAATTGTCTAGTGTTAATGAGAGAGTGGGAGATATTTTTTACCTTGAAGTATATTTACAATTGACTTCAAAATATCACTTGTCTCCGTTGAGCAGATACAACTAGATTTATAATTACCTTTTTAAAAGTTGTTCTAATTAGTGCCTATTTAATGATGTAAGTAATCAGTCATCTTGTTTTATTATCATATTTATTTAATCCTTTCATCGAGGGACACCCCTTTTATTTTCATGCTTGCCTTTGTTTTCTGAGGGAACAAATGAACAAAATAATCCCTAGAGAATAAAAGATCAGAAACCATGAATTACCTGAAGGATTTAGGGGTTTGGAACCTGAACTTAAATCATGGTTTTGTAGGAGGAAAGCAAATCTAGAAGTTATTCTACTTAAGTGGAGCTGGTATTGAAGTGCTGAAAAGCTGTGGAATGTAATATTTTCGTTTGTTTGTTTGAAGCTGCTATCCCTGCAATAATTACCAGTGCAACGGAAGGCCAAGTTCAAGAGCCAAAGCAAAAAATACAATCAGTTATATAATGGATTCTTTATGAAATTATTAAGTTAATGGTTTCCAATTATACAACTTTAACTGATTCTCTGTTTGGATGACATGTAGATTGTCCAAGTTTTGTGTTTTTACTACAGCTTTAGTATTTCATTAGAGAGAAGAAAACAAGGTTGTTAATCAACTATCTTAAATTTTCAAACAATACATTGATTCACAGAGCTCCACTTCACATGGTTTGTTACATGGTGTGATAGATGAACAGAACGTAGTCATTGGTATCCCAGGGACATCTACTGCTTACCATGCGAGCGTAAGCAAGATAACTGACCTCTCTAAACTGTCTTTTTTATCTGTATAAATGAGGATACCAATGAAACCTTCATACAATTGCAGTGATTATTAAATAAGATAATATATTTCAAGGGCTTTAGAATAGTGCTTAGCATACTTAAGCCATTTTAAAACAACAGTTATGCTGTTAGGTATTAAAAAGCAGCACTGCAGCAAAGTCACTGCCAAAGGGCTAGTCAAATAATATGACTGAATTGGTCACTAGATCCATTGCATTTTAACATATTTTGTGATCTTATCTTTGGTGGGGAGAGGGTATTTAGACAAAAGTAACAGGAAACTTAATAACTAATGGATTAGACAAGGAAGAGATTGATAGTTCTCATTCAGAAGTCTGGAGTTGACTCAAGACAGAGTCTGATCCTCATGAATGTTATCAAGGACTCAGATTTTTCCTATCATGCTGTTCCTAATCCTTGGTATGGCTTTCCTTCTCACCATCACATGATGGCCACTATACTTCCAGTACCACATCTGCATTCCAAACATAAAAAAGGCAAATGGATAATGATCGAAAAACCTTCTCCACATAAGGATTTTGTTTTTTATTTGGAAATGTAATCATTTCCGAGCAGAGTTTCAATTATACCTTATTAGCAAGACACATACCAAATGGTCATTCAACACAAAGATGACTGGGAGGTTTTAGATTTTAACTAGGCACATAGCCACCCCTCTGTATGTGTTTGTGTGTAGATGTATTAAAGTAGTAAAGGAAGCAAGAGAAATGCATATTTGATAGTCAACCAGCAGTGTCAGCCACAGTCATACTGAAACTATTTATTGTGCAGCTTATAAGAAGGCATGTCATTCATAATCTCAAAAGGCAAGCATAGTTAAAATATTTTCATTCAATTTTGCAGATGCTATATGCTATATACTATAGTCCAGTTTAGCAATGAGCATTAGAATGGAGCTCGAGTCCTGAGTTCTAGCCTTGCATCTGTCACTAGTTTAGTGCTTAGCTTTATGCAAATTGGTATATCATTTCCTCCTTCATTAATTTTGGAGGTCAAATGAGATGATTTCTAACATTACTCCTGGGCCTTAAATTCTGTGGTTTCATGATTATAATATTTATCTCTTTCCTTTTTTAAAAAAAAATATAATACCCAAAGTTTAGTAATTTCTTGGAACATTTGAGTTCTGATTAAAACAATCATCTAAAGGTTATTTATTGCTGTTAGCCTTACGCTAGGCTACAAATAAGACACAAAACAAGTTAAAGACATGTTGCCTACTCTCCACGTATGAAACTAATTGTACCTGACACGGCCGTTATTCACTGTTAGTGCAGAAGTTCCGAGAAGAGATAGATCAGAACGATGTGAAGAAGTTGGAGATGGTTTCATGAATGAAATGGAAATGGAACCCAGCTCGATCTCAGCAGCATTTGAAACAAAATACAATGTAGAATGAAAGGACCTGGCTAGGTGGAGAAGACATGAAGGGATATCTCAAAAGAAGCGTTACAGCATTAATAGAGATATAGATTAGAAGGTAAGCTTACCATTTCGGGGGCCAAGGAAAGAGCCTATCCCAGTTAGGTGAGAAAGTATATGTTGGTGGCTGATAAAAATAAGGTTGACCATAGAGTTTGCATGCTTTCCTCTTGTAATCATTATTCTTATGCAAATGTTCAACTAAGATACGGATGCTGGGTCTGTCACCTTTAAGTTTCTCTACCATTTGCACACACAGCATATATACTTCGATCCAGAGCAACCTGTACTTAGATCCTGTATAAGTTCATGTGACCCAAGAAGTATAATACATCTTTTAATTTCTGTGCCATGCATCAGAATCAGACTCACTCTATGTACATTGTGCTAGTACTATATCTTGACATAGCTGACTCCTAGATCCTGGATCCTAAGCTAGACCAAAAGAAAACAAGAAGTCTCCCTCTATACTCTTGTTGGATCTTTAATTGTGAACCAATCAATCATAAATTATAACCTAATTCTCACTAACCCTTGTCTAACTGGTCAGGTCTTCTATGCCTTGTTGTGAGAGACAGAAGAGGCATAGTATTGATTTATTGATTCATTGGGCAATGAGAAATCATTATTTGTAATTGAAGAAAAAATGGATTGTTTTACAGAGATTTGTGTCTCAGCAGCATTTGAAAGAAAAAACAAAGTAGTGCACCATCAGGAAAATGAGGTAAAGGTATTATCTCAGAGGAAAATCAGGAAGATCTAGATGAAGGCAGTGTACTTTTCAGTGGAGGGGGAAAACTGATAGGATTTGAGCTATAGATTGGGAACAAGGAATAAATCAAAATACAGAGTGTGCAAGTGTGTTTATTTTAGACCCGTGTTTGTACCATATTTGTGCTTTTCCTGCCTGAGCTATATGACCCAGATGGCTGCAGAATCTGAGGTCCCAGCTGAGAAGATGAGGGTACCAGATCTACGTGGTTAGAAAGGAATCAAGGGTGGTGCCATGGTTGTTCCTTTGACAAAATGCAGGCATTGAGAAAGGGTTCTGGCTACAACTGAGATGAAGCCTTTAGCTTTCTAGCCTGCTTGAAATTTAGATCATGACAAGAAATTCTTAATGGTGATATCCTTTAAGTAGTTACACTTAAAAATAAGAAAACAACTAAACTTGTTAAAAGTCCTGTGCATTTTAATATTCCTGCACCACTTGAAACCTATATTATCTTATCTATAGATTTTATGTTTCTAGATGTAATCTACCTGATGTCTTTATAGCCTCCTCAGTTTATAAACTATTCAATGTTTAAAATACTTGACTGTATATATCCCTATTATGTTGGTATGTTGTTAAAGTTTGACAACAGTAAACTTAAAAAACTTATTTTTAGTAAGTAATGGAATGGAAAACAAGGAAAGAAAAGTGTATGAAAGTATTTTCAAATAATAGAGTTATAATTTTAGTTCAAGTTCAATTGTTAACATATACTTAGGGGACTTTTTTAAAGAAATACCACATTATAATCAGAGGCTTTTAAGCACTAATTGGGAAACATATCTTTTTATAGTCTAAATCTCCAAAAGTATCTTTTTTTTTCTTTTAAAGTGACTTTTTGACGTGGCTTCTCTTTGTAGCTAGAGTAACTTTACCCATAAATCCCCCAGGTTCACGTGCCACTAACCAAATCAAACTTAATAGCTCCTGGGGAATCATTATAGATTATTGCATCGATTTGCTTGCTACATATGTGGCCTTAGCTAATGTCAGAAGTGTCTTTTTTTCCTGTTCCAGGTGATTTTTTTTCTTCATAGTATTTGAAAGACTTAGCTTCTCATATTTAAAAGGTAAAGTCCAAATATAGTTTATTCTAACAGTGCTTTTTTAATATTTTGAGCTCAGATTTCCCTTTGAGAAACTGATAAGACCTAAGATGATGCATTTGCCCACACGATTTCAGAGGATTCATCAACCCCCAAAGCCACTCTATGAAATGTAGATGAAGACTCCTCCAAACTGTATGGTTAATTAGTAACTCATCAATGCCATAATTTTAACTGAAGGAGGATTTCCAATTGGGATAAACATAAATCTGTTCACTAGCTCTTTGGAGCACATGTCGTGAAGAGGTTGATATGGTTGCTCCCTGGAGGTGAAAACCAAGCCTTATTGAGCCACTGATGCTGACGGGAAATGCTGTAAGCCTCACAAATGTGGAGGGAACCATTACCTCGTAGCCTCTTGTCATTCTTCCCTATCTTCCTGGGAGACCACAGCCCTGGGTATTTCATGCCCATGTTATCCACTCCTCTGTCTACATTTTCCTATCACACGTGTGACAAATACTTATTGTCTACTGCACACCAGATACTTGAGACAAAACAGACAGAACTCCCTGCTCTATGTGACTTACATTCCAGGGGAGATGACAGAAAACAGAAAATAAACATGCTAGATTGATGTTAGAATGATTCATGCTAGGAAAAAAAATAAAAGCTAGCCCCAAATTCCAGAAGTGTCCCCCAGCAAGAAGTGGGGTGCGGGTCTCCTTTCTTTGAAATTGGGCAGGCTTTCGGTCCACTTTAGCCAAGAAACAATTGTGGAAGTGATTCTGTGTTGGTTTCCAGTCCCAGACCTGCAGAGCCTAGATAATTCCTTTTCTATTTGAAGTCTAGATAATCTGATGGACAGGCCGTGTAAAACACCCCAAGAGTACATGGAGAGGGATGCAGGTGTGTGAGTTTCCAGCCATCCCTACAAAGGTGCCAGATATGAGAATGAAGGCTTCTCCAGATCCCACCAGCTACCAGCTGGATAAATCAAGTGACCCGTCAATGCCACGTGGAGCAAAAGATCCACTCAGGCTTTCTCTGCCCTAATTTATGACCCAGAGATTATGAATATAATATAATGACCATTGATTTAAGCCACAGAATTTGGGATGGTTTGTTAGTCAGCAGTAGATAACCAGAACCATGGTGGCTGCCTCCACAAAAAATAACAATACGTTATGCTATGTTATTTCAGGCAAAAACCTCAGTGGTCTTGTTAGTTCTTTACTGCACACTAATTAAGTCCTTTTCTTATTTCCGACAGCACTGTTCTGTGACTTTTCTACTCCATTCAAACTCACAACACATCCTTCTCTCTCCTTACCATCACCACAAGACTTTGCCTCGCCCTAAATTAAAATATAAAAGATATCCTAATTTAATACGGAATTATCAATTTAAAATCCTCTCTACCCTGCTTTAACTCAGAGTCCTGTATTTTCAACCATTTTCTCCTCCTCCTCTTCTTTCTCAGAGGGAAGAATCTACACTAATTTCCAGAGGTAGTTCTTCCACTTTGCTTGCAGTCGCAATCCATTTGCTCTCTTCTACCTAACCCTGGTAAGATTTTTATTCTTCCCCTCCACGCTCCGGATTTTCGTATGCCACCAGTGGCCTCTTCTCAGTTCTCATTCAATTTCACACTGGCGACATCCTTTCTGAAATATTTTCTTTCCTGGTTTTCTAAGACACTGAATTTTAAACCATCCTGCACATTGCTACCATAATTTTCTTCCTAAAACAAGCACTATACTATGTAATTTTTTTTCCTCATGAACCATCAATGGCTCCCAGTTGTCTTCTAAACAAAGACCACAAACTTTCATGATAGACTTAACTCACCATAAACAACCTCACTCCGTTTTGGCCGTCTTATTTTGTAAGCCTTTATTCAGTTGAATGTTTCAGACATCTCTGATTTCTTTCATGTTGAATCTTTGTCTTAAAAAACTTTTCCTCCCTTCCTGAATCCTGCCCATTCTTTAAGGTACTGTGGAAATCCACCTTTCCAAGCCAAGCTTCACTAACCTTCAATACATTGTGAACTCCACCTTCTTCCCAACTACATCTAACGCCATCATTCTTTTTCTGTTTTGTTAAATATCTTGCATCATCATTACTTTTTCACAGTATTTTTAAGGTCTGTGGGATAGTAGGCCCCGGGATCCATGCTAAGGAAACAGAGACAATAGAGGCTGTTCATTCTCCAGAAGCACACATTCTAGTGTGAAGACAATAACTTGTAATAAGTTTCTTTCAAACCCTGATGGAAATAATGGTTCTAAAGGGATTTGAGGAATGAATGTTCAAGTCTACGTAAGAAACTCAGAAGACTTCTAGAAGAAGGCTGAAATTGAGTCTTTAAACAATGTGAACTTATTTGAGATAAATGAGGGAAAGGCATTCCAGATGAAGGGGGCAACAGAGATGAAAACACTGTGGAACACTGAAGAAAGTATGGGCAGATTGGTGATGCTGAGCCTTAGGATGCCAAGCAGAACAAAGGGAAAGATGCTGTTGGAGAGGCAGCCTGGACTAGACAGACCACGGGCAATCTCCTCTGCCAGGACAAAGAGCTTGACTTGTCACAAGGAAACTGAGGATGCGGGGACAACTTTCACAGATATAGAAGCGAAATGGCATGACGAGAGAATGCTTGGCAATTCTGGTTTCAAGTCTGCCTTCCCCATGAAAAATTCAGGATTTTGAAGGAGATGGTATTGTGTTTATTCTACCCTTGTATCACTCCTAGAAGTTTATGCAATGTCCCACACATAGTCGATACTTAATAATGTTTTTATTTTATGAATAAAGAGTTTTGAAGTTACTGTGTTTACGTTCACTAGATATGTTATTATTTTCAAATCTTGTAGTAAAGGAGGGAAAATAGGGTTCAGGGAAAGGAGACTGTGATTGCAACCTCTTCCACTGACCCCGCATTGGAAAATTCTGGTCCTCTGGGATGACTCTGCCTAGTGATCAAGGCTTTGGAGTCGTGATGCATGAATGTGGTCTGCTACACAGCTTTCAAGATGGCAATGCCTATTTTGGAAATAGGATTTCTGGGCACCTTTCTCTACACTTTCTGCTTAGATGAAGAGAAACAGATTGGGTCTACTCTTTTCCAGAGTGGGCTGCCAGATTTGAGATCTGAGGATAAGTCTTACACAGGAGTTGGTCTTATTTTTGTTCATACTCTAATCTATATGTTAATAAGCTCAACATCTTTTGTCACAAAATCTTCAGAAGACTAGCCCAGAGCAAGTCTACTATCCAACTCTTGTTGGATAGTAACCTATATCTATTCCCTGTCGTAACTAAGATCAGGGCCTGAGATGCCCATCGGGAGGAAACCCAAGCCTTTTTTTTTTGTAAATTAATTAATTTATTTTTGACTGAGTTGGGTCTTTGTTGCTGCGCGCGGGTTTTCTCTAGCTGCGGCGAGTGGGGGCTACTCTTCGTTGTAGTGTGCGGGCTTTTCACGGCAGTGGCTTCTCTTGTTGAGGAGCACAGGCTCTAGGCGTGCAGGCTCCAGTAGTTGTGGCTCGCGGGCTCTAGAGCGCAGGCTCAGTAGTTGTGGCGCCCAGGCCTAGTTGCTCCGCAGCATGTGGGATCTGCCCAGACCAGGGTTCGAACCCATGTCCCCTGCATTGGCAGGCGGATTCTTAACCACTGTGCCACCAGAGAAGCCCCCAAGCCTTCTTAAATCAAATACTTTTAAGTCTGCCAAAAGAGATGAGGAAGGTACAGCAGTGGTTATGAGAACCCTTTCATCCTTCACAGAACTGTTGATAGGCAAGGGACTTCCAAGGGCAATGCTGAAGAAATTGTGTTAAGAATTGCACCTTGGTGTGGTCTTTGCTGAGGGTCAACTTTTTCCTACTTCTTTCTCATCCATTTTATTTCTCTGTGAAAGTGGTGCTGATGGGAAACACATGATGCTTGGACAAGTAAGGAAAGAAAGGGCTTTCCAAGCAAGAAAGTTATGACCTGAATATAAGTGCAAACCACATACATTTTAACAAAGTGTATGAGAGAGGGATCAATAATTATGACATGCACTAGACGTGCAAAATCTGCAGGCTGTCTCTCTAATGGTTTCCAAAAGCTTAGATATCCAAAGACATCACTGACCTTAGGTAATTTGCCACGGGTGAAGATGAAAGAATAGCTCTACAAAGGGCCCATGTCACAGTGCTTTCCTGTTTTCTGTCCCTTCTCAGTAATATTTGTCTGGTTTATGGGCAATCCCTTTACTTCCTCCTGGTAACCCCTGGGTGAAAATTGCTTCTGTGAGAGTTTCAGAATTCAGAGAGGGTCTGAAGAGCAAGCTTTGCATTTTATTTTACCTTAAAAAAATTGCCAGCAAGAGAGAAGTACAAACTTTTCCTTACACAGCTCTCCCATTTAAATGACAAAATCTTTATTGAGGGGTGATGAATGTGATAGAAAACACATAACTTGCTTCCGATGTAAAGAATGCTGACAGCTTCAAAAATATCACTTTACCTGACTTTCTTGGCAAATTTGATTTGCAAGAAAAGCAAGGAGTAGAAAATATCCAGCTGTCATTTTGGTGGTCACTTTTCTAAGCATAACCATCTCGATTACGCACTTATACTCATTACAGAACTCTGATCGGCTGGATCACAAACGCCTCACCTGGAGATAAAATTCCCCAGCTTGTGTGGCAACTGTACCAGAAAGTTTCATAAAAAGAAGTGACACATCTTTCTTTGTTTATTACTCTAGAGTAAATGTTTCAAGGTGGGAGAAGTTTAAACAGACGTGGTTTTGGCCTCTGGCACTTTGAGTCGGGGGGGACTGTTGATAAATGACTGAAGTCCTTTGAGCCTCCATTTCTCTGTAAATGAGATGCACGATAAAATCTACTTTATGAGAATACTGTGATGCTTAATGACAAAATATATGTTAAGCAATTAGTCCATTACTTGGTACTTGGTGATGGGTATCTACTACTACTCTTTCCTAAACTCTTTTCTACCTACACATCACTAAGCAACACCAGCATACAGTAAAAGTACATATAGAGTTCTTTCATTTAGAGAAGCTAAAAATTCTTTGTATAATTAATCATCTTTGTAGGAAGGATCAAGTAAACATGACTTTCTCAGTTGCTTCTGTCATTGTCTTTTTAAATATTTTGCCAGCTAAATACATGAATAACTTACCGCCATTTTACTCCAGATTCATTAATTTATTAAACAAATATTTATTTGAGCCCACACCAGTAGAACATGTGCTAGTGTCAGGTACTCTTCAAAACCACGGAGGCACTGCAATAAAAGCCCATGCTTTCATAGAGCTTATATTCTAGCACATGTGGGCATAGGGCTGGAGAGAGCCTAAACAAATAGATGTACGCAGTACGCCAAAGAGTGCTAAGAGCCACGGGAAACCACAAAGCAGGGCAAGGGACTGAGGGAGTGCAGAAGCAGAGATGTTATTATTTATTATAGGGTAGTCAGGGGAGGCCACGCTAGAAAGATGTCATTCAAGCAGAGATGTAGGAAAAGTTTATTATAAACTTTTTTGCTTATACCTCAAAAATAGTACTTATATAATACCACAATTTATTATATTATATGCTCCACTGGGTGGCTGGAGTAAAGGTGACCTTCCAGCTTGCAGTAGGGCTTTTGGCGATCAGAAATTAGTGTGAAAAAAAATCAGCCATTGTCTCCCTTTAGTCTGTCTCTCAGGCCCGGACTTCACCATATGCCAGCAGCTACCACCATGTGGTAGCTGAGGATGAGAAACCTCTGCACTTTCTGTGAGTCATGGTGGATAGAATTCCAAGTGTCTATATTTGTCTAGAGTGGAATGAACTTTCTTTTCTAAATATATGCCTTACCACTTCCCATTAACCAAATTCCCAAACATAACTTCTGCTGGGAAAGAAGAACACAAACCATTTTATTCATGTAAAAAGCAGCCAATTTTCCTGTTACTATCAGACTTAGAGGTGACAAAGCTGAGAAAGTAAAACGAACATATTTGATGACAGAATAAAAATGTAAAAGTCCTTGATACGCTGGAATTATAACAAAATCAACAAGATGAAATTAGGAAGGAGTATAAAGTCTGACATTTAGATCTTTAAAAATCAACAGCACATGGGTGGAATTAGAGTGATCTTGATGAATATCAAGTCATCTAAAATAGGCATAGAAGTAAGTCAGACACACAAAGACAAATATTCTATGATGTCGCTTATATGTGGAATCTAAAAAAAAAAAGTACAAATGGATTTATTTACAAAACAGAAGTAGAGTCACAGGTGCTGAAAACAAACTTATGGTTACCAGGCGATAAGGGGGGAGGGATAAACTGGGAGATTGGGACTGACATATACACACTACTATATATAAAATAGGTAACTAATGAGAACCTGCTATATAGCACAGGGAACTCTACTCAGTACTCTTTAATGGCCTATATGGGAAAAGAATCTAAAAAAAAAAAAAAGAGTGGATATATGTATATGTATAACTGATTCACTTTGCTGTACACCTGAAACTAACACAACATTGTAAATCAACTGTATTCTAATAAAAAATTTTAAAAAAAGAACAAAAAAGAATATAAAATAGGCATAAATCTTCAATTGTCTAAAAACCTAATATATGAGTTACTTGATGATCATATTTTGCTTATACCTCAAAAACAGTACTTATAAAATATCACAATTTATTAAGAGGATATTTGTAGTTTGTGTTAGATGTGGGCTTCTTAAAGCAAAGACTGTCTTACTTGCCTTTCTATCCCAACCCCAAGAACAACTCCTGGCATATAGTATTTTGATCTATGTATTCATTGGATCTAATACAATATTTGATCATAATAAAGAAGTATAATAAACAGATAAAGTGAGGAATGTCTTCTTATAGGTTGCAGTCCTTAGGCTACATCTGTAGTGCTACACTCATATTTGGGTACCACACTGGAGTGTATCCACTGGAATATGATCACAGAGAGCTGAAAGGCTTTACACCAACATCACATAAGGAATTAGCACATGAAATGGAGTGTTTCTAATCTTGGGAAAAGGAAGCTTTGGGAAAAATGAAAGCTGTGTTCAAATACATGAAAAGTTGTCATATAGAAAAACAATTAGATGTAGCTTCAGGAAAAAGAACCAGGATCAACGGATGAAACTACAGAAGGGCAGATTTCAACTCAGCATGAAAAATCCAAAATTCAATGGTTGCCTCCAAAACGAGATTCCCATCACTGGAAGTATTCAACTTGAATCTGGATCAGCATCTTTCCAGCAATGGGAAGTTGAAATCAAGGGGTCCTAATGTTCTACTCAACTTTGATCGTTGATTCTAAGCTTACTCAACTTGCCAGTAGTAAGAAATATCCTTCTGAAACAATTATATCTTAGAGGGAAATGCTGTCAATTCTCAGGCCATTATTTTTAGACTTTCTTCCATGTGTACTGTGCTCTCTTGACCTAATCATACCATTCCACTGAGCAATTTCTTGCTTGGGGTTTCAATGTTGATTTTAGGAAATGTGGTGTAATCTGTGTGGATTTCTAGGTAGTGTAAGAAGCTAATATGTCATCCTGCTCACAATTTCCCAAGATACTTGGTGTCACACTGCTATTCCTAGCATGCCAAGAGGCTCAGTGTTCTGTGAGTTCATGCTCTGTCTGTAGATAAGCCTCTTTGTCAGAGATTATAACCTCTATTAAGGAAAACAATGTCCTTTTGGCACTAGTTAGTGCCTTATTGCTCAAGCGTAGACTTATCCATTCATTTGTTCAACATTTAATAACGTTCACTGAACTCAAGTGCATGTGTTCTAAGGATATAGTGCCAAATAAGATGTCCTTGCCTCCAGGAACTTCCAGCTTCGTAGAGGAAACAGACATAAAGCCAAGTTATTACAACACAGTGTCACATCCGCTGCAACAGTGTTTGTACGAGACCCTACACTAGCGAAAAGAGACCAGCCAATTCTGGGTAGATTCAACCAATTCCGTAGAGGAAACTTTAAAATAAATTTTGAAGGACAAGCCAGATTCTTTTTTTTTTTTCAGGTAGACAAGGTCATTTGAGCAAAGAGAACAAGGAGTATTGTCATGGAGGAGTATTGTCACAAAATTTGCATTGGGTGTTCAGAAAACACAAAGTAGCTTCATGGGTCCATTGCAAAGTACGGTAGTCTGAGGTACTGAAGAGGTAGGCAGGGCATAAATCACATGGGGGATTGATTGAAGGTAAAAAATAAAAGACAGGAAAACGACTTCAGGGATGATTGCAATTGTTCACATGAGGGAATGACCTAAAGTGTCAGAAGTGAGGTTTGAAAGGAGCAGAGGGAATAGTAAGAAAACATGATTAAAAGAGAAAATTCACAAGACTTACTGAACACTTAGCAGGTGCTGTGCTAGCACTGAACAATTAAAGGTGAATACACATAATCCTTTGCTTTCAAGAAACTAAGAGGTCTTGCTAGAGATATAAGCTTCAGTATTAGAGAGTCCTCCATCAAATCTTTACTTTTACACCTGGAATCTCCTTGCATTTCAGTTATTTAATCTGTTGCTTTGAGAACTTTTGTTCACTACCCCCATCTGGAAAATCACATAACCTTGTCATGGTTGCCTGCCCAGAGGAACCTTTCTCCAAGACCCTCCCCCTTCAAAGGAAAAGTAATTCCTAAAGGATGGTATAAAACTTAACTGAGGCAATGGAAGCAGAGGTATGGCACATAGTATGTGCTCAATAAAACATGCATTGAAGATTAATACAGTATCCTTTGTCTTAAAAAAAGATAGCATTTTTAATAAGGCATGAACATGGATATTTTTCTAACTATACAATGATGTATGTAATGTTTCTCTTGATATGTTGGTCCCATCAAAATAATTATTTCTGTGAGTTTAAGGATATGCGCCAGAACACTGATTTTTGGACCTTCCAAGTTATTTTTTTAGACGACTTCATCAAGATTCTCTAGAAGAAAAAGAACAAAACTCATAGAAAGAAAAGAAAGAAGAAAGGATACATGCCATGTCTGATATTTTTCACTGTGAGCTTCTTTGCTGTAAATATCTTTGCTGCAAGAATTTCTGTGGCTTTTTTGCCACATAACTAATTGGTTGTAAGGCAATTTTGCCATAAAAGATTAAATAACTGGTTGACAGTTGCGTTGACATATACAATACAAAAATTATGACAGATGACAAAGATTTGCCACAAGAGTTGGTTTCTTATTTTGAAACACACTACATTTGAGGAGAAAGAGGCTGAGGGCCTCAAAGGCACAGAGTTGAACCCACATTTCAAAAAAAACTTTGAAACATCTATCAATGAACGTGTTGCCAAGAACATTCAACTGTGTAGGGGCTTTCACAATACAATACAAAGCTCAGTTACAAACATGCATCCTATTTGGAAATTGATAGTTCCCTTAACGAAGGAAGAAACTTTAGCAAAAAAGAAAAAGTGCAATGTTAAACAAGGAGACAAATCAACAAGCAAAAAGAAAGTATAAAAACTTGGAAGATAAGTGCTTAGGTACAATCCACAAAATAAAAGTTATCTGCACAGTCACCATGAATCTATACACATTTTAAATGTATTTGAATATTTTGTATTTTGTAATAAAATATTTTTATTTTGATACTCATTTCTCATGTTTTATTATTTACTTCTTAATGTTTCTCTTTTTTATTTTTATTATTTTATCTCCTATGGCAAAATTGCCTTATATCCAATTAGTTATGCAGTGAAAATGTTTGTGGCAAAAGTGCTTACAGCAAAGATGTCTATAGCAAAGAAGTTTACAACAAAAATACCTAGAACCAATAGATGCTATTAAAATTAGTGTATATTTGATTTCTAAAATGTAGGATTACTGTATTTATATTTCAATAAATTATAAAGTATTTCTCACATGATTCTATTCCTATTTTGTATATTCCTTCTATTACTGTTATGAGTGTCTTATTTCTTCCAATGAGTTTATCAAAATGGCTATATTAATTAGTTAAGAATATCCATAGAGTTTTCTCAGACCAATCCCTCAGTCATGGAATTTACAGCTGTTTGGAAAAAATGTTGGTTAAAACTAATTACCCAGAAAATTTTTACTTCATTATAAAAGTAAAGTGATGTTATATAAATTTTAAAAATATTAAGTCAGTATTACCCCAAATACTGCCCATCTTTGACCACCATGCTCATCCACATTTGCTCCTGGGATGCTTTTGAACCAACACCTCCACATCACCTGATCTAGCATCCATGAATGCAGAGGGAATAGAAAAGGAAGCAAATTGACTAGACACACACTTGTCAAGCTCTTGGCATTTGGTCTTTCTGATTTTGAGTGGCTGTACTGGTAGAAGGATCTAAACTCATGTCCAAAATACTCACTCATATTAATGGTGAGGAAAAGAAATCTGCACCGTTATTTAAGTCCCAATCAAATACAGAAATAGATTCTAACCCAGAAAAGTAAGCTTCTCTAGTGCCATCCTTTGTTCAAATGGCAGAGACATTGAAGTTAACTCCCTAAAAAAAGTCAGAAGAAGCAACAGCAGAAAAGAAGAAATATTATTCTTGTTGGTTTCAAATGAAAGAGCTCAGAATGTTTACTTATGCCGGATTTATACCCAAATGTTACCTTCACTAACTAGAAGCTTAAGTCTGTATTTAAAGATCTCCCCAACTGCAAGTTTATCCTAGGAGCTGAAGCAGAGAGATTTTAAAAATCTAATTATTTTTTAAATGATTTTCACCAGATGCTGTGTACCTCTGTTTGGTGCCTGGTGCTTAGGAACTCCACATGAAGCCAGCTTAGCTGTGCTCACATAGACCACTGCCCGTGGGTTAGCAGCATAATCCACCCTCCTATCTTGTGGGGCGGGGGGGGGGGGAGAAAAACGAAGCAGGATGGAGGGCAAAAACAGGGCTGTGACGGGGCTGGCTGCTCTGGGGAGGCATGAAGGCTGAGAGTCGGTCCCCAGTTCCCAGTATTGTCCAGGCCAAATCTCTCCAGATGGGGCTGACAGGCTGATGAACTGGGGCCACCAGCTAACATTGCTACTGCTATCCTGGGAGTCACAGTGAGCTGCAAGACCCAGCATATCTATCTGTATCCAAATGCAAGTGGACGATCGCCGTCAGATGAAGTCAACTGCAACCCAGATTGGAAAAGATTTGAAGTGGGGAGTGGACCATGCCTTAAAGTAATCCTACATTTTATTTGAATCAATGAAGTTTATGGATTCCCTTCATTATGATATGGGGGATAATACAGGGGTGACTAATTGGTTGATTATATGAGTTTCTTTGGTCTTTGGAAACACATCAGTAATAAATTCGTGGATCATATTATCTGAACTGCTTCCAAAGACCACCTCGTAGGATTTTTTCACCTGTCCTAGACTCACTTGACATTATGCCATTAAGTTATAATGAAAAATGTTGTACAATCTTATAAATATTTTAATACATTTATTATAGGAGTGCCCTTGAAGATATTTACCATATTACATAACATCTTCTATAAATACCTCTCAGATTTTAATGTACAAAAAAATCACCTGGGGACTTTGTGAAAGTGCATACTCTGATTTAGTAGGTCTGGGTGGGAGCTAAGATTCTGCATTTATAGCAAATTCCCAGTGATAACGACTTTGCTGGTCTGTGCACCACACTTTGTGTAGCAAGTTTTATCAATGTCCCATGGTGGAAATTTACTCTCAGAAAAACTGTGATTGCAGGGAAAATGGTTTGTTTTCACTATGGAGTACTGCAAATTGCATTGGGTTGGGCCATAGGAAAATATCAATGTTTGATCATTTTTAACATAAATTGGGCAATTTCTTGTAATATAGATATAGTATAGTAATGGTATGGTATACTAATCAAATTTTTTCTCTTTGAGTTGATAGCTAGGGAGCTTGTTACCAAAATTGTGGGCCACTTCAGCAAAGTATAGAGAACCATTTACATGAAATGTATTTCAGGCACTAACACCCCTCTCTTTATAAATAAGGAATATTTAAGTTACAAGTAACAGAGACCTAAGTTGACTCCTAGGAAAAAAAATACAGACTTACGTATTTTGGAATTCCAGATGTAGACCTTTTCCTTCTGACATGGCGGGGGACATGGACTCAAATAGTGACATCAGGCCTGAGTTTAACACACTCTCTCTCAGTTTTGTTTGCTTCTATGCTTATTTCATTCTTAGTCTCTTTTTCCACCTAGATGGTTCCTTGTAGCTCCAGGATTATAGGTTATCTTCTTAGCAACTCCAACACAAAAAGAATTTCTCCATCTAGGAACTGAATTTCATTGGACTTGCTTTGGCCAGAGAAATGGAAAACTCTGGTTAGCTAACGCTAGCTCTCTCTCATGCCCTCTCTGGATCTCAGTCAACCCTGCCAAACTCACATTCACTAAGGGATTATTCTTCAAGAGAAAATTGGGTGCTATTACCAGAAAAAAGGAAGACTATTCAGCGCTCTTCCTTACGATGCCTATCCTCTCAGGAAGATATCCATCCCTGCGCCAATGTTGTCAGTATAGGCTTGTGACTTACTTTGGCAAATGACATGTGAGCAGAAATGATGTGTGTCATTTCTGAGCGGAGGTTTTAGGAATGTGGGTGTGTTCTGCTATGCTCTCTCATCCCACTGCAGTGTCCCAGATAAGACCAGCTCCATCAGTCTGGGTCCTGGAGTGAAGATGACAGAGAGCAGACTCAGAGCTAATTCATATGAATAAGCAATGTGGGCAACAGATAAGCCTCTGTTGTAAGCCACTGAATTCTAGGTTTGTAACAGAAGCAACTCTTAGCTTAAATTGACTGATAAAATCGGCAAAAACAACAGATGTTCACAATACTGAACTTTTCATTCCGACATGCACATTGATTCTTCTTTTCAAAATTTCAAAAAAGCTCATACCAAATTTAATGCACATTTTAATTATACATCTAAAATCCACTCACTTCCTCCCCAAGGAAGGGGGTCACAAAATCTTGTTCTCTGAACAAGGATCTGCCTCCAGATCCAAGGTCAGGATTTTTGGGTGACAGGAATTCCACTAGGTCAAGGCCAGATTAGCTTTTACTGGTGGACCAACTTATGGTTAAATGATATATTTAAATATATGTAAATTATATATTTAACCAACACCAATATACATAATATACAGTGGTGGAAATAAAAAAGCATAATTACAAAACAAAACAAAACAAAACAAATCCCTCCTCCTCTTTTGAAAAGGAGCCAAAGGGAAAGAACAGAACGGTAACAGGTGCAGAGCAAATACGCATTGGAGCCCTCCCAGCAAAAAGGGCTTCTTGGTTAGCCAACCTGCCTTTTCCAATTCTTCTCTCTGAAAGGATCTTCTTTATTTATTTACCTTCACCGTCACATCTGAGATGGCATTAGATAGGATTCTCCACCTGGAGCTGCCCCACTTTACTGGGCTCATCTGGGCATATACCAGAACATTAGAACATAAGCCTCAAGTAAGGAGTCCAAAGTTACCTATACCTTGTCTTCAGGCTTCATTTCAGTCTAGGCTTTTTATAGTAAAAAAATACTATACTATACTATAGTATAGTATCCCAGGAATGCAAGGATTCTTCAATATACGCAAATCAATCAACGTGATACATCATATTAACAAATTGAAGGAGAAAAACCATATGATCATCTCAATAGATGCAGAGAAAGCTTTCGACAAAATTCAACACCCATTTATGATAAAAGCCCTGCACAAAGTAGGCACAGAGGGAACTTTCCTCAACATAATAAAGGCCGTATATGACAAACCCACAGCCAACATTGTCCTCAATGGTGAAAAACTGAAACCATTTCCACTAAGATCAGGAACAAGACAAGGTTGCCCACTCTCACCACTATTATTCAACATAGTTTTGGAAGTGTTAGCCACAGCAATCAGAGAAGAAAAAGAAATAAAAGGAATCCAAATCGGAAAAGAAGAAGTAAAGCTGTCACTGTTTGCAGATGACATGATACTATACATAGAGAATCCTAAAGATGCTACCAGAAAACTACTAGAGCTAATCAATGAATTTGGTAAAGTAGCAGGATACAAAATTAATGCACAGAAATCTCTTGCATTCCTATACACTAATGATGAAAAATCTGAAAGTGAAATTAAGAAAACACTCCCATTTACCATTGCAACAAAAAGAATAAAATATCTAGGAATAAACCTACCTAAGAAGACAAAAGACCTGTATGCAGAAAATTATAGGACACTGATGAAAGAAATTAAAGATGATACAAACAGATGGAGAGATATACCATGTTCTTGGATTGGAAGAATCAACATTGTGAAAATGACTCTACTACCCAAAGCAATCTACAGATTCAATGCAATCCCTATCAAACTACCACTGGCATTTTTCACAGAACTAGAACAAAAAATTTCACAAATTGTATGGAAACACAAAAGACCCCGAATAGCCAAAGCAATCTTGAGAACGAAAAATGGAGCTGGAGGAATCAGGCTCCCTGACTTCAGACTATATTACAAAGCTACAGTAATCAAGACAGTTTGGTACTGGCACAAAAACAGAAATATAGATCAATGGAACAGGATAGAAAGCCCAGAGATAAGCCCACGCACATATGGTCACCTTATCTTTGATAAAGGAGGCAAGCATATACAGTGGAGAAAAGACAGCCTCTTCAATAAGTGGTGCTGGGAAAATTGGACAGGTACATGTAAAAGTATGAAATTAGAACACTCCCTGACACCATACACAAAAATAAACTCAAAATGGATTAAAGACCTAAGTGTAAGGCCAGACACTATCAAACTCTTAGAGGAAAACATAGGCAGAACACTCTATGACATAAATCACAGCAAGATCCTTTTTGACCCAGGTCCTAGAGAAATGGAAATAAAAACACAAATAAACAAATGGGACCTAATGAAACTGAAAAGCTTTTGCACAGCAAAGGAAACCATAAACAAGACCAAAAGACAACCCTCAGAATGGGAGAAAATATTTGCAAATGAAGCGACTGACAAAGGATTAATCTCCAAGATTTACAAGCAGCTCATGCAGCTCAATAACAAGAAAACGAACAACCCAATCCAAAAATGGGCAGAAGACCTAAATAGACATTTCTCCAAAGAAGATATAAAGATTGCCAACAGACACATGAAAGAATGCTCAACATCATTAATCATTAGAGAAATGCAAATCAAAACTACAATGAGGTATCATCTCACACCGGTCAGAATGGCCATCATTAAAAAATCTAGAAACAATAAATGCTGGAGAGGGTGTGGAGAAAAGGGAACCCTCTTGCACTGTTGGTGGGAATGTAAATTGATACAGCCACTATGGAGAACAGTATGGAGGTTCCTTAAAAAACTAAAAATAGAACTACCATACGACCCAGCAATCCCACTACTGGGCATATACCCTGAGAAAACCATAATTCAGAAAGAGTCATGTACCAAAATATTCATTGCAGCTCTGTTTACAATAGCCAGGACATGGAAGCAACCTAGGTGTCCATCATCGGATGAATGGATAAAGAAGATGTGGCACATATATACAATGGAATATTACTCAGCCATAAAAAGAAATGAAATGGAGGTATTTGTAATGAGGTGGATGGAGTTAGAGTCTGTCATACAGAGTGAAGTAAGTCAGAAAGAGAAAAAGAAATACAGTATGCTAACACATATATATGGAATCTAAGAAAAAAAAAAAAAAAAGGTCATGAAGAACCTAGTGGCAAGATGGGAATAATGACACAGACCTACTAGAGAATGGACTTGAGGATATGGGGAGGGGGAGGGGTGAGTTGTGACAGGGTGAGAGAGTGTCATGGACATATATACACTACCAAATGTAAAACAGACAGCTAGTGGGAAGCAGCCGCATAGCACAGGGAGATCAGCTCGGTGCTTTGTGTCCACCTAGAGGGGTGGGATAGGGAGGGTGGGAGGGAGGGAGATGCAAGAGGGAAGAGATATGGGAACATATGTATATGTATAACTGATTCACTTTGTTATAAAGCAGAAGCTAACACACCATTGTAAAGCAATTATACTTCAATAAAGATGTTTAAAAAAAAAAAAAAAAAAAAAAAGATCTTTACCAGGAGGTGCTTGGGTGGGTCTGACACATCTATCTTTCCTGAGGTCCCATCTTATCCTCTGCTCTATTTTATATCTTATTACTTTGGGGACACTGGCCTAGCTCAGCCCATCAGCCTAGCTTTACACCCTCCAAGACTTCAATCTCTCAGTGACCACAGACTTCCAGCCACAGTCCAGAAGGGGACTCTTTGAGAAACAAAACAAAATATTTTCACTTTTTCCTTTTGTTTTTCTTTATGCTTTTACATGATTCAGTTTTTAACTAAAGTAAAACTTGTCTCTTTATAGAACCTTTGAGAATTAGTCAACACATGCCAAAATCCTGTTATTTTTCTACCATAATATTAATCTCTATCTAGGAAGTATATGGACTGATTTCCAAGGCAATTAGTTAACCAATCACTTTCCTACTATATCATAGGATTTCCAACTGCCCAGCCAGGAAGAGGGCTTTCATTATGCTTCATGTTATTTTAGCTCAGCTGGTGATACAATTGAGATTCTGTGATTTGTAATATCTTACTACTAGGAATCTTTTAAAAAGCAGGTTAGGTTTCTCTGGTTGAAACCAGAAAAACTCTCTCTGGCTGATTTAAGAAAAAACAATTTTTTTGAAAAGGTCTAGATTAGCTCACAGAAATGAAGAAAAAGTCAAACAACCAGACTTTGGATAGGATGAGATCCAGGAAGCTCCAGAGAAATAAGCAGCAGAAAAGAATGGCTTTTAATTTGGGGGAAAGATTTATTTCGTGGGCAAGAAATGCCCACCAGAGCCCTGATGTCCTTATTTCTATTTTATCCTACTTTATTCTACATGGCTTGCTTTTTTTGTTTGTTTGTTTTTTTAATCTATTTTTGGCTGCGTTGGGTCTTCGTTGCTGCGCGGGCTTTCTCTAGTTGCGGCAAGCAGGGGCTACTCTTCGCTGCGGTGCGCGGCCTTCTCATTGTGGTGATTTCTCTTGCTGCGGAGCACGGGCTCTTGGTGCGTGGGCTTCAGTAGTTGTGGCACGCGGGCTCAGTAGTTGTGGCACACGGGCTCAGTAGTGTGGCTCGCGGGCCCTAGAGCACAGGCTCAATAGTTGTGGCGCACAGGCTTAGTTGCCCCACGGCATGTGGGATCTTCCTGGACCAGGGCTCAAACCCGTGTCCCCTACCTTGGCAGGCAGATTCTTAACCACTGCGCCCTAGGGAAGCCCCCTGCATGGCTTTTTAAACTACCAAAACTTTTTGGGGAACAAGATTTGGAATAAAATATAAATAATATCTAACATGTGCATTTAATGAAGAGAACTCAGTTCTTTTTTGAGATTAGAGAAGCTCGCAGTCTCTCATTGGAATCTAAAAGGACGCGCATGGATGTATCATCTCAAATCTGGTTTATCTCAAGTCAAACTCAATGCTTTCCTTCTCCTCCCACTATTCTTACTGTTTTCTCTCCCCTAAACCTGCCCTTGAGCTAGTTCTCCTTCTTCATCTTCTAACTTGGTTTAATGGCACCAGCAATCCTCACAAACACCTTTGGTAGAAACTTTGAAATACTTTAAATTCCTCTCCATCATTATCTACCTTTTCTCCAGCTCTGAAAATCATCCCATGTTGATTCTACCTCCACACTATCTTTGAAGACTTTTCCTTCCTTTTATGATCCCACTGCCATTGTCCTAGTTCAGGGACCCTGCATTTTTTCCTTTGAATGATTTCTTAGTTATTTTGGAATCTTCCCAGATCACTTAAACAGGACCTAGCACATGATACATACTAGTTAAATAGGTGAGTAAATAAACATATGTGTGAGTTTATAAACTCCATAAGAGCAGTAATTATACCTGTCTTGCTCACTGCTATGCCTACACTTCCTTACACAATGCCTGACACACAGCATGTCTGCAAAAAATATTTGAGAATATTTGAGAATGAATAAATATGTAAACAAATTACTTTTACAGGTTTTCACAGCATCTACAAAATAACATGATATTTACGTACAGCCTCTCATCAGTCTAGATTAGAATTTGGGTGGTCAAAAGGAAGTTATTGAAGACTCTTATCAAAATGGAAGTATCTTTTCAATTAGCAAAGTGACATGTGTGTTCAAACATTTAGGAGAAAAAGACAGACTGAGAAGTTGCCTCAAAGAAAAAGCACAGATTGGAAATCTCATTCGTTGCCATTCTTTCCTGCGTTTTATGGAGCTTTTACCTGGAACACAAGGGGTATTTCTGCAAAAGGGGTTCTGTGGTAAGATGGATACAGACAGAGGTGAGACCATAACCTAATCACAGAAGAAGAATGGTGGTGACAGATACTTCCTGCCCTTGGCTTTACTTCTCCGTGGGGCTTTTACTCCACATACTCCCAGCAATTAGCAGCCCAACAAATCCATCTTTAAGTTTTAGGGAAGATGTAGGAACATTCAGTGCTAAGTATATGCAATAGTTATCCTTTAGGCTGAATCTCCTCTGAGTTAATTATATTCAAATAAGTATCTTTCCTTTCCCTGGGACTTGGAAGGCAGAGTCCAACGCACTTGAGAAGTCACAAAACAGCCATTAGATGTTAATAACTAAGAACTGTTCCAACCTCTGCTGATTTCATATGAGAGCACCAGAAGCACAAAGCTCCATAGGGCATTACGAACTTCCTGAGGCACTTAGCTGCTGAAAATGAACTCTTCAAATAATAGTTTCCTTTTCCAAAATTTAACTGGATCAGATATCTTTAGTTTAATGAGACTTTGCAGGAACATGCACAGCAAGGGGGATTCCCGCACAATAAATTACTGGAGGTGTGCCACCTTACGGCTGGAAATTTGAATAAATAACTTTGTTGATTTAGAGCAGATGTTTTTTCACTTAGTCGTAGCCCACCAAGGCATACGTTTAATAGTAGACTCCATGAGACTCAGACCATTTCTGTCTTGCTCACTGCTATCTAAATGGCACCTAGCAGAGCCTGGCAGATAGTAGATGCTCAACAAAATTTTTTGAGTGGACAAATGAAAGTTCTATTTAAGTATACTGCAAGGGGCTTCCCTGGTGGCTCAGCGGTTGAGAGTCTGCCTGCCAATGCAGGGGACACGGGTTTGAGCCCTGGTCTGGGAGGATCCCACATGCCGCGGAGCAACTAAGCCCGTGTGCCACAACTACTGAACCTGCGCGTCTGGAGCCTGTGCTCCGCAACAAGAGAGGCCGCGACAGTGAGAGGCCCGCACACCACGATGAAGAGTGGCCCCCGCTCGCCGCAACTCGAGAAAGCCCTCGCACAGAAACGAAGACCCAACACAGCCAAAAATAAATAAATTAATTAATTTTAAAAAGTGAAATTCTTTAAATAAATAAATAAATATACTGCAAATTTCTCTGGTCGATTCTATCAAAACGCAGGCAATAAATAGAGTTTCAGTCTTCAGACAGAAGAAATAGAAAGAACCTATTTTGAAGTGAAAATGCTTTTGCTTGGTAAATTCCTTGATGGGGTAGAAAGAATAGACTAGAAGCTTGTGGGATGGAGTTAAAGCCTTTTGCATAAAAATTGCTCCTTGAAGATACATTGCTTTTCATATACAAGGTATTTTCACATATATTTCTCAATTATTATTTCTATTCCATCTGTCTATTCTCAGCCCCTAGCCCAGTGCCTATAAGTTTGAGCTTAATGTACATTGAATGAATGTTTATTTTGGTAAAATTGAACAAAAATATTCATATCCCATAAGGTATATGCTCAGAATTTACAACTGTACAGATGTGCTTCTTCTGAGGCAGCTTGTTCTTGTCTTTAGCCTTCTTCATGACCAAGGGTTCTATTGAAAAGAGACTGGATGAACATAATGGCAAAATCAATGGATGTGATGCTTGGCAGTTTCTCCATCGCCAAAATGAGAGTTATAATAGCGCCTAATCATAGAGTTATTTTACAGGCTAAATGATTTCATATATGTAAAATATAGAACATCCCCTGGCACTTAGGCTCTTAACAAATGTGATGTATTATTGTATTTGATGTTGTTGCTATTATGAATTATAGCCTCAGTTCCTCGTACCTCTGAAGATTGTATTGGCTAAAAGGAAGTCAATCTAAACTAACAAATTACTGTAGAAAATTAAACAGAATGCTTGGTCTGTTTTTATTTTCCTGTAACACAGTATTTTTACAGAGAATTTCTAGAGACAATGTTCCCACCTAAAGCAAGAAATAGACTCTTACATTGAACACTGAAATTTCTGATTGAGCAGAAAGGTGCAGAAACATTAGAGCCGGGGGCACAAGGCAGATTTTTAGAGCCTGTGGTGTACTGTGTCCCTGATAAATTCAGCGAGGTGGACGTGTGCTCGGCCTCTGTCCAGAGCCAGTGAAGTTCTATCTTGCTGCCGTGGCTTCCCTTCTTTCCTCCTCTCCACTCATTTCTCTTTTAGTCTTAATTCTGTTCCATAGTCAAACTCTGTCTCTTCTTTGGTGAGGTGTGACTGTGAGGATGGGATAAGTTCCCTCTGTAGGCAAATATCCATAGCATTTATTTTGTGACCCTTGATAGGTTCTCTGGATAATTAACTGGCAATGCACAGAAGTAGAAGGGAATTCTCCATAGTGTAGCTGTTCTCAAAATAGCACTGGGAGATCTGTTAGGGACCTGGGGATTCTCTGTAAGAGTCTTTTTTATTTTGTGTTTTATTTTTAATTTTGATAAAATGTTTTGAAAATTAATATGAGCATTTTCTGAATCATCTGGATGACCATCTTATGATTGTGTATTGCTATGAAATTTCAGTACCCACCATAGACACTGTTGTATATTATCACTGTAGTTCTAAATGATCACCTAAAATATCAACATTAATTTATGTTATATTCCTCCAGCTGGGATCAGCAGAACCCTTGAGATTATCTTGGGACTCTGCAAATTCTTAAGTTTGAGAAACAAAAAGACAGAAGACTGAAGGGAACCAGAGTCCACATAAAATAAACATTAAAATGAATACGTACTTTTCAACGGAAGGTAGAAATTAGGTACAAAGAACTCTGGGTGAAATTTATGATGAGTATTAATCTTCATCATCAAATACATAATGAGGTCTAATTATGTATTAGAATTTGTTAAGTTTTGTCCATACAGAGACAAATAAAACTTGGCCGTTGCCCTCAAAGGTTTGACAACAGAAAGTAAGACAGTCACTAAATAGGACGTTGACTATAAGCAATGGAATAAAGGCATTTTAAAAGTGCAATGGAAAGTAACACAAACTTCTGCTTTAAAAAGAGTTGCAAGAAGCTTCAGAGTGAAGATACCATTTGAGTTGGGCTTGAAGGCTATGTGGACATATATGAGACATAGAAGGATGGGGGTGGAAATGAGGAAGAAGAGGATGTTCTAGCAAAGAAAATAGCAAAGAAACACAGAGAAGAAGACTTGCATCTTTAGGAACTAACAGGCTTTAGCATGGCCTGAGTTTCAGTTTAGTGAAGAACAGGACAAAGACCACAATTGAAAATGTACTTTGAAACCAGATTTTGAAAGATCTCCGACTCCCTATTAAGCAGCTGGATCTTTATCTTATTGGCAATAGTAAGCAGACAGAAGTTTTAAAGCAGGCTGGGACATGATACATATTTTTCCAGGAAATATTGATAATAGTCAATAGCGTGGAAGATGAATTAAAAGGGAGGAGAAACTAGTTAGTTAGAAGGTTATGACAGGGCTTCCCTGGTGGCGCAGTGGTTAAGAATCTGCCTGCCAACGCAGGCGACAGGGGTTCAAGCCCTGGTCCGCGAAGATCCCACATGCCGCAGAGCAACTAAGCCCGTGCACCACAACTACTGAGCCTGCTCTCTAGAGACTGCAAGCCACAACTACTGAGCCCGTGTGCCACAACTACTGAACCCTGTGTGCCTAGAGCCCATGCCCAGCAACAAGAGAAGCCACCACAATGAAGTAGACCCTGCTCGCCGCAACTAGAGAAAGCCCGCACGCAGCAACGAAGACCCAACACAGCCAAAAATAAATAAATAAAATAAATAAATTTATTTTTTTAAAAAAGGTTATGACAATAATCTAAGCAGTGGCAAAACCAATGAAAATCTTTGATTCAGATCTTACGACAGAATTGGAAGAGACAGAAACAAAACACTAATTGTATGGGGAAGAAAAATGAAGCAAGATTCTGTAGGTTCTAGTGCAGAGCCTGAATAGATTTGGAGGGAACTGACAATGAGAGATAGGAGATTCAACAAAGAAAAAAATTTTTGAGCTGCTGGTAGGCTGCGATGGGGAGGAAATGATGAAGGTTACTTTGGAAATGTAGAGTCTGACTTGCTTTGATTAATTGTGAAAGAACCTGCCTTTCTCTCCAGCTATGGTCCTTTCCTCGTATCTCATTCACTTTTCAACTCATTCCATTTCAGTTCAAGCCCCCAAATCCCCAATTAATCTGCTTTCTCAAAGACCAGCAAAATATTCCAATCACTAAAACCAGTGTTCTCTTTTCAGGCCTCAACCCACTTGCACTTTTACAAAAATTGAAGATAAGTATTGATCTATAGCTAAGGCAGCCATAAAATTTATTGTCTAAACAGGGACACTTCTGATTGTGCAAGAGGCACTATTAGTAATTATGTTGGGATAGTCCCGGAGAAACCAGAATGTTTGGTCTCCAGACAGTCAGAAATGTGCCAGGTCTGGAAATTGTCCCAGAACTGGCAAGTATATCATGAGAAACAGTAAGGCCACCCAAAGTTTATCTTGAATAATAGTGGAATAAGGAGCCTGATATTTCAAGGACAGCAAAATTTTTCCAGTCTCCATCAGCACTGGGCATGCTGTGGGGTTGGCTGGGGGGCTTTCCTGGGAAGGTCAGAGGAGCAAATGGAGGTGGGGGCAGGGAGGGGAGCATGATGGTTTCCAGGCATCCAGGCTAAAGCTAGTTAGTGGATGAAACTTAAAATACCAAAGACAACCTAACTTCCAATTTTGCCCAAAGTTACCCTAAGAAAGAAAAATCGGTCATATGAAGACAAATAATGGCTCCTGCATTCATAAACTGCTGAAGTGACACATAAATGTTGGAGTTCTAGGGGCAGGAAGAGATTCTAGACTCAGATGACTCCCCTTTTTTAAAAAGAACCACGGGGACTTCCCTGGCGGTCCAGTGGTTAAGACTTCGCCTTCCAATGAAGGGGGCGCAGGTTCGATCCCTGGTTGGGGAGTTAAGATCCCACATGCCTTGCGGCCCAAAAACCAAAAAACATAAAGCAGAAGCAATATTGTAACAAATTCAATAAAGACTTTAAAAAAATGGTCCACATCCAAAAAAAACCTTAAAAAAATAAATTAAATAAGAACTATGTAATAAACAAGGAGAAAACAAACAACAAGTAATGTTAAACATCTCTTGATTTTTGAGATCAAATGGCAGGTTTAGCACTAAGCTAGAATTACTCATGAATATTTCTATTTCTTAATTTTACAATGTCTCTCTGTGAAAAAGATACATATCTGCCTTATAACTTTATTTTTTAAATCAAAATGTTGTAATTTTTAGCTTTTAAAAGCTGTGTGTATAGAACCTAAGGATTAAAAACAACCATTCCTGGATTTGTACTACAAATTTTTATTTTTTCTAAAGTTTGACCATCAGGAAGATGTTTGTTATGCCTTTCCAATTTGCAGTTTTAAAAGATCAGACTTCTGCAGAGAATATTGATGTTTTAAAGTATTTCTAAAGTTATAGACCATCTGAAGAGAGTTTCTTACTGGGCCTAAGAGCCACTTCATTATCATTAAAAAAAAAAAAAAAAAAAGCAGTGCAAGCTTTAGACTTTGAAAAAGTACATTTTGCCAAAATACTGATAATGCTGACATATTTTGGTTTTGTGCCTTTGATTTGTGATAGAAAATGGTTTTTTTAAAGAAGTAATAGTGGTTTATATGTAATTGTTTTTCTACAACTAAAGAGCCCAAAATTATATTTTCTATTTTAGCAACTGATAGAATGTTAAAGCCAAAGTCCTTCTTTGAAATAATCTGCTTAGTCACACCATACACCCTTACCTGAAATTTATAATCCTATATGGCTATCATTTAACCTTTAAAAAGTGCCATTAATATTTTCTGAGCTACAAAGAAGTTGGCTACTCTTTCTGTTCAATGGAGGAAATAAGAAAAATAGACATATCAAGTGAGGACCAAAGTGAGAGAATAGATGAAAGGACCTGAAAATAACATTTACAACTGGTTCTATCTGATTGAATTTTACAACGGCCAGAGAGGGAAAAATGCAAAGTCCCATTAAGAAACAAGTTTAAATATGTGTTATGAATCTCCTAGGCTGGCTGTTTCATAATCTTAATTATTGAAGTATAGCATATAAAAGGCCTAAGCCTTTAATTAGAGTAAGTGGTATGGTAGCTTGAGCACCAGGAAAAAAAAAAAATCTGCTGATTGTGATTAAAAACAACAAAAGAAATAGATAAAGGACTGTGGTTTAGGGACATGCTTGAACTGTTAGGTTTGTTTGTTTGTTTATTTATTTATTTATTTAATGTTCCAGCTTTGTTCCAGAATGAAAGGAAGCAGATAACCAATGCAAAAAGCAAGTAAGGACCAGCAAAAGCTGGTCCTTTTGCTGAGATGGGGAAGAGAATATACCAGTGCTAACTGACAGTGTCAATTGGGCAAACCAAAATCATCTTTTGGATAAGCCTAAGAAATCCATTAAATATTATTAAATTGCTGTGAAATCTCACCTATTTGAAGCAGGCAAGATTTGTGATTTGGTTATTTGAAGTAGCCAAGAAATTTTATGACAGACCAGGTCTCTGGACTTGCTGATGCCTGAAGAGTGAGAAAAAATGAACTGTTTTTCCTTAATGATTAAGGAAAGCCAGGGTTGGATTAAACAGTAATTGAAATACTTTCACATCCACTGCCAAAGATATAATGAACTTAAATCTAGATATTTGTTTAACCATATTCTATGTTCTATCTGTTTTTTGGCAAATAATTTAATATAGTTAGCATTTTACATTTACTACTTTAGTTAATAATGATATTTCATAGAAAAAGGTTAATTGAATGCAATGTAAGATACAAGTTCTCAGATCTACCTATTTCTCCCTGGGGAAATCTAGTTGGTAGATCCATACAGTCAGAACCCAAGGTGTAGATTTGTTGAATAAATTGTAGCCATAGAGTCAGGAAGGAATAAATGAGCCTCCACAAATCTGTTTCTGCAAATCCAAATCTGAAATTGATGGGAACAATCAAAGAGATAGAGAAAACTTGCTTTAAGAAGTAAAACTCAATTTCCTCTATATCACTATATTTTTCGATGGTTTTCTGAGAATTCTGAATTGGTTTTCTATAGAAATAAAATTTTGAAGATTGGCTGTTATCAACAAATATCTTTTGTGCATCTACCATGTGCAAGTAAAACCAATTTTCTTTTAGCTACATCCCCATATTAGGATTCCACTGGCACTTTTCCTCTTTGTCTCCTTTTACTACCATGGATCTCCAGCCTTGAGATCTCAGTCCTCTTCAAAATTCCCCACACCTATATGTACAAATGTTTCAAATAAGTTCTTAAGTCATTTTTTTGTTTCCTCCAATGACTGAAGCCGTTTCTGTGCAAGAAGAGACAAAGCATCTCATGATTTCAGCTGGCATCTGAAACTAGTGAAGGGTCTGACATCAGTGCCAAGGGTGGGGTCAACTTACACTCTCAAGGTACCAACTCAGGTGATGGTGCTTTCCAGATGACTGGCATGCCTCAGTCACTCAAGAACCAGGGTTCTGAATGTGCCGTATGAAACTGTGCTACATCCTCCGGAGCCCTCAATTCATGGAAGACACTTGGTATTCTGTGACAGAAACGTCTTATACCCTCTACACCTCAAAGATATGTTTGTGTGCACCATCATTTTGTTCACTTTGTTTTATTTTTTGTTTTTCCTCTGTATGTTTCATGTACACTAAGTCAGAGGACAATCGGAGAGCTAGACCCTCAGAACTACCCTGTCTCTTTCAGAACTATGATGTCACTTTGACATCAGAACCATGATGTCACATAGTCTTGTTTGCCATAACCTCACTTCCCTTAGGATGCATTAATTCACAGACCTGCCTTCAGACTTGTGTGCAGGGGGGCCTTGAGACCAGTGTGACGTTTGACCATGATTCCTCACAAGATAGAGCAGTGTTTTATGTGCAGGGGAAGAAACACACGTACCAGGTGTGAACCATGCCCTCAGAGAATGTTCAGTCTACTGAACATAAGACATAGCAAATAATTATAGCACAAATTGAAAGTAATGCTGCCACACGAGTAGCCATGCGAAGAACTGACACAAATACGGACCAGCAAACACTATTCTCATGCACATTGGGTGTGGACATGGTGATCAATTTCAGGTGTACACAAGGAAGAAAGGCTTAGTCTGATCTAAGGTGCAGGGCTCCAAGCAGGTGGTTTTGCGGGGAGAACTTCTACCCTATTCCTACTCTCCTCACCTTCTTTCTCTTCCCCACTGGGGTCAGAGAACAGGAGTTTTACTGGGCTCCATTTCACTAATAGGAGTGGGGACTTTCCCCTCAAGAAAACCTCACAGCACTCCCACACTCTTTTTCTTTCAGTCTCTGAGCTTTTGTGCTGTGGGCTGACTCTAATTTCCTGTCTTTGGATGTGTAAGAGAGCTTGGGTCTTTGTCCACTTTGTGAGGGGGGGACCAATTCTTTTTCCAATGACATTGTCCTTTCTTGCATTCACCTGAGCGGGAGCCCTTCAGTGGAGTCAACTCAGCCAAGCCGCCCAAGCCCCTTGTGCCCACTTATCACCCTGGACGAAGCGGGAGTCTGGTTGACGTACTCCATGTTCACCCAGGCTGGAAGAGCTGCTTTCTATCCATGGGATATAGGGAATAGGAAGCTTTGCTTATGTAAACACATGAACAATAAAAAGAAGAACTCTGTAAGTGAATTTCGGGCCCTGCATTTCAAGACAAAGGGCTTCTGAAGTTTTGACCCTTTTAAGTTCAGTTGCTTGTTAATCTCACTGTGAGAGGAATGCAGAAAATCAGAAATGCATAAATAAGAAGATGTTTGGAGGACATCGTTACTCAAAATGTATGTATTTTTAGAAAAATGTAGCTTTTAAAAAAAAGCAATTCCATACAGGAATTATAACTAAACTGAAAAGACCTTAGACTTTTAGCAGCCTATAAGAAATAGCTTTTATATTAGTTGAGTATCAATAAACTCAAAGCAGATGAATTAAGTTCCTTAAAATTATAAAAGCTGATTCTTCTTATAACTCAGTGAATTTTACAAAGAACAAGTGTCTCATGTAAGGAGTGCTTTGTAAAATGTGTCTCAGTTTTGTAAACTGCTCCTTGGCCTCCAGAATTGGAGAAGAGTTTCAGATTTTTATAAATGCTCACCCTGTTTAAAATCCAGGTTTACTAAATTCTGCTTCAGACATAAATTAATTTTAATATTTTAAAAAATCATGCCTATTGGACTAGGAAAATAATGTCTTTCCCATCAGAAACTATGTTCAGACTTTAAGGACTCAATATCATCAAAATGTCAATTCTCCTCAAATTTATCTACAGATTCAGTACAATGCCAACTAAAAAAAATTTTTTTTCATATAATTTGACAAATTGATTCTAAAATTTACACAGTAAAATGCCAAGGAAGGTGGGGGCTTACTACCAGATATGTCGAACCTTACTGTAAAGCAAAGGTAATTAAGACAGCATGAGATTTGTCTGGAGACAGACAAATAGACCAAGGAAGCAGAATGGAAACTACAGAAATAAACTCTCACATACAGAAATCTGATCATTAATGAATCATTAATGAAATGGTACTTGGACTTCAATGGTAAACTGTTTATAAATGGTGTTAGCACATTTAGTTATAGATACAAAATCATAAAAATTGTATTTCTACTACACATCCTTTACATGTGTAACTTTAAGGTAGATTGAAGAATTACATATTTCAGGCAAAACCACAAGCTTTTAAAAGACAATATAAGGAATATCTTAATTACCTCAGAATAGGACATTAAAAAAAGACATAAAAGAACTAACCATAAAATAAAGATTGATAATTCTACTACATTGAAATAAAGAAGCTCTGATCATGAAAACAAACCACTAAAAAGTGAATGGACAAGCCTCAAATAGGAAGAATGTGTTTGCAAAACACAAAACCAACAAAGGTTTGGTATGAAGAGCATATAAAGGATTCTTACAAATGAATTTTTTTAAATGACAAAAAATGTAGCAATTGGCAAAAGATAAGAATAGGAGTTTCTCAGTAAAGGAAGCACAATGAATGCATAACATATGAAAACATGCTCAAACTCATTAGCAGTCAGAGAAAAGCAAGTTAAAACTACAATAAGACAGCATTTCCCATCCTCCTGAGGGGCGTACATCACTATATAGCAGAGCACATATCTGACTTAGCTTTTTGTGCCGTAGCTTTTCCATTCTGAAGATGAGGATAATTCTTTTCACCCATGTTTTCCACAGTCTGCTCTGTTATTCTACCTTCTTTCAAATTCTAATACCCTACCTTTTCCATTACCTCCTTTCTTTTCACCCTTATATCAGTTTCTAATGAATTTAACAGGAACCAGGCATTTCTGTTCAACTTGTACAAACTTGTGAAAACATAAAACGCATGGAAATGGAAATGGAAATTTCAGGCCACCAGATGTCTTTATGCATAAACATAAATAATACTGACATAAAATTGACCCTAGCCTACCTTTTAAGTAGGAAAACACTCTCCTTTAATCCAACCCGGGTAATTATGGATGATTCATTTGCAACTAATTTGCTGAAAACCCAATTCAGAAAATGCTAACAATACATATATTAAGCCTTAAGTTAACAGATGACATTCAACAGAAATCTGTTCATTCTGATACTGTTCTTCTAAGGAAGTCTTTAGACTGTGTTTCCTAATCAGTATAATGAGCTTTCTGGAATTTATGAAAACTAAGCCTCCTTTCAGCTCTAAAGTTTCAGCTCTGTGTTTTCACTATTAAGGATTGTTTACTTCTATAATGACAGACTGAACAGCTATTATGGGTCTCCATCTCTCTTTCCCATCCTGTCTGCTTCTGTGTGTAACTGATGTTCTTTCTTTCTGCATTTCTTTCTCTCTGTCTCTCTCTGTCTCTCTTCTTTTACTCTAGCTCTTGTTGTCCCTCACACTACGGCTCTTTCACTCACTCCATGACAAAAAAAAAAAAAAGTTAAACCAACTAAGACAATTCTACTAACTCTCTAAAAAATAATCCTCACAACACTAAAAAGCACTACTAACGTTCTTCATTATACAACACCTAGTTACAAATTTAACAAAATAAGTGTAACCCATATTCCTACTTCTAACCATGATATATTTTCACTTATACAATGATACACATTCTCTTGTAATGAACAAATCATCAATCTTCCTGTTATTAGAAATTAGCTTCCCCATGTCTTCCAGTAATCTTTAGGAGTTCTCAAAGTAATTGCTCACAACCTGGTCTGTCAGCAGGAGACCAAACCTCCCTTACATTTTACTTGCATTTTGCTCTGGCTCCCTGGGAAGCCATCTGGGGAAGCTTTACCTCTCATCTGCCCTTCTTGAGAAGTTCACTGACCCTGCAAGATACTGATTCCAGATGCTGATGAAGTCCCATCCTTGTGATGACAAAGAATCTCCAGGCTCCAGGTAGAGGTGGAGAGAATGGCTTCCTCTCTAACACATCCCATACTTCATTATCCGGGCAACGAGGTAGTTCTGCTTCTGTGCTCATCTCACTTCTTCATGAAAAAAAGCCTGGCCAGGTTCTGGTCTTCTCTAGGGTAACCCAAGGCCCACTCGCAGTTCAAGGGGCATGTGTGGAACAGACCCCTTCCCATGAGTGAAGGATAGAACCTCATGTTATTCTCCTAAATTCTATCCCCACTTAGAACTTCAAATCCCTCCTCCCGTGCTATCCTCCTATAATCCATCTCCCATGTTATTTATTCCCCTAAAATCTGTATATTCTCAACTTTGAATTTAGAATTCTCCCTGCCAGGCCTGAAAGATGCTCCTTCCTCCCCCACACCCAACCATTCTAGTTTAAAACAATGGGTACAGCAGAAATTAAACACGACATTGCAAATCAACTATACTTCAATAAAATTAAAAAAAAACAACAAACAAAAACAATGGTTTCCATGCATTTCAAAGATATAAGCACATCCGGGAAGAAGATAAGGTCCCAGCCCAACCATTCCTAGGGAGCTCGTTAAATAATTAATCAGATGGTCCCATCAGACATGGAATTTGAACCAGTTGAGTGATCTTGGTGGAGGATACTGTTTATCACCCCTAAATGAGAGAGAACCCTACATTTATCTGCCTTACTTCAAGGTCTACTCCACATATATCTTCCCATCTACCTATCTCAATTCTCTTTTTCATTCTCTACATTGCTATATATTTTTCTGACTGCATAAGTACAGTGTAAAACATTTGAAAATTGCACAAAAATATAAGAAAAAATGTATAAATCAGTTTGAAATGTTATCACACTGGGATGACCACTGTTAAGATCTTGGCATCTCTATTTCATGTTCCACTTGTATGCAAATACAGATTGATTTTACATAAATGGGATCATATCATACTTCCTGTGTACATCTTTGAAATGTTTAATGTTGTCTTTTTTTACTGCCCCCACTCTGTAAATGCTCTTATCACTTTTTTCATTCCTCATATCATTCCCTGAGAATTGTTTTTTGTGGGTATTTCTTCCTCTCTCTCTCTCTGACTGCAGAATTGCCTAAGAATGAGAACGCAAGCATTCATGTACCCACCACCTCACTAAAACTAAAACATTACGAAGACAGCTGATACCTCCTCCTCATCCTTTCCCAAGTGGCACCCCGCTATACATGTATTAACCACCATCCTAATTTGGTGCTTGTCATTCATGGCAATGAATCTTTAACTGTGTGCCATATACCTCTTTATCCCTCAACAATATATAACACCATCTTATATGTTTTTAACCTTCATGAAAATGGTCATATTTTATGTATTTTCCTGGAACCTCTCTTTTTTTCACTTAATGTGGAAATGAGTAACTCTAGTTTATTCATTTTTGGTGTTTTGTATTCTGTGACTACACATCTAGTTATTTATCTATTCCCCTGCTAGGGGACATTTATACTGTTTTCAGCATTTTGCTATGTTGACGTATGTTGCTGTGAATATTCTTTCCAGGTTGAGAGGTGGTACAGCACCACAGTTTGGGGCATGGATTCCAGTGTCAGACTGCATGAATTTGGTATATGGCAGTCCACTCATTAACTAAGCAAACTTGGCAAAGTTATTTAATCTCTCTGGGCCTCAGTTTCCCATTTTAAAATGGAGATAATAATATCTACTCCACAGAAATATTAAGAAGAATACTAGTAGGTCAAAAATAGTCAAATATCAGCATTTTCATATGGTGCAACCTAATTAATGAGTTACTAATACAACATGCTTATAATTGCACCTTTACAGTAAATACTCAGTAAATGTTAACTGTGATGACAATAATGATCATGATGATGATGCCTCTCTGTGTATTTGTGTATCAGAGTTTCTCTGGCCTACGGATGTGTGAATAGAACTGCTGGGTCACGGATCGCTATAAATTCAACCTTTACTTCCAAAATATTCTGCAGAGTTTTCCTATCCAAAATATTTTTTATCTTTCCATATATTTGGATATTCTTTACTATATTTCAATAAGGTTTTATAATATTATTCATAAAGGTTATTAAGTTTTTCTCCTCCTCCCTCCCTGCCCTTCCTCCTCTCCCTTCTTCTTCTTCTCCTGTCAATAAAATATTTTTAAATTATACATTCTAGATATTGACTTCTGATATATAACAATTCATTTGATGGGGGGGTGGTTTAATATTCCATATTCAAAGGCTCACATCCTCTGATATTAAGGGTAGAGAGAATTCTGAGTATCTATTCAGGTCCTGTGACTTTTTCATGTTTCTGGAAGATTAGCATGACCTTCCTGAGTCAATGATTAGACAGTCAAATGATTAGATGCCATCTTTGCTCTCATGAGTCAGAAAAGCTCTTTGCCAATCTGTTTCTAGGACTGTCACCCAGAGCCCTTGGACACTGTTCCTTTGGCTTTCCTTTAGCACACAAAGGTACTGCTCTAACTCTGTACCCAGAGGCCCAGAGGCAGCCCTTGGCTTTATTTGCTCAGAGCTCCCAACCCTCCTCCCAGCTGGTCCCAGCAACCACAAGTGGTGGTTAATTGAGCTGCCATCTTCCCTCAGTCTCCTTCCTTTACGCTTTATTTTTCTCTTTCTAGTCAGCGGATCAAGAGATTCACTCCATTGCATAACATGAGTTCTTTTAGTACCAAGAACAAGGTTCCACCTAAGAACAGATACATACTATTAAGAATGGCCAATTAAACCAAAATTTCATTAGTTATGTAAGCAATGATATGACCTAGAAATTTATTAATAATGGGGGAATGCTAAGTTAATATAAGCAATTATTAATAAAGAGCATTGTGAATAGTTTCGGGACAATGCATAGTAAACAATTTAATGCCAAATGACTAAATATTAAAATTAAGTAAATTAATTAGAATTATAAAAGAGAGAACTACAAAGAGAATTTCCATAAGATAAGACAGAGTAGAATATTTTTCCAGAAATATATGCATAATATTTGAAAGAAACATAACTATTTAAAATGCAATTCTTTTGGTTCTCTTATGCTATTGATTATCCCTTCTCTCTCTTTTTTTCCTATCTCCGTTTTTTCCCTCTCTGCTGGACCTTTCCCATCAGCACTGAAATCTAATTTAGTATTTGCCATCCTTAAAAATAAGAACAAAGCTACTGCCTGCAACTGTTGTTTTCTCTCCACTTTTCAAAGCCAACTTTTTCAAAAGCATTAATCACGGTTTTTGTCTCCTCCTCTCCACCTCGTTATTTACTCCTAGCCCATTTCATGATGGCTTACCAAAGTCACCCACTCTACACCAAGATGGCATTCGCTGAGGTCACTTGCCATCTTCCTCAGGGCGCCTCTGAGTCCTCATCTCTCTGAACCTCTCAGAAGCATTTGCTCCATGCTTCACAGTACCACCCTCGTGCCCTCCTCCTTCCCTCCAGCTCCACCTCCCGCAATCTCCTTTGTCAGCCTCTGCCTTGCTCTCTAGCTGCAAAATTCAGCACTTTCTTTTTCATTCTGGGCACATACCTTTTCAATTCCTAGAACATTCTAGACTCTTTCCCTCTTCTTGGAAGGCTCTTCTCTAGTTTTTCACATGGAAATACCTACCCAGCTTAAATGCTACTTGCAAGGGAGGCCCCCTCTGACCTTTCAGCCTGGTTAGGTCCACCTTTTATATATTCTCCTTGCAACCAGTGATTGTCCTTCATTAAATATACGTATATGATATTATCCTACATATATATGATATATATGTAGGATATTATCCTACTATAATTTTGACAAAATAAATATTTATGTAAGAAGGCGTTGGATGTTTGTCACAACTAAATTCTAAGCCCCATAAAATCATAAACTATAACTTTCTTATTCAGTCCCACATCTCCAGAATTAGCATATAGCTAGCATAGCAAAATATTTCTTAATTGAATAATTGGATTAAAAAATATTACACATATAGCCCATACAGAAAAGAACATGTGGAATGAAAACTAAAATGAAATTTGCCTCCTTACAGAAAGAGATCAGTTGGAAGCTTTCCTTGGATTGAGAGCATCCTTTGCTGTGAAGGGAAATGGATCTTAAGTCTGGATGGTATCCCACTAATACTGGTGTAATTTGCCTCATGGGTCACATCGTTGAGTTTTTAAAATATTTCAGTATACTGTCATATCTAAATGGAAACTTTTTTCTGAAATTGGCTATATTTTCATGTGAGTGCCATCATTCCTGAAGAAAAGGTAAGATGCTTTCCCATTAGTATGATTTAACATTTTGAATAACAATTAAAAATTATAAGATGAAAGAAAAAAGTCAATGTAGATTAACGAGAATATTTAATAAAAGACTTTTGTGTGTCATTGCTTATAGGTAGTGTATGTTCTTCCTTATTGTATGATGGGAAAACCTCACCCTGTACCACAGGAATCTATGATGATTCTGAGCCTGAATTCTAGATACTGTAGCTTCCCAAGAGAGAGCAGACAGTTATACCATTCTATGGGCTATTTCCAACTGGGCTGAGATCTTTCTGAGACTATTCTTTGGAGAACTATTCAGCCCTGGGAAAGGATTATGTAACCTAATAGGTTCATTTAAAAAATTTTATATAGCTCTCAGAAATAAAAAAATGTTCTTACGTGTAGTCATTAGACAAGGATCATAATCCTCATTGGTAATATGTGATACTTAATAACAGCTGTATATTAGCTCTGCTAAATGGCTTGTAAGATGTTAAAATTCATTCTATGAATAATATAATAATATGATTTTAAAACAAGTAGAAAATGACAGAAAGATGGGAATAATGAGAATGCAGTATATAATCTTCAAGGGAAAGTTATAAATATGGATTTAAACCAGAGATATACAGATGTTTTTATATCCTTATGCCATAATATAAATGTCAGAGGCTCCACGTCCTAAATTATCATTACTGCTGCTTTTGTCTTCTTTTTGCCTAAAGAATTTGAAAGCCACTATTTCTTCCTCTGTTTCTAAGCACTTACCTCGCGGTGGGCGTGCTGTATTAACTGAGGTGACGGGGGTGCCTGTAATAAGTCATGGCTTCTCTGCTCTGTACACTGTGGATCAGATACGTATTTTATAAGCCTCAGAAAGGTGGTATTGAGCCAACTTCTTACACAATTACCCAACAGCAGAACATATCTAAAATATTTCAGAATATCAGCTAGTTATCTCTCTTCCCTCTTCTCGTTCTTTTTTCCCTTCTTCCCTCCTTTCTTTCCCCCTTCCTTCCTTCCTTTGTTCCTCCCTCCCCCTCCCTCCCTATCTATCTAATCTATTTATCAACTGTCTCTATCTCTCTCCCCAGCCCCCCACCCCGTTTCAATCTCTCCCTAACATACTGTTTCTCTTTGTAGTACTCATCTCTACCAGCACTGTCTAAGAGACCTTTCTGTGATGCTGGTGATGTTCCCTATCTGACAGTAGCCACTAGTCACACTTGAGCGACTGAGCTATTTCAAATTATTCAGCACTTGAAATGCAGCTAGTGCAACGGAGAAACTGAATTTTAACTATAATTTTAATTAATTTAAATTTACATTTAAATAGCCACATATGACTAGTGGCTAAAATATAAATATGAACAAAATGCAACCCTGACCTTTGGAATATCACATTCAAGTGTGCTTCTACTGACAGCATCCTGAACTGGATATTTGGAGGTTTACTGAGTTGGAAAATATAATGTTCCTCATCACACATGAGTTTGACAAACTAAAAAGATAGTAGAAAGTCAAGACAGATAAGGCAAACTTATATATTCATAAATTAAGAGACTCAAAATAGCAAAAAAAAAATGCATTACCAAAAAATTTATTAAATAACAAAAATGAAGTAAATAGGTTTAGATCAAGACATTTGTTTTCACAATGTTTTATATCCTCCTTGAAATAAATTTTATTGACAGGGTTCTGACTGGGTTCTAGGCTGAGCTCTTCTGTCATCTAGCTGTGTGACACCAAACAACTCACACTGATTGCTCTCCACGAGCCTTGAGTGGCTAAAACTAGGAGTGAGGTCCATCATCTATAAACAACCCCTGCTACAAGATTGCAGAAGTCAAGCTCTTGGAGATTGTTTCCATGACATCTTTAATTTAATACATAGCTTGCTTGTGTTTTAAATATTAATCTAGAGGTGTGGAAGAAATACTTAATTCTTCTCCATGTCTTAGTCTTTGCAGTATTTTTAATAGAGATGTTAAACAAAATATTAGATTGTTGCGGGAAAGGTAGAGACAGATAAGGAGAGAGAGACAGAGAAGGCTAAACTGAAACTATAATTTTCAATTGCATACAACTCTATTTTTTTTTCCAGAAAGATAGTCTTCAAGTACAACTGTGTGTGTTGATACAGCATGGTCTTTCATCGTATAACCAAAATGATGCCCCTAACGAGCATGGGATCACAATGCCTTTATTGGTTTACAGAAGCTCTTTATAGTTCCCACTAAAAAGATGGCCTTTCGAGAATATGCTCTGAGTGTTTTCTAGAGCAGAATCTTTTTAAAGAATTTTTTGTGTAGTCTACATCCATCTTGCTTTCTTAGAAAATGTTTCATAAATATTTAGGAGCTAAGGTCTGGTGTGGTGACTAGATTATTGTTAAGGAAACTAACCTATGTTTACTTAATAAAACGATACCGTGGTTCCCAGAGTTGGGGCAGCCCACAAGTCGTTTTTTTCTTATAATTTTGATTAATTGTGGTATTTAATTTCCCTTTTCCCAGCCATTGAATACCTCAAAGAGTTATTATTTATTCTTTCCCTACTTTCAGGAAAGATTTATAGTGGGCATTAAACACATTCAGTAATTGTGATAGTCACTTTTGTAGATGGAAAGCCTAATTCGATTGTTCCTGTATAGAAAAGATGTTCAGTCAATTCTCTATTATCCCCACTAATGGATGGAAGCAATCGAGCAGATAATTTAAGTCACCAAATGGACCAAAATCCATTTTATATTTTATTCTGGAATATGCTTTCATATTTACATTTGAATGTAGGCATGATTGATGTTCAGCCATTCAACCGAAATGATGAAAGCAAACATGTGGAAGGTCTATCAGGAGGAGCAGGAATGATGCCTGGGTCAGACCTGTCTCACTCTCCTCAGTATTCTAACCTTCACAATTCATTGCTGAAAATGGAATGCATCACTTAACATACTGATGAGAAACAGGAGGCTGGAGCAGAATTTCCTTCTCTCTAAGTTTCTGGCTCAGACCTTTTCTGGGACAGAGAGACAATTAAGCATTCTGGTTTAGACCATTTCTTTTCCAGTTTCTGCTGGAAGACAAAGGTTTAATTACTCAATGGCAGATGATAACGCCAGTAAGATTCTGTATCTATACCACTTTGAAAGGCAATTGAAGAATCCCCTTTGCCATGATTTGTTTCCACTTGTTAAATATTTCTGTAACTACATTGCACAATGCAGAGGCTTGTTTTCTTTCTTTCTTAGCCTACTGTAATAGGGTAGCCATCACTGTAGGAATTTCACAAACTCTACAGAGGATGCTGCTAGTGTGTTTAATCCGTTCACACACGTGTACATTTATTACTTTGCTAATGAGAATTTTTGGTTTTACTTTGCCAATATCAAAATTGTAATAATAAAACGATTATATATTTAAATAAAACGAGATGTCTTTTATCATTTGGGGGGAAGTGAATTTCAGAAGTGCCAACATACCTTCACAAGTCTATTAAAAAATAAATTGTTATTGTGATAACATGGATACACCCACACACAACTTCCTTAAAGATTGTTTCTTGCCAAGAAATAGGCATCAAAAGTGACTCTTCAATGACTATTCATCCCTAACTTTGTGGAGAAAGGAAAATTATAATTTGTCTATTTTTGTCCTTCCCTAGTATTAATACAGATTGATACAAATATGGTAGATTTGCCCATACATCTTCTCCCTGAGGAAGTCAATTATTAATATCCTCTAATAACCTACAATGACTGCAACTTAATATATAAATTTCACTTAAAACCTGGTGACTAAATATTAAGGTCTATGGTTAAGCAATCCATAAATTCATAAATCAGACTGATATTTAATCCTTTGCTAGCTGGTTGATTACAAAAAATTTTCACTGGACTTTGCCTATGATGATGCTACTTGCACACATTTCCTTTATCATGAGAACAGGTTCCAGAGAAAATGTTGCAACCCTGTCAGCTGTGTCCCTTAATGTTAATTTCAATTTTGTTCATAATATCCCTGGGTCTCTTTATCTTAATTATATAATTTAATACTGACATAACCATTTTTTAATTATTAAAAAAACTGAGGACAGTTACATGGCAACTCACACAAAAGGAAGATCTAACGGTCACTTATTTTTAGCTATTAGAGCAGAAACAGACCTTGGGTGTAATGAGTTAAGATAGCATATTTTAAAAATGGATTTTAGAAAGTACATTAAATGAAGTTAGTACAGTACTTACATAGTTAAGCATTTTAAATTAAGCACATCAGGCAGGCATAACCAAGGAATTAATGGATTCTTCATTATCAATATCTACTGATAGTTACTCTATGTTCATTATGAATTTGGGGGTGATGAACATGCAAGAGATGCATTTTGTGTTTACAAAAGCACGAGTATAAGTGAATGATTATACACATGAGGATCTACTTTTGGTTGTTTTGGGGGTTTTTTGGTTATTTTTTTGGCCGCACTGTGAAGGATGCGGGATTTTAGTTCCCCGACCAGGGATGGAACCCGTGCCCCCTGCAGTGGAAGCGCAGAGTCTTAACCACTGGAATGCCAGGGAAGTCCCAAGAGGACCTACTTTTGAATGAAGAATACAATGTATATTAACCTATTACACTTGTCTTTAAAATGTATTATATTGAAATCCAGGTTACAACAGGGAAGAGGTTGACTTCTAAGTAATTTATAGAATTTTAAATGTTTCCCAGAGTCTGTTAGGGTAAATGAAAGACTCTGCTGTAATACAATGCATGCAAAATAATACTGGTTTCAAATTTTAATTGAAAAAAAATTGTTCTATATGAATAGAGAGAATGAGTAACAGAATAATTAATGACATCTGAAAATAGTAGCATAAGGTTGATAACCATCTGATGTATTTTTGAGCATTTTAGTTTTGACCTTGCTAAGATTAAGTTGTAAGACTCTTCTTGAAAATTTGGTCTCAATTCTATGTAACTGTTAGACTGCAATAAATCTGATTCAGAAAGAAAATTAATCATGAGAATGTTAGAGTCTTTCTAAGCAGCACTGTTTAAAATATTTGAAATTTAGTTGTGGGATTTTTTTCATTGTAAAATATAATAGGAAAATGGTATATAGCAAAGCTTTCCACAATCCTCTGTAAATGTAGTAAAGATAAGCCATTTAAATTATAAAAGTAGAGCCAAAATAAATATATCTATTGTAACTATAACACTATATAATACTTATACTTTTGTCTTGTCTGTGTTATTTATCTTTATATTCCCAGCCTGACTCATTGTTGGCCTCTAATATATATGTATTAATTAAATAAAAATATCACCACATATGGCTGGAAACAAACCAAATAGGAACTCAAGGCCTTCAGGAAACAAAGAATTTTGACTGGGGTGATGCAGGCTTCTTTGTGGAAATGAGATACTTGAGTTGGGCATTGAAGGACAAATAGGTAAGGACAAGGAAAAACAATAATGACATTTAGTTTTCAAAACTTTTGCTTTTTACTTCTAGAAAACTATTTAAATATATTTCTGCAGGAATATAATCCCCAAACACTGTTTTCCACTAGATAAATCTACTCTCAGCAAATAAATAGTGTTAAAAACAAGACAACAGGCCCAAAATGGAGTCACTTATGATAAGTCCCATGTCACAAACCGAGACTTCATTACGGTTTCGGTCCCTTCAAGAAATAGAATCTTAAGCCAGTCAATCAGGAATCACCTAATTGACACTAGTTAGCTAATCTGCCTGACAGATCCTGCCATCCCCTCAAGGAAAGTGACGTTGTCATAACCAATCCAATTTTTTTGTCTAGTGTAACTTCCTTGTTCCTGCTCTCTTCTGCCTAATAAAAGTCTTTTCATTTTGTACAGCTCCTTGGAGCTCCTTTCTATCTGCTAGATAGGATGCTGCCCGATTTCATGAATTATCGAATAACACCAATAAGATCTTTAAAATTTAAAAATTTACTCAGTTGAATTTTGGTTTTTAACAAAAGGCATTTGATTTCTAAAAAGAAAAAACAGTAATAATTTTTGATCAATGGAGATAAGGAGAAAAGAACACATTTCTGATACATCCTCAAAGAAGAAGTAGAGACAAGAAGAAACAGAGTCACAGATGTAAAGAACAAACTTTCGGTTACCAAGGGGGATGGGGGGGTGGGATGAACTGGGAGATTGGGATTGACATACATACACTACTATGTATAAAATAGATAACTGAGAACCTACTGTATAGCAATAAATAAATAAATAAATAAAAATTTAAAAATAAAGATAGAAACAGTCATTAAAAAAAAAAGTAGAGACATATAATAAATTCCAACTAAATATAAACCAATTCCTGTCCTGAATATTACAAGGCCAGTTCTTGCCTATCCGTCAATCCCCTCAAAATTCAGAGGGGAAGAAAGAGAGGAGTTGACATTTATATATCATCTCACCCATTATTTCATTTAATTCTAACAATTAATAATATAATAATATTAATACCCTAATAATTATAGGGTATTTTGTACTCATTTAAAGGCTCAGAAACTTTAAGTAACTTGCCCAGGAAGACATAAGTGGCGGATCAGAAATTCAAACCCAGAAATAGGAACCCAAAGCCAAGGCCTTTCTGCTACAACATTCAGTGCTACTAGAAAGAATGGAGCTCAATAATTATTGAGAAAGTTTTATTTATTTTCTGAAAAACTAATTAAAATTATGCTTATCTTTAATAAATAGTTTCACAGTAAGATAAATTAACTATGTTGAATAAATTAATTAAAATTCAGAAAAATAGACAATTGAGAGAACTTCTGGATATTAAAATTTAAGTGTAATTATAATTTTAATTATATCTACATTTCTATTTTAAATTAATACATTTGTTCACTAAATATATATTGAATGTCCCCTATGTGCCATATACTGTATTAAGGACTGGATATACCATTATGAATGACACCATTTCTGCCCTTGAGAAGTTCATAACTTGGGACTTCCATATTTTTAGTTTTGCTTAATGGGAAATTTGTTGCTATGGAGATCAGCATGAGACAAATGTGAGCAGATTTAAGAGCATGGTGTGATTCTGAAGTAAGAAGATAGTTCCATAAGCCACACAGGAATATTTATCTCATTACATCATAATCACACTGGGTGCCTAATGATTTATTTTAACTTGTTTCTGCTAATAGGCTCTCAGAAACCCTTCCTACTTTCACCTTGCTTTTCTTCCTCATTTTCTCATCACTCAAGCTCTACCCTTCACTCACTTTTTGGATTCCTATTTGGATTTGTGAAACATTTTTCAGACCCCTCCCCCAAGGTCAACTCCGCTGTCCTTTTCAAACATTAATGCATTCTTTTTTTTTTTTTAATTTATTTATTTAATTTATTTATTTTTGGCTGCGTTTGGGTCTTTGTTGCTGCGCGGGCTTTCTCTAGTTGCAGCGAGCGGGGGCTACTCTTCGTTGCGGTGCGCAGGCTTCTCATTGCGGTGGCTTCTCTTGTTGCGGAGCAAGGGCTCTAGGCGCGTGGGCTTCCGTAGTTGTGGCTCGCGGTAATGCATTCTTTTGCAAAGCCTCACAAGCATTAAGAACTCCTCACAAGTATGCATAAAGTTTTAAGACTAGCAGTAAATATAAGAGCCAGGATTGGGTGCATATATATGGACAAAAAAGGGCATCTGTCATAAACATATTTTAATTAAGAAGTATTTTAACTTGATTGAAAAAGTACTGTTTTCTTTTTTTTTAATCTGCCAGCACGAAATATAGTGCCTGATTTTATAGTAATATACCTTATTATGATTAAAATGAAATTCTATCTATAGTGGCTAATCTTTTTATTTTAATTACAAAATACAGAAACTGAAGGAAGCAAAGAGGAAAAAAAGGGGGACTTTTATTATCTTATCCATTATCCTATACTGGACAAGAACAATGCTTTTCTAGAAGAGATTTCCTTGCTGGGGAATGTCTCATTACATTTGCATATACTGCTCTACGGCTGCATCCAAAAAGGTGCCCATTCACTTCACAAAAGAGGTGTTTCATTTACTTCCAATCACCAAGGTAATTCCGTTGGCCTTTGGGTCACTTGTTTCTAGAGCCTTCCTCCATTTTGACCATCTACTTTAAAATATATATATATATCTCTCGTATCAGTTAAGGACCGAGAGGTGACAAAACAAATCCATCTACATGACTGGAAAAACGTGTAGCATACATTTTCTACTGAATTTGGGCTTTTTCCCTCTGTAACAGACAGCTCTTTGTTATTATCACACAAATGTCTAATGTCAGACACAAAGTATATTTCAAAATTTGACAATACATCCCACCTTTTAATATTTTTCCGTATACCAAGGAAATTTCAATAATGAGATAAAGATAACGTCATAAAATATAGATACATAAAAAGCAAATATTTTCTTTTATTTCCTTGGGTATTTAAGCCCCTCTTATGCATTTATAAAATGGTTCCTTACTCTGGCTTAAGTTATACAAAACACGTGCACACAAAGATATAGACACACAATCACAGAAGCATGCTACAGCCTCAGTCCTAATTTTCTTCCGGCTTTACATTTACTTGGACAGGCTTTAGCCACCTTTAATGCAAAGGACCTTCAACTTTTTTCCACTGGTGTTTATTTTATTAGAATAGACGAATCTACAGACCACTGTTCCTTACCTATCCCTGATTGCACTGGGAAAAGAAAAAAACCGGAATTGGGGGAAGAATGGAGATATCCTTGATAAGGAATAAAATTACCTTTGATGAAATATAATAAAGAAGTCTGTTTTTTCCTAAATATTACAAATTAAATATTTATAATAGAAATGTAAGGATAAACTAGTATAACAATAAAATATATGATCAGTTTCTAAAACCTAGAAGACTTTCATGGACCGCTATGAACCACAGTCATCGCTTTAGGAAAACTATTGCTAGTAACTTTGTTTCCTAGCAATTTGTCATTGTTTATTCCTTTGTCTATGGCCAAAATTTTCAACTCTACTCTTCTATGAAAACTTTTCATAAAATACTTTTAATGAAAATGTACAAACTAGCAATTTTATATTCCAATTATACACTCAAATTTTAGATATTGAGAAATTAAGAAATTAAATAGAGACTTCAAGGGAGTTGGAAAATAGAGTTAACTTGTAACTGAATATATTTCATTTCATTAACAATCAAAATGTGATACTACTTCTAATCTAGATGATAATAACTATAAAAATTGTTGCTTTTATTTTCTCTTTAACAAAGGCTCCTAAGTCTCATTTTCTAATGCTAATCTCCTCCATCATGTAAACTTACTTTCACTGGTCCTTTGGTCCTTTATTCTTTTAAGATAAATGGTAGCTGTAGGAAGCTATCCGATTACCTCTCAGGGATTCTATATTTTAGACTGAAACATTGCTAAATAAGGGTATGAGATGGGAGTTCCATACATAATGAAATAGTGGGAGAAGAACTGACTATTGTTAACTAAGAAATGCCTAGTTATGTGAGAGAAATATCAAAAACAAAGAGAACAATTAAAATTTAAAAGTAGACATGGGATCTAGTTGAAAGAACCGAAACTACATTATTAGCTGAGAAAATGGCTGAACTTGAACTTGAGTAGACAAAGAGCTATGATTTCAAATAATGTGTTTTTTTCTTAAAAATAATGGAAAAAAGGAAATGGGAATTTTCTACTGAGAAATATTTTCATATAAAAAGTGAATAGAAGCTGTCATTCTAGGAGAGTGTATTATTTAGGAATCTCTCAATGTAATGATAAATTAAACTCAAATTGTCTTAAACAATGAAGGGAAATCACTGGCTCAGACGACTTGGTCAAGTGGCACAATGATGTTACCAAAGACAGATTTCTTCCATCTCCACAGTATTATTTCAATCCAAAACTGGCTTTAACTTTAATCTAAACCTCTCCTTCTGTTTAAAAGATGGAGTTCAGCTGCTAGCAGGAGAGACATACTTAATTATATTCAGTAGGAAGAAAGATTCTTTTTTCTAGTATACTTCTTAGAAAAACAATCCAACTTCTTTCCAAGAAATCTGCAGAAAATGTCTCCACGATTTGCATTTGCCCAAATTGTGTTATAATTCTAATGGAGTGAGGCAGTCAGTTCCACAAAATACTCATGGACAAGGGGGTACATACAGTTAACAAGATGAAAAGTGAAGGGATCCAGAGCAATTCAATTTGGCCAGAATCTACTAGTGGGAGGTTATTTGCTTTTGCAGTAGGCGATGAGATTCATCCTGGCTTTTGCTACCATGATAAGGAAAACTAGAGCTCACTTAGAACAGGGAAATTCTGTTACTGAGGTCTTTCAGTGCAAGCTGCTACCTTAAGTTGAGAGACAATGGTGGACTTATCTACTGATGATCAAAGTGCCCAATATATTTGAAGGTAAGTTCATTTTCCTCTCCTTCATTGTTTTTTTCTCTTCCTTCCTACTCAACCCTCACTCTCTCACTCTCAGCACATACACACCTACAAATAATAGACACACAAGCAAAAGTACAGGAATAACCTGGCACGGTTCCTCTGAATTGACCCAATTGCTTTGATCTTTTTCTCCTTTTTTCCATGTCAGCTTTCTTAGTTTCTGATCATGGCTTTATTCTTCTACATTATCCACTAGTTTGCAGCCTTTTGAAAAACTGTATACCTTAGGATTCCTTCAAAGCAGCATCTAAACATTTTAGAGTAGAGAAAATTAACAGATAAATATATGCTTTATGCTTTAGTATAATATATATTTAATGAGAAAAGTCTTTTGAATTATATAAAATGGATTCTAGAAGAAAATTTTTATTCATTTGTTAAACATAGTAATATGATTATTTGTTCTCTGAGGGACATTCTCATTTATTAAACATGAGAATTCTGCTGTATGTTAAAACACACACACATGTAATTTTTAAAAAGAATTTGAGGATCATATAAAAGATACATTGGTAGACTGTAGCAAAATGCCTTTGAGCTCATATATATACATATATTTTGCTACTATATATATGTATACATATATATATAATTATTTTATTATGGTTTGATGGCAAACAATGCTGAGTAGAAACCTTCACAGGGACCTTCATTGATTTTGCATTTCCATGGTTCTATGTTCAAACCCCTTCCTCAATGCATACTTCTCAATTTTCTGGAACCCAACATCTCAAGCTCTTCCTTTCTCAAGAGACTGCCTGATTAAGAGGTCAAAAGAACAAGATACTCCCTCTTCTTGGAATCAGGGGAACCATTAGAGCACGTGAACTAGACTCTGCCAGTTGCATGGTTCTGTTCCAGACTTTTGAATCTTGAGAGAGTGATTCAAAAATAATGACACCCAATATTCATATACTTCTTATGTTTCAGACCATGTTTTAAATGTTTTATTCATTTAATCTTTACAACAACTTTAGGAGGTAGAGACTATTATTTTCCACATTTTACAGTTGCAGAAACTAAAGCCCATAGCTGGAGGCCCAGTTGGCAGAGCATTCATGGTAAGCAGCTTTGAAAATCCATTGACAAGACGGGCATGAAGATTCAAGCACTGGGGTATTTCTGCCTCCAGTCACGCTGAAGTAAATGTCTCTACAAGCAACTCGAAAACGGGACAAAATACATGAGGAAATGATTTTCAGGCTTTGGATACGAGGCAAAAGAATGTGATCCCTGAGAGAAGGAGGATCCAGGAGATGAGCCCCATAACCAGCCCCAACCCCAGCTTTCAGCCTGGAACAATTTCCTGGCTGAAAACAAGGAGCTGGAGCCCACACAGAAAATGACGACTGCACTGAGATGAGAAGTGGAGATCAGAGACTGCTGAAGGCACTGGGATCTGCAGGGCACAGTACTGGAGAGACTCAATATTAACAAGATGTCTATTCTCCCAAAATCTATAAATTCAATACAACTCCAATCAAAATCCCAGGAGGCTTCTTTTTATTCTCTGGAAATTGACAAACTGATTCTAAATTTCATGTAAAATCAAAGGACATAGAAAAAAAACAAAATTTCTGAAAACAAAAGGAAGAAGAAGAACAACAGCAGCAACAATAAAATTGGAAGACTTAATCTACCTGATTTCAAGACTTATTACAGGGCTACAGTAAGCAAGAGTTTGGTGTTGGCGTAAGGATCAGTGAAATACACCATGGTGTTCAAAGTGGGCCCACACATATGGGCAATTAATTTTTTATAAAGGCATCTAAGTAATTTGAGACAGTAGACTTTCCAACAAATAGTGGGAAAATTAGACATCCAAATGGGGAGAAAAAAAGAAGAACCCTGACTCTACTTCACACCAACACAAAAATTAATTCAAAGTGTATTATAGACCTAAATATAAATCCAAAACAACAAAGTTTTAAAAGGGAAACATATAGGAAAACTGTCATGATACTGGCAAAGATTTCTTGGAGAATACACAAAAAGCACTAAACGTTTTTTAAAATGATAAAATGGACTTCAAATTAATTCTGCTCTTTAAAAATCATCATAAAGAAAATTTAAATATCTAGCCAGACTGGGAAAAATACATTTAAACATATATCTGACAAAGTGTTAGCGTCCAGAATATAAAGAGAACTCTTACAACTCAATAATAAAAGAAACAACCCAAATAAAATAGAAACAAAAGACAAATAGACACACCAAAAAAGAATATAGACAAAGGCCAATACACATGAACACATGAAACAAAGACATGAAAATATGCTCAGTATCATCAGTTACCAGTGAAATACAAATTAAAACCATGATATTATACTGTGTAACATCCATGTAACAGCCACTAGAATGGAAACAATTAAAAAGAGTGATAATATGAAATTTTGGTGAAAACTGGAACTGCAATTGCAAATGGAACATTGCTAGCAGAACTGTGAAATGATACAATGCCTTTTGAAAATAGCTTTCAGTTTCATATAAAGGATATACTTACAATATGATACAGCATTTCACTTTTATATATTTACCCAAGAGAAATGAAAGCATATATCTATACAAAGGCCTATCTATATGAGAATATTGATAACAGCATTATACATATTTCAAAGGTAGAACCAACCCGAATGTCCCTCGACTGATGAATGCGTATGCACACTGTTATATATTTATATAATAGAATACTGCTCAGCACTAAAAAGAAACAACTTACTGATAGGCACAATAATATGGATGCATCTCAAAACATTATGCCAAGTGAAAATAGCTAGACACAAAAGACTCCACAGCATACCCTCCCATTTATATGACCTTCTTTCTGGAACAGGTAAAGTTAATCAAAAGTGATAGAAATTGATTAGGTATTGCCTGGGATGTGGGATTGGGGGTTGACTGTGAAGGGAATGTTCTGGGTCATGAAAATGTTCTGTGTCTTGATGAGGATAGTAGTTACAGAGGTGTACACATTTATCAAAACTTATTTAACTGCACATTAAAATTGTGTATATTATTCTATGTAAATTAGGTTAAATAGTTAACTTTTTAAAAATCGCAGTAGTACCCCTGGAGTAGTACTGAGTCCACTGGCAAGAGCATTAAGTGTCCTACAAAGTCAACCCACAATGTTCCTGTGGTTTGACCTTGGCTGAGTCTGCAACTCCTTTGGTCGCTATATGGTTATAAAACCTGAATTTCCAGACTCTGTCTTGGTCTGTCAGTTCTCCAATATCCTTCCACTTTCTTATTTTCTGCTTAATTTAATCAGTCAGTTTTTGTTGCCTGCTGACCAAGAGCCACCTTGCAATATACAGGAACAGTGTGATGTAGGTTCTAAATAACTCACTGGAAATTTAGGGTTTGTTCTGTATAAGCCTAGCCCTTTTAGTAATATGCCATTTGATTTTTAGCAAGTTTTTTTCCCTACCATGTGATAGTCTCCTAATTCGGTAAGTGTACCTAACTTATCTGCAAGTCTTCATTACTACTGTGTCCTCTTCATGTTGGTTGATTAAGAGCTTTGTTCCTTATAAAGGCTCAACTACATTTATAATAAGTGACGTGTGAAAAAAATAAGACGGTTATTTACAGCATTTTACATTCCACTTTAGTATAATTTTTTCAGGGTATGAAAATAAGATTAGATATAGATACAGATACAGATACATATATATTTATATATTAAAATAAAATATATATATAAACAAGATATACTTTTTTTTTCATAAAGGCTATAAGCTGTCACAATTTAGACTGAAAATTTAATGAAAATACTGATTTAAAAATTATGGCACATATATACAATGGAATATTACTCAGCCATAAAAAGAAATGAAATTGAGTTATCTGTAATGAGGTGGGTGGACCTAGAGTCTGTCATACACAGTGAAGTCAGAAAGAGAAAAACAAATACCGTATGCTAACATATATATATGGAGTCTATAAAAAACAAAAAATGGTTCTGAAGAACCTAGGGGCAGGACAGGAATAACGATGCAGACATAGAGAATGGACTTGAGGACACGGGGAGAAGGAAGGGTAAACTGGGACAAAGTGAGAGGGTGGCATGGACATATATACACTACCAAATGTAAAATAGCTAGCTAGTGGGAAGCAGCCGCATAGCACAGGGAGATCAGCTCGGTGCTTTGTGACCACCTAGAGGGGTGGGATAGGGAAGGTGGGAGGGAGACGCAAGAGGGAGGAGATATGGGGATATATGTATATGTATAGCTGATTTACTTTGTCATAAAGCAGAAACTAACACACCATTGTAAAGCAATTATACTCCAATAAAGATGTTTAAAAAAATTTTTTTATAATACCGAAGAGCAACAGGAGACTGAACAACAACAAAATTGGCCAAAAAAGAAAGAGTACTGTAAGAATGATAATGTAAAAACAAAAAAAGATTAAAAAATGAGGACCATTTTTTCTTCTATTATTTACCAATAATAAAATAGCAAGAAGTACTTGACAAAAAAAAATTATGTCAGGAATATTACTGGGTATCTCTTTAATTTCAAATTAAATGGAGATCTAATTAAGCAATAGAGTTCTTTATTAAAAGTTTTTATTTCTTTGGAGACAAATGTCCAACCTACTAAATGTTTTTAAAATGTTTGTTGTTTTTAAATGCTCACTGAAAAAGATATGCCTTGTGTCATGTTATCATACAACTTTACCGCAATTTTAAGATCATGACACATCCTGAACATATTATTTCTATATTTTATTTGAATGTATACATTACAAAATGAAGATATTCATTCAAATAGTCTCATACATGGAGAAAACTGTATTGATTTTATTTTTTCATTTAGTTGTCTAGATAAATTTTACAATGAAACCAAATTACATGTTTAAAATAAAAACATTGTACATTCCTGATTGCTATATATTTATAGTCATCATGTGGCCCCTAACAATTTGACAATATATCAAAAATAAAAAAGAAAATAGTCATTAGAACTTTCTCTTTCTTTTAAAACTTAGATTATAACAATTTCAATGTCACAAAAGTAAGTCATTCAATCCCAGAAAACAATACGCATGTATAATTTCAAGTAATAGACCATAGTGTGTGGTTTAGTCTAATTAGCGTGGTAACAATAACTGGATTCACAAGAATAGCTTCAAGTGATAAGAGAGATTACCAGGCACCATAAAAATGATAACACAGAAGGCATTTTGGAATTGGGACAGCTGCTCGGGATGTAGAAGAACATGGGATATAGATATCATAAGTGTATCAGTTTTTACATGCTAAGTGAGAAGCTTAATATGCATTTTCGTTCAGCTGTGTATCTGTCCATGCTTTTTCAAACCAAAGGTCATTTGGTTACACATGGTGTCTAATACAATAAGTATTTAAGACTTCAACTAAAAACTGTATCTTTTAAAATAGGAGCGAGAAAGAAGAGTGAACACAATGAATCATCTATTCAACTCATCCTTTCTAACTTGACTGTATAGAGTGTTCATACTGCTTTAAATATATTGCTTCTTTTTAATATTGGTTTTAACAAGTAAGTTTTTAACAGTGTGAATTGAGATCGATAATATTTTATTCACAGAAATTAATCATCTCTAACATAGATCCTGGCTGCCGAGTGAGAGTGATTTCAGCTACCATAATCAGGCCAGTCATTAGACCTTCATGGCCATTATTTTTTATCTAATATTTCTTAATTGTTACTAATGTAACATTAATATATCTATTTAGTCCTTCACATATTTTATTGGTAATACAATTAACCATTTTGTTCTTTCAATATAGTATTTGGTGAGTAACATTCAGTCAATGACTAAAGCAGGATTCAGAAGGAATTGGCAAATTTTACTGAAGTATCCTTGATTGCAGACTGATAAGAATAAGGGGTATAAAATTGTTATTAAACACCTTATTAACATCAAAATCATGACAGATATTTTAAAACTTGCATGCTAGTACAAACTGTCAAATTAATTTCAAAAAGATTACACCCTATAAATGCATATAATTTGGGGGGACTGTTATTGACCTTTTGTCTGTCTTTGCCAACATTTCTAAACTGGCATGGTCTTGTCATGATCACTAAATGTTTAAATGCACATTGGCTTGAATGAACATGTGAAATCCTTGCCAAGCTGAAACTTGGAGAAATGTTTCTAAATATTTTCTACATGGAAAGAGGAAATAAAAGGTGGTCCATGGGGGCTCCTAATGATCTCAGTCCAACCTCCTCCCCAATAAGGACGTCCAGGGCAGTGTGGGCAGGGGACCCAAGGGTTCTGGAATGTGTGCAGTGTATCTGGAGTGGTCCATCTTTCTTTTGTGTTGAGAAGTGTCATTTTGTATTAAAGGCTGAATATACTAGAGCCTCTCAGTAGGTTTGGATTAGCCTATCTGGAGTAATCAGTATCCCTGTGCTATCTGTATACAGAGATAATCTGTGGATCCCAGCTATTCCATTGCATGCCAGTTTGTTCAAAGTCATAAATCTACCTAGAAAGTCAGTCTATCTGGGTTGGCATTATGTCTCAGGCAATTAGGATGTTCATTACACCTTTCTATTTTCCCCACATCTTCTTCTTGCTGGAATGCATCCAAGTGGAGCCCACTGTCCACGTGAAGTCAGACTGAGGGATTTCTTTGCTCCCAGTGTCTCAGAAATGCCCTCTGACTTGTGGCTGCTTTAAAAGAGCATTCACTTTGTGCGGAGGGCAATCCTCTCTTGTCTTACATAGCCTCTGCCCCAGCTCTGCAAATCCTACCTACAGTGATCCATTAACCAAAAAGATGGTACAAGGCACCACTGGAGACACCGCCACAGTCCAGGCTCCAAGGACACCAGACATTGTGTTACACCCGGATTATGAAAGATAAACACCACCACAAACAATAAGGACAACTGATCCTGGGGGAAACAAAAATAATAATATAAAAAAAATAAGGAAAGAACTTTAAACAATTCTAATTCCTTAAGGAATTTGAGAACACATATAACTATAAAATAAGAAGAGGTTGCTATGAGAAAAGAGCCTTCAGAGAATAAGAAAAAGTTCTTAGAAATTAAAATTAAGGTTGTCAAGTAATTATCCCCTGAGCTAATTATATTAATCAGCTGAAAAAAAAGTGTAGGAAATTTCCCAGACTCTAGAATAAAAAGGCAAAGCAATAATATGAGAGAAAAATCAAGAGAAATAAAGGCTAGATCCAGATGGTTCAATAAGCATCTAATAGTTTTTGAAGGAGAGATTTGTGACTATTGGAAAAAGTGTTTCTTTTCCAATAGTTAAAAGTCCTGGAATTGCATCTTACCAGACAAACTCGAATTGTAAGCCTGTCCTTGAAGCAATTACTGTGCCAGGGATATGGAGAAAAAGTAAAGGTCATATATCTATTTTCAAATCTTAAAAGTGGCTTAAAAAAAGATTTAATATGTTTACAGATCTGAATGCAAATGTTATCAGTCTTGCCTGTATCAAGGTATAGCTAACAGAAGATGAGAAAAAGAATTGAGGAAGAGATATGTAGGGAAAAATAGGTGCCTTAACAAGTCGGGGCATCAAGAGATGTTTAAAGCTGCTAAGAAAAGAAAAACTACGCATTTATATACATTATTTAAAAGTATTTAATGATATCAATAGAAAAACTAAAATAATAACTTCCCTTAATTTAAGAAGAGAGAGGGTGAGAGGAGGTAGTGGTAAATTAGCTGAAACCTCTCCTCTTATATGGAAGGGAATTAAGAGGTAATATCTAAAATTGATAAATTGTAAAGAAGCATGCAGTTTAAAAATATGGTAGTAAGCACCAGCAGAATTGAAAAAAGAAATGTTTCAAAGTTTTCTCTAGAGAGATTGAAGGGAATCTTCTAGCTTTCATTTGATACTCTCCTCTATTTTTTTAAAAAGAATTTTCATGTGCTATTTTATGATGCAAATGTGTACATAAATACATGAAAATAAAACGCCTAATGAAAAAAGCATTAAATTTAGAAAACTTAATTTCGATTGTTTTACAATAGTATCTGTGTGTATTTGAATTATATTACTACATGTATATGTAAAACATTTATTGGATGAACTTGAAGAACATACTTTTTTTGTATTTGTAAGACCTCTTACGAGTTGAAAAACATGTCTGTCTCAGTGGTGGACACTTTCTTTAAAGGGTCAGACTGTAAATATTTTAGGCCTTGTGGGCCAGAAAAAAAAATCAAGGTATCATTTATGTACATATATAATAAGGGAGAAATTTTTTCACACATTTTTGTTGTTGAAATTGAGAATTTAATAAAAACCAAGTACACTTTTTTGTAATATAAATCTACTAACGAGAAGAATGAATTCTTTTTGGAGGGTAATAACATTTTGCTTAAGTTGGGATTTAAAGTTAGTATTTCCTATTATCAAATCAGTTGCAAGCATTCATATGTAAAGACAGATTTGTTCGTGGGCCCAAAAAAAACACCCCAAAACCCCATGTGGATCAGGCCCACAGGTTGTAGTTTGCTGACCCCCTGCTTTATCCAGTCAGCTTCAATTTAGCTGGAATCCAAACTTAGATTTCTCAACTATTTATGGTAAAGAATCAGATTTGTTTTGTCTTGTTTTCATCCAGTTTGTTGCAGAATCGATACTGTGTTCAATAAAATAAGAGTTGAACTACTAGAAAAATGAAATTAAAAAAACAAAGACATAAAATACCACCCTTTTTTATTATTAGAATCAATAAACATAAAATTATCCTGTTAAATTGCTATAAAATTTTCTAAACACTTACTTGCAATTTCTACATTTATCTAGGGGCCAAACAGTACTAAAGAGTTTGCAGACTGGTACTAAATAGTTCATTCACTATTCTGGATTAGAAATATATATATATATTCCAAATGGATTGTAATATAATTACTAACAGAAACAGCATTGGCAAAATTTGGAATATGCTTTTCTATGCCATCAGTGCTTTCTCACTCCTCCAATTGGACAACACGTGTGTTTGCTTCCTTTGCAGGCCTAACTGGCAAGACTTTTACAGATATTCTAGAGGCAGTGAGGAAAAAATAGGTAAATCAACTGGTTGCTCTGTTCAGGCTCCTTTGTTGTGTTTCCTTTGTGAAGTTTTTCATGCAGTGGACACCCTTAGAATAAGTGCTAAGAACCAGATTGAGCCCATCAACTCTTTTCAGAGAGACAAACCACAATTTCCTGAATTCATTACCAATATTTTATAGTAATTATCTTACAGCATTTTGTTGTTGCAAAATGCGTTTATTACGGACGCCATTTTTATCACAATTTTCATTTCATATTCCACCAGCTCAGAGTCCAATAGAATAGAAATATTATATTTCACACTCTATCTAAATGACTGTATTCAGAAGTTTCCACAAATGTAGCACGTATTAACAGAATATTTATTTAAATTCACATACCCCAGGCATACTCATCTAGCTATGTGGGTTTAAAATGTGATAGTTAAAATTTTCATTTTGCAGTGATCCTATTCCCAAATGTATTATGTTAATTTCTTTGAAGAAGCATCTATTACATTTTTAAACACACTTTCCATCATTTTCTTTCTTTGTAAGAATAAGAACACTTTAAAGATACAGCAGACTCTTAATTAACTTGAGAAGAAAAAACCTTGCTTCCTTTCTCTGTCCCTGTCATGATGCAGAAGGACTACATTCTTGAGTTAAAAATCAAAGATTTACTACAGATTCAAGGCAACAATTTTTAATGAGATGCACATTCTTTTTCTGATGTAAGCTTTGCCTCAGGGGTTCTGGGAGCAAAAAGAGAAACAGTCTGTCTGCATCTGTTCTAGGCCTCACCTGATTCATTCCTATGGAACATTTATCAGTTTAAGAATTTTTTATCTTCTTTTATTGATTCCATCACTAAACACATCTCACATGGCATATTTCTTTTGTCCCATACGTAAGAGATAAAGTAGCTAAGGCCTGTTTACCTAAGTATCTGGAATGTTTTCTCCAAATTACTTGTAAACTTTTATTTTTTAAATACTAAATTGTAAGTTAATTATAAAACAGTATTCTGGGTCATAACTTCTAAGATCCTAAAGTCTCTCATACATATTGTTACTAATGACCTGACATAAAACGAAATATACTTCATATGCTGCTATTTGCTGCAGTCACATTAGATCTAGCCTGTGTAAAATCATCTTTGAATTCAGAGTTGGAGCTCAATTGTAACTGTGTATTTTCATGTTACTGTTAGAAAAACAGAAAGATATTTTTAAGATTAAAGAAAAGTACAAACTGGGGGTAAACAGTCATGATTTGAAAACATAGTTCTAGAAATGTAAATTTCGATCTTAACAGATCAATGAAGGGAAGAGTTTGTCTACTAGAGTCTGCCATAAACAAGTTAAATATGTTTTATGTGTATAAATGAGTATATTTTTTTATGTGTGATGTTGAACATAATCATGAGCCCTAGTGAATGAACATCAGGTTGTGTCAAAAATACAGCATCTCGCTCTGGTTAACCGTCATAATGCTGTTTTCAATCTTCCTCTCAGGGAGACATGTATCTGATGTCAACAAAGTTGATGTTTCTATAACTAATGTAATTTCAAACTATGTAAACTAACATAGAGCAACTTTGAGGTTCTAAGACATTTTTCTTACAGAATATGAGGACATATTCTTATTTCTAAACTTACTTTACCTTGAGTCCTTATCCACACTGACACTGTGTTATCCCAGGTACCAATATTGTAAACAAACAGATAAGAATAATCTCACATCAGAGGGCAGACAGCAGAAGCAAGAAGAACTACAATTCTGCAGCCTGTGGAAGGAAAACCATGTTCACAGAAAGACAGACAAAATGAAAAGGCAGAGGACTTTCTACCAGATGAAGGAACAAGATAAAACCCCAGAAAAACAACTAAATGAAGTGGAGATAGGCAATCTTCCAGAAAAAGAATTCAGAATAATGATAGTGAAGATGATCCAGGACCTCGGAAAAAGAATGGAGGCAAAGATCGAGAAGATGCAAGAAATGTTTAACAAAGACTTAGAAGAATTAAAGAACAAACACCTAGAAGAATTAAAGAACAAATGAACAGAGATGAACAATACAATAACTGAAATGAAAAATACACTAGAAGGAATCAATAGCAGAATAACTGAGGCAGAAGAACAGATAAGTGACCTGGAAGACAGAACAGTGGAATTCACTGTCATGGAACAGAATAAAGAAAAAAGAATGAAAAGAAATGAAGACAGCCTAAGAGACCTCTGGGACAACATTAAACGCAACAACATTCGCATTATAGGGGTCCCAGAAGGAGAAGAGAGAGAGAAAGGACCAGAGAAAATATTTGAAGAGATTATAGTCGAAAACTTCCCTAACATGGGAAAGGAAATAGCCACCCAAGTCCAGGAAGCTCAGAGTCCCAGGCAGGATAAACCTAAGGAGAAACACGCCAAGACACATAGTAATCAAATTGACAAAAATTAAAGACAAAGAAAAATTATTGAAAGCAGCAAGGGAAAAATGACAAATAACATACAAGGGAACTCCCATAAGGTTAACAGCTGATTTCTCAGCAGAAACTCTACAAGCCAGAAGGGAGTGGCACGATATATTTAAAGTGATGAAAGGGAAGAACCTACAACCAAGATTACTCTACCCAGCAAGGATCTCATTCAGATTCGACGGAGAAATCAAAAGCTTCACAGACAAGCAAGAGCTAAGAGAATTCAGCACCACTAAACCAGCTCTACAACAAATGCTAAAGGAACTTCTCTAAGTGGGTAAACCCAAGAGAAGAAAAGGACCTACAAAAACAAACCCATAACAATTAAGAAAATGGTAATAGCAACATACATATTGATAATTACCTTAAATGTGAATGGATTAAATGCTCCAACCAAAAGACACAGCTCGCTGAATGGAGCCTAAAACAAGACCCATATATAAGCTGTCTACAAGAGACCCACTTCAGACCTAGGGACACATACAGACAAAAAGGCAACCCTCAGAATGGGAGAAAATATTTGCAAATGAATCAACGGACAAAGGATTAATCTCCAAAGTATATAAACAGCTCATGCAGCTCAATATTAAAAAAACAAACAACCCAATCAAAATATGGGCAGAAGACCTAAATAGACTTTTCTTCAAAGAAGACATGCAGATGGCCAAGAGGCACATGAAAAGCTGCTCAACATCACTAATTATTAGCAAAATGCAAATCAAAACTACAATGAGGTATCACCTCACACCAGTTAGAATGGGCATCATCAGAAAATCTACAAACAACAAATGCTGGAGAGGGTGTGGAGAAAAGGGAACCCTCTTGCACTGTTGGTGGGAATGTAAATTGATACAGCCACTATGGAGAACAGTGTGGAGGTTCCTTAAAAAACTAAAAATAGAATTACCATATGACCCAGCAATCCCACTACTGGGCATATACCCAGAGAAAACCATAATGCAAAAAGACACATGCACCCCAATGTTCACTGCAGCACTATTTACAATAGCCAGGTCATGGAAGCAACCTAAATGCCCATCAACAGACGAATGGATAAAGAAGTTGTGGTACATATATACAATGGAATATTACTCAGCCATAAAAAGGAACAAAATTGGGTCATTTGTAGAGATGTGGATGCATCTAGAGACTGCCATACAGAGTGAAGCAAGTCAGAAAGAGAAAAACAAATATCGTATATTAACGCATATATGTGGAACCTAGAAAAATGATACAGATGAACCAGGTTGCAGGGCAGAAATAGAGACACAGATGTAGAGAACAAACGTACGGACACCAACAGGGGAAAGTGGCGGCGGGGGGTGGGGGTGGGATGAATTGGGAGATTGGGATTGACATGTATACACTGATGTGTATAAAATTGATGACTAAGAAGCACCGGCTGTATAAAAAATAAATATAAAAAATAAAATAAAATTCAAACAAAAAGAATAATCTCACATCCTCTGCAATAAAAGGACCCTATGCAGTTTATGCTTCATAAGATTTTCAAAAATAGAAAACTTTGGCTCCACAGGCTTCATTTTAAGCACCTTCCAAAGGTGTGCCATTTCTACAATCAGGGTGCTCAGCAACCTGAGGCTGCTGATGGAGGTGTTCAGTGGTGAATCCAATCAGACCAGTTAAGGGCAGGGACCTTGTCGGTTCCAGTGAGTTCCACATTGAATGGAGAATACTGAGTAATCAGAATTTCAAGCAGTGGTCACTGGCACTTGGAAACCTATAAACATTCTACAATAGCAATGTTGTAGTAATATCATCTAAAATGCTGTTTTAAATCTTTAATAATAATAATAGCTAATATAGATTGTGTGCTTACCATGGGCCAGTCACTATTCAAAACATATTAACATACACAAATTCATTTGATTCTCACAGCAATTTTATAATACAAGTATACTATTACCTCATCTTAAGATGGGTAATGCAAGCATAGAGATATTAGTAGCTTGCTCAAGATCACAGAGCAGGTAAGTTGTATAACCACGATTCCAATCCTGGCAGGTTAGTGCAGAGCTGAGGCTCTTATGAGGTGTTATGATAAACAAACACATCATGAAAGAATTTGTCCTTGTTTAAAACTATGGAAATTAATCTTCATATCATCATCACTATTATTTAAATATTGGGCAGACTTGGATTCAAATTACAGTTCTGCTACTTACAAGCTCTGCCACCATCATCAAATTACTTGACCTCTTTTAGCCTTATAATCTCTAAATCTGTAAAATGGTACCATACCTATTTTGCAGGGTTATTGTGAGTAGGTAATAATATAAATTAGTAACATATATAAACCACCAACACAGCTCCTGGCACACACATAGCAGGTACTCAACACAAGGTATCTTTATTACAAGTATGAAAATGAGAACAATAAATGCATGCGAATGTGCATTAAATTAAATGTTTACCAAGTGATTAAGCAGATACAAGTCTGGGCAGAAACAAATGATGTTAAGTCCCAAAGTAGCAAATATGTCAACAAAATATTTCAAACAATATATTAGGTCATTACAAAGAGCTTCTCACAGTGTTTTGCTGTCGTAGAGCACATGAGGCTCAGTGAGTAGTGACTGAGGTCCTGAGATGTCTGTGTCCAGGCTTCATGCCCTCAGTTTTGAAAATAGGGAGTTCAAGAAAGATGTTCTATATGTGCTTCATGCTGACATTTATGCTGAGTTTCAGTGATCATTCTCCTACATTGAACAGTTTGGCTGAAAATATCTATATGCAAATAGCAGTTGTGTGCAGCATCTCAAAATGATGTATATAACCTGTGCAAGACAGGAACTTTGATGCTAGGATTCCAAATTAAGCCACTTTACCATAAGGCAATGGTTCCCAATCTGCCAGTCCCCAGCAACCTCCAAGGGGTCCCCCATTCTACAAGCACCAAGCACTGTTTTCAAACTAATCGCAAGCTGCTATTCTGATTAACAGACTGCAAATTAACTTAGATGGATTGCTAAGGTCAGAGTAGCTTGTGTGTGTGTGTGTGTGTGTGTGTGTGTGTGTGTGCGTGCGTGTGTGTGTGTGTGTGCATGCGTGTGTGTTGTGTATATAGTTTCTCTGGAATAAATGTCCAAGAATGTGATTGCTGGATCATATAGTAAGTATATTTTTTAATGATCTAATTTTTAATAGACTTTTTTTTGGAATTTTAGATTCACAGCAAATAGAGAGTTCCCATATACCTTCTGCTTCTACACATGCACAGCTTCCCCTACTATCAACATCCTGTACCAGAGTTACAATCGATGAATTGATACATCATTATCACCCAAAGGCCATAATTTACGTTAGAGTTCACTCTTGGTGTTGTACATTCTATGATTTTGAATAAACGTATAATGACATGTATCTACCATTTGTAGTATCATATAAAATAGTTTCACTGTCCTAAAAATTACATTATATATGTGCTCCACCTATTCATCCCTCCCTCCCCCTGAATACCTGACAACCATTTATCTTTTTACTGTCTCCATAGTTTTGCATTTCCTAGAATGTCAAATAGTTGGAATCATACAGTGTGTAGCCTTTTCAGATTGGCTTCTTTCACTTAGTAGTGTGCATTTAAGTTTCATGGCTTAACAGTTCATTTCTTTTTATTGCTGAATAATATTCTATTGTCTGGACGCACCACAGTTTATCCATTCACTTACTGAAGGATATCTTGATTGTTTCTCAGTTTTGGCAATTATGCATAAAGCTACTATAAGCATCCATGTGCAGGTTTTTGTGTAGATATAAGTTTTCAATCCATTTGGGTAAATACCAAAGAACACAATTATTAGATCATATAGAAAGAGTCTGCTTAATTTTGTAAGAAACTTTAATTTTGTAACTATTTCCAAAGTAGCTATACTGTTTTGCATTCTCACCAGCAAATGAATGAGAGCTCCTGTTGCTCCACATCCTCATCAGCATTTGATGTTGTCAGTGTTCTGGATTTTAGCCATTCTTATAGGTATGTAGTTGTATCTCATTCTTGTTTTATCATAGTAGCTTTTATTGCAATATATTTTCTCAACACATAGATAGAAAAAAATGTACAATAATTTAATCATGTGGAAAAACTTAAAATTTTGATGTGAAAAGGGGACCTTCATATATTCACAAATGTTGGGAACCACTGAATAAGGTCATCCTGATGAGAAAATTGTACATTTCAAAGTATGTGTGTGAAAATGTCCCATTTTACCCTGTTTCTTTGCCTGAAACTCAAATGCAACCCACCAAGCCAGGCTGTGCTTCCTATCTCCTTCCTGGTTCACATTCTCCATCAGCACATAATGGAAAATCAGTGCCGTCTTTCCCAAGAGAAATTTTCTAAAACTGCTCCACAAGACACTAATGTACTAAAAATGTTATTAAGAATTTTATTTTTCAAAATGTTTCAAATGTTTGGCTAAAGTAGATGGTTATAGTTCTTACTCACCCCTCCCCTGGAAATGCATACAATTCAATAGCCCATTAAGGGGTTCAAAAGTTTTAAAACAAACAAATTAATAAACTAGCATTACAAGTTTTTATAGATATGGAGTACCCATATCTATAATAGATACGAATATCTATTAGTGTGGTAGAAGCCCCATAGGTAACAAGGTGGGAAAGGAGAAGTATTCTTCCCAATTTCTTTCAGGCAGCATTGAAATCTTCTAGAAAACATGTCTTGATAAAAAGAAGTTGTGTGTTAGGGATACTGTCCTTTCTGAAACAAGAGAGCAATTTCTATTTTAAAGATTAAACAAAGAGAGAGAGAACAGTAGAGAGATGGGCAGAGTGAAGAAGTCAGAGACTGCACGACACATGGCCTCTCCCTAATCTCTTCAAATCTTTAGTAAAAGTCTGTAAAATCAGGAAAGTGTTGATGGTAGTGGATTTCCTATAGAAAACGGTAAAGGAAAGACAACCACACAAGTGGCCACAGAGACAACCTGCATGGACACAGCAGAGAAGAATCTGTGCCATAAGCCTCAGGATCATGGGTTGTCGCGTTTACTGAGTCCTCCCAGGGCCAGCAAGAAGGAGTTGTACTGACATGCAGCAGACCCAAGGAGCCCAACTCCAGATATCTCAAAGTGCTTTAGAATGTAATGTGATGGGATGTAAACAAAATGATCCAGCTCATTTTGATGGCTTAAAATAACTATGCATTCAATTCATCAGCCGTCTTAATTTAAACCTAGCTAAGCCACATGGAATCTTAGATCCTGAACCATATTTTTCTCCAGAGACTGAGAAATGATTTTCTAGTAGTTAGAACTGAAGTTTTAGTTCTTGTCTCAATGTCCTCTCCTTTTTATATCCCTTCCTAAAAAGCTATTTCAAGAAAAAGAGACATCTTGACTAAGCAGAATTCTTTAACGTTTGGCTTTCTTGATATTAACTATGTTTTGTCTGCTTGTAATAGATGATGATCAGCACTAAGTCAGCTTGTTTTTGCATAATCTGCAACTTCCTGGTGTGTTACTAAATAAAACTGGTAAATAACCAACCAAACCATTTAGTCCACAGGGATGGACCACAGGATACCTGCCATAAAACCTACACAGGAGGTCTCTTAACACACTGGTTCCTAAGACAACTCTGGATCTATTAAACATGAGTACCAGGGACAGGGCCAAGGAATCTGGCCATTTAACACCATTTAACACTATTCCTCTCATTCTGTGCTTCTTGCTCATAAGATCTGAGAACCACTGGGTTGGATCTTCATAAACAGCAAACCTGGGCATGAAGGTTACTCAGAGGGCAATGAAAGTACACGAGAATGAAAAAACACTAGCTGGAATTACGGAATTTTAGAGCTGAAAAGGACCTTAAAAGATCATCTGGTTCAATCCTATGCCTTTATAGAAAATAAAAGTATGTTATTTAACCAGGGTCACTGAATTGGGTCAGTTGAACATCCTTTCCTTATAAAATGTCATTTAGATGAGGAATTGAGGAAAGGAAGAAAATCTGAAAGTATAAAGTTAAAGGCCTTGGAGACCTTCAAGATGGCGGAGTAGTAAGATGTGAAGATCACCTTCCTCCCCACAAATACATCAAAAATACATCTACATGTGGGACAACTCCTACAGAACACCTACTGAACGCTGGCAGAAGACCTCAGACTTCCCAAAAGGCAAGAAACTCCCCACGTACCTGGGTAGGGCAAAAGAAAAAAGAAAAAACAGAGACAAAAGAATAGGGGTGGGACCTGAACCTCTGGGAGGGAGCTGTGAAGGAAGAAAAATTTCCACACACTAGGAAGACACTTCACTGGCAGAGACGGGGGATAGGTGCGGGGGGGAAGTTTCGGAGCCACGGAGGAGAGCACAAAAACAGGGGTGCAGAGGGCAAAGCGGAGAGATTCCCGCTCAGAGGATCAGTGCCAACCAGCACTCACCAGCCTGAGAGGCTTGTCTGCTCACCTGCTGGGGCAGGTTGGGGTTGGGAGCTGAGGCTCGGGCTTCGGAGGTCAGATCCCAGGGAGAGGACTGCGGTTGGCTGCGTGAACACAGACTGAAGGGGGCTAGCGTGCCAGAGTTAGCCAGGGGGGAATCCAGGAAAAAGTCTGGACCTGCCTTAGAGGCAAGAGACCATTGTTTCGGGGTGCACAAGGAGAGGGGATTCGGAGCACTGCCTAAACGAGCTCCAGAGATGGGAGTGAGCTGCGGCTATCAGCGCGGACCCCAGAGACGGGCATGAAACACTAACTCTGCTGCTGCAGCCACCAAGAAGCCAGTGTGCAAGCACAGGTCACTATCCACACCTCCCCTCCCGGGAGCCTGTGCAGCCCGCCACTGCCAGAGTCCTGTGATCCAGGGACAACTTCCCCGGGAGAAGGCATGGTGCGCCTCAGGCTGTTGCAACGTCACCCTGGCCTCTGTCGCCGCAGGCTTGCCCCACATTCCATACCCCTCCCTCCCTAGGGCCTGAGTGAGCCAGAGCCCCCGAATCAGCTGCTACTTTAACCCCGTCCTGTCTGGGTGGGGAACAGATGCCCTCAGGAGACCTACACACAGAGGCGGGTCCAAATCCACAGCTGAACCCCGGGAGCTGTGCGGACAAAGAAGAGAAAGGAAATCTCTCCCAGCAGCCTCAGGAGCAGCAGATTAAACATCCACAATCAACGTGATGTGCCTGCATCTGTGGAACACCTGAATAGACAGCGAATCATCCCAAAGCTGAGACGGTGGAATCTGGGAGCAACTGTACACTTGGGATTTGCTTTCTGCATCTAATTTATGGTTTTATCTTAGTTTAGTGTTTAGAGCTTATTATCACTGGTAGATTTGTTTATTGATTTGGTTCTTCTCTTCCTTTTCTTTTTTTTTAAAAATATATATATATATATATTTTTCCTTTTTCTCTTTTTTGTGAGTGTGTATGTGTATGCTTCTTTCTGTGATTTTGTCTGTATAGCTTTGCTTTTACCATTTGTCCTAGGGTTCTGTCTGTCCGTTTTTCTGTTTGTTTGTTTGTTTTTGTTTTTAGTGTAGTTTATAGCACTTGTTATCATTGGTGGATTTCTTTTTTGGTTTGGTTGCTCTCATCTTTTTTTCTTTCTTTCTTTTTTTTAATTACTTTTTAATTTATTTTTAATAATTTTTTAAATTTTTTATTTGAATAACTTTATTTTATTGTGTTTCTTTCTTTCTGTCTTTTTTTTTCTACCTTTTCTTCTAAGCTGTGTGGCTGACAGGGTCTTGGTGTTCCGGCTGGGTCTCAGGCCTGAGCCTCTGAGGTGGGAGAGCCAAGTTCAGGACACTGGTCCACCAGAGACCTCGGGCCCTACGTAATATCAAATGGTGAAAGCTCTCCCACAGATCTCCATCTCAAGGCCAACACCCAGCTCCACTCAAGGACCAGCAAGCTACAGTGCTGGACACCCTATGATAAACAACTAGCAAGACAGGAACACAGCCCCACCCATTAGCAGAGAGGCTGCCGAAAATCATAATAAGGTCACAGACACCACAAAACACAACACCGGACTTGGTCCGGCCGAGCAGAAAGACAAGATTCAGCCTCATCCACCAGAACACAGGCACCAGACCCTCCACCAGGAAGCCTACACAACCCACTGAACCAACCTTACCAAGAGGGGGAAGAAAACAACGGAAACTATGAACTTGCAGCCTGCGAAAAGGAGACCCCAAACACAGTAAGTTAAGCAAAATGAGAAGACAGAGAAATACACAGCAGATGAAGGAGCAAAGTAAAAACCCACCAGACCAAACAAATGAAGAGGAAATAGGCAGTCTACCTGAAAAAGAATTCAGAGTAATGATAGTAAAGATGATCCAAAATCTTGGAAATAGAATGGAGAAAATACAAGAAACGTTTAACAAGGACCTAGAAGAACTAAAGAGCAAACAAACAATGATGAACAACACAATAAATGAAATTAAAAATTCTCTAGAAGGAATCAGTAGCAGAATAACTGAGGCAGAAGAACGGATAAGTGACCTGAAAGATAAAATAGTGGAAATAACTACCACAGAGCAGAACAAAGAAAAAACAACGAAAAGAATTGAGGACAGTCTCAGAGACCTCTGGGACAACATTAAACACACCAACATTTGAATTATAGGGGTCCCAGAAGAAGAAGAGAAAAAAAAGGTACTGAGAAAATATTTGACGAGATTATATTTGAAAACTTCCTTAATATGGCAAAGGAAAGAGTCAATCAAGTCCAGGAAGCACAGAGAGTCCCATACAGGATAAATCCAAGGAGAAACACACCAAGACACATATTAGTCAAACTATCAAAAATTAAATACAAAGAAAAAATATTAAAAGCAGCAAGGGAAAAGTAACAAATAACATACAAGGGAATCCCAAGAAGGTTAACAGCTGATCTTTCAGCAGAAACTCTGCAAGCCAGAGGGAGTGGCAAGACATATTTAAAGTGATGAAAGGGAAAAACCTACAACCAAGATTACTCTACCCAGCAAGGATCTTATTCAGATTTGATGGAGAAATTAAAACCTTCACACACAAGCAAAAGCTCAGAGAATTCAGCACCATCAAACCAGCTTTACAACAAATGCTAAAGGAACTTCTCTAGGCAGCAAAAACAAGAGAAGGAAAACACCTACAATAACAAACCCAGAACAATTAACAAAATGGTAATAGGAACATACATATCGATAACTACCTTAAACGTAAATGGATTTAATACTCCAACCAAAAGACAGACTGGCTGAATGGATACAAAAACAAGACCCATATATATGCTGTCTACAAGAGACCCATTTTAGATCTAGAGACACATACAGACTGAAAGTGAGGGGATGGAAAAAGATATTCCATGCAAATGGAAATCAAAAGAAAGCGAGAGAAGCAATTCACATATCAGACAAAATAGACTTTAAAATAAAGACTATTAAAAGAGACAAGGAAGGACACTACATAATGATCAAGGGATCAATCCAAGTAGAAGATACAGCAATTGTAAATAGTTATGCACCCAACATAGGAGCACCTCAATACATAAGGCAAATGCTAACAGCCATAAAAGGGGAAATCGACAGAAACACAATCATAGTAGGGGACTTTAACACCCCACTTTCACCAATGGACAGATCATCCAAAACAAAAATAAATAAGGAAACACAAGCTTTAAATGATACATTAAACAAGATGGACTTAATTGATATTTATAGCACATTCCATCCAAAAACAACAGAATACACGTTCTTCTCAAGTGCTCACGGAACATTCTCCAGGATAGATCACATCTTGGGTCACAAATCAAGCCTTGGTAAATTTAAGAAAATTGAAATCGCATCAAGTGTCTTTTCCGACCACAACGTTATGAGACTAGATATCAATTACAGGAAAAAAATCTGTAAAAAATACAAACACATGGAAGCTAAACAATACACCACTAAATAACCAAGAGATCACTGAAGAAATCAAAGAGGAAATTAAAAAATACCTAGAAACAAGAGACAATGAAAACACAACGACCCAAAACCTGTGGGATGCAGCAAAAGCACTTCTAAGAGGGAAGTTTATAGTAATACAAGCCTACCTCAAGAAAGAAACATCTCAAATAAACAACCTAACCATACACCTAAAGCAATTAGAGAAAGAAGAACAAAAAACCCCCGAAGTTAGCAGAAGGAAACAAATCATAAAGATCAGATCAGAAATAAATGAAAAAGAAATGAAGGAAACAATAGCAAAGATCAGTAAAACTAAAAGCTGGTTCTTTGAGAAGATAAACAAAATTGATAAACCATTAACCAGACTCATCAAGAAAAAAAGGGAGAAGACTCAAATCAATAGAATTAGAAATGAAAAAGGAGAAGTAACCACTGACATTGCAGAAATACAAAGGATCATGAGAGATTACTACAAGCAACTCTATGCCAATAAAATGGACAAGCTGGAAGAAATGGACACATTCTTAGAAAAGCACAACCTTCCGAGACTGAACCAGGAAGAAATAGAAAATATGAACAGACCAATCACAAGCACTGAAATTGAAACTGGGATTAAAAATCTTCCAACAAACAAAAGCCCAGGACCAGATGGCTTCACAGGTGAATTCTATCAAACATATAGAGAAGAGCTAACACCTATCCTTCTCAAACTCTTCCAAAATATAGCAGAGGGAGGAACACTCCCAAACTCATTCTACGAGGCCACCACCACCCTGATACCAAAACCAGACAAAGATGTCACAAAGAAAGAAAACTACAGGCCAATATCACTGATGAACATAGATGCAAAAATCCTCAACAAAATACTAGCAAACAGAATCCAACAGCACATTAAAAGGATCATACACCATGATCAAGTGGGGTTTATCCCAGGAATGCAAGGATTCTTCAATATACGCAAATCAATCAATGTGATAAACCATATTAACAAATTGAAGGAGAAAAACCATATGATCATCTCAATAGATGCAGAAAAAGCTTTTGACAAAATTCAACACCCATTTATGATAAAAACCCTCCAGAAGGTAGGCAGAGAGGGAACTTACCCCAACATAATAAAGGCCATATATGGCAAACCCACAGCCAATATCGTTCTCAATAGGGAAAAACTGAAACCATTTCCACTAAGATCAGGAACAAGACAAGGTTGCCCACTCTCACCACTTTTATTCAACATAGTTTTGAAAGTTTTAGCCACAGCAATCAGAGAAGAAAAAGAAATAAAAGGAATCCAAATCAGAAAAGAAGAAGTAAAACTGTTACTGTTTGCAGATGACATGATACTACACAGAGAGAATCCTAAAGATGCTACCAGAAAACTACTAGAGCTTATCAATGAATTTGGTAAAGTTGCAGGATACAAAATTAATGCACAGAAATCTCTAGCATTCCTATACACTAATGATGAAAAATCTGAAAGAGAAATGAAGTAAACACTCCCATTTACCATTGCAACAAAAAGAATAAAAACCTAGGAATAAACCTACCTAAGGAGTCAAAAGACCTGTATGCAGAAAACTCTAAGACATTGATGAAAGAAATTAAAGATGATGCAAACAGATGTAAAGATATCCCATGTTCTTGGATTGAAAGAATCAACATTGTGAAAATGACTATACTACCCAAACCAATCTACAGATTCAATGCAATCCCTATGAAACTACCAATGGCATTTTTCACAGAACTAGAACAAAAAACTGCACAATTTGTATGGAAACACAAGAGACCCCGAATAGCCAAAGCAACCTTGAGAACGAAAAATGGAGCTGGAGAAATCAGGCTTCCAGACTTCAGACTACACTACAAAGCTACAGTAATCAAGACAATATGGTACTGGCACAAAAACAGAAATATAGATCAATGGAACAAGATAGAAAGCCCAGAGATAAACCCTCGCACATATGGTCACCTTATCTTTGATAAAGGAGGCAAGAATATACAATGGAGAAAGGACAGCCTCTTCAACAAGTGGTGCTGGGAAAACTGGACAGCTACATGTAAAAGAATGAAATTAGAGCACTCCCTAACACTATACACAAAAATAAACTCAAAATGGATTAAAGACCTAAATGTAAGGCCAGACAGTATAAAACTCTTAGAGGAAACATAGGCAGAACACTCCATGACATAAATCACAGCAAGATCCTTTTTGACCCACCTGCTAGAGAAATGGAAATAAAAACAAAAATAAACAAATGGGACCTAATGAAACTTAAAAGCTTTTGCACAGCAAAAGAATCCATAAACAAGACGAATAGACAACCCTCTGAATGGGAGAAAATATTTGCAAACGAATCAATGGACAAAGGATTAATCTCCAAAATATACAAGCAACTCATGCAGGTCAATATCAAAAAGACAAACAACCCAATCCCAAAATGGGCAGAAGACCAAAATTGACATTTCTCCGAAGAAGACATACAGGTTGCCAACAAACACATGAAAGGATGCTCAACATCACTAATCATTAGAGAAATGCAAATCAAAACTACAATGAGGTATCACCTCACACCGGTCAGAACGGCCATTATCAAAAAATCTACGAACAATAAATGCTGGAGATGGTGTGGAGAAAAGGGAACCCTCTTGTACTGTTGGTGGGAATGTAAATTGATACAGCCACTATGGAGAACCGTATGGAGGTTCCTTAAAAAACTAAAAATGAACCACCATATGACCCAGCAATCCCACTACTGGGCATATACCCTGAGAAAACCATCATTCAAAAGGTACATAATTCATGTACCACAATGTTCATTGCAGCTCTATTTGCAATAGCCAGGACATGGAAGCAACCTAAGTGTCAATCGACAGATGAATGGATAAAGAAGATATGGCACATATATACAATGGAATATTACTCAGCCATAAAAAGAAATGAAATTGAGTTATTTGCAGTGAGGTGGATGGACCTAGAGACTGTCATACAGAGTGAAGTAAGTCAGAAAGAGAAAAACAAATACTATATGCTAACACATGTATATGGAATCTAAGAGAAAATAAAATGGTTCTGAAGAACCTAGGGGCAGGATAGGAATAAAGACGCAGATGTAGAGAATGGACTTGAGGACACGGGGAGGAGGAAGGGTAAGCTGGGACGAAGTGAGAGAGTGGCATGTACTTATATATACTACCAAATGTAAAATAGATAGCTTGTGGGAAGCAGCCACATAGCACAGGGAGATCAGCTCGGTGCTTTGTGACCACCTAGAGGGGTGGGATAGGGAAGGTGGGAGGGAGATGCAAGAGGGAGGAGATATGGGGACATATGTATACATATAGCTGATTCACTTTGTTATACAGCAGCAACTAACACACCCACCACTGTAAAGCAATTATACTCCAATAAAGATGTTAAAAAAAAAAAAAGTTAAAGGAAAGAAACAGATCTCTGAAGAAAGTCAACTAATAAGTTTCGGAGAAAAATTCTAATCTTTCAAGATGCACAGGAGTTTAATCTGTGATCTTTTAAAAAAAATTTTTTTTTTAACACAATTTGCAAGCAAGGTTTGTTTCAAATATTGGCATTGCTTTAGAAAACCCAAATATATGTGGTAATCTGAATCATGAATGTACACTCTCTTTGACCAGCAAATTACAGTAAGTAATCATTTTATACTTTCCAGGTTCCTATTCTTTTAGTCATTTACAATTCAGAGTTCAAGCCAATCTATGAATGCCAGGTTTCTGTTCATTACAAACAATTAATCTTAATTAGCCAGAAAAACTGTTCTAACAAGAAATAAATTATCAAGCACAGAAAGCAAGCTTTGTGAAATATTTAATATTCGTTTAAAATCTTTCTCAAAGCAAATGGCAGTTGAGAACATGAAAGGTTAGAGAGAGAACATCTGTTGCTGGATTGACTTCAAATCTTCCTCTGGCTGCATGCAGTGTAGCAGTGTTTACTTAAAAATTTATTCTAAGAGATCACAGTAATATGATCATGATGGTAATCAATGTTCATTAAGGATATAACAAAAATTCCATGATTAAAGGCTATTTGTTTTATCACAATAGGATCATTTATTTATTACTGGGTAAATTGTTACAAATTGCTCCTCTTTGGGGCAGGAGGAGCACAAAATATATGAATTTGGGGATGGCCACAAAGTCCTTTACTAGGTGAAATTCTAGCAATTCAAGAAGAGGGTTGAGCGTGGCACATGTAAGAAAGGGTGGCTGTGTTTTTACTCACTGCACAGTACTACACTGTGATGTGACAGTACCCATTCTGGGCATTATTCCACTCAAATCTACTCAGTTCTTCATTTTTCTTAAACTTGTCACGGTACTTTTGGGGTCTCTTTAAAACTGTTCCAAGCAGCATGGAAACCGTGTTGTTCTCTTTCTGTAATTGCATGAGGCACTCTTAGCTACTGTATCACAGGAAGATAGTGGGAGACATTACAGTAGCTTCGTCTCCTTGTTTGTTTTTGTTTTTGTTTCTAAACCAAAACAAAAGTGTCACAGCTATTCTAAAGGAGAGTGGGAGAGTCACATAGATATTGAAAGTGTGGACTTTTCACATGAAAAGAGCTTCTTTCCCAGAATCTATATGACTCCCTTTTTAACCATCTAATTCAAATAAACACTGTCACACTTCGCAGCCACCAGATGGATCCTCCTACTCCCCATTCAAATTCCAAACAGTCAGTACAAACAAATTTTTTTTGAGACAAACTCAACTGCTGTAGCGTAAAACTGTTTTGGGCTCATCTCCAGGCCAAACACTTTGGCTCAGGAAAATCTCTTTCCTGTCAGACAAAGGCTGATACTGTAATTCTCATTCAGAGTTGTTCTTAGAGGATTTTGCCTCAGCTGATCAGACAGGGTGAGTCAGACCATCTTAAGGAAAGAGAAAGGAAATACCACCAACCCACTCCTTGAAAGTTCCACTTGAAAGGTCACATTTGATCGGTTCTCTCGCTGGCCCTCGAATCAAGGTTGAAGCTATAGTAATACTTTGCCTTTCACAATTCACTGAGCAGGAAATATTACTCTTGGTTCCCAGACTGCATGTTTCCAAAAACTCTCCTATTTGGAAGATGGAAAGATGTCCAGGAATACCAAATACGGCCAGCTACTCTTGTCCCCAAAAAACCTAACCCAGTGATCCCTGAGACCAGGCAAGCATGTGATTGTGATATAGAATTGACTGGGGTGGAAAAGTAAAACTAGTTAAGAGGAAACGTGCCCAGAACTTTCCCTTGCTCTGACTTCCAATCCCCCGCATCTGATTTCATTTTGCCTACTAACCCCACTACTAGTGAAAACTTCAGACACAGGAAACTTCTGCTTATGCAAAACCAAAATCTAGAAGATACTTCTTTTTCTTTCACACAGTTAATCTGAAAGGTCTCAAGTTTATCACCCAATCCCCAGTTCCAGTTTTAAGGTTAGACAAGTACACTGGTTAAGAGGTTATGCTCTGATGGGAATTGGCCAGGATTGGGATTTCACTCAATGCTGTACTTACCTCCTTACCTAACCTTACTTAACACAATGAACTCTCTAAGCTACCATTTCCCACTCAAAATGAAGGTAAGAATATGATTCACACTGTGAAACAGTAATCAAGTTAAATAATACGATATATGGAAGCCTGGTATACGGCACATGATTAACAATCAATAAAAGTTATTTACCCCTAAAGAAAAGAAAATTAAAGATTTATTTTTAACTAAAAGTTTAAGCATTAATTTCATTGTTATTTTTTGTTTTCCTTGATATAACATAACCACACACAGAAATTGGAAAACAGAAAAGAGACAGGGTTCCTAATCACAGGACCCTAATTCTGTTAGTATTATGGTACAATTTTCCAGGATATTTTCCTCCATGCTTTAAAAATATATAAATAAATTTATTACAATGCATTTAAGACATTGTATCAACTTTATGTACAACTTTATCATGAGCATTTTCCTGTGTGCTACATAGCTGTAATCACCAGCATTTTTTTGTTATAATTTTTATTTTTTCCCTTTTTTAAATTGAAGTATAGTTGATTTACAATGTTGTATTAATTTCTGCTGTACAGCAAAGTGATTCAGTTATACAAATATACACATTCTTTTTTATATTCTTGTCCGTTATGGTTTATCACAGGATATTGTAATAACCAGCATTATTAATGGCTATCTTATATGGCACTAAGTGGGTCATTTGATATATACATAATTACCCCCTGCTGTTGTCTAAATAAGTTGCCAAAAAAATGGAAAGAAGAGCGTGTGATTAATATTTTTCTGCAGAGAGCTTTTCCCCTAGTATTTCCATATTTCCTATATTTATCTCTATATTCTTAGGGTAAATCTCAAGAAGAGGGATTAACTAATCAAAAGGCACAGCATTTTTAAGACTTTTGATGGTTGTTTCCTGAGTAAATGCTGAAGCAGGGTATGAAAATATCAGTTGTGCATTGTCTTTCCACCATTGGATTTATTCTAGCTTTAATTAAGAAGTACGTCGATGTCACAACCAATCAACATCTTTGCCTTAATTATTTATCTGCCTTTGTTTGTCTGTCTTCATTCAAAGTCAATTAGAGAAAGAAATAGAGAAAATTATTAAACATATACTAAGTTAAAGCTCCTTAATATAAAAAATAAATATTTGAGAAGCTATTAGGATCTAAACCTAACTCTTAACTGGCATGAAAAATGATGACTTTATCTAGATACTATTTTGTTTCATTTAATACAATACACACAGGGGGGATGTGCCTTTTTTCCCGTCTTTAAATAAGTTTGCTGTACTCTAAGTTCCACATCACTGGACCATCTTTAACTTAGATTTTTCTATGAGACAAAGTACTTGTGACTGCATGCAATAAAAGTACCCCTAGAGATTCAATTTGGCCTTGAGAGGAAATTCATAATGGCTAATTTAAAGTGCCACAGTGAGGCTTACCTTGCTAGTATGGATTTAGAGTTTTAGCAATCATAATCTATTAATCCTGTGGTTTGGTGCTTCTATTTGGTATATACTCACCAGGATCTGACTCTGATACCTCTGAGAATATCTCTGAAAAGTGTATATTTATTTGTTGCCACATTTGATCAACCAAAATACACATCATGCTCCTATTATGATCCAGTCATCAGGGATATAACAATAAATAGAACTGGCCCATGCCCTAGAAGAATTCATCGACCTAGTCTCAGGGCTGACATGAGCTAAGCTTGAGTTACAATCAGCTTGGGACAGTACCAGTCACGGTACTTCTCAGGTGCCAGTCTGATTCCTCATCTTTTAAAATGCACTACATTTCTTGCATAAATGGGTCACCCAAGAAAGAAAGGCTCCTCTTCACTCATCTCCAGCAATTCAGCCATACACTATTTTAGCGTTGTTCATAAATTACTCAGGCTTCTAATATCAACAGCTTTTGAAACTTCCCTGTTGTCACTTAGACCACAGGGGTCCTTCCCCTTGATGTATTAGGCATGCTTGTTAAACACCAGGTTACTAATGTTGGAGCAACTGAAGTGATGAACAGAGTGAAAGCCAAGACGTATATGGGAATAATAATACTGGTGCCTCCTACCACATGGAATCTTTGTGAGAACTGAATGGAAAGAATTATATATATAAACTGACATAATCCTGGCCCACAGATAAAATAAATACCAGGTAGAAGCAATAATAGCAGATATTGTTTTCAGCATCAACAACAAGATAAAAGGACCAAGCCGGGGGTGGGGGGGGGGGGTGATGAACTGGGAGATTGGGATTGACATGTATACACTAATATGTATAAAATAGATAACTAATAAGAAGCTGCTATATAAAAAAATAAATTAAATTAATTTCAAAAATTCAAAAACAAAGATAAAAGGACCACTGCAGCCACTTTGAAAAACAATTTGGCATTTTCTTAAAATGTTAAACTTAAAACTACCATATCACCCGGGATTCCACACTTAGGTATCTATCCAAGGGAAATAATACATATATCCACATAAAGACTTGAACGTAAATGCTTATAGTGAAACTGAGAAAGACCCCGTGGGACTCCTGGGCATGGAAGCCTTTTTGTCTCCCATTTCTTGCAGGCAAGACTCCAGCCTCCATGACCTTCCCTGAGTTCCAAAGGGCAGATCTGAACAGTTGCTAATCAAGGGAGGAGCAGCCAAGAAACCACCTGAGGCAAGATTCAAGGGGCCAGAGAAGCTCATCAAGATTAGGAGACCAACCACCTGAGATGAGATGAAGGGAGTGCAGGCCCTAATCCTGACAGCAACCCCACCCTTAAACTGTTGCTATAAAACTCTTCATCAAATCCTCCTAGGTTGGGACACAAAGTTTTTGAGGGCAAGAGCCCGCTGTGTCCTCCTTTGCCTGGCAAAGCAATAAAGCTATTCTTTTCTACTTCACCCAAAACTCTGTCTCTGAGATTCGATTCCATCCTTATAATGGAATACTATTGGGTGATAAAAAAAGAACTACTAACAGATGCTACATCATGCATGAACCTCAAAAACATTATGCTAAATGAAAGAAGCCAGAAACTTCAAGAAACCACAGACTGTATGATTCCATTTATATGAAATATCCAGAAAGGGCAAATTTATAAAGACAGATAGTAGATTAGTGGTTGCCTGGGGCTGAAGGTGGGAAAAGGGAATAACTGTAAATATGCAGACGGGATCTTAGATGGGGCATGAAAATGTCCTAAAACTGCGTTATGGTGATGTTAGCACTACTTGTCAAAGTCACCAAAAATCACTGAATTGTACACCTGAAACGGGTGAACTTTATGACATGTAAAATATACCACAATAAAGTTCTTAACCAAAAAAATGATAATACAACCAAGACCAAAGTATGTTAATTTTCTGGTTGCCTCCTTTATATACTTAGATACCCTATGTCTACTATAATTGTATTTACTCAGTTAAAGGTAAGACTAAAAAATTATATTATTCAGTTGATTGCCTCAACCTAACCATCATGGATAATTTAGAGCTTAAAGTGATTTTTAGATTCTGAATGATATATTTATTTGCTAACTCTTTTCAAGACCAAATAAAGCTTTATTCCATCCATAAATATGGTAGTAATCACGTAATCTGTAGCACAAACAATTCAGTCCTTCTTCAGATACACACACATACACATAAACAAAACAGCCATCAGTGCTGGCAAAATTGGGCATAACCTTTTCGTGCTCATGCAGCATCTCCTCAGTGTGATCCTCTTGCCAAAAAAGGAGGCGGACCAAGCCACGCACCTCAAATTTGGTGTTTAAAAAACCCCTTCAGTTTTTGTCTGACACCCATCTTTACTTGTTACCAAAATGTTCTCATTCTGCTCTTCCCACCTCTGAGCTTCCAGCTCTGTAACCTTGATTCCTGACTCTGTATTTACGACTTAGAATTGATCTCTCTCGCTTTGGATTGCTGGTCTCCGGTGTGTCTCTGGTAGAAACCCTCAGCTAAGGGGTTTAGCTCATCACACCCATTCTGACCCAGGTCTTTTGGCTTTGCCCCATTCCTCCCTCACCATCTCTCAGCTCCTTCAAAAAGGAGATCTCGCCCTCTTTTCCAAAAGCACTTTATCTGTGCATCTACTATTAAACTTAAGACATCCTACCATATATTAAATATAGTTATTTATGTAGCTGTCATAACCCCAACTGTTTCATCTTTACTAAATGTGCCCACAGGATCCAGCATAGACCTTTGCTCATTAAAAAAAAAAAAAAAGTATAGTTTCTGATGTGCACTGATTGATTGAAATATCTGTTAAGGTTATATGCATGAGTTGCCTCTATAATCCTTCATGTCAGTCATCAGTACAGTATGTACAGATGTTTGGCTTATTGCCAGAAAACATTATTTCTTGTCTTCTTAAAACATCTCAAAAGGTGTGACAAAAGGCTGAATTTGTCCCGAGTTTTAAACAAACCAGAGAAACATTAAAACATCTAAATGGCTTATCAATATGAACCTGTTTATATGTACATATTTTTAGACTGTGAGAAAATGGATTTTGGGGGTTTTTGCAAAAGGACTGTCTGGTTATAAAAAGGATTGGGAAGTCAGGCTCATGCAGCACTTTGTGGAGATACAGAACTCCACAACTAGAACAAAATCGTCCCACATCCCCCTCTATCCCCGTTGTGTTCTTTCTTAATGCTGCACTTGGCAGGACAAAGGATGTCTGATGTTTCAGAGGTGAGTTGCAAAGTGGCCAAACCACTCCTCAGTGTGCTATAGCTAACATAATATTTGCTGCCAGCTTTTTGTTTAAAATTGCCATCAGTTTAACATTAACTGAAAAAGCAATTATTCTCCAGTTTCACTGAGCTATTAAGAAGAAAAAAAAAGTACATTGAAACTCCAGGAGATGAAATACCGTGCTTTCAGGTCTTGTTGGAAGCCTTTCAACATTCAGAGCAGAAAAACATAAATTTATTTTTTAAGAAGATTCAGGAACTTTACTGAATGAAAAGTGAGAAAATTAAGTTTCAGGAAAGATAGTTTGGATCAACAAAATTCAGCAAACCCTGCTTAGATCAGATACTTTTCATATATTCTAGAAACTCAATGCCATTCACTGCTACAGAATTTATGTAAATTGGAGAAAATATAAGAAGTGAATGAGGAAAATAAGGATAAGGAGTGGAGAGGTATTACAAGGTTAAAGAGATGGCTTTAAGGTTAAAGACTCTCTATAGAGATAATGAAGTTTAAAAATCAGAAGATGTGCGTGTGGGCTCTGTCTCTTACTTGCTAAGTAACTTTGAACAAGTTGCCTCCTTGAACCACAGGTATGTAGGGCTGGAGTGCTCTGCAAACTGCAAGATTGCTCAAATACCAGTTATTGTTCAGAAATGACCTCCTACAGCTTTAGGCAGAAAAGACTACTTTTTGAGTGAATTACAAATATATAAATACCTTTAACGCTAACATTTTCTTGAACTTTTTATGAAAAATTTTAATTTACATGTTTCACTACTGTGTATTACTCAATAATTTTAAGACTTACTGTTAAAAAAGAAAAGAAAGAACCTAACTGGAGGAATGCTGCTAAATGGGTTAATCATGTTATTACCTCATTTTTATAACTGAAAAAAAAAAAAACCTTAACACTCATTTCTGGATGCTTGAGAACTAACTAAGTGTAAAACTGTTTAGGTATCATAGAAGATAATATTTTAACCTACTGAAAAGTGTTACAGTAGAGAATGTTTAATTTAAAAGTCTAGAAAGCAGCAGTCAGTCCTGAAATAGTTATTTTATTTGCTGTTATTGGCATAATTTCAGATTTCATTTGCTGAAAAAAAATCACAAAAAAAATAGGCAGTAAAAAAGAGAATATATTTCATAAGATGATTTCTCTTACATCATTTTATGGTAACAATTAGAGCAGAGTTTATGAATAAGAGAGCCAGACTATCCTGATGGCTTTGTAGTTAAGACTTTTTAACAACTGGTGTTGTTAAAAAATTCTGAGAGATCTGAACATCACATAGGGAAATGAGCACTTTTAAATTGTATGTGTTACAGATAAATATGGGAAAGGAAGTAAAATATAAATGAAAATGCAATTCTTTGGGGAATCTCCCTTGCTCTGTCCTTCTATTCCTCTGAACCTAATAATGAAAATCATTTCATTGTTGCCTCTTTAATCCCAAAATCTTGATTTCTTTTCTTTGACATTGTTTCCCAGTAGGATTGGAGGTAAAAAGATGGGATGACCATAAAAGAAACGTTTGTTCTTTAAAAGGATTATTTTTGTACTTTCTATTTACCACAGAATTGATAGAGAGAAAGACTTAATAAAGTATTACAGTAATGAAGCTAGTATAACCACTGAACACAAGATGTATGGATCAGTGATATGGTAGCAAGATGCAGTGTACAAATAGCATCTCCAATACCATGTGTACTGTGATCCTATCCAATTTGGTGACCAGTCCACTTAGAGGGCATGCCACTATTTCTAAAGATGGCACAAAAATAGTAGACAAAAAGCAGAGAATGCCCAGTGAAGGCCTTGAATGTTGGGATCAAGTTGCAGAGGCTTGAGAAGTAGATCCTCTCAGTATCAATGGGCTATTCATGGTTGGCACATTCTCAAATGTGTCTTACAGTAGCAGAGACAAGATAGATTTCATTAATTACTTCAATTATTCACCCTCCCCTGTATCCACCTCTTTGCCCTGTGACTTTGCAATCTCTTCCACAATAGATGACTCTGGTGTCAGCAATTTGACCTGCTCTAGCCACTAGAATGAGATGGGATTGACAGTGTGCCTGGGTTTCAAGAGACACTGCATGTCTCTGCTTGCTCTTTTGTACTTCCACTGCAGACAATCCTTGGGTCCCAGGAGGAGTATAAAAGATACATGGAAGCGACTCCATGTATCCACTCAGGGACTCCAACCCAACCCAGACAGCCAATCCTCAACTGGCTGCATATATGTGAGTTGGACTAGAACTTCCCTTCCTTGTCTTATCTAGTTCCACCAACCCTGAGAACTTGCAAGAGATAATAAATGATTGTTGTTAGAAGCCATTGAGCTTGACTGCTTGGTACACAGCATTATTTTTTTGTGATAATAAGTAACTGATAAAGTAGCTAATCTCAAAATTGTGGTCTTTTCTATTTCTAGTACCTCTTTTAGAAAAATTCATCATTTTAGCATGTATATGATTACATGCTGGATTTTGTTTTCAAAAAATTTATAGGTGAGTGATGCTCAATCTCAAGATATAGGTCAAATGTAAATAAATGGATTAATCAAATGCAGAATAGGAAAAATTTTAATTCTCTGTTTCACACTAACAAAAATATGAGAAGCTCCTCAATTTCCATATTCTCTGAAACAACATAATTTTTGTTGGTATCAATTTGCAAATGATATATTTACTTACATTTATCCTGCTCATTGAATTATTTCCTTTAAGAAAATATATTTGGAATCAAATGAATTTCCCCATTCAATATCTTCAGCACATTTTTGTGCATATAAACAAGCACATAATTTTTATTTCATATTTGAAATATCAACCACAACCATCTGAAAATTATCAAGAGCTTTAAGACTATCCAGAAATTATTTTTTCTCTTCAGAAAACAAGGAAAATTTGTCTTTTGTTTGATGGGTGGGATAAAAGAAAGAGCAAGTTATGATTTTCTCTTTTGTCTCTGTCTCTTTTAATGTCCTTTCCTTTCTTCTCATCTCAGTCTCTCTTTAACCAAATTTGCAAGCCAAGTTTGGCAAGCACACACAGTATCTTCTAAAATGTCAATGAACATCTTAATCCTCTAAGGAGATATCAAAAGGGTAAACTAAATTACAATGTCCTGATCCATGTTCCTTTGGTTTACTGATTTAAACTCCAAATCAGAAAGTTGAAAAAAAATAAAATTATTTTTCAATCATTTGGTAATCATTTTGCACTTACTCTATCTCTTTTTGTCTCTCTCTCATTCCCCAACATACCCCCAATTTTTCACCTTGAGTTCTCTCTCAAATATACTAGCATATAAACTCTAACATACATATGTAGATATGAGCCTTTAATGCATGAAGGTGCTGCTCACCACATGTAGTATGAATGAGATTTTTAGTAAATGCTTGTTCTACTATGAATGAATGTTGCCTTGGTATTATAATCAGTCTGGGATTCATTTTGAAAAGTCTTTGCATTGTATTAACCACGGTTAATCCTTTCCTACTCACACAGTTCTTGAAAACATGACAGTATCAAACATTGTCAAAATTGTAGGTGTTACCTCTAAAACCGTAGTCTCAAGTCTTACTGAAGTTTCAGAATGAACTATGCCAAGGTTCAAATAAAGATACAACTGTCTTTCATAAATGAATCTCAATGTATGAGTATGTGTTCAACTTTGTAAGAACAACAGAAGAGTTACGTAAGAATTCTAACCAAAAAATTCTATTTTTCTTTTTTAATATCATCCAAACAATTTGTAGTTTTGATATTTTTACTTGTTTCTCTGGGGAGGCTCTGAGAATACCTATTTCACTGTTCTGGTCTTAAGTTCTTCTCCAAACGTTAGAAATTCTCCAACCCTGTGGCACTATGCCAGATGGAAGTCAAAATTATATTTTGTGCTGTACATTGAACACTGAAATTTGAAATTAATCAGACCTCTACTTGAATAAAATGAAACCTATCCAACCAAAGAACATCTAAATATTGTACCTACACAGTCATGTAAACATCAAAGACCTTCAGAAAAGCTAATAGATATGGTGTCGGCAGCTTAGTATCACATAAGAAATATAGGAATCCCAAGGTGTTAATGTAATTGAAGAAGCACTTTCATGAATAGAGCTGAAATGGTCAAGTGACCAGGATTCTTTGAGGAGGTGGAAGTTAATGACCTAAGGGTGCTGAAGTTGCTTCAATTTTTTACCTATATGTTTTTTCCAGTTTTCTTCCCCAATTGGAATTAGAAACATGTGTATACTCTTTATGACTTTATGTTTGAATTATGGACCATTCCAGAATTAATCAAATGTTTAAATAAAACCTAAGCAGATGTATTTTAACAAATAAAATAGATTTGTTGCTGAGATAGTGTGCACAGAACCATAAAGGTTTTAAAATTGTTGTTATTAGCTATAACACTTTGTTTTACTTTTTTAGTGGTTGTTCTGAGAATCACAATATGCATTTTTAGCTTCTCAAAGTCCAACTTCAAATAATACTAAAGCACTCTGTATACAATGTAAGAACCTCCCAACATTATACTTCCAACCATCCCCTGGCCCATTCAGCCCATCATTTGTTTTTACACCTTTCACTTCACTTTCTATATATTTTAGAAATCCTAAAATAACTTATTACTTTGCTTTTAAAATCTATTGTTATAAAAATGATTTTAAAAGACAAAAAAGAGTATTTTATATTTGCCCATACATATATCATTTCTCTTCTTCTTCATTCCTTTGTAAAGACTCAAGTTTTCATATGGTATAATTTTCCTTCACCCTGAAGAACTTCTTTTAACATTTCTTATTGGGTTAGTTATATAGCGGTTGATTCTCTCAGCTCTTTCTTAAAAATGTATTTATTTTCCCTTCAATTTTGAAGGATATTTTTGCCAGATGTAGAATTCTAGGTTGAAAGGGACTTTTGCTTTTGTTTTCAGCACTTTAAAGATTCCTTGTTGTCTTGCTTTTGTTGTTTCTAATAAAAAGTCAGTGTATTTCTCATCTTTGGTTTTCTTTGATCTCCACTTTCAAGAATTTCTCTTCTTAACTGGTTTTCAACAGTTTGATTATGATGCATGTTGATATATTTTTCTTAGTGTTTATCTGGCTTGGGGTTTGTAGATTCCTTGGCTCTATATGTTATATTTTACATCAAAAAAGAGGGAGCATGAGGCACTGAGATACTAGCAACGATGGGAAGCTGATACAACTCCATGGCTGTAGAGACAGAGAAAGGAGATAGAATTTCCAGAAGTAGAATCATGGCAGGGTTGCCTGGGAGGAGCAGGGTTCACTAAAGGAGGGTAACTATGGGAGAAATGCTTTGGTTTTTCCATACCTCCTACTCTCTAATCTTCTGCCAATACCTCCCATAGGTCGAGTTTACCCAGAAGTCAGAGGGCAAGAGACACTAAGGAAATGTCAATCCCTACCACAAACAGCAGAGTATGAGAAGGCTGGAAACTGCTGAGAGCAAATCAGCAGCTGACCTTCACAGCAGGATTTTGTTCCTTTCGTCACTATGAAATTTGTATCACCTAGAAGAACACCTGGGCACATATCTGATGAATGAGTGAATGATTGATTGGGATAAAAAAATGAATGAATAAAACAATTTCTAAACTCATGCTTTATTATTGAGGAAATAATAAAGTTCCTGTAGGCTTCACAATTTACTCAAGTACTTAGTGGAAGAACTAGGACTTAAATTTACGTTCTCTGATTCATATTTCAACATGGCAACTGCCTCTGATTTCGTAAATCAAATCATATTTTAAATGCCTACCAGAAGAAGTCTCTTTCTAGAGGCTCTCTGTATTGAATCTTTCTGTAAAACTAAAAATTCTTTAATTAGGTGGACTTTTCCTAAATCTTTGTTTGGTAGATTTTTCAAGTTTCAGTTTCTCTCCAAGCTTTCCTAATGTTTTATATAACAACTAATGCTTCCTAATGTTTCCTAATGTTTTATATAACAACTCTATCTTAAAAGTACAGAGCATTCCAAAAGGGTAGCTGTTTCTTCATTTCGGTAAGAGTCAGCACAATGTGAAAGAAAGAACTTGGCTTTTGATATCAGATAGAATTAAATTCTGATCCAGGATTTGCAACATAATAGCTATTTGACTTTAGATAAGACATTTAACTTTTCTGGTCCCTGGTTCCTTCTCTGTAAATTGGGGATCATAACATCTCTAATCACTTCACAGAACTGAAAAAGCAAAATTAGATGATGCATATATGTAAATACACATGCTATTGTTGCTTAGCTGTGAACTACCTTTTCTCCAGATCAGTGTTTACTGCTAGGATAAAGTCCAGTTCCATGGTTGTGATAGGTGGGAGTGGTTGCAGAAAACAAGTACAGATTGAAATGTAAGACGCCGCGGCAATAAAAACTTCATTTTCCAATGAGAGTGAGTAAAAACAATTACACTGATAGGTAAAGACACTGCAAAATGTTGATAGGATCTGTAAGAAAACGCCTGAGATAAATAAATCCCTGTCCTGTACTTTCCACACTAATGATCATTTTCATTACTGAGGACAATCAAGTAATCTTTAGCCAGAGACTGACATCCCAGTAAAAGAGAACCATTGTGATACTTCCAGTGTCTGTCCCTGGCACCACTAAAGCCAAATAAAATTTTTAAACAGTTTTATTGAGATATAATTTATATGCTACACAATTCACCCACTTAAGCACACAATTCAATCGTTGGCTTTTAGTAACTACAGAGTTGTGCATCTATCACCACAATCAATCTTAGAATATTTTCATTACTCCCAAAAGAAACCCTGTATCCTGTAGCCATTACTCCCTAGTCCCCAGAGCCCTATTCCCAGCCCCGGGCACCCACTAATCTACTTTCTGTCTCTATGGATTTGCCTATTCTGGACATTTCCCATGAATGGAATTGTACAATGTGGAGTGCTTTGTGTCTGGCTTCTTTCACATAGCAGAGAGTATTTGAGGTTCCCCATGTTGTAGCATATATCAGTACGTCATCTTTTTTTTGTTTTTTGTTTTTGGCTGCATTGGGTCTTCGTTGCTGCGCGCGGGCTTTCTCTAGTTGCGGCGAGTGGGGGCTACTCTTCGTTGCGGTGCGCGGGCTTCTCATTGTGGTGGCTTCTCTTGTTGCAGAGCACAGGCTCTAGGCGCATGGGCTTCTGTAGTTGTGGCATGTGGGCTCAGTAGTTGTGGCTCATGGGCTCTAGAGCTCAGGCTCAGTAATTGTGGCACACGGGCTTAGTTGCTCCGCGGCATGTGGGATCTTTTGCTATGGTTTTTTGAACCATTTCACCTCATTGCTATTTGAACTTCCAGTGGATTTACCTGTTCTAACACCTGAATATTTAAAATAAAAAGAATCCGGGACTTCCCTGGTGGCGCAGTGGTTAAAAATCTGCCTGCCAATGCAGGGGACACAGGTTCGATCCCTGGTAGGGGAAGATCCCACATCCCGCAGAGCAACTAAGCCCATGTGCCACAACTACTGAGCTTGCGCTCTAGAGACTGCAAGCCACAACTACTGAATACCGTGTGCCTAGAGCCCATGCTCCACAACAAGAGAAGCCACCGCAATGAGAAGCCCGTGCACCGCAACGAAGAGTAGCCCCCGCTCACCGCAATTAGAGAAAGCCCGCGCGCAGCAACGAAGACCCAATGCAGCCAAAAATAAATAAATAAATAAATTTAAAATAAAATAAAAAGAAGACTTAGGGATCTTTAATTCAACCACTTTTTAATTTTGAAGAAAGGAAAGTCTAGATTGTTTGAGTGTCTAGTGTAACACTTTTACCTGTGTACAAGAGGACATGCTTTCAGCCTCTGCCCTCTTATTGTACAAGACTTAAGTTTAGTATCTACTCGAAAATGATAGTAACTCACTTTCAGATAGCATCTAGTTTATAAAATACTTTCATATACATGAATCATCATCTGCATACAAAACTTGTTTTGGCAAATAAGTAAGAGAGAGCTAGATACTGGAATTATGAAATATAATTACTGACCAAAATTATCAGATAAAAATTAGACATATTCTAAAAGGCTTCCCCAAATAGCCTTTAGAAATGGTAAATGTAAATGCCTGTCCAGTCTCATTGACTACTTGCTAAATTCCAAATACTGTGACTTTCTGTTCTTACAATCCATAAAAATACAGGTATAAAAACCTATGACAGTCTTGATGTCAATGAAGAAGCATTTCTGTGTTGAAAAACTGGTTCTGATTTAGATCTGTTAGAATATGGATGCTCTAAACCGAAACATGGTTTCTCCTTTCCTCCCCATAACACGTCATAAACTTTCTGAGATCTTTTATACCAAAGTGACCCAGAGCATGTATTTATATGCAATTTCTGAAGTTTGAAATGCAGTAATTTAGTATCAGTACTGATGGAATATAACCTGCAGAATCAAATGCTATTGGTCCTGCTATTTAGTGAAAAATGAGGAACACTAGTGTGAGTAATGGCGAAATCCTTTCAAAGGATTCAACCCAAAGGTTAAAATCTTATTTCCTTTCTTGAACTCCTTTTCTCCAGTGCAATATCTGTATGACTTATTATGCCATCACTGAACTGCTCTATGACCTCACTAACATTCTTTTTTTCTAACATCTTTATTGGAGTATAATTGCTTTACAATGTTGTGTTAGTTTCTGCTGTATAACAAAGTGAATCAGCTATATGTATACAGATATCCCCATATCGCCCTCATTAACATTCTTATCTCCCTGAAAAAAATAATGTTATAAGAGACCTGTCTGGTTATTATCTCTGCCACCTAGGACTTAAAGTTTGGCTATCTTTCCCAAACATATCTACTTTGAAATATATCTAAGGCTACTTTCCCAAACATGATGGGTTCTAACGTTAGAGCTCCCCTCAATCTGTTTTCTTTTTCACACTTCATGATTCCTCATGCAGGAAATGGCCCAAAGCAATAACTGTGTTTGGAAAGAAAACAACAACAACAACTAAGCCATAAAATTCTAGGACCGTAACACTCAGTGGGATATACAACAGAATACAGCTACAGAGAAGATAACCTAGTTTATTCCATTGTTTTGGTATGTACGAAATTGATTTTTACAAAAAAGAAAATTGGCAGATTGTTATCTTATTTGTAGAATGTTTAGTATACTAATTATAGATTTAAAAATTAAACCACTGTATTTTCAAATGATAAGAGCAGCACAGAAACTGTGAAATGATAAAAAGGAATATATATCAAACAAATATTAAGATATATCAGGAAACAATATTCTCAATAATTTAATGATTGAAATAATATTACTTATAATTATATGTTTTATGAGCACTTCATGTTTACAGTAATGCCCCAGCAGCTCTGTTCTCCCTCCTAAGTTCCTCCATTTCTACTCTCACTTAAAGGAAATAACGTGATAGTTTAAATCAAAGAGAATTTAAAACACCATTTGGTTTGAGAATTTATGTTTCTCATGGGGTACTTAAAACTCAATCTAAATGTTTTGTTCCTTTTTTAGCTTCCTATAAAAGGGTGATTTAAGTCAACATGTAGTTAGGATGTAGAGTGGTTTGCCTAGAAATTACTGCCCCAAACACATACACACACACACACGCACACAGGCACACACACACCTATGTATATATGCCAGTGTATATGTGTCAATGTGTCTGTGTTGATATCTCTATCTATATCAACTTGTCTACTGTTGGGTCAAGAAAACAAAGAAAGCATCCAAGTTTAATATCATTCTCCTCCTCTCCTGAGTGGCTGGGGGTGGAGATCCCTCTTTCTTTTGACAACTGGGAGTTGTTTTCCATTCCTGTTTTCCGTTTTTTTCCTCTTTAATGAAACCTCAAATTTCAGATGGGCATGTGGCCACTCAGAATAAAGACTGTATCTATTTTCTCTCCTTGAAGTCAACAGCAGTAACGTATACCACTGCCAGAACCTGTTTTGTGTTGTTTTTTAAGGAGCACGCTGTCTCTTTCTTCTTTTCTTTCCTTCTAGCAGGAAGGCACAGGCAACGGTGAGATGGAGCAGCTTCCTCCCAGACTAAAGGGTGGAGGCTGTGTCTCAAGCAGCAAAGCAACAAGAGTCCAGGATACCCACACTGGACTAACTAGGGTTGTGTGATAAGCAAATACTCTTCTTTCACATCTAATTGTTCACCAGGTTTGGGTAGTCTTCTCCATAATGCTTATGGGATCAGTCTCCTCTTTACTCCCCGTGTCTAAATTCAAGTACTGTGCTCTTAATCTCTCACCTAGGGTTTTGCAATGACCTCAGAATTGCTCTTTCAACCTCCAGTTCCTTCCTTCTACATGTTGCCTCCAAAATAAACTGTGTAAAGTACAAGCCTGGTCACAGAAAAATAAGTAATAGGGTCAGAATTCTATATCACCCCTGTCTTAATATAGAGCTAGAAATCTCAGAGACATAGTGGATAGCCAGGAAGAGAAAGAATAGATCAACTCAAAAGATGGGCATACGAAGATCAAACAACAGATATGAGGTATATGCAAGGGAACTCTGAATGAGATATGATGCATACATTCCCTGTGTCTAGGTTACGTTTCAGATATTGCTGGCCTGTATGTCATTTGTACCCTACACACAGCATCATATCTGAATTAGTTTTTTAGGAACTCAACACAACTTGGGATTACTGTGAATGACCAGCCTCTAAGAATGAGTATAGGACACGAGAAATAAATAATTTTTTCCAGCATCCAAAACCACTTCCTGCATAAATTCATCCCTAACATTCACCTACGAGAATCATTCTCTCACTGTAAATTCTCTATGATAAATAATCATGTGTGCTCAGTTATTACCCTGAATTGTTCATTAGTCTGTTCACATGTACTGATCTTGTTTATTTCACCTACTCGAAAAATCTTATACTTCTCCATAACAACCCACAATGTAGCAATACATTAAAGAAAACACTAAATGAACACGCTTAATTGAATTGACAATCTCATCATTAATGAAGAATTAAATATTCTTTTCTGAAGAGAAATTCCTTGATTAGAGGTATTAAATAACTCATGAGTCCAGTACAGTGATGGGGCCAGCTAATATAGGATTTTGATTCTTAGGTCTTAAAAATCACTGGGCTAACACCCTAGATCAGATAGAAATAGTTTATAATCACGAATGAGAAATAATCATTGTTCTTCCAGACATTTTACAACCAAAGCCCAAGTGAAACAAAATCAGATGAAGCAAAATGGTGGCTTTCAGAGTGAAGAGAGACAAACGTACTTCCTTTATATAAATAAAAAAAAACTATCTGCATGAAAACATATGATCTACAATGAGATGGTATTTGAATTAGAAAAACTGTGTGCTTCCTAATGCTTAGTTAGTCTAGTATTATAAATATGTTTTAAAACAGAATTTGACCATTGAGACATTTTCTTACCAAGTACCATCTTTACAATCTGTTGTCTGAAAATAATTTCTTTATATAATTAGTTGGTAGCCTTTTATTCTGTGAGATATTTAACATTTAAGTCTTATCTACTTGCTTTTAATGTGCTAGAACGGTATGACTGCCTAATACCTCTGAACTATGACAATGGCATCCTCCTTGAAAAGACCAAACTACCATTAGAAATGGGTCATGAAGCAAATGCCATTAACTCATTTTTAAAAGGGCAGAGCCCAACAAAGCATTACTGACAAACCTGATTCCCCGTGTCCATTTGTCTTTATGAAATATCACATTTACTATCTACCTCCATGCATGAGATGGCGTTCTGAAGCATCTCACTATGAAAACCTTAAAACCACTTGAAATTAAATTTACTTTCAGGTATTTACTTTGAAAGAGCAACCTACTTCTCTTATGCAATATTAAATAGGAAACTTAGTATTAATAATTTCCAGTAATAAAAATCATGATTCCAGAGTTGCTAGCTTGAAAACATCCATGGACTCTTAAAAGAGGAAAATCCAATTAATAGAGGCAATGATGAAAAACAGGCAGATCAACGTAGGTTCTTTTATATTTTCCTTGATGTTGGTTGCAAAAAGGCAACTTGAGATAGATGTTTGCATCTTCTCCACATACTAAATGAAAGGTTTATTAAAAATTAATGTTAAAATAATAACAAAAGTGATAGGGAATGATATCTCTATCTCTATGTGGGTAGACTTTCTGTACCAACCTTTCACGTTTTATTTTAGAATGAGATTCTGCCTTCATTCAAATGGGCATTTCTTATAATGAGGAAAGATAATCTATGCACTATAAATCCCCTTCTTGGAAGGAAATTTTGGTAGAGTCAATCTTTATATCTGTTTTCCTCTGTTCTATTCAGAAAACAAAAATTTTATGACTTTTCTCCCCTTTGGCTGTCAGTTACAGATGCCATTGTGAAATGAGGCCAGAGGCAATTCTGGTGAGACGAGTGTCCAGTCAGACAAAACACCTACTTTGGAACTTCCAGAACAGCTAGGAGAAAGGTTATACAGACTGAAGGTCTGTGTTTCTGCTCCACAGTAGAGCCCAGGATAGGAAGCCAAGCATTGGCAGCATTGGTTATCTAATCAAAACATGTTCTGTTTTGTTTTACTTATAATGGAGTCTCATCATCTCAGACATACCTATAAACAAAATAATAAAAATTCAATTCAAATTTTTAGGACTACGTGCAAGACAATCTGTTGCCATCTAAAGCAGAAATAATGCTATTTTATAGGCAAAGCAAAACACATAATACCCTGGGGTTTTGCCTTTTAGTTTTGCCATAATTTATTCTTGATTATAACCTATTCTTTTCTTTATTTCCTTCCTCCATCCTCCCTTTTTCCCTCTCTCCCTTTCTTCTTTTGCCTAGTTACCATTTTATCTTCATTTTTTCATCTTCTTTCTTTTTTATTTAGGACTACATAGTCATGTATTTTAAAATTCTTGTTCCCCTGTCACTATAGGTATTAGATATTCTATAGCAGATCATCTCAGAGCAGCCCAGAGCCTTCACATACCCCATAATAATCACTCCCCAAATGGATCTCAATGTTTACTTCTCAGAGCTGCTCCAACAAGTCCATTTTGTTCCTACCAGTGGCCACCTTCTCATGCCAGTGGCTCTAACACAAACTGCAACCCTGTCCCTGCGATGCTCCTGGGTTCTTGATCTGGACTCACCTGTATCTCCCTTGGTTGTTGCTAAATTCTTTCCTATCTCTACTGTGTCTGACTCTTCATTTGCTTTCATTGTAGGGCTGACTCCTGTCTTCAGCACTATGTAAATTGTATAAGAAAATGCCAAATTTTCTTTGATTCATATTTGCTTGTTATATGTTTTCCATCCTTTTATTTTCACTCTTTCTGAGTTTGTTTGTTTCTAGTTTGTCTCTGCTTCAGACAACATATTTCTTCATCCAATTAGGGAGTCTTCATCTTTTAAATTAGTCAGTTTACTCTGAGTTTTAATTGATGTAATTATTATGAAATTAGATCTTATTTCTGCCATCTTAATTCACATTTTCAATTTAAATATAAATTGTAATTATTGTTAAATTAAGACCTATCTCCGCCATCTAATACTTTTTATTTATTCTTCTTTTTGTACTTTCCCTGCTGCTTTCCTACTTTTAATAAAACAGATTTTTTCCTTCTGGTTTAAAAGTTACATATTCTATTTTTATTATTTTGATTATTGTCTTTATCTTAAGACTCATACTCTTCTTTTGTCCTTATTGATTTCCTAAATTTGTAAATATTTATATCTTCCTTCTAACACAATAAAAACTGGATTATTTTTAATATTTCCTTTGTCTTATCTCTCACTATTATTATTATCTAGAATTTTAGTTTTGAATTACTGTCAATATACTTTTACTTTTTTCCCATTCTTACTTTTATTTTTATAAGTTTAACTAGGATACTTGTTGATCCTTACTTTCTATTTCTATTTTAGCATCTCCTAGTTCTACTCTTCAAAAGGTATTTTAAATGAGGGCCATTTCATGGTAAAAGTTTTTTGAGGCCTTTTATGTATGAGAATACTTTTATTAAATGTTCAACTTTATACAACAACTTCTCTAGTTATACTATTTTAGATTCACTGTTCTTATGCTTGAATACTTTTAAAACATTACATTGTCTTATTCTCAGTTTGCTGTTGAGAAATCTGTTGCTAACCTGATTTTTGTTTCTTTGCAGATGGTCTCTTTTGCTGAAATTCTTTTAATTTTTCTTTGCCTCTGAATTCTTCATTCTTATTTTAACACCTAGGTGTGAATTTTTCCTTATCTCTTCATTTGGCCCTTTCTAAGTTCTACCAATTTGAAGTCTTCCAACTTTCTTTAATTTTGAAAAGTGTCTATTGATTCTTCACATGTTTTCTCTTTTCATTTTTCTCTCCTTTTGGGACTCTTTCAAAATTTATTTATTCTATTTTTTATATCTTTTAGCTTTTCTTTTATATTTTCTATCTCTTTATTCTTCCCTGTTCTCCTTTACAGATTTTATTAATCTGATTTTTAAGCTCACTTATTTGCTCTTCAGTTGTACCCATCAAACTACTTATCCCATGCTTTGTATTCTTTATATCAGTTATTCTCTTTTCTTATCTAATATTTCCCCTATATTGTATTTATGGGTTCTTGTTCTTGTTTCATAGTGCTAATATCTTAGTTTATTGTATTAATTATATTTATCTTTCATTTAAAAAAAATTGTCTACCTGCTCTAACAATTCTCATTTACAGGGTATATAGTGTTTATTTCTTTGTGTTTCTTTTATTTTGGTTTATGAACTCATGTAATGTGTCAAGAACTAAGGCCAGGGCATATTCTGTGCCAGTCTTGGGTAAGTTTAAGGGAAAAGGTGGGGATAAGACCAAGTGCAGAGAGCCTAGGCACCAATGAATCACCAACATCAATGACTATTCACCAGACTGTCCCTCTCACCAAGTTTACACTTAAACCAAGAGATGAAGCTCCACTGCGACAGGGTAGTTTCCCCCAGGATCTAGTCCGCCAGCCCTGAGGATAGTTAAGTGGGAGGTTGGACGAGTGAATGTCTTAGCTAAGGAGGCTGTTAAGTCCACAACTTTTTCAAAAATTCTCCACACCCAGGAGGACTTTCCATCTACTTTGGAATAACATCAGGATACATGTATAAGAATCTGGACTGTTGCCAATTACTGCCACTCTTGGGGAAAATATATTTTTTAATTTGAAAGCTTTCCTATAACCCATTCTTTTGTTCTCTTGCTAAAACTTCCAGCCATCCTCTATCCCAGGATTCTGCTACCCACTCTCCCAACCCATACCAATTCAAGATCGCCTTCAGCCTTCAGTCTTCCAGGGTTTCTCATGTTTTCTTGCTTGCTTGCTTGCTTTCCCTCGTTCTTTCTCTCTCTCTCTTTTTCTCTTGCGCTCTCTCTCTTTCTGTTTTTGCTCCTGATGTATTTTTTCCCCCTGTATCTGTAGTTTCTCCTGGATTGTTTTTGGGGAAGACACAAGGCCCTGAGACCTGCAGAACCCACAGCTCCTGGGCCCAAGAGAGGTAGTTGATCAGTTAATTGAAGTTAGGGAAGCATAATCAGAATATGTTCAAACTCATCAGATTCCTAGAATCCTCTTGATTTTAATATTCAGTGCAACATTTTTGGTCTAGAAGTTAGACCACTAGAGCTAGTTTCATAGTATTGTCAGGAATTCAAATCATGGAACTTTTCTTGGGGTCTAGTATCTATTTTTGGTGAGTGTTAAAATGTTTCATATTAAATGGCTCTTGTTGAAAGCAACTGTAGAAATTAAGGCACATAAAAGCATGAGGTAAGTTCTGGATCACACTAACTTTTAAATAAAAACTAAGTATATATTGTCTTTGTCCAGAAATCCTAATTTAAGGTCAAAGAAGCCACAAGATATAAATAATCCATAAAATAACTTTTGGTTTTGAACCTTCCCTGGTCCCTACTTATGTCTCCTATCTTGCGTTTTAACTAGTTGTGCCCTCCAACTATATCCTTCAGCCATCATCTCTGAATAGTTTTCCTCAAACAGCCAATACTTTCATTCACTTCCAAGTCTTGGCCTATTCTTCCTCAGTATGGAATACTCCCTTCTTCTCCACGTTATTTCCTTTTTCTGCCAATCCTCTGCTCAGCTGAAGAGAATTTTTGGTGCTTTGTATGTATCCTCCTCCAGGAAGCCTGCCGTCACTCATCTGTCCCAGCTGGGTTTCACAGTCAGGTCTCCCTGTATGTCACCATCTTACTCTGTGCTTAGATTTCTTAAAATAATTTCTATTTGACTTTTCTTCTGTTGTAATGTAGGGTCTTTGTACTCAGGGACTGTATGTTTTGTACACTTTTACACCCAACCTTAGGACCAAATAGTTATTGGGCAATTACTGAAAAATAGTAACTATTCTTTGGGTTTTACTAGAAGTCTGCTCTGAAATGCAGCTGAGTTCCAGGTGCGGCTGCCCCTGTTTCTGCTGGGTTCCAGGGAAAGTAATGCCAAATGTGTGAGGACAAAACTCTTCCAAGGTTTCAGTAAGTTATAAGAAAGTCCCATTTTCTGTAATCCATTGATCCTCTTGATGAATCATTTTTCCTCCCAGATGAAGTTCACTCTGTCAATTGCTCTTTTATAGACTGCATTGCCAAGTTCTCCCTCCTCATTTGATTTCACAAGTGTCCATAATCTTACTCACTCCCCTCCTTTGTCATTTTCTCTTAGAATGTAAGTATCTTTGGTTTTTTATGTCACAGTCACTTGCTCCATGTTGCATCCTCTTTTCGCCCCACTTCTCTTTTTTCTTTTTCCAAGCAGATAAACCTTTGCTGCTTTTTATAAGAAATGATAATTAATCATAAGTCTAGGGTGTTACTACACAACATCTACAAGTTCCCAGGAATTTACTAGAAATATGCCAACAGTTAAATGACACTTCATTTCTTGGCACAAGTAAAGGCTCCTGTTGCCCAAGCTCAGCCTGGCAGACAGGGGCAGTATTTTAAATGACCACTGCTAGCCTCTCCCTCTGATAGATGCAGCTCACTCAATATATCAAAAAGATCATCATCCAAATTAAAAACCATTTCTTATTATAATAGCATACCATCATCTGTTTTCTCCATCGTTTTTTCATAAGAAATGAAAAAATCATACATTCATAAAAGAGGTAAGACATGGAAATATAGCCACAAAAATATTTTCCAAGTGTAAGTTTCAGAAAATATGGTTAATTACCCAGTGTTTTAATTACCCTGAGGTTGGACCTTCAAACCAAAACTCATAATCTAATTAAGGAAGTCCATCATATAGAAAGAGCATAAAGCAGCATGCAATTAATATTTCCTAAAAATGAAACCAATGCAAGAACATTTTGATTTATTCTAATTATAGTTTTAATTCTGTATCTAATGCAGCAATGGTTCTGTGTTAAAAAAAAAAAAGTCCTTGAAAGGTCTTTCTTCAAACTGTAATAAGCTTATATTTCTCCCACTGTAGCTGCTTGTAATGTACATAAAAGTAAGAATTACAAAGAATTCTCAATCCATGGATATTATAAAATATAGATGACAGAAACTTGGCCCTGAATGCTCCCATAAGAACAGTTTGCCACAATCATACTACAAAGAGTCTTAAGGATAGCACTTTGATCAATCTGTTTCATTCATCTCCATGTACTTGAAAGAAATGTCTTAGAAAGGGCTAAGAGCCAATATTCCTAAATTCTTAAATATAGGCTTGCGCTTGGCACTCTATATTGCTCCTACTACAGTGCCATGAACCCATTAAACCTTCAGGAAGAATTGCTTCTAAGCATGGTGGTGGGTACTTTCCCTAATAGTTCATGCCACGGTACGTAACTGATCATTCTGAAAGTTGATGAACTGCATGTGACTCCTGGTGTTTACAGGTTCTAAAAGGAAAGATATTATACTGCAAAGTCTGATATTAAACATGAATAAAGTAGAAGGGAACTTGAGGAATCCCGTAATCCAATCATTTTATTTTACAGATGACGAATCTAACACCCAGAGAGGTAAACAGTTTTGCCCATTTCTACACCAAGTACTATGCAAAGTGGGAACCAAATCAGCTCTACTGACTCCTAGACCTTTGGAGTCAGAAAGATCTGGTTTTAGATCTGACTTTTGCACATAAACATGTGAACACACAAGTTACTTCCCTAACCCTTGCTTTCCTCATCTTTAAACTAGAAACAGTAATGCACACCCAGCAGGATGTGAAGATTAAATGAAATAATGCATAGAAACCTTTGATGTTGCCACTGTTCTAAGCTGCAGCCCCCAAGGTGATGGTTTTCCTTCTAAAGATGTATGCGGATTATCTTAAATACTCTCTAGAGAATGTCAAAAAGAGAAAGACTTCCAGATGCCTCGGAGGTTAGCGAAATTACCAGCAACCAATCATTAAGATGCTTCATCAATATCAAGAGAACTATAAGTAAGAGATCTCTAGAAGTAATAGGGTCTTCGAAGAAACCATGTGAGTACTCTACGATGGATGAATCCGTTTACATACCTGCCAAGCCCAAGGAGTGTCTATGCCTTCTCATATCAGTCAAATAAGACATTTTGTGTCCCTTATTAAGTGTAAGGTAGTGCTTGAAGGATGGAGGAAAGCTAGATGGGCAAAGGAGGAAAAGAGAAGAAATCTACCAGGGCTCCCCTTTCCCATTTCAGGACTGAGATTAGGGGAAAAAACAAACAAACTTTGAATAAATATGAAGTCGTAATTACTCTAGTAGAATAAACAAATTAACTTCTAAAATGAAATTTATAGACTATTTTTATGTTCTATAAAGTATTGGTAAGACTTTTCATTATCGAAGAATGACGGGAGAATCATAGGACCTGAGCTAATCGTCATCCAAGAAGATGGGAAGAAATTGTCCCACAGAATGCCTTTAACAAGAAGTGAGTAGACATTAAGTTGATATCTGGCTATGTCCCATGAGTCTTGCCTCTCCAACAAAGCAGTTAGACTATAATAAAGATTATTTTGCAATTAGATTTTTTTTAGTGTGCCTCTTACACTATTTTCTTCATTTTTTAAAATCATGATCAACAATATTGAAAGGAATATAACTTTATATAATAGATTTTTCATACTTTTGAATTATTTACTTAAAATAAATACCCATAAGTGAGGCTTATGGACCAATGGGTGTGCATTATTTTTGCTCTTCATATGTGTTACCAAATTGCTCTCTGAAGAGATTGCACCACCTTCATTGCTACAAGCAGTATATGAACATTTCTGTTTCACTAGAATTAGATATTAGTCTAAATGCAAAGTTAATAAATGTAATACCTATCTTTTAAAGCTGGATCTCTTTAATTACTACAAAATACTCTCCCATACATTTACCACCTATATTTTTATCTCTGAGGAATGGTTTACATTTTTGCCAATTCATTCCAATGGCATTTTCTCATTAAAGGATGCTCGTGTATCACATCAGTCTCTCCAGTTGCATTTATACCAGCAGAAGGAAAGGAACATTGTACGGGGTAAGATAGTCATAAATATTTGTAGAAATGTCACTGTCCAGGTTCCCTATTCCTCAGGCATTAGCACTTAATGTTTAGTCAAAGACAATGGAATTCTTAGAAAGATCTTCTTCTTGGGAAAGGAAATAATTTCCTTGTCCAGTAAAATATGTAGTATTAAGGATATAATTTAGATCAAAGATTGAAAAAAATCAAGGGAATTTTCTATCTTTTTCGTACGGTGCTTCTAATAAATTTTAGCCACCTTGGGATAATTGGCTTCTTTTCACAGAAAGTCTAAATAGGACATTGAATAGCTTCTTACCCAAAGTAAAGTAAAATTTTAACTGTTAAATAACACTAAAACAGAATAAGAAAATTCTTCTGTAGTTATTAGAAATTCTGCTTTCTTAAAGATTGTTTTGGGTTTGATTATTAAACATAACTTATCTTTTTCTAAAAGTAAAGATATATTTCGCATCTAAACAAAAGGCATTTTTAGGGGAACACTGAAGTATTGAAACATTGCAAATATTAAAAACACGAGTCTTACAGAAAAATGCAAAAACTGCAGAGATGATGGATAATGATGGCCACAAAAAAAAAAGAAAGATATTTCACAACAGTACTCAAACAGCATGATATTTAGTTGTGGAAATCACAGAGCAGAAAATATATGATCAAAATCAGTGATATTTACCAAACATTTGAATTTTGGATAATAATATATTTCTACCCAAGCGAACCCTGCTATTATATCTATATGACAGCTGCCAAATTGTCCTGGAAGGAAATTTGGCTGATGTGCTTTACAGCTGCTCAACCATTTAGTTTAAACAACAGGCAAGGTTCAGAAATACCAGACTTAGGACATATTTAATACGACAGATATTTTCTTCTGCTCGGACCTGCTCATGGTTCTGTAACTTTAAGCAAAGATACAACTACGGAAGCTTTGACTAAAACTGGCATGAAGTTTGGGCTGTAAGATGCCGAGTCCCCTTAAGGACGGCTTCCATCATTTTTCTCAGGAACATGAGAGAAAGGTCAGAAAGAAGGGAAAATACTGTTTCCTCTCCTTGGTTTCCTTTGGTTCCTAAGAGCTTTCCTCTTTTCTCTAGTATTACAGAGGCTGGTTCTACATTTCTACCTAATCTTTTCAAATCTCACTTCATACTCTGACCTGGCATAGTCATTATGAGTTTTAGAGATGAGTGATTCTAGAGACTTATTTGATAAAATCCACCCTCTTGAACCCTTGTGCAATGTTGGTGGGGATAAACTGGTACAGCCACTATAGAAAACAATATGGAGTTTCCTCCAAGACTTAAAAATTGAACTACCATATGATCCAGAAATTCCACTTCTGGGTATATATCCAAAGGAAATAAAACCACTATCTAGAAGAGATTTATCTGCACACTCATGTTCATTGCAGTATTACTCACAATAGTGAAGACTTGGAAACAACCTTAGTGTCCTCAACAGAAGAATGGATAAAGAAAATGGAATACAATGGAATATTATTCAACCATGAGAAAGAAATCCTACCATTGCAACAACATAGATGGACCTTGAAGGCATTATGCTAAGTGACATAAATCAGACAAAGAAAGGCAAATACTGTATGATGTCACTTATATGTGGCATTAAAAAACACAAGAACTCACAGGTATGGAAAACAGATTGGTGGTTACCACAGGTGGGGGGATGTGGGGTGGGGGAACTGGAGGAAGGTGGTCAAAAGGTACAAACTTCCAGTTATAAGGTAAATAAGCTTTGAGGATCTAATGTACATAATGGTGACTACAGTTAGCAAAACTGTATTGTCTGTTTGAAAGGTGCTAAGAGAATAGATCTTAAACGTTCTAATCACAAGAAAAAACAGTTGTAACCGTGTGGTGATAGATGTTAACTAGACTTATTGTGGTGATCACTTTGCAATATATACATATGCCAAATCACTATTTTGTACACCTGAAACTGATACAATGTTATATCAATTATATTGCAATTAAACTGGGGGGGGAATTCACACCCTCTTTCCTAAATACAAAGAAACAAACCAGCAAACAAATAAAACAATTATTTAGCAAACAAAAAGTAGAGGAAACTTCTTGACAAAGGTAGGTACCAGTAATATTTAATCTGCATAATACTTGGCAGGAAACATTAGAAGCACTCATTAAATATTCCAGCAATAAGACATAAATACCCTCTAACACCAGTACTACTACTCAACACTGTACTGGAAGTCCTGCCAAGTAAAATACAAGATAAATACATAAGTTTTAGAGTAATGAGAAACAAAGAAAAGAAATTCTACCTGGAAAAGCCAAGAAAATCAATCAACAAACTGGTAAGTCACTTCAGCCAGCCCACCATAAAAAATGAAAGTAGACCAAAATCAATAGCATCAGCAAAAGCCAATTTGAAAACATAAGTAAAAATGTCCAATTACTCTAGTAACACATATATTAAAATAGTTAGGAATAAACCTAATGAGAAAAATGTGAGTCCTACATAAAGAAAACCATAAAATTGCATTTAAAAACATAAAGGAAGGTGTACAGAAATGAACCCATATCCCATGCCAGGTTAAGAGAGCACAATGTAATACAGATGTCTATTTTCCATATTTTAATCAGTTCAGTTAAAATAAAAATTTAGCATGTTTTCCAAGAAACCCAACAAACAGATTCTAAGCTTCATTTGGAAGAATGAGTTTGAAAACATAGATGGAGGAATAAACAAATATATACATTGTATACATTGTATGGTAGGCAAGTTTAAAATTTTTTTTGAGAAAGAACAGGAAGGTAAAGGTAAGAAAATAGCCTTTAAAGATATAAAAGGCAAATCATAAGCTTGTGGTAGTGATTCCATTAACATTTAATTACTGTTTTAAGTGAAAGTTTGTTACAAGAAAGCGAAAAACAATCAGTGCAACAGAATAGAAAATGCAGAAACAGACCTATGTGTGCAAACTCAAAGGATGATAAGGGTAATCTTCCAAAATAGTAGGAAAAGGATGGATGGGAAAACTCAGTAAACAGGGTTTGAAAACTTGATTATCAACTCTGGGGTAAAAATAAATTTACAGCTTATATGTCATATATTCTAAATGTAATAAAACAATAATATTATTAGGAAAAATACATAATGGATCCTTAGAATACAGAAGGTCTTAAAGCAATACAGGGGGAAAACAATAAAGGAAAAGACTAACAAACTTGGGTACATAAAATATAAACTTCTGTATAGTAAAAAAAAGTACCATGAAAAGTACCAGTGTACTTTTGATATTAAAACTCTCCTTCTGTTTAAACTCTTCTGTTTAGAAACAGAAGAAAGACTGGGAGAAAAAAATTCTACTACATGAAACATATATAATATCAGATGTCTCATCTAATATTGTACATTGGTTAAGAAAATTTGACCCTGGGTTTCTTTGATAGATACATCTGAGTTTGTACCCAGCTCTGCCACCTACTGTGACCTTAGGCAAGGTTTTTCAGCTTTCTAGTCTCAGTTCCCTCATCTATAAAATGGGGACAATCCCACCAGGCTTATTGTACAGCAAGAATTAAACTAGTTAATCCACATAAAGTGCTTAGAATGGTGTGTGGACTCATTAGCCATAGTGTCATTATTATTACATACAATAACAACAAAAGATAATATCCAGAATATTTAAATATGTAAAGAACTTCTAAAATTAATTTTTTAAAGTACAAAGAATGTAATTCACAAGTGAGTAAAATATAGGAACAGATAATTCATAGAAGAAGAAATATGAATGACCAATAAACATAAGCAAAAAAATCCTCAACAACAGTAATAATCAAAGAAACGCAAATTAAAACAGCAATAAGATAACAATTTGTATCCATCAGATTAAAAAAAATAATTAACAGAATGACTGCAGTGCTGGTGCAGTTATAGAGAAACAGCTACTCAAATTCAATGCTGGTGAGTATAAATTAATGCATTCTTTTGAACAAGAAATTTGGTAGAACATTATAAAATATAAAATGCATATACTATCATCTAACAATTCCATTTCCTAGAGTCTGCCCTGGATAAATACTCAAGTCCTGCAAAAATATATTGTTTATAATTGAGGATGTGAAGAAACCTCTAAATGCCCATCAGTATAGCTATGTAAACAATGGTTCATGGTTCAATGCAACTGTTTAAAATAACAAGCTATATCTAAACATATTGCCAAAGAATTTTCAAAGCCATACTGTTAAACTGAAAAATAAATTGAACAGGGACTTCCCTGGTGGCACAGTGTTTAAGAATCTGCCTGCCAATGTAAGGGACACGGGTTTGATCCCTGATCAGGGAAGATCCCACATGCCGCAGAGCAACTAAGCCCGTGCGCCACAACTGCTGAGCCTGCGCTCTAGAGCCCGCGAGCCACAACTACTGAGCCCGTGTGCCACAACTACTGAAGCCCGCGCACCTAGAGCCCGTGCTCTGCAACAAGAGAAGCCACCGCAACGAGAAGCCTGCGCACCACAACGAAGAGTAGCCCCAGCTCACCACAACTAGAGAAAGCCCACACACAGCTACAAAGACCCAACACAGTCAAAAACAAAATTAAAAAAAAAAAAAGAGAAAATAAATTGAAGAATACATAAAAATTGATCCAATATATTTTTTAAAGCCCACAAAACAGTATAATATATAATTAATATATACACATGTGTAACATATAAAGCATACTTATAGAAAAAAAATACATATATAAAACCCAAAAAGACAACGGTCAATTCTGGGGCAAGGCATGGGGGGCGGTGGCTTATAGGAAAATAATTTTATCAAGGTTGAATTTTATTTTATGTGTATTGACTGAACCCTTTACAATGAAATGCATTCACTTATTGTTTGTGAAATTTTAAAACTCAGTAAAAACAATGAGACCTGGCATACACGAAACACTCAATAAATAATTGCTATTATTGTAGATATGAATATAATGATCAATCTTGAAATTATGCGCTAGTCTCTTGCTCTCCAGGCACTAAGAGTCTACTTTTCTGACAACCAAGATGGATGCCACTCTCTGCTCTAAATGCGTTACAATTTTTCAAACCAGTTTTGTATAACCAAAGGAAATTAAAAGCTTGCATAGCTTTCAAGGGATCAGGAATCCTTGTCTGGATTGTTTCAAAATGAAAGAAAAGCCTCAATCCTCCTCTTCAGTAGACCTGACCTAAATAACACAGAGCTTGGCTTTGCAAAGGGCAGTATAATTTCAGATACAAAGAGCAAGAAGAAAATTCACATTTTGAGGGTTGTGTCTTTTTTGTTTGCTTTATTCACACTCTATTTTCATTTTTTAACATTAATCACATTAATATACTATGTCTGTGTAGCTGACAGAAATGCAATTTATTTGAGAAAGAGAAACATGAATTGCCACAGGTTTTTAACTTTGTTAAAAATACGATACAGTGAATGCTGATTTGAAACCTCTAAAAACAGGCTCTGCAAAATTCAAATTATTTCTAGATAAAATGTTAACTTTTCTATGGCAAGTTTGTATCATGGAAACATCAATAATTTTGGGTCCGCCCTTCAGCTCATATCACAGAAATCTGTCTTTTCTTGGTCTGTCTTTCAACAATAGATGTAAGGTCAACAGTTTGGTATATTATACTTAATGTAATGGTTGTATCCAATTTATCCCTTTCTCATCTAATGATAATTCTTATTAATGTAAGTTATGTGGAATAGATGGAGTTAGGCCCGTCATAAACTCCCCTGACTGTAGTGATGAAATACGCTCAACTTCATAATGATGGAAAGTCATATCTGGAAATTCCGAGGGTACCTTCAACTTGGAACGTAACTTCTTTCAGTAAATTAGGATTGTCCTTGGCAAATGGTGAAGGACCTCACTAAATGAAATTTAAGATTAGATTTACACTGACATAAATATATTTCCCTATGCCTCAATTTATTCATTTTAAAAATAAGATTGGATTAGATGATCTAATCCTATCTTCCAGTCCAAAAAAAAAAAAAGAAAAAAGAAAAAAAAAAATTAAATATGTGCTTTCTTATAGAAATCATTCCAAATAAAATTAGACCAATTGTAAATAAAAGGTAAAAAATAAAACAAAATATGGATATAACCCTGATGAAATTCTAGAACAGACTATCAAAGATGTATGTGGTCCATTAATACTTGACAAATAAAGGTAAAATAATAATAATAATGATAAAAATAATTTAGCAAAGGTTGCATACGCGATTTCATCAAACAATAGTTTCTTTTTTAAGCAGGGTAATTGGACAAATCAATGAAGAAATTGCTGGAAACATTCCACGCTTTCAGGTTGTTATCAAGATATTTGAAGATTTTTTCATATGAAGATTGAAAAACGTGGACAGTGAGGTCTTCTTGTGGCTTGGGACACAAAAAGGATTGATTATCATTTCCTTATCAAGATAAAGTTCATGATCAAGTTGAAGGATTAATTATTGGTTTATTATCTGTTTCCTTCTGAAGTTTTAGCCCTTGGTCCTAACCCAGTTTACATTTTTTTAAATCAATAACTTGAAGATACAGAGTATCAAATTTATCATTTCAGTCAAGGAAGCATGGGTAACTGTATACCCAATGACAAAACCATAATTCCAAAAGTTTAATAGGCTAAAGTGACGAGATTAAAACAGTGAGAGGAAATGTAGAAAAGATAAAGAAAAATCTTGCCTAGCAGTAACAATGAATAAATAAATAATAAAAATCCTAGCTTATCAATACTCCCATCAGTATTATGAATAAGACACAGTATTTTATATGTCTAAAACAAGTTCAATATGAGTAGTGTGATTGACTTTCCTTCCCCCCTCTTCCAAAACGACTGCAGTTTAAACTCAGCTACTCGTGTTCAGGAAAATCTACGTTTCAGTGTTCGGAAATCTATGTTTAGTTCTGGTTACCCTATTTAAAAGATAATGGTTACCTTTTTAGTTCTGGTTACCATACTTAAAAACATATTAGAGACAATTTTAGACAAAAGGTAATTTTAAATATGGTAACTCTACTGGGAACTGTGTCACGTGAAGAAATTAAAGCTGTTTTTAGCCTAGAAATGTAAGGTCTGTGCACTTGGGATTGTGTGCACAATTTTTAGAAAGGAAGTAACGGGAAGTAAAATGAAAATACTTTACCAATATTTGTAGGACTGTCTCTTGGAAAACAAATTTGTTTCACATTTACTTCTTCTTCTCCTGTCTTACTTTTGTAAATAGATGTTTAACCAAAAAAAATTAGAATTATTCTTCACAGCCACCATTTTTATAATCAGGAAAAGACAGAAGTGGCAAGAAGAGATATACAAGCTTAGTCAAAACAAAACATCCTAGTTGAATTCATGTTTCTCCAGGTTTACTCCTTTTGTGTATTCAATGTCAAGTATACTGGCAAGTAAATAGCAGATATTCAGTAAATACTGTTTAAATGAATGAACAATGGAAGAATGAATAAGTAATTATGCAGTGAATGATTTGTGAGGTCCCAGCCACTAGAAATGTTCCAGTCAAGGCTGGATGACTGTTTATCAGGGATCTCACTGAAAGGATTTCTAAAAGAAGATAATGAGACTAGATGACCTCTAAGATGCCTTTTAAATATAAAATTATTTATGAGATCAAGTAATTATTTCCTACAGTTCTGATCACTATTATAGTTAAAGCATTAGAACTTGTTTGAAGATAAGAGTTTACAAGCAAAGGGAGAGAGAGTGATACATAAATGTAAAGTTAAAGATTTCTTTTTTTTTTTTTTTTTTTAAGTTTAAGATTTCTGGTAAGTAAAAGCTTGGTAAAGCGTTTTTCCATATGTAAGTAGATTATGTCGATTTAATTAGAATGCCTTTGAAAAAGAAATAAAATATTTAATTTGAATGGCAATGTACAATTTCACTTTTGTCATGAACTACTGAATCCTTTCTACAGTTTTGGCAATATACGTAGCAATTAAATTACAACATTTTAAAACAATATTTGTGTATTTCATTTGGGATCCTAACTTATCTATGTAGCTTTAATACATTTTAAGTTGGAATTTAGTATTTTTTTTCCTAGATTACTGACTGCTGTGAATAAGTAGCTACTTATATTTCATACTTAAGTTTTTTATTATAAATATTTTATAATACAACTCAAATGTTACATTCTATTAGTTTTATTTTTTCTTAACAGAGAGAATTTTTTGTTAAAGTATTTAAAAAAAACAAAATGTATTACAGACTGTTAAATAAACAAGGATGGTATAAATAGATAAACAAAGCCATTAACCATATCCCGTGGGATATTGAAATGATTTATTTTTTTTAAATACATTATTGAAATGCTGCATAGGTTTAGATACACAAAGAATAATAATTTTAAGTTAATGATAAAAAATTAAGTAACCTGAGGCATTTTAGAAGAACATAATTATATAAAAAAGCCTGCAATGATACACACATACATTTTAATGGTGTTTGTCTTTTGCTGGTGGGACTACAGGTGATTTTTTTTCCCCCATTCTTTCTACATTTTTACAATGAGCATAAACTACTTTGAAAAAAAAAGTTTCATAAAGTAAGAGTAAAATAACACAGCAATACACTATTTAAAAAGCAAAACATTTATGCTAACTAAAAAATTATTATTTAACTTGAATATCTTTATGTCATACTAACGAAAAGTTCTCTAATTATACATCTTAAGGGTACCTGGGCAGAGCCACATGCAGCATCACTAGGAAAAGAATTATTTCACTAAACTGAATACTCCAAATAAGCAAAGTCACTTTTTGAAGCAGTAAAATAGTTGGAAAATTAAACTAATTTATAGAATTTAATTTTCTCCTGAATCATTTTAAGCTCCTTTTCTGCTGTCTTGATGTCGCCAATATCTTTCAACCTTCTCTTAATGATTTAGAGACAGATATTCTTATGACTGTCAGTGACTCCACAGTGGAGTTCAGGTTTTAATATGTTAAAGTTAAGCTGCCTGCCAGACATAGAAGTGGAGTTGAAGATACAATTCTGTAGTTCAAGTGAAAGTTAAGGCTGGAGATTTCAATTTGGGAGTTATTAGCAATAGAATTAAAACCTATGAGACTGGATGCTATCAACCAGAGAGTAAATAAAGACAGAGAAAAACAAAGGATAAGGAAAATAAATTTGGGCAGTCCAATTTTAGACATCATGAAGAGGAGGGAGATTCATCAAAGGAAACAGAGATGACACGAATGGGATGGGAAAAAAACCCAAGAAAGAGTAGGGTCCTTTAAGCCAAATGAAGACAGTGTTTAAAGAAGGAAAAACTGATTAACTGTGTCATACACTGCTAAGAGATTGAATAAGGTGAGTCTATAAAAATGACCACTGCTTTGAGTTACAGAATCTGAGTTTGAAGTGTTCATACACAAGGTTTAATATTTAAAGCGTGTAATATTTAGATACATGTCTTTTCATCTCTTGAACTCTTTCTCCCAAACCCATTCTTCATTCAGATTCCCTGTCTCAGTAAAAGACTTTTCCTAATCCGTTTGCCCCTATTCAGTCCATTACAAAATTATGGTGGTTCTAACCTTCAAAATATACTTCAGATCTATTCACTTATCTACATCTTTACTGCCACCATCCTTGTGTGAACCATATCCCCTTTTGCAGGAAATATTTTAATTGTTTTTAAATTAATCTCCCAGTACCCATTCTTTCCACTCTTGGCTCTTATAATCTGTCACGTAGAGATTTTAAGATTTGTTGCTGGGTTAATCATGAAGTATTAGAGAAAAAGAGAAAACAAAGATAATTCTCTGGTTTTGGTCTGAGAACTGTGTGAATGGTGTGGCCATTGATTGAGACAGGGAGCTCTGAGGAAGGTGAATTTGGTGAGGCCAAAGGCCAACACAGTTTTGAAAAATAAAAACGTGGTTAGAGATCTTACACTTCCTGAATTCAACACTTCTATAAAGCTATAATAATCAAGAAGGTGTAGTACTGGAAGAAGTATAGAAATAAAGATCAATGAAATAGAATTGAAAGTCCAGAAATAAACTATTACATATAAGATTAATTTTTGACAAAGGCGCCAATGTAATTCAATGAGGAAAGGATGATCTTTGCAAAAGAAAGTGTTGGAACAACTGGATAACTTCATAGGAAAAGAGAAATTTAGACACTTTACTCACACAGTACACAAAAACTAACTGAAAATGGAGCATAGACCTAAATGTCAAAACTAAGATTATAAAACGTCTAGAAGAAAACAAGAAATTTCTTATGAGCTTGGGTTTGGCAAAGAGTTCTTAGATGTGACCCTAAGAGCACATCTGTGAAAGAAAAAAAAATAATTAAGTTAATCTTTATCAAAATTAAAACCTTCTATGCTTTCAAAATGCACCTTTAGAAAATGAAAAAACAAGCTACAGACAGGAAGAAAAAGTTTATAAATCATATATATCTGATAGAGGACTTGTTTCCAGGATATATAAAAGGCTCTTACAAATCTATAAGAAGATAAATAATTCAGTTAAAACTGAGCAAAAGATTTGAATAGACATTCACTAAAGAAGGCATGTGAATGGCTAATAAACATATAAAAGGATGCTCCTGCAATGTCATTAGTCAGTCAGGGAAGTTCAAATTAAAGCCACAATGAGAAACTTCTTCACACCCATCAGAATGACAATTATCAAGAAATAGAAAATAACAGTATAACCCATACCATATGAACCAGTGATTCTACTCCTAAGAATTTACCCCAAGAAATTAAACATATAGCCACACAAAAACTTGTGTGCAAATGGTCATACTAGCAAGAAACGGCAAACACAGAGACAGAAAGCAGATAAGGTTAGTGGTTTCCTAGGGCTGGGGGTGAGGGTGAGGATTAACTGAAAATGGGCACAGGAAATCTTTTTAAAGTGAAAGAAAAGTTCTAAAACTGATCACAGGGATTGTTGCATAAGCCTATAAATTTATAAAATTTATTAAATTGTACACTTAACTCCAGCGGAGTTTATGAGATGAAATTATAGTTCAATATTATTGTTTAAATTGTACGCAAATATAGTAAATTGATTATCGACAAAGGAGCAAAGGCAATTCAATAGAGAAAAAGCAGTCTTTCAACAAATGGTGCTGGAATAATTGAACATCCACGTGCAAAAAATATAAATCTAAACACTCAGCTTACTCTTTTCACAAAAGGTAACTCAAAATGGATCTTCAATTTAAATGTAAAACAAAACTTCTAGAAGAAAACATAAGAAAAAAATCTATGTGACTCACGAGAATAAAAAAATAAACCAAAGACTGGGAGAAAATATTTGCCAAAGACATATCTGATAAATGACTGTTATCCAAAATACACAAAGAACTCTTAAAATTCAACAATAAGAAAACAAAAGACTGGATTAAAAAATAGGCCAAAAATCTTAGCAGACACCTCGCCAAAGAAGATATACAGATAGTAAATAAGCATATAAAAAGATATTCCACATCATTCGTCATCAGGGAAATGCAAATTAAGACAACAATGAGACATCATTACACACCTATTAGAATGGTCAAAATTCAGAATGCTGACCAAATGTTTACAAGGTAGTGGAGCAACAGGCACTATCACTCATTCCTGGTAGGAATGCAAATGGTACAACCACTCTGGAAGACAGTTTGGTGGCTTCTTACAAAGCTAAGCATATTCTTACCATAAGAGCCAACAATCACACTCCTTGGCATTTACCCAAAGGAGGTGAAAACTTATGTCCACACAAAAACCTGCACATGGATGATTATAGCAGCTTTACTCATAATTGCCAAAACTTGGGAGCAACCAAGATGTCTTTCAAGTAGGTAAATGGATAAGTTAATTGCAGTATATTCAAACTATAGAACATTATTCAGTGCTAAAATGGAATGAGCTATTGCGCCATGAAAAGACATGAGGAACCTTAAATGCATATTACTAAGTGAAAAAGCCAATCTGAAAAGGCTACATACTGTATGATTCTAACGGTATGACATCCTGGAAAAGGCAAAACTATGAAGACAGTGAAAAGATCAGTGGCTGCCAGGGTTTAACAGGAATGGAGAGATAAATAGGTGGAACACAGAGGATTTTTAGGGCAGTAAAACTGCTCTGTATTGTACTGTAATGCTGAATACATGTCATTATACATTTGTCCAAACCCACAGAATGTGCAACACTAGGAGTGAACCCTAATGTAAAGTATGGGCTTTGGATGATAAGGATGTGTCAGTGTAGGTTCATCAGCTGTAACAAATGTACCCCTCTGGTGCGGGTGTTGATAATGGGGGAGGCTATGCATGGGTGGGGGCTGGGAGCATGTGGGAAATCTCTGTATCTTCTGCTCAATATTTCTGTGAACATAAAACTACTCTAGAAAATAAGTTTATTTTTTGAAAAAAAATTTGTTACCTTGACTTCAGCAAGGAGTTTTTAGATACAACACCAAAAGCATAATCAATTTTAAAAAGTTGTTAAGTTGGATCTTATTAAAAGTTACAACTTCCTCTCTGTAAAAGACACTATCAAGAGAATGGAAAAGACAAGCCAGAGACTAGGAGTAAATACATGCAAAACAGATATCAGATAAAGGACATGTATCCAAACTCTGCAAAGAACTCTTACAACTCAACAGTAAGAAAAAAAAAAAAAATTTTTTTTTAAATAGACAAAATATCTGAACAGTCATGTCCCTCCAAAAAGATGGCAAATAAACGTATAAAAAGATGCTCAATATCTTGTCATTAGGAAATAAATTGTAATTTTAAAACAACAATGGGATACCATTACACACCTATTAGGATGGCTAAAATCTAAGAAAAACTCACATTACCAAATGATCGTGAGGATGCATAGCAACAAGAATGCTCATTCATTTTTGGTGCAAATGAAAAAAATGTATAGAAGACAGTTTGGCAAATTCTTACAAAGCTAAGCATAGTCTTAACCATATCATCCAGTAATTGTGCCCCCGGGTATATACCTATTTTATTTGAAAACTTATATCCACATGAAAACCTAAGTGTGAATGATTATAGCTGCTTTATTCATAATTGCCCAAACGTGACCCAAACAGAAAGTCCTTCTACAGGTGAACAGATAAACAGTGAGCTAGATCCATGCAATGGAATAATATTCAGTGATAAAAGGTAATGAGTTACCAAGACACAAAAAGCCATAGAGGAAAGTTAAATGCATATTGCTAAGTGGAAGAAGCCAGTCTGAAAGGCTACAGACCGTATGATTCCAATTATGTGACATTTGTAAAAGGCAAAACTACAGAGACAGTAAAAAGATCAGTGGTTGCCAGGAGGGAAGAAGAGAGGTGAATTAGCAAAGCACCATGGATTTTTAGGACAGTGAAACTATTCTGTATGGTATTGTAACAGTGGATGGATAACATTATGCATTTGTTAAAACTCATAAAATTTTATAGCACAAAGAGTAAACCTTAATGTATGCACATTTTTTAAAAATGGGAGGCTGGAGATCCCAGAACTAAATGCAGAATATGACAAGAGAAACCAACTATATTATAAATATATGAAATTACCTCACTGAAGTGGTAACATGGGGGTGGGGGAGGAAAGATGCTGACCTAAGTAACTCTGGAATTAAGTGGAACCCCTACACAAGCATTCTACTCTAGTTGATAAAATTACTTCCCCTGAGGGCATACAGTTTAACACCTCCTATGCTGTTATACATGAACACCAGAATTGAACACCTATGTAAATGGGTGGTGGGTGGAGGCAGTCAGGTCTCTTACAGTTGGAGTGAGAATTTACAGGTCAGCAAGCAGAGGTTAGAACGATGCATGCACTGATGGATTAGAGTTGAAGACATCACTATCACCTCATGTTTAGCAGAATATACATACAGATGGTCACCTATATAAATATTTATACATGTGTATAGACATGCATTAGGATACACACATAATATACCTTTGCTCTGTCAGCTGAGAAGACCTAAAATAAATGGCAATCCAGTAGCAATGAACACACTGAGTGCCCAGATCTTGCTTTGTAATACGTTCTCCCATAAAAGGAACCATGGCTCCTTAGAGAAATGGCTGATTCTCACACTGGGGCAGGAAATACACAGGATAAGCCTGAAGCACCTTGTGGTGACAGGAAGTAAGGAAGTGCCCTCTCTCCCCAAAATTAAATCCCACATGGTGGGAGCATGTCAAAGGGGCACAGAAGTCAACTGAAAGGGCTCCCAATGGCCAACGCTGGAACAATTTGAGCAATGAAAAGTAGAATTGGATTATAACCCAAAGTATAAAATAAGTATCAACGAGTCCTTACTGATAGAAGCAAATGCCTGAATCCATTAATAAATGGGGGAATAGAAACAAATCTCTTAAGCAGAAAACTTTCAAATAATTTATGTAGCTACTCTGCTCTTAAGGGGGTGGAGCATAACTCCCACTCCTCAAGTGTGAGCCGCACAGAGAGACATCCTTGCAAAGAGGAGAGTATGCAAAGTGGGAGTGGGAGGAGAATAACTTCACAGTGGAAGAAACTGGCGAAACCACCCCCGTGAGGTTCAAAGTCAGAAATCATGTTGAGTATATGCCCATGACACGATGTGATGAAAATGACACTTCACTTTTGTAATGTTCCCCCCCAAAACCATAACCCCAGACTAATCATGAGGAAAAACAGAAAAATTACAGCAGACGGCAACCCATAAGGACTACTACCCAAGTAGTCCTCTTCAAAATTGTTAAAGTCATCTAAAATACGGAGAGTCTGAGAAACCATTACATCCAAGAAGAACCTAAGGAAACAAGACAAATAAAATACTGTGGTTTTTCCTGGGTAGGATTATGGAACACAAAATGGACATTATAGAAACTAAGGAAGTCTGAATAAAGTATGAAATTTAGTTAATAATTAACAATATTAGTTCATTAAATGTACTATACTCATGTGAGATGTCAATAGTGGGAACTGGTTTGAAGTATAGGGAAACCATCTGGAATGTCTTCCCAACTGTTTAAATAACTCTGACTAAATATATATATGTCAGTCCTGTCTGCTCCACAGTCTCATTTTGTATTATTCTTCCTCTCAGGACTTTGAACAATTGTCCCTCTGCCTGGAACACTTTTTCCATTGCTTTTCGTAAGACTTACCCCCAATCATTCTTTGAATCTCACCTAAAATTACATATTTTGTATTATTTATGTGTTATTCATTGGTTAAAACCTATCACTTCCATAGACTATAAGCTCCATAAAAGCAAGGGCCATATTTGTTCCCAGTATCTAGCCTGAGAATAATATTCAATATTCCACAGTTTTAATGAATAGATGACAGAATAGGTTAACCTTGACCTCTCAAAGGTTATTTACATACTTTTGCTTCCTTCTTGGCTGCATACAGGATTATTTATATTCTAAATGATTGATAATTGACTTCTATATAACCCATGGGGTGATATAAAAGACATTTTAACTAATCATGTATGACTTAACACTCATATCAGGGATATATAGGCATAAATGTCTAGTAGTTTAAACTCCATAAATGAGCAATATTTTGCTCCATAATTTATATTGTCATTGTGTAGGTACTTTATTGAAACAGAGTAAAATCTCTCAATTTTGAAAAAAAGCAACCAAAAGCTTTGAAACTTAAAAAAAAAAAAAAAAGCTACCCAAGCAGCACAGTGATTTATTTGAAAAACACACAACAAAAAATTCAAACAAAAGTGGACTATATATATTGATACCTCTTTGTTGACAATGTCATGTGGCATCAACATAGAAGATAATATAAATGAATAAGAACTTTAATCAACACCACAGCTAGACAGTAATAAGAAACATTTATTCTGCAATGGTAGCAGTTAATAGCAGGCAGTTCTTAAGGGCAGGTAACAATAATAAACTGTGCTAAGAGAAAAGTATCCTCTATCATGAAAATACCATGAAATTTCTGATGTCTGTGTAAAGAAAGAATAGAGGTATCCTCTTTAGAAAAAAGAAAGGTAGTTTAAATTTCAACATTTCTTTGTTTAAAATCTAGCTAATTTAAATAAATGGACCATGACATAGAACTATAATTTCAACTACTCCAGTGTTAGTTCTTTAATTCTCAAACTAGGATTTCCAAAATTGTCTAACACCACGAGCTAGTTTTAATGCCTTAAACTATGTGTCCTATTATTATGAAAACAAGATACGGAGTGGAAGGAGGAGAAAATCGTTGAACTTAATAGGAAATGTAATATGGAAAAATATGCAGTGATCATCTAAAGAAGGTTGTAAATGTCATTAAATGCAAGAAAGATTTTTATATACTAGCTACTGAAAGAAATGCTAAATTATTTGAATGTTTGCTACCATCATTTGACAGAACTTAAATGTGAATGCAAATGATGGTATGATTTGGCAAACATCAGGGCATGAATCAAGGTTGAAGAGAGTTCAGTCAAACTTTAATCATGCCTACTTTCTTCTTCATAGACTTGACGAGTCTTCATTTAAAATCACTCACGACCAAAAAGAGCCAAAAAATAAATCAACCCGGCTTGTTTGGCAAGTGACACCTTGCTTGAGGTTTTCTTGTGAGAACAAAGAAGAGGAAATAATGTCACACCAAAAGAATTTATAATGATTAATGTTAGTCTAATAAGCACCAAAGGAAGTGATAATAATTTGCTACTTGTAGAGAATTGCCCAGTTTTCCAGCGTGAACACGTCACTATCTGCTTCTGCAGAGTAGGGATTTCTGACAGAGAGGGATGTTGTTGCTCTTTTCCGGAGAAGGCTCTACACCCTTGTTGAATGCATAAGATTAAGCCAACGCATATGCGCATATGCGTCTCTCCCACTTTGCCTCTTGACCTTTCTCTCTGGACTTGTTGAGAACTTGACTCTGCCAATTCTGAGACTGCATTCCTGGAGTGTCCTGCTCCTACCTGCTATCCTTTGGGCTAAATAACTTCTCTGCTCTTCTGTCACAGAACAGTTCCTTCCACAAAATTACTACCTTGCTGTCATTAGTGCGTTTGGCAGAAAACCATGCCTCAGGCTTCTGGTGTGCTTGTAGCTAAACTTTATAAGATGCTTGAGGATGAAAAGGGAGACTTTGAACCTCTTGCTGCTACACTCAGCATTAAACAATTTCGGCGAAACAACAGTTTGAAACTTGCCTGCTCTTCAATTAGGAGCAACTCTGATGCTATATGATTTCAATGAGCTAGGATTTCAAAGATAGAAAAGAACTTACTTTCCCTAGACAATCCTGGTGAAAAGGAGCATTAGCTGTTTCTTGACTCTTCTTGCCAATTAAGTCATATTTGAATTGTTCTTGCCTCGTGTAATGTGGATGTCTAAAAATGTCAACGAGTCATCCATTTATTTCCAGAATTTGCAAAAACCACAAACTTCACTGCCGAAAGGTGGGATCCCGCAGGAATTCACATAATTCTGTGGTATATCATTGACTTTAAATGGCTCCAAATACTTTCTTAAAATGTCCTGATGTGGTCTATATTTGTGGTGACCTTCAACATAAAGTACTCGTACAGTGAGAAAAATAAATACATGCTTAGTAATAACTTGCTAGCTTGAAAATGAGTGCTTTGCACATGTGACACTGGCTATATCAAGAAGCTCTCTTGCTTGGGCAGAAAACAAATTTTAAAAGGGAATGCATTACTTCAGGTAGCGAGATAATGTCAGCTTTTCGTATCATAAATTTCAGGTTAGAGATCTAAAATAAATCACATCGCATTCAGAGTTTTGCAGTTTATTATTTGGGCAACAGAGAGAAGGTTTTGACTGTAGGATTAAAGTGTGTCTAAGGGGCGTAGAGTAAAAGAGTTCCCCCAGGAAACGATTTCAATAGCCATTAGTAATGGCATTGCACATGTGATTCATAAAGTATGAAAAAGTCTATAGCAAGAACAACCGCTTGCTCTGTATTATACGTTTTCTCTAGTCGGAATCCCAGAGCTGGTTTTTTAAAAATTATTTCCTATAAATGACATTTGAAAACTTCCCCACAGGGTTAATTTTTAATATATATGATGCATGACCTCCTTCTTGTAGAACCATAGAGTGTACAATTTCAGGTTTTTGTTTAAAGACATTAGTATGGCTGACATGTTGATTTCAAGAGAAAAAAGGACCTACATCCATCAAAGACAGTTTGATTTTTTTTCCTTTTTTTTTCAGAGAAGTAGGAATAATTATTAAAATAAACACAATGACACAATGACTCTTTTTAGTTAAAAAATGCATCTCACGGGCTTCCCTGGTGGCGCAGTGGTTAAGAATCCGCCTGCCAATGCAGGGGACACAGGTTCGAGCCCTGGCCCAGGAAGATCCCACATGCCGCGGAGCAACTAAGCCCGCGTGCCATGACTACTGAGCTTGCGCTCTAGAGCCCGCGAGCCACAACTACTGAGCCCACGTGCCACAACTACCAGAGCGCGCATGCCACAACTACTGAAGTCCCCGCACCTAGAACCCATGCTCCGCAACAAGAGAAGCCACCGCAATGAGAAGCCCACACACCGCAACAAAGAATAGCCCCCACTCGATGCAACTAGAGAAAGCCCATGTGCAGCAACGAAGACCCAACGCAGCCAAAAATAAATAAATAAATAATTTTTTTAAAAAAATCTCACTTTTTTGAGATTAGAATAGTTTTGCCTAATATTTTTTTTTAAAACATATTTTTAAATTTTTGCTATTTTATTTTTATTTTATTTTTTATTTATTTATTTATGGCTGTGTTGGGTCTTCGTTTCTGTGCGAGGGCTTTCTCTAATTGTGGCAAGTGGGGGCCACTCTTCATTGCGGTGCGCGGGCCTCTCACTATCGCGGCCTCTCTTGTTGCGGAGCACAGGCTCCAGATGCGCAGGCTCAGTAATTGTGGCTCACGGGCCTAGTTGCTCCGCGGCATGTGGGATCCTCCCAGACCAGGGCTCGAACCCGTGTCCCCTGCACTGGCAGGCAGATTCTCAACCACTGCGCCACCAGGGAAGCCCCTGCCTAATATTTCTTTACTCTCAAATCTTTATTTGCTATTTTGGAAATTGTGTTTTATTTCTTCAAATAGCAATTACTGGGCCAAGTGCCTTGAATGCCTGTGCTTTCTTGTTTGTTCTGCATTTTATACCTTGCCCCTCAAGACAAATGATTGTTAGCTGTTCTCCAGTTGTCTATTATATATATATATATATCAAAACAAACAAACAAACAAAAAAAATGCTGCCATCTGATATTCAGATCAAGTCTGAGTTCTTGAAGAATAATTTGCTGGATTTTAATTTGTGTAAAGAAATAAAGTCAGTTTCTAAAATGTAGAACATATAAAGTTTCTAAAATATTTCTTAGATTCTGGCAATTTACTGTATAGCAAAGACAACAAAAACTGCAACTATCTATTTGGGGATCTTTCTTATCAATGCAAAACCCTCTCTTCCCTCTGTGCATCAGCAGTAAAATTAGGGGATTGAATCAATGACTGCAAAATCTCCAAAGTTCTCACTCTGGAATGGTCTGGTTTTGTAATTCTTGTTCTACTCTCCATACAATCACAAGGGCTGTGCTAACCTGAGCTGCAGTTTGAGATAAATACCAATAGGTGGCAGTGCTATTCACATGGCAGACCTGATCTGCAGAAAGACACTTTCCCACGCAGGTATGCCATTAATTACAGAGGGTTCAGGAACATGTCTGAACAAACATCTTGTTTGTCAACACAAAGAGATAGATCAGTCAAATAAACATAAGTTAAAAAAACTAATCTGGAAATTAAAAGACAGTATTAAAAAAAAATGCTTCTTTAAAGTTCTGTTTTCTTCTCTCACATTGTTTATGAGTTTAAATTGCTACTTCATTTACGGACTCAGCACTTGCATTGCAGACCCAGGTTGAGGCTTGGTGGAGTCCTGCCGTAGACACCTAAGGTTTTGTTGGTGTCCAGACACATGGAAATAATCTCTTAAAATCTGTCCTAAAACCACTGAATTCATGGCTGTCATTGAAGAGAGGTTTCACTAAAGGAAAAGTAAATTTAGATTTAGGTTCTCTTCACAGAGGCTCAACAATATCCCCTTCCTCCGTAGTTCCCTCGTCTGCCACAACCTCCGAAGCAGACAGTCTCCCTTTCTGCCCCCACCTCCAGATTTGAACAATAAACAGAGAAGCAACTGGTTCACAGGTGCTCCAGATGGCCCAAGGAGCCCCTTCGCCTTCAAGGTAACCTGCTGCCACTCTAGTCTGGTGGCACTGTCTTTCTCAGATCCGGTCAAACTGATAAAAGATAAGCAATGATTCAGGAATATTTGCTCTTCCATTACAACATGAAACAGTACGGGTGGGTTATATAATCCTTAGCATTCTTTTTACAAATATCATCTCAAGATGTTTGTCTGTCTGTAACTTCTGTGCTTATCATGAGCCTGTGGTAGTTTCAACTTCTTAATCAAGGGCTACTCACTCCATGACGAGCACATTAGGATCCTTGCTCCTGGAGGTCTGGCTTAATGTCAAATGCTATTTCTGTACTAAACAAGCTTGCCTTAACTCAAGGAGCTCAACCCCTTTGATTTCCCAACCAAACACATTTTAACTTAACTGGAACATAAAATATTTTAAATGATTAATTAGTGACTGCCCCACAGAGTTGGATGAAATTTATTCAAGTTAGGCACTTTATGGAAATTTCATAAAATGGGTAGTTCTAAATTAAAAGACAGAAATCACAAGCATAGGTTATATGTTCCAAGAGTTATGAATTAAGTTAGATCTTAAAGAAAAGTTTCTGTTAAAGTGACAAGTGCTCGACTCTCATTTATATTTTTTTTGTGGGCCCTCTAATAGCCGTATGCTTCAAGTTTATATTTTATAGTATCCCCATTTTTAAGCTGAGGAATCTTAGGAAGAATGTTTAAATATCTCGCCCGAGGACACCCAGTTAGTTCCTTGGCAAAGGCCAGGAAAATCGCCAACAAAGCTGAGTTTCTGCAGCGTATTAACCTGGATCATGCTTTCTTGGAAGTCTAATTCAATATCGTAATATTTCTACTCTAACAGCTCACAGTGAAAATCTGATATTATATACACATCTTGGAATCCTTTAAAATATATGAAATATTTTTATAAATATTCAGACTGAGTTCAAATGAATGAAAGAGTTCTGTTAGCAGCTGGCATATTAGTTACAATAAATGAGTTGATGACCAAGATAGCCAATGGCCACACAAGACGATAAAAGTTAAGGTAGAGTTGGATGGATTTTCACGTGGGCTGGCAGCAAGATACACCTGGTGTACAAATGACAGATGGAAGAGTGGGAGAATGACTCCTGCTTTTGGTTTTAACACTCCTATTGGCTGCAGCACTGATTCTACTATAAAGGCAGCTTCTCACCTTCCCTCTTGGCTGGAAAAAGGCTTATAGTACATGACTGCAGGTGTAATGAGATGGGCATGTCAAGAGTTATAGACTAGACAATAGATTTCATCTGGAAAACAAGAAGGAGAGGAAAGTTCCTCTTGAAAATAAATATGGGAATATAACTGTGCTTTTAAAATGTGTATATATTTTTATTTTTTCTTAAATAATTTTCTCTCTCTCCAGAGCTACTCAATAAATACTGTATTATATATAGTGAAGGCTTCTTAATTGTCCTTGAAAGGTCATCTTCTCTGAGAATTTTATTTATTTTTCTGAGATTTTCATATTTTACTCAAATAATTATTCAAACATTTGATTATAAAATATTAGTCTTCCTCAATTCTAAAATTATTTTTAACAAGTCATTCAGTTACCAAATCATGTATATGATGATCAAATTAAATTTTAATTTGATAAAATATAAAAAGCCGAACACTATATATATTATTTTTGTTGCAAACTCATAATACATCAGAATTATAAAATTTAGAATTGTAATTTCTTTGCTTTTTAAGTTTTCAAAATCCCATAAAAATGCATCCCACAATTTTATTTTGAGTTTTGCTTCATAGTAGCTTTTCTTACTGATTTTATATTAGTAGATTAGTGAAAACAAATGTGATATTTATTTCAGCAGGAAGCAGGGATTATGTTTTGTGAGCTGGAACAAGTAAAAACTTACTGATAGCTATATTAAGAAGTAACTTTTGCAAATAAAATACTTTCTTCACACCCCATCAAAATATTGCTTTCTTTTATTTTATGTAAAAGTTTTCCTTGAATATTTTATATCTATTGTTCTAGGTGGGAAGATCGTTATTTATCTTAAAATTTCTAGTTTTGCTTGTTATGTAAAAGAAAAGAAAAAGATTGCTGTATGGATAATGGTTGAATTGTTTGCTCAATTTTCTATTGAATATAACCCAAACGAAGAATTTTTAAAGGTCTGAAGGAAGCAGGAGACGGAGTTGCTCTAACAAAGTGATCGTATTAATAACTGGGAAATCTGTTAAAACTGCTGTCAAATTTCTTAATTGATATGGAAATTTGATTGGGTCCTGTGGGGGAGTCATCTTCCTTGGGAGCTCTCTTAAAGAAATTCTTAAATAAAGATTGATGCAAAATCAGAAGTTGAAGAAAAGCATGTAGAAGTAATCAGGTTGTGCCTTTGATTCAGAGCATATCAGATAACTAAGAATTTCATTGATAAGAGAATCAGCACAGGTGGACTGAAAGAAAAACATCTATCCAAAGCAAATACTACTTTTAAAAATACTGTTTAAAGTATTTCAACTTAAACAACAACATTGAGCCGAGTATAAATTGGTAAGAGAAATTAACGAAGCAAAATTATAGCTGAGGTAATCTTGTCTTTCAGATTTCCTAACTATCAATACATTGCTGGGCAATCTTGAGTTTGGAGACAGCTGGTAATTCTCTGCTAGAAAACTGGTGTATTCATCTCTTAGTCATTCATTTTCAGGGTTCATTCTCCAGAGCCCTGATCTGCCTCAGACACAGTGTGTCCCGACCCACTCTATTCACATTCTCTCAACCAAATCTAAGCCAATGAAATAAAACATGGTTTTGGTAATTTTACAAAGCACTTCAACCCTGTAGGCTGGTTCAGTTTTCTTCCTTTTAGGAGAACAATAACATTCTAAATTCTAAGGGAAGGGATCATTTGGGAGTGTATTTAGGAATATGGGATGGACAGAGGCAAGGAAAAAGGGGATATTGTGAAAATAGAAGGGGTCATTTTAAGCAGATCATTTAATTTACTTCAAAAGAAATACGTGGGCAGGTTACTGTAGCAGAATCACAAATGAGGTAATGTGATTTAAAACTAGTTTACAAAATGTATCATGGAAAAATAGAGTGATATAATTCCGGGGATCGAGCCCACTTTGCATGCTTTCAAAACTCATAGAGCCTCTATTTGTGGATTTCCTGGCTTCCATGTAAGATGTCAGAGGAGAGTGGCAATAATATTACCTTTGAGGAAATTTAGTTATGGTGGCAGGATAGATGAATGTACCATATCGGGGGTTTATTCATCTTTGTTACCATGGTGCTAAAGAAGGATTCAGTATCTGTGGTTGACTTATTTATTCCTCACAGAAAAGGTGCTTTGGCTGCAGATTCACACTGAGAAGAAACAAGGGCCTTTAGAAAATTTGCCACCAATTACTTGGTCTCCAGTTCCAATCTATCAATTGAACGATCTGTCCACACTTGTAGTAATGTACTGCTACTCTATCCAGCCACTTGGCAGTTTTGCAATATTGTGACCTTTTTAAATCCTGAAAATAAATAAAGTTGCAGCATTCTTGTTTTGTTAGTACTTAAATTCCCAAATTTCTACATGCCAAGTTTTTCTGGCAAAGAAATATTTAGCAAGGGAAGTACACTGTTGGTGGGAATGTAAATTGGTGCAGCCACTGTGGAAAACAGGTTCTCAAAAAACCAAAAATAGAACTACCATATGACCCAGCAATTCCACTCCTGGGTATATATCCAAACAAAAAAGAAAAAGAAAACACTAATTCCAAAAGATACATGCATCCCAATGTTCACAGCAGCATTATTTACAGTAGACAAGATATGGAAGCAATCTAAATGTCGATCAACAGATGACTGGATAAAGAAGATCACACACACACACACACACACACACACACACAAACACAAACACATGGTGGAAAACTACTCAGCCATAAAAAGGAATGGAATTTTTCCATTTGCAACAACATGAATGGACTTGGAGAGAATTATGCTAAGTGTAATAAGTCAGACAGAGAAAGACAGATACTGTATGATAACATATGTGGAATCTAAAAAAATAAGACAAACTAGTGAATATAACAAAAAAGAAACAGACACACAGATGTAGAGAACAAATTAGTGGTTACCAGTGGGGAGAGGGAAAGGGGAGGAGCAATATAGGGGAAGGGATTAAGAGGTCCAAACTACTATGTATAAAATAAATAAGCTACAAGGATATATTGTACAACACAGGGAATATAGTCAATATTTGATAATAACTATGAATGGAGTATAACTTTTAAAACTTGTGAATTACTATGTTGTACACCTGAAATTTATATAATATTGTACTTTAACTATACCTCAATTTAAAAAAGCACAATCCATAATAGAGAAACACTGATACATTGTACTTCATCAAAATTAAAAGTTTAATGGTTCAAAACACACAAAGAAAGAAAGAAAGAAGAAAAACAAAAGAAAAGACAATACACTGGCAGAAAATATTTGCAAATCGTATCTCTTGATAAAGAGCTTATATCCAAAATATAGAACTCTTACAATTCACTAAGACAAACATCCCAGATAAAAACTGGGTAAATATTTGAATAGATATTTCACGAAAGAAGATAGACGTATGGCTGATAAGCACAGGAAAAGATGCTTAACATTTTATGTCATTAGAGAAATGTAAACTAAAACTGTACCACTTTACACCCACTAGATAGGCAATAATCAAAAAACAGAAAATAACAGGTGGAAAAACCCTTATACATCCCTAGAGAGAATTTAAAATAATGTAACAACTTTGGGAAAATATACCAGTTTCTTGAAAAATTAAACATAAAATTGCCTTATGATCCACTCCTGGGAATTTACCCAAGAGAAGTGAAAATGTATTCGCATACAAAGACATATGTGGAACATTTATTGCAGGCTTATTCATCATAGTCAACAACTGGATGCAATTCAAATGTTTAATAATTGGTAAATAAACAAAACACAGTATATACAATCAATGGAATATAGTCAGCAATAAAAAGAAACTACAGATAAATGCTAAACATGGATAATACTTAAAAAAAAATTATGCTAAATGAAAACAGCCAGAATGAAAAGGCTAAATAGTTTGTGATTTTATTTATATGAAATGTCCTGAAAAGGCAAATTTATAAATACAGAAAGCAAATCAGTGGCTGCCAAGGGCTGGGATCAGAAACACATCTACAAACTGGCACAAGCAAAATTTGAGGGCGTGATGAAATATATTCTATAATTTGTTTGGGTGATGGTTGCACAACTTTACACATTTACTAGTAACCACTGAATTGTACATACATTTACAATGTATGACAGGCAGAATAACGACCCCCCTCCCTGCAAAAAGATATCTACCTCCCAATCCCCCAAGCCTGTGAATATGTTACCTTACATGGCAAAAAGTATTTTTCAGATGTGATTAAGGGCTCAGACCTTGAGATGGGGAGATTATCCTAAATTACCTAGGTGGGTCCATAGAATTATACGTATCCTCAAAAGTGAAAGAGGGAAGCAGAAGATTAGGTCAGAAAGATGCAACATGTTTGATCCTCCATTCGTGCTGTGAAGATGAACAGAGGGACCCACAAGCCAAGGACTGTGACAGCTTCTGGAAGATGGGAAGTACCCTCAGCTGACAGTAAGAAATGGAAGCCTTATTCCCACAACCATAATAAATTCAATTATGCTAAGAAATTGAATGAGATTGTCCCCTACGGCCTCCAGAAAGGAATAGAGCTTGGGGACATTTTAATTTTAGTTTGGTGAGACCTATACCAGACAGAACTGTAAGATAAATTTGTGTTATTTTAAGCCCCTGCATTTGTGGTAAAGTTGTTAGGACAGCAATAGAAAAGTAATGCATGATGGGAGAAAAATATAAAAGAATTATAAGGGGACTTTGGTGAACCATATTGAGGAAAAGTATTTAAAACTAGGAAAAAATAGGAAAAGGCATTTCCTTTCAATGTCATACAGAACATTATTTAACAGGTTCAAACAAGGATTATTTAATTTTCTAGAAGATTGCACCTGTTTTGATTTTGTTAATTTTATTTAATTAAGAGTTCAGCCTCTTTGAGGTAACAAGTTAACTTGGTAGATTTCTTTTTGGTAGAAAAGATATCTCCAAAGGTTATGGCTTCATTGCCCTGTAACCAGTTTTGTACTAACCTAGTAACCTTACGCCAAGAAACTGTTTTTTTAATGTCTAAATACTCTGTCCTTCAAATGCTCTTGGAAACACTTTACAATATCTCTCCTATTCCTCCACCCCCAGCCCCTGACAACCACCATTTTAGTCTCTGTGTTTACTAGTTTGGCTTTTTCAGATTCCACATACAAGTGATATTGCACAGTATTTTTCTTTCTCTGACTTATTTCACTTATTGTCTAAGCCCATCCACATTGTCACAAATGATGACACAATTTCTTTCTTTCTCAAGGCTGAATAATATTCCATTGCATATGTACACCACAATTTCCTTATCTATTCATCCATCAATGGACATTTAGGTTGTTTTAATATCTTGGCTATTGTAAATACTTTTGCAATGAACATGGGGGTGCATTTCCCATGATCAATAGTGATTTTAAGCACCTTTTAGAAAAATATCTATTTAGTTCCTCTGCCCATTTTTAAGTTGGATTTTGTTTGTTTGTTTCTTTGTTTTCTGTTATTGAGTTGTATGAGTTCGTTATATATTTTGGATATTATCCCCTTATTTGATACATGGTTTGCAAAAATCTTCTCCCATTCTTTGTTTCCTTTTCATTTTGTTGTTTCTTTTTCTGTGCACTAGAATTGTTTATTATATTTCCATGGTACTTCTCTCTTTAAAGATCTCCTAGGTAGAATTTCGAATTCTAACACATCTCTATAGACAAGGCTTTATTCTTTTTCCTCAGACTCGATCCCTGTGCCTGTAACTGTAGCTCTGGTAGGACAACTATGTTTCATATTAATCATGTATTATTACAAAGTCCCTCAAATGATCGACAATGCCCTGTATTAGGTATTTTATGAACGTTTCTAATCCTCACATCAAACTTAAAATATAGGAACTTTTATCTCCATTTTTTTAAATCACTGATGAGGAAACTTTGGACCAGAGAAGTTATGTAACTTGCATCTAAGGTCACACAGCTAACCTCCAAACCCAGCTCTGTCTGAATCCTCAGGCTCTGTTCTTTCCGTTAAAAGGCAAGAATTGGGAGACCTGAGTTCTAGAGCAGCTTTGTGACCTGGAGTTAATCATTTTACTTCTCTAGACCTTTGTTTCTTCACCAGTAAGAGAACACGGTCAGGCTAAGTCACGTCAAACATCTCTTTCAACTTGCAGTACAGATACGATGCATATTGCCTTGTTTACAATGTATCCATTTTGCTCTCATCACTAGATTCTTTGAGGAAAAATAAAGGAAATTTGGGGTGTAAACTTCCTCTCAACTTTTTAGCCTAGGCAGCTTGCTTCCCTCTCTAGAAAGTATATATCACACTGCCGCACTAAAATAAGCCTAGGATTTTACTACTGACTCCCATAAATGTATGTTTGGGCAGTCACATTTTGTTTATGAATAGATAATGTTAGGCAAAATGTTCTGATTAAAATAAGTGATATTAATATTTGCTTTAAAATCCACATCCATGAAACATCAATATGATGTTTAAAAGAAATATAATCAACTTTCAAAATATTTTCTCATTTAACTTCAGAGTTGATGTGTTCAATAGGCCCTAAAGGAAGAATAATTTTTTTTTCTTAAGAATTGTTCTTGAACAGGTAACTGGTAATTCCAAAATGAAATTAAAGCATTAAGAAATAGATTATGATAAAAATAAAGAATTCATTCTGAGGGGGTAAAAAAACAGTTAAGTTTGGACTTAAAATAAGTTGCATGTACCCACTTGAAGGTGAGTTTAACAAAATATGATTTATGTACACAGAATTTTTTGCTACATAATTTATGAAGCAAAAAAGTGGAATATAATCAGCATATGGTGACTTGGTTTGGAAGAGAGGATTTAAGCATAATAATTCAGACTCTAGTTTATGCCATATTTGAGTAAAATATCTGTCTTCTCTCTGCCTGCTCCCATCCTCAGGACTCAATCCCCTACAGCATGCACACTTACCATCACATCTTATACATTTTCTGTATTGCTTTCATTATTCATTGTTTTTGACCTTAGAAAAGTAATGGCTTCTTATTATGCACTTTTCTTTCACATGACTCAAGTAGTGTGCAGTATACCTCACCTAAAATAAATAACTAGCAGGGCTGATTTGTTTTGGTTTGTTTATTTCCAAATCCCAGCTTTCTCAGGGTCCTTTGTGAAATAAAGAGACAGTATAGAGAAAACCGGTTCTGGCAACTCTGCTTTATTATTTCAGACACGCATGGCCTCCTATACAATTTGCTTATTGATCTCAATAATGAAGACCAGAAAATTACATCCTCTCTTGTCTGTGGAGCTGTGAATCACAGATTGCTCAACCACTGTCAAATTAAACAACTTTCCTGTGACTGATGAAGGATTCACATAGAAACTAAAATGATCATCAGCCTTCTGTTGACCCCATATATTACTTATGTTAAATATAGTTAACATCACTCCAGACAGCTGTGCCACCTCCCTCAAGTCAATTCAAGAAATTGTCCTCCTTTTTAACCACTACTATTTCCATAAGGTTTGAATCCTGTCTTTTTTGAGGAAGATTATGCTAGATATCTTTCCTTCCTGGAGAATGGATGCTCAAAAACAATTAAAATAGAAGTCAAGCCAAACAAAGGGAATTGAAAGACTGTGGTTTCTGTAGGTATAAAAGCTCCCAGCTGACATTGAAAATACTGTTTTCTAACACTAGTATTTGAACATCTAAGGTCTTCCATAGATTTATTCCATGAAATCCCTAATATTAAGTTCAGACTGAGGTTGATCATCAGAACTAGGCTCTCATTCCAAAATCACACAATTGTACCAAGAAGCTGAATGGTTAAAGGGACAGAACTAACACTGGGATCTGGATTCCCAGCAATGCAGCACCTAGAAGTGTGTTGCTCATTCAGAATCCAATAAAGGAGAGCATATTTATGAAACAGATTCAAGGGTTGAAAGCTAAAAATTTATTTGGGTCCACTCTTCTCATTATATGTGGAATAATGATACAAATTGCAATGAACAATTTTAATGAGAATTTTTCTTAAAACCACATAAATCATTTTGGACAAGTTTCTTAAACTCCCTTGAACTTTAATTTCCTTATCTAAACCTGAGGGATTTATGATGTTGTAGATGCCTTTAGTAGCTCTAACTTTCTATATTTTAGTGCCTGGATAATCTCTAAAGCCCATCTTAATTCTAAAATTTAAAAATAATTCTTAGGTAAAGATTTCAGTGAGCTTGGGCGAGCTTCAAATTTACATTACATTTATTTATGTAATTTTTCATGAAAATTTAAATGTATTACTTCTGCCCATGAGCTCTTAAGTTGGAAGACTCATCTAAACTAGGAAAATACCTAACCTATTAACATATATCTCATGAGACCCAAATGAATTTCAATATCAACTCCTCTTGGTCAGGAAATTCTCCCTTTTGTTGATTTAATTAAGCTTCTGTTTAAACATTCTTTATTAAAGATGATGAATGTTAGTCACCATCCTTTTTAAAACAATCTCTTTCAAGTTTAAATTTCATCAATAACTAATTTCTATAACCTTGTTTTATCAAAATAGTAAACACTGTTTCTTTATAAAATTATTTGAATTATTTCTTATGTCTCTTAAAAATGCAAAAGCTGTGACAGATAATATAGATACCATATTATGTAAAGAACAATGCAGATGAATTGGATGGACTCTTCATATATGAACTAAACAAAGAGGAAAGTTGGAACGTTAAGAAAAAAATAATTACGAAGATTTGATTCATAGGTTTGTTAGTAAATTCATGATTTTAAAGACCACAATGATTTTTTTTTTAACTATTCAAAATGTTAATACCTACAAGTGAAATTATTCAAAGCACACACAACAACTTTTGTTATCTGGATCAGACAGCATCTTCTGTTTCCAGGTTGAAATGAAATGAAATTTATTTTCGGAGAACGTTTATTCTTTGAAGCCTCATTTTTTTAGTTGCCTGGTGACATGATTGTTACTCATATTTAAAAGAAAACAATTCTGAAGTGTTATGTCATGGTGAGAAACGTCATTAAATTATTATTAGAGACAGCTGATAAATAGTTTAAAGCTAGTTTTCACTAATGACTCTTGTAGTGAACATGAAACCAGCATGGACTCCTAGTATTAATGAATGTTCCTTAATTCTTAGACTGCTTCAAAACCAATGGGATAATATTGTACATTGACTACTAGAAGATTTTGATAAAACTTATGTTTTTCATGTTAGAATAAGGTTGATTATATGCATGGTATAAAGCAATAGCTCCCAAATTTCCCACCAAAGACTTATTTCATTATTTCATGTCCCTTTCATCTGTATCCATGGTTTAAAATATTTTTTCCTAATACCATGAGATAACTAGAACTGCACTTCCATATCAGCTTTATACACTGACATTTTTAATTTGTGAGATGTTTCTGAGGGTGAATATATGTTATATTTGGCTTTTTGAAATAATGAAAGTATCTTCTAAATCTCTAGGAGTCTGAGAAGTTGATCTGGGGAATTACAGGGGCAAAGGAAGGAGTAACCAACCCATAATCACAGGCCCTTGAGCCAAGTCTTTTCTTACTACTTGTGTAACCTTGGTTAACTTTTCCCACATTTATAACTAGATGGTTGCTAAGTTTCTTTTTAATGTTAACATACCATAATTCTGTATTGGGTAAGCCCACGAGGTGAAATTTCATGTTATAATAATCGAATTCCCTGAGATTTCTCGTAAATCATGGATAATACTGTTGCCTTAAAATCACCCCCTTCCCCCACTCCCCACTAACACATCTTCCATTGGTACTTTCCCTTATATTATTATTCAAATTATTTTCATTGTGACTATGCAATCTATCTTCTATCTTGATGGTAGAAAATCTCAGCAGAAAAATAGAAACTATTAGAAATGGACATTCTAGAAGTAAAATGTTTCTGAAATAAAAAATTTGCTGGGTGGGTTTATCAGCAAAATGGAGAAGATGGAGGAGTTAGTTAACTTGGCAAGCATTCAATATAATGTATCTAACCTGAAGAAAGACAGAAAATTATTCAGAAAAATAATAAATAATAGAACCTCATGGAACTGTGGGACAATATCAAAGTGCCTTATATATGTTATATATATGTGTATATATAATATACATATACACACATATGTTATATATATGTGTGTGTGTGTGTGTGTGTGTGTGTGTATACACCCATACATAATGCCAGAGGGAGAAGAAAAAGGAAGAAACAGACAATGGAGCAGAAAAAATTTTTTGAAGAAATAATGGTTAAAATTTCATAATTTCGATAAAAGACATAAATCTACAGACCCAAGAAGCTCAGCAAACAGTGAACCCTAATGGGATAAAGACTCAGGCACACAAATACCCATTCACATACACACAGAGGCCTTAGTACATCAGAGACACACTAGTAAAAGCTAAAGAGAAAGAAATCTAGAAAGCAGCCAGGGAAAAATGACACATATCATATAAATGAATAATGATTTGAATGATCTCAGGCTTCTTAGGAAAAATAGAGGCCATAAGACAATGAAATACAGCTTTAAAATACTAAAAGAAAAAACTGTCAACGAAGAATTCTATATCCAGTGAAAACATCCTTGAAGAACACAGACAAAATAAAGACATTTTTAGGGAAATAAAAACTAAGCTAATCTATCCTGTAAGAAATGCTAAAGGACATTTTTCTGGCTCAAGTAAAATAAAAGTAGAAAGAAACTTGAATTTACAGGATGAAAAAAGATGCATCAGAAATGATAAATATGTGACTGAATATGAAAGACTATTTTAAAATCTTACTGTCTTTAAAATATATACCACTATTAAAAATATATATATATATATCAGTATGATAAGAATTATAGCATATATAAATGTAATACATATGACAACTAGAGCATCAAAGTCAAGGGAGTCATAAAGTGATTATGCATTTTCAAGATTCATACACTGTAAAGTGGTACTATATTAGTAAACTTTGAGAATTTAAAGATTTATTATAATTCCTCAAGCAGCCACTAAGAAAGATATATAGCTATTAAAAAACCCCAATAGGGGGCTTCCCTGGTGGCACAGTGGTTGGGAGTCTGCCTGCCAATGCAGGGGACACGGGTTCGAGCCCTGGTCTGGGAAGATCCCACATGCCACGGAGCAACTAGGCCCGTGAGCCACAACTACTGAGCCTGCGCGTCTGGAGCCTGTGCTCCACAACAAAAGAGGCCGCGATAGTAAGAGGCCCGGGCATCGCGATGAAGAGTGGCCCCCGCTCGCCGCAACTAGAGAAAGCCCTCGCGCGGAAACGACGACCCAACACAGCCAAAAATAAATAATAAATAAATTTAAAAAAAAAAAAAACCCCAATAGGTAAAATAAAATTAAATTCTGTACTGTATAGCACAGGGAACTATTTCAATATCCTGTGACAAACCATAATGGAAAAGAATATGAAAAAGAATATATATATCTATATATGTGTGTGTGTGTGTGTGTGTGTATGTGTATAACTGAGTCACTTTGCTGTACAGAAGACATTAACACAACATTGGAAATCAACTATACTTCAATAAAATTTTAAAAATTAAATTCTAAAATATTCATATATTCCAAAAGAAGGCAATATCAGAGGAATAAAGAACAAAAAACAGAGGGAACAAATCCAACCATATCAATTACATTAGAAATTGTTGGAATTGATGAAAGAGCAAGACCCCAACCATATGCTATCTACAAGAGACACATATTAAAAATAAAGAAATAGGTTTTGGATGACAAAAATATACAACGTAAAACACACACATAAGAAGGCTGAGTGTCTATAGCAATATAAGATCAAATAGACTTCAAGGCAAAGACTATTAACCAAGATAAAGAGGAACATTTCACAATGATAAAAGTTCAATACACCAGAAGGACAAAACAATCATAAATGCATATTTACGAAAGGATAAAAGAGACTAGAAAACGACTCACATTCTTAAAGAGAATGTAAGTTATATTGAAACTACTCAACTGTAAGACAAAAAACTAGATACCTATCTCAGATATGCAACATAGATTTAAAAACCTTAAATAAGTTATCAGTAAATTAAAATTATCATTATAATAAAGAACTGTGGCAAGAAGTGTTCATTTCAGAAATTCAAACATTGTATAACATCACAAAATGGAATAATATAATGAAATACATTTACATATTAAAGTAAATAAAATAGCATTTTTATAGACAAAATTATTTTAAAAATTCAATATTGATTCACCATGAAAAACGAAACAAAATATTTTCAAAGCAGGAATAGAAAGGATTTTTTTCCCTGATTAAGAGTTTCTACTAAAAACTTTAGCATATATCTTATTTAATGTTGACAAGTTAGAAGAGCATTCCCATTAAATATCTGAACAAGAAACAGAATACTTGCTATTTTCTCTTCCATTTAACATTAGGCTAGAGAAACATGTATAAGCATAAGGACTTCACGAGGAAAAATTGCAAGACACAGATTTGTGACTTTTTTTTGGATGTGACACTGTTGAATATGATTCTAAAAACTTTCAGCAATGTCAAATTTGTAAGTTTAATCGGGATGGATATCATATTTATAATGCTCTTCTATGTGCCACCACAGATGTAAAATTCTTGACCTTAATATCATCCTTAAAAATGTTAAATTGAGAATCCTGTTAACTTACATTTTATGAATTACCACACTGTATTACTGAAAGATATATTTGATTTTTAGCACAGTGCAAACAAAACAAAAAACATAAAAAGAAAACTTCTTTAACATGCATACAACTTTTTTTTCATTTTGTTTGAAAGCACATTTTGAATGTAGTTTTCTCATTTAGTAAAAGTTTTCTAATTTATATGAAAAATATATAAAATAAAAAGAAATAGGCAAAAAGAATAGAAAAGGAAGAGACAAAACTGACAATATTTACATTCAATTTAATTTTTGAACTAGATAACCCAAGAGAATATACACATTACAAACTATTAAAGCTTATAATATAAACCTTATAATATAAGGTTTAACATAGTGGCTGGATTACTATTTAATTATATAAAATGATGTTATATAAAATAAATAGTCCTCCTAAGGGCCTATAATAATTAAAGAAGTACTGCCACCTCTGGCCTCAATGGAAAAACTAGAATTGTATTAATGTGCTCACCTAAAACCACTAGCAAACCATAAAATATACATTTTCGAAGACAGTTTCACACTTTGGACAAGAAGTAGTACAGGTCAATGATCCCTGAGTAAAGAAAAACAAATGAGGTTATTTTATGAGAGCCCCAGATTAATGCCTGGAGAGAGTGTCAAAGCCACAATATGAGGAGTGGGGATAAATAGAGCCCAGTGGTTTTCCTGAGTGGAGGAGCAGGCTTTACTGCTCAAGACAGAGTATTGGAAGAAGAAGAAGGAGCTGCAAATAGAGAGAACTCTGGGAATCTGCACACGGGTCTCCTCAAGACTCCTGCTGAGTACAGGTCTGTACAGGCATGTGCAGAATTATACAAGATGAAAAAATAACCACCAAAAAAGAGTAGTGTAACAATTCGGAGAACTCAAAACACCAGATTGGAAAAACTTGCTAATTAAAAGGGCATCAGGCAGAGTTCTCAGAGGGAATTTCCTCAGTAATGGGGACAGATGCACTATAAACAGAAGCCTTTTCTATCTGATACTGCTGTACAAAGCTTAAAGCAGCCCTCTGTATAGTTGATTCACTTTGTTATAAAGCAGAAACTAACACACCATTGTAAAGCAATTATATTCCAATAAAGATGTTAAAAAAAAAAAAGGCTCAAATTAATCCTAAGAAACTTAACTGTATCTCAGTTTACAACCCACAATATTTAAAGACATACAAAATGTATTCCTTTACATTTGATATAATATCATCTCAAGTTAGAGTATAAAGTAAAAGATGCACATTTTGAACTCTGGAGCAAACACTAATGTTACCAAAAAAAAGAGCTATAAGCAATAGCAAATGGAGATAAAATAGGACTATAAAATACAATCAATCCAAAATAAGGCAGGAAAAAAAAGGAGCAAAGAACAAATGAGACAAGTTGAAACAAATGATAAGATGTTAGGTTTTAATATAATTATATTGTAATCACATTATATATAAATAGTCTAAATACACTAATTATAAAGCAGAGACTATAAGGTTGGATGAAAAAAAACAAGATCCCACTATGTGCTATCAACATGGACAAGTTTATATAAAACATTTAACAATCTACCTGTGCTGTCCAGTATGATACTTACTAGTCACAGGCAGCTATTGACAAATGCAATGTTGCTAGTCCAAGTTGAAATGTACTTTAAGTGTAAACATACACACCTAACTTTAAAGACTTAGAATGAATAAAAATGTAGAATATCTCAATAATAATTTTGTATTGATTATATGATGAAATTAATATATTTTTATATATTGGTTTAAATATATTATTAAAATCAATTTCACCTATTCCTTTGTATTTTTTAATGTATGTTTCCTAGAAATTGTTTAATTATATATTTAAATCATATTATCTTTTTATTGAACTGTGCTGATTTAGATACAATGGACAAATTCCTTGAAAGTCTCAAACCATCAAAGTACTCAAGAAGATAACCTGAATACCAAATCTTTTATTACTGAATCATTATTTTGTAAACCTTAAACTAATATAATGTTGTATGTCAATTATACCTCAATAAAAAATTAAGTAAATAAATAAAAGATGCTCAAATAATTTTTTAAAAGTTGAATTTGTAGTTTAAAATCTTTTTGAAAATAAAATTCCAGGTCAAGATGGCTTACTGGTGAATACATTTTTTTAAAATTAATTAATTAATTTATTTATTTATTTATTTTTGGCTGCGTTGGGTCTTCGTTGCTGCACGCGGGCTTTCTCTAGTTGCGGCGAGTGGGGGCTACTCTTCGTTGCGGTGCATGGGCTTCTCATTGCAGTGGCTTCTCTTGTTTTGGAGCATGGGCTCTAGGCGCATGGGCTTCAGTAGTTGTGGCACTCAGGCTCAACAGTTGTGGCTCACGGGCTCTAGAGCGCAGGCTCAGTAGTTGTGGCGCACAGGCTTAGTTGCTCCGCGGCATGTGGGATCTTCCCAGACCAGGGCTTGAACCCATGTCCCTTGCATTGGCAGGCGGATTCTTAACCACTGCACCAACTGGTGAATACATTTTTAAAAAGATACAAAATGATGTGGATACATTTAAAGAAGAAATAAAATCAACTCTACACAAATTATTCCAGAAAATAGAAGAGGAAAAAATACTTCACAATTCATTCTCTGATTCAAAAACATATAAAAACATTATAAGAAAATTACAGGCAATATCCCTCAGGAACACTGACACAAAAATCTTCAAAAAACTATTAGGAAATTGAACCAAGCAAATATAAAAATGATAATACATCACAACCAAGTGAGATTTATTTCAGGAATGCAAGACCATTTCAACATTTGAAAATCAACCAATGTAATTCATCATATTAACAGACTATACAAGAAAAACCATATGATCATCTTGATAGTTGCAAGAAAATCATTCAACAAAACTCAACATCCATTTCTGATTTAAAACAACAAACAAACATACAAAAAGTCTCAGCAAACTACTGAGGGATATGTACCCCCAAAAAAGTCTTCAGCTGGTATCACACTTAAAGTTAAAAGATTGACTTTCTCCCTTAAATTGGGAACCAAGGACATATGTTCTCACCACTCCTAGTAAACCTCTTGCTGATGTTGCACAATATGCAAGAAAAAGAAATAAAAAAGTACACAGATTGGAAAAGAAGGTATAAAATGGTCTTTATTCTCAGACAACCTGACTGTCTACATCAAAAAGTACCTACAAAAAAAAAGCTATTAGAATTAGTATGTGAATTTAGCAAGATCCCAGGATACAAGGATCCAAATATCAATTGTAAGTGATACAATGGCATCAAAAAGCATCAAATATTTAGGGATAAATCTAACAAACTATGTGTAAGATTTGCATACCCCAAACTACCGACCATTGATGAAAGATATCAAAGAACTAAATAAACGAGGAGATACACTGTGTTCATATACCAGACTCAATATTGTTTAGATGTCAATTCAACACCAAATAGATCTATAGATTCAGTTCAGTGCCAATCAAAATCCCAGAAGGCTTTTTTTTGGTAAGAAACTGACAAACTGATTCTAAAATTTATGAAGAAAATAACCCAGAATATTCAAAACAACTTTGAAAAAGGACAAAGTTGTATGAGACAAAACAAAGAGTTGTAGGAAGAAAGGACCGCAAATCAAACATTCTAACAACATACTAAGCATGGCTTGGACTGAACAAAGTTAAACTTAAACATAGCTTTGTGTGTCGAAGCACAGATCTCCCAGTATCTCAATGAGCAATCACTATCACGTATGTTGACTGAAAAAAGAAAAGCACAACATGAGAGTAGTGAGTTAAGTTTTATTTGAGGCAAAATGAGGACTATGGTGCAGGAGACAGCCTCTCGGATAGCTCCAAGGAACTGCTCTGAAGAGGTGACAGGGGGAGGTCATATATATGTGATTTTGTTGAAGGGGGTACGTGCAGTCAAGCACACATTTTGGCAGAAGGTTGCTGCTAGTCACAAGAAGGTTGCTGCTACAAGGAGCAGATGTCTCCGTCAATGATTTTAGTGCTTTTCTAGATACGGGAAGACGCAAGAAATTGGGCTCATAAAACCTTCCCTGAAAAATACCTAACCATCTGAAGGCCTGTTCTGCCAGTTTTTCCCAGAGCACAAAGTGCCTCATTCCTGACTTCCGCCCTGAACTCCTTCCAGGGTGTGATGAAGGTCAGCTACTACAGTGGCTAGTGACTTCATTCTTGTAGTGCCAGATAGCGAGGGACAGTTTTTAGTTGCCACATACATAAGTAAGCTACTGGATTATTGGTTCAATTTCATGTTCTGGTGTAAGAGATTCTGTGTCATAAAAAGAGTATTTATTTCACTGTCTTGGAAAAGGTGCCAAGACAAACGTCCATCTGGTGATGCATTGTTAATTTAGTCATTGTTCTCAGGTTTCCTTAAAATTTATGATGGGGAAATCAATGACTTCTCAAAGGAAAGGAAAAGAAATAGGCACAAATGAAAGAGAAAGATTAGATACGATTATAAAAGGTTAGGCATGGGTCTTATACTGCTGAAGAAAACTAACATTTTGATATTTTGGGTGGATTTTCCGAATAGACAAAGAAATAGTGACGAAACACACTGCTGAATGGAGCAGTAAGTGAATAGTTCCCTAAGGAGAAAAAAAAAAAAAAAAAGCAAACAGGAATTTAAATAGAAAGTTGATCAAAATTAACTTTGGATGTCAATAATCTTCAGTCAATATGTGAAGAGAAAACCCTTCTCTGACTCTGTTTTAGGGGTAATAATGGATACCACATCAAAATGAATTATTAATAACAGCCATCTTTACCATTTTTTTGAAAGGCAGTACATATCTTATTTTTACTGCATTATTCACAGAAAATAACTTCAATGTAGTAGAATATTCTATTTCCAGTCCTCACTGTCCAGCTCTGCATTGCTCAGGAGATTTATTAACCATTAATAAACTAAGTAATCAATTCTTCCTGTTTCTCCACCTAGAGATCTATTGTCAGAGTTGGGCATCTGAAAACTGTTTTCGTGGCTGCCCATGACAAACAGCTCAGTCAGCAATCCGTGAGTCTATCTATCCTGGGAGCTGACTGCCAACCTCTGCTCAGAGGTCCCTTCCCCACACAAACTTGCTCTCTGCCAAGTAGTTTATATTTCAAATCAAATGATTCCAAACACATCCTCTAATATTTGAATAAAATCTGGCTAGCACTTTTTTGTGACACAGAAATACCAAGCGGAAGCATTGCTATATTTATGCAAACAGAGAATCTATATTCTTTGGGCTTTTCCTAAATTTACAGTCACCCAAAGGCCAAGTTGATTTACTGTTCTGGACTCAGTTTCTTTACTGTTTAGGACTCAGATCATTTTTGCCCTCATGGAACTTGCTTACTGAATATTTCAGTGCCTGATTTGAACCCAATTAGCTATTCTCACTGGTTTATATATTCCCCTTTTGGCCAAGTATGTCAGAGATTATAAACGTTTCATAAATTGCTCCTAACTTTATTAGTTAGAGGATGTTCTTTATATGTAAAAGAGTTAGTTATAGTTAAGGAACAAGGGACCTTTGTATCTTAAATTTTAACCATTTGATAGATCAGCTAATTAAAAAAATTTATTTATAGGAATTTCTGATCTTATCCACAAGCCTGGTCAAATAGACATGGTAATATTCCTGCCTTGATTTATCTGACCTGCATTCTTCCCGTTTTTGCTGTAACTTCTGTCCTTTATATACTGGTATCTTTGAGGGCTCTAACCTAAACTCTATTCTTTTCCTATCTTTACATTCTCTCTGGCTAATTATCTACTCAGTTGACTCTGATTACTATGTATATTATTAACTCCAATGTCTCAATCTTTACCTCCGTCTATTTCTTTTTTCTAAGCTTCAGAGTCGTCTGCTTGCTCAAGCAGTTTACTGAGATCTCAGGTCTATTCTGAAGAGCTCTGTCTTTTGACCCTAAGGTTTGACTGTTTCTGTGGCTAAGAGTGGACCCCAAGACCACTAACTTGCAGATTTCAGCTCTCTGTCTTCCAAGATAACAGCAGCATCTTCCAGTCAGAGTTCTTAGAGCAGCACTGCCCAACAGAAATACAGGGCACTTCACATATATAATTTACAAGTTCCTAGTATCCACATTAATAAAATTTAAAGAAACATGTGAAATTCATTTTAATAATATGTTTTATTTAACCAAGTATATCCAAAATATTATCATTTTAACATGTACTCATTATTTAAAAAAATTATGAGCTATTTTATATTCTCTTTTTTGGGGGGAGGGTGGTACTCGGTTTTCTATTCTGATGTGTATTTCTTATACACTCTTATAGCACATCTCCATTCTGGGTAGCCATATGTCAGTGTCAATAGGCTTGTGGCTGCCACACTAGACAGTGCATTTTTTTAGGGCCTTAGCAGAATAAATCACCTAATTCTGAGAAACAAAGGACTCACTATTCATACACCAAGGATTACAGAGTCAAAGCCCTAAGTCAGATTCAGAGTGTCAGTGCTTGCTTTAAAGTGGTAATCTTTTCTTTCACCAGGGAACTCATTCTAGATGTGAATCTAGACTTTGATTTTGAGTGCACTTCAAGGGCCTAAAGTTTAGGGTGTAGGCTTGACCTTCAGTGATTAATACACTAAAGGAGAGGTTGAAAGATCTTGCAATTAAATCATGACAGACATCTTTAATCATAATATAGCAGAGTGTTGACTCTTCTTGGCTTTTAGATAATGTATTTGTTAGAGTTATGAAGTTACCTGTCTTTAGAATCACCGAGACTTAATTCCAAGAAAATTTAATTGACTCAAACACTACAATAATTATGATATGTGACCTATGGGAATAGATATCAAATACTCTGTTGGAAAACAAATTATGTCATTTCATGAAGTTATCTTACTAAGGATGACTACAAAACCCGTGAAATAACCCTGTTTTCTAAATTTCTGTTTCCTATTTATTATTATTCACAAACTAATGTTTAAGAAAGTAATTTATTTTTAGGTATAAAAATAACAATTCTACATTAAAATATACATTTTGTGGTATGACTCTAACCTTATATCTAAAGCAACAATAGCACTATGCTTAAAACTACTGCCTGGGTTCATATCCTAGGCTCACTACTCAGTAGCTGTATGACCTTAGGCAAGTCACTGAACCTTTCTGTACTTGAGTTTTGGCGCCTCATTTGTAAAAAAATACAATACTATACCTTCCTCTTAGGGTTGATGTGAAGATTATATGAGTCAATATGTATAAGTTATTTTAAAAGTCCTTGGCACAGAGTAAGTACTCAATTTATTATTTTTTGTTAGTTTGTTTGTTTTTGGGGTTTTTTTTTTAAAGATCTGTCTCTCTCTTTCTTTTTTTTTTTAATATTTACTTGGCTGCGCCAGGTCTTAGTTGTGGCATGCAGGATCTAGTTCCCTGACCAGGGATCGAACCCAGGCCCCCTGCATTGGGAGCGTGGAGTCTTAACCGCTGGACCACCAGGGAAGTCCTTTATTATTGTTTTTGAATGCTTATTATATGCTACAGACAATGAGAAAGTTGCACTTGGGTAACTGCTTGTACACACATTATCCCATTTAACCCACATAATCACCCTGGGATGTAGCTGCCTCCATCATGCTTGGAGAAATTTGCTCAAGGTCACACCATTCGATAGTGGTCAAGTTAAGGCGGCAAAGGTCAAAGCTAATGAAAACAAATCTGTAACGATTTTAACATTTCTTCAAATCTTTTCTCAGATTTATTATGAATCTTTCAGTCGGGCCATGTCATCTGTTTAGTCCATTCTCCAGAAACCATGAGATTAGATCTGAATCTCAGTCAGTCTTGTCCTTGATGCAATAGGGAACTGAAATCCTTTCTTAGAATATATATCAATATAAAGCTTGATTCTTTCAGAGCCCTGTGAGCCATCTCTGATTCTGCTGATGAAATACCTGTTCCAGCTTACACCACAGATACTGCTCTCTTGAATTTTTTTTTTTTTCAAAGGAGTTTGCACACTTTTATCCTTTTGAGAACAAGATTTTCTGCAAATCCATCTGAGACCTACAATATATTCATGTGGATTTTGTTCTGAAAGTAAATTCACCACTCTGCCTTTCAGCTTTTTCTCAAAGTCTCAAGTGTATCAAAGTTTGTTATCTCAGGGGTTGAATGCCACTCTTATATCATAAAATAAAGCTACGTATTTATCCACATATAGTTTTCAAAGTATTGCCATAGAGTTATTTTCTCTGCAGCAAGATTTAACTTTCAACATTCAATTAGATGGTTAGTTGTGTTGTATTTATTTAACGTAACAGTACATCACCATCGCTTCATATAAGACGTCCTCCTCTGAGCTGAGTCAGATATTAACAGTAAAAACTCCTCTTTTTACTGCAGCCAGATGACCCCTGAGATGAGGATATCATGACTCAGGGAAGACTTGCAGCTCCTGGAGGGAGGTGACCACATCACATCATACTGTCTATGAATCCCAACTGCCTAACTTAGTGGCTGACCATTAGTACACACTCAGTAGTGTTTCCTGAATGAATGAATGAATGACTTAAATGTTTGACCCCAATCAAATGTACTTGCTTTAAAAAAATAAAAATAAAAAAACTAGACCATATTCCTATATTATTGATCTTATTTTCCCCCAAGAGAAGTTTCCACATGTAAGGAGAGAAGACTAAGAAAATAACATTGATTTTGGTTTTATTTACAATGTATAGAAGTAGATTTACTATTCATCAAGTGCTTACTGAGAATTAACTAAATATCAGGAGTTTTGCTGGATACTGGACATCTGGCCAAGCAAAACCAGAAATGTCTTCCTGGCCCACATCCAGCTTACTGTCTTGAGTGCATGTGTGTGAAACCCCAGCATGAAAACCCTAAACTGCCCTTTAATGGAATCCCAAAACAGTCCAGGTGATGACACGCATAATGTGATGCTAAAAATGCAACTAGAGTGATTGTAACATATTCACTGTAAAATAGTGCAACAATAAGTAACTTATATGTTAAATCAAAAAGATACATGTCGATGTTTTTGGTTTACCACTATAACATGGATAACTTAACATTCCAAGGGTGAAGAGAATTTTTTTAAAAATCTTCTTAATAAAAAGTTTAAAACACACACACAAAATCTATGATAAATCTAAGTTCTTGATCTGCTAAAATCAACTTTTCAAAAATATATACTTTATCAATTTTCCTATCAGAGAATACAGTGTTCTGAATGTCTAGTGCCTCTTCATTAATAGAACATTTCCAAAGCTTAGTCATGATGTTTGATAAAACTGTAAATAATAAATTCTTGGAAACCACAGACAGAAAACGATTAATTTATAAGAGAGTGAAACTGAGCAGGACCCTGTGAGGCTCCTGGGCACGGAAGCCTTTCTGTCCCCCTCCAGCCTCCATGACCTTCCCTGAGTTCCAAAGGGCAGATCTGAACAGTTGCTAATCAAGGGAGGAGCAGCCAAGAGACCACCTGAGGCGAGATTCAAGGGGCCAGAGAAGCTCATCAAGATTAGGAGACCAACCACCTGAGACGAGATGAAGGGAGTGAAGGCCCTGCACACACCCTAATCTTGTTGGAAACCCCACCCTTGAACTGTTGCCATCAACCTCCTTACCAAACTCCCCTGGGTTGGGACACATAGTTTTTGAGGGCAGGAACCCCCGTGTCCCCCTTCGCCTGGCAAAGCAATAAAGCTATTCTTTTCTACTTCACCCAAAACTCTGTCTCTGAGATTCGATTTGGCACCGGTGTACAGAGGCTGAGCTTTCAGCATCAAGAGTGAAATAATGCTTAATTATATCAAATCTATTAGAAACATATAATAATTTTATAAAACTACAACAACTATAGGTCCTGAGGTAAAGTTGGATTATTTTATTTAAAAAATGAATTTTAAAAGAAAATCAATTATCAACATAAACATTGTGAAATGGACTTGATATCAATTTTGAAAACAAAGTGGCAGTTCCTCACGTGGTTAAACACAGAGTTACCATATGATCAAGCAACTTCATTCCTACACTTACACCACCCAAGAGAAATGAAAACATATGTCCGTCCACACAAATATTTGTACACAAATGTTCACAGAAGCATTATTCATAATAGACAAAAGTAAAAACAACCCAAATGTCCATCTGATGAATGGACAGATCAATGGGGTATATCCATACAATAGAATATTATTCAGCAAAAAAAATGTACAAATTACTGATACGTGTTACAACATAAATGAACCTTTAAAATGTTATGCTAAGTGAAACAAGTCAACCACAAAGCACCACATATTGTGTGATTCCATTGATATCAAGTTTCAAGAATAGGTAAACCTATAAAAGTCAGAAAGTAGGTAAGTGGTTGCCTAGTTCTGGGGAATATAGGGGACCAGAGTGGAGCCTAGGCATGCAGGGTTTCTTTCACGGGTAATAAATTTTTTCTAAAATTGTGGTGATAGCTGTACAACTATGACTATACTAACAATTGAATGGGTGAATTGTATGGTATATAAATTATATCACAAAAAAGCTGTTTTTAAAAAAGGAGAGAAACAGAAAAGTGGGTCACTCTTAAATGAAAGCAATCTTCATTTCCCTCCAGATTTGTTTGAAGATCTTGCCAAAATGTATTGTATGTAACACACTGAGTTAATATAAAGGATTTGAATAATACCAAGTTTTTATCATACTTTACTAGTTCTTAATCAAAATATATGCTAGATGAATGCTGTTTAATATATAATTACTCTTTGCATGGCTTACCATGTTTTTAAATAGCATTCAAATACTATAATTATGAAAAGTCTTTGAAATGAATATTCCACTTATAGAAATATATCCTTTGAAAATAATTAAACATATACATAATTATTTCACCTCTAGGATGTTTGTTAATATTGTCTCTAATAGTAAAAATTTAAGACAATCAAAACGTCCAAAAATAATTTTTAGGTTAGACAATTTCACAGCATTTAATGATACAATATTTACCTATTTAAAAAACATTATGGGAATAACTATTGAAATGAAAGTGCTTATAATTCAGAGTGGGGACAAAAACAGTTTTAAATGAGTATGTACAATATGAACCATTTTTCTTAAAGATATGCACAGAAAATGATCTGTTAATAATAGTGATTATCTTTGGGTGGTGATTATGGGTGCATGTCTTTCCTTTTGCTTATCTATATTTACAAGTTTTTCCTAAAATGGGTTTCTGTTGATTTGGTAATCTGCAATTTTCATTGTTTTTTAAATAACTAAATAGCATTTTAGTGTTTACAGCAACCAGCACAAGGCACTGTGTCACTCCCTCAATATTTCAGCTGAGGGGTTAACTCAGGTTACCCTGAAGGAAGATGGTAAGAAATAGTGAGCCTGATGGAATATATAGAAAGGCAGAGGAGCATGCCTACCTACCTGTTTTTGCACGAGGATAGTGGAATATTCATCATGGACTGATAAATTGTACTTACCATCGCTCAGGGTGTTTTCATCCATCCTTGTCCAGTCACTGCCGACCCCATACCATCCTCATCCTGTGGGAAAAAAAAATGACAGACTGTGTCAAACAAGATTTCCTGTTGTAAGCAACAAAAATGAGTTTGGCTCTTCTAAGCCAAAGGAATAGACTAGGCGTATGTAGGGGGCTCAGAGGATAAAGTAATAAGGTAAGAAGACCTGCTTAGAAAACCAGCAAGAACCAAAGGGATTCTAGAAACCAAGAAGCAACAACTTCCTGGATGGGATACCACCACCTAGTACTGCCTTCATGTCCAGGCAGGAAGGTTAAAATGCACATCTTGGCCCTTTTCTGAATGTGACCTTCCTGAAGCAAAAGTCTATGAAGCTAAGGGAACATGCTGACCCACAGCCCAAGCCCTGCCTTCTTGACCAAGCTCTGGATACACAGGACCCCAGAATTCCCTGCACAAATATCCTGAACCTACTTCCAGAGCCTGGGCAGGCCTCTTCACAGGCTCTACCCACTCAAGAATGGGCCTCAGATGGGGGTGGCCAAGATAGAGCTTTCTGTTGGGAAATACGAATGGAGCTTGGATCTGCGGGCCAGGGTGTCCACATGTATGGGCACAAAGCTCCTTACAAAGCAGGACAGAGCCAGGAGCAGGAAGAGAAAGAGAGGGCCAGCAGACCAGGGCCAAGCACCAGAGGTCCACTTTCCCTAAGCTTTTAAAATCTAGCACGCAACTCCAAGGGATCTCAGAATTCTAATTCAATCCTGGCCACCTGGGTTTTAATGAAAATTACATTTGTCAAGGTATAAGAATAGAAATATATTGTATTATTGAACAGGTCCTTAGATGGATTTACAATGTTTAAATATTTAGCTTTACCGTATGGGGGACCTAACAAACGCTGCCATCAGCAGACACAGCTAACAGAAGTATATCCTCATCGCTCCTGTGTCTCTGCTTTTCTCAAGATTCGTTTTTTCTCAAATTCAATTAAATTGACCCAGCGCAGGTAATGAATGAGCCGCCCCCTTGCTGCCAGGCACTAGGAAGAAGGGGATCTGGCCCCCTTACAGTTTCCATAGAGGGGGGCAGGGCCCTGCTGGCCCACAGGACCACACGTGAAAGTCACAGCCTATGGAGTGCATTCGAGACAGCCAAAGGAAACCAAACACAAACAAATAGGCATTCCACTGGGAGGAAGAAGACCATCCTTACTCAACTAGCAATCTTGGGTCAATGTAATTAATCCTCCTTTTCCTCATACATAAAATAACCATAATAATGCTGGTTTCTTGGGGTTGCTGAGAACATCAAAAAGACGATTCATTGAAAAATGCTCTGCAAACTGCAGAGTGGTATCTGAACATTAGTGTGATCATATTCTAGGGACAGCTCTGACAGCTGCTAATCAAGAATTAAGAGAAATATACTAAATAGGGGATACACATGATGAAGAATGATTAACAGGCATGACCGTACCTGTTTAAACACTGTTCTATTCAAACCTTTACATTTTTCATGCTACTGCTCAACCCTACATCAGAAGGAATCTCTCCCATATAATCTGCACCATTTCCTTACAATAAATTTTCAGGCTTCATTTGGTCATCCCCATAAATGCAATACACTCTAAGCAGGCTGCTAAATACATTCAAGGATTTCACAATGAACAGCAGAGATCTAGTTATCATTAAAATAAAATACTGACATTGGAATAAGGCCACAAGGAAGTGTTTACTGCTACCGTTCTGGAATTATAATGATTTCTCTGCTTGGCCTTTAGAGGACTGAATCATCTGATGTATCTATCTTGTTTACTAATAAGATATTTGAAATCAAAATGTTGACATGCCCATGTATACATGATTATCAGAACTAGAAGCGATCTTAGCACTGAGTTTATAAAAAGATAGCTTCTTTGTTAATTGCCTACCTTCATTATCTATGCTGGATGCATAACATTTTATGAGATGATAGTCATTTTCCAATTTAACAGAGGACAAGCTAAGAAGTACTGGAGAGTTGGAGAGGAAACTTGACACCAAGTAGGAGGTAAAAGAGAAAATGAAGGGTTTTGTTTTAGGTGAAGATGTACATCCAAAGAGACTTCTGACTTAGGAGACAGAGGAATTTTGCTGAGAAGCTCACTTCCATGCAAAACACACTAAAGACAAGCATCCCAGGCAATTAGAGATTAAGTATTTGAAAGAGTATTTGAATCAGGATTTAACACAGAAAAAGCCAGGAAAATAAACATTGCACTTTGTTAATTTCCTCTCCTTTTTTTTCTTTTCTCTTTTACCTCAAAATACAGTTCTTTTTTGAAACAAATAAGTCTATGGGCTACTGACAAAATCTTATAAAATAAATGTCAAAATAAGAGCAAGCAAAGGCATGTCAACTCATTGTCAGAGTCCTGGATTAAATTCCCACTTTTTACCTGTATTTTCACATCTGTAGTTTGGAGGAGTAACTTCATGAGTTATTACTAACAGTAATTAATGTCTGTTAGTGTATTTTAAGCATGAGTTTTAAACACCACTTTGTAGGAAGCAAAAAGGTCTTCTGAAACTGTCATAATCCTCAAAAGTAAGGGCCTAAATGAAACAGAATGCTATGATTGCCTAGTTGACAAACGGTTATGGGGCAACTTAAATGACTTGATCAAATCTATACATTTTACTTGCTATGGAGCATTTTATGATTTTGACCAAACCACTTCAACCTCATTCTTTCTCATGTCTTAGTTTTTTCCTAGGGATCTCAAACTCAGCATATCTACAGAAGAACTTGTAGACTCTCCAACAATAAGGGCAATGTGACGTATATTATCTATTCCAGAAAGCAAAATTCTATCGAGTGAGACAACGTTAAGTACCAACTAGATCTCTTCAGCTGAGAATAAATTCTTCGATGCTAATCAAGGTTCTCTTAGTGAGGGAGGCCTCTGTTTGGCACTTCCATCTCTACTGACCATCAGTGAAATTAGTCCTTCATTTCTTATGTTGTCTTGATTTCATTCTTGCCTTTTCTTCACCTTAAACACCCACTCCTTCCCCCAGCACACACCCTAGACACCACTCAACACCACTGTCCACATTTTAACATTCTCTAAGAAGGTATTTCTCACGTTGGGATTGATGGATCATCTTCTTCAGAATCACCTGGAGTCCTTGTTAACAATTCAGATATCTGAGCCCAATTCCAAACTCCTGAATCAGGTTAACTGAGGGAAGGGCCCAGAAGTCTGCATTTTAAACAAGATGTCTTGTTGAGTCTGATGCATGGCTAAATTTGAAATCAATTGTTTTATATTTTCCATAAATCCCTTCTTATTCACCCAGTTCACCCAGTGATTTATTAATCCTCCTAATTTAGAACCCTTTTTCCTAAACCACTCACAGGAAATTTATGGTGTTCTGCCTGATGATATTTCTTACTTTGCTTAGTGGTTTTGTGAATTTTTGTATAATTTTAACAGTGTGTGTGTGTGTGACTTTCTTCCCAATGTCACTTTTATAATTTTTAGGGAAAATCCTGATGTCACACTGCTTTCTTGCATCAACTACAGGGCCCAAGGCAGTACCTTGTGTACATAAAATGCATAATTAACATTCATAGGTTGACTTTACACTGGACTCATCCTGGATACCCTTCTGACTTCATTCATGGGCTTCTCTTTGCTTAGTACTGTTTCCCAGTGTTTTGTCTTGACCTGCTGTTCTTTTCACTTTATTCCTCTTTGTGAGTGAGTAGCCATTTATGTGACTTTCTATGATTGGCCTGTCGATGGACATCCAGCCCAGACCCTCTTAAACTCCAGATAACTATTAATATATAACTGCTCAGGGGACATCTTTCTTCAGGTGTCCAACAGGCAGCTCATATTCAGCATTTTCCACAAGTATCTCATTATCTCTTCCCCCAAGTTCTGTGTCTGCACCTGAATTTTTTTTGGTGGATGGTAGAACTGACACTTAAGTTCCTCTTACCTTTGACCTTGGAAGTATTGTCTGATGCTTCCTGGTACATGCATTCTGAAGTCAAATAAACCTGATTTTGTTTGTCCAAATTCTGGTTTACCAATACCTGTGCAATCTCAATCAAGGTGTCTAAATTCTCTGAATCTCAGTTCCTTTGTCTTTAAATTTATTTATTTATTTAGTTTTGGCTGTGTTGGGTCTTCGTTTCTGTGCGAGGGCTTTCTCTAGTTGCGGCAAGCGGGAGCCACTCTTCATCGCGGTGCGTGGGCCTCTCACTATCGCGGGCTCTCTTGTTGCGGAGCACAGGCTCCAGACGCGCAGGCTCAGTAATCGTGACTCACGGGCCCAGTTGCTCCGCGGCATGTGGGATCTTCCCAGACCAGGGCTCGAACCCGTGTCTCCTGCATTGGCAGGCAGATTCTCAACCACTGCGCCACCAGGGAAGCCCTCCTTCGTCTTTAAAATGGGTATCTGGTACTTACTCCATAGGTTTGTTGTGGGGATTAAATGAAATAGTGTTTACAGAATACTTAGCATCCTACTGGTTTATGACACCTATTTAGTTAAAGTTAATGATTACTATTCAGGCTTTGATCATTTCTTGCACTGATTCCATGTTTTCTAAAGTGTTCTTCCTGCTCTGGCCTTGGTTCCCCACATGTGCCTTCCCCACAGCTGCCAGAGGCTGTATTTAAATCACATATGTGGTCATATCATTCTTCCGCTTTAAGTCTTTCAGTGACTCCACAGGGCTTTCCTGATAGTAAAGTGTTAACTCCTTGATTAGCACAAGTTCCCTCACTGACTGGCTGCCCTCTGTTCCTCTAACATCATCTCTGATACTTTCAGTATTTGCGATTTTTGCTGTAGATCCTACTTTGAGTCTGTCCAATGAGTCATGCAGATCAAGCCTCCACACATTCCTCCTGGATGTACAAGGCATGATCTGTTGTTCCAATTACTCAGATATTGGGGAAACGTCCTTCCTTGATAATTTAGATGTTCCTGTGTTATCTCTTAGCATTGTGGCTGTATGTTGGTCATAGAGCTTATTACATTTTGGTGTGGATTTGCTTGTTTCTCCCAAGTAATTAAACTGTGTCCAATTCACCTTTTGATCCCACAATACCAGACACTGTGCCCGGCACATAGTAGGTGCACAATGGATATTTGTTAAGTACGTGGGTAACTATGTTAAAATGGAATCTAATGGAGATAATGAACTTCTCTTTCCCAGTTCACTGCGATTCTCTTCTCCTTGCTTATTGTGCTGACTCTGACAGGATCCAGCTTAGAATTTTAAGACTGGCTGGGGCATTAGAGGTAAAGTAGTCCACCTCTCCTCAGAAGCAAGAATCTCCACCACAACCTGGCCTCCACTCACTTTATTTCAGACATGAGTGAAAAGGAAAACATCCTAGGAAAGATTATCTGTACTCCTGCCTCTTATCAGCAAGATAAAATCCACAGCACTTCATTTAGCACTGCATGGCAAGCATCTGCTTCTAGGTGAAAGATTCAGCTGCTATTTTTTTTACATGTGGTGCTGATAAAACTCAAAATGGGTTACCAGGTAGACTATCATGACAATGATATCAGATTTGAGGAGGTCCGGGTACTTCTCTCTATGCAGGACTATTCCTTAGATGAAAACCAGGCTTAGATAGAGTATATTCAGCTCTTTTCCCTTTCTTTTGTCAGTACAAGTCAGAGGGATTTGGGGAGTGAATCAATAGATTGCCCCCCCTTCTCCTACTACATCAATTTACCTTCCAATCGAAAACAGACAATTTAGTTAAGCTCTGCATTTCCTGAACTTCTTTCGGATCAATAGTTCATTATCTGCTATATTTGCCAATATGTAAAACCTTCAAGATAGTTGCTATAATTAAGTGAAAAACCTATATTTGTAGACTGTTAGATGATTTAAAATTCAAAGGGATTTCTTCCTCTTTTATTTTTATAGTATTAGCTTTGACCCTTATTCTGCTTGTCAGTTTTTCTTTAAGGAATATGCAACTCTAAGTGCTTCTCCTTTAGACAGTAGCCTTGACATATAATACAAGTGGACCACTCACCTTTTACAAAACAGTTAAGCTACTTAGATTTCCTGGCTTTTCCATCAGGTGTGAAGGACTACCCTCTTGGGAGATCAAGGGCCATTAGATATAATTAACTTACCCCATTCCTTTCCTCTTAGGAGATGAATTTTAAACAACTACTACGCATCCCACCCTGGTTTGTGATTACATTCTATTAGAGGTGATGAAGCATCTTCAGAGAAAAGAGCCATCATTATGAAGTGAGTTTAAGAACAAATTCCCATGAGATCTGATAATTATCTCATGGAGTAGATATTATCTGCCTACAGTAAGAAGATTTATTTTGTTCATTATTGTACTCATAATAATAGCTTGCAGCATGACATAAAAAAGAGAGAGTAAAGCATGAGTCTCAGGAGAACAGAGACCCCAGCTCAGTTCCGTGAAGGAAATCAGCCACAAGAAGACAAAAACAAAGTGTAAATAACAATTGTTCTCTGGAAGACAACTTGATCAATTTTCAGTTATCTTTCATGGTTCACACTGATATAATTAAACAGAATAGCTAATAGTTAATATTGTTCAGTATCTCTGGCTTTCATTTCCATATGCCATCTACAAATCAGCAGGATATGTTTAAACCAAAGTACTTCATTATCTTCCCCAAATGAGGAAAGTAGTGATGAGAAAACCCACTGAGAAAGGGAAAGCAAGAGAGTGAGAGAGAAACAGAGTACAGAAGAGGCCAGCGTAATCCAATACACGTCAGCAGGAAGAGATGTGATGTGATTTAGCCGTTCCACGTGGGATGGGAAGCCAAGGCCAGCTCTGAGCAGAAGGCAGGAGAAGAAGCCTGAGAGCGGGGCTCCATCATTTTATTTAAAGCACATTTCCAAACACTCATATTAAAGTACAAAATGACATTCCCAAGCCAAGCATAAGTGCATCTTGTAATATGTACAGCTTCAAATAAAGAAATAAGGAGAATGGATTCTGAGGCCTGTGAGGAATACACAAGCATTCCCATAAAGGAATCAGGATCTGAATATCACAGAAACATTTTACGCCACCCTACAAGAGCATTTGTTTCCATTCTCTCACTTTGTTGATAAAGACTATAAGCCAGAGAGGTGAATCATCACACTATTAGACCTAGACTGGAGGTTCCTTCCCCATTAAGTTATGTCAAGGTTATGTTTACATTACATACAAGTTAAGTAGCATGTGCTTGTGTATATACGTATGTTTTTTGGCCTTTTTTAAGAATACAGTGTTTCAGTGGTCCAGTTTTAAGCATCATATGTCCCAAAACATAAAAAAATGTTTAGAATCCTAGTAGATGGAAATAATATAATCATGTTTATTGAACAGCTGCTAGATTTGCAACTAGGTATGTGACTTACCACATTTAATCCTCAAACAACCCAGGGGAAACATCCTGTTTTCCAGGTGAGGCACCGAGACTCAGAGGACTTAGGTGCCTGTTGCCTCATTAAAGAGGAAATGGCAGAATGTGAGTTTAAACCTGGGTCATTCGGATCCCAACACGTAGTCGTTCTTACCTCATCGTACTGCCCGTCAGCGCATCCATTAGCTTGGCCTCAGGAAATTCTATTTGTGAAGTTTTTGCTTGTGTTTCAGCAAGTGAACAAGCAGTTGGAAATAACAGCACTGTGACTGCAACTCGTGACTTTTCATGAAATGACCCGTTGGTGCATTAAAGACAGGAAGTCCCGCGGGCTGTCTGAAGAGTGCAGAGCAGGCTCGGTCGCGACTTCAAACATCAGGCTTCTTTAGTGTCTCTATGAACATCATTCACACGTAGACTGTAGCCCGACTTTTCTCAAGAGAAGCCCTCACGTCCCTCAGGGGTTTCCAGGCTGTAATCCTAAAAGGACAGGGAAGATGGAAACTGCCTTTGAAGCTTGTTCACACATGCCTGATGCTGAATTTAAGTTTAGAGCATGTTAGGACTCTCACCATAGGACTCTGATAAAGCAGTTGATGACGTTTCACTTGTGAATAATAAAAGAAACGAGTCGGTCTTTGTTGTCGTTTTTCTGAGGAAGAAAATAGATGGATTGGCCTGCCGGTCTAATTCTGGAAAGAATAATTTATCAGGTGATCTCACGTTTGGAACACAAAGATAAGAGTTAAGAACTTTGAAATTTGGTCAGCATTAATTTCCTACCAGCAAACATCTATATGTGTCTTCAAAAAGGCCAGCTGAGGCATTTAATAAGATTCCGCCACAGAAAACAGGTACCAGACATAAGCTCATTCATCGTCTTTGTCCTACACGTGGGGATACTGGAAAAAATTGCCTTTCCAAGTTAGTTATATTTATGTTAAGATTATGCAACATAAAAAGAATGATCCAATCTAAAATCACCTGATCTAACTAGAGCAGGGGTTTGGCAAACTTTTTCTATAAAGATCCAGATAATATTTCAGGCCAAATTTGAAAAACTTTATGTCTACTTTTTCATAGTTATTGTCAAAATCTTTGACATGAGAGAGGCTTATTCATTTATATGTAAGGAAAAAGTGGAACGGGAATTTGGGGGAGACTTTTTGCCCGGGCAAGACTGTGGAAGTGGCAGTAGAATGTTACACTACTGCTGTCTCCTTGTCTGGGGTGGGGATTTTCCTTTCATGCTCTCTTCTTGCAATAGGTATTTAATAAGCCAAAGATCTGAGGCATAGCACAGGTAATTTGCTAGGGAATTCAAAGATGAATTAAGGGGGGACCAGAAAAAAAGGGGTTCAGAGTTATTCTCTCCTGGTAACCTCTGTCTGTTCAAGGCTCCCCAGCCACGTCTCAATGCAGTGCTTTTTTGGAGACATCAACACCTCTTTCAACATTTGACTTAATCTCAAAGTGCATCTTTCCATTTTTAATTTTTTAACTTAATTATAATAGAAAATGACTATTTTCTATTCAACTGACTTACTTTGCTTTGCATATTGTCATGCTGTACCTTAACCTTTCATCAGACAGCAATATCCTACAACAGAAGGAGCATCAGGAGACAGAGGAAAGATCGTGGTCTTTAGGGCCCAGGCACTTCTACATGCAAAGTATCTGACCACAGTTTCTCTCTGAACCCCAGTTGCCTCACCTCATGGATGAAATGGGTTGATAGTTTCTAACCCTTAAGGTTATTATGTAAATTCAAGCTAACAGAGGTCAATGCTTGGCATCATGTCTAGCTCATCATGGACACTCATCAGTAGCTGTTATTACCCTAATAGAGCAAGCAGTTACTTTCAAAGTGATGTCAGATTTATTTCCATCACTTTGGAAAGCAGTTGAATATCATGGCTACTTATACACACAGTCTCCTTTTACTCTGAAGTAATACAACTCTAAAAAAATTCATATTATGAATCTTTGGGATAGAGCATCTCACTGTCCATGACTCACATCTCTAACCTCACATTTTTCTCTTTTGACTCATTATATTTGATAAACTAAGTTTTTAGTTATAGTTCAAGAGGCAGGGGACATTTTTTCATGCCTAGACAATGCTGAAACATCAAAAGGCTTAATTTTATGTGACCATACATTATTTTTTCTGGACTCAACATTTGCCAAGTTGATGATGATAGCACAGAAGTTCCTTTGAGTTTATATACACTAATATGTTTATTTATGAAATTTAAAGCATAGAATAAGCTTTGCTTCCTTTGAAATATAAATAGGAATCCTTTGTAAAGTGCAGTCCTCCCATACAATTAAAATCAATGGTCCCACCAGATTAAAAGTTCTTTCATTTTATAGTGATTGAACTAGGAGGCCCATTTACCTCACTGTCACTCATCTGCCTCTTGTCAAATGTGTTTCAAAAAAATAAATCCACTATAAGATCCACAGATTCAAATTGCTGTAGAAAGAATTATCTCTGGGAAAAAGACCAAACATGACTAGCTATGTGCTAGCTTCTATTTGACTGTATAAAATGTGCTCAGAAAAGACACTTTTTATCTTTTGAAAGTGAGCATTACTGTCCCTTGTACTGTGACCTATGATCTGTGGCAGGAGCACCCTGGGCAGTGCAAGCCCTAAAGCAAACCTCAGTGTGTGCTTCCCGGCTTCTCCCGAGAATGCTTCCTACAGGCAAAACCAGGATAGACAGAGTGAGCACTAACAGCAGTCTGGGAAAGGAAAAAATTTACTAGAGGGTAATCTGAGATGCATGTAAAAGCAGAAAGATATACTCCCCATGGTGTTTTGCGGAAAGGGACGTAAGAGTTATGAGCAAATTGTGTGCATGGGAGCATTAGACATCTCTTTTATGTTTTAGTACAACATGATTAACCTCCCTGACATGAGGCACTGCTCAGTTTGTAGCTCTGTGTGGTCCCCCAGAACCAAAGTCTTGGGGAAAATAGCACAGATTTCAGTACCCCAGTAAAGACCCCAGCTATTAGTAATAACATGCATTTTTAGCTAAAGAAGACTTTCGATGTCAGAGGCATCTGGACACCATCCAAAATCTGGCCTCCTACAGGAAAGGTGTTAAGTGCTTCTCCACGGCCCACCATGCTACCTGGGCTCAGAGTGACATGCCCTCCCAAGCCAGAGGTGCCTTGCTACCCTTCACCCACCCAGTGTTTTCTTTTCCTTTCCAATATCGTCACTTTCTCTTTCTCCTTTCTTTCTGTGCAATAACACCCCAAAATTCTCCCCAAATTTGCAAAAAAACACCCAAGATCTTACTGCATCTTTCAGTCTTTTTTGCTTTTGTTTTATTGCTAAAATCTGAGTGGCTTATGAGTCTTAACTCTATTTTCTCCCATGTATTCTCTCCTCAACTTCCTATAATCAGGGTAACTTTCTTACCATGCTCCAAAAGGTGCTCTCTCGAAATCACTAAAGGGTTACCTTCTTTACAATTCTAGAATATTTCACTTGTTCTTATTTTCCTTCTCATTTTTTTAATAGGACAGGGAGGTTCTGTTGCCTCTTTGGAGCTCTTTTCTATGTCAAGCGAAACAGCAGGTAGTTCCAAGCTTTTAACCTTGGACTTACATCTGTTTTGTACATACCTATGTGCCAGTTAGCTTTGGAAATCAAACCAGTGAAAGATGTGGTAAATGCTCTCTTCTGAAAATCAGTGAGATTAACCAAGAAACATGCCCAAATTAATGGCCTTTGAAACCTCTGGAGAGATAGTGAGCCGTGTTTCACAGTTCAGTGTGACCAGTGCCCTGTGGAGTTGGGCATTTGCATACTGCATGGCCACAAATGTGCCCTATGCAGAGGGGTGAACTCAGACGGTACCTATGAAAGGCAAAGCCAAAATCTGCCTCAAAAACAGCTCTGGGTCTGCCATAATACACAGTTAAACTGGTGACCAAGGCTTCCATGGACTACATAAGGCCTCTACACAGTCACTGAGCAAACATGAGCCACAAAGAGAGGAGGGAATGAGGGGATCTGAACGAACCAGTGGCTTGATAGCAAAATACTGCTACAATCCCATTCTTTACAGAGTTAGAATCAAATAATAGATTTTAAGCATAAGACATTTTTTGCTTGACTTCTTCTTTAAAATGATCACTTCAGGAAATGGTTAACACTACTGGTGTCTTCTATGAATTAATCCTACCTTCAAAGTATTCATATATGTAAGGATTAAAACTATTACACATATTGGTTATACTGCACAAAAGAGTATTTGTCACAACTCATGTGTTTTCTGATTAAAATTATGTGCTGTTCATTTCTCTAAGGATGTAGAAGTCTAGAACTTAGAATTACACTTCAAGGGCACCCATTCTAATTTCTTATAGGGACTACAGACTTAAATTTGCAGATCTTTTCTTCATTCTAAAAATATTATAAATTCCTTGAAGTTTTTCTCTAATATTGAACTCTAGTTCAAGAACTTTTGTAGTAAAAGTTATTATAATATAGTAAAATATATTATATGGAAGGTATCAGTCAGCTCTATTAGAACACCACAAGGGAATCCCTTCCTGCTAACTAGTAGTGTTATGTCTGTCCTTTCCACCTTTATTTGTATTAGGTAAAATTTATGTTTGTAACAGAATCCTTCACCTGAGTTCTAGCAATTCTCTATTTGTCAGACAAGCTTCTAATTTTGAACTTCAATGATCTGATCCTTTCAGAAAAAGAAAGGAATTCTGGAATTTTAAAATAAATGCTTACTTGAATTTGTTTCACATTCTTCCATTGTCCCCTACACACACACACACACACACACACACACACACACACACACACACACAATGGTTAGCACATGTGTCTTTTCTCTCTTATCTTTGTGTGTGTGTATGTGTGTTTATGTCATCAATGCTGTAAATTCATTCAGAATCCACTTTCTTAGTGGCCCTTGCAGTGTGTGTCAGAAGCTGTAATCAGTACTATATTATATTATACCCACCCTCTCTGCAGGTCACCTTCATTTCCATGGTTTCCGTTTATATTCTTGGCTCATTACTGTATTTTTCCATGTAACTTTCAATTCCTTAGAGCTCCATAAGTATTTCTATACATATCTCCCTTTAATTTGCAAATGGAAAGAAAACTAATGCTGACAATGTTTTCTTTCTTTGATCATATATCCCCCTGTTCTTGTGTCAGGAAGATCTTAAGATTCAAAAGATAAAGGAAAGATAATGAAAAAAATATTAAAAAAAAAAAAACATTGAGGTTTGTCAGTGAAAAAGCCTCTCTTCAATGTCATGGGGGAAGGAGGAGGACTTTGATGGATACATGATTCACATGTAATTAATAGCTGGTTATATGGGACATGGAGTTTTCCTTAGGAGAGAAGTCCTGATTTTCACCAAACTCAAGAATTGCTATCTACAGAATGGGAGGTGGAATGGGGAGGTAAACATTCTCATACACAGTTGGTAATAATACCAATTAGTAAAGCATTTCTTGAGGACAGTTGGGCAATCTTGTGTTGAAAGCCTTAAAATATAAACGTAAAGTTACTCAACAAATCCAGAGGAAAAAAATCGTGATAGCAAGCAAAGATCTAGCTTTAAGGATAGTCATCAAGTGTTGCTTATAGTAGCAAAAAACTGGAAACCATTTCCATGCTCAACAACAGAAGGTTAGTTAAATTTATGGTGCATCTGCAAAATGGAGTATGAACCAATCATTAAAAATGATGCTGTAAAAAACTAATGATATACTGTAGAATTATTTGGAAAAAATAGATTTTAAAAATCTGTGCACATTATGATCCCACTTTGTAAATACACACAAACACATAAATGATAAATAAATTAAGTATATTCTTCAAGATCTTAATAATGTTTATTACAGAGTAAATGGCTAACCATACTATTTTCTTCCTTTTTACTTTCTAAATTCTCACAAATGAATAAATACATATATATCTTAATTTTCTAAATCCTCCTTTAAAAATAAATTTCTTTCAAAATAAGACTGGCAAAGATGAACATGTGGAAAAGGTAATTCATAAGTTACTGAACAAGAGAAAGGCCTTTATCTTTTTATACCATTTTATGGTATAAATGAGCCATGAATTGAAAAGTATTAATTAATTTAAAAACTTTTATAGAAAAGAAAAAAAGTAGTTGCTTTCACAATTCAAGTCAAAACAATTCAAATCAAACGTAGATAAGAAGGGAGGAGACTGGCTCAGTGCAAGTAAACGAAGCAGAAGCGACAGTAGCTGGTACCTGGCTTAAGTGCAAGAATTGGCCTTAAAGCTTCTGTATAAAAATTTTCAGCTAATTCAGTGGGTTATAAGAAAGGAATAGAGGTGGGCTCTAGACATCTTCTCTTTAGTAATCAGAAAAATCAAGGCAAAGTTGCCATCAAGCAAAGGTAAGATGCCAGTAATTTTCTTCTACTTTCATCTTTCTCTTCAGTTGGTATATAATTATTGTAAATATATCTTTTTTAACAGCTTTATTGACATACAATTGCTATACAAAGAACTGTACATACTAAATATGTGCAATTTGATGAGTCTAGACATATGCAAACACTAGTGATTCCACCACCACAATCAAAGAAGTATATACTATATCCAACACTTCCCAGAATTTCCTTGTGTTCTTTTAGTTGTTTTCTTGTGTGTGTGTGTGTGTCTGTGTGTGTCTGTGTTTCTGTGTGTGGTAAGAACACTTAACATGATATCTACCTTCTTAACAAATTCTGAAATGCACAATACTGTATTGTTAACTGCAGGCTCTGTGTTGCACAGCAGATCTCAAGAACATATTCATCTAGCAAATATATCTAATTTCCTAACTCCTTTCATTCACGTTTTAAAACTCCTAATGTTCCTTCCATGCTGCAGTATCTTAATTCAGTTCCCCTAACGTTCACAGAAAATCTACATTATGAGTCAGTAACCCTTTGGACATCAGAATTTCAGCAAGTAGGCTCGCCCTGTTTCATCAAAAACTTAAAGTGGTTCAGGTCCTACTCGGTGAACTGGGGATGGATGGGGAAAGGTTTCCCCTCATACTTATGCCACCACAAATTATAAAGCTCCCATATACTCAGCCCTGGGCCCTTGGGACAGACAATCCTTTTCTCTCCAATCTGCCTCTTCCCCCTTTTCCAAAGACACACACTTTCCAGGTTTTGGGGAGCATAAAAATCTTGATCTTCAAGTTTTCACACAAGTCTTCTCTCTAAGTCTGTCTCAGCTCTGCAGTGACTGCCATGTGCAGGATGGTGGCCCTTGGGGTATCAGTGAGCAAGCAGATGTGAGCAATATATGGACGGCACATACAGACTAAAGTTTTGTGATACAACCCTGCCACAAGGTTGGAGCTGAGCACGGTGGGAGAACAGAGGCGTCCCTAAATCTGCCTGGGGGCAGGGGGTGTCAGAAAATTTTCTCAGAGAAAGTGTCTTTTTAAACTAGGTATTGTAAGGGGACTTCCCTGGCGGTCCAATGGTTCAGACTTCGCCTCCCAATGCAGGGGGTGCAGGTTCAATCCCTGGTTGGGGAGCTAAGATCCCACATGCCTTGGGGCCAAAAAACCAAAATATAAAACAGAAGCAATACTGTAACAAATTCAATAAAGACTTTTTAAAAAAATAAAATAAACTGGGTATTGTAGGAAAATAAGGAACTTCAGGGTGGGCAGATATGGGAGAGTATCCCATGCAGGACAAATAGATCATGGAGAAGTACTGAATCACTAATTGTATATCAGTGTTGAATTCATTTGCCTCCAGCTGGTGAGTGCAAATAAGAACGCTTTAATACTCAAACTACTGTGGCCCTTCCTAGTCAAGCTAAAGAGCATCAACCAATCCCCTCAAACATTCTCTACCTCCTGGCTGTGTATCTGGGAACCTCTAAGAAAGTATCAAAGATGCTCAGAGAGAAATCCACTCACATTCTAGTGGTCCAACTTCCCCCTGGACATGCAATGCCTGCCCACCTTAACTGGCACTACCCACTGAGACCATTGGCAATGCCACTGTGGACCCAACACTGCTAGGCATAGAGGTTACAGCTATTCCACTGTGGCGATGTCTTTCCTGAAGGCAGCTACTCTGTTTAGGTGCAGAAAGAGCAACTGGATTTATATTTCAGAAATGTCATTCTAGGTGCTGCGTGGGGACTGGACTTAGGGAGAACAAGTAGGAGCCTGTTCCAGGCAGAAAACAACAGTGGCCTGATCGGGTGGTGGCACTGGCGATGCATAGAAGTGGAGAGATCGGAGAGATATTTAGGAGGAGAATCAATAGCACTTTGTGATTGATTAGAGACTCAGAACTATAAGGGAGCAAAGTCATGGATCATTTACCAGCTTCTAGACTGAAAACTGGATACACAGGAGTGCTGTGCAGTAAGATTGGGAGACCTGAATGTGTTTGTGTGCCTGTGTGGAAAGGTGGGTAGGTATTTGAGACAAGGAAAGCTGAGACAACCACTTAAGGTTTAAATTCAAAGAGTTGGAAGTGTCTGTAGAACACTTAGGGAGAGAATTTACTCCAAACATTACAAGCTTGATCTATTTCTTCCTTGTGCATTGCTGCACGACTGGAGTGAACACTACCCTTTACAAGTGAAGGCCAGCTCTTTGCCTACTTCTTCCATGCCACCTTTCCTGGCTGCCCCAGACCACACTGACCTCCTCTGCCCCTGAACTTCTGTAGCCCCACTGTGTGTGCAACTCATCTGCCACTTAGCAAGTGATACCTTGTATTACATATACTACCTTGTATTACAAGATTATGAGATATCCCCTCTCCTAAACTACAAGAACTGCAAGCACAGAGTTGGAATTTTTTCCTTTTTTCATTATTTGTTGAGCTGTTGAAAAAAACAGAAAATGCAAATATTCCAAATAATCAAAGACTCACCACACAAACAGATTCTAGACTCTTCAAGGTCAGAGAAAAGAGTGAGGAGTTACATTTGAGTGACACAATAGAGGAGACAGAATGTTTGAGCTTTGTATATTATAGGGACCACTGTTGACAGCAGACAAGGAAAAGAGTTATTTAGTAAATAAAACAGATCTACATTGTAAATACGCAACATATGGGTAGCATGGTGGGAAAGAAGACGTCAAGGAGAATGAGGTGGGATGATCTTCATAAAGAAAGGACAGGAGATCCACTAATGACATTAATTGCTAACTATGATGTAAGCTTGCAACATGTTAGGCATTGTTCTTGACACTTTACATATCTTTTCCCTGCAATCATCACAATAACCCTATGAAGCAGGAGCTCTGAACTCAAATAATCTTAGTTTTTACAGGAATAAGCACATGCACATTTGGAGAAAGGGGTTGCGATTAGAGGTGTAAGTATACAGAGGGTTCTAATGTGTACACCTTCTGTGTGACCTGTTCCCAAAAGAAGTAAGTGTTCTACCACATGAAACAGCATAAAATTCTTCAAAGATAGTAATAGCCACCATTTATTAAATGCATACTATGCATAGTGCTAGTAACTTTCAAATATTACTGCTAGTTTTTGCATGAGTTCTAAGTAATTATTAGTTTCATATTATACCTAGGAATATTGAGTTTTGAAGTCATTCACACAGAATAAGTGGAATGATAGAGCTGGGACTCAAAAATCTATGCCTGGCCAATCACAAAATCCAACTTACTTCCAGTTCTCCTTCTATTATAGACTTGATGTTTGTGTCCTCCCAAAATTCATGTGTTGAAACCATACCCACAATGGTATTAGGAGGTGGGGCCTTTGGGAGGTAATCAGGATTAAGATGAAGTCATGAGCATGGGGTCCTCATAAATGGAATTAGTGTCCTCATAAGAATCACAAAGAGCTTACTTCCTCATTCTACCCGCCTACATGAGGATACAACAAGAAATTAGCAGTCTGCATCCTAGAAGAGGGCTTTCACCAGAACTAGACCATACTGGCACCCTAATCTTGAACTGTCAGCCTCCAGACTGTGAAAAATACATTTCTGTTGTTGATAACCCACCCAGTCTATGGTACTTTGTTATAGCAGCTAAACTAAGACACCTTAAAACAACCTTCTATGGCTATGGGTTTATAAAACTGGCAAGCCCTTGTGGATGCAACTAGTGGTCATTGTAATCTCCTGCAAGCCCTCAAACCAGGGCAGGAATTGCATGCTTGAATCCCATCTGAGTTTCAGTAGGTGAGGAAGCTATTTTTCTCCATGTTTGTCAGAAATAATTCAATGTTTTGGGTAAAGGTTTCTACAGCAGTGAATACAGACTACTAAATACATTCTTTCTAAAAAGAATAAAGTCCAGCACATGCACCTAAAAGATGATGATAGCTAACATACACAAAAGTGTAGCGACCTTACGTATCAGTATTCCGATTGTCTAAAAAAGTTGAATTCTTATTACTAAGGACATTCTGTACATTCTGTCACTATAGACAGAGGAGATAAAAGGGACTAAAACTTTCAAAATTGAATGTCACCTACATTTTTAGCTGGGATGGATAGTAGAAAATTGCTGCATGAATCATGTGGAATAGTTGGAAAGGTAAAGTGAAAAAAATGGAATAAGTCCCATATTTGAAATGAGACGATTGAGTCTGTTCCCTGAGCTCAGCACAAGAGCTGTGTGATATTTGGAGGAGATTCCCAGCTTCTCACTCCAGTTTACTTGGCTAAACTATAGATAATAATACTTTATAGGGTGAGCAATATATGTGCAAGGCTTATGCGTAGAACGTAAAGCATTCACTCTACAATTATTGTCCTTAACTCATACTTCCACAGTGTTATACCTAAAATGCTTTTATATGCAGGATTTCATATGACCACACAATATTATAAGATATTTAAGGCTGTGGTACCAGGATATAAAGTTTCCAATTTTAACATTTGAAAACAAGAACTATAATTTAAAACCACAGTATTATAAGAACAATAACATTTCTTTAAGATGGCTTGTGCCAATTTATATTTAAGCACATTTTTACTGTTAGCTTCTAATTCATCCCACTGTATTGTGAAAGAACAATTTTAATCATCTTTTAACCATCAGCAGTTCTTTTATTCATTCATTTGTAGAAGATAGGTGCTGTTAGGTTCTTAACTGTTCATTTTTTTCTGCACATAATTATCTTACTGTGACAGACTGTGTTTTGCAAGAAACAGTAAAGTAACTTTATCTCATTGCATACTACAAATTCTAATAGACACTGAAACGAGACCCACCTAAGATGATTAAAGAGTTAGAAAATATGGTCTAAGTAGAAAGGTTAACACAATTATGCTGGATAATTTTAATCTTTTTAATAACTAACTGTCTTAGATGTCTGCCAGTAATATTCTCTATCTTCATTCTCTAAAAATCAAGAAAAATTGCATCCTCATTACTGTATGAGACATCTAGTTTAGGAACAAAAAGTACTTTTTGACAGTATTTATCTAGAGTCAACAAGATTTAGCTGCAAGAACTGGGAACTGGAAGACCTGTATTAATGACCCAACTCTAGTCCTTATTCAGCAACTTGATCTTGACCATGTTTTTGGATGAGCCTCCCCTTGCTTGTCTGTAACAGAAATAAACTGTGTCCTTCCTGCATCACCAATGGTGAAAATCTAAATCAGAAAATCTATGAAAAGCACTTTGTAAACTGTAAGGGCTAAACAAATAAAGTTATTATTGAGTGTGGATACTGGTGGCAGAAATCCTTTTCTTCTAAAAATCTTTAGAAGTAGGTCACAGTCTCATCACTCTGGGTTGGTTATCGTCAGTCTTCTGCAAAAGCAGCAAGGAAGATTAGATCAACACTCTGCAAATACTTTGTCAAGAGGGGATATTATGCTACTTGCATATGTATCAGGGAACTTAGAGATTCTTTATGCATTTACTTGACGACAAGATATTTTATTACTAATGCTTTATCTGGTATGAAAGCCTTATACGAATACTCGTCCGTTCTCCTGAACTCTTTCCTTTCTTTTTCAATTCCTCTCTCTTGCAAAGGTATACTTCTTTCACTGGGCCATGCTACAACACCTTACTATGTTGTAATCATCACTGTTTCATCTGACATGCCTTTGCTCATTCACTCAATGAAATATTTGCTAATTAGTGACTTGTGCCAGCTGTGCCTCCCCAGTTGCTCTCTGCCTCTGTTCTGTTGTAGTTACATGTTCTATATGCATTCCCCTTTCTCTCTCTACTGCCCACCTCCACAATAAATCTGTATGCCCTGGGACTACCCACACTCTAAACATTGATTTTAGGTCTAAGAGACTGAGAATGTCCTAGTAGGGCTTCCCTGGTCACTTGAACCACAAACTTTATAGATCACATATTTTGATTCTTTCAGAAATTCCTTATGCTTTATTGGGAAAATTTCTTGTTATGTGGTTAAGTACTGCCAGGAAGATCCTCCTGCTAGGGTATCAAATAATCACCATGTATTAAACATGTGCTGATTACTTTCCCTTAAATCCATGCTACCATTCTTTTTATCAACTAGACCTGAAATTATTGTTTTTCTTTCCAGCAGCAATGACACTGAATTTTGAAACATTTTATCAAGTAATATTTTTTGTTTTATTAATCATACATATTAATCTAAATTCATGATCAGTGTGAGACAACTATTTGTTACCACACAGAGGTGATAAAATTACAGCAAAGAATTTTGTGGTTTTTATTAGCCTGACCTGCTTTATAGAGGGTAAATCTATGAATCCCACTTTACTGTTTGGAAACATTTAAAACAGCTCTGTTATGAACTGAATGTTATGTCCTCCACTTAATTCATATATTGAAGCCCTAACCCCCAATGTGATGGTACTGGAGGTGGGACTTTTGAGAAGTAATTAGATTCAGATTAGGTCATGAGGATGAGAATTTCATGATGGAATTAGAAATAAGATTAGAAGAACAGGAAGAGAGAGTGTCCTTGTAAGAGGGAGAGAGAGCTTACTTTCTCTTTTCATGAGCATGCACCAAGGGAAGGCCATGTGAACACAGTGAAAAGGCACCATTTGCAAGTCAGGAAGAGAACTCTCACCAGAACCTGACACGTCGGCACCTTGATTTCTGACTTCCAGCCTCCAGAACTGTGGGAAAATAAATATCTGCTATTTAAATCATCCAGCCTATGGTATTTTGCTATAGTGGCCCAAGCTAAGACAAGCTCACTCAACCCTACTGCCACCTTCTTGCACTCATAGACTTGAGGAATCCCAGGACGGAACCACTTTGTTGGAACAAGACCTCTGAAGCAAACTTGTGTGTTTAATTTTTTAACACTGACCATGACATGTGAATTACAATATATGGCTTTCAGTCACCCAAGATTAGCTTGGACCATTCTCATTAATTAAATAGTTGGTCACCATACGTAAGTTATTCAGCGGTCTCAAGAAAAAAAAATTCTAAATATTGTATTGTTGGAAAGAAATGTTTAGGATAAAGTATCACAAATGCTTCTCTCTTTTGTGGGAATTTTTTTCCTTTGGATAAAATTATACTTAAAACTTACTGAGAACCTGAAGAAGAACTCAATCCTGCAGCCTGTGGATCAAAAACCACATTCACAGAAAGAAAGACAAGATGAAAAGGCAGATGGCTATGTACCAGATGAAGGAACAAGATAAAACCCCAGAAAAACAACTAAATGAAGTGGAGATAGGCAACCTTCCAGAAAAAGAATTCAGAATAATGATAGTGAAGATGATCCAGGACCTCGGAATAAGAATGGAGGCAAAGATCGAGAAGATGCAAGAAATGTTTAACAAAGACCTAGAAGAATTAAAGAACAAACAAACAGAGATGAACCATACAATAACTGAAATGAAAACTACACTAGAAGGAATCAATAGCAGAATAACTGAGGCAGAAGAACGGATAAGTGACCTGGAAGACAGAATGGTGGAATTCACTGTCATGGAACAGAATAAAGAAAAAAGAATGAAAAGAAATGAAGACAGCCTAAGAGACCTCTGGGACAACATTAAATGCAACAACATTCGCATTATAGGGGTCCCAGAAGGAGAAGAGAGAGAGAGAGGACCAGAGAAAATATTTGAAGAGATTATAGTCGAAAACTTCCCTAACATGGGAAAGGAAATAGCCACCCAAGTCCAGGAAGCACAGCGAGTCCCATACAGGATAAACCCAAGGAGAAGCACGCCGAGACACATAGTAATCAAATTGGCAAAAATTAAAGACAAAGAAAAATTATTGAAAGCAGCAAGGGAAAAATGACAAATAACATACAAGGGAACTCCCATAAGGTTAACAGCTGATTTCTCAGCAGAAACTCTATAAGCCAGAAGGGAGTGGCATGATATACTTAAAGTGATGAAAGGGAAGACCCTGCAACCAAGATTACTCTACCCGGCAAGGATCACATTCAGACTCGACAGAGAAATCAAAAGCTTTACAGACAAGCAAAAGCTAAGAGAATTCAGCACCACCAAACCAGCTCTACAACAAATACTAAAGGAACTTCTCTAGGTGGGAAACACAAGAGAAGAAAAGGACCTACAAAAACAAACCCAAAACAATTAAGAAAATGGTCATAGGAACATACATATCAATAATTACCTTAAACGTGAATGGATTAAATGCTCCAACCAAAAGACACAGGCTTGCTGAATGGATACAAAAACAAGACCCATATATATGCTGTCTACAAGAGACCCACTTCAGACCTAGGGACACATACAGACTGAAAGTGAGGGGATGGAAAAAGATATTCCATGCAAAAACAGCAGATTACACATTCTTCTCAAGTGCACACAGAACATTCTCCAGGATAGATCACATCTTGGGTCACAAAGCAAGCCTCAGTAAATTTAAGAAAATGAAATCATATCAAGCATCTTTTCTGACTACCATGCTATGAGATTAGAAATGAATTACAGGGAAAAAAAATGTAAAAAACACAAACACATGGAGTCTAAACAATACGTTGCTAAATAACCAAGAGATCACTGAAGAAATCAAAGAGGAAATCAAAAAATACCTAGAGACAAATGACAATGAAAACACGATGATCCAAAACCTATGGGATGCAGCAAAAGCAGTTCTAACAGGGAAGTTTATAGCTGTACAAGCCTACCTCAAGAAACAAGAAAAATCTCAAATAAACAATCTAACCTTACACCTAAAGGAACTAGAGAAAGAAGAACAAACAAAACCCAATGTTAGCAGAAGGAAAGAAATCATAAAGGTCAGAGCAGAAATAAATGAAATAGAAACAAAGAAAACAATAGCAAAGATCAATAAAACTAAAAGCTGGTTCTTTGAGAAGATAAACAAAATTGATACAGCATTAGCCAGACTCATCAAGAAAAAGAGGGAGAGGACTCAAATCAATAAAATTAGAAATGAAAAAGGAGAAGTTACAACAGACACCACAGAAATACAAAGCATCCTAAGAGACTACTACAAGCAACTCTATGCCAATAAAATGGACAACCTGGAAGAAATGGACAAATTCTTAGAAAGGTATAACCTTCCAAGACTGAACCAGCAAGAAATAGAAAATATGAACAGACCAATCACAAGTAATGAAATTGAAACTGTGATTAAAAATCTTCCAACAAGCAAAAGTCCAGGACCAGATGGCTTCACAGGTGAATTCTATCAAACATTTAGAGAGGAGCTAACACCCATCCTTCTCAAACTCTTCCAAAAAATTGCAGAGGAAGGAACACTCCCAAACTCATTCTGTGAGGCCACCATCACCCTGATACCAAAACCAGACAAAGATACTACAAAAAAAGAAAATTACAGACCAATATCACTGATGAATATAGATGTAAAAATCCTCAACAAAATACTAGCAAACAGAATCCAACAACACATTAAAAGGATCATACAGCATGATCAAGTGGGATTTATCCCAGGGATGCAAGGATTCTTCAATATACACAAATCAATCAATGTGATAAAACATATTAATAAATGGAAGAATAAAAACCATATGATCATCTCAATAGATGCAGAAAAAGCTTCTGACAAAATTCAACACCCATTTATGATAAAAACTCTCCAGAAAGTGGGCATAGAGGGAACCTACCTCAACATACTAAAGGCCATATATGACAAACCCACAGCAAACATCATTCTCAATGGTGAAAAACTGAAAGCATTTCCTCTAAGATCAGGAACGAGACAAGGATGTCCACTCTCACCACTATTATTCAGTATAGTTTTGGAAGTCCTAGCCATGGCAATCAGAGAAGAAAAAGAAATAAAAGGAATACAAATTGGAAAAGAAGAAGTAAATCTGTCACTGTTTGCAGATGAATCTGCAAATAGAAAATCCTAAAAATGCCACCAGAAAACTACTAGAGCTAATCAATGAATTTGGTAAAGTTGCAGGATACAAAATTAATGCACAGAAATCTCTTGCATTCCTATACACTAATGATGAAAAATCTGAAAGAGAAATTAAGGAAACACTCACATTTACCATTGCAACAAAAAGAATAAAATACCTAGGAATAAACCTACCTAGGGAGACAAAAGACCTGTATGCACAAAACTATAAGACACTGATGAAAGAAATTAAAGATGATACCAACAGATGGAGAGATATACCATGTTCTTGGATTGGAAGAATCAATATTGTGAAAGTGACTATACTACCCAAAGCAATCTACAGATTCAATGCAATCCCTATCAAATTACCAATGGCATTTTTTACAGAATTAGAACAAAAAATCTTAAAATTTGTATGGAGACACAAAAGAACCCGAATAGCCAAAGCAGTCTTGAGGGAAAAAAATGGAGCTGGAGGAATCAGACTCCCTGACTGCAGACTATACCACAAAGCCACAGTAATCAAGACAATGTGGTACTGGCACAGAAACAGAAACATAGATCAATGGAACAAGATAGAAAGCCCAGAGATAAACCCACGCACCTATGGTCAACTAATCTATGGCAAAGGAGGCAAGGATATACAATGGAGAAAAGACAGTCTCTTCAATAAGTGGTGCTGGGAAAACTGGACAGCTACATGTAAAAGAATGAAATTAGAACACTCCCTAACACCATACACAACAATAAACTCAAAATGGATTCGAGACCTAAATGTAAGACCGGACACTATAAAACTCTTAGAGGCCTAAAACATAGGAAGAACACTCTTTGACATAAATCACAGCAAGATCTTTTTTGATCCACCTCCTAGAGTAATGGAAAGAAAAACACAAATAAACAAATGGGACTTAATGAAACTTAAAGCTTTTGCACAGCAAAGGAAACCATAAACAAGACGAAAAGACAACCCTCAGAATGGGAGAAAATATTTGCAAACGAATCAATGGACAAAGAATTAATCTCCAAAATACATAAACAGCTCATGCAGCTCAATATTAAAGAAACAAACAACCCAATCCAAAAATGGGCAGAAGACCTAAATAGACATTTCTCCAAAGAAGACATACACATGGCCAAGAAGCACATGAAAAGCTGCTCAACATCACTAATTATTAGCAAAATGCAAATCAAAACTACAATGAGGTATCACCTCACACCAGTTAGAATGGCCATCATCAGAAAATCTACAAACAACAAATGCTGGAGAGGGTGTGGAGAAAAGGGAACCCTCTTGCACTGTTGGTGGGAATGTAAATTGATACAGCCACTATGGAGAACAATATGGAGGTTCCTTAAAAAACTAAAAATAGAATTACCATATGACCCAGCAATCCCACTACTGGGCATATACCCAGAGAAAACCGTAATTCAAAAAGACACATGCACCCCAATGTTCATTGCAGCACTATTTACAATAGCCAGGTCATGGAAGCAACCTAAATGCCTATCAACAGATGAATGAATAAAGAAGATGTGGTACATATATACAATGGAATATTACTCAGCCATAAAAAGGAATGAAATTGGGTCATTTGTTGAGACGTGGATGGATCTAGAGACTGTCATACAGAGTGAAGTAAGTCAGAAAGAGTATACAAATTTCGTATATTAACGCACGTGTGTGGAACCAGAAAAATGGTACAGATGAACCGGTTTGCAGGGCAGAAGTTGAGACACAGATGTAGAGAACAAACGTATGGACACCAAGGGGGGAAAGCCGTGGCGGGGTTGGGGATGGTGGTGTGATGAATTGGGCGACTGGAATTGACATGTATACACTGATGTGTATAAAATTGATGACTAATAAGAACCTGCTGTATAAAAAAATAAAATAAAAAAATTTTTTAAAAACTAATACTAAACTTTCTTTGGGTTATTTGTATGGAAATATGTTAATATTAATGTTTCAGACATTACATGAAATTCCTAAAAATCTTATATGTTCTCGTATAATGTTATAAGTCATAACTGTAGTTATTATTTTAAAATGTATATCTAAAAAAAAAAAAAACTTACTGAGATCCTATGTACATGGGTGTTCACCTGACTTGTTTCTACTCACTCCCAAAACTTTGAAAGGTAGACATTCTCATGTGATGGATGAAGAAACTGAACATCAGAGGGGAAGCTATTCGTCCAGGGCCACCCAGCTAGCTGGTGGCAGAGCTGAGACTTGCTCCCTAGATTCTCTGATTCTGAAGTCCCCAAATTTTCAACTAGACTTTGCAGTCATTTTAATTAACAATCTGAATGGCATTCTGCTCAACATTAGATTTAGTCTCTGGGAGTCAATTAGAGTCTTAAGGAAGGCATTTATATTTCATGCCCTAGACTCAGATGAATGAATTTCTAGTGACACCCTGAATCACAGAGGTGATGGCCTTTGAATCAGCCCATCCATTCTGCTCACACCAAAGGTGAGTGAGCCATCATCCAAGGAGACTGGAAGAGTAAGAAGGGTCCTTGTACTAATCCATGAAGGACTGGGGCAATTTTGTCTGGAGAGGAGAAAAATGACCCCATACCTTTAATCATGAATCAAACTTGATCTTTTCATCTGACTCTTAAGTAACATTTCCATTAAGATTTGGCAATGATTTCACTGACCATACCCTTTAACCACACACACACACAGGTCCTAGCTGTGTGACCTCCATCTCAGTTTTCTTATCTGTAAATTGGAGTTTAATAATAGTACCTGTATTTAGTATTATTATGGAGATTATATTCCTTAATACAAATAAATCTCTTAGAAAGTTTCCTGGCACACTGAATGTTAAATATTATAATGGCAATTATTATTTTTAGAATGTGTGCTGTGATGTTTTACAATAGATACACCAATACAAAGATATTCTACTGACTGAATTGGTCTAAACTGCAATATACAATGTTCATTTACTGCTCCATTATTTCTATAATAGCCACTTCCCAAAAAAATGATCCTTCCTTATTTGAGGCCTCTGACAGAAAGAATTGAAATAAGGTTTGAAATCACAACAAACAAATCTCCCTAGACATAGGTTAAACACGTATTGACCCCATCAAGTTAACAAAATAGGAACTACTCAAGTTGAAGAGGGTATTAAAGACAAATGAAAAGGTCAAATTAACATAACGAAGTGTTGCTAAGAAATAAATATCAGCCAAAATAAAAACAACTTTGAAAAATGCAAACTAGAAATTCTGAAGTCAACGAAGTGCTAAAATATAAACTAGAAATATTCTTCAAATAATTCAGAGAGGATGGGAATACAAAATGATCTTGCAATAAAGCAAAAAAGAGTCATTCTTTGGGGCTATAATGAAAGAGATGTGAAAGCTTTAGCTTATAAGCTTCTTAAAGGTATTGAATTTGCTTGGTCTTTAATACATATATCAATGTTACATAATGTTACATACAATTTTTTGAACTACCTGGCTGAGATCTGATAGTAAGAATAGATTTTATAGCCATGAATCTGTCTTTAATTCTATTTCCAAATACCGTGCTGATGTGTGCTGTTAGTAAATAGTGAAATGCTGGTATATTAATCATATCGTTTTACCCTAAACATTCTGATCCAGATGAGAAATAGCTGGGGACTCAAACAAACTCCAAAACATCAGCTTTATTACTTATAAACTGAATTAAGGAACTCAATTTTGGTCTGCAGACTGCTCACTCCTCTTTTAAACTAGATTCATTCTCTCAGTCTGAGGCACAACTGTCTATGTACTGTCTCTTCACGTGGCTTCCCTTTAATGATCTGAGACTATTGCTCTAATCCTGGATTATAGAAAAATGCAGTAAGTGGATCATGGATCCACTGGGCATACACAGACTGAGGTGAACATAGCCTGGCCCTGTTGTTTACCAGTTTTATGATCTTGAGTAAGTTATTCAAACTCCCTGAACTTCAGGTTACCATTCTCTAATGTGGGAATAATATATTTGCCCCCAGAGAATCACAGATCTCAAAATCCATTAATTAAGAATATAAATTTGTTTATTATTCAACTGTATATTTTTTAACTGGACAACTTTCCGATAGTAAACACTTGCTTCACAGGCCAGACACTTAATCACCATGATGTTGAGGGATCTTGTCCATCAGGATGTGCCACAGACAGTTTCAGGATCTGAAAGTTGTCAAGAGAGTGGAGCTGGTGAGGAGAGAAGCTGCTCCCGCATCATCAGTATCCATGTCACAGCTAAGGTTGTTGTTGGCTCATTCCACGTGGCCCATACTGAACCACAGTTTTGATTGATTCTCTGCCACTTTGGGGGGACAAGGAGATATTTTTGAGACTGTAGCTACTTTTCTCTTCCCAGCTGCTTTGTGTATCCACTGTCCCGTGCAAACTTGAAGCCAGATCTCTCCTGATGTGGGGACCTCAGAATACACGTCCCTCTTCTCTTTTTCCCTCAACCATTGCACACTTTTTTTTCTTCTAATTTGTGGTGGAGAAACAGCCCTTCTTGCTGCTCTAAGATACTCTTCTTTTATCAACAAATTATCTTTTGCATTTCTCTGACTTCATTCATGTAAGTGATGAATTATTTATGCTGAATAAGATGAAAATCATTAGAGTAAAAAGAGAAGACTTCAGATCTGAAAATTTATATGTGTGTTCACTATTTGTATCTGAATACAAGCTTAGAATATTTAAAACAAATTCAATATTGGCTTATTGATTCTCATGCACAGTTTGCTATATATCTGATATTATGTTAATATGATGATGACAGATATGAAATACGTTTAACTTATATAAAATATAAAAATATTTTGTGGTATTATGATGAGCAAATATTGAATTATTTGTCAGAGCAGCTCTGATTTCATCCTTCAAAAAACTCTCCCTGAAGGCTTGACACTTTTTTCAAATAGATTCACACATCACACCAACATGTAAACATGAACTTGCATTGAGAAACAGTCCAAAATAAGAAAGTCATTCTAAACCACCCTGAGTCTCCAGTCAAATTTTCCTGCAGATGACTGGCTGCTCCAAAAAGACTTCAAAGAACTCCTGACATGTCCAAGAATAAAGGGGACATTCACCCACAGAAAGAAGTAGTTTTCTGAAATGGACATTTTTCTATTGTGACTCAACATTCTATATAGAGAGCCATGGCAAAAGTGAAAACATCAATTGTTTGTGTTCATTAGTCTTCTCAGTATTTTCTCTTTTGATAAGATTACATATATATGCATATAAGTATATATATATATATATATATATATATATAGAGAGAGAGAGAGAGAGAGAGAGAGAGAGAGAGAGAGAGACAGAACAGCAGACAACCCTTATGTACCAATCAGAGGCAAAAGGAAATCAAAATCCAGCATCTATAGAAAGAACAACTAAGGAACATTTGGCCAAGTACAAGTTCAAAAAAGATAGCAAGTAGTAGTTGACAATTTAGAAACAAAAGTCATTTTTCTCAAAAGGTGTATAATTAAAAGGGGGAAAGAAGATGACTACCCAACCTACAGATTTCACAGAAATAGTGATGTTTCAAGGGAATAATGTAAAAAAGTTTTACATTATTCCAAATTAGCTGCTCACAAAAATCAAAATCAAGTTTCATTTTTATAAACTTCTGCCCTCTTGCCCAAGTTCTTTTGTGTTGGTGGATTCTACAGTAGTTTTTAAAAATTGTTTAATGGATTAAAGCTGTAACTTGGGGTTTAATCATCTTATTATATAGAACTTCCCTCATAGATATTTTGTGAATATTCTTTCACATTTTACTTGTGTTATAGTTCAGAAATTTTGAATGCAGACAGCAAATGTTGCTCATCTCTTTCTCAAATGTTTTCTCACAATCAGCACCTAGTTTGTGTTGCCACTAACTTTCAGACTTTGTGCTCATCCAAGAAACTCCTAGGGGAGAATCAGAGTTTTTAATTGGGAATCTCTTTAGAGGCATCCATCTCTTATATAATCCAGGCCTTGCTTGTAACCAGATGTGGAGAGAGCAAACTTAGAAAATTCAGAAAGCATTACAATCACAATGCACAGGGGCATTTTATTCTCTTTCAGGGGACAGAGGCTCACTCTATCCTCACTGTGAAAACACCTGCAGATGGTTTCCTGGTGTAGATTTACCAGAGCTCATTTCTAACCCTTAGGGTAAAGAATAAGGCCCTTTGTTACAAACCTTAAATGCAGTGTCAACATGCTGCGACCATGTCCCTAAGCTCTTGTTCCCTACAGCACTGGAGAAAATGACTCTTTAATGTGTACTCAGTCAAAAACATATTTGTATTAAGAAAATTTCTCTGAGACTCTCTGTGCCGGGAATTAAAGCTATGTCCATACACATGAAATAAACTGTCCTGTGGCTGATCTGCTCATTTCAGCTGTCTTAATGATTAATGGGGATTGCCACTCAATCGATTCAACTGCCCCAATCAGTATTTTTTTTAATAAATTTATTTATTTTATTTATTTATTTTTGGCTGCATTGGGTCTTCATTGCTGCACGCGGGCTTTCTCTAGTTACAGCGAGCGGGGGCTACTCTTTGTTGCGGTGCACAGGCTTCTCACTGTGGTGGCTTCTCTTGTTGCGGAGCACAGGCTCTAGGCGTGCGGGCTTCAGTAGTTGTGTCACGTGGGCTCAGTAGTTGTGGCTCATGGGCTCTAGAGTGGAGGCTCAGTAGTTGTGGCACACGGGCTTAGTTGCTCCGTGGCATGTGGGATCTTCCCGGACCAGGGCTCGAACCCCTGTCCCCTGCATTGGCAGGTGGATTCTTAACCACTGTGCCACCAGGGAAGCCCCCCAATCAGTATTACTCATGAACTCTAGGAAATTTGGTGCAAATAAAACAGCTGGGATGTTGGGAAGTGTTCTCACTTCTCAGGTAGTTGATTTAAGGATCTTTGATAGACTAAAAATCATCAACTTTTACTTTTTTTTTTTTAACTACTTGAAATTTAATCTTTTCTGAGTCAAAATTTGGGGTCTCTATATAATTTGAAGTTCAAGGTAATCTCTTCAAAATCTAATAACTGATGTCTCTAAAATACTATCAATAATTTATTATAATTCTTATGTTAAATATATATATCTAAGACTGGCGAAACAGTTCCATCCTAATTTGCAAGAGAGTATAAAGCCTAAATGTCTGAAAACACAGTGTTTGGCTCACAGACACTTAGATCAAAGTCCAGTACCTTAGGAAAAAACCCCATTGTACAATTTTCTCTGGTGTGCAACATATACAAACGTGTCTAATTTAGCAGCTTTTCCAGATAGTCTCCCAATAATCAGACAGTAACCTAAAAGGACTCAATAATTCTTATATCTAGGTTTTTCAAAGACTGCCTTGTAAGAAGTTTTGATTTATTTTTCTATATTGTGAATATCAAAGAGATTAACTTCCGTAGAAGCCACTTTGTTCGGTCAAAGTACTAAAAACAAATGGCCTCAAAGAAAGGTATGTGTACAGGCATCATCCCTGGCCACACAGTGAAGTCTTAACAATATCATATGTTCCAAAGTAAACTGAATTCAAGGTGCACTTCTGTGATAATATTGAATGCAAAAGAGAAAAGAGAGATCTGTAGGTCTTCATGAAAAATTGCTGATTAAGCTAAATATATTGTAATTAGGGCTGTTCTGTGGGACACATTGTTCTACTGGACACATAAAGGTCTATCCTCCAGGAAAGTTAAATTTCTCTACTAAAATAGAGAGGATTCTGACATCCAAAAATATACCATGTCAGGGAGGCACAGTATACTAAGAAGGTCAAAGAATATCTGTATTGCCAATTCATTTCTACTAAAAATCCATTGTATTCCTGTGGAATATAAGGAAGGTATTACTTTAAAGCAGCAGTTCTCAAATTCTTTGGTCTCAGGATCCCTTACACTTTCAAAAATTATTGAGGAACTCCAAAGAGCTTTTGTCTATGTGGGCTACATCTACCAAGATTTACCCTACTAAAAGTTAATACTAAGAAGTCTTTAAAACACAATAATATACAAGCACACATTTTATTATCTGAAAGAGTGATGATATAATCACTTATTATACAATCTTTGGAAACAGCACTATATACTCGTGGAAGAATGAGAGTGAAAATGGCAAAAACTGTCTCATTATTAAAATAGGTTGACCTCAAGAACCCCCTGAAAAAGGTCTTGGGGACCCCCAGGGTTTCACAGATCACAGTCATGAGAAACACTCTTTCAAGTTCTTTTTCTCACTTGTCAAAGGACAGAAATAATCACAAAGATTTGTTGAGAGGGTCAAAATAAAGGGACATCATATAAGGTGAAAGTGATTTATTAAGTGTGTGTTACCTAAATACAAACTTCTCCAAGCTTTAGTCTATCAGTTGAAAACTAGGTATAGTGATCTCTTTTCAGGTTGTTATGAAAATGAGTGTTGATGTATGTTTAATGCAAAGTAGGCATTAAAAATTGCAAAATTTATCCAATTTTTTTACCTTATTCCTATTTATTAATTAATTATGAAGCAAAGCTACGAAAAATATATAATTACTGGGAAAGATTTTTCTTCCTGTGCCATAATGATCACATAAACAGGAAACATATAAATAACCATCACCTGATTATTGTTGTTGCTCCCCAAAATGTGCTGAATGTTCTGTACTAGGTACTGAAAGAAATATGGCAGATGAGAGGTTTACTTTCTATAGAAAGCTGTCTGTGGGCACAAAGTGTAAGTTACTATACCAAAAACAGAAAGAATAAATACATGCCTGCATTCTGAAGAGAGACAGCCCTGCCCCCTGCTCTTGCACCCTGACACTGGCATCCTAGATAATACCACTGAGGAGAAAGAAAGACTCAAAAGAAATGAGCAATGGATATTGATTTGGACATCTACCAACAAAATGACTGACTCCCTAATCAACCTATTGGGTGGGGGAGATCAATCAACAAGCCCACCCAGGCACAGAGAGTTTCCAAAAAGTTTTTAGCATCTCACTCTTAACTTTGATTAGTGACCCAAGAAACAAGGATTACTAAATGTTTGAGAATAGCTTCAAATATGTAAGATAGAAAGCAAGTTTCCTCATACTTCGATAACTGAATAGTTAGGTAGATAGATAGATAGACAGATAGATAGATAGATAGACAGACAGACCAAAGAGTTCTGGAATCAAACTGCTTTGGTTGGATCACTCTTTGGCTCTGCTCTTTGCTAACTATTTGACCTTTAGCAAGTCCCTTAAATCTTCAAGCCTTAATTTTTCTCATCTGTGAAATGGGGATAATAACAATTTCCACCTAAGAAAGTGTGATAATTATATAAGACGAAGTGTTTTATGCAGACTAAGCACTGGATAAATATTTTCATTACTGATGACAAAACAGGGAAGGGTATGCTTGAGAAACAGAATTTTTCAGCTTGATTGAATCATACTGGGAATATGAGGTAAAACAGAATATGGAGCCAGATGGTCTGCTATCTTGAATATTGCACACTAGCATAGAGTTAGAATACATGAGAGTTCTTTATAGAGAGAAAATATATATGGTATATATATATATTTCTTTACATAAAAGTACAAAATATTTACCAACCCTTTCCCCACCCAGGAAAACTCTCAAGAGTCACTGCCTCACACCCTTTGCCCCCAACAAGAAACAGCCCTCGACTCTTGAATGCACACTGTATGAAAAGATCATAATGGCCTAGTATGTCTCTCTAAGTACATTTGGTTATTCACATTAAGTTGTGAATATTCAATAAATGCAAAATTAACATGTGATTAATTAACAAGCACAACAAAAAACCTCTTCTCCCTCTTGCCCAAACAGGGATTCATAGCCCTTTTGATCTACTTAGGGTCCCTTTTCAAGTCTCAGAAGATTGGATATTGTGGCAATTAATTGTTTAAACACATTATGAAGGATTATGATGAAAGGCAAACATAAAACATAATAAACGCTTGGTAACCAATTTATTTTAATACCAGTTTCTCTGCCAAGCCAGAGAATTTTCTAGATCACTCCCTTCTATATTCAGCTAAGAGAGATCAGGGGAATTGCCTTTAAATGGGCCCACTCATCATTCCCTACACAGTCATGAAAAGCCCACTACTATACTATTTATATAGCCTGGCTAAAAGAAAAGTTAAGTTTCTTCAACTCTTTAGAGCATAAAGGAGCTGGCTTTTTAGTAAGAACAATATCATAATCAGGTGTTTCATTAAAAATATCAGCAAGGCACAAAGAAAATAGGAACTGACACCAAGGCAGATCAGATAACACTGCCCGATAGGAGAGCTTTTATTCACGAATGATTGAAGGTTTTAGATACTTGTCTCTTTCCTTAGCAGAATGTCATCCTTAGAACAAAAATAGTGGCAGGAGCAAGTGTAGCATTAGGTTAAATTGATCTCAAATCCTTTCTCAAAAAAGTGTCATAACAAATTGATTTTCCACCAATAACGTAAGTCTTTTTAGATTCCTAGGCTCCTAGGTCTAAGGTTTTTTCTGCCCCAGTACATTATTTTTCCCCAGAGAGGTTTTTGAGGGGAGGAGAACTGAAGTAGCACTGGAGAAGGCAATGCTTAGTGGATGATTAGTTACCACTACTATTGGCCTAAAAATTCATTTGGAGGAAATTATATGGAAAAGCAACTAGTGGAAGACTTCTGCCTTGGGAAGGCTAATACAACATGTATGTGTATACATGCCTGCGTGCGTGTGCATGTCTGTGTATAGGCTCCAATTACCCTTCAAACACTAATCTTCTACAATTTTATACGTTTATACCATTACCAAATATCTAATAACACATGTGAACAGATAACTGGAAAATTGGAGATCATAGATCCTGCAGAAACTTCCCTATACCTGTACAGAGAGACTGGACAAATACTATCTTGCTAAAAATCAGGTTAGAACTGAACACTAATAAGTTATTATAAAGGAATAATTCTGATTTCACTTGTATGAGTTTTATTAAAAATGCTGTACTCTACAAAAATAACAGTCAAATTACATAATCTAAGAGAGTACATTTCAAGAAAGACCTTCTTTTCTCCAACCCCAATAATCCTTGCCTGCTCAAAACACTACAAAAGCAATACATGTTAATAAAAAAATGAAATAACAACAAAATGGACCCAAGTAAGTTAAGCACAATGGGGTGAGAGGAAAAATCTGTAGCAACTATAGATGCCCACTTTGTTTCTTCCATAGCTGGACCTCAGTTTACTAATATCTTGTTCTACATAACATGCTCATAATTTTTGCTAATTTTTAATATGTAGAATAATAATAGCTCTAAATATTGTTTATCTGACTTCATAATGATTTTTGAAAATATGAAAAACTAGAAGGGAAATGGTTACCTGTAATTTGTGATTGATAAAATCTGATGGAAACAATGGACCAGAGTTCCTAACAAGGCCTCTTGTGAGCATTGTATTACTAAGCAAAGTCTTCATCCTTATTGTTAATTACCTGTCCAACATTGCTACAGGACTTCTACTTAGAACGAATGGCCTGTTTTAATACAGCTGCACATACCACACACACATATAGATTCTTTTGGAGTAACTGAATATTTTAGAAAGTCTAGACTTTTCCAAGACAGTTTTGATTTCAGATATCTTCTCATTTGTTAGATTATATCTGACCTGTGTCCAAATATAGCTACTCTATATTTTATGTATTCTTATCACTTGAGATCGAGCCCACTGTTGTATGCCTGAACTCAACAATCACAGATTAATAAACTGTGTGAAAATCTTTGACAATATTTCTAGACAAATATGAATGATAATGACTTAAAGGTCATAATTCTTAGCTACTCTTGTATTTCCTAACATTCTCCTGCAAGTCAATATTTATTAAACAATGGCTAAATATAAATAGTACCTTTTAGAAGATGATTTCAAAATAACCTGTATTTTGGGTTTGCAGAAAATCCTCCTGTTTCACATTATTTTAAAGAAACTCCTGAATGCAAATGAGCTGACCTATACGTTATGATCTGTTTTGATTTCATTATCCAATGTCTTAACGTGGAAAACCTTGACAGTCTAACAATTCGTTTTCTGTTCTCTTTTGAAATTTCTTTTATTTTTTATTTGGAGAAAGGAAATGGCATTTTATTTCCAGCTTTCTATGGACTCAAAGTCATAAAATTGTAAAGAGAAGAAAAATTGTCAATTTTTTAAAGGTTAAATGCAGGAAAATTAGAGTGTCTGAAAGGGCAGACTCTGGATGGATCCAGTGCTGAAAGGTAGATAGCACTGGAGGGCAAACTCAAAAATGAGTATTGAACAGAAAGACTGGGCAGGGGTAAGTATGTAAATAGAGCCTCAGTGACACCCTTCCAATTATTATGGTTGCCTTGAGTTGCACAGAATATAAGCATCCATTTGATCACATAATGGAAGAATACAACTGTGTTTTGAAGTGAACCACTAACTCTAGGGGGAAATCTGCAGAAAGGTAAAATTTTCCTTCTCTTCTGTCCCAAATCTTTCCTTTTGAAGTATAGGATGACAACTTTGCAGGTGGAAGAAAAATCTCAGAAGGCCAGGCAGAAAACTAGTTTCTAATGATTGACTGTAGCAGAATCAGTGCACTTTTTGAATTTCACACTGTAGAACTATCTAAAACAATCTCTGCAGATACAAGTTTCAACGTGGGTAATGCATGATGTTTTGGCAGACATGTTGGATATTTTTTGTTCTTGCCATTCTTTGAGACACTGGGATGATTCCTCCTTGTAGGACCCTTCAAGCACAGCGTATTTTTTTCCCCTTCCCCATGAAAATACAGGCTCAGGAAGACTTCTCAAGAGCAGATTTCCTGTAGCTATCTCTGTAAAAAACAATGCTTGGGATGCTTCGGAATTTAGTCTATCCTGGCAATGTTTGCACATTCCTTTGAGCCCACCTGTACTCTGCAGTTAGTCCTGTTCCTTTTCTCAAATCAGTATTGAAACCACCCTTTGGATTTTAAGAGTATCGGGGAAAAAAAAAGGGATTTTTTTTCCCTCAGTTTTAAAGATGCTGGAAGCCATTGAAGTATAATTTGGTGCAAAGTTGTCACTCTATGAATCTTTAAGCAAATTCATGCAGAAAATGTGTAAACACTCATTTAATGAGCCAGATGTTTCTGGGGCCTAAACTATTCCTTGGGAATAAAAGGAATCTTTAAGATATTTAGAACTCCTTCTGCATATTCCAAAGCACCTACCTTACTCGCTAGGAGTAATAAAAACATCCATGTAAGCTGAATTAATTAATAATGACAAGTTGGGGGAAAAGTTTTTCAAACATATTTGTCAGCACCATCAATGGAAACAAGATTTAGAAAATCATCTTTGTACAGGAGATTATGCTCCATAGTACCCAGGGGAACTATGTGCCTGCCTTCAAGAAACTTACTATCTAGGTGAAGATAAGGTAAACATTTGAAAAGACAAATAACAAAAACAAAAGGGGGCTGTATAAGTTACGGGCAAAATAAGAGGTACTGTGATATTGTGATTTATATTATAAGAAATATGTATCTGGTCTTGGTCCCTACTTCTGGCACAGAGCTCCTAAAACCCTTGGGATTTCCTAAGTGATAAGAAAAATAAAGGTCTCTTTTGTTATGTTAATGAGGTGGCTTTGGGATAGCACCTACGCAAGGGGGCTGGTTGCCAGGAGAACCAACCAGGAATGGAGGGTTGGAACTTTTAATCCCACCACCTGACCTCCAGGGGCTGGAGGTTTGAGTAGGCTGCCAACGGCGGGTGGTTTAATCAATCATGCCAATGTAATAATAACCTCCATAAAAACCCAAAAGGACAGAGTTTGGAGACCTTCCAGGCTAGGGAACCAGAACACTTCCACATGCCCCTGTGCCCCAAATTCACAAGAACAGAAGCTCCTTTGTTCAGGACCTTGCCCTATATATCTCTTCATCTAGCTGTTGCTTCATATCCTTTAATATACTTTACAATGAACCAGTAATCTAGTGAGTAAACTAGTTTCCTGAGTTCTGTGAGCCACTCTACCAAATTAATGGAATCCAAGGAGGGGATAGTGGGAACCCCTGATATATAGCCAGTAGGTCAGAAGCATGACAACCTGGATTCACAACTGGCATCTGAAGCAGAGGGTAGTCTTGTGGAACTGAATCCTTAACCTGTGGAATCTGATGCCGTCTCTTTGTAGATTGTGCCAGAACTGGGTTGAATTGTAGGACACCCAGCTAATGTCAGATAATAGCTTGGTGCTGTGGAGAAAACCCACACACACCAAAACTGGGTGCAGAATTGTAGGTACAGAGAAGTAATTTCAGAAATAAGAGTTCACATTTATTAAATGCGTACTATTGTGCCAGTCCTGTGCAAAGCATTTTGAGTATATTGAAAATATATATTCATTGCTTCACATAACAATTTCAGGAGGTGAGTTTTTTTTTTCAAATGAGGAAACTAAAATTCAGAAAAAGTACATAACTATCTTGTCCAAGATCCCACCGCTAGCAAGTGACAGAGCAGTGATCCAAACCCCAGTCTTTCCTACCTAAGGCCTGTGCCCTCCACTGGGGGTAACAGACTCACCAACAGGAATGATAACATCCTTGGCTCCTTCCCCCAGTTATGGAGACTCAGCACATTCCCAGTACCTTGTTCTACTACTGGTTGCTTGGGAGCCTAGTAAAGGTTTCATAGAAGTGAATATTTCCAGAAAAATGGAAGTCAAGAAGTTAATTAAGCAGATGCAAATTAAAAGTCAGAAGAGCAAATTCCAAACCAGGCGTGTAATGTGTGGAATGCAGATTTGTATTCCACTTGGAATAGCCTTTGATTCCTATTCAAGTTTGAACTATCAGAAGCAGTCCTGGGTAGCTAAGAATTGCACTTGGAAAATAGTGTTACTTTTAAGAACTTGGCTTTTATGACATTTTAAAAGATAACTGAAATATGGAGGAACCTATCAGGAGGTGAATGCAATATAATCCAAAGTGCTACAAATGTAAATTTAGAGGATTTAAATTCATGATTGATTGACAAGGCATGCAATGGTTATTACAGACCATTTGACAAAAGTCCTTTACTTTTGGAATTTATTTTCCACTCAAGAACAACTTTGCCTACATCCATTGTTCTCCCTTGAGTTTTACCTTTTATGTTGTTCAATGGTTTATTTAATTTCAAAGACAATTAGATAAGCCAAAGTAATGATTCTACAGATGTATAAGTGCACCCTGAGATGAATCAATTATGGGCATTTCAATAAGTACCAAATGGAAAAGGAGCAGCTGGTTGCTTGAACACAGATGGGTTTATTGCTTGGAATAAACTTCATCTTGTCTCTCTCTCTTTTTTTTTTTAACCAAGAAATTTTGGCCCCTTTGTTACTTTGTGAACAATTAACCAAAGTGAGTAATTCTTGATGTATTTGTTCTTGGATAGCCATCACTAAATCGGATGATTTAAGGTGTTTTTTCTTTCTCAGTGGCATAGGTATGTGGGCTGAATCCTTAAATGTGAGGCTTAAAACCTGAGAAAAACATGCTTCATAGCCTCACAAAAAAATATACATATATGATATGGACTTCAATCTTGTGGGAGGCTTTTCTGCAAATGCAAATGGAAGAAACATTTTTTAATACAATCTCTCCCTCACTTTGTTAGGCTCTTTCCTTTATAGAAACATCAGTTCAGTTTGGCTATGTAAAATAATAGGGAATGCAGTGATGGAGTGTTTTAAGAATATTTGTGTAAATAAGAAAGACAAGATTATTGATTTAAAAGTCTTTTAAAAAAAATTACACCACTTCACTGCTCCAAATAGCAATGGATTCGCCATTCTATACAAGAGAAAATAAAAATTCTCTGACAAGGTATTTACCTTGGATAATCTGACCACGGTCACACCGATTTGTGTTAGTTACTGGGAACCTTAAATGGTATAATGTATACAAAGATTATTTAAGGGAAACCTAACAGTGGAGGTTAAGAGTTGGGACCTACAGTCCATCAGATCAGGGTTAAAATGTAGCCCAGCACTTGCTAGTTTAGTAACCTCAAACAAATTAATTAAACTGCCTAAGCTTTGTTTTCCTCACTAAATGGGGATAATGATTCTACCTTTTCTATAAGGTCATAAAGAAGATTAAATGAGATAATAAATTTTAGCACTTAGCTGAGTGCTTGGTTTTATGTTCAGTACGTGTCCTACTTTGTTTCTGTGGCTATGTTATTGTTGTTGTTGTTTTTGGAATTTTTATCATCTGATTCTCATATATTTGCCCTTGAAGTTCCATCAACCTAGAGTGTTTTTTCATCATCTCTCTGAATGGGCAAATTCTATAAGTCACCCAAGACTCAGCTCATCTACCATCTGTATCAGTACATTTTGCCAGTCTACTCCAATGAGAAGTTAATTCTCTTTCCTCAAAAGCATTGCAATTCTTATCGTCAATGATAGACATCTGTACTGAATTCTTACAGGCTAACTTAGGTATTTATTGATATCTTTTCATGCATTTCTCACCTATATAGTGAGCTCCTTGAAGGCAGGTACTGTAGCTATTTCTACATATCTAATACAATTTCTCGCACAGAGTCATTAGCAATGAATATTTGTTGTTCATCTAAAATTCTTTCAGCATTGGATGAAGTGACCAGAGTTAAATGGCTACATAATCTAATGAGCTGACATTTATTATATGTTACTGTTAATGCTTATTATGTCCCAGGCATTTGTTCTAAACACTTCAATGTTTTATTTCCTTTAATCTTCACACTGACTCTATGTAGTAGGTATTTGTAATTCATTTAGATCTGAAGATACTGAGGCACAGAAGGTTAAAAAAAAAAACTTTTCCTAGTGTGAAATAATAAAAATTATACATGTTGGTCTCTGCCGCCAGTTCCTGGCACAGACATCCTAAAACCCTTGTAATTTACTAAGCAATGAGAGCACTAAGAGGATCTTTTGTTCTAATATTTGGTCTTTGATCGCAGTTCCTGACACAGCTCTTAAATCCTTTGGAATTTCCTGGGTGACAGAAGTGTCTTTTGCTCTAATAAGGTGACTTGCTGGGCTCCTAGCTAGCTTCAGGATGGGAGCTAGGTCACCAAGCCATAATTAGAAGCTTGAAACTTTCAGCCCCAGCACCCATTCTCCTGCAAGTGGGAAAGGGGTGGAAATTGAGTTAATGATGCATCATGCCTACATGATGAAGCCTCCATTAAAAATCCCCAAAGTACGGAGTTTGGAATGTTCTGGGTTGTTGAATACGTGGAGGTGCTGGGAGAGTGATGCACCCAGACTTGGTGTGGAAGTTCCATGCCCCTCACCCCATACCTTGCCCTATGCATCTCCTTCATCATCTCTATCCTTTCATAAGAAACAGGTAAATGTAAGTGTTTCTCCAAGTTCTGTGAGACATTCTAGCCAATTATCAAACCCAAGGTGGGGGTCATGGGAACCCCAATTTATAGCTGGTTGGTCCGAAATATAGGTGACAACCTGGGACTTGGAATTGGCATCTGAAGTGGGCAAGGGGGACAACGTTGTGGGACTGAGCCTTTAACCTGTGGGCTCTTACCCTATCTCCAGGTAGTGTCAGAATAGAGTTAAATTGTAGGACACCCAGCTGGTGTCAGAGAATTGCTTAATGTGTGAAAAATCTATACATCCATGTCAGAATTATAGAGCGTGTGAAGAAGAAACAGAAGTGTTTTTTCTTCACACGAAGGATATATAGTCAGTACAAGATTGAGGCGGGATTCAAACCCAGGCAGACTACGTCTAGACAGAGACCATGCTCTTAACCCTTATTCAATACTTTTACCTACTAATATATTCAGAGATTACCCATAATTCATATTATTTGCAAGAATAACATTTAAATTCAGTGTTTAAAAGCACTATAAGACCTAATATCATCTTCTCAACGTCTTTTTTTTTTTTTTTTTTTTTATTCTTCCAATCCAAGAACATGGTATATCTCTCCATCTGTCGGTATCATCTTTAATTTCTTTCATCAGTGTCTTATAGTTTTCTGCATACAGGTCTTTTGTCTCCCTAGGTAGGTTTATTCCTAGATATTTTATTCTTTTTGTTGCAATGGTAAATGGGAGTGTTTCCATAATTTCTCTTTCAGATTTTTCATCATTGGTGTATAAGAATGCAAGAGATTTCTGTGCATTAATTTTGTATCCTGCAACTTTACCAAATTCATTGATTAGCTCTAGTTGTTTTCTGGTGGCATTTTTAGGATTCTCTATGTATAGCATCATGTCATCTGCAAACAGTGACAGTTCTACTTCTTCTTTTCCAATTTGTATTCCTTTTATTTCCTTTTCTTCTCTGATTGCCGTGGCTAGGACTTCCAAAACTATGTTGAATAATAGTGGCGAGAGTGGACATCCTTGTCTTGGTCCTGATCTTAGGGGAAATGCTTTCAGTTTTTCACCATTGAGAATGATGTTTGCTGTGGGTTTGTCGTATATGGCCTTTATTATGTTGAGGTAGGTTCCCTCTATGCCCACTTTCTGGAGAGTTTTTATCATAAACGGGTGTTGAATTTTGTCAAAAGCTTTTTCTGCATCTATTGAGATGATCATACAGTTTTTATTCTTCAATTTGTTAATATGGTGTATCACATTGATTGATTTGTGTATATTGAAGAATCCTTGCATCCCTGGGATAAATCCCACTTGATCGTGGTGTATGATCCTTTTAATGTGTTGTTGGATTCTGTTTGCTAGTATTTTGTTGAGGATTTTTACATCTATATTCATCAGTGATATTGGTCTGTAATTTTCTTTTTTTGTAGTATCTTTGTCTGGTTTTGGTATCAGGGTGATGGTGGCCTCACAGAATGAGTTTGGGAGTGTTCCTTCCTCTGCAATTTTTTGGAAGAGTTTGAGAAGGATGGGTGTTAGCTCTTCTCTAAATGTTTGATAGAATTCACCTGTGAAGCCATCTGGTCCTGGACTTTTGCTTGTTGGAAGATTTTTAATCACAGTTTCAATTTCATTACTTGTGATTGGTCTGTTCATATTTTCTGTTTCTTCCTGCTTCGGTCTTGGAAGGTTATACCTTTCTAAGAATTTGTCCATTTCTTCCAGGTTGTCCATTTTATTGGCATAGAGTTGCTTGTAGTGGCCTCTTAGGATGCTTTGTATTTCTGCGGTGTCTGTTGTAACTTCTCCTTTTTCATTTCTAATTTTATTGATTTGAGTCCTCTCCCTCTTTTTCTTGATGAGTCTGGCTAATGGCTTATCAATTTTGTTTCTTCTCAAAGAACCAGCTTTTAGTTTTATTGATCTTTGCTATTGTTTTCTTTGTTTCTATTTCATTTATTTCCGCTCTGATCTTTATGATTTCTTTCCTTCTGCTAACTTTGGGTTTTGTTTGTTCTTCTTTCTCTAGTTTCTTTAGGTGTAAGGTTAGATTGTTTACTTGAGATTTTTCTTGTTTCTTTAGGTAGGCTTGTATAGCTATAAACTTCCCTCTTAGAACTGCTTTTGCTGCATCCCATAGGTTTTGGATCGTCGTGTGTTCATTGTCATTTGTCTCTAGGTATTTTTTGATTTCCTCTTTGATTTCTTCAGTGATCTCTTGGTTATTTAGTAACGTATTGTTTAGCCTCCATGTGTTTGTGTTTTTTATGTTTTTTTCCCTGTAATTGATTTCTAATCTCATAGCGTTGTGGTCAGAAAAGATGCTTGATATGATTTCAATTTTCTTAAATTTACTGAGGCTTGATTTGTGACCCAAGATGTGATCTATCCTGGAGAATGTTCTGTGCGCACTTGAGAAGAAAGTGTAATCTGCTGTTTTTGGATGGAATGTTCTATAAATATCAATTAAATCTATCTGGTCTATTGAGTCATCTAAAGCTTCTGTTTCCTTATTTATTTTCATTTTGGATGATCTGTCCATTGGTGTAAGTGAGGTGTTAAAGTCCCCCACTATTATCGTGTTACTGTCGATTTCCTCTTTTATAGCTGTTAGCAGTTGCCTTATGTATTGAGGTGCCCCTATGCTGGGTGCATATATATTTATAATAGTTATATCTTCTTCTTGGATTTATCCCTTGATCATTACGTAGTGTCCTTCCTTGTCTCTTGTAACATTCTTTATTTTACAGTCTATTTTATCTGATATGAGTATAGCTACTCCAGCTTTCTTTTGATTTCCATTTGCATGGAATATCTTTTTCCATCCCCTCACTTTCAGTCTGTATGTGTCCAAAGATCTGAAGTGGGTCTCTTGTAGACAGCATATATATGGGTCTTGTTTTTGTATCCATTCAGCGAGCCTGCGTCTTTTGGTTGGAGCATTTAATCCATTCATGTTTAAGGTAATTATTGATATGTATGTTCCTGTGACCATTTTCTTAATTGTTCTGGGTTTGTTTTCGTAGGTCCTTTTCTTCTCTTGTGTTTCCCGCCTAGAGAAGTTCCTTTAGCATTTGTTGTAGAGCTGGTTTGGTGGTGCTGAATTCTCTTAGCTTTTGCTTGTCTGTAAAGCTTTTGATTTCTCCATCAAATCTGAATGAGATCCTTGCCGGGTAGAGTAATCTTGGTTGTAGATTCTTCCCTTTCATCACTTTAAGTATATCATGCCACTCCCTTCTGGCTTGTAGAGGTTCTGCTGAGAAATCAGCTGTTAACCTTATGGGAGTTCCCTTGTATGTTATTTGTCGTTTTTCCCTTGCTGCTTTCAATAATTTTTCTTTGTCTTTAATTTTTGCCAATTTGATTACTATGTGTCTCGGCATGTTTCTCCTTGGGTTTATCCTGTATGGGACTCTCTGCACTTCCTGGACTTGGGTGGCTATTTCCTTTCCCATGTTAGGGAAGTTTTTGATTATAATCTCTTCAAATATTTTCTCTGGTCCTTTCTCTCTCTCTTCTCCTTTGGGACCCCTATAATGCGAATGTTGTTGCATTCAATGTTGTCCCAGAGGTCTCTTAGGCTGTCTTCATTTCTTTTCATTCTTTTTTTCTTTAGTCTGTTCTGCAGCAGTGAATTCCACCATTCTTCCAGGTCACTTATCCGTTCTTCTACCTCAGTTATTCTGCTATTGATTCCTTCTAGCGTAGTTTTCATTTCAGTTATTGTATTGTTCATCTCTGTTTGTTTGTTCTTTAATTCTTCTAGGTCTTTGTTAAACATTTCTTGCATCTTCTCGATCTTTGCCTCCATTCTTATTCCGAGGTCCTGGATCATCTTCACTATCATTATTCTGAATTCTTTTTCTGGAAGGTTGCCTATCTCCACTTCATTTAGTTGTTTTTCTGGGGTTTTTTCTTGTTCCTTCATCTGGTATGTAGCCCTCTGCCTTTTCATCTTGTCTGTCTTTCTGTGAATGTGGTTTTTGTTCCACAGGCTGCAGGATTATAGTTTTTCTTGCTTCTGCTGTCTGCCCTCTGGTGGTTGAGGCTATCTAAGAGGCTTGATGGGAGGCTCTGGTGGTGGGTCTCAACGTCTTTTAAATTGGGCTAGAAACTAGGAAAGAGAGAATAACTATGGTAGATGTCATTGTCCTATTTGAGGGTTTCTTTTAGGATGTAGGAAATGAGTCCCTATTTCCCGAATCAGAAATCAAGTCTAAACATAACAAGACAGAAGATCTCAAAATAGGACTATCTTAGTGAAAAACCTGGCATCCATGATGAAAATAATAATAGATAACATACTTTTAAGTAACAGGCACCATCTCAGGCTGTTAAAGTGGATTTTCTCTTTAATTAAAATATACTATGGTTATTACTATTGAGAAAGACAAAAGCAGCCCCAGACAGCGGGGAGCTGGCCTTGACATTCTCCTGGTGCATATAAAGTCTTTCACAGAGAACCATCCGGTGGGATCACTCTGTGATGAGGATGGATCAGGACAAAAATATCACCACTCCATAATCAAGCTTGAATCCAGACAAAAACAAGAGCATTTTCCAAACCATGAAAATAAGCCAACGTCCTCTTAGCCTGGCTAAAATGAGACGTTGCTGCCCCTTTAACAATTACTGTTTGAGCCTCCTCTATTCCTTCTGACATGACCAAATCAGAGAACTACCTCTGCTCCCCAAAAGCATCCAATCCAGAACAAAACTTTGCTTCTTTGAGTCTTTTCCAAAATCACTCAGCAAAAGCCCAAATCCTATCATTTCTTTCTAACACACTCTTAATGATATGTCCCCTGGTCCCCAGGATGTGTGTTCTTCCTCATTGTAACATGTCAATGAACCAGCTTTGTTCAATTACAGGTTTCCTGATGCTCTGAAGCTGAGAGCATTGACACTATTACATCACTACGTTATTGATGAAGAAACTGTGCCTCAGAGAAAATAAATCACTAATTGTTCGATTCTAGACTTAAACCCAGTTTATTTCTTTTGCTTTCATTATTTTTGCTTCTGTTTGGGTATGTTTCTGTTATATAGACTCCAGAGACTTCCCTCCTAGCTGCTCACTGCACTGTACAAGTTCCCCAAGGTTACTGTAAATATAGATGAATAATAGGACAGGACAGAACACTAACATCTATTGCATTCTTATTATGTACTGGCTACTTTACATGTATCTTTTATTTAGATCTCACAAGTATAAGTAACAATCCTTCTTTGAAGAAGCTCAATTCAACAACTGAAGAAATCTGTATTTATAAATGTTAAACAATTTCTCTTAAGTCTCAAGACCAGTGAGTTTTAAATTTTTAACTTAGCTATACCAGATATCTTATTCTCACATGCCTACACCATACTGGAAGAGTCCTTGTCTGAAAAGGAGTGAGGCAAACCTTTTCCATAAGCATCATCTGGTCTGGCCTCATGCCTTATTTCAAGATAAAGTTCAGCAACAAACACATGCTCTGAATGCACTCTCTTTATATTTCCAGTTGCTGTTCAGTCTCTCTCACAAGTTTTACAACTGGGCACTCCCTATTTCCACCTCTATTAAATAAACTACTGAAATCAACCTGATTTTGAGAGCATGTTGAGAGCATGTTGGTTATTATGGTAGAACATTTACTCTAACACATATAATGGCACTGGCTTGAAAGTCTCCAGCCAAAACGGGAATTGGTAAAATAAAATGTGCTATTTCACATTCACACTGAAACAAAGCATATCTCATATGCCTCATCCTCTATGATACCAATTTTCAAACATTTATTCTTTGGTGAAGAATTACTCCAACCTGCATTTAAACAGGAATTCATTGCAGATAGCAAGAAAAACTATAGACATTATTAAGTCAACTCCTGATTTCTTAGACTCTGATAATCTGCTCATCAGCATATCTAAAGTAAAGGCTGAAGTTTTAAGTAGAAAGAAAGCGTTTGACTTTTCATAGTATTGTTTAAGATGATATTGTAGAAAACATTTTTGAACTATAACTAAAATTCACTTTCTACACACCTTCAAGGAGATGACATCACTAGAAATGCCAGCATTTCTAGATTGATTTTTCAAATTTACTGATGTAGATAATGGGTATCAATATGTACTAAGATGATTTTGTCCTGAAAATATAAACATTACATAAACTACACGAGGTAACAAGCCTTCACATCATATATACAGCCATTTCCATTTCCTATCTATGAACACTCATGTATATATTAGGTTGGCCAAAAGGTTCGTTCGTTTTTTTCCGTAAGATGGCTCTAGTAGCCCTTAGTTGTCTTTAACTTCATTCAAAACAATTTTGTTAGACTGTATGTGACAACTGTCATATCAGCATGCATTTAAAAAAAGACATCAAAATTGGTGAATTTTTGTGTAGCCATTTTAATATTGAAGATGAAGGAAAAAAGCAACATTTTCGGCATAATATGCTTTATTATTTCAAGAAAGGTAAAAATGCAACTAAAACGCAAAGATTTATGCAGTGTATGGAGAAGGTGCTGTGACTGATTGAACGTGTAAAAAGTGGTTTGCAAAGTTTCACGCTAGAGATTTCTCACTGGACAATGCTCCACGGTTGGGTAGACCAGTCGAATTTGACAGTGATCAAATCGAGACATTAATTGAGAACCACCAACATTATACCACACAGGAGACAGGCAACATACTCAAAATATCCAAATCAAGCACTGAAAATCATTTGCACCAGTTTGGTTATGTTAATTGCTTTAATGTTTGGGTTCCACATAAGTGAAAAAAACCTTGACCATATTTCTGCACACGATTCTCTACTGAAACATAATGAAACATTCCGTTTTTAAAACAAATTGTGATAGGCAATGAAAAGTGGATACTGTGCAATAATGTGGAATGGAAGAGATCGTGGAGCAAGTGAAATAAACCACCACCAACCACACCAAAGGCCGGTCGGTCTTCATCCAAAGAAGGTGATGTTGTGTATATGGTGGGACTGGAAGGGAGTCCTCTATTATGAGCTCCTTCCAGAAAACCAAACGATTAATTCCAACAAGCACTGCTCCTGATTAGACCAACTGAAAGCTGCACTCAACCAAAAGCGTCCAGAATTAGTCAACAGAAAACGCATAATCTTCCGTCAGGATAATGCAAGACCTCACATTTCTTTGATAACCAGGCAAAAACTCTTTTCTTTACATCCACACCAACACCTCTTAACTCATGTATTTTGATGATACCCATTCTAACAAGTGTGAAGTGATATTATAGTTTTGATTTGCATTTCCCTGATGATTAATGATGTTGAGCATCTTTTCACGTATTTATTGGTCATTTGTATGTCTTCTTTGGAAACGTCTATTCAGGTTCTCTGTCCATTTTCTTATCAGACTATTTGTTTTTTGCTATCGAGTTGCATGAGTTACTTATATATTTTGAATATTAACCCTTTATCTGATATATGGTTTTCAAATATTTTCTTCCATTCAATAGACTGCCTTTTCTTCTGCTGATTGTTTCTTTTGCTGTGCAGAAGCTTTTCAGTTTGGTGTAGTCCCACTTGCTTATTTTTGGTTTTGTAGATTGTGCTTTTGGCATCATAGCCAAAAAATCATTACCACGACTAATGTCAGGAGTATTTTCTGTGTTTTCCTCTAGAAAATGTATAACATCAAGTTTTATGTTTAAGTCTTTAATTCATTTTGAGTTAATTTTTGTGGTGGTATGAGACAGGGGTCTAATTTCATTCTTTTGCATGTGGCTGTCCAGTTTTCCCAACACCATTTATTGAAGAGACTACCCTTTACCCATCGAATATTCTTGGCTCCCTTGTCAAATATTAGTTGACTGTAGATGTTTGGGTTTATTTCTGGGCTCTCTATTCTATTCCATTGGTCTATATGTCTGCTTTTATGCCAGTATCATATTTTTTATTACTATAGCTTTGTAGTATAGTATGAAATCAAGAAGTGTGATGCCTCCAGCATTGTTCTTTCTCTAGGATTATTTTTTCTATTTCTTTAAAAACTGATATTGGGATTTTGATACGAATTGCACTGAATCTATACAAGGCTTTGGGTAGTATGAACATTTTAACAATTTAACTCTTCCAATCCATGAACACAGATTATCTTTCCATTCATTGGTTTCTTCTCCAATTTTTCATCAATGTTTTATAGTTTCCATTGTACAGATATTTTACCTCTTTGGTTAAGTTTATTTCTAAGTATTTTCTTTTTTGATACTATTGTAAACTGGATTTTTATTAATTTTTCAGATAATTCTTTTTTTTACATATGAACTAATTTTTAACCATTTTTTTATTGAAGTATAGTTAATTTACAATGTTGAGTTAGTTCAGGTATAGAACAAAGTGATTCATGTATATATATGAGGATGGTTAAATCAAGGCTGTAACAATGGAGGTAATGACAAATATTTGGTCCCTAGATATATAAAAAATGGATGTGGAAGTGGAATGGAAGAGGAGAGTTCCACCGTTTTGTCTTGAGGAACGGGAAAAATGGATTTGCCATCAACTGAGATGGGTAAAACTCACATGGAATACGCTTGGGGAGAAAGATCAGGAGTTTAGTTTTGGACATATTGAGTTTGAAGATTCTCTTGGAAACATGAATGAAGAAGTTGCATAGGCTGTTAGATATATGAGTATGTATATTGGGAGTGAGATTTGGGCTCAAAATGTAAATTTAAGAGAAATCCGCATATAGGTAGCCTATTAGTTTTCTATTGCCATTGTAAAAAGTTACCACAAATTTGATGGTTTAAGCCAACACAGATTTGTTTCTTATAGTTCTGAAGGTCAAAAATCTGAAATGAGTCTTAATGGGGCCAACATTGAGATGTTTGTGGGACTGTGTGCTTTCTGGAGGCTCCAGAAGAATCTGTTTCCCTGCCTCTTTCAGCTCATAGATCTTTCTTCCATCTTCAAGGTGTTTTCCTCCAGCTTCTGCTTCTGTGGTTTCATCTCCTTCTTCTGCTTAATCCCCTCTTGCCTGCCTCTTATAAGCATCCTTATGATTACATTGGGCCCACCTGGATAATCCAAGATAGTACCCTTCCTATCTCAAGATCCTTAATTTAACCATATCAGCAAAGCCCTATTTGCCATGGAAGATAACATGTTCAAATATTTGGGGGACTAGGATGGGCCATCTTTTAAAAGCCATTATTCAGCCTACCACAGATGGTCTATAAAGTCACGATACTGAATGAGTTTATCCAAGGAGTGAGCATAGACAGAAAAAAAGGAAGATCAACCTCTGCACCTGGGCACATTCCAACACGAAAAGCTGGAGAAAAGAGGAGCAACTATCAAAGAAAACTAAAAAGAGTGATAGTAAAATAGAAGAACTGCCCCTCAACCCCCAAGAACAACAACAAAATGTAGAGTACTCCCAGGAGAAGGTTCAAGGAGGAGAGAGTAATCTATTGTGTCACAATGATTCAATCTAATAAACTTATCCTGGTACAAGACATTGGTCTAAACACTGAGGATACAAGATTATCAAAGATATTTTAAATTCATTCTGCAGGAGAAGACATATAGCAAACAAACATCAAACTGAAAATTCGGAGACCATAATGATAAATGGTATAAGAAAAATAAAAACAAGTGATTGATAGGGAATGATGGGGAGTCATACAGTAATACAGTGTGATAAACGCTATGCTAGTGTTAAAGCAAGACAAGGAGTAATCGGGAGGGGTATTATTTTAGGTTGGACAGTTAGGTAAAGCTCCCAAAAATCACACTGAGCTGAGATGAACTGACAAAAAAGAGTGAGCCCTGGAAAATTCTGAGGGAAGAGAGCTCTAAGCAGAGAAAGCAGCTAGTGCCATGGACCTCAGGAAGGAAAAAGCTCAGCATATTTGAGAAGAGGAGGTCAGCCAAGCTCCCAAAAGGAGAATGGGGGAGGCCGATGTGAGATGAAGTCAGGGAGGCAAGAAAGTGTAGGTTTAACCGTGGGTCAAATTCAGGATTTGGATTTAAGTACAAAAGGAAATCAATGGAGGGTTTTCCTAGGCTGTGGTTGGATCTTATTTATGTTTCTGATAGAACTGAAGCAGGGAAAAGAGTCTTATCAGGGAGACCAGAGAGTAGAAATTACAGTAGTGTAAGGGGAGATGGGATGCCTTGAACTAAAGGGGAAGTAGTGGAAATGTGGAGTTGAATAGATTTGGGGTGTGTTCTTTGGGTGGAGATAACAGGCATTGCTGATAAGCTACACCAGGAACATTCATTCCTTTTAATTACTTCTGTGCCTCACAGGAATTAACTTGTAGTGTTTGCGATTTGGTAAAAAAACAATGCTACTTTCAGTTGTTTTAAATCTGTTTAAAAGCTGGTTAATCCTACCGTATACCTATGGCCAAACTACAAATTATGCTCCATGAATATTTTAGACACTGCAAAGTTACCAATTAAAATATGACTAGCTAAACAAAGATGATTTTGATAATAGTTGTGTCTGCATTTGTTCTTTGTTAAAAAATTAAAATTCTGGTGATTAGTTTGAGGATGGATATTATTAAAGAAGTATGTTAGGAAAAAATCAGTAAATTTCACTCTGCCAAAAAATAATATATATTGACAATAAAGTCTGGAAGATTCATAAAGAATAATCTGATACTCTGTAAAGATTAATCCTTGATATATAGATACGAGAGAAGGTTATTGTTTTGTTCTGTTTTGGTTTGGTTTTAGGCAATATAGAAAAAAATGAATGGCTAGTAAAACTGCCAAAACAATCTGGTTTTATTTTATTATAAATTACAAAGGAAAAAAAAATCTTTCTTTTTCTTTCTTGTGCTTTCCTATCTACATACTAAAAATAGCAAAAGTTTGTTTGATAGCATGCCATCCCCATTTACCATAAGTTTAAAGGCATCCAATAATAGTAATCACTCAGAAGGCATCCATCAGAAAATTTCCCATTGCTATTCATTTTATTAGTTCAGCTGAGTAGAAACAATAGCAGACTTGCATTTAAGAAAGTTAATGATGGGTTCGTTTTCTTTTTAACAAGGAAGAAAGAAAGCAAGCTGAAATGCACACTGTCCTTGGAGTCAAAACAAAAACTCATCAAAGCAACCACGAAGGCCACCTTGGAAACAAAGGATTTGCACTCTAGAGAACACAACAGTTACTGGTCACAACAGGCTGCCTTCAAATTCTTGGGGAAAAGTTGTGAACACACCACAGTGCATTTGGCTAATTGCTCAGCGCTCCACACACTGATGTCAAGAACACATTCCTGACCCAAAATCTGATTAAATTTAGTTTAGACTTTGAGATAGATCATCAGATTCGTTCTTTCTAAAATTTGCCAGGCCTGGTCACAATAATTAGTTTGACCTCAGGTAACTATTCCTGAAATCATCAATGTGATTTCCTTCTTTCTACATACAGTGCTCTTTAATTCAGTAAGTGTCCTTTTGTTGCGTCATGACTGAACAATAATAAAGAATTGGACTCATGACTTTAAACAGAGGCTTGCTTTTCACTTGAGTATATTACTTCATCTTTAGGAATCCTGGAAAAGTTCCTAATATTAGGGTAGTAGATGCAGAGTCATGTATTTAGAGCGTGGACAGGCTACCGGCTGCAATCAGAAAGCGATGTAACACTGTAGCTGGGATATAGGGGAGAAAATGTAAAAATTTTACATTTAGTAGCACTGTTATTGCACATGTACTGGAAAATCACAGGCAAGGAGAGATTTGATTTCTTAAGTACAACTTGGCTAGGAGGAAAAATGGAATTTTAAAATAGCACTAGAAGAAATTTTATTTTTTTTCCTCTGAGTATTCAATTGACCCTGATAATCTGAGCAATGAGCATGGACAAGGTCAGAGAACAGTATTAGTGCATCTCTTGAATGTGTCAGTGCTGCAGATATTCACATCAAATAATCGAATCAAGAACCTACAATTTAATGTATTAAGAATTTATTAAAAAAAAAAAAGAATTTATAGGCAAAAGTAAAGAGAGTATTTAGTGTGCTTCATGAAGTTTTCCTCTACTGATGGATGCTAAAGATGTATGCCTTGGATTTTTTAGATGGCTCAATATAATCACCTTCAAAAATAATGATGAAGAGACCATCCTTTTTTCGCTATCTCACCGATTTCCTGCAACATCAAGGTCCCTTCCAGAATCTTTCTGTTCCAGTTATTTCTCAAGTTCGGAAAATACAGCATCACTGTGACTTAAGATAGAAGAACCCTCATTTCCTCGACTTAAATCGACTGTATTTGTTTATTTCCTAAAATGTTCATTTTGCTTAGGAAGAGACACAAGTTGGTGACATGTGAGATTACAGTTTCCTTGCACTGTCGTCTAACAATTTATTCTAGGTCTGTTAATTCTTATGATGCTCTGTTAGAGAAATGTTAAAAGACAATGTAATTTTTAGAAATGCTAATCAAATCAAGTACATTGTATCACTGTCAGATTCAGCATATGTCAGCTCTTATTTTTCACAAGATTTAAGAGGCTCTTTCTGTACAGTTCAGTAATAAGAGAAGCTGCAAAGAATAACAGCCAGCTATGACAATTAGCAGCAATAAAATTAAATTAGGTTAAAAGTTATAAACTCTAAATGGTAACTAGGCCACTCTGCGTAGACACTTTGAAGGAAAAAAAGCGGGGCGGGGGGCGGTGGCGGTCTCAGCAGACTGGCAAACTCATAGAGGCAAGCCAGTGGCTAAGGATCAGGAGTCAGCTTATCAGAATGCTACCCTCTGGGAAACTTCACCCAAAAGAAAGCCTACCTGGCCAAGTGGTTAGGAAGGAAACTGGCATTCTGAAAATGCTATGGGGACTTCCCTGGTGGCACAGTCGTTGGGAATCCGCCTGCCAGTGCAGGGGACAGGGATTCAAGCCCTGGTCCGGGAAGATCCCATGTGCCGCGGAGCAACTAAGCCTGTGCGCCACAACTGCTGAGCCTGCGCTCTGGAGCCCATGAGCCACAACTACTGAGCCCATGTGCCACAACTACTGAAGCCCGCGCGCCTAGAGCCCGTGCTCCACAAGAGAAGCCACCACAATCAAAAGCCCGCGCACCGTAACGAAGAGTAGCCCCCGCTCTCCGCAACTAGAGAAAGCCTGCATGCAGCAGTGAAAAACGAACGCAGCCAAAAATAATAAATAAATTTATTTTAAAAAAAAGAAATTGCTCTTGAAGGCAGCACCAGCAGATGCAAACCATATGGCATCCTTAGAGATTTGCCATTCATATTCATGTATTAAAGGCTCTGAGAAGTCCTGCAAAGAAATGTGTTTAACTTTACTTAACCCAAATATCTTCCATAATTATTTGAGCAAGGAAATACCCTAATATTTGTTAAAACACAGTTTGGAAAAGTTTGTTGATAAATCAAAATTTTGCCCAAAGTCCCACTTGGTTCTCTCTGAAATTAATCTATGTCCTGATATATGTCAGTTGCCTGCTAGACATTGTGAAAATCCAAGTGGATATATGAATTTGGTCACAAAAATAGTACAAGATAACAAATTATTTTTGATCTCACTTCTGATATTAAATATTCTTTAAGTACCTGTTACCTTGGCGGAAAGGGAACCAAATGAGTTAAAGTATGTGAAGATCATTGTCAACCTTTATCTTTGAGAACGATTTAAGCTTCTCTTAAAGTTGTGTCCCAAATAATATATATAATCTAGCAAGGGACTGATCAAGGAAGACCATAATGGGCTTTTAGTTTTATTTAACAAATAAAAACATATGCTATGGAAAAAACTTAACTGGTTTTTATCTGAAGTCAAAAAGCTGCTACTAGGCATCATCACTTTCACTATCAGCCAACCAGAAATTTGCTAATTGTGCCCTGAGCTGAGCACTGCGTTTTATCAAAACGTATAAATCCTGCCAGCCAGTTAGAGAAGTACTAAATAATTTTAACCAGGCCTAGTTCCCCAGGTTTGACAGAGTATTCAAAAAGAACTTAAAAATTATTTACTTTAGATTATAATAGATTCTCCTGTCATTCGCTAGTTGGTTAAACCTGGAGGGAATTCCTGGTTTAATTAGGAACAGTCTCAAAAATGTCATCAAATATCAGCCAGTGCTACCTGGCTTGAAACTGTTGCTTGCTGAGAATTTTTTTAGCTATTCAAGCTCTAAGAAAGCAAATTTGGAAGTTGAAAATGTTTAATAGGTATTTTTAACAGCAGTAAATCTTCAGTTTTACTAGGCTTGCTGAAAGCAGATGATAAAATGGATAACTTCCTGCCATAAGCCTTTACTCTCATAACAAGTATGTGTTGCAGGAAGTTAGTGCTAATTAGTTTGTAAAATACAGAGCTCTGGAAATTGTATGCCTCATCAGACTGTATCCAGTGGGAAGACACGCTACTTGCTATTTTCAAATAGTAAAAACAATGATTTGATAAAGAGCAAATTTATCCTGAGGAAAAAAAGCAGCCACATTAAAAAAAATAATAATAAAACCAAAAAATGTACTCCTGGTCAAATCCAAAAAAACATATTTCTTTAAACTTATAATTTGGAAAATTATCTTAAAGTTAATCATTGTTGATGAATAAGTTCTAGAGAGTTGCTGTGCAACATTGTGCCTATAGGTGTATTGTATTGTATGTTACTGTCAGTCCGTTACTGACTATATGCCTTTGTTATACTAAAATTTGTGAAGAATAAGAAAGTCTTCTTAGAGAGCATATTAAATGCTAGAAAGATTTTCTAACACTAATTTCTAAAGCATGTCAGAGCTGTCCACAGTTACGCAAATGAGGGTAAAATCTATCTATCTATCTATGTATCTATCAATCAATATGCCACACCATACTCCAGGTTAGAAAGATTACTGACTGAAATTGATGTAACAAAATTCCACTGTGAATTCTGTAATCAGCTTCAAGGATCTGCGTTGGGTCATCAAGGTGCTGAAAGAACTAAATACAATATTCTTCGTTTAATGACCCATATATTCTGAACCCATTTTAGTCAAGGAAAAACTGCTACACTACCATGTTTTTAAAAATAAACTCTCCTCAGGCTTCATGACTTTCCAGACCCTTCAAGAGCATATTCTAATATGTTTGTTTCAATAAGGGGTGCATGAACTCTTTATAGTTTTAAAATATAGGTTATGTAGACCTGCATATTAAGATAAACCTAGCATCCTTCCAAAATTAAATGGTATTTCCAGTAGAATTTTTGCTCAATGTGAATAATGAGGTAAACTCAGAATTATAGGAATTATAGTGCCCCTGATTTTAATGAGTGCAAGCAGATATCTTTAGTATATATTCGAAATGGTCTAGGGAACTTTTCATTGTTGGACAGCAAAGCAGAAAAAGTGGACTATTTGTGTCATGTACCGTTTCCTCCCTAACATAATTTTGAAATATAAACTTTACAAGGTTGTTTTTTGTTGTGTAGGAAACCAGTGTTTCTGCAAGATAAAAACACGGAACTAATTGTTTATATTAGAGCCTTTAGGACTGATGCTATTTTACATGCAAATTTACTAGAGCAATTTGTTTTACATGTGTATTAAGCCTAATGGATCAAATTATCTGAGTGGGTTGAACTAAGATGATAGACCGTTTCATTCTATTTGAAAAGAATTTGTGATTCAGCATTTTATACAAATCTAATTGAAATGTATTCATGCCTCTGTAAAGCAGTGATAAACTTAATAAATGAGGACAGTTATTATGCACCCATAAAATATCAAAACCCAGCAAATTATAAAACAGTTATCAATGTGACTGTTTAAAATAACATAACTAGCTCTAAAGCTGGGTCAAAAATAATTATTCCATCTGTCAGAAGGGCACTCCAGTAGGATGAACTACATTTTTCTGTCTACAGATTAAGTTTGCTTATAGGATGACAATAACAGATGCTATCAGGATTTGGACTGTGTGTATCACAGATTAGAGTTCAGGAGGGTCGTTACCATCTGAACCAGGGCCAGCATCAATTTTCAGGCCTATGCGCAGGACTAACGGTTTATGGTCTGCAACAAACGGGCCTGTGGTCCTTTATGAAGTGAGGTGTTTTGCTGTCATTGCAGTGAAAGAGGTAAAATAGCCCTTTTTGATGATGAAATCATGCGTCATTTAATATTGTGTGACTAGTTATTTTCAGCTGTTTTTCTTTTCCTTTTCTCCCTCTTTTTGGTCAGTGCTAAAGGGAGCTTTTACCTGAAGAACACGCCTGCAGTACAAGAATGCAAGAGTGGTTTCCAGGACCAGGGCCCTAGGCAGCTTTGTTGCTGGAAGAATAAGAGGATGTAACAAATTTTAAAAAACAGATTCTAGAGACTTCCCTAGTGGTGCAGTGGTTAAGAATCCGCCTGCCAATGCAGGGGACACAGGTTCCATCCCTGGTCTAGGAAGATCCCACATGCCGCAGAGCAACTAAGCCCATGCACCACAACTACTGAGCCTGTGCTCTAGAGCCTGCGAGCCACAACTACTGAAGCCCGCGCACCTAGAGCCCGTGCTCCGCAACAAGAGAAACCACCGCAATGAGAAACCCGCACACCTCAACGAAGAGTAGCCCCGCTGGCTGCAACTAGAGAGAAAGCCCGAGCGCAGCAACGAAGACCCAGCACAGCCAAAAATAAGTAAATAAATAAATAAATTTTTTTAAAAAACAGATTCTAACACCCTAGATGACATTTCGTGTCATTATTGTAACAGGGTATTTTTTTAAGAGCCTCTTAATGCTCTTTTGGTTTTTTTTACAATAATCCCCTTTTTAAAAAATATTGAATCTACCTCAACAGCTCTACAAGAAACTTTGTCTTGCTGCTAACCAGATAGCTAAAGGGTGCTTCATGCTGAAGAACTCACTGAACAAAGCACAGTTTGCAAATGTTTACCTTTTCAGTGAGCTTAGGAATATTTTCAAGTTAAAGAGCTTTTGGTAATAGTTTCATAATGTGGTGGCAAATATAAAACAGTTTACAAGAAATTTCTATTTTCTTTCTATTCATTCATCTAAGTACAGAATTCTGATAGCAGGTTTGTGACCATTCTACCTAGAATAGGAAACAACCTCCGTGTTAAGAGCAGAAACCTGCAGTTGCGGTCTAGAAGTCCACTTTCATAAAAGGGTGAACTACTTAATACTTGATGTGAATGATGTACTAAAATCCTCATAATCATCAACTTTTGGAATATGTCCACCTCAGAATGTTGGAAGAACATCTGAGCAGGACCTACTTGCTAGAATCATTCTTTTTTTTAAATGTTATCCTGGGACAAAAAAATGAAAGCATCAAAGCATATACACTTATGAGTCTTGGAAATAAATACTAAATGCAACCAAAAATGGGTCAGATAGTCATTCTCATAGTGTTCCAGGCAACATCTTCTAATTATAAAGGTTTCTTCTTTCTTTTTTTTTTTGTTTTTCTTTTGAGGCATATTGATAAACTTTTGTCCAGGAAAAGGAAACTCATGAAATAAGTCCTTCTTAATTCTAACACACAATAGATGGAAAGAATTCTGGGTTCCATACACATCTGTAAAAGACAAAAGTGACCTCCGAAAGTACATTCTAGCTCTGTTTGGTGAATCTATGAGTTTTGATTAATGAAAATGGGCAGAAATATCTGGCCCAGGAGAGGGACATATTAGCAACCTCAGTGGCAGTTAACAATGTATTCTGTTATATCAATGCAAGGACATGACTGCGGGCCTTGCACCAAATGCACATCTCCATGATTCCAGGACTGTGAGGTGCTACTTGCACCCACGGAAGAGCAGTGAAAACAATGAACTCAGACCTTTATGATGTCACCATTGTCTAAACAAATTCATGCTTAAACAGTCATGTGCAGAAAACACTAATTTTCAGATGACAGAAGCTGTTGAAAAATATAAAACTGAGCTTTATCTCTTTATAATTTCTTTTCACGGCAGTGCCTGAATTAATGCACTATTCTGTGCTTGCTCACGTGACCTCAGATAAATATGCTTCTCCAGCATTTTCACTTGTGTGTCCTCCACTTTAATAGTGAGTAGCATCTAAGAGGTTTTGATAAACTTTTATAGACAAATGTAAGCAAAACAGCAAACTGAGGGGAAAAGCCATTGCTCTTAACACTGTAAATAATGAAACTTCCTTTTATAGTTTTATCAATAAAAACAAATTATTCTTATAATCCAACCATGCCAAGATTAGACTGAAACTCCAAACAGGACAGCCAATGTGGGAATGAAAAGGTAAGCGTTGGTTACAAAGCACAGTAAAGATGTTTAAGAAATATTTTTTAAATAGTTTTGTAAAAATAGGAGAGTAACTTGAAGAAGCAAATGCTCTACTGAAAACTTCATCTGTATACAGTTTGAAACAGAGAACAAAAAGCAGATGGAAAGAGAAAATTTAGAGATAACAGGAAGAAACTTGATTATTAAGAAAATAAGGTCTTGAATGAGGCAAGAAGTCAAAGATCCAGAGTTGTAATAGGCAGGATCTCTCTTCTCTAGGCTGTTGGTTTAATTCTTGCCTCCTCAGGCCATACCCATCTGATTAGTTATAAAGGTTACAATCTCTAAACCAAAATTTGTCTCAAAGCTTTCACCCAGTAGCCCACTAGAAACTGTGAAGACCCCAAGACCTACAGATAGATATAAAACCTTTAGAACTATATCATAAGAAATCTTTTCTCAGTTTATCCATGTGAGAAAAAAATAATTATTATGTTTTTGCCTTTAGCATTGGTTTTAAAACTCAGAACTTTTTGGTAACATATGGAGTCTGTTTTAGTTATGAAAATTAAATGTGTTTGTTTTAATCGCCAGATGATATAAAATTCAATGTGTACTTTTCCACAGAATGTGGAAGTTATGTTGTGTAACCACGTGAAACACGAACTATTCCTTCGGCTATTCGTCTACTGGCTTGGGCATGACTTTTATTTAAATGTTAATTTTCAGAATCCTTTTGGAGGGTGTTATGTTACTTCATCCCGTGGTCCTGTGAGATTTGTACAGTGTCCATAAAATTCTGAAGTGTGTGTAGGTTTTTTAAGTATCACATATAATTAACATTAAATATTCACATTATCTTGAGCCTGTTCTTGCAGATATAAAGCAAAGCAAATTCCCAATGGATAATACTTCAGGAAATACTTGGCATCCTTAACTTTTGTAGCATTAAATCTGTCTTACTGAGTTAAAGTAAAAATTGCTTTAGTGACCAAGTTTGAATGCTAAAAGGTAAATAAATGAATCAAAAACATGACCTAAAAGGTAACTAATTGAGCACAAGAAATAGGTAAACAACATAAATTATTGATTTCCTTTTCATATTTTAACTAGTTATTCTGCCAGTAGTAAGTATACTTTATGTGTGTGTGTACATATATATAGCCAATGTTTAAAAACAACTTTATTCAAAGATTTTTAAGGGAATTTAGTAATTCATGGGCTTAAAATTATGAAATCCTTATCCCAGAAAAACTGGAAAACAAAAAAAGCAGAACACTTTGTCTTTTCTAATGCTGTAATTCTGTATTATTTTGTTAACTCTTTAGTCTTCATGTTGTCCTCAACTTTTTTAATTGCTGGAGACAACAATAAACATCAACTCAAAAATCTGTGACTTACATAATCCTGGACGAAATTACTCAGAATAGACAATCTATCACTTGTCAGTGGAAACACTTGAAGAAGATGCACTGATCTAACAACAGAGATCAATAAACACATTCTGAACATTTTCTACAACAAAGCATAGTACTGGGACCTTTTGAAGATGTAAATCAAATGAAATCCTTGCCCTCAAGGAGCTTAGGTTACGTATGCACTTTAGAAAGGAGACTTGCACTTCTATTAAAGTTGTTTTGGCTCAATTTTATATAGGAGTATTTAAGACCTTAAGTAAGCCTTGTAAATGCAATGCCTTTTCCCTTTAAGAACACTGAAAACTAAAGATATTAATAGGGAAATACTGCATTTGTATTTAAAGACAATTGAAATTACTTGAAAGTGAAGACACCACTAAAATACTATTAACATGAAACTATACTATTAGAGCCCCAAATAAAGAGATATGTCCACATCATTAACTGCAATTCAGGAGGGAAATGGTACTTACTTTTAACAAGCAATTTTTTTCAGCTAAAAAGTATTTTAAAAATAATCCTTAAGAATTCTTTTAAACAAAAAGTTAACAAAATACGTATCGATCTGAATATTTTCTGGGGCACTTAAATTTATTTTTTTAATCTGGTGACTTAATTTGAGAAATGCAATTAAATGCATCCCACCCTCGCCATAGTATCTCAAATTGCTTAAAGGAAGAACTGTACTGTATTCATCTTTTTGTTGTGAATGGCCAGCACAGAGACTTGTACATAGTAGGAAAGCAACAAAAGTTGCTAAATGTTAGAGCTACTTCTAATATTGTCTATTTGGTTATCTGCAGAAACCAAATAGGATGAGGGAGCAGCAGGGTAAACTTTTGGGAGCATGAACAAAAAAGAAAATTGGGCAGGTTTTACAAATGATCAACGGAGTGATGGCAAGCCTCTGGAAGCCATTGTGATATCAGGTGGGTGGAAAGTATTTATCACCATTTCTAACTACTTTCATGATGATGCTATACACTGAACTGTCCAATTTCAAATCATCATGTACCAACTAAGGCTATAAGAACCTCATCCAGCAGGGTGGTACCTAGGTATAATGTATAATAAATTTTTAATAAATATTTTAATGAATAAGTGAATAAATAAGAGTGATACAAAACGAAATTAAATAAGGCATAAAATGAGTATAGAGTGGAGTGGGGTAAGAAGTCAGGTGGTAGAGGGCCAGAGGTGAGACACAGGGTCATCAAAATTCCATACGGATACAACTGGATTTCAGCTGCACTACTGGCCAGGTGACTTTGTACAAAGCACTGGCTATAAGAGAGTAGACAGTACCTCTGTGCCTTTACACGCATGACACCTTTCTTCTGGAAAGGACTAGACGCTTATTACTTATATAGCCTTAGGTCTTTATCTCAAGCATTATCTTCTGGAAATTTCCTTTGAGGACCCTACTCCTTGTCTTGCTTTAACTCTATCAAAGCACTTAACACCCTGTATTATAATTATCTACTTATCTGTTCTCCCAGTCATAAGAAATTCTTATTCTCTTTTGTATCCCTATTTATTTTTCAATGCTGTATTTATTGGGTATCGTCTATATCATGTCCAGCAGGGACTGGGGATAGAAGAGTAAACAAAGAACTTATAGTTCAGCACAGCAATACACTGTAATGTAAGCCTTTGTCTCCTACGTTATTTTCTTCGTCTCATAAGAATATTCTTGATAATTAAATGTGTTTTTGCAAGTATTGTTATATTAGTAACTATTTAAATTATAGTCATGTGATAGAGTTTAGGATTATTTAATAATTTCCTGAAAAGCATTACTTGCACATGGAACATTTAGAGAATTTGTTTTTCTTTTGTTTCTAATGAAGAAAATAAAGAATTTACTAGTTATCTCCATTATATATCAAATGTGAGGGACCTCAGTGCAAAAGCTAGATTGTAATTCCTCTCTACACCTCCTAACATGACATAGGACTTCAATTCATTTACTGAAAGAATTAACCAAATAAATAAAATTATTAATCTAGATAAATTTCATGTAATATCTATAATATCCTTATGTAACTACCTTATAAAATCCAAAGGCTATTTTTCGTGCATTAATGAAATTCTCCTTTCTGAGAAAATTAGGAAATATGATTTTAAAATTTAAAAATAATAATAAAAAGCAGACACTTTCCTTTTTCTCAAGAAATATACCTGATTTAGTGTTTTGCCTCTATAGTATGAAAAGACAATTTTTTACATTTAAAAGATACCTGGAAAAATATTTTAACAATCCCAATAAAAGGCTAATAGCAAAAACACACCTGTCTTCAAATTAAGCAATAGATAATAATGGTTAATTAAACGAGCTTTAGAATCCAACAGCCTGAGTCTGAACCCCATCTCATTACTCACCACCTGGGAAACTTGGACACTTCCCTTGACTTTACTAAGCCTTGGCTTTCCTGCCTATTGTTTGTGGTGAAAGTGCAGCAGTGAATTAAGCATTTTTCTCAGTCTCTAACACAGAGTAAGCGCTTAATAAATGTTACACATCATTATTACATGTTTGTTCAACTGAGAATATTCCCACTGAGTGGTGCCAACTTCAAAAAAATATTATAGAATAGTTCATTTTATATGACTTCTAAACTCTCCCGGGCTGATTGAATAATATTAAAATTTTATTTTCCATTAATTATTTCAGCCTCAAAATATAAGTTTTTTTTTTCTTTGCCCCTCACTTAGGGAAATATTCAAGCTTAACATATAAGGAATGCTTTGAGGATGCATTAAGCAGACCTTTATACCCACGTCTGGAAAAATAACCTTTTTATTAAGACACTTACTTTTTTGCCTGATTTCAGTTATACTGAATCATGTTAAATAATACAAGAAAATTAATTATGAAAAGAGTAATGAAACTATAAGCAATGGGGTAAATGAGCAGGAATAGGCTTGGAGTGCATGAAAATATATAAACTAATTTCTTAATTCATGTGAAATAAAGCCATGATGTAGATATTAAGTCCAGTTATATTTTGGAGGCCAAAATAATAAGACTAGCGTACTCTGCGGAAAGACCTGGTTTCCGCCACCACAGAAATATGTGCAACTAGAACGAGTTCTCATTTGCCTTTATCTCTCTGCCCATGACCCTCTCTGACTTCTCCGTGAAACATCCTCTCTGCTTTTAGCATAACCTGATTTTCACGCAATTCAACCTCTTTCCTTCAGCCTCCTTCTTGCCATGTATTTTCTGAATCTTGTTTGGATTCTGTTTTACTCCCACGCTTCATAGGTCTATTTGCAGCCTCTTGTCCCTCTACACGTTTTCCATTATGGTTACTAACTTTACACTTATAACTTCCATTTATTTCAGAAATGCTTCGGCCACCACATCACTTTTGTCTGTTTCCGTTTAGATATTTGATGACACCTGGAGTCAAGAAACACTGGAAAATACCTCTGGCTGAAAGGCCAGGAGCCCAAGAAAGACTTGGGATTTTTTTTTTTTTTTTGGTGGTTGGGGGAAGAGCCAATGCAATGGCTAGTCTTTATTGGAAAGAAAGAACTTTACAGCACATTTTGAGTGTGTTAATGCAGGGGCTCAGTAGGCCAACTGGTGGGGCACCAGCCTGTAGGTTCCACAGTTGCATCACTGAGTCTCGCCTTGGTGCAGCCAGAACCAGATGACGGCACTGCTGTCTTCTTCACAGATGCAGCCCACTATTCACTTGTTGTTGATGGAGACTAAATTAGGGTCTTCCTTGGTGCCCGAAGCTGCCTTTGGGGCGAGCACATTGAATGGGTCCAATCCCTTCCGTGACCCTCCCTCTCCAGCCCAGTCGTCTGCTCATCATCAGTAGGAACACCACCTCCAGATGCCAACAAGCGCACTGCAAGTCCATTGGGATCGAGGGCACTCAGGGCCTTCGCTGGCCAGTGTTCTAGCGCTGCAAAGAACCTTGACTGGATTTCTTTTTAAGGGAAGGAGTGAATGCAATCTTTTGAGAACTAGCTGTCTCTAACACTCACCTTGGTTCTCAGTTTCCCTTCTGCTGAGGCTGAAGCCCTACTCACCCTCCCCTTTTCTTCCAGCCTGGATCACTAGACAGGGCCCTTGACTGGGTTGCTGCTACCTGCTTTTAGCCTCTTTTCTTATTTACTTATCACTTAAAATATCTTCAGAAGGACTGCGCTGTTTCTGAAAGAAAAAGTTGTGTTCGCAGGAAGACATGAGAATAAAGAAATGGGATAAACTTGATATAGGTAAAAAAAAAAAAAGTTTGACACTGAGGGACAACCAAAATTCCCTGTTTTCTTGCAAGTCAACAACAAAGAGCTTTAAGGAACATATCCACAGGTAAATGGAGATGTGTTATATTTTAGTATTGACATACAGGCAAAACTAATACCTGTAACAGGTCAAAAAATGCAACGGAAGGCAGAAGACGTTGCTAAATCTCAGTGGTGATAATAAAACACTCTTTTGATGTCATGGTGAGTAATATCAGGTAGAAAAAAATAGACACTAAGTGACAATGCTTTTTAGAAAAGTCATACTCAATGTGAAGAAGTTGGGAATACCTTCCCAATTTATTTTGCTTATAACATTCTTTCTTTTCTTTTTCTTCCTTCTTTCCTTCCTTTTCTTTCTTCCTTCCTTCCTTTTCTTTTTCTTTCTTTCTTCCTCCCTTCCCTCCTTCCTTCCTTCCTTTAATAAATTTATTTATTTTATTTATTTATTTTTGGCTGCTTTGGGTCTTTGCTTCTAAACGCGGGCTTTCTCTAGTTGCGGCGAGCGGGGGCTACTCTTCATTGCGGTGCGCGTGCTTCTCATTGTGGTGGCTTCTCTTATTGTGGAGCATGGGCTCTAGGCAAATGGGCTTCAGTAGTTGTGGCTTGTGGGCTCTTGAGCGCAGGCTCAGTAGTTGTGGTGCACGGGCTTAGTTGCTCTGTGGCATGTGGGATCTTCCCGGACCAGGGCTCGAACCCGTGTCCCCTGCGTTGGCAGGCGGATTCTTAACCACTGCACCACCAGGGAAGTCCCAACATTCTTTTTTTAATCCACAAAAATAATGCACCATAAAAATCTTGTCTAAGTCTCAAGGAGCTCTTTCATAAGAATAAATTTTTTTAAAAGTCTGTGTGATAAAAAAAAACTTACTTCATAGATTCATTGGTCACATTTTCTCTCTTTTAGTAGTATAAAATAACGGTGCATCTTTCAATCAATGGACTATATTAGTATCCTTGATGCCAAAATGTCAATTGAGTCTGGAGCCATTTGGAGATTTTCCAATGATCACGTGTGGATATGTATGTCCTTTCCCCTGAACCTCCTTGGCCCAGAGGCTCATAAGGCAGTAGGAGGAGATGCAGAACAAAAGGAAGATTTCCAACTGGTACCCTTTTGCCCCACATCCTTATCCCAAAGTCCAACATACAATTCAGTGGTTTTCAATGGGGCGATAATGAAAGAAGCCATGAAAATGAGAGAACTGAGGTCACAATGACTTGAGACTGCTAAAGATATTGGTGGATAAAAGCTCACAAATGCTAAACACTTTATAATCTCCAGAACAGACCTGCATAATGAAGAACTGTCCCTCCCAAAATACCAATAATGTTCCTGCTGACATCTAATTTGTTGATGGGGCTCACTTTATAAGCTCTATCATTTTACCTATTCAGAAATATTTAGATGTTTGTCATGAGATTGACTTAGCTGAGCTGTGGTCTTGGGCTTGGAAGAGGGGGTCTGATGGTACTCCATGGTGCCTGAGTGCCCCCATGTCACTCAGAGATTTCCTCAGATTCTATGAACCAGACTGGTCTTTGTCATTTATAAATATTCCAAAGAGTTACAACTACCAAAGGCGGGGGAGTGTCAGCGGAGATGGGGGTCGCAATGAGTGTTCGTTATACGTATTATTTCTAATCTCTACCGCTGCTTCTGAATATTAAAGTGAGCAGGGTCCCTGTCCACAGAGGTGGCCAGCTGAGTGAGAAGATGCTTCACAAAGTGCTAAATGTGATTCAGCAGAGTCTGGATGACACAGCCTTATGCACTCAGAACTCTGATTTTGTTATCACATTAAAAATAATTTGGTCTTTTGAGAGTGGACACACATACATCATTGAAGCTTATTCCATCTAAATGTCAGATTCTCTGGTCAGCAGAGAACTGCCTTCCCTTCATGGAGTCAACCTAAGCATAAAGTCACCTTATCAGACTGACTAGACACTCCTTCAAGATCAATGTCATTCCGTAGGACAATCCTACTGTCAGGAATGTATTACTCTCTATTTCACCTCCTGAAAATCCCATCCAAACCTTCAAGATAAAATTCAAATGTTACTCTTTTGAGGCTTACTTTATTACTAGATTTGCTTCATCCTGAACGCCTAGTGCATGTTATTATCCATTCCTATGTTATTTAGCATAGACTATGGTGCATTCCAGTCATTTAAGAACATCTCATTTTGTCTATTCAGTTGTAAACTGCTTGAGTACAACAGTCATAATCATAAATTCAAAGAACTTACAGTAACAGGTACTCAAAAACAGCTCTCAAAGAATAAGAATCCTGACTTTATAGATAAAAATACTCGTGGAGATGTAATAGTAACTTTGAGTCAAATTAGGGAGTCTATTAAATGGTACCATTAAAAGAGAAGTCTGACCTGGACTCTCAATCATAAATGCATATCAGTGATTTTCAACTAGGAGTGATTTTAACACTGGGAGGACATTTGGTAACGTCTAGAGACATCTTTGTTTGGAAAAACTGGGAGTGGAATAAGTGGGAGGGTGCTGCTGCTATTTGATGGTAGAGGCCAGGACGCTGCCAAATGTTCTGTAATGAAGAGGACAGGCCTCCCACAACAGATGACCATCCAGCCCAAAATGTCAGTAGTGTCAAGATAGAAAAACCCTGCTCTAACTCTGTCAAATCATTTGCTTTTTTTTTGTTTCCCATGGGCTGGCTAAGCTTAGGGACTTACGGAGTTTATGGAGGGTATATTCCTTTTAAACTCAGTGTTCCTGAAAAGCTATCATCATCTTTACCATCATTATCATCAACATCATCACCTTCAATAGTAGCAACACTTTATCAACATTAAATATTGAGTCAGTTTGAGGGATTTTAGGGAAACCAGAGCAGGGTCTTCACCATTGTGAAGTCTAGGGATGAGAATCATGTGTGTACTAATCCCAAAACTACTAACTGCTAGGTTAGGGAGAAACTTCCAAGGCAACTGCCACTAATATCTGTCATTATAAATCTTTCCGTCATTAGTACCTCTAATGTCCTGCCTTCAAATATGAGATTAGACATAAACTATTTTAGAAAATCAAAAGTTTTTTTCTTATAGGCAACTATTGTTGGAGAACCAAGCTGTCTGTCATGCCTGTATTGTAACTTACATATCTTATAAATTGTCAAGAAATTTTTATTTAATCAAGTTTTTTTTTTCCTGGTTGTAGCCCAAATCCAATTAAATTGTTTGAATCTCTATGGGGCTTTTCTCTGCCTATTCTATAAAACAGCTATTCCTAGATTTAGAAGTAAGTGGGTAAAATTTTTTGTGACTTTCTTTTTCTCAGGGGAAATAATCAAGCATCCTTATCACATCCTCCCGTTATTCATCTCTTCTTAGTCACTTCCAGTTTACTCATTTGTCCCCTCTTATAATTCCTTACGTTCCTTTTAACCTATGAAGCTCATAGCCTACAACACATACACACACACACACACACACACACACACACACACACACATTCCCCGCTACATGGCTGGTACACAGAAATGAAAAATGGTATTTTATGCAATGAATAAAGTTGAGCTGCATTAATAATGAATAAGGGAGTTATGGGCTCAGATTTTCTAAATAGTCTTAGTTCAGAGAGGGTGAGTGGAAGCCACTGATTCATTAAATGCTAGAATTAAGTAATGAACTTGAATCCTTTCATTCTGGGACACCCCAGCATCTGCTTCTGCTTTCATTTCTTGAACAAGGATGGTGTGGGTTTTATAATAAGTATTGGCTATTAGTTAGATAATCAATATCTGTGAAAATAATATTTGTCCTCTAAATCAAGTACTCAAGAAGCTTTCTATCGATCTGGCATGACTCATGATGTAGTCTGAGAACGAGAAACATTTTAAATGTTTATAGAAAATGGCTCTCTCAGTTGTCCAGTTTTTTAGGTTTACCAGTCGCAAGTATGTTAACAAAATTCTGTGAATGGGAGTTGTGGGGTTTAAAAAAAAAAATACTATAAGAGGGAAAAGGGAAGCATATTGTGGTGGAAAATTGTGTGCAGTTCCTGAGTAAGACTTGGGTCTTACATGGGCTCTCCTGGAACCAGCCAGCAGACTTGGGCTGCTCACTAGTCCTCTTTAGGCCTTAATGTCTTTATCCATAAAATGAGATAGATTGTGTTCCTCCACCACCAACAGGATCATATGACCATTAATTTCTTGCATTCCCTTCTGACTCTAGATACATGATGCATTTTGATGCCCTAGGAAAGAGGAAGCAGTAGAAGTAATAGATGCAAGACACAAATAACTATTAGAAATGAAAGAGGGATCATTACTACAGATCTCATGGACATTAAAAAGATAATACAAGAAAAATCTGAAAGTGAAATTAAGAAAACACTCTCATTTACCAATGCAACAAAAAGAATAAAATACCTAAGAATAAACCTACCTAAGGAGACAAAAGACCTGTATGCAGAAAATTATAAGACACTGATGAAAGAAATTAAAGATGATATAAAAGATAGAGAGATATACTATGTTCTTGGATTGGAAGAATCAACATTGTGAAAATGACTATACTACCCAAAGCAATCTACAGATTCAATGCAATCCCTATCAAACTACCACTGGCATTTTTCACAGAACTAGAACAAAAAATTTCACAATTTGTATGGAAACACAAAAGACCCCGAATAGCCAAAGCAATCCTGAGAAAGAAAAACGGAGCTGGAGGAATCAGGCTCCCTGACTGCAGACTATACTACAAAGTTACAGTAATCAAGACAGTATGGTACTGGCACAAAAACAGAAATATAGAGCAATGGAACAGGATAGAAAGCCCAAAGATTAACCCACACACATATGGCCACCTTATCTTTGATAAAGGAGGCAAGAATATACAATGGAGAAGGGATAGCCGCTTCAATAAGTGGTGCTGGGGAAACTGGACAGGTACATGTAAAAGCTACAATAATCAAGACAGTATGGTACTGGCACAAAACAGAAATATAGATCAATGGAACAGGATAGAAGCCCAGAGGTAAGCCCACGCACATATGGTCACCTTATCTTTGATAAAGGAGGCAAGCATATACAGTGGAGAAAAGACAGCCTCTTCAATCAGTGGTGCTGGGAAAACTGGACAGGTACATGTAAAAGAATGAAATTAGAACACTCCCTAACACCATACACAAAAATAAACTCAAAATGGATTAAAGACCTAAATGTAAGGCCAGACACTATCAAACTCTTAGAGGAAAACATAGGCAGAACACTCTATGACATAAATCACAGCAAGATCCTTTTTGACCCAGCTCCTAGAGAAATGGAAATAAAAACAAAAATAAACAAATGGGACCTAATGAAGCTTAAAAGCTTTTGCACAACAAAGGAAACCATAAACAAGACGAAAAGACAACCCTCAGAATGGGAGAAAATATTTGCAAATGAAGCATCTGACAAAGGATTAATCTCCAAAATTTACAAGCAGCTCATGCAGCTCAATATCAAAAAGACAAACAACCCAATCCAAAAATGGGCAGAAGACCTAAACAGACATTTCTCCAAAGAAGATATACAGATTGCCAACAAACACATGAAAGAATGCTCAACATTATTAATGATTAGAGAAATGCAAATCAAAACTACAATGTGATATCATCTCACACCGGTCAGAATGGCCATCATCAAAAAATCTACAAACAATAAATGCTAGAGAGGGTGTGGAGAAAAGGGAACCCTCCTACACTGTTGGTGGGAATGTAAATTGATACAGCCACTATGGAGAACAGTATGGAAGTTCCTTAAAAAACCAAAAATAGGGCTTCCCTGGTGGCGCAGTGGTTGAGAATCTCCCTGCTAATGCAGGGGACACGGGTTCGAGCCCTGGTCTGGGAAGATCCCACATGCCGCAGAGCAACTGGGCCCGTGAGCCACAACTACTGAGCCTGCGCGTCTGGAGCCTGTGCTCCGCAACAAGAGAGGCCGCGATAGTGAGAGGCCCGCGCACCGTGATGAAGAGTGGCCCCCGCTCGCCGCAACTACAGAAAGCCCTCGCACAGAAATGAAGACCCAACACAGCCATAAATAAATAAATAAATAAATAAAAATTTAAAAAAAAAAAAACGAAAAATAGAGCTACCATATAACCCAGCAATCCCACTACTGGGCACATACCCAGACAAAACCATAATTCAAACAGATACATGCACCCCAATGTTCATTGCAGCACTATTTACAATAGCCAGGACATGGAAGCAACCTAAATGCCCATCGACAGATGAATGGATAAAGAAGATGTGGGATACCACAGAAGTCCACCCACTGGAGTGAACGTTCTGAGCCCCACGTCAGGCTTCCCAACCTGGGGGTCCGGCAACGGGAGGAGGAATTCATAGAGAATCAGACTTTGAAGCCTAGTGGGAATTGATTGCAGGACTTCGACAGGACTGGGGGAAACAGAGACCCCACTCTTGGAGGGTGTACACAAAATGGTGTGTGCATCGGGACCCAGGGGAAGGAGCAGTGACCCTGGGGGAGACTGAACCAGACATAACTGCTGGTGTTGGGGGGTCTCCTGCAGAGGCGGGGGCTGGCTCTGTTTCACCGTGGGGACAAGGACACTGGCAGCGGAGGTTCTGGGAAGTACTCCCTGGCGTGAGCCCTCCCAGAGTCTGCCATTAGCCCCACCAAAGAGCCCGGGTAGGCTCCAGTGTTGGGTTGCCTCAGGCAAAACAACCAACAGGGAGGGAACCCAGCCCCACCCATAAACAGTAAAGTGGATTAAAGTTTTACGGAGCTCTGACCGCCACAGCAACAGTCAGCTCTACCCACCTCCAGAGCCTCCCATCAAGCCTCTTAGATAGCCTCAACCACCAGAGGGCAGACAGCAGAAGCAAGAAAAACTACAGTCCTGCAGCCTGTGGAACAGAAACCACATTTACAGAAAGATAGACAATATGAAAAGGCAGAGGGCTATATACCAGATGAAGGAACAAGAAAAAACCCCAGAAAAACAACTAAATGAAGTGGAGATAGGCAACTTTCCAGAAAAAGAATTCAGAATAATGATAGTGAAGATGATCCAGGACCTTGGAATAAGAATGGAGGCAAAGATTGAGAAGATGCAAGAAATGATTAACAAAGACCTAGAAGAATTAAAGAACAAACAGAGATGACCAATACAATAACTGAAATGAAAACTACACTAGAAGGAATCAATAGTAGAATAACTGAGGCAGAAGAACGGATAAGTGACCTGGAAGACAGAATGGTGGAATTCACTGCTGCGGAACAGACTAAAGAAAAAAGAATGAAAAGAAATAAAGCCAGCCTAAGAGACCTCTGGGACAACATTAAACGCAACAACATTCGCATTATAGGGGTCCCAGAAGGAGAAGAGAGAGAGAAAGGACCCGAGAAAATAGTTGAAGAGATTATAGTCGAAAACTTCCCTAACATGGGAAAGGAAATAGCCACCCAAGTCCAGGAAGGGCAGAGAGTCCCATACAGGATAAACCCAAGGAGAAGCATGCCAAGACACATAGTAATCAAAGTGGCAAAAATTAAAGACAAAGAAAAATTATTGAAAGCAGCAAGGGAAAAACGACAAATAACATACAAGGGAACTCCCATAAGGTTAACAGCGGATTTCTCAGCAGAAACTCTACAAGCCAGAAGGGAGTGGCATGATATACTTCAAGTGATGAAAGGGAAGAACCTACAACCAAGATTACTCTACCCGGCAACGATCTCATTTAGATTTGATGGAGAAATCAAAAGCTTTACAGACAAGCAAAAGCTAAGAGAATTCAGCACCACCAAACCAGCTCTACAACAAATGCTAAAGGAACTTCTCTAAGTGGGAAACACAAGAGAAGAAAAGGACCTACAAAAACAAACCCAAAACAATTAAGAAAATGGTCACAGGAACATACATATCAATAATTACCTTAAACGTGAATGGATTAAATGCTCCAGCCAAAAGACACAGGCTTGCTGAATGGATACAAAAACAAGACCCATATATATGCTGTCTACAAGAGACCCACTTTAGACCTAGGGACACATACAGACTGAAAGTGAGGGGATGGAAAAAGATATTCCATGCAAATGGAAATCAAAAGAAAGCTGGAGTAGCTATACTCATATCAGATAAAATAGACTTTAAAATAAAGAATGTTACAAGAGACAAGGAAGGACACTACGTAATGATCAAGGGATAAATCCAAGAAGAAGATATAACAATTATAAATATATATGCACCCAACATAGGAGCACCTCATTACATAAGGCAACTGCTAACAGCTATAAAAGAGGAAATTGACAGTAACACAATAATAGTGGGGGACTTTAACACCTCACTTACACCAATGGACAGATGATCCAAAATGAAAATAAATAAGGAAACAGAAGCTTTAAATGACACAATAGACCAGATAGATTTAATTGATATTTATAAGACATTCCATCCAAAAACAGCAGATTACACATTCTTCTCAAGTGCACACAGAACATTCTCCAGGATAGATCACATCTTGGGTCACAAATCAAGCCTCAGTAAATTTAAGAAAATTGAAATCATATCAAGCATCTTTTCTGACCACAACGCTATGAGATTAGAAATGAATTACAGGGGAAAAAACGTAAAAAACACAAACACATGGAGGCTAAACAATACGTTACTAAATAACCAAGAGATCACTGAAGAAATCAAAGAGGAAATCAAAAAATACCTAGAGACAAATGACAATGAAAACACGACAACCGAAAACCTATGGGATGCAGCAAAAGCAGTTCTAAGAGGGAAGTTTATAGCTATACAAGCCTACCTAAAGAAACAAGAAAAATCTCAAGTAAACAATCTAACCTTACACCTAAAGAAACTGGAGAAAGAAGAACAAACAAAACCCAACGTTAGCAGAAGAAAAGAAATCATAAAGATCAGAGCGGAAATAAATGAAATAGAAACAAAGAAAACAATAGCAAAGATCAATAAAACTAAAAGCTGGTTCTTTGAGAAGATAACCAAAATTGATAAGCCATTAGCCAGACTCATCAAGAAAAAGAGGGAGAGGACTCAAATCAATAAAATTAGAAATGAAAAAGGAGAAGTTACAACAGACACCACAGAAATACAAAGCATCCTAAGAGACTACTACAAGCAACTTTATGCCAATAAAATGCACAACCTGGAAGAAATGGACAAATTCTTAGAAAGGTATAACCTTCCAAGACTGAACCAGGAAGAAGCAGAAAATATGAACAGACCAATCACAAGTAATGAAATTGAAACTGTGATTAAAAATCTTCCAACAAACAAAAGTCCAGGACCAGATGGCTTCACAGGTGAATTCTATCAAACATTTAGAGAAGAGCTAACACCCATCCTTCTCAAACTCTTCCAAAACATTGCAGAGGAAGGAACACTCCCAAACTCATTCTGTGAGGCCACCATCACCCTGATACCAAAACCAGACAAAGATACTACAAAGAAAACTACAGACCAATATCACTGATGAATATAGATGCAAAAATCCTCAACAAAATACTAGCAAACAGAATCCAACAACACATTAAAAGGATCATACAGCATGATCAAGTGGGATTTATCCCAGGGATGCAAGGATTCTTCAATATACACAAATCAATCAATGTGATAAAACATATTAATAGATGGAAGAATAAAAACCGTATGATCATCTCAATAGATGCAGAAAAAGCTTTTGACAAAATTCAGCACCCATTTATGATAAAAACTCTCCAGAAAGTGGGCATAGAGGGAACCTATGTCAACATAATAAAGGCCATATATGACAAACCCACAGCAAACATCATTCTCAATGGTGAAAAACTGAAAGCATTTCCTCTACGATCAGGAACTAGACAAGGATGTCCACTCTCACCACTATTATTCAACATAGTTTTGGAAGTCCTAACCATGGCAATCAGAGAAGAAAAAGAAATAAAAGGAATACAAATTGGAAAAGAAGAAGTAAATCTGTCACTGTTTGCAGATGACATGATACTACACATAGAAAATCCTAAAGATGCCACCAGAAAACTACTAGAGCTAATCAATGAATTTGGTAAAGTTGCAGGATACAAAATTAATGCACAGAAATCTCTTGCATTCCTATACACTAATGATGAAAAATCTGAAAGAGAAATTAAGGAAACACTCCCATTTACCATTGCAACAAAAAGAATAAAATACCTAGGAATAAACCTACCTAGGGAGACAAAAGACCTGTATGCAGAAAACTATAAGACACTGATGAAAGAAATTAAAGATGATACCAACAGATGGAGAGATATACCATGTTCTTGGATTGGAAGAATCAACATTGTGAAAATGACTATACTACCCAAAGCAATCTACAGATTCAATGCAATCCCTATCAAATTACCAATGGCATTTTTTACGGAGCTAGAACAAATCATCTTAAAATTTGTATGGAGACACAAAAGACCCCGAATAGCCAAAGCAGTCTTGAGGGAAAAAAATGGAGCTGGAGCAATCAGACTCCCTGACTGCAGACTATACTACAAAGCTACAGTAATCTAGACAATATGGTACTGGCACAAAAACAGAAACATAGATCAATGGAACAAGATAGAAAGCCCAGAGATAAACCCACGCACCTATGGTCAACTAATCTATGACAAAGGAGGCAAAGATATAAAATGGAGAAAAGACAGTCTCTTCAATAAGTGGTGCTGGGAAAACTGGACAGCTACATGTAAAAGAATGAAATTAGAACACTCCCTAACACCATACACAACAATAAACTCAAAATGGATTAGAGACCTAAATGTAAGACTGGACACTATAAAACTCTTAGAGGAAAACATAGGAAGAACATTCTTTGACATAAATCACAGCAAGATCTTTTTTGATCCACCTCCTACAGTAATGGAAATAAAAACAAAAATAAACAAATGGGACCTAATGAAACTTCAAAGCTTTTGCACAGCAAAGGAAACCATAAACAAGACGAAAAGACAACCCTCAGAATGGGAGAAAATATTTGCAAAGGAATCAACGGACAAAGGATTAATCTCCAAAATATATAAACAGCTCATTCAGCTCAATATTAAAGAAACAAACACCCCAATCCAAAAATGGGCAGAAGACCTAAATAGACATTTCTCCAAAGAGGACATACAGACGGCCACGAAGCACATGAAAAGATGCTCAACATCAGTAATTATTAGAGAAATGCAAATCAAAACTACAATGAGGTATCACCTCACACCAGTTAGAATGGGCATCATCAGAAAACCTACAAACAACAAATGCTGGAGAGGGTGTGGAGAAAAGGGAACACTCTTGCACTGTTGGTGGGAATGTAAATTGATACAGCCACTATGGAGAACAATATGGAGGTTCCTTAAAAAACTAAAAATAGAATTACCATATGACCCAGCAATCCCACTACTGGGCATATACCCAGAGAAAACCGTAATTCAAAAAGACACATGCACCCCAATGTTCATTGCAGCACTATTTACAATAGCCAGGTCATGGAAGCAACCTAAATGCCCATCAACAGACGAATGGATAAAGAAGTTGTGGTACACATATACAATGGAATATTACTCAGCCATAAAAAGGAACAAAATTGAGTCATTTGTTGAGACGTGGATGGATCTAGAGACTGTCATACAGAGTGAAGTAAGTCAGAAAGAGAAAAACAAATATCGTATATTAACGCATGTATGTGGAACCTAGAAAAATGGTACAGATGAGCCGGTTTGCAGGGCAGAAGTTGAGACACAGATGTAGAGAACAGACATATGGACACCAAGGGGGGAAAACAGCGGTGGGGTGGGGATGGTGGTGTGCTGAATTGGGCGATTGGGATTGACATGTATACACTGATGTATATAAAATTGATGACTAAGAAGAACCTGCAGTATAAACAAACAAACAAAACAACTAATACTAAACTTTCATTGGGTTATTTGTATGGAAATATGTTAATATAAATGTTTCAGACATTACATGAAATTTCTAAAAATCTTATATGTTCTGGTATAATGTTATAAGTCATAATCCTAGTTATTACTTTAAAATGTATATCTCAGAAATAACTAATTTTCTTGTCAATTGCATTATTATGAACTTTCATCAAATCTTTAACCGTGAAAAAAAGAAGATGTGGCACATATATACAATGGAATATTACTCAGCCATAAAAAGGAATGAAATTGAGTTATTTGTAGTGAGGTGGATGGACCTAGAGTCTGTCATACAGAGTGAAGTAAAGCAGAAAGAGAAAAACAAATACCGTATGGTAACACATATATATGGAATCTAAAAAAAAAATGGTCATGAAGAACCTAGGGGCAATACGGGAATAAAAATGCAGACCTACTAGAAAATGGACTTGAGGACACGGGGAGGGGGAAGGGTAAGCTGAGACAAAGTGAGAGAGTGGTAGTGTATATATGTACATATATACACTACCAAATGTAAAGTAGATAGCTAGTGGGAAGCAGTCGCATAGCACAGGGAGATCAGCTTGGTGCTTTGTGACCACCTAGAGGGGTGGGATAGGGAGTGTGGGAGGGAGGGAGATGCAAGAGGGAAGAGATATGGGAACATATGTATATGTATAACTGATTCACTTTGTTATAAAGCAGAAACTAACACACCATTGTAAAGCAATTATACTCCAATAAAAACGTTAAAAAAAAAAAGATAATATAAGAATACTATGAACAACTCTATAACCACAAAGTTAATAATTTAGATGAATTTAAATTATTTCAAATTCTTTGTAAGACGCAATATACCAAAACTCACCCAAAGAAAATAATCAGCTTGTATCAATTAAAGAAATTAAATCAACAATTAATAGCTTTCTGAAACAGAAAGCACCAGGCCCAGATGGTTTCACTAGCGAATTCTACGAAACATTTAATGAAGAAATGATATCAACGAAGAAATGATACCAATAGAAGCAGAAGGAACACTTCCTAACTTACTCAATATGAGGCCAGCCTTATCCTAATACCAGAGAAACATTATAAGAAATAAAAACTAAGAACAATATTTCTCAGAACATACATGCAAAATTCTCAATTAAATATTAGAAATTGAGTCCAAAAATGTATAAAAATAATTATACACAATGATCACACCTGGGATCTATTCCAGGTATGCAAGGCTGGTTCAATATTAGAAAATCAATTATTGTAATCCATTACATCAACAACCTAAATAAATTATAGATGTAGTAACATACATGATGATAATAATGATGATGATGATGATGGCTTTTTTTGGAACTTTGGGATTATCTCAAAAGAATACACACACCCCTAGTGAACTCAATAGAGCACTAAGTTTGGCCAGCTCATGGGAAACACGAAAAAACATTAATCGATTCAGAAGACTTAGAAGTAAGCTCAAAAGTCCAGTCAGACTTCGTTCGCAAGGGTAAATAGCTAAATACAATAGTCATGTGCATTCCATAGAATTATATAAGCAAAATGATTGTACTTGTGAAATCATTTTGAAAATCAAAACTTAGCCAATGTGTTCTGTTTAATATAGAAAGATTCAGATTTTGGTTTCAGGAGGTACAATATAAGCAAATATGGGTTTTCTATTAAAAATGTGACCAAATAATCTCTATAGAAAGCTAAGTATAGGGTATATGAGGTAGGGCTGGATTTAAAAAGCTAACATTTATAAAATAAAATAAAATTTGAAATTCACTGGGCTGAAGTATACTAAATATCATATGACTTGAGAAGGAGAGAATAAAAAGGGCTATGTTAAATTTTAAATATATTCCTCTCATTTTGAAAATGATTCCAGTAAAAAGAATAAAGTATAATATTCTAAATGTAAATCCAAGTCCTCTAAATATCAACACTGAACTAAAATGAAATCTCCATCTACATCAGTGGGTAGAGAGAGTTTCTGCTTGAAAGTTCAATTTTTAAATCTTGTGCAAAAGCAAAATGTTTATGTACTACTATACATTTTCCATAGTCTTCTACTTTTCTTCATTTATCTCCTTTTTTGAGCACATAATGTATTTCCATCTACTGAAAAAACTGTCTCAAATACTACTGATTGAACTAAATTTGGTTTTTATACAAAGCCACATGGGAAAAGAATACTAATAAAGTCATAAACGGAGGAGAAACTACAACCATTTGTCATTTGCCAAGCTACATTTACATTCTGGCAGAGAAGGACTTAAGGTAACTTTTTCTTAAAACTGCTTTGAGGGCTTATCATTACTAGCACAAGGAATTTTCTCCAGATCCTTAATAAGTTATATACAAGTTGAAATAATGCCCTTTTTCAAACTTTAACCCTGCTGCATATCATTATTTATACAAGCACTGGCCCCATTTAGAGTTAGAAGGAAAAAGGGAAGGCAGCAAGTGACATTATTCCAGTATTCTACAATAAATTATACACCTGTCAAATCTCCAGGCTGTAAAACTGCATCACTTTGGAAGCACTTGAGAGTTTTCAATTTTTTTTAATTCTTCTTCCCTTCAACTTATAAAATATATATGAAAAATAATTCTTTTTGAATCCCTGTTATGATTTCTTGGTTAAAAATATAAAATTTTAGAAACACTTATTGATTCAAGGCAACAGTATATGCTCACTAAAATATTATGGTAATAATGTGGGGTTTTTTTCAGTGAAATAACTCTTAGAATGAAACAATCACATTCCAAAATATTAATCAAAGATCCATTAAGCATTAGAAACTTAGTATAGAAAGACATATCAAACCTGTATCCAGGTCCCTGGAAGCTTACCGTCCAGTCAAGGTAAGTTATATAGTAATAATAATGATAATAACAAAGCAAATATATGTAATACAATGCTTATATATAACACAATCTAGTACATAAATACATAATGATTACTATATGTCAGGCATATGTCTAAGTACTTTACCTGTATTAACTCATTCAATACTTACAACAACCCTACAGAATGGGTAAAATTATGATGATGATGTACATTTTACAGATAAGGAAACTGAGAACAAAAAAGGAAGAAATGGTGGAGAAATGGTGGAATTGGAACATGAACCCAACTGGTTTGTCTCCTGGGTTCATGCTCTTATTTCTTACACTCTATTGCCTCTCCTGCTGTAACACGTCACATAATGGCAAAGGGGGCAAATGTTAGGCACCAAATGAGTTGCACACATAATGAGTGCAGAAGTGCAGAGGATGAAGAGAAATCACTGTGGGCTGAAGTAGCTGGAAAGGATTTCAAGGATAGAAGAGAAATGGGGCTAGATCTTATCTGAACAGGAAAAAGCTGCTTTAAGCAGGAGAAAATCTGTGAACAACAAAAAAGGAAAATGGAAATAAGTCTGTAAAATTTGGGGTGTATTATCCACATATCAATAAATATTCTACAGGCACCTCAAACTCAACATGCCACCTGACATTTATAAAAACATTTTTCTTTTGTTCACTTGTTTTCTCTGTCTCCCTGACTAGTATATAAGCTCCATGGAACAAGATCTTGCCTGTCAGTTTATGGTTATATCCCTGGTGACCTACATGGTCCCTGGCATATAATAGGTGCTGATTTATTCGCTAAATGCCTGAATACTTAAGTATATAAAGGAATGAAAGTCTAAATTTGGCTCAACCTCTTTCCCCCACCAAAAAACAAACAAAAACAACAAAAACTTGACAGTTTTGATATGTGTTCCCTACTTCATAAGTGGCACCCACATGTTCAGGCAAAAGACCTAGCAATCATCTTCGACTTCTCCCTTCTTTTCATTACCACTCCCCATACATCCAATCATACAAATTTCTCTTTTCTTCCTTCTAATTATCTTTCTAATTCTTCCACTCCTTCCGTTTTCACTGCCATTATTGTATTTTTGATTATTATATATTTTGCTTCGAATAATGTTATGGCCTCTTTATGCATCTCCCTGCCCCTGATTTTTTTCCAATCCATTCTCCACGTTGGAGTCTAATTTATGTTTCTAGAATATAAATCTGGTTATATCATTCTCTTCTTCAGAATATTCAATAGGCCCCCATTGTCCTCAGGATAAAATACAAGTTCCTTAACACAGCTTAGAATGTCTTTCATGGTCTAGTCATTGCATAACTCTATAAACTCTATAAGCTTCACAACAAGCCCTTTTACCACTACTATAATTCTTGGCAGCCTAAATTTTACATTAATGAAACTCTGAGTTTATCAAATAAATATCTTCCCTTGTTCCCTTGGGTTTTTTTCAAATAATCCACACAACCTGAATCTCTCCTTTCCCCCTTCCCCCTTTTACCTTGTTCCATAATATTTATCATTCAGGTCTTGGCTTTAACATCTCCTCTTTTAGAAAGTTTTCCATAACTCCAAAACTGATATTAGCTGGTTGATAATGCTCTCTATTTCTACCGCTACTGCATTCTTTATCACCTTCTTTAGGGAACTGTTAGTTACTTGTATGATTATCTCTTAGACTGAAGGTTCCTGGTGATAGGGATCAGTGTCTTATTATTCATTATTTCATGTCCAATACCTAATCAAAGTTTAGGGTGATTAATATAATGTTAAATGAAGTTATATACAAGGAATATATGAAATTAAATATTGAGTGAAACTTTTCCTATTGTCCCCAAATTGGTCAGTAGTATTCAAGGCTGAGGATAAAAGGATATTAACATTTCCATCTTCTAAATAAAGCTTAAGAAAAGTGGAGCTAAATACCTCTCCCAAGTGGTGCCAAGACTCTAGACTTTATTTTAGATTACTCTGAAATAAAGATAGGTGAACTTGAAATTATAGTAATAGAAATTACTGAAACTAAAGCACAAGGGAACAAAGACAAAAAAAAAATGAACAGAGTATTGGACTTGGAGGAAAATATCAAGTGAATTAATATACATATAATTAGAATCCCTGAAGAGAGAGAGGAGTAAAAAAAATATTTTTTAAATAATGGCTTAACATTTTAAATTTGATGAAAATTATGAACCCTATTTCCCAAAATCTCAACAACGAGCAGGGTAAACAAAATGAAAATCACACTAAAACACATCATAATCACAATTCTGAAAAATCAACGGTAAAGAGAATATTTTAAAAGCAACCAGAGAATAAAATACATGTACATATAAGGGAATAAAGATAGCAATGATCTCTGACTTCACCAAAAACAATGTGAGACAAAAGACAACAGAAAGATATCTTAAAAGTCCTGATTTGGGACTTCCCTGGCAGTCCAGTAGTTAAGACTCCATGCTTCCAATGCATGGGGCACGGGTTTGATCCCTAGTCAGGGAACTAGATCCCACATGCTGCATGGTGCGGCCAAAAAATAAATAAATAAATAAGTCCTGATTAAAAAACAAAAAACAAAAAACTGCTAAAGTAGAATTATATAATTGGTAAGAATTTTTTTCAAAAATGAAGGCAAAATAAACACTTCAAGACAAATGAAAACCGAGAGAAATTATTGTCAGCAGATAAGCACTATGAGAAATGTTAAAGGAAATTCAAGAGAAAGGGAAATAATATCAGATGACACTCAAATCTCAGAAATAAAAAATGTCAGAAACACAATGTATAGGTAAATATAAAATATAGTTTCCTTTTATTAATTTTTTAAAGGATAAGTGATTATTTAAAATGAAAATAATAATAATGAATTGACAGATTAGTAACATATGCAAAAGTATAATAGTTTTATTAGAGTTCTCCAGAGAAAAGAACCAGATGTATATGTATGTATCCTGAGAACCAGGAAAGCCAGTGGTACAGTTTCAGTCCAAAGGTCAGTAGGCTCAAGACCCAAGAAGAGCTGATGTTTCAGTTCAAAGGCACTCACACAGACAGAATTCTCTTTTGGGGGGGAGGGTCAGCCTTTCTGTTCTACTCAGGCCTTCAACTGATTAAATGAGGCCCACCCAAATTAGGGAAGTGACTCTGCTTTACAAAGTCTACCAATTTAAATATGAATCTCATCCAAAAATACCCTCATAGACACACCCAAAGTAATGTCTGACCAAATATCTAGGCATCCTGTGGTCTAGTCAAGTTGACATGTAACCATCATAATAGTAAAGTAATATATGTAAAAGTAAAAATTGAGTTCATCAAGAACGAGAGGGGTAAAAGGAAGTATATGGTAGTATACATCTTAAATATACATGAAATGGAATATTTTTAATGTAAACCATGATAAGTTAAATATGTATACTGTAAACACTAGATCATTCACCGAAAAAAATAGACACCTAGCTAAAAATTCAATTGTTGAAATAAAACAGAGTACTAAGAAATAATCTACAATAAGGCAAGTTAAAAGGGAAAAAAAAGAAAAAAAAACAAATGTTACAAATAGAAAACAAAGAGTAAGTGATAGACTTGAACATAACCTTATTGATAATTGCATTAAATGCAAATGGTCTACACACTTCAATAAAAAGGCATACATTTTCAGACTAAGGAAAAGTAAACCAGTGACAAGTATAAGCAGTCTATAGGAAATATACTTTAAATATAAATGAACAGGTACATTAAAAGTAAAAGGATGGAAAAATGTATACCATGTTAACATTAATATAAGAAAGTTGAATTGACTCTGTTAATAACAAAGTATACATCAGGCCAAGAGATATTACCAGGATTAAAGGGGGACCCTTTTTATATATATATTTATTTGGCCACACAGGGTCTTAGTTGCAGCACACAGAATTTTTGTTGCCACATGCGGGATCTAGTTCCCTGACCAGGGATTGAACCTGGGTCCCCTGCACTGGGAGCTCAGAGTCTTAACCGCTGGACCACCAGGGAAGTCCCAAAGGGGGACTCTTCTTGAAGCTCTTCAATTCATCAAGAACACATTAAAATCCTAAATGTTTATAAGTAATAATCCAGTTTAAAATAGAAGCAAAATAGACAAACTGGAATGACAAATTTAAAAATTCATAGTTTTAATCAGACACTTTAACACTCCTCTCTTAATAATTGATAGAACAAATAGAGACATACTCAGGAAAAGTATAGAAATTTGAATCACACTATCAATTAACTCGATCTAACTGATATTCATAGGACAGATGCCCAATATCAAGAAAGATCTTGCTGAACCATTAACCAAGTCTCATTAATTTAAAAGCTTTAAAATACTACAGAGCATGTTGTCCTACCACAATAGGGTTAAATTAGAAATTTCAAATATTTGGAAACTGAATAATACACTTCTAAATAATCCATGGGCAAAGTAGAGGACACATGGGAAATTAGAAAACATTTTTTACTGAATGATAATGAACAATATAACAAAAAGTATATAACATCTTTTACTATTATACTGTTGCTATACTAATACTAATATTAAAACAATTAATTAAAACAATACTAATATTGAAAAAGAAGAAAGATCTAAAATCAACGACCTAACTTCTATCTTAAAATCTTTAATCTTAGAAGGCAGAAAAATAAGAACAATTAAACTTAAATTATGTAGAAGGAAGAAAATAAAGATAAAAATTGGAGATCAGAAAACTGAAAAGCAGACAAACAATAAAGAAAAATCAATGAAACCAAAAGCTAGTTCTTTGAAATAACCAAAAAAAGGATAAACCTCTAATTACAATACTCTAGAAAGCGAGCAGAACCAAATTACCACATCAGAAATAAGAGGGGACATCATAATGGAGCTTACAGATTTTAAAAGACTATAAGAAATTATTATGAACAATGTTATGACAAGAACCTTGACAAGTTAGATGGAATGGACATACTCTTTGCACAATTCCTCTGACCAAAACTATAGAAGAAAAAAAAAAATTAAAAACCTAAATAGCCTAATATTTGTTAAAGGAATTTAGGCCGCAATAAAATCTTCACACAATAAAAACTCTGAGCCAAGGTGACTTTACTTGTAAATTATTCAAAATGTTTATGAAGAATATACCACCAATCTTTCCACAAACCACAAACTGTTTCAAAAAATACAGGAAGAGGAAATGCTGCCCAACTCATTTTGTAAGACCAACACTATTTTAATACCAAAATGAGATAAAGATATTTCAAGAAAGAAAATTATAAACCATTCTCTCTCAGAAACATAAAGGCAAAAATTCTTTAAAAATATATATTAGCAGGTAAAATCCAAGAATATGCCAAAAAACAAAAAAAAAAATCACGCTCAAGTGGAGTTTATCTCAGGAATGCAGGGATGATTTCAGATAACAAGTTAAATAAATGCTAGTCACCATATTATAATAAAGAAGTTTCCTAACTGGCTCACCCACTGCTGCATTTATCCATGTGCATGCTTGCATACATGCCTGCCCGTCCCCAAAACACATACACACACACACGTACACACACACACTTCACAATCTATGTACAGACATTAGAGGGAATAAAAGAGAAAAGAATCACTGAAGTCATGAGTTACTGGCCTGCAATTTCCTCTCACTCCCCAAAGCCAAGTGAGGACTCCAGGAGATTCAATAAGGGGCGTCTCATGGAAGACCAATGATGACCTTTTCTGATGAAATTGTGAATATAATGACTTGGCAGAAAAATAAGCATTACTTTTTATAATATCTTTCTGTCTTCTGTGAGGCCCTTTGTTTGGTTAGCACCAGTGATAGATGTGGAGAGACAAAGATTTAGAAGTTGGGACAGGATTAAATAATAAAGGGTGGAGCCATTTGACATGTGAAGGGTGAGAATAAGGGGAGGAATTTAGTAGGAAGAAGATGAAGATGGCAATTTGAAGCTGTGTGGGGAAAGGGAAAAAAAAAAAACCCCAAAAACTGTGATGATGGTTGAACAATCAGATTTTAAGGGAAAGACATGACTGACGAAGCTTATTCATGGATTTGCTCCTCTTCCTTCAGCACCAAGTATCTGTGAAACTTACACTGCTCACTAATGTAGGGAGATTTGAGGAGCTGCTGAGTTCGTGTCACGGACATGTATATACGTAAGTATATACATATATTTTCTTTTCATCAACTTATACAATTCTGAAATTCCAGGATAAAGTCATACAATTTGGCCCCCAATTGTGACCTTTAACAAACATTTATTGAATAAAGGACACCCTAACAATGAACCATATTCCCCCTCAAGACCTTATCATAGCTGAGTTCTTATTTGGACATCAGTATAAATGCTCCTCTTTAGTGATGCTATAGAAAACAGCTGCATACACCCTAGGAACTCTCTGGAATATCACTTATTTAATCATTTTCACAATATTAATCACCGCCTGAAATTATCTCGTTCATGTATTTGGTTACTGGTCCATCCCCTCTCTCCCCTCATTGTCATGTAAACTTTATGAGAGTGGGGACCTGGTATGTCTTTCTCACTGTTCTACTCCTAGTCCCTACTAAAGTACTTGGTACATAATAGGTGAGCATTAAATATCTGTTGAATAAAGGAAAGGATAAATGAATAGATTCAACAGATATGTTGAAAATATTATACTCTCTATTCAGAGAGGTTCTTAACATGCAAATTAGGACACATGGAGGGGAAATTATATCCAGAAGGAGGTACTTGAATCAACAAATTGGTATTCCTTCTGGAATTCTAATCAAATTTTTCAGTTTTAGAACTAATTAGTTTGCATAACAATTATGAAAGATAGAATTAATAATCTCAAAAGATAATTACATTCAAATCTATTTATAAAGAAACAACATATTTTAAAAAGTAAAAAAAAAAATAAGAAATTAAATTATATCTTGGTTTGAAAGACAGACTCTCAGCTAAAGGTTTATGTCTCTTCATTAGTAAGGAAGCAGGTACTACTCTCACTGGTTTCATATCTCACACACAAAAAATAAATAAGTGGAAAGAACTCTTCTAGCTCATCTATTAGTCCTTAACTGAAATCAAAGTCCTCTGGCTTGTGTCCAGAAACCTCATCAAGATCCTACTTAGTGCAACGTCTATAAAAGATCTACGTAGAGTGGATGAGTTCAACTCAAAGTCACGGAGAACACTATTTGGTCTCCAGCCATGGTCTCCACCTTAGTATTAACCAAAGCCCCTGAAATAAACACTGAGATTCAGAACCACTTGTAAAGAGCCTTTCAGAAATCTCCTTTGCCCTGCTGTGTCTCATTCCACGCCTGTCTGCACCTTAGCCAGCACTGTATCTATTCTAACTGAATGGTTCTTAAAATGATGAAGTAGAACACCAGCTAATCATAAGTTCCTTGACTGTGAATACTTCTGTTTGCAGAGAATGCAAGACTAACTGAGCTGATCAATATTATAGTCTCAACTGCATTACACCTGACAGTATAATGCTGCTAACTGGTCTACAGAAGCATCACTCTAAGTGTTAAGTAACACGAAGAATATGTCTGTCACAATTATAAGTTGGAATTCACACTGTGCGGGGTGTTATTCAAAGCCACAGGAACTGCATTCTTATACAACTGTAAATCACAATTTTATTTTAGAACAGGGACTCTGCTTTTTGACTAGCTTTAGAAAGAACATGACATAATGTGAAAATGGACATTTAATAAATACTCCTTTCTGCACCTGCACACAGGGAGCAGGTAATAAATGCTGCTGTATGACTTGATAATGATGATGCCTGGCACAGTGGAGAGACAATTAAGGATGTTCTTTGAATCACGATGAGACAAGCAGTACACACATGGATTTTTCTCCTTTGTCAGTTCTCCCCAAATAGTTCTGAACAAAAGCAAAATGTGCTCCCGCCATAGCAGAAACCTAAGACACCAACAGAACCTTTCTTGTTGCTCTGAGTTTCATCTTGATAATAGATATTTATATATCACTTAATATTCACAAGGCACTGTTCTAAGTGTTACATATACTTGTTTAATCCTCAAAGCCACCCTAATAAATAATAATGATAATAATAATGTGCTATTATGATTCCTGCTTTTACAGATGAACAAAAAACAGAGGTAAGTATCTTGTCCAAGGTCACCTTCCCATTCCAGTAGCTTTCACTTTTGGCCTCTTACATATAGTGCTGCAGTGAATATTCATGTATATATACACATATACATATGAATATATTCTCTCACTTTACATTCTTATTTCTTTCAAGGTAATGTGCCTTTAAATAAGAATTCTTCCAACACATTTACTGAAGTTTAGGAGTCTGCAAAATAAAGGGAGTCATCTCTGAGAAACTCGATCAGTTGAAAGAAGCTTTTCTTTGAGGTGCAAAACTTGTAGGTTTAACAGCAACAAGCCACAGGCCCTGCATTAATTCTGACAATAGTGCCACTCTCAATTAAGTAACTACCGATACCCTAGGCACTGCTTCATGCTTCGTTCCTTTAAACCTTTTTTTAAAAAATGAGGGCTTCCCTGGTGGCGCAGTGGTTGAGAATCTGCCTGCTAATGCAGGGGACACGGGTTCGAGCCCTGGTCTGGGAAGATCCCACATGCCGCGGAGCAACTAGGCCCGTGAGCCACAACTGCTGAGCCTGCGCGTCTGGAGCCCGTGCTCCGCAACAAGAGAGGCCGCGATAGTGAGAGGCCCGCGCACCGCGATGAAGAGTGGCCCCCGCTCGCCGCAACTGGAGAAAGCCCTCGCACAGAAACGAAGACCCAACACAGCCAAAAATAAATAAATAAATAATTAAAAAAACAAAAAACAAAACAAAAAAACAAAAAACAAACAAACAAAAAAATGAACTTTAAATAGATAATATTCACATCAGCTTTGTGGCGAAATATCTTCCCAAATGTATGCAGGGAAAATGATATAGAGATGGATCCTGAGTTGAGGAAGCATATCCATGGCACAGTTAGGGAAGCAATTCAGACTGGATTCCTGAGAAGCAGAGAGCTAAATTCTTTGGACATCTTTTATTTACCCCTATCGGATTGCATCCCATTTTACCTATTTTTTGTGATCTTTTTAAATATCGAGAAACATTATCTTGGAAAATAACTTTGCCATCTTTATAAGGAGACAACTTTCTGAAATATATACAAATGTTTGTGATTCACTGAATGAGACATTTTACTATGTATTTATGGCCACCACTCTACTTCCCTATGTAATTGTTAAATCTGTGTTACATACAAATATATATTTGGCAATTTGAGCCATAGCTTTTATTTTTATGTAAATCAGGAAGGAAACTTTATCTATTTTAATTTTTTTACCTTTTGACCCCTTTCGCCCATCTTGTCCAACCCGCACCCTCTCACCTCTGACAACCACCAATCTGTTCCCTGTATCAATAAGCTTGTTTTTTTTGTTTGTTTGCTTAGATTCCACAGATAAGAGAAATCATAAAGTATTTGCTTTCCTGTATGACTTACTTCAGTTAGCATAATGCCCTCGAGGTCCATCCATGTTGTCGCAAATGGCAAGATTCCCTTCTTTCTTATGACTGAATAATATAAATATTCCATATATATATATATACACACACCACAATTTCTTTATTCATTCATCCATTAATGAACACTCAGGTTGTTTCCATGTCTTGGTTATTGTAAATAATGCTACAACGAACATGCGGGTGCACATATCTTTTCCAGTTTAGTGTTTTTGTTTGCTTTGGATAAATACCCAGAAGTGGGATTGTTGGATCATATGGTAGTTCTATTTTTAATTTTTTGAGGAACCCCCATACTGTTTTCCATAATGTCTGCACCAATTTACATTTCCACCAGTGCACTAGGGTTCCTTTTCTCCACATCCTTGCCAACATTTCTTATTTATTGTCTTTTTGATAATAGCCATTCAAAGACACGTGAGGTGATATCTCACTGTTGTTTTTTGATTTGCATTAACCTGATGATTAATGATGTTGAGCATCTTTTCATATACCTATTGGCCATCTGCATGTCTTCTTTGGAAAAATGTTTATTCAGACCTTCTGCCCATTTTTTAATCAGATTGTTTGATTTTTTTGCCATTGAGTTGTATGGGTTCTTTATAATTTTGGGGTATTAGCCCTTTATTAGATATATGATTTGCAAATATTTTCTCTCATTCAGTAGGGTTGCCTTTATAATTTGTTGATGATTTCCTTTGCTGTGCAGAAGCTTTTTAGTATGATATAGTCCCATTTATTTTTGTTTTTGTTGCTTTTGCTTTTGGTATTAGATTCAAAACGTCATCACCAAGAACTATGTCAAGAAGATTACCACCTATATTTTCTTCTAGGAATTTTATGGATTCTGGTTTTACGATCAAGTCTTTAATCCTTTTGAGTTAATTTTTGTGTATGATGTGAGATAGTGGCCGAATATTTTAAGTTGAATAAGTAACTTAGATATATTTTTCCACAGAGCTAATTAAGATATCTCTAGGTTTATAGTGTGATGCCAGTTACATGTTGAACATATCAGAGAAACACAATAGTATAGTGAGGTACTGAACTACCTAGGTTCAAATCCTGGCTTGATATTCACTGCAGATTTTAACAACCTGAACAAAATTAAAAGTTGGAAGAAAACAGAAAAAGAAGAAACCCAATCTGTAGTTTCGTTGTACGATTATAAATGATCTAAGTGGCCAGCACAACGTATGGCATAGCAGCAGGATCGTGATTTGATGATAGTGATGGTGATGGTGATGGTGATGGTGATGGTGATGGTGATGGTGACAAGACGATGCTATATTAAGCCAAGCCAACCTGCTTTATAAGCACCTATATGGGCTACATACTCTCCTGGGTGCTGACAACATGGGAGTATATAAAGTAGACATCTTTCCATACCTGACGGAATTTACTGTTAAACTGCGCAAAGCTTCATAAGATTAGGTAATGAAAGCTAGTGATTTTTGAGTTGGACTTTCATAGAAAAAGAACATTTGAAGGAAGATTTTGAAGATGAAAACAGGAATGACTTCCAAAAACTTTTTATGTTTTATCACGTTTGTTGTATGCCTCATGCAAATATTTGTGGGCCTTGGAGTAAATTTAACCTAATCTTAAGGAGTATTTATCCCTTTTCAGTTTTAATGTGTTTTTTATGTAATTTATCCAATTAATGAGAGTAAAAAATATAAAATAAATACTAAATATAATTTAAGGAAATCAATTCATTTCCAAAAGACAGCTAAATAGTTATTAGATATCAAAGCAGAAAACGGAGAAGTAAAATATAATGCTAACTTTAGTTGCTGTAATATATCATATAATTGTATTGTATTTTTTCTATTTTGAATTAAGATTAGTTATATCAATGAATTTTTTACACTATGAAGCAACAATGATCATAAATGTTTTTTTAAGAGATTATTCCAGTAATTTTTGCTACATGAAATCTCTGATTACTACTTTGCCTTGGGTACTTTTTATGTTTTGTTTATAAAGCTCATAAAATAACTTAAATGAAAAAAATGAACAGAATGAAAAGCCTGAAGGGCTGACAGAAGAGCTATGGTTCTTAATCTATAAGATCTATATTCCATATCTAAAAAAATAATTTATGACAATTTCTTTGTATGGAAGAAAAATTTTATAATGTTTAGATCTATTAAGAGAAAGAATGATTTCCTAGGGTTTGAAGTTATAAGAATAATGAAGAAGAGATATATCATCCCTCTGTCTTCTATCATGTGTAAAGTGAGTTTTTAAAATGGCAAGATATTCTATCTAAAACCATTAAAGATATTTCCAAAATCTTGCACTAACTTTAGATATATTACCTATTATATAGTGATTTTACAAAAAAAAAATGTAAAGGGAGATTTATCCTTTTACTAGATCAGGTAGTTGGATAGCTGTCTTCATTAGTGATTTAAGTGTAATCTTGCCTGAAGTAGATAATAGAACTAAATCACCTCTTGTGATGTCTTTCAGTAATGTTTTTCTATGACAACTTCCAATACTTGGAAAGTAAGCACATTCTTAATGCAATAATCAGCATTTATAACTGAAAGGAATTCTAGAAATCATCTAGTTCGGGGGGTCAGCAAACTACTGCCCACTTCCTGGTTTTGTTAATAAATTTTATTATAACACAGACACTTTCATGCTCATTCACTCATTTGTTTAATTGTCTCTGGCTGCTTTTGCACTACAATGGCAGAGTTGAGTACAACTCAGTTGCAACTGAGAACATAAGGCCCACAAAGCAAAAATATACTTTCTAGCCCTTACAGAAAGAGCTGTTGACCCCGGATCTAGTTCATCTACCTCATTTTACATGAAGCAGCTGAACTCCTGAGAAAAAAAGTTACTTACCCATGCTTACCCAGACAGTAAAGAATGAATTTAAATACAGGTCTTCTGTTTCCAAATTCACTGAAGGCCTCATTATATTATCCTGCCACTCATGATATAAAATAATGCTTGATATTCTCTGGTATTATTGATACGATGACATAATCCCTTCTAAACAGAATTTTCTATACTGGTAAGTGTACTCCTTTGTCCATCTTATTCTTTACCCTTAAAAATAAGGGAAGCTTTGAAAAGACAGGTAACTAAAACAACACCCATACTTTTTGGTCTTTAAGTTGTATTTCTACATAAGGAAAACAATGTGATAGTAACAGATCACACATATTATTGGCTTCCCATTGTCAATCAAGTTTTTATTTTCCCTGACTCCAAATTTTTGCCCATTACTGCTATCCAAGTAGTATGCCATGTGAAGACACCATTAAGTAGGATGCCTTCTAGTATCTTCAGGAAATAAACAGATGGTCCATTCCTCAAAGATTTAAGGTAGAGATGGTGTGGGTTTAGGGTTAGGGGTGAGAGGATGGCAGGCAGGTTACCTTGGATGAAATTTACAGTGGTGTTTACTCCACACCGCCTGCCTGTTTACAATGTGTATACACACACACACACACACATATGACTGTTAAAGCACCATATGAAATATTACATATCTTTTCAAACTCCAAAAACATGATATGATACGTTCATTGTCTTTATCATGGTGATTATATGTAAATTATACCTCAATTTAAAAAAAGAAGAAAAAAACCCAAAAATCATGGGATTAATACTCTTTTATCAAGAAAGGAGAAGAAAACATAAACCAGCCATTTCCTGTTAAATTATACCTTTGGTTATTATTGTTGCTGAACTCAAAATAAACAGTGACCTTATTTCTTATTTTGCAGTGATAAACATTTTGATGTTTATGCTTTAAATCAGATGCAAAAACAAGTTATCAACTGTTGATATCCAATATTATGTAATCATCTGGTACTGTTGTATTAATGATTCTGGTTTAGCGCAGAAAATTTCAGTTCCAAAAGGTACTTATGTAAATGAACTCTGTGCACAAATGTAAAAATGTAGAAACATGAGAAGTGCAGTACAATAAATAAAGTATAGCAGGACAGAATGGGCCTAGAGTATATTTTTCTCAGTGTGAGTTTAATGAAACTATTTTTTTTTTATTATTTTTTATACATCAGATTCTTCTTAGTCATCAATTTCATACACATCAGTGTATACATCTCAAACCCAATCGCCCAATTCAGCACACCACCATCCCCACCCCACCGCTGTTTTCCCCCCTTGGTGTCCATACGTTTGTTCTCTACAACTGTGTCTCAACTTCTGCCTTGCAAACCGGTTCATCTGTACCATTTTTCTAGGTTCCACATACATGCATTAATATATGATATTTGTTTTTCTCTTTCTGACTTACTTCACTCTGTATGACAGTCTCTAGACCATCCAAGTCTCAACAAATGACTCAATTTCGTTCCTTTTTATGGCTGAGTAATATTCCATTGTATATATGTACCACAACTTCTTTATCCATTCATCTGTCGATGGGCATTTAGGTTGCTTCCATGATCTGGCTATTGTAAATAGTGCTGCAATGAACATTGGGGTGCATGTGGCTTTTTGCATTATGGTTTTCTCTGGGTATATGCCCAGTAGTGGGATTGCTGGATCATATGGTAATTCTATTTTTAGTTTTTTAAGGAACCTCCACACTGTTCTCCATAGTGGTTGCATCAATTTACATTCGCACCAACAGTGCAAGAGGGTTCCCTTTTCTCCACACCCTCTCCAGCATTTGTTGTTTGTAGATTTTCTGATGATGCCCATTCTAACTGGTGTGAGGTGATACCTCATTGTAGTTTTGATTTGCATTTCTCTAATAATTAGTGATGTTGAGCAGCTTTTCATGTGCTGCTTGGCCATCTGTATGTCTTCTTTGGAGAAATGTCTATTTAGGTCTTCTGCCCATATTGGATTGGGTTGTTTGTTTCTTTAATATTGAGCTGCATGAGCTGTTTATATATTTTGGAGATTAATCTGTTGATTCGTTTGCAAATATTTTCTCCCATTCTGAGGGTTGTCTTTTCGTCTTGTTTATGGTTTCCTTTGCTGTGCAAAAGCTTTAAGTTTCATTAGGTCCCAATTCTTTATTTTTGTTTTTATTTCCATTACTCTAGAAGATGGATCAAAAAGATCTTGCTGTGATTTATGTCAAAGAGTGTTCTTCCTATGTTTTCCTCTAAGAGTTTTATAGTGTCCGGTCTTACATTTAGGTCTCGAATCTATTTTGAGTTTATTGTTGTGTATGGTGTTAGGGAGTGTTCTAATTTCATTCTTTTACATGTAGCTGTCCAGTTTTCCCAGCACCACTTATTGAAGAGACTGCCTTTTCCCCCTTTTATATCCTTGCCTCCTTTGTCACAGATTAGTTGACCATAGGTGCGTGGGTTTATCTCTGGGCTTTCTATCTTGTTCCATTGATCTCTGTTTCTGTTTTTGTGCCAGTATCATATTGTCTTGATTACTGTGGCTTTGTAGTATAGTCTGAAGTCAGGGAGTCTGATTCCTCCAGCTCCATTTTTTTCCCTCAAGACTGCTTTGGCTATTCAGGGTCTTTTGTGTCTCCACACAAAATTTAAGATTATTTGTTCTAGCTCCGTAAAAAATGCCATTGGTAATTTGATAGGGATTGCATTGAATCTGTAGATTGCTTTGGTAGTATATTCGTTTTCACAATATTGATTCTTCCAGTCCAAGAACATGGTATATCTCTCCATCAGTTAGTATCATCTTTAATTTCTTTCATCTGTGTCCTATAGTTTTCTTCATACAGGTCTTTTGTCTCCTTAGGTAGGTTTATTCCTAGGTATTTTATTCTTTTTGTTGCAATGGTAAATGGGAGTGTTTCCTTAATTTCTCTTTCAGATTTTTCATCATTAGTGTATAGGAATGCAAGAGGTTTCTGTGCATTAATTTTGTATCCTGCAACTTTACTAAATTCATTGATTAGCTCTAGTAGTTTTCTGGTGGCATCTTTAGGATTTTCTATGTATAGTATCATGTCATCTGCAAACAGTGACTTCTTCAGAAGTAAACAGTTTTACTTCTTCCTTTCCAATTTGTATTCCTTTTATTTCTTTTTCTTCTCTGATTGCCGTGGTTAGGACTTCCAAGACTATGTTGAATACTACTGGTAAGTGTGGACATCCTGGTCTCGTTCCTGATCTTAGAGGAAATGCTTTCAGTTTTTCACCATTGAGAATGATGTTTGCTGTGGGTTTGTCACATATGGCCTTTATTATGTTGACATACGTTCCCTCTATGCCCACTTTCTGGAGAGTTTTTATCATAAATGGGTGCTGAATTTTGTCAAAAGCTTTTTCTGCATCTATTGAGATGATCATATGGTTTTTATTCTTCAATTTGTTAATATGGTGTATCACACTGATTGATTTGCGTATATTGAAGAATCCTTGCATCCCTAGGATAAATCCCACTTGATCAAGGTGTATGATCCTTTTAATGTGTTGTTGGATTCTGTTTGCTAGTATTTTGTTGAGAATTTTTGCATCTATATTCATCAGTGATATTGGTCTGTAGTTTTCTTTGTAGTATCTTTGTCTGGTTTTGGTATCAGGGTGATGGTGGCCTCATAGAATGAGTTTGGGAGTGTTCCTTCCTCTGCAATGTTTTGGAAGAGTTTGAGAAGGATGGGTGTTAGCTCTTCTCTAAATGTTTGATAGAATTCACCTGTGAAGCCATCTGGTCCTGGACTTTTGTTTGTTGGAAGATTTTTAATCAGTTTCAATTTCATTCCTTGTGATTGGTCTGTGCATATTTTCTATTTCTTGCTGGTTCAGTCTTGGAAGGTTATACCTTTCAAAGAATTTGTCCATTTCTTCCAGGTTGTCCACTTTATTGGCATAGAGTTGCTTGTAGTAGCCTCTTAGGATGCTTTGTATTTCTGTGGTGTCTGTTGTAACTTCTCCTTTTTCATTTCTAATTTTGTTGATTTGAGTCCTCTCCCTCTTTTTCTTGATGAGTCTGGCTAATGGTTTATCAATTTTGTTTATCTTCTCAAAGAACCAGGTTTTAGTTTCATTGATCTTTCCTATTGTTTTCTTTGTTTCTATTTCATTTATTTCTGCTCTGACTGATCTTTATGATTTCTTTCCTTCTGCTAACTTTGGGTTTTGTTTGTTCTTCTTTCTCTAGTTCCCTTAGGTGTAAGGTTAGATTTTTTATTTGAGATATTTCTTGTTTCTTGAGGTAGGCTTGTACAGCTATAAACTTCCTTCTTAGAACTGCTTTTGCTGCATCCCATAGGTTTTGGGTTGTCGTGTTTTCATTGTCATTTGTCTCTAGGTATTTTTTGATTTCCTCTTTGATTTTTTCAGTGATCTGTTGGTTATTTAGTAATGTATTGTTTAGCCTCCAAGTGTTTGTGTTTTTTACGGTTGTTTTTCCCTGTAATTCATTTCTAATCTCATAGCATGGTGGTCAGAAAAGATGCTTGATATGATTTCAATTTTCTTAAATTTACTGAGGCTAGATTTGTGACCCAAGATGTGATCTATCCTGGACAATGTTCCATGCACACTTGAAAAGAAAGTGTAATCTGCTGTTTTTGGATGGAATGTCCTATAAATATCAATTAAATCTATCTGGTCTATTGTGTCATTTAAAGCTTCTGTTTCCTTATTTATTTTCATTTTGGATGATCTGTCCATTGGTGTAAGTGAAGTGTTAAAGTCCCCCACTCTTACTGTGTTACTGTCGACTTCCTCTTTTATAGCTGTTAGCAGTTGCCTTATGTATTGAGGTGTTCCTATGTTGGGTGCATATATATTTATAATTGTTATATCTTCTTCTTGGATTTATCCCTTGATCATTACGTAGTGTCCTTCCTTGTCTCTTGTAACATTCTTTATTTTACAGTCTATTTTATCTAATATGAGTATAGCTACTCCAGCTTTCTTTTTATTTCCATTTGCATGGAATATCTTTTTCCATCCCCTCACTTTCAGTCTGTATGTGTCCCTAGGTCTGAAGTGGGTCTCTTGTAGACAGCATATATATGGGTCTTGTTTTTGTATCCATTCAGCAAGCCTGTGTCTTTTGGTTGGAGCATTTAATCCATTCACGTTTAAGGTAATTATTGATATGTATGTTCCTATGACCATTTTCTTAATTGTTTTGGGTTTGTTTTTGTAGGTCCTTTTCTTCTCTTGTGTTTCCCACCTAGAGAAGTTCCTTTAGTATTTGTTGTAGAGCTGGTTTGGTGGTGCTGAATTCTCTTAGCTTTTGCTTGTCTGTAAAGCTTTTGATTTCTCTGTCGAGTCTGAATGTGATCCTTGCCGGGTAGAGTAATCTTGGTTGCAGGGTCTTCCCTTTCATCACTTTAAGTATATCATGCCACTCCCTTCTGGCTTATAGAGTTTCTGCTGAGAAATCAGCTGTTAACCTTATGGGAGTTCCCTTGTATGTTATTTGTCATTTTTCCCTTGCTGCTTTCAATAATTTTTCTTTGTCTTTAATTTTTGCCAATTTGATTACTATGTGTCTCGGCGTGCTTCTCCTTGGGTTTATCCTGTATGGGACTCGCTGTGCTTCCTGGACTTGGGTGGCTATTTCCTTTCCCATGTTAGGGAAGTTTTCGACTATAATCTCTTCAAATATTTTCTCTGGTCCTCTCTCTCTCTCTTCTCCTTCTGGGACCCCTATAATGCGAATGTTGTTGCATTTAATGTTGTCCCAGAGGTCTCTTAGGCTGTCTTCATTTCTTTTCATTCTTTTTTCTTTATTCTGTTCCATGACAGTGAATTCCACCATTCTGTCTTCCAGGTCACTTATCCATTCTTCTGCCTCAGTTATTCTGCTATTGATTCCTTCTAGTGTAGTTTTCATTTCAGTTATTGTATGGTTCATCTCTGTTTGTTTGTTCTTTAATTCTTCTAGGTCTTTGTTAAACATTTCTTGCATCTTCTCGATCTTTGCCTCCATTCTTATTCCGAGGTCCTGGATCATCTTCACTATCATTATTCTGAATTCTTTTTCTGGAAGGTTGCCTATCTCCACTTCATTTAGTTGTTTTTCTGGGGTTTTATCTTGTTCCTTCATCTGGTACATAGCCATCTGCCTTTTCATCTTGTCTATCTTTCTGTGAATGTGGTTTTTGTTCCACAGGCTGCAGGATTGTAGTTCTTCTTGCTTCTGCTGTCTGCCTTCTGGTGGATGAGGCTATGTAAGAGGCTTGTGTAAGTTTCCTGATGGGAGGGACTGGTGGTGGGTAGAGTTGACTGTTGCTCTGGTGGGCAGAGCTCAGTCTTAATAAAATTATTTCCTTTCAAGAATCCAAACTCTGCTTTAATTAGGATATTAAAGATATCAGACTTACCAAAATTTTAACCTCACGCAAATGCTGGAACTGATGTTCTTTCTGTTTCTAAAATAATCAAGAGTCTCCTTTAGAGGGAAATAATACTTGCTTAGTTAGGCTGTACATCGCATGCCTAGTGAAAAGATTTAAGTTTCCTTGGTAATTGCCTAATTTGTCAGCTTCTCTTTCTATATTTGCTCTCAAGAGATTAGTGTCGACTTCTGAGAAGGAGTGCAAGCTGCTCTTAGAACCATCTTTTATATCCCACAATCACTGTTGGTAAAATAGGACGATGTCAAGGGATTTTATGACATGTAATTCTTCAACATGCACAATAAATGAAAAGAATAATTTATATTTCATACATCTCTAATCATAGTATGGTAAAATGAAGAAGGAAGATCATATCATTGAAGTTACAAATTATGTATAATCCCATCCAGAGACAGAACTTTTGTTGAGGATAAGTTTATGGCTAATTAACTCTGTTGTGTGTAGTAATATTTTCATGGTCTTACTGTTCATACATTTTAAATTATGCATGAATTGATTATATATATATTTCTAAATAACTATTTTTTAAAACAAAAGCATGAATGACCCAATATATCTTGGGATAAATATGTAAACTACAATTAGTTTCTTCTTGGCCTTATGGAGAGCTATTTTTTTAAAATTCTTAAACAGAAGTTACTCAAATTATAATGTAATTATAAAAATCAAACAGTTATCTTTTAATATATTTTAAAATTTCAGCAATTAGTTAGCTATATACATCCAATTTTATCTCCTTTTCTGTTTTAAAATCTGAAATAATATCTTATATATATGCACATTCAAGAATAAATTTTAGGGACTTCCCTGGTGGCACAGTGGTTAGGAATCCACCTGCCAATGCAGGGGACACGGGTTCAAGCCCTGGTCTGGGAAGATCCCACATGTTGCAGAGCAACTAAGCCTGTGCACCACAACTACTGAGCCTGCGCTCTAGAGCCCGTGAGCCACAACTATTGAAGCCCACATGCCTAGAGTCCGTGCTCCACAATAAGAGAAGCCACTGCAATGAAAAGGCCGCGCACCGCAACAAAGAGTAGCCCCCGCTTGCCGCAACTGGAGAAAGCCCGCGCACAGCGAAGAAGACCCAAGATAGCCAAAAATAAATTAATAAATAAATTTATTTTTTAAAAAAAGAATAAATTTTAAACTCTTCTCATGTCATTTATTCCTCTAGAATTTAGCATGATAAAGGTTTTTGATTAAAAAAGAAGAACTGCATACTTCTCCACTCTTGAAATGTACTCCTGAATCAACATTAGTTGTCTTGAAGTATATTCAAGTCCTTAAACAAGCGTGACTGGGTCTGTGTCGGGTGCTGTGGAGTTTCATTTGCTTTGATTTTATTATAAAGTAGGTAGTATAATATTGTAAACTGTACAGAAGGTCACAGAGTGAAAAGTTCCAGTTTCCCAATGTACTCCTCCACCCAATCTCCCCCTTCAGAAATAACCACTGTTAGGAATTTTTTGTGTATTGTTTTGAGTTATTTTCTGTGCATATACATGTGGGTTTTGAAGTGCCAAGCCCTGTAGAGAACAGGTGAGAGCTAGGGCTTAATGTAGAATATTTTAGGTAAACAGAAGGTGAGATTCAGTTTAGTAAAGCACAATCACTGGACACCTCCCGTGTGCAAACTGTTGTAATAAAATGTATAGACGACATGGGAGGGTGCAAAAATGGAGAGATCACACTGGCCCTGCCTTCCATGAGTGTGTATTTCTGTAATGTACAAAGATAAACACCACTATTGTAAAACAATGCTGAGTGCTACACGGTATTAAAAAATGTGTTATGGGAGAACAAAAGTGAGAGGATTAATTCTACTTTGATGAGTTTGTTTGAATTAATCATGTGGTCAGGGAGACTGACACTGCATAACGTATTTAGAGAAAGAAAATAGCCTGGCATGGCTCAAGTTTAGCGTGCATGAATGGGTGTGGCAATTAATAAGGTGGAAAGGTAGGTGGAGGTCAGTTTTGGATTTTATACAGTAAACAAAATGGTGATATTAATGGTTATTTAAAATTAAGACTATCGGAGGACTTCCCTGGTGACACAGTGGTTAAGAATCCACCTGCCAATGCAGGGGACACAGGTTTGAGCCCTGGTCTGGGAAGATCCCACATGCCGTGGAGCAACTAAGCCCATGCGCCACAACTACTGACCCTGCGCTCTAAAGCCTGCGAGCCACAACTACTGAGTCCACGTGCCACAACTACTGAAGCCCGTGCGCCTAGAGCCTGTGCTCCACAACAAGAGAAGCCACCGCCATGAGAAGCCCACGCACCACAACGAAGAATATCCCCCACTCACTGCAACTAGAGAAAGCCTGCGCAGCAAGACCCAATGCAGCCATAAATAAATAAAAAATCAATCAATCAATAGATTTATTAAAAAAAAAAAAAGACTATCGGGAATTCCCTGGCAGTCCAATAGTTAGGACTCCTCACTTTCACTGCCGAGGGCCTGGGTTCGATCCTGGTCGGGGAACTAGGATCCCAACAAGCTGCATGGTGCAGCCACAAACCAAACTAAATCAAAGCAAGATAAAAATAAATTTTAAAAAATAAAAATAAAAACAGACTATCAATTTCAGATATGTATTCTAGAAAAAATATATATCCAGTGGAAAGAAGAATGAATCAGAGATGGAAAAGATTAAGATGAGTAAAATAAGAACTTATTGTGATCCTCCAGGCAAGACTTTAAAAAGGGCTCATCTCATAAAAATGGTAAGATTGAACTGAGAGACATTTCAAAGAGGAGGGCTGACTTGAATATGGGGTTTAAACATTTGAATTTGAGGTATGAAATAGCAGGAAATTGGGGAAGCTGCAATATTTCTTGCTTGACTGATTGTGTGGCTATTGAAGTTATTAATTAAGAAAGGGAATATAAAAGTAGCTGGTCAAGAATGGTGAGGAATAAAGAACTTGGCTTTATGAAAATACTGAATTTGAATTGTCTGTGGGGCCCTCACAAAAATTATTTCAGAAGCAAAGTCTGAGACATTTAAGTGAATTGAATAGGAAAACTCAGAGCCATAAATTTGAAGATGGTTTGCATATAGTTGATATCACCCAGCAAGATATTTTAAATTGAAGGTCCAAGAGATAAACACATCCACCAGGCAGGAAATGCTGAAGAAGAAAGAAGAGAAGGACACAGAAGGATCCATAAAGGAAGGGAAATAGCAAACAGATCCTACATGCACCCAGGCCTCTCAGAAGCTCTTATCTCAGCACCACTTCTGCTCCTGGGATAGCTCCAAAGCTTTCTCTTGTTATTTTTCTCTGGGCTTTGATGATTGGTCTATCTGGCCCACTTCTTTGTTATCAGCACTCAGACATTCATCTTTCAGATACACTAAGAATGAATTTTAGTTAGTTTCTCTTTTCCCTTCTGTCCTTAATAGTTAGAATTTATTTTGAGTTTAAAACAATTTTTACTAATAAATACTACATGAAAATAGAAAGGGATTTTTAAAAATAAAAACAATAAGAAAATTATAAAAATTAAATGGAATCTTAAATTGCTTTACCTTACTATTCATGTTCTTTGACATACCAAGAAACTAAAACTGATGGTTCTTAGCAACCTCACTGATTCCATTTTTATGTGTTTCTTCTTTGCATCAGCCTTTTCTAAAACTCCAATTATCTTTTTTTTCCAGGGCTGTTGTTCTGAATCTTTTCCAAATCCTCTGACTATATTCTTCCCTATTCAGTACACTTTAAAAGTCCCAAAATAAGTCTCAATGTTCAGCAACTGGACCCACCTGTGAGATTCATTTTTATCTCAGGATTATCACATAATCAGTGTTTTGTTGCTTAATGTAGGAAAATGCCTTGTGTTACTGCTGACTTAGGTGACAGGAACAGATACAGAGTACAGGATGGAGTAGCAGAGACTTTTTTCTTCTCCGTGTTTTATTCCAGTGTCAACAATAAACATTTACTGTCTGTGTTCCGTGCAGAATACTGAGAAATAAAAGGAAATGTCACTTATATTTTCTGTTCTCAAAAAACTCATTAAAGAACAGCTTTGCAAACCATCGGAAAGAAAAGAGTTAACCTAAAAAGAGAAAATTATCTGCATAACAACTTAGCATATACTAAAAGAGATATCACAAAACTATGCAGAATGGAAGGGGTATTTAACAAGTATTGTTTGAATTAGTGCTTTGCAATTTGGGGTGGGGGGGATCAATTTAGAACCATACTTCACACCATAAACCAAAAATAACTCTATTTAAAGTGTTTTAAAGATAGTTGCAGATAGACTACCATTGTTTCCCCAAATCTCCACCTGAGTTTTTATTTCATAAACTAATAAAAGCATCAATAGATTTGAGGATAACAACAAAAAAGAGATTTTTATGTTTAAAAAACCCACACAAATTAGAAAAATAACAAAAAAAAAAAATTTAAAATTCATTAGTTAAATGGAAAAGAGATATGAACATGCAATTCACAAAAGAGACAGCACATTTTAACTAAATATTGGCTTTAAAATGTGGGAAAGTTGAAACTTGATAAATACGAAAAGTTTTACATTAAAACAGCACTGAAGTAGAATCACTTTCACATATTGCTGGTAACATCCTAAATTTCTGCAACCATTTGGAAAACAATTTGGCAACATGAATTAAAAGTCTTTATACTATTTAAGTCAGTAATTCTATCTCAGAACAAGCATAGAACATATTCTCAGGAAATAAATTGTAAATTATGATTAATTCACTTCATGTAGCATCCATTAAAAACTATAAGATCTGTAGAAATAGGGTAAAATCTTTATAATTACAAGTGGAAAAGCATGATATAAAATTTCACAAAGTAATTGCTTCTAGGTAAAATTTATGAGTTCACTTGAAATACAATGTACAAAGTGCACAAATGTGTATTAGTCGTATCTCAAGAGTGCTCTCCAGGCCAACTGGGGCAGTTCTACGTCAGCCTGCAGGTCGCAGGACTAGGCTCTAGGCTCTAGGTTTGGTTCTGCTCCCTTTGTCTCTTTCAGGGTCAAGGCAGAAGGGAAGTCGCTATTATGGCATGCTCTATGCACAGTGCTACTAATATTGTGTTGGCCAAATGAAGTTATGGGGTCAAGCCCAACATCAGAGGAAAGGAGAAATATACTTTTATTTTAAATCATACTTCCTTTTATTGTTAAGTCATAAAGAGGTATCAAAATTGAAAGCAAAAATTACAGGGTAAGACTTAACATAACTACTAAGGGTGTCAAAGGAAGTGAAAATGGGACTGGGCGCAGGACAGTATCAATTAACGAACATGGAAAGGACAAGGATGGGGAGAGCAGTGAGCATGTGTTGAAGATACCAGGAGAGAGGATCTGGTGAAAATTTTGATCTTAGACAAGTGCCCAGGTAAAGAAATAATTGGACAAGATATCTAAACCCCACTATGTGCTTAAGAGTCATCCTCACCGTTGACTCCGTCTCTGTCATCCTCTCCGTCCTCAGCCTCTTTTTCATCATCCTTGATCACCTCCTGCTGGTCATCCCCCTGATCTTCATTCTGCAAATTCACATGGCAGAGGGAGGGAGTGCAGAATTAAAAGACAAAGCAATCTACCACAGGGAGATTAATGCTCATCTATTGGTTTCAGAATCCTCATCTGTAAAATGAGGATGCTGGGTTACATAATCCCATCAGTAAATTATTTAATCTGTCCAAACTTCAATTTCTTCATTAAGTATGAATGATAATATTATCTATAGTGATAATAGTATCTATTTCATGGAATGTTGTGGGATTTAATTAGATAGCACTTGTAAAACACTGAACATGTGTTAAACAGTTTGGCAATATGTCCAGCTATGTGAGACATCTATGACATTTCAGAGATGAAATGTCTACAATCTACAATCTACAATAAACCATGGTATCCAAAATGATGGACAGGAAACAAGAACCTCTCTGAGAGATTTGGAATCTCTCTCCAAAAATCACCTCCTCTCCATTTTAGAGTAGAGCTCTACTCTCAAAGGTTGGCTATTTCTGAGGCTTACTTAATGCTTCTCAGTCCAAAATCATAATTCAGTCAACTTCTCTAATTTGAAAATAACTTTAAAATCCACTCCCCCAAGCCAAGTTGCCACATTTCTCATCATCTGTCACAAAGCTTCCTAACTCACCTCCCCAGAACCACTCATGCCGCATCCCATCCCAATCTACCCCATCCTGCACTGCTTGAAAGCCTCATTGCACGTGAAATAAACTCTAAATCCAGACTCCTTAACTTGGCCTTTATGACCCCAAATGACCGGTCCTCTGCTTACTTCTCCAGTGTCATTTCAGTCACCCTTCCTGTTTCTTTACCTTCTCTTACCACACCAAATTTCTCTTATCTCCTCCAATGTGCCTTGTCCTACCCTTCCTAGGATTTTTCACATGATGTACCCTCTACTCAGGATGTTCTTTTCGTCTCAATCTCCCTTCCTCCCCTCCTACTTCCTCATCTCAGTTGACTCACAGTTAGCATTTAAAGTGCTGCTCAAATATTACTTCTTAATAGAAGACTCCCCCAAACCCTCAGAGCAAGTCAGAAACCTCTGCTACATCTTCTCATCAGTCTATGGATCATTCTTTTATAACCCTTCTCCAAGGTTTACATTCTATTTATTTGTTTGGTTGTTTGCATGCATTTGTTGGCTTCTCCTCACTAGAACATATGTTTGCTGAGGGCAGAGTCCTTTCTGCCTGTTCACTGCTATCTGCCAGAATCTAGAACAGTGGCTGACACTCAGAAGTCATTGAATACATTTTGCTGAATGTGTTTGTGGGATGATTAAATTGTCTCTCTCCTTCAGCTCACAGTTAACTCCACGGGGTCATGGAAGCTTATGTGTTAGTTGATGGCTTTAGGTGGAACCCCTACACAGTGCACAGTAAAATGGTTGGGGCTCAATTAATATTTGATAAATGAATATCCGTCCTCAGAATGCCCTCCTCGCACCTGCACTACATTTCTTGATGTCACTTCCTCCTCAGCTTCCTTTCTACATCTCTGGGCAACACCCTGGGGAGGAAGTGCACAGAACTTCCACTTCACTGTGCAAATGTTGTCCTTTCTAAATTCAAAAATAGAGGAGTAAAATGAAGCTAAGGGATCCGGATGCAGAGGGAGAGGGTGAGAATGCTGACAAGTTAATCATTTTACTTCTTCACACAAATAATAAAGCAAAATGTAACAAAAAAGGATTTTAGCTATACAATACTAATGTAACAAAATGTAACAAAAGTTACCGACGTTTTTAGAGTCGGCAAGCAATAGCATTGGAGGAATCAGAAGATTCATTACAGTGAAAGGCTTTTGCTAACATTCCTTCCAGAAATCCATATAACCAAAGAAATTTACTTGCAAAAAAACCTCCTGAACTTCTGATTAGAACGCTGGGCAGGTTAATATTTTTAAATTTAGAAACTAGTCTTATATATTTTTTCTAAATTCCATTAAGACTCAGTATAGAGGCTGTGCTCTGTATCAACTGGTAGGAGAAAACACTAATCCTACAAGATTGCTTATCAGGTGCAGAGAGAAAATATTTTAAAGGCAGTACAATTCTGACTCTTTCTTAAATAGAAATTTTACTATTCTACATTAGATTTTCACATAACATGATATTTGGTGCCCCTGGGCCCTTTTGTAGAACAGAAGCCTATAGTAGTAAATGTCAAGATGAAATGAAATGAGGGATTATGGAAGTTGTGAAACTTTCATTAAATATGAAATCCTATATTCGCTACCTTAGAATCGGTGACTTTAATACTTACTTTTCAAAATTTGGTGACAGTATCAGCGATGTCCCGAAATTAACAAAGTGCACTGAGAATTTAAGGCACTGACTTTTAATAAAATAAACAGTCAATTTATATTTTAAATATATTACTATGCATGCCCAAATACAAAATGACCTCAAGTGTAATTCGTATTTTATCCCAAAATGTTTTTAATCAACTTGAAATATAGGCATATAAATAAAATAGTCAAATGTCTATTTATAATACAAATTATTTTAATTACCCAGATATTTAAAGATATACTCTGGGGCTTCCCTGATGGCGCAGTGGTTAAGAATCTGCCTGTCAATGCAGGGGACACGGGCTCGAGCCCTGGTCCGGGAAGATCCCACGTGCTGCGGACCAACTAGCCCGTGGGCCACAACTACTGAAGCCAGCGCACCTAGAGCCTGTGCTCTGCAACAAGAGAAGCCACTGCAATGAGAAGACCGTGCACCACAACGAAGACCCAACACGGCCAAAAATAAATAAATAAAATAAATAAATTTACTAAAAAAAAAAAAGATATACTCTGGTACAGCATCATCCAGCAGAACTTTCTGCAATGATGGAAATGTTCTGTATCTAGTCTGTCTAATATGGTAGCCACTAGCCACGTGCAGTACTAGGCCTTGAAATATGACTAATGCAACTGATGAACTGAATTTTTACATTTCTTTCATGTTAAATAATTTCAATTTAAATTGGCTCACATGACTAGTGGCTACCAAGTTGGACAACATGGCACTAGAAAATTAAAGCTTCTTTTAGAAACGTTGTTCTTTTCCACTTTCATTCAAACTCTTCACATACATTTTAGACAACATTACCTTCATTATCTTTACAATGGCATTAGATGTATTATTTAGTCTTTTCCACAGCATGTAATTTTTGACTTCTAAGTTGCTTTAAAATACAAAGAAGGTTGAGGGAAAAAATGGTATGTGCAAAGATAGGAACATAGAACAAGAAAAGTGTGTCCCTGATTCTTATGTGTCAGATGAGATTGAGGAGAGGAGACAAGATGCACAATAAGAAATTCAGGCACCATTTTCTTTGAAGACAGTCCTACTCTTGTGTTGGGGTTTAGAACTTTGTTCCTCCAAGTTCTCAGGAACCAAAGGATCCATACGGGAATGACAAAGGCTTTCATTCTGCAAATTATTTTCAAGTGACTGTCAAAAGACTCGTGTACAACCACATCCACATTTGCAATTGTGAGACTTTACCCCTAGGAATAATCACTAAATCTGTTTTAAATACCTTTCCTTCCTTTTTCACCCACTAGGTAAGGTGAATTTTATATACATCAAAATCCAGCAAAGTGTGAAATCATTTCAGGCAAACCTGAACTTTGTTGTTCAAAATGAAATGATTGAGAGAGACATATTATATGAGAGACTTCTTAGGGACACAGATAGTGCTGTCTTCTGAAGGATAATTTTGCAGAAAGACAATTGCCTTATATTTGGTACATATGGTCACTAAGAAAAAGTAGTCAGAAATGAGAAGTGAAGATTACTTCTTTAAACATTGTGTATTTTCTTTACAATCACATGAAATATTTTCCCATCGCCAAACCATCTTTAGAAGTTTTTCCTTCTTTAATTGTCAGAACAGCAGTTCATGCAGAATGATTTGGATTTAATTGGAAGTGACTGGTCATTCTAAGGATCACCAAGAGGCAACACTGCAGAAGCCAGGAGGCTCCTCAAAAGATGAGCAAGGGGCACAAGTGTCAATACCAAGAATTTCTGGCATCTAAATAATGATGAGTAATTAGTGATCATTTTATACCTCTTGATATGCACAAGTAACATATATAGCTATGTATTTTCTAAAAAATAAAACAAAATACCCTGTCACTCCAACAATGAGATCAGAGAACTATTCTCAACTTACTCTTCAAACTTTCCTTGGAACTGCCTTCCCCCAAGATTAAATGACTGATGTTTAATATGCGCCATTTAGCTCTGTTTTATTACTAAGAATTCCTTGAATGGGGTGAATGAAAAGGAATGCTAATCTACCTCAATCCAGAAAAAAATTCTCATATCCATAAAAAGAAATTAATGATCTCCAGAAGCAAATAATTTTTGTGTGATGATGATCTCTGAAAAAGAATTAAGGTGCTTTCAGGTGCTCTGCTTGGATCTTTAGCTTAATGGGAAAGATCGATCAAGAGAATAATGACTAGATGAGTATTTTTGTTGTTCTATTTTTAATGAATAAGAGACACTTGTATTCATTAAACTTATAAAAAAGATAAATAATGAATCACCTCAAATTACAGAATTTCCATATTTCTTTAAAAACTGACACTGTGTCTGCCAATAATAGCCACATATAATATTTATGAAAGGCTGGCTTTCTGTAATGAGAAATTCAACAATTGCTATCGTAATAACTTGGGAGGCAAGGATGAAATATATGGTAATAAAAGCAAGTTTCAAGTGGAGATGGTGTGTGTAGTATTACAGCTCTTGGACTCAGGAATGTTTCCAAGGTCTGCAGGGTGAAGCATGAGTTCTTCCACAATCATTCAAATGAATATGAAACTTACTTTTTATAAAGCAATTTTCATTGTTCTTCATTATACATCTCTCACTATATTTTATTAATAACTTTTCAGACCCAAAGTTTACATTTTTCCCTGAACATCTCCCTGTCACTTCTTTACCTTTTTTTTTTTTTTTCAACTCCACTGTCCCTTTCTTCTCCACCCACATTTTTCTCTGAGTAAACCTTCCTTTGATCAAATCTCCTGAGTTATCTTTCAATGATTTTATTCCTCTTCTTCCTTCTTCCTTTGAAATATTTGGATACAAAAATACTTCCCCAAAATGATTTCTAACACTATTGAGTAAGAGATCAACTTATTTTTCTTGCTTTCTTTGGAAAATGTGACCCTTGCTGGAAACCAGAACAACACAAAATTCAAGTCCCTGTGCTGGAGTTAAAACTTCTGTTTGGCTCAACCCTTACTTCCTAAGATCTTTAAGATCTTAGCCTACATTTATTGGCAAAGGTCAACTTACAAACTTAAGCACAAAATATTTACCAAAAATCTAGAAGTAGTAGAGCACTGAGATGTTATGACTAGAAAGAAAATATTAAGATGTTCTTTTTAGGAATATACATGTAATTTAATTGAGCACAGACTTTTATCAAAAAGTATTTTAAATGAAATTAACTGTCGTTCATATTCTGTAAAAAGTCAGTCTTCTATCCATATTATATGAGACAAGACCATGACAAAATGCCACAAATGGAAACAAAACTATAGAAAGATTATAAAATATTATGTAGAACTAATATTGTAAACAAAATATATTTAAGCTATAATTCTTGAATATGTCACAGTATATTACTTCAATGATACCTCTAGTTATCATAAAGAACTATATCAAAAGGCATAGCATATTTTTAACATGCCTAGTTTTAAGATCTCCAAATGCAAATAAATAAAGCATTTTAAAAGCATTACAATTTATCCTGTCATTGCTTAACACTCTTGATTGTGTACACTTAAGAATAGTAAAGATATAATAGGAAATAGATTGGAAGCAAGCTGAACAAATAGTGTTCATAAATGCATCTGATTTGATACTGAAGTCTAACGGTTCTATCAAAATGATTTAGGAACCTGAGAGATAAACTAATATTGGGTTCTACAGGGAGTCTTATCTTGTTCTGTACATATGAGTTCAGAGCTCTCCATTGAATTCTATTCTTTATCACCTTTGATTATTCCACATGGACCACTGGGAGTAGACCAAATTGGGGCCACTGATCCTAACTGACTTCCTTTCTGACCCCTTTCTGAATCTTCAATTCTCGCTTGTGAGAGTGTTCAAAGATGTTTGTGTCAAAATAAAGCTTGGATAAAAAGTGTGGATAATTCAGAATAAAACTTTTGGTTTCGTATTATGCAGATTATTATACTAATTAAATAATTTATTTAACTTCTGATGTGGCTCTACTCTGTTACTCTTATCGTGAAAGATGATATTTGTCAGAAGTGTAATAAAGTACATTATATCACATTTTACAAAGGCAATGAATTCTTGACTTTTAATAGAATAATATTTAAAGTGCAAAAAAATAATTAAATTTTATATTAAATATTTAAATGTTTATACAACTTATTTTTTGCATGTATATGTAATATATATATTAGAGAGAGAAATTTCTAGTTAAGTATGATCTTGAGAAATTTTTCCATATGTTGAAAAGTCCTCAGGTTCATCTGACATATAAAGATATAAACACACACGGAGTTATATATACATTTATCCCAAAAACATTTACTTCAAAACATTACAGAAATTATTTTTTCCTTCCTAAGAAAAAGCTAGAAATAACAGCTCTATATAGAGAACCCATTTTCTGGGGGCAATGGAGCAAGGTAGCAAATTAAACCCTTCATCTGTTTGTTAGAATTCAAAAGACTGCACTCTGGCTAATTTGTCTGATCACTCTGTGTGTAGACAGAGATAGAGGTAGAGACAGAGATAGAGATAGATATAAAATATATAAAATAATAATCATCTATACTTTCCATTTACATGAACCCCTAAAACCACTCAGATGTGTGTATCAGTGTGTGTGTATGTGTGTGGTATGTGTATGTTAACAGGGTTTTAGTAGTTACATCCCTGAATGTCTTTGAAGTCATCTGGTAATTGAAAACCTATTCTTTTTAGATCAGAAATTAGAGAATTAGTGCTGGGGGATCTTTAAACTCCATTTCATTCATTCACCTCATTTTACAGATGTGATAAATAATATACTGGAAAGCACCTGTCTTCCAAGGGTCAAAAAACTAATGAGTAACTGAAATGGGAAGAGAGCCTAAATTGCTTGATCTTCAATTGAGTGCTATTTCAAACATACTGCACTGCCTCACAAATGGCACTGTATTATCCTTTTAATTGTGTTGTTGTTAATCTAGCTCTTTGAAAAACTGATAAAAATTAACTAGTAAAATAAATCATTTTAATGAACATGTGATCCTGGAAATTTATTCTGAAGCCCTTATAGAAGAGCAATATTAAAGCAGATTAAACACTAGGATGGGTGTGTGTATCTGAAATTATTTTAATATAAACTGGTTTCTCTAACTTTAATCGAGAATAATTTAACCCATTTTAGGCAGAGGAATATTCTAGTTTAAAAACATTTTTAGGTAAGGACATTCCATGGGTTCATTTGGCAACTCTAACACAGAGGTTCTGAACCCTCACTGTCCTTGCCCCTTAGCTACTCCCCAATATGCTCACATGCACACACACTCTCCAAAATCATTTGGGAAAAAAAAGTCTCCCAGATGATTCAAATATGCTATGTTTTGCCCACTTCAACCCTCATACTGAGAACAAGACATAAACGTAGAGAAACTGGACATAAATAAAAGTTCAGTTCAATCATTTCCTCAATGACTGTTGTAGCCAAGGAGGAAGAGCTCATATTTGTGTAACCTTAAGAGTTCATGGAGCGGATAATCAAATTACTTTATATGGTGAGAAAGAAGACTTCACTGGGTTTCCTGACTCTCCAATGAATACATCTGACCTTGAGAAGGGTACTTAAAATACCACTGTTTCTTTATTTGTAAAATGTGTATAATTCCAGAACAGGTTCGTTGTAAGTATTGAGGCTCATAATATATATTTTTAGAAACTTCAAAAAATTTAAATGCTCCAAAATTCAAACTATTATCTGTATGATGCAGTTTATCCATTCCTGTGAGAAAATATGCAGTAGGGACTGTCAAGGATGATTACATCAAATGTGAAAGAGATCTGGAGCACTGGTTTATTTCAGTGACTTGTACCAAAGAATTATTTGAAATAAATCTAGCATGCTGTAAAGATGAAGTAACCAATAAATAGCATGGTTTATACTTGCTAACTCAATGCTGGACAGAGACTAAGAGCTTAAAAAATACAAATAAATGCCTGACATAGAGAAGAAGGAAATGAATTAAGAGAAAGGGAGTTTATTAAAATAGAAAATAGGAGACAGCGAGAAGCAAGTAAGTGGCAGACAGGAACTTATCACATATGTGAATGAGCCTTCACTAGATAGATTCTTTTAGAATTCAATTTCAATGCTAAGTTTTCCAAAAATTGATAAGGTAATCCTTTTGAATATCTAGTAGTAATACAACAATCTATTAAGTCTTTACAGGGAAACATCACACATACACACACACACACACACAGAATATAAATGTATGACTTTGTATCAATTTGAACACAGATATCCACTTTAGTCAACTTTTCTTTATTTCTAACATGTTAAATACAACTATTGAATACTTATTATGTGCCAGACACTGTTCTAAGTCTTTCACATCTACTATTTATTTACTGTTGATTCTGCCCAAGAAAATAAGTATTTTCCCATTTTAGCTGTGTGGAAACAGATATTCCAAAATATCAGTCTCACACCATAGCAAGTAACTGAGCCAAGATGCAGACTTGGTCTGTCGAACTTCAAAGCCTGCAGTTTAAAACACTGCACTCTCTTTTCTCCTATATAATATTCAGGTGGTGCTGCATTACTCACATTTTTTAATGTCTTTTGAACTTATTTCAAGTTCATTTTCAGGAGTGTTTCAGTCAGAGCACTGTCATGAAAAGAGAAACCATGCCAGCATTTTAACAGAGGGAATTATTGGAGGCCTGGAAAGACAACAAGGGGATAAAGGGATAACTTCCTGTCTCCCTCTAGTGCCTTCTGTAGGCAGAAACCAGATGGCAAAATGTGATATCGGTCATATATTTCCATCCTAGAGCCACAGAGCAGATTATAGAGAGGTCAGTTTGAGTGACAGAAGACACACACACAATATAATAAGCTTTGTGCTAACGATTATAACTGTAATAGTTATAAACGTAAAAGAACTCTTCAGAATGTGTCTTGTGTAGCAGGTAAGACTTAAACTGAATCTACAGTAGGGAAAGAAAAGGAGAAAAGACATTGTATCAATATTATAGATAAACATTGTGTTATCAACAATGGTGTGAGGCAGGAACTGGATGTGTATGCAAGCATCAGAGGTAGATGCTGGCTTGATTGAAAGGAGAGAAGGTGAGGCATGTATAGGGATGTCAGTTTGTAGAGGAACTTGGAGCCAAATTTCTGAATTGATGGAGAAGACAACTGTAGGTTTGGGAGCACTGAAGACATAAAAGCAATGTTTATTTAGGATAGTCATACCTCTTCTCAGGCTGGTGATTTCTGTTATGGTTTTTCAAGAACATTTACATTTAAACAAGAACATATTTTTGATAAGTCTGAGCATAGTGTGCAAGCAAATCAACTGCTTCCTAAATTATGAAAATTGTCACTTTCTTTTGAAGCAAAATGACTTAAAGGGCTAAAAATCAAGTTGTAATGTAATAGTCCTGGATCTGCAATCTTATTTTAATTTTCTTCTTTATAACATGTGAATTTTATGATTCTCTTATTTAAGAATTATCAGATTGGTACCAATAAGTTTTGAAACTTTCAGTTCAAGCAGTGGGCATGCTTTATTATGATACTGAACAACCAGTGAGAAAGGGGCAAGAAGGCTGATTTAGTATTCCAGACATATCCACCTATCCAATACTTGGCTATCATTTAGATTTTGCTCTTTTTTAAAACTGCTGCCTTCAATAAAGAGGGTGAGAATTTTAAAAATCTATTTTACTATCTATATTTCTGTGTGAATATAGTTTATACAAAGAATCGTGTTTTCACATAGATACTTTACATATATATTAACCCTATCTCTATTCCTATCTTAATAGTTTGGGTTTGCTTTTCTTACATGCATGATTTGTTCTATTTTAATTATTGCCTATTGCTTTTCTCAGGAGGGTAAGTAGAAGTGAACATACCAATATTTGGAATCAAACAGGTCTAGTTTGAACCTTGGCTAGCCTACGTATTAACTCTAAGTCTTTGTTCAAGTCATTTCTGTGAATTTCAGTTTTTTTCTCTGAACATAAATATACTGTGCACCTCACAGGATTTTTTTCCCCTATCAATTAAATAAAGTGACAAAGGCATTTAGCAAAGTGGTATACATCAAGGAAATCATATATGATAGCTGTTATTATTATTGTTAACTATTACAACAACCATGATTGGAAAACAAAAAGAGAAATGACCATCAATGAATGCTTGAACTATTCAAAAATACACTGAAGGGTTGTTTTCTGTCTCAATATGAAGGGACTTACAAATGGAATCACATCTTTGACTCCAATTTAGAAGAAAGATGGGATGTGGGATCACTATTTTATCTTTCATCATCCCCAGCACTAGACACTCTGTAATTACTCTGGCTATCCCTTTCTCTGGGCTCAAATTTCAGCAGGTTTGCACATCTATGACATTTATGAAAGGTAAACATTGTATCTTTTTAATATGGTTAGCGAGGAAAAGCTTTTAAATATGTATTCCAAACCTCTGGTGTGGATACTTGTGAAACCATGAATAGGTTTCTAAGAAAGTATTGAGAAAAGAAAGCTTTGAAATTACATCTTGGAGGTAACTTTTAAGAATTCTAATTTCCAGTGAAGGATGGGATGTGCAGTGTTCATGCAAATATATGCAACTAAATACAGCTGCTTTTCTTTTTTATTCCTAAATCTGGTCCTTTGAAATATCTCAGCAAAAATTATCTGCGTGGAGGCTGTAATAAGCTGTAGTACACGTCCCTGTTACATAAAACAAAATATTCTCTGTATATATACTGCCACATTTATTATGATGTAGTTTAGAATCACATTACATGAAGACTACTATTCTATGGATCCTGGGGATGGTTTTCACTCAACTGATGTTGGCAAGGATTAGATTTCTCCTTCTGAAGCAAGCAGCATCTCACATACAAGTCCCATGAACCTGGAGACCATGTCTTGTTTTGTTTAAGACTGTATCTCCATGTCAATTATAGTACCCTAAATGTAATAATTGTTCAATCAGTATCTGTTGAATAAATGAATTAATATCTAGTTTAAAGATTTCTGGTGTTTTCATGATTTTTTTTTTTTTAAGTGCTGAAGCAGCTACACCAGTTTCCCTCAAAATCTGTGAGTATGTCTTGGAATTTGAGTGTGAGTATTGTACATTGGATTAAGTTTTCTGTAATAGTAAATCAAGACTGAATCATAGTTTCCAAGAAAAAAAAATTAGAGTTCAGTTTACTTTGTACTATTATACGAAAACATATCTGCCTCAGTCATAAGTTATGTTCACAGGCTAGAAGCATCTAGACTTTTCCATGAGGGGGTAGACTCACAAAGCAGTGGAGGGGAAAAATGGCCTATTCACCCTATTCTGTCCATTGTGGGGACCCTGTTCACTCTTCCAATTTCAGGAGTACCAGAACCACCACCCTGACCTCCACCCATTACTGTCCTGTACAGATGACACACAGGTAGGACCAGAGCAATGCCATTATGAGGCCTGTAGTCTTCCTCACCAGTCACTTGAGGCTATTTTAAATCTATGGAAGAACAAAAATATCCTGCTCTGTCGCTAAGGCAAGCTCGGGTATTTATGGGCATTATAACAGATAGAAACTGGGATAAAGGAAAGTTATTTGACAAGTTCAAAGCTGTCAGTAATAACACTGGAATGAGAACACAGAGCCTCTGATTTTTCTATATTTTATCCTAGGAGCACAAGCTTTCTCATCTCCAAGAAGTGAATAAATGTTGTGTCTTTGACTCAAATTGTGAACTCTGATATCCCACAAACCTTGACAATTCCTTATAGCCCTAGAGTTTCCTACTTCTTCTTCTTCTTTTTAAACCCATTTCAATCTAACTCTCTCATTGGTTTGTTCCCCTGTATACAAATCTAAATAGAATCACAAAAAATATGCAATACTATTTGGAGAAAGCAATTTATAAATAATTGATGACCAATCAAAATGAAGCTAGCTTGCCTAAGAGTTGATAAAGAAAAGTTTAGGTCAACTTTTGAGCAGTTAATAAAGTATTGTAACTTGAACTTTGTAGGTTGATTAGTATCTCAAAATGGAACACTCAGTCAACCTTACCAATGAACAGTCCTTTTAGTTTGCATTAAATATCCCAATACCTTTCCTAGAATGTTAAGAAATAATATCACATTGGTCTAATCTGACATGCTGGTCAGCAATTTAATTTTCTAGGATATGAAATCTTTATTTGCTTGGAGAAATCATTTCCAATAATGCATTCAAGCTTCAGAAGGTACACCTAACCCCATTAAAGACAAGCTAAGAACATTTTTATAAGGTATTTCTCAGAATTATCTATGGTTACGGATCAGTTTTTTATCTCTTTTTCTTTTAAATAGAAGATATATTTACTACCATCCTTTTCCCCCTCCCTCACCTTGTTCTAGATGGAACAAGTGGATGCAACTAATTCTGCATCATTTAACTCACCTTTTCTATCTATAAAGGCAAAAATGAAGATCTAAATGTGAATCCATGTTTTTCTATCTTTCTTGGCATTTAAACCAAAGTGAATAGCATTAAGTATTAATTGTAACTTTAAAACTCTCCCTAGGCAGCTTTTTAAGTAAATGGGCATTCCAAGAAAAATTATAAGATTTTAGAAACAAAGATATAAAAACATATCTCTAAATAAATGTTAGCTTTCAAGAAAGTTACACTGAATAAATAGCAATGTTATTGGAATTACAACTTTTGGCCTGAAGTCACAAGAGTGCTATATGGATTCAAAACCTGGTTCTGCTACTTACAAATGGGACAATCTAAGGCAAGTTATTTAACATTCTCTGCCTCAGTTTAGTTGTCTGTATATGGCAGATTGCTACAAAACGGCTTTGGATAAAATACACCTTTCTAAATGCATGCCCTTGTGTAGTCTTCTCCCCCACACTGAATCTGGGCTAGCGTTATGAATTGCTTTGTCCGACAGACTATAATAGATGTGACATTATGCAAGTCCTGGGTCTAGGAATTAAGCGACTTTGCAGCTTTCATTTTCACCTTCTTGAAATCAGACCATCATGCTATGAAGATGCCCCATCTAGCCTATTGAAGGATGAGAGATCCTGCGGAGAAGACATGTGGTACCCTAGCTGACAGTCAATAGTCAGACATGTAATCCAGGCCATCTTAGACCCTCCAGCCTCAGGTGAGCCATCAGATGAAGGCAGTCACATGAATATTCCCAGGTTGTACCAGAAGAACCATCCAGAATGCCAATCTGCAGACTCATTAGAAATGATAAATTGTTGTTTTAAGTCATTAAGTTTGGGAGTAGTTTGTTAAAGAGCAATGATCAAGTGAAATGCTGTGTAACAGGATAATAACATTTATCTAACAGTGTTTTGTTGAAGATGAAATGAAAATATACATATATACTTAGAACAGTTTCTGGACCAAATAAATGCTCAGCAGATGTTAATCATACTTATTACTACAAGATAACTAATTGGAAGAAGACAACACTAATATATACATGCAAATTCTAGAGTATTTATTTAAAATCTGCATATTACTTTATAAGAAAAAGGCAATAAGTAGGACAGAAACTCCAGTGATTTGAAAGCTGGGGGGGTAAAAAAACCTTATAGATGTAATGATGCTTTCAATCACAGACAAACTCAAGGTGTAAAGACCACATCTACACGGCAGAATTTTTCTTCTCAATTTTTAAAATTATTTTATTAATTACTCCCATTTAATAATCAGAATATTTCATGTAAAAAGATACATTTTCATCTTCTGTAAATATGTTGCTGACTTTTCAGGATCTAGCCAAAAAGGCCCTCATTCCCTCATCACAACCATTGTCTGGAGCTGACGACCCACCTACTAGCCTGAAATTGCGTATGCCCTCCAAGCCATGGTGGACTCCGTTTGGCTTGTCACTTGTTTAGTTACCAAACTGACCCCTGTAGGCATTTGAGTTTGGGGGCCCCGGCTTTCAATCGAGGATAAATAGAGGGTTAGATCTGTATTTCTTAATTTTAAAGCTATGAATTTCTAGAGTTACAAAATCTTTAGAAAGCATCTATTTCAACTAATTTAATTTAGAATCGAGGCATGTAGCAAATTAGGCAGAGCAAGGGCTAGAGTGCAGAGATTCTAAATCTAGCTTCCACCTCACTGAGGGTCAACAACTGGGTGGTTATGAGCTCATGACAGAAATTCAGCATTTGGATAGGAACTCAGCTAGGGCCTGTGGGTGTTGGTGGTGAAAAACAAACATGTAGTTCTAATGGCACCATCCATTTCTTAAAGGTAAGAAATAAAGCATGTCACCAGATGCAACTTCCACATCAGTTAGAAATTTTTACCTTTGTACTATATGCTGCTTAAAATCAGTATTTGCTATCATGACTTCAGAAGCTTCCCAGCTACACAAACCCAGGGAAGGGAGAGTTCCACAGCCTTTGTCAGATGAGATGAACTGGCTTTATTTATTCACTTCCAATTCTGTGCTGTTTTTGAGAACATGACTTTACCAAGAGTAGAGGTGGGGAGAAAAATCAGTCTTATGTAGGGTTGGAAGACCTCAGCATTGGAGGACAACAAAATATTTTTGATCAGGCTGTAGGCATTTTTCTAGTGAGGGAAAAAAAAGGGCTGGGCCAACCGAGTTAGTTTACACCTTCCTCTGTGTGCATAAAGCATGTTGCTCTGTTTCTATTGCAGCTCCAACCAGTAATACGTACACATTGACTTCCTCAATACAGTAAGTTTCTCATCAGAGATTATGACTTTTTCTTTGAAACAAGGTTGCCAGATAAACTCAAGATGCTCAATTAAATATGAGTTTCAAGTAAACAAATCATTTTAGTATAAGTATGCCCATGCAGTATTTGAATAATACTGGAATAAGAATATGATCATAATGATAAAGTAATTTATTGTTAATCTGAAATTCAAATTTAACTGGGCATCCTATTCTGGTTATTGGTTTGTTTCATTCTGATTTGCTTTTTGCTAAATTGGTAACCCTACTTAGAGATAAATGCCAAATACAGTCCTGCCATAGAAGAGATGTTCAATAAATGCTATTTGAATACTGAATGGCACTTTTTGCAATTCTACTTAATGGCGTGGTATCATGGCTTCACTAACCTTTGGATGTCATCAGACTCTAATCTGATTCTAGACACAAATCTCATCACTAGTAATAATAATTAAAACCAAAATAACAATGTTGTCTATATTTCTGCAGTGCCTTTTCAAAGGTCAGAGGCAGTGCTTTCTCTTTTTAAAATAAATTCTGAATAATCACACTATTCAAATGTGACTTAATAAAAAACAAAATGTAGAGAGTGAAGAATGCTTATGTGGTTCACAGAAAGATCTTCATACTTATATAAAGTACTATATTTCTGGTTGATACATTTTCTCTAACATTTTTAAAGCAGATCATTCTTTTTCTAGCATGACTATGTCAGTTTCAGAAGAAGAGAAAATAATTTAGAACACTGCTGGCTGCAGGTGAGCATGCATTTATTTTTCTATGTCACCCCATTTTTATGCCTTGCAATCTTCCAACTGCTAATTACGACAAAGGGAAAAATTATATTCTTGAGCAAATAGTCTAGTACCCTTTCCCAGTCTGGGATGTGCCAGACACCATGCTTGAAGTATGCTTTTTTTTTTTCATAGCCTTTATATAGCATAATAGACTAACCAAGTACAAGATGAGCAGACTGAAAAGGAGAAGTACTTCACACTCCTGTTGATGTTGCTGGAAAGTATAAAAATGCTTCTGTTAATTTTTTACTCTTCAGAATAGCACACAGAAGGCAACCTAGCAAGTATTAGAATTCACAATGCCATCTGACTATTGAAAATATAGACTAATTCATTAAACACTGATATATATATGTATTTCTTTTTCCTTAGTTTGCTGGTTATTTTTTATTGCTCTCTGTTGACCTGAAACTAAGAAATTAAGCAGCAGGAAAAGTAATAAGAACTAATTTTCTGTTCAAGTCAAGGAAATGTGCTGCTTTTCTAGGGTTTTAGAAAGTCTCCAATGTCCAGAAAGTACCATAGAATGCTTGAATGAAAAAATAGTAACATAGTACTGTGGTAAATAGGTAGGAGCCAGAGTTTGTAAAACAGACAAAACTAATCAAATGATACCTGTCACTCTTAAGGGATATGGATGTCTTCAGAGCCTAACATGTCCTTCTACCATTTCAGAGAAAATTATCTCAGGTCAAAACTAGAAAATTCAATGAACTGAAAACAGTTTCTGGTAGAACATGATAATCTGTGAGAATTTTGTGACAATGTCATTCATATCTTTGTACTATGCTCCAGAGTTTGTATCCTCTTTCAAAGATTAAATGTTTATCCTCCAGTTGTGATTAAGAATTGTGCTTCTTGTTTGTTAGAGATACAGGTCAAAAGCCTCAGAAGTATCTTTTTGAGATTTTTACATATATATTATACATAAAGTATATGTTATATATATATTACAGTGACATATAAATGTACAAGTGTACGCACTGATATATATTATAGAAGTTTCTAAATTTATATAATGTGTTCTCCTCTTTGATGTCTACATAAACCCTTCTTAGTTGTCTTCCCAGGGGTAGAGTGAGATGGTATACATTGAGTAATTGAGTCAAATGCTTACATGGTTTCCTCAGGATCAGAACCAGGTTATTTTTGTCTAAAGGTTTAGAGGATGCTGCCATATCCATCCTTACGAGAGAAAATGGTGTTGCCATTGTGATAGAAACCACAACAGAAGCCTTTGACAATGGAGCACCATGCTGACAGATGTGGAGCCCAGAGAAGGCCCTAGAGGTCTCTGTGCTACACACCACACATTCTGGCTCTGCTACGGGTCCCTTGACCTAAAACTAATGCCATTAGATTAGAAACCCTTAGCTTACTATGATTTGTATTCCTTTTTCCAGCCCTACAAAAAATAAAACTCTTAATCTAAAGAAGATGCATAAAGAAGCTTCAACTTACGCTCTAATTTCAAGATTTGTCACCAATAATCTTTTAATCCTTTCCTTCCCTAGCTCCCTTCTACATGAGTTTTATCAGTTGTATGTAAACATTTACCTTTACATTGAGTTGGGAAAATTGGTTCAGAGACTCTAAGTATTTATTAAGAAAGTAGAGCTCAGATTTAATTTCCCAGTCTTTTTTCCCTACACTTAAATAATATGGTTGGGGGGAGATCTTCAATACCTACTTGAGCTCTTTAGATGTAATTGGGATGCTTGTGATACATCCCAGTTTACTTATCCCTTAGAGCAAGGTGTTGGTCACATTCCTCCAGTATCCACTGCTGCATTTGCTTATAAACCATTCCAAAACAACCTCTCATTAATCAGGCCAGGCAGAAGCCTGCAGCAACCTGCCGATGACCAGCAGTTGGAGATGCGGACGGTCACAATCACCCAGTGTGACCCAGGGCAACGGACGGGTTGGATCAGGGAGAAAATTGCATGCAGCTCTCAATTCCTAGCCATTCACTATGTTCACTCCCAGACGGAGTAAAGGTACGGAGATTTCAGCGGCTCCAGCACGTGGGGGATTTCATAATGAGTCAGGCAGCAAAATAACAGATGGTGCCTTGAGTGTAAACATGAAAATACCCTTGAAGCTGAAACAGAAGGCTGGCACTGCCAGGGGAGTCAAGCAAAAACAGAGAGGGCTTCCACTGTCTGTCAGCTCTTCTCAGTTTTCCTCTCACTTCTCAAGGCACAGACTTGGTGGCCTGTAACATCTTAACTCCCACCTGATTGCCCCGAATTGTGATCCACCGGGAGGCCCTCAGCCTCTGATCCCTAGGCTCTCTTGCCTCCTTATCTGCTCAGATTGGCTTCCTCGTGTTCCTTCAATTTAGCAGTTTTTTTAGAATCTTAAGGCTCCTTCCTCCCTTCCTTCTGGACTCCATGTGTCTGTTAGAATGATGCCGACTCCAGCGCTGTGGCTTTGACCATATCTCATCACTCTTGTTTCTTTTTTTCTTTTTCCTTTTTTGTGTATAATTGAGCAGTCCCTCCACTACCACCACCTTTTCCCCTTTGGAAATCCTTCTCTTTTTTTTAATAGTCTTCCAGATCTTTCCATTAGCTTTACTAGAATTTCCATCTCCCTTATTAAACTCAGCTGGAAACTTTGTTAACATTTAATGTGAACTTGACATAATGACTCGTGTAACAATTACCCAGAGTAACACTATGTCAGGGAGGAAGTATGGACCATCCTCTCCTAAATCACTTGTGCGCTGCTTTTTCTTTCATATAGCTATACATTTCCTTAGGTGGTAAAATGTGTAGCTTCCACTGGACTGAATTTAGCTGCTCTGCAAATAAAATTGTGGAATGGGAAGTCAGGGCTCTACAGAGAAACAGAAAATATGGGATGTGGATATATAACATTCTAAGAGAGCTGAGAAAAACAAAATAAGAAAAGACAATATACAATACGAGAAAATTTTTAAAAGATATACTTTAAGATTAAAAGACTCATAATGGGATTATTTAAAAACTTTAAATGAATATTTCAAAATTAAACAAAGGAATGATTTCCTAGAAAATATGTTAAATTTGATTCAAGAAAAACAAAATCTGAATAACATAATAAATAATAAAGACATTTAGTCTATGAAGAATTTCTATTTTATACAAAATTTTCAGAGAAGAAAAAAATAGGGGAAAATTACCTATCTCATTGTGTGAGGCAAAATTAACCTTGGTTTATAAAGATAATGTAACTGACAAGAACAGTAAAAGAAAAAATAAAGACAAAAATGTGAGGTGATGGATATATTAACTCAATTGTGGGAATCTTTTCACAGCGTGTATGTATGTGAAATCATCAGGCACACTTTAAATATATTACAATTGTATTTGTCAAATATACCTCAATAAAACTGAAAAATATTTAACAGATTAAAAAGGACAGTAAAAGAAATTTTTGACCATCTAGAACATAAATTTTAAAAATTCTAAATAAAACATTTGCAAAGTGAAGTCAGCAGTGCATTAAAAAATGATAATGTATGATACCCAAGTATCATACATCAGAGATTGCATTCAGAATACTAATTTTCTCTGGAGGATGCAATTGGTGAAGAGGCAAAAGATAAACTTCTATAGTATTATAAATTTGTTTTAATATGTGCTAAGGCTACATGGATATATAAAATATATTTAATATTTTCTAATATAAAATATAATTAAAGTATATAAAAGTCATTGAGTTGCATACTTAAGATTTGATATTTTGTTATGTTTATTCTCCTACAATTTCTTTTAAATCATGCCAGTTTTCTTTTTAAATCTGCACATACTGGTCCCTCAGGTCCATATTTTATTGTGGAATCAAAAAATATACTGATGTGTTTATATCCCAATTTGTTATTGCTTTATGTTCAATCACCTGATGGAGAAATCAGCCAAGAGGAGTATAAAAGTGTTTATTGTTTTTATTGGCACTGACCTTTACCTCTTTGAGAAGGAGCCAGCTATGGATCATATGTCTTATCTTTTAGTTCAGATGCCTAAGTACAGAGCTTGTAGAAAGTACGTACTTTTATTACAACTGCATAAACTTAAATAAGTAGAAACAGGCAACTTAAATATGGAATAATAAGCTTAAATGATGTTAATTATGATAGGCTTTGACCTACCTCTTTAAAAACACATCTGAGTTTATTTTCTATCTGATAAGTCATTAGAAATAATAAGTAAATGTTGCAATATTAGTAGATCCAAAGTCTATTAGCAACAAAGAAAGTTTAATTGGTTAAAAATACTATTTACATCTATAATTTTAAAATATTATGACAAAAATAACTAATTAAAAAAACACATGTTCTAAGGCAAAGAAAGTTTAAAATGCTATTTATGGAAGAATAAAAATTAGGAATACATTTAACAATTTACATGCAGGACTTCTACATGGACAATAAAACGTTACTGAAACAAGTTAAAAGAAAGCCTAAATAAATAGAGGTATATAACATATTTATAGATCGAAAGAATCAGTGTGGTGAAGATGTCTTTTCTTTCAAATTGACCTATAGATTGAATGCAATCTAACAAATATCCAAGCTTTTTTTTTTTTTTATTGACAGATACTAAAATTTATATGTGAATGCAAAGAGACAACAATAGTCAAGGCACTCTTGAACTTACTCTACCCAAAATCAAGACTCAAAAGAAAGCTACAGCGGGACTTCCTTGGCGGTCCAGTGGTTAAGACTTCGCCTTCCAATGCAGGGGGTGCGGGTTCGATCCCTGGTCAGGGAGCTAGGGTCTCATATGCCTCGTGGCCAAAAAACCAAAACATAAAACAGAAGCAATATTGTAACAGGTTCAATAAAGACTTTTAAAAAAATGGTACACATCAAAAAAAAAAAAAAAACTTAAAAAAAGAAAGCTACAGCAATTAAGACAGTGTGTTATACTGGCACTAGGATTTTTAAAAAAGAGATCAATTAAATATTCATTACAACAGAAAGTCCATAGACAGTTCCATGTTTATATGTACACTTGGTGTACGACAAAAGTAGCAGTATGGAAAAAATGCTCTTTTCAATAAATGGCGCTGGGTCAACTGGATATCTGTTTAAAAAAGTATATTAAGCTTGACTCCTACTTCATAACATACACAATAATTAATTCCAAGTACATTAAATGCTAAAAATGAAAACAAATTTGTGAAGCTTCTGGAAGATATCAATAATATGAGATTTCATGACTGGAATAGGAAAATATTTCTTAAATAGGACCAAAAAAGCATGAATTTTAAAATAAAATATTGCTCAATTGGACTATGTTAAGAACTTCTGTGTATCCAAAGAAACCATTAAGGGAGTGATAAAACCAGCTACAGGTGGGAGAAAATATTTACAACACATATAAGCAACATAACTCCTACAAAGCAATAAGAAATGACTGACAAACTGATAGAAAACTTGAACAAAGTCCTACAGAAGAAGATATTGTAACTGACCAATAAACGTATTTTTAAAGTGTTTAACCTCAGTAATAAGCAAATTAAAACCACAGGAAGTACCATTTATATACCCTTCTGACTTTCCTAAAATTAAAAATAGACAATAGCAAGTGTTGGTAAGATTATACAGCAACAGGAACTCTTATACTCAGAAGCTGGGTCAGCAAATTAATCACTTTGAAAAAGAGTTTGGTTCTATATACTAAAGTTGCAAAAAATATATACTCCACATACGTTATAGGTCAAATATTTCACTCCTAGGTAAATACCAAACTAAAATGTATTCTAGTGCATGTACTAGAATGTTTATTGCAACATTATTGGTAGTAGCTAAAGACAACCCAAATACTCATCAAGGGTCCAAAGATACACAGAGAGTGATAATGCTTACAATGTAATACTATCCAGGAAAGAAAAATATATATATACAATACTATAGATAAATCTCACAAAGGATAATTTTGAGCAAAGAAGCCAGGCACAAAAGATGTCATATTGTGATTTTATTTATTAAATACCATTCATTTAAAAGTTCACGAAAGCAAGCAAAACTAAATTACAGTGTGTAGGAATGAATGCTTATGTGGAAAACACTAACAAAGTGGGGCGTAGGCAGGAGAGTTATAACTAGAGAAGTCAGGATAGAAGTTACCATTGTAAGGAACAACGGGGTAGTGATGTGCAGGGGTTCTGAGGGTTCTATAGGAAAAACTTCTTGACTACAGGAAACACTTCAGTGCGTTATGGGAAAGCATTTGATTGGAACAAGCAGGTGGAGTAGCCTAGGCCCAGATTCTTCAGATTGGCTAGCGGTACAGCAGCATCAGCAGCATCTAAGAGCACGGAAGAAACGGAAAACTTCAGGTCCCTCCCCAAACCTACGGAACTAGAATCTATTAATTTAACAAGATCTCCAAGTGATTGACATACTTTAATTCTAGAGAAGACCTGGTCTAGGCAAACAAGACACTAAATGGCTCAACTGAGTGGATATTAACAATAGAGAAGGGCAGAAAATTTTTTTAAAAGAAAATTATAAATATAATCCACGTAGGCCAGAAGAGGATGCAGGTCTGACCCGGCCCAGAGAAAGCATCTGTATTGCCAAGTCCTTTTTACAGTTTGAAATGGAGCTGTGACCTATACATTATAGGCGAGCAGGAGGTGCTTCAGGGCTCATCTCCATTGCCCTAAGCCCTGTACTGCAGAAGGACTGACAGACATTCACCAGATCACCATCTATGTAATTCTGGTTAATGGAAATGTGCTGGGTATCTGGGATTATCACAGTCACCAGCATTCCTAGTTATTTCTCAGATCAGCAAAGAATCATTTCTAGGATGTATCTGCACTCTAGCTGCCTGGTGCACTCCATGCAAATAAAATAGCTAATAATTATATCTTTTGCATGCCTGATCTTCTTTTGAATGAAAAGACCTCTTCCATATGATGGGTGGCATAAGTGCCAAGTTCTATCCTGAGACTTCTTGCTCACTTTAGAGCAGATATATTTCTTGAATATCCTTTCTGCTACTAAAATTGAATATATGAAATCAAAGTCCCAATGTCAAGGGAAAACACTTTCACTGGAAAGTGAAGGATGAAAAGAAACTACAAACTCCTACTATCAGAAGAAGTTTTCAAGTAGAATATTAATGAAATACTGATGTTTTATTTGTAATTTATTGACTTGATTTTTAGACACAGACCTGCTAATAATTACTAGTGCTTAATTTAGAGTATAGAGAAAATTTGTTCTTCACACTTCAAGATTTATGACATGTAGCCTTTTGTAAATATGTAAAAATGAAAATTGCCATTAAAATCACCTACAAATAAAAAAAATTAAGTAGATGATACTGCTGTCCCTTAGACTTTAAAACCTGTAAATCAAAAATTAAAAGCATTTTCTGGATGAATCTAAGTAATCATAGGTATTTAAAAGTAATACAGCATATAAAGTGGAACTGACCTCGGCTGCCCTTCATCTGAGACTTATCACCCTATTGATTCACAGATATTTTTACTGAAACCCAGTTATCTTCAGATACTTGTAATCATTATTACATTTAATTCAAATACAAGTTTTTAAGAATTTTAAGAGAAAATAACAAGTTATATAATGAGCTGTAGAGTAAAAGGGAAAAACAATAGTTTAATATTTTTTCAGGGTTTGTACACCTCAAATTAAATGGAAGAAATTTTTAAGGATTTGCACAAAGCTGAAAAATAAGGGAAGAGAAGTTACCTAGTGCACCTGCACGATGTAGAGCTGCTGTGTAACAGCTGCGAGGACAAAAGCAATCGTATATGGAAAAGCAAAAATATGTTTTTGAAAGCTTTTCGACTGTGATAGTTTGGGGTAACTCAGGATGATGGCTATTACAGGCCAATACAGCCATGCCATTTACTTACTGCACACATCCATTCTGGTTAAGTCCATGCCTGAGTGGTATGGTTCGTAAAGACTGTAAGTAGCTTCCTGGGTTAACCACAGTCCATCCTCATTATTCACAGATTCTGTATTTACAAATTTGTTTACTCACTAAAATTTATTTGTAACCCCAAAATCAATACTCATGGTGCTTTCTTGGTCAATCATAGACATACAAAGGGAGAGAAAAATTTTTGACTCCCCTGTTTCACATGTTCTCAGATGAGGTCACCGAAGCTACCTCGGCCTTGTTTCAGCTGTGATAGAGATGATCAGAGATGAGGACGGTAGGGGGCAGTGCTGCGCAGTGTAGTGTGAGAAGGTCCAGCTCAGGAGTTACTCGGACCAGGGTTTGAATCCCCACTCTGGCACTTGTTAGTGGAGTGGCCTCAAGTAAGTCTCAACATTTCTGAATCTTGTTTTCTCTTTTGTAAAATAGAATAGAAAAAAATTCTAGGTATTAGAAAAAGAAAATAGAATGTACCAGGATGAGCTGTTTCCAGGATTGAAGACTATAATCTATGTAAGTCCTATCTACATTTATCTATGTATCTATATACCTATTATCTATACCCATCTATCTGACTATCCATCCATCTATTCCTCCCAGGAGCAATGGATCAGCATTTGCTAATTCAGTGTTGGTGGCAACTTTCTAGAACATAACTGCCATGAATAATGAGAATCAACTGTATATAAATATATAAATATACATATTATTATATATGGTCATCTCTGTTACATTTAATTTTGTTTATATATTACATGTAATAATTGTTTATATATTATATTATTATCATTTATAGTTTTCATACAAACTGTGTATAAAAAAAGACTGGATAAAATATGTATAACTTTATCCTACATAAAATTATTCTCCAAAATAATGCTAAGTCATTTTTAAATAGCATTCTTTCACATTAAAAATCAAGAGAATTCTTGTTTTTTGCTAATAATAATTTTTGTAAGTTTAACTATTTCATCTTCGTCTTTTTCTCCTTCCAAAATCTTGAAATACACATTAGCTTGACTTCTATAGAAAACATCATCTTAACATTGTCCTTCTCTAGTTGTTAGTCTGTGAGAATTTTTCTCTGCAACGCTCCATAAAAGTCTTTACCAGAACCTCAGTCATAGGAGCATTTTATTTAAAGTTGTTTATAACCAACTTCCAAAAACACTGAATGCCAACTGCACTATACTTTGAAAAGAAGCTATTTGTCACTATAGATTTCTTATCAGATTTTGTTTGTTGCAGAAAGGCCTTTCAGTTTATGTGAAAAATGATTTCTGATTTGATTTAGTGGCAATTTTTAATTTAGGTTTTCTAGTTTCATTTTCTTTTTCCTCTTCTCTAACCACATAAAAATGTCCCAATACTGCAAAATGCACCCCCTTGATATAAACAAAAGCAAGCTCTAATACAGTAAAAAGTTAAAAGCATACTAAAATATATAATTAGGATACTTAATTTTTTAATTGAAAGACTTTATAAAAATAGATAAAATAAGACAAATCTTATTATTAGGCATTTCTAAATATTCACAATTCTACACTGCAGGAATTTAATTACCTGTTCCACTCCTGTGACTAAATTTTAAACAAAAGAAATTAGCTTTTAATCTTAAACGCCTAGTCCAAGGTTATATTTTTATTTATAGAAAAATATAAACAAAGTTCTATAGCAAGGAACTAATATATATATATGGTTGTTGTTGATCTTATGTTAGAACTTATGATCTAACTTTTTCAAATAAGTAATCAAACATGGCACAATACACTGAAAAGATCTTCAAAAACCTTAAATAGTGTTTATTTCTGAAACTACACACACACACACACACACACCCCAAAAAGGTTGAGAAGTTCACCAAGGTTACAAAGTGAACCAGCGGGAGAACAAGGAACCTAATTCAGATTTCATCCCTCATGGTTGTATCTAATAAACACTTAATTTCTGTTCGTTTCCTGAAATATAGTATTGTTTTACAGGAAAGAAAAAGCATTTTACTTTTTCACCCCAGTAAACTATTAGAATATAATATCCTTTGGGGATCAAGACTTTTCACATTGCCCTTCTGAGGGCCTAAATGAAAAATCATTGATTCCATTAAAGATTAGAGGAGGAAAAAGAAACTGGAATCAAGAATATGAGGACTTGAAAACATCATACAAAAAGTTTATTTTTAAATTCACTAAGAACACTGAACGTGTTTTTGAACGTCACTGAAATTCTCTTTTTGTTCCAGCTATTAAAATTGGATTCCACAAAACTGAATTTTACTCAAAACTCTATTTCCATGTAAGAGCAGCGGGACTGGACCTGACACTTGTTTAAAAGAGAAGTATATCTTTGTATATTGCCCATACGTTGGTTTATAGCCTGGCAACCAGAAAGTATATACAACAAAATGGTGTCATCCCAGCAAGAAAAGAAGAGGAGAGAGGAGGGGTTGTGGAAAATTGTCGTGGCCCAACTTTGCACTGCTGACTGTGACTGATCACATAGCCATGACCTTGTTCTCAGTCCCTGTTTGCCTCCGAGGCCATACAACCCCGTATTCACTTAGCCTCACCATCATCTCAGCGCCTATATTAGTTATCTATTGTTGTGTAACATACTACCATGACTTAGCCTCAAAACAACACTCATTTATTATCCCTCTGTTTATATGGTCAGGAATCTGGACACCACTTAGCTATTTCCTCTGCTTCAGCATCCCTTACAAGGCTGTAATCGCAGTGTCCACTAAGGCTGGCGTCTCACCTGAGACTCTACCACCTCCAAGTTTGCAGAGTATTGGAAGGATTCAGTTCCTTGGAGACTGTCAAACTGAGAACCTCAGGTTCTTGCTGGCTCTTGGTTTCTTGCCACGTGGGCCTCTTCACATGGCAGCTTACTTTATCAGAGCCAGCAAGGGAGAGAGCTAAAGAGAGAGTACAACAGCAAGACCGAAGTCAAAATCTCATGTAACGTAAGCATGGAGTGACATTTGACCACCTTTGCTGTATGCTATGGTTAGAAACAAGTCACAGGTTCCCACCCACACTTAAGAGAAGGGGGTCACACCAGGACATGAACACCAGGAGGCAGAGACTGGGGCCTCTCAGAGCCTATCTGCCACAATGCTATTCTGGATCACTCTCATCCATTATCTGCTATCTCAGCCTTAAATCAAATGAGATGCTTAGAACCTCATTTTGCTGATAAACCAGTTTATTTTCTCTCTCTTTCTTTTTTCCTTGATATCTTGGTTCCTTGAGCATTATGTTCCAGGCTTGTTCTTGATACCTGAATACCTGCCTGGTAATTTGGCCCTTTATTTCCTACACATACTTCCTTCATACCTACTAACCAAATATTCTACTTTTTGATTCTCCAATTGAATGACAGGGTTCTCAACACGAATGCTTCTTGTGTACACTTACTGACTTCCTGCTGCTGAATCTTCATCTACTAATCTTCAACAACTGGTTAGATGGCTACTCTGGAATTTAGACTTGGTTTGTATCTTTGGCTAATAGTGCTTGTACCACATCTGTATTTACCCCATAAACTAATAACTGCTTTTCAGACCTAATGTTTAGAACATCTTTTTTTTTTAATTGAAGCATAGTTGATTTTGGAACATATCTCTTTGTACTGATTTCCTGAATAACCAACCCCAAGTCTCATTCCAATATTGCAACATTTGCCATTCTCCTGACCCTTTCGGGTCTTCCTGGTTTCCTGACTGTAACCTATTCTGACCTGACTCATCCTGAAAATGTCTGAGCCCAGTTCTGATAGGTGTTTACTTGCCAACAAAAAAGTTTACCTCTCATAAGTTCTTCCCCAATGGAAGTTCCATATCTAATCAAAAACATTTATAAGGATTTAAGAAAATACAAGTACTCAGTAAAGCACAACCTTATAAAGATGAAGAAAAGAGGCTTTTGACCCAAAGAAATATTGCTTTTTCATAGTAGATACTTAAAAGTGTCAAACTACCTATTCTGGAGTTTTCATTTTATTAAATAGATAGGTCAAGTGGGAAAGATAATTCTCTATAGAGCTGATATTATTCCCCAAACTATGCATCTTTGTTTAAATCACGTTTATGCTTTTTCTTCTGCCTGAGATAACCCCGTATATCTTTCATTTTTATATGTCAAAATCCTGTCTATACTTGCATTCTTTGGAACTCTCTCTGATCACCCTAATCCAACATACAGTGAGTCTTCTCTCTAAACCTCCAGAGACAAGACTCATATTGCTCCTGGGGTATATCATATTTATTACTTTTTATGCACCCCTTTTATGATGTTGCTGGGATATGAATGTCCCTCTACAAAAAACATCCTTCTTACTCTTACTCATTGAGATATATTTAGTGTTTCCCTGAGCATTTTAGTTTTTCAGTAAATATTTACTGAATTGAATTACATTGTATTGTTTTATATATTTCCCTTGTTAATGAAGTCTTTCCCAACATATGTTTAGCATTTATATGAGTACTATATTAATACTCAAAGTTTTATTATAAACAGATGATATTTGCTTCCAGAAAACAGAGCTGGTATCTTTGACATCACATGTGATTTAATTATTGATGACTTCTTTAAGTTAAAAATATGGTAACATTAGTATTTACCAATTAATAATATTGGAAATAACCTGAGAAACTCATTCTTTATAATATCTACCATGGTTTTACATATAGTAGTAAATAAATGATTTTTTGTTTTCTTTGCCTTGTGTCTTTCTATTTTGTTTCTTATTAATCGACCAGTTTAATTTTGACATATCTACCTTCTTCAAAACAAGTGTTGCACTTTGTTTGTCATCATATTAATTAAAGGTATAATGGCTTTGAAATACTTTTACTGTCTTAAAGCATCAAAAAACTGAACCTTAGAGTCAGAATCTTAACTTCATAAAGATTACCTCTCTCTATAGCAGTATAGGCTGCAAGCTTCACTATAGGACTCTGTAGGAAACTGGCGGACACTGGATTCCACAGCTGAATTCCCATTTCAGGAAGAACCTATTTTCCCAGTGGCTGGAAGTGCTTTTTGGAAAGATGGCCCTCAGCTGTCAAGTCTTGCTGGGGATTGCTTCAGTTGAAGAACACTGCTTCACTCAAATCATGGCTCCATCCAGGGCAGCCCACATCTAATGACTGACCAACAAGGGGGTACAAAGGACCTGCCCGCTCACCACTTGGAGCAACTCTGAAAGTTCACCCCAACTTCATAGCTCTTGGCACATTTGGTTAATCCCTTCACTGGAACTTCATTTCAGCTCAACTTTTTCTGCCCAATCTTGCTTTCTAGGTAAGAAAGGAAGAAAGGAAGGTATCCTTCCGCAGCTGCTAATCCCTAAATTATTCCCTAAAAAACACCTTGTTTGCTAATTTCCATCTCAGAGTCTGCTTCACAAGGAACTCAACTTGCAACAAACATGAAAAGGCGGGGCTTCCCTGGTGGCACAGTGGTTAAGAATCCGCCTGCCAATGCAGGGGACACGGGTTCGAGCCCTGGCCTGGGAAGAGCCCGCATGCTGCGGAGCAACTAAGCCCATGTGCCACAACTATTGAGCCTGTGCTCTCGAGCCCGCGAGCCACAACTACTGAGCCCAGGTGCCACAACTACTGAAGCCGGTGCGCCTAGAGCCCGTGCTCCGCAACAAGAGAAGCCACTGCAATGAGAAGCCCACGCACCGCAACGAAGAGTAGCCCCCACTCGCCACAACTAGGGAAAGCCCATGCACAGCAACAAAGACCCAACGAAGCCAAAAATAAAAACAAAAAATAAATTTATTTTAAAAAAAAAACATGAAAATGCTCTTGGTAGGAGACAGAATTCCCACAAAGTGATACAATTATGATTCTTGGCTGTTTCTGCCTAGAGCAGTTTTTTTTCCAACCGTTGGTACTACTGACATCATGGGTCAGATAAATAATTGTCTTTGAGGGCTGTCCTGTACATCATAGAACACTGAGCAGAATCTTTGGTTTCTACCACTAGATGCCAGTAGTACACACACAAACACCCATACTGTCTGACAGCCAAAAATGTCTCCAGACATTCCCCAATATCCCCTGGGATGGGAGGGAATCTCCCATTGAGAACCCCTGTCCTAGAGCTAAATTTCTAATGAGGGGCAATAGGAAAATAAAAAGTAATGCAAGGAAGTTGGTGTCACCCAGACAGTAGGTGGTCAGGGGGTAGCAGCTGACAGTATATCAGGTAATAGGCACAACGATAGATGCCTGGCACATACCTCGATGAATACCTCCCCCCAACACTTCATCTCTATTCTACTCCCACTACTGGATTAGCAATTAAGAGTCAGAATTCTCCAATTTGAAACTAGGGGTTGATGGATATTTTTCCTTTAATGCCTTATAATGTCTATAGAGTCTTTAATCATGCTTAATGTTTATAAGCTTCATTATTTATAGGCTTCTAAAAGGTGTCAAATTCTCTACAGTCCTTGATGAAAAGTGGGATTCTTCAATTCCACAGAGAAGCTGTAAGTTTCAGTTTTAGGTTTTTTTTTTTCCTCCAAATTCTTGAAGTACCAATGTTCTTAAAGGATTTTCTGATCTGCTTTAAGTGTTCTGGGTATCTATTTAAGTAATAGAAACACTTTCACCACTTATAATTCCTTCAATTGCATGGAAAGCCATGATATGAAAATTCTGGACAATTTCCCAACACTTGAATTCTTCAGTATATAAGAAAAGGTGGAGTTGGCTGGAAAGGAGACTACAGTTGAGTCAGGGAAAGGATCAGAAGCATATGGAGGCTAGCACATAAAGAATATACAACTTTAAAAGGAAATACATCTCTTTGTCTTTTGTAGGTATGGTGTGTTTTCCTCTTATAAGCTGAAATATATTTAAATAACTTCCCATCACCAAGTTTTTCAATCATCTCCACTACTGCTCCTGTTATGTGTTGTTCCCATCCACATAAATTTTGAAAGACGTTTAAAAAAGAGCTGCTCGGGGAGGCGGAAGGGTGAGCTGGGACAAAGTGAGAGAGTAGCATGGACATATATACACTACCAAATGTAAAACCGATAACTAGTAGGAAGCAGCCACATAGCACAGGGAGATCAGCTCGGTGCTTTGTGACCACCTAGAGGGGTGGGATAGGGAGGGTGGAAGGGAGGGAGACGCAAAAGGGAAGAGATATGGGGATATATGTATAGCTGATTCACTTTGCTATAAAGCAGAAACTAACACACCATTGTAAAGCAATTATACTCCAATAAAGATGTTTCTAAAATTAATTAATTAAAAAAAATTTTAAATAGTAAAAAAAAAAAAAAAAGATCTGCTCTTCTAATATACATCTATGCCATAAAAAGATTATATGCAAACCAACTGCAGAAGAAATGGCTGCTTCTCACCACTATCTTTAACCATTGTCTTTATTGTGGGATCTAAGATTCGTATTTTTTTTTAATTTTCAAATTTTATTTTTTTATACAGCAGGTTATTAGTCATCAATTTTATACACATCAGTGTACACATGTCAATCCCAGTCTCCCAATTCATCACACCAGCACCCCCACCCCCCCGCGGCTTTCCCCCCTTGGTGTCCATACGTTTGTTCTCGACATGTGTCTCAATTTCTAAGATTTGTATATTTTAAAATTTATTTTCTGCTATGCAATTTCATTTTTACATGTTTATTAAGGTACCTTTGTATCACAGGGTTTAGCATTAGCAACTCTGTGGGATAAGAAGAGAAAGAATATCCATGAAATACAGGTAATTTTCTATTTTATCAGACAATTTCTTCCCATGAAGACTTTATAACTTTCTCATCTGTAATCGAATTCCCTGCCACAGTGGCACATTCTAATTACAGCTGTCTGCTCCTAGCAGGGTATTCATCCCAGACCAGTGTGTGTGAAACACTCTAATCCATTTTAAGCGTGTAATTTGTTTCTGCACTCAAATTCTAGGCAAAGAGCAGCTGGGTGTCATTGGAGACATTTCTTACACAATGAGGGCAAGAAAAGTTAAACAGGAATTCACTCAGTGGAAACCAAAGAATTTCCTCTAATTAGGAAATATTAATCTAGGACATGCAATGGGCAAAATGAATGACCACTTGGTCATATTGTGCTTATTAAAGTAGTTGACCCTAGGAAAACTACTACCATCCCATTTGTTCATAGGTTGTAAGCCCCTCCTTTCCTAAGATCCAAAGGCACAGCTCATTCATCTACCCATCCAATCGTTTATTTATTCATACTACAAACACTGACTATTTTTGAGCAAGGACTATGCTTGTACTAAAGAAAATACCAAAAAAAATAAGCCACTGAGTTTGTTTTCAAAAGTTCACAGACAGTATAAAATAATTTCTAGAGTTTTTTAAGGTCATTTCTTCCATATGTCTTGGGGGGAGAAAAAGGAATAATCTATAGAATAGTCTATTTTTGTCCTTAATATAAATATGGAGATGAAATATGTGTAATATAGTATTCCTTCCACAGTTTGTATACTATTACATAATAATTCAGAAATCTCAGATCCTGAGACATAAGGATGATACATTCTATGACAGTTTTTCTGTATTTAAAAGCCAGAATAAAAGAGTTTAGAATGGACATAGGGATTATAAAAGGAGGAAAAAAGCCACTATTCAAATTTCCATAGTTGGATATGACTTTAAAGGAAAATGTAAAATGCTAATTCAAATGTACACACACACAAACAAAAAACACACACACACAAACAAAACGCTGGAAGCCACCTCCTGTTAGGGTCTATATTTCTATTGCATTTTATAGCTTTTACATCAAGTTACAATTAAATGCAAAATACTTTGAACAGCTGTTTTTCAGACTTTTATTGCTAATAGCCCCTGCTGACACTGCCCTTGTCTCTTCTACGCCTTTGCTTCATTTCCACTTTCCCAAATTTCTATGATGGGGTGAAAGGGCACACGGAGAGAGGAGGGGAAAAAAAAATCCCTACAAAAGACAAAGAAATACATTCAACCAAACCAGAGCATATTATTTCTAAAAAAGTATTGCAACTATCACACACACACAGAGCCTTTCATATTGAGGTGAGCACTAACAGCTTCAGATTTCAAAACAAATGAAGCTGTGTACACAGATACCTATATACACACAAACATATATAACAGAATTATTTATTTCAGCAGAGAATGAGAACAAATTTCTAACCAAAAAGACATCGTGTATTTTTACAATTATTCTTTGTTAAATGCAGAACAAAGATGAAGCTCTGGTGACCAAGAAAATATTCTAGACCCAGAACCAGAGCAGCTGGTGGCTATAGGTAACCTCATTGAAGTGGTTCAGCTATGGCAGAGCCTCAGGTATAGACTGCTAAGCAGAAACATTTGCTTGGATACAGAAACTTTCTCTCTGGTCCCCAAATAGGCATACTCCACCAATTTAAATGTGCATCTGTCCTGGAAACAAGTTTGTCCTCAGAACGGTATCAATGACATAAGCAATGCTCATAGTAAGAGTGGATGACCAGTCTTAAAAATGCTGTTCCTAAACATGCCATCATCAAAGCTTATCACTGATTATTGCTTAGTAATACCTTATCGGTCTTATTTCATCCTTTCTATTACAAGAGCATATATTAAGAGATTTAGCCTGTAAACAGTTGACTCTGAGCTCATTTCACATCAGCAAGGCATAGGAGAAAGATATAAATAATGCATGTAGTGATGCTGTAAAATAGTTTGAGTGCATGCAAAATGAATGACCATATTACATACGTTTTACCAAAAGTTCCTTGACATTTGTTCACAACTGGGAGGCTGCTAAGCATAGACATCTGTATAAATATTAACCAAGACTAGGCTTTCAACAGATCATACTAATTAAGATGCTGTAAAATGCGTGACGGAAGACTGCCCTATGGTTTGCAGACAGGGCATGTGTAAACTCTGAAGACAATGTATATTATATTTACCATATACTTCACATATTTATAACTAGTACAGACCCAATATTTTTACTGCCTGAAGCCATTAAAATATCTCATTAAATAAGATATTTTAATTACCTTGATGAGAATAGGTGGTGTATACTTCTGAAAACCCAGTCAGATGTTTTAACATACTTCTTCATACTAAAGTTATTATTTTTTGTTGAAGGAAGTAAAATGGAAAAAGAAATAAAGAAAACAGAAGTAATACATATGTTTAAACTGTCTTTCAAGGTTCACAAATAAGCTATGTAAAGAAAACTCTATGCTCCAGCCTAGTGTTTTTGTTTTTGTTTTTGTTTTAATCATCCACACTTTAAGCTTCTATAAAGCTTGTTGAACTGATTTCAAATTTGTTATATCTGGCAGATATATCTGGCAAATTTGTTATATCTGGCAGAGTTGGGCAATACTGAAAGGGTATGCTCATGGTAGGTAAGTCTGGGTATGTGCCATTAAATCTCAATGGCAGCCTTCTTTCTAGCAGTCTCCACTATGGGTACATGCTAATATTGATCAGCTATGCAGCAAAAGGGCTGCAGCCTTTAACATAAGGCTTTCTGTATATTCCCATACTGAAGTCAGGTAATTAAAGAAGTATCTCATGAGATAATATAGATTTAGTAAAGCAAAAAATAATACTTAAATAATTTAAAAACAAAATTGGTTTCCTAGAAACCCTGCCTTCGGCAGATACCTTTAATTTAGCAAAGTAAAGCAATGAATTTGTATCCCTTTTCACTGAAACCCTTGGTTTTCACTCTACCAGGGAAAAAGATAAATCTCCTCCATTAAGAATTCCTTCCATTAATAATAACCCTTATTATTAGACATTCATTCCAATCTTCACTCACGTATTTGGTTTTTTTGCTTCTTTGCCCGGAAGCACACCTGAAAAGCATAATCATAGGCTAGTTATATCAAGCTACTCCTATTAGTTGCGAATGAAATACGCATTGCCCTCTTATTAGGTAAATAGCACTATGTTAGGCAAAGAGGAATTTTTTTACACCTATGGGGGAAAAACATCTCTTCCTACAAAAAGCCTTCAGATTGGGTAAAAAAAAAATAGCCACGAAACTATTAATGAACAAAACAACATATGGAAATGTGCTCTATTGCAGTTTTTTTGTACTAGAAGCATCAGAGAGATTTCACAGCAAAACTGGAACTTGAGTTGGGCCTAGTAGGTTTCACAAAAGATGGACAGGTAGAAAGAGGAAGGCGGAATTGACACACACTCATACATGAAGGTGTGAAAAATATGGTTTGTAATACAGAAAAGTAAAATCTATTTGGAGATATAATACATATATTTAAATACTTCAAATTGGTTCAGTACGTTGGAGATAGGACTTTGCTTAAAGTAGATAGCAACATTCATATGGTCTGGTCTTTAACATCTTATAATCTTCAAGTATTTCAATACTTGATTACACACTGATAGCATTTAGAAAGAAAGGAAGGGGCTTCCCTGGTGGCCCAGTGGTTGAGAATCTGCCTGCCAATTCAGGGAACACGGGTCGAGCCCTGGTCCGGGAAGATCCCACATGCCGCGGAGCAACTAAGCCCATGCACCACGACTACTGAGCCTACGCTCTGGAGCCCGCAAGCCACAACTACTGAGCCCACGTGCCTATAGCCCGTGCTCCACAACAAGAGAAGCCCATGCAATGAGAAGCCCGCGCATAGCAACAAAGACCCAATGCAGCCAAAGATAAATAAATAAATAAATAAATATTTTTTAAAAAATAAAAAGGAAAAGAATATATATTGATTCCTACTGAAAACAACCATTACATTATTTTATGCTTTGGGAGTAACTTTTTCACAAACTATAATTTTTGGTCCATCTTATATAAGGTATGATAAATGATATCATGAAATATAGAAATGGCAATGGATTTTATATTTTAAAGTATAAATGAATTCGATATCATGATGACCAACCACTTATTTGACTAAACATCACTTTATCTTGTGATAAGTTCCACAAAAGCAAGAAGCATGTTTGTGTTACTTTCCTACTATATCTCCATCCCTGTCCATAGACCTTGGCCTGCAATAAGTACTGTCACAGGTACTCTATAACTGCTGAATGAGTAACTAAATGAAGTAATTATAGAAATAGGCTCAGAAAATAAGGAAACTAAAACTACTGCATATTCATTACCCAAAAATGACTGTGTCAAAAGAAAATAAATAGTACTTTCATTAAGAGCCTCTCCCATTCTTAAAGGTCATATGAAAAGGTATGGGAGAGGGGAGGAGTATAGTATTAAAAAGAAATTGTTGTTTGCTTGTCATTAGTGCTAAAGATTAAAGTTCTTTCTCCCATTTCTGGCTCACTAAATTTGCACTGTACAACTTCAGATGATGTTGACACTTTCTATATATTTGAGATTTAGGCTTTGGATTTTAGTCTGTGAGTCTGAAAGTTAAAATTTAGAAAACACTGATCTCTCTCTACTTGTTCATATATCAGTAATAAAAAGAAATTTCCAAAGTTCTCCAAATTTGGTCCTAACTTAGAAGAGCTAATTTTAGTTACCACTTGATTAATGACCTAAGTGTTTAATTAAGTACTTACTGTGTACAGAGTTCAGTTAGACATTACATAATATTCATATAAACGTTATTGATATTTAGTACTTATCTTGAAGGAAATTATACAGAGACAGGATAGGCAAATATTAAAAAGTTAATGAACAAGACAGCACAATATGTATAAATACCATGTAAGTCAATTAAATAGCATTGTAGGACTTCAGGGAAGTAAGATTCACTACAATTGGCATAGGCTTGGATGATTTCATGGAGAAAAAGACTTGTACCTTCAAAAGTGGATACAATTTAGCAAGATGAAAAAGATTAGAAAGCATTTCAGGAATGTATTCACAGCATGAGAAAAATCACCAGGTCTGGAATGGGCCTGACATATTTAGAGAGAAATATAGATTAGCCTCACTAAGGAAGACTATTCCTATAGGGGTGGGAGAGGTGATAGGAAAATCAGTTTTGTTCAGTATGTTGAGAGTCTTAAATGACATCCTAGGCTTTTAAGACAATTCTATAAACTGTGGTTGATGATAGGATGAAAAGAGTCATTTTAAGATCGTTTATCTCATGTGCCTTTTAGTATGCAGGATAAATGTGAGGTGGTATGCACTAGAAGCCAGATGTGTTACGAAGCTCTTGGAGTAAACCAAGCATGAGAAAGAGCCACAACTACAGTGGCAGCACACGACTGGAAAAGAAAGGATGGATAGGAGTGACATCTCAAAAGAGGAGTCAATGGCACTTTTTGACTGACAGGACTTGAAGGCAGGCTTTAAAGGTCATTTTTAAACTAAAACCACTGCAAAAACAATCAGAGAACTAAAGGAAGTTCGTGTTCCACTTAGAGCGTTGGACCAGATAACCCCCAAAACTCTGTCCAAACTAAATTCCACTTCTTGTGCCTGGACAAATTGTTTCCTTCTCTCTCTCCTCTGCCTGTCCAACTATGTTCATCTATTAAGATCTAGTTCAAGACTTACCACTCCTTGGAAAACCCTGATGACTACTCCATGCCTTGTATGGGGTCTTTTTCTTTGAGCTCCCGATGCGTTCACTTCTCTTCCACTTAAAATCAGGTGTTTCATTGCATCCTCCTTCATGTTATAGTAATTCTTCTTTGTATGAATCTTTCCTCCCTTACAGTTTTCACTTTTTCTAGATCACAAAAGCCAGCACTGAATTAAATATTAACTAGTATGAAGTATAAACCTATAGATTGAAGTATTACATTTAAATAAATGCATCTCTTTTCACTAGGTCACTGAACATTTTAATACCCAAAGGATACAGGGAAACCTATCAGTACTGCATCTTCAAAAATTTAAATAATGTCTTCTGAAATTCAGAGCTGCAAGTGTTGTTAGATGCTCAAGTATTATATATTAAAATAAAGCAAGAAGCACTGGAAAAGTGTGCCAAATACCTTCCATTGCTGACTAAACAATCAGAAAGCTTAGTGGAAGAGTTACAATGGAGCTAAACATTTCTTATACTGCACAAGGAGAAACAATTCAATGATGTCTTTGTGCTGCTCAGAAAATCACACAAAGTCACTTTCTGCTTTTTAGTTTGCTCTTTGGCCCTATGTAAAATATTGCCACAGAAATTGCTTTGTGCTCAGCAAAAACCCAGCCTATTAATTCCAGTGACTGGAATCATTGAAGGTCAAAAGGTAAAAACCACCTGCTATGTCACATTTTCACAATTCAGAGATTTCCTCTGTACTCAGCATTTATGTGTTGGTTTCTTTTTGTGGAACATTTATTTCATTTTCAAAAGCCCTACTCTTGATTAACTTGCACTTGGTAAACAACCATTTATTGAGTGTCATTTGGATTTGGAGCACAATGTTAAGGAATTTGCAGAAGAGATGGTATAAAAATAATTACACACAGAAACATCAACTTAAATCCTGAAATAGTAACAAATATATTAACCTTGACGTTGCATTTTATAAATATATATTTTTAAAAAACAGATACTGCATGGAGAAAAAATAGAAATGATCATCTATAAAACAACATACCATTTTTGATTTAAACAAACTAGAACATTATAAAAATTTCACTGTATGGGCTTTAATCTAAATACAGAAATATAATCAGCACTGCAGAAAGGTCAAAAGGAAAATAAAACTTCAAAGGATTCATGAGACATTTTAAAGTACAGAAGCAGGAAATTCTCTGATAATTTCTTATCTAAATCTAAAATGACAAATTTCATCAAATGTGAGATGTGGATGATAAAAATAAAATCTTTAATGGTAACATTTTAAAAATATTTCATAATGCTTTGTATTAGAACTTTATTTTTAAGTAACAGAATGACAAATACATTTTTCTAAAATAAACAGTTTTACAATAATTAATGGCTAAATGAATGAATATTATCCCTATATTGAGTGGCCCCAGGCTACTGGACTTTTTATATGTCAATTTCTAGCATTTTGTTCACTCCTAATACTCCATGTTTAATCTCCCATTCACCACAGCCTGTGAAGAACTAAATAGCACCAAGGGAAATCATGTTGTTAGATCAATTACATGAACTTTTTTAAAAACTTCAAAGTCAATAGGCTCTTTTTGAAAACCTGTGGGAAGTTCTGTGAGTTCTCTATATAATTTATATTTGTTCATTACTGTGTACCTGAGACCTGACACATCACTGGCAATCAATTTAATTTAGAAAAATGATAATAAAGAAATAAATGCATGAATTAATAAATAATTAAAGCTCAAATACTTGCAACATATTTTTTTACTTATTCTTTGAAATCATCTTCTATTTATGTCCAGGCTTATGTCTTTGTTCTAAATAGGTGCAACTGCTAAAAGTTTGAATATCAAGTAACTGACGTGCTAGCTACCATATGCATTTTTTAATATTTCACGTTAAAGTTAAATATATTTCATTTGTAGTTTTTTTAATTGAAAGAAAGAAGTATTTTGGGATGTCAAAGTTATTTTATTTCAATATCAAATTCCCCCTCTTTGTCTTTATTTGAACTGTAGGTATGTATAGCAGATTCAATTTTTAATCAAAAATTTAAATGAGCCTCTTTTTGCCTCACTAAATGTTAGGAGCAAATTGTTAGCTCAAGAGTAATATTTTAACTCATCAAACATAAATTAGAAATATACAGGCATTGATTTTATCCAAGTCTGGAAAGACAACACTGTATTTTGAAAGGTTATTTAGATTTAAGTCAGAGGTGATCAAGAAGCGAAGGAGAACTAGGAAAAATATTTCAGTAGACTGTGAGATCCTTTAATTTGCAAAACATAAAAGGCTAAGATTTCAGAGAAAGGTATTGAGTTTGACATCTTCCCTTTGAAGTGTTTCTATGTCTACCTTGGATGGTAAAATAGACCGTGGCATTTCAAAGCAATTCTCCTTGATGTGAATGGGAGTCCCCAGCATAAGGCAATTGCCCATCTTTATGTATACTAGATGTGTTTCCGAAGAATCAGTCTTGTGGGGAGAGACAGGACATGTATTTTTAAAAGTCCTAGAGAAGCTGACATTTTTCAAAATAACCTATAATGAACTCATTTAGAAAATGAATACTCACCTCCCCTAATGTGTCCCTTTATATGACAATTTTTACATAAAGCAAACTCTCTCAGGATGTCACTTGAAAGAAAAAAAAAATGTTTTATGGAATCAAGACCTCTAGAAAAAAGTGCATGGCCATCATTAAAAATTGCTCTAGTGATATTTCTTCAAAATGACCAGTTATGCCATTTTTTAACATCGCCCAGAGGTTAAGCTTTTAGAGGATTTCCTGAAGAATCATTAAATGTTACCCACTTCATCCAGGATATAAATAGCTTAACATTTCAATCGCTCTTATACACATTTTTATTAACTCATAATTCTAATTTTTTCATCGTTGATGCATATCACAACTTGATAAATGAAGAAATTGAATGTATCTGCCCTGGGGTCAAAAATATGAGTAAAACAGGGACTTCCCTAGTGGTCTAGTGGTTAAGACTCCGCTCTGCCATTGTAGGGGGCACAGGTTCGATCCCTGGTCAGGGAACTAAGATCCCACATGCCGCCTGGAGCGGCCAAAATATATATAGATAGATAGATAGATAGATAGATAGATATCAGTAAACAAATGAGCACTCTTACTCCCTTACAGGATTGTTAAACCTACTCAGTGACTCTGTACTCCAGATGTGAGCCTTTGAGGAGCAGTTCTCCATTGCTGAAAGGATTGTCAATCTGGCAGGAGCCCAAGGTGCTTTTAGAATTCAACATAATGTAATTATTTTGATACCAAAACCAATTTAAAAAATTGACATATAATTTACATACCAAAAAGTTCACCCTTTTAAACTGCACACTTCAGTGTTTTTTAGTATATTTGCAAAGTGGTGCAACCATCACCACTATCCAATTCCAGAATATTTCCATCACCCCAAAAAGAAACCCTATACTTACCAGCAGTCACTCCCCATCCCACCTCCCTCAATCCCTGACAATCACTGATCAACTTTCTGTGTCTACGGATTTGCCTATTCCAGACACCAAAACCAAATTTGAAAGAGAAATATTTCATTGGTTTCCTGGGATAATTGGCACTCTTCTGTCTTTATTTTACTTTTTAAAAAATTAGAAAAAATAAATAAATCAAGAAGATAAGGAAGACAAAACTTTGCAGATTTTGTCAACTATTTCTCACCATAAGAATTATTTTCTTAGGAAACATAAAAAGAAACTTTCCTTCCTGGGCCCAGTTTCCTGGAATTCATTATTTCAATTATTCATGTTACCAAAGAAACCTTGAAAGAATTATATTATTTTCTCATGGGAAGCACATTAAACTAATTATGTTTTATAGTTAAAACAGATAACACTAAACATAGCTTAAACATGAAAAATTTCTTTACTTAAGAATTGAATGAAATAATCCTCTAGGAAACTTAGAAATATTAGATATTTTAGCATAACTGCTTGACTTTGTGAAACAGAATCAAATGTAAATTTGTTCTTAGTAATATGGAGAATGGAAATTCAAAGTTTCCCAAACCATCCATATTTAAATTAAAAGAAATTTACTGTCTTTGTAATAAAATAATAATGTATTAAAATAAAAGCATTCTCAATAGTAAATGGTTTTGCTGACTAGCTTTGTTGATAAACCTATGAACATCTGGATTCATTCTAGCAGCAGTATTTAGAGTTTTAACAGTAGGAAGCACAAAAAATAGGAGACTGTTTTCCCATAGTCTTAGTGAGAACAGAAGGGTCTGGTTTAAGATGGTGAGAAGAGAAAGGGGGAAATAAGAGATTTCAATGAGGCCGAACCAACCAAGCTTGGTAACTAATTGGATGTAAAGGATGAGGAAAACTTTAGGATGGCTCCATAATTTCTTGCTTGAGTGACTGGCTATTTAAGATAAAACTTACTAATGTAGGAGATGGGGTGGAGAAGTTAAGAGGCTATGGAAAAATGATAATGAGTTTTGGACATTTTTGCTCTGTAGCTACTAAACTGTCAATCAAGCATTTGGATATATGAGTTTATTGCTCAGAGGAAAGATGGAGGCTAAAGAGATATTTGGAAATGATCAATATAAAAATGGTGGATAGTACAAATTCTGGTTGAAATTACCCAAAATGTTTAAAGAGAAAAGAAAGTAGTTAAGGACAAAACTGATAGGAAGCTAGGAGGGGGAGGTCAAAAGAAGACCTGAAAGTTACTAAGCAAAAGAGTTAGAGAAGAGGAAAACAAAAAGAGTGACAGAGCAAACACCAAAGAACTGAAGTTTTAAAACAGAAGCACTGGTCAACAGAAATAAGTGCAGCCTAAAGATCCAGGAAGAGGAGGACTGAGAAAATATTGGAATTGCCTATTTGAACATCACTAATACTTTAGAAGACAGGTTTCAGCACCGATGGAGATGTCAAGTAAGCAGTTAGATACTTGAGCCTGAAGTCTGTGAGAAATTTCTGGGCTAGAAATATGCCTTTGGAAGTGATTAGCATGTAGATGGAATATAAAGCCATTGAGATGGTATAAGATCCACTAAGAAAAGAGTGTAGTTAAGGAGAAGATGCCCTAGAACTGAGCCTTTGGGGCTAGCCAACTGTAAGGGGTGGCAGAGCAGAGGAGGAACCTACCATGAAAACTGAGAAGAGGAGGTCAGGGAGGTAGGAAAAACATCAAAAGACAGTGGGTCCTGATAGATTTTATTAGCTTGAATCAGGGAGGATAGAGTGGACCAGTTGTGTCAAATGCTGTTGTCAGATGAGATGGAAAATTGACCACTAGAATTAACACTGTGGATATTACTGATCATGCTAAGGAGAATTGTTTCAGTAGAATGGTAGAGAAAACACCTAAAAGGAGTTCATTTAGTAATGATGACAAAGTCAACAAAGATAAAGGAAGCCTAGGGAATGTTCCAGATTAAAGGCTACTAACAAGGCATGATAATTAAATGCAATGCATGATCCTGGGTTGCACTGAGACAACTGACAAAGTTTGAATGTAGACTGTATATTGGATAACAGTGTTGTACCAAAGTTTAATTTTCTGATTTTGATAACTTTACTGTGGTGATGAAAGAGAATGTACTTGTTCTTAGGAAATACATACTAAAGAGTTTAGAGTTAAGGGGCACAGCATCCCAACTCATTCTCAAATGACTCAGGAAAAACAAGCCATGAGTGTGTGTATGTGTGTGGATGGATGGATGGATGGATAGATAGATAGTTAGATAAGAGAATAAAGCAAACCAGAGCAAAAATGTGAACAAATGGAGAGTTCGGGTATAGGATATATAGGAGTTTCTCATACTATTCATTTAACTTTTATGTATGGTGGAAAGTAGATCAAAATAAAAAGTTTCCAAAAGAAAGAGTGGGGAGGAGGGAACTAAAGAGGGAGAACAACTGGAAAAACAGAGTAGAGCAACTCTTGTGGATACTTTCACTAAAAAGCATAAGCAAATGGGGTGGTAGCTGGTGGGAGAAGTAGGGTCAAGATAAGGGTTTTTTGCTGTTGTTGTTGTTCTTTTTCAGTATTTTTTAAATTAATTAATTAATTAATATTAATTAGTATTTTTGGCTGCCTTGGGTCTTCATTGCTGCGCGCAGGCTTTCTCTAGTTGTGGCGAGCGGGGGCTACTCTTCGTTGCAGTACGCGGGCTTCTCATTGCAGTGGCTTCTCTTGTTGCGGACCACAGGCTCTAGACACTTGGGCTTCAGTAGCTGTGGCACACGGGCTCAGCAGTTGTCGCTCACGGGCTCTAGAGCGCAGGCTCAGTAGCTGTGGTGCACGAGCTTAGTTGCTCCGCGGCATGTGGGATCTTCCCAGACCAGGGCTTGAACCCGTGTCCCCTGCATTGGCAGGCGTACTCTTAAGCACTGCGCCATGAGGGAAGTCCCTGTTGTTGTTGTTCTTGATTGAGAGAATACAGCAGGTTGACATGCTGATGAGAATGTTCCAATACCAAGATTTAAAATGTTGAATAGATGAGTAAGGGGGGGAAATTGCTAGTGGAATGTCCTTCCATGGCAGGGAGGGGATGGTATCTGTGTGCAAGAGGGGGAATTGACTTTCTATTGGAATAGGGAACATTTATCTACTTAAAACAGAAAACAGAACAAAGTATGTTAATGCAATTGCTGGAAGGGAGAAAACAGAAATGAAAGATTCCTACCCCACCTGTGGCCCTAAGGGACCTGGAAAACCAGCCCTCATTTAGAGGGCTTCAGGCGAAGTAGTGTTTTCAAGGGATAATCAGGTTTCAATTAGAGCAAAAAAAATGAAGGGGAAGTCCAGAGAATATCCTAAAGAAATGGTGGAGCATGTGCTTAAAAGGGCAGAGGGAAGTGTGGGAAATCAAGTCAAATTAGTGGATATATACATAGTACAAGGTTGAGGACCTGAATGATGGCAGAAGACTTGGGGACTTGGTTTCTGGGTGAAGGAGGTAAAGAGGGATGTGAGGCACAATGAGCTGAGTGCTGCTTCCTGCACGGGTGCGTAGCCAGTTCAAGATGGATGTTATGGGTCTAGTGGTTGACTGTTCTTTCCTGCAGCTGCCAGTGCCATGAAACCAAGGAGAGAACAGGTCTGTAACAGTCTTTCTCGGGCCTGAAGAACCCAATGATGGGAGGGCTCTGTCTCTCTGAAGGCAGGCAGTGGGACCAGTGCGGAAACAGCCTCTTCATTTGTGGGGACAAATATATGGCCCCGCATACATAAGTACTATGGAACATAAGTAGCTTAGAGGCTGCTTCCTTTTTCCAGCAGTGGAGAGGACCATCTCCGTAAACAACATCACCATCCACCCTAAAGCTCAAGCCCAAAACCTAGGCATCATCCTCAATTCCTTTCTCCCTTACTGTACAGCTAATCCTCAGCAACTTGTTAACTCTTCCTCCAAACCATACCCTACATCTGACTGCTTATCCCATTTCCATTACTACTACCCTCATTCAAGCTACTATGATATCTCATCTAAATGACTATAATAATCTCTTAATCAGTCTCCGAGAGTCTACCGTTCCTCAGTATATTTGTACCCAGCAGCCAGCATGTTCTTTCTAAAATGTAAATAGGACTTCCCTGGTGTCACAGTGGTTAAGAATCCACCTGCCAATGCAGGGGACACGGGTTCGAGCCCTGGTCCGGGAAGATCCCACATGCCATGGAGCAACCAAGCCCATGCGCCACAACTACTGAGCCCACACGCCTAGAGCCCATGCTCTGCAACAAGAGAAGCCACCGCAATGAGAAGCCCATGCAACGCAACGAAGAGTAGCCCCTCTCGCCGCAGCTAGAGAAAGCCTGTGTGCAGCAACAAAGACCCAACACAGCCAAAAATAAATAAATAAAATGTAAATAATGTTAGGCTATGTTGTAAAATCCTTTCATGACATTTCCTTACTAAAACTGAAACTCCTTCCCGGACTTACTAAATCTTACATTGTCCAACTCCTGCCTCTTTCTCCAACTTCATCTTCTAAATCTTTATATTCTATATCTTTGCCCAATATGTTCAAACAAGCCAAACTCACTTCTACCTTAGGACCCTTAGGACTTTTTGCATTAGCTCTTCCTCCTACTTGAATATTCTCTCTTCAGATTTTCCCATATCAGGCTCTTTCTTGTTATTTGGGTATTTTAAATAACAATAATAATAAAAACCTCCTCAGTTTATATAATACTTCCTTAGTAAAGTCTTCACTGACTACCCAATCTTTTTTTTTTTTTTTTTTTAGGGCACACCATGTGGCATGTGGGATCTTAGTTCCCTGACCAAGGATCAAACCCAAGCCCCCTGCATTGGGAGCACGGAGTCTTAACCACTGGACCGCCAGGGAAGTACTGGCTACCCAATCTTAATAGCCAGTCTCTCTCTTGCTATCACAGTACCTTATTTTAGTTCTTAGCAGAGTAATTAACACTAAGAGACATAATTAATACTGACTGACGTATAATAATACATATATATGTATTATGTATATTCATATGCACACACAACCTTGTGTGTGTGTGTGTATGTATTAGTTTAAAATATCTCTCTCTTACCAACTAAAATGTAAGCTCCATGATGATAGGGACTTTGTCTTGTTCACTGTAGTATTCTCAGGTACTACAATAGTGCCTGGCACATAGTAGGATACCAGTAAATATTTTATAAAGATAAGAACAAATGAAAGAATTAGTTCTAGGAACTGTATTAGGGCTGAAGAATGCAAAGGGAAAACCACCAACAAACAAAAAAGCACAGTCCTTTCCCTCAAAAAGTCAAAGTCTAATGAGAAAGATCCATAAACAGATCTTTATAATACAATGTAGTGAGGGGAACAAAAGTGATAGGAGGAAAATATTCTGAGGCGAGGGGGAAGGGAATATGGTCTCTAGATAAAAGGACTTATCTTTAAAAAGGACAAAAGTCAGAGATAAAGAGATAGGGATGGATGCAGCTATAGGTATGATTCTATAGGCTTAATTTTTTTTTCTAAAGTATGAAGCAATGTCATCTGGGGAGAAGAGTGGAGAGAGAGGGAGGATTTTTGAGGTCTTGAGGGAGAATCATGAGAGTCTGGATAAAGCCACTGAGGGAAATATAAAAGGCTACAGAACATGGAAGAATTACAGAACAGAACTGAGGGTCTACCCAAAGTTGGAGTCAACAAATATATAGAGGCCCTGGATTTATTTAAACAGTCTCTTCAAAACACACTGATAAAGTCGGTCTCTTTAAAATAGCATAGTGGTTACCAGAGGGAAGTGGGGGGAGGGCAAACTGGATAAAGGGGATCAACTTTATGGTGACTGATGAAACCTCTATTTTTGGTAGAGAGCACACTGTAGTGTATACAGAAGTAGAAATATAATGTTGTACACATGAAACTTATATAATGTTATAAACCAATCTTACCACAATATAAAATAATTTATTTTTTAAATTGGTCCCTCTTGAAAGTAAAACTGGCCAGCTCTGGAAACCACAGCACTGTCTTGTATTACGGGGATTAACCCAGAGTGCTCTGAGAATGTCATCCAACAGTACTGTCCAGCCCGTGAGAATAGAGAAAGGCAGAAGAATTTGTGAAAAAATAAAAACTGAGCTCTAGCCTCAGATTACAGTGTGACATTTGGTGAGTTCACTATCTTTCTTCAGTTTAAGAATCAAGGAAGGGTGCAGCCAAGATGGTGGTGTGGGAAGACGCAGAGTTAGTGTCTCCCCGCAACTAGGGCGCCTGCCGGACGCTGGTGGGGGATTCTGATGCCCAAGGAGACGGGAGGAACCCCAAAGTGAACCGGTAGGACATAGGGGGAGGAGCGTGGAGGCCAGACAGGATCGGCGCCCCTGAGGCCAGGAAGATCAGGAGAGGCAGGCGGGAGGGACTCTCTGAGAAGAGCAGGAAAGGAGCAGAGGGTAATCGCCTGGCCCACTCAGGCGGGGGAGCCTGATGAGCTCCCAAGCTCGTAACCCCCCTCCAAAGCCCCATCCAGGCCGCATGGGTCCTGGGGGCATAGGAGAGAGGCTGCGGAGATCACGAGAGACAGGCGGGAGGGGCGCTCCCAGACCGGAGGAGCAGGAGAGGAGAGGAGGTAATGTGCCCTGCCCACTCGAGCCCAGGAAGCCTGCTGGGCTCCCAGATGAGGTACCCTGCTCTCTGAGACATGGGTGGGGGGGGCACATCTGGGCCACTTCTGTTCCTTGAGCCTAAGCCCCACCTCCCAAGCATAGGCCCCACCCACCACCTAAACCTCGCCCTTGCTTAGGCCACGCCCTCCACAGCCAAGGCCTTTTTCCCCCTACCTCCTGGTGGTTGATTCATCTCTATTTTTATTTTTATATTCTTTCTAACATATCTGTTAGTTTCCTAGTCTAATTTTATTTTTTGCATTGTTATTGTTCTTTTTTTTTTTTTTTTTGCCACCCCACGCAGCTTGCGGGATCTTGGTTCATGAGCCGGAGGTCAGGCTGAAGCTCCTGTGGTAGGAGCTCTGAGTCTGAACCACTGGACTAACAGAGAACCTCAGACCCCAGGGAATATTCATTGGAGTGAGGTCTCATGGAGTTCTTCATCTCCGTTCTACTCAATAGCCTACAAACTCCAGTGCTGGAAGCCTCAGGCCAAACAACCAATAAGACAGGAACACAATCCCACTCAAAAAAAAAACTAAAATTGAAACGGCAAAAAAATATGTCACAGATGAAGGAGAAAGGTAAAAACGTACAAGACCAAATAAATGAAAAGGAAATAGGCAATCTACCTGAAAATGAATTCAGAGTAATGATAGTAAAGATGACCCAGAATCTCAGAAATAGAAAGGAGGCACAGGTTGAGAAAATACAACAAATGTTTAACAAAGATCTAGAAGAACCAAAGAACACACAAACAGAGAAGAACAACACAATAATTGAAATGAAAAATACACTAGAAGGAATCAATAACAGAATAACTGAGGCAGAAGAACAAGTAAGTGAGCTGGAAGAAAAAAAGGTGGAAATAACTGCCAAGGAGCAGAATAAAGAAAAAAGAATGAAAAGAATTGAAGACAATCTCAGAGATCTCTGGGACAACACTAAACGCACCGACATTTGAATTATAGGGGTCCCAGAATGAGAAGAGAAAAAGAAAGGGTCTGAGAAAATAGTCACCCAAGTCCAGGAACCACAGAGAGTCCCATATGGGACAGGCCCTAGGAAAAACACACCAAGACACATACTAATCAAACTAACAAAAATTAAATACAAAGAAAAAATATTAAAAGCAGCAAGGGAAAAACAAAAAATAACACACAAAGGAATCCCCATAAGGTTATCCGCTGATTTTTCAGCGGAAACTCTGCAGGCCAGGAGGGAGTGGCAGGATACACTTAATGTGATGAAAGAGAAAAACCTAAAAGATTACTCTACCCAGCAAGGATCTCATTTAGATTTGATGGGGAAGTCAAAAGATTTTAAGACAAGCAAAAGCTAAGAGAATTCAGCACCACCAAACCAGCTCTACAACAAATGCTAAAGGAACTTCTCTAGGTGGGAAACACAAGAGAAGAAGAAGACCCACAAAAACAAACCCAAGACAATTAAGAAAATGGTAACAGGAACACACATATCGATAATAACCTTGAATGTAAATGGATTAAATGCCCCAGTCAAAAGACACAGACTGGCTGAATGGATACAAAAACAAGACCCATAGATATGCGGTCTGTAAGAGACCCACTTCAGACCTAGGGACACATACAGACTGAAAGGGAAGGGATGGAAAAAGATATTCCATGCAAATGGACATCAAAAGAAAGCTGGAGTAGCAATACTCTTATCAGATAAAATAGAATTTAAAATAAAGACTGTTACAAGAGATAAGGAGGGACACTACATGATGATCAAAGGATCAATCCAAGAAGAAGATGTAACAATTGTAAATATTTATGCACCCAACATAAGAGCACCTCAATACATAAGGCAAATGCTAACAACCATGAAAGGAGAAATCAACAGTAACACAATAATAGAAGGGGATTATAACACCCCACTTACATCAATGGACAGATCATCCAAACAGAAAATAAATAAGGAAACACAAGCTTTAAATGACACAATAGACCAGATAGATTTAATTGACATTTATAGAACATCCCACCCAAAAGTGGCAGAATACACTTTCTTCTCAAGTGCACATGGAACATTCTCCAGGATAGATCACATCTTGGGTCACAAATCAAGCCTCGGAAAATTTAAGAAAATTGAAATCGTATCAAGCATCTTTTCTGACCACAACGCTATGGGATTGGAAACCAATTACAGGAAAAAAAACTGTAAAAAACACAAATACATGCAGGCTAAACAGTGCGCTACTAAATAACCAAGAGATCATTGAAGAAATCAAAAAATACCTAGAAACAAATGACAATGAAAACACGAAGACCCAAAACCTATGAGATGCAGCAAAAGCAGTTCTAAGAGGGAAGTTTCTAGCGATTCAATCTCACCTCAGGAAACAAGAAAAATCTCAAATAAACAATCTAACCCTACACTTAAAAGAACTAAAGAAAGAAGAACAAAGAAAACCCAAAGCCAGTAGAAGGAAAGAAATCATAAAGATTAGAACAGAAATAAATGAAATAGAAACAAAGAAAACAATAGGAAAGATCAATAAAACTAAAAGCTGGTTCTTTGAGAAGATAAAAAAATTGATAAACCCTTAGCCAGACTCATCAAGAAAAAAAGGGAGAGGATGCAAATCAATAAAATTAGAAATGGAAAAGGAGAAATCACAACTGACACTGAAGAAATACAAAGGATTATAAGAGACTACTACAAACAACTATATGCCAAAAAAATGGACAACCACAAAGAAATGGACAAATTCTTGGAAAGGTACAATTTTCCAAGACTGAACCAGGAAGAATTAGAAAATACAAACAGACCTATCACAAATAATGAAATTGAAACCGTAATTAAAAATCTTCCAACAAACAAAAGTCCAGGACCAGATGGCTTCACTGGCGAATTCTATCAAACATTTAGAGAAGAGCTAACACCGATCCTTCTCAAACTCTTCCAAAAAATTGCAGAGGGCGAAACACTCCCAAATTCATTCTACAAAGCCACCGTCACCCTGATACCGAAACCAGAAAAAGATATCACAAAAAAAGAAAATTAGAGACCAATATCACTAATGAACATAGATGCAAAAGTCCTGAACAAAATACTAACAAACAGAATCCAACAGCACATTAAAAGGAACATACACCATGATCAAGTGGGATTTATCCCAGGGATGCAAGGATTCTTCAATATATGCAAATCAATCAATGTGATACACCACATTAACAAACTAAGGAATAAAAACCATATGATCATCTCAATAGATGCAGAAAAAGCTTTTGACAAAATTCAACACCCATTTATGATTAAAACTCTCCAGAAAATGGGCACAGAGGGAACCTACCTCAACATAATAAAGACCATATATGACAAACCCACAGCAAACATCATTCTCAATGGTGAAAAACTGAAAGCATTTCACTAAGATCAGGAACAAGACAAGGATGTCCACTCTCGCCACTCTTATTCAACATAGTTTTGGAAGTCCTAGCCACAGCAATCAGAGAAGAAAAAGAAATAAAAGGAATCCAAATCGGAAAAGAAGAAGTAAAGCTGTCACTGTTTGCAGATGACAAGATATGATACATAGAAAAATCCTAAAGATGTCACCAGAATACTACTAGAACTAATCAATGAATTCGGTAAGGTTGCAGGATACAAAATTAATGCACAGAAATCTCTGGAATTCCTATACACCAACAACGAAAAATCAGAATGAGAAATTAAGGAAATGCTCCCATTTTCCACTGCAACAAAAAGAATAAAATAACTAGGAATAAACCTGCCTAAGGAGGCAAAAGACTTGTGCTCAGAAAACTATAAAACACTGATGAAAGAAATCAAAGATGACATAAACAGATGGAGAAATATACCATGTTCTTAGATTGGAAGAATGAATATTGTGAAAATGACTATACTACCCAAAGCAATCTACAGATTCAATGCAATCCCTATCAAACTACCAATGGCATTCTTCACAGAATCAGAACAAAAAATTTTACAATTCATATGAAAACACAAATACCCCGAATAGCCAAGGCAATCTTGAGAAAGAAAAACGGAGTTGGAGGAATGAGGTTCCCCGAATTCAAACTATACCATAAAGCTACGGTAATCAAGAAAGTATGGTACTGGCACAAAAACAGAAATATAGATCAATGGTACAGGATAGAATGCCCAGAGATAAACCCACACACATATGGGCACCTAATTTACGACAAAGGAGGCAAGAATATACAATGGAGAAAAGACAGCCTCTTCAATAAGTGGTGCTGGGAAAACTGGACAGCTACATGTAAAAGAATGAAATTAGAACACTACCTAACACCGTACACAAAAACAAACTCCAAATGGATTAAAGACTTAAATGTAAGACCAGACACTATAAAACTCTTAGAGGAAAACATAGGGAAAACACTTTTTTTTTTTTTAACTATAAACATTTTAATCAAAATAATACATGCAGAAAACTACATAACTTTAAGTATACAGCTGGATGATTATCAGAGTGACACACGTGTAATCACCACACAGGTCTAAAACCAGAATGTTTCCAGTATCTCTCCATCTCCACCCTTTTCCATCACATCCCGTTCTTAATCTCTACTCACTTTTTCCTCTCTAAAAGAAATAGCTAGGAAAAACACTCTTTGACATAAACCACAGCAAGATCTTTTTGACCCAACTCCTATAGTAACAGAAATAAAAACAAAAATAAACAAATGGGACTTAATTAAACTTAAAAGCTTTTGCATGGCAAAGGAAACCATAAACAGAACAAAAAGACAACCCTCAGAATGGGAGAAAATACTTGCAAATGAAACAACAGACAAAGGATTAATCTCCAAAATATACAAACAGCTCATGCAGCTCAATATCAAAAAAACAAACAATCCAGTTAAAAAATGGGCAGAAGACCTAAACAGACATTTCACCAAGGAAGACATACAGATGGCCAAGAGGAACATGAAAAGATGCTCAACATAACTAATTATTAGAGAAATGAATATCAGAACTACAATGAGGTATCACCTCACACTGGTCAGAATGGCCATTATCAAAAAATCTAGAAACAATAAAGGCTGGAAAGGGTATGGTGAAAAGGGAAGCCTCTTGAAGTGTTGGTGGGAATGTAAATTGATACAACCATTATGGAAAACAGTATGGAGGTTCCTTAAAAAACTAAAAATAGAACTACCATATGACCCAGCAATCCCACTACTGGGCATATACCCTGAGAAAAACATAATTCAAAAAGAGATATGCACCACAATGTTCACTGCAGCACTATTTACAATAGCCAGGACATGGAAGCAACCTAAATGTCCATCGACAGATGAACGGATAAATAAGATGTGGCACATATATACAATGGAATATTACTCAGCCATAAAAAGAAACGAAATTGAGTTATTTGTAGTGAGGTGGATGGACCTAGAGTCTGTCATACAGAGTGAAGTAAGTCAGAAAGAGAAAAACAAATACCATATGCTAATGCACATATATGGAATCTTAAAAAAAAAAATGGTACTGATGAACCTAGTTGCAGGGCAGGAATAAAGAGGTAGACATAGAGAATGGACTTGAGGACATGCGGTGGGAGGGACAAGCTGGGGCAAAGTGAGAGTAGCAACGACATATATACACTACCGGATGTAAAATTGTTGGCTGGTGGGAAGCAGCAGCACAGCACAGGGAGATCGGCTCGGTGCTTTGCGATGACCTAGAGGGGTGGGATAAGGAGGATGGGAGGGAGGCTCAAGAGGGAGGGGATACCGGGACATGTATATGCATATGGCTGATTTGCTTTGTTGTGCAACAGAAGCTAACACAGTATTGTGAAGCAATTATACTCCAACAAAGATCTATTAAAAAAAAAAGAATCAAGGAAAAAACTTGTTTTACTATTTGGCATTTTATGTAACCCATTTGACAATATGGTTTAAGACAGTCAACAACTCCAAATCTTAAATTCATATTTTTTAACTTTAATTGAAAAAAGTTAAAATACTCTTATATGATTTTTTGGAACATTATTTTACATTTTACAGAACAGATTTGTATCTGAACCAGCACAAGTATTTCTATTCTTTTCTCCCCAAGATTCTTTACATTGCTGTAGCTTTATTTTATTCTTTCCTAACAAAATAAAGCACTTTTCAGAAAATATTTAGATAAAATATCATACACTTGGAAAAAGAAACTCCAGAATGCAGATTAAAAACTATGCCATATTAGGCATAAGAAATGGTAGAGAGAGTACACTTTACAATGCTGCAATTTTATATTGCAAAGAATGTCCACAGGATAGAATGCAGATTGGATTCGTGGAGACATTTTCTTCAATTTATGGAAAAAATGTCATTTTATTCAGTGAGATTTAATCAGGCTACGTGAGAATGAGATGTAAGTTGAGAGCTGATCTTAACTTTTTTCCCATATACTTTGAATGTAAAATTGCTTAGGAAATTTTACACTGAATCTACATAGTAAAGACATCCTATTTTTTATATTCCTTTTTAAAATGAAATAAATATTATTGTAATAAAAAGATATTTGAAATGCAAATAAAACTTCAGAGAGAGAAAATATTATTCCCATGAAACAAAAAAACTGACATTGAAAACTACCTGTTTGAAGTATAAGCTGTATTAAACTTCAGTGAAAAAATAACGAAAATACTAGTCAAACAAGAAATGGTGTATATATGGGTTCTATGTTCGTTAATATATTTTATTCTCAATACATTATATTCTGTTATATGATAATTCTATAATATTCTATATTTAAATTTAAGGGCTAGACTTTAGTATACTACTTTATCATTTGTTAATTTCTGTTCCCTTTTATAAAGAGAGTCACTCTCTACCACTAAAAATATATGGATATTTCGATAGTTAATTTAATCTAAGACAGCACTTGTAACAAAAAGGGAGAACTGCTGTTGTGAGTTTCTTATATATAAAATAATATAATGGTATCATTTTATTTGAAGGTAGAGTGTTTAAAGTTAAAGCTACTTTGGGACTTCCCTGGCGGTCCAGTGGTTAAGACTCCATGCTTCCAATGCAGGTTCGATACCTGGTCAGGGAAATAAGATCCCACATGCCGTGCGGCATGGCCAATAAATAAATAAAAAAATAATAAAGTTAAAGCTATCTTATAAACCTTAGAGCAACCACTTTAAAAATATAGAGGCATAGCTAATAAGCTAAAAGTGGCCATAAAACACTAAAAGATAATCAAAACTAAAGCAGAAAATAAAGGGAAAGGGAACAATAAGAGTATGGCACACATAGAAAATAAATAGCAAGATGGTGGACTTACACTCAACCATATAAATAATTAAAATAAATGTAAATGACCTAATATTTTAACTGAAAGTAAGAACCTGACTTCAACTTTCCAGTGCAGCATGTAACGAGCCTGAAAGTCATCACTCTTTCTTAACAAGTAAAAAGCCGAAAAAAATTGAAAATCAACAACTCTTCTTAGATCTATCAGGGAATTGAAATCACAGGGCAAACTGCTGCCCTCAAAATTGGAGAGACAGCCCAGTAGATACAGAGAATTACCAAAGCAGAAACTGCCACAGGAACCAGTACTGGGACAGGAAAACCTAAACTCTAAGTTACAAATTGCTGGAGGCTCAGTTTGGATAAGGCTGAGAGTTAAAGACTCCAAGCAGGCCTGGTATTAGGGGTACCTCTGTACTTTTGTATTTTGCCTCCATGAGCCCTATCAGGTTCTCATAGTTAAGACTGGAGGACAGAACCCTCGTGCTTTTGGCAGGATGAAGGGGAAAATAGCCATTTTGAAATATGCCCAGAGCATTCTGTTCTTAACAAGGCCTTCCCTCAAGAGAAACTTACCAGACCTAACCTATTGGGGTTTTATCAAGCTTAACCAACCTGGGGAAAGGAAAATACCCAACTTCAGCCCCTTCTAGACTTCTGTCCCACCAATGGAAGGGGCACTAAGAAGCACTTGTGAAGGTCACAGCCCAGAGACATAGGTTCACCAAAAGACTTAAACACAATCATAAGACTACAGGATGCTTCTCCCCACACCTTACCATCCTGTCACTAATGGTCTATTTACTGCAATTTCTTTTAGGCAGTACATTGTGTCTGGCTTTCAACAAAAAATTACAATGCATACTAACAGGCAAAAACACAGTTTGAAGAGACAGAGAAAGCATCAGAACCAGACTCAGATATGGCAAAGATGTTGGAAAGTGAGAGACCGTCATATAAAAAACAAATCCCAACTACATGCTGTCTACAATAAACTCATTTCAATATAATGATATAGGCAGGTTAAAAAGAAAGGATAGGAAAATATATAACATGCAGACACTAATCAAATGACTATATTAACATCAGACAGTGTAGACTTCAAGACAAAGACTATTACCAGAGGTAAAGAGGAACATTTCATAATAATAAGTCAATAAATCAAGAAGATATAACAGCCCTTAGGAATTCCCTAGTGGTCCAGTGGTTAGGACTCCACACTTCCACTGCAGGGGGGCACGGGTTCGATGCCTGGTCAGGGAACTAAGGTCCCACAAGCATCATGGAGCGGCCCCCCCCCCGCAAAAAAAAAAAACGCCTTCATTAAAAATAAATAAATAAATGGTTGCTTAAAAAAAAAAAAAAAGATATAACAGTCCTAAATGTATATACATCTAAAAACAATCTCACAAAAGACCTGTATGCAGAAAATTATAGGACACTGATGAAAGAAATTAAAGATGATACAAATAGATGGAGAGATATACCATGTTCTTGGATTGGAAGAATCAACATTGTGAAAATGACTCTGCTACCCAAAGCAATCTACAGATTCAATGCAATCCCTATCAAACTACCACTGGCATTTTTCACAGAACTAGAACAAAAAATTTCACAATTTGTATGGAAACACAAAAGACCCCGAATAGCCAAAGCAATCTTGAGAACGAAAAATGGAGCTGGAGGAATCAGGCTCCCTGACTTCAGACTATATTACAAAGCTACAGTAATCAAGACAGTTTGGTACTGGCACAAAAACAGAAATATAGATCAGTGGAACAGGATAGAAAGCCCAGAGATAAGCCCACGCACATATGGTCACCTTATCTTTGATAAAGGAGGCAAGCATATACAGTGGAGAAAAGACAGCCTCTTCAATAAGTGGTGCTGGGAAAATTGGACAACTACATGTAAAAGTATGAAATTAGAACACTCCCTGACACCATACACAAAAATAAACTCAAAATGGATTAAAGACCTAAGTGTAAGGCCAGACACTATCAAACTCTTAGAGGAAAACATAGGCAGAACACTCTATGACATAAATCACAGCAAGATCCTTTTTGACCCAGGTCCTAGAGAAATGGAAATAAAAACACAAATAAACAAATGGGACCTAATGAAACTTAAAAGCTTTTGCACAGCAAAGGAAACCATAAACAAGACCAAAAGACAACCCTCAGAATGGGAGAAAATATTTGCAAATGAAGCAACTGACAAAGGATTAATCTCCAAGATTTACAAGCAGCTCATGCAGCTCAATAACAAAAAAACGAACAACCCAATCCAAAAATGGGCAGAAGACCTAAATAGACATTTCTCCAAAGATATACAGATTGCCAACAGACACATGAAAGAATGCTCAACATCATTAATCATTAGAGAAATGCAAATCAAAACTACAATGAGGTATCATCTCACACCGGTCAGAATGGCCATCATCAAAAAAATCTAGAAACAATAAATGCTGGAGAGGGTGTGGAGAAAAGGGAACACTCTTGCACTGTTGGTGGGAATGTAAATTGATACAGCCACTATGGAGAACAGTATGGAGGTTCCTTAAAAAACTAAAAATAGAACTACCATACGACCCAGCAATCCCACTACTGGGCATATACCCTGAGAAAACCATAATTCAGAAAGAGTCATGTACCAAAATATTCATTGCAGCTCTGTTTACAATAGCCAGGACATGGAAGCAACCTAGGTGTCCATCATCGGATGAATGGATAAAGAAGATGTGGCACATATATACAATGGAATATTACTCAGCCATAAAAAGAAATGAAAGGGAGGTATTTGTAATGAGGTGGATGGAGTTAGAGTCTGTCATACAGAGTGAAGTAAGTCAGAAAGAGAAAAAGAAATACAGTATGCTAACACATATATATGGAATCTAAGGAAAAAAAAAATTAAAAAAAAAAGGTCATGAAGAACCTAGTGGCAAGATGGGAATAAAGACACAGACCTACTAGAGAATGGACTTGAGGATATGGGGAGGGGGAGGGGTGAGATGTGACAGGGTGAGAGAGTGTCATGGACATATATACACTACCAAATGTGAAATAGATAGCTAGTGGGAAGCAGCCGCATAGCACAGGGAGATCAGCTCGGTGCTTTGTGACCACCTAGAGGGGTGGGATAGGGAGGGTGGGAGGGAGGGAGATGCAAGAGGGAAGAGATATGGGAACATATGTATATGTATAACTGATTCACTTTGTTATAAAGCAGAAGCTAACACACCATTGTAAAGCAATTATACTTCAATAAAGATGTTTAAAAAAAAAAAAAATCTCAAAATATATGAATGAGACAGATGGAATTGAAAGGAAAAATAAACAGAAATCCATAATTATGGTTGGATATTTTAACACTCCTCTCTCAGCAACTGATAGAAGTAATGGGAAAATTAGTAAGAATAAAGAAGATATGAGCAACTCTATCAGTCAATACAACCTAACTGATATTTACAGAATATAGCACAGAGCAAAAGCTTATTACACATTTTCAAGGGCACATGAAATAGTCACAAAGACAGATCATATGCTGGTCCATGAAATAAGGCTTGAGTAGTTTAAAATAATTGAAATCATGACAGTACTCGTAATTCTCTTACCACAAATGAATTAAATTAGAAATTAACAATAAAAAAATCTGGAAAACCCCCAAATATTTGGAAACTCAGCAATATAATTAAAATTACCAAGTCAAAGAAGATGAGGAAACAAAGGAAAATAAAAAATATTTTGAATATGATCGTAAAAACTTAACATACCAAAATTTGTGGGATGCAGGGAAAGGAATGCTATGCTTAGAGGGAAATTTCATCTCTATGTGGTTCTATTAGACCTTGTGAACCCAAATAATCATAATACATTAAAACAGTACTTACCATTAATGAGAGAACATTTAAACCTACTTTACGTGGAAGTGGCAGCGGGTACGGGATAGTTGTGAAAGCACAGAGTAGTATTAATAAAACCAGTGGAGAGGAGTTGATATTTGGACTGGACATTGAAAAACAAGGCTAGGTGAGGGATTTCTGGAGAGGGAGGAGCATGAAGAAAGGCAGGAGGATGCTAGTACCTGAGATGCTGATAGCATCATATTTCAGTTTGCCTGAAGCATAAGATTTATAAGGACAAAAACTGGAGGAGAGAACACACAGTTAGTTGTATGTGTATCAGATGGTGAAGAGCCTTGTATGCTCTATGTTTTCATATAAGTAAATGTGCAAGTCAGAATTCCTTCTGCTAACACTTTCAACAATATCCTCTTTTTGCCTCTCTGATGAAAAAATGACAGAGACTAATGTAATAATCAGCCCAATATACAACTATTGCAAAAGAGAAGGAAGTTTGGCGAATACCAAAATTAACAGAGACTTTTCTATATGTACCAGTTGTGGTAGCTTATTTGCCCAAAGGAAGAATCACTGCAGCTACATGGTAGGTCCACCAAAGTTAGCCCCAATTACACCTCTTCATAAAACCCAGTCGGCATGCAAAGTGCAAGAAAGTAGCCCAACTAAAATACACTACTGAGAAGTCTTGAATTTACAAACAAAAGATTGTTGTAAAGCAAACAAACAACAACAACAAAAACAGCAATGTGCTGTCACTTCGAGGAATGGTTTTGTACCAGAAAATGTAAAGCAGTTAAATCAGTGTTGATGAAAACTGGTCCAGTGGGTCAAGGTCTCTCAATGAAAACGAACACCAGAGAGAGTCCGTATTACTTACTTACTGGTAACATTAAAACACTATATAAAACGCTTCCACTTAAGCTGAATTTAACATTGTCAGAAATCATAAAGCAGTTTTATTTTTCCTAATTTACAATTAAGTTATAATAGCAGCAAGTGGTATTCGGAGCTGTTAAACTTATTCAGTTGCAGAGCCAGAGGATCTGATGAGGTATACAATTTTTCCCTCAAGGCTAAAAATGTAATTATGAAAACGTCCTGAACTGAAAAACAGTATTGTCAGCTGTTTCCAGGAAAGATAAAAGATCATTTAAAGGTAAAGAGATTATGGATAAAAGAGATACAAAATTAAGTGGAAACCACCAGTGTAAAGGGAGCAAATTACAAACAAGAACTAAACATTAAAACATTTTATTATAAAGACAGAATAGGGCTTTCATTTTTCTAAAAGAACAGCACTGAATTATTTCATTCATATCTCTCATTAGTTCATTAAGATGTTTAAAAATGAGTAGAAATCAGATGATTATTCATCTTTCAACTGTGCCAAAGAACGTGCCTCAGTTTCTCAAAATGACACTATCCGACACTCAATAACCAAGGGACTCCTGTTCATAAGTTCATATAAACTGCAAATTGTTTTTTCATTTCTTACCCCAAAACCTATCTTACTCTAAGTTCTGTCTGCAAAATAAAGATATTAATAACTGCCTTCACAGGACCACCAGGAAGATCAAGATCAAATACGAGCAAATGAATAATATATGTGAAAGAACTCTGCACAATGCAGAGCCCTACACAGAAGATATTATTACAAAGTACCTTATATTTGTAAAGCCCTTCTCAAAGCATTCCCCACTTGACTCAATTCACTATCATTAACTGAGACCTATCGCGTTATCAGGCACTCTACTAGATGCCAGAGACTTAAGACACAAAATCCCCACCCTCAGGGAGCTCACAGTACAGATTCTAGAGGAAAAGACAAACATATCATCAGATAATCCTGTCTGCACCTGAGAAAAATGCTGTGGAAGCATAGAGAGGCATTTGTTACAAAGGAATTGGCATTTAAGGTAGAGAAGTGAGGAGAAAACTATTTTCAAGACTCCGGACTTTTGCAACTTGAAATGATCTCATTTGGCCTTGTTATCAATCCTCTGATGGTAAAGAGGAGAGGTATATTTTAATTTTTACACGAGAAAAGTGAAACTTAGAAAAGACAACTTCATTCTGGTTAAATGATTTGACCTTTAGCCCAAAGTTTCAACAATACCTCGGCAGCAGAACTGGTCTTCAAACTCAAGAAGTGCTCACCATCATGCCATATAGTTTACTTGGCATTTGCAGTAATGGAAATGGAGTATAGGGTCTTGTTGGAAATTAAACTTTTCATAGACATGTGTTTTGAAAAAAATAAATCATGATTCTCAGAAAATCAGGTACTGCCACTGTACATTTAGAATCGAATCAAAACCCATGAAACGAATTAAGTCAGTATGTATGTACATGGTTTACAGTCATGGACAGTCCAGTCTCAAACCCAAAAGTGGTCTCAAACTCAATTTGTATGCCATAGGAATGTCAAAGAAACGGTATTTATATAACTGTTAGCTTGGCCACACTACCCCATGGAGAGTGGAAAAGTCCATGCATGCTGGGTGGCCCATGTGAGTTTAAAAAAAAGAAGGAATTTTTATTGCTCTCTCCAACCATAAAACACACACACACACACAATGCAGCAGTAGCAACAGCAGCCACAGCCCTCACAGTGAGAGATTCCAGCAACTGTTGCTCTGCTCCTCAAGAAGGATTTTCTTGAGTATTTTTGAAGGATATTCCAGAGCTGATTTAGCAATACTCCTCTGTCAATAAACAGAGGTCAAGGAACTCCTCCACATCGTGGGAGTTTGATGAAAGTAAGTGTACCACTTGTGCAGAAGAACAGAGATGGGAGCACAATGTCCGTCAAAAACAAACTAAATTCCAGAAAGCAATCTTAGTGACCAACTGTAAATACTTTAAAGAAACTGTATTCATTTACAAGATCAAATATTGGATAGCCGTTAAAAATCATGTTCCAATTAATACTGTATGAGTCAATGCTCATGATATAATAATAAATTTTAAAAAGCAGGCTACAAAGTTTATGGTAATTTACTTAAATATACATGTATTAAGCATTTATATATGTTATTTCATATATTTTATATTTATATAACATGTAATCATACATCATAAATGTAAATATTAAACATTTAAATTGGTATTAAATATATATGCAGGGAAAATAGATTCAAAAGAAATACAATAATGTTAACCATCAGTTTTTAAATGTTTCACCATTTAGTACAATGAATATTTGTTACATTAATAATAAATATTTGGAATGAAAGAATAATTTCCTGGTTAAAGATGAGAGGTTGGAAATATGTACTAACCTCTGCTTCCTCTTCAGTGTGCACAAAAACAATGTAAAAGGGTTTGTTTTGTTTTGCTTTGCTTTAAGGCATAAACCCATACGGGCAAAAATATCAAGAGAAGACAGTAACAGCAAAATATTGAAAGGAGAAAGCAAATGAATGAGTCATAACAGAATAAGAGAACTGTAAAAGCTCAAATCAAGGCTGGTGATGAGGAGAGCAAGGAAGCAACATGATTTATAGCAGAAAACCCACAAAGCCCCAGAAACTGGCTGTAATAGAATGAAAAGCTGCTTAAGAACCAGGTAGAAACTCCCCTAGGACAATCCTCACTCCCTCACAAGCCAGCCAGCCAGGCAACCAACTGTTCTCCATGCTGGGAGAAGACTGGAGTGTGTTTCCTGGCACAGGGGAAACAGAATCTCTTCAATGGGAGACACCAAGAAGAGGTGGGCAACATCTTAGAAAAAAGAGAAGTAAAAGTTTACAAACTGAATATTAAGAGTACTCAGCCTTTCCCCTTTGGCTCCTAAAATACTGGCAGCAGACTTACATCTTCCATGCAGGAAATAGGGGGTGTTATTTCTGGGAATTTGAAAAAACCAAGAAAAAGAACATAAAAATATCAGCACTAGGGGATCTCCAGAGAAACAGCCTATTTTAAACTAGAGTGAAGCCCAAGTTGATGTGAAGCTTGTGCCTATAATTTCTAATCAATCTTTTAGGGCTCCACTCTTCAATAAAAGCAGATAACTAAAGATCACCACACTTTTGCAGGATTAAGCATGAGCAAATAATGGAAACATTCTGAAATATAACTAGATTCCTGAAACAGGAGTATGTAGAATATAACAGAAGACCCAAATTCAGCCTTGTAGAAATTACATAGGCAAGGCGGTCAGTGGAATTGACAACTCTGGCGACAATGCTGCTAAGTATAGAATGAAACTGCTTGACAAAACACTGTAAGGCAACTATACTTCAGTAAAAATTCATTAAAAAGAAAACTGCTTGAAGTTCAAGAATAAGGAAAAAGGAGGTTTCCAAAAAGACCAGGTGAGGCAAGAACAAGGCCTGTCACAGGGCTATGGCACAAGGATGGTTTATCAGCTAGGAATTGGTTCAGTGGAACTAACGGAAAGCACAGTGTAAAGGGGCGTGAGTAACAGTTTTATTTTCTCATGTAACAGGCTAGTTCAAATGCATCACGATGTTTTCAAGAACCCACATTTTTCTCTCTTCCTGTTGAGTTAGAGTTATCATATGTGCCTTTTGTCCTCATGATTTTTTACCTCATTGTTGAAAGATGGCTGTCTACCTTCAAGCTATGGATAGCTTGAAGTAAGGGCAAAGGGGAAAAAAGCACATGTCAGTGAAAGTATTAAGAGCTCACCTAGAAATCCTGCTGGGTGACTTCTGCTCATATGTTATTGGTCAGAACTGTGTCACATGGTCACTTATAGCTGCAAAGGATATGTAGGGGGTTTTTGTTTGTTTGTTTACCTTAAGCTGGATTCATTACCACTCTGAAAAATATCAAGTTATGGTCATAAGGAAGGAGGAGAGAATACATGTTGGGGAGGGAACCAGCAGCATATAGCACAGATGATTTTTTTTTAAGTTGAAATGTTTCAATAATAGGCTTAAAATTCAATTCCAGTTGGCAATAAATTAAATGTACACAATGAAAGAGACCCATAATTTAATCATCATTCAGGGTTGTTTTGTGCTTGTGTGTCAATGACCCCTAAGGAAGGGACCCAAACAAAGGAAATATTGAGGAAACAAAAATAGAAAATGAGTAGTTACCTTACTTCACCTTTCAGGTAACTGCTTTCAGATGCTCCAGAATTTTTATAAAGAAAATTTGCATTATACTATCAATATTGTAGCTTGTGACAGTAAGTCAAAATATATTTCTTTTTACTTGGTAAATCTAAGAAAATATACAGAAGCCTGACAATAAACTATACCAGAATCAATAAAAACTAAAAGTTAAATATAAAAATTGCCTTTCCATTGCATAAAAATGTAATTTTACCAGTCCAATGTATATATCACTTGAAAAAATGTAGTTGCAAAATACAATCTCTTTTATGCTTTATATTGTTGATTTTTACAATTCCAAGTCAAGGAGAGGCATATATAAATTAGTTCCTTCTTTTATTTCTGAAGAAGTCACTATTTCTTCTTCATTGCCATCTGCTCTGATTACTATTAAGATTTTTAGCCCAAAAGGTGTATATAACAATGTAAACATTGTATAACTAACAAAATTCTTCTCTCGTATTTCTCACAGAAAGCTGGAAGCATAAAAAATAATTGCAATTGCAGATATGTTTCAAAACAAGTAAAGGCCTTATTAGGAATAAGAACTCTTAAATGTAAGTATTACAGATTGCTTAGATTGAATTGAATATGATTTTCAAATAATAAATTAATAGGATGAAACATATATCTGTATTTATTAAAATTTGTATCTACATATAGATGTATGGTATGACCTGATACTCAGTTTGAATTACTTGTCAATTAAAAAATGTGATGCATAAGAAGTAGTCATTCTCAGGCTAATCTGCTCACTGGAATGACCTGAAAGCTTTTCACATTCACAGATTCCTCAACCCTATCCCATAGGCTTGGATTCAGTAGGGTATGGGTTGATTCTAGGAACCTGTATTCCTTTAAAGCTTTCCAGGTGATTTTGATATACTGCCAAGAGGCAACTGAATAAATCTTCAATAGTTGAAGCATTTACTATGGGTAAAACTAAACGTGCTAAACGTGGGAAGAGGGAAAGTTAATACATTTATTCTTATGTAGCTTATTATCTAGCTTACTGGTTCTCAATCGAGAACGAATTTGCCTTCCAGGGACATCCAGCAATGTCTAGAGACATTTTTGGTTGTCACTACTACGGAGATGTAAGGTGAAGCTGGGGAGGCAGTGCTACTGGCATCTAGCGTGTAGAGGCCAATGAATGCTGCTAAACATTTTACAACGCACAGGACAGCCCTTCACAACCAAGAATTTTCCAGCCCAAAAATGCCACTAGTGTCAAGATTGAGAAACCCTGGTTCTAACAGGAAGAATAAGAAATGTACATCAAAAATACATAACTCATAAATATTTAAACGTCATTGCAAAGATATAGACAAACATCATGGCAATTCAGAGTAGGGTAAGTTAATGCCAGTAAATAAAAAACCTTAGACCTAGGGAATGAAGTTTGCCCTTTTGCCGACAGCCTTACCATTCAAGCATTCATTCGTTCAACATTAGTTGAAACACAAGTTTCAAGCACTTGTGGAAATGATAATTAACTAAATAGATAAAATCCCTGCTGTCATAAAAGTCACACTCTAGTAGGAAGAATCCGACAGAATGACTAAAGCTTAAAAATAGAGAATATTAAGTGTTGGCAAGCATGTGGGACAACTGGAACACCTACACATTTCTAGTGAGAGTGGAAATTGGTACAGTCACTCTGGAAAATTGGTTGGCAGTATCTACCAAAGCTGATGTGCATACCCTATAATTTAACACTTCCACCTCTAGGTATACAGTCAACAGAACTGCATACATCTGTGCACCAGAAGACATGCACCAGAATATCTGTGGTAGCACTATGTGTAATAGTTCAAAGCCAGATGCAATAAAAATGTCCATCAACAGTAAAATGGATTTTTTAAAACTGGGGTTTATTTATACAATGGAATAATATAAGTAATTAAATTGAATGAACTACTGCTACACAAAAATAAATAAATCTCACAGATGTAATCCTGAGTGAAAAATGCCAAACACAAAAATTATATATGATATGATCTCACTTATATAAAGATCATAAAGAAGCAAAATTAATCTATGGTGTTACAAGACAGAACAGTTGTTACTTTAGGGGAAGAGAATGAGTGGGGATTTCTGCAAGTCTTCTGGAGGCTGTAACATTCTATGTCTTAGTCTGGGTAGCAGATCCAGTAACCCATATAATCTTTTCATTTTTCTGTACACTGTATTTGAATTAAAACATTTACTTAATAGCATGGTGATAAGTGTTATGAAGAAAAGCAAAGTAGGAAAAGGAGTTAGAGAGGGATGGGCTGGTGTGGGAGATATGATAATATATACAGCTGAGGTCAGCAAGCATTTTCTATAAAGAGCCAGATAATAAATACAGTATCAGGCTTTGCAGCCATATGGTCTGTGTCAACTCTGCCATTATAGCACAAAAGTAGCCATAGACAGTAAGTAAATGAATGCGTGTGATTATGTTCCAATAGAAATTTATTTATGAACACGGAGATTTGAATTTCACATAATTTCCATGTGTCACAAACTACTGTTCTGATTTTTATTTTTTCCAACCAACTAAAACTATCACACCGTTCTTAGCTCACAGGCCATTCAAAAAGAGGCAGAGAGCAAATTTGGCCTGTGGGCCATAGATCACAACCCCTGATGTGTAAGGTGGTCAGAGAAGGTCTCTCCAGTGAAGCAACTTTGCATAGAGCTCTAAAATAATTGGATAGCAAGTCACATGTTTATCTAGGGGCAGAGTTTTCCCTGGAGAGAGAATAGTAAGTGACAGGACCCTGAGGTGACAGCTTGCTTGGCGTGTTCGGGGAGCAGTCTATACGGCTAGAACAAAGTAAACAAAGGGGAGGGCAGTGGGAGATGAAATCAGAGCAATTACAACCCACAATCACATAAAGCTTTTTTTTTTTCTTGGTCACACCGCGCAGCACGCGGGATCTTAGTTCCCAGAACAGGGATTGAACCCGTGCCCTCCAGTGGAAGCGTGGAGTCTTAACCACTGGACCACCAGGGAAGTCCCACATAAAGTCTTAAAGAGACAGGTTTTCAGCAAAATAACTTTCGCAGTAATGAGGAGCAAGGATTGGAAGAAAGAAATATTGAAGGCAAGAATGCAAGCCAGAAGTTCTAAGAATTTTCCGAAGGGAAGATGAAAGACTGAACTAGCATGTGGATGAGGTGGAGAGAATGAAGTAGAGAGGTATTCAAGTGTTCGTGAGTGTTCAAATCCACCACTGTGAAGACACACATTGAGATTATGTATTTTAAGCCTCATAAAATGAGACTATAATAAATGGCCTATCCTTCCTTCCTTGCTCTTTTTCCTTCTCTTCACTGATTGTTTTTGTTTTACCAGAAACTCCAAACCAAACAAGGTTACAATGATAAAGTTCTAGATAAACTCAGAATTTCCAAGTAAATAAGAATGGCAACCAACAGTGATAATCATTTTTAAAATGTGCCATGTCTTCGGGCTCACTGATGCACCTATTCCTGGTGGAAAGATTGATTGCTTTAAAATTTCAATGTGAAACGAGGTTATGATGCCTGGCATTATAGGTGAATGAATGACTTGCCTATTGGGTTTTTTACTTAGCAAAAACATTTTTTTATTTAACTTCAGCTATCCAATGTTTGTTCTCTTATCTCTTGTTACCTCTTTTATAACAGCCATTAGATATTAACAACTTAAAGGCATGGAAATAGATATCTATTGGTTTTATGGGGTAAAAAGTAAGGTGACAAGAAAGAATATTACTGAAAGCTTTCATAAAATGTCCTGTTATTCTTTCATATCTTTTATATAGAAGATATATCTTGAGTAATGGGCTATGCCCTTTCGATCTATAGACTAGAAACATAAGAATTTTAAAAGCACAGACAATGTTGTGTCAAGTATATTAAACCTGTGCTTTACCTCACAGGTTGGTGAAAAGGGAAACACATTTAGAGTAATCATAAGATAAGACATGCAAATTAAAAACAGATGAATTTAGGTAAACAAAATTACTTAAACTCTTAACTCAATTAGTAGCTATAGGAAGTGCCTGCCATGTGTCAAACACTGCCTAGATTCTAAATTATGTAGATAAATAAGATAGTTTACATCCTGTAAGAACTTATTATCTTCTAGGGAAAAAAAAGATGTAAAAGTAAGTATTTGCAAGAGTTTGAATTGGCAGTGATTAAATCTGACTATTAACAAGTACTGATATGCCAATTTATATATGAATAAACCAAAGCTCCAACAGGTCAGTTTACATGTGCAATGTTATATAGCTGACAAGTAAGTGACAGATTGAAACTTGGGTGCCAAGCTTTGCCCCTATATAAGAATTTAACTTTTTCGGGCTTCCCTGGTGGCACAGTGGTTAAGAATCCGCCTGCCAATGCAGGGGACACGGGTTCGAGCCCTGGTCCGGGAAGATCCCACATGCTGCGGAGCAACTAAGCCCGTGTGCCACAACTACTGAGCTTGTGCTCTAGAGCCCGCGAGCCACAACTACTGAGCTTGTGCTCTAGAGCCCGTGAGCCACAACTACTGAGCCCATGTGTCACAACCACTGAAGCCCACACACCTAGAGCCTGTGCTCCACAAGAGAAGACACCGCAATGAGAAGCCCGCGGAGCACAACGAGGAGTAGCTCCTGCTCGCCAAAACTAGAGAAAGCCCGCACGCAGCAACGAAGACCCGATGCAGCCAAAAATAAAAATAAATAAAATAAATTTTTAAAAAAATTTTTAAATTTTTTTCATCCTCATTATACAGTCAGCAAATATTTATGTACCAACTACCATGAGCAAGGCACTATGATGTTAGCCTAAGGAAACAGTATTAGTATATACTGTATATTAGTATATACTAATTAGTATATAATATAACATATAATATAATTAGTATATTAGTATATTTCATTTAGTCATCACTTGAAGTAGGTATAGCCTAGTGCTTAAGCCTACTGACAGTCAGATTTCAAATTTCAACATCTCTCTCTTTATGTAAAAGACCCAGGACAAAGTTAATTTAACCTCTCTGTGGTCATTAAATGAAACAGAGGAATCCCTGTCACAGAGTGGTTAAGAGAAGTAAATGAAATTACGTAGTGCTCAATACATGTTAGCAATAACTATTGTTATAAAACTGCCTTATACTTGTATAAGGATCTTGGCATTTTGGTATGATTTTGTTAACCACACTTACAGAAAGAAGACTTATCAAAATGGATGGCAAATTAAGGACTAGGAGTAGCATTTCATGATGATAAATTTAAGTGACTAGCCATAAAATGGTTATCACCCCAAAAGATACTCTACAATGTTGGGTAAATAAGTGTCAACAGTAAAAAGAATTCCTAAAATCTAGTGAGTTGCATGTCACCTGATTCTATGAATACCAGTCTCATTGGTATTCTAATTGATTTTTTTCAAGGACCTTTTCTAAAGAATGGTTGACACCATGCTTTTGACAAAAGCTTTCAAAAGGATTACTAAAACTGGAACAATTGCAATTTATTCTTATGCTTAAGATTGAAAAGAAAAGGGAAGAAAACGGCACAAAAGAGTAACAAATACAATTTGCTCTCATATTGTTTATGGTAGTGAATCGCTTCCTTACGCTTACATGCAGTTTTCTTTTCTAACCTCTGTTTTCGCTTACTCATAAAAGATTATTGTTTGAAGCTGACATTTCTAGTCTCTGATTTATAAAGAAAGGTTAATATGTATGTTAAAATGTAGAGGAAATTTACACATTTGCTCCTAGAATTAAACTTAAATAAAAAAGAAATATGTTCAAGTCTCATATTAGTGTTTGGAAGTGAATTATGGCTAGCCACAGGCAAAGCATATTGTCGAATAAATATCTTCAGATAATGTAAACGTTGAAAAGGCTAAATGTTTCCAATGTAAATTTTTAAACATATTTAGAACATAATTGGTTAGACACTGATCAGACTGAAAACTTAGCAGCAGAGGGAAGAGTCTATGCTACAAAAGGTGAAGGAATATTTTGAATTTAGCAATCAGAACCTTCTATCATAGAGTTTCTTAGCAAAACTTCCTACTGTTGAACTTAAATAAGGAAGAAAGTCATTTTATCTATCTAAGTGAGGTGTGGACTGAAATTGGAAGACTAAATATTAAAATTAAAATACTGAATATTTCCTTTCTTTTACTTTACTTTTAAGTTAAATAAAAATACAACAAGCTGACACATAAAAACAAATACAATAGAGATCCCTCATGCAGCAATATCAGAATGCAATTACATCAGACCCATGTAAATCTTCATTCACTCAACTTTCACACATTTAAATGTAAAATTTCCTAAGTTTATAAAATGTTTATGTTTATAAAATATACTATGATGTACTTTTCTCATTTTAATTGCTTTTGGTTTGTTTGTTTGCGCGTGTGTGTGTGTGTGTGTGTGGTGTGTGTGTGGTGTGTGTGTTTATAGTGAGTAGAACATAGCCAGAAGCAGTAAACTATTTTTGGAGAACTCATTTTTAATTTAAATGTGGCTTTATAGACAAGAATAAGAAGCCCTGATTGCAGTTAATTTCAGCAAATTAAAAAGAGCTTATGGGGAAAACTGACTGGTAACGAAGAAATGCAATCAAGTGTGCAACAATATTGATCTTCAAACACAAAGCCGAACAGATAATAAAATACAATTTCAAAAACCCATTCATTTTTGTTATAAGGATAGAGCAGATGCTGGTTTAAGTACGAGAATAAAACAAAAAGTCCATTGATTATTACAGCTGATACTAACAACACTGGATATACATAACTCTCCATAGTTTGTAATTGTTCGTGTCCTCAGGCAAAGTACTAACCCAGAGCTGGCACTGAGCCACTTTTATCTGAACAGACTCTCACACATTAAATATTTGGGTTTCAGTGAGTGAGGAAAAGGGAAGGAAATCATACAGATTTGGGGGATGTATGCAGGAGCATTTGTCCGACTGTAAACACAGCATGTTCAAAGCCCCTCTTCTGCTCCCCTTAAAACTTCTCTTGTCTTTGTTTGATCGACAAAAGTCTCCTGAGCAAAGACTTTATAAATTAGGCCAAAACAATGACTTGAAAAAAATGCTATCTTAATTCCTAGACAAAGATATTATTTTTAGGATTAGTTCTTACAGCAGAACAGTGGCTTGTTCAATATAGAAGGATGTTGTCAGCTCTCTCTGTAGATCCTCATGGTATTAGAAGCAGTACTAGCTCATTCAGACAGAGGAAGCATAAAGGGTTCTAGAATGATTTGAGAATGGGGTGACGATTTCAGGACGAAAATATTGAACTTATTGCCCTGAGAGCCTGCTTTCCTTCCTTCCTTCCTTCCTTCCTTCCCTCCCTCCCTCCTTCCCTCCTTCCTTCCTTCCTTCCTTCCTCCCTCCCTTCCTTCCCTCCCTCCCTCCTTCCCTCCTTCCTTCCTTCCTTCCTTCCTTCCTCCCTCCCTCCCTCCCTTCCTTCCCTCATTCAGTCAACAAAATTCAGACAGAGCACAGTCAGGTTCTAAACTGAGACGTTAAGTGTGGCAGGACCTAGGTCATTGTTGATGAGAGACCACTCTTCTATCTTCTTGACCTATTTCTGGTCTTATTTTCTCACTGCTTCTCTTACAAACTTTCATCAAAGTCTTGAACATTATGCCAGCTTAATACCTTAAATGTGCTGAAGAGGTACACCTTTTGGAAAATGTGCTCCCCTACCTAATTATATTTCCCGAGGCTGGCTGTCATGGAGCTACCATTCTGTTGGAGAGAGATAGAAAGTAGGTAATTGATTTTTAAAACTAGATGATTTTAGAAACTGAAACTGTTCCAAAACCAATAAAATACAATACGACAGGATTGGGTTTGGCATAGAGTGCTATCTAAATTGTCAGGAATGCCTACTGAAATGAAGAACAGAAGGTTTGCCTTATCCAAGATCTGGGTGAACAGCTTTGTACATAGAAAAAACAGCAAGTGCAAAGGCCCTGTGGCCAGAACAAGCTTGGCATATTCGAGGAATAGAAAGAAAATCAGTGTGGCTGTAAAGAAGCAAGCTATAAGAGAGTGGAAGGACTGTGATAGGAGATTAGTTTGAAGATGGAGACAAGTACTAGAAAGGGAGAACTTACAAGCCAAAGCAAGGAGCTTAGATTTTATGCTTAGTACCACGAGAAGCCACTCAAAGCCAGGTATGCTTAAATAATTAATTGGGACTTTTTAAAATGAATATACTGTACCCAAAGCTTGTGAAGCAAGAAGCCATATCTTTTATATCCACCATTCATTTTTTTACGTAAATAAATTCATGCTCTAATGTATGTTTCCAAAATGGAAATAGCTCTAGTTTTTATTTTCATATGAAAATACCAGAGATACTTTGGCCTCTAATCCTTCAAAAGTACATATATTTTTATTACACTCTAATTTTCTTTAATTTTCTTTAACACAGCAATTATAGTTACAGTTGTAGCAAATTAATAATTTGAATAATTATCAGTTTATTTTTTGCCTTATGGACTATAAGCTCGTGTGCGAATTGAGTGATTGGACCTTCAGCACACTGTTGAGAGGCCAGAAAATATTTTAATTGAATAAATTAATATAATCATATAACCTTTATTCATTTAACATAATATGAATATTTTCCATATCATTAAAACTTCTCAGCTCTATACTTTTTGTAGAGCTGCAACATCCTATTGTTGACTAATTATGTGTTCCAAGTTTCAAGAAAGTATTTTAACTCTATACAAAAATGTTCCTATTTGCTTAAATCTTTAACTTACATGGACATGTTTAGGTCTCTGGACTTCTGTCTTGTCTCAATGTGTAAACAATATTGATTTGAGTTTTTAACAGAATCTCTCCTAATCTGTTATGGGTGGAACTATGTCCCTCGAAAGGATATGCTGAAGTCCGAAACCCCAGGACCTCAGAATGTGATCTTTTTTGGAAATAGGATCATTGCTGATGTATTGATAATTAGTTAAGATGAGGTCATACTTCAGGAGGATGGGCCCCTACTCCAATATAACTGGTGTCCTTTTTTTTAAAATAAGAATGTTATGTGAGGAGACAGACATGCACACTCCATGTGAAGACTGGAGTTGTGCTACCTCAAGCCAAAGAACTACCAGAAGCTGGGAGAGTCCTAGAACAGATCCTTCTCTAAGACGATCAGAGGGAGCATGGTCCTGCAGACACCTAGATCTTGAAATTCTGGACTCCAGAACAATGAGATAAAAAATTTCTGCTGGGAACTTCCCTGGTGGCTCAGTGGTTAAGAATCCGCCTGCCAGTGCAGGGGACATGGGTTCGAGCCCTGGTCCGGGAAGATCCCACATGCCGCGGGGCAACTAAGCTCGTGCGCCACAACTACCAAGCCTGCGCTCTAGAGCCCAGTAGCCACAGCTACTGAGCCTGCGAGCCACAACTACTGAGCCCACGCGCCTAGAGCCCATGCTCCGCAACAAGAGAAGCCACTGCAATGAGAAGCCTGCGCACTGCAACAAAGAGTAGCCCCCACTTGCTGCAACTAGAGAAAGCCTGTGCGCAGCAATGAAGACCCAATGCAGCCAATAAATAAATAAATAAAATTTTAAAAATAAAAAATTTCTGCTGTCCTAAGCTACCCTGTTTGTGGTACTTTATTATGTCTGCCCCAGGAAACTAATACACAGAGTCTTCAATGCTAAATTACCCTTAGATTATCTGAGCAGAAAATGCATCGGTCAGTCCTAATCATAACCCAAAGACAATACTGTGAGGCCCACCGTGCTGGAACTCAAGTCATAGAGAAGGAAGATGCAGGTGCAGGATCCCCAGTTAAATCTGAATTTCAGATAATCATATAATATTTGAAATATACTAAAAAATTGTCATTTATCTGAACTTCAAATTTACCCAGGCATCCTATGCTTTCATTTGCTAAATCTGGCAGCCCCAAGAAGGGGACCACCAGGAAGTAAACATTCCCTTGGGGCAGGGGAAGGAGGGGCAGATATTTCCACTTTCTTCTGAGGCCTATCCTGATGGTTGATGCTTACCAAGAGTTGGCCAAGTGAAATGGAAGCAATAAATGCTAACTCTTGGTCAAGTTCAGTGATGTGGGTTTGGAAAAGTCAAAAAAGACAACTGAGAGAATCAGAGGAGCAAAAAGATTGCTAGAAGACTGTGGTAAATGTGTGGCTAAATGCCCCTTGGAAATGGAAGATGAAGAAAGATAAGTCCTCCTGTTTACATTGCATGTCCTTTGTGATATGGTTTACTAATCCAGTACAAATACTACTTTAAAGCACCTGAGATTATAACCAAGAAAGTGGAAAAAGAATGATAAAAAATAATATATAGTTTCCATTTACTAGTGGAAGGAGCTCACGAAAGTTTTGAGGTGTGACACAGATATGAAAAATTATTTTGAGAGTACTAAACGAGTTACAGCAAAATTTCCTGGCATTAATGTAAGAGCAGATGAATATGTCTACTCTCATTTGATGTTTGTGATAGAAAGAAGGATGATGAAAGGGCTCAAATATAGATTAATTCACGAAGACTGCAAAAGAACATGCAAAAATGGATCTGGCAAACAGAAAGCCCAGAAGCCCCATGATAAATTAGCCTTAGGAAAATTAATAGAAGATGTAAATTACCCCCTAAAACAGTGAGACAGGAAAATGAAGTTTTCAGTAGGAAAAGGGCCAACAACAGCAAAGATGAGAAAGCAAATAAGTTTGATAATGATGTAGAAAAGGCCTGAACAGAATTTTGACTCAAGAGATGGAATTACTTTCTGAATTGCAGGATTCAGTATCTAGGAGTTAATTAATTGTCAAAGTTAGATCAAAATTTTGGTTAGGAGGAGCCCAAACAATAATGAGAGGGAAAACTCCTACATTCATGTGGGAATAAATCCAAGTGAAATTACTTACACTGAAGAAATTCTGTTTGAGACGTGAAATGGATCATTGCCTATTTCAACGGCAAAGACCCTATTGTTTTCCTTAAAACAAGGAGTCTAAAGTATATTTTTCACTAAACCTATAAACTGAAGTTAATGAATGAACTATTTTAGTCAATAAAAGGACATGTCAAGGAAAGCATAACACATCCTAGAGGAGTGTGAGGGTCTAATATCTTCTGAATATGTGGTGTGTTTAAGACTTCATCAAAGGACAAGTTTGGACAATCGTACACTCTAAGTACCAGGAGAATGTCAAGATCAGTAATCCCTCTGTTAATACTGATGAATGCACCCCAGACTCTGCCACCTGAGACTAGAAAAATCCACATGGAGTTACATTCAAAAACTCTAAAGGAAAAGAAAAAGAAGTGCAAAATACAAAAAAAGTAGACATGTTTGTGGCGGAAAGAAGAAACAGCCAGCTGCCTTCTTCAGGCCTAGGAGATGATGCATTAAATGTGCTAAACAGTTTCCAGCATGATGGATGAAACCCGGTTGCCAGTGAAAGAGGAAAAAGAAAAGGTAACACCAGATGACCCCATGGCCTTTTCCTTACAGGAATAACACAAAAAGTAAGGATATCGTGGGTATACCATAAGTATTTTCCTCTCTGCTTCTTGACAGTAGTAGATACAAACATTCTCTTCCATTTGTGTTAATGCTGGTATTTATTAAAGCTACATATATAAATGTTAAGTTATGATGAATGAAAATAGTGTTGTTATAAAAGTATGGAATGACCTTGCACAGGTCATGCTGAGAGGAAAATTTCATCACATCATCATATATATTAATATATATGTTAGGATTATCCACTGCTGTAAATGACATATATCAGAAAACTGAAAATAGAACACTGTACATTTCAGTCATTTGTGGAGGATACAAAAATTAAAACAAACAAAAACGTGGGACATGCCTGTCTTCAAATTCCAAGAGCCAAACTCTAGTGGGCAATTGAACATGATCAGAAACACAAAAGAGAATCAAAACTAAACTGTAATTTAAGATAAAAAGTGACTAAGTGCCATTCAGAGAAGCAGAGGTAAACTATTATCAGAGCTCTGAGAAAAAAATGCAGGTTGTAAGTGTCCTTTGACAGATGAATGGATAAAGAAGATGTGGCACATATATACAATGGAATATTACGCAGCCATAAAAAGAAACGAAATTGAGTTATTTGTAGTGAGATGGATGGACCTAGAGTCTGTCGTAAGAGTGAAGTAAGTCAGAAAGAGAAAAACAAATACTGTATGCTAACACATATATGTGGAATCTAAAAAAAAAAAGGTTCTGAAGAACCTAGGGGCAGGACAGAAATAAAGACGCAGACATAGAGAATGGACTTGAGGACACAGGGAGGGGGAAGGGTAAGCTGGGGCGAAGTGAGAGAGTGGCGTGGACATTTATACACTACCAAATGTAAAACAGATAGCTAGTGGGAAGCAGCCGCATAGCACAGGGAGATCAGCTTGGTGCTCTGTGACCACCTAGAGGGGTAGGATAGGGAGGGTGGGAGGGAGACGCAAGAGGGAGGAGATATCGGGATATATGTATATGTATAGCTGATTCACTTTGTTATAAAGCAGAAACTAACACACCATTGTAAAGCAATTATACTTCAATAAAGATGTTAAAAAAAAATGCAGGTTGGAGCTTAGAGGATGTTAGGTCTGTGGAAATGAGGGGAAGGACATTCCAATTTGAAGGAAGAATCTGAGAAAAGTATTTCTTTAACACAAACAGGAAAATAAATGCTTTGGAGTAGAAAATAAATATTTTGGTGGGATCTCAGGATATGTAATATGCTGCCACTGGAGTTCATATACTTACTGTGTCTCATACTTTTTCACTGCAGTGACCCCAATGGTGAAGAACAGTAAAGACATACCCCTAGGGGACATGGATGATCACCCAAAACATCTCAAATACAAATTTTTTTAATCTTGAAAATTCTTGTGAATTCTTCATAATCCTGAATATTACATTGAAGTTTGATTAAAATTAAAATGGGGTCGTTAGTTACCAGGTGTTAGTTATCGGATATTAATTACTGCAAATCAAAAGCACAATGACATACCACTTCACACCCACTAGTTTGGTTATAATAAAAAATACAAATAACAAGTGTTGGGAGAGGATCTGGAGAAATATGAATCTTCATACATTGCAGGTGGAAATGTAAAATTCTGCAGCCACTTTGGAAAACAGTCTAGGAGTTCCTCAAATGGTTAAACATAGAGTTACCATAGGACCCAGCAATTCCATTCCTAGGTATCTACCCAAGACAACTGAAAACATATGTCTATAAAAAAACTATTATACAAGTGCTCATAGCAGCATTATTCATAATAACCAAAAAGTGGAAACAACCCAATATCCCTTAACCGATTAGTGGATAAAGAAAATGTGCTATATCTGCGCAACAGAATAAAAAGGAATTAAGTATTGGTACACACTACAATATGAATGAACCTTGAAAACATAACGCCAAGTGAAAGAAGCCAGACACAAAGGACCACATATAATATGATCCTATCCATTCAGATGAACTGTCCAGAACAGGCAAATCTTTAAGACAGAAAGTAAATGAGTGGTTGCCTCAGGCTGGGGGGAATGGGGGTATAGGGAGATTACAGCCCAAGGACACAGGATTTCTTTTTTGGGGTGATTAAAGTATTCTAAAATTGATTGTGGTGGTTGCTGCACATCTCTGAATGTATTAAAAATCACTGAATTGTACACATTAAATGAATTATACAGTTTGTAAATTGTACCTCCATAAAGCTGTTACAAAAAATAACATGGAATTTTTAATATTATGAGCTTTTTTTCTCTTTAATAAATTTATTTATTTATTTTTGGCTGTGTTGGGTCTTCGTTGCTGCGAACGGGCTTTTCTCTAGTTGCGGCGAGCGGGGGCTACTCTCTGTTGCGGTGTGCGGGTTTCTCATTGTGGTGGCTTCTCTTGTTGCGGAGCACGGGCTCTAGGCACGCGGGCTTCAGTAGTTGTGGCACGTGGGCTCAGTAGCTGTGGCTCGCAGGCTCTAGAGCGCAGGCTCAGTAGTTGTGGTGCACGGGCTTAGCTGCTCCGCGGCATGTGGGATCTTCCCGGACCAGGGCTCGAACCCGTGTCCCCTGCATTGGCAGGCGGATTCTTAACCACTGCGCCACCAGGGAAGCCCCTGCGCTTTTTTTTTTTTTTAATTTTATAGTAATATATACTCATTTGACCAAGGCAACTAATACAGAAGTTTCTAAAGGAAAACATGCAAGTTTGCCACACCCTCTTCCCTGAGGTTATGAAAGTGGTTTGGAAGACACCTTCCAGTCTTTTCCTATGCTTATACCATAATACATGTATACATAGGTGTTTATGTGTGTGTGTGTATGTGTGTGTATATATATATATATATGCAATATCATTTTTAAGAAAATTTAAATATTACCAATATTTTTCTGCAACTTGCAAGTTATTTTTAAATTCCTATTGGGTATATTTACAGCCCAATGTAGGGGAACAAAATTTGCCACCCCAAAATGTCTCATTGGTACGCGGATTATTTCAAGCTGAAAACAAGCAAGGCCCAAAAGACTCAGGAAAAAACTTCGACCTTCCCTCTGACTGCTTAAAAGAATGTAGATAGAGGACCTTTTCTAAGAAGGGATCTATAGATAACTATAGTATGAACTAGGTGTGTAGACAGGGAGGAACCTAGCAGTTTGTTAAAATTCCTCTCTGTGTCCCACTGTCTCTGCTGACCCAGCAAACATTTGTTTACCAAACATTTGCTTTTCCATCTTCCAGTGAGTTGCCTTCCTCCCCGCTGAAGTCCCCAACCACTACCCACAACACATCCTCTTTTGTCTTTAGCTGAGGATGGTATTTAAGGTGACAGTTTCAGCCAATTTGGTGAGTTACTCAGTTTTCCTGAGTCTCTCCCATACATGCGTTATTAAACTTTTGTGTGATTTTCTCCTGTTAATCTGTTTTATGTCAATTTAAACCATAGACCAGCCAGAAAAACCTAGAAGGGTAGAGGAAAGTGTCTTCCTCCCCTACACCCCCTTTTTCAGTAAAGTTAATGCTTCCTGCACCACTGGAACATACATAGCACATACAACCAAATGTGTGAAGCACAGTATCTAGTTTAGCTTTACTCTTCTTCAAGAGAGGCTGCTCACCGTTTTGATCTCCCAGCCTCTGGTTGTGAAGAGGTGGGAGGAGCAGACGAGGAATTTCGGAATTTCTGATGAGGAGCACAGAAAGTTCAGGTGGCTGCCCATCAGCTGGCACCTCTCTCCTCTCCCCTTGCTAGCTGGTTCCCAGCAAGCCCCAATGCCACAGTCGCAGGCCACCACCGAGCCAAGCTTGCTGCCATTTTGCTGCCCTGCAGTAGCAACAGGGCAAACAGTGAGCCTGGAAACCTTCCTCCACTCTGTCTCATCTGTGATGCCGGCCCTCTTCCATTTGGAGCTGCCATTTACCAAGAGCCAAGACAACTTATTTTGCCTGGTGGGGTTTCCATAATTGTTATATAGGTTTGACATATTAATCTCCCTCCCTCTGGTTTCTGCAGCATCTCTAGGACTGAGATGGGAAAGGGGAAAGTACATGTTAGTCAGCTAGCTTGTCACCAAAGCCCCCTGCATCATGATTAATTCCTACCTGATGTGACCATTTTGAGAATTAGTGGCATATACAGAGAGGCAAACAGGAGATTGTCCAGGAAAGTGATTATTTTTATGTTTTTATTTTCAAGATCATAGAGCTAATCAATGTCAGAATCAGGATTGTAACACAATACCTTAGCTCCATAGTTTCCACTCTAATGTTGAACTTCTGATACACATTAAATGTATTCCAAAATGATCATTAAAGAGGGTATTTTAAACCTACTTTAGTATAATAATTTTATTAGCGGAACAGAGTAAGGAAGTATCATTGGGGCATCCATGGCCATTATTTTAATAGTTCATGTTCTATCTTAGCATATTTATTTTGTGAGCAGCATCTAAATTTAATAAAATAAAGCACTCAGTCTACACTGTTACTTCATACTTTTCATTTCATGTAAGTTCATTTATTTTTTTGCAAGTATGATAAACTAGCTTCAGGTTTTTAGATAAGATTATAACTATAACTTTTTTAAACCTAAATTTTTTGTTGGGTCCAAGCCATAAAAATACATCAGAAGAATGGAGAGGGCTTCCCGGGTGGCGCAGTGGTTAAGAATCCGCCTGCCAATGCAGAGGACATGGAGTCGATCCCTGGTCCAGGAAGATCCCCTATGCCGCAGAGCAACTAAGTCCGTGCACCACGACTACTGAGCCTGCGCTCTATAGCCCGCGAGCCACAACTACTGAGCCCGCATGCTGCAACTACTGAAGCCCATGCACCTACAGCCCGTGCTCCGCAACAAGAGAAGCCACCGCAATGAGAAGCCCGTGCACCGCAACGAAGAGTAGCCCCTGCTCGCCGCAACTAGAGAAAGCCCATGTGCAGCAACGAAGACCCAACACAGCCAAAAATAAATAATAAATAAATAAATTTATAAAAAAAAAAGAGAGACATGGCTGGTATGTGTGTTAGTCTACATTAGCATCTGAAGTTCTTTAAATCTAAATCTAAGTCAAAATGACTTTTCAGACCAAATCAGCAAGTTTTAGTCCATCCTAAGTCGTGATGAAAAAAAAACTGGGTCATAATGGAATCAAGTCATTCAATATAAATCACTACATAATTAATTCAGTTCGAGCCCTGGTCCGGGAAGATCCCACATGCCGCGGAGCAGCTAAGCCCGTGCACCACAACTACTGAGCCTGCGCTCTAGAGCCTGCAATTCATTTGAAAAGATAAACTAGTCATGACAACCAAGACAAATGGTGTTTCTAAGGTACAGTTCACAGAAACATGAATGTGACTTTTTTTTTAATGAGTCTTGGAATATCATTACCTGTAGAGCTTATGAAATGTATACCCTTCTTTCTTCCTAGTCTCTCAGATGACCTCATTCAATCCCATGATTTTAAATACGTACTTTAAATCAGCTGCTATTGATGATCAAATTTTTAATCTAACCCTGAAACACTCTTCCAAAATCCAAACTTCTTGAAATCCAACTACTTTCGTGAAATATCTCATAGGCATCTTGAATCAGTCATATCCAGAACTACTGACTTTCTCTGACATTTCCTACTTCAGTAAATGTGTTATCACTTTAAATAGTCCCCCAGATTGATCCCATACATGAAAGAATGCAGCAAGTTTTTTTTAAAAACTTTAAAATTAAATGGAAAAAATATTTACATGTCTTAGGACCCCATCAGGTTCAAAATTCTATAACCTGTATTCTAGACAACCTCCTTACGTTGGGATGATAAATCTTCCTCAGTAAGACATCTTTCCACATGAGAAAGATTAAATACTAGATTAAAAGATTTAAGAGAATAAAAGCCAAGATATCAGTATTTTGTATTAAAAATTTATATGTAGGCACTTTATGTAATTTTAACATTTAAGATCATTTGACCAATTATGACAGCCTATTCACTCTAATTTATAATGTGTAAATGCATAATTGGTTTAGATTCATGGTTTTCAATATCATCTATATGCCAACAACTCACAAATGCATGTCTCCAGATACCATTTTTCTTCAAAGTCTTATATATATATTGAGAGAAATCTCAAATGTAACGTGTGCAAAATTTAGTTCCTGATTTCCCCCCAAACCTGCCCCATCTGCAGCTTCCCCATTGCAGTTGATGACAAGTCCATTCCTCTAAGTTGCTCAAACTAAAATTTTGGGAGTCATCCATGACTTTTCTATTTATCTCACTCTTCACGTCCATCAGGGAATCCTGTTTAACTAGAGTTCCAAATGTATGCCACATCTACCTCATTTATTTTCTACCACCATTACTTCTGCTTCCATTACTGCTTCTTTCCTTATTCCCCTACAGCCTATTCTCAACAGAGCAGCCAGGGTAAATCCAGTTAAGACTTAACCAAATATTTAACTTCACTCAGCCTAAAAGCCAAAATTCACACAAAACCCCACAAACTCTCCCTCCCCCACTATCCACCTGACTTAATCTTCCACTATTCTGCCTCTCAATGGTCAGCACATTCTTTCCCCTGAGATTTTGCCCTGGCTCTTCCCACTGCCTAGAACTCCCTTTCCCCAGTATCCACTTGGCAAATTCACTTCCTTCAAATTTTTGCTCAAATATCACCATCTCAATGAGGCTCGACCTACCATTCTATTTAAAATTGCAACTCATCCTAAACTCCTGATTTCTCTTACCTTGTTCTATTTTTTTCTTTTTTTTCATAGCACCTGATTATCACATTATTTATTTATTTATGGTATTTATCATTTTCATTTATTAGAATTTAAGCTCCATGAGGACAGGGGTATTTGTTGATATATCCTAAGTGCTTAGAAAAGTGCCTGACATAGTGGTCACTTGATAAGTATTTATTATTGTTGACATATAATTTTCACTAAAATCATAATAAATGCATGGCAATATCATATAATAGCACATGAATAACATTCCAAGAATATATGAATTTTTCATCTCTCAGACCAGACCATTGCTAACTTGCAATTTTTAAGGTGATATGTTATTATCTGCCTCATACACCAATTAATTTCTTCAAAGCATAGTCAAAAAACAAATTCATGTTATTGGCAATATACTGAGCTTTGACAGATTATACAGTTAAATCAAATTGTGTATTCTATTGTAATTTTAGAAGTCACATTAAGGTTAAAGAGCAGTTTTTTTTTTTTTTTTTTTTTTAAGAGCAGATTTTTTATATCTCCAATTTGTTTTCTCCACTACGGTTAGTGAGCCTTTCAAATGTAACCTCTGAACACGTCATGCACTTCTGAAAGCTTAAAACCTATCCTGGCTCCTTCCCACCTCAGAATGAAGCCAGTACTCCTTAAGGCGGCTAACAAAGTCCTTATAAGCACATTTCTGCCTATATCTAGGTTCCTCTTTTCACATAGTTCCTTCTCACTAGACACTTAAGCTATACCTGAATTTGCCGTTCTCTTTTTTTGGCCATGCCGTGTGGTATGTGGGATCTTAGTTCCCCGACCAGGGATCGAACCTGTGCCCCCTGCAGTGGAAGCACGGAGTCTTAACCACTGGACCACCAGGGAAGTCTCTGAATTTGCCATTCTTTTTCTTGCTTTGGGGCTTCTAAATATGCTACACTCTTCTCCTAAATCATTTCACTCTTCTAGTGTCTACTCAACCATTTGATCATATTCTAAGATTTTACTTTACTTTCTTCCAAAAGACTTCCTTAATCAAGAACTGGGTAAGGGTTCTCTGCATTCTCGTAACTTCTTGTGTTTACCCCATCCTAGCACTATGCTCTCCAACTAACCTATCTAACCTAGTGCTGGGACACAGGACGTTCTAAACAAACATTTCCTGAATAAATAAATGAATTTCTCAAAAAAGAAGCCAGTGAATCTGACCTGTAATTCCTCTCTCTTCAACACTTCTTTTCACTGAGCCATTTACTGGGCTAAAATGCCATTGTGTGAGAGTGATAGTTGAAGATCCTTCTGTGCCCATAACAGGATACTTCTCAAAATACACATGCCCTTGTTATGTAACTAGATGTTTTTATTATTGCTTTGGGAAGTGCTTCAGCAAATAAGTTTCTTACTTTTGTAGGACTGCTGACATCTCATAAAATTTTTCAACAAATATTCAACTCGGAAATGATTTTCATTCCATTTAATGGACTTTCTGATTCTTTATATATAACATTTTATTTTTTATGAGCTTACTTTGCTTCATCTTTGGTCCTCAAATTCAATGACCTAGATAATATAACATCATGAGTACAGAATATGACCTCTGCTCAAAAGAATTCCACTTCCACACCATGTATTTCCAGGACTTGGTGAAGGATGAAACAGCTCTTCAATTCCTTCCCCTTACTTATCAACTAACAAAGCAATTTCTGATGCTTTTTTTTTTTCCTGAGTGGTTTTTTCTTTAATTTCCATTTATGCCTTCCGATCTAATTAGTATAATTAGCCTTGGACACACAATAAACAAAAGCAACAAACAAAAAAACCCACAAAATTTCACTTCAATAGCTAGCCTTTCACAGACTTTGTGGATCTGTTTTCAGCTGTCTTCATAGCTCATAACCTTTAATCCTAACATCAATCTCAGCATTCTATTCAGTTACAGCTGCTGTCTATTGAGAAGTAGCAAAGGTTTTGGAAAGCCTGTGGGAACACAGAAGTTGCCTCATTCATTTTCATTAGTAAACTCAAGAGACACAAATTTCACTGAAATGGCCAAGAGTGCTCCTGCTGTGTGGATGATTTATTATTAGACATCATATTTCTTTTCAAAATATGGTTAAAAGAACTCAAGAAAATCAAGTGATTGTTTTACCTGAAATATTTTGTAATTTTATCACCTATGCACTGAAGTTGCTGACTAGAATATTGACAGAATAACACAAAAGTCTTTGCATGGCTGGAGGGAAAGGATACAAATAGCAAGACTGGTAAGTAGCAGAGTATAACACGATTAGTTTCTATGAAGGTGATGAGAGGAGAAAGTGTACATTTTAAAAGGACAATTTGCCATACCTAAAAAAAAACCCAGAAAAACAGTTGTTACTAAAAAATGAAGTCATAAAACATAAGGGTAATATACCAGCACTAAAGGGCAAATATTACAATTTATAAAAGCAATTAACAAAATCATTAGGCTATGGTACTAGGCTAAATGGCCCGTGCCTGCCCTTGAGGAGCCTTGCAGAGCTAATTTCCTAGGAACAAAATTCAAGACCTTCCACACCTGGCCTGGCTTAACTTTCACAGCTCATAACCTGCAACGTCAGCCCAGGCACCCTGCCAGTCCACAACCCACACTTGAGGAACAAGGTGTTAGCTCGGTGTTCCCATTCCCCGCTGCACTTGAGGATCACCTGGGCAGCTTTGAAAACTGTGCCCAGGACCCAGCCTAGACTGATGAAATCAGAATCTATAGGCATGGAGCTTTCCAGGTGATTCTAATGTATAGTCTGTGCTGAGACCCACTGCTCTCCCCATGTTGAACTATGCACCTTTTCCCATCAAAGAACAGTTTTCTCCCCTTTGCTCATATGACTCCCTCAATCTGCTTTTATCACATTTCTACTGAGTCTCTCCAGGTTCAACTCAAATGCCACTTTCATAAGCAGGCCTTATATTCCTCTGGCTTTTTCTAAAATCCAGTCTTAGATTAAGCTAGATTAGCTGAGCACTGGGAATCTAAATTCAGTTGCACTAGCCTTCTGCTAAACTATCTGTGACATGTCACCATCCAGGAATTAGCATGTCACCTTCACCAACTAATTTAACTTGTGCATTAACAATATGGTGCACAAGTTAAATAAAAAACAAACTTCCTTTAAGCTGTCCCCAATATTTGTATCAAAATTATCCCCTAAACTGTGTTTCCATAGTTTTTTTCTCTTTCCCCAGATTGTAGCCTTAATTTTATTCTACTGTGCATCATAGAGTTAGTTGTATCTCCTCTTCTAGATTCTAGTAGCTTGAGGACAAGGAACATACCTTACTGATTTGGGTAAAACCCATGACATTAACAAATAGAAACTGGTTGATGTCTATTTGTCACTGTTTGCTTTTAATAATACAGAACTAATAAAACTTGATTTGAGTTACAAATCTGTCATATGCCAACTGCAGACCTTAAGCAAGTCACTTAACCTGTAAGGTCTCATTTTTCTAATTATAAAATAGAGAAAATTGAAAATACTGTTTATATTACAGGACTGTTAAGATTATGAAATAATACCTATGAAATAACTTTTTAAATGGCAAGTACAACCCAAATGGCAAACAAAGAAAAGGTCTGGAAAAGTCTCATCTGTGACATTCATTATATATATCCATACTATATATATATATATATATATATATATATATATATATATATATATGAATATATGAATACACACATACACACACACACACACATACATTGAGATTCTAGGACCCTTGGACAATGCTCGAGACCATGGCTGAAGAGGTAGACAGAAATGAGACCATTCATGGGCATTACAGCCAGGACAAAAGCTACTGGATCATATTCTAAGAACAATGGGATACATATGAAGCAGGGAATAATAAAAATCATATTTAAGATTTTAAAAGTGAACACTGGCTTTTGTGTTCAAGAGGGTACTATGGAAAAGGGACAATGAAGGAAGCAAGAACAGCTGTTAAGAAGCTACTGTAATAGCAAACAGGAAAGCAATTTTAGGCTTAAGGCAATCTTATATAATTGCTACACTGAGATAGAAAGCTATTTTCATTCACATTAAATTTATTATGTATATGACTCCATTTGCCTCTTCAGAAGCACTTTCTCTATATAAGGAATTAAAATATTTTCAAGCAAAATATTTTATCCTTTCACAATATCGACCATATTAGCAGTCTTAGAAACTGAAAATGTTTCTACAGCTGAACTTCAACTCTTTAAGAAGAAAGCAAGTTTAACTTCTAAAGCTCCATATCTAAAATTAAAGATTCAAAGATCCTCAAAATCTCCCTCTAAGAGACCATCTCTAATTGGCCCTTCATTTTTCCTTGCAGCAAGAAAATATTGCTGACATTCTGCATCAGCAAAAATTACTTGCTCTGAGGTGAGAGCAAAGGACACTGGGGGATATATGGGTTCTAGAGTTAGGGGCGTGTGGGTGGCATGAGGTGTGCTATCAAGGCAAGTGCGCCAGAACCTTCCAAATCCACCATAAATAAGAGCATGTAATAGTCCTTAGCCATGGCAAAGTGCACAGGGCATCTTTGGGGTAGGAATGCCAGGACCACAGTGAATGGTACAGTAGTAATGAGAACAAACAAAAGAGCAAATCTGATAAATTAAAAACAATATGAGCTTTGGCCAATCAGGGGGACAAGGGGTCATTCACAGCATTATCATTTTCCCACTGGAGAACTTTGAGCAGTTAAACTTGGAGCTTCAGTTTTTCATTTGCAGAATGAGAAATTCTCTTGCCATGTTATTGCGAAAATAAATGATGTTTGTAAACTGTCTAGTGCAGTGCCTAGCACAGAGTTGTACTCATTATGGTTATAGATATCAACATTATCAAGAGCTATGTTCAGAGCTGATATATATCACCCTCAAAACTGTATTACAAAAAAAAAAAAAAAAAACTGTATTACAAGTGTATTCTGTAAATGCTCTCTATTATTTCCTACCTTCATCCTGAGTAATGGTTTCTTTGAGGACTGTCTGTCCATGGGCACACAGTAACTGTAGCAACATAAAAAACTAAAGAATACCAAAATAGCTTTGAAGAGAAAAGAAAGAAATGAAGGAAGGAAGGAAGGGAGGGAGGGAGGGAGGGAAGGAAGGGGAGAGATAAGGAGGAGGGAGGAAGGGAAGGGAGGGAGGGAGGGGAGGGAGGAAAGGGAGAGAGGGAGGGAGGGAGGGGAGGGAGAGAGGAAGGAAGGAAGGAAGGGAAGGAAGGAAGGAAGGGAAGGGAAGGAAGGAAGGAAGGAAGGAAGGAAGGAAGGGAAGGGAGAGAGAGAGGGAGGGAGGGAGGGAAGGAAGGAAGGAAGGGAAGGGAGAGAGAGAGGGAGGGAGGGAGGGAGGGAAGGAAGGAAGGAAGGAAGGAAGGAAGGAAGGAAGGAAGGAAGGAAGGAAGGAAGGGGAGAGAGGATAGGAAGAGGGGAGAGAAAGAGGAAGAATTAAAGAAAAGAAAAAAGAATATAATTTATTTTGCAAATAAGCCCTTTTCACTGCATATTCTAAATTTAATTCCTCATAGTTCCTTTTCCTTTGGATAAGAATTCATCTAAACAATATTTCCTTTATTTTTAGATGATACACATACCATCCTATAACATTTGCCTTTGTTTTCATGGGATTTGTTCACATTAAGAAAAAGCACAAAATTTACATAATATTAATACTGGTTAGTCACATCTTACGAAGCCAAGACAAATGGCTGTCACTTAATCACCACACTTGTGCCAGGTAGGCATCTCTTTACCAAGGAGGAAATAGGGTCTCGGTGCCAACACTCCCACCCAGGCTTTTCTAATACCAAAGCTTCTGCTCATTCCATTAGTGCACCTGCCACACTCAGCTCTTGAAAAGTGCTATTCAAGTCTTTTGCTTTTGTATGTTTGTCAGCAGATTTATTAACAAAGCAGTCTGAGAGCTTTTCTTCTACATAACTGTCTTCTCTGCCTACTAAATCCTTACCTTAAATCTTCAAAGAATGCTCTGCTCCTCCCTTAAGCTTGTCCTAAAATCTTATCAGAAATCTGCTTGTGTGAATGGTTAAGTGTGACTATTTCAAATTCCTCTTAGCTTTTGGGCTATAGTTCTGGGGTTCCACACCCAGTGGCTACATTCAAACCACAAGTACAGAAAAACCCTTGGGACATACTAATGTGGGAACTGAATCAACAAGACAAAGAAACTAACTTAAAAACTGTCTAAGGTTAAATTCTTATTTGCCTTCTTAAAGAATCTCCCTTGGGAATTCCCTGGCAGTCCAGTGATTAAGACCCCATGCTCTCACTGCTGAGGGCCTGGGTTCAATCCCTGGTTGGATTGCCGCGTGATGCAGCCACAAACAAAGAATCTCCCTTACAGGGACTTCCCTGGCGGTGCAGTGGCCAATGCAGGGGACACAGGTTCGAGCCCTGGTCCGGGAAGATCCCACATGCCGCGGAGCAACTAAACCCATGCACCACAGCTACTGAGCCTGCACTGTAGAGCCTGTGTGCCACAACTACTGAAACCTGCGCACCTAGAGCCCGTGCTCCGCAACAAGAGAAGCCACCACAATGAGAAGCCTGCGCACCTCAACGAAGAGTAACCCCTGCTCGCCGCAACTAGAGGAAGCCCACGTGTAGCAACGAAGACCCAATGCAGCCAAAAATAAACAAATAAATAAATTTATTTTTTAAAAAAATCTGACCTAATAGAAGACAGCTGGATTCTCATCAAGAATCTCCCTTACACAAAGATTAACTTTTGTTTTCTCTTTAAAATATCCCAATAAAAACAATATTCTTGCTTTCGCAGTAAGAAATAATGTTGGCATCAGCTCCAGGGAGGAGAGCACCCGCCAAATTGTTGCCACCATAGGTTCCTGAGGGACATAAACACGGAGCGTAGAGCCAAGGAAGGAAGTCTTACATGCGGTGAACTCGGAAAGCCATGAGTGAGGAAGGGACACCTTTTCTCAGCCAAGCATAGGGCTTCACCCCCTACCTTCCTCCTTTTCTTTGAGCCACACCTGGGTTTCTGCTTAGCCTTCTGAAAGGATAAGGAGATGAGCAACTAAGCATGAGGATATCCAGGTTTCTCATATGACATCATACACAGGACATTCAAAAGACAGAAAAGAACAGCAAACAAGAGATATCTAAAGCAGGAAGCCCTATGAACAAAAAACAAAAGGCTTTACCCTCTTGGCTGGTTGCACTGAAAGTTCTGCCACAGCCCCACAGAACTCTTGGTTCAGACCCCGTCTTCATCTTTTTCCTCCTCAAGATAGAGAAGCAGCTTCAAGCTATCCATGGAAACCTCTGAGAAACCTCTTTCTTGACTCACTATTCAGCATGGTGTACACAGAGATTTGAATTGGCCTGATAGCAAAATTACATGTTTGGCAACTAGAAAGCCTGAAAATAAATGAGTAACTTTTGCTTTCTTTGTTTTTATTTTTGATGTATTTCTTTCTATAAAAACAAATTTGATCAATAGTATTCTATTCACTAAAACCTCCACATCTGATGCACTTAGAAGAGGAATCAGGCTGGAGAAACAAATGCATAATAGATACCTAAGAATTTTAAAAATGTTAAGTGTCTGAAGGTAAACCTTTTACCTCTTTTTGAAGAATTTTTTTCTAAAATATAACATACATTTCCCTACCATCTCAAGCAAAGATATATAGACAATAATTAAAACTCATTTTAATGATTCTGAATCATTAGATATTATGTTTCACTCTTCATGTAATTGATACAGTGGTATGCAGGAATAATGAAATCTAACTGAAAATTCCTAAGAAGTCCATGGTATGAGATGTCAGAAGGGGCTAAACTGACCTTCAAATGAAGAGCCCCACAGCCTTCACAAAAGCATGGCCTCTACAGCAAGACAACATGGGTACCAGATATCAATGTCTTATCAGATATAAGAATTCCAAGGCCCAAAGAGTTTTCTAACAGTCAAGGTTCAACCAGACAAACATAACCAGGAGGAGATGCATAGTAAGAAATTTATTACAAGGAACTGACTCAGGTGATTGTAGGGACAGGCAAGGTATGTCTGGGATCCATAGGGCAAGACATCAGAAAGAGGAGGACAGAACTCACGAGCATGAGCTGAAATTGCTATCCACAGATGGAATTTATATTTTCTGAGGGAAGCTTCAATTTAGCTCTTAAGACCTCTCAGTTCAATGATTCAGTCTCACCCAAGATAATCTAGGATAATCATTCAATAAATATTTTAGAATAATCTCCCTTCCTTACAGTCAACACATTATGGACTTTTTTTTTTTAATAAATTTATTTATTTTATTTTTGGCTGCATTGTGTCTTTGTTGCTGCGTGCAGGCTTTCTCTAGTTCCGGCAAGCGGGGGGGCTCCTCTTCGTTGTGGTGCGCGGGCTTCTCATTGCGGTGGCTTTTCTTGTTGAGGAGCTTGGGCTCTAGGAACGCGGGCTTCAGTAGTTGTGGGGCATGGGCTCAAGAGTGCAGGCTCAGTAGTTGTGGCTCGCAGGCTCAGTAGTTGTGGCGCATGGGCTTAGTTGCTCCGCGGCGTGGGATCTTCCCCAACCAGGGCTCGAACCTGTGTGCCCTGCATTGGCAGGCGGATTCTTAACCACTGAGCCACCAGGGAAGCCCTGATTATGGACTTTAATCAGATCTACAAATTACTTTCACAGGAACACCTAGTTTATTGTTAAATTATATAATTGGGGACTATAGGCTAACCAAACTGATGCACAAAACTGACCATCACAAGGGTAACATAATCTACACCAAAGCCAGAAAAGAATAGTTTTAAAAAAAATTACTAGTCAATTTCAGTCATAAATTGAGATTAAAATCCTACCTCCCCAAACCACAAAACAATAACAAAAACAGATAGCAAATCAAATTCAGCAATATGCAAAATGGGGGAAAAAAACGTCCAAAATGTATTTATTTCTGCATGAAATTCTAGAACTAAAAAATATTTGGGGGCTTCCCTGGTGGCGCAGTGGTTGAGAATCTGCCTGCTAATGCAGGGGACACGGGTTCGAGCCCTGGTCTGGGAAGATCCCACATGCCGCGGAGCAACTGGGCCCGTGAGCCACAACTACTGAACCTGCGCGTCTGGAGCCTGTGCCCTGCAATGGGAGGGGCCGCGATAGTGAAAGGCCCGCGCACCCGCGATGAAGAGCGGCCCCCGCACCGCGATGAAGAGTGGCCCCCGCTTGCCGCAACTAGAGAAAGCCCTTGCACGAAACGAAGACCCAACACAGCCATAAATAAATAAATAAAGTAACTATTAATTAAAAAAAAAAAAATTTGATCCCATATGTCTTTACATTTTACTACAAAGAATATAATATGCTGCCCTCATAATGAAATATGTTCATTATATCTCTTGATATTTTATACTCTGAATAATCCCTGTTCCATAGTTTAAATTGGTGAAATAACACTGAAGGCAGAAAAATGTTAAATATAATATATTCCCTTTACATTATCCCTACTTCCTTAAGGTGAACCCTACAGTTATACAGCATTGAAACTGCTGCTTCAGTTCACTAAATGATACTTTGTCCCATAATTTACCATGAATTACTAGCTTAATCTATGTAATAATAATCATAAAAGAAAAAATGTTTGTGGGTTTTTTCTGGAGTTGAGAAGAAACTGGTGCTTGTATATTACCATTTCTACTTTTTTCCAGTATCAAAATATGAATCCATTTATCCTTTGTAATAATACTTATAAACATGAATATCTGAACTAAAACATTCGCCCATAAAATTAGACAGGTGAAATAAAAAATGCTGTAAGAGCAATAATGCTTAAAGAGATATTGAATTCAATAGAATTTGTCTTTTCAATAGCAAAGTTCATTATCGCCAAAGTGGTATTTTGGTTGAAGAATTAGAATAAGAAGAAATCAAACTAAATAGGGGCAATGAATTCCTAGAAAAGTATTGAAAAGGAAAAGTATTCATTCAACTAATATACTGAATGAAATTCAGGCTTGTATCAGAGACTAGAGATAATAGATGTATTTTTAGTCATTTTTTTGAGGTTCTCACAAGTCTGGTGATAAGCTGAAGACCAACATATAAACACATAATTACATTACAGTGTAATAAATTGTAAAAAAACAAATATGCACAGGATGCTATGAGAAGATATAATCATGTGAGAAGTAGAGGAATCATTAAAAACTTGGAGGAAATGATGCCAAATCTGCATCTTGAAGAGAAATACCAATTAGCTCACCCCTTAGGCAGTGGGACGCAGTGCTATTACTAACTAGGCTATTTTGTGGTCAGAAGAGCAAAATCTTCTAGAGGTAAGACTGGGGAGGGATGCATATTGTATAGGCAAACTGGAAGCAATACGTTAGGGCAGTTTAAGAGCTACCATTTTGCCCCTACATTACTTGATCAAAATATAAACTGCGTACAGAGGTTTGATCCATTGGCTTCTGCAGAAATCTTTCACCTAACATATTCTTTGACACTGTGTCCACCATTGGTTGTAGATTATTGTAATTTTCTGTCTCTCCTAAATGAATGCTAGTTGTCTACTGTCTTTCCACAGAGATGAGTATCTTTGAAAACTTGAAATGAAGCACAAGGAATTTTACAGCTTATTGTCACTTTCTGCTATTAATTGGAATTGAACTGAATCCCCTTTTTCATGCAGCACATTGTGTATAACACCATGATGTAGAGCACACATTCTTCTAGCAACAATAACACAGGACATCAGTGCTTAAACACTTCATGCCCAGTATCTGATGGGTTATACTGAGATTTAATGTAAAATCCATTTTGTGGCTGTCTATTTGCTTGGTATTTTCAACTTCTCAATTAGTACTATGTTCTTCTTAGGCTACAATCTCTCCTCTAAATTCATGAACAATGTGCTTATCTTTTGTGCTAAGATAATGCTTCTCCTTTCCAGCTGTAACATTCTGTACCATTTTATTCCTGAGATGACCACTTGCAGTGCAGCTCTCAGTTCTTCCCTGCTGGCATAGAACATCCTCCTCAACTGCCTTACCAGAGACTTGACCTGCAGTGCCTCATTAGCATTACGGATCTCTGGTCCACTACCAGCATCTAGTCCCCCCATAGTTTATCTTTGCCATTCTATGACCTAGTAGCTGAACTTTCCCACTGTAGCTTCCCTTAACAGAGCTAAGCTCCTCACAAACTCATAAAGCAACTGATTTTGTTTGTTTGTTTTTGTTTCTTAGTGATTCTCTGCTTGAAATAAAGAGATCAAAGATATCTGTCTTCCCCTTTCCAAAGCCTAGCAATATCCACCTCAAGAATTTCATTTTAAACACACTTGTTACAACATATTTTTGCATTTTGTTGGTTTTAACCTCCTGGTGTTGCCTTCTACTAATAGATTAAAAAATTCCAAGTACTGAGATCAAAATTCCTTAGAGAAGGAATTCAGACTTACAAATTACATAAATCAACAGCTGTTTACTTGTAAGTCTAGATTTGCCAAGTGGAGAATGATAGTAATCTCTTTAAGGATTTGGAAGAAAGAGGCAATAATTATATTTGTTCTACTTTGGCATGTAAAACAAAACGAAAATGTTGCTTTCGTCAAAAACGAAAGCAAAGATGCTTTAATTAACAAGGGGGATACCAGTTATGCTAAAAATAAAACATTATTATGTTTCCATAATTAGTGTTAATATATTTTCTTTAATAACTTGCTTAGCATAGAAAGGAGAGTTATGTGCTAAATGCTTTATAGGTACAGCTTTACAATGTCATGATTTTTTGCAGCACTGTAAACCTACCAAAAAAACATAGTAAATTGTACTGACAAGGTTTTCATGCTTAAGCCTGCATTTTATTGTACCATTATCCCTGAACAAATTGAGGCACAATATTTCATTAGACTGGACAGATACATTATTGAACACATAAAAGAATATCAAAGGCCATTCAATAGTTTCAGCAAAGAGGATCAATATTAGGTTTTGTAGGTTTGTGTACAGAAATACATTCTGTACCATAGCTATATCTTTTATAATAAGACTCAGTTTTAAAATACTCCAAATGAACAGATTATTTATTTTTAAGAGATGCATTTTAAGGTATTGTTTTTCATAGGGCTTTAATATTCAGTTATTATATTTAGAGGAAGGAGGTTCACATTCAGACTTACAAATTACATCTCAGAATTGGATTCTGAAACAGTTCTGACAATAGGTCTGTAAGTCATCTATTACTTATTAGGTGATATGCAATTTAGTGGCAGTAAAGCATCTGAGATTGAAATTTCCCCCAAACACTCCCCACTTTCTACCATTAGAGATGTTAATTTGTCACAGAGCATCTAAAGTTTTATAAGGTTTTTACAAGAGGAAAAACCCGACATTCCATGTAAACACTAATCATAACAAAGTAGAGTAGCTGCATTAATGTCAGACAAAGTAGACTTCTGAGCAAGCAATATTACCAGCAGTAAAAAGGGACATTACTAATTATAAAAGGGTTAATTCCTGAAGACTAGGTAACAAGCCTAAATGTATGACAACTAATTATAGAGCTTCAAAATACACAAAGTAAAAGCTGATAGAAACAAAAGAAGAAATAGACAAATGCACAGTTATTATTAGAGACTTCAACATTCATCTCAGTAATTGATAGAGCAGACAGAAAATCAGTGAGGATATACAAGACTTGAACAGCAGCAGCTATCAACTTATCCTAACTGAACTTTATAGAAGACTCCATCCAACAGCAAAATACACATTCTTTTCAAATTCAAATGGAACATTCACTAAGATAGACCAGTAGATCCTCCCCAACTTGGTTGGGTATTTAAACCTAAAATATTCAATACTAATGTTAAAAATATTAGTTCATTGGACTATTGTCAGAATCTGATCATGACAATTGCTGGATTCTACTTAGTTCTATCCATCTTGCCCTTTACTCGATAGTTTCCAAGTGGTGTACTATAGGATAGCAAGTCCCAGACTTCATTTTGTCAAACCTACAAATATCTAACAGCAAGTAGGCAGGGGAGTTCCCTGGTGGCCTAGTGGTTAGGATTCCAGGTGTTCACTGCTGTGGTCTGGGTTCAGTCCCTGGTCAGGGAACTGAGACCCTGCAAGCCGCACAGGGCAGCCAAAAAAAAAAAAAAAAAAGGCAGAAAAATAGCCATATAGCCTCTTGCCAGCCTCAGTCCTTGGGTGCTGTGACAAGCAGGTTGCACAAAAGATTCACTCCAAAGCAGATGCAACAGTGTGCTGATAGGATCAGCACACTTTCTTATATCAGAGTCCATAGTCATTACCTGTGAGGGTGGGGTCACAGGATTAAATGGAGCCCCAGACCTCAGGGGCTACTCTGACAAGATTACTTCCTTTATTCAAGGGTAGTTCAGCTGATAAAACCTTTCTTACCTACCACATATCTTGAACACTGCTCACTTTACCAATGAAGTAATTTTCCCTATACTTCTGCTAATTAACAATCCCTCTGTTTAGATTTGGATATCAATATTTGAAACTTTACTGTGTTCATCTCTCAAGCACAGGCTGCTGACTGAGGTAGTTCAAAGGCTAATCAGCCACCCCTATTTTGCAGATTAACATTCATTTACACTTACATATATATCACACTCTATGTTAATTATAAATAAATATATTTAAAGTTATGATCCAACCATATATAAATCGATATACTAAAAATACACTAAAATATTTTAAGTATTTAATTTAAATACTGAAATATCTCATAAGTGAATTGGGATGTGGGAAGCTCAGAGCAGTAAAATGAATTGATAATGCCAAAGGAAATCATGGGATTTTAGGTAAACCAACACTGGGGAAAAAGCTAACTGCTTTTTGATACTTTTTTTCTACCATCTTATAATAACTTATTTAACTACCACTCTAATTTTCCTGAGAACAAAGAACAAATTGTCTGTCTGTAGGTAACAGGACTCAACCTTCTTGAGGCATCTATTAAAATGCTGCTTAATTAAAATCAACATTTGTTTGACAGTAGAACTTAATTATCTTACTTTTAGGTGTGTAGGAAAAATATTCTCATTTGTACCACATATTTTTTAAAAATCCTATTAACATAGGACATATTCTTAGCTGCAAGTGGTTCTATGGATGTTGTCTTTTTTCAATCATGGATACTTACACCATTAAATGGTGTTCATTTGACAGAGCCATTGAAGAACCATTCACATCCCACATTCCAATTTTAGCACCTACTCCTTGCTCTTCATTTTGTATGTGCCAAGTTATTCAACTTCCACAGAGACTTATCTCTTTACAATGCTTGTCAAACTCTTCCAAGGGTTTCCTCTAGTGGTAGAGAAATTTATTAATTTTTCTTTGAAGACTTCTATTTTATCTTAAAAATCCATATGAATTTTGTGTTTAAATACACAGCTTATCGATGTTTTTATATGTGTTAATATTTAAAACTCTGATCACTTAAATCATATTTATCATGTAGTTTCACAAAATTCTTCTAGTTTCTCTATGTGGAATTGGGTCCATTTCCTCCATTTTTCCTAATTCTGTTTCAGAATGCCTATCTCAACAAGAAGCAGAGGGATTTTAGTGAGTATTTGCTGCTTCAATATAGGTAGGATTAATTCCATGTGGAAGCAACCAGCGTGCTCAAGGATCTATGGAGTTTCCTTTATTCCTAAAAAGCCAGATTACAGGAATCATCTCCAAGATTTATACCTGGAAAGCCTGGGAAGCCATGAAGACTGCCTCTGCATTAAATACCAACCTTGAAAAATAACTATCTAATGCAGCTCATTGTTATCTGGAGATAATGGACTACAAAAGCCATAGAAGACAATGTAACAAGTTATTTTAGGGAAGAGAACAGAGTGGTTAGAGGTCAGGAGTAGGAAAGACACTTTTTCTGGTTCTCCTTGTTTCCTCTGTGTTTGTATTATGCACATGTATCATCTCTTTTAGAAAATACATTCATAATAATTTTTAATAAATAATTTCAAGATATCAGAAAGGAAGCAGCAAGTGGCTTTTTGTCTCACTTATCATAATTTTAGCCTTGGGGGTCTGGCCCAGAGAGCTCTGGAGAAGCTCAAAGTCACACTAAATCAAGCGTCCATGCCTGACACTGCTTCACGACTGAGCAGCTGCACGGTTAACCCTTGCGGCTGAAACAATAGAGGAGGTATGCAAATGTGAAGGAATAGCTAAAGATACCCACCAATTGCATTTGCTCCTATTTATTTTAAAAAGATTAAAAATTTATTTTACAAAGGGAGGAAAAAGAGTATGTAAATATTTTACTCATTTACGCATCAACAATCTTTTGAAACTACAGATGCCTAAGACCTACAGTGAGCCATGTTATATTCATTGCATCTAATAAGTGGAAACCAGCTACAATTTGTTTTTCAATTTACTTATATTTATTATAGGATTATTCATACTAACAAAAAGAACATCCAACACTAAATGAACTAATCTAAACTAAATATTTCTATTAATACATACCCCAAGTCAGAGGTGAAGTTTTGTTGAGATTATAGGGAAAGGATGCACCACACGATTAACCCACCAAAAAGTCCTCTCCGCTCTCCTCGTCTTCCCCCTTTCCATCCAAAATGTACACAGATTAAGACAGCTGTGGATTTGGGTGAAAAGTCTCTAACAGAAATGGACTCTCGAAGACTGCTCTCCTGAGTTCTGACTTTCCATTTTTGATTCGACACCATCAGGATTCACTGACTAGTTATTGTGGGGCTGAACAGTAAAGAAAAGCTTCACTAAGTACAAAGCATCATATCAGGACCTGTGTCAGGCAGACTGTTAAAACTGAAGGAATATTGGAGATGGGAGTGTGAAACTCCATTTCTCCAAACTCTGCTTAAGAAAAACCTTTGACATGCAGAGAATGATTATCTCTTCTTGGTCAGTCTGGGATGTTTAGAGGGGAGGGCATTATTCATTTTTTATTCCATAGCCATTTAAGTCCACTGCTGCCAAGGAATGAAGGCATTGGCTAAACGACTGCTAATTAAAAATAGAGGAAAGCTTAAAGTGACTTCATAAAGATGTCATGGCAATATAGTGCATTAGTAAATCACCATAACTTCCCAGATGTAAGCAAATAAGCCTAGATCTATTTTTTTTTTCTTTTTTAAATTTATTTTATTTTTGGCTGCGTTGGGTCTTTGTTGCTGCGTGTGGGCTTTCTCTAGTTGCGGCGAGCACGGGCTACTGTTCGTTGTGCTGCGCAGGCTTCTCATTGCTGTGGCTTCTCTTGTTGCGGAGCACAGGCTCCAGGCGCGTGGGCTTCAGTAGTTGTAGCACGTGGGCTCATTAGTTGTGGTGCACGGGCTTAGTTGCTCCGCGGCATGTGGGATCTTCCCAGACCAGGGCTCAAACCTGTGTCCCCTGCATTGGCAGGTGGATTCTTAACCACTGCACCACCAGGGCAGCCCAAGCCTAGATCTATTTCCTTTTGAATTTTTATTTCAGGATATGAATCCACTGCCCACTCCAAAGGTCTATGTGAACACAATTTCAGTTCTTTTCTTCTTTCCCAAATAACATCTGTGAAACAATTTATGTTCTTCCTCACCAACGGAAAAGAAAATCCCTTCTTATATATATAAATATATATAAGAATCTATTTCAACAACCTTTATTCCATACAACCTCCACACAGGCAAACTTCTTTTTCCATTTCTCCAAGCTTTTTCCTTCCTTCTGTCTCCTTGGTGGCCAAAGTTGACCTGGTACATAGAACCAAACCTATCACTTTCTGACTTACCCTCTCCCCAAAGGTACTGAAAAGCCTTGAGGAATCTCATACACTGAGTTAAAACTCTCAATAGAAAAAAAAAAATGTGATTCATTATAATCAAGTCACAAAATAGACTTGTCCTCCATTCTCTAGGTAATGCCAAACAGCCATGCTATCTTAGACTAGTCACTAGACTTCATGACATGTGTTCATCCAAGTTGCTTATTTTGACCATGAGGTGAAAATGAATAACACTTAAGCCTCCTTTGCATAACCTGCTCCTTTTACTCACTGTTCAGACACGCCTCACCCCCAGCTGCAATCTTTGCCCTCAGTAGATCTGGAGTGAGGACTAAAAATTTTCATTTCTTTTTTTTTTTTTTTTAATGCTATTTCTTGTCTGCTTACATTCTTTTTATGGATGTATGTATGTATGTATGTATGGCTGTGTTCGGTCTTCGTTTCTGTGCGAGGGCTTTCTCTAGTTGCGGCTTGCCACAACTAAAAATTTTCATTTCTAACAGGCTCCCAGGTTATGTAATGCTGCTGATCTGAGATCACACATTAGTTTAAAATGTTCTATTATAACCCTTTATAGAGTTTTGGGGTTCCAAACATGGGCTCTGGAAAATAAATTATACTAGCTACTTATATAACATTTCTGCCAAATAAATGGCTGAATTAGTCCACCAGAGAGTATTTGTTGAATACCTACTTCAAAATTCCTAGTAAAATATTTTCATCTTAGCTTGGTAGATATTTCTAAAGCATTTGCCATCTCAAAATCCAAAAGACTTCACTCCAAGTCTTTCAAATGCTGTCAGCAGCCCATCCATTATTAATATTCTTCTCCTTGCTCCTTAGCTCCTTATCACCAGGTTATACTAATATATAATTTATAATTCAATCTCTGCAGATGGGGTTCAGGACCAAAGAGGCTTTCCTGTCCTTAAGATGTGTTTATTCATTCACTCAATAAATATTTATGGATCACATACTATGTGCCAGGCACTGTGTCTACGATAACCACAGAACACAAAGATGTAAATTTTCTGCAGTTACGGAGCTCACATTCCATGGGGGAAGGAAATGGACAATAAAATCCATAAATATAAATAATTTCAGACAGTCATAAGTAAATGACTAAACTAAAACAACATAATAGGACAGAGGAAGACTGAAAGTACTATTATAGACAGGATGATTACAAAAAACCTTTATGTGCTGATCTCATTAGAGCTGAGATGCAAATGATGAGAGAGAGCCAACAACGGAAAGATCTGAAAGAAGAACATTCTAGACAGGGAAGACAGCAGAAGCAAGAAGAACTACAATCCTGCAGCCTGTGGAACAAAAACCACATTCACAGAAAGATAGACAAGATGAAAAGGCAGAGGGCTATGTACCAGATGAAGGAACAAGATAAAACCCCAGAAAAACAACTAAATGAAGTGGAGACAGGCAACCTTCCAGAAAAAGAATTCAAAATAATGATAGTGAAGATGATCCAGGACTTCGGAAAAAGAATGGAGACAAAGACTGAGAAGATGAAAGAAATGTTTAACAAAGACCTAGAAGAATTAAAGAACAAACAAACACAGATGAACAATACAATAACTGAAATGAAAACTACACTAGAAGGAATCAATAGGAGAATAACTGAGGCAGAAGAACAGATAAGTGACCTGGAAGACACAATGGTGGAATTCACTGCTGCGGAACAGAATAAAGGGAAAAGAATGAAAAGAAATGAAGACAGCCTAAGAGACCTCTGGGACAACATTAAACGCAACAACATTCACATTATAGGGGTCCCAGAAGGAGAAGAGAGAGAGAAAGGACCCGAGAAAATATCTTTAGAGATTATAGTCGAAAACTTCCCTAATGTGGGAAAGGAAATAGCCACCCAAGTCCAGGAAGCACAGCGAGTCCCATACAGGATAAACCCAAGGAGAAACACGCCAAGACACACAGTAATCAAATTGGCAAAAATTAAAGACAAAGAAAAATTATTGAAAGCAGCAAGGGAAAAACGACAAATAACATACAAGGGAACTCCCATAAGGTTAACACCTGATTTCTCAGCAGAAACTCTACAAGCCAGAAGGGAGTGGCATGATATATTAAAGTGATGAAAGGGAAGAAACTACAACCAAGATTACTCTACCCGGCAAGGACCTCATTCAGATTTGATGGAGAAATCAAAAGCTTTACAGACAAGCAAAAGCAAGAGAATTCAGCACCACCAAACCAGCTCTACAACAAAGGCTAAAGGAACTTCTCTAAGTGGGAAACACAAGAGAAGAAAAGGACCTACAAAAACAAACCCAAAACAATTAAGAAAATGGTCATAGGAACATACATATCAATAATTACCTTAAACATGAATGGATTAAATGCTCCAACCAAAAGACGCAGGCTCGCTGAATGGATACAAAAACAAGACCCATATATATGCTGTCTACAAGAGACCCACTTCAGATCTACGGATACATACAGACTGAAAGTGAGGGGATGGAAAAAGATTTCCATGCAAATGGAAATCAAAAAAAAGGTGGAGTAGCAATACTCATATCAGATAAAATAGACTTTAAAATAAAGAATGTTACAAGAGACAAGGAAGGACACTACATAATGATCAAGGGATCAATCCAAGAAGAAGATATAACAATTATAAATATATATGCACCCAACACAGGAGCACCTCAATACATAAGGCAACTGCTAACAGCTATAAAAGAGGAAATCGACAGTAACACAATAATAGTGGGGGACTTTAATGCCTCACTTACACCAATGGACAGATCATCCAAAATGAATATAAATAAGGAAACAGAAGCTTTAAATGACACAATAGACCTGATAGATTTAATTGGTATTTATAGGACATTCCATCCAAAAACAGCAGATTACACTTTCTTCTCAAGTGCGCACAGAACATTCTCCAGGATACATCACATCTTGGGTCACAAATCAAGCCTCAGTAAATTTAAGAAAACTGAAATCATATCAAGCATCTTCTCTGACCACAATGCTATGAGATCAGAAATAAATTACAGGGAAAACAATGTAAAAAAAACAAACACATCAAGACTAAACAATACATTACTAAATAACCAAGAGATCACTGAAGAAATCAAAGAGGAAATCAGAAAATACCTAGAGACAAATGACAATGAAAACACGATGATACAAAACCTATGGGATGCAGCAAAAGCAGTTCTAACAGGGAAGTTTAGAGCTATACAAGCCTACCTCAAGAAACAAGAAAAATCTCAAATACACATTCTAACCTTACACCTAAAGGAACCAGAGAATGAAAAACAAACAAAACCCAAAGTTAGCAGAAGGAAAGAAATCATAAAGATCAGAGCAGAAATAAATGAAATAGAACCAAAGAAAACAATAGCAAAGATCAATAAAACTAAAAGGTGGTTCTTTGAGAAGATAAACAAAATTGATAAACCATTAGCCAGACTCATCAAGAAAAAGAGGGAGAGGACTCAAATCAATAAAATTAGAAATGAAAAAGGAGAAGTTACAACAGACACCACAGAAATACAAAGCATCCTAAGAGACCACTACAAGCAACTCTATGCCAATAAAATGGACAACCTGGAAGAAATGGACAAATTCTTAGAAAGGTATAACCTTCCAAGACTGAACCAGGAAGAAATAGAAAATATGAACAGACCAATCACAAGGAATGAAATTGAAACTGTGATTAAAAATCTTCTAACAAACAAAATCCAGGACCAGATGGCTTCACAGGTGAATTCTATCAAACATTTAGAGAAGAGCTAACACCCATCCTTCTGAAACCCTTCCAAAAAATTGCGGAGGAAGGAACACTCCCAAACTCATTCTATGAGTCCACCATCACCCTGATACCAAAACCAGACAAAGATACTATAAAGAAAGAAAATTACAGACCAATATCACTGATGACTATAGATGCAAAAATACTAGCAAACAAAATCCAACAACACATTAAAAGGAACATACACCATGATCAAGTGGGATTTATCCCAGAGATGCAAGGATTCTTCAGTATACGCAAATCAATCAATGTGATACACCATATTAACAAATTGAAGAATAAAAACCATATGATCATCTCAATAGATGCAGAAAAAGCTCTTGACAAAATTCAACACCCGTTGATGACAAAAACTCTTCAGAAAGTGGGCACAGAGGGAACCTACCTCAACATAATAAAGGCCATATACGACAAACCCACAGCAAACATCATTCTCAATGGTGAAAAACTGAAAGCATTTCCTCTAAGATCAGGAACAAGACAAGGATGTCCACTCTTGCAACTCTTATTCAACATAGTTTTGGAAGTCCTAGCCACAGCAATCAGAGAAGAAAAAGAAATAAAAGGAATTAGAAAAATTGGAAAAGAAGAAGTAAATCTGTCACTGTTTGCAGATGACATGATACTATACATAGAGAATCCTAAAGATGCCACCAGAAAACTACTAGAGCTAATCAATGAATTTGGTAAAGTTGCAGGATACAGAATTAATGCACAGAAAACTCCTGCATTCCTATACAGTAATGATGAAAAATCTGAAAGAGAAATTAAGGAAACACTCCCATTTACCATTGCAACAAAAAGAATAAAATACCTAGGAATAAACCTACCTAGGGAGACAAAAGACCTGTATGCACAAAACTATAAGACACTGATGAAAGAAATTAAAGATGATACCAACAGATGGAGAGATATACCACGTTCTTGGACTGGAAGAATCAATATTGTGAAAATGACTATACTACCCAAAGCAATCTACAGATTCAATGCAATCCCTATCAAATTACCAATGACATTTTTTACGGAACTAGAACAAATCATCTTAAAATTTGTATGGAGACACAAAAGACCCCGAATAGCCAAAGCAGTCTTGAGGAAAAAAAACGGAGCTGGAGGAATCAGACTCCCTGACTTCAGACTATACTATAAAGCTACAGTAATCAAGACAATATGGTACTGGCACAAAAACAGAAACATAGATCAATGGAACAAGATAGAAAGCCCAGAGATAAACCCACGCACCTATGGTCAACTAATCTATGACAAAGGAGGTAAGGATATACAATGGAGAAAAGACAGTCTCTTCAATAAGTGGTGCTGGGAAAACTGGACAGCTACATGTAAAAGAATGAAATTAGAACACTCCCTAACACCATACACAAAAATAAACTCAAAATGGATTAGAGACCTCAATGTAAGACTGGACACTATAAAACTCTTAGAGGAAAACATAGGAAGATCACTCTTTGACATAAATCACAGCAAGATCTTTTTTGATCCACCTCCTAGAGTAATGGAAATAAAAACAAAAATAAACAAATGGGAGCTAATGAAACTTCAAAGCTTTTGCACAGCAAAGGAAACCATAAACAAGACGAAAAGACAACCCTCAGAATGGGAGAAAATATTTGCAAACGAATCAATGGACAAAGGATTAATCTCCAAAATATATAAACAGCTCATGCAGCTCAACATTAAAAAAACAAACAATCCAATCCAAAAATGGGCAGAAGACCTAAATAGACATTTGTCCAAAGAAGACATACAGATGGCCAAGAAGCACATGAAAAGCTGCTCAACATCACTAATTATTAGAGAAATACAAATCAAAACTACAATGAGGTATCACCTCACACCAGTTAGAATGGGCATCATCAGAAAATCTACAAACAACAAATGCTGGAGAGGGTGTGGAGAAAAGGGAACCTTCTTGCACTGTTGGTGGGAATGTAATTTTTTTTAATTAATTAATTTTTGGCTGTGTTGGGTCTTCTTTGCTGTGTGCGGGGCTTTCTCTAGTTGCGGTGAGCGGGGGCTACCCTTCGTTGCGTTGCGCGGTCTTCTCATTGCAGTGGCTTCTCTTGTTGCGTGCAGAGCACAGGCTCTAGGTGCGCGGGCTTCAGTAGTTGTGGCATGCGGGCTCAGTAGTTGTGGCTCGCGGGCTCTAGAGCACAGTCTCAGTAGCTGTGGCGCATGGGCTTAGTTGCTCCGAGGCATGTGGGATCTTCCCGGACCAGGGCTCGAACCCGTGTCCCCTGGATTGGCAGGCGGATTCTTAACCACTGCGCCACCAGGAAAGCCCGGGAATGTAAATTGATACAGCCACTATGGAGAACAGTATGGAGGTTCCTTAAAAAACTAAAAATAGAATTACCATATGATCCAGCAATCCCACTACTGGGCATACACCTGGAGAAAACCATAATTCAAAAAGACACATGCACCCCAATGTTCACTGCAGCACTATTTACAATAGCCAGGTCATGGAAGCAACCTAAATGCCCATCGACAGACGAATGGATAAAGAAGATGTGGTACATGTATACAATGGACTATTACTCAGCCATAAAAAGGAACGAAATTGGGTCATTTGTTGAGACGTGGATGAATCTAGAGACTGTCATACAGAGTGAAGTAAGTCAGAAAAACAAATACCGTATATTAACGCATATATGTGGAACCTAGAAAAATGGCACAGATCAACCGGTTTGCAGGGCAGAAATTGAGACACAGATGTAGAGAACAAACGTATGGACACCAAGGGGGGAAAGCGGCGGGGGGGTGGGGGGGGTGGTGTGATGAATTGGGTGACTGGAATTGACATGTATACACTGATGTGTATAAAATTGATGACTAATAAGAACCTGCTGTATAAAAAAATTAATTAAATAAAATTCAAAAATTAAAAAAAGAAAAAAAAAAAGAAGAACATTCTAATGATCTAATTTCCATGATATATTCTGTAGACTGTGTCCCTCCAAGTAGTTGCTGTGTATGCAGTACTCTACGGGTGTCACTGATTTTATCTGAAAAGGCTGCTTTGCAAACCCAGCTGGTGTTCAATTATCTCTTCTTTTGCCTACATTTTTAGCTCTTTACAAGAAAAGATCACTGTAGACTGCCTTCATGAGGATAGACTAGTCGAGAATAAAGGGAGGAGTGTAGGTGCAGATTTCCATGATCCAAGAGCAAACTACACATAGAAAGTTTAAGCCCATCATACATTCCTAAAAGGAAGGAAAATTTCTCTTTAATAAGCACTTATTGAGCACTGGTTACATGAGCAATAAAAGTCTTTTTTTTAATAGCAGAATAAAATGTGGGTGTATATAAATGAATATGATATGAATCCTGTCATCAAGGAGTTTACAGGACTTCCCTGGCAGTGCAGTGGTTAAGACTCGCGCTCCCAATGCAGAGGGCTCAGGTTTGATTCCTGGTCGGGGAACTAATTAAGATCCTACATGCTGTGCAGCGTGGCCAAAAAACAAAAAACAAAAAGAGCTTACAAATAAACTATAAAGTAAAATTGAGAAACCAGAAGTACAAGGTGATAGAAATAATCACTTTGAAGAAAGGGTGATTAATTTCTGCTACAAGAATCTGTAAATGTTGCAGTGAGAAGTTAATATTTGACTTAAGCCTTGAAATATGAAACATGAGGCACCATATCAATAGACAGTATTAAAGGCTGTGGAAAGAACTAGATAAAATCAGTTGGGGAATAAGTGTAAGGAAGAAAAAAGGCCCAAGGATTGAGCCCCCTGCACAAGGATGTTAATGACCTTGAAGGTGAGGAGGCACAATAAGTGGACATTCCAACCATGTCAAATGATGCATAGATCTAGTAAGATGAGCAGTGAAAATTGACCTTTGGACTTAGCAATGTGGAGGTAAATGGTGACCCTGAAAAGAGCTGTTTCAGTGGAGAGTAGAAAGGAATGATTTACTGAAGTGGATTCAAGTCAAAAAGAAAGGAGAAGAATTGAAAATCAGCACTGCATATCAGTGTTTCTCAGACTTTAATGTCACTGTGAATCTTGGAGATCCTGCTAAAAAGCAGTTTCTGATTTAATAGGTCCAGAGTGGGACCTGGGAGTCTGTATTTCTGTGAGTAGGAATACAGACTCCCAGGGTCTGTATTTCTTTATATACATTTCATCATCCTAGATGATGTTGAAGTTGTTGGTGGGTCTTAATTTGAGTAGAAGAAATAAAAAGAAAATCAGGAGTCTTCTATAGAAAAACCCAAGGAAATGGGTTGGGTGAGCAAAGCAACTAAGGGAATGTGAGGTCAAGAGAATTATTTCTAGGATTCTCATTACCAGAGCAAGTGTGCTTGCATGCCAATGGGAATGATCCAAAGCCAAGAGAAAAAAATCGAAGATGGATGAGAGAGAGGATAATTGTTTGAATAATGTCCTTGAGTAGTCAAGAGAAAATGGCATCCAGTGATAAATGAAGAGGAAGCTCTGGATTGAAGCACAGACAGTTCACCTATATTACCAAAGTGGCTGCAAAGTTCCTGGGTATAGATGTAGATGACTTGGGTGGTGGAATGCATAGAGGTTCTCTTCAAATTGTTTTTATTTCTCAATGCAGTAAGATAGCTGAAGGGACTGGAGGAAAATGTTAGATGTTTGAGGAAAGAGGGGACGATGTAAAATAATCGTGACATGAGGGAAGGGAACAATGAGCAGGGATTTTCAGGGCAGAGGAACTACACTATATGATACTGTAACAGTGGATACGTGTCATTGTAAAATTGTCCAAACCCACAGAATGTACAATACCAAGAGTGAAATCCATTGTAAACTATGGACCTTGGGTAATTACGATGTGTCAATGTAGGTTCATCAATGTAGGTAACAAATGGTACCACTCTGGTGGGGGATGCTGATAATTGGAGGAGGGGGGTGTGCATAAGTGGGGGCAGGGGGTATGCAGGAAATCTCTGTACCTTCACTCAATTTTGTTTTGGACCTGAAACTGCTCTAACCAATAAAGTTTATTATATAAATAAATAATAATCATGAGATGGTAAATTGATTCTGCCGGTTGTTCTCAACCCTATCAGACCCAATACTCCCTTTTATAACACATATCTTTAACATCTTTGCAACTATTATAAAAATAACTAATTTAACCTACCTACATATATTTTTTAAATCAATATAATGCCCTCACCATAATATAAGGAAATAAAAGGAAAGTTATGCATAATAAAATAACATGTATTCCCATATGTAAATGCTCAGACTTGAGCGTCAGGAGACCAAAAACATCTCCACAAAACACTTATACTCTCTAGGGGGCGATACGACTTTTGGTGAGAATCATTATGTTGCTAGACATGACGAAGGGCCCACTCCATCAGGGACTATAATTTCACCGGAGACCCATTAGCATGGGTGTGCATTTTGCTCAGCTGCCTGGATGCAAGCTCAGAGTAGGCCAAGTTGCATTTAAGCAGGGTGGCAGCTTTACTGGAGAAGAAAATGGACTGAGAATGGAACAAGGAAGTTTAAGGCCCAGGTCCACATCCCTTTCTGCAATTCCATAATCCAAAAAGAGCATGGAAAAAGGAAAGTTTTGTTTTGTTTTCATAAGGTTGTTCACAACTCATTTGGAAACAAAATTCAACTTGAATAGACACAAAACTATTCAGAGCCTTTACTGATCCCACTTATTTAGGCATAATCATCAGTTTCACTGCAGATATAATATGGTATAGGGAATATACTATCATTCTATAATTTGTTTTTAATCTGAATCTGGAAATAGATTAGACCTCAGGGGTTTGGGATGAAGGATTATGACCTGTGTACATCAGGGAATTAATAAAATAATGGGCCATGTAATCTAAGATGGACTAGACAGGAAGTGAGAACAAGAGCAGTAAGGGACAGTGAAACGATGGAGAGTTGCTGGATTGCAGACTGTTGGATTAGACGTACTGGAAGTGATCCAGGAAGACTGGAGTGATGATCACACACTGTGATGCTTTTAATTGAGAATATGAATCCAGTGCAGTTACAGGTAATGATAAGTTTGAACCATGAGGTGGCTGAGGTGAGGAAGAATCATCCATGTGGATATTGCAGTAACCAAGATTAGTACTGGGATATTTAGATCTGACTGCATCAAAGAGTAGTGGTGACTAATACAGTCTGATATCTTAAGCTTCAAAAAAGCTGGTTAGTGTGAGGCATAGGAAAAGAGAAAAGTTTGGAGGAAGCAAAGAGGAAAAAGGTGAACACTTATCCCATGGTGTGGAGTAACAGGTGTGAAGAGAAAATAGAAAGCTAAAATAACTGGCTCAGTCCTAAGGATACACATAAACAACAGCAGAATTCTGTAGATGAGCCTGCTCTATTTAGCTAAAATGGAATAGTTCAGGGGTCAGTAAGGTTTTTTTCTATAAAGGGCCAGATAATAAATATTTTAGGTTTTGTGTTATAGTTACTCAACTCTGCTGTTGTAGTGCAAAAAGCAGGTATATCCAATAGGTTTAGAAATAGGCATGGTTCTGTTTCAGTAACATTCTATTTATGGTTACTGAGCTTTTAATTTCACATAATCTTCAATTCCAGGAAATATTACTCTTCTTTTGATTTTTTTTGTTCAATCATTTAAAAATGTAAAAACCTTTCTTATTATGGTAGGCAGCGGTCCAGATTCAGACCAAGTGCCAAAGATAGACAAATTCTGGAATAGTTTAATATGTAGATAGTAAAAGGGAAGAAGATATTGGAACCAGATTAGAGAAGGCTTCAAAAACATGCTAAAGCCTCTGCTTTTTTTTGTTGTTGTTATGCTTTAGAACCTATTCAAAATTGTCATGGAAGCAAAAGATATATCATCAGTGTTTCAGGAATATAAGTGGTTGTAGTAGGAATAATGGATTAAAAAGACAAGAGATTGGCTGCAGAGTGTCTGTTTAGAGGCCTTGGCACTTATGCAGAGAGGACATAAATGCCCAGGGACACCTTTGTTTGAGAAAGCAGAAGCCATTCAATGTCATCAGAAATAAAGTGGCAACACTGAAAGAATATTAAATATACAATTTTACTATCTCTCTGAACATACTGTAAGGAGAATGGTAAAAGAATATTTAGAAACATTAAAGAGACTTAATCCAAATGACTCAGACGGTAAGAATATGACACTGGTAAAGAAATGAGGGGAGCAGGTACACATAGGAGAAGAGTTCAGAAAAAGGCGATCTAAGAATATGGTCTTAGCTGGTACCATAGCTAAAATTATTTTCTCTTGAGACTTGAGAATTCTTTTCTATGACAATTTCTTAAAATACTTATCTCTCTTGAATTTTATGCCTGGACATTGTGGGTGAAACCCTAGGGGACGGAAAGGAGAATTCCCATACTAGAGGCTACAAGTGATTCTTACCCAGTAAGGCACGTCTGAGACCCATTCCAAGACCAAAGAATTCCTGGACTAGGTCAGCAAGAAACACCTTGCTGGTATGCTACCATGGCAGTGGTTTCTTGGCTCCCTCTGTAGAAAAGTAAACATATACCCTGAAACCTCTGCTAGGAGCCTTTGTATTCGTCCAAAAAATCCCAGCAGAACTGAAGAAACTTGATGAGTACTATGCAGAAAATCCACTCATGTTATACTTTGTCCTCTGTTATTTACAGACTACACTTTAAGTGGGGCAATTGAAATTTGGTCCTGGGTTGCCTCTCTTCTACCTGTACTCTCCTCCAGCACTAGGGCAGTTAATAATACCTTCTATAGTGAAAAGTGTCATGAAGGAAATGGAGATACCCTAGCATTTGAGGAAACTCATGTACACTGGTCCCTCCCTACCACTGAAGCTGAAATCAGAATGAAGCAAAGAACCAGGTTTGTGATAATCTGGGGTCTCCAACTTCAGAAAGAAGAAAGATAAGCCGTGGAAGAACAAGGATGATGGTTTGGCTTGAGAGGAAAAGGAGCACAGTTAAGGCAGGAGGGTGGGTGGAGACCAGATCACATGGTGTCTTCTAAGATAGGAAGGAATTTGGATTTTTTTCTAAAGGAGATGGAAAACCATTGGGGAAAGCAGCATCTTATTTACCTTTTTTTAAAAAATTACTGGGATATACCTTTTCATTCTTTCAGTGGTACCTCTTAAAGTTCATAATTTCAATCTCATCCAACTTATCTCTTTCTTTTCCTTTATATTCAGTACTTTTGTATATCGAATAAGAAATCATTCTCAACCCCAAATTTAAGAAGCTATTCTTCCATTTCGTTCTCAAAGCTGTATTTACCTTCCACAATTATATCTACAATCCATAGTTATAGCTACAGTCTGGAACTTATTTATGTGTGCAATGTGAGTTAGGAGTCAAGATTCTTTTTTTGCCACATTTATAGCTGTCTCAGTATTGTTTCTGAAAATACTAGTCTTTTCCCACTGTCACCTTTATCATGAGTTAGTGCCTTAGTCAAATCAGGCTGCTATAATAAAATACCATCAACTGGTATTTACTTCTCATAGTTCTAGAGGCTGAAAGCCCAAGATTATGGCATCAGCACGGCTGGTTCTGGTGAAAGCCCTCTTCTGAGTTGCGGACAGCCAACTTCTCATTGTATCCTCACAGTGACGGAAAGAGAATAAGCCAGCTCTTGGCTTCTTTTCATAAGGGCGCTAATCCCAACCATAAGGGCTCCACCTTCATGACCCAATTACTTCCCAAAGGTGCCACCTCCAAATGCCATCACACTGGGGATTAGACTTGAACATAAAGTTTGGGGGAATGTAGATCTGTCAGGTTATCCCATGTGTACAGGCCTGTTTCTGGGTTCTACTGTGTTACATTCTACGGCTTTCTACAATTTTAACAAACTACTCAAAATATTAAATGTTGCAAGCCAAAAAGATGGATGTAGCTAAAAAACTAATTCTTATATACTTCATTTTCTTGGGGACAGAACAGTAAAGTATAACTGGAGAAATGAGGACCTACACTGTCTAATTATATAAAGTAGATTACCTAAACCAACTTGTATTATAGCACATTTGGGAGTTTTAGCTAAAAAAGAAAACATGAAGTATTTAAGTTCTAAATAAAGATTGTTTATGGAAAACTACTCAGCCATAAAAAAGAACGAAATAATGCCATTTGCAGCAACATGGATGCAACTAGAGATTCTCATACTAAGTGAAGTAAGTCAGAAAGAGAAAGACAAATACCACATGATACCACTTACATGTGGAATCTAAAATATGGCACAAATGAACCTATCTACAAAACAGAAACAGTCATAGACATAGAGAACAGACTTGTGGTTGCCAAGGGGGAGGAGGGAAGAGAGAGGGATGGAGTGAGAGTTTGGGGTTGGGAGATGCAAACTATTACATTTAGAATGGATAAACAAGGTGCTATTGTATAGCACAGGGAACTATATCCAATCTCCTGCGATAAACCATGATGGAAAAGAATATGAAAAAGAACGTCTCTATGTGTAAAAGCAGAGATTGGCACAGCATTGCAAATCAACTCTACTTCAATAAATAAATAAATAAAGCAAAGATTGTTTGAAGCACTGATGTTTACATATTTACCCATTTTGATACACTTCTAACCATATATGTAAACAAATTATTTAGAGCTGCATTTTTCAAACTTTTTTGGCAATAACAAAATACTCACCCAGTGATTCCAAGTCATAGTTTGAACAACATGAATTTAGATCTTAAAAATTCCAAAAAAACAAACAAAAACAAAAATGATTATTTATGACTGTGTAGTCCACAATTATTTTTTAATACATTTCTTTTTTTTTTTGCCCAAATAAGGCAGAACCAGTAATACTTACAGGCTGACATTCATTATTTATTCTCACCACTTCAAAAATAATACAAAACAGTAACCAAACTGTCCTACCATATTCCTATTTAGAGTATATATAGACCTTAAAAAGCCTGGAGCATCCAATGTGCCACAATGATCTTCTCCTATACAGATACGCATTTTATTGGTTTTCTACTTACCACATTACACATACAAAAAAATCTCTAAAGGTAATGTTAAATGGCTGATTATATCATATAGAATATATTCCTAAAAGCCAAGGTAACTCTATATAGGGAGAGATGGCATTGAGTTTCCAAAAGAAAGGTTTCCTGAGAGGTGGTGATGCTTGATTTGAGTCTTAAGAGAGGTATAAGCTTGGAATCAAGGTCGGGGTGAATTTTATGGGAGGGGTGATGTTAGGATATTCCAAGACAAAAATTACATTTTCTGGGCTAGAACTGGGGTTAGATTGTGGAGCTCATGTCTGTGCATTAACTATGTTCTAAATACAAAATGGAATCTAGATTGGATACTAGAACAGATTTTTTTTAAAAAGGATTATTGGAAAAACTGGCAAAGTCCAAATAAAATCTGGAGTTTAGTTAATAGTATCGTACCAATGTTGATTTCTTCATCTTGCTAAATGTACACTGGTCGTGTAAGATGTTAACATTAAGGGAAGCTGGGGAAGAGAAATATGAGAACTCCCTGTATTGTCTTTGCAGCTCTTCCATAAACCCCCAAATACTTCAAAATAAGAAAGTTTAGGGCTTCCCTGGTGGCGCAGTGGTTAAGAATCCGCCTGCCAATGCAGGGGACACGGGTTGGATCCCTGGTCCGGGAAGATCTCACATGCCACGGAGCAACTAAGCCTGTGCACTACAACTACTGAGCCTGCGCTCTAGAGCCCGCGAGCCACAACTACTGAGCCCGTGCGCCACAACTACTGAAGCTTGTGCACCTAGAGCCCATGCTCTGCAACAAGAGAAGCCACCACAATGAGAAGCCCGCGCACCGCAACAAAGAGTAGTCCCCGCTCGCCACAACTAGAGAAAGCCCGCACGCAGCAACAAAGACCCAACACAGCCAAATATAAAAAAAAAAAAAAAAGTTAAAAAAAAAACACATCTGAGGTTGACTCATAAATTTTTATGGAAAAATGAGAAATTACCTAAAGTAAGTTAGATCAAGCTCTGAAATTTTCTCCAGGTGAGCCCAATTTTAATAGGTCCCTTAATAGAAGGGAATTATGTGGATAGTCCATTCTTAAGAGGAAGAAAGGATCTTATGAAACTGCCAAATAATAACATTCACGGATCATTGTCAAAGTCCAAGGAGAATCTGTGGTCTAAAAAATAGCCTTTAGCTCCTGCATTGAAGCTCACTGCTAAATTCTCACAAAGAAAATGAAACATGACAATGTTTATGTGGTTATAGCTTTCATCTAAAGAGCTTAAAGACTGCTGAAAATATACGAGATTTGGATACAAGTCTCATTCTGCTCAGTGTGAAGTACCAAACAGCTTCCATTTAGATTTTGTTTTAATGCAGAGCCCATCTTCTCCCATTTTATGCCCCCCATGCCCACTCATCCCCCACCCCCAGCCTGGTAAAGGTGGTCAAATGGTACAAATTTCTAGTTATAAAACAAGTCCTGAGGATGTAATGGTGACTATAGTTAATAATACTGTGTTGTACGTGTATTTGAAAGTTGCTAAGAGAATAGATCTTAAAAGTTCGCATCACAAGAAAAAAATTTTGTAACTTTGTACACATAAAAGTTAACTAGATGGATTTAACTAGACTTATTGCAGTGGTCATTTTGCAATACAGACATATATCAAACTTGCATATATCAAGTGCAAACGTTGTGCACTTGCAACACATATGTTATATGTTAATTACATCTCAGTTTTTTTAAAAAATGCAGTCAAAATGTACCTGAATATACCCTCATAAAAATCTTATTCTACTAAGACATCAAATTCCAAGCAGAAACATTTATTATTGACTGGGTTTTTCTGAATGGAAACTCTAAAACTACATTTCAAAAGCTCTTTAAACAACTGACTGAACTTGGAAAATTAACTTTGCCTTTAAACTTTGTGTCAAGATAGCAAGACTTAGGTTGTAAACTCTGGCCCATAAACTAATACCTCTGTGGCTTTGAATAGGCATTTGTCATTACTGACTTCCCATTTCCTTATCCATAAAATAGGCAATAACAACTCATAGGCTTTCTATCAAGATCAAATAAGTATGTAAAAAGGCATTATAAATTACAGAAAATAATAATGCACTAGGCTTTTTATGAAAGCTATACCCATGGAGTTTGTAAAATACCACAATATAATATAAAATGCTATATCTCAAAGAATCAAGCACACTCAAGTTCTAATCTGAGTTTAGCTACTTACCAGTGTGTAAACTTTCTTTGTGCCTCAGAATTCTCATGTTAAAATACTAATAAAACTATGATAATAATAATAATAGTAATATAGTCATTTTGTAAATCTGATTTCAAGATAAAATGAGACATTGCATGTAAAACATTTAATTCGCTAAGTCAAATAGAGATAGACTGAAGCTCCAACAATGAAACAATGTTTTACAAGTTTAAGGTTAATATGCATTGACTATACATGACACATGTGTTCTTAAAATATTCCATTCCCATTCCTCTTGGCATGAAGATCTAACTTCTTACCATGACCTACAAGGCCTGGGGGTCTGGCACTGCACATCCCCTCTTGTTCCCCTTGCCTTCATAGGTATTCCATCCACTGTCAGGGAGATGTGCCCTCTCAGCTGACCACCTTCAGATCACAGCAGCTCTAGGGAGATCTTCCTGAACTTCCTGATTCCGTCACAGTCTCCTATTCTGGGCTCTCATAACACCCAATACCTACGCTTCATTGTCCTAACAATAGCTGCATTTCAATATTTACAAAGCGTGATTACTTCATTGTCTTTATTTAAATTTTTAATATCTTGTTCATCATGAATTTTTGCACTAATTTTATTGTTTAAATATTGCATTAAAATATTATTAATCTTAACTGAATTTTAGGACACCCCTCAAATATTTTTGCAGAAAACCAGTAAGTTACATGCCTCACCCTAGTTCTGGTCCTGCAACTTCAGCCTGAAAATTGCAGGAGGCCTGGGATACATATCCCCAGGATCCAGAACAATGGCTTGACTGGGGGAGAAACTTAAATATGTGTAGAGTGAATTAGAGCACATTTGTAGTTTCTGAATTCTAAGACGTTTTAAGGGAAATATTAGTTGGTAACACAGAAATAAATTGTCAAACTAAAATTTTTTTAAAAACCAGCTAAAATGTTATTCTTAGAAGAATTACTATGACTAAAACTCTAGCAATCCAAAAAGCTGCTTGTTTCCATCAACCACCCTCTTTGTATCAATTTCAAAAGGCAGCCCATTTTTGTTTCAGGGTTTAATTGGTTCCCTAGCTCATTTTGGAGGAATTCAATTTCCCCTGAGCGGGGTTCATATGACAACAGATGAGTTCCTTCTTTTTGATTTACTTCTCTAGGCCCATGGAAAGGAAAGCTAAAACAAAATGGGAGGAAAAATAATTTATGTAAGAGGTGTAGTGTGAAATGCAAATTTAGATTTTCTAAACATGTAGTCTCCAGCTTACAAGCAGAGCTACATTAACACAAACCAAGTGACCAGATTGGGGAAGGGAATTAATCTTGTTGATTGTATGCACTGTCTCAGAAGTTACGGGAGTGATAACAAAAAGGTGTGGTCTAGCGAATAAGATTCAAGAGTTAGATGAAAAAAAGGATCTTTGGCTTTAGTTATATGTGTGTATTTCTCTCTCTCTCTCTCTACATATATATATGTCATCCTATATATAAATATATCATATATACATAAGTGATATTTACATTCTGTGTATATATCATTATATGTATCATTTACATATATAAGTGATAATGATGACATTTTATATAGATTTATAGAGAGAGCCTCCAGTGAGGAAAGGGACTTCCAATGACCAATGACATTGCCATTTAAAGATTTGGAAAGAATGCTCTTCTCAGGATTCTTTGGCTCCTTGAAGTTGTATTTCTTTTTGAAACCCAAAACATTAACATTTTTATCACACACACACACATCTGGTTCAAACCTGCTCTGATAACTTGTCTGTGCAGTTTCTAGAGACCATAGCAGTGCATCACAGAGAACAAGAGAGAAGTAGTTTCTCACAATTCCTGCCTTCAGAAATTCACCTGCAAATAAAAATATCTTAAGGTAAAGAGCTAAGGAAGTTTTATATAACATCGATATCAAATGGACGGGACCTGATATGCCTACTGGGGGAGATCAGGAAATAATACATTTTTTAAAAGTTTAATATTTCCCCTATTGGAAACGATCTTTTATTTTTTTCACTGGCATTTATTCTAAAATAAACCCCCCCCCCAAAAAAAGAGTGGAGAACTGCTCCCAGATATATATGTGAATTGCAGGCAAGCATCAAGTGAAAATTTAAGAGGCTTTTAAACGCTGATTTGGTTTTTGTTTTAATGGTCTGTGTACTTATACAAACTATTAAACTTCACTAGACCATGGCCAATGGTGAGCGTTGATTGGTGCTTTCAAAGTGAGTTGTGTTACCTTTAGAGACACGAACAGTCACATAATGGCTGAAAAAGAAAAAGCACTAATAGGAGTTTCTCTGCGACTGGGGGTAGGGTGAGATGGGGGTGAAGTTTGGGGGAAGAGAAGAGAAGGCACAGGGAAAGGCGAGGTGTGCATTACACGGGGTAAAAACTGCCTCCACCAAAATTGATTTTCTTTCATTGATATATAACTGCTTAAATTTGATTATACTTACGTTCATTTGTTCAGTAGAGATTTACTGAGTGCCTACTTCTTGCTAAAACTGGGCGATGGGGGTTCAAAGAGGTTTTCTCACGTGGCGGAGGCCCAATGACTGCGGCGCGGGGTGAGGAGTACGGGGTGGGGGCGTGGGGGGGAGTCGCCCCTGCCCCCCGGCTCTTGGTTGAATGTGACCACGCGCTGGTAGGTCCGGCGGCCAACCCCACCCGGGCCCGGCGCTGAGCCACACCCACCTCCACGCCCACCGCTGCCTGATCCCTCGACCTTCACAAGGTTGGTAGAGCCTTTCCTTGGAAATTCAACTAATCAAGGCAGAGTTGAAAAGTAGGTGTAGCCTGATGACAATGTGTCCATCAAAAGGAGGGTGGGTCCAACCGGCGGAGCGCAAAGAAAGGTTGATTCCAACAGCTGTCGGGAGCAGGAGTAGCAGTTTCTTCTACGTCTTATCTTTGAAAGGAATTGGAATAGCAGAGTGCTTCGCGGTAGCATGGGTAAGTCTTGTTCCATGGAACTGCTTTTTTCAGCTATTGGAGACGGTGTGTGTATTGAGCTCACTACTTAGGATGGATTTTTAACCGTAGATCCCGATCAAAAAGATTTTGAAAAGCACAAATGGGAAGCGTTTTATCATCCTAGAACCAGGTGGGGAGTGGACCTTGGCCAGTAGACTTCTAGTGTTTAAACGGCGTTTACCTACAGCTATTTGGGCCACTGACCTCAAACTTTCAAAACGTAAAGGAGGAAAGTAAATACACTTTCAAGAAAGCAGATTCCTGGTTGAATTTTCCTTGAAGTTGCATTTTTAAATTTAGTTTTAAAAAATTGTATAAAATTGTATTGTAAAACTTTGTATAAATATTGTATCTCATTGCAAGAAATGGCTCCGTCTATTTTATGCTAAAATGTTTAAATTATTTATTATAAAGAGTAAACTTATTTTCCTTTCTTTCCTCTTCAATTATCTCTGCAAATGGCACTACCATCCACCCAATTACTTGAGCAAAAAATTGGACTATTCACTCATTCTTGCTTCCTGTTTCTCTTACCCCCTTTATCCAACCCAACAGCAAGTTTGGAAGGCTCTCTCTCCATTTTCCCTCTCTCCCTCCATTTCAGCTCCGCTGCTACCACATGCTCCAAACCACCAACATTCTTTTCCTAGATTACTAAATAGCCTGAGGGATTTTTTTTTTTGCTTTCACTCTTGCCTCCCTTAATCCATTCTTCACAAATCAGCCTGAGTAGTCTTTTAACCTAAATCACAGCGTGCTAATTTCCTTGTTTGAAAGAAACCCCTTAATGGTTCCCACTGGTTTGGGAATGACATGCAAATGGCTCCCTCCTGCACCGTCCTCAACCTTATCTCAGACCTCTATGGTCTTTGCCCGCCATTTTGTGTAATAAGCATGGCTTTCATTGCCGTCCAGCAAGCTAATCCCTTTGTGCTTTCTGTTGCAGCTTGGAAAGAACTCTCTTCTTCCACCTCTTTCAACTGGCTAATACTTTTCTTCTTTTTCAGGTCTGGGTCTAATGCTTCCTTGGAGGCCTTTACAGACATTCTTTTTAAAGATAGCCTCCCCTGTTTTTCCTCTTATTGGTTTCATTTCATAGCATTTTTCTCAACCTGAAATTTTATTTACCATTTTATAAAAACTTTATTTACATTTCTGTCTCACACAGATAAAAATGATATGAAAACCAGGGACTTTATCTTTTTCGCTGCTCTAAGGGTCAGCACCGCGGGAATTCCCTGGTGGTCCAGTGGTTAGGACTCCTGGCTTTCATTGCTGTGGCCCCAGGTTCCATCCTTGATGGGGGAACCAAGATCCCGCAAGCCGGGCAGCACGGCCAAAAATTTAAAAGGAAAAAAAAATTTTTTTAATTTAAAAAGAATTTTTAAAAAGGGTTAGCACCTAGAACAAAGTTTGGTACGAAATATTTGTCAAATGATTGAATAAGTAAATGATGCACCCTTGGAACTACTTCTATCACAATTTGAGAAATACAAAATATAGTATATAGTCTCATGCCATTAAGTAATTCTTGTAACATCCTATACTATGTTTAACCATTACGTTTTCCATGTGGTTATTTCTACCAAAGGAGAATGTAGTTATATCAACAGGAGTATTCTCATAATAAATTAATAAGTTACCATTTCAATTTATACATTGTTCTCACAAGCTTGCATATTGTGTGAGAAATGGCATAATGCTCAGACATCTGACAAATAAGAATCTAGTTTAGAAAGGTAAGGGCTGTACTTGGACCCTGGTAAATTCATAAAGAAAATACCTTTCTCTCAACCCTGATCTCATAGGAGATGTTGTACTAGATAACACCTTGGCATCACTGATAGACAACTTTATGAAACTTCTACCTTAAGCATGCCTAATATCCCAAATGAATTTCTAGTAAATTAATTTTATAGGATTGCTAAATCAGATATCACCAGTCTGACGACTAAATGCATATTCATCAATTCATTTCATTAGACAAATCTAGTAAGTGCTGAGGCATGTGAATAAGACAGGAGAGGCCCTTGCTCTCTTAAAGCTTACAGTCTAGTAGGTAAGACAGGGCTTAAATAATCAGAACCAAGGGGCTGTGGTCAGTGTAAAATGGGGAGCTAGGAGAGCGTTTAGCCTGGGGATCTAATTGAGACTAAGAATCAAGGGAAGCTTGCCTGAGCAAGTGGCGTTTAGGCAGAGATCTGAAATGTAGGTGGGAAGTAAACCTCTGCATGCCCCATCTGTGCACATGCTCATATGGTAAGGAGGATTGAGAGTGGGTAGTTTGTTTTTTTTTTAATTCTATAGTTTGGTATTTATCCTAGTTTTTTTTTTTAATTGAAATGTAGTTGATATACAGCAATATTATTTAAGTTACAGGTGTACAATATGAGGGTAGGTAGTATTTTGTCGAGAGGAAAGAGCATGGCACTTTATTGGAAGGAGACTTTATTATGGCTGGAGATGAAAAGAGATAAGTCTGGAGAGAAAAGCTGGAATCAAACCAATTGTAGCTATTTTAAATGACTAACTGAGGGAGGGAACTGTTGTGTTCTTTCCTACTTAAACTTTAGATCTAGCAATTTTGCTCCAAAGGTGCTTGCTATATGCACTAATACAAAATGAAATGAAAATTATTTTTTAGCTATGAGAGCATGATTTTGTTAGGCAAATATTGCTGGATACAGTCTCCCTGGTTTATTTCACCTTTATAAAGGACAGAATAAATAATAACACTTGTGCCACTAACATTATATATTATATATTAGGAATATAACAAACAGCTTGTGCCACTAACATTATATATTATATATTAGGAATATAACATACAAACAGCTTGAACATATTTTTTTTAAGATTTTTTTTGATGTGGATCATCTTTAAAGTCTTTACTGAATTTGCTACAATATTGCTTCCATTTTATGTTTTGGTTTTTTGGACATGAGGCATGTGGGATCTCAGCTCCCCGACCAGGGATCGAACCTGCACCCCCTGCACTGGAAGGTGAAGTCTTAACCACTGGACTGCCAGGGAAGTCCCTGAAAATATTTTTAAATAGCCACATTTAAAAATAACCTCCTCAAAAGAATCGTACTATCTATTCTTGGCAAAAGAAAAAAAATACAATAAAAGCAAAACATGCATTTCAATTGGTAAGGGAAGAGGTTTAAATGTCTTTTTAAACATGAGTATGTATATTACATAGAAATATATATTTATTTATATAATATATGCATATATTTAACAAAACATTTAAACCTCTTCCCTGAGCAATTTATATATAAATATTTGACTTATACTTAGTTAAATATATATCATGAAAATATTATATATTTATTCGTAAATATGTATATATAAATGCTTAAGAAGACATTTAAAAATCTCTCAGCAGTTTTTAAATATCATAGATAACATTCATATATATTTTATATAAGTAAATATATAATTTATTTAATTTGTAATTTATATAGTATATATTTACATATATAAATATATGTGTATATATAGTGTTTAAGAAGGCATAAAAGCATGTTTTGTTTTCATTCTATGTATTATTTTACCAAAAGTAAATGGCACAAACTTTTTGAGGTGGCTTTTTTTTTTTTTTTTTTTTTTGGCCACGAGGCACGTGGGATCCTAGCTCCCCGACCAGGGATCAAACTCGCACCCCCTGCACTGGAAGGCAAAGTCTTAACCACTGGGCCGCCAGAGAAGTCCCGAGGTGGCATTTTTTAATGTGGCTATTTAAAAACATTTTCAAGCTGTTGATTTTCATTCCAGTACTTTCACATTTGCTCCTTTTTAAAAGCATTTAATTTTTGTTCCTACAGCAGGACAGCAGGATGCTGAAATTAAGAGATCTTTTATAAGACACAATTGTAACATTAAGCAAAGGACTCTTAGAAAGAATATAGTATATTCATGCTGTAACTTTCATAGTACTACTTTTAGATTTTTAAGAAAAGGATCAAAAACCACTCGAATTCCCCTGTGCCTTTATTTTGACGCGCACTTATAAGAGATGGCAATGCATAGATTTCACATGGCTTATTCTCTGGATCCCCATCTTATAGAACAAGGGTGGGCAAACTACAGCCATGCACCAAATCAGTCTCTGCTGTGCATTGCCCATCCTCTGTGTACTGTCTGTAGCTGCTTCTGTGCTACAGTGAGATTGAATAGCTATGACATAGGCCCTAGGGCCCACAAAGTTTAAATCAGGCTCTTTATAGAAAAAGTTTGCTGCCCTTGGTCTAGAATAGTACCTGGCACTTAGCAGGATCCAACATCTACTTATAGAATGAATACAAAGATAAACTAACAGTAGCTCACAGGAGTGGTCAGCATTTGGTCTATGCCATGAACTGTGCTAAGCACTTTAAATGCAGTATTTAATTTGAATTTCACAGAAGTGTTACATAAGAATAGACATATCTTGCTCCCTCACCTCCTTTAAATTTTTAGTCAGCTGCCACTACCTCAGTCAAGATTTACCTGGAGCTCCCTATTTAAAATTGCAAATCCCTGCTTTCTACCGGTCCCTTGGCTTATTCTATAGCGCTTTGCCTTAGAACATATGATGTACATTACTTATTTATGTTGTATACTCCATGGGGCATACATTACATATTTGGTATAGTATATCTATTCACTGGTATGTCTCAACCCATCAGTAGCCTAGAATAGGGCAAGCACATAGTGAGTGCCCAATGAACGTTAGGTGATCAATTAGGGAGGTCAGATAACTTATGGGGGATACCCAGAAAAGAAAAGGTTATGACCCATGTCTTACGTACATATGTCACAGCTAATTCTCTTAGTCTCTTGCAGAGTTAGTCAAAGATGTAAATGTAGTGATTCTGTTATTGGAAAGTGAGTTCTAGGCCATTTTTTGAGGTCATTTTCTGACAATGGCTCTAATTTTGGAATATATTTTACCTAATGACTACTATCTCAAACAGGTGCTTGCTGAAAACAATTCACGTAGATCACTCCTACCCAGAAGTGGTTGCTCTATCCTGGTGCAAACCTTCACGGAGGGAGCTAGCAGGACGACATGGACCAGAAACTGAAGAAAAGGGAAAAGACACGTGGCCAGAAAGGGCTTGGTAGAAGAGCTGTCAGTGGGGACAAGTCACCACCAGCCCAGCAGGAACCTCCTGACACAATGTGGACCTCATGTGATGAGGATGTGTGCTATGAGACTAGCTTTCGGGTTGTTGAAGAGGATTCCTTCTCTGACTGTTATATAGAATGCATAATAAGAGGTGAGTTTTCTGAACCTATCACGGAAGAGGACTCACTTCTTAAGTCCTTTGACTGTCTGAAAGAAGGATCAGAACAAGAGCTTTCTCAACAGGCTCTTACGGCAAGCTCACTTCTTGAACGTTCCTTGGAATACATGAAAAAGGGGGCAAAACAAGAACTTCCTCAACAGTTTGGTGGAGAGAATTCACTTCTTGAGTCTTCTGAGTACATGACAGGCAAGAAGCTTCCTCCTGGAGAAATACCCAGCACTGACTTTTCAGATCCTCAACAGCTCACAGCATGCACTAAAATGAAGCCAAGTACAAATAAAGAATATGATGCTCCAGAAAAAATTGTTTGTCCTCAGAGTGGATGCATAAGAGAGTTCAAGAATAGAGCATCCCTGAGAAAGCATCTCCGGGTTCATAGTCCCCGAGATCACGTATGTGCAGAATGTGGGAAAGCCTTCAAGGAGAGTGCAAAACTAAAAAGACATTTTCTGGTTCATACTGGAGAGAAGCCATTTCCGTGTACTTTTGAAGGGTGCGGAAAACGTTTTTCCCTGTCCTTCAATTTGCGTACACATGTGCGCATCCACACTGGGGAGAAACCTTTTGTATGTCCCTTTGAAGGCTGTCGCAAGAAGTTTATTCAGTCAAATAACATGAAAGCGCACCTCTTAACTCATGCAAAGGCCGAAATGAATCAGTGAAAGAAGATGGAAAATAATCCTCAAACAGGATAAGCATATTAACAAAAGAGTGATTGGCAACAAATATGCCTCACTGATTATTGTTTCAGGAAACAATTTTTAAATCAATATTGCCACCCTACAAGGTATATTTTTTTTTTAATGTTACTAAGATAGATGCTCCTATACTCTGTGATGTTATTTTAGAACTTTGTGTATAAAATTATAGTGCAGTTCCAATAGTAATGTCAGTAATGAACTTACTTCAAAAGCATAATCCTTAATATATGACAAATTGGATTTTTGGATATGGGACTTAATATCTCATACTATAAGTACAAAATTAACTTTGCTTTTAAGTTTGTAGTTTCCAACTGTTTAGCTTTTTCCTTTATACTTCTTAATACATATGATAATTCTAGAGAATGAAAATTTTGCAGTAGGTTGTCAATAAATGAATTAGCTAAAAATTTTTAAGTTAAATATATTGTTTAATCATTTTATTTTTTATCATTGTATCAAACTATATTGAAATCATATAGTAGATGTAAATGGTTATTTGATAGTGTCAATCCATTTGAATCCATTTTAGATATTGTAAAATAAAAGAAAGTAAAACCCCAGAAATGTACTAAATCTGTATTAAAAAATCAAAGAAGTATGCATTAAAAAGAGATGCCATTTATTTGTCTTCAGAATTAGCAAAGCATGGCAAAAATTGATTGTTCGGTATCAGTGAGGTGTCGGGGGGGAAGTTGCTCTCCTACAAGGTCGGTTAAGGGATGTTGTCACCCGCCATTTGGGGAGGGGAGTACTACATCAGTTTTCTAGGGCTGCCATAACAGTACCACCAACTGGGTGACTTAAACAACAGATATTTATTGTGTCATGGTTCTGGAGGCCAGAAGTTCAAAAAAAGATATTGGCAGGATTGGTTCCTTCCTAGGGTTGTGAAGAAAAGCTCTGTTCCAAATGTCTCTTCTTGGCTTGTAGATGACTGTCTTCATGTTTACATGGCATTTTCCTGTATCTTCACATCATCTTCCTTCTGTGCATGTCTCTGTTCAGATTTCCTCTTAAAAGGACACCAGACATACTGGATTAGAACCCACCCTGATGCCCTCATTTTAACTTGGTCTATAAAGATGCCCATCGCCAAATAAGGTTACATTCCAAGGTACTGGGGGTTAGGATTTCAACATGGATTTTTGAGTGTACATAGTTCAAACCATAACGTGCACTTTTTTAGACCCAATAATTTCATTTCTAGAATTCCATTCTACAGAATATGTTCACTAATGTACAAAGATAATTTGTTCAAGGATTTTCACTAGAGCATATTTTAATAGTAATTTGATTCATAACTTAAATGTCCATTAAAAGGGAACAAGTTGCATAAATCTTAATACCTCTATTCAATAGGAAATGTGCAAATATCCTTAAAGGAAACTTGGCTGTAAAGGGAAGGAAAGAGGTCCACAGCCAGAGGGAAGCCATAGAGTAGGAGGAAGTTTGATGTTTAAGATTTAAGACACCATTGGAGATAATGGTAATATGTACCATAAACAGCTTTTCAGGAGAAAAGAAAGTCAACACACAATATAAACAAATCAAATTTAAGATTAATCTTGCTTTTAGAAATGCCAAAATGTAAAAATACGTAAGATTTTTTAAAAAGGAAAAAAAAAATCAAGGACTTTTTTACTTAGGAATGAGCTAATTATTACTGTGGACTATCATGGAAATTTAATTTTTTATTTATAATATATTTGGTGTGGAATTTATACCATCATTTCTATAGAAATGTGGGTCCAGAGTCTCTAAGTTAAAAGGAATACAGGATAGATACATAATCCATTCATAAATTTGGAATTTCCTCTTAATCAAACACCTGAGTATAGAATTTAGGATGACAATTTGGTGTTTGATCAAGATGATGAATCATGTTTGTCTGGTTTTTGCTTTGACAGCAGTATATTTAATTTGATCCTCTAGAAATTTCTATTCCAAAGTTGAATTAGAGTTGCTATTAGAATAACACCTTTGAGGACTAGGTGAAAGGCACTAGGTAAAAGGCAGGATTAAATAGAAGTCAAGACTAGATAAATTCATTGGCGGGGTTTAGGCTGTAAACTTGAGACCTGGGACTAGGGCATCAAGAAAGATCAAGATTGGCTTCCCCTGTGTGTGGAGGCTGGTCTGCTTCTGGAGACAACCCTGTCTGGAACTGAAGGGGCCAGAGTCTCAGTATTTACAACCCTAACGCGAAAATGTACAAGGAACATCAATCTGAGAAAGTGCTTGTGTATCTGGATGCCAAAGCTTAGTTAAATTCTGACTTGGGAACAGGACATTAGTTGGCTAGTCTCCTAACTGTATTTTTGTTTGTTTCCAAAGAGGAACCCTAAAATTGCTAAGAATGTAACAGGAAGAAAGAATGGATATAACAAAAAAAGAAAAGATGGGAAAGGAGATTAGCTAATGAGGATATGTCATCTGAAATCTTTGTTAATGTTTCAGAAAAGAAATGTACATATACTTTCCACATTTGTATTTTAAGTAAGAAGAATGAACACAAGATATGTGAATATATAATCCAGAGAAAACTACAAAAGAAAATCAATCCATCTAGATTTTTACATCTCCAGATACTGGCATTTTACAAACCCCAAATCCTGATGAATAAATAAACATTTTTGTTTTCATGCTGGTATTTGGATTCATGGCCTATATCTTTTTTCTTTCTTTCTTTTTTTTTTAATGGCCAAAGGTTAACAGTTAAAAGGTAACACTAGAGAAATAACATTCTACAAAAAACTGAAAATCTTAAGGCAGAGCTCATCACTGTAACAAGGCATAGTTAGTTGGCACTTAATAAATTATGGAATGAATAAGTGTGTAAAAATGTAGCTTAATATGCTTTTTAAAAACTAAAGTTATCAAAATTATATGTAATTCAGAAACAGCTAATAAAACATTACTTGCCTTTACATAAAATCTGGTTACTCCAAAATAAAGGTGGAAACCACAGAAGTGTTTAATTACCTATGCATACATCAGCTCTTACTCCCCAAAAGTAATCACCACTCAAAAAGGATTTTTTTAACTGTTATATTGTTTGATCATTTTTGTTAATAGTGAAAATTATCTTAAATCCCATTATCTTTTTTTTTTTTTCTGTCTTCCTCCTCTAAAAGGGACAGGAGACTGAGGGTCTGTTCAACTCCTAACATCTTGGATAATGAAGAGCTATCCTGCCTTGAGAATTATATCTACCAAGGCTGTGATTAGATAGTTAGCAATGTGTTAAACCACTTACATTCCTACTTTAGTTTATTTTATTCTCTGTGATATGTGCACAGGTCTCCCAAACAGTCATACTTGATTTCTGTATTTTGCCTTAGCTACAGTGTGCATTGGTGGACATGAGATTTCCATCCTATTCTATCCAGAAAGAATTCTGTGCAAAAGCAGAATAGTCAGATTCTTATATTACTTTCCTGCCAAATAGGCATGCGCAGAAATCTGTGTGTGCTTATGTTTTAATTACCTAATGTACTAGCTCTGACTGAATAAACTGCATGATTACATCCCACACTGGACACAGAACAGTGCAAGTTATATTAAAAAGCCATTATATTTGCAACTCTGAGCAAGAGACTATAATTAAAAGGCAATTGGATGAAATTAGCTTTGAGAGTACAAGAGTTTAAGCAGGATTTGGTAAATGAACATTAACGGTTAACATGTGCTTTTTATTAGGTCTTTTGCTTCTATGACCCCAGGGTTGAATTTCTTTGATGTCAGTGGATCAGACATGTGAAAACACCTGTACAAAGCTGTGCTTTACAATGTGGCTAAAGTTATATCCATAAAAAAAGCCAACATAACTTTTGTGACTTTAGTAAATCAAGGTATTAGGTAGGCTAGAATGATATCCTAGGCATTAATAAACTTTTTAATACTCCTAAGATCTCGGTTATGTGTCATAAAAAGCATACTACATGCTTCTTGCAACTCAAAATGTTGATCATAAAATACACATGCACAAATCAAAGAAGTAATACAACTTTAGAGAATTTTGATTATCATGGCCATTAAATAGTTTGAAAGTTGTTAAAGTTATACACAATATGTGTAGTAGCACCCCATCTTTATCTAAGGCAACCAATACATTTGCAAACTGCTGAGGACTTAGCGTGGTACTTACTGATACTTGGTGGGATGGCGGGGAGCAGTGGAAATCTTTGTGCTTATCAGATACATATGCCTAAAAGATCTTATAGTTATGGCAGATTAGGGATGGCTGCAAATTCTTTGCTACTCTTCCAGTTGAGAGTTGGGGTCTATGTCCTTTCCCCTTGAGTCTCTGCTGGTCTGCTTTGATCAATAGGGTATGGTGTAGGGACTTCCCTGGTGAGGCTGTGGTTAAGACTCCGTGCTCCCAATGCAGGGGGCCCCGGTTCAATAAGGAGCCCGCCTGCCGCAACTAAGACCCGGCGCAACCGAATAAATAAATTTTTTTTTTAAATAGGGTATGGTGTAAATGATGCTATAATAGCTATGCCAATTCCAGGCCTAGCTTTTAAGACGCCTGGCAGCTACTGCCTTGCTCTTGTAGAAACCAATTGTCATCTTAAGAAGTATGACTACCCTAAGACCACCATCCTGGGAAAACCAGCAGCTGTTGCAGCAGGAGCTGTTGCAAGCCACTTGCAGAGGCCCAGTAGGACAAGACATGGAGAGAGCAAGGCAAAGGAGTCATGAGGTGCCAGGCATGTGAGTGAAAGAGTCATCCTGGAAGGCTCATCCAGCCCCAGTCACCCCAGGTGACAGCAAATTAATTATAGGGCCTAGATGGTCCTTTTCCAAATTTCTGACCCACAAAATGATGAGCAAAGTGAAATGATTTTTTGACATAGTGACTATAGTTGATAATTTGTAAAACTGAAATTTGCTAAGAGTAGAACTTAAATGTTCTCACCATATATATGTATATATATATATACACACACATATAATCATCACAATGTACAATTAAAATATCTTACAATTTGATTTGTCAATTATACCTCAATAAGACAGAAAAAATAAAATGGTTGTTTTAAGCCACTTGAATTTTGGGGTTAGTTCATTATGCATCAATAGATAACATACACTCCACTTCAGATATGTAATTTGAATTCTATAGTCTCTGCTTTATATTTGTGTGTTGTGTGTATATATACATATATACATATAGATTTTACCATATGATTAGTTTATGTCTAAATTCAAAAGGAATTTTTTATTTTATTTTCAGATTTATATACTAGACCTATTTTCAATGTCATACAATGAGGTAGTGATCCCCTTTTCCTAGACTAGTAGAGACATATATTTGGTGGACTATCTAAGGAAACTGCGGCTGACTTTAATAAAATTAAAACTCAGTCTCTCTCAAGGTTGGTGGAGAGAGATCCCCACCCAGTAGGAAACTTTCTCTTGACCACTAATCCTGTCATCCTGGGCCTGCCACTTTCCCCTGGACAGAATCCCATTAATTACTGCTGCTACCACCACTGTCCTTAAAGAGCTATGCTCCCCTTTAACTCAGACCCAAGCTCCAGCTCTTCCTTTACTACTTAACAGTAAAAATGAGATGAGGCTGGAACATCTAAAGATCCCATTAAAGACAAGGATAACAGAATACAGCTTGTTTTCTCATGTCACAGGCTTCAGAGAGATCTGTTTTGGAACCCAGAGTTAAGAGAAAAAGCTCCAGTGATTCCTTTCATTTTCACCTGAGACCTGGTTCAGGTTTTTGGGTGAGGACCCACTTATTTCCCTAGCCTCTAACCTCAGTATATCTAGATGTGGAATTTAACTAGAAGACCCCTAAAGTTGTCCCAGATGGGGGTACAGGGTGGACATGAGAGATAACCTTGAAGAAGTTGGCAAGGGACAAATTTTGAAGGCTTTAAAAATCATTTTAATGAACTAGAACTTTTTCTTATAGTCAATAAAGGAAGCATTAAAGGCATTAGCATAGGTAACATGATCAAATTAACTTTTTAGAAAAATCATTTGGGATGCAAGGTAGAAGAGGATTGAGGAGTAGGAAAACAGGCAGCATAATCCACAGGAGAGATGGTATGTCTTATTGGATGTTATATTTCCAGCACAAGCATAGAACATAATACATGATTAATGCATGTTTAAATAAATGCTTGACTAGACAAAGCTAAAAGAATTTCCAAGCAGTAATAAAAATTTTAGGGCTTCCCTGGTGGTGCAGTGGTTAAGAATCCACCTGCCAATGCAGGGGACACAGGTTCAAGCCCTGGTCTGGGAAGATCCCACATGCCGCAGAGCAACTAAGCCCGTGCGCCACAACTACTAAGCCTGCGCTCTAGAGCCTGCGAGCCACAACTACTGAGCCTGCATGCCACAACTACTGCAGCCTGGGCGCCTAGGTCCCATGCTCCGCAACAAGAGAAGCCACTGCAATGAGAAGCCCATGCACCGCAACGAAGAGTAGCCCCCGATAACTGCAACTAGAGAAAGCCCGCACGCAGCAACAAAGACCCAATGCAGCCATAAATTAATTAATTAATTAAAATATTTTTTAAAAAATTTTTAAAGTGACAGATGCACTAAACTTAACCTCACTGACACACAACAATCAAACGACAAATAATCCAATTAAAAATGAGCAAAGAACTTGAAGAGACATTTCTCCAAAGAAGATAAATGGCCAATAAACACATGAAAAGATGAACATTCTGTCATTAGGAAAATGCAATTCAAAACCACAAAAAAGAACAACAACAACAAAAACACTTCACATGTGCTAGAATGGCTATAATAATAAAAAAAAAATCTTGGTCAGAAAGTGGAGCAATTTGAATCTTCCATCACTGCTATTGGGACTGTAGAATGGTGCAGCCACTTTGAAAAACAGTTTAGACTTCCCTGGTGGCGCAGTGGTTAGGAATCCACCTGCCAATGCAGGGGACACGGGTTCGAGCCCTGGTCCTGGGAGTTCCCACATCCACATGCCGCGGAGCAACTAAGCCCATGTGCCACAACTACTGAGCCTGTGCTCTAGAGCCCACAAGCCACAACTACTGAGCCCGCATGCCACAACTACTGAAGCCCATGCACACGTGCTCTGCAACAAGAGAAGCCACTGCAACGAGAAGCTCGCGCACCGCAACAAAGAACAGCCCCTGCTCGCTGCAACTAGAGAAAGCCCACGCACAGCAATGAAGACCCAACACAGCTAGAAATAAAATATAAATAAATTTATATTAAAAAAAAGAAAAACAGTTCAGTAGTTCCTTAACATGTTTAGCACAGTTATTATATGACCCAGTAATTTCACTCCTAGATATATACCCAAGAGCGATATAAATATTTGTATACAAATGTTCATAACAGCATGATTCATAATAGCCAAATAGTGGAAACACCCCAAAAGCCCTCCAACTGATGAATGGATAAACAAAACTTTCTATACCCATACAATGGAATATTATGTCAGCCATAAAAAGGGATGGAAGTATTAATACACGTTACAACAACAACGAACCTTGAAGACATGCCAAGTTGAGGCAGCCAGACACAATTCCTTATATCATCCAATTCCATTGTATTTGAAATCCCCAGAATAGGCAAACTCATAGAAACTGAAAGTAGATTACTGGTTGCCAGGAACAAGGGCATAAAGAAGTGATCGGTAATGGTTTCTTTTCAGGGTCATAAAAATGTTCTAAAGTTACATAGTGTTGCAGAATTCTGTGAACGTACTAAAACTCACTGAATTGTTACTTTAAAAGGTTGAATTTTATGGTACATTAATTATATTTCATTAAAGCTGTTATTTTAAAAATCACTTATGCAAACTACTATAGTCTTATTAACTATTTTACAGTTACTTTCATCAAAAGCAATAACACAATACATCGAACACCCAGGAGGTTAAATAACTGGGGTTAAGAATACAGATTTAGGATTACTTAAATGAATATTCAATATTATTATTCTTTGTATTACTAATATTACCTCTAGCAGGGATACTGTGTCAGGACCACGTCCCTGGCCCTTGAGGTTCCTACAATTTTACAGCACATTATAGGTGGTTGATAAAAATGATCATGTTTATGTTTCCTTAATGAGCATATATATTAACTTTTGAAAAGTGTGTTGATGATGAAAATATTTAAAGTCAGTATCTTGTCGTTTCATCTGTTTGTTTGCTAAAATTAAAACACACATAGAAACAAAACCCCCTGTGGCTTATGCATTTGAAGGTATTCCAAGGATAGCTTTAAAATGGGTAGGTCTGATATTTACAAAGCCCAGATCATCTTTTCTCCTTACTCCAGCTACCCTCCATGGACATTTTCTGTTATTAAATGAACAAATCAATTCCGGGATCTTTCATTCAGTAGCACAGCTCCCCCGACTAGATCCCCAGGCAGCACTACAGCAGTGTCTAGGATTCTATCATCAAAAAGAACCAATGGCATCCCTGTAGGTCTAGGTTTTCCCCAGATAAAATTTTCCTTACAGGTGTTAACGCTCTTTTACTGCCAGATTTTTTTTTTTTTTTTTTTGGATAAAGTAAAAATAACATACAAAGAATATTCATAATTTTTATGAATTTTTACCATTTTCTTGATTTTTAGTTCCTTCTGAGACAGTGAGTGTGGGACTCAGTGGATGCTCCTCTTATGCTGATCTCATTATTGTAGACCTGCAAGATGGTCCTTCTACCTGGTCTGTAGACATAATTCAGGTCATATCAGTAGGTGTTTTCTGATTTTTAGGAAAATACTTTGTCTCTTTGAAGACCTCTAGACTAGGTGATACTTTAGGCCACTTAGGTACATCCATTACAAGTGAGAAATGAGACATAAAAAGACGATGAAAGTACTACAGTTCATGATATCTTGAACGACAAGATGGCAAGATGCTAATTTAAAGAATTCCATTCCTAGAATTCTAAGACCCTTTTTAGTTCTGAAAGTCTATTCCAACGTAATGATGTTGACAGATGATGAATATAACATTTTAAGTTAATAAAGTGAAAGGTAAGAGAGAGATAAATTGTTTTATTGCCATTATTGCTATTACTATTACTATTACTAATGACTTAAGGACACTGTTGCTAAAACCACGGAGTTGGCTTTTAAGGAAATAACAGGTGGTTATTTTAGCTCTGGTTTAGATAATAAAGACATACATTCACATTTGCAAAGTGCTTTGAAAACGGGAAGTGCTCTGGAAGCATAAAACGGCATGTTATGAACTGAATGTGTCCAAAATTTATATGCGGAAGCCTGAACCCCCAATATACCAGACTATGAGACAGAGCCTTTAAGGAGGTGATTAAATTAAAATGAGTTTAGAATGGTCCCTAATCCAACCTGACTGACGTCTTTATAAGAAGAGGAAATTTGGACTCACAAAAGAGATACCAGGGATATGTGGTCTCAGAGGAAAGGCCATGTGAGGACACAGGGAGACGCCAAGTAAGAGGCCACCACCAAAGAAACAAAACCTGCCAACACCTTGGTCTTGGACTTCAGGCTCCTAGAATGTAAGAAAATAAATTTCTGTCATTTAACCCACCCTTTGGTATTTTATTATGACAGCCCAAGTAGACTATACAGGGCACTTAGTGGAATTCCACACAGGGGAAATAGTAGGAGGCATGAATCAGCATTGAATAGTGAGGGGATAAAATGTAAGGCAAAACTCCAACAGAATAGACTAAAGAAGTGTGAAGGGGTCTTGTACTAAAAGGATTTTTATCCTGCGCTTGGGATCCTTAATTTCTCAAATATAGAACCTAAAGCCGGGCAGAAGCAAGAAGAACTAAGTACAATCCTGCAGCCTGTGGAACAAAAACCACATTCACAGAAAGACAGACAAGATGAAAAGGCAGAGGGCTATGTACCAGATGAAGGAACAAGATAAAACCCCAGAAAAACAACTAAATGAAGTGGAGATAGGCAACCTTCCAGAAAAAGAATTCAGAATAACGATAGGGAAGATGATCCAGGATCTCGGAAAAAGAATGGAGGCAAAGATCGAGAAGATGCAAGAAAGGTTTAACAAAGATCTAGAAGAATTAAAGAACAAACAGAGATGAACAATACAATAACTGAAATGAAAACTACACTAGAAGGAATCAATAGCAAAAAAACTGAGGCAGAAGAATGGATAAGTGACCTGGAAGACAGAATGGTGGAATTCACTGTCATGGAACAGAATAAAGAAAAAAGAATGAAAAGAAATGAAGCCAGCCTAAGAGACCTCTGGGACAACATTAAATGCAACAACATTCGCATTATAGGGGTCCCAGAAGGAGAAGAGAGAAAGGACCTGAGAAAATATTTGAAGAGATTATAGTCAAAAACGTCCCTAACGTGGGAAAGGAAATAGCCACCCAAGTCCAGGAAGTGCAGAGAGTCCCATACAGGATAAACCCAAGGAGAAACACGCCAAGACACATAGTAATCAAATTGGCAAAAATTAAAGACAAAGAAAAATTACTGAAAGCAGCAAGGGAAAAATGACAAATTACATACAAGGGAAGTCCCATAAGGTTAACAGCTGATTTCTCAGCAGAAACTCTACAAGCCAGAAGGGAGTGGCATGATATACTTAAAGTGATGAAAGGAAAGAACCTACAACCAAGGTTACTCTACCCGGCAAGGATCTCATTCAAATTCGATGGAGAAAACAAAATCTTTAAAGACAAGCAAAAGCTAAGAGAATTCAGCACCACCAAACCAGCTCTACAACAAAGGCTAAAGGAACTTCTCTAAGTGGGAAACACAAGAGAAGAAAAGGACCTACAAAAACAAACCCAAAACAATTAAGAAAATGGTCATAGGAACATACATACCGATAATTACCTTAAACGTGAATGGATTAAATGCTCCAACCAAAACACACAGGCTCGCTGAATGGACACAAAAACAAGACCCATACATATGCTGTCTACAAGAGACCCACTTCAGATCTATGGACACATACAAACTGAAAGTGAGGGGATGGAAAAAGATATTGCATGCAAATGGAAATCAAAAGAAAGCTGGAAAAAAAAAAAAAAAAGAAAGCTGGAGTAGCTATACTCATATCAGATAAAATAGATTTTAAAATAAAGTATGTTACAAGAGACAAGGAAGGACACTACGTAATGATCAAGGGATCAATCCAAAAAGAAGATATAATAAGTATAAATATATATGCACTCAACATAGGAGCACCTCAATACATAAGGTAACTGCTAACAGCTCTAAAAGAGGAAATTGACAGTAACACAATAATAGTGGGGGACTTTAACACCTCACTTACACCAATCGACAGATCATCCAAAATGAAAATAAATAAGGAAACAGAAGCTTTAAATGACACAATAGACCAGATAGATTTAATTGGTATTTATAGGACATTCCATCCAAAAACAGCAGATTACACTTTCTTCTCAAGTGTGCACGGAACATTCTCCAGGATAGATCACATCTTGGGTCACAAATCCAGCCTCAGTAAATTTAAGAAAATTGAAATCATATCAAGCATCTTTTCTGACCACCATGCTATGAGATTAGAAATTACAGGGAAAAAAACGTAAAAAAAAACAAACACATGGAGGCTAAACAATACATTACTAAATAACCAAGAGATCTCTGAGGAAATCAAAGAGGAAATCAAAAAATACCTAGAGACAAATGACAATGAAAACACGATGATACAAAACCTATGGGATGCAGCAAAAGCAGTTCTAACAGGGAAGTTTAGAGCTATATAAGCCTACCTCAAGAAACAAGAAAAATCTCAAATAAACAATCTAACCTTACACCTGAAGGAACTAGGGAAAGAAGAACAAACAAAACCCAAAGTTAGCAGAAGGAAAGAAATAATAAAGATCAGAGCAGAAATAAATGAAATAGAAACAAAGAAAACAATAGCAAAGATCAATAAAACTAAAACCTGGTTCTTTGAGAAGAAAACCAAAATTGATAAACCATTAGCCACACTCATCAAGAAAAAGACGGAGAGGACTCAAATCAATAAAATTAGAAATGAAAAAGGAGAAGTTACAACAGACACCACAGAAATACAAAGCATCCTAAGAGACCACTACAAGCAACTCTATGCCAATAAAATGGACAACCTGGAAAAAATGGACAAATTCTTAGAAAGGTATAACCTTCCAAGACTGAACCAGGAAGAAATAGAAAATATGAACAGACCAATCACAAGGAATGAAATTGAAACTGTGACTAAAAATCTTCCAACAAACAAAATCCAGGACCAGATGGCTTCACTGGCGAATTCTATCAAACATTTAGAGAAGAGCTAACACCCATCCTTCTCAAACTCTTCCAAAAAATTGCAGAGGAAGGAAGAAGACTCCCAAACTCATTCAATGAGGCCACCATCACCCTGATACCAAAACCAGACAAAGACACTACAAAAGAAGAAAATTACAGACCAGTATCACTGATGAATACAGATGCAAAAATCCTCAACAAAATACTAGCAAACAGAATCCAACAACACATTAAAAGGATCATACAGCATGATCAAGTGGGATTTATCCCAGGGATGCAAGGATTCTTCAATATACGCAAATCAATCGATGTGATACACCATATTAACAAACTGAAGAATAAAAACCATATGATCATCTCAATAGATGCAGAAAAAGCTATTGACAAAATTCAACACCCATTTATGATAAAAACTCTCCAGAAAGTGGGCATAGAGGGAACCTACCTCAACATACTAAAGGCCATATATGACAAACCCACAGCAAACATCATTCTCAATGGTGAAAAACTGAAAGCATTTCCTCTAAGATCAGGAACAAGACAAGGTTGTCCACTCTTGCCACTATTATTCAACATAGTTTTCGAAGCCCTAGCCACAGCAATCAGAGAAGAAAAAGAAATAAAAGGAATACAAATTGGAAAAGAAGAAGTAAAACTGTCACTGTTTGCAGATGACATGATACTATACATAGAGAATCCTAAAGATGCCACCAGAAAACTACTAGAGCTAATCAATGAATCTGGTAAAGTAGCAGGATACAAAATTAATGCCCACAAATCTCTTGCATTCCTATACACTAATGATGAAAAATCTGAAAGAGAAATTAAGGAAACACTCCCATTTACCGTTGCAACAAAAAGAATAAAATATCTAGGAATAAACCTACCTCTGGAGACAAAAGACCTGTATGCAGAAAACTATAAGACACTGATGAAAAAAATTAAAGATGATACCAACAGATGGAGAGATATACCATGTTCTTGGATTGGAAAAATCAACATTGTGAAAATGACTATACCATCCAAAGCAATCTACAGATTCAGTGCAATCCTTATCAAATTACCAATGGCATTTTTTACAGAAGTAGAACAAAAAAATCTTAGAATTTGTATGGAGACACAAAAGACCCCGAATAGCCAAAGCAGTCTTGAGGGAAAAAAACGGAGCTGGAGGAATCAGACTCCCTGACTTCAGACTATACTATAAAGCTACAGTAATCAAGACAATATGGTACTGGCACAAAAACAGAAACACAGGATCAATGGAACAGGATTGAAAGCCCAGAGATAAACCCACACACATATGGTAAACTAATTTATGACAAAGGAGGCAAGGATATACAATGGAGAAAAGACAGTCTCTTCAATAAGTGGTGTTGGGAAAACTGGACAGCTACATGTAAAAGAATGAAATTAGAACACTCCCTAACACCATACACAACAATAAACTCAAAATGGATTAGAGCCCTAAATGTAAGACTGGACACTATAAAACTCCTAGAGGAAAACATAGGAAGAACACTCTTTGACATAAATCACAGCAAGATCTTTTTTGATCCACCTCCTAGAGTAATGGAAATAAAAACAAAAATAAACAAATGGGACCTAATGAAACTTCAAAGCTTTTGCACAGCAAAGGAAACCATAAACAAGACGAAAAGACAACCCTCAGAATGGGAGAAAATATTTGCAAACGAATCAACGGACAAAGGATTAATCTCCAAAATATATAAACAGCTCATGCAGCTCAATATTAAAAAAACAAACAACCCAATCCAAAAATGGGCAGAAGACCTAAATAGACATTTCTCCAAAGAAGACATACAGATGGCCAAGCAGCACATGAAAAGCTGCTCAACATCACTAATTATTAGAGAAATGCAAATCAAAACTACAATGAGATATCATCTCACACCAGTCAGAATGGCCATCATCAGAAAATCTACAAACAACAAATGCTGGAGAGGGTGTGGAGAAAAGGGAACCCTCTGGCACTGTTGATGGGAATGTAAATTGATACAGCCACTATGGAGAACAGTATGGAGGTTCCTTAAAAAACCTAAAATAGAATTACCATATGATCCAGCAATCCCACTACTGGGCATATACCCAGAGAAAACCATAATTCAAAAAGACACATGCACCCCAATGTTCACTGCAGCTCTATTTACAATAACCAGGTCATGGAAGACACCTAAATGCCCATCGACAGATGAGTGGATAAAGAAGATGTGGTACATATATACAATGGAATATTACTCAGCCACATAAAGGAACGAAATTAGGTCATTTGTTGAGACGTGGATGGATCTAGAGACTGTCATACAGAGTGAAGTAAATCAGAAAGAGAAAAACAAATATCGTATATTAACACATATATGTGGAAACTAGAAAAATGGTACAGATGAACCGGTTTGCAGGGCAGAAACTGAGACACAGATGTAGAGAACAGACGTATGGACACCAAGGGGGGAAAGTGGCGCAGGGTGGGGATGGTGGTGTGATGAATTGGGCGATTGGGATTGACATATATACACTGATGTGTGTAAAATTGATGACTAAGAAGAACCTGCTGTATAAAAATATAAAATTCAATAATTCAAAAAAAAAAAAAAAAAGAACCTAAAGCCGTTGAAGGGAGAGTTCTAGGTTGCTTTGGTTGTTTTTTTTTTAATTGCTTACTGTTTTTGTTACAAGAACTGAGCTCATGTTCAAGAAATGTAGCAAAATGTAAAGTATAGGGACTTCCCTGGTGGTCCAGTGATTAAGACTCCACGCTTCCAATGCAGGGGCCACGGTTTTGATCCCTAGTCAGGGAACTAAGATCCCATATGCCGAGTGGCCAAAATAAAAAAATAAAAAAAAAAGCAATGTAAAGTATTATTAAAAAAAAAAGATACACATACTAAAAGTTTCACCATCTAGAAGAAATCATTTTGATAAATATATTCTTTAAAAATCAATGAGCTTAATCCAAAGAGTAATAATAAACTCAGATTTGCATGTTACATCAAATACTGCTGTGTGAGCTACGGTTGTGAGTGTAACACGAAGCAGGGGAGAAGAAAAGACTGCAGAAAACAGGTCAGTTTGGAAGTAAGAAATATTGAAAGCCCCAGAACGGCAGCAATTGTAGGGATAAAGAGGAGAGAGAAGAATAAGGACATATTTTGGTAAAATTTTCAGGCCATACGGATGCATGGGAGGAAGAAAAAACATCTAGAATACTCCTAAGATTTTCAGCGTGGTAGAGTGGATGGACTGATGCCATTAAGAGAGATGGAAACTGGGGATGCAGAAAAAGAAGCAAGGAGAGAGTACATGATAAGTTCAGTTTAAGATGAGATTTATTTTCAAATGGCAATTGTGCATGTTGGGAAAAAAAAAATCACTGTGAAAAGTGAGCCTAATTAAATTTGACTGTGGAAGTTAAGAGTTTTGCAGAATTCACATTCCAAAATTTATTGATTTCTCATGATAATTTAACTCTGTGCTGCAAAATAATAAACAAAACAGAGAGGTAACTGGTATTTTATCTGGTTAAATGTAAAATGGTTTTATTACATTTTCAACTCTCCAAATTGACTAATAGGTCTGTGATGAAATCAGGATACATAAAATCAAAATCAAAACATATCAAAACTATTTTCTCCCAAGCAGTCAAGTATTTATTTGCACAGAAGACAGATTTGATCAAGAATGTCCAGCCAAATCTTTAAAATAATTAGGAATTCAAAAGCCTACTAACTAGAAATTTCTCTAGTCAAAGAAATAACCATACTTGTAAAATAGCTGACAAGCCATTTATTAAAACAGCAGTCGACTAATGCTTCTCCTTGTTTCAAGGTTACATTATAAATCAACTTAGAGAGGGAAAAACCTTGTAGGAGAACTGTAGGAGGATGAGCAGAACAATTTAAACTATAAAAATGTCCTAGGGGCTTCCCTGGTGGCGCAGTGGTTAAGAATCCGCCTGCCAATGCAGGGGACATGGGTTCGAGCCCTGGTCCCGGAAGATCCCACATGCCACGGAGCAGCTGGGCCCGTGAGCCACAATTACTGAGCCTGCGCGTCTGGAGCCTGTGCTCCACAACAAGAGAGGCCGCGATAGTGAGAGGCCCGCGCACTGCGATGAAGAGTGGCCCCCACTTGCCACAACTGGAGAAAGCCCTCGCACAGAAACGAAGACCCAACACAGCCATAAAAAAAAAAAAAAAAAAAAAGTCCTAAAGTGCATATCTTACTTACAGAAAGAATGAGGTTTAAAAGGATAATAATTAACAGATATTAACACACCTGGCATCCAGCAAGTTTCAATTGCGAAGATCATAAGAATTGATTTATAATGTTCCCATGTGACTAATGAAAGTAAATTGGTGACCACATTGTTCTAAATCATTGCATTAGAGAACATTATTTTAGAGAAGCCCACGTTAATAATAAAATCATTATCGCCAAAGACAAAACAATAATTTTCAGAATCAACATTTTAGATTTTTACTCATATTTTACTGTTATTAACTATCTTTCAAAGTGATTAAAAAGAAAACTCTAAAGAAGCATCAGTTCTGCTCTTCATTTTATTTTCCCCTTGGAAGAAAGAGAGATTCAAAACCTTCCTGATGTCAGCACTTAGAAAGGTTAATTATTCATACAGAACAATGAAGAGGAAGCACTAGATTTAATTGGACACATGCTTCTCATATTTAAAGATAGGGGAGTAGATAATGATGTTTCCTTTTGTGTCCTTCCAAAAGAAATATGAGGAATTGATAATGTCTCACATAAGTCTTAAAGGAAGAAAATGTAGAGCATGCATTTTGTAAATCACTCATTCATTAAGGAAAAAGCTCACAAGAAATGTGGTCTCGGGCTTCCCTGGTGGCAACAGTGGTTGAGAGTCTGCCTGCCAATGCAGGGGACACGGGTTCGAGCCTGGTCTGGGAAGATCCCACATGCCGCGGAGCAACTAGGCCCGTGAGCCACAACTACTGAGCCTGCGCGTCTGGGAGCCTGTGCTCCGCAACAAGAGAGGCCGCGATAGTGAGAGGCCCGTGCACCGCGGTGAAGAGTGGCCCCCACTTGCCGCAACTGGAGAAAGCCCTCGCGCAGAAACGAAGACCCAACACAGCCAAAAATAAATAATAAATAAATAAATGTAAAATTATTAAAAAAAAAAAAAAAGAAATGTGGTCTCAATAAAATGTTACCCTTTCAGAATGATTAAATATGGTCAAATTTAAATATCTTAGGAACCAGTAAATTTGACATTCTTAACCTCTAGAGACTAGGAGAAAATTTACATGTATATATATATATATATATATATATATATACATATATATATATATATATATATACACACATATATATATAAAGTTATACTGGATACAGGGACTTCCTGGTCAAGGAAATAGGTGAAAAAAAGAAACAAAAAGGAACTGGGTCACAGAGCATTCCATCAGTGAATTCTGTTCCAGACTTGTATGGAAATGGTGACAGTAATACACTTTTGCTCAAATAAACTACACTGTAAACTGCACGAAGAAAAAGAAACTAAATCTCTTCGTTTACTTCTGTATCCCCTGTACCCACTGTAGTATCCAGCACATAAGAGGAAGGTATGCTGAAAGAATGAACTTTGGAAAGGTCAATTCTAGGACATGTATTGACAAGAAGTAACAGGTATTCTTAGAGTAAAAACTCATTCATTCATTCATCAAATTCTTTTTTAAATACAAATACTTTATTGAAGTATTAGATACAAAAAATGTGTACATAAATCATAAAGGCACTCACATCCCATTTCCCCTTCCAGACATTATTCATGGGCCCTCAAAAGATAACCACCCTGCTGACCTCTAACACAATTTGTATTGTTGATTTTATCTGGGAAGTTTCCAGTTTGGGGCTATTATAAATAGTGCTGCTATGAATATTCATGTCTTTTAGACATGCTGCTAAGAATATTCTATGAATATTCTTATGTCTCATTTCTTCTGTGTATACTTAGAATTGTTCATTCTTTGGATATGCATATGATGAACTTTAAGAGACATTTTCAGTTTTCCAAAGTGAGAGAAAATTCCTCTAAAGAGTTTTCTTAAGTGATGGATAGGAGTCCTTTATCAGGTGTGTGTGTGCGTGTGTGTGTGTGTGTGTGCGTGTGTGTGTTTATATTTATGGCAAATATCTTAATATCTTCTCCTACTTAGTGTCTTTGATTTTCACTCTCAATGGCATTTTGATGAACAGAAAGTCTTAATTTTAATGTACTTCAATGATCATTTATCACATTTTTGTTGCGTACTTACTAACTGATACCAGAAATAGTGTTGGAGCTGAGAAGAAACGATAAATAGGTAAGAAAAAAAAAATTTTTTTCTGCAAGCAGTTCATAATCTCAGGGATAAATAGGAAAGTTAACCTAAACAAACAGACTTGGTTAGTATACAAAAATTAATGGTCCACAGGGCTTAGAAATTAAATAATGTGACCCATAAATACACTTACAATTTTTCAAAAACTACAATGTAAGACCAGTTGTGAAAGGAAAATTGTATAAATAAAACTAATGGTTGTGAATGCTGTCAATGATGCAGACCAAACAGCAATTCTCTTTCACTGTGGCTGCAGATTAGGTTCCATAGCATGTTCATGGAATGAGTGGAATTTCATCAGAGTTAAAATTGTGGGAAGCTGACTTAGAAAATAATAAACTGACCTGGAGATAGAAGGTTATACTACGAGTTGAGTGAATGTCCCTTGTTCCACATTTCCTTCCAGCTGCCTCTCCATTTTTTCACTCCTTTTAGAGCAAACTCTTCAAAAGAGTTTAGCATCCTCTCCTCTCCACTTATACTTCTGTTTTCTATTAAATCCCTCTCAATCATTTTTTTTTTTTAAAGGAGGCAACACTTCTTTATTTATTTTTGGCTGCACTGGGTCTTCATTGCGGTGCACGGGCTTCACACTGTGGTGGCTTCTCTTGTTGCGGCATGCGGGCTCTAGGTGCGCGGGCTTCAGTAGTTGAAGCTCGCGGGCTCAGTAGTTGTGGCTCGTGGGCTCTAGAGCGCAGGCTCAGTAGTTGTAGTGCATGGGCTTAATTGCTCTGTGGCATGTGAGATCTTCCCAGACCAGGGTTCGAACCCGTGTCCCCTGCATTGGCAGGCAGATTCTTAACCACTGCACCACCAAGGAAGTCCTGAGCATTCTTTTTTTTTTTTTAAATGTTTATTTATAATCATCATTCTTTTTTTTTTTTTTTGGCCATGCCACACAGGTTGCTGGAGTTCCCTGACCAGGGATTGAACTTGTGCCCTCGGCAGTGAAAGCACAGAGTCCTAACCACTGGACCACCAGGGGATTCCCGGCATTATAAGCATTCTGTGACATTGATAGAAAATTAAATGATATAAAAGTGCATGGAACTCAAAGATCTTTGAAATGTGCTCTCAACCAGCTTGTATAGAATAATTTGGAGTTGAAAGAGCAGAACATTATAAAAAATTACAGGTTACAACAGGTCTTGTAACAGGGTGATTAAGATTTAGCAAGACATTTTCAGTTGCAGCAGTGACTAGGATTGAAGGAATGACAGGTACGAATTATATGGATAATTCTAATAGTTTGATTCTGAGGGAAAACTGAATGAAAATTGAATGAATTCTTCAATGCAAGTCTATGGGGTCAGGACAATAGGACAACATCTGAGGCAGAGACCATTCTTCACGTTCGGGCCCAGAGAAACACGCCAATTTTTCTACTTCACTCAAAAGTCCATTATACAAATGGTCTAGTGGCTGACAAGAATCAAACTAGTTTAAATTCTAAGAGAGGCTCCAGCTAGAACATCTATCTGACACTTTCATAAAAAAAAAAAAAAAATTATAATAGAATGCATCTAATCCTTAAAAATGAGGGTTCTGAATTCACATACACAACAGATTATGTTAACATTCATATTGAAATTCTTTTGGCATTTATTTTATATGTTAATGTTCTTAAATTACTCATTGATAAGTATATTCAAAGTTATCTAAATGAGTTTATTTTGGCTCTGTGGTAGATAGCCTTCCAATATGGCTGCCAACAATTCTTTCCATCCCTTTAAGCTTAAGCCACTCCTCTCATCAAAAATAGATTCTAGGGACTTCCCTGGTGGCGCAGTGGTTAAGAATCTGCCTGCCAATGCAGGGGACACGGAGGTTCGATCCCTGATTTGGGAGGAGCAACTAAGCCCGTGCACCACAACTACTAAGCCTGTGCTCTAAAGCCCATGAGCCACAACTACTGAGCCCGTGTGCTGCAACTACTGAAGCCCACGTGCTCTAGGGCCCGCGTGCCGCAACAAGAGAAGCCACCGCAATGAGAAGCCCCCGCAAAGCAATGAAGAGTAGCCCCAGCTCACCGCAACTAGAGAAAGCCCGCACACAGCAATGAAGACCCAATGCAGCCAAAAATAAATAAATAAATAAATAATTTTAAAATAGTGTAATCAACATATATTTCTTTTAAAAAAGGAATAAATTCTATTTCCTCTCTGCTTGAATATGGGCTGTACTGTGACTTGCTTCTAACCATAGAATACTGTGGAAGAGACAATCTAGGACTTCTGAGCCCTGGCTTTGAGAGATTTTCTTTTACCCTCTTGGAGCCAGTTCCTAATAATAAGGAAGCTCAGACTAAACTACTGAATGAAGAGCAGAATGAATGCCTTCAGCCTATGCATTGTGTAACAGAAAACTGCCCAGCTGAGCTCACTGCACCCTCAGGATCATAAAAAAAGCATAAATTGTTGTTGTTTTAGGCCACTAAGTTGAATTTTTTTTTTTAATTTATTTTTAATTTATTTATTTTTGGCTGTGTTGAGTCTTCGTTGCTGCATGCAGGCTCTCTCTAGTTGGGGCGAATGGGGGCTACTCTTCGTTGTGTTGAGTGGGCTTCTCATTGGGGTGGCTTTTCTTGTGGAGCACGGGCTCTAGGCGTGCAGGCTTCAGTAGTTGTGGCATGTGGGCTCAGTAGTTGTGGCTCACAGGTTCTAGAGCACAGGCTCAGTAGTTGTGGCGCATGGGCTTAGTTGCTCTGTGGCATGTGGGATCTTCCCAGACCAGGGCTCGAACCTGCATCCCCTACATTAGCAGGCGGATTCTTAACCACTGTGCCACCAGGGAAGCCCTAAGTTGGATTTTTTTTTTTACTCAGAAACTGATAGAGGGTTTAACTTTTTCATGGTAACCAATGAATAACTGGCCATTTAATCTTTATGTTTGGACATCTAACACAAAACCATATAAAGTTTATTTCAGAGAAGGGCATTTTTGAGGTAATATATTATTTTGATTTAACTATAAACACAGAAAGTTGCAAGAATAGAACAAGAAACTGCCATATACCCTTTATATTTTGTCATCCGTGTTCTATTATTCTCTCTCTGTCTCTCTCTCTTCCTGTCTCTTTCTCTTCCCTTCTCTGTCATTTTTCCTTTGCCATTTGGAAATAAGTTAGAAATATATCCCTTTATCCTTGAATATTTTAGTTGATATTTCTAAGAACAAGGATATTTACTTGCATAAACACTGCAGTTATCAAATTTAACTCTGATAAAACTATTATCCATAATTTCTAATTCAAATTCTGTCCATTTTCCCAGTAATGTTCTTTATTCCCTTGCCCCTGGGTTAAGGATCCAATCCAGGATCATGTTTTACATTACACGACAACTGTCATGACCTTCTGGTTTCCTTTAACATAGAAAAGTTTCTTAGCCTTTCTTTGTGTCTCTTGACCTTGACATTTTTGAGGAATACAGGCAAGTTATTTTGTAAGATGTCTTTCAAATTGGGTTTGTCTGTTGTTTCCTTATGATTAGATTCATATTGTGCATCATTAGTAGAAATATAACCATTGTGATGTTGTGGTCTTACCATGCATTACATCAAAAGGCATACAATGTTGTTTTTTCCAGGATAAGGTTATCTTTGAGCATTTGATTAAAAGGTGGTGTCTGCTACATTTCTCAACTGGAAAGTCAATGTTCTCCCTTTGTCATTCATAAGTAATTTGTGGGGAAATACTTGGAAATTATGTATATACCCTGTTCATCAAACTTTCACTCAGTAGATTTAGCATATACGCATAAGGAAAGGAGCATTTTGTACATACATATAATAATAATTAACTATTAAGACACTTCTTGAAGCAGAATATCAATTGTATTCTAACTGTAAACAAATCAGAAAGGTATGGCTTTACTTTTCTGTGAAATATTTTTACTTAATATACAGTGGGAAATGTGCTTTACAAAATCACTCAGAGTTTCCCAACCCTACTAAAAAGGGCATTTAATTTTTCAGCATATTTTCTAATCCATTTAACAACCAAAAAAAAACAAACACAAAAACAAAAACAGGACCATGTAAAAAGCAAGGGAATGTTAGAATACTGTATATAATATACATAGTTTGAATTTAATCTACAACAAAATTTAAAAGATGACTCAGAGCTTTATAGTGACTTGGAGAATATGCAGATTTTGTAGTCAACTAACATTTATTGAATGTCTACTACCTGCTTAGCATTGTGATACATAAACATATTCATACCCAGCATCTTATTTTACCATCTTAAATTTACAGGGTAGTTGCATTATATCTTTTTCACATAAGACAACCTTTAAGAGGTTTACTTACATAACAAATAATTACTACCATGTGCCAGGTACTGTATTAAGCACTGTGATTACAATATGGAATATGATAGATATGTTTTCTCTTACAATCTTGGCAAGACAGACATGTAAACAGCCAATTATAAGATGCTGTGCCCAATGTTTAATAAATGGTATGATGGACGTCTGTGCAGTGTGTGAAGAGAGAGCATATAAACCAGTCTTGGGGTGTTAGGGGAGAATGAGGATGAAAATTTATATTTAGGCTGAGAATTGAAAGATGTAGAGGTGTGGGTTGGTGGTAGTGGAGGGAGGCCCCAAATATTCCAGAGAACATTTTCAAAGGTCCTGAGGCTATGCAGGCATTTTCATTAAAATTGGAATGTTGAAAGCCAGGGGAGATGGCAAGCAATGAGGCCAGCTGAGGTAAACAGGGTAAGCAAAGTAAAAGTACCTGGAAGGCCACACTCTTTCCACCCACAGCTTGGTTAACTTCACTCAAACATTGCTCCTATCATTTGGAGAAACTTTTGACATAGTGTACATTGATTTCAGTTTGTTCATTTCAGGATCAAAGGATGGGGAGGTTTCTGCGGCATCCAGGATGGTATAAATCATTAAAATGCTGAAATCACTTTTGTCAGTTTATTCTGGCCCTGGCCAGAAGTCACTAATCTACCTGAAACGTCAAATATGATGGTAATTTGGTCTGAGAATAAATAATAGGTTTAATTAATACAGACAGGGATTAGGTAATGAGAAGCAGCCTTCCTAGTTCTGCAACATGTTAAGCAGTTTATTTGTGAATCAAAATGAAGCAAGGAAATTGTTATAACAGAAAAAATGCATCCTAAAATCATTCTTTTAGGTGTTCTTTTTTTGGCCTTGCTGTGCGGCATGTGGGATCGTAGTTCCCTGAGCAGGGACTGAACCCCACGCCCGTGCAGTGGAAGCATGGAGTCTTAACCACAGGACCACCAGGGAAGTCCCTAGGTGTTTTTTTGTTTTTTTTTTTGCATTGTAAGTGCATACTTTTTTTTTAAACATCTTTATTGGAGTATAATTGCTTTACAATGGTGGGTTAGTTTCTGCTTTATAACAAAGTGAATCAGCTATACATATACATATATCCCCATATCTCCTCCCTCTTGTGGCTCCCTCCCATCCTCCCTATCCCACCCCTCTAGGTGGTCACAAAGCACACAGCTGATCTCCCTGTGCTATGTCGCTGTTTCCCACTAGCTATTTATTTTACATTCGGTAGTGTATATATGTCCATGCCACTCTCTCACTTTGTCCCAGTTTACCCTTCCCCCTGCCTGTGTCCTCAAGTCCATTCTCTACATCTGCGTCTTTATTCCTGTCCTGCCACTAGGTTTTTCAGAACCTTTTTTTTTTTTTTCAGATTCCATACATATGTGTTAGCATACGGTATTTGTTTTTCTCTTTCTGACTTACTTTACTCTATATGACAGACTCCTGGTCTATCCACCTCACTAAAAATAACTCAATTTCATTTCTTTTTATGGCTGAGTAATATTCCATTGTATATATGGGCCACATCTTCTTTATCTATTCATCTGTTGATGGACATTAAGGTTGCTTCCATGTCCTGGCTATTGGAAATAGAGCTGCAAAGAACATTGTGGTACATGACTCTTTTTGAATGATGGTTTTCTCAGGGTATACGCCCAGTAGTGGGATTACTGGGTCGTATGGTAGTTCTATTTTTAGTTTTTTAAGGAACCTGCATACTGTTCTCCATAGTGGCTGTATCAATTTACATTCCCACCAACAGTGCAAGAGGGTTCCCTTTTCTCCACACCCTCTCCAGCATTTATTCTTTGTAGATTTCTTGATGATGGCCATTCTGACTGGTGTGAGGTGATACCTCATTGTAGTTTTGATTTGCATTTCTCTAATGATTAATGATGTTGAGCATCCTTTCATGTGTTTGTTGGCAATCTGTATATCTTCTTTGGAGAAATGTCTATTTAGGTCTTCTGCCCATTTTTGGATTGGGTTGTTTGTTTTTGTGATATTGAGCTGCAAGAGAGATTAATTTTGGAGATTAATCCTTTGTCAGTTGCTTCATTGGCAAGTATTTTCTCCCATTCTGAGGGCTGTCTTTTCATCTTGTTTATGGTTTCCTTTGCTGTGCAAAAGCTTTTAAGTCTCATTAGGTCCCATTTGTTTATTTTTGTTTGTATTTCCATTTCTCTAGGAGGTGAGTCAAAAAGGATCTTGCTGTGATTTATCATAGAGTGATCTGCCTATGTTTTCCTCTAAGAGTTTTATAGTGTCTGGCCTTACATTTAGGTCTTTAATCCATTTTGAGTTTATTTTCGTGTATGGTGTTAGAGAGTGTTCTAATTTCATTCTTTTACATGTAGCTTTCCAGTTTTCCCAGGACCACTTATTGAATAGGCTGTCCTTCCTCCATTGTATATTCTTGCCTCCTTTATCAAAAATAAGGTGACCATATGTGCATGGGTTTAACTCCGGGCTTTCTATCCTGTTCCATTGATGTATATTTCTGTTTTTGTGCCAGTACCATACTGTCTTGATTACTGTAGCTTTGTAGTAGAGTTTGAAGTCCAGGAGCCTGATTCCTCCAGCTCAGTTTTTCTTTCTCAAGATTGCTTTGGCTATTCAGGGTCTTTTGCGTTTCCATACAAATTGTGAAATTTTTTGTTCTAGTTCTGTGAAAAATGCCATTGGTACTTTGATAGGGATTGCATTGAATCTGTAGATTGCTTTGGATGGTACAGTCATTTTCACAATGTTGATTCTTCCAATCCAAGAACATGGTATATGTCTCCATCTGCTTGTTATCATCTTTCTTTCATCAGTATCTTAGAGTTTTCTGCATACCTGTCTTTTGTCTCCTTAGGTAGGTTTATTCCGAGGTGCTTTTTTCTTTTTGTTGCAATGGTAAATGGGAGTGTTTCCTTAATTTCTCTTTCAGATTTTTCATCATTAGTGTATAGGAATGCAAGAGATTTCTGTGCATTAATTTTGTATCCTGCTACTTTACCAAATTCATTGATTAGCTCTAGTAGTTTTCTGGTAGCACCTTTAGGATTCTCTATGTATAGTATCATGTCATCTGAAAACAGTGACAGCTTTACTTCTTCTTTTCTGATTTGGATTCCTTTTATTTCTTTTTCTTCTCTGATTGCTGTGGCTAACACTTCCAAAACTATGTTGAATAATAGTGATGAGAATGGACAACCCTGTCTTGGTCCTGATCTTCATGGAAATGGTTTCAGTTTTTCACCACTGAGAACAATGTTGGCTGTGGGTGTGTCTTATATGGCCTTTATTATGTTGAGGTAAGTTCCCTCTATGCCTACTTTCGGGAGAGTTTTTATCATAAATGGGTGTTGAATTTTGCCAAAAGCTTTTTCTGCATCTTTTGAGATGATCATATGGTTTTTCTCCTTCAATGTGTTAATATGTTTTATCACATTGATTGATTTGCGTATATTGAAGAATCCTTGCATTCCTGGGATAAACCCCACTTGATCATGGTGTATGATCCTTTTAATGTGCTGTTGGATTCTGTCTGCTAGTATTTTGTGGAGAATTTTTGCATCTATGTTCATCAGTGATATTGGCCTGTAGTTTTCTTTCTTTGTGACATCTTTGGTTTTGTTATCAGGGTGATAGTGGCCTCGCAGAATGAGTTTGGGAGTGTTCCTCCCTCTGCTATATTTTGGAAGAGTTTGAGAAGGATAGGTGGTAGCTCTTCTCTAAATGTTTGATAGAATTCACCTGTGAAGCCATCTGGTCCTGAGCTTTTGTTTGTTGGAAGATTTTTAATCACAGTCTCAATTTCAGTGCTTGTGATTGGTCTGCTTATATTTTCTATTTCTTCCTGGTTCAGTCTTGGAAGGTTGTGCTTTTCTAAGAATTTGTCCATTTCTTCCAGGTTTTCCATTTTATTGACATATAGTTGCTTGTAGTAATCTCTCATGATCCTTTGTATTTCTGCAGTGTCAGCTGTTACTTCTCCTTTTTCATTTCTAATTCTATTGATTTGAGTCTTCTCCCTTTTTTTCTTGATGAGTCTGGCTAATGGGTTATCAATTTTGTTTATCTTCTCAAAAAACCAGCTTTTAGTTTTATTGATCTTTGCTACTATTTCCTTTGTTTCTATTTCATTTATTTCTGCTCTGATCTTTATGATTTCTTTCCTTCTGCTAACTTTGGGTTTTGTTTGTTTTTCTTTCTCTAGTTCCTTTAGGTGTAAGGTTAGATTGTTTATTTGAGATTTTTCTTGTTTCTTGAGGTAGGCTTGTATAGCTATAAACTTCCCTCTTAGAACTGCTTTTGCTGCATCCCTGAGTTTTTGCGTCATCATGTTTTCATTGTCACTTGTTTCTAGGTATTTTTTGATTTCCTCTTTGATTTCTTCAGTGATCTCTTGGTTATTAAGTAGTGTATTGTTTAGCCTCCATGTGTTTGTATTTTTTACAGTGTTTTTCCTGTAACTGATCTCTAGTCTGAGTGTTGTGGTCGGAAAGGATACTTGATACGATTTCAATTTTCTTAAATTTACCAAGGCTTGATTTGTGACCCAAGATATGACCTATCCTGGAGAATGTTCCCAGAGCACTTGAGAAGAAAGTGTAATCTGTTCTTTTTGGATGGAATGTCCTATAAATATCAATTAAATCGATCTTGTTTAATGTATCATTTAAAGCTTGTGTTTCCTTATTTATTTTCATTTTGGATGATCTGTCCATTTGTGAAAGTGGGGTGTTAAAGTCCCCAACTGTAATTGTGTTACTGTCGATTTCCCATCTTACAGCTGTTAGCATTTGCCTTATGTATTGAGGTGCTCCTATGATGGGTGCATATTTACAATTGTTATATCTTCTTCTTGGATTGATCCCTTGATCATTATGTAGTGTCCTTCTTTGTCTCTTGTAATAGTCTGTATTTTAAAGTCTATTTTGTCTGGTATGAGAACTGCTACTCATTAAACTTTATGACCTGTGCTGCAACTACTCAACTCAGCCCCTTCAGCATGAAAGACATAGGCTACACGTAAATGAATGAGCATGACTGTGTTCCAATAAACTTTATTTACAAAAAAAATGGAAGTGGGCCACATTTTGCCTACTGTCGTAGCGTCAATCCCCTGCTTTGGCCTAACTTATGAACACAAAGATTTTTTTTCCCTATGTTTTCTTCTAAAAGTTTTATAGTTTTGTTTTTATATTTGTGTCAGAGACCCATTTTGAGGTAATTTCTGTGTGTGTTATTAGCTAAGAATTGAGTTACTATGTTTTTCTTTTCTATATTTTTAACCTGTGGTTATCTAACTATTCAGAGCTATTTGTTGAAAAAATTATTCCCTTTACCTTGCTATATCTGTCAAAAATCAACTGAATGTGTGTGTATCTATTTCTGAAGTCCACTCTGTTCTGTTGACTTCTATGCCTAGTTTTACAAGAATACAACCCTGTCTTGCTTACTCTAGCTTTATAGAAAATCTTGATTTCTGGTAATTTATAAGGCCTTTAGTTTTGATCTTATTCAAAATTACTTTGGCTATTCTATGTACTTTGCATTTGCATGCATATTTTAGGACCAGCTTCTCAATTTCTACCAAAGAGGTTATTGGGATATTAATCCAGATTTCATCAGATCTATGGATCAATTTGGGGAGTATTTCTCTCTTAACAAAGATTTCTTTAATTAGATGCCAAAAGTACAAACCACTAAAAAACTTGAAAAATTTTACTTCACCAAAATTCAAAAGACATAAAACCCAAAAAGACAAGCCATAAGCTGAGAGAAAGTATATGCAAGACATATTTTTGATAAAGGAATTGATGCAGAATACATAAAGAACTTTTATAAGAATAATGAAACAACAATCAACCCAATTAAAAGCTGGTCAAAATATCTGAATAAATAATTCATCAATGAATATATATGAAAGGCAAATACACACAAAAAAATCACATCTTTAGTTACTGGGAAAATGCAAGTTAAAATACAAAAGATACCACTGCATATCCACTACAATGACTGAATTTTTTAAAAACTGAAACTAACAAGCACTGTCAAGGGTGTGAAGCAACTGGAACTCTCAAAAATTGATAATGAGAATGCAAAATGAGGCATGCAGTTTGAACACTAGGCAGTTTCTTAAAAATTTTACTATGCACTCAGATAAGACCAGGCAAACTCACTCCAGGTATTTAAACAACTGAAATAAAAAACATATGTACAGGGACTTCCCTGGTGGCACAGGGGTTAAGAATTCGCCTGCCAATGCAGGGGACATGGGTTTGAGCCCTAGTCTGGGAAGATCCCATATTCTGCAGAGTAACTAAGCCCATGCGCCACAACTACTGAAGCCCATGCGCCTAGAGCCCATGCTCTGCAACAAGAGAAGCCACTGCAGTGAGAAGCCCGTGCACTGCAACAAAGAGTAGCTCCTGCTTGCCACAAGTAGAGAAAGCCCGTGTGCAGCAACGAAGACTCAACGCAGCCAAAAGTAAATAAAATTATATCTTTAAACAAACAAAAAAATATGTACACACAAAGACTTGCACTGGAACCTTCATAGCAGCTTTATTCAAAATTGCCAAAAACTGGGACTTCCTCAGTGGTCCACTGGTTAAGACTTTGTGCTTCCACTGCAGGAGGCACAGGTTTCATCCCTGGTCAGGGAAATTCTGCATGCCATGCAGTCTGGCCAAAGAAAAATTTAAATAACAATTAAAAATAAAATTTTAAAGTTTTAAAAAATTGCCCAAAACTGGAAACAACTCAAATGTCCATCAACTGGTGAATGGATAAACAAATTGTGGTTTATTTATTTATTTATTTATTTTTGGCTCCATTGGGTCTTCGCTGCTGCGCTCGGGCTTTTTCTAGTTGCGGCGAGCGGGAGCTACTTTTCGTTGCGGTGCACGGGCTTCTCATTGCAGTGGCTTCTCTTGTTGCGGAGCACGGGCTCTAGGCACGCAGGCTTCAGTAGTTGCAGCTCACGGGCTCTAGAGCACAGGCTCAGTAGTTGTGGCACATGGGCTTAGTTGCTCCGCGGCATATGGGATCTTCCTGGACCAGGGAGAGCTGCACCACCAGGGAAGTCCGTGGTATTTACACAATGGAATATTTCTGAGCAATCAAAAGGAATGAGTTATTGATACATATGACAACAGAAACACATCTCAAAAACACTTGCTAAGTGAAAGAAGCCATATACAAAAACCATACATACATATTGTATGATTTCATTTAAATGTAATGGATTCTAGAAGAGGCAAATATATAGTGATAGACAGCAGATCAGTGGTTGACACATTTGCCAGTAGGTGGTGTTGGCAGTAATAGGAGAATTAACAGAAAGGGATATGAGGAAATTTGGGGGGGTTGATGAAACTTTTATTTTGTGATTCTTATTGTTACATGACTGTTAACATTTGTCAGAATTCATTGAATCATAATAGTCAGGCAGGTTTGATGGAGGCTGGACCAGCAAGGCAGTGGAGGGTATCATGGTGAGAAGTGATGAGATTCTTTATTTACTTAGAAAATAGAGTCACAGGGCTTCTTAATAGCTTGGATGTAAAATACCAGAAAAAGAAAGAAGGGGAAAACGAACCTTCAATAACATAAGACATTCTCAACTCAAGTTGGAGAGAACACTCTCACTAGGAAAACCCACTTGGCTACAGTACAGTACAGGAGCCAAATATTGCCCTGTCTTGTAGCGGGTCCTACAAACCAATGAACTTCTCTCAGTTTCCTTTTTCTCATTTGTAAAGTGGGGTTAATCCAGTGCCTACCTCATGGGGCTAATGGGAGCATGAAATGAGTTAACATCTATGAAATGTTTAGAACAGGGCTTGGTACACAGTAAGCCCTCAATCAATGTCAACTCTTCTTTCTCAAATCTGTTCAAGAAACAGTGACTTAAAGAAGCTCTCATTTTCTTTCCCCCCTAAAAGGAAGATTTAGTCTGCCTAAAGCTCTTTGTCTCTGGGAGAGAGACCTCCCTGTGCTTGACCAACTCCCGGATCTTCCCATTTTGAGCATTAGTCTGCAAGCACTGATTGCCCCTGATCCAGGTCTAACCTCCCTTCAACAACTGCACAGCCATGGCACAAACTGGTGCCAGGTAAATCTTGTTCTTTTTCTATCTACCATTTACTGTAATTGTTCCCCAATTACCATTAGCAGACCAGAGCATTCTTTTTTTATTTTTCCTGGCCACGCCACACAGCATGTGGGATCTTAGTTCCCTGAACAGGGATTGAACCCGTGCCCCCTGCAATGGAAGGGCAGAGTCTTAACCACTGGACTGCCAGGCAAGTCTCCAGAGCATTCTTTAAAAATAGACTATTTTTTTACAACAGTTTTAGATTTGCAGAAAAATTGAAAAAATAGTAGAGAGCTCCTATATACTCCACACTGTTACCCTTATTATTAACATCCTACATTAATATGGTACATTTGTTACAATCACTGAACCAATATAGCTACATCATTTATTCAGATTGCCTTAGTTTTTACCTAATGTCCTTTCTCTGTTTTAAGAACCCATCCAAGGGCTTCCCTGGTGGCGCAGTGGTTATGAATCCGCCTGCCAATGCAGGGGACACGGGTTTGAGCTCTGGTCCAGGAAGATCCCACATGCCGTGGAGCAACTAAGCCCGTGTGCCACAACTACTGAGCCTGTGCTCTAGGGCCCATGAACCACAACTGCTGAAGCCTGTGCACTTAGAGCCAGTGCTCCACAACAAGAGAAGCCACCGCAATGAGAAGCCCGTGCACCGCAACAAAGAGTAGCCCCCACTCGCCACAGCTAGAGAAAGCCCACGTGCAGCAACAAAGACCCAATGGAGCCAAAAATAAATAAATAAAATAAAAAAATTAAAAGCACAATGAAAAAAAAAAAGAATCCATCTAAGATACCACATTTAGTTCCTAGTTTCCTCTTGGTTGTGACAAGTGTCTCAGACTTTATTTTTGATGACTTTGGACTTTGACAATTTTTCAGAGTACTGACCTTATATTTTGTAGTGTGCCCCTCTACTGGAATTTGTCTGCTGTTTTTCTCATAATTAGACTAGGGTAATATGCTTTTGAGAGGATGATCATTGAGGAAAATTGCCATTCTCATCACTTCATATCAAGAGTACATATTATCACCAACCACAGTTGATGTTGGCCTTGATCACTTGGCTGAGGTGGTATTTGTCAGGTTTCCTCACTGTAAAGTTACCTTTTTTTCACACCATACTTTTTGGAAGAAAGTCACTATGTGCTACCCATATTTAAGAAATGGGGAGCGTCTCCATCCACAGTATTTTAAAAACTGGATATTTTTGGTATTTGAAAACAACTAAATATTCTGCTGTCTTAACCTACTTTTATTCATTGGTTCCTCCTGAAGTTAGATAGTGTTATAAATTCACAGTCCCAGCCCAGAGATTCTGATTCAGTAAATTGTGGGTGGAGTTCAGGGGTTTAACAAATGCCCCTAGATGATTCAGATGCAAATAGTCCATCAGCCCACTTTAGAAAGCTCTACTCTAATCACTTACTAATGGTAATTATTCTAACTAAAGACCTCTTTACTAACTCCAGAGCTATTTTTCCTTTGGTTAAAGTTCTTTGTCATTAGTTTCCTGTCAAAGTTGGGGGTACACCTCTCTGCCCTTGTCTGCCTGCTTAATATTGAAACTGGTTGCACTAATTTGGCAACCAGGTAATTATTACTCACTGCCCATGAGGAAATTCAAATGCAGCACACAACCCTGTGTCTCTTACTCCTCCCCACCAAAAAAGTCCCCAATACATACAAATAAGTATGTAAACTATTAAGAACACAGTTTAAATTAGTTCCACAACTTTTAAAAATAGCCAAATCAAGGCTACTGTCAAGGATTCCTCTAAAAATGTGCCTTAAAGAAATGAAAAGAAAAGAAATAACAGAAGATGTTCAGCAAGGACAGTAGCTTCTTCTTTTTTTTTAAGCCTATTTCCTTTTTATTCATTCATTCATTCATTCATTTTTGGCTGGGTTGGATCTTTGCTGCTGCGCACAGGCTTTCAATAGTTGCATCGAGTGGGGGCTACTCTTCATTGCGGTGCGCAGGCTTCTCATTGTGGTGGCTCCTCTTGTTGCAGAGCACAGGCTCTAGACACGCGGGCTTCAGTAGTTACAGCACCCAGGCTCAGTAGTTGTGGCTCACAGGCTCTAGAGCGCAGGCTCAGTAGTTATGATGCACGGCCTTAGTTGCTCTGCGGCATGTGGGATCTTCCTGGACCAGGGATCGAACCCGTGTCCCCTGCATTGGCAGGCAGATTCTTAACCACTACGCCACCAGGGAAGTCCCGTGGACAGTAGTTTCTTAGAGGAGAATAATGAAGACCCTGAGGCTGGGAATTCAGAGAACTGAGTTTCTGACTGGCCTTTCCCTCTAACTGGCTGTGTGACCTTGGACAATACACTTAATTTTTGTACTTCAGTCTCCTCACCTGTAAAATACAAACAGTAATGCCTGCCTTATTTTATTATGTTTGGGTTTAGGATAAAATGGGATACTGTGTGAGGATCCGAGAATTAAAGTTGCTATACAAATGTAAAGTTTTTTTCTAAAACACAATTTATTTACAAACATACTTACGAAATCAAAGAATTCAACTTTTAATGTTTAACGTCATCATTATTGTATGCCCATATCTATGTTAAAAAAAGAAGGTTGGGAGAGCTGGAGAGGGGCCGGGTGGAGTGGCCATGGAGGGTCAACGCTGGCTGCCGCTGGAGGCCAATCCCGAGGTCACCAACCAGTTTCTCAAGCAATTAGGTCTACATCCTAACTGGCAGTTTGTTGATGTATATGGAATGGATCCTGAACTCTTAGCATGGTACCAAGACCAGTGTGTGCAGTGTTGCTTCTCTTCCCTATTACAGAAAAGTATGAAGTATTCAGAACAGAAAAAGAGGAAAAAATAAAATCTCAGGGACAAGATGTTACATCATCAGTATATTTCATGAAGCAAACCATCAGCAATGCCTGTGGAACAATTGGACTAATCCATGCTATTGCCAACAATAAAGACAAGATGCACTTTGAATCTGGATCAACCTTGAAAAAATTCCTGGAGGAGTCTGCATCAATGAGCCCTGAAGAACGAGCCAGATACCTGGAGAACTATGACGCCATTCGAGTTACTCATGAGACCAGTGCCCATGAAGGTCAGACTGAGGCACCAAATATAGATGAAAAAGTAGATCTTCATTTTCTTGCATTAGTTCACGTAGATGGGCATCTCTATGAATTAGATGGACGGAAACCATTTCCAATTAACCATGGGGAAACTAGTGATGAAACTTTATTAGAGGATGCCATAGAAGTTTGCAAGAAGTTTATGGAACGTGACCCTGATGAACTGAGATCCAATGTCATTGCTCTTTCTGCAGCTTAGCTTGTCCAGAATGGAAACACCAAATACTGTATTATTTGCAACAAAATTAAATTTCTTCTGCCATACACTAACTCAAAAATTTTGATATTTTCATTAACTTGACTGATTAAACTTTACATGAACTAAAAAAAAAAAAAAAAAAAGGTTGGGTTGAAGAAACAAAGTGCCTTTGATTGATCAGTACATAATGAGACAGACTAAAATATAAAATATGCAATATGCAAAACTATACATACTTAAAACCTAAAATAATGGCCATAGACTCTAGAAGTATTCATACTAAATTATATTTAAGTTGCTTAAAATAATTGTTTTGCATTTTTTTTAAATCTGTAAAGAATATGGCATTTCTAAAAACTTAACATTGGCCTTTTCAAAAGGGAGGCCCAACAGCCATTACATTAGAGAAGCTGTAAAGCTGTAAATAGGCTTTGGTCCTAGACAGTGGTTTTAAATCCTGGCTCCGCCACTTACTGACTTACTGGCTGGGTTTATCTTGGGCAAGTTTCTCAACTATTCAGTCTTCTTATCAGCAAAATTAGGATAACAACAGTACGCACATCTTAAGTTATTTGTGAGTGATTAGAGTGAGCATGTGTAAAATTCTTTAAAACAGATCTATATGTTCACTATTATTATCATTTTCAGAGGATTAAGAAACTATGGAAACCAAAGAGATTAATCTTTAATCCCAAGGGGTGGGGGGGGGGGGGAGGAGCTGTGAAAATGTTTCAGTCAAATAGCTTGTGTCTACTTTTTGTAACAACTGAAAAGTATTTGAATTTAATCAAAATGGCAAATTTAAAGTATTTAAAGTATTTTAAATTTAAAAACACCAATATCTACTTCCTCAAGTCTCTTAGGCTCAGTACCAGATAGACAATGTATTTGATAGAAAGAGAATTAACTGAATTACCAAAGGATAGCTGATGACCCTAATTACTTTTGTTTACTAATTACAGGAAAGTCTGAACCATGAAATTAGAAAGATTTTCCTGTAACGAAAAATTCAGACAACTAATGACACCATTCTACATTTTCATTTCAAGTGACACAAAAGGCCTTGCTCTCAAATAATCACAATATACTATCCTACTGACTAATATTTAAAATTGCAAATCAGTTATCAAAATCCACATTTTTAAAGATTAAGTTAAAATTCTGACTCCTTGACAAAGATTCCTCAACTACCTGTGGAGAAGTGAATTCTTCCTTTTCATGTTCAGATGTAGACTGGGTTTTGGAATTCCAGTGATGGTAAGCTTTATTATCATCACTAGCATAGTGCCATATGGCACCTACAACAAAGGATCTTATCTTGTCTATTTTTATACATCCTCACTCCACAAAGCACAGAAAAATAAAGTGATCTGTCCACAGGCATACAGGTGGATGCATACAGGGCATGCAACTAAAACCCAAATCTCCTGACACTAATTCAAATATGCTTTTCCTCACACTTTTCTCTCATATATATGCCACAGCTCTTCTGAAACTCCTTGGTTTGGTTGAAAATTCAATTACAAAAGAATTATTTTAATAATAATAATAAAGAACAAAAGACATTTTTTCATTTGATTACATCTTTTGTACATGACTACATAGTCATGATACAAATGAAATAATAATATCCTCCATTTTCAATAATGAAATACATTTCACAATATAAGTAAGTTTTAACCTAGGATTCATTAAAATTAAGTTTCTGTCTGTTATGGTTAATATATCACCTTTTTATATGCTAAAAGTCTGCCATTAAATATATGCAAGTAAATATGCAATTATAGTAAGGTTGAAGGATACTAACATATAAAAGTCAATCATTTTTCTACATACAAGCAATGAACATATAGAATTTGAAATTAACAACACAGTATCTTTTACATTAGCACCCCCCAAAAATGAAACGCTTAGGCATAAATGTAATAAAATGTAAGTGTTAGATCTATATGAAAAAAACTATAAAACTCTGTTGAACAAAATCAGAGAAGAACAAATAATGTACAAATATTCCATGTTCATGGATGGGAAGATTCAATATTGTCAGACTGTCAATTCTTCCCAGCCTGATCTGTAGATTCAGTGCAACCCCAGTCAAAATCCCAGCAAGTTATTTTGTGGATATTAACACATTTATTCTAAAGTTCATATGGAGAGGCAAAAGACCCAAAATAGCCAATACAATATTGAAGAAGAAGAACAAAGTTGGAGGGCTGACACTCCCCAATTTCAATATTTAGTATAAAGTTACAGTAATCAAGACAGTGTGGTATTTGTGAAAGAATAGACAAATAGGTCATTGGAACAGAATAGAGAGCGCAGAAATAGACTTTCATCAATAGAGTTAACTGATATTTGACAAAGGAGCAAAGGCAATACAATAGAACAAAGATACTCTGTTCAGCAAATTGTACTGGAACAGTTGGACATCCACATGTAAAACAATGAATCTAGACACAGACCTTACACTCTCAACAAAAAGTAAGTCAAAATGGATCACAGACCTAAATGTAAAACCCCAAACTATAAAACACCTAAAAGATAACACAGAAGAAAACCTGGATGACCTTGAGTATGGCAATGACTTTTTAGATACAACACCAAAGTCATGATCCATGAAAGAAATAACTGCTAAGCTAGATTTCATTAAAATTTAAAAACTGCTCTGAGAAAAACAATGTGAAGAGAATGAGAAGGACAAGCCACAGACTGGGAGAAATATTTGCAAAAGACACATTTGAAAAAGGACTGTTATCCAAAATATACAAAGAACTTCTAAACTCAGCAACAATTAAAAAAATGGGCCAAAGACTTTAACAGACACTTCACCAAAGAAGATGTACAGATGGCATAAAAAAGCATATAAAAATACTTCCCCATCATACGTCATTAAGGAAATACAAATTCAAACGAGATGGTACTGCACATCAACGAAAACGAGCAAAATCTGGAACACTGACAACACCAAATGTTGACGAAGATGTGAAGCAATAAGAATTGTCATTTAATACCTGAAACTAACACATTGTAAGTCAACTATACCTCAAAAAAATAAAATAAAGTAACATTTCTGGTGCAAGAAAATTGAACAGTCACTTTGGAATAGTTTGGTGATTTCTTACAAAATTAAACATACTCTTTCCATACAAACCAGAAATTGTGCTCCTTAGTATTTACCCAAAGGAGTTGAAAACTTACGTTCACACAAAAATCTGGACACAGATTTTTTTTTTTTTTTCGGTCACACCTTGATTTCCCCAACCAGGGATCGAACCCACACCCCCTGCAGTGGAAGCACAGAGTCTTAACCACTGGACCACCAGGGAAGCCCCTAGATATGGATGTTTTTAACAGCTTTGTACATCAGCTTTGTGAATTAATACATAAACTGTGGTGCATCCAGATAATGAAATATTATTCAGTGCAAAAAAGAAATGAGCTATCAAGCCATGAAAAGACATGGAGGAACCTTAAATACATTTTACTAGGTGAAAGAAGGCAATCTGTAAAGGCTATGTACTGTATGAATCCAACTATATGACATTCTGGAAAAGGTAAAACTATGGAGACAGTAAAAAAGACCAGAGGTTGCCAGAGATTTGGGGTTGGGGTGGAATAATTAGGCAGAGCAAAGGGTTTTTCATTATCATCTGTATGATTCCATAATGATGGATATATGTCTATATACATTTATTCAGACTTACAGAATACATAACACCAAGAGTGAACCCTAATGTAAATGATGTACTTTGGGTAATTAAGACGTGTTAATGTAGGTTTTCAACTGTAACAAATGTACCACTCTAATGGGGGATGTTAATAATAGGGGAGGCCATGCATGAGTGGGGCCAGGGGATACATGGGAAATCTCTTACCTTCCTCTCAACTTTGCTGTGAACCTAAAACTGCTCTAAAAAATCAAATCATAAAAAAAAAAAAACAAAAAAACCTAGGGAGAGAATAAAATTTTAGCCCTTCTTAAAATATACATATGTGATTTGTATGAGAAGAATATATTTGTGAAGGCAGAGATTCTTCTGAGCTCCTGATTTTGAGATCCACTGGGGGTAAGTTAGTTTTCTGGGTCTCAAAGATACTCTTTCCTTTATCTTTCATATCTCATTTACGCACTGAGTCATCTATGCTCTGAAGTTTAAATCTACCTAGTATCTGGTGCATACTATTAACTCCCACAGCTGTCTTTATTTCTCTGAAAAATGAGTGTTAAGTTGATTTCTGGTATACTTATTTTAAAACATTTATTATTGCAATGCTTTAATTTTAAATGTCTTGTGATGTAACAAAATGCTTTGGTTAGTCTTTCTGTTAAAGCAGGTAGTGTTTCTGAAAAGTTAACACTTTTTTTTTTTTAATTTATTTACCTTTTGTGGCCACACAGGGAGGCTTGCGGGACCTTAGCTCCTCAACCAGGGATCGAACCCGGGCTCACAGCAATGAAAGCACAGAGTCCTAAGCACTGTGCCACCAGGGAATTCCCAAAAGTTAACCCTTTTAAAGTACAAATTATCTTTTTCAGATAGTCAATCTTTTTTTGATTGTCCATTTGTTTTGTTTTTGTCTATTTACTGAACTTTTAAAAATCAGAGGAAATTGGTGGATCATTTATATTTTCATTTTTTGCATTTATATTTGCAAGTCACATATGTACTTTAAGTCATTGGTTTATACCAACATTGAATGAAGAAACAAAAGAGATTTGTTTTATCATAAAAAGGAAACAAAATGTCATACACATTGCTTTATGTTTACTGTGCAAGTTTCAGTGCTATTTTAACAAGTATGAATATTACCGGGGTTTTGCTTTGTTTAACAAAGCTTTGCTCCACGTTAAAGGTCAAGGGCAAAACCAAGTACCTGTTTCAAGAGGTAAAGAAAGACAAGTACATGTTTGTACCACGGGAGTGTTTACTGATCAGAGAAAAAGAAGTTTTAAGAAAAATATTCAATTTGTTGAGAAAACAAAATATGCTTGAACCACTTCTTTTCACCTCCTAATAATTAGTTCAAAAATTCCAGATCTGTCTTCCTGTATTTATGAAGTATCATCTTCTGTTCCATTTAAAACTTGCATGTGCAGAAAAATGTACCGTCATTTGTTACACGTTGATATAAATGTTGTATCATTAATTTTGATACTGAAGATCAAATGATGTAAATGTATGCTCTTGCCTTAGCCTAGTATTGTACTTCTTGCAATTAATAAAACCTTAGTGATATTTCAGAATGAGGTTTTAGTATTTTCTTTTCCATTTCCAATAAACAGAAATAATGAACTTTAGGTATTTGAAAACCTATTTATGTATTTTTTTGGCCTGCTCCGCATGGCATGCAGGATCTTAGTTCCCCGACCAGGGATCGAACCCGCGCCCCCCCCCCCCCCCCCCCCCCGCATTGGAAGCACGGAGTCTTAACCACTGGACCACCAGGGAAGTCCCTTGAAAACCTATTTGAATATTTGTGTTATGACCGAACATTTTTATTCCCCACCACTGGCCCGCAGCCAAAATTCCTATGTTGAAGACCTAACCTTAGTATGGCTGTATTTGAAGATGGGGCCTCTAAGAATGTAATTAAGGTCAAATAAGGTCATAAAGATGGGGCCTTGATTTCACAGGATTAGTGTTTTTATAAGAAGAGTTCTCTCTCTTTCACGCATGCATTGAGTAAAGGCCACGTGAGGACATACTGAGAAGACAGCTATCTACAAGCCAGAGAGCTCTCACCAGAAACCAAATTTCCCAGCACCCTGATCTTGGACTTCATGTCTCCAGAACGGTGTGGTATTTTGTTATGGCAGCTCAAGCAGACTAATACAATTTGAAATCCATATTTGTTTACTTTCTGTAAATTCATATATACCTCTTAGAGAAAACAAAGTATACACAAAATTCTGTGAATTATATTTTATTTTTAAAGTATTTAAGAAAAACTTATATTTGATCCTTATAAGTCTTTGGCAGATAAAATATTTGCAACTTCTTGATAAAACAGTTCACACTGCAATTTTTATACCCAAGGATATAAAGGGACCATATTCCATGTTATTTTTACCTTATATGCTATGAAAATGAATCTTACAAAAGAACAGTGATCTCTCATGAAAAACGTTTTTTTCAAGATTGAGGAAAACTGAAGGGTAAATATTCAAAGAGAGTGAGGTGGAACAAAGCTAGAAATTCATGAAAGTTTAGATTGTTCACTATTCTGGACTTTATGGACATACGGATACCAGCTCAGGGACAGAAAACCATGCAAAATTCATGAGAGTGAAGGTTTTTAAAAAAGAGATAGCGGGCTTCCCTGGTGGCGCAGTGGTTGGGAATCTACCTGCCAATGCAGGGGACACGGGTTCGAGCCCTGGTCTGGGAAGATCCTACATGCCGCGGAGCAACTGGGCCCGTGAGCCACAATTACTGAGCCTGCGCGTCTGGAGCCTGTGCTCCGCAACAAGAGAGGCCGCGATAGTGAGAGGCCCGCGCACCGCGATGAAGAGTGGCCCCCACTTGCCGCAACTAGAGAAAGCCCTCGCACAGAAACGAAGACCCAACACAGCCATAAATTAATTAATTAATTAATTAATTAATTTTTAAAAAAAAGAGAGAGATAGCAATATGCTAGTTTTTGGGGGTTTGTTTGTTTGGCATTGCTGTGCGATCTTAGTTCCCAACCAGGGATCAAACCTGGGTCCTGGCAGTGACAGCACAGAGTCCTAACCACTGAACTGCCAGGGAATTCCTTGTTTTTTTCTTTCTTTGAAAGATTTGATGCTACCTTAGGTTAGTATTTTTTTCTTAATCCTTTGTTATTATTTGTTAAACAATATTTATAATAAACCTAATGTTAAAATATCAGTAAACCTATTGTTAAAATTTAAAAGCATGGCTGTCATAAAAATATAAATTGGACATTTGCCAAAAATTTATTTAACTCGTTAATGAGGGAATCAGTAAGATTGCTAAGCTAGTTCTAAAAGCATCTGGGAAACTTGGTACCTACTGGTATTTAGAAAACAAGATACTAGAATAAGATTGGTAGGGTAGATTTTTGTAAAATCTGGTTAATGTCTTACAGGGCAATAAACCATAACCTTTGGGTGTTCTTTCTGACTAGACAGAAATCATTTGCATCTCTACCAGAACAAAATATATACTACTAAATGCTGTAGATATTGAACCCTTAATAACAACTAGCAAAGGTAAAAAATGATATATTCTCCTGAAAAATTAGCATCATGGCATGATACTAATTTTATGAATGCACATATTGGCCAACTGAGCTCCAGAAAGGCTATGTCAATCTATGCTTCTACCAGCAATGGAGATGTTTGTCTTAAAAACATCTAAAATTATGTATTTTTTTCCTTTGGAAATGTTATTTTACCAACTAAGAAGCAGAAAATTGAAAGTTATAAAGCTTTCCAAAGCTATATTTAAAAGCCAAGATTAGAATTCATTCTAGTGCTATGTTCCACTCTGTGACTCTGGATGCCAAATTGGTTGTTGGTCTTTGATACCTTTCATTCATCAGTGTTTTGTTTTGTTTTTTCTCCCAACTCCTGCCATTCCTGAAGTCCCAAGAATAATCCTGCTGTCCTTCAACTAGCCAGTGTCATACCTTGTCAAGGCTTACCCTCTCCTGGTGATATTTTGTTCTTTAATTAAATTTTAACTTAGCTCATAACCCGTTAAACTTCAACTCATTTTGTGGGAATAGTGTAGCTCCTCCCTGACTTTATACATTGAAACTTTAGAGTATATAATCTTAAACTAAAAATAAAATATCAGTATGTAGGAGGTTTTAGAGAGATGGGAGTGTGTTAGAGGGAGAGTGGCCTCGAAGACTGAAAGACATCCTCCAAACTCTTCAAATTACATCATGTAAACCAGAAGATTATTCTTTCCACATGCATGTGTTCTACTTGCAACTCTTATTTCTCACTCAAGAAACTCAGGACAATAAGGTATTATAAGGATAACTGTCCTAATTTATGTATAACATAATTTACAATTTTGGTAATCTATTATTAGCAGCAAAATACCTACCTATCTCACAGTTGCTCAGGACAACTCCCTGTACAGCTACACTGAATCTGAGAACTGCTGATAAAATTATTGGCTCTAAAATGGCTTTGCTACTTATCCCTACACTGTCTAGAATTTTCACCAGCTACCTTTGTTCCAGCTCCATTTGTTAGTTATATTATTTTCGGATAGCACCATTTCAACATCTCTGGCACTCATTATGAGTGAAAAATACACAAACACACTAACCTAGAGCCTACCAGCCTGTGCGTAACATGAGGGTTATTAGCATTTACAGCCACATTTTATCAACTCATCTTACTCAGAGTCCTCAACTTGCTCACTAGGACCTAAGCCTATACAGATTCTTCTCCAAGTGTTTTTGAAAGTTCCCAATCAAGTAATCAGATGGTTTAAAAAATTTTTTTAAATTCTGACACATTTGAATACTACAACTTTTAAAGACTGGATATGAAATATTTATCGATAATACTCTGTGCTATGTTATACAATAGGTTGAACAGTACAATGTTTCAACATAACATAATGAGGATTACTTAATTGGGGGAGAAAAAAATGTATACACCTAATCTTTTTTAACTGACCAGAAAGTCCCTGTAGATTTCCTTTGTGTTCAAGAATAACTCACAAATCCATGTTCTCAGATGGTAGATGAGGGAGAAAAAAAAGCTAGGCTTTAGTTCCAAAAAAGCCATTAATTCTTCAGTTTATTTAACCAACCCCTGCTTGTTGACACATTGATGTTTTACCAGCCCAATCTTTTCAAATAACTATCATTAAAACTATTACAAAGGTTTATTGAAAGGTTTAGAGTCAGATAATGACCTGATGGAAGTGGAATTTCAGAAAGATAGATTTGATAAGAATGAATTGGATAGGGAGATCAGAGGCATAAAAACCAGTAGTAAGTTTCTTATAGTAGTTCAAACAAGAGATGTTTAGGTAAAAATCAATATGGTTTAGTGATTAATTAAAAACTGTAAAGTTTTTAAAATTTGCACTTTGATGCTGAACACTGGGCTAGATAGTATAACACTTATTCTTAAAATTTTTGAACTAGTTTAACTAGCTGAGAGAATTCCCTGGCAGTCCAGTGGTTAGGACTCCACACTTTCACTGCTGAGGGCCCAGGTTCAATCCCTGTTTGGGGAACTAACATACCACAAGCTGCATGGCGTGGCCAAAAAAACAAACAAAAAAAACTAGCTTAAAATTCTTCAGTGCAAATCAATCAGCTTAACTGAGCCAGATGTAGATTGCTAAAGAAAAAATTTGACTTATTTTAATTACTGTTACTAGCTAGAAATTAGTAATTATTTTTTATTTAGGCAAATTAGAAAAATGTTAATATCAAGAAACAAAGCCCAAGTAACAATATTTGACAAATACCAAGTGAGTGATCACCTGACTAATCAAATTCCTTTGTAAAAATAAAAATAACAGAAACTTCCTGGCAGAAAATCTATGGCCATAGAAAGTACTAAAATAGTCTCAAAACATGTGCTATTTCCTTGCATGAGTTGGGGTGAAGGAAAATGGACAGGATATATTTGTAAATATAAAAAGTGACTCTTTTCTCAAGTGTCTTCGATTCTAAATTGAATATAGCCATGTCTAATAATCTAAGAAGTCAGGAAGACACTCCAAGTGAAAAAATACATTTGTCTAGGAAGAGGTGAAAAAACAACTAGTAGATTGTGCAGATTTAAGCCTCCTGCTTAGTTTCCTCCAGGAAGGACAGGAAGGAGTACTGCTTTGACTTGAAAACTAAATATACTAGTAGGTGAGCCATTGTGTCATAAAGATGTCTGAAACTTGTTCCCTTTCAAACCCTGCTAGATAATAAACAAATAGAGAGGAATGGTAAAAACAGAAACTGTGAAAAGGTTAATGAAGTGCTGGAAGGCAAATTCATCTGTGATAAACAATAATGCAAAAACCTATGAGTGGATAGATGTGACACTGATATAATAGCAGCCAAAGTGAGTGCTCTAAAAATTAGGCAGTTTCTGAAGTATTCTTTTAAAAATATTTACTAGGATACTACGAAATTAGGTTTCTTTTTATTTCCCTTCATCTTTCATTCCTTTAAAGGTTCAGTAATAATCATTTTTTATTTAAAAGATCACCTACTGATAAACTGAATCTGAGTAACCATTTCTGAAGTGTGTCCTATTTTGTAATATTTCTCCTTATAGATATGTTTTAGCACAATTTCTTATTTTTTAATTTGTTTTCAAAATTATATAATAATTTATTCACATAGTTCAAAAAGCAGAAAAATCATCCTTATTTTTTATGCAAATGCAGCATATTATAACTCTCCGTTCTACACCTTATTTTTCTCACTTATTGATGTGTCTTAGAGTCCTTCCCTATTAGTACCTTGAGAACATCCTCATTCTTTTATTTTTTTATTTTTTATTATCTTTTTAAAGAATCCATGATAAACTTTATTTATTTATTTTTGGCTGCATTGGGTCTTCGTTGCTGCGTGCAGGCTTTCTCTAGTTGCAGCGAGCAGGGGCTACTCTTCGTTGTGGTGCGCAGGCTTCTCATTGCGGTGGCTTCTCTTGTTGTGGAGCACAGGCTCTAGGCGCGCGGGCTCAGTAGATGTGGCTCGCTGGCTCTAGAGCGCAGGCTCAGTAGTTGTGGCGCACGGGCTTAGCTGCTCCACGGCATGTGGGATCTTTCCGGACCAGGACGCAAACCCGTGTCCCCTGCATTGGCAGGCGGATTCTTAACAACTGTGATGCCACGGAAGTCCTGAGCATCCTCATTCTTTCTGCAGCTGTCTCCTGTATATTTTTATGGACATATCATAATTCCTTAACAGATCCCTAACAATGGACATTTGGGTTTAAACATTATTTTCACCTAATAACCACAAAGTATTTACTTCTGACTTCTTACATTATTTTATTCAAAGATTACAAGGAAAAGAAATTCAAGCATTCAAAAGTTTTTGGCTAAATACACTGAGCAGTTATATTCAGTAAAACTATCTTCTCAATTTAAAATGTTATCATCCATTTATGATAGATTTATCACTTAAATCCAGTGTGGTACAATTAACTTTTTCATACTAAGATCAAGATAGAATCAAACAAAAATACCTTTCTATATACAGAAATTTAAAAGGATTTTCAAAATAATTGTTGAAAGCCTAATTAGTTAGAATCTCTAATTGAAATTCTGTGTTTTCATTGAGGGGTTTTTTCTCCTTCCTTCTAAAATCATTCTTTTTATGTGACTATTCATGTAGCAAAAAAAAAAAAAAAAAAGTCAAACATTTGTCATTTAAGTTTGATTATCTACTAAGAAAAAACTTTGTAAATATTTCTCTAGGTTTCACAAAATTAAAGTTTTTACTCAAAAAGCTTACATCTTTCCTCAGAACTTCAAATGAGATTTTTTAACACATAAAGTATTTGTAACTCAATTTCTAGTCTCAGTTACACGGCTGAAAGATTGAAAGTTCATTATATTCAATGAACATCAAAGTAATACCAACAAAATACTATAAAGAAAAAAAATTTTTCATTGCTATACATTAGAATGCCTTTGGAAGCAGCCGTGAAAATGGAGGCATACATATGACCTATATAATTTATAGACTTTGAACATTAATATTTAATTTCTCTATATGACTACTCAGATATGTAGGTATATATAGATAAAAATAATTTTAGCTTACTGTACATTAAAGATTGTAGTAATTTTTTTTTTTTTTTAGAAATGTGTTCATATACACGTTTTTATATAGGGATAGATATAAAAACAGTGATGATTTTTTAAAAATCCCCCCATTAGTTTACATAATATATAAAACTTTATTTCTTTTTCCTACGGTCTCGATGTGAGCAGCCCAGATTATTGTGGCAGCTCTGCTCCCTGTGGTCATTCAGGGATGCAAGTTTCTTCCATTCTTTAGTTCTGCCATTCCCTCCCTTATCATCCACATGGCTGAGACTGGGTTGCTACCACTTCTCTGTTGAAGCCAGTGGGCAGGGGGGAAATGAGCTTGAAAACTCAGTCCCACAAAGGCCACAAATGAGTTTCTCAGTCCATTGATAAGTACTTAGTTACATGGCCTTACCTAACAGCAAGGCAGTGGCTCTATCACTGTAGAAGAAACAGAACGTGGGGAACTCCCTGGCTGTCCAGTAGGTTAGGACTTGGTGCGCTTTCACTGCCGGGGCGGGGTTTGACCCCTAGTCAGGAAACTAGATCCCGCAAGCCACCCACAACCCCATGGTTTTATTTTTATTTTAAAAAACTAAAAAAAAATTTTTTGGCCACCCGGCACAGGATGCAGGATCTTAGTTCCCCGACCAGGGATTGAACCTGTGCCCCCTGCAGTGGAAGTGTGGCGTCTTAACCACTGGACCGCCTGGGAAGTTCCCCCCAAAGTTTTTATATTTTGTGTTGTTACTATGGTCATATCTATACATAAACAATATGTAGGAAAATAGAGAATTGGCACAGGCCACTGGTTTCCTTCCACAGCTAAACTCTAGAGATGCCAAAGAAATGAGGATAGAGAACATTCTATTTTTGTTGCTAACTTTAATCTTTCATTTCAACATAACATTTGCTTTAAGTTTTGTTTTTATTTTCATTTTTGTTTTCTACTATAGAGAAAATAAAACATATAGAAAAGTAGGAAGAACAGTAATCTCCCTGTATCTATTACCCAGTTTCATTAATGATCAATATTCTGCTCTTTTATTTCATCTATTGCATCAAAAATCTGTTTTATGAGTATTTTAATACACATTTCAGACATATACCATCTGATGAATATTTTAATATGCATCTAACAGATAAGGAAAATTTTTAAAGGCAATCATAATACCATCATCATATCCAATAAAATTATAATTGATCCCAAATGATCTTTCCTACACATTTTTTTTAATCAGTAAAGTTTTTTTTTCTTCTTTGTAGCACTCTCATGTATTCTTGGTTAGAGAACAAATTAGTAATTTTCCTGGAGATATAAACCTATGAATTAGGCAAGTGAGGAGAGGAAGACATGGAAGACACTTCATCAGGAAGCATTTTTTATGTTCCAGCCCTCAATGCTTTGAACTGGTAGCATTCTTGGTCCCTGCAATGCAACTTAGCTCTTAATTATGAATTGTCTTTTAATGCTTCATCTGGGTGGATTTGTTTTCCAGCTATGCAGTAAACTCACTGAAGCTAGGGTTACTTATAAAGCCTTATTTTACACGGTACTAAACTCGACTAACCTCTCAACCGTTGTTAGCTCTTTCCAAAAATTCTTTGAACTCTCTCTTCTTTATTCATAACTATGTTTTCAGTATCATTTCAGGACACATATAAAATTTAAAAAGATAAAATCAAGTATCCATTTTTAACAGCAAGATTTCTGTTTATTTTTATAAACAGGAAAAAAATTAAGCTTTCTCATTTGAGGGGAAAGTTTAATGTTTATTTTTCAGTCTGAGTCAAAATGAAAGTATAAAAACTGCAACATCAAAACCCCTATATCAAAATGTCAAGTGACCACTGCAGGATACTAGAGTGGGGAATTACTGAGAGATTGTCGGTTGCATTTCTCTCGCTCTTGTTGAAGTAAACAGCAAGGGCAACAAGAAAATCTAGAGAGTTCTTTTTCCTTAAAAAAACAAAAAAACAAAAAAAAACTACTCCTGAATAAATACGACAGAGGTCCTTTGTGAGCATCTTTTTATTCAGAAACCACTATTCACATGTGTGTCTAATTAGTAGAATTAGTAGGATGCATAGTTTGTATTTTTTGAATACCAAGTCCAAGAATAATTCTGCATAATGGATCAAAATAGAAGCCATATAATTAAGGACGATTGTAGCAAGACTACCCTGAGAGAAGTGGCTTACAAATATTGTTTATAATTACAGGTAGTAAAGAATTGTTTTAGCTAAAGCTAATAAATAAAAACATGATTCCAGGTATGGCGGTGCACCAGGAAAATTGGGATTTGGTGAACAGATGTTCTTAAGAATTACGCACATCCTGAGTATATTATTTGGTATTGCCTGCGTTCTTACTAATTAGAGCTTTCCTTATTGCCTTTCATCCTTATTGCCATCATCCCTAGACTTGGCTAATGATGCTCTCAACTCCAGCATCATAGCCCTTTCCCTTATTTCCAAACTTTCCCATCCAGTGTCAATCCAAGTAGGAGGCACGGATAAAATTAGCTTGAATCAAGAAATGTCTCAAAAACAATATAGTCCATGGTGAATGTTCAGATAGATACTTCATTGGGAATGAAGACCCATATACAGAATGTACTAGTGGGAGAGAATGTTAGATTGGCATCTTCTCTCTCCCTTGTTTAATTCCTTTTCCTTCTTTATTAGGACTCAGGACTTCTCCCATGACTTCATTTGTAGTGAACTGGTTTGCCTCCTGCATAGCTCTTCTCTATCCCAGTATTTTTATATCAAGGGCTATACTGGGAGTATCGGTGAATGATATATATGCGTATTTAACAACAAGCATATATACATTCCTTGCAAGGCAAGCTGGGAAGAAATGTGGATTTTAGTTCTGTTCACCAAGTATTTGCTGAGTGACCATGAACTGGTTATCTACCTTCTACAACCCTTAGATTTTTCATCTGTGAAATAAATGCATTTGACTAAATTGATTCCTAAAATCTACTGTCGTTCTAAAAATCCTGAGTCCTTGGAAACTTAGTTTTGGGGGCGGGGGTCGGATTTCTACAAGATTCTTAGTTTGCTCATGGGCCAACAGTCATGAGAGATTAGATTTTCTTATTATCTTCATCGAAAGAACTTGATAAACTATGGAGATACAGAGCCACAGCATTAGCAACTGCTCAAGAATAGAACTGAAACTCTATACGTTAGTCGATTTTCTTCAGGGTCTTAAAACACCTTTGTGTACAGAGAATCACACCTAGAGTAATTTGGAAAATCTTCCAATTCATAACTTTCCTTGTTAACTTAAAATGCCAAATGAAAATTGCCAAACTCTATGATTATAAAACACATGAAGCCTGAATGTATATTAATCTTCTGGTCAAAGACCACCCTCATTAGGGTGGTATTTTTGGAAAGGTTCTGTCTTGCCAATATAAAACTACATTTTAAGAGTTTTACTTAATTGCTAAAAGACTATGCTAATACCAACAAATTGCCTTTTTATTCTAATATTTAATTTTCACTGGTAGAAAATTTCCAGACTTTAGAATTTTGTTTGTTTGTTTTTTGTTTTTTCAAATCCTGGCTGTATTATTTGGCATGAGTCAAATGTTGAGGTAGTGTCAATTTTGAAATTCTGCCAGGCACAAAAAGGCATTCTGGTCTTTGGCTTAATTTACCTGGCCACCGACTGTAGAGCTTATCAGCCTCAATCTTGTCATTTTTGGCTGAGAGAGGCAGCTTCTCACCTACATACAGGGTTTTAGCTACATTTATTATCTCCCAACAGAGGTGTTAATTAATTTTTAAAGAGTAGGTAATACTGCAGGTAATACATATGAGCACGATACAAAATTCAAAATACGTAAAATGACTTACAATGAAAAGTCAGTCTCTTTCTCATAATAATCCCCCAGCCACTCATTCTCCCACCAGGTCATGTAATCTGGTAGATAGAGATTAACTTATAATTCTTTATAAAAAAGGAAGACCTCAAATACCCTGCATTTGCTTTTCTCTATTGCTATCATCTTACATTATTTCGGTACATTTGTCACAACTGAACACCAACACTGATACTATTAACTAAACTCTACGGTTTATTCTATTTCACTAGTGCTATGGACTGAATGACTGTGTCCCCCTTAGGTTCATATATTGAAACACTAGTCCCCAATGTGATGGTATTAGGAGGCAGAGGCCTTTGGGACGTAATTAGGTCATGAAGGTAGGTCTTGTGAATGGGATTAGTGCCCTTTGAAGAGATACAGGAGTGGGACTTCCCTGGTGGTCCAGTGGTTAAGACTCCTAGCTTCCACTGCAGGAGGCACGGGTTCGATCCCTGGTCACTGGGAAACTAAGGTCCCACATGTTGTGCGGTGCAGCCAAAAAAAAAAAGAAAAGAGACACAGGAGAGATGACTTCTCTCTCCATCATGTGAAAACACAGCAAGAAGGTGGCTGTCTAGAAACCGGTAGAGGGCTTTCAGCAAGAACCCAACCTTGCTGACACCCTGATCTCAGACCCCTAGCCTCCAGACCTGTGAGAAATAAATGTCGTTTAAGCCATGCAGTCTATGGTAATTTGTAAAAGCAGCCCAAACTAAAACAACTCGTTTTTCCCTAATGTCCTTTCTCTGCCCCCCGGATGCTGTCAGGATACCACATTACATTTAGTTATCATATCTCCTTAGCCTCCTCTGGTCTGTGACAATTTCTCACTTTCCTTGTTTTTGATAACCTTGATGGTTTTGAGGAGTAGTGGCCAGGTATTTTGTAGAAAGTCCCTCAATTTTGGTTTGGTACTCTTCTCATGATTCGATCAGGGTTATGGGTTTTGGGGAGTAATATCACAAAGATGAAATACAATCTTTGTCATATCATATCAGGGATACATACTATGGACATGGCATTGCTGATGATGTTGACCTTGATCATCGGGCTGAGAAGCGTTTGCCCAGTTTCTCCCTCTGTAAAATGACTCCTCCACCTCCTTTCCATGCCCTACTCTTTGAAAACAAGTCACTAAGCCCAGCCCACACTCAAGGGCAAGAGGAACTGAGCTCTGTCTCTGAGGGGGATGTGGGATTATCTACATAAATTATTTGGAATTCTTCTCAATGGGAGTTTTGTTTCTTCTCCACTATTAATACACCCTATTTTATGTGTATTACAGGGTTCTTTGTATATATTTATTAGAAAATACTGGCTACATCTAAACATTATTACCTGAGATATTTCCAGTATACCTTTAGATGAAGAAAGTAAAGGCTAACAGTTAACTCTTCATTCATTCAACCAATATTCATTGAACATCTTTACACAGGCACTTGATAAACACAACATGACACACTGAATATTCACAATGGAGCTTATGGCCTAACAGACAGTTACACTATAGTATGATTGGTGACTGGCTGAATGTAGGTATATACAGAACAGCCCACAAGACTTCTATACAGGAGGGGCTTAGCAAACATCTCAGAAGGAAGGGGATACCAGGTAATTTAAATTGTATTTGTGGAGATTTTTACATACTGCAAAAATGTCAACTGTATACGCATACATCGATAAATAGAGATATTTTTAAAATAGTGGTGGATAGTAACAGAATAGGTCCCTCCTACTATTATAACTCTGTGGTTTGGAGGCATGATTAAAACAAAACAAAACAAACAAAAAAAAGAGACACAGCCTCCAGTCATCAGAGACTGACATAAATTGTTTGACACCAGCGCCATCCTCAGGTATTGCTGCCTGATTTTAGATGAACAGCTATAATTCCCTGAGCTTTACTTTTCTTATTTTCTCAGGGGTTTTGTGAGCATTCAAGCTAAGTTGGCAAAAACGGCTACATATATTTTCCATTCTTCATGCACTGCTCTTTGCAATGTGTTCTGCATCTTCGCCCATCGAAGGGGAAGACCATTTTTTTACCCTTGAACCTGGCCCTGGCCTCTTGTGACTTGCCTTTTGCTGATAAGAAATTAGCAAACATGATGTAGAGGCTATAAAAGAACGTGTGTGTTGTGATTTGCTTCCTTACTCCTTCTGGAATCCTTTTGGCATGTGAACAAATTCGGGTTTTCCTGCTAGAGGATGAGACCAGAGGAGAAGAATTGAGATACCTTCGCCGATAGCCGCTCCCAAACAGGTGAGTGAGGACATCTGGGTAAACCAGCCCCCAGCTAATTCACTGACTGACCTCAGAATCAGCAACTGACCACAAACACATGAGTAAGCCCTGCCAAGAACAGTTGAAAAGGTGTCCTCATCAGTCCAGCCCAAACCAATGATCCAAAGAATCATGTGCTAAATAAATGAGTGCTGTGTTAGGATGTAAAGTTTCAAAATGGTTTATTATGCAATATCTAACTGATAGAATCACATAATGCTGTGTTTTTGTTTTACTTTTTTTAATTGTAACTTTTAAAACTAGAAAACAAATACACAACTTGGAATGGATCTGGTTACAAATTGTACCATAAGCAGATTTCCTTCAATTTGCTAAACAGTTTATTTTTAGTTTTTATGTATTTATTTATTTTGGGCTGCGTTGTGCAGCATGTGATATCTTAGTTCCCCGATCAGGGATCAAACCTGCACCCCCTAGGGTGGTAGCATGGAGTCTTAACCACTGGACCAATGGGGAAGTTCCGCTAAACAGTTTAAAAAGCAAGTTAACAGTAAAAGAAAATGTTTCTGGAACAGGACTTCCAGTACAAAAAATTAGCGTATGAGAACCTGGGTTATACCCATTTTGTAATAGTGCAACTCGTAAGCCCCTATTGTTGACTGTCCATAGTCCACACAGAGATACAACTCCACAGTTCAATAACAGTATTTTTTTAAGAGAGAAGTTAGACTGCAAGATCTACTTAGGTTTAAAATGAGAACAGTATTCTCAAGCAGCCACTAACTTGTCCCCAAAAGCCTCTTCTCTGGCCATCTGGTCTCCTACAGAACTCAGCCTAGTGATTTTCACAGTCCAATGATTACCCCATGTTACCTATTTTCCTATCATTGAACAATTGTGTGTGTGTGTGTGTGTGTGTGTGTGTGTGCATGATGTGGGTAGGGAGTGCTTTCACACTCTAAAAAAACCCTTTTCAATGGGGAAAAAAAAAGTATCTGGTTGTTTTTCCCCAGAGAGAAAAATATGTTTTTGCTGACCCCAATATAGAGGACAAATGATTCTGACCTTGAAAGCATTATAGTTGGTCACTATCATTAGAACAAGAAAATGCTGTGACTTTTCTCTGAACAGTAAAGCTGCCTTGTTCTGCAAAATAAAAATCTTTCCAATGTGAGGAAAGAGTACAGTGGGTAATTTCTAGCCCAAAGAATAACACAGATCCAGAAGATAAACGTATCATTCGATGACTCAGCAAACATCACCAGGGCCCCCACTGGGGATACAACAAAGGGCCCAACACTGACTCCCCTAGAGTTAAATTGAAGGTTCAGGATACAAGCCCCATTGAAAATGGCAGCTGTGGTGTGGTGTGGCATGGCATGGCATGGCATGATGAAAAAATCTATGAACAGAATGGACGGGAACCCATACATCAAATGAGGCTTCAAAGGCTCCCTAATATGTGCCTCATGCTTCCAGCATGGCTGCCATTGCTTAGAATGTTGAGCTCTTCATGGGGAAGACCATTAGGAAGCTGTCTTATGTTACAGGCAGACCTCATAGTGGGAAGTGCACTCAAGATGCAATAAGAGGACTTCCCTAGTGGCGCAGTGGTTAAGAATCCGCCTGCCGATGCAAGGGACATGGGTTTGAGCCCTGGTCCAGGAAGATTCCACGTGCTGCGGAGCGACTAAGCCCACGTGACACAACTACTGAGCCTGCGCTCTAGAGCCCATGACCCAGAACTACTGAGCCTGCGTGCCACAACTACTGAAGCCTGCGTGCCTAGAGCCCGTGCTCCGCAACAAGAGAAGCCACCACAATGAGAAGCCCGTGCAACGCAACGAAGAGTAGCGGGGGGCTCACTGCAACTAGAGAAAGCCCGTGCGCAGCAACAAAGACCCAACGCAGCCAAAAACAAAAATAAAAATAAATAAATTTTAAAATATCAGTTACTGTAATTAAAAAATATATAGATGCAGTGAGAAAGCAGTTCTATAGAGATCAGTGGCAGAGGAAAGAGATGGGTTTTTTGTCCTCTTACCCACAAAAGGAAGGAAATAATAATTAGTTATCAGAGATTATTATAGTCTTCCTGTCAACTACACTATTCCTTGGTACACCATTTACTCAAAGTATGTTCCATGTCATATTAATAGGTACTACTTAAACCTTAAAGGAAATAGTTCTGTCACCGGCAAAGTCCGTGAACAATTCACAGGAAATAAAAATAGAATCTGGGTAATAAAATAAAGTCTAACCTTTTTTTTTCCTTTGTACTTAGTCTAGTTTCACTTGCTCATTGGGTACTGCACTGTACAGGTCTTGCACCGACCGGGCACTTCAGACCACAGTTCCTAGTGCAAAATGACTGTGCCCAACCGTTCAGCTTGGGGGCCGTGTGCAGAGATGCTGTGCCCAGAACTGCGATCTGGGGCTGTGAGCAGCACAGCTTTCCCACCCCATGAGAACCCCCCTCCTCCCAGCTGACAGAGCCCTATAAAGCACCCCTCACCGTCCAGGAGACCTGTGCTCTAGAGCGCAAGCTCACACCTCTCAGCTCACACATCTCGATTCTTTGATCAGAGAATAAAGTCTCCTTTGCTTCCGAACCAAACTTGGTCTCATTCTATTTTCTTGAAGGACACCGGGCAGAAGGACTCTTGTTGGGGACTGACTTGGGAGGGTCAGTAACAAAATTTTCGTGGTCACGAAGAGACAGACTGTGTGTGGCCTTTTGGCCTGATCTACTCGTCTCTGGGCTCGCCCGGGCTCCAGCGGGAGGACAGCAGAGGCTTTGGGAGGTTGGTGTGAGGACAACTGACTCTGATCTTGAGGACACTCTGACAGAGTAGAAGGAGGCAGCCTTCATACAAATTCAGAACAGCAACCCGATATGCCCAGGTGTGGTGGTGTGCACACAGCGTAGTCCCCAGAGTCATCTGGACTGCGCCCCCTTGAGGGAATCACGCTGTGGCATCCATCTAATTACTCCCCAATCTACACAAAGGAAGAATAGACAAAGCCTGAAAATGGGGCTTCAACAGAGATCTGGGAGGCCATAGGTGGCTAGTTAATGAATGTGAGCAATACTGCTTCCCCCAAACTGCAGCTTGCCAAGCCGTCAGGGAAGCTCATCAAGGCACTCATTATCCGAGGGAAGCCCTACATAATTGGTTAGCTGAGGTCATGGTAACTTCTGCCATGAAAGACATAGTTAGTCGGACAGTTGTGTAAAGAACACCCCAACACAAGACCCCCCGGGACCCCCAGATAAGGCCCATTCTGACCAGAGTGACACATCCTGGGGAAGACTGGCAGGTTGACTTCACAGTCATGGCTCAAAGTACTGGGCAATTTCAAGTATCTCTTGGTGCTAGTGGACATGTTTTCTGGGTGGACAGAAGCATTCCCTGCTACAACTGCAACAGCAGCTGAAGTAGGTAAGGCATTACTAAAAGAAATAATCCCCAGGTTTGGGCTCCAAGGTTCCCTACAAAGCAATATGGTCCAAGTGGAGAAGGGGATACAAGTACCCTGGGCATACAGGTACATACAAGTACTCAGCCTGGAGACCCCAGTTGTTGGCGAAGGTAGACAGATCCAATCAGACCTTGAAATGGGCCTTAGCCAAGCTATGCCAGGAAACTCAAGGAAATTGGATTAAGTTGCTTCCGACTGCCCTAAGGGATAAGGTAAAGTCAAGTGCCTTTGAACTCATGTATGGTAGACACATTCCCCATGCCCAAGAGAAAGGACACCTTAGCCCCCTTGAAATGGAACAACTTGGGAATTCCCTGGTGGTCCAGTGGTTAGGACACAGCACTTTCACTGCCGGGGCCTGGGGTTCAATCCCTGGTCAGGGAACGAAGATCCTGCAAGCTGCACAGCATGGCCAAAAAAACAAACAAACAACAAAAGGAACAACTCAAGTGTGCCTTCCAGGTGAAAGAAATCGAGAACGCCCCCAGGGAACACAGTGACCAGGTGCTGCCCGCACCCACCGACCTGGCCCTGCACCCTTTTTGACCAGGAGACGGGCTGAATCCAAAAACCTGGAAAACCGGCAGCCTGCAATCCCAGCTCACTCATAGGCGGAAGGGACCCCACTCGGTGATACTAACCACCCACCTGCCCTGAAATTCCAAGGGTCACCCCGTGGGGATATCACACTCCAGTGAAGAGGCCCCCAAGCCTCAAACTCCAGAGAGACAACCTGGGGCAACAGCCCCCTTGACTACTCGTGGGAACCTCTCTCTGACCTGAAGCTTCTCTTCCGAAAAACAACAAAGTGTGACCAGGGACGTTCAGGCCCCGGCAGTGAGTCTCCACATCAGGGCACACTTGCCTACAGACGCAAGACCGAGATACCTTCATTTTTAAGAAAAATTTAACACGTGACCATTATTTTCTTGCTGATATATGGGCCATGCATCCCAAAGTGTCTGGTGTCCTTTGTCTCCAAAAGGTTAGACAAACGGGGGTTGCTCAGAGCTACAAACAGTTAAGGCCAAGGCTTGCTGACAACCAAACGCATCTAAAGGCGGCTGGGGAAGTCCTGCTCCTCCCCAGGGTCACGACAAGGCCCGCCTCGGCAGGAGGCAGTCACAGAAGCTGCACCTTAGCCCCTCAGCGCGCCTTAAGAATGAGGAGCAGGACAAAAGGCAGAGGACGGATTTGTCACTGGCAAAGCCCACCTGCAATTCCCACGAAATAAAAATAGAATCTGAGTACGTATACCTGAAACTCAAACAACACTGTAAATCAACTATACTTCAATTAAGAAAAAAAAAAAGCTTCTGGGAATAAAATAAAGTCTAACCTTTTTTTGGTCCTTTGCGCTTGGTCTGGTTTCACTTCCTCCTAGGGGGCGACAAGCAGAGGCCTCCCAGCCGGCACTCCAGAGCTTTTAGTGCAAAATGGCGGCCGACGCTCCAGCACAGCGGCCTGTGCGCAGAAGCGCTGCGCACAGCACCTCAATTCAAGATGGGGGAGGTAGCGGGCCGTGTGCAGAGAGGCTGCACCCAGCCCTGTGAGGAGCCGGAGCAGCGCAGCCTCACTCGCCCCGCGAGAACTCCGTCCCGCCCCGCGAGAACTCCGTCCCTCCCCGCGGGCGAGAACTCTGTGAGGCGGCCCGCCGCGGCCTTAGCCTTCTCGGGAGAGCCTGTGCTCTAGAGTCAGTTCATACCTTTCCATTCTTTGATGAGAGAATAGAGCTTTCCTTTGCTTCTGAACCGAACTCAGTCTCATTTTACTGGCTTGAATGACATAGGACAGAAGAACTCTTGCTGGGGACCGACTCGGGAGAATCAGTAACAGTTCTACCTCTCCGAATAATTAATTGCTTATGTATCCTCTCTCCCACCTCTGTCCCCACCACGGCAAATACAGAATCACCCAACGACTAACCACAGGTAAATATTATTGAGTTATTAGTTCGTAAGACTAAATGGATCAATAGGGTGATAGGATTTAAAACTTAACTTTGCTTCAGAGAGTTATTCAATGATTCCCATCCTGTTGTGTGTCTCTATTTTGTGTGAATTTATTAGCTGAAATGAAGTTTATTTGAACTGAAAGGGAGAGGGTTTTTTTCTCCCAACCTCGGTTAAAACTGATTAGAATTCATGATGTGTCTAGAGATTAGGGAAAGTGATAAACTGGAGATCTGACCAGCTCTGGAAGGAATGAACTAGAATAGAGAGGGTGGTATATTAAGAATAGTTATGAATGCTCACCCTATCCTGGGTGGTGACTATACCAATAAATTATATACTAAAGGCTGGTTGTTCTCCTAAACCTCTCTGAATCTACTTTTATTAAAATATATAACCAAAATACTTGTTTGGTTTTTATTAAAATATATAACCAAAATACTTGTTAGGTTTTGGGGATAAATAGATATGATTTTCAAGGTGAACCTAAATTGGAAAAAAAAAAACAACTTAAAAATAATGTTTGAAATATTAGATATAAAAAGAATTTTATACTCTGGAAAAAAACATTAATTTTTCAAGCATACATGGAATATTAACACAAAATTTGTAAGAAAGCCTCAATATATTCAATAACATACAGATTATGGTCTGCTGATAATGCAATAAATTAAAAATCATTAGCAGGTGATTGATTTAAAACACTGCCTGGAAAATTAACAACATGCTATTAAAAGCTCCTGAGCAAAATGAGAATCGTTTTGAAGAAGTTAAACAACAATAAAAACATCCCATGTTAATATTCGGGTCAAGAAGTAATCTCTTAGTTATCCTGAGGTATATAGTTCATACAAAAAAAGATAGGATAAATTTTTTTTTCCTTTATTTTTCTTTATTTACTTGACTTCAGAATAATACATTGGATAAATACTAACAGTTCTGGTTTCTGGATGATTGAATTATGTGGGAATTTTCACTTCATTTATACTTTTATTTCTGGAATTTTTTTATATGAAAAATATCTAACCTTATATTTAGAAAAAAAAATAGAACTTTCCTTTTGAAAAAGCAGTCAGGTATTCAAGATACCTTTGCACTCAGTAAAATTCTTCTCCCCTTCTGAAGTATTAAAAGTTTTGTATATACGTTTAAAAAAAAATCTTAAGACTGCTCATGAAATCTGAAACTGAGGTCATTTCTGGGTGTTTTTTTATGAAAAAGCTTCATACTAAAGTTAAGACCTCTGTTTTATGTCATTTTCAAAAAGATAGCACCTCTTGTGCTGGGGCATTGGTTCAGTACTTACTCAGAGGAATGAACACCACTTCCTGAATCACCAATGCCTTTTTCTATAGGACCTGGATTTTCCCTAGAGGCTTCGAATCCACACACAGGCAACACTGACAATACTCAGAGATTATAAAACCTGACAAATCATGCCTCGAGGTAAAAAAAGCTTAAGGACTGAAAAATATCAAGAGGAATTAGAAGTGAAAGGTGAATGCAATTATATTCATTTATTTTATAGCTAAATTATAATAGGAGAAAACCCAAAATAGAAATTTTTTACGAATCTGAAGACTATGGTGGTAACAATTAGCAATAACATGATGTTGACCTATGTCACATTAAGAATATTCTTTGTCAATGAGACATTACATTTAATAAGTTAGTGAAGAAATAACTTTTTGGAAAATGTAATGGGGAATTTTTTTCATTTTGAATCTCAAATCTGTGCTTCAGTTTTCAGGATATTTTTATTTTAGGGACAGAGGTGTAGGCGGGTTGCTGGTACAAGTAATTTTCCTTTACCAGACTGGGCTGACACATGGAAATTGACTAACACAGTCTAGCTTCTTGATACTTTTTCTTTCCAAAAAAAAAAAAATCCTTTCTATATCATCTTGCAAAGCTTGTCTATATAATTTAGCCACAAGCACATACCAAAATATTTCTGATTCTCAAAACAATTTGATTTTAGAGAAGTATATGGGGAACAGTCGGGTCCTTAATTTTTTCTTCCAACTTTTCATTTTGAAAATGTTCAAACCTACAGAAAAGTTGCAAGAACAGTCTAATGAATACCTATTTCTATGAGCTGAATTGTGTCTCTCCAAAATTCATATGTTGAAGCCTTTACCCCTAGTACCTCAGAATATGACTGTTTTTGGAGACAGGGCTTTAAATCAGTGATTAAATGAAAAGGAAGCTGTTACGATGGACCCTAATCCAATCTGACTGCTGTCCTTATAAGAAGAGGAAATTCAGACACAGAAAGATGCTAGGGATAAGTGAGGGCAGAAGGAGTACCGTGTGAAGAGGCAGCAAGAGCACGACCATCTGTAAGCCAAGGAGACAGGCCTCAGAGGAAACCAACCCTGCTGACCCCTTGATCTTGGACCTCCAACCTCCAGAACGGTGAGAAAATAAGTTTCTGTTTAAGCCACTCACTTCATCTGTGGTATTTTATTACGGCAGCCAGCCATAGAAAATGAATACACCGATACATCTTTCATACAGATTCACTAATCGTTAACATTTGGCTACATCTGCCTGTCTATACACACACACACACACACACACTCACACACAAGCACTTTTGGTAGGGGTAGGGGAAAGGGGTGAACCCTTTGAGTTTTGCTCGCAGGTATTATCACACTTTTCCTTAAAGACTTCGGTGGGATCTCCCAAGGACCAGCATATTTTCTCATATACCACATTGACCACACTACAAATTTTACATACAGAAAATGTAAACGGTGATTCAATACATTTATCAAATATACTGTCATATTTAAATTTCCCAATTTGTCCTAATAAAGCTAGGTTGTTTGTTGTTGTTTTCACCAACCCAAAATTTAATCAAGGCACACAGGTTACCTTCAGTTACCAAGTCTCTTCAATCTGGAATAGTTACCCAACTTTTCTTAGGTCTGTTATGACATTGTCTTTTTAAATAGCAGTTGTTTTGCAGAATACCTCTTAATTTGCATTCGTACATGGTTTCTTCATAAATAGATTCATGTTAAACATTTCTGACAGGAATATCACATAGGTGATGTATATGTCACGTCAGGAAGCTTATGTCAGTTTTCCCCATTATTGAGGATCTAAAATTTGGCTGTTGAGGATATTAAAATGGGTGTCTTCGAGATCTCATCTTTAAAAAGTACTCTTTTATCTTTGTAATTAATAAGGTATCATTTGACTGATAATTTGATACTGTGTGAATATCATGCTCCTTAATCATCTTTCACTCAGTGGTTTTAGCTCATTGATGATCCTTGTCAGAATCAGTTATAATGGCGGTGGTTATAATATGGTGATTTAAAAAAATATATTAGTTGGAATTTTTCTTCAAAAAATAACTTTCCTTCTTCTTATTTTAACTTTTTTTTTTCCTGCAGTGTGGACTCATGAATGTATTTTATCCACTTTTTCTAATACTTTTCTGTCATTGCTCATTTAGGATGCTCAAATTGTCCCAAATTTCACAAGCAGGAATGCTTTCAAGTTGACTTCTATGTCCTTGTGACATGACCCTATTGGTTTTTTTTTTTTTTTAAACATCTTTATTGGAGTATAATTACTTTATAATGGTGTGTTAGTTTCTGCTTTATAACAAAGTGAATCAGTTATACACATACATATGTCCCCATATCTCTTCCCTCTTGGTGTCTCCCTCCCTCCCACCCTCCCTATCCCACCCCTCTAGGTGGTCACAAAGCACCGAGCTGATCTCCCTGTGCTATGCGGCTGCTTCCCACTAGCTCTCTATTTTACGTTTGATAGTGTATATATGTCCATGCCACTCTCTCAGTTTGTCCCAGTTTACCCTTCCCCCTCCCTATGTCCTCAAGTCCATTCTCTAGTAGGTATGTCTTTATTCCCGTCTTGCCCCTAGGTTCTTCATGACCTTTTTTTTTTTTTTTTTTTTTTAGATTCCATATATATGTGTTAGCATACGGTATTTGTTTTTCTCTTTCTGACTTACTTCACTCTGTATGACAGACTCTAAGTCCATCCACCTCACTACAAATACCTCCATTTCGTTTCTTTTTATGGCTGAGTAATATTCCACTGTATATATGTGCCACATCTTCTTTATCCATTCATCTGTTGATGGACACTTAGGTTGCTTCCATGTCCTGGCTATTGTAAATAGAGCTGCAGTGAACATTTTGGTACATGACTCTTTTTGAATGATGGTTTTCTCAGGGTATATGCCCGGTAGTGGGATTGCTGGGTCGTATGGTAGTTCTATTTTTAGTTTTTTAAGGAACCTCCATACTGTTCTCCATAGTGGCTGTATCAATTTACATTCCCACCAACAGTGCAAGAGGGTTCCCTTTTCTCCACACCCTCTCCAGCATTTATTGTTTGTAGATTTTTTGATGATGGCCATTCTGAGTCCCTATTCGTTTTTGACCACGTCTTTGTTTTCTGGCACAAGAAGATGTTTATTTAAATCAAAATACAATAAATGACAAACTTTCTCATTTTGTTATGCCTCTAAGGAGTATTTTAATCTAGAAGAGTAGCCCTTCTTTGTTTTAAAATTATATTGACATATTGAAGAGATTGGTTGAGTTGCTGTAATGTTCTACTTTCTAGATTTGTCCTTATTTCCTCGTATCATTTAACTTTATCATCTGTATTTTCTGTAATGTGGAAGTGAGATGTAATAATTTCACTAGCTACAGGGTAAGTATTTTTGGCAAGTACATTTTATAAGTTGTACTATACTTTATATTGTGTGACATTAGGAGGCATATAATATTTAGTTGCCCTACTATTAAATTTAATAGCTACCCTACTATTAAATTGAAATGTAATTCCATCATCTGTGTACACAATTAAATGTTCTTACCATTCATAAAACTCATGTTTATTTTTTATTCAAATGTGTTATTATTAGCTAATGATTGTAAATGAGATTTTACTGATTTCAGTAAATATATTTAATAGTTTCTTGAGAATACATCCTTAAACACCAGAAAATTGCAAGTAAGAATGAAGTACCGACACATTTTTAAATCAGATTCTAAAACTTTGGCATTTTCCTTTTGCCTCACCAGTTCTACGCCTAGAAATATTCTACAGACAATTGTCAAGTTCATAAATGTAATCTAGAAGGATATTCAAGACAGAAATATTTATAGTCACAAAAATGTAGGAATGGCCAAGGATTCATCAAGAGGCGACTTGCTGAATTTAATGTGGAACATTCATAATATAAGTACTATGCAGCCATTAAAGACAATTAAGAAGATCTCTGTGTATGCATGCAGAATGTTGGGCAAGATTTATTTAGTGAAGAAGGCAAGTTTCAGAACCCTATATATAGTGCAATTCCAATTATGTTTAAAAAGAAAATAATATCTGACCAAATGATTAGAGAATATCTGGAAACATACACAAGAAACTTTTACAAGAAAATGTTAGAGAACACCTTTGACAAAGTTAGACAAGGATTTCTTTCTTTTAAAAGTAACCGTTGCGAATATGGATTTATTCAGGTTAAGACCTACTTCTGACTTTACATTTATCTGGATTACTTTTTAAGAATACATGGCATAAAGTCTCTATGTTTAGGACTCCTCAAATTTTTAAGGATAAGGGACTGTCTTTTGCAGAGTTCAGTATTATTTATTTACTATAAGAAAGGCAAACAAAATGGCCTAAGTTTACATCTGAGTGGGCCAACCTTAATGTATTCCCTGGCTAATCTATCTAACCACAAACATGACTTCAAAACCAAAGATTGACCTAGGGTACCTGAATTTGTTACAGAAAAACTGAAGCCCAGAAATCAGAAATCTTAGATCAAAACACTTGGACTCCACAAAGATAAACAGCACAACAGTAACAACCAAACCAATACTGGGAACATGATAAATAGAGGGAGAATAAACAAGCTGACCACTTCAACAGAACAAATTGCACTTCCTTAGAGGAATAGTTTATACTGAATAGCCACCATCAGAAACAACAACAATTTATTACATTAGTAGCATACCTCTGGATAAATGATTTCCCAAAAAACATGAACTACATTGCATAATTTTTTTTTTTTTTTACTGGTTTATTCTACTTTGGAGATTCCCTAATTTAAGATCAGCTGTATATGATATATATACGGACTGACTAACAATTATTCAATTTCAGGAGAACACTCTTTCAGGTTTGTATATTCTCGTAGGACATGCTGTGCTTGCCTGCAGGAAAGGCTAGGTCCTTACATTTCCAAGCAATGGTTTGTCCACTTCTCTTTGGGAAACACTTAACTAAGCCATGCTCTGCTGGAAGTGAAAAGAGAACACACAAGGGCCTCTGGTGCTGCCCACAAGTAGTTTCCACTGCTCCTGATGGCTTTTGGTTTTCATGCTTGAATTCACTTCACCTTTGATTAAAGAAAATGAGATATTGTTTGTTTGTTTGCTTTTGATTTTCGTCATCTTCTTCAAATTAAGTTAAGGCTCTGTCTCACAACAGAAAGTTAACATTTATTCAAGTTAGGAACGTGGGAGTAGGCTTTTTAGGTTTGCAGATGTTCTTAAGATAAGTGGCAAAACCACCCGCATTCAAAGACTGCTATTTTGTTTATGTGGTTTTAAAACACTGATCAATTAAGTAATCTCTGGCCATCTTCAGATACGATGAGCACAGCCATCTTCCTTGTTCATAGATATTGTGGAAAGTCACCTGCCATTTCAGTAAACAAAGAATGTTGTGGCCATCAGGCCATCGGCCACTGCAGCTGCTCCCCAGCAGTGCACCCCAAGGGGATTCAGGATGGAGAAGAACAGGATACTGCCCCTAGATAGTTAGGGTGCATATCAAAGGAATAATTTAAATAAGCACAGACTCTTGTATCTTCCCTTACGTAGAAAAGCTCTAAATTCATTAACTTGAGATGTCGGACTTTTCTTTAATTAGCAGTAATCTTTTGATATTCAACTACCTGGGTTTTGTTTTTTGTTTGTTTGTTTGTTTGCAAAATCTCCTATATATCTTGGCTCCTCCCTTACCTCTTTGGACAGTTCCTCAGAGCTTTCTGAGAGTCTGTATCCGAGCCTTACATCCTCAGTAAGTCCACCAAATAAAATATAATTCTCAACTTTTAGGCTGTGCATTTTTTCTCAGTCAATACAATTCTTAGAGTTAGCAATAGACAAAAGTGTACCCTCCTTTTATGTTATATTAGCTCAACTGCATAGGCAACCCAATGCCCCCAAGCTTTCCAAGGACTGTAATGTTTAAGGACACTAATGATTCTGGCCACTTCATGGCACTTCCCCAGTTTTGCTATGCCTCTCTCCTCTCAGACTTCAGCATACAATTGGAAAGTCTCCTAACATTCCCTCCATCCATATTCATGTACCTGCTCTGTGGTTTCGTTTAATAGAAGTCATCTCCGTATCCAATCTAAACAAACATAAATACATAACAAAAATAAATACATTTCTACTTCAGCTATAAGGAGGATAATACACTTATACTTTGCTTATCTCTGTGGGCTACTTAACTGTATTCTATCATAAAGAAACTAGTCTTTGGGGGAATCCATAGAAATTATAATGGAGCAATTAGCTCAGTAAAATAAAAAGGAGTTTAATTCAATCAACCAAACAAGAAGAACTATCATGGTAAATATAGTACTAGTGTATAGTGTATGGAGTGCTATCTCTTGATACACCACAAAGCATATTCACGTTAAGGTATTTTAATGGCCTTAATTAGCTGATCTGAAAGAAATGTGTGAAATGAACATCCTAGGTCATTTCTATTTTGACCTCATAATAATCTATAGTTCTGCTTTAATTTTGTCTTCTCTTGTAGCTTTTTAACTTCTAAAAAAATACCCTCTAGCCTCAGGACACTTCCAAAATTTGCCTTTCTAAAGGGAATACCTCATTTGTTACAACTAGTGGCTGACTTTCCCTTATCTATCTGCTCTTTACCCCGCAAAATGCCCTCATTAAGTATGTTATCCTTATGAAACTCTTCTCCCTGGTTGCTTTGTCTTTCAAGTCCTTCTCTCCCCTTAATCCATTTATTGCCCTTTCTATCTTCATGGCTCCTCTTATTGATTTTATCCCAAGAGTTGCCTCTTCTTTCTGCAGGCTTGATCTTGGTCATCACATAGTTACCTCTTGTGTGAATAAAACTCTAAAAACTAAATTTCAAACCCCAACCTGTCTGCTTCCTTCTAGTCCTTGATCCTCATTCTCTGCTATTTCTAAGTCTGGAAATCATCTGGAACTGAACATATCCCAAACAGTTCAAAATTTTATTCTTCCTCCTATTCTGGAATGTCCTACCTCAAAGTGAAGAAGACTCGAATCTTTAGGATCATGATGGAGACCTTGCCCTTTAAACCGCCACACCCAAAGCTTGGATCATTCTGTTTGGGCTCTTTCTCTCTCTTTGCTGCTCTTGCTTCACCTATGCTGTCACTTTTGTTCATTCAGCTTCATAAAACCTGTTGAAAAAAACCACTGTAATAATCTTTGACCTTATCCGCCTAATTTGAGACTTTCATTCTTAAACTTGTAAATCTAGTATCCAAACTCTAGCATCCTTTATCTGATCCCTAACTTTTTAACTTTAAGATTTGGCTTTCTAATTGTTAAATGTTTACAGTAAAAATAAGTTTAAATATATAGTTTTACTTGTACTTAAAAAGAACATACATTTTAATGCCTGTGTTTTATTATAAAAACTAAAAGAGGTTTAGATTTGAAACAGAGCAAGGGCTAAAATAATTATTTTACTATTTATATATGGGGTGAAATTTTTAAAATTATATTTATTTTAGCTATATTACATTAAGCATATTTGTCCTATGAGCTTTAAAAAAATTTTATAACATGTATATGTACAATGTAAATGCCATGAACATAAGTGCTTTATCTCCAGCAATTATGAAAGTACCCAGAATTTAGTAGGTACTCATAGAATATTTTCGGGCTCAAGGATTATAAAATTCAACAGCTGCAGAAAGGTATAAAGGGAAAGTCATTTTCCCTTCTTTCCCTCCAGATAACCAGTTTCTATCCAGAGAGGCAATTACCACTTTACCAATTTCTTTTGTATTTTTCTAGCTATTATAAGCCCACCTAAGCATGTGTGCATTTATGGGATAAGCAGATGTGTGTGTGTGTGTATACACACCGTAATTATCCTTTTTTCTCCCCTCAAATGGGAGCAACTTATACACATTTCCTGTATCTTATCTTTTGCATCTACTATATTTTGCGGGTTGTTTCACATTAATTTTTGGAAAACTCTCTTCTTCATAAAGATGGCATAGGTATTCCTTGAATGAGAATGTCCTCAATTTACTTGATCAGTTATCAGTATATTTAAGGAATACAGGATACCAAGATTTTGTGATTTTAAACAATGTTGCAATAAATGTTCTTGTATGGACATCATCGCTCATATGTGCAAGTATATAGAGGATAAAATCCTAGGAGTGGAATTGCTGGATCAAAGAGTAAATGTATTTAAAATTTTAATGAATATTGTCAAATTTCCTTCCAAAGACATTATACCAATTTACACTTTCATCAACAACGGATAAGAGTACCATTTTCCTTCATGCTAGCCAACACAAAAAATGATAGCACATTGTAATGTTTATGTTCTTTCCTTTAAATGTAAATGAAATAAAACATTTCATTAATCATTCTCACATTTTAAAGACATCTGTATTTTCATTTCTATGAATTGTCAAGAACTCTACATAGTATCAACTCATTTTTACTATTTTCTACTCTACTGTAATTTCAGTCATTACATTTTCCTCACTTCCCCACCTCAGTGGCTTTGCATTTGCAATTCTCTGTTCCTGACATGACTTTTTTTTAGTATTTCCTTGAATCTTAAATCAGCATTGATACACATGTATTAATAATTCACATCTTTGACTTTTAAGATATAGCTTGAGTGTAATTTTGAGTAGAAAGTAATTTATCTTTACTATTATTAACACTCATGGAAATTAACTATATATGCATAATATACATATAAAATGTATATAACATGCATTTTTATTAAAAAAAAAGTATTTCTCCTGTAGTTTATCTTCTTAATTGGGAATCTGTGTCTGATTATTCTTTGAATTCTGCCAACATGCCAAGCACATTCCTTAATCAATGTAGGTACTCAAAAGCTGTTTAATTCATTTAGCAAACATTTATTGAGCTGCTGTTCTGGGAAAGTATCTTGGTAATCACTGGCAATAGAATTTACAGTCGCAATCCTTGCCCTTAGAGATCCCAGTTAATGATGAAGATAAACATGGAGATAAATAACTTTAATAGGTGCGATTGAGACATGCAAAGAAGAGAAATGATAGACATCAAGTGATTATCTCAGCATTTTCCAAAGATTGAGTCAAGTAGCACCTTCTCATGATGATTGTCATTGATCACCAGCAACACTTTTTATTAGATAATGATTTATTGCAGAAAATATATTACAAAAACTAATAACTTTGTGGATATTAATTTAGCATGAGGTTACAGTTGACACTTAATTTTAAGAAGTCAGTCATTGTAAAGAAAAATATTAAGTAAATAAGAGTTTAGACAGAACATAGCTATTGCGATAATAGTGAAGCGGAGATAAGGATGACTGAAGTTTGGCGATTGTTGATCTGTCACGTGCCAACCAGGTACACACTGTATTGGTAGTGATAATTGTAATTAAATATTAGAATAGCTTCCCTTTTTTGAGGGTTTTCTTTGTATCAAGCATTATGTACTTTATGGTACCCACCTAATGGTCGAAATATCCCAAAGAGACGTGTATTTTCTTGAAATAGAAGTTGAGAAAAGTTAATTAAGTGGCACCCACAACTAAAAGTATACTTTTTAATTGCTATACAATTGTACCTACTAGGTGCCAGGTATTGGAGGAAATGATACTGACCTCACAAATTTTGAATTCAGTTGGGGAAAACAAATATTAGATGAATAAATGCCATTTATGAGAGGTGCTATGAAAGGGTATTATGAATGCTTAAGGCAGAAGGATACTTAGGGGTGGGAGGTAAGGTCAGAGAAGACTTCCTTCAGGAAGTGAGGTTAAATTTTGCTCTGACGAATGAATAGGAGTTACTGGGCTCTGCACAAAGTGAACTTCAAGTGGAAGTTCCTGAGGAAAGACATGAAAGAAGGCCAGTATGGTTGGGTATAAAGAACTTCATAGTCTTACAAACAATGATAAGAGAGTGCCTGTTTCCACAGCCCTGAAAGAGTAGGCTGTCAAATTTTTGGATTTTTGCCAATCTCATGGGTAAGGAGTGGTATGTCAAGATAGATTTATTTCACAAAGCCTTGGCTGTTACTTTATTGCACAGTTAAGGCAGGCTCTTATTAAGAAGACATATTTGTAATACATGTTTTGATATACTAGACAATCACTGTTCTAAAGATTAAATAAGAGGATCCATTCTATGTAAATTGTTTAGCCCAGAATTCTCAATACATATAAACTTAAAAGTTTTTCTGGAAGTTGCTTTCATCACTTTGCTCAAAATATATTTCAGAAATCTTTTCCTTACTTCCATCCATCCATCCTTCTCCTATTTAACAATCACATAAAGTTTCATAATTTATTTAGACATTCCCCTACTGACATTTTCCCTTCTTACAACAATGTTAAAATGAATGCCTTGTAATCCATATTTGTACACCTGTCCAATTACTTCCATGGGTTAAGTCCTAGAAGTGGACTTGCTGGATCAAAACCAATGCATTTCAATCGATTTTTTTCCCAGGGTTCCCCATAAAGAGGTTGTACTCACATACACCATCTCCAAGCAATTATGAGAGTGTCTGTTTCCCCATAACCTTGGCAAAAAGGTGCTATAAATATTTGCACATGTAAAAAAGAATTCTTTCCTTAATGCCTGAATTTGTATTTCATGCATTATTAGTGAGGGTAAAAGCATATTTTCTGTCTACTTTATCTCTGCCATTGTGAAATACCTTTTCATGTTCTTACTTTTCTGTTGGACTCTTTGTCTTTTATTTATTGATTTGTTGGAGCTCTTTATATTAAGACTATTAATACTTTGCCATATATGTTGCAGAACATTTTCCCTAGTTCGCCATTTGTCTCTAACTTTATGTAGTTTTGAATATATCAACCTTTATTTTATGGTATCTAGGATTTATGTCTTGCTTAAGAAAGCCTTTCCTAGTCCAAAATTATAAAGCTATTTTTTTCTGTAGTCTCTTTTACAGTGTTGGATTAATTTGTTTGCACTTGCCCTTAATCCATTTGGAATTTATTACTGAGTTTGATGTAAAGTTATATGTTTTATTCCTAAAGGCAGAGCCAACTGTCCCAAACTGTTTACTGAATAATTTATTGTCTATAGCTGGTTGGAAGTCCCCATCTCATTATTTTTTCTTTTGGATACTTTTTATTGGCTCTTTTCACACATTTATTATTCCATATACACTTTAGAACCATTTGTTGTGTTCCATGAAAATCCTAAAGGGACTATATTTGGAATCACTTTAGAAATTAGGTGAGAATTGGCATTTGTATGATACAAAATGTTCCATTGAGAAGCATAGTGTATCTTCCCACTTTTAAGCTCTTTAAGTAAACTTCATTATTAACTTTTCCATAAATAAGTCTTTCCCATTTCTTGTTAATGCCTAGGTATTTTATAATTCTGAGGGTTTTTTCTCTCAATGAATGAGATTATTTTTTCCTTTCCATTATTTTCCTTAGTTATTGCTAATGTTACATCTACAAAATGCTATGGATCTTTGTATGCATGCATGTGTACACACACACATCATGCAACAAATAATAAAACTCAAAGATGTGAGATGTACATAAAATTTTGGATGCATTATTTTATTTGCACATGTTTCAGAACTCTATGGTCCAGCAACTGCACTTCTAAACATCTACCCAAGTGAAATCAATGCATGTGTCTACAAAAAAATGTGCACAAGAACATTTATAGCAGTTTTGTTCACAATAGCTAAAAACTGGAAATAATCCGAATGTCCGCCAACGGGAGAATAGATAAAAAATGTGATTTGTTTTTACCATGGGGTGCTACAGAGAAATGCCAACAATAATAAAACAACTACCAATACAAGAAACAGCATGGAAAATCTCATGACCAGTATTTTATCATTTCATTCATACTACATTCAGGAACAGGCAAAACTAATTGTGTAATAGAAGTTAGCAGAGTCATTACTTTGGGGGAGGTTAGGTATTGTCTAGGAAGCTGCACTAGCTGATCTTGGGGTATGTCAGAAACCTGAATCTGAACCTTAGGTGGTAGTATCACTGGTACATAAATGTGTAAAAGTTAATGGAGCTCTACACTTAAGTTTGGGTTACTCAACGTAAATTTTAACTAATTAAAAAAGAAAATAGCATCCTAATTGGCTTGTGCATATCCAGTCATTAAAATAAAAGTAAAAAAAAAGTCAAAATGAAAACAAACAAATCCCCCAAATAAATAACCGAATAAACAAAAACAGACAAAAAAGAGAAAGTAATTGTCTGAACTGTCTCAAAAATCGACTCTTGACTATAAGATTCATTCTATGAGCCCATGCTTTGATCTGCTTTATCTGGATAGCCCCCAGTATCCAAGGCAGCATATTCCCAGAGGATCTTGCCTCCTACACCTGCTGTTCCTGATGTATCCTATATTTCTCTTCATGACATTTCTATCTCCCAGTCCCCCAAGCTAAAACTTAGAGCATCATGTTTTTTTTTGTTTGTTTGTTTGTTTAAAATTTTATTTATTTATTTATTTATGGCTGTGTTGGGTCTTCGTTTCTGTGTGAGGGCTTTCTCCTGTTGTGGCAAGCGGGGGCCACTCTTCATTGCGGTGCGCGGGCCTCTCACTATCGCGGCCTCTCTTGTTGCAGAGCACAGGCTCCAGACGCGCGGGCTCATTAATCGTGGCTCACAGGCCCAGTTGCTCCGCGGCATGTGGGATCTTCCCAGACCAGGGCTCGCCCGTGTCCCCTGCATTGGCAGGCAGATTCTCAACCACTGCGCCACCAGGGAAGCCCGAGCATCATGTTTTACACCCTATAATAACTGAACATCATCTCACATCAATCTCCTTTTCCCTGCTTACTAACGCCATCTTCAAATGGACTACAGAACTAGCCTTCTGATTCTTCCCACCCATTCTCTGGCCCCAGTGTATTGGTATTTTGCGAAATACTCTCAGTTTAATTTTTTAAAACAGTGCTTTCTGCGATGATGGAAATATTCTGTAGCTGCACAGCTGTCCAATGGGGGGGGCCACTGGCCGCAAGTATTAGGTACTTGAAATGTGGCCAGTTTGGCTGAAGAACTGAATTTTTAGTTTCATTTCATTTTAATTAATTTTAATTTATATAGCCACATATGGCTATAGCTAGTGTGTTGAACAGTGTAGTTCTAGAAGCACAGCTCTAAGCTGTGTCTCTCTACAGATGGGTCTACACTTTACACATCACTGACTGGGGGCCTGGGCAGGTCCTGAACCCATATTCGTTCAGTGGTTCCTCCTCATCAAACCTAAACAAGTTGTTTTGCAAAATTGACTTTTCCTAGCTAGATTTGTTCTTTTAACATGAATCAAGATACTTGATTAGAAATGCTTTTTAAATGCAAGATCTTTTCTCATCACTGACCATAAATGCTAGATTATTTTTAAGTGGTCTGACTCTGTTCTGCAGGTATTCGAAAAGTTTCCAATCTCTATTTCCTTATCACTTCTACTTGAAAAGCACTTTGCCAGAGTCTTCATCCCAAATAACAGAACTATGTGTGACTGAAACCAGGTTGTATTGCCTATCATATATACAGATAAGAAAAATTATAAACAACTTAACATCCAGTCAAAACTCGGGTAATTCATTTATGGTAAACTGATAGAATGGAGCTATACAGCTATTAAAGTGATTTAGATTTATATTGACACAGAAAGATATTTAGACATTATAATATGAAATCAGCCAGGTATAAAATATTAAGTATCCTAACCCTAATTTATTTTTAAGATAAAAATATGTATACATTCATAAAGGAATAAACTGAAAGGAAATACGTTAAAATGTTAACAACATTGGTTTATCTCCAGGTGGTAGAATTTGATGTAGTCAATCCAAATTGTCTATATTAACTGGCGTTAACACTCTTTAAAAATGAAAACAGCACATTCAGATCCAGCAGGATTCTTCTAGATGTTCTGCGTTAGTAACTGTTTTCTGCAAAATCCATAGCTACAGCATCCGGTAAACTGAAAATCCCAAGGTTAGATTTTTAATTATTCAACAAAGGCCTCTACTGATACCCATTTTCTGAAAAAGGGAAAATGTAAGATTTCAAATATGGCCCTAAACAATATCAAGTGTAAATCTATGTTGGGAATGGTATTCCAAGGAATGATTACCAATTCTAAAATTCAGAAAAGGGTCTGTGCAGAGATACCAGTTGAAAAGAGGAAAAGAAAACTAATCATAAAAAGGGGATTAAAAAAATTAATGTTCACAGTGGAGAGGGTTGCCCTAAACATAGTACAAAACAGAGAAAATATAGAAGATTCAGCTACATGGCAAAAACTACAAAAAGCAACATAAAAACAAACAAAACTGGGAGACATCTGCAACTAATATCACAAAAGAGTAACTTCCTTAATAGGTAACTTTTATAAATCAAAAAAACCCCAGAAAAACACAAAAAACCGGGGGAATTCCCTGGCGGTCCAGTGGTTAGAACTCTATGCTTTCACTGCTGAGGGCCTAGGTTCAATCCCTGGTCAGGGAACTAATATCTCAAGTCGCATAGCGCGGCCGAAGAAAAAAAACCAAAAACCAAAAAACAGACAACAAAAATATACACAAGATATAAATGCAAAATTAAAAATATTCGTTATTTTGGAGAGGGAGGAAGAGAGAAACAATTAGGGAGAAGTAGCTTCTAAGATACTAGAAAGCCTCTAAGATACTTTGTAATAATATATAATGTAATATATACATTCTTGCTTTAAACTAGATGATGGGTTCACGGGTGTTTTATTATTCTTTAGTCACTCTCTCTGTGTAGATATATGTGTGTGTATATACATACATATATGTATATGTGTGTGTGTATGTATGAAGCAAGACCCACAGAGATCCTGTTGGCAACTGTGAGGATGTCCTCTGCTAGTGATGGCATCCACCCAACACACACACACGCATCCCTGGCCTCCAGTGTTCCCCAGGAGGCCAGCAGACCCCCAGCCTCTTCTGTGGGTCCTTCAGCTCCTGAGCCCAGCAGTCAGGTGCCCCCGTTTGTGGAGTACATCAGAAAACTCAGTTATCATTTACATGTTTAAAAGGACACATGGTTGTAGAATCTATTTGTAATAAAGGTTTATCGATTTGTAGAAAAAATATATATATACACACAGCACACTTATGCATATCTATATACACATACATATGTACATTTCTAAAAAAAAATAAATGCATTAAGAAGGTTTGATTATACTGAGTCAAAGGGAAAGAGACAATTGTGAGTGAAAGTGTATGTTGGTATTCCTGTGGAGAATTATGACATATATAAAAATTATAAGACACTTATTCTTGATTCTACTATGAATTTCCCTCTAAAATATAATTAAACATGTATTATATGAAATGACGTTATACAAGGCTATTTGCTGTAACATATGTGTTACAGTAAAATTCTGCAAACAGATAAAGAGAATTCCATGATGTATTATTTTGTGAAAAAACATGTGGAAAAGTACTGTAATTAGTTTGTTAAAAAGAAATATATACATGTTTGTATATTTACAGACTCTCCGGAGAGGGATACTTGGTTGGATGATGAGTAGATGTAGGGAAATGTATTATCTACTCAAAAAATAAATTTTAAAAACAAGTTGCCTTATAATTTAGTCATCAAAGCAAATAAAGTGCATTTATAATTATACATAGTATGATTCCAGTTACACAAATTAAAACCTCAATAGAGGAAGGGGAATTGCAAGAAATACTCTATATCAAATTAATTACAGTTGTATTTGTGTGATGGAGCTGGAGGGGGTCGTTCATATTTCTCCATTTTCATGACGGCTCAGACACTTAACAACACAAACCTTCAGTGTTTTCCATGAGCTATCATAAGGAGTTGCTCCTGACAAAATTTGAAGGAAGATAGTATATTAGTTCCTTCCTTCTGTGTAAGGAAAACATTCAGTTACTGTCTCAGGCCATTCAACAAAGACCAGAGTCCTAGTTCATAGCATATTAGTGTATCAACAAATCAGCTTACTGGAACCATACAATTCTGTCCCAAACCCTCTTTGGGAGAACAGAATAGATGCAAACTTCTCCAGTGAATTGCTTTCTTCCTTGGACGGAGAAGGTGTTAGAACTGTTCTTTTAGTTGACACTGGGACCTAGACTAGTTCATAACCCCGCCTTCTGAGAATACCATTAATGTGGCCCTTCAAGGATGACACAGAGTTACTTGATTTTGCCAAATCAAAATCAGAGCCTGATTTTAAAAGATTTACACTCAAGCCCTTCCCTGGTGGTTTCCCTACTGCTTATCATCCAGAAGGAAAACTAGGGTCAAGAACCTCCCAAAGACAAATTATGCCTTGGGGAAGCCTTGAGAAAACCGCCTTTTACGAAACACTGGCCATACTGAAACCCCACAGTTTCATTTTTCTATAGTCACGTGAGAAAATCAGGAGGGTTCTTTTCTTTTTTCTGATACTAGGTAATGTCCATAAGGTCATCTCAACTCCTCAGAATGAAGTCATCATTTCCACCATTTGGAATTTGCTTCACAACACTTGCTATTTCTGCCTTTTTGGTGGGATAACCTCAGGTGTTCCAAGAGTAAATGGAAGGTCTCAGTGCCTCAGGCCATCCTGATCTCAGCTTCCTGCAGTAAGGTTATTTCTCAAGACTATTCTTTGGTTGCACTCTGCCACTAGGACACTCTTCCTAAAAGAATCTCGAAGCTCCTCATAGGGGTCAAAAGCTAGCAGAACTAGCAGACCAACTTTTTTTCTTCTCGGTTGTTAGAATTTTATTTGAATGATTTCATATACTGATTCCTATTTCTCTTGGAAAATAGTGGGAAGATCTGGCAGAAACAGATGTTTCCATCTAGCAACATTTTCTTGGAGTGGAAAGGCTCTCTAGATCACCCTCGTTAGCTCTGCCCTGCTTCATTCCTTTCCTTCTTACACCTGCAGGATTTCAATCCACTGGTCTAAATCTGTGCTACTCTGTAAGATCTGTAGATATGCACCAACAGCATCTGCATTCAGAAATGCAGAATTTCAGGCCCATATTCCTCTCTGCTTAATCGGAGTCTGCATTTTAACGAGAGCCCTAGATGATTTCATAGCTCATTAACATTCGAGAGGCCCTAATCACTTCCTGTCTTACCTTTACTCACCACCTACTAATGAGCAATTTTACATTCCAGCAATACTGAACTCCTTGTAATTTTCCTACTCAAAACAGCTACTTTTCTTCTCCTTGACTTTATGGTGCTATTCTTTTTGCCTAGATGACCTTCTCTTAGTCGCCCACATGCCCTAGATAACTCAAACTCATCTTTAAATTTCTGCTTAGAGGCCACTTGGCCCCCTCTAAGATTTTTCAGCAACGCGCCTCACTCCAACTGTAATGAGGTAAAGCATTCCTCCTCTGTGTTCTGCTAATGCTTGGTTTATGACTCTTCAAGATTTTAGCTTTCTAGTTATGTGGCTGTCTAGACTGTGAACTTCTTGTGAGCTCAGTGAGTATTTTATTCATTTTTCTAGCACTAAGGCCTATAACTGGGTTGAGTGATGGCCCTCAAAAAGGTATGCTGATGCTTTAATTCCCAGAACCTGTGACTGTGACCATTTGGTAAAAGAGTCCTTGCAGATGTAATTAGCTTAAGAATCTTGGGGTGAGATTAATCTAGGCAATTCTGTGGGCAGTAAATCCGATGGCAAGTGTCCTTATCTGAGACACAGAGAATGAGGAGGAGAAAAAGGCCATTTGAAGATGGAGGCAGGGACTGGAGTGATGCAGCCATGAGGCAAGGAACATCTGGATCTATCAGAAGCTGGAAGAGGCAGGGACAGATTTTTCCCTAGAGCCTTCAGAGGAAATACATCCCTACCAAAATGTAAATTTCAGACTTCTGGCCTCCAGAACTGTGAGTGAAGAACTTTGTTGTTTTAAGTCAGTCAGTTTGCAATAATCTATCATAGCAGGTAGTCCTAGGAAACTAAGAAAGTGCCTAATATATAATTTGGCAGTTGTCTAATTGCTAACAACAGTTGCCAATACTGAGCACCTACTAGCTACCAGCACTTTTTCAGGTATTTGTCAAATGTTTTTCCCCCCAAGTTTTTATTTATTTATTTATTTATTTATTTATTTATTTTAATTTTATTTTATTTTTTGGCTGCTTTGGGTCTTCGTTGCTGCGTGAGGGCTTTCTCTAGTTGCGGCAAGCGGGGGCTACTCTTCATTGTGGTGCACGAGCTTCTCATTGCGGTGGCTTCTCTTGTTGTGGAGCATGGGCTTTAGGCACGTGGGCTTCCGTAGTTGCAGCACATGAACTCAGTAGTTGTGACGCACGGGCTTAGTTGCTCCGCGGCATGTGAGATCTTCCCAGACCAGGGATCGAACCCGTGTCCCCTGCATTGGCAGGTGGATTATTAACCAGGTAAGATTCTCCACCAGGGAAGTCCTGTCAGATGTTTTGAAAGTTAAACTGGAGGATGAGGGGAAAGGTGGTTTGGGAAAAGCATAAGCAGATATACAACGAATGAGCTGAGAGGATGAGAATCTTATCACCTGAATTCTCATTTAAATGATTTGACTACAAATGAAGGTTTTAATAATCAGATGAGCAAGATGATCCACCCGTGGGAGTTCATCAGCTTTTTCCACCAGCCAGCCAGTTTGCAAGGGCTCAAGAAATTCTGAAGACAATAATATAGCTAAGGAAAAAGAGGAACAAGTAGAGGGCAGATGGGTCAGAGTATAAGAGTTAAAGAATACCAAAACCTAATTGAGCACAGTTTCCAAACACATGGAAACTTAAAAGCCTTTATGTTTCTCATAACTTTTTTTTGGTCTCATAACCTTAGAGGGCTTATAGGAAATGGTATTCCTTATAGCAAATGAATATCTAAGTTCAACAATTCTTTGATTTTTTTTCCTGAAAAATTAATTATAAAATGAAATACTTTCTTAAGAGTAGCACACATAGGCAGTGGTGTGCTGGTCAGTGTTTAGCAGCCAGCCGGAAGTGTGGAGCCCTAATTTGAGCACTCACTGATTTCTGTGGTGTAAATACATCCATCATGACTGATCTCAAGGTATGAATATGATGTCAACTGGCTGTCATAATTCCTGAAAATTTAATAATTGGCTCACAGGCTCTAGCAGATCAATGAGTTGGAGGAACTAACACAAGAGTCATCAGAGGTTCAGATCAAAGGAGACGCCCACTGACTTGAAGTGGTGAGAAACAGGAGACTGGATAATGGCTTTCAGACAAATTTAACTAACTATCTGAGTGACACAGGAAAAAAAAAGTAGCATCTCTAAAGTGGTCCCATTTTTTTTTATGACACTGTATCTCTCTACCCACCCGCAGATACAGAGAAATACTCACACTAAGTTGCTTTATTTCTGGACATGAAATGTACAGAAATGTACCAGTTAAGGTAAGGGGAAGTCTCTTGGAGACTACTAGGAAAAATTTTCTTGTCTAAGAAATGAGAAATGAGAACTAAAACCAACATAGTGGCCTACTAAGACCAAACAAAGATAATTTAGCAACTGGTTTTAGGCAGTTTACTCCTGAAAGATAAGACTATGAACCACCTAACACAGCTTGATTAGCAAGAACTGCAGCATGCCCACCAATACTCGTTAGGTACCTCGCCTGCTGGGATGACCAGCGCATGCTATGATGTCATAACCATGGCCCAACCTCTATCAGTTCTCTGCCTTGCAAAACACACCTTGGAAATTACATGACTCAGGTCCTAAAACCATGCAATATTCTTCACTAGCGTCCCCATTTGAGACCCTACTTAGAGCCTCTTGAATTCCATTTTCTAATATCAATATTGATGAGTGCAAAGCCATTCTGATAATGGATTATACATCTGTGCCCTATTTTTTCTCCTTTTGGAAGTTGTTAGCATCTTCTCTTTATCCCTGATACTCTGTATTGGTGTGGATGTTTTCATTCACCACTCTGGCATATAAGGGACCCTTTTAATGCAAAATCCATCAATTTAAAATTTGTTTGAAATTTTCCTCCCCTCCCCCCTCACTTTCTGTTCTCTCTTTGGAAATCCCATTGGTTAGATGGCAAAGTTCCTGGATTAGATAGATATAAATAGGTTGATTTACCTTTGCTTTTTCAGCTATTTTTCATCTTCTTGCTCTCTTCTCGGATTTTTTCTTCTTCCAGCTTTTTAACTGAATTTCACTACTGCTGTTTTTTATATTGCTAAGTTCTTTCATTTTTTTTTTAAATACATACACAGTATTTCTAGAATCTTTTCATCTCTCTGAGGATATTTAATGATAGTTTTGAGGTTTTCCTTTAAATTCCACTTCTTACTGTTGGTCTTTATCTTTCGTTTTCCAGATATGTCTTAAATATCATTTGTTGTCCATTTAATGGTGATTGGGAAACTATGTGGGACGCCGAATACCAGGTCTTTTCCCTTAAGCAACTTTGCTCTTGGTTCAATGTTCTGTCTTGGGGCAATAGATAAACCTGATTGCCAGTATTCGAGAAGCCAGGTGGGTAGGGACCTGGGTCTCACTCTTCAATATGCAGGACCTAACTTATTTTCTCTTTCCAGTATGGTTATCTCACCATCAACCAAACATTAAGAAAAAGGCCGTTTTTATTTATTTATTTATTTATTTATGCAATTTATTTTTAACAAGAAGTCCATTTACCAAATATTTAATGAGTGGCTACTGTGGGACATTCACAGTATTTAAGGAGAGATACACTGGTAAATAAAGATACCGTTTCCAAAGGAAAAATGTATTCTTTAAGTATACTCTATGAAAGTATGCCTGCATTGTCAAACAAAAAGAATAAGCCACTAACCTTGTACTGGGGGAACAAAACCCATCATGTTCTCAACTAGCCAATATATATATATATATATATATATATATATATATATATATATATATTTTTTTTTTTTTTTTTTTTTTTTTTTTTTTGCCAATATATATTTTTTGACACAGTGATATTAGGTAGCATCTTCTCTTGGACCTAGTTTTTAAAATGATAGACTTTTGATCCTCGTGTAAGAACTCTCATTTAGAGAAATGTCCCAAGGAGAGGAACTGCAAATGCTTCAAGGCTGAGAAACCATTAACTAAAACAGGGCTCTCAAGAATTTGGATTTTGATACTTATGGGAAAGCCAGGGGGAATTTCCCAGAGTAACCTTCATAGGCTTATGGGGAAATGGCTCTTGGGATTTTTAATTAGTACACAATCTTAACCTGTAATGGTATTTTTTTTAATTAATTAATTAAAAAAAAATTTTTTTGGCTGCGTTGGGTCTATCGTTGCTGTGCACGGGCTTTCTCTAGTTGCGTCAAGTGGGGGCTACTCTTCCTTGCGGTGCGCGGGCTTCTCGCGGCAGTGGCTTCTCTTGTTGCGGAGCACGGGCTCTAGGCGTGTGGGCTTCAGTAGCTGTGGCTCGCAGGCTCTAGAGCACAGGCTTAGCAGTTGTGGCACACGGGCTTAGTTGCTCCGCGGCATGTGGGCTCCTCCTGGACCAGGACTCGAACCTGTGTCCCCTGCATTGGCAGGTGGATTCTTAACCACTGTGCCACCAGGGAAGCCCCTGTAATGGTCTGTTTTTATCTGAGTAGCTATAGCCTCTGTTTAGCAGACACTTTATGTGACCTTTGCCCCTAAGGCCAGAATTACTATATTCCATCCATGCAAGAATAAAATGCTGTACATGTGTAAACAAAGATCATCTGTTCTTGATGACTGAAAAGGCTTAACTCCTTCTCAGTGGATTCTCTTCTATTTGAAGCAAGTGAGTCAGGCCATGCCTTCATCTCCTCTGGATACATTTCAAGCTTTATACCTGAGCTAGAAAACTAGTCTGCTCTTGGATCAGAATACACTGAGTTCTGATTTTTAAAATCATGTATTCAGAGACATACTTGGTAAAACTTGGTCACTGGATCATGATGAAATGACACTTAGAGAAGTCTACTTCATTAGGAGCTGTCATCTTTACAAAAAATAAAAACAAGCAAACGAACAGAAAATAATTCTTAGAGTTCCTTTAGACAAAATTGTACTCCAAAGCTCTAAAGTCAGACTCTCATCCACTCATTGATGTCAGGGATCTGTGTTTTGTTTTCTCATGTCAAATACCTAGCATACAGGTATCACTTAATAAATATTTGTTGGTTGTCTTGTTCACCATTCATTCAAAGCCCTCGCCATGACGTAGTTTACATTTCCGGAGAGGGAAGACAGATAAGTTAAATAATATTAATTCAGGTAATGATCGATGCTATAAAGGAAATAATGTAGAGTAAGAGGTAAGAGAATGAAAGAGGATTAGATAATGTTCAGGGGAGGTTCTTCTTTGTGGAGGGTAGACAGAGGAAGGCAAGAATGAAAGCTACACTTAGGAGGCTACCATGCAGTCTAAGCAAGAAAGAGTTTAGACTAGTATGGTAAGAGGGAAGATAGTAAAAAGTTTGAGTTGGGATATATTGAAGGTAGAGTTAACGGTACTTGCTGATAGACTGAACACAGAATGGGAGCAAAATAAAGGTGTCAATGATTTCCAAAGTAAATTGAGACAAAGTGAACCTGTGAAGCTCACGTAAAACATGGGATGCCACAGAGGTTGGCACATTTGGGAATGTAGTTGGCTCTGACTGGGGGTGGGGAAGACATTTTTTAAAAATTTTATTTATTTATTTATTTATCTTTGGCTGCGTTGGGTCTTCACTGCTGCGCACAGGCTTTCTCTAGTTGTGTTGAGCGGGGGCTACTCTTCGTTGCGGTGCGCGGGCTTCTCATTGCGGTGGCTTCTCTTGTTGTGGAGCATGGGCTCTAGGCGCGTGGGCTTCAGTAGCTGTGGCACGTGGGCTCAGTAGTTGTGGCTCGCAGGCTCTAGAGTGCAGGCTCAGTAGTTGTGGCGCATGGGCTTAGTTGCTCCACAGCATGTAGGATCTTCCCAGACCAGGGATTGAACCCGTGTCCCCTGCATTGGCAGATGGATTAACCACTTAATTAACCACTGCACCACCAGGGAAGTCCCGGTGAAGACATGTGATGGATATTCACATGTATTTTTTGTAAGTTTTTGAAAAGAGGCTGGTATGTCACACACCTCCTCCAGTTCCTCAAATCACTCTAGACCCAGGAAACTAGTATTCCTGCCTTTCCCTCCATAACAAGCCATTAAGTCCATGATGAAGATTAAGGATAGTATATTCTCAGAGGAAATTCACATTTATAGTCCCTGGACTAAAATTCACTCATGTTTGAAGTTCTGAATCTCAACATCAAACATAGGAATAGCTTTTAGCTTTAGAAATGTCACAGGCCACACAAAGAGTTAGGGAGACTGCAGCCAGTACCCTTAGACCACTCCCTTTTTCAAATAGAAAACCCACCAGCATCTGGAATCACCACATAGTTCTCCTATCTGAAATAAGAAACACAAATACAGGGTAATCTTTAGCTGATTTCATTAGGATGAACACAAAGCTCATTAGAAGTACTCATTTAGGGAAAAAAAAGCTTACTCACATAAGGTTTCAAAATAGTATACAAATACATAAATACATTTCATGAAAATAATTTTACATTGTCTCCATTGACTGCTTCTTTTGAGAAATGTGAATTTCACTTTCATCTTTACTAGGCCTCAACTTCCCTCACCTTCCCCTCCAGTCAACCTCAGATCTCACTGAATAACTTCAGGGATATACAATCTGGGTGGAAAGAAATGAATAGCTTCATTTTTCAAGAGTTTGTATCACTATTTGGTGGTTTTTTAGCATATTTTTGATTCAGTAAAATAAAAAACATCTATCTCTTAGAAGAATCAAATGAGGTAATGCATATAAAGCATTTGGAAGCTTATTTTGAAGATAGTATATGTACAAACTTACATTTATTATGTAATATTTAAATTCAACAACGCTTTTGTCACCCTACCACATTCATTTACTGCTGCAGATAATTCCTCTCACTTGGGGGTAAGTTTCTAATCTCATACTTGTCTCTCTTCAAGGCAAATGTCCCATTCTGTTGTATACTTTCCAATTTGTCAGGACAGCTAAAACGCAAGCTTCTCCAATTTTTTCCATTCCCCATCCATGTGCTTTTTAACTTCAGTTTACCACTGGCATTTATCACATTCTAATCAGGGACTTCAAAAAATCAAAGTTTCAAATCACTTGCCCATTCTCCATGAATTCATTATCTCCTCTATCCGAATTCCTTTTCTTTATCCAAAATCAAAAAAATTAATGGCAGTGAGGCCACTTACCGTTTCTTCTTTTAGCCCCCAGATTATTTCAGGCAGACTGTCCTGACTCTCAGGGGAAGGTAGCAGGTCTAGATTGGTATGGGCTTAATTCTTAACCCAGAAATGTGTTAGTAGTTCAGCTATAAGAATCTCTGAAGTGTTCTAGAAAGGTGTAAAGAAGTCATTTCGAGTTACAACTACAGAATGGAACTGGATTTTTTTACTTAAGTGTTTTGCCCAAGGTACATTTATCATATGCAAAGTGTTCTAAGGGTAGAGATGTGTCCCCAGTGTGGTGGGGTAATCCTACATGTTCTAAAACACTGGAGGCTCCTCCAATGGCCTGAGAGTTCCTAGGTCTTACTTAGCCCAGTTATCCAAGACATACAGTTTCTTAAAGTGACTTCCAATTATACCTTACCCAATCAACAATCTTCTAAGACAGCAGGCTGACTGGCAGCCCCAGTCATACGAACCACACATGCTTACTCATTACTAAAGAAGGCATCCAAGGCTCACCTTAATCTCTGACCTAAAAGCCCACCTCCCCAGCACTATCACCACACATCTTAACCTTTTAAGACTTAAAATTACAAGCCACACAAAAGGCTGGAGTCACTGACCAAACCAGTTGTTCTCTGTTTGCGTTTACTAACTTTCTTCTTAATCTTGGCTCCATGTTGTAAATCGCCCATGGAGTTTCGGAAAAGTGATTCCTGGATTCCAGTCCCAGAGATCTTGATGTAATTAGTGTGGGGGGGGGTAAAGGGTGATGGGGGTAAGGGGTGATGATTTAAAAAAACATTCTCAGGTGCTTACAGGATACACAGAATCTGCAGACCTGCTGCTGTACGTGAAAAACTCTTTTCATACTAACCCGTCTGCTATGGGTTAAATTGTATCGTCCCCCACCACCCCCCATGTCCCCCCAAGAGTCCTAACTCCCCGTACCTCAGATGTAACCTCATCTGGAAATAGGGTCACTATTAAGTTACAATGAACCCATACTGTAGGGTGGGCCCTGAACCCAATGTGACTGATGCCCTTATTTATTTTAAAAAGGCCATGTATAGAGACAGAGACACAGGGAGGACACCAAGTGAAGACAGAAGCAGAGAAGGGAGTGATGTATCGATTAGACAAAGAACAAAGATTTCCAGCAAACCACCAGAAGCTAGGAGAGAGGCATGCGACCGTCTTCAGAAGGAAACGGCCCTGCCAACACCTTCATTTCTACCCTTCAGAACTATGAAAAAAGGCATTTCTGTTGCTTAAGCCACCCAGTTTGTGCTATGTCATTATGGCTGCCCTAACAAACTAAACCACCAGTTCACCTGAATTTATTTACTGACCTTTTCATTTTGACATGGGTGCACCTCCCTTCCGAGACTTTAACCAATAACCATCACCCACCCAGCTCCATAATATACAACACTACTTACTGCTTTTTCCTCACTTTCAATATGTATTTGAGAATTTATGTGCTAAGGACTGTTTAACACAAGATAAAAGAATGAACAGAAACAAGCACAGTCCTTACTCTCATGGAATTTAGTCTAGTGGGAAAGGCAATCAAAGAATCGTCCAAATAAATATAAAATTGCAACTGTGCTTTGCATAAAAGAAGCTGTAACTGGTGCAGTGATGTCCCAGGATTCTCCCTCGTTAAGTTTGTCAAGGAAGGCTGCTTTGAGGAGCAACACTTAAGCTAAGATCTGAATTAGCGAAAAAGGGGAGAGTGGTGACTGAAGTCAGGGAAGTGTATGTGCAAAGTCTCTGTGACTGGTGGAAGTATACACTAGGCATCCATTTATTCAGAGGGTCAGTAGGCTGTGCTAAAGTATTATTTTCAAAGGCTGAAATTCATGATCCTCATACAAATATTGACAGTGATATGTCAAAGATTTTGCTCAACTCAGTAATTAGTTAGGGAACCAGTTAGAGAGTAAAGTTTGTTGCAAGAGAAATGAGAAGCAGTTTAAATAAAATTGCTTAGGGTAGATCCAAAACTGGTTAATACTCTACATGGTAATAAAACCAAAACCTTTAAGGATTTCTTTTCTACCAGATAATTCTTCGAGTTAACATGTAACTTCAGTGTCTGCATTCTCATCAGCTGGTAACTACCAAAGTCAATCGCAGATGCATTTTCCTAAATAATTTAAATAATCTTTGTGTGTTGGTTAGACAATGTCTCAGACTGACATTGGTAGGACATGCTGCATTCTCTTTTGGTTTCTTAGTTTGGGAAAGTAGTTCTTAAGAGTCAAGTTGTAGAGGCAGGAGAAATTTGAGGTAAGATGAAGGTGAAGATTTAGACTCATATATACAATTATTATTAAATTCTCACATTTCCCTATATAGTCAATCGTCATCTTTCCCACAGGAAATTGGGAAGGGGTTTGAGAACCATTGCTCTGAGTTCTAAATCTCAGTGTTTCAAATGATTATCTAACTTCCAGCTCACTCACCTGAGCTAGCCCCCACTTCTCAGATCAGGGCTACTTTCCCCTTAAGTCTTGTGATTTGATGTGAAGATATGCAATGACTTTTTCCAGGCTTACATTTTTTACAAATTTGAGACAGAGGTTGCTTTTAAAATGATGATCCAGGTTTAATTCCTTACCCTTGTAACTTACTAGATACTTAACAGCTATGTGACTTTAGGAAAATTAAATACCTCTGAGCCTCAGCTTCTACATTTGAATAATAAAGATCAATACACACTTATAGGTTGTTAAAAACATAAAGGGAGATACACTATGATAAACCTTTCATTAAAAGTCCCTCTAATAAATAATTTTGTTGTCTTTTCAGCATTGTATGACCACCCCTGAACAAGGCTCTAGGAAAAAATTTTCAGTGGATTATCAAATAGAGAAAGATGAAGGCAAATACAAGACACCACTACAACATGACTTAATGTAATAGTTTTTCAAAGCAGTGAACTATCAGTCTTCTTTTAAGAAATCTAATTTTCCTTGTAAGAGAGAAGTTGGATACTTGAAATATTTTTAAAATACATTTTCTGCAACACCTCCTCCCCACTGAGATAAGGTACCCAGGGAAATTAAGTTGTCCTCTATTTGGAATGATGTTAGAAGTCTTGACAATGTCAGGAATAGGATGTCTCCATTCTACATGTCACTCTGATGATAGCCTCAAATCTAAAGTCTTGATTATACCCAATTCTGTTTTCAGAAATCTCTAGAGTCCTTAACCTAGTCTTAAGGATCCCAGACTATTTCCGTCTCTAATTTCCCAATCTTATGCTGCGTAGGCATTTGCTGTTCTAATTAACGTGGAGTCCTTCAGTTATTATCATCCATGATTCAGGTTAAATGTAACCTCTTCCATGAAATGGGTGTTGAAAGCCACATGAATGCAAAGGCTCTGGGGTGTTAACCTGGGTTCCAACTCAAGTGCTAAAAATCTTTTATTGGTTTACTTTGTAAAATAATTTATATAAAGTCATGCTTGTAACATTCTGGCCTCTTGTGGTCTTAGATTTCACACCAAAGAAGATTGAGGGCTAAGAGTACCATTACAAGAAGAAACATGAGGGAGGCAGATGCTCAGAGAGTCTGAATTCATGCCTCCATTTGAAATACAAAGAGAAAATACAGGCCTGAGAGCTCCTTGGAAGGCGAGATAAGAGAAATTGTAGATGAGGGATCTCTTTGTCACGTCATAGAAGGATATCTGCCCATACTCATAGTCCAAGAAAACTCCAACTCTGTGCATCTGCTCTCTCAAGGAAACCCTTTTTAAAGGGGGGAAGGCCCAGAACGTATAATCAGTTCCCATCATGGATCCTGTGAATAAGACCTTATCTCCGGAAGCACTTCTGCTGGCAGAGCTTCTGTGTACGCCCAGCTGCCACTGTGTTGCCTTTTCCACATCCACCTCCCAGTAGTGCCGCCCTGAGGTGAAGCTCTCCACACCCAACACAGTGGCGCTGAAGTCAAATCTCTCTGGGTGACTGGGTACCTCCTGCTGCACATTTCTGAGCCTCACACTTCTCAGATCCTCAGATAAGACCAGACAGGGATGAGCTGTTTTAGGGTCCAAAGTTACAGGTCCTGCAGGGAGAAAGAAAGTTAGGTAACCTAGGGGTTTGTCAGTGCCAGAGATGCATGATGTCTAACATGCAGGGGCTTCCTCGTGAGTGGGCACGAGTCTCAGGCACAGATATGGGAGAGGCAATCTAGGAGAGTACAGATAAAGGGACCCCTAAGCTCTGCTTCAAGAAATGGGGGAATTCCCTGGTAGCCTAGTGGTTATGACTCCCGTGCTTCCAATGCAGGGGACGTGGGTTTGATCCCTGGGCAGGGAACTAAGATCCCACATGCCGTGCCGCGCAGCCAAAAAAGAAAAAAAGAAAAAAAAAAGAAATGGACATCACAGAGGAACAAAGTCAATAAGATAATGGAAGGAGATGAAAATGAAATCTATCTGAGGAAGAAGAACAAAACAATGAATAATGAACTACGGAGAGGTTTAGAAATACCTCTCAAAACAGAAAGGAATTCTGCCAGGCTGTAAAAATGACCTGATACTCAGTCCTAGCCCAGTATCACCTGAGACCCAACTCTAGTCCCTAAAGATCTTCTCCAAGCCTGAACAACCAGAAACATGAAGTCTTCTAATAGAGCAGTTGATTCATGGCTCTATCCTGTGACTGAACTGCTTTCTTCATCTTAAATATCACCAAGATGTGACAGATACTTAGAAACTGCTGCCAGCAGGCCCTTAATACTGAGTAAATCAGAAGAGAACATATCAGAGGCCAGAAATCCTGTGAGAATCCTCCAGAAAAATCAAGCTGAGATCAAGAACACTCACTGTGATTTCTTATACGTGAATGAAAGTGGTACGTGTCTTCATATCGCTAACTGTTCCTTCTCATTTCTTTCTGTTCAACTTTTAAATATTCTGATTTCTCAGGGATTGGTCCTGGGTCTTCCTTTTCACTACTTGTATTCTTTTCCCCTACGTGCCTTCATCTAGCCTCAGTTTTAAATATCTTCTATATGTTCATGACTTACTCCATAAAAAAGCTGACAAATACCAGTTGAACAAAACGCAGAAATTTCAAACATACTCCATCCAAAATGGAACTCCAAACCTATCCCTTCCCAGTTTCTACTTTTCAGTAGAACACTTACTGCTTTATAGTTGGTCAAACCATAAACCTGTAGTAGTCCTTGATTTCTTTCTTTAACATCTAATCCAGCAGCAAGTTTTATGGGCAAATGAACTTAAATCTCTGCACTTAATTCATATCATTATTAAAGTGGTCTTAAAAGCCACAAGCCTTGAATTTTAAATTTCAACTTGTCCTAGGCTCCTAGTATTTCCAGAAGACTGGCAGAAATAAATGCAGATTTTCTCTAGAAGTGTGTACACCTTCATTCCTGTCCTCAAAGAACTTCTAAAAATAATATTTAAGGAAAAAAGGAAAGCTTACTGTTAAAAAAATCATTAACCACACACTCAAAGTAAAAAAGTACTGCTGAGTGACACTAGCAGAAATAAATCTGAAGGACTTCCCTGGTGGCGCAGTGGTTAAGAATCCGCCTGCCAATGCAGGGGACACGGGTTTGATCCCTAGTCTGGGAAGATCCCACACACCACGGAGCAACTAAGCCCGTGTGCCACAACGACTGAGCCTGCGCTCTAGAGCCCGTGAGCCACAACTACTGAGCACACATACCACAATTACTGAAGCCTGCACACCTAGAGCCTGTGCTCTGCAACAAAAGAAGCCACTGCAATGAGAAGCCAGTGCACTACAACGAAGAGTAGCCCCCGCTTGCAGCAACAAAGACCCAATGCAACCAAAAATAATAAATAAATAAATAAATTTATTTTAAAAAATCTGAAGAACTTTACATACTGGAATTGCCAGGCACAAACTCTACAATAATTTTTGCTTACTATGTTTAAAAAAAACAAGAAAAACTTAAAAGTGTCTACAGAATATAGGAATCTAAAGAAAGCAAGACTAAGTGGATTTGACAAAGAACTAAATAGATTATCTAGAAATAGAAATAAAATGTATTAAATAAAGTGCCAATGGATGATTACAAGAAAGCTACAGAAAAATATGTCTCATTAGCATAAATGCAAAAATTCTTTAAAAACCATTACTACATTGAATCTGGCAATATGTAAAATGGCTAAAACATTATTACCAAGAGTTTATCTTGGGAATGCAAGGGTGGTTCAACATATGAAGCAAATATAATTCACCATATCAATATATGAAGGAAAAAAATAAATATTTTGGTAGATATAGAAAAAAGCATCTAATAAATTCAACATCTGTTCATGATACAAAGCTTTAGAGAATCAGGAGTAGACGGGGAACTTCCTCAACTTGACAAAAGGCAACTATGAAAAACCTACAGCTAACATTAAACTTAAAGGTGAAAAACAATGCTTTCTTTCTTCCTAAGATCAGGAAGAAGGTAGATGATTCTCACCATTCCTATTCACCATCATATTGAAGGCCCTAGTAAGTGCAATAGGTAAGAAGAATACAGAAAAGGCTTATAGAAAGGAAGAAAAAAATTGTCTATATTTATAGATTACTTGAATATCTTTGTAGAGAATCCCCTGAAAATCTATAAAAGTCACTAGATCTAATAAATCAGTTTAGCACAGTTGTAAGATACAATGTCAATCAATATACACAAATGAATATTTCTGTATACCATCAATAAACTAGAAATAAATAAAATTTCAATTAGAAGTTGATATTTAATTCCATAAATAGAACTAAAAAATACTTAGGTATCTGTCTAATTAAATATGTACAATATTAGCTGAAAACTACAAAACACTGTTGAGAGAAATCAAAGACGACCTAAATAAATGGAGATATACCACCATATCCCTAATTTGTTCTATAGATTCAGTGTAATACCAATCAAAACCCCAGCAGGTTTTTTGTAGATGCCAACAAGCTCATTTTAAAATTTATGTGGAGAAGGATTTAGAGTAGCCAAAATTATTTTTGAAGAAACATCTGGAGAACTCACAGTGCCCAATTTTAAGACTTTTTGTAATCAATCAAGGCAACGTGGTATTAGCAAAAGGATAGATACAATGATCAATGGACCTATTAGACTTGACATAGATCTGCTCGTATGTGCCCACGGATTTTCAACAAATGATGTTGGAACAATTGGATACATACATGTACTAAAAGAGGAGGGGAGTTGTACCATATCTCGGATCGTACATAAATATTAACTTTAGGGGGTCCCACTGGCAGTCCAGTGGTTAAGACCCTGCGCTTCCACTGGTTCGATCCCTGGTCAGGGAACTAAGATTCCGCATGCCACACAGTGCAGCCAAAAAACAAACACACACAACTTTAAATGAACAATGGACCTAAATGCAAAAACTAAAACTGTAAAAATTCTAGAAGGAAATCTTTGTTGGGGTAAAAAAAGATTTCTTAGGACACAAAAAGCACACACCATTTAAAAAAGAAAAAGGTAACTTCAAAATCTAAAACTTCTGCTCTTCAAAAGACACTATTAGGCAAATGAAAATATAAACCACAGGAGAAATATTTGCAAATAGAGTCGTTTTAAATCGTTAAGCTATCTGGAGTTTCACTTATGGTAGGATGTTCATTTTATCCTCAAATACAAATATAAAGTGTCCTGTGATCATGGATGTGTGTCAACTCACTTTGCAGCACTTCTAGCATTTTGCTCATTCCTGTTATTTGGCATAAACTCAGGTCTGTGATTCGGGCGGGCTCTAGACACTGAAGCAGTAGTGACTCACTCCTGTTAAAGAAAGGACAATCTCAGTTACCTGTGCAGACCCCAGGCCCCTCCATCTAGAGGATGGATCTCATTACATGGCCTTGCTATCCGCACCCCAACATCTCTAACCCCTGTGTGCTCACAAATCAGATTGTGAATCTGACCTAAGTGTTTCCAAAATGAATAACTTACCTTTCCAAAGAATATCTTGCATTCTATGGGGTGAAAAGAGACAAAATTACTAGCGGGTATTTGAGCCAAGCCTTTTGTGAATTGTGCTCATGAAAAGTATTTTCTCTTATAATAATGAAACTCGATTTCCATGTAATTTCTTCAGCCTCATGGTGCTAATTCTCAGATACCAAATTTCGACACTGAATAGGAAAAGTCAGAAAAATGCTTGAAATCACTGTTATATTCCCAAGGGAAATAATCTTCTATACCTCAAATTCACAATGCTCCACATTCAAATTCTGCCCATTTGCTTTCTATCCTGGGGCTGGCAGGAATTGAGCCTGCTGCCCCGCGTCCTCCGCCCGGGCTTCCTGCAGCCACGGAGACAGGCGTAGCCTCGTCGGGGGGGGGGGCAGGCTCCGGGGGTCCCTGCCCTGGGAGGGTCCACCGGTGGGAAGGGTGGGCTTTGTTCCCCGAAGAGGGGCCTGCTGAGCCCTGGGTGGCAGGGCGGGGGTACATCTGGGACACCCTGGGCCCCAGCCAGCCCTGTGGTGACCCACTCAGGCCTTGGGCAGATGCAGGAAGGGGGGGACCTGGGGGCACACGGGGCGGGGCCACTGACCTGCGCTGGGTGTGGGAATGGGCCTTCATGTGGCCGCAAGTGCTTCTGTCCCCTGTGGGTGTTGGGGCGTGGGTGTTCCTGGGCGGGTGGGAACCCAGGGGCGGCCGGTGGAGGGGCAGGGCGCCCTCGGGGACTCCTGAGAGGCAGCGGGTTCAGGACCTGGGGGTGGCGGGCCCAGTAGGAAGCCCCCTGTGGGGAGGGGCTGGGGGGCCTGGCAGGTGGCAGGGGTGGGGAGGGGACATCCTTCAGAGGGTGGGAGCCACGGGCATGGTGGGGCACCTAGACCCTGGGGTGTGCCGGCTGCCCTGTTCTTCAGCCCCTGAAACAGAGGTTCCCGGACTCCAGGGCCTTGTGATTGATTGAGGCCCCCGGGGCGTTTCTGCAATGGGGCTCGGTCTTGCTGTTTATCTTCTTGGAATTTAAAGTTGAAGAGATTTAGAAATTGCTCTTTAGTCATTCATTTAAAACAATAATAAACTCATTAGTTATTAAAAACAAACAAACAAACAAACAAGAAAAGAATTGAGCCTGCTAAGCTGGGGATGGTGGCTGGAACCGGGTCAGGAACTGAACATAACTGGGTCACACCTATCTGCACTGTCCGGAACTAGGCATGGCTCTAGAACAGAACCTAAGGGTTTACGTGCAGGGGCTTCTCAGAGTACTCACATTGCAAATGTGGGCCTAGCAGAAGGATATAAACAGTCTTTAAAAGATAAAAATTTACTTACTGAAAAGAGTAATGCATGTTACTGAACAAAATTTAAAATACACAATACTAGGAATTCCCTGGCGGTCCAGTGGTTAGGACTCTGCACTCTCACTGCCAAGGGCCGGGGTTCAATCCCTGGTTGGGGAACTAAGATCCCACAAGCTGCGCAGCGTGGCCAAAAATAAAAAATAAAAACTACAAAGAATCAAAACAGTTTAAAAAACAAACAATACTATACAAGTAAGTCTCACCCTTGTTTCCCAAGGTTACTGCTGATTACAATGTTTGTGTTTATTTTGCCAGATGTTGTCTGAATGTTAATGAGCATATACGTCTATACATATTCTCTAAATAACAAAAAGGTTTCTGCATGTTTTTTACACTTGATATCTTGAAGATAATCTTTTAGTGCGCTTAGAACTGCTTTACTCATTTTTTTATGGTTGCAGAATATTCTATTGTATGGATACATCATAATTTGACTAACCAATTATTTACCTTATTAAAGGACATCTCAATTCATATTTACTACTGATCAGTGAAGCAGCTCTATACATACTATGATTTTATAATGAGTCATAATGCTTTTGGTAGCCTTCATGTATGACTGAAGATCACTGGGCACTGTGTTCTAGAACTGGCCCCTAATGAGTACTGTCCACTTCTCATTTCTCAAATACTGTAGTGAAGGTTATTCCCAGAATCTTACCTGGAGCAACGCTGAGGCGGATTGCCCACACTTCTTCTCCAGCTCTGTGGTGATCTTCTGGAGGCTGCAGATCTGTTCAGAGAGCCTGACTTCACTCTCCCTCAGTTTACTCATGTTCTCTCTCCCCAAACAGTTCAGTCTCTGCAGAAGCATCCTTATTACTATTCAACAACTGACAATTTCTCCTATTCGCTAATTCAACCATCTCTTTAAAAACCTGCTTTACTGCCTGCCACCCCGGAAACAGACATAATTAGATAAGGCCAGGATATTCCTCTGTGTCAATCAAGACACCTCAACAGAAACTTGATTCTTTGACACAATATATTTATGTTGATGTGGACAGTATCCACATAGTCTACTTAATCAGTTCACAACCTGGACCTAAAACAGACCACTTTTTTTTGCTGTGCAGTTTTGTTCAGGAAGTTTCCTATTTCCTTCATTAAATTCAAACTATGACTTATTATAATTCAATTAAAAATTAAATTCACTGATGAGAATAAAATAATCAAACCAGAAAGGATACCAGTTTCCCTTCTATCCTTGCAAAGAAGCTCCACCTAGTTAAATACACGAATGTTCCATGTTATTTTTTTCTTAACTCAAGTGATATCATATTATACTCCACTGCTGATCTGACAGCTTGCTTTTTTCTTAATAAATAATATGCTCTTGGAGAGCATTCCTTATCTATACATATAGAGCCATGTTATCTTTTCTAAATGCTGAAGAGCATTCCATTGTATGTCCTGTACAATGTAGTTCATGAGTCCAACATTGATGGATACAGGTTGTATCTACTCTCTTCCTATCAACAAATATAGTAATAATAACACCTAATACTTACATTACACAATAATGTACACACATACAAACACTATTTAAAGAGCTTTATGTAGATTATCACACTCAAGCCCCACAACAATATTATGAACTAAGGGCCATTATCCTCATTTTACAGCTAAGGAAACCAAGTCAGAGGTTAAGCAACATGTTTAAGGTCACCTAGAGGCTAGTAAATTGCAGAACCCAGATACGAATCTCATCAATCTGGCTTCAAAGACTACCTCAAAGCCACGGCTCTATACTGAAATAATTTTACCGCACTTCCTTACCCACGTGTCTTTTTATATGCATGTAAGTATATTTGCGAGATAAATTATCAGAAATAGAATTGCTGGATGACTATATTCCTTCTTTTAATAGATCCATGGTTGTCAGTGGATGTCTTATTCTGGAATTGACATACTGTTCAGCTCTTCTTTCTCTCATTTCCCAAATGTTGTTAGGATGCCATGTTTCACATCTCACCTGTAGTATTTCCTGGAACTTCTCCTTTAGCTTTGTGGCAAACTCCATCAGTTGGTTCTGACTGGCTTCTCTCAAGTTCAGGTTGAATCCGCACCCTTGCGGGCTCTGGAAGTTCACTTTGTTTTCTTCAATCAGCAACCAGAACCTTATCCTATATTCAGACTCAATCATCGCTTTAAAATTCTGCTCTTCTTCCTTCACCACAGATGACAGAATTCAGGTTAAACACCACAGATAAATACCTATGGTTACTTTCCATCTATAATTTTAATATAAAGACAAGGAAATATAAAAGTACAGGGGAAGAAGTAACAGATATATAATACAAAGGACAGAGAGAATTTCAGAGTCAACATCAGCCAAGACATCAACACAATCTTAGAACATGAAATGCAGATGAAGGAATGTTAATTGACTTAGAAAACTGAGGAATCTATACAACCTCAGTGACCAAAAAGGAGACCAGGAAAACTGGAAGGCAGCACCAATGGCTTTTGCTGATGCTTTGGATAGGGGGTGTGAGAAAAGAGGAATCAGAGGGTGACTCTAAGGTTTTTAGACAAAGAATAGAATTGCCAAAACATAGAAAGGAAAAGTATGGAAGGGATAGACTCCAGAAGTGGGGAGTGTATCAGCAGCTCAGTGTGGGATATGTCGATTTTGATTAGTCGGTTAGCCATCCAAGGAGAGATGCTAGGCAGGAAGTCGGACATGAAAACCCACCACTGGGAAGTCTGAGCTAAAGACATCCATTGGGAGTAGTCAGCTTAATGACCATATTTAACCTCATGAGACTCTATAGAGTCAAGATTTATCAAGAACCTGACTATTCTCACCACTTCTACCACCCCTCCCCCGCAGTTCACCATTACCTGTCCCTGACTATTGCAAACAGTCCCCTTCACGTCCCCCCACCTGTGCTCTCACCCTCCTACAGTCTTATTCTCATTAGCAGCTAGACTATTCCTACGAAAATGGAAGTTAGATCACATTACTGCTCTGTTCAAAAGTTTCCACTGGCTTCCTTTTTTCATTAAAAAATAATAAATTTTAAAAAAGAGAAAAAAAAAAAAAGAAAATCAACTTCCGTGTAAGATGTGGTCTTCTGATCTCATCACCTATTAGCCTCCACTTCCTTCATAACTCCAACCAAGGACACACCAGTCTTGAGATCTTTGTACTTGCCCTTCCCTCTGCCTAGAATATTCTTCCCACGACTGCACAGCTCACTTCCTCACCTCCTCGAGTCATCTCAAAACCAATTTTGGAATGACAAGGTCCTGATCACTTTGTTTAAAAGTACATCCCATCACTCTTTCCTGCTTTTTTACTAAAATGTACAGCACTTACAATGTAACATACTACACATTTTACTTGTTTACCTCCACTAGAATGTCAATTGCACAAGGCCAGGATTGTTTGTTTTGTTTTGTTTTTTTCTTTTCACTACTGAATCCCCAGCACCTAGCATAGCTCCTGGCAAACAGTAGGACCCCAATATTTGTTAATATATGGTGCTTGGAGCTGAAAAAAATGCCTACCATCCTCAACTGGGTGAGAATCTAGTAAAACTGGCAGAACAGTTACATATGAAGGGAGGGTCTGAAATTAGAAGTGAAACGTGCATAATGGACCCTGATTCCTCAATTTGAATAGTAATTCTTTATTTATTTATTTATTTTTTATTGAAGTATAGTCGACACAATGTTATGTTAGTTTCAGGTGTACAGCAAAGTGACTCAGTTACACATATATATTTCTCAGATTCTTTTCCCTATATATAAAATATATTTATAGATCTAAATATATATATCTATTTTATATATAGTACTGTATATGTTAATCCCAAACTCCTAATTTATACCCCCACATCCCAGAATAGTAATTCTTAAATTGCCCTTTAAATGGCTTCAGGATTTACATGGCCACCAAAAGTACATAAGATGCTCATTCTCCTATGGCATTGTTATAAACTGTGCTATCAATCTTTGCCAATAAGGGATGCAAATGCCATCTCACTAGCAAGTTTAATATAGTTAATTTGTATTTCTCTTACTATGAGCTTATGGACCAATTCAGTATGTTCAAAAGATATCTGCATTTTCTTTTCTGTGAACTCTCATGTCTTTGATCATTTTTCTGTGGAGTTTCTAGTCTTTTGCTTATTGACTTTTTTTTTGGCTGCACGGCATGTGGGATCTTAGTTCCCCAATCAGGGATAGAACCCATGCCCCCTGCAGTGGGAGCCTGGAGTGTTAACCACTGTACCACCAGGGAAGTCCCCTGCTTACTGACTTTTAAGAGCTTTTTACACGTGAAGAAATTAACACTTTTCCTACCTATGGATTTCAAGTAGTTTTTCCTGCTTTGTCATTTGTCTTTTGTGTTTATGTTATTTGCTATCCAACATTATGGGTAATTTCCCCCTAAGAATCAAGATAAGCACTGACCTGCATCATCACCATTCTTTCTTGCTCATCAGCCAATATGCTTTTAGCTACTTCAAGTTTCTCCTTCAATGTGTTCAATATCTCCTGGAATAACTTCTGCAGAGAAATATATCACAGAATTCCAGGTAAAGTAATTGCTTTACAACAGATAGATTCCTAACCTTAGACAACTGAAAGGCCAATAGCCCTGACTACAATGTTTTCCTAGCCTTGAAGTTGAAGGTCTAAATATGGTACTTATCTAGTATTCTTTGATAAACATCAACTAAGGGAATGGTCTTGGAGGGTCAGAATATCTGTCCCCCAAATAAATAAGGTAATAAATAAGAGGAGGCAGCCAGAATGACAGAGTGGGCTGGGATCTGCACGAAGCTTACTCTATAATTCTCAGCAGCCTCTTGTACTCCATATACCACGCGATTCTTCTGCTCCTGGGACGTGAAGTACTTGTCACAAAGCGTGATTTGGTCATCGTGGCAGAACAGCTGTGGTGGCTCCAGATGTATCTCACAGCGGGCATCTTCCGGGATTTCTTGCTCTAACTGGGAGCAGAGCCTTTTGGACATGCCGGCAGGTGGCCCTAGTTGAAGAATACACCTCCCCGTACTCTGAAAAGGAAAAGAGTGGCAGTGTTCTGGTGCAGACACACTTGTTAACCTCAGTCCGCAGTCAAGCGTCAGCAGGTCAGTGCATCCTGGACTCCTCAAATCCAGCAGATCTTTGGCAGCCACGTGCTTGGGAAAGGAGACAGAAGGAGTTACACGAACGATCAAGTTTCCTAAGAATTTCAAGCAATTGGTTGAAAATTATTTACAAGTGACAACACAGCAAGCCACCTCCCTGCAAGTCATTAAAAAAAAAAAAAAAAAAGAGGGACTTCCCTGGTGGTCCAGTGGTTAAGACTCCGTTCTTACACTGCAGGGGGCGCGGATCAGGGAACTAAGATCCCACCTGCCATGCGGCATGGCCTAAAAAAAAAGAAAAAAGGAAAAAGAAAAGAAAAAAATGGTGCTCAAAGAAGGCACACTGCTGCAAAGAACATGAGAGGAACTCAGGTGCTTCCGGGACTAAGGGGAGGCAGAAGCAGAGCCTAGCCTCAGGCACTCAGGTCGCAAATTAAAGGAATCACTCACCCAGTGCTTGTATGCCTCCTTAAACCATAGAAAGGTGAGGCGCCGGGTTACCAAGTTTAAGGAAGGGCTAACTTTCAGATTTCAAGGTGCGCATACATGAGAAGCACTCCCTGTCGGACTCCCTAAGTGCGCATGCGCCTGAGTGAGGTAACGCAAGTTTTGCGCCCGAAGCCCAAGGCATGTCTCACTAAAGACTTGGCCATTAAAAGGTGTTCGTTAAAAAAAAAAAATAAAAATAAAAAAAAAATAAATAGGGCTTCCCTGGTGGCACAGTGGTTAAGAATCCACCTGCGAATGCAGGGCACAAGGGTTCAATCCCTGGTCTGGGAAGTTCCCACATGCCGCGGAACAACGAAGCCAATGCGCCACAACTACTGAGCCTGCGCTCTAGAGCCCGCGAGCCACAACTACGGAAGCCCGCGTGCCTAGAGCCCGTGCTCCTCAACAAGAGAAGCCAACGCAATGAGAAGCCCACGTACTGCAAGGAAGAGTAGCCCCCGCTCGCCGCAACTAGAGAAAGCACGCACGTGGCAAGGAAGACCCAACGTAGCCAAAAATAAATAAATAAAATAAATAAATAAATTTCAAAAAAATAAATAAAAACGACTCCCCCAAATAAATAAAACCTTTTCAAAAATAGTAAAGGGAAATTGCACACATTTATACGTACATATACATATATATTTTCATATATACATGTATATACATATGTACATATGCACAGATATACATATGTACATACAGATTTTAAGAAAACAGAACAGGGGATCTATTATCTCCTACATCCAGACAATTCCAGATAATTCTGATTACCTTTGAGCAACAATTCTACCTTTTCACTAGAAACATTTTAATTACATTCTTAAAATGTATTACCTACTGAATTTGGGAAACTCTTTCCCAATAAAGAATTGCCTTAGCTTCCTTGTTTAATCCCATCTCTAGCCATTGTTGGGTGACACCATAACACCAAGTATTAATTTATCAAAATTCTCTAATTTACACCTGCCCATTCCATCTCATTAGCCAGTTCTTTTGACAATAGCTCTTGAAAGGAATTGACCTGCCAGAGCACAGAACTTCCAAACTTCCATTTCTGGATTTATTAGCTTCTTCTGCCTCTCACGCTCTCAATTCCACCCAAACTTGACCATCAACCAATCAATCTCTTCACTCTCTTTTAATTTTTAAGATATGCAAAACTTAAAAAAAAAAGTCTGAAGTTGTTACTCTTATATACGTGATGACATTTTTTTAGGGTACATATTAAAGCAGCAGACTTGACTTGCCTTTTCACTGTGTTGACATTTGCACTGATAGTAGATAAAACTGCTGGTCTTACCATTAATCAAGGAAGTAGCACCAAACAGTACCATAGTCATTTACTGTATTTTTTAAATCTCTACCTATTTGCATGCTGCCAGTTTAAAAGAAAAAGAAAGAAAGAAAAAAAAGCCCGTTTTACTTAAAAACATTCTTATTTCTTGATGCGATAGTGAAGTATTAAATCTCAACCCTGAGTACAGGATTTAGCATTCTGGGTGACAAGATGGAAAATATGTGTAAAGCATTTATGCTGCACATGGAAAAACAACGGTTGTCTCGCAAAAAAGCATTTTCTATGATTGTTTGAGTTGCAAGCCATACTAGCGGCATTTTTTCATAGGTCATTTTTAGTAGAAAGAACAAATGAGACAAACTGTGGTCATTCAGATGTAGTGATTTGGAAAAGACATTTTCTCAAACACTGACAGAACGACCCTGTCATTTCAAGGAAACCAAGTGAGTGTATTAGTTCCCAATGATAAAACTGGAGCTTTTAAGCAAAAATGAGAGTTTTGGAAAACTTGTATCTACTATTCCAAACTTGACAGTTTCCCAATACTTAGTCTTTTCTGATGAAATTGGTAGGAATATTAACAACTAGCTTTTTTTTGCTATTGCATAATGAAATGTGTCAACATTTGGAAAATCTGCAAATTCGGTGAACCAATTGTTTTCCAAAAGACCAATGCATGATGTTACAAGATTATGCAAGGGTAAAGTGAACTCAAAGTATAAGACAGATCAATGGATTTTAATGTTACAGAGGACAAAATGTTCATTAATATGATTTCAAAAACAAGAAAAAAACAATTATCTGAAAAAGGTATTAGAATGATCTCCCCTTTTCCAACTATGTATTAGAGTGAGGACAGATTTTCTTCATATACTTCAACTAAAATAACATTGCAATAGGGCTTCCCTGGTGGCGCAGTGGTTAAGAATCCGCCTGCCAATGCAGGGGACATGGGTTTGAGCCCTGGTCCAGGAAGATCCCACATGCTGTGGAGCAACTAAGCTCGTGTGCCACAACTACTGAGCCCGCGTGCTGCAACTACTGAAGCCTGCATGCCTAGAGCCTGTGCTTTGCAACAAGAGAAGCCACTGCAATGAGAAGCGCATGCACCGCAACGAAGAGTAGCCCCTGCTCACCTCCACTAGAGAAAAGCCCGTGCACAGCAACAAAGACACAACACAGCCAAAAATAAAATAATAAAATAAATAAATTTTAAAATAAATAAATAAAATAAAAAATATTTATTAAAAAAAACCACTGCAATAGATGGAATGCTGGAGTAGATACAAACCAGAAATTAAAGAGATTTGCAAAATTGTAAAACCATGCCACTTGTCTCGAGAATTATTCAGAAAAGGTTCTTCATAAAAATGTTATATTTATTTTTAATATTTCTTAAAAGTTCTAATTATGAATACAGTAACTATTAATATAAATGCACCTGTAATTTTGGTACATTTTGCCAGATTCCCAACCACAAAGATCATGTAATTTTGCATTTCAAACAACATGAGAAGGTGTCAAACTTCACTTGGTCGGTGAGAAATTGTATCCTTATTTTTAGCTTGCACTTATTTTATTATTAATAAAGCTGTTATTTTCATATGCTTAAGAGCCATTTTCATTTCTTTTTCTATGAACCATGTTTAAGCCTTTCAGCTGTTTTTTCCTACCAGGTTTTTGGTCTTTTTTCTTAATTTTAAGATATACATTGAAAAGATTATCCCCTTATTATACAAATTGCAAATACTTTCTATGTATCATTTGGATTTGAATTTACTTCAATTTTTTCTTGCTGGGTCCTTCAAACCCTTGTGGCTTCTCTTGTCTTGCCTCCCTGAACATGTCCTAGACTGAAAAAAAAAAAAACTGATCAGTTACAAAAAATGAAGAAGTTTAGAAAGTCACTGGTCACTCCTGGCTTTATCTTACTTGAGCTCTCAGCAGTCAACATAGTTGGCCAGGACCCTCCTCTTGGAATGGTTTCTTCTCTTTGCAATCAAGATCATGTAAATGACATCCCTCCTACGTTACTCGTCTGTTTCCCGGAATTCTTTTTTGTCTTGGAATCCTCTTGAACCTCTAAGTTTGGGTGTGCTCCCAGGGTCAGTTCTGGTCCCTTACCTTATTCTAGTTCCAATGTCTCCCTAGGTAATCACATTTACTTTCAAAAGTTTAAGTACCACTCTCCAATTTAAGCTTCTACCCAGACCCAGAACTCCCAACTCATTTGCAGTTAAATGTCTAATAAGCATCCCACCTTAACATATCTGTAACACTCTTCAGATTTCAATATTCAGAAGCCTTCCCTTCCCCCAACTCACTTTAAAATTTCATCATTAAGTTTGAGCCACCACCATTTCATCATCTCAACTAGTTCATATTCAACCCTGTCCCACTCCTGCCTCCAACTCCTCAGCTTAACAACCAGAATATTATTTTAAAACCGAAATCAGGTTTCTAATCATTTCTAACAACTTTCCATGGCATTTAGGATAAAATCCAAATGGCTAACAGTCCTAGATGGTCTGGCCTCCTGCCCTCATTTAATCTCACCTATAGCTTTCCTCCAACCATTGTCCATTCCAACTACGATAGATTTATCTGTGCTCTTTCCGCTTCCTCAGCTGGCCATGCTTTTCTCTCAAGATTCTGCCATTCCAGCTCCTTCTTTCCTCCCTATAGTTCTCAGCTCAAACATCACTTCCTCAGAGAGGCCTTTCTATAACTGCCCAACTTGAAATACCTTCCTACCATTCATAATCATTTTCTTTGTATCTATTTTACCTAATAATATTTTTAGACATATTCTAAATCAAACCAGCACAAAGGGAAATCAGTAGCAGAGAATAGAGATTAAATATTTTTACAGAAACCAAGAGAAAGCAAAGTAGGAGAATAATTTGTCTCATGAGTATAATTTTATCTATGTGCCAAATTCATACCTATCCTTGTTTTTCCCAATTTTATTTATTTTTTGCCCTGGCTTTCTCACTTACCCTTTTATACCATTGCATGGTATATATATTTTTAAAGCTTCCATAAATATTAAAATCAAGTTTAGGTATTTAAAGAAAACCATGATTAAGGAAATGATCTTCAGAGAAAAGCTTACCTTTCTTTGTAATCCTGAGTATTTCCTTCAGGGAAAACAGCTAGAAAAATGGAGACTGAAGAGCTTTCGTCTGTTCAGCTACTCCCTCAATCCCTCACTCTCCCCATCAGGTAGAAAACCTGTGAAGTTTCAAATCCTATCCATATAATAAATCTAGGACAGTGGTCGTCAAACTTCAGGGAGCAGTAGAATCATCTCAGCTTTATTCAAACAGAGTTCTGCGCCCCACCCTTAGAGTCTCTGTTAGGACAGATCTTAGGTGGAGTCTTAATTTACATTTTAATGCGTTCCTAGAAAATACTGAATAGCCAGGGACTTTGTTCAGGAGTTTCAGTCTCTGTGGATGGGTGAATATTTTGTTCTTTGCTATATCTCCAAGGTCTTTTTAAGGGGCTACTATCTGGTAGGCACTCACTATATAAGTTTTTGTTTGTTTTTCGTTTTTCATGAACATCATGGATACAGTAACAATTTCACAGGAAGAAATTCTTCTCTAAGCCATTACCCTAGAATCTCATAGCGTGCCTTCCTTAGCCATACCATTTTATCTTAAGCTGTTAAATACAATAGTTTCATTAGAAGATGATGCCTGATTTCATTGTTTCCAGAATGTTTGCTGAAAGAAGTGATCACTGCATTATTTGTAGATAGAAAAGAGTAGAAATAACTGCCTGATTGAGGAATGTGTCACAGATGGGAGGTCAGGGGACAATCTCAGATAGTTTCCGGTTGACCTCAGTGGAAGGAAAATCTGCACAGCTTCCCAAGTTTTATAATTCTGTCTCTGGTAGGTTTTATTTTTTATTTTTTTTTTGCCTCAGTCAATTCCCTGCTGATCAAACATCAGTGCCTGGTTTTTTGTTGTTGTGGTTTTCAAACTGCTGACGGGACGATGAAAAAATTCTTCTGCTTGCTATCTGACCTTCCAAAACCTGGTTCCACCCTGTGGAATCTTAAGTACCTCCTTTCCCTTTATCTCAGACAACACTCCCCACACACACCCTCTTCTCCTTCAAGTAAATCACATTCTTTTCTGTGTGTCCCTCCCTCCTCAGCCTCCTTCTCTACTCTTTTTCTACTCAGTCTACCTTTTTTCTTTTAAGCTTGGATGCAGCCAACTTCTGTGAAGATTTTATCAATTACCTGGTCATTTATTCTTATCATTCTGAGCTTTCATAATTTACATGATTTCATTCTGGTAGGAAAACATTGTAACCTTTGAATCAAAGGGTTAAACATCAAGCAAAATTCTCATATCTTGGAGTCTTGTAAGGTCCATCTTAGACTCTAAGTAAATAGTAAATTATTCTGGAAGACTGTAGACTATGTTTTAACTAAGATAATTCTATAAATAGCACTATGTGACACAGTGTGCTAGGCTCTTTTTATATCTCTATATTTCCCACAATCCTGTGAGGTATGTGGTATCAATACATTTTACTGCTGATAAAGCTCATGATTTTGAGGTTAAGTAGTTGATCCAGAGCACTCAGTACAGAAAATGTGGATCACAGCCAAATTTCATAATACTTCCTTACCTCTATTAAATGTTAACTAAAAATTTTGCCAATTTATAAAAGAAAATGCCTCAAATTTAAATTACAGTTTACCACAAGATACTTTCATAGGCCTCCAGTAACAATGGTATAGTCAATATCTTTCAGTACTTCAATTGTTTGACTTAAAAATCTCCCCTAAGCATTAAATTCTTGTGATAAATTAAGCTTATAAAAATAGTAAACCTGGGGCTTCCCTGGTGGCGCAGTTGTTGAGAATCTGCCTGCTAATGCAGAGGACACGGGTTCGAGCCCTGGTCTGGGAAGATCCCACATGCCGCGGAGCAACTAGGCCCGTGAGCCACAACTACTGAGCCTGCGCGTCTGGAGCCTGTGCTCCACAACAAGAGAGGCCACGATAGTGAGAGGCCCACGCACCACGATGAAGAGTGGCCCCCGCTTGCTGCAACTAGAGAAAGCCCTTGCACAGAAACGAAGACCCAACACAGCCAAAAATAAAAATAAAAAAATTAATTAAAAAAAAAATAGTAAACCTGGAGTTTTAAGATATTACAGTGCTTTGTATATATTTGGGTCCCCACTTAAAATCACAAATCTTAAATCAGTGACTCAATTGTATATTTCAGATTGGAGTTACATGGCTATTACCATAAGCTATGTACTCCTAAACATTAGGAATGACACTAAGTAGATTTTTACATGTTCAATACCAAAATATTGAGTCTGGTTGTGATTGGTTAAAAGGTACTGTACTAACCTACTAGGAAATAATTAGCTTCTAGGTTAAGTGAGGTTACATTTGGCTGGAAACTTCCGTTGGGCATGAGCACTGAGGCTGCAGGTATCCAGGGTACCCATCAAGCAAACTGACGTCTTATCTTGATTCTAAATACCTTCCTAAGTGATTATTTTGCAGTTCCTTTTCACCCTGCATAGTGTGGTACAGTGACCAGATAGGTCTGCCAGGGTGCTCACTAGGATCTTGTCAGAGACCCTGGTGGGACTCTGAACATTATTCACTGTGTTAGCGGCCCCATAGCTTTCTGTTCCTGAAACTGAAAACATGCCTCCCTTCTCAACAACATATACACATTATTTGATAGGTTTTTGCATGAGTTTTTTCCTCGATTCAATAGGGTTATCTGTCTTTCATTTAAATCTAGCTTGATCTTGATGGAATGCTGCATTTTTTAATTAGGCATTTCTGCTATGTAGTACGTTTTCTTAAAAATTCAAGACAACTTACATTCTGCCAAATCATGCACTAATAGCGTTTGTATAAGTGTTGGAGCAAAATAAAATGCTCAATCACTATACAATTTTTTTTTTTTGGCCAAGCAGCATGCAGGATCTTAGTTCCCCTGCCAGGGGTTGAACCTGTGCCCCCTGCAATGGAAGCACGAAGTCTTAACCACAGGACTGCCAGGGAAGTCCCCTATCAGTATACAACTTGAACCAGATGTTTATAACAATATCATCAGCCATTAAAAAAAAATGTAGTACAGTCAAAGACAACAACACAAAAACAGTTACCTGTTGAACCAGCTTTTTTTTAAAGAGTCAAAGTTATTTGGTAGAAGTTTAGCGAAGGATTGAGGGTGTGGAGTTAGGGCAGCAAGGGCAAAATGCACAGAGGAACAACAAAATAAGCATCTCAAAGACGGTATCTGGTTAAACTGAGCCAAGAAGACTCTAGGGTGAATGGTCATCATGGTAATGGAGAGGTTACCACACTGATGGCTTGCTGCATTTGGCTATATTAGTGTACTTCACCTTCAACTGTTCTTACCTGGCGCAAAACTTCAACATGATGGGAAAAAGTCACGTTTGAATCAATGTGATTTTCTTGTCACAACTCCTTTTATTTGTATCATAGAACATGCTATTTCTAGTCCTACAGTCAATTTCTAATCCTAATAATACAATTCCCAAGGATGTCATATCTAATAAAACCTTGAACTTCCCCTATTTTCTAGGATCATTCCAACCTATATGACTCATTTTACATATTCTTCCTGGGCAGTTATCTGTTCCTTAGTCTTCAGTTACCATCTGTATGCTAAATATTCATCTCTAGTTTAGATCATTCTGCTGATCTTCAGACTCATAAGTTTGAGTATGTTGATTGTTGGAAATCTCTATTCAGAGATCATGCAGGTACCTCAGAGTCAACAAATCCAGAATGAAGTTTATTAGTCTCATACACACATACCCTTCTAGCCCCATTCTCTTCCTATGAAAAAGGCAACAATATCCACTCAGTTGTTCAAAGATATCTGTATTATCAGTGTCTATTTTCTCCATACTTCTATAGTTAAGTCTCAGCTATTGCTATGGTCTAAATATTTGTATCCTCCCCAAACTTATGTTAAAATCCTAACCCCCCAATGTGATGGTATTAGGAGGTGGGGGCTTTTGGGAGGTGATGAGGTCATGAGGGTGAAGCTCTGATGAATGGGATTAGTGCTAAAAGAGATCCCACAGAGCTCCCTAATCCCTTCTGTGTGAAGACACAGTGAGAACCAGAAGAAGGTCCTTATTAGACTGTGACCAGGCTGGCACCTTGATCTTGGACTTCCAGCCTCCAGAACTGTGGGCGGTAAATGTTTATAAGCCACCCAATCTGTGGTATTTTGTTATAGGAGCCCAAACAGACTAAGATACTAGTCTCCTTTACACATCATTAGTAGGTTGACTTCTCTCCATCCCCATTGCCATTCCCCTGGTTCAGCTTAGCACTGCAACCAACTATCAAGATCTGTGACAGTTTTAGGTATTTTGAACCCAGCTTACAGCCAGTCATAGAAAAAAAAAATCTGACTATGCCAGTCTCTTAACACTTTAGTTGATATGAATTTACTTCTTTGGAGTCAACTAAGATTTCTTTAGATTTATAAGACCCTGCCTATCTTCTCCCAAGTAACTTTAGTTTACTGATGAGTTTGACTTGTTCCTATTTCCAGGTCTTTGTACATAATAGTTGTGTCTTCTGGACCTCCCTGTGCTCCCGACGCCCTATTAGAGTTGAAGAAGGGGCCTTTGGGCACAATCCTTATATATTTCCTAGAAACTGTGTCCCAGTTTGTTTTCTTTATACATCCACTACAGCCACTGCACAATAGGTTCTAGATCATGACTATCCAATTATTGATACTTTTCTGGTTTCTTCATGTGCTAGCTTCTTTGCAGGGATAACTTATTTTTCAGCCTTGTGGTACACTCTAGGTCCTCACATTTGAACAAACTGGTGTTTGTATGCTGTGGTAAAACGTGGAGCTACAACCTACGACCCTGGACTCACTGAAGACTCCTTGATCTTGTGGTCATCCTTATTCAGCAGACTGCCAGGTATACGTACGTGTTCATTTTTCTCTTCTAAGGAAGGTCCCTCTCATGAAACTCTAACGCCTTGCGTAGAAAATCCAGGATTTCTTGGACCTCATTCTGAAAAGGAAAGATCACTATTAACTCCTCTTGGAGGTTGCTATGCTAGATCTATAAGATAGAAGTTATAACACAAACTTAGGCATGAGTTATAAAGTGAAAATTAATTATTCCCATTCAAAATGGGGTCTTTGGGGCTCCCAAATCTCCATAGTTGACAGGTCAGGGATGGAAAAATGATTTAAATATGTATCACTTTGAAGACCCAAGGTATTTAAAGAGGAAAGAATGATTGAGAATGAATCCCTAAAATCTGGAAGACAATTTTGCCTTGAAAATTTTTGCCTTCTTAATGGTAAACACTGTGAGGCTTGTTTTCTCAAGACAGAAAACAGATCTTGTTACCGAGCCTAAGCTCGTACTGCTCGCTGCACGACAGGCCAGTAATTGAGAGATGAGCTGTTGGGGCAAGGAATAACAACCTTATTTGGAAAGCCAGCAGACCGAGAAGATGGTGTGCTCTTGCCCCAGAGAACCATCCTGCCTGAGTTAGAATTCAGGTTCCTTTTATACTAAAAGGGGAGGGAGTAACGTCAAACACTTCCTGGTTCCCATCAGCCTTCAGAGGGGATGTGTTAATTTCTTCCTCCCTGAAGTCATTCACAGGTGGGCCTGCTCAGGATGTTTCCTGTGAGCTAAACAAAGGTATCTTAGCTTAATACTCATTATTACCTGGGGCCACTCTTCATCGCGGTGCGCGGGCCTCTCACTATCGCGGCCTCTTTTGTTGCGGAGCACAGGCTCCAGACGTGCAGGCTCAGCAATAGTGGCTCACGGGCCTAGTTGCTCCGCGGCATGTGGGATCTTCCCAGACCAGGGCTCGAACCCGTGTCCCCTGCATTGGCAGGCAGATTCTCAACCACTGCGCCACCAGGGAAGCCCTACAAAGTAGTTTTGTTCGTTGAATTCCTGGTCCTCAAATTTCATTGCATATTAGAATTTTCTGAAGAGCTCTAACAATCGTGATGCCTAAATCAGTGGCCTCCAAGCTTTAGAGTACATCAGAGTCACCAGGAGATCTGGTTAAAGCACAGATTGCTGGGCTCCACCCCAGAGGTTTTGATTCAGTAGGTCTGGGGCGGGGCTCAAGAGTTTACACTTCCAAAAATTTCCAGGTGATGCTGAGACATACTCTTCCAAGTAGGGCACTAAACCAATCTAATCAGAACCTCTGGAGGTAGGCCATAGGCTTCAGGTATTATTTAACTTATCAGGTGAACACATACAACTAAGTTTGAGAACTACAACTCTAAAAGACTGAAAGGGTTTAAAAAATAGGCATTTTGGGGCATCTAGAAGGTGGCATATATGAAACCTCAATGTCCTAGCCTAACTTGTGACCATAAAACGTGCTTTGCATCCCCAGTTGCTCTGCCAGCAGAGTTCAACCTTTTGGGGGTGCTCTTCCCCAAGTATTCCTAAAAGTCCTTTTTGTTTGCTTGTTTGTTTAAACTTCCCTTAGTTTCAATCATGATCAGAACAATATTGCCTGGTCCCTCGTGTCACAGCTCCTTAAAGGCATTTAGCATTTAGTTCTTATACTTGCAGCAATTTTCCCCAAGCACACTCACACAGTACCTGATTATTGGCATGAATTGCTACAATTCATGAATTCCCAGCTATGCCTAAGACCCCCGTTCTTCTCTCGGGTTCTCTCCAACTATAATTGGCACCCTAGCCCAACAGGTATTTTCTTAGACCTTTTGTACCTCAATGTCCAAGAAAGGGCAAGGGTGGTGAAGAAAGTGACAATTTGTTTTTTCTCAAGAGATTCCATGGGCTCTCTTAAGAAGCTGTGTCACAAACTTACCTAGAAGTGCTCTCTTAAGACCTTGACATCTTTGGCTGCAAACAATACATAAACACGGGAGGAGCGCCACCTGCAGTATCTGGCACCAATTACCACTGGATAGTTGGAGGGGGAGACACTTACCCCATTGACCTTCAGGGCTTGATTTGACTGGATCCTTGCATACCCAGGAAACCTGTTTTTGGTCACAGTTGTAAACCCCTTGAGTTTAATGTTTGTGACTCATTCAGTCCTGTGGAAATGGCAGTATAGCTCTGTGGGTAATAGCATGGACACTGAAGTTAGGCCACCTCTGTGGATCTAGGGCAAGGTTCATAACTAGGGTTTGTTTTCTCACCTGTAAGTGAGGGTAGAACTCATATCTATCTTCTAGGGCCGTTGAGAGGATTAAGTAAGTAAATATATAAAAGTGTTGAGAATGGTGCTTGGTACAGTGCCAGAGTTCTCTTTTTGTACTAGCTAGTCTCGTGCTCTCATTCCTCTAAAGATACTGTTTTATGGTGAGAGAATCTTAGGAATAAATGTTAAGATTTCCTTGAGAAAAGCAAAAAGCAGACTTTCCCATTAAAGACAAGGAAGCAACATGTATACACATAAGCATCTGTTTCCTTACCTATAAAATATTTGTGTACTGTAGGATAATTATTTTTCTAATTTACTGGGTATAGTACACCACCTGGAACATGAAGATATTTAATAATTCCTGCAGAATTAAGTGATAGGCATCTCATAAAGGGTGTCATATGATAGAAGCAAGACACAAGTGACCCTTGCACTCAAGGTTTTTTTTTTTTTAATCTAGCATTATCCTTTACTGATATTAAATACTGTTTACATGGATAGTAACTCAAAATTATTTGTAATAATCTCAAGTCCCATACTCCCTATTAAAAAGGGGAAAGTTACACTATAACTCCTTTTTCTTAATAGTCCATCCTAAATTTAGACCATGTCTTTTTATTCTTATTTTTCACTATTTGTTTGAACTGCTTTAAAAAAGTTTCCTGGTCAGGCTTCCCAACTCATATATTTTTTTTCTTTTCCTCGGCTTCCCTTTTTATCTCTTTAGAAGATAAAGTACATAAAGCATCCAGCATGAAGCATGGAACAAATACATTTTCAACAATTAACTTTTCTTAATGCAAAGGGATGAACAAATAAAGGGTTTATTCTCCAGAAAAACAAACAAAACACCTCACCTTAAATTCTCATATAAGATGTGTAAATTGTCAGAGCTCTGGAAGGCAACTCTCAACCACCAACCTTGGCAACTCAGCAGGAGCCGCTGGGTTACAACTTTTAACTGAGTATGAATTTATAACACCAGGACCCTCCGCTCTGATCTGCCCTCCAGGTGTTGTCCGTGCTACCTAGAAAGAATAACAAAGGTTATTCTAAGCTGAATTGGGTCTTTTAATATTTCTTGGATAAAAAGGATGTTACAATCTAGATTTTTTGTTACTGTAATATTTTGACCCAGTGTCAGATCCTGTATTTTATTCTTCAAATATCCTCAGAGTTTTCTCACTTCTAAATAGTAGCTTACTCCTTTGTTTGAAATGTACTTAGGCCTTTAGTTTAAAGGTACAGATCAAATGAATTTTTCCCTGATTTTCCAGCCAGAATGAAATATTTCCTCTATGAAAATGCCAAAGCAGCCAATGAATTTAAATTCTACCACTCTTTTTTTTTTTTGGCAGTGCCACGTGGCTTGTGGGATCTTAGTATAATAGGGGTTCAATACCTGTTAGTTAAATAAATAAAAGTTGCATTGAAATCACAAACCATTAAAAAAATTCTATTATATCATGGGTGAAACTGTTACCAAGTCCAAGCTCGTACTGCTCGCTGCACAACAGGCCAATAAATTGAGAGATGAGTTGTCAGGGCAAGGAATAACAACCTTATTCAGAAAGCCGGAAGACCAAGAAGATGGTGGACTCCTGTCCCAAAGAACCATCCTGCCTGAGTTAGAATTCAGGCTTCTTTTATACTAAAAGAGGAGGAAGTAAAGTCAAACATTTCCGGGTTCCTGTCAGCCTCCTGAGGGGATGTGTTAGTTTCTTCCTCCCTGCAGTCATTCACAGGTGGGCCTGTCAGGATGTTTCCTGTGAGTTAAACAAAGGTATTTTAGCTTAATGCTCTTTACCTGGGAGGCAGGGCTCCCAGAGATGTGCCATTACATATAATTGAAGCTAATAGGCAACATCCATTTAGTGATTAACTTGTAATAGAATACAAACGTTCTTCCCTATTACAAAACCAATCCTCTGAGATGATTTTATCCTTCAACCTGAAGGAAACTGCCTCATTAATTGGCTTACTCGAAGCCACACCCTACCCCATTCCCCAATATTTCTCTACTGGAAAAATGCTGAAAATACATTAAATGATTAAAAAAAATAAAGTCTATTTTCATATACAAAGAAGTAAAAGTGATTCCTTCCAATGCTCCAATTTCACCATACCAAAGTCTACCAGTTTGGTGTGTATCTTTTCATACTTTTTCGTTCTTTCTCTTTCAATTTTATTTATCTTGCATAACTGAGATTTTATGACTCTTGATTAGCAACTTCCCATCCTACCCGCCCCAGCTCCTAACAACCACCCTTCTTTCAGATTCTGTGCACTTGACTATTTTGGATACTTCATATAAGTAGAATATCCAGTATTTGTCCTTTTGTGACTGGCTTATTTCATTTAGTATAATGTCCTCAAGGCCCACCCATGTTGTCATGCATGGCAGGATTTCCTTCTTGTTAAAGGCTGAATAATTCCATTGTGTGTATATACCACATATTCTTTTCCTTTTCATCCATCAATGGACATTTAGGTTGTTTCCACATCTAAGCTTTTGTGAATAGTGCTGCAATGAACACTGGAGTGCTAATACCTCTTCAAGATCCTGAGTTCAATTCTTTTAGATAAATACCCAGAAGTGGGTTTGCTGGATCATATGGTAGTTCTATTTTTAGTATTTTGAGGAACCTCCATACTATTTTCCTACATAGTATGGAAAGTTTTGTGTTCTCACTGACAGTGTACAAGGGTTCCAATGTTTCCACATCATCACCAACATTTTTTTTTTTATATAATGGTCTTCCTGACAACTGTGAAGTGATATCTCATTGTGGTTTTGTTGTGTATTTCTCTGGTAATTAGTGACATTGAGCATCTTTTTATACACATACCTGTTAGTCTTTGGTGTGTCTTTTTTAGAGAAATGTCTATTCAAGTCTTTAGCCCATATTTTAATTGGGTTATTAGTTTTGTGGTATTTTGTTGTTGTTTCTCTGCTGTTGAGTTGTAAGATTTCCTTATATATTTTGGAAATTAACCTCTTATCTGATACATGGTTTGCAAATATTTTCTCCTATTCTGTTGGTTGCCTTTTTACTCTGTTAATTGTTCCCTTTGTAGTATAGAAGCTTTTTAGTTTAATGTAGTCCCACTTGTCTATTTTTGCTTTTGTTGTCTGTGCTTTTGGTGTCATATCCATGAAATTCCATATTTTTTCTATGCCTTTGTGTATACAGATACACTATCAACCTCTATAGCATGGCCTCATTTTTGTAGGAAAAAATACATATATAACCTAATTTTTATTGTTTATACTTAAACTATTTGGGGGAGTAAAAATGTATTTCCCCCTTAATATCATTCAATGGATGTCATGTCATGTCAGTGTATATAAATAGATCTGTTATTTTTAAATGGCTATATAGTAATAAGAAGAGTTACTATTTTTAAGTATACTTTTTTGATGACCTCTTCATAATTTAAGGTATTTGACACGTGTTCCAAACTCTCTTTCCTAGATTGTAATTTTCAAACATTTATTTGGTTATTTTATTACTTTGCTGTATAGAAATATTTAATTTTTAGTTATTTTAGCTTCATTTTTTCCTTAGTGGTGACTAAACTCCAAAGCATGCTTTAAAAAGCCTTCTCTAAGTCTTCCGTTTTAAATTTCTACTAAGTTACCGATTATCTCCTTTTACAATGTGCTTCATCCTTTGGATGCAATAATTGGCCATATGTTTAACAAATATGCTTCTCACTTGTTAAATAGATGTGGGGTAATCTAGAACAAAAACACATACAAAAATAAAATAAGTAAATAAGGTGAAAAAAGCAATACAAAGGGAAGTAATATGAGTAGAAATTCATGACTAGAATGGGGAAAATACACACACATACACACACACACAAACACACACACATCTGGAATACACATTGGTGTAAACTGTTAGGTAGAGATCCAACTTTTTTTTTTTTTTCCCAGATGGCTACCCCTACTAGTCCTAAACCGTTTGTTGGATGGATAATCTATCTTTTCCACACTGATATGAAATGACAGACATATTTTTTAAAACCAGGCTTTCAAGCAAGATATTTTTCAAATTATGTCCCTATCTAATCCACTGCCTTCACCAATGAATAAGCCCTCACTATATATATATATGTATATATATATGTATATGTATATCAATGAATAAGCACTCACTATATATATTTATATATATATATATTTTTTTGCCTGCACCACACGGCTTGTGGGTTCTTCCCCGACCAGGGATTAACCTGGGCCACCAGAATGAAAGCACTGAGTCCTAACCATTGGACCACCAGGAAACTCCCAGCCCTCACTGTATCTTTAAGGTTCCTCTTTCCTGTGTGTTCCAACCCTAATTGCATGTTGGTGACAGTTGTGACTGTGGACCTCTTGGGGTATCCTTACTGTCACCTCCGTAGGAGGAGACGGGCCAGAGAAAAAGCTATTTGAGTTGCTGATCTCAGAAATCACGTCTGGCAGTACAGTACCCGAGGGTTGGTGTAATGTATTCTGGGAAGGCTGGCCCACTCTATAAACGTCCTCATCTGTGAATTAAGCCTAATCAATGTGTTCAGAGAGAAGGTAAAGAAAAAGTCTGCATTCCCAATAGCGAGTGTAGCCAGTGATTTCAGATGCTTGTCACATGATCACGCCATAATGATAGCTCTCTAATTTCCTTCTGAAAGCACTTGAGCCGTATTCATTTCATTGACATAACTGGAAATTTTCACACACTCAAGACAACAATGCAGTGTACTGTTGACAGAAGAGAATGACAGGAGGTAGGAGACCCAGCTTCCTAGCCCTGGCCTGACTCATAGAGTAAGTATTCAGGGAACCAACTCAATTTATTTGTCTTAGTTTCTTCATCATCTTTAGAAGGTAGTTGGATTATATGATCTCTTAGCTTCCAGTTAGATAAAAGACTGTGATTCTACAACAATATGGTTCTCCTAGTTGTTCATTTAAAACTTATTTACAGACAAATTGAGCCCTTGCTACATGCAAAAGAATTCTTCTAGTCAGCAATGAATAAGATATGGTTATTGTGTTGAGTTTATGAAAGGAGTTCATTTGGAAGAGGGAAGTGGGATGGAACAGATCAGTGTGACTTGAACTTAGAACATGCCAGTCTCCCCATTCCAAATTGGAATACAAGCTCTGTGATGTACCATAACTCTATGGTAGGGCTTATTCTAATGATTCTGGTCAATGTTAAAGATTCCTGAGTTTGTGTGGGAATAACACACTGAATGTAGGTGGTAATTCATAAATCCTTTTTCCAGAGATGGCAATTCATGTTAGTGTAGTTTTTTGGTTTTGTGTGTGTGTGTGTGTGTGTGTGTGTGTGTGTGTTTTGCAAGACCCTTACTTGAGACTAACTCCTAACTATATTTTGAAGACCCCAGTTACTAGCGTAGAAGCAATCTGAACAGTAGAGATTTCATGACCCCAAACTGATGCTACCACTCTTCCTATTTAAGCTAGTATAACTCTTTGCTCTAGTTCTTCCTTTTCCTAGCAAAAATTCTCATCCCACTCATTCACAAAGGATGTATGATTAAAACATTAATGACTTCAGAAAAATGAGTTTTGACTAGGAGGAAGGAAGGTGGAGGAAGAACTATTTCGGGCTAGAAAACTCCTTTTGACAAAAGTTCAAGATAAAGAAACATTCAACATCCTGCTGGAGATGAGTGGGAAAGAAGAATCAGTTGGAACCATGAAAGTCAGAAAGGAATTAATGGAATAACACAGGTAATGGAGAACCATGGAAGGTTGCCAAGCTGGAGAGTGACAGGAGAAAAATAGAAATAAGGTATGAACTTAATGAGAGGACAGAACTGGTTAGACTCTGAGGAAGCTTTTAAGATTCCACTTCCTGGCATGCAGTGAGTGGAGGATGGGCCATGGCAAGAAAGGACTCATGAGCATAAGACAGCAAATTTATAGGATTTGGCACTAATCTCAGAGGTCATTGCACACAGTTTGCATACTACATATTTATTTTTTCGTCAGTCTAAAAATAATGTTTATACATTTAATTTCTGTCCAGTAAGAAGTGATAAGAGGTTTAAGAAGGCCTAGTTTAAACATTTTCAAAGAATGAAAATAAGTGAGCAAAATTATATTTATCCTGGGCTTCCCTGGTGGCACAGTGGTTAAGAATCCGCCTGCCAATGCAGGGGACACTGGTTCGAGCCCTGGTCTGGGAAGATCCCACATGCCATGGAGCAACTAAGCCCGTGCACCACAGCTACTGAGCCTGTGCTCTAGAGCCCGCGAGCCACAACTACTGAAGCCCGTGTGCCTAGAGCCCGTGCTCGGCAACAAGAGAAGCCACCGTCAATTAAGACCCAATGCAGCCAAAAATGAAATAAATAAATAAATTTTTTTTAAAAATTGTATTTATCCTAAAATAGGATAAATACAATTTTTCCATCCACTCCATAGCGTAATGGCTCCTTGAGGCAACTTCCAACAACAATGATGTTTTTGGTGCTTTCTATGGTGGCAGAGAGGTGAGTATCACAGTCTGCAGGGCAGAGCAATAAATATAACTCTAGTAATCCACTGTACATTGAAAGTCAGGCAATACTTCATTGGAATTATTCTCATTTTGGGGGATGAATAAAATTAAATCAAACGACACAGTACCTGATAAAGGAGCAAAAAGTTTGTAGGCTTTCGTCAAAGAAAGAAAAGGGCCTAATGAGTGAAGAAATATATATTATAGTTTTCTTCCTTCAGTTTCTCAACTAGATTCCATTAGTGGAGTTTTCTAAAAGATTTGGAGGAGATTCCAATTCAGATATTATCAGAGATCATCATAATTTAAATCTCTGTACTTGCTTACACCAAATTACCCAAACCTCCAGCGTAAAACCAATGTGTTTCAACGGTTTCATGGTGTTATTCATATACAGTAACCGACTCTTGAAGTGACAACAGTTAGGAGCAAGTATCCTCAGTATCCAGCATGTGGCTTGCTTGTACGATGAGATTCCTTAAAAGTTTGGGGTTGATGATGAACCCAGTGTACAGAGGTTCCACATTAAGTCATAATTGGCTTTGTGTCAACTGGTGAAATCAGTCACAGAGGAGAATAAGAATTTCATGTAACAACAACATAGCAACTGATTACCCACTTGTTACTCAAAACAATAGACTCTCAGGGAGGATTTTCTAATCCCAGAATAAAGGCATGACCTTGCTCTGATGTCCTTTGGGAAAATGTCTACAGCAGATTTGATGGAGAATCTCAGGGAGGAACTGACCTGTTTCATCTGCTTGGACTATTTCACCAGCCCAGTGACCACCGAGTGTGGGCACAGCTTTTGTCTGGCGTGTCTCTTGAGAAGCTGGGAGGAACATAACACTCCTTTATCTTGTCCTGAGTGCTGGAGGACCTTGGAGATCCCACATTTCCAGCCCAATGAGCGTCTGGGGAGGCTGGCTGGCATCGGCAAGCAGCTCAGATCCCAGGTGCTGCAGAGTGAGGGCAACCAAGGCAGCTATGAGAGAATGCTAGCTGCCACTAAGTTGTTGTCTGATGATGTGCAGGGTGTAAACGATTTCTCAACCCAAGGTCATGGAATAAACAGAATGAATCTCTCGAATGAGGCTGAGGAGCATCATAAAGTAAGATTGGCTGCTTGATATAAATTTCAGAACACAAATCAGGTTCCATCGCTTAATTCCCATAATATTTTCTATGGGTGACATTCATGGGTGCTAATCTCCAGGCACCAGACCACAAATTTGGTGTGAGTTCTGCTTCACCCTTTGATCTAGAGTCTCAGTCATCTTGTTACTGGTCCTCAAGACCCCTTCATGACCTGGTGCTCTGCTCATTTGCCACAGAGTTTGTTTCTATTGCAGGAGAAACTCCAGGAAATCCTAAATATTTTGCGTAAAAAGAAAAACGAAACTCAGGTTATATTAACCCATGAGAAGGAGAGAGTGATATTGTGTAAGGTCAGTATCTGGTTCACTTTTGCATCTTGTATGTGATTCTATGAGGAGGACTAAAGGGACATGTCGTGAAATACCAAGGGGAAAATGACAAAATTTTCCAGTCCCAGTCCTATAACATGCAGTATCCTTGCTTTGGGCTGCCCACCTCTGCTTGTCCATCTGGGAATCTCAAGACTCATCTCAATTCTCCCATCCCCAGGCTGGCTTATTTCTCCCTTCTTGGTGTACCTATACCACATGGTGGCTACCTTTATTTCTGCTCTGATTATAATTATTAAATATACAAGTTATAGACATATAACATAGAATGGAAGTTGACAGAAAAAGGAACATCTCAAATCCTTTGGGGGAAAAAGGGCAGATAAAAAAGAAATAAATAGAAAGGGAAATTAAAGCAAAATAGTAGTGTGGATTAGTATACCTGAACAAAAGCTTGAGGTTAGTCACAGATCAGACTTTGAGCTGTCTAGCAAAGCACAGAATTAAATGTTTTATTAAATATTTAAAAAATAAGCATGTATCTGATTATTCCAATAATCTTTGAGTTCTTACATGGGAGTATTTGTGATGATCATTTCTAGTCCTAGTATGTGATCCATTGCCTACTTCATTGAATAAATGTTTGTTGAATAAATGAATGCATGTTTTTTCCCCTAATTTTTTTTAAAGAACTAAGCAGTTACCCTATTTATTTATCTATTTTTTTTTATTTATTTATTTTAAAAAGTTTTATTTCTTTGGTTGCACTGGGTCTTAATTGAGGCACGTGTGCTCATTAGTTGCAGCCAGCGGGCTCCTTAGTTGCAGCTCTCGGGCTCCTTAGTTGTGGCATGCAAATTCTTAGCTGCGGCATGCAAACTCTTAGCTGCGGCATGCATGTGAGATCTAGTTCCCTGATAAGGGATCGAAACTGGGCCCCCTGCATTGGGAGCAGGAAGTCTTAACTGCTGCGCCACCAGGGAAGTCCCTCCCCTAATTTTTTACCTTACTTTATTTTGCTTTACTTTTTAAAAATAATGGTACTGATCACCATCTATCATATTTTTACTTGACTGTTTACTTTTCATTGTTCCCAATAGAATGACAGCCTCCTAGGAGTAGAAATTTTGGTTTTCTTTGCTACTATAGCTACAGTACACACATCTTCTAAAATATCAAACTATCCACCCAGCTAGTCAATAGACTGTATGTGTTATGTGTCAGGTTTCAAGAATTGTCACAATGGAACTCTTGAACTTTGTAAGGATTAAAAATCTACATAAGTGTTTCTGTTACTAACTTTATTATATTGTTTGTGTGTGTGTGTGTGTGTGTGTGTACACACGCGTGATGGCAGGAAGAGACAAACACCTGTAAACAGGTTGTTGTGTCAGAATATGCAAAAATGCACCAGTTCCTGAAGGAGGAGGAGCAGCTGCAGCTCCAGTTACTGGAAATGGAGGAAAGAGAGAACCTGAAGAAACTGAGGGACAATGAGATCAAGCTGACCCAGCAAGTACGAAGCCTGAGCAAAACGATTGGACAGATAGAGTCTATGTGTCAGAACTCGATCATAGAGTCATTTGAGGTAAGAATATTGGAGAAATTCATGGAAAAAAACACATGTAGTCCCCTATCATATTTCAAGTCATACAAAATAAACTTTTCCTTATTTACCTGAAAAATTAAGTTCTGGCCCCCAAAAAAGTTTTCCTAAAGAATGAGTGTTCTATATAGTATAAATAAAGTCTTGAAGAGGAGGAAAAACACAGAGGAATATACATCCGAACCAAGTCAAATGATGACTCCAATTTTTTTTTGTGCCTGCCTTGCTGCAACCTCAGCTTTGCCAAATAAAAAATTTAAGTTTAATGAACATTTACTAGGTGTTGGGCACATTAAATTACATCCTCAAAAATACCTGATGAAGTTACATACTATTATGATATTTACAACAGGTGATTGTTATCTACAAAATGAGTTAATAGTAGCAATTATTTAATAATTCAGACCTATGGCAGTTAGATAGTTTGCCTGTCAAATAGCTAGTAGGTGATAGAACCCAGGTATTCTGTGTACTGAGCCCCAAATCCTCACCATCTTTGCTCTACTGCCTTCCTAGGCTACTACTGCATTCTCTGGGACCTTCTTAAACATAAGCTATGTTCCAGCTTCCAGTCTCCAGCTTCATGTCTCTTTCCTAGACTGGCTCCACAGAATGCTATTTAATTTGGTGCCTTCCCAACAACCCAGTCCAACTGTACACAGGTGTAGTTTCAGCTCTCACTGGGCTACTTTCCTTTCTTATCTCTACCTCCTGGAGGCATTAGATAATGAGGCCAATAGTTTGGCTCCTTTCTCAGCAATAGATTCTCTAAACAAAGTGACAATATGAGAAAAAGAGATCTCTAGTCATTGGGAGAACCATCTCACGTTCAAAAGAACTCACCCCTGGAAGAAGTTTCGGGTTTTTTCTACCATATGCTCTCCCACCCAAGGTGTTCTAGAGCCACGGGAAGGGGATTCTGTGAAATTTGCAAAGGACTGTATCCAAAACGGATTCAGTCTTTGCTAGTGATCAAAGTGCACAAATACTAACCTTCTTTCTTTTATACCCTTAGGATGTGAGAGGAATACTGAAAAGGTAGGTTTCAATTCTGTGTTCAGTTACTGGGGTGGTGTTGATGCAATAGGTTATCAGAGTGGGGATGAGAGTGACCATGCTGTTGGGGCAAAAGGAGCTGGATTCTCAAGTTGGAGCAGGTCATGCGGTCTGCGCAGAGGAGACTGAGTGACTGTCTCTGCCCTCCTGTAGGAGTAAGCCACTCTTGCTTCAGTGTCCAGAGGCCATCAACACGGAACTGACTCTGTGCCACATCACTGGAATGAGGGAGATGCTAAGAAAATTTAGCAGTAAGTCAGCCTGAATTTTTGAACCTCCAGGGGTTTTCAGAGTTAACGGGGGCCACAGACCATCCCTGCTGGAACAGACAGAAGCACTGGGACTTGATTGATGTTTGATCTGGTTTTGTTTTCTGAGTTCTGCTCCTTCCTTTGTTTTCATTGTTTTTTGTTCATCCCATTGCCTTGCACATGCACACATACACATACCTCCTCAGGGGTTTCTGCATTTCTACCTTTGTTCTTGTCAGGATAAAAGCTGATTTAAACTCTTAAATCTCAGTGAGGGAACATTCAAAGAATGTTCTTTTAAAATGCTCTAAATATTTAGGCTGGCTAACATCTAGAGAGGTCAGCATTAGTTTTCACCTTTTATCTTGTTGACAATCTGACCTTCAGAAGAAGGCCTAATGGACTTTGGACTCAACAGATACTTGAGAAGTGCCTACTATGTGCTATAGTAGGTACTGTGCTATCAGTCTCTGAGTGTACTTACAATGATGAATAAGACAGACTTGCCTTTGCTTCTGTAGAACTTACAGTGAGATTGAGGAGAATGATATTAAACAGATAATTAGTGATTGGGATTTGATCTATAAATAAAAGTATGAAATGGTATGATGGGGTGCCTAATCTTGTCTGGATAATCAATGAAAGTTCCTCCCAGGAGTCTGGGAGAGGAGGTCTCTCAGTGGTTCAAAATGTGTTTCATCAAGTGGTCACTGGTGGTTGCACTAACTCATACGAGGTTGCACTTAAGCATGACGTAATGAAAAATGCTGATTAGGAGCTGCTATTCAAACACTCAGTAACTTTGTAATCTTGGCCCAGTTTCCTAACCTTTATGAACCTCAGTTTTTTCTTTTATAAAAATGGAAAAATGATAATAATACTTGCCATAATTAAATGGGATAATGTACAGAAAATGCCTGGCACCTAAGTAGGAGTTCAGTAAGTGATAACTATATTTCTCTCCCACCCCAACTGAAGAACCATAACCAACCTTGGCTAAAGCAAATACACATGACAAAAGATATGACCTGTGTGGATAAATAGCTCCTAGTTCTAAAACTGTCTTATAAACAGAACTACCTCCATTCCATTATCAGAGATCCAATATCACTCTTGACATGACTCTCTTTGGTTTCCTTTTAGAGATTCACTCTCTTGTGTTTTGCAAAACACTAAAAGAAGGGGCTCAGAGATAGTGCCCACCACATTCACCTAAATTAAGTTTTAAAAAATAGGACTAGATACTAAGACCTTAATTTCAATTCCACATACATAAGAGGGTTTTCTAGAATGCAAATGAGGATTCATTCTTTTTCCCTCTTGCAGCGGATATAACTCTAGATCCAGCCACGGCCAACGCCTATCTTGTCTTGTCTGAGGATCTGAAAAGTGTGAGACATGGAGGAATCCGGCAGCAGTTGCCTGACAACCCCGAAAGATTTGACCAATCTGCAACGGTGCTGGGCGCTCAGATCTTCACCTGCGGGAGACACTACTGGGAGGTGGAAGTGGGCAACAAGACTGAGTGGGAGGTGGGCATCTGCAAGGACTCAGTGAGCAGAAAGGGGAATCTCCCCAAGCCTCCGGGGGACCTCTTCTCACTTATAGGCTTAAAAATTGGAGATGATTATAGTCTTTGGGTCTCATCACCTTTGAAAGGCCAACATGTTAGAGCGCCAGTGCATAAGGTTGGTGTTTTCTTAGACTATGAGTCCGGACACATAGCATTCTACAATGTGACAGACGAGTCCCTTATCTACAGTTTCCCTCCAACCTCTTTCCAAGAGGCTCTCAGGCCCATCTTCTCCCCTTGTCTCCCAAATGAAGGGACAAACACAGGCCCTCTTTCCATCTGCTCCTTGAATAAGCATGTCTGAGGGAGGCTCCCTCAGCCTTCTCTGAGAATGAGGTCTAAGACCAACAGGTGACTATTAATTAGGATGATTAATGCATTGACAGTATTAACATCAGGTGATCTGAAAGGAAAGCCCACCCCCAACCCCCAAGAGTTTCCATTAACTTGAGCCACCAATGAACAGCCAAATTGGACAATCAACTTCTAATACCAATAGGAGAAAGCTGATCGTATCCTGTGTCTTTAACCAAATTCATTATCTAGACTGCCCCCTGTATGTGCAGATCACTGAAAATGGAGAGATAGAACTAGTTCCTATTGACCAGAATCCCATTGTCATAGGCCAGTTTTATAAATATATGTCATTTTTTTTTCAAGTGTATTTATTTATTTGACTCTAAAAAAACTTTACTATTTGCATGTGTCTTTGCCCTACGTGCAAAGCTCTGTGTGCCGGGGCAATCCCAACTCCTCCAGGGGGCTGGAGGTATGGGTTCTCCTTTTCACTCATGACTCAGCCTCCTCTGAAAAGTCGATTTTCTTCCCATCCCATGGGGCCTGGAGTATTTGTACTCAGGAAGACTTATGTGTTCAGACACTATAAAGATATGTGTGAATATCATCGTGGCATTCGTGTTACCGTATTCACAAGAGGATGGAACCTTTTGTTGTTTGTTAATATGTTCAAAGATGACAGAGCAAAGTCCCCAGCCAATAAATGTATCAAGGCTGTGGATGCCGAGTGACTTTTTGAGTTTCATATAAGGTTTTTTCTGAGCTTTGGCTATTTGCTGTGAGCAGAAAGCTTTTCACCTCTGCAAGACCAGATCAAGCCTACTCTTCATCCCAACACGCCAGGGTTTAGGAAGCGGGTAGTGACTGCGCGAGGATGCTTCTTTTGGCTGGTCTCACTCAGGCTCCCCATTCTTAGTGCTCTGTCCTTACAGGTTTTTGTTTTGTTTTGTTTTGTTTTTTAAATTTCTTCCTTCTTGCTCTCATTTTCAGGATGTCACAATCACAGAGGGCACCCCTTCCCCTCCTCTTCCTACTCAGATAAGTTAGTGTCAGTATTTTCAGTCTCTGACAAGAAAACTGATGGATTTAACCCATGCGTGACTGCAAAATTATTAAGAAAAAATTGATCACAGGTTTTAGTTTGTAAATTAGAGAATAAGTGAGGAAAAGCTGATAACTGAACCTCTTAATCAGCATAGAAGGAGGTCAGTAACTGGGTTTACTTTAGGGTCTCTGTTCACCCTTCTCATTAATCTAGATCTGCTTTGTCTTTCAACTTTATACATTTTAATCTTGTGCCCTCAAAGGTGGGGAGCAGACATGAACTAGACTTCAAATCCCAGATAATGCCCTCTTCTGTTTTTTGAGTTCCCTACTTGCATTTTCACCCTGACATCACATATACTCAGAGAATTGTGGAGGAGGTGACCCAATCACATCCTTTTTAGATAATTTGTGGCTGCTTCTCATTTTTCATTTTACTAAATTTTATTTCTTGATTTATCATCTCAAAAAGCTAAGAAGTAAATTATAAATAGCAAACACCAAGTATATTTGAATATACTGTCATCAATTACAAAAAAAAAAAAGAATTTTGAAAAATTTTGATAAATGAATATAAAAGGAATACATTTTAATTTAGTGTACATTACATTTTTTTTTTAAAGTCATGTTCCTTGCTTTTTTTTTTTTTCCAAATTTTATTTATTTATTTATTTATTTTTGGCTGTGTTGGGTCTTCGTTTCTGTGCGAGGGCTTTCTCCAGTTGCGGCAAGCGGGGGCCACTCTTCATCGCGGTGCGCGGGCCTCTCACTATCGCTGCCTCTCTTGTTGCAGCGCACAGGCTCCAGACACGCAGCCTCAGTAATTGTGGCTCACGGGCCTAGTTGCTCCGCGGCATGTGGGATCTTCCCAGACCAGGGCTCGAACCCGTGTCCCCTGCATTGGCAGGCAGATTCTCAACCACTGCGCCACCAGGGAAGCCCTGTACATTACATTTAATTGTAGTATAATCCTGGTGATAGCCCTTATATTTATTTATTTATTTATTCTCTTTGTCCCAGAGGGGTTGGTATTGCCGAGGAAACCAGCATATTTTTTCCCTCTGGGAAAGTCATCCTGAGTGGATCTTGGCTGCATGATTATCTACACTGGGACTGCCACTGATTGAGTGTGGGGGGAAGATTAAATCTATAATATTCTTACTCTTCTGGGTTTGCATAAATAACTATGTAAAAGGTGCAAGAAAATTTTCACCCAGGGTTCCTAGATTTAAATTCCAAGCCAAGCAGCCGTGGTGGTAAGGATGGGAGCAAGAGTGGCCAAAATGAAAAATTTAAAGAAGTGCTCCCTTGCTTGGCAAATGCATCCCCTTGCACTGTTCAAGAGTGTGGGTCTCACTGCCTCAGACAGAACATTTGATAAAGACATTTCCTTCAACATGAATGGCGTCCCACAAGGAACCTGCTACCATCACTCAAGCTATCCCTTTTATCCCCCCATTAACTCCCCCTCTCTTTCCCAAATCTCTCTCTTCCTCCCTTTCCTGAATGGACAATTTCCCCAGGAGATAGCAAGTCACTGGTAGCCTCTTGTAGTGAACATTACCAAATGGAATCCAGAATCATTGCCATTTCCTTCCCAACCTCTCCACAACTGGCTGGAGGAGAGGGGACAGTCTGGTCTTGAGGTTGGAGGACATCACATAGGATTCCACGCAGGACTGCAGTTTGACTACCTTAAAAATTTTTTTCTTTGCCTTAGAGTACCTTAAAAATAAAATATTATACATATCTTGGGGCTTCCCTGGTGGTGCAGTGGTTGAGAATCTGCCTGCTAATGCAGGGGACACGGGTTCAAGCCCTGGTCTGGGAAGATCCCACATGCCGCGGAGCAACTAGGCCCGTGAGCCACAACTACTGAGCCTGCGCGTCTGGAGCCTGTGCTCTGCAACAAAAGAGGCCACGATAGTGAGAGGCCCGCGCACCACGATGAAGAGTGGCTCCCGCTTGCCGCAACTAGAGAAAGCCCTCGCACAGAAACGAAGACCCAACACAGCCAAAACTAAATAAATAATTAATTAATTAATTTTAAAAAATGATCTTTATTAAAAAAAAAATATATTATACATATCTTGCCCTGAAATCTGATTTACCAATAAAACTCCATTCTTCAAATCAGGTCTTTAACGACCCTCCTGCTCTAGTTATCGCTCCCCCCCATGACATAATTTTGACCTGTTATTCTTTGAGCTTATTGGTACCTTACCTTACTTTGGATTACTTTACAAGGCCCTCCTATACTAATTTAACTCAATGATGTGCCCAATCAGCCTCTCTCTAGTCTTGGATTTCTCCCTGTGCTTATACGTCGGAGGAGTGGGAACAAAATATAATAGGTCACAGTAGGAAAAAAGAAAAATGTGGAAATGCACAAAAAATAAAAGTTGATGTAATCTCACTACACAGATAACCAATGTTATGTTTTGGTGTGTATCTTTCTAATTTTTTTTCTATGTATATTTTAAGCAAAATGAAAATTAATTACCTTAAATTATATGTATAGTGAACTTCCTTCTCATCATTAGATATTTCTTGAAAATACAGCTTTTTTATCTTTAAATATATAGGTATCTTCTAAGAATTAGTACATTTTGTTAAATTACATTTATTATATAAAAAATATACATTCAATAAATATTATTTAATGATATCTAATAAATAGTCTAAGTAAAAATTTCCCAATTAGTCTTGTAATGTTCTTTACAGCTGTTTTTCCATCTTCCAGCATCCAGAAATAATATAGGATCGTGTATTAAAAGTAATTGTTTTGGAAAATATAATTCCTAATGGGAGTAATATTTTATCATATGAGTGTCCCTAATTTACTTAATCATTCCCCTACTGTGGGACATTTTAGATTGTTTTCCATTTGTAGCTATTATAAACGACACTGTGATGAATGTACATGTACATAAACCTTTGGGTACATTTCTAATTATTCCCCAAGTATCTCTCTGCAGATGGGGAAGCTGCCTGTGGATCCTGCGGGCACATATCTGAAGGTCATACATCCCGCTACAAAAGTTTAATGTGTACTACAGGGAGTCCGGGATGTCTTACTCACTGGCATTTCCACACTGAAGTTGCAGACACACAGCTTTAAGACAAGTGAACATGTTTTCCTCTGCCCTATGGTCTTGCCAGAAGCACTGCATGTATGCCAAAAAAACCCAATCCTGGGAGGAATTGGGGAACAGTGCTTGGGCTTTGAAATCAGGCAGCCCTTGGCTGGAGCACTTAACTTCACCACAAAGTAATGTTTCAACTTCTGCAAGTTGTTTTAACTCTCATAGCCTTATTTTTCCTCTTCTCAAAAATTTGGGAAATACCACTCATTGTGATAATTAGGTGAGAACACCGAGAACCAAATAATCCATGGTGCATGATGAATTTTTGTCAGCCTCACCCCTGTCCCTTTAGAGACTCCATTTTGCAATTTGTCAGAAAGGGGACAGAAAAGCCATAGCATGCTTGTGTGGAATATGGAAAACATTGGCACCAAAATCTCTGAAATACTTCCAAGGTAGGTGTTACTATTTAAGGGGGAAAAGTATTAACACAAAATTCAGCTGGAGAAAAAAAAAAACAAAACCCTATGGATCATTTTGTTATCATTCATGGAAGTCCTTTTGCTCTCCACACTTGTGAGCATCTCATTACCCAATTAAAAAATTACTGTAATAAATAGGAGATAAATAAAAATAAAAACTATTATAAAGTGGTAATCTCACTCTCATTCCTCCAAACCTGACAATCTCACACCTTTGCTCTGGGCTCCTAGGACATGGTATGAACATTCCTATCATTAGCTCTGCTAGCACTTGAAGTACTGAACCTAGAGGAATGAGCAATGTAGCCTTATTCAACCACGGCGCCTCATTCAGTGGTACTCAAGGGCTTAGAGGTCCCTTAAAATCTTGATCCTATTAGTCTCTGGCTGAGACTTAGGGTGGTCACCACCAGCTGTGAACCTGATGACATATTTAAGATCATTTAAAAATCAAATTGTAGCAACCTCGGTTTAGGCATCCAAAATGGAGCCAGGTGGCCACGTGGATGTGGTTCACACACTTTCCTGCATCGCTGAGAACTTGAATTTTCTCAACTGTATCAAAGAACACCACCAGCCATTTTTAAAACAAAATCTGCTAGCAGCTGCCAGCTGCAACCTTGTAGTTTCAAAGTCCCCCGCTCCCAACTAATCATTTGGAACCTCAACCAATCCTGCTAAACAAGCACCCTTACTTCTTGCCAGCTCCAATCTTTTTTTTTTTTTAAATTTATTTCTTTATTTATTTAGTTTTGGCTGTGTTGGGTCTTCGTTTCTGTGCGAGGGCTTTCTCTAGTTGCGGCGAGTGCGGGCCACTCTCATCGCGGTGCGCGGGCCTCTCACTGTCGCGGCCTCTCTTGTTGCGGAGCACAGGCTCCAGACGCGCAGGCTCAGTGGTTGTGGCTCACCAGGCCCAGCCACTCCGCGGCACGTGGGATCCTCCCAGACCAGGGCTCGAACCCGTGTCCCCTGCATTAGCAGGCAGATTCTCAACCACTGCGCCACCAGGGAAGCCCCCCAGCTCCAATCTTAGTTCTTGACAAACAATATGTAACCTTGCAGTTTTTTGCCTTTATAAGCTCCCCCCATTTTGTAGTCAGGTGGAACACAATTCAAGTGCTTCTTGAACATACCCCAAATAAACCTCTTTATTTTAATTGGTCTCCGCTTCTGAAATTTTCGTTAACCTCTTCCTCCTTCTACTGCCTTATAAAAACATGTTAGATGTGTGCCCCGGCGTGAGAAAGGTAGGAAAGCACTGCCCCCCTCCCCCCACCGTAGGAGATCATACATATAAGGAGACATATTACTTATCCGGGATGTCCTGTGATAGCTTTCTTATTGACAGCCAGCAGGAGGGAACCAGGTTTTGTGAGGCCTGAAGCTTATACAAATGAGGAGAGTCCTTTTCAAGAAAAAGAATAAAAAATTACAAAGTAAAACATTAGGTCCAGGATCTTAGAGGGTCTCAAACAAATAAGGATCTTGAAACTTAAGTTTAACTAGTTTCATAGTACATCTGCCTCTGGGTTAGCCAGATGCAAGATGAAGTGCAAAGGCAGTAAAGCCAGATCTCCTGGGTTCAAATCCTGGCTCTACTACTTACTAACTGCACTGCTCATGGCAAGATAATCAATATTCTGGTGTCTTACTACCTACTTAGAACACTACCTACTTTAAGGTATAACTACTCAATCCATGTGAATTACCAACAGTTCCTTACTAAGCTTTGGCATCTGTGTTAGCCGGACTCTTTGCATGTTTGAATACTGCGATCTGTGGTTCTGTTTCTCACAGTTCTGACCATGAACTTATATCTGAGTTCAGAATACGCCTTCTCCTACTCTCATTCCTGCCTTCACGGTCCTGGTTTCCATCCTTGATGGAACCTCTACATCTAGTTTTGTGATGCCCTCAAAGCATTAATGCTCATCCTTTTGAGTTCCTAATTCTAATCCTCATTCTTTATCTGTTAGGAAGATTTTTTTTTAAAGTCTTGAGTATTTTAAATATTGCCTTTTATTAGCCTCCTTGATTCTTTTTCTTCCAGTTCATGATTCAAATAGTAAACTCTTATAAATTATAAGTAGCAACATTCAAAACTGATATTTTTTTTCTGGGCTGTGTTTTTCACAGTGATGGTGGATCCACAACTTCTCGGTTCAAAAGGAAGTTTTTCCTCTACTAATATAATCAGATTTCATTTTGGTGGGAGACAGCCTCTCTTCACACAGCATCTGAGTCTCCTGCCCTCCATCCAGATGGGAAACAAATGTCCAGGGTGTCGGGCCAAGGCACATTATCCACTAGGTGAGGAGTATGAATGTGTGTGGGGTGTGTGTGTGTATGCGGTGTGTTGTGGTAGTGTGTGTGACATGTGATACGTGGTATGTGTTTTGTGTGTGGCATGTGGTATGTGTGGTGGAATGTGCATGTGTGTGTATGTGCGTGATGTGTGGTGAGGAGGGTGTGGTGTAGGAAGAGCCCTGGAAGGAGCTTAGTTTGTCTTCAGAGTCTCTTCTTGACCCTTCACATCGTGCCCTCCCTTTCAAGTAGCTCTACCTTCTCTCAATTTTCCTTGTCTTCCAATTATCTAGCTTCTCAGAAACGAAAAGTGGGCTCTGTAAACCTGCTTTGAGAAGAGAATCTCACCGGGGGTCTATTGGACTCTGTTTCTGCCAGGGAGGGAAATGGCCCTGAGGTAAAGGATGAGAGAGAAGAGCTTGGAAAACACACAAAGCAGGACCAGACTAATGTGCAGTGATACTGTCCCAACACACATCATTTTCCTACAGAAGAAGCCAGGATACCCTCTCAAGGCTAATCTGGAAGGAGTCATGCCACTTTTATACACATTGTAGTTATTTTACAACTAGTCTTTTTGTATTAATGAGCATCTTTCAAAATCAGTTTTAAGCAATATACATATTGAAAATCATGCTATACCATATTCTAGACTTTGTATTTAAAGTCTAAATCTTTTGTTGTTTGTTTGAGCTCTGCGCACCATCTTAGGAGATAATGTCATATTGCTCCTTTCTTCCCTTGGCATACATCTAAAGGACTGTTACACTCAGTGAACATTTTATTAGACATTTTAAAAAGTATTTATTAGAAGTATTGTCTAGAAGTGTTAGAAGTATTGTCTCTTTGGTGGTGCTGGAAATGTTTTGTGCTTATCTGATTACACCTCATATTCAGGTTGTGAAAATACATCGAGCTGGAAATTTATATATTCAATTTCTGTATGTAAATTGTACTTCAATAAAAACTTTCGAAAAAGTGGCTGCCTCTTATTGCAGGTTGGCTTCCCAGGAGCAGGAGCAGATGCTGAGTGGGAGTTTGGCAAGTAGGTCCTCTGTGTTTTAGGGAATGCCCTGGAGACAAAGGCCTGCCTCCCTCCCTTCCTGTCTTCCTTCTTGCCTGCCTTCCTTCACTCCCTCCTCTCTTTCTCTGTCTCTCTTTCTTCTTTCTTTTTATATTTCCCTCTTTTTTTTTTTGTAGTAAAACCATGCTTTATATTTTCTAAGTGGTTAAAAGTTTCCATGCATTATGTTATAAAAAGATCCCTTGTAAAAACGATCTTTTTCTTTCCCTTTTTATTTTATTGTGGTAAGAACACATGAGATCTACTGTCTTAACAGATTATTTAGTGTTCAGTACGACATTGTTAACTGAAGGCAGGAGTGGCTTCCTTATCTCCATGCATCTTCTCAGACTTGTGTTTCTTGGGGCGTATGGACTCTTAAATCACCGTCCGCGGGAATTAAAAGGGAATAAAAAGTCCTTCTAGCTTTTGGAAAATAAAAGGACCTGCATTCTTTTTCTTTTTTTTTTCTTTCGGCCCCGCTCCAGGGCTTGCGGGATCTTGGTTCCCCGACTAGGGATTGAACCCCAGCCCTCCCCAGTGACAACGCAGAGTCCTAACCACTGGACCGCCAGGGAATTCCCCGCACTGTTCGTTCTTCTTATGACACTTAATAAGCCCCCCTGAAAATGTTCAAACATGGCTACCTGCTCATTCGAATTCCGGTTCTGAGAGAGGCCGGAAGTCGTCCTCTCAGAATCGCGGGGCTGCTGGGTGGGCGGGGCGGAGCGGAGGCGGCGGGAATTGCGCGGGCTGACGGGCGGACGGCTCCGCGCGGGGGCGCGGGAGGCGTGGCAGCCGGTCGCTCTGAGGGGCCCCTTGGGCTCTCGGCGGGAACAATGGCGGGCGTCTCGCGCAGGCCCGCGAGCGGCTTCACAGATGGCACGACTTTCAGCACCGGGAGCGCATCGCCAGGCACCACCAGATGAGGTAGGAAGTGAGGCGAGGAGCCCGCGACGGCTGCGGGGCCTCAGGGTCCTGCTCCCCCAACAGCCCCCGCGCCCCCCGCCGAGTCCCCTCCTCCCTGGGCGGCCCGGGCGGGTCTCCATCCCTGGAGGCCTGGCGCCTCTGTAAGCTCCTTCCCGGATCCCCCCGAACCTCGAGGGTCCAGCGCCGTCTGGGCTCCGGAGTGGCGGCGACGCTGGTCTCGCTGTCCGACCTCGGGAATCCCAATTTCTAACTGCGCCTCGGTTTCCTCACCTGGCAGGAAAATTAATCCATCTTTTCGGTTTCGGTGAAGAGTTAGTGAGCCAATAATTCGCGTAAAGGACGTGGCATAAGATCTAGCACCTAAGTCTGCCCAATAACGTAGTAGCCCAATATGTTGGGCTATTTTTGGGGATGTGGACCCCAAAGTCCAGACTTTGCCTCCCTGAAATGAATTTTATGACGCCCCTCCCCACGTGAGGGATATTTCTACATTCGTTTATTTGTTCAACGAATATTTATTGAGCTTCTACCCATCATGCATTGGGGTAGGCACTGAGGGTGTAGCGAAAGCAGCCCTGGCCGTGTTATACCTTCAATTAAAAAAAAAAAAAGTTTATTGACCAACAAACAAAAATTCATTTTCTGTCGGAGAGTAACGACAGATACAGATGCATCTATACTCTCTCTATGCCAGGTTCCAAGCTAAGAATACCATTTCGAGTTCTGTTTAAGGCCTGATTAACAACCTCCTTTGGTATCGTGTGGCTTTGTCTGTAGAACAGTACGCGCATTATACATACAAAGGAAAGGGTGATAAAACACGAAGCCGATGAAATTTTTGTACTTTTGCATTGTTGGAACAATGGTGAACTCTTAGGTTATTCCATCCTACTCTTTGCAATGGGATTTCTGCCTATACGTCAGTAGTGAGAAGTGCCGTGACTCAGGTGCTGCACACTATTAGTTAATGTGGTTTAAAGTGCTTTATAGCACATGCTTCATAAGTTAATTTAGAGCGAAGATAGATGCAGTGGACTTTGGTTATGAATGTCACCTTTTATGGCCTAAATTTGGCTGCCCTTCAGCCTCATCTTCTGTACACACACGCATATGTACAGCTGATATATGTATAGCTGAAAAGAGCAAGCTTCCCCCTCTGATAAAGAATCCCAACAAACAGGGGATTGCTTTTGACTCCATCATTGATACTTAAATTGTTTTCTGCTGTCATTAGCAGGACAATTCCTTTGAGAAAAGAAACGTGTTGAAATATAATGATAATAGTAATAATAATGATGAAAGCAAATGCTTATAGCACTTATTCTTTGCACGGGACTATTCTAAGTACTTAAATACATTTAGTCATTTTATTCTCACAACAATCCAGAGATATAGTTACCATTATTATGTCCAGTTTCCAGGTGGGAAAATGAAGCACAGAGAGGTTGATTAACTTTGACCGTGTTCACAGAGCCAACAAGGAGTAGAAGTAGAATTTGAACCCCAGTGGTCTGGCTCGAAATCTGTAATTTTTTACTATTATAGTTGCAGAATAAAATATATCCTTCACGTACTAAATGTACAACAACGTTCTTATTAACTCTTCAGGAGATGAGCAAATAATTTGATATTTTTTTCTTATTAGCTCCGATAGGGAAGAGGCTAAGAATAAGTCTTTAAAAAGAGCAAGCTGTGGAAGACACATGATCTACTCAGTCATCTCTGCTAGAAATCAGATTCCGTTTTATGCACCTCTTCTCAGTTCTACCACCTTTATCTTTCATTATGGACAATATCTTGGCTCTGTGTTTGGGTTCAGATCCTTTCCCTGGAAACTTGGCCCTCTGGGGACTGTACCCTGGCTTTCCACCCCGATGGCTGATCATCGCACTTTAGTTGCTTAGGTAATCGAGCTGCTTTGTAAACTTCTTCAGTATGTTTATGAAATCGAGGCAAAGAGAACACTTGTGACTTAAAGTATTTTCTATGCGTATGTATTTTCTCTCTAATAAGATTATATTCTGTTGGATAATGTATCCCAGGTGGAAAATAATTTCTCACATTTATTAAACATCTATTGTAGGTTAAGTATTGTGTATAATATTTACACTACTATGAACAGGTTAAAGAAGTTGCCCAATGCCACACATTTGTCAAGTGGAAGCACTAGATATCCACCCAGGTCTACTGACTCCAGGGCCTATTTTTTAACCACTGGGCTGTATTATTCTTTAATAGAAATTAGGTGAAGGATCCAGTTTGTTTGATAAAGCATTTGAGTTTGAGGGAGATTGTGGCACATAATGGGGAAAGAACAGTGAATCCCTTGGCTTTTAGAGATAGAAAATCAGTTCTTTTGACAGGTTTGGGCTGCAGGAAGGATTTTTACAGTGATTGTCATATACATAATAACTGACGTTGTAAGATGACATCGCTTTATTCTAGTAAAGATTGGAGATCAAGAAGAACATAGGACCAAGTATTGAGCTTTAGAAGAAATCCTCAGTTTAGCTTAAAGAAGCAGCAGACGAGGAGGGTAGAAGAATATCAAATAAAGGTCTGTTGAAACAATATTTGAATTAAGAGAGAGGTCATTGAAATACTGGGAACTGCTGTACTATTTTAATGCACCAAATTCATTCATAAAGAATTTCTAAGAGAAAAAAAAATTACGGGTGGGAAGGAATAAGGTACTATAATAGACTCAATTTTTTTTCCTTCCCATGTTTGAGTTTCCTCCTTCTCTTTCTCCATTCTGCATTTAGTTGACCAAGTAAGTAGAAAAAAACTTTACTTTTTTGGGGCACAAAATGTAAGATCTTAAAATGATAGCAAAATGTAGTCATAAAACAGAGGATCATTATAATAAAATCTCATGTTCTTGGTTGTTAAGTAACTAGAGGATACCACCAGTATTTCATACCAAGTAGTAGTACTTTGGATCCTCAAACAACCAATAGTTTTCTTAGTATGGCTGAGGGTTTGCTGACTGGCAGATGTAGAGGTCCGTCAGTATGTTCCTGAAAATCTGGTATGATTGGATAGAGTGTCAACATCTTGGTTAGAATCTTTATCTTTAGACTATTAATAAAAAGGTGGTGGATCAAGGACAAACTGATTAGGAATTCAGGCATCATAAAAAATCAATCAATAAAAAGAATAATCCCCAGAGTTTATAAGAATGCATTTTGTTTATGCTTATCCTTTTAGTGCCCTTTAAAAAGGTCTTTTTAGAAAGAGACTCATTTCTACTGAGCTTTTTCTACTCAGCTCTACACAGGGACAGCCTTGAGGGCTGCTACTTCTGTACTTTATCTGAGAGAAAAAACAGTGTTTGAGAAAGTTGGTAGTTAAGAAACTTACTATTAAATGACTGGAAACAAAGGAAAGGACAACAATTTACTCAATTTGGGCCAATGCTGACCAGCTAATTGTTTTGCATGCTAATTAAGATTCAATAAGAGGAAAAAAAATCAATGAGCTGAAAGGGCATCTTACTTAAACTAAGAAACCTACTCAAAAATTTGTGGACACATTTTTAATAGAAACAATGAAACCAACATGCTAATTTCAAGTTGGTGATCTCATGGGCTTAGGCTGTTGTAGCAGTTAAAGTGCTATAACAAAGATACCCACCAAATACCATGGTTTAAATAGCAGAGAATACCTTTTTCTCATTTAACAGTGCTTGGTGATTAAGTGGTCTCTGCTCCACAGTCATGCAGGAACCGAGGCTAGCAAAGTATCTCTGCCCCCCCCAGCATATGGCTTCCAAGTCAGTTTCAGTCATGACCATTTCAAGCTAGTAGGAGCAAGGGGGGTTAGGAAAAGTTAAAGTCCAGAGCAAGAGATGTGGCCTTTAACCACGTGATACAGCAGCATCACATATCTCTTCATCTCAGATTCCTCTAGTCATCTGCTCACACGTATCTGCAAGGGGTGCTGGGAATTATGTGTAGCCACGTGTCCAGAAAGAACACATCTGGGGTCACCTAGCAGTTTCTTCAGCAGCTGTACTAAAACCTGGCTTTATGTTTCCTGGTTGACAGGAATACTTTGAAAATCATACAGGTTTTCAATTCCTTATCACCCTTAGGCTAAATATGTTTTGGAAGTCAAGATTTTTGGTTTGTAGAAAAGTAGTGTTACACGTACTCCATGTTGTGTAACATCCCAGTGGGATTTGAGGCAGTACCTTTTAAGCAGATAAATTAATATTTCATTATAGTCTTATTAATGTAGTAGTGAAATGTAAGATTATTCATACTTAGTGAGATAAATAAAGGCTAAAACTATTCTCCTGGTAGTACAGGGCAGGTTTGCCTCCAAATAAGATTTCCCATCCTCCACCGGAGTGGTACGTTTCCTATGACTGATGAGCCTACATTGACACATTATTGTTGCCCAAAGCTCGTAGTTTACGTTAGGGCTCACTCTTGTTGTTGTACATTCTATGGGTTTTGACAAATATGTGATGACAAGTATCTACCATTGTAGTGTCATACAGAATAGTTGCACTGCCCTAAAAATTCTCTGTGCTCTGATTACTCATCTCTCCTTTCCTAAACCCTGGCAACCACTGACCTTTTTACTGTCTCCATAGTTTTGCCTTTTCTGGAATGTCATATAGTTGGAATCATACAGTATGTAGCTAGAATGTTTTGGACCAAGAATTCGGTGGAAGTTTCCTTCCTGCTATGATAGACTGCCTCCTTACCTACATTTTCTCTTGTGTCCCTGTGAGACATCTTTACACTCTCTTCTCCGTTTTGCCTTTAATGTAGGGGAATGATTCTTACTTCTCACCATCTGTCCAGTAATACCCAAAGATGCCTGACAAGTGGAAACAACTTATGTTTAATAGTTTGATAAACTACTGTCCTTTGGTATCTCTCCCTCAGGAGGATCTGATCAGAACACTCATACACAAATACATTCAGTTTTGCTATAATGCTTGTTTTGAAAATGCAAATTTGTTCCAACACAATGGGTGTATCAGAGAATAATTCAAGCATAACAGGAATCTCATGTTTGCTTATGCATGATTTCATCCACAAGAAACACTAGGCAAACATAGAAAACTGCATTCAGCTGAACCTAGCCACCCAGGAAAGCACAAAGCGCGTGCGCGCACACACCCATCTTAAACATCTGCCAGCTACCTCGATTCACTGCATGTTACAAGCTGCGCCATTAACCTTTGGCGTTAAATCCATCTGATTTCCCTCCTTTCCTCTCCCTTCTGATGACCCTCTTTTCACCACCTCACAATAACCAACAAGTTGCCATCTTTCTGATGCCTGTGTCCACAAGAACACTCCAGGTCTTTTCAAGGTAAAGTGTCGTATTTATTGCAACCCATTTATGTATTTCCTAACCATTTAACAAGTGTAAACTGTGCTTCTGTATTTATTAGGGTCCTGTTTTTTTAATGTGTCACTGAAAAAGTTTTAAAGTGTTATGCCCATAAACCCATAAGCCCTGTGGCTTTTATCACCACAATAATGTGGTGATTTTTAAGAGCATGTATGTAGTATTCTAGCAGAACTGACCATATGTGACAGGATGTTAAAATGGAACTCCTTTTCTTCAGGCTTCCACAGAGGATCAAGATCATCTATGTGACAATCTCCTCATTTTTCCTTATGTTAAAAAAAGGAGTTGGAAAAAAATAGCTTTTTCATTTACTTTTGCTTTAAGTGAGCCAGTGTTAAAGTTGATGCAGCTGGACATTTATTGGGAAACTGGAGGCTTTCTTTGGAGAGAGTAACTTGTGCACTTGGGACCCTGGATCCCGCTTTTATGGGAGAAGGATAGAGCTTCCTTTCCCCTCATCTCATGCCTGGTAAGAGGGATTTCAGGCACTGAGACAGATGACTGTGCATCTACAAAGCTTGTGATTGCACATGGGGTTGTGTCAGCCTCATGCCTGAAAAAAGCCTACGGCCTGGCTGAAGTGGCCTGAACTATACTGATCGGCACTCACTTTTGTATACCCTGCAACAGCTGCTTGAAATAACCATTTAGTGGGGTGTCACTGGCCATGAGAAGAAATGGAGATGATAGCCAGGGGAATTGTGGGCAAGATGTAAGGATTAAGCAGAGGTCGGATGGGAGAAATGATACTACTCTCTTGGCCTTGAAGATGAAGGAAAGGGCTACAAGCCAAGGACTGTATATGGCTTCTAGAGGTGGGAAAAGACAAAGAAACAGATTTTCCCCTAGATCTTCCAGAAGGAATGCAGGCTCGCCTACACCTTGATTTTAACCTAGGAAAAATGATTTCAGACTTTTGTTTCTCCGCAACTGTGAGATAATAAACTTGTGTTATTTTAAGCCACTGAATTTGTGGTTATTGGTTACAGCAGAGATAGAAAACAAATACATATTAAGGGTATAGGAGGCGGGGAAGGAGGAGGTGAAGGAAAGACCTTCACTTCTTAACTGAAAGTAAGGATTACAATCATGTTTTTCCACTGAGTGCCAATTTAGCTCCAGGGGCTGAGGCAGACCTCGCTCGGGACCAGGGCAGAGGCACCTTGAAGTGCTAAGACCGTCTGGTAGAGCCACAGCCAATGGCACAGGTGACTCAGTCCAGACAGGCACACCATTCTGACTCTGTTGTTGACATATTCTGGTTGCTATTGACAAAATATCTTTCTTTTTTGTGAATAAGATGATGTGTTTACAAGCAAAGTTGAAAGCATAAAAGATTTTCAATAAACTCCTTAGGGCTCATTAGAATTGGGATCGATTTTATGGATTGGGTAGATCCTTCTATGATTCGAAGGTGAATTCCAAGCAGCCCATTGTGCCAGGAATAATTTGCGTGTAAAAAGATGTTAGAATTGTCCAAGCTGAGTGGAAGGATGGGCTTGGAGAGCTCAGTGGGCTCCTGCATCTCCGTGCTCTGAGTCAGTAAGTGAAAAGTTAGAAAAGATTGTCTTCTCTGTCTCCTCCTTTTTCTTCTCTATTTCCTTCTTTTCCCCAGCTGACTCTGCATTTAGATTTCATTGATTTAACAAATATGGTTTATCTTCTTTTGCACGCTGATCTGTTTTACTCCCTACCTCTCCACCTTTCTTTACTTTTTAACTTTTTGTGAGACACAGTATGGAAACCTGGGAGAGTTAGACTGGATTCCAAGTCCTTCACTTTTTAGCTGTGTGACTAGGTCCAGGGTCTGGCACATACTGACTATAAAACAAATGTTGCTTTTTGTCTGGTTCATAATACATATGTTTCATAATACATATCATAGTGATGGGCACACATTAGAAGAACAGAATACAGTCTCAGAAAATCCTGCTATTGGTTCAAGCCAAGAAGATACATGGATATCAGTTAGTCCCACATGTGAGATATCAGTGATGTCTGTGGTCTGGATGATCCAAGAGAGAATTGGCTCCAGAAAAGTCTAATGTAGCTCTATTCAAATAGGGAAAGGGAAATAATATTACTGTATCCCAGCTATGTCCCAGGTACTGATTAAAGTGCAGAGTACTTACAGATATTTCACTTCCTTATGATTTTTTTTTTTTTTTTTTGGCTGCATTGGGTCTTTGTTGCTGTGCACGGGCTTTCTCTAGTTGCGGCGAGTGGGGGCTACTCTTCATTGCGGTGTGCGGGCTTCTCGTTGTGGTGCCTTCTCTTGTTGTGGAGCATGGGCTCTAGGCACGCAGGTTTCAGTAGTTGTGGCTTGCAGGCTCTACAGTGCAGACAGTAGTTGTGGCGCACGGGCTTAGTTGCTCCGCGGCATGTGGGATCTTCCTGGACCAGGACTTGAACCCATGTCTCCTGCATTGGCAGGCAGATTCTTAACCACTGCGCCACCAGGGAAGTCCAACTTACGAAGTTTAAGTTATACCATGATGTAAACTTAATTGTCAGACAGCACAATCTTAGCACCTGGTGTAATTTAGGCTCTTAATAAAGGTTAGAAATTTGGAGTCAGCATAGGGGTTGAATCTTTTCTTGGCTTCTTAGAAAGTTTTTGACCTCAGAAAATTTTTTTTAGCCTTTTCAAGTTTTGTTTATTCAACTGACCTTTTATTGAGTACCTCTTTTGAGTCCACCACTGAGCTGTCCTGAAGGAATAACAGATAAAGGGCAGAGTCCCTACCTGCAGAGAAAACCAGCAGCCTTTAGTTTCCCCAAGTGTCAAAATTTGGATAATAGTACCCATCTTGCAGCATGTTGTGAGGATTAAATGAGATAAATTTTTATGAGAGTGCTTCACATTTAGAAGAAACTCAATAAATGTTAATTTCTTTCTTTCCCTAGTGGCAGCTTAGTGGGAAGGAAATTTTTCAGCTGGGAAATCTTTATTTGTGCTTCTCAAATAATACTAATGTTGCCTTGGGGGTGACTGGCTTTGATTAACAGCTATGGAAACAATATTAGAATGAATGTAACTCCATAGATTGGTGAAAATTACAGTGAGATTTTTGTCAATCTCCAATATTATAAGAATGACTCTACTATATATGATTTTATTATGTGGTCAGATGTACTGGAAGAGAACCGTTTGTCCATTGACAGGGACAGATGGGAAGTAGGTAAGATTTTAAAATTGAATTAACAGAAGTAGACAGTAGTGCTGTTGGATTTCTAAGAGAGTCTGTTACGGCCGAAGTAGTATCTACTGTAATGTAAGGTATGCCAAAAAAAGAGTTAACTATTCCATAGTACAGTAATATTGTGATTGTTGATTCACAAAGGGCACAGTTAGTGTTCTACTAACAGGAAGAATAGTCTTATATGAAACTAGACTGTTCCTCCAAGAAAATAAAACTGTGTATATATTAATCCCATCCTCCTAATTTATCCCTCCCCCCACCTTTCCCCTTTGGTAACCATAAATTTGTTTTCTATGTCTGTGGGTCTATTTCTGTTTTGTAAATAAGTTCATTTGTATCTTTTTTTTTTTATTATTTTAAAAAAAATTTTATTAAAAAATATTTTTTGGCCACGCCACTGCACAGCATGCGGGATCCTAGTTCCCCAACCAGGGATCAAACCCGCAACCCCTGCAGTGGAAGTGTGTAGTCTCAACCACTGGACTGCCAGGGAATTCCCTTTTTTTTTAAGATTCCACATTTAAGCGATGTCATATGATATTTGTCTTTCTCTGTCTGGCTAATGGGTTAACATATACATACTATTGATACTACATATACAATAGATAACCAACAAGGACCTACTGTATAGCACAAGGAACTATACTCAATATTTTGTAATAACCTATAACCTATAAGGAAAAGAATCTGAAAAAGAATATATGTATATATGAATCACTGTGCTATACAGCTGAAGCTAACACAACATTGTAAATCAACTGTACTTCAATTGAAAATTTAAAAAATTAAAAAAAAATAACATAGAAGCTTAGTTTAGAGGTGTACTTGCGTCTTAGATAAATTTGTAAGGAGGCCCTAACAACCCTCAGACTGTCAAGCCATGAAAAGACATGGAGGAATCTTAAAAGCTGATTACTAAGTGAAAGAATCCAACCTGAAAAGACTACATACTGTATGATTCCAACTACATGACATTCTGGAAAAGTCAAAACTATGAAGATAGTAAAAAGATCAGGGTTGCCCAGGGTTAGGAGGAAGGAAGGAAGGGAGCACAGGCAATGTTTAGGGCAGTGAAGCTATGCTGTATGATACTGTAATGATGGATACATGTCACCATACATTTGCCAAACCCTATACAATGTACAACTTGAACAATGAGCCCTAACGTAAACTATGTACTTTAGTTCATATTAATGTATCATATTGGCTTATTGATTGTAATATACATACCACACTAGTGCTAGATGTTAATATTAGGGGAAACTGTGGTTGGTGGTGGAGATGGTGAGGGGTATATGGGAATTCTCTGTACTTTCTGTTCAATTTTTCTGTAAACCTAAAACAGCTCTAAAAATAAAGTCAACAACAACAATAGTAGTAATCATGAAAGCAACCAGTTAAAAAGACAGATTACCTACAAAGGAACAGTTAGACTCTTAGCTTCAACAGTGACATTGGGGATGGTCAACAGTAGAATTATATTTTCAAAGTGTTTAGGGAATATAACTAAATATAAAATTGTGTATATTGTAAAACTCTAGAAAGCAAGCTTCAAAACATTTTTTCAAACATAAAAAAATTGAGTGCTTACTACAAAAAAGAAAAATCTCACTAAAGTGTTGCCTGAAGGACACAAGGAAAAAAGAAAGAATCCTGGAATGAATATGTGAGATTCAAGAAAGAATGAAAAGTGAAAGAAATTTAAAATGTGGATAAATTGCAACAGATATTGATTGAATAAAACAATAATAAAAATGTCTAATATGTAAGGTTAAGAAGATAGAGAAAGCTAAAATATAGGGCAAAAATAGCTTTTCAACCAGGAGGAAGCTTGATGGGGTTAAAGGTTTTTAAGATTCTTTTATTGTTAAAGATTTTAGAGCATGGGGCTGGGCTACTGCTATGCTTAACTTGTGGAGTTGTGCAACAGGGTGGCCCTAAGGTGGAGTGAGGCATAAAGGTTTTATATTAAAAGGTTCAGGGCTTCCCTGGTGGTGCAGTGGTTGAGAGTCCGCCTGCCAATGCAGGGGACACGGGTTCGAGCCCTGGTCTGGGAAGATCCCACATGCCGCGGAGCAACTGGGCCTGTGAGCCACAACTACTGAGCCTGCGCACCTGGAGCCTGTGCTCCACAACAAGAGAGGCCGCGATAGTGGGAGGCCCGCGCACCGCGATGAAGAGTGGCCCCCGCTCGCCGCAACTGGAGAAAGCCCTCGCACAGAAACGAAGACCCAACACAGCCAAAAATAAATAAATAAATAAAATAAATTTATTAAAAAAAAAAAAATCTATAAAAGGGTAGCAACAACTAAGTTACCAAGAAAGCAGGGATGCTAATGAACTTCAGGAACAACTGAACTAGCACCTGGAACATAGTAACATTCAGTAAATATTAAAAAAAAAAAAAAAAAAAAAAGTTCAGTAGTAACCATGAAAAGGATAAAATGCATATCTTCTAAATCAGAGTAGAGGGAAAAAATATAGAATGAGAAAAGACTCAGTTATTTCAAAAGAAGGTAAGAAGGGGGAAAGAAGACAGAAAAAATAAACAGAAAATAAAAATATGATGGTATAAATGAGTGAAAATATAGTAATGCAAATAATTAATGTAAATCAAGTTGTCACACTTGATAATAAAACAAATCCAACTCCGTTACAAGACAGACTTAAACATAAGGATAATAAAAGGATGAAAACAAAGAAACAGAAAAGATATATTGTGTAAATACTAACCAAGAGAAATTTGTATAGTTATAATAATAGCAGCTAAATGTATTTTATGGAAAAAGCATTAGAAGAGAAAAAATCGAATCATAGATTCGATTTACCAGGAGGATATAATAATTCTAAATGTGTACATAACTAATGGAATAGCTTGAAAATATATAAAACAAAAATTGATGTAACTACAAGGAGATATTGACAAATCCATCTTCACAGTGAGAAACTTTAGCACTTTTACTCAGTAACTGAGAGATTAAGCAGGAAAAGAAGTATCAGTAAAAGCATAGAAACTGAAGAAAAAAATTCCTATATTTATATAATGGATATGCATCAACTTCTATAATAACAATGAAGTATACTGACTTTTTTTCTCTCAAAAAATTATTTGTATATATTGGCACATATTTGGCCATAAAGCAAATATCAATACATTAAAAAAATAGTATCACAGAGACCGCATTTTTGACTAGGGTGAAGTTAAGTTAGAAGTTAGTAACAAAACATTAAGAAAAAATTCCATGCATTTGGATTATTTTTTACAAAGTATAATTCTAAGTAATTAATGCATCTACGTACAATCATATTGCAAATTAGAAAATACTTAGAACCAAAAGAAAAAAAACAGCATGCCTTGAAATCTGAAGGCTTGAGCCAAAGTGGTGCTTAGAGGAAAATTTATAATTTTAAATCCACATGTTAGAAAAGAAGGAGATTTGACAATCAACAGGATCAGAATCCAACTTTAAACTTGCCCCAGGATTACCATGCATTTGATGCAGATGTCTGCCTAGACTTCCTGGCCTGCCCTTGGGGAGTTTCTCTATTCAGAAGCAGCCAGGAAGTGTTTAGCAAGGGTGCCTTCTCCTTCTGGTCACTCCTAACTCTCCTTTAGTTCTTGTTTTCTCACATGTGAGAATTTATGTTCCTGCCACCACCCAGATCCCTCCCCATCTTATGCATTCAGTTGTTTTCAATGGAAAGTTGAAAAAATTAGGTAAGCCTTGATAACTTCATGGGAATAGTGTTGTTGGTTCTCTTTTTGCTTCCCTTCTATCCTTTGGATTTTGCATTTGTATATCCAACAGACATTGTTGTATTTAATTATATTGAAGGAAATGAATTTCATGATGTAACTGTGATGTTATTGTCACTTCAGTGGATTCTTTGCCTGAATAAAGTCACCAATAAACAAATTACTTGGGTAATGGGAACATCGCATTCTGGCGAGATTTAACTGAAGTATTCCAAGACTGTAGTGGTGCCCTTAGGAGGGCCTAGTCTTGGATTAAGAGGCTCTTCAGATTGACCGGAATGGAGTCATCAGGCATTGACTATGGGTGATCTCCCAGTGGACTGAAGTGTAGATGAGACATTCCACTTCATAGAGTTCTTCCAGTATGGGGAGGTTCATAGAGCAACCTTTCCCAACCTGAATACCAGATTCCCACCCAATTAAGACAAATCTGAATGCCACTAAAGAAAGCTTAGAGAAGAAAAATCAATAAATTTTCCTCTGGTCACTTGCAGCTTTTTATACCAAAGGAGGAGTCACATGCTGGAGTGCATTCTTCATATTCCTGAGAAATATTTGAAATAACAAAAAAATTAACAAACCTGTGACAAAATTGATTAGAAAGAAATGTCATAGATAAAGATAGAACAGCGATTTTAAAAAGGGAAAAAGATAAAATAAATAGCTTAATGCAAATAAATTTTAAGACACTAAATGAACTAAAAAATATATAACTTATAAAGCTGACTTAAGAGGAAATAAGAAATTTGAGTTATTATCATTAATGACATTTAATTAGCAAAAAAAAATTTCCCACACAAAGAAACATAAAGACCAGAATCCTAATTTCTGTCTCATATAAAATCATTCAGTGAATAGAAAGAAGGAATGCTCCCCAATAAATTCTAAGTACCAAAATCTTAAAAAGCCAATCATGTTCATGACTGTTTATGTAAATATTCTAAACACAATATTATCAAAAAACCCAGCAGAGTATAAAAAAAGTTCATTCATCACGACCATTTGGGGTTTATTCCAATAATGCAATGGTACTTTATTTATTATTTATTTATTTTATAAATTTATTTATTTATTTATTTAGTTTTGGCTCTGTTGGGTCTTCATTGCTGTGCGTGGGCTTTCTCTAGTTGTGGCGAGTGGTGGCTACTCTTTCATTGTGGTGTGTGGGCTTCTCTTGTTGCAGAGCACGGGCTCTAGGCGCATGGGCTTCAGTAGTTGTGGCACGTGGGCTTCAGTAATTGTGGCTCGCGGGCTCTAGAGTGCAGGCTCAGGAGTTGTGACGCACGGGCTTAGTTGCTCTGCGGCATGTGGGATCTTCCCGGACCAGGGCTTGAACCCATGTCCCCTGCATTGGCAGATGCATTCTTAACCACTGCGCCATTTGGGAAGTCCCGATGCAGTGTTACTTTAATACTAGGAAATTTATTAATGCAATTTCTTTTTTTTATATTTATTTTATTTATTTATTTTTGGCTGCATTGGGTCTTTGTTGCTGCGCGCAAGCTTTCTCTAGTTGCAGCGAGCGGGGGCTACTCTTCATTGCGGTGCGCGGGCCTCTCATTGTGGTTGCTTCTCTTGTTGCAGAGCACTGGCTCTAGGCGCGTGGGCTTCAGTAGTTGTGGCTCACGGGCTCTAGAGTGCAGGCTCAGTAGTTGTGGCAGATGGGCTTAGTTGCTCCGTGGCATGTGGGATCCTCCCGGACTAGGGCTTGAACCTGTGTCCCTTGCATTGGCAGGCAGACTCCTAACCACTGAGCCACCAGGGAAGCCCCGTGCAATTCCTTACATTAAAAATTAAAGAAGAAAAAACACAAGAGCATTTCAGTAGAAACAGAAAAAAAAAGCATTTGTTAAAATTCATAATTATTCATGCTAAAACTCTTATCAAATTAGAAGTAGAAGAGAACTTCTTTAATCTGGTAAAAATCTATATATTTAAGACTTAAGCATCATTCTCCATGGGGAAATGCTATAGAATGAGTATTTGTAAATCATGACAAGGCACAAGTTCCTGCTAGTATTGTTTCTAATTCACACGGTAGTAGAAGTCCAAGCCATCATAAGAATAATGACTGTAATGGAAGAAATAAAACTTGTCAGTATTCACAAATGATGCAATTGTCCAAATAGAAACTCCTCTCCACACACACACACACACACACACACACACACACACACAGAAGTACCTGTGAATTCACAGAATGGGATAGTTCAAGATAGATATGGATATTGATATTAAAATCAATTGCCTTTCTATGCATTAGCAATAAAGATTTAGACAATATAATTTTAAATATTTATAAGACCAACAAATGTGTATGTGTGTGTGTGATTCTCATCAAAATTATATTAGCAAAACAATTTCAACTCAAAATCCAACAATTTATAAGGAAATGGGAAAAATTAATTTAAAAATTTACGTGGACATGCAAAGAGCCAAGAGTGGAGAAAGATTCTTCAAGTGGAATGAAGTGGGAAGGTATGCTTTGTCAGGAATCAAGATGTATTATAATCTATAGAAAATAAGACAATGGTCTTGGTACAGGAATAGACCAATAGAAAACAGAAATTTGATAGTCTAGAAATAGCACAATGAAAGTATGGATATTTGATGAATGATGAGGTGGCACTGAGCATCAGTGGAGAAAATGTGTACTAGTCCACAAACAACTCTCTATCCATCTGTCTATGTATGTACCTATCTCTGTGTGTATGAACTTTGTATACACTAATAATTTAAATGTGAAAGGAAAACTTAAAAACTTGGAAGAAAATATAAAATAATTCCATTATGGCCTTCAGGCAGGAAAAGATTTCTTAAATAATATATACGAATTACAAAGCATAAAAGAAAAGTTTTGATAAATTTGACTCTATTAAAGTTATGAACTTCTTTTCATCAAAAGGTATAATGAAGGAAAAAATGCAGTTCACATACCGAGAGAAGATTTTTTTGTCATACATAAAATTGAAAAAGGAATACTATTGAAAATAAATGAAATATTATTATAAATCAGTAAACCAATAAAAATAAGCAAAATGTGAAAAAAATTTCACAGTAGAGGAAATAACAGAAAAGTGGACAAAAGATACAAACTAGAGTTTCACAGAAGAAATATAAACATTCAATAAATATATAATGGTATACTTATTATGTTAGTTGTATATTTTAATATATAAAAAATGCTCAAATTTATAATAACCAGTGAAAAGCATATTGATATTCAATGAAATACCATGATATGCTCACTACATTGGTAAATATTCAAAGTATGACAATAGCAAATTTTGACAAGATATAGGACAATGGGGATACTATGAAACTATAGAGTTTAAATTTGTACAATAATTTGGTTTATCTTATGAGTTGAATATGAGCACATTCAATCCTAGCATATGCACTAGAGAAATGTTTGCCCATTTGTACAAGGAATCATGTGTAAGTAACATTGTTAATAATAGTAAAAACAAAAACAAAAACCTGCAAGCGACCCAAACATTCGTTGGTGAAAAAATGGATAATGAAATTGTCCAATGTCCATGAATTGGACATTACCTTGCAGTGAAAATGAATAAATTCAAACTACATACGTTAGAAAGGTTGAATCCTAGAAAGCTAATACATAAATAAAAGAAGCAAGTCATAAAAAAAAATTATGCAGTGTGATTCTATAATATAAAATTCAATAAATATGTTAATGGAACTATAAAGAAAAGCAGGAGGCAGGGGGATAGAATGGACAGAAGGAGACAGGGTGCCTCAAAGTTATGGGTGATGTTTTGTTTCTTAAGTTGGTTGATGGGGTCAGAGGTGTTTGTTTCTCTGTTTTGTTTCATAAAATCTGTATATATAGTAATCTGTATCTGTGACAAATATTCTTTTCTGTGTCACAAATATTTCATAAAAAAACAAAACATAATCTCCTACTCGCTCTAGTCTTGCTGTCCCGTAATTTCACCTCCTTGCCTTTCTTTTAAAGATAATGTGTGAATATTGTTCCTTCATAGTATGTATAGAGCTGCCTGAAAATGGTAATTTTTTTTTACAAGGAAGCTAACTAAGTAAAATGCTGTTGCATTCAAACATTGGAGAATATGCAGCTATTATAAAGAATGATAAATATCTATATATACTGATATAGAAAATTCTCCGGTGTCCATTGTAATGTGAGAAATATGCAAAGCAGAGGTATAATCCACTCCCATTTGTATGGAAAAATATGTTTATCATGCAAAGGATATTCCAGAAACTGCTACAGTGTTTCTCTCCAAGTCTCGGGAGTAGGTGGCTAGGAAACAGAAAAGAGATGGAAATCAACTTTCCACTCTATGCAATTTGGATTTTTTGAATTATGTACTGTGTGTAGATGTAATATCTACTAAAAAGGAAATAAAGACTTCTATTTTTAGCTTTGGGGTAAAAAAGGCAAAGAAGAAGAAGCAGAGACATTGAGGCAAGAATGTGAAGTAGTTTAGGAAAGGGTCGGGTTGAGAAGTCAGGGAGTAGACCTTCATTATCTGAAATGACCTGTGACTGAAGAATAAACTAGTCCTGTATGGACGCTAAGCTGAAAGTGAAGACTATAACTGAGCCAAATAAGTCAGAGGTTATTCAAAATTTTCCCTGTTTAGAGGTGAAATGTGTGAGATATTACTTGTTCTCTACGAATCTCATTTTCACCTAATGCCTACATTGATGAAGACTCTTGTGACTTTCTTGAATAGTGTACAGTTTACAATGGTCTGAAACCCTGGCTGTGCACCAGATTCTCCCATGAGGTATTAAAAATATAGAACTGTGTGGTCCCTCCCTGGAATTAAGAATCAGAATTTCCAATGCTGAGGTCCAAGAAACTACTGGATTACAGTTTTTAAAGGAGGAGTAGGCAGGGAGAGAAGACTGGCTTGGTACCAGGAAAATTCAGTGAAGGAAGTGAGACACCTTTTCTAAAACTGGATCCTTTTGTCCCCACCATCTTTCAGCGAGGTACTATGAGCAGTCTCAGAAAAGCTCTATGTGCTTCTTGCCAGAACATTATTCGGGAAAAAAATTAATAAAAGCTACCATTTATTGAACACATATTTTATTCCACCTCTGTGCTAGGTGTTTTAGATCTATTTACTTTAATCCTCACAACATCTCAAGGAGGAAGCTACATCTGTTTTATAGATAAGCATCTAAAGTGAGAAAAGTAAGATAACTGCCCAAAGCCAGGAGAACAGGAGATCCACATCTTAATTACTCTGCTCCTCTGCCTTTAAGTCTCAGAACACTGTGGGCTCAAAATCTAAGGCTCTGGGAAGCTGCTGGGGGTGAATTTGGAGGGTCAGGGCCACGTAGCCAGGAAACTTTCTGGCTGTGCACCTCATCCTTGGGGACGCTCTCTGCCAAAGGCTGAAGTCTTGAATTTCAGTTCATAAGTGTACTGGACTCCCGATCTGTGTTTACTTCTGCAGAATACCTCTGTTTTTGTATCCATGGCTTTACCTTACAGTGATCTGCTAGCTGAGAGATGAGGAAATTTATTTTGTAGAGAAGCAAGTGATCATAGGTTAAGAGGTCTGAGTTACCACTCCGCCGCCCAGCCTCTGCATTCACAACTAGGAAAATTCTAGGATTAGTCAGTTTGAAAAATTGGGACTACATATACTCACCATCTCTAAAATCCCTGTTCTTCTTGGTAATCTCTCAAGATGTTAGCGCTTCTGGTCCCCAATCCTCCTCTGTTTTCTTATCCCGATAAGCTCTGCTCATCTCTCCTATCACAGCTTTTCTACTGTTTCCAAAAATTGTCATTATGACCCCAGACCATCCATTCCTTGGTCCTTAGATCTTTGAAATTTTCACAGAATACTTTTTCTACCTCTTTATTTTAACTAAACCTTGGATTTGCACTGATTACAGCATTTTGCCTACAATACTTCAGATAGAGGTAGCTCATTCTCCTACAAACTAAAAACTTTGGAATGGCCACCACCATACAATTGTTCCAGCACCTTTGTATGAAATGTGCTTTTTGAGGCTCACGACCTCCAGCTAGACATTCTCTAACTCAACTCGTTGCTGTCATCACTGTGCTTCTTGTCAACCTATATTATTCATTGGAGATTTAAAAACCAGGGTCACTTTTTTCTCCTCCTTGAATCCTGCTGCGTCATCCAAAATGACTTCAGTGTTCATGTGGTTGACACATTCATCACCCTAATTTCTAAGTTCGCTAACTTCCTTATCATGAGAGACCATGGTTTTCCTTTCATTTTAGCCATTATTTCCCACTGGACTTTGTCATAAAGAATTGTTGTATCGTGAAATCTTAAATTTAAATAACCCTCTTCATGATATATCACTTCAAAGATTTGTTTTATATCTCTCACTCCATCATCCCAAATCCCAGCATCCCCAAATCCCAAATCCCAATTTAGCTGTTTGCCTTTTCCACATGTTCAAATGAGAGAATCAGAGCTACTTTAAATAATTCCACAACTTTAGAGATTGGAGCCACTCTAAATTCATGGTATCCAACCTCAATAATCAGGAGTTCTGCTTGTTTTTGTCAGTCACCTTTACCTTATTCTCTTCATGAGCTATTTCAGTCATTTTCCACTTTCGTCAAACCCTGACTCCTAGTTCCTGCCCCATTTCACTTCTGTAGCAAACCTTGGAGAAACAGAGGATTTCCCATAATGTTCTAGCTGTCTGTATCCAGGTCCAACCTCTCCCTTTTCTCTGAAATAGTGTATAAGGCTATATTTTCAATCTAATTCTATTTTTCTAATCTATATTCTGGATCCCATCTCCTTCCACTAACTTAGTAACCATGGTCCTATTACCCCTCCCTGTTACATTTTCAACCTTTATAATCTGCTTCTCATTAGCAATTAAACATGTGTTTCTTTTCCAACTTTAACTAAAACTAAACCAAACCAAAAACAAAACTTCTCTTCCTTGATTTTTGTACCTCCTTCATGGGCTATCTAATCTATTTCAAAATGAACATTGTCACCATTGCACGATTAAAACTGCTTTCCCCAAGAACAAAAACATACATGTTCCTGAGTGAAACCCCAAAAACTTTGCTTTTACTTTATTTATTTATTTATTGACATATAAGCAACATAAAAATTTATTTATTTATTTTTAACATCTTTATTGGCGTATGATTGCTTTACAGTGGTGTGTTAGTTTTTGCTTTATAACAAAGTGAATCAGCTATACATATACGTATATCCCCATACCTCCTCCCTCTTGCGTTTCCCTCCCACTCTCCCAAACCCACCCCTCTAGGTGGTCACAGAGCACCGAGTTGATCTCCTTGTGCTATGTGGCTGCTTCCCGCTAGCTATCTAGTTTACATTTGGTAGTATATATAAGTCCATGCCACTCTCTTACTTCGTCCCAGCTTACCCTTCCCCCTCCCCATGTCCTCAAGTCCATTCTCTACATCTGCGTCTTGATACCTGTCCTGCCCCAAGGTTCTTCAGAACCATTTTTTTTTTAGATTCCATATATATGTGTTAGCATACGGTATTTGTTTTTCTCTTCCTGACTTACTTCACTCTGTATGACAGACTCTAGGTCCATCCACCTCACTACAAATAACTCAATTTCGTTTTTTTTATGGCTGAGTAATATTCCATTGTATATATGTGCCACATCTTCTTTATCCATTCGTCTGTCGATGGACACTTAGGTTGCTTCCATGTCCTGGTTATTGTAAATAGAGCTGCAGTGAACATTGTGGTACATGACTCTTTTTGAATGATGGTTTTCTCAGGGTATATGCCGAGTAGTGGGATTGTTGGGTCATATGGTAGTTCTATTTTTAGTTTTTTAAGGAATCTCCATACTGTTCTCCATAGTGGCTGTAATCAATTTACATTCCCACCAACAGTGCAAGAGGGTTCCCTTTTCTCCACACCCTCTCCAGCATTTATTGTTTGTAGATTTCTTGATGATGGCCATTCTGACCGGTGTGAGGTGATACCTCATTGTAGTTTTGATTTGCGTTTCTCTAATGATTAGTGATGTTTAGCATCCTTTCATGTGTTTGTTGGCAATCTGTATATCTTTGGAGAAATGTCTATTTAGGTCTTCTGCCCGTTTTTGGATTGGGTTGTTTGTTTTTTTGATATTGAGCTGCATGAGCTGCTTGTAAATTTTGGACATTAATCCTTTGTCAGTTGCTTCATTTGCAAATATTTTCTCCCATTCTGAGGGTTGTCTTTTTGTCTTGTTTATGGTTTCCTTTGCTGTGCAAAAGCTTTTGAGTTTCATTAGGTCCCATTTGTTTATTTTTGTTTTTATTTCCATTACTCTAGGAGGTGGGTCAAAAAGGATCTTGCTGTGATTTATGTCATAGAGTGTTCTTCCTATGTTTTCCTCTAAGAGTTTTATAGTGTCTGGCTTTACATTTAGGTCTTTAATCCATTTTGAGTTTATTATTGTGTACGGTGTTAGTTAGGGAGTGTTCTAATTTCATTCTTTTACATGTAGCTGTCCAGTTTTTCCAGCACCACTTGTTGAAGAGGCTGTCCTTTCTCCCTTGTATATTCTTGCCTCCTTTATCAAAGGTAAGGTGACCATATGTGCGTGGGTTCATCTCTGGGCTTTCTATCCTGTTCCATTGATGTATATTTCTGTTTTAGTGCCAGTACCATACTGTCTTGATTACTGTAGCTTTGTAGTATAGTCTGAAGTCCAGGAGCCTGATTCCTCCAGCTCCGTTTTTCTTTCCCAAGATTGCTTTGGCTATTCAGGGTCTTTTGTCTTTCCGTACAAATTGTGAAATTTTTTGTTCTAGTTCTGTGAAAAATGCCAGTGGTAGTTTGATAGGGATTGCATTGAATCTGTAGATTGGTTTGGGTAGTATAGTCATTTTCACAATGTTGATTCTTCCAATCCAAGAACATGGTATATCTCTCCATCTGTTGGCATCGTCTTTAATTTCTTTCATCAGTGTCTTATAGTTTTCTGCTTACTGGTCTTTTTTCTCCTTAGGTAGGTTTATTCCTAGGTTTATTATTCTTTTTGTTGCAGTGGTAAATGGGAGTGTTTCCTTAATTTCTCTTTCAGATTTTTCATCATTAGTGTATAGGAATGCAAGAGATTTCTGTGCATCAATTTTGTATCCTGCTACTTTACCAAATTCATTGATTAGCTCTAGTAGTTTTCTGGTAGCATCTTTAGGATTCTCTATGTATAGTATCACGTCATCTGCAAACAGTGACAGCTTTACTTCTTCTTTTCCGATTTGGATTCCTTTTATTCCTTTTTCTTCTCTGATCGCTGTGGCTAAAACTTCCAAAACTATGTTGAATAATAGTGGTGAGAGTGGACGTCCTTGTCTTGTTCCTGATCTTAGAGAAGATAGTTTCAGTTTTTCACCATTGAGAATGATGTTGTCTGTGAGTTTGTCATATATGGCCTTTATTACGTTGAGATAAGTTTCCTCTATGCCTACTTTCTGGAGGGTTTTTATCATAAATGGGTGTTGAATTTTGTCGAAAGCTCTCTCTGCATCTTTTGAGATGATCATATGGTTTTTCTCCTTCAATGTGTTAATATGTTTTATCACATTGATTGATTTGCGTATATTGAAGAATCCTTGCATTCCTGGGATAAACCCCACTTGATCATGGTGTATGATCCTTTTAATGTGCTGTTGGATTCTGTTAGCTAGTTTTTTTTTTTTTTAAACATACATTTTAAAAAAATTTTATTTATTTATTTATTTATGGCTGTGTTGGGTCCTCGCTTCCGTGCGAGGGCCTTCTCTAGCCGCGGCAAGTGGGGCCACTCTTCGTCGCGGTGCATGGGCCTCTCACTATCACGGCCTCTCTTGTTGCGGAGCACAGGCTCCAGACACGCAGGCTCAGTAATTGTGGCTCACGGGCCTAGTTGCTCCGCAGCATGTGGGATCCTCCCAGACCAGGGCTCGAACCCGTGTCCCCTGCATTGGCAGGCAGATTCTCAACCACTGCGCCACCAGGGAAGCCCTGTTAGCTAGTATTTTGTTGAGGATTTTTGCATCTATGTTCATCAGTGATATTGGCCTGTAGTTTTCTTTTTTTGTGACAACTTTGTCTGGTTTTGGTATCAGGGTGATGGTGGCCTCGTAGAATGAGTTTGGGAGTATTCCTCCCTCTGCTATATTTTGGAAGAGTTTGAGAAGGATAGGTGTTAGTTCTTCTCTAAGTGTTTGATAGAATTCACCTGTGAAGCCATCTGGTCCTGGGCTTTTGTGTGTTGGAAGATTTTTAATCACAGTCTCAATTTCAGTGCTTGTGATTGGTCTGTTTATATTTTCTGTTTCTTCCTCGTTCAGTCTTGGAAGATTGTGCTTTTCTATGAAATTGTCCATTTCTTCCAGGTTGTCCATTTTATTGGCATATAGTTGCTTACAGTAATCTCTTATGATCCTTTGTATTTCTGCAGTGTCAGTTGCTACTTCTCCTTTTTCATTTCTAATTCTATGGATTTGAGTCTTCTCCCCTTTTTTTTTTGATGAGTCTGGCTAATGGTTTATCAATTTTGTTTATCTTCTCAAAGAACCAGCTTTTAGTTTTATTGATCTTTACTATCGTTTTCTTCATTTCTTTTTCATTTATCACTGATCTGATCTTTATGATTTCTTTCCTTCTGCTAACTTTGGGGTTTTTTTGTTCTTCTCTATCTAATTGCTTTAGGTGTGAGGTTAGGTTGTTTATTTGAGATGTTTCTTGTTTCTTGAGGTAGGAGTGTATTGTTATAAACTTCCCTCTTAGAACTGCTTTTGCTGCATCCCATAGGTTTTAGGTCGTCGTGTTTTCATTGTCATTTGTTTCTAGGTATTTTTTGATTTCCTCTTTGATTTCTTCAGTGATCTCTTGGTTATTAAGTAGTGTGTTGTTTAGCCTCCACGTGTTTGTAGTTTTTACAGAGTTTTTCCTGTAATTGATTCTAGTCTCATAGAGTTGTAGTTGGAAAAGATAGTTGGTACAGTTTCAATTTTCTTAAATTTACCGAGGCTTGATTTGTGACCCAAGATATGATCTATCCTGGAGAATGTTCCCAGAGCACTTGAGAAGAAAGTGGATTCTGTTGTTTTTGGATGGAATGTCCTATAAATATCAATTAAGTCTATCTTGTTTAATGTATCATTTAAAGCTTGTGTTTCCTTATTTATTTTCATTTTGGATGATCTGTTCGTTGGTGAAAGTGAGGTGTTAAATTCCCCTACTATGATTGTGTTACTGTCGATTTCCCCTTTTATGGCTGTTAGCATTTGCCTTATGTATTGAGATGCTCCTATGTTGGGTGCATAAATATTTACAATTGTCATATCTTCGTCTTAGATCCCTTGATCATTATATAGTGTCCTTCTTTGTCTCTTGTAATAGTCTTTATTTTAAAGTCTATTTTGTCTGATATGAGAATTGCTACTCCAGCTTTCTTTTGATTTCCATTTGCATGGAATATCTTTTTCCATCCCCTCACTTTCAGTCTGTATGTGTCCCTAGGTCTGAAGTGGGTCTCTTGTAGACTGCTTTTACTTTAAAAGGTGATATTTTTTTCCAATTCCTAGAGAACACTTGCTGTCTTTTTTTCACACTCCCAGGCCATTCTTTCCAGTCTTCTTTCTAGGAATCTTCCTCTGACTCTTCTTTAAAAGCTATTCTAGGTTTTTGTTTTAGTCACTCATCTTTCCCATTTACTGATTTAATGCTGTGATATCATGTTCATGACCCCCGAATTTATTATCTGCGACTTAGCCCTCTCTCTTGAAATACAAACGTATGTACGTCTAACAGTCCACTGGACTTCCCTTACAGGATCCTCCAACTAAATGTTTCAAAACGTAAACTTTTAGTCTTTCCTACTACCCCCTTTAAACTTCTTTTTCCTTTTCTATTTCCAGTATTAACAAATGACATCACCAGCAGTCAAGTTTCCAAAGCCAGCAATCCTTTCTCTCTCGCATTATATTCAGTTCATTCCCAAGTTTGGGAAGTTCAGTCTCTGAAGTTGCTCTTTAAATTATTCCCTTCCTGTTTATCTGCATGGCCACTTCTCTGATCTAAGCACAGTCATTTCTCTACTGGAACATTACACGTTTCTTAATTGGTATTCTCTTTTCTAACCTCATCAATTCATTCTTTAGATTTTTGAAAAATTAAATTTTTTAGATGAATTTCTTTTCTAATACTTTTCCATCGCTCCCCAAATAGGTCACGTATACTTTATGCTCTGTCAACCCTAATCTTTAGAAAGTAGACCTCATTTCCTTATTGCAGACACACACACACACACACACACACACACACACACACACACACACAGTCTTATACTCATTTCATGCTTCATCCATATTGAACTACCCACTGTTTTGTGTTCTCCTTTGATATCAGAGATTTTGCTCAGGTACCTTTTTTTTTTTTTTTAAGAAAACTTCCCCATTTATCTCAATGCCTCTTCTCTTGCCTCCCATACACTGTTTTTTTAATAAATTTTTTTACTTATTTATTTTTGGCTGCATTGGGTCCTCGTTGCTGCACTCAGGCTTTCTCTAGTTGTGGCGAGCGGGGCCCACTCCTCGTTGCGGTGCGCGGGCTTCTCACTGCAGTGGCATCTCTTGCTGCAGAACACAGGCTCTAGGCGCGGGGGCTTCAGTAGTTGTGGCTCACGGGCTCCAGAGTGCAGGCTCAGCAGTCGTGGCACATGGGCTTATTTGCTCTGTGACACGTGGGATCCTCCCGGACCAGGGCTCAAACCTGTGTCCCCTGCATTGGTAGGCGGACTCTTAACCACTGCGCCACCAGGGAAGCCCCCATACTGTTTTGAACTGACTGTTGTCACCTCCTGTTCGTCCATTAGTCTCACCTCAGGCACTTCTTTGCCTGAAACCCTTCCAGAATCTGTACCAGTGATTCAACTTCAAATAGAATCCATCCTTTCTCATAATCTCAACTCATGCAATCACTGTGGCCATTCTAAGAAATACTCTGGGGTAGAGTGGTGCAATGAGAAATGAGTTTAATTTGGGATGTGAGGTGTTTGAGACGCCCTTTTTTAAATGAAGAAATTTATAGTAGATAGTTGGGGATAAAGGTCTGAAGCTTGAGGAAGAGGTCCAAGATTGAGATACAGATTTGAGAATTTTCAGAATATAGATGATAACTGAGGCCATGGCGGGGGGTGAGATTTCCAGAGAGTGTGTGTAGCATGAGAAGGTAAGAGAAGAGAAGAGATGAGAGGAAGAGAGAGCAGTGACTGGGACGGAACACTGAGTGTGGTGAAAGTTGGTTGGTTAGTCTTGGTTCTTTTGATAATCAGCATCTTAATTTCCTTTTGGAGAATTACCTTTCTCCATTGTGTTCATTCTTGGTATGTTGAAAATCAATTGCTCTGCTCTGCTCTAGTTACAAGATGAGATTAAAATCTTCTAGGTCATTACATCTTGAGTAGAATGGCACAAGGACAGGAAAATTAAAAAAAAAAAAGTTGGAGAGTATTTATTTTAGATCATGCAGTTTGATGAGACTCTCATTTAGTCCTTGTAGCTTAGATCCCTAAGACTGCCTTGGCATCCCATCCTTTTTATAAATAAATCTAGTTATTAAGCCTTCACTTTGAGCCAGGAAGTTATAGATATGCTTTGAACAAATTCTGTTCCTGTTTAACGTGGCCAGAGCCAGTTTTTTTTTTTTTTTTTTTCCTTTTCTTTTTCTTTTTCTTCTTGCCATCCAAGAACTCAGTTACACTAAGGAAAAGAACATTCATGGGATGTGCATTTTTATTTAGGGTAATGAGAAGAAATTCCAAATGAGATAGAACAACATCTAAGAGTATCATTCAAGATGTTTCAAAAGCCAAGGAATTGTGTGAAACAGAGAAATGAGTATTTCAAACTGAAAGTCATTGTTAATATTAGGCAATTTAACTATTTTATTGCTTTTATTAATTGAGGGGATAAATGAAAAAAACATATGAATAAATAAATTTTTAAAGAGCTGTTGCTCTGTCAATTTTATGATTTTAATTGTTCACCAGTTTTGACTTTAAATTATTATTATTATTTTTTTATAACATCTTTATGGGAGTATAATTGCTTTACAATGGTGTGTTAGTTTCTGCTTTGTAACAAAGTGAATCAGCTATACATATACGTATATCCCCATATCTCCTCCCTCTTGCGTCTCCCTCCCACCCTCCCTATCCCACCCCTCTAGGTGGTCACAAAGCACTGAGCTGATCTCCCTGTGCTATGTGGCTGCTTCCCACTAGCTCTGTGTTTTACATTTGGTAGTGTATATATGTCCATGCCACTCTCTCACTTCGTCCCAGCTTACCCTTCCCCCTCCCCGTGTCCTCAAGTCCATTCTCTACGTCTGCGTCTTTATTCCTGTCTTGCCCCTAGGTTCTTCAGAACCTTTTTTTTTTTTTTTTTTTTAGATTCCATATATATGAGTTAGCATACGGTATTTGTTTTTCTCTCTCTGACTTACTTCACTCTGTATGACAGACTCTAGGTCCATCCACCTCACTACAAATAACTCAATTTCATTTCTTTTTATGGCTAGTATTCCATTGTATATATGTGCCACATCTTCTTTATCCATTCATCAGTCGGTGGACACTTAGGTTGCTTCCATGTCCTGGCTATTGTAAATAGTGCTGCAGTGAACATTGTGATACATGACTCCTTTTGAATTATGGTTTTCTCAGGCTATATGCCCAGTAGTGGGATTGCTGGGTCATATGGTAGTTCTATTTTTAGTTTTTTAAGGAACCTCCATACTGTTCTCCATAGTGGCTGTAATCAATTTACATTCCCACCAACAGTGTAAGAGGGTTCCCTTTTCTCCACACCCTCTTCAGCATTTATTGTTTGTAGATTTTTTGATGATGGCCATTCTGATTGGTGTGAGGTGATACCTCGTAGTTTTGATTTGCATTTCTCTAATGATTAGTGATGTTGAGCATTCTTCTTGTAGGCTACTTTATTTTGTTTCTGTTTTTATAACTTTTTCTTTGAATGCAGAACTATTGTATATTCACTTTTCCTAGACTATCAGTCAAAGTGTTTAAGGTGAACATATGTCCATGTATAAAGCTTTATAATCTCATATTTTTAGTATTTTAGTTATTGCTACTTTAAAGATATTCTTCTATTTTGGTTTTGATTTTCTCTGACTCAGAAGATCTTTAAGAGTAATTATTAAAAATGTTAAAGTATGTGTATTTCTAATATTTTTTTTTATTATCGTTAAATAATGTGGCATTATTTCTGGTGTTTTTGGAAATCACTGCAGTCATGATGTTGGTGTGATATAAAATACATTTTCAAATAAATGTTCTACGGACACTTGTTTTCAGCTTACAGAGTTTGGCATATACAAATATAAGCAAAATTTTTTTTCATTAAATATTCAGTCAGTTGTATCCATTATTTCTGATTTCCTTGATCTGTTATGGAGCTGGGTGAGTGGGTGAAAAATCTCTCATTATGATGACATTTCCATTGGTTCTTGCAGTTTTAGTTTAATTTGTGAAATTAAAATATAAAGATTTATGAGAGTTATATTCTCCACTGTGAATTACATTTGTATAATTACAAAGTGCTCTTCTCTTTCCTTTTTTGCTTGCCTTGAATCCAGTGTAGCCTGATATTAATAGCTGAGTTCATGTTTGTTTTTGTGCTTAACAGTCTGCTCTATGTCATCGTCTAGTCATTTACATGCAATTATACTCTGTCACCTCCTCTTAGATAGCTTATCTTTGGATACAGTTTTTTTTTTTTTTTTTTAAACAATATGAACCAGTTTTTTCTTTTCTTTTTTTTTTGGCCGAGCCGAGGGGCATGCGGGATCTTAGTTCCCTGACCAGGGATCCAACCTGGGGCCTGGAAGTGAGAGCACCGAGTCCTAACCACTGGACCAGCAGGGAAGTCCCGAGTTTTTTCTTTTCTTTTAATAGGTGAATTTATCCATTTACCCTTATAGTTATGTTTGAGTTTAAGTTTGCTATATTAGTTTTTGACTTTTACCGACTTCTTTCTTGAAATGCCCAGTTCCCTGATTTCCATGGCATCGTTGAAGTTGTTCTTTAATCCTCCCCATCATCATTGATTATAATCATAACCACTGTTTTAAAGACTAAACAACGTGGTAATTTTTCTCTTTCTATGTATGTATGTATTCATATATACAATATACTTATTGATATACTTGAATACACAATATTTACATGTGCATGTATATATGTTTTGTGTGTTTGTGTGTGCATGTGTGTGTCAGTGTGTATGTGTATTTTATCTTTACAGTAACCCAATATGGCATATATATTTTTTACTGTGGCACAGTATTGATACAGTTTTAGAGATGAGAAATCTAAGTTTCAGCAAGATTAAGCAACCTCCCCCAGTGAATTGGCAAATTGGTAGTCCTGGAATTATAACTCATTGCACAATGCTACTTTTGTAGTCTCTTAGCACTGTTGTGCTACTCTGATTTTTCTTTCTTGATTTGTTGTCTGTTCTACCTCTATCTTGTATTGATTGATTGATTCATTCATTCAACAAATATATCTTAAGCAACTAACTATAGTATTGTGGGCTCTGGGGACAGGCAGTGAACAAAATGGACAAAAATGTCTACCCTCATGAATCGTAACTAAAATGTTCATCCTTTTTTTCAAACTTTTTATTTTATATTGGAGTATAGCTGATTAACAATGTTGTGATAGTTTCAGGTGCACAGCAAAGGGACTCAGCCATACGTATACATGTATTCATAAAATGTTCATCTTGAGTGTGCTCATTATGCTGGAGCAAGGAGTAAAATGGTGAAAGGCAATGCTAACTGTTTGTTTTTATTTGACCGCACAGCATGCGGGATCTTAGTTTCCTGACCAGGGATCGAACCTGTGCCCCCTACAGTGGGAGCGTGGATTCCTAACCACTGGACCACTAGGGAATTCCCAATGCTAACTTTAAGGAGAATCTGCCTTCCTAGAGTTATTTTTAGGATACCTTCTTGTTGGAAGTGGGGCTTCCTTCTCCTACTCAGGGATTTGTTTCTCCTTATTTTTCACAAGAGAACATAAATTCAATTCCTATATTAAATGATATTAAAGCACATATTTTTCCTATGGACATTTATGATGCAATAATAATAATTAATAATAGTTATCTTTGCTTATATACTAGCTTCTAGAATGTATACAATCAACTTCAATCTCCCCCTAGCAAGCATGTATAACCTCATTCCTCCATTCTAGCGTCCATACATCCTGGTTTGCCAACTACAGTTCTCATTTCACCTCTTGTTTGAGCATAATCATTGGTAATTTTTGCACTTTTTTTTTTAAAGTAAGAAAGCTTCTTAGTTACTCACTTTAAAAAATCTCAAAGGTGTACGGCTACTTAGAAAAAGCAAAGTACAGAACAACATATGTGGTATGCAGACATTTGTCTAAAAATGGAAGAAAGGAAAAATACACACATATATATTTTCTTGATAAACATGTAAACTATCTCTGGCAGGATACACAAAGAAGTGATAACAACTGGTTGCTGAGTCTGGGAGGTAGACTTTTTGATGTTCATACTTTTCATCCTTGTGGATTGTGTGATGGTATTACCTATGCAAAAAATAAATATAATTTCAATTTAAAAGAAACGAAAGTAATGGTTGGTGAATTGAACACAAATGGAATTCTATAGAAATTATAAATGATAAAAGTCCAGTGATGCATATTTGCGAAAGACTATAAATATTCGGTGAGAAAGTCATGCTCTTGAAGGCTTTCTGATCCTTCAGGAATTTGATTTTGAACCTTTTCATCCTTTGCCTAGACGATTGCATCCTTGCACCTTTTAATAATAAATTTTATTTTCAGAACAGTTTTAGATTTACAGAAAAATTGAGAAGACAGTACAGAGAGTTCTCATATCCTCCACATCCAGTTTTCCGTATTATTAATACCTTATATTAGTATGGTACCTTTGTGCAATCAATGAGCCAATTTTGATACATTATTATTAACTAAAGTCCAGATTTGATTCAGATTTCCCTACTTTTATCTATTGCCCTTTTTCTGTTTCAAGATCTCATCCAAGAACGCACATTAAATTTAGTTGTCCTGTCTCCTTAGGGTCTTCTTGGCTGGGAGAGTTTGTCAGACTTTCCTTGATTTTTATGACCTTGACAGTTTTGAGGAGTATACTCAATTATTCTGCAGTATGTCCCAGTATTGGAATTTATCTAGTGTTTTCCTCATGACGGGACAGGGATGATGGGTTTTGGGGAGGAAGAGAACAGAGGTGACCAGCCGTTTTCATCATATCATATCAAGGGTACATGCTATCAATATGATTTATCGTTGTAGATCTTAACTGTAATCACTTGACTGAGGAAGTGTTGATTAGGTTTCTCCACTGAAAGTTACTTTTTCCCCACTCTTTTCCACACTGTGCTCTTTGGAAGGAAGTCACTACATGCAACTCACACTTACGGAGTTGTGATTTATGCCCCCACATTAAGGGTGAAGTATCTCCTTAAATTACTTGGAATTCTTCTGCAAGAGAGATTTGTCTCTTCTCTTCCATTTATTTATTTATCCAGTCATCTATTTATACTGGTGTAGACTCACACCTTTGCTTTAAAAACTGTCTTCTGTTTAGCTGATGAATGATATGTTTATTGTCTTTGCCTGTGAATCACAACCCCAGCCCACGTTATGATTGTTTTGCATGGGCCTCATTTTTGTCACTTATTTTACATTTCAGTTGTCTTGCTCTGTGGCACATTCTGTACTGCCCATGTGTAATTCTAGACTACTGTAGGGAATAAATAATTTCATGTGCCATGCAAAAGTACAGAGGAAAACCAAACACACAGAAATATGTTTTTGGTGGACTGCAGACGCATCAGCAATAGGCTTGTGTCTCTGTGTATCAAAAAGGATTCATGGAATAGCATAAATCTGAACCATACACGCAGATTTATTTAAGAATCCATGTACTTGCAACTTTGCTATCAGTCATCTCACCCTTGAAAGGACAGCATAAGTTACTCTGGGCAGCTTCAGGGAAGATTTATGTTTTCTACTCAGGTAGTCCATTCTTCCATCCTTTCAGGCAGTCTCACTGACATCACCCCAAACAAACAATCATCCTTGCTTACAACTTATCTCCTAAGCAAAACCCATTCCAGGAGCACAAAGCCAAACTTAGGGCAGAGATTCAATGCATGTGTGTAGTTCTATTCACTACACCTAGTCAGTCACCCACCCTGGATAAGACCTATATGTGTTTCCCAATTCCTAGAACCTTAATATATAGGTCTTCTCCAAATATTAACTGGCTTAGAGCTAAAAAAAAAAAATAGTAAGTTTTATGTAGAAAGTTATCTCATTGACTTCTCTGGTCTTTTTCTCTTCCTTCCTTCTCTGCAAATAAAGTTGCTATTAAACATTTGTGTATAACTTTTTGTATGGACATATGCTTTTATTTTCCTTGGATAAATACTTAAGATTGACTGAGTCATATGGTAGATACAGACTTTTAACTTTAAAAGGAATTGGCAAGCTGTTTCCTAAAGTTCTGTACAATTTTACGTTCACAGCATCAGCATATGAGAGTTCCAGTCCCTCCACATACTTGGCAGCCCTTGATAAGTCCGTTGTTTTAATTTCAGACATTCTAGTGTATCTATAGCCTTATCTCATTGTGGTTTTACTAAATGGCTTTCACTGGTGATGAGTAATATAATCTAGGATAACTCTCTCGGTTTCCTTTTTTAAAAGCTCTTCTTATATTCAAGAATATTTTGTTTAACCATAATGCTTCAGAACATTTTGAAAAAAACCAAACTTTAGAAATCCTTGCCAAAATTTTATGTACAATTAATTTAGTTTGTAAGTTAGCATAAAATAATTTTTAATTTGTTCATTTGTTTAACAAACATTCATTAAGTGTCTATTATATGCTGAGCTCTGTGCTAGGAAGCTACTGGTTATACAAAAGTACTAAATTGGATGTTTGCAGTTGAGAGGGTAGAGCAGATATGTTAGACATGGTAAAGGTCAAGTTATACTACATGATTAGATATTTTGGTTTTGATGTCAAGTGAGAATAAGGAAGGAAAAAACACTGAGGGATCTCAATATTTAAGATAGCTAGAAAGGGGAAGTCAAGGAAAGGAAATGGGAAGCAGAAATTAGAGATTGGAGGAAACTAGGAGAGAAAGACTTGAATAGTTCAGGAGAGGAAAAGATTTTCAAAGCAGGGCATGGCTAACACATACACATCTTGAGAAGAGGTCCACTAGGATGAGAACTGACGTGAAACCTTGGGTTTGGAAAAGAGTAAACTAACAATCTCAACGTATTTTTATTTTAATGTAGTGATACAAGTGGAAATCTATCTAGAAGTAAGCCAGAAAACTTTGTTGATTTTTAGAAAGTGTTTATCAAAAAGGTTTTGAGTTTTTCTTTATATGTAGGTCACATATTTTACTTTTACTTTCATTCTCAACATTCCTAATAAAAATATGATATTTAATTTTCATTATTTTTAGCTGTGTGTGTTTTTTTTTAAACATCTTTATTGAAGTATAATTGCTTTACAATGGTGTGTTAGTTTCTGCTTTATAACAAAGTGAATCAGTTATACATATACATATGTTCCCATATCTCTTCCCTCTTGCATCTCCCTCCCTCCCACCCTCCCTATCCCACCCCTCTAGGTGGTCACAAAGCACCGAGCTGATCTCCCTGTGCTATGCGGCTGCTTCCCACTAGCTATCTATTTTACATTTGGTAGTGTATATATGTCCATGACACTCTCTCACCCTGTCACATCTCACCCCTCCCCCTCCCCATATCGTCAAGTCCATTCTCTAATAAGTTTGTGTCTTTATTCCCGTCTTGCCACTAGGTTCTTCATGACCTTTTTTTCTTTTTTCCCTTAGATTCCATATATATGTGTTAGCATACTGTATTTCTTTTTCTCTTTCTGACTTACTTCACTCTGTATGACAGACTCTAACTCCATCCACCTCATTACAAATACCTCCATTTCATTTCTTTTTATGGCTGAGTAATATTCCATTGTATATATGTGCCACATCTTCTTTATCCATTCATCCGATGATGGACACCTAGGTTGCTTCCATGTCCTGGCTATTGTAAACAGAGCTGCAATGAATATTTTGGTACATGACTCTTTCTGAATTATGGTTTTCTCAGGGTATATGCCCAGTAGTGGGATTGCTGGGTCGTATGGTAGTTCTATTTTTAGTTTTTTAAGGAACCTCCGCACTCTTCTCCATAGTGGCTGTATCAATTTACATTCCCACCAACAGTGCAAGAGTGTTCCCTTTTCTCCACACCCTCTCCAGCATTTATTTTTTCTAGATTTTTTGATGATGGCCCTTCTGACCGGTGTGAGATGATACCTCATTGTAGTTTTGATTTGCATTTCTCTAATGATTAATGATGTTGAGCATTCTTTCATGTGTCTGTTGGCAATCTGTATATCTTCTTTGGAGAAATGTCTATTTAGGTCTTCTGCCCATTTTTGGATTGGGTTGTTCGTTTTTTTGTTATTGAGCTGCATGAGCTGCTTGTAAATCTTGGAGATTAATCCTTTGTCAGTTGCTTCATTTGCAAATATTTTCTCCCATTCTGAGGGTTGTCTTTTGGTCTTGTTTATGGTTTCCTTTGCTGTGCAAAAGCTTTTAAGTTTCATTAGGTCCCATTTGTTTATTTGTGTTTTTATTTCCATTTCTCTAGGAGTTGGGTCAAAAAGGATCTTGCTGTGATTTATGTCATAGAGTGTTCTGCCTATGTTTTCCTCTAAGAGTTTGATAGTGTCTGGCCCTACACTTAGGTCTTTAATCCATTTTGAGTTTATTTTTGTGTATGGTGTCAGGGAGTGTTCTAATTTCATACTTTTACATGTACCTGTCCAGTTTTCCCAGCACCACTTATTGAAGAGGCTGTCTTTTCTCCACTGTATATGTTTGCCTCCTTTATCAAAGATAAGGTGACCATATGTGCGTGGGCTTATCTCTGGGCTTTCTATCCTGTTCCATTGATCTATATTTCTGTTTTTGTGCCAGTACCAAACTGTCTTGATTACTGTAGCTTTGTAATATAGTCTGAAGTCAGGGAGCGTGATTCCTCCAGCTCCATTTTTCGTTCTCAAGATTGCTTTGGCTATTCGGGGTCTTTTGTGTTTCCATACAAATTGTGAAATTTTTTGTTCTAGTTCTGTGAAAAATGCCAGTGGGAGTTTGATAGGGATTGCATTGAATCTGTAGATTGCTTTGGGTAGCAGAGTCATTTTCACAATGTTGATTCTTCCAATCCAAGAACATGGTATATCTCTCCATCTATTTGTATCATCTTTAATTTCTTTCATCAGTGTCCTATACTTTTCTGCATACAGGTCTTTTGTCTCCTTAGGTAGGTTTATTCCTAGATATTTTATTCTTTTTGTTGCAATGGTAAACGGGAGTGTTTTCTTAATTTCACTTTCAGATTTTTCATCATTAGTATATAGGAATGCAAGAGATTTCTGTGCATTAATTTTGTATCCTGCTACTTTACCAAATTCATTGATTAGCTCTAGTAGTTTTCTGGTAGCATCTTTTGGATTCTCTATGTATAGTATCATGTCACCTGCAAACAGTGACAGCTTTACTTCTTCTTTTCCGATTTGGATTCCTTTTATTTCTTTTTCTTCTCTGATTGCTGTGGCTAACACTTCCAAAACTATGTTGAATAATAGTGGTGAGAGTGGACGTCCTTGTCTTGTTCCTGATCTTAGAGAAGATAGTTTCAGTTTTTCACCATTGAGAATGATGTTGTCTGTGAGTTTGTCATATATGGCCTTTATTACGTTGAGATAAGTTTCCTCTATGCCTACTTTCTGCAGGGCTTTTATCATAAATGGGTGTTGAATTTTGTCGAAAGCTTTCTCTGCATCTATTGAGATGATCATATGGTTTTTCTCCTTCAATTTGTTAATATGATGTATCACGTTGATTGATTTGCGTATATTGAAGAATCCTTGCATTCCTGGAATAAACCCCACTTGATCATGGTGTATAATCCTTTTAATGTGCTGTTGGATTCTGTTTGCTAGTATTTTGTTGAGGATTTTTGCATCTATGTTCATCAGTGATATTCGCCTGTAGTTTTCTTTCTTTGTGACATCTTTGTCTGGTTTTGGTATCAGGGTGATGGTGGCCTCGTAGAATGAGTTAGGGAGTGTTCCTCCCTCTGCAATATTTTGGAAGAGTTTGAGAAGGATAGGTGTTAGCTCTTCTCTAAATGTTTGATAGAATTCGCCTGTGAAGCCATCTGGTCCTGGGCTTTTGTGTGTTGGAAGATTTTTAATCACAGTTTCAATTTCAGTGCTTGTGATTGGTCTGTTCATATTTTCTATTTCTTCCTGGTTCAGTCTCGGCAGGTTGTGCATTTCTGAGAATCTATCCATTTCTTCCAGGTTGTCCATTTTATTGGCATAGAGTTGCTTGTAGTAATCTCTCATGATCGTTTGTATTTCTGCAGTGTCAGTGGTTACTTCTCTTTTTTCATTTCTAATTCTATTAATTTGAGTCTTCTCCCTTTTTCTCTTGATGAGTCTGGGTAATGGTTTATCAATTTTGTTTATCTTCTCAAAGAACCAGCTTTTAGTTTCATTGATTTTTGCTATTGTTTCCTTCATTTCTTTTTCATTTATTTCTGATCTGATCTTTATGATTTCTTTCCTTCTGCTAGCTTTGGGGTTTTTTTGTTCTTCTTTCTCTAATTGGTTTAGGTGCAAGGTTAGGTTGTTTATTCGAGATGTTTCCTGTTTCTTGATGTAGGCTTGTATTGCTATAAACTTCCCTCTTAGAACTGCTTTTGCTGCATCCCATAGGTTTTGGATCGTCGTGTCTCCATTGTCATTTGTTTCTAGGTATTTTTTGATTTCCCCTTTGATTTCTTCAGTGATCACTTCGTTATTAAGTAGTGTGATGTGTAGCCTCCATGTGTTTGTATTTTTTACAGATCTTTTCCTGTAATTGATAATCTATAGTCTCATAGCGTTGTGGTCGGAAAAGATACTTGATACTATTTCAATTTTTTAAAATTTACCAAGGCTTGATTTGTGACCCAAGATATGATCTATCCTGGAGAATGTTCCATGAGCACTTGAGAAAAATGTGTATTCTGTTGTCTTTGGGTGTAATGTCCTATAAATATCAATTAAGTCCACCTTGTTTAATGTATCATTTAAAGCTTGTGTTTCCTTATTTATTTTCATTTTGGATGATCTGTCCATTGGTGAAAGTGGGGTGTTAAAGTCCCCTACTATGATTGTGTTACTGTCGATTTCCCCTTTTATGGCTGTTAGTATTTGCCTTATGTATTGAGGTGCTCCTATGTTGGGTGCATAAATATTTACAATTGTTATACCTTCCTCTTGGATCGATCCCTTGATCATTATATAGTGTCCTTCTTTGTCTCTTGTAGTAGTCTTTATTTTAAAGTCTATTTTGTCTGATATGAGAATTGCTACTCCAGCTTTCTTTTGATTTCCATTTGCATGGAATATCTTTTTCCATCCCCTCACTTTCAGTCTGTATGTGTCTCTAGGTCTGAAGTGGGTCTCTTGTAGACAGCATATATATGGGTCTTGTTTTTGTATCCATTCAGCCAGTCTGTGTCTTTTGGTGGGAGCATTTAATCCATTTACATTTAAGGTAATTATCGATATGTATATTCCTATTCCCATTTTCTTAAATGTTTTGGGTTTGTTATTGTAGGTGTTTTCCTTCTCTTGTGTTTCTTGCCTAGAGAAGTTCCTTTAGCATTTGTTGTAAAGCTGGTTTGGTGGTGCTGAACTCTCTCAGCTTTTGCTTGTCTGTAAAGGTTTTAATTTCTCCATCAAATCTGAATGAGATCCTTGCTGGGTAGAGTAGTCTTGGTTGTAGTTTTTTCTCCTTCATCACTTTAAGTATATCCTGCCACTCCCTTCTGGCTTGCAGAGTTTCTGCTGAAAGATCAGCTGTTAACCTGATGGGGATGCCCTTGTGTGTTATTTGTTGTTTTTCCCTTGCTGCTTTTAATATTTGTTCTTTGTATTTAATTTTTGATAGTTTGATTAATATGTGTCTTGGTGTGTTTCTCCTTGGATTTATCCTGTATGGGACTCTCTGTGCTTCCAGGACTTGATTAACTATTTCCTTTCCCATATTAGGGAAGTTTTCAACTATAATCTCTTCAAATATTTTCTCAGTCCCTTTCTTTTTCTCTTCTTCTTCTGGGACCCCTGTAATTCGAATGTTGGTGCGTTTAATGTTGTCCCAGAGGTCTCTGAGACTGTCCTCAGTTCTTTTCATTCTTTTTTCTTTATTCTGGTCTGCAGTAGTTATTTCCACCATTTTATCTTCCAGGTCACTTATCCGTTCTTCTGCCTCAGTTATTCTGCTATTGATCCCATCTAGAGTATTTTTAATTTCATTTATTGTGCTTTTCATCGTTGCTTGGTTCCTCTTTAGTTCTTCTACGTCCTTGTTGAATGTTTCTTGCATTTTGTCTATTCTATTTCGAAGATTTTGGATCATCCTGACTATCATTATCCTGAATTCTTTTTCAGGTAGACTACCTATTTCCTCTTCATTTGTTAGGTCTGGTGTGTTTTGACCCTGCTCCTTCATCTGCTGTGTGTTTTTCTGTCTTCTCATTTTGCTTATCTTACTGTGTTTGGGGTCTCCTTTTCACAGGCTGCAGCTTCGTAGTTCCCGTTGTTTTTGGTATCTGTCCCCAGTGGCTAAGGTTGGTTCAGTGGGTTGTGTAGGTTTCCTGGTGGAGGGAACTAGTGCCTGTGTTCTGGTGGATGAGGCGGCTGGATCTTGTCTTTCTGGTGGGTTCGTCCACGTCTGGTGGTGTGTTTTGGGGTGTCTGTGGCCTTATTATGATTTTAGGCAGCCTCTCTGTTAATGGATGGGGCTGTGTTCCTGTCTTGCTAGTTGTTTGGCATAGGGTGTCCAGCACTGTAGCTTGCTGGTCGTTGAGTGAAGCTGGGTCTTGATGTTGAGATGGAGATCTCTGAGAGATTTTTGCCGTTTGGTATTACGTGGAGCTGGGAGGTCTCTTGTGGACCAGTGTCCTGAAGTTGGCTCTCCCACCTCAGAGGCACAGCCCTGATGCCTGGCTGGAGAACCAAGAGCCCAAGTACGTGGGGATTTTCTTGCCTTTTGGGAGGTCTGACGTCTTCTGCCAGCGTTCAGTGGGTGTTCTGTGGGAGCAGTTCCACGTGTAGATGTATTTCTCATGTATCTGTGGGAAGGAAGGTGATCTCCGCGTCTTACTCTTGCGCCATCTTGCCCCTCCCTCAGCTGTGTGTTGTTGATTGTAATGTACGCTATTGAGATTTCATTTATTTTGTACCATTTCCTTTTTCCTAAGGTCATTAAAAAAATCCAAGTGACATTTTAATAATTTACTTACTTATTTATTATAAGCAAACAATAATGTTTTGTTCATTTCTTTTCCAATATTTATTCCCAGTATATCTTAATGTATCATCCAAATTTCAAAAATACTAAGACTTGTGGCAGTGGTTGCCGTTCTGATTTTTGTCCTAATTTTAAAGAGAATGACTGGAATTTTGGATTGAGTTTAATATTAACCTTCAGGTTAAAAGAATTTTGTTTTATTAAGGAAGAAACTATTTCTTCCTGTTTCCAAATGTTTAACTGGGAATAAAGGTTGAACTTTTACTAAGTATTTTTCTGACATTACTTGAAATTATACACACACACACACACACGTATGTATATATACACACGTACGTACAATATCTCTCTATAGAAATCTCCTTTAACCTGTGGTAATGGTGTTCAACTTCAGCCTACGCTAGTCCCATTAAGCTGCAGATAGTTAAGACGGTACTTGGCCCTATCCTGGTAGCAGTATATGAGTGGATTTGGACCACCCCTGGTGTCAGAAATTAGTGTTATTCTCCCAAGCCTAGGATTCATCGTGCCTGCACTGAGATTTCAATACATACGTCCGTTTCCTGGTCCTTACGCTTCTTGCTGACTCTGTGTAACTGCGTGTAGTGGACACTGTGATTTGTCCCCATCCTTTTGGCCCACCATGGAGGTCTTCAGCTTGCTGGACAGTTCTTCCTTCTTCATCCACCTGCGTCTCTAAGAATGAGGATGTGGGACTTGCTGAAATCTCCCTCTCAGTTTATTTGAAAAGCTCCCAAAGAAAACTATTTGAATCCAATTTCTTGTCTCAGAGTTTCCAATTGAGGGAACACAAACTAAGACTCCAGGCTACTGTTTTGCTTTCCTCATCACTTATTGATTCGTTTGACAAGTACGAAGTTCTGCGTGCAATCACACTCATTTGGCTGTAGTTTGAATAGTCTTTCATTCTTTTATATTGACCACTTTTTCAATTTTTACTCTTCTCTACCTCCCTCCCCACCACCAAAAAAACCCCTACAAAGCTGTATACTGTTTGCTGAAATCTTGCTCCAAAATGGATGGACTACTTTTTTATTCCACATCTTAGTCACCAGATCATACTTCTTTGGATATGAGATGCAGTTGAAATTTGCTACTCTGCATTGTACGCTAATTTGTAATGTTGGATAGTCTGTAAGGAGGCTAAACATTTTCAACATTAAGTTTTAAAATTATATTTTCTCTTCTATCTGGTCCTAAATTTAGGCAGCAATTTCTATAAATTTTGCCCAAAATAGAGTATAAATGCATTAAATGCATCTCTCGCTTTTCTTTCTCCCTCCCTCTGTACTTCTTCCTTCCTTCTTCCCTCCCTCCTTCCCTTCCTTCCTTCCTTCCTTCCACTTTGGGTGTGTGTTTAAAACATTCTTTACTTGATAAAGTTTATTTTTACTTTTTTCTTAGAAGAAGTATTTAAATTTAGGGCTCTAACTTTAAGCACTGTTTTGATTAGATCCCACGGGAACTAATATGAAATGTATTGATTGTCAGTTTTCTAAACAGTATGTTCTTAGGCACTCAGTTTTCTCTTGACCAAGTTGTTATTTAGGAAAAAGTACTTTTAAATTTCCCAGTGTATGGTGTTTGGTGTTTATTTAAATTCATATAATTAACTTAGGAATTCTACAAATTATATTTAATGTTTAAAAAGTAGTAAAATTACATCAAAAATTGTGAAGAAAGATAAAAAAGCAAATCATTATGCTAAAATAATTACTTAGGTCCATTTGGTAAATTTCTATCATCTTTTCCAACATGCATACTTGTTTTTGTGGAATTGTACAAACAATTAGTGTTTTTTTTTAAGTAAATTTATTTATTTTTGGCTGTGTTGGGTCTTTGTTGCTGCACGTGAGCTTTCTCTAGTTGCGGGAGCGGGGGCTACTCTTAGTTGCAGTGCGTGGGCTTCTCACTGCGGTGGCTTCTCTTGTTGCGGAGCACGGGCTCTAGGCATGTGGGCTTCAGTAGTTGTGGCTTATGGGCTCTAGAGCACAGGCTCAGTAGTTGTGGTGCAGGGGCTTAGTTGCTCCGCGGCATGTGGCATCTTCCCGGGCCAGGGCTCGAACCCATGTCCCCTGTATTGGCAGGCGGATTCTTAACCACTGCGCCACCATTTTTTTTTTTTTTAAGTATATTATTTGTCTTAATTTATTTCTACCAATTGCTCCAAAATGATAGGAGGTTGTTATTTACCATTATGTCATAAGCATTTTCTGTATTGCTGCATAAGCGTTTATAATTATTAAATATATTAGGATGCATAATATTCTACTGATTGAATGTGTTATAATTTGATTATTTCTTTATCACTGGGCATTTAATTTATTTCTATTTGGATGATTTGATTATTTCTTTATCACTGGGCATTTAATTTATTTCTATTTGGTGCTATAATAAATAATGCTGAATTAAATTTATAACTTTTTCAGTGTTTCAGGTTATTTATTTAAGACAGATTTACATAAATGGGGGTTCTGGCACAGAAAGTATGAATATTTTTTATGGTTCTAATATAATGCCGAATTGCTTTGTGAAAGTGTTGGAGCATTTAAAAACACAATCATATATGTGTGAGTGTACCCATTTCTTTGTTCCCTCGAGAGCATGAGATAATGTCTTTTAAAACCATTTTTTCCTAATTGAAGAGATTTAAAAGGGAAATTGTTTTTATTTGAATTTCCCTTTAATTTTTCATAAATGTGTTTATATATTGCATTTCCTAGTTTTTGAACTATCTGTTCATGTCACTTGATCATTTTTCATGTTCACCTGGTATAACATGTCATTCTAGCTGACTTTAATAGTTGTTAATAAAACATCAGTGCATTTTGTTTATTCATATACTGTATTTTATTCTCCTTAGATACAACGCTTTTTTTTTTTTTAACATCTTTATTGGCGTATAATTGCTTTCCAATGGTGTGTTAGTTTCTGCTTTATAACAAAGTGTATCAGCTATACATATACATATATCCCCGTATCGCCTCCCTCTTGTGTCTCCCTCCCACCCTCCCTATCCCACCCCTCTAGGTAGCTGCTTCCCACTAGCTATCTGTTTTACATTTGGTAGTGTATATATGTCCATGCCACTCTCTCACTTCGTCCCAGCTTACCCTTCCCCCTCCCCATGTCCTCAAGTCCATTCTCTACATCTGCGTCTTGATACCTGTGCTGCCCCAAGGTTCTTCAGAACCTTTTTTTTTTTTTTAGATTCCATATATATGTGTTAGCATATGGTATTTGTTTTTCTCTTTCTGACTTACTTCACTCAGTATGACAGACTCTAGATCCATCCACCTCATTACAAATAACTCAATTTCGGTTTTTTTTATGGCTGAGTAATATTCCATTGTATATGTGTGCCACATCTTCTTTATCCATTCCTCTGTCCATGGACACATAGGTTGCTTCCATGTCCTGACTATTGTAAATAGAGCTGCAATGAACATTGTGGTACATGACTCTTTTTGAATTATGGTTTTCTCAGAGTTAGTACAACTCTTAATGAACTCATTGAACAAAGTGGTGAGTACAATATTTGGTAGTTGTTACTCAATATAGACTTCAGAAGATATATTAAATGTGCCTCACTCATGTTCTATTCCAATAAATACATTCACACACTACATTTAAGTTCAGAATACATGTTGTAAAAGTTAGGTTAGTTTCCAAAAGAGCCAGAAGAACATAAAAGTCTCATAAATAGCCACCATCCAACCATCCAACTGTCACCTTTCAGTGTAAACATTTATGAATTAATCAGTGGTTTTCACGTGATTATCATTTGGTTTGCTAGATTACATAAAAATCATGCCTATCTGAATCTTGGAAAAATATACTAATTACAAAAATTAACATATAGCAAAGGGAAGATGGCCTATTGTTGACTCCAAGCAATCTCTCCCCATACTTCTTCCTCTGGCATGGGGAGCCAGGGGTATAGAAGGGCTCCTGGGATGAGGTGAGGCACAGTCATTTTGACCATCACAGTTAGCAGATCCAGGATAAGGACCCAAGAAGATTCTCAATCCAGGTGGGTCAGTTAACATTCTTCAGGCGGTGTGCCTGGGCGCTGTCTCTGGAGTGGTGACGGTTGCAGCCATCAAGGTGTCTGGGCAGGCCTCCCAAGCTGATTGAGTTTCTGCTGCTGCCGTTTTGTATTTCTTCTGTGTCTCCTTGAACCCAAGATGAGGTCCTGCTTTTTTGGCGGGGGGTAAAATCTAAGAGTAAGTGCAGCCTGGGGTGGAGGTTTTCTCTTCTTTTTTTGGAATTTGGTCTCTTGCTACCCCAAGAGTTCCACCCCTCTCCTGCCTGCCCCCTACCCCATAAGCACTCCTCCTCTGTGACTGTTTGGTTACTCAGAGGAACATAAAAACAAACCCGAAGCAACAGTGCTTTGGGAGGCAGAATCTTCCCCCGGCTATCTGCTCCACATCCAGTTTGCCCTGTGGATTGTTGGAGGGAGTGAAGCCAGGATTTCCATCTCGAGACCCACCCAGCCTGTAAGAGACCTCTTGGAGTTGTGTGAAGAGTTAGGTCCACAGAGTGCTTAGAACAGTGGCTGGCACAAAGTCGGCTCTTAATAAATGGAAGTTATTACCTTCTCTCTGTAGGTTAGTTCTGTTTCCCTTGTTCTCCCTGGATAAAGTTTTCACATAATTACCAAGGATTTCTTGTTAGAAACGGTGGCAATGAAATAAAAAGTATGCCCAGTTGAACTGTGTGTTTAATGCTTACAGTATTTTTTTAAAAATTATTTTTTCTATAAATTCTTTTGAACCTTTTTGAATTATTTTTTCTTTTCCTTCACTAAAAGAAGAGGGAAAAGCAATATTTTTCGTCCATAGTTGTACATACTATAATCGAGAATTAGAATTCTATTAAAATGGAAGGCAGTGTTTTAACTTTAGATCCTGTACGACGTCCAACATATAACAGTTGCTTAATAAGCAATAATATCTTACACTTCCATAGTCCTGTGCCAAGTACATGCAGTTCTAAGTGTTTTACCTATATTAACTCATTGGTCTTTTAACTCACTTCTGTAAACTTGGCAGCAATATTTTCATTATTTTATAGGTGAGAAAATGAGACACAGAAATTTGTTCAAGGTCCTTAAGCTGGTATAGCACATCTGGAATTCAAATCAAGTTTTATATATATATGTATCTCTTTAAGAGTCTATAGTGTTAATCATTACATTCTATTTTCTCTAAAAACATCTAGTGAAACATTGGTGCACATCAGAAATGACTTTTATTACTAATTTATACTGATGGGCAACACCATAGTCTTATAACGATGGAAGAGCCCAATGATTAATCAGTTAGTTCAAAAAAACCAAAAAACTCTGTCTATATTCTGTGGCCAAACCACTCAGCCTCTATCCCTGCATTTAAGCTGCATACATTTAACCTATACCTTTCTGTGTTCTCACTGACCCTACTGATTTTCAGTCAGGTGGCTTCTTGCGTTTCACAAGTTGGGGAACAGGCTACCTCACAATTTGTCTGTTAGACGAAGTGGCCTGCAGGGGCAGTAATTAGAATACGTCTATCAATACTAAGAGTAGAAAGAGCTGGCGGATCACAGCTGCTAATGTTGGAGAATGTTTCATTTAAAAAGTCAGCTTTATTAAGGTAAAATTGACAAATAAAATTGAAAGATATTTAAAGTGAACGTTGTGGTGATTGGATGCACATATACATTGTGAAAGGATTCCCACATCTAGTTAATTAACACATCCATCACTCCACATCTTTACCTTTTTTTTTTTTTTGGTGAGAACATTTAAGTTCTACAATCTTAGCAAATTTCAAGTATACACTACAGTGCTGTCAACTATAGTCACCATGTTTTACATCGAATCCTCAGACCTTATTCATATTATAGCTGAAAGTTTGTATCCTTTTACCCATCTCTACTTATTTCCCCCACCCTCCCAGCTCCTGAAAACCACTTTTCTGCTCTGTTTCTGTGAGTTTGGCTTTTTTTGTTTGTTTGTTTTTAGATTCTACATGTAAATAAGATCACACAGTGTTTGTCTTTCTGTCTGGCTTATTTCGCTTAGCATAATGCCCTCAAGGTCCATCCATGTTGTCTCAAATGGGAGGATTTCCTCTTTTCTCATGGCTGAATAATATTCCAGTGTATATATACCACATCTTCTTGATGCATTCATTTATTCATTAATGGACACTTAGGTCATTTCCATATCTTGGCTATTTTGAATAATGCTGCAGTGAACATGGGAATGTAGTATCTCTTTGGTATCCTGTTTTCCTTTCCTTTGGGTATATACCCAGAAGTGGGATTGCTGAGAACTTTCCATTTATCAGAGAACCCACAAGCTGTTCTTGAGAGGAACGGATTAGTTACGGTGCATTTGGAAAAGATTGGGGAAAGAAAGGTGGGTTTCAGTCTTTCTGATTTAACCACCCACTAAAGGAGAACTCTGTCACTGTACATGTGCCCCATACCGTCTATGTGAGGCCGTGTCAAAGCTGCAAGTACAAAGAGAAAGCCTGTCAAAGGCGTTCTGACTTGTTTTAACTATTAATGATTCTTCATTAAAAAATAAAAAGTTCTAGGATGAATGCTAAATCATGTGGGTCCTTGTATAATAGTCATAAACCAGGACTCTCCTGGGCAAAGACTGTGTGGTTACCCTAGTTCTGACAATTTATGGGTATAGCAGCTTTTACATTTCGGCATTTCTACCAATGTACCTGACTTTTAGCTGACTAATGGCACTCCCTGCTCATTCCTCTTCCTGAATTGATTTCTGAAATTGTTGCGTATCTTTAATGCCCATCCTTTAAAATCTCTAGTTTTCATTATTTCCTTGAATAGGACTTCAAGAGCTTTGTCAGCCTCAAGGCTGTCCTGTTATTCAAACTTCATAGTAATAAACAGACCAGCCTGGTTTCCCAACCAACAAAGATGCATACATTGAGTGTTTGTTGGACACCCCTTGGGGCGAATAGACACATACACAAAAGACATCTCCAGGTTCTAAAACACAATCCTGAAGGTCCAAATTCCTTTCATTAGCATACTGCAAAACTTTCAGAATTTCATGTGAACTTGAATCTTTATTTACAAAATAAACTTTGAAGCGACTGAAGAAAAAATGAAGAGCTTCTTCTGAGCCAAATATTCAAGATATTTTTCTTTTGTACCCAAGAACATCATTCATAGGGGTCCTAAAGTCTCTTAAGTTTCCTTAAGTTTCAGAAATAGTGAGTGGACTACATATACAAATTCATTATCCCATGGATGTAGTGCCAGAGAACCACAGCTGTCTCTGCACATGATGCATGATTGATTTCTTGATGCTGAAAGGAGAGGTCTGGCATTTGGAGGAAATGGCTGTATGGGAGGCGTTAATAAATTCTTCCCTCTTCCACTTCAAATATGTAACACTGAATAGGTCTATTACTGTTTAAAAATGGTAGAGGTAAAAATGGTAGGAATCAAGTCACACTGAAGACATTTATTTAATCTTACTATGTTGATTTACCATCCTGGATACTGTAACTGTCAGGATAGATCTCTGTCCCCCTCTCTCCACAAGGTGGGAACTGCAGAGGAAGAGGATGCTTACCCAAGAATTTAATAGGATCCTAACAACAACAGTTTCAAAGACTGTAATACAGGTTCCTTTCAAAGACTGTAATACAGGTTTCTGCTTATGTTTTTGGGTAAATAGTTTTGTTTTTCTTCTAAAATTGTTTTACTAGCTTGGGTATCTGGGTTTTCTGTGAGTTTTTGTTCTGTGTTCCCCAATTTTCCCACTCAAAATTGCTTTCATCTTTCTTCTTTCCTTACACTCTTTCTTCTTCCCACCCTTCCTCCCCCTCCCTCCCCCTCCCTCTCCCCTCCCTCCCATCCTTCCTTCCTTCCTTTTTTCATTCCTTCCTTCACTCCTCCCTCCCTTCCATTCTCTCTCTTCCTCCTTTCCTTCCTCTCTTTCTCTATTTTTTATTTCTTTTACTGTTACTCATGGTACACCTACTTCTTTCCACGCACAAGAATTATTGAATCATAGTCTCTGATCTCAGATTCACAGTTTTGTGGAGAGCCAGGGCAAGGAGGTGAGAACTGAGATTGACCTAATAAAACCATAAGATTTGGTTAGTATTGGTTACCATCAAAATTAATTTAGGATGCTTCTAGAATATGAATATGAAGACTAATAACAGCACAATTTTTTTCTTTTTTTTCTCTCAGTATTAGAAAAGTCCTGTTAGGCACTTGTTTGAGACTGGAATTTATTAAAGACATGGAGTCCTTAGAGTCCTCAGGGCATCTTTGGATTAAAAAACAAAACAAAACTATTTTTTTTAGTAGTATTTTCACTCTTGCTCTTTAAATGGTGTCTGTAATTACTGTTATAACTTGTAGCTGCCTATTGTTCTATACTGAGCATCTCTTTTTAATATTGAAGTCACAGATTCCTGTCTCAAATAATAATTGAATAAAGAAACGCATACGGTTGATTCTATGAAAAATTTTTCAACAAATAAAGCATATTGTCCAATTTAAGGAAGCGGTGTAAGGACTGAATTTTTAAGTATATTAAATGTTGCTTAGGGAAATTAATGCAGCATATGTCGCAAGAAGAAATCCTGCTCTGGCAACTTAGTCTTGGTTTAAATCCTCTATTTCCCATAGTGCGTCTCATGGCCCTGACCTTGGGGAGTCAGTCTTTGGTAACTAACCTCATCTCCAGTCGCCATTTCTATTTGCACACCCTCAGAGGGATAACCCAGATCAGTGGGCTCTTTCGCTTGATGATGAGTGTGCCAGTATGCCATCCTGGTGTTCTTTTTCAGTATTTTCACTTATGTATGAGCTTTCCCTTTGACTGAAAATTCTTCAAGGGCACAGACAAACCACTTCAGTTCAGTTTATATCCCACGTGATAAGTTCTAAAGAGAACATGAACAATAGCGCAAGGCATTCAATATTCAGACAACTGTCATTTAACTTGTGCTCTCCTTTGCTTATTTCTAGCTTCCCCCTTCCCTCCAAACCTCAGGAATTTGTTAACGTTTATTATTTAAGAGTTTAAGTCAAAATTTTACCAGCTTAGAGATTTAAAAAATACTGAATATCTAGCTAATTAAAAGTTTGAAAATATTTCAAAAAATCATAAAAGACACTACTCTACACTGAACAAGGGCATGTTAAAATCACTGAGAAAATATAGAACTAGGAAGAGTTTGCACTTTTGACCAATTCTCTATTTGCTGAAAAGGAGTGTCAGACTTATTATCAAGCTTTAAAAAGTTGACAATAAGTGACATTTGATTTAAAAAAAAAACAACCTTGTAAGCAGTCTTATTTTACTCAGAAAATAATAATTGTCCTGAAATTCAATTTCATGCTATAATTATACTTAGTATGCTTTATTTGAAATCGTAGACACAATAAAAATAAAGATTCCACTTTTATTTCACACTCATTATTTCTTATTTTAAAAAATAAAAGAAAGGCTCCCCCCAAATATAATGAAGCTATTACAGAAGAAATGGGGTAATCAATTTCTAATACATAGCACCATGGCAATGAAATGAGCTGTAATTTAAATAAAGTCATCTTCTGTTAGGTCGGCAAAATGCAAAGAAAGCATTTTACTAGCATCTCATTTCTCTCACAGAAAGATGAGGCTCATGAAAGGATTATAAGGTTAATAACAATCTCATTTTGTTCTACCATTTATTCTCTCAAAACATAAAGCAATGTTTTGACAGTCTTCTTGCCCCTTGTAAACACAATTTCAAAGTAACTTTTAGAAATGAATTAATTTCCCTAGACAAGAAAGTAGTATGAGTTGGTTAAAAATAAACACTTCAAAACTTGGATTCCCTTGGTTTGGTTTGTACCACTGCATAGCATACGTCACTTGATTTTTGTCATCTCTGAATCTTCATTCATAATCTGAAGAAAAGATGTGTTGAGTATCAAATCAATAATATATGTGACTAAAAATATGGTGATTACTGGAGTGAGATTGCCCAGGAGCTCATGTACGAGTCAGTTTAGGGCCCCTGTTTATTTTTTGGCAGAAATAAGAGATCGTCGTATTTTTATGAACATTCTGTGACTTCTCTACCATATTTCCTACATTAATTATTCCAAACCTCCACTTCTCATTAGCTTTCAATTGCATGTTTCTTTCATGTTCTTGAAAAATTACCTTAGCTTCTTTATTAGGAGACATAGAAGTTATTTTGTTAGGAGGTCACTAAATTACCCGCATCTTAATCTCAGTGTATTTTTTTCTTTGACATCTATTTGATTTGTCTTCTTTCTTAAAAAAAAGAACTAAAAATCAGAGTGGGATAGTGAGAGGAGCAGACATTGTAGAGCCTGCTAAACCTGTGTGACTTTCAGTTAAGAATTTAACCATGGAAGCCTCAGTTTTCTCACCTTTAAAATGAGCATAATGACACTTACTTCACCAGATTGTTGTGAGATGACTTATATAAATATGTATAGTAAAATGTGTAGCCTATAGGCGGTACAAAATGCATAGTAGCTCTTATGAAAAGATAATGTTCAGTCTTTTTTATTTAAGCGCAAACCTCTCCATTTTTTTTTTAAATAAATTTATTTATTTATTTATTTTGGCTGCATTGGGTCTTCATTGAGGTGTGCGGGCTTCTCATTGTGGTGGCTTCTCTTTGTTGCGGAACATGGGCTCTAGGCACACGGGCTTCAGTAGTTGTGGCATGCGGGCTCAGTAGTTGTGGCTCGTGGGCTCTAGAGCGCAGGCTCAGTAGTTGTGGCGCACAGGCTTCGTTGCTCCGCGGCATGTGGGATCTTACCAGACCAGGGCTCGAACCCGCGTCGCCTGCATTGGCAGGCGGATTCTTAACCACTGTGCCACCAGGGAGGTCCCTCCATTTTTTTTTTCTTTTTTTTTTTCTTCTGCATCTTAAATCTTTCTCTTGCCCTGGTTTCTTCTTCTTGGTTTGCAGTTAAACACAGGCCTCTTTCCATCCTCCCAAACAGCTTCCCCCTCATTTGATCTTTCTGATATACTCAAAAGCCATCATCTTGCTTTGCTGTCTTCCTTCCCCAGAATGTTAACAGTCAATGTCTCCATTTCTTCCTTCCTATTCTCCTTTAATTCCTCACAATCCGTTTTCTTTTCCCCACAGAACACCTTAGAGACTGTATTTTCAAAGGTATCTAACAATCTCCAAACTAGATGACCTTTTCTGTGTCCTCTGTCCCTTTAATATCAGCAGAATTGACACTGGGAACACCTTGCTTATTGGAAACGATCATCTTTCTTGACAAATAAGTAACTCCCCTTGGAGCTTGTGGTTATTCCACACAACACACAATATATATATAATTCATTACAGTTGTAATTTCTGTCAAAAAAGTTTTTGGAGAGGAAGCGAATCTGTCTTTTACTATAGAGTATGTACTGGACTGGTACTGTCATTTCTTAAATGATTTAACTTTTCCTATTAATAAAAATAGTGAGTCCATTTTGCTTGAAATATCACACAATATAGCAGTGTATAGTTTGTTTTTTTTTTTACTTTAGCCCTTCTTTTAGTCTTACCATATGGTCTCGATTCATTTGATAGAATACTCAGCTCAAAACATTTGAAACTCTGAACTTAGGTTAATAAGAAAGCTTCTTTTTCCCCCAGATCAGGCGTGCTAGGCTGGAAGCAGCTGAGTGAAAGGGCTTTGCTTGGTCACTCCTACACTTCTTCACCTTGTATTCAATACTTTTCTTCCTCTCCCAGTTAGCTTACTGGAGCTTCCACTGGTGCAGCACAGGGAGGGAGGAAGGTCACACCTGACAAACTCTGAGTTAGCAGCACAGATACCCTCTTCTGCTCTACCACCACTTGGCAGCCCTTGTCTCACCTTCTAGACATTTTGTGCAGGAGCCAGACCCTCAGCCATCAGCTCCTGAGCTAAAATGAACACAGCAAGTTCCTCTTATCCCTTTTGAAGCCAGCCCATTCTCACTAAGCCTGAAGCCAGGAGGAGCTAGAACTATACTCCAAAGGGAATGCGTGAGGAATGGCAACTCAGCATTGCCTCCTGCCAAAGAAATGCTGTTGCAGGTCTTCTCCCCCTTTACTACTCAGACCTCTTCTCATATCCTTGACCTGAATGAGGAGTTCACTGGTTGTGGAGATGGTTCTTAAAAACTTTCTTTGAAAATCTGCATACGTTGACATGAGATCTCACTTTGAAACTTCAACATAATTGCATCTTGGTACCTAGCAAAGAGTTTACTTTTAAAAACCTATTATACACACTCATGTACATATACTGTAGACATCTTTTAACGTTAGTATGTTCTTATCTTTTTCTACAAGAGGATATTGAGGCTCAGAGATTTTAGAGATCTTGCTCAAGTATACACAACTAGAGTACACTGTGAAACAGGTGTTCGACCCTAAGTCACCTGATATGAAAGCCTATGATTATACACTGTGTATGTGTTGTTGTTTTTTTTCATACAGGTCACCAGAGGGATCTGTTTTTTTTTTTTAATTAATTAATTTATTTTTATATTTATTTTTGGCTGTGTTGGGTCTTCGTTTCTGTGCGAGGGCTTTCTCTAGTTGTGGCAAGCGGGGGCCACTCTTCATCGTGGTGCGCGGGCCTCTCACTATCGCGGCCTCTCTTGTTGCGGAGCACAGGCTCCAGGTGCGCAGGCTCAGTAGTTGTGGCTCACGGGCCTAGTTGCTCCGCGGCATGTGGGATCTTCCCAGACCAGGGCTTGAACCCGTGTCCCCTGCATTGGCAGGCAGATTCTCAACCACTGTGCCACCAGGGAAGCCCTGTGTATGTGTTTTTTACCTAGATTTCTGTGGTATCTGCTGGCTTCTCAGAAAATACCCCGAGCTCCTGGGAAGTAAAGTTTCAGGTAAAGATATAAACGTTTCCCAGTTTTTGTTTAGATGCTACCACATCTCCAGGATAAGACCATGGATGTTGATGATTTCACAGGAAATCTGTAAATACAGGTGGTTACAAAGTCACTTATGTATATATAAGGAAGAAGGGTAAACAGCTGTGGCTTCTGCCCACAAGAGGCTGTGAACCTTTAGATTACTCATTCATTCATTTATTCAATTATTCAATAATATTAATTGAGCACTCAGTCACAGTGATTAACAGGAAAGACCAAGCCTCTCTCTCATGGAGCTTATTGCTCTGCTGGGAGAGATGGATACATATAAAAGGATTTCAGGTTGTAACAAAGGTGGGGGATCTATAAATCAAGGTGAGGGGATGATATGTGGCTGTGATGCTGAAGAAAGGCCTCTGGGACAGTTTGAGCTCATACCTGAAGGAAAAGAAGGAGCCAGCCATGTGACAAGTCAAAGGAAGACTCTCAGTCAGGGGTACAGGCAGAGCAGTACCTGAGACTGGGAGGCATATGGCTGATTCCAGCAATAGTTGGAAGATGAGTTCAGGACTCTGGGCTACAGATGGTCCACCGTGGACCCTTGGTCTTGAGCCACATGGGCGGGTCCTGCAATGGCTCCCGTTTTTGTTCTGTGTGGCCTCCAGTCCAAAGCACCTGAGGGTGCTAGCAGGTGTCCTTTACCTGTGCATCCCACCACTGGCATCTTGGTCATCTTGCCCACTCCAACCACTTTACTATAATGCCTTAAGTATATGTAGAATGCCCTTTCTTCTCCATTTTCTCATTTATAATCCTCGCAACAGTTTTCAAGTCAGATCGTTATTATCTTTATATCTCAAATTTAATCTTATGCTCAGAAGGACAGAGTGACAGACTTTCCTTGATTGGATTTGCTTATTATTTCAGAGGAAGTGCCTGTAAAGAGATATTTATGTATTGTAGAGGGCAGAATTCTCAGATTCCTGATTCCTGGTGTAAACACATCTTTTTCCAGTTAGTCAGTCAAACACTAATCTAGGTTGTGCTGTGAAAGGAGTTTGCAGATGCAATTAGAATTCCAAATTAGTTGATCTTAAGATAGGTAGATGATCTGGGTGAGCCTGACCTAATCACATGAACCTTTTAAAAGAAGAGAGTTTTCTCTGGCTGGTCATAGAGAGGAAGACAGAGAAACTTGCTCCAGCTGGTCTGGAAGAAAACAGTATTCATGGTGTGACCTGCCCGGAGAACAGATCATGAAGCAAGGAACGGCAGGCAGCCTCTAGGATTTAAGAGCAGCCAGCAGGAAAATGGGACTGCCATCCTAGAACTGGAAGGAAATAAATCCTATGATTCACAGTGAACTTGGAAGAGGAACCACGTACACCTGGCCAAACCTTGATTTCAGCCAGGTGAGATCTGGAGCAGAAAATCTGGCCACACTGTGCCCAGACCTTGACCTATAAAAAATGTGAGGGAAAACATTTGTATTGTTTTAAACACCATTTGTGGTAATTTGTTAGACAGCAAGAGGAAAATAACACACATAGGCTATTCACAGATTTTAGGGGCTCAGATGATGCAAAGGAAACTGTTGTGGTTTTGAAGAGGGGTTTCTGCAGCAAGTCTCTGATTGAGGAATCGGTCAGATGGCCAAATAGTTATTTGAAATCACAGATAAAAGTCAATGATGTGATGATCTGTGAACAGCACATGGAATCTTTCAGACTCATTCTTTATCTTCCTATACTTCCTTTATTACCAAAAATATTTGAATTCAAATAATATCACTGTATTGTATTTGTTCCTCATGCTTTTTCCCACAACAAATGCCCTTACTATTAGGAATGCATTTATGTTTAGGAATGCACCTGTGTGTTCTCATGTTCAAGTCTCTCCTTAAACATGAGCAAATTAACATTCATGGTCTTCACCAGAAGAACATATACATTCACCATATAAAAGATAATATGGGTAGCACAAACACAGATTTCTTAATAACCTGCAGCATTATTTTTTTTTAAAAAACAAGTAAAAATATTAAATAATTTTGAGTAGAGGAGAACAACTTTTACCAATTCCCCATATTTTTATTATGTATACATAGAGAACAGTATGAAACATAGTTTGGCAAAGATAAAGTTTATTTGATCAGTGGAGGATGCCAGCCTCAGATGGAAAAACTATAGATTTCATGGAACAAATACATTTAGAGCATCATCGGTGCTGACATGTGAAAGGTGTATCTTATCAGTTTTTGTTTTTGAGGAACTACAGGCCACTTACCAGTGTCTCCATAGAATGTTGAAAATACGGTGAGTATCACGTCAGGAAATAGTGCCTTTCTGAAGGTTTCCTAGTTGTTTTCAGTAGCAGGGGAATATAAGAAAACATTGGCTCCTGTTTTTGCCATCACAAATTGGTAAGCAGCTATGAAGATATGAAGAACATGATCTGGGTGATGGTCAGCTGGGCCATGTCCACATAAGGAAAAGGAAGCATGTCTTTGGCAGTCATCTAGCAAAGTCGACCAAGGAAGTGAGCCAAACCAGATAACACAGGCTCAAAATAAATGACTTCCAGAGTTATTTGTACAGCAAATTAGTCAATGCTTGATTGGAACAGATATGCTTATTATGAAATGCAGATTTAAAATCTCGATAATAAAATATCCGGGGGGTGTTTCTGTGATCATGCAGTACAGCGTTTATGCGGATGAATGTTGAAAACTTCCAGAGCCTGATCATGCACTTATAATTTCCCCCACTTCTTGAATGGCATTTATCCTGGAAGACAAAATGCCAAATTTAAAGCTTTATTTAAACCTAAACTTTAGTTCTATATATTTGAACCAGTTCTGACAGTACAGTTGCACATTTTAGTGCTGTACTTTGCTGGAAAGTGCCTTGGGATGTGTTTGCATCAGAGGTGCTGTAGAAGTTTATTTGTATTGTACTCAAAGTGAATGCAGTCTCTCCAGATTGCAAGCACAATCAAGAAGATGAATGAGTTTCTTGAACTCATTTAGTGCCTTGTCTATAATAGTCCCATTACCAAGCTACCATGTAACTTGGTAACTTTTCATCAGGGGTGGCCCCAGGACTGAATAAGCAAGAAGGAAATATAACCACTTACCTTGGCACTTCATGTTATACCTGATGCTCTTGGCAGGCTGTGACTGAAATTAGGTCCTGACCACATGGCCCTCTTAACACATCTTTTCTAAAAACTTTCTGCTTTTAAAAAAACACGTCTACATTTTAGTTGAAAGACTTGTGAGTGAGAAAAAGGCAAAACTGGACTTGAAAAATGTAGTTCCACTGTGACCTTTAGGGTTGCCTCTGTATTTCCAAACCACTTAACTCTATTCTCTTTTCTACCGGGATGTTTTGTTCAGCGTTTAAATTGCCAAAAAAGGAAAAAAAAAAAAAAAGGAGTAATTTAATTTGGGTCAATAAAATCATTTCCCCAGAAATTTAAAAACTTTTCTTGTATAAAAATTCAAGCCCAGGGCTTCCCTGGTGGCACAGTGGTTAAGAATCCACCTGCCAATGCAGGGGACACGGGTTCGAGCCCTGGTCCGGGAGGATCCCACATGCCACGGAGCAGCTAAGCCCGTGCGCCACAACTACTGAGCCTGCGTGCTGCAACTAATGAAGCCCATGCGTCTAGAGCCCGTGCTCTGCAACAAGAGAAGCCACCGCAATGAGAAGCCTGCGCACCGCAACAAAGAGTAGCCCCCGCTCCCCGCAACTAGAGAAAGCCCATGCACAGCAACGAAGACCCAACGGCAGCCAAATAAATAAATAAAATAAATAAATAAATAAATAAATAAATAAAATTAAAAAAAAAATATATATATAAAAAAAAATTTGAAGCCCAAAGATTCTCCTGCCATAAAGAAGACCACATGGACTTTGCACTGTGATTTGTGAGGGAGAGATACATACATTCTGATCAGATGGATCAGGCTGAACCAGCTGTTCCCTGAGTTCACACCGGCTACATTTCAATGGGAAAATGATCTTGACTCTAGCAGTCAAATTTGGGCCAAAGCAATGCCATTTGATCTTTTCAGATGTCATACTGGTGGAATAAACTTGATTTCTCCATGGTCCCTAGTCCACAGTGCATACATTGGGAGATAACCTTAATCTCGTATCCATGGATGAATTTAGGGCATCTTTAACCTGCTTAAACCTACTGCAAATGGTTATATCTATGTGCAAATGTGGATGTTTTCTGGGAATTGGGTACTTTCTTTTTATCAAATTCTCAAAGAACCATTGACCTTAAATGCTTAACTTTTTGGTAATTTTTTTAGGAATATAAACACAGGCATAATATACTATTTTAATAAATGAGATAACAGTTCTAGCTTTTGTTTGTTCAGCACCTCGCCCCCCTGCAGTCCTTCTACCTCCACCTGTCTCACCCTCCCCTAGGTATAACTGCGCTTTTGGGTAATTCATGATAACAACTCGGTGTGTATTATTCTTACTTTTCTCAACACTCATAATATCACATATAAAATTTGCATATTTGTATATATGAACGTATATGCATATATTTGTATTTATAGAGGGCTTTTGTTAAAATGTTTATTATATTATGCACTATTTTTCAAATTCAGTAATTTGTAATGGAAATTCTTCTAAGTAAATGTGTATAGAAACAAATTTGCTCTTGTTATTGGTTACATGGTATTCAAGGCAAAGGTGAGATCTTATTTACTTGATTATCCCTCTTACTGGTGCATGTTCACCTCTCCCCTCCCTCTTTTCTGTCAGTGTAAACAGTGCTTCAATAAACATCCTTATATATGTATCTTTATTAACTGTTGCTGTCACTGTTATGGCAGAGATTCCTAGAAATAGTATGGCTAGGAGAAAGGGCATGTTTTACATTTTAATAGATGCTGCCAGACATGAAGATAACAGCACATTTCTACCAGCATCATATGAGAATTCTCTTTCACCGTTCTACAGTAGGTTTACTGCTCTTTTAAAAATTTTGTGTGCCTGAGGTCTCTAAACTAATATTTCATTTTTAATTAAATTAAATTTGCATTTTCTCATTACTAGTGGGTTTAAACACCTTTTAAAATACCTACTGGCCATTTGGAATTGCCTTTTCAGGACTTTTCTATTCTCATCCTTTGCCATTTTTCTATTGGTTTCCTTGTCTTTTTCATACTAATTTTAGAGATTTTTATATAGTATAGCTCATTAACCATTTAGTTGTCATCTGCAGAAAAAAGTACTGAAATTATTTTTTAAATATTTTGATTTTTTATGGAATCTTTTGCTATAATTTAATTTTTGAAAGTACAATTAAATATGTCTATATTTACTGGAATTTCTAAGTTCAGAAGTCTTCCCCAACCTCTATAGAGAGTTTTTATAGCAAATCCCGAGATAAAACTCTTTGCAATCTTTATAGCAAATACTTGGAGAGTGAAAGTTTGGACAAGGATACTTTCTACCTGTTTATCATTAGGGCATAATCTGTTTGTATTGATAGATGCACCATTTTTTTTTCTTTTTTTTTGATTGAAGTATAGTTGATTTACAATGTTGTGTTAGTTTCTGGTGTACAGCAAAGTGATTCAGTTATATGTATATATATGTTTTTTTCATATTCTTTTCCATTATGGTTTATTACAGGATATTGAATATAGTTCCCTGTGCTATACAGTAGACCTTGTTGTTAATCTGTTTTATATATAATAGTTTGTATCTGCTAATCCCATTTCCTAATTTATCCCTGCCCCACCCCCTTTCCCCTTTGGTAACCGTAAGTTTGTTTTTTACATCTGTGAGTCTGTTTCTGTTTCATAAATAAGTTCATTAGTGTCATATTTTAGAGTCCCCATATAAGTGACATCATACGGTATTTGTCTTTCCCTTTCTGATTTACTTCACTTAGTATAATAATCTCTCGGTCCATCCATGTTGCTGCACATGGCATTATTTCATTCTTTTCTATGGCTGAATAGTATTCCATTGTGTATCATACTACATCTTCTTTATCCATTCATGTAGATGTGTCATTTAATAAAGAGTTTTAATGACTTGGAAATGTTTTATCCCCAATTTTTACCACTGTCAAAATTTACTATAAGAAGTTCGCTTATGCACTGTGGTATCTCTGTTAGGATCTTGTCTTGTACTGGCATTTTAAAAGCCTATTGAACACCATTATCCATCATCTCTCCTGCTCTTCCCCTGTGGTTAGGCCTCCATGGGTCTCAGTGTTTGCTTCTGTCCATGTAATTTAGAAAGTATATATAGTATCTTAGGAATGTATATCTGTTGTGGTGTAGAAAGAAACATTTCTAGCCTCTCAAGTACAAGCTTCACAGATTATCACCCATTCAGTGTATTGCTCAATATCTTATTCATCCATTTAACAAATACATTTTAACATTACATTATTTATCATCAAAATTTTTGTTAGTGTTGTAACTCTGTGGATCCATGTAGCAACTTATGTGTTAATAATTGAGATTTTTTGCTCCTAAGGAATGACAGTGTATGGATTCCATAGTGCAAAACTTTTTAAAAACAAAATTTGTTAAAATTTTCTTTAAATGTTGAACAGGAAAAAAAAAAAGAAAAAAGCCTCATCATTATCTCACCATTATCTTTCTTTATATAAGCACAGATATTAACAATCTCTTTTTTTTTTTTTTTTTTTCTGGCTTAAAAAATAAAGATAAGGGAAAGAGGAAGTTGCTGACGAAATAAAACCATCTCAGGAATGTAGCCACAGAGTAACTAAGTAGGAATGCTAAGAAGACTGATTATTTAAAGCCTTGTCTGAGAAAGTCTGGGAAGGGCATTAAGGTATTTGATGCCCAGTTTCTTTGAAGACTTAATATCATAGTAAACAGGCTGGCTGGTTTCAGACCCTAATAAAGGGGAAGGTTAGGAAGTTGTGTAATTAGAGGACTCAGGCAGTAAAAATATGATGCACTAATGTTTAATGCCCACATTACAATAATTCCAAGACCAAGGGCAGTTTGATTTTCCGGATGTCTCCCTGCCTGTGTGAAATATTCTGGAATGTCTCTTAGATGTGCGATGCACACTACATGCATCACAAATCCATGTCTTTGATATCATCATCATGCATAGAGTCACATGTCTTTCTCCCCGGCCCTGGATGCCTGTAGATGTTGCCCGCTTGTCCCCAAAGCTGCCTGTAGTAACAACATCATTGCCACTGTCACATCCCATGAGGAGACCAAGGACCATGTCAAGGCGTCCCCAGGGTCTCCACTGCTGTTCCTTGACTGCAGGGCTGTGACTGCATCCTTCCTGTGGTGGTAGGCAGACACACTCTGTGCCCTTTTGGGTGCTGCACTGCTACCTGGGTGCACCGTCAGAATCTCAAAATGGCTCTGGTCACACGCAGTGTCTTTTGTATGACCCTTAGCTTCAGATTTCCTATGGGCGTCAGCTCAAAATTATAAGCTCTTCACTTGAACACTCAGTAGTTTTTAGGGACATAAGTAATCTCAATTCATGCTTAACGTAGATTTCCCCTAATAATAACAAGAACAACAACAGCAGCAACTTGCATAGATGCAACTCAGCCTATTACACAGATGATTTCTCCCCCATTCTTGTGCTGAGCACTTTCTCTCCTTGAAGCCACAGATATCAGCTGCTTTGCATTTGAATAACTAAGTAACTCATTCAGGTGGTTTCCAGAACAAAAGAACAGTGTGTCTCAAGATTTTTTTTTTAATCTTTGGCAAGCAGAGCATTACTCTGTTTTGATTTTTGTTTTCTTCTGACTCCAGTCAAGTTTCAAAGAAACTCAGAGTGCCTTGGACTCCTCTTTTCTCCACCTCAGAAACTCCCTCAGGAGGAAAGCTCTTTCAAGCTGTGACCTGAGATGGCCCACGTGAAGATGGCTGGGGAGGGAGAATATCTCCCTTTAAATGAGTTACATGTAGAGCACTTAGAGCGGTGCCTAGTCACAGGTAGTGCTCAGCCACCTTTAGCTCGTATTATTCCCTTGCTCTGCTGGCCCAGCACACTCTACCACACCCTTGCTATTCTACTCTCTTAACAGTTGTTAAGTAGAGAAATGGGATCCAGCTCTAAGGCCTGGCTCTGGTGATGCAACAAAGCAGTCAGTTCTAGCATCCAAAAGTCACTATGGTCTTTGCCTTGTGCCAGAAACTATTGGAAAGAGATGTCCAGTTAGTAGGGAGTGTCTGCAGCTGCAGGCAGTCAGGCATGCAGTTTAGACTCCCGGGTCAGGCTGTCTTTCCAGACCTCATGTTTATGGAACGAAGATACTGGGTTGGAAGATGGGTCAGGACTGCAGGTTCAGGCAGCCACGAGACTCCGAGGAAGAGCACTGTGACGTAATTCCGCAATAACGGTAAAGGGCGGAGGTCAGTCCCTTGCACCAGATCATTCCTGGATGGAAAGACAGCGGCGCAGAATTCAGAGTCCAACTGACTGGTTGCAAGGCCAGCTCTGTCTCTTCCTTGATGTGTGACCTTACATGAGGTACCTAATCTCAGTTTCTACGTCTGTGAAGGGATATTAACTGTCCTACTTCAGAGGGTTGTTATAAGGATTAAGTATGTTATTTATGTAATATATTTAAAACAGTGCTTGGAACATTGTAGGATATTAACACCTGTCAACTTGGTAACTATCATGGGGTCTTGAAAGGAGCTGGGACACATGGCAAGAGAGCTACCCAGCACTGGCAATAGGGTTAAAAGGCCCTGCACGGGAAAGGGAGCTCGGGGGCTTGTGGACCGTGGCGGCGGCTCTGCAGCTGGGGAGGGTGAGTTCACAGTGGGGACCCAGTTAGTGGTGTATTTCTTGCTATATTCATGTTTACTTGAGGAAATTCCTTATGTATTAGCCAGAGTTCTCCGGAGGATGGAGATATATATATATAGCTAGCTAGCTAGATAATAGATAGATTTATTATATAGGAATTGGCTAATGCAGTTTTGGAAGCCAGCCAACAAGTACCATGATCTGCCAGCTATAAGCTGGAGAACGAAGAAAGCCTGTGATGTAATTCAGTCCGAGCCTGAAGGCCTGAGAATTGAGAGGCCACTGATATAAGTCCTAATTCAAAAGCCCGAGAACCAGGAGCACCGAAGTCCAAGGGCAGGAGAAGGTGGATGATGTTTCAGCTGAAGTAGAGAGAGAGCCAGTTCACCTTCCTCTACCTCTTTGTTTGATTTGGGCACTCCGTGGATTAAATGACACCCATTCACATTGGGGACGGGGAACTGATCTGTTCAGCTCACCAAATCAAATAACAGGCTCTTCCAGAAGTGCCTTTTGGACACACCCCAAAATGGTTCACCACATGTCTGGTCATCCCTTGCCCCAGTCAAGTTGACACAGCGTTAATCATCATGTCTTTATTTCACGTCTTTACCAACATGAATCAAGGCCCTCTTGGAGGGATCATCTCTCTTTTTTTTTGCTGTTCTTTCTTTCTTTAAAAAATTTTTATTTGAATATAGTTGATTTACAGTGTTGTGTTAGTTTCAGGGGTACAGCAGAGTGAATCAGACATATACATATGTCCACTCTTTTTTTAAAATTAATTTTTATTGGAATCCACTCTTTTTTTTTTTCAGTAGATTCTTTTCCCATATAGGCCATTACAGAGTATTTGGGTAGAGTTTCCTGTGCTATACGGCAGGTTCTTATAAGTTCTCTATTTTATGTGTAGTATAGTGTTGTGTGTATGTCAGTCCCAATCTCCCAATTTATCCTTGGGGGCATCATCTCTGCTCCCTATCTGAAACTCCCACCAGCCCTGGCTCCTACCAGCTGCAGTTCATACTTCCTGTCTCTGCTTTACTTCTTGTTCTTCTTGGCACCCAATACTCAGACTAAATAGAATCACTCAACTACTATATATTTTACCTATTTGACATGTTTATTCTCTGAATGTAGGCGCCACAATAACAGGATTTTTCTTCTGTTTTTTCTTTCACAGTTTTGTCACTTTATCCTCAGCACCTATAGTAGACTCTGGTACATAGTAAGTGCTCAGTATGAATTAGTTGTAAGAATGACTAAATGAATTAGTAAATGGTGACAGGACTGAGTCCTCATATGGAGACACAACCGTGGATCTAGCTGGGAGGATGGGGGGAGGGGAGAGTAAGATAAAGGCACTCCTTTATTGAGAGGGAGGTATATGTCACTTGAAGGGGTGAAGTTTTTACCACATATTTCTTTTCAGCTCACCCAGAGTTAAACTCAGTGGTCCTCACAGCCATAAGCCAAGATTTGGAGTATTAACTACTCAATTGCTCAGTGATGGTGGATGTCACAGGGACTTACATAATAAATGGAATATGCTATAGAGGAAATTAAGTGTGTCTTGTTGCCTAGTCTCATAGATGCCACCAACATCTCCTTTAGAAAATGTGCACGTTCCCTTCTGGACTCTAAGCCTTATGAGGCCAGGAGTGATATCTACTCCATTGTAACTCCCACACCTAGTATAATTCAGAGGCTGTTATATAGAAGGTAAGTGCACTTATTTGATTAATTAATATATAAATATTAATGAGTAATTTGATTGAGGCAGTACATTGAAAAGACAAAAGTGTTATAGCAGGCTATTAGCAATAAAAGCACTGGATTAGCAACCAGAGAGAAGACAGCTTCTAGTTGAACAAATTGTGAGAAGTTGGCAAAATTCCTTAATCTCTTCAAAACTTTCATAAACATGTATGTGCTTTAAATGAACCATAAAATTATGCTTTGTAATTTAGAATGGAAAACACCACTTATTTTTGTCCTTCAAATAAATCAAGGATAAGTGACCTGAAGCATCCCAAATTATTGTTTTGTTATGTAAATAGTATTTTAAAGAATCCATTAAATAGTTTATTCTATTTATCTGTAAAGTAGTAATAACTTAAGTTTTACCTACAGTGCAAATAAAATGATATAAGTTTTGCAAGCTGGGAAATGCTATTAAAATGTAGCCTATTAAATTGTATTTTAGCTTTGTTTATTTCTCCAATAATAAGTACAATTATCAAAGTTTTGGTTTAATATCTTTTCAAGTTTCTTGTTTTGTTTTGGCTTTAATAGTATGACTTTACAGCTTTCAGGTTATCACTGAGTTAATTTTTTCTTTCTGTAGAGTTCATATAAAATTTTGATGAACTCTCTGTGTAACCCATGTTTTATTGTCTCTTGGGTTGTTATAGTTAAATACTTTAGGTCAAGCATTTTGTAGGATCCACTTATTCCAAGTAAATAACTCAGTAGGAAGCTCATTTCTGCATTTTTCTTTCCTGCTTGCTTATCTACTGTGACAAATGCCCTTTCAAAAGATTTACAATGTTGAGTATTTAAAATCTTAGGCGAGGTGATAGGAAATTAGTTTGAATGACAGATTTTGAATATTTAATAAAGCATTAGTGTAGAAACCAACCAACCAAATAAAAAACAGCTAATTTATTATTTTGACAGATCCCAAACCAAAAAAACTCATTTTAAATCGCTACAATCTTTTCATTTGTGCCATTATGGTTAACAGTCTGCCAGTAATTCTATTATAAACCCAATTTTCAGAGAGAGTCTACTTGGTAATAAAAATTAATTCTAGTTTAAGAGTTTTTGTTGTTGTTGCTATAATGTACTACGAGATTGTTGTTCCTAAATTCATATGACTAGAGAATACTGCTAGCATTCTCATCTCCAATCTAATGCCCCCATCTCCAACATTATGGTAGACAAGTGACCAGAGAAATTTGATAAAAGATTTAACACACCGTGATATTGTTTGCTACACATGGACATATTTAAGTATTTGATATGCTTTCTTAAAGGAAGTAACAATTTGGTAATAATTACTATTCTGAGTAAATAGTATTCATATAAACAAATTCAAATTATTGGTATAATTCACAATAAGGGGCATATTTTGGATAACTGGGAGATTCTATTTTAAGTTTACATATTTCTGATCCAAATCCCTACATAGTTGTGTGCATATAATAGTAGGGGTAATGCTAGCTTCTGTAACAAAACAACAAAACTCCCCACACAGTAGCAGTTTATTTAATGCTTGTGGAACAGTCCTGGATAGGGAACAGTCAACGGGGAGGCTATTTTCTATGTAATTGTTTAGGGACCCAGTTTGGAAGAGACTGTCGTCTTTAACACACGGCTTCTAAGATTGCCATAGTTCCCTTAATTCCTGGTATCTGGAAGAGAAAAAGAAAGTGCAAGAGTATGCATGAGAGTTTTATGGGCCAAGCCTGCAAGATCATGTCACTTGCACTCAGATTTCACTGTCCAGAACTCCTATCAGCAAGGGCAGCTGGGAAAATGTAGTCAGTTCATTGCATAGGAAGAAACACAGAGACATGAAAACACAGATTTTTGGAGAACAGTTACTAAGCTCTGCCCCAACCTGTATGATTGATTCACAGCATTGAGCACAAAGTAACATAGCCTCATTTAAACTTGTAAAATAAAGGTAGCTGTGTTTCTTATCTATTTTCTGTAAATTATTACCTATCTTGGGCAAATGGATGTTCAGTCCAAACTTAGGTAAGGTTGGATGACAGAAGAAGATTACTTAAATATTTCATTTATTTATTTGAAAATATATCCAGAATTATTCTTTTTCCTAGGAATACTGATTTTAAAAACTGAAATTAGGGGCTTCCCTGGTGGCACAGTGGTTACGAATCCAACTGCCAATGCAGGATCTGCAGAGAAGAGTTCTCCACTATTCTCAATTTTACACATCTAATCACCAGCAGTAGCCATAGAGGTTAAGAGTGGTCTGACTGCAGAAATATTTAGGGACCATAACTAAGCTGGTAATAAGAGTAGCCTTATTGTTATCCATATTATCCTTAATATCTTAGGGTAATAGACAATCAATGAAGGCTTAAGATGACCTCACCTCCCTTCCTCTCCATATGGCATTCACTAGGTTGATTGTCCCAGCCATTAACTCATATTGCAAAATTTCTTTTGCTATTTCATCATATCAAAATTTATCTTTTCTGAACAAAGCAGGAGGCATAATCCTCCCAGACTTCAGATAACACTACAAAGCTACAGTAATCAAAACAGTGTGGTATTGGCACAAAAACAGATGTACGGATCAATGGAACAGAGCAGAGAGCCCAGAAATAAACCCATACACCTATGGTCAATTAATCTCTGACAAAGGAAGCAAGAATATAAAATGGGAAAAACAAGTCTCTTCAGCAAGTGGTACTGGGAAAGCTGGACAGCTGCATGTAAATCAGTGAAGTTAGAACACACCCTCACACCATGCACAAAAATAAACTCAAAATGGCTTAAAGACTTAAATATAAGACAAGACATCATAAAACTCCTAAAAGAGAATAAGGGCAAAACTTTCTCTGACATAAATTGTACCAATGTTTTCTTAGGTCAGTCTCCCAAGGCAATAGAAATAAAAACAAAAATAAACAAATGGGACCTAATCAAACTTACAAGCTTTTGCACAATAAAGGAAACCATAAACAAAATGAAGAAAACCTAAGGAATGGGAGAAACTATTTGCAAATGATGGGACTGACAAGGGCTTTATTTCCAAAATATACAAACGGTTCATACAAGTCAACAACAAAAAAACCAACCCAATTGAAAAATGGGCAGAAGATCTAAATGGACATTTCTCCAAAGAAGACATAGAGATGGCATGGCCAATAGGCACATGAAAAGATGCTCAACATCGCTAATTATTAGAGAAATGCAAATCAAAACTACAATGAGGTACCACCTCACACCAGTCAGAATGGCCATCAAAAAATCTACAAACAATAAATGCTGGAGAGGGTGTGCAGAAAAGGGAACCCTCTTACACTGTTGGTGGGAATGTAAATTGATACAGCTACTAAGGAGAACAGTATGAAGGTTCCTTAAAAAACTAAAAATAGAATTACCATATGATCCAGCAATCCCACTCCTGGGCATATACCGGGACAAAACTATAATTCAAAAAGATACATGCACCCCTATGTTCATAGCAGCACTATTCACAATAGCCAAGACATGGAGACAACCTAAGTGTCCATCGACAGATGAATGGATAAAGAAGATGTGGTACATATATACAATGGAGTACTACTCAGCCGTAAAAAAGAATGAAATAATGCCATTTGCAGCAAGATGGATGCAACTAGAGATTATCATACTAAGTGAAGTAAGTCAGAAAGAGAAAGACAAATACCATGTGATATCACTTACACATGGAATCTAAAATATGATGCAAATGATCCTATCTACAAAACAGAAAGAGACTGACAGACATAGAGATCAGAGTTGTGGTTGCCAAGGGATGGGGAGAGGGAGAGGGACAGACTGGGAGTTTGGGGTTGGTAGGTGCAAACTATTGCATTTAGAATGGATAAACAACAAGGTCCTACTGTAGAGCACAGGAAACTATATCCAATCTCCGGGGATAAACCATAATGGAAAAGAATATAAAAAAAAGAATGTATATATGTGTATAACTGAGTCACTTTTCTGTACAGCAGAAATTAACACAGCATTGTAAATAAACTATCCTTCAATGAAAAATAAATTCAAAAAATTATCTTTTTGGGACTTCGCTAGTGGTGCAGTGGTTAAGAATCTGCCTGCCAATGCAGGGGACATGAGTTCGAGCCCTGGTCCAGGAAAATCCCACCTGCTGCGGAGCAACTGAGCCTGTGTGCCACAACTACTGAGCCTGCACTCTAGAGCCCGTGAGCCACAACTACTGAGCCTGTGTGCCACAACTACTGAAGCGTGCATGCCTAGAGCCCATGCTCTGCAACAAGAGAAGCCACCGCAATGAGAAGCCCGCGCACCACAACGAAGAGTAGCCCCTGCTCGCCGCAACTAGAGAAAGCCTGTGCACAGCAACGAAGATCCAACGCAGCCAAAAATAAATTTATTAAAAAAAAAATTGTCTTTTCTATATCCCACAGTGTGACACTCACAGGATAAGTAATCATCTAACTTAGCCATAGTAGTATATTTGTATAATAAAGACACAAATTTTTAGTGCCCCAAAGTGATTCCACTAGTAGAGAACTTAGAAAGTGTGGATCACGGGTGGTAAAAATAACTATGGAAAGGAGATCATTTTAGTGCCTTGTGATAGGCAGACTTTTTTTTTTAAAATAAATTTATTTCTTATTATTTTTTTTGGCTGCATTGGGTCTTTGCTGCTGTGCGCGGCTTTTCTCTAGTTGCGGTGAGCGGGGGCTACTCTTCGTTGCGGCGCGCAGGCTTCTTATTGCGGTGGCTCCTCTTGTTGCGGAGCATGGACTCTAGGTGCCTTGGCTTCAGTAACTGTGGCACGTGGGCTCTAGAGCGTGGGCTCAGTAGTTGTGGCACACGGGCTTTGTTGCTCCGCGGCATGTGGGATCTTCCCGGACCAGGGCTCGAACCTGTGTCCCCTGCATTGGCAGGCGGATTCTTAACCACTGCGCCACCAGGGAAGCCCTAGGCAGACTTTTTAAATGGCCTCCAATGATGGACTTCCCTGGTGGTCCAGTGGTTAAGATTCCACATTTCCACTGCAGAGGGCGTGGGTTCGGTCCCTGGTTGGGGAAGTTCTGCATGCCATGTGGCGTGGCCAATAAATAAATAAATAAATAAATAAAATTTTAAAATAAATAAAATGGCCCCCAATGATCCCTGCGTACTAGTATTTATGCCCTTGTGTAATCCCCTCCCCCTGAGAGTGGTTTGAAATTAGTAACTTGATTTTAACCAACAGAATATAGCAAAATAGATGGAATGCTACTTATGTGATTAGATTATAAAGTCTATGATTTCCAATTTGCTGGAAAGCTTTCTCTGTTGCCTTCTTGGCTTGCATGTTTTGATGAAGAAAGCTGCCATGTAGGAGAGGCTCACATGGCAAGGAACTGAGGATGGCTTCTGGCCAAGAGCCAGTAAAGAACTGCAGCCCCCCAGTCTGACAGCCCACAGAAAATGAATGCTGCCAAAAACCATCGAGGGAGTATGGAAAATCCTTCACTAGTTGAACCTTCAGGTGAAACCACAAACCCTGGACCAACATTTTGATTGCAGCCTTGTGAGAGACCAAGAAGCAGAGGACACAGCTAAGCCATGCCCATATTCCTGACACACAGCAGCAGAGAGATAACAAGTGTGTGTTGTTTTAAGCTGCTAAATTGGGGTAATTTGTTATTCAGCAATAGAAAACTAATACATCCCTCGAACGGTGCCATTTATATACTCTGCTTACTTGGAAGTGACCTCCTAGAAGTAGGAATTATATCTTTTCGATTTTGGTGTAATCGATGCCAAACAGTCAATATTTGTTTATTAAGTGAATAAACAAATATATTTGTATGCGTGAAACCTCTAGTCACCAGTCCTCTGAGCTGTGTGGCTTGCAACAAAAATGAATCCTTGGAGTCTTCTTTTGCTTGGCAGGGGAGGATATTGGTGTTTCCATTACATTGGTAAAGATCAAAGGGTAAGGCTATATGACCTTATGTGTCTTTGCACCAATTCCTATCAGCAGCCACTGCTAGATTCCCACAGACTTTCTGTATCATTACAAAACTTTTCCACATATGGATATTTTGTATCTTTTAGTTGTTATAGATATAGCTTTCTTTTACAGATGACTATATTTTAGATTTCAGAAACACATTATATGGTTGTATATATCAGTGTTTTATCTGCTTAATTACATAGTAATTATAAAGCTTTATTCTGTAAGTGTATTATCTTTAGAGCAAAAGAAGAATTATAATATACAAATGCACTATTAATTTGCAAATGTAAAACCTGGGGTATAGGCTTGTGTTACTTCATGTTTATTATTAAGCAGTTAAATTATAAAGCCCAACCTGCTGATTTTGATAGAGTGCCCAAATTGATAATACAGAATAATAATGACAAACATCAATTGCAAGGCTTTATGGCTTGCCAAACGATGGAAACTCTTGATATTTTGAACTGAGAGTATGTAGGAGTAAAGCAAATTCAAACTGATGTGTTTGCTTTCAGCCGAAGAATATGAATTAGAAAACATCTAGAGGTGGAGAAACGGCACTTGCTGCCTTTGTCGGAGATTAATGTTTATTCAGCAATAAACTACTTCATTGTAAACCATATGTCTGGAGGAATTTAGAGATTCACTGATTTTCCATGCAACGTTTTGATATATGAGTGTTGTAAGTTTCTGAAGGCTTCTATTAGTCAGTAGCATTTTGCAGTTGTTTTGAAATACTTTATGAACAAAGAGAGTAAAAAAATAAGTAAATAGAACATAAGAGTAAAACACTCAATAATTATTGACAATCAAAAAATTGAAATATTTTCTAAAATAATTGTAATCTAGAATAGTCTATAATTTCATGGAGGTTTTTAAAATTTTAATTTTAGTGTATTTTTTAACCTGTAATCAATCCACTTAAATCAGATATTTGTTTTAAACATAATGGTTTTTAAAGGCTTTATGTATCATAGACAGAGTAATATTTGAGCCACTGCAATTTATTATATATAATGATTATTAGCACAATTACATTAATATAACAGAAGATGTATTGTTCTTTTTACTATAGATTTAACTTTGATATAATAAGTTTTGAAGACAGAGACAGTTGTCAACTATTTTTCCCATTGAAATTAAACATTTAAAATTTCTAGTACTTAATAAAATGAAAGTTGTATTCTCCAGAAAGAATCTGTAGAGCAGAATAATACTCCCTTGAAAGGAAGATTATTTAAACAGAATTAGTGCAGATTTTGTCTCTACACTGAGGTAGTATTAGAACCTAACTCATCATATGGATGGAGTACTAGGTGATACTTGATATTTAATAAAATAATATTTATAAAATGCCTAAAACAATGCTAGATATACAGTAAGGCCTGGATAAACTTTGGATTCTCTTCGATGACAGAAGAATCTTCATTTTACCCAAGCGTAACTCGTATACATAAAATTATATTTCCATAGCTCATCTGATCTTCCTCATGAGACCCTGTATTGGTTTCCTAGGGCTTCTGTCACAAAGTATCACAAACTCGGTGGCTTAAAACAACAGAATTTTTTTGTCTCACAGAAAGTCTAGAAATCCCAAATCAAGGTGTCAGCAGGACCATGCTGCCTCTGTGACTCTGGGTAGAATCTTCCCCTGTTTCTTCCCGACTTCTGCTGGTGTTCCTTGGCTTGTAGCTGCATCACTCTAATCTCTGTCCCTGTCATCACATGGCATTCTCACTGTATGTCCTTGCCTTCTTCTCATAAGAACAACAGTCAGTTTGGATTAAGGGCCTACCCTACTCCAATATGACCTTTTCTTAACTAATTACATCTGCAACAACCCTACTTCCAAATAAACATATTCTGAGGTATTGGAGGTTAGGACTTCAGCATATTTTTTTGGAGGACACAGTTCAGCCCATTAACAGGCCCCATTACCTGAAAAAAATTTAAAAGTATATATAAAATGCATAACGAGTTTTGTTATAATCCAGAAAGTGCAACTTGTTTGCACTTACAAAAATTGCCCCTTTTTAGGCAAAAGCGCATTCTCTTTGGATAATTATGTAGTCTCTCAAGAACGGTGAGGGAGTATTATTAGAAAAAAATGGGAAGAATGAATAGTCTGTGCAAATGACTGTGATCTCAATGTGATGATTCTTCTTACAGAGATTGCCTCTTATCTTTTTTTTCGTAACTACTTGGCATTTTGTGCAACTACTTAGCACCTGTCCATGAGGATTTGAAAGCTCTTGGTTTAACACTGAAGGTCAGATTTACACATGGCTTACATCTCTACTTGGGGAAAGTTGGAAAGCCTTCTAAGATTATTACTGGAGGCTCTGCTTGATAGATAAGAAATGCAGACTGCAACTAGGCTGAAATATTAACCTTGTCTGGGAGAGTAATGGTTATTATCAGTATTAGGCTCATATGCTGTAGCTCCAATCCCACTGCTTAATTGGGAAGTCTAATTCAATTGGTTGTTACCTCCTTATTAAACCAATATATAAGCATCATCTTTAACTGAAAGGATCACTGAAGAACACTGCAATGTTTAGATTGAAGAGAAGTTTGCTTATGCTTGCTTCCTTACAGTGATTTCCAGGCACACATTAGTGGTCAATGTCTGTCTGTTGATTGAATGAAGTGACAAGATAACGCATGAATTCAAAGTGAAGGCATGAATAGAAATAATTACAAAGATGTCCCAATAAAACATCCCATGCATACATAAAGTATAAGGCAAAAGTTACTCCATTTTAGATTATATTAGCTATGTTACTTCTTCACTTGATTATTCTGTGTGTGAAGGCATAGGAAGAGGTTGTTGTGGTCTATTCAACCTCAAGGTGCAATTCTTTTGTTTACATGTACCTTGTCTCACGTACACATACTATGTATTCATAGGGTTTCTGTATTACATTCATATGAACATCCATGTGATTCCTGAACTAAGGGAAATACACTGTGAAACCCATTTTATCTTTCTTATTTCTGGGTCTGCAAACTTCCAACTCTTCATGTTTCTCTCAAAAAATACTCGTAGTATTCATATTTAGCTATTTTAAAAGAATAGCACAGCCCCTAGAGAGTTTCAATCAATATTTTATAGTTATAAAATTTCCAAGAACGAAATCCTTCATTCCATAGAAAATGTTTTCAGGATATTATACTAAGTTACATGAACGTAAATTTCATGGTTGACTCCTAGTGGTGGAAGGGACCTCAGAGTATCCAGCTAAACTCCCTCATGTTTCAGAGAAAGAAACTAAACCACAGTAATATAAAGTGTATTTCCTTAGGTCACATTGCCAGATAAAAAGCTAATGCATTTAAAATGAAAACCTAACATGATACTTTTTGGGGGGGCTTATTTGTTATTGTTATTTTTAACAAGTTCCTGCCTCATTTTTGCCTGTGTCTACACAGGCATTTTATAACAAGAACACATACAACAAAATATTAAGTCATAGAAGAGTAGAAACAAAAATTTAAATAATAAAAAGTCAAAATTTAAAAAAATGCTGGCTATAGATGCTTACATATTAGCTATCATTTGCATCTATTGTTCAAATTTACTATAATCCCGAAGTCTCAGCCCTCACCAGTTTAAGATTAAAAAATAAAGCCACATTTACTTTTTTTTCCCACATTTACTTTTTAAAAAAAATTAATTAATTTACTTTTTTTTCCCACATTTACTTTTTAAAAAAAATAATTAATTAATTAATTTATTTATGGCTGTGTTGGGTCTTTGTTTCTGTGCGAGGGCTTTCTCTAGTTGCGGCAAGTGGGGGCCACTCTTCATCGCGGTGCGCGGGCCTCTCATTATCGTGGCCTCTCTTGTTGCGGAGCACGGGCTCCAGACGCACAGGCTCAGTAATTGTGGCTCACGGGCCTAGTCGCTCCGCGGCATGTGGGATCTTCCCAGACCAGGGCTCAAACCCGTGTCCCCTGCATTGGCAGGCAGATTCTCAACCACTGCGCCACCAGGGAAGCCCCCACATTTACTTTTAATATCAAACTTAAGATAGTACGAGATGCCACCAGCCTCATTTTTAAAAATTACATCCTTTCAGAGTGACCCTCAGCATTTCCAAGAGGTCTCCAAAGTTTGCTTCATGTTTACCTGGGAACAGTTTCCCCAAGTTCTCCATTCTTCTCACCACACCCCCAGACTGCTGCTGGCCTTGCAGCTGCTTTGGTGGGCGTGGATGTCCTTCCCCTCTGCCACAGAGGCTGTGGGTTCTCCACTCTTCCATCTGAAGAATGGGACATGTTTTACCTTAATGGCCCACAATACAATGGGGACGAGATTAAAACTTGAAATAAAAATTTCTCAAGTTTTTCAATAAAAAGGGAATTACAAAGAATACTATACAGCTATTATGGAGGCTCAGAACAATCACGAACTCTCTTGTAGACCAGCTCTCAGCCTCCCTTCCAGTGGTCAGAGCAGCTCCTATTCACCATTGGAAATGTTTCAGAAATTTTTGTGCCTTAGATTCTAGAATTCAGGTCAAAAAAGAGTCATAAACCCTAAAGGAGAAGGAAGCTTTTCTCATCTTAGTCTAAGGACTGCTTCCCGAATTCTCATCTCCTCCCCCGGTACTGACACCCTGTCAGTCCCAAGGATGGGTCCCACCCTCAGGCACAGGGTGTTGTCTTTCCTAATGGCAACAACATGCACCTCGCACGGTTGTCTTCATGAATGCATTTAGTCAGCTGAGTCTGGCTGACTAAAGCTTGTCGCCCTGTGGAGGTGCCTGGACCGCGCGGGGCAATACCAAGCTTAGAGCAGTTGTGTTTTGCACTCGCTATACAGATGATTCCCAAAATGCTATCATCTAATCACACCCAGGGTACCCTTCTCAGATTCCTGCTAGCCACATCAAAATTGTGTTTACATAACTCATGTGATCAGAGGAAAAAAATATTAGCTCTTTTACAGAAATGAATACAGCCATCTCATTAGGAACATGTGTACTGCTCTTAGGTTTAAAGATACGAGAGCAAAAACTTCCTACTAAAACCAACTACAAAGAAAAATGAAGATAATAATAGGTGTCAGAAAAAGCTTTATTAAATGAAATCTATAGCCAAGTGAGGAAAAATAATTTTTGGTTTGAATGAACAGAATATTTTCTTAATATTCCAGGTTACTATTGTCACAACTTGTTTATACCCTGAAAGCCTTTGGCAAGAATTTCATGGACCATATTTTGACTTCATTAGGAAGGCTGAATGGGCATCTATTGTGGATTTCTGTCTTGTATTGGAGATTGGGTTAGAAGTGCTCTAAAGTAGCTTCTGATATAACAATGTATAATTTGGGGATTTCACAAGTCAGTTCAACCGTAGTAATAGATAAGTGACTTCTCACCTAACTGTGGGTCTGGAAACTAGTATTCACTCAACAAACATAGGTCAAAGCATCTATGGCAAACTGACATTCAACAGTTACTAATACTTTTCACTTTTATGTTAATATTGCTACTCGTAAATTTCTCCATAGGTCACTTTCTTCACAGCCACCAGCTCAGAAAGCTATCAAAGTACCATTATTACTTGGTATTTGTAATCAAGCACTATGGTTTTGGCGTTGTGATTGTTTTCATTTGTTTAGTTTTGTTTTCTTGATGATGCTTATAGCAGGCTAAGAATGCGGGTTGATTGGCTTTCCAGTATGGACAGTCATAAATAGAACTGAATTGACAAGTGAGAGGGTGCTGGTATTCACAATGACAAGGTCAAGTTGTACTTGTGATCCTTTTCCACTCCTCATACAAATATAAGCACAGATAATTTTAGAATAATTGAAAATTTATATTTTTTAATAAACATATATTCCTGACAAACATTTGTTTTATATTACATCAATCCGTAGGCTTAGTCAACTAGAACAATAGCATTCTCATATTCAGTTGTGCATTTAATACCTTTTGGAATTATTTTATATCTACATTTATGGAGTTTTTCCCCATGAAACGAAGACTGTCTCTATAAGGAAACTGTTAGCAAGTTTCTAGATAATTCAAATTGTTCAAGCTCCTGAGGAAGTTTTCTACTTGAATTATTGTTTACATTGTGAGAATTAGTTGAATATTTAATCAATTTTGTTTGTATTTTTTAGATACTATGCATTATTTTCTTTCATATTATCTTGAGAGGAATTTGGTGCAGTTATTAAACATATGAGTCTTATATCAAAGGGTGAAATATATAACAAAAAGGGGCAAATCATAAGACCTGCAGTGTGCTGAATGATCAAAAATGACCACACAGGCGACCAGCAGCCAGATGAAGAAATAGAACATCAGCAGACTCTCTAAAGTCCCCCTCAGCCCCTTCTTGCCATCACTATACCTCACTCCTCCCCACTGGCAACCACTACCCTGATTTCTATCAGCAGAGATTAGTTTTGGCTGTTTCAGAACTTCATGTCAGTGGGATATAACAATATGATTTCTTTTTAGTATGGCTGCTTTTGAGGTTCATCTTTGGCAGTTATTCATTTTCATTATTGAATAATAGTCTATTGAGTATGCAAAAATGTATTTATGGATACTACTGTTGATGGACATTGGGTTTTCTCCTAGTTTTTAGTTACTGTGAATAATGCTGTTAGGAACAATGTTTTGCATGTCTTTTGGTTCCCGTTAGTACATAACTCAGTTGAGCATATCCCTAAGACTAGAACCAGGGAACCATAAGAAATGCATATTTTACTTTGGGAAATAATGCCAAACAGTCTTCCAAAGTATTATAAACAATTAGCTCTCCTCCAGCAATATGTGAGGTCTAGATCCACCATACTGTAGACAACATTTGGTATGATTTGTTTGTTTGTTTAGTTTTAGCTGTGTTGGTAATGGCATTTCATTGTGGCGTTGGTTGATATTTCACTGATTGTGTTAGGGTTTTCCAGAGAAATAGAACCGATAGAATATATAGATATATAAGGGGAGATTTATTATGAGAGTTGGCTCGCAGGATTATGGAGGGTGAGAAGTCGTACAGTCTGCTGTCTGCAAGCTGGAGAACTAGGAAATTCGGAGCTATAATTCAGTCTGAGTCTGAAGAGCTGAGAACCAGGAGCTCTGATGTCCCAGGGTAGGAGGAGATGGATGTCCCACCTCAAGAAGGAGAACGAGTTCACCTCAATGGAGTGGATGATGCCCACCCCCATTGGTGAGGGCAGATCTTTCCTCAGTCTACTGATTGAAGTGCCAAGCTCTTCTGGAAACACTCTCACAGACACACCAGAAATAATGTTTTAATAGCTCTTGGGGCATTCTTTAGCCTAGTCAAGTTGATACATACAGTTAACCATCACACTGATTCCTAGTGAAGTAGAGAATCTTTCCATATGTTTGTTGGCAGTTTGACCAAGGCAGTTCCAGTTTATACGAGTTGCTTTGGTGAAATAATCAATAGCTTCCCCTTTCACTTCCAAGAAAGTGTCCCTGATTTGACATTTGGATATCCTTGTTTGTGACTAACCAGTTGATGTTTTTTGCTCAGTTTTATAGAAGGTTGTCTCTATTTTTCTTATAATTTGTGGGAATTATTTATGTATTCTGGAAATGAATCCTTTATTGGTTATGTTGATTGCATGTACCTTTCTCTACTTTGTGGTTTGCTCTTTCACCCAGTGGTTTCCTTTGACAAACAGAAGTTCTTAATTCTAATGCAATTTGAATTGTTAGGAATAGTGGCTTTGTGACCTGTTTTTACCTACTGATGGGCACAAAGATATTCTCCTGTTTTCTTCTCCTTTTACATTGAGGTCCTGTATTCTTTTTTTTTTTTTTTTAACATCTTTATTGGAGTATAATTGCTTTACAATGGTGTGTTAGTTTCTGCTTTATAACAAAGTGAATCAGTTATACATATACATATGTTCTCATATCTCTTCCCTCTTGCGTCTCCCTCCCTCCCACCCTCCCTATCCCACCCCTCTAGGTGGTCATAAACCACCGAGCTGATCTGCCTGTGCTATGCGGCTGCTTCCCACTAGCTCTCTATTTTACATTTGGTAGTGTATATATGTCCATGTCACTCTCTCACTTCGTCCCAGCTTACCCTTCCCCCTCCCCATATCCTCAAGTCCATTCTCTAGTAGGTCTGTGTCTTTATTCCCGTCTTACCCCTAGGTTCTTCATGAAGTCCTGTATTCTTCGGTTTATGACTGAGGAAGAAGTCAAGATTAACTTTTTTCCACATGGACTACCAATTTATGTCTATTTATTAAAACACTGTCTTTTCCCTACTAGTCTGCAATACCATCATTGTTATATATCAATTATCCATATCTATGTTTGGGACTCTCTATCCTGTCCCTATAGTACATTTGTAATTCTGTCACCAATAACCCACTGATTTAAATAATTCATCTTTAAAACAAGTTTGATCAGTTGTGTAAGTCCTCCAACTTTGTTATTTAAGGTTTTCTTAACCGTATGTATTACATATACTAGGTACTATATATCAATTTCATATCCCTTGACCTATCAAGGCCATGTGTAAGTGTTTACCAGAAGATAATACACACACAACAATTTATATAAAGACTATTACAGCAGAAATTTTAATGCCAAAAAAAGAACCAACTTAATAATCCAATACAAGGGATCGGTTAAAAAAAGATGGTTAATCTAAATGATAGACAATTGTGTCATTATTAAAATAATGTTTTATACAGATATTTAATTGAATTAGCAAAAGGTAAAAGTTATATCTAATATGAACTCTAAATTAGTATACGAAATGGTATAATCAATATAATCTCAATTTTATAATATACTTATTCTTCTAACATATATGCATCTTATATATACACTGTATATATAACATATATATTCAAATAAATATTAATAGAGGTTTATATGGTTGTGCTTTAGGGCTTTGGGGAATGCTAATTTCCTTCTTTAAACTTATATTTATTTTCATATTCTCAGGAAAAAAACACTTCATTAGAAAATAATTTTCTAAATGTAGGGTTGTCCTTTACATCTAATTGTGTAATTACTTGTTTAATAACCGCCTTCTCCCCTAGATTATTCTGTATATGCAGGAACCATATCTGTCTTGTTCTCTGCTATTCCCCCACTATTCCCAACACCTGGAACAATGTACAAAAAAATAGATACTTATCAAATATTTGTTCAAAAACTTTGCTGAATAAACGAGTATAGCTATTCTATGGAATGTTGGTCATCTGAGGGCTTACTGTATATGCCCAGCCTATGGAAGAAGCCTTATTTGATACTCAAAAAATGTATCAGAGTGGCATGTTAGCATTAGTATGTTTAAAGCCAAGTTTTGGGGGAATGAGACTGAGTGCATGCATTTTGATGGGGATGCAAGAAATGTAGTTATCTTGCAGGTCAGGAAAGCAGGCAGTCTGAGTGGGAGCTGCCAGGAGAGGATCCTTGGCAGTCAGAGGTGAGAGTGCCAATACTGAGAGCCTGCAGGATGGGCACAAAGGTGGAAGGGCCTAAGACTAACTACCTGTTTCAGCATTTTGCACATTTCAGGAAATTTGTCTCAGTACTCAAGAAATTCACAGTTTTTGGTACATGGGTTAGAACAGAGTCCTATGTAACTCTTATAATGGCAGGATTAATGACTATGAAGGGCACAAGCTAATTCTCAGGACTAGATTCCCTCATGACACACAGGTCTACATTGTCTTGGTTTGAATCATTATAGAAAAAATATTATTTCTGAAGAATATTTGAAATTAAACAACTTCTTCCATTAATTTATGTTTATTTTAAGTAAATGAAATTTGACAGGATGCTTTATAACAGAAGCCCAGTGACTATCAGACTAGTTAGTAAGTTTCATGATCATCACTCTAGGAAAGTTGAGAGTCCATGAATGAGAAATTGTCATTTTTACAGAGAGACATATGAATTTTGAAACATTAAATCACAATTTTCCAGTCTCTACTTATTAATCAATTGCTTAATTAATAAATAACTTGTTAAATGGTTTGGCCTTTACTAGTTAGAATCACTTATGCAAATGGGAAATATTAATGTCAAATTAGAGCTGATGTATAAGTAGTTATGAATAATTTGATGGATTATAACAGTTCTTTTATGATATTTTGAAGCACTGATTGCATTGAGCAGACTATAATTGTCAGAGTATTTGCATATTACTTTAGTTAACACGAGGGCTATTTTAAAAATTGAGTGTTTGTTCTCATTGTCCTTCTGTTGGAACTGATGGGTAATGTCTGGTGTGTTTGTCTTACTTCCTGTCATTCCATTGATTTTTTTTTTTTTACTTGATCATATATGACAAAGAAAAGTTTTGTTTTTTAATCTGTTTGGTATATGAGAAGAAAATGTACTTAATGAAGTTTGTTCACTTGGAATCTGCTTTTTTAGGAAGCAGCAAATAAGGTAGATATAAGCTGTTTGCTAGAAGTTATAACTTTACTCAGCCAGTATTCAAGGCAGTAAATGTCAAGGTGCCACTCAAAGCAATGAACTTAATAGCTGCATATCAAGGATGACATTAGCTCAGATGAAATGCAGGCTACTATGAAACTATGTCTTTGCTTTTTTTTTTTTTTTTTTTTTTAGTTAAAAAGAGAAGACCTGCTAAAATCCATAGCTGGTTATATGATAGCCATTAACCCTAGAAGATTCCTCTGTAGTAACCCCATTAGGTTGTCATGGCATTTATAACTGCATGATGAAATGAAGTTGATAGATTGATTACATTTTCAGTAAAGGACAGGATGGGATATAAATTCATTGTTAGAACTCAGTATTTTTCTCAATAGCTAAAATGTTGCCACAATTATTTCAGCTCTCAGAAAAAAAATGTAGTGCTAACATTTCCTTTAATTTCTAAATTCTTCTGTAAGACAAACGTAATTTCAGCTTGCATAAAAAAGGATAGATGTTTATGAGGACATCAGATCGCCCCTATTTTAATATTGTGTATGTTCTTTGTATCTTCTTATTTATAATTACTTTAAGATAACTATCTTTCTCAAGATTGGATACATTACACCTATTTTTTTTTAAATAAATTTATTTATTTATTTATTTTTGGCTGCATTGGGTCTTCGTTGCGGTGTGCGGGCTTCTCATCGAGGTGGCTTCTCTTGTTGCGGAACACGGGCTCTAGGCGCGCGGGCTTCAGTAGTTGTAGCACGCAGGCTCAGTAGTTGTGGTGCACGGGCTTAGTTGCTCTGCGGCATGTGGGATCTTCCCGGACCAGGGCTCAAACCTGTGTCCCCTGCATTGGCAGGCGGATCCTTAACCACTGCGCCACCAGGGAAGCCCACACCTATTTTTAAAATCATTCAATTTTTGTTGGCAGGTAATTTCCTTAAAATTGGGTAATATAGAAAATATGGGCTCAAGATTCTGACTAGAAAAATAAAATTATTCTAATTATGGTTACTGGATGTATAATGAGATGTTATATTGCTTCTTTGGTATTTATGGAGACTTCAAATGTGCTGTGTTCTACATACTGTATATTAAGTAGCACATGTCTTACATTATATTCATAAGATTTCAATATATTTGTTTCTTTTTTGTCTGCTCGATATATCGTTTTCTGGGAGGAGTGTGTAAAATCTCCAGCTACAATTGTTGACTTAATGATCTCTCTTCAGAGAATTCCCTGGAGGTCCGGTGGTTAGGACTCAGCGCTTTCACTGCTGGGTGCCCAGGTTCAATCCCTGGTTGGGGAACAAAGATCCTGCAAGCCGCGTGGCACGGCCAAAAACAAAAAACAAAAAAACAAAAAACTTTACAGTTTGATTAGTTATTGCTTGATATACTTTGAGCCTACATGGTTAGGTACCTATATGTTTATGGTAGACATTATAGGGAACCTGTTGTATTGTTCTCTTTATTAGTATACATATATATCTAATACTCTTTTTTTTCCAGTATGGTATTTTTGCTTTAAAATTTGTTTTGTCAGATACTAATATTTCTACCCTTGTTTTCTTTCGGATCATATGAGTTTATCTTTTTGTTTTTTTCGTCCTTTGATTCTCAATTGTCCTATTATTAATAGCAGTCTCTTCCTTGTCTTTAGCAAGAAAGCACCTTAGGATTCCTTCATGTCCCTGTGTTTACTAGTCCCCACACCCACCCTTAGCCACATCATATTGATATTGACTTAATTTTTGTTCTGGGTTAATTTGGATACATTTTCCTTCATTTTGTCCTCACTTTATTTTTTAAAAGACAATAATGAAAAAAATACCTCATCCATCTCGCTTTAATTCTGGGAAATTTATTTCCATTCTTTCGTGTACATTTTTCAGCTTCATTTTTATTTTCCTCTCTTTTGAGACTTTCATAATCTAGATGTTGCCGTATTTATTTCTAGTCTTTATTTCTCTTAGATTTTCTATTATATCTCCTCTTTGTCCTTGATGCTGCTATCTGCAGAGTTCCTAAACTTAGCTTTTAGCTTACTAATTTATTCATCAGCTATGTCTGTCCTGTTTTGTATCTGAAACATTTTGTTCTTCATTTCAGCCATTATATTTTTCATTCTTAATATTTTTACTGAGTTTAGGTTTCGTAGAGCTTTGCTCTTGTTTCATATTGCTAGTATCTCTTCCATCTTCCAAAACATATTTATGGTGCTTAGTTTAGATTCTTGGTGCATCTGTTCTCATAATTATCTTTCTGATGCATATATTGTCTCAAGACTCAGCCCTTGGAGCTCTTCTCTTCTATCTACATTCTTTGGTGATCTCATACTATTTCATGGCTTTAAATATCATTTTTTATTGTGATGACTTCCAAATGTGTGTATCTAGTAGGAACCTCTCACTGAGTTCCAGACTCAGATATCTATCTGCCTCCTCGACGTCTCCATTTTGGTATATAATAGCCATCTTCAACTCAACTCAAGTGTCCCAGACTAATATCCACACCTTTTCCATATATACCAGTTCCTTCTGTAATCTTTTCCATTTCAATTAAGATATTCCTTTCTCTCAGTTGTTTAGACCAAAAATCTTTCTACCTATGTATTCTTGATTCCTTTCTTACTTACTCATCGCACATCCAGTTGGTAGAAATCTGTTCGCTTTACATTTATAGTATATCCATGATGTGACCAAGTTGTACAGCCTCCACTGCCTTATTTATGGTCCAAGCCACCATCTTTTGCCTGGATCATTGCAATAGCCTGTTTGCCAGTCTTCTTACGTGGACTTCTGCCTTCTACCCAACACAGCAGTCGGAGTGATCCCGTTAGAATGTAAGCCAGATCATGTCAGTCTTCTGCTCAGAATATTCTAATAGCTTCCCATCTCATGCATAGTAATAGCCAAGGACCTAACTGTGACCTATTGGGTTCTACTTGATGTTCACCCCCTGCACTCAACTCTCTGACTTCATCCTCTTCCTCTCTTTCTAATTCACTCTGTTCTAACCACCTTGATCTTCTTGTTTTTCCTTAAATATGTCAGACTTCTTTAGGAGATGATTTCAAAAATCATCTTTGCAATGAGGTCTTCTATTTACTTACCCACCCCCACTCGAATTTCACATTGTTAGCCATTTTGTATCTCTCCTTCCTAATTCATTTTATCTTTAGCAACCGTCAGTATCTAATATTATATATACTTATTTATCTTATTTTTCAATTAAGGTATCACCTATATTAAAACTCTCCCCTTTCAGAGAACAGTTCTATGAGGTTTGACAGATGTATACAGCAGTGGGACCACCATCACAGTAAAGATGTAAAACAGTTCCATTGACTGAAAAATTCCTCCATGCCCTTTTGTAGTTATCCCTTCCAGCACCGCCCCCAACCCCTGGCAACAACTGCTATTCTTCTTCACTGTAATATTGCCTTTTTCAGAGTGACATATACTGAATGTCACGTTTTGATTTTCGCTTCCTTCACTGAGCATAATGCATTCAAAATCCAATTATACTATTGCATGTTTCAGTGGTTTATTCCTTTTTACTACTGAATGGTATTACATTGTATTGAAGTACCACTGTTTGCTTATCTAGTCCTCATTTGAAGGACCTTTGAGTTCTTTCCAGTGTTTGGAGATTATATTAAAAAAAGCCACTTTAAACATTTACATACAGGCTTCTATTTGAGCATAAGTTTTAATTACTCTTTGGGAAATATCTAAGTGTAGGATCACTTGATCATGTGCTAAATATATGTTTAGCTTTATACGAAATTACCAGACTGTCTCAAAGTGGCTGTACCATTTTGCATTTCCACCAACAATGTATAAGAGTTAAGAGTTTCATTTGTTCTGCATCTGCAGCACCAGTTGGAACTGGATTTTTTTTTTTTTTTGGTTTGTTTTTTTGTTTTTAGTCATTCTAATTGGAATTTAGTGGTATCTTATTATTTTAATTTGCATTTCTCTAGTCACTGATGATGTTGAACACCTTTTCAGGAGCTTATTTGCTATCTCAGTATCTTTCATGGTGAAGTGTCTGTTCAGCTAGTCTGTCCATTTTCTTAATTAGGGTTTTCCTTTTATTATTACGTTTTGAGAGTTCTTTATATATTCTGGATACAAATCCTTCATCAGAGAAATGATTTGTAAATATTATTTCCCAGTGTATAGCTTGTATTTTTTGTTCTCTTAGTATTTTTCAAAGAACACAGGTTCTTAATTTTGACAAAGTTCACTTATCAATTTTTTTTCTATTATGAATTATTTAGAGTTTAACCACAGAAGTGCACACAGTAGGGAATATATCTATATCTCTACATTTCTCTCAACAACAGCAAAAGAGAGAGATTTATTACAAGAAATTGGCTTACACAGTTGTGGACATTGGCTAAGCTAGTTCAAAATATGCAGGGCAGGCAGCTATGAAGATAATGATCACAGCAGTTTTGAACCCATGGGCATGGGTGACAGGAGTCTTCCATAGGCAGAATTTCTTCTCTCCAATTGTTCATTGCTAGTATTCATACATAAAAATCTGATTGATGTTTGTATACTGAACTTACATTCTGCAACCTTACTAAGTTCACTTAATTTTTCTTTCTTTCTTTTTTTTTTTAAAAAATATTTATTTATTTATATTGGCTGCTCTGGGTCTTAGTTGCAACATGCGGGATCTTCTTTGCGGCATGCGGGCTTCTTAGTTGTGGCATGCATGTGGGATCTAGTTCCCCAACCAGGGATCGAACCCGAGCCCCCTGCATTGGGAACGTGGAGTCTTACCCACTGGACCACCAGGGAAGTACCTCACTTATTTTCTTCTAGTAAGTGTTTTGTAGTTTCTTTTGAATTTTCTGCACAGATAATCCTGTTGTCTAGAAATAGTGATAGTTTTATTTTTTCCTTTCTAATATAAATGCTTTCTGATCCTTTTTCTTCACATATCACACGAGCTGGGATCTCCGTCATGATGTTAATTCAGAGAAGTTTGAGTGTGCATCCTTGCATTGTTATTTATCTTATTTATTGACTTTTTCCATGTTAATGTCAGTGCCATAAGGCAGGGCATAAAGGTGAGGCTATTGCTTGGTATAATTCTCTACTTTATCTCCAATTCCAGTAGCACTGGAGATAAATAAGTATTTATAATATTTATTGATATTCATCAGTAAATATTTGATGAACAAATTATTTGGTGGTTTGGTTTGTTTTCTTTCTCTTGAGGCAGTTTTAGTCTCTGTATTTTAGCCTGCAAACTCAGATTCTCACGTCGTATCATAAACTGAAGACCAGATCTCAGGCTGGCGAGTTTAGAAGAGGGAGGATGAGGTCCAGGCTGGAGTGCCAGGCGCCTAGAACCACTGTGGACTATTCGTATTTGCTGGCACCGCACCAAGCACACCTCCCTTAGAGAGAAGCAGCACAGGGGGCAGTCAGCTTCCTCAGGCTGAAATACACCTATTCTGGGGCTTGAAGACTGGATGGGGGATGAAGGTTTAAGTGCAGGTGGCCATTCTCACTGACTCACGTCCCAGCAGGGATTTCCAGCAATCTTCATATTACTCCAAGTGTACCTGCATAAGTGGTCTGCTTTGTCCTTGATATTTGTGCAGTGTAGGGTTGTGGAGGGGAGGCTTAAAAATATTTTCTTCAATCCCTTTACCGCTACCCCCAGCTGTTGTGCTCCAGCTATCATAGTGCACGGTCGACTCCTGCCTCTTCCCTGCTACACTCACACAGACACTAGTTCAAGGCAGTTTTAGTTTTCAGGGTATTCTCTCCTTCTCTCTCTCTTTCTCTCTTTCTCTCTTTCTCCTCTCTCTGCTCTTTCCTCTCTCCCCCCTTCTTTCTTCCTTCCCTCCTTCTCCCCCTCTCTCTCCCCCTTTCTCTCTCTTTCTTTCATTTCCTAAGTAAAAATTTTAACTCTGGAAAGTTTCAAGTAGATGTACAGAGAAGAGCGTAATGCCCCTCGTGACCCTTGATCCAGCTTAAACAATACTAGTTCGTGGCCAGTGCTGCTAAATTCACTCCTTCCTGGATGATTCTGAGGGAAATCCCAGACATCTCATCTGAGCAGGCCTTGTATTGTGTCCATTTAGTGAAGCTGCTGCTGTGCTTTCCAGAATTCCCAGCCCTGCAGAGTTCCAGGTGAGTGTGGCCCACAGACACACGCATGAGGCTTGGAAGGTGAAAGAGAAGCTGCCATGTTTATCTTAGGCTGGAAGGTCAGTTCAGGGCACGAGGCGCTGTTGGCGCTCACACATGGTGTCACTTTCCTTCTGCCGTGGGCCGAGCTGGGCTAGTGCTTCCCTGTGCTGGGCCAGGTGAGCGTCTACCCCCGCATGAAGGCATTGCCTTGTCCTGTAGGATGCCCTGTCACTGACAGCGAAGGCCTGACTGTGGTGAGAGCAGTGTGGCTTCCAGTCCGTCCTTGTGTGGGTTCGGCCCATTCTTACAAGCTCCAGTTTTGTCTCTCTTCACCCATTTTATATCCTGTTTCCTTCCCAGCTGCCTTCTCTGAAGATTTCATTCTCTAGCACCAGACACACAAACAACAGCCTCACAGACTGTGTGACCAGCTCCCATAATTGCATAAAGTCAGTTAGAAGTACCATCTAAGGTAAACCTTCAAAAGGAATATGGTGGCAAAGAATGGAGGGTAGGACATGCTGGGTCCCTCTATCTGTATCTCCAAGTGGTCTGCTTCTCTGATTGAACCTTGACAAACAATATCATTTCATGTATAAATATCTGTGTCTATAAGAATTCTAATAAATTTTTGTCTAAATAACAAAACCCTAATGCCATGCCATTTTCTGAAACACAAGCAAAATTTAAAATGATTCTCTTCAAGTCCCCTCCACTGCCCCTCTCCCCCACCCACCCATTCCCACTTTAAGGATCTAATCTTCGACATAAATCACAGCAAGATACTTTTTGACCCACCTCCTAGAGTAATGGAAATAAAAACAAAAATAAACAAATGGGACCTAATGAACCTTAAAAGCTGTTTTTTTGCACAGGAAAGGAAACCATAACCAAGACGAAAAGACAACCATCAGAATGGGAGAAAATATTTGCAAAAGGATTAATCTCCAAAATATACAAGCAGCTCATGCAGCTCAATATCAAAAAAACAAACAACCAAATCCCAAAGTGGGCAGAAGATCTAAATCGACATTTCTCCAAAGAAGATGTACAGATTGCCAACAAACACATGAAAGGATGCTCAACATCACTAATCATTAGAGAAATGCAGATCAAAATTACAATGAGGTATCACTTCACACCAGTCAGAATGGCCATCATCAAAAAATCTACAAACAATAAGTGCTGGAGAGGGTGTGGAGAAAAGGGAACCCTCTTGCACTGTTGGTGGGAATGTAAATTGATACAGCCACTATGGAGAACAGTATGGAGGGTCCTTAAAAAACTAAAAATAGAACTAACATGCGACCCAGCAATCCCACTACTGGGCATATACCCTGAGAAAACCAGAATTCAAAAATAGTCATGTAGCACAATGTTCATTGCAGCACTATTTACAATAGCCAGGACATGGAAGCAACCTAAGTGTCCATCGACAGATGAATGGATAAAGAAGATGTGGCACATACATACAATGGAATATTACTCAGCCATAAAAAGGAATGAAATTGAGTTATTTGTAGTGAGGTGGAAAGACCTAGAGTCTGTCACACAGAGTGAAGTAAGTCAGAAAGAGAAAAACAAATACTGTATGCTAACGCATATATATGGAATCTAAAAAAATGGTACTGATGAACCTAGTGGCAGGGCAGGAATAAAGACGCAGACGTAAAGAACGGACTTGAGGACATGGGGGGGAAGGGGAAGCTGGGACGAAGTGAGAGAGTAGCATTGACATATATACACTACCAAATGTAAAATGGCTAGTGAGAAGCTGCTGCATAGCACAGGGAGATCAGCTCGATGCTTTGTGACGACTTAGCGGGGTCGGATAGGGAGGGTGGGAGGGAGGCTCAAGAGGGAGGGGATATGGGGATATATGCATACATATAGCTGATTCACTTTGTTGTACAGCAGAAACTAGCACAACATTGTAAAGCAATTATACTCCAGTAAAGATGAAAAAAAAAAAAAAAGAATCTAACCTCCCTCAGTTTTTCCCAGAGAACTGATTTTGGGGGAGAAATTCATGTTACTTTTCTATCTTGATAGCCCACTAAAAATATATCATCTGATGAAATTTTATTAGCATTTCATTGCTTTAAACACTGTTATCATCAATGAAAGAATAATTAAGACATCAGATAGACTATAATAATGATACAGTATTTTTAATTTTTAAAATATTTTATTTTATTTTTGGCTGTGTCGGGTCTTAGTTGTGGCACGCTGGATCTTCACTGCGGCATGTGGGATCTTTTGTTGTGGCGTGCGGGCTTCTCTCTAGTTGTGGAGTGTCCTCTAGTTGTGGCATGGCTCCAGAGCGAGTGGGCTCTGTAGTTTGCAGCACGCGGGGTCTCTAGTTGAGGCATACAACGAGCTCAGTAGTTGTGGTGCATGGGCTTAGTTGCCCTGCGGCATGTGGGATCTTAGTTCCTGGACCAGGAATCGAACCCGTGTCCCCTGCATTGACAGGCAGATTCTTAACCATTGCGCCACCAGGGAAGCCCCCAGAATATTTTTTGATTGACCACTTTAGTCATTTTTTAATGTATTTATTTTCTAATGATATTAGAAAGTTAATATATTAATATGATGACGTAGAGTATGTATCTAAACTAGAATGGGAACAATTATACTGATGGCTCTAACAACAGCAAAAACCCTCAATTATTATTAGAAACTCTAATGTATCAATATTGGCTATATTTCTTGATAAAACTCCCTGGTTATTGCTCAATTGTCCACTAATCCTTGACTGCAAATTTATGAGCCCCAAGAAAAATAGAATAAAATTTGAAGCTTTTGGCATAATGATTGTGACTGTATTTGGCATTGGAAGTGATTTTTGAGCAAATCAGATTATAATTATTATTATTAAATTTTATTGGAGTATAGTTGATTTACAGTGTTGTTAATTTCTTTACAGCAAAGTGACTCAGTTATACACATATATATATTCTTTTTCATACTCTTTTCCACTAAGGTGAGATTATAGTTATTAACTTGGTCATCAATTCATTATTGTATATGGAGATTAGGGTAAGAGGTTCCACTATAATCATAAACCAAAGTAGAAATTTTCCTGGTATCCATTTATTTTTATCAATACTAGTAACACTAAACTGATAGTTTCTAGCCAAAAAAAAAAAAAAAAAAAAAAAAAAGGGGAAAGGAAGGGAGAGGAGGGGGGAAGAGGGAAGAGAAAAAAAAACTTCTTGGAATTTGAAGGAGGTTTTATGGTCAGTGCTTGTGGTTGAAATAACAGTCAGAAAGTAACCAAGAATGAGATTAAGCAGTGCGTCAGAGATGATATTAAGAGTTTGTTAATTACTGAAAATTATAATTCTTGCCCTATCTGAAACACTCACATATGTAAGCAAAATGACTGCATTGAAACAACCTATTTGTTATTTTACAAGACACACACACCTGCTAACATACTGTATGTGGTCATCAGCTATCAGGAGTAGTTTTCTTTGTTTTATAACCAAAATTGGATGACTACCCTGAATTAATTTCCTAAGGCAGAATGAAAGCATGTTCGTTGTAGATTTTGTGACAAAGACATTGATGCCAGAAGTAAAGGCCCAGACTCCCAAATCATCCTGATATTTGTACCGTATCTGTATGTGGTAAGGGGATTGCTCCATAGTTCTAGAATTTCAGGATGGGGCAACAATATTAGGATGTTGTCTGTTATGAATATTTAAAAATTTTTCACTGGAAAGGGAAAATGGAAACTTTCTGGGTAGTATTTGCTGGGAAGCCTAGAAATTTAAATTAAAATCCCATAGGGCAAAGTAAGATAATTATTTTCCTCCTGTGCATCCCCGATTACATTTCTAACTCTATTTAAATGTATGAAAAATTAGCCATCTTATTAATGATCATTTCAACTTGTTCCAGCTTTGAGTTAAATTGATTATGTGTAATAATTGTTTCCAGCTTTAAATTAGGAAAGTAGCATCATCTCCACAGTTAAAAAGGAAACAAAATTCATTGAATCTTCCTGTGTGTCTGAATGGTTCCAAGCATATTTCTTTAAAAACAAAAATATTCAATTTTTTTCTCAAGGTTTTTTCTTTTTTTGATTTCAAGATTTATTGAAATCTTGAAAGTAGAATATTTTGTATTATATTCAATATAAAAAAGTAGAATATTTTGTATTGTATTCAATATAAAATATTGACGTAGAGTCGATTTGCAGTGCTGTGCCAATCTCTGCTGTGCAGCAAAGTGACTCAGTTATACACATAGAGACATTCTTTTTTATATTCTTTTCCATCATGGTTTATCGCAGGAGATTGGATATAGTTCCCTGAGCTATACAGTAGGACGTTGTTGTTTATCCATTCTAAACGTAATAGTTTGCACCTACCAACCGCAAACTCCCAGTCCGTCTCTCTCCCTCCCCCCATCCCTTGGCAACCACAAGTCTGATCCCTATGTCTGTGAGTCTGTTTGTTTTGTAGATAGGTTCATTTGTGCCATACTTTAGTTTCCACATATAAGTGATATCATATGGTATTTGTCTTTCTGACTTCCTTCAGTTAGTATGATAATCTCTCTGATTGCATCTATGTTGCCACAAATGGCATTATTTCATTCTTTCTTATGGCTGAGTAGTTTTCCATTGTGTATATGTACCACATCTTCTTTATCCATTCATCTGTTGATGGACATTTAGGTTGTTTCCATGTCTTGGCTATTGCAAATAGTGCTGCTGTGAACATAGGGGTGCATGTATCTTTTTGAATTATAGTTTGGTCTGGGTATTGCTGGATCATATGGTAATTCTATTTTTAGTTTTCTGAGGTACCTCCATACTGTTTTCCATAGTCGCTGCACCAACTTACATTCCCACCAACAGTGTAGGAGGGTTCCCTTTCTCAAGGTTTTTTCTAATTTAATTGTTTTATTTCTGTTTATTATAAAATTGTTTAGAACTTAGATAAATCTAGCTATATATTTGATTATTTATTAGAAGGATACGTTAAAGAAGTTGTTTCAGTACTATTGATATATTTTTTAAAAAATTTATTTATTATATTTTTGGCTGCGTTGGGTCTTCGTTGCTGCGTGCGGGTTTTCTCTAGTTGCAGCGAGCGGGGGCTACTCTTCATTGTGGTGTGCGAGCTTCTCATGGCAGTGGCTTCTCGTTGCGGAGCAAAGGCTCTATACGTGCAGGCTTCAGTAGTTGTGGCACGTGGGCTCAGTAGTTGTGGCTCGTGGGTTCTAGAGTGCAGGCTCAGTAGTTGTGGCGCACGGGCTTAGTTGCTCCGAGGCATGTGGGATCTTCCTGGACCAGGGCTCGAACCCTTGTCCCCTGCATTGACAGGCAGATTCTTAGCCACTGCGCCACCAGGAAAGTCCAAACATGATATTTTTAAAAGGACCTATATCTATCTGTATTTAATTTATCAATTAACAGTTATATGACAGCATTACTTAAAATGTCATAATGTCAGTGTAAACATTTCAAATCCATGTATTATTAAATTCTTCAGAAAGATTTTAATTATGTTAATTTATAATACCAACACCCTTTTGAATTTATACTAGTTCATTAATCTGAGAATATCCATATAATTGAATACAGGTATTGATAGTGCTTTTACAGTAAAGTGAAAAAAAAGAAAAAGTTATTGTGTGCCTTCCACAGGTAAATGAAACATACATAGAACTGGGGCTGACAGTGTTTGGAGGTACAGGTGAATAAATATAGAACAGGGTTGCATTTCTCTTATGTTTTCATCCTTTCTCACTCAAGGCTAGGGGGATTGCAGCCATTTGATTGAGATTTATTTGCAACACAGGAACACGAGGGAAATAAAAAGTTTGTTTGGAATGACCTTTTAGTTTCACAGTTTAATCTATTGCTGTTTAAAAGGTATGTCTTCTCTAGCTCATGACATGCCCTTCCAGGTCCTAAAGTAGGACTCCCAGGAAAAAACAAAGTTAAAGAAGACAGATATCCATGTTCATATTTGCAAATGGGTTAAATTTCCCCAGGGAGAAAGGAAGATATACCAATTTTCAACAGTCTAGAGCAGTGTGCCAACCTTATAGCGTGACAGTCGTACTGATACTACACTTTGAAAGCTAATAGCCACTAGAATTTTATTCATTTTAAGGATGAGATTTCTCCCATAATACAACATAATGTAACATAACGTAGCATCGCATAACATAGTATACCAGTCTATGACCCTGTAATAGCCAAAGGAAGTAAAAGATATATATATACATATGTATATAATGTATATATGTGTGTATATATATATAACATGTTATATAACATGTATATATGTATATAACATATGTATAATATATGTATATAACATGTTTTATGTAATATATGTATATAATGGCTCAAGTAATATATGTATATAACATGTAATATATGTATATAACATGTTTTTCCTAGAATTATTAAATAATTCAACATTACTGAAAATTTCAAATAGTTCCTTCTAGTTTACAGCAGTTATTTTAAATATTATATTTAAGTCTGATTAAAAGTATACTTTATTTTCTTCTTGGCCATCACTCTAAAACCTACTTTTAAGCTCAAACTATGAAAAAAGGTACTTAGAATATGAGAATAAAGATACTCAGAGGGCAGAGTAAAAAAATAAAGTTTCTTATAGTCATATTTTTCCACATCTAGTTAATGTTTTGAGGTTAGAAACTGAAATATAATTTGTTATGAATTCTAAATTTATATATTTGTAGGAATAGATTATTAAACATTGTTTTCTTTCAATTCATTTGAGAGGGTTTTTGTTTTTTGTTTTGTTTTATTTTTTAGTACCTGATATGCCAGAATGTCCTGAAGCATGAATTTCTTTCAACGAACCTACGGTTTAGTGGGAAGATAAGCCACACACATAAACTCAAGTATAATGTGCAAAGCGAGAAATATCATGAAAGAGATACACACAGAGCACTTTGGAGTTCCGGGCAGGAGGGTGGAGTGGTGGGAGAGGGACTTGAAACCTTTGGTGATGACAAGATAGGCTTGTCCAGTTCGATCAAGTGCATTTTCAAGTAACAGAGTTAGTTGAAATAGGGACTATGCAGGAAGGATATATGAAATAGGAAAATAGTGTAAAAAGCTATTTCTTGGTAAAACCAATCACTAATAACTTTTAATTTGTAAAAATCCTTCTTATTTGCTTGAGAAAAATGATTTAGATAATATGCATACTAAAAGATAGAAAAAATTATGTTGATAGCTGTAGAAATGTCTGTATCTTGAAGACCTTAAAATAGTTTTTTAAACTATCACATCCTTATTGTTTAATATACAGAAATATTTTGAAAACTTAAAAACTCAGTATTCAAGATGATGACAATTAGCCTGGCAAAACCTGAAATCTGTACTTTTCTTGTCCCTTGAAAGTGTCATTTGACTTCCTCTCTGATTAAGCTTGTGGCATCAGTATTCAGGTTTCTCACCTGTGCCTCATAAAAACAAACAGGAATTCTTAGAAAGGAACAGTTTGGTAGGTGGTAATGTTCAGTCAGAGTAAGACAAACGGGGAGCGGAGATATATAATTAGGTGTGCTGAAACTCCATGGTTGACTGCTTAACAAGGTTTTTTGTCCTCAGTAGAGTTAACTAATTAGATAAAACTACAGATTTAGCAACAAACAAATGTGTGCGGCTTGCAAGGCGGGCTCTCCTCTGGCACCTGCCTCATCCCTCCCACCCCTTTTCCTTTTTTGCTACCCTGATCTACACAGGCTCCCAGGAACAGCCCATGCTGTTTCCCTCCATCCATCTTTGCTCCAATTGTTCCCCGTCCCTGGAAGATCCTCACTTACCCTCCACCTCCTTTGCACATTGAACTTCCCCTCAAGAGCCAGCTCCACTTGTTTTTTGTCCCCAACCCTACTCCCCTCCCACTCTTTAATTAAACAAATAATTACATACTGAGTAGCAGCTAGATTCCAGGTGGTGTGCCCGGTGTGAGGCTCCAATTGCTAATAAGACGGGATTGCTCTCGGGAACCCAGGATCTAGCGGGGCATGCCTACGGTGGCCCACACCACCGTGAACTAACTCACCTGTTTCCAGGCATTCTTCTAGGAAATTTGACATAAATTCACCTGTTCAATCCTCACAGCCACCACGAGGTGTGTCCCATTCTCCTCCACCTAGGATGCAGATGATGTCATTGCAGACACAGCTCTGTCTGCCCCTTAAGAAGCCCTGGCTCCTTCCATCTCCTGGGGACTTGGCTCACATTTGCTGATTATCAGGTCCCTTGGATTCTTCTGTTTTTGCCTCTTGCCAAGCTTCTCCCTTCTGTTATTGTGAGCCTGTGAATTTGCTGCTCTGCTCCAGCTACTGTGCGCCTGTCCCAGTCAATGCAGGCTCTCAGGACTCTGGCTTTGGGCCTGAGACATCACTCTCCCTGCTGCACTTCACTTCAAGTAGGGGCCCGGCTGTTGCCTGTCTCCCTGTGGTGCTACTGAAACTAGGCAGTGATTTTTAATGAGCTCTTCAAGGAGTATTTATGGAGTCCCTGCCTAAGGCCGGACATCATTCTCGGTGTCAGAGATGTAGTGGTGAAAAAGGCAAACAAGTCTTATTCCCTAGAATATATACTGGCGGGAGGATTAAAGTCAAACCCTTTTGTGCCTTATTGCTCCAGGTGAAGTTTTCATTCCTGAGCCCAAAACAGAAGTTGCTTGGATTGTATCTATTATAGTAATACAAACTAGCATTTCTTTTATGTTTACCATGAACCAGTCTCTATGTCAAGATATTCATTTTATTAATTTAGTTGTCTAATAATACCACAAGGTCGGCACTGTTGTTATCCTCTTTTGTTTATTTTCTTTCTTTTATTTGTCATCCCATTTTAAAGGTGAGAGAACTGGAGTTCAGAGTGGTGTAAGGCCATGTGGCTAGTAGGAAGGGCAGGATTCAGTACCTTCTCTCAGGTATATGCCCAGATCTGATATGCTTGATAAATATCTTCAAGGGCAACAAGAGAAGGGGTGAGATGTGGAGAATAAAGAGGAGACCAGAATGATACCTTTCACAATGGGAAGAGGAGATAAGTTTGTTAGCAGAGAAGACCTATCCCTTGCTCTCTGGTGGTGCCCTGGGAAGTTGACAGGACCTCAGAAAGAAAGTATGCCGAAGGATATCAAACCCTGGACAGCTTTTCAGCATTGACTAAAATTCTCATTTGCCGCACATGGTACGGAGACAGAGACAGGCATCAGACTAGAAGGGTCCTTATGATCTTGAGCCACGCAGTTACCAGCAGTGAACAATGAGGCTTAAGAATAATGGACCTTCCCAATTTGGGGGTCACCACTGGGTTTGATCCTTTGAGGGAGAGAGATTCCTAATAATATTTGTACTTAAATTTCCTACCAGCCCAATAAAATGGACGCTCAGAATGAGATTCACTTTTATTAAAGGAAATAAAGGCATGGCCATATCTTACACATCTGAGTTTGTGGTTTGAGATTCATCACTACTACACACAGATCTTGATGGAGTGCAGATCTTGTGTCAAAGGCTGTGCTATGTGTAGGATGCACAGAGGTGAATAAAATGTAGTGATGTCTACAGTTAAGTGGACAAAACTTATATTAGATAAACAAATATGCAATTAAAAATACAAATTTTGAGAAGTGTAATAAATATCTAGGATGCTATGAGAGAGGATAACAGGGAGGATCCACCAGAATTAGGGGTCAGTGACAGCCCCTCCTGAGGAATTAGCCCCCAAACAATGAAGATGAGTTACTTGAGAGCATGGGGTGGGGAGGAAAAGATTCCGGGCACAGAGAATAACACAAGTAAAGAGTAGGAAATAGGGGACCAAAAGGTGACCTGGATGCCTGGCCATAGCAAGGGAGGAGGAAGGTGCTGCATGAGTTTTAGAAGAAGGGGTAGCCAGTAGCCAGAAACTGAAGAATCTCTTGTGTCACATTATAGATTGGCAGCTTAACCTCATCGGAAATGAGGAAACACTGACGACTTTGCAGAATGGGAGGAGCACATTTAGATTTACTTTTTAAAAAGATCATTGGAATAAAGGGTAGAAATGGTGAGACTGACTGAGAAGCTGTTGCGGTAAGGATGGAAGGAGATGCGGATGGCTTCACCGTGGGCAGTGTGGGTGGGGGTGGTAATGGAAAGAGCTGGCTGTCCTTGAAATTTACTTAGGAGGTATACTCGATAGGACTCAGCGAGTGTAGGGTATAGGAGATGATGGAGAAGAAGGTATGAAAGAGATCCCCAGATGTGTGATATAAACACCTGGAATGATGGGGATGACTTTTACAGAAGTGTAGTAGAGAAACAGGTTTCAGAAAAGGATACAGAATTCAGATGCGGGCATGCTAAGTTTAAAAATGTGTGAGGAATCCAAGAAGCATTTCATCATACTGAATATCTGGGTATTTTTCATTTGTCATGTAAAACCCACAGTTAACTTATATACATACTATAGCTCTTTTGCTCTTTGTCTAAAGCAGGAGGAATCTGAAGACCATATCTGCTGATTCTATCTTGAGGTATTAATGTAAGCAACTGGGATAAATGCAAATCAAATCCACAAAGCACTTGGAAAATCCTATAAGGGCAGATCTGCATTTGCGGAGTCATGTTTATATTAGTCAGCAGAGTTTTAATTGTTTAATTGCCCTACTCATTAGCCCAAGATAGATTTTAAGTCTAAGTCTTAAAATAAGAATAATTTACAGTTGTGTATCGAGAAAGAAATAAAATAATCCACCATTTGATTATCTGCCCCTAATCTGCCTTATCTTCAAAGTCATAAAATAAAAGTGAAAGTACATAAATTAAGGTTGTTTTCAAATAAATATTCACAGAATGGTGATGTCTGCATAAATTTATTTGAACAGTAAAGCCACAAGCTGGTTTCATTTACAATATTTAAGGGCTAATCTTAGGAGCTACGCAGTTCTCTTGTTCATAGCCAGTAATGGTTTTTTCCTATACTACCATCTCAGATACCATCTTCATTTTGGTTGTAAGGACTCCCGTTCTTCCATTTTATGTATTTGCTCTCCGGTTTCTATCTCCTAGATCTTAGACTGAATGTTGTGACCAAATGAGAACTCTAGTTTCCTGTCTGTTACTGCCCCACACCATTTCCGTAACCTAATCAAAATGTGGTATTTTTTCCTAAGGCATTGCCATATTTTTCTCTCATCATGACACTTAATTTGAAGGTGGCAGACTGGAAGATGCACTGTTTTGTGACAGATTTGTAAGCCATGAATTGATCTCTGCTCTACACACAGCAATATGCAAGCGTGGTATCTTGCAACTTACCATAAGTCATGCTTTACTTCTTTGCTCATAGAGACTTTCTGAGAGCTGAGTGGAGATGGATGGCGGTCAGTTCTTCACTGTCATCCATTGCTGCTGGTAATTTATGGATAAGATATAACACCTGTGAGTCATTATGCCTCTTGTTTGCTTGAGTTGTCCTGTGCTGAGGAGTGCAATGCCTACATCACAACGTTTGAGTGTTTACGATCATGTACTGCAAAAAAAAAAAGTCATAGAAGCATGGCATTATATTCATGAGCTATAAGATTCATCCAGTAAAAAGCCATTTCCTCTTTTGGCACGATGCCCTAGGGCTGAAGCACAAGGATGCTGCAGGTGTAAGAATACAAGTAAGGCTGATTAAACTAAGTCAGTTTCTTCATTTCATGGTCATTAAGAAAACTGAGAGGGATTTCATCACAATGTCTTCCATAGATGGACTATTTCTCCCTTTGCCCCCATCACCCCCCCAAAAATTAGAGAAAATATTGGCAGGAGGTATTGTGTCCATGTTGTTATGATAATCCACTTTTTAAAAGTAAACATAAGCAATCTGTTAAGAGGGATGGAAGGAAAAAGTACCTTTGCTCTTTGAAAAATCTCAAGTGCAGTTTTATTCTCATCACATCATTTTAATTTGCAGAAGAAAGTACAATCTTAAGTGCACTGGCATTATTACCATTAATTAATATTAATTGGGCATACACACTCTCCCAAGTTTTCAAATTACACTCTGATCGTAAGTTCAGCACTTCCTACGCTCTTTACAGTCATTAATGGTAACATGGCAATGTGTATCACTGATCTAAGAAATGAAACACAAATCTGCAACATCAATTATGAAATGATAGATTATGTAGTAGTAGAGAGATCAATTGTTTATGAATGACAAACATAAAGGAGCAGAGAGATAGGCCATAAGCAAATGTTAGTCATTCTTCCCACCCATCCAGTCATCCCATCCTGGCAAATAGAGCTAGTTTGGAAAGTGTATTTTTTTTTTTTTTTTTTTAATCTTAGATTCTTTAGACTTTTCACAGAGTAGGCACTCAGTTTTTAAGCAAATAAATGAACAGATAAATGCATGGAATGGGAAAAAAAGGATAACAGAAATATATACTTCATAGGTCAAAGCATAGGTCTTTGAATATGATTATCAGTTTTCCCAGTTTAATATAATTTAATATATTTGAAATAGAAACCACATAAGATGGTACATGAATTATAAATATATATATATATTCAGTATATATATATTCTGTCTTCAAAGTCTGTATGTTACAAGCTATCAATGTTAAATAGGCTTTTAAAGTATAGTCTCAAATAGGTGAATGTGCTAAAATATGGGAAGAACATATACACAGTATTAATGCACATCTCATTAGAAACCCTTTATTGAAAAAAGTCTGAGTAATCCAACTATCCAAAATAAAATATTGTAAGTTCCCTGGAGAGGGGTTTATTTTTAGAAAAAGGATTTCATAGCCTATGTAGAATAAATACTGATGAGCCATATTTATATTTGTTTTTAATTTCTATATACTATGGTATCCAGGAAGACATGTGTGGAGTATAAGTATACTAACTCTAACATTGCTTTCTTTCAGCAGTTTTTTTCTCAATTACAATTATAACCATGACAACAAAAAACTGTAAACAAGACTCTTTCTTCAGTCTTTAACTCACTTCACGATAGCTTGATATTTTAATTCCATTATATAACTTATTATTCCAGTGTATATAATGGAAAAAAAATGGGGGTGTGTAGATGGGATAGATTAGGCTAATATAAACTTTCAGGCTGTAAATCTTTGGAAATGTAGGCATTGTGATACTCTCTAAATCAGGGATCCCCAACCCCCAGGCCGTGGACCGATACCGGTCTGTGGCCTGTTAGGAACAGGGCCGCACAACAGGAGGTGAGCGGCGGGCTAGCGAAGCGAAGCTTCATCTGAGGCTCCCCATTGCTCCCCATTGCTCACATTACTGCCTGAACCATTCCCCGACCCCCGTCCGTGGAAAAATTGTCTTCCACGAAACCGGGCCCTGGTGCCAAAAAGGTTGAGGACCGCTGCTCTAAATGAATTCAATTAAAGTCTTAAAAGTAGCTTACAGAGCTGACTATATCTACCATAAAAATGTCAATACTTGACAACCTTCTATTTCTTCTTTCTTGTCTGTTCAGGCCACTTCCCATGTTGGAAATTTCTGGGTCCCAAGATATAAACTTAGTAATTTCATTGAACTTTACCTATTGTAGTATATTTTCCTTCTTTTTTTTTTTCCCCCCATAAAATCATGGAATTGGGGGAAATAAGAATTAGAATAAGAGAGGGCAGTAATTTTAAAAAGTAATGATAAATTCTACAAAATAAAACAATGTTTCATGGAGTTGGAGGTTATGACAAAATCCTCAAGTGGATTTTTATAATATGGCTTATGAGCTTTTAGAAAGCCAATGGTAACCGTTAGGAAGTAGGATGAATGAGATTAAGATTAAGTGATACCAAATTAATACTTTTTTTAAATAAATGCTTTTGAACAGGAAGATTTGGAAAATGCTATAAGCATGGTATATCTGAAATTCAATAAACAATTTGACAAAGACTTGTATTGAATAAATGGTATGTTACTGTATAAATTTAAGGTGTACAGTGTGTTATTTTGATACATTTATATATTGTAAGATAATTGCCATTGTAGTGATATTTATCACATTACATTATTACAGTATATTTTCTTAAATTGAAGTATAGTTGATTTACAATGTGTTAGTTTCTGGTGTACAGCAAAGTGATTCAGTGTGTATATATATATATACACACACACACTTTTTCATATTTTTTCCATTATGGTTTATTACAGGATATTGAATATAGTTTCCTGTGCTATACAGTAGGACCAATAGTTGTTTACCTATTTTATATATAGTAGTCGTATCTGATAATCCCAAACTGCTAATTTATCCCTCCCCTATCCCCTTTCCCCCTTGGTAACCACAAGTCTATTCTCTGTGTCTGTGAGTCTGTTTTGTAAATAAGTTCATTTGTGTCATATTTTAGATTCCACATATAAGTGGTATCATATGGTATTTGTGTTTCTCTTTCTGACTTACTTCACTTAGTATGATAATCTTTAGGTCCATCCATGTTGTTGCAAATGGCGTTATTTCATTCCTTTCTATGACTGAGCAATATTCCATTGTGTATATATACCACATCTTCTTTATCCATTCATCTGTCCATGTAATTACAGTATACTCTTATTGTCTATAGTCATCATACGTACATTAGTTCGACATCTATGGCTTATTTACTACTCATTACTAGTATGTACACTTAAACACTATCAATCTTGTCCCCTCACCGCCCCGCCATCCCCTGATGACCACCATTTTACTCTGTTTTTTACAGGTTTGATTTTTTTAGATTCCACAGATAAGTGATATCATACTGTTCTTGTCTTTCTCTGTCTGGCTTATCTCATTTAGTGTGCTCAGGGTCCATCCATGTTGTTGAAAATGACAGAAAATCCTCTTTTCTCATGGCTGGGTAATATTCCACTGTGTACCACATCTTTTTTAGCCATTCATCAGTTGATGGGCATCTGGGTTGTTTCCATATTTTGGCTATTGTGAATAATGCTGTGATAAACATGGGTGTGCATTTTTATCTCGTCAAAATCCTGTTTTCATCTCCTTTGGGTATATACCCAGAAGTAAAACTGCTGGTAGATCTATTTTTAATTTTTGAGGAACCTCCATATTATTTTCCATAGTGGTTGGATCAGTTTATATCCCCATCAACAGTGCACAAGTGTTCCCTTTTCTTCATGTCCTCACCAACATTTGTTATCTCTTGTCTTCTTGATAATAGCCATTATAACAAGTGTGAGGTGACATCTCATTGTGGTTTTGTTTGCACTTCCCTGATGATTAATGATGTTGAGCATCTTTTCACATACCTGACAGACATATTTTTGACAGTTGTGGGCAAAATAGTGAAATGTGCACTGGATGTTTACCCCAGTGACTTTGTAATTAACTGAAAGACCACATTACATGAAAATAAATAAAAATAAATATTTTTACTGATGGTTTATTATTATCCTGAGTAAGTGTCTGGATAGCCTGCTGGAGGCCTATGTCTTTAGCCTGCTTGTATTCACTATTTCATGGAATGATGATCCAAAGAGGAGATGGAGACAATCTAATGAGATAAAACTTATAGGAACTACAAAAAACAGGGCTGGGCGGATGTAATTAGTAATACGTGTGAAAAAGACTTACAGCTCTCCACTTTCATTCTTCTGTAATTTATGTTCATAGCTTTTTTTTTTTTTTTTTTAATGCTTGGGTGAGAGTAGGCAATCTGTTTTCTTGAACTTGCAGTGTTGCAGAAAGGTTACAGCAAACAGCAGTGTCTTCTAGTGTAGCTGACTTTGTGCTAGATTTTTGCACCATGAAAAGTAAAGGGGTCATGTGGTTGTGCCATTTGGGGAAAGAGGAAAATGTCAAATTCAGATATTCAGTTATTCTAGAATTATCAGGACTGTGAATATTTTTTCATACCTTGAATGTGACTTCTCTTTTTTTTTAATTAATTAATAATTTATTTATTTTGACATCTTTATTGGAGTATAATTGCTTTACAATGGTGTGTTAGTTGCTGCTGTATAACAAAGTGAATCAGCTATATGTATACATATATCCCCATATCCCTTCCCTCTTGCGTCTCCCTCCCACCTTTCCTATCCCACCCCTCTAGGTGGTCACAAAGCACCGAGCTGATCTCCCTGTGCTATGCAGCTGCTTCCCACTAGCTATCGATTTTATATTTGGTAGTGTATATATGTCTATGCCGCTCTCTCACTTTGTCCCAGCTTACCCTACCCCCTCCCTGTGTCCTCAAGTCCATTCTCTGTGTCGGTGTTGTTACTGCTGTCCTGCCCCTAGGTTCTTCAGAACCATTTTTTATGTTTCTAGATTCCATATTTATGTGTTAGCATACGGTATTTGTTTTTCTTTTTCTGACTTACTTCACTCTGTATGACAGACTCTAGGTCCATCCACCTCACTACAAATAACTCAATTTCGTTTCTTTCTATGGCTGAGTAATATTCCATTGTATATATGTGCCACATCTCCTTTATCCATTCGTCTGTCGATGGACACTTAGGTTGCTTCCGTGTCCTGGCTATTGTAAATAAAGCTGCAGTGAACATTGTGGTACATGACTCTTTTTGAATTATGGTTTTCTCAGGGTATATGCCCAGTAGTGGGATTGCTGGGTCGTATGGTAGTTCTATTTTTAGTTTTCTAAGGAACCTCCGTACTGTTCTCCATAGTGGCTGTATCAATTTACATTCCCACCAACAGTGCAAGAGGATTCCCTTTTCTCCACACCCTCTCCAGCACTTATTGTTTCTAGATTTTTTGATGATGACCATTCTGACTGGTGTGAGGTGATACCTCATTGTAATTTTGATCTGCATTTCTCTAATGATTAGTGATGTTGAGCATCCTTTCATGTGTTTGTTGGCAATCTGTATATCTTCTTTGGAGAAATGTCAATATATTTAGGTCTTCTGCCCATTTTTGGATTGGGTTGTTTATTTTTTTGATATTGAGCTGCATGAGCTGCTTGTAAATTTTGGAGATTAATCCTTTGTTAGTTGCTTCATTTGCAAATATTTTCTCCCATTCTGAGGGTTGTCTTTTCATCTTGTTTATGGTTTCCTTTGCTGTGCAAAAGCATTTAAGTTTCATTAGGTCCCATTTGTTTATTTTTGTTTTTATTTCCATTTCTCCAGGAGTTGGGTCAAAAAGGATCTTGCTGTGATTTACGTCATAGAGTGTTCTTCCTATGTTTTCCTCTAAGAGTTTTATGGTGTCTGCCCTTACATTTAGGTCTTTAATCCATTTTGATTTTATTTTTGTGTATGATGTTAGGGAGTGTTCTAATTTCATTCTTTTACATGTAGCTGTCCAGTTTTCCCAGCACCACTTATTGAGGATGCTGTCTTTTCTCCATTGTATATTCTTGCCTCCTTTATCAGAAATAAGGTGACCATATGTGCATGGGTTTATCTCTGGGCTTTCTATGCTGTTCCATTGATCTATACTTCTGTTTTAGTGCCAGTACCATACTGTCTTGATTACTGTAGCTTTGTAGTATAGTCTGAAGTCCAGGAGCCTGATATCTCCAGCTCCGTTTTTCTTTCTCAAGATTGCTTTAGCTAAGATAGCCTCATCCACCAGAGGGCAGACAGCAGAAGAAAGAAGAACTACAATCCTGCAGCCTGTGGAACAAAAACCACATTCACAGAAAGATAGACAAGGTGAAAAGGCAGAGGGCTATGTAGCAGATGAAGGAACAAGATAAAACCACAGAAAAACAACTAAATGAAGTGGAGATAGGCAACCTTCCAGGAAAAGAATTCAGAATAATGATAGTGAAGATGACCCAGGACTTCGGAAAAAGAATGGAGGCAAAGATCGAGAAGATGCAAGAAATGTTTAACAAAGACCTAGAAGAATTAAAGAACAAACACTGAGAAAAATTAAAGAGTAAACAAACAGAGATGAACAATACAATAACTGAAATGAAAAATACACTAGAAGAAATCAATAGAATAACTGAGGGAGAATGGATAAGTGACCTGGAAGACAGAGTGGTGGAATGCACTGCCGCGGAAAAGAATAAAGAAAAAAGAATGAAAAGAAATGAAGACAGCCTAAGAGACCTCTGCAACAACATTAAACGCAACAACGTTCGCATTATAGGGGTCCAAGAAGGAGAAGAGAGAGAGAAACGACCCGAGAAAATATTTGAAGAGCTTATAGTTGAAAACGTCCCTAACATGGGAAAGGAAATAGCCACCCAAGTCCAGGAAGTGCAGGGAGTGCCAGGCAGGGTAAACCCAAGGAGAAACACGCCGAGACACATAGTAATCAAATTGACAAAAATTAAAGACAAAGAAAAATTACTGAAAGCAACAAGGGAAAAATGACAAATAACAAACAAGGGAACTCCCTCCCATAAGGTTAACAGCTGATTTCTCAGCAGAAACTCTACAAGCCAGAAGGGAGTGGCGTGATATATTTAAAGTGATGAAAGGGAAGAACCTACAACCAAGATTACTCTACCCGGCAAGGATCTCATTCAGATTTCATGGAGAAATCAAAAACTTTACAGACAAGCAAAAGTGAAGAGAATTCAGCACCACCAAATCAGCTCTACAACAAATGCTAAAGGGACATCTCTAAGAGGGAAACACAAGGGAAGAAAAGGACCTACAAAAACAAACCTGTAAAAATTAAGAAAATGGTTATAGGAACATACATATTGATAATTACCTTAAACGTGAATGGATTAAATGCTCCAACCAAAAGACACAGGCTTGCTGAATGGATACAAAAACAAGACCCATATATATGCTGTCTACAGGAGACCCACTTCAGACCTAGGGACACATACAGACTGAAAGTAAGGGGATGGAAAAAGATATTCCATGCAAATGGAAATCAAAAGAAAGCTGGAGTAGCAATACTCATATCAGATAAAATAGAATTTAAAATAAAGAATGTTACAAGAGACAAGGAAGGACACTACATAATGATCAAGGCATCAATCCAAGAAGAAGATATAACAATTATAAATATATATGCACCCAACATAGGAGCACCTCAATACATAGGATAACTGCTAACAGCTATAAAAGAGGAAATCGACAGTAACACAGTAATAGTGGGGGACTTTAACACCTCACTTACACCAATGGACAGATCATCCAAGTAGAAAATTAATAAGGAAACAGAAGCTTTAAATGACACAATAGACCAGATAGATTTAATTGATATTTATAGGACATTCCATCCAAAAACAGCAGATTACACTTTCTTCTGAAGTGCACATGGAACATTCTCCAGGATAGATCACATCTTGGGTCACACATCAAGCCTCAGTAAATTTAAGAAAATTGAAATCATATCAAGCATCTTTTCTGACCACAATGCTAAGAGATTAGAAATCAATTACAGGGAAAAAAACTTAAAAAAACACAAACACATGGAGGCTAAACAGTACATTACTAAATAACCAAGAGATCACTGAAGAAATCAAAGGGGAAATTAAAAAATACCTAGAGACAAATGACAACGAAAACACGACGATCCAAAACCTATGGGATTCAGCAAAAGCAGTTCTAAGAGGGAAGTTTATAGCAATACAAGCCTACCTCAAGAAAAAAGAAAAATCTCAAATAAACAATCTAACCTTACACCTAAAGGAACCAGAGAACGAAAAACAAACAAAATCCAAAGTTAGCAGAAGGAAAGAAATCATAAAGATCAGAGCAGAAATAAATGAAATAGAAGCAAAACAACAGCAAAGATTAATAAAACTAAAAGCTGGTTCTTTGAGAAGATAAACAAAATTGATACAGCATTAGCCAGACTCATCAAGAAAAAGAGGGAGGGGACTCAAATCAATAAAATTAGAAATGAAAAAGGAGAAGTTACAAAAGACACCACAGAAACACAAAGCATCCTAAGAGACTACTATAGGCAACTCTATCCCAATAAAATGGACAACCTGGAAGAAATGGACAAATTGTTAGAAAGGTATAACCATCCAAGACTGAACCAGGAAGAAATAGAAAATACAAACAGACCAATCACAAGTAATAAAATTGAAACTGTGATTAAAAATCTTACAACAAAAAAAGTCCAGGACCAGATGGCTTCACAGGTGACTTCTATCAAACATTTAGAGAAGCGCTAACACCCATCCTTCTCAAACTCTTCCAAAAAATTGCAGAGGAAGGAACACTCCCAAACTCAATCTATGAGGCCACCATCACCCTGATACCAAAACCAGACAAAGATACTACAAAAAAAAAGAAAATTACAGACCAATATCACTGATGTATATAGATGCAGAAATCCTCAGGAAAATACTGGCAAACAGTATCCAGCAACACATTAAAAGGATCATACACCATGATCAAGTGGGATTTATCCCAGGGATGCAAGGATTCTTCAATATACGCAAATCAATCGATGTGATACACCATATTAACAAATTGAAGAATAAAAACCATATGATCATCTCAATAGATGCAGAAAAACCTTTTGACAAAATTCAACACCCATTTATGATAAAAACCTTCCAGAAAGTGTCATAGAGGGAACCTACCTGAACATAATAAAGGCCATATACGACAAACCCATAGCAAACATCATTCTCAATGGTGAAAACCTGAAAGTATTTCCTCTAAGATCAGGAACAAGACAAGGATGTCCACTGTCGCCAGTGTTATTCAACATAGTTTTGGAAGTCCTAGCCATGGCAGTTAGAGAAGAAAAAGAAATAATAGGAATACAAATTGGAAAAGAAAACCCAGAGAAAACCATAATTCAAAAAGACACATGCATCCCCATGTTCATTGCAGCACTATTTACAATAGCCAGGTCATGGAAGACACCTAAATCCCCATCGACAGATGAGTAGATAAAGATGATGTGGTAGATATATACAATGGAATATTACTCAGCCATAAAAAGAAACAAAATTGGGTCATTTGTAGAGACGTGGATGGATCTCGAGACTGTCATACGGAGTGAAGTAAGTCAGAATGAAAAACTATTTTCATATATTAACGCATGTGTGTGGTACCTAGAAAAATGGTACAGATGAACTGGTTTGCAGGGCAGAAAGAGAGACACAGATGAAGAGAACAAACGTATGGACACCAGGAAGGGAAAGTGGCGGGGGAAGGGTGGTGGTGTGATGAATTGGGAGATTGGGATTGACATATATACACTAATATGTATGAAATTGATAACTAATAAGAACCTGCTGTATAAAAGAATAAATTAGAAAAGAAAGATTGCTTTGGCTATTTGGGGTCTTTTGTGTTTCCATGCAAATTGTGCAATTCTTTGTTCCACTTCTGTGAAAAATGCCATTGGTTGTTTGATAGGGATCGCATTGAATCTGTAGATTGCTTTGGATAGCATAGTCATTTTCACAATGTTGATTCTTCCAACCCAAGAACATGGTATATCTCTCCATCTGTTTGTATCATGTTTAATTACTTTCATCAGTGTCTTATAGTTTTCTTCATACAGGTCTTTTGTCTCCTTTGGTAGGTTTATTCCTAGGTATTTTATTCTTTTTGTTGCAGTGGTAAATAGGAGTGTTTCCTTAAGTTCTCTTTCAGATTTTTCATCATTAGTGTGTAGGAATGCAAGAGATTTCTGTGCATTAATTTTGTATCCTGCTACTTTACCAAATTCATTGATTAGCTCTAGTAGTTTTCTGGTAGCATCTTTAGGATTCTCTATGTATAGTATCATGCCATCTGCAAACAGTGCAACCTTTACTTCTTCTTTTCTGATTTGTATTCCTTTTATTTCTTTTTCTTCTCTGATCGCTGTGGCTAAAACTTCCAAAACTATTTTGAATAATAGTGGTGAGAGTGGGCAACCTTGTCTTGTTCCTGATCTTAGAGGAAAGCGTTTCAGTTTTTCACCATTGAACGATGTTGGCTTTGGGTTTGTCATATATGGTCCTTATTATGTTGAGGTAGGTTCCCTCTATGCCTACTTTCTGGAGGGTTTTTTTAATCATTAATGTGTGTTGAATTTTGTCAAAAGCTTTTTCTGCATCTATTGAGATGATCATATGGTTTTTATCCTTCAATTTGTTAATGTGTTTTCTCACATTAATTGATTTGCGTATTTGCAGAATCCTTGCATTCCTGGGATAAACCCCACTTGATCATGGTGTATGGATTCCGTTTGCTAGTATTTTGTTGAGGATTTTTGCATCTCTGTTCATCAGTGATATTGGCCTGTAGTTTTCTTCCTTTGTGACATCTTTGTCTGGTTTTGGTATCAGGGTGATGGTGGCCTCGTAGAATGAGTTGGGGAGTGTTCCTCCTTCTGCTATATCTCGGAAGAGTTTGAGAAGGAAAGGTGTTAGCTCTTCTCTGAATTTTTGATAGAATTCGACTGTGAATCCATCTGGTCCTCGGCTCTTGTTTGTTGGAAGACTTTTAATCACAGTCTCAATTTCAGTCCTTGTGATTGGTCTGTTTATATTTTCTATTTCTTCTTGGTTCAGTCTCAGAAGGTTGTGCTTTTCTATGAATTTGTCCATTTCTTCCAGGTTGTCCATTTTATTGCCATGTAGTTACTTGTAGTAATCTCTCATGATCCTTTGTATTTCTGCAGTGTCAGTTGTTACTTCTTTTTCATTTCTAATTCTATTGATTTGAGTCCTGTCCCTCTTTTTCTTGATGAGTCTGGCTAATGGTTTATCAATTTTGTTTATCTTCTCAAAGAACCGGCTTAGTTTTACTGATGTTTGCTATCGTTTTCTTCATTTCTTTTTCATTTATTTTAGATCTGATCTTTATGATTTCTTTCCTTCCTCTAACTTTGGGCGTTTTTTGTTCTTCTTTCTCTAATTGCTTTAGGTGTAAGGTTAGATTGTTTGAGGTGTTTCTTGTTTCTTGAGGTAGGATTGTATTGCTATAAACTTCCCTCTTGTAACTGCTTTTGCTGAATCCCATAGGTTTTGGGTCGTCGTGTTTTCATTGTCATTGGTTTCTAGGTATTTTTTGATTTCCTCTTTGATTTCTTAAGTGATGTCTTGGTTATTAAGTAGTGTATTGTTTAGCCTCCATGTGTGTGTAATTTTTACAGATTTATTTTCCTGTAATTGATATCTAGTGTCATAGCGTTGTGGTCGGAAAAGACACTTGATACAATTTCAATTTTATTAAATATACCAAGGCTAGATTTGTGACCCAAGATATGATCTATCCTGGAGAATGTTCCATGTGCACTTGGGAAGAAAGTGTATTCTGTTGTTTTTGTATGGAATTCCTATAAATATCATATAAGTCCATCTTGTTTAATGTATCATTTAAAGCTTGTGTTTCCTTATTTATTTTCACTTTGGATGATCTGTCCATTGGTGACAGTCGGGTGTTAAAGTCCCCTACTATCATTGTGTTACTGTCGATTTCCCCTTTTATGGCTGTTAGTGTTTGCCTTATGTATTGAGGTTCTCTTATGTTGGGTGCATAAATATTTACAATTATTTTATCTTCTTGGATTAATCTGTTGATCATTATGTAATGTCCTTCTTTGTCTCTTGTAATAGTCTTTATTTTAAAGTTTGTTTTGTCTGATATGAGAATTGCTATTCCAGCTTTCTTTTGATTTCCATTTGCATGAAAGATCTTTTTCCATCCCCTCACTTTCAGTCTGTATGTGTCCCTAGGTCTGAAGTGGGTCTTTTGTAGACAGCATATATACAGGTGTTGTTTTTGTATCCATTCAGCCAGTCTGTGTGTTTTGGTTGGAACATTTAATCCATTTGCATTTAAGGTGGTTATCGATATGTATGTTACTGTTACCATTTTCTTAATTGTGTTGGGTTTGTTATTGTAGGTCTTTTCCTTGTTTTGTTTGCTGCCTAGAGAAGTTCCTTTAGCAGTTGTTGCAAAGCTGGTTTGGTGGTGCTGAATTCTCTTAGCTTTTGCTTGTCTGTAAAGATTTTAATTTCTCCGTCAAATCTGAATGAGATCCTTGCTGGGTAGAGTAATCTTGGTTGTAGGTTTTTCCCTTTTATCACGTTATATATGTCCTGCCACTCCCTTCTGGCTTGCAGAACTTCTGCTGAACGATCAGCTGTTAACCTGATGGGGATTCCCTTGTATGTTATTTGTTGTTTTTCCCTTGCTGCTTTTAATATTTTTTCTTTGTATTTAGTTTTTGGTAGTTTGATTAATATGTGTCTTGGCAAGTTTCTCCCTGGATTGATCCTGTATGGGACTCTCTGTGCTTCCTGGACTTGATTCACTATTTCCTTTCCCATATTAGGGAAGTTTTCCACTATAATCTCTTCAAATATTTTCTCAGTCCCTTTCTTTTTCTCTTCTTCTTCTGGGACCCCTATAATTTGAATGTTGGCACACTTAATGTTGTCCCAGAAGGCTCTGAGACTGTCCTCAATTCTTTTCATTCTTTTTTCTTTATTCTGCTCTGTGGTAGTTATTTCCACTATTTTATGTTGCAGGTCACTTATCCTTTCTTCTGCCTCAGTTATTCTGCTATTGATTCCTTGTGGAGAATTTTTAATTTCATTTATTGTGTTGTTCATCATTGTTTGTTTGCTCTTAGTTCTTCTAGGTCCTTGTGAAATGTTTCTTGTATTTTCTCCATTCTATTTCGAAGATTTTGGATCATGTTTACTATTATTACTCTGAATTGTTTTTCGGGTAGACTGCCTATTTCCTCTTCATTTGTTTGTTCTGGTGGGTTTTTACCTTGCTCCTTCATCTGCTGTGTGTTTCTCTGTCTTCTCATTTTGCTTAACTTACTGTGTTTGGGGTTTTCTTTTCACAGGCTGCAGGTTCGTAGTTCCCGTTGTTTTTGGTGTCTGCTCCCAGTGGCTAAAGTTGTTTCAGTGGGTTGTGGAGGCTTCTTGCTGGAGGGGACTGGTGCCTGTGTTCTGGTGCGTGAGGGTGGATCTTGTCTTTCTGGTGGGCAGGACCACATCTGGTAGTGTGTTTTCGGGTGTCTGTGACCTTATTTTGATTTTAGGCAGCCTCTCTGCTAATGGGTGAGGTTTTGTTCCTGTGTTGCTAGTTTGGCATAGGGTGTCCAGCACTGTAACTTGCTGGTCTTTGAGTGGAGCTGGAGATCTCTGGGAGAGCTTTTGCCGGTTGATATTTCATGGAGCCGGGAGGTCTCTGGTGGACCAGTGTCCTGAACTCAGCTCTCCCCCCTCAGAGGCACAGGCCTGACACCCAGCCAGAGCACTAAGACCCTGTCAGCCACACGGATTTTGGGAAGTCTGAGGTCTTCTGCCCACGTTCAGTAAGTGTTCTGTAGGAGTTATTCCACACTTAGATGTATTTCTGATGTATTTGTCGGGAGGATAGTGATCTCTCTGTCTTACTCCTCTGCCATCTTGAAGGTCCTCTGTGACTTCTCTTTTCAAAATTATTCTTAACATACATAGTTAGTCTTCATTAAAATAAAATAAAAACTTTTAATGTAGGGGATTTAGTGTATGTTGGATATGTACTTTACATTAATCTCTACCTATACTTATGCACTATGAAAACCACACAATTACAATTGATTCATTAAGGAGAAACAAATAAACTCAGTTTAGTAGAGTTAAATATGTTTCTGAAATGAAATGGAAGGCAAATATAGCAAAAATGTTACCTGAAAATGAGGCCAAATCTTCTGCAGTGAACCATTTTTTTTTTTTTTTTAAAGTAACAACAATTACTTTATTAAATGAAAATTTCTCCATGCTGAAATACCTTATGCCAAAAGCCAGAAAACAAGCCACAAACTGGAAGAAAAAACATATTTGCCAAACACAGATCAGATAAAGAATTTTTCCTCAGAGTAGACAAAGAACTTGAAAACAAAAGCTCCATTCAAGGTAAGTCAAGATCTGAAGAGACACTTGGCCTACAAAGATATACAGATAATACATAAGTGGACATATGTGGAAATATGATCCAGATCAGATTTATGAGGAATGCAAAATTACAACCACAAGACAGCACTACACACCTCTGAGTCCTGCTAACCTCCCGAAATGACGATACCCATCACTGGAGGATGAGGAACAACAGCAACTCTCCTTTCTTGCTGATGAAATGCAGATAATGATCCCTGGAGACACCATTGGGCACCATGGGCCAAAGCCAAAATAGTCTAACACCTGCAGACCACCTGGCAGGCCTCCAAGCATTCACACAGTTGGTTTGAAAACCCAGGGAGGTTGTAAGTGCCAAGTTCTCCAGCATCACATCATGGTACAGGCATCTCTGAGCCTCATCAAGGAGACCCCATTCCTCCAAGGAAAAGTTCACGGCCACATCTTCAAAAGTCACACTGCCCTGTCTCAGGCGGGTCCCTCAGCGCCGCCGCAGCCATCGGACTCTGTGGGCGGGGCGGGGCCGGTAGCGGCGGGAGAGGAGGCGGGACGCGGACACGGCGGTCCCTCTGCCGGGCCTGAAGCTGGGCACCCCGAGCGGCGTCGCCGAACCTCAGGCCCGCCTCTATGCCGCAGGGACATCCCCTCCTCTCGCAGTGAACCATTTTTAATGGATGTTCATAGTTAATTTTATAGGAAGATAATACTACCACATCTTAAATACATCTATCACAATTTAATGAGAAAGAGTAATATTCAACAAAACTATAAAAGGAATGATGTGTAAAAACCAGGGTGTATAAAATTCTAAAACATTTTTAACTCCTTTTGGTGAAATGTAGTTAAAAAACCACCATATTAAATTGGTTTGACATTGTCTGCAGAGTCTTCTTTCCTGAGTCCAAGGTTAAATAAAGAAGTGTCTTGAGTATTTAAAGTTGAATCTAAAGACAAAAAGCTAATGTCTCCTATTAGTATTGACATAGTTTGGTCATGTGGACTGGCTGTAACTGGTTTTGACAAAAAGTAGTTGTCACTGTCCCAAAGCTCCTTGAATAATGCAGTAGAAGGTAATGCATAGGTTCCCAAACATTTCTGATGAACGAAGTTAGAAATGGGCAGACTGTCTCAAAGTCTACATTTAAATGAATATGAAGTAAACACTGAATGTCTGTAATGTGCCTGTATGTCCGTTAACTTTAATATAAAGTGAAAAGTTACACCATTAGTTATTCCTTTTGGAGGAACTGGTAGATCTTGGGCTGGCTCTAGAATAGAACCATGGAGACTGACAGAGGCACTTAAATTAAAATAGAATTTGATTATACAGTTGTTTAAAACCTTCAGAAATATATATCAAAGGCAAAATGTTGAATGCTTAAATCAGACATCCTTTATTGTAAGTGAAATCTCTGTTCTTGCTACATTTCATTAACACAGTTATTATGGAAATTTGATTAAATGTAGATGGAAAAGGACAGTTGCATCTTAATAGGGCTAATTCCAGCTGCAGTATTTTAGATGAAGAATTGTGTAGAATCGAAATCTAAGTCTGTACACACTATGGCTGTACCTTCTTTCTCATCTCATGTGTGCTTGCTTAGCTTTTGTGAATTTAAGGTACATTTCTAATAAAAGCTCATAAATATTATCATAAATGTATTTTCTTCCCTCCAAGACATTCTTGACAACGGATAATTTATTACCCAGCTTTGACACATTTTTGGCCATCTTTTTGACTATACTCCTGTGGATGGCATCCTTTAACCTCCTTTTAGTAAATTTGAACTAGGCCATTAGAAAACAGAAAACAAAAACAAAAGCAAAAAAACACCAAAGACTTGTATTAGAATTGGATATAGTTAAAAAAAAAATCTGTAGATTAACTTGTATGTTACTTTACCTTTTATGTTCAATTAATTTTCTATTTCTGAATAATTCAATAAATTTGTATAAATTTCTTGAACCACTAAAACACAAGCTAAATACACACACATTGGGGATTTAAGAAATAATTCAAAATTTGAGTTGTAAATTAACTTTGTTGAATAGATTTATATAGAAAGAAATTTGATTAACACAGTGAAATAAGTCACCCAGATGAGAAGGCTGCCCCATTTAATACTGATTCCTAAGAAGCTGTAGGTGATCTAAGTGGTACATGAACACTTTGGCAGGAGACGTGCTGCTTTGTTTGCTCTGAGCTGTGCCTTATATACTTGCCTTGTACGTTTATGGACAGTTTCAGAGTTAGAATCACTTTTATACAAGAATATTGAATGTTTATATGTTTCACCTCTGTAATTTCTTTACTCTCCAACCAGTTTGCACCTACAGACATAACTTTAGTGAAGGTGATATCTCCAGGATGCTTGGAGCCAATATGGCAGGAGGGAGGGTCGTGACTGCTGAGAGAAACCCAAAGAACTGGTCTCATTAGGCTCTTGTAGTAGATCTCTAGAACTTATTCATCTTGCATTACTGAAACTTTATATCAGTTGATTAGCAACTCCCCATGTCCCCCTCTCCCTGACTCCTGGCAACCATTATTCTGCTATCTGCTTCTGTGAGTTTGACTGTTTTAGATACCTCATAGCAATCAAATCATGCAGTATTTGTCCTTCCTTGTCTGGCTTATTTCACTTAGCATAATGTCATCAAGATTCATCTATGTTGTCTAATATTGCAGGATTTTCTTCTTTTTTAAGGCTAAATAATATTCCATGTATATACTACGTTTTCTTTATCCATTCATCCGTTGATGGATATTTAAGTTGTTTCTGTATCTTCTAGAATTTCCTAAGACTTGTTTTGTGACCTAACAATCTCTCTTTAGACCAAATGAACCTAACAGACCCATACAAAACATTCCGCCTAACAACAAAATATACATTCTTCTCAACTGCACAGGGAACATTCTTTTTCCTGGGCCAGAGGAAAGAAGGCCTTAAAGTGTAAAAGGGAGTGAAAACAATTCTAGGGGCTGTGATCATGAGGACGCATTTCTTTCCATACTCTTACAGGAATCATGACTTCACTCATCTGAAGTGCCAGATACAACTGATTCCACACTGGGCTACTAGTTCCTGTGATTAAATTTTACAAAGTTAATCCATGTGTTTATGTAAAGCTTTAACTCAGACACAGAACTGCTTTAGAATGATGAAATTAATTTCTATAAAAAGCAATCTACTTGCTGAAGCTAGGAAAACAATGGTTGGAACCCATGCTGTGCTACATAAAAGGGAGCTGCTGAAAATAGCCATCTCTAAATGAGGCTGGAAATTTGTTGATTGGTTTGTTGGAGTTTTTTTCTCTTTCATTTTCCAAAAGAAGGAGCAGACGCATATCTGGCAATTTTCTATTTTTTTCTTGCTTCCCAGATTTAGTTCATTGATTGCTTGATTTTCTCAGTGTTCATCTTTCAGGAAAGTTTATAGCAAGCAGGTATTCTCTGCCAGTCTGTATCAGAAGGCAGTGGTTAATGGGGGATGTGTCACTTCCCCAGGGGCCAATCAAATCAACTTAGTTACATGGGCAAGTCAATTGAAAGAAGATACTGCGATATACAGACATGAATTGATTCCCCACCCCCGGCCCCCCTTGTCCCATAGTGCTCAGGAAGCACCAAGGAATTCTAAACAATCATCTGATTAGTCATAAGAAAAGTTCCACTCTGCAGACTTTCATACCACACTTCAAATGAAACTATTGAGTTATGTTAATGGAACATGGTTTAAACACTTATCATGCTTTATATTAATGGCCTCTTTGTTCCAAGCACACCATTTAAAAATTAGTGCTAATGTTTAGTCATGCTGGTACCTAAGACATTCATGCATCAAGCATTTAGTTGTTTCCTAATGTGGACACTGAATTTTTTTGCCTCCAAAAAGAGACATGTTTGGAACCCTAATCTAGAAATGTGATCAGACGCACCATTTGACCATGGATGAGAATTTGATATTTAATTTTTGGCAAGTAATAGAGAATGTATATGTGCCACACTTACATAACAAATCAAGTACACCTAAGTCAGGGAGCACACAATCTAATGTTTGAGAGCTTAAAAATCTGAAATTCCCAAGTGATATTTCTAGGAAATCATGCAAGTTAAATGCAGTGGTAAAAATGCTAAGGTGGCAACCTTACAAGTCTTAACACTAGCATCATAAATTTCACTCTCTTTCCTGCCTCAAGATTTTTATCCTAGTTGCTAGAATTAGAAGAATGAAAAAATTGAAGGCAAATAAATGATAGTGTGTTTATTTATGACAGTTCCCAAATTTCAGAAAAATGAGTTGTTACCTTTGAAACCATTACCGATCTGAAGGCAGCTGCTTTCTGATTTCCCTCAGAACTCTATGGGAGAGACTGACTTAGAGAAACACTTATGTATCAATAGAATAAGTTTTCCTCTCACCTGTCACCTTCTTTTCATTTTTACAGCATTTATATTTGTTCATGCCTGTGTTCTTTCTCATGTGGCTTTTCTGGACTCTAGAGTCTCCTCCTTCAATCCAGTTTTTTATGCAACTGCCAAATATAGCTTTCTGGGGCAAAGCTATAATCGCATTCTTGTTTTGCTCAAAAACCTTTAAACAAGTGAAACTATATGTATATGTATAATATAGATGTAAAAACAAACACATAATTATAGGATAGTTAGGAGAAGAATTTATTAACTAGCACCTGAGATTAGGTGATGTGACTATTTGACTATCTTATTTTTTTTTAGTTTTTGTATTTATCAAATATTCTACAATGAACAATCGTTAATTTAGTAATCTGATAGAGAATATTTAAAATATATTTATATCTATAATATAATTATGTGTTTTCCTTTTGGGGTTCTCTTTTATTTTGTATGATGGGTGCAGTAAGATGTAACTGTGGATTTCTTTTATGCCCTGGTCTTTGAAAGATAAAATAGGATATGAGAGGGAATAGGGAGAAGGAAACCTGCACAGAGTAGTTTAGAAACTTAGCATAGAGTAAGTGAGGTGCTTATGGTTTCTGTATTATTCATTCCAACTCATGACATAAGCACCTACATTAAAAAAAATTAGAACAGAAGGACAAACTAGTAATGACAAGTATTCTTTTGCCTGGAATGTCCTTTGGGGACAGATCCTTAGAGAACCCGTGTTGTACTGGTGATAGGGAGCTGGTCAAAGATTGGAGCTCTTGGCCATTTCTTCATAAGAACCACTACTAACAGGAAGCTTTTTTTTTTTTTTTTTTTTTTAAATTTTATTTTTATTTATTTATTATTATTATTATTAATTTTTGGCTGTGTTGGGTCTTCGTTTCTGTGCGAGGGCTTTCTCCAGTTGCGGCGAGCGGGGGCCACTCTTCATTGCGGTGCGCGGGCCTCTCACTATCGCGGCCTCTCCTGTTGCGGAGCACAGGCTCCAGACGCGCAGGCTCAGTAGTTGTGGCTCACGGGCCCAGTTGCTCCGCGGCATGTGGGATCCTCCCAGACCAGGGCTCGAACCCGTGTCCCCTGCATTGGCAGGCAGACTCTCAACCACTGCGCCACCAGGGAAGCCCTAACAGGAAGCTTTGATCAGCCATAGGGAAGAGAAGCTCATTCCAGGGGAAAAGGGCATGAAAAAGAACTAGGAGCAAGTGAGGGTCCAAAATGATGGATCAACATCCAAGAAAATAATTTCAGTCCTTAAGGTGGAGTGGATGGAGGTCTAGGACAGTAAGCAGGGAACTCAACTGTGATTAACAAAGGGTCTTGTAAGGTAAACCTAGTCCCAGGGCTGCCATGTTGTACAGCCCTGGTGGTGCCATTCACATTGTAGTTTATGTGACTGGTGCCCCCAAAGTTGTAGAGTGCAGTGGCCACATAGAGGGTCCTGTCAGGTGTTATAAACAGGGTCCCTGTTTAGCAGCGTGAGTACTGGGATTTAGAACTGCCAGGCCATAGTCTTGAAGGGAGCATAGAAATTAGTAATAACTGGTGAATAGTGTAGGCACAAGGACTTTGCAGTGATGGCAGAGGCAGTAGATCCTTGTCTGTAAGAATGGTTTAATTCAATGTAGAGAAAGAAACGTAGATATAATATGGTTGAAAAGAATGTTGGCTCTGGTCCCAAATTGCTTGGGATGGTTTTCTGGCTCCGTGACATGCCAGACCTTGTGCAATTTACTTAACATCTCAGTGCCTCATTTTTCTCATAGGGTTGTTCTTAAATGAATAAATGCATATAAAGCACTTAGAGCAAAGCCTGGTCCAAGGTAAGCAATCAATAAATGTTGGCAACTGCCTTTAGTACTGCCCATCTCTCAGAGCAGAGGTATGAACCTGTGACCGGACAGTCTTAGGAAATCCAGCTTGGAGGCAAAAGGGTGAGGAAACTAACCAGGATTAAAATATGAAAACCCTGCTTTAACACTTCCCCAGGTTCCTGAAGCAGGTTGTTGTATCCATTTGCAGGTTTAGAAAGGAATCTTTTTCCAGTGGTCCTCCTCTACTATCTAATGCCTTTCTGTGAAGAGAGTAGAACCTATCTTAAAACTTGACCCATTCCCTCTTCTTTAGATCTGGTAGGTTGATGTTCCCATTTTATCAGTTTGCCGAAAGCAAAAAGAACTATCACAGTCACCTTTTACTTCAAGGTAGTTTTGATAGTTAATCAGCGATGGTTTGTAGTTAATTGAAAGAATGGAATTATTGGGAACAAAATCATTATATGAACCAGGCATTTATTGGGATACTATGGATTCTGCCCCAAGGACTCCCTCTTCAGTCACTGATCAGCAAGCTTTCTGGGTCTGGCACCTGACTTCTGGAATGCAGGTACACTAGAGATGGGTTCTCTGCTATTGATGGGTCACTATGCATTGTGACCTAGCACCCCCAAATGATGACTGCTGAATTGTCAAATGGCACTTGGCCCCTTAACGATTGGTGTATTAAAACATGTAATCCCCTTGTTGCTAGCCTTCCAGAGGGAGGTAACCTAGTCCTCTGTTGGCTAGATTTCAGGTGCTAGAAAAGCCTGTGATTGACTGCTACAATTGCAGTATTAGATGATATTCAGTTAGTGGGAATTAGAAAGATACCACATAGTTAGAATTACATTCATTAACTTACAAGCAGAAGGGCTAGAGGAATAATATATTTTAGTACTTACTATTTTGTTGAAGCATATTGCCAGTAGTTCTTTTGTTTGACAATCAATTCATTTTCCTAGTTCAAAAGGTCAGCACCATGGCAAAGGACATGTAGACAAGGGAAATAAAAAGTTAGTTTGTCTGTGTATGTGTGTATTATATAAGTGAATGAGAAAAGAATTATAAGCTGTATGTCTCTTGGAGTCTCCCTTTGCCCTTAATATATAGAGAAGATGAATTTAAAACTCCATTTCTGTATCTTCTGAAAAGTTCAATGCCCTCTCCAATAATTCTGTGAATTTGTGGTAATAATTGTGTGTGGGTGTGGGTGTGTGTGCACATGCACATGTATGAGGTGATTATAATTAGTGTAATTTTCTGGATCCTAATTCTTGTCTCTGTTAGATTCTATGCTGCTGTTCTTTCACCTCCAACCTAGCATTCACACAAATGTTAAACTCATTCCTAACCTTGGTTTTCCAGCCACAAACAATAAAACAAAATAAAACAAAGCAAAAAATAAAAACAAAAACAAAAAGGGCTTTCTTTATATACAGCTATAAGCTTTTTTGGAAGATCCGGTGAGACGTAGGAAGATTTTTATCACTGCAGTGTGAACAACTCAAAGCCCAGCAATAAGCATCCCTGTTCTTAGAATAGAAGTTCTACCAATTTTTCATAGTGTGCTGTGCTCTCCTCCCTGTCCTGCTATATGTTAGGGCAATTAAATGTTTGTTTTTCTGGGAGAGACTGGCTACCTATTTACCAAATCTATTTCTTCTTCTTGGAAATACATTTTCTAGATGACATTTCCCAGCTTTTTTGAAATTAAAGCACCACTGTCTTGTGCTGTTGTCCAATGTTTTAAATTATTATGACTGAGAATATGATTATTGTCCAATGCCTTAAAATTATTTTCTCTGTATTTTGACTAATTTTCTAGTTATTTAAGGAGGGAAGGTAAATTCAGTCCCAATTACTCCATTTTGGCTGAAAGCTTAAGTCCAGTTTGGGATTGCTCAGATGGACCATCTTAGCTCCTGGCCTCCCTGTGGTATAGGTGAGGTATCTTGGCAACTGCATTGCAGTTCACTTTCTCCTTGACCAAATCTTCACCTGTAGGTCTGTCCATTGGGGAACCCACCCTAAAAAACTTATATATAATTCTGCAAACTCCACTTGCTTGCTTTAGGTGAAAATTTAGAAGACCGAGTAAGAGATGGTAGAGGCCAAGTAGGAAGGAACATGGGAGCCTGAAGCAGAGCCAGTTCCTCAGTTACAAACATCTATTTCATTTTTTAAATTTTCTTTTTTTGGCCAGGCGGCATGTGGGATCTTAGTTCCCCGACCAGGGATCGAACCCGTGCCTCCTGCAGTGGAACCGCAGAGTCTTAACCTCTCTGCTGCCAGGGAAGTCCCACAGACATCTATTTGAAGTCGTTGTGAATAAGAAATAAACTACTCTTGTGTTTGGGTATATAGGAAATAAATTTGTTTGAAATATAGGAATACACACATGTAGACACACATATATTTTGGACACATACTGGAATTTGTTAGAATGGCCAGCATTATTTTTGTTAATATAGCTGTCAGCTACCTGGCAGGCACCTCTATTCTAGGTGAGTTAAAAACTGTCTGAGGGGCCTCAGCTCCATCACTTATTCAATGGCTGCCCTCGAAGCTGAGCAGTGGGGTCAGTTCCAGATTTTAAGGCTCGTACATTCCTTTCCCTTCCAGGATCCTGCCACCTTCCATGGTGCCGCACGAACATGATGCACAGGTCTCAACACCTAGGAGAGCTGCAGTTTGTCTGTCTCTTCACTTTCCATCTCCTTGAGTTGGGCCACTCTTTTCTGCTTGTAAAGCACCAGCCTCTCTGCTCCCTGTAGTCCTCAAACAGAGGCTTGATGTAATTTGACCACAGTCTTAAGCCTGACCCTTCTAATCAGACACAGCTGCAGTTAGCTTCAGATCATGTTGTCATATGAATATGCAGATGGCAATTAGTTAAATAAATCTAAATTCCTTTCACATGAAAGTAACATACATATTTCATGGATTTTTTTTGTTTTCAGCTAATTATTATTACTTTGGAATCGCCATGTGAGCTAAAGAAAAGAGTATCTTCAGGTTGTAGGCAATGTACAGTCTCTGACTTAGATCCTCCTCTCATTGAACAAAAAATGTCTAGCCCCAGTTTTTTGCAGGGTACTGTTCTAGGGACTAAGGATATGGCATGGAACAAACAGCAAAGAGATGCTGTTGCCGAGTTTGTATTTTAGACATTATAATACAATAACTTGAGTGTACTTAGGATGCCATGGAAAGATGGTGGTGTTGAGTGACTGTTATCTTTTCATTCTTTCCAGGTTCCTACTCTAGCAGTAAGAACAAGAAAAGTCCACAGGTAATCCTGTTATCTCTGACCACAAGGACACTGCTAGAGTGGTAGAATTCCCATATGGCTTAGAAATAGCAGGAGAAAATGGAACTGGTTTGAGAAATAATATCTTCTAAAAACTAAATATGAGGGTGCAATTGTCACTAAAATTTATTGAGCATCTATCAGATGGCAGGGCTTTATATATACTCTCTAATAATAATAGCAACACTGACAAATAGGAATTATTATGCTAATTTTCCACATGATAAAATTAAGAGAGAGGGTTACCCAAGGCTAGGTGCTAGTAGAGGTAGAGCTTCAAGCTCTAAAACTCAAGTTCCTTTCTAGACATTGCTGCCTCAGCGAAGAAACTGAAGAGTTTTACAAAAATTAAGTCTAAGTTCATGGGCAACATATGAGAGAAGCCCTCTCACATTTCCATGAAAATTCAGGAGTTCCAAAGGCATCCTTTTCCTACCATTAGGATGGGCCCAATACATAATGACTAATAAGCCAGAATTTTCTCCGAGTTTTGATTACATTGTTTCTCTAGCTCAATGATAGGCAAATTATGGCCATAGGTCAAATCCAGCCCACTGCCTATTTTCTTGTGGTCCATGAACTAAGACTGAGTTTTACAATTTTAAATGCTTGAAAAGAAATTTCCAAAGAATAAATTTTATGATACATGAAAACTATGTGAAATTCAAGTTTCAGTTCCATAAATATAGCTTTATTGGAACACAGCCATGCTTATTCACTTATGTATGCTCGATGGTTGCTTTCATGCTACAAAAGCAGAGCTGAATAGTTGTTACAGAGACCTTATGGCTCACAAGACTTAGAATATTTACTTTCTGGCTTTTTTAACAGAAAAAATTTGCTGACCCAAGCTTTATGAAAGTGATCTTAAGGGCCACTCATCTCTACCAAGAATCTGTTCAGCCTCTTTTCCATTTGTTTACTTGTTTCTTCATTTATTTTACCATCAAAAATTTACTGAGTTCCTCAATATCAAGCATTGTGCTGGGCACTGGGGTTAGTTAGAAGGGCAAAAACATTAGAGAATTACTAGAAGCACAACGGAAAGAGGAAAGAAGGAGAATATTACAGGAAGAAGGAACGTGTGAAGGCATGGGGTGATGAAATAATGATAATGACCACCCTGTAGTGAACAATTAATATAATCATTTCGAGTTTACATGCAACAAGAGGCAAGCGTTGTGCTAAGCCCTTTAAATGATTACATCATTAAATGCTCAAAGCAACCCTTTCAGGCCGATTAATCATAATTAATCAAATTTTATAGATGAAGAAACTGAGATTTTAACTGGTTATGTAACTCATCCAAGGCACATAGCTAAACAGCACTGCCTTCAGGATTCAACTCGGGTCCGTCTTACTGAAAAGTCCCTCTGGCTACTGGGTAGGTGCTTTCATAAGCATTGTAATTACACAGCATCTAACAATATATGTATTATTATTATTATTTTTTTTTTAAATGAGTGCACCTTTTTTTAATAATTAATATGCCTTTTATTTATTTTTTAAAATAATTAATTAATTTATTTTTGGCTGTGTTGGGTCTTTGTTTCTGTGCGAGGGCTTTCTCTAGTTGCGGCAAGCGGGGGCCACTCTTCATCACGGTGCGCGGGCCTCTCACTATCGCGGCCTCTCTTGTTGCGGAGCACAGGCTCCAGACGCACAAGCTCAGTAGTTGTGGCTCACGGGCCCAGTTGCTCCGTGGCATGTGGGATCCTCCCAGACCAGGGCTCGAACCCGTGTCCCCTGCATTAGCAGGCAGATTCTCAACCACTGCGCCACCAGGGAAGCCCTATTATTTTTAAAATAGTATGCTAGTGGTCAAGTGTGATTTCAGTAGGTTAATTTTTGACATCTGTTATGTTAAAAGAGATGCGGGGTTAATTTATTTTTGGATTAATTTATACTGACAGGGATATAAGGGACCTGGGATGTTCTTTCCTTCCCAGTAAAACCGTAATTATGGCAGCAGAGCGCCCCTTCTTTGCTCCACAATTACCTGTCCACATTCAGCCCCCACAGGGTAGAGAAGATGAGGCAGACCCACTGGAAATGGATTTTGGAGTATGATTTGAATCCATATCCTAATTTTTCCATCTAAATGTTTATAATGATTCTTCTTTGTTCATTATTTTTTAAATTTAATTTTTCGCACGTTCTAAATAGCTATCAATAGATGTGAAATTTCTATTCTGTTACTTGCAAGTTAGGTATTATTGAATCCAGTTTTAGGTAAGTATACAGGAAAATAAGACTCAGAGAATTATGAAAATCTGACTGATGTCACACAAAGTAGTAAGTGATAGAAAAGGGGATTTAAAATCAGGTTTGTCATCATAAAATAAATAAATAAAAATCAAAAACAAACACAAAACACTTTGTGCCCCAGTACTATAATAGCTTGTATTAAAATTTTGGAATGGTGAGTGTTTTATTGTGACTGAGTAAAAGAAAAATGGATAAGGATGGTAGAAAATGAAGCTGAAAAAGTAATGTGGGCACTCTATCATCAACTTAAATTCCAGGCTATTCTGGGGTTTACCTGGCGCAGCTTGTAATTTCAACTCTCAAAGGAAACCACCTCATTAGTGAATAGCTTTATGTGTATATCTCCATTTCTAATAAGTTTCTTTTTCTTCTTCTTTATCTTTAGAATAAGGGATATTTTCTTTAATTTAAGAGTACAGCACTACTCGCCCCTTATGCTCTCCATCAGCATTGTGGCTAACTGTTCCGTATATCCCCCTCTATCTTTAACAATGTTTAAGACGTAATTATGCCATTAATTGGAGGGGTGGGGGAAGATTATGAATCCAATCCCCCTTCTATGCCGTGAAAGGGTTTAATATATAATGCTGCTTCTAGCCATTATGTAAAGATGAGTTAAGGTGTCTCCAGAATTTGGGGCTTCCCTGGTGGTGCAGTGGTTAAGAATCCGCCTGCCAATGCACGGGACACGGGTTCAAGCCCTGGTCCGGGAAGATCCCACATGCCGCGGAGCAACTAAGCCCGTGCACCACAGCTACTGAGCCTGCGCTCTAGAGCTCACGAGCCACAGCTACTGAAGCCCGTGTGCCTAGAGCCCGTGCGCCGCAACAAGAGAAGCCACCACAATGAGAAGCCCACATACCACAATGAAGAGTAGCCCCTGCTCACCACAACTAGAGAAAGCTCACGCGCAGCAACGAAGACCCAACGCAGCCATAAAAAAAAAAAAGATGTCTCCAGAATTTGGAAGTTAAAACAGGAAGAAACAATATGAAATGGATGGGATTAGCATCTGAAGTGTGACTTATTTTAAGAGATCCATTCACCTTTGACTAATTGGAAATACCTAATTCCCATTAAGTTTTGTAAGGCAGTATCTCATGAAAATATGAGCAAACTTAAAAAAATATTTTGTGACTCTGCCAAGTTCATTGCAAACTTCCCAAAGAAGAAAGTTCAATCAAAGACACACTGTCAATGTGGAAAAGGAAAGATTAAAGCACAGATTTAGGAAGGATTAATTTATTTCTGTTCAGAATAGACATAGAATTCTTAGAAAAATGCATTATTTTCAGCAGAGCTATATCCTTAGTTGTGTGGAAAGATATTTTTAAATTTCAAATTTCACCATGCTATAAACTAAATATTCCTCAAGACTATCTTCCTTCATTTGCTCGGGGTCCCAGCTGACCAGTGAAGTTTTCGAAGATTAATTCCATTTTCACAGTACATTGATTACAAGAGAGAGTGGACATCAGTGTTGAAGTGGCTGAAAATAGATAAACGTGCATCCTAGTTTAACTCTAGTAGCTCATTAGAGTTAGCCTGTCTTACTGAGTTCACTCGGTGCTGTGCTCCCTGAAAAGCATTTCGTTTTCAGACCAGCCCCTCGTCTGTGATGAGAAAGGAACATCCAGCCTGTAAGGGTGGAAGGCCCTGGCTGGATTGACAAGGAGATATTCCCTCCTTGACAACTTTGTGATCTCAAGCGTATACTTTTACGGTATTTTGCTTTCTTGTCCATGTAGGTATTTTGTGTAACCATGTTTAAACATTGACAACCCTGCTGGCCAATTTATTTCTTAAAAGGCCCATACTCTAAATTCACTGAAGAATATTAAAAAAAAAAAAAAAAAGGAACCTACCAATTAGTGCTTGTGGCACACTACTGATGAAAACTTTAGCAGATAAATTGGTCTATGTTCCATTTGACTGTGACCTTAGAGACAACAGAATCATATCTTAACGATAAAGAGAGAGCTAGAAAGAAAGTAAAAATAATCAACTTTCATATTGAATTTTCCGCTGAGGTGAAACCAAGAGGTTAGAAGAGTTTTAGTAGTGTTGCTTACATCAGCAGATCAGCTGTTTAGACAAAAATAACGCGTAATTCCATTTGTCTATTAAGATTTGGCACCACTCCAAAGTTCAGTTCTTTAGATTATTCCATTTTGAACTGTCCACGTAAACTTGTTTCTAATGACAGATGACCCCCCAAATCTCCCATACAGCCTTATAGGATGCGATTTTAGTCCGAGTTGAGATGCTCACATCAGTAAGAGCTACTAGTATACTTCATCAGTATTGTTAATGAGCTGACTATTGGCCTCTCTCTGGTGTGACATCCTGGCATCCTTGATCTTTTACAGAAAGGAATTAGTGCTGGCATTCAGTGGAAAGCTCCAAGTGGGCTTAATTGGAATTTTTCAGGGTAAGATAGAATGTTCAATTTTTAGCTTAATGATGATGCTGGGACTATAAATATACCAGATTTGAGTTCAGTTAAGGTAATTTTTGCCCAGATTTTTGCCCAAAAATGAAAGTGCAGTTTGGCTATTCCAGCATCTACTAAGTACAATTATTGAGAACACTAACCTGGAGGAAATAGATTCATTCTTTAAATTTGTTCTTTAAATTTTAACGTGCCTCATGGGTTTGCTTCTCTTATTTTCACCCACTGGGGGGCGGGGAGGGGGGGATGTATCCAAGACACTCCAAACAATAATTTCAACTATTCTTTCCTTTATAGGGAATATAGTGTTAAAAAGTAGATCTAAAAATATATCTCAAAAAAAAAGATAGCTCTTAAGAAAGTATCCTCTCTCTTTTATAAACAATGAAGTAAAAAACATGAGAGAAGTATATTGTTGTGTGCTATTTGTTGAACTGAAGGAGTAGTCAGGATGTAGAAAAGAAAACAAATGGATTACCCTAAAAGTTTGACCGTTTTGGCCAGGTTGATTATTTCCAGGTTAATTACTGATCAATCAATTGGTCACACAAAAAATTTCCATCTAATTGTCAAACCATCCCCAGTATCTGGACGACAAGATGGTTAGTCTAATCACTTTGATTCTTAGAATGATTGAATGAGGTTGAGTTTATGATAAGCCCTGGACTGTGGCAATGACTGTAGAATACATACATGGCAGTTTTAGTTCCTCTATGAAATACAAAATAATACCCATTTCTGAAATATCAATTTGACAGAGTTGTTAGTTTAACAAAGTGAAAGTATACATTGTCAAGGAAATTTGAATTTGTTTAAAATTTGATGATTGTAGTGTCTTTCATGCCAGAGGATTAATGTGTGAAGAGGATATGGTTCCTCATGCTAGTTCTCCTCCATGGACCAAACTGAGTCTTCTCAGGTGCTTTTTGTTATATGGCTCAACCCACTATAAACATGCTATATCATGAACTGTCTCCTGAGTCCTTTTAATTGCTATATACACATATACATACATGTATATATATTTTCCTCCAAATATTAAATTTGGTAACAGAAACTTATCATACCTCTTTTTTTCAATGAAGTATATATATGTGTAAGTATAGGAAGTAAGTCTGGGAAGCTAAATTATTACTTCTTCTAGACTGCATTCAAGAACTTAATTTTTCCAAACATTTTCATCTATTTTATTATTTTCCTGATGTTATGAAAGATTTTATCTACTGAATCAATTGCGTTTACTAAGTAATGTAAATAATAGTTTTCTATTTACCATGTATGTTTAATTTTGTATTATTTCATTTAATCCATACAACAATCTCAGAAGGTAAATATCACTACTGTTTTCATTTTATAAAGCAGAAAATGAAGGTTAATTAATTTGTCCAACATTGTGCAACTGTTAAGTGGCTGAAGCAGTGAGTGTTTTTCTTTCTCAGTTAGTCGAAACATATGTATAGTTAACTGTTCGCATACAGGAGTAAGACACATTTAGATTTGAATTCTCATTCTATCACTTACTGGCTATGCAACCTTGGGCAAGATACTTAATTTACTTTTCTAACCCTTGGTGAATTCATTTCTAAAAGGGGATAATAATAGTATCACCCCCTGGGATGTATTCATGAGGTTTAAATGGGATAATGCATGCGATTTTTTTAGTGCCATGCCTGGAAAATTTTAAATTCTCAAAATGTGTTTATATTATTACAGGTATCAATTAGTAGACATTTAGCTCAGGGAACGTACCTGATGTTTTGAATTGGATTGTGCATTTTTAACATGGGTCTGTGTATGTGAACCTTAGCTTTTTGACATACAAACCATAATCTTAGAACTCCTGGAATCTTGAGAGCCAGGCTGGAACCTTTTTCTAAGAGCATCGTTTATCAGTTATCTTTTATTTCATGGCCTCTTAAATATTACTAAACTAACTTCAGAACAGGCAAGAATAAGTGAGCTAATGATGGAGTAATAGCAGAGTGTGCTGCTGAAAAGATGCCCACATAGGTAAACATTTAAAAATCTCACTTTTATACTTTTAACCTATGTCTAGTATGAATTATGAGTAGAAATCCTTGAGATGTTTCAGATTAAATGATAGATTCAAAAGTACAGGCAATGGCATTCGTTTGCTAAGTCTGATATGACAAAGTGCCACCGAATGAGTGACAAACAACAGGAATTTATTTTCTCACAATTCTGAACGCTGGGCATCTGAGGTCAAGGGGCTGACAGGGTAGTGGGGAAGAATCTGTTCCATGCCTCTCCCCTAGTTTTTGGTGGTTTTTTGGCCATTTTGGCATTTTTTTGGTTTGTAGAAGCATCACTTCAATCTCTGCCTTTATCTTCACATAGCATTTTTTCTGTGTATTCTCTGCATCCAAATTTCCCCTTTTTATAAGCACACCATTCATATTGAATTAGGGCCCCACCCTATTCTCGTATGACCTCATTTTACTTTAATTATATCTACAATGACCCTCTTCCCACATAAGGTCACATTCTAAGGTACTGGGGGATAGGTCTTCAACATATAAATATTGGGGGAACATAGTTCAATCCATAACAGCAGTCATCACAGAAGGATATGATAAGTAAATTTAAAAAAGAAAAAGTTAATGTAACAGGAAGAATCATAGTTTTGTACTTATCTAAGTTAAAAGTTGCTTTCAGAAAAAAGAAAGTAATGCTTTTTTTTTTGGGTGCATTGGGTCTTCGTTGCTGTCCGCGGGCTTTCTCTAGTTGTGGCGAGCAGGGGCTACTCTTCATTGCAGTGCACGGGATTCTCATTGTGGTGGCTTCTCTTGTTGTGGAGCACGGGTTCTAGGCACGCGGGCTTCAGTAGTTGTGGCGTGCGGGCTCTAGAGCGCAGGCTCAGTAGCTGTGGCACACGGGCTTAGTTGCTCCGCAGCATGTGGGATCTTCCCAGATCAGGGCTCGAACCCGTGTCCCCTGCTTTGGCAGGTGGATTCTTAACCACTGCACCACCACAAACTAATGTTTAAATGGCAAGAATGCATCTGGAAAGGATCTGAGGGGTTTAATTAACCACAACTTTAAAAATAAAAAAGCTGACAGATTGATGTGATTACTAAAAAGTATTAAAGCAAATAGAATCTGCATTATAAGAATTACAGTGTCTAGAGTAAGGAAAAATGATAATCACCAATAAAATGTGATCCAGAAGAAACAAATAATGCTAATTGATGACAGTTAGATAAACTTAAAGAATATTCTAATACATTTTTCTGTTCAATTGTAGAACAAGTACAGAATTCCTCTTCAATGGAAGCATTTAAGCAGAGATAGGTAGCCATCTGTCAGAAACCAGAAGAGGAATTTGGAAAAGTTTCCTAAGAGAGCTAACACATCTGCTCCTTTGTTAATAGGGATTAAATGGCACCTGTAGGTCTTGACTTCCTTAGGGCTCCCTGGCTTTACTGTACATTTGCAAGCCTGTCTGTTTCTCCCTTCTTCCTCTCTCAAGTGCAAGAAGTAAAACACACCAATCATGTCTTTGGATCATCCACCGAGTGTATTTAAAATGGTATATTGCTATCTTTTGGACCCTTAAGCTTTTGAAAACTGCCACACACTTGATTTGATAGGCTTCTATATTGCAAAATGATGACCACCATAGCGTTGGCTAACACCTCTATCATGTCACTTAATTATCATTTCTTATCAGATCTAGTCTCTCAACAACTTTCAGGTGTATAATATGGTATTGTTAACTGTAATCACAGTGCTGTACATTAGATCTCCAGGACTTATTCATCTGCAAGTTTTTACTCTTTGACCAATATCTCCCCAAACCCCCCACTCCTGAGGCACTTTACTTTGAGGCCAGGAATTAAAGAACAGGTCTTTAGTCTCTGGTAAAAATGACGAAAGCAGAGTGAGACTTAGGCTGGTAAGAATTTGTACCATAAAGTTTATACAAGTTGAGATTGAGACAAGGGACTAGTTTTTGTAAATAGGAGGGTATCTTAGTCCATTCAGGCTGCTATAACAAAAGCAGTAGGTGCTTAAACAACAAGCATTTATTTCTCACAGTTATGGAGGATGGGAAGTACAAGATTGTGGTGCTGGCAGATTAGGTATCTGATGAGAACCTTCTTCCTAGACTGCTGTCTTTTTGCTGAAACTTCACATGGCAGAAGGGGGCAAAGGAGCTTTCTCAGGCTGCTTTCATAAGGGCACTAATCCCAGGCCCCACCTCCTAATAACATTACACTGGGTGGTAAGTTTCAATAAATGAATCTGGCAGGGAGGGGGAGGAGGGAACAGAATTGCAGTCCATAACAGAGGGTCATTTAAGGAAATAAACTAGATTCCATTTGGTACAGTTTCGTCATGAAATTAGGAAAATTTATTGTTGTCTGTTGAAGGAGCAGAATAAATCTTTCCTAAATTGTGTCACTTGAACTGCTTTAATTTCTCTGATACCAGGGGCAAGATTGTCCTAGAGTCTTGAGGGAAGCTGAGCCTATTAAAGGAGACTAAGTAATTATCTATTATGGAGGAGAGTGTAAATAAGGCAAGGGCACAAAACCCAAGGTCCTCATAAACGCCTGTGAAAACTTGACTGCCCTATGTTATCCTACAAGTTGACTTGAGAACTTAATGAAAATAAAAGAGAGTCACTCAAATACCTTTGAGCAAAGACGAGTGAACTCTACACTTAAACCCATGAAGGGATTCAGGTTTATAGTGAGCTACAAAGTGGACAGTGGGTGAGCCAGAATAAAGCCAAGTGATCCATAGGTTGACAGGTGTGGATGCCAAGAAGGTCTTTAATCGATTATAATATCCATGTGTTTCCTAATCTCTCCAGTAGTCTATATTTTCAGACAAAAGTGCCTGTAAGAAGTTCATGGGTGCACTTAGTTATTTTGTTTTATAAGGAGAGATGCCTTTGGCACTAGAGATAGTTTAACTTGTTGATTTGCAAAGCATAATGTTGTCAACAGTCCATATCTCTACAGAAATGCTTAGAAAAGATTAGAAACAAAACGTCTTCCAAATATACCAAATTTGCTTCAATACTTCATTCAACCCAAAGAATGGAGTGAAGCCCACTTTGGACAAAACTGAAGGGCACCTTACACCTGCTTTTCTCCCCCTTTCGGATACCTTCTCCTACGCATTTGGTAAGCAAAGCTGAGGGCCTGGACAAACTCTCTAGAGCTTCAGATTTATGCCTGTAACATCTCCCTATCAAACTGCATCATTTTATGTTTTTTTCCCAACCTGAAAAAAAAAAAGATTTTCTTCTTCAGGCCACAGGGTGAGGTCTTTCTGGTTATCCTTTCCTTTCAACACATAGGCAACTGTCTATTTTATTTATGCGTTGTTTGCTATGTATTTTCTAAAGTTGCAAGGAGATGAAATTGAACTTACTTTTTATACTACTTTTGCTGAAATACTATATTTATTTATGTAGGTGAATAGAGATTATTGACCTATTGATGCCTCAGGATAAAATGGGCATATATACCTGATTATATGGTTCTTTGAAATTTTTACAGAAAAAAACACCCAAATACTTCTTTTCAAAGTTAAATATTAGGCTTCTAGAAACAACTGTACAACTTTGTTTATGTGTACCTCTTTAAAACTTTCTACAGGTAATATTTTATTTAATAACACTAGCAAGATTTTTTAGCAGAAATATTTGAGAACAACAAAAAATACAATGGCAATTTGATTTTGAGGCACTTAATATTTATATGGAGAAGTAGGAAGAATTTTTCTATTTTATGATACAGAATTCAATTTAAGGAAGGTAATAAATTTGGAATTCATAGTCAGGAACAAGACTGACAAAAATATATTGTACAGCTCAGTTCTGACTTACCAAATGTTAATTTTATGTTGCTCCTTCCTCTGATTTTTATTCTCTTTAAAATAATTTCTATCAAGGCATTATATTCACAATTTAATATATGCCTGTTTATTATGTAACACTATTCTGTATACTCATCTTTCACCTATACATCCAACAGAACCTACTATCCTATATTTATTAAGAACCTACTATTACACACCACTGTGTCAATAACTGTGAGGCATTGAACAGGTCTGACATGTGATTCTGCCAAGTGAGGCACTACATAAAAGATTGTAGTGCTCTAAGGTACAAGATGATTGGTGGCCCTCATCCAGTCTAGGAGACAGGCTTCCTGGAAGAAATGACATTGATACTGAGAAAATGAGGGATGAAAGGGAAATAGTAAAAAAAAATATGTTTTGGGGTGGGATTGGAAGAAAGCATTTCAGTCAGACAGAATAGCATAGGCAAAGAAAGATCTAGAGCCTTGCAGATATGTTAGGCTTCCAGCCTTTAGCTTGGGGAAAAAATGGAAGCCATTGAAACCTTTTATAATATAAGTGACATACCAGGCTGTTGTGTATTGTACGTGTGATTGTACACATGATGCAATGAATAAGATTACCACTTTTTTAATTGAAATATAATTGACATACAATATTATATTAGTTTTAAGTGTACATCATAGTGGTTTGATATTTATATACATTTCTAAATCATCACCATGATGTCTAGTTACCAACTGCCACCATACAAAGTTGTTACAATATTATTGACTATATTTCCTATGCTAGAAGAGAACCACATTTAAGTTAGTGCTAGTCACACTGTAGACAGCCTGTATGTATATATTTATTTATATTTATTATGGTGATTTTCTGGTAGACAGTGATAAAATGTTCTTACAAAATAAATGTCTTATGACAGTGTTTTGACAGATGGAAGTAAACTGTCTTGAGAAAAGTGCCCTTTAAAGATTCACACAAAGGCAATGCATTCTGGTTAGCAGCAGGCTCTGGATGTACCTGTTTGCATTTTAAAATACCCCTCTGTAGTGAACATTTGGAGAACCAATAGGAGGAAGACTAAAATAAATAGTAAATAGAAATCGACAGCCCTTGATATTTGAAAACTGTAGATTGGAGACTCCCAGATTACTGACACTTAATTTATCAACTTCACTTGTGATTTTAATAGAAATTTATCATCTAGCTTCCAGACTTTCAGCTTCTATTGATATTTCCCAACCCTTGACTTCTTTATTCGTAGTTGAAATACATCTCTTAGTATTCTGCTTCAGTCAGGTTTGACTTTTTTTTTTTTTTGCCTGCCAAAACTGCTGTGGTTGGTGTCTGTTATGATCCTGAGTTCCCATTTGACCATCTTGTTTTTCACATTTCTCCAGCTGCTGAATAGCTAGGTTTCTGCTGTTACATCCTCTCCCTCCCTTGTGCTCCTAGACGCTTAAGCTCCTGATTTTCCTTGGAATTCATTTAGTACTTTCTTCTCAGTTATCATAAACTCTTCAGTTCCTTTTGAATTTTTTTCTGTTTTCTGATTAGAGTTTCTCTGCCTTCTAACTTGGTACTGGCTGAAAATATCATTAACCTGCTGCTGTTTTCTATCTTTATCATTACTAACAATGTTGGCTATTTGGTGACTTGATACCCACCCTGAGGAGCATGGCAGCCCCTTTGGCCCCCAGTCACCACCATCACCACCACCACCACCACCACCACCACCACCACCACCACACACACACACACACACACACACATGCATGCACGCACGCACCAGCTCCCAGGCTTCGCAACTGGAAACTCTACTCCTCTTTAGGCCTTTGTAAAAATTGTTTATCATAAGTGCTGATGGTGACCCAGTTCTGACTAATTAGGTTTTATTTCAAAAAAGAAACATCTTATGTACATTCAAATGTCACATATGAATTCCTTCCTTAATAAGCTATGTAATTGAGCAAAAAGTTACTTTGTCTAAAATGTTTAAAGCCTACACATTTTACTCTGTTTCTTTTGCAGTCAGTTGAATATAACCATTTCTCTGTATAATAATTTCTAATTAATCAGAAATTATAAAATTGGAGCTCTTATTTGATTTGTTTGAAGATTCTACTTTAATGCAAAAGAGGAAAAATGATGTCATAATAAATTCTAACCAGGGACTTATTAACGAACAGAAACTATTTACAAATTCCATTGAGGTATTTTAGAATTTTATTTTTATTTTATTCTATTTATTTATTTTGGCTGTGCTCGGTCTTAGTTGCGGCTTGTGGGATCTTTAGTTGTGGCATGTGGACTCTCAGTTGTGGCATGCATGCGGGATCTAGTTCCCCAACCAGGGATCAAACCCAGGACCCCCTGCATTGGGAGCTCGGAGTCTTACCCACCGGACCACCAGTGAAGTCCCTCCATTGAGGTATTTGATGGGGGTCATATTTGCCACCTGACATGTTGACTTCTGACGGCCAAACTATGACCTGAGGCATAGTTAGTCATTGACTGTTTTAGATTTAGTGTGTTCTTCGCTTCCTAGAAAGCACGTTAGCAATAAGGACTATGGGAGATATCTTTTAATAATAAAATTATAAATAAAACAGAGTGGGGGTCTCTGGTTAACACAGTTAGAAGACTGTTCAAAAAAGAAGAAAAAATAAAAGCATAACTAAAGTATTTCATGTAATTGAGCTTTTAACTGCACTCAATTCTCCATTCTGAACTCTCCTTTAGAAAATATTTTCTCATTACAGGTGATAACAGCTTTTTAACTTTCTTCCTCCTATTTTCTTTGATGCTACTTTTTGTACATTTAGTCGGGAAGGTATGTCAGATGATCAGATTGGGAAAAATAGAAGCAAATGACACATAAAGCAGTCTCATTTATTGTATGGCATTCTCTAAAAGGAAATATGGAGGTAGGGGAATAATTGTCTCAAATTATTTGAGGGTTATATGTAGATTTCTATTGTGAATTGCTGTCTAATTTCTATTTGCATGAATTGCTAAATCAATTGTATTTTAAATGAGTATACTTCCTAAAAAATTACTTCGCTCTGTCTCTCCTTTCAGTTAAGATATTTGTATAATGGAGACCTCTGCATATATTGGTTTGTAAGAAAATGTTATCATGTTGAGGCATTGATTAGAATTCATCAAGAATTCTAGAATCAATGGTTCCTAGAAAGCAGAAACAAGCTTGTTACAGAGAAGCTTCAGAGATAAACGGAAATCCAGGGTCAGGACTTTCAGGAAGAGTGTTAGGAAAGCTAGTTTAGAAGCCAGCTGAGAGATGAGGAGCAGGAGGGACAAAGGGACATCACCAGCAGGTGGAAGGACATAGTAAGGTAGGCAGAAAATATCCAGGCCAATAGCAAGGTCTTTTGAAGGTTTAAGAGCAGAGACATGTAACCAAAGACCAGGTGTGAAAAATCAAAATCACTGAAAGGTATTTAAGAAAGAGATTTTGTAAAGTTCTTTAGAAAATTTTGTTGAGTACTTCTCGTTGGGGAGTTCATCAATGAGCTTCAAGAGATTTTGTGAACCTACTAAATAGGCATGCAGAATGGCGTGTGTGTATGTGGGCGGGAGTGGGGGGTGGGAGGAAGGGAACTTTTTTTTTTCTGGGTAGAAATTATATCACTTTCATTAGATTTTTAAAGGCGTCTCTGACCTCCCAAACAGCTAAAACCACAGTGTTTTAAAGGATCTCTGAGAAGCCAAGGCTATGAGTTTTCATTGAATTATGATACCTGGGAGAGAAATAATGTGTAAGAAAGGAATATGTACAATCATACATTGATGAAGACCAATACCAGCCTCAACTGAAGACATTTAACTGTCAGTCAGACAAATGTGACACCGATTTTCTATGTATGGTGAAAATGTATATTCTGCTCACAGTTAATCTACATTTCTGAACACTTCTGCATTCTATAGAAGGCAATTAAATTAGAGAAAATTATCTAAATGTTGGAAGAGAGATTGGGTACCATAAAATATTATGTGCTAAACAAATACTTCCATTAAGAAATACAAGAAGGTATTTCAGTCAACTTATTTAGAAATAAAGCAGCAGACAAAACTCCAATGCAACCAACTGCTGTTAGGTGATTGAACGAAATGTCTTATACTAGGGAATACTGTTAAATTTACAAATTCCCATTATAAGGAGACATTTAATATTTCTATTTTATAGATTTAGTTCGTTTAACAGCACTGCAAAATGTCCATCTTTCTTAAAACATCAGCTAAATTTTCCTCCAAAGTAATACATTCAAATTGAGGTTTCAGCAAAATTGACATATTTGACATATAATTAATCCTCATACCTAATTATGTTACTAGATTTTTTCACTGGAAATTGGCCCAGTATATGTGGAAGTTATTTCTAAGACATGCATTATATATTTTTTAAGTCATTAAACGTTGCTTCAAGTTATTAAAGTAGTTAACAATATCAGAAACAATAGATTAAATTAAATATTTTGTGTTTACAGAAAAAATCAAAAAGAAAAGTAAAAATGTGCACAGAAGACATTTAATTGTACATGTAACCATTATTTTACAATCGAAACTCAGATTTGTAGATGCCAAGCTGAATATGTGGGTTGGGTATATATATTATTATGATGGTACTCTAATGGTTTAAAAGAGGGATTCTTTTTTTTCACAAAGGGTAACTTCACATCTGTAACATAACTGGCCTGAATTGGAATTACACTAGGAAGATGGCAAAACACAAAACAATTTAGACTAATTTTTAAATTATTGTAAAGGCCCATGAGGTTAGATAAAATAAACATTTCCAATTAGAACACAGTGATGATTTAAGTTTTTTTATTCCCTGTCTTTCCCATTGTGTCCCACTAAGGTATATAGCTTTCCAACTATTTGGAAATAAGTAGAAATAATAGTGAATAGATTTTTATTTAAATGCCAGCAAAATTCTTTTATTATTATTTTAGTCTAAAGTTCTATCACACCAAGATTTAAACGAAGGGAAAATTGAAAAAGAAAAGAAAGATAATTGATGTAAATAGCAGAGAAGAGTAGAAAACAAGAAGACTGCTTTAGGCTACTAATTAAAAGAGACAAGATAATTTGCAACGGGTGTGGATTCAAGAATAAAGTGAAAAGAATACGATAAATTATTCTTGATGGAAATTAAGACTGCTTTTAGTAGTAATTCTTATATTAGAGTGTAAGTATGACTCTAATTAAAATAGTACCCACAGTTGTCAAGTAGAAATATGCCTGTGAAATTAGCATATTAACAAGACTCATCTTTTTCCCAAAATGTACTTGTAGCATTATTCTCGGAACAGTCTAACACATTTAATAGTATTTGAATCCTATTAGAAACAGTGTATCTCATTCCAAAGGATACTTAAAGCCTTATCACAAGAGCATATGATTTCCATAAGACTAGATAAAAAACTTTTCTTATTGTTACTGATGTTGGTTACCTCAGTTTCAAGCACATGCAATTTACTGCCCCATGCAGTGCTGTTGGTGTTTTTTCCCAATTTAAAGGAAAAGGCTATGGTAGGCAGCTGAAGTGAAGAATATGATGGTTGTTTGTGCTATCAGATACTGGAGAGATGTACTTGCAGGAAGAAAAGAACTAACATTTTTAATCTCAGTATTATCTTTGTTATCTTCTGAAATAACTCATAAAATCCCTGTGAAGTCACTGTTATTATTTCTACCATTTTACAAATGAGAAAACTGAGGCTCAGAAAGGCTATCTATGTATGTAACATTTCCAAGTTGGCATAATTGGTACATGGCAAAAATAGCAAACATAATTTGAACAGCAAACTTGGCAAACTACAGAAACAATTGCAAGAATGTTTTGGCTTTCTCTCAGATATTAGAATAATTAATCTTGAGTGAAATATTAAACAGCTAAATATTTAACTTCATGAATCACTTAAAGACACTATAGTAATTAATTTGGGTAAGAATTTGATAATTTTAAAATTATATTTTCCTATTATATATGTTATAGGAAATAATTAGAGCAAATGTAAAAACAAACAGAGAAGAAAAACACAATATTCAAAGAATCCAAAGAAAGCCTCTCAATATTTTTTTTTGTTAGATTTTTTGATAGATTTAGTCAAATTGCTTTTTTAAAAGCTTAGCCAACCTATGATAAATAGATATACATTAAAATGTCTGTATTGCCTTAGACTGGGGATGTATTCACATTAAAAGTAATATTTCATTTGCATTTCTTTGATCACTAGTGACATTGAGTATTTCACAAGTTTGTTAGTCTGTTTCAGTTCATCTTTTGAATTATCTGATGTGTTTTTTTGTTTATGTTCCCTAAACTCACAATTTGGCAAGTTGTCCAGTTGGTTAGATGCTTGGGATTCAACCTACAAGTGCATTTGAATTCACCAACTTCTTAGGCGTGACCACTTCTTAAGCCGCGCTCAGTGGTCCTCTTTTTTCCCGTATATAATACAATTAAATTGTCAATGTTTGTCTATTATGTGTCTGGTCCCATGCTAAGTGTGAGAGTTTAAAGGTAAATAAGTCTGAGTCTCAGCTGATGACATATATCTTAAAGCAGCAGGAGGACGCAGATTCTTAAAGAGACAACTATCATCATGTCTATATAAATATCCCCTGAAGGCAGGTGTGAAACAGTTAATCAGGGAATCCTCATAGAGGTACTTTCTATTTGCTTTCTTTTTCTTTTTCTCCCATTAATGCTGCCAGGAGAGAATATTGAAAGAAAACGTAGGAAATAACAGAGTTCAGGCTTCTCAGTCAGTGATAAATTTTTTGTATGATGTTTAGTATAGGCAAACAAATATTCCATTTAGGTCGGCAGGTGGCATTTACAGAAATGCAGAAGATTATACTTCTGCGCTTGTTAAAAGTTGTGCAGTTACCAGTGAAGACAGAAGTAGTCAGGGCTGTTTATCTTATAATTAAAACAATCATTTCTTTTGCCCAAATCTGAATTTCCAACTGCAGACAGACAGAAGGAGTCTGTGATTGCCCTATGAGCCCTCCAGCTAAGAAGCGAGTGATCCCTCCCTCAACAGATATGCTTTAGAGTGGGGATCCATCTAGCACAGGATGCAAGTAAAGATCAGTGGTAACAGAGACTAGAACGATGGTGGAAAGTGAAGATTTAGAGTGAACTCTCACAAATAGATATTTTATATAGCTAAGGAGTGACTGGTGGTTAATGCCAAAACAATAATTTATATAATCTCTCTTTCTCTTCAGCACATATATATGAAAAGAACTTTAGAAAACATTAGAAAAGTTCATTAGAAAGAACATATTCAGCATTAACGTAGTTACAGAAAAATTCCTGGACAGGGCAGACACTTTAAGACGTTTGCTCTTAAAACTGGTTCTGCAATGTGCATACCAGAATCCCAGAACGGTATGTGAACAAGGCTCATTCTTTCTTCTGTTTTTTCTTTATTCCTTTTTAAATAGTGGTAACATATATATAACATAAAACTTATTATTTTAACCATTCAAGGATGTATGAATTCAGTGGCGTTACTCACTCTTTGAGTGTGTCAGTTTGACATATTATACTTTTAAAAAGACACACATAAATTGTTATAAGAATATATAGAGAGAGCCATTATTTCTGCTTAAGGAGATCAAGGAAAGCTGCTGAGATGATATGACATCGAATTGGGCTTTACAGGATAAGCAGGAGTTTTCCAGACAAACAAGGCAGGAAGAAATGACGTTCTAAACAGTTGGAAGAGCGTGAGCAGTGGTGTAATCATAAAAATGCATGACACGTTTTCAGGGGCAGCGAATAATCGGTCTGAGCAGACAAGAGCTTAGACTATTACTGAATTAATAGGAAAAAGAGGTTTCACTTTAATCTTTTATTTTTGAGGCTCTAACCTATGAGATAAGAGGTGTGGGATCTATTTCTTGCTTTACCCTCTTAACCTCTCCTGAACTCAGTATCTACACATACAAAATGAGAGGAGTTGGATTAAATCAGTGGTTAGCAAACATTTTATGCAAAGATTCAGGGAGTAAATATTTTCAGCTCTGCACACCATACAAGCTTTGTGTTTGTTGCCACTACTCGACTCAGTCTTTACAGTGCAAAAGCAGCCACACATCATCTGCAAACAAATGGACAAGGCTCAGTTTTACCTGCAGGCTGCACTTGGTCAACCCCAGATAAGATAATGTCTAAAACGCCCTCCTGCATTAACACTTAACAGTTCTGTTGTTCTATCTCTATTTTCCAAGTTCTGTTGTTTCAGGTAATTTTAATCACAGAGAAGCATATTTATGGATCAGGGCATTTTGGATCAGGGGCGGAACTGAATATCATTCCTCAGTTGCTGCGAACAATCGATGTGAATAGAAAGGTCTGAATCCCAAACTCTTATACAGGAAGACAGAAACAAGAGTCACCAAGTAGCTAAAGCCAATGCTTATGTAGAGGAATAAAGTAAAACAGAATATGCCACCCAAAATATGTCTTTGGCATATTGATTATTTTGAGTTAAAATTACTTAAGAAATAGCCGGTGCAAGAAAGTCACTCTGACCTTCCTTTGTCCCCCGTGAAAGCTAAAAATAAATCTCCCATGTGGAAGATAGTTTCCCTGTACCAGGAGAGTAGAGATCCTTACCACCAGAGTCAGGGAGTTTAGTGCCAAGAAGGCTATATACACAAACCATGTTTCTTCTTCACTAGTTTACTATCCCAAGCCCAAACCCTTTTGTCTTGTCAATTCTTCACAAATTTATTGTTTCCTTGTCTAAAAGGCACAAAAGCTGCCTGCTTTGGTCACTCCTTTGAGTCTCATATTTTATATGGGGCTCCTAGACATATGAAATTAAATTTTTCTCCTGTTAATCTGTATTATGTAAATTATCGGGTTAGTCAAAGAACGTGGAAGGGAAAAAGGGAAAAGTTTTCTGCCCCTACCGGAATATGACTAATCTTTTTCTGGGAAAATCTAGATAATATAAAATATAAGTTAATAATAATTTAACCTTGATTATAGCTATAGGGTTTATTTTAATGGTAGATGTGTTCTCAGTTATTTTGGTCTTGTATAGATCAGCAGCAAGGGAATGCAACTCTCTGATGTACTATTCCATTTAGTGTCTTTATTAAGCCAAACTTAAACAGGTGTTTGAGTAGTGCATAACTAATGAGATTTATCAAGAAAAAATAAAATTATTAATATTTCCAGTCCAGTATAACCTAAAGTAGCCCTGGAGGTGGAATAAAGACAGTGAACCCAGTTCTTATCCTAATAATTCTTTGGAGGCAGAAACTCATTAAAATAGTTTTGCTTTAATAATCTTTGTGTGTCTTTCTATAGAGTGAACACATATTGAAGAGTTGCATGGAAGCAATTGAGGGAGGGAGGAAAGTTCTGGACTGATGAAAAACCTTGGCATATCAGTAAATAGTATCAAAACAAAGAAAATGTCATTTTAAGAACTAGTTTCTTCAGCTTCTGAATGCAGATTATAAGATACATTGGTCTCAGTTTGCCTCACAAGAGTGTTTTAAAGAAAGATGCAATAATATTTGAAAACAAAACACATTTTTGTATTTTAAATTACATGTCACTTTTTATCCCATGTTTTGTGAGAATAAAAATTCAGTGTATGGAGACAGAAGTTCAAGGTCAGAATTGAGAATAAGGATGCACTAGAAGGTCAATATAAAGAGCTACAGTTTCACTATTTTCTTCTATCAGAAACAGAGTTTAAATTGGGCACATGGCCTCCCAACTAGAGACCACATTCGTCTCTGTCCCTTGCAGCAAGGTTCACTCAATGAATAAATATAAGTAACTGTGCCATGTCCACTCTTCCTGCCAGCTGGCAACCCTGATGGCCAACAAGCTTAGTTTAAGCTTGTTTAAGTTGGCGATGCTGCCCCTGGCAGCTAGAGTCCCTGGATGACTTCACAGGGTAGAGCTGCTCTATCATCCTGAACTTATTAGACCAAAAATCAGTAGACTTTTCCTGTTAAAAGTCAGAGAGTAGATATTTCAGGCTTCATGCGTCATTCAGTCTCTGTTACAACTACTCAGCACTTCCATAGACATACATAAATGCAGGAACATGGCTGTGTTCCAATAAAACTTTATTTGTGAACACTGACATCTGAAGTTCATATAATTTTCAGGTATCACAAAGTACCAGTATTCTTTTTATTTTTTCCAATATTTTAAAAATATAAAAATCATTTTAGCTTGCAGATCATACAAAAACAGGCAGTGGGCCAGGTTTGGCCCATGGGCTCTAGTTCATCAGATTCTGGACTAGATACTTTTGGGAGAAAGAAATAAACTTCATTTTTTAAAAGTCATTCTATTTTGAGCCTTTTGGTTATTAAAAGAGCTTAGCCTAGACTCTAGCTTTTACACTATTACTGTGTTGCATTGCTATCCATTCATTCAGAAGTATCTTCTCTTCTCTCCACTTGCACTAGGACACAGAGAAGATGAGCTGCCCTATTTCTTCTTCTTTAATCTCTCCCTGCTCGTTTCCTTAACAACTGGCAGGGGATGGACCTGCCAAGACATCTTTAAAAGCATGCTAGAGATGCCTCCAGCTGTCCTTACATCACTGCAATGAGTCAGAATACTTCCTCCTTAAAGAAATATAAGTATGATTAATTCCTCACAAATGATTTTGGACAGTTAAGTAAGTCATGACCCATTGTATGGACTGAATTGTGTCCCTCCCAAAATTCGTATGTTGAAGCCCTAACCCCCAATATGATTGTACTTGAAGATAAAACCTCGAAGGAAGTAATTAAGGTTCAATGAGGTCATAAAGGTGAGGAAGAGAACCCAGAGGGCTCTCTCTGTTTCTCTGTGTGTGCACAGAGGAAAGGCCACGTGAGGACATGGCGAGAAAGGCCCCTTCTATGAGCCAGAAAGAAAGGCCCTACCAGAACTAACCCTGATGATATCTTGATCTTGGACTTCTAGCTTTAAGAATTATAAGAAAACAATTTTTTGTTGTTTAAGCCACTCAGTCTGTGGTATTTTGTTATGGCAGCCTGAGCAGACTAATCCATCCATGGGTTATGATCATGGGTCATGATACCAATATATGGTTATGATAATAGTTCGCTAGTAAACTACGTTATTTTCGGTACCTTTTCCTCTATCCTTAAGCCCATTAGTCACACCGTGTCAATAGTTTTCTGTATGTTCTTTCCTTGGAAGAAAAGAAAATTCAATAAGAACACATACATCATTGCCCAGCTTTGACTTTCAAAATAAACTTTGAAAAGGAACAGAGAAGAAATAATAGTCTTGCAGGCTTTCAGTTGCAAGAGAAAATGGAGTTTTCTAAATCCCAAATTTCCCTTTAAACAAGAGCCATATTCAGGAAGTCTAAAAATATCAGTTTCTGGGCTTCCCTGGTGGCGCAGTGGTTGAGAATCTGCCTGCCAATGCAGGGGACACGGGTTCGAGCCCTGGTCTGGGAGGATCCCACATGCCGCGGAGCAGCTACGCCCGTGAGCCACAAGTACTGAGCCTGCGCGTCTGGAGCCTGTGCTCCGCAACAAGAGAGGCCCGCGCACCGTGATGAGGAGTGGCCCCCGCTCGCCGCAACTGGAGAAAGCCCTTGCACAGAAACGAAGACCCAACACAGCCAAAAATAAATAAATTAATTTAAAAAAAAAAAAAAAATCAGTTTCTTGTTATATGTCAGAGACTATGGAAGGGTACAGGATATGATATAAGGACAGATTTCCATGACAGAACAAAGAAAATAATAGGTTTTCCTGGGTTGGGAGAGGGAACTTTGGGTGGATTTAGTGGATGTGTTAAAGGAGGAAACCTCCAACCAAGTGAGTTTAGACAGCTCAGTGGGCCAACAAGTACTGAGGCCAGAATCCCCTTCCCCAGTATGCCTGTCTTCTTATAACCCTTTTGCCCTTGGATGAATTCTAAGAAGGAGGAGGAGGGGAGTGTCTTTACGAGTGGGAAACAGTCCAGATACAAACTTAAATTTTTAATTGTGAGAAACTGAAATCTTAAATTTGTTTAAATATTTACATAAGAGGCTAAATTTTAAAGCAGAAATGACTGAATTACCTTGAAGTAGCAAGATTCAGGTCTTTTCAACATTAGCAGAAGCTAAATTGTGTGGAACCAGAGTAAATTGAGTTCAGTTATGAAAAAATTAAAATTTTATGTCTGCATGACTAAATTTTATTTATACCTTTGGTCCAGCTGCAGTTATGGCTGATATCTATTAAATAAAAAAATTCCTGTCGACATTTATTTAAACTACTTTATGAAACAGTCCTGATAAACTTATAAACAACTGCTATTCATAATAGTGACTCAGAAATGCCACAAGTTTCTGAAATTCTTTCTGAATCATAAAAAAGTCACATTGTATTCCATGAGTTTGCTATGTTAAATGAATACTTCTATACTATAATCATTATGAGTTGGTGATATGCATATCCTGCTAAGCAAGGTATTTGGTCAAATGTAATATTTTCTAACAACTACAATAATGAATCTGTTTATATATTTATATATATTTTTATATATATATATATATATATATATATATATATATATATATATATATATATATACACACACACTCCCTGATGGCTTTCAGGGGAGGGTTTTTTTTTAATTTATTTTTTATTTTTTTTTATGGCTGTGTTGGGTCTTCATTTCTGTGCGAGGGCTTCCTCTAGTTGCGGCAAGCGGGGGCCACTCTTCATCGCGGTGTGCAGGCCTCTCACTATCGCAGCCTCTCTTGTTGCGGAGCACAGGCTCCAGATGCGCAGGCTCAGTAATTGTGGCTCACGGGCCCAGCTGCTCCGCGGCATGTGGGATCTTCCCAGACCAAGGCCCGAACCCGTGTGTCCTGCATTGGCAGGCAGATTCTCAACCACTGCGCCACCAGAGAAGCCCCATGAATCTGTTTTAATGGAACATTGTTAAAATTTTTTGTACTATAATGAATCTTTTCTCATATTGGTATTCATTTTAAGAGGCTGATTGATAAATTTTGATCATGCCACTCTTCTAACACCTTCATTGGCTATCACTGCCTATCAATTTTATGAAGTCCTTGCCCATGCACACTTGACTCTCCATGACATAGCTCCAGTGACCATTCTTGCTGTATGCTGTTATTCTATTTTAATATTTACCCAGAATTGGTTATTTGTTGTCCCCCAATATCCCTATATATCCTGATTTGTTGTCATTGCTCTTACTTTCTCCCTGGAATGCCTTCCCCAACCTTTCTCAGTCTCTCTCTCTCTCTTTCTTCCCTTCTCTCTTCTTTACTATTTATTTCATCAATCTCCAATGCATCCTCTTTCTGAAGAACATTTTGATTCACTTTATTGAATATGTCTTCTTAATATCCCACAGACCCCTTTTAGACCACTACTGAGTTTTATCCTATTCTGTTTATATCTATTGTTACATTTTCTTATCTGCACCCCATATGGTAGGTACCTTGTATGTAATTATTATTTCCTATTCATTTTAATCTCTTTGCCTCATATTACTATATTGAGCATAATCTGTGATCAATCAGTGCATTTTTTTGAAGTAATCAAACAGTGACCCTTAAGGTGCTACCATGTCTTAAATTCTAAAAATCTGTTTGTTCCATGAAGGAATGCTTTGGGGGAAAAAAGAAAAATCACATGAATTTGCATGTGATTAATCACATGTAACTCTCTGTTTTCAAATTTCTTCCTAGGTAGAAAAAAAAAAAGGTGCAGCGTAGAAGCTTGAGGACTCTATAGGGCTACCCAAGGACACAGAAAATGAGGGAAAGTGATTAAAGGGAAAGCTTCTAGGGATAGAATAGATCCAGGGAAGGACGAGTTACGACTGATGGCTAAGACTGTGAGAACAGATTGTGAATAGGAGGGAGTGCTTGTATTCGGGGGGAATGAAAGAGGACATAATTTAGAATATAAACATCTCAAGGCCACAACCCACATGAAAAATGGAGGGAAGAAAATGATACTCATATCCTAAAGATACAGTGCAGAAATACAGTATGTGAAGTTAAGTAGATGCAATTAGCTTCCTTGATAAAGGAAGTTGTAATTGAACACTCTGATAGGCTGGACATATGGTGGAAACAGTGTAGAGTTCTTAAATATAAGCTACAGCTATCGCAGTGTTAGAAGTAAAGTAGATTGCTGTCCAAAATTCTGTCCAAGTAGGCTAGTTGTCAGGTTTATATATGCCTTTAGTAGCTTCTCGTTTCTTCACCTCTGGGAGAGCTAATCGAAGAGTAAATTGGTACAAGAAACTAACACTTTTTATACCATATCTTGAGAAATCACCCAAGATTTTCAGTGAACTGAACTGAACTGAAAGGAGCTACTGTAGACATGAAACAGACCACCTGGAAATCATGATGCCTAGTGATACCGCTATCAGAGGGCTATTTCTTGTGCCAGAAGAGGGCTGGGATCTTAGAGTATTCTTATAATTAGGACAGTTATCAAGTACAGAATTCAGCCTCCTCAAAAATATTCTTCATGTGGGAACTACAAGGCCATCAGTGGAGAGAACCATGAAGAGAAACTCCATTTGGCCCCTCCCTTTGGAGATGAATTCTTACTACCCACATTCCCAGATGCTTGCTTTTATCCTCGGCAAGTGAGGATTTCCCTTGGGTTTCTCCAAGAGGCTCTTCCTGGTCACTCCATATTTATTTTAAGAGTGGATTAGATAATATATGAGAATGTAATTTGCAAGTTGTAAATTAAATTTTAAAAGGCAAGTTTTAAAAAATCATCTTTCAGGCTAATGGGACTTAGAATATTTTCAGTGAGTATCAATAATCAGCTCTTCATCTTTTCTTGAGAAATAGTTTGGACAGTTGGGATAATTTTCTTTATCTATAAAACATCCATTTAGAATTGACCTCCTCATCTTAACTACATATTCCCTCTTTTCAACTTTGGACTTTGTTTTCATCCTGCACTGTCTACCATCAAATCACTAATGAATCATTTTCCTCTGTGACCGAGTTTTCAGGTTTTCTCCAGCTACTTCTACTGTTATTGTACTTCAACTTTACTAGGAGCTCTACTCTCTTTAATACGCATTTTGTCTCGTTAATTAGCCCTCTCCTCTAAGGAACAAATATTGCAAAACAACACTGTGCCCGGGAAAGGAGGAATAACTGTTGATGAAAAATGTTGTAAGTTATGTACCTCAACTAATGCAATTTTCTTTCCGTATAATTACTTGACTCCTCTCAACTCCCCCCCTGCCCCCACCATCCTGACAGGTGACCCTTTTTTTTTTTTTTTTTAAAATCCATCCCTTCATTTTTTTTTTTTTTTAACCTTTGGGTTTATTTATTTATTTATTTATTTATCTATCTATCTGTGGCTGTGTTGGGTCTTCGTTTCTGTGCGAGGGCTTTCTCTAGTTGCGGCAAGTGGGGGCCACTCTTCATCGCGGTGCGCGGGCCTCACATTATCGCGGCCTCTCTTGTTGCGGAGCACAGGCTCCAGACGCGCAGGCTCAGTAATTGTGGCTCACGGGCCTAGTTGCTCCGCGGCATGTGGGATCCTCCCAGACCAGGGCTCGAACCCGTGTTCCCTGCATTGGCAGGCAGATTCTCAACCACTGCGCCACCAGGGAAGCCCCGACAGGTGACCCTTTTGAATGGGCTTTTATCAGTCAGGGTGCTCCAGAGAAACAACCAATAGGATCTCTCTCTCTCTCTCTCTCTCTTTCTCTCTCTCTCTCTCTCTCTCTCTCCCTCCCCTTCCCTCTCCCCTTCTTTATATATATATATATATATATAGATTGAGTTTATTATAAGAAATTGGCAGCGTGTGATTATAGAAACTAAGTCTCATGATCTGCCACCTGCAAACTGAAGACCAGGAACACCAGTGGTGTAATTCAGTATGAGTCAGAGCCAGAAGGCTTGAGAACCAGAGGAGATGATAACGTAATTCCCAGTCTGAGGGTAGGAGAAGACTGATGTTCCAGCTCAACAGTCAGACAGAGAGAACATTCTCCCTCCTCTGCTTTTTCATTCTACTAGGCCTTCAGTGGATTGGATGATGCCCACCCACACTGCAGAGGGTCATCTGCTTTACTCAGTCTACTGATTCAAATGCTAATCTCATCCAGAAACTCTCTCACAGACATACCCAGAAATAACGTTTAGCTCAATATGTGGGCACCCCATGATCCAGCCAAGTTGACTGGCATTGGTTTTGACTAGTATCTGTCTGCTCCACTGTACTGTAACTCCATGAGGGTAGTGGAGTTACTATCATACCTCTTTACTATCATATCTCTAAAGTCTTACACAGTGTCTCACATGTGGCATTTTTGAATTAATGATTGGATGAACTAATGACTAATAAAAAATCTGTGTGTATTCATTTGTTTCTACTCACTGTCTTTCACTGAAAAAATTATTGTATGTTGCATGTAAGTAACAGCTGTCTTTTTTTTTTTTGTTAACATCTTTATTGGAGTATAATTGCTTTACAATGGTGTGTTAGTTTCTGCTTTATAACAAAGTGAATCAGTTATACATATGTTCCCATATCTTTTCCCTCTTGCATCTCCCTCCCTCCCACCCTCCCTATCCCACCCCTCTAGGTGGTCGCAGCTGTCTTTTTAAGTACTCACATGCAAACATCCTATAGCCTGTCAATTTTTAATTATAATTCTAAAAGCTTCTCTTAGTGGTCATTTTTGAGGAGTAAATAAAATATAAATTATTCATGCATTCATTTGCTCAGCAAAATAGTCCTTAAGCACTGGGATTATGAAGATGATAAAACAGTTGATTGCTTTCAAGTATGTATAGTGGCATGGATGAAATAGACAATCAATCAATTACAATAAAATGTCATCTAAAACCATAATTCAAAAAGAGACGTGTACCACAATGTTCATTGCAGCACTATTTACAATAGCCAGGACATGAAAGCAACCTAAGTGTCCATCAACAGATGAGTGGATAAAGATGTGGCACATATATACAATGGTATATTACTCAGCCATAAAAAGAAACGAAACTGAGTTATTCGTAGTGAGGTGGATGGAGTTAGAGTCTGTCATACAGAGTGAAGTAAGTCAGAAAGAGAAAACAAATACTATATGCTAACACATATATATGGAATCTAAAAAAAAAAAAATGTTCTGATGAACTTAGGGGCAGGACAGGAATAAAGACGCAGACGTAGAGAATGGACTTGAGGACACGGGGAGGGGGAAGGGTAAGCTGGGACGAAGTGAGAGAGTAGCATTGACATATATACACTACCAAATGTAAAATAGATAGCTAGAGGGAAGCAGCTGCATAGCACAGGGAGATCAGCTCAGTGCTTTGCGACTACCTAGAGCGGTGGCATGGGGAGGGTGGGAGGGAGGCTCAAGAGGGAGGGGATATGGGGATATATGTATACGTAGAGCTGATTCACTTTGTTATACAGCAGAAACTCACACAACATTGTAAAGCAATTATACTCCAATAAAGATGTTAAAATTAAAAATGTCATCTATTAAGACACAGGTATGTATATGTGAGGTAACGTTTTTTGAATACCTGTGATGTTCCAGGCTCTCTGCTCACATATAATATCTTAAGTGATTTTTCACTACTGCCCCCTGAGTTATGCTTTATTATCCCCCTTTTCCTTATGAGAAAACTGAGTCTCGGTGAATTTAAACCTCTTGAAAAATTAAAATATTGTTCAGGTTTAAGTCTTTCTGATTTCAACGCAAACACTCTTTTGTTTATGGTACATTGTGAAGAACCACTGATTTTAACTCTGTGTATGGAGAGCACCCCTAAACTGGTGAAGGTACATAAGTGAGAACCTTAACAGTAATAATAATAATAACTGTATCTACTATTCATTGAGCATGTATACTGTGCCAAACATTATGCTAGCTTTTTTTTTTTACAAAAATAAACTTATTTTAGCTTAAAAATAACTCTAAGATACTGGTTTTGACATTCTTATTTCCCGTAATAAGACATTGAGTCTCCACAAGTTTAAGTAACTTGTCCAAGTCATATATATATATATAAGAAGAAGAGCTAGGATTTGAAATCAGATATGATTACAAGTCTATACTTTTAACAATTTTTTAAGAGAATGTTTCTTCTGGGACCTTTTTTTGGCATTGACATGGGCCGGATGAATATAACCTGATTGATGACAAGTAGACAACAGCCTGCAGGGTTTTAAAACCATACTGCGTTTCAACATCAAAGTCTGAAAAATTTTTTTTTCCTGGCTCCATATGGACTCCTGGGCTTTCATTGTCCCTAAAGATATGGTTTATATCCTATGCATTGTCAGGATAATTCAGACAATATTTACCACTAATCACCTGGTGTGGAAAAATCCAACTGCTCCCTATGGGAAACTATGGAACATTGGTTAGTATGAATATTATCAGCAAGGGCCTCGAAGGCCCCTCATGTTCCTCTTTCTTCAACCAAAATTCATTCATCCATGGACCAATCTGCTCCTAAATTTGTAAACAGCTGTCCAGTAATAAACTCACTAAAATGAATAATATTCTCAAGCAATTGCATGCAGTTTCACAAATGCTCTTATTGTCATCCTTCCCGTCTCAGTGGTATTTATGGGCTGTAAAGGCAATGAAAAGGGGAGAATAACATTTTTTTTAATAAATGTGAACATGGTGACTTACACTTCAAGGTTCTAATCACCCTTTGAGCTCTTAAAACATCTATTTGTCTTTCTAATTTAGATAGTGTGTCTCTTCAGCCCTGAGCACATATTCTTTATGCCTGGTACGGTGCCAGATCCATCAGTGTTAAAACAAATAGTTAATCTTCATAATGAGTGCTTGCAGGGGTGGTCCCACAGTTATTGAAGGGCACCTTGACATCCCAGGGAAGTGTGCTTTGAAAAAATACATGTGTGTGTCAGATAACAATTGTATATTAAGGCAAATCAGTTTAGTTGTTAGGTCCTCAGATCCCTGTTCTAGAAAATAAGGGTTGTTGCATTAGACGCTTCAGATGTTGGACTAGAAATTCATGAAGCTAGTTCAGGATAATTCAGACAATTGCAATTAAGTACGTTCTATTTCCAAGCAAGATGTTTCCCATGTTATACAGATGCTGTCTTAGGTTCTGGAAGAAGTTGTCCTCCATAAAGATAGCTGCCATCCTAATTGTGTTAAGTCATCCAAATAGCTTTTATCAGAATTATTTCTGCCAGTAACCTGGGTGAGGAATCAGGGACTCTGGTGTTTTAGTAGAGTCAAGAAGCCAAGGAAGATGAGGCATCTTTCTCACTAGTAGCATAGGAGAAGAATATATGCAGCTGCATACCCAGGGATACATATCCTCACTTCTTTTTTTTTTTTTTTTTCTGTTTTCCTGTCAACATTAGAATGCTGTGCTGTTTCCTTCCCTTTCCTCTTTTGTCTACACCAGACAGGAGAAGGGAATTTAAGGAAATGTACAACAAAGTGGTTAGAGGGAAGATGGAAAAAGATATATGTTGAGTCTGAGTGTGCTCGAACACTGATGGGATGTGCTAGGGAATATATGAAGGGAGGAGTGGGTAGAGACAGTAAGAAGGGACTCTGAGGACACCAAGTACAGAGGACAGAGAGAAATAAAGGATGCAGATGAGATAGAAAGACTAGGGCCCAGAATGATAAGGACCAAACATGGACCATTTTGTTTGGTAATTGAGCTCATTAGTGCCCGAAGCCAACTAATTTTATTCTTCTCCTGCTAATGGTTCAGATCTCTGATTATGTTTTCTCTGAAAGGAAGTGATGGGACTCTAATTTATAGAAGAGCTTCTATAGGGAAGGTTTGCATAGGCAAAACTGTGAAGTATTTAGTTTGTATTTTTGGGAACTGGTCCTCTTTTTTTTCTGCATGTTTAACGTACTTCAAAAGCATCTCAATTCCCTCATGCTCTTTCTCTATTACATCTCTCTTTAATAGAATCTATCCTGAAGAGAGGTCTGTTATAGTCACTTACTTTGTGATAAGCATGATGATTGGTAATTGTTTTCTAAGGTTTTGTTTTGTTTTTTTTCCCCAAGGTCGGGGTGGGGAGTGCCGGGAGACAGATGAATACATCTCATGTTAGAATTCCACACATCAAAACTATTGGCAAAGTAAGTTTAAAGTAACTCTCTATCTTCTAAGAGAATATCTGATTGAGAGGGAAGGTTGTGTAGTAGTTAAGGAGATGAGTTTCGAATTTGCCTTTGGGCAACTTGATTTTCCTGAAGCTGTTTTTTTGTGCAGAAAATTGAAGTAATAATAATCCCCATCTCATAGACATATTTTAAGAATTTCATAAAAAGTTTTTTTACACTAGAAATTGTTCAATATATTGTATTATTATCATCATTATTATTCTCCAGCTCCTTTTGGCTGTGGGCACTAAACTATAAACTGGATATTCACTGTTCCCCAGTTTCTGAGACAATTTGGCCTAAAATGGTTTCTGACTTAATGGTGTAGAATGTGGAATTGTTACCAGATGAATCTCTGTTATGTCTGAAGGGAGCAGGCTGAAACACAGCCATCCCCTAACGTGACCTCTAATTTTACCTTTTGGAGAATAGATAGGGGCAGGGGGTGTGTCCTAAATCCTGCCATTCACCTTTCCTTTCCTCTGAGGTTTCCTATTAAGGGATTTGTACATACAGAGAGTAATACACAGTGAGATACCAACCACCAATTTATTTCTGGCTGAACAAATACTCAGTAGACTCTTTGGAAGGCTTTTTGGTTAAAGCTGCTTTTGAGAACCTGGCTTTGGCCAGGAGACGCAAGTGAGGACTCTTGCTTAATCTTCCTTCCCCTTAAGTCTAAGATGCTGGGTTGCGAAGGTCAATTTTTGCCCTCCCAGCCTCAGGCAGAGATGATGGGAAAGAATGGAGGAGGAGGAGAATTTCCAGGTTGGTCTTTAAAGAGCAGCTCCTACTTGACAGCTCACCATTGAGAGCCAGTGGCAGAGAGTGGCAGGTCTGATAACCACACAGACTCATGAACTAGGAAGAGAGCGGGCGAGACCTGGGATCTCCTTTAGCACCCAGTTGTACCATCTATCTGCAAAAGAGGCTCAATGAACAACCAAACTGAATATGAATTCTTTCTGTGGATAAGAGGAAAGATAGAATATGGCAGAAACACAGTGGCAGGCACTGTCTCCTTTATAAAAACAGTATAAGATTTGAAATATTATATCCATCTCAAAAGCTGAGTGGATCATTCAAAAAGAACTGATTCAGCGTCTATACAAAAATTATTTTAGCTACTTCTGTCACTCTGGCCCCCATCGCCCAGACAAGTATTTTTCTGAGTCCCCCACTAATTTTAAAAAAAATAAACAATTTCTATAACAAAATAGATCTGAACAAAATTAAGGAAGTAATGAATAGAAACCACATATGTGAGGAGTTATCAATAATGAAGAATGAATAGCAATCCATTTCTCTGAGCTAGACGGCATCATGGCACACTTACAAAAATTAATAACAATACAAAATAAACAGAAACAATAAGTTAAAGCTATGGAGAGAATCTCATTATATTATCATTTTGTATATATAATGCAGTGTTGTTTACAAAAATATAGATAACATTCTGGTATATATTATACATTTCAAATTAGTGTTGCATTAATAAATAGTACTCACAATAATCTATAATTTTAGAGTCACTAACATATTCTTTTATTTGCACCTGTTACTTTAAAAAAAATCACTGTCAATTTCCTCAGAGATCTATCCATGCAATTAGTATTTTCGTGTTGACTTTGAGCTTTTATAAGGTCATATGTTCATTTTTCAAAGGAAAAAAGTATTTCCACTGTATAGAAAGATGTCTGTGGAGAAAATAAATCTCCCATAGGCACAGTTTTAATTTCAAAACACTAAAATACCCAGACCCAGCTAGTACTAGGAAAAATCACATCATATAAGGAATTAGCACCAGCAAAAGAGTAAGGATTCTGAAGGCCATTTCCAAGGCAAGAGCAGCATTGTTGAGGGTAATCTCAAAGGATGACTGATTTCAAAGAGCGGTGAAGTTTTTCTGCTTCAAGTACAGGACAGAGCACGGAGCAAGATTGATTGTCATGTTTAAGTGTAATCAGGGTGAGAGAAAAAGTAAAAGGGCCTTTTAAGAGTTGTAGAAAAAGACCTTAAGACAAAATCAATGGAGATTAGAGCTTTTGTTTCATAGCAATATCTGCTTTCATTTATACACATTCCTGATTAATACAAATGACATGGTTACTTAGTGACATGAAAGTGGGCTAATTTTCCTGTTAGTAGAAAATACTGCCAAGTGTGCAAATATGAAAACATCCACTCCTTGACTCTTAATTTGCTCTGCTAACACATCAGGTTTTTGTTTTTTAAATTTTATTATCAGTGTGAGCAACTAGCCTCCAGGCATCTAGGTCAGCTCTGTTTAATTATTATTCCAATTAATTCATTCGATAAATATTCATTGAATGCCCCTCATATATGGGACACTAAGATATTTGTTAATGACACAGCAGTGAATCAATAGATAAAGTCTGTGTCTTCCTGATGCTTATGTACTAGCAGATAAGATGAAATAAATCAAAGAGTGATACACATCCACATGCTATTAGAACATATAGAATGGGGTTTCTAATGTCTGGAATGAGGACTGGTCTTTCTGAGACTGAAGTATGAATCAGAGTTAAGTATGGCAGGACGGGGGAGGTAATGTAATTAACTTGGTACAGGACATTGAACTAAACACTATAGTAGATAGTTATAAATACTGTAATTCTGCACTTATGGAGCTTACAATTTAGTAATATTAATATCTAAATTTACTGAATATTTATTATATGCTAGGTATTGTGTTAGAAACTTCTTTGTATTAATTTCTTTAATCCTCATAACAACTTTAAAAACCATTTATAGATGAGGAAGCAAAGGAACAGAGATGCTAAGTAACTTATGCAGATCTCTGAAGTAGCAAGTGGCAGGCCTAGGATATGAACATAAATTGTGTGGCTCCAAATCTTGTACTCTTAATAAGTACATAATTCTAAGAGAAGATCAACACATATAATTGCAAATATGCAATTAACGTCAATGCAAGGAGTGACAGGTAATGTGAGAGAATCCTACATGGGAGTTCAGAAGAACATCTAGGGTGTGGTTTGGCCCAGGTGGAAAACCATTGCCTTAGACTTTTCTTTCTAGCCTCTCTCTCTGATGCACTTTCTACAGGCATGTTAGATAATGCACAATCTTCCCTTGAAGTGAGGTTGTTCTCTTTGATTTTAAGAAGACCCATGACCTCTGGATACGCCTGCCATATAGTCTGCAAATATAAAAAAAGTTAAATTTGAAAACCTATGTTTCTTTTAATGGAAGTCCATTCCACTTCCTACACAAGAGTGGGTTGCTGAAGCTCCTGCTAGCCGGACCAAAACTGTTCTCAAAAGCATTTCTCAATCTGTGGAAAAGCTTGAGCATTACTGGTTGACATCTCAAAGCAATGCTCTAGTGGACCCTGTGTTGCATAAATGTAAGCACACGTGCATCATAAAGACTAAAAATTTAACTTTGACTACCAAGGACAATGAGGGGATCTTCTAATATTATTTTCAATTATATTGAAATGTTTCACCAATCACTATCCTTAAACACTTTATGTATCTAGAAATACAGGTTATTTGGTGAAACTTAATCTCACTGGAAAGCTTTGATGCTCTGTAACAGATTAGAAGTAATTTAACTAAACCATCTATGCTGTACATTAATATTAAGCAATTACATTAAATGGAAGCACTGTGAATATGTTAATTGCTTTCATTAAAAAACTGATTTCCTTAATTACTTTCTAAGCAAATATTCTCTCCTAAGCTATTTAACTATCTGCAATACTCAAATTCAATAGGTAACAGGGGTGTCAATATTTACTAAATGCATATTATTAAAAATCTATTTTGCTTTGCAAGTTTATAAATGTATTTACAAATCCAGAATTGAATATGATTTTAGGAGACTATTTTGATTTGAATAATGTTATAAATTTTATTGGGTGAAATAGTATCTCTCATTTTTTATCCTTTAGTATCTAAGGCTTCTGAGAACACCCACTTTCTCTCTTCTAAAGAAAAGGTCTCTCTTCTTTTTTTTTTAATTTATTTTATTTTATTTATTTTTATTTTTGGCTGTGTTGGGTCTTCGTTGCTGCACGCGGGCTTTCTCTAGTTGCGGCGAGTGGGGGGCTACTCTTCGTTGTGGTGCACGGGCTTCTCATTGCGGTGGCTTCTCTTGTTGTGGAGCACGGGCTGTAGGCGAGTGGGCTTCAGTAGTTGTGGCACGCAGGCTCAGTAGTTGTGGCGCACGGGCTTAGTTGCTCTGCGGCATGTGGGATCTTCCCGGACCAGGGCTCGAACGCGCATCCCCTGCATTGGCAGGCGGATTCTTAACCACTGCGCCACCAGGGAAGCCCGAAAAGGTCTCTCGTGTCTCAACATCAGTGTTGACTGCTGTTTAGATCTTCATGGTTTCAATCTTGCTAAGAGCTAAGGTAGCCCTTCAAGTTCACAGAGAAGGAAGGCTTAGGAGATATATAGGGGGTGCATGAATAAAGAAGATGTGATACATATATATAACATATATATATATATGTTTGTCTGAAAATGAGAGGGGTTTCTCTAATGCTCAGAACATTGGTCTGATCAAGGAGTACCAAGAATGAGCTAGAATTTCATACCAGCTTTGCAGTATGGAGACTTTGAGTCAAATCAAGTTAATTTAAAGAAAACGAGAAAATGCAGTATCCCTTGTACTTGTGAGTTTCAGGACTGAAACTGATATACACTATGTTACATGAATTAATTCCAAGTTTTGTAGTTTCTCTATATTGTTCTTTCTGGAATAGTCGTATACTTTAAACGTGCAATTTCTGCTACACTGGGGACAGTGACCTGGAAAGCTGGCACTTTCAAATGGAATGTGATGTCCCAGAACATTTTCTATTCAGCTTTGCTAAAGACATGTCTTCACTTGGCTTTCCGTGTTCGTCCCTTTCAGGCAAGTGGTGAGCTGGGTTCACCGTGACCCTTAGTTGTGTGTGTGTGTGTGTGTAACTGTAGTAGTGTTTATTGCAGATTAATTGACTCTGGTAAGCAGTTTCAAAGCTGGTGACTATGTACTTTTTTCCTTCTTCTCTCTGTTTCACCTGACAGTTTGTTTGAGTTAATTATTTGCACTACAGGAAAATTAAAATGGTGTATGCAAGCAATTCATTGTTGTATCAGCTTTCTAGTTTTGCCTTTGACCAAATTTCACTGTATGTATTTGATAAATATTCTGCATAGTGTGCAAGTGTGGGATTGGTATATTTCAACTTCATTATAGATGGAAGTTTAGCCCCTAGTTTTTGTTTATTTAAATAGGTTTCCATAGTTTTTAAGAATATGTGTTTACTCTGCTACTATTTTACCAAAGTGTGTGTGTGTGTGTGTGTGTGTGTGTGTGTGTATGTATGTGAATACCAACAAAGACTCAGTTTTATTTTAAAACAAGTGTTTTTCACCCCCCACCAACAACATATTCCCTTTCCTGGGAGCAGCCAAAGTCAAAGGCAAAGTAACAATTTGAATACAATTTATAAAATCATGCTTCTCTTATTTCTCATACTATGGTTTTTGTTCTCATATCTGGTTATTTGTTCTATGCGTCCTTTTCTCCTGTTCTAAGTCTGAATCAATATCAGTTAGCAGTGCTTGGTCAACACTCCTAATTGGTTTTCTACTATATTTGAGCTCTACCTCACAGATTAGCAAAGCTCTCTCTCATTTACAGCAGTTGAATAGTGAATGAGATTAATGAGGTTCAGTTAGATTTCTACTGCATCTTAATTTTGGTACCTATAAAATAAAAAAGATGAAGGGTTTCTAAAAAGGGACCACAGACCACATCTTGAAGCTCTATGAGCTGCTTATCCCTAAGGCTGACATTGTTTACTTCATTTCACTGAGATCAAACAGAGTGCTGTAATTTGAACCCAGGTCTCTCTTATTTCAAATACATTACATTAGATTCTGCATCAAGTATTTTCTTCTGTTATTATCATGGGATGTCAAGAACTATATTAATTGAGACTTAACCATGTGGGTGTAACTGAGTGTGGAATAATAATGTTACTGCTTCTCAATAACTGGATTAATTTGATACAAGAACGATAGATTCTCGATTTGGTTCAAGATGGCGGAGTAGAAGTACATGCTCTCACTCCCTCTTTCGAGAGCACCAGAATCACAACTAACTGCTGAACAGTCATTGACAGGAAGACACTGGAACTCACCAAAAAAGATACCCCATGTGCAAAGACAAAGGAGAAGCCCCAATGAGATGGTAGGAGGGGCGCTATCACAATAAAATCACATCCCATAACTGCTGGGTGGGTGACTCACAAACTGGAGAACACTTATACCACAGAAGTCCACCCACTGGAGTGAAGGTTCTGAGCCACACTTCCCAACCTGGAGGTCTGGCAATGGGAGGAAGAATTCCTAGAGAATCAGACTTTGAAGGCTAGTGGGATTTGATTGCAGGACTTTGGCAGGACTGGGGGAAACAGAGACTCCACACTTGGAGGGCACACACAAAGTAGTGTGTGCGTCAGGACCCAGGGGAAGGAGCAGTGACCCCATAGGAGACTGAACCAGACCTACCTGCTAGTGTTGGGGGTCTCCTGCAGAGGCAGGAGGCAGCTGTGGCTCACCAAGGGACAAGAACACTGGCAGCAGAAGTTCTGGGAAGTACTCCTTGGCATGAGCCCTCCCAGAATCTGCTATTAGCCCCACCAAAGAGCCCAGGTAGGCTCCAGTGTTGGGTTGCCTCAGGCAAAACAACCAACAGGGAGGGAACCCAGCCCCACCCATCAGCAGACAAGCAGATTAAAGTTTTACTGAGCTCTGCTCACCAGAGCAACAGCCAGCTCTACCCACCACCAGTCCCTCCCATCAGGAAACTTGCACAAGCCTCTTAGATATCCTCATCCACTGCAGGGCAGACAGCAGAAGCAAGAAAACTACAATTCTGCAGCCTGTGGAACAAAATCCACATTCACAGAAAGATAAGATGAAAAGGCAGAGGGCTATGTACCAGATGAAGGAACAAGATAAAACCCCAGAAAAACAACTAAATGAAGTGGAGATAGGCAACCTTCCAGAAAAAGAATTCAGAATAATGATAGTGAAGATGATCCAGGACCTCGGAAAAAGAATGGAGGCAAAGATCGAGAAGATGCAAGAAATGTTTAACAAAGACCTAGAAGAATTAAAGAACAAGCAAACAGAGATGAACCATACAATAACTGAAATGAAAACTACACTAGAAGGAATCAGTAGCAGAATAACTGAGGCAGAAGAACGGATAAGTGACCTGGAAGACAGAATGGTGGAATTCACTGCTGTGGAACAGAATAAAGAAAAAAGAATGAAAAGAAATGAAGACAGCCTAAGAGATCTCTGGGACAGCATTAAACGCAACAACATTCGTATTATAGGGGTCCCAGAAGGAGAAGAGAGAGAGAAAGGACCCGAGAAAATATTTGAAGAGCTTATAGTAGAAAACGTCCCTAACGTGGGAAAGGAAATAGCCACCCAAGTCCAGGAGGCGCAGAGAGTCCCATACAGGATAAACCCAAGGAGAAACACTCTGAGACACATAGTAATCACATTGGCAAAAATTAAAGACAAAGAAAAATTACTGAAAGCAGCAAGGGAAAAGTACCAAATAACATACAAGGGCACTCCCATAAGGTTAACAGCTGATTTCTCAGCAGAAACGCTACAAGCCAGAAGGGAGTGGCATGATATACTTAAAGTGATGAAATGGAAGACCTACAACCAAGATTACTCTACCCAGCAAGGATCTCATTCAGATTCGATGGAGAAATCAAAAGCTTTACAGACAAGCAAACGCTAAGAGAATTCAGCACCACCAAACCAGCTCTACAACAAATGCTAAAAGAACTTCTCTAGGCGGGAAACACAAGAGAAGAAAAGGACCTACAAAAACAAACCCCAAACAATTAAGAAAATGGTCACAGGAACATACATATTGATAATTACCTTAAATGTGAATGGATTAAATGCTCCAACGAAAAGACACAGGCTTGCTGAATGGATACAAAAACAAGACCCATATATATGCTGTCTACAAGAGACCCACTTCAGACCTAGGGACACATACAGACTGAAAGTGAGGGGATGGAAAAAGATATTCCATGCAAATGGAAATCAAAAGAAAGCTGGAGTAGCAATACTCATATCAGATAAAATAGACTTTAAAATAAAGAATGTTACAAGAGACAAGGAAGGACACTACGTAATGATCAAGGGATCAATCCAAGAAGAAGATATAACAATTATAAATATATATGCACCCAACATAGGAGCACCTCAATACATAAGGCAACTGCTAACAGCTATAAAAGAGGAAATCGACAGTAACACAATAATAGTGGGGGACTTTAACACTGCACTTACACCAATGGACAGATCATCTAAACAGAAAATTAATAAGGAAACACAAGCTTTAAATGACACAATAGACCAGATAGATTTAATTGATATTTATAGGACATTCCATCCAAAAACAGCAGATTACCCTTTCTTCTCAAGTGCACACAGAACATTCTGCAGGATAGATCACATCTTGGGTCACAAATCAAGCCTCAGTAAATTTAAGAAAATTGAAATCATATCAAGCATCTTTTCTGGCCACAACGCTATGAGATTAGAAATCAATTGCAGGGAAAAAAACCGTAAAAAACACAAACACATGGAGGCTAAACAATACGCTACTAAATAACCAAGAGATCACTGAAGAAATCAAAGAGGAAATCAGAAAATACCTAGAGACAAATGACAATGAAAACACGACGATCCAAAACCTATGGGTTGCAGCAAAAGTAGTTCTAAGAGGGAGGTTTATACCTATACAAGCCTACCTCAAGAAACAAGAAAAATCTTAAATAAACAATCTAACCTTACACCTAAAGAACTAGAGAAAGAAGAACAAACAAAACCCAAAGTTAGCAGAAGGAAAGAAATTATAAAGGTCAGAGCAGAAATAAATGAAATAGAAACAAAGAAAACAATAGCAAAGATCAGTAAAACTAAAAGCGTATTCTTTAAGAAGATAAACAAAATTGACACAGCATTAGCCAGACTCATCAAGAAAAAGAGGGAGAGGACTAAAATCAATAAAATTAGAGATGAAAAAAGAAAGTTACAACAGACACTGCAGAAATACAAAGCATCCTAAGAGACTACTAAAAGCAACTCTATGACAATAAAATGGACAACCTGGAAGAAATGGAGAAATTCTTGGGTATAACCTTCCAAGACTGAACCAGGAAGAAATAGAAAATATGAACAGACCAATCACAAGCACTGAAATTGAGACTGTGATTAAAAATCTTCCAACAAACGAAAGTAAAGGACCAGATGGCTTCACAGGTGAATTCTATCAAACATTTAGAGAAGAGCTAACACCCATCCTTCTCAAACTCTTCCAAAAAATTGCAAAGGGAGGAAAACCCCCAAACTCATTCTATGAGGCCACCATCGCCCTGATACCAAAACCAGACAAAGATACTACAAAAAAAGAAAATTGCAGACCAATATCACTGATGAATATAGATGCAAAAATCCTTAACAAAATACTAGCAAACAGAATCCAACAACACATTAAAAGGATCATACACCATGATCAAGTGGGATTTATCCCAGGGATGCAAGGATTCTTCAATATACGCAAATCAATCAATGTGATACACCATATTAACAAATTGAAGAATAAAAACCATATGATCATCTCAATAGATGCAGAAAAAGCTTTTGACAAAATTCAACACCCATTTATGATAAAAACTCTCCAGAAAGTGGGCATAGAGGGAACCTACTTCAACATAATAAAGGCCATATACGACAAACCCACAGCAAACATCATTCTCAATGGTGAAAAACTGAAAGCATTTCCTCTAAGATCAGGATCAAGACAAGGATGTCCACTCTCACCAGTACTATTCAACATAGTTTTGGAAGTCCTAGCCAAGCAATCAGAGAAGAAAAAGAAATAAAAGGAATACAAATTGGAAAAGAAGAAGTAAAACTGTCACTGTTTGCAGATGACATGATACTCTGCATAGAGAATCCTAAAGATGCCACTAGAAAACTACTAGAGCTAATCAATGAATTTGGTAAAGTTGCAGGATACAAAATTAATGCACAGAAATCTCTTGTATTCCTATACACTAATGATGAAAAATCTGAAAGAGAAGTTAAGGAAACACTCCCATTTACCCTTGCAACAAAAAGAATAAAATACCTAGGAATAAACCTACCTAGGGAGACAAAAGACCTTTATGCAGAAAAGTATAAGACACTGATGAAAGAAATTAAAGATGATACCAGCAGATGGAGAGATATACCATGTTCTTGGATTGGAAGAATCAATATTGTGAAAATGACTATACTACCCAAAGCAATCTACATATTCAATGCAATCCCTATCAAATTACCAATGGCATTTTTTACAGAGCTAGAACAAAACGTCTTAAAATTTGTATGGAAACACAAAAGACCCCGAATAGCTAAAGCAGTCTTTTTTTTTTTTTAAATAAATTTATTTTATTTATTTATTTGTTTGTTTATTTTATTTTTTTATTTTTGGCTGTGTTGGGTCTTTGTTGCTGTGCGCAGGCTTTTCTCTAGTTGCAGTGAGGGGGGCTACTCTTCATTGGGGTGTGCGGGCTTCTCATTGTGGTGGCTTCTTTTGTTGCGGAGCACGGGCTCTAGGTGCATGGGCCTCAGTAGTTGTGGCACGTGGGCTCAGTAATTGTGGCTCGCGGGCCCAGTTGTTCCACGGCATGTGGGATCTTCCCGGACGAGGGCTCGAACCCATGTCCCCTGCACTGTCAGGCAGATTCCTAACCACTGCGCCACCAGGGAAGCCCAAATAGACATTTATTTATTTATTATTAATTTACTTATTTTTTTTGGCTGCGTTGGGTCTTCGTTGCTGTGCACGGGCTTTCTCTAGTTGCAGCGAGCGGGGGCTACTCTTCGTTGTGGTGCGCGGGCTTCTCGTTGCAGTGGCTGCTTTTGTTGCGGAGCATGGGTTCTAGGCGCACAGGCTTCAGTAGTTGTGGCACGCAGGCTCTAGAGCGCAGGCTCAGTAGTTGTGGCGCACGGGCTTAGTTGCTCTGCAGCATGTGGGATCTTCCCGGACCAAAGCTCGAACCCGTGTCCCCTGCATTGGCAGGCAGATTCTTAACCACCGCGCTACCAGGGAAGTCCCTGCCAAAGCAGTCTTGAAGGAAGAAAATGGAGCAGGAGGAATCAGACTCCCTGACTTCAGACTATACTACAAAGCTACAGTAATCAAGACAATATGGTACTGGCACAAAAACAGAAACACAGATCAATGGAACAGGATAGAAAGCCCAGAGATAAACCCATGCACCTATGGTCAACTAATCTATGACAAAGGAGGCAAGGATATACAATGGAGAAAAGACAGTCTCTTCAATAAGTGGTGCTGGGAAAACTAGACAGCTACAGGTAAAAGAATGAAATTAGAACACTCCCTAGCACCATACACAAAAATAAACTCAGAATGGATTAGAGACCTAAATGTAAGATCGGGCACTATAAAACTCTTAGAGGAAAACATAGGAAGATCACTCTTTGACATAAATCACAGTAAGATATTTTTTGACCCACCATTTGTTTAAAAACGAAAATAAACAAATGGGACCTAATGAAACTTAAAAGCTTTTGTACAGCAAAGGGAACCATAAAGAAGATGAAAAGACAACCCTCAGAATGGGAGAAAATATTTGCAAATGAATCATCGGACAAAGGAGTAATATCCAAAATATATAAACAGCTCATGCAGCTCAATATTAAAAAAAAACCCAATCCAAAAATGGGCAGAAGACCTAAATAGACATTTCTCCAAAGAAGACATACAGATGGCCAAGAAGCACATGAAAAGCTGCTCCACATCACTAATTATTAGAGAAATGCAAATCAAAAGTACAATGAGGTATCACCTCACACCAGTTAGAATGGGCATCATCAGAAAATCTACAAACAACAAATGCTGGAGAGGGTGTGGAGAAAAGGGAACCCTCTTGCACTGTTGGTGGGAATGTAAATTGATACAGTCACTATGGAGAACAGTATGGAGGTTCCTTAAAGAACTAAAAATAGACTTACCATATGACCCAGCAATCCCACTACTGGGCATATACCCAGAGAAAACCATAATTCAAAAAGACACATGCACTCCAGTGTTCACTGCAGCACTATTTACAACAGCCAGGTCATGGAAGCAACCTAAATGCCCATCGACAGACGAAAGGGTAAAGAAGATGTGGTACATATATACAATGGAATATTGCTAAGCCATAAAAAGGAACGAAATTGGGTCATTTGTAGAGACGTGGATGCATCTAGAGACTGTTATGCAGAGTGAAGTAAGTCAGAAAGAGAAAAAGAAATATCGTATATTAATGCATATATGTGGAACCTAGGATATGGTACAGATGAACCAGTTTACCGAGCAGAAATTGAGACACAGAAGTAGAGAAAAAAACGTATGGCCGCCAAGGGGGGAAAGCGGCAGGGGGTGGGAGTGGGGGTGTGATGAATTGGGCGATTGGGATTGACGTGTATACACTGATGTGTATAAAATTTGTTGACTAAGAAGAAAAAATAAATAAACTTAAAAAAAAAAAAGATAGATTCTCACAATTTAGCCATTTTTTAAAACAGAAATTACAAGAAATTATCTTGCAAGAAATTCTGTCTTAAACTTTGATTAAAACAAGTATAATGAAATAGATTTTATACACATAAAACTCAGGGCTCAAAAAGAATGACACATTGCCAACTATGTATGAACTTTCTGTTAGCAACTTTAGTATGTATATCCACATTTTTACTTTAAAAAAAAACCCACCTCCTTTTCCCCAATTAACATTGGGGCGTATTGAATAATGCTAACCGGATGTAACTTAGTGATTCTCCGTAACTATTCCTCCAACAACTGCTTGAATACAGGGTAAAATCAAGTACAAAATTCAGGTTCACTTCAATTACTTACCAATTTTTTAATGACAGGTGACTGGAAAGATCAAAATACACAGACATTTTTAAGACCTTTGAATAACTTATAAATGCTGTTGGCAATACTTTATTAAGAGGGGACTATGTTTTTTCCTAGGCAGTGAGTTAATCTGGTATTCTAATCATCTCAACTGGAACATTGAGATACTTATAAATATTTTTCTTGGTCTAAATGTAAAGACTTTAAAAAACTTCCAAATTATATTGGTTACAACTTTTTTTGTACAAACATGACTTTATTAAACACATTTTTATAGAGACTTATGTGTTATAAACCAGAATAAAAAAAGAAATCAACCGTATGTTTCAAACCAGTTGACTTGAATATCAATCTATGGCTTTTAAAGTTCTGAATAGTGAAACCTGAGATGCATTCCTGTAACTGATGGACTGTCCTCATGGACTAGGGCTCATTCAAATCATGCTCCTAAATAAGCTTCCAGTTATCACAGAGGCACATGCGAAAGAGAAGGGATTTCACATTCAGTCAGGGTACAGGAGGAGAAAATTCTTCCTGTATAATGGAAGTGATAACCTTGAAATACTTGAGCACTCATCCTTGAGAAAAGCAGAAAGACCCAATCCTATAATATGATGAGTCTGTGAAGCCCAAAATCATAGAGGAGATTTAATTTCATGGCATCTGTGAGAAGAGCATCAAATGGTCACTCTAGACTCCAGTAGCCTGTTAATTGTCCTCATTTTATATTTAAATTCATACATAAGGCTTCTTTACATGAGTGGACCTTAAATATAGGTAATCTGTAGGCACAATTCTTTACAAAATATTTAAACAAAATTTCTAAAATTTTTCATGGTTTTATCCTATTGCACAGTTAGATTCCATTTCAGTTACAAAATACATGTCAAGCTGAAAGGTGTGAAATTCTTTTTTAAGCCACTACTATAAATTATATGCCAGAAATATAGGGTCACTTTCTCTGGTCATAGCAATAGGTACCAAGTTAACTTTTTGAAAGCACATTTGTAGACGATACATGGACATCAACTATCACACTGCAGCAAGACCAAAGCAGCCTGTAGTGTTGATGCATTCCTGATATAGTCAGTAATTTCCATATAGGGCAGGGTAATACAGTAGAACCCAAGCTACACATGGAGTCAGATCCAGATCTGAGTCCTAGCTTTGCTAATTTTTAATTTTTAAAGAACATTGGGCAATATTCAGTATTTGGGAAGGTTTCTTTTTTATCTGCAACATAAAGAAAATACACATCATAAAAGGTTGTACTGCGAATGCACTGAGGTGAGGTATAATATACAACTATAGGGCAGGCAATACTTTTTCCCCCTTTACTTCACCCCAGAGAAGAGAAGCCCTCTTAGCATTGATTGAATTTGAGGACACAGATTGGATCACATTTGCCAGTGAGAAACTCTGCGTTAAAATGCCTGTACATAGGTGTGACCTTTCCCATCTCTGCAATGCAATGACAAAAGCCCAATCACCCAATGTTTTTATCCTATGTGACAGCAGGGGATATAGAGCTTTTGGCTTTGCTAGGACTCAGGCCAGTTTTTACTGTCGTGGGCTCAAATGTGCTCCTTTTAGTTGGAAGATCACATCTCCTTTAAGTATGGAGGCTGACTGGACTGTTCTGTTTTAGTTAAAAATAAATTAGACCTAGAGGTGAGGATAAAGAGTTGTGACCACCCCAGGTTATTAAAGTTCTCCCAAGCCCAGCTAAAAATAGCCTGTGTCCCTTGGTCTATTAAGCATTTTCCATTGTTTTTTGCACATAAATATGCTTTGTGGATGCTGTAGAGAGAGGCAATTTTGGTATTCCTGGATCCTCCCCTACTGACTAAATACCATAGTATTATATTGAATAAAGTCTTAATTCTTCCATTAATACCAACACATGTCATGGTGGGTTGCTTTATGTATTTCTGGTAATAATTACCACTACTATTTGTTATTAATATGACCATTTTATCCCTGATTTCCTAATATGCTGGAGAAAAGTATGTTATCCAATTAACTTTACGCTAAACTATAGGACATTTAGCTCTTATTAGTCCTTTGCCTGCTCCCTAAGTGTTAAAGTTCCTTAATGTTCCTTCCAGGTCTTCTCTTTTCACTTTCCAGCATCATCTCATCCACTTTTATGACATTAATTATCATCTCTTCACTGTTTACTTCCAAATTTGTATTAATCTATTATTCTATCTTAATCTCCTCTTTGAGATTCAGTTTTATATTTCTCTCTGACTGTTGATGTATCTACTGGATTTCCCATAGGCATCTTAACATGGCTAAAACCAAATTCCTTTTTTATTATGACCGATATGTATTTATCTTCCTGTTTTAATGATATCAGTTAATAGCTTTATCACCTTTCCAACATTCCATCCCATTCCATTCCATCCTCTCCCAAACCATTCCACTCCATTCTGTTTCATTCCATCCAATTCTCATCTGTTCTATTCCCTCTTCTTCACTTTCACATTCATCCAGTTGTAAAATTTCACTTTATTCTGTTTCTGAATAGAGCCACTACTCTGTTTGACTATCACTGCCTTACTTTAGATTCTCATCAAATGTGGTCTTGTCTATTTCAAGAAACTACTTCCTGCCTCTAGTCTCCTCCCATTCCAATTTTTCCTCCATTTTCTCCCAGTTATTTTCCTAGAGAAGGAGGCGGAACTGTTAATGTCTTGCTTAAAGTCTCTGTTTGCTTCCCATAACCTACTCAATAAAATCTCAGTTATTTATCATCTTATACATGGTGTGTAATTATCTGTTGCCTACCTAGTCCTCTGGCCTCATTGCCACAATATTTATCTCATTGACCGATGACTCAGAACATGCCATTCCCAAAAGCTAGTAAATTTTCACAGATTACTCCTTTCCATCTGGAAAGGAATTCCTCTCTTTGCCTGGCAATTTCTGTTCATCATTTAAGACTCAGCTTAATTTCCTCCATTGTGAAGCTCTTCCTTATTATTCCCTAGTCAGTCACTCACTAGGCACTTTAAACCTGTATTACACCACTGCGATATTGATCAAGTACATAGCCGAAGAAAAAGAAATATTTATTTGTTGGTGGATTGGTCAAGTAGCAAAGAATTTTGCCAGTTCTTCTCAATAATTTTTACAGAGCTAATTCTAAAATCCCTACTTTTATCCCCAGTCCCCTCCCCTCATCTCAGCTCCCTAGCTACCCTGCAGATCCAACACTTTATAAGGCAACGTTTTCAAAAGGTCACATAGGTCACATGTAGATGTATTTTAAACACTGAAAATGGAGATAAAAAGTATTTGAATGGATAAAAATAATTCAAGAGAATTTATTTTCTTCAGCATTAGTTCAATATGTCAGTTTTTAAAAAATCCATATATCTTTTCTTAAGCTATATTGAGATATAATTGACATATTATGTAAGTTTAAGGTGTACAGCATGATGACTTGACAGATGTATCTCTTGTGAAATGGTTACCAAAATAAGGTCACCTCACATAATTACCATGTTTTGTGTTTGTGTGCATATGTTAAGAGTGTTTAAGATTTACTCTCTTAGCAATTTTCAAGTGTATAATATAGGGCTGTTAACTATAGTCACCATGTTATAACTGGAAGTTTGTACTCTTTACCAGTATCTCCCCATTTCCCCCAACCCCTAGCCCCTGGCAGCTACCATTCTACTCTCTGTTTCTATGAGTTCAGCTTTTTTAGATTTCATATATAAGTGACATCAACGATATTTTTCTTTCTCTGACTTATTTCACTTAGCATAATGACCCCTTTTATGTTTTTCATGTTGTAATTTACCTATTTTTATGCTGTGTAACAAATTATTGTAGCTATAGTTATTTTTAATACATTTGTCCTTTAAACATTTTACTAGAGATAACTGGTTAACACAGCACCACATTGTAACATTAGAGTATTCTGAATTTGACTATATACCGACCTTTATCAGTGTGTTGTCCTTTTTCATATGTTTTCATGTTACTAATTAGAATCCTTTTATTTCAGCTTGAAGAACTCCTTTCAGCCTTTCCTGATGATTTCCATCGGCTTTTGTTTGTTTGGGACAGTCTTTGTTTCTCCTTCAGTTTTGAAGGATGGCTTTGCTGCTGAGAATATTCTTGTTTGGCTTTTTTTTTTTCTTTCAGCACTTCAAATTCTTTATTAGATAAATTGAAGATCTCCATGTCTTTGGGGTCAGTTACTGGAAAATTTGTTTTTTCCTTTGTTGGTGTCACGTTTCATTGACTTTTCTTGTTTCTTGAAGTCTGGCATTGCTGTCTTCACATTTCAAATAGCAGTCGTCTCCTCTGGTCTTTACTGCCTGACTTCAGGAGAGAAATACCTTCCATCAACCCTGCTAGTGATTGCAAGGCTTTCTCAGTCCTTCTATGGACACACCTGCTCCGTACTTCTTGCTCTCTCTTGTGGCAGAATCCTTAAGTTTGTATGCTGTCTCTCCATCCCGTGGAGCCTGGTCGTGTGCTGGACAACCTCCCTTTTGCTTCCCCAAGGGCAGTCCCTCCCGGGACCACCGAGTCAGGCCAGCTTTCTGCGCATGCTCAGCTGGTGCGGGCTGCAAAGTCCGCTGGGGCCGCCCTTGGGAGCGCGCACACGGGGAGTCGGCCGCCGGGTGGAGGGGTGTGTGGGCGAGGCCTGTGAAGCGCTGGCGGTGCCCTGGGCCTGCACAGGCGAAGTGTCCCCAGTGGCTCTTGGCCAGGCCTCCCAGTGGAGTCCCTGACACGGTTAGTAGGATCCCTGTCCTCTTCATACGTTCCACTCTGAGCCGCGGCTGCTCTTCTCCCAGCCACCACGGCTCCCCAGTTGTGCAGCTCATGACTCAGTACCCCGATGAAGTGAGAGAGAAATGGGCTTCTTTGGCAGCATCCTGCACAGCTGGGGAGAATGGGCATTCGCTCACAGCTCTCACTCTTCCCCACGCGAGAAATCATGGGCCCAGAAGTCCTCTCCTGGCACTGAGCTTTGCCGCCGGAGGGTAGGAATGAGGCTGTGAAATCTGTTAGCCTCTCCAATGCAGCCTATCTGGATTTTTAATTTTTTCCCTTAACATTGTGGTGGAACGTCTCAGCTGGACTCCTGGACATCCACAGAGGCTCTCTGGTCCGTGGGTGATTGTCTAATTCAGGGTTCTCCCAGGGTGCTTGGACCACAGCTGAGGAGCTGGAGCGGGTTCACAGGCCACATCTAGGTCCACCCTGGAATTGAGGTTTGTGTGCCCTTTACCCGAAGCACACGTGGGTGAGGCTCTTCCCAGTTACCCTGGTGTGTGGTACTGTAGTGAGTCCTCAGAAGTACAGAGTTGTTTCCAGATCTATAGTCAAGACCATGGACATTGACTCCACCACCTGGGTGCTGCTGGGTGCCTTTCCCAAGTGGCTCTCCTCCTGCTTGGACTGCACCAATTTCCTATGTGGTTCCCACAAAGGCTCTTTTGTCCATGGATGGATGCCAGATTATTGTTGGTTGAGGGGGGACATCTTTTTCAGTTGTCTCGTTGACATCTCTCCCCTAATATGTCATTTTTATGTAATATGTTTGTGAAATGACTCTTTAATAAGTATTGCTATTATATTTATGGGAAGCCATGCAATCAATTTAGTATATAAAGATAAAGTAATGTAACCTCAAAATCAGAGATTTTTAAATTCTAAACTGTGATCATTTCCACAGTTGAGTTCATATTTTTGATGTTCTACTGTAAATTATTGCTGAGTAACACTGCATAGATTTAAAGCCAGAAGCCATAAGTTTATTTTGTAAATCGGTGTCCTTATGAAATTTTCTCCAAAACTGTTCAATAATATATTGAAATGGACAGAAAGTGCTCAATGACTATTTTTAATATATGTGTGTATGAATGAAAAATTAAATGGATGAATGGATCCCTAGGATCTGTCTTGGGAGGTAAAATAAGGGTAACTAAGTTGAATTTCTCCTATTTTGACAAAGGCTAACTAAACAACTGGTATATTGCCAGAAAGTAATTTAAACTATGGTCATGCTGCAACAAGCATCTGTTTTATAAACAAACAAAAATATTTTGTTCAGATGGCTAAGAGGTATCTTCAGTTCAGAAATGACCAGTCTTTGATGAAATACTTCTAATTAATCTAATTGATTAATTAAATCCACGCTTGAGGGACATTTTTCAACCAAAGCCTCCTAATTGTTTATCAATGGGTGTGATTCACATTCTGCTTTATCTATGAGCGTCTTCTTGAGCTCCTTAAAGATAGCCAAAGGGAGAGGAAAAAATATTTTAGAAACACTTTAGAATGGACTTCAGTCAGTGGTAGAACAACAGCTGGTAAGTCACAGCACTTTCTAGAATAGAATGCAGATTTTTTTTTTTTTTTTTTTGGTCAGGGAACATAGTTCCTCATTCATATATAAGTAAGAAAGACCTTTTGATCATCCTAGCTGTCCCTGGAGCTCTCTTTTGTGTGTTTGTCCCCACTCTTGCTATTCATCTCATGTACTCTCTTTTACATCCTCAAAAATACCTTCTCCCTTTCCATATTCTCATCATATATTTTTCAAATTAGCAATTTATATTTTTGAAATTGAAAATAACAAACACTTGGTAAATAGTATATCATGTTAGAACTATTGCATTCAAATACACCACTGGAATGTAGTTACTAAAGCTCTCTTTGCAACTGGAAATTGAGGTGATTTTTTTTTTTAAATAAATTTATTTATTTATGGCTGCGTTGGGTTTTCGTCGCTGCGCGCAGGCTTTCTCTAGTTGTGGCGAGCGGGGGCTCCTCTTCGCTGTGGTGCGCGGGCTTCTCATTGCGGTGGCTTCTCTTGTTGCGGAGCACGGGCTCTAGGCGCGCGGGCTTCAGTAGTTGTGGCATGCAGGCTCAGTAGTTGTGGTGCACGGGCTTAGTTGCTTAGCGGCATTTGGGATCTTCCTGGACCAGGGCTCGAACCCATGTGCCCTGCATTGGCAGGCGGATTCTTAACCACTGCGCCACCAGGGAAGTCCAACTGAGGTTATTATACATATGAATATGCTTGGTATGTCATTATAAGAAATATTATGTTGCTTAAAAATAGCCCAACATAGACTTTGGCTTTTTGAACATAACATAGCAGACAGTTCCTTCAGTATCCAGTTTGTGAATCAAAGCACCACAGGGTCTTGCTTCTTGGACCATTGGAGAATCAGGTATGGATTGGTTTCTAATTTAATGGGCTTATCAGGAGTGGTAGTGATTTAAATGTAGTGCTCTTTATTTTAAAGTTGATTTTTACCTTGTTAGGATATTTACCTTACCAGAATTAGAATCACTATGTTTGCTTTAATTAATTGGTGGGAAAATCATCTAAAGTTTTTCTTAAAACATGTATCTAGGACTTCCCTGGCAGTCAAGTGGTTAAGACTCCATGCTTCCACTGCAGGGGGCATGGGTTCAGTCCCTGGTCAGGGAACCAAGATCCCACATGCCTCGAGGTGTGGCCAAAAAAAAAAAAAAAATGTATCTAAAAAGAATGTATTACTATTACCGTGTGTCCAGCACTATGTGAGAAGTTACAGAAGATACTAAAGAAATAGTTTCCACATCTTGATGTAGATTTTAATCTAGTTGGAAAGAAAAGATGTATACCTTGAAAAATTAGAAATAAACTCCAAAATATGTATTCACGTTCTGGTTTACAGTTCAGGAGTCACAATTCCAATCCTGATCTGTAAAGCATGATTCAGGCCTGTAAGTCCTGCTGACTGCAGAATACCGCTTCCGTGCTGTATTCGCATTCTATGATGGACACTGAAAAACTGAACAGATGACCTCCCACTCTCCTTAAAAACTCCCTTATAAACTTCCCTTTCCATTAATAATAACAGCACTTTTTTTCAGGTGACTAGACATTTTAATTTGCTTTAACTCTTGTTTTCTTCTCTTGTCAGCAAGACTGGCATTTTTTTACCCTAAAAAAAAAAAGTTTTCTCTTGTCAAATCTTGTGGCCTCAGCTATCTCTCTTGTGTTTATTACACCCAAAGCCATATCTACTGAACTCAGTCACATGTAAGGCATTTAGTTCATGGCTTGGCACCTGCTAAATACTGTCCAGGTTATTGGTATATTATCATCATCACTATTATCACTCATTATTATTGTTATATCAGATTGCCTCAGAGCAAAGCAAATGCACGTAATCAAATCTTTTCACCTTCCTGTGTTTTTTAAAATGTAGATTAGTAGGTTTAATCCTACAACTTATCAATCTTTTCCTCTTCATTCTCTATATTGAACTGCTATTAATTGTTTGCCAATCTCTGTCAAATCCTTGCATCCATTTTCTTCTCTCTGTGTGTACCATATTCATCTTGGTTTAAAGACTCATTTCATTTCATTTGGATTCTGCTGTAGACTCTCAGTTTTCTCTTTGCCATATAATTCATCTTATGTATGGTAACCAGATAATTTTTTAAAGCGTAGTTCCATTTATGTTACTTCTGTTCTCAAAAGCTTTCAACAATTTCCTTGCCTACTGAAAATTGTTCACAGTCCTTAACCTGACATTGGTGTCCTTAATATTCTGCTTCCGGGTGATGTTTCTGGCTTTATCACCTACCCTTTCCTCCTATAGTGCAGCTCATCTGAGTAGTACTTAATGTTCATTCATTCAACAAGTGTGTAGCAAAGACTTCGGGCAGGTTTCATCCTAAGTGTCCTAACACAACGTGAGTCAGAATGACTTAAGATCACTGCTCCGTGACACACGTCACTTTGCTCACACCACCTCTGCTTCCACCTCTGAGACATTTTTGTTCTCATTTATCCACATCTTATTTATCTGATATGAAATAGATATTTTGCCTTCTTACTTACAAAGCATTCTGGTCATTCTGACTGAAAGCTCCCTTTTTCTTTTTCGTGTGCATTATATCTTTTTCATCACACAGCATTTTCACTCTTGGTCTGCCTTCCATTCAGTGCAGGAAGATTCCCTGAACCCTGGACAAGCAATGTTGAAGCTTGAATAGTCTTTCTAAATCTGGGGGCTACTCTCTTTAACCACATGCACCTTTCACAACTTTCCAACTTGTATGTGGAACCAGCTACTACTGAGTCTACTGTTGCAGAAACTTATCGTTGTAAGATTAAGTGTAGAACTGCTGGCAACCACAGACACAAGCTGGTATAAGTGGACACTCTATACCATTATATGTTTTCTATGAATTTTGAAGTTTTTCCTCACTTAAATTTCTTCAAATAGAAGACTGCAAAAGGGCTCTAAAGAGGTGAAGACCAGCAGTTGCCAAAATTTTTAAGCCAAGGAAAGTATATTGTTTGAAATATCCATATAATTGAAGGAAAAGTGGTATTTTAGCTTGGCTTATCTTGTGTGATAGATCTCACTATCCACTTCATGGAATATGTGCAGACACTGCTTAGTTGCAACCCTGTCTTAACCACTCATCCTTTTTATAATTTCAGCAGCACAAATATACTTTTTCTTTATTCCCTCTCATATCATATTACCACATAGTCACCAATTTGCTGAAGAAGTAGTTTCAAAAGAATCCTGATTTGCAGAAAACAGGTTTCCTCAGGTCAAGGTTGTGTATGTCCTAAAGTAAAAATAAAATCCTTTTCAGTGATTAAACTCAGTGGAGCTGAGTGTACAGTTCAGAGAACTTTAATAGCCGTTTCTTGGTGAATGTAGAGCACCTCCTTCTGATTAAGTTTATATATAACCTGGCAAGGAGGCGAGAAGCCCCGCCTCATCTTCATTTACTGTCCACAGCGACTTAAAAGCAAAGCAAAGAAGCCATAGGTATTGCTATTGGAAAATTCTGCCTGTAAATACTGTTATATTTGAAATTATGTATAGATAATTCATTGGAACAAGCTAGTCCAATAATATTTTCTTGTTAACAAAAGTTATCAATAGTAAGATGAGCCAATTATAATCGCCAATTGTAATTTAAAATTGATCACTGATTCCTTTTTCAACATGTGTGATTTGTCAAGGGTAGAGGTATATCTGTAGTACATAAGTGTGTAATCCCTGAAGGCAGATAGTGGATTTGAGTCCAGTCTCTAAGATTTCCTCCTTGTGTGGCCTTAGATGGTTCATTCACTTATCCTTTTTCTAAATCTTCCCTCTCTCCAGGGTAAAATAGGGATAGTAATTTTACTTATCTCAGAGTAAGTACTCTATAAATTTTAGTCATATCATTTATTAAGGAGGCGTTAGCTATATTGAAGGAATGATGATATCTTTCAACATTCTTTGTGACCTTTATATATATCTGCTGATTTAATGCATCTTTTTGAATCAAAATATATAACCTATTTTACCTTATTCATCTGAGAGCAGCACCATTTAAATATACAACTAGTACTTCTTCTCCCATGTAATCAGTGAACAGTAATGGTCATCCAACAGTTAGAGAATGTGGTTAATTACCTGACATGAGGTTTGACTTTCAATGCCAAATAGCATTTTTAGTGTACTTTTAATAGACTTTATTTTTATGAACAGTTTTAGGTTCACAGAAAAACTGAGTAGAATGTACAGAGTTCCCATAAACCCCTCTCCCACCAATAGCATTTTTATTGAAAGTTTAATTGTAGACTGAAGGTTACTTGCTCTTGTGTAATCCAACATCTATTTTTTTTTAATTTTCTAATAGATGTTATCATATGTGCCCTAGTTGAAAACATAAAAAATAATTATAGTATTAAATTGAAGGAATCGATTCAGCGTATTTGTATTTCAGAGCAGTAAGAAATATTCATGAAACCTACAGAAAATCTGAATCATCAGAAAAACTAGTTTTAAATTTTTATGTATGTTGATGATACTCTGTTTATCAATGTACCTGTGAACGTAAATGAAAATTTTGGATCAGATGACACAGTATCCATTTCTATAATCTGAGTCCTGGGATAGGTTAGAATACGAAATGTGACTCATTATAAACAATTTTCACTTTTCATGGAAAAAGGGAATCAGCAACTCTTGTAGAATGTATTTGATTAAGGGGAAAGTTTTAAAAATGAGGAAAAAAAACCCAAAACACTGACTGGCTATACAAATGTAAGCACAAGCAAAAATTCTCAATTAACCAGCACATCTCTTCAGTCCCACTAGACATTCCTCCCAGGACAAGCTCTTGCCTTTTAGACTACCAGTGATTGCTACCAGCTTTAGTGAGATCAAAAGGGCTGAAACTTAAACTAGCCATTCCCTCTTGTTTCTAAAAACACAGCTCAACTTCCGGTTCTCTGCTCTATAACAAAAGCACCCACCCTTTCCCTTGGGGTCATACTACTCTATTGGGGCCAACTCCCATGTCCCCCCTGTTCTCCTGTTAGCCTCTATCCAAACCGTTTCAGACTTTCAGCAGCATAAGTCTTAGTGGCAATGTTTTGTGAATTTCAGTACCCAATCCCTCATGAAATTTGGCTTGAATCTGTCAGTGGATATTAGGATGGATTTCATATTTAGAATCAGCACAACCATTGGTTACAAAAATTTTCCTGAGTGAGGCTTTTTAAAAGAATGTTTGAGAATTCCCAAGTAGAATTCTTTAATTGTTTTCTTTCCCTTTTATGGCTTTTGGCAGGGGAACTGCATAGTTTTAAAATATATATTTTTTTCTAATTTTATTATTTTGAGGTCCTTCAATATGATCTGTATGACTCTAGCTTTTGTGCATTAATTTTGATTTTTCTTGTGGCACTAATACATGGTTGTGTGTGTGTGTATATAGTATTGTCCCAGAAAAGAGAAAAAAATATTTTCACATAGAAATAGTGTGTACGTGCACACACACACACACACACACACACACACACAACTTGTATAATCATTATGAAGAATAAGCAGGACTTTAGGGTGCAGTCAGAAAGTGAACTTATTCCTTCCTCCCACTACACTATTTCTTTAAATCTCTTCAATCAACCATTTTTCTTCTGTCCCTTGAATTTTCATTCACATGACTTTTCTGATTATTCACATATACCAAAGATGTACCCCAATCACTTTTAGATGGAAAGTCTCATTTCAGTAACTGTGGAATCCAGTCCAGTGTAGAAATCAGTGCTGCAAATTCATACCAAATGAAAGCTTCTCATCTCTACCAGCTTGTTCTGCTTCAGACCTGAAGCTGATGGTAAGGCATATCCTTTCCTTAATTTTCCCAATGGGCCCTTTTACCCTCTTACCCACTCACAGAGCAGAATTAGAAGGAATGGAGAGGAGAAAGGAGGGTGAGAAGCAGGGAAGGTCTCACTGATTGGCTTTTACAGGACCTGGTGTGAGTTTATTCCGGCTGTGCACAGATTTAAAGCTCTCTCCCATGGTTATTTTCATGGGTTTCATGCATATTCCCCTCTTGACCCTCTGAACACAGGTCCTTCAACTTAGAACCTTGCCTCTCGTTCTGTTGGCTGCTTTTGGCTGCACTGCAGTTTCTGCAGCAGAAAGTTCATCTCCAGTTTCTTTCTGCTGAGAACGTCTCATTTTTGCAGAATCTCTTTTGGGCAGAAAACTGGACAAGCTAGTGTAGCTACACAGGTTCCACATCTGGGTGCTGGGGGATAGATAGACAACTTTAACTGCACTCATGAGTAGTACCATCCCTCCTTAAGCTTGTCTTCCAGAGGCTACTATAGTTAGTCTCTTGCTTTTAGACTGTTCCTTAAGTATGAGTTACCAGCTCTTAGTGTCACATCAGCTTTAGGAAACACATATTGTGCGCTCTCCAACAGGGCTTATTTATTGAGGTCCCTTTATTAAGCTAAGAGGAGAGGAAAGCAACCCTGACAACTTTCCAAAGAAATACTCTAATTTTCAACTCATAGCCTCTTCAACTTTAATGTATTTTCAAATTTGAGAAAGGGTTATAAAACCGGTTGCCAACAAGGTCTTCTTCAAGCACTCTGTGGGCAGCTAGCACCTTACTTTGGGTTGTGGGGAGTAATTCGCTGCTGTTGGTTTGGGGCTTCAGTGGAAAATGAGACAGAAAATTTCATTTAAATATTCTGTTACAATGGTGTCATTCACTTCCTTTTCTGTCTTATTTACTTTTTCCTACTCCATCTGTTAATTTCTAAGAGAGTCTAACTTTGCTCATGATTTTATATATATATATATTATACGTAATATATATACTTGTATTTTCTCTCTATTTCAGATATCAGCAAAATGGTAATCACATAACCTACGTGTTACCATTTCTGTGCGTAATTACATGCCATTACTTTGTTAGTTGTTTCAATAAATGTACCTTAAATCTCTTTATTTAAACCCCAAGCTCTTTGAAGTAGAAACCTTGTCTTGTGTGACACTTGTGCCATAAAAATTTGGAGGAAAAATAAATTGAGTGAATCATTCTTTCATAAAACTATTACGGAATAAAAATATTGTAGCTTAATGAAAACAACATTCACTTGGAGTTACTACGCTGGAGTTTGACCTCCAAATAGTGCTGTTCGATTAACATCAATTAGGTCTGTGGGTTTTGGCAAGTCACCTTCTTCTCTAGACCTTAATCTCATTTTTAAATGAGGTGATTTGCTCAGATTATCTCTAAAGTTTCCTCACTTTTAAAATTATGTTACTTTTCAAAAATAAAGTCTGTTTCAGAAAAAAAAAAGAATAGCTCAAAATCCAAATTTGCTCAAATAAAAAAGGGAATAAGTTAAAGCATCACTTCAAGTCTTATTCATAAAAAGCTCTAATAAATTTATTTCCTTTTTTATATTTGAGTGTGTTTTCCATATGTTTGAATTTACTGTGTACAGGTTAGGTTGTGAGATGATTCATCCCTGGGACAATTCAGTGTCTTAAGGTGTGGTCTTGATAATCGGCCTATTGAAACTTGACTCTTAGTAACATGTGTCAAGTAAATACTTTCATAATATGATTTTTAAATTCCAAATAATTAATATTAGATGAATACAGCAAAAGGCTCTTAGAAATAAATCACATTGGACCACTTTTAAGAAATACTCTTAAATCAACTTCAGACATGAGTTCTTACAGCTTAGCCACCAAAATAATAAGCACTTTATCAAACCTCTCTCTTCATAATTTGCACTCTTCTAAGAATTATTGGCCTCTAACAACATTCTCAAAGAGCTACCAGGCAGGCTATTAAAATGCAAACTATGGCAGATGTACTCAGAATATAAAACAAATTGTCACTGTTTGTTTACATCCATTTGTACAATGCATTTATTTTATTTTATAAATAACTGATAGATTAGTGGAAAGAATACTTAACCTCTCATGATTTTGAAGAAAAGGGAAGTGTACCTTTAATAATCTCAGAGGAGAATATTTCCGGGAGATTGTGACTATCTAACATAGTGTGCTATATCAAAAGAAATGATTTTATTTTACATTCTTTTTTTTTTTAACATCTTTATTGGAGTATAATTGCTTTACAATGGTGTGTTAGTTTCTGCTTTATAACAAAAAAATATGGAATGCTTCACGAATTTGCGTGTCATCCTTGCGCAGGGGCCATGCTAATCTTCTCTGTATCGTTCCAGTTTTAGTATATGCTGCCGAAGCGAGCACTTATTTTACATTCTTATTTGACATTTATTTGCGGTTTATTCAAGAATTCTTTGAAAAACTGCTGGCATATTTGGACCTTTAAATACATTTCAGTAATGTTTGAAGTGATCGTTGTAGGAAATAGTTCCTGTTTTAGATCCAGTTGGGATCAGGGAAGGTTTTCCTGAGGGGAAGACATGAGAACAGAAACTCAAAAGAAGTAAAGGATTTTTCATGTGGACATGCGAGAGAAGATCATTCTTGACCTCTGCATGAGAAAAAGGTGTGGGGAGACTCTGAAGTGGGTCTGTGTCACGTGATCTCAAGTAACAGCAAGGAGACCAGTGTCACAGGGGCAGAGGAGCAGAGGAGAAATTTGAAGAGATAGCCAGAGGCCACATTTTTAAAGTTTTGAGGCCATGGTTAGATTTGGATGAACAATGAGAGGCCACTGGAGAACTTTAAGGAAAGGAGTGACAAGGCCCCTTTTGCTGCTATAGGGGGTGAAGGGTAGGAGCAGGGAGAAATATTAGGGTTGAGTACCCATGAAGCATTTGTGTCAGCTGGGGTCTTCTGAGACACAAATGCCAAGCAGGATTAGGTGTTGCAAGACCTAGCTAAATAACTGTGAAGGATTAAAGGACAGGGAGCAAGGTAGGCAGGGAGAGCCTTCAGACAGCAATGCAAATGGAGACCTATGAAAGGAGAGGGAAGATCAGACTGCAGCATGGGTCTGAGGAAGTACTGGCCAGCCCAGTGGGGGTCCCCTAGTAAAAGTTGCTCTGTAGAGGAATCCTATGTCAAGCAAGAGTGAACCTGTTCTAGTTCCCCTTGCCCTGCTACTGAGCCAGTCACTGGAAGAGCCCGGGGAAGAGTGGCCTTGGAGACAGAAAGTGTGGCAGCTGGTAGCTGTCAGTCACTGTACTCCTTGAAGGGAGATCTGATCAGGGCACCTTCATGGCCACCGCAGTGTGGGTAGTTTGGATTAGTGGTAGTTGTGGTAGTTGTGGAGGTGGTGAGATTTGGTTAGAGTTCTAACATATTTTGAGTAAAGCAGCAATAAAATTTACTAAAGGATAGGATGTGAGGTGTGAGAAATTTTTGACTTGAGGTATTGCACAAATGGTTATGACAGTTCCTAAAATAGAAAAGATTTGGAAGAAATGGGTTGCAAAGTCGGGGAACTAGCAGGATGGTGGGGAAAGAAAACAGTTTTGTACGTGTTAAACCTGAGATGATTAATAAGCATTCAAGTAGATTTGTTAAAATAGGTAGCTGGATAAATTGCACAGGGCAAATATTGGGCTGTGGGTATTAATTTAGGAGCCATAGGTGGGTAAATGGCTTATAGAGTTATAAAGGTTATCTAGACGGTGAGCACAGCTGGAGAAGAGAAAATGGTAATTCATGAGTCCTGGGTACTTTAAAAGATCTAGAAACCGGAATAAGGAAAAGGATCTAGCAAGATAGCAGAAAGAGCCAGATTGGAGTAATAAGTAGTATATATAAGAAGTGAGGCTCTGACTCAGAGATTGAGCCATGCAGATGAAAAGGAAAGGACAGATTTGAGAAATATCCATCCAGGATAGTCAAGTAAGGAAAGGACTTCAGGGGGCTTCCCTGGTGGTGCAGTGGTTGAGAATCCGCCTGCCAATGCAGGGGACACGGGTTCGAGCCCTGGTCTGGGAAGATCCCACATGCCGCGGAGCAACTGGGCCCATGAGCCACAACTACTGAGCCTGCGCGTCTGGAACCTATGCTCCGCAACAAGAGAGGCCGCGATAGTGAGAGGCCGCGATAGTGAGAGGCCCGCGCACCGCGATGAAGAGTGGCCCCCGCTCGCCGCAACTAGAGAAAGCCCTCACACAGAAACGAAGACCCAACACAGCCAAAAATAAATAAATAAGTTAATTAATTTAAAAAAAAAAAAAAAGAAAGAAAGGACTTCAAGAAGGAGGGAATGGTCAGTTGTTTTAAATACTGAGGAGAGGCTGAAAGGATGATTGATGACCTCTAATGAATCGTTGGGTTTAGCTCTATGGAGGTCAGTGATGACACTGACAGAAGTGGTTTCAGTGGAACATTGGATGAAAGCCTTATTGACAAGAATATAAGAGAGAATGAGAAGAAGTAAGTGGAGACAGCATAGAAACTGTTTTGAGGAAATCTGCTATAACAGGGAATCAGAAATGGGAAATTGGGGCTGTCCTGCCAAGGGAGAGGTTTTTGTTTTAAGATGGGTGATATTACGGCCTGTTTAGATGCTTCTAGGAATGATCTATTAGAGCATATTTTATGGTCCAGAAGAAAAAAGGGGAAAACTTACCTGAGCAGGATTCTTGAATATTTGAGAGGGATCCAGAACATAAGTGAGACCAGTTTGGCCTTGGAAACAACAAAGGTCATTCATCTATTTTAAGCAAAGTGTACAGGTCATATGCAGTTAAACTGATTTATTTGGTGTTGGAAGTTGGTAGAAGTTCTCTTCTGAGTGCTTTTAAATTTCTCAGTGACATAAGGATCAAAGTCATTATTAGAGAAAGAGCTGTAAAGTAGGCATGTTGGAGGTTTGAGGAAGAAAGGTATGAAGGAGGGAAGGACAGTAAATTTGATAAATAAATTTAATACTATTGTTGGGCAGTCCTGAGTGTCCTCTTGAAGTTTATTTCCTCACATTTAATGTGAGACCAGACAGCGTATGTAGTGTTTTTCTCCATTGATTTCCAGTTACTTGGATGTTGACAAGTAATTGGCATAGGTTGTATTTAATTATTGTTGTGATTTTGCTAAGCATATATGACATAGGAAAAGGGGCAAGGAAATTGAGAGTAAAGTAAGGGAGTAATTATAATGATGGGTATGAGATTTAAGCTGGGTTGTGAAAGAATTGAGAGCATGAAGATAGGATAAATGGAATGTAGGTTTGTGGATTCAAAATATTAAAATGGGGGTGGGGATGGAAAGTGAGATAGACAGCAAGAAATTGTTGTTCAGGGAGTGGGATTCTTCCTATTAAGATCATGGAGGAGATGGAGTGAGTTTGGGGTGTGCAAAAAGTCTAGGAAATGATCGTGGAAGATAACGTGGAAGGCTAAAGTAGTGGAATAAAGGAGGACAAAAACCGAGCATCCTGGATATTGATAAGATTGTCTACATGGATAGAGAAATCACCAAGAAGAGTGATAGTGAGAAAAATAGCAGGCCAGTGGCTAAAATTATCTATGATGAAGAGGATTATAAAAGACTGAGGAGTGTGGCAGAAGGTCTAGTCTCAGGTCATGAGCTTTGAAGGAATCGGAGCTTTTAAACAGGGACCAGGGAAAATGGTCTTGAGGTGTCCAACAGTGCATAGGATGTCAGAGGGAAAAGCACTCATCTGTTGAGGGTGTATTGGTTTCCTAGAACTACTGTAGCACATTACCACAAACTAAGTGGCTTAAAACAGCAGAGGTTTATTCTCGCACAGTTCTTGAGGCCTGAGGTCTGAAATCAGTATCAAGGACAAAATCAAGGTGTGAGGACGGCCATACTCCCTCCAGTGGCTCAGGGGAGAATCTGTTTCTTGCCTCTTCCAGCTTCTGGTGACTTCCAGCATTCCTTGGCTTGTGGCCACATCCCTCGAATCCTTGAGGCCATCATTCTGATCTCTGCACGCTCCATCTTCATACTGTCTTCTCTGTGTGTGGTAAAATTTCCCTCTGTCTCCCTCTTAAAAAGATACATGTGATTGCACTTAGGGCCCATCTGGAGAATTCAGTATAATCTCCCCATCTCAAAATTTTTAACTTAACAACATCTGCACAGACTTTTTTTCCTCTTTTTCCCTCTATAGGTTATGTTCACCTCTAAAGGAAGATGAACAGTCACCTAAAATGTGTCTCCAGTGTCAAGACTGATGACGCCACATGCAAACCAAGAGGATATGAAAAGATCCATTATTTATACAGTTGAAGTTTCTGAGGAGGGCAGGTAGGACTCTCAAGTAGGTCTGAAATGGCCTGAAAAGCAAGGGAAGGAGACAGGCCTGAGTTTCTCTTGTGGTTAGGGGGTGGGGCCAGGGTTGAGTGAAAATTTCTATGTGCAAGAAGGGGATCGTGTGATGTGACTTTCCCACCAGTGCCAACAGAGGGAGCGTTCATTCTGCCTTGTCAGATTTTCCAGGTGTGGGTACAAGTGAAGAATGAGGGGTGAGGCTTGATGACTGTCAGCAGTCAAGCATCCAGAAATGAGGTCAGACTCCTAGTTACCATGCCAGGTAGCATTCCCAGGTTCCAGAGATTAGGGTGTAGATGTGGTGTAGGGGTCGGGGGAGGGGCAGTGGTTTTTCAGCCTCCCGTGATGGGTTATGCTACATAAGCATCGTACTCTAGTGACGATCTAGATTCAGGTACAATCAGAAATTGAAGGAAATGTTACAGAAGTTAATCCTCTAGGAGGTTTTTAATGAGCCGAAATCAATTTGCCTATTCTGTCGGTTTTGTTCATTGCTTTGTTCCCAACTTCAACAACAGTTCCTGGAATATAGTTGGCATTCAATACATATTTTCTGAATGAATGAATGGATGAAAAATGGACATCATTTCTGATGAACAGAAATCGTTAGAAAATAACAGCAGAAGGTTGGACTTAAAGTTTAGGCATTTTCACAAAGTACATACACATTATTATTTTTTAAATGTCGTATAGTGGAAGGAAGAAAGTTTGGAGCTGGCGTATTACTTTGTGGAATTGGGTTATATTCTCACCTATATACTTACCCAAGGAATGAACTCTGATGACCAGATGGAGAATTCTGAGGCAGAACACCCTGCTTCTACCTGACATAGCTGTGTTTTGTTTATCTTACAATTTTCTGTCCTCGTGTCTCCACACAGATGGTCTTCTGGCCAACTACTGTGTTGTAGATTGCTGCTCTGGCTTCCTAACCATTGAACACTTAATAGATAAGTATCGCACACAAAAAGTCTCCCCAGGTGTAGTGTGGAAAGGAAAGCTTATTTTAAAAAGCAATTAAGACATTATGTGAAAGACACACACACACACACACACACACACACACACACACACACACACACACACACACACACACACACAACAGAGATATAATATTCCAGGGGCTCTAGCTAGAAGGTATTGGACCCTTGAAAGGTGAGGGGAAGAGAAAGAGAGATAATTAATCATAACAATAGAGCAAAACCAAAGATGTTTCTTGCACAGTCTCTTTTTATCCTCTAGAGATTAATTACAACAACATATAGCCCCTGTATCTTCACGTTTTCTCACAGTGGGCACCCATTTACCAAATGACTCATTTCCAAGGCGTTCCACTCTATTTCTTTCCTCTTCAGAAACATCCAGGAAATGATGGCTCAATTGCCCTTAGCCAATCTTTTTAACCATTCCTATGCCTTGTGAGACGGCCCATCTTGAATTCTTCTTGTTCAATGGCTGCTAAACAAAAAAGTAAGCTAGGGAACAAACATGTCATCTCAGCTGTCCTTCCCCACGCATTCAGGGATATAAGCAGTTCATTTCATCATACAGGGTGGGTGCGTTGCCAGTGAGAAGTTGTCCATTACCTCTGTCTTGTTCTTCTGTCCTGCACATCATGATACCATTATTTGACTCTTTTAAATCTGATGAAAGGAGGAAGTCTGAGAGACTTGTATAGAGGCTTCAGTTCTATTGCTTGGCATGATACACTGTGATAGTTTCGGTTTTTGTCCTCCTGTCAGTGTGTCAGCGTCTTCCTCGGGTGAGTGCCTTAGCCTCCAGGGCAGGCCCCGGACCTTGGCCAGAGTTTCTAGAGAGAAATATGCTCTAGGGCTTGCTCACGGGCTCAGAGAATCTTTCAGAGCCTTCAAGGTTTCAGTTTTCTTTAGTCCTGTTCTGCCCTCTCTTAGTGCCGCATGATTCTGGATCTTCCTGGTTTGCATTATTGGTTTTCCCTTTTCATTTTGTCCTGCTCTGGGCTTTCTATTTGTGACAGCATGGGGTTGTCTGAGCCCCAGCGCTGAGTCTCACATCCTGATCCCTTTATATGTTTGGCATTGTGAATCCCTGGGGTGAAACAGGGACAATATTTCTCTGCAACTGCAGATTGAAGAGTAGCAGTCATGAGGGAAACGATGCCGCACAGGCTCTTTCAGAGAAGGAGCAGTGTTGATCCATCCACAGCATCTGAGAAGGTAACAGCCCCCGCAATGTAATCCTTTGTAGACAATGCTTACAAATATCTACTCTTTTATTACTGTGTAGTAAAGCAAAGTCACTATGAATGGCCATTTCCCAATTTAAAATGTCCTGTTTTGCTTGGTCTTCTGTGGTACTTTGGCCACTGGTTATGTACAAGGATTTCAGCTATTCTATTTTCAAACAACCATGGTCTTTTAGATCTAACTATCAATTTAATGGCGCCAATGACCATCAAAACAAGGAAAATTACACAGTAAGTCCGTCTTTCTTTCAGAAAGGGAATCATTTTGCATTCATTGTGGTACTGGGCATAGTCTTTTCCCCCAACACTTCTGTAACCATCATTCACACAAGAGGGCGAACTAGGAATGCAAAGGCCGTTTTATTTTCAGTGTCTTGCTTCAAGTAGGGAAACTTTCTATAGCATCAGTTTTAGTACAGAGTGAACCAAGTAGAAAATAATAGCTTTCCAGAAAGAGAAAAAAAAGAGTAAGCTTCACGATGGTGATGAATGATGTGCACATGGAAAAGGAGTAGACACACAAGCACACAGGAGAGGGAAAACTTTTATTATACCTCGGATCTGTGTGAAGATTTAATTTGGTGGAGTTCAAAGCACTTTAGAATAGTACTTTTATGGAATAAGGAGAAAGGTAGCATGAAGGAAAAATTAAGGAAATAAAATGTTACTTGATTCAACTGTATATTTTAAGGGGAAAAATTATGATTGAATCGTACCAATGGAAGTTTGGATTAAAAATCCGTTACCTAAGATGGATGAACATTTTCAGGGCCCCAAACTATGTGGTAGGAGGACAAAACAAAACAAAACAACTGATTGTACCAAAAAGGATGAACACTTATATTGTTGTCATTAGTTGTTAGGTGCCTTTTAACATAGAAAGGAACTAAACTTGATTTCAAAAATAGCTTCATAATGAGGTTTTAGAGACTACAAATTTGAAGTTTGAACAGGCAGAATGAAACTATTCAACTACTCTCCCTGTAGTGTAAAAGCTCAACAGACATTTACTGCGTTCCAATCTTCTGATACTCTTCTAGGTCCTAGAAATCCAAAGATAAATAAAAATACGGTACTTGACTCTGAAATGGTTCCAATGAATAGAAATGACAGACACATAAACACATATGTGACGCATAAACAGTATTTTTCATAACATGGGATATGTGTTGTGACAGCGATATTCATAGTGGGCTCTATGAGCAGAGAGGTGCACTTATTTCAGCCTGTCATGAGCGTTCAGAAGAGCATTCCTGAAGGAGATGGTCGTTGAATGTGGTTTTGAAGGAGATTGAGTCTGATACATGAAGACAAGTGAAAAGAGTGTTTCTGACATACAGCAATGTAAGCAAAGATAAAGAAAGATGAAATAGCACAATATATAATCAAGGATTAAAAACAAGCCACTGTTACTAGTTTGTGAAGCTCATTGGGGGAGTGGTAGGAAACTGAAGCTGGAGCTTGCTTTGTATGCCATGCTAAGGAACTCAGATTTTATCCTCCTTGATGCTACTTGCCTCCAGACATTTTTGATTATACATCCATTTTAGTAAAACTTTTTTGAACAGTCACCTCTAGTATATCTACATGTATTTATAAATTTCATGCATGTTCTCTTGTCTGTGTATTAGATATTAGTAATTTATTTCATTTTGTGGGATAAAATAAAAATATGTGAAGTTTCTAATATTTTCTTCTACGTCCCAATTGTCTTTTCAGTCCCCTTGAGGACAGTCATCTAGGTTGTTTACAGGTTTTTTGGGGAGGGGGCGGGGAGGGAGTGAGGTGGTCAGATTTGCCTTTTCTGTCATTCATTCTGTCCACGTGTGGAGGATGGAGTTGCGGTAAATGGGGTTGATGAAAGGAAGGCTAATAACCAAGGTATTACAATAGAGCAAGCAAGAGAAAGTGAGGCTCTGACTCAGAGCAGTTGTGGAGATGAAAAGAAGAAGGTAGATGTGAGAAATATTTGGGCGTTAGAATTGACAAGTCCTGCCCATTGAGTGGGGGTGAGGAGTGGATCTGAGAGGTGAGGGTAGAGGGATGGGAGAAGGAAATGAGTGAATTTTGTTTGCACGACCAAAAGAATAGTGATGATGTTGAATGAGACAGAGAATTCCGTGGATAAGCAGATTCAGGGGTAAGAAATTGAACTTATTTATTTTTTTTTTTTTTGAACTTATTTTTATAGAGATTTGTTTCCTTTCAATTTTCTCTATCCACAATCTTCCAAAATTTGTTGTTTTTCTACTAAACAACCTGTATCATTCTCCTTTCTTTCAATGTGAATACATTGCCTTTCTCTTGCAATCCAAGAGCCTCTTTTCCAAATGCCTTCTTGTTATTTATAATACGTCTTTTATTCTAGTTTTATAGATGAATTATTTTCCCTAATATATTATTTTTAGTCAGCACAGGCTCTGTTACTGTTTAGAAATAAATGACCTCATAGTTTTCGTGGCTTACTATAAATAAATTTATTTTTTGCTCATGTAATTTCACTTTTTTTCATGTGCTTTTATCCCAACGTACATTTCAAAGTGGGTCCCAGACCAAAATGACCATTCAAGTGCAAGTGATTTATTTTATAGGTGATCCCAAGAGAATAAGAAAGTGAGACAGGGAAGAATAAAAAAGCCACAGAGCCTCCATTTTCAAGCGAGTTATCACTATGGACAACTGGAGTTTAATCTTCCTGTGGAACTCTAGATGCCAGAGTGAAATATGCACCTGCGTACTCCCACCCAAGGCTCAAGGGAGTTGTGATAATCATACATCAATTTCCATCAGCCATTGGTTGAGGCTGCACCAAAGAGCATTTATTCTCCAGTATTTTAGGTCTAGAGGGAAAGTGGCCAGAATAGCTTCAGAGTCAGAGAAAAGCCTGCACGGAAAAAATGCATGTGCTGGCATTTGTAAGTCGGAGAGGACTACGTTGATGTGGTGAGGGTAAAGGGATATGGGGATATGGAGAGAAACCCACTAAATCCATCGAGGAGTAAGCAAGAAATGAACAAAGAAATAGGAAAAAACACTGCTGAGATAATTTAATAATTTTATTTTACCACTGTTTCCTCCAAAATTTGGCTAACTCCTTCTTCTATCATCTACTTGTGATAGCTAATGTGGAAATTTTACAGCATGCATTAACTTGAATCACACATTTGTAGTTACTAGAACACATCTTACTTTTTATATCTCTATGCTATTTCCCCATTTATCCCTGATTTCTCTGTGTATGAAATGACTCATTTGTCAAGACCTACCTTAAATGAGATTTCCCTAAACTTTAGTCAAAATCAATCCCTCTGTACTGGGTGCTCTTACAGAATTTTACCCATACTTTCATTTTGTCATCTTATCACATTATATTATAATTTACAATCCGCTTCTTAAAAAATTGTGAACATCCTCAAGGTATGTATCGTTTCTTACTCATTTTTACTTATCCTGCAATTGTCACTCAAAGAAGGTTTGCACACATAATAAGCAAATACATAAATAGTCACAACACTTATTCCCTTGCAGTTAAGAAAGCTAATCCTCACATTCTTCAATGTACTTTTGGAAATGTCTTAATAAATATTTTTTGTAAATATGGAGCATTATTATTATATATGTTAAGGAATTTATCATTATATAGTTGTATATAAAATCACTTATTTTATCAAATGAGCATGATTTTCAGAGTTATTTAAGAGAAAATTAATTTTTTTAACTTTTTATTTTATATTGGAGTATAGTTGATTAAAAATGTGTTAGTTTCAGGTATACAGCAAAGTGATTCAGTTATACATGTATCTATTCTTTTTCAAATTCTTTTCCCATTTAGGTTGTTACGTAATATGAGCGGAATTTCCTGTGCTATACCATAGGTCCTTGTTGATTATCCATTTTAAATATAGCAGTGTCTACATGTCAATCCCAAACTCCCTGACTATTCCTTCCCCCACATTAACCATAAGTTTATTCTCTAAGTCTGTGAGCCTGTTTTGTAAATAAGTTCATTTGTATCATTTTTTTTTAGATTCCACATATAAGCGATATCATATGATATTTCACTTTCTCTGTCTGACTTAACTTCACTCAATATGATAATCTCTAGGTCCATCCACGTTGCTGCAAATGGCACTATTTCATTCTTCTTAATGGCTGAGTAATAGTCCATTGTATATATGTACCACATCTTCTTTATCCATTCCTCTGTCGATGGACATTTACATTGCTTCCATGTCTTGGCTATTTGTAAACCGCTGCAATGAACATTGGGGTGCATGTATCCTTTTGGACCATGTTTTTCTCTGGATATATGCCCAGGAGTGGGATTGCAGGATCATATCGTAGCTCTTTTTTTAGTTTTTTAAGCAACCTCCATACTGTTAAGAGAAAATTAATTTTTCAACCTCTAATAAATGTTACAGAATCCTTAGGAAGAACGCATTCATGAAATTAAGCTTAAAGTTGTTATTTCTTACTTTAAAGAACAAGAAGATTTAATAAAGAGTTGTAAGGAGTAGTCACAATTTAAGAGCATCCACTTCAAATTATAGAAAAGAGTTAACTATGCTATCATTTAACTTTTTATATGAATAGCAAAATGATAGAAATGAGAAACTTGGAATACTTGTGAAGAAAGTATGGAGAAACAGTTCCCGTTTGGTATCTGTTCTGTCAAAATTTTTGGCTCTGCTCAGTATAACTGGTGGTAAAATTCTTTTAAATTCTATCTAATTTAAAAAGCAAGGTCAGTGTTTGTGCAGCAGCATTTTCTTTGCAACAATTTGTTATAAGAGAAATTACACTGACAAATCTCATGCAACACATACATTACACAGAGTGTCCTGAAGAGTCAAGAGTTTTTTAAAGCAGTCATTGGGGCTACATTGTCATAATTAAAGTTCTTAGGCAGTTTTGCCACCATCTCAAACCACCTTCAATTTTTCTTTCATAGTAGTATTTATCATTTATAAAAAGGAGTTTCAACCTGTCTTTTTTATACTATAGAAGGTTCATGGTCAGAAATATTGGTCCCAGAATTACTGCAAGTGGTCTTGGGCAGCAGCAGAGTTATGCTGGGGCACGTATATATTTATTTTATGTATAGCTTTACCCATCTTGAAGTAGAACTGCATGTGCTGGTCTCAGGTTTGATGAATGAGGTGTGGTGCAGACAGAGGAAAGGTGAATATCTCCCAAAGCCAGACCTCTGAGGTTCATAAATTATTTGTAGAATACTTCATGTGCTGCTGCAGTGGTCAGGGCCAGTTTCTAATACAGAGAGAAGAGCTCTCTAATCACACCCTTCCCCTCAACAGAGAAAAGACTGGCATTTAACAGAGAACTGTAAGCCAAGAACAGGATAGGAGTGTGTCTGTAAGGGTAAATCTCCACTTAGGACAGGAGTTGCTTATCATTTACAGACCTTGAGAGTTTCCTGCCAGTTTCTTGAAGCTACATAGGAACAGCAATAGCATCTTAAATTTATCTAGTATTTTTTCCATAATATCCTGAAAATAGTTTTAATCTATTACCAGCACTTGATAGATCTTTATAACAATAAGTAGAAAAAGGGCACATACTACCTCTGGGTTCCATATCAGAAAACTGTTACTATTTTTGAGGGGTCAAAAATACGTACGTTTAAACATTTTAGTGCCAGGCCAGTAGTTGGAATTGACCAACAGCATTTTAAAATTTAGAAATATAGTCAGTGATTATCCCATTGGGTAAGAAACTGAGACTTAAAGCACTCTGTAGTATCTAGAGGTTTTCTGATCCAAAAATGCAGATGGATGCAAATAATCAAATTATCCTTTATAGTCTTTATTATTTACAAACATAATTCCTATAATAAAAAGCAAGTTAAATTATCAGTGTGGCCATGCCATAGTTGACATGGTATTTAGACCTCCCAACAGCATGTGCAGGAAACAAATGAAATAATCATTTGTTGATAGAAATCTGATACAGTTGCTAAAATCATTGATAGCAGAGTCCAATTTTAGGCATCACATTGCATTGCTTCAGGTTTAGACTCGACTTCAGAAGGTTCATTTGAGTGAAAGCATCTGTAGATACTTAATCAAGAAACATATAGTTTATTGTTTAATGGTTCCAGAACCCCTCAGAGGTAGGTTTTATTAGCTTATGATCTCTGTCGAAGAGAGAGCTTAAGGCTTCCTCCTACAGCAACTACAAAGAGTGGGAGTTCCCAGGGCCAATGGCGCATGATCAGTTTTGTGCACACCAGGGGCGAGAGAGCAAATAGTTAAAATTCTCTTCTCTTTGGGGATCACTTATTGAAGTTCAAGGACTGGTGCAGTACAAGGGACCTGAGGCTGCCTCCTACAGGAAAATCCTCCTCTACAGAAACATCCAGAAGAAAAAAAAAAGGTTATGGCTCGAGGGCTGCCTGGGGCACAATACAGCCTGAGGTTTGTTTGGGAAGTAGAAGTTAATAATTAAATTATATCAGCTTCTTGGGTGAAAGGACCTTGTCTGTTTGGCAGATGTTTAAGGACACTGACATTTATGTGACTCAGAATAAATATTCGTTAAAATGGTAAATAAACAAATGAAAGCTACCTACATTTTGCTGCTCTTCAGATATGCCCATATATTAATGACTAGCTGATTTTCTAATTAATCTAAGCTGATTTTCTCATTGATGTTCTTGAACTCACTCATAATTGAGTATTCTAAACTTTAAGAACACATATGTGTAATGTTATACACTTTTAAAATAGGGTTTAGTAAAGTAATTTTCATTTTTAATTAAAAAATGCCAGCCATAAACATTTGAATTTTTTTTCTAGAATTAGTCCATTGTCTAAAAATTTATTCACCCTTAGACTGGTACAGTGATTCTCAATCAGGGGTGATTTTGCCACCAAGGATACATTTAACAATGTCTGGACACATTTTTAGTTGTCACAACTTGGGGGAGAGGGTGTTAATGGCATTCAGTGGGTGGAAGCCAGGGATGCTGCTACACATCCTACAATGCACAGCACAGTCCCCTCAACAAAGAATCATCCAGTACAAAATGCCAGTGTTGACACTATGTTATTTAATCTCTAGAATTCATAGCTGGTAGGTTTTCATTGTGAATTGCACACTTCTTTTTCCTTTTCCTCTTCTTTTCCTTACCTCTATGCTACTTTTTCTTCCTCACTTAATAAAGGTAAGAGAATCAGTGATCCCGTACAAATTGCTCACCTTCCTTATTAGTCCTGTCAGAGCTCTATTTATAACACAGTGCTTACGTTCTGTTCCTGTCACATTGCCCATATTCAGCTTCTTCCACAGTTAGAGATTCAATGCTCATTACCAGGCCCTTGGCTACAATTTTTCATGTTACAGCAACACGTGGTTCACTGATGTTTGTCCCATAGTAGATTTTTCAAGCAGTTCCCATGGAAACAACATTCAAAACCAGTTTGTGTTGCCTTTATACTTGAATAAAACTACCATTTGATATAAAATTCCTGGGTTGCACTATCTTGCTATAAGAATACCATGGGTCTCACTTCTCCTAGTGTTGAATCCTATGACACCACTGCTTCTGTGACAACAGATTCAAGTTGACGTCAGGCTCACTAGACACAAACAAGTTTTAACCTGATACTTCATGTACCTGTCTTTATAGAAAGATACAGAACATGGGATACAAGTGGCACAGCAGCTTAATCTCAGGGGGAGGCTCAGCGGTGCCTTTTGCCCACTCACCTTTATGGGGCATGTGCGGTTGCCACAAACAAAAGTCAAAATGCTTGGAGGTCACCTCGATACTGAGAAGCCACTGCCTTGATTTCCCACCGTCTTTTAAGTTGTTCTAGACGCAAAGGCACAGAAAGAGTGGACTGCTTGGTTCCAGTGGGCTACCTGGAACAAAGGAACACAAGAGATGAAGAAGACATTTCACCTTTATTTTAAATCTGTAATTTCCAAGTGTGCCTGTTAGCTTTGGATGTTTAAGAAACGATCCCTAAAAATAGTAGCTTAGAAGAACAACGATTTATTAACTCAGAGTTCTGCTGAATAGTTCCAGTGGTCTGGGCTGGGTCTAGCTAATTTCATCCAGGCTTGCTGCCAGCTGTGATCAGCTGGCACTTTGGTTGAAGCACTGGCTGGTCCAGGTAGCCTACCCACAGGTCTGGCGGTTGGTTCCCTCTGGGGCCATGAGTCTCATCATCCCACAGGCAGGACAGACCTCACATGGAAGCTCAGAGTTCCAGCAGCATCAAGAGAGGACTAGTGCGCTGAACGAGCATTTTTCTAGCCTCTGCTTGGGTCACAGTTACTAGCATACTGTTGACCAAAGCAAGTCACATGGCTGAGCCCAGAATCAGAGTGGGAGGACGCTCCCCATTTACCACCAGGGCAGCAGTACGATGACAGGACAGACCCGAGGTCCTTCCCAGCAGGAACTCTGCTTACACTGCTGTTTAGACACTGAGGCCAACTTGACTCTCCACCCACCCACCTCACACTCTTCTATTTTTTTAAGGCTGCTCAAAGGATTCCTTTCTTCACTTGATTAAGGTTTACCGATTTTACTAGGATTTGTCCCAGTGCTGATTATTCTCAGTACATTTTTTCTTGGGACATGGGGTCCACAATTACTATCTTACGCAGATCTTTTATTCAAGACAATCTTCATATACTGTATCTTTAAAAATGTGTTTTGTTCCCTAATTTCTTTTTATTCTTTAAGATGCAATTTATTTAAGCTGAATCCCCTTTTCCCTTGATTTTCATACTTATTTTCTCTCTAATCCTCTTATTTCTTTCTATTCTACTTATTTCTATTTTTAATGCCTCTTACCATATTTTTAACAGTGTCCTGAGTTCTCCTTTCAGATTTTATCACTGTCTGCTTCCTCACCATCTTTTTCTTGTGCTTACATAGTCTATCCTTTTTGACTTTTTTGACTCAGTGAGGTGACTGTTTCATTTTGTTGTATTTTTGTTGTTGTTCATTAATGGTAAAATATTTGGTTGCAATTTTTAGCTGCTCAATGGCCATATATATTTCTTTTCCCCAGTGAAGTCTCTTTACCTGCTATTTGTTTTCTGCTCCTGTACTCTGTTTCTTTTATATTTATATATAAATATATACATCCTTTATAATTAATTCTGATTACTCATTTTGAAATGTGTTTTCTTTTTCCTGGGGCAGCTCTTCACCGTAGGTGGAGGAAGGCATTTCACAGAGAAGTTAGAGCCATGATTTTTTAAATTTAAATTTTATTTTTAAAAATTAATTATTTTAATTGAGATATAATTAACATGTAACATTGTGTACGTTTGAGTAGGTTAGAGCCGAGATTCAGATGTGGAAGGCCCGCAAAGTGAGGTCTCCTGTCAGGCAGCTGTTCCTTTCCTCCAGCCCTGGGGCCTGGCTGTGACACCTTTGGTCACAAGGCAGGGCATTCCCTCAGTTCCTCTGCTGCCTCAGGGGCAGTCTGCTCTTCCAAATATCGTGCATGCGAATGTATTCCAGATATTCCACGTTTAACCCTCTGTGTCTAAATCTCACCCTGGAACAGGGAAGATTGGGAGACGGTTCATGCCTGCCGTTCCACGGTTGTGAGTGAGGAATTCCCATCTTGCCCTAATTTAGGATGGGCCGCTCACATAGGAAAACTGTTCTTCGCTGGGCTTTCTGGTATCTGTGGCCCCAGTGCCAGCTCTCTGCTTCTGCCGCCAGCAGCCCTGCTCGATTTGCACTGTGCTTGCAGCCTCCCTTCTATTTCGGCTTTTTACCTCACTGCTGTTTTTAATTAAAATGGACATTTCCTTTCTGTTTCTAATTCTGTGGGTTATTTTCAGAAAATGCTGTCTCTGTACCCACTTCAAACCGCACACACACCCCCCTCCCCCAACCCCACACTGACCCCCAGTTTTCCAGGAGATTTCGCAGCTTCCTCTTCCAGGCCTTTCTTTTTTTCAGAGGTGGCCAGGAATGTTGTCAGAATTGTATTTTCCAAGAGCCCTTTCTGGTTCTCTTGCTCTTTTTGACTGTTTTCACTGTGTGTGTGTGTGTGACACATATTACGTATAGAAAGGTGTGCAAAATTTAAAGGTACGGTTTAACAATTAGCAGTAAAGCCAGTACTGTCTAACAACCACACAGGTGAAGAAACTAAGCCCTGCCAGCGCTTCAGCAGTCCCCAGGGTCACAGCACTCTCTTCCACCCACCCAGCTCCTCAATAACTCTCAATAGGCAACCACCTTTCTGCCTTTAGTGTAATCATGTTTCAACTGATTGAAAGTTCAGTATGTGAGTGAACTTGTTGGCAAGCGGATTCCATAGTTCCCCAGTGTTCTGATAGGGCTTCTTCTATTCAATTCCTTCACAAATGGAAGCCCAGTAGTCTTACCTGGAAACCTCAGTGTGTGGCTCCTTTGCATTTCAACCGATCCCCCGATTTTTAGTCTCCTATCCTCTGATCTACCACGTGACTCCAGGTTGTGACACTTTCTGAGATTCTTTGGGTGAATCATATTTCTTCTCTTCTGGCACTTAAAGTGCAATGTTCTTTATTCCACTAAATCAATTACCAACTAGTCTGTTAAATTCACAAAAAAATGTTCAACGTCCTGTCTGCTATTATCACTTCTCCCATTCTTTCTGTGCTTGGGGGCTTATACATTTTTAATTTCTTTGCTCTCCTTTTAGTTGGTTTTCTTAAGGGAGAGCAGATAACGCATGTACTCAAACTACCACATTTAACCAGAATTTTGAGCAGGGATAGTTCAAAGGAAATTTCATATAAGATTTTCCCTTTTTCTTCCATTCTCTTTCTAGAAGCTCTTTAATATTTTTATTACTTGTAACTCATGTGTGTGTGTGTGTTTGTGTGCGCACCAAGATAGGATATTGAAAGTTGTCAAGTTTCAGAGTAGTAATATTGATCAAGTTTATTTTAGTAGTCAAATCAAATGTTAACATTAAACTATAAGTTTGGAAGATTTAATTCATGCTTTTTGTCCCCCTGAATCAATATAAAATGAACATTTATAGTTCCATTGCTAGATATGAGATTTTGCAGATGATGTATTGTAGAACAGACACCTTCAAAGGGAAAAAAGTGTTATAAACTTGTAGAGTTCTGTTACCTTGTACACTTTTCTCCTAACCTAATAAACTCAGTAATTGCCATCACTAGGATTTTGAGATTTACCCATTACTGGTTCTTCCTTTCTTCCTAAAGCATTTGTTTCACTGCCTCATTTTGTTGCCTTGAATTAATGAAATCCAGTTCTACAACCACAGTTTCCTCAGGTGTTAGCCACCAGGGCTATCCTCCCGACCATCTTCTTTCTATCTGTTCAACTTCTCTTTTTGGGGACATTTCCAAGTTAAGGTTATTAACCTTACCTCATGCTTCCCCTTTCCCTCGTTTTGTCTGTCCGGTGTGGGTAATTCAAATGCAGATTGTTTTGGTCACAAAACCCACCTCCTCGTGCACTGAATAGCCTTTCATCTGCTTTTTGCAGCAATCAGTCCATCCTGGAAGGCACTCTGACATCTTTCTGAGTCCAGTGGCACCTACCTCTGCCATATTAGCACACTCCCTGTTGCCCTTGGATCTGAACTTCAGTGAAGCCAGCAATAGATCTTTTTTTCTCTTTGTTTGACTGCCCCGTGTCTCCTAATTTTTTCAAAGGTGAAAGGGAATGATGGGTCTTAAAGTACAGATATAATTTTTCTTTGGCTTGATTTTAAAATATTAGTTCCAAGTGCTTTAGGGACATTTAGTTGGAAATGTTGCTTCCAACAATGTATTTCCCCACTATAAGCATCCCTTTCTAGAGAACGTCTTGGGAGATGGTATGTTGTACAAAGAGTGTGTGTGTGTATATATATATATATACACACACACATATATATTTTTTTAAATCAGAATGCTGCAGGCTTAAATGTAGGCTCCACCTCTCACCAGCTGTATAATCTTGGGGAGGTAGGAAACTCTCTTTACTTCTCTATCTATGGGACAGGGCTCCTATCTCCAAGGGTTGTTGGAAGGATTAAATGTACTTAAAGTTCCTGGTAGATAGGAGGCACTGCATAAATAGTGACTGTTTTATCATCTGTGTAGAGGTTAACGTTTGCCAGGATATTTTCGGATTACATACTCTGTAATTCAGTACTGCATTCATGCATTTACTCTGATAACACTTCCCTAGGGCACTGAGAAAAGACTTCAGGACTGCCTGAGCCCTGCTTAGATATTTTTCAGCTGTTCTGGCTCTTAAAAAAGAAAGAAAAAAAAAAAAATTCAGGTTTTTAAAAAGAATTAGCTCATTTATTTTTCCTGTGTACTTTCCATTTCTGAGGAGAGGCCCCACAAATCTTCTCTCATCCACAGCTCCAAATAACCACATGATGCATCACTGTGTCTCATAAGGGGAGAAGGGGCTAAAGACTTGGCAGAAACCAGGGCTAACTGTTCTCCTGTTTTCCAATATTCCCAGGCACCAATCTTTGTAACAATCCTGAACTGTTTCAGCTTAGTGCTAAATATTGGGTTCTGGCCCGATAACCAGATCGTATTCCACTAAAAGGTTGCATTTTCTGATTTCAATATTTAGGCTGTTAAGTGAAATCTCTAAATCCCTCTTCAGAAAGTAATAAGATTGAAGATGATCTTTTCCCAGATGGATCTGCATGAGCATCATAACATTTGGAGAACTCAAAGCTCAACATCAAAGCAATTAGTAGGGAGTGTGTGTGTGTGTGTGTGTGTGTGTGTGTGTCAGGGTTTGTGTGTGTATGTTTAATTGAACATTAAAGTCATTTTTCAAAAAGATTATCATCTCTGGAAAACTTTTCCTTCCTCAGAATTTAGAGAGGTATATAGCTCATTTTCTTTTACTACATAATCTGTCTTTGGCATTTTAAAAATAGAAATACCTTTTTTTTTTTTTGGTAATACTCTTTTTTTGATTTTTAGTTTCTCAAAGGAAATTCTGCTCTTTGGAAACAAATTAACAGGTACAATTTTTGGTTAAATCCTTATAATTGTCTTTGGTACATCCATGCTTTTAAAAAACATATTTAAAATTTGAAAATATATTTACTTAAGATAACCAAATTGTCTTTACTGAAATGAATAGCTGTTGTGTTCCAGGTTCTGGTTCTTTGTTTTTGCTGATTTTTTTTTTAGGAATCTTGGATATTTTCTATACTTGTACCTGGTGTACACAGACTTGTCTAACTCACCTGTCCAGGCAAGTCCAAATAGTTATATTTTTCACTGTTGTCGTTGTGCCACATATTTGACTCCCGGTCTTCTTCAAAAGAGCTGGCTAGATCTCTGCTGTAGTGTAAGATTTATTGTCTCTGAACTGCCACTGCTTCTGAGCTGCTCACACCCATTAATCAGTCTGACTTGCTGACCTTGGTGCGATCTGGAACTGTGTGCTTACGTCAGATCGGTTGTAGCTAGTCTTTATCCATTATATTTCTTGGCTCTAACTTCTCTGTACAATCTCAGTGTAACCATACTGGCAAGTATCTGGGTAGCATTTAGCCTTGAGGGGTTCTATAAGGGAAAGTTCCAACGGGCTTGGATTATATACCCTATAATTCAGAGCCAAATCTGTAAAAGTTTCACATGCCATTTATATTCTGGAGGTGCTTCAGAACTGTCGATTTCAAATAGAGAAGGACAGGCGCTCTGATGGTAGTGTTAAGTCGTGGAAAGCTAAAGCAACGAACACCCACATTTAGCGTACCCTTGCCTTGGATTACAGGCCAGCGTTGCATGGTTGCATTTCACCTCATTTGCCTGTGGTTCACTGATTCTGACATCTGATTAAACTGATCAGCCACAACCATCACTAAAGCAACTGCTTGCTAAACACAGTTTGCAAAACAAACTTAGTTTATACTTGTGATTTACTTTATTGCTTCTATTCAGAAGTGTGAATAAATAAAGAATGCGAAATTGAACAGAATTTGAACTGGGAAGCAGACCACAGTTTTATATCATAATATGTGCATGTATAATAACCACTGCGCATTTGCTTTTTTCTTACTTTGTGAGTCTCTATAATTTCAGGATGCTTGTCATTTTTAGTTAATTCAATCTTGCATGTTTTCATTCAACAAAACTTGCTATTCAATTTAATTGTCTTTTAAAAAAAACTAAAAGTGCCTGTCAACTTTCAAGTCATACAATGCTTTTAACATCAATCTTTGTTAAAGCAAATATCATTTGAAGATTCAAGCAACATATAACTTGCAAACATTTGATTAAAATAGTTTCAATAATGGATTTTTAGCTTGAATATTTCAAGACAATAAATCAATATTTTCTCTCAAACTCTGATAACATATTTTAAAAAAGTTCTTCAAAACAATAATGAAACTCAAGAAAAAGTAATCAATAAAGCTACTGATGACTCTAGTTGACTTTAATTTAGAAAGCAGATCCAGTTGTTTAATTCAAATAATTAGCAGAAAGAAAAAATGGAGGATTTTAATTTTTCTCAAGAAAATGCTTTCTTATCATTGGTGAAACAGTGAGTTTAATCACAGGCATTTTTTATTCTATCATTCTTTGATTTAAGAAAAAGTGTGTGTGAAGGGGACGTGTTTAGTTTTTATTTTTTTCTAACACATCACGTCAGACTAGTCAAGACATGCTTTTGAACATGATGCAAAAAAGTATCTGCAATAATTGCCACAAAAGTAGTCACCCCCATTAACCAAAACGCCCTTATGTGGCAGGTCAGTATTTATGCATCTCTCCTACAGTCCTTATTCCCTTCTTCCTTCCACTGGGAGGGGTCTTTGTTAAAACAGAGTGAAGGGGCCAGCCAAAGCTTTGTTGGTATAGTAGATATAATTCTCTGGACAAATTTCATGAATGAAAAAAACGCCAGTTTATTTCTTCTACAGCTGAGTGTCATTTTTATTTTGAGAATCCCATTTCATCAGGTAGTAGACACTTGGTGTCCATTAATTAAGAGTTTCCTTTGGCGATTTCAGTACCCTCTTTCTCCAGGATCAAATCTAACTTCTCGGAAGCATTTCTTACGCCAGGTATGCAGGGTGGACGGGCCTGTCGTTCTTGGTCATGGTCCTGTCTCTGTACATCGGCATCTGCAGAGATGGACATTTTCTCGTTCGGTCTCCCTAGCTGCCAGTTCCCCGCTGAGCCCCCTCTTCTCTCACCACAAGCCCCTTTTATATCCATATCTTTCCTTCAGCTGCTTCTTCATCCCTTTTTGGCAAACAGAAGTATTCGGCTCTTTCCCTGGCTCTCTAGGGCCTTAGGCCCCCAGGTACAGGTCTCCATGAACCTTTGGCCCAAGAGCTTAGACACACCACACAGTTTACTCTTATTCCTGAGTCACATGGTGTCCCAGAGGGCCTGCTGTTCCCCTGGACTCAGGATTAGGGCACCCCTGAGCTCTCATATTCACCAAACCTGTCTGGGGGTCCTAGTGCCCTCCCAGGAGGTATCTGGGGCCCTTCATGGCAGTTAGTGGAGTGGAAACAATTCAGGGGAAGATGGAGTGGGTGAGGCAGGGAACAGTGGCAGCGTCCTGTGGGACATGGGTCCTCACGCTCATTCGTGGTGGATCTGTACAGGCAGAAGAGGAAAAGTAAGGTCCTGCTTCGAAGCACCCTCTCGACTCAAGGTTTCTTTGTGATTGGCCTTAATGAATTTTTTGTTTTTTGTTTTCTTCCTTTTAAAGGATTATATCCTTCCAAAACCAGCCTGTGGAACTGAAGTAACTGAGTATGTGTGTGTTTGTACACACACATACATGTGTAAAAACAAGTCAAAATTTATAAAATTCAAATGAAACTTTATATATCGTATATTATTTATGTAGACTCATCAGTCTTGACTCCTTCAAGCCCTCTTGTCTACCCTCACTCTAGTTTCAAATTCACACACATATATACGTGGGTTCCAGTCACCCTGACTACTCAGTTCCTACACCACACTGTGTTATCTCCTGTATCAAGGATTTTTGTCTAGAACATTCTTTCTTTCTACCCACAACCCATGCTTCATATGGATAACTTCTGTCCATCCTTCAGATCTTCATTTTGGGTAATAGGCTTAGGAAAATCTTTCCTAAATCCTTAAGTTCAAGCCCAGAAACCCTTATATGTGTGTCCATAGTATCCCATAGCATTTTGTATGCTATTATCATAAATTTATAACGTTATATATAATTGCCCAGATTCTCCAATAGACTAAGCTCTGAGGGCAGGTTCCATGTCTGTTTTGTCCACTGTTCTATTCTCGTGCCTAGCACAGTGCTTGCTTGAGACGTGGTATAAGTTTTGAAAAATACGTATTGCATATAGCAAAAATCAGAATCAAAGAATTAAAGCAAGTCCCAAGAAAAGTTATACATTTGATCTAATGACATTAAGAGACTGGCATCAGAGAATGGTGGTATACAGGTCTTAGATATCAGGGATAACTTCTGTTTTGTTGTTTACTGAATATATAGTCAGCTAAACATATAGGCAGCTAAAGAATTGTGGAGGTGGCCCAGAAGAAACCTATTAAAACTAGGCTGTATTGATGATGACTTTACAGACAAATAGATATTGATGGGGACCAAATATATCATGTTTTCTTATTCAGTTTATTATGTGTAAGTACAGTTTGCATTAACATAAAATCATATGAAGAGGAGGAAGCTTATTTCATAATTTTGTAATTATAATAAGAGAAGACCAGTGAATACAGTGTAAAAAAATAATTTTCCTACAGCAGATACAATAAATATTTCACTAACAACTCAGTAGGACAAAGAAAAAACATTGTCCTGAAGGTGAAAAAGGAAATTTAATGTCTACAATGAATGTAGTACTTCATATAAAATGAGAAAATGCTGAATTAGTCCCTCATATAATTTCATCCTCACCCAAATCATACAAGTTGTTTATTATCCTTGTTTTAACAGGTAAGGAGACAAAGTTGTCAAGAATTTATTGCTAATAGAAGTTGTGTAATAACAACTTTCACTTATTACATTCCTATTATGTATCAGGCCTGTGCTAAGTGATTTATATTTATTATCTTTATATTTATGACAATCAACTAGCATAGATATTATCATTATTCCTTTTTTACGTATAAAAAATTTAACCTCGAAAGTTTAAGAAACTTGGTCAAGGGCACACATCTAGTGAATGGCAGGGCTTGGATTTGAACACAAGACTGAATCTTTCCACCCAGTACTTTCCAATCTAGATGAAGAGTTACAGTATGGTCTCGTTATCAGTTAATCTCATTTTCATGCTCATTTTTGCTTCCTGTGGCTGCTGTATCAAATTACAACAGACTAGGTGGTTTGAAACAACAGAAATTTATTCCCTCACAGTTCTGAAGGCCAGAAATGTGAATTCAGCATGTTGGCCAGGCTGTGCTCCCTCCCGAGGCTCTAGGGGCGGTTTTGTTCTTTGCCTCTTCCAGCTTCGGGCGGTTGCTGACATTCCCTGGCTCGTGGTTGCTCCCTCTGATCTCTGCCTTTGTCTTCACATGGCCTCCTCCTTTGTGTGTCTCCTTTTCTGTCTCTTACAAGGACACTTGTCATGGGATTTAGACAGGAGGTCATCCAGAATGGTCTCATCTCAAGATCCTTAACTTAATTACATCCGCAAAGACCCTTTTTCCAAATAAGGTGGTATTCACATTTTCTAGGGATTTGCACATGGACATATTTTGGGGGGATTCAACTTCAGTCCGCTACACATGCCTTGAAATTGTTTTATAGGCAAGACCACCTAATAATAGGGACCTTTAATTAAACTCTCATGGATGATCTCATGTCTAAGTTATCTTCCAGTCTACTGATTATTCAATAATGTAGAACAAGGTTCTAATAAAGTTATTTATTGCCCTCAATACAGCATAGAATTTTATTATCATTTTATTATCATTTTAACTCTTAGAAGTTTTTGATTCTTTGAAACAGTTATTTTTGTTTACAAAAAGCATCATACAAAGAAAAAGTCTATGCAATATTAAAATAATAAGTGTGAAAAATATGGGATAGTTTGAAAAATATCAATTTTTCTTTGAGTGTCTCAAATATATTACTTCCTGCTTAAATACCCAAGGGATCTGACAGCATAAGGAGAGATTATTATTTATTACAGAAGGCATGCTAAGTTTAAAAAGTTAGATAAAATTTAACTTCTCACATTCAAAATAAAGTTTTGCATTCAAACAACAGATTTGAAAACCAGACTCTGTGAGAAAGAATTTCTTACACTTCCTTAGCCTGGATGATTGCAGTCATGGAAATGATAGAATTTATTGCTCAATGTGGAAAAGCTTTTTCCACCATGATGGTTAAGTCTTAGGTTTGTTGTTCTGTGTAGAAGGAGGATATGATCAATGAGAATGGGGGAAAGGCAACTCCTTTCTAATCCCGGAGGATGAAGACAAGGAGATGAAAGCCAGGAAAATGAGACAGGCTGGAGAGGCAGTCAGTCAAGCACGTGTCCTCCTGTCCCTTCCCTGGACTCCCGCCCACGTGATGAAAAGCAAGAGGAGGGTCTGCTAAGTTGAGAGAATGCAAAGCACAGAAGAGACTCAGGAGATTTGACACTTTTGTGGATCTGCTCTTTAGGGTTCTAGCACCATGTGAGGTAGACCCCATAGTTAAGTGGGACATGTATACACTATTGATACTATGTATAAAATTGACAGCTAATGAGAACCTACTGTATAGCACAGGGAACTCGATGCCGTGTGGTGACCTAAATGGCAAGGAAATCCAAAAAAGAGGGGATATATGTATATGTATAGCTGATTCACTTTCCTGTACAGTAGAAACTAACACAACATTGTAAACTATGCTCCGATAAAAATTAATTAAAAAAAAAAGACGGGCTTCCGTGGTGGCGCAGTGGTTAAGAATCCACCAGCCGGTGCAGGGGACACGGGTTCGAGCCCTGGTCTGGGAAGATCCCACATGCGGCGGAGCAGCTAAGCCCATGTGCCACAACTACTGAGCCTGCGCTCTAGAGCCCACGAGCCACAACTACTGAAGCCCGCGAGCCTAGAGCCCGTGCTCCGCAACAAGAGAAGCCACTGCAATGAGAAGCCCGCGCACCGCGACGAAGAGTAGCCCCCGCTCGCCGCAACCAGAGAAAGCCCGCAATGAAGACCCACCACAGCAATGAAGACCCAACACAGCCATAAATAAATAAATAAATAGATAGATAGATAGATAAAATAAATTAAAAAAAAAAGGAGGGAGGGGCCGTGTGGGTGGCCAACGAGGGTCTACTTTGCCCTTTAAGCCTTTGTCACAGATATATGTAGACACTGCTTTAGGTGCTTTATATTTAAATACTTATTTAATCTTCACAACAATATGAAGAACTTGGGGAATGCATTTTTTAAAATGGTGAGACTTACCCCAAATTACACTACTAAACAGAGAAAGAGAGATTATACACTAGGCTATTTGGATGTAGTGCCTTTAATCACTGTGCTATATGGCTGGATATGAAGCTGTTATCTCAAAATATTAACACGAAGACTCTTTAAATTATTGGATCTAATGTCAGTTTCAACCAGATTAGACATTTAATTTTTTATGCTGTTTCATGGATGGGGTATAATTGAGAGGATGAAGTGAATTATAAAACAGTAATAGAGGAATTTCCTCTACAAATGTGTTTTCTGCATATATAAACAAATACATAAATATGTATACACATCTGTGTATATATATATATACACACACATATTTATATTCATACACACACACACACACACACACACACACACACCCTGAATTTCCCTTACCTTAGAACTTTTATAGCTTTCTGTTTATATATTTCTTTGGAAGAGGATAGTGAGCAAGACTCCCCTAGAGGATGACAGCTGTCTGCATGGGCTCCTGAGTCACCAAGCCTGACTCTATCCAACCCAAATTAAACTTCAGAGTGAATGTTGAGTCCACCTGCTTTGTGTGTGGTGTTTTGGCAGAGTTCAACAATGCAATTCATTTTGAAAACATTTATTGCGCACCTATCATGGGATGGCTCATTTCAGACTTTGGGATATGTGAGTAACATACATTCTAAGGTGGGGAAAACAGACGATAAACACAATATAAAATAAAGAGAATTTTAGAGGGGGTTGAGTGTTACTGGAAGAATACAGCAAAAGGTACAGAGGATAGGAATTACAGAATTTGGGATTGCCATTTCAAATAGAATGGCCACTTTAAAAATGTTTTCGAGTGTTGCAAATGTATTCAATGACATTTCAGAAAATCTTGGACAGTAATGTAAACCCAGAACTAGAATAAATAGTTGTAAAGAAATAAACTGAAAATCTAAAATTAATGTATTGGAAATATTTTGAAACTTTTAAATTATAGCAAAGTCACTGAAATAGCTTACTTTTGTAAAGGCTCCTACTTTATTTTGTTCTCAAAGGTTAGGCGAAAAGATATTTAAATCTTCAGAAATGCAGCTCAGCTCTGTAGAAATGAGAAAGTGGTGCATCCAATTATTGATAAGCAGGCCGAGTGCTGAAAGACCAGGCATCTGAGCCAGTGCTTCAATCAAGGCACGTGGCAGACTGACTGCAGCAATGGCTCAATTTGTTCACACCCCTATATCCATGCACTTTGGCAGTGCCCTGTCATGCAGAGTCTAGGATTGGATATCTGATGGCTTTGACAAATGAGTCATTAGCAAATATGATGCATGCAGAGACTTGAAAAATGCTTGTGCATTAAGGCTTGTTTATTGCTGCTCTTGGAGCCCTAGATCACTAAGCAGATAAGCCCAGATCAGCCCTCTGGAGGATGAAAGACACCCAAATAACAGTTGATTATCCACCAGATATCTGAGAGGCCAGGCTATCTCAGCTGACCCACAAGCTGACCAAGGTTATCACAGATGCTTAGATAAGTCTACCTGAGAACCGAACTGCCCAGCAGAGTCCAGCCCAAATTGTCTACTCACAGAATAATGAGCTAAATAAATAGCTGTTGTGTTAAACCAGTAGTTAGGATGGTTTGTTACACAGCAAAAGGTAACTGACACAGTCTATTTAACCACTTCAGTGCTGATAGCTCATCATAGGATATTTTAGCCAAGAACTAGTTAATCTTATTCATAGGCTTTTATGTTTTTCTCAGTTGGAAATATTTCATAAAGACAAACTAGTTGCTATGTAAATAAAATGATACATCATTATGCGTACTTTTTTGTTATTTATGTAGACAGTGAGCAAATATAATTGTTTGGACTCCTAGGAACATTTACAAGTTCTAGGTAGACATTTATCAAATTTTCATTGTTAGTTCTAGGCACACTCTTCCCCCACTGCTTCCAAAATAGTTACCTGCTTATTACACATCTACGGAATGCATTTGTCAATTCAGAGAAACAAGACCAGCAGTTATGCTTGATTATACAGAATAAATATAGTATGAAAATTGAAAGTAGACATGCTTATTATAAAATATGATGATTATTTCCATTCCAGCACCAAACTGAATAAAACGCCTGTTGATCTGGATTGAATTTCAATTTGCTAAGGTTGATGGCCAACCTCTGTCCAGCAACGTTTGAATAGAAAAGCTTGCAAGGCCAGTAGCCTATTCATCGCAGGTGATTAAAAAAAAAAAGTCAGTAAATTACTTTTTACTACAGGAGAAATTTCTGCTTTGTATGCCAACAAAGAGTTGAAATGCCAGAAGCCGTTGAGGACTAAATTACTAAACACTTATTTTATCACATCAGAACGGTAATTCCAGTGCTTGATTACAACAAGCAATCCAACTGCATGAATGTGGACTGCAAGGCACCCAGGCTTTTATATTCATTAGAAAAGTGATTGATTCTGGAAAGTTACCACTAATAAAGCTACAGTATTTTAACAGAGCTACAGTATTTTCTCTGTTATATGGGCACAGACACATTGTTTGATCAATGACATTGAGCAAAGGAAAAGCACTCATTGCCTCTAATCTCTTTTCACATCCTTCTGAATTGTACCATCAGTCCCAGCAGCAGCATGGCATGTACATTTGGACCCTGTGTAAGCCTAATTTGGACTCCTCTGTGTACAACAGAAAGTTCTTATTTGGCTTCACAAGCTGTATATAATTTTTTTTTCTTTAAACCTTTCTTGGTGTTATTTATTTATTTATATTTATATTTTTGGCTGCATCGGGTCTTAGTTGTGGTATGTGGGATCTTTGTTGTGGCATGCAGCATCCTCCGTTGTGGCGTGAGCACTCTGCGGCGCATGGGCTTCTCTCTCTGCTTGTGACACGTGGGCTCTCTAGTTGTGGCCTGCATCCTCAGTAGTTGTGACCCGTGTGCTCAGTAGTTGCGGCGCGCAGGCTTAGTTGCCCTGTGCATGTGGGATCTTAGTTCTCGGACCAGGGATCGAACCCGAGTCTCCTGCATTGGAAGGCAGATTCTTAACCACTGGACCACAGGGAAGTCCCCTGTATATAATTTTTGATAATAAAATTACATTGTTGAAGATATTTTGAAGCAGAATCTAATGTCAAAAATGACCATAAAATAATACAAAATAGTTAATCAAAAAATTTTTAATTTACACAAAAGTATAATTTCTTGTGATTTGGCTTCAGCAAAATCATCTGTAAGTTATGCAGTTTTCAGTTATCAGCTGCTTGAACTTCTATGCAAGTTAGTGTTTCATCTAAGAACATAGCTCTATAGAGTTTCCATAGAAAATTAAAATTCCATAGAAATTTTAATTAGTTTTAATCAAAGAATTTTGTTCCATAGTAGATATACTAAATGAAGTTTTCATAAATAAAATTAAGATGGAAATCCTAGTTACTTTTTATATTATTAAAAATGTGATTTTAGCTATTCTATGTTTGTTTGATTTCCACTGAAATATTAGAATCAATTTGCTAGTCTCCACAAAAATCCTGCTGGTGTTTTGATTGGCATTGCATTGATTCTATAGATCAATTTGAGAAAAGTTTACATCTTAAAAATATTGATTTTGCAATCCATGAACAAGGGTATACATCACCATTTATTTAGAACTGTAATATATTCTCACAGCAAGGTTTATAGTTTCCAGTGTGAACATTTCCCACATCTTTTGTTGAATTTATCAGTAAATATTATATATTTTCGTGCTCTTATACAAGGTATATTTAAAATTTTAATTTTCTGATTATTTGTTGCCAGTATATATAACTGCAGTTGATTTTTGTATATTGGCATTGCATCGTAGCCTGCCATCTTGCTAAGTGCACTCATTAATTGTAATAGGGTTTTTCTAGATTCCTTAAAATTTTTATGTGCAGAGGAAAAAATTTAAATATCTGCTCTTCAGAAATTCAGTATTCTTAACTGAATATGAAAAGTAAAATACAAGTGAGTTACAGTATTTGTAATACTACATATATCTTACACAGACTTGTATCCAAAAGGTATGAAGCATTTTTACAGCTACATGAAAATAATAATAATATTGATAATGATAATGATGATGATGATGATAGGACAATTGAATATAGGCAAAAGATTGAAGCAGACACTTCACAATGTTAGATACATGAGCCACAAGCAGATGGAAAGCTGCTTGACATTATTAGTTTTCAGAGAAATGCAAATTAAAATCACAATGAGATTTTACACACACCACAGTAAGTAAAATTAAAAATCCTAAAATAACAAGATTTGGCAAGGATGTGGAGCAAACAAAATTCTTATATATTGCTGATGGATTTGCAAAATGGTACAACTACTCTGCAGAATTGTTTACCAGTTTCTTTCCCTTAGGTATTTACCCCAAAGACATTAAAACATATGTCCGCAAAAATATTTATAGAGACATGTTCACAGAAGTTTTATTCATGATAGCCCCAAATGGGAGACAACTCAATGTCCATCAAATAACATGGAAAAACAAATTGTGGTATAAGCATACAATTAAATATTCAGCAGTAAAAAGGAACAAACTATTGATGGTTGTAAAACACATGAATCTTATGTTATTTTAGATGTCTCTTCCAAGTAGATGGATTTTTTTTCCAATTCAGTAAGACAGTCTTTGCTAGACTACTGAAAACTTCAGTTGGTAGGTTTATTTGAAGTTTTGATATAATGATACTTATTTCTAAATTCTATGTTTTGGTGGTATTTAAAAGCACTGCCTCTTGAGACAGACTGCCTGGGATTGAATCTTGCCTCCTCTCTTGGACAGTTATTTAATTTCTCTTCTTCTAAGGTTTGTATCTGTAAAATACAAATAATAATAATAATAGTAGGTGCTCAAAAGTTTATTGTGATTATTAAATGAATTGGTATATTTAAACATGTTTCAAACACTGGCAAATAAAAAATACTGTATAAGGCTTGGTTATTAGTATTATTGAACCTTCTATATGTCTTGCTTTTCCTGTGTTTCTTCTCTCCCTACTCCCCTCCCTTCTGAGTCCTTATGAAATGATTAAAGTTTTTAATTTTCTTCTCCTTTATGATTAGGAAGCTATGTCTTACATTATATTATTTTAATAGCTACTCATACATTTTGAGCATTCATATATAAGTCCTAAGGTTAATAAAATCTTTACTTTCTTCCCCCCAAATCCAAAGGCCTTAGAATACTTTATTTTCCATAAACCCTCTCAGTACATTTGCAATTGTCCAATTTTTAAAACTTCTAGCTTTTATAACCTACAAATTAAACCTTATTTAATATTTTACACAGAGTATATTTAGATTATCCTTATATTCCTTACTTTCTCTTCCTTGATGGATTTCAGACCTTCTTTATGGGACCAGTTTCCTTCTTTTTGAAGCAGAAGTTATTTTATTGAGGGTCATTTAAAAGTAAACTCTTTCAGTTTCTCTTCATCTGTATTTTTTTCTCGTTCTTGAAAAATATTTTACCTGTGTAAACAATTCTAGATGGACCACTATTTTCCCTGAACATATTGAGGGCATTTCACTGTATTCTGTAGATAACCTAGCTGTCAGTCTAAATTGTACTTTAGTGGGATTTGTACTTCTTTCAGGTACCTGTGAGCACTACAGACCCAGGTCTACTTTATATTCCGATTTTCAGCTTGTGTACTGAGGTCCACACCAACACTGTAGATCCAGGTTCCAAACCAAAGGCAGGTCAGTGGACTTCAAATTAACAGGGGAAATGTTTTTAATTTTTCCTCCACCCTCATTCACGTGGAGTCAGCAGTTAGGTGGATTGTTTTTCAGTTTTCCCAGGGTTCTGGCTTCATGCAAGTGGTCTCAGATTGGAAACTCTGGGCCACAGGGATCTGGTCCAGGATGCCCTGTGGTCCCAAGGGATCTTGTGGCCTCAGTGCTCACTTTCCTCCCTGTGCTTGTGCTCTTGCCTAGCTCCAGCCCACACAGACTGCCTGTTATGAAGTTAATTGATGAGGTTAGAAAACAGAACGGAATATATGAAGAGTATCCAAAAGAAATCACTCATAAAATCATTGGTACATTTAAAAAATTATTAGCATATAACAATGCTAAGTAGTTTATTATACTGTAAGTATGTCCAATTTGTTATGATTAGTTTAAAAGTAAACCTGCTAATACTTCTCCCAGAAATTCATTACTGCATTGGATTCCTCTCATTTGAGCATAGCTAAGATTATTATTTAGATGTTGCGTGGGCATGACAATTCTCAGTAGCTATTTGATTCATTCTAATTAATAAATGCCTATACTCTAAATGTGTTAATAGGGCTCCCTAGTTTCTTTCTTTTTTAAAATATTTATTTATTTATTTGATTGTGCTGGGTCTTAGTTGTGCCAGGTGGGCTCCTTAGTTGTAGCTCCAGGGCTCCTTAGTTGTGGCTTGCCAGCTCCTTTGTTGCGGCAGGCGGGCTCCTTAGTTGCAGCTTGCCGCCACCTTAGTTGCGGCATGTGAACTCTTAGTTGTGGTATGTATGCGGGATCTAGTTCCCTGACCAGGGATAGAACCCGGGCCCCCTGCATTGGGGGCACGGAGTCTTATCCACTGAGCCACCAGGGAAGTCTCAGGGCTCCTCAGTTTCTAATTCATTTATTTTATTCAACAAATATTGAAGGATTTTCAGCAGGGGAGCAACATAATCAGGTTTACACATTGAAAGGATCACTTGGCAGTTTTAGGAGGCAGAGTGGAAGCAAGAAACCCAGCTAAGATATTAGAGAAGGCTGGCAAGAAATGGTGGGTTACGGGCCAGGGTGGCAACCGTGGAGGAGGGGCAAAGTGCGGTTATAGGATCTCATGAGAGCAGACTAAATAAGTATGCAGAGTCAGATTGCAGGAGGATTTTTAGTACCTGGGACAGAGTTTTGTTTCATTTTTAAATACAATGAAAAGTCACTGGAAGATTTTAAGTGCACAATCTCACTGTGTAATCTGACTCACATTACATTAAGGTTATTCTGTCTGGCATGTGGAGAATAGATCATGGTAGGGAAGAGGGGAGAGTGGAAACTTGGGACCAATGTAGGAAGCTACTGCCAGACGCTAGACAAGAGATGATTGCAGTGAGGAATGGGATGGAGACAGTGGAGATGGAAAAAGTGAATCTATACAAAGTGTACTTTGGAGTTAGACCAGACAGGATAATTGGATATGAAGGGAGAGAAAAATGGAGAGGGAAGGATTTCTGGTTTTGGTAACTGGGCTATAGTAGTTCAGTAAATTATAAAACTATAACTATATATATATAAACTAATATATACATATATGTACTTTTAATACTCTGTTTTGCTTTGATTTAATGGGATTGTACTATATGCATTACTCTAAGCATGACTTGCTTTATCACTTAACATTTTAAAGTGCTTGATGCATAGTGGGCTTAAATAATATTTTATTGAACTGAGCTGGAACACTTCCTAGAGTTTATTCTTATTTCAAGGATGTCCTATTTCTAATCCACCGTTTGTACAGAGTGAGTTTCCGAAACTTTTAAAGAAACTGTCATGCTCTTATTTGAAACCTGTCAGTGGATCTTCACTGTGCTCAGCATAAGACCAAAAGACCACAACACAGCACACAAAGTCCTTCATCTCAGTAGCTTTATTTTACAACAACTTCCTAACCCCAGCTGTCCCTTTTTCCTTCATTCAATATTGTGGATATACTGAGCTAATTATAGCTCCTCAAATGTGGGACTCCTTAGCTTGGAATACTCTACTTCCCCTCTTACTGTTATCACACATTGGTGATTTTTCTTTTCTAGTTTCCCATATCTAAGTTAGATGCCTTTCTATGTGTGCCCTAAACCATGGGCCCTCCCCTATCATAGTGGTATCTCATCGTCCTATAATTGCCTATTTTATATTTTCCCCATTGGACAATACGTCCCTTAAAGCCAGAGATTTCTTTCCCTGTAATTTTATCCTCAGGACCATGGTGCCATACTAGGAGCTTGATAAATACATTACACAAATAAATGAAAATTATTATAAAATTTATAAATAAATTATTATTTATTATTATAAAGAAAATATGTGGAATGAAAAGAGCACAAGGCCTGGGGAACACTAATATTTAAGGAATGGGGAGGATCATAAAACATGAGGGAAAAAAACAAAAGGAACTCCTGTAAAGATACAAGGAGAATGTGCAGAGTTTGTATCACAGTGGTCCAGGAAAAAAATAGAATTTTGAGAAGTGAGTGATCAATAATGTCAAATGCATGTAAAAGTCAAGAATAATGTCTGTGAAATATATAATAGATTTGGCAATTAAAAAGACATTAATGACTTTATGAGAGCAGTTTCAGTATATTGGTTGATACAGAAGCCAGATGATGGAGCGCTGTGTAATAAATGGAACAGAAGAAGTCGATGACAGCACAGCACTGCTGTAACACAGCGGGAAACACTTTGTGTTCTGTGTCATCCTCCTACTCACTGCTTTCTATGGATGGTGAATCCTTGTGACTAGCAGATGTTTAATTTCCTGAGTGCAAAAAAGTCATGGCTTTTAATAGACCTGAAAATAGCAATGGGTGATGCAAATTTGGATAAGCTTGTAGAAGAGACACACTGCGAATATGGATGAGCCTGTAGAGAAGACAAGAAAAGGGAAGAGATGTGGAAAGTCTCTGAGGTGGAGAATTCTCAACTGAGGGAAGTTCGAAAGACTGGATAAAAAGGAGGTTCACTGAGGCAGTGGGTGGGACTTTGCAGCAGATACCAGAGTGGAAAGATTGGGCAGAGATGTCGGTGTTGGCCATGAGACTACGCCTCACAGACCTCCAGCTACAGAGAGTGTTACTGACCTAGAGCCTGGCTGCTGAGCTCTGAAATCCATCTTGGATTTGTGCTGTGACCACACTTCCCATGGGCTGCTCACCAGTCAGTGACTGAGGGCTGCAGGGATACTAAGGAGACATGGGCTGCTCGTGGCCGACTTCGGCTCAGGGACACCCCTGTGGTCTTGCTGAACCTTCTTTAGACTTGATGGCAGTAAGATGCTTCCTCCCAGCCTTCTCCCGCTCCTTTACCATTTTTCTCTCACAGGATTTTTTCCTAACAAAATCCTTGCATATTTAGTCCTGTGCTTCTCAGAGGCTCCAGAATAACATAATAGCCAATGAATATTTTCACTTTTGAAGGGAGGTGAATTGCTGTTGTTTGTGACAGACCCCTCCCCCACTCATGTTTCCTCAATAGATATTCAGTAAAATATCCATTTCTCACTAATGCTCACTGCAGTAGGTCTTCTTTGGGGACGAGGGATAAAGTGAAATGATGAGTACTGTTCAGGAATGTCACAGGTTAAGGACAGAAGCTGCCCAGTGACATTAAATTCCTTGCGTTAAGTAAAACTGTGAGTATCAAGGTGATGCTTATTTTGTTTTATTGAAGTATAGTTGATTTACAATATTGTGTTAGGTTCAGGTGCACAAGGTGATGCTTATTAATGCTGAAGATGCAATTATGTCATTCAGGAATCTTACTGTATACATCACAGAATTTATGTGGTTCCAGATTGTGGAATATCCTGAAAGATAGAAGGCAAATAATAAATCTATAGAAATAAAGCAAAATAACAGTGTGTAGGATACAGCTTCAAAGATGAATATTAGAATATGAGGTCTCCAGGACACTTTAATTACCACTGACTACCATCTCCTAATTATGAATGGACTAAGGATACATGGCTTGTTCAAGGTGATGCAGCCTATAGTTACTGAGCCATAAGTAGTAGCCAGTCCTGAGCCCCTGTCTGACAGACATCTGATGTCTAGTGCTCTTTTGAACATATTAGAGAAACGGCAGCCTGTTAAGATTTCACAAGATCAAATGTATGAAAAGAAGAAATATGTGTGGATACAGGGCTATACAACTGCATTCATTTATTTTTCCTTCGTTAAAGATATCTGTGACTAATTGAGGGATGACTATGTAGTTGCTCTTATTTCACCTGAACTAGCAATTCCTCATAAGATGCACAAGCGGGAAACAATGAAATTCTATTTTTACAGATGATGAAAATGAAGCTCATAGAGAGGTGAAGTACTCAAGATTATATAGATAAGCCCACTTCTTCCAAACTCTAAAACAGGGACTGGCTATTGAATCTTAGGTACCTTTCAGAGCTTTCTAATTTTCTATCTGAAAGCCCATCTAAATTGGCTTTAGATACCTACTATATACTTATATTTTCATATAATTTGTTTATCACAGACAAAAAGTAACAGATGTATTTAATGACTTTGAAAACTTTTAAACAGGTGGGCCTCAAAATATGTGAAATGAGCATATTGCTGTTGTTTATTATAGTTTTCCTTCTTTCTATTTTTGATGAAAATCCCCAAGGCCTTTGGATACTTAAAAAAAAAAAAATTGTTTATGTTCTTTAATATAAATAATTTTTTTAAAGTGTTGATTTATGTGGTGTCCAAAACAATGATTCTGAACAATATAAGCAGATGTTACAAATCCTGGACAAGATCTGGAAATGTGTTGTACTGTCTAGCAAGCTGTTTTTGTTTGAATCAAGTATGAAAGTTAGCTTAAAACTTTAATATATACTCCTGGTTTAAGTATTACCAATATATATTAATACTGTTTTCTAACAGTTGTAATTTCCTTTACTCAACTCCCTTGACTGATACCTTTTATTGAAGTATTCACTGCTATCAGGAGAAAAAAGAATGCAATTAAGCATGTGTACAGAAATATATAGCCATAGGCCAAGATGTTAAGTAAACTAGGTCTGTTTTTTTTTTTTTTCTCTCCTTCCTTGTGCTATGGCCTTCTTTAATTTAAAACTCTACTGTTCTTACTTTTACAATTTATGATATAGTTAACTGTATGTATATTTTATAGTGAGGAGGGTCTGAATTTTCTCATCCCACCCCTTCTACCGTGACCAATCCCTATTGTGTCCTCAGTCACAGATATCTAAGGTGTTTGAAAGCAACAGGAAAGAGCTAGAGAAATGGTAATGTCCTGAGATTGTGCTATAAATTATGGCCAATATTAGCAAGAGGAAGTTCCTTTGCTTGGTAGATGTGTTCCTATAAGGTTTAAAAGGAAGGTGGTAGATGGCTGCCATATTCTCTCCTTATTCTCATGACATGAGGTCTGAAACCAAATTCTTCTAAGCCTAGCAAAGGAATTCCCAGATGAAACTGAATGACAGGCTTTCTGAGATGAAGGAAAAGAGAAAAAAAGTGAAGCCATATGATGAGAGAAGAGGGGCAAAGAGACTGAAGAACTGTGAAACATGGGAGAAGAACATGGGAGCCAATCCCTTAGACTTTCAATGGAATGATAGATAACTTGAGGAAAATCAGTAAAGGACACTTTGCACTATTTCCTGAACTCTCTGTGTGTATTTGATCTTGTAATAGGTATGTGTTTTCCTTCCTGGTATGGGATTCTATCTTCCTTCTTTTGAGATATAAACACACCTATGAAAGGCTTTCAAAATAAATGAAACAATAATTAGGTATTTAAAGCATAACTGAATTTTATGAAACCTTATAAAATTAAGTAGCAGAGGAATTTAGTTGTAACATCCAACTCCTTGATTTTACACATGAAAAAACTTATATTCAAATAAGTGAAGATTTTCCCAAGCTCATGGTAGTAATGATGAGTAGATCCAGTACTACAGCCAGTCTCCGATTCCTAGTTTTCTTACTGCAATAAGGGGTCTTAGTCATTTTGGGCTGCTCTAACAAAATACCATAGCTGGGGTGGCTTATAAACAACAGAAATTTATTTCTTACAGCTCTGGGGGCTGGGAAGTCCAAGATCATGGTGCCAGCAGATTCGGTATCTGCTGAGAGTCCTCTCCCTGGTTCATAGATGGCCTCTTCTCGCTGTGTCGTCACCTAGTGGAAGGGGTGAGGGCGCTCTCTGGGGTCCTTTTTACAAGGGCACTAATCTCATTCAAGAAGGTTCCACACTTATGACCTAATCACCTTCCAAAGGCCTCACCTCCTAATACCATCACATTGGGATTAGGATTTTCATGTATTAGGGGATACAAACATTCAGTCTGTAGCAGAAGATTTTTTTTCTTTTTTGGTGATGAAACTAACCAGGTAAAGTAAAAAAACCTACAGTTCCTATGGTGATTCACACACTTCCTGGACAATGGAGTAAGGGAAAATGTGGCAAGGAACTATTGGACCCTCGAGCTACCTTAGAGTGGTTGACACATTGGTGAACAGGAGTGGAAATTCAGGTGGCATGTGAGAATTCAGGGGTAGAGAATGATGACTCACGCACAGAGAAAGAGAGAGGGAGGGAGAGAGAGAGAGAGAAAAACCACAAAAGTTAGGAAAGCCTCTAGCAGGTAATATGTGTAGGAAAATTTGGGGAGAGGGATACATGTCCAGTCTGGCTTCTTTTGGAGCTTTCTACTTACAGAACTTTCTGCACAAAGCACTGGGACGGTCATTTGTCTGCTAATGCTCTACCCCAGTCCTTCCCTTCCATGCTCCTCTCTGTATCACAGGGGTCAGGATATCTGCAAACTATATTTTCCAGACTCCCTTGGGGAAGATTTTCTAGTAAGTTGTTGACAGTGGAAGGCACTGGCAGAGATTGGAAGGGGGGAAGAAGGGCAAACCAATATTTTCAGCCACTGTTTTGCTCCTGGAAGTGTCTTTGGCAAGTGTCAAGCAAATGCTGGGCTGGGCTCCCGCTGGGACAGCACTGTTCCTACAGCACCTGCTGTAGCAGTGGATGCTCCAGCAGCTCCAGCAGCCCAGGACTGAGTCCTGCAGTGTCAGAAGGAGGGTGGGCTCCCGGCTTCCAGCAGCGATGGCTGAAGGAGGAACTCCAGCACCCATAGCAGCACAGCCACTGGGACTTGGTGTCATACCATTTCCTTTCTGTATTTATCTTCATTCCCAGGAGTGGTACAACGTCTTGCAGTTGCTAGTAGCAGGAAGCTCTGCAATTACCAATTTCTGGGGGACCTCGTCTCTCCTTTTTAAAAAAAATTGCTCATTTTTGTTCTTTTTTGTTACCTTTTTGTTACTTTTATAACCAATTTTCCAATCCAATTTGTTTGAAATACATAGAGATGTCTTTGTTTTTCTAGGTGGAGGTGAGTAGACACAAGCAATATGTGATACTCCTATGTCCTGCTCATAAAACTAATATACTAAAGTTTTACATTATTCATTGAGAGTCCTGCTGTTCCTACGAGAATAGCAGTACACAAAGACTCGTTTATGTGGGGCTCTGGACTCTGCCAGCTTACATTCCTATTATGCCAGTTTCCTTAGAGTATATAAATAGTGAATATAATTATTATGATTAAGTACCTATGCATTTTTATATTAGAGCTCATTGTGTTGCTTTTTTAGTCCATGTTCTTTCTGTGTGGAACTTATAGATAAGGTAGATGGACACCTATGCAGTGTGAGTGAAGGTATGAAAGTCTCTATCTGTTCCAAAATATTAGTTAGATTTAATAGGTGTGTATTCTCTAGTGAAAGAAATATATAAACTATTATTATATTAATTATATGCTATATATTAATATATTAGTTTAAAGAATTGTTGTAAAAATTATTAAACCGTAACAACCAAAATAATTGTATGGAATTACATAGCAATAGGTAGGTACTATCTTTAATGAATATTATGGTGATGAAAGAAGGCGAGTGAACAAGTTCTGTCAGTGAAGACAAAAGCTTAAGAAAATTCCAGTGAAGGAGAACTCTGTAGGCAAAGATTCAGTGGGAGTAACGGCCAGACACAGGGCAGAGGAAGATCAGAAGCATGGTCTCACTGGAGAGGGGAGTTATGCGGGTTGAGATGATATCTAACATCCCCAGCAGTGAGGACACTGCTTTGCATTTAAAGTTTTTTGTTTTAAGAAAGGCCGTGATAACAGGATTTTATATGGGGGAGCAACACATTGTCTTTATCATTATACACATAAGGGATTTTCTGGTAAAATGCTGTTGGGCATTTAGTTAGGGGCAGGGCCAGCTAGGTCTTGAACGCAGACTCAGAATAGGGAAGGGAAAGGATGGGGGGGGAGGACAGGGAAGGGACTGTCACTTGACCATAAACAGTGCTGCCTGATCACTTAAAAATTGAGATTTGATTTATGGGAATGTAAATCTAGATATGTATGTAATTGACACATGTAATCATCATAATATGTGTATTTCCACTAATTAAAATTTTCCCTAGAGCCTAGAATTAAGTGTGCTCGCAAAGTATGTGAGCATGTATACATGTACTGTATGTGAGGCAGGGTGCTAGATATCTATCTATCTGTCTATCATCTATCTATCTATTATCTATCTATCTGTCATCTATCATCCATCCATCTATCTATCTATCTATCTATCTATCTATCTATCTATCTATCTATCTATCTGTCAATACATACCATGTCGTATAGCAGATCATTTCCAGGTAGGCTGACAGCAATGTACCATATGAATGTAAGGAGGTTCCTAAACTTGTTTACTTGGGCCATATGTACACTGAAGTTGAACAAGATTGTATGTTTTTTTTAGCTGTATGGAAAACAGTGGTTTAGCTTTATGTGTTGAGCCCTTGAGCCAGGCACAGTGAGGGACACAGAGAGCATTTGTGGGGCTAGGAAACAGCATGGAGGAGAATGGGTCCCTGGAAGGATGAAAAGAGACTTGGGAAAGAGTGGGCATTGAGGAAAACAAAGACGCTGATGGGGAGGATCAGGGGCCCTGTTCAGTTCATGTGTGACTGACTATAGACTATTCGAGGAAAAGCATGAAAAGTTATTTTTTAGTGTTGATGATGATTACTTTGAATACAAACATAGCATGATTATGATTATCTGTTCAAAGATTATGTTGTGAGGAAAAAAATCTCTGATGTTCTTCATCAAATTGAGGTTAAGAAAACTCAGCCTATTTCCTAGTTTACCTTTTTGTTGAGTGAACAACTGAAGAGTAATCAGTATAAAAACTAATTTCTAAATCCTTCACAGCCACAATGATGTTTTAAATCTCAGTTGGAGAAATTTTTATCCCAAATTGTATTCCACTGCTTCATAGGAATGTATTAAATGCATTTCAAAGATTAATGAAAATAGTGAAACATGCATAAGTTGAATAAATATGTCTTGTATTACTGTGGTTAGTAGTCTTCTTTCTTTTTTTTTAAGTTAAATGTTGCCTCAATCTGCAAATTTTATTTATTTATTTATTTATTTAACATCTTTATTGGAGTATAATTGCTTTACAATGGTGTGTTACTTTACAATGGTGTGTTGCTTTACAATGGTGTGTTAGTTTCTGTTAGTTACAATGATATAACAAAGTGAATCAGCTATACATATACATACATCCCCATATATCCTCCCTCTTGCGTCTCCCTCCTACCCTCCCTATCCCACCCCTCTAGGTGGACACAAAGCACCGAGCTGATCTCCCTGTGCTATGCGACTGCTTTCCACTAGCTATCTATTTTACATTTGGTAGTGTATATATGTCCATGCCAATCTCTCACTTCGTCCCAGCTTACCCTTCCCCCTCCCTTTGTCCTCAGGTCCATTCTCTATGTCTGCGTCTTTATTCCTGTCCTGCCCCTAGGTTCTTCAGAACTATTATTATTATTATTTTTAGATTCCATTTATATGTGTTAGCGTATGGTATTTGTTTTTCTCTTTCTGACTTACTTCACTCTGTATGACAGACTCTAGGTCCATCCACCTCACCAGAAATAACTCAATTTCGTTTCTTTTTATGGATGAGTAATATTCCATTGTATATATGTGCCAAATCTTCTTTATCCATTCATCTGTCGATGGACACTTAGGTTGCTTCCATGTCCTGGCTATTGTAAATAGAGCTGAAATAAACATTGTGGTACATGACTCTTTTTGAATGATGGTTTTCTCAGGGTATATGCCCAGTAGGGGGATTGCTGGATCCTATGATAGTTCTATTTTTAGTTTTTTGAGGAACCTCCATACTGTTCTCCATAGTGGCTGTATCCATTTACATTCCCACCAACAGTGCAAGAGGGTTCCCTTTTCTCCACACCCTCTCCAGCATTTATTGTTTGTAGATTTTTTGATGATGGTCATTCTTACCAGCGTGAGGTGATACCTCACTGTAGTTTTGATTTGCATTTCTCTAATGATTAGTGATGTTAAGCATGCTTTCATGTGTTTGTTGGCAATCTGTATGTCTTTGGAGAAATGTCTATTTAGGTCTTCTGCCCATTTTTGGATTGGGTTGTTTGTTCTTTTGATACTGAGCTGCATGAGCTGCTTGTATATTTTGGAGATTAATCCTTTGTCAGTTGCTTCATTTGCAAATATTTTCTCCCATTCTGAGGGTTGTCTTTTCATCTTGTTTATGGTTTCCTTTGCTGTGCAAAAGCTTTGAAGTTTCATTAGGTCCCATTTGTTTATTTTTGTTTTTATTTCCATTTTTCTAGGAGGTGGGTCAAAAGGATCTTGCAGTGATTTATGTCATAGAGTGTCCTGCCTGTTTTCCTCTAAGAGTTTTATAGTGTCTGGTGTTACATTTAGGTCTTGAATCCATTTTGAGTTTATTTTTGTGCATGGTGTTAGGGAGTGTTCTAATTTCATTCTTTTACATGTAGCTGTCTAGTTTTCCCAGCACCACTTATTGAAGAGGCTGTCTTTTCTCTATTGTATATTTTTGCCTCCTTTGTCAAAGATAAGGTGACCATATGTGCGTGGGTTTATCTCTGGGCTTTCTATCCTGTTTCATTGATCTATATTTCTGTTTTTGTGCCAGTACCATACTGTATTGATTACTGTAGCTTTGTAGTATAGTCTGAAGTCAGGGAGCCTGATTCCTCCAGCTCCATTTTTCTTTCTCAAGATTGCTTTGGCTATTCGGGGTCTTTTGTATTTCCATACAAATTGTGAAATTTTTTGTTCTAGTTCTGTGAAAAATGCCATTAGTCGTTTGATAGGGATTGTATTGAATCTGTAGATTGCTTTGGGTAGTATAGTCATTTTCACAGTGTTGATTCTTCCAATCCAAGAACATGGTATATCTCTCCATCTGTTTGTATCGTCTTTAATTTCTTTCATCAGTGTCTTATAGTTCTCTGCATACAGGTCTTTTGTCTCCTTAGGTAGGTTTATTCCTAAGTGTTTTATTCTTTTTGTTGCAATGGTAAATGGGAGTGTTTCCTTAATTTCTCTTTCAGATTTTTCATAATTAGTGTATAGGAATGCAAGAGATTTCTGTGCATTAATTTTGTATCCTGCTACTTTATGAAATTCATTGATTAGCTCTAGTAGTTTTCTGGTAGCATCTTTAGGATTCTCTATGTATAGTATCATGTCATCTGCAAACAGTGACAGTTTTACTTCTTCTTTTCCAATTTGGATTCCTTTTATTTCTTTTTCTTCTCTGATTGCTGTGGCTAAAACTTCCAAAACTATGTTGAATAACAGTGGTGAGAGTGGGCAACCTTGTCTTTTTTCCTGATCTTAGTGGAAATGGTTTCGGTTTTTCACCGTTGAAAACGATGTTGGCTGTGGGTTCGTCATATATGGCCTTTATTATGTTGAGGTAAGTTCCCTCTATGCCTACTTTCTGGAGGGTTTTTATCATACATGGATGTTGAACTCTGTCAAAAGCTTTTTCTGCATCTATTGAGATGATCATATGGTTTATCTCCTTCAATTTGTTAATATGTTTTCTCACATTGATAGATTTGCGTATTTGCAGAATCCTTGCATTCCTGGGATAAACGCCACTTGATTATGGTGTATGATCCTTTTAATGTGCTGTTGGATTCTGTATTCTAGTATTTTGTTGAGGATTTTTGCATCTATGTTCATCAGTGATATTGGCCTGTAGTTTTCTTTCTTTGTGACATCTTTGTCTGGTTTTGGTATCTGGATGATGGTGGCCTCGTAAAATGAGTAGGGGAGTGTTCCTCCCTCTGCTATATTTTGGAAGAGTTTCAGAAGGATAGGTGTTAGCTCTTCTCTTAATGTTTGATAGAATTCGCCTGTGAAGCCATCTGGTCCTGGGCTTTTGTTTGTTGGAAGATTTTTAATCACAGTCTCAATTTCAGTGCTTGTGATTGGTCTGTTTATATTTTCTATTTCTTCCTGGTTTAGTCTCAGAAGGTTGTGCTTTTCTATGAATTTGTCCATTTCCTCCAGGTTGTCCATTTTATTGGCATAGAGTTGCTTGTAGTAATCTCTCATGATCCTTTGTATTTCTGCAGTGTCAGTTGTTACTTCTCCTTTTTCATTTCTAATTCTTTTGATTTGAATCTTCTCCCTTTTTTTTTTGATGAGTCTGGCTAATGGTTTGTCAATTTTGTTTATCTTCTCAAAGAACCATCTTTTCGTTTTATTGATCTTTGCTATTGTTTCCTTCATTTCTTTTTCATTTATTTCTGATCTGATCCTTATGATTTCTTTCATTCTGCTAACTTTGGGGGTTTTTTGTTCTTCTTTCTCAAATTGCTTTAGGTGTAAGGTTAGGTTGTTTATTTGAGATGTTTCCTGTTTCTTGAGGTAGGATTGTATTGCTATAAACTTCCATCTTAGAACTCCTTTTGCTACATCCCATAGGTTTTGGGTTGTTGTGTTTTCATTCTCATTTGTTTCTAGGTATTCTTTTATTTCCTCTTTTATTTCTTCAGTGATCTCTTGGTTATTTAGTAACGCATTGTTTAGCTTCCATGTGTTTGTATTTTTTACTGATTTTTTCCTGTAATTGATATCTAGACTCATAGCATTGTGGTCGGAGAAGATACTTCGTACGATTTCAATTTTCTTAAATTTACCAAGGCTTGATTTGTGACCCAAGATATGATCTATCCTGGAGAATGTTCCATGAGCACTTGAGAAGAAAGTGTAATCTGCTGTTTTTGGATGGAATGTTCTACAAATATCAATTAAGTCCATCTTGTTTAATGTATCATTTAATGCTTGTGTTTCCTTATTCATTTTCATTTTGATGATTTGTCCATTGTTGAAAGTGCAGTGTTAAAGTCCCCTAGTATGATTATGTTACTGTCGATTTCCCCTTTTATGGCTCTTAGCATTTGCCTTATGTAATGAGTAGTGTCCTTCTTTGTCTCTTGTAATAGTCTTTATTTTAAAGTCTATTTTGCCTGATGTGAGAATTGCTACTCCAGCTTTCTTTTGATTTCCATTTGCATGGAATATCTTTTTCCATCCCCTCACTTTCAGTCTGTATGTGTCCCTAGGTCTGAAGTGGGTCTCTTGTAGACAGCATATGTATGGGTCTTGTTTTTGTATCCGTTCAGCCAGTCTATGTCTTTTGGTTGGAGCATTTAATCCATTTACGTTTAAGGTAATTATTGACATGCATGTTCCTATTACCATTTTCTTAATTGTTTGGGGTTTGTTATTGTAAGTCTTTTCCTTTCTTGTGTTTCCTGCCTAGAGAAGTTCCTTTAGCATTTGTTGTAAAGCTGGTTTGGTGGTGCTGAATTCTCTTAGCTTTTGCTTATCTGTAAAGGTTTTAATTTCTTTGTGGAATCTGAATGAGATCCTTGCTGGGTAGAGTAATCTTGGTTGTAGGTTTTTCCCTTTCATCACTTTAAATATGTCCTGCCACTCCCTTCTGGTTTGCAGAGTTTCTGCTGAAAGATCAGCTGTTAACCTGATGGGGATTCCCTGGTATGTTAATTGTTGCTTTTCCCTTGCTGCTTTTAATATTTTTTCTTTGTATTTAATTTTTGATAGTTTGATTAATATGTGTCTTGGTGTGTTTCTCCTTGGATTTTTCCTGTGTGGGACTCTCTGCGCTTCCTGGACTTGATTGACTATTTCCTTACCCATATTAGGGAAGTTTTCAAGTATAATCTCTTCAAATATTTTCTCAGTCCCTTTTTTTTTCTCTTCTTCTTCTGGGACCTCTATAATTTGAATGTTGGTGCATTTAATGCTGTCCCAGAGGTCTCTAAGACTGTCCTCAATTCTTTTCATTCTTTTTTCTTTATTCTGCTCTGTGGTAGTTATTGCCACTATTTTATCTTCTAGGTCACTTATCTGTTCTTCTGCCTCAGTTATTCTGCTATTGATTCCTTGTGGAGAATTTTTAATTTCATTTATTGTGTTGTTCATCATTGTTTGTTTTGCTCTTTAGTTCTTCTAGGTCCTTGTTAAACGTTTCTTGTATTTTCTCCATTCTATTTCCAAGATTTTGGATCATGTTTACTATCATTACTCTGAATTGTTTTTCAGGTAGACTGCCTATTTCCTCTTCATTTGTTTGGTGTGGTAGGTTTTTACCTTGCTTCTTCATCTGGTGTGTATTTCTCTGTCTTCTCATTTTGCTTAACTTACTGTGTTTGGGGTCTCCTTTTTGCAGGCTGCAGGTTCATAGTTCCCGTTGTTTTTGGTGTCTTCTTCCAGTGGGTAAGGTTGGTTCACTGGGTTGTGTAGGCTTCCTGGTGGAGGGGACTGGTGCCTGTGTTCTGGTGGATGAGGCTGGATCTTGTCTTTCTGGTGGCATGACCTTGTCTGGTGGTGTGTTTTGGGGTGTCTGTGAACTCATTATGATTTTAGGCAGCCTCTCTGCTAATGGGTGGGTTTATGTTCCTGTCTTGCTAGTTGTTTGGCATAGGGTGTCCAGCACTGTAGCTTGCTGGTCGTTGAGTGGAGCTGGGTCTTAGCATTGAGCCAGAGATCTCTGGGACAGCTCTCGCTGATTGATATTACATGGGGCCCTGAGGTCTTGTAGACCAATGTCCTGAACTCGGCTCTCCCACCTCAGAGGCACAGGCCTGACACCCGGCCAGAACACCAAGACCCTGTCAGCCACACTGCTCAGAAGAAAAGGGAGAAAAAAAAAAAAAGAACGAAAGAAAAAAAATAAAAGAAAATAAAGTTATTAAAATAAAAAATTAAAAAATATTATTAAAAATAAAAAAATTAAAAAGTAATTTAAAAATAGCAAGAAAGAAGAGAGCAGCCAAACCAAAAAACATATCCACCAATAATAACAAGTGCTAAAAAGTATATTATAAAAAAAAAAAAAAAAAGAAAAAACAACGGACAGTCAGAACCCTAGGACAAATGGCAAAAGCAAAGCTATACAAAGTCACACAAAGACACATACACATAGACACTCACAAAAAGAGAAAAAGGAAAAAAAATATATACATATAAAAAATAAAAAAAGGAAGAGAGCAACGAAATCAATAAACAAATCTACCAATGATAATAATCTCTAAATACTAAACTAAGATAAACATAACACTAGAAACAAATTAGATGCAGAAGGGAAACCCCAAGTGTACAGTTGCTCCCAAAGTCCACTGCATCAATTTTGGGATGATTCATTGTCTATTCAGGTATTCCACAGATGCAGGGTACATCAAGTTGATTGTGGAGATTTAATCCGCTGCTCCTTAAGCTGCTGGGAGAGATTTCCCTTTCTCTTCTTTGTTCGCCCAGCTCCTAGGGTTCAGCTTTGGATTTGGCCCTGCCTCTGCATGTAGATCACCTGAGGGCGTCTTTTGGGAGGTCTGAGGTCTTTTGCCAGCATTCAGTAGGTGTTCTGTAGGAGTTGTTCCAGATGTAGATGTAGTTTTGATGTATTTGTGGGGAGGAAGGTGATCTCCACATCTTACTCCTCCTCCATCTTGAAGGCGCCCCCCCATCTCTGCTGGGTCAGAAGTAGTCTTTCTGAAAACAAACAGCAGGTTCTGGGAGACAAGTAAACTTGATAGTACATTTTTAGCTGCTACATTGTTCCAGGACCTTGTAGGAGGCAATGTGAAGGGAAGGTGGAAGGGGGCGGGGTGGCGTGGGAAACAAAGCGACACTGCAGAAGCCCAGAGAGTCTTCCTTACCTGCCCTCACATGCTTCTTTCCTCTAAGCCCGCTTTCTCCTGCCCCACCCCTTCTCCCAGATCCGTATCTAATTGACAGGATAGGAAAGAATTCAGTTTGTTACCAGTTCATGCAGGCATAACTAGCTTGCTTTGTTTCTAAAAGTTTCAGGCCTTAATTACATAAGCATGTGAATGGGGAAAACCAAAGGCCACAGAAGATATCCACCTGTGTTTTTCCTTCTTCCCTGACCATCCCAGCACACATTTAAGACCTTTCTTGATGGCATGCATTTCTCTTGCCATTGGTATTTTTGTGTAAGTGCTGGGCACACTTGGAAGAAAAATTTCAAAGGAGCAACACACAAAGCAGGTATGGGCGAGGGTGGAAAGCAGAGAAGAGTGGTTTACTTGTTTTGCTTTGGAAGAGGTCAGAGACTTCACTTGATTGGGTCTTTTCAGGCATCAGGGAGATGCCAACTTCTCTCCACTGGCCGTGATCTAAGTATTTCTCCAGGCACCATATCATACAGCTGTTTGTGTTCTGAGAGAGAGATAGTAATCACCATATTTACCCTGGAATAATATTCCTGTCTATACCTCATTAAAAGTGAGGTTAAAGGTTAATGAGGACATTGTGACCCCTAACTCCAGGGTGACTGTATTATCCTCCCAGCTGTGGATGAACACTTCCATGCTTCTTTTGTCAGCACTGTTTACTTTCTTTATCTCAGTACTCCCAAATATTTGTGAGAAGAACAGAAAGGTCTTGACAACCTTGACTCTGTGTGACATGTGAGATAAAGGGTAAAGATCTGTATAAAAAATATATATATATATATTCTATTTTATTTTGATGTCCAGGTCCCAATCTTATTCTCAGAATTAGTAGTACAACATCTTTTAAAGCCCTCATCATGGTATTTGCCGGCCAAGACAATTCACAGAATATGCCTTCCATTTGTCATTCAGATAGTCAGTTCTCCTTGCAATTGCCATTTACTGATTCCCATCTGTTAGAGGTTTTTCTTGTACCCGATGGCAGTTGAAGCAGATTGTGAATGTAACAGAAAATGTTTTCTTGGCACAGAAAAGGAGTATTTGTTTTAATTGACAAGGTGTAACACTTATGAGATGAAAATGAATTTTAGCCATCTAATTTATTTTCATTCAGTCGATTTAAGACAATTATTGGCATTTAGGCGTATATACAGGAACCTCAGGAAATTATGGAAAAGACGGAAAAACAACTCTCAGGAAAGTCAATTCAAGCTTACTGATCTTAAAACTTTCAGGGAAATAGCAGATTTGGAGAATGGAGAGGCAGAATTAGGGTGGCCGTGGAATTTCTTAATGCCTTATGTGCTACTATAATTATCTATTTTTTAGAAAATAAAGAAGTGTTATTATTTTAGAAAAAGCAATTTCTCCTGCTCAGCAATGATAAATAAATCATTTTGTTACTAATGAGCCTGAAGTCACTGCTTTCAAATGAGAAAAAAAAAAAAAATCAATCCTCTGTTTCTTCTTAAGAATGATCAGATTGATGAGCAGTTTTCATCTGATAATGATTTTTAAAATCTTATTTCTTGGTACCCTCATGAGTAGTAGAATATACTGAATAGTAAAATGCTGAACAATTTTTGAGATTAGGCACTGTTTCTGTTAAACTTATCACAGTTAATGAGTGAACTGAGGGTACTGGATTCATACTGGATTAGATTAGTTTACAGGGATATTGGAAGATGCCCCAAAAGTCATTAAAAAAAGGTAAATTGAAAAGTAGTAAAAAGAAAGTAAAGTTGAAATTAACTATTCTGATCAGTGGAAGACACTATATTTTCTCAAAGAAAATAAAAGTGGTAGCAAAATTCTCATGAGATCATTTTATCAAAGAGAAAAAGGGAATACAAGGAACCTATTCTATCTCATGTGTAAACCCAGTGAGTCTCATTAAATCATTGTATGATGCTAAAAAGGGAAAGAAGTGTCTACACAATGTGTCCTCTTTTTCAAGTTTGGAAAATATTAGGTATAATTTGAAACAACCCAAGGCTGAAGGTACTATGGAAGTAGGAAGGACAATTTTAATTGATACTAATAATTTTAAGCCCCAAAGGACACATCAAATGTCCCTTGAGGTTCACAGTTTAAGAAAGCATCTACTATATATTCTGTCTTCTTGTAACAGTGTTATTCAACCGTTTATCTACTTCCTGGAAACCTTTGCTTTCATCTGAGAGATCATTTGTCCAGAGCTCTTTACCAGTCTTTTTAATTGGTTTAGGAATAAGGGTGAAAAGAGGAGAACAGGGAATTGGGACTTTGGGAAAACTTCTGTAAGAAGTGTCCCCTCGGAGACCACTGCATTTCATGACTAAGCAGAGAAATTAATCCGTGCTTTCATGCTTTTGAATTTTCAAAAGCAAAACTTCTTATACTGAAATAACTGTTTATAAATGCTATATACAAATAGAGGATTTTTTTTCCCCTGTCAGTTTGATTAATGCTGTTTGGACTCTTGTAAACCACCTAATAATTTACTGGGGTCAGAGTGTCTACAGGGACGGACCCTGCACATTCCAAACCTGGCTTCATGGGGTGCTGGTATTTAGAGAGTACTCCTTAATATCTTTTTTCCACTGACCTTTCACGTCCTGTTAATTGCTTGTACAGTAAGCATTAAAAGTCAAGGCTGGCAAGATCAAGGAAGCTGAAGGGAAAAGATGAAGTTTTCATTCAAAGAAGCACAATGATGAAACAAATAACAGGGACCATGTCAAATGTGGACCAGGTGGAGAACAGGGAATGTTGTTACCAGACTGTTCAGGAGAGAGAAAGTGGGCTTGTTCAGCTGGACCCCAAGGGTAGCCGAGGAGATAGTAGTCACCTCCAGGAGCCTTGCTCTGAAATTACTGGGACCCTTCATAACACTTCAAATTTCTAAACACAGGATAAACCATTAATTCATTGTTATATTGTTGAGAAGATTCAAATAGATGGTATCAGACTGGTGAGTATTTATTTCTAATCTCAAGGTTCCGATTCCTATTCCAAAAATTTCTATTTACTATAAAACTTATAATCCTTAAAATTCAATCTACAAAGTCTGAGACGAGGTTGGATTTACATTTATAAGTAGAAATAAGGCATGAGTGATTTCTTTAAAAATATCACATAGCTCAATCTCTGATATTTGTCACATAATGTTTATAGTGTTCCTTTCTATAAATTGATCTTCAATATCCTCTGTCATAAAAGGGAGAATTAGTGAATTTTCCACTAAATTATTTTGGGTTTAAAGTCTCTTATGCTGAATAGGAAAACTTGGTCAAAATTAACTTTGACCATAGAAAGGAGACACTTAGCTATTGATAGTAAGCTATTGAGAAGAAGTTGGAAATTTACTGAGCAGAAAGGTCTTTATTCTCTTTCTTAATTGCTATATCATGAGATTGAATTGGGGCCACCATCTTCTTTCTCTTGGACAGAAAAGAATGTGTTGGGTTTTTTTTTCCATAATCAGTTAATGCCGTCATAGCATTAAACTGAGCAGAAAAGCTTTTGGGACAAGATACTTAAGCTTACAGATAATTAGTAATAAAGTAAAGAGGGATTTCTCATGTGTTTGTATGGAGTGAATAAATCAGATAAAGGAAGCAGGATCATAATCTTGAGAGGAAACAAGGGATAAATTGGGGAAAATATAATCTATATCTAGTTCTGTTAATACCGTATTGTATTATGTATGCAGGCTGAGCACTCATTTAATAAGTCTAGTATTGCAGTCAAATAAACATACTGTTACTCTGATACATATGTAAGGCCACACATAACTGTTACAACACTATAGAGTAAATAGGCTTGAATGGCACGGCAGTTCACCAAGATGCTGCCATTACCTTGCTGTTCAACATCCAAACCCTGATTTTCAGATTTGTCTTCTTGCCTTGCTGTAGTGATGGAGCTTTAAAAATGCAGATGTGCTCTTGGCATTCTCCTGCTAAGCACCCTCTATGGCCTCCCATCTCTCTGAGGACACAGACCAAACCCGTAACAGCCGCCACATTCAGGTCCTATCCACTGCTTTGGTCTTATCACTCTTTATTTTCTGCGTCAGCCGTAAGGAAATTCTGTTGGTTGCTCACACTGTCCCTTGTCTCAGGGATTCTGAATACACTGTAATTCCCTCCTCTGACAGTCCCCTTCATGAAGTGAACAGCTACTTATTCCTTTAGTTTCACCTTAAACATCGCCTTTTTGGGGGGGAGGTATCCCCTCCCAGGGCAGACAAGTCAGGTCCTCGTGTGTATGTTCTCATGGCAGTCCTTATTTCTTTGTAACACAAATTATATTTATTTAGTATATGGCTTGCCTACCTTGAAGCCTCTGAGTTGCGTGAGGGCAGATTTTCTATACATGTTTGTTGCATTAATAGATGCATGTTATTAGATCTGTTCTATTTATAATCATTGGTCTAGACACAGTCTCAGAACCAGTTGGTGATACTAAGTACAATTTAGTTACTTTCTCTATTTTTCTTTTACTTAAAATACATATACACACTTGTAGACATATATATTTGTATGTATACACACACACGCACATGCACACATTAATTTATGTAGTATATATAAGCACACACGCACACACATCTTGTTTTCAGTTTTCCAGAAGTAAAATTTCAGAGCAGCAGGTCCCTCATCTCCCAACTTGCCCCAAGACTCCACTCTGATCTCATTCACCAGAGCTCCCCCAGCACCTGGGGACTGAGAAGCACACACTGGAAGCCCCCTGCTCTCCTCCCTCATGCCAAAGGACCAGGAGCCACTGCATCACAAGGTAGATGGCTTTATTCTTGGTGGAGGGAGGACAGACAATAGGACAGACATCAGGAGGGAGTCTGGACATTCAGACAGAGGCTTGCTCTTGAAGTGGAGCTCTGAAAAATTGGAGCTGTCCGGACGCCACCCTCTGAAGATTGTGCTGTGCACCCTCAGTTAATAGTTAGCAGGTAAAAGGAGACTTTGGGCGCTGGGACCTGTAGTCTGTGAAGGCTGAGGTGGAAAAGCAAACTGTAACATCAGGACCTGAGCTGCCTGCACCCCTATTTCCTACTCCCACTTAGTAGGCAAAAGTGGGTACAAAAGAAGAGCAAATAATAGAAGGAGTCACCTGACATTATTGTCTACAGCTGACCTCATTTATCTTGAATACTTGAACAGCAGAAGGAAGAGTCTTGGGGAAGAAGGTAAAGGCTTAGCATGTTCAGGAGGCTGCATCGGACCTCAGTGAGGCTCGCTACGAGGGGCATCCGGCGAGTGACGGTGATTCCTTCATGCAGCCAATGTTTATCTCGCTCCCACCATACGGAAGGCACCATGATTGATAGACACTGAAACCAACAAAGAAGAAGATGGATATGGAAATCTCTCTGTCTGCAATGAGTATCCAGTGAAGCTGAGGAGAGAGCAATGTAAGGCAGGAAGTGTAAGAGAGAAAGATTAAAATGCGAGCTATGATACTGACAGAGCCACGCTCCAGGGAGATCAGAGGAGGGGGGTTAATTCTGACCAAGGAAAATGGTGGAAACTTCAGTGAGAACATGAAGTGGATCTTGCAAGGTGATGTGGAAGAAAAGGAGTAAAGAGAGAGCAAGGAAGAGCATGAGCAAAGGAAAGCTGTAAACTGTCTTCACATTTTCAAGAAATAAGTTCAGGGAATAAAAGTTCCTCGGCTCTGGAGCACAAATGTCTAGACAGAAGGATTTGGAAAGGAACTTAGAGAGGTGGATTTGGGCCAGAGCACACAAACCTACAAGACCTTGGAAATAAGACTAGAACTTCCAGCGTTATATACCACAGGCAGTGCAAAGCAACTTTAGGTTTTGTGTGTATGTGAGTGTTGAAGATTTGGCTAAGCCACTCCATGGTATTACTGCCTCAGGGTCCAATTTTTTTTTTTTTTTGGCCAGGCAGCCTGAAGTGGCCTTACACTGATACTAGCCCCTCAAGCACATGCCTTAGACAGCAGCCCTCCGATTCACAAGCATGTAAGTTGCTGCTATGACTTCCCCAACTGCTCTTGGGAAACAGTCTCCCCACCTCCCAGAGCCTGGTTAATCACCTCTCCCCCTTTTTGGTTTGAATTGACCCATCTGGCTTTAGCCCGGAAACCCTAAAACACCCCACCCACAGACCCTAATAAAAGCATGTGCCGAGGTTCTGTCTCTCCCTTTGTCTTCACTCTGCCTTGACCTCCCTGTGTGGCCCCTCAAGGCATGGCAGGTACCTCCTCCATGACCTGTGAGTAATACATCTATTTCAGTTTCCCTTGTGTTCTGTTTTTGAGCAGTGACTCACTATCTGGTACCCTGTGTTCCACTTAAGAATTATTAATATGACAAATTCCTAACAGTGTGTGTGTGTATTTAGGAAGACAGACCATTCATTCCCTCCCCCCACCCCCAGATTATCTAATTCTTCCATTTCACCACCGTTTTTTTAATGAGTATTGTGGATCAGACACTTTCCTAAGAAGACAGGTATGGTCTCTTCTTATATTCTGTGGAAGGAGACAATAAATACATAAAATAAGCACAATAATTATCGTGATTACATGAGAGTGACAGGGGCGGGGTTACAGGCAACTTTAGACAAATGGTTAAGAAAGGCCTTTCGGGAAGGTGATTATTAGAAGGGCTTAGTTTGTGAATTCATGGCTCCATGAGGAGATGTCCAGTAAAGTAATTCTTCTGGCCATTATTATCTTATTTCCCTTTTAGCCCACCTCTTGGAGTAAGAATGACTTAAATTATTGATTAGATAGAGAAAAGAACATCTTATCTTCACTACTTCCTTTTTTTTTGGCCCAGCCTGCCTGATATCCAGGAAATCTTCTCTCTTCTCCTGCCTCCTCTTATGCAGTAGCTACTCAGGCTTCCTTTGTCCTTGACAGGTTGTATCGGAGAGTGAGGTGAGGCCTTACATTTAGGGTCAGTTTAATTCAGGTTGGAAAAGGGTAGGATGCCTGATCCTATTTTCAAGGCAAGCTGGGATTTTCAAAAATAAAGCTGAAACTTTTATTGACATCTCTCAGATCTGCACCCTGGGAAGGGCTGTCTACTCTGAGAGGCCAGGTCTTCTATATTTTGAGAAGTTAAAACTTGAGAATTTCATGTAAAACTCTTGATTTTTAACTGTTGGCAATTAATTTGAAAATGTACACGTACTACGCCTCCCCGAAAAGCAGAAACAGGACAGACCAATAAAGGCAAACAGTTGAGGGTCAGGTAGAGCTAACACTAAGGAGTGTGAAGGATCGATCAGAGACATGAGCCTAAGCAAGGAGGCCTGTTAAGTAGTTACTGTAACAGGCTGAGCAGGGCCTGGTGAGGACAATGGCAATGTGAATACCAAGGAGGGAGTCAGTATTAGATAAATCATAGCCACTGACCTGACTCCTCCTGAGAGGAGAAGCGATGCTTAAGTAAGTTTGGTGAATGGGAGAATGGTGGTACCATCAGCTGCATCACTGAACCCCAAGAAAGAGCAGATCAAAGAGGAGGGAGATACCTGCACTGGCCCATTTCCCTCACACACTCAGCAGTGTGTTCAACTTCATGCTCTGGGGCTGATGGAGCCCCCCTAGATCACGGGCACTGGTGCCCCCTCTGTCAGTACAAAGGAGCACAGTGACATGGGACCTGCATACTCTGATATATTATGTCAATCTCAACCAGAGAGAAATGTTATTAAATAAGAGGAAGGAAGAATATTTGCCTAACAGGTAAGGTACTTGATCTTAGAGTGACTTAACACTGGTTAAAAATAAAGAGGCTACAATTTTTTTTGTTACTGAAGAGCATTTTAAATGAGTCAATATTAAAATGTGTAGCTCTCCCCAAAGCAAACAAAAGAACCACTAGTCTCTCTCCTAATTAAATGATTATATAGTTTTATGAGAGAAGATTAAGTTCTGCTTTTAGAGATGATGGGTAATATGAGTATAAGCCAAATATGGAGGATTGGAAATAAAAAAAATATCAGTATTCCCAATTCTATAAAACTTTTGTCACCTGATTGAAGATAATAAAATATTTTGTGTATTTTTTAAAAGAAGATCATTACTAGACATAACAACTATTGTAAAATTAGTCAAATTTGCACTCTTGGTTTCCGATTTTCAGTTCTCTCCAGAAAGTACAATTATTCTTAGCAGTGACAAACATAAGTCTCACAGGATACGTGCAAGTCTTCACTTTGATTTACAAGCTTCAGTGTTAATTAAACTAATGCCAACTATGCTAACAGTCTGGAAATCCTTTGACAAATACCCATGTAAATGACAGATCTGGCACATGTACAAATAAAAGGAGGCTTGCCTGATTTTCAAAAGGTATTTTACAGACTTGGCCATATAATTCTTAATCTGTAACTGCTCATTTTATCCTGCAAAATGTTGTCAGTAAAATCCTGGAGAGTAACTGCTCCAGAGTACAAACTGAGAAAATGTGTGTTTGTTCCTATGTGTGTCACTCACTAAAGATGTGATTAGGTCTATTCTAACAATCTATATTTTTATTTTAATTTTATTATATGGATGTATTTTTAAACTAATAGATTTAAATAAGAGCATAAAATAATAAAGTTAATGTAATTATTAATGAACCCTTGAAACCAAGAGTTGGTTCTTAGAAAGATCAACAAAATTGACAAAATTTTGTCCATTTTCTTAGTTAGATTGACTAAAAAATAAAAAAGAGAAAGCTCAAATAACTAAAATCAGAAATGAAAGAGAAGAATTACTAATAATTTGACAGAAATAAAAAGGATTATTAGTACTGTGAACAATTGTATGGCAACAAATTGGACAACCTAAATGAAATGGACAAAATGGAAATATGAAAATTCATCCTAAAATTCATGTGGAAATTCAAAAGACCCCAAATAACCAAAACAATCTTGAAAAATAAAAACAAAGCTGGAAGTCTCACGTTTCCTGATTTCAAAACTAACTGCAAAGCTACTGTAATCAAAACAGTGTGGTACGGGCACAATGGCAGAAATAGACCAATAGAATATAATAAAGAGTCCAGAAGTAAACCCTCACATATACAGTCAAATGATTTTCAACAAGGGTGCCAAGACTTTTCAATGGGGAAAGGACAGTCTTTTCAACAAATGGTTTTGGGAAAACTGGATAATCACATGGAAAAAAATTAAGTTGGACCCTTACTTTACAAAGTATACAAAAAGTAATTCAAAATAGATCAAAGACCTAAGCATAAGAGTTAAAACTATAAAACTCTTAGATGAAAACATAAAGTGTTGTGGCATTGGATTTGGCAGTAATTTCTTGGATATGACTCTAAAAGCACAAGATAGCAAGGAAAAATACATAAATGATTACACCAAAATTTAAAACTTCTGTGCATCAAAAGTCACAATCAACAGAGTGAAAAGGCAACCCACATAATGGGAGAAAATACTTGCAAATCATATGTCTGATAAAGGGTTAACATCCAGAATAAAGAACTCCTACAACTCAATAACAAAAAATCAAACAACATGATTAAAAAATAGGCAAAGGACTTGAATAGACATTTCTCCAAAGAAGATATACAAATGTCCAATAAACAAAAGAAAAGATGTTTAATATTACTATTCACTAGGGAAATGTAATAAAAACTATGAGACACAACATCATATCCATTAGGGTGGTCACTATAAAAAAAAAGATAATATCAAGTGTTAACGAGGTTGTAGCGAAATTGGAACCCTCATGTACTGTTTTTGGGTATGTAAAGTTTAGCTGCAATAGAAAACAGTATGGTGTTTTTTTCAAAATACTAAAAATAGAATTACCATATGATCCAGCAATTTCACTTCTGAGTATATACCCAAAAGAACTGAAAGCAGGGATTCAAAGAGATACTTGTTCGCAGCAGCATTATTCACAATTACCAAATGGGGAAAGAAACCCAAGTATCCATGGACTGATGAATGAATAAACAAAATGTGGTATATACATACAATGTAATATCATTCATCCTTAAAGAGGAAGGAAATTCTGATGCATGCTACAACAGAGATGAACCTTAAGGACATTATACTAAGTGAAATAAAACAATCACAAAGGAACAAATATTGTATGATTCCCTTTATATGATGTACTTAGTCAAATTTATAGAAACAGAAAGTAGAATGGTTTCCAGGGGCTGGTGGGAGGGGGAATGGGGAGAGTCACGAGTACAGTTTCTGTTCAGGATAATGAAAAAGTTCTAGAAATGGGATGTTGATAAGTGTTGCACAACAGTGTGAATGTACCTAATATAGCTATAGGCTTACAAATGGTTAAGATGTTAACTTTCGTAATTTTTATGTTATGTTTATTTTACCATAATTAATTTTTTTTAAAGTTACGAACTTTAAGAAATTTAGCAACACAAATTAATGAGACAGCATGGTGTTATGGAAAGAACAAAGCCTTTTAAGCTAGAAAGACCTAATGATGGAAATGATCCTGCTACCTTCTAGTGTTGTTACTTCAGGGATATTGCCTTGTCACTTCGACGCTTGGATTTCTCATGTTATTGTATGACTACCTTGTAAGAGTATGATAAGGAGTAATTGGGATTATGTACTTATAGTCACTGATACAGCACCTGGCTCTTGATAGATGTACAGTAATGAGTATCCCTTTGTATTTGCTCCAGGTAACAGCATGGTGTAATTGACTACAAATAGGTCTCTATGATTTAAATGCAAGTATCAGCGTAACTTATGTGAGCTAATACATTTTTTACAGCATATTATGGTTTACACAGGGCTTTTATATAATGTTATTTTTATAACCTCTCGAGGTAGGCATCATCCGTCTTATTTTACCAATGGATGGTTTGGAAGTGAAAGAGGTTATATGATTTGCTTTAGATCACACATTGCCATGATTCAACAAGATATTTTCCTACTGCGATTTCAATTTCATTTACATTATACAGCTAGGAAAGGTAAAAAAATTCAAGCCTTATGTGAAACCATACCTTGAGAAGAAAATTAATTTTTGAAAAGTAGGCTTGTCTGGCTGATTAGGGGACTTAAAGTCAGGAATTATATCTTATCTTTTAGTCTTACTCTGAGCCCACAGTTTAAATCCTTGGATATATTAGGCACTCAATAAACATTTGTTGAATTGAAATGGTAAAAACTATTGATCTGAAATACTGCGTTTGAGGCTTGTTTCTTTATGCATACTGCTCATATTATTTATGTAGCAATTTAAATTTCTTATTTTGTATCCTGACTGTGTTTTCATAAAAATTCATTAAAATGCTAAAATTTAACGTTGATAAATTGTATCTTGGGGAAAGAATTGAACAAACATACTTGCCTGGTATAATTACCATAAGTGGAGAAGCTTTGACAATGTGATATAATGAAAAGAAATTTTGGATAGTAATCAGGAGAACTGGTTTTCCATTCTGTGTTCCAGGATTAGCTCTGCTCCTATCCAGCTATCCTTGAGCAGAACATTTAAATGCTTCCTGCCTGAATTTCTACATTTGCCCAGTGGAAATGATAATATTTATTCTGCCTATGTTGTAAGCGTGATTTTTCCAAATCATGAGATGCAGTATAACATAGTGGTTCAAGTCACTTACTAGCTTTGTGATCATAGGCAAACCTCTTTACATCTCTGTCTATAAACAGAGATAATAGTGTCTGCCTTCTAGTTTACTATGAGGAGCGAATGAGTTACTATTTATACAGCATGTAAAACAGTACTTGACATATGGCAAGTACCCTGTAAGTGTTCTCTAAATAAAATTTTATGTGCGTTTGTGTGTGTGTGTGTGTGTGTGTGCACGCACTTTAAAAAGTATAAACATATATTTGTAACATCAAGGTCAACTAGTATTTTTCTCCAAAAATGCTGCTCTGGTTTGGTATATGCATTCCAAGTACTTGAGTCAGTTTCCTCATTTGAAAAATTGAATTAAATTATCTTTTATTTAATTTGTGTTTCTGACCATTAAATACTCTCCTATCTCCCCTGCCCAATAAGATAGAGATAAATATAGAAATCTAGTATGAAGCTAGAAAAGATATACTCTGTTTTCCCAATAAAAAATGAAAAATTTTAAGTAGGAAAGAAAGAAGACAATAAGCAGACTGTGGAAGCCAGCTGATTCATAGAGTGTTGGTTGTTCAGTCCAAGATTTAAAGGTGCATGGAATTCTCACATTGGAGTCTTCAGAGAGTTGAAGAAGAGGAAAAAATCCATGAAAACCACAGCCAATAAAAGATCTTCCCATTCCTTTAACCATACCCAACCTGATTCCAGACACAGGCTGCCTTGGACTGGGGAAGTACTATAGCACAGAAGAGGAAGGAGGGGTCTATCTTGAGCAGAACACGGCTGCATAGCTAACAACGGACTTCCACCATTAGCAGATACTGTGCCCAGTACATGGAGGTAGCATTGGGTAGGATTCCTGAATGGCTTGGGTCTAAAGATTGGCCTCAAATGAAGAAGGCTTGGGATTTATTTATTTATTTAATACTGAGGTATGATTTACTTATAGTAAAATGTTCACTTTAATGAGTTCAGACCAATTCTTATTAATTTTGATGAATCTCAAATTGTTTTGTGGTGGGTATTACTTTTTTTTTAAGATCGAGCTAAGCTGGAAGGAAAATCTTGCACACCATAAAATTAGTCCAAATTTTCAAGTGTGTTCTAACATTCTGATGAATATTCACAGAAAACATTTGACTTTCAGTATTTTAAGTGGCTATTTGATAATTTCAAGTAGGAAAACCCAAATAAAGGTTTTCACTCACTCTGCAAAAGTTTACAAAGTCAAAACCAAATGAAGAGTGTGATAAGTTACATTAGTTGGACAACAGAAGCCCACTGTGATGGAATAATGGGCTAGGTGGTGAGGCAGCTAAAGGAGGGAAGAGAAATGGTCTCCGCTCTAAATAGATATTTGACTTAGTTTCTAACATTGCCATGAAAAATTTACTTATTTAATCATTGTAGTCTTTGGTCTCTTTGTGATTAGATGATACTGGAGAGGAAGGCATAACTAGTCAAGCATGAAACTGTGGTAGGAGACATACATAGTATGTGCTGGTTAATTGCTTATACTCATATCATGTATTATTATGACATAGCTTCTGCTTCTGAACTTGTTACATACTGAGCTGCTCAGTAATCAAAGAAGAAAACAGGTGCTGGTTCAAAATGCTGACCCAAGCAAAGCTAACTTTTCTATTTTTCCATCTGAAGCCATTATTTATAATTCTGTCTTATTTCAATGGTAAAGAAGTCCGTAGACATCTGAAACATGAGTAGAGTTCAAATAGGGTCAAATTCCAGAGGGCAAAGCATTATTTTTCCTTCTAACCCTGTTACATGTGGTCACACATGCTTATGCCAACCCACACAGTAGAGAATAAGGGCTGCAATTTTCATTATGATCACTAATTCCTCAAAAGTTCATTTAGAGGGCTGTTGGCCTTTTAGAGTCATGAATTAAGCAGAATAACAGAAGGTAGCATGTCAAAAGACCATAAGCAGGCCCCAGGCTATATTTTCAGTACCAGTTCTGCATAATGTTTCCAGTTGGTATGCAATCATGCATGAACTTAAAAAAACAAAAAGCTATAACTTGTTTTTTACTATAATCAAAATTGTACCTACAGTTTCAAAGTACTTACACCTTTGAAAATGGCATTTTAAAGACCAAACATTTTCAGTATTCAGAAATAAACCTTGTGAATGTAAGTGTAAGACTTACTGCTGATCTGTATTCATACCTACCATGGATTATGTAAATACTGTAAAACTATCCAAACATCTAAACTTCAGATGTGATTCCTAATTCCTCATACCATATGCACTCAACTGCTCTGATTTCTTTTAAAAAAGGAACCATGACAATCATTAGAAAAAACTATATATTTCTGAATAAACACAAGATTCCTTAACATTGGTACTTTCCTACAGCTTCAGAAAACACCTGCAGTAGAAGGCTATACGGTTAATCCGAGGCTGCAGGGGTGGGCAGGGGGAGACCTTGGCACTTTGAAGGTTGTCCAAATAATCTTTACAAAATAGAGATTGACATCACCTGCCGAGGCTACAGAATTCTGACACAGGGTAAGAGACTGGAGGAGGAAGAGCTTTGGTATAATATCTGAGTGTAATAAGAGAAGGTAAGTAATCAAATAAATACCCTGTTCCGAACAATGTCAAGAATGCTGCTCTGACTGAAAGCAACACATCTGTGGCAGCAGTGTTAGCCATAGCATGTCTCTTTGTTCCTCTTGTGTTCAGCATCCTAAGAATTAAAAAGGGAGTAGAAAAGTGCTAACATTTATGGAGCAGCTGCCGTATGTCAGACACTGTAGAAGGTATACACAAACTCATTATGATTAATCTCTGCAACATCTCTTGCAATCAGTAAATTATAGTCACCATTATATGAGGGAATCAATTGGGGATAATGGCAGTACTTGACTAAATCATAGGGGAGGTATAATCCTGGTCTAAATAATCTCCAAAATTCTCCATTTTAAACCATTTTGGCTGCAGTATTGGGAATTTTCCAGAGAGATGCAGAGAAAGACTAAGGACGTGGCAGATTCTAGTGTGTGTTTGGATGAAATAATACATAGGCTATCAGTCCTGGCAGAGTAGAGAAACTAGTGAATCCAATAGCAGATTTACAGCTTGATATAAAATGGAGGGAGGCAAGAGGTTGGAGGACTAAGTGAATTCATGGAGAACAAATGGAAATACGGAAGTTGAAGGAGGGCGTAATAGTCAAGAGGCAAAGCCACGTGAGTGATAAAATGATCCAAAGTCTGACATCGGATTTGGGTTGCTGAAGAAGAACAGATGTAAATTATTTAAAATAAATAGAGGTGGTAAAGTACTTACCCCATGTGACTCATTAGGGACATAACCTGAAAAAGATTTGGGTCATTTACATAGTTCAGTGCTCCATGCCATAAAAATGGTCAGTGTCTCAGAATCCGTTATGTTCATTAAAATAGAATTGTGCACATATCTTGGTATCTGACCATTATCTTGTGGAATAATAACATAAGTTACATTCTCACCACTAATTTAGGATGACTTGATTTTGTTTCCAAGTTCGTAAAAAGATGATTTTTGCTTTTTGTTGGTTCAATATTTTGAAAAATGTAGTGATGTAAAGTTTAATGTAGCAAAGCTATAGTTCCAGAACAAAGGTTATATTTTACTCACAGATAACTTCAGTTTGCAGAGTCAATGATTATGTGAATGAGATAAATTTTATATGAGTAACTATTTTTTTTTCATTTTCAATAAATTTATACAACTTATTTTTCTTCTATAAAATATCAATCACATTGAAAAGATTTTGGAAATATGCTTTAGAAGATTATATTCACAAAAATAGATCTTGAGGCATCTCACTTGCCTTATAATTCAAGGTTATATTTCATTTTTTTAGTGCTCAAGTTAATCTTGTCAATTAAAAAAAATATGACACTAGGAAATAGTTTTATTTTAAAATATATTTCCCTTTATCTGTTCATGTTAACATTGAAGAATGAAGTTTACTTACATTTTTTAATATATCATACAAAGCCAGTTATACTTAGGTATAATTATCAGAGAAATTAATTCTTCCTGCCAGTAAGGGATCAAGTATACTTGTTTTTAACATATGAAATATGAGAAATTTATAGAATAGATTGCTATTAAATGAGGAAATCTAGTTATCATCAAACTTTCATTTTAAAAATTATTTTTATCTGTTTTGTCCTAAGTTATATACTTTTTCTTCCGTTATTTATTGTGAAATTACCTTAAAACAAAACAAGATAAAATAAGACAATCAACCAAAATTTAAAAAAAATAATGGCAGAGCCTCTCCTTGGCTCTTTCTTATTCTCTATTCCATCTCTCCTTCACAGTTCTTTTGCTTTCAGAGGTGGCCAAAATACTTTGGATATTTATGCCAAAGGACATAAGTCTGTGATACTATGGATCCTGCCAAGTTTTAAGTTTTTTCTTGGGCAATGTAACTTACATTGAAGGAAATGGACTCTTCTAATTCATGGTTCTTAGAAAAGTATACTTTTTCTTTCATGAAATGCCCTAGTATCTTTCAGTTCAGCAAACTTAAATGTTATCAACTATCCTTCTATAGTGATCTCAGTCTTAGAGGGCTAGCTCACTATGTAATGCATAGTTTGGCTCTTAGATAATAAATAATAAAACTCTTCATACAGTTGCATTTGATAATCAGTGTGTAGCTAGAAGCATTGAATGTTTCCCATTAAATTAATCTTTCAGTTTGGTCTGTTCAAGAATGTCCTGCTGGCCTTGCACTTTGTATATTAACGTTCCAGGGCTCATGCTCACTATAAACATGCTTGGGACCTCTAAATATTTGTTCCTTTTGCGTACCGTGAATTTGTATGCACATTTTTGGAGACAGGAGATGACGGTGATGTTTGATTGCATTTAAGAAAAATCAGTCAGGTCAGACTGGGAGGCCATAATGACCAACATGGTTGATACACTTAGTGTTTACTAAATATTTGCTGAGACTTTGTTATCATTGTTTCAAGTATTAAGACAGTTTTCTGGACCACATCCCAGTGACAGTGGGTTCCTTCACATTCACAATTCTGGGAGGAGGCTCTTCATGTCACTGTTCCAGAAATCCATAAATCCATCCTGCCACAGAGAGAATGTTGTTGTAAAACAGTCTGCAGCACTTTGCTGCTCTTTTAGTGCAGCACTAGCACCCGTAGAAGAATAATTCCTGGACTATCTTTGTATGTTAATTAACATTTCAATTCTATACACATTCAAAGGAATAACTTTTAAAAAGACAACTTCAGTTCTTATTAAGATTTAAAATTTTTGTAAAACAGTCAAATGCAGTCAATATGCTGATCAAATAAATCAATTTTTCCTTTATGGTGAGGGACCCTGAATTTCCAAGTCATATTTTAAATGTGGGCTTAAATTTGAGAATAGTCATTTTAAAGTTGGCCTAGAGACCTTCAAGATGGCAGAGGAGTAAGATGTGGAGATCACCTTCCTTCCCACACATACATCAGAAATACATGTACATGTGAAACAGCTCCTACGGAACACCTACTGAACGCTGGCAGAAGACCTCAGATGTCCCATAAGGCAAGAAACTCCCCATGTACCTGGGTAGGGCAAAAGAAAAAAGAAAAAACAGAGACAAAGAATAGGGACGGGACCTGCACCAGTGGGAGGGAGCTGTGAAGGAGGAAAGGTTTCCACACATTAGGAAGCCCCTTCGCAGGTGAAGACTGTGGGTGGTGGAGGGGGGAAGCTTCAGAGCCACAGAGGAGAGCACAGCAATGGGTGCAGAGGGCAAAGCAGAGAGATTCCTGCACAGAGGAGCGGTGCCGACCAGCACTCACCAGCCTGAGAGGCTTCTCTGCTCACCCGCCGGGGTGGGCGTGGGCTGGGAGCTGAGGCTCCGGCTTTGGTCGGATCGCAGGGAGAGGACTGGGGTTGGCCACGTGACCACAGCCTGAAGGGGGCTAGTGCGCCACAGCTGGCCAGGAGGGAGTCCGGGAAAAGGTCTGGAGCTGCCGAAGAGGCAAGAGACTTTTTCTTCCCTCTTTGTTTCCTGGTGCACGATGAGAGGGGATTCAGAGCGCCGCCTAAACGAGCTCCAGAGATGGGCACGAGCGGTGGCTATCAGCGCGGACCCCAGAGACGGGCATGAGACACTAAGGCTGCTGCTACCACCACAAGGAAGCCTGTGTGCAAGCACAGGTCACTCTCCACACTTCCCCTCCTGGGAGCCTGTGCAGCCCGCCACTGCCAGGGTCCCGTGATCCAGGGACAACTTCCCCGGGAGAATGCACGGCGCACCTCAGGCTGGTGCAACGTCACGCTGGCCGCTGCCGCCGCAGGCTCGCCCCGCATCCGTATCCTTCCTTCCCCCCGCCTGAGTGAGCCAGAGCCCCCGAAGCAGCTGCTCCTTTAACCCCGTCCTGTCTGAGCGAGGAACAGACACCCTCAGGCGACCTACACGCAGAGGCGGGGCAAAATCCAAAGCTGAACCCCAGGAGCTGTGCGAACAAAGAAGAGAAAGGGAAATCTCTCCCAGCAGCCTCAGGAGCAGCGAATTAAATCTCCACAATCAACTTGATGTACCCTGCATCTGTGGAATACCTGAATAGACAACGAATCATCCCAAAATTGAGGTGGTGGACTTTGGGAGCAACTGTAGACTTGGGGTTTGCTTTGCATCTAATTTGTTTCTGGTTTTATGTTTATCTTAGTTTAGTATTTAGAGTTTATTATCACTAGTAGATTTGTTTACTGATTTGGTGGCTCTCTTCCTTTATATATATATATATTTTTTCCTTTTTCTCTTTCTGTGAGTGTGTATGCGTATGCTGCTTTGTGGGATTTTGTCTGTATAGCTTTGCTTTTGCCATTTGTCCTAGGGTTCTGACTGTCCGTTTTCATTTTGTTTCTTTGTTTTTAGTATAGTTTGTAGCGCTTGTTATCATTTGTGGATTTGTTTTTTGGTTTGGTTGCTCTCTTCTTTCTCTCTTTTTTTCAATTCTTAATTTTTTAATTTTTAATAATTAAAAAAAAATTTTATTTTAATAACTTTATTTTATTTTATTTTTTCTTTCTTGCTGTCTTTTTTTCTCTCCCTTTCCTTCTGAGCTGTGGGGCTGATAGGCTTTTGGTGTTCTGGTTGGGTGTTAGGCCTGAGCCTCTGAGGTGGGAGAGCCGAGTTCAGGACATTGGTCTACCAGAGACCTCAGGGCCCCATGTAATGTCAAACAGTGAAAGATGTCCCAGAGATCCCCATCTCAACGCTAAGACCCAGCTCCACTCAATGACCAGCAAACTCCAGTGCTGGACACCCTATGCCAAACAACTAGCAAGACAGGAACACAACCGCACCCGTTAGCAGAGAGGCAGCCTAAAATTATACTAAGGTCACAGACACCCCAAAACACACCACCGGACAAGGTCCTGGCCACCAGAAAGACAAAATCCAGCCTCATCCACCAGAACACAGGCACCAGTCCCCTACACCAGGAAGCCTATACAACCCACTGAACCAACCATACCCACTGGGGGCAGACACCAAAAACAATGGGAACTACGAACCTGCAGCCTGTGAAAAGGAGACCCCAAACATAGTAAATTAAGCAAAATGAGAAGACAGAGCAACACACAGCAGAAGAAGGAGCAAGGCAAAAACCCACCAGAACAAACAAATGAAGAGGAAATAGGCAGTCTACCTGAAAAAGAATTCAGAGTAATGATAGTAATAGTAAAGATGATCCAAAATCTTGGAAATAGAATGGAGAAAATACAAGAAACGTTTAACAAGGACCTAGAAGAGCTAAAGAGCAAACAAACAGAGATGAACAACACAATAAATGAAATTAAAAATTCTCTAGAAGGAATCAATAGCAGAATAACTGAGGAAGAGGAACAGATAAGTGACTGGAAGATAAAATAGTGGAAATAAACTACTGCAGAGCAGAATAAAGAACAAAGAATGAAAAGAATTGAGAACAGTCTCAAAGACCTCTGGGACAACTTTAAACGCACCAACATTCGAATTATAGGGGTCCCAGAAGAAGAAGAGAAAAAGAAAGGGAGTGAGAAAATATTTGAAGAGATTAAAGTTGAAAACTTCCCTAATATGAGAAAGGAGTTAGTTAATCAAGTCCAGGAAGCACAGAGAGCCCCATACAGGATAAGTCGAAGTAGAAACACACCAAGACACATATTAATCAAACTATCAAAAATTAAATACAAAGAACGAATACTAAAAGCAGCAAGGGAAAAACAACAAGTAACGCATAAGGGAATCCCCATAAGGTTAACAGCTGATCGTTCAGCAGAAACTCTGCAAGCCAGAAGGCAGTGGCAGGACATATTTAAAGTGATGAAAGAGAAAAACCTACAACCAAGATTACTCTACCCAGCAAGGATCTCATTCAGATTTGATGGAGAAATTAAAAGCTTTACAGACAAGCAAAAGCTAAGCGAATTCAGCACCACCAAACCAGCTGTACAACAAATGCTAAAGGAACTTCTGTAGGCAGGAAATACAAGAGAAGGAAAAGACCTGCAATAATAAACCCAAAACAATTAAGAAAATGGTAATAGGAACATACATATTGATAATTACCTTAAATGTAAATGGATTAAATGCTCCAACCAAAAGACATAGACTGGTTGAATGGATACAAAAACAAGACCCGTATATATGCTGTCTACAAGAGACCCACTTCAGACCTAGGGACACATACAGACTGAACGTGAGGGGATGGAAAAAGATATTCCATGCAAATGGAAATCAAAACAAAGCTGAAGTAGCAATTCTCATATCAGACAAAATAGACTTTAAAATAAAGACTATTACAAGAGACAAAGAAGGACACTACATAATGATCAAGGGATCAATCTAAGAAGAAGGTATAACAACTGTAATTATTTATGCACCCAACATAGGAGCACCTCAATACATAAGGCAAATACTAACAGCCATAAAAGGGGAAATCGACAGTAACACAATCGTAGTAGGGGACTTTAACACCCCACTTTCACCAATGGACAGATCATCCAAAATGAAAATAAATAAGGAAACACAAGCTTTAAATGATACATTAAACAAGATGGACTTCATTGATATTTATAGGACATTCCACCCAAAAACAACAGAATACACATTCTTCTCAAGTGCTCATGGAACATTCCCAGGATAGATCATATCTTGGGTCACAAATCAAGCCTTGGTAAATTTAAGAAAATTGAAATCATATCAAGTATCTTTTCTGACCACAATGCTATGAGAATAGCTACCAATTACAGGAAACAATCTGTAAGAAATACAAACACATGGAGGCTAAACAACACACTACTTAATAACCAAGAGATCACTGAAGAAATCAAAGAGGAAATCAAAAAATACCTAGAAACAAATGACAGTGAAAACACAACGACCCAAAACATACGGGATGCAGCAAAAGCAGTTCTAAGAGGGAAGTTTATAGCCATAGAAGCCTACTTCAAGAAACAAGAAACATCTCAAATAAACAAACTAACCTTACACCTAAAGCAATTAGAGAAAGAAGAACAAAAAAACCCCAAAGTTAGCAGAAGGAAAGAAATCTTAAAAGATCAGATCAGAAATGAAATGAAGGAAACAATAGCAAAGATCAATAAAACTAAGAGCTGGTTCTTTGAGAAGATAGACAAAATTGATAATCCATTAGCCAGACTTACCAAGAAAAAAAGGGAGAAACTCAAATCAATAGAATTAGAAATGATAAAGGAGAAGTAACAACTGACACTGCAGAAATACAAACGATCATGAGAGATTACTACAAGCAACTTTATGCCAATAAAATGGACAACCTGGAAGAAATGGACAAATTGTTAGAAATGCACAACCTTCTGAGACTGAAGCAGGAAGAAATAGAAAATATGAACAGACCAATCACAAGCACTGAAATTGAAACTGTGATTAAAAATCTTCCAACAAACAAAAGCCCAGGACCAGATGGCTTCACAGGCAAATTCTATCAAACATTTAGAGAAGAGCTAACACCTATCCTTCTCAAACTCTTCCAAAATATAGCAGAGGGAGGAACACTCCCCAACTCATTCTACGAGGCCACCATCACTCTGATACCAAAACCAGACAAAGATGTCACAAAGAAAGAAAACTACAGGCCAATATCACTGATGAACATAGATGCAAAAATCCTCAACAAAATACTAGCAAACAGAATCCAACAGCACATTAAAAGGATCATACACCATGATCAAGTGGGGTTTATCCCAGGAATGCAAGGATTCTTCAATATATGCAAATCAATCAACGGATACACCATATTAACAAATTGAAGGAGAAAAACCATATGATCTCAATAGATGCAGAGAAAGCTTTTGACAAAATTCAACACCAATTTATGATAAAAACCCTCCAGAAAGTAGGCATAGAGGGAACTTTCCTAAACATAATAAAGGCCATATATGACAGACCCACAGCCAACATCATCCTCCATGGTGAAAAACTGAAACCATTTTCACTAAGATCAGGAACAAGACAAGGATGTCCACTCTCACCACTGTTATTCAACATAGTTTTGGAAGTTTTACCCACAGCAATCAGAGAAGAAAAAGAAATAAAAGGAATCCAAATCAGAAAAGAAGTAAAGCTGTCACTGTTTGCAGATGACGTGATACTATACATAGAGAATCCTAAAGATGCTACCAGAAAACTACTAGAGCTAATCAATGAATTTCGTAAAGTAGCAGGATACAAAATTAATGCACAGAAATCTCTTGCATTCCTATACACTAATGATGAAAAATCTGAAAATGAAATTAAGAAAACACTCCCGGGCTTCCCTGGTGGCGCAGTGGTTGAGAATCTGCCTGCTAATGCAGGGGACACGGGTTCGAGCCCTGGTCTGGGAAGATCCCACATGCCGCGGTGCATCTAGGCCCGTGAGCCACAACTGCTGAGCCTGCGCGTCTGGAGCCTGTGCTCCGCAACAGGAGAGGCCGCGATAGTGAGAGGCCCGCGTACCACGATGAAGAGTGGCCCCCGCTTGCCGCAACTGGAGAAAGCCCTAGCACAGAAACGAAGACCCAACATAGCAATCAATCAATCAATTAAAAAAAAAAAAAAAAGAGACTCCTCATTTCCTCCTCTTCTCCTTTAAAAAAAAAGAAGAAAACACTCCCATTTACCACTGGAACAAAAAGAATAAAATACCTAGGAATAAACCTACCTAAGGAGACGAAAGACTTGTATGCAGAAAACTATAAGACACTGATGAAAGAAATTAAAGATGATACAAACAGATGGAGCGATATACCATGTTCTTGGATTGGAAGAATCAACACTGTGAAAATGACTATACTACCCAAAGCAATCTACAGATTCAATACAGTCCCTATCAAACTACTAATGGCATTTTTCACAGAACTAGAACAAAAAATTTCACAATTTGTATGGAAACACAAAAGACCCCGAATAGCCAAAGCAATCTTGAGAAAGAAAAATGGAGCTGGAGGAATCAGGCTCCCTGACTTCAGCTTATACTACAAAGCTACAGTAATCAATACAGTATGGTACTGGCACAAAAACAGAAATATAGATCAATGAAACAGGATAGAAAGCCCAGAGATAAACCCATGCACATATGGTCACCTTATCTTTGATAAAGGAGGCAAGAATATACAGTGGAGAAAAGACAGCCTCTTCAATAAGTGGTGCTGGGAAAACTGGACAGCTACATGTAAAAGAATGAAATTAGAACACTCCGTAACACCATACACAAAAATAAACTCAAAATGGATTCAAGACCTAAATGTAAGGCCAGACACCATCAAACTCTTAAAGGAAAACATAGGCAGAACACTCTATGACATAAATCACAGCAAGATCCTTTTCGACCCACCTCTTAGAGAAATAAAAACAAAATAAACAAATGAGACCTAATGAAACTTAAAAGCTTTTGCACAGCAAAGGAAACCATAAACAAGACAAAAAGACAACCCTCAGAATGGGAGAAAATATTTGCAAATGAAGCAACTGATAAAGGATTAATCTCCAAAACATACAAGCAACTCATGCAGCTCAATATCAAAAAAATAAACAACCCAATCCAAAAATGGGCAGAAGACCTAAATAGACATTTCTCCAAAGAAGATATACAGATTGCCAACAAACACATGAAAGAATGCTCAACATCATTAATCGTTAGAGAAATGCAAATCAAAACTACAATGAGATATCATTTCACACCAGGCAGAATGGCCATCATCAAAAAATCTTCAACAATAAATGCTGGAGAGGGTGTGGAGAAAAGGGAACCCTCTTGCATTGTTGGTGGGAATGTAAATTGATACAGCCACTATGGAGAATAGTATGGAGGTTTCTTAAAAAACCAAAAATAGAACTTCCATATGACCCAGCAATCCCACTACTGGGCATATACCCTGAGAAAACCATAATTCAAAAAGAGTCATGTACCAAAATGTTCATTGCACCTCTATTTACAATAGCCAGGACATGGAAGCAACCTAAGTGTCCGTCAACAGATGAATTGATAAAGAAACTGTGGCACATATATACAATGGAATAGTACTCAGCCATAAAAAGAAACAAAACTGAGTTGTTTGTAGTGAGGTGGACCGACCTAGAGACTATCATACAGAGTGAAGTAAGTCAGAAAGAGAAAAACAAATACCGTATGCTGACACATATATATGGAATATAAAAAACAAAACAAAACAAAATGGTCAGAGGAACCTAGGGGCAAGACAGGAATAAAGATGCAGACCTACTAGAGAATGAACTTGAGGATACGGGGAGGGGGAAGGGTAAGTTGGGACAAAGTGAGAGAGTGGCATGGACATACATACACTACCATACGTAAAATAGATAGCTAGTGGGAAGCAGCCGCATAGCACAGAGAGATCAGCTCGGTGTTTTGTGACCACCTAGAGGGGTGGGATAGGGAGGGTGGGAGGGAGGGAGATGCAAGAGGGAAGAGATATGGGGACATATGTATATGTATAACTGATTCACTTTGTTATAAAGCAGAAACTGACACAGCATTGTAAAGCAATTATACTCTAATAAAGATGTTAAAAAAAAGAATAATAAAAAAAGTCCTGTATTAATAGAATAATTACAAATAAATATATCACAAGTTTCTTTAAATTGATGCTACTGTAAGTGAAGTGTTTTCAGAATCTTGTGAAAATCCCTCATAGTTGTATGGTATTCAGTAACTTACAAAGGACTTTCACATGCAGATTTCTCATGTAATTTTTACAGTAATGTTTTGAGGTGAGCAGAGTGAGAAATCATATTTACAAAGTATATATGGAGATGCCATTAATGGTACCTGATATCCCCATTTTACATAAAAAAAGATCTTTAAAAGTATGACTTTTATTAGGTTTCCAAGTATATAAATGAGCCAGTACCATCATACAAGTGTTTTGATTTCTTGTCTAGTGTGCCTCACGGTTTCCAAGACTGTCTCTCTATGCATTTTTTTGCTTCTATCATTGTTATAAAAGTAGAAAAATACTGCCTGGGCCACATGGAATATCAAACTTAGTTTCATCTCACTGAAATATGTCTATACTTTAAAAACTGCACTAAAAGTATCAACATTATATGAATTATGTTTATCTCTTTTCCATTTTTTCTGCTATCAAGTTTTTATTTTTATTCTGTGATAGGCAGAATAGTGGTCCCCCAAAGACATCCACATCTTAATCCCTGGAACCTGTGACTGTGTTACCCTGCATGGCAGAAGGGACTTTCAGATGTAATTAAAGACCTCAAAGTAGGGAGATCATCCTGGATTATTTGGGTGGGCCCTGTGTCATCACAAGAGTGCTTAAGAGTATAAGGAGGAGGCAGAAGACGGAGGCAGCAGACAGAGGCAGAGTGAGATTTGACTACCCGAGAATGGTCAGAGGGATGCAACATTGGTGACTTTGAAGATGTAAGAAGGGGGCCAGAAGCCAAGGAATGTTGGTGGGCTTCTAGAAACCAGAAAATGCAAGGAAACAGACTTGTTCCTAGAATATCCAAAAGGAAACGCGCTCCCCCCACCCCAGCTAACACATTGATTTTAGCCCAGTGAGATCCTTGCTGCACTTCTAGCGTATAAAACGTTAAGATAATACATTTTTGTTGATTTGAGCCACCAAGTTTGTGATAATTTGTTATGGTAGCAATAGATACAAGGGTCATTCACATAAATCTAATTACATACAGGAATATGTAATACCATACAGGAATAATTATGTATTACTCTCTTGTACTCAATCTTACTTGTAAACAAAAGTGACTTTTTAGTTGTTCAGGGCTGTTGTACTGATTCCCATAAATTCATTAATGATGTTTTTCTTGTTACCTCCCTCAGGAATCTGAAAGAATAGTATGTGATCTTGGACACGTATCGTAAATGCACAACCCATAAGGTAAAATGCTAAATACTTTTTTGATAATGTAAGGCTGACTGGATGAAATGTTTAACTGTGGGAGACACTCTGGAGAGGGGGCACCACCACCTTAGAAGAAGCTTCTGTGAGTCATAACTTCTGGCAAATGTTTACCCACCAATAATGGAAAATATCCTCTTGGGGATCTTAGACTTGTTACCATGGATGTTGTTTGCTAACATTGACTGTTTTCCCTAACTGCTTATAGAAACTCCATGCTGCCATCCATCTGTTCCCTCAGCAGAGTACTTTTGGGCCAGCAGTTATTTCAGACATTTCTGTGATTTCAGATGTCTCTGCATGTAACTGTACTTGAATTTGAGAATTTGCTGCACAGAACTTCCAGGCAGGTAGAAACATACAGCTCCAACTTATCTCCTTTGGGCAACAACATGAGAGAAACTTATAACATCCAAATTAGTAAAAAAAAAAAAAATGTTATAAAGCCTGATTTCTCACACTTCTGTTTTGTAACACTCATCACACCATAGGTTTCTTTTATAAAATGTTATTCCTTATTATTAATTCCTCATTGATTTTAAAGGTGACTTTTTAATTGCTATATCCTGGTGGCTAGGACAGTGTCTGGTACATGGTCAGCTCAAATCCTTTGTGTGTCTTGCAACAGGATCTAAGCTGTGACCCTTGCCTTCATTTCCAGCAGGCTTCTTCTTTCTCGAATCATTTATGGAACTGTCTTGAGCAATACCAATGACTTTTCGGTGTTCCTAGTGCACTGCATTTTCTGTTTTTGTCACTGCCATCTCCTCTCTCTGCAATACTATTATCGCCTTACTGACCTTGCCAGAATGAACTCAGAAAAGCTTTTGTAAAGAAAGCCACAGCTGTACCCCCTTCCCCTCTGTCCCCACCCCAGTTTCAGTGAAGTTTAGTCCCATGAGTTCTCATCCCTCATGTGTAGTCTGATCTTCTGTCTGGCCATACTATACATTATTTGAGGACAGGGATTATATTCTTTCTATGTCTATCTATCTATCTATCTATCTATCTATCTATCTATCTATCTATCTATCTGTCTTCCTACCTACCTACCTACTTACCTACCTATCTAGTATTTCTACTTCCCTGCACAGTGCCTGGTGCCCAAAAGACATTCAATAAATATCTGCAAAATGATGATTAAACATTCTTAAAATTTTGTATGAAGTTCTGTCTGCAGGAAGTAACACGTTGAGCTCTTGGAAGGCAGGGATGGGTCCTAAAATTAATTGTCCTCTTCTCATAGGACTTACAGTACTTTATGCATAAAAGTTACTAAACAAATAAATGAACATTAAATGTAAAGCAAAGAATAGTACAGCCATTAGGCCATAGGCTTCAGTGACAGAAATCTGAGCTCAAATTCAGTCTTGGATGATGGATTGGAACCATAAATCCTCCACACAGTTCTCTGCATCCATGTCTTTCTTCCATACAGGATTTGTTTTTTTTCTTTATTTACTCCGACTTTGCTAATTATATTTTTCTATTTCATTTTTTTTCGTCATCTGTCTTGCTCTTCTTTCTCTTCCTCTGAATATGTGTAGACACATATATGTCCCGTGCATGTTTGGGAGTAAATATGGGTGGTTTGCTGACCACAAGACCCTTTGAGTATAATTAAGAAAAGTTAGAAGCTGAGACTAACAGTGAATTCAAATGGATTCCAACAATACAAACATAAATAAATTATACAAAACATAAGAACAGTTAAACAGACTGACACTAAAGTTGTTATAATTTGACTTTTTCTTCTTTCAAGACTTGAACATTCTTATCGCTCTGTTTTATGCTTCGCCAATCTCCCTTTTTCCCCTCTGCTTTTTCTCCCCTTTTCTCTTCCACAAGTCATCTTTTTAATGGTACTTCAGCTTGTTAAAACCAAATTTATTTTAGTTTTTAAAATGGTGAGAGAAAAGAAGATTGTTCTTTGGAATGGAAATCAGGGCAGGTGCAAGACGTTCACAAAATAAGTGCCCAGGTCATGGGGCTCCCCTCCAGCACTGTGGGAGCTGCAGTCGTGAGTGTAGAGCTAACTCCTGTGATCCGTCAGAGGCATGGGGGGAGGGAAGGGCAGAGAGGAAGGAGCTTTCAAGAGAAATATGATTGAGTTCTCCTCACTGTGTCCACATTCTTTTTTCCTGTCATGTCTTCACCCCTAGATTTTCATATTTCTGTTGACTGCTCTTTAAGATACACCAATCTCACTGTGCATTTATCCTCCATTTTCTCTTGTTACCTTGATGCCACTGGGGGGAAAAGATCCCTGCCGTTGATGGTTTCCACGGATAAATAAAATAAGCATTTCTCAATACATTTAAGGAACTGTTAGAAATCATAGGTTTCCAAGTAGTAAATGACTGGTTAATTCAACCAATATGATGATGAAGAACACATTTTAAAGCAGAAAAACAAAGGACTCATTCTGTACCCTTTTTATTTAATTACACTCCTCTTAGAGTGCAAATCCAAATTTAGAACACCTTGGGGAATTCCTCTGAAAAGCAGAAAACCTTCCTTGGCTTTCTCTTAGATACTTTCAGCCCTTTCATAATAATTGATATCATTTAACATTGCTTTAGTTTTAACTAATAGGATAGGATCAGCCACTTAAATTGCTTCTTTTCTTAACAAGGGCCAGTACAATGTATATTCTTTACTGAAGCTGACTTTGCTTTTTAATGATAACTGAAATTCTAATAATTTTTGGACGGGTCATTTTCACTTGCAAACAATTTGAAGAGTCTATCAAATGTATAGAACTTATGACATGTATGAAAGGACTTTATATGCAAGCACCTGAGGAATGATAACATGACTCCCTTCACAATGAAAATCAAGTCAAAGTTACTGACATTATAAAAATGCTAAATTATCTACTAAAAACAAGGAAACAGCTTTAAAGTCCACTAGCTGATGACACGGCATTACTTCAAAATAAAATAAATTTGTAATATGTCTTATTCTACTTGCCTTTAAATAGCAGGCTGGCATTTTCACCAAGCATTAAAAGACCGTGGGTAGTCATGACACTTAGTACTCCAGACCTTATTTTCTTTTTTAAAATAAAGTGTGTACACAGTCTAATGTGAATTAAGAAAGAAACCTATTCTTTGAATAGCATTCCTACAGTTAAACATGTTTTATATAGTGGTCTATAATTGTGGAAAAACTCAACTGCATAAATAACAGAAAAGTCTAAGTAAAGTGATATTATTTTTTACTGATATAGTTGGCAAGGATCAAAACCAAAATAAAATGTACAAGAGAGAATGAGAAACGAGGGATCCTCATATACTGCTAGTGGGAGGGTAACTTTGTGTAAACTATCTAGAATACAATTTGTCAATATATGTTAAATAATTTTAAAATGTTAACTCACTTTGTAACCACAGTTCCACTTATAGGAAATAATTATATGTGGACAGTTATGTCCATAGAAAAATATTCACTACAGTGTTACATATGATAAAATTGGAAATAATCTAAATGTCCACTAACAGGTACATGACCAAATACATTTTCATAGTGACAGTAAATAGAATCTATTAGAAACTGTTTTTAGCAAATACGGTAAATGGCATGGGGATATATTCATAATTTGTAAAAGAGTATAATTACAGTCTATGAAAAAGAACTACAAAGCAAAGACTTGTACTGATTCAAAATGGCACCCAGCTCAATTGGCTCTTGCCCCAGAATTAAGCCTGGAGAATTGTCTTCTAAGTAAAGCAGATCCTGTACATGAGGCAAGTTCCTAGTGTGGATATCAGACTCGGAGAGAAAGTGAGAACAGAGCTTCAGGTAGCACTGGCTTCCTCAATAGGCAGTACGGGAAAAAGATGGAAAATGAGAAGAGCAGCTTACTTCAAAGATGAAATACTCGAAAGCCCTTTACCTCAGAGGAAAATCCTCCTGAAATTGGAAATTACATGGACTCCCAGCATCCTGGCTGCCTTCTCATCACCATTCGCCTTACAGGCAAGACCCCCGTGGTCACCTCTACTCACAGAGAGCTGCTGCCAAGGCCCGCACTGGGAGAAAGTCCTGTGAGGAAGCCAACCTATACGGTTGCCACAGAAACCATGCCAGTTATAGATACTACACATTTTAATCGCTCGGTAGTAAATGTGACTGACCAGCCAGGAAACACCAAATGCTTGAGGAAAACCAGCAGTATGGAAGAGAAGCATCAAAATTGGAAAAAAAAAAAAAAAGAAAAACAAAGGAAACAGTACATATTCACCTAGGCTATTTTTTCTTATCTTGAATTGAAACTGAATAGTTTGATCTAAAAGCAGATTTCATGTTAAGGGAAAAAACAACAACAACAACTACTTCTACTCAGTGAACGCTTTTCTCTCAAGAGTCCTTGATACTTCTGATGACCAGTTTAATTCCATTCAAGCTCCCAAACTAGGTGCCAACTTCCTGGGGCAATTAATTGCATTTTTAAGAGGTTATGTCCAGGAGGAATTTTCGGTCTGATGCCAAGTAATTGATGACTGAATTTTTTTCTGGTTTCAATCCAAGTATTTATTCTTAACATGGTAAAACTTTAGGGTTTGTAGTATTTGCATAGCTTCCAACTGTTTCCATTGCTGCAAGACATGGGCCATCTATAAATTTCGTGTGATAATCACTGACATTTATCTTTGTTATTGTCACCTGGTATCTGCATCAATGTCAAAATTAGAGTCTTAAAAAATGAAGGTCTGCAGTTTTACTGGCCCAGCAACAGAAGTTTTACTGGATAAACCCTATCTCTGTGTGACAGAGAATAGGCAACAGAAGCATCTCTGACAGCTGTTGCATGATGGAGTAGGAAAAAGGTCACTTCCTGCAAATGTTAGGGATTTTAAGAATCCCACAGGCATTGGAGGAATAATTGGACTCAACAAGCAATCAATCATATTTGAAGCATGTGAAGTATATCTAAAGACCAAAGGTCAGGATTTAATGTCCAAATTCACCCAATTGTTCAGATGGTCTGGAAGTAAAAAGATTTAATTTCAGAGACATTTACGTGGAGAAATTTACATGGAGTTGAATATAAAATACAGAGGTTTTTTTTCTATTTTCCTTTAAAAATCTTTGTAGACAAAGTAATATGATACATTAGAAACTAAAAGATCCTCCCCGAATTTGATGACTTATTATCGAAGTAATTCATATTAACATATTAACGTTTTTAACTGATTTTTTTCTTAAGAAGGATTCCCTTTTTTTCAGAAACTAAAGAGTTTAATAGTATATTGGCTTTAATTGATGTTAATAATTTTAAGAACTAAATTAAAGAAGTAATAAAAAGTGATAATATGATAATCACTATTTAGCATCCTACTAAGACATTTAGTTGGCAATTTAATTTTAGATCATCTGAGTTTCTTCTAGATTCATATATTATTAAATGAAGTTTTGCTTAAGCTATTGTACTAAATATTGGGGAAATATGAAAATAAAAACCAGTGTGACTGTGTCCTTCAAGACCCTTAAAATCCTTCATTGAGTGTGGTGGATTCCTAATTGTCCCTAAATATCCTTTGTCCTCTTATTTATTTTTTTAATTGCAACTTATTTTGAAATATGTTGCCTTCCAGAAGTTGCAAAATAGTAGAGAGAATTGCAGCATATCTTAACTCAGCTTCACCCAATGATCATATTTTATATAAACATAGTACCTGGTCAAAACCGAGAATCCAACATTGGTAACTACTCTTACCTCACGTTCAGACTTTATATAGATTTCAACAGCTGTTAAATGTACTCTTTTTCTTTCTTTCTTTTGTTTTCTGTGTATAGTTCTTTGAAATCTCATCACAAGGGTAAATTTGCTTGACCATCTTCACACAGTCTCTATTACAATTAGGGTGCACAACTCTTCCATCAGCACCAAGACATTCCTTTGTGTTACTCCTTAACAATCACACCCTCCTCCCTGACCCTAACCTCTGGCAACAACTGACAACTTGTTCATCGCTATAATTTTGCCATTTCAAGAACATTATATAAACAAAATCATATCACATGCAGCATTTTGAGATTGGCTTTTTTTCATTCAGCATAGAGTCCTTGAAATCCTTCTAAATCATGTGTGTATCAATAGTTTGTTTCTTTGTATTTATTGCACCACAGTTTATCTGTTCACCAGTCGAAGGACTTTGGGGTGGTTTCCAGCTTTTGGCTATTACAAATAAAGTGGCTATAAACATCTGTGTACATGTTTCCATGTGACTATGCTTTCGTGTCTCTAGGATAAGTACCAAGGAGGGCTGGGTTGTATCATGTGTGTTGTTAGCTTCATAGGAAGCCCCAAACTGCTTTCCAAGACTATGTGATATTTTACTTTTCCTTCAACAATGTGTGAGAAATCCAGTTGCTCTGTAACCTTGTTAGCACATGGTAATTTCAGTATTTTAAAATTTTAGCCATTTTAATAGGTACGCAATAGTATCTCATGTAGCTTTAATTTTCATTTCTTTAATGGATGATGGTGAACATCTTTTTTTCATATGCTTATTTGCCATCTCTATACCATCTTTTGTCTATTTTCTCATTCAATTCGTTTTTTTTTTTGAGATTAGAGAATTCTTTAATATATTCTGGACAAAGATTCTGTCTCAGATATATGATTTAAAAATACTTCTGCCAGTCGATGGCTAGCTTATTTTTTAACATCTTTATTGGAGTGTAATTGCTTTACAATGTTGTGTTAGTTTCTGCTGTACAACAAAGTGAATCAGCTATATGTATACATATATCCCCATATCCCCTCCCTCTTGCATTTCCCTCCCACCCTCCCTATACCACCCGTCTAGGTGGTCACAAAGCACCGAGCTGATTTCCCGGTGCCATGCAGCTCCTTCTCACTAGCTATCTATTTTACATTTGGTAGTGTATATATGTCAATGCTTCTCTCTCACTTTGTCCCAGCTTACCCTTCCCCCTCCCCGTGTCCTCAAGTCCATTCTCTATGTCTGCATCTTTATTCCTGTCCTGCCCCTAAGTTTGTCAGAACCTTTTTTTTTTAGATTTCATATATATGTGTTAGCATACAGTATTTGTTTTTCTCTTTCTGATTTACTTCACTCTGTATGACAGACTCTAAGTCCATCCACCTCACTACAAATAACTCAATTTCGTTTCTTTTTATGGCTAATATTCCATTGTATATATGTGCCGCATCTTCTTTATCCATTCATCTGTCAGTGGACACTTAGGTTGCTTCCATGTCCTGGCTGTTGTAAATAGAGCTGCAATGAACATTTTGGTACATGACTCTTTTTGAATTATGGTTTTCTCAGGGTATATGCCCAGTAGGGGGATTGCTAGGTCATATGGTAGTTGTATTTTTAGTTTTTTTAAGGAACCTCCATACTGTTCTCCATAGTGGCTGTATCAATTTACATTCCCACCAACAGTGCAAGAGTGTTCCCTTTTCTCCACACCCTCTCCAGCATTTATTGTTTGTAGATTTTTTGATGATGGCCATTCTGACTGGTGTGAGATGATACCTCATTGTAGTTTTGATTTGCATTTCTCTAATGATTAGCGATGTTGAGCATCCTTTCATGTGTTTGTTGGCAATCTGTATATCTTCTTTGGAGAAATGTCTATTTAGGTCTTCTGCCCATTTTTGGATTGGGCTGTTTGTTTTTTTGATATTGAGCTGCATGAGCTCCTTGTATATTTTGGAGATTAATCCTTTGTCAGTTGCTTCGTTTGCAAATATTTTCTCCCATTCTGAGGGTTGTCTTTTTGTCTTGTTTATGGTTTTCTTTGCTGTGCAAAAGCTTTTAAGTTTCATTAGGTCTCATTTGTTTATTTTTGTTTTTATTTCCATTTTTCTTGGAGGTGGGTCAAAAAGGATCTTGCTGTGATTTATGTAATAGAGTGTTCTGCCTATGTTTTCCTCTTGATGGCTAGCTTTTTATCTTCTTAACAGGTTTATACATAGAGCAAAAGTTTTTAAGTTTGATGGTCCGTATTATCAATTTTTGTCTTTTATAGATCGTGCCTTTGGTGTCATGTCTAAGAACTCTTTGTCTGTTCTTAGCATGCGAAAATCTTTTCTTGTATTTTCTTCCAGAAGTTTTCTAGTTTTCCATTTATATAGATCTATGATCCATTTTTAGTTAATATTTGTATAAGATGTGAAGTTTAGGTCTGGTTTTGGAGAGTAGTATTTGGAGTTTGGTGGGAGAAGTGGCCAAATTTCAGGAGGAAGAATACTGGTGAGTGAAAAATTTCAACAGTACATAAAGAATAAAGTTTCAAGATAGTGACAGTGGAATAAAGGAGATTGGATGGCAGTCAAAATAGTAGGGGCACATGAAGAATTGAACATGTTAGAAGACAGAAAGGAAGGAAGAGTGAAGAGAAAGATTCAGAGAGTGTTCTGAAAGGAAACAAAAATTTTAAGAGTTATGTTCAAAGTATCAAAAAATTTCTGGTTCTTAGACTTGCCTGCGATTGGACTGGGCTATGTTAGTTGAGATTTCATACAGATATCCCCATATATATTATCTATCACACTTAAAAGATAGCATTCTGGATCTCTTGTTTGCTCAAAAGAGTTATCTCAATGGTGAAATTTCAAGTCTGTTGAGGAAGTTTATTATAACTTCAGAACAATTCAGGAAGCGGGAATAATTTTGACTTGAAGGTGCATTTTGCTGATTCTGAAATTCTTTTGTGTGGCTTTTTGTTCAAGTGATCCTAACCCAAAAGCAAAACGTTTTTGAATGTGCTCTGAAGGTACTTAATAGCATTGGAAACGTAGATAATAGCTTATAAAATATTGAGAGTTCTTAAAATTAGACTAAAAGGGAGACTCAAACAATTCTATTCATAATTTGGGGAGAAATGCAATAACTAAAATTTCCTGAGTCACATATTCTCAAAAATAATTGATCTGGAATAAGTACAATTCTTTTTGCTAGAGACAGTTAAGTATAGAGACTTTGATCAGGCACCACTTGAAAGTTAGTTATCCACGTATCTGAAATAGATGAAATTTATAATAGAGAGGCCATGAAGAAGTCACATTAAGAGGCAGCAAGATAAAGTACCACTGTAAAATCTTGGTAAATTGTTAAAATAACAACAAATGGAGAAATGAATAACTATTTCATTTGAATTTTAAGGCCTATTTTCCCAAGAACCATTAACAACATTACAGGTGTAAAGTGAGAACTGATTAATTTATATGGGAAATATGGCAGAAAACAATTTCTGCTTTCACTCTTCTTTCCCTCAGTAGATTTGCAATGATGAGTGTTTGCATTTCCGTGAAGAGTTGCTTAAACCAATAAACTTGCTCTTGGCAGCCCATGTCAAACAAGAGCACCATTGTATCACTTACTGATTTTACTAGTGTTAGCTGACTCGTAGAAACTAAAACTAATAGATGTTACTAAAATTTATACATACACACACCCACACAGAGAATTTAAGAATCAACTATTTATCTTCCTACCTATATTTCTGAGGAGAAACAAGAAAAAAGGATGCACTCATGGGCTAGAAACTATTTTTTATCAGGAAAAGAATAGAGATCATTTTCAACCTGAATATTTCCAATAAACACTTTGCTGTAAATTATTGAGATGGTTCTACATAATTGCCTTGTCCTATTTTTCAGGACATATAGAAAGCCTTTGCCACAACTTAAATTTTTTTCTTTCAGTTTTATCAAGGTATAATTGACATACAGCAATATACAAGTTTAAGGTATACAGCAAAATGACTTGACTTACATATCTTGTGAAATGATTACTACAGTAAGTTTAGTTAGCATCCATTATCTTGTGTAGATACAAAAACAAAAACAAAAGTTTTTTTTTTCTTTTTATAATGAGAACTTTTAGGATCAACTCTTTTAACAGCTTTCAAATATACCATACAGCAGTGTTAACTATAGCCATAACGTTGTACATTACATCCCTAGTACTTATTTATCTTATAACTGGAATTCTGTACCTTTTGACTACTTTCATCCAATTCCCCAGCCCCATCTCCACCTCTGGTAACCACAGATATGATCTCTTTTTCTGTGAGTTTTGTTGTTGTTTGTTTGTTTTAGATTCACACATAAGTGGGATCATACAGTATTTGTCTTTCCCTGTCTGACTTATTTCACTTAGCATAGTGCTCTCAAGATCCATCCATGTTATCTCAGATGGCAGGATTTCCTTCTTTTTTGTGGGTGAATAATATTGTGGCTGAATATTATTTTATATATATGTGTGTGTGTGTGTGTGTGTTTTATATATATATTATATATATATATATATATATATATATACACACACACATTTTCTTTATCCATTCATCTGTTGATGTACAATTAGGTTGTTTCCATGTCTTGGCTATTGTGAATAACGCTGCATTGAACATGAGGGTACAGATATCTCTTTGACATAGTGACTTTGTTTCCTTTGGAATTATACGCAGAAGTGGGATTGCTGGATCATGTGGTAGTTCTATTTTTAATTTTTTGAGGAACCTTCATACTGTTTTCCGTAGTAGCTGCACCAATTTACATTTTCATCAACAGTGCACAAGGGTTGCCTTTTCTCCAAAGTCTCCTCAGCATTTGTAATTTCTTGTCTTTTTGATGATAGCCATTTAACAGGCATCAGGTGATATATTGGGTTTTGATTTGTATTTCCCTAATGATACCAGATGTTGAACACCGTTTCATGTACCTCTTGGCCATTATATATCTTCTTTGGAAAAATGTCTATTCAGGTCATTTGCCTATTTTTAATTAGATTATTATTACTACTACTATTATTATTTGCTATTGAGATGTATGAGTTCTTTCTATATTTTGGATATTAACCCCTTTGCAGATATATGCTTTGCAAATATTTTCTCCCATTCCATAGGCTGCCTTTTTACTTTGTTGATCATTTCTTTTGCTGTGCATCAGAGCTTTTTAGTTTGATGTAGTCCCATTTGTTCACTTTTACTTTATTGCCTTTGCTTTTTGTGTCAGATCTAAAAAATCATTGCCAAGACCTATGTTTTCTTCTAGGAGTATTACGGTTTCAGGTCTTAACATTTAAGTCTTTAATCAGTTTTGAGTTAATTTTTGTGAGTGGTGTCTACAACGTTTTAATATTTGTAATAAATCTGAACGTATAGCAATATCATCCAAATTTATTAGGGAGGTTAAAATGTAATAGTCAAATCTCTAGCATAGGTTAATTTGAATGTATAGTTCTCTTAAGACTTTAAAATTTGTCCTCATAGATCTGACCTCCTAAATGTGGAAAGTAAAGCATAAATGTTAACAAACACTTTTCAAATATTATTTGAATAGGTTCCAGAATAGCTACAATGCTCAGAAATCATCCCATAACAGCTGGACCTGCTTCAGTTTATTTATGCTCTTACTTTGTAAGATTTTTGGATTCGGACTGAATTATATCAGGGACTAGTTGATATTGACTTTATTGTTGTCTTGCTCGCAAACCAAGACCACACTTTTTTTTTTTCTTCTGTTTGTAATATAATTTAATATTTAAAAATATTCCTATGATACTGGAAAGAGAAAAACAACTTTTACATGCTGTCAGTGGGGATACAAATTAGTGTAACCTCTTGGGCAAAACAATTTGCAATGAGTAAAAAACTTTTAATGGGATTTGTTTGAGGATTCCACTTCTAGGAATTTATCCTGCACATAAATGTACTTGTACAGTACACAGAGACGTGAACATACGATTTATTGCAGAATTGTTGACACAGCAAAGACTGCACAATGAAAATGCCCATTAATTGGTGATCAATTAAATAAATCACATTAGAACCCTTTGGTGGAATATTATATAGCTGTTGAAAAGAATGAGAGAGAAAATGATACGTTCTTCTGATTGAAACAATCTCTAAGATAGGTTTTTTTTTAAAATTTTTATTTATTTATTTATTTATGGCTGTGTTGGGTCTTCATTGCTGCGCACGGGCTTTCTCTAGTTGCGGCGAGTAGGGGCTACTCTGCCTTGCGGTGCGCAGGCTTCTCACTGCGGTGGCTTCTCTTGTTGCAGAGCACGGGCTCTAGGCGCATGGGCTTCAGTAGTTGTGACTTGCGGGCTCTAGAGTGCAAGCTCAGTAGTTATGGCGCATAGGCTTAGTTGCTCCATGGCATGTGGGAATCTTCCTGGACCAGGGCTCGAACCTGTGTCCCCTGCATTGGCAGGCGGATCAAGACCACACTTTTAATGTTGCCAATAGTGTACAGAAGCAGACAACCAAATTTTGGAATGGGTGGTTTCCCTACATTAACTCAAATTGATTTTGTTCTTCCCAATGCTGATAAGTATTATTTTGGAATGTAATAATAAAATGGAAATTCTATAAATATGTTTAGTTGAAAATATCCAAAGGATAAACTATAATTCAATGGAATATATAAAGTTAGAGTTCAGAAATCCAGACATTAGGTTCAAAGTTCCTCTATTTGATTACCTTAGTTTTTCTAATATAATTGAGATTCTTCCTTGACTATACAAATGAGCTATGGAAAAGTTGTAAAATTAATATAAACATTTGAAATATTTTGTTTTTGCTCACTTTGAAAAGACTTCCAGTTTAATTCTAAATAAATATCAAGTTTGAGAGGCCGATTTAAGGCAGGTGTATCATTACTTTCTCACACGGTTTTTCAAGTCAGGAAAAAGTGTGCAAGAATCTGATTGTTCTTTGCAATAGTAGCTTCAATTTTCATCAACCAAGATCCAATTTGTATCAAGGTAAAACTTGCCCCATTAGATCTGTTCAACAAAGCCATTAAACAACTTTTGGTGTTCTTGCTTTTTCACATTTAGGACACTAAACTTTTACAGAGAAAGACTGTTTGAAGCCTTCCTAATTATTTCCATTATTGTACAAGAAGGATTACTAAGGCTCAACCTCTCTTGTAATTCTCAGAGTTCTCAGTGAAAATTATATGGCAATCTAAAATGCCTTTTGCCAGCTTTGTGACCTGATTATTATTTAGAGTCTCTCCAGCAGTGAACTTGAAGATCATGCAAATGTGTTCTTTGGGAAAGTCACTGTGTACCTGAAGAATTTGTTTTGTAGGAAGCCAACTCAGATTTATCACCAGTCATGAAAATTCTTTATCAATGCTTTTCCATAAAGCAGGCCTACTAGTTCCATTTTAGCTCTCACAGAAAGCTGATCAGGAATGCTATTATTAAGCCATAAATGCCTATTTTAAAATATGTTGCCTATGTTACTATACTATATTATATCATTAATTCATGTAATATTTCCTTTGGTTTTAGTATCTTCTGTGTCATAATCAAAACTGAAATAACTCTGGAAATGTAAAGTGTATAGCATATATCTAAAGTTGAGAATCAGAATAAACCTATAACTTAATTTGAGTAAATACATACAAATTTAACTAGACAGGAGTGACCATGTATATTCACGACATGCAGTATTCACAATGCTGAACAGCAATAGTATTTGCCAAGATAGTCACGGTTCCTAAAAGAGTGAGATTAGCTGCAACTATAGACATCCATTAGTTCAATTTTTATCAAACAAAAGACAAAAACAATTTGTTTTTCTTTCCCTTCAAAAACAATTCAACAGGGTAGCTATTTTTTAGATCCTAAGATATACTAGTGACCGGATGTCAGTCTGTATTCATAAGGAGTGGAGCCAAGTGGGAACAAGGATAAGTAAATAATTCCAATTAGTGAGATAAACTATCAGCTAGGAATTTATTCAGGGTGCTGCTGGCACACCTTACCCAGCGTTATTTTTCAGGGAAGATGCTGAAGATCAAGAGATATTCAAGTAAGAGCTAACTAGGCATGAGGTCCTGTAAGAGACGGGGTGCTCCTGTCATAAGGAGCTGTAGGTTGAGGATGGCTCAACGTAGATTTACAGTCCCATCATATCAGACTTTAATAAGGAGTTTGGCCTTCATGCTGATGTTGAGATATATCACTGAAGGAGAGTGAGATGATCTCATTTCAGTTTAGAAAGATCATTGTGGCTCAAGTATAAGGAATGTTTTCGAGAGAATAATGGAATTAGACCAGTTCAGGTAAAAAATGATACTGTCTTACACCATGGTAGTGATGGAGAAGAAAAAAAAATACATAAAGTACATTTATATCTCATATTATTCTGTTACAACTATTGTTTTTTATTAGAGTGTACAGATTGTTACTTTTAAAATATTCTATGATTCTGAGGAGCCATTGACTTATAGATCCTCTTGTATTATTTGTAACAATATCGTATTTATCTCTGAAGCACACATTCTCTGCTGTCATCTTAAATTCCCAGGTTGTTTGATCCGATAAAACATTTATCTTTATCTTCCAAAACGTGACTAAATACTGTCCCCAAAGTCACATGATATTTCATATTTGTGCAAACACGTTTTTGTGCTGAAAGATAAATAAAAATAAAGGCTTAGATATTTGATTTTGCTGACGTTAAAAATGATAAAGCAAAAGGAGAAGTAAACAGAGTTTAAGAAAATGTAAAATGTGTATTGTGAAAACAGACGTATCTGAAAAATGAATTGTTTAAGGGAATTATAGGTATAAGAGGCATGCCTGAGAAATGCAAGAAGAAAGGGGATTAAATAAAAATATAAACTTTTAACTATTGCCTACTTATAACAATACCATGATTTACATATTTTATATATGTATATATATATATACATATAGAGAAATGATGAGATTGTTATTCCAGAAAGCAGTATAACCTAGTAGAAGATTTATTCAGTTAGAAAAGGGAAAATGAGGTTCTAATACTGACTTCAGTGCTTCAGGCAAGACATATAACCTCTTCAGGCATCAATTTCCATACCTGTAAAATGATCAAACGTATCTCATGTGTAAGTGTATAAAAATGAAATAATAGTTTTGAAAATGGTTTTGAGAAAAAATGTGCAAGAGATTTTGTAGTGACTCATTGTAGGGAGTGACTTTTTTTTAGGAGCCACAGAAATACAGGGGAAACAAAATTCATTCCAACTAAACGAAAAAAAAATTTACTGGAATAGTAGGTTTTTAAGATTATAAAAATAACCAATTTTATATGAAAACTATATCTGAACCCATGAAACTTCTATAGAATACAGGAATCCATAAAGTTATATATTTTAAAGTTTTGCAAAGTAACTTCCTTAATATTTCTTATGCGTTTCTCATATACATATGCTTCACACATGCTCCTTATTTTTCAGACAAGGGCAGTGTTTTCATTATATACATTTACATTGTTATTGTAACTGTTTTCTAGGTCTGTCAATAAAATTTGGACTCACACATTGATAACACGTTTGTGCAATTAAATTTTAATTCTCACTAGTAATTCTAGCTTTTTTGAATATACAAATCATCTAAATTTATTATATTACTGCTGTAACACCTCATACACATCCTGAGACCATTTAGGCCCCAAAAGATTAGATTTAATATTCCAAGAGTCAAATGTAAATAATTCTGAATTACTAGTCTGAATGGAAGACTCAGATAACTTCTGGAGTTTAAATATGCAAATAATCAAAATATATAGATTTCTTACTCTACTCTCCTGCTACTGAATGTTTCTTTAGGTCGCTGTTGGAAGCAGGGTTTACAGTGTTGTGCTTCAGTTCCTGTTTATTCTCCTGTCAAGATGCTCATTAAAAGCAAAACAATAAAAACTCAGTGAGAACTAAGGGTGATAAAGTGCCAGCATAATTTGAAGCTGGAAAGTGTGCCCTTGAACACATATTAGTTGGCTTAGTGTGTAATGTGTAACATCCCTGTTGGTTTTCTCTCCTCACTGCTGTGTCAAGACACTGATAGAAGTGGGAGCCGGGAGGGTCAGAGACATACCATCACTTGAGTTCAAATCTCCTTCACTTCCACGTCTGTTCAGTTATGTAGTTCTATCAATACTGCTAGCAGGATAGACTTAGAGAATGAGATCAGCATCAACTCTCCACCAGGAATGTAGGTGAATATGATACAAAAACAGAGGTGGCTGTCAGAGTTCACCATGTGTCTTTTTCTAGCTTGACACTTGGTCTCGTAATAACCTTGCAGAATATTGGAGAAATCAAATTTATTGAAGGGATAGGATGGGAAAAGAGAATTACACTATTAGAGAGAAAAGCACTTAAAATTATACATAGGTGGAGCATTCCCAACCTCTGTGCTGTAGATAAGTTAGTCATGGGCTGAGACCTCAGCAGCAGAGTGACCAGGCAGGAGCCAGTGTAGCCTGAGACTCCAGGTCATCATCACAGGCCATAAGTACCTCCTTTTACCCTAGGGTGTCCTGCAAAAACGCTCATTTTTTGAGACTGTCATAACACCAACAAAAGACGTTTTTTTTTTTTTTTTCCCACATCCCCATATTGCTTGTTTAAAAAACAAAAAACAAGAAAAAACTGGTTACATAAGTTATAGTGCATTTATAGCATACCCTGGAATACAAACAGGGATGAAAACATTATTGAAGCAGCTCTGTATAAGGATATAGAAAGCATGTCAAGATATATTTTTAGAAAGCTAAAATGTACATGCATGCAGCAGTGCCATGTCTGTAAAATTAAGCAAGTACATAAAATACCAAAAGCTAATTTATAATATAAAACAAAATACTCAACTGTACACAGTATATGACTTTTGCCAAAGTTCATAAATTAATACTTTCCAGAGAGTCTTTCAGAGAATACACTCAGTTCCCATCCTCAATCCCCTGCCTTCGGGAGTGCTTTTTTCTAACTTCTGCCTCAGATTCTCCAGCCTCTATGAGGACAATCTACTCCCTGCAACCAAGGCTAGACTTACTCCCAACAGAAATCCCTCACTTGAGCAGGTATCACAAGGTCTGGGTTATCATTCTAGAAGAAGGCCCCCTGGTGGTAGATGTGGGGGAAGGCTTCTAATAGGTAATTTTGTGGTTACTTCGTATCCCTCCAAATAATATTTGTGGTGCGGGGAGATGGTTTTGACACACCTGATTTCACAGAAACATGTAAGTTCTAAGAATCACCTAGAAAATGGATTGTCATAGATAGGTTAAACACTGACTTGAGACACTAGATAAGATAAAAACAGAAAATAAGACACAGTGGTCTTGGCAAGCAAGCCCTCTGTGATTCAGAAATCAGTAACAAACTGCAGTGATCAGCTGGTGTTACAGGAATCAATCAGTCTCCTCCAGGATGGGGTCATGCTCCTGATGTAGCATTATATAAGTGAAAAAAGTAATGACTAGGCTTCCTTTGCCATCAATTCCCAATCCCCTTCAAGGAACAATACTTATATCTCCAAATTACTGCAGTGAAGTCACATTAAATACATCTGCTCTCTAGAACTTTCTGATGTGATACTATAAAAAGTAGTTGGGTTGCCCATATAAGAATGAAGAAAATAAGTGGCTATAACAAGGATACGACCTATGTCCTAACAGTACATGAAGCAGATGGAGTACAGATCTTAGCCTTTCTGCTTTTCGGTTCTTAGAAGCCAGTCTGGACTGATGCCAGTGCAGGAGAAGTTGTCCTGCACTGAACATCATCATCTCCTCCCCACGTGTCATCCTGCCCAAGCTAAACCTCCACTCATCACTTATATGCTGCCAAGGGAAAGTGAAAATTGGAAACTTGTAAGTGTTCCCCAATAGTAACATGCCTGAACAATCATATTTAATCCATTCTCAGATCTATTTCTTGTTCTCTCTACCAAAAAGAATGTTCTATTGTAACTGTTTTGATTATGAACTTGCTTCTACTCAAAAAGTTCTATTATTACGAGAAAATGCTTGAAAATGGCAGAATTTGTGGTGAAGTAGGGAGGCCTTGATAGTGTGCTCTAAGTTTTGTGAAAAATGGTATAACATGTTAAAACTTGTCCTAATAGACACTGCGAGATCACTTAGATACCATTTTAATTTAAGGACTGTGTGTGGCTTTCCCACAGCTCCAGTGCCATTTCTAGTAAAATGAGATTTTCATGAAAGACATTAAAAATCATGTTGCATTTAAATAGTGGTATTGTTTCAATCTTTCATCAGGCTGGGTCATTTGCATTTAGAAATTTTGACATTCATATAGAACATTTTGTATCAAAAATGTCTACATTTGCTTCAATTCCAGAAACGAACTACTTTTCCATGCAAGTAGAGTTTCTCTCAAGCCAGCTAAGGTAATCACACATCTTCCTTTATTCTTTAAGACCACTGTGCCCTGAAATAGCTCCCCTGAAAGTCTGACATAGTTATAGAAAGATCCATAAAATGTCTTATTAAGGGATTTAACCTCACCATCATTAATATGTAAATATGCATTTCCCTTGGGTTTAGAAATTAACCTATTATGCTTTTCCTGATACAGAAGGAGGTAGTCTGGAGAGATCTGAAAGAAATGCAAAGGCACAGTTAATTTATTAACAGAGTTCTCAGGACAGATTGAGGGAGAAAAGCAGCTACAGTTAAGCTTTCATTTGATGCAAGGCTAGCACAAGGACATTTGTGCCTAGAGGTAGAAATAAGGAAATAGAAAGATCTGTAATAATTTTGCTGCTGATCTAATCTAAATACATGCTTTATTAAAGTGTCCTTCTGAAAAATTCACATTTCCTATAATAATAATTTACATTTATATTATTTTTTATTTTACAAAGCAATTTTACATATATTATGTCACTGAACTCTCACAATATTGTTTGTTAGAACAAGTTTTAGCTGTTTAACAATGAGGAAATGGAGCTTAAGTGACCTGCCGTAGTTACATACATATTAAGTTGAAGAACAGGGTCATGTACCCTATGTCTTATGTTTTACTGAGTTATTTAAGTATCATGCTATTGTCTTAGGAAAAAAACTTGCTTTATGATCCTATAAAAAACATTTTGGGGCTTCCCTGGTGGTGCAGTGGTTGGGAGTCCGCCTGCCAGTGCAGGGGACACGGGTTCGAGCCCTGGTCTGGGAGGATCCCGCATGCCGCGGAGCAACTGGGCCCGTGAGCCACAACTACTGAGCCTGCGCGTCTGGAGCCTGTGCTCCGCAACAAGAGAGGCCGCGATAGTGAGAGGCCCGCGCACCGCGATGAAGAGTGGACCCCGCTTGCCGCAACTAGAGAAAGCCCTCGCACAGAAACGAAGACCCAACACAGCCAAAAATAAATAAATTAATAAATAAATTTAAAAAAAAGAAAAGATGACTACTATCTTTTTAAAAAAAAAAAACATTTTGATACTCTTTGATACATAAGATTCATTAGTATGGTCATATACCAAATTTCAGTGTAGAACAACTAAATTGAGAAGAGTAAGAATAATATAATTTAAATTCCTAAAGGCAACATTTAGTAACTATCTAATAGAAATCAGATATAGTATTAAAATCAACATGTACACACACAAACAGCCTAAATTTTAAGATATACAAGTAGAGAATTGAAAAGTATATCTTCCACCTGCCTCTTGCTGCCAGCCAAAGAATCCCAGCTGATCACATCTCCCTAGAGAAGATATCCCAGCATGATTTCTTTTTGTTTTCCTGTCTTTTATTTTTTACCACAAATGATTTCATCCTACACGTCAGTTTCAGCCTTTCTCATATCACGTAACCACACACACACACACACACACAGACACGTACTCTTCATTCCATATCAGCACAGAAAGATCTACCTTACTCATTTTAATGGCTGTGAGAATGTATAATAATTGAGTTGACCAGATGGACATTTAAGTTATTTCCAAATGAATCTTCTTGTACAGACATCATTTAGATGGTGTGTGAGTATGTCCATTGGACAGACTCCTAGAAGAGGAATTATTAGGCCAAAGGAATTATGCATTTTCAATTTTGAGAAATACTGCTGCCAAATTGCCTCTAAAATGGTTGTATAATTCTATATTTCCACTAGCAATGCATGCGAGTGCATGTTTTCCTCACACCCCCATGAATATATTGTGCCATTAATTTTTAAAAACTATACTAATATATTTATAATATGTCATAAAACTGAGGTATAATTTGTATAACTGAGGTTGAGATTTTCCCCACATGCATCTGGTTTTCCCAATTGTTCACTGGACTATTGGTCTTTTCCCAGCTGATTCATATGAATGCTGGACATACTAAGAATATCAACTCCTTAACTGTTAAAAAGAGTTACCATTTTTTCCAAATTCTAATTTATCTTTTGTTTTGCTTGTAGAATTATTTTATATGTTGATTTTTGTATTTTTATTTCTTATATATTTTTGAACTTTTTGTCATTAAAACAGCCTTCTCCAATACTGTAAAACTTCTTCCACAATTTCTTTTAGTTTAATATTTTGTATTTAATATCTGTAATTTATTTTGGTGTAAAGAGTGAGGTATGTATCTCACTTTATTTTTTTTTTTCAGGTGGTTATTATTTATTATAATCCACCTTATAAAATCAACCAGTTTATGCCACTTGAAATGCCACCATCATTGTGTAATAAATTCCCATACATTAACATTTTACTAATAAAATTACATCACAATTCCTCTCTCCCTTTCTATTTTTCTATCTATTATCAGTCTAATATTTTGTATTGCTCTTTTAAAGGTATTCCTTACATAAAAATAATTATGTTTATTTAGGTATGCATGTTTATACTTATTTATAGTGTTGATACCACATAAGGCTTTGGGATCAAAATATACTAAATTATTTTGGGATTAAATTCAACAAAATATAATTATGGTCCTCTGCCCACTTCCCCAAAATGTTAATATCGTTTAAAATAAATATGAAACAATATATACCTTATGAATAAAAATAAGAAAATCACTTTTTAAACAGATGATAAACAGGTTTATTATTTTAGATTCAGTTATTATAGGTTAATACTTAATTTCACTTCAAACTTTCTAAGAGCTAAAAGCAAGGAAGGAAACATGCTGAATGTGTAAGTATTATTTTATGATGAAGGAAGTTTTTTTTCCTAGCAATTAATTCTAAGTAGAATATGGGACCCATACAGGGGATGCCAAATAGTATAAATAAGTTAACCAAACCTTTCCAAAAAATAGATGTTCAGAAATATTTCCAAATGGATCATTTTTATGTTTCTCCTATACGTAAGTTGAGGAATGAATATTAAAGAATGCATCAACAAACATATTTCTTCAGGCAAGGAGGTAGCATTACTAGCCATGTCACTTACTGATAATAAAAAGATAGTATCCCCTTTAGACTTTGTTTCTGAAAAAAAAAATGCGATCATCTGTTAAATATAAAATTGTGATGACATTCAAAGGGTCTATGATGTTTGTTGATGATTTAAAACGTAAAATCATCAGGTGTTCTTCATCAGTCAAAGGGTAATTTTATTTCTACAGAGTGAGCTATAGACCTGCCTCTGGTACTTTCTCAAAGATTAAATGAATTTTCTTGCACAAATATTTAATTTGATTACCAGAATATAAAAGAAACAATTTTGTCTAACAAAGTTGTCTAACAACTTTTGTTTTGGAGAGTTTGTCATTAGCTATCTTTTACTGGCTACCTATAAGGTGATACCTAGTGTAGCATTGTATTTTGAGTTGAGCTTCGTCTTTGTAAGTCTATTAATGTTAAGTATAAAATGTATCACCAGGCAGATGCATGAATTGTGCTGTTGGAAAACTTAGTATCTCCTATTTAAATTTTGAAGGTTATCTGAGAAATTCAACTTTTAATTTTTTTTTCATGGCTGGTATTGAAATATACAGGCATTGGAAAACAGGTCTAATTTTTTTTTATTAATTAATTTTATTTTAATTTTTTTGGCTGCGTTGGGTCTTTGTTGCTGTGCACGGGGTTTCTCTCATTGCGGGGAGCAGGGGCTACTCTTCGTTGTGGTGCACGGGCTTCTCATTGCAGTGGCTTCTCTTGCTGCGGAGCATGGGCTCTAGGTGCACAGCCTTCAGTAGTTGTGGTACGTGGACTTAGTAGTTGTGGCTCGCGGGCTCTAGAGTACAGGCTCAGTAGTTGTGGCACACGAGCTTAGCTGCTCCGCAGCATGTGGGATCTACCCGGACCAGGGCTCGAACCCATGTCCTCTGCGTTGGCAGGCGGATTTTTAACCACTGCACCACCAGGGAAGTCCCAGGTCTAAATGTTTCTAAAACTATTTCTGATTCTAAACAGTAAATTCATGTCTTTGACATAAAGAAGGATACTTTGTTCTCATTTCCAGTACAAGACAGCTTCCAAGTCATCTAATAGCTACCTTAAAGGATCCAACTATAGTTAAGATATAGGAGATGTAGGTTACATTCCTTTGATTACCATGGTTTGGAATTAGAATTTTATTTGTTAAAATATTTCCTTATGCTTATTCTAGCTGCCCAACCAGGAAGTAGACGGTGTTAAAACAGTTGTGGTCTTGCATCTTTACTGAGCTGGTACAGTGTTATGGTAGATGATTTCTATCTGTGGCTTTGTAATTTTGTGACGATAGATTTTCCCTTAAAAAAAAAAAAACTGTACTTATATTCCCCTCTAAGGTAATTCTATCTGTGTAGTTACATCATAGAAAGTACATTTGATGAGATTTGGAGGACTCTTTAAGAAGAGACCCCAACGTATTCTTGCAGTGCAGATACCTTGGGAGACAAGTTAGTAAAAATGAAATAATTACTTATAGTCCAAAGACTTAATGTGAATTTCTGTATCAAATCAAAGCATATCAGTAATTCTCAACATAGAATAAAAGAGAGGAGAGGGATTTATATATAAAGAAAATAATCAGATTTAGTTATCTAAATGGTCTGCCTTTATCGATTGTGTTCAGCTACTTATAATGTGTAATTCTATCCCAAAGGTAATTAGTCCCTATAATTTACTTAAACAATGTACTTTTAATCAAGATTTCAGTCTCACTTGATGTTCCTGAAATAATGTGGAAAGTAAAATGGAAAATTAGAACATTTATTCCACATGGAGCAATGTAGGAGACACTAAATAAAAGACTTCAAAGGCCCTTTTATATAACTAATTACTTTGAATGAAACAAATTTCAAATGTGAGAGACATATAAATGGAGATGCAGAAAAATGTTTATTTTTGTTTCTATTGTTTATTATGACAAACAGAAGAGATTTTAAACAAAAAGGAATAAAATCAAATACTTTAGAAAAATAGAGAGTACTAAGAAGTAATTGAAAATAGCTTTGCTTATCCATGAGAGTTATTTGGTAGGGCTTTCAATCTGAGGTGAGAAAGTAAGAGATTGGCAGGATGAGGCATGGGCGGGTGGGGTGACCGGTGGGGTGACTGGCATCTACAATTCCAGGGCATATTCCAGTGCAGGATTAATACTGAAATGCAATGGAGCTTCACTTTACCAGCACATACTATAGGGTAGTATTGATTTAAAGTTACTTTAACTCAGGTCCATGTCAAGGTGCATAATGACTAGTACAGAAAATCCTTACTGGGTAGTATGTTCTTGGATGAGAACCATGGAGTAGTTTACCTATTTTTTGGCCACAAGGCCTCTCAACTCTGTAAAGGTGTGGCTGGTGGTCACTGCTTGCTTCTAAGCAAGTTCATTGCTTCTACTCAATTTACCAATTAAATCTGATCTTTCTTTGGGATCAAATAAGTGAGCTGTTGGTAATAAATAAAAATACTGACCAGGGGATAGATGGATAGCCAGTGAAGAGAAGAGATTACCTGAAAAAAACAGAAAGAGGGACTTCCCTGGTGGGTCAGTGGTTAAGAATCCGCCTGCCAATGCAGGGGACACGGGTTCTACCCCTAGTCCAGGAAGATCCCACATGCCGCAGAGCAACTAAGCCCCTGCGCCACAACTTCTGAGCCTGTGCTCTAGAATCCATGAGCCACAACTACTGAAGCCTGCGCGGCTGGAGCCTGTGCTCTGCAACAAGAGAAGCCACCGCAATGAGAAGCCCGTGCACTGCAACGAAGAGTAGCCCCCGCTCGCGGCAACTAGAGAAAGCCCGCGCGCAGCAACAAAGACCCAATACGGCCAAAAATTAATTAATTAATTAATTTTTAAAAAACAGAAAGAAAATACAAAAATAGTGAGTATCTCTAAGAAGTTAATTATACTTCATGAAATAACTACTTCTTAAAATCTGTAACTGTCTGAAATAAGAGTGATGCCTTTTTGTGTGACTTTGGGGTATCTTTTTTATAAATCACAATCTGCTTTATGTGTCCCTAAGAACACGTACTTTGGTAATTAAATGTGGCAGTAGGACTATATAAATGGGAAATATTTTCACAGTTAATGATTAGTTTACAAAAGTAATGATTATATTTTAATTACTTTTTGAGTGAAGTTCCCGTATTTTATCTTTAAGTGGGATATATATATGTGTGTGTGTGTGTGTGTGTGTATCTAACAGTGCTTTTCTATGATGTACAAAAATCATTTGGTATGAAGCGTCTGGTCACTGTCCATATTTTTGTAGCATTAAATCGTAGCCAATCACTGAAGCCACTAGCTGGCAGTTACCACATCACCTTTTAAGTTTAAAGTTCTTCTTCATATGCTGGAGGGTCTCCAAATAACCACAGTTTTCAGTTGGATCCAGAAGAATTACGGAGGTCCTCACATTAAATAGGTAGATGCCAGAATTTCAAAAATCATACGTGGACAGTCAAGTGCTTTTCTCAGTTTGCTACATAAGCCAGCCACAGGCTAAACAGTCCAATCTTTTTATGTTACAAACATTTTCTAAACTGGACTCTTTTGAGAGTGGAAGAAATCACTGCTAGTAAGTATGCTGGGACACAAACATCATGAGGGCTTATCTCAGACTAACTAGAACTTGAAACCACCTTACTTACCAGGGAACTGCTAGTTGTCTGCTTCTGTTTTGAGAACTTAAATATTGGCTTTGATATTTATATTGATCTTTAAAGCAGGAAATTTACCACATGACAATTTCTTTGGATGAAATGTAGATTCACCATTTAGAATCATGCCTCATCCTTTTACACCATATGTCCTACCAACGTCCTGCCCGCTTTTTTATGTTGATTGATAGAAAACCCAAACCAACATGTTTTTACTAATATTTTAAATAAGAGACTTGAAACAAGGTAATAGGACCTCCGAAAAGCCAGGCCTTAAAAAGCATAAAATTGCAAGTTGCTTTGTTGTTGGTCTTCATCACTAAAATGATGTTGATGATGACAAGGTTTGCTGTCATTTCGCGGGTGAATGTTATATGCCAAGTGTCGTGCTATGTGCTTTTCGTATATTAACTTCATCTTTCCAACAGCACTATGAATCGTCCACATTTGCTTTATTTTACAAAAAAGAAAAGTCAGGCATAGATACGGTTAATTAATTTGCCAAAGCAGCCCAGCTAGTCACCCAGTGGAAGCTTATGCATTCAAATTGGGATACAATTCCAAACTCCATGCTCTTTTCAGTAAACTACACCACCTTCTTGTAATCTTTATTAGAAATATTATAAATCCTTCTGACACAGCAGTATGGTCAGCCTTGTTTCCATGGCTGAGCTTTATATTAGGGGATTATTGAGGACACACATGGGGTCATCGGGAAGCAAAACATGATGGTCATTTGCTGGTGCATGAAAAAGGAGAATGTCCACATTACTACCAACATAATAAAGCCCCATGTAGCTAATCCACAGCAAATAATATTGACAGGAGACAGTAACTCATGGAAGTTGATGTGGGATTGGAAGATAAGAAATTCTTAGTAGTTGCTTTGACAGCCTGAAATTCTCATGGAGTTTTGACATTGAAAATTGTTTTACACTGTTTAATCTTGTTTAAAGCATAAAAGAGGATAGCACTAAAAATTTCTCTTGAGAAGTAGCTGAGTTTTGAAGCTTTGCTACTTAGAATTGGTAACAGTGGAAGATACAGGGTTGGGAAAGTTGAGATTTGTATGTGAGCAGAGTAAAGAGAACTGAGCTTTGGGATAAGCTAAAAGGTGAGACCACAAGAGGGAGCTAGCAAGGTGATGGAGGGCTTGGCCTGACATGCCAACTTCAGCAGGTCCAGCCTGCAGTTTGAAGGGCAACTTCCAAGGACACTACACAGGAAAAAAGATAGCACAACTCAGCGCCTACAGATTTGGTGATGGTTTGGTCACAAGTTCTGAGATTCAGAGGTAAAATCAATACTGTTGCACTCAGCAGTGATGTGTTCTGACACATGACCAACAGCAGAAGAACTTTTAGATAGAAAAGAGATGAGTCTGGCCCATGGCTATTAATAGCCAAGGAATGGTTGAAAGTAAAAGCATTTTTATAAATAAGTAAGAAAAGACAAATTTCGGTTAAATGTTCTCTGAATGCATATTAAACATGCATTACATTCTCAAATGGCTACTTGGACCAGGAAAGTAATATATGAATAAAGTGAGCCAAGATAAGAAAAATAGCAATTGCTGGCATTTATGGTAAACTGATGTCTACTAGTCATGGCTAAAAGAGCGGTCATTACATCCAGAAGATTCCTGTCTTGTAAGATGTGGATTCCGTGTTGCCAAATAGTATACTTTTTCAAAAGAAGCCAGGTTACTATATGAAATTTCCTGATTTTTAAATGTGAAATTATTCAGTTAAAATTGATTGCAGAGGTAAAAACAGAACACTACGACCCACAACAATCATTGCAATAGAAATACATTTGCTGAATGAATTTGTCTCATAGGCTGCCAGTTTAAGACTTCTGATCAAATTTTTGAAATTATCTTTGGGAGACCGGTTAAGGGAGGATTCAATCTGAAAGGAGCCACGTGGCGTTTTGTACGAGAATGTATAGACTTCAAAGTGACTGAGTCCGAGTGTGCACTCAGAATACAGCCCAAGGGAGAAAGAAAACCTATTAAGAAAACACGTTAAGGTTACTACCCCATAGAAGGAAAAATCACTCATTTGCTATCATGCAGACATATACGCACAGGATTGCTGTCTATAAGACCAAATCAGCCTATAAGACTAAATCAGAAAGAGTAAATAAAAAGAACAGAAACAAAAATAAGAGAAATATAACAATTTTTCAATTTCTTATCAGACAAGGATTAGAAACCCAGTGATAATGATAAAGCAAAAGATAAAACAACTTCCATATGTATCATATAGCAAATGTGGGTATTAGTCACAGTTTCACATTAAACTGCAGATTTTATAGATGTATTAGCTGCAATAAAATTTGCTTAATCTTAGCACTGGTTGTGATTTATGTTTTGTTTAGGTAAATTCCTGAGCTCTCTGTGCCTAAATTTCTTAAATAATTAATAAAAATAACAGAAATAGTTTAGCTCATGTGCTTGCTTTGAGAAATAGATAAATGTAATATTATGTTTTATAACCATATTAGGCATTATAAATATTTAATGTCTACTGGTGATTTTATTTTTGGAGAACACAGCAAGTGCCATATGAGAAATGTAAGTATAGCTATCAAAGTATAGCTTCTTTTGTGTCAGTGACAAAAGAAGATTAGTCTTTTCTCTGGGAGTTTGGAATTAGCCTTGCTGAAAATATCATTGCATACCAAATTAGACTATAGATTGTATTTCTGTCAGTGAATGTTTCCCTTGGTTGTTGTCTGAGTAAAACAAATTGGATGTAGGTTCAAGGTACATCATTCAGGTGCCTTCTTTCAACAGTAATTAGGGTCTTACTCACTTGAAACCAGATAATTACATTTAATATAATCTTAAAAGAGGCCCCAAGGATTGTTTTCCATTGATGAATGCATAAGAAATGGAACAAACTGACTTTCCTGACCACTGAAGTTAAAAGAGAACTAGGAACAGAAAAGAATGATGAATCTAAAATTTAGTCTCATAAGACTGATCGGGATGAAATTGTTAATACCTTGCAATGTTATACGCCACCTATTGATAACTTTGACGTCTTCATCATTCACAACACTTTTGCCTAGGCTACCAAGATCTGTATATTTTCAGTGTGTTTTGAAGGTGACAACAGTTTGAAGACTATGGAAAATAAATACGTATATTTGGGAGAGAAAGATAATCCTAAGTTTAGATATATGAGACAGGTCTATATTTCTCACCAATAGCATTTCCTGATTGTCTCTAATTCCTGCCCGGCTTGAAGTTCCTTAATGTAGAGTAATTATTTGCTTAGACAGTGGTGAGGCTCTTGCCTTCAGACATATTTAGCAAGTACCATAACTTTTACTCTCTTAGCATAATGTTAGTTCCATGTGTGGTTAAAAAAAAGTGCATAATGTAGTCTGTTTTTATGAAGATCACAATTTTGTTTACTACAAGGAAAAATCAGAGATAGCTGTACTTGGTAAAAATGTACTAGAAATTACGAAAACTCATATTAGTACTCTGAAACCTCAGAGCAGTATTATATGGTTAGGGTCTAAATCTCGACTCACTCACTTTTCTAAAGATGTCTTTAGTTGGCAAAGCTAGATAGTTGTATTATGTAAAGTCTTCTTGGTCTACTATTTTTGGGTTAAATTGAGAGTGGTATTACTGTTGGAAAGAGAAAAGTACTCCCCAGCCCCCCAAAACTCAAGTGCCTTTAACCTAAACTAATGCCACATAAAGGAGCTTCATTATACAAAACAGAGTTTAGATGCAGAATCTACTTCTACATGAAAACAGGGCAAATGTACTAGAGTCTTCTTCCGTCACTGCTACTTCAGTGGAATAATGGAAAGATCAGGGGCTTTTAAAAAAAATATGTATATATATACTTATTTATTTATTTGGTCGAACCGGGTCTTAGTTGCAGCAGGTGGGCTCTTAAGTTGCGGCAAGCGGGCTCCCCCAGTTGCGGCTTGCCGGCTCCCTGGTTGCGGCATGTGGGCACCTTAGTTGTGGCTCACTGGCTTCTCAGTTGCGGCATGTGGGCTCCTTAGATGCGGCTCTTGGGCTCCCCAGCTTTGGCATACGAACTCCCATTTGTGGCATGCACGTGGGATCCAGCTCCCCGACCAGGGATCAAACCCGGGCCCCCCACATTGGGACTCAGAGTCCCAACCACTGTGCCACCAGGGAAGTCCCAAGAACAAGGGCCTTTGAATGAGATGAATCTGGACTTGAGTCATGTTTTGTGAATTAGGGCAGGTTTCTTGAGCATACCAAGCTTCCATTTCTTAACTATAAAATGGCTTAATAACCTCACCACAGAGTATTGTGAAGATTAAATAAGAGTGTGCGTGTGAAAGTGCTCAGCAATTAGATCCTCAGTAAATGTGAAGTCTAGACTTCTATTGCTCTCGTAGTTGTTTCCACAGAGTTTAACAAAAATTATTTTTCATTTCATGTGTTAGCTTTGTCTCTCTATTGATTTAAATTATCATTGAGGAAATAGCCAACAGGTACATAAAAGATGTTCAGTATCATTAATCATCAGGGAAATGCAAATCAAAACCACAATGAGATGTCACCTCACACCTGTTAGAATGGCTGTCATTAAAAAGATGAGATAACAAGTGTCATCTAGGATGTGGAGAAAAGGGAACACTTGTGGGAACTGTGTAAACCACTGCGGAAAACAGTATGGAGGTTCATCAAAAAATTATAAATGGAATTATGATCCAGGAATTCCACTTCTGGGTATATATATATCCAAAGGAATTGAAATGATATCTCAAGATATCTGCACTCCCACGTTCATAGCAGCATTATTCATAATAGGCAAGAGTGGAAATAACCTAAGTGTTCATTTATGGACGAATGTGTCACCAATCAGTGTCCTTGGCCTCCTTAATCAATAGAAATGGATAAGAGGACAGACGAGAAATTCAGGCAAGGCTTTATTGGGACTCCCGCTGCGGCGCAAGGGAGTGACAACAAGTAACAGGTGCTCGCTCCCTGAGGGGGTGAGGGTAGGGGTGTGTCCAGGGGTCTGGTTGGAGGGGGGCTTCGGTGGCCGGCCTGCCCCCTGGTGGTGCTGTGTGCAGGGGGCACGCTCAGTTGCCTGCTTGTGCTCCCGACTCCTCAGAAGGGGCAGTTGGGTTTTTGGTCTTTTTGTATCTTGTTGTTCATAATTTGTCCCAACTGCGCATGCATGCATTTATTTTTAGTCCCTTATAGTTTCTTTGTATTTTGTTGCTCAAGGAGATGTTTGTCCAGGTGTAAGCACTGCAGCAAAGTGTCTCAGGTCCCAGCCTGCCTCAAATGGATACAGAAAATGTGAAATTATATATATAATATGTTATGTATATGCAGTGGAATTATATATACATATATAATGGAATTGTACCCATACATAAAAAGGAAGGAAGTCTCTCCATTTACCACAACCTCTACAGACCTTGAGGGCATTATGCTGAGTGATACTGAAACAGAGAAGGACCCTATGATCCTTATCCCCCATGTCCTCAGCCTGCCTTTTGTCTGTAGAAAAACTTTAGCCAAAGCATAAGTTTAATCAGAGAAGTGAGAAAATGCAGAAACAAAGGAAAACAGTCAAAGGAGACCTAATAATAATAGTTCAGTCATTAAGCAAAGTCAAGGACCTCTAGTTCCTCCTCAAGGGCTATAGATCATATTCTGAGCCGTATCCTGTGAGCTGTCTTGTAGATACTGAAACCCACACCAGGTGGAAGAAGTTAACTACATGATGACCAGGCTGTAGCCATGACATAAACTGCCACAATTCTGAGAACTGGCCTCAAAAAAATGGGAACAAACCGACCCTGGAACTGAAGACTAACTGTACTTAAAACAATGAAGATGACACTGATTAGACCACTGCATGACCAATTTCAAGATGACTGTCAGAGCTGACTGTGCTGTTTCTGCATGTAGCCCCCGCCCTCCGTCTATAAAAGCTCTTAGACTCTTGCCCACTGATTGTCAGTGGCGGGGGAGTCAGCCTTTGGACAGGAGTCCGCCCGTTGCTGGCTTCCGAAATAAAGCAAACTTTCCTTTCCACCAACCTAATGGTGACTATAGTTAACAATACTGTATTATACATTTGAAAGTTGCTGAGAGAGTAGAACTTAAATGTTCTTCCCATAGAAACAAATGAATGTGTTAACTACCCTCATACACATGTATATGTGTATCAAATAATCACATTGTACACCTTAACCTTACACAATCTTATATGTCAATTATATCTCAATAAAGTTGGAAAACATATAATTGAGGATAATGATAATGTCTTACTCTTCTCTTTAATACGAGTATTCAGTCCGTTACAACAGTGTGGTCCGGAAATATTACTTACTAGCTTGAGAAATAGACAAGTTCTCTCATCTGCTGACTGATACTGTTTCATCTATACCTATCTATTTATCATCTATCCATTTATCTCAGATTTTTTATACCATGATATAAAGTATGTGTACTTCAGCATTTCTGTATTTATTGTGAAATTTGGTATTTTATTCCTTAAATACGTGAACAAAATCACAGAAGTGTTATATATAGTAGAGGCTCATGATTGTAGCTCATTAGATAAACAGTTTAGTTTCTTTTCACAATGATTAATTCATTCAAATAAATTATAGAAGAAAACATATATATTTCTTCTGAAAACACAATTAGAATCAAAATTCAAGTTCTAAGCTGATAACATTCTCATTAATAACAATAAAGCCAACAGCATTTATTTAACCAGAAAAGCAATTGACTTATCCCAGAAAGACTTTTTATTTGTTGGGTTTAAATATCTCTTCTCATATGCAGCAACTTGTACTTTATTTAATTACTCAGATAAAGAGGCTTTCAATTTCCATTTATAAAAAAAATAGCTGTAAGGACTATTTAAAGAAAACAAGTAACAACATAAAATGTTTTATGGTGAGGATTTCAAAGCGATTTTAACAAAATTCCATCACAGATAAAGTTCAAAGTGATAAATTCATGTTCCTGATGACATAGATTTCTAGAAAGGGAGGTAAATCCAAGGTCTGTATACATAATCATGGAATGATAATGTGCTAAAGAACTCCTGCCCTGTAACCCCAAAGAAACGCAGCATCCTAAATGGCTAAATTCACATACGGTGAAGAGCAGAGGTGAAAAGATATTGATCACAAAACAGTTACCAACACTCTCTTTCACACACCCCCCCCAACCAGAAAAAGGAGTCATCCAGATTTACCAGACAGTCATGGAATTTTTTTAAAAAGCAAGGGTGTTTTTCCTTTATTTACAGCTGCAATTAAAAAAAATTTCTGGAAGGATGAATATGTGTATAAGAATGTTTTATCAAACATATGATATTTATAGTGAAATGGAAACAAGTAATCTTGATAGAATTTAGAAGTTAAGGATTTTTTTTTTATTGGAGTATAGTTGATTCACAATATTGTGTTAGTTTCAGGTATACAGCAAAGTGATTCAGTTAGACATATATATTTTTTCAGATACTTTTCCATTATAGGTTATTATAAGATATTGAATTCCCTGTACTATACAATAAATCCTTGAATCTATTTTATATATAGTGGTATGTATCTGTTAATCCCATACATTTCTAAGTTAGAAAAAAATCATCTGGCTTCTGTGATAATATAACTTCTATTTATTCTCATTTTCTTTTCTGTCTTCTTTGTAGACTACTCAGTGTACACATTGATGTTGCTCAGGTGTGCTATTTCCCTTGACTACTTGCTCATCCCATTCTGTGGATTTAACTATCTCTTTAGCCATATATATGAATAGACAGATGAGAGAGAGAGAGAGAGAAAATATCAGAATCCAGAGTCTCTGTAAGTATCATTCACAATGTTGGATATAATCCTGTGTTACTGGATATACAAAGAAACATTAAAATGTGACTAATACTCAAAACAAAAGGCAAGCAATGCACGACTCTGTATTATACTAAAAACCACTGAAATAAACACGTTAAATGGGTAAATTTTAGTTATGTGAATTATATCTCAATCAGGCTGTTAACAACAGTAGGCAATCAATGGAGTTCAACTCTGAGATGATCTGTATGGAATTAGCAGACAAGATTTTAGAAGCATTTGTAGTTACTAGGCTCTGCTATGTAAAGAAAAATGTACGTGTAATGAATAAACACATAAATCTTTGCAGAAAAACTGTAACGTTAATTTAAGTACCAAATGGAAATTATAGAAAAAATATCTATGGAGATAGACACAGATTTAGATGTACATATCTATGTATGTATATATCTATATCTATATATCTACCTGTATTATAATTTTCAGCCAGGAGTTTCCACTTGAGATTTATTTTAATAGTTACAAGTGTCATTGGCCATCTTCCCTTTGTCCCATATGCACCTGAACTCAACATATTTAAAATTGAGCTCAACATCTGCTCTAGAACTCCACCTCCTGCCATACCTCTGCAGAAGCCGATGATAACAGATTCCACTCATCCAACCAAACTGGAAACCTGAGATTTTCCTTTGATCTCACATTGCTCTTCCCCACTCACATCTAAACATCACTCAGTGCACACAGATTTTACTTCCTTAGGTTTCCTTACCTATTTCCTTTCTTCTCCATCACTACTAGATCCAGCATGGATAACTGGGAAAAAAATCTCTTTTGTTCTCTACTGTCTTTTGTCTTATTTTCTTTATTTTTTTAAATTAATTTTTATTGGAGTATAGTTGATTTACAATGTTGTGTTAGTTTCAGGTGTACAGCAAAGTGAATCAGTTATACGTATACATGTGTCCACTCTTTTTTTTTTTTTTTAGATTCTTTTCCCAGATAGGCTATTACAGAGTACTGAATAGAGTTCCCTGTTAGTTATCTATTTTATATATAGTAGTGTGTATATGTCAATCCCAATCTCCCAATTTATCCCTCCCCTCCTTATCCCCTAGTAACCATAAGTTTGTTTTCTACATTCGTTAGTCTTATTTTCTTTAAATCCAGTCGCCAAACAAATCATAGTTATAAACTCAAATATAACCATATCACTCCTCTTCAGTGACTCTACATTTTCTTTGAAATTAATTCCCATCTCCCTTGCACTTGCACACACCCTTACTCAAATGAGAGGCAAAGTAGAACTGTGTTATACTTTCATTCCAAGGAGGGTTGATTTGATATACCAGTTATATTTGTGATCTTCTATACTCGATACAGTCTCTGTACTTTATATTCATTTTTTCAAAATGTTTTCTCCTTAGTTTAGAACGCCCTATCTCCTCCTTCTGCCTCACTTGGATAATTACTCTTCATCCTTTAAAACAGAACTGGTAACCCTACTTAGCAATTCCTGATCCTTCAAATCTTAGATTGTAATCTGCATTTTGTTCACATCATACCCTTTGATTTACACATGCCATTATACTTAAAGTATTAGATTTTGGTCATGTGTTTTGGTCTGATGATCCCATGAACTCCTTAAACTCAGAGAATATGGCTCATTCATCCTTGTATTTTCAGAACTGCAAATTGAGCCTGAAATGTTAGGTGATCAATAAATGAAATGAATGAAATGATGCTGCAGAGAAGGAGAGACAACTGGAATTGTCAACAGCAATAACAGAGAAGTGGTCATGATTATTTTCAAGAGGGGATGAGAAGCTCTATCTTGGGAAGTTGATACTGAAATACTGAAATGGCAATAGATTTTTTTATAGCATTTCCTGAGGACCTAAAGAGCATGAATCGATGTTGAAATAGCACAGAAAGTCCAGTTAGTGTAGTATCTTTGGAATGCTTTGAATTGCAGTCTCTTTATACACAAGAATCTGAACCTGGGCCGTCTGGGGCTTACAAAGAATGAAGGTCCCCTCACTTCTGAACAACTCTGTAACCGCGCACCACCTTTGGGAACAATCATCTTTTGAGAAGATCTGTTTTATGACTGAGATACAGAGAATACAAGTGATTCTCTCAATTGCTTAATAACAAAACTAAAACAAAAACCTTATTACCAATCAGACTCATTTTCTCTAAGGAAAATAACCCTTTCTCCCAGTGCTTCGTGTGGAAGAAAACAGAAGTGAACTAACTGTTGTATTGATTCAATACGTAAATAAAACATGGAATGATTTGGCTACAGAAAACGCAGGTGTGAGGATTATTTAAGTTCCTCTTATAAAGAAAGGTGATGTCTTGACAGTGGCTTGAAATATTTCTCTTGAGAAAACTTTACAGAAAAACCATACTACCTTTTGGCTAATATTAAAAAAAATAAAAACTGAAAAACTGGTATATAAATAAAATTAGGTGCATATGTTTCCATTTTCCTTTGAAAATATATCCCAAGCTAGAAAATGGTGATTTAATAATATTAGGCTATATCTATCTAATTTAATCTAATCTATATGTGTGTATGCACAAATATTATTTATGTATCAGTGATTATCCCTTTTCTATTTTCTTATGCTACTCTTTATTTAATAACTTATTTTGAACTTTAAAAGACTAAAGTTTTAGAACTTCTTTCAATGAAGGTCTCAAAATTATTACCCTAGTTATTCTAATAAAAATGAAGAAAACAAGGCACCTTAGAACACTGACGATAATAGCCATTATATAGCCACGAGAAAGGAAAGGGGATAGCAAAATATCTTATAGAATTCATAAAGTTTAACTAGTATTTCATGTTATACTAAAGGCATTCCACTTAAAATAAAATTAAATGGCTCAACTAGCATAAAAATGCCACCAAAGTTGAATAACAAAATGTAAGAGTCAGATTCATTAGAGCTGGTTTGGGTCTTAAGAGTTCAATTCCTGAGCCATTGTCTCTGCCACCATAGTTTTACAGTGACATTTTCAGTGTGCAGTGCTCACTCGTTGGATCTTCATCTTCTCTCTGAATGATTGATGGTAGTCAGCAGCCATGAAATTGCAGGAGGGCCTCTTATAAATACTTCCATTTACTGAAGGAAAATAGCTGTACACATTTGTACACATTTGTATAACACCTAGTATAAAACAAGGCAAAATAAGGAGTTACCCTGGACCTGCTGAATTTCTTTCTTTCTTTCTTTCTTTTTAAATGGAAATATTCCTATCTGGGCAAAGGGTGAATATGGTTTCTTAAATGAAAAGCAACTGTGTGGGAAACTTTTATCTGTGGAACTGCTGAAACGATTAAAACACACTCATGTACACAACCATTGAATCTTTGTCAAAAAATTAGCTATAAATTAACTTACTGAAGAAAAGCACATGCATTGCATGTACACACATCTACAAATATACACATATATTTGCATATTTAATCTCCTTAGTTGAAGTCTTTTTCTCCTTCTAAATTCAAACATGCCCTAGAAATGAAGACGCCATTTTATGAAGGAAGATGAAATAACCCTTGAATATTAAATCTTTTTTAATTAAAGAAGAATTCATGTTAAAATAAAGGGAATAATCAGTTCTTGAAGACCTTGGGTTATTTTTGTTTGTTTATTTTTTCTTTTCCATTATGGTTTATTATAGAACATTGAATATAGTTCCCTATGCTATACAGTAGGACCTTGTTGTTTATCTGTTTTATATATAGTAGTTTGTATCTATCAATCCCAAACTCCTAATTTATCCCTTCCCTCCCTTCCCCTTTGGTATCCATAAGTTTGTTTTCTGTGTCTGTGAGTCTGTTTCTGTTTTGTAAACAAGTTCATTTGTATCATATTTTAGGTTCCACATATCAGTGATATCTTATGATATTTGTCTTTCTCTTTCTGACTTTCTTCACTTAGTATGACAATCTCTAGGTCCATTGAAGTTGCTGCAAATGGCATTATTTCATTCTTTTTTATGGCTGAGTAGTATTCCATTGTATGTATATATATATATATATATGTGTGTGCGTGTGTGTGTGTGTGTGTGTGTGTATATATATGTGTATGTGTATATATATATATATATACACATACACATATATATATATATATATATATATATATATATATATATATATAAAAAACAATCTTCTTTATTCATTCATCTGTCTGGACATTTAGATTGCTTCCATGTCTTGGCTATTGTAAATAGTGCTGCAATGAACATTAGGGTACATGTATCTTTTTGAAGTATGGTTTTCTCCAGATATATGCTCAGAAGTGGGATTGCTAGATCATATGGCTTAAGTTTTAATTTATTTAAACCTTCACCAAAAAGAAAAATGTAAATTATTCTCTAGGTTTCTACTTAGCATGTGAGTGAGTTCTAGGAAATTATTTAATGAAATTAAGACAATCAAAATTATCCTGATATAAAATAAAATCAATAATATAATATTTTAGTAATGTATAACTGAATTTTATTTTAGTAAATGTTAGAATAATTATATATACATTAAACAACAAGCATCTTAAAATGTGGCTTTAAAATGTGTGGTCAGGGGATTTTCCAGCTGCCACATATCCTTCCAGATGCTTCAGTTTTTTTTTTTTTTTTTTTTTTTTTTTTTTTAATTTTTAGCAATTTCATGTATCTTTATTTATTTATTTTATTTATTTATGGCTGTGTTGGGTCTTCGTTTCTGTGCGAGGGCTTTCTCCAGTTGCGGCAAGTGGGGGTCACTCTTCATCGCGGTGCGCGGGCCTCTCACTATCGCGGCCTCTCCTGTTGCGGAGCACAGGCTCCAGACGCGCAGGCTCAGTAATTGTGGCTCACGGGCCCAGTTGCTCCGCGGCACGTGGGATCCTCCCAGACCAGGGCTCGAACCCGTGTCCCCTGCATTGGCAGGCAGACTCTCAACCACTGCGCCACCAGGGAAGCCCCAATGCTTCAGTTTTTTGATCTATTCCGCAGTTTGGGAATGAAAAAACTTATTCTGCAGAAGTGCAGTTGCCTGCATTCCAATGGTTTCCTCCAGCTGTGGCAATGTTTGCAGCTCATGTCCACAGTGTCTTTGCTGATCAAAAACCTTGGCCTGAGTTTTAAAATACTGATTATAATAACAAAGACTAGAAGAGCTACTTTTAGTTACATAAATTTAGAGTTGAATAGTTATAATTTGTTTTTGTATGGTTATTCAGATGACATTGTATAACACAGTAATGAAACTTAAGGTTAAAAATTAAGGGCCAAAATAATATTTAAATAAGATATGAAACATACAGCATAATCATAAAGTTGGAGACTAGTTTGCAAAAGTCACTACAGAAAACTGGTCTCATTAACTTATAATGAGTGCTATGTATATAAAGATACGTATGCAAAATAAAAGCTTAGATATCTTTACCATGAACATTTGTAAGACAAATAACCTTTTCAGCAAACGTGCACAGGGGATATTTTGAAACTCACAACACTTGTCAAGAGGAAATTAATTTCCACTTGAACTAAGCTAATGTGAGTGTCAAAAATGCCCTTTGGAAATTTAATCACAAGATAAAAGATCATGCCTAAGAAGTAAATTTGCATATATAAAACCCATCTATAACACAGACTAATGTTGTTTCATCACAACCCAGTTTAGTAAACAATCTGGCTGTGTGACCTTGGGTAAGTCATTTAGTTTCAGTGTCCTCATATAAATAACTGATATTTGAGGATGTACTGAGACATGCATTTGATAATAACAAAAATAATAAAGCAAATCTAGAATGCATTATTATTTTTAATTAATTAATTAATTTAACATCTTTATTGGAGTATAATTGCTTTACAATGGTGTGTTAGTTTCTGCTTTATAACAAAGTGAATCAGCTATACATATATATATATATCCCCATATCTCCTCCCTCTTGCGTCTCCCTCCCACCCTCCCTATCCCACCCCTCTAGGTCATCGCAAAGCACCGAGCTGATCTCCCTGTGCTATGCGGCTGCTTCTCACTAGCTATCTGTTTTACATTTGGTAGTGTATATATGTCCATGCCACTCTCTCACTTCGTCCCAGCTTACCCTTCCCCCTCCGCATGTCCTCAAGTCCATTCTCTACGTCTGTGTCTTTATTCCTGTCCTGCCCCTAGGTTCTTCAGAACTTTTTTTGTTGTTGTTAGATTCCATATATATGTGTTAGAATACGGTATTTGTTTTTCTCTTTCTGACTTATTTCACTCTTTATGACAGATTCTAGGTCCATCCACCTCACTACAAATAACTCAATTTCATTTCTTTTTATGGCTAATATTCCATTGTATATATGTGCCACATCTTCTTTATCCATTCATCAGTCGATGGACACTTAGGTTGCTTCCATGTCCTGCCTATTGTAAATAGAGCTGCAATGAACACTGTGGTACATGACTCTTTCTGAATTATGGTTTTGTCAGGGTATATGCCCAGTAGTGGGATTCACAGTGCATTCTTTTAGGCATGATAAGAAATATTTATGTACACATATATATCATATATATGCATATGTGTATAGATATGAATTATTTGCTTAACTAATGATGGTTATACTTTATTTCCATATTAAACATATATATACATGTACTTATGAAAAGTTTAGTTGCTAGATTTGTCAATATTTTATACTTTTATGAAATACTCCTCAAATCAAATGAAGAAGAATCCCACAGAATCTTTCCTTCTGTGGAGTATTAATGAGAAAGATTTGTACAAAGTTTTAAAATGACTATTAAAAAATGTTGAAAAGTGATGAGGATCTTCTCCATAAATAAGGTAAATTAAAAATGCATGGCCAGAGCTTTGGGATGTTTATGTAAAACACTATTAATTTTTATAGTTGGAAATCAAGCTGGCAGCATTCAATAATCATGTCTTTTTTAGACTTCTAGACTTCATTGGTTTGGATGACTAAGATATACAGTAACAATGGGTTTGTACATATACATATTTACCTTTAGACATAGACCAAGCGAACAAACATGAAAAACCAAATGAAATAAAAGTTTGGCAAGATTTGTTAAACTGTGAAATAGGATACAGTCTCATTATAAAAGCAGAAGACAATTTTTATTTTATTCCAATTTGCCAAACCATTCTTTATAGGCCCTCCTCACAGCAACATTCTGCAGCAAGCAAAATCAGGACATTCACATCAGTACCGGGTGGGAAGCAGACATGAATTCTGCACTTATTCTAATTTCAGGGACCACAGAAAGAAAATCAAAATTAAACTTTAAAGCTGAAACACTCAAGACTAGACTAATAACAACATAAAATTTTAAAAGTTAAAATAATTCAAAATTTTACGGGTATAGGAATATCATTGACTTAACTTGACTCTAATTTCATAGTATGATAAACCAACTAGTGTTATCAATGGGATTAATTCAAGCTGTCACTAAAAATAACACTGATTGAACATTTCATGATTTATCCTTTAGTCTTCCTCTTTTTTTAATTGTTAACAAGCTTACTGCTTGGCAATGAATGAATAAATGTATAGCTCAAATGCACTTTTCTCTAAAAAACTTGGTGGCTATTTCCTAGCAAAATTGTGCAGTTCTTGGTATATTCATGCTTTTTAATCTTTGCTTCAATATTCTGATTATGTGGGGTTTTTTCCTGTGATTTTTCTGGAGTGCAAAGACCAAATTCTCTCTTTGTCTTTTTATACTGAACACAAAGTATGGTATTGGCATATTAAAGGTGGTTAAGAAGTATTTGACAAAAGAATTAATGAGTGAAGGAATAAGTGATTGCATAGTGACACTCATCCTCAGACAGCATCAGTTAGACAATTACAGACTCGAGCTTATCGTTTTATTAATTCACAAATAGAGATAGAGTGCTTAATATAAATAAAACAAATGTATCCATAGCTACCCATCTGCTCTCAATTTAAGATATCATCCATGAAAGTAAATATAGGAGGTAAAGGAAGCAGCGCCCAATGGTACACGATGTCCCCGGCTAGAGAGATGTGGGCAGGAGATTTAAGGTCATTATGGGCTCCGTAAAAAACTACCTATGTGACCTTGGCTGCTTAACCTTTCTGGTTATCAGTTTATTTGTAATATGAAGAGGTTGCCTTAATGATCTTTAAATTCCCTGTATGTCTAACATTTTACTGCTATGATTGATAGTTGTATTGTTCAGGCACAAGCTCTGTAGGGTCCTCATCACATGTTGCTTGAGGCACAGGCAAAAAACCATTATAAAGGATATCAACGAGGGAAACCATAGTTCTAAAATTATTTTCTGTGCAAAATACAGTAGAAACACAGAGGCAATGAAAGGTCAAGTGGTGGTGGTAGTGTGTGGAGGGGGGAGAGAAAGTTTGCGTGTTCAAGAGAGGTATTCCCAAAAATACTGACACTAGAACTAGGTTTTTAAGAATGAATTTTGCAGGGACACAGCAGGGGATGTAATGGGATGAGTCATTCCTAATGTCAGAAACAGCATGTGCAAAGAAGAGAAGTTTGAAGCAGTGGGAACATAAAGGAAATTGGAAATAGTTTGGTTTTGTTGGAGAATTAATTTGTGTGACAGGTTGGAGATTGGAATCGTAGTTTAACAGCCAGACCTAAAGAATCTTGAATTCCATGCCTGAGGGTGTAGACTTCCTTATTTGTGCCCTGTGAACCATTATGAGGCTTTGACATAGGAGGGACAGGACAGAACATTGTTTACAAAGATCATGATGACTGCTGTGTAAAGACTAACTCAAGGGAATAAAACCAGAGGCAGTGGGTCTTTTAAGAGGAAAATGAGGTGAAATTTCAGAGAGAGATGGCGAGGTGGCAAACTGGAGCCATAGCAGTGGTATGAAAAGGAGGGCATGATGAGAGATTTATGAGAAAGAATCAATCAGTGACTTTTGGTAATAGATTTGGAAATCAGGGAAGAATTACGGGACAGAGTAGAAATTTTTTTTTTAGGTTGGACAGCTGAGAGCAGATGACTTCATTAACTGAGGTGGGCAACACAGAAGCAAAAACATGTTTTCAGAAGAAAGATGAAGACTTTGGTTTTAAATATGTTGAATTTGAAGTGCCTTTGTAACGTTGGGGAGGGAACAGCCCATTGCAATTAGACTAATATCCATAAACCTTACTAGCCTTGCCTTAAAAGTCTAACATGATGCTGCTCCTCACCCTCATTTCCTACAATCCTCTCTTATCCTGCTCTAGCCACACTCCACTATTTTTACAGTTGAACGTGTAAAGCTTTTCTTCTTCTGAGCTTTTACACTTACTGTTTACTCTGTTTAGAACAATTTCCCCCAAAACATTTATAGAGCTGGTTTATGTTTATTAAGCCCCAGTTATTATGTCTCAGAATATCATCTTCTTAGAATCACCTTCTAAGACTATCTCAAAGTTGCTCATTACCTCAGTCATCTTTATCAGCTATTTTGTTTTCTGCATTGCTTTGTCCAAAGGGGAAAATCCTACCTGTGTTAATTATTGCTTGGCCCAATAGCAATAAATTATCATGCTATGGGAACATGGTTGTTCTTAAGGAACCATCAACAGATATACATTCCAGTATCTGTACATACATTAATATATATAATCATATGTATATATATGTGTATATATATATTCATATGTGTGAATGTGTGTACATAGAACATTTCTTAAAACGTAAAACTCAGAAGAAAAATCACCTTTGTATAAAATAAATCAATGACTAAAATAATCAAATATAAATCATAACTCTAATAGATATATAATTCTATAAATAATCTATATGTATATGTAGCATGTATATCATTTACTATAGGTAAAAAGAGTATAAGCATTTATATTAATAAGTATTTATTTAAATTAAATCAGTATATATTATATAATTAGAAAAGGCTAAATTAGCTTATTATCCTTTCAACTAGATATTAATAAAGATAAATTTTTAAGAATGGTACATAATGAAAGTAATTTTACTCTGCCCTTCAGTGTATTTGCCCTACCTCGCAGCTGTTTGCTCTGCAGATTTTTTTCTAAGGCTATAATTCTATCGTGGGGCAGAGTGCACCAAAACAAGCAGAAAGGGTCACAACCCTCTGTCTAACCTTTGCTATTTAGACCAAAGTCCCAAACCTTTTGAAAATGTGAATTGTCCTGGCCTGTTCACTGAGAACACCAGAATATATAGCAGAATTATTTTTTGTAAAATCTAAATCTACTTTTTTTTTCCCCTAAGCACTTCTCAAGTGTTAAATTTAAAGACAGTTAATTATCATCTGTTCTTCAGAGCCCAGGAAAAACAATTTAGTGCTCAGTAAAATGAGCGTGCAATCTGCCTTATTACTCTTATTTTTTTTGATACGTAAGAAGAATTTACACATTCAAACAAGAGAGGCAGTTCTGGAGAAGACAGAACTATAAGAATAGGGGTTGACATTTGCTCAACCCAGTCATAAAAAGCAGTTGGTAGAAATTTCTGATCTTTACCTGACTGTTGAAAAGTACTGATACTTCTAAGAAAGCAGCAGGGAACATAAAACACAACAACCAAAAACTAGCACCAAGTGTAACATTAACTTTCAGATAATACATTGGGCTACTAATTTTTAGTGACCTTTACTAAGTTAATCAAAAGTTTTAATAAATCCATTTTTGTAGAAATAGAGAAAATATCAGTGATGTGCAAACTCATATCTGCAAATTGATGAGAATCTGACTCCAGAAGATCCTCTCTGCCACATATTCATCAAAGTCCTGGGGTACAGCTGTTGATGCTTCACAGAATGTGGTATGAAACTCCGCAAAATGAATTGTTATAGGAGTAGGAAACTGTGATTTGTGAAACCTACCACTTTCTTTTGTGCATCTTTTTTTTTTAAACTTTATTTTACAGAAAAGTTTCAGGTTCACAGCAAAACTGAGAGCAAGGTACAGAGATTTTCCATATACCCCTCCCCCGACACACACACAGCCTTCCCATTGTCACCATCCCCCACCAGAGTAGTACATTTGTAACAACTGATGAACCTACATTGACAAACCATTATTGCACAAAGTCCTTAGTTTACATTAGGGTTCACTTTTGGTGTAAATCCTTTGGATTTGGACAAATGTATAATGGCATGTATCACAAAGTGTGAATGCTTGCTACATACTTTAGAGTGGTCTGGCTGCACCAAAGCCTGTTGAGAGTCAATTATTTTAATAGGGGCCAGTCAGTGTCTTTATACACGGCAAGGGCATTGCTGTAATCTTTCACTGTGTGCAAAAGGGAAAGCACTGATCTTTCCACGCCATAGAAGAAGTCCTGAAAAGGATACTGTGGTATAAAAAATACCCTATATGTACCATTGGACTTGGCTTTCACCTTGAATATAAACCATCAGCAATGATCTCAAACATTATATGTATATATATTGTGATATATATAAATGTATACATACTATCTCATCCAGTTATTGTTCATGGCAGCACAATGGTTCCAACCACTTTTCATGAGAAGCAGCTAAAAAAGACAGCTTTTGGTTTGTTTTTTAATGCCCTGGATCCTACTTCCAAACATAAAAATGAGTTAATTAATGTCCCTTGTGATTTAAGACACGGTAAAGTGTCAAAAGTATTTATTTCTGGGAAAACAAATCATAAACATAAACAAACCAAGCTTTCATCTCAAGTATGTAGTCATTGGATTTAGGGCCACATATTCCCTGTGGCCACACTGACACATTCCCAGATCTACCCTGTGGAGGGGAAACTGTTTGCCTACTCTCTGTATCATTGCCACTTACTGTGAATTCCTTGGTTGTGGTTTGGAGTGTGTTTACTCTCACATTGTCCCCTGCAGGCTGCATTGCCCAGGCTATCGTGTGCGTTGACTTCACTCTGGTTTCAGCCACTGTGAAGTGGGAAGGAAGGAAGAAACCAAGGTATCCCCCCTCCTCCTTCCTCAAGTTGGTGCTCAGACAGTGGCTGCATTTTTCTGTGGGTCCCTCCAGAAAGATCCACTGTGGTTTCAGTTTCCACGAGATGATCCCTTTCCCCAAGGTCTAGAAAATGCCTTTTCTTTCTGAGACTCCAGCTTAGGGAAAAGAATGCCTTGCAGGTGTTTCTGATCTCTGGGTCTCCTTATGCTCACATGATTGGCTTCTCACCCCTCCATCACCCTTGCAGCCAATTCCCAGAATTAAATTTTTCTTGTTTTAAAAACAGTAAAAGGTTTCTGTGTTTTTGGTTTTTGACTGGATTGTGACAAATATGCTCTGTATGATGATATCCTAGGAGTCACATTTCACTGGATATATTTCTTTGGTGTCATTTTTAAGCATTGTGGATTATGGTTCTTTTTTTAGACTGAAAGTACTAAATTGTACAGCTTGCATGGTAAATTGAGAATTAAATGAGTCTTTTTTTCCTAAGAAAATCATATTTCTATTATAAAAATACACAGCAGCGTAACGTTGATAATTCTAATATATATTGAGAACACATATATAAGTGGATTGAAAGCTTAATTCATGGAAACTACCATGTGATATATGATTTCCATATATATTTCATTTATTCTGGTAATAACCCAACAGGGATGTTAAGTAACTTAACTCATCATTATAAAGTTTGTAAAGTAGCTCTAAACCACATTCAGGCTGTCTGAGTCCAAGGCCTAGAATATTTCTATTCTGTGAAACTCAAAAGAAAAGATATTTCTTCAGGGAAAATATCTAAACAACAGTGACAGAATATGAATGTACACTATGTGTAATATGGAAATTTTTCTTATTCTTTTAAAAATTTTTCTTCACTATATTAGAAAAACTCCTTGTAGTATTTTAAGATTAATGTTTCCCTTCCCTCAAGGAAAGAATAGAGCAAAACAAATTTTGTTTTTAATGACTTGAACTCTGAATTTAATAAGTTTTAAGCATGCAGTATGAAATTAAAAGAAGAGAAGGATAATGTATTTTGGAGTGAGGATGAGTTAAATGTAGAACCTCATGAAACTGACAGAAAGAAGCAAAGGAAGTTTATCAGGTGGAAAAGAGAGACCTGGGAACTGATGATGGGGAAGACTTCCAAGGGAGAAGTTCTAGTTTGGTCAGAGTCTTAAGAGCAGTTCCAGTGCAGGAGCAATTCAGAATGATAAGGAAGTTTAAAATCAAATCATCTTTATTGGGTTAGAACAGAAGTACAAATTCACTGTCTTACTCCTGGACTGTATCCTCTATCAAAATATAAAGTGTAGAGATCTTGGTTCTCTGGATGTTATGCAGAACATCATTCTGGTTCACTAAATGATGACATCACCTCAATTAGGCTTGATAAAATGAATTGCAAATAACCAGAATGCCTTGGTAAGATATATGCATTATAGACGGTGGCAGGTAAATCTCATGAATTCTTTCATGAAAATTTTCCCATTCTCTCATGGAGAATCAGCCTTATTGGTGACGTTTAGAGGTCCAGTGAACTGGGGCATGCCATGAAGTAGAAATTGGATATTGCATCTTCTATCATTAAGAAAGATGCCCAGGGGAGACCTTCAAGATGGTGGAGGAGTAAGACATGGAGATCACCTTCCTCCCCACAAATACATCAGAAATACATCTACATGTGGAACAGCTCCTACAGAACACCTATTGAACGCTGGCAGACCTCAGACTTCCCAAAAGATATATATATATATATATGTTTTTTTTTTTTCCTTTTTCTCTTTTTGTGAGTGTGTATGTGTATGCTTCTTTGTGTGATTTTCTCTGTATAGCTTTGCTTTTACCATTTGACGTAGGGTTCTGTCTGTCCATTTTGTTTTTGTTTTTTTTTTTAGTATAGTTTTTAGTGCTTGTTATCATTGATGGATTTGTTTTTTGCTTTGGTTGCTCTCTTCTTTCTCTTTTTTAATTACTTTTTAATTTTTTAAATAATTTTTTTATTTTTTATTTTAATAACTTTATTTTATTTTATTTTTTTCTTTCTTTATTTTTTTCTCCCTTTTCTTCGGAGCCGTGTGGCTGACAGGGTCTTGGTGCTCCGGCCGGGTGTCAGGCCTGTGCCTCTGAGGTGGGAGAGCCGAGTTTAGGACATTGGTCCACCAGAGACCTCCCGGCTCCACGTAATATCAAACAGTGAAAGCTATCCCAGAGATCTCCATCTCAACGCTAAGACACAGCTCCACTCAACGACCAGCAAGCTACAGTGCTGGACACCGTATACCAAACAACTAGCAAGACAGGAACACAAACCCACCCGTTAGCAGAGAGGCTGCCTAAAATCATAATAAGTTCACAGACACCCCAAAACACACCATTGGACATGGTCCTGCCCACCAGAAAGACAAGATCCAGCCTCATCCACCAGAACACAGGCACCAGTCCCCTCCACCAGAAAGCCTATACAACCCACCTTACCCACTGGGAGCAGACACCAAAAACAACAGTAACTACAAACCTGCAGCCTGCGAAAAGGAGACCCCAAACACAGTAAGTTAAGCAAAATGAGAAGACACAGAAATACACACCAGATGAAGGAGCAAGGTAAAAACCCACCAGACCAAACAAATGAAGAGGAAATAGGCACTCTATTTGAAAAGGAATTCAGAGTAATGATAGTAAAGATGATCCAAAATCTTGGAAATAGAATGGAGAAAATACAAGAAACGTTTAACAAGGACCTAGAAGAACTAAAAAGCAAACAAACAACTGATGAACAACAGAATAAATGAAATTAAAAATTCTCTAGAAGGAATCAATAGCAGAATAACTGAGGCAGAAGAACGGATAAGTGACGGAAGATAAAATAGTGGAAATAACTACCGCAGAGCAGAATAAAGAAAAAAGAATGAAAAGAATTGAGGACAGTCTCAGAGACCTCTGGGACAACATTAAATGCACCAACATTCGAATTACAGGGGTCCCAGAAGAAGAAGAGAAAAAGAAAGGGACTGAGAAAATATTTGAAGAGATTATAGTTGAAAACTTCCCTAATATGGGAAAGGAAACAGTCAATCAAGACAAGGAAGCGCAGAGAGTCCCATACAGGATAAATCCAAGGAGAAACATGCCAAGACACATATTAATCAAACTATCAAAAATTAAATACAAAGAAAAAATATTAAAAGCAGTAAGGGAAAAACAACAAATAACATACAAGGGAATCCCCATCAGGTTAACAGCTGATCTTTCAGCAGAAACTCTGCAAGCCAGAAGGGAGTGGCAGGACATATTTAAAGTGATGAAAGGGGAAAACCTACATCCAAGATTACTCTACCCAGCAAGAATCTCATTCAGATTTGACAGAGAAATTAAAACCTTTATAGACAAGCAAAAGCTAAGAGAATTCAGCACCACCAAACCAGCTTTACAACAAATGCTAAAGGAACTTCTCTAGGCAGGAAACACAAGAGAAGGAAAAGACCTACGATAATAAATCCAAAACAATTAAGAAAATGGTAATAGGAACATACATATCGATAACTACCTTAAAAGTAAATGGATTAAATGCTCCAACCAAAAGACATAGACTGGCTGAATGGATACAAAAACAAGACCCGTATATATGTTGTCTACAAGAGACCCACTTCAGACCTAGGGGCACATACAGACTGAAAGTGAGGGGATGGAAAAAGATATTCCATACAAATGGAAATCAAAAGAAAGCTGGAGTAGCAATTCTCATGTCAGACAAAATAGACTTCAAAATAAAGACTATTACAAGAGACAAAGAAGGATACTACATAATGATCAAGGGATCAATCCAAGAAGAAGGTATAACAATTGTAAATATTTATGCACCCAACATAGGAGCATCTCAATACATAAGGCAAATAATAACAGCCATAAAACAGGAAATCGACAGTAACACAGTCATAGTGGGGGACTTTAACACACCACTTTCACCAATGGACAGATCATCCAAAATGAAAATAAATAAGGAAACACAAGCTTTAAATGATACATTAAACAAGATGGACTTAATTGATACTTATAGAACATTCCATCCAAAAACAGAAGATTACACTTTCTTTTCAAGTGCTCATGGACCATTCTCCAGGATAGATCATATCTTGGGTCACAAATCAAGACTTGGTAAATTTAAGAAAATTGAAATCGTATCAAGTATCTTTTCCGACCACAATGCTATGAGTCTAGATATCAATTACAGGAAAAAATCGGTAAAAAATACAAACACATGGAGGCTAAACAATACGTTACTAAATAACCAAGAGATCATTGAAGAAATCAAAGAGGAAATCAAAAAATACCGAGAAACAAATAACAATGAAAACACGACGGCCCAAAACCTATGGGTTGCAGCAAAAGCAGTTCTAAGAGGGAAGTAAATTTTTTTGGTAAATTTTTTTTTACTTTGTAGAAATTGTCCTGTTTTTGCTGGAAATCAGAATAAGATAAAACAAGTGAGATTTTAAAAAACAATGTGAAGGTGAACTGTTTAGTTCTTTGTATTTACTACTTTTTCTGGTCCTGTATTGCAAGTTCTGAAAATAGATAAAGATAGTGCATTTTGTGTGGCCTAGTTCTGAATCTATATGAAACACTATAGATTTGTTTGAAGTTACAGTCTGAACAAGTGAAAAAAATCAACAAAATCTAAGAAGTATCAGATAGCATATTTGAAATAAGTAAAAGCCTTGGGAAAAATCTAGAAGTACAATATTTATTTTTCTCAATTGACATTTTCAACAATTTTTGCTTTTATTAAAAAATGATCATGGTAATGTGAGAATGAAGTTAAATAGTGCTAAATCCACATTATTTAATACCACCAACACTACCATCCTACGTCAAGTCCTATAGCTCAAAAACAGCCACTTTTATTTATTTTTCTGGTATTTAGCAACATATTTATTAATAACATAGGTATACTGCTGTTTTCTGATTTAGCAATTTAGACATTTATCCATTATACCCATTTTCATATTCTATTATAATGGATAAGGACTCAACTCTTTTTATTGGAATTTCAAATAGAAAAAGACAAATCTCTTAGTCATGAAGTAGATTTGTTGCACCATAAAATGTCAGTGTTAGACTGGTTTTTATATTTTATCTAGTTTAGCACTAACACTTGAATTTTTTTCTAACCACTCCTTCTCAGAGGACATCAGCTTCTGCATGATTTCCTCCAGTTTCTGTAAAATTATAACTCTCAAGGTTGTCCGTTTCATAATACCACAGCTAAAAATTCTCTCTCTCACTCTTTGCTTTCATATTAAAATTTATATTCCTGGAACTTACCCCTCTTGATCTAGAATTCCAAATGGCATTACTACTATTCTGTCTGACAGATATATAAATATTTTTAAGACATATTCATTTTTTTCTTTAATGTTAAATATTATACATTTCTTATACAAATGTATTTCAAGTCCTCTTTCCACCATCAGTGCTATCCCTAAATGTTTAAAGTTTCTTGATCTCACCCTTTGAAGTGTGATTCTCAGAGTGCACACTAAAAGTGTTATACCAGTAGATGTTTCACCTCTCCTTCCTCACTCACAGTGTTTTAGGAAAGCCACATGACAATGTTCACTCATCTTGAGCTTATACGCAACCAAAACACTTCATAGAGTGCTTTTTGCTGAGTCTAGATTGCTTTATACTGAACTCTTGAAATTGATGTTTTGGACCCAAGTACAGTGCCAAATATTTTATCCATGTTACTTTGTCTTTCTAGTTAGATCTGACATGTTGTGAAGTCTGAGACTCTTTTGAATACTGATTCTATCATTTGGTATGTTTCTCAACATTTCTATGTTTGTGTCAACTGCAAATGTCCCAAGCCTTCCATTGCTACCCTTATCTGAGTCACTAATAAAGACATTCAGCTAGGGGTCAAGGACAGACTCTTTAGGTCTCTCCCTGCCAGGTTGACAGTGACTATTTGATAAATATTTCTGAAAGTTGGGTTGTCTAACCACTTACAATATGTTTAAGACTTTTGAGACTAAGAAAGTCCAAGAAACCAACAAACAAAAAATATTAATGATTTTATAATATGTTAACATAAGAAAGAAACAGTATCTTAGAGAAGCTTTGTTAATGTATTTTTTAAACAATTTTAAAATAATTGTTGTGATTTCATTACACTACTAAAAATTATCTATAGGCTTTGGGAAATGCGAGTCAAAGCAGAACAAATACTCACATTCGTAGTGACATTATAACTGAGCTATAAACCTTTGGAGGATAACGACCTTACCTTGCTCTATGTGTGTGTGTGTGTGTGTGTGTGTGTGTGTGTGTCTGTGACAGGGACTTATGCATTGAAGGCTAGAAAGTACCCAAGGTGTTTGTTCTTTGTTTATTACAACACGAGTTAGAGATGCATGATAAACAACCAACCAACAAATAATTGAATTTTGAAGTGTGTGAGAAGATGCTCTGCTGTTTGGGAATTATTGTTAAATGAGTGTAAAATATGACTTTCAGGAAACTTGTCATCTAGGTAATATCTGCTTTTATTGGCAAAGAGATTCTCTCTCCCTGTGATGTCATTATCAAATTTTGACAATTTCACAATGTGTCCATATATGCATTAAGGTATTTCTTATTTCCTTCTGTTTAAGGTACTATGTCTATCTCTTCCTGGAAATAAAGGTTGGACAGACCATCTGGGATTATAATGAGAGCAAAAAATTCTCTTTAAGCTGGAGATACTACAGGAAATGTTTCTTTTCCTTTGAGCATTTTCCTGGTGATTGGTTTATTCCTAAATGCATGCTACTGACCTTGTTTCCATCTTGTGAGTAAACTGGAACTGAAGATAAGATTTGGAATAAATGTGTGCTTACTTGCTTATTATCAAAATGAAAACCTTATATATTATACCTGCTAATGAGTAAATTTTGTTGGTTAGTTCTTAAAGGGAAATTACCTAAAATGTAAATATTGGTGAATATTTTAAAATGTAAACTACCATTTTTTTTTGTTTTTTTGTTTTTTATTTATTTTTTATATTGGAGTATATTTGAGTTACAAAGTTGTGTTAGTTTCAGGTGTACAGCAAAGTGATTCAGTTATACATATACATATATCTATTCTCTTTCAGATTCTTTTCCCATATAGGTTATTATAGAGTATTGAGTAGAGTTCCTTGTGCTATATAGTAGGGCCTTGTTGATTATCTGTTTTATATAGTAGCGTGTATATGTTAATCCCAACCTCCTAATTTGTCTCTCCCTCTACCCTTCCCCTTTGGTAACCCTAAGATTGTTTTCTAAGTCTGTGAGTCAGTTTCTGTTTTGTAAATAAGTTCATATGTAACAGTTTTTAGATTCCACATATAAGTGATATCATATGATATTTGTCTTTCTCTGTCTGACTTACTTCACTTAGTATGATAATCTCTAGGTCCATCCATGTTGCTGCAAATGGCATTATTTCATTCTTTTCTATGGCTGAGTAATACTCCATTTATGTGTACATCTTTGTTCATTCACCTGTTGATGGACGGGTTGCTTCCATGTCTAGGCTGTTGTAAATAGTGCTGCAATGAACATTGGGGTGCATGTATCTTTTCAAAGTATGGTTTTCTCTGGATACATGCCCAGGAGTGGGATTGCTGGATCATATGGTAGCTCTATTTTTAGTTTTTTAAGGAATCTCCATACTGTTCTCCATAGTGGCTGTACCAATTTACATTCCCACCAACAGTGTAGAAGGGTTCCCTTTTCTCCACACCCTCTCCAGCATTTATTGTTTGTAGACATTTTGATGATGGCCATTTTGACTGGTGTGAGGTGATACCTCATTGTAGTTTTGGTTTGCATTTCTCTAATAGGTAGCAATGTTGAGCACCTTTTCATGTGCTTTTTGTCCATCTGTATGTCTTCTTTGGAGAAATGTCTGTTTAGGTCTTCTGCCCATTTTTTGATTGGGTTTTTTTTTTTTTTTGATATGAGCCGCATGAGCTGTTTGTACATTTTGGAGATTAATCCCTTGTCGGTTGAATCATGTGCAAATATTTTCTCCCATTCTGTCGGTTGTCTTTTTGTTTTGTTTATGGTTTCCTTTGCTGTGCAAAAGCTTTTAAGCTTTTAATTCGGTCCCATTTGATTATTTTTGTTTTGATTTTCATTACTCTAGGAGGTGGATCCAAAAAGATATTGCTGTGATTTATGTCAAAGAGTGTTCTGCCTGTGTTTGCTCTAAGAGTTTTATAGTATCCAGTCTGATTTAGGTCTTTAATCCATTTTGCGTTTATTTTTGTGTATGGTGTTAAAGTTCTAATTTCATTCTTTTACATGTAGCTGTCCAGTTTTCCCAGCACCACATATTGAAGAGACTGTCTTTTCTCCATTGTAGTCTTGTTGCCTTTGTTGTAGATTAATTGACCATAGGTACATGGGTTTATTTCTGAGTTTTCTATCCTGTTCCATTGATCTATAAGTCTGTCTTTGTGCCAGTAGCATACTGTTTGGATTACTGTAGCTTTATAGTATAGTCTGAAGTCAGGGAAACTGAATCCTCCAGCTCTCTTTTTCCTTCTCAAGATTTCACAAAAGCTTTGGCTTTTGTGTTTCCATACAAATTTTAAGATTTTTTATTCTATATCTGCAAAAACTGTCATTGGTAATTTGATAGGGACTGCACTGAATCTGTAGATTACCTTGGGAACTACCATTTATTTTATTATTTCTCTTTAACCAACTTTATTTTGTTTTGTTTTGTTTTCTTTTAATTTTTATTGGAGTATAGTTGCTTTACAATGTTGTGTTAGGTTCTGCTGTACAGCAAAGTGAATCAGTTATACATATACATATATCCCCTTTTTTTTAGATTTCCTTCCTGTTTAGGTCACCACAGAGCACTGAATAGAGTTCCCTGTGCTATATGGTAGGAGGTTCTCATTAGTTATCTGTTTTATTCATGGTAGTGTATATATGTCAATCTCAATCTCCCAGTTCATCCCACCCCACCCTTCCCCCCTTGGTATCCATACGTTTGTTCTCTACATCTGTGTCTCTATTTCTACTTTGCAAATAAGTTCATTTGTACCATTTTTCTAGATTCCACATATAAGTGATATTATATGACATTTGTTTTTCTCTTTCTGACTTACTTCACTCTGTATGACAGTCTCTAGGTCTCTTTATTCAACTTCAGGAAATTAAAAACTGTGCTATATTTTATGTCACTTAAATTTTGAGACGTGATTACATCAGCACTGCTCTGGTCTATGACAGAAAGAAATATTCAAATGTCTTTTTTTTTTAAGAATTTTTTACCACATCATTCACTATTTTTTTAAATTAATTAATTTTTTATTTATTTTTGGCTGCTTTGGATCTTTGTTGTTGCACACAGGCTTTCTCTAGTTGTGGCTAGCGGGGCTACTCTTTGTTGCGGTGCACATGCCTCTCATTCTCTTGTTGCAGAGCGCAGCCTCTAGGCGTGTGGGCTTCAGTAGTTGTGGCTCGTGGGCTCTAGAGCACAGTCTCACTAGTTGTGGCGCATGGGCTTAGTTGCTCCGCAGCATGTGGGATCTTCCCGGACCAGGGATCGAACCTGTGTCCCCTGCATTGGCAGGTGGATTCTTAAGCACTGCGCCACCAGGGAAGTCCCTCAAATGTCTTGATCTCTAATATTCTGATTGCTTAGAGAGAGCTCCGAAGCAAAACAACATTTTGAGTGTGGTATAATATGGTTAATCAGGAGGGAACTTCTCTTATGCATGTTTATGTAGACCTGGAAGGGAGTGGAGGATTTGTATTGGCAAAAATAAATGGAAGGGGATTTTCATGTATCAAAGAAATAGGTGAATAAATACATAGGAAAAATATAAGGGCACATACTGTCTTGCAAAGAAACCATATTGAGGAGGCAAGCAAGAAAAGAAATCAAATCAGATAGGAAAGAATCATAGAAATGTTTCAAAGACAAACTAAGTGAACAAGATTAACAAAGGAATAAAAAGGTTTAACCAAACCACACAAAACCCAAGACACTATTATATGACAGTATACTCCCCAAATATGGAACCAATAAGAAATATTATCAATAGACCTGGTTGCAAAGAAACATAAATTATTTTACAAAATACAGACGTTTGGCAACATGGCGTTGCAGATTGAGAGAAAACATTCTTATTCCCTAAGAAGTGGCGATCTCAAACTAAGACACAGTGTCTGTAATACTCTAGAACTGGTAGATGCCTCCTGCACTATCGGTAAACTTCAAGTTTACCTGTCTCCCCACCTTTCCCCTAAAGATATTAGAGAAAGTTACGGGGAATCACTCTTGGAAGATATTTCCATTTGAAGTGAGTACCTTTGATTAAAGGGTTCCATCAGACTGTCTGACTTTCACAGAGGCAATCAAGTCATCCAAAGCCACATTCACTCTGTACTTATGGGATTACCTTTGCCTATCTGTGATTCTTAAAAAGAAAATGCTTCTTTAGGCTAATGAAACTCAGTGGAAATGGCAGCCAAACCCCACAACTTTTGTAGTTTCTGTATTGGGGAGACCATAGATCTATTGGGAAAAATAGAAACTGCAGTAGATCAGTCCATAACTTTAATATTTATGAGCTCTAGGTGCTAACTCTGAACAACTGAATTCTATATTGAGTATAACTGGTAGACAGGGTTTGTAAAATATATGTGTATAGGTTCTCTTGATAATGATTAATTATTTTATAATGACCACAAATTGGTTGTGTATTCAAATATAAACATAAAAATTATTTCTTTTTTCTCTGCTAATTCAATCCTATGGTGTTATATTTATTTGTGTTTATTTCCCTCACAAACCTTTATGGAAACATTAATTAATGTAAGTCAATTGTTTAGCTTCTAATATTATTGGAGACTTTTAGTAGGCTTAAAATCAAGTATATGTGTTTACAGTACAATCGACACTTTAAAAATTTCTTTATATATAAAAACTATAAAAGCTCTTAATCATGGCTTGCTCTGTTTATAATGGAGTCTATTATCATAAAAGAAATTACTTAACTTTACCACCTCAGAAAGAAGAGTCACAGAGTTTGCACAGTTTCCAGCTTATTTTTTTTTAGAAAACAAAAACAGTAAGCTATTTTATAAAATGAAATATACTACTCTTTAAAAATCTGGAGTTCTGCAGATAGTTTGTTTATTTGAGTATATGACTGAATTTTCTGGGCAGCACACTTTGAAAACACTGGGAAGAAGAAAAAACAATTCAATTATTGGATAAAAATTTTTGGAGGGGCCTGATATTTCAAAGTCCAGGTGTTGCCATCATTTTATGCCCCCTTACAAGCAAGCTAAACATCAAGAGATGTTTTAACCAGCTAAAATTATAAATGATGTGTGAATACTGAGCCATTTATTTCTGATGTCTGTAAGAAACCAGATACTAAATCAAGGTAATACGAAATTCTCTTCTTCAGAATCCTTCAACTCTGAATCATAGATAAGAGGACTATTCACATGTAGGGACTTACAGAATGACAGCTCACTGCATACACAAAGAACCAGGAGGGTGAGTAGGATTGGGGTCCTATTGCCTCCTTCAGCTGGAGTCTGGAACCAAGTGTCAAATGACTGTCCTTGAAGGGGGTATATATTGTATGCTATAGTGAGCTGGTGGTGTGACTCAGGAGGAACCATCCAGGGCTAACTGCTACCCAAAAACCCAGTCAGATGTTTAATGCCCTGTATGTTGGAAGGCTTCATGGACTCCAGGTAAATTCAAAGAACTAAACACGGACCCTCCTGCCAGTCCAAGGCACTCTAGTTCATGCAAAAATACTACGTGTCCACATGCATACTTCATCATTTACAGATTATGTTCCTATTCATTGTCTTTTTTAATCCTCAAAACAATCTTGGAAAGACAATCTTGGGGATTGAGAGAAGTTTAACTGACTTGATAAATTCGTATAGAAGATGGTAGAGGAGTATTGCTAACCCGCTGTGTGATATGCTTAAAGAGTTTCCTCAGTTGTACAAATAGTGTCTATAGTACTTGTCCTATCTCCCACTCATTATGATCATAAAATATGTATAGATGTTTCCAGATTTACTGAGCTCCATAAACTCCTAGGATCAAGCAATAGCTGGGAAAGGTCAGAGAGCCCCTGAGAGCTTGCACCTTCTTGGGGAGAGAGGAAGATTGACATGAACCCTTTGGATGCTCAATTTCAACTGGGAATTTTGGCAGTCTTATGAAAAGTCTGTCACATTCTTGAGAGCAGATTTTTGCTTTATTCCAGGCATGGCTTAGTCTAGACTGAATCATCTGGACCCCATTCTAGTGTGTCTCACAGTCTGGTGTGGATCTAGGGCCTCCAGAACCAGCACTGGCCATCATCAGGCAGTACTGCATTGTTTTCTCACAGAGTTCAAGGTTGCAACCCCCAAGGAAAGAAATGGAAAAAGTCAGACAACTTTATGCTTCTTGCATCACTTTGTTCCTATGAGCATGGATTGTTTGCTTCTACTGGCCTCTGAAGAAACATCCAGGGCTTTCTGGTCTGCACAAGACAAGAGAAATAGAAGGTAAGAATATTATGCCCTGGAAATACCTATGCTCTGTACCCACAGAGCTCTACACACACATTGTGTGTGTGTGTGTGTTGGGCAGGGGGTTGGGGGAGGTAGGAGGAGGAGATGGAAGTTGAGAGAAAGGTATTGAGTTAAAAAATAACGTTTTACACAAAGCAATGTTTGCACTAGGTATTATGTACTAATTGAAGGACTTAGTCTTTCCCCAGCAGCTTAGTGTTCAATAGAAAATATAAGCGAGAAAGATGATGTATAGGTTAGTGGTTGCCTATGTGCCCATGGCAGAGAGAAGGGGAGGAGGGATGGGAGTGACTAATCACGGCTAAAGGTTTCTTTTAGGGATAATGCAAATGTTCTAAAGTTAGATTATGGTGAAGGATGCACAACTCTATATTCATACTGAAAATTATTGAATTGCACATTTTGGCAGGTGAGCATTATGGTATGTAAATTGTATCTCAGTAAAACTGTTTAAAAAAAGAAAGTAAATGGGTGAGGGTGGTCAGTGGTCAAAAGATTAAAAAAGGGAATTCCCTGGTGTTCCTGTGGTTAGGACTCTGTGCTTTCATAGCAGTGGCCCAGGTTCAATCCCTGGTTGGGAAAATAAGATCCCACAAGCCACGTAGCACAGCACGCATCCCCCCACAACCAAAAAAAAAGATTAAAAAAAGCAAAGAAAAGATGATGGGGATTTTTTTATTTTTTTATTTTTTTTGCTAACGCAAGGTAGATTAAGGGAGTTAGGAACTTGTTCTCAGTCTCTGCAAGGCCTTTCGAATCTGTTCCGTTCTTTCAATTCATTATGTCTCTGTCTTAGTTCAAACCCTCATTCAGGTCTCTGTCCAGTACTTACACATACATAATAGCATGTGTTTCTTGGTTGACTCCTAGCTGATTTGTTGTAAGCCCTCTTAATCAGACTGTTGGTTTATTTCGATTTTGAACTGTTTTTCTTACCCCTCTTCTCTCTCAGGTTTTCCTAAAGCACAGGTCTGATCATGTTATATTCTTACGGAACATTTCACAGGACTCAACATTGCTATAGAATGCAGTGCAGACTTTTAGCTTCATCTCTGATGCTCTCTTCCTGGTCTTATTTTTCACATCATGAAAAATACCAAACCACGACGCATTTTTGGCATACAAAACTGCTAGCCTTTTTCTTAGAACATAACATACTCCATTTTTCCGCTTCTCTGCTTTTTGCCCTTCTCCTAAATGCTGTCAAAATTTCACCCATTCAGCTCAAATGCTTCCTCCTACATAAAATCTTCAATCACACACATCAGAATTGAAACCTAAAAAATTACATGCTTCCTTGTATTTTAATTAGTTGTATATGTGCCTGCTTTTCTACTGTACCTACTATTCAATAAATTAAGTTGAATTTTCAAATAAATATTAATCATAAACCTCTTTATTTGTAAAAATAGAGAAGATAGATTCCTGTAGAAATGATACAGAACAAAATTCCATCAGAGCCAATATGGACCTTCGGCCTAATGTCACACATGCATCTTTAGGCTCCTGCTTTCTTTTCTTTTACCCCTTATGCATTTCCAATCCACTCGCAGCCCTCTCCCATAGGATCCTAATCACTGAGAAAGCTCTAATTCTGTCAGCCAGGCTGGTCACTGCCAGTCTGCATCTACTGAAATGCACTTTCTATTATCCCATTCAGGAACAGCTCTCAAGCTGAGACTGAATTGTACAGATGGAACACAGGGGGGTAATATGTCTCTTCGCTGGAAACTGTACAACATTGAGACAGTCTAGGGTTTTGATTTATGAAAATTAGATTCCTTTGAATATACTTCCTAGGGGCATTTTCATCCAGCTCATCTGAAGACCAGGCCTCTGCTTGTGTTGTACAATAAGAGATGATAACGGTGAATATTTCTGAGAAGTTAGCCTGGGAAGTGATTACCAAGAAGAAAGTGAGAATGACTGGGGGGAGGGGATGGGTGAACAGAAATTTGGCATTTTTTTTTTTAACATTCCCACATTTTTTGTGACTAATTCCTGTCCAGTTAGAAAATATGACATGGATTTCAAGCCTTAGCAGGGCACAAGAATCATCCTGTATAACTTTTAAAAATACATATTCTCAATTCCTACAGTGATTATTTTCAGAATGTCCAGGGCTGAGGCCCATGTACTGTTTTTAAAGCTTCTCAGATACTTTGGAAGTAACCCGTCCTTAGATGGGCTGGGAACTAATGAATCTTTGGCATATACTTAATGACATGTTTTCTGATTTACCAGAATACAAGCACAGCTCGTTTTATTTTGCTTCACTTTATTGTGCTTTGAAGATATTGCATTTTTTTTAAGGTTTGTGGCAACTTGGCATCAAGTTGAAGGTTTATGGTTTATGAAGGTTTATGGCAACTTGGCATCAAGCAAGTCTACTGGCTCTATTTTTCCAACAGCATTTGCTCACTTCAGGTCTCTGTGCCACATTTTGGTAATTCTCAAAATATTTCAAAGTTTCTCATTATTATTATTTGTTAATGTGATTTGTGGCCAGTGATCTTCGATGTTACTATGGCAAAAAGATTACGACTTACTGAAGGTTCAGGTGATGGTTAGCATTATTTAGCAGTAAAGTATTTTTTAATTAAGATGTGTACTTTTTTAGACATAATGCTATTACACACTTAATAGATGACAGTATAGTGTAAACATAACTTTATATGCACTGGGAAACCAAAAAAAAAAAAAAAAAGTGGCTCACTTTATTGGGATACTCCCTTTATTGCGGTGGTCTGAAACTGAGCTTGCAGTATCTCTGAGGTATGCCTTTACTGTCCAGACTTTAGAACATCTTTCTGAAATTTCTTGAGGATGAAATCCTCATGCAGAAAGGCTTTTAGATTTCATTCTATGATAGTATCAGAGCATAAAATATAGATTTGTGGATTTTCTGAAATGGACTTTAATTCAGTTGGTTTTTTGAATCTAACCTGAAGAAACTTAAAAATTATTCATGCCCTTAATTATTACACATATATATGTGTATGAATTAATCCCAAAGTCTCAAAATATCACAATTAGAATAAATACAAACATATTCATCATACTTTGTAATAATTAAATACTTTTTTTAGAAAATGGAATTCTTTAAATTTTTATCACCCCTGAAAGTACTAACAATTTAATGTTGTTCTGTTGCTTTTTAAATGAGCTAATAATGCAATTTCTAACTTGCCTTTCTTTATAGGGTCCATTGCTTCAACGACAGAACAATTTACAAAAACAGAAACCCCCAAATAAAGGATGAAATTCATAAATTAAAACATGCAGACATTATATTTGAAGGGCACTTAGACTTTATAAGTCTATTTTTCCCTAGAATCCATGAAATTCTTACCTATCATCTGTGAGAGTAAAATTTAATGAACTTTTTAGACTAATTTCTACCTTATCTTTAAATGACCGTATTTAATCAGAAAGGAAATAAAAATCAGTACCTACTTGGAGTAGGTTGAATTTAGACTTAATTTTCATCCCTACTATTATTTAGTCTAGATTTTATTTATTTAACATAGATCTTTAATGATTATTTAATTGATTTCATGTGTGAGTTTATTCTATAATGAGTTAGAGGAAGAATATGTGCCGCTTTTTGATTAATCAAAATATTTTTATAGCACACATTTCCAAATTGTAAATAAATACAGAAAATTTTAAAACATTTTTTAATTGAGAGATCCTAGGTTATTGCCATTTCTTACATGAGTAGAAATATTTTTCTTCAAAGATATTGCAAGACCTCCTGCCAATCATGATTTAGAATTTTAAGTAATCAATATTTATTGTTTAGGAACCTATAAGATTGCTCTTATATTTAACTTTCTTTTTTGTTGTTAAGAAATTATTTGACTTTTTAAAATGTGACTTTTTAAATTTATTTTTTATTGAAGTATAGTTGAATTATAATGTTGTGTTTAAAGTTTGACTTTTGACTAAAAGATTTCATACTCAATTTTCTTCTTGGTACTACAGAATGATTTTTTTGGAAGAACATAATGTACATATCTAAATCAGAATTAGTATTTTCTCTCCTTTTGAGGTTATGTCAGTGCTGGATTTTCAACTAAGCATAAGCTGAGGGCACCATCAAAACAATATAAATATAGCTATACTTACAGTGATATAAATGGATAGATATAGATAAGAGAAATAATTAGATGTTTGATATCATTTAAGTATTTGTTATGAGAAAAATCAGAAATACAGAACTAATTAAATATATTTCACTTGTTTTACAGAGTGGTTTATCTTGATTCAAAATTTGGGGTCTAGAGCAATATCATCTTTCTGTTCTTAAGAGTCTCTATAAGCATAATTGGGCTCTTGGTCAGTTGTTTCTATCTTAGATTCCATGGTATCCATATGTTTATCTATAAAATAAAGTGGAGAGTTGAAACTGTGATGCCTAAAACATTCTTTATTCCTTAAGCAAGTCACAACTCTTGTGATTTCATTGGAAAAATAGAAACCTGAAGAAGTATTTCTGTAACTTTATCAGAGGAACACAAATCAATGTATTTAAAGGAAAGCTTAACTTGAGTTTAGACATGTAAATCAGTTTAGGAGACACTGTGTAATATCTAGTGTATCCAAGTTTTGAAACTTGACAGTTGACTATGAATTGATATTTCTACCTTGATTTAGCTAATAAATTTCTCGTCATACCTACTATATTCCAGGCAAGGGGCTAGAGATATCATGATCAACAAGGCCACGTTCTTGCTCTTGGGAATCTCACAGACTTGAGTTTCTTCTCCAATAAAGCCAAGCTCTATAAAAAGAGCTAGTTTAAGATACTGCAGATTAGGAACAAAGATGGCAGAGTAGAAGGACGTGCTCTCACTCTCTCTTGCGAGAACACCAGAATCACAACTAGCTGCTGGACAATCATCGACAGGAAGACACTGGAACTCACCAAAAAAGACACCCCACATCCAAAGACAAAGGAGAAGCCACAATGAGACGGTAGGAGGGGCGCAATCACAGTAAAAGCAAATCCCGTTAACTGCTGGGTGGGTGACTCACAGACTGGAGAACACTTATACCACAGAAGTCCACCACTGGAGTGAAGGTTCTGAGCCCCACGTCAGGTTCGCAACCTGGGGGTCCGGCAACAGGAGGAGGAATTCCTAGAGAATCAGACTTTGAAAGCTAGTGGGATTTGATTGCAGGACTTCGACAGGACTGGGGGAAACAGAGACTCCACACTTGGAGGGCACACACAAGGTAGTGTGTGCATCGGGACCCAGGGGAAGGAGCAGTGACCCCAGGGAAGACTGAACCAGACCTACCTGCTAGTGTTGGAGGGTCTTCTGCAGAGGCTGGCGGTGGCTGTGGCTCACTGTGGGGACAAGGACACTGGCAGCAGAAGTTGTGGGAAGTACTCCTTAGCGTCAGCCCTCCCAGAGTCCGCCATTAGCCCCACCAAAGAGCCCAGGTAGGCTCCACTGTTGGGTTGCCTCAGGCCAAACGAACAACAGGGAGGGAACTCAGCCCCACCCATCAGCAGTCAAGCAGATTAAAGTTTTACTGAGCTCTGCCCACCAGAGCAACAGTCACCTCTATGCACCACCAGTCCCTCCCATCAGGAAACTTGCACAAGCCTCTTAGATAGCCTCATCCACCAGAGGGCAGACAGCAGAAGCAAGAAAACTACAATTCTGCAGCCTGTGGAACAAAAACCACATTCACAGAAAGATAGACATGATGAAAAGGCAGAGGGCTATGTACCAGATGAAGGAACAAGATAAAACCCCAGAAAAACAACTAAATGAAGCAGAGATAGGCAACCTACCAGAAAAAGAATTCAGAATAATGAGAGTGAAGATGATCCAGGACCTCAGAAAAAGAATGGAGGCAAAGATCAAGAAGATGCAAGAAATGTTTAACAAAGACCTAGAAGAATTAAAGAACAAGCAAACAGATGAACCATACAATAACTGAAATGAAAACTACACTAGAAGGAATCAACAGCAGAATAATTGAGGCAGAAGAACGGATAAGTGACCTGCAAGACAGAATGGAGGAATTCACTGCTGTGGAACAGAATAAAGAAAAAAGAATGAAAAGAAATGAAGACAGCCTAAGAGACCTCTGGGACAACATTAAATGCAACAACATTCACATTATAGGGGTCCCAGAAGAAGAAGAGAGAGAGAAAGGACCCGAGAAAATATTTGAAGAGACTGTAGTCGAAAACTTCCCTAATGTGGGAAAGGAAATAGCCACCCAAGTCCAGGAAGCGCAGAGAGTCCCATACAGGATAAACCCAAAGAGAAACACGCCGAGACACATAGTAATCAAACTGGCAAAAATTAAAGACAAAGAAAAATTATTGAAAGCAGCAAGGGAAAAATGACAAATAACATACAAGGGGACCCCTATAAGGTTAACAGCTGATTTCTCAGCAGAAACTCTAAAAGCCAGAAGGGAGTGGCATGATATACTTAAAGTGATGAAAGGGAAGAACCTACAACCAAGATTACTCTACCCAGCAAGGATCTCATTCAGATTCGATGGAGAAATCAAAAGCTTTACAGACAAGCAAAAGCTAAGAGAATTCAGCACCACCAAACCAAGTCTACAACAAATGCTAAAGGAACTTCTCTAAGTGGGAAACACAAGAGAAGAAAAGGACCTACAAAAACAGACCCAAAACAATTAAGAAAATGGTCATAGGAACATACATATCGATAATTACCTTAAATGTGAATGGATTAAATGCTCCAACCAAAAGACACAGCCTTGCTGAATGGATACAAAAACAAGACCCATATATATGCTGTCTACAAGAGACCCACTTCAGACCTAGGGACACATACAGACTGAAAGTGAGGGGATGGAAAAAGATATTCCATGCAAATGGAAATCAAAAGAAAGCTGGAATAGCAATACTCATATCAGATAAAATAGACTTTAAAATAAAGAATGTTACAAGAGACAAGGAAAGACGCTACATAATGATCAAGGGATCAATCCAAGAAGAAGATATAATAATTATAAATATATATGCACCCAACATAGGAGCACCTCAATACATAAGGCAACTGCTAACAGCTATAAAAGAGGAAATCGACAGTAACACAATAATAGTGGGGGACGTTAACACCTCACTTACACCAATGGACAGATCATCCAAAATGAAAATAAATAAGGAAACAGACGCTTTAAATGACACAATAGACCAGATAGATTTAATTGATGTTTAAAAAACAGCAGATTACACTTTCTTCTCAAGTGCGCATAGAACATTCTCCAGGATAGATCACATCTTGGGTCACAATCAAGCCACAGTGAATTTAAGAAAACTGAAATCATATCAAGCATCTTTTCTGACCATAACGCTATGAGATTAGAAATCAATTACAGGGAAAAAAACCGTAAAAAACACAAACACATGGAGGCTAAACAATATGTTACTAAATAACCAAGAGATCACTGAAGAAATCAAAGAGGAAATCAAAAGATACCTAGAGGCAAATGACAATGAAAACACGATGATCCAAAATCTATGGGATGCAGCAAAAGCAGTTCTAAGAGGGAAGTGTACAGCTATACAAGCCTACCTCAAGAAACAAGAAAAATCTCCAATCAACAATCTAAACTTACACCTAAAGGAATTAGAGAAAGAGGAACAAACAAAGCGCAAAGTTAGCAGAAGGAAAGAAATCATAAAGATCAGAGCAGAAGTAAATGAAATAGAAACAAAGAAAACAATAGCAAAGATCAATAAAGCTAAAAGGTGGTTCTTTGAGAAGATAAACAAAATTGACACAGCATTAGCCAGACTCATCAAGAAAAAGAGGGAGAGGACTCAAATCGATAAAATTAGAAATGAAAAAGGAGAAGTTACAACAGACACTGCAGAAATACAAAGCATCCTAAGAGACTACTACAAGCAACTCTATGCCAATGGACAACCTGGAAGAAATGCACAAATTCTTAGAAAGGTATAACCTTCCAAGTCTGAACCAGGAAGAAATAGAAAATATGAACAGACCAATCACAAGTAAGGAAATTGAAACTGATTAAAAATCTTCCAACAAACAAAAGTCCAGGACCAGATGGCTTCACAGGTGAACTCTATCAAACATTTAGAGGAGAGCTAACACCCATCCTTCTCAAACTCTTCCAAAAAATTGCAGAGGAAGGAACACTCCCAAACTCATTCTATGAGGCCACCATCACCCTGATACCAAAACCAGACAAAGATACTACAAAAAAAGAAAATTACAGACCAATATCACTGATGAATATAGATGCAAAAATCCTCAACAAAATACTAGCAAACAGAATCCAACAACACATTAAAAGGATCATACAGCATGATCAAGTGGGATTTATCCCAGGGATGCAAGGATTCTTCAGTATACGTAAATCAATCAATATGATAAACCATGTTAACAAATTGAAGAATAAAAACCATATGATCATCTCAATAGATGCAGAAAAAGCTTTTGACAAAATTCAACACCCATTTACAATAAAAATTCTCCAGAAAGTGGGCATAGAGGGAACCTACCTCAACATAATAAAGGCCATATACGACAAACCCACAGCAAACATCATTCTCAATGGTGAAAAACTGAAAGCATTTCCTCTAAGATCAGGAACAAGACAAGGATGTCCACTCTCACCACTATTATTCAACATAGTTTTGGAAGTCCTAACCATGGCAATCAGAGAAGAAAAAGAAATAAAAGGAATACAAACTGGAAAAGAAGAAGTAAAACTGTCACTGTTTGCAGATGACATGATACTATACATAGAGAATCCTAAAGATGCCACCAGAAAACTACTAGAGCTAATCCATGAATTTGGTAAAGTAGCAGGATACAAAAACAATGCACAGAAATCTCTTGCATTCCTATACACTAATGATGAAAAATCTCAAAGAGAAATTAAGGAAACACTCCCATTTACCACTGCAACACAAAGAATAATAAACCTAGGAATAAACCTACCTAGGGAGGCAAAAGACCTGTATACAGAAAACTATAAGACGATGAAGGAAATTAAAGATGATACCAACAGATGGCGAGATATACCATGTTCTTGGATTGGAAGAATCAATATTGTGAAAATGACTATACTACCCAAAGCAATCTACAGATTCAATGCAATCCCAATCAAATTACCAATGGCATTTTTTACGGAACTAGAACAAAAAATCTTAAAATTTGTATGGAGACACAAAAGACCCCGAATAGCCAAAGCAGTGTTGAGGGAAAAAAATGGAGCTGGAGGAATCAGACTTCCTGACTTTAGACTATACTACAAAGCTACATTAATCAAGACAATATGGTACTGGCACAAAAACAGAAACATAGATCAGTGGAACAAGATAGAAAGCCCAGAGATAAACCCACGTACCTATGGTCAACTAATCTATGACAAAGGAGGCAAGGATACACAATGGAGAAAAGACTGTCTCTTCAATAAGTGGTGCTGGGAAAACTGGACAGCTACATGTAAAAGAATGAAATTAGAACACTCCCTAACACCATACACAATAATAAACTCAAAATGGATTAAAGACCTCAATGTAAGACTGGACACTATAAAACTCTTAGAGGAAAACATAGGAAGAACACTCTTTGACATAAATCACAGCAAGATCTTTTTTGATCCACCTCCTAGAGTAATGGAGATAAAAAAATATATATACAAATGGGACCTAATGAAACTTCAAAGCTTTTGCACAGCAAAGGAAACCATAAACAAGACGAAAAGACAACCCTCAGAATAGGAGAAAATATTTGCAAACGAATCAATGGACAAAGGATTAATCTCCAAAATATATAAACAGCTCATGCAGCTCAATATTAAAACAACAAACAACCCAATCTAAAAATGGGGAGAAGACCTAAATAGACATTTCTCCAAAGAAGACATACAGATGGCCAAGAAGCACATGAAAAGCTGCTCAACATTACTAATTATTAGAGAAATGCAAATCGAAACTACAATGAGGTTATCACCTCACACCAGTTAGAATGGGCATCATCAGAAAATCTACAAACAACAAATGCTGGAGAGGGTGTGGAGAAAAGGGAACCCTCTTGCACTGTTGGTGGGAATGTAAATTGATAACAGCCACTATGGAGAACAGTATGGAGGTTCCTTAAAAAACTAAAAATAGAATTACCATATGATCCAGCAATCCCACTACTGGGCATATACCCAGAGAAAACCATAATTCAAAAAGACACATGCACCCCAATGTTCACTGTAGCACTATTTACAATAGCCAGGTCATGGAAGCAACATAAATGTCTATCAACAGATGAATGGATAAAGAAGTTGTGGTACATATATACAATGGAATATTACTAAGCCATAAAAAGGAACGAAATTGGGTCATTTGTAGACACGTAGATGGATCTAGAGACTGTCATACAGAGTGAAGTAAGTCAGAAAGAGAAAAACAAATATCGTATATTAACGCATTTATGTGGAACCTAGAAAAATGGTACAGATGAACTGGTTTGCAGGGCAGAAATTGAGACACAGATGTAGAGAACAAACGTATGGACACCAAGGGGGGAAAGCGGCCGGGGGGGTGGGGGTGGTGGTGTGATGAATTGGGCGACTGGGATTGACATGTATACACTGATGTGTATAAAACTGATGACTAATAAGGACCTGCCTATAAAAAATAAAATTCAAAAAAAAAATATACTGCAGATTTTGTGAAGGTAGGCACTCACTTTATTTATTTATTTATTTTTGGCTGCGTTCGGTCTTCGTTGCTGCATGTGAGCTTTCTCTAGTTGCACCGAGCGGGAGCTACTCTTGGTTGCAGTGTGCAGGCTTCTCATTTCAGTGGCTTCTCTTGTTCGGAGCATGGGCTCTAGGCGCGCCGGCTTCAGTAGTTGTGGTGCACGGGCCCAGTATTTGTGGCTTGTGGGCTCTGGAGCACAGGCTCAGTAGTTGTGGCACACGGGCTTAGTTGCTCCACAGCATGTGGGATCTTCCTGGACCAGGGCTCAAACCTGTGTCCCGTGAATTGTCTGGCGGATTCTTAACCATTGTGCCACCAGGGAAGTCCCTAGACACTCACTGTAAAGAACAGCCTGTAAAACTCTTGAGTCCACCCGATTACTTTCTTGTACTCATTGAAGTTATTAAGTACCTGATAAAAAACACCAAGAGGTTGCACTATAAGGAATATTTCACCTAAATATGCAATATTAGACCAATGAACATGGACTGTCGTATTTCTAGCATTATGGAGAGTTCTGGGTTAGGTGCAGGTGCCCCTTCAAGAAAACTTTATATTAATGTTTCAGTCTCAGCAATAAAACAGCACTTCATGTGTTACTTATAAAGGAAGATTTATTACCTTCATATCCTCTTAATAATTTATTTCTTCCTTTCATCAGGTATAATCTCATACCATAGCCCTTTGGCCTTAAAGAGTAATTTAATCTTCTTAGCTCAGAAAACCTTTTCAGCCAATCCTTGACACTGAGTAAAAAGTACATAGTTTCATTAAGAGTATGCTGTACTTGAAGTTCAGCTTCAGTTTATTACGTATCTGCAGGAGCTGTGCGGGTAGAAACCAGATCCTTTGGCTTCCAACTTCCTTGTGAATAGACTTCCTTTAAATAAGAAAGAAGACAAAAAGAGACTGAAGTAGGTCCTCACCAGGGCTTGAGGCTCAGGAAAATGTTGTTAACAGGAGATAGGAGGTAGCCCTTGACGAGATGTAGTTTACACTGATCTTGGGAGATCTCGTATAGTAAGAGAATGTGGATTCACTTCATCCACAAGTTGAATAAGGAGGTCTATTGTTCTACTAACAAAGATTCATCTTTAATTATTTGCAGTTGTATTTTTCCTGAGGAAGAAAATGATAATGTTATCTACCTATTTCTGTATATATTTATTATTTTTATTTAAATTAAGAGTTATGCTACAGAGTTTCTCATGAATAAAAGGAAAATATCTGAAAAACAGTTACATTACAAAGATGAAAACACAAACGAGTATCCTGAATTTTTCATGAAAACTCACCCAGAAGGCACTACGTATTTTGGAATCAGATGGCATGGATGCCTCAGGACACATAAACAATGTAACTGAATCGAAGAAATTTCAGAAGTCTTAGAGCCTTAAAATATTTCACCTTTTGGAAAAGATTTATTGAAGTAAATAAAATAATAAAATTTGGCATAAATTGAAAAATATAATGGGATGGAAGCATGGAACATCTATGATTATTATTATTTTTTAATTTTAGCTTTATTGAGGTATAATTGACAAATAAAATTGTAAGATACTTAAAGTGTACATTGTGGTGATTTGATATAGATATAGATATACACTATGAAAGGATTCCCCTTATCAAGCTAATTAACACACCTGTCACCTCACATATTTATCACTTTTTTTGGTGAAATGATTATTCTTGATTAAAGAATCTGTCAATGGACACTTAGGTGTTTTCCTCACCACCAAGTAAGGTGAAACAGAGAAGCATATGAATATACTATGAGAAGGTCCATTCTAAACAATTTGCAAAAAACTTGAAGTATTTTCTTTATCATTCATTCGTTTCTTCATTCAACCTAGATATATGTATAGAGTGAAAACACTGATTACATATACACATATACACATAGGAGCTAGAGGATACAATGATAAAGAAGTAAGGTTTCTACACTCAAAGAGATTAAGAGGTAGCAGTCAAGACCTGTATAAAACAAGCATCTTTATAAGGCAGAATATTAACAAGAATCTAACATAGACGTTTATGGAAGGAAGAGAAAACTTTTCAAGAAAAACAAAAAAAAAATCTATTAAAACATGGACAGAGGATCTTAAACAGACAGTTTTTCCAAAGAAGACATCCAGATGGCCAAAAGGTACATGAAAAGATGCTCAGCATCACTGATCATGAGGGAAATGAAAACCAAACCATAATGAGATATCACCTCACACCTGTTAGAAGGGCTATTATCAAAAAGACAAGCAATGACCAGTGTTGGTGAGAATGTGAAGAAGAGAGAATCCTTGTGCACTGTTGGTAGGAAAGTTCAGCCAATGTGAAAAATAATACGGAGGTTCCACGAAAAATTAAAAATAGAACTACCATATGGTCCAGCAATTCCACATCTGGGTTTATATCCAAAGGAAATAAAAACAAGATATTGAAGAGATGTCTGAACTCCCATGTTTATTACAGCATTATTCACAATAGCCAAGAAATGGAAACAGTGAAAGTGTTCATCGATGGATGAATGGATAAAGAAGATAGGAGTTACACACACAACTCACACACACACACACACACACACAATGGAATACCATTCAGCCATGGGAAAGGAAATCGACCCTGAGGGCATTATGCTAACTGACATAAGTCAGAAAGAGAAAGAAATATACTGTTTGATCTCAGTTATATTTGGAATCTAAAAAAGTGGATCTCTTAGAAACAAAGTAGAATGCTGGTTACCAGGGGTTTGGTGGGGTTGGGGGGGCAGGTTGAGGAAATGCTGTCTAAGGCTACAAACTGATGACTAATAGATAATATAAGTCCTGGAGATCCAAGGCACAGAATAGTGATTATAGTCAATGGTACTGTATTATAAATTTCGAAGTTGCTAAGAGACTAGGTCTTAACTGTTCTTACCACAGCAAAGAAATGATAATTATGTGACATGAAAGAGGTGTTAGCTAAGGCTAAAGTGGTAATCACACTGTGATGCTGAAATGTATCAAATCAACATGTTGTACACCTTAAACTTACCCAATGTTTAAGTCAATGCATTTCAAGTTTTTAAAAAAAAGGAAGAGAGAAACTTCAAGGGCAAGCATCACTGAAAAGTTACCCTATGAAAAGTGCTTTGAAGGAAGCATAGGACTTTGAAAGGTAGATGTTTTGAAGGAGGGTATTCCAGGCAGGAGTAAAAATAGCACAAACAAAACCAGGGACACAGAAATATACAGGATATGTTCAAAGAACATGAGTAACAGGCTGTAGATTTAAAGTACATTCAGATAAATAATACAAAATGAGGTAGAAAGGTGAATTTCAGTCAGATTTTAAGAAGATTAAAGATAGCTTAAAAATAGCTTGTTCTCTACAGGAAATCCACAGAAATTTTAAGTTACACTTAAAGAAGAGAATGGCTAAATGCAGGGACATGATTTAGGAAATTTGGCCACAGTCCAAGTAAAGGAAAATGAGAACTAAATCTAACAAAACACACTGAGAACGGAAGAGAGGAAAGGTTAAAAGGAAGTCACCAAAAAAAAAAAAAAAAAAAAAACCCAAATCCACAAAGAATTTTTTCCTTCCAGTTTATAATTGACATATAGCAAGTATAAGTTTGAGGTGTACAGCATAAAGATTTGACTTGCATACATCATGAAGTGATGACCACAATAAGTTTATATAATGTCCATCATTAAATAATGTCCATCATCTCATATAGATACAAAATTAAAGAAATAGAAAAAAATTTTTTGTGATGAGAACTCTTAGAATTTCCTCTATTAACAACTTCCATGTATAATGTACAACAGTGTTAATTATATTTATCATGTGGGACATCACTTCGCTAGTACTTACTAATCTTATAACTGAAAATTTGTACCTTTGACTGCCTTCCTCACCATTTCCTCTTCTTCCACTCCCCTCACCTCTGGTAACCACAGATCTGATCTTTTTTTTTTTTCTATGAGTTTGTTTGTTTGAGAAATCAAAGAATGTGAAAACCAGAGTTAGATGAAAAGGAAAGAGCAGCATCAAGGATTACTCTTAGGTTTCAGGTAGTGATTACTTAGAGAATGACTGTACTATGAATAGAAACTGAAAAGAAAGAAGAAGAAACTAACTTGGAGTAAAGGACCATAAAAATGATAAAATCTGTTTTGGTTATGCTGATCGTTTCAGAATATTTAAGTAAAAATAATAAACAAGTATGTGGATATATTATTTTGAAGCATGAGACAGGTCTCTGGGATCCTGAAGAAATAAGATCTGTTCACCTAGTGGCAGACACCAGTAGTATGCAGCAAGGAGATAAGACAGACTCTTGGAGATGGGTGCTCTTGGGCACTAACTGGGGATAATGGCTGTTAGAGCACATATTAAAATATTTACATCATGGTAGCTTGGAAATTTAGTAAGTTGAATATCATTTACTCAGTAAATAATAGTTTTTATTTTCTCTATAGAAGCAGTTAGTGGATGGTCAGAGAGTTAAAAATATGATGTGGAAGCAAGAGTGAGTGAACTTCAAGAAACAGAGATGGTTACCATGGTCGAAGAGTAAAGAGAAGTCAATGAAAGTGAAGACCGGGAAAGGTTCACAGATTTATTATTAAGCATTTATAGTGAAAGTTAACCGACAAGAAGTGAGAGGACGATGGGATCGTGGGGAAAGCACTAGAGCTACTCTTTCAAGAGGTTTGGTCTCAGGAGGACAAGGCACAGTGATACTTCGAAAGACTGTCAGTGCGAGGAAACGCTTTTCCATAAGGAAAAATTTAAGCCCATTAGTAGGGAGAGCAAACGTTAAGAAGAAAGGGAAAAACGTAGAAAATGGTGATTTAATAGAATGAGTTTTCAAGAAAGGAAGAAAAGGTTAATGTCAAAGTCCAGATAGACAATTTAGCACTAAAAGTTGAAGGAATTATGGATGTTTTCTTCTTTTCTCTGAGACATGAATGAAGAATAAGATGCTAGTTATAGATGTGAGCAGGAGTGAGAGGGAAGTGGGACTGAACAAAAGGGATTTATAGTGTAATTAGCACTGTTTACCTACTTTCTCCAGAAATGCTGACATAGTCAGAAAGCAGTGGAGGTAGACCATAAGGACTACACAGATTTGGGGTTTATTAGAAAACAGGTAGCAGAAGTCAAACAAGTGAGAGCTTTTACAGTATTAATGAGACCATTAAAGAGGCTCCATTATGGATCTCACAGTCTAAGTTAAGGAGAAAAATGAAGTCAAAAAAGAGGTTGACAAACCAGAAGTATAAAGATGATTCAAGGAATTAGACCTCACAGTGAGAACAAAGTTCAAGTTAGTTGCTAATGAAGGCAAAGAAAGAGTGGAAAGTAAGATAGTTCTGTCAGAGAAGGAAATTTCAAAGTTCAAAATCCATAATATTGATCAAGACTCAGAGTGAGCAAAAGAGTAAGCTCTTCTTGACCCAGAATCTGTGAGGCATGAGATATCTGATTAAGTAAATACACTGACTTAGAATTAGCATTACAGATGTAAAAATATCTATGTAACATATTCCTACAAATAATTAAATACATGGGATTTTGCCAGATGAACTATTATTTTATTCCCAACAGTCATGGAAATATCTGAAATGTTAGACATCCGAGTTCCAAGTCAGTATTAGTGATAAGTTTAAGTAATACGAAGTAGTGTACATCTATTTATATGCCTATCTTTCCTTATCTAATTATCTACCTATATATGTATACTTTTAAAAAATCTGTGTCTATATCTTTAAAATATTCTGGGTAGATTGCATAGACCTAGGTGTGTAAAAGCTGTTCTTACAAGTTGCCATCTTCCTTAACAGGTATATTAGACTTTGCTAGGAAACTGAAAAGAAGGATGGTGAGTTGATTCTATATTCACTCAGTGATATGTATCATATAAATTTAATGCAAAGCAAAATGTACTTTAGTCAGTCATTGGAAAACCAAGAGGCAGAAAGGTCTTGGAGGACAACGTTAATTGGGTCTTGGAGGACAACATTAATACAATAGGGAAAAAAAAAAGACAATAGGATAATCAAGGGCCATAGTAGGTTTTCTTTCCCTGGGGAAGGCTGAACTAGACATGGATAAAGTTAGTTAAATGCAAAGCTCAGACCCCTCTCTTTTCTTATTTTTCAACTATTTACTGTGGTATTTTCTACATTATATTTTTGATACGCAAAGGGATATAGAGCATGGGTAGTCAATTTTCACAAAGTAAATAATACATATAATTCAAACTTTACTGAATAAATAAGTTCAATCTTTAATGAGTCACAAGAACTTCCGTGATGAGGGTTGAAGATAGACTGCTTCTCAGAGAAATTAAAGCTAGTCTATCTTAATTCATGCCAATCAATCTATATTGTGGAATTCAATTTAACACTTAGCACCAGGCATTTATAAGAAAAAAAAAATAGAGGCATACTTGTTAACTGTGTCAGACAAGGAAGGAAGTGGCATAAACTATTTTGTCATCTATATTTCAGTGGTTTGCACTGGATGAGGTGCCAAAAGGCTTGACATTAGTTGTTCTACTGGACCACAACTTGGGTAAATTACTTGAAGACCCTCCAAGCTAAAGTCTTTTGTGTTAAGGAAAGGTAGCAGTAGGGTTTGTTTTTTAGGAGTCCATTTGGTTAAGGGAAACTAAATTCCAGTGAGCACGAGAGCCAAAAATATAAGAGAAATGTTTCCCTCTCCTGGAACAGTTCAGAGAGGGGCAGTTCAGGGCTGGTAGGTGGCTCTGCCATCCTCAATCAGCACCAAGTTCAAACCAGAAGAAGCGGAGGAGAGAGTCCTGGGCAAATATCTTTAAAGAGACAACAAAATGACTTGGAAGTAGCAAATACCACTTTCATTAATATCTCACTAGCTTAAAATTAGTCCCTGGCCACAACTAAGGAAGGAAGAAAGCATGTGTAATACAGTCTTTAATAAAGTATCCATGGACAAAATAAAGACAGAGAGGGTGGACGGTGGGGACAGTTGTTTTCTCTACCACTTCTCTCAGTCGGCAGAGATGTGTGCTAATTTCAGCAGCTCCACTTTATAGCTACACCTTGGATGTTCTCTGTTTTTGTTTTTTAGTGTTTTTCCCACTTCCTCATCCTTATTCTTTGTAGCCAGACGTGCTTTTGAGTCATTTATTTCTGTTCAAGTTGTTATACCTGTCTTAGTCTACTTAGGCATGACTATACAGAGAGAATCATAGAGCCATATAAGATTTCTATACTGTTTACAATTACAAGACATTTTCCCATCTTTTTCTCTACTCAAGAATATCTTGTGAGCAAAGCAGGGCAGGTATTATTATTTCTATGTTTTCAGATCATCCCTAGATCAGAAATTTTTCATGGCAGACATTCAGTTTTCAAACATGCGTTGAAAGGCCACTGTGTCAGCTGTGGGGCATGGGGATGGGAAGCTAAAACAAGTTATTTGTCTACCAGGGGCTTCCAAAGTAACACAGAAAAAAGAAACATAATTCATTGCTGTGATACTATGGTAACTATGATACCGGTAGAAGATACAGTGAGTAATGGAAGGTAGAAATGGTTTCAGTACTCAACGGTGAACAAGCACTCAGGTTATCTGCATTTGATTCCAGTGCTGCTTTCATGAGAAAATGAGATTCTGGTTATAAATGCTATTGGAATTCAGGAAAGGAGAGAACACCAGGGTATGCTAGAACTCAGAGTAAGTGGGGTTTCATTTTGGCTTTAGAGACTAGGTTAATGGCTGGCTGGGTACAGGGAAGAAGAGGGACCATTCTGAAGAACGTGATTATATTTGTAAAGCATGGACTTGGCAAGAAGCAGAGCGTTTGGGGATGGAAAGGAGTTACCAGACTGACAGAGGCAGAGCATGTGAACTGGGAAAAAGGAAGAAGTAAAGCTTCACTCAGAGAATGGCACAAAATTGTAAGTGACCTTTAATGCCAGATAGGAGAATTTCCTCTTCATGCAGAAGGCAAGAGGGTGTAGGAGTTTCCTGAGCAGATGAGTGACATAACAATAGCGGTATTTTAGGAAGATTATTATAGTGGAAGGATGGATAAGAGAAGGAGTGAGTATGAGCAGGCTTAGCAAATGAAAGTCTCGGTTTCAGTCTTAGTGGCCAGAATTGAGAAGAAAGGGTAAATCCGAGAGACATTTTGAAGAAAAAAATGGCTGAACGCAGTGACAGACTGCCTCTCGGGAATTTCAAAATGAAGAGTGTCAAAAATTACTTTTCTCTTTGTACTCATTATACTTTTCATCTCATTGTACTTTCCATTAATTCTTTATGACCTGCCATTTAAGCAACAAGTAAGAATAATTTAAACTTAGGAAGAAATGTGACTATCATTTTCTGAAAAGTACAATGAAATGAAAGATGTTAAAAGTACACTGCATGTAGTAAGTGCTCAATAAATGTTCATGAAGCAATTAAATTTCAAAATTACCAAATATATAAAGTAAACCTCTCTTTAGGAACTTGCTTTTGGATCTAGCGTTGTCACACTTGAGCTAAGTGAAGCATGAAGTCTAGAACAAAAAAAAAATGAAGATTTTAAAGTGTTTTAAGCAGTGAAATGTCACCAGAAACTGCTTCACAAATGTAAGAAAAGAAATTGACACAATCAACTTGAAAAGTCATATACTGAAATATAAATGACAAGTACCCCATCTAATTTTTATAACAGAGGTAAAATACTGGATTGACAAAATTATCTACGTATAGATTGGTAGCACTAGAGTTCATTTAGAAAAGAAACCATATCTCAAATGAAACAATATCTGTTTAGTGACAAGAAAATGGAAATGAAATATTATCTTTGTAAATGTTCTATATATGATAGTAGCTGAATTATTATTATGAACAAAAGGTAAGTGAGAAGAAAGACACCCTTAGGTCATTTCATGGGATTAAAACTTTGAATGACAAAGAAATTAATTACAAATACAAAATTCCAATATGTTTAAATCCAGATTATTTCCACAAAATATATAGGCAAGTTTGTTGGAAAATGGCTTCAATTAGCATAATGAGGTGTGAAATAATAAAATCATTGCTTGATTGTTAAATATACCATTTTGCTTATTCAGGACAATATATATCTCAGTAAAATTTGATATTTATAAGTTTATAAAGGTATTTATGGACAACTACAGAAAAATAAGAGAAGCCAAACCAATCAATAATATACAAATATACTAATTTCATAAGTAAGACTATTGCCACAATCTCCACAAAAATTTCTTAGCAAAATATTTCATTTATATTACACATTCAATTAAAATGTTGAAATAATTTTGAAACATACAAAATTGCTATGAAATGCATCTCTAGTAAGCTAGATGATTTGGAAAATTTCAATTATATTATTCATATGTATTCTGAAATAAGCTATAGAAAAATATCTCCAAAGTATGTATATACCTATGAACTCATTAATTTTCTTCATTTACATGTTCTGTTCAGTATGATTTTGTTGAGTCACCCTGGTATTTGTTGATGAATGCAATAAGTTACTCCCTTCCAAAACTTTTTAATGAAATTTATAGTTGGAATTAATCTGATTTCATATTCTTACAAAAGTGTTTTGTTCATATCTCTTTTAGAAGACTTACGTAGACATTCTGCTATGAATTAGTCTTCCCTGGAATTTATGAGAAACTCATTCAGTCCTTGTTGAATAAGTATATTAAATTTTGAATCCTCTTTCCTCTTTTCCTGGCACCCTGAATATAGAAAGTGCTCAGCAAATAAATTTGAGTCTCTTCATATTTTGGCAGCTCTCTCACCAATATTAAATAGCATGCCTATAATTAGATACATAATTTAGATTTTAAATTTCTTTTTTACACATATTAAAATATTTTAAATGCCAAAATAGATTTGAACCACCATCAAATTGTCTTGGTTTTACTAAACATAAAATATAGATATTAAGTCTAAAATAAAAATATTTTATCTGGAACAATAGTTATTAAATGACATTTTAAAAAGTTTAATGTCATGTTTTCCCTAATGTTAAATTTAAAAATTCATTGAAGCTATTCTTTTATTATTTTCTTGGATGAATATTTGACATAATGAACTCAAAACACAAATCCATGTTTATTTTCATGTCCTTCTTTGGTTTTACTTTAGTATTCAGGTTCTTTGTTTATAATTTAAAATATTTTCCTTAAATAAAAATGTGTATGCAAATCATTTTAAGGTTGAAACTAGATGTAGCTTCCAGTGGTCATTGACACTACTCCCTCATTTTAAAATAAGCTAAAGGATATTTGAATACTGTGTCTTTATCAAGAATATTTATCAGTTGGTTAATGTCAAAACCAGTGCTTAATTATTTCCAGTCCCCCTTTTTTTCCCATTAAAAACTTAAGCACTGAATTATGGTCCTGAATATATTTATTGATATATTGTGTATAAAGAGATAATTGAACTTTTAATTTGTCTTCTAAAAAAAGATTTGTTCAATACAATAAAAACACACAAAAGTCAGTTGCCCTGAGTGCATTCCCTTAAGAAGGATATATTTAAAATGACTTCAGGTGCTTCATTAATTCATTCAGTTTCCTACATTGTCTTTTAAGTTCATAAAGAAGTGATGTCTGCCTTTTGGTTTTAAGATACAGTCTTTTCTCATTCTGGTTTCCTCATTTCTATTTTCCCACTCCAGTAAATATATGAAACCTAGTAAGGACCAAAAGAGAAAATGCTGATGTTGAAATAATATTTCAGGAGCCCTAAGCGTGAATTCCAGAGACATATAATTTTATTTTATTATTATTATTATTATTTAACATCTTTATTGGAGTATAATTGTTTTACGATGGTGTGTTAGTTTCTGCTGTATAACAAAGTGAATCAGCTTTACGTATACATATATCCCCATATCCCCTCCCTCTTGCATCTCCCTCCCTTCCACCCTCCCTATCCCACCCCTCTAGGTGGTCACAAAGCACAGAGCTGATCTCCCTGTGCTATGCGGCTGCTTCCCACTAGCTATCTATTTTACATTTGGTAGTGTATATATGTCAATGCTACTTTCTCACTTTGTCCCAGCTTACCCTTCCCCCTTCCCTGTGTCCTCAAGTCCACTCTCTACGTCTGCGTCTTATTCCAAGAGTCTGTCATACAGAGTGAAGTAAGTCAGAAAGAGGAAAACAAATACCGTCTGCTAACACATACATATAGAATCTAAAAAAAAAATTGGTTCTGATGAACCTAGGGGCAGGACAGGAATAAATCAGATAAATAAATCAAATCCATAGTAAACATAATTTTAGATACAGTATGCATGCCAATTAACTGTTGAGCTTTTCTTTCTTTTCAATTGATCAGTAATAAAACTCTACCAGAGACACAGCTCGCAAGCTAGTTTAGTAAAATTTCTTAATATTTGAAATATTTATAGAACTTAGTTTATGGTCATGTTCACCTTTAATCCTTATTATACTTATATCAGAATTGCCTTATTATATATCACACATGGAAAACTTAATTCTCAGAGGAGTTAAATCATCTACTCCAAGTGGCAAAATTGGTATGCGTCTTAGTTGGAATTTAAACCCAAGTTTTCTGTATAAAAACATTGGATAGTTAGCAGTACTTTCTGCCAAGTCACCTGTTACAGGTAATTACAATTTGCAACTTTCCTAAAGATTCTTCTCAAGGAGAAACATTTAAGTTTCTAGATGAATAAGAGGTTACATCTTAATAACCTTCAAAACATATCACTACTCCCTTAAAATAAGCCTGCAATTGTCAGGCTCCTGTTGGTTAATTTCCTTTGCTGGGAAGACTTGATCCCATTTTCATTGCTTTCCTGCTGGCAAGAACCTGCTCATGTCAAATCATATATATTAGAGCACTTTTGATTTTCTCTATAATTCATCTATTTTGTTTTTTAAGGTAGCAGTATGTGCCCATGTTAAAACTGTAACCTTCAGAATAGGAAAGAGATTTAAGAACAACACAAGAAGACTCTTTTTTCCCCCTATAATTAGAATGGTCAAACAGTGGAATAGGTTTTCTCTTAAAGAAGTATATATCACTGTGCTGAAGCTGGTGCTGTATGACCATGTGTAATAGTCATGAGAAGAAATATGCAGCAGTTGAGAGGTGGGTCTAGATTAGTGCTTCTCAAGATTTTCTTATCCAAAGAATCATCTAGTGAATTTATTAAAAGGTGTTTTTTTTTTTTTTTTCCTTTGCTCCTGGCTATCTGTATATTAGCTAGATCCTTAGGTGATTTTTATAATCTGGCATTTTTGGAAACACTGCCCTAGAGAGTCACTAACAAAATTTTTAGTTCAGAGAAAGTGGTTGCTTTAGGGCTAGGAATGTGTCTAGTGAGGGCTTTAAGTTGTGCTTAAGCCGTGGATCCGAGCTTGAGGGTTGAAAATGGTTAATGGAGTGCATAGGATCTACAGTGTGAAAACAAGAAAGGAAGGAAAAGAGGAGAGAAAGAAAGAGAAGGGGTCAGTGAGGGATGGAGGGAAGGAGAGAGGAAGGGAGGAAGGAAAAGCTGGACTCAAATGGAAGAGGGATATTTAATACTTATTGAATGTATGTACTAAATTTCAGAGGTATTGAAGGCAGAGTGAAAAAGAAATTAAATATGATTCAAATCCATAGTAAACAAATTGGATCCCTGGGCAATTTTTTTCTTGTCCTCTGATGTCAGAAAGTGTTTGTGTAGTGGGAAAAGAAGACAGAACATTTGATTTCTACAAATCTAGAAAATTCAAGAAATGCTTGATAGGAGGTGTACAGGAAACCAATTACGAAATACCCAAATCTTTACAATATCTTGCTGTTTTGTTTTTTTTTTTTTAATTAAAGATCTGTTGAGATACACATATACTTCTATTTTGTCATAACATTGTTTCAGTAAACTTATTATTCAAATAATTTAAATTATCAAATAATAATTTCTATTTTCAGAGAGGCTAAACAGACTTTAAAGATGACCATATGTTCCAAGACTGACATGATTCTCAATCCAAAAGTATAAATAGCTTTTCTGAGTAGCTCTTAGAATGTCAGCCATATAAAACAATCAAGACACTTGTCTCTTTATATACAGTAAAATATACTTAGATAACATTTCTGCAAGACAAAAAGTTGAAGTTTTTTAATTCAACTTTATTGTTTACGAATAATACATCACAATACAATTTGTATAGTGTAACCAATACCAACTTTATAGTGAATTTCTCTCCTGAGATGATTCAATTTCAGGGAGAGATCAGTTACCCATATACATGTATTTTCTACATGATGCAATTTGCTGTGCTTAAATATGAAAGTATTATAATGATTCATTTTGTTTAATGAACTCAAAATACGGCTAAATATATTATTGAGCATAATTATAAGACTTAGTTTTCAGGCTTTGTATGAGATGTTTTTAGATTAATATAATTTTATTATACATATTTTATTATACAGTTTGACAGTGTGTATGCTTAGGATATATAGCACTCATAGGCAAATAACAAAAGAAATTTCCTAAAACAAAGCATCTTATTTAATGTTTTATCACTTATAAAATACTTCAATAGTTTTCCACAGGAAAATTCTTATTCTGGGTTTCTAGTATTTGTGAAGTTTAAAAGTCTTCCGAATCTCCTGGAAAGGTAGATAATAATGTTGGCTTAAGACAGTATCTGGAATCTTCTCAGATTCAAGTAGAAATGCTACAGGATTCACAATGAACTCCTTTTTTGTTAAGTCCTCAGATTCAGTCTTACCATGGTAAAGCAAAGAGTTTCTAGAGATTTCTCTTGGTGAAATCTGAGCTTTGACCACATTTCTAAGTCACTGATGTATCTCAACCCATATATATCTTTGGAGGAAATGCCAAAGACAACCTTTTGCATGGTTTCTTTCTTTCATTTACATACTAAAAAAATCATTGAGCAGCTATTATATAGGTTTTTTTTTTCATTTTTTTTGTGTGTGCAAAATACTAGGAATAAAAAAATGATATGACATGATTACTATCCTTCAGGAGCTCAGAGTGTCCTGCAGAAAGACATACATTAAAAAAAAAAAAAAAATTCTAAAAAGAAGTAACTCCTTTTTTGATACTAGAGATACAAATGAGGTAATATTTACATTAAAACTTAAAATTACAATAGATCCAAGCCCCTCAATCCTTTTCCCGCTTCGGGTTTTGCCCTCTGTAAATAGCTCTAAAGCAATCTAGAGATTTTTACGGTGGAGCTGGGCACCTTCAAATGTCACAGCTGTCAGGCCAGGCCTCTATTATGTAGGGTTGGAGGTTGGGGAGCATATCAAAGGGAGGTGAATGGTGTCAACCTTACTTTTATTCTGTTCCTAGAAAACAGTTTGCTACCAGAGTGTTAAAACTTCCCAGGTCCTGCTTACTTGGTTCACAGACACGCAGGTTCCCTTGGCACACCTCACCAGCACGTGCACATGCTTGTCACAGGCTGTGTCCAGGCCAGCGAGCCCCTCTGCCCCAGGTGCAGGGCTGGCTCAGGGGCCCGGATTTGTTCAGTTCACCCTGTGTGGTGACTAATCTTTCATGGGCCTTCTTTCATTAAATAACCCCATAGAGATGAATTTGGAGTATATTCTCTAATCCATGATAAAGAAAGGCAATGGGAAAAAGTATAAAATAGCTGAATTTCCCTTCAGTCTTTTTCTTCCATCCCTTTGTACCAAAACCATTTCTGTTCTCACATTGCCCTTTAAAATGCTAGTTACACCATTTCTTTATTTTTATAGAGCACTTTGCAGTTTATGAAGCTAATCCATATGTTCTTTCCTGAGTAAGAAACTAACACTTTGGTGTGAATTAGTTTAAGGCTTTATCCTCACTAGGTGCAGGGTGCAGATTAGTCAAAATGATGAATATTTTATGACAGTAACAATAGTTAATTTTTAAAAGCATTTACTGTTGACCAGGTAGAGTCATAAGTAGGTTACATGTATTGTTTCATGTAATCTTTAACACTAAGGAGTAACTATCATCATTCTCTTTTACAGATGGGAAAATGAGGCAAACAGAGAGTAAACTGTGAGTGTAGGAGCAGAGCCCAAGCATTAATGCCAGGGCCTGTATACTGATCTCTGGACTACATTGCCTTCCTAGGTAAATTTTCAGGCATCCAGTATTTGTGTGAGGGCAATGGTATTGTGCAGAGGAATGATCAGGCCCCAAAACATACCATGTGGGTGACTGCTTAATTCTAACACTAATCCTATGGGTGACATTCATCTCTATAATAGATTAAGGGAATAGGGCTGACTTACTGAGAGGTGTTCATTGAAATCTACCTAAAACCAACAAGAGACAGAGAACATAATATCTTACAGTCACTTCAAGGTAAATTAACCAGCTAATAAAAACATGTAGTCATTAAGATCAATTATTTCAACAAAGATTAGAAACTGGTAAAGGGCATAAAATACAGATTTGATATCTGAAAGCATCAGATTATAAAGTTTTCCTCCTACAAAATGACGTAGATATTAGCAAAGTCTACTAGGTAGGAAAGAGTTTTCTATTGTTAGCCTCATAGCTTATTCTAATACAATTAGATCCTCAATAATAGTTAAAGAAGGAACTAACTTCTCAGACACAGGCAGCTGCAAACTAGCTAATTGGGTTCTGGGTCAGTGGGTCTTTTTCTGCATGTTTACTGTATATAATAGTGTTTTCTCTTGAGGAAAATGCATTGCAACACCTCACTGATTTATTGTCTTTCTACATGTTGTTAGTTCAAGGTCTTTGGCATTCAGTGAGGAAATTATGGCACATCAGGGTACACAGAATATTCTACTTTCCAGAGAAAGATCAGGAGAAAAAGAAAAGAGAGAATATAAATATAAAACCTTTAAATCAAGACTAAATCCCAAAGTTATTCCTTGGTTTGTATGGCCATCAGTCAATACTAATCAATCGCAATTAGTCAGAAGAGAACTAAACCTTAGAGCTGCTGAACAGATGGGAAAAAAAGAAAAGAAATGAAGCCACCTTCCATGATCAGACAAACAAAACCACATGACCGTTTTCTTCTCACTGATTTTCCTCTTCATTAAGATGTGTTCATTTACTTTCTTTTATTTTGAAGATTCTGGTTAGAATCTTGAAACTAGAATTGTCTTCCATGCAGTATTCTGCTCATTATTCTTCTCATACTGAGGTGAATTCCAGACTGGCTTGGGGAAGTAATTGTTTTGCTTTAATTGTCCATCTCCAAATGCAAATAACCCATAGACCTCTTTTTAGCTCATTCTAGTATTTCATATCCCAAGTACTTCAGCAAATATTTACTCTGATGACAGTATGGAGTATGAAATAAGTTTAACACATAATTCTTGCCTTCTCATTTGTTAAAATCAGGAGAACTGAAGCCAATACACAAGATCAATAGCAAACTTCATTAGGGTGTGAGTAGTCAAGAGAGTTCAGCCAAGAGGTAGAGCTTGACTGTATTTATGAGACAGATAAAATTTAGATAGAGGAAAAAAAACACAGATATTCCAGTTAAGAGAATAGACGAACACTAAAGCAGACTTGTGGAGGCTGGAATGTGCACTATGTGTTTGTGGGAACAAGTAGGACCTTATCAATCAATCAGCATATTGTAGTTATGCTGAGAGAGGTTTCATTCCATTCCATTCATAAATGGAAAGTGTACACACTATATATATAATATACACATTTTATATATATTTTAGGTATATTTTATATATTATATATAATATATATTTTATATTAAATATGTATTATATATATATATATATATACACACATATAATCTTTTAAATAAGCTTCGAGCTCCTTAAGCATAAAGAGTATATGTCTTGTGTCTAATAGATGCCCAGTAAAAATGGTTGGATAGATGAATGATTACACATCCACACACAGTTTGAAAAGCCAGATAAGACTAATATGTTGAGGCCCATGGCAGGCAAAAAACCTGAAATTTTATCTTAAAACCATAGAAAACAATTGAAAGTTCATCTTAAAGTCCAACTGTAATCTCCCTACTTTATTTTGCATCAATTTAAACATGATCATAATCATTCATCTATTTAACCAATATAATTAAGGAGCTTAGAGCCTAATAAAAAGAAATACATATAGAAATGTATTTATAACATGGACAATAAGAGTAATGCTAAAGATATCCATAGGTAGAAAAATGGTGCTGCACTGAATTTAATCGGTACTGGGTGTGGTAAGGGATGAAGTGTCAGGAGTATTATTTAGCCAGATGAAAGAGACAGAAGGCACAGAAGTTACAGAGGCAAGACTTGGTGTCTACGAAACTAGAAGGAGTTTGGTATCTTTATGTTGAACATAAAGTAGATAGGAAGAGGAATGAGATTCGGCTATAGAAGTAAACACAACCCAGATCATGGAAGCCTTTATACACCAGTTAAGAGATTAACTTCTTGTGGTCTGTGGACAGTCACCGAGAGGTTTCAAGAGGGGAGAATCATGGCAATTTGAGTTGTAGAGAAATAACTCTCAAGGCTAGTAAAAGAGAGAGTAGAGAGGGACACGACTGGAAAGGGAACATGTAGCAGGAATAAGTACTATCTCCACTAAGGCCATGATCTCTGTACAGCCACCACACACACACTGACTTGACTGCCATCTTTTCCCAGTACACTCTTCTCCCATATTTTCTCGGCTAACTCTTATACATTCTTTAAGTCTTTGCTCAAATACTACTTTATCAATGAGGCTTGCCCTGATAGCCCATTTAAAGTTTTAATCCCCTCACCTCCACATTTCTGATCCTCATTATCCTATTCTATTTATGTTAGTCTGTAGCACATACCAGCTTCTGGTAACTAATTTATTATACTTATTGTTATTTTCTGTCTCCTCCAACTATGTCAGCACCAGAAAGGTAGGGATTTTTTTTTTTATGTTTTGTTGTTCAAAATAAACTCAACTTTAGAAGAATGACTAGCATATGGTAAACACTCGAAAGGCTGGAGTTAGGAAATACTGAGAACTGATGAATTATTGGTAATGGAAGGATGAGCCCAGAACCCCTTCATTTTCTAACATAGGTGACCAGGTAGGTTGTAATTTTACTAATAAAGAGACTGTTGGAAAAGGAACAGATTTAGAAAGAAGATGGTGAGTTCTGGTTTGAATATGTTGAATTTGAGATGCCTGTGGGATGTGCTGGTGAGATGTCCATCTGGAAGCTCAGAGGAGCAGCCTGGGCTAGTAAACGAAGGTTAGGAATCTTCTGCACATAAGTGATTGTGAAGACAGTAGCATGGATGAGATTAGCCTTGGAGGATAGTGCACAAGGGGAGCTGTGGACCAAGGACCAGACTTTAATAAATATCACAAATAATAAAAGATTTATAGTATCATAAGTAGATGGGGAAGTATTATCTTTCTATGAGAAGATTTAAGGAGTAACTGGAGGTGGTGAGACGATGTGGGGCAATCCCAAGAGGGGAGGCAGTTGATTCATTATCACAGTACCACAGAATGCCCTAGAGCTTAAATTAGTGCATAACCAATTATCCTGACAGATCAAAAAAGATTTCCCCAACCGTACCCACATGGGCTGTGCTTAGAATGAGCTTGGTAGTTTCCCCTATGTTTTTCCAAGGCAAACTTGCAAACCCTGAGATTCTTTATATTTGTCAGAAAGAATGAGACCCAAATTCCTAGATTGCATTTATCACTAAATTCTTTTGATTCTCAGCTAATTGATATTCAATTGGTGTATATCCCTAAAACTACTGGCACTCTGGGACCATGTAGCAGTGTTCTGGAACATTATAACCAAAGCTCCGTTGTCTTTAGAAATGGCTGGATTAATTTTATGAGGCTGAAAAGGTTACCTAGGGTTTAAGATAAAAAAGGAAAGTGTATTTTTTAGTTTTACAAAAGATTTAAAAAATAATTTATACTTTAGACCGAGTATTATCTTGTGATTTATATATGCATATATATATTTGTATGTAGCATGAATATTTCCTGAAAATCAAAAAGCATTATGAAGTCATTTGATTCTTTTTGTTTTCTTCTGCATTCTTCTCCATTTTCAAAGGATTATTATGACATTCCACTAGATATGGTTTTGACAGGGTGAGTTACTGGATTCCCAAAACAATAGCTATGTGTGAAATATTAGATTTGTCTTATTTCTAAAATAAGGACAGTGACCTCTGTCATCTGGAAGAGTGCCATTTCGAATGATTAAATTCTGGCAGACTGGAGAGAACAGGTGTATTTTAATTAAATTATTTTTCAATTTAATCTGACACAGTGTATAGCAGAGTCTCTACGGCTCTTCGATCTTTTTCATGGAGGTGAGAAATTCTGAAAAAGGTAGGTCTGATACTCAATATTTTCTTATTTAAAAAATGGAAACATACAGAGAGAGTTTAAAGCTAGACCTATTTGTGTATTAAGGGATATGCAAAGGAAGACTTGAATTACTCAGAGCAACTTTTAGATTGAGTAACTACTAATATCCTTGAGAGCCTGTTTTTAAGAGTAGACAACACTGGATGTTTAATAGTAAAGGGATCACATGGTACAGTGCCATCCTGAGAAATTTTATTATCCCCAAACTGGGAAACTGAGTTTGAGACTCTGGGGGTCTCGAGAAGCAGAAAACATTACAGTGTTGGGGACACATGTATATGAATGCTATAAGAGGCTGAAAAGCCACTTGGCTAAAAGTGAAAATTATGATCTATATAAATAAAATTCTCTGTTTAGTCCAGGAATGACCACACCTGGTAAAGTGTTGGGAAAGGTGAAGTAGAACAAAATGCAAGGGGAAGGGAATGAGAGGGTAGGACAGACTCGTTGGGCACCCAGACCAACCACTCACCATGAGTTATTGTCTCATCTAAGAGTCAAAATGAGGCATGAGCTCAATACTGCAGCTTCACAGGGCAGCTGGAACCATGGGCATCGTGAAGACTATGTTGTCACTTTCTCTGACAAGAATCTTCTGTCAAGGCAGCTAGGAGGCTGGGGAAACTTCTTAGTACCCCACTTCCCAAGAGCCTTGGGGGACCTTTTGTCATACATATGAAGGCCCATGTACACTTTCCATCAGTCCATTATTACTGGTAGTAAATACCACTGATCACAAGTAAGATGATTAAACTGCTGAAAGTTGTACATATAAAGATTACAGCTGGGTATTGCTTTAGCTGCAGTTAAATAAGCAATATGCTACACTACTAGATGTAAGGAATGAATAGGTTGGAAGGGGGAAAATAGCAAATTTCCATCAAGCCTCTTTCTGATATGTATTTTCTGAGACCATGTTACAGGAAAATGGATGGTCTCTAAAAGTAGAGATTAAAAGTTAGAAAAGGCAGTGATGGGCAGGTAGTTTAATGGAAGCCTAAGGTCTGCTTGAACAAAGAAAGAAGAAGCAGTTACTCTTTTCTTGCTGAGTCAGTGAAAAGAAAAAGGGAAATCCATGTTACAGAAAAGACTGAAAAAGAATCTCATAAAAATGTTTCTCAAATACCCAACTAGATTGTTGTGTTTTTTAACCTGAGAAGAAGCTGAAATACCAAAGAGAGGTCAGAATTCTGCTGAGACATATTTGAGTGGTTGAGGTTTGGCTTATTGGGGTTGCACAAATTCTTCTGCTTAGGAACTTTTAACTTAAGAATGTTTATAGATAATAACAGTCACTCACCAGAGTATAAGCTTGTCAACTCTGCCTACCATCAGCAAATGCTTTCATGATCACACTGTTATTTTAGTCTCAGCCATTTTGCTGTCTCAGGCCATGGCTTTCAAATTTTTTTACCACGACCTACAGTAAGAGATATATTTTACATCTTGACACATAAATACAGAAATATATAATTTAAGTGAAAGAATCACTAGATAATACCACATGGGAGGTACTTTGATATTTCCTTTTTTGCTGTTCTATTTTATTTAATTTTATTTCTGATTATAATTCACTGATGTTTACTCATGGACAAGTTATAGGTTGTGTGTGATCTGCAGTGTGAAACACACTGTTTTTTTCTTTTTAATTGAAGCAGGTTTGGCTTATAAACTTATTTCTTACAAATAAAACAACATAATGCAAATATATTTTACAGACATTAAAAAATAAGAATATAAAACAGCGATATCGGGCTTCCCTGGTGGCGCAGTGGTTGAGAATCTGCCTGCTAATGCAGGGGACACGGGTTCGAGCCCTGGTCTGGGAAGATCCCACATGCCATGGAGCAACTAGGCCCATGAGCCACAACTACTGAGCCTGCGCGTCTGGAGCCTGTGCTCCGCAACAAGAGAGGCCACGATAGTGAGAGGCCCGCGCTCCGCGATGAAGAGTGGCCCCCGCTTGCCGCAGCTAGAGGAAGCCCTTGCACAGAAACGAAGACCCAACACAGCCAAATAAATAAATAAATAAATAAATAAATAAATAAATAATAATTAAAAAAAAAAAAACAGCGATATCTTTCTGATGAATCTTAATTAAAGATTAAGATGTACCTTTGATCACTTGTACCACGGATCACTTACGTGGGTCCCATTGGACTCATGAACAAGTGGATTTATCAACCACCTGATGGATGACACTGTACATCTAGATTATTAAGGGGAAGTGTCAGTCCAAATGAAGATCTATTATACTGTATTATTTTGGTCTGTTTCTATTCCTCGTTTGTGTATTAATATATAAAATTAAAATTTCAATTACAATTTTCCTTATTTATCCCAATTTTACTTGAGAAGGCAAGTTATATTTGCAAACCAATTCACTTCCGAGTACATTAATATAACCAGAGGTTTACTTAGAAATAAGAGTTAATTCTGGAAGTTACTACAGCTTTATCTCTAATCTCTGAAGCCACTTTTTGTAGAGTGCCTATATCTGAGACATAGAAAAATATTTCCAGATAATTTTTTATGTTTCAATTTTTATTATATTAGATATATTTTTTCCAAGTATGTAAAACATCCTGAGGATGAAATCAAAGCAGTTATTTGCATAAATCTAGAAAATACATTTAGTTAGTAATGGCAACTGAAGAAAAAATTGTGATGGGGTTAAGTTTTTCATAAGTTATTTTTTTCCTTTTCCCTGGGTATAAATAGTCTTAATGGTTTGGTCAAGTTGCTTGAATTTGATTTATGCTGAAATAACAGTTGGGGTCAAAACAAAGCTTAGTTCAAATTCCACAGAGTGGGGAATTCCCTAAGTATAACCAGATTTACAATTCACTCTCACATGCAAAACAACCATTATGGCTTAGAAGAAATAGAAATTACAGGCTAATAAGGATATGGACATGGGGCAATTTACTAAAGAATCCAAGAGTATCTATCATTTCTTTTTAAAACTGATTAAGAATGAATCCAGATATTCCATATATATGTGTTAGCATACAGTATTTGATTTTCTCTTTCTGACTTACTTCACTCTGTATGACAGTCTCTAGGTCCATCCACCTCACTACAAATAACTCAATTTCATTTCTTTTTATGGCTGAGTAATAATGTTCTAAATGAAAGTTTTGATTAAATTATTTCATTCATAAACAATTAAGCATGATTAAAGTGAACCAGAGTTCGGAGAAAGGGAAAAGAATAAATTATTAAAAGAAAGCAACCAATTTTGGATAAAATTGGTTATTAGAGAAAACAAGGATAGGAGATTAGGATGGAATAGGATGGAATGGGATGGAATGGAAAAAAGGAAAATCAGAGCATACCTAACCTCAGTATATAGCTAGAAAGTAAGCCTTGGATGAAACAATTCTACTCTGTGTTCTGGTTTAATTTTACAATTAAAGAAGGATAATTCTATGGAATTTGCATGTTATTCTTGAGACTATTTCAAGATTTTTCTCCAAATGCTTTGTATATTAGCTGATGAAAATCTCATTTTTGAGATATCTATGGTTTAATTAGGTTTCTGAAGTCACTGGTTGTCTCTGTTTTCTTTGCACTTAAAATGATATCCAACTCAAGAGAAGATGGAGTAAGAATCAGCATCTCTAAAAATAACTGCCTTTGCTCAGATCATGTTCCTCAAGCTTTTGGCTTAAGGCCGAAGTCAAATGCTTGACCTACATCAAATCAAATTAAACATTTAATTTTGGGTATATTTGTACATACATTGTCAATGGCAAATTAAAGTTTATGAAATAGAAAACACCCAAAGGTAAATAAAATCAAAGAGAAATTTGTACCTTGACATTTTCAGTGAACTTCAGAAAAATTCAAAAATTTTCGATAGTATATAAAGTTTTGTCTTCAAAAGAAAGAGAAAATTAACAAGAGAATTAGAAGAAGTGAATTAGCTGGATGAATGATGAACAGAGCTGTATGACTACATATTTCTAAGGCTGCATATAAAAATGAAGTTAAAGTAGCTTCCCCCATTACCAACATCCCCCATTAGAGCAGTACATTTGCTATAATTGATGAAACTACATTGACACATCATTATCACCCAAAGTCTATAGTTTACATTAGGGTTCACTCTTGGTGTTGTATGTTCCATGGGTTCGTGCAAATGCATGACATGTATTCATCATTATAGTGTCATACAAAGTATTTTCACTGCTCTAAAAAATCCTCTGTGCTCCACCTATTCATCCTTTCCCACTATAATGGCTGGTAGCTACTGATCTTTTTATTGTCTCCTTAGTTATGCCTTTTCCACAGTGTCCTATAGCTGGAATTGTACAGTATATAGCCTTTTGAAATTGGCTTCTTTCACTTGGTAATGTGCACTTAAGTTTCCTCATGTCTTTTCATGGGTTAATAGCTCATGTCTTTTTAGCACTAAATAATATCCACTTGTCTGGATGTATCACAGTTTATTTATCCATCCTCCTACTGAAGGGCATCTTGGTTGCTTCCCAGTTTTGGCAATTATGAATAAAGCTGTTTTAAACATCCATGTGCAGGTGTTTAGTGGAAACAAGTCTTCAACTCCTTTGGATAAATACCAAGAAGCATGATTACTGGCCCATATAATAAAAGCATAGTTAGTTTCTTAAGAAATCGCCAAACTGTCTTCCAAAGTGGCTGTACCATTTCACATTCCCCCCAGCAAAGAATGAGAGTTCCTGTTGCTCCACATCCTCATCAGCATTGGTGTTGTCAGTATTCTGGACTTTGGGTCGTTTCATAGGTGTGTAGTGGTATATCATTGTTACTTTAATTTGCATTTCCCGGATGACACATGATGTGGAGTGTCGTTTCATATGCTTATTTGTCACCATCTATATATCTTCTTTGGTGAGGTGTCTGTTAAGGTCTTTGGTTCATTTTTTCATTGGGTTGTTTGTTTTCTTCTTGTTGAGTTTTAAGAGTTCTTTGCATATTTTGGATAACAGTCCTTTATCAGATGTGTCTCGCAAATATTTTCTCCTAGTCTGTGGTTTGTCTTCTAATTCTCTTGACATTGTCTTTTTCAGTGCAGAAGTTTTAAATTTTCATGAGGTAGTTTATCAATTATTTCCTTCACGGATTGTAGCTGTAGTTGTAGGATTTGGAGTTGTATCTGAAAAGTCATCACCATACTTAAGTCATGTAGGTTTATCCTATGTTATTTTCTAGGAGTTTTATGGTTTTGCATTTTACATTTATGTCTGCGATCCACTTTGAGTTAATTTTCGTAAAGTGTGTAAGGTCTGTTTCTAGATTTATTTATGTATTTATTTTTGTATGTAGATGTTCAGTTGTTCCCCACTTAGAATTTTGAAGCCTTCAAATACAGAATGTTTAGCAAGAACTTTAATATATTTGAATGCTTCTGTCGCTATTTTATGCTGGATTTTTTTCATAGTGACTAAATTTGTCAGAAGGTCACTAACTGTTTCATAAATGGAAAGCAGAGCTTCCAAAAGTTCATTGATGAGCTTGACACACATTTTGTCTCATTTTCAAAGAAATGAATAAAGGCTACAAGAAGCATCTTACTTTTTTCTGTAAAAAGCAGAATAAGCTATCATCTTTTCTCTTGTTACTTAATATATTAAATGTCTTTCTAATGGCACTGGAAAAGATATGATTTAGTCACTGAGTTTCAAATGATGTTTTGTCCAGTTAAAATCATTTAAATACGAATGCTATATGTATTCTATCAAAGTGCATGCCTACAAAAAGTAAAGCCAAATTATTTTCACTAACATTTTCAAATGAAGAGAAAATCCTGACTGTATAATTCACCCCAGATTCTAATTTTGTACCCTGAAGTACATCATAATTTCTTACTTATTATTACTATATGTAGTTGTGTTAAACCATTTCTAAGCATTAGATTTATTTTTAACGTTAGAGAAAGCAATACATGTGATTTATGAAAACATTTTCCATGTATTATTAAATATAGCGGTTGTAAAACTTGGTGTGTCACTTCCATCCCAGCCTACTCCTGCTCCCCCCAATTCCACCAGCTTCCCAATAGGATTTCCATAAAGTGGCTTATTAGAAATTTTAATTGGTATGCAATTAATTAAAAGGTTAATTTGGGTACAAATGACATCTTTACAATGTTGACTCTTTCTCTCTCTATGGACAAGGTACAGCTTTCCATTTATTTGAGTCTCATTTTATGTCTGTCAGTACAGTTTTATAATTTTTTGATATAAATTTCAAGAACTTAAAATCATTGCATTATCATCTCTAGATATTTTCTACTTGTGACCTTGATGAGATTTCATCGTGAACTATAGAAAAAGAGATACTTATTATCAAGAATTGTGATGAGTCTGAGAGTTTACCCTGCTTACAAGCTAATAATTTAGGCTGCTTCAGTTTATTGAACGCTGCTGGACATGAGGCTCTTGGTCAGAGACAAAGAACAGTTTATTACTCGCAGCAATAGCCAGAGTCTCAACACTTCACTCTAGTTCCCTGAAATCCGATTTCCACAGGGTGTTGTGAAGAGGGCCAGGTGACACCTGCGTATGCAATTGATTGCATTTCAGCAAAAAAATGAGATTTGGGAACCCCTACTTCTTATTGCAGGGCATTAAGCATTTCTGTTGTTTGCTTTGGAAGGGGGCATTCTCCTTTCAAGACTGTAAACAAACCTCTCCTTTGCTTGGAGGGAGTTGTTACCTCTGTCTTTCAAGGCTACATAGGCTAGACAAATATCCTTGAAGAGATCTTCTAGAATGAAGTGCAAGGTAGTATCTTGTACGATGTTCAGAAATGTGAGTTTAAGTAAAATTTTCTAATTCATGCCACAGAATCATGATATACTAAAACTATTAGTTTGTATTTTCCATGTGTGAAAAGAAGATTTTTTTTTCTGAGTAGAAGTGGATTGTGCAGGCAGGTGTATATTAACCAGATGAAGTAAGGAACTGAGGAATCTTGGTAAAGCAGGAATATTTGTCTTTTGTTTACTTCTAAATCCCTACTATCTATTAAAGTGCCTGATGTATAGTAAGCACTCAAATAATATCTGTTGCATAAACACATGAATCAAACAAGCTATTCATTGTTTTTATCTTCCTGATTCCTCCATTTTTACCTTTAAAATATTTTTTTTCAGAAAAAAAAAAAAGGATTTTCTTTGAATTACTTGTAAGTTTGGAGGGAAAAAAATGCTTTTCAAATGACCCAAGACTCAGGGTGTCTTTCACGACTTCATTATAAACACATACACACACGCACACACCAAAAAACATAATGAAGGGTGTTTAACCAGAACCATCAAAGCTGGTATGAGTATCTAACATATCATTGTAACACCATAATCTTATAGCCTGTAATTACTGAATAAAGTGATCTTTGTCAAACAAAAATTTATCATCTCATTCCTTTACTGAAACTTTCAGAGGGATGTTTATCTTTAGGATAATTTTAAAAATCTAGGTCATGCGATTCATGATCTAGCTTCTGATGCCATTTTGATGAACAGTCTATGATAAACTTTTCTAAACTACTTTTCATTCCTTGAATATGTGCTTTTTCTCTCTAACTCTCTGTCTAGCTCTTTCTTCTTTGTCTTGTTTCTCTCTTGTTTCTGTGCCTTTATACCTAATATTCCATGTCTTTAAATCATTTGTCCTAAAATAATATTAAATGTCAATTCTGATTTGAAATCTCCCTTGAATCCTAACTAGAATGAGAGGGTCCTGCCTATGTATTTTTCAGTCACCAAGTTTATACAATATAATCATTGATCTGTTTTGTCCAAATCCTTTCTGGAGTGTGAATCACTTGCTTTGTCTTTTAGCATTTATTCTAATGCTTAGAATAGCAGTTGAGAGCCCTGGGTGCTCACTGGTTGTGACACCTATCACTCCAAGACCCTTACTTGGATTGGACAATGGATGTTCACAATTATTTTCACCTCAACTCAAGAGACGGACAACTTACAAGCAGTTATCATTTTACTTATTATTTATTGAACATCATCAATAAGAGAGGGGGTTGAAGGTTAGGGAGGTAGACCTTCACAAAAAAAAGGAAATGGGTAAGACATGAAAGAGGGCAGAGAATTATGTTGCATGTTTCGTTAGCATTGCAGTATAAAACATCTGTCTGATGTAGTGAGAATGAGTAGGTGATTGCTTTTTTTAAAAAGCTCAGTTAAAGTGAGAATTAAAAAAATTAGAGCTAAGAAATCTGATTTGAATTTAGGACATAAGATTGTATATTTATTCTTTATTTTTGCTTTAGGGCCAAGAATTTTCTTCTGAGTACAGGTTTGTTGAAAAAAGTGCTGTGTGATTTTACTAAACAAAACATAGCCACAGTGTATCAACCAAAATATTTCTGATTTTTAAAAGAAGAATGAGAATTTAAAAGTACTTACAGCAATTTAGGTAAAGAAAAAATTCCTTTACTTTTTAATGATTTCCCTCCATACTAATTCCTCATTATGGCCCGGAATTCAATCAAAAATATGTTTGTTTCAAACTTATGGTTCTCAGGGGGTTATGGGCGGGGGAGGATAAACTGGGAGATTGGGATTGACATATACACACTACTATATATAAAATAGGTAACTAATAAGCACCTACTGGATAGCACAGGGAACTCTACTCAGTACTCTGTAATGGCCTATATGGGAAAAGAATCTAAAAAAGAGTGGATATATGTATATGTATAACTAATTCATTTTGCTGTACACCTAAAGCTAACACAACATTGTAAATCAACTATACTCCAATAAAAAATAATTCTAAAATAAAATATGTTCTTAAAAATATGTTTGTTTCACCTTGATAGTGTTTACAAAGCACTCAGTGTAGTCTTAAATACAAATATCCCTCTTCACATTTGTATCTCATTAATTTATACACTAAGTGTACAATTATATATAATAATAAATACAGTGCATAAACAGGCTTGGGCACATAACCAAGTTACACTAACAATGCACTGACACAATACGCTGTTCATTAACTTTGTCATCTCAACTTCAATAGGGGAAGGAGAAAGAGAAAACATTAAATATTTTTTAATAAGCAAAACCAACTGTCTCATTATGATGATCATTAGAACAGCTTTCTTCATTGATAAAACTGCAAGAAGACCATAATGCCTGGTCAGTTACATTGTCCTATTCTCGAGTATGTGCTTTGCCCCTAATAATTTATACTTAGATATAAGTATTTTGGTTATTTTAAGTTTTTTGTTATTATAATGTTGAAAATAATTAGTGGCTTACCATGTTTTCTCTAAGATCTCATTGTAACAAGCACTTTTTCCCTCTATATTAAGGTTATTAAATTTGCTTTCATTGAAATTTCACATATATACATATATATATATATGCAGAAGCTGCATTATTTCATCATCGCAAGATTCAACACTGAATGAAGAAATACATAATACTGGTTAAAATTTGTAAATAATAATAGCTATCATTTATTATTGAGCCCCAGATATTTAAAAATATTATTTCTAATCTATCCAGAAAATCTGCAAGAGGGATGTAAGTACTCTTATTCTGTAGGTGAAAAAAGTGGGAAACAATTTAGTTAAATAATTTAAGTGGATCACATGGGTAGCTGTTTACAAATGCTGTTTTGAATCTAAATTCTGTGTTCTATATTTTCTGCTAAACATGACCGCCTTTTGAAAAGACTTTTAAGCAGAAATTTAGAGGAAAACAAATCAAACAAATCAGAAAATATCAAGGCAAACAAATTAAATAAGATTATATTGGAAATAACTAAACACATTGTGGAGACTTCTGCTTCTCCCCATGAAGGATTAACAACTATAGGAATTGCTGAGAGTAAATGGCTAGATACCTGGAAAAAAAGATATGAAACTGCTTTCATTGCATTCTTCGAACTTTGATAAGTTGTGTTTTCTTTTTCTTTTAGTTCAAAAAAATTTTTTTTTAATTTCATTGAGACTTTTTCTGTAACCTTTGTGTTACTTAGAAATATACTGTTTTGTCTCCAAGTATTTGAGAGTTTTCTAGCTATCTTTCTGCTATTGATTTCTAGTTTAATCCTATTATAGTCTGAGAGCAGACAATGTATGATTTCTATTCTTGCAGAGTTGTTAAGGTGTATATTTTGGCCCAGGATGTGGCCTATTTTGGTGAATGTTCCCTGTGAGAGTGAGAAGGATGTTCTGATTTTCTGTGTACTGGGCTATCCATTTCTCAGAGGGGTGTCGTAGTCTCCAACTGTAATACCGGATTCATCTAGTTTTCCTTTTCTATCAGTGTTGGCCTCACGTATTTGGACACTTTCCTGTTAGGTGCACACACATTAACGATTGCTAGTCTTCTTGGAGAACTGACCCCTTTATCATTACATAACCTCCCTCTTTATCCCTAATAACTTTCCTTGCTCTGAAGAAATTAATACAGCTACTGTTGCTTTCTTTCAATTAGTGTTAGCATGGTATCTCTTTCCCCATCCATTTACTTTTAATCTATATGTGTCTTTATATTTAATGTGGGTTTTTTGTAGATAACATATAGTTGGCTCTGGTCTTTTTTTTAATCCAGTTGATTAATCTCTGTTTTTTAATTGGTGTCTTTAGATTTGACATTTAAAGTGACTGTTGATGTAGTTGGATTGATATCATATTTGTTACTCTTTTTTATCTGTTGCCCTTGTCCTTTCTTCCTATTTTTGTCTTCCACTCTTTTTCTGCCTTTTATGGTTTTAACTGAGTATTTTCTATGACTCTATTTCCTTTCCTTTTGTAATTCCATACAAATTATACTTCTTATTTTTACATTTTTCAGTGGTTGCCCTAGAGTTTGCAGTGTATTTTACAACTAACTCAAGTCTACTTTCAAATAACACTATTAACACTTCATAAATTGTACAAGTGCCTTATAGTAACAAAGTGTTCCTAATTCCTCTCTCTTGTCCCTTTATCGATGTCATTCATTTTGCTTATACATAAGTGTATATATATGTATAATATATATATATATAACTGCATAGATTGTTGCAATTATTCTTCTTAAGAAACTGTTATCTGTTAGATCAATTAAGAATAAGAAAAGTAAAAGTTTTTATTTTACCTTTACTTATTCTTTTTCTCCAGTGCTCTTTCTTTATGTAGACCTGAGTTTCTGACCTATGTCATTTTTCTTCTCTCTCAAGAACTTGTTTTACATTTCTTACAGAGCAGATCACTGGCAACAAATTTTCTCAGTTTTTGTTTATCTGAGAAAGCTTTTATTTCTCCTTCACTTTTGAAACATAATTTCACAGGGTACAGAATTCTAGGTTGGTGATTTTCTTCTCTCAGCACTTTAAACATTTCACTCCACTTTCTTCTTGCTTGCATGGTTTCTGAGAAATCAGAAGTAACTGTTTTATTTGCTCCTTTATAAGTAAGGTGTTTCTGTCCTCTGGCCTCTGGTACAGTTCCCAGAGATAAAGCTCACAAAAATGCAGGGCTCCTCCTGTGACTGGCTCCCCTGGAGTTTTTCATTTTCAGACTTGTCCACACTGAGCCTCCAGCCATACTTTAATTACAATGCAGTCTTCCTACCTGGGGAGGGGTTCTCACAGAAGTTTCTGTTCAGCAGTTTCTGCTCATGTTGGGGTTCTCTGTGTCTGCCTGTCTGTCTCTCCAATTTCGGGGGCAGTGATTTGCCCTCTGGCCTCAAGTCTCTGACAGATCTTAGAAGAGCTGTTGAGTTTTCAGTTCCTTCAGTTTTTTACTTGTTAGGCTGGAGTGATGACTTCTAAGCTCCCTACATGCCAAACCAGAAACTTAAAGTTATGTGTGTTGTTTTAAGTTGCTAAATGTGTGGTAATATTGTTCTGCAGCAATAGATAAATTATTAACAAATTAAAACAAAAACATATGACTATCTTAATAGTTATAGTAAAAGGAACAACAAAATTAAAAACTACTTTCTGTTAAAAACTCTCTACAAGCTAGCAATAGAAGGGAATTTTCTCAATGTGTAAAGGGAATTTACAAAAATCCTGTGGTTCAGAAACAAGGCAAGTATGTTTTCCCTCTCCATTTCTATTCAACATTATATTGAAAGTTCTGGCCACTGTATGAAAGCAAGAAAAAATGAAATGCCTGTAAACAAGAAAGAAAGAGAAATAAACCCTGTCTTACAAAAGGAAAAAAAGTTTTTTTTTTTTTACCTTCGCAGATTTCTAAGCAAATGGGTAAAATTTCTCACTAAATTTCTCATTTTCAGCCTAGGCAGAGGCATACATAGATATATCTTATTTATCTCCAGAGTAGAGAAACCAGCAATGAAAGTTCTTAGTCCAGCAAAAGGCACCAAGATAACCAGTATGTGAACTCATGGGATGATAGGAAAAATAGACCTAGCTAAGATAAGAACAGGGATTTGACTCACTTCCTGATAATCCAGGGTGGAATTTTAGAAAGAATATTCTCTTTAAATATCTGAACACACATAAGCCCTCCTCCCTTTCAACCCTCATAAAAAGCAAACAAAAAAGCAAACAGAAAACACCAAAACCAGTTGAGAAACTCAGTGTAGACACAAACATTTCAAAATCAATTCCAGACAAAGCTCAATTTATAAAAATATGTAAAATGTGACATAGAATTATATTCTCATGAAGAATTAGAATTGTTTTCTTCCCCTTCATGATTCTTGTCAAGATACAAAAGGACTGTAAAGAATGTGAATGTGGAAATAAACAAACATTTTCTCTTTTCCTTGGCAGCATCCTCTGACTGATAATCCAATTAGAAGGAAAAGGAAGAAAGGAAAGGATGAAGTTTTTTACTTACTCTTGATAAAAACAGCAGGAAGGAGATTGGCATCAGGGAAGATAAGTTTGGACTTAACAAGCTGATGCTCACTGCTATAACTACCTACTGTGTCTATTTTTGATCCTGCCTACTTTGAGATACTTGATATCATAATGAACTGTTGATTGTGTTTACGAACATTTCCAAGGTGCTCATTTACTACTTCTTTTCACTTGGAAATGCTGTTTTGTGTACTGAAATAGCTTGACCAGCTGGAAATAATTCTGTATCATTTCAATTTAATAGAGATAGACTTTGCCTAAACTCAGTTCTATAGGGGTTTGTTGCAACTTGCAAAACCATATCCTGGAGAAGAGGGAAAAAAATCCATATTGTGTATATAATTCCCTTCAAGCACATACTATCCTGATACATTTGTTACCAGAAACAACTTTATGATTTGTGATTGGCAACCACATTTTGAAAGAAAAATGATTATCCCCCCAAAATTAGCAATAAATTTTTATCCTAAAAACCATAAAAAGCTTTGCAAACAATATATCAAAGTCTGTAATATCTTCTTAATAGACATATACCGAAAAAACTAAAAATGAATTTGTACTCAAGAAGTTTTTGTCCTATTCTCTCTCAAGAAAGCCCAAAATTGAACAGAATAGGCAAGGTTCCAGGACTATTATTAAGCAACTATTATGAAGCAATTATTACCTTAGATGAAAGTCTCAATAAATAACATTTATTAAGCAACATTGGGCTGTGCGACTTGGAGAAATGCTAATAGTTGTTTTAAATTTATCCATAATGAAAATTAATGGAATTAGCAATGATTGATCATCTGCTAGACACCTGGTCAGCATAAACTCCTTGTTGATAATTTTATTTCTCCCTCAGATTTTGAGGGGAATCTATTATTATCTTATTTTCACAGGTAAAATAACAGGCTCAGGGAGATTAAGGAATTTAACCAAAGTCACAGAGGTGATCAAGGGCAAAAACAGGATTTGAACAATGGTTTATCTGATAATACAACATACAGCTCTTCTTGTTCACTGTATTTCCTTTTTGCCCTAAGATACAGCAAATACGCAGTTTCAAATTTGGCAGGTCTAACTGGACATTTTCATCAAGGAGAAAATTCCAGAACGTTTGCTGTTACACTAACTTGAGGGTCTGAGAAGAACTTCATGTTGAGAGCCAGATCTCCGTGTTCCAGGTTCAGCTCACTCACAAACAAGCCCTGTCCCTGAAAGATAACTGCTGTGTTCAGTCTGCTGTTTAATGCATCCAGTGAGGTCTCACTTTTAGCTGTTTGTATCTTTTTGGTTCTAGAATATCTGTTTGTTTCTTTCTTAAAAGTCCACTTCCATATCACAATTATTCCTTATTTATTTATTTCATTTCCTCTGTTATTTAAAATATTTAAAATCGTGATTTTAGTTATTTTAGATATCTTGCCATAACTCCAATAGTAGAATCATCTGTAGGCTTACTACTTTTGTCTTTCTTTTCTCTTTTGATTATTGGTCACATTCTCTTGCCTCTTCACATGTATGGTCATTGATACTTTTTATTTTAAACCTACAGTGTGTATAAAAGACTGTAGATTATTTTATTTTCCCCAGAATGGTCCCCTTTCCTTTGTTAAGCAGAGAGGATAAGAAGCTGATCACCAGGACACAATTAGAAACCAAGCTGGATCTGGGCTGGGTTACAATTATCACTACTACTCAGTCTATTTCTAGTTTGTTTCTAGTCTTTGTATGTGGCCCTCATGAATTTTTTATTGAGAGCCTGGCAGGTGTCTGTCCCCTAAGCCCCAAAGATTGCAGGACATTCGTTACTGCCTTTTTTGGGGTTTTTCACTTAACTCTTGAGGTTTTCACCCTCACAGCTTTAAAATCTTACAGGTTATTATGAGGAGAGAACTGGCTATGTGTTTGAGGAAGGGCCTGTTCTAATTCTGTCAGACCAGCTATGGCCCATCTGGTGAGAGTTTATTGATTATGTAATTGTGGTTTTATTTCACATTTTTCAGTTTACGAAAGAGTTGGCATCTCTTTACAAAATGTACCATCATTTTATTGTTCTCTCAACTGTGATATCCTTATTTTATTTTGCACATTTAAAATTATGTTTCTTGTCTTTTCCTTATAGATTGAGAATCTCTATATATTTTGAATATCAGTCCTTTGTAAGAGATATCAAAAGAAAATATAATATTTCCAATTTCATGTTGTTCTTTCATTCTCTTTATCACAGTCTTTGATAAACAGAAGTTCTTAGTCCTAAATTAAGTGTTCATATTAATTAATTTGGCTTTTTATTCTCTTTCATTGTTTTACTATTAACTTTTCATTACCATATTATCATAATTGTCATTGCTTTCTATTATATAAATATGTAATAAAGCAACCCCTCTCACCTTGTTATCATTCTTCAAGAGGACCTTGATTATTCATGAATGTTTATACTTAATATATACTTTACATATTTAGCTTTCAAATTACACTGAAATCCTATTGGATTTTGATTCCATTGCGTATAGAAACATTTGGGGAAGTCTGAAACTCATTTATATAACCTTTCAAACCATGAACCTAGTATATCCTTTTATTTATTTAGAATAGGTCTTCTTAGTATCTTTTAATAAAGTTTAAAATTTTTGTAGGTATTACAGTCATTTTAAAATACACACTATATTTTTAATACTCTCATAAATGGAATCTTCTAAAAATATTTTTGTTGCTTTATCAAAATACATTCTTATATTGATTTATTTTCACTAGTCTTTCTAAAAATTATTATTATTTTAATAAACTAAGATTCCTTTGGATTTTCTACACTGACAATTATGTCATATTTAAAGAAAGACTGTTTCTTCTTTCTAATCTTTCATACTTTATTTAATGGTTAGATTCTATATTATTCCTCAAATATTTGATATACCTCACTAGTACAACCATCAGTGGCAAGAGATCTTATTCTTCTTAAATCATCTGCTCTAGAAACTTATCTATTTCATCAAAATTTCATATTTATCAGTTAAAATTGATGATGTCAGTTTATTATTTATCAGTTAAAATTGATGATGTCAGTTTATTATGTCCTTATTGATTTTTGTTGTATTGTTTCTAATCTATAACTTTCTTTTTCACATTTCTTAAATTGCATGCTTAGTTCATTGATTATCAGTATTTCTCCTTCGATAATATGCAGTTGATACCATAAATTTCTCTCTGAGTACAGTTTTAGCTGCATACCTTGAGTTTTTATGTTTTGTATTATCTACTTAAATATATATATATATATTACCTAGCTCTAGATTTTTTCTAATTTCATGATTTTTTGAATTTCTGAATCATCCAGAGGTATGGCATTATCTTTCTGTTATAGAATTTAGCCTAATTTTACTGGTTGTTACTGAGAGAAATCAATTGACATTTGGCAAAATTTGTTTATAGAATATCTTTTGTCAGGTTTCATGAGTGATTAAAAAGAATGTGTATGATTCAACCATTGGGTGTGATAGCTTTTTGATCAAGTTAGCTAATTCTGTTGTTTAAATATTGTAAAATCTCTTTTTCTTTTGCCTTACCAATCATATACTTAAAAAGCCATATACCTTCACTGAAGAAAATTTGGGAAATGTAATAAATCAAATGCAGCAAAAATATTACTTGTAATCTCACTATCCGGTGATAACATTTTAATTTTATTTTTTAATTCATCACTTAAACCCCTTCTGAAATGTACTATATTATACACAGATTTCAGATACACACAGAGATAGAGATGGAGATGGAGATATAGACCACTAACTTCCTCCCTTGAAAATGTGCTACCACAGCTTTAGCCAAAAGAAGTCCCGCCTGTATGTCTCTAAATTTTAGTGCCTTGTCACTCTACTATTGATTTTTCTAAAACGGCTACATAGTCACTAAAGAAGACTAGTTCTCCCTATTACAGTACTTGCTTTCTGCCTGGGCAATGTCTGGATAAAGATGTAAAGTGGAACCAGAGGTTTTGGTAAACCCCATGCATGACTTCAATGAGAAGCTCATCAAAGGAAAAAAAGTAGAGGTCACAATCTCTTTCTTAGTTTGAAGTCCTTTTCCCAAACAAACACCCTCTTTTCCCTTAGAGACTAACTTTGCACACTGTGTAAGAGGCAGCCTTGTTCAAATAGCAAAAGGTGTTTTTACACCTTCCCTCACTAGCAATGATTACATTACATTTGAATAACTTAAAGAGGACTCTTCAAGTAATTAGTGTCATTCTTTGCCTGATGTAGATTTTCAAAAGCAAACATTTTATTAATTAGCTTGCTATCCAAAAGTAAGTTCTTTTTTGTTGTTGTTGTTGCTGTTACTTCAGTGGGAAAACATGGTTTTCCTGTCAAATTCTCACTTAGTCTCATAATAAAATCGTTTTGTACTGTTCATTTCATCTTAAAAACCAGGTTGCTAATAAAATTTAGAATGATAAAAGATTAATTAGCACCTGTCTGAATCCTAAAGGGATTTTTATGAACTATGTTGATTTCTCTTTAGTAAGTTTGTGATAAAGCTAATGAGATGTTTTGAAGAAAAAAAACATTATTCTGACACTTGTGAAACATAGTAAAGAAGACTTCATTCAAAGGGACTACTACAATGGGGGTTTTGCACTAGGGGAGAGAGATGGGGCTCAACTCCAAATACAGGAAGGAAAAGTGGGGACTTAGAGTGGAGGGCAGATTTGGGAGGATGGAAAATTACCAAAAGGGTAGGCTAATTCTTGCTAAACTGTCCTAACAGGATTCTTACTGAAGGCAGGCTAGAGTGATCAGACATCACCTGGGGGACACTGGGGAATGAGGAATTTGGTCAAGAATCCGGGATGATCAGACATCAAGAGTAGGGCTTCTCTCTAAAGTGACTTGACAGGATTTTTGCTAAAACTGGACTCTACAGGGACAGAGACTGAAACCTGAGGTTGGGCCTAGTGGAGCAGAGAGCTCGGAGGAACCGAACTAAAGTTTGATCAAAGGAGAGAATTTCTGTCAGGGTGATAGTTTTATTTGCATAGAGATTGATGGCTAAGCCTGCTCCTACCTGATGTTCCAAAGAATAGTGTAAGCAGAATAAATTAATATAAATGTGAAACAGTTAAAATTCAGTTAAGACAATGACAAAATAAAAAGCCATATAAAATGGAGGGGATATTTGTAGCAAGATTCTGCTGTAAATTTGTATAATCTAGAATTGTAATGTGATAGTCCTAAAGAGAATGTTAGGGTTCATAAACTCATCCTTTGCACTTTCAAAGCAAACAAAGTGTTGTGACTGGGTTAGAATCTAAGTTATTCAGTTCCACAGGCTACTACTTTTTATACAATAGCTGGCTAATCTTCTATTTTCAGTCTGGTTTATTTATAACACACTGTAACCTTCAAAACATTGGGAATTATCTTTGAGCCACTCTTTTACCTTGACAGACATATACAGACATTCTTCATTGACACAGAATTTAGCGTTGCAAATTTTTGAAAAAAGATTTTTGGTAATAATTTTAAGTAACACGGATATTAGAGTCAGACAGATCAAAGCTGAGCACTTGAACTGTAATTTATTTGGTTAAAGGCGTGAAGCCAGTGATACAACCTGAGTCTTATTTTCTTCATTTGAAGATAGTAATATGAACTTATCTTGCAGGTTTATTGTGAAGATGAAGCAGCATTTTATGTATAATGTGCAGGTAACAAGACCTGGCACATTGTAAGTATTTGATAAATAACTTCTATTATTTTAATTTTGGCAACAATAAGAAAGTCATAGTCTTCATAACAGACTTGGAAGACCTAACTCCTATATTACAGAAAATTTAGTCTCTGCATTGTTCCAACAGAAGAAGGAGACAGAGAAAAAAATACCCATCCTTGGTATTCTATTTATTTTACGTTTTGATCAGAGGAAAGGAGTAAATGCCAGGGAACCTAGCCTTTTTTCAGAATGTGTCCTCTTATTATAAACTGAGAAGGCAGTTTTCAGAACTACCATAAAACAATTAAATAGCCATCCATTGTTACTGCCAGTTATTTTCAATTCTCCTCTGTTATTTCCATAGCCCACCTCCCTTTGGCAAAAGACTAATCCATAATAAATGTATTTCCTACACCTGAGAAGCCACACAGGTATTCACACTTTATAGGGAGCAATATTTTCTTTCGCAGTTTCTCCCAAAGGTACTTTATGTCCTTCTAGTGCATAGCAGAAATAGTAAAATTTCAAACTCAATGAACTAAAAAAAGGTCTAAAAGCTTGAGCACTATACAGACAACTATAAATACACATTATTACGTCATTTTAAATTGTTCTGTATCATTTCATGTTATTATAACATGCATATATCTGCTCATATTCATATATAGCACAAATAAAAGTCATATAGATAAAAATAGAGTATATTAAATATGCTGTTTTGTTTTTATAAAACCAAATTAGTAGGAAGTTGTATTTTCCTAGAAAACAAGGCAAAAAAACTTTTAAACTTCAAGTTATAGAATTTTAAACAAACCTGCCAAGTGATTTTTCAGGTAGTTCTCAGATAACACTTTCAGAAAGACTGATTTAGAGGACTAAGATCTCATATTGCATTCTCTAATTACAAATAATCAAAAATATACTTCTCAAAAGTGAGTTGACAGGTTATTGAAGGCCAAGTCTTTCAAGGTTTTGCTTCTGAAGGTTACATGTGTTTCACTCTGGAAAAGTGTAGTCTAATGCATTTAAGGAGAATGATCCACACAATATATGAATAATGGTCTCCAACCTCCCAGGAAAGGGGCTTGATAAGCTTTATATCACAATGAACATTGAAGACTTTGGTCTAATTTTTTGTCACTGGAACAATAATTGCAAGGAAAATACAGTTGCTTATGTACCTGTAAAAATGATGTCTTCTCATATCGCTTACTGGGAACCCACATTTTAATAAAGTTATAATAGAATTAGAGGAAGGAAACTCCTAGAATAGTAGTGGAATTGGCAATTCTTATTTCATGTTGAAATGGCTTTTAAATTTTGAGATAAGACTCTTGAATTTCAAAGTTTGGGAGATAAGAAGAGATGTAATAGGTTTTTATAAAAATAGAAAAATTACTTTTAGATTATCTCTGGTTTATGCATTTAATCCCACCTATGTTGTCTGAATGAAACATCACCTAAAAATAATTTTTTTAAAGTTCAACAATTTATGGATGATTGGTTCAAAATGGCATACTAAGGAAAACTGAGCTATCCATTCATTTATTCAATAAATATTTATTTGGTAACCAGTAGGTCTTGGGGAATGTACTATAGGATATATTAAAAAACAAAAATTTTAAAGTCCCTGTTTTCATGGAATTTGAGATTATCTGGGGACTAGAGAAAAGAAATAGATTTCAAAAATATTGATGTTAGTTATGTAAGATGAGTACAGGATTTATGGAAGTAAACATTAGAAGAAGATAACTCAAATAGAGGTACCAAGGACGTTTTTCTTTTTTTTTTTTGGTACAGAGTAATTATCAGATAGAAATCTTAAGCATTGATAAGAGCTAACTACATAAAAAGAGGATGGAAAGAAATGTGTTACTAACAGAAAGCCATAGGTGAGAGCAGAGTAAGGTCAGATGGTGGAAGGAAGTTTGGTTTGACAGGGGCCAGGTGTTTAAGGTGTGAGAGATGGCAGTAGAGAGGCAAGAAGGACCCAAGTCAGGCAGGGTCTTGTAAAGCACAGTAAGGACTATAAAACTGACAGCAGTGGGAACCACTGACATTTTTAAGCTAACATGACGATATTTACTTTATTTAGAAATATCTGTCTAGCTACAGAATGGATACTAGGACGTAGAGAGAGAAGAACGGAGCAGAGACACCTATGAGTATGCCTGCCCTGGTGGTCTGGACTCACTTGGGGAGGTAGTATCTGTAGGTATTTGTGAGTCACTGGATGGGGTGAGTGAAGATGGAAATGTAACCAGTGGCAATTTGATTTTTCATATACTTGAATGGATGTTAGTCTTCCTTGAGATAGAAAACACAAAAGAAATAATAGAGGTCGATATAGATTCGGTTTTGGACATGTATATATTTTCTATGGGATATACAAATGAATCTGACCCATACGTCACAAAATACAGGATTTAAAGCCCAGGAAAGACATAAGAAGTATAGAAAACACACAGCAAAGTGGCAGACATTAATCCTGCCTTCTTGGTAATTACATTAAGGTAAAGGGATTAAAAACTGCAATCCAAAAGCAGACATTGACAGAATGGATTAAAAACAAACAAACACAGTATCACAGGCATTTGCATAAGTCTGAACTCATCAAATTGTACACATTAAATATGTGCAGGTCTTTGTATACCAATTATACTGCAATAAAGCTGTTAAAGTTTTTTAAAAACAATAAAGCTGAAAAAAATAGTTTGGCTGGGAAGGGAAAAATAATAAACTAAAACAAAAATAACGTTTAATAAGGGTCTATAGCTTAGTCTTTAGGATTGTCATCAAAGTGGAAAATAGTATCTTTACTACCATATATCCCTCTATACCCAACTCAGAGACAAGCAATACTAGTAACGGTGTGATTCTGACCCATTACATAAATTCTCAGGTTTCTGGTCTATATAAAGAGGATTGCAGCCCTCAGAACTCTCAGGCTTTTACAGAAGGAAGTTTTCTATATTACTTGTAACTTGAGATACTTGTAACACAGAGAGGGGGGACAAATACCATTTAAAAAATTATGTGGGTTTGTGCCTCTGTTTTTTACTTCACCCTAAAAAGTAAATACACGGTGGCCTGAATGATCCAGCGACCATAATGCAAGAGCCCATTCCACTCACACACATTACCCAGCTACCTGGTGGCTCTCCTAGAGAAGCGTGGACGATTGCTTAAAATGCTTTGGTTTCAAGGATGTTTAGAAGCTCTTCATTTCCTCCCAAAGAATTCAAGGAGACATTGAAATTGCATTTGTAATTATTTCCCTTGGGCTTACCGTTTCCCTCTCCCTATATCCTCTTACTTAAAATGTAAATTTTTTTGGAAAGTGATCTCTCGACAATTTAATGGGAATTAGTAGATGAAATCTTTTTCTTGCATGACTTTCTACACTAGGGCAACATGAAAGCACCTTAGATGGAAAATAGAGTCAGAATTGAGCTGGGTCTGGGTCAATGGGGACCACAGTAATCTTCTATTAATTCTTAAAGCTCCCAGGACTAATTATGGCCACAAATATAAACGCTCTGGAGGGAAAGAATAAAGAAAGTAAGCATTCCACACTGATTGTGATCCAGGTGCATTTATATACATTTTTGAGGGGCAGTCTCAGCAGTGGCTAGAAGTGGGGTTCTGAAGTCAGACTGCGTTTTTTTTTTTTTTTTTTCTTTTCAATGTCCTTATGTATCTTTACTACATACAAGAACCTTTCACATATTTTGATCCTCATAATCACCCTGCGAGGTAGGCAGGTTTCAGTTATTCATTCTAAAGAGGTATTCTATTTTTGTATTCTTATCTACATATCAGCAGAAGAGGAGACCACAGAAGCATATATGTCGCTTGCCTAAAGCTGTTCACTGGTACATGACAGAAGCAAGATCTAATCGATTCTCAAACACTTTCTGCTAGATCACCCTTCCCCACTTGTGAGTAATGTGCCCCGGCCTCTCCTGCCTCATTGTGTAGCCCTGATTTATGTCTTTGTTTTTTATTGTGAGTAATATGTTTACAAAAAGTCAGAAAAATTATAACACTGAAGAAACGGAAACCAGGAGTGAGGTGGTCGGTGTGCAAGACTTACAGCAAGATTTTTATGTCAATTTAGCTCAACACTTCTAGTATATTCTGCCACCTAGCCAGAGTGAAATCTCTTGTAGATAAAGACAGACATCTGAGGGGCTTCCAATTCATTTTGATTTTCAAATAGAGCATTTTTATTGGACTCAGGTAAACAGACTGTTGTTACATAAATAAATAAAACAGAAGACATGGTACAGATTTTTTTACAAAGCATACTTCTTGGGGAAAATATAATTAAATAAAATTCTCGTCAAAAGCTCTTGTGCACTTTGAAATTTAAATTGCATGGTGAGCTTGGATTGCCAATATTTTTCAGGCTGTTTCTTTCCAGAGTTGATGGTGCCTTCCATTCATTACAGACAGAAAGGGACTATGAAGCTTTAGAAAGTTAAGTGCAGGTGTACAGCTGTTGATCCCAGCCTAGAAGATATACTTTATATAACCAGCAAGATTATGCAAAAAGGGGGCTTCCCTGGTGGCGCAGTGGTTGAGAATCTGCCTGCCAATGCAGGGGACACGGGTTCGAGCCCTGGTCTGGGAAGATCCCACATGCTGCGGAGCAACTAGGCCCGTGAGCCACAACTACTGAGCCTGCGCGTCTGGAGCCTGTGCTCCGCAACAAGAGAGGCCGTGATAGTGAGAGGCCCGCGCACCGCGATGAAGAGTGGCCCCCACTTGCCGCAACTAGAGAAAGCCCTTGCACAGAAACGAAGACCCAACACAGCCATAAAAATAAATTAAAAAAAAAAAAAAGATTATCCAAAAAAGCCCAACTGTGACACCATGTTGTTAGAGTAGTTTCAGAAAGATTAAGTCAAGGGAAGGGAGTTTTATTTTTTTGCACATCCAACGCTCATGGTGCTTTTAGTTAAACACACAGTCAAGAGAATAAACTGCAGAGTAACTAAGAGGAGGTCTGAACCCAGATTTGTTCAGCTTGCTTCTTAGAATAGTTAATATTAACTGACCTTTACATTAAGATTCACTTAACTTGGCAAATGCATGAAAACTAAATTGCATAAGCTTTTCTAGACTTACACTCACTCTAGGATTAGGGAAAATGACTCAAGTCTAAGAAACATTTTGTTTAATTTTGAGATGTTTCACAAAGTCAGACTATGAAAAAAGTTGACTTTAAAAGCAAGAGCCAAACATTTTGTTTTTCTTGAAATATGATAATTTCAAGAAGTAATCGATTATTTTAATAAATAAAATCAGTAGACATAATTACTCCTCTAAGCATTTCTCCTGAAATGAATGGGTAGTGACAATTTGTGAGGATATTTTCATTGACTTTGTTATATTACCTGACAGTTTAAGAAACATCAGAAGATATTGCTTCAAGTACTCTTATTCAAATTCAGCTTAGCATTGTATTCCTACTTCAGGGGCCCCCAATTCCTAGAGGCTCGGTTCAAAGACAAATAGATGATGAACGGTTGAACCACAGAAATAGGTGGAGACAATGTCATGTCTTTAATCCGGACACAATTAAATAGTTTTAAATGTTCTTTAATTGCATGGATTGAAATTGGAGTTTTCCTCCTGCCTCTCCTACACCATTTTGACACGATTCCCCAAGAAAAATCAGAAGTAGAAAGGAGCTCCGTTTATTCATGGTGATCATGCAACAGAGTGCATTATTAACAGCAGGTGTGCAGCCCTGGAAAAGCATGGACCTATGTGGTTCAGCCTCAGGGAAGCATGGAGCTTGGGATAAAAAGGTTAACAGCTTAAAAAAATCATTTTAAACAAACTCCGTCCTTTGTTTTCATGCTTAGAAAAGGATGTAACACATAGTCCATGGCAATCTTTGCAAAAGTCTGGCTTCTCACATCCTCATTTATATCCATAGACTGTGAGGTCTGGAATCAGCCAGGCCAAATTCACTATCATTCACAAGTGCCAATGATGAGCTGGGTGTTTTACGTATCAGTAATCCTCACCCCAGTGATCACAATATCCCCAGTTTTTAAAGATGAGTTAACTACAGCAGAGAAATGTAACTTGCACAGATTCACACAGCCCCAATGTTCAAAATATGTGATTTCAAAACTCACGCTTTAAAAACCACACTATGCTGACTCTCATCATTCTAAAAGCCCAATTTTGTAATTTGGGAAAGAGCCTATTTCAAAATGTTTCTAGTTCTCAAATTCACTGACAAATATTTTCATTTCCTTCTCTCTCTCTCTATACATACACACACACACACACACAGACTGTGGAGTACAGATATGTATATCTATAGCTATAGATAAACATATATGAATATAAATATATATTTGTTTCTCCATTATCTCGTTTTTATGTGTGCTTTTTTTTTTTTTAATGGGCTGTTAGCTCCCTTTTTTCTTTTTTAAAAAAATATCCAGTTTATAATCATTTCACTTAAAACAGTAATTGTTAGCTTTGCGTGTTCACTCCTGGAGTCACAGCTTTTCTCTTTGTCTCTGGCTTTGCATTATTTTTCCATCTGTACCACATCTTTCTTGTGCAGGAGCCAGAGTAAAGAGAAGAATATTTAAGAGGAAGATAATGAATAGGAGAATGAGAGTTCATGTTTACTGAATTTAATTCTCCAAAGTTTTCAATATTATTATATATATTTTACTTTAAAGAGTAGTATAGATCTATTTATTATAAAATGTTACCCTAAAATTTGACAATAAGAAGTGAAAAATCTAAATGCAAAATCAACACTTTTCAACTGCTTAAATAAGAGAAAATGTAAAAAGAAAATATTTAAAACATTTAAAATAAGTTAGTTTTTCAATGGTCATAAGTTTTAGAAGAGAGAAAATAATTCATAAAAGCTCAAGAGATTTACTTCTTCCTCTTTCTTAAACGTATGCAAGAAATTACTTTACTTTTGAATCAGGAAAGAATAAACAAATGAATTGCAGGACACCCAGTTGGTGTCAGAGAATTGGTGTAAGAATGTAACTTCCTAATAGAAAATTTGCCTATAAAACACAAGAATTTAAACAAACATTTAATCTTTCATTCATGGCCAATAACTTTAGTGTCAGTCACTATTATAATATTTAAATATGGTCCTTATTTTTGGAAAGAAATATTTTAATATATTATAATAGTGATTGAATCTAAAGTTATTGGCTATGAATGAAAGACTAAGTGTTCGTGTAAATACTTGTATGTATTTACATGAACAATTCAATTCTGGCAGTAACTAACTGGACAGACCCACAGGTTAAGAGCAAAATCCTTCACAAGAATGCCCCTACTTTAGATGCCAGCTGCAAGTCTTGGATGTCTCCAAGCCCCCTGCACTTCAACCCAGCCAGCTACAAAAAGGGGCTCCCCACAACCCTCTCACATTTGATATTTTGCTAAAAAGACTCTGTACTCAAAAAAGCAATATACTTATAATTACCATTTTACTATAAAAGATAAGAATAAACAGCCAGAGAAAGAAGTGCAAATGGTAAGGTCTGTGCACAGTAGCTTCTGTATCTGTAGGGTCATTGTCTGCTACTGTCCCAGTTCATGGTATGTCCATGAACCAGGAAGCGTCCCTGAGTCTTGAGTTCAGAGTTTTTATTGGGAGTTCATTACCTAGGCAAGATCAAGTAAATCATTGGCCAGGTACTTGAATTCAATCTCCAATCTCCACTCCCTCCTCAGAGGTCAGGCTGGCCCAAAGTTCCAACCCTTAATCATATGGTTGGTCTTTCTGGTGATCAGCCCCCATCCAGAAGCCAGATAGGTAACCCCCACCCCGTGCCCCCACCCCCACCCCGCCAAGTCACTTCATCAGCATAACAAAGACACTCATCACTCAGGCAATTCCAAGAGTTTTTGAAGCTCTGTACCAGGAACTGGGGACAAAGATTAGAGACAATTTTATTATACCACAGATGCTCATTATGTGTTCATTTTATCTAGTCTCATAATTGATACAGAGCTTTTAATATTTTGTTCTGCCATATGTACTTTAATATTCTTCCATTTTTGGAAGAATACAAGGCAATAAATTCCTTATATAAGTTTCATATATAAGGATGTCTGTATACATCTATATATAGAAATATAGATTAGACAGAGAGATGGATGGATGGATGGGTAGATAGATAGACTAGAGTTAGATAAAAAGGAAAAGAAAAAAGAAAAAAAGGTTCATAGCTTCTAAATGTACAAAAATGCTTTTCTACTGGTAGCTTAAAATTATTTAGTTACAGTCAAGATGATTTAGGGTGAGACAACTAAGAGATCAGAACAGACCAAGATGCCAGGAACTTGAGCCTGAATTACTCTTCTGCTCCAACTCTAGAGATAGAGGAACCTGGAGGACCAGCAGATGTACAAGATGAAGCATCCTTGGGTGTGCCTGCTGGACCCCTCAAGTCATGAACATACTATGAGACTCCATGTCAAAACAGCCTTGGAGAGCTTTTCAAAGCAGGAGGAGATGCCAGCACCCTCACAGAAACCAAGACTGGCATTGGAATATGGGCCATTTAACCATTAGAGGTGAAAACTGAGAGTGTTTAGAATATAAAGAATAGAAGCCTATGGTTTTCTCCTGGCCTGAGGAGAACTAGTTTTCTCACACGGTCCTGGGCAATTAGAACCCCAAGCATTCTGTGATTGACTAGTGTGTCAGTGCTCTCTCTACATAAGCAACTGTTTTATTGTCTGGTCTTGTCTGAAACTTTCCTCTCCTCATTCCAGCTTGTCGTCATAGTTGCAGCCTGCCCTGATTGCATCTTCCCTGATTTCAACTGCCTTATATATGCTGTAATTTATCCATGAGCTAGACCATTGGCCTACCATCTTGGCTACATATTAGAATCAATGGGTAGAGCTCTAAAAACGCCCATGCCTGAGTTCATCCCCACACTACTTAAATCAGAGTCCCTGGAAATGAGGTTTGGGCACTTGTGTGTGTGTTTTTTTAAAAGCTGTCTGGTGCACTGAACTGACAGGGTCAGCCTTTACATGTAGTAGTTATAAAAGCAACACAAGTTAATAGCAACATTACGGTTAGTTTCATTTTGTTGCAAGATACCAGGCTAAATTTAACCCCACTGCTCAGTCCAGGGGATATGAGAATGAACAACCACAATCCATTTTTTGAAAAGGAGTATATAATCTCCCAAAGTAACATAACGTTTTCTTTCCTTAAATTAGGGAAAGCTACACAACATCATTCAAATCAGGCTCATATGATCTTTTATGAAAGATATCAGTGGAGCACATTTTCAGAGGCCCCTACATTGCCTAAATTAGTGCAAGATCAATTAAAAAGAAAAGAATTAGAGCAATAAAATTATAGTTGTTGAAGTCAAAGATTCTTTACACCGTAATGACTGATCTTTTAACAATTAAGACTAAGAGACAGAGAATGTTTCCTAATTAGTGTATCACCTCTGATATGTCATAGGCTAGCTGGGCCAATTAGGGACGGATCAAAGAAGAATGCAGACCCCATAGAGGCAGTTCAGACTGATTCATTAATCTCGCACTCTTTCAAACATTTTTGTAAGTGCTTGTCATTCTAGATTGATACCAGGTACCATTCTAGGCATTGGGGATGTAGTGATTAAGATAGAAAATAAAGTTTGGGACCTTATAGAATCTACATTCTTCTATAGCAGTCAGGTAAGAAAAAAATGCAAAGTATAACAGTAGGTAATAATAATTCTATGAAAAACAATAAAACAGAATAAATGGATAAAGAATGATGCAGGGAGATGGTAATTTAGAAAGGGTTGCTAGTGAGGATTTGTCAGAATGGGTGATGTTTGCCAGAGTCCCGAATAAAATGAGAGAAAGTCACACAAATATCTGACAGAAAAACATTTGGGGACAGAAATAACAAAAAGTGTAAAGGTCTTAAGGAGGAAATGAGCTTAGAATGTTTAAGGGACAACAGAAGCCCGTGACTAAAATATAGTGAGTGAGATGCAGACCAAAGGAAGATGCAATTTGAGAAACATCTAAGGGCCAGGTCATACAAGGCCTTAGAAAACCAAAATACACCTGAAGAAAGAAGGAAAATAGAGAGCAACCAAGCTCCCATGTATAATTACTCCAAGTTGATTCATCTTAACATTAATTTTATACAATTTTAATGAATATTATGTATAAAGAAGAGGTACAAGGCCAAACAGATTTAGGAAATACTGGGTTGAAAAATATTAAGCACGTTTCTTTGCTGTACAACTCCTTAGGACATTTTATAATCTGATTTGTTTTATATCTAAGACAGAGATTTTTCACATTTATTGTCCTTGGCCCAAACACCATAAAAAGATCTGCATCAAGAAAGACAAGTAGCTAAAAAAAAGAAAAAAAAAAAAGATAAGTAGCTGACACAAAAACTAGATCTGCAGATCTGCAGTTTAGTCTTTCTGTTATTCATCACTTGTCAAAGGAATATACAGAGACAATAGCATTTAGGAAATGAATTAGAGTATCTGCAGAGAAGTTTTTTAAGGACATTCAGCCTTTAGAAGGGCTGGCTTGCCAAGTAAAACAATTCAACAGGTATTTAGTTCTTCAAATGTTTCTTCTGCCATGTTCTCCCTTCTCCTGTGTTTTCAATTACACAAAATTTAGACTGTATGGTATTGTACCACAGCTCTTGGATGTTCTTTAAGTTTAGGTAATTTCTATAGGTTTCTCAAGTTCACTAACATTTTCTTCACCTTTCTGGAGTCTACTAACAATCCCCTCAAAGGCAATCTTCATCTCTGATGAAGTTGTAGTTTTCATTTCTATTATTTCCATTTGATTTTTACTAAAAGTTTTCCTCTCTATGCTAAAATTACCATCTGGTCTTGCATGCTGTCTACTTTTCCCATTAGAGCCTTTAACATACTAATCATGGTTATTAAATTCCTTGTCAGATGTTCCAAGACTTGTGGCGTATCTGTCTGGTTTGGATGATTGCTTACTTCCTTGAGAGTGTTGTTTTGTTTTGCCTTTTTGTATGCTTTCCAGTTTTTGTTGTTGAAAGCCAGACACCTCTTTTAGAACTGTAGAGACTGAGGTAAATATTTTTCACACTTGGAAATGGGCATGCCTTTATTTCTGGTAGAGTTGAGCTAATCTAATTAGGCATTGAGCAGGTTTGAAGTTTGTTATGCTATGGCCACCCTCAGGGCACTACAGTTTTAAACTTCCTCTAGAAATATGTTGTGTTTAGGGTGTGAGCTGGTTTGCCAGTGGACTTTTCTACAGTGTCCTCTCCATCCTCTAGCTTTTAGTTCTTCCTGGTGAGCTACACCTAAGAGAGGGTCTATCTCTTGTACTTGATAAGTTACATGTCACCTGCTGACCTGGCAATGAGTGTATGTGTGTTGTGGGGATTGTAGGGGGTGCGACCTCTGATGTTCTGAAAAAGCCTTGGTTTTAGGCAGACACCATACTCTTCAATCCTAGGGTATTCAGACTTCTCAGTGCACTCCTCCTGCAACTGCAGCTATAGGCCTGGATCCTCATGTATCTCTCCCTTCCTCCACTCCCCTCCCTCACCCCACACACAGATAAAGGAATTTGTTCCACAAGGGAGTTAGTGGAGAAGGATCCTGGTGAAATTCCTCACTTCTCCTTCAGTGGCTACTGTTTTCCTCCCCCAGTTCTACACAAAGGAGACTCTTAGGATTCTCTCATTACTTCTCTGAGTGCCTAGTAGGATTCATGTAGAAAAGTTTTGCAAGAAGTTGTGGACTCCCTCCGTACCTGGGGCCCCAGGGTCTTCACCAATTTACCAGTCACCTTAGCTGAGCTCTTCTTACTGGCTGCATCTTGCCCTGGTAGGGCAGTGCTGGCATTCCATCTTCTCCCTGCTGGTGCCTCTCTCTCTTTAGATTTTGAGCCAGCTCTCTGATGCATTCCAGAAGAGTTGCTGTTTATCTACTTTTGAAACTTTATGATTATTATTGTAAGGTTGAAGCTACACTCATTTTTCAGCTCTCTGCATGCTAATGTGGAAACCAGTCAAAAGGTGAGAAAGAAAAATTGCCAGGGATACTGAGGCTATACCTACTTTATTCATCATGGAAAAGCAATAGTTTTCTTATATGCCTATCATATCTGCAAGTGTCATAATATAATCAATATTGCAACAGTCAGGGATAAAACCATTTTCTTTATACAGTCAGTAATTTACAGGATTGGTGACCCGAGGCCTCACTGATTTTGTGAACTAGAGCTAGACAGAGTGACTGTTTTTGCCCGTTTGCTTATCTTAGGGCGCACAGTAAGTCTCCCTCGTGCCGGCTGTGGACTATGGATGTGCACACTTACTTGTAATTAATGCGGGGGGGGGCAGGTGTCACAGTTGCTCTTATACCCTCCTAGCATCTACTTAAGCCTGAGCTTATAATTATAATTAAGGAGACTTTTTTTTTATTAAACTGCTCTTATTTTATTACAAGGTTTGAGTTCATTCCATAATCGGCCTTTTCTTTGGGTCTCCACTGTACCAAAAAAATATGTCATTCAAGATTTAAGGGAAGACTCCTGATTCCTCACTAATAATCTTGGTACTTAAAATTAGAAGAAAGATAAGCAGCATCAGCCCATTTATAAAATCTCCTTGTCTCAGCTTTTTCATGTTTAAGATAGACCATTCAATACCATTCATTAATGATATTCTTTGTGATCAGCATGCTTTTCAGTGGCCAGATCCATAGGCATCAAGCCTTAAGCATTGCAACTATCATCCACAGTGACCATATTTATAGGGGCAGCGTCTACTTTTCTATCCCACAAGAGTATACAGGGCGTGTATGTCGATTCCACTATATAAAATAGATAACTAATAAGGTCCTACTGTATAGCACAGGGAACTCTCCTCAATACTCTGTAATGGCCTATATGGGAAAAGAATCTAAAAAAGAGTAGATATATGTATATGTATAACTGATTGACTTTGCTGTACACCTGAAACTAACACACTGTAAATCAACTATACTCCAATAAAAATTAAAAAAAAAAAAAGAGTATACAGGGCATTCCAGGGTCCTCACTATCTCCTCTATGAAAAGGTTCACCTACTAAATGTATTGTGTGCTGTTTCCTTTCTACCTGAGTCCTTCATGGTGCATTTTGTACCTCTTTTGTACCTGGTTGAAGATCTGATCTCCACCTTTCCTGACCTGCCATGGTACTTATTTCCTCTAATACATTCTGTGACACTTGATTATATCCTGTCTTCTGTCCTTCTCCAAACATTTCATGGATCATGTCGTTCCAAAATTACTGGAGTCCCTAAGGCAGGAAGCATGTCAGTCTTGTTTTGCATTCTCATGCTCCCTTGCACGTTGTCAGGCATAGCGCGAGCATGTGACAAATACTGGGTTGAAATAAGTTGAAATTTCTTTACTGAAGAGAGTGAAAGAAAGAGTGGGAGAGGAGCTTTGGTGATCGATATCAATTACATTAAGCATAACAGGGAAAAGAATCTGCCGACCATCATCATTCTCCAGAACTGGAGTAAATAGGCTGAAATTCCTATAAAAATCACCCCCGCTGATTTCTGCACTCCGGGGTTACTTGTCTGCCCTTCTGTCTCCCGGAAGCCAAGGTTGTCACTGTACATTCCTGAGGCTCTGCTTTCTGTCTCTTCCTCATTTCTTCTCCTTTCTGTCACTGAAGATATTCCGCACTCTCACAGACACTGGTGCAGGTTCTCTTCAGTTTCAGATCTTTTCTCAATTTCCCGTGAGGAGGCGTCTCCCTTCACAAGGCACGCAGAGCCGGGCAGGATCAGTTCAGCTAAGCTTCATCCCATCGCCAGGGAATTAGGCTTCCAGAGCCACTGTGTTGGTGATTATGTTCTGTGGTTTGATGCTAAGGGTGACTCAGAAATGACATGATGGAACTGCTCAAAGTGACAAATGTGGCATCTGCAGCAGAGCTCACCACAGAGCTGTCAGTGTCATCTCCGTCCAGGCTGCTGCTGTATCCACACTGGCACCCTATTATCCTCATCTCCTGAACAGCGCACTGCCTTCATCTGGTTTATTGCTCCACATCTCAATCAGGGAATTAGTAGACAGTGTGTCTCTATGATAACAGAAGCCGATGACAGCTTTTGCCCCCCTCTGCCACTGAACATATGTTGGTGTGATGGAGGATTTGCGTATTATAAATTGCTACAAGACCTCAGGCTTCTACACATTTACGATTGTTCCTAGTATGATATTCACTGCAAAGTCGTTCAGAATTGCTTGCTGAGGCTGCTGAAGACACAGTTCTTGTCTAGCATGCCTTGTTGGACTACTGCTGAAATGCTAGTCTACTTCACAGCCTAAAACATTGAGTCACTTGAGTAAAAAGCACTATTCAACACTCACTTGGTTTTTTCTTTTTTGTTGGTGAACTTTAGTTGCTTGTAAAAAGAAATAAAGCTGGATCTACTGTATGTCTAGCTTCGATTTACTGGCCAGAACATTATCAATTATGTTTTGACCAACAATATCATCACATCTTTTCAGAATTTCTCCGGGGGGAAAAAAAAAATAAAACCACCACAAAACAACCTACTTATAGCTGCCAGATTCTAGGTCTGCTGCTTTATATTGAAAAATGAGAAATTTGGCTAAATGAAACTAGATTACATTCATATGAGTTGAAAAGAGTAAAATGAATAATTCTGGTAAGAAGTTTGGATATGATTAACATTGAATCACAATTACAGTATGGCCACTTAAGTTTTAAAAAAACATTCTTTTTTTATGCTCTTTCAGATAAAACAGAGTGGCATGGACTTATATATACTACCAAATGTAAAAGAGATAGCTAGTGGCAAGCAGCCGCATAGCACAGGGAGATCAGCTCACTACTTTGTGACAACCTAGAGGGGTGGGATAGGGAGGGTGGGAGGGAGATGCAAGAGGGAGGAGATATGGGGATATATATATGTGTGTGTGTGTGTGTATAGCTGATTCACTGTTATAAAGCAGAAACTAACACACCACTGTAAAGCAATTATACTTCAATAAAGATGTTAAAAAAATAATAAAATTAAAAAAAAGAAAAACAAAAAAACTAAATACCTTAAAATAAATAAATAAATAATAAATAAAAACAAGGCACACACTTAAATGTAAGTTTTCCCCTGAAGAAAATGTCAGCAAGCCAATTCCTTAAAATTCACAACATATGGTGTTTTGAGTAGCTATATTAGTCAGCATGTAAAAGTAATTTATGATTTTCATTAAAGAAACTTGAAATTTACTTATTGGACACTAATACCCACATCCAGGAAATCTCAAACCCAGGGAATAAGCAATCGTTATTCTGGAAGTCCTGGGTTATTGACAGTCCTGCTCTACTGCAGTCATTTCTATCGTTTGTGGATGTCCAGGTGCCAGCAGACCTTGCCCTTCCTTTCCGGGCACATTCACTCCTGGAGGAGGCTTGGACCTTCTCTGATTACCTCCTCATGAGGAGTTCTCTTCTGTATCCTCTGTCTCTGTCCCTATCGCTCTCTTTCTCTTTCTTCTCTCCCTTTCTACTCCTCCTATTATATGTATGTTTGCTTATTTGTACAGTTTTATTTACACACTTGAGTTCATTTTATATCCACCATTGGGTAGCTTATTTCGTTCACTCCTAACAATATATTAAGTTTTCTCTCCACTTCTGTAAATGCTGTGTGATTTCATTCAATTTATCTGCAGGATAGTGTTCCATTGAATGGATGTACCCTATTTATTTTTGCAAAATAGAATAAACATGTTTACATTTTAAAAGTAATGCATGCACATGGGAAAAAGGATATTGAGCTGTACAAAAGAGAGTAAAATAGAAAACAGTCATCTCCTTTCACTGATAGTTGTACTCTTCACAGACAACAGGGTTAACGGGTTTTAAGTTTTATGGCAGTTACTACTGTAATGGAAATTATTATATCTTTTCATCTGTTTCCCAATTTGTCAAATTTATATAGTATCTCTTCACCTTTAACCCCCCACTATGATGAGGAATTTAACACATTTATACTACCTCCCCTTCCTTCTCTGCCTTTGGATTTTGCTGCCATTATCATCATCATCATCATCTTCATCCTTGTCATCATGATCATCATTGTTATTATTAGTTGTAACATTTATAAACTTGGTGCTTTTCTTGCTTGTTTTTATCATTTTAAATAATCCACTTAATTGCTACTGCTTGACTTATCAAATTCGTGGAGTTTATTTTTATGTTAACACAATCCTAGCTGTTATTAGAAGCAAACCCCAAATCTCAGTGGCTGAGCACAATGAAAGTTCATTCTTCAGTCACAGCATTGTCCAGTCTTTGTATTGGATATCTCTTGTGGAAAGCTTTTTTCTCCTTAAAGCTTTTATGCTTTTCTGTTTCATATTAGAGTATTGAAAGTTCATGATATTTTCTCCAGGAATCATTTTTGTCTCTTCAGAGACTTTTCTCAGTGAAAACTTATATCTTTTTGCAGCTTGGGAAAAATTTTGTATATAATTTTTAATAATCTGTTCCTCCCATTGTTTTAATTTTCTCTTTGACAACTTCCTGTATTTCTACAACTCAATATTTCTACACTTTTCCATTTTTTGTGGTCTTATTTTTTTCTACGCTTGATCTTCTCAAGTTTGCTTTTTAAAATTGTCTTTAAATTCAGAATTTCTTTTATAATTTCATAATCATATTTCAAATTTTAAGAAATCACTTTTCTCTGATCTTGGTTTATATCTCCGTTGATGTATGAAGTACCTTTTTCAGTTTCTGAATCATATACTTTGAAAAATTGCTTCTGAATCTCTACCTGTTTCTTCTATACTCAATTGTTCTGTAGTTTCTTGTGACTGTCATTCATAGGGTTGCTTTTTCTCAAACATCGGTTGATTTTCATAGTTGAACATGCACATTTATAAGTGAAAATGTTTGATTAGTGTGATTATGCTGCTTTCCTCCGCTGTTGAGAAGTCTTAGTTGCCCAATAAGCCTCTCCCTTGAATGGGGGAATGACCAGTAAATCCAGGTAAATTGAGCACACTAACAGAAGATTTTTTGTAGGGTGTGTGTTAGAGAGTGGTGCAGATTAGGTTTCTCAGAAAGCTGGCTCTGTGACGTAAGTAAGCATGAGAAATTGGGATTTGCTCTCAAGATTAACTCCTGTTGGGAAAGAAAACAAAATAAGGGGGTGCGGGGTAAAGGGAGAATTTGGGCCATAATGCTGAAAACTTCAGTCAACTCCACAGGGAGTTCTAAACCTAGAGAAGCCGTTCATGTTTGCCTCAAGTTGGCCAAACAGGTTGGGTCTTTATAGTCTTGTATGTACCAGTCATTGGAAGGGACAGACTGCTGGAAGAAAGGGGACATGATTTTGGTGAGCAGCTTTCTTCAGCCTAAGGTGCTCCCCCAAAAGTGTAGACAACTGAAGCCCATTTTTGAGTGACACTCCCAGCACTGGGGGAATGAGTTTTTCAATCCCAAAAGGATTGTGTCACACCACGGTATTCATTACAGGAGCATGCAGACAATTTGGGGACGTCCATATTGCACAGTAAGGAGAGCCTTGGTCTGGGGTGGAACTTTTGCTTTTTCCTCTCTTTCTATTAGGGAGAACCAGTGTTCCATCAGGCTCTGCTTCTTTCTTGAGTCCCACCATCTTCACTAGGGATCTCCCTCGACAGGTAGCCATCTTTATGGAGAAGGTCACAGTCTTCTTTTTGAGGTCAAAAACAATGGCTACCACCCATTCTGTTTTCATGGAGAAGGGAGACAATTGTCTCAGAAAACTCTTTATTAAATTATCCTATGATCACCCCCATGTCGCTTTACTGTTCCTTTTGTTGATTTACTCCAGAGTGGGGGAACACCCATATTTTTCTCTGAAGTCGTGGGTGATGGCTTCATCTTTCTTTAAACATTAATCCCATTCCATCTGCTATTTTCCTGAAACTTTAAAAAAATCTAATCTAGTCCTAGCACAATTTCTCATGTTTCTGCACTGCTGTGTCTTTTTATTTCTTAAGCCTGCATTTTCATCCTTTTCATTCATGAGCAGGAAGCCTATGTACTGAGTTCTCATCTCAGTAGAATGGAATGGATATCGGTTATGGTCACAGACAGATATCTCACCCAGCTCTACTACTTATGACCTACATGACTTAAGACCAATAATATAGCATCTCTGAGATTCAGTTTCTTTTTAAAGTGGGAATAATAATATGTACTACTTGGAGTAGAGGTAAAGATACAAAAATGTTTATTAGCACAATGCTTGGCACATAACCTGCATGCAAGAAATGACTGTTCTTTCACTCCCTTTATATCCCTCATAGTGACTGTCAATGTATCTTATGTTCTTATTGAAAAGTAAAACTTTAATACTTTAATATGATCCAAAATCTATCAGAAAACCAGAGTGCAAAAAACCTTAAAGATTCAGTGAGGCCTGGTATATTTTTAACGTGGCTTAACAGTGTGACAGCTTAGGCAATGGTGCATTTAATATTATCACTGCTGAGTGCTACCTTGAGATTTCACAAAATGTAAACTGTAATGTAATGGTCACCTGTAATGGTCACAGCATTTTACATTACAGCTTTCTTGCTTAACACCTTGGCTTTTAATAATGTTTTATCTCTTATTCTTTATAAAATTGATTGATTAAAATAAAGATAAACTAGTTACTACCTGGAAGCAGGAGGTCAATCACAGAATAAGACAAGATGTATTAGATTCGATGCAAGTTTCTCAGTTGTGCTACTTGGATGGCATGAAAGAAATATCACAGGACATGGTCAGCCATTTTCTTGCCAGATATTTGACTTCGCTTTAAGCCAGTCACTTCCACATTTAGCCTCAGTGTCCTCAGCTCCAAACCCAGAATAATATTTTCTCTTGTATTAGTTTCCTTGAGTTGCTGTAACCTTTCACAAACTGAGTGGCTTAGACAGCAGAAATTTATTCTCTCAGTTCTGAGGCTAGATGTCCAAAATCAGTGTCAGTACTGTTGGTTCCTTCCAGAGACTGAGGGAAAATCTGTTCCATGACTCTCTCCCTGTTTCTGGTAATGGCTAGCAATGCTTGACATCCGTGGACTTATAGGTGCATAGCTCTAATCTCTGCCGCTGTCTTCACATTGCTGTCTTCCCTCTGAGACTCTTTTCCTACGTCTTCATATGGCATTCTCTTCTCTGTGTGTCTGTGTCCTAATTTTCCTCATCTTATAGTGACAGCAGACATTGGATTAGGGCATATCCTGATTCAGTATGATCTCATCATAACTTGACTATATCAGCAAAGACTCTATTTCCCAACAAAATCACATTCACAGGTACTGGGGATTAGGGCTTGAATATATCTTTTGGGGGAACAAAATGCAATCCATACCATCTCCTAAACTTAGAAATTTTTATCGTGGTTATGTTAGTTAAGATGTTTTGTGTCGTGCATCAGAAACCCAAGTAAGCGAAAGATGAAATGTTGTAGGAAGGATTCTGAAACATCCCTCAACTGAGCTGGACATTATGAACAGAAGGAAATTGAGGACAGTAATACTAGAGGGTGACATGAAACTCCTCTCTTCTTGTCTCTGCTTATTCATATACCTCTGCTCCAACCTTCTCTCTAGTTATAACTAACCCTCACTTTTTTCTATTTCGTGTAACAGAAAATGGTTACCAACAGCTTCCCAGGCTGAAGAGAAATGTCAGACAGAAAGATACTAATATGAACCCCTCTGTAGACAGGGTGGGGATGGGGAAGTAGGGAAACCCAAGGAAGGTTAGGGGGAGAATCTTGCCTATTGACCTTATTTTTCTCAGTGGAGAAGGCAGTTGACTTATTTTCTGAGAGAGAAGAGATTTTGATGGTATTAAAAAAAAAGCAGTTGATATTAAAGTTTTGTGAAAGTTGTTCAGAGGAATGAGTCAGTGATGAAGAACCATAGGATCAAGGGTGTGTTGGTGCCCAGGCTAACTGGACACCACCGTGTTAGTGGACCAGTCTTCTCCTGTATGTTTCCATCAGTAATGGTCAAGAACTCCAGTGTATTACTAGGTGAGTATATAAGACTACTACTAGATGAACCCATCATCCCTGCATAAACAACACAAAGAGACATTTCAGTTCATTTAAACCTGACTGCTTTACAGTTATCTTCATGGTAAAATGGTCCATCACGAAAGTGATATATAAAATTTTAGTCAAATTTTTTTTTTGCATTTCTTTGTAGATATCTTTAACCCTTAGCTTCTAAGGAAAAATGATGTTATTTTTTCATAAGTCAGGGCTTCTGGGTAAATGGGGTTTGAGTTACCATTTTTATAACCTGAACTCACACAAAAAAATTGGTGTTTCATTTCTAAATACGTATATGGGTGCTTATTTCATCACTGGAGAAACTTAGGTAAACACCTTTTGTTCTTTCATAAATCCGATGTCTCTTTGGTAGTCACAGAGAGCAGGAGGCAGCCCAAATTCTTGCCTCATTGGTTCATTATTTTTTAATGAGATAATTAAAAATTACATTCTACCATACTGAGAAGCATGTATTTTCCAAAACTTTAGGGTTTTTTTTTTTCCCTCTTTTTGGTTTGTTTGCGATAGACAGTCTAAATAGAATATGACTTAAAAATCAATTCGAAGGAAGCAGGGGCATGGTAAATTACTTTCCTATGACCTTCTTTTCTATCTTTCCTTTTTTCTTTTTTCCCTTCAGATGAACTCTTCTCCTCTCAATATTTTTTTAACCTACCTACCCTGACATCATCTCCCTTTTTCCACTTTTCACTTTTTCACTTCCCAAACAGTCCTAGTCTAAGGGTAGATCTTTCTAAAACCTCTGCCACAGTTACGTGATTAAAATCTAGTGAGTTTTTCCCCTTTCTTCTCAGTAGGTACTGGTATGACCACTGACAGAGAAAACAGTGTCCGGTCAATGTTTAGCGAGCGTAGTTTTGTTGATAAAGGAAGGTAGAGAAAACAGTGTCTGTGTGATGAATAGTTTTCATTGTTTTTTTTAATTTTTATTTATGTTCCCTAAAGCGGTGTTCTCCAGGCAGAATATCTGACTGCAGAAACAGGAGACCTGCATTCTTCTCCTGGCGTTGCATTGATTTTCTGTTCTGCTTGAGGCCTTTGTATTTATGAATGTAAAATGTGTTTTAAGAATATCTGCCTTTATTGTATATGGATATTTTGGGGTCGGTCTCTTGATTGGGGTGGCAGTTTGCCTTTTTCACAGGAAAATGTGTGAATGTAGGCTTCACATATAATTGTAAGTAGTGAGCTTTCCAAGAAGTCATTAGCTTGTGGGTATTAAATGGGTTGCAACTGTGGCAATTACTGGATTTTTTCCCCCCGAGATGACAGTTTTGGGAGTCTTGGTGAGTGTTTGAAGCACGTGTGGCCAGCTGTCATAGGGGTGACATTCTTGGGGACGTCCAGTGTTTTTTCTCACCTTCTAGCCATTGGGAACCAGACCCCACCATTTCCTCACGAGGCACTACTGTCGCCTGCATCAGCCATGACTCAAGCTGCTTAAGCTGCGAGGTTTTCTTATGTTTGGGGAGGGTGAAGAAGGGCACTGCCGTTGTCCCCTGTGCCCCACTGGCAGGGCCGACCCAAAGAAAATGGACATGGGATGGCGGCCCAGAGACTTTTCAGGAAACAGCTGCTTTAGGATTTTGTTAACAGCACCTCCCTACCCCGAAAGGCTTCTAGTATCAGAGGCCACGTTACACTCAGAATCTCTGCACACTTTCACTTGCTAAGACTTTGATTCCTTCACTGTTTTCATGCCCTTAGGATGTGTTACCTCCTAGCGAGATCTGTCTAACCCAAGTCAAAACAGGCATCTCTGTATTCACTGTAATCTGTACGATGCTGATTCTGTACTATGGGAATATAAAAATAAGGATCTAAATGTGTGTATATATACGTACACGTACTATGTGTGTTGTGTGTGTGTGCGTATGCCCCAGTATATGTTGCTTTTTAGACGATGGTAGCTTTTATTTGAAAATGATCTTAAATTAATAGAAAAGTTGAAAAATAAGAAAAAGAATACCTATATGTCTTATGCCCACCTATTTTTAACATTTTATATCCATTTGTGTTTTCCTTTCTCTCTAAGTACATCTGTGTGTATTTCATAAGAAATCAGGACATTCTCTAACAGAACCACAGAACAGTTATCAACCGTAGGAAATTTGGCATTGACACAACCTTTTTATCAATCTACCATCTGTATTCTAATTTTTCAAATGACCTGATACTGTTCTCTGTAAAATTTTTTCCGGTTCAGCACAAGATCTAGTCCAAGATCAGATATTGTTTTTAGTTTTCATGTCTCTTTATTCTCCTTTAATTTGGAATAGTCTAGAATACTTCCACAAGACCCTTCGTCTTTTATAACATTGGTTTTAATAATTTTCTGACAATTAGATTCAGGTTATGAATTCCTGGCCATAGCACAGATGGGGTCACATGATGCTCACCTGTCCTTCATTGATGATATCAATTTTGATCACTCTGTCAAGATGTTATCCAATTTCTCCACTATATAGTTAGAATATTTTTTAATGTAACTAATCCATGTGGAGACACTTTAAGACCATGCAAATATTCTACTTCTCATCAAAATATTGCCCTGGACTTAAAATGCATTGATAATTCTTACCTGAACAAATCGTTTCTGTGATGGTTGAAAAGTGATTTCCCAGTTCCCTCAACTCCTTACACATTTACTAGTTGACATTTCAACATTCTGCTGTAAGCAAGGGAAGTGCCAGGTCTTAGGTCAATTTGTATTATTGGACCTGAATTTGTGTGTATACACACACAGAAACAGAACTATATAATAAATAATAAATATTATTAACTATATAATAAATATATATATATAAATATATATTACATATATGTATATACATGCCCTTTTGTTTTATACTATTTGTAAGACCTTTTTGTTCTCATGTTACTGGATTGAAAAATCTCAGAATGTTCTTCCCAGCAGCTTGGCCCTAATTTCAGCAAAGATCCAATACTGAAAGCTCTAGTAAAGTTCATATTCTTAAAATATAATTCATTTTTAAAAATTCATTTGAAAACATTTAGTTGTGGCTATGAGATATTAGTAGAGAAATTAGCACTGAAACTCATTTGCCACCAGAATTAAAGAAAAAAGGCAAAACAGATTTTATCTTAGCTCTATGTTCATAAAAGAAATAAACATGACTAATATTTGGACCATTTACAAAAATACAGCTCTTGAATTTGTGAGAAAAAAGCTGATACTCCTTTTTCATCAGTTATTACCTAATTTACATTGGGTGTATGTGAACCGATTTAAACACTGATTTTAGCATTAGATATGGACCAGGAGAGGGAAAAATAAAGGCATTAAGTTAAAAGAAGCATTTCAAGCACTTGGAAAAATACTAACCCCTCTGCTTTTGGTTGATGACATGTAGATTTGCCCTTCTGTTCTTTTTGTTCCTTTAGTCATTAAAGTAAAATAAAAAAGAAGGCACTTTGTTCTACTTAATTCTGTTGAATGCTCTGTCGTCTGACAGCTAAATGTCTCACAGGCTATAAAGCATTAGTTTCTTAGCTGCTCCTCCCTTAACTCTAAAACACCTTACAGTCTCCTGCCTGTGCACCTGAGCAGCATGAAAAGAACTACCAAGGAGAAGCCAAAAGAAAGTAAAACTTTTTCTCTGAACAGAATACTTTAATGTATTAATTTGAAAGCGCTCCATAGCACAACTATTTTAAGGCCAAAGTACAGAGCAAAAAGTTAATAAAATTATTTTTGTGACTCTTCAGCTAAACATGTTATTTGCATTGTTGAGAGTCACCATACAAATGCACAGAAGTTCGTACTCCACACACGCCTGTCTTTTAAACAAAAGATAATTTCCCCTTGAGCAAGGACGTAGAGTTGAGTTCATTACCGGAATCAAGTATGGTGCTATGGGAATGGGAGCACTTAGGCCAAACAGGGTAGTGACTAGAGCCGGCTACCAAGAACCAATTGCTGCACTCACTTTCCTGGCTCCAGAGAGCACTAAGGAGGCACGAGCGCTGTCAAGCTCTGGCAACAGCCAGTGAGAAGCTGACAGAAGAAGTGAGGGGTGCTTAAGGTTGTTCTGGGTGTAAATTGGGGAAAGGATGGCACATTCTCTAAAACCTCCACTGTCACATTAGTAAAGCTGCCTCTCTCTGTCCTCAGTACTCATCAGCAAACTGTGGTCCAGATTTGCCTTTTATAGTTGTTAGGAAGACTCAGAAGCATGAAGTGAGTCCTCTTAATGTAACACATTGGACTGTCCACCAAGACTCAATCTCCATTCTAAGCAACTTTCTTCCTCCTTGCCGATGTTGCCATAAGCAAAAGAAATTCATTCCTAGTTCACTGAGTTTGAGTCCTGACTGAAACTTGACCCTGTCAAATGATAAAACAAGGAGGCTATTAGACTGAGGTGGCTCTAATGTTGGCAGCCCCTGTAAGCAAACCCAAACCTAAGCCTGCAAATGCCTCAGGTTATGAAATCAAGATGCTAAGGAAAACCAATCACGAACAGCCAACCAAGTTTTAATCTATAGCCAATCAACAATGTCTATACTTTGCTTCTGCTTTTTCTTTATACGTCTCTCTCCAGTTTCTGTGGGTGAAGCACTCCTAACCATTTCTGGTTTAGCACTGTCCAAATCCAATCAAGTTTTGCTCAAATAAACTCTTCAAATACTTAATATGTCTTTTAACAGTCTTGAGATTTTTGAAACATTGATATGAAAGATAAAGAAAAATGCAGAGCCCTGTCTTACAGGAAGCAGAGGCTTGAATATAGCTTTGAAGGCTATCTTGGAGGCAGTGGAGGGAAGTGCCACCCTGACCGGATCTTCAATTATGCAAATGCAGCTTAGAGATCACAACAAGAAAGGAATCTCTCTGAAATGTTCTATTCTAAGGAAGAAATTGCTCTATATAATAATGGAAAATGGTGTCTCTGTATCATGTCGAGCTACTTTTTATTTTGTTCCCTTGAGAATGCTTTTACTTTCTCATAAGGATTGGGATTGTTCTGTGTCTGAAAAGTGTTGCTTGTTTTTTTTGAGATGTGCTTTTTTCTTTTATTTCAGTTGCATATAAGAGACTGGTAGCTGAGGACCTGAAAAGATGAAAGCTCTCTTTTCATGGGTGATTGTGAGTCCGTTATAAGTGGTGCTGAGCCAGGCCCTGGTGATAAAGGGCAGCATCATGGGCACAGGAACAAGTCGCCTTAGACCCACAATGGCATCCTCACAAGGGCCACTCCCTGCAGAGGAACATCCCAGAGGCTGTGTCTGTTGAACAGCTGGATGAGAAGCAGATAGCAAACAGAAAGCCAGAGCAGGGGAGACATAAGGGGACTTCTGCCCAGAACACATAACACACAAACCTAGAAACTTGCAGAAATTCCAGTGAGGGCAGCTGAGGGCTTGCTAGTGGGTATCATAATACAGGCACTAATATGAATGTGACTCTTTTTTTTTTGGTCATGTAGATGAAGGCAGGGTTCCCACTTCTTTGTTCATTTGGGTAAATGCTTGGAAAGGTCCTTTAAATATGAATGTCATGTCAGGGTTAGGCCCAACGTTAAACAGTTTATTTTAAAACATGGCATCATGTCAACATTCACCATGCATCTATTGTTTTAAAATAATTTGACAGTTTAGCTGAGCTATAACCTGTGAGAACTCCCAATGAAGGAGATAAATAACAAATTATATTGGGAGTTAGGGAACTTGAGGGAAGAAGCAGGAAAATGTAAGAGAATGGAAATTAGAGTATTCCAGTGGGCACCAGTGTCACCACTGAGAGTCACTGTAAGAAATGACATGTCTGGAAGGGAAGGCCAGAAAATGCGGACAACTGCACTAAGTATAAATTTCATTATAACATTTGGTCTCTGGCCAGTCTGGAATTTACATTCACCATTAGTTTCTGAGAAAAGCTCACAAATTTTACCTAAAAGCAAAAATCAAATAAAAAGACAAGAAGTCTCCAATCCATTGTAAACCTTGTAATATTTCAAAGTTAAAACTTAGCCCCAAGTCAAAGGCCTCCAGAGGATGGTCCAGCTAAACTTCAGGGTTCAAACTGATGCTGATGCTGATGCTGATGGAAGCTGAGGTGATGTTGATGGGCTATTCGAAAGAGATTGGCTTGCTATATCAAACCCCTGCCAGCCATAATTTAAAGGGACAGAAGTCATTAGTTTGCAGTGTTACTCTCTGTACCAATAAAACTTGTATTTGCCTTTCTTTGCAAGCCTCATCGCTCTGTAACTCAAGATCAGCCAGTGAGTGAGACCTGTCTTAGTAACAGTGACAACCACAAATCTCAGAGCATAAAGCTGTACACATGCATCTGGTCTTCTGAAGATTTATCAAGTTGAGTTGTTTTCTAAGCTGTACCTTTATTCTCAGTTCTGCCTAACTGAGAAGGGCAAAATGCTATGGTCTTTTATGGTCCACAAAGCTTATACCATTTGTTTTCTAATGAGAGCAATCATACATTTAACTCAAAAAGGAAACAAGTTATAGCCTCTTGTTTAACTGAATCAATCATTTGAAATTTGATTACAAAGAAATCAAGCAAATCTTTCTCTGATTTGTTTGGATGTAATCTAGCAGTCAGCTACTAAATCCCTGCCCTTTGGAAAGGAGGTAAATTTAGCTTGAAACACCCAATTCCACAGCCTGTGTAATCCAAAGCTCTCCTCGTGATGGATGTGAATTACTGTGAATTGATGTTCTCATGGTCCATTTCCCCGGACTCCTGTGTCTGTGAGTGCTGCTTCTGTTATATCTCATTCAACTCTAATGAGAACTTTCTTTGTTAACTGATTTTAAAAAATCCACTTTCAACAAGCATTCAGTGAAATTAGTGTACTTTACCAAAAGTAATATTTGGTGGCTGTAGAAGGAATCACATCGTACATAATTCAGTTTTCCAACATCCTGACTTCTCTTCTTTTTTCTCCCACTGCTGCCTCTCCTTGCATCTCTTTTCTTTTCCTTTCTTATTCCTATAGACTCCTTTCTTAATAATGACACAGGTAACAGAGCAATCACCTTTTTCAAAATTGAGATATAATGGACATATAACGTTATGTAAGTTTAAGGTGTAAAATGTAAAACCTTTATCAGTTAATGATTTGCAAATATTTCTTCCAATTCTGTAGCTTCTCTTTTCATTTTGTTGATGTTTCTTTTGCTGTGCAGAAAAATTTTAGTTTGATATAGTCCCACTTGTTAGATTTTGCATTTGTTGTTTGTGCTTTTAGTGTCATATCCAAAAAAATCATTGCTAAGATTGATATCAGGAGCATTTTGCCTATTTTTTCTTCTAGGAGTTTTATGGTATCAGATCTTATGTTTAAGTCTTTAATCCATTTCAAGTTAATTTTTGTGAGTGATATAAGGTAGAGGTCCAAGTAGCTCCTTTTTCTCCAAGTAGTTATCCAGTTTCCCAACACCATTTGTTGAAGAGACTATCCTTTCCCCATTGAGTGTTTTTATATTGTATAGCACAGGAAATTATACCCATTATCTTGTAGTAAATTTTAATGGGGTATAATCTGTAAAAATACTGAAGCACTATGCTGTCCACCCGAAATTAATATAATATTGTAAATCAACTATACTTCAAGAAAAAAAAAAGCAAGTCTCTCAAGAATACCATGGCAGTAAGACCCATGATTAGTGATGAATGTGACAAAGTCACTTTTGCCTTTTACTGAGGTAGGGACACTGAGTAAGGAAAACAAAGAAACACTCCTGTGTGTTTATTTTACTGTCATGCTACTACCAGACTCACAACTCTTCTGATACCAGATGCATGGGTTTTCTACATGTCAAGCAATTCTGTGACACCAGCTGTGTGTCCTACAATTCAATTCAGACCTGACGCTATCTACCTGTAGTTAGTGTCAGATCCCACAGGTTAAGGGTTCAGTTGCAGAAGACTGCCCCCACTTCAGATGCCAGTTGCAAGTCCCATGTTGTCACCATATTTCTGACCCACTGACTATAAATCCTGGTTCCCAAGATCAGCTCCTTCGGTTCGACAGTTTGCTAGAATGGCTCACAGAACTCAGGGAAACACTTACTTACGTTTATCAGTATATAATATAATAAAGGCTATGATAAAGGATACAGATGAATAGCCAGAGGAAGAGATACATAAGGCGAGGTCCAAAAGGGTCAGGAGTGCGGGAGCGTCTGTCCCCGTGGAGTTGGGGTGTGTCACCCTCCTGGTACATGGATGTGTACACCAACCCAGCAGCTCTTCGAACCCCGTACTATTGGGATTTCCATGAAGGCTTGATTACACAGACATGATCAGTTACAAACTCTATTTCCAGCCCCTCTCTCCTCTCCAGATAATGGGGGAGGGGGCCGAAAATTCCAAGCCTTTAGTCTTGGCTTTACCTTCTGGTGACCAGCTCCCATCCAGGAACCAACCAGGAACCTACTCACTCAGAGTTGCCTCATTAGATCAAAAGACATTCCTAACACCCAGGAAATTCCAAGGTATTTTATTTTATTTATTTTTTGTTTTTGTTGTTTTTGCTAAATATATTTTTATTCTTGATCACATTTATTTTTTCAAATAAAGATATGTTGTACAATATTATAAGGAAAACAGCAAGTGAAATAAAGATATTCTTAAATAGATAAACACTGGACCTATTCATCTAGAGTGAACCTGTACTCCAAAAAAGTTAAAAGAAATTCTTCATACTGAAGGAAAATTACACTAGAGGAAAACACACAAAAGAATTATAATCTACTCTCTTCAGTAGAATTAAAGTCTGCAACAGTCCACAATTTCCTTGGGTTACACATGAACCTAACAAAAGCAGTCTCTATTAGAAACTCAGCAACCATGTCCTCTAGATACACTACCCAAAAGCGGATAAACAGAATACATGAAGAAAACATAGTGTCGAGATGTGAGATAATTCTTTTTCTAAACGCGCTAATTTATAGGTTGCTCTATCATTTGTATCATTCATTCTCCTCTTTAGATTCTCCTCCTTTTATATAATTATGTAATAGTCTTTATTATCCCCATTTTCCAAACCTTCTTGTTCACCCAACACCCCCTCAACCCCATCTCTTCATAGAAAATATTCTCTGAGAAATAAAGGGAATAAAAATTCCAACCATTCCAAATTTCTGCTCCATCCAATTTTTCCTTTTAGGGAACTATTATGTGAGATAGGAGATGAAATTAATGGGTTGGATTAGAGGAACAGTCATCTTTCTCAGCTCTAGAAGGTTTTCCTTTTGACAGATGCTTTCTGGCTTTTTCAAAAGATATCATACAATAATCATGGCCCAGACATTGAATATTTATGGAAGTTAATTGAGATTATCCAAAATAAGACCCTAGAACTGGAGTAAGGAATTAGAAAATTTCTAAATAGTTTGTCCTGTATTCATGGATATAATAAGAGTTAAATTGTTTTCTTAAATTGCAAATATGTAAACATCTTTCTTGATATTATTTAACAGGGAAATCTAGATTTTGTCTGCTGTTCTCTTACAATTTTTTGTCCCTTTCTCTCCAAAGCCTAGAACTAAAGCTTGTTGCTTGACTAAATTCTTGGAGATAAAGTGTATCCTAGTACACTGAAGAGGAAAATAAGATCAGTTGCAGCTGACCTTACTGCCAAATGCCAGTGAAAAGGCCATATGTAGTTGGGAGAATTGGACCCTTTAAACATTGTCCATGTTGTACTTGTAGAACCACTGACTTGTATAAAGATAGTTTTGGAGACCATTTGATAGTGGAGATGTGAGAGAATCATACAAGTCAGGAACCATTTTTGATTCCAGGCAACAAACTGTGCCTCAACAATCTTTACAGCTAGTGTCTTAAAGAGATTAAAGTTCAGTGGTATGAGGCTGATAGAAAGACCCCTGACATCTAGAATAATTCCATGACACCTACGCACTTCTGAAGAAATATGCTCCCCCAAAAATGTAACATTTATTCAGCCCAATTTTCCAATTCATAATCCCTGATTTGTGACTGGTTAGGGGAGCATCTATTTATGAAAAGAGATCCTCTTTGAATCAGTTTGGGGAAAAGGAAGTCACTTCATATGTGAAGATTGCGTGACTTTTTTTTCTAGCACCTCTCTACTATTTCAAAGCTCCTAGGATCAGCACCTGTTTTTTTTGCTTTTGACAAATGTTCTATTTTCCTGCAGGAACTTTGTCTTATTTAATGCTACTAAAAACGTGTAGAACTTCATAGTTTCTCAGTAAATATTTATTGAATGAATAAATGAACAGACTCAACATTTCATTAAAGGAGCTAAGAAGCACAAGCCAAGTTAATTTCTTAGATACTGGGCATCATAGACCAAATTACATAGAAGGAAGGCTGGGAGATAAGAGTTGTACCCAAATGTTATAATCTCATTGAAACCATTTGAGAAATTGTTCCTGCATTCTAGCACAGGTATGCTATTTTGGACTTTCATAGTTCATACTCCCTGTCTTCACTTCTCTGAAAATGGATGATCCTTTATGTTTCTAGATTTTTTTCTTAACTCTTCAATTTTAGCTATTTCATCAGCTCTTTTAAGAGGATCCTCTTCATTTATTCATCTTTCCCTTATAATGCATGCCAGTTTTTGCAGTTAGATATCCCAGATGCTACATTCTTATAAAGCTGCAAAATTTTCTCTATTTTTAAAATATTTATTCAACTAATATTCTTTATTGCATATAATGAGTTAGGTGAGGACATGGAAATATCTAGTAAGATAAAAGGAGTTTTATTTATATTATTAGTCTGACCTTAAATTCTCACTTTGTATATTGTGCAGTAAATTTTTTTTTGTATTAAACACTTTACAAAATTTTAAATAAAACTTATTAAAAACACCATAGATCACAGCATAGCTTACTAAGCCTTTTGTAAAAATGACACAGTCAGCTTTTTTTTTTTTAAAGCTAATCAAGAGCAGGTTAATACTAAGTAAATAAAGTAAAATAAATGTTATTTTTGTGATGCTAGTAGTTTCCAAATTAATCATATTTAATAATGCAGTATTTGAAATATGTCATGGAATGTAGTTTTTAGGGAATGGTTAGGCTTAGTTGTTTCTAAGTTTAGTTATCTTAACCATTTTTGGAAAGCTAAAAAGTACCTGTAAACATATGTATCTATTGATTATAATTCCTACATCTTAATCTTCGTATCCACCTAGTTTTTGAGGACTCAAAAGTAGTCAGCTTCAAACAATTTATAGCTAGATCTTATTGCACTGGGCTTGACAACTCCTAGCTCAGTGTGTTTCCCACAGGCATAGAAACAACTAAAGGAAGTCCCAAGGAGCCAAGTCAGAAGGTTATTTGAGCTCCTCCACTTAACTTTGCATTCCTTAAGGAGGATATTTATTGAGCCCAATTCATAAAATGAACTTTGTGATCGAGACAACCACAATTAAATCAGGTGGGTTATACGTAGAACTATGCTCACTTTTGTGTGGTAATTGTCACGTTGCGTGATAAAAATAGGAACTTCTTTGTTCATTTTTCTTAATTCATATTTTTATATGGATTTAAAATCTGAAGATTTAAAGTAATTTTTAAATAATTTTTAAGACGATATAAAAGCTTATGTTTTAAAAATTTTACCTTTTGAATAGTGTATAGCATAAACTTACTTCAGACCACTTTATAATAAAAAAAATGAAATTATCTTGGCAAAGAAGAAAAATTGTTTCCTTATAAGACAACATGGCTGCTTATACTATATTTCAATCAGATATAATTATTTTAATTTGAAAGCTGCAGTTATCTATATATATATATATATATATATAAGTCTATCTGTCTATCTACTTATCTGTATCTACCTATCTTCTCAAAGTTCGTGTATTTTAAAGTGGAGTTCATCAACTCTCTTTAGCATTTTCTTGAGCAAATAATTCTGAAATGTATAAACAAAACCAGATAGATAGAGAGGAATTATATGCTCTATGAAATGCTAAAGAGAGTTAGTAGACTTCACCTTAAAATATACAAACCTTGAGAAATTTGTTTAAATATACTCAAAATGCATTAAATTAGAAAATGTTTCCACAGAGAGCTAACAATGAATGGACACCTAAAGGCAAATAGTTTAAACAGTCTTTTGTCTTATTAATTGGCATGATAATGCTTTAATAAGAAAACTCTCATTATTTCCAAAACATACTTTGTGCAGTGTAGTCTATTATTTTAAACTATATATTTTTATTTGAAGTCATAAAACATGCTATGGAATTTAAATTATATTAAAATTCAAAAAGATATTCTAAATTTAACATATGTTTTTTTTTTAAATGTGTGTGGCTAAGGAATTTTTGTTTTAAATACATTTGCAACATAAAGTCTGATTTCTAAGAATCAAAGACGAGAACGTTCCTAGGCACTAAAAATAGCATTTAAAAAAATAAACTCAAATTATTAGCATGTCTGAGTTCAAATCCAAGAATGATATTAAAGAAAAAGAAACAAACAGAGAGAATAGGAGATAGTGTTTCTTGCTATATAATAGACAGAAGTAATGATTTCTAAGAAATTTTAAAAATCATATAATATGGAGAGAACTTAATCAAGCTGGTCCTTAAATTGCTCTTGACATTTTTAACAATAATGAAAATTAGTGCCAAGATACTCTAAGAAAAGTAACTCAGCCTTTGTCCTGGACTCTTTCCATAGTAAACATCAAATATTTTAGGAAGTAAGTCTGTAAGCTCTGACCATATCTGCAAGGCCACAATAATGCAGCATCTTCAGTCAGGCCAGGTTGCTCATCCTAGTGAGAGGTGGCAACACCTCAAAGGGTGACTGGCCATTATCACCAATAACTCTTTGGCTACAGAAGTACCTTTGATGGCTAGTGATCTATTGAGGCTTTGCCTCTTCCCTCTCTTTCTTCTCCTTCTTTTTCCTCTTCCTTCTCTTCTGTCATTCTCTTTAAATAGATTATACATTCTCGTGGTAAGATCAGTTCAAAGGTTTCACAAGAGAAAACAAGATCTTATTCCTCACTCCCATTTCCTAGAGACGAAAATTCTTACCTTTTATCCTTTCACACCTATCTTGTACTGAGATGGGTATGTATACATACACTTCCTATTTTATTTAAACCCTAATTCTACCTTATTCTGCATATGGTTGTGTACTTTTATTTATTTACTTTTACTAAAATGTATTTTGGGGGAAGATGCCATCTTTTTAAATGTTATACATGTATTGATTCATATGTATATATGTCATATAGTATATTATATATGTCATGTAGCATACTATAATGAATAAAGCTTTATTTGGGGGAGCATACATCAAGGCATAGTAATTTTCATGTACATGTATAAATATATCAGCAAATGCATTTCAAGATGTGGAATTTCTGGTTCAAATTCATGTGCATTCTAACTGTTATAGGTGCTGCCATATTGCCTCTATAGAGTTCTTACTACTTTATACTTCTGTCAACAAGGTATGAAACTGCTTTTCCCCACATTTTTCAAGGCAAAGTATTAACAAAACTTTTGGTATTTGCTAATTTAATAAAGTGAACAGTTCTCTCTCGTTATATTTTTACTTTATTTTCACGTTATAACAGTGAGGTTGGGTAACTTTTTATATCTTGTTCTATTTGCCCTTTACTTTCTGTTGGGCAATTTCAAATGTCCATAATGCTTTGGCAACCTAACACTACATCTCACTTGAGTTTCGTCCTTATATGGATATTGGGATTCCCTGCCAGAGTGTTCTGGTTGATGTTCAGCGAATATAGTTATGTTCATAGACTAAATTATTTAGGTTGTTTAAAATAATTCAAGGCCCATTACCACTCTTTTCAGCAGTGATTCATTGAAGATCAAACAATGCAGTTAACTTTCTAAATATTCCTTCACTTAAATAATTGCATACATTTTTACTCTCGAAGTCTTTTTAAACTTGATTATACCATGATTTATTTGCAGTTAATGAATCATCTTAATCTTAACCCTATGTGGAGTGAACTACTGTAATGATGTGTAAGATAACCTATGTGTCATTCTGATTTTTCTCAATGGTTTAAACAAGAAAACTGACAGTTTTCTTTAATTCCTCCTCATCATCCACCCCAACATCTTGTCTGAGTTTCTTTGATTCCATTGATAGCATGGAATATCTCAAATCCATTTACACTCTCTCCATTTTCATGCTATTCCATTGTTCACGGTGATGTCCTCTCTAGCCATCGCAGTACTGTGCACAGGCTAACTGGCTTCACCACTGCCATTCCTGATTCTCTATTTTCCCTCCACAGGTTAGTCAGGGTAATCTTTTCAGAACACATATTAGTTTACATTCAAATGCTTTCTGTTGAACTTAGGCTAAGTTTATTAATTTTTAGCTTAAGCTTTAAAGGTCCTACCTAACTTTCTAACTCTAATGTATCCCTTTCCCCACCCCGCCTTGCTCACTGTACACTCTAATCACACTGGAATTTTTCTCCTCTCATGCATATAAATCTCTTTATCTTGAAAGATTTTCACTCATTCTGCCTTCAGCCTAGAACCCTCAAGATCCTACTGTTTTTGTCAGGTCTCAGTGTAGTGTGGTATAATGCTATAATATACTCAGAAATAGCATAATTTCTTCTGAGAAGCATTTCCTGACTCCCTGTCTCCATTTGACATTAGGAGTCCTATATATTTTCTCCAAAGCACTTCCCACAATTAGTAATTATATATATTTGGGGGATTTGTTTGTTTAATGTCTTTCTCTCTCATGAATGGAAGAACTAAGTTTTCTTACTCTTGCTGTTCATAGTATTTCCATTGCTTACCACAGCCCAGGTAAAGAGGCACCACTCTTTACATTAATAAAGTACATTAATAAGTTAATGACACACTTTCTCTAACAGTCAATAAAACTACAGTTTCATAGTGTATGACCAGTCAAAAAACATTTTTTCTAAATTGTTTTTCTATAATCTTGAAGCATAAAATTTTGAAAAACCTAAATGGAGAATGATTTAAGTGATTTCTTTTGAATGAGAATACATATACTAATACTATATTTTATAATGATTTTCAGCTTTTAATATAAGAGGATTGTACCAACATTTTACATATAATGATATTTGTCACTTATGTGATTTGCCAGATGACAATATCCTATGAATAAAACATTTTCTAATATTTTTTATCCAGAGTTATAGAGCACACCTATTTCTCATTAATCCTAAAAGAAAAGTTGGATGGCAGTCCAACTAAATAAGCCTTTTTTTTCTTTCTTTTTGTTCTCTAAATAATGTAAATACATTTATCCTTATGGTTTGGTGTAGTTAATTATCTTTCCACTTTACATTATTTTATTAATTTGGTTTCTTACTGACTATTCCCTTGTCTGGGTCCATAGATTAATTCATTTATTAACAAGTCTACTGATACTTCTAAAAGAGCTATCCATCTCTGTGAAGACATGACATTTTACAATGCTTATATCCTTGAGGGTAGAAAGAGAAGTCAAAAGGAAGAAAACAGAAAGAAAAACTCAGCAAATGACATATTCACCATCCCCCCCAAAGAAGTGCACTATTCTTTAACATAAAAAGTGTTCCAATAAAGTGATAAACTGAGAACAGGTACCAAATCATCTGTCTTACTCTTACCTGATGTAGAGATTTCTGTGAAATGAATGATTCATTTGTTGTTGCTGTTTGTGTTGTTAAAAATTGCTTTTGGAGGTATTACACAAAGGAGTCTTTTTAAGGCACTCATATTTCAGAAAATGTAGCAATATTTTCTTAATTGTAAACTATGGAATAATATGGAAGTTGATATTTCAGTTGTGGGAACTCTTTGTTCTTTCTATATGCATTAAGATTAATGAACCCCTAGGCATAGTGTTTCAGAGTCTTATTTTTGTCCATTTCTACAGCCGTAATCAATATTTACCTCTTCATGAATTATTCTCACTTGATATCTTAAAAATCCAGTAACTTCAGTACTAATATATAACAGCAAACTTCTTAGAATATTGCCCCTAATCCTTCCTCTGTAAATTCTCAAGTGTGGTCCTCCACAAGTTATTAACTTTTTCTATTCTCTTTTCAATAGCTGGTTTTAGAATAGAGCAATGCTTTGGTACTAAGAATATACAAGTGCTAGATTTTACTGAAATGGATAAAAACTAGCAACAATTTACTTATATGTGAAATAAAAATGTAAAGATTAATTAAGAAAAGATAAACATGAAAAATATTAAAATTTATATGCAGTTTAAAAATTATTATTGTTCAAATTACAAATATGACTATTTGTAATAATAAGTATACTATGGTAAAATGCCAGTTAAATAAATAATTTTACTGAGTTTTCCTTTATGAAGTAATACTTTTTATGATGAAAGGAATTCCTTTAGACTTAAAAAGAAAAATGTATTGTTATTTATAAAAACACCAAATTGAAAATGTTGTAAACATAACGAAAATCACATTGGAATTCCGTGTCCTTTTGAAAAATTTCCCTTTTAGTTCTGAGGGATGATGGTATCACCTTAGTCCCTTATTAATATTCGCATAAATAACTACTAGCTTTTTAAAAATATTACTTGTTCATACGTATAGTTCAGATGAAGTCTTATCTCCATTTTTAGATAGTATTTAGCTTGTAGAATCATATTGAAAATTAATTCAGGCAGTGTAATAGTTTGCAAGACCCCAAGGACACATTTACATGCTAAAATAATATAAGTATTAATTTAAAATGTACTTTTTCACTTGAAAATTTTAACTTTACTTATTTAAAGCTATTAACTGAAACATACATAGGAAAACCTGAAGTTTCAATGGAAGAATATACAAAAAGTAACAACACATCACAAGGTTTTAGAATAGACACATTATTTTCAACCATATCAGAAGTTATATAGTGTTTAAAAATATGTCTATATTTGTATAACGGATATAATCTATATCAATCCAACTTACAATTTTTTAACTAATTACTTAACCTCTCTGTGTCACTAATATCTCACTAATAAAATGATGATAATAATACTCGTATTAATTTAGGTAAGGCGTCTAAAAGTTTTAGAGTAGTGCCAGGCATTTAGTAAGCTCTCATTAAAGATTTGCTATTATATTTATTATTTATTAGATGGTCAAAGAGTTCTCAAATAAATAGTGAGAATAGAGTTTCTCAAATCAGCATTATAATTCGGTATCAACATTTTAGTCTTCTTCAAACTGTGCTTCATGTGGGAAAGAAACAGGATTTTCTTCATCCCATTCAATGACTTTCAATAGGAAAGGAAACAGCATGGATTACCACACAGGAAAATGCATCACAACCTGATGAGCTAACATGCTTTGTTGCATTTTCTCAAGTGCACCTAGTGAAGGAAAATATGATTATGTGAAAGACATTTCATGCTTTGTAAACATTTGAAAGTGGATTTTACAGGGAAGCCTGTATGTTAAATCAAAGATAGTCACTGGAATCAGTAACCACTCAGTGAGCCATTCTAAGCTGAAAAATGATTTCTGGGGAAGACTCTGCTCTGACTAACGTAGAGCACTAATGAGAGAATGAGGTATTCTTTGTATTACATGTTTAAAAAAGGTGTTAACATCATATTATGAGGAGTAACTCTTTATGTAACTGTTGTCAACGCTGATAGCAATTTGGTGGCCATATCCATCTAGATATGCCACGTTATGGAAATCATTTATGAGCTATGGAATAAGAGCTTGGGTTTGTTTTTTTTTTTCCCAGAAACTTTAAAAAAAGCTTTATGGAGATGCAATTTACAGATATAAAATTTACCTAAAGTATACAATTCAGCAGACTTTAAAGAATTGTGCAACTATCACCATAATCTGATCTGAGAACATTTTTATCATCCCAGAAAGAAATCTTTTATCCATTAGCAGTTGCTTTGTAAACCCTGCGCTAGTGGGACAATCATGTCATTTTTGTGCCTTATTCTATTAGCATGTTGCAGTGAACTGATAGAAATGTAGACCTTAAGCAATGCCTCATTACTGGGAGAGTCCCAGGTGGTGGGTAGGCCAAATGTTCCTTCAGGTGTTTTCCATAAGATGTATGGAAAACCCGAACGAACTTTTTGGCCAACCCAATATATCATCCTTTTTATGCATTGTTAATCAGCATTTTGTTGAGGAGTTTTATATCTGAATTGATAAAAGGGTATTTTTCTATAGTTCTGTTTTCTTGTGATGTCTTTATCTGATTTTCATATTAGGGTGATGCTGGCCTTATAATTTGGAAGCGTTCCCTCCTCTTCTATATTTTGGTAAAGTCTGTGAAGTATTCATAATACTTTTTAAAATATTCAGTAGAATTCACCATAGAAACCACCCAGTTCTGCATTTATTTTTCTGGGAATTTCCTAAATTATGAATTCAATCACTTTACTTGTTTGTAAGTCTGCTCAGATTATCTATTTTTTCTTGACTCAGTTTCAGTAGGTTGTGTCTTCCCAGGAATTTGTCTATTTCATGTAGGTTGTCTATTTTGTTGATATACAGTTGTTCATTATACACTCTTAGGATCCTTTTTATTTCTGTAAAGTTAATAGTTATGTCTCCTCTTTCATTCCTGAATTTAGTAATTTGAGTCTTCTCTCTTATTTTCTTAATCAGCCTACTCCAAATTTCATCAACATTTATCTTTTCAAATACTCAACATAGATTTTGTTGATTTTCTAGTTTTTCTCTTCTCTATTTTATTTATTTCGACTCAAATACTTATTATTTCCTTTCTTTTGCTTCCTTTGTGTTTAGCTTACTCTTTTTTAAAAATCAAGTTTCTTAGGGTAGGGGGTTAGATTATTGATTTGAGATCTTTCTTTTTAGTATAGGTGTTAACAACTATTACTTTCCCTCTAAGCACTGATTTTTGCTGCATCCTGTAAGTTTTGGAGCGTATGTTTTCATTTTTAGTCATCTCAAAGTATTTCATAATTTCCCTGTGATTTCTTCTTTGATCCATTTCCATTGGTTAATTACAAGTGTCTTATTTAATTTCCACATATTTGTAAGTTTCCTAAATTTCCCTCTGTTTTATTTCTAATTAAATTACACTATGGTTAAAAAAAAAAAAAACCTTTGTATGATTTCAATTTTTAAAATTAATTCAGGCTTCATGGCTTAACATATGGCCTATCCTGAAGAATGTTTCCTGTACACTTTAGAAAAACGTATGTTCTGCTGTTTTGGGGGTGGAGTCTTCTATAGATATCTGTTAGGTCTACTTGGTTTATACTATTTTTAAGACTTCACTTCCTCATTGCAGTCCTGTCTAGCTGTTCTATTCATCATTGAAAATACAGTATTGAAGCCTCTATTATTGTTGAATACCAAATAAAGTACTGTTTTTCTTCTGGCATACCAAATAAATTACTGTTTACAACTGTTACTTTTATATTTTGCATCCTGTTTTCTATTTACTTCATCTCTCTGCCTTTGTAATTTTTTCACACCTTTACTATAATTTTAGTATGGTTTCTTTGAGAGTTCAAAGATAATGTGCAAGATCATTCTACTGTCTTTACCGCTGATTCCTCATCTGAGTAGCCACTCATTCAAAGAATATTTACTGGCATGGCCCGACGCCATCTTGAGTTGAGTGTCCTGTGAGGAGCTTCAGAGCACGTTGCGAGCTGAGGTGTTGGCTCAGCTGTTTCACGAGGAACTCTGGTCTGAAGGGCCGGGGGCAAGGCCTCTGCACGGGGCTCGCTATGAGCACGTGAAACGGACTAAGCACAAAGGGAAAAAAGGTGGATGAGCTAGTCCTGAAGTGAGACTGCCAGATTTATGTCCTTTCCAGATGAAATGTGGATTCTCTAGCAACAGGGGGTGTGAAGAGAGAGGACCTTCAAGATGGCAGAAGAGTAAGACGTGGAGATCACCTTCCTCCCCACAAATACATCAAAAATACATCTACATGTGGAACAACTCCTACAGAACACCTACTGAACACTGGCAGAAGACCTCAGACTTCCCAAAAGCCATGTGGCTGACAGGGTCTTCGTGCTCTGGCCAGCTGTCAAGCCTGAGCCTCTGAGGTAGGAAAGCAGAGGTCAGGACACTGGACCAACAGAGACCTCCTGGCCCCATGTAATATCAATCAGCGAGAGCTGTCCCAGAGATCTCTGTCTCAATGCTAAGACCCAGCTCCACTCAACGACCAGCAAGCTCCAGTGCTGGACACCCCATGCCAAACAACTAGCAAGACAGGAATACAAACCCACCCATTAGCAGAGAGGCTGCCTAAAATCATAATAAGTTCACAGACACCCCCAAAACACACCACCGGACACGGTCCTGCCCGCCAGAAAGACAAGATCCAGCCTCATCCACCAGAACACAGGCACTAGTCCCCTCCACCAGGAATCCTACACAACCCACTGAACCAGCCTTACCCACTGGGGGCAGACACCAAAAACAACGGGAACTACAAACCTGCAGCCTGCGAAAGGAGACCTCAAACACAGTAAGTTAAGCAAAATGAGAAGACAGAGAAACAAACAGCAGATGAAGGAGCAAGGTAAAAACCCACCAGACCAAACAAATGAAGAGGAAACAGGCAGTCTACCTGAAAAAGAATTCAGAGTAATGATAGTAAAGATGAACCAAAATCTTGGAAATAGAATGGAGAAAATACAAGAAACGTTTAACAAGGACCTAGAAGAACTAAAGAGCAAACAAACAATGATGACAATAACACAATAAATGAAATTAAATGCAATAAATGAAAATTATAAATTCTCTAGAAGGAATCAATAGCGAATAACTGAGGCAGAAAAACAGATAAGTGACCTGGAACATAAAATAGCGAAAATAACTACAGCAGAGCAGAATAAAGAAAAAAAAAATGAAAAGAATTGAGGACAGTCTCAGAGACCTCTGGGACAACATTAAATGCACCATCATTCAAATTATAGGGGTCCCAGAAGAAGAAGAGAAAAAGAAAGGGACTGAGGAAATATTTGAAGAGATTATAGTTGAAAACTTCCCTAATATGGGTAAGGAAGTAGTCAATGAAGTCCAGGAAGCCCAGAGAGTCCCATACAGGATAAATCCAAGGAGAAATACACCAAGACACATATTAATCAAACTATCAAAAATTACATACAAAGAAAAAATATTGAAAGCAGCAAGGGAAAAGCAATAAATAACATACAAGGGAATCCCCATCAAGCTAACAGCTGATCTTTCAGCAGAAACTCTGCAAGCCAGAGGGAGTGGGAGGACATATTTAATGTGATGAAAGGAAAAAACCTACAACCGAGATTACTCTACCCAGCAAGGATCTCATTCAGATTTGACAGAGAAATTAAAACCTTTACAGACAAGCAAAAGCTAAGAGAATTCAGCACCACCAAACCAGCTTTACAACAAATACTAAAGGAACTTCTCTAGATAGGATACACAAGAGAAGGAAAAGACCTATAATAACAAACCCAAAACAATTAAGAAAATGGTAATAGGAACATACATATCAATAACTACCTTAAATGTAAATGGATTAAATGCTCCAACCAAAAGACACAGACTGGCTGAATGGATATAAAAACAAGACCCGTATATATGCTGACTACAAGAGACCCACTTCAGACCTAGGGACACATACAGACTGAAAGTGAGGGGATGGAAAAAGATATTCCATGCAGATGGAAATCAAAAGAAAGCTGGAGTAGCAATTCTCATATCAGACAAAAGAGACTTTAAAATAAAGACTATTACAAGAGACAAAGAAGGACACTACATAATGATCAAGGGAACAATGCAAGAAGAAGATATAAAAGTTGTAAATATTTATGCACCAAACACAGGAGATCCTCAATACATAAGGCTAATGCTAACAGTGATAAAAGGGGAAATTGACAGTAACACAATAATAGTAGGGGACTACAACACCCCACTTTCAACAATGGACAGATCAACCAAACTGAAAATAAATAAGGAAACACAAGCTTTAAATGACACATTAAACAACATGGATTTAATTGATATTTATAGGACATTCCATCCAAAAACAACAGAATACACATTCTTCTCAAGTGCTCATGGAACATTCTCCAGGATAGATCACATCTTGGGTCACAAATCAAGCCCTGGTAAAGTTAAGAAAACTGAAATCATATCAGGTATCTTTTCTGACCACAACGCTATGAGACTAGATATCAATTACAGGAAAAAAATCTGTAAAAAATACAAACACATGTAGCCTAAACAATACACTACTAAATAACCAAGAGATCACTGAAGAAATCAAAAAATACCTAGAAACAAATGACAATAAAAACACGATGACCCAAAACCTATGGGATGCAGCAAAAGCAGTTCTAAGAGGGAAGTTTATAGCAATAAAATCCTACCTCAAGAAACAAGAAACATCTCAAATAAACAACCTAACCTTACACCTAAAGCAATTAGAGAAAGAAGAACAAAAATCCCCCGAAGTTAGCAGAAGGAAAGAAATCATAAAGATCAGATCAGAAATAAATGAAAAAAAAATGAAGGAAACAATAGCAAAGATCAATAAAACTAAAAGCTGGTTGTTTGAAAAGATACACAAAATTGATAAACCATTAGCCAGACTCATCCAGAAAAAAAGGGAGAAGACTCAAATCAATAGAATTAGAAATGATAAAGGAGAAGTAACAACCGACACTGCAGAAATACAAACGATCATGAGAGATTACTACAAGCAACTCTATGCCAATAAAATGGACAACCTGGAAGAAATGGACAAATTCTTAGAAAAGACCAACCTTCTGAGACTGAACCAGGAAGAAATAGAAAATATAAACAGACCAATCACAAGCACTGGAATTGAGACAGTCATTAAAAATCTTCCAACAAACAGAAGCCCAGGACCAGATGGCTTCACAGGCGAATTCTATCAAACATTTAGAGAAGAGCTAACACCTATCCTTCTCAAACTCTTCCAAAATATAGCAGAGGGAGGAACACTCCCCAACTCATTCTACGAGGCCACCATCACCCTGATACCAAAACCAGACAAAGATGTCACAAAAAAAAGAAAACTATAGGCCAGTATCACTGATGAACATAGATGCAAAAATCCTCAACAAAACATTAGCAAACAGAATCCAACAGCACATTAAAAGGATCATACACCATGAGCAAGTGGGGTTTATCCCAGGAACGCATGGATTCTTCAATATATGCAAATCAATCAATGTGATAAAACATATTAACAAATTGAAGGAGAAAAACCACATGATCATCTCAATAGATGCAGAAAAAGCTTTCAACACCCATTTATGATAAGAACTCTCTAGAAAGTAGGCATGGAGGGAACTTACCTCAACATAATAAAGGCCATAAAAGACACACCCACAGCCAACACTGTTCTCAATGGTGAAAAACTGAAACCATTTCCACTAAGATCAGGAACAAGACAAGGTTGCCCACTTTCACCACTATTATTCAACATAGCTTTGGAAGTTTTAGCCACAGCAATCGGAGAACAAAAAGAAATAAAAGGAAACCAAATCAGAAAAGAAGAAGTAAAACTGTCACTGTTTGCAGATGACACGATACTATACATAGATAATCCTAAAAGATGCTACTAGAAAACCACTAGAGCTAATCAATGAATTTGGTAAAGTAGCAGGATACAAAATTAATGCACAGAACTCTTGTTCATTCCTATACACTAATGATGAAAAATCTGAAAGAGAAATTAAGGAAACACTTCCATTTACCACTGCAACAAAAAGAATAAATACCTAGGAATAAACCTACCTAAGGAGACAGAAGACCTGTATGCAAAAAACTATTAAGACATTGATGAAAGAAATTAAAGATGATACAAACAGATGGAGAGATATACCATGTTTTTGGATTGGAGTAATCAACATTGTGAAAATGACTACACTGCCCAAAGCAATCTACAGGTTCAGTGCAATCCCTATCAAACTACCAATGGCATTTTTCACAGAAGTAGAACAAAAAACTTCACAATTTGTATGGACACACAAAAGACCCTGAATAGCTAAAGCAATCTTGAGAAAGAAAAACAGAGATGCAGGAATCCTGACTTCAGACTATACTACAAAGCTACAGTAATCAAGACAGTATGGTACAGGCACAAAAACAGAAATATAGATCAGTAGAACAGGATAGAAAGCCCAGAGGTAAACCCATGCACATATGGTCACCTTATCTTTGATAAAGGAGGCAAGAATATACAATGGAGAAAAGACAGCCTCTTCAATAAGTGGTGCTGGGAAAACTGGACAGCTACATGTAAAAGAATGAAATTAGAACAGTCCTTAAAACCATACACAAAAATAAACTCAAAATGGATTAAAGACCTAAATGTAAGGCCAGACACTGTAAAACTCTTAGAGGAAAACATATGAAGAACACTCCATGACATAAATCACAGCAAGATCCTTTTTGACCCACCTCCTAGAGAAATGGAAATAAAAACAAAAATAAACAAATGGGACTTAATGAAACTTAAAAGCTTTTGCACAGCAAAGGAAACCATAAACAAGATGAAAAGACAACCCTGAGAATGGGAGAAAATATTTGCAAACGAAGCAACTGACAAAGGATTAATCTTCAACATATACAAGCAGCTCATGCAGCTCAATATCAAAAAAACAAACAACCCAATCCAAAAATGGGCAGAAGACCTAAATAGACATTTCTCCAAAGAAGATAAACAGATTGCCAACAAACACATGAAAGGATGCTCAACATCACTAATCATCAGAGAAATGCAAATCAAAACTACAGTGAGGTATCACCTCACAGCAGTCAGAATGGCCATCATCAAAAAATCCACAAACAATAAATGCTGGAGAGGGTGTGGAGAAAAGGGAACCCTCTTGCCTTGTTGGCAGGAATGTAAATTGATACAGCCACTATGGAGAACAGTATGGAGTTTCCTTAAAAAACTAAAAATAGAACTACCATACGACCCAGGAATCCCACTACTGGGCATATACCCTGAGAAAATCATAATTCAAAAAGAGTCATGTACCAAAATGTTCATTGCAGCTCTATTTAAAATAGCCAGGACATGGAAGCAACCTAAGTGTCCATCGACAGATGAATGGATAAAGAAGATGTGGCACATATATACAATGGAATATTACTCAGCCATAAAAAGAAATGAAATTGAGTTATTTGTAGTGAGGTGGATGGACCTAGAGTCTGTCATACGGAGTGAAGTAAGTCAGAAAGAGAAAAACAAATACCGTATGCTAACATATATATGGAGTCTAAAAAAAAAAAAAAAAAAAAAAAAAAAACGGTTCTGAAGAATCTTGGGGCAGGAGAGGAATAAAGACGCAGACGTAGAGAATGGACTTGAGGACACAGGGAGGGGGAATGGTAAGCTGGAACAAAGTGAGAGAGTGGCATGGACATATATACACTACCAAATGTAAAACAGATAGCTAGTGGGAAGCAGCCGCATAGCACAGGGAGATAAGCTCGGTGCTTTGTGACCACCTAGAGGGGTGGGATTGGGAGGGTGGGAAGGAGACGCAAGAGGGAGGGGATATGGGGATATATGTATATGTATAGCTGATTCACTTTGTTATACAGCAGCAACTAACACAAGAATGTAAAACAATTATACTCCAATAAAGGTGTTAAAATAATATTAATAATAAAAGGTGTGAAGAGTGAAGAAAAAAACCAAAGAATATTTTCTACTATTCCTTGGGCTGGGGATACAATGATGAATATGGCATACCTACCATCAGGAGAGTCTAGGAGAAAGACATACATGGAACTAATAGCTAAATAATTAGTATAGCTATTATTTTCACTATCAGTAATAATACTATTATCATATATGAGCTAGACAGGGCCTAATGTGTTTTATAAATATCTCATTTTATAATCTGGCCAGATAGTATAGTGGATAACATCATATTGTCACTAATGAAAACGAGACTGTGGTCAAGTTACTTAAATCTTCTCTGCCTCAAGTTTCAGTCAATAATTGTTCTTACGTTATATGGTTATTATAAAGATTACAAAAGTTAATAGATTTAAGGCATTTAAAATGATGCTTGATACAGTGTAAGTACATAATACAGGTTCACCAAAATAAAGCAAAGCAAATAAACAAAAAAATTGTAGTTTCTAAAGTCCTGTTGTATGGTAAGCCTTATAATATAGTAAGTGTGAAATAATCAGACTGTTTAGAAAGCTGTTACACAGTATCATAAAAGGTCATAGAGCTCATGCTTTTTCCTAGATGGAGGAAACACTTTTCAGTATTAATCCCAATAATGCAGTTGATCCTGTGTTTTAAAAGACTATGAAAAGAATTCAATTTTCCTTACTCTTTCCATTTATTGGGTGCTTACTTCCATATTTACTTAAGTATATTCAGTATTTTGCTTATATATTAACAGACAGGTATTGTTTTCATTTTGGCAAATGAGAAACTGAAGCCCAGAGAAGTTATGCTGCCAAATCAATATCACAAACAGCAGAGAGAATATGCACTGTTGATACTGAGAGAATCAACCAAAGATGCTCTCCCAGTAAAAACCTGCATTCACTCTCATAATGATATTTTACTTAGTCTGGAGGAAATATGATTTATCATTTAGGCACTTAATGGTAAAGATAACAACAACCGAAAATCATCAACACTGGGGGAAAGATAATATTGTGGAAAAAGGCACCAAATTCAATAAAAAATAAAAATCCAAAGCAAAAGATGTTAGAAAAAAGTCAATGAAACTATAAGTATAATTAGAATTCTTGCTGAGATTCCAGTGAACCTATTTTTAAAAATAGATTCAGATTGCTATAAAAAATAACAGACATTTCTTGGATAATAAAATCATTATTTATTAAATGAAAACCAAAACTAACAGGGCCGAAGAGATTGAACACAGTTGAAAATCAAATTAATAAGCTATGAATTGAGCTGAAGCAGTCTCTCAGAATGCAGTAATAATGAAAATAATATGAAAATTATAAGGAGAAGATTAAAAGACAGAGGAATTGTATTTAACTTGATAAAAGTTATCTTCCAGAAACCCATAAACTATCATATATACTGTGTAAACTTTTCCATTAAAGTCAGGAATAGACAAAGATGCTATTAGCACTCTATCACAGAACTAGACATTTAAGACCATGCAAGATTAATAAAAAATAAAATAAGGGAGGAGGCAAAACCTTAACTGTTTGTGTTAAAGTGTCTGCCTAGAAATTTTAAGTTAGTTAACTGAAAAACTTGTAGGACTTCAGTTTAGGAAAGTGGTCAGATATTAGATCAACATGTACCAATTAACAATTTCCTCTGGTAGAGCAGACTAATTGGATAATGTGATGAAACATATTCCCATTCACTATAGCAATCAAGATTCTTAAAAAAAAAAAAGGAGGGGGGACACTAAGCCTAACACAAAATATGCCAGACAATAAGAAGAAAACTACAAACACAATAAAAACTATAAAAATTATAAAAACCTACCAAAAGACATGCCCAAATGCTTGGATAAATGGAGAAAAAGACCATTTTTTGGTTGAGAAGAAGCTGTCAAATCTCTACAAATTAAAATGTAAATTTAGTGCAAAACCCCATTGCAGTCCCAACAGGATTTTTTATGGAACTTGACAAGCTGATTCTAACACAATTCAGAAAAGAAAATGTTCAAAAAGAACTAATAATTTTTAAAACAGTTCAGTGAGTGAGTAATGACCCTACAAGTTAGTAGATCATACTCCAATAATTAAAGCAATCAACTTAGATACAGGAATATGCAAATAGATCAAGATAATAAAATTTAAAAGTAGAGAAACAGTTACAACATACATGAGAATTTTATATTTAAAAGTTTTTGAGAATTTTGTGAAGTCCCTGAAATTCCTCTGCATTGGTAATTCAAAACTCATAGATGAAAGCATTTATTATTGGAAAAGCATGGAACTAAAATGAAAAGAAAATGAGTTCTAGTCTTTCCGTTGATACAATGCTAATGACCCTGGATGAGTCATGTAACTTCTTAGTCTACCAGTGTTACTGAAAAATGAGAATAATTTAAAAGTCTTGTTTTCTCAATCTTTAATGTTTTGGGGAGAATCAAATGAAATCAGCTATATAAAAATCTTCCACAATTTATAAAATAATATATGGATGCAATACTTTTTGGACCAGAGTTTTTTTTCTCTTTCTTATGTAGGCAGAGGAAAACTAGGGATTACACACAAAATGGTAATTATTGGTAGAATAGAACATTGGCATTTACAAGGTAAAAGTCATAGATCTTTGCAAATTTCCAAATCCACGAACAGTACTCTAAGATAAACTTTTTCCAATAAAATGCAAGTTACTGTTGTATGCAAATTTGAGAGAGGAGAGAGAAGAAAGTCAAGAGCTAAGTTTTAGAGTTAATTGGCTTTGGGACCGCCAGTTAAAATGTTGAGTAAATAACTAAATATACAACTACAGAGTTTGTAAGAGAGACCCAGTTTGAAGGTATAAAATTTGGAATTCATCAGTACAGAAGTCATATTAGAAGCCATGAGATCATCACATAGTAAGTGAGTGCCAACAGAAAAGGGAAGATGCTGGAGGACAGAGGTAGAACGATTAGAAGTTAGGGAAAATGGATGAACCAGAAAAGAAGACTGAAAATACATAGCCAAAGAGGAGGGAGGAAAACCAAGAGGTTGTGGATTTTATGAAGGCAAGTTAAAACAAACAAAAAAAGGATTCAATACAAGAAAGCAATCAACTGCATAAAGTGCTGCTGATAGGAAGAGTAAGATGAAGATTGAAAACTGATCATTGACTTTAGCAATGTGAAGGTCATCGGTGATCTTGATAACAGTTTTGGTGGCATGGAGAGCATATTCAGCTGATTGTGGGTTTCAAAGAGAACAAAAGGAGAGGAATTTCAGACAGAGAGCTGTGCTTTAAAGGGGAGTAGAAGAATGGAAAGTAGCCAAATGAAGATGTGGAATAAAGGGAGAGTTCTTGTTTTTATAATGGAAGAATTTTTCTTAGGTGCTGATATAGAATGATACAGGAGAGAGGAAAAAGATTAAATTTCAGGAGGAGGGACAATTACTGGAGCAAGTCTTTTGAGTAGGTGGAAATTTATGAATCTAATAAATAACTGAAAGAGTCGGCTTAGATGAGTTCATATTGGATATTCTGAGTTCCAAATTCTAATATGTAGAGCTATCCTGTTTCCTTCTGGCCAGTAATTGAGCTATGGAGGAGGAAAAAATAGACTTTTCACAAATTACAAATTACTATTTATCTAAATGTATTTACTTTAAATTAAATTTCTAGCTGGTACACATACAGCTCTGATATCCCAATGATCTGTGAGGTTTATCAATAGGCCTACTAGAATAGCAAGCTGTTACAAGTATCTCAATTGCTAGGCAAGTAGCTCAGAGTATTTGACTAGGTGACCCAATCACATTTCAAGGTGACTCACCTAATCTAGGAATACTTCAAAGTTCCAGTTTCTTGACAAAAAGAAAGAAAGAAAAAAAAAACCAACTCTGAAATCTCAATTTGATGAACTCTATAAGACTGATAAATACTATCAGTTAAAATATTTATAACTGTAACATCACAGTTAATACTTAACTCATTTCACACAGGATATCCACGCTAGAAAGTTATTAATATTTGATCCCTTAAATCTGTAAAATTGAGAGTATAATGTTTCTTGAGATAGTGCTTTGAGATAGTGCTTTGAGATAGTAATTTGTGCAAAATACAGTTTGATTATATTTTTAACTTCTTAAAATATATACCAAAATAAAAACAAAGAATTGCTACAGTGACATCACATAAAAAGATAAGAATGTAGATGGAAGGAAGGCATTTACCAGGTAATAGTACTTGTATTTTGCCTCCAAATTGACCAGTGCTACATTCATTACTTTAAAACAAGGGAAAAACGACATTGTCTGTCTTCCAGTCACTACTACTGCATACCAAATTACCCCAAGATTTAGTAGCTTAACACAACAAGCATTTTCATAATATCACATGCATTATGCAGGTTGGGATTGGGGTGGTTCTTTTGCTTACGGCCTCAACTGAGGCCACTCAGTGGAACCTAGCTGGTGCATGGGGTGGTCTAGAGCAGGGGTCCCCAACCCCCAGGCTGCAGACCGGTATCGGTCCGCGGCCTGTTAGGAACCTGGCCACAAAGCAGGAGGTGAGGGGGGGCGGTGAGCAAGTGAAGCTTCAGCTGCCACTCCCCATAGCTCCCCATCCCTCTCATTACCACCTGCACCATCCCCCCCGGCCATGGAAAAACTGTCTTCCACGAAACCAGTCCCTGGTGCCAAAGAGGTAGGGGACTGCTGGTCTAGAGGGTCCAAGACAGCTTCACTCAGAAGTCTGGAACGTTGGTAGGGATACTTGGAATATTGAGTCCAGAGGGAGATTTTCAATCAGACCACCTACATGTGCTCTCTCCAGCCTACTGATCTCAGGGCAGTTGGACTTGCTACATAGCAACTGATTTCCCTCCCAGTGAGCATTCCAAGGGAAGCTGGAGGAAATTGCATGGCGTTTATAAGCACCCTCAGAAGTGACCTAACGTGACTTCTGCTGTATTATATTGGTTGAAGCAGTTGCTGGCCCACTCAGATTCAAAGGCAGGGAACGCAGACTCCCCAGCTCTCAATGGGAAGAATGTCAATGAGTTTGTGGCCCCTTAAAAAAAAAAAAAAAAAAAAACCCACCACAAACCATCCTCAGAGGTAATCAAATTAATTAATTAAATACTCTGAGTTAAAAATCAGCTACAACTTCAGAGAATTTTCAGAAGAAAGATGGGATGTAAGTAAGTTCAATGAATAAAAATTGTAAAGTTAGTTTCAACCTCCTGGAATAATTCTGAAATTAATTTTATCAAACCAGTGATACGTCTTCCTTTGATAGTAATACTAGAATGAGCCACAGGACTTAAGATATTTGATAGAGTCTCTATGATAACCCTGTGGAAAAGACATAAGATGGATACTATCAATATTACAGTTAGGTAGGTTAGTAGTAAGTTCCCCAAGATTTGTTGTGAATTCAGAGGGAGCCTTAGAGGCATAGAAAACTTATTTGTTGCTGCCACAAACTTGGAGTGGACTGTAAAGACATAATCCAAACTCAAGTTATACCTCATAGGCTAGAACAGAATTTCTCAGAATGCATCCTGAAAATATTTGTCCAGCTGGATGCTCTGTTAATAATAGGTTTCCATATTCAATGCATTTGGAAATATCACTCTCAGCTTTTAGATGGTAAGAATGAAAGAAACTGTTAAATTTGAAGTACAAAAATATTTTTTACTTTATGTTATTCTGACCATGAAGCCACACTTTTGCCCCTCTTTCGTAAAAGTATTCACTCACTGGGAAATGAGCATGCAAAATGTTTTGTAAAATTAAAACAGAAAAATAGAACTTAAAAATAATATCACAATTATAACCACAAGCTAAGGACATGTATATAGCTTAGCAGAAGTGAAAAAGATAAGGAACAGAATTGATAGGAAATTCAATATGAGTACTAGGTTGTGAGTGCCAGAATACCTGACATTTCTTGCAATTTATTAGAAATATAAATCCATTAGAGATGAGTTAAGGTCATTGATCTATAATATATTGGATAGAGAATTCCTAGAGCAGCTTAATTCTGGGTTCTCCATTATAAGAAGGATATTAAGAAAGAGGCTGAAATTTATAGAAGAACAGATTCGCTGATGAGGGTATTTAATCCATGTCACTTGAGAAATGTTTTAATGATGAAAAAGAATGCCTCAAAGGGAATCGATTCCCACTCACATGAAGCTTCTAACTATCACTTGGATGACAGCTCTGTCATTGGGCCCAATACATGGATTAAAATACTAGAGGTATATATAAAATCGCATAGAGATGTCAGCTCAACATTTACAAAACTTGCCCACACTGTTTCTCACTTCATCTCTCTTAACCTGCTCTTCTTTATTGCCTGATTCCCTATGTCCAATGTAACCAAACATTGTCCCTTGGCTTGCTTCATTTCAATTAAGACATCTTTGCATTCTTTTTTCTCTTATTTTGACCCACAGTGCTGTTGGGGCATGACTTTTTTGACTCGTCCCTAGGTCCTTTGCACCACTGCTGTGAGTCGGGGGCACTCTCACCTCCACCTCCTTCCCCAGCATTGTAGAAATAATAGTACTTTCCACTTAGCATCTTCATTGAAGTAGGGTTTAGTAAATTCTCAAATCTGGTAACAGTTTGGAAAGATTGTTCTTGAATGTCTTTTCCATTTTATATTTTAAAATATCTTCAGTGGACTGAACTTGACACTAGCTCTAATGTCTTCTCTACATCTTTCTCCTATGAGCCAGATCTATCCTCCCTAGAAAATATGTCAAAGATGCCAGCAGTTGACAACAACTTTGAAACCGTCTACTCCAGGATAGGTGTTTTCCAACATGGAAAAATGAGGATCATTGCCAATAAGCAGGGAAATAAGACAATTCTAAGTCATATTGACTCCCTGACACAGCCTGATTGATTGGTGTTGCTGCAAAGACCCATGTTACTATGACCACACCAACAGAGTTTCTGATGGCAAGCATATGATTGGGTGTGGATTTGGTTAGGCAATTTCCCTTTCAGATAAGAAGCACTGGACATTCATGGTGGTGAATGCTGTGCAATTTGACCAATTTCAAGTGGAATTTCCACTGGAGATCCTCTGGAGATAATGCTTATAGTTTAGACAAAGATGAAGAAAATTTCAGAAGTCTGTCATCAACGTTGTCATAGAATCACTTCCTTTAGTGATTCCCACTGTTATGAAGATGCTTGCATGTTTGCTGGTTTCTTTGTGACTGAAATCATCAGTGAGCCAACCGTCACTGCTATCTATCACTTATGGTTTGGACAAGATATTGAGGCCAAAATAAGTGTGCTAATCTTTGACCTGGAAAGTGGTCATCTTGATGACCTTACTATTCAACCTTACTATTAAGGTTGAAATATTTAAAATCAAGTCTACGACTATGTGCACTCTTGGGTGGACAACCAAATAGTTAACCATTTCATCACCAAATTCAAGTGCAAGTGTAAAAGGACATTGAGACAAAAATGTTGTTTCTTGCCTCTGTACAGTTTGTGAGCATGCTAAAGTACTCAACTAAAACTCAGACCAGTATTGAGATAGATTTCCTGTATAAATAAGTACATAACTCATGAACATTTTGAAGAATTGAAAGTGGACATGAAGCCTGCCCATAAAGAAAGCTTTATGCTTGACAAGTCATAGTTAAGACATTATATGTATCCCCAACTCTCAGAAACTTCTGCAGGACTTCTTAAATGGTAAATAATTAAGCAAAAACATAAACTTCAATAAGAGTATTGTTGATGGAGCAGCTGCCCGGGAAGCCAAGTTGTCTGGAGACAAATGAGAAAATGTTAGGAATTTTTGTCTCTGGGTGTCACTCATCTTTTCCTTGGCGTTGAAATTGATAATGAAGGCATAATTGTTCTTATCAAGCGTAACGCCATTTCCACAAAGGAAATACAGGCTTTCACTTTGTATTCTGACAACTATTTGGATTTATAAAGGTGGGGAGGCAATGATGAAGAGAAAAACTTACTTGGAAGGTTTGACATCCCAGGCATTCATTATGAGCCACATGGCATTGTTCAGATTGAAATCACCTTTGATGCTAATGCCCATGGTATCCTTAAAGTATCTGTGGTGGATCAGAGGATAGGAACTGAAGAAAGAATTATAACCACCAATGACAAAAGCTGCTTGAGCAAGGACAATATTGAGCAGATAGTCGAGGAGATTGAGAATTACAGCCACTGAAGTTGAGAAGCACAGAGACAAGATGCCTTCAAAGACTTAAACTGAATCTTAAACATCCAATACCAAGGCCACAGGAAAAGATGAGAAACCTCAAGGAAAGATTAATGTCAAAAATCAGACTTCAGGGAAAGATGAATTTGAACATCAGAAGGATGACCTGCTAAATAAAGGTCTGCAAACCCTTCATTATCAAGCAGTTTCAACTTTAGCGGATATGCTAGGAAGGATGTCTATCAGCTTCCTGGGGGACAGAATTCCTTCTAAAGGTACCTCTTCTGGACCCACAAATGATAATGACTAATTTTCCACTTAGTCAAAATCTCTTGAAAAACCAAATTTTAGCAAATTCATTCATGGAAGTTAAATCATATTTAATACATAAACCATGTATTACAGTTACTGGGCCTTCTCAGCACTTGACTGTACACATGGAGAAAGTTAATACCATTGTACTTTATCAGTGTTTGTGTAAACATGTAGACAATTCATTTCATGCCTTAAATAATAATTTAAATAATTAAATAGATAAAATAATTCAATTAAATTCATGCTTTAAATAAAGCTGCACCTAAATATATATCTACATGTTTACACACTGATAAAGTACAATGGTACATAGATAAATGTATATATTTTTTAATCTATTTCCTATACTGTGGATAGTAGTGCTGGGAAAAAGGAAATTAGGGAGAGAAAGGGTGGATTTATCCCTGCTTTTCTTATAACAGATGTTTCCAGGAATCTTGGAAGGATATATGCTCCTTAAAGGCACTCCTAAAACATAATTTAATTTTTTAGAACATAAATTATTGAGACTAAGTTATTAGAGTTAATCCAAGCTATATATCCATCTAAAAACTATAATGATCAATGGATATAAAGTTTATTCTTTTTAAGTATTAAGGAATAAAAGTATGTATACTATTTATTTAATATCTGTTTAAAACCTATCAAGATAAATGGATATGAAGCTTACTCTTTTAAAGTATTAAGGAATACAAGAATACAAGCCATTTATTTAATAATTATTTATGGCTTTATATTATTTATGGCTTAATTTATTTATGCTTTATATCATAATTCCCTTTAACACTTAATTTAGTCTTCATAACGACCTTGAGCATTGGCTACAATTATTTATTTTATAGATGAACACAATGAGACATGGAGAGGTTAGGGTGCTTGATCAAAGTTACATAGCTAAGAAGTATTTCTTTTAGAACATAAAATCAGGCAGTTTTATTCCGAAGTTTATGTTCTTAACTGATTTCTCCATTGTCTCCCTTTGGATCATAATATAGCTGTAAACAGTTGTATATATTCATGATCAATGGTCTGGTATGTAATATGATGGTGTGTACTGCATTTACATAACATTAATGTTTTTCCATTTCCAAGATATTAAAATTGCTTACAGGGACTTCCCTGGCAGTCCAGTGGTTAAGACTCCATGCTCCCACTGCAGGGGATGCGGGTTTGATCCCTGCTTGGGGAAATAAGATCCCACATGCCATGTGGCACGGCCAAAAAATAAAATAAAATAGCTTACAAATCTTTCACTGATTCATCTACAATAACACTACAGATTACACTATAATTGAACTGTTGAACAATCATAATTTCCCCCAAAGTACTGAAAAATAAAAATACCATATTTTACACTAATATCCTTAGAAAAATGAATGATGTCAAATTCAAACGTCTGCTATTATGACACCATCCCTTTAACTTTCCAAGAGAGGCTTGAGGGATGGACTAAATTGAAATCTCTCTTTTTTTTTCCAGCATGTGTCCTACATTAGGCACACAAGTAAAATAAAAATCATTAAATAAGACTCTCACTGATATTTGAAAAGGCACATTTATTATTATTATTAGTAGTAGTAGTAGTATGGCATAATATCACAGCACCATTAAAGACACTGCCTTGAACGAAATGCTTGGAAAATCTGAAACAGACAATCTGTGTCTCGATGATGGGTCACTGACCAGCTGAGGAGCTGCCTTTTGTAGGAGATTTGTGACTGAGCTCTGAACAACCTGTGTTCACTGAAGAAGCCCACTCAGCTACTGATCTAAGTTACTGTTTATGCTTTCAGATATGTACTAGGAATACAATGTACTCAAATTGTAATGTGATACCTGCAATGAGAATCATATCATTTATATCACACTGAGATTAAGAAGCCGTTAAAAATCTGTCAAGAAATGTGACTTTCATGCCTAATACCTTACTTTCAGTTTTCTTTCCTTCTTATATTACTTGATGCGAGCTTAAAAAGGAAAGATATTTGCGATATACAGCGCATAATGGTCTCAAAAAAAGCCGAAGTGTTACTTCACACGTTGGGACTATTTCATGGTAAAGCATGAGAAATCAAATAAAATTATCAGATAAAATTGTTCACTGAAAATATCAGTTTCTAACAATGAAAATCCTCTGAGTTAAAAGATGATAATGGTTGCCAGAACTGTAGGAAATCAAATGTATATGCAATTTAAATGTAAACAGGGCACATTCTTTGCTCCTGTCCAGCAATGCAAACCCTACGAAAAACATGTCACTTAGTTTAAGAAAACACACCAGATATGGCAATGCTGAAAGCATCTGAACATCTGACTGCAGACTTTTTAGAATCTATTATATTTGAAATCTTTTTGGTAAGGAAAATGAGTAGTAATATCAGTATTAAAGCTAAGGAGGATTTTCTTAAAAGGTGACAAAATCCATTGCTTCAAGTTGAAAGGCTTACTTTCCTGGATATGGCAATTAATTTATTTGAAATTGTGACAGAACTTATGATATATTCTTTAAAGAATAAGAAATTTGGAATGATCATAATATAGTAGGGCATAGGACTCATATTGAATTTTTGAAGAATGCAGGTGCTGTCATGACCTGCTTTTAAGGGTTATTCTCTTTCACTCATAACAGTCTAGTTACCATATTTATAGATTTAAATATTGTAAAATCATCTGTATTTGAAAAAAAATCTTGCTTATTTATTCTATCAGGTCTTGCTTCTTTCTACATAGCTTCCCCCTTACATGTTGTTCATTTTCTTCTAATTTCCTTTCAGATGATTTTATTTTTACTAAGAACTTACAGATGTACAATTAACAATTACCTGGGAATTAAATATGATATATGAAATAATTTTAATAAAACAATTATCATAATTTTATTATCATTAGTCATCAAAATAATTCCAAAAAAGAGCTCTTCTTTTCTCATATTATAGAACCATTTATATGAGGATTATTCCTACTATTGGCAAATAACATTTTACAATATAATGCTGTGCTCATTACTAAAGGCTAATCAGTATCCTGGAACAAATGTTTCCATCAACCAGACTTTATTTTCAACTAATGGCAGAGTATACATGACAGCATGGTGCTGGTAAAGTGAAATCATTCTTTTTCATTTTGCTAATAATAATTTGTTTCATAAGTTTAGGAGACCGTGTCTTTGGTCCCAATTGTCTCTCCTGAAATTTTAAATATTAGTCAGAATTACAATGAGAACCAAATTGAGAGTGTAGATGGTTTTAAGTAGAACTGAAAAAATACATAATGACACTGCTAATTAAAGGGGATGTATTGATGTGGTATATTTTATTATTTAGATTCACATTTTAAAATCATAGAAAAATAAATATAATAATATGTGCTGCTTTTTCAAAATTAATGTTAATAATTTAAGTAAAAAATCAATAAGTAATGTTGTTTGTAATGATATTTTAAAGATTTGATAGTTATAATATTCATAAGTATATTTTAATGATTGTTTATGATTTTATATTTACAAAAAGCCCCATTAAAAATGGGGCTATTTTGATATCATTGAAAATACTATTTCTGACAAAAATAGTGAAGTCCAGTAAAATAAAATAAAATGGCACATTGACCTTTAAGGATGTTATTTTAATTTGTAATATAAGGCTAAAGAGCAAAACAAATTGGTTTAATGAAAATGAACAGTTTTATTTCTAAACTTTGCTAGTATTTTAGTATTCCTGGTACATATACATTTTAGGAAAAAGAGTTAACATAAGATTTAGAGGTTAGTATTTTAAATCTTTTTTTATTGAGGTAAAATTTACATATCTTGTGTGCATAGACCTTGAGTGTGCACTTCAATGAGTTTTGGTAAATATATAAACTCATGAAACCACCATCCAAATCAAGATATAGAACAATTTCATCACCCCAGAAGGTCCTTCACATCCCTTTCTTCAGTTCCCATGGCCCAAAGGCAACCGCTGTTTTTTGGGTTTTTTTAAAAATTTAATTTTATTTATTTTTATACAGCAGGTTCTTATTAGTTATCTATTTTATACATATTAGTGTATACATGTCAATCCCAATCTCCCAGTTCATCCCACCACCACCCCCCCCAACTTTCCCCCTTGGTGTCCATACGTTTATTCTCTCTCCACATCTGTGTCTATTTCTGCCTTCCAAACCGGCAGCCGCTGTTTTGATTTCTATCATCACACATTCCTTTTGCTTATTTCTACCTTGATTCAATTAGCATCATAAATTTAACACAGTAATTTTAAAAGTTATTCTTGTACCATTTTTCAGTATTCCTAAATAGTATCTCACTGTATGAAAATACCATTATTTTTTAGTTATTCTCCTGTTTTGGGGTTTTAGGTCAGTTCCATTTTTTAAAAAAAATTATGAATGTAAGTGCTGTAAACCATCTTGAATATGTCTTTTTGCGGCCCTATGTTTTAGCTTTTTGAGGATCAGTATCTAGAAATAGAATTACAGGATCATAGAGTAGATATAGATTTAACTGTATAAGAAGCAGCCAGTTTTCTGGAGTCACTGTACCATGTGAAACTTCCACCAGGAGGGCATGGGAGTCCCTGTGGCTCTGTATCCTCACAAACTTTTAGGTTTTGGACTTTTAAATTTTAGTCATACTAGTGCACGTGAAATGATACATCTACAGGTTAGTTTTTCGATTGGAAATTAGTAGAGCAGCTCCTGGGTTAACATGGTCAACTGGTAGTGTTTTATGCACCTATATTATATACACAGTTTACAAACCATAAAGTTAGTGTTGTAAATATGTTAAATATGTTTTAAATGTACATGCATGTTTAAAAATATGCCTTATATATATGTTAAAACACTTCATGAATATTTAAAATTCAAAGTATATTTTAAAAATATAAGCAAATAAGGAAATTTTGAGGAAGATACTCAGCAACAAAAAAATAGAATAGTTCTAAGAAGAGTAACAGAAAGAATTATATCTTGATTTTGAGGAAATTTCCATGAGGTGTGCCTTTGAACTATGGTATAATTCTGAATTATACACAATTTGCCTTTTGAAATGTAACACGCAAAATAAGCCAGTATCAGAGAATTCAGCATTCACAGCAGAAGAATATCCTTGGTCCAGGAGAACCACCATGGATAAGTACAGAAAGTTGTATTTCTTTCAACGCTCAGCCAAATGAATATATTTAAAATATATTTACTACAAAAGGAGAAGAAGGAGAAGGAAGAGGAGGGGGAGGAGGAGGAAAAGGAGGGAGGTGGAGAGAGGAGGGGGAGAGGGATGGGAGAAAGAAGAAGGAGAAGAATTTAGAAACCAGCTGCTGTGAATTTCAAAAGCTGCAAAAAGACAACCTTTCTAGGTAAGGTCAACAGAAATGTAAGAACTGCCTGACATATAAACGTAAGAGTCTGAGTTACCAGTCAAAAGTAAAAAGGTACTAAAGGGAAATCAAGGAAGAAAAGAGAGAAGATAAAGGCAATAAAAAAGATTATTTTACATAGTAAAAAGAAGAACTGATTATGCAGAAATCCAATGGCTTCCCAATTCACTTGGATTAAGAACCAAAATTCATAACTGTCCTTAACCATAAGATTTGGTCCCCATTACCTCTTTGACCTCAACTTCTACACATCTACATTTTCTCCCTTATTTGTTAAGCATGATTGTGCCTTGGGGCCTTTGCATATGCTGTTTGCTCTGCCTCAAATGCTCCTTTGCCTGATATTCCCACTGCTGGTTTCCTCAGTCTTTCCAATCTTTACTCAGAATCTTTCAGTAATAAGGTATTTCTTAGTCATCGCTTCTAAAAATCTTACACAACCCACACTCACACCACCACTTTAAATCCCCTTCCCTCTTTTAGTTTTTCCCTTTGTTCTTATCACTGCTGAACAGTATGGATAACATACTAATCTTTGGTAGAAAACGATAGCAGCAGTTAACCACATTTGGAATGTATCTCTTCTCTTCCTTTTTTTCCTTCTCCAAAGCCACCTCTGTCACCCTTAAGTTACAAAGTAGTTTCACAAAACATCTTTTAGTTTCCTAAAAATCTAGTATTTGGCCTGGGGTTGAATGCCTGCTTCCAAGGGAAGGAAAGAGACTGCCTATCAGTCACTCCTACTATTTAAAACTATTGTTTTAAATTTAAAACAGACAGCAGAAATTTAAAAGTGAGGAAATTAGGTTTGGAAAATAATAAACAGAATTATAGTTCAAAAGGTTCATTTTATAAATACTTAGTCATCCAATTAGTTGCTTCTAGTTTAGGCCCACATTATTTATAGTTTTGTGCAAACACTAAGGCACTTCTATAGTCAGTATATGTTGAAAGTAGATTTAAGTCCGGATTTTTTTGTTTTTTTTTTTAAGGCCGCACCATGCGGCATGTGGGATCTTAGTTCCCCAACCAGGGATTGAACCCGTGCCCCCTGCATTGGGAGCTCGGAGTCTTAACCACTGGACTGCCAGGGAAGTCCCTAAGTCTAGATTTTTGCTTCATATTATTTCTAAGATATCAGAGTTTAGGTATATGGGTGGTGGTGGTTAGATGCACATCATATTTACAGCTAAGCTGACAAACAGATTAAGCGGTCTAAGACACAAAACATGTTTATAATCTATTTAACAGAATATCACTATGAATCTTTTAAAATCCCCCCAAAATTTTAAATGTAATTACATATGTAAATCTTCTTTTTTTCTAATATTAATTCTAGTTAACTGAATCTTCTCATTAAAGGTATAAACTATGTAACTATTTTGGCAAAACATCAGAAACAATGTATTTACAAGGATTTCATCTGATATAAATATTATTAGTGAAATTTTAGGTATCAAAAAGAAATACTTGCCAGACATAAGCATAAACTCTGGCTTAATTCCATTTTTATATTATATACTTATAGGAAAGAAGACCATTAAAAAGTATTTTAAATAAATACAATAATTTGGCTTCACTGTTTTAGTAGTAATTCTAACTTGAATATCTGAACCATTTTTCTGAGTTGAACTGGTATATATATTAACTAGTGACTGTTTCAAATTGATTCAGATAAAATTATAGCTTACATTTTCATTTAGGAAATTTGAGAAACCAAATCTAAAAAATCTAGAGTACAATGCCTCATCAACTATTTTGGTTGAAAGCAAATTTATCTTCTGGGAAAATATTCATATCTCATAAATGTAGGCAAGATAAGATTACACACAGTGAATTTGAATCCGTTAACTATAACTCTCCTTCAATTGCAAGGTAGACAACTATTTATAAGGAAAAAAATATGTTTGGCTCAACAAGATTCTGAAACGAAAATATCTTACTGAAAAGATTCAATTGAAGAGGAACTGATTGCTTTTGTGGTACTGCTACTAGTGAGGAAGAATAAAAATGTTTATTTTATCCTTTGTATCCTTTATATAAAACTGTCTAGGTTTCCTTTAGAACAAGCAACGCAGAGAAATCTTAAGAGTATGACAATATCTTAAAGGTCAGTGAGTCCAACCTCTTCAGTAAGGCGGGGAGTTCTGTAATATACCAGACAATGATCTTTTCGTTTGTTATATCTGACAATGCTGTAATTTTCTTCAGATGCCTCTCATTCTTCATGCGCACCATCCTCATTTCCCTCAGCAGTCTGGAGCTCTTAGTTACCATTTTCCAGATAACCATCATCTAATTTCCCAAAAGGTGCACAAAACTGAACAAAATATTCCAAATGTGTTCACATCAGTGCACAGGACAGTAATACCACCCTAAACTAGAGCATTTTTGACATGGAATTATAACTGGATTAATTTTTTACAGGTATGCCTTTGGCATCACAATGAGTTTATCTTTTGTTAACCTCCTGGACTCTATATTTGTATAGTTAAATTTAAATGGAAATGCAGGCTTTTCTATTTATTCTGATTGAAGGTCATTTTGTTTGTATATCAAATAAAAATTTTATAACCATCCACACTGTCTTTTTCTCATCCAGATTGTATCAGACAAGATCAAAAAGGACACACAACTGGAGATTTTGCTCCAGATTCACATCAATCCTACAGTCAACACTCTCAGTCTTAATTAACCTGTATGATTATCTAAACCACATCTTTGATCACAAAGTTATTCATTAATTCACTCAACAAATATTTATTGTGGACCTGCTCTCTGCCAACAACAGTCATACTTGTTTTTTGCAGCAATATGAAAAAATAGACTAATCACTTGTGGAGTTTATATAAGGTTAACAAATAAATGCCCTATCAACTGTAACATATAACACTTGTCTTGTCTACCAGTTTGCTAATCCTATTAAAGGAGAAAGATTAGTTTAATATGATGTATTCTTACTCAATTCTTTCTTAACTTCCATAAAATGCTCTGTTCAATTGCATTTTCTGGACTTAAAAAAAATCAATACAAATTTCACCAGTATACACCTTCTTGGTTTGAATATTTGAATATCTTGTCATCTCCCACATATAGCAATCACCATTATTCTTCCTTGGTGGTCCTGCTAAATAAAAATTAATTAATTGTACAGATTGATAGTCCTAGGCCACCACATTTCAGTCTGCAACTTCCATTGAAAAACTCAATATTGGAATTAATTCTTATGTTTTCCTAGTCAGTTCACTCATTTTTCCCAGTTGCTATTTCAAATATCCTCTTGTCACTTCAAACCTCATACATCTACAGCCTCCTTTCTCTCTCAGCTCCTATTTCTTGGAGAAAATAGAAGCCATAAACCGTGAACTCTTTGTAACCAAACCTATACAACTTCTTGAATGTCTTCCCTCCCAGGGGACTCTGTTCTGCTTTACTCTTTGTCTTTCATATATTTTCAATATTCCTCTTTATATTAACTTCTTTCTTAAACAAGCCCAAGTCTCTCTATGTGATTTTTTTCTCTTTTGAACAGCTACTGTGCTATCTCTCTTTTCACCCTCACACCAAATTTTTTTACTAACTCTTCTTCAACGCTGCTCAGTCTGTCTTCTGCCCATGACTCCATGAAGCTGCTACACTATGGCTGTTAATGAGCTCCTTGCTATTATATCCAGTAAGTGTTTCACCCTCTTTTCTACAAATAGCTAATTTCTTCATCTAACAATATGATCTTTTTGAAACATTCTTTTACTTTATTATACAAACCACTGTGCATTCTTGGTTTTCCTCCTAAAAATCTGACCCCTTCTTTCCAGTCTGCTTTGTGGGTGCCTCTTTCCGAAACCAAACTGTAATTAATGGTGGTCTTAGGGTTCACCTCACACTTTACATTCTCCCTGAGCTACATTTAACACTGATATATTCCTGAGAAAATATTTACATCACTAGTCTATATACCTCCCTTGAACGTTCAAGTCTTATAGCTAACTGTCTGATGGATATTTCCATTTGGGTACCACACAGAAACCTCCAACCCAATATGCCCAATACTGAGCCCGTTATCTCACTTCCACTCCTGCTCCCTCCAAACACACACAATTGTTCCACCTTTTATGTTCTATTTCAGTGAAAGATATCACCATTCAATTAGAAATCTTGGAGCCATTTTCAACTCCTATGTCATTCCTCGTATCAAAACAAGCATTAAGTTGTGTCAGTTCTGCCTCAAACATAGTTTTAAAATGTTGATATTTGGCAGTTCTAAACCATCAATCCTTACTTACATTTTTGCAGTGGCCTCTTAATTAGCCTCCTTCCCTCCAATTTTTCTTTTCCTCCTTTCTCTACAGTGATGGCAGCGCTTTTTGTAAAATGTGGATCTGATTTATTTGATCACTTTCCTGCTTAAGGTTTCCATGAATTCCCATTACACGTAGAATACAATTTAAATTCCTTGACATGACTTATAAGGCAAAAATTGTAGGGGGGAAATATTAGAATGGGTTCAGACAAGGAGATGGTAAACTTAGTGTAATCCAAATTTTAAAGAAAATTTCTCTTTACTTGTCCTCATTCCAATACCCTTAAAGCATCTGACCTCATTATCAAAACATTCTCAGGAAATGAACTTATATTAGCTAATTATACTTTGGAGGGAATTTAAATCAATCTTATATCTTTCCAAAGGTGATTGTTTTTAAGCCATCTCTACTGTCACTTGAGGGTCAGAATTTTCTTTTGCAAAGTGTCCTTCCAGTGTTCATGAAATTACATTACATTCCCTCCGTGTTGCTTTAGAAATAGAAAGTGGAGAAACTTTGGATCCATAAGTGACTAACTTGAATAATTGCAGGTCTGTAATTCCAATATCTAAAAGCTCTGTAAGTCATACATATCTTAATAAATTTGTGGCAAATTAGGGCAACAAAACCTATTCCAATCTGGCATTAAGCTATTCTTGGTCTTTGTCCCAACTACTATAAATACTAATACATTTCATTGCATAAATATTAATGTTAGAAGTAGGGTGTTGGCCAGGACCCTGAGGTATTACTTAATATACGATATATACCCATTATTGCCTTTCTAAAATCTATAAGACATTGGTATCAAGGCTACTGGATAAGGAATTCTGAGCTTGTACTAACCTTAATTAAGCAAACCAGAGTCTATCAAACTTCAGGTTTGCATGATTTATTTCTGCAAGAAGAAAGTAGATCTCCTTTTGCTTTAATATGAGATTCACTGAAAGAAACTGATTAAAAGCCATTTTACTTTTAGAGACTAAGTTAACACACACATTTTCAAGGTATCTATTTTATACAGCTGGGCTGACTTTAGTGCCTTACAAGGTCTAACTCTCTTCCAGTTTGTCTTGGCCCATCAATTGTGACTCAGACAATTAATGCCACATTCACTCCCTTAGTCTTCAAAAACCTCATAGGTCCTAATACAGTTTAAAACCAGCATTGCATAATCCAAGTGATTTTTGGACAATCATCTCTCATAGTTGTTGGATTACAAAGATCAACTATTTCATAGCTTAGAAATTTCAGGCTCAATAAGGTAAATTGATATATGTGAGGGCTTATAAACTATCCTTGGTGCCCAGCTGGAATAACAAAGCCCTCTGAAAAATTCACCACCTCTCCAAGTGTGTGGTCTTTTAGGCATCAACAGATTTGTCTTCACAGTTGCTGCATTTCACTCACTACAGATACCGATGTAGATCCTGGCCCAGGTTACCCAACATACACTTTATGCTGCCCTGACACTTAGCACTTAGCAATTCTCAGGGTGATACTTTTCTATTTCCCTGACACCACTACCACCCTCAATCCCATTTTACTTTGGCTTTTATTCAAGGGCCTCTGAAACACAGTCATCAAGATGTCCTACAGAGATTAGCAATGTGCTCTACCTAAATAAAATAATCCTAAATAACCAAAGACTCTCAAGTGGTTTATGAATATTGATAAAAATTCATGTAGACAGTCCTGAAAAGTTTATAAAAGCCCTCCAATAAAGGTGTTTTTAGGTTTTCATGCTTTAGAGGGTTTCCTTTAAATCTGAAAAATAGGTGAATGTCTGAAATTAAAGCATGCATAATAAAGCTGTGCTTTATGATTATGCTCTAAAAAGAGAAGTTTTTTTTTTTTTTTTTTTTTAAACTCTTTTTAAATTTATTTATTTATTTATTTATTTATGGCTGTGTTGGGTCTTCGTTTCTGTGCGAGGGCTTTCTCTAGTTGTGGCAAGCGGGGGTCACTCTTCATCGCGGTGCGCGGGCCTCTCACTATTGCGGCCTCTCGTTGCGGAGCACAAGCTCCAGACGCGCAGGCTCAGTAGTTGTGGCTCACGGGCCCAGTTGCTCCACGGCATGTGGGATCTTCCCAGACCAGGGCTCAAACCCGTGTCCCCTGCATTGGCAGGCAGATTCTCAACCACTGCGCCACCAGGGAAGCCCCAGAGAAGTTTTTATACTGCATATGTTCTATGACTTTCTCCTAAGTGTAAACTAATACTCTTTTAAAAATAAATAAAGGAACTGAACAACCTAATAAGAAAATACACACCCACACACACACCCACACACACACACACAAGTTGGATGCTTACCTATAGAGTCTGGACTTGATTTTTATGAATCTACATATTCCTTGTCCCCTGAAGGCTTATTATTTGTAACATAGCAATGAATGCTTGCTGTTACTATTGAAGCGATTTTAATGGTGTTTCAGGCTTTGTTTTTTATTTCTTTTGCTTTGTTTTATGAGAGGATTAAAATCCTAAAGAAAACTATGCTACTTAACTAATTGCCAGCTTTATGTTTCATGAAATCATTTTTATAGCATTAGGAAATATGAAGTAAATATCTAAATAAACTAAAAAGCTTTAAATGACTTAGAATTTATAATTAGTGAAGTGATCTATTTTGTTACTCACAATAAATGCCTTGGTTCAGAGCTACTCTTTTTTCTTGCATATCCAAAACTTTGCCCTTAAAACTTTTAAGAGACCTAAGCTCAAATAAATTTTATTATAAAATTGAGATAGTTTTGTCATTTACAACTAAAGTGAACATGCAGTAGACATTCAGTATACTTCTGGGCTGCTCAGAGACACTGAATCAATTGTGTTGAGACTCATTAATTTACACAATTGGAATCAGTTCTTAGCTCATAAGAGAATATTTAAAGCAATTTTAAAACAAATGAGTAATTGTGGAAAGAAATATTACATCATCTTCTCAGCTTGAAACAGATATAAAAATGCAAATATAATCCCATAAAGTAATCCTGTAAATATTGCTCGTTACAGCAATCATACAAATTAAAATCAATTAAACATTCATGATAACTATACGTAAGAACTGAACCCACCTATGAAATAACAATTATATAGGGGATGCTTTTCAGTATTGCTGAAACCAGATTTCATTTTTCAGTGACATGGATTTGAAGAAACATTAATTCAGGAAACCCGAATCAATAGGATTAAATGACAGTCAAATTAGCATAAAATCTTCAGAGTATTTGCTCATAATCAGTGAACATCTTACTCAAGTATTTCAGGAGCCACAGGATGGAGATGGTAGAATGGTCTGCAAAAAGCTTCAAAGGATATTGAAATCACTTAATTATGACACATAAATTCATATTCATTAAGTAAGAAAAGCTCATGTTAACGCTTCTCCCATTGATTAGTTTAGCCATACAGAGTTAAGTGGAAAATAGCTTCTCTTTAAGGTATCTTGCCCTCATGTAACATAGCTGCAGTGATCATAACAAGTCGAGGAAATATGTTGTGGACATTTAAAAAAAATTAGCCTATATTTTGGTTGTCCTGAATAACATTGGGAAGAAAATAGTTGAAGTGTAAATTTGAAAACTGAGTAAATCCTTCACTGTTTATTCATAAGAGATTATAGAAGGAACAAATACTAGTTACATATGAAGTCTTTATTGCAAATGGAGTTGAGTATGAAAAATAACAGCAGAGAAGACTACTATAGAAAAATCCTTGGTTATGAGGTTCAGAACATAAATGTAAAGTCTAGGCACTTTTTCCTTTAAGGCTTGTTGCTGTAAGAATGCTAGTTGGGCCATAATACAAATGACATTCTCTGAGATGCTTTGTAAAAAAAGAAGAAAAAAAAAAAAAAGGATTTAAATTACTGCCCACTAAGCAAGCACTGAAGGCCAATTTCAATGAGAAATAGTTTCAAAATGCTGAGTTAGGGGGCCTCCAAAAAGAAATAGAGGATAAGAGGGTGGGGTCGCCTAGATTTCCCTGGGTTGCTTAATTTCTCTAGGTCACAGCCACTACATCTATAAAACAGAAAGAGCCATGAAGATATTTAATTGTATAGAGATTTCCTGAGGCAATATCTCTAGGTCCCTTTCAATGTGAGGTATGTAACGTAACAAGGTTCTAGAATCTAGAATAAAATGACAGTTTGATAAGAGGTGAATAACTGAGTGATTATTTCTGATAAAAAGACAAGATTAGAAAGAACAGGAATTCAGGGAGGGAGCATCTCCAATTAGTTAAATTAAAGGAGAGTTTATTTCTATCAACCTATTAAAAGAACATGCATCCAAGATAAAAATGAGGTTTGTTGAAACTTATGGTTACCAAAGGGGATAGCAGGAGTCGGGGTGGGGGGGGGGAGATAAATTAGGAGTTTGGGATTAACATATACACACTGCTATATATAGAATAAACAACAAGGACCTACTGTATAGCACAGGGAACTATACTCAATATCTTGTAATAATGTGTAATGGAAAATAATCTGAAAAGAAATATATATATATATATATATATACACACATATATATGTATAACTGAAGCACTTTGCTGTATACTTTAACACAACATTGTAAATTAACTATACTTCAATTTTTTTAAAATGACCGTTTAATATGGTCATAGAATTCAAACAGAAAATAAATGAGGTTTGTTGAAATCGATGCTGCTGAGAAGCCCATTGTGGGTGACTATTGAAGTCTGAGGTGCAAACTCAAAGTTGAACCAAATATAAAATAAGGTAAAATAAATAAAACATTGCCTCACCCTAGGCACAGAAGACTAGATTTCCCAGCCTCTGTCGTGGTTATGTTGTGGATAAGTGATTGAATTCTGACTAATGGAGTGCGGGTAGAATCGATGTGGTCCCCTCGTAAGCCTGACTCTTCAGAGCACCCAGAATGGCCCTACTGCTCTCTTTATCTTTCCTGTGAGGCCTGCAAGGTGTAAGTAGTCACATGGTCCCTATTAGACTCATGCGAGCAAAAACTTTATATTGCTTTTTGATATGGCAGTTTAACACTTATACTTTAATATTATTTAATTTATTATTATTATAATAAATTATATCATTTTATCTTTTGATCCCCTTGACTATTTCTCCCACACCCACCCTCTGCCTGTGGCAACCATTAATCAATTTTTTGTGTCTATGAGCTTGTTTTTTTTTTAGATTTCACATTTAAAATAGATCTTACGGTATTTGTCTTTCTCTGCCTGACCTATTTCACTTAGCATAATGCCTTCAATGTCCATCCATACCAAGATTTCATTCTTTTTTATGGTTGAATAATATTCTATTGTGTGTGTGTGTATGTATCTATCCATCCATTAATGGACACTTAGGTTGTTTCCATATCTTGGCTATTATAAATAGTGCTGAAATGAACATGGGGGTGCAGATATCTATTCAAGTTAGTGTTTTCATTTTCTTTGGATAAATACCCAGAAGTGGAATTTCTGGATCATGTAATAGTTCTATTTTTAAAATTTTTTTGAGGAATCTTCATACTGTTTTCCATTGTGACTGCACCCATTTACATTCCTGCCAACAGTGCCTGAGGGTTCTCTTTTCTCCACATCCTCACCAACACTTGTTATCTCTTGTCTTTTTGATGACTACCATGCTGACAAGTGTGAGGTGATGTCTCATTGTGGTTTTGATTTGCATTTCCCTGATGATTAGTGATGTTGAGCATCTTTTCATGTGCCTGTTGGCCATCTGTATGTCTTCTTGGAAAAAATGTCTATTCAGACCTTCTGCCCGTTTTGAATCAAACTTTTGTTTTTTTGTTTCTTTTTTGCTGTTGAGTTATATGAGTTTTTACATACTTTGGATATTAACCCATTTTCAGATATATGATTTGCAAATATTTCCTCCAGTTTGGTAGGCTGCTTTTTTATTTTGTTGACAGTTCCTTTACCATGCAGAGATTTTTTAGTTTGATGTAGTCCCACTTGTTTATTTTTGCTTCTGTTGCTTTTACTTTGTGCCAGATTCAAAAAATCATTGCCAAGACCAGTGTCAAGGACTTTACTGTCTGTGCTTTCTTCTAGAAGTTTTATGGTTTCAGGTTTTACGTTCAAGTCTTTAATCCATTTTGAGTTAATCCATGGTGTAAGATAGTGGTCCAGTTTCATTCTTTTGCATGTGGCTGTCCAGTTTTCCCAATGCCATTTATTGAAGAGACTCTCCTTTTCCCATTGTATGTTCTTGGATCCTTTATCATAAATTGACCATCTAGGAGTGAGTTTATTTATGGGCTCTCTCTTCTGTTCCATTGATCTATGTCTGTTTCTATGCAAATACCATACAGTTTTAATTACTATAGCTTTGTAATAGGGTTTAAAATCTAGACTGATTGGGTAATATTGTCATTTTAACAATGTTAATTCTCCCAATCCATGAGCACTGAATATCTTTTCACGTTTTGTGTCTTCTTCAATTTCTTTCCTTAATGTTTTGTAGTTTTCAGTTCACTGGTCTTTCACCTATATCAATATATTTTCATAAATATTCCTCTGCTTAAAGAAACTATAATGAATAATAACAGCTTCTATAATTAACTTCACCAGTGCATTGTTTCACTTATTTTAAAAAATAAACTATTTTTCATCCTAACTGATGATTTCAATAATTCAATAATTATCTTAGCAAAATCATTATGTTGTTATTATTATGAATAACAATTATTAAATTTTGTCTATGTGCCAGGCACCATGGTAAATGATTTACCTATATCATATCATTTTAAATTTAGAAAGACTCTGTGAAGTGATGTTATAACAATGAAGCTCAAAAAGTTTAAGTAATATGCGTAAGACACCCCAGTTGAAAATTCAGGTCTATCTGCCACCCAAATTCATACCCTTTGTCATTATATAATCAACATCTTAGTTTTCTTCCTTTGTGTGGATTACGTATAACAATCTCATTTGCATCTCATGTCCACCATCATCAGTCTTCTAACAAGAGTTTTATATATCCTGCAAGGAATTTGAGACAATCCTACTCTTTTGTTAAGGAGAAGCTGAAATTAGCTTCTCTGTGATTCAGCATCAAGGTGACTTCCCTTCTCACCTGCTCTGACTTTGGAAGAGCAATTTCCCAGCAATTGTGATCACACTCTTTCCTCCTTTTTTATTTTGAAGGTACTTCTGATAAGTTATTTTCTTTCAGAATAAGGTTCTGTGCATTTCATTCACCAACACCATACTCTTATTTTATACATTATATCAGGGTCTTATATTCTGCCCTCTTTACCTGTGCACCCAGAGACTTACTACTTCTGCCCCTGAACCCTTGATCTACAGTTTTAATGAAAATGTCCTTGCTGACAGACCTTGCAGGATCTGAACTGCTGACCTGGGTACTGTGGCCAGTTGCTGTCCACTAATTGTGCCTCCACTTGAGCAGACACTGCATCTTGGAATTAGACAATTTGTGCTAATGATTCTGAGCGTGTAGTTGTCTCTCCCAGTCATAAATTAATCTCTTCATTTAGCACAATTTTATGTTTACCCTCATGTGCCACATCTTTAACTAAACCACTGTAATCACCTAAGTCTGACGTTCTTCTTAAAACATCATTTTGTGTTTTCTAATCTAATCCATTTGCTAATAAATATTCCTCAGAAAAGATGGCATTTAGGGTATTGAATATTATTTTTCATTATTCTAAAGTTAAAGAACAAGACTTTCCCATTAAACTTGATACAAAAAACTAAAATGACATCTGGTGGTATCAAGTCCTACAGACAAGTCCTATAGAAATAAAAATATTGATCGGGAGGTTAAAACCTAGTTAATAGTTAATTTGATTCACTAAGGAAACCATATATGGCAACTGGTTCATCTCAGCTTATATGACTACATGACCAAATCTCCATGGATTAAAATAATAGACTGCTTTCAAAATGAAAATATTATTTGAGGTGAGGTATTTAAAAGTCTACTATGTGAGATATACTTGCTGATGCTCAGTAACATCTCCACCCTTTGGTCTGTCCCCTGATACCCAACAGAGAGTAAGGCTTTTCTAACTCTGTTGCCAGCAGTGCTGCCATTAGATTTCAGCAATGTGAGTTAGCATATGATATCTGAAAGATAAAAGAGAAGAAAAACCCACTACTTTTGGTAGTATTTGCAGGGACATGAGTGAGCCTCAGCAGATGGCAGATATGGGAACTTGTCCACGACTTTCAAGCACCCTCCACTGAATTAACCACTTCAGTGCTGCAGTTTTAGCAGTTTGGAATTTTCTAAAACAGCCTTTGTAACTTTTGCCCTTTGCATCTCAAACAGTTTTGTAAATTTCTATTACCTTGTATTCAATTTTTAATATTTTTTCTTTTTACAGAACCCTGGCTGACATATTTACTAGCATATCGTCTTGAGTAACCTGTTGTATAACTTGACTGGTGACTTTAAGTGTGCTCCCAAAGAATGGATTTGTTTTGTGTGGGTGGGGACATCTGGAAAAGGCAGGAGTCAAGGTGTAACAGCAGCTACAGAATAAACACACTAGGCAAGAAAAAGAGAGAGGGTCAAGGAGAAGTATGTAAGCACTCACAAAAGGTGAGAGAGACACTAAAGACGATGCTTGCATACCAACACTCCAGGTTTGGGTCTGATGAAAAAAAAATGACAGGTGTACTCTAAGATCTTTTGGTTGAACACCACCTACAATACTCAATGGCAGAAGAGCCAAATTAGCGATTGGCATTATATACATAGAACAGTTTCCATCCTGGCATAACAAACAGAATATAGGGCATGCTATATAACCTGACTTAATAGAGTTAATAAATATTTTAAAAGTCCAATATCCCTGTACACTATTGAGAGAAACTTCTAAAAATTCTTAAATAGATTGGAAGACTCAATAGTATAAAAATGTCAATTATCTCCTAACTATTCTATATATTCAATTAATTTCAAGTCAAAATGAAAACTTTGTGGAAATGAACAAGTTGTTGTAAGCATTATATGAAGTAAGGAGTCAGTAAGAGCTAAAAAACACTTTAAAAAGGTAAAAATTTAGAAAAATTATATTACTCTACCAATTTAAAAAGCTACAGTATTGAACACAGTGTTATATTAGTGAAAGAAAAGATAGACTAATAAAAAAAAATTAAAGAAACAGACCCATATATACACGGTCATCTGACTGATGACAGAGGTATCATTATAATGCAGAAAGGACATGTGATCTTTTAAAATGGCAGCAATGAATCACTGGATATTCCAATAGGGGGAAAATGAACCTCAACCCCTACTTCACACCATACATAACAAGCCATTCTAGATGGGCTGTAGATCTAAATGTCAATGGTAGTAAAACTAGAACAGAGAAGAATATGTTTATGATTTTAGAGTAGCAAAATTCCATAAACATCTCACAAAATACATATATATAAAAGACAACATTGAAAACATAGACTTTGTTAAAATTAATAACACCTTTCTATCACAAGATATCATTAAAGCATGAAAAGCAAACCACAGAGTGGGAAAAAATATTTGTAGTCCATATTTCTGACAAAGGACTCATATCCATGATATATAAAAAACTCATAAATTGATTTAAAAAGAACACAATACAACAGAAAAATGGGGGGAAAAGGCTTAAATAGGAGCTTCACAATAGAAAATTCTCAAGGCCAATAAAAACTTGAAAAGTGACAAAACAATATCAGGAGTTAGGGATATGCAAATTAAATCCAAAGTTGAGATATTATTAGTTACAATCATTTTTTTCCTCCAAAAATCAGCCTGGTAAAACTGAGAAGTATTGGCAAGTATTTGGACACTGATCCATTACTTGTAGGACTTATATTAGTAAAACCACTTTGACACTGTGGAAAACTGTCAAAATGTACCAAAACTAAACATACACATAGCCTTTGATCTGAAGGTTTTTCTCCTATGTGTATATTCTACAGAAATGCATACAAATATGTACTGAACAACATGTACAAGAATGTTAATTGCAGTTAACAAGAATGTTAAATGCTAATGTCAATTATTTGTAATAGTTCCAAGCCAGAAATAAAAATCATTAAATATAGAATGGAAAAATAAATGCTGATATATTCATATGATGAAATATTACACAGCAATAAAAATGACTTAGGTTAGTTCCTTCCTGTTTTCTCCTTTTTATGAATTTTCATTAATGATCCAGTGTACTTGGGCTCCTGGATTTTCCAGTCTGATATACTCTACCCAAGTCTCTGCCAATCATGATTACCTGCCACTGTTTTGCTTAGTAATAATTCCAAATTTGGAGAATATGATGAGAAAATTGGTAGTGGGAATAAAGAAAATATTATTTGGGATTAATGTAAAAATAAATTAGTCTATTTTGCAAAATTAATGACACATTTTTGAAATGCTGATTAATGCTGATGACCATTACTTTATAATGAAACTCACAGCTCAATAATATGTTTAATAATGTACTATACTATTTGTTCATCAATGTCAGTAGTTATCCTGCTAGTGTTATCTTACAAGAGGCACATTCACTCATTTGTTTTCCATATATTCACAAACACTTATTTAATGACTACATTTTTCGACTTCAGTTCATACTCAATGAAACAACCAGGATGATTCTGTTAAAGTGTAATGGGAATCACCTCACGTCTGTGTTCAAAACTCTTCTAAGTTTCCATCTTACTAAGAGTAGGAGTCTAAGTCATTGTAATGTTGTTCGTGGCTCTACCCATGCTGGCCCTGCTACCTCTCTGTCTCCTACTACCCTCTCCCTAATTAACCCTGTACCAGCCAAATCATATTTTTTTCCCCCCTTAAACGCAGACAGCAAGTCTTAGCATTTGCTGTTTCCTCTACTTGGTACAAAATTTCTCATCATCTTCCAGTCTTTGCACAAATAATACGCTGTCAGGGAAAGATTTTCCCAGATCATATTATTTAAATTTTCAAACTACTCTGACACTGACTAGTCCTATTCTCTGCTTTATTTTTCTCTGTAGTGTGTACTATTGCTCAACAGAGGTCACATAATTCTGTTTATTAGTTTGCTATTTATTTATTTGTTTGTTATCTACATCTTTCAACTGGAATGGAAGGTTTTGGTGGAGAAGGAATTTGTTGTTGTTGTTCCATGTTGTACTTCGAGTCCTTTGAAGAGTGTCTGGAAAACGGTAGGTTATGACATATTTGTTAAATGCATGACTTGGAACAAAACTTATACAGCAAAGAGAGAAATGTTTGGATGCATAGTCATGATGTCTTATAGAAGACGAGGAGATGGGAGCAAGAAGGGAGAAACTAGCTTCTGAAACCAGCATTCTTTTATTAAATTAAACGAAAGGCAGGAGATATGATTCCAAATATAGGTAGGTCTGTCTCTTTGGAGTGGAAAGATGAAGGAATATTTCTCTGCTACCATTTCTTAGGGAAGTATATGGCAAGATCATTCAGCTTAGAGGAATTATTTGCAAAGTTTTAGAAGTCATAACCTCGCTAGTTTAGAATCAAGAGGCATGTAATAAGAAAAGGAAGAAAGTAAAATCAGGGGGAAAAGGTATTTTCAAGTGATGAGATGAAATCATGCAATGACAGCATGAAGGAGAGAAAAGTATCTCAGATCGCAGTGAGGCAAATTTATAACTACACTACAGAGAGATTTGTCTTGGGCTACCACAGTAGAAGTTACAGAAGAAAAGGATGGAAACAAAACTTTTCTAGGATTGTACTGTGTAGATGTAACATTAAGTGTGCAATTAATTTTAGTGAATGGTATGTTTTATGCTTCTTTTAAAGTCTTGGGGCAACTTATATTACATTGATATACTGAAAACAGAATGATTAGGAAAAAAGAAAGGAAAAGAAAAAGAGCAGAGAAATTATTGTTACCAGGAAGTCTGCATTGAGTTGATGACTTCAGGTATTGACATTAGGTCTTGTTTTCCTGGAACTTACAACACAAAGGAAAACAAGTTGAGAAGGGGAAGGGGGGAAGCATATAAATCCATTTCAAGAAATGAACATTATATTTTGCCACTGAGTTCAAAGAAGAATTTATTGTAAAAAAAAAAAAGGGACTTACATTTGAGGTACTGGGAAAAAATAAACTATCTTGACAAGTTGTGGGCTTAAAAATAAATGGTTCAAATAAACATTTCCTTTGGCCACTTTCACTAATATTTGTGTGTTGGGTGTTATACTAAATCTTAACCCAGTGAAGGCAGTATTTTTTGAGCACCTGAGATGATATAGTCCAAGTATTTTGGTTCATGATGTCTTTATACAAGAATAGACCTCAGGGAATCTGAAGAAAACGTTAATTAAAATGTTTATTTGACAGATTCTCAAATATCACATGTTTCAAATGGCCTTTGGCAAAATTTCTCATTATGTTGTGAAAATTTTAAATCTAGACTTGTGGAGTTGCCTGGAACAGTTCACTTTTTCTAGATGTAGCCAAAAACAGATCACAATTTATCTCTGGAAGAAAATATAAAAACATGGTCAAACATTTGCTTGAAATCATGGAGAAAATTGCTATTTAATATACAATTGACAAATTTAGTCTAAAATACTTTAAAGTTTAATCAAAAAGGACTACATGGCTTCTGTAGAACATTTTTTTTAAAAGACAGACTTTCCATCAGATGTCAACTGTGAATAAATGAAAATAGGAGCTATTTATAGAATATTTCCCACATATCAAAATCTTTCTGTATATAATCTCATTCTACCATCACAGTCATGTAAGGCAGACATTTTTTTTTTTATCACTTCACTTTACATTGGGGAAACCAAGGAATATAAAGAAGTAGTTTAACTAAAGTCACATAATTAATGGAAAGACCAGATATTAAATACAAGCCTCATTTTAACTCTACATTATGGCCTCAACTTGTTGAATAGAAAAACTTGAATAGTTACTTAGTATTATACCTATTACTGTGGGAGCATATTTACAAAATGTAATGACTTTATTTTAGTATAATGGATAATAAATTGTTTTTGACAATAATTACTAAGTGGTTTAGAGATTTCTTCATTCTTCTTTCATTTAGAAACAATAAAACCATGTTAATATGGAAAAAGATGCTTTTCTTTTGTTTGGTATATCTGGGAAACATACATTCAATTAATAGTTTTCTTAAGTTGTTTCAAATGTAGTTTTTGAAAGGCTGGGCTAGGACATAGTCCTTTTAGGTATAATATATCACTTAAGGTAAGATCTATTAAAACTTTAGTCAACTTGGATTTTAGTAGACCAGGTCTGAAGAAGTATTAATATCATAGGACCTATATCTAGAATCTAAACTCCTATTCTTAAATAATTGATAATGGGAAATGAGTGTTGTGAGAATTCTTCTTTTGATCTGATGAGAGACTGGTCTTAGTGAGTTTTTATCTTTGAAAATTATATCACGTTTTAGAGAAAAACAAATATCGTATATTAACGCACATATGTGGAATCTAGAAAAATGGTACAGATGAACTGGTTTGCAAGGCAGAAATTGAGACACAGATGTAGAGAACAAACGTATGGACACCAAGTGGGGAAAGAGGGGCGGTGGTGGTGGTGGGATGAATTGGGAGATTGGGATTGACACATATACATATAAAAAAAATCATTATGGCAGGCTGGTAAAGGCTAACCAAATAACCTCATCAGGGAAAAATCTACAGCCCTCATTTGGGTAAAAACAATCAACTGAAACACCTGCCCTGACTGCGAGATTAATTTCACTTTTCCAAAAGTGTGTTGTGAGCAACCATACTTCCAGGAGATGCTTTCCAAAGGAAGAGCCCCAGGGAAAACTAAGTATGGGAAACGCTATATGTTAAACGTATCTTATGATCATTCACAACACATATTAGCATAGTAAAACTTTGTAGTAAAGAATTGTTTAATTAAAAAAAAAAAAGAAAATTATATCATGTTTTAACTTCTGAAAGAAACTCTTCCTGGGGACAACTGAGTCGATTAGGGTAAAGAATCTCTCCAACTCCTAACAATTAAAGACACCTTTCACAATTGAGTCAAAAGTAATCCAAGGGCTTCCCTGGTGGCGCAGTGGTTGAGAGTCTGCCTGCTAATGCAGGGGACACGGGTTCGAGCCCTGGTCTGGGAGGAGCCCACATGCCGCGGAGCAGCTGGGCCCGTGAGCCACAACTACTGAGCCTGCGCGTCTGGAGCCTGTGCTCCGCAACAAGAGAGGCCACGATGGTGAGAGGCCCGCGCACTGCGATGAAGAGTGGCCCCCGCTTGCCACAACTAGAGAAAGCCCTCACGCAGAAAACGAAGACCCAACACAGCCAAAAATAAAAAAATAAATAAAATAAAATAATTAATTAAAAAAAAAAAAAAACGTAATCCAAGTCCCAATGAGCTACAGAAATTCAGTTATAAGAGATCAAATTCTAAAAGTTTTAGAGCTACAAAATTCAGTATGTATTATTTGATTTTATTAAGTCTTCAGCTGCCTGCAAAAAAGTCTCAATAACTCTTCCAGGAATTTAGCAGCAAGGTAATATTCATCAAACCAAGTCACAGAATGTCAAGTCTTCTGGGAATTGTCAAGACTGCTTTCAGATCGTCTAAAATCTGTTGATAGAAAGTTAAAGTAATTTTTTTTCTCCAGAAGGGAAAATGAATAGTATTGTACATTCTTTTGCCTCCAGGAGGTTAAGATTGAAACTGATTAATTATTTTCTTCATATAGAAAAATGTTTACCCTATAATCCAATGATTATAGTTAGATATATTACATATAAAACACTGAGAAATAATAATGTTCAGGATCAGGATAAATTTGTATTTTGGTGAGTTGTTTTTTTTTTAAATTATTAATTAATTAATTAATTTATTTATTTATGGCTGTGTTGGGTCTTCGTTTCTGTGCGAGGGCTTTCTCTAGTTGCGGCAAGTGGGGGCCACTCCTCATCGTGGTGTGCGGGCCTCTCACTATCACGGCCTCTCTCGTTGCGGAGCACAGGCTCCAGACGCACAGGCTCAGCAACTGTGGCTCACGGGCCCAGTCGCTCTGCGGCATGTGGGATCCTCCCAGACCAGGGCTCGAACCTGTGTCCCCTGCATTGGCAGGCAGATTCTCAACCACTGCGCCACCAGGGAAGCCCTTGGTGAGTTTTTTTAATGAATTATTTAAAATAGAAAAGTAGAGAATAGGACATACGCACTAGGAAATTTTAACAAATGTGAACATTTACACATTTGCTTCAATTATTTTTAAATAAACAACTAAGAAACAGTTCAAACCCTCTTCTCCTTTCTTCTTGATCACATTTCTCCCCTTTCCACTCTGGAAGGATGTGGCCAGGAAGGTGGCGCTTCTTCTCCCTTTAGCTCTGAGCCTATGGTTTTGGTATCTCCTTAGGAGGGGCAGGCCACCAGCATTTCTCACCACCCACCCCAACCCAGCTCTATGTGGCAAAGGCTAAATTCCAGGTGAGTGCAGCCAAGATGTCAGCGACCCTCTTCCTCCTAGCTTACACTCTTAGGATGGAGAGTCTGCCCCAGGATTGGCAGACCAAGAATTCTAGGGCCCCAATTGCTCTAGCCCCAGATCTTTTATAGGATAGAATTTTAATTTGGGGAGAGGCAAGCTTAAGAGATCAGAGGCTATTGTCTCCACTGGGAAAGCAGGCATGTCACTCCAAGAGAAGCAGATCACTATCCTGATCCCAGCTCCAGAACAGTGAGTTGGGGATTTTACCCAAGGAGAGAGGCAGCCTATAAGAACAGAGAGCTTTGGTGCTCTCCTTGAAGAAATTGACTTTATTTGCAACAGAGTGTGGTAAATTAAAGGCTAAGGATGCTGGAGAAAATAATGGAGATTTTAGCAGTAAACAGTTAATAGAAGGTGGTAAATCCCATGAGAGCAGCAAGCTAAACCATAGGCCAGCTAGTTTACTGGAGAGCACCATGGAAAGAGACTGCTAAAAAGAGCTCTCCTGGGGTCAGAACAACCACAAAAGTTGACCTCAAAAAGTATCCCAACAATGAGGCCCACATTTATTTGAATTAGACTGTGGAACTATTTATGCTCCAAGGCATTGCTGAAAACAACAGAGCAATCAACCAGAAATTAGTGGAGCCTCAGAGCTGGGTGTTATACCCATAAAGGCAGAGAGCAAAACAGAGAGAACCCGGAAGGAAACGGTCAAAAAGAGCCCTACTAAAACCACTGTAATCCTAGGTGATTGTGCACTCTGAGAATCTACATCAGAGGCTTCTTACCCCTGGTGAAATAGACTTCACTAAAATTGTCTAGCCAAGTTGTTAAACAAATAAACAAGCAAATATCAGTATCAAAAAGCCTCGGTGATGGGGATCAGTATCAAGAGCTACTACAATATATTATCTAAAATGTCCAGTTTTCAACAACGACCACAGAAAACAGGTGACATACAAAGACACTGGAACTGACACATACACAGGGAGACATAAAGTAAGTGACAGGAACTGCCTGTGAGGGAGCCCAGATGTTAGATTTAATAGACAAAGGCTTCAAAGCAGCCTTTATAGATACATTTAAAAACTAAAGCAAACCACGCTTAAGAAGTAAAGGAATGTATAGCAGTGTTTCGTTATGTAGTGAATATAAAGAGATAGAAATTATTAAAAAATAAAAAAGAACCACATGGAAATTCTGAAGTTGAAAAGTACAATAACTGAAATGAAAATTTACTAGAGGGATTCAACAGTAAACGCAGAAGAAAGAATCAGTTGAACAGCTGATTGATAGAAATTGTGAAATCTGAAGAATAGAGAGAAAAGAAAAGTGAAGAAAAATAAACAGACACTCAGAAAAATGTGGGACACAAACTCACCAACGTATGTGTAATATGAGTAGCAGAAAGACAGGAGAGAGAGAAAGGATTGAAAAAATTCTTCAAGGAAATAATGGCTGGAAATTCCCAAGGTTGATAGAAAACATTTGTCTACACATCCACAGGGGTCAGTAAACTCCAAGTAGCATAAAAATATATCTACACCCTGACGAATCATGTAAAAATGTTGAAAGACAAAGACAAAACGTTGAAAAGAAATATGACCTGTCAGATAAAAAGAAACCCCAATAAGACTAACATCTGACTTCTCATCAGAAACAATGGAGGGCATAAGAAGAATGATATATTCAAAGAACAAATCATTTTTATGGGGAAATTTCTAGCTTTGTACCTGTGCAGCACTAGAACATACCTAATCCTTGTGTTGTTAAAAGTTCAGTCTCCTTCACTCTGGTCTACATCTGATCTGGCACCCCATGGCACAATGTAGTATTGTGGTTATCAGTACCACCTTTCCCCCTTACAGCTGTGACTTTGAGTTTTTTATTTTCTGGCATCTAGGGATGACTCTTTGGTTCTTTAGAACTTGGCTCTGTGTGTATGTGTGTATGTAGTGCTTAGCATTTATAGGAATATTTAATGGGAAAAGAATAAAAAGGAGATTTTTATAATACTTGGACATATGTTCTTTTACCCCGAATAAAAAAATTGGCCCATCCTTACGGTTATTGCTTAACATAGCAACATCTTATTGATAATGTTTCCAGAATGGCAGTCATGGAAGTATGCCTCTCAAATCTCCTTCAAAAGAACCTGTGGGAGGGGGCACAGCTGACCGATGGCCCCTGTGCTTCCTCTCTGGGTCTCTCACTGCATTCATGCAGAGGCCATGTTTTCCCCAGGTTACTCCCATCAGCAACTGAAACAGCAAGGGTACTACTGCAGGCTGGTCTGGAACTGCTCTACAATGGAACATTTTTTTTTTTTTTTTTTTGGTGGGGGGACCCTTACTGTTCTAGCTGATACTGTTTTAGAAATGCTCTTAAGTCTGAGGCTATTCCTCTCTAATCATTGCTTCTCTCTCCCCTTTCATAAGTGCCAGACCTGCTTCTTGGTCCTGAGGCTCTCTCTGCCGTTTCTCTCCTCCTTTATCATTCACAGTCCCCTCCCCCCCACATAAGTTACAAGTCTCAGCCTGCTTGGTATTTGCTTCTGAGGAGACTGAACTAATATACCAGGTTTTTGTGTCCCTATAACATGGTTTAAGAATAAGGGGGGGAAAAACCATAGTCTTTATCAAAATATCTGTTGGATAAAGGATCATTAATAGAATAATAGCCAACTCTCACATTTAAGTCTTTTAATATAGCTAGTAAACAGTTTTTAAATACTTTGCTTGGCAAATTGCAAAATGTCCCAGATATCTGAGAAATCAATATGCCTATTTTCAAGCAAATATAGGCATACCTTGTTTTATCGCACAGATAATGAGTATTTTTTACAAATTGAAGCTTTGTGGCAATGCTGCATTGTCAGATGATGGTTAGCATTTCTAGCTATGAAGTAGTTTTAAATTAAGGTATGTACATTGTTTTTTTAGACATAATGCTATTGCAGTCTTAATAGACCACAGTATAGTGTAAACATAAGTTTTATATGCACTGGGAAACCAAAAAATGTGTTTGACTTGCTTTATTATTATATTCCTTTTATTGCAGTGATCTGGAACCAAATCATGAGATGTGCCTATATGGCTATTGGTAAAAAAAAAAAAAATAGCTGATTAGGTATATGTAACTTAAAAATTTTACCCTTTAAGGTAAATTACCTTTCATTGAGGCTTGGTGAAGAAAACATTAGCCTTTAAAGTAAAGTACCTTTTAATGTTGCTCAGTGAAGAAAAACTTGAACATTTCATTATGTCAAAAATGCATCTTCTAAAAAGCAGATTGCTTCTCTCTACCTCACGGATGCATGGGGAGCAAATGAAATAACATGAGGCTGAGATAAGGTGAATGCAGTCAGAAGAGTGTTGTCTCGGCAATAATGTCCCTCTGTGCTTTTAACGATATTAGCCGTGGATTTGTAGATTTACTGAGGGCGACAATTCAGAAGCCATCATCACTGCCTTAGCATCTGCAGATATTAGAAATCAATATGCTGTGTTTGGATATTGAACTTGTGTATCCTCATATTATGTGAGTATTCTGACTCATATGATACCAAGTAGACCTATAATATACAATGATAAATTAAATTTAGCTACAGGCATTAAAAAGAAGAAAAAGAATCACTGAGATTTATTCCAAAACTGTAGAAAATTAATTTTGCCATTTAGAGAACTATTCCTTTTTTTAACCATATAAATTTGTGCATGCAAAATAGGGTACATTTTTTGTTATATAATGTCACTTTATATTGCCATTATTTGTTTTTAAGTAATTCCTTGTGGTAGGTTATTTCTTGAAATATATTATGTACTTCCCTACACATCTAAATTACTACTGCTTAGACACTAAACAGGATTAGCTTGTTGCTCTTTTTAAAGGGCAACCTTGCATAGAATCAATTTAACCACGCTGGTTGAATAGGTCGACAATTCAGGATGTAAAATAAAAACATGAGAAATGTGCCCTGCAGTTTAGAATGCACTATCTACTTCTCCAAATATCTTAGCAACTGAAGTACAAAAGGAAATTAGATTTAAAAAAAATAGCAAGTTGCATATTTGTCATCTAAATTAAATATACTCCAAAAGATTTCATGCAACTTTCTAAGTTTATCCTGTAAGTATAAACTCATTTTGGATGACAGACATCTAGTTGCTTTGATATATCACTATAATTATGAAAGCACAAAAGTTAAATTTTAAAGTCTGTAGCAGTAAATTTTGAAAAACAAATCAAAATATTATATTATGGAAAGAGAACTAGTGAGAAGCTAGCATTGATATCTTAATCTCATAGGGGACATTCATTTTAATATCATTAAGACTAGTATCGATATAACAATGACGATAACAAATAGGAAAAACATTTTTGCTTACTGAAATATTCATTATTATAATAGATAAAAATTTAATTGCTTGTTTTTCCTGAAATGTAAATATGTGTGAAAAATGAACTACTTTGTAAAGAAATTTTAGCTTAAATATTAAAAAATGAATTATTTATGCAAGTAATTTTCTCAGTCTTTAAACATAGCCTAAGCATTTTATAGCTGAAAAATAAGATTTAAATCTCTATGTACAAATGATTTTATATATACATATGTAATTAATATAAACTCAGAAATTATCATATGCTAAGACTATGGTTCAATACACAAAGTCATCTATAATGATGACAACAAAGAGTAATTTGGAAAACAGTGTATCAAAATTTTATTAACAAGGTTAATCTAAAAAAATATTTGTTTTCCCTCAGGCTCTACATTATTTTTAAACTCCATTAACTGCTAAATTCCTCAAATTGCAAAGGACAAAATGAATTTCATAAAAAGCTATTTATCTCTCTCCAGAGTAATGGTAAAAGTCTAAATAAATGAGCTAAAAGGTTACATATAATTTCTTTCTAAAAGCACAGATGTTTTAAAGAACTTCTAACCATGCAGCAGCTTCAAACTTTATAATTTCTTGTTCATTCATCTGCCAAAAGTATAATTATACAAAGTAAACTGACTTCAATTAATAGTGAATAATTTGACTTTTAAAGAACAAAAATGAGCATCTCTCATGAATTTTTACCTTGGACTAAACTGAAATAAACAGATCAATGGTATTTTAACTAAATAAAAAAAAAACTCTGAAATAAATGTATCCTAAACCCTAGTTTGCTAAGCTATTTATTATAGCAGCACAAACAAACTCTATAAGCTGTATACAAATTGTATGCATTTAGCTAGTAGTTTTTTAAATCACACAGCACATGGAGAAAAGTTCATTTATGATGTTTATTTTATTGAATGACCCTCTAGAATGATAGCATTATATATATATATGTGTATATATGTATATACACATATAGATATATGTACATATATGACAATATATATGGTTTTGTATTTATAGATATATTACTCTCAAGTACTATTAATAAATAAAATAAGTACCTGATGTCTTAATGAAAGTCAAATTAAAATTTATTAAATTTTTAAGGTACTCAAATACAGGAGAATAACTAAGTCTTCTGGAAAAATGTTAATTAAAAAAAATTGATATGATTTAAATACAGCAAAATAAAAGTTAATGCTTATGTGTAATTTGTTTTTGAGAAAATAATGAATTCAAATGTTATACTCAAGAATGCCTTGATTATTAACTACTGCTCCTCAAACTCTTTGGATCACCCAAGACAGATGATCCAAGTCCTTCTGAGGTATCATCAGATGGTCAATAGTAGCCTAATGCTATGTCACAATGCCTACGTCATTCACCTTACTTCATCTCATCATGTAGGCATTTTATCATCTCACATCATCACAAGAAGAAGGGTAATGCAGTACAATAAGATATTTTGAGAGGGAGCGAGTGAGAGAGTGAGAGAGACCACATTCACATAACTTTTATTAAAGTACATTGTTATATTTTACTATTATTGTTAATCTCTCACTGTGCTTAATATATGAATTAAACTTTACCATAGGCATGTATGTATAGGAAAAATCATAGTATAAATAGGATTCAGTACTATCCACAGTTTCAGGCATTCACTGGGAGTTTGGGAACATTTCTCCCATGGATAAGGGGGTAACTACTGTACAAACTTTTGCCCTATAAGTGGTGGGGCAGAACTATATAAATATATCAATATGTGTGTGTGTGTGTGCGCGTGTGTGTGTTGGGGGGGGGAGAGAGAGAGAGAGAGAACTTTTAGGCAAAATTCACTTCACAAATTGCTTGCATTGAAACATAAGCTTTTTACTTATTAAAAAAAGTACATTTTGTTCCCATTTAGATCATGTTAATTCTTATTTTAAAATCATTTCAAATAGGCACAGTAAAAATGCTGCCCAAGCTGCAGTGAAGTTAAAGCCCCTTTCAGAGGAAATGAATACATATACATATATATGTGTATATACCTATATATATAGATATATACATATATATAACATTTTATATACAAATGACTATACATATGTAATGACAAAAAAATGACAGTGGTCTGAAAGCAGTAAGAGAACAGAAATTCATGAAAAGCAGTCATGCAATCTGAAAAATTACAAATATTGGAAAAATCAAAGATGTTTGGATCATTTAGTGTCAATTCAATAATAGCAATAATAATTCAGCACTATTTAAAAATGTTAATATGATGGATCTGAATAACAATATACATTGTGTGTAATGAATTTTGACAACTCAAGGAGCTCTCCTTATCCCTAAATGCCGCATTCTTAGCTATGTCAGATATTAAAAACTTTTGAAAAGCGAAAAATCTCTTTTTGAATGAGAAATTAGATTGACCTTGGGAATCCAGATAGAGGGAAAATCACAAGGGTTATGAAAGTGACCCAGGCTTTTACAATCTGTAAGAGTTACCTGGTTGGTGCAGGGGGCAACTTAGCCAGTCTCCAGCTGTGGTACACTTAATGAGCTGCTACTACTGTCTGAGGGTTTGTGTCCCCTCAATATTCGTATGTTGAAATCTTAACCCCCTAAGGTGATGGTGTTAGGAGGTGTAGGTATTAAGAGGAGGGCTCCACCCTCACAAATGGGATTAGTGCCCTTATAAAAGAGGCTCCAGAGAGCTCCCCAGCCCCCTCCACCATGTGAGGATACAACCAGAAGTTTTTGACCCAAAAGAGGGCCTTCACCAGCCACATTGGCACCCTGGTCTTGGACTTCCAGCCTCCAGAAATGTGAACAATACATTTCTATTCTTTATAAGCTACCCAGTCTGAGCTATTTATTATAGCAGCACAAACAGACTAAGACAGCTGCTGTTGTACCTCTCCCTGTAACCGTATTCCATTTTCTCATTAATGCAAGGGGATAGGGTCTCCTCAGCATTGAGTATAACTCTTTATTCAGATCTCGAAGAGTATCATGGCCCTTCCAGTATTTAAACCACCTTTCTCAAGAATGTGTGGCCAATTCAATTCTCTTTTATATCATTTGACTCCACTCTCAGTGTCACAGTAAAAACTGTTCCTCCTTTTAACCAACTAAAAACCAACCACAATTATCCAAAAAATTTTTTTTCCCTTAAAGAAGTTTGGGGATCTTTTAGGTTTTTTTTAAATCTTAATCTCATACCTTAAGCACACATCCATCAATCTAAAAGTGTATAAGGAGACCTTCAAGATGGCGGAGGAGTAAGACGTGGAGATCATCTTCCTCCCCACAAATACATCAGAAATACATCTACATGTGGAACAACTCCTAGAGAACACATACCGAATGCTGGCAGAAGACCTGAGACTTCCCAAAAGACGCCATCAGGCGACCTACACGCAGAGGCGGGGCCAAATCCAAAGGTGAATCCCAGGAGCTATGCGAGCAAAGAAGAAAAAGGGAAATCTCTCCCAGAAGCCTCAGGAGCAGTGGATTAAATCTCCACAATCAACTTGATGTACCCAGCATCTCTGGAATACCTGAATAGACAATGAATCATCCCAAAATTGAGGCGGTGGACTTTGGGAGCAACTGTAGACCTGGGGTTTGCTTTCTGCATCTAATTTGTTTCTGATCTTATGTTTATCTAAATTTAGTATTTAGAGTTTATTATCATTGGTAGATTTGTTTATTGATTTGGTTGCTCTCTTCCTTTTTTTTTCTTTCTTTTTATTACTTTTTAATTTTTTATTTTTAACAATTTTTAAAAAAATTTATTTTAATAACTTTATTTACTTTCATCCTCCTCCCCTCCCTCCCTCCCCCCCTCCCTCAATCTCTCTCTCTTTCTTTCTTTCTCCCTTTTCGGCAGAGCCATGTGGCTGACAGCATCTTCGTGCTCAAGCCAGGTGTCAGGCCACTGCCTCTGAGGTGGGAGAGTCGAGTTCAGAACGTGGGTCCACGAGACCTCCCAGCCCCACGAATATCAATCGGTGAGAGCTCTCCAAGAGATCTCTGTCTCAACATGAAGACCCAGCTCCACTCAATGACTAGCAAGCTCCAGTGCTGGACACCCTATGCCAAACAACTAGCAGGACAGGAACACAACCCCACGCATTAGCAGAGAGGCTGCCTAAAATCATAAGGTCACAGACACCCCAAAACATACCACCGGACGTGGTCCTGCCCACCAGAAAGACAAGATCCAGCTTCATCCACCAGAACACAGGCACCAGTCCCCTTCACCAGGAAGCCTACACAACCCACTGAACCAACCTTACCCACTGGGGGCAGACACCAAAAACAATGGGAACTACAAACTGGCAGCCTGCGAAAAGGGTACCCCAAAAACAGTAAGTTAAGCAAAATGAGAAGACAGAGAAACACACAGCAGATGAAGGAGCAAGGTAAAAACCCACCAGAACAAACAAATGAAGAGGAAATAGGCAGTCTACCTGAAAAACAACTCAGAGTAATGATAGTATGATGATCCAAAATCTTGGAAATAGAATGGAGAAAATACAAGAACCTTTTAACAAGGAACTAGAAGAACTAAAGAGCAAACAAACAATGATGAACAATACAATAAATGAAATTTAAAACTCTCTAGAAGGAATCAAAAGCAGAATAACTGAGGCAGAAGAACGGATAAGTGACCTGGAACATAAAATAGTGGAAATAACTACCACAGAGCAGAATAAAGAAAAAAGAATGAAAAGAATTGAGGACAGTCTCAGAGACCTCTGGGACAACATTAAGTGCACCAACATTCAAATTATAGGGGTCCCAGAAGAAGAAGAGAAAAAGAAAGGGACTGAGAAAATATTTGAAGAGATTATAGTTGAAAACTTCCCTAATATGGGAAAGGAAAGGGTCAAGTCCAGGAAGTGCAGAGAGTCCCATACAGGATAAATCCAAGGAGAAACACGCCAAGACACATATTAATCAAACTATCATATATTAAATACAAAGAAAAAATATTGAAAGCAGCAAGGTAAAAACAACAAAAAACATACAAGGGAATCCCCATAAGGTTAACAGCTGATCTTTCAGCAGAAACTCTGCAAGCCAGAAGGGAGTGGGAGGACATATTTAAAACAATGAAAGGGAAAAACCTACAACCAAGATAACTCTACCCAGCAAGAATCTCATTCAGATTCGACAGAGAAATTAAAATCTTTACAGACAAGCAAAAGCTAAGAGAATTGAGCACAACCAAACCAGCTTTACAACAAATGCTAAAGGAACTTCTCTAGGCAGGAAACACAAGAGGAGAAAAGGACCTACAACAACAAACCCAAAATAATTAAGAAAATGGTAATAGGAACATACATATCAATAACTACCTGAAATGTAAATGGATTAAATGCTCCAAGCAAAGACATAGACTGGCTGTATGGATAAATAAACAAGACCCGTATATATGCTGTCTACAAGAGACCCACTTCAGACCTAGGGACACATACAGACTGAAAGTGAGAAGATGGAAAAAGATATTCCATGCAAATGGAAATCAAAAGAAAGCTGGAATAGCAATACTCATATCAGACAAAATAGGCTTTAAAATAAATACTATTACAAGAGACAAAGAAGGACACTACATAATGATCAAGGGATCAATCCAAGAAGAAGACGTAACAATTGTAAATATTTATGCACCCAACAAAGGAACACCTCAATACATAAGGCAAATGCTAACAGCCATAAAACGGGAAATCGCCAGTAAAACAATCATAGTAGGGGACTTTAATACCCGACTTTCACCAATGGACAGATCATCCAAAATGAAAATAAATAAGGAAACATAGGCTTTAAATGAGACATTAAACAAGATGGACTTCATTGATATTTATAGGACATTCCATCCAAAAACAACAGAATACACTTTCCTCTCAAGTGTTCATGGAACATTCCCCAGGATAGATCACATCTTGGGTCACAAATCAAGCCTTGGTAAATTTAAGAAAATTGAAATTGTATCAAGTATCTTTTCCGACCACAACGCTATGAGACTAGATATCAATTACAGGAAAAATCTGTAAGAAACACAAACACATGGAGGCTAAACAATACACTACTAAATAACCAAGAGATCACTGAAGAAATCAAAAAATACCTAGAAATAAATGACAATGAAAACATGATGACCAAAAACTTATGGGATGCAGCAAAAGCAGTTCTAAGAGGGAAGTTTATAGTAATACAATCTTACCTCAAGAAACAAGTAGCAACTCAAATAAACAACCTAAACTTACACCTAAAGCAATTAGAGAAAGAAGAAAAAAAAACTCCAAAGTCAGCAGAAGGAAAGAAATCATAAAGATCAAATCAGAAATAAATGAAAAGAAATGAAGGAATCAATAGCAAAGATAAATAAAACTAAAAGCTGGTCTTTGAGAAGACAAACAAAATTGATAAACCATTAGCCAGACTCATCCAGAAAAAAAGAGAGAAGACTCAAATCAATAGAATTAGAAATGAAAAAGGAGAAGTAACAATTGACACTGCAGATATACAAAGGATCATGAGAGATTACTACAAGCAACTATATGTCAATAAAATGGACAACTTGGAAGAAATGGACAAATTCTTAGAAATGCACAACATTCTGAGGCTGCACCAGGAAGAAATAGAAAATATAAACAGACCAATCACAAGCACTGGAATTGAAACTGTGATTTAAGATCTTACAACAAACAAAAGCCCAGGACAAGATAGCTTCACAGGCGAATTCTATCAAACATTTAGAGAAGAACTAACATCTATCCTTCTCAAACTCTTCCAAAATATAGCGGAGGGAGGAACACTCCCAAACTCATTTTACGAGGCTACCATCACCCTGATACCAAAACCAGACAAAGATGTCACAAAGAAAGAAAACTACAGGCCAATATCACTGATGAACACAGATGCAAAAATCCTCAACAAAATACTAGCAAACAGAATCCAACAGCACATTAAAGGGATCATACACCATGATCAAGTGGGGTTTATCCCAGGAATGCAAGGATTCTTCAATACATGCAAATCAATCAATGGCTATACCATATTAACAAATTGAAGGAGAAAAACCATATGATCATCTCAATAGATGCAGAGAAAGCTTTCAACAAAATTCAACACCAGTTTATGATAAAAACCCTCCAGAAAGTAGGCATAGAGGGAACTTACCTCAACATAATAAAGGCCATATATGACAAACCCACAGCCAACATCATTCTCAATTGTGAAAAACTGAAACGATTTCCTCTAAGATCAGGAACAAGACAAGGTTGTCCACTCTCACCACTATTATTCAACATAGTTTTGGAAGTTGTAGCCACAAAATCAGAGAAGAAAAAGAAATAAAAGGAATCCAAATCGGAAAAGAAGAATTAAAGCTGTCACTGTTTGCAAATGCCATGATACTATACACAGAGAATCCTAAAGATGCTACCAGAAAACTACTAGAGCTAATCAATGAATCTGGTAAAGTAGTAGGATACAAAATTAATGCACAGAAATCTCTTGCATTCCTATACACTAATGATGAAAAATCTGAAAATGAAATTAAGGAAACACTCCCATTTACCATTGCAACAAAAAGAATAAAATACCTAGGAATATACCTACCTAAGGAGACAAAAGACCTGTATGCAGAAAACTATAAGACACTGGTAAAAGAAATTAAAGATGATACAAAAAGATGGAGAGATATACCATGTTCTGGGATTGGAAGAATCAACACTGTGAAAATGACTATACTACCGAAAGCAATCTACAGATTCAATGCAATCCCTATTAAACTACCAATGGCATTTTTTGAAGACCTGGAACCAAAAATTTCACAATCTGTATGGAAACACAAAAGACCCCGAATAGCCAAAGCAATCTTGAGAAAGAGAAACGGAGCTGGAGGAATCAGGCTCCTAAATTTCAGACTATGCCACAAAGCTACAGTAATCAAGACAGTATGGTACTGGCACAAAAAGAGATATATAGATCAATGGAACAGGATAGAAAGCCCAGGGATTAACCCCCACACATATGGTCACCTTATTTTTGATAAAGGAGGCAAGAATATAAAATGGAGAAAAGACAGCCTCTTCAAAGAGTGGTGCTGGGAAAACTGGACAGCTAAAGAATAAGGATGTAAAAGAATGAAATTAGAACACTCCCTAACACCATACACAAAAATACACAAAAGTAAACTCAAAATGGATTAAAGACCTAAACGTAAGGCCAGACACTATAAAACTCTTAGAGGAAAACATAGGTAGAACACTCCATGACATAAATCACAGCAAGATCCTTTTTGACCCACCTCCTAGAGAAATGGAAATAAAAACAAAAATAAACAAATGGGACCTAATGAAACTTAAAAGCTTTTGCACAGCAAAGGAAAGCATAAAGAAGATGAAAAGACAACCCTCAGAATGGGAGAAAATATTTGCAAATGAAGCAACTGACAAATGATTAATCTCCAAAATTTATAAGCAGTTCATGCAGCTCAATATCAAAAAATCAAACAACCCAATCTAAAAATGGGCAGAAGACCTAAATAGACATTTCTCCAAAGAAGATATACAGATTGCCAACAGACACATGTAAGGATGCTCAACATCACTAATCATTAGAGAAATGCAAATCAAAACTAAAATGAGGTATCACCTCACACCAGTCAGAATGGCCATCATCAAAAAAATCTACAAACAATAAATGCTGGAGAGTGTGTGGAGAAAAGGGAAACCTCTTGCCCTGTTGGTGGGAATGTAAATTGATACAGCCACTATGGAGAACAGTATGGAGTGTCCTTAAAAAACTAAAAATAGAACTACCATATGACTCAGCAATCCCACTACTGGACTTATACCCTGAGAAAACCATAATTCAAAGAGTCATGTACCACAATGTTCATTGCAGTGCTATTTACAATAGCCAGGACATGGAAGCAACCTAAGTGTCTATCGACAGATGAATGGATAAAGAAGATGTGGCACATATATACAATGGAATATTACTCAGCCATAAAAAGAAACGAAATTGAGTTCTTTTTAGTAAGGTGGATGGACCAAGAGTCTGTCATACAGAGTGAAGTAAGTCAAAAAGAGAAAAACAAATACCGTATGCTAACACATATATATGGAATCTAAAAAAACAAAAAAAGGTTCTGAAGAACCTTGGGGCAGGACAGGTATCAAGACGCAGATGTAGAGAATGGACTTGAGGACACAGGGAGGGGGAAGGGTAAGCTGGGACGAAGTGAGAGAGAGGCATGGCCATATATACACTACCAAATGTAAAATAGATAGCTACTGGGAAGCAGCCGCATAGCACAGGGAGATCAGCTTGGTGCTTTGTGACCACCTAGACGGGTGGGATAGGGAGGATGGCAGTTAGATGCAAGAGGGAGGAGATATGGGGATATATGTATATGTATAGATGATTCACTTTGTTATAAAGCAGAAACTAACACACCATTATAAAGCAATTATACTCCAATAAAGATGTTAAAAAAAAAAAAAGTCTATAAATGCTCCAACCAGACTTAGAGGCCTTCATTCAAAGAATTTTGTGATTTTGTGAATAATGTGAGATTTCTGTGCATTAATTTTGTATCCTGCAACTTTACCAAATTCATTGATTAGCTCTAGTAGTTTCTGCTGGCATCTTTAGGATTCTCTACGTATAGTATCATGTCATCTGCAAACAGTGACAGTTTTACTTCTTCTTTTCCAATTTGTATTCCTTTTATTTCTCTTTTCTTCTCTGATTGCCGTGGCTAGGATTTCCAAAACTGTGTTGAATAATAGTGGCAAGAATGGACATCCTTCTCTTGTTCCTGATCTTAGAGGAAATGCTTTCAGTTTTTCACCATTGAGAATGATGTGCTGTGGGTCTGTCATATATGGCCTTTATGAAGTTGAGGTGGGTTCCCTGTATGCCCACTTTCTGGAGAGTTTTTATCATAAATGGGTGTTGAATTTTGTCAAAAGCTTTTTCTGCATCTATTGAGATAATCATATGTTTTTTATTCTTCCATTTATTAATATGTTTTATCACATTGATTGATTTGTGTATATTGAAGAATCCTTGCATCCCTGGGATAAATCCCACTTGATCATGGTGTATGATCCTTTTAATGTGTTGTTGGATTCTGTTTGCTAGTATTTTGTTAAGGATTTTTGCATCTATATTCATCAGTGATATTAGTCTGTAATTTTCTTTTTTTGTAGTATCTCTGTCTGGTTTCGGTATCAGGGTGATGGTAGCCTTGTAGAATGAGTTTGGGAGTGTTCTTTCCTCTGCAATTTTTTGGAAGAGTTTGAGAAGGATGGGTGTTAACGCTTCTCTAAATGTTTGATAGAATTTACCTGTGAAGCCATCGGGTCCTGGACTTCTGTTTGTTGGAAGATTTTAAATTATGGTTTCAATTTTATTACTTGTGAGTGGTCTGTTCATATTTTCTATTTCTTCCTGGTTCAGTCTTGGAAGGTTAGACCTCTCTAAGAATTTTTCCATTTCTTCCAGGTTGTCCATTTTATTGGCATAGAGTTGCTTGTAGTAGTCTCTTAGGATGCTTTGTATTTCTGCAGAGTCCGTTGTAACTTCTCCTTTTTCATCTCTAATTTTATTGATTTGAGTCCTCTCCCTTTTTCTTGATGTGTCTGGCTAAAGGTTATCAATTTTGTTGATGTTCCCAAAGAATCAGCTTTTAGTTTTATTGATCTTTGCTATTGTTTTCTTTGTTTCTATTTCATTTATTTCTGCTCTGATCTTTATGATTTCTTTCCTTCTACTAACTTTGGGTTTTGTTTGTTCTTCTTTCTCTGGTTCCTTTAGGTGTAAGGTTAGATTGTTTGAGATTTGTCTTGTTTCTTGAGGTAGGCTTGTATTGCTAAAAACTTCCTGCTTAGACCTGCTTTTGCTGCATCCCATAGGTTTTGGATCATCGTGTTTTCGTTGTAATTTGTCTCTAGGTATTTTGTGATTTCCTCTTTGATTTATTCAGTGATGTCTAGGTTATTTAGTAACATATGGTTTAGCCTCCATGTGTTTGTGTTTTTTACATGTTTTTCCCTGTAATTTATTTCTAATCTCATTGCATAGTGTTCGGAAAAGATGTCTGATATGATGTCAATTTTCTTAAATTTACCAAGGCTTGATTCGTGACCCAGGATGTGATCTATCCTGGCGAATGTTCCATGTGCACTTGAGAAGACAGTGTAATCTGCTGTTTTTGGATGGAATGTCCTATAAATATCAATTACATCTACCTGGTCTGTTGTGTCATTTAAAGCTTGTGTTTCCTTATTTATTTTCATTTTGGATGATCTGTCCATTGGTGTAAGTGAGGTGTTAAAGTCCCCCACTATTATTGTTTTACTGTTGATTTCCTCTTTTATAGCTCTTAGCAGTTGCCTTATGTATTGAGGTGCTCCTATGTTGGGTGCATATATATTTATAATTGTTATATCTTCTTCTTGGATTGACCCCTTGAACATTATGTAGTGTCCTTCCTTGTCTCTTGTAACATTCTTTATTTTAAAGTCTATTTTATCTGATATGAGTATTGCTACTCCAGCTTTCTTTTGATTTCCATTTGCATGGAATATCATTTTCCATCCCCTCACTTTCAGTCTGTATGTGTCCCTAGGTCTGAAGTGGGTCTCTTGTAGACAGCATATAGATGGGTCTTGCTTTTGTATCCATTCAGACAACCTGTGTCTTTTGGTTAGAGCATTTAATCCATTCACGTTTAAGGTTATTATTGATATGTATGTTCCTATGACCATTTTCTTAATTGTTTTGGGTTTGTTTTTGTAGGTCCTTTTCTCCTCTGTGTTTCCCACTTAGAGAAGTTCCTTTAGCATTTGTTGTAGAGCTGGTTTGGTGGTGCTGAATTCTCTTAGCTTTTTGCTTGTCTGTAAAGCTTTTGATTTCTCCATTGAATCTGAATGAGATCCTTGCCGGGTAGAGTAATCTTGGTTGTAGGTTCTTCCCTTTCATCACTTCAAGTATATCATGCCACTCCCTTCTGGCTTGTAAGTTTCTGCTGAGAAATCAGCAGTTAACCTTATGGGAGTTCCCTTGTATGTTATTTGTCGTTTTTCCCCCTGCTGCTTTCAATACTTTTTCTTTGTCTTTAATTTTTGCCAATTTGATTACTGTGTGTCTCGGCATGTTTCTCCTTGGGTTTATCCTGTATGGGACTCTCTGCGCTTCCTGGACTTGGGTGGCTATTTCCTTTCCCACGTTAGGGAAGTTTTCAACTATAATCTCTTCAAATACTTTCTCTGGTCCTTTCTCTCTCTCTTCTCCTTCTGGGACCCCTATAATACGAATGTTGTTGTGTTTAATGTTGTCCCAGAGGTCTCTTAGGCTGTCTTCATTTCTTTTCATCCTTTTTTCTTTATTCTATTCCGCAGCAGTGAATTCCAGCATTCTTTCTTCCAGGTCACTTATCTGTTCTTCTGCCTCAGTTATTCTACTATTGATTCCTTGTAGTGTATTTTTCATTTCAGTTATTGTACTGTTCATTTCTGTTTGTTTGTTCTTTAATTCTTCTAGCTCTTTGTTAAACATTTCTTGCATCTTCTCGATCTTTGCCTCCATTCTTTTTCCGAGGTCCTGGATCATCGTCACTATCATCATTCTGAATTCTTTTTCTGGAAGGTTTCCTATCTCCACTTCATTTAGTTGTTTTTCTAGGGTTTTATCTTGTTCCTTCATCGGGTACATAGTCCTCTGCCTTTTCATCTTGTCTTTCTGTGAATGTGGTTTTTGTTCCACAGGCTGCAGGATTGTAGTTCTTCTTGCTTCTGCTCCACAAAACTTGACTGAAGGATTTGCTTCTACCTCTTCTGAGTTCTCTAGTAAACATTTAGGGTTTTCTTTTCTGTACTTTTTGAATGAATTTATATCCTTTTTTCCTATTAATGTCAGCATGTTTTAAAGTTCCAGTTTTGCTGGAAGTAGAGTCTCATTTTGCTTGAGGCTTACTTGGCTATTTTTATTAGCAGCCGTTGTGTATTATCTGTGATTAGATTTCACCTGCACCAATTCATTTCCCTCAGCATTCACAGTTCACAGTAAGTAAATAAACTTAAAACCAGCCTAAGAGATGACTGAGGGCATAGAGGACAAAATAAATACATCTAAGAAGTAATAACCAGCAGCAAATAAAATACTATTTTAATTTCAGCACATCAAATGGAAAATATAAGAAAATATGCAATTATGTATTTTGAATAGAACCAGCAGGTTGAAAACATCACAGAAATTAAAGCAAACACAGGCTTCTTGTACAGGGTAACTAGCATTTATGCAAAGAGAGAACATGACATTAAGATGACATTCTAGACTTAGGCTTAAATCTTCTTGAATTCATAGCAGGTTTTCCTTTAGAAACAATGCCATACGTGATGGCTTAATGTATATGTCAACCCAGGGAAGCCAATTTAATCTACACTGTGACTTTTGGGATAATATTGTACTAGAGCATCATACATTTGGACAACCATATACAAATAATGCTTATGAAAAAGATGCTCCTTTTAGATAAATTCATTAAAAATTAAAATAATAATGTGAGCAAACAATATACTAGGACAGAGTTAAAAGGCCAAAAACAAAGCAAAACAAACAAGTGAAACAGAACACAACAACCCAAAGCAAATCAAAAAAACAAACAGAAATAGCAGTATCTCAAAGAACATGAGATAGGATAATAACAATCAGAAATAAATAACCAAGATGGTTACTTTCAGCATCACCGAAAGACTGTCCTCCCTTGTCTGCCATTCTAGTTAAAGAAAACAGACCCCTCCCTCTATATGGCATTGGGCTCACACTTTATATCACCCTATACATAATTCTATCATCAAATTAATGTTGCTTTACTTGTGTGTTTCTCCCACTGTCTTATAATCTAATTGAAAAAAATGGAATAAAATATTTCTGATTTCTAACACATAATAACTGCTCAAAACATTTTGAATAACTGAGTCTTTCTTATGTTTTAAAATAGCAGTTTTATGGATATTTACAATAAATTCCCTGGTTTTATGTTACCTTTGATGATTTGCCAAGTTTATTTCAGGACCAAATTTATTAACATGTATAACTACCCATCTCCTCTACTCCCAGCACACACACACACACACACACACACACACAAACACACATGCATGCATGCATGCATGCACAGGAGCACTGACTGAAAGGATTATGTTTTATCAATCTGGTTCCTTAACCTGAGAATTTAAGTCAATCTACATTATAAAGGAAGGGGAAAGTGAAGGTTAAGAGGATAAGAATTGGAAAGAATAGTTGGAAGAAAAAAAAGTACTTTTGAGAAATGTTGCTGTGGGTTTTGAGTTAGAGTCTTACTGACCTTTTCCTAGAAGCACAATTTAAGTATTGGAATAACTTTTAGAACAAATTTTTGCCGACTGGACTTTGTTGCTTTATGAACTCTTTGCAAAGTTGGTCCATGTAAGATGCTCGTTTTATTAAGATTCCATTAGGAGGGGCAAGTATCTGAGATTTGAGACTTAAGCTGCAGCATTCATTCAGCTTCGCCTCAAAGTAAAAGCTTTGTCTTTATATATAAGCCAAGAACACACTTCAACCATGATCATCTGATTCTTTGGAATATGCTACAAGTAATAAAATTCGAACAGATAGGGGCCATTGCAGGTCTGAGAACATAACTACAAAATCAAAGCTAAAATCAGAATTTCAATTTCTTTTAAGAATGCATGGTTTGGGAGTGAGCATGCACTCGAAGATGCTTAAATGAAACTGCATGGATTTGTGAAACAAAAGTCACTGTACCTTAAATAATAATAATAATAATAATAATGTAAATAGCAACAATAGCATCTAACATTTGTTGAGTATTTCCTCTGTGTTAAGCACTGCTTTGAGCATTTTATATATATCAATTTACTGAATCCCTTTAATAATCCTTTGATGTTGGCAACAGTACTAATTCCATTTCACAGTCAAGGAAACTAAGGCACAGAGAATTTAGGTAATGGATCCATAATTAAGCATCAGTCAAGTATTGGAGCAGAATTCAAACCTGGGAATCTAGTTCCATAATCTTCTCAACCATATTCTTACCTACCATTATATACCTTAATATTTCCTAAGAAACCAGCATACTTTCTAGGCAGCTAGGTTAATGTCAGACTTGATGGGATTCATTGAATGTTATTTCCTTGCGCCTTCATTAAAAAATAAACTACAGATCCTTCAAGGGATCTGAATGCTGTTGTAGGGCTGACAAATAAGCAGTCTTTGAAGCCACTAGTAGTGACTACTTCCAACTGGAAAATAAAGACATGTAAGTAGCATGTGCTATGAACAGGAGTGGTGTCTTTAACTTGTATTTGGCTTATGTCAGTAGCTAAGATACTCCAGGGTACAAGTCTTCAGGGAACAGCATAGTATATTATCCATATACATACATCATCCATGACTTCATTTTTGTAGAAGATAGGCTCGCTGCTCCTCGGTGGGTGAACTGCAGTGGGTGTAGTGGCTGGGAATTATGTCAAATGCTATAATAACATGTTAGAAAAAAGGATAATGGGCCCCACTTTCATGTTCCAACTGGCATATCGACAAGAGTGGGCTATTTGCCAAAGGACGTTAAGCTAAGCGTTGGAGAAGTAGAAACAGCTCCACCAGATTCATTCAGTAGAGAATTATGGTCAAAAATTATTTAATCTGGGTTCCTCAAATTCTACTGGTGAAATTAATCAGAACACAGTAAAAGTTGGTATCCCCATGTTATGACTAAATCCCTCATAAGCCTGAAATTTTAGCATTACTTTTTAGCAATAGATTAAAGATTCACAAAATTTACATATTTAAAAAGAACAACTTCAGTTATGTTATCCCCTATTTTCTTTTACAAATAGCAAATAGCACCTTATTTGTCTTAACAGGTGTAATCCACCTAAGCAAATGTAGAGTTGAAGGATCAAGCGTAAGTCATTTTTTAAAAATTTAAACTTGACATTATGTATTTAAGCTAAAATAAAGTTTTAGAATTAGAGTGAGCTGCACATGCCTCTGAGGAAATCCAGTCAGCTAGCTTGCCAGTGTTCATACACAGAGATATTCACTCTTTAGTCAAGTTTTTGTCTGATTAATGTTATTTTAGATGATGGGTAGCCTTGTGAATAAATGATGAAAAGATGTAAGCTAAAATATACAGTAGCACAAGCCAGCACTACAGAACGTAAAGAGCTATTTTTAAAAGGGATGTTATTTGGAAAGTCAAGAGCAGTTTAAAGAAGGAGTGAATAAGACAGCTCAATAATGAGCAGCAGTGGTTCTTCACTGTTCCCTCCCAGGCTTGCACGTGCCGATGGGGAGCGTGTCTGCCAAATCAGGAGACTAATTCAGCGAAAACCATTCCTCCATCTTTTGAGAATGGACTAAAAATATACACATTTTGGAAAACTAAAACAAATATTTTGGCCCGACCATGTATGTGTTAGAAAAGCAAAGCTAGAAAAGAGATGAGTTAGTGAATGAAAATTACACATAGAAGTTCTGCAATACCTGTGACATTCATGCCAGTGCTAGATTAATTTATTAAAATGTACACCCACTGGGAAATGTAAAGAAAAACAGAACATTATCTGTGCTCTTGCCTTTAGGAGCATCATTTTTCCTTATTTAGAGATCAACCCAGCACTTTTTACTGCAGACCACAAATTGCTTTACAAACATTCATGTTGATTTTGAACGGATTGCCAGATTTGCCTCACAGCTTGAAGCAAATCACATCCTGTAACATCTGATAAACAGAGACGTTTTGTTTCAATGGTACATGTTCTGTTTAAGGGATGCATACACTTGTTTCAGAAATTGTCTAGTCCTTCTGTTAATTAGGTGGGCTCTTTTACTTACAATGCAACACTGGTACCAAAATATTTTGGGAAAATTGTCCTTCAGGAGTTAACTCAAGTTATATCAAACTTTAATAATAAAGACATTGAATATATTTTTAAAAGCAAATTTCACATTTAAGGTCTACTGGGTGCATATTTTTTTTTCAAAAGTTTTACTTTTTTCAGGATAAGGTAAGATTAAATCTAGGATGCCTTTATCTCTGTAGTAGTGAATAAATTCCATAGTTTCTTTGGTACCTTGTAAAAGCACATCATTCATATACACATGCACCTTCATCTAAAAGAAATTTTAAAGAAAATGCTTATATCTGATTTACAGTTCTCTGAAAAATAAAGTTGTTAATAATAAATGTGTTGATTCTGCTGAACACACAGATTTAACTATCCAGGCAAGATCATAGTCTTGTGGTACTCAGACAGGCCGAAGACAATGTCTACTGCAGCATGCTTCTCTGCACTGGAAACGGGAGAGCCATTCTACTTCTAATTTATTGTTTACATTCACTAAAGAAACACTGAAGAAAAGGTCTTGCCATAGTTAATATTATTATAGTATCAAGAGAAAAATGCCCATAATATATTTTTATTTTAAGAAGAATTAAAAATAGTAATATCTGGTAGAGCAGTGAGTTTTGGCATTCACATTTCACTAACAGAATGAAAATGCCCTCTGGTTCCTACACATATTTAAATAAACAACAACACGAGTTTGGGAAATTATTCAAACAGCCTATTAAAAGGCCTATTGAAAAATTAGATTCTATTTCCCAAGAACTCCAAAAACCTAGTAATGAAAAGAAGCTATACTAAAAGCAGAGAGGATATAACATTTTTTTTCTTTGAAATGTGAGTGGTTGGATATTATAAAATTGTTATATTGGTATATGTGTGTGTGTGTACACATATATATACATGCATGTGTGTATATATACATATACATATATATAGCTCCTCTCAGAGCAAGTTGTAACATAAGGTCATTAACCCTGTCTGTTTCAAACTTTTGATTTAGAAGGTTCTGCCTCTCAAGAGAGGGTATCAAATCTGTAAGTGAAGTGACTGCTCCAGTTGATGTATAAGACCCATGGATCAGCTCCTGACTCCAAGGAGAGGGGTAGCCTGGGAAGTAATTTGTAGTAAAGAAGCACATATAGGATATGATATGATATGATATGATATAATGTAACGTAGTATAAGGTTTTCTATAATATAACATAAAAATGGTAAAGAAGCTTGGCCATTCACTCTTTTCTTCTTCCCCTGTCTCCCTTCCTGCCTCCTCCTCACACTTGTCCCAATAACAGAAGAAAATCAAAATAACTGAGTATCTACGTGCTACTTACCATGCTAGGCATTCCACTTACAGTATTTCTGAAACTGTCTCAACATGGCATGGCTAATAAATCTGTAAGTGATGTTTGAAAAGAAAAAGAAAAAAAATAGCCCAATATGCTTCTTGTCTGACACAGACAAGGCTTTTCTTTTAAATATGTCTATTCTTGTTTTGAATGACAACATATAATTTAACAGTCCCGAAGTGGGTTGTTCTTTGTTGTGTTTGCTCTGATGGCCTGAAAGAAAAATATCTGTATTTTAAATTTCTTCTTTTAATTAAATATAATCCATGATGGGTAATTTCTTATTAAGGCATATTTGGACTTATATCAAACATATTATTGATCTCATCTTTTTTTTTTTTCCCCATTAGTCTAGGAAAGGAAGCTGCTATAATTACAGGGCCTGCTCACCATTTTCAAATATGGTGTATCAACACATGTCATGTCCTATTCCAACTCCTGTGGTGTCTTCCTAGAGGGGAGGGCCCTCCTCTACGTTTCACTTAGGAAAGGAAGCCCAAGACAGGGTTTGCATCTTCCTTAACCTTGCAGCTCGCACGACATCTATCCTGCACAGTATCTGGGCTAAAACTTTTCTTGGTTGTTTAGTCTGGTTACACATGTTGCAGATTCCCCCATTTCCGGTGGGGCTCACAGAGAGCTAAAGAATTAGAATGGAACCTCAAGATAAATTTCTGACTCTGTTTTTGTAAAAAAAAAAAAAAGCAAATTTTCTAAATTTTAAAATCCCTTTGTTCTGAAGATAGGTGGAGAATGACTCTGATACAAGGCAGCTTCACTTTTTCTCTCTTAAGGCGAATTAGTTAATGATAAGAACAAAGTACTTCTTTTAAAGTGCTGTCTTGATGGAAAATGTACTGGGTTTTCCTATTCATAGGCTAGGTCAAAATGAATATAGTAATCCTAGTATTGATTTCTTTTTGTGCTTTCCTGAAAGTAGTTTTTGTTACATTAAACATCACATGTCTTTTAACTAAAATTATGCCTGATCATAAGCTACATTTGGGACTCTCCCTGATATAACTGTTCATAATCTCTTCTTCAGCTTGGTTTTAGATTGTTTGGAAAGTAAAATATCATATGAATTAGAATTTGGGATGTCCTCCTGCTATGGACTGAATTGTGTTCCTCCAAAATTCATCTGTTGAAGCCCCAACCCCCAATGTGATGTTATCAGAGATGCGATCTTTGGGGGATAATTAAGTTTAGAGGAGATCAGAAGGTGGGGCCTTCATGGTGGAATTAGTGCCTTATAAGAAGAGACACCAGAGATTTTACTTCGTCTCTCTCTCTGCTATGTGAGGATACAGTGAGAAGGTGGCTGTCTGCAAGCCAGGAAGAGAGCTCTCACTAGGAACCAAATATGCAGCACCCTGACCTTGGACTTCCCAGCCTCCAGAGTTGTGAGAAATAAATGTCTGTTGCTCAAGCCACCCAGTGTATGGTATGTTGTTATAGCAGCCCAACCTGACTAAGATACTTCCCAGCTGGTGAGTTTAGAATATGAGGAAGCAATGTAATTGCAAATCACTCCTGAACTAAATTTGAAGCTGAGTTCCTGCGTGTAGATTGAGTTTTAGTTTCATAACACACTGCATTCTCAGGATCTATGTCTTCAAGGCTTGAATAGCCAGACTTTCTCCACAGATAGTGCCTTCTGTTTAGATTCATTGCGTTAATTCTACTTATGAATCCAAGAAAGGCCTCTGAGGACCATCCAAAGTAAAAATAGATAACTCTTCCATTAACTGACAACTTTCTATCATTATCAGAGTTGAGGAAGATTCAAAATATAGATTTAAAGAGCCTGAGTTAGGGTCCAGCTGATGACCTAGACTCCAGGATACCTTGTGGTATTAAAGTGATATTTTTCTGACAACCTCAAAGGGTAAATCTCTTCAGGAAGTGCAGCTCTATGAAAGTTTAGTCAAAATCAGAAGCTGCATCTCAGTTACAGCATCACAGATCCCTGCCTTTCACATTACAGTTCTTCCCCTGGGATGGATGGGGCAAACAGTCAGGTATATATAGGAAAGATTCAAACTCATGTAACTGACTGGAAACTTCTCTCCTTTGAATCCCAGTAATGGGGGCTGAAAAATCATCATTTCCTTATATATTTCTATAAAAAACGGTGAAGTAAAAATTTTTCTACTTAACGTTGCAGAAATAAAATGGCAACAAATATATGGTTAGAAGCCACACAGTTCTGTCAACAACGTTAACAGAATTTAGATCAAATTCCTTGGATAAATTAGTAGTTTTCATATGTCTAGTTTACATGGGCTCAATTATAGGTGTGGTGGACTTGGGGTCACACAAATGGCAGAGGTTCAGATCTGGTTTTGATTACCAAGATTTGTAGAATATGTTTTTGTGTTTAACTCTTATTGTAACTTTGCCAGTGAGTGTTTGCCTAACCTCTGCCTCCTGTACATCAAGTTTCAATTCCCTAACATACTTCCATGCTTTTAATTTGTATCTCCCAGCTCTTTGCCAGAGTCCTGCGGTTCCTTCACACACTCCTAAGGCGCATGCCTGCGTGACTGGCTTCCACATGGATGCTTCAGGCACATACTGCACTCAGGAAAGAGACTTTTTGGATCTCCCCAGTTAGAGCAAAATCTTGAGTATGTAACGTCTAATCATACAAGTAACAGTACCTTGTAACTAGTAACAGACTTCAAGATGACCTTGTGAGCAGTATTATACTATACACACTATTGATTTCTTCCAATTTACAATTAAATTACCACAGCATTTAGTTAAATGGTAATTATAGGAAAATTTTGTCCTTTAGAACCGGAGTTGTTGCCTTTATGAATACATTATTTTCTTTATAGGAGAACTCTCATTATTTTCACCAGAAGTACATTTTAATGTTAGTATTTTGTACATGCAAAACTGGATTAAATAACTTCCTGTTGAGTGAATGATGCTTTAAGAATATAACCTTAATTGTTTACCACAGTTTTCTATATTGAGCTGCTCTACAGCAGGATATTTTAAAATGTAAGTATTGAAAATATCTAAGCATGAGTAAATTGCTAGTTGTTGACTCTGGTCACACACAGAGTTGTTGACTCTGGTCACACACAGAGTTGTTGACTCTGGAAGCTATGAAGCTATAAAGACATAAAACTCAACCAAATGACAGATTCATAAAAATTTCCTTTTTGAGGAAATTTTCAAGTATTATAAAAATGTTTTTGAAAACATAGTATTAACATTAGGGCTTATTGATAAAGCAATAAGACAATCACCTCTGTAAGAACTGCAGAGCTAATTATTATGCGTCTTAGAGAATGCCCCTGCAACCAGGCCACTTATGGAAACATGGCTCTGTTTTTATTCATGTTGTCCCTGTGCAAAAGTAACAGAATATTATTTCTGTGAAAAAGAACTCATTCTCTTCTTCATACTTGAAAATATGCTTTTGATATATATATAGATAGATACATATGTGTGTATGTATATATCAATATATAGTTATTTAATATGAACGTAAATGATTTTTCCAGCAATGGTTGTAAGAATGTGTGGACTACAAGAGGTAAAAGTGAGAAAGCTGTTTTTCTCTGTCTCTCCCTTGAAGGCCCACAGGGCAATTTCTCCTAGTACCGGGCATGGTCAGCCTCAGAGAGACTAACTCTAATTCAAGAAACCAAAGTAGACCCTTGATTAATGCACCATGAGATCTAAGATCAGTTGATTAATGCCCAGTGAGAGCTATGATTCTCATACAGACAAAATGCTTTTAACAGGTATCTACAACCATCTTACCCTCAACCTTGTTGTTAGCAACCAAAATAGTTGAAATTCAGCGGTTAAAACATCCACTGTCGGACCAATACTTGGATAATTATAGCCCAAGTTTGTGTATGTTAAACTCAAAAGATATACAACCACACACTTTCTTCCACTTAAGATTCTATTTTGTTATTCACTCACTATTCAGGACAGGGATGTTGTTGAAGAAAGAAGTCGGGAAGTGTCAGATAAACATGACCCGCATCCACAGAAAAAAATCAATAGTCTATAGGCAGATGGAAGCAAACTAGGGTAAGCTTTAGAGTCGGAGGTTTCTTACAATACCCCCATCAAAAATATTAGGATGGGAAGAATTGCAGAATATTTCTGGTAAAGTAGATAATTAACACTTAAACCACTTAACTTCTTCCAGCCCATGTACACATTTCCAATATTTTCCTTGCTCCCTCTTCCTTGTTCATTTCTGTCACTGTCTCAGGCCTGGGAATTTCTGACTTTCTCACTCTTCACTGACATTCTAGGCTATGCTGAGGAAAGCTTCTTGTTTGTTTGTTTTTTGTTTTGCTTGGAAACCCAGAATTTCCAGATGCCCAAATATTTTAAATGTGGGATGGGAGAGGGAGCAAAGGAGAAAATAAGAGAGAAACTTAATGATTCTTTAGTAATTTACAATTATGTAGTGTTTGAGCAACTATTTTGATTAGGATCCATATGGTATAGATATTTATGAAATACAGAGAGGTTTTAAATATAACTCTTAGCTTTTTATCCTTATCACGTAAAGGAAAAAGTTAGCCATCTTTTTCTCATAAAAAAGTAAATGAAGATATTTGTCATGACATTATAGAGAAGCAATAATATATCCTCAGACTTACAGAAACAAAGGAAGGATTTTTAGTTCATAGCCACATGAAACAGTCAAGAGTGTGAAAAGAAAAAAAAATAGTATTAAAGTGAGGAAGCAAAAGCCTTCAGAGATAAAGATTTTGTTGCTCTGAGGGAAATATAATGCATAATTAGCAAAAAGTAATTTATATTACATTATCTTTAGACATAGACTACTTGACAGTACTTTACAGATTTTGGGGGTTCATGTTACTTTTTTTTCGATTCACTTAAAAACTGATCTCAGTTTTAAAATGACATAATGATGTGCTTTATATATTGATACAATGATAAATCTCTAATATTTCCTTTTTGCTGTTTTCATCTTCTGTTAAAACTCTAATTTTTGTATGTGCTTATCAACATTTGATGTCCATATTATCTTTACATTGCTATAAATTATCAAAAAATCAAGCTGAAAGGGATAACAATTTATATCTTTCTTCAGATGTAGCTCACAATATTTCAGTTCATTTGAACTAAGATTTTAGGATTTTTCCCTCTAGACTAAAAAAAAATTCTCATGTTATTTTCATAACTGACTATATTCATACAATGAAGTAGTTTACTTTTTAATGGATTGTTAGCATTTTTTCAACTATGATTGAAATTGTATTATTTATACTCTACAAACACCTATAAATTCTCTCCAAATACTATACATCCTCCCTACTTTATAGATAGATGGAAATGTAAAATAACTAAAAATGCCTCTACATTGTTGTATGAGTTTCCTATTCCTTCTGTAACCAATTATCACACATGTAATGGCTTAAAAGAATCCACATTTATTATCTTACCATTGTGGAGGTCAGAAATCTAAGTGGGTCATCGGGGCTGCATTCTTTCTGGAAGCTCTGGGAGAGTGCATTTCCTTGCCTTTTCCAGCTTCTAGAGGCTGCCCACAATCTCTGCTTCAGTTCATAACATCCCCTTCTCTGCCTCCCCTGCCTCTCTCTTCCCTTATAAGGACCCTTGGACTACACTGACCCACGCTGAAGATCCAGGATAATCTCCCATCTCAAAATCCTTAACTTAATCACATCTGCAAAGTCCTTTTGGTCAGTTAAGGTAACATGTTTAAGAGTTCTGGGGAATAGGACATGGACATCTTTGGGGGATTATTATTTTGCTTGCCACAATTGCCTAGACCTCAGTGCCCAGTTAAGAAAGATTTTTCAGAGCAAAAATTAGAATGCTTTTAAGCTACTATTTATTCTGTTAAAAATTCTTTAAAAAGCACGTTGAATATAGAGCAGCATTTTCATCTTCCCTGGATATGAACTGTATACTTTCTTTCAACATTTTAATTCATATGGCTTAATTAATCTGTATCTAGCACTTAAGAGACCTACATGGGACACAATGGTACTGACTGTGCATCCACGGGTTATTTCCTGCAATATTATAGAACCTGTACAGTTTTTGTTAATGACTGGAATTCACTAGAACTGTATGAGTTTCCTAGGCCCCTGACGGTGATTATATGTACAGCTGTCCATTCCTTGAGCAGTCATAGTTGGCACCCAGGAGCCACTCAAGTATCAGTTGAATGAGTGTATTTCTGACTCCTTCTCATGCCCAAATAAGGTTCTCTTCCTGAAAGGATATTAAAGAAGAGGCATCAAACTCAAACGATGAGGGTTCTCATTGCTTTGCAGTTAGAATCTGCTGATATAATTTTTTTGCTGCTTTTTAAGATTTATCTACTATGAATGAGTTTTATTTACACACACACACAATCCAAAGTAAGCATAAATGGAAATTTTGTAAGCCACCATCTCCAGGGGAAAATGAGAAAAAAATTATTTTGCTATGCAGTTTTTCTTTAGATGCAGTCATATGCTCTTATTTTTCTATTTCTGTCCTAATTCCTGAAGTTCCTTTGAGAATAGACTGTATAATCTAAAACAGTTTTAGATATATGTATTATGTCTCTCCTTTTGAACGCCTAGGATACCAGAATAATATTTAAATAATCTTTTATCTGTGAGATAAAAAATAGTTCCTTATCCTGGTAACCAAAGAACTAACTTAGGGCCTCCCATTCTGCTTTCAGAACATTTCGGCAGTTTAAGTCAGCCTGAGCTGTTATCACGTTTAGTCTAAACATTCTCCATTTGTCTTCCTGTACATAACCTCCCTCCTACTTCTCACTTAAGGAATGGAGATTATTTTTGAGCTTACTTTTATCAATGTGATATTGCAGATTTAGGATTAAATGTGATATTCACTGTTCTTCCAACTGAAAAGGTTTACTGGTGACTGTATAAGATTGTGTTAAGTTTTTGAAATCCACAAGCATACTCCTTCAATGTTTTATACAACTGATGATGTTCATCCCAATTCAGACTTCAAGTAGAATCACAGTTGCACATTATTAAATAATAAGATGGAATGTATTTCAAGTTCAGGACATTTCATTTAAAAATAAAATGTGTTATTGCAAATGATATAAATTTACTATAAATCGTATTGTATTTGTTAGAGTTGGTATAACATGAATGGTGATGACAAAAAAAAAAAAAAAAAGGATGGCTTAATTAGCTTGTTTTGTGTGTGGGTGGTATTTCAACCTACATGAATACTCAGCCTCAGGTCATGAATAACAGGAGGACGGATGGGTCGGGGAGAGGGGAGGAGGACTTTAAATCCCAGGCTGCTTCTTAGTGTCATTCTTTTATGATTTGATATGTGATAATGAAGTAATAATTCAGATCATCCAGGTAATATAAATTGTTTATTAAAATATCATAAGGAATGAATGGGTCTGGCATTTAAGTGTAGGTGTTTACTATCAATTCAATAATTGTGTTCCTTTCTGCTATACTTTAAACAATTCCTTTCCAATATACTTCAAGTGGGCAATAAAGTCATGAGAGGGGGCCTCTGGAAACAGATATGCATCTTTTAAATCCTTATTTAGAAAGTATAATCGAAACATTTTCTGGATCAACTGTTACTTAACCTGCTGTGATTTAATGAGACATTTCTCCCAGAACTATCAATGATGTAATCAGGAATATTTTCAATAGGTCCATAATGGAAATTTTTTTTTTCTTTACTTTTCAGCCAGCTTTTTAGAGGATTACTAGGCAGTATAAATAAGATAGCTTGTGATAAAGAAACAAAAGTATGCTTGAATTTCTCAGTTTAAGTATTTCAAAATTATTATGGATTCTAAAAATATTTTCTCTCTTATTAAAAATTTGTGGGGTGTTTTCTTTACCCAGTATGTTAAACATTAACATCCAGCACATATCTTGTTAATGGAATTTATTACAAAACTATAAAGATATTATTACATTTGTGTCTACCATGATTAGTGAGTTCCATAAGGACAGAGGTTATGTCTTTTTCACCCATTTCCTGACAAATCATCTATTTGACATAAAGTAGGTGTTTGATACCAGTTTCCTGAATGAATATCACCACAAATAGCGGTTCTAAAATTAGAAAAATAGCTTAGCTATGTAACTAGAAATTGGTGAGTTTTGTAAGCCATGAAATACTAATTTTATTACTTTATATAATACTCAAAAAATTGTTTATGCCAGCAAATAAATAAATAGAAATAGAAAAATGTTTGTGGTTAAGGCTATAATTTCTAAAGACACATTGTATGAATTCAGCAGAACACCTTGAAATTCTACAGACTTGGTTGATGACTGTAAACTTATCTTGAGTCTAGAATTGACACAGTTAAAATGGGCAAGGGGAGGAGAATATAGACAGTTATATCTACTCAACATTAAAGAGGTAGCTGGGAATATCCTAATGTAAATATTCAAGAGAATATGCATAAAACTGTAAATCAGGAGTGATTCTTAACTGGAGCTAATTTCCACCCCCTCCCCACCTGGGTATATTTCTCAATGTCCAAAGACGTTTTGGGTTGCCACATGTCACAGCCTGGGATGTCCCTGGAATCTAGTGGGAAGAGGATAGGGATGATGTTAAACATCCTACAATGCACAGGACAGCCCCCCATAGCATAGAATTATCTGGCCCAAAATGTCAATAGTCCTGAGGTAGAGAGACCCTGAACTAGAGGCTAGCAGCCTACAGAAGATAAAATTCTCTGTGACCTTTATAAATAGGGAAACAGTGTTCTAGAGGAATAAGATGGTGCAATTGACCATGAAGCTCCTAGCAGGAACTTCACTTAGGATGTCCTTTGTGAAATACCAAACAGCATCTCTAGAATTCCAATTTTGGGTCAGCTAGAGAGTGACTGGGCCCCAAAGTGGATTGCTTTTTAAGACTAACAGACTTTTAGAGAATGTTTTAGGAACTTAGTTATCTAGCTTGAATGAAGATATACTTACAAACTATAACCCTTTCCTCAAAAGAGGATAACTTTTTACTAAATAATAGATGACCTAATAACCTTTATTCTTATTTTCTTCCCATTGTATCTTGGTTACCATCAGCCATACTCAAGGAAAAGGCATTTAAAATTTTTTAAGCATAATTTTTCTTTTTAAAGTAGTTTAAGACTCACTATAAGTAGCAGAAATAGTAGTTTCTGTCTACTGAAATAGACAGTTCCCATGTACCTTTCATCCAACTTGCCCCAGTTACAATACCTTCCATACCAAATGATACTGTCAAAACCAGGATATTAACATGGGTGTAACAGTATTAACTCAGGTACAGGCAAAGGAAAACTTTTAAGTAATAGAAAGATAGAGAGGTAGAGAAAGAGAGAGATAGATATAATAGATAGATAAGATAGGTTAGATAGATGTAGTTTCATTTCCTCAAGTAAAGATGGAAGAATGTGTAATAAATGACTTCAGTTTACACGAAAATGAGACAATCTGATCTTTATTTTGCCATATAAGCCCCTTAACTTTCTGCTATTTATTATACTCATCACCTCTAGACACATTACTCTTATCATGATTATTCATGCTATTTCTGGCCATAACCCAAGGAAACATCCCTTCCCCTTCAACTCCTTGGTGAGTGTCCACATACTGGTCTCTGAGGACTCACAGCCAGCATTCCTTCAATAACTGGCTCAGGGTCCTCTGCCTCAAGACAAATTCCTGCCTGCTCTCTTGCTGACAAACCAATCATTTGGTCTTGTATTTTATAGCACTCTTGCATAAATTGCACATTTTTCTTTGTCACTGGAAATTTCTGCTATTATTTTTTTCATATTTATCTGACTTCTTGCAATAGATTACAAACTGCAAAAATATAGGGACCATTTCTTCCATCACTTTTGAATACACCTAAGTGCACAATCATATATGGTGAAGTCTAAAAGTACTTGTTGAATGAAAGCCTATATTGGATATTGAATGCAAACAGGGCAATTATAAAAGGACATACCTACTTAAACACATTTCAAGAAACACATACGTATGTTGAAGTTTCAGTAACAATCCACTTTTTATTTAGAAAATATTTCTCTTTGGCATATATTTGAGAATCAAAGAAAAGAAGTAGAAATTCAAGAAAAATGACAATTGAAGTGACATGGAAGAACTGAACTTAAGGCTTAAGACCAAGATATAAAGAAAAGCAAGATTAAAAAAAATGTATGTATCACAAAAATATCACAAAAATGTATCACAAAAATAATATGGAAAGTACAAAAATTTATTGGTAAGACACCAAAACAAGCAAACAAACAAAACTCTTGGAATGCTTTTCCTAGGAACCCTGACCTTCCATGTAAGAAGTCTGACGACTGGAATGCCACTTGGAGGGGTCACATGTAAGTGCTCTGATTCACAGTCCAGTGGACCCCAGCCCTCCAGCTCCTCTGCCAAGACTTTTGACGAGTGAACAAATATATGCTGGACCCTCCAGAATGGCCTATGCACCAGCTGAGTATCCCCAAGTGACCTCTGCCAACCATGTGACAAAGAAGAATTGCTTGCTAAGCCCTGCTCTACTTCCTGCCCACAAAATTGTGAGAATTAAATGCTTCTTATCTTAAGCCATTAAAACATGCAGGAATAGTGGATGTCCAATTTAGCATGAGATAGCAATGCCGTCCTTACATTAACCACAAAGCATTTTTAAAACCTTTATGACTATTGCTACATTACGGTAAAGATTGGGATATGAATATGTGTGTGTGTGTGTGTGTGTGTGTGTGCGTGCGAGTTTGGAGAAGTAGATTGGTGAGCAGGGGAACAGCATTTGATCTCTCTTCCTATCAGCTTCCTCTGCAGAGCTTGGCTGTCATTGGAAATAGGACTGTGTGTGTGTGTCTGTGTGTATGTGTACACGTACATGAACACTTAGCTGTCAGGCTTTCTGTGCAAGTACTAGAAAAGGGGAAAATATAATAAATTAGCTGTCTTTCAGCCCTATGCCCTCTGCCTCGCCAAGAGAAGTCTATAGCCATACCACCCTGAATGCACAGGATATATAGTCTGATCTCAGAAGCTAATCAGGGTTTGGCCTGATTAGTGCTTGAAAAAATAATTAATTAAATTGTTAATTCAAATAGCACACGAGACCAGAAATCCTTAGTTGAAAAATTTGAATTTCACTATATCAAACAGAGGCCATGATAGTGAAACAGTTTCTAAAGATAAAGTCTATGGACTGAACCTAGAAAAAAATCATGAAAACCAAGCTAAGGTTTATAAATGTTGACAATTATATATTGTGTGAGGGGACTTGGCTTTAGACTGAGGCCATAAACGTGCAATGTTGCTAAACAGAATGGGACTGAATATATCAATGATTTTTTATATCCATATTATACACACATACACATATTAATGCTTATTTTGATACGCATATTTTACCTTTAATTATACACACACACAAACAAACACAAACACAGAACTAGAGGCCCACCAAATCTAGTTTGTAACTGATGGCCTCCAGTTTGTTCTTGGGATCTTTTCTGGACTGAGGTTGCTGACTAAACCTTTGGTTTTCCAAAGACATTAGTTTTATCTTATATATATTACATTTGCCCAAATTCAATGTCTCTTGTCATTACCTTTATAATCTTATGTCTTTATTGTGAAGGAGTCACTACTGCATGTGGCCGTTTTTTCTTGGATGACCACATCTGAATTCATTTCTCAATTGCCTCACATGATAAATCTCTGTTTTTCTTTTTTCAAAACATGTAAACGTATCTATTATAATCAGCATAAATATTTAATTTTTTAAAAATTCTACATCAGATGATCAACTAGTCACTTGAGTCTGAATGTTATAGTTTGGAAGACAGTAAAGACTGTTCATAAATGACAAGTAAAGGACCAGAAAGGTTATGTGACTTGTCAAAGCTCAATTATAATATTGAAAGTCATATTCTAATTTTTAATTTAATTTTAAAAATTTAATTATAAAATATTTTAAACATATAATAGTATAGGTACTAATATAAAAACCAGCTATATACCAATCACTGGGGCATTTAACAGGTGATACGATTTTTGTCGTATTTGTTTCAGACCTTTTATTTAAGAAGAAAATGAAAGAGAAAGAGAAAGAATACCAATTTTCCAGGTCAATATTCTATTCACAATACCCTGCTGCTTGTTTCTCAGTTTGGAATTATTGCTGATTTTTATTTTTGTAGAAGGTTAATAGTAAGTTTACTTCTCAAAGGACCTTCATCTATTAGCACATTTGATTCTCTCCCTACACTTGAGAAATAGTTAGGACACATATTTTTCTGAATTTTATAGACCAGTGAAGCATAGAAATGTTAAATAACATGCTCAAGATATCAAAGTGATTCAAAGAGAGCTGAACCAACCTCTGATTGCAACCTGCATGCGTCCTGGTGTGCCACACTGCATGTTGTAATTTGATAGCTCAATATCAGAATATGAGTATAAGATAAAGAGAAACACATTCTGAAGCACAGTTAGATCTCTAAATTTTTAAAGAATCTAAACCTATCAATATTTAACTATCACCAGAGTTGCAAACTCATCTAGAAAACCTTAATAGGGGCTTCCCTGGTGGCGCAGTGGTTGAGAATCTGCCTGCCAATGCAGGGGACACGGGTTCGAGCCCTGGTCTGGGAAGATCCCACATGCCGCGGAGCAACTAGGCCCGTGAGCCACAACTGCTGAGCCTGCATGTCTGGAGCTTGTGCTCCGCAACGAGAGGCCGCGACAGCAAAAGGCCCGCGCACCGCGATGAAGAGTGGCCCCCGCTCGCCGCAGCTAGAGAAAGCCCTTGCACAGAAATGAAGACCCAACACAGCCAAAAATAAATATAAATAAATAAAAATTAGAAAACCTTAATAATCCTCTTAGACTCTCATAAGCTACTAATTGATTCTTTACCTTAAAGTATCACTTTACCCCTTTCCAAAATATTTTCACACAGTATCTTTGTTTAATCATCCCAACAATGCTACAAGGCAGGAATTTGTTAATAATCCATTTACCAGTGAGAAAATGAAACTGCTGAAAATTCACGTGTTAATAGTGGCTTGAGCCAGTGGTCCTCAATCTTTGCTGCACATTAGAATCATCTGGGGACCTTCTAAAATTCTCAAATCCCAGGTCACATCCTATACCAAAAAATCAGAATGTCTGGGAGTGGGTTATCAGCGAGTTTTGAAGATCCCAGGTAATTCCACTGTGCAGTCAAGTTTAGAAGCCACTAGTGTAAGCAGTGGCTACACCACGGTTATTTGGAGCGCCTACTCTAGTGTTTCTTCCCCTACAGTATGAAGGTGCACTCACAGATAATCTTGCTACCCATCCTTGGGACATCAGCTACCAGCAGTGCTAAGAAACCATTTGCCCTTCACTTTGATTTTCCATTCCATGTGTGATTAGAAATATTCTTTTGTATAATATGTAGTCACCACAACATTTTTGACCCTACATCAAGCTGTAGGTGAATTATTGAAATGACCATCTGAGGCACTGACCTTTAATAACCTTGATTCTATTTTTAGCTCACCTTGTCTGTGGCCTATGAGTTTATTCTTGTTACAATGATAAACATAAATTTCTCTCTTTTTAATTTGGATTTTAAATGAAATGAAGAAAGTTTGAATACCTTCTGCACATTGAAGACGGAAACAGAAAAGTTGTGAATCATTGTTATAATAAAACTTGCTTTATCTACAAGCTTCACATACCAACAGTCTTGGATGAGTTCAGGAGACCAAGGTACTTTCCACTTTTATGATGTAAACTTTCCGCTTTTATGATGGGGGATAATGTTGTATCTCCCAGGACCCACCTCTTTATTGCTTATAAGCAGTTCTCTGAGAAACCTCCGTCCATGTGTCTCCCTCTCATTCTTGGCTCATGAAGAGTATTTGGGAACCATATAACCCAGACATCATGTTCAAGAAACAGACACGATTATCACCACCATACAAATATCCACACGTAAGAAATTTTCCAACTGGATCTCAGGAATGTGGACGCACCATGCTCCCTTAATCTGGAACAAGACAGACTGGCTAAGAAGATCTATGCTCTAGTGCTTCATCTCCTGGGAGAACATGGGTCCAGAAATGAGAAGGCAAGAAACTTTAATACTGCTATTGATTGTCTATTATCACTCAGGGTCTCAAGTAATAAACACAGAAGTTATGAATCCACACTATGCGTGATTCTCTCAAGCAACTTCTTAGACCTCTACTGGCCTGGTAAGGAAGGTCAGACATTGTACCAATATAAATAATCAGTTCACTAGAAGCAATTTCAGTATAATTTGACTCCACTTTTCCATTTGACATCTTTTGATGATAATATATCAACAGGCTATATTTTTCTCATAGTGAAAAAAATCATCCTTAAAACCATCACACACCTCACTGAACTTTTTATTTCTACATAAGAAAAGTCAGTCTTCAGATATAACTCATACTGAATTAATTTACTTCTTGGATTAACAGTAAAATTATTGAAAAGTGCTTGAAATGATTTAACAATGCAGACTAATGGATCCCCTTAATTTTGACAGTGTAAATCTTATGAATTTTAATCAATATGACATTTTCATGAGTCAAATACCCTTTTAAGTAGGAGAAAATTTTAAATGGCATTAATAAAAAATTTTATTATCTAATGAAACTATTTGTAATGTCCTCCTTTAGAAAAGCCCATTTCCTAAAGACTAGTATACAGGCAAAAGATTGTGCTTGAATAATAATTAAAATAAACCTACTATAAAACAAGGTTTTATGAATAGTATTGAATATCTAAATCCTTTTCTACAGGGCCTATTCTGTGATCTGGTCTTCAAATATCCCATATTAAATAGTCCTCACAATGCGTAAAGAGCTTTGGTTTTCTCTTTCATTGTTTCTATGGTACCGAGTAATTAAGACACATTGTCTGATTATAAAACTTTAGGTTAGAAGGTTGCTATACTAATTTGTGATATCAAGATTACCATCCTGATTAGCTAGTTTATAAAATAATCAATATGTTGCATTAAGACAGGGCATACATCCCTAGGCCTCAAATACCATGGTGTGACAGAAAATATAATTTTTAGTATGATAACTGCAATACAGAGTGGGGAAGAAAAAGACATAGAGTCATTAAAGCAAATAAATATATAGGATCCTTGAAAGGCAGAAAAACCACAATATTTAATCTATGGAGAAATAAAGTCAAAGGAAATAAATGTTTAAAACAAGTGCTGGTGAGGGTGTTTTTATAGATAGGAATGATGTGTGGAAGCTTAAGGTCCAGAGTCAGTGGATGAGAGAGTTGTTCATGCCCTGAGAAATTTGTCATGATTATGTGGAGGGTAAATTAAGACAAGCTAGGACATTTGACAAACATGAGAAATTACACAAGTGGACACCTATGGAACATCCATGCTAAGCAGCAAACAGTGATGAAATTATCTCCAAGTTATAACACAAATACAGGAACTGGACCAAAGATTCAGGACAATTCTCCAGGTAATTGCTGGTCCTATAAAGGGCGGGGATCTCTCACACACAGGAGTCAAGTCCTACCTTTCAGTTACTGATTCAGACTTAAGTAAACCTAATAGGAAGATAAATAGGAATTCTCAATTACAAGTATGAACAGAAACCCCAAATCCTCAACAGAGGAAGAAAACCAGCAACACAAAAAGAAGATAAAATCTCAACAGAAAAACTAATACAGAATGGAATAAATAGAGCTAACAGAGACTTGAGAAAAAATATAAATGTGCTGTATATCTTCGGAGATATGCAACAGGATATTTTCCCCCATAATAAAGGATCTACACAGATAAGTTTTGGGAATTGAAATTTTCATTTTTTTAAAGCTCAACAGATGGAGTAAATAGCCGAATGGACAATTCCGAAGAGAAAATTAATCAAGTAGACGATTATATTTAGGCATTTTCTTAGAATATCAGGCAAAAGGTAAAGGAAAAAGGTGATAAGTTAAGGGACATGGAAGCTATATCCAGAAGTCCAGCAATCTCTCTAGTTGAAGTTTGGGAAGAGGAAGTAGGAAGGATGGGGGAGGGGCTGCCTACAAGAAATGAGAAAGAAATACACAAAGTCATTTGCTTTTCCCTTTTAGTCTATTTGAAAAATTATTTTCTCTGTATTAACATCGTCAGCACAGTCTGAAAAGATCAAATAATATTTATTTATATTCCTGATTTTTTTAATAGTCTTGTAAAATGTAATAAGGAACACAGTGGTAAAGCTGATAGTTAATTAAATTTCAGCATTTATATTTGCCTTCACCCAACACTGTTCTCCTGGTCTCAAGGAGCTCAGATATAAAAGAGTATGCTCTACTTAGTCAACATAGAGATTTCCACAAATTTTCTCCAAATATAATCTCAAACTTAAAATTCCAGATGAATCAAATTTTGATGGAAGGAATAGAATGAGATTCCACTAATCAAACATAACCAACGTGCTGAACCCTCTCATGTGCTGAATACAGAAAGTTTACAAGATATAAGGGGTTAAGACTTTCATATCTTAAATTCTTCTTTCTCCATCACGTAATCTCCAATCTTCATAACATTAACAAATTGGTTTTTTTTCCCCCGTGGTAGACTTTATGACTCTTAAACCTGTTTTAAATATACATAAATAATGAGCATCTGATTTATTTGTTTTCCCTATGGCAATGATAATAACCTGTAGTGCTTTTTCTCTTTACCAAAATTATGTCTAATATTTCATGAACTCTATGGTAAATTCTCCATATGGCAGAGGAGACACATTCCTGCATTTGTGTTTGTTAGGACTGAAAATGCCATTTTAGTAGGTGCACTAATGTTTACAGCAGAATTAAGATTTATTAGAACTACTCCACAGAGCAAGATTGTAGAGAATTTATGAACTGTAAAACTGCTATAAAGGTCACTTGAGACGCAAAAGTTTAATTTGGAGTATCATGTTATGGTACAAACCTGCTACACTCAATGCTTGTTAAAATAAATTGTTTAAGGATAGTTGCCTCAGTCTGCAGAGTTTATGAACTTCAACAAAAATAATTTCATATTACTTAATATTTTATGTAGGCTTGGTTTCTTTAAGGTTTGTTCACAAATCCACAACTTATCACATGTGTAAAGTAGTGAAGAAAACCAATACAAATTTGATCTCACTTTCGAAGTTCATTGTTGTTTCACACAGCACACTGCGTATCATTACTCATCCAACTTTCAACATTTACTGTTATTACTACTATTATTCATTTTTCTTTTGATACCAAGATTTGTAGGAATGGATAACTCCTCAAGAGCTATAACAAGAATGAACAAGACAAGTATTTGTAACGAGAGCATTTGGGAAGGCATTACTAAATCAGATTGTGGATTATAAAAGTGCCTTAATTTGTGATATTATATTTGTATACATGCAGGCATATGCAAAATTACAAAACAACCCAAGAATGTAAAATGTAAAGAAAAATATCTGTTTTAGAGAGTTATAATTCTTTAGTATGCTAAATATTATACAATAAAGTGTAATAAAATGGAAAGATAATATAAACAATAGTGAGCCTCTTTGAATTTTTTTCTATAGCAGATTCTCTTAATGGTAAAAATAGTATAAAATGATTTTTCTATGCTTTGATTATACATCAAAATGGATATTTATCAATGACCCAAAATATGGAATCAGAATATTATTTAATGTATGTGAGATTTCTGGATATCACAGTAACAAACTATAGCTTTGTCATAGTTTTTACACTGTATATCTTAGACTATAAAATACTGCACTCATCTCTTGATCAAATAAAAAATTTAAGAATCGTAGTTTAATTACATTTAAAACACAAAGAACTATCATGATATCATATGATTCAATTCTCCCTTTTGAGATAAAAATGGTGGAGATGATATGTCTGTCTCCCAAATAGCCAGGACTGGAACTTTCTTCCCACCATGAAAAAAGTGTAGCTAAAATATTTTGCATATCTATAATTTATTGAGCATTTTGCTTAGCAATTCTTCGGAATTTATTTTTCTTTAACAACCCTATGTCAGAGATACTATTATTATCAGTATTTTCAGGATGGGAAAACTAAAGCTTGGAGAGTTTAAATAATGTACCTCAGATCACGCAAACATATAATGGAGCCAACACTTGAACCAGTGGTTCAAGCCTATTTTCTTACAAGTGCATTACACCCTATTGCACTGCATTTATGCTCAGGTCTATTAGAGCAGGACATGAGGAAACACCCAGGAAAAAAGAATCAGAGGTTTTTGTAGAAAGCATAATTGTTTCAGTTTGGAGGACTGCCTGTTCTCAAATATTCAGAGCATGTCTCTACCTGAAGTGGTAGGTAATGTATAAAAAGAGTGACAGAATTAAGTTCTTTACTCCAGGTCTCATGTCCACTGTACACTCCGTTCCTCTCCCTCTCACACAGTCCAATGCACACAATCTCATCAGCTCTCGGAAATCTTACCATCTATTTTTTTTGGCCTCATTATACCAGGGTCATGCTTTTCCAACAGATCTAACCAACCCAACAACACCCACCTCTTTTGATTGAGAAATTTGGACTAAAATGGGGTTTTTCTTGGCTAGTAGTTCCATGACTCAGACCACAAACCCATCGGGATCACACTTAGCCTTCAGAATTTGCTCAGTGGGGTCTACAGTACATAATTATGAGTATCAGTCTGTCCACACCCATATCCCAAGTTACCACTCTCTTTGCGATATGATTCTATCCAGTAACACTTTTACTGATCTCTGGAAGACATTCTGTGCTCCTTTTTTGAATCATAAAATTTTATAAAATTTCTCTCTAAAGCTTATACATCCTTCACAGACATTTGCAAGAGAGAGCACATTTTTATATCCTCTTTGTATGCTCATTCTCACTAAAATCTACTGTACTACATAGAGTTGTGTGATTACAGGAATGCATAGCGATAGGGAAGTTTTATAAGGCTGATTAAGACTATCTGAGGCAAGCCTATACTACAAAGCTACAGTAATCAATACAGTATGGTACTGGCACAAAAACAGAAATATAGATCAATGGAACAGGATAGAAAGCCCAGAGATAAACCCACGCACATATGGTCACCTTATCTTTGATAAAGGAGGCAAGACTATACAATGGAGAAAAGACAGCCTCTTCAATAAGTGGTGCTGGGAAAACTGGACAGCTACATGTAAAAGAATGAAATTAGAACACTCCCTAACACCGTACACAAAAATAAACTGAAAATGGATTAAAGACCTAAACGTAAGGCCAGACACTATAAAACTCTTAGAGGAAAACATAGGCAGAACACTCTATGACATAAATCACAGCAAGATCCTTTTTGACCCACCTCCCAGAGAAATGAAAATAAAAACAAAAGTAAACAAATGGGACCTAATGAAACTTAAAAGCTTTTGCACAGCAAAGGAAAGCATAAAGAAGATGAAAAGACAACCCTCAGAATGGGAGAAAATATTTGCAAATGAAGCAACTGACAAAGGATTAATCTCCAAAATATACAAGCAGCTCATGCAGCTCAATATCAAGAAAACAAACAACCCAATCCCAAAATGGGCAGAAGACCTAAATAGACATTTCTCCAAAGAAGATATACAGATTACCAACAAACACATGAAAGGATGCTCAACATCACTAATCATTAAAGAAATGCAAATCAAAACTACAATGAGGTATCACCTCACACCAGTCAGAATGGCCAACATCAAAAAAATCTACAAACAATAAATGCTGGAGAGGGTGTGGAGAGAAGGGAACCCTCTTGCACTGTTGGTGGGAATGTAAATTGATACAGCCACTATGGAGAACAGTATGGAGGTTCCTTAAAAAACTAAAAATAGAACTACCATATGACCCAGCAATCCCACTACTGGGCATATACCCTGAGAAAACCATAATTCAAAAAGAGTCATGTACCACAATGTTCACTGCAGCTCTATTTACAATAGCCAGGACATGGAAGCAACCTAAGTGTCTATCGACAGATGAATGGATAAAGAAGATGTGGCACATATATACAATGGAACATTACTCAGCCATAAAAAGAAATGAAGTAGAGTTATTTGTAGTGAGGTGGATGGACCTAGAGACTGTGATACAGAGTGAAGTAAGTCACAAAGAGAAAAACAAATGCCGTAAGCTAACACATATATATATAGAATCTAAAAAAAAAAAAAAAAAAAAGAAATGGTTCTGAAGAACCTACGGGCAGGACAGGAATAAAGACGCAGACGTAGAGAATGGACTTGAGGACACGGGGAGCGGGAAGGGTAAGCTGGGATGAAGTGAGAGAGTGGCATGGACATATATACACTACCAAATGTAAAATAGATAGTGGGAAGCAGCCACATAGCACAGGGAGATCAGCTCGGTGCTTTGTGACCACCTAGAGGGGTGGAATAGGGAGGGTGGGAGGGAGACACAAGAGGGAGGAGATATGGGGATGTATGTATATGTATAGCTGATCCACTCTGTTATACAGCAGAAGCTAACACACCATTGTAAAGCAATGATACTCTAATAAAGATGTTAAAAAATAAAATAGATTATCTGAGACAGATCATCTCAATAATTTAAATGATGAGCTTTGAAGAACTCTAGACAGAAGACAGAACTGTTAGCAATTAGTAATTCATTCTGATTCAAGGAAATAAATTTAACCCAAATATTCAAAATCAGAGTAGAGTTTAGAGGTTGTAGCATAAAAAGCAGAATGATGTAGAAAGACTATCCCAATCATGACCAGGAGAGTTCTTCTCAGGTTAGTGCTAAATAATATTTCACCATCATCCTAGAGAGATGGGTTTCTAGAATATGTTAGTTGTATTGCTCTTATATATAATTAGTAATATGTATGTAACTTTACTTATGACCTATTATAAGTACATATGTAAGTATGACTCTACGTATTCTCTAACTATGAATACATTTTTTTCAACTAGTCTTTGAGTTATATTTTTAAAGTTTGGATTAAAAAAATAAACTTTGAAATTTATTACAGTGAGGTGCCAAATCTATGGAAACTAATCAATGATTTTGATATGCAGCTGGAGTCGTCCAGGTAGACAGCAACACTCTTAATAGACTGGTGAATTTGTAGAGAAATTTCAACATGAGAGTACCACTGTGCTCAGCAATAAATTATATTTTTTTAAATTAAATCTAGAGACAGAATGTGCCTACGGACATACACGGCATATCAATGCTCTAGTGTTGCTGGTGGCCCTCAGGGTAAACACCACTAGAATTGTTTCAAGCAAACTATAATCCCTTTCTATATCTTTCTGTCATCTCTACTGATAAGATACAGATATAAATATGTCATTTATGAATACATTTCTCACCATAATCTCATGTTCCCTTTTGTTTTTAAGACAGAACTGGGGTAACTATTTAAATTTGTTTTCTAGCCTCTCTTCAGCTATTATTGTGACTGAATCTACAGGAAAACAGTACATTGGGCTGAAAAAAAAAAAAAAAACCCAAGGGAAGATACTATTTTACAAATAATTCATTACAGAAGCAAGTCTTAATTTTTCACTTAGTTGCAGAAATAGTTTAGTAGCTTTAAGGAGAATGATACTAGAAGTTTGTCTGTTTCAAGAACTATGGGAAAGGAGAAAAATTATATTTATTCATTTGAAAAAGTAAAAAAATTGTTAATAGCTTTTAAAATTTCATATATAGTACTGTAATGTTCCTGAGGAAGGGGCGTGAGTACCTAGGAACTTCTTAAATCACCATGCCCTGGGTGCTTATACTCTACTTTGTGTAAGAGAGCAATGAACTTATCACAACTATGCCACTGATAGTTTGTGTTTTTTGTAAATATAGTCAACCTTCATGAATATATTATGCCCTGCATTTTATTTATGCTATTTCATTTAATCCATATATGTCCTGTGAGGTAGAAATTATTATGCTTATTTTACAAATTAGAAAACTGAGATTTCAGTTATTTCTTTCTCAGTAAGTGAAAGAGCTGAGTTTTGAACCTAAGTGTGTCTGGCTCCAACACTGTATTCTCTGCACTAATCTCTGCTGTCTTGTATTAGGATGCCTTCTGAGGACACAGTCAGTACCAAAAACGTCGACTAGCTTTTTGTATTTTAACTTACATATAGTGGGTGTTTGATACGATGTTTGTCATTCAAGCCATCTTTGAGAGCACTTAGATAAAGTGGGACGAGGAAGTGTAATGGGAGTGTGTAAAAAGAGGCAGATATTGCTGCCTCTCATGATGAAGGAGGTCCTGACTCCTGATGTGAATTCACACATGTACAAAAGTGCTGCAAAATTATGAGGGTGACTGCTGGAGAAAAGTAGTATCAAGACACACTACTGTATATAAAATAAACAACAAGGACCTACAGTAGAACACAGAGAATTACATTCAGTATCTTATAATAACCTATAGTGAAAAAGAATCTGAAAAAGAATATATATATCTTTGCTGTACAACAGAAACTAACACAACTTTGTAAATCAACTATACTTCAATTAAAAAATAAATAAATAAAAATTAAAATAAAATTAGAAAAAAAATTAAAAGGCTATCCACTGGCCTGTGAAACAGGGATTTAACACAGAAAAAAATAGATCACGAAATGACAACACAATAAATTGAAAATTGCCCTGAGAAATAAATTAAAACTGCTGACTTGTTTTTGTATCCTTAGCCTATTGGTCTTTTTAGGAAAAATTTAACTCTTGCCTTATTTTTATCTTCTGAAAAATTAAATTAGGTTTATGTTTTCTTAGTGCTTTGTTATAAAATTAAAATATTGAAAAGGAGCTTCCAGATAAACAATGACTTCATAGTCTTCATCTGTAGTAAAGGGAGGAAAAAGTTAGAAGAAATAAGTTATTAACCCACACAACGTGACTGTGAGAGGAGACGATAGCAAAGAAGTTATTTGAGTAAAACTATAGAATGTGGAAAGCAGAAAAGAAAACAGTGCCTTGCTTAGCAGAGGAGAGGAAGCCACAGCTTCTTGTAGGAAGGAGGGTATTGACAATGACTGAATCTGTCCCCTCTGCAGAACCCCTGGGTGTTCAGGCATGGAGGCACCAGGCACAGTGCAAATTAGTAAACACAGAGACAAAAGAAACTAGAGAGATGAAGAAAACATCAAAACAAAAGACAATAGAAGGACAAAAAAGGGACAGAGAAAAAGAAAACGCTTTAAAATAAAAATATGACCAATTTTAATAAAAAAAAATCAATATCCGAGAGGTGCAGCAGCTGTCTGTTATGTGTTACAGAGAAAGAGAAGAGAAGAAATGGCATAGAGAAATTATGAGAGAAATCACACAGTTATATTTCCCATTAATTAAGTCTCCAGATGGAAAGGGTCAAAAGAGTGTCCGTGACAATACAAGAAAAAGACTGTCTCACGAACAAATCGTGAAGTTTCCAAACCTTTAAGATACATTTAAGATCCTACTGGCTTGCAGAGGGCGGGTGGGTGGGGAGCATATGCAAAACATGGGGTGCAAAATGGCCTCGGAATGTAAGTTGGTGCAGCCACTGTGGAAAACAGTATGGAGGTTCCTCAGAAAACGAAACATAGAGTTGCCATATGATCCAGCAATCCTACTCCTGGGCTTATATCCAGCCAAATCTATAATTCAAAAAGATTCATGTACCCCTATGTTCATAGCAGCACTATTCACAATAGCCAAGACACGGAGACAACCTAAATGTCATCAACAGATGAATGGATAAAGAAGATATGGTACAGGGACTTCCCTGGAGGTCCAGTGGTTAACACTCCACACTTCCACTGCAGGGTGCATGGGTTTGTTCCCCAGTCGGGAAACTAAGATCCCACATGCTGCGCGGCACAGGCAAAAAATTAAAAAAAAGAAGATATGGTACATATATACAACAGAATACTACTCAGCCATAGAAAAAAACATGAAAGAATGCCATTTGCAGCAACATGGTTGCAACTAGAGATTATTATACTAAGTGAAGAAAGTCAGAAAGAGAAAGACAAATACCATATGATATCACTTATATGTGGAATCTAAAATGTGACACAAATGAACCTATCTATGAAACAGAAACAGAAATCACAGACATGGAGAAGAGACTAGTGGTTGCCAAGGGGGAGGGGGTTGGGGGAGGGATGGAGTGGGAGTTTGGGGTTAGCAGATGTAAGCTTTTATATATAGAATGGACAAACAACAAGGACCTACTGTATAGCAGAGGGAACTATATTCAATACCCTATGATAAACCGTAATGGAAAAGAATATTAAAAAAAAGAGGAATGCATATATATGTATAACTAAATCACTTTTCTGTACAGCAGTAATTAACACAACATTGTAAATCAACTATACTTCAATTAAAAAAAAAAAGAATTCTCACCAGCATTAGATTCTAGAAAATGGTGGCGTCAAGGTTTAAATCCCTAGAGCAATGTATTTTTAATCTAGGATCCCATACCATCCATGCTATCATTTAAATGTGATAATAGAGTAGAAACATTTTCAAAAATCCTAGGGCTAAAATACATATAACTTCTATGTTATTTGAGGCAAATATTCAGAATGATTAAATATAACAGAGAAACATACCTAAAGACTAGAATAGTAGATTTGTCGTATATTGGGCAGAGGGTGGAGGAGGTAGGTCTCCAGGAAATAAAAAAAATGGATGGATAGGTTTGTGATATGAAAAAAAAAAAACAACTTTTAGAGTAGTTTGATGTGAGAGTGGTTCTAAGATGAATAGTAAGAAGTGCATAGAAAACCAAGCCAATAAAATAATATTAAACATTTAATAGCTTCCAAGGAAAAAATAAAAAGTAAAATGTGGTCAATAAAGATAATCAATATTTACAGGTCAAATTAATGTAAGCACTGACTCTTGAGTTAACCAAAAAATATGATTTAACAATATTGAGGTGTGGGAAGAGGTTGTAAGACAGCATTAAAAAGGAACAAATTCTCAGGACTTCCCTGGTGGCACAGTGGTTAAGAATCCGCCTGCCAAGGCAGGCGACACGGGTTCAAGCCCTGGTCCGGGAAGATCCTACATGCCACGGAGCAACTAAGCCCGTGCACCGCAACTACTGAGCCTGTGAGCCACAACTACTGAGCCCGCGCACCACAACTACTGAAGCCCGCGCACCTAGAGCCCGAGCTCCGCAACAAGAGAAGCCACCACAATGAGAAGCCTGCGCACTGCAACGAAGAGTAGCTCCCGCTCACCGCAACTAGAGAAAGCCCGCGCGCAGCAACGAAGACCTAACGCAGCCAAAAATAAATAAAATTAAATCTTTAAAAAAAAAAAAAGGACAAATTCACAAAAAAAAAGTTAATAGATGATGCTTAAGTTGATAATTAGTATTATAAGGATCTGATTTAGACATATGTAGTTGCCATGCCTTTAATTCAAAACTATTTCAATTACTTTAAAACTTTTGTAAGTTTTAGGTGCATTGTTGCAGGGCAGGTAGCTGGAAAGACAAAACAATTGCCAGTTAATGTATTCTTCATTTACATTGTTTTGTAACAATGAAATGGTTTTACCTTGTTTTATGCACTGTTTAGAGTTTTTCCCCTTGAAAGTGATAACTTACACTGTCAGTGAAAATAAATTGTTAAAATCAGACATATTTGAGAAATAGTAATAGAGCTTTATTTATTAGTGAGCACTAGTGAATTATGTAGAGGAGAAAAACATTTTCCGAGACCCTCTTGGGGCTCCTGGCTAGGTCTGAAAATTAAACTGATAAAGACAGATTCACAGGGGAAAAACAAACAAATCTTACTAAATTTTTATATGTGTATGGGAGCCTTCACAAGAGAATGAAGACCCAAAGAAGTGACCAGGGCAGGAAGCTTATATACTTTTTAAACAAAGAAACAATACATTTGTGAAGAAGTGACAGAATTCTGGGCTGGGGGAGTAAATGTGAAGAAGTAACGAGGAAGATAAGGATTGGTTTAATAAGGTTTGTACAGATTTCGTGACCCCCATATTCCCCACCTCTGGTGATAAAAATGTATTCCTTCCTCCTAGTACATTGAGGATGCTTTTCACATGGGAGATTTATCCTGTGCTTTCACGGAAAAAGAGTGAGGTGAAGGGAGGTCAAAGTGACCTTCTTGTTTCGGCCATTTTCTCCAACTCCTTCAGTTTAAGATTTGCAATATGCCAAGGTGCCATATCTTGGGGTGGCGTGTCCTGAGCCCCATCACTTATAAAATGTGAAATTGCATATTTAAAGAAACAAGCATCGCATATGTAGAATGTGAGCCATTTTGTGTTTATATATTTTATAAGGATCTGTTTTTATAGGTTTTATAGATTTTATTAGGACCCTGGCTAGTACATTGAGAATAAGTTGTAAAGAGGGAGGGTAGAAGGAGACCTCAGAAAACTATTATTTGGAGCTCTTGTGTCCCATTTGAGATCTCCTAGCCTCATGCTGCTACTGAACATGTGAAATGTGGCAGGTCTGCAATGAGATGGGCTCTAACTGTAAAATACACACCAGATTTCAAAGACTTAATATAAAAAAGTAAATACCTCATTAATATTTATTAAAATTGATTACATGTTGAGATGATATTTTAGATACTTTTCATTTGACTTAAATAAAATATATCATTAAAATTAATTTCACCTCTTTTCAGTGTGGCTACTAGAAAATTTTAAATTACATATATGGCTTGCATTATATTTCCAGTGGACAACTCTGGTTTATTCAGAAGTTATCAGACTCCTAGATATATTTAGAATGCCCAGCCAACAGAATGGATCAGATATGGAGTTTGAAAGTATGGAGTCAAGGAAGACTACAGGTTTCTTTGTCTGAGCAATTTGGAGGCTGGAGTTGACATTTTAAAAATCAAGATGAGAAAAATAGAAGGAGCAGGTTTGAAGAGAAAGATCATAAATTAAGTATTGGGTATGTGAAGCCCAAAACATGAACAGAAAATCTGAAAAGACAAGAAAGTATTTTATGCTCACCTCTAATTCCTTTAGAAGTTGCCAATTAGGGAAAGGCACCTTGAATGTTCTTAATCTTCACCAGTTTGGGTACAAATGAGACTATAATAACCCATAATTTTTCTTGGCCCCTACTCTTATCACAGAGAAATGTCTCACCCCTTGAAGTACTTCCCAATGATTTTTGGCTGCTCATGCTTCTCTATAAAGATGCTATGTTACTCTCATCAAGTAAAAATGCTATCTGACTGTTCCAAGCCAATGACACTCAATGCCCAGGGCATCATGAGACAGCAGTGCAGCATTATATATGTGTCCGATTCTCACATTTGGCTCTTATGAAAACTGTTCAGTAAGATACAGTCCCAATCCTCTCTTTACTGGAGCTCAAAATTAGTTTATTAGTATAGGCAGGGCAATAGATCTATCACTATCTTGATATTTACTTTATTCATGTTCTCAAGAGTGCCTGAACAGAATTATACCTGTTTTCCAATTCCACACCACCCCCATGTGCATCAACACAGTAAGTACACATCACATGGGTGGCTGGCCACCAGCACAGCAAACAGCCAGACTCTACATGCTAATATAAAGCTCAACTAAGACACTTTGCTATAATTGGTTGAAGGAATTTTTTCCTAGTTCCTTATCCTCAGCGTAGGAAGTTTTGGCTTCAACAGAGGTCTTCCCTCCTCTATTGTTCTGTGCTCCAACCGCACAGAAGATAACTATACATCAGAAAAAACTGAATTTGTAGAGGCTGAGAATTTGGGAAGCTATTCTGAATGCCTCACAACAAATCCAAGAAACAAATATACTCTTTCCATAAATAGATAACTTCCTATTTGAGTTTTTAATATATTATCTCAATTTCTATTTTTGTTAACAAGAGCAAAAAATACTTGTGACTATTAAGAATGGTTTATATTACACTTTGGCATCCAAAATATATGAGCTGTATTTCAATTCATGTGTGTCAGACTTTAAATATAGCAAAATGTGTTATAACTGAAGCTCTGATTTTTCTTCCTTGTCAACTCTGATTTAACAGTAGGCACCCTGCCAACTTTGGGTTAGCATGGAAATTAACTTAACCTTGCAGCTATTTTCTAGCGAAAGGAATGAGAATGCAAATAGCAGGCTAAATATTTAGTTCATCAGGAGCAATATTGTTTGAAATACTCCTTAGTTTCCATGATGTTTTTTGGCTTATATAAAATATAGTTTAAGGAAAATTGGCATAAACATTGAAATTTTTTCAGTTCACTAAATTCATATTAATCTCATAACAAAACCCCTTGATTTCTGAGGCCATTATTTTTTCATTACAAATATTTGAGCAGGTGTTACAGTTCATGTTCAATTTTCCCATTAAATTTTCCCTCTAAATCATAAATTCACAGTAAAAAGATTTTAGAATCATCGCCTGTCTTTATTCTTAGGTAGTTTGTTTCTCACATGTAACAAAATCAACAATATACTAGTTAAAAACACTTTAATTTGTTTAATAAAGCATGATTCCTAAATCTATAATAGAAAGCAATCAGTTAATGTAGTTTAATGCTACATGTGTGCAAAAATGTGTTAACTATTTCATTTTTTTTCAAAGAAGAATGTGTCATTTAGGGATTTCATTAACAAAGACCATCCTTTGTCATAACCTAAACTTCATGATGAAAATTTACTATCTTTGTTTACATATGACATTAAGATTTTAAGTAATTCCCTTTCATTTTAACTTTATTTTTTTAAAAAAACCTTAATGGCTTCAGAATAAGAATTTACAAAAATATAGACTGTTTTTAATTTGAACAACGTTTATATACTACTTCAATGATTCCCATGCCCATTATAGATATTTTTAAAGAATATTGTCTGAGGTCATTTTATATACATATATCTATATACATACATACATATATTCATATCTTCTGTCTGTCTTTGTGTTACATTTTTTCCCAGATAATCAAGTTTGTCTATTTACTACACATGATATATTTTAACCATTTAATTGTTAAGAAATATTTTGTGAAATGCCTAACATTTCTTTTATGCTTTCTGAGTTTCTAGAATTATTCAAGTGGACCACCCCTAAAATGTTCATGTGATCTCCGAGATTGTCTTGTAATGATTCACTCCTTTATTTTTTCACATTTAAACATTTTATATATCTGAATTATTTTTCTATGTAGTGTAACGTAAGTATCCATTTTTATTTTCTTTAATTTGCTCAGAAAATTGTTTTCTATTAGAGACTTAGGAATCGTGCTTTACTAAACAAATTAAGTATTGCAGGTCGTCTATCACCACTTATTAAATACATCTTTTCTTTTCAAATTTATCTATGAACTATTATCTCTTTATGCAAAAAATTCTCATGTACTGTGTTGTCTCTATTCTCTTCTGCTAAACTATTTTTTCTAATTTCTATACTAATATCATAGTAATTTTTAAACTATACCAATATAATACAACATAATATTAATTTTTCAAGTCTGTTATACCTACAAATTTGTCACCCACTACAATAAATACCACAATGGGGTGAAATATTTTGTTCTCGCTAAATGGAATCAGAGACTAAAGAGTAAATTCTGTTGCTACAAACTCCTCAACAACAACAACACATTTAAAAGCATAGTTATACCGGCAAAAAAAAAAAGAAAGAAAAGTGAAATCCCTATGGAACAGATACAAAGAGGGTGTGAATTGCAAGGAATATGCTTAAACACTATGGCAGTTGGAGGCACTTTGATGGAAATCTGATCTGAACATATTCCTTAACAGTTATAAGCTTTGTTTTTTGTGCCCACAGGTGCGCAAGAAGCAAGATATTGGGACCATTTAAAGCAGAGACTGATAAGCTAGTCTCGCACCTAAAAGAGAGCACTCAAGGGGTTCCTTCCACCATGAAAGGGATATCAGAAAATACTGACAAATGCCAGTAAGGTGACAAAACGCTTTTGTCTTTTCTTTAGGCTCTGAATACGGGTAATATTATAGTTTTATGATAATTCAAAGCTCCAGTCTGTGTTTGGGACTGGGAAGATAATATGGTGGTTATGAAATGTGAATTTATACTACCTCCATGGTAAGGAAATTCTTATACTGAGAAAATAACAGAAAAATGTCCCTGGATCAGTGATACCCTTGGGGAATATGGCTCACCAGCGAAGAGAAAATCACTCTGTGGGCACCATTCCTCCACAAAGGCTGCAGAAGTGATTTTCATAGGACTAGATGTGGGCCACACACGAGAAAGCCAACGTGAGGTTTTGTTAGTCCCTAGTGTAATAGACTTTTATGAATATTTTCCAAAGCCTGGGAGCATATTGAAAGCTGCTAACTCATTTTATTAGGAAAATACAAAAGTAACACTAAATCTAAGATGTTTTCCCCATTAAAAACATACACACATTGTCCAAATTATTTTTAATGTTTTGTTTGCTGCTCTATCTCCTGCCCCCAACTATAAATAATGCACTCTGTAAATTTCATAGACAGATCTATCAGTAAATGTTAAAATAATGCATCACAATCAATTAAAGTTTATATCAAAGATGTAATTATGTTTTAACACAAGAATGTACATAAATATGTTGAAAGATTGTTAGAAGTGACCATATTGTAAAGTCAAATAGTTTAAGTCTCAGCTAAACTATGTATATCTATTTTACTCCTTTCCATGTAATAAATATTATACAACGGACTAGAAGGGATCTTCCTTAATTCAATAGAGTGGTGACCTGAAAACAATAGCCAGCATTATATTCAAGGATAATTTCTAGATACCTTTCTTTACAAACTCAGCCATGCAAAAAGAATGCAAACCTTCATAATTGTCATGATGGAATTGATGTTTTAATAAAACAAGTTAAAGAAGAAATGAGTTTTAAAAATAAGACAAATGTGTTATTATTTTTAAGCAATATATATATATAGCCATAGAACTTAAACTATCAGTTAAAAAATACACAGAATTAATGATTTAAAAAAAGAGATTACAAGATAAATATACACAACTCAGAAGCTTTCTTCTCCAACTGTATTTTTTCCTCTCTACCAGATTTTTGCTTTTGTTGCTTGTACTTATGGTGTCATGTCCAAAAAATCATTGCCAAAACCAATATCAAGAAGATTTTCCCTATATTTTCTTCTAGCAGTTTTATGGCTTAGAGTCTTTTATTTAAGTCTTTAATCTATTTCAAGTTAATTTTTGCTAGTAGTGTAAGATAGGGGTCCAGTTTCATTCTTTTACATGTGACTATCCAGTTTTCCCAACACCATTCATTGAAGGGACTGTCCTTTCCCTATCAAGTATTCTTGGCTCCCTTGTCAAATATTAGTTGACCATATAGGAATGAGTTTATTTCTGGGCTCTCTATTCTGTTCCTTTGGTCTATGTGTCTGATTTTATGCCTGTACCATACTGTTTTGATTACCTTTGTAATATAGTTTGAAATCAGAAAGTGTGATACCTCCAGCTTTGTTCTTTCTCAAGATTCCTTTGGCTATCTGGGGTCTCTTGTGGTTCTATATGAATTTTAGAATTTTTTTCTATTTCTGTAAAAAATGCCATTGGAATCTTGATAGGGATTGCATTGATTCTATAAATGGTTTTGGGCAGTATGTACATTTTAATAATATTAATTCTTCTGACCCATGAACATGTAATATCTTTCCACTTGTTTACGTCTTCTTCAATTTCTTTAATCAATGTCATAGTTTTCAGTATACAGATCTTTCACCTCCTTGGTTAAATTTGTTTATGTGTTTTATTGTTTTTGATGCTACTGTAAATGGGATTTTTAGAAAAAATTTCCTTTTCAGATACTTCATTGTTAGTGTATAGAAATGCAATTGACTTTTGTATGTTGACTTCATGTTCTGCAATGTTGCTGAATATGTTGATTTAGTTCTAAGAGTATTGGTGGAGTTTTTAGGGTTTTCTATATATAAGGTCATGTCATCTTCAAATAGACAATTTTACTTTTTCTTTTACAGTCTGGATGCCTTTTATTTCTTTTTCTTGCCTGAATGCTCTGTCTAGGACTTCCAGTGCTATTTTTAAAGGAGTGGTGAGAGGAGGAACACTTGTCTTGTTCCCAATCTTAGAGAAAAAGCCTTCAACCTTTCACTGCTGAGTATGATGTTAGCTGTGGGATATGTGTCATATATGGCCTTTATTATGCTGAGGCATATTCCTTCTTCACCCAATTTGTTGAGAATTTTTATCATAAAAAGATTTTGAATTTTGTCAAATGCTTTTTCTGTATCTGTTGAGATGATCAACGTCCCAATAAGACTCTTTGTACGTATAGACAAGATTATTCTGCCATGTAAATGGAGAGACAGACAAAGGAACCAGAATAGCTAAAGCAATTTTGAAGAAGAAAAAGTGGAAAAAATCAGTATACCCTGTATCAGGGCTTTTTATATAGCCACAATAATCAAGACTGTTTGGTATTTGTAAAGGAATAGGTATATAGATCAATGGAGAGATTCAAGAACCCAGATATAAGCATGCAGATATATCCCAATGATTTTTTAAAAATTGTGGTAAAATACATATCACATAAAATTCACTATTTTAATCATTTGAAAGTGTACACTTCTGTGGAATCTGGCACATTGACAATGTTGTGCAACCATCACCACTATGTAGTTCCAGAATGTTTTTATCACCCCAATGGGAAACTCCACACTCGTTAAGAAGTTACTCCCCATTCTTCATTACCCCCAGCCTCTGGCAACACTAATCTGTTTGCTTTCTCTTTGAATTTCCCTATTCTGGATACTTCATAGAAATGGATCCTAATGCCAGACTTTATGTGTCTGGTTTCTTTCACTTAGCATGTTTTCAAGGTTCATCCATGTTGTAGCATTTATCAGAACTTCACTCCTTGTAATTGCTCAATAATACTCCATTATGTAAATGTGATTACATGTTATTTATTAATTCATACATGGAGGGACATTTAGGAGGTTCCCACTTTTTGGCTATTTTGACTTATACTGCAAAGAACATTCACGTACGAATTTTTGTTTCAACACAAAAATTTATATGCTGAGGAGTGGAAGTGTTGGGTCACATGGTATTCTATGTTGAACTTAATGAAGAAACATCAAACTGTTTTCCACAGCACATGCACCATTTTATATTCCCACCAGAAAACACCTATTTTTCCACATTCTTACCAATACTTGTTATTTTACATTTTTAAATTTTTTATTTTAGTCATCTTAGTGAGTGTGAGGTGGTATCTCCTTGTGCTTTTGAATTGCATTTCCCTAATGAGTACCATTTAACATCTTTCACATGCTTGTTGACCATTTGTATATTTCCTTTGGAGAAATGTCTATTCAAATCCTATTCCTATTTTGAAACTAGATTATTTTTTGTTGTTGATAATTGTAAGAGTTCTTTATAAATTCTGGGTACTAGACTCTTATCAGATATATGACTTGCAAATATTTCTCTCCCATTCTGTGGAGTGTCTTTTCACTTTCTTTACAGTATCCTTTGATGCACAAAAGTTTTTATTTTAAAATCCAAGTTATCTATTTTTCCTTTTGTTTCTTGTACTTTCAGTGTCATAGCTAAGAAACTATTGTCATATACAATGTCAGGAAGATCTATCTTCATGTTTTCTAAGTTTCACAGATTTTTATTATTTTTAATGTTACTGTAAATAGAATTGTGTTCTTAATTTCCTTTTTAGACTGTTAACTGCTAGTTTATAGAAATACAAATAAATTTTACATGTTCATTATTAATCCTAAATTTTTTTAATTAATTTATTTATAAGTGCGAATACTTTATGTGGATTATTTAGGATTTCCTTTATATAAGATCATATCATGTAAGAATACAGATAGTGTTACTTACTTATTTCCAACTTAGATGCCTTTCATTTCTTTTTCTTGTCTAATTGATCTGGCTAAAATGTCCAGGACAATGTTGAACAGAAGTGATGAAAGAGGGCATCCTTATTTTTTTCCTGATCTTAGGGGGAAAGCATCCTGTCTTTCTCCATCGAGTATAATCTAGCTATAAATATTTCATAAATATTCTTTATTATGTTAAGGAAGTCTCTTTCTATTTCTAGGTTTCTGAGTATTTTTATCATGAAAGGTATATTTTGCCCAGTTTATTTTCCTGCAATTGAGATTATCATGTAAGTTTTTTCACCTTCATTCTGTTAATGTGGCATATTACATTAATTGATTTCTGTATGTTATACCAACATTGCTTTTCTGTAATAAATCAACTTGGTCATGGTATATTCTTGGTTATCTGCTTTTCTTGGTTAAATACATCTAGTAAAGTATCTTCTTCTATAAATAATTATGCTAACACTTATGAAAATGCAAATGAATAAGGAAATATCATTTGATTGTTTATTCAATGAAGATGTTTTCCTTAGAGAGAAAACTTTTGGACCTCAAAAGGAAACCCCCTTATTATACATTTGTACTCCAGAGAAGGGCCTTACATATTTTTAAACTTAAAATTAGAAATGGTAAATTCAGTAAGCCTAAACTTTCAACTCTAATGGATAACATTTAGCATTTTATAAAACAAATATTTTTAACAGTGCTATATTATGTATATATTATACAATTGGAGCTGCAACTACATAAACAACAAGGCAGACAAATACAAAAGCCACATTAAATCTTCTTTCACAGCCGTGCACTTCTAAACCTAGAGGCTATATAGGGAGTTTCTGAATTAACAATGCATTAAAACTCTGCTCAGTAAAGTATAATTTCCACCTCAGAACAGATGTTTTTAAATATACACTCCATCATCAAAAGCTGTGTTACCACCATTGGTATGATATTATGGGCTCCTTCATCAAATATATATCAGGTAGTGTTATCAATAGGGAAGAGCTCTGATCTCAGCAGTGAAAACCTTTAGGAAAGTGAGGTAGTTTTTTATGATTTTTAGAAAATAATTATGTGTCACTTTCTACCACAGTATAATTCTTCCAAAATTCTATTCTTGCTCAATAAATATATTAAATGAATGGAATAACTGACTATATTCTGAGTGTTAAGAATTATTTTTCCATTTCATAAATAGACAAGAAATTGAAGTTATACAACATCAGATTTAGATATTAATATACAAATGACAATATAATCCCTGGCTTGAAAAATAACCACTAAACCAATGACAGTTAATTATACAAAATTATTTGTATTACAAATGTTCACTAACACACACTTGAAATATTTGTTTTTTCCTTAGTGACTACTGTACTTCACATCCAATGAGCATAAAATGTAGCATCTGTTTTTTGACTATGTACATTCACTGCAGGGAAATAGGAAATAGAAGCAATTCTATTCCTAAAAACTTCAAGCCAAAATACATTTGTCATTTACTTATTTAACTATTCTTATATTCAAAATGCATTTTATGAACTATTGCTGTATTTTTCCCAGAACAGAAATGAATAACTTTATGGATTAAAACTCTGTATGTATTCCAACACAGTTTTTGTACATTTCTTTTCAAAAGAGGAATTGTGTTTTACTTTTTAAAAATAAAAAATGATAAAAGGGTTTAGATGTATTATAACAACATTAAAATCAAAGATAAGATCATATAACACAATACTGAGAGAAAGATATGGGTAAAATGTAAGGGAAATAAAGGAGAGTTGTTTTTTGTTTTTGTTTTAACCAAGGAAATTAGAGAAATCCTGAAACAATGGCAAGCCAGGAAGGTATGGGAAGTATCTTTTCTCCATAGTATTGAATTCCTTGTAAAAACTGCAAGTTCTCCTTCAGCTTGTGACTCAGTTTAAAAGTGAAGTAGTGAAGTGTGACTATGAACATTGTAAGGTACATATTACTGTCTTTTTTTGTAATGAGAAAGGAATGGATAAGATGACTTATTCCTCAAACCCTTCCTGGTATTTGTCACCTCAGTGCCATTTGAAAATGTCAAAATATTTTAACCATACTGATTACTGTGACTGCATGGAGAAAAAATAATTTTCCATCAAATGTCTTCATAGTGGATGACGATGTCATATGGGTCCTGAACAGCCTTTCCGAATGAGATCTCAATATATTTCTACAGCATTGAATGTGTCTTGAAAATAATAAGGCATCTACCTGCTCTTTAGCAAATTTATTTTAATAAATACCAAAATGAGCAGACCAAGCCATCTGTGTTCTTCCTGCAGGTAATAAAAAAGGCATTTGTTGATGATGACATATTTCTCAGTGTACCAAGTACTTTATTTTATGATGGAATTTATACAGCTTACTCTAAATGAAATAATGCAAGATGTTTATTATTTCAGCACCTGCTCCCACGTTCTCTTAGCCACTTGAAGAGTGACTCATGTTTTTTTTTAAAATAATTCACTTGATTGTTTCATCTTATAGTTACACAGATAGGTCTGTTTTCTTTTAGCACGCTGTTCACTCTCAATCCAACAAATGCTATAAAAGAGAAATGTAGACTTTATGAATGAAGGGAAAGAGAAAAGTATAGTAATAAAAAGTATTTATAAACAAGTTCTTTATGTTATTGATATATTTATTAATATTCCACCTTGTTTGAAAGGCTTTGATGTGGCTGCCTTGCGTTATATTTTGTGTTTCTTCTCATGCAACCAAGAGTGGAATAAACAAAATGTTCATAGTCACTGATATTATTGTTGTTACTGTTTTACTCTCAGGATCACTCAACCTCAAATGCTTTACTTGTACTTGTGTACTACAGAATTAGGTAGTGGCAAGTATGACAAGTCTTTACTTGAGAATATCTCCTCCACTGATCTGTCACCATGCTGAATTCTGATTAATACACCTCTGTTAAACACAGTCTCAACATTTTTGCTACATGCATCTGTACATACATATTTCGGTACAACTTCAGGAAAGTCACTTCTATTTCCTTTAATCATATTGCATATACTGAATCTAGGACTGTGGGAGAATAAATGATTTAATCAACTGCAGTTTACAGGAGTTGGAAAGATGTTGATGTTTAGTAGCTCACTTAAAAAAAATCAAACAAATACAAAACAAGACAATAAACACCTCATTTGAGAGTATATTATGTAATTCATAAGTTGGAATGATGCTCAGCTAACACACACGTCTAACCATACCAGTCTATGGGCCATCTCAGTGCAGTCTCAGCACCCCTGTTGCACCAGATGTTTGGTAAAATTTTGGATATCATCTTGGCTTATAATGGTTTCACACCCTGAGAAAAATATAAACCTTAACAAACTGACCAAATCCTATTTTATGCTATACTCTGTATAACCCCAAATATCCACTTTTCCTTTTTCATTTATGTAGACTTTTCCATATTAATGGGAATTGTTATATCCTTAAATATTTTAGCTAGAACATGATGTTACCAAGAAGGAATATACGGGACTTGGTATTTGAATGGAAAGAGAGATGCAGAGAATTGACATTTCCAATACAGTATTAGAAGGTAGTTAACTTGGAGCAAATTGAGATAAAATATTTGAATTTTTTTGAGATTCAGGTAATGGTAAGGCTAGTTTCTGTTACTAATTAATTAATCTAGTGAATTACACTCACATACACATGAAATATTCTTATCAGTCATGACTATGGGTTTTATTTAATCAGAAAGCACTACAAGATTTTTATTGAATAAAACTTAAAAGCTAATTTTAACACTTTAGTATGTGTAGGAAAGATACAGAATGACAAACCTACCATCTTTATAGCACCTCAGGGTGGGTCTGGATCAGAGCAAGCCAAAACTTAAAGTCAGTTTTGAGGAAGTTCCCTAATTCTCTAAGACCAAGGGAATCTTTTGCTATTTACAATTTGCTTTGCTAGTTTTCAAAGGTCCCTAATATGAGATCCCTTGAATGAGCCAAGCTTATTCAATTGCTTGAGAAGAATTCATTAAAACAAGATGACAGGAGTTTTCAGTGGCCCTTACAGCTAATCTAAAATATGAAACCAAAGGAAATAAAGAGAACTTTGGGGGTGATAAAGCAAGTTCATCCAAACTCATAGGCTATGTGCTTGTGCTGTTACTCCATTTCATTTCAGTAATGGGGAATAAAGGCTTGGAGAAAATACACAAGGCTAATGCATATGTTTCCTTCTTCTAGGTCAGGTCTATACTCCCTAAACTCCTCCACCAAAAGCAAGTTCAACTTAAACTTGAAAAATCTATTATTTTACTTTCAGGACAAAATCACTATTATTCCCAGTCAAACTCATTAATTTTCCAAGCAAGAAACCATCAGAATTATAATCTAAGCTCTCAATTCAAAAAATCTTTCTGAAACAAATGAACCTACACTCCTTCAGTGTTAATGGAGGGTTAATTCTAGGAAATTCTGTCCCAGTTTCCTGAGAAGTTCTTTACAGCTGCAACACACTTTGTGCTCTCAATATTTATTAGGGAGAAAAAAAAAAAGCAAGAAAATATAAAGAAAGAAAGAAGAAATACACATTTTTGGGCCATTTTTGTCTGTCTATATATATTTGGCAATTTTGAAAGCAGAAAGAAAAATCTTTTATACATTTCAATACTGACCCATGCAATGAAAGCCTGTTATTAGTGACAAGTTAAAACTGAATAAAACCTATAATTATTTTAGCGGTATGATAATGTCTACTGCTTCTCTAAACTAATAATCTTAAGTAACAACAAAAGCTGCTATTTTAAGTTGCCCACTGTTTCTGATACTGGGGGGAAAAATGTTTAGATTCCTTAACATTTTGAAAGTGCTGATTTCACTTCCCATTGAGATGATAATCTAATACCGTTGACTTAAATTCATTTCTTTCAGTTCTCATGCTTTAAATTTAGTAACTGAGAGTTTTTTTTCCAAAACGCATATTAAAAATCTGTAGAGGTTTAAAAAAACCCTAACCTGCAGTAGTTCTATCTATCAAGGGACAAGGAGAAGCAGTCCATCATATTTCTAATTAAAATGCTCCAACAGAAAGCACCTTGCTTTACGAGGTCCATTGGTAAGGGTGGGGTTGACACTAATGTGTGTTTACTGAGATAAATTATTATCTAACAAATCTAACTAGGAGTGCATAGGTTCGCTATCAGCATAATTATGTTCTGGAAGTATTAATGACTATTTTTCATAATCATTAATGGAAATTACTTTTTAATTGTTTTCATAGCATAATCACCCCCTTACCTATTCTAGTAAATTTCTATTTACTATATTTCTGCTTCTATATTTCTGGTGGTTATTTAAGAATGTGGCTGTAGTAATCTACCACTAGACAAGTTTTAATTTTTTCATCGTGTTTCACTAGAGTCAATAAGGTAAAACATAAGCTTTTTTTCATGTTCAGTAATGGTCTTTTCTACATAAATAATGGTCAATAATGCTATTTTATGGAATAGGTAAAGGATCCCTTAGAACATTTTCAAATTAATTAGTCATTCCCCAAATATAATGGATGAATAATACATTTAGTGCTTCTTAATTTCAGAATGCATAATTTTTACATAGTAGGTCTATTTCAGGGCTATATGTTCTGTTTTGCTCATTATTTGTCTCATTTGGCATAGCCTTACACTGTCTTTTTATGAGGGCTTTATGACATATTTTATCATGTGGTATCATGTCTCCCTCATTGCTTTTTGTTTTTCAAATAAATGTCTAGTTATTCTTGCATGTTTGTTCCTGTGGATCAACTTTAGAACCATTTTGTTGTATTTTTTATAAGCACCCATAAGGTATGTTTGGGGGGTTGTATATTATTCATATGTTAATTTGAGACAGATGGAAGGTTTCACAATTTTCATTATTCACTTCAGGAAAATGTTTTTTTTTTTTTTTTTTTTAAACTTTGGGTTTATTTATTTATTTATGGCTGTGTTGGGTCTTCGTTTCTGAGGGCTTTCTCTAGTTGCGGCAAGCGGGGGCCACTCCTCATCGCGGTGCGCGGGCCTCTCACCATCGCAGCCTCTCCCGTTGCGGAGCACAGGCTCCAGACGCGCAGGCTCAGCAATTGTGGCTCACGGGCCCAGTTGCTCCGCGGCATGTGGGATCCTCCCAGACCAGGGCTCGAACCCGTGTCCCCTGCATTGGCAGGCAGATTCTCAACCACTGAGCCACCAGGGAAGCCCAGGAAAATGTTATTTTTAAGCCACTTTATCAGGGTATGATTGACATACAAAAAGCTGTACATATTTAATGTATGCCATAAACATTTCCATCACCTTCAAAAGTTTTCTCCTGCCCTCTTTATTTATTCTTTCTGGGGTTTTCTTTTTGTAATAAGAACACAACATAAGTACAAGTCTCTTAGCAATACAGTATTGCAATACAATACGGTATTGTTAACTATAGACACTATGCTGTACAGGAGATCTCTACGACTTCTTCATATTGCAGAGCTGAAACTTAGTACCCTTTGAGTAATGACTCCCTGTTTCCTTCTCCCCCCCGACCTTGTCAACCACCATCCTATTTTCTGTTTCTATGAGTTTAACTATTTTAGATTTCTCATATAAGTGGTATTATGTACTATTTGTCCTTCTGTGTCTGGCTTATTTCACTTGGCATGATGTATTCCAGGTTCATCTGTTGTCACAGATGTCTGTATTTCCTTCTTTTTTAAGGATTAATGATATTCTATTTTACCCCAAGAGACAACTACATTGTATAAGAATACATACTGAAATTATCATTAATATTCATTTATTCATTACAATCTCATTACAAAACTATTTATTATGATGTACAGTTCTGAATGAAGCTGGTCAAGGGATCTTTATAACTGAGTGACTGGTAAGATTTCTGTCATATTTTGAAAGGCACCAAAGGGCCTTTCAAAGGGCAAGGCCTCAAGACAATTTTACATTAAAGTGAAATTCCAGTGTCCCTATTTTTTTTAAATGGCCTTATATTGAGTTATAATTAGCAAACAATAAGCCACACATATTTAAACTGTACAATTTGATAAGTTTGAATATATTTATATACCAGTGAAACAACCACCACAATCAAGATAGTGAACTCATAACTATTTATTTTATGTATTTGCTTTCAAAGAAAATTATAGCTATGCTTTCTAAAAATTCATTTTTTTTCTGAAATGTTTGAGTTTTATGGTTCTTTTCAGTTTGAAATTAGGTAATTTTTCAAAAATGATAGTGTATACAGATTTATTAAGGCAACTTACCACCACCATTACAGCAGCAACACAACAAAAAACCCAGCAGGGGGATTAACCAAGATGGCGGAGTAGAAGGACGTGCTCTCACTCCCTCTTGCGAGAGCACCAGAATCACAACTGGCTGCTGGACAATCATCGACAGGAAGACACTGGACTTCACCAAGGAGGATACCCCACGTCCAAGGACAGAGGAGAAGCCACAGTGAGACGGTAGGAGGGGCGCAATCAGAGTAAAATCAAATCCCATAACTGCTGGGTGGGTGACTCACAGACTGGCGAGCACTTATACCACAGAAGTCCACCCACTGGAGTGAACGTTCTGAGCCCCACGTCAGGCTTCCCAACCTGGGGGTCCGGCAACGGGAGGAGGAATTCATAGAGAATCAGACTTTGAAGCCTAGTGGGAATTGATTGCAGGACTTCGACAGGACTGGGGGAAACAGAGACCCCACTATTGGAGGGCGTACACAAAATAGTGTGTGCATTGGGACCCAGGGGAAGGAGCAGTGACCCTGGGGGAGACTGAATCACACATAACTGCTGGTGTTGGGGGGTCTCCTGCAGAGGCGGGGGGCTGGCTCTGTTTCACCGTGGGGACAAGGACACTGGCAGCAGAGGTTCTGGGAAGTACTCCTTGGCGTGAGCCCTCCCAGAGTCTGCCATTAGCCCCACCAAAGAGCCCGGGTAGGCTCCAGTGTTGGGTTGCCTCAGGCAAAACAACCAACAGGGAGGGAACCCAGCCCCACCCATCAACAGTCAAGTGGATTAAAGGTTTACGGAGCTCTGACCGCCACAGCAACAGTCAGCTCTACCCACCTCCAGAGCCTCCCATCAAGCCTCTTAGATAGCCTCAACCACCAGAGGGCAGACAGCAGAAGCAAGAAAAACTACAGTCCTGCAGCCTGTGGAAGAGAAACCACATTTACAGAAAGATAGACAAGATGAAAAAGCAGAGGGCTATATACCAGATGAAGGAACAAGAAAAAACCTCAGAAAAACAACTAAATGAAGTGGAGGTAGGCAACCTTCCAGAAAAAGAATTCAGAATAATGATAGTGAAGATGATCCAGGACCTTGGAATAAGAATGGAGGCAAAGATTGAGAAGATGCAAGAAATGATTAACAAAGACCTAGAAGAATTAAAGAACAAACAAACAGAGATGACCAATACAATAACTGAAATGAAAACTACACTAGAAGGAATCAATAGCAGAATAACTGAGGCAAAGAACGGATAAGTGACCTGGAAGACAGAATGGTGGAATTTACTGCTGCGGAACAGACTAAAGAAAAAAGAATGAAAAGAAATGAAGACAGCCTAAGAGACCTCTGGGACAACATTAAACGCAACAACATTCGCATTATAGGGGTCCCAGAAGGAGAAGAGAGAGAGAAAGGACCAGAGAAAATATTTGAAGAGATTATAGTTGAAAACTTCCCTAACATGGGAAAGGAAATAGCCACCCAAGTCCAGGAAGCACTGAGAGTCCCATACAGGATAAACCCAAGGAGAAGCACGCTGAGACACATAGTAATCAAAGTGGCAAAAATTAAAGACAAAGAAAAATTATTGAAAGCAGCAAGGGAAAAATGACAAATAACATACAAGGGAACTCCCATAAGGGTAACAGCTGATTTCTCAGCAGAAACTCTACAAGCCAGAAGGGAGTGGCATGATATACTTAAAGTGATGAAAGGGAAGAACCTACAACCAAGATTACTCTACCCGGCAAGGATCTCATTTAGATTTGATGGAGAAATCAAAAGCTTTACAGACAAGCAAAAGCTAAGAGAATTCAGCACCACCAAACCAGCTCTACAACAAATGTTAAAGGAACTTCTCTAAGTGGGAAACACAAGAGAAGAAAAGGACCTACAAAAACAAACCCAAAACAATTAAGAAAATGGTCATAGGATACATATCGATAATTACCTTAAACGTGAATGGATTAAATGCTCCAGCCAAAAGACACAGGCTTGCTGAATGGATACAAAAACAAGACCCATATATATGCTGTCTACAAGAGACCCACTTTAGACCTAGGGACACATACAGACTGAAAGTGAGGGGATGCAAAAAGATATTCCATGCAAATGGAAATCAAAAGAAAGCTGGAGTAGCTATACTCATATCAGATAAAATAGACTTTAAAATAAAGAATGTTACAAGAGACAAGGAAGGACACTACATAATGATCAAGGGATCAATCCAAGAAGAAGGTATAACAATTATAAATATATATCCACCCAACATAGGAGCACCTCATTACATAAGGCAACTGCTAACAGCTATAAAAGAGGAAATTGACAGTAACACAATAATAGTGGGGGACTTTAACACCTCACTTACACCAATGGACAGATCATCCAAAATGAAAATAAATAAGGAAACAGAAGCTTTAAATGACACAATAGACCAGATAGATTTAATTGATATTTATAGGACATTCCATCCAAAAACAGCAGATTACACATTCTTCTCAAGTGCGCACGGAACATTCTCCAGGATAGATCACATCTTGGGTCACAAATCAAGCCTCAGTAAATTTAAGAAAATTGAAATCATATCAAGCATCTTTTCTGACCACAACGCTATGAGATTAGAAATGAATTACAGGGGAAAAAACGTAAAAAACACAAACACATGGAGGCTAAACAATACGTTACTAAATAACCAAGAGATCACTGAAGAAATCAAAGAGGAAATTGAAAAATACCTAGAGACAAATGACAATGAAAACACGACAACCCAAAACCTATGGGATGCAGCAAAAGCAGTTCTAAGAGGGAAGTTTATAGCTATACAAGCCTACCTAAAGAAACAAGAAAAATCTCAAGTAAACAATCTAATCTTACACCTAAAGGAACTAGAGAAAGAAGAACAAACAAAACCCAAAGTTAGCAGAAGGAAAGAAATCATAAAGATCAGAGCTGAAATAAATGAAATAGAAACAAAGAAAACAACAGCAAAGATCAATAAAACTAAAAGCTGGTTCTTTGAGAAGATAAACAAAATTGATAAGCCATTAGCCAGACTCATCAAGAAAAAGAGGGAGAGGACTCAAATCAATAAAATCAGAAATGAAAAAGGAGAAGTTACAACAGACACTGCAGAAATACAAACGATCATGAGAAATTACTACAAGCAACTTTATGCCAATAAAATGGACAACCTGGAAGAAATGGACAAATTCTTAGAAAGGTATAACCTTCCAAGTCTGAACCAGGAAGAAATAGAAAATATGAACAGACCAATCACAAGTAATGAAATTGAAACTGTGATTAAAAATCTTCCAACAAACAAAAGTCCAGGACCAGATGGCTTCACAGGTGAATTCTATCAAACATTTAGAGAAGAGCTAACACCTATCCTTCTCAAACTCTTCCAAAAAATTGCAGAGGAAGGAACACTCCCAAACTCATTCTATGAGGCGACCATCACCCTGATACCAAAACCAGACAAAGACACTACAAAAAAAGAAAATTACAGACCAATATCACTGATGAATATAGATGCAAAAATCCTCAACAAAATACTAGCAAACAGAATCCAACAACACATTAAAAGGATCATACACCACGATCAAGTGGGATTTATCCCAGGGATGCAAGGATTCTTCAATATATGCAAATCAATCAATGTGATACACCATATTAACAAATTGAAGAATAAAAACCATATGATCATCTCAATAGATGCAGAAAAAGCTTTTGACAAAATTCAACATCCATTTATGATAAAAACTCTCCAGAAAGTGGGCATAGAGGAACCTACCTCAACATAATAAAGGCCATATATGACAAACCCACAGCAAACATCATTCTCAATGGTGAAACCTGAAAGCATTTCCTCTAAGATCAGGAATGAGACAAGGTTGTCCACTCTCACCACTATTATTCAACATAGTTCTGGAAGTCCTAGCCACAGCAATCAGAGAAGAAAAAGAAATAAAAGGAATACAAATTGGAAAAGAAGAAGTAAGACTGTCACTGTTTGCAGATGACATGATACTATACATAGAGAATCCTAAAACTGCCACCAGAAAACTGCTAGAGCTAATTAATGAATATGGTAAAGTTGCAGGATACAAAATTAATGCACAGAAATCTGTTGCATTCCTATACACTAATGATGAAAAATCTGAAAGAGAAATTATGGAAACACTCCCATTTACCATTGCAACAAAAAGAATAAAATACCTAGGAATAAACCTACCTAGGGAGACAAAAGACCTGTATGCAGAAAACTATAAGACACTGATGAAAGAAATTAAAGATGATACCAACAGATGGAGAGATATACCATGTTCTTGGATTGGAAGAATCAACATTGTGAAAATGACTATACTACCCAAAGCAATCTACAGATTCAATGCAATCCCTATCAAATTACCAATGGCATTTTTTACGGAGCTAGAACAAATCATCTTAAAATTTGTATGGAGACACAAAAGACCCCGAATAGCCAAAGCAGTCTTGAGGGAAAAAAACGGAGCTGGAGGAATCAGACTCCCTGACTTCAGACTATACTACAAAGCTACAGTAATCAAGACAATATGGTACTGGCACAAAAACAGAAACATAGATCAATGGAACAAGATAGAAAGCCCAGAGATAAACCCACGCACCTATGGTCAACTAATCTATGACAAAGGAGGCAAAGATATACAATGGAGAAAAGACAGTCTCTTCAATAAGTGGTGCTGGGAAAACTGGACAGCTACATGTAAAAGAATGAAATTAGAATACTCCCTAACACCATACACAAAAATAAACTCAAAATGGATTAGAGACCTAAATGTAAGACTGGACACTATAAAACTCTTAGAGGAAAACATAGGAAGAACACTCTTTGACATAAATCACAGCAAGATCTTTTTTGATCCACCTCCTAGTGTAATGGAAATAAAAACAAAAACAAACAAATGGGACCTAATGAAACTTAAAAGCTTTTGCACAGCAAAGGAAACCATAAACAAGACGAAAAGACAACCCTCAGAATGGGAGAAAATATTTGCAAACGAATCAACGGACAAAGGATTAATCTCCAAAATATATAAACAGCTCATTCAGCTCAATATTAAAGAAACAAACACCCCAATCCAAAAATGGGCAGAAGACCTAAATAGACATTTCTCCAAAGAAGACATACAGACGGCCAAGAAGCACATGAAAAGATGCTCAACATCACTAATTATTAGAGAAATGCAAATCAAAACTACAATGAGGTATCACCTCACACCAGTTAGAATGGGCATCATCAGAAAATCTACAAACAACAAATGCTGGAGAGGGTGTGGAGAAAAGGGAACCCTCTTGCACTGTTGGTGGGAATGTAAATTGATACAGCCACTATGGAGAACAATATGGAGGTTCCTTAAAAAACTAAAAATAGAATTACCATATGACCCAGCAATCCCACTACTGGGCATATACCCAGAGAAAACCGTAATTCAAAAAGACACATGCACCCGAATGTCCATTGCAGCACTATTTACAATAGCCAGGTCATGGAAGCAACCTAAATGCCCATCAACAGACGAATGGATAAAGAAGTTGTGGTACATATATACAATGGAATATTACTCAGCCATAAAAAGGAACGAAATTGAGTCATTTGTTGAGACGTGGATGGATCTAGAGACTGTCATACAGAGTGAAGTAAGTCAGAAAGAGAAAAACAAATATCTTATATTAACGCATGTATGTGGAACCTAGAAAAATGGTACAGATGAGCCGGTTTGCAGGGTAGAAGTTGAGACACAGATGTAGAGAACAGACATATGGACACCAAGGGGGGAAAACAGCGGTGGGGTGGGGATGGTGGTGTGCTGAATTGGGCGATTGGGATTGACATGTATACACTGATGTGTATAAAATTGATGACTAATAAGAACCTGCAGTATAAACAAACAAACAAAACAACTAATACTAAACTTTCATTGGGTTATTTGTATGGAAATATGTTAATATAAATGTTTCAGACATTACATGAAATTTCTAAAAATCTTATATGTTCTGGTATAATGTTATAAGTCATAATCCTAGTTATTAATTTAAAATGTATATCTCAGAAATAACTAATTTTCTTGTCAACTGCATTATTATGAACTTTCATCAAATCTTTAACCGTGGTCATTTTTAAGTCTTTTGTCATTTACAGACAGTTCTGGGTGTACTCTGATGCTTTTGTAAATATGTTTCTATAAAAGGGTTTCATCTTCAGGAAATTCATGGAAAAGACTCTGACAAGTACAGGTTTCTGGTACCTGACTGTACTGCTGAACTGAATGAATAAGCATTTTCAGAACTCTAATGAAAAACTGATGAGCTCATAAAAGTGCTAACAAAAGATCAAGATGAAAAAAAAAAATTAATTACATGGGACTGAGTGAACTGATGAGGATGAGTATAATTTTTGTGACTTTCTGTTTGAATTTAAAAAAAGAAAAAATCCCACAAGGACTCAGAGGCAAAGAATATACAAATCAATTTTCACTGCAAAGTAAAGGAGCTGTTACAGTGGAGGATTACTGGACTGAATGTCAATATTATGACATAGTATGAGTGTGTTTCATGTTTGGTAATTGCAATCATTGTTGCTTTTGTTGTGGTCATCCATGTACAATGCTTGGTGTCAGTCTATTTATCTCTTGTAAAAATAAAATACAGTGTGTGTGGAAAAAAAAAAAAAAAGCCTTAAAATAGAAAAAAAAAAAAAAAAGAAAAAGATCATGGGCAGCACCAAAATATTAATACTGGTTATCTGAAAACAAAACAAAACAAAACAAAACAAAACAAAACCCAGCAGGCCTTTTAAAATAGATACTCTGCTTACTGAAAGAAAACATGGGCATCTTTACAATATTGGCTACTACAGAATGGTTTTTGAAATTTAATACAATCTTATTGCTGTAATGATCTCCACTGACATTTCTTGGTGCTTACTTAAAATCAGAAGTATTTTGCTTCTCAGAATTCTCATCTACTCTGTTCTGTGTCCCAAGGTTTTCCCTCTTATGTCTTCTAATTTATAATCATTTATATTTGGGGGGTAATTTTGATATAAAAATATATCCAAAGTGTTAGATTAGAACATAAATGTCCCTGGTAGTTCTGTAAATAGAAGTCTGGGCAAAAAAAGAATTTCTAATAAGGAAAAAAATGCTCCTTATAATATAATACTAATTTATTGAGTGCTTAAACTTAATTTTCCATATTAAGAAAAAGTTAGAGAAATTGAAATACACCCTGTAAGAATAGGGCTTTCAATGAAAAATGAAAGCAATTAAAATAACTCAGAGGTCAATCATTTTCTTTATAGATTAAGATTCATTAGTATCAATGCATATTTTTTTCTTTTTAAAATATTGTATTCATGTAATAAATTTCTACGATGATATTAAGCAAACCATGGAAGGAAATATGACTATTTGCCTAGCCCATGACTTTGAAAGTTATTCATACAAGGATTTTATATAAAAAGCATATCATATCCTTTCAGATTTTTTTGAAAAAATATAGTTATATCTAGAGTATAATAAATGCTTATTGTAATAAATAACGTAAAATTGTTCAAGAATGTTAAAAAACTAGCAGAGGGCAATAGGAGCAAATTTTATTTGACAATAAGATATAATTAGTTTGCTAATCTATTCCAAATAACTATAACAGTGTTAGGTCATAGCATACACTTAATAAATTTTATTTTATTTTATTTTATTTTTAAAATTAAATTAAATTAAATTTTTATTTTTATTTTTTTGATGTGGACCATTTTTAAAGTCGTTATTGAATTTGTTACAATATTGCTTCTCTTTTTTATGTTTTGGTTTTTTGGCCACCAGGCATGTGGGATCTTAGCTCTCCAACCAGGGTTTGAACCTGTACCCCCTGCATTGGAAGGCGAAGTGTTAACCACTGGACCGCCAGGGAAGTTCCTTAATACATTTTTTATTTTTTATTTTTTATTTTTTTTGCTGCAAAAAGCTTTATTGTTTCCATTTGGTCCAAGGCTTGGGAGAGGGCTCCAGGGTGGTTAAAAAGCTGCCTAGTGGCTGCAGAGAGGGGCTTCAGGCAGAAGCCCTGACAGCAGAGGGGCTCCTCAAAGGCCACTGGGCTCCGGAGGCTCCTAGTCATGCTTGAGGGTGAGCCTTTCAAAGAGATACTTGCCCAGCCCAGCCTGGGGACCAGCCAGCCTGCGGAGGTTGGTCAGGTGGTCACCCATCTTCTTGATGAGTTTCACCTCCTCATCTAGGAAGTGGCTCTCCAGGAAGTCGCAGAGGTGGGGGTCTGCGCGGGCACAACCCAGGGCATGCAGATCCAGAAGGGCCTGGTTCAGGTTCTTCTCCATGTTAATGGCGGCTTCCATAGCGTCCTGAGTTTTACCCCACTCATCTTGAGATGGCTTCTGCACGTCCTGGAAGAGGGCGCGGCCGCCGCGTTGGTTTTGCATTTTCAAGAGACGCTCGGCGCTCTCGTGCTTCTCTTCGGCCAATTCGCGGAAAAAGTGGCCCACGCCCTCCAGAGCCACATCGTCGCGGTCGAAATAGAAGCCCAGAGAGAGGTAGGTGTAGGAGGCCCGCAGATGCATGTTGACCAGGCGGTTGACGGCGGCCTCCACCTCGGTGGAATAATTCTGACGAATCTGGGAGCTCATGGTTGATCGGTAATAAGGAGTTCGGCTCAAAAAATGGTGTTGGCTGGTCCCGGTGACCGAGGACAGCTGAGTGGCTGACTCCGAAGGTTGGAGGGTGGATAGATGAGTGGCTGACTCCGAAGGTTGGAGGGTGGTCGGAGGCTGGAGGAAAGGGCGACCCTGGGTCTGTTCCGTCCAAACACTGTTGAAGCAAGAGACAGATCCGGGGAACCGCCGAGTGCAATGGCCTTAATACATTTTAAATGTATTTTTTAATTAGTTTAAAAGCTTTTAAATGAATGAAAAATTAAAAGGAAAGAAACATTTTACACTAGTTCCCCCTAAGGCTATTTTAAATAATTACATATATTTTTCAATTTATGTTTTTAAATATATAATGACCATTTCTAAGAGAAGGAAAGTTGTATTAGCAGGAAGATAAAGAGAACAGTAATGATTTGTTGTAATTGTTCAAATATATTAATTATAGATGAATAGGTATCTAAATATCAAAATAAGAAAACAACATGTGGAAGGCAGAAACTTTATTTCAGTTACACCATATATTCGTTACTAGAATAAAATAATTTAAATCCTCTTCCTTCCCCAAACACACACTTTTTCCCTTGAAAACACTGTGCTCATTTGCTTCCTGTTTTTCTCTCTCATTTAAGTTTCTGTGTGCTTTTAGTCCTCTCCTTTTTATTCTCAAAGCTGTTTTTATACTCATTGAGTTCTAATCATGGCAGTATTCCCCACAATGCATCGATTGAGTTTCAAACTAATTTTCCTCTTCTCTGACCTTCCTTTTACCCCTGCCTCTGCTGCGTAATCTGGCAATTTTCCAGGTAGCTACTGTCTATCACTCAGTCTCCAGAGACAGATACAAGAGGAGTGGCTCAAAATTGCCCCAGAAGTGATATTGAGGAATAAGGCAGTTAGTGATCAATTCAGGATGTCTCTCTCCTATATCAATTGCAGGAGGGACACAGTTTGGTGCAAAATTTCATCTATGGTAGATTTGGAAAGTATATTTATTGAGACCTCTTTCCTTGACATTTGGTCCTTCTTATGTTGTTTTATTCAATCCATAGATCTACATTTGGTCCTTCTTATGATGTTTTATTCAATCCATAGATCTACCTCAAAATATTGAGGATCTTATGTGTTATTCAAGGCCACACACGATTAGTAAATGATAGCTGTCAAAACCCAAAATCTTTTCATCAAACATTCTGCTTCTTACAGAAGATTATATAATTTTAAGATTTTTATAATTAATATATTGCTTTTCTAGGCCTCTATCATGCTCATTTTACTATTTTAGATGGTAATAATCTTATAAAAATATACAAGGTAAGTCTATCCTCAAGTAGAAGTTAATTGAAATTGCTGATTTTTTTCTGGAATTTAGAATTTCCCACAATAATAAAGTATATTTTCTCAAAATATTTTTGGGAAATTTCTAATACTAGAATTTAAATCATTTATCTAGTAATCAGATAAATTAAAGTACAATATAGTGGTTAGAAGTTTGGGGGTATTGTTAAATCACACAAACATGAATTTAAAAACTGTTCTTTCACTTGTGTTACCACAGGCAAATCACTTAATTACTACATGCTTCAGCTTATTACTCTGCAACTGCAGGCCAGACTAGCAGCAGTGAAAATAAATGAACAGAGATTTAAGGTCCTGTCCGAGCAATAAAATTTTCAGTTTGACTCCAAGCAAGTTGATTGCTTCCTAAAGCAAAACATCAAGACATTTTGGTGGATAAAACAGAATCTAGATTCTCCACAATATAATATTTGTGACATCCAGGATAAAATAAAAAAATATTTGACATATAAGGAACCATGAATATGCTACTCTAAGATAATAGAAAATTAATAGAAGCAAATCCCAAGATAATCCAAATGTTGGAATTAGTAGACAAAGGAGTTAAAGCAACTATTATTGCTGTGCTTTGTGATATAAAGGAAAATATGATCACAATAAAGGAGATCATAGAAAATCTCAGGAGAGAAATAGAAAAATTTAAAAAGAACTATATGGAAAATTTTAGCACTGAAAAATATGACACCTGAAATTAAAATTTTCACTAGATGAAGTAAAGAACAAAATGGAGATGACAGAGGAATGTATCAGTACATATTAAGATGGTTCAATAGAGATTATCTGATCTGGAGAAAAAAGAGAGAAAAAATTTAAAAAGTAATGGACAGAGGCTCAGAAACCCATGGGACAATATAAAACAAGTCTAACATATGTATAATTGAATTCCCAAATGGAGGGAGAAAGAGACAGATATAACATGAAAACATGATAGCCAAATAGTCCCTCAAATTTTTGAAAGTTGTGTATTTATGTTTCAAAAATCTTAGCAAACTCCAAACAGTATAAATATGAAGAAATCTATGCACATGCACATAACAGTCAAGCTTATCAAAACCAAACTTAAATAGGAAATCTTAAAATATATGTATATGAAATGTTTTAATGTGTAAATAAAATGTATTAGATACAGAGAAAAAGTCATTAAACATGCTGTTGACTTGTCACCAGGAAGCCACAAGACAGTAGGATAAAATGTGTGCAATACCTGCTCTCTGAAAACTATAATACATCTTATAACTTATAAATTAAAGAGACAAATATGTTCATGACATAGTAACATTGACAAAAATCTTTTCAAATTGATCCATGGATGAAATTCAGTTCCAAATAAAATACTGCACACATTTTTTGAAGAAATTAAAAGCTGATTATAAGATTTATGTACAAATGATAAGATCAGGAGTATCCAAAACAATATTGAAAAATAATAAAACTGGAGAATTTTTACTACCTATTTCAGTAGTCACTTTAAGGCTTTAGTAGCCATGACAGTTTGATGCTAATACAGTGATTGACAAATGAGATAAATCGAACAGAAAATTTAGTCCCCAGTACACCCATATTTTTAATGTCATTTGATTTTTGACAAAAATGGCAATGCAATCTAGAGATAAAGAAAAAAGTTTTTTCAACAAATTATGTTGGAATAACTCAACATGTATATGAAGAAAAATGAAATTCAGCTCCTTCCTTTCGCCATATGAAAAAATTAATTCAAGATGGATCATTGACCCAAACATAAAATCGAAAACCGTAAAGATTTTAGAGAAAAAGAAAGCACAGAAGAATATCCTCATGCCTTGAGAGTAGGCAAAGCTTTTATAAACATGTCATAGAAATAATTACATATGTGTAGTGTGTGTGTGTCAGACTTAATCAAAACTAAAACTTTGTCCATATTTAGAAAATAAGCAAGGTACGCACTCTAGGAGAAAAAATATCCTCCCTCTCATATATATATATATAAAAGAACTGGTATCTAGGATATAGAAGGAATCCTAAAACTCAATAATAAAATGACAAACAACTAAATTTTCAAAACTATGAGCAACTTATCTGACCAAACACTTTGGCAAAGAATATATAGCTATCAATTCACTCCACTCAGATGGCTGAAGAAGTAAAAGTTGATAATACTGGTATGTAGCTTGGCTTTTTATTTTCTTACAGAGGTCTTTTGAAGATGAGTTTTAATTGTGATGAAGTGTAATTTACCTCTTTTTTTGTCTTTATGTTCTTTGTATCATAATTTTTTTGTATATTGTTACTTTTAATTTGCTAATATTAAGGATTTTTGTGTTATTGTTTAAAAGGACTTGTTTTTTGTATTGATATCAGAGTACGCTGTTTGATTTACTTGGAAAAAATGTGTATTCTGCCACTGTTGAGTGGATTCTTTTATAAATGTCAATTATGTCAAATTGGTTGAAATATTATTCAAATATTCTATACACTTACTGATTTTCACACTATTAGCTATCAGTTAAAAAGAAAAGAATATGGAAATCTTCAGATATCACTGTTGATTTAACTGCTTCTCCATTTTGTTTCATATATGAAACTCTGTAATTTGATGCATACATATTAAAAACAGTATGACTTGATGTTATTAGTCATCTTATCGCTTGATATGGCTCTGTTTATCACTGGTAATATTGCTTTTTACGAAGTCTACTTTGTCTGATATTAATATAGCTAGCACAAATGTATTTGATTAATGTTTGCATGGTATGCTTTTTAATTATTTTACTCTTTAACTATCACTTTCTTTATATCGAAATGCTGTTTCTTTTAGATAGCCCGTAACTGGTCTTTTTTGTATTCACTCTGACATTTTTTTAAATTTTAATTGGATTATTTAGATCATTTCTACTTCATTAACTAGTAATATGTTGCATTTTGACCTATCATCTTGCTTTTTATCTTCTATCATTGCCATCTACTCTTTGTTCTTTTTTTACCCTCTTTCCTTCTTTTTTGGTAATAATTGAGAATATTTTATGACTTGATTTTATCTGTATTATCAGTTTAGTCTATGTTTCAATTTTTAGTGGTTGCTCTAGAGTTTACTGTATGCATTTATAAATTATTATGGTATGTTTCCAAATAATATTATTTGCATATTATCTGTACTATTTTGAATATAACATGAGATCTACAAATAGTATATTTCCCTTATTATATCCTGTGCTTTGACTTTATTGTTATATATTTGAACTTTAGGTTAGCAACTTTAAAATATATTGCTATTATATTTACTTTCAACAGTCACTTATCTTTTAAAGAAATTTAAAAAATAAGATAAATTTTTAAATTATATTTATATTTATTAAAATATTTAACATTTTCTATGCTATTTCTGTAGTTTCAACTCTTCATCCTATAACATTTCTTTTTGACATGAAGAAATGTCATTAACATTTCAGATTGTACTGGTCTATTAGAGACAAATTCTCTTGGTCTGTACATGCCTCAAAGAAGTTTATACATTCCTTCATTTTTGAAGTAGTGTTTACTGGATAGATAATTTTAGATTAACAGTTTTGATTTTCCTTTGAGTACTTTAAAAATGTCATTCCGTTGACTTCAGAATTTCATTATTTCTGACGAAGAATCTGCCATTTGTTTGTTTCCCTACATGACAGGTGTCTTTTTTCTCTTGACGCTTTTATCATTTTTTTCACTATCATTTTCTTTTCACCAGTTTGATTATGGTGTCCCTAGATGTATTTTGCTTCATGCTTATTTGCCTTGGGTTCAGTAATATCGCTGGGTCTTTGATTTTATAGGTTTTATCAAATCTGGAAAAAATTTTGACATTATTTCTTAAAATATTTCTTGCTGCCCCTACCCCTACTCTGTCCTCTCTTTCTGGGACTTCAACTACATATAATGTGGAACCTCTTGGTACTTTCCCACAGTTCCCTGAGATTCTGTATATGTTTATCTTACGTTTTTTTTTTTTTTTTTTCTCTGTGTGCTTCAACTTGGATAGTTTCTGTTCCTATATCTTTAAATTAATTGACCATTTCCTCTTGCAGGGTCTAATTTGTCGCTAGATCTATTCAGTGAGTGTTTTTATTTCAGGTATTATATTTTTAAACTTGAGAAGTTTCATTTGGTTCTTTATTATTATCTTCCTTTTCTCCCCTCCATATTTACATTTTTTAAAGTCTGAGTATATTTATAATAGCTATTTCAAAATCTTTGCTAGTAATTACATCATCTCTATAGCTACATGATGTGTTTCTATTGACTTCTTTTTTTTTTTAACTAGGTATGGGTCACATTTTCCTGCTTCTTTCGTTATTTACTTTAAAAATGACTGGATATTATAAATGCTACATCATTGAGTGCCTGGGTCTTTTATTCTTTAAATAGTTTTGAACCCTGTTTAGGCCCTTAGTTAAGCAACTTGAAGATATGTTGGGTCCTTCTGAGGATAATTTTTAAATTATATTAGAGCCCATTGAGAGTAGCCTTTTGCTAGGTAGTTTAAACATATTACTACGGTGTAACACTTCTTGGTCCCTAATGAACGCATTGGGTGTTTGACTGTGTTTTCTCCAAATGGCTTGTCAGAAATCAAGTCTCCAGCACAGTGTGAACTCTGGGAATTGTGCTGCTTAGGTTTTTCCTTTCCACGAACTCTTTACTATAAATTCCAGCTGATGCAGCCTACCTGAAATCATATCTCTGTCTTTTCAGTTCTCTGACATTTCTGTCTTCTGTTTCATGGTCTAAAAAGTATCTTTAGGCAGAAACTTGAAGTCATTTTATGACTCACCTTGTTTGATTTTTTTCTCTGGGGTCAGTCTTGCAAGTCTGATTTTGGAATCAAATTGTTCACACAGTGTGTATAGTTTTTCAGTTGTTTAAGGTAGATAGGTAAGTCTAGTGTAGTACCAGTCTCTCCAACCTGACCGGAAGAAGTTTCTATTTTATTTTAAGCCATAGTTTCAGTGTATTTTGTTTAGAGTAAGACTAAATTTAAAAGAATCAATATATTCATAGAAAAGTATTAAGTAAATAAGAATGTAGGTGTTACTCATAGAAAATAAAAATGGTAGGGTAGTATGAGTATAAATGATGTTTAGTGAACACTAATTTAGTTTATTGGTTTCATTAGTTCAACAAAGGATAAAGCAGTGAAAAACTAGGGCAACAGTATGTGTAAAATCTTGGAGGTGTAGGACAGTCAAAGCACTGCAGACATATCTCTGTCACAGGATGCATGAATGTTGATGAATTAAGCTCTAAAATGATTGAATTGCCTTGTACTCCATACTAAAGCATTTGGAGCTTCTTGATCTCTTGAGGAACTTTCCAAATAGAATAATGCATTTTTACAGTTTTAAGGTGCTGTATAGATCGCAATTTCATATACACATACATTCCATACACTTAGCTAAAACGAATCTTTTTTAGAGATTGGAACTATGAGTAAACCTGATGTAGATTATTAATATTAACATTAACTGTCAACAATTTCTGAAACATTCATTGGGATATTATTCTCTAACAAAAATTTTAAAACATCATTTTTCTACATAGAGACTATAGAATTTCAAGCTATAAGAATAACTGCCATTTCACAGTCCCATTACTTTATTTAAAAGAAAAATTATAACAGTTCAAGAAAATACATTTAAAAAATCCAAATTTTGTCAAATTCAGAGACAAAATTTCATGGTTTTTATCTTAGTGTATTACAATAGAACATAATTTACATCCATATTTACCTCTTGTTGAGGATTCCAATCAATTATACTCAGATTTAATATTACCTCCTGATTTATTTCTTTAGTTGTCAACCCAATCTGATGATTTATGTCAACGTGTAGGCACAAGTTACTCTATATCTGAGTCAGTGTGTCAGTCAGAGGTAAAATATGGGACAACTTGGAATAAACCAATGATGATTCCAGACACGGAATCCAAGAATCCAAGGGCAGGGCCCCGCTGACTGTTTTGTTCTCCAGGTCTTATTCACTAATAATCAGAGCCAGGAATTAGAGCTCAGGAGTGAGCATTAGCACCCATTACCCACCAAGAAACACCACCCACTATTCTAATGGCCTGGCTCCTGCCTTGGTTTGCTTTGATACATATTGTAATTGCTAGGTGATCTTGTGTCTCTTCCGCTCTTCCTTTCCACATTCAAGATTAGAACTGGTGACACACTGTCTATTCATTCTATTTCTCTGGTTGGGCTCGTGGTACCTACCAAACATAGTATGGAGCCAAGAGAAAGAATCTGCAGGAATATAAATACTACCTGCATAATATACTCCCTAAATATTGTAACTTAATATCTCAGTATCACTGAATGTTGGTAATGTCAACATTGTAAATTTTGAATATACTAATATATTTTGAATATACTAATTAAAACCAACTATTAAACCATGACCGCCATCTTGTGGAGAGATCAGCTACTACTGTAGCATATTGTGTTGTCTGTTCACCCAAAGTTTACCTCCCTAGCAATTTGTAGTTTTCTTCTCCAGATCATGGTACTGTCCTAATAATGTCCAACCGTCAATAAAGGTGTTTTCTTAGAGAGACAAATCTCAAACTACTGGGCTCCAGATAGAATTTCACAAAATGTTGGCTCCTGTATTCTGTCTTATCTCTTCAAATGATCTTATTCTGCTATTTTGAAAATGACACTTCAAAAAACTTGAGCCAAGTATTTTAAAAACCAAAATTTTAAAGTATTATGAGAAAAAAGCAGGAAAATACTTGTGTTACTTTGAAACATGCAAAAGCTGTAAAGGCGTAACATTAAGAGAATCGCAAATAGGTTTTTCTCATTGGTAGAAGCTAGCATAAGCACTATTAGAAAATAAAGAGGTAGGAGAAATTGTTTTCTAAGTATATAACTAAGAATGTTCTGGAATTAGTGCTGATATTGTATATCTCCGCACCAAATAACAATGTTGTTACTTGAATGTTACCTCATTTCTCTCTAGTCTGGAGGCAATCTGGTTCTCTTACCCAAGCCTCTGGGGACAGGCATTCTGTACTGTTCCAATTTAATTCTTCTCTCATGGTGCCTTCAAACTGTTATGGCCCATGAAAGATTATATTTAATGTATAGATTAAAGAGTATACCATTTCATTGCAAATTATAAATGCCAAACTCTGGTAAGATTAATCAAAGTTCTACGAATATTACCCAGGAGTTATTCTGAAAAGATAATACAAAAATAGTTCTATTAATGCTTTATAAGAAGCTGCAATCTTCTACTAATCTTTGTCTACAATCAACCTGGTAACCAAACACATAATTATATATAAAGGGATATCTCATGACTAACAGCCAAAACAAATGAAGCCTCTTTACATGTACGAAGATCGCTATTATCATTTTATACTTGAAGCACATTTCTCAGATACATTTAAAGTCCTGTATTGATCCTCAAGATGTCCCCAGGTGAGAATATAAACGTGCACACTCATTTTCTTGGGTACATTTTTCTCCCTGTTTTGTTCCTCCATACATAAAATACGGGAATGTTTGTAACTACCTAAGCTTTAGAAAGGTTGGGAAAATGAACAATGAAACATGGCTTAGTACAGAAAGAAACAAATGGGACATGATTTTTATTATTTTATATCCTGCTTCATCAAGAATGAGGTCTTGTGAAGTTCATGAGCATTATACTGCAAGTGTTCTGGGAATTTGGGCACGCAGCAGTTTAAACAAAGAACAGAAAATGCAAAATTGAGAACCCAGAAATTAAGTTAGAAAACATTCGATGTAATTAATATGTTCTTCTAAAAATATTGTAAAGATTTTTACAATGATCATATTTGATATTACAAATATTGTCCAATGTGATTATTCTGTTGACACAGTCATGAAATACTCTATCTTCCTGAGTGGAATTCAAGTTCATTTTATATTTTTTATTTTTTTTCTCCAAGGTAATTTTTAATGGTTAGAGACTACAGTGTATACATCTTCATGTCATATATATATATATATATATATATATATATATATATATATATATATATATATATATATATATATATATCTTTGGTCAATGAATACCATATAGTAAAGATTATTCATCAAAAATGAAGAAAGGTTGAAGGGACAGGATCTGTGAATTCTCAAGTCATTTTCTTCTTTTGTAAAGAGACTTCCATGGAAAAATGGTGATTCAAAAATAGGTTGTATTTACATATTAAGCGTTTCATACCCTACAACTGGCATATATATTTGACTTTTTTATTTTGGAAAATTTCAAACTCTTAGAAAAGTAAGCAGAATAGTACAATGCACTCCCATCTACTTTTTACCCAACCTTAATAGTTATAGTTCATGGAAAATCTGGTTTATTTGATTCTCCTAACTTTTTCTACTCCCGGACATTATAGTATTTCATCAGTAGATATTTCATTGCGTACCTCTAAAAAGATAACTTTTAAAAAACATAAACACAATATTGCTTTCACACTTTTTAAAAAAGCATTAAAAATGATTCTCTAATAAAGTAATCAGTGCTCAAATTTAATAATTATTTTATAAATATATTTTATATACATCCCTTCATACATATACAATGTTCAATTTATCCCTTTAAATCAGAATCCAATTATAGTCCACACATTAAAGAGATATAGTCTTCTCTCTTTAATCTATAGGTCTCTTTTCATCTTCCTCTTTCTCTCTCTCTCTCTCCATACCCCTCCGCAACGTGTCTGCTGAAGACACTGAATCTTTTGTTTTGTGATTTCTGTCTGGATTGGCTGAGTTTATCTCCGTAGTGCTTCTTTAACATGCTCCTCTGGCCTCAGCATTCTCTAAAAGTTGGTAATTAGGTCTAATACTTCTTTCCGACATTTGATATTGGAGTTTATTTTGAGAAATTTACTTTTGACTAATTCATTTAATTCACTTGTAGTGGATATCTTTATCTGTCATGTCTTAGATTATTTTATATAAACAAAAATGACATAGTAATTTTGCCTGTGGAGCACTGAATTTCATTGGAACATTTAGAAACATATATTGCAAATACTAATTCTTTATGCTATTAATTCCCCCAGATTATTTCAGTCTTTGCCCTATGCTTATTTTTTAATCCTTACATTAATTCAAGTATTTATAATATTATATCTTAGAAGAAATAGTAATAGAAATGATGAGATAATCGACAGTACATTATCAAAAACCACATTGATGTCGAGAAAAATACATTGATCTCAGAAAAGAACCTCCTGAACAGGTTTTCCTCTACCTAAAAGGAAACTATTTTGAAAGAACTGAATTCTTTCAGGGTTGGGAAGAATTATAAGCTTTGAATCAGGGACTTGGATAATTACGGATGCGGTGTTGGGCGCCATTCATCCTTTGGGAAGATCTTTCTCCTTTTTATTGCAACTACACCTCCTCTTCACCCCAGACCTGATGCCCAGGCTCCTTTTTCTCTCCTCCCACCCTTTATTACTCCACTATAATTTTCGTTTGTGTAATAGCTCATATTTCAGGTCTTCTGCCATTGACTTCCTCATAAAAAACTATGCCTTTATTCTTTTATTTCTCCTTCTACTCATATAAGAACATATTTAATGATAATCTCCTAAAGTCATGTTCTTAACACACACAAAGAAGTGTCTGAGAGGGACTTTCAGACTCTGGAAACACCAAAGGATAACTTCTGCCTTTTTAAAAAAGTCAGACTATTTAGCAATGTCATAAGGCCATATAAACTGTCAGCATTGTTCAAGTACTCTAGAATTCCATTCAAGCTTATAGATCTGATATTCAGAATTAAAATCCTACTTTCACCCAGTCACTTGATCTGAAGTAGGTAAGAGGAAACTTCAGCTATTATACCAAGCTTCCTTGGCTATTACACGGGTGTCAGATGAAGCTGATAATTAAGGGCTGATAACTACTTTCAAATTTTCAAATGTGATGTATATACTGAGCTCATAGTTATGCCATTTTTATATGCTGAACAAAACACAAATGTCTCTAAACAAAGAAATGTTTTAGACCAAGTGACAATTCCCTTTGGCCTGACTACCTGTCTTTTCCAATGTCTGTGATAAAGACCAGAGTATTTAGAAAAGCACATTTATGGGATGAGTCTTTCAAAATTAATTTTAGGTAAGGCACAACAAACATAAACTACAATAGCATTGCTGGAAAGGAAATTTATAACCATCACACTATGTAGCAGAAGTTTTGCGAAGAAAGTAACTTAAGCGGAACCAGGGTATCCAAAGCACAGAGAGAACAGTTAGTAAATACCCCATGGGTTTTTAAAGAATGTGTCTGTTTAGCATGCAAAAACTTAAGAAAAAACACAGTTGTTCTGCACACCGACATTATGCCTAAAATGCAGAAGAGGTAGAAGAGATGGAATGAAGTCTGATACTCTGGGTACAAACTGAGATCACAATGGCTGGACTGACTGTTAAAGATAAGCTTTTGGTACTTATAGGAGATAATGGTAAGATTCAGACTCATCTGAGACCATTGAAATATCATTATAAAACCTTCTGACATTACTAGAAATTTGGACTTAAAAACATTTTACGGAACATAAATCAAATACAGAACTGGACGCATGTTAATGATAAAATGACTTTTCAGCATAAACTTATTAAACAACAAACATTGTGAATCTGTGGTTATTTGGTATAAAGAGGGAACTATTTACTTTTAGTAGACAAGATGCAGACTGTATTAATGCAAAGAAATATACATTGTGGAGAAAGGGAGAGGACGGAACAGCACAAAAGAGTTAAATGCTTGGAGAAATAAATAGAACAAAAATTTTTTAAAGCTACACTCAGGTGAGAATCCAATTATGATACCATTGTTATGAATGCATTTTCCTTTTTTTAACGAAAATAATTTAAAGTAGCACCTCTTATGTTGAGGCTGATCATGTAGCATTAAGCTAAGCAACCTATGGGTGACAATAAATTGAAACTGAACATGGCTATGTTCTTGAAGCCTAATGAGATCTTTTGCCTAAATAAAAAGTAGAATGTAAAAATTGATTATTCTACAATAATCATTAAAATAATACTTTCAATTATCCACACTTCCTGCCTATTCAAGGAACTAATTAATTTCAAGAATTTGGCATTGAGCCACAACCGAATAAAATATAAAGTTCAGTTTGCTATGTATTAGTACAATTGATTAGAATGTAATAAAAGCCAATATACATTTAAAATCAATTGTATTGTCTTTCTCCAGACTTGCCAATCAATAACAAAGAAATAAACAGTCATTATTTATTCTTCTACTTCTGATTGCATTGACACCTGGATAGTTTTAAAGGTACACAGTCTTGGCGATTTCACATAAGATAAAAAATAACTTGTTACCAAAAAGAGAATTTTCTCCAAAATATTCTAAGTTCATATCCATATTCAAACCATTGTACATTTTTGTCTTTTTCAATGACTATAATTCTCAGATAAAACACTTTTCTCTTTCTATATTCATTTATATATTGCTAAATCTTCAAAATATAAACTTACAGTTTAGGATATTCTTTTAAATTTCTATATTCCATAATTCATGGCAGATTTTCCTACAAGTAAGTAAATGTAGAAATAGGCACTTTAGCAACAAAATCCTCCAAGGCAGCCCTTCCACTCTGTGTATTATATCACAAGCCTATGGGGAGTTCCACAGTGGAAAACCCAATTTATCTGTCATTACTGTTGTCTTAGGGAACCAGCATCTTTTGCAAATTTAAGACCCAACTGATCTCTCACATTTCCCCAAAGAAATGATTGAATTTTATGTAAATATATGTCCAATGACATTTAAGCTTACTCTATGTGTCATAAAAATAGAAACTAGAGTCAAAAACAGATACTACTATTTAAAAGTTATCTATGTCCAAATGAACTATAGATAGATTTTTTTTAAAGAAATAACAATTATAACAAAGTTCTAACAAAAAAGACACAGTCTTATTATTTAAATATTAACATTTAGACTAAGAACATACAAGGACATGTCAGAGACTGGAACAGCTCACCTTAAAGGTCATCCTATTGCCAGATCTTGAATTACAACTGAATTTCGCTTCTGACCTCAGAAATGAAGATAAATGGAGGACCTTCTGCACAGCATTAACTTATATTTTTAAAGAAATCCTTGTTATTATTTTTAAACATTGCTCTACACAGAACACTGGCCCTTAGCATGCAGCTTAAATTAGCTAGTACATGATAATCATTCTCTCTCTTTCTTCATTAAGATTAGAACAAAGTACTCTGAAAGATTTAAATGAACTACAACTTTATTAATGTGTATTTATTTGCATATTGCATGTATGAACGAAAATTTGGAATTAAAAAATCAAATGAGAATTTGAATTGAATGCTTGGTTCACTATTACTTTGTTTTCAGCTTTCCCAAAATCTCCCATTTACAGAAAACATCATTTTCTTTTTATAGAATACAATCTGATTTCTACCATTCCTTCTTTCTAAAAAAATTGCTCTCTCAAACATTAATAATGACATTTTAATTACCAAACCTAGTGGCCTTTTCCCCTGTTATTTTCATTGATTATTTGCTGCATTTAAGACACTTGCCTGCCATTCTTTCTTTTCTATTCTTTTCTTTTGTAACATCTTTATTGGAGTATAATTGCTTTACAATGGTGTTTGTTGTGCCATTCTTTCTTAAAACAGTATTTTTTCTTTTCTTTTAAAACTTTTTTTTTTTTTTTTTTTTTTGCCTTTGCTTTAGCCTACTCACTGATGGCTTGGAAATTTGAAGTCCGACTGACCAGCAGTCATATCTACACACTTGCTCTGTGACCTTGAAAAGTTACTTAACTTCTCTAATATTAAATCCTCCACTATCCAATGGACAGTAAAATAATGGGACATTACTAAATCTTAAAAGGATAATATCAATAAAGTGGTTAGATCTATACCAGGTCCCTGGCAAAAGGACAACAAATATTAGTCATCATCATTATCATTATTCACCAACACTATTCTATTCTGGTTCTTCTATCTCTGTCCTGGTTCCTTTTCTGTTTCCATATCCTAATTTATAAACACATCCATTTTTGATCATTGCCTTGATATTTTTTTCACTTCAGTCTCACAGAAATATCATCCATATCAAAGAATTAAATTAAATCATTAAAAATCTGCAGATATTATTTTAACTCCTCTTCAACAGCACTAAGACTGAGCCCTACCTGCTAGATTAACATAGTTCCACCCGATCGCTGTTCAGTTCCTGGTACTGCAGACCACCAGTATCATTAAGGTACACCCATTTCCCTCATCAATCTTTTTCTTCAAAATTGCACAAAGGCTTCTTTTTTATAATATAAATCCAATTTATCTGGCTTAAACAGAGGAATAAATCACAACACATTTCTGGATAAAGGAAGCAGAGTTGTGTAGAAAGGAATGCAAAACTTAGAAATATCAATCATGGGAGCAGATTGTCCCCAACAGGAAGGAGAAATCATATTAAAGTCTCAGGTACATAGAACTGAACTAAAATACCTCTGCCAAGGAGAGATCTGAGAGAAACTGCACAGGGACGTACAAGGCCGAACATGACTGTGCATCAGGAAAAAGTGACCTGCTAGAGAAGGGAGCTACAGAGTGTGATATCAGATTGTGTATCTTGAGCTCAAGTAGCTTAAATGCTTCTGTCGGTTGCAAAAAAAAAAATGATACAGGGGTGGCAGTAAAGAGTACAATAAACTCATGAGTTTTGCTGATGCCTTTGCCACTTGAAAGGTTTTCCTACTGCGAGGATGGTTATGGGTGGGAAGCCTGGACACACCTACATAAATAAGTTGTCAGATGTGGGTCTGCAGCCCTAATTCTCTCCTGGACTCAACAGCTGATTTTCCAAGTGGATATCATCTTCTGAATGTTTTGCCAGCACTGTAAACTCAAAATATCCCTGGACTCACTGTTTTCTTGTTTACTGACTCCAGAAATTTGAGAGTCCTCTTTAACCTTCTTCTTGCACGTTGAGTCACTGGCAACCAAATCTTGCCATTCTAGCTGCCCCATGTCTCCTTCTTCCTAATTCTACTGCTACAGTCCTTGCTCTGGTGCTTGATTTCTTTTGCCAGAGCTCTTATGGTAGCTTCTGGATATTTCTTTTCCCTCTGATCTTTCAGTCTTGAATCCAACCTCTTCATGGCCTCCAGGTGTTCAGAAACAGAACTCCAGTCAGGCCATTCCCTCAGCAAAGATCCCTCCACGGGCACTGCTCTAGCGAACATCTCTGCCTGGTATGCAAGCTTTCTATGTTATAGCCTCAAACTATTTTCTGATCTTATTGACTTGGTCATTTATTTCATACATTCAATAAACAGGTATTGAGGGCCTATTACACGTGTGCAGGTTATAGTAGTGAAATACATATAATACAATACTCTTACTTTTATTCCACTTACATTATAAACAAGGGAGGACGATAATAAAAAATTAGAAAAAATAAACAAATAAAACAGGGTGACATGGTGGAGGATAAATGAGAAGTTTCATTTTAGCTACGTAAGCAGGGAGAGCCTCTCTCTGGAGCAGACATTTGCCCTAAGATCTGAATGACAACAAGAAGTCACCTATGGGAAGGTCTGAGGTCAGAGTCTTCCTGACAGAAAATAGACAAACTGCAAAGTTAACCACCTCAACACAGTTTATACACTCAAGGCAAAACTTGGCTTCTGGCTGACTCATGACCTTTACTTTGTTTACATCCTAATTTTCCATATTGCTGCATTGTTCATGATTGTTCCTCTACTCTAATTCTCTTTGTTGAAGTAAAACCCATCCTTCAAATCCTGATACAGATGCAACCCTGAAGTTTCATCTTTTCATCAAAATAATATGATTTCTTTCTGTCCTTTAGAACTTGTCTCTTGGGGGCTTCAATTTATGTACTCATTTATGTACTTAGCTCATGCCCTCTAACAAACTGCAGATTTATTGAGGACAAGATTTATAATACTACATTATTTTTATGTTCTCTACAAATCTAGTGTAGTGTAATGCCTTCAACGCAGAAGTTGTTCAAAAATGTTTATAGAATTTGAGAAAACATATTTTATTTAAGCCTCAGAATACAGTTTACTGAAGTTTAGTCTGCATTGATCATAACAGCTCCCAATTGACTTCTAGAAAAAGACCACACTGTTTCACAGGTATACAAAGCTCTTGTGATCGGCATCTAGCTTGCCCTTTGCAGCTTCTCTTATTTACATAGGGCTTTTCTTTTTCTATTATCCAGCAATATTGAACTATTTTCACTTCTGGTCATGGGATATGCCCATGCCCTTGGGTCTGCTTGGACTCACTCTCCACTCCCAGTTCCCACCTCTACCCTCTCCAATGTCACCCCACCTGCAAAGCAATCTAGTACTTTCTATGTCAGCTTAAGTATCATACCCTCCAAGAAGCATTTCTTTATTGCTCTCTCCGTGCAAGTGTGAACTAGGGGCCCATCACTTGTGTTTATTTCTATCACAGCATTGAAGCATAATGATCTACTTATTTATTTCTCCAACTGCACTAAAAGTTCCTTAAGGTAAGAAATGGACTAAATTGTCACTTTTATATTTTTACTAAGAGCACAGTATGCGCTGTCTAGTCAGTGTTCAATAATATCCTTGAATAAATGAATGAACTGATTAATCATAAATTCCACAAGAGCACTTTTCATTCACTGTTGCATCCCCAGTGCCTGAAACAGTGCTCAGGCATTTGGTTAGTGATCCATGAATATTTGTCAAGTAGATGAATAAAATGTTACAATGATCAATATCTATATTCTTCTATTTTTTTCAAGGTTGTGCCAGGTACTAGGGGGATATACTGAAATGAGTAGCAGGAAGTGTTTTCTCTCCAGGAACTTCGGATCTTGTTGGAAATAAAATACTTTAACATATTTTACAAACGGCAAACTAACAGCGTAAGTTGCCTATAGAGAACATATAACATTTACTGACTTAACACAAGATACTGGAAACAACATTGTTCATGCATTGAAGCAAAACTGGATTTAGTTATTGTATAATTATGGGCAAATTCCTTGACATTGCTCATCTATAGAGTCAGCCAGTGTAACTGAGGACCATAAGACATTTTGGGTTTTGGGGGAAGATGTGCTGAGAAATGTTCTTAGATACTTTGATATCTATTGTGTAGTCTCAAGTGGCCATAATAAAGTATCAAACATTTTCTTCAGAATTCAAATACTTATTTTAGTGCCATTTATTCCTGATGCTGTCTATATAAAGTCTAATGCTAATTCAAGATATAGTCCCTGCTCTGCAGTCAGCATGTTTGTTCTGGGTAATAATTGGAACGTTCTCTATTTCTTACTTGGCATTTACCAGTAAAACTTCCTTCATAAATTATATAAAGCTGCTACATTCATACAGTTCCTTACAAAAATATGAATTACTGTTTAGACTTAATGCTTAAACAATGCTTACAGGGACTCCCTAAGTGAAAAATGACATATATGGATAAAAAGTTGAACAACATATATAGATAAAAACACAATTGTTGAAAAATAGCTTCAAAGTATTGAATTGAGCCTAATGTCTTTCAAAGAGAGGGGTGGATTTATGTGTTCCTTGCCATTTGAAAATTGTCCTGAATGACAATATATGTTATTCGTAGCTCTTTATTTTTCACCTCGTTTTAATTTATCACCATATACTAATTTGAAAATGGAAACATGGGGTATTGATGTTCTGATTTCAGCATGTATGTTACTATGGTATGTTTTAAGTAAAAGACAAATTTAGTTATGTAAACTATCTGCGGAAAACCCCTCTGGATATATTGTGATGGCAAAAGTAAATCCCATTCTCAGAACATGGTCAGGGTACTCATCAAATGTGAATAATGAACTGGCATTGAGATGAATTACATAAATGTTGATTGGCAAAACAATCGTCAGAGTATTTTAAATGACTTCTCTTTTGTAAATCTGTTTAAAAATTAACATATATGTTCAATAGGAAAAGGAAATTATGAGTAAATATCTGTACTTCATATATTGGTAGGTACTAATGCATGAGTAGGGAAAATGGAAAGCTTTGTGCAATCAAGACAAGTAAGCAATGTGGCACGTTTCGTGGAATGAGCTCTGGGCCATGGGTCCTAGGGATGGGCAGCAAGAGGTCTGATTTAGCAGGATCATCAAGGAACAGTCTCTTGCTCTGGGTAATATATATTATTTTTAACATCTTTATTGGAGTATAATTGCTTTACAATGTTGTGTTAGTTTCTGCTCTGTAACAAAGTGAAACAGCTACACATATACATACATCCCCATATCCCCTCCTTCTTGCGTCTCCCTCCCACCCTCCCTATCCCACCCCTCTAGGTGGTCACAAAGCACTGAGCTGATCTCCCTGTGCTATGTGGCTGCTTCCCACTAGCTATCGATTTTACATTTGGTAGTGTATATATGTCCATGCCACTCTTTCACTTCGTCCCAGCTTACCCTTCCCTCTCCCCGAGTCCTCAAGTCCATTCTCTACGTCTGCGTCTTTATTCCTGTCCTGCCCCTAGGTTCTTCAGAACCAATTTTTTCTTTTTTTCAGATTCCATATATATGTGTGAGCATACGATATTTGTTTTTCTCTTCCTGACTTACTTCACTCTGTATGACAGACTCTAGGTCCATCCACCTCACTACAAATAACTCAGTTTCGTTTCTTTTTATGGCTGAGTAATATTCCATTGTATATACGGACCATATCTTCTTTATCCATTCATCTGTTGATGGACACTTAGGCTGCTTCCATGTCCTGGCTATTGTAAACAGAGTTGCAATGAACATTGTGGTACATGACTCTTTTTGAATTACGATTTTCTCAGGGTATATGCCCAGGAGTGGGATTGCTGGGTCGTATGCTAGTTCTATTTTTAGTTTTTTAAGGAACCTCCATACTGTCCTCCATAGTGGCTGTATCAATTTACATTCCCACCAACAGTGCAAGAGGGTTCCCTTTTCTCCACACCCTCTCCAGCATTTATTGTTTGTAGATTTTTTGATGATGGCCATTGTGACTGGTGTGAGGTGATACCTCATTGTAGTTTTGATTTGCATTTCTCTAATGATTAGTGATGTTGAGAATTCTTTCATGTGTTTGTCGGCGAACTGTATATCTTGTTTGGAGAAATGTCTACTTAGGTCTTCTGCCCATTTTTGGATTGGGTTGTTTGTTTTATTAATATTGAGTTGCATGAGCTGCTTGTAAATTTTGGAGGTTAATCCTTTGTCCGTTGCTTCATTTGCAAATATTTTCTCCCACTCTGAGGGTTGTCTTTTCGTTTTGTTTATGGTTTCCGTTTTTGTGCAAAAGCTTTTAAGGTTCATTAGGTCCCATTTGTTTATTGTTGTTTTTATTTCCATTTCTCTAGGAGGTGGGTCAAAAAGGATCTTGCTGTGATTTATGTCATAGAGTGTTCTGCCTATGTTCTCCCCTAAGAGTTTTATACTGTCTGGCCTTACATTTAGATCTCTAATCCATTTTGAGTTTATTTTTGTGTATGGTGTTAGGGAGTGTTCTAATTTCATTCTTTTACATGTAGCTATCCAGTTCTCCCAGCACCACTTATTGAAGAGACTATCTTTTCTCCATTGTATATTCTTGCCTCCTTTGTCATAGATTAGTTGACCATAGGTGCATGGGTTTATCTCTGGGTTTTCTATCTTGTTCCATTGATCTATATTTCTGTTTTTGTGCCAGTACCATATTGTATTGATCACTGTAGCTTTGTAGTAGAGTCTGAAGTCAGGGAGTCTGATTCCTCCAGCTCCGTTTTTCTCCCTCAAGATCGCTTTGGCTATTCGGGGTCTTTTGTGTCTCCTTACAAATTTTAAGATTTTTTGTTCTAGTTCTGTAAAAAATGCCATTGGTAATTTGATAGGGATTGCATTGAATCTGTAGATTGCTTTGGGTATTATAGTCATTTTCACAATATTGATTCTTCCAATCCAAAAACATGGTATATCTCTCCATCTGTAGGTATCATCTTTAATTTTTTTCATCAGTGTCTTATAGTTTTCTGCATACAGGTCTTTTGTCTCCCTAGGTAGGTTTATTCCTAGGTATTTTATTCTTTTTGTTGTAATGGTAAATGGGAGTGTTTCCTTAATTTCTCTTTCAGATTTTTCATCATTAATGTATAGGAATGCAAGAGATTTCTGTGCATTAATTTTGTATACTGCAACTTTACCAAATTCATTGATTAGCTCTAGTAGTTTTCTGGTGGCCTCTTTAGGATTCTCTATGTATAGTATCATGTCATCTGCAAACAGTGACGGTTTTACTTCCTCTTTTCCAGTTTGTATTCCTTTTATTTCTTTTTTCTTCTCTGATTGCTGTGGCTAGGACTTCCAAAACTATGTTGAGTAATAGTGGTGACAGCGGACATCCTTGTCTTGTTCCTGATCTTAGAGGAAATGCTTTCAGTTTTTCACCATTTGCTGTGCATTTGTGGTATATGGCCTTTATTATGTTGAGGTAGGTTCCCTCTATGCCCACTTTCTGGAGAGTTTTTTATCATAAATGGGTGTTGCATTTTGTCAAACGCTTTTTCTGCATCTATTGAGATGATTATATGGTTTTTCTTCTTCAATTTCTTAATATGGTGTATCACACTGATTTGCATATATTGAAGAATCCTTGCATCCCTGGGATAAATTGCACTTGATCATGGTGTAAGATCCTTTTAATATGTTGTTAGGTTCTGTTTGCTAGTATATTGCTGAGAATTTTTGCACCTATATTCATCAGTGATATTGGTCTGTTATTTTCTTTTTTTGTAGTATCTTTGTCTGGTTTTGGTATCAGGTTGATGGTGGCCTCACAGAATGAGTTTGGGAGTGTTCCTTCCTCTGCAATTTTTTGGAAGAGTTTGAGAAGGATGGGTGTTAGTTCTTCTCTAAATGTTTGATAGAACTCACCTGTGAAGCCATCTGGCCCTGGACTTCTGTTTGTTGAAAGATTTTTAATCACAGTTTCAATTTCATTACTTGTGATTGGTCTGTTCACATTTTCTGTTTCTTCCTGGTTCAGTCTTGGAAGGTTATACCTTTCTAAGAATTTGTCCATTTCTTCCAGGTTGTCTGTTTCATTGGCTTAGAGTTGCTTGTACTAGTCTCTTAGGATGCTTTGTACTTCTGCGGTGTCTGTTGTAACTTCTCCTTTTTCATTTCTAATTTTATTGATTTGAGTCCTCTCCATCTTTTTCCTGATGAGTCTGGCTAATGGTTTATCAATTTTGTTTATCTTCTCAAAGAACCAGCTTTTAGTTTTATTGATCTTTGTTACTGTTTTCTTTGTTTCTATTTCATTTATTTCTGCTCTGATCTTTATGATTTCTTTCCTTCTACCAACTTTGGGTTTTGTTTGTTCTTCTTTCTCTATTTCCTTTAGGTGTAAGGTTAGATTTTTTATTTGAGATGTTTGTTGTTTCTTGAGGTAGGATTGTATTGCTATAAACTTCCTTCTAAGAACTGCTTTTGCTGCATCCCATAGGTTTTGGATCATCATGTTTTCATTGTCATTTGTCTCCACGTATTTTTTTGATTTCCTCTTTGATTTCTTCAGTAATCTCTTGGTTATTTAGTAATGTATTGTTTAGCCTCCATGTGTTTGTGGTTTTCACATTTTTTTCCCTGTAATTGATTTCTAATCTCATAGCATTGTGGTCAGAAAAGATGCTTGATATGATTTCAATTTTCTTAAGTTTACTGAGGCTTGATTTGTGACCCAAGATGTGATCTATCCTGGAGAATGTTCCGTGCGCATTTGAGAAGTGTGATCTGCTGTTTTTGGATGGAATGTTCTATAAAAATCAATTAAATCTGCCTGGTCTATTGTGTCATTTAAAGCTTTTGTTTCCTTATTAATTTTCTGTCTGGATGATCTGTCCATTGGTGTAAGTGAGGTGTTAAAGTCCCCCACTATTACTGTGTTGCTGTTGATTTCCTCTTTTACAGCTGTCAGCAGTTGCCTTATGTATTGAGGTGCTCCTACGTTGGGTGCATATATACATTTATAATTGTTACATCTTCTTCTTGGATTGATCCCTTGATCATTATGTAGTGTCCTTCCTTGTCTCTTGTAACATTATTATTGTAAAGTCTATTTTATCTGATATGAGTATTGCTACTCCAGCTTTCTTTTCATTTCCATTTGCATGGAATATCTTTTTCCATCCCCTCACTTTCAGTCTGTATGTGTCCCTAGGTCTGAAGTGGGTCTCTTGTAGACAGCATATATATGGGTCTTGTTTTTGTATCCATTCAGCCAGTCTATGTCTTTTGGTTGGAGCATTTAATCATTCATGTTTAAAGTAATTATCGATATGTATGTTCCTATTACCATATTCTTAACTGTTGTGGGTTTGTTTTTGTAGGTCCTTTTCTTCTCTTGTGTTTCCCACTTAGAGAAGTTCCTTTAGCATTTGTTGTAGAGCTGGTTTGGTGGTGCTGAATTCTCTTAGCTTTTGCTTGTCTGTAAAGCTTTTGATTTCTCCATTGAATCTGAATGAGATCCTTGCCGGGTAGAGTAATCTTCGTTGCAGGTTCTTCCCTTTCATCACTTTAAATATGTCATGCCACTCCCTTCTGGCTTGTAGAGTTTTTGCTGAGAAATCAGCTGTTAACCTTATGGGAGTTCCCTTGTATGTTATTTGTCGTTTTTCCCTTGCTGCTTTCAATAATTTTTCTTTGTCTTTAATTTCTGCCAATTTGATTACTATGTGTCTCAGCATGTTTCTCCTTGGGTTTATCCTGCATGGGACTCTCAGTGCTTCCTGGACTTGGGTGGCTATTTCCTTTCCCATGTTAGGGAAGTTTACAACTATTATCTCTTCAAATATTTTCTTGGGTCCTTTCTCTCTCTCTTCTCCTTCTGGGACCCCTATAATGCAAATGTTGTTGCATTTAATGTTGTCCCAGAGGTCTCTTAGGCTGTCTTCATTTCTTTTCATTCTTTTTTCTTTATTCTGTTCTGCAGCAGTGAATTTGACCATTCTGTCTTCCAGGTCACTTATCTGTTCTCCTGTCTCAGTTATTCTGCTATTGATTCCTTCTAGTGTATTTTTCATTTCAGTTATTGTATTGTTCATCTCTGTTTGTTTGTTCTTTAATTCTTCTAGGTCTTTCTTAAACATTTCTTGCATCTTCTCAATCTTTGCCTGCATTCTTTTTCCGAGGTCCTGGATCATCTTCACTATCATTATTCTGAATTCTTTTTCTGGAAGGTTGCCTATCTCCACTTCATTTAGTTGTTTTTCTGGGGTTTTATCTTGTTCCTTCATCTGCTACATAGCCCTCTGCCTTTTCATCTTGTCTATCTTTCTGTGAATGTGGTTTTTGTTCCACAGGCTGCAGGACTGTAGTTCTTCTTGCTTCTGCTGTCTGGCCTCTGGTGGATGAGGCTATCTAAGAGGCTTGTGGAAGTTTCCTGATGGGAGGGACTGGTGTTGGGTAGAGCTGGCTGTTGCTCTGGTGGGCAGAGCTCAGTAAAACTTTAATCCGCTTGTCTGCTGATGGGTGAGGCTGGGTTCCCTCTCTGTTGGTTGTTTGGCCTGAGGTGACCCAACACTGGAGCCTACCTGGGCTCTTTGGTGGGGCTAATGACAGACTCTGGGAGGGCTCACGCCAAGGAGTACCTCCCAGAACTTCTGCTGCCAGTGTCCTTGTCCTCAAGGTGAGACACAGCCATCCCCCGCCTCTGCAGGAGACCCTCCAACATTAGCAGGTAGGTCTGGTTCAGTCTCCTATGGGGTCACTGCTCCTTCCCCTGGTTCCTGATGCGCTCACTAGTTTGTGTGTGCCCTCCAAGAGTGGAGTCTCTTTTCCCCCAGTCCTGCTGAAGTCCTGCAATCAAATCCCGCTAGCCTTCAATGTCTGATTCTCTAGGAATTCCTCCTCCTGTTGCCGGACCCCCAGGTTGGGAAGCCTGATGTGGGGCTCAGAACCTTCACTCCAGTGGGTGGACTTCTGTGGTATAAGTGTTCTCCAGTTTGTGAGTCACCCACCCAGTGGTTATGGGATTTGATTTTATTGTGATTGTGCCCCTCCTACCCTCTCACTGGGGCTTCTCCTTTGTCCTTGGATGTGGGGTATCTTTTTTGGTGAGTTCCAGTGTCTTCTTGTTCATGATTGTTCAGCAGTTAGTTGTGATTCCAGTGCTCTCGCAAGAGGGAGTGAGAGCACGTCCTTGTACTCCGCCATCTTGAACCAAATCCCCTCCTTTAATCCATTTTGAGTTTATTTTTGTGTATGGTGTTAGGGAGTGTTCTAATTTCATTCTTTTACATATAGCTGTCCAGTTTTCCCAGCACCACTTATTGAAGAGGCTGTCTTTTCTCCATTGTATATTCTTTCCTCCTTTATAAAAAACAAGGTGACCATATGTGCATGGGTTTATCTCTGGGCTTTCTATCCTGTTCCATTGACCTATATTTCTGTTTTTGTGCCAGTACCATACTGTCTTGATTACTGTAGCTTTGTAGTATAGTCTGAAGGGTAATATTTTAATACTCCTCAACTGAGGCAGGTTTGTTTTTTTTGTTGTTGTTTTGTTTATTTGTTTTAGTTGTGGAATGTTACTGTTTATTTACTTATTTATTTACTGGCCGGGCCATGTGGCATGTGGGATCCTAGTTCCTCAACCAGAGATCAAACTCCGAACCCCTGCATCGGAAGCATGGAGTCTTAACCACTGGACCACCAGGGAAGTCCCTGTTTGTTTTGTTTTTGTTTTTTTATTTTTGTTTTTTTTGTTTTTTGGTCTTTGCAATCCCTGTTTCTTCTTCTGTCAGTTCCAAGTATGTCCTATGGACTTTCATGTGTGGTGCAGCCAGCATAATTTTTTTTTCTGGCAACGGTCATATGGTCCACACCATTCCTTGTATCCTTGATAAAATTGTCTATTGAATTATCTTTCCTCACGACAATGTCTGTCACATGAATTTAACACACACTTGGGGACTCTTGACTACTCTCTTATCTACACAAGCAAATTGTACAACTGTCTTCTAAGACAGGAACCATCTTACTAATCTCATTAGATGCAGAGAATATGTCTCAGAAGGATAATCAACAACTAAAATATTCCCAATTTTGTCAAAATCTGTTAAAATATAGACGCCACAAACTGTAGGAATAAGCTTGGCACAAAAGAACTAACCTCTAAGCAATACTCTTTCATATATAAAAAATTGGTCACAATTACAGTACAGTACTTAACAGTATTTTACACAAGGATAAATCAGTTCCATATACAGGATTAGCATAATGATTTATATGTCTTATATAGGTCAATAAATGCAGTTTTTATAATTAGTGTTATAAAATTTTAAATGATTTGTTAACAACAGAAATTCTAGTCAAAGATTCAGTAGATAGGACTTATATCAATATGTAGCGATAGTCTGTAGGGTTAAAGTCCACAAAAGTAGAGTAACCATGCAACCTCTTTTTCTCAGGACACAGTCAATATATATCTGTAGTCCAGCATAATTATTAGTTAATAACACACCCTTTTACTCTATGTCAGAGTTTAGATGATATTTAAAGTTTGCTCTAACTCTTAGGGACAGAATCAATGAGTGGGCGCCAGAGAAGGTATCTAGGGAATATTACAAGAAAGAAAATAGATATTTAGTCTCATGGAAATCCAAGCAGAAATAAATAGTGATGTTTTTAAGAGTAAACTGAGATAGGAAGAAGCATGAAATCAATTCATGGGTCTGCACCTTCCACAATAACCTGTTAGAATGTACTTAGGTAGTTGGCCCCAGAAACTGTGATGGTGGTCTGAGACAAAGCCATAGTTTATACCTTAGAACAAGGTCAGCCAGCAAAAGCAAGGCAGAAACAAATCTCACAAGAGTTAGATTTCTAGGAATTGTTTAGGTCAGAAATGAAGCACAGAATACCCAGAGGGGAAGACTGCAAGCATAGTAAAAATAACAAAAACAATTAATATTATTGAAAATTGTTTATGTGTATTACCTCTTTCAATTTCCTGATATAGAATTTGGTGTCAGTGTCAATTTCAAGTCCTGTGTCTGTCACTTACATCCATATCACCTTGTCTAAGTTATTTAACTTTATTATAACTCAGTATCTTGATGTTAAAGTACAAATAACAATATATACCTCACTGGTTTATTATGATGAATAAATAAATACATAAATACATACATACATACATACATACATAGAGAGAGAGAGAAAGAGAGAGAGAGAGAAAGAAAGAGAATATATGCACAGACACACATGGAACCTAGCAAACAAGAAGAACACATCAGTCAGAATTATTTTAAGCTAATAGCAAGGAATTTGAAACTATGTTTACTTGATTCTTAGTAGACTCTTTGTGAATGGTCTTTTGGCAAGGGTACTGAATAAAAACCTTCATTTAAAAAAAAAACACATCAGTGTTATTATTACTATGGTGATTATGAGAAGTATAATTTGAAATGGAGTTTTTATTTCAGGATCAAAGTCCAGCTTCTCCCACTTGGACTAAAATCAGAACCAGATTGTCAATAGTTTTACTTAGTCCTGAATCACCTGATCTAGAGCCTTGTAAATCGCCATGTTAATTTCAGGCATGCAAGGTGGGATAAAGCTTTTGTGAAGGGGGACAGATGCTTCAGGTACTGGTTAAGAAGACATATAGAAGCTAGGAAATAAACAATCCTCGATAATCTCTATGAACCATGTGCTTGATAGTATCTGCTTCTAGGAAAACCCATATATTCACACTACATTGATGTTACACTAAACCATTGGATTTGCAGGAAACCTGAGAGCTGAGAATTGACATTGTTGAATATTCTAGAATGGTTCTTATTTCTTTCCCAGAAGCATAATATGTATGGAATGTGACAACTTCAGCTATTTCAGTAATGTGACAAATTTATCAATTATCTAAAATTAATTAAGTGGACCTAATGAAATTAATTGCATCAAGTTGAGCTTTAGAGAAAAATTTTCCCTTCCTAAAAGAAGTACAAATAATATGGATGTGGAAAAAATGTATTCCTGATACAAAATTAACTTCAGTACATATACCGGCCTAACATTTTGAATTCTTGCCCTCAAGAAGGAGCTAAGTTGAATCTTGCTTTTCTCAGTGATGGCTAAGCTGCTGATGGTCAACAATGGTTGACTGGTCCCCGAAAGACTCACAGAACACTCATTAGTTTTTGCCTACTGCCTGGAAAATTTTAGAGCAGTACTTCCAAAGACTTAAGTAAGGACATGAGGAGATAATTATCTTTAGAGTTAAGTACTTCTCAAATATTCTATTATATACACTATAGATTCAGGTCAATCGGGGAAGATATAAAACAACACTGGACCAGTCATTATTTTTCTTGTTAACAGTAAATGTTTCCAGACTACATATTCAAACGTTACTGTAATTATAAAAATCCTTGGCCCCAAATTTGAATTTGAATCAGAGTTGGCTTCGCAGTTTTTTTCCAATTCCTAAAATGTGGCTATTCAGTTAATAAAATCTTGTACTGACCACATACTTATAGCTATTGTTTTCTGTGCCCAGTTTACTCCCCCATATCTGGAGGAATCACCTTGCTTTTCCTTGCTCCATTTACATGCTACAATGGGAGGCGTCATGGTTTTACAACAGGACCTTATTTATCTGGTAACAGGCAATATGCCCAGGTATGGGTCCTTGACTCAAGCTGGGCAAATCAGCTTTCCACAAAAAAGCTATATTGAAGCTAAGAAAAATTTTATGGAGGGTTTCTCCAGGAGACTGAACAGGAACATGTAAACTTGGAATTTGTTATAACCAAGCTTTCAACCATGTAGACTAAGAAAAAAGATAATGCCAGGCCTAGGCATGCAGAAGAAATGAGAGATATAAGGTGAAGATAGAATCTTATTCAATTGCCTGGGTTTATTTTATTCCTGAGGTTCTGCATCCCTCCTCTTTATTTTCATCCTAAATTTGTGTAATCTACTGAATTTTCTTTTCTGTTTAATCTCATTGGGCTAGATTCATGTTTCTTGCAATCAAGAGTCTTCACTAAAGCATACCTTATTTCTGTTGAGGACTTGGAAAAACTACCATTAACATTTACCTCTGAAAGGTATTTTCAATGATCTTCTATCTCAGTATTTCTGAGATAGTAGATAAAGAAGATGGTACATCATTAAACAGGTTTGAAAAAACCAAGTTGAACAAAGCTAAGCTTTTTTCTTTCTTTTTTTCCACTTTTGACTATCCTCTCAGAGCCTTTAAAATGCCATGTGCATCGTGAATCTCTAAGACCATACTATTTTGTGTAGCATTTTGCACTCACATGTGATCCTAGAACACTTTTTTGAGGAGCATCTTCAGAAATAGTACTTCACAGAAAACCCTTTGCAATATACTGATCTATCCTAAAGAAGAAAGCAAGGCTAAGACATTTTATTTAATCTAACTCATGTCATAGCCAAAAGTGAACCAGCGCTAAATACAGATTTATACATGAGCTGTAGGACTGCGAGTGTCTTAGAGTGATAAACTGAGAGCGTTACGTTAGATAAGAAATTTGTTTGGCAACGTGTGTCACTGGAACAGAAGGAGCAACTGATAGACAACATCCCCTGAGGCATAACCATTACACTCTACTGACAGACTCCTTAAAAAGAGACCACAGAACCAAGCAACTTAAAGGCTCTTTGCTGAGTTGCCAACTCCATCTGCTGAGAGCTGGCTCAGACAGACCCTGCCGGAGGCCCCGTAGGAGCAGAGGGTGACCTCCCACTCACGCTTCTCTTGTCCCTTGCTGGACCAGAGACCACAGGACATACTGAGATGCCTCCTTCCAGGACTTCTCCTTGGAGTGGTTTGTTACCCCCTTTCCTATTTTCTCCATTTTGACTAACCCGTGCTGCGTGCTAAATGTGTGCAAAAACCACAGTGATTAATGGCCGTGTTTTATCTCCAATCCTGTGATTTTTCTACCTGGCCTTGCCACTGGGCCCTGTGACAGAGAAATGGAATTATGTATGTGAAGAATTGTATGATTTAGTTTTTTTACATGAAGAGTAGACAGTTGTTTCAAGTTTATAGGACAGTCAATAAATGCCTCTCTTCTCTTTACTTTCTTTCTCTTCTCCCCTAACAAAATCACAGATTATTTTTCTAATCCTCCAAACACTGACCATCATCACAAGCTTCATATGATCACTTAATATTACCAGTTATTACAAGCAGGTTAATATGTAAACATGAACAAAACAAGCAAACAAAAAACAGGTACCTAAAAGATGTTATACGTTATAGAACATGGAATTTCATAAAGGCCAATAAATGACAGATAGTCATAGACGACTGTTTGTACTCACCTTGGGTCTTCAGAGGAAAAGGTGTGAGGAATGAAATCTTTACAGATGCTGCCATGAAAACTTACCTGCAGTTTCACTGAAAGTATAACTTTGTTAAAGCTTGTGTTTCCAACCCAACACAGAAGGGGCAGCACCATCCACAAAGTAATACAGACAGACTCTGGAATCCCCTGTTTTGTATCCCATTTCTTCATCTCATATCCTCCAGACATTCACACCATCTGGTAATTCTACTGCCCAATTTCACAACATTTTTCTAGTTAGAACTTGATCATCTCTTGGCCAAGACTCTTTCAGACTCTTTTCCTATCCTTTATTTTCTACCTTGTCACCGAAAGGATTGTGATTTTTAATCTTTGTAATATTGTAACATCCAAAGTAGCTTTTAATTTTTCTATGTTATGCTTTGTTGAATGATTACAAATAGCAAAACACTGTGCTAAATAAGTCCCCCAACACACATTTACTCCATGCAATTGTCACAATAATTATAAGTTGGATACCCTTATTTACCACACTTGCAGTAAATGCGAGAGCCAGAATCCCAAAGAAATCCTGTGCCACTTTGAAATCAAGTAGGCTCTTGGTAAATATTTGATGATGCTCAAATGTCTTTACCATGAACTCACCAGCACCCTCACAACTCCTGATTAATGAAATAAGGAGAAAGGAAGGCATTTGCCAAGTAATAATCAACACAGAATTTCCCTTTTCACCTAAACCATCTATAAGGAATCACAGGAGCAATTTTGTGGCTGATAAACTAGATTTTTAAAAAAAGTAGAAAGAAACAAAAAAGCAAAGATATTCTAAACACTGGTTGAAGGCAACAGTTTTAAAAGCCAGACCATCAGGAAATCAATGTGAGAACACAAACCATAAAATACTATCTTTATATTTCCCTGTATTTTCAACAAAGTGGGACACTGTATTAGTCATCATGAATTTTAAATGCATTTTGCACAACATTTTGTATAAATCCATTCTAGATAATGCTCAAAGTCTGTTTGAATCCCAGAAAAGTTAAAGAGGACATCCATGATCATATGTTCTTTGAGAGAAGCTACCGTGTCAGATACATGGTGCTATTTCCTGGGATCCTTACACCAGTATTTGCCAATGGTCTTACTTGGAATATTAGTTCCATGTTGTATTTAAAGAATTTTAAAAATGATTTGTTGTTGATGTATTGTAAGTCTAGGAAACAACATATCAGGGCAGAGCTTCTCACACATCCGTATGCCATGGATTAAATCAGAGTGAGATTTGGAATACCTTAGCCCTTTGGGTGCCTAATATTGTGAGGCCATAGACAAAGGTGACCAGCTTATTTACATATCCCATAATGCTGAACAAACTGTGATTTTCCAAGAATGCCAGAATGTGAAAAAGGCTGCAAGCATTCAGTTAGGTTTTTTGTTTCAAGAAGCAAACATCACCTCTTGGTAAACTGATCAAAAAAAGGAAACTTATTGTTGATAATACAAACAAACATGCATATAATGGGTGAAAATACACACTGTCAAAGATACTGGAGTTCCATTTAAAGGCATACAGTCCCAGTGGTCATAAGCAGCCAGATTGGCACTACTCGGGTTAAAGGAAAATGGGACTTTGGGCTGTTAGTAGTGGTTTTGTTTTATTTTGATTTGATCAAGTTCAATTGCTTTACTTAATTTTCCAAATTTTTAATCTGTATTATAAATCATACAAGAAACATATATGAATTTTCTATACGTGATCAAAAACCGTAGGTACTTGATCACAGAACCTTTATTCACAGTTCATTTCAAAGAACCAAAGTTCTACAAAGCATATTTTTGTTAATTTGTTTTATAACTAAATTTGCTTAGAAGACCTATTCTTACACACTTCAAAGGCATCTAAATAAAGCTAAAAAACAGAGAGATGCAGAAACACAACTAACAATTTTAACAAGAAGTAAATTATCAGGACTGAAGTTGGTAATCATCACACCTTCACTTTTGTATTAACTTTTTTAACTGTGAGAAATTGGAGCGACAATGAGAAGAGATGAAAACTCTAGGTCTATGCTTTAAGCACAGTGGCTGCCTAACAAACGGAATGGTTTAAATTCTTTAATTATCATAAAGACTACCAGAACTCAGATTCCGCCTGAAGCACCCTTGCGTTTTAAACATATATTAAAAGCAAAAGACGAACACTAGTAAGGTGAAAACGTATTCATATTGGCTCATGTTTCTCCCTGATTTTTCCCATCCGTGGAAAGGTTACCACCAACCTCTGAGTTGCTCAAGCGAGTAACTACTCTTTGGGGGTATGCTCATCTCCCCGAACCAGTTCTAAATCACTTTCTGTTTAGTCCACCTCCAATAACACGTTAAATTTATGCAATTCCCTCTATTTTCTAGTTTGAAAGAGTAATAGAGTACTAATCTACCCAAGGTAAACATTATTTCAGACAGACTTTCCATAATAATAATAATAAACCAGGAAATATGCCCAAAACACATTTTTAGAGGTAGAGATAACCTTTCTAATTTATAGACTGAATGGGTGACATTTGAACAGGTTATAATTTTAAAAAATAGTTAGGAACCTTAGCAGCCTGGTTCAAATAATTATCATCTGTCCTCCACCTCTGTGGTGGTCTACTCACCGGTTTCCCACTGAATCTCAAGTCTTCTTTTAGAGTAATCTCCACACAGGATCTAAATCAAAAAAGCAAATAATAGGCTTAAAAATCTTCCTGCTGTAAAACTTTCAATCCCATTTCAATACTTTTTAAAGTCAAAATCAGGGCTTCCTATTATGACCTGTAATGCCACCTTCTGTGCTTTGTTCTTTATTATATCTTTGGCCTTAACCTATTGCCCTCTTCCCAGAATATATAGCAAGTTCTTTCCTACCTAGGACTTCTGCACATGTTCATTAGGGAGGGATTTAGAATGCTCTTCACCTGCTGGGTGCAAGTCTTGCTCTCTTCATCGGTCAGGTCCCAGTCTCAACATTACTCTTCCTTTGAGAGTTTTGACCGAGAATCAAAGTGACTTTCCCTTCTTTCAGGCCCTCAATATTCACTATTAACACACCTACTTTGTTTCCTTCATAGAATTTCAGAATGTGTAGATTATATAATTTTTCATTACTTGTCTCCCATAGTAGATGCATCTTATGGAAACAGACTATTTTCTTTATTCATAACTGTGCACTCTGTGTCTAGTTACTTGCCTTTCATCTAGCAGGTCTCAGTATATATTTGTTAAATGAATTAGTGAATGATTATTGGGTCACTGTTGTCCTCATATTTATTTTTCAAAGGGAAGAGGGTATTTTAAAGTTCCTGGACCCGATTCCAATGGGTGTGTGTGGGGTGGAGAGGCAGTCTTCCTCACACCACAAGCAATTCTCAGACACCATCATCAGGATGCAGAGGTTCCATGTTCTCTGGAGGTGCCACTCTCCCAGAATCTCCATGCATTCACCAACCTGGAAGCTCTCTGAACCCTCTCCTTTTGGGTTTTTATGGAGGCTTCATTACATAGTCATGAACAATTAAATCATTGGCCATTGGCAATCAATTCAACTTCCAGCCCCTCTCCATACCTAGAGATTGGGGGTGGGATTGACACTGAAAATTCCAACCCTCTAATCACCTGGTTGGTTCTCCTGGCGACCAGCCCCCATCCTTAGGTGATCTAGGGGCTTTCCAAAAGTCACCTTATTAAAGTAACAAAAAACATCATTCTGTCTCTCATCACTTAAGAAATTCCACAGGTTTTGGGATCTCTGTGCCAGAAATGGGGATGAAGACCAAACACATATTTATTATAAATCAAAATATCACAGAGGGCTTATCTTACTGCTACTTTTCATTGCTGTAAGAAATGAAATTCCTGACAAATGCCTGTTCTCATTATATAATTTACTCAAATGATGGCAAAGTGGATTTCTTGCTAGGTGTTAAGCTCCTGAGGGAATTGGGCTATGTGTTTCTCTCCATGCTAGTAGGTAGTAATAATGAAAGAAAATGCTTTGATGCTATCTTAATTTCACTCTTAGAAGTCATTTCCAATGAGGAATCCTCCAGAAAATTATCAATTTACCCTGCTTTCAGGTCATAATAAATGCTATGTTACATCTACTTAAATACCTCATAGGAAAGTATGTAATAAAATACCAATCCCTTCCTTGTCTTCTCTCTTGGAGAGGTGTTGACTTTTATACATTTGACAGTACATTCCTGCTGCTTTCCAAACACCATTCAGTTAAGAAACCTTCCCAGCTGGCATAGCCAATAAATACTTGAATTTTTCTAAATGTTTTTTGGGATCTTTCTTTAGCCCCAAGACCTCCAGTTTTCACAATATTGCCATTTGAATGTGAGTTTCTTTTCATAGGCTTAGCAAAAGAAATAAAATGCACTTTTTTTTTTTAGATTACACTTTTCCAAAAATAGTGTGTAGCAAAAAAGAAAAGAATATGTCTTGAAATTATTCAGCAATCACTTTCAAAATGCTTATATGTAAATCTATGTTTTGGAAGATATTTATAAAATAATTCAATTAACTTTGGTTATAAATACACATTTAAATAAATGAGTTGTTAAAATACAGAATATCATTTTGCTTACATTAGAACATAATAAAGTTTGCTGTTTTACATAAATTTGATGCTGGGGACATCTTTTCTTATCTAGGAATAAAACATAAATGACATAGTAATATAAGAATGTTGAAACATAAAGCAACTAGAAATTTTATTGTTCATTAATAATAAATTACTTATCTTGGTGATTTTATGAAAGAATATTTAAATGATTTTATATCATATTTTATGAAACTCAAAGGTCTGAATCATCTGTGAGCAACAGTAAAACAATTACAAGAGGTAAAGATTTGCTGATCCTTCACTGTATAGTTACTCTAACAAAGTACCACCAACTGGGTGGCTTAAACAACAGAAATCTATTGCTTCACAGTTCTGGAGGCTGGAAGTGCAAGATCAAGGTGTCAGCAGAGCTGGTTCCTTCTGAGGGCTGTGAGAGAAAATCTGTTCCAGGCCTCTTGACTGGTTTCGGGTGGTTTGCTGGCAATCTTTGGCATTTCTCGGCTTATAAGAAGCATCACTCCGATCTTCACTTGCCTTCATTTTCATGTGATGTTTTCCCTGCATACAAGTCTCTATGCACAGTTTTCCCCCGTTTTATAAGGAGAGCAGTCATATTGGATTAGGGTCCACCTTGATGACCTCATCTTAACTGTTACATCTGCAATGACCATATTGCCAAATAAGGTGACCTTTTGAGGTACTGGGGATTAGAACTTCAACATGTGAATTTTTGTGGGGACATAATTCAACCCATAACTCTTACTATATGTTAAGCATTTGCCTATCATTTCTTCATTTAATCCCCACACTAGCCCCGTAAGAGGTGTCATTATTTCCAATTTAGGGTAGAGAAAACAGACTGCAGTAGGTTAAGTAAATTAAATTTTCCAGTCACACACATCTGGCAAATGCCAGATCCAGGAGTTAAAACCAGACTTAAAAACCCAAGCCCCAAGTCTTTAGAATGACATTTTTTTTTTCCCTTAACATCTTTATTGGAGTATAATTGCTTTACAATGGTGTGTTAGTTTCTGCTTTATAACAAAGTGAATCAACTATACATATACCTATATCCCCATATCTCTTCCCTCCTGTGACATTTTGAAACTTCTAAACAAAATACAACTTTCAAACCAGTTTCATTGCTGACATATGTCTGAAAGTAGCAATATGTATTCTCAAAAGTAATTATTTAAAAGGAAGGTTATATTTATAGCATTATTTATGGTGACAGTCTCAGAGGTGTATATTATCTTCAAACTCATCAAGATGTATATACACTATACATGAACAACTTTTTTGTATGTCAACCATACCCCAATAAAAAAGAAGTAGTGCAACAGGGAAAAATAAACAGCAATGAGTTATAAGAAAAAAAGAAAAAAAAAATGACAGGGGTAGAGAAATTGCATGTAGTATTTACAAAGAAATATTGTTACTTATAACTAAAAGATTTTTTTTTTCTTTTTTGATGGCTTCTCTGCTGCATATGGATGAGCAGTAAATAGAAAGTAATATCCAAACTTGGTTTTCCTAAGTCATAACTCAAAAGACACTAGTGAAACAAAGACACAAGCTTACAAATGTCTTATGAAACCTCACCTCTAATCCAGGCATCTCTTCTGTGACTTCATCTTTCAAATTTTGGAACAAATAATAAATTCCTTTGGAATCAAATTTATGATATGGAAAAATATCTAGTATATCCCATTATAAAGCCTTTTCAAGCCATTAACTTCTATTATAAATATGGAGTATTCATATCTTGAAACTATGTATAACTTTGCTTGATATGATCACATTATGTATGTGTGCATATATAAATTTGATTGGGGGGAGGGTTGCTAGCAACATTTTGATTGTGATTTACATTTACTTTCCCTATAATTTTTTTCTCATCTTTTAGTTCTCAAAAATCCAAATTGGTAGTCAAATTCTGGAATGTTCCCTCAAGCTCATGGCTATAAATATTAAAACAACATACTTCCCTGGTCCTATGCTAAAATTTACTGAAAACAAGCAAAACTAACTTAACTGCCTGCTCCAAAAAATACTTGCTCTTGTAGATAAGATTAAAGGAAGCAAAATAGCTTGTTTATCAAGACTAATGGCTGCTCTTCAAGACTTACTCAAGAGCCTCCCTCTACTGTGCCCATCAATCTAAAGCTTTTATATCATAATTTCTGTCCAGTTCCAACTAGTTTCAAGTCTTTGAAGAACTGCCTTAAAAATCACATATCCCATAGCTAAAAACAGTACAAATATCTTCTCCTGATTTTCCCCTTTTGAGACACTACTAAGACGATGTCAAGGTGATATTCTATTTTACTGCAGTAAGTGTAATGAACTTAACCTTTTTGTAACAAAATTTTCTGGTAGTTTTTTGTAGAGTTGATAGTCAGCAAATGAAAACAGAGCATCTGGAAATATGTAAACTTCTATTTGTAATAATGGTGGTTGTGGTAGTAATAGTAGGTATAGTAGAAGCAGCACAGAAGTAGAAACCATACTGGCAATAGCAAGTGCTTCACATGCATTCCTATTAAATTAGTATTATGAGATTCATACAAGCCACACAGTTTTTCAAAAAGAAAAAAAATATTATTGATTTGATATATGTTTTCAGATTCTCTATATATGATACATCCAATAATTTGAAAACTGTATTAATTCTTTTGGAATCTTAGGAGACTGATACAATTAAAGTAATGATAAAAAGTATGTAGATTCTTAAGGTATATAGAGTTCTTTATTTTCTTCCTTTGTTTTAAGATTCCAAGAAAAAAAACTTGAGTAAGTAAAATTATGCCTATTTTAAAAACACAAAACCCAAGACTCAGAGGAATTAAAGTTCATTTAGGGGCTATTTGAATTAAATCCTTAAAAATTCATGTTCATTACCCCATGCCAGATTCTCCCTTCAGTATGATAGTGAAGCAACAATTTACTACCTGAAATGACACGTTTTTTTAATATACTGTAGCACTTTTTATAAAGTAAAATAGCACACTAACACATTTGTACACCTCATTATATCTTAAAATAAATTTTGCATTTTCAACATATTTTTATTAGTGCTTATTTCATCATGAGACCACCTGTTTATACATTTGTTCCATTTATCTCTTTGTGGTTGGAGATTGTATACCATTCATTTTTATATCTCTTTCCCTGAATGATGTCTGGAAAATAGGGACATAATAGGGAGATGTATAAATCAGTTGAACGAATGAATGAATGAATGAGCAGGAGTCCTGAAAAACTGCATGGTTAATTACACAGTACATTTATTTTTTTAAAAAGAACTCTGAATATTTTGTAAATGAAATATAATAATTTCCTAATTAATTTTTCATATTGGTTTTTCTTATAGTGAGCTCCTGTACTTCATTTCCCTTCATCATGCAATGGTATTTTGTTATGCATGTTTTACTAGAAAATAAACTAGGCCAGAGTGACGAATCAAAAAAGCAAATATACTCCTCACTACAATAAAAGGGATATATCATAATTCCTAGTTCTGTTTTCTGCTGAAACCTTCAGGCTAACTCCAGTTAATTTGTAAACTGAGCGTAATGAAACATTCATGATGGTTCTACAATTATTCTGTTTGTGAAGCAAATATATCAACTCTTGTACACTTCATATGAACATTACAGCATAATTAAGGACGGGACCTACAACATTAAATAACCCAGAACTCTAGGGTAACAAGAAATGTCATGCGTTCCTGCTGGAAAGTAGTCAGACACTAGAAGCGACACTTTGCAATTGTTTTATAACAAAAAGTGGCCTAGATCTCTGTTCTATAATTTGTCTACCCACCAACAGCAGGTCGAAAGAGTTTTATTGTAACTCACCTCAGTAAACCAGTCTCATTGTTAAACTACTCCGACTACTCATCCCCTGGTACTTCCTTCCCTGGGGGTGAGCCCCTCGCTGGATCTTCCATCGCCTCTGAGGGCCTGTAAACACTCTGTTGCTTAGTAGACCATGATTACACACACCAGTGTTTTTGTATCTCTTGAGTTTAATAAGGGACCAGAACCTTTCTTAATTTAAGCTTTCACTAATACAGGCACACCTCATTTTATTGCTCTTCCCTTTATTGTTTTTTTTAGATATTGTGGTTTTTTGGGTATTGAAAGCTTGTGACAACCTTTCATCAAACAAGTCTGTTGGTGCCATTTATCCAACAGCATTATTTTTAATTAAGATGTGTACATTGTTTGAACTTTTAAATTTAGGAAGTCACCTTAATCACCAATTATTCAAATCTTATTATTCAAAATCCCATTGTAAAGTTTTAAGTATCGATTTTGTAGTTTTTTCATGTTCCTTATTAAGATTATATTTAAGTACAGGTTAAGTAAGTTCATTCAGTCTCTGGTTTTAAATAATATTTATATATTGAAAATGTTCAAATTTATATCTCAAGACTCAGCCTGTCCACTGAATTGCTGATTCATATTCATTAGTTTATCTAACATTATTGGATATCAAATGTTCATCTAAATTTAAACCAAGAGCAAATTCTGATTTTTTCTTTTCTGCAGAATGTCATCTCCTTAGAAGTAGAAGGCCTTCCTTGACCAACACAGATAAATATCCCTCCAATGCTATGGGACCTTCTGCTATTATCTTGTACCCTATTCTGCTTTGAATATCTTCGGAATAATATTTATTACCTAAAATTAGATTGTCTATTTACACACGTATTAACTATCTCCCCCAAACACATCCTAGAATATATACTACTTGAGAGTAAGAACTTTGCCCTTTGTATCTATAGCTCTAATAACAGTACTTTGAACATAGTTACTACTATAAATATGTTTTAAAGAAAAATAAATATATTTTATATTTATTTGTGATTATTTGTATACTATCTCTTTTCATTAAATTTCTTTTACAAATATCCACATGTGTCAAAAAGAATTATTAAGTTTTTAATATTTATTTTTTAAATGTTTCCCTTTTTTCACTTTCATATGAGTTTTATAGTTTTCTCATTGTTGGTCTCTTAGTTTTTCCAACTATGTCATGATAACATTGGCCAATACTTACAATTTTAAATTCTAACTTTTTAAAAAATCCTTCTGGAACATCTAGAATTATCTCAAATTGTAATGATACTAGCAGAGATCCTGATCTTGTTCCATACTTCAGAGAAAATGCCTATTTAGTTCACTAGTAATTTTCATGTTTAATTTTGTCTTGAGATTCTCTTTATCATTTAAAAAATGCTTTTGATAACTTGTTTATGAAAAATTTTAATCACAGTGAGTATCGTTTATTTTTCTCTTCAACAAAAGTTTTTTTGGTATCTGTCTACATAATCATAGTTTCTCTCATTTGACCTACCCTTGACATGGTTTGTGTTAATAGACATCTTAATTTGGAACCATTCTAAAAGATCTGAGGTGAATCCCACTTCATCATATAAATCATGTGTGCTTTCTTGTTAATGCTTCATTATCAGAATTTGTAATCCAATAAAGTAGGAATCTTTTCTTCTTTTTCTAGTTTGGAATTGTTTATATAATAGAAATTTTATTTTTTCAATGGTACAAAATTCATTATCTCTAAAAGAATGCTCAGCCCAGAAAATTTCTCAAATAATACACTGATGCATCTTTCAGTATATTCCCTTGTCACTGATCTATTCAGGTGTTCTAAATCTTCTTGAATTATTTTTAACAATTTATTTCACCCATAAACTCATCCATTTTATCAACATTTTCAAATAGTTTTGTTGTACATAGTATTCTTTCAAAATTTAAAGTAGTGCTTTAGGTTTATCTTTTTGTTTTTTTTTAATTTAATGTTAGATGGTTGTGCTTTTCTATATTTTCTGGATTAGATATTTTTATTAATTTTATTATTTTTTCCACAAGCAACCAATTCTTTAATTTATCAATTCTTCTATTTTGCTTTTTTCTAATGTATCTTTCTATTTACTTTTTTATTTTGGTAGCTATGTATATATGTATGTATGCATGCATGTATTTTTTGATGTTATATAGTAAAGTTGTAAAGAGCATTGGAATAAGGCTGAGTTTGAAATGCACCATTACTTGTTAGCTATGTGACCTTGCGTGATTGTTCAATCTTCCTAATATCACAGTTCTTTCATATACATAATAGAAATAATGTTTTTTTTATAAGCCTATTATGAGAAGTGCATGAGATAAGACATGCAGGGCAAGTGGAATATATTTGACATATAATAAATGGTCAAAAAACTGCAATCATATTTACCTTCTTCCTGTTTTTTAAAAAGTTATTTTTCTGACTTTTAAGTTTGAACACATTTCAATTTATATTTTACATGTCTCTTCCTTCTTAGTTTAGATCACTCTATTGTCACTTTTTCTTTAAGGTCATCATCTCTGAGCCTCAGCTCCTTACTCTCAGGTAGAATTAAGCACTCATTTCCCTGATTCCCCAAGGAACAGGGTATAGTAGTATACCTTACTCATACTTGTATGGCAAAAGTATGTGCAAGACTTTATTCTTTTAATAATAAAGGTTTTTTAATCCTTTAATAAATAGAAATAAAATATTTTGGAGCAATGGTTTTATTTTATTCAATTTTACAACCCTAGAATGAAACCTAATTACTCATATATAGAAGTACCCTAAATATAACACTGGTTAAATAATGGACCACTGATTTTCCCTACTGACTTAGGGTAACAATAATAGATATAGATATATCAAAGTGATACAGATATGGGTAAAGTGTAATTATTTTATAACACATTTACTATTTAATGAAACAAAATTAAGGTTACTGTAAGTTGAATTTTGGTGTAAATTCCTAGTGTGTAAATAAATAGACATCTTGATGTTCTTTTAAGAGCCTTCATTTCAAAATGTATTAAAAAATACCATAATATCTATGTCATGTTTTTTACCCATGTCAGAGCAAATGGACATAAATTAGAGAAATGCTTTATGATAGTCCCTCAAGGTCTCTTAGAATGAGGCTCTAAATATTCCCAGGCCAGATTGATTCTTTGTGTTCTGCCCAAAATGTATGCTGTATTAAATCTTGTCATTTTTTTTCTCCAAATAATAAATTGAACTCTTAATATTTGCTGATGTATGTCTGGACAGCTATCTGTTTATAATTTTTTTTTATTAATAGGAGCACGGTCCTGAATGTTCAATATCTATATTTTGATTTAGTTAAGTGTATAATACAGAAATTAAATAATAGATCTTAGATAACATTTTCAACCATTTATATATATATGATTTTTGACCTAAGCGCCACTGAAATGCAAGTCAATAAAAACAGCTATAACATATTAAATAAATGCAGTGGTTACAGATTAAACCATTTTTGGATCATTGATGCCAGCTCACGAGTTATGATGAAGTATTGATTTCTTACTATCATAGCAGATAGAAACTGGAATATGTATTGTCAAGCTACTAAAAATACTTTTAGTTTATGTATCTTTAAGACTATAACAATTATAAAGTTGTAAACTCCAATTAGTTTACGTCGATTTTTCTATAGAAATACAGAACTATTCATGTCACATGCCAGAACACTAAACTAATAAAAATCTCACGTTAGCCTATTGAGTTTCTGGAAAGCATTTATAGAACAGAATAACCTACAATTATAAAATGCTACTTATTAGAACAAAAATATGGATGACTGATACGTTTTCAACATATTACACAAAACATTCAATATCACTGAGCAATACCCTCAGAATGGCAGAAAATATTTGCAAATGAAGCAAATGACAAAGGATTAATCTCCAAAATATACAAGCAGCTCATGCAGCTCAATAACAAAAAAGCAAACAACCCAATCCAAAAATGGGCAGAAGACCTAAATAGACATTTCTCCAAAGAAGATATACAGGTTGCCAACAAACACATGAAAGAATGCTCAACACCATTAATCATTAGAGAAATGCAAATCAAAACTACAATGAGATATCATCTCCCACCGGTCAGAATGGCCATCATCAAACAATCTACAAACAATAAATGCTGGAGAGGGTGTGGAGAAAAGGGAACCCTCATACACTGTTGGTGGGAATGTAAATTGATACAGCCACTATGGAGAACAGTATGGAGGTTCCTTAAAAAACTAAAAATAGAACTACCATACAACCCAGCAATCCCACTACTGGGCATATACCATGAGAAAACCATAATTCAAAAAGAGTCATGTACCAAAATGTTCATTGCAGCTCTATTTACAATAGCCAGGACATGGAAGCAACCTAAGTGCCCATCAACAGATGAATGGATAAAGAAGATGTGGCACATATACACAATGGAATATTACTCAACCATAAAAAGAAATGAAATTGAGTTATTTGTAGTGAGGTGGATGGACCTAGAGTCTGTCATACAGAGTGAAGTCAGTCAGAAAAAGAAAAACAAATACCGTATGCTAACACATATATATGGAATCTAAGGAAAAAAAAAAAAAAAAAAAGGTCATGAAGAACCTAGTGGCAAGACGGGAATAAAGACACAGACCTACTAGAGAATGGACTTGGGGATATGGGGAGGGGGAAGGGTAAGATGTGACAGGGTGAGAGAGTGGCATGGACATATATACACTACTAAATGTAAAATAGATAGCTAGTGGGAAGCAGTCGCATAGCACAGGGAGATCAGCTCGGTGCTTTGTGACCACCTAGAAGGATGGGATAGGGAGGGTGGGAGGGAGGGAGACGCAAGAGGGAAGAGATATGGGAACATATGTATATGTATAACTGATTCACTTTGTTATAAAGCAGAAACTAACACACCATTGTAAAGCAATTATACTCCAATAAAGATGCTAAAAAAAAAAAAAAAAAAAAAAAAAAAGGAACCATATTCCCATCCCGAAGATAATCTTCTGTATCAGACAAGGTTCTTAGTTACCACAGCTGCAAACATCACAGGGCACTAATGACAGAAATTCTTTCTCCAACAATGCCTAGCACAGCATCAATGCCATTTCTGCATCAGGGACTTAATCGGACAACCAACCACTGTTCTCTGACCTCCGACTTCCCTGACCTCCCAGAGCCACGTAGCTCTGAGGCTACTCATAAAAGCAAAGTGGAAGTTCTATTCAGAGCATGGCCTATCATTCTGCTCCTCCTAATTAGGACACAGAAAGCTATCTCATTGTTTCTAATGACTGAATCCATCAAATGAGTGTATCATAATTTAATTGGACCCCCTTACTATCCCCAACTTTTTCTTTTCACTATTCAGAATTCTTGAAATAAACATTGCTGAACATACATTTTAAATTTAGATATGTTTAGTGTAAAACCCTAGCAGTGTTAATTGGTAGGTCAATGGGAATGTAAATATTAAATTTTGAAAGATGTTGCTAAATGCTCTCCAAAGACTTACACCAACATACAAATAAAATTTATGATCATGGATGTTTCTTTCATAACTGCAAATATTGGTGCTAATATGATATAAAAAATACTATTTACCTTATTTAAGAACTGCTTATTTCTGATTTTTAAATTTGATTTTGTATAATTTTGATATATATATCTTTTAATAAAATAAATTTACCTGATGTTTGTCATATATTTTCAGTTGTTTCGGTTAAAGGAATTATCTATAATTAACCTATGTAAAAAATGAGGAACAGTTCCAGTTTTATTTTTTTTCCTCCCAAATAGATAGTTATCACAGTCTCATTCACTGATCACTGAATAATGTATGATCCAGATTTAAAGTGTGTTTTTCTGGATGCCATTTTTTAAACTATCTGTATATTTGTTTTCTAGTATCAACCTTTTAATTGTTTTATAATTAACTTTATTTTGTTACTATTTATTCCCTATTATCTATTTTGGTCCTTTTCCTTTACATTCACTATGATTTTCAAATCATTCTATTTTATGTTTTTATACATTTCTTCTTTTTTATGTATTTATTATTTATGCCATGATGTTATTTTTCTTCCTCAGTTCCTAGCACTACAATTTTCCCTTCCCCCCTCCATTATTTTGTTATCATGTTGGTATCTTTTTTCTGCTGAATTTATATTCACATATATTTCATCTAAACTGAAAGACACTCAAGGGAAGATTTTTCCCCCCTCTTCTCTTGGTTTTATTTTATTCCAGAATGGATTTTTCCTCTTTGACTATACTCTTTTCTTCCACTTTTTTCATTTATTGTAATATTTTTGGCTACCTGCCATTTCAATTTATTTCTCTTTTTCATGTTTAATGTGAAGAGCTCTCTTATATGAACATAGTATGAAGTTTTCTTCATTTTATTTCCATCTTTTCTATTTCACCTGAGAATTGCATTTATTTTCTTTATGTTGATATATTTTTTTCCCTTTTTTTTTGTATCTAAAATGTTTGTGTCCAAGCTGAAGTGCTTACCTGTGATTGTGGAAGGCTGAGTTGAGCACTTCTGGTTCTGGTTATTGTGTGATGGGCATGGGGAGTCCATGGGAGTCAGGAGCTATGATTTCTTTTTCTTTCTTTGGCCAGACTTCTAAACATTTTTATGAGGTTGAACACTTTATTTTCTTGATTATTAATATTTTTGTTATTTTCAAAAATCTAATTTGGCTCAAATTAATAACATTCTATGGTTGAAGATATTTTCATTTGCCTTTAGCTTCTTAACCAGTCTCTGTTATCTTTATTTTTGAAAAATTCCATGTTACCACAAAAAGGGATTAAACAATATGCAAAAATAATTTGGCATAAACAAATAATTCATCTGGTGAGAGAAAAATAGCATGGCTGTGCTATGAGGTAGGAAAAAACAATTACCATATTATGTTTAAAATTATATGCTCCTTGCAGCAGCTTCTTCTGACCATGACATACATGTTCTTGAAGTAGTATTGCTTGAACATTAACTTGAAAAATTAACATTAAATTTCTTTTTAATTAAACTGAATTAAGTAGCAGTTAGCAACTGAAGGTATATTTTCAAGAAATATAAAGTCAAAGGATGAGAATTTTTAACATATGATGAGTTCATTCCAATGGATAAGATACATACCAAAGGGTACAGATAGACAATTTGAGAAAGAGGGAAAAGCAAAAGCCTACAAATAACAGGAACTGACATTGGGCAGGTTCAAACTTATTAATAATCAAAGAAAGAAAGGTATGATATTCATCTATTAAACTAGCAAAATAATGAACTTATGATAAAAATTTTAAAAGAAATAATGAAATTGTAGACCTAAGAAATTTAAGCTGAAATAGACATTCCCAGCCATTGCAGGAAAGAAAGGGAAATCGCACAATTTGGGAGAAATGTATTGGTAATATCAGCCACTACCACCTGCTGGACACCAAGGATAGGGCAGTAAAAGGTACAAACACTGTCCCTGATGTCATGGGGCCTTCTAGTGGGAAGACAGAAAATGAGGTTATTGTTAAAATAGAGGAAATACAGGGCAGGTTGGATGGATGTAATCTAGTCTTGAAAAATGTTTATATATTTTTACATAGCAATTAAAATTATAGGGATTTATCTAAGTATACACCTGCAAACAAATGAAGTTTTATGCATTAAGGCTTTCATTGCACAGTTAATTATTTACAAAGTGAAAAATTATGAACAATTCAAATGTCAACGTTTGGAACAACTGCAAACAAAAGTATAATACAAATATACAAAGGAATAAGATATAAACATTAATATATATGAAAAACTAGTAAAATGGGATAATCCATATGCCAAAATATTAATTTTAAGAAAAAGTAAAAAATTTCAAGTACAATGTTAGCTTTATCATTTAAAGTATACATAAACTGGGGCTTCCCTGGTGGCGCAGTGGTTGAGAGTCTGCCTGCCAATGCAGGGCACACGGGTTCGAGCCCTGGTCTGGGAAGATCCCACATGCCGCGGAGCAACTGGGCCCGTGAGCCACAACTACTGAGCCTGCGCATCTGGAGCCTGTGCTCCGCAACAAGAGAGGCCGCCATAGTGAGAGGCCCGCGCACCGCGATGAAGAGTGGCTCCCACTTGCCGCAACTAGAGAAAGCCCTCGCACAGAAACGAAGACCCAACACAGCCAAAAATAAATATAAATAAATAAATAAAAATTAAAAAAAAAAAAAGTATACATAAACTGTATAAAATAACTGAATAAATATAGAGTGGTGAAAGAGTATGATGATATATCTCCATTTTTGTGTATTTGCAGTGCACAAGATTCTTTTTTTTCACAATAAAATTTGAATAAAATTCAAGAAATAAAATTATTTTTGTTTTATCCTTATCATTTAGTTAAATTTTATTTTTTAAATATAGGCACATATGACATGATGCATAATTTAAGAGATATGAATTGATATAGAATGTAAAGAAGACTCCCTCACGTACAGCCTTCCAGCCACTTAGTTTCCCTTTGCATTGGAAGGGAAAACTCTTCCTCCTCACCCATTACTTGTGTATTTTTCCAGAGATATTCTTTGCATATATAAGCTTATATCTTTAATATTTGTGTATAATATTTACATATTGGTTATGTCTTTGAATCTATAGATCTCTGTTATAAGAGGACACAGCATAGTGCAAGGAAAAATAGACACGGAATCAGAATACTCAGCTGTGTTAGTTCTACTATCTAGGACATACATCAGGGTTTCAGATTCTTTCAGGTTTCAGATTCCTTAGGCGTAAATGAGGAAAGTAGCCTCTTGCCCATATAACTTCAAGTTATAAAATCAGTAAATAATAGGGATGTGATGTACAGCATGGTGATCACAGTTAATAACACTGTACTGAGTATTTGAAAGTTGCTGATACAGCCACTATGGAGAACAGTATGGAGGTTCCTTAAAAAACTAAAAATAGAACTACCATATGACCCAGCAATCCCACTACTGGGCATATACCCTGAGAAAACCATAATTCAAAAAGAGTCATGTACCACAATGTTCATCGCAACTCTATTTACAATAGCCAGGACACTGAAGCAACCTAAGTGTCCATCGACAGATGAATGGATAAAGAAGATGTGGCACATATATACAATGGAATATTACTCAGCCATAAAAAGAAACAAAATTGAGTTATTTGTAGTGAGGTGGATGGACCTAGAGTCTGTCATACAGAGCGAAGTAAGTCACAAAGAGAAAAACAAATACCGTATGCTAACACATATACATGGAATCTAAAAAAAAAAAAAAAAAAAGGTTCTGAAGAACCTAGGGGCACGACAGGAATCAAGACGCAGACATAGAGAATGGACTTGAGGACACGCGGAGGGGGAAGGGTAAGCTGGGACGAAGTGAGAGAGTGGCATGGACATATATACACTACCAAATGTAAAATAGATAGCTAGTGGGAAGCAGCCACATAGCACAGGGAGATCAGCTCGGTGCTTTGTGACCACCTAGAGGGGTGGGATAGGGAGGGTGGGAGGGAGATGCAACAGGGAGGAGACATGGAGATATATGTATATGTATAGCTGATTCACTTCGAAATAAAGCAGAAACTAACATGCCATTGTAAAGCAATTATACCCCAATAAAGATGTTAAAAAAAAAAAAGTTGCTGAAAGAGTAAATCTCAAAAGTTATAATCACAAGAAAATAAGTTTTGTAACTATGAACGATGACAAATAGTTGTTAGACTTACTGTGTGATCATTTTGCAATATATACAAGTTTGAATCATTCTGTTTTATACCTAAAACTAATATAATGTTATATGTCAATTATACCTCATAAAAAAAACTAGCAAATAGGTGTCCTGATCTGCCAAAACAACTGTTCAAGTTTCCCTGAAATAAAACTTAATTAACACACACACACGTTTCCTAATTTTTTTTCTAGTTTGTAAATTTTTCTATATTATTTCTCAAATATTTTACTTTTCTGACTCCTTATTTCTTTTCTCCTTCCAGAAATTCATTTATCATAGATTGCTAATACTATTCCACAGATCACTTAGGTTCTTATTTTATTCAGTTTTTTTTCTTTGTGTCTCATTTTGCATAGCCTCTATTACTATATGTTTGAGTTCACTATTTTGTGTTCCTTCTGAAATATCTAAATTGGTATTAATTTAATAAAGTAAAATTTTTATTTCCTGTGCTTTACTTTTTATCCCTGGTGGTCTCATATGATTTTTTTCACATCTTCTGTATATATTATATTCATGTTTTTCTTTAAATCCCTAAAAATGGTTCTTTTAAAATTCTTGTCTGATAATTCTTCATTTTGTCATCTCAAGATTTGTTTTTATTGACTTCTGAAAAAAATTAGTAGTAATTTCCCGTTTCTTCAGATAACCAAAAATCATTGCCTGGATTCTGGACACTGTGAAATTTCACTGTCGAATGATGAACAGTATTGCGTTTCTTTAAAGGGTTTTGAATGAGTTATGAAGACAAAAATTACTTAAAGATGCTTTCTAGGTGTGTGTGGGTGTTTTAATTTGAGGGTGAGTTTGGAGTAGTCTTTACTCTTAAGGCTAGTTTAGCCCCACAGCTAAAACATGATCCATCTGCTATTTCCATTTAATGCCTGAGGTATTCATCAAGGTATCACTATTCTAGCAGGTAAAAAAAAAAAAGATTGATTCCCAGCCATATGTGAGTTTTTGCAATGGTTCAATTTTGATTTCCTGGGAGTTATACTTTCTCTTGCAGTATCTCCTTTTCAAACTTCCAAAAGTTTTATCCTATGCTTGTACAGATTGGTATTCCAGTATTCAACCAGAGACTTAAGAAAACCTTAATGGGAAGAACTGGAGCTCTTTCTCTCTTTTGCTTCCTTTTTTTTTTCCTAGTAGTAGCCCCATACTTTTTAGCCATATTCAACTCCCAAACACTGATCACTGCTTCCTTCATGGGCAAGTTCTACTGCCTAGATTTAAATCCTGATTTTGCCACTTAACAGATGTATAACCTGGGATAAACTATTTAACTTCTTGCCTCTGTTTCTTCATCTGTAAAGCAGGGACAAATAATAGTACTTACTTTACAGGATTGGTGTAATGATTAAATGAGTTAATCCTTGCAAATTTCTTAGAAGATATCTGGCATATTGCAATTTCTGTGGAAGATGATAACTGAAGCTTCAATGGCGAGCAAATGCAGACACTGCCCCTGCCAACATGGAGCATAGAGGCTAGTGTGAAAAATGCTACAATGAAAAATTCAACTGTGAAAAATGTAACAGTGGAGAAGTATAGCATGATACTAGCAATCATTGTAGGAAAGGCTTCCTTGAAGAATTGATATTTGAGGTGAAATTTGATATAACAAATTACTCTGATTCTCCCATTCTTTAAAACAGTACATTACAAACCACTTTGTCTGTTTTTTAGTTCTGTACTGGATATCGGTGGGTTATTCCCTGTAGTTTGAGAATTAGATGCAGTTAACTAAAATATAAAATAGTTCTCTTGAAATGCTGTGTATTTCTTCAACACATTTCGGTTGAACATCTACATTCAAAAGGTAGTCAATGCTTCTCTTTTTTCTCTAAAAAAAATCAACCTGGCAGCTAAATTTTGTACTTTCAATCCTACTGACATTTGCTCTACTATAGGTAGTTTTAAAACCCTCTAGCAAGGACAATTTAGTATTTTTCTTCCAAAATAAAGGATACTTTTACACTCTGGTGGTTTACAACATGATCATTCTGTGAATCTTTATAAAAGCCTATATGCCCTTCCTTGGACTTTGCAAAATGTTGATAACTGTTGGTGCTCGTTCCTGACAACAAGATAAACATTGAATTGGTGACGATTCGGGGCAAATTTATTCATTGCCTCCATTTCCTAGACGTTTGACCAAGTAGATAAAGGATTGGCTTAGGAAAGGAATTAAGAAAATATGGGAAGGCGGTATTACTATTCATTTTGGACCTCAGAAAGGATAAAAGATAAAAATCCCGTGGATTTTTAGAAGACTGAATAAAAAATATATAACTTATGAATTTCTTTAAAAAGGTTTATGTAACTTTTACAATAACTTTTATTTTGCTATATTAGGTTCTAAGTAAATGTCTTTTGAGTTCTCCAATAAGTGGTACCCAGATAAGTTTTTTTTTAAATGTATACAGAACCATGGAGAGAATAAAAACTTTACTCTGCCTTCCTCAAGGAGACATATTTTCTCTGTAGGCTAACATGCTTTTCTTTTCACCAAAAATTTCACAGTCCATCAGATGTCTAAACCATTCTCATTAGTGATCAAAGGGCTTCACTTGTTTTATATTAAAATAGATATGATTTTATTATTTTTATAAATGAACTAATAAGATTGCATCTATTTTATTTCTGTATAATTTTATACAGTTGCTATATAGGAAAAAGAGTGACATGACGTTTCCTCCTTCCTCATATGTAACCAGTAACTTGAGGTTGTTTGATCTTCCCCATGAATATTATTTTTTAAAATTTGTATGTTTGTATCCATAAACAAGTAGAAAGGTTTTCCCCTGGTCAACTTTTATATGAATATAATACAATATGTGGCAATATTCAACTTGATATTTTTGATCCACAATTTACCCATTCTCTTGTTACATATGTTAAGATACTTTTAATTTTCACCAATATGAAGAATGTTACAATAAATGTTATTCTGTGAATATTTAGAGTTCCTCTAAAGAATAAATCTGGAACTATAATTGTTGAATAACTACATGGTTATATATTATGAACATTTCACTTTACTAGGAATGACCATATTGGTCACCAAAAGTTTTGAGCTCATTTATACTCTCACCAACAGTTTGGGATTTTCTATTTCTCCATATTCTTGCCATCATTTGTTGGCAAATGATGTTGGGTATGAAGTAAAATGTCATTTCAGGTTTTTGCTTTTGTAGATTTTCTATCTGGATGTTATTAGTTGCTATCTGTAAAAGCTGCAAATATCTTTGAATGAGGGATGCCCTTGCTTAGTACGGTAGCCTCTTTTCTTTTAATAGTAAAAACATTAACTTTTAAATTTTACTTATGATTTTCAGTTTCTGTATCTTTTTAAAAGTATACGTTTCTACCAAGATCACAAAGATACTATCCCATATTTTCTTCTAGAATTTTTGTAAAGTCACATATCACATTTGGGTCTTCAATCCTTATCTGGACTTTGTTTGACTTTTAGAGTACAATTAGAATCTGGTTTTACTTCATTTGTCTCCGCATAACTAAATATGCTCAAGTAATTACTTCCTCAATTTTCAATGCCATCTCTATTGTGTTTCCATAAACGCTCTTTCTGTTCCATTGGTCATCTGCTTATCTTTGTGCTAATACGTCCCTGAAATAATTATAACCACATTTAAAGTCTTAGCATCAAAGGAGTAAAATAAAACTATTAATTCAAAATTTCCTTAATTATGTTTTATTTTATAGCCTCAATATATTTCATTTTAAAATCACCTTGGGGTGTGTGTGTGTGTGTGTGTGTGTGTAGAATTTCGTATCATATTGGTAAGACTGATATATTCACAATCTGAGTCGTTACGTTCTTTAATGTGGTGTATCTGTACCCTTATTCAGGTCTTACTTATTGCCCTCAAAGATGCTTTGGAATATTTCCATAAAGATCTAGCCCATTTGTGTTAGATTTATTCTTAGGTATGTTATAATATTTGGTTTTATGATGAATAGGGTGTTTTTTCAATATACTTTCTAATTAGATTCTAGTGGTATATAGAACTATTACTAATTCTCACATATTGACCTTGTATCTATTAGTACATTCATATGATTTCTAATTTTGTCTATTTGATTTGATCATTCTGTATTTTATTACTTTGAATAGAATTATTTGATTATTTGACTTTTCTACATAGAAAATTTTATTTGATTATGTGTATAGAAAATCAAATCATACACAAAAAAGTACTGTCTCTCCCTTTCCAATAATTATGCTTTTTTCCCCCTTATTATGTTACATTGGCTAGTACCTCTTGTACTTTTGAATGTTGAATAAAAGAGATAGTCCTTTTATGTATTAAGTAGGAAAGCTTCTCAATAAATTGTCTTTGTCTCCTGGTTAGCTAAGTATATTTTCATCTTTTGAAATGATCAGATGTTTATTTTTCCCGCATTTAAATTTTTTAATGTGGAGTATTTACTTGATGTATTTCTTTCTGATGTTAAATCATTCTTATGTTCCTGAGATATAATCTACTTGATAAGAGTATACTTTTAATACATTCCTGAATTATATTTCCAAGTAGTTTACCTGTGATTTCATTATTTTAGCTCTAAAATAAGACTTTAAAAAAATTTTTTTTTTCCCCAGTTTTAATAGAGATTGTTTTAGCCTCATAGCTTCTGTATCGTTACTGCTTTTTATCCTTAACTACTTTTCAGATACACGGAGATTTTTTTTTTTTTTTAATTGATGTAAATTTCAATTATAAAGTTTTTGATTGGATAGGGTTTTAGTCTTTAATCTTAGGAATATTTTCCTTTTTTAGGCTTTCTATTCATCTTAATCAATTAGAGAAATTGATGTTTTCTAGAAAATGTTCTTAAGAGAAGTTTTCAAGTTTATTAGCACTGATATTCATAATTTCTTATAGTTCAGAAATACTGTTTATGGCATTATAGCCTACATAAATTACTGTTTTTTCTTTTTTTCTTGATCAGTCTTTCTACAATTTGTTTATTTTATAAGCAATTCTAAAGATATAAAATTTACTTCTTTTGATACTTCCCTGGTGGTCCAGTGGTAAAGAATTCGCACTCCAATGCTGGGGACACAGATTCGATCCCTGGCTGGGGAACTAAGATCCCTCATGCTGTGGGGGCAACTAAGCCCGCGAACCGCAACTACTAAGCCCGTGCTCCTCAACTAGAGAGTCCACATGCTGCAAACTACAGAGCTCCCGGGCTCTGGAGCCCGTGCGCCACAACCAGAGAGAGAAAAGCCACGCGCCACAACGAAAGATCCCACATGATGTAATGAAGATCCCACGTGCCGCAACTAAGACCCAATGCAACCAAAAATAAAAATAAATAAATAAAATATTTTTTAAAAGATATAAAATTTATTTCTTTTTCCTTTTAAAACTGTCTTATTTCTATGATATCCTTCTTTCAATTTTCTTGGATTTACTCTGCTCTGCTTTTTCTAGTATCTTGAATTGAGTATTTGACCCCTTAATTTAAAAATATAGATTTACCTCCAAGTGCAGCTCTGAGTGCACCCACACACTTTGGTATGTAGGATTTACATTGCACTTCAGTAACTATGTCTTGTAATTTCAGTTCTGCATTTTCTTTATGCCATACGTTTGAGTGCATTTTTTAGCTTCTAAAAATGTATATGTGTAATCTTTTAAATTATTGATTCTTAATATAATTTCTGATTTTTAATATAGTAATTGCATTTAGATCAGAGAATGGGATCTGTGTTATAGCAATTCTATTAAATGTGTTGACACTTCTGTTATGACAAAATCTCTGCTTAAATTTTTGTAAATGTTCCATGTTTTCAGGGAAAAAAATGATCTTCTTTTGGCATGAGTTGATAGCTACCAAGTAGATCATGCTTGTAAATTTTAATTTCAAGTGATCTGTGTCTTTATTAATATTTCTTTACTTGATGTATTTCTTCATGATATACATATGTCAATATTACAAGGAGAGTTCAACAAGTTCACCATTATAATGGCAACTTTTGTTAGATTTTGCTTTCGGTAATTTAAGATTTTATTAAGTGTATATTCATCCTTAATCAACATCATACAGTGATGATATATACTATGTACACCTGGGAAATTTAATAATGGAGGAGATAATGTCTATTTATTTATATTTTATGCCCTACTTTATAATTGAAAGAAGTAATATTTATGTTTATATATTAATGGGATAAATTTTTTTGCATGGCTTATAAATTACATCTAATAGAATTTCTAAAAGATGATTTATAGGAATGTTTTTGATAATGGTGGCACTACTGTCATAAATAATTGTTCACCATCATCATTGTGAAGGAAAACATTCAGTCTCATTATTTTATCATTATATAGCATGACTAGACTCAGATATAATACAATGCCCATTTGAGAGACTATCTATCTATCATCTATCTAGATCTATTTTAAAGCTGAGGAACTATCATTTAAAAGTGAACCAGTAATTTTTGGTCTCCAGATGTGGATTGGCAATAAACATTTTTCAGTGTCCCTGAGTTTTCAGGAAAGAAATTGACTGCTTCCTATTGATCATTTAAATATAGGTTGAACACCCACCTAGTTGTTCAGAGGAAGAGCGTAAAAGTATATGTGGAGAGAGTGAAATAAAGGTGTAGAGAAGAGAGAAAGAGTAAAAGGGAGAGAGAGAGAATGAGAGAGAGCTGCTAGTGAGAGGTGTTATCTGTGAGTGAAGGCAGTTATTTACAGGCGTTATCAAATGTTCACAGGACTGTGCAGACACAATTACTTTAAAAACATGTTAGAAGGGTCTCAGAAAGCCTCTGCCATTGGAAAGAGTCATGAGGACTCTAAGATACAAATAATGAAGGTGACAGATTCACACACCTGCCACCTGGGGGAGGGGGATTTGCAGGAGATTTTAATATGAGTTAGAAAAGCTACTCCCTAAAAGGTTTAATTTAGATGACTGATGAGAATTTTGTAATTGAGCACTGTATCTGGAAAGGCATATCACTTCAAGTTCCTGACATTCACAGAACTTTGGACTGGATAAGTGCCTTTGGGATTTTTTAACATAGGTGAGGAGGCAGAGAGAGTCTCAAAGACTCCACTTCCTACTCATATGGCAATTTGAGATTTGGGAGTCATTGTAATCTAATTTTATGTGAATAGGGTTGGAGAGTGGATGTATTAGGGCCAGGCAGAGCTCTTTACTTCCACCTGCTGTAGTATTGGCTGATAATTTACAGCTGTCCTTTTCTCCAGAAAGTTGCCATTATCTCAAAGATTTATCTCACCTGCTAACCGTCTCACCCACACATCCACCCACTCCCCCCTCCTAGGGTCAACCTTGTCCAATAACTGATAACCATTAAGTATAATAGGCCAGACCTCTTGCTTCAATTTGTGCCACAGTTTCCTAGGGGTTTCAAGTTGGAATTAGTTATGAGTTGAGACCACATCCTTGCTTTTATGTTGATCAATTCTTCCAACTCATTTTATTTGACCTTGGGAAATTACTTGACTACTCAAAACTATGTTTCCTTTTTAAATAAATTATTAGTATACAATTTGCAAGATAATATAGAGCATAGAGGAAAAGAATGAAAAGCGCAAATGTGTAGACAGCAATTGTTACATGACAAGCACTCAGTGTATTTCCTTCTTCCTTCCTTCTCTCCTCCCTCCCCTACTCCCTCTTTGCTTCCTTCCTTTCTTCCTTCTTTCCTTTAAATTATCCCTTAGACCAACTGAGGATATTTGGCCATGGGGTTTATGTAACTAACTTGCCTTGAGGTAACTGCATGTGCACTATATACTCATTTTGATGGAAATTCCCTACTTTAGAAACACCTATACTTGGATTATAAAGAAACAACATGGAGGCTAAATAATAAAGCCTTAGGGGAACCAAGACGTGTAAAGCCCAGAATTTTAAATAAGTAAGGCTTATTGAACATTAGAAACAAATATATTGGATTTTCCATGGAGAATACTTTATCCTTGGTTGCACTGAAGATAAATATTAACAACACAAATAAGATGCAAATACATATTCTTAGTATGCAAAACATCGATTTTATGTGGCTTACAGCTTTGATGTTGTAATGCTAGTGTTCACTGACATTTAATTTTTGGTATAATATTGTCCCAACTGGTGCCTGCCTTTTACACTATATAATTCAAGCTACTGTCAAAATGACTTTGAGAAGTCTTAAGGGGCATTCATAAATTCATAGTATTTATAAAAAAAAAAAAATAGAGCCTGGCGAATACATAATAAATATAACTTATTTTTAAGTTTTCTTAGACAAAATAATTTTGCAACACTTGCTGAAACGTTCTTACTCTCCAATCCTGTGCATATTTACCCAAAAGGGATTTTTGTCCCCCTCCCCAGCTTTCCCTAAGAGAACTCCTTAATAATTATTCTATTCAATGTACTATTTATAAAAATCTAGCTTACTAATTCCAAAACAAATTCCAAAATAAATTACTTTTAAGAACCAGGGAAGTTTGCTACTTAAAGGGAACTGTTGCTTCTATTTCTTACTCAATTTATCTCCTCATATCTGTATGATTATATATTTATAAGTGAGATCTGCTTAAAGGAAGGAAAATGTACATTCTGACTCAGTAACTATTAAATTAAATTCTACTAAACAAAGTATATTTAATTCTTGGGCAGAAACTATAATAATATAAATACAGATGACATATTTACTCAATTATGCATTGTAGAAATTTAACAAGTTTGGCATAAAGAAACTTAAAATTGATATTTTTCTGTTTTGAAGATGAGATGTACATTTCAAAGGTGTTCTTGGGTCCAAAGAAAACAGATTAAGACACTATAGACCTATATTAATGTAAGAAGTAGCTAGGTTGTTATACTGAGTTTTTGTTTTAATTTCTCTATTTTATCATTAGCAAGGTTGAATAATTTCTGGCTTATTGAGTTAATATTTCTTTTTAAAAATTATGTATTTTAAACTATATAATTTTTATAAACTATATATTTAAAAAAAATCTGTGATGCTGGATTTTGAGTCAACTCAGCTAGGCAATGGTGCTCTCTTGTTTGAGCAAACATCAGACTAGATGTTGCTGTGAAGTTATTTTTTAGATGTAATTAACTTTAAAGAAGATTTTGAGTAGAGAAGATTATGTTCTATAATGTGGGTGGGCTTCATTCAATCAGCTCTCTTCAAGAAAAGACTGAGGTTTCCTAAAGAAGAACAATTAAACCTCAAAACTGCAACACAGAAACCCTGCCTGAGTTTCCAGCCTGCACATTTCAGACTTGAGATGCAACACCAACTCTTCCCTGAATTTCCATCCTGCCTGCCTTCTCTGTAGATTTCATTCTTGCCAGCTCCGACAACTGCATAAGTCAATTCCTTTAAATCGCTCTATAGAATATACACATTCTATACATTTTAATAAAGCTTCTATTTCTTATGGATTTCTCTCTGTAAAGCTCTTCCCCATACAAAATCATATCTTATTTCCCCATATACATTTTTCTAACTGTAGTTTTATTTGTCACCTCTAATTTCATAATTCATGTGGAATTTATTGTGGTAGACAGTATGAGATTAAAAGTTACACTTTCCATAGTTTATCAATTGTTTCAGCACCATTTTTATAAAAAAAAATCTTACTGATTTGAAACATTTGCTTTAGCTAGGGTTATCAAATTTAGCAAGTCAAAATATAGAATGCCCTATTAAATTTGAATTTTATATAAAAATGAGTATGTTTTGAACAAATATGTCCCTTCCAATATTTGGGTCATACTTATACCAAAAATTATTTGTTTTCTTGAAATTGATATTTAGTTGAACATTCTATATTTTATCTGGCAACCCAAACTTTAGACATTATCCAATTTTTTCTGTAATTTCTATGCATTCCAATGAGTCTTGAGTCACAAGGAGAAAGACTTCTGATAATGGAGGAAATACAGTAGAAGGCATTAGGGATAAGAGGACCTAAGTCTTAGACATATCATTTCAGTCTCACCTGGACTAAGTCACATGAGCCATATATTCTTCTTCTTATTTTTAAAAATCTAAGATAGTTTTTCAATATTTGGAACTAAAAATATTTTAATTGACATAGAATAGTTTTCTTGTAACTGAAATTAAGGTGCATTTTAGCTTCTTTGGGAATATATAGTTGAATTATTTTATAAAACAATCACTTTAATACCCCTTTGACATAAATCAAATTTTGAATATATTTTGGATTTAAATTAAGCACAGATTTCCAGTGTGAAGTCTGGTATTAGAGAAAACAATATAGTGGAATCTTTAATATAACAGTAAACTTGTAAATAATGCTGAGATGAATATAGGGTACATATAATTTTTTAAATTAGTGTTTTCATATTTTCTGGATAAATATCTAGAAGTGGGATAGTTGGATCATATGGTAGTTCTATTCTTAACTTTTTGAGGAATCTCCATACTGTTTTCCAGAGTGGCTGCACCAATTTACATCCCCACCAACAGTGTACAAGGGTTCCTGTTTATCCACATCCTCACCAATACTTGTTATTTCTTGCCTTCTCTACAATAGCCATTCTACAGGCATGAGGTGATATCTCATTGTGGTTTTGATTTGCATTTCCCTAATAATTAGTGATGTTGAACACCTTTTCATATGCCTAATGACCATTAGTATGTCTTCTTTGGAAAAATGTCTATTCAGCTTCTCTGCCCATTTCTTAACTGGGTTGTTTTTGTTGTTGCTGTTAAGTTGTACGAGTTCTTTATACATTTTGGATATTAACTCCTTATTGGATATATGATTTGCAAATATCTTCTTCCATTCAATAGGTCTTCTTTAGTTTTGTTTGTTTTGTTGGTGGTCTCCTTTGCTGTGCAGAAGATTTTCACTTTTATGTAGTACCATTTTTAAAATTTTGTTTTTGGTTCCCTTGCCTGAAAAGATGTATCTAGAAAGATACTGCTAAAACCAATGTCAAAGAGTGTACTGCCTATGATTTCTTCTAGGAATTTTATGATTTCACGTCTTACATTCAAGTCTTTAGTCTATTTTGTGTTGATTTTTGTGTATGGTGTGAAATAGTGGTCATTTCATTTTTTTGCTTATGGCTCTCCAGTTTTCCCAACACCATTTATTGAAGAGACAATCCTTTCTCCATTGTATGTTCTTTGCTCCACCATCACAAATTTTACAATAGCCAAGAAATGCAATCAGCCCACATGCCCATAAATGAATGAGTGTATAAAGAAGATGTGATTATACACATGATATATATACCCATATATATCATTATATGTGATATTTTATATAACATAATACTACCCAGCCAAAAAAAACATAAAATATTTCCATTTGTGACAACATGGTTGGACCTTGAAAGTATTATGCTAAGTGAAATAAGTCAGATGGGGAAAGACAAATATCATATGATTCTACTCACGTGTGGAATATAAAAAACAAACAGACCAAAACCAAAATAAATGAACAAACCGAACTAAATTAAGAAAAACACACAGAGAAAAGAATAATGGTTCCCAGAGGGGAAGGGGCATGAGGGGAGGGAGAAATGGGTAAAGTTGATCAACTGTATAGAGATAGATGGAAACTAAATTTTTGGTGGTAAGCATACAGACAGACGTAGAAATATAAAGCTGTACACGTGAAACTTATATAATGTTATAAACCAAGGTTACCTCAATAAAAATAAATTAAAATATATATAACAGGCAATTTTTGATACTTTGATTACTACTCATCTCCTTAGAATAGGACAGGATAATATGCACAAAGTCTGAAGTAGAGAAGCAACCATTTTTCAGCATGACTATACTTTACTATAGCCTTAACCATTTTATTGTGATGCTTCCACACGATGGGGGCAGTTAGTATTTCAAAACATAGCAATAAAGTTATTGCTGGCATAGGGCTCATCTTGAGGCACAGAGAAAGTTTAGGGAACGTAACATTAAACTGGGAGCTACAGAAGCCATTACATATGTGTCTACTGCTTCTTTGCCTACCTTCCCCAAAAGTAGAAGAGAAAGTTTGTATCTGGATTCACCAATACTGAATACTACAGGATAAACTGAGCTGACTTTAACCATATGGAGAGTAGTAAGGTATAGGGATGAAAATGTGAGTTTCTGAAGTGTGTAAAAAGATTGTTCCTTGAGAGGAAGTTATAATTTCATTACAAGAAGCAGAATTTTCTCAACTTTATTAGCAAGAGGAATGTAATGGTAATATATAGTGTCACTTTGGATGGAATTCCAAGTAGTTTTGATCTTCCATGTTGTCAGAATGCAGTAGCAACCAATATATAAGACATACCTGAGAACTGTATGCTTCACAGAAACCTCCATTTTTGATCATTATAATTAGTAATAATGATAATTATAATTGATAGTTTTACTCAACAAGAGTGTACTTATCTTGTCATGCTACAATTTCCTATCCAAATTGTATTTATATTCTCTCTCTTTCTCAATATATTGCAGCTGATTTGTAATTAGCATGAAGCATAATTTTAAAATTCTATGTCAGATTTTATTTTCAAATGACTGCTGCAAAAATATCTGACTTTTAACATATTCTTTGTAGTGTGACTTTGCCACTAACCCACCAAAAGGTGAAGTCTATTTCTTTACTCCTTTGAATCTGTGCAGGCTCTGTGATTGCTCTGACCAACAGAATGAGGTAAAAGTGATATTGTGTGACTTCTGAAGATAGGTCATAAGAAGCCAAATCCTTCTGTCTTCTCTCTGGGCAGCTTGAAATGCTCGCTCTTGGGAAATTCCCTCTTGGAACTTAGCCTCCATGCTATGAGAAGCCCAAGCATTATGGAAAGGCCACCTACAATCACGGTTATTGACAGCCCCAAGTGAATTCCGAGCTGATAGCTAGCCCCACCTCCTAGCAAAGTGGCAAGCCTTCTTGGAGATGGTCCAGCCTTGACATGATGACAGACCCAGCCACCATCTGTCTAAGAGAGCGCAAATGAAAACTACATAGAACTGCCCAAATCAACACAGAAAACTATGAGAAATAATAATAAATTGGTTTAAGTTAATACATTTTGGGATGATTTGTTACTTAGTAATACCCAGGAGAAGGAAGTCTCTGTCTTCCTAGGAAGGTGTTAGTGCTACTTTATTTATACTTGTGTTCCTGGCTTGGATTAGCAAAAACAAACAATCATAAAACACTTGGGCAGGTGGCAATGGGCAATCTAGAGAATACTTATCAGCGGTTGGTCTGGCTTCTCTCTTCTTGTCCAGAAACTATGGAAATTAACTTTTTCCTCTGTAGACTCTCCAAAACACATTTGGTATCCATTTTGCAGTGGGAAGGAAAAGTGGGAAAATCTTCTTTTAACTGCACAAAAAGTTTATTATTCATTGAAAAGTGCCTACCTGAATAGCCTACACTACCTTATCAGAAGTTCTTTTAATGTGGCATGATTGTAAATGAGAAAAACAAAATTAAGTAATTCAAATAGCTATTTTATCACAATGTGAGAAAGCTGCACTTACAGCAATATCTTTGAACAAAATGAGAAATAAAAAGATATATGTTTAACTGAATTATGTACTTGTTAAAATTAAAAGCTTTTTAATATTTTTTTGTTTGTTTTCAAATAGATTGTCAATAGTAGTTTATGGAAAATATTCAGTAATAATATAGCAACATTCAATAAATGATCCTAATTATTTAATATTCAAGATTATTTTGGGATACCCAAGGAATCAACTAATGGAGAGTATACAGAGAAATGGTATTCCAATAAGGTGGGTCTTGCACTTACATCTGTATTCTTTCTACTAAATATAACAGGTGATTATTTTATTTTAAAATAACAACCTAGTAATTTTAAATTAAATAAAGTTTTTTTCAGACATCCTAATATGTTATTAAAATAGTGCTTCATAGAATTTTAAGGTTGATAAGTTTTTTTGTCATGATGATAGTAGAAAAGCTTCTGACTAGGCTAAAGACTATGAGTAATGACATTTTGGACATAGTAGGATTAATTAAAATATATTTAATACCTGATTTTTAATTCCATCTTAACAAAACTACTGGTGCTTGGTATTAATTTGTACTGACTTTTGGTTTTATGAAGTACTTTTCAAACTCTCATCTATAGCAGCTCTGGCGATCCTATCTACACTTCTGTGAAGTTATCAGTCTGTTCAATTGCTGCTGCCAAATGCTGGATTATTTCTTTGACCTGAGGAAAGCACCTTAAGTGACCACTAAAACTATTTCCTGAAATCTGGAAAACACAGTGAAGCACTACCCCCATTTTCAATATAACAAACAAACAAAAATAAAGACAATGTGCTAAGTATTCTTACTGTTGGTGAAAAAAAGAGGTCAACTCCATCAGAAGGAAATAAGAATGATATGTATTAATGTGAAAGGATTCTAAAGTTCTTTTTTTTTCTGCTTTAAGTGTTCAAGTTATTTTATTTTATTCACCATAGTTTCCTGTTTAGGATGATTCATAGGTTTAGTGGTCATTTGATTGACATATGTAAAAGATTATTCCATTATGCAAGCTAATTTTTCTTAGTAGAAGATGTTTTAAAAAAATCTATTCTCCTATACTACATTGTAAATGGCAAACTAAATTGACAATAAAATTATGTGCATGTCATATTTGGTCCCCTTTTGCTTGACAGGAACACACTGGCTGACAGAAGAATCAAAAGTCTTACTCACAATCTCATTTCTTATTTTTACTTACTCATAAAGACCAAAGTAGAGGATATGTGTTATATTAATTTAATCTTTCCCTTTTTGTAAAGATTTTGTAATAAAATAGAAAATTAAGCCAAATTGAATTATATCTGTCTCCAGAAGATATTTGTCATTAATATTTGTCACGAATTTCTCTATTCCTTGCCAGAATGTCTGGATAAATTGTGAATTGAACATAATTTATCAGAATGCTATTTTTTTCCCAGAAATGAGACAAAGAGAACTATAATGCATTCACTTTCCATTATGCCATTTTCTTTAGACATTTGCCACATTATGAGCTCCTACAGGGAAATCATTATCTTTCTTCTGAGGAAAAAAAATGAGGCAAGTCACTATTTCATTACCTATATTTCAAAAAGTTAAATGATTTAAAATGTCTGCCCTGGGAGATCACTGTATTTGCTTGTCTGTGCTTTCACAAGCACTATTATCCTTTGCTATAATTCACTTTTGAAATGCCAAAAATGAGCTAGAGTAATGTTTACCAGGTTTAACCTTGTTCATTTTATTGGTTAAAATGAATCCACTGAATATGTGCAAAGGAAAGTGCTCATTCAGAAAAATAACAAAATTAGTAAGTACCATCTAGAGATTTATGTGTACAATTAAGAGTATTTATTTGTATGACTTTGAAAGGCTAAAATGTTATGCTTATCTATGATAGACACTAAATAAATATACAAACAACAGCAGAAATATACGTGCAATGATGGTAAGTTAACACAAGGTCTGTCTGAACATGAGACATAATTTATCATGACCTAATAGACTTCGGAGCAAAGCAAAATCAGTCTCAACCTTGTGTTTGACACTGTGACCATGGGCAAGTTACTCACACTCTTACCCTCAGTATCATGAATTCTGTGCTCTACTATCCAGATCTCTGTTTTGTAATTAATTCCCCCCCCCCCCCAGCATCTAAGAAGATTGCTCAGCAATTAATCTTAGCTGCTCGTCCTTTCTTGGATTTACTCTCATCTGAAGATAGTTGCCTTGCCCAAGACCACACTCTTTCCCAGAAGCAGACCACCACAGAGCAAGGAAGCAAAATGTCTGGTAAGTCCCTTCGGGTTCTGAAACTGACACTTTTTATACCAGGGAATTTGAATTTGACCCAAACACAGGATGAAATAAATGCTGTCAACACTGGATAGAGTCCAGAGCCTAGAAGGTCCAAGCTAAGGCCCAAGTGGCCTTTTTTTGGTTCAGATGAACTATGCTATTAAATCCATCAGTAGAGGGAAAGGATGCTGTGTCGTATTTCTGGCAAGCCCTAATGGGACAATCACAATGCAGAGTCCTGAGATTCCGGAGCAAGGCCATGCCATCTTCCAGAGAATATTATACACCAACTGACAAAGGAAGAAGCCAAAGCTTGGTTCACAGATGTGTTAGTTCAGTGTCGCCCTGGTTGTGGACAGTCTTGAAAGACAATGGGGAGGAGAAATCCTCTTAGTAGAATTTTGGGTGGTGCATCAGTTATTGGTTTTGTGTAAAAAGAGAAGTGTCCTTAGGCTAGAATATATATTGACTCATGCAGTGATGAGAAGCTAGGATATTTGATCAGGAACAGGATGGAATACTCAGGAAAAGTGGGCTGATGGACCTACGGGAGTGGCAACAAGGTGTGAATATTATGTTACTCTGTGGTAATGGCCATCAGAGAACATTCAGTAAGAAGGCATTACTAAACAACCTAGACAGAATGACTTGGACAGATGATGTGTGCCAGGCTCTGTCATTAGTCACCCTAGTGCTGGCATATGGGCACACGATTCCCGTCATGGAGAAGCCCAGGTGGCAGTGATGGAGGCTATGCATGGGCCTAACAGAATGGGATCCTGCCAATGATGAATGTCCAGTGTGTCAGCAAAAGGTTAACTCTGAGCTTCCAATAGAGCATCATCCCTCAAGGAGCAAAACCAGATACTTGAAGTTGATTACACTGCACCTTTTCCATCCCGTGACAGCAATCCATTCTCATAGGAACTGCTATATCCTAAACATGCGTTCACCTTCCCTACCAGAAGGACTTCAGTTGGCATCATTTTATAAGGCCTTAAATAGTTTTTGATTCACCAATCAGGAACCCATATGACATCAGACCAAAAGACTCACTTTGTAACAAAGGAAACATGGCAGTGATCAAAGGATGGGATGTGTGGTTCTTAACACATATTGCACCATCTAGAAGTTGCTGACCTAATAGAGTGACAGAATAGCCTTTTGAAAGTGCAGCTAATGCACAAGGAGCATCACCCTCCAGGCTAAGTATACTCATTAAATTAGTGACCATCGTGTGGTGCTATGTCCTCCAACAGGTAAAACACTAAAGTCGGGGCATCTAGGGGTGCAAGAAGTGGCCTCACATACCAACACTTCCAGTAACCCACTTGGAGATCTTGTGCTTTCTTTCTCTGCAACCCTGGACTCTGTGGATTTTGAAGTCCTGGCTCTCAAAATGGGGACACTGCCACAGAGTAAGTCACAGCAATGGTATCAAACATAAGACTGCTGTTGGAAGCCAGGGAGTTTAGGCTCTGCTTGCTAAAAGAAAAACAAAGAAGAATCATCTTTCTGGGGTGAGGTTGGGGAGGGTAATTGGCCCTGAACATCATGAGGAGGTATGGCTGCTATGAACGATGTGGGTAGGGTGGGCACCATTAGCATCCATGTGATCCACTTGGGCATCCTGAAGACTCAATTGTCCAATTTTGATGGCATATGGATAAAAGTAGAATCTGTAGCCTGAGAAAGCCATGATAACCAAAACTTTAGACTTCTCAGTATTGAAGATCTGGGTAATCTTACAAAGTAAGATGCCTACACAATGGAGGTTGTAGCCAAGGGTGAGAGGAAGCTAGAATGAAGAGTAAAGGAGGGAGACAATGAGTATAAGTTACAGCCTTATAAACAGCTAAGCAACAGAGGCTGTGGTTTGTTTCATTAATCTTCCTCTCCTCAGTTTCTCCCAAGAAAAATCCAGCAGAAATCTGAAGGAGTAAATTATAGTACTTAAATAAAGTAAATCCTAGCCATGCATGGGATGCTGTTCTGTGACATTCAGATCCCTTTAAAGGCTGAAAAATGTAATTCCCTAGTTCTTGAGAAGGTTGCCAACTGAGAGATTTCAACTGTCAGCTTTATCCAAGAATAACTCTTAGCTCTGCATAGCCTCTTCACGTTCTCAAGGTCATACCACGTCTTCTAAGGGCAGCCAACACCAAATGACTGGTTGATGCAATTACATAAAGACCAAACTGGGTGGTGGTGAGGGATGATTTCTTAAGCAAGGTGCGGATACATAAAGCATTTATTATAGTATCCTATATAGTTTTTCATATGGTATTGTAATGATGTTTGCATTAATTTATATTAACATAATAAAAATGATATTAAAAAAAAAACCAAACCCTTTGCCTCAACTCAGGACAATTTTGAATGGCCATTCCAGCTTTGAGAGCCTCCTGGTAGCAACTGAGGACTGCATTACCACCAGTTCCTCTGCCTGGTCTGTCTAATTCCATCCCTTCAACACAGTTAGTTATAATGATAGCATTAATAATAATTATCATAATTATTAATTATTATTAATAATAGTGATAATAAGAGCATTCCTTAATACAATTCCTTATGCTAATCCATGCTGCAGAGTTGGCTTCCTGACAACCGGTGATACTCTGCTAGTCTATGAATGTGGATAACCATATCTACATTCGGGTTGTAGATTAGAACATTCATGGTTATAAAGCAGCGTAACTAGTCCTTAGTAAAAATTCTCCCTCCCTGCTTTGTTTTGCCACTGAATACAACTAAACTAACACAGAAGTCATGTCAGCATTTTTCTATGCTAGCCATACCTTTTCCAAAAGTAGAAGAGCAAAAATATCTTGGCAATGAGAAATCTCAGCCACAGGCTCCGTCGAGACCTCATGTGTGAAGTTACCTTTTAACAGACTCACTTGAGTTTACTCAGCCAACTAAAACTATTTAGTCCAGTTCTTTTTAAAATTTACCCTCCTTTCTTACCCCATTCATTCTTACTACAACTTTATTACCTTTTATTTATGTTTGTATCCTCAATTGCTTGATGTATTTCTCCAGGTATATAAAGTAATATAGTCTTTAAAAACCTAAACAACTTTTTTTTTTTTCACAAAGCAACTCATGAAGTAAGGATATAAACACAAATGAGGTTTTTTGTTTGATTGGAATTGAGGTATTGATATTTGAAACTATAAGTTACGGCAATTCACTTTGGTTTATTATCATATTACTTTCATAAAATAAATAAATGCTTCTGAAGATATTTAATGGCAAACTTTTCCCCCCAGTTTTGTTGAGAGATAATTGACATACATCACTCTATAAGTTTAAGATGTACAGTATGATGGTTTGATTTACATACAGCATGTAATGGTTACTGTAAAAGGTTTAGTTAACATTCATAATCTCATATAGATACACTAAAAAGTAAAGAAAAAATTTTCTTCTTGTAATGAGACCTCTTAGGATCTACTCAATTACTTTCCTATACGTGAGACAGCAGTGTTAACTATAATCATCATGTACATTATATCCCTAGTACTTACTTATCTTATAAATGGTACCTTTGTTACCTTTTTAATCACCTTCCTCCAATTTTCCCTTCCGCCCACCTCTGGCAGCCAAAAATCTGATCTCTTTTCCTTTTCCTTCTCTACCAACACTTGGGTTTGGTATTTTTTGTTTGTTCACTTTTTTAAATTCCACATATAAGTAAGATCATACAGTATTTGTCTTTCTATGTCTGACTTATTTCACTTAGCATTATGCTTTTATTTATCCAAGTTGTTGAAAATGGTAGGATTTCCTTGTTTTTATAGCTGAATAATATTCCACTGTAAAAAAATATATATGTATATATATAATATATATTATATATATATACATATATAATAATATATATAATATTATACATACACACACACACACACACACACACACACACACACAACTTCTTTATCCATTCATCCTTTGATAGACACTTAGGATGTTTCCATGTCTTGGCTGTTGTAAATAATGCTGCTATGAACATGGGGGTGCAGGTATCTTGAAGTTAGTGTTTTCGTTTCCTTTAAATATATTCCCAGAAGTGGAATTACTGGGTCATATGGTAGTTCTATTCTTAATTTTTTTGAGGATCCTCTATACTGTTTTCCATAATGGCTGCACCAATTTACAATCCCACCAACAGTGAACCAGGGTTTCCTTTTCTCTATATCCACACCAGCATTTGCTATCTCTTGTCTTTTTGATGATGACCTTTCTAACAGGCATGAGGTGATATCTTGTGGTTTTAATGTGCATTTCCCTAATAACTATGTTGAAGATCTTTTCATGTATGTGTTGGCCATATGCATATCTTCTTTGGAAAAATGTCTATTCAGGTTCTTTGACCATTTTTAAATTAGATTTTGTTTGTTTGTTTTTTTGCTATGGAGTTTTTTTGTTTGTTTGTTTTTTGCTATGGAGTTGTATGAGTTCTTTCTATATTTTGGATAACCCCTTATCAGATATATGGTTTGCAAATATTTTTTCCTACTCTGTAGATTTTGTTTTCACTTCGTTCATAGTTTCTTTTTGCTGTGCAGAGCTTTTTAGTTTGATACAGTCCCACTTGTTTAGATTTTGTTGCTTGTGCTTTAGGTGTGATTTCAAAAAAATCATTACCAAGATCTATATCAAGGAGTTTTTCTCCTACGTTTTATTCTAGGAGTTTCATAGTTTCAGGTCTTGCATTCACATTTTAAAATCTATTTTGAGTTAACTTTTGTGAGTGGTGTAATGGAAAATTTTTAATTTAAAAATTAGAAACACAAAAACAAAAAACAAAGGCTATGTTATGTTACATTTTAAATTCCCCATATGCAGTTTTGATTGCACACTCTCTGTGAAAGCAATTTTGTTCATCTGGAAATAAATCTTCTAAGAAATTTCCTGTGCACTTAAAGGTCAGTTCAAGTTAAGGGTCGGGATTTGGGATTTTTGGTCCAAACATTCTTAACCCCACTTCCTATTATATGCTAAAACCGAGGTTGAAGTCAGCATGTAGTTTGTAAAAACAGCAAGAGATATTCAATTTTCTACTTGATAGCTTAAACTAAAAATATATATTCAATTGAGGAAACAAATCATAGACTATTATGGAGGAGCCAGATTGATTTCTTTCAATAAATCAAGAATTTTTTGTCAAAAATGTAAAACCAAATAAAAAATAGATCAAACATAGGACAACATGATAATATGCAAAATAATATAGGCTATTAAAGATAGAAGGCTTGATTTCAAATGTCTGTCTGCTTTGTGCCCTGCTAGCTTTGCTCTTAGTAAATCTTTAACTTCTTCAAGCCTCTCTCATTAAAACCTAAAATATGTCCACAAACTAGCTCTCTGCCCATGAACAAATCTTTGAAAGTTTCCTTATCTATAAAATCAAAAAACTGACTAACTAGTCTTTTAGTCGAATGTTTTAGAACTACAATACTTGTCTTTCCTAACTTATAGGCTTGGTTTAAAGATTAGATAAATAATGAATTTAAAGTGATTTATAAATAATAAATACTATGCAAAGTTAAGTTATTAATAAACATATAAACTGTTTTTTTCCTACAAATAAACAGAATTAAATATGGCAGTAAAAGCACTGTATTCCAATTCTATACAAATCACTATTATATGAAATCTCAATTATAGTATTCTTATAAAAAACAACCATCCATGATAATATAAAATGTAACTGCTATATAAGAATAAAAATTAAGAAAAACAGACAAGTCATACTTATAGTATCTTTGCTGTAAGAATAAAGGGGACAGTTGTTCACATACAGTTGACTTCAGGCTGGGAAGCCCATAGCACAGATAGGACATTTAAAAAAAAACAAAAACAAAAACAAAAAAACCAATGGCTTGGAGGGAAAGTCCACTTAAAAAATCTAAGCATCAAAGACTGAGAGTGAAAACTCACTTTAAAATTTTAAACACACTAGGTTCTTAGTCCTAGAAACTCACTATGTTCTCTCTTCAAAGTTTTTCCAACCTGTTCATTGTTATCTAAATAAATTAATCATTAAATATCCACTTGCATGTCATTTTATAAGGTAAACCATGCTTCATGGACACTGTCCCTGACAGTGAAGGTTTTTTCCTTCCTTCAACTCATGTATTTTCCTCATAAACCCCTACACAATGTGGAAATTCTAGTAAGAATCCAAAACTTCTAATTATTTAAAAACTGGTATGGTTACTTTTATTTCTTTTCTTAATAATTCATATGAATCTTAGATTTATTTGAAAATTTTCAACGAGACTGATTTACAAGAACAATTTTTTATCAAGTAAAGGACTTCAACCAAAGAAAGTAGGAATTCACCTCAGTAAATGTATAATTATTTATAACTTTAAGCTGTCCATAGTTTTTTTCAGTATTGTTGGTCACTATTTTCTTTTGATGGACTTTGCTTGCCTATTATTCTGATTTTCTCTATAAAGAGACAAAGAGAATTTGTAAATTCATATATAGATGTTGTTAGTGACTTCCTCTTAGGAGTTCATATCTCATAATAGAATAAGATAAAGGCAAAGTTTAACTCCAAAATAATGTCTGATGTTGACATGACAGCCATCAGTGACTAATGGGGACTCTCACCCTTCTCATATTCTGTATACCCACTGGCAAGACAGGCAATTGATGAAGACTGACCAGGTTGAAAGAAGAAATGAGTACAATTCAAATCAGAGACAATCAGAAGAACATAATTCTACGTTCCCAGACCCAGATAGAATGCGACAAGACCCAGATAGAATGCTCTGCTAACTGTTGAATTTATTGGTGCCCCAAACTTAATAAAAATTTTCCTCTTTTATCCTTCAAAATTTGTAAGGAGTTTAGTTTTAAAAAGAAGGCAATATATGTTCATGAAAAAGAATTATAATAAAGTGAACGCACACTTTCAAATGTTAACTACTAAGCTTAATACATTCAAAATGCCTTCTGTCCTGTGCTAGTTGATGACATTTAGGAATCTAAGATGGCGGGGTTCATATCTCTTAATTTCCTGTAACTTGTTATCTTTTCAGTAATTTACAAAATTCTACACCCTAGAACTCCCAGAAATCAATCATGTAAATATTTTCTCCTGAGTCTGAAATACTATCCCTGCAGATGTTATGAGGGCTCCAGAGGTGCTATATTCTGAATAATATATTAAAAGAGAAATCATCTTTCTTAACTGTAAATCATTTCAATATCACATATAATTCAGAGGAAATAAAGATACAAATTTTTATCTCTTTCAGTAGTTTCCACAAAAGTGATCCTTTTAAAATTTTAAGTCTAGCAGGAGACAAAGGCTGAGGCTTACAAAACACACCAAGTTCAAAATTCCTATACCAAGCTATGAAAGACCAAAAGCAACTCTCACTAGAGTGGCTGAGAGAAGGGTCGGGGGAACTGACCCCTCAAAGGAAAGTGGTAAAGAAATAAAGCAATTCCTTTGGGTACAGTTGAAAAAAGTCTCTTTTATAATCTATAAGAAATTTTGGCTCTCAAGTGGGTTTACACTAGAATTCATAATTCACCCTACCAAAAAAGCAATTTAAGTTGAGAATTAAATTTAAATCTGCCCTGGGTTGGTAATGCAAAGTATTGCACCTGTACACAAAAAAGCAAATACTCTCTAGACTAGAGAAATCCATTTTAAACTATGTTTCATAAAACATGAGTTTGAAATAAAGATTATGAAACACATGTAGAAACAAATCAAAATGAGAGAGAACCGAAAAAAACCACAACAGATACTGCAAGATAGATATTGGAAAGGGATGACTGAAATTATAAAGTAAGTATTTTAGAATGTTTAAAGAATATAAGTGGATATTCAAAGCACAATAATGAGACCAGAAACTACAAAACTGCTTGTGTATATTAGAAACTAATAAGAAATAATTTTTAAAACTTCTAAAATTGAAAAATATAATTATTTTCTAAAGAAATTCTATGGGCTAATTAAGCAGTAGATTAAACACAGTTAAAAAACAAATGAGTGAGGTAGAATACATATTACCTGAAGAAATAACAGAATGAAGCATAGAAAGATAATTATGTGAAAATATGGATGAGGCACAAATAGCCACAGGAAATAGAGGAATATCTAATAAAAATGAGAGGATGCATTTGAACAGATACTGGCTTAGAATGTTTGAAAATGGAAAAACAAAACACACTAATTGTTGGACCCAGAAAAACTAAAAATCCCAAAAGAGGTAAATAGAAAGAAATCAGTATTTGGATGCATTGTAGTGAGACTGTCGAACACAAAACACCAGGGGAAAGTTGCTATAATAAATCAGAGAGAAAGCAGTTTACCAAACAGAATGGCATTTAGGCAGGTAGCTGATTTTTCAACAATAAGAGTTAAACCATTAAAATAGCAGCATGATATCTTCAGCTGCTTAGATTAAAATAATGATCAAGTTAATATTATACATTGGTTGAACTATCTTTCAGTATCAGGGAAAAATGTAAAACATACTAAGAAAAGGCCAAAATATTTACAAGAGGAACTTACAAACAATAGGTTTCAGGAAGAAGAAAAAATGAGCTGGTAAAGATGGCAAAGAAAATAGGAACGGCCAATCAAGAAAGTGATAAATGTGTGATAAACATTGATTGTATCATGTGATACAATCATGTTAATAATGGAGTAGCTATATTCATCCTATACAGTGTGGACTTTCAGTATTACTAGAGATAAGGAAGGTCTTTAACTATTAATAAAAGTTCAAATCATCAGATATATGTAGCAATTCTAAACTTGCATGCACCTAATGGCATAATTTCAAAATGGAAAAGAAACACCACCAAAGGGGGGAGATTTTAATGCATAACTTACAGTAATTGAAGACCAAGTACCAAAAAAAAAAAAAAGCGTCAGTAAAGAAATTGATTTTTTGAGGAACATCTATGGGAGTATATGAAATACTACATCCCAAAATTGGAGAATACACATTCCTTTCATTTACATATTAAAGAGCAAAATCAAGAAGGAGGTCATAATTCACACATTGGTAAATATCAAATAATCAGTTTCATAAGGAAATATTTTCTGATTAAAATGAAATTAGATAAAAACATAATTAAATACCAAAAATATAACAAAAATCCCCAAAACCAGACACTGGGAAATTACACAAAAAAGCAACATTAATCTCATTGGTGAAAGAATGCTTGAAATTCGAAAATACCAAATTATTATTTGAACTGAATAATAATTGCAATGCTTCTATAAACTTAATACATGAGATATACAGAATATGGTATTTAGAGGGAAATTTGTAATTTAAAGTATTATTTTAGAAAAGAAGGAAGATTGAACATGGAGGAGTTAAATGTCTAAATTAAAAAGTAATCCAAAACAGAAAAAAACATTCCACATGAAAGCAGAGGAAATAAAAATAAAACTAATAATAACATTTTTAAAAATAAAACCAAAAATTGAGATTAAACCATATCTAGACAATCAACCAAGCCCAAAATTAGCTTATTGAAGAGAATAATAATACTGACAAATTCCTTTGGCAAGACTGATCCCAACTGAGAAAGAGAGAGAGAGAGAAATGGAACAAAAAAACAATATCAAGAATGGAAAGAGAGATATAACTACACATGCAGCAAGAGTAGACTAAAAAATAACTGCATATTTGGACATCATGGCAATAAATGTTAAAATTATATGAAATGGATAAATTATAGAACAAATTTAAAAACAACTTAACATTTCAAAAGTAACTTAATAAAAGGATAATTTGAACAATCCTGTATCTATTAAAATATTTAGTAACAAGTTTGATACCTAACAAAGGAAAGTATCAGGCCAAGGCAAATGTTCTGTGTAATACTTATGGAGAAGGTGATTGCAATTATACACAAACTTCTCCAGAAAATAGAAAAAGATGAGAAATATTTTGTGTCCCTAGTATACTATGATACCAAACCCAGAAAACTGTAACCTAAGAAAGAAAATTACAGGTTTATACCCCCGCCTCAACATAAAGACAAAGTCCTAAACAACATTAAAAAATTGAATTCATCAAAATACAAATTGTGTTTATCCAGAAATGCAAAGGTAGTTCAGTTCCAGAAAAACTATTAATATAATTCACCACAGTACTTTAATGGAAGTAAATTATATGGTTATCTCAATAAACATACAGAAAGCAATAATAAAATCCAACCCCATTCATAATACAGACTTGTGATAAACCAGGAATAGAAATTAATTTATTTTACTTAATAAAGGATGCTTATAAAAACTCTAAGCCAAGTGGTGAAATAACAAAATCAATTCTCTTTAAAATCAGGATCATTACAAGAATATTTCTTTTTAACACTTTCAACATTTTGGTCAGTGCAGTGAGACAAAGGAAAAAAAAATTTTGTAAGGATTAGAAAAGAAAAAAATATTATTTGCACATCTTCAAATTATACAAATAGAATCCCATGAAATATGAGAAATAATAGTTTACCAGTTTTGCAAGAAATAAAATCAATTTTTATAAACTGGCACTAAATTAATCAAAAATGTAATGTAAAATATGCTATTTCCATTAGCAACAACAAAAAAAATGACAGGGATAAATGAACAACACTTTCATGGAGAAAATTATAATGTTTTGTTGAAAGAATTTTTAATATCTACATAAATTGAGGGTTATGCCAAATTTATGAATAGGAAGTTTCCATATTAAAGATCTTTGTTATAATTACTTTGAACTATTGATTCAATGCTATCCAAAGCAACACTGTAAGAGGGTATTTCATGGAAATTTATAAGGTGATAGTGAAATTTATATGGAAGACAAAATGTGCTAGGAATAAATGGATATGGGCTGTCCAATAAGGTAGCTGACAGCTATGTAAAATTTAAAGTTCGGTTTCTCAGTCACATGAGCCACATTTCAAGTGCTCAGTAGTCACATGTAGCTAGTGGCCACTGTATTGTACAGTGAAGATAAAGAACAGTTCCATCATCATGGAAAGATCTATTTGATAGTATCAGTCTAGACAATACTTTAGAAAAGATTAAAGAAGATGGATCACCTTACCAAAGTCCAATATTTGTTTTAAATCTTTATTAATTAAGATAGTTTTCTATTTGTTCAGCATTAGCACAATAAATTAATGGAATAAAATGTGCTACAGAACCCTGAAACAGCCTAATACATTTTTTGGAAATTTGATATTTGAAATTGTTAGCATTTGTCATATAGATTAATGGTTCAATAAATGCATTTGGAAAACAAGTTAATCATATAGTAAAAAGTAAAATCAGATCCCTTCCTCACACCATATACAAAAATAAATTCCAGATGGATTAAAAACTTAAATTTTGATAATTTAGGAAAGAATATTAGAGAATATATGATTTCAAGAAAAGGATTTCTTAAAACACACTGAAATATAAATGGAAGAAAGGAAGAATTAATCGCTAAATTATTATAAAATTAAGAATTTCTGTTTACAAGCTCCACAAACTCAGAGAAAATATTTGTTGCATTTGTAGTAAAAAATGATTAGTGTCTGATATACTTAATGAATGCACTGAAATACAAAAAGATAATAAATCCAACAGAAAAGTGCAAAAAAATGAAGAGAACAATCTTTGAAGATAATATCTAATAAAAAGAAAACATGTATAATGTCATTATTAAAATCATAACAATACTAGTTAAAACAACAATTTTATACTGATAATTTGAGTTCTTGATTCATTGCTGTCCCAAAGATTAAGTTAACAAAAGGTGGACTAGAGATTTTTATGGAGAAAATATAAGGATTTATTGAAAGACTTTTAAATAAATAAATGGAGGAATAATATTTATGTAATAGCTATCATGCATAATTGTTGCATAATAAAAATTGCTGGCAAGAATAGGAATCATTGGACATTAATACATTTCTAGCAGGAGTGTAAATTGCTATTACTGTGATTTTTCATTTGCCACTCTGTGTCCATTCTCCACTTTTCCTCCATCCTTCTCTGAAGGCCAAAAGGGTGACTTTAATATCTACACTGAGTGTGTTTCTTGCTTTTTGCTTCTAGGAGGTTTGGCCAATGGGAGAGACCAGCAGATCAGAAGATGTGAGGGAACTAGAATCAAGAGATTTTATTTCCCTGGCTCTCTTCCTGAGAGGTCTCAATGTTAGGTTGTGTCTGTTTAAGGCCACCGATGCTGCCAGGTGGTACTCTCCAATAGCTAATGTCTCTAGGTTTTTGTAGCGGCTCACTCCCCTGTCCCTTCCCTTTTGGCCAAGGCTGAATAATAGCTCCCAGAGGCTCCAAGCCCCTGGGTGCTCTGCCCTCCTCATTTCTCTGCCTGCAAAATTTTAAAATATTCATTTATTAAGTTAATGATATTAAGTTAATATTTATTCATTTATTTTCAATTATCCCTATTTAACTGTAACAGCCTTTTCCTGCTACTACTTTGATACTTTTTTTTTTTTCAAAAACTATTTGTTATTATTCAGAAAAATTAAGATGGTTATTCCTGAAGACTTCACAATTCATTCCTGGACATCATCTGGGCATACTGATACCATGAATCGGTTGTGGGTGTGCCTGAGATCTCCACTTCAGTCCTGGGGGGGTGGAGGGAACAGGGCCAAAAGCAGCCAGAGCCCATAAGCTAGTCACCTTTTCCTGTGAGCAGATCTAACTGTTTATTCCAGTATGATAGATGAATATTTGTGTTTTATTACATGGAGAATGTGGGAGATCATTTCCCTAGAGAAACTCTTGCATGTGGCAACAGCGATTGATATGAGAATGTTCTCAGCCACATTGTTTGTAAGGGCAACAAATTTCAAATAACCTGAATATCTATGAATAGAGTCAATGAAGACTCTCATAACAATATAATCTAATGTTTTACAACAGTAATAATGAATGATATATAGAATGGACCTATAGCATGCTACATGAATCAAAATGGATAAATCTTAGGTCTTTTTGAGCAAAAAAGGTTTAAATATATATATGGTAATTCTGTAGGTATACAATTCAAACACATGTAAAACCAATATTTTGTGAAAATATATATAAAAATGGATAAATTATAAGGAAAAGAAAAGGAACAATGGGTACACAATTCAGGATGAGGATAGTGATTACCATTAGGTCGCTACAGAGGATTATAACCTGGTAGAGACACAAAGACGGCTTCAGATTATTATAAAAAATGTTCTATTTTTTAAGCTGGGTGGTGGGCACATGGCTGCCCATTTTATTCCTTACCAAGCTCAACGTTTACAGAGGAAATTCTCTTAGTTTACTTATGGTTTATCTTATTATATAGCATATGCATGTTTTGAACATAAACGATTCTATTAAGCTCTGTGTGGTAGAGCTTTTGAGGTATTCAATACATGTAGTTTAGAAATAAAAACAATAATATAAGTAATTTTTATAGATACTTTTTGAGCAGAAATAACCCTAAAGGGATATCAAATTCTGGACAAAATCAAGTACTAAAATCATATACTGATTCATATTTTACCCTTTGCACCTTCTAGTTCCATCCAAAATGTAACTGGCATAATTAATGAACAGTCTGATAGGAGAAGCAGTTCCAGGAGTAAAAGGAAATGGTTTCACGTACTCCCTTACAGCTTCTGAAAGCTCTATAAAAGTACTGCTTGCAGAAAGGAGAGGAGAGGATGAATGACCCCTGGTCTTCCCTAATGTTTGCACTTGATTGCTTTATAAAAATTACGCCCTTGAGAAAGGCTTAAGGTAGTCATAAAATTGTAACCAAGTCTAAGGAATTCTAAAATTAAAACATAATTCATTCTGGAAGTGTAATTAAATTAGTGATAAACCATAGCTATATAAATCTGTACTACAAGTGGCTTCCAAAGGCTGATTAAAAGAAATCCTATGGGAAAGAATGTTCTCCTACTTCAAAATATCACTAGCATAGGTTTCTCATCTCTGCCATCAAAGATAGCAATTTGCTTCACCTCAAGGTGAGAAAGTGCTCACCTAGTTAATGCCTACCCCCGGGGATGGGAGATTTGGGAATATAAAGAGAAAACCAAAGGTGGCAACTACAGCTGCCATGTCTTGAGGAAGGAAACTGTATTCACTTATCTTGGCTATTAAACTTCAATTGATATACATTTTCTGTGTTAAAACTGAATTATTGTCCCCCTCCCCACTTTTACGGAAGTTCAATTTTAAAGAATCTGTTATTATCAATGAATATCATTCTAATCAATGCTTCTTTTTCTTTTTTTTTTTTAATAATGACTCCCATTATTGCCATTCTTTTATTTTGTGTCTAGACTGTGCCTCTTCCTAGTTGTGGTACGTTTGACAACTTTTAACCTCTCTGAGCTTCAGTTTCTTTATCTGACAAATAATAACGTTCAATTTACAAGAATTTTATGGTGGCAAGGAACAGGAAACCATTCAATCTTTCTCAAATAAAATATGTGGACAGATTGAGAGGATTGAGAAGTGAGGCATTATCATAAAACTACACATCACATGTGATTCAATGAATATTTAAAAGTAGTCAGACCACCTAAGTGTCTGTAGACAGATGAATGAATAAAATGTGGTGTGTATATATATATATATACACACACACACACACACACACACACACACACATATATATACAGTGGAATACTATTCATCCTTGGAGAATAAGGAAATCCTGGCATTTGCAACAATATGGATGGACCTTGAGGGCATTATGCTAAGTGAAATAAGTAAGGCAGAGAAAGACAAATACTGTATGATTTCACTTATATGCAGAATCTTAAAAAAAAATGTTGAACTCACATAAACAGAGAGTAGAAAAGTGGTTGCCAGGGACTGGGGGGGTGGGAGAAATACAGAGAGGCTGGTAAAAAGGTTGAAATGTCCCGTTATAAGATGAATAAGATCTGAGGATCTTATATATAACATGGTGACTATAGTTGATAACACTGTATTGTATAATTAAAATTTGCTAAGAGAGTAGGAAAATAGTCTCACAAAAAAAGGTAGGTGATGGATGTATTAATTAACTCAGTGGGGGGGAATTCTTTCACAATGTGTGTGTATATATATATATATATAAAATATATATATATATATATCAAATCATCACATTGCATACTTTAAATATCTTATAATTTTATTTGTCAATTATATCACAATTATTTAAATAAATTGAAAGAAAGAAAGAAAGAAAGAAAGAAAGAAAAGAAAGAAAAGAAAGAAAAGAAAGGAAAAAAAGAAAGAAAGAAAGAAAGGGAACGAGGGTGGTAGGAAACCAGGTGCCTCCTGGGACATCTATATTAAGAGTTAATGGATCTTGATTCTAAGTACTCTACTTTGTGTGTAACTCGGCTTATTTCCATGTCGTGCACTTATCCTAATGATCGAGCCTCTCTGAGACCCAATTCCATATTCCTAGGAGGAAAGTATAATTGGTTCAGCTTGGTAACAGAAACCAGGAACATGGGATCATTTACATCTACTTGACCTCTGGAAGTTTATACCTAAAGATGGGAGGGAATTCATCAGCATAGTAGGGGGTAGCTCATGGATTTGGAAACCCCAGGTGGGAGTTTGGGCTGTTACCTTAGAGCATGAAGCACGGCTCAGAAAATATTTGTTTCTCTCACTTACACGTTACAATTCACTTAATGTAATAAATTGCTTGTTTTCTCAGTAGATATTTATTGCTTCCTGCATTCAGTAGAAGGAATTGTACTGAAAAGCGTTTATTGAAGTTCCAAATCATACTCTGGCCATTAACCTGTTATCTCCATTTTGGGCTCATCTATGGAAAGGTAATATTGTTACTGTCTGTCTTCCTAATACTCAGTAAGCATGAAACTCCCTCATGCAATATTATGATATAAAATGCATTTTAGTCCAGTTTATAGAATAATCAGGTAAAAAAGTTCAAGGATACTGATTGAAGTAATTTAACAAAGTATAAGCTTGCTAAAGAAAGAACTGAAGACAGTAAATACCTGATTACTTGGGAGAAAATATAGCAGTCAAATCAATGGCAGAAATAAAATGTTTACAAGATCATTAGAGCTTTAGGAAATCCAAAAAAGAGGGGATATATGTATATGTATAGCTGTTTCACTTTGCTGTATAGCAGAAACTAACACAACATTGTAAAGCAACTATACTCCGATAAAAAATAATTAAAAAAACAACAAAAAACAAAAATATCAGTAGAGTTTAGGAGGTAAAATAACTCAGAGACTAATATTAGATGAGTTATCCATGTAGCTATGTCCACCAGCTTGATGGCAAAACATGGAACACACAGAAAGAATATGATACAAGAGATAAATTGTTCAGTGAATGAGAACAAGTGTCAAGGAGGTATATTCAAAAAGTATTTTGAGAAATATGGAAAAGTAGTGGTCTGGAAGTGTCTTGGGGAGCATGACAGACTCATGTGCTCATCCTAATAATGAGTGATGTGAGAAGCGGCAGAATTAGCCATATACATTTTGCCCTCAGTGCAAAGAGGTGAAGGAAACATTCAGTAAAGAGACTGAGGATTCCAGAGTGATTAGCAGAAAGTTTGGGGAGGGAGAACAGTAATCAATATTTGAGTCAGAAAGAATAAACACAAGGAATAGGAAAAAATGACCGAAAGAGCCATATTTGTTACACCAAAGACCACCATGATGTGAGGTCTGAGGAGTTTGGCAAGTCCTAAGTAGTTTTCCCAATAAGTTTGCCGCTGCAACCTTGTATATGAGAGGCATATGCAACCTGTTCATAGGTCTCATTTGTTCTGAATGGTGCTACAAATGGAGTCATTATCCACGTAAAGCAGCAACATCAATTATACCTGGTAATCAGGTATAGTCACATATTGAAAGCAGCACCAGCATCTTGTGTTTCGGGGAAATTTTTCCTTCACTTGAAGGAGGCAATGGTGGATTTTCAGACAATCTTCGGGCTATAGAGAAAAGTAAAGTTTTCCTGGTTTTGGAGCCATTCTCTTATCAAGATGACTTTCTATATTTCACTTTAATTTTAGAGTATTTTGATACTAATGTTAACTATCAGAAGACTGTATAATTCATTTTTTATTTAAAATTTTCAGATCACATATTTTCTTTATTTCACTCCAATCGTCATTCCAGGTAATTTTCAAACATAACTTTTTTTTCTATATTATCTGGAAACTTCTCCAATGCATATAGTTCATCATATATCCAAAGTTTATTTCAATCAAGTCTTAACTCTCTTATATATGCCAAACTCTAGTCAATATACATGTAATAAGATTGAATTTCTGAGATACTGGAAAATTTGTAGACACCTGGGCATACCTGCTCACATCACTCCCACCACATGATAACGTACCTTGATGAGAATGAGTATGGCTCAAGAACATGGAATGTTCATGTATCTGTAAATACTCAACATTAAGCCACAAATTAGTGACATATCTTTCTGAATGGTGTGCTAGCCTTACCTGTAATAAGGATGTAGCACAGCAACGAATGAGCTGCTGAGATCTGGTAAGATTCTACTTCACAGAAATAGTTCCACTGCCATTAAGAACCTTGGGGACCAGGTGTCAATTCTCCCAGACACATTTTATGAATTCAGTAAAATCTCAATCAAAATCCAAAGAATTTCTTGTGAAAATAAGACAATTTTAAAGTTTTTAGAAAATCAAGACTAGCTAAGGTAATTTTGAAGAAAAAAGAGAGATAACTTACCCTACCCAACAGCAAGATTTGTTATAGTTATCATATTAAAATAGGGTAGAGAGGTGAGTGGACTAATGGATTAGAATAGCAAATCTAGAAATAAACCTATATATAAGTCGACCTTTGATACATAATAAAAGTGGGATTGCAGAGCAGTAGAAATAGGAAGACCATTTTAATAAATGGTTCTATATCAATTGGATACCCTTATTGAAAAAACAAACAGGAAATACCTTCTACTTTAAAACATGTAGAAAACTCAAATCCTTATTGATTTTAGATTAAAATAGTATAGGACAAAAAAAATTTCATGGATTGGAAGAACCATACTATTAAAATGTCCATACTACCTAAAGTGATCTATAGGTTCATTATACGATAATCCATCCATCTATACACTTACGATTTGCAAACTTTTCCTGATGTTATCTTTCAGTAGAAGTTCAACTCAAAATATGCATTTCAGAATTATAAACAATTAAAACATGTGAAAGTCAGGGTTTAATTTCTGGAGAGCTACATATTACCTAATCCCTAATTACCCACTTCCTTTAAACATAGATTGGATGGTTTATTGCTTAGCTTTCATCAGTAGTTTTAATTTTGTTCTTTTCTCTCCTGACTGAATGTAGACTCAGCTGGCTTCAGTCCAATAAGCAACTCATTAAGGCTAAAGATTCTCTGTTCTCAGCATACCTGCTGATTGACAACTCCTCTCAATTTTATGGAGTTTGTGACACCTCTGCTTTTTCCCAGCAACAATATTTTTATTTAAATTTCTACATAATTATAAAAGCACAATATAATATTTTAATATTTCTACAAACCCAGCTATAGATAATGCCACTGACTGTATTGGTCATTGACAGGCTGCACCAACATATGATAATACAAAATATTATTTATCTTAGCTGAGACATAAAATTGTGCATGTAAAAGTAATTATAATGACATTGTAACTTATTAAAGTGTGATTATTCAAAAAGTGGACTATATCAAAATTAAGGACCTCTAGTATTTTAAAAATTATTTTGTAATAAATTTTATATCAAATATCTACGTGCACTATTTCCTTGACCCAATGCCTGGTCTATAAACATACTGCTTATATTTTGTTCAAATAAACTTAAAAACATAGAGTTTTCCCTGGTCATGATGAGTAATTGTTACTCTTGAGGGATAAAGAAAATTGAGCTGTTTTTAGTTCTTTTCCACCTTCCCTAAAATTGATAAACCTTAATACCTTATGTTTTCCTAAATTTAGAATACCATGACTATTTAAACAAGATTAGATATGTTATTATGTTTCTCAATATTTTTTAATCTTCAAACAGGAGGAGCAGATTTATAAATTGTTTTGAACAGTGCCTGATAGTATTACTCTACACGAATTTGTTAAAATAAAATAAAACATGATATAAGTAAGAAGAAATAAAATATTCCTTCATATGGCAACATTGTAAGTTGGTTTTGGGCTCTCTGGGCCTAGAAAATGTTAAAACTGACTCTCTCATGGGTTTCTTGGGTGCTTCATATGGTTAATGCTGTTTTGACTATTAGGACTTTTTCGATAGTCATATATTTTCATCACTTTCATTATGATTACTGCTTTTAGTTTTATATTTTAAAAAGCCATTATATCCTCTCCCCCCTACTCCCACACAAATATTCATTTAGAGTAAATATTTATTGCTTTGTAATTTTAGGTTTGATTTTTTTTCTGTCTTCATTTTTGTTGGGGTTTGTGATGAGACAAGCCAGTCAAGTTTTTCCCTGGTACCTAAAAAATTGTTTCAGCAATATTTTTCTTATTGGAGTATAACTGCTTTACAATGTTGTGTTAGTTTCTGCTGTACAATGAAGTTAATCAGCTATACGTATACATATATCCGCTCCCTCTTGGACCTCACTCCCAGATCACTTGATGTATTTCACTGATGCATTTAAGCTTATGTGTAAAGCAGGGGCAGTGCACTCTTCCTGGGAAGCTTGAAATGACTCATGATAAAGATATAATGCAAGAGCAGTGTTTCATTTCATAAACTATCAATACAGACACGCCCTTAGGCTTGTAGATATCATGTTCCAGAACATATTATGGAAGTTAAAATTTGGATTGCATAGCTGCTCTATGTATTTTCCCATTGCCCTCAGTCACACTTCTTCCAGTTTGACAGCACATGAAAAAGTGTGGTTACCTGAACACCAGTTAGCACCACCCAGGCTGAGAATGTGCCTTCTCTATTTTCAAGACTAGAATTGACTGCTAATGTAATAAATAAGAAGAATGCCTCAGGCAGTCTTGGGAAGCCAAATTAGCTCTCTCGGAGTCCAGAATCTCAGAATAACAGATGAAAGGGAAAAACAGTCCTGGGTAGGAGGTGGAGGCAGTCCCACAAAATATTTGTTTCATACCAATTATTTTCAACTGTCTATCTATGACAATCCGAGTAAGTATATCTCACACACCTGGGGGCCATCTGAAAGCATAATCCTCCCCAGATATATAACACATCAAAGTGTGTACCTAAGTAAAGGAAAAGGCAGAGGACTCTGTGGTCTCTGCATACGCATGGTGATTTGCAAAGGTGAAGGGGTGGGGGTGATGGGAATTACCCTGTGTGACCATTGAGTTCCTCAGACTGACTTCTACAAATTTGCTGTTTTCCAACTCAGAAATTCCACCCAGGATTTGATACACCAACCTTGGTACACTAATTTATCCATTCTCCCTACAAATTAAACATTTGCAGCTACATCCCAGTAATTCTTATTAAGAAAAGCATAAATAGGTGTTACAATTTTCAGAAATTACCCTATTGAACATTATGAGAATCTGAAGAAAATCTGCAGCTTTATTCTTTCCACTGAATCCTCTGCCCAGAGGAAGAAGATGACCACAGAACACCAGGTCATATTTCTCTATACTTGACGCCCAAACTTGACAAAGTGATTAAAAAACCTCAGTGGAACATCTTTATCCAAATGTTACCATTTAACTATAAAAATTCAAGGGGTACATAGGAGATATTAAAAATAACACTTATTTTAAAATTTCATTCGTCATATCTTTCTCCTTATTATAATATTTTCTCATAATGTAGTTCCCAACTTCTATAAATAAATCTTGAATATTGATTTTAACATGATGAATTTGTTTTATATTAAAACAGAGAAAAATACATGTTTTATGATTTCTTTCATTTGTTTCCTCCTTCCCTCCTTCCCTTCCTTCCTTCCTTGTTGTCTCTTTCTTTTCACTTTTCCTCCCTCCCTTCCTTTCCTCATTTCTGTCAGAGCTACTGACAAGATCAAATAATTTTTCAGATACAATATATTCCTACGAAACACACATTACACTGAGAAACCCCCGCCAATCACCTAGTTGACAATTTAGTAGGCTATTCCCATTCTCTCTACTTGGAAATTTGCTGAAAAGGAATGCATATACAAGTTTTATAAATGTTCATATCATAAAAAAAAGAATGTACGAAATGGCCATTAAAGTCTACTCTGTCTTGTCTAGGATTCAGGATTGGGTTATATATTTTAGATACTCTAAGTAACGATTATCACTCCTTCACTTTCCTGCCGCCATGGTGATTCCAAAGTAAAAATAATGTTAAACTGTAAAATAAGAGGAAGGAAGCCATCCAAGTTCTGATTTTCCTAATGATGACTAATTTGATGTGCTTTGTGTTTTGGATATAGATGTTCTTTCAAGAAGTATCTAGTTTTTTGTAACGGTATAATGGTACCCTAAGCATGTGTTGAGTCTATCCATTGGGTTATCTAGCTTGGTTACCATTCTTTCAGCATCACTGGTTGCTAGGGGGAAGAGGTGGTTCAGACTTACGATTCTTTGCCTCCTCCAGATAAACCAATTCTTAATTGCTCAGAATTATCTTCTGTGGGTTTATGACATATTTGTAGACCAATCAGCACATATTTATTAAGCATCCAACAAGGGAAACACATTTAATAGATACCAGATACTACATGCAGGACTGTGTATATATAGTCCTGCATGTAGTGTGTGTGTGTGTATACACACACACCCCTTTTTCTCTAGTTTTTTTTTTTTTTAATTAAATTGCTGAAATGATGAAGGAGTGTGTGAAAATTAAACACAGTGCTAACCATGCAGGGATGAATAAGCCAGGTGAAAATGAATGATAAGGGTTCCAGGATTTTAAAAGGGAATAAAAATCACTCTAGATTCTGTTTCTCAAGGAGAAATACAGACTTGATTCATATTGAAAGATAATTAAGGTATTCTGTAGTTAAAGAAAAATGGGCCAAATATTCATGGTATCTAAAAAGTATGGGCAAAGAGAATATATGATCATATTTGAAGGCTTGTAAATGATTAGCTGAAATGAAGGCTTTTAATAGGTTGACAGTGAGAGATAAGTATATTAAATAGGTTAGTTTACATTATAAAGGGCCTCAACTACACTGCCAAGGAATTTGGTATAAATGAGGAACCACTGAAGTCTTTTAGCAAGAGAATGACATGATCTATGCAGTGTTTCCACATGGCTTGGCAGCAATCTGCAGTGCATATTGGAGTTGGGAGATTGAGCTATTGTACCATCCTCATTATTTATCACGCTCTATATTATAAAGCTTTGGAACAAGTCAAAAGCTCCCTTTAGGTACCACTTGATAGCGTGAGAGCTCCCTATCTCATCCAGCATGACATTATATTTAACAACATGAACTCCTCTTGACAGCAGATGTCAGACCAGGAAGGTTTGCCCAAAGCTATTCCACATGTTCATAACTTACCCATCTCTGAATGAGCCAGCCACGCCCAGAAAACTAGACAAGACGTGTTTATCCAAGAATAGAGTTTGGCAATTCAAAGCTATTTTCCTTTTGAATTTAACCACTGAGTTATATGAAGAAGTTATATGAAGAAGTTATATGAAGATTTATAAAACATTTTCATACTATGATTTGTTCCTTTCTGGAGTCATAGGAGCTAGTCACTTTACGTGTTTTTCAAACTCATTTCATTTTGCTTTTAAATAACAATCAGTTATATGTATCTGTAATGAATAAAGAACAATTAAAGCCACTATTCTTCTATCAATTAGGTTATCTATAATTTAAAGAAGATCATAGCCTTCTAAGAGTTCATGGACTCACTGAATATGGTTACACAGTGTAGTGGATAGAGCTGTTAACTATTCTTCAAAATTTGGAGACATAAAGTGGACCTTTTTTTCCGGAGAGATATCAGGTTTTTTTTATAGGCACTTAAACAACTGGTAATACCTTTTCTAAAGCACTTTATATTGCTAAAAATAATTTAGATCTAGCTTCACTTAAGTTGGCTCTTTGTTTTTGCTCATGGGTTTTTGTTTTGTTCTGGTTGAAAATTAGAGATCACAGATGATGAATTCAGTCGTCTGCAATATTTTATGATCCTTACTTTGGGGCACGAGTCTAATGTGCAAAATTAAATTTTGAAATAGTAGCCAATTAAAATTTTAACATTATGAATGTAATAATGGTCTCAACATACATTTGATTCCAAGATTTTAATAATAAACTCCCCTGAAGACTGATTCATTGGTTGATTTGGATTAGCCTTTATCTCAAGGATTTTACTATAGCTTCTCCAACATCTATCTCATCTTATGTGAGAGATGTTTCATATGCATTTCTTAGGGAATTTTTCTTTTTCTTGCTATTATATATTCTTTACACTAATATTGATTATATAAGTGACCCAATTAAATTTAACTAATAATTGTGTTCTAATTTCTTACATATTCCTGAAGACACATCTGCAATACATTGTTCAAAATACATTGCTAAACAATAAACTCATCTTAAATGTGACATGCAATATTCCTATTCACATCACTTGAATCATTTTAATAGATTCTTATATGCACAGTATCATCAGTATCGAATCTAAACCGCTTGCTGATATTTGATCCTAAGGCATAAAAAAAAATGTGAGCACAACTAAGCAATGAATCACTGTGATTCCAGCATTTGATACCTAACAATAGAAATTCCTCAGCCCAGTTTTCCTGATAATAAATATGAATTCCCGATATCTTTAATCTCTTTCTTTCAACGTTAAACACTGTTCAGTACCGTCATTTAAAAAAAAAGAAGAAAATGCAAGAACATTCTAATTATCTGTCAAAGTTTTATGCTAGGAGAGAGATCTTAGATGACAAAATGAACAAAAGCATTATTTTGATTATTTTGATTATTATTTCTACTAATAATTCACAACAGATTGGGTACTATAAAGAAATTGGTAATTATTTAAATTTTTTTTATTTTAAAATTTTTAATTTAACACATACTGTATGATGTTTATCAAGTGTTAGATTTTAAATGCTTCTATGTGCAGTAGATATTTTAATTTTTTTAAGTCCTAGAAACAACTCTGTGGGATAAGCAGTATGATTACCCCCATATTAATATGAGAAATCTAAGCATTGTGAGATTAGGTAACATGTTCAACGGCAATGATCACTAACTAGCTGAGCTAGGATTCAAACACAGTCTGAGTAGACTTTGGGCTTTAACCTGTGGATTGTGCTGACTCTTCACACATTCAAATTATAATAATTTCTTAATCATAAATACAAAAATAAGTCAATAAAACAAATAAATAAATATCACTGTGTCATTAGCTCTGGTTTCTCTACTTTCCAAATGGCAGTCTTGCTAACTATCTTTTCTCTGAAAACCACATAAAGCAAAAAAAAAAAAACTTGTGCTTTATTTCTTTCTCACCATCAGACTTGATTTTTCCTTCGGGATTATTTTGTTTATTTTTATCTATTTGTTTCTTGTTTGTTTTTTATGTTTACTTTTTTGAAATTTTTAATGTGGTAAAGTGCACATAATATAAAATTTACCATCTTAACCATTTTTACATGTACAATTTAGTAGTGGTTAAGTACATTCACATTGCCAGTCAATCTCTAGAACTCTTATCATCTTGCAAAACTAAAACTAAGACTCTCCATTTCTCCTTTCCTTCAGTCCCTAGGAACCACCATTCTACTTTTGGTCTCTATGAATTTCACTACCCAGTTAACCTTATATGAGTGAAATCATACAGTATTTTCTTTTTGTGACTGGCTTATTTCACCTAGCACAATGTCCTCAAGATTCATCCATGTTGTAGCATAATATCAGAATTTCCTCCCTTTTTAAGGCTGAAAAATATTCCATTGTATGTATATATTGTCTTTTGTTTATCCATTCATCTTGATAGACACGTGGGTTGCTTCCTGTTGTTTTTTAAAGAACTTTTACATTCCTTGTGCCTCAGCTGATACATAAAAATCTCTTGGAACACAAAACTTTACCTTTAATTATATGTCCCCAATTTGGAGTCACAATACACTGGATAGTCTGGGGTGAATGAGAATTGAGATTTCTATAATTTACAGACCTTTAGTAATGGTTGTAAAAGTCAAATGTATGCTTTAATTTAAGCTTTGAAAAAAGAAAAGAAACTTATGCCACCTTTAGGATAGTTCATCAATAATGGTTTGATTACATATTTTTCTGTAGTTAAACAATAACAAAGAAATCCACATAAACCATAAATAAACTCCTAGTGGTGGAACTAAATAGGGTGTAGGAGGAGCTTAAGTTCCAGTTCTATAAATTCTCAAGCTAAATGAGTTAGAATAAATATCTAAACCTCTACTTTCTTACTTGTAAAACAGGAGGTTGGACTAAAGGCTCCTTTTGGCTCTCTTACTTCATGAATTGCCTTTGGTCAGTCCCTTGCTCGAAATACCCATAAACTGAGATATACAGTGTTTCTCAAGAGTGGTGAAACTCACCTAATATCTATTCTCTTGGAGAATAAAGTTTGATTTGGCAAAACAAAATTCTAAATCAAGGAGAATTTCTGCAATATAAATTTGCATTTAGAAAATAAATATATGCAAACAGGAAATACGAGGCACTGATTACAAAATGCAAAGATACTGATACTCCTCAATGTAAAAAGGCATGTCCTCTAACTTGAAAGAAAAGTATATTTTCAAGTCCAGCCCCCTAGCTCACCACCTCTACTTTTAGTCAGCACTCCTTTCCCAGGGCACCTCTCTTCAAAGGCCACTTATATATGTTTTGGACACAGGCACTTGGTCATAATTTTCTCTGTAATTCTAGACTTTATTTTCAAAATGGGAATTTTCAAGGGAGGAACTTGTGTGCAGTATGCTTTTGGAAAGTTCTAAAGGTTAAGTACAGTATCAAGGAATTTTAAAGCCAAGGGACTTCTGAGTTGTCCCAAAGTATCTATTCATCATGAGCCTATCATTTGATCCCAGGGCTCCAGCTAAATATATTGCATATAAAAAGTAATTTCTTTTTCTACCTTTGTCCTCCTAGAACCTAGTCAAAAATATGTACAGTATTTCCAAAAAACACATTCTAGTCTCTTATGCCATCCAGTTTCAGATTTTCATTTGTGTTACTCTTTGCAATACAGAGATAATATTTTCAAAATTGGAAACTTGCAAAATGCTTCTTCTAAAATCCCTACCTCTTTAGTCTGGTTTATACCAAGTTCATAAGAACAGGTCAGATCCGCATGTGTTGTGTGCATGTCAGCAATACTTCTAGTCTGCTTGGTTAACCCAGTTAGATCAAATCTGAAAGAAAGTCAAATTGCCTTGGAAGCAAACAAGTAAGTGTAGCTGACCCCACATTTCCAGTGAATTGAAGGGCTTCTATGCTTCTTGTAAATCTCTAGCAAATAATTTGTATTTAGTGACTGCATTTGTGTTTTAAAATCCATTCGTATCACTAAATGCACTGTTTAAATGTAAATGTTATCATGTGATATTTTAGTACCACAGAATGAAAATTTCATTTCTCAAACCATAAATTTAATCTCAAAAAGTCTGACTTGGGCTTCCCTGGTGGCGCAGTGGTGGAGAATCTGCTTGCTAATGCAGGGGACACGCGTTCGAGCCCTGGTCTGGGAAGATCCCACATGCCGCAGAGCAACTAGGCCCGTGAGCCACAACTACTGAGCCTGCGCGTCTGGAGCCTGTGCTCCGCAACAACAGAGACCGCGATAGTGAAGAGGCCCGCGCACCGCGATGAAGAGTGGCCCCCACTTGCCACAACTAGAGAAAGCCCTCGCACAGAAACGAAGACTCAACACAGCCAAAAATAAATATAAAAATAAATAAATAAATAAAATATAAAAAAGTTTGACTTTTCTTTGTGCTGCTTCTTCTCTTTGGAATGACTCACATTTTCCTCCTTGGATCTTTGTGGCTGTCCCTTAAAATCACACTTACAAAAGGAAAACAATTTAAAATACATTTCTAGGTACTCACCGCCTATAATCATGCCATTTTCCTGGATGATCTTCATCATGTGTCATCAATAAAGAATCCTTTTTGACACTGACTTCTCCTTGGTCAGCCATTGCAAAGTCTGAAATTGTAGCATTACTTTTATTGGAAGTCAGTATTCCCTCAAACTACTTGTATGATGATCCAGCATCTGCAATATAATAGGGTAAAACACTGTAAAAAACCATGATCGGTGACCAATATGGCAGAGAAAATCCCTGTGTCCTTCCTGCCCAAACCAGGATCTCCTTAGAGAGGTTCCTGTCAACAGAGTGTTATTTCACCACCAAATATATGCACAGGCTCTATGGATACCAACCTGATTATGAAATGTCTGAATGGAAAAGTTCCCAAGTTTAATAAATTTGCACTTGACTTTTGGGTGTAATAGTGAGAAAACCTGCCTTAACCTGATTCTATCTTCCAGGCTACTAAGAATCAAAGATTTTTCTGAAGTCTGTCTAGCTTCCTGTGGTGCATTTAAAATGGAGTCCTAACAAGGTGGCCCTGGGATAATTCAGTACTTAACTGAACTAAAGAAGTTTCAGTCTACTATAGATCTGCATCAGGAAGAGAGACCAAGTAAGTCTTTTATAAAAGTGGCATTCAAATAGCTGTAATGCTTTAACAAACCATCTGTATTTTTAGGCCATTGTAAAAGAAAACTAGATAATTTCTGTGATTGGCCTAGGGGCTAATGGGTGTGTTGATTTTAAGCCCTGCCTACAGGAGGGAGTATTGCTATCACATACTGCCTGGGGAGTGATTTGGCCAATGGATCATCAGAAATCACTTTAAATGTACTTTGAGTGACAGTGCCTCATATTAGCCGTTGTTATCAAAAAACTTTCCTGAATTCTGAGTTTCTACACAATACTATTTAGGTTTTGCCATTAGCTGTTTCCACCTACAACCATTTCTAAAACAAAAACTCATTGACTGATGATCCCTCAGGAAGGAACAAACACTTTAGCTGCTGTTTTCATGACAGGTAGATACGACATTCCTGCGTTAGATCTCTGAGGGTCCTCGTTTTGCTATATGACAATGAGAAGCATGTTTTTCTACCCCTTCTGAGTAAAGATTTAATTTTGCCTATATATGAACAAAAATGAAGGAAAGGTCATTAGCAAATGTTATTTAAAATAATTTTTTATACGAGACACTTTCTACAAGATTACAATCACTGTAAAGAACATAGATTTACCCTTTTTTGTTTTTAACACCTTTACTGGAGTATAATTGTTTTACAATGGTGTGTTAGTTTCTGCTTTATAACAAAGTGAATCAGCTATACATATACATATGTCCCCATATCTCTTCCCTCTTGCGTCTCCCTCCCTCCCACCCTTCCTATCCCACCCCTCTAGGTGGTCACAAAGCACCGAGCTGATCTCCCTGTGCTATGCGGCTGCTTCCCACTAGCTATCGGTTTTACATTTGGCAGTGTATATATGTCCATGCCACTTTCTCACTTTATCCCAGCTTACCCTTCCCCCTCCCCATGTCAAGTCCATTCTCTACTAGGTCTGTGTCTTTATTCCTGTCCTGCCCCTAGGTTCTTCATGACCATTTTTTTTTTTTTAGATTCCATATATATATGTGTTAGCATACGGTATTTGTTTTTCTCTTTCTGACTTACTCACTCTGTATGACAGACTCTAGGTCCATCCACCTCACTACAAATAACTCAATTTCATTTCTTTATATGGCTGAGTAATATTCCATTGTATATATGTGCCACATCTTTTTTATCCATTCATCTGTCGATGGACACTTAAAAAAGCTTTTTCTGCATTTATTGAGATGATCATATGGTTTTTATTCTTCAGTGGGTTAATATGGTGTATCACATTGATTGATTTGCATATATTGAAGAATTCTTGCATTCCTGGGATAAACCCCACTTGATCATGATGTATGATCCTTTTAATGTGCTGTTGGATTCTGTTTGCTAGTATTTTGTTGAGGATTTTTGCATCTAAGTTCATCAGTGATATTGGCCTGTAGTTTTCTTTCTTTGTGACATCTTTGTCTGGTCTTGGTACCAGGGTGACGGTGGCCTCGTAAAATGAGTTTGGGAGTGTTCCTCCCTCTGCTATATTTTGGAAGAGTTTGAGAAGGATAGATGTTAGCTCTTCTCTAAATGTTTGATAGAATTCGCCTGTGAAGCCATCTGGTCCTGGGCTTTTGTTTGTTGGAAGATTTTTAATCACAGTTTCAGTTTCAGTGCTTGTGATTGGTCTGTTCATATTTTCTATTTCTTCCTGGTTCAGTCTCGGAAGGTTGTGCTAGTTCTAAGAATTTGTCCATTTCTTCCAGGTTGTCCATTTTATTGGCATAGAGTTGCTTGTAGTAATCTCTCATGATCCTTTGTATTTCTGCAGTGTCAGCTGTTACTTCTCCTTTTTCATTTCTAGTTCTATTGAGTCTTCTCCCTTTTTTTCTTGATGAGTCTGGCTAATGGTTTATCAATTTTATCTTCTCAAAGAACCAGCTTTTAGTTTTACTGATCTTTGCTATTGTTTCCTTCATTTCTTTTTCATTTATTTCTGATCTGATCTTTATGATTTCTTTCCTTCTGCTAACTTTGGGGTTTTTTTGTTCTTCTTTCTCTGATTGCCCTAGGTGTAAGGTTAGGTTGCTTATTTGAGATGTTCCTTGTTTCTTAAGGTAGGATTGTATTGCTATAAACTTCCCTCTTAGAACTGCTTTTGCTGCATCCCATAGGTTTTGGCTCGTCGTGTTTTCATTTTCATTTGTGTCTAGGTATTTTTTGATTTCCTCTTTGAATTCTTCAGTGATCTCTTGGTTATTTAGTAACGTATCATTTAGCCTCCATGTGTTTGTATTTTTTACAGATTTTTTCCTGTAATTGATATCTAGTCTCAAAGCATTGTGGCTGGAAAAGATACTAGATATGATTTCAATTTTCTTAAATTTACCAAGGCTTCATTTGTGACCCAAGTAATGATCTATCTTGGAGAATGTTCCATGAGCACTTGAGAAGAAAGTGTGTTGTTATTTTTGGATGGAATGTCCTATAAATATCAATTAAGTCCATCTTGTTTAATGTATCATTTAAAGCTTGTGTTTCCTTATTTATTTTCATTTTGGATGATCTGTCCATTGGTGAAAGTGGGATGTTAAAGTCCCCTACTATGATTGTGTTACTGTCGATTTCCCCTTTTATGGCTGTTAGCATTTGCCTTATGTATTGAGGTGCTCCTATGCTGGGTGCATAACTATTTACAATTGTTATATCTTCTTCTTGGATTGATCCCTTGATCATTATGCAGTGTCCTTCTTTGTCTCTTGTAACAGTCTTTGTTTTAAAGTCTATTTTGTCTGATATGAGAATTGCTACTCCAGCTTTCTTTTGATTTCCATTTGTGTGGAGTGTCTTTTTCCATCCCCTCACTTTCAGTCTTTATGTATCTGAAGTGGGTCTCATGTAGACAGCATATATACGGGTCTTGTTTTTGTATCCATTCAGCCAGTCTATGTCTTTTGGTTGGAGCATTTAATCCATTCACATTTAAGGTAATTATCAATATGTATGTTCCTATTACCATTTTCCTAATTGTTTTGGGTTTGTTATTGTAGGTCTTTTCCTTCTTTTGTGTTTGCTGCCTAGAGAAGTTCCTTTAGCATTTGTTGTAAAGCTGGTTTGGTGGTGAATTCTCTTAGCTTTTGCTTGACTGTAAAGGTTTTAATTTCTCTGTCAAATCTGAATGAGATCCTTGCTGGGTAGAGTAATCTCGGTTGTAGGTTTTTCCCTTACATCACTTTAAATATGTCCCACTACTCCCTTCTCATATGCAGAGTTTCTGCTGAAAGATCAGCTGTTAACCTTATGGGGATTCCCTTGTATGCTATTTGTTGTTTTTCCCTTGCTGCTTTTAATATTTTTTCTTTGTATTTAATTTTTGATAGTTTGATTAATATGTGTCTTGGCATGTTTCTCCTTGGATTTACCCTGTGTGGGACTCTCTGCGTTTCCTGGACTTGACTCTTACCTTTCCCATACTAGGGATGTTTTCAACTATAATCTCTTCAAATATTTTCTCAATCCCTTTCTTTTTCTCTTCTTCTTCTGGGACCCCTATAATTTGAATGTTGGTGCACTTAATGTTGTCCCAGAAGTCTCTGAGACTGTCCTCAATTCTTTTCATTCTTTTTTCTTTATTCTGCTCTGTGGTAGTTATTTACACTATTTTATGTTCCAGGTCACTTATCCTTTCTTCTGCCTCAGTTATTCTGCTATTAATTCCTTCTAGGGAATTTTTAATTTCATTTATTGTGTTGTTCATCATTGTTTGTTTACTCTTTAGTTTTTCTAGGTCCTTGTTAAATGTTTCTTGTATTTTCTCCATTCTATTTCCAAGATTTTGGATCATCTTTACTATCATTATTCTGAATTCTTTTTCAGGTAGACTGCCTATTTCCTCTTCATTTGTTTGGTCTGGTGGGGTTTTACCTTGCTCTTCCATCTGCTGTGTGTTTCTCTGTCTTCTCATTTTGCTTAACTTACTGTGTTTGGGGTCTCCTCTTCACAGGCTGCAGGTTCGTAGTTCCTGTTGTTTTTGGTGTCTGCCCCCAGTGGCTAAAGTTGGTTCAGTGGGTTGTGTAGGCTTCCTGGTGGAGGGGAGTAGTGCCTGTGTTCTGGTGGATGAGGCTTGATCTTGTCTTACTGGTGGGCAGGTCCGCGTCCGATGGTGTGTTACGGGGTGTCTGTGACCTTATTATGATTTTAGGCAGCCTCTCCGCTAATGGGTGTGGTTGTGTTCCTGTCTTGCTAGTTGTTTGGCATAGGGTGTCCAGCACTGTAGCTTGCTGGTCATTGAGTGGAGCTGGGTCTTGGCGTTGAGATGGAGATCTCTGGGAGATTTTTGATGTTTGGTATTATGTGGAGCTGGGAGGTCTCTGGTGGACCAATATCCTAAACTTGGCTCTCCCACCTCAGAGGCACTGCCCTGACGCCTGGCCAGAGCACCATGAGCCTGTCCTCCACACGGCTCATAATAAAAGGGAGGAAAAAAGGAAAAAGAAAGAAAGAAAAAGAAGATAAAATACAATAAAGTTATTTAAAATAAAAAATTATTTAAAAATATTTTAAAAGTAATTTAAAAAAAGGAAGAAAGAAAGAAGAGAGCAACCAAACCAAAAAAACAAATCCACCAATGATAACAACTGCTAAAAAGTATACTAAAAGAAAGAGAAAAAAAAAATACACGGACAGACAGAACCCTAGGACAAATGATAAAAGCAAAGTTATACAGACAAAATCACACACAGAAGCATACATATACACACTCACAGAAAGAGAAAAAGGGAAAACAATATATATATCGTTGCTCCCAAAGTCCACCTCCTCAATTTGGGATGATTCTTTGTCAATTTGGGTATTCCACAGATGCAGGTACATCAAGCTGATTGTGGAGATTTAATCCGCTGCTTCTGAGGCTGCTGGGGAAAATTTCCCTTTCTCTCCTTTGTTCGCACAGCTCCCGGGGTTCAGCTTTGGATCTGGACCCGTCACTGCGTGTAGGTCGCCTGAGGGCGTCCGTTCTTCGCTCAGACAGGACGGGGTTAAAGGAGCAGCTGCTTCGGGGGCTCTGGCTCACTCAGGCCGGGGGGAGGGAGGGGTACGGATGCGGGGCGAGCCTGCGGCGGCAGAGGCCGGCGTGACGTTGCACCAGCCTGAGGCACGCCGTGTGTTCTCCCGGGGAAGTTGTCCCTGGATCGCGGGAGCCTGGCAGTGGCGGGCGGCACAGGCTCCCGGGAGGGGCGGTGTGGTTAGTGACCTGTGCTTGCACACAGGCTTCTTGGTGGCGGCAGCAGCAGCCTTAGCGTCTCATGCCCGTCTCTGGGGTCCGCGCTGATAGCCGCGGCTCGCGCCCGTCTCTGGAGCTCCTTTAAGCGGCGCTCTGAATCCCCTCTCCTCACCCACCAGGAAACAAAGAGGCAAGAAAAAGTCTCTTGCCTCTTCGGCAGCTCCAGACTTTTTCCCGGACTCCCTCCCAGCTAGCTGTGGCACACTAACCCCTTCAGGCTGTGTTCATGCCGCCAACCCCAGTCCTCTCCCTGCGATCCGACCTCCGAAGCCCGAGCCTCAGCTCCCAGCCCCCGCCCGCCCCGGCGGCTGAGCAGACAAGCCTCTCGGGCTGGTGAGTGCTGGTCGGCACCGCTCCTCTGTGCGGGAATCTCTCCGCTTTGCCCTCCGCGCCCCTGTGGCTGCGCTCTCCTCCGTGGCTCCGAAGCTTCCCCGCCTCCGCCACCCGCCATCTCCGCCTGCGAAGGGGCTTCCTAGTGTGTGGAAACCTTTCCTCCTTCACAGCTCCCTCCCACTGGTGCAGGTCCCGTCCCTATTCTTTGTCTCTGTTTTTTCTTTTTTCTTTTGCCCTACCCAGGTACGTGGGGAGTTTCTTGCCTTTTGGGAGGTCTGAGGTCTTCTGCCAGCGTTCAGTAGGTGTTCTGTAGGAGTTGTTCCACATGTAGATGTATTTCTGATGTATTTGTGGGGAGAAAGGTGATCTCCGCGTCTTACTCCTCCGCCATCTTGAAGCTCCTCCTACATTTAACCTTAATATAATCAATTGTAGAATGAGCTAAATTAAGAACACATGCAGTTTCAATTGCTTAGAAAAAATACATAAGAAACCAAGAGAGAGAATGCTGCTTCAGAGTCAACAATGAATACAATCCAAAGAATTCTACTACCATCACAAATGTGCCTCTAGATTTTATTAGCAAGCCTATTCTCATTGGTTTTATGTACAACTTAATTTTTGTTCAACCTCCTTCTATGTTGCTGGGAAAAGGATAACTAAGAGAGAGGAAGAAAGTATTGATAATTTCAAAACTTTTTATAGAATACACACTTGAAAGTTTATACGAACAGAGTCACTCCAACTTTTACAGATCTGGCATTGACTAGTAATGAGTTGAACACTATTTACAGCTATTAATATATTAGGCACCAGTTAAGCTCTGAAGTTGTTACTATAACCTGAGAAGACTTTAGGCTTCCCTACCATCCTCAGCTAAAAGGCCAATAAATAAATTACTACCTTAATATATTCACTGAAATGGCCTGTAAGAGTTAATAGTGGTACCCAAGAGCCTATTTTACCTTCAGAACAACTTCATACATAAATGGAATCTGATTCAATATGAAAAGAGTTAGGCTTACAGTATTCCCTTACCAGAGGTGAGCACATATTTTTATTTCCATATTGTAGGTAAGGAACTGAGACACAAAAAGGAATTTTATTCTCAGATTCACAGCAACTTTAATGGTATAGCCAATGTTAATATGAGGCTTGTTATTAATCTGACTCTAAAAGTAGTATTTAATTAACCCTTAGGGTGTCAATTCCTCTTCCCCAAATAATGCAGAAGGCTGCCAATAAGAAAAGAGTTTATATGGGGTCTTAAGAATTACAGTTCGGGACACAAAGATACTGGTAACCTCAAAAGAGTATTCCGAGGAAGAGAAAGAGTCAGGGGCTTATATAGACAAAAAAGCCATGAGGTTGTCAAGAGGTGCCTGGTAAGAATTCTGATCGACTCTGATGTGAGACAGAAAATATCTGTCCTTAAGGGGTCATGAGTTGTTTTAGGATAGGGGTCTGTTAAGTTAGACTGTCGGGAGTATCTGCCAGATGTTCTGGATGACTTCATCAGGTCAAAAGTCAGGTTCTATTCAGGCTAAGATGTACATAAGTCACATATCCGTAATGGCCTCTTGGCACCATTTTAGAGAGCTCTCTTAGCAATCCCAACTCCATTTTGGTTTTCCTTTCACAAGCGTAAATGTACATTGAAGTTCCTGGACAATTTTTTTTATTACTAGTACACTTGGCATTTCCTGGCTTTACCACTGGTGGTTTATTGGTGTAATGTCAGATATCTATATTCATTTCTGCTATGTGATTTTTAAAAACAAAATCCTTGAAGGTAAGCTAATAAATTTAGCTATTTTTTCCAGTAAATTTAAGTACTGCTGAAGAAAAAAAATATATACTCTAACTGAATTCACAGGGTCAAAATTAAAAGAAGAAGGCACCAACTTCAGTGCCGGGATATTTTCTGCAATGTGACAGTCAAGAACATAAAGGCATGAAGCTTGGTACTCTACTTGCCCAACAATATATAAGAAGGGTTAGTGTGTATGTCTTTTCTTGATGACACATATAAAGAAAGTCTCAGACATATTATTTTTGCATTGTGTCTCACTACTACCAGGACATTCTGACTTTGAAATTTTGAGTAACAGCAACAGTAATGCTAGAAAAGATTCCGAATGTAGTTTTGTCTTTAGAAAAGCAAACTGTGCTACTTCATTAACAATTTCCTCCAAAGGAGATTTCCAAAATATAGTTGGAAGGATTTAGAAAATGCTGGAGCTGCACTTTAAAAATGTGGTTTCTTGAAACCTCCACATAAATACAGAAAAACTTTATATCCATCCTTTACTGTTTACTAACTATACAGAAAGGGGGTGTTTAAAAGCCCAACAACTTTCATATTGCAGTTTTGGATAGTACATTTCTCTAAGTGTAAACAGAAATAATTAAGGTAATTATTGTTTGGATCCTCTGGCAGCAAAGCACATGTTTATTTTAAGCAACAGATGTTCAAAAAATGCTTGAAAATGCATGGCTCTACCTGAACCACAGTTTCATAAAGAAAGAGGAAAAAAAATATCTGCAGCAAGATTTTTAGAAGGCTGCAGCAGCCTTTCTTGCCCATGTAAATAGCTTCACTGCTGAAGAGCTGAGTCATTGGTTTTTCCAACACTCGTTTCTCACTAACTGAAAGAAAACACTCTTTTTTTCCCCCCAGAAGCCAATGCACTGAAGCTGTTAATTAGAGTGTGTATGGGTGGCATTTGAGACTCAACCAGGCCACACATTCTACACTGTGGGTAGGATATCAAATTAACCCAGTGAGAAGTCTCTGATAAGATTTAACCTCCCAGCAACACCCCCAGGCCATTTTGGACTGAAGAATGAGGAATTTGAAGGACTTTTAAAATAACACTCTGTAAAATGCTCACAACAAATCAGCATAAAGCCATACAGCACAGGTGTGCCTGTAATTGGAAAATGGTCTGTGTTCAATGGCCCCTCAAATTCACCATCTTCTCAGCAACTCCTTTGGGTTTTACAAAGCAGTTCAGGAAGCCTAAGTGCTGACTGAACTTTTCTGAATATTTAGGTTTATATATTTCATGTAAAGTCTAGAGATGGGTTTTATTTTCCCCCAACTTTTACATAAGGAGCTGGCATTCCTGTCAGGAAGACAGGCGCCTAAAGCTCCATCTATAAGTCTGATTAAAATAAAAGATTCTGGATGCATGAAAAATTCACACGAGGAATAAAGGAATATGTTATATGAAGAATATATTACAGGTGTTATGAACCCCTTTATGTCCAAAGCTATTTTACAACTTTGAGCTAACTATATTTGCAGAGTAACAGATCAATCCAAAGAACATGATCGCATGCTTTATCTGAATACTTATTAAATTGAACAGAATGTCTCAGATTGCTAACACAGCCGCTAATTTCTGTTGATGTGCTGATAGAAATTGTAAAGAATCAGTGAAGGAGGACTATCTGTTGGGCATTTAGTGGGCAGAGTGCTTGCCATTTTGCAAGTTCTCTTCTTAGCAATGTAATACCTTTGTTTGGTGAGCCAGGCTCATTGATTGCTGTAACAAGCATCTGCTTGTCACTCTGCCTTTAGAAAACTTTGCAATTCAGCTGCATTGCTAAAAGCAGTGCTACTGGCATACAAAAGAAAACTTTTTCCATCCAAAGTACCTCCTTCTCCTTTTTCAGTTGTGGGTGATGAATCTATAAAATAAAAAGCTGTTCTCTTGCACAGCTAATCTGGACCCACTTGTCTACTTGAGAGCTGAATACCTTGGTTGCGCAGAAGAGCTACTCATACAGAGAGTTTTCTCTGAAAAAATACCTCAGCACTAAAGAAGACATTATTGAGAAACTTCTCACCATATTAATTATTTGCTTTAGTGCAGGTTAATGATACATATGATATAATGTAAAGCTCAAAGACCCCAAATATTGGAAATGGGATAGAGGGGATCCATTCCAAACCTTCCCAAATCTTCTTTCCATAGATTAGAGAACAAAATCTGAGACCATGCTTGTGATTTGTCATACTGATAATTAAGTATAAGCAATGGAAAAATTGGAAGTAGGTTAGCTAAAAAGAAAACTAAAATGAAAATAAAAACTTAAAAAATCATTAGTTATATAACTAAAATGGATCTTTTAGAGAAGATGGAAAATTGGACCATCTCCACTCAACAGAACCAAACCTAGACAAGGCTCTTCATGAACACCTTGAGTTCTCTTTATAAATTATAAAATATGATAAATATGATAAAGAATGATAACAATATATTTGATTTTGATAACTAGGCTCCTCACTGGGAAAGTTGCCTCATTGTCTTTATGGAATATTAGGGTATGATCAGCACCTCTCTTTGTACTTCATGTTTTACAGTTAATTTGGTGAAAATTATATTTACGTGCGTAAAATATTATTTGAAATTGAAAACAGCCATAGAAAGGTTTATCTACTTTTGTTCTTCTTATCATTTATACATTATCTCATGTACTGGTCAATTTTTATTTTACATATACATGTAAAATAAAATATACATCATGGTGCTTTCCCATATAAAAATTACCTTTCATGATATGGTATCTGCCAAACAAAGTTATGAATATATGGGAATGTTTTTATAATACACGTGGCTGGTTATACATGCCATCTGTCTAATAACACAATGGTACAGATGTATTAAAAGTATACTTATAAATGTTGCACAACATTGAAAGATGACAGATTCATTTCATTAGTATAGATACCATTAGTTTCATTTTATATTGTAGTGTGTCATCAGTTTGCTCCCATTTTCTTGTAATTGGCAAATGTAATTTCTAATTTTTAGTTGATAAGTTACAGTCTTTGCCTGGGTTTTCAGGCTGAGAGATAATTTAACAAATGGGATGTGGTAAATGAGCAAAAAATTCAGGTAAAAGATAAACATTTCACTTTGCATAAGATAATGTATGGCATCACTAATACTATAAACAGTGAATGTTAAAATACATCAACCTTTAAAGGATAATAAAATCAAAAAGATTGCTCAAATAAAGATCTTAGAGTAACAATTCTTATAAATCAAAATTATAATCAACATGATTTTTTTAAAGGGGAAATTAAAGGATTGAAAGAGTATTTTCGTATGATACTTTCAACAACAGGCATGCTTCATTTGGTGCAATAGATGAATTTCTGTATAGCTATTTCTTTTTTTTTCTAGTAAGTTATTCATAAGTTAAATACCTGAGGGAAGATTGCTAATTAAAGGAATCCAATAATGAATCATTTTCTTCATATAAAACTTAACTAAAGTCTGCTTGTTAAAAGTGGGTTTTTGCTTATAAAGTTAATTTTAAAGTTAATTTGAATTGGGTACAAACATTTGTTTATGTGTAAGGCTGATAGTCTGTGTTAGTGAAAAACCACAGTAAAATGATACACAGAGTACTCATCACTTAAAACCTACGATTATCACAATTGCTCAAGTTCTGTATTACCCAAAAGAGGTATATTATTCATTAATAGCTTGCACAGGGTCAGTGTTTAACATATTTATACTTTTTCAAGCAGTTGTACCTAACTTTTAGCTACTAGGTACTATAAACAAGATTTAGAGAAATAATGGAAAGTATAAGCCTTGCCTTCTTAAATTCATATTTTAAGAACTTGGAAATAGGTGAATATGAAAATACAATAGGGGATTGGAATAGGCCCTTTAAAAATACAAGTATTTCTTGTTTTTTAAAATTTCAAAACTGTTTATCCTATCATACATATGTCATATCTACCATACAGAGGAAAATACAATACATACTAAAAATGTGTTAATAAATGGGTTCTGTGTGTGTGTGATGAGAAACAGTGATAAAACTATATATTATTTTGTAACTTGCCTACTTTCTTTACTTTGTGTCTTTTCCATTATTACTATGAGATATTGTTGAAATATTATTGTAATACACATAGTCTTTAAAATAATACTCAACACACACAAAGAGTTATAGCTAAAAGATAACAGAAAAGGTAAAATTGAGCACTAAAAAATATTTCATTCATCTAAATTAAAGCATAAAGGCAAGAACAAAACAAAGAATAGAAGTGAGACAAATAGAAAACAAACACCAAGATGGTAGACTTAAACCAGTACATTATCAATTACTAACATTAACTAAAATACACTGAGTATACCATATAAAAAGTAGAAATAGCCATAATAAATAATAAACAAAATTAATTATTTTTTAAGAGCTCAAACTTGCAATATGCAGTTTAAAAAAATACATTTAAATATAAAGAAACAGACAGGTGGAACATATATACATGGGAAGGAAAATACAGACCAAGATATCATTAGGCATAAGAAAACTGGTATGGCTATACACTATTGAGAAAAAGTAGACTTCAAGACATTCAATATAACCAAAAATAAAGATAAAAATTTCATAATCATAAAAGTTCAATGAAACAGGAAGCCATAAACAAGTTTAAATACAACTAATAACAATGTTTCCAAAAAAATGAGGCAAAAACTGACAGAACTAAGGAGAATATGTCAATAGACAAATAGAGATTTTAATACCTATCATTCAGTCATTGATTAAAAAAAAACAGAAACAGAAAAAAATGATGATATAGAGGATGTGAACAACACTATCAACCAAATTGCCTAATTGACATTTATAGAAAATTACACCACAACTTCAGAATATACATTTTTTTAAATGAACGTGGAAGTTGATTAATAATTCAAGCCTTAATAACCTGTGAAGGATCAAAATTATGAAGGAGTATATGTTCATTCTTACTCTCTTAATATAGCAGTATTAAAATAGACATCACAAATAATAAAATAGCTAGAAAATACCCAAATATTTGAAAATTAAACAGTGAACTTTAAACTTCCAAGATCAAAGGAAAAAAACACAAGGGAAATTAAAAGTTATTTTGTATTTAATTTTTTGAAATATATACTTGAAGAGAAGCCTAACATAAATTATCTAAGTTTATATCTTAAAAGGTGACAAAAAGAAGAGCAAATTAATCAAGAAGGAGGTAGGAAAAAGGATTCAATAAAAATGAAAATGGAAATAGGTAAAACAGAAAACCTGACAATGGAGAAAATCAACAAAATCAAAATCTAATGCTTTGAAAGGATTAGTAAAATTGATTAACACTTAGGAAGACTGATCAAACATAAATGAAATAATTTACTAATATGAGGAATGAAAGAAGGACATCACTTTCTATCATACAAACACTAAAATCTTCATGTCAATAAATTCAAATTAGATTAAATGGAAAAATTCCTTTTAAAACACAAATGGACATATCAAGATATAGAAAAAATATGTGTATCTTAAATTTATAATTTAAAACTTTCCCACTAATAAAATATAGTTATGAATGGCTTAATTGGTAAATTCTATAGTATATTTTATGAAGATATAATACCAATCTTATAATTTCTTTCAGAAAATAGTGAAAGAAGGAAAAATTCATAACTTATCTAATAAAGCCACCATACAACTGATATCAAAACCTGATAAAGATATTAGAAGAAAATTACAAACAGGTATCTATCATGAATATAGACTCAAATTATTAAAAACATATAAAAACCTAGAATCCAGCAAATGACAAAAAGCACAATAGGCAAATGAGATTTATTCTAGGATCTTAAGCAAGATTGTTTAAAATATTTAAAAATCAACCAATGTATTCACCATATTAAAACAATAAAGAAAAATACTCATATCATCCTTTTCAAAGATGCAGATAAATCATTTTATAAAATTATTAGATATTTAATTTCTAAATATCATGCAGAAAATTAGGAACAAAAGGAAAATCCCTGGTTAGATGAAAAGCATCTTAAAAAAACCTACAGTTAACAACCTACAGATCCTACCATCCTAACAGATGGTAAAATCTGTACCCTTAAAATCTATGCCACTTATCATATTTAAATTAAACTCTAAAAATATGTCTGGTCAAATGTTTTAATGTTTTGTGTGTGCTTTAAGGTATATTTATCAATTGTTTGGTGGAAGTAAATACATAAATAATTTTCTCAAAACTGTTTTCTGTCTCACTAATTCTCTTTTCAGGTATATCTAAATTACTCTTTAATTCTTCCATTGAGTTATAAATGTCAATGACTTTTATTGACATCTTATATTCTATGTCTGATATTTCCACTCTACAAAGTCCTAGGTATAAGTCTGATAGGTCCTGATTACTCATATATTTGTTATATTTTTCATTGTTAAATTTTATTTGTCCAAACCTAATTCTTAGGAACACTGAGGACCTGGATTAAGGATGATATTCATTAAAAGAATATTCCTTTACTCCTGACAGGAGGTGCTACCTACTTGCCAGAACTTTAAGTTAATTTTTATAGTTGAGATTTCCCTGATTGTGCAGGGAATGTAAATTCAAATCACAGACCCATGTGAGAAAAGTTTAGCAATTCTCAGAGAAAAATTAGCATCATCATTTTTTTTCTCACCTGGAGCCTACAAAAATAACCTGTTTTCTGGATTGATTCTATTTATCCCAAAAGGACAGTTCCCAGCTTAAAACTTATACTTGAGCTGTCCACTATTTGTACAGCATCCTCAGATTTAGATTTTCCTCTGCCAGACCTAAGATCTAGTGTCCGATTTCCATCAAAGCTCTCTATGCCTGCCAAAGGCCCTTGCATTCAGGGCAGCCCAGTCTTCATATTTATTTACCACTCTGGTATCAGCTTACAGTGTTGGGGGGAGAAGCAGGGTTGGAGGTCCTTGCGGAATCTTCATCATCTTCTTGTAAATACAGCAATGCATTTAAAAGTTTATGCTGTATGACCCAGCAATCCCACTACTGGGCATATACCATGAGAAAACCATAATTCAAAAAGACACATGCACCTCAATGTTCATTGCAGCACTATTTACAATAGCCAGGTCATGGAAGCAACCTAAATGCCCATCGGCAGACGAATGGATAAAGAAGACGTGGTACATATATACAATGGAATATTACTCAGCCATAAAAAGGAACGAAATTGGGTCATTTGTAGAGATGTGGATGAATCTAGAGACTGTCATACAGAGTGAAGTAAGTCAGAAAGAGAAAAACAAATATCGTATGTTAACTCATCTATGTGGAACCTAGAAAAATGGTACAGATGAACTGGTTTGCAGGGAAGAAATAGAGACACAGATGTAGAGAACGAACATATGGACATCAAGGGGGAAAGCGGCAGGGGTGTGTGTGTGTGTGTGTGTGTGTGTGTGTGTGTGTGTGTGATGAACTGGGAGATTGGGATTGACATATATACACTAATATGTATAAAATGGATAACTAATAAGAACCTGCTGTATAAAAAATAAATTTAAAAAAATTTTTTTTAAATTTATGGTTGTAATTTATCCAACATCTGCATATTTTATGCCAGAAGGGCATTTCAGAATATCTACTCTGCCATTCTGATGGAAACATAAGTCTGGACTCCCATGACCTTTGTTATTTTCTTAAATAATTTCTTAAGTATTATATAAGGGCGCTCATACAGTGATAAAAGTAGGCATACGTCTATGTTGTGGAGCCTAGTTTTGCTGCATTGGAAAACTTTCATCCAAAAGTAAATATTAAGCAAGATTCTTTCATTTCCAAAATTGTTTCACTGTAGTTAGGCAAACTTGGAAGCTGTTTGGTTTCTTGCAACCAGAGAAGATTGGAAAATTACTGTTTCAGGAATTTGGGCCCTAGGAAATATGGCTCAGTGTGTACCTGCTTTACAGAAAAAATAAATTTATACAGCTGTGAACAAAACCACTGTAATTTGCAATGCTCCCTCACTTTCTGAAGTATTCTAAGTCTTTACTTTGCTCTGAGTCATATGGGTCATCAGAAGAAAACAAACATTCCCGCTCTCCCCTACTGTATTTTAAACTAAGTGATATGTTGGAAATTACGGTGCTGACAAGCGTGATAGGATTAGAATGCTGACACATGGATAATCCAACTGTTTCTTTTAGCCCATTTAACTCATGTGGTTTGGTGTAAACACTGTAATATCACCTGCCTCCTTCTGCATGCCCATTAAAAAATGCAAATAAATCCTGGTTTACTTTGACTTTAATGGTTATGGTGTCTGTATTTTGTATTCTCCACTATCATAGCACTGCTCCAATTCCATTCAAAGTATGGTTTTCTGAAAACAATTAACTTTCTTGAATGCAACTTTTTTTTTTTCTTTTCTTTTTTTTGCATTGCACAGCTAGGGAGTTTATCTGGCTTTCAGTCAATGAGCATAGCCCATCTGGTGCATGCGTTGATTACATGATTTTTGGTGAAGGAGTAAAGAAGTAATTCTAAGTTGGATTATCCCTTTTAAAATATTACTAGCATAAACAAACCCTGAAAGTTTGGGGGTCCCTTTCAATGTTCTATTTCCAATGAAATGTGGTAAACCTGAAAAATAGAGCTTTCTGACTACACAAAGAATAGAATGAACAGAATACATGGAATAGTTTGGGCCAATAAAATAAAAAGGAAAGATTCAGTCCATTAGTTTAAGTTTAGTTTTCATATTTAATCTAGTATATAGATAGCTCAAAGATGTTTTTCATAATAGGACATAATATATCATATTTTATGATAGTTTGAATAGGAGCCTGGCTCTGCTGAATGTTGTATTTTTATGTCTGCATATGACAGAAGAGTTCTTGTTCACTAGGATAAATCACTGAGGAAGCGGCTTCTCCCACTTCTTGACAAGAGCCCCCATCCTTCTTAGGATCCTAAGGTAGCCTTGGGTATAGAGGCCTTTGGGGCTCTCTGGTACTTTCTTACAGACTCAGCAATGCATTTAAATGTTTATGGTTATAATTCAGCCAGCATATGTGTGTTTTATAGCATAAGTACATTTCAGAATATGTGTTCTGCCATTCTGATGGAAATGTAGTCTGGACCACACCATGAGTAAGCATTTTTTTGAAATAATTTCTATGAAATAATAAGAAATATATACCTGGTTCCTGACAGAGATCCTAAAACCCTTGTAAATAGAAGTGCTATGAGAATAATTTGTTTTAATATTTGATCTTTGACCCTGGTTCTTGACACAGAGTCCTTAAATCCCTTGAAATTTCCTGGGTGATAAGACTGTCTTTGGTTCTAATGAGATGACTATTGGTGGGCTCCTGGATAGAGAGGCTGGTCTCAGAAAGGCCAAGTCACAATTAGAAGCTTGGAACTTAAACCCCACCCCCCATTTGTTTGAGAAATAAAAGGAGCTGGAAATTGAGATAATAATTGATCATGCCTATTGTGATGCAGCCTCCATAAAAATTCCCTCATATAAGGTTTCAAGAGCTTCTGGGTTGGTGAACACATCTACACACTGGGAGTGTGGCATACCCTGGTTCCACAGAGAAAGAAGTTCCTGGGGTCTGGACTCTTCCAGAACTCACCATATGTATCTCTTCATCTGTCTGTTCAATTATATCCTTTAAAATATCCTTTGTAATAAATTGGCAATAGTTAAACTGTTTTCTTGGGACTGTGAACTGCTTCAGCAAATTATACAGCCCAAGGAAGGGGTCATGGGAACATCTAAATTGTAGAAGTTGTGGGTAACCTGGGGACCTACTACTTCAGATTAGCATCTGAAATAGGGGGCAGTCTTGTTGGACTGAGCCCTTAACCTGTGGGATCTGACCTAACTCCAGTTAGCAGCAGAACTGAACTGAATTGTAGAATATCGAGCTGTTTTCAGAGTATCAGTCTGAAATGTGACGCACACATTTGGTCACAGAAGTGTTCTGTATGAGTAGCGAGTTAAATATAACTTAAGGGCACACATACAACTTTGAAGCAAAGCATGTTATCTGCTCTCAGGACTTAGTCTTTGTTTTTTGCATGATCCAACAAGACCTTATATAGAGCTAATATACCCCAGAAAGTGCTTTGATAATTCTCCAGTGCTGAATAAGGAAGGCATGGCCATATGGGATTGTAATGGACTGATTTATTTCCCCCAACATTTGTATGTTGAAGCCCTAACTCCCATTGTAACTGTATTTGGAGATAGGGCCTTTAAGTAGATAATTACAGTTAAATAAGGTCATATGGGTAGGTCCCTAATCCAATAGGACAAGGGACCTTTTTACAAAAGGGAAAAACACCAGGAAAGCACATGCACATAGAGAAAAGGACATGTGAAAACACAGAGAGAAGGTAGCTGTCTATAAGCCAAGGAGAGAGGCCTTAGGAGAAGCCAAATCTGCAAGCACCTTGATCGTGGACTTCCAGCCTACAGAAATGTGAGAAAATAAATTTCTGTTTTTAAAGCCACCAGGCTATGGTATTTTGTTATGGCAGCCCTAGTCAATTAATACAGGGATGCTAGAGAACACAGAATTATGGCACACAAAGGATATTTTCCAATCATGTACTTCAGGGCTCCTAAACCTGTGTTGCATGAGCAGCATAGAAGTTCAGATAATTTACTTCATTATAAAATGTTAATAGATACAAAATTATTCCTATAAAATACTGTACTTAAATACATTTTTTAATGGGGTAAGATGTTACTGGAGTTAAATAATAATGACAATAGTTGTAACAATATATAAGTATTTAATAACACACTATAATTATATAAGATTTGGTCCTAATATTATAATAACTAACCTTTGATAAGTATTTCTTCTATGCCAGACCCTGTACTCTTTTCATACCTTTCTTTGTATAGTTAATAATATCTTCATCTACCAATGAGTAAATTGAAGTTCAGAGACACTAATTAACTTGCAATTGTTCACAGCATTAATAATTACCCTAGGAATCTAGGACATTCTTGGGAACAACTTGGAAGTGTGAACGAGAGGAGAATAGCTTCCATCATACATTTCAAGGCAGAATAAAAAGTATACAAAATTATGGACTTGGTCCAAGCCTGCATGTATCAGATGAGTAAAATAGGTGCCAAGAAAGTTTAAGAAATACATTTAAGATTAGACATCTAGTTAGCAGTAGAATCAGAACTAGAAACCAGAAAGATTAAATAATTGTCAAAATCTCTTTTTGTCTCCTATACACTGTAAAAAATCATAAATTTTTAAAGTGCTATTAAAATCAAAATTACTTATGATACTTAAAAATGCAAAGTCCAACCACAGCAAACGTCAAATGACAAAAACAAGAATTTGTGATTCACCTTATTTTCAATTCTGATAGAGTCAGGTTTCATAAAATCATAAGAGCATTTATATTTTTAGAACAATGTTCTATACCATTCATGTTTACATTAAAACAAACTTAGTCAATGGAGAACTGATATTAATAAGATATGGGTCCTAAGAGAAATGTATAAATAAATAACTAGATAAATGAATAGATAGATAGATACATAAATAAATAACTTTCCCATAGTCTCTCTCAAAAAAAAAAAAACTTATAAGTTGTAAGTTGGTAGAATTTTGATTATTAAAATACAAATTTAAACACTTAATTTAGGTTTTCATTTGGAATTTGAAGCCTCTTTGTATACCCTAAACATTAAAGAATTTAGAAATGGAGGCATTGAATTATAAATTTAGTTTTTAAGAACATAAAAGAAGAGTATCTTCTAAATTATTGGTTTTTAAAAATTTAATCTTACAGTTGTCTCATCTGTTGTCCAGCCACATTATCTGACACAGGTAGGATTTAGAGAGGATAATCTTAGAAAATCAGTGTGGTTGAAATCCTTAAGAAAAAAAAAGTCCTGTGGGTCAACCTAAAGAAAATCTTGATGGAACGTTTTTATCTTATTTAGAAAAACAACTTTGGAAAGAAAATAAAAGATTTTGACAAAAACAAGCTTTGCTCTTTTTGTTTTAGAACAGTTTCCTAGATACGTAACGGCTCCCAGATCATAGATAGCTTTCTATTCCTATTATGGACAAATCTCATTAGACAAATGTTAATTGGGCATTGCCTACTACAGGGGCCACTCCAACTGGGAATGGCGTGTGGAATCTATCATATAGCTACCTGAAAGACATCAAACAGAAGAATGGAATTCATACATTATAATGTATATCAGATGAAATCAAATATTGAAAGTCTATGAAATCAACTTATCATCCAAAATTAGTTATTGTTTTTGTACAATGTCCTTTGTATGATATACAAAAGAAGTACATTATTATATTTACTGATGACATAAACTAATAGTCCCAAATTTTCAATTTGAATCTTGTTTCTTTAAAAAAGTTATTTTTTGCAAGTAGAAATGTTAAATTTCTTAAAATATAACATTCGTATAAATAAACAGATGTCCTATTAGTAGCTAATCACTCACTAAAACATTACTAAGAATAATGTGAAAAATAAGACTGGAGTATTCCTGATAACTATACATGCAAAAATTCTCAACAAATATTACAAAATTAGTTAAATGTCATTTAAAAAAATCATACACTATGGTCAAGTGAAATTTATTCCTGGGATGCAAGGATGGTTCAACATACACAAATCTATAATTGTGATACACCACATTAATAGAATGAAAGATAAAAACTATATGACCATCTCTGCAGATGCAGAAAAGGCATTTGCCACAATACATTTTTCATGACACAACACTCAACAAATTGTATATAGAAGGAACATATCTCAACATAATAAAGCCATACATAACAAGTTCACAGCTACCATCATACTCAATGGTGAAAGGTTGAGTGCTTTTCCTCTAAAATCAGGAACAAGACAAGGCTGCCTACTTTCGCTACTCCTATTCAACATAGTAGTACTGGCAGTCCTAGCCAGAGCAATCAAGCAAGAAAAAGAAATAAAAGCACCCAAATAAGAAAGAAAGAAGTAAAATTATCTTTGTTTGCCAAATATATATATATATCATATATATCATATATATAATATATATTATTATATATAAGTATATTATATATATAATACATACTATAACATATATTATATATATAATCCTAAAGACTCCACCAAAAAACTGCTAGAACTAATCAACAAATTTAGTAAAGTTGCAGGCTACAAAATCAACATACAGAAAAAAGTTGTGTTTCTATATATTAACAACAAACATTTTTAAAAATAAAGAAAAAAATCTTATTCACAATAGCATCAAAGAAAATAAAATACTTAGGAATAAATTTAGCCAAGAAGGCAAAGGATGCATATGCTGAAAAGTACAGACTTTGATGAAAGTAATTGAAGAAACAAATGAAAAGGTATTCTGTGCTCATGATCAGAAGAGTTAATATTGTTAAAATATCCATATTACACCAAACTACCTATAAATTTACTGTAATCCCTATGAAAATTCAATGCCATTCTTTACAGAAATAGAACGAACAATCCTTAAAATTTATTTGGGGCCACAAAAGACCCTGAATAGCCAAAGTAATTCTGAGAAAGAAGAACAAAGCCAGAGGTATCACACGTTCTGATTTCAAGCTATACTACAAAGCTATAGTAATCAAAACAATACAGTTCTGGCATAAAAATAGACATAGACCAGTGGAATAGAATCAAGAGCCCAGAAATAAATTCTGGAATATACAGTCAACTAATATTTGACAAGGGAGTCAAGAATACTCATTGGGGAAAGGACAGTCTCTTTAGTATATGGTACTGGGAAAACTGGATAATCACATGTAGAAGAATGAAATTGGACCCCTATCTTACACCACTCTAAAAAATAAACTCAAAATGGATTAAAGGCCTGAACCATAAAACTCCTAGAATAAAATATAAAGAAAAAGAAGCTCCTTGACATTTGTCTTGGAAGCAATTTCCTGGATATGACAAAAGCACAAGCAACAAAAGCAAAAATAAAAATGTGGGATTATATCAAACTTAGAAGCTTCTGCACAGCAAAAGAAACAGTCAACAAAATGAAAAGGCAATCTATGGAATGGGGGAAAATATTTGCAAACCATGTATCAGATCAGGGGTTAATATACAAAATGTATAAAGAACTCATACAACTCAATAGCAAAAACAAAAACAAAAACAAAAAACCAAAAAACAAGCAACCCAATGTTAAAAATAAGCAGAGGAACTGAATAGACATTTTTATAAAGAAAACATACAAACGGCCAAAAGATACATGAAAAAGGTGCTTGCCATCATTAACCATCAGAAATGCAAATCAAACCACTATGAAATATAGCTTACACCTGTTAGAATGTCTATCATCAAAAGACAAGATATAACAAGTATTTGGTGAGGGTCTGGAGAAAAGGGAACCACTGCACACTGTTGATGGGAATGAAAATTGATGCAGCCACTTTGGAAAACAGTATAGAGGGTCCAAAAAATTAAAAATAAAACTACCATATGACCCAGTCACTTCTGGGTGTATATCCAAAGGAAATGAAAACAGGATCTGCACCCTCATGTTCATTGCAGCATTATTCACAATAGTCAAGTTATGGAAGCAACCTAAGTGTCCATCAATGGATGAATGGATAAAAAAATGTATAGATAGATATAATTATTATTCTTCCACGAGAAAGAAGGAAATTCTGTCTTGTGAATGAAACTTGAGGACATCATTCTAAGTGAAATAAGGCAGACAGAAAAAAAAATACTGTATATCACTTATATGCAAAATCTAGAGAAGTTTGACTCAGATAAAGAGTACAATGGTGTGGTTACCATGGGCTGAGTGGTGGGGGAAATGGGGAGATATTGGTCAAAGAGTACAAACATCCAGTTACAAGATTAACATGTTCTGAGTATCTAATATATGACATGATAATTATAGCTAATAATACTGTATTATATGCTGAAAGTTGCCAAGTAAGAGAGTAAATCTTAAATGTTCTCATCACTCATAAAAAGATGGTAAATATATGATGGGATGGAGGTGTTAGCTAATACAATTATGGTAATCATTTTGCATTATGTAAATATTTCAAATGAACCAGTTGTACACCTTAAACTTACACAAAGTTACATGTCAATTATATCTCAGTAAAACTGGAAAAAATTATTCATGACTACTTCTGAAGTCTTTATTTATGGATTTTTCTTTCCTTGTGCTTCTGAATTCAGATAACATACCACTGACGGGTTTTATGTGAAACGTTTTTGTTTCTAAAGAAACTAAAGAAAACTGTATGAAAATGATTATTTTATATTGCATTATTAATGCTAGTAAATACTGTAGAAAAATCCATGAATATTGATTCCCCAAAGCCTTCCCTTTTAGAGATGAACCACATGTACAAGTTCAAGAGCAGTTCTTGTGAAATGCAGGGCCATAGGGGATAAGATGGATACGTACTGTGGATATTATACTTTTCTTCTTTAAAGAAACTAGTAGTTTTTCACATTTAGTTGTCATTTAAAGGATATGCAAGTGCCTGTTACTCTTTGACCATGTGTCTTCACTAAAAAGTTTTTTTTTTAATTAATTCATAAATCACTGATATATGTATGTTAAATTTTGAGATAGAGCTTTCATCTGTGCAAATAAAATATCTGGAGAACAAAGGTGGAATTTTTAAAAATATTTTTCTAATATTAAGTAAATTCAGCTTTACATGAATATCCACTTGTTAGGTAGATAAAGAAATCACTAACACAAAAAGACAAAGAGAAACTTAGAAATGAAAAATATGAAAGGACTATGTGAGGATGAACAATTTTATGTATATATTCTCTCTTGGAATCTCAAATAATTCTATTTATATAATTCCTCTTGGGGTTCCAAACTGTAAGTCAATGCTTTTGAGGATAGCAGAATTATGTTTGGAAAGGTTACTCAGCTATTACCTCAGATACAACTATTCTGTGTACAACTTGTATAATCCTGCCTTAAGTAAGTTTTCATTTTTCACATTCTTTTTTTTTTTTTTTTGGAAATGGGAGAACAGCCTTTATGGTTAATCATATTTTAAATATCAAATCATCAAGATTGGGATTCAACACATATTATAATCTCAACTACTGACTTGTCAGCTCCAGTTTATCTCACTCCTTCACCAGCCATTTCCCAAATGTCAGCTGTAATTTTCTATCTTAAGACTATATTTACTATGCCCCACTCTATCCACCGTACTTGATTGTAAGCACTTTGAAATCAGAAATGCTGATTTGCTTTCACCATCATAATCCAGTGTCTCATGGTGTGGCCAGTTTGGATTCCTTGCATGATATGTTCATATGTCTGTAGTTTATTTGCGATCTTCAGCCCTATATCCTCCAAGCTTTTACCTGCCTCCTCAGTAATTGTGAAATTACGAATTCCCAAATCCCTATTATGGAAATTAAGATTGTGTGGATTTGAGGAAAGTCAAAATTATTTTAGGAAATTATTGCAATCCAGCAATTGTGGAAACACTACCCTAGTTGAACATTGTTTTCTAACTGGTCAAAAAGAGGGGCCGAGGTACTACAGAATGTTAATGCCAAGTGGATCACGATGACTGGGATGTACTGAAACCATCTAACAAACTATTTTTCAAACAATTAAAATAAATCACTTCAATTACACTGCCTGGTCTGGATATGTTATTTTTAGTCACGGGTATAATAAGATTTCCCAGTAGGTTTTAGAGAAAAATGGGGAGGATCTCCTTGTGGCACGCTAAGCACCTTGGAGCTCATGAATTAATGTTGGATGGAGCAATCAAGCTGGCAAACGCTGGCAACAGCCTTAATTTTCTAGTTAGAATTCATTGTGGGTGGGCAGGTCAATCACTGCCATTGAAATCCTCACACCTGTGCATCTTCACCATTTGGATCCATGACAAATTTAAAAATGAAACAAAACAAGCTTTACCCCCAGAAAAACACAACCCTTGAAATGATGAGTGACAAGTTCTACAAAGGAAAGTGCTGTCTTGTGGCGTTCTTTTCTTTTTTTTTTTTTAAGAGGGATTTATGTTTACTGTAGGAGGCAGAGTTGCACGTGTCTTTGCATACTGATGAGTTCTCAGGTGCAGTGTCATTGAACTTGAGAAAGCAAAGCTCGCAAAATGGAGGAAAGTAGTTAAGTAAAACTGCTGCAGATTGTAACCACCTGCCTCAGTTTGGCTCAGGAAGTGCTGGAAGTACATTGCCAAGTTCTTAGAAAACACATCGACTGCTACTCTCACCCTCAGAGAATACTGATGAGTGAAGTGGTTCTTAAATTAACCTGAATTTCACTATTAATCTCTACTCATGAGAGAAAGATATGAGTGAAGGTTCATTCTTAGAGTGTGTGAGTGTGCAACTGCTCAGACAATAGCTTAAGTTTTAAAGCAACTTAATTTAATAAATATATACTGAAAACTATATTAACCATGTATTGTATGATATGAGTTATTACTGCTAGAATTTAAGCTTTATGAAGGCAGGCATTTTTCTGTTTTGTTCACTGCTGTATCCTCAGCACTAAGAAGAATGCCTAGCTTGTAGTAGGTACTTGATAAATATTTGGTAGAATAACTGAGTGTATGTACTACATTAATAAATACCTTTTTGTACTTGTACTCAGTAGCCCATAAACTTCAAAATGATTCCTCCTACCATATGCCAGGTATTTTCACATACATTATTTAATGCTCATACACGTTTACCACACAGGATTTCTAATTTCTTATTTTAAAAATAAACAGAGTGAGACTCAAAAGTTGTTCAAAGACTTGTCAAAGGTCATCTAGTAAATGTTAGATTTTAGTCTTGAACCACTAGATGGTGTTTTTATTGCTTAGATGTCACATATTCTGGCTCCTATTTCGAGTCTATTGCATTTTGTTCATTTCTTCAACCAAAGGTGTGCACCTACAGCTATGTTTATCCACTTTGAGTTGAGCTGTTCTATTTTTTTTCTATTCCTTACCAGTTATTTGCTCATTTATAATTTATATCCTCTTACTTTCACAGGGGATAGGAAGTTCATGTTTCTCATTCTAGAATCTTCACCAAAAGGATCTGAAGGCCTGGCTGGTGTCTGAAACTGAAACCAAAGCAGTGGGGCTGAAGGCCCAAAGAAGTGGTCTCTCTGATCCCTCATGACATGTGACAATTGATAACAAGGAAGTGTCTCCTGAAAGGCAGGATAGTGGAGACCCAGTAGGGGAAGAAACACACACACACCCCTTTTTATAAAAAAAATTCTATTTGTAGAAATTGAAACATAGACAAAATAGAATAATATAACAAAACGGTTGTATCTACCACCCAGCTTCAGCAATTATCAAACTATAGCCAATCTTATTTCATCCATACCACCTCTCATTTCTCCTTCCCCCTGGATTACTATGAAACATATTCCCAACTTTGTATCATTTCATCTGTAAATATTTCAGCATGTAACTAAAATTAAGAGTCTTCTTTAATATAATTAAATATCCAGACCTTTTTTATGTACGTCATATTTATTTGTTTATTTATTTGAATCAGGATCTAGATCAAATCCATATGTTGCAACTGGTCGATATTTTTCTGAAGTCTCTTTTGATCTTTAGGTTTCCCTACTCATTTTTTCTTTCTCTTTGTGATTTTTTTTTCAAAAGACTAATTTTTTTGTCTTGCAGAATTTTCTACCCACTGGATTTTGCAGAATTTCTTCCAGCAATGTCACTTACTGTGTCCTTTGTCCCTGTGTTTCCTGTACATTGTTATTTAAATATGGAGGCTTAATCAGATTTGGGTTTGATGTTTTTGCAAGAAAGATTTCTAAGTGTTGGGAGCTCATCTGGTGGCTCTTTGATGTGTGTCAGCAGCCATTGATGACCGTTGCCTAAATCCATTACTGCATTAGGGGGTGTTGAAAGTGGTAATCATCTCATTTTGTCAATTCTTCTTCACGTACTAGTGAGAATACGTCCATGAAGAGAACCAACACTCATCATCTATGAGCTTATCCTGAGGAGTGGTTTATACAGGAAAGACAGGACAAGAACTAGATCACTGCAACCTAGGACAATAGGTTGAGAGTGAAAGGGAGCCATATTAATAATTATGCGATAACCTGGATGGACATAGAGATTATCATACTGAGTGAAGTAAGTCAGACGCAGAAAGACAAATATCATATGATATTGCTTACATGTGGAATCTAAAAAGGGTACAAATGAGCTTAGTTACAAAACAGAAGTAGAGTCACATATGTAGAAAACAAATTTATGATTACTAGGGATGGGGGGGGAGGGATAAATTGGGAGATTGGGATTGACATATACACACTACTATATATAAAATAGGTAACTAATAAGAACCTACTGTATAGCACAGGAAACTCTACTTAATACTCTGTAATGGCCTATATGGGGAAAGAATCTAAAAAAAGAGTGGATATATGTATATATATATATATATATAAATGATTCACTTAGCTGTACACCTGAAACACAATATTGTAAATCAACTATACCCCAATAAAAATTAAAAAAAAAAACTTATGCCAGAGAAAAACGTGTCAACTTGGTAAGTTCTGGGCAAGCTAGAACATATGTTTACTGTACATATAATTCATTGTTAATTTATTTAAAAACACACTTTATTTTTTCATTACAGAGCACATATATGCTGGACATAAAAAATATTCAAGCATGGCTATTTTATTGTTCCATGCCCTTACAGAGATTCCTGACAAAAATACCAATTCAGAAGAACACTCAGAGGTTCAGAAGCCAAGAAAACACATAGAGATTTGAAAGTGTTTTAAATTGCTCTATTTGTCAGAATTCAGTCATATGCTTTCCTTTCTCAACCAAAGGGAGGCTGGGAACTAATCTGGCTATCTGCTGAGAAGGAAGTTGTAATAGGGATAATGAATAATTAGGCAAATTGCACAACATGCTGTTTTTGTGGAGAAAGAAAATAAGTTTTGAATGTGGAATTTATTATAAGACATCCATATGCACGTGTACATGCAAGTTCATGACAATATTAATTTCAGTTTATTTCAGGCAGAACTCAGATACACAGTTTCTTTCTAAAGCTTAATTACATAGCCTCATCTTTAAAAAGGCTAGGGCTATTATGGCAATCAGGAATATGAATTTGATAATCTGTCAGGTCCATACATAAATTCCAATTAAAAATTGAATTAATTTGATCATTAGGAGAAAGGCTTAAAATAAAGCAAAAATATTTTTGTTAGCTTCCAATCCCCCACTTTTCTTTCACTTTGTTGACATAGGAAATTTCTTTTTTTGTTTATCTGGTTTTTGTGTTTAAATCAGAGGTAATTTTCTTTCACAAACGTAGATATACACTTACTGGTTTAAAATTCCCATCTCTATATTGCAAAATGCTTAACATGACTTAAGTTTAGTCAGAGTAGCTTTAACTGCTAGGTCTTTAGAATAAATTCCATGAAAGGAGATGGGAGCCTCTCAGTTCAGCTGAACTAGTTGGGTGACTCATTCATTGCATTTGAAACTGGAGCTGTGTAGGGTAGTTATTACAAGTGTGTTCTATCAACATGATTTTGCCTTCTTGTAACGTTTTATCAGGAAATGGGTATTTTAGATTGGACGTGACTCAATGTCAGAGAAGAGACAAGGGAAAGAAGGAAAGGGTGTTGATTGCTAAGTAAGTTAGGTCTCACTACCAAAAACCTATGGTCCACTCTCACGACGATGAGAGTACATCAGCTGCTATGCTCCAATGTGAAAATGGAAATTATTGTAGACCTGGGAATATTTCTCAGCTCAAAGTAGATTGATATGTAACTGCACGTGGGGATAGCAATAAATCATGCTAGATCAGAAGCTCCACAAGTTAATAGCTAAAAAATGATTGGAGTATTTTCTTTCATTTTAGACAAAACTCTCTCTGGAGCACATGCAGTGTAATAGAAGCAGGTAACTTCGTCCACAAACAAATTGTGCTGTGTTTTACACCCAGACTTTGAAACCCCTCCTTAACATCTCCAATTCACAAGCCTGGCATTTAAAAATTTAAGAATCAAATTGCAGATCATTTTAAGCTGTATGTTACACTGAATTGTAAACTTACTGCGAATGGAGCCAGCACTGAGATTCCCAGTATATGTTTCTTCACATATGAGAAAATAAAACGCAGCTTTTTGATTCAAGCTATCCATTTAATTGAATAGGAAATACAAAATTATAGGACTGATTTAAAGATGCAAACTGATTTTAAGTGAATATTCATCATTTCCTCCCATTGATACACACAACTTGGTTAGGTGATACAATTCATGAGATTTTAAGTATTTCCTTAAAAATCATCTCCCTGAAATTTAATACCTGGAATATTTCAGAAAACTTATATTTTGGCTATGTTTCACTCACAGAGGGAGATCGAAAACTAAAGCCATAATGAGGTAATTAATCAAATTAAATATCATAATACTTTCAATTCCCCACATCCCTCTATGCTCATAGACATAGACAACTTTGGAAGAACTACAGAAAAATGCAATCACTGTATTTACAAAGGATAAAACATTATATACATTGCTTAAAATTTTGAAAAATCAACTCTAATACTCCTAGATAAACTGTGGACATAGATTATATTAAGAAATGCCAGAAAATACTGATATTTTTGAATTACTGAACCCAATTTTGTGGGTAAGCCCCAAATTATCCCAGAGCCAAGTGTGAAACTGTTTCTAAGATAGTGGATATCTAGGATAGAGGATATTTAAAATACTCTCAAAATTATTTATTTGCCTTCCTCATTCTTTTAGTGGGAGTTTTAATTGAAACTATGGATGACTGAGTAATTTTCCCAAATTATCTAACTAGATGATTTTTAATTTTAGAGGAAGAGTGAGAGAGGTAAGTTTATCTATAGGATTTCTATGCATCACACAAATAATAAATGGACAGAGGTTTCCAATGAGTTTATTATAGCTCTCTTCTTCCTCCACAATCAACTAAATGGCTTATCACACAGTCTTAACCCTGAAATATAGCAAGGAAAATATATTATGGGCCAATAACTGTTTATTAAGTGGATAAAGAGTCTTGTATCACAGGATCAATTTCCTTACAGGATGACAGCTAAACTGCAGTGTTGGCAAAGTGTACTGAAGGATGAAGCAGAACCATATAGTTAATTTGAATGACTTCTCATAATTGTATCTTACAAAATATCTTGACATTCTTTAATGTGGTGACTTATAAAAGAATTCTCATGCATTTATAATGCACTGGCAGAATTTGAATAGTGAAAACAAAGGGACAGTCCATTCTGTAACTGAGGAATTGTATGCCAAAACCCAAACCAGGAATTTGTAGGGTGCTTTGAAGCCATGACTGGTATTTCTCTTTGTTGGAATGGAGGCTCAGTTCATAAAAAGAATGAAAAGTACATGTTAAAAGTTCTGTAATACCACTTACAGGTTATGGACTTTAAGAAAAAAGGACAAATAGAGATGTTTGAATGACACGTGACATGGTGAGAGCAATGTTTGCAGAAGATTAATCTGGCAGCTATATGCAAACTATGTTGGGATGGAAGAGGCTATTACTTCTTAGAGATTAGTAATACTTTTTACTAAAATCGAGTGAAGAGGGAATTATACTCAATATCTTGTAACAGCATATAATGGAAAGGAATCTGAAAAATAATATATATATTGTTTGAGCCTCATCCACCAGAGGGCAGACAGCAGTAGCAAGAAGAAATACAATCCTGCAGCCTGTGGAACAAGAACCACATTCACAGAAAGATAGGCATGACGAAAAGGCAGAGGGCTATGTACCAGATGAAGGAACAAGATAAAACCCCAGAAAAACAACTAAAGGAAGTGGAGATAGGCAACCTTCCAGAAAAATAATTCAGAATAATGATAGTGAAGATGATCCAGGACCTCGGAAAAAGAATGGAGGCAAAGATCCAGAGGATGCAAGAAATGTTTAACAAAGACCTAGAAGAATTAAAGAATAAACACCTAGAAGAATTAAAGAACAAACAAACAGAGATGAACAATACAATAACTGAAATGAAAAATACTCTAGAAGGAATCAAAAGCAGAATAACTGAGGCAGAAGAATGGATAAGTGACCTGGAAGACAGAATGGTGGAATTCACTGCTGTGGAACAGAATAAAGAAAAAAGAATGAAAAGAAATGAAGACAGCCTAAGTGACCTCTGGGACAACATTAAACACAACAACATTCACATTATAGTGGTCCCAGAAGGAGGAGAGAGAGAGAAAGGACCCAAGAAAATATTTGAAGAGATTATAGTTGAAAACTTCCCTAACATGGGAAAGGAAATAGCCACCCAAGTCCAGGAAGCACAGAGAATCCCAGGCAGGATAAATCCAAGGAGAAACATGCTGAGACACATAGTAATCAAATTGACAAAAATTAAAGACAAAGAAAAATTATTGAAAGCAGCAAGGGAAAAATGACAAATAACATACAAGGGAACTCCCATAAGGTTAACAGCTGATTCCTCAGCAGAAACTCTAGAAGCCAGAAGGAAGTGGCATGATATATTTAAAGTGATGAAAGGGAAGAACCTACAACCAAGATTACTCTACCCAGCAAGGATCTCATTCAGATTCAATGGAGAAATCAAAAGCTTTACAGACAAGCAAAAGCTAAGAGAATTCAGCACCACTAAAGCAGCTCTACAACAAATGCTAAAGGAACTTCTCTAAGTGGGAAACACAAGAGAAGAAAAGGACCTACAAAAACAAACCCAAAACAATTAAGAAAATGGTCATAGGAACATACGTATCGATAATTACCTTAAACGTGAATGGATTAAATGCTCCAACCAAAAGACACAGGCTCGCTGAATGGATACAAAAACAAGACCCATCTATATGCTGTCTACAAGAGACCCAATTCAGACCTAGGGACACATACAGACTGAAAGTGAGGGGATGGAAAAAGATATTCCATGCAAATGGAAATCAAAAGAAAGCTGGAGTAGCAATACTCATATCAGATAAAATAGACTTTAAAATAAAGAATGTTACAAGAGACAAGGAACGACACTATATAATGATCAAGGGATCAATCCAAGAAGAAGACGTAACAATTATAAATATATATGTACCCAACATAGGAGCACCTCAATACATAAGGCAACTGCTAACAGCTCTAAAAGAGGAAATTGACAGTAACACAATAATAGTGGGGGACTTTAACACCTCACTTACACCAATGGATGGATCATCCAAACAGAAAATTAATAAGGAAACACAAGTTTTAAATGACACAATAGACCAGATAGATTTAATTGATATTTATAGGACATTCCATCCAAAAACAGCAGATTACACTTTCTTCTCAAGTGCACATGGAACGTTCTCCAGGACAGATCACATCCTGGGTCACAAATCAAGCCTCAAACTTAAGAAAATTGAAATCATATCAAGCATCTTTTCTGACCATCACACTAAGAGATTAGAAATCAATTACAGGGAAAAAAAACATAAAAAACACAAACACATGGAGGCCTAAAGAATACATTACTAAATAACCAAGAGATCACTGAAGAAATCAAAGAGGAAATCAAAAAATACCTAGAGACAAATGACAATGAAAACACAACGATCCAAAACCTATGGGATGCAGCAAAAGCAGTTCTAAGAGGGAAGTTTATAGCAATACAAGCCTACCTCAAGAAACAAGAAATATCACAAATAAACAATCTAACCCTACACTTAAAGGAACTAGAGAAAGAAGAACAAACAAAACCCCAAGTTAGCAGAAGGAAAGAAATCATAAAGATCAGAGCAGAAATAAATGAAATAGAAGCAAAGAAAACAATAGCAAAGATCAATATAACTAAAAGCTGGTTCTTTGAGAAGATAAACAAAATTGATAAACCATTAGCCAGACTCATCAAGAAAAAGACGGAGAGGACTCAAATCAATAAAATTAGAAATGAAAACGGAGAAGTTACAACAGACACCACAGAAAGCATCCTAAGAGACTACTACCAGCAACTCTATGCCAATAAAATGGACAACCCGGAAGAAATGGATAAATTCTTAGAAAGCTATAAGCTCCCAAGACTGAACCAGGAAGAAACAGAAAATACGAACAGACCAATCACAAGTAATGAAATTGAAACTGTGATTAAAAATCTTCCAACAAACAAAAATCCAGGACCCGATGGCTTCACAGGTGAATTCTATCAAACATTTAGAGGAGAGCTAACACCCATCTTTCTCAAACTCTTCCCAAAAATTGCAGAAGAAGGAACACTCCCAAACTCATTCTATGAGGGCACCATCACCCTGATACCAAAACCAGACAAAGATACTACAGAAAAAGAAAATTATAGACCAATATCACTGATGAATATAGATGCAAAAATCCTCAAGAAAATACTAGCAAACAGAATCCAGCAACACATTAAAAGGATCATACACCATGATCAAGTGGGATTTATTCCAGGGATGCAAGGATTCTTCAATATATGCAAGTCAATCAATGTGATACACCATATTAACAAATTGAAGAATAAAAACCATATGATCATCTCAATAGATGCAGAAAAAGCTTTTGACAAAATGCAACACCCATTTATGATAAAAACTCTCCAGAAAGTGGGCAGAGAGGGAACCTACTTCAACTTAATAAAGGCCATATACGAGAAACCCACAGCAAACATCATTCTCAATGGTGAAAAACTGAAAGCATTTCCTCTAAGATCAGGAACAAGACAAGGATGCCCACTCTCGCCACTATTATTCAACATAGTTTTGCAAGTCCTAGCCATGGCAATCAGAGAAGAAAAAGAAATAAAAGGAATCCAAATTGGAAAAGAAGAAGTTAAGCTGTCACTGTTTGCAGATGACATGATACTATATATAGAGAATCCTAAATATGCCACCAGAAAACTACTAGAGCTAATGAATGAATCTGGTAAAGTTGCAGGATACAAAATTAATGCACAGAAATCTCTTGCATTCCTATACACTAATGATGAAATATCTGAAAGAGAAATTAAGGAAACACTCCCATTTACCCTTGCAACAAAAAGAATAAAATACCTAGGAATAAACCTACCTAGGGAGACAAAAGACCTGTATGCAGAAAACTATATAGGATACTGATGAAAGAAATTAAAGATGATACAAACAGATGGAGAGATATACCATGTTCTTGGATTGGAAGAATCAATTTTGTGAAAATGACTATAATACCCAAAGCAATCTACAGATTCAGTCCAATCCCTATCAAATTACAAATGGCATTTTTTTACAGAACTAAAACAAAAAAAATCTTAAAATTTGTATGGAGACACAAAAGACCCCGAATAGCCAAAGCAGTCTTGAGGGAAAAAAGCGGAGGTGGAGGAATCAGACTCTCTGACTTCAGACTACGGTACAAAACTACAGTAATCAAGACAATATGGTACTGGCACAAAAACAGAAATATAGATCAATGGAACAGGATAGAAAGCCCAGAGATAAACTCATGCACCTATGGTCAACTAATCTATGACATAGGAGGCAAGGATATACAATGGGGAAAAGACAGTCTCTTCAATAAATGGTGCTGGGAAAACTGGACAGCTATATGTGAAAGAATGAAATTAGAACACTCCCTAACACCATACACAAAAATAAACTCAAAATGGATTAGAGACCTAAATATAAGACTGGACACTATAAAACTCTTAGAGGAAAACATATGAAGAACACTCTTGACATAAGTCACAGCAAGATCTTTTTTGATCCACCTCCTAGAGTAATGGAAATAAAAACAAAAATAAACCAAAAAAATCGAGTGAAGAGGGAATTATATTCAATATCTTGTAATAACTTATAATAGAAAGGATATACATCTGAATCGCTTTGCTATACACCTGAAACTAACACAACATTGTAAATCAACTATACTTCAATAAAAACAAATCGAGTGAAGGAAGCATATGGTATTGGTCATAGGAATGAAAAGAACAGGCTAAATGTGAGAAGTATAATTAAAGAAGTTTACAACAGTAAATAACTAAATGGAGTTTAAGTTTAGGGTTGAGAACTCCAAAATGTTTATTAAGTCTCTATTATCAGGAAACTATACTGTTGTAGACAGAAAGAGTAAACATTAAGAGATGAAATAATAGCAATTAAATGTGTGGTCTGAAGAAAAAACTGTTTGGTTCAAATCTTGTTTCAACAGTTTACTATTGAGGAACACAGAGCGAATTACATAGTATTTATGAGGTTCTCTTTCTTAACTACAAAATGGAATAATAATAGTGCCTACCTATTAGGTTTATTGTGAGGATTATTGTTTATTAAGAAAGGTAGTTCATGTGAGTACTTGACATATGATGTCTCAATAAATGTTAGTAACTGTTGTTATTGCTGTTGTGGTGGTGGTGATTATGTTTTTGTTTTAGAAGACCCGCTAGACAATCCATTTAAGGCGGAAGTTTGAGTATGGTTTAAGATATCCTATTGAATAGTTGTATAGGCTGCTGGAGATACATGATTGTAGTTTAGGGATGATTCACAGCTTGCAATATGGAACTGACAAGAATAGAATGGGGTAAAACTTCGCATTATGGGACTGAATACCTTTTACTAGGATGAGGTAAAATGAAAACAGAGGAAGTCAACTTTCTAGTTTGTTTTCTCAACAGAACTGGTTAAACCACAATCACACACCAGGAATTCAGAAAACCAACTCTTAGTTATGGAATATAGAAATGCATGTGCCAATGTAGCAGTTTCTGTTTCTTGAAGTTTACCTTGAACAATTCAGGAATTACAGGCACTGACCAGTCGAAAATCCCCATGTAACTTTACAATTGGCCCTAGGTATCCACAGTTCAGCATCCACAGATTCAATCAACCATGGATGTGTACTACTGTAGTACATATTTACTGAAAAATATCCACATATAAGTGGACCCACATGGTTGAAATCTGTGTTGTTCAAGGGTCAACTATACTACCTTAAGGTTTCCTAAAAAATTTTCTGTAGAGAACTAGTTCTACCATATATTTAATGTAGAAAGTTTTTATGAGCTGATATGTTTTAGAAATCCATTAAAAGATCTGAAAAGTCTTGCAGGAATCTTGTTTATCTTATTTGAACTGGAATTCCCCAGAGTTATGCAAATAAATCCTTCCCTCTTCCCTCTACTATCTATTAGCATTCTGAGGAAGTTGTATTCCAAGGGACAGAGTTTCTATATTTATTGGTCTGAATCCTTTTGAACTCAGATGGCCAAAACATGCAGGCAGATATCATCTTGTTTTATACTCTACAAGTAGACAAATGCCTCAGAAACTCTCAAATTTCACTGAATCAAGGATCACATAGCTACCATTGATCCCAGGATAAATCTGTTAATTCTTGTCTCTCATCTTTCTGGCTACCTTGAACACATCTCTTCAGGCCTACATGGTGGAGCTTTGTCTTATCCCTTATCCCTGATGAATTCAGACAAACTGATCCCCCCACATTTGTTTTGTGGCTGCTTTGTATGCAGTGATACAAAACAGAAAGCAAAAACAACTGAGACAAATGGCAAAATTGTAAGGTGCATGCATATTTCAGCAAGTTTAAATCTCTGACCTAGGGATGAAAGTTGGAACACACAGCAAGAACTACCACAATCTGCACAGGATCAGTCCCACTTAGCCTTTGTTGTGGTACAAGGATAACTGTATTTGCAAGTGATTATTCTCTCTGGGAAGTAACCACTACATCCTTCCTGTTCTAAAACTTTTCTCTGACACCTTCAAGGTATTACAAGAAAGCTAGCTTTAACTATAATTCCCTGTTGCTTTGCAGAATCGATTTTCCTTGGAACCAAGGATAAGAATAACAGCAATGCATGGAGAATATTTCAGAATGAAAGAGTATTATACTACTCACTCAACTGTGACTGAGCTGATGTAGGGAGAAAATATATAAGAAAAAAAAATAGACAATGGAGCTGAAAGGTACTTCATGTTGCTCAAAATAACAACCACCTTCAAAACTCTCTGGGTTACATACCCTAGAATTATACAAGTGCTACATTAGGCAAATTGTTTCATAAAAATATAATAAAGTTTTAGAGTGGCATAAAATTTTGCATTACCTTTGGAAACACAAACTAATCTGGTGCTGCTCTGACAGTTACTACAACTGCAAATGATGGTACAAGATAACGGTCAACAAAAATAGTCTTGTGTTTCCGTTTCCTAGTGAATTTTCAACACATCTGCATATGTTATTTCAGGTGTGTGCCTCTGTGAACCTGTGTATGTGCCAAGCCCATAATAAGCAATAAATAAGTAGTACTTGTTATTATGAAAACTGTTAAAAATTTTAGAATCACGTAGTAATAGTGTGGGGACCACTTTGAAAAGATATGAAGCTTTGTCCTTGTCCAATTTATTATGGAATGTTGTCAAGACAGCCATTTTTAAAGTTATAAGGAACTAAGACAATACAGTCTTGTGTAAGAAGTTGAGTTTAAATGCTGTAAGGCATATTTGAATGTCAGACTCATAGATTGGTCTCGGTAGCATCTGATGTTATTGACAACTATATCTTTAAATTAATAGGTTGCTTCATTGTTATTCTAAGTATTTCCATGGACTAACTCCCAGTGGCCCATGTGACAGGAGTTTGGGAAACAGGAACTCTGATGTATGGTGGATTATATAATCTGACATTCTTTGGCGCAGCAAGGCTTCAAATGCTTCCAGTAAAGCAACTGGAATCACAGAAGTAATGCCTGAAAAACTACGTTTTAAAAAATGTACTAAGGAGTTTTATGCAACTATTTACATGGTAGAACACAATTAGGTAGTTTTTAAACTGAAGTGTTATGATCAGATTTGTGAGAATCACTCTGGTATTGTAAGGGGGTTAGATTAAAATGGGGAAAGATTAGAGGCATGCCAACCTAAATTAGAAATGTTTTCTTGGCTTTACTTAGTTGGTTTAATGTAATGAAAACTAACAATCTTTATATAAAACTAAAGCTTGCTAAACAGAAAGTCCAGGGACAAGCCTGGTAATTTAATTAAAAAGAAATAAGTTTTATCAGATAGAAACTATTTGGCTAAAAGTAATAGAAAAACCAACTCAAATTAACTTCAATAGTGTAGTTATAATGTATTAGCTCACAAAACAATAGGTCCAGAGGCAGGGTCACTCCTGGCATTGTATTGCCAGAATGTTCTCACTTATCTGTAATTCTCTTGGCTCTGTTTTCTTCCTTCTATTTGTCCCATTTTCATTCGGATAGCAAGATGGCTGAAGCAACTCCAGGAATCATATTCAGGCATAGCAGAGGTATAAAGGGACCATCTTTTTTAGTATCTTCTTCTGACTGAGAAAAACTTTTCTAGAAGCCCCCACTCCTGTCTTTCTTAAATTTGTCAAGTTTCATTGACCAGAAGTGAGTTAGTTACATGTCCACCCCTGTACAAGTCGCTAACAAAAGGAATGGAGTTACTATAATTGGCTTTGACCAAAAACAAAGTGTGAATAGGGTACCACTCCTTGAGGTGGCATAACTGGAAAAATGTAATTCTGGTTAGCATGGAAAGAAGGAAGAGATGTTGAGTAGTAAACCAACAATGTTTGCTATCTACTGTCATAAAAAGTCAACTAATATATATCAATATTTGAAGATGGTGCTTCATCTGGAAAGCAGACCTTCCCCTTCTACTGGCTTCTGACAGTTCCCAGAACTCTATTATTAATGGTCTAAGACCATATTTCCCATCAAATCTTTACTTTCAGATATATCTCACTCAGAGTATTTAGGGAGCAACCTTTTGCTCCTCCTCCCTTTTAAAAATGTCTGTTCTTCCTTGGATATTTTTTTTCCTTCTAAAGCAGCAATGTTGATAGTGCATGGAAAATTCAGTCAACTATAGCCATTATAAGATAAACAATTTGAATGTCAGTGTCTGCCTCAATATTTTATGTGTGATATAATGAGAAATGTAATGGAAACTTAAGGCAGTGTAACATATAAGACCTCAGTTGTGTGCAAATGCTGGATATTTAACTGAGTTCTATCTGAAATTGAAGTTGACATAAAGTCTAGTGTTTTTTCAAGTGGCTAACTGAAATTTGTTCTTCTTTCACTTTTTCTCACTAATCTTTACTCTCAACCCACTACTCTCTGTGACATAAATTCTAAACATGTCCTCTCAAATGGAAAATAGTGAATGAGCTTGAAATTAAGCAGATTTATTAAAATTACCAGTGACCGTACATAGAACGTAAGAACATTGGTAATACACATTAAGATTTTTAATGTGATTTTTGGCAGTTTCAAAATCTGTATTCCTCTTGAATAGGCTCTAAAAGCATTGTGACATGTGTAAGTGGTTTATCTGACATTTCAGGTTTTTTATGATAGAATAATTCAACAACAAAATAAAGATAGTTTGATCTATTAAAATAACACAGTAATATCTGAATATGACTTGTATAAAGTAGTTCAATTCAGACTAAATAATATTAAACTGAACAAAATCAACGACTTTCAGTAATAAAATATGATTTGAGGAATTACAAGAAACTTGGTTAAGATGGACAACTAGACATAGAAAACAGGAAGAAACAAAAAAAGGAGAGAAGGGAGAATGGATGGAGGAAGGCAGAGTGGGAGGGAGGAAGGCAGAGTGGGAGGGAGGAAGGAAGAGATAAAGGAAGAAATTTAGTTTAGTTACATGTCTTAATTTATTGATATTTGTGAAGGTGCTCTGGAACATAAAGTTTGATATCATGAGGTTTCACTAAATTACTATTTGTATATATTTTGTTGGCAGAATATAAGAACATATATGCTTGGAATCAATCAATCAAATAATAAATAAATAATTTATTTTCCCCTAAATTATCCATTGCAATCATATTTCTTAATATTCAACTGAAGTTCCAGATTATAAATAAATGACTCAAATATCTATAGTGAAAATTAGAGAGAATAAGAGGGAAAAAAGGATGCCCCCTAATGTGTCAGTTTCGTGTTCACTGTCAAATAAAATTACAGGGCAAGCAATTGACCATGGAGTACAAAAATTCTGAGAAAGCACAATATCTGCATACAATGGGATCTCATTATTCATCACTCACTTAGTTATTCACTGTCTAGTTTTTTCTTCCTCCTTAGGTAATATATTCCTCCAGTGGCTTTAACTGTCACCCATATCTCCTACCTCTATTGTCCCTCAATCTACTATGGGATTTTGTCAATTTCCAAGAGACTCAGTACTGAGAAGACAAAAAAGGGAAAGCCTATAAAGAATATTTGATGAGAAGGACAGAGACCTCATGTGAATAAAACTTCCACACTCTAAAGATCTGTCAAGATTATTAAAAGAGCAGCTTTCCAGCCAAGATTTATATTTAACTTTTTTCAAAGTAATCCATATTACAAAGGCTGAAACCAACTGAAATTGTGTGGTCGACAATTTAAAAAAATTGTTTCAGTGGAGACCAAGTAAATAAAACATCTGAAAGCATCTTGGAGGAGACTTTCCCTTTGTCTGAAAGATGGCCATAAGCTGAAAATATTTGGTCTTCTACAGTGTCAAAGGGATGCCTGGAATGCTGTTAATGAATGAATCATGAGGGCAAGATCAGAACCCTGAATTTATTTCATTACACTAATTGTCACTCTAAAAAGTGGTTACTGCCCAATTGGTTAACTCATAAAAATTCCCTTTGTAAAGGAAGGAGACTGTTTCAGGCCCCAAATATTGGTCTGTTGCAGATATGTGTTTTATTTTTTTACCTGAGGAAGAATAGAAATAAAAAGCAAGTTAAATGCTGGTTGCCTCTCAGATAATCCCTGCCTTGAAGTCACAGACTGTGACCAGGATAAAACACCTAAAACACTCTCTTAATGGAATAGAGGGGGATCATTACCTGGAGGAGAAAGAGATTACCTGTATGCATAAACCCAAATCCCACATGAATCCAAACCATTTCCAATAAATATTAAGGTCTTCAGTAAGTACTCTGTGATATCAGTGTAAAACAAGGCTTAGCATTTATTTCCTCATGGATAGAAACACCATATTTTCCAACAGAAATTATACTTTCTCAAGCAGGAAATATTTGCTTGAATAATCATAGAGGCCTTGTACTTACTCTAGAGTACAAAATAAATATATGTCTGATTGAATATTTGGTCTAGGTGAGGAAATCTGGGCACGCTTATCAGGCAATCCTATTTTCATACCATTTATTGTACTCAGAGTAGTTTGGGGCATACATATATGACAAGCAGCCAGTTAAATAGAGATTAGTGTGCTAGTTGAGCAATTATTCAAATCCAAGTGAACCTGAACCCTTAAAAGTCACTCAAGTACCACCAAAATCACTCCATCTTTCCTGTTCTGGTTCATTGTTCAATTTCAGGTAGGAGAAAGCAAACTGAACTCCCAGAACACCCATACTGAAAAATGTGAATTGATTTGAATTTTCAAATATGACATCAGCCAAGATTTTTCTGTGTAATATTTTCATGTTCTTAGTACCTGCATAATAATACCTACTGTCTGTAGAAATCCTTCACATGAGACTTGAAAAATATTTTGCATTTTCACAGTAACTATATTAAGAAGTGCTAATACTACTTGATAGGGCCAGGCTTGCTCCCTGGTACTTGGCGATTTCATGCAGTTTAATGAACTCAACTAAACATATAGTTCAAGTGTTCTTTTCCAAAAGAGTGGTTGAGCAAAGTGAAGTGGACTCTTAAGCTCAGGAATCTACACTTCAGGCTAATTAGATGTAAGGGGAAGTGATTTGTAAAAAGTCTAATCTATTTCCAAGTTAAGTCAAACTGCTTCTCTTGGACATTGACTCCACCCACTCCCACCCTTCCTCCCTGCTGAAGTGACCATGGGGCAGTTATCAAGCTTCAATCTTTCAGATGAGTGCAGCACCTTTTTAGGGGATGGTCAACAACAAAATAGAAGGAACCTGGGCCTTTAATGACCATAAGGATCTATACTGCCATCGTGGCCTAGGATAGACAGTTACATGAGGGATAAATAAAACATGTCATATTTAATTCACTGGATTTGGAAGCCTGTTATTTACAACAGTGTAGTCTTTCTCCTAATTAATACACTGGAAAAAAAAAAGAAGCTTATTTGTTACATCAACATTCTGGTTAATAGAAAGTCTAGAAGAAAAGATAAAAGGACATGTAAGGCAAATCATTACAAAGCACTTCAATTGATGGCATAACCTTGTTGGAAGAGGTGCTTTAAATTTGACATAGGTATTTCCAAATATGAGAAATTTTTTCTCTATGATATGGACTTGTTGAAACATGCTGACACATGGGGTAGTTGCTAAAACTACTCATACATTTTTAGTTGAAAATTGAAGGCATGTTTAATTAGAAATACCAAAGCTTTCCTCATGAAGCTCCATCAGAGTGCACACACCCTCCTATCATCTTCATCTATTCTCTGTTATCGTTTGGAACTGTTGGCTACAATACAGGTATACAGCAATGTGCTCTTGATGGCAAGATGATGGAGACCTTTCACTTCCATGGCAGTTGACACTTCCACAGATTGCAAGTTTCATTGCTTAATACACTTTACATATTAATGCTTTCTAGTTCTGGTCATTAGAGTTCCAGTCAGTTGTGATTCCTTCATTTTGTTCCACGATTCAGGGTGTTCTTGTTGACTGGCTTGTAGACTCAGTCTCAAGAGACAGTGCTTGCTCTGCAAGTCTAATTTTATAAAATCGTTTTATGATCAGGTTCCATGGTCAAGATAAGTAATATCTAATCATGTTTTGACACCTATTTATATGAACTGATTTCTCATGATACTGATATTCCCTTGACAATTAGATATTGTAATTTCTAATTGGTCTATTGATATGTACTAGTATGTCCACTTATTACGAAGATAATAATTCACTGTTACAAAAACTCTTAGTCCACTAACAATTACTATCAAATGTGATTTCCTCTAAATATTAATAACTTGAGTTATAACTAATTTAATAGTTACTTTATCTGCATTCCATCTCACAAAGTTTAGTCCTAGGCATTGCAAAATATTTTTTGGCTCTATTGCATCAAATGTTGTTACGTGCTGAACCCAAACAAGAAAAATTATCTCTTTATTCTGTTAGTCTTTGCTTTTCCCATTTACTTAAGTCTTTAACTGATTAGGATTCAACTCCTTGCATGATAAACTTAGTTTATATTGCAGCTCAGTAATTCACACTGTGAACAAACAGAGGAGGACACACATCTTTTATTACTTTAGTTTTCTGTTTGTGTTAATTAAACTTAGCTATTAGGCTCAGACATTGCCCTGGACTAATACTGTAAGATTTTTTTTTTAACGTGGTAGTGATATCCCTCTGTCCGCATATCAGAAATGACAAACTCTCTTGTATTGTTTCTATTTTTTTAAGAGTTTGATAAAGACAACATATGTTTGCATTTCATAAATGAAACTTCTGTCTTTCTAGTGTTTTAAAACTAATTTAGAACAGATTGATGAGAATATCAGAATAAATGTGGGGAGTCTATAATTACTGAGGTATTATAAGGGAGTTATTTCAGCAGGGAGGTTATGAGGCAGTGACCTTGGAGAATTATACACTTTGTTTATTTCTAAAATTTCTTGACTATTTTTCCTTAATAATTAGGAAAAGTCATAGATAGCAAAGAATGAATGAATATCAAGCATTTTTCTATTGTTCTTTAGCTAAAGTTTAAAGTTAACATATAGGATTAAAGTCACATTTTGGATTAAAAAGCTTCAGTTTCTATTAACAGTAACAGATTTTTTATCTAAAGAGCAGACATCCACAAATCTCACTGATTCAAATTAAAGAATCTTTAAATTAACATAGAATGAATCTGAGCAGTCACAATAAATGATAAAACAATTTTGACAAAAATTTTGTAACTTTCATGATCAGCAGTAACACTTTCAGCTCTTACTGACTTTTAAAATGTTGGACTCAATTTGAAAATGTATTCATTTAATTCAAAACATATTGCTTGATGCTTTCTATGTGCTTCATGATGTTCTATTATTTTATCTGCCAGGGGAAAAATAAATAAGAAAGACCAATATCCTTGCCTCCTGGAACTAATCTTCTAGTAAGAGGAAGAAGAAAAAAAAGGATAATAAATTATTAAAGTATATTATAGGTTCTAAGGTGATAAATACTTTAGAAAAGATAGAGTGGTGTAATGGGACATGACGCTGCAGAGAATGCACAGGTTGTAATTTTAAATAGGGTGGGGGATCAGGTTAGACATCATCGTGAAGGCAAAACTTGAGTAAAGGTTTAAAGGATGTAAGCAAGTTAACCAGATGGATATCTGGGGCAAAAGTATTTCAGGAAGAGGGAAGGGGTGAAAATGCCCTAAAGTGGGAGCATGCATGGTGGGTTCCAGGACAGCAAATCACCTAGCAGGTCTGAGCACAGTGAACAAGGGCAAGAGTGGAAGGCGATGGGAATGTGGAAACAGTGGGGACAGGTCACGGAGGTGCTGGGAGACGATTATAAAGAATGGCTTTTACACTGCATGAGATGGGAAATTACTGCAGGTTTTGAGCAGAAAAGTGACATGATCAGATTCATATTTTAAAAGGACTTAGTTTTTTAAAACAGTGAGTTATTCCATTTTCCAGATCAAAGAAAACTATAAGCAATGCTTTAGATGGAGTGAATGACTACTAGAAGAATCATATATAAAGAAGCAAAAACTGGCAGTTTAAAAGTGAGAGATGAGAGAACATCATATAAAATGGTAAAAACAAACAAAACCACACAAATACCTGGACCACTAATTGCAGGGGCAAATAATTTTTAACTATTCAAGAACTACTAAAATAAAACCATAAATATACAGTCTTTTATTATAGGGTCAAATAATTTTATATACTCATATGATTCCATAGTGTTCTATATTTTAGTAGATTACATTAAGCATTACAATAAATAATTTTGAGATATTATAAAACTGTAATAGATTATAGCTATCTGACCCTTTTTTAAGAAGGATAAGAAATAAATTTGTAAGGCATTTTAGGATTAAAAAAACTAAATAGAAAAACGTTCAACACTTAAGTGTATAGATTTTAGTTTTCTTAAAAGTCTGCTTTTGTGGAAAAAATACCTCTGACAGCAAAAGATAAATGAGGGGTTAATATATCACTATGTGTTGGTTAGGTTTGCTCCCCATGAAGCTTGAATGGGAAGAATAAAAATGATGTGAGTTGGCTTATCTTTATTTCCATCAGAAAAATGATAATGTGGGTTCTTCCCATATTCAAAGTGTAGGGGGAGGAAGGAGTAAAATAGAATGGGGATTCCTGAGTACAGTAAGATAGAATTCCATCCTGCTTCAAGCATCCCGTGTCATCTGAAGTACAAATTTGGATGATGTGCAAAATGAAGCAATAATACCACATTTCTTCAAAACCCAAATTGCCATTCCATGAGAATCATATATCCTTAAATACTTTGTTCAGAAATAAATCACATCTAACACAAGCAAGGACAAATGTCTCCTTTAACCTGGAATCAAACTTCAGTAAATGCCAGCTAGGCACTCAGAAGAGGCTATACCATTTTGTGTACTTCTTTGTATTCTTTCCTTTAAATGCAGCTATTTCTTTGGAGGCTTAACCACATGCCGGATTTAAACAGTTGTGTTCAGCCATTTTAGTTATTGGTGCAACTATTCCTTCACAATTCAAAAATAACTGAAAGGATTATTTTTCTTAGAGCTTTCCAAAAGAAACACCTTATCACTTAAATGAAGTGTGGAAAAGTTGAATTCTAAAGCCAAAAAATGTTACAAACCTCCAAGGGACTGAAAACATAGGATTATAAAAGGCAACTTGAATCCACATTTTTATATTGTGTTTGCCACTATAAACACTACTTTTAACACCCTATTTTCATTTTCTGATCTTATTGTTATATATAGACCTATGCTGTTTAGACATATATTAAGAAGTCAATCCATATTTTTCTGGCAAAATGTATGAAAAATAAAGTAAAAATATAACCTAAGAGAGAGGTGGAGTGTAAAAAAATCACGAATTTTTCCCCTATAGACTATCTATTTATGAAATAATTTACTTATTTCACACCCCAAATTTCTAATGATACAGTAAAATTGCTTTTAGAGACCATTTTCATTTAATCTGAAGGGTTCTCTTTTTGATATGTGGTACTGTGACAGCAAAGATAAACTGCTAAGTTTTAGCTATCTCATTTGCAATTCAAGATTTACTATCCTGTTCAAATTAATCATAATGTAATATTGACAGAAAGAAGGGGCCCATCTCAATATGTCTCAGTATATCTCCCTCTGGGCAGATTCAGTTCCCCTAAAAATTTTAATGTGTGGTCTGTTAATAAACATAGATTCTTTCTCACATAACAGTGTCTGCAATACTTCTGTTATGACTTTGAGGCAGTGACACTTATGTTAGAGTTATTTCAGATTCTCCCATAACAAATATATCATCAAGTTTGTACTTGTCAAAAAAGACTGGAGTCCCAGTGGGTCCAATGAAGTATATTTTATTGTAGAGAAGTCTGCCATGTTCCCTCAATCCCTACTCCTCTCTCCATCATGACATAATTTCAAGGGCTATTGTAAAATGAACCATAACATAGTAAAGGCTGGCCTGGCCTTATGAATGGGCAAGTAGAAATGGAAATTAAGTAGAAAAAAGAAAAAGAAGACCATCTTGTGTTTAAAGGTCACAATGTTACCTTATCATGCTCTTGCAAACTCAAAATTTAATTTAGATTTCTTAGAACTTCTACCTCAAGAGTGCCTGTAAAAATCAAATACCACCGAGAGCATTAGGAGCATAACGTTAGAATAAATGTACCTCAAATCATTCCTAGAAGAGTCTGCTGGAATAGAACAGAACAGTTTACATCTTGATAGGGCTGGAGAAAGCTACCTGTGGTGCAGCTATCTGTGCACACACCATACCAGCTTCTTCAGGAGAAAAGAACTGTGCAGAAGGGAAGAAGGCAGACTTCACTCACTTCAACATTTGGCCTGAGTCCAAATGTTGGGTCACCAAAAGCAAGCCTGGTTCAATCCCAGCTACAACTAAGGGATGATAGATGTGATTCTGGTCAATTATGAAGGGTGCCGATGGTCTACTCCTAGAAATTCTCAAATCACTATTTCCTGAGCCAAGACATTTACTCATTCATCCACATATTCAAATGTTAATATGTGGACAGTACTCTGAAAGATACAGAAATGAACAGAACACAGCCTTTTTGTTTAAGGAACTCACACTCCAGTAAGAGAGATAAAGGCAAAATATATATTATAATATGAAGTAGAAGGTGATTGAGAGAAGTAAAGCATGCCATGAGCGTGTATAATATGGAGAAGAAATTTTTGACTCAAAGACTGAAAAAAATTCTAATGGACGAGGTGGCCTTTGAAGTGGGCTGTGAAGCCAGACACTTTTCAATAGGCAACACTGGAGACAGCAATGGTCACTACATCTTGAATGAATAAATGGCTTATGTGTAATTGGAAGGGCATTGGACTAGTGGCAGTGATATGGAGACTACCTCCAAGTTCTGCTATATTTTCTTGGACAAATTATCTGACCTCTTTGAGCCTCAATTTCCCCATCTTCAAAGTATGACGACTAGATTAGGTTGTCTTTTAATTTCTTTCTGCCACTATAACTCTGTGAAGGCATGGAGTTCATGTTTTGTCCCCAGGTTTCCTGTGGGGAAACTTACTACTCTTGATAATATTTACTAAAGTGGTAGAATTCTGCGGTAGGTACTGTGGTTATCTTACCAACCTCCAGCCTACCTACCACTGCTCCACTCATTTTGTGTGGCAGCCAGGGAGTCTGGATGGGATTTACTTCATCCACAGATACAAGGGTAGCTCCTGCTTTCCCACTACTTTTTACTATTAAGATTGTTTTATCAGTGTTTCATTATCTAACTCTATCCTAAACCAAGACCAGGTACCACTCACTGTGCCCAAACAAATTAGTCCAAAGTTCAACACCTTTAAGATGGGCCAGTGAGAGCAAATGTAGGGCATTCGTTCCGCAGTTAAGGACAGTGGTCATTTTCTCACACTGGATGTGTAAAAAAAGCCGACAGACAGCATATGAACACAGGATAACATTTTAAGGATAACGATGACCGACAAGAGATGGAAATGCAAGTAAATCAAGAAACGTGGAGACAGAATTCTGCTCACAGTTTGACTAAAGTCCATCTATCCTTGGGCTTTTGTATTTGTAAGCCAATAAACTTCCTTCACTTTTTAAAGTATAAGAGTTTGGTTTTCTGTATCTAACAACCACTGTTCTGAACCACTAAACCACTTTTTCAAAACTTTTTTTTTGTAGAGTGTTTTTTTCTAAACCAATTTTATTAACCAAGTTAAGTACTAAGCCATAAATTCATACACATAAAACATTCATATTCTCAGCTTAGAGAGTTTACAAAAACTTACCATACAATATTCCCAACAAAAATCCTATGACTTTCTCTGTCTGGATTAGAAAGCACTATTACTTTAATACTAAGAGATTTCAGCAGAGAAAAGATTTGAAAAGGATGAAAAAAAAATGCCTTTTCTCTGGAGGCTTTCAATCATTCTTGAGTAATTGTAGTCCAAGATATTTTTGGTATCATCTTTGTTTCCATCTTTTTAAAACTTGAACTCCAATTCTTTTGTTAGGGAACGTGAGGGTTTTCGAGAATCAAAAAGAATAAGGAATAATCTTTATAGTCATTGACTCCACACCTTTCTTCTACAAAGGCACCTCAATCCCAAAGAGGGTACTGGCCTCGCTTGGGATGGTCAATGTCAGAGTGGAAAGAGGATCTCAGGTGTACACACATCCCCCCCCCCCCGACAGACAGCCTCTGCTTCATTACAGCTGCAGAATACTCTGATTTAGGTGCAGTTATTTGTTAACACTTGACGCTGCCATCCAGATATACACAAACCTGTGCCAACAAACTCTTTCCCTTTTGAAAAAATTCCCCTGTGTCAGTTTTCTAACTTCCATTTCATAGATTATAAAGAAACACTGAGAATCAAAGAATTCAAATTATTCAAACAAGGTTATTGTTCCATGAGTGGCTGACATAGGACTAAACAGAAATCACCAGACTCTAGCCAAGTGCTCATCCGTCCCCTCCACTGCATTATCCCTACTGAGTGAACAACACAACTTATACAGATGTTTCCTTGCTGTCTCTCAGTGAACAAATCAGCTTTTACAATTAGAATAATGAAAATATAGAATTGGAACTTGGAAAGAGCCTTAAAGATCATTTCATTGAAAACCTTCCCCACCCAATGAATTATGTTTCCGAACTCTACTTGCTAGACCTTTTTTTTTTTTTTCTCTTGAAGAAGGTGGTCTTGATTCTACATAATAAATGCCTTCTCATTTTTGTAGGGCTGGGTAGTGTCATGAAAATTTAAGTGCTAAAGAAATGCTAATTCTTGGCAATTATTCTCTTGTTTTTACTGTAACACTTGTATGTATTAAAACCAAAGATAAATCTTTAAAGAACAGCACACCATTTCGACACTATGTTCCTGAAACGTTTACTGACTACATATAAAATACCTTTTTTGAATTACACAAAGAGAGATTATTGTATATAACTGCACATTGAAATATGATTATATATGAAATAATAGTTCTCTTGTCTATTGTTAGTTTTTCCTAACTTTATATTTCCTCTAAAGAATTCCAGGAGGAAACTCCCTTGTCATATAGCAGCCTGTCATACTTACTTTGTTTTGGTGGAGAGTTTTAATCACATATTATATCCCAGTATAAGAAAGACTTAAATTGTCTAGTTTGAGATTTCAGATCACCAAACAATCCTTTCCTTGTTACCAGAAATAAGTACTAGGTATTTTAAGCTCTGAGATAGAAATGTTTAACAGTATATAATTCATAAGACATTCTAAAATATCTGTGGAGTTTTGAGAAATTAGTTACCTTTTGGTTGACCAATTATATCCATGCAGGCACTTGCAATGATAGAAAAGTCTTTTTGTTGGTTTAACTCTCTTTTCAGACTGTGATTATTAATGGCTAGTGGCTAATTGTTTTCGAATTTACTGAGAACTATGATCATATGTTAGACAAAATTTGAAATAAACAGGCTTGGTTGCTCCAATTTACTGAAATTCAGGAAGTAGAATGTTACATTGGAAAGGGAATGGACTTCAGCCCCAGACAGACTTGGGCTGAAATCTTAGTTACAATATTTACTTACTGACTTTCGGGGCAATTCGCTGAACTATTCTGGCCTTGCGCTTCCTCATCTGTAAAAGAAGAATAATCGTATTTACTTCTCAGATGTCCTTTCGAGAATCAGAAATAATATATGTAAGTTAAAGAGAGTCGACAAAGTTGTTATTAGAAATACTAGTTTTCCATTCACAACAATAGTTTAATGAGTCATAGGTAGTCAGACTACTCAAATCTTTAAAGCTCATATCTGTTTTCTTTAGGCACTTATTTAAAAACAGATTCACTTTCACTTTTGCCATTACATTCATTATTAAAAACATGTCTGACTATCTCACCTTTTTCAGTAAACAAATAGCACTAACTGTAACAAATCAAATTATTTAGCGGTGAAAATGAATCGGCACTTATGATTTATTCAGTGTCATATGTTAGCATGGTCTCAGTTACTTAGAGCCTCCATCACTTATTACTGTCTCTCAGTGAAAAAGCTTCTAAGAACAAACACAACAAAAATAGATCTATTGTCAAATCAAGATGAGAGCTTATTCGAATTCACTGAGGAAAATATTATGTCATTAAACTACAAAGATAAACAACCTAGCTTATAAACTGAGAACGCCAGTAGTTTTGCTCCCTTTGTCATTTGTATTTTAAATAACATGAAACATTTTAAAATACTGTGTTATAACGTATCACCCATCACTTGAAGAACTTTTGTGTTCAAATTAGTATGGTGTTTGATACAGCATTGAAAACAGCTTTGTAAAAATGTTTTCTGCTTCAGAAAATGCCATGATGTGCTTATAACTGGTTGCAGCAGAAGAGAATGAATTGGTTCTAGTTTCTGTACATTTTTACTTGTTAATAAGTTTCTTAATGGTTTTTTTGCATGTTCCTGCTTTCATCTTTCTTCCCTATTGCTTAACCATATTGTCGGCTATAAAACAAAACATTTTATATGCCAGCAAATGCAGGATTAAGAAGTATCAAGAGAGAATTTTAATATAGCAACTGTTTGGCTAAGGTCACGCCACAGTGAGATACAAAGCAATACATAATAAGAAAAATCACTTAAACATAAGAAAGTTATTAATAAATCAGGAGAAATCAAGTGTGCAGGGAAAGGTTAGATGTTATGTATTCTGTGTTCTCGGATACATGGTTCATTACCTGTGTAATTGCTCTACCATGTAGGATATGCATTTGAGCAAACACTGTAAATTATTACAAAGTATATACAGCAAAACCTCTTCAAAATCTTCCCCTACTTAACGATTCCCTACATGTAGAAGAAGCCCCTGACTTACACAGATGTGATCCTCTAGGAGTGGGGCTTAAGCCAGACCCATACTAACCCTCCGCATTCAATCCTCAGCATTGCATTAATGATGCATGAGAGTTTTATGTGGGATAAAAATGTGAGCAAGAGGACCTCAAGGTGCAAACAATCTAATGGAGGGAAGGGAAAGTAAACAGCTCACTGCTGCCACTGCCGCAGCTACTACCACTAATAAAAACAATAGAACCTTCCCTTTAGCAAAACATGACTTTGAGCAAGTTACTTATATGAACCTCTGTTCCATTATATGTAAAATATGGATAACAGCTGCTTCAAGGAATGGTTTTGAGGGTTAAAGGAGATACATACAAGAAGTATTTAGCATTGTGCCTGGAACAATGAACAGATGCTATTTATGTATTGTTCTTGTTACTCATGTTAGTTTTATTATTGGAGGTATAACGACACATTCAAAAAGTCTTTATCCCCATTTTGCTCATAGACTAGTTGGTGCATTAAAATATGCAGACATGTTAAAAAAGTAATTGTACCATACATTATACATGATAATTATAAATGAATGCCAGATAATGTCTTAAAGATATTATTTTTATATACCTATTTCTCTCAAAAAATAGAGTTAGCATGATATTCCTGTTCACAAAAAGACCAAAGAGAAAGAAAAATATGGTGTGTCCTATTTCACCTTCCATATTGGGTATTAGACCCATTTCTCAATACAAAGGTTATAAAAGATTCTAACAACTATATGTCCAATGTAGAAATGTCTAAATATAAATGACCATTTTCAAAAGCCATAATCAATCAAGAGTTAATAATCAAAGATACACAAGGACAAAAGTACCTGAATAACATATCAGAAATACTGGTAAACTTATCTAGTGTGGCTTTCTTTACAGCTTTTAAAATACAGTTATTGAATGTGTCTGGTTGGCTGTCCTTTGTCTCTTTGTTAACACAAAGAATTAAAAGCTGCCATCGTTGTAACTTTTGTCCCTAACTTCATGGTGTTAATAACAGTGGTCACCAGCAAGACAACTTTGACCTGGACCGACAGCTGCTATGACTGGAATGCTTGCTCTGGGTTGAAGGACACTGATTCCAGGCCTGTCAGCTGAATCAGAGGCAATTTTGAATTGCTAAGCAGAAAATGATCTACCCATTCAATAAGTAGTTAGGACACTTGGGGATGGGATGATGGCAAAAAACCACATCTTATTGACAAGTCATCGTTGGGTTTGAGGCAGAAAGGGCTTCGAAGGCTTGGAGGCTCTTACACACTTGAGCTCATTCTGACTCAAACAAGTAAATGAAGAAAATGACTAGGGATGCTAAGGGTCCACCTGTCCTCACAAGTGCCACTCAGATATTTTGGCTGAAAATTCCCCTCAAATGATAGAAAATAATATTTTCAACCTTTTAATTGGGGCGTTTCCCTTATTTGTAACATATAGAGAATAGAAAATTAAATATTACTACTAGAATGCTGAAAATATAGGGGCATAAAACTTTACTTTGTTCCCTAAGTTTCTCATTTTCGTGATGTTACATATGTTCCTTTTAAAAATACAAAGGTGAAAGAGTAATTAGGAACCTTTATTTCTTATACTGCTTACCCAAACTGCACTGAGGTTTTTAAGAAATCTGGCACACTACTGAGGATGTTTACTAATATACTGAGTGATAAAAATTTTGATAAGCTACATTTGTGTCTTGTTCATTTTGACTGATTACTTCATTTATTTATTTTTGTTTTGAAGGCGGATGAGAGGAGGGTTGGTGGGATGGTTTTATTGATACGACCAGAAGAGGAAGAAGAATAAAAAATTAAGAATGCGCAAATATAAGCACAGACATTAATTTTGAGGAAAAAATGCTTAATTCAGTAACTTAAATATCTTTTCTCCACTGGGGTAAAGATATCCAGTAACTATGTACTGCACAAGAGAGCTATAATCAGTATAGAGCTGAAACTTTTTAAGCCATACCTCTTTAAATATGACATTTTAGCATCATTATTATATCAAAATAATGTGTTAAAGTATTACTTTTGAGAGACTGGAGCTCCTAATATAATAAATACAGCCTTGGTTTGCAAGTATTCAGAAGAATGTAAATGATTATATCAACTTTAAAAATGTGCCAAAGATGTAAAAGTGGCTCAGAGATTTGTGGTTAATTTAATTGGGACATACGAGAAATATAGCGACATGCTGCAAAATGTGGGGACAATATTCACAGTACCTTTAGCAAAAATATGTGAGGGGTCAAAAAAACTAAAAATAAAACTACCGTATGACCCAGCAATGCCACTCCTGGGTATATACCCGAAAAAAAAAAACAGAAAAAACTAATTAGAAAAGATACATGCACCCCAATGTTCAGAGTAGTGTTATTTACAACTGCCAAATTATAAAAGCAACCTAAGTGTCCATCAATAGATGAATGGATAAAGAAGCTGTGGTATATATACACACAATGGAATACCACTTAGCCATAAAGAACAATGAAATTTTGCCATTCGCAGCAGCATGGATGGACTTGGAGGGCATTATACTAAGTGAAATACGTCAGACAGAGAAAGATAAATACTGTATGATACAACTGATATGTGGAATCTAAAAAAATACAACAAACTAGTGAATAAAGCACAAAAAGAAGCAGACTCACAGATACAGAGAACAAACTAGTGCTTACCATTGGAAAAGGGAAGGGGAGAGGAGCAATATAGGAGTGGGGGATTTAAAAAAAAGGTTATTATGGGATTATATAAAATTATGTGTGTGAAACTTTTGAAAATTGTAAAGCTCTACAGAATTTAAAGAATCTTTCATTGAATAATAAAATAAAGTAAAATAAAATAAATATGTAAATGGTGGTAAATGTGCTACTACTGAGTTTTTTTTGTCTCCATTAAGAGTTCACAGCCAGGAAAATGGGATCACAATGCAATGACGGCAGGTGATATGATGCTGGTTTCTCTAGAAACCATGCTCATGTGGAGTCTTAAAAAGTAGAATACAGGAAACAGGGGCTATTATTGTTTCCAGCACTATTCAGAGTGGGAGTGGTCCTATTTGCTGGGATGAACTACTGGATTCCTTTGTTTATCATCGAAAAGGGGCACTAGGACCATGTAATACTATAATACCATCCCAAATGATCCTCTTTACATCTTGGATTATTTTGGTTTTTCATTTAGGTTGCCGTGCAGAGATCAGAATTTTCTCCTTAACAGAGAGGAACAATTCTAACCACTTTGCAGTACAAATCTTATTTTAAGAAATTGGAATTCTGAATTAATAGTATGTTGTCAGATAGATTAATTAGTGTGAATTGGTCGTGTAGGCCCTATGTACAAAACTGAGGACAAGACACTGAATTTTGATCACCCTGTATAGGTACAAAGACGTGAGCAAACACTTCCACCTGTAGAGACAGCTGCTTTATATTTGACAAGCTCTTAACTATGACACATAGTAATTAAAGTGATTCATATTTGGTATTATATACATAAGGAGCCTGAACTGAGTATTAAGCCAAAAAAAAAATAATAAGCATGTGTATCTGTTATTTATTGCTCCTGCTACAAAATTCCTTCCAAACAGTGGCATAAAACAGCAATGATTGGAGCTTCCCTGGTGGCGCAGTGGTTAAGAATCTGCCTGCCAATGCAGGGGACACAGGTTCGAGCCCTGGTCTGGGAAGATCCCACATGCCATGGAGCAACAAAGTCCATGCGCCACAACTACTGAGCCTATGCTCTAGAGCCTGCGAGCCACAACTACTGAGCCCACGTGCCACAACTACTGAAGCCTGCGTGCCTAGAGCCCGTGCTCCACAACAAGAGAAGCCACTGCAATGAGAAGCCCGCGCACCGTAACAAAGAGTAACCCCTGCTTGACGCAACTAGAGAAAGCCCGCGCGCAGCAACGAAGACCCAACACAGCCAAAAATAAAATAAACAAATTTATTTTTAAAAAAATATATTAAAAAAACGGCAATGATTTAGAATTCCCTATAATTCTGTGCATTGGCAATTTGGACAGTTCTTCTGCTGGTCTAACTGGGGCTCACTCATTTAGCTGCAGTGATTGGGTGACTTGAAGGGGCTGGAGAGTTCCAGGATCTATGGTGCCTGTCATTTGGGGCACCTCAGTCTCTTCCACACGGCCCTTCCACCACATTCTACTGATCGAAATCAATCAAGAGGCCAGCCAGCCTAGTATCAAGAAGTTGGAGAAACAGACCCCACCTCCTGATGGTAGAAGCAACCACGTGGCATTGCAAAGGGGAATGGATACAGCAATGTTTTCTTCACTGGAGGCATAATTCATTCACAACACTTTCCATGGCACTTTGTTCTAGTAATTCCCGTTGTGCCCTTCACTGCCTGCCCAGCATCTCAGCTCAGTACTTTACTAAGGATTCGTGTAAGATCAAAGGTGGGGCAAATGAGAAGCAGAGGGCAGGAGTTATGGCAGTAATTGAAGAGTTGTTTGTTGTTGTTTTAAATCCAAATCTCTTTTTAAAAATCATAGATCGGTGTTGACCTTCGCATAGAGCGAACTCAATCAAATGTATCAAAGACTTTAGAGAAAAATAAACTCTAAAAAGTATTCCATAAAGTAAGGCATGTGGGGAAATAAATGCTTATTGTAAAGCTAAAATACAAAGTTTGGACTGAAATACACTTACATCTAACATGGATTTCACAAATCAATGTTTTGTGAAAACCTCAGAATACCAAAAATTGTCCCAGCTACCTTGTTCATGCTTTTATTGTTTCTGTTTGGTAACAAAAGCATTTCCCAGCTCTAAATAAAAACTGGTTTGCAACAGGAAAAAATTTCAAAAAAGTTTATTTTCCATGTTATTATGATGAGACAAAATTTTTTCAAATTGTTTTATAAACAGAAATAAGTAGCAGATATGATAGTTTTCTGTTGTTGTTGAAACCGAAAGAAAAAATACGAAGAAAGAAGTGCACTAACAGAATTTCCAGAGAAAAAGAAATATTAGGGATCAGGGAACCACTTAACAGTAGCTAAAAGGAAAATTGATGACAACTGAGGTTCCCAGGCCCCTGAACAACTTCTGCTGTTCTGTCCTTAAACTTCAAACAAAGGAGATGTTGTACCACTGGGAAACTGCTGCTCAAGAACCTACCATGGTTTCCTTTGAACCAATAAATCAAACCCCTCCTTGTGGAAACATAAGAGCCTCTATATACATCTCCCCCCTGGAAGTATCCAAACTGGTCTGTCACAACTTGCCAGAAGGAGCCCCCAGTCAGTTCAGGCAACCATCTTCACACTCAGCATCCATCAAGTTCCCTTCCATCTACCTACCTGGGCTCACACTACTCCTCCCTGGATTATGTCCAATGCCCAATCTCATTTTCTAGTTATTCATATCCTATGCATTCAAGATCTGCTCACCTGGAACATCTTCTATTAAACTCTATCCAACTATTCTAGGCTACACCAACCTTCCCTTTTCCTTTTCCCTAGAGAACTTTTGGAATTGTTCACATGCAATGATAATTATTAGAGAAACAGCAACAGCTGCTACATTGGGTGCTTTTTCTGTGCTAGGAAGGTGGGTGATGTCATATTTTGGTTTTCCAGCATCTGCTCTTCCTCATCCCTATTTTCAATTGAACACTGATCTCGCCTATTGTGTACAGTCTAGAATTGAGGAAAATTCCAAGAGACTGTCTTCTGATACAAAGCCCAGGGGCCAGACCTTTCTCTCCTTATTCTAGTACCTCACAGGAAATAAGCATACACTTCTTACTGGAGCTAGTGACGCAAGGACTAGTAGAATGGCCAGAAGTCATTCACCCCAGTGGTCGCAGTCACCAGTATAGTGTCCCAGCATCCTGTCTAGGTCTATTCAGCTGTTTTGCTTCTGCTTCCTGCTTCTTGTCTTTCTGGAGATTCTTGGTTCTTGTCATTCCTTTATCTGCTCTGGACAGCCTTCCATTAATTCTGCGAGTTCCCTGAAACTTTTCAATACATTGCTTTTCTTCAATGAGCCTGAATTTCTTTCAGCTATTTGCAGCTCAGTCTCATGGTATAGCTACACAATGTAGAAAAGTATGGATGCAGCAGGTATAATCCCGAGTCACAGATACAGGCCAGAGAAAAACTACTTTTAAAATTTTCCTATAACTGCACTTAATGGTTATGTTTTTCAGATGGTAGAAACCAGTCTTAGTTAACTCAGGGCAATCTTAGCCATTTCAGTGTTTCTTCATTCAGTTTAAGATCTCACCCTGCCTGCATTCTCAGGGCTGCTTCTAGTTCATGGGGCTTATGAGACACAGGCTGGTCAGTGAGGAGCTGCTGTCTCTCCGTACGTGTCACCCATCCACACTGGCATCCAAGCCAATGCCTCATTTCCTGTCCAGATTCACAGCCACCGTTATGGGCTGCAGTATGTCCACCCCTCTACAAAGTCCCAGGTGGAAGCCCTAAATCTCAGTACCTACGAATGTGACTGTAATTTAGACAAAGAGCCTCTAAAGAGGTGATTAAGTTAAAATGAGGCCATTTACATGAGCCCTAATACAATCTGGCTGGTGTGCTTATAAGAAGAGGAAATTTAGACACAAAAGAAACGCCAGGAATGTGTGTGCACAGAAAAAAGATCATGTCAAGACACAATAAAAGGCAGTAGTCTGAGAGTTATGGAGAGAGGTCTTAGCAGAAACTTAACCTGCTAACACCTTGATCTCAGACTTCCAGCCTCTAGAACTGTGAGGATATACGTTTCCATTGTTTAAGCCACCTAGTCTATGGTGCTTTGTTATGGCAGCTCAAACAGACTGATACAGCCATTGCTATAGGTCAACTTTATATAAGTGCTTTTTGTTTATATAAAGTTGTTAATTCTAGAAATCCTTGAGACTTTCATATTACTAGGTTGGGGTCAATTTGAGTCTGATGTAGTGTTCTGTTCAGAGTGTCCACCTAATAAATGTTTCTTTAATAATTGGTGCAGAACATAATTGACATTAACTCATGGTTTGCTGCAGTCAGTAATAATTTGTTAAATTTTCTTTTACCTTTTGCTTTTGAAAGAAATGAGGAAAAGAAGAAAACCAATTTTCCAACTGAGAAATGAGCAAAATATTACTGGATTGCCAACATCTGGTATCGTTTAAGTCTGGACTGGACAGAGAAAAAGAAAAAGATTACACCAGAGGGAACAATCCTGTATTTCCAGGGGGGAAAAAGGAGATGACATAGTTCGTCTTTTCAGTGATTAAACACCTTCCATTTTCACATAGCCTCACTGCAAATAGAGAGTTTATCTTCCTTCAGTTTTTGCATTTCACTGTCTAGTAAGCAAACCCTAAAGGCCAAAATGCTAGGATTCTATTTTCCCAGAATGATGCCAAGTAAAGTTTCCTTAACCCTTCCAACTCTTTAACAAGCTACTCTCAAAGGCTGCCATTGGTGAAAATGCATTAAATTCAAATGGAGGAATTGGGTGGTTGTTCTTTTTTTCAAGAAGGTAAGAAAGGAAAGAATGTCCTTTCTAGGTCGAGGTATATGATTACCAGGAAATTTGAGCAAATTAAATCAACTTGTGTTGGGAATACAGATGTTGCAGGTAATAACTCCCATGTAAATCAGTGGTGAAATGACTGTTGTTCCTTTACCTTTACAGCATTGTAAAAGGGGTCAGAATTCAGTGTATCTGCAATGTAGCCACATGGATGCTATGTAGAGAAATATGAATTTCATAAGTGCCTCCTAAAAGCTGAGTTGCATGAGCCTTAGGCAAGCAGAATAAAGTGCCACATCCCTTGGCCTTGCAGCACAGGATCCTTCACCTGAGGCACGGAGTTTAATGTGGGCTCATTCATAAGTGTTTTCACTCTAGCCAGCGACTGAATGGCCCCTTTGTGCAATTATTATACAATTCCTTGTTCTCTATGACTATACTAAAAAGCTATGAGTTATAAACTTTATAACATAGTTATAATATTGACACTAAAATTTAAATGAATGCACTAAGGCTAGAAGCTGATTGCTACAGAGATAGGTCTATCTCTTGGGGAAAGCTATACTATGAGAGTCAAAATGTCAAATGTATGGGACAAAAATGGAAGCATTACTTTTATCTAAGAAATCTATTTCCTGTAACTGATGTTCCCAATGATTTAATCTCAATTTCCAAGTGATCTCAGATACCATGTGATTAGAGTATAGCAGGTAATTCTGGGCAAGGAAGTGCAAATTTTAAGACATTGCAGTTATTAGAAAGGAAAGAAGCAAATAAGAGTTTGGCTACTGTTCTTTAGGATTATGTATCTATCTGTACATACACATATGTGTATATAGATGTACATTTATATATATTGTGTATATACACACATGTAAATGTACGTATGTTTACATATACATATATGCATATATATGTGTGTGTGTGTGTGTGAAGGGTGACAACTCTCAGAAAATTTTAAGTTTTTCCTGGGTAATAATGGCTTATATACGCACTCATCAGTTGTCTGTTCCTTGTGGGAGAATAGAATTATATCTAATAAATGGCTGTGGGTTTCCCAACAAAAATGCTCCCTTTTCTACCCCACAGACTGAGAGAAATCATGCAGGAGGACATGGCTGAAGCCTGTTGGCTGAACTGAGCTATTAATATGGAATCCCGGAACTAGACAGGCTTCCCCATCCAGCCCCTGCAGCCCTCCACCTCCCCAGGAGCACAGCTTCTGGGGAAGCAGAGGAACCCAGCCCTGACAGCAATTCATTCCCCAGTAGATGGAAGGGCTGAACAAAGCATGCATCATTTTCGCAAATTTTTCAATCAGATCAATCACCCCATCTTCCCAGGAACGACTTTAGTAAAGGAGTGGATTTCAGGAGTGGGGCAAAATGCTATCCACTTTTAAGAGCCATGATTTATTAATGCTGCAATGAATTATGATATAAAAAAAAAGTGGACACATTCTTGAACAACTGCATCTTTAGGTCAGTCACATGCCATCTTACAGGACAGCCATTGAGACTTCTGACAGTTCACCCTGTAGCAGGAATACAGTTGACTGTTTTCATAAGAAGTGCTGGTTAGAAAAAGAGTACAGAGAGGGCCTGACTGCGGTAAGGACTATTGCTACCCATCTTTGTATCACAGTCCAGAGAACAGTGCCAGGCACTCATGAAATGTTTGCTGAACTGAACTGACACACAGCATTGCTTCTGAAAACAGATCTGTAACATTGCATAAGTGTATGGCTACCAACGATGGTGGACAAAAGTATTAACTGGGGAGTTAGACTCCTGTGGTCAAGTACAAGCCCACTGTGTGCTAGATGATGACTTGGGTGAGGCACTTAGCCCCTCTGTGCTTTGGTTCCTTCTTGTGTAAAATTTAGATGTGACAGTACCTACCTCAGAGGCTGTGGTATAGACTACTGAGGTAATGCAGGTAATGACATCATGACTGGCAATGGTCATCTTATGAAAATTTTATTTTATAAAATTTTATCACATTTTATCGAAATATTTTTATGAAATTATAAAATAACTTCTGAACTATACACACACTTAACAGAGACTGTGTTTTCCTTAAGGCTCTTTATCATATGGAAAAGTATTCATAAGGACCTATGTAGATGGTAAGAGAATAATATTTGATGCTACTATGGCTTTACAGAGCCCTCTTTCTCTAAAGAACCCATATGATGTTTTAATTTTTTATATATTTATATTAATAATATTTCGCCATATATATTCCACTTTGCTAAATGTTACAATCAGTGGTTTCAGTCCTTTGCAGCAACTATGACTTACGTAAGTATGCAGACTAGGTAAAAATCTAGAATGGAGAACCTAGTAGTATATGTAACAAACTGTGCCCACAATTTGTTGCCTATATTATTTAAATTATATTATATTTTAGAATTTTGATATTTATATTTGTTGCTTAGTGATAAAATAATTTGGTATCCATTTGTCTATAAGGAGGAACAGATTTTGCATAGATTGGAGATTGGTTAAATTATAATGATCTGCAACAAAATCAGAGGAGAATTAAGTTTTGTAAATGGTAAAATGATGCCTGAAAAATAGGGCAGAAGATAACACTCCTGAAGAGGAAGATTTCCAGGGAATGTCCTGGGCAGCAGCAGCCATAGTTAATCACTGAGCACACATTCTATTAAGGGCTTACTGCAGACTGTTCTCTCCTCACCTGAATATGCTTTGAGCTCTGTCTGAATGTCTTTGAGGTCATTTAATACCATAATCCAGATATTTGTTTTCATGTTTCACATTTCCCTTAACACTTCTTGGTTGTCCTTTACTTTCACAATCAGGTAGGATGTCTTGAGAGACCCTTGTTCTATAATTAGTGAGAAATCTATCTTTTCTTCCACTAACTCTGGGCTGGGGGCTTGGTATAAACTGCATTTTTTCCTGGTAAATTATTTCCTTCTATTATAGTTTTCTGTTCACTAAATTATTGATTCTACTCTGACCAATTTCTAATGACTGTTATGCTCTTTTTCTGTACTATGTCCTACTACACCAACACTATCATAAGGATGGATTACTCAGAAGAGATTTTTCTGAAATTTTGACTTAATAAGAGGGATTTTAGAATGTTGACTGACTACCAACAACTGAAATTAGAATATTGCCATCCTAAGAAGTCAAGAGCCTTCTCTCTATGTGTAAATCCTCAACCTCCATGCGTTTTTGTTCTCCTTTTTAAACTTTTTTATGTCAAGTAATTGGCTTTCTATTACTCACCCCAAATAGGTTCCATCACAGCATCTGAATAGGAGAAAACTCATTAGGTTCTCCATTACATAAATAGCTATCTACCCCTGAATCTAACACCTTTGCAGTAAATACACTGGAAGAAAATAAAAAATGGAAAATAACACTTTCCTGTTAATGATTATCAAATTTTTAGACTCTCCTACCAACTTCTGAATATAGAAAGGCAACAATGAAAATGTATTTTCCCCTTATTTACAGAGTAAACCCTCAGAAGTCTAAAGTCTTAAGTTACTGTAAATTTTGTACATGAGTTATCCTTGTACTAGACTGTAAGATCCCTGAGTTCAGCATTCAGTTTTGACTAATAGCTGAATAGACCATAGTATATCAAAAATAAGCCAATATGCCTAAAAAGTAACAGTATCATGTAAATACTTTGGGCCTTCAATAAATACATTCTGAATGAATGTCAGTAGAGGTTATAGAACACATTGAAAATGGAAAATTTATACTAATATAGTTATGCACTCATACCTTGATAAACTAAAATAAAAATAAAAAGATTTGAACAACAAAATATAGAGAATGTGGATAGTGGCTGACTCAATACTTACTGTGTATACTCCATAAGGTGAATAGATAGCTGGGTTCTGAAGTGCGTTCTTTGTGCAGAACATCCTAATGGGTATCATGGTGGGATTTTAAAGAAAAAGGCAAGCATGGTTGCTTCCCTCATAAGCCATATTACATGGAGATGATAGTGGAAAACATCATAGTTGGGATGTCCACATTAGTGGATAATTTATCTCACAAAAGCCGACTGAGAGGAAATAGTAGAGGCCTCTCACTGAACTAGGCCAGTTGTCCTCATTACAGTGATAGCACAGCAGTTTAACAATGAAGACACTGAGGTAGAGAATAGGATGATCCTTTTGGCTGGATTCTTAATAGCAGGATATTAAGAATCCTGCTATTCTTGCTGGGAAATTACATGCTAGCACATGGAGGGCAGCACTCCCTAGTCATGCTAATTAGATCTCAAACACAGTCATTGAAAGGATTCCTTCTTCCACTCTGTATGATGATAAAAGCAGAATCAAATGTCACATTTTCTCTATTTTAGACCTCTCCCATGTAATATGTTACAATAGAAAGCTACTCTTCCATATCGTCATTGATAAGAAAAACAAGGCCATGCAACAAGGAAGACTCATCTGGGTCTATTGGCTCTTGAGAAAGAAGGAAGATCTGGGGGCTATGCATCCAGGCAATATCTATGGCAGAGAGTTAATGGTCTTTCTAAACTGGGTCTAAGGGAATTCATGGAGCAGTCTAGTCAAGCTGGCTCTGCAGGTAGGCCCAAGCAGTCTAGCCAGGGAGTAGTAGCAATGGAGATTTAGATGCTGTATTAGTTTGCTTGAGCCTCTCACTTTGGTTTGAGCATGGCTATCTTCTCCCTCTGTCTTTCATCTGTACACATGCACACCTGCTAAATTTCCTCCACTTATAAGGACACCAGTCAGATTAGATTAGGACCATGCTAAAGGTCTCATTTTCACTTTATTACCTCTTTAAATACCTTATCTCCAATTACAGTCACATCTGAGGTACTGAGGGTTAGGGCTTTAACATGTGAATTCTGGGAGGGACCCAAATGAACCCATTACAGATGCCATACAGCCAGTTAATGGGAAAGGTGGAAATGTAACCTGATTCTTGCCTGTGTGATAAATTGATAAACTCCACACACCAGAGAACATTTATTCAAATAAACAGTAATCTACTCAAAGTTTGAAATCCTGTTTTCATGGCATGGACAGTTCATCTCATTTATCTGTAAGAATTCCAAGAGAAGTTCTTTCAAATGATTTTGGGAAAATAAAGTTACTCTCTAGAAAGAATATAGTAGTTTTGGCAGATGACTGTGTAATTTTTAATAAATACTCTGCCTAATAGGTCACTATAGGCAGAAAATTCAATATTACGTCTGTACAAATTTCTAATTCTAGCAGAAAACAATAACATTTTATTCTCTAGGTAAGAATTTTAAAGAAAAAGCAAAATTTAAATTTTGCAACAGGTTATTTACTGAGTACAACTTTGTAAGTAGTCCTATACGCGGTGGTATATAAAATGAAGCTGGAAAACTTTACAGTTTAATATGGCTCAAATGAAGACTTTTCACCTCTAAAAGATGAAATAAAACATGAGATAACCTTACAAAATGAAGTCTAAATCCTTACAAATTTAGAAAACATCATTCTTAGATAAAAATGAGAAGATTTTAGAAGCACAATTTTGTACCAGATATTTTTTTTTCTATATTTTGGTGAATAAAAGTTATTTTTATAAGTTGTAAAACCTATATAATTTAATTAGGACTTAATATAATTTACTTTTCTAATTTAAACCATTTATTGAACTGTATGAAATATTTGTCAAACTCTAAAGAAATATAAAACTTAAGCTTCAATCATGTTCACAAAACTATTTTCTGCACGCATGAATATATTTTTGCTCAGAGTCTTAGAATTACTGAATGCCTACTATTAAAAAACAGTAGGAGGGTTTGTTTCTAGATCTGTACATCAATCATTTTTAATATCCATTTCAAACAACCAAAATCATCTCCATAAAACAGTATTCAGTTCTTTTATAAAAGAATAGAAAAAAGAATCATAAGAAATAAACAATGTTATAAATAATTATTAATAATAATAAAATTATGTACTCATAATACACTCATAATTTAATATTATGGCTGTTTTTTAATAGATCAATATATTTTCACTGAATATCAACTATACCCAAAACAAGATAGTATATAGGATACAATAATAAAAAAAGATGAAATTCATAGTCCTCAGAGAGGTTGTAATGCTGCTTAAAATTAAATTTCATACATTTGTATAATAAAACATTAGTAAAATAAAACAAAGATGAGGTAGCAGTGTAAAAATTATAAACAAAGTTCAAGAGAGGTAGCGAACCCATTCCTGTTTATTTATGTAGGAGAAGTCACTTCAAGAAAGAATTAAGTAGACAGAACTCAAGAAGATGGTTAAAGAATCAAAAATATTTTTATGTGAATAAAAATAGAAATGAGGAGTTAAAGAGTGAATTCCAGGTGGAGGACACAATTATAATCATAGACATTAGAAAGATTAATTATGAAATAATTAGTAAACCCAGTTTGACTGAATGGATTATATCGTATACAGTAGAGAGTAGAAGAGAAATATATTATTTGGAAATATAATCTGGGTTATATAATGGAATCTTGAATGGCAAAACATGGTAGTGGATTACCTTTGTAAGTTTTTGAGTAGGTTAACCTATTAGAAAGAGTTGAGCTTGATATAAGATATATATTTAGGAGTCATTTTCAAAAAAGCAATGAGAACGTTTATAATGCCCAAAACAAGGATTTTAGATAGGATAATTTTATAGCCTGATTTGCTCAGAACACTACAGTTTTTTAATCTTTTGTCCTAGCATCCCCTTTCTCTCTCAAAAGTGTCACAGCTTGCATGATAATTTATATGGTCACCTCAAAATGCAGAGAAATCAGAAATCTCAGAGAACACTTATGGTCAATGATTATAAATGGAAAGCAAGTCCAGAGAGCAATAATGAAAAGGCGGGAGAAGAAACCTTGGAAATCTCAATTCTGATGCATTTTTCTAATATTTATTACTGGGCCACACATCACTATATTCGTATTCTTCACATTTGGCTATAGGTAGCTCAGTTCCCATATTAATAAAGAATAACTACAACATAATCTTTACATCAAGTGTATTTCATTTTGGACTTATGCTTATTTTTAACACCATAACTTATCTTCTAATTATTTAAACTAACTTTAAAATAGTTTACACTCATTAAACCAATACCAGCTCAAGTCAGTGGAAACTGGTCATGACTGTGATAAATTGTACAGACTATCAGACAGCAAAAAATCTATTAAGTAAGTGGATTATACACATGTGTACAAAAGAGAATTCACTGTGGGAGGAAGACAACTTTCTATATGTTTCTCTTAATGATTCTGTTTATTTTTATCCAATTCCTCCATTCAATTTCCAACTTCCTGTAGGCAGTGACAATTTATATTCTATTTCTAGTAAAATGCCTGCATACACTGTAACAAGTGAGGATTGATTGACCAACTAAACAGTGCTCCATTAGGGGAAGAAAACCACCATGAGCTTATGTATAGCAGCAATTTAAATATCCCTCTAGTTATTTTGTGCATGCACATGTTTTAATAGCTTCACATCTGTACTGTGAACCTAGCACTATGACATATCTAGCAAATTTCCCTCATCAACATCAGTGATGTTGGCTCAGATGCCTAATGCTTAACATTTTTATTATATCATATTTTCCCTCTAGAAGTCAAATCTCAGTCAACAGTACGTAGGGAGGAAAGCAAATACATTTTATAAAAGAACTAGAGTTCTTTAGTATATAAAAATATTTAGTGCGTTTTCAGCTATTTTAAGGCCTATTTGCTTTTACTAAAACTTCCTCTTCATTGGAGAGGTATGATAAAGATTTTTTGGTAGAATAAATATGAAGGAACATTGGCATATTAACATCATTAATACTGTCACAAACTGCGTACTAGAGTATTGACTTTTCCCATTTCTCTGTTTCATTGCCTTCTATGTCTAAGGAGGTTAAGTGCCCATATGTCCTTTCAACAAATGGAGATTGTGAAATTTCCCTTGTTAAGAATTTGAGTTTTTAAGTCTTAGCATACGAATAGTCTTAAAGTGTTCAAAATACTTTATTTTACCCTTTGTCATTGTCACTTAGTAATTATTGATGCAGCTTTGGTGTGGCCTTCCAGATAGAGTGCCTTCGCCTTTGATTTTTTGTGGAAATTACAAGAAACTCAGAATATTTTCACATTCACCATTTGCATTTGAAAAAATAAAAAATAATTACCTTAATCTTTTAAATATTTGACTATGCAATAAAACCTACAGATATAGCATAGAGTTCAGAACATTTTAGAAAAATGGTACTATATTAGTTCTGAATTATGATAAAGTTAAAGTCTGAACTCATGATTTGGCTTTTGTTTACTCAGGTTCTTTCATCACTGTAGTTTTTTCCACATCTTATTCTTTACTGCTAAGTGGTTAAAATATAAAATGCAATATGAGCACTTTTTTCTTATAAAGACATACTTTATACACAAAAATATACTCCTTTTAAGTCTATAGCTCAGTAAGTGTTGACAAAATATATACTTACATAATCCCCCCAATCCAGATAAAGGACATTCTCATCACCCCCAAAAGCTTCTCATCGCTTTGTAGTAAACCACTCCCTCCCTCAGCCCCTGGAGAACCACCTGTCTGCTGCTCTCCATCACTATCACTTTGTCTATTCTAGAATTTCATATAAATGCAATCATATAATATTACTTTTTTGTGTGTATCTTGCTTCCTTCATTTAGGTAAATATTTTTGAGATTCATTCCTGTGGTTGTGTGTATCAGCTGTCTGTTTCTATTCTTTGGAGAGTTGTTTTCAACTGAGTGAATATACTTCTGTCTTTTTTTAAATCCACTTATTTATTAATAGACACTTGGGCTGTTTGCAGCTCTTGGATATTACGAATAAAGCTCTGTCAACCTGTGAATACACATCTTTTTGTGTATATGTTTTCACATCTCTTGGGTAAATGCCTAGAAGAGGAATTGCTGTGTCAAACAGTAGGTATATGTATATTTAACTTGTAAGTAACTGCCAGTTTTTCTGAGTGGTTGTACTTCATACTCTCCCACAGTACTGTATGGGAGTTCCAGTTGCTTCACATCTTTGCCAATTTGCTGGTATATTTCATGACACTCAGTTTCATCTTTGAGAGAGATGAACTTTTGCAAACTTGTGTACAAAATCCTAGCTTCTGGAACAACTCTCTTGTCACCTTATGCTTTTTTAAAAATATAAACTATACCTTCACTAGCCTCAGCTTTTTCTAACAATCTCCTTTGGGCGTTTTAGGGAGATCGCCTGTCCATTATTCAGCAATCCGACATTTTTAAGGATGCACTCCAGTTTGTCATTAAACACAAGAATAAATGAAAGGAAATTAAACAATCCAACAAAAGGTTATAAAACATTTTCATCATGCTGATCTTAACTTCTTCTAGTAACAGATGTATTTCTGTCTATGCCTAAAACATTCTACACTAGGGAATGACTGAATTTGATTTTTACAATGATCTCATAATCAACAAACTTTTAAATATAAACCTCTTATTTAAATTATAGGCAAATGTAGTATATTAATGCTCAAATAATGAGATATTACTAATAATCCATAAATTTAAATAATTTCTCCAAGTTCCAGGTTTTTCATAAGTTAAATGAGGTTAACAACAATATCTATTCCACAGAACTCTTGAGAAGATTAAATGAGGTAATATTTTTTAAAGAATTTAGCACCACTTCTTACTTCCTAGGAAATGCTCAACACATTTAAAAATGAATAAACACAGGTATCCCAAACCATATATAGTGCTTCAACATTATCAGCTATGTATTGCCACACAGAAAAGGTCACTTTCTATCAGTTTTGGCTATCTTTAAATCATGTTCTTCAAAATGTGCCATTTAATAAACTGCACATTTCCAGAGAGTTTCTGTTGTTGTCTATTGGTTTTATTGTTTTCCTCCCAATTTTTAGTATTTTATCTGCTGTATCTAGTTAAGTATCAATAGCTCTGCAACACAACAGAACCTAGCAAAGACAAAATGCTATTTTCTTCCTCTATAAGCTAGTACTTTTATACTTTTAGTCACTTCTTAAATTTTAGTAGTATCCTAAAGCAATGACAAAAAAGAACAACTGAGGGATTTCCCTGGCAGTCCAAGTGGTTAAGAATCTGTGCTTTCACTGCAGGGGTCAAGGGTTCGATCTCTGTTCGGGTGCGGCCAAAAAGAAAAAGAACAACTGAGTTTATCTTTCCTATATTTGCTGTTGTTTTTGTTTGTTTTAGCCCTCCTCCTTCCAGTAGAATGTATTGACCTTACTGGTGCATATACTTTTCATTACAAAAGACAGCATCAATAGCATTTCTTCTAATTTTAATATCAGGTTCATTTTAGAGTCTCCTATAAAAAGATTCTCTCGTAAAGGCTAAAAGAGCATGGTTACCCATAGGGAAATCCACATAATGGGTCCCCCCATCTCTAACTGAACTCAAAGCAACCTCCAAGCACCTGCTTTGAGTCTTACTGAGGGCATTCTAGGAAATGACAGAAAACAAGTATGTCTACCTTTCAGATTCCAAGTAGGTGTGTTCCTGAAGTACTTTTGGAAATGCGCTTTAACTATCAGAGGTATAATCAGACAATGGGCCCCAAGAAAATTAAGGTGAAAACTGAAAAGGAAAATATTTTTTAATAGTTTGAGTTATTGAGATGACTCACTGTGCTTCTGAATCCTATGCCCTTGGATGTCCCATTATAAGTTATTCACATTTAAACTTCATCAGATTCTCATTTTTAGCATATTATAACTCAGTTGCAACTTCCTGGAAGTCATATGTTGGAGCCCTGGCTGTTAGCAAAAAAACTAAACAACAAAAAATTAAACAAAAATCTATATAGAGTGCTGTATTTTACAAACTGCTACAGCGCCTCCCATTAATGAAATTCTGTCTAAAAGTTTTCACGATTTATTTTTATTACTTTTAAACTCAACTTAAAAACTAAAGTGTACTTGAGACAGATAGTTGGTGTTTGGGGCCTCTGTTGAGAGTATATCGTTTGAGAAAATGGATCTCTATAAATCTGTTTACTATTTCCCTCTCACTTAAAGACTTCTTCTGTAAAATAAGCTTGATTTGGCTTTAGCCTGAAATTAGTCTATTTTGGAACTTTTAGTCAAAATATAAAAACTTCTAATCTGGGCCACCCATCTTTGAATATCCATGTTATTGCCCTAAATGTGTTTTCACATTTGGCATGTCAAATGTTAAAGTTTCCCATACTACAAGTTCTATAAATTTTTAGGAGCATTTGTGTCAGAGAACCATGAAATGAAGTGCCATTAACGTCTGTCCAATATACACTTTATAGTATTGTGATTTTTTTCCTAAAACTTAGATAATTACTTGCTTGTTGGAGGAAGCTATTAATTCACTAGAAACAAATGCAAATGTGAAGAAACACACTGATGTTTGAAAACATTTTTTACAAGAACCAAGGGACAATATGTAATTTTCAGATTTTAAAAACTTCTATTACAGTGATATTTATTTATCCATCTATTTATTTATTTATTTAATACATCTTTATTGGAGTATAATTGCTTCACAATACTGTGTTAGTTTCTGTTGTACAACAAAGCGAAGCAGCCATAGGCATATACATGTCCCCATATCCCCTCCCTCCCCTCCTCCGTATCCCACCCCTCTAGGTCATCACAAAGCCCTGAGCCCATCTCCCTGTGCTATGCTGCTGCTTCCCACCAGGCAACTACTTTACATTTGGTAGTGTATATATGTCAATGCTACTACTCTCACTTCGCCCCAGCTTCGCCCTTCCACCTCATGTCCTCAAGTACATTTTCTATGTCTACCTCTTTATTCCTGCCCTGCAACTAGGTTCATCAGTACCATTTTTTTTTTCTTTTTTTAGATTCCATATATATGTGTTAGCAAACGGTATTTGTTTTTCTCTTTCTGACTTACTTCACTCTGTATGACAGACTCTAGGGTCCTTTTTCTTACACAGCGTCTCTCATTAACTAAATCTGAGTTAAAGAAAATAACTTTTCCATTTACACTGACAAGTTCAATGATTTGGGAAAGTTAGTGAACTGGAAAAATATGAAAATTGACTATGTAATGATGTTTATTAAAAGAGTAAAAGTTTTATATATAAATGTATATTTTATTTCTTAAACTATTTATGTTTATTGTCTATTTTGTCATTCAGGACTTTTCCTGCTTTACCCTTTCTGTTTTCAGTGTCAGGAGAAAATGCAAAACAATGGAGTCTTGCTTTTGAAAACCCAGTTTATACTTGTCTCAAAAGTTTATAAGGAGAGAATTTTCATTAGAGGTCATAGTTATCAACAAGCTAACAAGGTTTAGAAAGGCTAAGTATTTGTCATGAGGTCATTTTACTGGTAAGTGGCAGAGCCGGGATATGAACTCAGATATATCTTATTCTGGATCTGGTTTTCTTAATCTTCAAGTAACATTTTTTTTTTAATTGTCATTGATCATCTTCATTTAGATGATGCACTAACTCATGAAATTCCTCATTATTTCCTTTTCCCTCAGACAAGCTCTTCTCTCTTCTTTTACAGGCGTCACCATTCTTAATCTTCAAAATATCTGATTCATTTTTCACATCTTTTGTCATGTGCCATATTTGGTTTTAAAATGTTTACTATCCCTTGGAGGCTTCCCTAGTGGCGCAGTGGTTGAGAACCTGCCTGCCAATGCAGGGGACACGGGTTTGAGCCCTGGTCTGGGAAGATCCCACATGCCATGGAGCAACTAGGCCCGTGCGCCACGGCTACTGAGCCTGCGCGTCTGGTGCCTGTGCTCCGCAACAGGAGAGGCCGCGATAGTGAGAGGCCTGCGCACCGCGATGAAGAGTGGCCCCCACTTGCCACAACTAGAGAAAGCCCTCGCACAGAAAGGACTCAACACAGCCAAAAATAAAAATAAATTAATAAAATGTTTACTATCCCTTTCCATCTTTCAGTAGTTCTTTTACTTTTTTCTCTTTTTGCATATTCAGCTTTTTCCAACAAGCCCACAGTTTTATAATACCTGAATTTCCCCCAAATTCTCATTGTTTAAAATAACATAAACATCTACCTACAGTAAAAACCATTTCATTTCCTCCATGTATATATGATCTTTGCAAAATTAAACAAAAGTTAAATCAATTAAGAGACTGAATCTTATTACGAGCTAATCTCTAAGTTTTCTTCCAAATCTAACAATTATATGATAAAAAGATTCTCATATTATTTGTCAATAATTTTAAAGGTAAAAGTGAAGTTACAGAAGGCTCATTCACCTATTTTATCATTGAGAAAATGAAAGCCCAGAGATCTTGAGTGACTTGCTCAAGGTCACAGAGTTAGATAAAGAGTCTGGAAAAGAAATAACTCACTTGCCTGTCTGTTGGGAGTTTGTTCCATTAACCTGTGCTGTGATAGACTATCCCCATTTTCCTTTGGGCTATGGGTAAAATATTATATTCATAATCACTATATGGGAACACCACCAAAAATGCATTTAAAATAAATGTTAGACTTAGAGCATTCAGACTGAAAATTATTCTACATCTAGTAAGATGCTTTTATTCTTTTAGTTTTAGAATATTTGATAAGCACACAGAAATCAATGTGCATTTGACTCAGTGAATAGATAAAAATGTAAACCATTTTCCTATAATATAAAAGCCAACTTTTGTGATGCTAACACTTTTATGCATAGAATGCTAATATCCACATTTTTAATATCATATCAGTTAGGATTTGGTTGGTCTATATATAACAGAAAATCTAAAATAATAGTGGCTAGAACACAAGGTATTCAGCCATGTAAAAGTAGTCAGGAGGTTTTTTGTTTTTTTTTTAAATTATTGGGGTATAGTTGTTTTACAATGTTGTGTTAGTTTCTACTGTACAGCAAAGTGGAGTTCCCTGTGCTATACAGCAGGTTCTTACTGGTTATCTATTTTATCCATATTAGTGTATGTATGTCAATCCCAATCTCCCAGTTCATCCCCCCACCCCCCCACCCCTTGGTATCCATACGTTTGTTCTCTACATCTGCCTCTATTTCTGCCTTGCAAACCAGTTCATCTGTACCATTAAGTTCACAAATAGGTTTCATGAATTCATTATGAAGCGAAACCCTTTATTCATTCCCTGCCCCCACCATCCTTAGCACGTGACTCTCATCTGCAAGATGACTTCGTGGCCAAAGATGGCAGGTGGAACCTCAGCCATCAGTCTGCTTTCCAGGCAGCAAAAAGGAAGACAAAGAAAAGCACAGAATGTCCCACCTCTCCCCTGAGACAATACTAGTGTAGCCTTCAGAAAAGTCACACACAGTGCTGCTGTTTATATATCATTTCCCAAAGGCCACACCCATCTACAAATGAAACTGGAACATATGCTTTATGTTGGATGCATAATAAACAAAAAGGACAGTGATATTGGGTGGGCAAATAGCAATCTAGCCAACATATGTGATCTGGAGAAGAAGGTCACATGAAACTTTACTTTGCAGTCTTGAAAAAAATACCAACACGACAGTATAGTAAAAAGTGCTTAAAATTGTACCTCAAAAAACTGTGGTATAATTTCAGATATACTTCTAAGACAGTGGATTACAAGTAAATCCTTGAAAATTTGTGCACCTTAGCTGGCTCACTTGTACAATAAAAAAATTAAAACTGCCTTTGAGATCATGTAATATAATGCCAATGACAAAGATACCAGATGTGAAAGGGTTTTGGAAAAATATATTTGTATTTGCACGTGTCAGTGGGTATATGTGTGTGTATGTATGCAGTGTGTATGTGTATAAATATACAGTTTTAAAAGAAATCTCTGATATTTATTATTATTTTCTTAAGACATCTCAAAAATTAAACAAGCATCAGTATAATTTTCCCTAATTATTAGTTCCTATGGAAATAAACAGATCCAAATGCTAGGACATTGTTGAGGTGGCACTTTTATTTCCATGTTACCTCTTCAGCTATGATCTATTATTATCATAAATCTCCTACTGTGTTTTTTTTTTAATTTTTGAAACTGGACTTACTTAGAAAATGATTGTCTCCCATTTAATAACCTAACTTCTGTATTGAAGTCACATACACATAAAACAGGTTGCTTGTGGGATCACCAAGTTAATAATGGACTGTTGCTTAATCACTTTAAACATGAACATTTGGGTCCTAAAGCTGGATGAAATGATTGGTGGTATCATATAAGATTTCGGGTGATTCAGTGTTAAAATTATATTATGATATCATGGCTGTGTACACATCAGCACAAGATATTTGGCAATTCTTTACATAATTTAGTCACTTATGCAACTCTATGGTATAAATTGGAACAACAGTAAGTTTGGTACTGAATCATACTTCTTGGTCATCAATTGAGTGACAACTTCTTCATTTTATTCTATGTAATAGAATATTAATATTCTATTTCTTCATCCTTCATGCATGACATTTTCCCAGTACTTCAGTCTTCAAATATATAAACTGAAAACTAAAATGTCTTAACATTTCTATTCCAATTAATAACATACTTAAAATACATTATGTAACTTTATATAGGCAAATTGGTTTTTATTAAGTAGTAAATCTAAGCGGTCCCTAAAGAAAGCCACAGAAATGTAATATTAAGGAAAAAAGTCTTTAAAATTGAACTAGACAGTATGATTTCAGGAGGAGCATTAATCCTAAATCTTCTCTAAGTAACAGAACACTTAATTGTGAAGCTCTAGGTTGTCAAATATTATAAAATTAAGTACTACTGGTATTAGCTACAAAATTGTCTTCAAAAATGAATATTAGCCATTTCTTTTTCTGGAAATAGTCCATAAAAAGTATATTATATAATGTTAGACTATCTGCCACTAACTGTGGGTGGGTGTTTATTCTGCTTTCAATTTCTCAAATATCAATTTAGGTAGACATATTTATTTATTTATATATTTATTTATTTTAGGCATAATTTATTTTTCATTAACTCCAGTAGTTAACATACACAGAATTGTATATCCCATGTTTAAATTTAGAGCACAATTTGAATAATAGGCATTAATTGTATTTAACAAATGCTTTAACAAATGTGGCAGCTCTTCATTTTCAGACACTGCATATATAATGAATTTTAGTTGTGACTCTGTAGGCTACACACAGAGTTAATGATTAGTGCAAACATGTTTACAGAGCTGCAGATTACAGAAAGTGAACATCCTGGCCTTCACCCCTTCCGGAAAAGGGGGTTCTAATAAAATCCTCCTCACCATCTTAAGTGTTACAAACACACACAGCACACACACACACACAACTAATTCCTATACTTTGCTAATTAATTGTACGACACTGGCCCAGAGTAGGTACTCCCCCGCTACCGCCCCCATGCACAGACCTTTTAATTTTCAATTGTTTAAATTTGTACACCCACTTTTATGTCATTTTTTCTTTCTTGTTTCTGCCCCATTGTCCTTTATTATTTTTCTTCTTAGCACTTGACACACCCTGACTATTGGGTTTTCGTTTATTTTTTGCTTGTTCCGGACTTCCCAACTAGAATGAAAGGCAGGACTTTCGTCATTTTTTTCCGCTACTCTTTTTCCAGCCACTGAGTCACGCTTGGAATGTGCAAAGTGCTCCATCACCATTTGTTACCTGTATGAATAATCAACTTATCATCACATGGCTGGCTCTTACATTGGAATTGCTTCCTAAGTGGTGTCCTACTTCCACCCTTGGCCTCTTCTGAATGATTCTCCATGCTGCTGTCTGAATGACCTTTTCAAAACCTGATCATGCTGCTCTTCTTCTTAAAATCCTTCAAACCTGCCATTACTCATAAGATAAGGCCAAAGTCCATGGCATGGCTTATATATTCCCTCAGGACTGAACCTCTGCTCTGCTTGCCTTTTCTAGTTTACCTCCTCACTCCATGCACTTCAGCTACACTGACCATCTTTCAGTTTTCCCCAAATACATCATCCCAAACCACAGTCCCTTAAAAAGGGTTTTTTCTGGCCTCTCACCCTCCTTCTAGGATCCTGACCTTGAGATTTCAATTCAACTGCTATGTTCCCAAGGAAAATTTTCAGAATATTCCCAGAGTGTATTAGGGTTTCCCAGTACAGCAGTTCTCCCTTTTCCACGGTGGATACGTTCCAAGGCCCCCAGTGGATGCCTGAAACCACAGACTGTACCAAACCTTATATAAGCTATGTTTTTTCCTATACATACACACCTAAAATTAAGCTTAATTTATGAATTAGGCACAGTAAGAGATTAACAACAGTAACTAATAATAAAATAGGACAATTATAACAGTATACTATAGTGAGAGTTATATGAATGTGGTCTCTCTCAAAATACCTTATTGTACAAATTTAATGCCTTTTCCATCTTAACTAAGCATTTATTACATACTGTGTATGTAACTCTTGCAATATGTGGTGACAGCAAAACTTGCACAAATTTTCTTTCTTCACAATTTCATGGACAGAAAATTTGTTTTTACTGTAGATTTCAGCATACAATGTTTTTTCTTTCATTATTAAGTCGAGAATTTTCACATTTTCACTTAAAGGAAGCCCTTTATGGCTCCTCTCTGGCATATCCAAATTGCCAGCATCACTGCTCTTGTGCTTTCGGGTCATCATTAAAATAAGGATCACTTGAACACAAGCAATGGATACTGCAACAGTCACTCTGATACGAGGCAGCTACCGAGTGACCAATGGGTAGAATATACTGGACAAAGGAATGTTTCATTCTTGGTGGAGAAGGAGCAGGATGACGGGAGATTTCATCATGATACTCAGAACAATGCACAACTGAAAACATGAATTGTTTATTTCTGGAATTTCCATTTAATATTTAAAGAGTGCAGTTGACCTCTGGTAACTGAACCTGCAGAAAGCAAAACCACGGATGGGGTGACTACTGTATAGACTAGCTGCTTATACTTTTTCTTCTTTACACTTAGCATTTAAACTATTCTTGTAGCATTATTTGATAAAAATCAATTTTTCTCCACTAAGTTTTAAAGCTCAGTGGAGACAGAATGGTCTCTATTTATATCTCCCCTGTTTGGTATAGACCAAGTGCCTAATAAGTATGTGATAACCATTTCTTAAACAATTGAGTGAATGCCATGTATGTAGGCATTTGAGGTTGTACTGCTGTTTCACAGAACCCTCACTGTGATCTCCATGCATAAAGAGTATTTACATTGGCTTAGGAAAAAAAATGTAAAACTCTTAACTCACAGATACTTTCCTTGCCCCAGTGAAACTTTTTAATATGCTAAATTTGTTTAAGGTCACACAACATGCTCAATCACCTCATATCTTAGCACTGAAAAATGTCCTTAACATAACAATAGAATTCCTGCAAGAACATTTACTATATCAATGGTATATATGATTGTTGTTCTGCTGAGAAATAATCTTGCATAAATGATAAGAAACACCAATCAGTCCTAGTAAATAGCATTATTTTTATAGAGTAACAACAAAATTTTTCATTTTTTTTTCATTTTTGTAGGTACAGGTAACTCTAAAGTTTCTATCATCAGCAATAATGTTGAAAATTTCCCCTCATTATTGACATGTAATTGATCCCCACAACACCCTATGATACACATTAATAAAGTTCCTAGGTGTCCTCCTCAAGAGTATGTTTTCAAGAGATGTCCCACCTCCACACTCCAGCTGCCTTATTCAAAGTCAAAGGTTGAATCATTCCTCTCAAAAGGAGCCTACACCTAGACCCCATAAGTATATTCCCCAGGATCATCACAATATTTATTTTTTTAAAGAATTATTTTCAAGCAAGAGATAGGAAAATTTTGAGATGTGGTGGTGTTTATATGACTATTTATATGTCAAAAAACCCCACACGCCAGAACTAAACCCATCCACCTACAGTCAATTAATCTACAACAAAGGAGGCAAGAATATACCAGGGAGAAAAAACAGTCTCTTCAATAATGCTGCTGGGAAAACAGGACAAATGCATGTAAAAGAATGACCATATACTAACACCATATACAAAAATAAACTCAAAATGGATTAAAGATCTAAATGCTTAAGACTGGAAACCATAAAACTCCTGGAGAAAAACTTAGGCAGAACACTCTTTCACATAAGTCATAGCAGTATTTTTTTTTTTTTTTGATCTGTCTCCTAAGGCAGAGGAAACAAAAGCAAAAATACACAAATGGAACCTAATTAAACTTAAAAGCTTTTCACAGCAAAGGAAACCATCAACAAAAAGAAGAGACAACCTACTGAATGGGAGAAAATATGTGCAAATGATATGACTGATCTCAAGGCCCCAAATATATAAATAGCTCATACAACTCAACATCAAAAAAACAAACAACCTGATTAAAAAATGGGCAGAAGAACTGAATAGACATTTTTCCAAGGAAGAAATGCAGATGGCCAACAGGCAGATGAAAAGATGTTCAACATCGTTAATCATCAGAGAAATGCATGATGATTATCTCAAAACCACAATGAGATATCACCTCACACCTGTCAAAATGGCTATCATCAAAAAGACCTCAAATAACAAATGCTAGTGAGGATGCAGAGAAAAGGGAAGTCTCGTACAATGTTGGTGGGAATGTAAATTGGTGCAGCCACTGTGGAAAACAGCATGGAGGTTTCTCAGAAAACTAGAAATAAAACTACCATGTGATCCAGCAATTCCACTCCTGGGTATATATCCAAAGAAAATGAAAACATTAATTCAAAAAGATGCATGTACCTCAATGTCCATTGCAGCATTATTTACAAAAAGCCAAGATACGGAAGCAACCTAAGTGTCCATCAACAAATGAATGGATAAAGAAGCTGTGGTATACATATACACAATGGAATACTACTCAGCCATAAAAAAGAATGAAATTTTGCCATTTGCAACAGCATGGATGGACTTGGAGGGTATTATGCTTAGCAAAATAAGTCAGACAGAGAATGACAAATCCTGTATATCACATATATGTGGAATCTAAAAAGTAAAACAAAGTAGTGAATATAACAAAAATTTAAAACTCATAGAACAAACTAGTGGTTACCAGTGGGGAGAGGGAAGAGGGAGTGGCAAGACAGGGGTAGGGAATTAAGAGGTACAAACTACTATGTATAAAATAAATAAGCTACAAAGATACATTGCACAGCACAGGGAATATAGCTGATATTTTATAATAACTATAAATGGAGTATAAAATTTGTGAACCACTATGTTATACACCTGAAACATACAGTATTGTAAATCAATTAATTATTCCTCAATAAAAAAACAACTGTTCATATCACAAAATTACAATTGTTGATATTTATGGTATGCAAATTATATGTCAACAAAGCCGATTTCAAAAAATAAAAAAGAACTTTGGGCCTAAATGATATCAACATTTTCCCGAACAGGGGATCCACATTGGTGCAAACAGCTGGAAATGGTTAGAGGTCAGACTCTTGGAGGAGGCAGAAGGAAGTGTTGTCTGCAGCGCCCTCTGCTGGGAGGGCTGAGTCAGGAGCAGGGCGGTGAGGTGCAGGTGTGCCGTGTGTGCAGTACAATCACACACAGTGCAGCTGGCGCCAGGCATGTCCTGGACATGGTGGAGATGTATGTTGAATAGCAGTTGGCAGAAGACTCTTCCAATAAAACAAGCAAAAACAGGAAAGATCACCTAAAAATCTGACACTTCTTTTGATAAATTGGACCTGTCTTCTGAAATGGCAAAAAGCCGGAGTTTCATATCTGCTGCCATTTAGATGGGGCCTGTGCCCTTCGGCTGGTTCCGCCTGCACTGCCCTCTTCACCGGGTCATCTTGCCGGTCTGCTCCCTGTAGGCAATGGAATTCGCAAGCCATGTCTACATGCCTGAACTCCATGGCCTCAAAGCCCTTTTCTCCCCTCTGCACCTATCTGCATACTATTTCAGCTGCCTGATCTGCTCTCTTCATTTCTACTTGTCAAAATCCCATATGCTCTTTAAGGCTCAACTCAAATGTCACTGTATTCGTCATCTTACTGCAATTGTAGATTTATAGCATCATTTCATGTATTTTACACTGTTACAAGAGTCAGTTCACCTTCTGCTTTAATTTTTTTTTTTGCATTCTGATAGCACTTTTGATTGTTTTTATGAGATCCTCCCTCCTCCTTTAGAAATATATGTGACTGATTTTCACCTAAATGGAATGATTGAAGACAAGTGATTGAGGAAATAAGCATGTGCGTTCTCATGGAAGATAATTGCACTGCCCCCTTTAGTAATCACTTTATATATCCAACTCCCACATGATTCATTTCGGAAAGCCATCACAGCATTTAAGTCTATTGTTTCTTAAACAAGAACAAATCCTCGAGTTTATTTTAGTGTTTTCTTTGGCCACACAGTTTTTCAGCAAGCATGCTTATCACTTTCCAGTTGAGCTAAAAAGAAAAAAAAATATTTCTTGATTGCTTTGTTATCTGTGCAATGGATGCTCATTCAATCTGTTCAATAAGGAAGAAAACTGGCTGTGATGAACTCCCCCAACATGTATTTATTGTGGCAGAAAACACTATTACTGGCTAAACCTCTGAGGATGTGGCACCCCTGTAAAGGATGAGCATTCAAAGTGTTTGAAATTTAATTCCAGATGTACAAGCAATACTTCTCAAACTGCCTAAGTTCTGCTAATACAGAATTACACATTTGAGAAGAAAATATTCATTTCCTTCCTGGTACATTTCCAAGTTGTCTGAGCAGTTGAAATTTTCTATTACATAAAAAGGCCACTAATGCTCTTCAGTGGTTGTCCTTGGTGCACAACCCCTTAGGCTTGAAAAGAAAACATCTCTCACTATGCTGTCCCCACAAAATGCACACACTGTGTGTATAAAAAGCAAAAGCAAAAAAAAATGTCCACAAGAGAAACATGGGGGAAAAGCGATGTAACAACTTCGTTACTAGGGATTTTAAGATGCTAAACAAGTCAGGAAGGTACAAGGGAAAAAATGGATGTCAAGATCCACACAACCAGTGCAAATTTTCCCAGGGTCAACTTCAATTTTATTAACCACCCAAGGAAGAAATATAACATACTGTGGTATCTACAGATGTCTATGACATCCTTACTCTTTCTGGTAAAATAATTTAACAACTGCACCCAAAACCATTCAACAGAACTTTCCCTTCAATACACAGTATATTACTTATTTTCACGTATTTAGGTCTTCAATTGGTATCTTCATTTTAGCACCCCTCTTTAATGCAATTTTTAACCCTTACTCTTATATCTTGGGATTTGTTGACCAAGTAGGGTGTTTTTTCTGGCAGCAAGATATGGCCAATGTGGGGAGAAGTTCGCATCTGGTTCTCGGTCAGCAGAAAGGTGCCAATGGTGGGGAAAAGCCACGGCCCGTTAGTTTCACCCATGTCTTTTTTTTATTATATTTCTCCTATAATATGCTAGGTACTGTTCTAGGCATTAGGTTAATAAGGATGCCTATGTGACTACAGTGGTACAAATGACTTTTAGGCTATTAGGAATAGAATATTTGCTAAAACTAGATGATGTTAGAATTCCATATTTTAGCGGTGGTTGACAACCAGAATTTATACCTAATGATCCTACCTCCTGCTATGCTAAGTCAAGATCCAGGTAAGATTAAGAAGGGGTACTAAAGCAATTTCTGGACTAGACATCCTACCAGAAAAATAATTCATAAAATTGACCTAAGCCATTTGTATAGTTATACAGGTTGTCCAATGCACATGGACACCCAGCTGAGGGATGAGTGGGTCTGAAATTCAGCACCTACTCTGCTTTCCAAGCCATCTAGCCTGGCATGGAGTTGCATCTTCACAGAGCATAAGCCTCCTTTAGTAAGCTGCATAATATATAGTCTACACACCAAGTCACTCACCATGTGCACAGGACACAGCCCACTCAGAAGATGCTCTTTATTATGATTTGCAGAAAATACCCTGTGGGTTAGCAGTCTTGGTTTTATAAATCTGGAGTCAGCATGCTGAAGAGCTTAAGAATTGGAGGTTGACAATCAGAACAGAAGCACTGGGTCAGGAATATGAGAACGTGAGATTCCACTTGGGAAATGGTATAGAATTCCAGAAAACTTCACAGGGCCATAAGGTCCAGGTGAGGTTTGAAACATGTGATTTAAAGTACCATAAAAACACCCAACAGTAGGAGTAGGGGCACCATGATGTCTCAAGGCAGCATAATAAAGGATGTCCTCAATGTTAAACTTCTTACGTGCTTCCTGCTACCATTCAGGATTGGTCTGAGATCTGGGACAAGACAGAGCCTGTGTGTGGGAGAGACTAGAGATCTAGCCGAGGAATAGTTTAAGAGGGCTTGGCATCTGAGAAAGGTACTGAAAGCCCTCCCTCTCTAGGGTTGCCTCAGACTTACTTGAACTGGGCAACTCAGACCAAGTCCATGCACCATTATGGCTATAAACTCTGCATCTCTGAGCTCCAGAGACTTTGTGTGAAAGAGGGTAAAGAAAAATGCATGAAAATGGGATCAGCTCTGATTTATCACTATACAGTTTGATTCTAAGTACTTTTGCAAATCTGTGAACCAGCTAACAATTCCATGTTCAAGCCTTGCAAGCCGCCTACAACAGTTTTCCTTTTTCATTCATTTTTGGATATGCATGTCTTAATTTACTTTCTCATATAAAAGAGCTATAAAAAGTAATCTGGGATTTTATATCAAATATTTCTTTCTTACCTGTATGGTATGGTGCTAAAAGGCCACAATTACGGGTTCATACAACTGCCACTTTGCTTTGCTGAATATCATGGCCAATAACCAAATCCTACTGTCCCCATTCCCAAATGCAGGAAACCAGGTAAGACAGAGTATATATATCAAAGTGAGCACACCACTGGCCCTGCCGTAACAAATTTCAGCGTGCATGACTAGCAGGTAAGTATGCTAGTATAAAAGGGACAGTACCTTTCATTCTAAAAATTTCATTTGGCAAAAATATTTGAACCTGTACTCTGTACTAAGCATGATCTCTGTACCTACTGAGACTATAAAATTTAACCTTCTAATAAGAACCACAGTTTCCATGAGTGACAATGTCATTACATTAGGTTTCTCAGGTTGCTCCTTCACAGAAGAAGCACTCCACTAGCAGAAAGCTTTGTTTCCTACCAGCTGAAATCACTCACTTGTAAAGTGCCATACAGGAATCAAAATCACTCTTCAAGGAGTTTTAAAATATAATCACCAACATTCACTCAAGGTAGGCATTTAACCTCTGGGTCCTTAAATACTCTGTTTGGGAAATTAGGAAATGATGTTTGGTGTGGAGCAGACTGAGCTGGAACAAGAGTGTTTCACAGGTTGGAAATTCTACTATTGTGATCCTAAGGTGGAGATTCTAAAGCAGTCTCACAGCTTCCCTCTATGTCCCTGGCACAGCTGTAAAATGTTCTTTATAGATGGAAATGATTGCTGCGTGGCATCTCTAGGGAAAGAGCTGTGGTTTGCTCTTCAGCCAAGAAAGAGCAATATCAAGATGTCCCCACAAGGCATTAGCTCTTGACATGAGCCTGTTATGACTCCCAGGGGCTTCCTTTACTTGACGATGCTCTAGGTGTGCAGCTATCTCCAGAGACCTGCTAGAGGTCTGGGAACATGCAGGGGTCAGCGTCTAACTTATGGGCTGGATATTTACTAGAAAGAACCCAAAGCTATGTGCTTTGGGGTGAGACATTCAACTCAGGTCGTCTTCCAAGAATCGATGTATCACTTTGAAGTGTAGTCAGTGGCCCTACATTAAAGTGCTGCTCAGGCTTTAACGCAAGTGAACTAGTTCTCCATTCACAGCTCTCAGCCCTCTCAGGAGCACACCCCAGCACTCCCACTTGCCAAGCGTGGCCTATGCCTCCCTCCTGCCCTTGATCATGAGAGTGTTAATTACACTCCAGATCCACCTCTATCAGTAACCTCAAACTCAGAGCACTGCAAGAGTAGCAGAACCTTTGATAATTATTTAACATTAAAAGGATGATGTGACATTTGTCATCTACTTCTTCTAAAATCAAGAAGTCTGAATACTAGTATCACATGTGTATTAATTGTGACACACATGCTTATCCTGTACTTCAGCTCTCTGAACATCTACAGTGAAAAAATTCGTGTCACTGACACTTCAAGTAGTGAAAAAGCCCACTTCACCAGGAATGATCCCACAAATAAGCAGATTACAAACATTCTAGACACTTCCCCTTAGTAATAAATATTTTATAATTTTATTTAAAATCATATTTATACACACATATGTATATAAAACTGGAAATTTAGTTTGTTTCTATTCATTTTATATTCTTTTATTCTTGTCTATTCCTTAAAGCATCGTAGTTACACCCTACTAAACTGATTTCATGATCCACTCATAGGTTCAAAACAACAGTTTGATTGAAACTCTTATAGACAGGAGAGTGATTTGCAGAGTGCCGCTAGATGCTGGAAAATCCCTCTCATGAATAGTATATGTCATTATTGGAGGCAGTGAAAGGGCTGTTAGCAAAAGGTATTGCTCCGGAAAACTACGGTTAAAAATGCATACCTTTAAGCTGAGATGTCCTCTAGTCTAGGATCCCCAACTGTACGTGCCATCTAAGTCCCCTTTGTAGATACTGCTAGTCAATCATTGCTAATCAATGATTTTTTTTTTTCCTCCTGAGCTTAGACAAGACTTCAAATCCCTTCTCAGAACTGAATTCCAGGCAATGACTACTAGCTTATTGTAACTGATGGGAGAAGTAACACCTATTTGCCATCTGATCTCTACTCCTTTTTGTGTCAGTTTTGAGTCATCTTCCAATTTGATACTTCTAGATAGATGAGGAACTTCAGAGGTGAGAAACGAAGGATGGCAAGGAGAAGATCTAGGTGACCAGGAACAATCCAAGGGCTCCCCTAGCTGGTGAGGACTCAGGGTAGCGGTTAGACTGTGCTACAAAAAACTGCATCATCTTGTCCGTACTGCTCCATCCTGCGTTCTGAAATGTCTGCTCCCCAAACTCTAGCCATATATCATAATTTTTACATAGACGTCTAGCTCGACAAATGAGCTGACAGAGGTACTTGTGCATGCTCCATAAGGATACCAGATGTTTCTTCTGTTATCTACTTCATTTCAAGCCTGCTTTCCTTCTTGATATCCTTCTGAATTTGACTCTTCTACCCATCAATAAGCCTTTTTTCAGGCTATCCCTTTACCTGGAACAGCTCTCTCTTTTTTAGAGATATCCTTGATCATACTCCATCTTGGGTAACATTCAAGGTGTGACTTTAATACATAGATATTGATGTATACTTTATTTCACTATTCCAAGACATGAAAAGCTATTTATTACTCTATAAATGTTAATTAGCTTCCTATTAACCAATTACACCTGCATAAAATTTTAAAGAGTGTTAACTCCAGGAATACATAATATGATGAAATACCTATAAGTGTTGTCTATTTGTGTTTTTATGGTTTTGAGTTTATTTGACTCTTGCCTTGGAGGCAATGACCATATCACCTTTGTTTTATTTAGGTAATATTCCTATATGGTAAAATGCAAAGAACTTAAGCATATGATTCAATAAATGTTGACAATTTAAACAACAAATGACTAATGCCCTAAACAAGACACGGACATTTCCATTTTCCCAGAAATTTCCTTTATTCCCCATTCCCGTTCCTTCATAAGCAATCACTGTTCTAATTTCTGTTCTTATAGATTGGTTTTGTCTTTATTTTTAACATTATATAAGAAGCATGAAATGCAATGTATCAATTTTAGTCTAGCTTCATTTGCTTAGCAGTTTTGAAATTGACTTGTACCTATCAGTGGCTCTTTCCTTTTCATTGTTGAATAATATTCACTTATCCACTCTCCTATTGATGCAAATTTGGTTTATTTCAGTTCATGGATATTATAAAAAAAATTCTATGAAAATTTTTGTGCAAATTTTTTGTGGACATATCTTTTCATTACATAGTAGTGAAACTGCTGTGTAATAAGACAGGTGTATGTTTAACTTCGTAAGACATCGCTGAATAGTTTTCCAAAGTATACCATTTCACACTCCCACCAGCAGCACAGGAGAGTTTTAGTGCTATACTTTCCTGCTAAAATTTGGTGTTGTCCATCACCTGACTTTTACCTATTCTGGTTGTCATACCGTCTATTAGTACTACTCTTTAGATCATGGGTGTGCATAGTTAGTGCTGCATGGAAATCTAGTTCGCTCTATTAAAACCCAATATTCACAGTTTCACACACCCATAAATACTAATGAGAGAGACAGAGGCAGTAGCAGAAATCTTGAAATTAGCTCTTACACCCCAAATTAGAAATATTTTAACACCTCCAGAATGCATGGATACAAGGTAAAGCAGTATCTACTCTTTCTCTCTTCTCTCTGGCATTACTTGTGTAGAAAGTTCTTTAGGCCAATACATAATATTTTTAAGGATGCATGGCAGAATTTTATACAGAGATGGAAGAATCTAATCTACAGCTCACATCTAAGATCCTGGATAGCTTGTATTTTCTGATATTGAACTTACTGATCTTTTCTTCACCAAGCTCAAACTAAATAACTACTGAGTTAAAAAAATTAAAAGTTAGGTGAGCTCTCTGTGCCCTTCTACAATTAGATTTAATTTCACTTAATTCATAAATATTGTTACTAATTAATTATATGCAATTTTATCTCCAAAACGCACATTTTATACAGAGATTTTTTTTTTTAAAGGTTTTATCTTTAATTTATTTTTATTTATTTATTTTTGGCTGTGTTGGGTCTTCGTTTCGGTGCGAGGGCTTTCTCTAGTTGTGGCAAGTGGGGGCCACTCTTCATCGCGGTGCACGGGCCTCCACTGTGGCCTCTCTTGTTGCGGAGCACAGGCGCCAGACGCGCAGGCTCAGTAGTTGTGGCTCACGGGCCCAGTTGCTCCGCGGCATGTGGGATCCTCCCAGACCAGGGCTCGAACCCGTGTCCCCTGCATTAGCAGGCAGACTCTCAACCACTGCGCCACCAGGGAAGCCCCCTATACAGAGATTTTAATGAGCGAAAGGCATTGGGAAGCCAGGTACTAGAGCTGCTTCCAACCATATATTTCTTATTCAGCCTTCAGATTAGTCAGTATTCTTGCTTTCTTATTTAAATTTCCCACATATAGGTTTGGGGAGAATTAAGGCAGAAGTAAAATTTTTATTGGAATACTCCTAGCTGGGGCTCTTTTCTTCTCTCAAATCTTCCTGTGTTGCTGTTGTTTGTTTTTGTTTGTTTGTTTTTTGTAATCCCCATACTGCCATCAAAAACATTCTTGACTTAATTTCTCCCACACTCCTCACAAGCCTCACCACTCTCTTTTTCAGTGTCTCTGTCTCTTTTTTTTTGAACCCACATTTTTTTCACACATCCAAAGCATTCCTATTAATAGCATCTCTCATTACACCAAGTGTCTCTGAACTCCCCACCCATGAGATACAGATATATTTTCTTTTGAAAAAATGCATTTTGATCACATCCACCCCCTTCTCTCATTTCATTGCTACTGCTTTAGTTCAATTCTTATTTATTTCTTACTTTAGCATATACAATTTCTACGACTCCTAATTTTTACCATTTTGTAGTCTCTTTTCATAAAAAAATTCACCACATATATGTTTCCTAATACTTCTTCAAAGTAGCCAATTTTTTCCCACAGTATAAACTTGAAATTCCTTAGTCAGTCATAAAAAAGTTGTCGTCACCATCTTGCCCCAAATTCCCAGTTTCATTTTTTTCCAGTCTTTCATGTGGGTAGACTTCAGCCAAAACGAATCATTCACCAGTCAACAAATAGAACCTACCCTTTTAAACCATATACAATTCCATGAGCTAGTCTTTCTGCCCACAATGCTTTCTTTCTCCCACCTCTACTATAAGCCTATAAGCCACAGGTATCCTTCAAGGCCCCTTTCCCACACTACTGGCCTTGTGATGCCTCTCTCTGCTAGATCTGGCCATGTTAATTACTCCTTCTGCATCCCTGTATTCTCTCATGCCAGTTTCTTATTATCACATAACTTCCTATTATTCAGTATAGTTTAACTTCCAGCATCCTACACTATTATCTTATTCAGTGGTTAGGTTCCAAAGTAAAATGCACAAAATGAGAGCATAAAGTGAAAATAATAAAAACACAGAACTAACAATGGGAATCCATTAGGAAATTTTCTCATTGAAGACTGACACACTAACCCTCAATTATTTAATAGAGCAGATTTTCCTCCACTGCTGGGGAAAAAATAGTTTCTTCAGTTGATTATCTTACGTTGTAGTTGGCTTATACTTTGGACTTAGTAATAAGTTATATAAACTTTTGTGTGTGTATGTGTGTACAAGTTCAGTACATAGTTCATTTTGAGTCTTTGAAATAAAGAGGAGGAGGTGTTATATCCCCTTTTTTAGAAAAAGAGAACAGGTTTTTGGAGCCCAAATGACCTGCTTTAAACCACTCAGTTACTGAGTCATAGAAATAGACTTGAATCCAAGTGTTTCTGTATCAAATCATCTGTGCCAAACTATTGTTGGGTTCACAACATAGAAAAACTTTGCACAAAACTAAGGCCAAAAAATGCTCAAAAATTATTAAAAAAAAAATACCCTCAAAGACATTCAGTGCTGCTATTTTCATTTAAAGATCATAGGGACTTTGAAAAGTTCCACTTTATTACTTTTGAATTACAAGAATCAAATAATCAGCACCTGTACGGTAAGATAACTACCTACTTCTTCAGAGTTAGAAATCTGGAAAAATCTTCTAATATACAACCGTACATCAAGTTTGTTCTGATTTGGTTACCTTAATAAAAGGTGCACAACAAAAAACAGCTAAAGGAGGGAGACATTTCCTATTTCAACCACATTTTCAACTTATACTAAAATCTTCAGTTACCAAGTTCCTCCTCCATATTTCTATTTTGTATTATATGTCTGGTGCTAAGCCACAGATTCTCTTTGAGAAAGTAAGACTGCATTTCTTTTAGGAGCTGTGGTAAAGTAAAAGATTGTTAAAGATTGTTTGACCCCCAAAACAAGTATGAACTGTGAATTTCAAAGTTTGAATTTTCCAAGTTAAAAGAATCACTGCAAGTCAATGGTACCTTTTGAAAAAAGCCAAATACTTCAGAAGTTTCTCCATAAGACACAGTCAGGATAACTTTAAATAGTTACCCAGTAGGAAAAGAACAGCATTTAATAATCACACAGAAGACACAGATACAGGATAAAGGGGAGACGCAGTTGAATCTAATCAGCACCCAGGTGTGACAGAAGTGCCGTGCAATTATCAACTAAGGCAGTGCAGTGTGACTGCAATACCAAGCATTGATGCTGGAGAGCACAGCCAGGCAATGCCTAGACTGAAGAAAAGAAGGTAATTTATACTCTCTATACCAAGATAAAACTCAGAGAAAACATGCCATAGGGCTCCAGGAATACTTACAAAAAAGAAGCTTCATCACGAGCAAAAGAAGAAATCAATATGAAACAGAATAAGAAGCTGAGAAATGAAGAATCCACTTTCAAGGACAAAGGGTAACAATAAAGAAAACTTCAAGTACATAATTTGAAAAATGTCTATTTTGTTGTTGTTTTACAAAATGCCCAAGTGAAGAAAATTCCTCTTACAAACTAGCACAATGGAATATTAAAAATACTTGTACTGGAAATGTTTAAAAAAACATTTTAACCAATAAGTGGATCATAGCTAAGGATTAGAATTCCTATTATCCTATAATCTGAATGTGTTTTGTTTAAGGGAACTGTTAGTCATAATGCAGCAGACATTCCCTTTTCACTGTCGCTCTTGGGGCACATACACCTGATCAACATTTGTAGAAAGCCTATTTGTTGCGAGATGATTTCCCCCAAATTCAGGTATGAATTTAAGGAATCCAAAGTAGAGCAGATACCAACATAACCAAAGTCTCTTCTTTATCTTGTTATAGTTGATTTTTCTTCTCTGCTTTGTGATTCAGCCTCTATGAACAGACCACATTTAGGGGATACAGAGATAAGTATCCTAATCTCACAGGGAGCTCCCCACAGCATGCATGGGTCATTCTCAACTTAATTCAAACTCCCTGCCATTCTACTGTCTCATGTTGAACTTTAAACCAGGGTAAGCTTAATTTCAGTGTCACAATGCTGCACCTAACTGTACACGCTTTGTCTTTGTCTTAGAGCAATTAGATTTTTGTTGGACTTTGGCAGCCCAGTCTCTGTACTAAATTGCTTAGCTCATTGAGAGAATGCATTTGGACTTGAATTTAGTCTTGGTTTATTTCTTTACTTTTGAAAACCTAGTTTACATTGTAGCTGTAATTATGTAATAGCACATTTCCCCTTCAACTAAGTGGGCCACCCAACATCTGGCGATACTCTTTCCAGAGAGATCGAGCATCCTACAGCAGTCCATTCTCACAGTAAGCCAAGACTGTTGTCTGTGTTCCCCAAATATGTGAAAATGAGTGATTGGATGACATAATACACAACTCCATAACCTTGAACCTTGGCAATTTGTGTGGCGAATACAAAGTTACCTGGAGAACTGATAGTGAGCACAACATAGCTAGCAAAGGTAAGGATAAACATATCAATCCTAGACACGAAACACAGACCTGCATCCTCTTCCCTGAACAAACTCCCTTCAAGAAATGCACACATACACACACCCATTCATAAACACACCAGCATAAATACTTTCCCCCAATGCTGCCATGGCTTAATGGTGAGCCTACCCAACTATTTATCTTTCTGCATATTTGAATGTTTTCAAAGATTTTAATGAAGTATATAGAATTTGCAGGAATTATCAAACAAACAAACAAAAAGGCCTACAGATTTGAGGCCTTTAAATCTTCACGAAGGAGAAGTAGCAATAGGAGATTTGGGCTTTACAGGGGCATAACTGTTAAGCCAGCAAATGATTACAGGTTATATAGAAACTTTGTGTTAAAGTGAGAAAATACTTGACATGTTAGGCATGATTTAAAAGCTAAGATACAAAAATTCAGGGAGGGCTATTATGTAAAATGTCTTAGTAGATGTTGAAGTAATCAGATGTATACCACCAAATAGTATATGATATAGAAACTAAGAGAACCACAGAATATTTAAAAGTATAGTAAAATAAAAGTGGAACTGCTGGTAGCTGAAGGTTGATGAAACTGCTGTGTGGGAAGGGGTGAGCCTAGAAGTTTAGCAAAAGAAATAGACTTTGGGCAGCAATGGATTCACACCAGAGCCAGACACTTGGCAATCCTCTCTCAGCCAGCCAGAGAAACTCCCCATGACAAGTTCCCTCACTCAACTACAGAGATGAAGTTGATGGTTTATCAAGACAGGAAAAGAAAGAAGTTGAGTCCAAAGTTACTCTTGAGACTTCCAAAGTGGTACAGGTACATATGTGTACAAGCTATTGGTTTCACCTCTAACCACAAAGCCAGAAAAAACCAATCCAGAGTTGTGAGTATGATTTTATGAGGTCACAGAAATGCTGAGACAGGAATGGCTAGAGCACTGGAGAGTTCCAGATATTCAAGCTAATGATCTCCATATGAAGTTGGATTCAGGATTTGGATTCCTTCACCATCTCATCCCATCCCCTCCTCCAGTTTAGGGAGCAGCAGTATCCACAAAGTTGGATATTGCACGTACGTGTGTGCGTGTGTGTATGCATGTATGTGTGTTCAGGGAGGTGGTACTCTATGGATGAACAGTGGTGCCTGAATAGCCCATGGATAGCCACTTGGTTTATGAGTGTGTAATGCTGATCAATCCATTCAAAATATCAGGACCACAATAAACATAAGTGCCCAGTGCAACATGTCACATTCCAGTCAAATCACTTCAGGAAAACCCTACCTTTGAATTCTGGAGACAAAGGTTTAGAAGAGACAAATGTTCTCTATTCCTCTTGTTACTAGCCTTCTTTGTTTAGAATATACCAGGACAATTACACAGCATAAAAGATTTTTATCTTAAAAAAAAAAAAAAAAGATGGCTTCTCAAAGTAATGAATCTGTAGATAATTCTTGGAGGGGTAGGTAATGGATGCAGCACAAATGATTTTTTTTAATTTAAAATAACTGATTTTAAATGCATTGCTAAACTACTCCACCCAAAATGAGGACAGCTGAAGTTTAAGTAATTGCTTTAATGGAGATTAGTAGCAAATGCCAAAAAGAAATGAGTAGTATATTTTTAGAGACATTAACCTGTCAGAGATTACCTAGTAGAAACATATATTTTGGCTTTGATGGCACAGCCATCCCTTTGAGACCTTCAACAATTCACATTGATTTCCACTCTTCCTGATAAATATGTGTAAAACATTTGTAGAGCACACCTTGAGATCATGTTAAAACAGATAAACCAAACTATACGCTGAATCATCATATTCTCTCCTTTTAAGAATTAGTTGCCAACAGCCTTTTAGCTATAAGCTGTGTTACCCTAACTTTTCACATTGAAAGTCATCTAGAGGTTAACTTTTCATATGATTTATTCTTCGGCAGAGCTGTTTAGTTACAGAAGAGTAACAGGCATTTAAAAACACACACACACATATCCTTTAATCGGAATTAATATGGCTGGTTAACAAAGTATCCAAAATACAATAGCTTAAAACAACTCTTCAAAAATGCAGCATTTACACTAAATCAAGATTGAGATAATTCACTGTTAGCAAACCAGCCTTTAAAAAAAGCACTAAGTGAAATATTCAAGCTGAAAGGAAAAGACAACAGACAGTAACCTGAATCCATATGAAGAAATAAAGATTCTAAATTAACAGCCTAACTTTTACCTGAAGAACTAAAGAAAGAAGAGTAAACCAAACATAAAGTAAGGAGAGAGAAAGTAAAGATTTGAAAGGAAAACAGAAAAATAGAAAAATCGATGAAACCAAAAGTTGGTTGTTTAAAAAAAATCAATAAAATTGACAAATATTTTGGTAGACTGATAATTAAAAAAAGAGATGATCTAAATTGATAAAATCAAGCATAAAAGAATGGACATCACTACTGATATAACAGAAATTAAAATTCTTACAAGAGAATAATATGAAGAACTTTATGTTAACAAATTGGACAACATAGATAAAATGAAAAAAAATTCCTAAAAACTACAAATTTCCCTGACCAACTGAAGAATAAATAGAAAATCTGAATAAAACAATAAAACCTAAAGTAATTAAGTTAGTAATTAAAAATTTTCCCACAAAGTAAACTCTGATGGCCCTGGTGGCTTCATGGATGCATTCATTCAAACATTTAAGAAAGAAATGCTAATCCTTCATAAACTCCCCGAGAAAGCAGAAATGGAGGGAATACTTCCCAACTCATTCTATGAGTCCAGTATTTAATACCAAAGCCAATTACAGCACAAAGAAAGGAAATGTTTGACAAAATTCAAAATGCATTCAACATAAATTAATATTCCATTATTATAAAAACTCAGAAAACTAGAGGTAGAGGAAAACTCTGCAACATGATAAAGGGCATTCATGAAAAACCTACAGTTAACATCACACTTCATAGTAAAAAAAGAAAAATGAATGCGTTCTCACTAAAATTGGGAAAAAATGCAAGGATAATGACTTCTACTGAACACTATACTGAAAGTTCAACACATGTAATAAGGCAACAGAAATAAAAGTCATCAAAACTGTAAAGAAAGACATAAAATTGTCTTTGTATGCAAAATGATCCTCTAGGTTTAAAAAACTCTGAGAAATGCACAAAAACACTTCTAGAAGTAACAAACAAGTTCAGCAAGTTAGACAGAGACAAGATCTATATACCAATGTCAACAAGTATTTAAATACTATCAATGAATAATCCAAAAATAAGACTAAGAAATAAATCCATTCCTAATGGCATCAAAAAATAAAATACTTCAGAATAATTTTTTTTTTTAAGTAAGACATATACTGAAAACTACAAATCACTGCAGGGAGAAATTAAAGAACATCTTAAAAAACAGAGACAGACCATTCATGGAGAGAAAAACTCAATATTGTTAACATGGCATTTCTTCCCAAATTGGTCTAAGATTCAACACAATCCCTTATTAAAGTCTCTTTAGGGGCTTTGAGCTTGTCATTGGTTTGAGCTTGTCATTGCTTTTCTGTTTGTTTGTTTGTTAGGTTGGTTGGTTGATTTTTGCAGAAATTGATAAATTTTTTGCAGATTCTAAAATTTGTATGGAAATGCAGACAAGAAATAAGATATTGGCTTAGGTATAGAACTATAGATAAATGGAACATAATTCAAAGTCTAGAAATAAATCTTTAAATTTATAGTTAATTTGTGACAGTAGAGCCAAAGAAACTCAATGGGGAAAAGATAGTCTTTTTAACAAATGATGCTGAGAAAATTGGGTATTCACATGCAAAAATATGAATTTATAACTTTACTTCAAATTAACTAAAAATGGACCATAGACCTACATGTAAGTACTAAAACTATAAGACTTTTTGAAGAACACATAGGTATAAATATTCAAATCTTAGGTGAGGGCAAGAATTCTTAGATATGACACCAAAACCATGACCGATAAGTGAAAAAACGGCTAGTAGGTACATGAAAAGATGTTCCATATCATCATTTATAAGGAAAAAGAAAATTAAAACCAAAATGACATACTGTTTCACATGCACTATAATGGCTATAATAAAAATGATATACAATAGCAAGTGTTAGTGAGGATATAGAGACACAGGAATTCTCATACATTGCAAGCAGGAGTGTAAAATGGTGCAGCCACTTTTATTAAACAGGTTGACAGTTTCATAAAATTGTTAAACATAAATTTACCAAATGACCCAGCAATTCAACTCTTAGGAATTTACCCAAGAGAAATGAAAACATGTCCACACAAGGACATGTATTTAAATGTTCATACTATTATTATTCTTTATAGCCCCAAATTGGGAACTATTCACAGGTCCACTGACTAAAGAATAAATGAGCAAAACGTGCATTCATACAATTAAGTACTGTTTGGCTATAAAAAGGAATTAAGTACTGATGCATGCTACAATATAGAGGAATCTCAAAAACATTATGCTAAATGAGTCATATGCAAAAGACAACATATGATTCCATTTATATGAAAAATCCCAAAGAGGCCTATCTATGGAGTCCAAAAGTAGACTGGACGTTACCTGGGTTTGTGGGTGAGAATAGGGATTTTGTACATGGTCAAGAAAAATCTTTTGGGGGTAGTCGAAATGTTCTAACATAGGATTGTGGTAATGGTTGCACAACTCTTTAAATTTACTAAAAATCACTGAATTGTACACTTAAAATACTAAACTTTATACTATGTATATTATACCTCAATAAAATACTTTTAAAAAATCCTTTAAATAATTTTATTACAGTAAGTTAAATACAGTTTAAGTACTAAAAATAAAGAAAGAATGATACTATATTGTGTCCACTGAGAAGTTACACTAAGAGAAAATGTTACGGAAAACACGGAACTTCTGTGAGATATACGACTTACTTTAATTGTCTGCAGTATAGAAATTACTTTGAAACATCCTCCAGGAAAGCTATTTGACTAATTATAATGCTGTTATTAAAATGGAAAACCACTTTTCTCTATTTATTAGAAGAAAAATTGTTTCATCACATTTTGTTTAAAATAAGCTTTTCCAAATATTTAAATCTATTGTGTGGCTTTGACATTATTTCCCTTGGGTCTTTAATTCCTTCTGAGTGTTTAACTGCTAATATAATAACTTTAAATATAGGGTGATACTTTATATAGAAGATAATTAAAGTATATAAACTGTGAAGTAAGTTTCACATGGTCAGAATTACCATAAGCACTATATGTCTTTTATATTATGTAAATTTGAGTTTACAAAACACCCTTAATGTTTCACTTATTTAGTCAACAATATACATATACATATTTTCATCCCTTACTATGCATCAGGCAAAATTGTAGTAGGGTCTGCAAAACATTAGGAATAAAGTAAAGAAAAAATTCATGAATCTGTGCAGCTTATATCCTAGTAGGGGATAGTTATTCCATGTTCCTTTCGAACATTTCCAGTTAGAATTTTTGTTTTGTTTAAAATGGCTTATTACTGAAATGCCAGTTTTTTTTGCAATATTATTTTGATCTGAAGCCAACCGTAAAATAGGGTCAAAAGATATGTTCCAGTATATTCAGATTTATTTTCAGAAATCAATATAAATCAATCAGATATTTTCTACATTAAGATACATCAGAATAATGAGTAAACATGTTATAGGTATATAATTTTAATAGTGCTAACCACAGAAATCTGACATGATAAATTAGAAAAAGAGTAAAATAAAAGCAATACATTTGTGTAGGAAAAGTTCTTGCTATATAGTATTGCTGACATGTATTTGAAATATAAAAATAAGTTCGTACCTATGTAACATCACCAAAACATGCAAATATTTTAAAGGAGGAAAGCTTTTTAAATGTATTGATTGTCTATTTAAGGAAGTACTTTGTGGCACATTTATGTAATAATTTTTAATACTTGCTAAACTTAATTTTACAGATTTTACTTAATCTTAACGCATGGAAAGTGTTTCTATGCTCATCATTTTCCGTTACGATGTGTCTGAAATAATTATTGAAAATAATAAACTATGCTAAGTATAATTAAACTACCTAGATAAGTTTGATTCATTGATCCTCTTAATTGATTTTGATAGTTTCTCAAAACTTACTGGATATTTGGAAGGGTAATAATACCCTTAGACAAGAGATGTTGGACATTTAGTTTGTGTTACATATTCTACATTAGGTCTCCTAAATAGGTTATCTAACACATCTTCACAAAACCCTATGAAGAAGATATTCTTTAATATCTATATTGTAAAGATGTAAAGAAAAACTGGGGCTTGGAGAGACTGAGAAAGGTGGCCTGGGCCAAATATCTAGGAAGAGTAGACTTAGAATTAAAAACAGCCTTGCATCTAGAGTTCTCTAAATCTAGAGTCCTACATCTCTATTTATATTTACCATTATTAAAATCCATTAAAAATTGTCACAGAATAATAACTTCAGGCAAGGTTACTCTGAGAATCTGAAAAATAAGACTAAGTAAGACCACTTCATAATTATTTGTCTAAGAATTCTTTTAAGAACAGACAAAAACAAAATCACTGTGGCACCCACAAAATGCCGAACTTCCCCCTCTACCAGCTCATACAAGTGCATACTACTTCTTTACCAACTATAGGTTTAGCCTCACTGTAGTCAGTTCTCCTTATGGATAAGATTATTGAGATGACCAACCATAGAAGTGTCCCCTGTTTTCCGAAAATGTCCGTTTAGAACAAACCCCCCTGCTTCCTAGGTCCTTCCCCAAATCACCAAACCAATTCTCAAGGCCTATAATAGGTCCTAATACCCTCTGAGACACCTCATAGTTCTCCCAGGGTGTGGGTCCTCCCTTGCTGTAATGAGTAGTAAACCCAACTGTTCAACTGCACATATGTTCCTAGTGGTCATTTGACTGGTAGGTACTAGAAATGAATTGGATTTGGGGGTGTGTTGATTATCATGAACTACAGTGGATTCAAGTAGGAAATATTAAAGAGATTAATTTTTGTTACTTTAAGTCAAATTACACTTGCTTTCTTTTTTGACTTTATCATATAAATTCGTTATGAAGGGCAAATCATCTTTATTCCCTGCTAATTAGGAACAAAAACTGTTTGCTCAATTTTGATGTTAGATGTTATTTTCAGAGCTTAAAGTTTAAGTACCAAGGTTGTATGTTCAGGGCTTTCAAAGTGATCAGTTGTAACCGTATAAATATTTTACTGGTTAATTTATAATGACACAAATATATCTTTGAAAAATAGCTTAAAAGGAATCTTTGCTAGGTTGATTCTAGTTTCCACACTTTCATCTTGAACTTTATTGTATTGACTATATTTTCAAATAATTGCCTATGGTATGTCTATATTTGGCCTATAATGAAAAGTTATTGTGTGGATCAAATTGGATAGTATTTGAAAATTAACCTTGGATAGATCTTGGCACAATAGGTATGCAATACATCATCTTCCTTTCTTCCCCACCTCTTTCAGTTAAAGTAATTGATGACATTCCTTTTGGCTAGACTGTAGTTTCAGAGTAGCAATTAGACAAAAACCATCATTTCCGGTAAAAAATAAACCAAATGAAGCATTCTAAAGATAACTTACCCTCTGATTTAAGTTGTATAAATTATTTTATATGTTTAACCATGATTGATTAAAACACGTGCAGGATCCAGCATTACAAAAAGCCCATATATTCCAGAAATCCAGAAATGTCCTTGACTTCCATTTTCCTACATCTCCACCATGTTTATAGTAACACTGAACCTTGTCATAACTTCCTCCATAACTTTATACCAACTACCACTCTCTTTTGGAGATTTAATTATCTCTTGGACATTAAATCCAAAAAAAAAAATCTATGATGCAGCCCCTCCTTAAGATTTCCAAACATTTTACCCCATGACATTTTCAAAGTCTACCATGCACTCAATTTAGATTCCATAATCCATAATTATAACTACCTCTTTGTCTCTACCTTCAATTCTCTTACACTTCTGTTCCCTTCATACACCTGACCAGCAAAAACCTTACCTGCTCTACTCTCTTCATACTTCTTTGTAACCCCAAATCAAATAAGCATGGCTTTGAGGGAGATTGGGATTGACATATACACACTACTATACATAAAATAGGTAACTAATAAGAACCTACTGCATAGCACAGGGAACTCTACTCAGTACTCTGTAATGGCCTATATGGGAAAAGAATCTAAAAAAGAGTGGATATATGTATAACTGATTCACTTTGCTGTACACCTGAAACTAACACAACATTGTAAATCAACTATACTCCAATAAAAAATTTAAATAAATTAAAAAAAAACATGGCTTTGAAAAAAACACAGACCATGCTGATTAGTCTCACTTTTAAGTTCACAATCATAAACCTCAAGTGAGTCCTCAATATTTCATGGTAATCGAAGCACATTTCCTTAGTCCACTGGTCATCCTTCCTTCTAAGACATTCAGTTCTGACTTTCTTCTTTCTTCAAACTTCTAAATATTTGCTTCCTCATTTTTCCCCTTGGCTGATAACCTTTCTTATTATTTCAGTGAGAAAATAAAACCAATCAAAATACATTCACGTTTCCCCATGATCAACTCTCCCATCTCTTTTGCAACTTTCTATATCTCCCTTTAATTCTTTTACAGTGGATAAACTCCCATTCTTTTATCTGAGATAATTCCCTCAACTTGAGTGCTGGATCCCAACCCCAATGGTAGTGAACATATTCTTGCCTAGATTATTCTCACAGAGAAGGCTTCACAACTCTTTCTAGATGGGCAATTTGGGGAAATGAAAAAGAGATCCAGAGAGTTTGTTATTGCTATAGCTCTTTAGAGAAAGAATAATAAACCTTGATTTTTTAAGGTCAAGTCTTTAGAAATAAAAAGACATGGAGAGATTGTAAGATTAATGTTAATTCAACATTTCTGGTTGAATATGGGGGTTCCAGAAAAATGACAGTGACCCATTTCCCTATCAGATGATTTTTGTGGGAGCAATAAACGAAGGGTGATGAGTGGGTTATCAGGTCCTAAGTAAGAAGCAGCTCCACTAGGCTTCTTGTGGCTGAAAAAAGTGAAAGAAAGCAGATGAAGTTATCTGTATACCACAGGGGTGTAAAGAATTTAATGACAAAAGAAAAAAAAAGCTACCAACTGTGCAGAAATCTGATAACTGTAACCAGGGACACCCTGGTGGAAAGTTTTATGCAGCATATGTCAAAGATAAAGTGAAAACAGGGGAAATTCAGTAGATGTCAATAAAGAAGATTATGGATATTTGAGAAGCAAATGGAATCAGAACCAGATAGGACTAGTTATAGCTCAGTAAAAGCCAGCCAGGATCACTGATGATGACCAGAAACAAGACATCATCTAGTGATGCAATAACCCTAAGGAGGCCCCCATATCATGGATGATATGCAAATCATGGAAGGTTGGGGGAAACCCTGACCTGATGGAGCTCACACTTATTTTATGACATGATGTTTTCAAATATTAATCTTTGTGTCTTTATTTCCCCTGTCCCATTATGTGTGATCTTTCTCCTAGACAGCCAAAAGAATTTTTTGATGAGACTTTACACTGCATAACTTTAAAAGTTGAAATTTGTTTTCTGTTGTTGCTGTTGTTTGTTTTTCAGAATATTTTTGATAATTATGAAGCTACAGTGATCATCAATTAATGTTGCATTATATGGAATTGGAAAGAGCATAGAGGAAGAAACAGACTTTATCACTTGTCTCTCTACTCTTGAGAAATCTACAAAAGGGTTTCCCAGGTCAGAACAAAGGCAGTGAAACAGGAATGAGAGTGAGCTTGGAGGACATGAGTGTACCTGCTCTCTCTAGGAGAGAAAGATCGAATGGAGTCTGCATCAGGATGTTGCACTGTAGGTGACTTGTGTTTGGTCACCTTGTGGAAACACAGCAAACTCGTGAAAATAAACCAGTGTTTTTAGCATTCTCCATCATTGAAAGGGTGCTACAGTTCATCATGCTGGAGGAACCCTGTTAATTATTTATCTGATTTCTGAAGAGTGTGGTCTTCCTTTGCCAGCAGTATGCATGTGGCCCTTCCTTGCTGTTTTGGTTACACATCTCCACTTTTTAACAGACAGTCATTAAGTACCACAGGAATAAAGGAGACATCCTTGACTTTGAGGCTGAGAGAGGTAATCATCACAATGAAGAGAAAATTCAAGCACTGCTATTTGGGTGGGACTTGAGAAAGTATTACATCTAAAATGACTAAAAATGTTGAAATTGATGAAGACTGTGTTTTCTATCATTAGGTGGAAAGGGATACTCAAAATAGAGACTACATTAAGTTCTACAAGATAAATACATAGACATACAAAGACAAGTACACATCCTAGTTTTGAGGTCTGTCAATATTAGGCTTGCTACATTTCCATCTGGTAGATTTACTGTATTTTTTCTTATTTATCCTCCATATTACATTGTAATCCTCTGGAAGGTAGAGACCATGTGTTACTAGCTTTTCTAGCCCAAGAAATGAATATAGTACTTGGAATACAATAACTGCTCAATAAATGGCTTTGAATGGAAAAAAATACAAAGATGTGTGGATAAAAATAATTCATAACTGTTAACCACCTCCCTGTAATAAGAGGAATGGAATAGTGTAGAGGTCTATTTCTCAATTTGCATTGTACATCCAGATAGTCTGAAATAATTCTTGCTTTAAAATAAGTTGTACCTCTGAATAAATGAAATTACATCACAGTGAACTCTGTTAGCTGAAAGAGTTAGTGTTCCACTAAGGTATTCATTTTTTTTTCTCTCCATAGCATATTCTCCATTATCTTTAGTAAATAAAATCTATTATAGAATGTGTGGCAATTAAAGTGCAGATGTGTTTCTCATCAACAGTTTTGAGAAGATCTCTACTTTCAGGCTTTACAAATTCTTAAGCATACATACTAATAATCATTTCAGTCAATACGAGGGAAAAGGAGGAGAAGCAATGGTCCCATATAGAGTACCTATGTTTAGAGCACATATCGTTCCATATAATACAACTCATCTGGGAAAACTGGAATAACTGACATTTAATTTAAATCCTTATAAATTCTACGCCATATTTAAGAATACTATGAACAACTTTTCATTTTATAGAGCATTAAATTAAATTTTAGTGGTAAGAGAGAAACATTATTGCTCTTTCTAATGTGTAGTCTTAAAAGAATCATCTTTAAAACCTATTATTGATTATACAAATGCTCCTCAGAAACACTAACTTCATTATTTAATGAACCCATTCATTCATTAAACACATATTTTCTAAATTGCAGTGTGTGGCCAGCTATGTTTTAAAACGGGTTTGGATACAGCGGAGTATAGATAAGCCCCTGTTCTCAACCAGGGACCAGGCAGAGCTGTGGAGAAGAGGTGCAGAAAGGTATTAAACATGTAGAAAAATGACTAAGAGAACTTCAGAAGTCATGTTCAATAAAGACGATGAAAAGGCGTGATCACAGAGTGGTTAGAGGAACATATTTGAGGATGTAAACTGATGCCTGAAAGATCTAAAAGAACCAGGAAGTGCCTTCAGCACTGTTTTTGCCACCTGCATGGAAACTTCATAAGCCTGAGTAGTGCCCAGGAGAAAAAAATTTTAGTATGAAAAAGAGCTCAAAGTCATTCAAAAGAATCTTCATCGGGTAGAGTTGATAATTGTGCAGTAGTTAGTTATTCCACAAGACTGGAAAAATAAATTAGACCGGGGAGATTTAACAGAGCCAATTAAGATATTAGTGGACCTGGTAAGCAGCTATGCAATATAACATACCTTTTACCACTTCTCCCTAAAAGCTGAGAGTAAGCAATAATAGAAAAGAATATTCAAAGCAGTTAAATAGCCTAAGGCAGGCTCTATTTAGGTGTGAAAGAGAATGCAAAATATTTATCAACTGGCCACATTATTCTCCCAACCTCTTACATTGTTAAGGTATTTTATTTGTTGTTGGTCCTTCACTATTCTTAATTAGAAAATGTTTTCTCAAATATTAGTGTTACGGAACCTCTCTCAGCCTTCTATAGTGATGTATGATTTCACTAGTCATTCATTCCTTTCTTTTCTTAATGATTTATTATCGCCATTCAAAAATATGTATTCAGTGGTAAGCCTTTACAACTAGTTAAATACAAACATTTTCCTATACAATTTATGCTTATGTCTACATTATTAAAAATAAGTGACACCAATATCTTAGTGGAAGTTACCAGATATAGTATATACTCAGGGAAATTCATAAATCGCACAGGATTAACACAAGCAAAATTATTTTGAAAAATCAAATTAAGAAGGACAGTCTCCATAAATTTTAACTTTGATCTTGAAATCAGCAAAATACTGCATCCCCTATATAGTTTCCACTGAATGACCCCCTATGATCATTAAGCTGTGGCTTAAGTTCTCACAACCCTATTTTCTCCCAGATAGTGTCTGTCAAGTTACACATGGCAGTACAGAAAGCTATGAGAACCTTGAATACAGTCCAAATAACATATCAGAGTTTGGCTTTGGCATGTTCTTTGTCCCTTTTCAATCCTCATCCCCAGTCCCTCATCCAGTAATGAATAAGATGCTGCCCAGCCAGAACTACTGCAGGGGATTATAGCAACAACTATTTTTCCAGGCATTACAGTGCCTGTAAAACTTTAATGAACTCATGAAACTTTTATTGCTTTCTCTCCTTTTTGACTAGTGTGGGATACAACCACTACCACAGTTTTTTTAAATTTAAAGATGTAAAAAAAAGGCAAAACAAAGAAATTTTCATGAAGACAAATCATCTCACAGTTCTTTAACTTGTGCCAGCAATCCCTGTGAATGAAGTTTGATTAAAAAAAATAGAAAACAAAAATCTGTAAGAAAAATAGTTTGCATAGCATCATATGTATTGTCAGCCCTTCAGTAATAAGAAACATTGATTTTACTCATTCTCTTCATCACATGTTTTAAGAAATAAGAAAAGGGATTTTTAATGATTTTTTAGGATTGTTTTTTGGAATCTCCATTACAAATGATTTGTACTAAAAAATAAACAGACCATGCTGTTCAGAACTTTAAATTCAACACTCAGTCCATTTCTTCTCTTTTAAATCTCAAGAATCTATTGCCTATTCTTTTGAAGAGCAAGTTTCAATCCACTCCCTCGTATTTTTCTCTACTAAGCCAATATTCCATTTTTAACCTAAAAATTTTTATATAGTTCTCTTTAATTCAACACATTCTTTCTTAATTTCCTTATATATTAGTTCATAATCACTTTTTTACTTGTATGTTTAGGTAAACTCATCCCTTAACCCAGAAAAAAAAGTTTTATCCAAAATAAATCTATTCAATACTGGAGAAGGTACTTTTATTGTTCCTAGTCCTAGAGTTTAAAAGGTGATCACATCTATCTGGTAGCTGTCGAAATATTTTCTGTTTAACTTCTGGCTATGCTTCCCTTTAGAGTCTAATCAGCATATCATGTTTGGAAAAAGGGCAAATTCTCAGCACAAACATAAAACTTTTTCATGAAAGCCTTTAGGTTCCACAAAGGGTGAACACAGTTCATCACAGCCTAATTCTCTATTTTGTTAATAAATGTAGGAAAGGTATCACTATAAGAGAAATACTAAGTAAGATATGATTCTAATATGATGCTGGGGATGAGTTAAAGTGACAGGGCACCAATTACTGCCTTTAATAGAACATTAAAACCTGGACACCCTAAACACCATTTTATCAGGGCACAGGCAGCAAATCCATCAAGTGTTCTTAAACCTGCAACATCCTAAAATGTAGTTACAATAATAGTGATTTTACACTCTACCAGTCTCTTTGCATTTATGATCACAGGAATACCTTTGATATTCCTAAAGTACATCATGCTAAAATGAGATTTCCACACTGAAAAAGTAAAACAAACCACCAGAGAGAAAAAGAGAAAGAAAAGTTATTGAGAACTTTAGCAATTATATTTTAATTAGTCTACTTGGAGTCCCAGTTTGGAGACTAAACAAATCCTACTATGTAAACATACATATTTACTCTTCATGCTGCTGTTAAAGATTGCTTTAACATTTTAATGTTTATAAATACAGTGGTGAATAAGAGAAATAAGCCTACCTACTGCCTTCTGACAATTTGTATTTGTAATCCATTGTATCAATAGATATTAACTGCAGGACCACAAAACCCTGAAAAACCCAATATTATGTTTATGTGCAACAGTAATCACAATATTTGCTTCTTTCATGGGTTTTAATATTGCAGGCCCGAATATTCTTAAAAACTTCACTGTGCCTCATAAACCACGAAAAGTGAGCCATAGTTGAAAATTTATTGGAAAATTTAAATTAATTATTAATATGTTGTTACAGTGACTCAAGCACAAATGGCACTATGTTTCCTACTCTTAATTATTCCAACACCTGAAATATTCATTTTTAGGAAAATATAAGTACTAATATAGTAGCATAACTAGAAAAATTTGATATTAAAGCTTATGTTTACATTGGAGTTACTTTGGCTTTTGAGAGGAACTAATTGTGAAAAATTGCAAGGACAAGGTTAATTTCTGGGATCCTTTGATTAATGTCACAATTCTGTAGCTAAAAACTAGGGCATAAAAATATGTAAAGGATTTACTTTTCATTTCCCAGAGTGTCACTGTTTCTGAAATCAGCTGTGGCATATGTCAAATAATTTTAATAGTGAGGAAAAAGAACTTTGATTCTCAACATCTTTTCTTTAAAATAATAGTAGTGGGAAATATGACCATATTTACATATTTCTAAATAATCCCCAGTTTTTATTACTTACTTGTCCTGATTCTACCAGTTCTCTTTGGCTTCCTTATCCTTCTTTTTTAAGCCTCACCACGATCATCATTTTTCTTTCTGACCAGGGATGTTCATTTGTGATGGTTTCTGGGCTATCAGATTTGTCATGTACAGCTGCAAACACAGCTGGAGGAGCACTCACAGCTAACATATACTAACATTAACAGCAAGAAGAAGATTTTACATGGTATTTCCTCTAGGTGTATCATCCCACAAAATGCCTTCAGTCATAAACTGAATACACTTTATATTTTCTCCAAAAGATTGCTGAAACTATGTTTTTTATTGCATGATCTAACAATACTCAAGTTTCTAGTACTTTAGCAATATTATAATAACAGCATAAATGAACATTCAGAGTTTTTGAAGAAGGAGGAGAAAAAAAACTATTAGAGATCAAATCATGTCCACATAGATAAAGTTACATTGAGAAAGTGTCTGGTATAAGATTTGGCTATTGAAAATATGGTGTTAGTTGTCCCTTCATGTAGAGAAATAATAGTATTAAACTCAGTTCATGAGACAAATGTAAATTAATTAGAATTTTCCATCAGGTATGTTCAAAGCCAATGAATAATTATATTAAATAAGCTGGCCTTGGCCTCAAACTACAAAAGTGTCATTAAGGGTCCAATAATGTTGAGACAAATTATGTCAGTTCACTACAATTTTTTTATACCTAGGACTTTTTATGCTTGCTACAGTGATAACATCCGTCTTTGTTAAAGAACTTCTGAATAAAAAAAAAATTTATTCAAAGTTTCTAAGCTTTTAAATATTAAATTTCACAAAATTATATGATCTAATAAGCCAGCAATTTTTGCAGTATCTCCCAATAGTAAAACTCCACAGTAGTACATTAACACATAGCAATTTTTTGCTGTATAAACAAACATATTCTACATAGAAATACATTTTGTTTTTCCAAGTATGTACTTTGTATGCTTCCTCATTTACCTTGTTATTTGTTTAGTCTTTTTTACTTAACACTTTAAAATGCGTTAGCACAGATAAATTGCACAGTTAGAAAAGGAGGAAATTTGGGAAAACATACGTAATGACAGAAATCCCAGCCCTAAAGAACAAGATAGAAACTCCCAACAGGAACATTTAGAAACAAAGAAGAGCAAAGCAGTCAACGTGGCTCAGGAGAAAGGAGACGCCCTGAGAGCTCCTAGGACAGGGTGCAAGCTCATCACCGCCCCGAGCTAGGTGATTCGCGCTCTGCACCCGTGCCCTTCGCTCCCTGCTTTCCTCTGCTCAGTGGCTTCTTCTATTTACGGATGGTTTCCTTCTGCTCTATAATTTTTATTTGCATGTGGCTTCGACTTGTTTTGGTGCCAACTCTGTTAGTCTCACGCTCACCGTTATCTGATGACTTTGACGACTTCCTCTGAGTCATTTTGCTCAAAATCTCCAGAGAGAACATTTGATTAGCCTAGCCCATGGATTAGTTTACTTTGAGACAAGAATTCATTACAGGTCTAAGCAGCTGAAGCCAGGGAGGTGAGGTTAAATGGTGCATTCCTCTCTGACTAGGCCCACCCCTTTAGACGAGACGGGGGACTGGGAATCTTTTTTATAAAAGAGGCACAGGCTAAGTGAATACCCCACAGTGTACTTTCTACAACGGAAAAATACCAATTACAATATTTACAATTCATAACAAACTGCTGAAGATGATTATTATCACAAAAAAAAAGCAAAAATTAATGAAAGTTGAGGGTAGAATTTCTACCATATAAGGAGGATAGCAGTTTTACTTGAAATATAATATAAATCCAGGTTACCACTGAGTGGCTTGAAAAATGTGCTTCTAATGGAAGGTCACTGGAAGTTATCATATTTTCTATCTATGTATAAACTGATCCATCAACCAAAAACTTTCCAATTATATACGAAATATGCATACATATATATTTATATGCATACATGCTTATATAAAAAATAATGTTCCATATGTATTTTTTATGTATTTGTATGTGTGTTTGTGTCCAAATGAAATTATCTACATATGGAATATTAGAGTTATTGATTCCCCTAGAGATGCCCTCTGTACTCTCATATATACCTCACTGAGAGAAGAATCAATAATAGAGAAAACATATCTCAGTGGCCTCAAGGCAATGGATAAGAGAGCAGATGGGAGGATTTCCACAACCATAGTACCCTAGTGGTTCCCAAACATCCTCTAAAGGTTTCACAGATGTGGGCTTTTATGATTTCCTATCTCTAGATCCACACATTTATGTGACACACAGTATTAAGTATACAGTCAGTTCTGTATTCTATGAAATATATATATGCAGAAAAGCTTTTATTATCTTTATATTATCCCATGACCAAAACTCCTATTGTTTGATTTTTTAAAATATATTTTTCTAAGTGTATAGCGTATCAGGTTATAAATCTTATGTTTCTGAAAAGGAGAAATTTTTTTTGAGATGGGGAATCTAAAACATACAGAGTAATGCTTTAGTGACATAACTGTTAAGAGAGAAGTGATTGGCCTTTTGTAAATTACACAGTTGACGATTCTCTAATGATGATTTAAAAAAACAGAATACTCAATTTCTCACAAACTTCTACAGAGGCTGAACTACATAATATATAAATTTAAAAATAGATTAAGCATATTTCTCTGCTTCATGTATTTTGACTTATTCTGTGTATACTTCTAAATGTTTGTACCATAAGCATGCATTAATTGCTTTAAAAATCAGTAAATATTTTATATAAACTGATAAGTAAAACATATCCAAGAGTGGAAGGTGAAAGACAGTGGAAACTATACCTTGGATATGAGGACACCATCAGGGAGAAATGTACTATGGGAATATTTAATCTAGGGATAATTTGTGTTCCTCATATCAGAAATACTAGATAGCATGATCTGGAGGAAATCCTTCTGCAAGCTTTCAAAATTACCCACAAATACTGCATAATATCAGAATCTTGAGTTGAAAATATTCACATCAACCTTCCCCTATCTGAATTCTGAGAAAACCATTACCACCTAATCAACAGTAGCGTGACTGAAAGGTAATGGAACACCCTGCCCTTAGCCAACACCAGGCCTAAATATGAGTGTAAAGTAATACTAGCATAGGGCTATAAAGCTAATCCTTAAATATGAGGAGAAAATAGTACTTCATATATACTGAAGAAATGCATTTAACTGCAAGACATTTAGTGAACAAAAGAGAAAAATGTGTTAATATACAACTGCTATGTAGTTGCAAAATAAAAACATGGACCCTTCAAGAAACAGGACTTCCCAGCATTTTTGCCTTCTCCCTAACAATAAACCAAAACACAGAAAACTAATTTATGTTTCTCACACAGAGTTAGCAAAAGATACAAGAAAAAAATAAACCAAACAAAAACCAAACAAACCCAAAAACTAAAAGTAAAAATCAAAACAAAATACAGGAAAATAGATGAGGAAAAGGTAATTCTGAGAATATAAGAGGACATCACAAAACTTGAAATGCTATCCTGAGAATAAGATCAAATAGATACTTCATTCATACAATGAGAACAGAATGGTACAATATAAGAATAATCAGAAAATAAAAAATAAGCTGTTAGGATTACCCAAATAAAAATTCAATGGAAGAATTGGAAGGTAAAGTCCAGGAATTATGTCAGAAATTAGAAGAAAAAGACATAAGTGGAAAATATTTTAAAAATAATTCCAATCTTGAGTTGAAAGAGATTCCGGCAGGAGAAAGGCATTTCTGAATCATCTGCCTATGGGTGGTAATTGGCCATGGCCATGGATGAGACTGACTAGAGAAAATTATTTGAGAAGAGGGTTCAAAACTAAACCCTCTATAACTAAAAAGTAAGTGGCCTAGTAGATGATGAACCTACAAAGTAGACAGAAAAGGAGCAGCTGGAAAGGTCAGGGGGAAATTGGGAGACTGAGAAACCTCCCAAACAAAGAAAAAAAATGGTCAACAGTAGAAAATATTGAAGAGAGGTCAAGTAAGATGAGAACTGAACACAAATAATGTGGGTAGAGGTAATGCTGAATTTCGCAAAAGCTATTTTGGTAATGTGTTGAGTTTAGAAGCTAGATTTTAGGGGGCAGGGAATGAGTAAACAGAAAGAGTAAGAAGAGACAGCACCAGGAGGAGGAGAGAGGCAGAACACATCTTTAACAGAGTAAAAAAAAATGTACGTTATTCCTCAAACCCACAGCCTAGGTTATGCTTAAAGTGAAACACTTAGAAAGTATGCTCACTCTAGGGACTTCCCCAGCGGTCTAGTGGTTAAGACTCCACACTTCCACTGCAGGGGGCATGGGTTTGATCCCTGGTAGGAGAGGTAGGATCCCGCATGCCGCTCAACACAGCCAAAAAAAAAAGTATGCTTACTCTAATGAAGAACCCATATAACATATATAACTGATTCCTTGTGTATAAAAATGAAACTTTTTATTCCCATAAATACTCTGTCTTACAAAGCACTTTACTTGTTGTCAGATTTCATAATTATACAGGTGGTATGGGTTCTTTAAGCCTTAGTCCTATTCATTTTAAAATTGCAAACTCATTTAATTAAAAATTCTTCTTTCCTCTTCCCACCCACTCAAAATATGGAATGTGTCTTTTGTTTTGCGTGTATGTGTTTGGGGGAGAGGAGTACTTTCTAGCATTTATGACTCACTCCAGTATTCAGATGGGGAAGAGGAATAATGGGTAAGGATGGGTCTCTTTGGGATCACCATTGAAGAGGGAGGGAACTCTCTCTGGTAGTCGCCATTGCTGTGCTGCTAACATTGTCCAGTTCTTTTATTTGCCATATTTGTTATTTTAGAGGATGTTATGAGGATCTAGCTCTTGACATGGCATATCTAGTCTGAGAGTCACCATTTCATCTCTCTCTTTCTGCACCACAATTGCTATGTGATCAGCAGGGTGCCTCAAGCTCCAGCAACCTTTCGTGGTTTCCACTGAATACATAGTGAGAATGCAGGTTGCCCAAGAGCAAGTCTTCTCTCAGATCTGCCTTCTCTCTCTTCTACTCCTTTCTCTACATTTGTGTAACGCTGTACACTTAACCAGTTTAATGGCAGAGCAACATTCAAATGAGATAATCACTGTCCTCCAACGAAGAGGAAGAGTGAAAAGTTCAGATACCCGAAGTCTTTCCTTTTTTTTTTTTTTTTTGCTCAACCCCAAGGCAAGCTGAAGGGAGAAAAATAGCATCTCTTCATGGCCACTACATGTCTAAAACGTAACTACTCCCTTAGTCATGCTTTTATTGACTAGGGAGTCAGGATTGTGTGGGGTGGGTAATTCTGACTTTGCTGGCTCACACATCTCAACAAGCTCTAAGAGAAGGAGACTGACCTCACCAAATGGCAGTTCTCTGAACCAGGGTACATTCTGTTCTAAGCTGCAGGCATTAGCTGCCAGTGTATCACTTGGCATCAAAATCCATCCTGTCATACTTGTATTCTCCATAATCATTGAACACTGTTGCTTGAATTCTCTCCAACTGAATAAGACAAAAAAGGAGGAAATTAGCATATGTGTATTTAAGGAAAAAGGTTGATCATTTTTTAGATGATAGTATTTTCAGTTTAGAAAATACATGCAACAATAAAAATGTAAAAGTACCAAAATTCATAATAGAGTTTAGTAAATTGGTTATACAATGAACATGGAGAAATAACATCCACTGTTTATCAGGGATAGTGATTTGAGTATCATCAAAATTAGCTGATGAAAATGTAAATTAATTTTAATAATTCTGAAAACTTTAAAGAGTATATCAAGTCTTAAAATCATATCCCTTGATCCAATGATTCTATTTCAAATAATCCATTCTAATTTTTTTTAAATAGGTGCGAATTTACATTCTAAAATGATTATTAAATGATTATGATTATGATTATTTATGATTATGATTATTATATTATTATGATTATGATGGTTATATATTTAACTTTGATAAAAATGAAAATAACAATATGGGAATAGTTTCAAAATGTGGTATTTTCTTATAATGCTTTATTACACAGTCATCAGATATTATGTTTATACTAGCCTCTCACAATATAGAAGAATACTCCTAATGTGGTATTAAATGAAAAAAGCTAGAACTTATTTGTATGTATTCCAGACCACATGTAACATTTAAAATAAGGTCCTTTCTGTCTCAAGATCAGCAGAGGCCAAACTACATGCATGTCAAATACCCAGCACATCCTAAATTTCTGTCCCTAATATTGTACAGGGCATGACTACAGATCATAAAACTGTTCCACATTAGTCCAATACCTACCTGGAGGGTAAAAAAGAATTAATATATTTGGTGAGACTTGTCAGTGTTCGTTGCATCCTACTTCTCTGAGGGTCGGATGTGCTTCTCCTTACCCAAGTCAAATGACATGGACTTGGATAAAACTCCTCAGAGATTGGCATGAATCCCTGTGATGTGTTGGCTTAGTTAACAAAGGGGAAAAAAACCCCACAGCTGCACTGGGCTGGAGCTGTCCTTTCACCAGTGGTGGAGCAGGAATCCTGCCCAAAGGGGCCATAAGAAAGAGAAGAGATCTCAGTGGAAGAGATGGAAGCTGAAGGCCCAGAGGCTGTGTGACAGGGTGATGCGTAAGCCATCGGCTGGGAGCAAGATGTTGCCAATGTCAAAGATATTGCAGGTAGGGATGGAAAGGGTGTTCCAGAGAAACTGTAACCCAAGAGGGAAAGAATCAGTAACTATACGTGTCACCCACATACAATGTCAGATTACACATGTACCAGCCAGACTAGTACTCTACCACCCCTGTGCCAATTACCCATAATCCCTTCAACGAGAGCCCCAATCTCAAAGTGACAAAAACTCTGAAGTTGGAGTTATGATGTTACATTAGAGTTAATACAATGTTACACTGTATTAATTTTGGACATACCAGAAAGAGTAGGAGAACTGCCTGAGATTTCATCTGGAGCAGAGAAATAAGTATTCAAAAGAACATATTTAGGGCTTCCCTGGTGGCGCAGTGGTTGAGAATCTGCCTGCCAATGCAGGGGACACGGGTTCGAGCCCTAGTCTGGGAAGATCCCACATGCCGCAGAGCAGCTAGGCCCGTGAGCCACAATTACTGAGCCTGCGCGTCTGGAGCCTGTGCTCCGCAACAAGAGAGGCCGCGATAGTGAGAGGCCCGCGCACTGCGATGAAGAGTGGCCCCCGCTTGCCGCAACTAGAGAAAGCCCTTGCACAGAAACGAAGACCCAACACAGCCATAAATAAATAAATAAAAATTAAAAAAAAAAAGAACATATTTAGTAGGAAGTGTTCAATATAAATTAGTTATTTTATAACTGTGCCCTACCAAATCCTAGTTATTTAATCTACCATTTACATGTATATAAAATAAAAAATGGAATGAAATATAGAAAAGTATGAATAGAGGTTTTTAGGTAATAGATTCATAGGTAATTTTTTCTTGTATATTTTATATATTGTTTTATGTGAAACAATATTAATTCTAAAATCATAAATATAGTTATTAAAAGTAAATTAAGTCAAAGAGGTAGAAAAGTAATTCCAAACCTGTAATTCCCAATCATCCTTCACCACCATGTTTGAACTAAGACTGTCTAATCAAATACTAGTCCTCGTACTTAGCTAGTAGGATATTTGTTTAGCCTCTGAATCTTTTGACAATCCAACTCTCTCATGCACGCTGTGACAATTTCATCACTTAGCTAAGGGAATACTGCAAGATTTTCTTCAAATTACTGGGATAAATTATGCAAACATGAAGTACAAGAACAGTATGATGCATACATTAGGTATTAAATAAATGCTGTCTGAAACTGGAAATTAAACTCATTATTTTTGAGGACTATTGCTTGTTCACAGTACAAAGATGAAGGAGTGCTTCAAACATGAATAAAGTAGGCTAAATAACTACCCTTCACTTAATTAGAGCTAGATGAATGATGTATGCTGAATATTCATTCCACAAACTCAGAAACCTGTGACAGCCCCACAATTCTTCAGAATGACCGCTAGAAAAAGGCCCATTTGATTGAAATTCTTAATTGGAAGACGGGAAGGAGTCCTGTTTTATTGTTTATTCTTGTCTACACTTACTCCTTCTTCAAACTGAATGCATCAATTACATTCTCATATTATTCACTATATACAGACTATGTGCCCTCAATTGCTGTAAACATTATCTTTGGATTTTCTTATTGCGCTATAAATTTGGCAGGATATCTAATGGGAAAGGTGCAGTCATTTTCCATTTCAATTCAGTTTTCATGCACGAGGCTTTTTTGCCCCCAACTCTAAATGTGCTCTGCTTGTCAGCAGTGTAAGTAATTAAAAGGTTCAGTGGTTAAATATTCCTACAAGTAGTTCAAAAATAAATTGTCATTTTTAAAATACAGACGGAGAGACAAACACAGATGGATAATAAATCCATGATCCATGGACTGATGTGGAACTAGAAAAAGAAATGCTGACACCATTCTTCACTAAAATAAGGCAAGCAGCTAAATTTAAGGGTAGCAGAAGTCCATAAAGGAATAACTTGCAATGGTGAGGCACATTATGGTATTCAGTGGCAGGTACTTTATGGGAGAAAAAAAAAATCAATATAAGCATTACGTTTGCAAACTTAAGTCAGGGTTATTGTTTCATTTGTCAGAGTTTTAGACCACAGAGTAAAAATATTTAAATGAGCAATTTTAAGTCAAGCTAATCTTTTTGAGATTGTCCATTTATTCAAAACATAACTGGTGCTTCAAGACAGGTTACTTTTTCCTTTCCATCCTGGTTGTCTTAACTCTCACCACTGCCTTCCTGCTGATTTCTTTTATTAGACTCCTTAAGTCCCATAATTGAAGTTAATGTGTATTTCCGCTATCATCACTAGGCTTATTAATATGGAACAGCTTTTAACATTCCCAAAATCCCAAAAGAGGAAAAGGAAAATACATGATAAAAATATATTCTTATTTATTTTAAAGATAAATTGATAGCAAATATTCATTTTTCTCCTTAGAACACTAATTCCAGGAATTTGTTATAATTCCATTCCAAACATTATTGTACTGTTACAGACTTTTGTTTTTTAATTATTATCAGTAAAACATCAAGTAAAAAGAAAACAGTCATTTTTGGTGATGGCTGTTTGATTTCATCCCTTCTTGGTTTTCCACCAGTAATGTACAGAATAGAGGTCTAGGTTGAGGTCTTCATCCAGCAGAAAGGAAAATAACTGCACTACAGTTTGCCTTGACTGTTCCTGGGTATTTGAAGTTCCCTGGAGAAATGTGAGTTTGTTATTTCAGTTATTTTTCGCGTGTGAAACTCACTCTACTCCAGGTGCTTTCTCATTAATCCTCCCAGTGGTTCTGTGTTGCTCCTATTTTTCAGATGAGAACACTGATTTAGGGAGCTTGGAATTATTTTTTCCTCAAAGATCCACAGAGAGTAAATGACAGAATTGAATTTGTCTCAGTGCCCCATTGGTAAGGCGATGATAACAGACTGTGAGGGGTAAAGGACTTAATACTTGCAGAGCACTTAGAACGATGTCTGGCACAGACTTGGCCCTCAGTAAATGATTATCGTAACTCCTGGGTGGTTCTGCTAAGTTCTAAGAGACAGAAATGTTAACGATATTTTGGAATATCCTAAAACAATATTTCTCAGAGCACTGGTAATGGACCACCCACATTAAAATCACCTGGGTGCTTATTAAAAGGAAAAATTCCTGGACCCCATCCTAGATCTCCTAATTGGCAGCTTTGTAAATGGAGCCTAGAAATCTCAATTTTCAACAAACTTCCCTTCTGAAATTTTAAGCACACTAAAATTTGAGAAGTGTCCTGTAATCTGGCCAGGTTTATTTCCATAGTTTATAATGTGATTTTCCAGGATGAGGTGTAAACATTTAAAAATATTAATGATAATAGAAATGGTGGGAAAATGCAAATTTACATTTGGTTAGGGTATGTTACTTGAATTTTTTAGAACACCCAGGGAATTCAAAATATGACCAAGATTCTTACCCCATATTTTGTTATTCTTATTCCTTAATTATTTAAATATATTTTATAATAGTGGAGCATGGAGGTATCATCACTGTAGTCTCGGCTTTCCTACATTCACAGGTCAACAAGAATTTCCAGGTTCTTGATAATTACTTCTCCTAACTTATTATTGAGGATGCCACAGGTCTGAGTCAGGAACACTGCCTATATTGTTCTTATATCCATTTAAATCTAGTCACAATGCAGCATTCTCAATTATCCAAGGTCAAAGGGAACTGGAGAAACCTGATCACTGAAAACTTGGCTAATAGGAAATGGTGAGTATATTGTGGCGCAACAGGCTCATTAGAAGTAATAAGAATGCAAGCAGTGAGCTAGAACTAAGGGGAACCTTCAAATGTCAGTCAAGCACACCTTTTAGCAGCCATCAATGTCTTAGCAAATCTTAGGTGCAAAGGTGGACATGCAGTACATCACACATCTCCTCTCGTTCATCTACACTTGTTTCCCTTTTCTCCACTGTTTCATGTCTGTTTTTTTACTTCACATGCATCATAACTAATCTGACATAATTTAATTTAAAAAGACTGTGTATTGCCAAAATGCTTAATTGCTTTATTTAAATTAGTAAACCCATTAGAGAGTTTTGTACCTGTTATTCTGTTATTTTATAAACCTATAGTCAGTCCCCTCTAATCAAGTTTAAATATGTCAAATGCACAGGCCGCTCTTCAGAAATAATGCAAGGCACATTATTAAGTGTGGGTTCAGGGTGCTAGATTATTTGCCACATAATTAGATCCTGCAAAATCTTCTAAAGATATTCAAACTGAAGCTAGGTTTCTGGTGTAAATGCAAAAATGTCAAAGATACAGCCAACAAAAACACCGATTTTCAATGTGGCCTTGTGCTTTAGGTTATATTTATTTTTGAAATAATGGCTCCTGCTTCATGTCCATAAAGTTCCATGAAAGAAAACCAATGATGTAATACTCATATTCAATCATATCAACATCCAAAAGACATTCAGTTTTCATAAAAACTCGTTTTAGATGTTTGAAAATCACGATGTCGGAGTATTCCATGCTTTGCCTCAAAGATATTCCTGGCATATTTCACAATGGAGTGTATTTATTATTACCATCAACTGGGGCTGTCTCTACAAACCGGCTTGGAGTTTGCAATCATGAAAAAAACCAACCAACTTTCATCTACTGGACAAAACCCAGAAACTCAAAGTGTTACTACTTTATTTAGCAGCCCAACCTCAGGAAGTCTTCGAGTTCCACGGATTTTTGAAAACACATATCTAAGTATTTAGATGCTCTGAAATGCAACAGGAAAATACAGTTGTTACTATTTTGAACATGAGAATACTAAGTCACGAATTCTGTGATGCTTTCTTGAGGGAGAAAGAGAAACACACCCTATATCCCAGATCTGTCAATACAACACACATTTCTTTGTTGGAATGAAAGCAATAAAAATCTATCACACAGAACTTCTTTCTGTGGTTTGGGAGGGAGGCTGAAAATGTCATTAGCTATTATTAGGGCACAATAAATGGGTGGCAGTTACAAAGGGGAGCCAGTGGCATTTCTCATCCTGAGTGTGGCCCAGTGCTATTATTAAGCGGATTCCTCTGAATTGCACAGGGTGCTCGTGATCTCACTCATGGCCACTCCCTGGTGTAATCACAGGAGGCACATGCGGGAGCACTGGTCACCCTGAGGACCCTAGACTGTCTTCCCATACATTACATCACATCTCAGTCATAGAGGAAGACAGCAGACAACTGATAATTGATATTCGACACACCTTAGAGAAAAAAATTTATTAACTAAAAGAATTACTCTAATTAACAGTAGAGATTTCCATGTACTTTAGTTTTGGAAATGAGTCTCAAAGTAGTCACCCATACCAAATGCCTCAACATCAATGTCAGGGTGAATAGTTTCTACATTTATATTTACATTGATGTATAATTTTTAAGATGTATAAACCTCCAAAATGCAAATAAGATGCATAACAACTATGGCAATAGTAATAACATGAGCTAACATGTGAGTACTTACTATGTTTTAAACACTTTATCTGTAAAAATAAATTTACAATTAATTTTTAAATTAATTGTATTTATGAATTAATCCTACCAATAGTCTTATGAGGGAGTTGCTATGTTATTCCTATTTTACAGATGAGAAAGAGAGCACAGAAAGATTAAATAACAGAAAATTATCTCTTTATTCTCCACATTTTTCATTTTATTGATAAATTAGTTGCCTCCTGTATTCATGTAGAGCGTCTCACCTCATCTATTTGCAGGGCTGATATTCAAGTTCCCAGACTATGGTCACGTCTGGAATTCATGCATGCATCTTGTAAAGTATTTTTAACATGAACTATATGCTTGAGTATATCAGGGTTTAGTCCCCTATATTCCTAAGACATTTGGAATTTACCTCTATTATTGTAGAAATCACTATCAAATACATGAATTTCATGTCCACCTCCCTGCTATAGACTGAATGTATGTTCCTTCAAAAATCACATGTTGAAACCTAATCCCATTGTGATGATATTTGGAGGTGGGGCCTTTGGGAGCTGATTAAGTCATGAGGATGGAGTCCTCATAAATGGGATTCGTGTCCTTAAAAAAGAGACCCCAGAGAAATCCCTCACCCCTTCCACCATGTGAGCACACAGAGAGAAGATGGTCGTCTTATGACCAGGAAGCATGCCCTCACAGGACAATTAATCTGCCAGCACCTTAATCTTGGATTTTCCAGCCCCCAGAAGTGTGAGAAATCAACTATATTGTAAGATATCTAGTCTATGGCATTTTTGTTATAGCATCCCAAGCCAATTAAGCCAATTCCTAACTAGATTGTGATTTTCAAAAGGCAAGGATTAATTTGTTCATCATTTTATTCCCAATATATGGCAAGGTACTTTGCATACAGTGGTGTGCAGTAAGTATAACTGAGCGAATGCAAGAAGTTGATGACACTGATTCTATTTTCTCATCTAGAAACAGGGAAAAAAGAATAACACAGTATCACTAAATAGTTGTGACGATAAAATAGACTAGAAAATATAAAATATGCTTAGGAAATTTTATATATAATAAATATAAAATATATATGAATATATATATGAATCAATTCATATTGATATATATGAACATATATATATATATGAATCTATATATATATATGAATCAATTCACCCTACACATTGGACTTACAGCAACTAAATTTTGAGGATTTCATTTATCTTGAAACTGAATAAGATCACCACATTTGGCCTTTTCCAACAGTTAAATCCATTTATTGAAGGCTGTGCCACATCTATCCCACCACTGTCATTTGAATGACTATACAAAATACATATATGCAGTCATTCTCCTTAACTATGTGAAGCCAGTTCTTAAAAAAAAGGGGGCTCCAACCTAAACAGATTAAGTTTATTTCAAATGGATACAACTCAAGTATGTCAAACCATTTATGAGTCAATGCTCTGCTTCTCATATGTTCCACTCACTTTAAATAATCAGAAGTGATTGTTTGTCTCCTCTATTTCCCAAGGATAAGTACTGATGTGGCTCTTCCTCATCATTAATAACCCTTGGTAATCCATTTTTACAGTAATGGGTTACTTGGCTCTTTGTCTCTGGACTCATATAAATCACCTGTATTGTCTGCTTCATTCCAAACTGTGAGACACATTTTGGCTCAGATTATAACATCTACAACAGCTTAAGGATCAATTCTGTTTTATACCAATACACATTCTTCTCTGCATTGGGTACTTCAGCTTCCCATTTACTAGAATCCCTGATGTTCATTTTATGGTCCCAGATTTCCTATCCACAGCACTATTTGCTTCAAAGCAAAACATGCTGATATCAAAGACCTATATAGTCTTAAAAAATCTTTATACTGATTTCTTGCAACTGGAATCTTGATGATTTTATCCAGTTGCTTCTGTTTAACAGATTCTGGAAATTAACCTCAATTTGAGCATTGATTAAACATCCCCCAATTTGCCTGTCCTTCTACAGAAAGATTACTCTGTTTCAACTGTACCTGATAGTACATGTTAAGATGTTGCCAACACCAGACCATTTGTTGCTTGGCTTGATCTTTACAGTCAAATGTTCAAGGTTCATGCAAAAATTAAATGAGATAATCTGTAAATTAATGCAGGCTTGGGAGATAGCTGGTACTCAGAATCCATGTACCAAAAAAACAAAGAATGGGAACCAAATGTCTTTAGAAAAAAGAAAGAATCTGTGTAAAAAGATCTATTACATAGAAGCTTCCTTCTTTCCTTCTAATTTTTCTGTATTTTAGGTGTATGCATGGAATACTGATTCTCAAAGTTCCCCAAGCCCCTATCGTTAGACTTCAAGCAAACATATATTAAATACCAACTTTTTTTCCTGGAACTGTGGGGATATAAACATGTTATGACATGTTCTTTCTCCTTGAGTGATGAGGGTCATTAAGGCATGAACAGAACCACAATACAAAGTCACACATGCTCGGTGCTCTATGGGCTCCTCTGAGCAACTCCAGCATGGTAGTCATACCTTCACCTGCTGCCTATGAAGCTTTTCTCCCAGAGAGTCACATGGATCATTTTGTCACCTCCTTCATATCCTTGCTCCACTGTCACATTTTCAGTGAGACCTTTTGTGACCAAGTCCTGGCAGCCCACTCCCTAGTCTCTTACCCCAGCACTCCTTTCTGCTGTATTTTTCTCCATCCTACTTATCATCTTCCAGTAAATTGTACACCTGTATTTTACTAATTTATTTGTTTGTTTTATGTCTCCCCCTCCTAGAATGGAAGAACCTTTTTGTTATTTTTATTTTTCACTATATCTCTGAGGCCTAGAACAGGCCTGCCACTTAGAGGTACTTGTTGAATAAATGAATGAATGAACAAATGAATGAATGAAGTGCCAGAAACTAGGAACCATATGAAACCATGAAGGAGAAATAATTTCCTGTTGCGGAGATTAGGAAATCCTTGGAAAGAGATTGCATTTGAGTAGATTACTTTTAAACATACATAGTTATGATAAGAAGAGAAATGCTCTCAGGAAGTCTGAGATTCATATTAAAATGCAGGTGACATTATCACAAGTTCATGTTCTTGCTAACATAACAGACTCTCTCCTTGTGCAGGTCTAGAGAATGGTGAGTAAACACCATAGGGAGAAACTCATCAAAACCCCCAAGTTCTTGTGGAAGACCTCAGAGAGGGAAATAGAACTGAGTCTAAAGGCTATGAGGAGTCACCAAGGGTGTTAAGGAGAAACGTTATGTTAGAATTTAGATTCTGTAAAAAACAACAAAGCACACCCTAAGGAAATGAAAGAAGAGTCACTGAAAATCTAGAGGTCAGGTAGAGGCCCAATCATAGATGTGAATGAAGAATGATAAAAGAAACAAAACAAGTTTAAAAGAAGTAACATTCTTAAGGTGAGAAAAAAGTCTCAATGCCTATAAAACAAATATTTTATAGTCAAATCTGATATATCAATATATGTATACTGATTACTACTTCTCTTCTGTCTTGCCCAATAGAATTTTCCCCAGAAAGAGTGTCAGCTATAGACTGGTGCAATGATTTCCCCAAAGTATTTCTTCATGAACAAATGTAAAACCATATTCAACTTTTTGCTTCTAAACCACAATAAGCATTGATGCTGTTTCTATTCCAACTCTTTCCCCTATTGGTGGTGGAGGGGAAATGCATTAGCTACAAAATTTGGCTAATAATGAACAGGACATTTTCAGAAGAAATCAGTATATTTTAGTTCTAATGAAAAGGATACATAAGTACATTCAATGGTAATAAAATACCATCTAATAAATCAAAAGCAGTGTCTGTGAAAAGAAAAGGCTCCTGGAAAGTATCAAATCTTCAGTCTCTCAGAAACACTCATGAATGGATGGTATTGTGAAAGTGTTGGTTATCAATATTCCCATATGATACTTTTTTCTCAGTTAGATCCGCTCAATTCTCCAGATATTCCTGGAAGCACAATACAAGATACTAAATAATGATGAGTGATAAAACTCTGGCCCTTGGGCCACTAGATAATTAATGCCCTTTTTTTTTTTCTTGTCTGCAAAGTAGCATACCACCCACACATGTCCTCCCCATTATTTAATAAAAATGCAAATTCTTCATCCAATGTGCACATACACCTCTACTAAGGCTGTGGAACCACTGCTAGACGGTAAAACATGTCAAACTACCAAATTTGGATCCAAATTCGTTAGAGAAGAGGGATAAGATTGAGAGAACAGAGATGGAGTACATGCTGAAAATCACAGAAAATGTTACTGTACTCAAAAGCAAAGAGATATTTGAAGTCCCTACCGACTAGCAAAACTCGAACATCCAACCTCACTGTTAATCTGAGCCAGATACTTCACAGACCACTTGATAACCAATATACAACACGCATCTCAAATTAAAAAGTCACAAGGCTGCAATGTAAATGTGTGATTTTAGGAGTTATTATCTTTCATCACACTCCCAGATAAAAGGAAGGGCTACTGAAGGTAGAATTCAGCTTAAATCCCAAACTACATTGTCTGTATGATGGGCCAACGATTAAAAGCACATGATTATGTCAATTTTCTTTTAAAAATCATAGGATTTTGTACTATTGAAAAATTGCATCCTTACATGATAAACTTGCTTTGTGTCTTTGATGAATAGGGTAGGACTTTTTTAGGAGGGAAGAGTATCAAGTTTTCCTTACATGCCATTTCAATTAAACTATAAAATTTCTATAATATTAAAGAAAGACAAAGTTGTACAGAAAGCAATTGAGGAACCTGTTTTCCTCCCATAAATAGCAACACTGATCAACTAACTCTCCACTTTAATTTTCATCAAATGTTCCTATCTTCATGTCCCTTTAAGAAAGGCCTTGACTTTACTGTTCACAAAATATTAATAATAATAATAATAAGTCACTTTATTTAATGCTTTGTAGATTTCATCAAATGTATAGATTGCCTCATAGAAGTTTTCCATTTACTTACCCATTCAGTTTTTTCTTTTTCTATAGTAGTATTTCCATAGTAATATTCTGTGTTTAATATAAATTTTATAAACGTATGTTAAATGATCTCTGAGAATAAAACAAAATAAAAGACTGCACTGGCATTATTTTCTCCTGAAATTTAGTTTTTAAATAATGAAAGAAAAATATAATGAATTATGAATATGCCATTAATAAATGGAATTTAATAAATGGCAGATACTGAATTCATAGTAAGAAACAACTATTTTTCTCCATTAATAAATTGTGAGCCATGCCTGAGAATAATGGAAAATCATGTGAAAGGACACTTGCTATAAAACCACAGGGCTGTCAGCCACGAATACAAGGGCCCCATTTGCCAACTTTCAGTTGCAATTGATGTAAGTCATCAATTTGAGTTTCCATGTATATGTACTCTTTCCTTTAATTTCAACATATAACTGTGATAATATTGTTTATTGCATACTAAATATTTCTACCAAACGTGTTGCCTCATAGCTCTAGGGCTAAAATAAAGGTTGGTTTTGTGTGTGTGTGTGTGTGTGTGAGTATGTTTTAATGAAAAGCAGAATATCATGGTTCCCAACTCGTTTGTGAAAGATGAAAGAGAAAGGTGATACTCAAAAGTAATGATCACTGATTATAAGATTCTGTTTTTAAAATTTTGGAGTAAAGCTATCCTGGAAAAAAAAATGGTTGGATTTTGATTAACGTGATGCAATATATTTGATAGCTTCTATACTTCCTTTTTCAGGCCATATACCTGGGTGAGATCAAATCTTCATATTACATTGAAATGAAAAATACTGTAGAGAGAAAAACTTGGTTTTATGTCTGGCTTTGAAGATCACAAAAAGTGAATTGATTTCTAATATTTCACATACACATGATATAAAGGTCCCAAGGAATAATTTTCATTTTAACCTGTTTTCTGTAAGTCATATTTCATAAGAATAATATAAAATGAAAGATGTTTTACTTTCTCTTTATACAGTTTTTTAATGACTATAGAATGAAATATCTTTGTTTTTCTGACATAGTTTTAGAAAGGCAAATATGTTGGGAGATCGGAAGTAATTAATCCTTCAGCCACATTCCCCTGTAGATTTCCAACGGATTAGAAATAGATACAGGAGCAGAACCAATTAAGAATAGACACAACCTGTGCAACCATAGGTGGAGTTTCTGCACAGGAGCCAGAGGGGAGTTAAAATACAGTGCCTGCCTTAGTAATACAGTTTCTTGGTCTGTCAGCAAAAATGGGCTCCCTCCAGTTTCTGTCCTGAGTTGGATTCTCTGACTAAACTTGCTTCAGTGAACTTGAAAAGGAAGGAACCACAGAGGTGTAGAGAAAAGGATGAAAACTTATTTTTTAGCTTCTCTTTAGAGGGACAGAAGTGCCTAGTAACATGGTCTGAGACAGGAACTCAGAAAAGGGAAGAACAGAATTTTGAAAATGTCTTTTAACAACTTCACTAAAATGCTTTAATAAAATATGTTATAATTTTTCTGTAACCACTTCACCAGAAACAGTATGGTATAAAGGTATCATATGCAGAAACAGGCTTAATCTAAATTCTAGTTCTGTCACTTACTGTGTCACAATTTCCTCATCTATATAAAAGAGATAATAATACTGTTGATATCAAATCTAAAAAGCTCCCAGTAGTTAGACAAAATTTTAAACACCACTGGGAAGGAAAACCAGAGCCAATTAAAATATGAGACAAAGCTCTTAATGCTATGAATTTTATTTTGCATGCTTATTGAAAACACTCTTTTAGAATTAATTATGCATTTTAAATTATATACCAGTCTCATGCATATATAAAGAGGAAAATATAAGCATCATAAATTGGAATTAGAAATTGCTAAGACTTCTTCATATTCAGATTCAAACTTTTCCAAACCAGTTCTTGCATCAGATTTGTCAATGCCTGAGTTTTTCCTTATAGCATTGCCCATTGTGCTATCAGAAGTGTTAATGGTACAGCACTTCTTCACATAAACCCAGCTAAACACCACTGGTGCTGGGCTCCTCATCCGGCTTTACAGTTACAGAACCAGCCTACACTGGCTCTGGCTTTAGGAATGCTGCTCAACCTGTGTGGCTCACCCTTCCCCCGCTACCCACCAACAACCATGTGGCTCTTAGGAGTTAAATAGTGCTTTATTTACTGTCCCTGGGATTTCCTTCCTAGCTCCTGACATCTCTTCTGCATGTTTTAAGACTGGTGATTTTGATGTTTTCACATGTGCAGGTAATAACAAATACCATCTTAACTGCTGTCCCATGGATACCAATTGTAAGAAATCATCAATCTTAAGACATATCCGGACTTTAAAACTGTACAAAAGTTTTAAAGTATGCAGCATAGAATCGGTGGAAAATAGCAGAGTTGTTATATGGATTTAAATGAACCAAATAATCTGAAGACCTTAGAAGACTGGCTGATACTTTGTAAGAATGCACCAAACGTGGTCAGTTACTACTACTCCTAGCTAATCCAACACATAGTCATGAGCTCCAGTTGGTTAATTAAAGAAAATGCTACTCCACAAGTCCTGTATATTTTTGGCTCCGTAACAACAAGGAAAGTTCTTTAGAAAATTAAATGTTAAACAAATCTCTCTAATCAATGGCTTCTATTACACTGAAGATTAAACTAGGGTTTCCTTGAAAACAGAAATATATGGAACGTCAACACCAGTGTTGTCGGAATTCCCTGGTGGTCCAGTGGTTAGGACTCCGCGCTTTCACTGCAGGGGGTGCAGGTTCCATCCCACATGCTGCATGGCACAGCCAAAAGAAAAAAAAACAAACAAACCCCAAAACACCAGTGTTGTAACGAGTCCTACTTGAAGTATCTGTAGAATCATGGCACTCATGAAACTTCAAATTTTATAAAAGACAAATATCATGTTTTCTCCTAGTATATTCTACATATCAACAATAACAAAAAAGTTTTTACTCTACACTAATGCTTAGCCATCTATGACCTCCTGGAGCAGGGGTATGGGAAACATGTTGCACAATGGGTAGTTATTTTGCTTTTGGTACTAAGAAAGCTGATGATCCCCCATCTCACATCCCCCTTCAGAAGGCTACCACGGCTCCAGATCAGAAAGAAGGGCAGACTTACATTACACTGAAAGCTGGCAACTGAAGTTTACCCTTATTCATAACAACATTTTGATCAGCATAAGCTCATACTTTCATAAAACTAGATGAATCTACTTGAAAATGGACTCCTGAGATTTGCCTGCATCTCATAAATTTGCCTTCCATCTACAGTTCAGTACATTTAAATCCACATCACTGCAACAATGAAGGATCACTGCCACCTATAGACACAGAATGGACTAGAGAAACATTTCAATACTTAAGAAAAAAGAGAGTGTTCAGAATTTAAATTAGAAATATTTTGTTAAAACAGTACCTTAGCAAAGAGAAATAGCAGCTTAGAACAATCTTTCAAAAGCAAATATTTTGTCTATTGCTTTACTGCCTGATCCAATCATTTACCCAAAGAGACATCAGCATTACCTGTGAGATGAATGAGGTATGTTTATTTATATGTAATATCCTGAAGTTTCAAAATACTAGTTTTCCACACAGTTGGAAACATGTAGAAATAATGTATGTGGCTTCCTAGTTCGTTTTCTAGCTTGTTGAAATGTAAAAGCAAGTGTGATTGTATAAAACTTGAGTCTTTTCTCCCCTAACATAAGCAAAGAAAAAGCGTAACATTGTTATTGCTGAAAGAAAACAGCATAGACAAACAAATAACAATGCAATACTAAATCTCCACTGAAGTATTTCCTTACTTACCAAAATGAAATGTTCCCATATATTTCCCACAAATGCATGTTTCCAGCAAATCAGCCAGATGTCCAAACAATGAAATACCATCTTGTAAAAAAGCCTGTGCTTACGTTATTTCTGACATACCCAAGCTAAAATGTGGCTCTGGCCAGATTCCTCTTTCTTATGCTCTCAAGTCATATTTCTAGAGTGATCCAGTTACATTTAAGATTGAGCATAAATGCCAGGAATTTATCCACGCCAATTCACACTTTGTTAATGCCAACATTCTTTGGTCTTAACCTGGGTGTTTAATACCACTTTCCTGCTCTAAGACCTTTTTGATATGGGAAGAAGTCTGGCCTAGAAGCAAAGAACAATTTTGGTAAAAACTGAATGGGTGAAACTGCTGAGGCATTCATTACCTCTCAAACAACAGAAACTATTTCTCCAAGAATTGTTTTGATAACAGGGTGATGTGTCCTTGCATTCATCTCCATGAAGCTTTCCATGACTGTCTATTTTACACTGATCAGAATTCGTCTTCATGATACATACCTGCCCATGATACACACCATGTCCTTTCCTTTCTCAGCATCACTCAACAGAACTAAAAGATGTTCATGTCTCAGAGTTAAATAGAGTGAACTCAGAACTCCCAAATTATAAGCTATGCATCAGTGCAGTAAGCACAAAAGTAGTTTCAATAAATAGTTTGAATGAATTAAATTTCAACCAAAACATTTTACTTATGAGCATGCTTATACAAAGGTAATCAGTGGCTCTGTAAACGTGTGGTAAAAATATGGATTACCAATTATATTTTTAAAAGACAGAATCAAGGTTGTATGATCAAGGCCAGTAGTGGCATCCGACTCCACGTAGGCACTGAGGAGCTCACGGATGTTGTTCACCTTCAATGAGCCCCTGGAAGGAGAGAAGATCTGGGGTTGGGGGACAACCAAGAGCTTACACGCAGAGCCATAAGTTCCTTCACTTCTTTAAGGCACTCATGTCTTCAATCCATATTTTATCCTGGAATCCCCAGATTCTGAAGTATTCTACCACATTATTTCAAAATGTTGGTCTTAGGCCTCTCTTTTCTGCCTACATTAGGACACAAGAAATAGGAACTTCTTGACACAAATGGGAAAAGAATTATCCTTTACTCCCTATTCTAAATGTCCTTCTTGAGTCAAAATTTGATTCCAAGTTACACAAGTTTACTCAAAACAGACAGAGAAAATTTGTGCCGATCTATAGATAGGGTATGGCATAGAGACACTGTCAGAATAGAGAAATTTTTAGTCACTTATGTGCAGAGATTTTATAGGAACTATCAATCCCATTTAATGAATTAGGAAACAGATGATCATGCAGACTCAGTAACTTGATCAAAGTCAGACAACTGATATGTGAAAAGCAGGGATTTGAACCCAGGTTTGGCTATGCTCATTTATTATATTTTACTCACAAGTAGAGGACAGAGTTGGACTACACCTATAAACCTACAAAATTCACTGGTTTTATCAATTGCTAGCCATGTTATGCTTCTTTGGACTATCTATAATCAGACTTGCACTCAGATACAGAAAATTAATAAGAGGACATTTTATCTATTCTTAGGGAGAATAAGCAGGGTAAACCTGTTGCCTAAAATTATAGAAAGAAATCTTCAAGACTTGAAAAATAAGTCAAAGCATCACAGATAAGAACTATGTTTTGTACCTTGATAGTTCAAATCAGTATGCAGTCTACAATATGCAAATTTAAAATACAGACGGTAAACTTGCATTCTAAAATATTTTAAATCAAATATTAGTACCTATTCCTCTCACATAGTTAAACAAGTTTACAAGTTGCCTTATATTTAATAAGCGAACCAAAATGATCTGAAATAGCAATATCATCAAGCTTTGCTGAACAAATCCCTTTTTTTCTAGAGTAATGAAGCATACCCCACATTCTGGTTTTTATTAATATGTAACAAAAAATCAAATTTGAGCATCATGCCCAGACCGTGTGTGAGTGACCTCAAACTATACTTGAATAGAATGCCAGATTTAGAAGAACTAGTGTAGATAAAGCAGATTTCAGAATGCAAGACTGTATAAAAGGGAAATAGAATCCCCACTTATGAGCAATCTAGACTCAACATTGGCTACACACTTGTAGGTGGGAGTGAGAAAGTGACTTTAGTAAGACTTTTTTTCTATATCAAAGCATTTTTATAGATTTTTGAAAGAGTAGTATATTTAAATTCATTTTCCCATATTAGAAAAGGAAAAGAAAGCCCCCAAATTTAGAAATTATATAATTAATTATCAAATATATAATTTCATAATAATACAAATGTGATGATACTGGACAAGTTATTAAATATTTACATGCACAACTCATGGATAATTACATTTCAGATCATCTGGCAACCAAACTACCTTGAGCATAAATTACGGTACAGAAATGAAGCAACTGCCATTTTTAGAAATGAAAATACGTCCGTGGCAACCCAAATATCTGCCCTGAACTGTAAACTGTAATGAGAACATCAAACTTCCAGAGTAACTGCAGCATATGCGACGCTTTTGTCATCGGCATAAAGCCAGATCCATAGGAGGAAGTTAATACACATTTGTTGAATTAATAAATATGTAGCAATATATAGATAGGAAAATAGATGCTGTAGCTTTCAAGAGCAGGGTTGAAAATTCCAAAGAAGAAACATTGTTCATAAAATATCAAAATGAAAGCTACGAAGGAGCCATTGATGTTTAAATCCTATCTTCCTATCAGCTTGATCAACCATATTTCTAAGCAACATGTAATATAAGTCCTGTCACGTTTCAGAATTAATAGCCTAGAGTTTTTAATTCTTACTGAGGTTGACAAATTATTGTTCCTTATGGCACCAGTCACACTTGATCATAAGTAGCATCTCTACACGTAACTTTCCTTCCATCAAATTGAGCCTAAGTTTATTTGTCTAACACAAAATGCCAAAAGGTCTATGATGTGCAATGAATCAAATGTTTTCCATTAACGAGCAAAATGTTTCATATGCGGAAAATGATTCTCCAGCTTCCAAATGGTTTCATACAAATACAAAGCCATTGCTGCAAAGTTATTATTTTATTTCCATGGTAAATGATTGCTGTCTAATATTTTTGTAAGTAGCACTAAGTTGTTTTCAAGTCATTGAGCTCAGAGGCACTAAAATGCCACAGATTTATATATATATATATATATATATCTCTTTCCTGGCATCACCACCCACTTGTTTTTCTTAGCTTTCTTAACTTGAGGATTTATCAAGAAAATAATGTCATACCACCACTGAATTAATAAACATTCTTTGAGGGAACAAGGTCTCTTAATATGCTATGCTTTTTGGTTCTGCTAAGTATTCTAAGTATAAATTATAGTCTCTATTCTATTATTTAGAATGCACTATTAAGAGGGAAATGGAAATCTCAAAGGGCCTAGCATTCAGAACACAAAGGACAGGGTTTAAATCTCAAGTTCACCAAAAATTGATGATATAATCTCAAATTGGTTACCTCACCTTTTGTATTATCAGTTTGATTATCTACAAAATGGGCATAATTGAATCCAATTTCATTGTAAGATTAAATAAAATTGTTTATGTAAAATATAAAGCTGAGTGCCCAGCACAATAGATGCACAATAGACATTATTTTATTTCCTTTCTCCACTTTATACATCTGCATTCCAATATAAATTGATAAGGCAAGAAGGAGACGTTCTCAAAACTCTTGCTCTGTTTGAGTGCACAGGGAACAGCTCAAAACCAAAGAATGACTGATTAGTTTACAAGCCTAAAAGAAACAATCAGTGGTGAATTTCACATCTGATAGAATAGTAAGGGATAAATTTTGTATAAATCATTATGGTCTGCACCAGGTAAAGTTTTCAAAAGGGTGTGGCTACCCAAAGTTTTCAGCCCTAACCTTACTCTAATCCATTGCTTCTTTCATGACACAGATAGTTCGGCATAGGCAGAGGTGGGTTGAAATGTTAAATTTCACCTTCTTGACCTAAAGCCGCTATTATCTGATCATGACAGAAGACAATCTCAGTTTGATGGAGGGCCAATGGTACAGACTAAGTAGATAGGAGGAATCTGCCCACTATCCAGGACGCTGAGGGCAAATACGTTTCTATGGGGTCAGACCTCTCTGGCCCCAACAGATTAGACTTTTTATAAGAAAAAAAGACCTTTCTGGGTCCTGATCATGCCTTGGAAATTAAGATATTTCCAGGATAACTGTCTGCTATAGCCTAACCCATAGCCTATTTTAGGGTGACCACTTCTCAGTCCTTACTTCTCATGTACAGAATTAAAGCTAATTTTCTATTAACACAGTTTAACTAGAAAACATTTTGACTTTTCAGAAAATCAAGATCTCCATACCCAACTATGATAGTAATAATGTAAAAGAACTACAAATGTAAAGAAAATGAAAATATTCCTTTAAGAACAAGAAATATCATGCCAAAGAAATCATTTATTTAAATTTTGTTGATTGAGTGAACACTTAATCTTTTATAGTTATATTCCTACACTAGAATCTAGGCAAACTGTTTTTTTAAAGGGTGTTTTCAGACATTAGATCTTATCAATGAAATAAAGCGTCTCAAGGCATGATTTAAGCAAAGTCTAAAGATTTTTTTTGAAAGTAGTTAAATGTCTGAGATGTAAATCCATGTCTTATCTTCCATCATTGGAACTAACTCTTCCCCCAATACTACTTTTGGCTTTATGAGGATATAGGATTATGCTACAAGAATTTTCTTCAATGTTTGTAAAAAACTCACTTCTCTTTTGAATCTGTTGAGAGAAATAAAACCTATAATATCACAAGGTTAAAATTATATACACACACGATGCCATTTATTTCAATGGTAGATTTGGAAAAAGAAAGTTGAAAACAAGACCATTACAGGGTTGTGTACGTAACTGTGGAAATGTCTTTTAAACTCCTTATTGAATAACCACTCTTAAAATGCCAAATGTTCCACTTTGATTGAAGTGCTATAGAGGTTTATGTTAGTGGTTGAGTCTCAAACTTGAATTACTGAGCTTAGCTCACAATGGTAGAAGATAATCCTGATGCAACTCCGTGGCTGCTGACATTAGGAGGGGTGATGAAGCACTCTCAGCTCCTCCAGTCTGTCTGACACAGCACAAAGCTGGAGACCACTGTGAAAAAATGAGTCTTGCAGTATCTTCCTCCTACAGGCCTTAGCTCACTCAGGGCCTAAAATCAGATTACACTTGATGCAATTGGACAAACCCCCAACATGCACTGAACATAATTCCATTTGTTAAGGGCTTTTCTGAGACAAAAACAAGCCCAAAAAGAAAACTATTGAGATCCTTTTTAAAAAAACTGAATTTAAAGGCATTATATGGGCATCCTTAAAGAATGAAAATTGGAATGAGGACAGCTCCAGCCTTTAGGACATCGCTTGGGCCATGTTCCTGTATCAGCGTCTCAACTCTGCCTGACTGAAGCAAGGTGGATTCATTTCGATGCATGACAAACTCAGGCCGTTTCTGACAAGACCACTGATATTACAGTCATGGTTTCAACTTTGATGTTATTTATGCTTTGGATTACTAAACCCAGACAGGTAACTAAGCTGCTCATTTTATAGGCCAGTGAACATGACATAAACAGTTCTGATTTCAGGGCCCTAATGACTGGGAGAAATCTTTACTGATAACCTAGATAGGAATGACTTTAAATACTACTAGTAATCACCTCATCACCCCAGACCAATGGTGGAGTCTGAATTTTTAATGAAAGTCTCAGCTACTGCTTCTAGCTGTATGCCAAAACATTTTAAACATTTTCTAGACAGCTAACATTACAATTATGCTATATAATGAAAATATTAAATATAAAGAATATTATACTTATTTTGTTTCTATCTGCACATATGCAAACTGTGGAGCAGGAAGATCCAGCTACCAGTTCCAAGTGAGGACTGCCACTGCGTGAGTGATGGCAAAGGTCATACATAACGCTACCAATCACCAGAAGCAGGAGCCCACAGACTGGCCCACTGCATCTTCTACGGGTTTGGAGTGACCAAGGCAAACTCCACGTGCAAGGCACTGGTCAGAACAATGGTTTACTGACAGAAAGGAGAAGAGATGCAACAAGGTCAGCATCTGTATGGCCAACAGGCACATGAAAAGATGCTCAATACATCGCTAATTATTAGAGAAATACAAATCAAAACTACAATGAGGTACCACCTCACAACGGTCAGAATGGCCATCATTAAAAAGTCTACAAATAACAGATGCTGGAGAGGGTGTGGAGAAAAGGGAACCCTCCTATACTGTTGGTGGGAGTGTAAGTTGGTGCAGCCACTATGGAAAACAGTATGGAGGTTCCTCAGAAAACTAAAAACAGAAGTACCATATGATCCAGCAATCCCACTCCTGGGCATATATTCAGACAAAACTATAATTCATGCACCCATATGTTCATAGCCGCATTATGCACAATAGCCAAGACATGGAAGCAACCTAAATGTCCATCAACAGATGAATGGATAAAAAAGATGTGATACATATATACAATGGAATACCACTCAGCCATAAAAAAAGAATGAAATAATGCCATTTTGCAGGAACATGGATGCGACTAGAGATTAACATACTAAGTGAAGTAAGTCAGAAAGAGAAAGACAAATACTGTATGACGTCACTTATATGTGGAATCTAAAATATGACACAAATGAACCTATCTATGAAACAGAATCAGACTCACAGACATAGAGAACAGACTTGTGGTTGCCAAAGGGGAGAGGGTAGCGGAGGGATGGAGTGGGAGGTTGGAGTTAGCAGATGTAAGCTATTATATGTTGAATGGATAAACAACAAGGTCCTACTGTGTAGCACAGAGAACTATATTCAATATCCTATGATAAACCATAATGGAAAAGAATATTTTAAAAAAGAATGTATATATAGAGAGGACTGAATCACTTTGCCGTACAGCAGAAATTAACATTGTAAATCAACTATACTTCAATTAAAAAATAAATCAGCATATGTAGTATGTTCCCGTCTCCCATGGCCACAGTCCCTCCTGACAACCATCATGGGAGCTGTACTAAACACATCCCACTTCTGCTACAGGCCAGACCCATTCCTTTCCCAGGTATGGGCTGGAGGTTGGGAAGCAGATACACTGGTGGGCCGGCCAGGTGCCATATGAGCACACACTGAGCAATATACGAAAGTTCACTGTGTACCCAGAAGGGGAGAAAAGTTATTCCTAGTAAGGAAGAAGAATATGTGACCAAGCAGCAGCTCAGCATCCAGCTTCCATATGCGGGAATGTTCCACAGCCAGGGCACTGCATATCCGTACAATGGAATATTATTTGTCCAAGAAAAAAATGCAATACTAATTTATACTACAACATGGATGAAACTTGAGAACAATAATCTAAGTGAAAGAAGCCAGGCAAAGGCCACAAATTGTATGATTCTATTTACATTAAATGTCCAGAATAGGCAAATCCATAGAGACAGGTTAGTGTTACTAGGAATCTGGATAGGGGGAGACAATGGAAAATGACAGCTAATGCATATAGGTTTCTCTTTGGGGTGATAAAAATATTCTGGATTTAGTGGTGATGGTTGAACAACTTTGTTAAGATACAAAACCCACTAAATTGTATACTTTTAAAGGGTAAATTTTATAGTATGTGGATTATGGCTATAGAATAATGCTTACCTTTTTTAATGGTGGGGATAAAGTAATAATAGCTAAGATTTATTGAGCATATACTATGTGCCAGTCACTATGCTAATACTATACCTTTTTACATTGATTGCCTCATTTAATTTGCAAATGGCCTCATGTGATCCGTACTGTTTTCATCTCCATTTTCTTTAATCTTTTTTTTTTTTTTTTGGCCGCACCATGCAGCATGTGGTATCTCAGTTCCCCAACCAGGGATCAAACCCGTTCCCCCTGCATTGGGAGTGCAGAGTCTTAACCACTGGACCACCAGGGAAGTCCCCATCTCCATTTTATAGTTTGAGGACCTGTGTTTTAGAGAGATTAAAAACATTTCCCAAGGCCAGTCAGCTAGCAAATAGCAAAGTCAGGATTCCAGCTCTGGCAGTCTGACTCTGAATCCACGCTCTTTACACCATATGCCATTTCCAGTAGTATACCCTTGGGAAGGTCTGAAACATGGTAGCTGATTACTTCTGTATATATGTGTGTTCTAGTCATGGTAGTAAATAAGAAGAGTAAAGCTGCCAGGTGTTCAGCTTCAGCCCCTTTTCTGCTTGGCTTAAAATAACTGAATGAAGATGTTATCAGACAAGTCAACATTTTAAAGTGCTAAACTTTTCCATAAACACCTGGAGTTGGAGGTGGCAGCAGGGAAATAGGCCAGCAAGAATTATGAGAAGTTAGGCTCATTCCAAGGTAAACATACCTTAAAATATAGAGAAGTCCATATCAAAACAGGTCAGCCTGCTCACAGTAGTTTATTTTTTTTAAACTGGAATATTTTGAGAATTCTTTGCTTTGTAAATGAGTCAAAAATAAGATGGTTTATAAAAGTTTCAGAAAACTTTTCTGCCAATCATAATCATTTGTAATCCAGAAACTAAAATGGGACTAAGCATTTATTATACATGGAACATATGTAGGAATAATTAGAAATAATTATGGAAGGAAGAAAACTCTACATTAGGGACTTAGATATATTAATATAAATTTTTAAGATAAAAAATAGAATAGACAACATGTAATTGTATTTTAAACCATGTCCAAACAGTTTAATATTTTCAGCATGCATTCTTGTTGAATCTGATATGCTTAGTTTGGTCCTATACAAAAATCTCAGAATTGTGTATTTTTACAATGGTTTACAAAGATGTATTTGTAAGCACAAGTCCTCATTAAGTATCTGTCAAAAACGGAGAATGAAAAGACTACAGCTTGGGGTAAGGGCATGAATCAGCAGAGTCTTGTGCTACTAATTTGGCAACAAGCCCTGAGTTGTTATTTGGCCAGTGAGCAGTTGTGAGCCAAGCAATCAACAATTTTCTGGGCATCTATAATTCTGTCATTAAGAAAATTCCAATTACTATGCTTGGCAATCTGTTGTTTGTCTACTTCCAGCTCCTGCTACAAATATAACTTAAATTTCTAGAGTTCCCTTGGAAGATTATGAATGAGAAGTATTATTATCTTAGTCTAATGGTAGTGACAGGGTCCACTATTTCCTTCATTGACGAAATTCAGATTAATGACTTTGTAATTTTGTAACATTTCTTTAGCATGCATGTAAATATAAGTATCATGGTAACCGTACCTTGAAGTGCATTTTTAATGTGTCTACAGTGGACATTTCCAGTGTCCTTATTCCTGTCACCATGCTTAAATCTCTCTCCATCTGCTCCCAAGGGTGTTTATTCTTTCTTTCTTTCTTTCTTTAATCATTTTAAGTTGTTTCTGTACCACTTTGGCACAATCCAGGTAAACAGTATCCTATGCAGCATTTCTGTTCCTGGCAGATATCCTGGAAAGTAATATTATTTGTTCCTTTCTTCTCATCGAGCTAGTCTAACCCCAATATCCTCATTATCAGCAAGTATTTTTAAGCATATACTGTGTGCAAAAAGCTACACAGTGCTAAGTCTTGGTAGCGCTTCTGGTACTAAAATGTATGATATTTTTAGGGACACATAATAGTGTTCTCTGGCTGAATCTTTATTGGCTTAAAGGTAAGAAACCCACACCCACCTCCCAAGTCTCATCCTTCTCTGAAGAGCCCTGGGTTGTTACATGTGTTCTCTGAAGAATCATTATGGCTCTCCTCTTTGAATACATGTTGTTCTTCCTGAGATATTCCCAGGACCTAATGGGATTCCCATCCATCAAGCTAACATGGTGACTTTAGGTGATAGTTGTGATTACTGTTGTGGCTTAGTTACATTCTTTCACTTATCATCAGGATCATCTCCATTTGAAGGTGACACTATAGCTGCAAGCATTGTTCTAGCTCTTTCTACACACACACAACCTCACTCCACTGATATAAATAAATTTGTTGATACTTAACGAATATTACCAGAACAGGTGGTATATCCCGATTTATTTCCCCCTCAGAGCTTTTTCCCTCCCTGAAACATTCTCTGGAGATTAAGGGCCAACCTTTTTCCCTCAAACTTGACTAACAGTTTAATTCTAAACATTGGTTACCATCTTCAATATATCTCATCTTTGTGTCTCACATAAGGTGCATCAAAATCTCATAAAAATAGAATCTCTAATAACCTATCTTAACAGAGAATAACTTCTATTGCACCTTCTAAAATTCTCACTACATGCAAATAATTAAATATATGATCCCTTCCTTCAAAGAGTTTATAGAGATTAAGAGTACAAGGGGAGAATGGGTAATTTTTCCCAAGGGATGCTTTTTTAATAAGTCCTTTAATTCAATATTGGGCACAAAAGTATTGCACTGACTCCGTGATCAGTTTAAATATTTCTTATGTACATACTATCATTTCCAGTAATCATAATACTTTCAGGGTACAAGAGCTTCAAGTCATGTATCTTTTTTTGACAATGCATGTGTATTGAGAAGCAGGGCAAAAAGAACCTCACTTCACTGACATAAATAAACTGGTTGGTAACCAAAATTACATAAAGTTTAAGTGGACATTTGTAGGTGGATAAAGGAATAAAATATTCTGGTTTAGTCCCTTTAAAATCAGTTTTGTTAATGTTTTCCACAATGATATTTCATTTATTGACTCTTATTTTCATCATTTTATGCCCATAATACTGTCTATAAGATTTAGTTATTTTTTATATCTGACATTTACCCTTCCTAGATATGGTGAACGTAACAATCCTAGGACATGAAAACAAGAAGAGAATGAAGTGAAATATTTAAGGTGCCAAGAGAAAAAAGCAAACAAACTAACACCAACACCAATGCAGGACAGCATTTTGCATCCTGCAAAAGTATCTTTCAAAAGTGAAGGAGAAATAAAGACCTTCCACAGAAAACAAATTTTGAGAGAATTTGTTGTCAGTAGACCTGCCTGGCAAGAAATGTTAAAAGAAGTTCTTTGGAGACAAGGAAAATGACATATGTCAGAAACACAGATCCTTTCCTAAAAAAGGAAGAGTGCCAGAGAAGGACTAAGTGAAGGTGAGAAAATAGAGGCTCAGAGAGATCACTCAGTCTAGAATCAAACACAGTTGCTCTAGCTCCAAAAATTGCATTCTTTCCACTCCATCAGAGGATGGAGTCTTAGGGGAGAGCTATGTTTAAGAGACAAAAGGAAACAGCTCATTGAATAGAAGAATGTTCAGTGGGTGTGATGTTATGGAGACCAAGAGAAGACAGAGTTACAAGATGGTGGAACTGGAAAACAGTGCTAGATATTGCAAAGAGAGTAAGGAGAATGAGAAGTGATAAAAGGCCACCAGATTTGGTGAAAAAGTGGTTGCCAGTAACTGTGGACAGTTGGAGGGGTCTTTGCCTGTAAAAATGAAGGTGCCTGCTTGAAGCAAAACCTTAACCTCTCACACATTGCAGTGGTACTGATGGAGAAACTCCTACAATTCAATTCAACCAATATCTGAAGGTCACTGAATATGGATAATCAGGAAAGCCAAAACCCTTGTTCTCAAGCAGCTCACAACCTAATTTGGGACACTAGTTTTTAGACATGAAGACAACGAGAGAACACACAGACTGAAGGGGAACTAACTAAGGCACTGACTTCTTCCCCTTCCACATCTGCCTTTGTCCTGCTACCCTTCTTCTGCTGCGGGTCAGGAGAGGGCAAACAGAATTAATCTGCTGCACCAATCTCAGGCTTAAGTGACCCTTGTCAGAAAAGCATTCAGCTGCCACAGTGCCTGAAATGTCAACAGTTTCATCAGTATCATCAGTTCCTTTGATTAAGAATTTAAGAAAAAAAAAAGAAAATAGCTACCATTGATATTCCTTCATCTCCTCGCATTTCACAAGTCTTTGTTACTCCATAAAACAAGAAAAAATTAACGGCCAAATTTTTGAGATAAAAAATCAAGATTTCTGCTACTGCATATATCTATTTTGTACATGTAAGAGTAGAAGTTTTTAATTCAAAAGTTTCAGGCAGTATTGAAAAATCCTGAAAAGAATATATATACTTTTTGCTACTGAGTGTATCTTTTAAACGTCTGTATGATTTGAAGTTTTACATTGAACAACCTCCAGCAATATTAGAAAATATCTATTATACAAATGTTAGTAGCAGCATTATAACCATGATTAACAATTCAATAGAAAGAGAATACTTATATCTTCATAAAAAAGATGTAATAAAACTTCTAACTACCATATAGTTTCCCCCCAAAAAAACAAATCAAGTCAATAATTTTTATATTACTTACACATAATTCTCCAAAAGTATTCTCAAAGTTGGACAGTGACATTTCTTCACAAAGAAAAAGAGCAATGCTCTATGCCATTGTTTGTTTTATCTGTAAATGTTCTGAATATGCATAATAAGCTACAGTGTCTTATGAACCTGCAATAACAAGGATCTGAATATTTTACCCCCTTGGAGTCTGAAATAACCTTTGAGGAAAGATACTCCATCTTCTGGAGAGAGTTGAAAGGATTGGTATAAGTTCTTTCTTCTTCTTATTTAATAACTACCTGGTAACCTGTAGACAAACATCAAATACATCTAAAGAAAGGGGTTTGTTACTTTTAGAATGACCATGTACCTTTCACAGGTGATACCTGGTAGAAGTTTCATCCAACTATTTCAAGTGATATAGGAATACAAGAGGAGGCTGTGCTGCTATTAGAACTACAGTCATTGGCCAGTTGTCAGTTGTTTCTAAGTCTCCTCACTACACTTAATAACATCCAGGAAGTTCTGTTGAGGGTCACCATTCAGGAAAAGATATCAGAGATTAAAGAGCAGACAACAGCAGAGAGTCATCTAAAGGAACAGGAACATAGCATCTCCTGAAATTGAGAGATCTAGCCTGCGAGCAATCACATAAGAGCCCAGTAAGCAGAGTGCCACACACCGCTCAGTATAAATATCCCTCCTGGGGGGATTAAAAATCCTTGAAGCAATGATCTCTATGAGATACTGAAAGACAGTGGGATATTGTAGGATTGTTCTCCACAATGTACCAAGTACCAGCAAGGATGTGGAGCTCAGACGCTCAGAAATTGCTGGTGGGAATGCAAAACTGGAAAACAATTTGGAAGATTCTAAAAAGTTAAACATGCATTTATCATATGTGCCAGAAAATTCACTCCTATTTACCCATGAGAAGTTAACACTTAGGTACATACAAAAATTCACGTGTGAATATTTATAGAAACTTTATGCATAATAGGCAAAAACAGAAACCAACTTAATGTCTTTTAATTGGTAAATAAACATACTTTGTTAATCACAGCTTGTTTGTGGATGCCCTTTATAAAGTTGAAGATGTTCCCTTATATTCCTCACTTGTCGAGAGTTTTTGTAATGAATGGGGGTTAAACTTTTTCTGCATCTATTGAAATGATTCTATGTTTTTACTTCTTTTGTACATTGATATGGCAAATTACACTGTTTGATTTTCAACTGTTAAATGAACCTTGCATGTCCAGGATAAAACATACTTTGTTATCATCTATTATCCATATTATGTGTCACTGAGTTCTACTTAATAAAATCGTCTTGATAAATTTTGTGTTTATGCTCAAGAGATCATATAATAGCCTGTAGTTGGCTTATCTTGAAATGTCTTTCTCTGGTTTTGGTAGCAGGGTAATTATTCCGTCATAAAATCAGTTGGGAAATATCCCTTCTTTTTCTATTTCTAGGGAAAGTTTGTATAGAATTTATATTATTTCTAAGAATTCACCAGTGAAGTCATTTATGCATGGAGTTTTCATTTTTGGAAAGTCTTAAACTATAGATCAAGTTCTTTAATACACATAGACTATTTGGATTATTTATTTCTGCCTCGTGAACTCTGGTACTTCATAGATTTCAAGGCATTTGTCCACTTTATCTAAGGACATGAAATATATCCTAATATTTCTCATATTTTAATAACCTCAGAGTCTTTTGAGTTTTCTCCTTTTTTAAAATTCTTGATATTGATAATCTGTACCTTCTCTCTCTCTTTTTTTTTTTTTTTTTGATTGGTCTGTCTGTTTATTAATTAACTTTATTTAAAAAAAACTTTTTTGTTTTGATTTTTTTCTGTTGATTTTCTGTTTTCAATTTCATTAATTTATGCTTGCATCTTTACTATTTCCATCCTTCTTGCTTGTTTTGGCTTTACTTTACTTCCTTTTAGTAACTGTTTAAGGTGGAAGCTTAGATCATTGATATCTGACTTTTCTTCTTTTCTAATCTAGTACTTGATGCTACACATTTCCCTCCAAGCACTACTTTAAACAGCATCTCACACATTTTGAAATACTGTGTGTTATTTTCATTCAACTCAATATTTCTAATTTTCTTGTGTTTTTCTCTTTCATCAATGGGTTATTTACAAGTGTGAGGTTTAATTTTTACATATTTTCAGATTTTTCACATATATTTCTACTACCCACTTATATTTTAAATCTACAAGGTCCAGGAAGCACAGTTTGCTTCAATTTCTAAAATTTAATGTGTCTTATTTTATGGCCCAGAATATGGTCTGTCTTGGTGAATGATTCATGTGATCTTGTAAAGAAGGTGAATTATTCTGCTATTGTGTGCTCTATAAATGCAATTAGTGTTTTCAGGTTTTCTACACCCTTACTAATTTTCTACTTGCTATATCAATTACTGAGAGAGCAGTATGGAAGGCCCTTACTATAACTGTGACTACTAACTGTCTGCAAATGATCTGTAATTGACTATTTTTTCTTTTATTTCTAATAGGTTACACTTTATATATTTTGAAGCTATGTTGTTAGCTGCATACACATTTAGATTATGATGGCTTCTTCGTGAATTGACCCTTTAACATTACAAAATATAGGATGATTATTGCTCTGGAGTCTACTTTCTTCTGATTACTGTCTGCCTGATATGTCTTTTTCCACTCTTCCCCTTAAACCTATTTGTATTTGTGTGATAAGTAACTTTATATCTCTGTATCTTGGTTTTCTTCTTTGTTAAAGATATAATAATATCCGTCCTGCCTGCCTCTTAGGGCTATTGTAAAGGTTAGATGAGATAATGTATATGAAAATTGTTATGTAAGCACTGTGATCATTATTTTAAGATTTTACAGGTCTTGTAAAAAAAATAGTATTTCAGGAAGATTAATTTATCAGACATATAAAGAATGGATGAGGTGGACTAGGTTAGAGGGTAACAATCATATCTGGAGGCAGTTTCAGCAGCCTAGTCATTAGGTGATGAGGGTCTGTAACAGCCTCAGAACTATTTAACTCATGCCCTTTATAAGACTTCCTCGCACTATTTTCAACATAACTTTATTTGATGACATGATTTTTGTTGCACATCACCTTTTGTAGGTTTTATGAAAGTAAGGAAGAGATATATTGAAAATGCTACACACCCAGCCTTGCAGAGATCCTAATATATTTTCTAGAGGTTATCCTACCACAATCAAGAATTCTGGCTTACAAAAAATTCCATGTTAAGTAAATTTCTGGAAATTTAAAAGGCTTTTTCACTGAGGAAATTTTAGGATTTTTCATGTTAACATTCATTAATAAATATATACTTTATATCCGTGTATAGAATATCACAAGGGGTAGGAGCTGCTCTTTTGTCCTCCTGGAAAAAACCCATATTCCACAGGAATATATGATTAATCAAACTGCCTGATGTATTGTGTTTATATAATCTAGTTTCATGTTAAATATATTATTATTTGGTTAGAAAATAAATTCAAGTACCAAGGATATTTAAAAGAGTAGTCCTCAGTACCCTGGACAATTTTATATTAGCAGAGTATGGGGGGAATATTCAGATATGAACATTTTGAGATGTATCATCATCAAAATTAAACATAACAATAGGTGTAGAAAAAAATTAAATTATAACAATGATTATAACCTGTCTAGCTCTTTCTTACCAATTTACTGTTCCTTACATTAGATTATTCAGCACTAATAGTCACACAAATGCATTGGACAGATAAAACTTGTTTCCCCCTACCTTACTATGTTTTTTATTCATATTACAAGCATTAAGTAACAAAGGTACACATTCTCCATTCCATTATACTAAGTTTATTAGTATGGGGAGAAGAAATGAGGGAAAATGTATCCTATGTAACTTCGCATATAAAATGTTAGAATGGTAAAATTTACTCGGTGTTTAAATAATGTCACTGAAGATAAAACTGTACTCTACATGTAGGATCGTTTGTTCAGTTTGGCCCTTGTCAGGAACTAACTAAATCGTTCTTTCAAAAGGCCATAATAAAAGCTTTCTCTTTATCTTTGTACTTGAGAAAGACCATAAAAAGTATAAAGTACTCCGTAAGAGAGTTATGTAATTCTCGACATTATAAATTTTTTTTAGAAGAGCAATTTTCAGAGCATACTAGAGACCAGAAACATTTCCCTAATGTGGAACCTAAAAGAACTACTTTGAAGAAAGGCCAAGGGACACCCCCCTCCCCCCAAAAAAGGCTTTCTTTATCTAGAGTATCTCTCTCAGCATCTATGTATAATGCAAGTATATCTGAAATAAAGAACTCCATAACTGTTGACAGTTTTATGTTTTAGTAAAGGCATGAAGGAATATTTAAATACACACCAAAAATATCTTATCAGCAAGAACAGCTTGGAGATATGATTCATATAACATAAAATTCAACTTTTTAAAGTGTATAATTCAGTGCTTTTTCATGTATTCATGCAGCCATCATTATTATCTAATTCCAGAACATTTTCATCACCCCAAAAGGAAAACTCATACCTATCTATTAGCAGTCACTCCCCATTTGCCCCTCCCCTAATCTTGCTTACTTCTGTCTCTGGATTTGCCTCTTCTCGATATTTCATATAAGTAGACTCATACAATATGTGGCCTTTGGTCTTGGGCCTCATTCATTTAGAATACTATTTTCAAGGTTCATTCATGTTTTAATTTGAATCAATACCTCATTCCTTTTTATGAATGAATAATATCATATAGTACGGATATACCACATTAATTTATCCATTCACCTGTTGATGAATATTTGAGTTGTTTTCATATTTAACTATTATAAATAAAGCTGCCATGAACATGCAATTACACTTTTTTGTGTTAACATATGTTGTCAATTCTCTTGGATATATACGTTAAGTGTGGAATTTCTGGGTCATATGATAACTCTATGCTTAATCATATGAGGAACTGCCAGGTGGTTTTCCAAAGGAACTGCATTATTTTAAATTCATACTAGCAATGTGTGAGGGTTCCGATTTTTGTACATCTTCTCCAACACATGACAGTACCTGTCTTTTTAATTATAGCTATCCTAGTGGGAGTGAAGTAGTACCTCCATGTGGTTTTGATTTGCTTTTCCCCAACAAATACTGATGTTAAGCATCTTTTCATGTGTTTTCATTTGTATATCTGCTTTAAATAGATGTCTATTTAAATCCTTTGCCCGTTTTTAAATTGGGTTGTTTGTCTTTTTGTTTTTGATTTTTAACTGCTCTTCATATATTCTGGATACTACCCCTTTTCAGATACATGATTTTCAAATATTTTCTCCTGTTATGTTGGTTGTCTTTTCACTTTCTTGATAATATCCTTTGAAGCACAAAAGTTTCCATTTTTTTTTTTTTTGGATTTTTCTTTTTTAAGGTATTTTATTGAAGTATGATTGACATTTAAAAAGCTGTACATATTTAATGTATACAACTCGAGCTTGGACATAATATACACCCAGGAAGACATCACTACCATCAACATCATAAACATATCCATCACCTCCCAAAGTCTCCTCTTACCTTTATTATTATTATCATCATTAGTAGTAGTAGTAGTAGTAGTAGTAGCAGTAAATACGCAAAAAGTTTCAATTTTGATAAAGTCCAATTTACCTACTTTTGCTTTGGTTGCTTGTGCTTTATTATTATCTGAGAAATCAATAACTAATAATGAAGATTTATACCTATGTTTTCTTCTAAGAATTTTATAGCTTTGGCACTTAAATTTAACTCTTTGGTCCACTCTAAGTTAATTTTTTATATGAAATGAGGTAGGGGTCGAGCTGCATTTTCTACATGTAGAAATCCAGTTCTCTTAGCGACTTTTGTAGAAAAGACTATTCTCTCACTATTGAAATGTTTTGGCATCTGTTGAAAATCAATGAACCATTAATGTGTGGGTTTATTTCTGGACTTTCAATTTTATTCCATTGATCTATATATCTATCTGTATGGTTGTACACATAGTCTTGATTATTTTTAAAACTCTTGATAGTTCTGTCTTAAATTTTGAATTGGGAAGTGAGTCCTCTAATTTTTTTCAAGATTGTATTGGTTATTATGGGTCCTAGTATTTCCATAGAAATTTCAGGATCAGCTTGTCAATGTCAGGGGGCAAAAAGCATTTGAGACAAACTGTTTGATTCTGTAGATAAATTTGCCATACTAACAACATTGTCTTTCATTCCTTGAACACAGATATATATTTTTTTATTTTGATCATCTTTAATTTCTTTCAACAATGTTTTATAGTTGTAAGTGTACAAGTCTTGAGCTTCTTTAATTTATTCTTACGTATTTTTTGTTATTGTAATTGTTTTCCTAATTTTATTTTTTGATTGTTCATTGATAATATATAGAAATACAATTGAATTTTGTATATCAGTTTTTATCATTTAATCTTGAATTTGTTTACCATCTCTAAGTGTTTTGAGCTGTTGTCCTTAGAATTTTTTGTATACAGTATTATGTCATCTGCAAATAGACAAAGATTTACATTTTCCATTCAATTTGGATGCTTTTTTCCTTTTTTTTGGTTTAGTTTTCCTGCATAAAATCTGTAGTACAGTATTGAATGGAAAGGGTGGGAGTGAATTTCTTTCTTTTTCCTAATCTTAGGTGGAAAACATCCACAGTTGCACCATGAAGTATGATGTTAGTGGGGTTTCTCACAGATTTTTATTAGGGACTGAATGTTTGTGTCTTCCCAAAATTCATACATTGAAACCCTAACCCCTGATGTAGTAGTATTAAGCGGTCAGAATTGAAGGAAGAAATATGCAGTTCAACTAAAAATGGTTGGAGACTTCAATACTCCCCTTTCAATAATGAATGGAGCAACTAAAGAGAAAATCAACATAAAAATAGAAGACTTGAATAACAGTATAAACCAGCAGATATAATAGTGTATCTGAATCCTAATTATAGGAAAGCATTGTTTCTAATTTTATTCCTTGATAAATCTGGATAAATAAAATAAATCTAATTTTATTCCTTGATAAATCTGGAGAATCTAGAATCAACTCTAGGCACATGCAAAGTGGTACACTGGACCAAGTGCCAAAGAAAACAACCAGGAATGAGATGCTTTATGAAGTGAGACAGAGTTCAAATGATGGCTAATTTAGCGCATTTACATGAGAGGACATAACCAGAAATCTGGCAGTTTTCTTCTAATGTTTAAAAGACTATCGTATGGAAAAAATAGTGTGCTCATACTGTATTATCACATGAAGTAGAATTGGGACCAATAAGATGTTTGTTTCATCATTAACAGATATAACTCAATTTATAGAATAATATTAAAAGATGAGCTATTCAAAGATGGAATAAGATGATGAAGAAGATGACTAATATTCAACCCTTTATAGCAGCAAAGATAGGGCAGAAAGGTACAAGTAGAGATTTAAGAAACAGATGGGATTTTGATCTAGAAGTCTTTTCTAACCTTGAGATTTGTATTCTATTATTCTATAATCTATCATTTGATTCTTTTATATCATTGCCAATATGAGTGTTTGACCTTCCATGTACTCTGGCTTCCTACCATCTAACCACTAAGATTAGAAGTAGTGGGCCTCCAAGGTTCTAACTCTCTAATTATAAGGACCTAGTCAGGTGTACTATAATTATTTATTTAAAAGTATCAGGTGGAGGGAAAAATAATTCTTTTTATTCTTTTATATATATCTCAAAGAGTCCAAAATTTTTAGAGGCGGTGTCATTCATGCAATGTCTTAAGCAGAAAGGGACTTAGAGAACACATCTCTCTCAATTAGTCAGCAATTTCCTTTATTTCTCATCTTCATTACAACAAAATGTATTGAGTGACAATTTTATAACTAAGAGTTGTTTGATAAAGTCCTCTATTGTTTTTTCCCCAAAAAAGTTCAGGCTTTGTTTATTAGATGGAAGGCAAGAAAAAAATGGAAGGGAAAGTTGGGCTGATGGTTAGTGATTCTGAGTCATTTTATAGACTACAGCATACAATCAAATCCATGGTTATATCCTTATCCCTTTCTGAGGAAAGGCTTTTCACAACCACAATTTTGGCAGACGTCTTCTGTTGTGGGGATCAGGAGTAAAACAAATGTTTATTGTTAGACTCTGTCTGGCCAGGAAAATTATCATAGCAGAAAATACCCCTTTTCGGTAAACATTGTACTCATGGACTGAAAAAGCATGCTGCGCTATTTCCAGAAATGATGCTCTAACAAGTAAAACATTAGTTGGAGACAACGATGTGGTCACAGATGTAAGACCATTAGAAAAACAAAAATGAAACTAAATACACACTAAAACAGTACAAACACATATACAGATTCTCTTGTGGTTAGGGGAATGGTAATGATGCTTTGTGGTGATTTTGTTTATGATACAAACTTCAAGAGAGCAAAAGTTTTTCTGGAATCCTTGGGTATATTACATTTGTTAAATCTTATTTTAGAATCTATTTATCCGTCTATTTACTTTCAGTAAGTAGAAGGTAAAAGAAGAATGGCTAATTCAAAATTCTTAGATCTATTCCTTTAAGAAGTATGAGAAGATATTAATAGGAAAATGAAACAAAACAAACAAATGTGGATTATTCAGGGTATACTGGCTTTGCTCAGTTGGAATTTTTTTTATCTTGCCTGAGTTTTCTCACCAGCCTCTGTCTAACATAGTGAAATTGTGAAATAACAGTTTTGTGTAGTAGACTACAAATCAGGGACATAACTCAATATTGTTAACACTGTGAAATCTCACAGTTTCAGAAATTTTCATTCATTAACTAAGCATATGTGATAATCTATAATCCTGCATTATGGAGTAATTGTGAGTTGTGAGATTACTTAACAAAGATAAATAAGAATTTTCTCATTTCAATCTCTAAAGATTGTAGGAAGCTGCTAACAACAAATAAAATAAAATTTCTAGCCAGATCACTAAATTAATGATAGCTTACATACACACTTGACCAACTAGTCTGTTTTTTACATTATCAAGAATTCTTTGAATTAAACTCAGAATCACATTTTGGAAACTGATTTAAACTTACTTAATGTTAATAGCATTAGAAAGCATTACTTTTGGATTCACTATTCTTTGGAATTGTTTTGGATTTGATCTTGATTGAAAAGGGTTTGGCACTCAGCCTGAGGTATTATCTGTTTTAACATTAAAAGTTTAATTTTTTGCAGCTTTCTTAAAAATTGGAATGTTCTCTTTGGCACCACCTGAAAGAATTTTTGTTGGAAAACATGTTAACATGCATATTTTTGAAATATTATCAACCTTCAGTTTTTAAATTTTGGTGATTTTTTTTTTTTTTTTGGTCAAACAAAACTAAAAGAAAAATATAAAAGAGTAACGTTCAGCTAGGGTAGTGGCCAAAAATTAAGCTGATGAAATGTCTTTAATTAATGTGTAAAAAACAACAAAAAAAAGTTCCCTATCTCATACACGGCAATTTCTAGTAGTTTATTAATGTCAAATTTTAAAAAGTAACAGGACTTGAATATTATTGCTATTGAAAGGACACTGTGTGAGGCAGGGGTTACAAATGTGACAATAGGTATATGCATTGATTTGTCTCTGCTACATTTTGATGTGAAACATGTTCAATTGTATTTTGATCAGTATTTTCAAAGAAAATTATTAACCATGTTGCAATAAAAATATAAATCTAAAAAACTGTCAAATATTGTTCCCCAGCCATCGTTATCTTCCCTAATCCCAGCTTTGCAGTGTAGCTCATTATTCCATGTCCTCTGAATTGATTTTATTCTCTAGAGTTTCAGAGAACTGTTTTCAATCTACTGTTTACTGTTATTCCTATGCAGATTTGCAATATTGGAAAACTAGCTGCCTGATTTACTGTCGTCTATTTGGAATCCTTTCAAGAGAAAGGCACTGCAATTGATCTTAATAGCGACATGTTTACAGAGAATTTAGCCTAAAGAGTACAATTAAAACTTCTTAGATTGCTTTAATACTGAAAGAAGAAACACACAGGAATTTGCTTGTGTATCAATACATGCTTTTCGTAATACAAGGAAAAGTTAATTGCCAAAACGCAATTTTTAAAAAGCAATTTACTGCTGCCTTGCTAAAGCTTCCCTTTTTTGTTTTACTAAGAAAAAGACTACAAAAGAGACGTGATGTCAAGTTAGTGACAGGTTGGGGGAATGAAAAAAACAACTGAATTATGTCAAAAACATTACATGTGATGCTGATAACCGTTATGCTATTTCTTCTTCCCAAAATATGTATGAGTATTTTTCTGTGAGTTTCACTCAGGTATGGCAACACATTGCCTCAACTTAATTAGATAAAAGGTCCTTCTTTTAGGTATAAGTAAAATGAGACATAAAAAATAACAATAAAAGAGGAAGTAGATCTTTACTGTTATCTACTAGAAAGTTTCTAAGTTTACAAAATCTTAAATAGTTTTATAGTTTTTGAACTCTCTTTTCAATACATAGTAATAATTCGCTTGACCACATATTCTGAACCAAAAATTGGGACCCATGTCCTAAGATCTCTTATCATCCTGCCCCAGAACTAGGACATACTTTTTAGAAACTTGTGCTGGTAAATGTAGAGCATGAGCAACATGAGTAGAATGACTAAAAATCAAGTCTTATACGTTGATGAGGTGAAAACTGACCCCCTATAGTGGTCTATTTAGTACCTTCTCATTTTGGGAAACTATGCTACAATTCAGAAACAAAGATTTCAGGTCCTTTGCTTTAAGGAGCTTATTTTGACAACCCAGAGGCAGACATGTTTGCAGCAGGTGTGAGTTGCAGAGATGTCCAGAGGAAGGAAGGGAAGGCTCCTAGAGGTGGTCGTTTTGCAATGCTAAGTGAGTTTGTGTGGTCATGGATTCCAGAAGTAGCTCTTTGGAGAAAAATCAGCACTGTAAAAGTGCTTTTCAAATAGATGAGTAAAGCATAAAATATAAAGTTTATAAAAATTAATGGTTATATCTTGTTTATATTTTCCTATCTGTAATATAACCAGGTCATTATTTTTGCTAATCATAATAATAACTAATATAATTAATATAATTAATAATTAATAATCATAATAGTCATTTAGCCACTAAGGAATTTGGGGATGAAGTGATTCACTTTTGCACCTGAAAGCAAATTTTCAATAAAATTGAAGACTAAATATTTTTACTTTAAAATAGTAATCTGGGCTGTACATTTTTAAGGGCAGCATGAAGAAGTCAGGCAATTCTAATCTGTAGAATCTAAAAATATAGACAAAAATAGTAAAAACAATCAATTCAGGGCATTGAAAGGTGGCCAAATACCAGCAACAATGTGAGAAATGTTTATTCATGAAAACTACCTACTGCATTAAGTAAAAAGACCATTTTTTTTTTTTTAAACCAAGGATATTCCCATTCTCCCCAACTCATAGATTTGCCAGCTGGAGGAATGGAGGTAGTAGACTTATTGAATAGTTTAGGGGTAACCAACAAAGCAGCTAAATGTTAAAGAATGATATTGTTAAAGTGAGAAAGGCTCACTCACAGAGAAAACATATATCAAAGGGCTGAGACAATAAACACAAGACTGAACAAGTTCTAAACTGTACGTGTGTGAGGAGATGTTAGAGAGCACCGTGAAAATAGAACCCCTGGAAAGACTTGTGAATATGCTGCATCTTTGCGTGCATTCTTCAACCCGAGCAATGCTCAGGTGGCAAAGAGTGGAAACCGTTCTGGCTTGAGGTGTCTCAACATAACCTCTGCATAAATAATTGCATAATCACTAAACAATAGAGCTGAATGAAAGACCTCAGGAAGGTAGACAGAAAAAAAAAAAACAAAGAAAAAGCCTGACATGAGACATTAGTGGCTGCACACTATTTTGCAGTTGAGTCCAGGCAAGTTAACTGATTATTAAAGCAAAGCAAACGAAACAAAACTAACAACCCTCTGAAGGACAAAACAGAATCCAGAGTTGCTACCCGGTATTGTCTACAATGTTTAATATTCAAACAAAAAATATAATATACGAAAGACCAGCCCCACCCCCCAAAAAAAACCATCAATAGAAACTAACTTTGAGTAGGCACAGATTTTGAATTTAGCAAAAAGGACTTCAAAACATGTATAATAAATAGGTTCAAATAATCAAAGGAAGATATGTTTAAATAATAAATAAAAATTGCTAAGGTGAGTAAATAGGAAATATCAATGAGAATGGAAACTATGAAAGAGATAATGAAAATTCTAGAGATTGAAAAGCACAATACCCGAAATGAAAAAAAAAAATCACTAGAGGACACAACAGCAGATTTGAGATGGCAGAATAATCAGTGACCGCAAAGTTAGATGAATAGAAATTATCCGATATGAAGAACAAATTTTAAAAAATGAAGAAAAACAAGACCATCAGTAATACATAGAATAATTTTCAACATTCCAATAGAGCAGAAACTGAAATTCCCAAAAGACAGGAGACAGACATGGGGCAGAGAGCAAAATTTAAATTATGACCAAACACTTCCCAAATTTTAAGAAAATTTAAAATTTGTAGGCCCCCAAAATTCAATAAACCCCAAGTAAGATTAAAGCAAAGAAAATCACAACTAGACATACAAACTACTATAAGCCACAAGGTGTATAGGGGTGTGTGTGTGTGTGTGTGTGTGTGTGTGTGTGTGTGTGTGTGTGTGTAGCAAGAGTGTGCTTATTTATGTTAGAATATGAGGTGGGTTAGTACCCCAAACTGTAGTCCTGAATAACGTAAGCCAGGAAGTGAGTCAAGAACAGAAAGAATAGGGCTGAGAACATACCTCTAAGGAAGACTCACATTTAAGGAATAGGTGTAGATATAGGGTTTACAGTTTCAGAAACTGAATAGTCTGAGAGATGATGTGGTCTGGTGATCAGTCATGGGAGAAGGTTAAGAGAAGCAAAAGAAAGTTCTCCTGATTCAGGAAGGTCAAAGCTATGTGAAGCCAAGTTAATGGTATCAATGTGGATGTTTTAAGTTAGCATGGAAGATGGAAGGGTACACAGTGGGAAAAAAGACACGATCCAATTGATACAGAAATGTGACCAATGACCATATAAAAAGGGTGAGCACCAAAATCTTCAGAAACTTAAAGGCAAGGAGAAATGGGGGAAGTTCTTATGCTAGTTGTTATATTTTCAATGTGATTCAAGCAGGAAGACTCACAAAGGAGAAACCCTTTTAGTACTGTGTGTTGCAGCCCTTAAAATAGTAAGAAATTTTCTTACTACAAAGCCTTTTTTTTTCCTAGCAGCCCTACCAACTTTGGTATATCTGCCAGAGGAAAATGTAAAGTGTGCCCCGCTGAATATATTCACACAAACTTAGACCTGAAGTTTCACTTTCTGAAATAGATTGGTAAAATCTAGTTCCCTAAGAAAACCTTAACACTGCCTTACTATTCAGGGCTCCAAGATAACTCTTTGCAGTTACGTGAAATGAAGAGTGGATTGTCATCCTCCAAAGCTTTGCTCTTTGGTTGAACCTGTAATGATTTGCTTTGCCTTTTATTGCTTGAGAGAGTAAGGGGAGAGGAACTGCTGAGTTATTATAATAAGAAGGTTTGCCCTGGGATTTCTGCAGCCACCAACCCAACCATAAGGTTATATTTTCTAGTTCAGCATTTGCCTTTTTCATTGTGACTTTCGTTTGTACATGGCAATAATAAATAATCCACCTCACCACAGCCACCCGTAGCCATGGAATTCAAAAGCCATTCAATATCAAACTCTCCCTTTGGAACTCTCAAGTACAGAGCCACATCCCCAATATTCAGAGATAATAGAAAGTTAGTAGTTTAAAATACCTTTGCGGTGCTGCAAAGAATATACAGCAAAGCAGGACCAGCATAATTCAAACTTTCTCAAGCAGTAAAAATTCCCAACTCATTAAAATGACTAATAATATTGCTCTGTATTTATATAGTGTCCTCCTACAAAGCAGCTTAAAATGTTTTACTAGTATTTCCTCATTTACTCTACGTTCATCTCCACGAAATATGCAGTGAGAGTTGTAATTGCTATTTTTCCTTGCTCTACCTGTGGTTAATGGGATGTCTGGCATGGTGAGGCCACAAACTGAAGGTCATTCTGTGGATTGGTGATTACAAGAGTTCCTTTTATTTGTTTTCCCTTCTTTGCTTTATGGGCAATGAAAATGTCTCTTTAATTCAGGTTTTTAGTTCTCTTATCATAGGTGAGACTGTGTCTTATTGAGTATAACTGACACACTCTCACCTACGACAAGAGACATATAATTGGGCTAAGTTATACACTAAATTCATGATAATATTGATAAACTTCTGTTTAAGTTCTTAGCCATTAACTAAATATTTTCACAATAGTTATCTTTTTTTTCTGACAGGCAGTGGGGAAAAACTATTGTGACAAGTAAGAGGGAAATCATTAATCAGTACAGTAATCCTACATTTCTGCTTTTGAAGAAATCACAATTCAGGAGAGGAGAAAATTCATGAAAAGCACTAAAATTATCTGAATAAAATTTTACTTAACATATGTGGAAACACCTCCTAGCAGTTTTGTGTAAGAATGGTAGTATTTTAAATGGACGTCTTCACATTCTTATAAGAGGTAAGATTGCAGACAATAAATAGGATATTTTATTTATGACCAAAATAGCTTCACTAAAAAATGACATTTTAAAGTAACCATATTCATTTGGTTATTTTGATGACTTTATATTCACTTCCCTGAAATTCATTTTGTTACTGGATTGTTCAGTTGTGACAATGGTATCTTGTATCTCAGAGCTTTTGCCATACTGTTCCTTCACTCTAAACATACCATAGTTACATCATCTTTTTGAAGTCCTTTCTGAGTCCCACAAAAATGTAGGTCCCTCCTTCCACTGGACCTCACTGCATTATGCAAAAGTATGTGTACTCTCATTCCAATTTTCAAATATGTATTTATGTACAGCCCTCTTTTATACTGTGACTTGCTTGAAGGAAAGGGAGCATTACTTATTAATCACAGGCCCAGTGCCTGGCATATGATATACACTCTAAATGTGTATTTAGAAGAAGAATGAATGATTTAATCAGCTTTTGCTGATTCCACTCTATCTTATTACTGCTTTACTCCATTTACTTACTGAATGAGTCAGTAGCTAAATAAATGATAAATGAATGAATTAATGAATGAAGGCATTCAACTGATCAATAAATGGCCTGTGATAGACTTAGTAGAAGAGCACTTCAGTAGAATGCTTGGCTTTCAGGATCTGTGAGTCATTAAGCTATGTGCAAACTCAGCTATTGACCAGGGCCTCTTGGTCCACACAATTAAGTCACAATGAAGAAAGGTATAGCTATTGGTTACATTTTGTGGGTACTGTTGTTCACAAATGTGTCTATTTATGTTTTCTTATTTTCAAAAAGATATTCCTTTCTGTCTTGAATATCTACCATTAGTCAAGTTACTAGCACAGAATTTAAAAATATTCTCTTCATCCATCTCTCTCTCCTGTCCCCAGACACAGGTAGTTCCACAAGAATTCTAAGTATTTAAACTCATTTTGTGCTTTAACACCAGTGGAACATGGAAGGTTAATCCCATATTCTGCCAATGATTGACATATCCTCACTCACATTCTCTTCTCCATGAGTCTCCACCACTTTTTAATCATCCTTTGGGTTTCTCTGTCACCCTCACTCCTGATATATACATACATTCCTTTTAGGACAGAATTTTACACAGTGATAAATATTCAATAGATTTTTAATATACATTAAAACCAGTGTATACTGGAAGAAAAGGTGACCATTGAAAGCCGTATGACTCTAAATACATAAAATCTTTTCTTTACCTTCTGTTCCCTTCCCATAGAACCCTTCAAAACTCCATTGAAGAAAAGACAGAGTTTAAAGAAAATGTATATACATGTGATAACAATATTATATCTATTTATATTATGAAGTCATAAATTGACAATTTAAATATTTTGGTGTAAAATTTAAAAACATATCTTTATCCTATTAAAAGGCATCCTCAGTGATATATCATTTGGTGTTAAATCATGTCACTAATAAAGGTAAAATATGCTGTGACAAGGCATTGCAGTAAGAATTTTTCCCAGATAATTAACTCAGCCACCGTTAGGCATTGCCAAACAAACACAGGGATCAGTATTCTGAAAGGTTAATAAAAGTATCTTTGATGGTATTTGCATAAAGTCATATAATTCAATATCTCATACAGCTCAGTGGGCATAAAGGTGTTAAAGATGCTATTATTACAATCAATTTAATTCTGGTGAAGAAGCATTTTTGCAGCAGTGACTATACGGTAAAGTCCACTGACAGCTCTCAAATGCTATTGAAATATGAGATTAAGTGTACCTTATCAATCAGTATGTACTTGTATCATCAAAATGCATGAGTCTCCCCATATTGGCACTTTCCAGTAATAACAAAGTACCCTGTGAATTTATTTATTTAGAATTTTGAGGATTTCACTATGTATTTCTTTTTTAAATGAACATTAACTTTTCTAAGCACCCAAATAGACACAGTATTCTACAGAGTTTTTGATTTTTGTTGTACGTGGATTCCAGACCAATATTTTCATTTGTCCATGTTTTGTGACTATCATCAGGAAGAGACTAACCAGCTATTAAGAAAAGTAATGACAATGATAATGGTATAATAATTATATTTACCTTTTAATTTAATATTTACTACGTCATTACTATTGTTATCCTAATACTAAAGCCAGTAATGATACTGCAAGAAAAAAAAATTATAGGCCAATATCCCTGATGAAAAAAATGTAAAAATCTTCAACAAAATATTAGCAAACTGAATTCAACAATACATTAAAAGAATCATACACCGTGATTAAGTGGTATTTATTCCAGGGATACAAGGATGGTTCAATATCTACAAATCAATCAATGTGATACACTGCATTAACAAAATGAAGGATAAAAATCAAATGATCATCTCAATAGATGAAGAAAAAGCATTTGATAAAATACAATAGCCATGCATGATAAAAACATTCAACAGGGAGAAACAGAGGGAATGTACCTCCACATAATAAGGCCCATATATAATCTCACAGCTAGCAACATATTCAATGGTAAAAAACTGAAAGCCTCTCCTCTAAGCTCTGGAAGATGGTAAGGATGCCCACTTTTGCCACTTTTATTCAATATAGTACAGAAAGTTCTAGCCAGAGCAATTAGGTAAGAAAAAGAAATAAAATGCATCCCAATCAGAAAGAAAGAAATAAAATTGGCTCTGTTTGCAGTTGACCTGGTTTTATATGCAGAAAACCTTAAAGACTGCACAAAAAATTTAGAACTAATACACTTAGCAAAGTTTAATAAAATTCAGCAAAGTTTCAGGGTACAAATCAACATACAAAACTGAGTTTTGTTTATATATGCTAGCAACAAACTATCTGAAAATGAAATTAAGAAAATAATCCCATTTAGAATAGCATTAAAAGAATAAAATACGTAGTGATAATCTAAAAATAAAAGCTACAGTAATCAAAACAGTGTGGTACTGGCATACAAAAAGATATAGACACCAATGGAACAGAACACAAGAGCCCAGAAATTAAGCCACACATATATGATCAACTAATCTTCCTACAAGCATGGCAAAAATACACAATGGGGGAATGATAGTGTCTTTAATAAACGATGTTGTGAAACTGGATGTCTCCAAGCAAAAGAATGAAATTGGACCCTCATCTTACACCATACACAAAATCAATTCAACATGTATTAAAGACTTCAAAATTACATGTGAAACCATAAAATTCCAAGAGGAAAACATAGAGAAAGAGTTTTTGACATCAGGCTTGGCAATGATTTTTTGGATATGGCACCAAAAGCACAGACAACAAAAGCCAAAAGTGGACAGAACTACATAAAACTAAAAAGCACAGCAATGTAAACAATCATGGAATGGAAAGACAACTTAAGTAATGGGAGAAAATATATGCAAACTACATATCTGATAAAGTGTTCATTTTCAAAATACACAAGAAACTCCTACAACTCAATAGCAATAAAAAAAAACCTTATTTTTAAATGGGCAGAGGAACTGAATAAAAATTTCTTTGAAGAAGACATCCAAATGGCCAACAGGTATATACAAGGTGCACAACATCACTAATAATCATGGAAATGCAAATCAAAATTACAATGAGATATCACCTCATATCAATTAGGATGCCTATTATTTAAAAAAATGATAAGTGTTGGCAATGATGTAGAGAAAAGGGAACCCTTGTACACTGTTGATGGGAATGTAAATTGGTGTGGCGACCATGGAAACCAGTATGGACATTCTTCAACAAATTAGCAAATAGAACCACCATGTGATCCAGAAATGCCACGTCTGGGTATATATCCAAAGGAATTGAAATCAGTATCTCAAAGGTATCAGTACGCCCATATTTAGTGCAGCAGTAATCACAATAGCCACGATATGGAAGCATGGAAGCAACCGAAGTATTCATCAATTAATGAGTGGATAAAGGATATGACACACACACACACACACACACACACACACACACACACACACACAATGGAATATAATTCAGCCTTAAAGAAGAGGGGAACTCTACCTTCTGGGACATGGATGAACTTGAAGGACATGATGCTAAGTGAAATAAGCCAGATACAGAACAAATACTACATGACACCACTTGTACAAGGAATTTAAAATTGTGAAACTCATAGAAGCAGAGAGTAGAATGGTGGTTTCCAGGGGCTAAGGGTAAGGAAAAACTGGGAGATATTGAGCAAAGAGTGCAAAGTTTCACCTGTGCACTATGAATAAGTTCTAGAGATCTCCTGCACAGCATACTGCCTCTAGTTAACAATACTGTATTGTAAACTTAAAATTTTTGCTAAGAGAGTAGATCTTATGTTGTGTTCTTATCACACAATTTTAAAAAATAATAATATAAATAAATAAGATAGGAGGAAACTTTTGGTGGTAATGGATATGTTTATGGCATAAATTGTGGTAATGCTTTCATGGGTTTATACTTATTCCCAAACTCATCAAGTTGTATACATTAAAAATTTACTTTTTGTATGTCAATCATACTTCAATAAAATGGTTTTAAAATATATCAATTTAAAAACTGAGTATCCAATCAATGAAGACACACTGGCTCAGTTACTACAAAAGGTCAGTTGTGAATAGGTCAGAATAATTGAAGACAAGAGTGGTAAGAGAAGTTTGCAGAGCTAAGGATACTCAGGAGTCACATGATGTAAGCTGTGCAAGCCACTGTACGGACTTTAGTTTTTATTCACTGAGGTATTGATCCATATATATCATCCTCATCTTAACCTCCTTCTCTCTAAATTGTTTCCAAGGTTTATCTTACGTCAGTACACGTAGATCCAATTCATTCACTGTAAATACTACGTAAATACTGTGCCATCTTACAAATGTACTACAATTTTCTATGCCAACCTCTTACTGATAGACATTTAGGTGCCTTATAATTTTCACAATGTTGGGTTGTAATTATTCATTCAGAAAGTTTCTGCTTTAAATTAAGAAGACTTTTTGGTTTATTTATTATGACTGGCATTGTGAAACAGTTTCTATGACTTAGTTTGTGGTTTCTAATTAACCATATTTTGCTGTGTTTTTATAGGTCTCCTTTTCCTGTCCACTGTTAGATAGATTGTATTTCTTTGATTGCCATGTTGGTTTTCTCTGTTTTGAAATTAGAGCAGTGTACTTTTAGGTTTATCTTTTAAATGCTTAACACCCATGCTTACTTTTTAAAAGGTTAAAGTGTTCCCATATCTTTGTCATCTTCCCAAACAATGCAATTCCTCTCCCTTCCCATCTTCCATATCTTTGAAATGTAGTATTTAAAATGTTCATCTTTTAAAAAATTTCACCAACGTTGTCATCTGATTTCTTTTTAATTCTAATCAGTACCTATCTAGATATAACAACTTTTACTAGCTTCTCTGTGTACAATTACTTTGCATCTACTTCATCTGGGTGCTTTTTTATGTTTGTTTTATTGCTGAAGTAAACATTATGCAAGAATTTTCAGTGAGCCTCTGTGAGCAGCAACTCAGTATTTTAAGTCTGAAATTGTCTTTGTTTTTCCTCACAATTATTGCACTGTCACCTGACTTTTACTGGTGCTACTATCTGATCCTTTACAAGTGACCTGCAGTGCCCCTTTGTCTTTGATGCTCAGCCTCTGTACCACAGTGTGTCTGTGTGGGCATTTGTTTTTATTTGTGCTGCTTGGAACTTAGTATAAACCTTCAATCTGAGCACTCCTGTCTTTCTTCAATTCTGGAAAAGTTTTAACAAACTATCTTAGAATATTGCATACTCACCATTTTCTCAATTCCCTGCTTCTGCAACTTTTTTTTTTTTTTTTTAATTTATTTATTTATTTATTTATGGCTGTGTTGGGTCTTCGTTTCTGTGCGAGGGCTTTCTCTAGTTGCGGCAAGTGGGGGCCACTCTTCATCACGGTGCGCGGGCCTCTCATTATCACGGCCTCTCTTGTTGCGGAGCACAGGCTCCAGACGCGCAGGCTCAGTAATTGTGGCTCACGGGCCCAGTTGCTCCGCGGCATGCGGGATCTTCCCAGACCAGGGCTCGAACCCGTGTCCCCTGTATTGGCAGGCAGATTCTCAACCACTGCGCCACCAGGGAAGCCCTTCTGCAACTTTTAATAGATAAAGGCTGGAGCTTCGCCTGCACTCCTGCATTTTTCAAATTTATTTTCATATTTTGTATTTCTTTCCCTCACTGATCTATATTCAGTGACTGCATATCTATATTCCACTTAATTAAGCCCACTAATGCTTTACTCAGCATTATTAGATTATAATCTAATGTTTAAAATATCTGGTTTTTTTTTTTAATTAAAAAAATCTATTTTTAATGTCTCATTCTTAGTTAATGATTTCTTTCCTTTCTCTTAGATCATTTCAAATACACTTGATTATTTTCAGAGCAGGAAGAGAGACACAGATGTAGAGAATGGACTTGTGGACACAGGGCAGGGACGGGGAGGGTGGGACGAATTGAGAGAGTAATATAGACATATATACACTACCATGTGTAAAACAGACAGCTAGTGGGAAGCTGCTGTATCGCACGGGGAGCTCAGCTTAGTGCTCTGTGATGACCTAGACGGGTGGGATAGGGAGGGTGGGAGGGAGGCTCCAGAGGGAGGGGATATATGTATACATACAGCTGATTCACTTTGTTCTACAGAAACTAACACAACATTGTAAAGCAATTATACTCCAATAAAAAGAAAACTAAACTAAACTAAACTAAAATTTAGAAAAAAACAAATACACTTGATTTACACTCTAAGAAACTTCTTAGTGTATAAACCTTCTGTTTTTATATCAGCTAGGTCTCACTCATAGCAGTTTGCTTCCTGGTATAGGTGTAACTATTTATGGTTATCTAATGATGTGTGTGGGTCTCCCTTTTTATCAGAAGTGTCCCAGTTGGTAACACTTGTTCCTGTTAGGGTTATAAGCTTTTCAAAGAATCTAGACTAATTTTACGTTTCTCATGAGAATTCCCTTACCATCTATGTCATGTGAAATTAGACTCCATATCATCACTTGGCACCTGCTTGGTATTCCAGTTTTGTGTTGGTGACATCGGTTCTCTGGGCTAATGACATTTTTTCTAGTCTCCATTTCACGGAGGAAGCAGTACTTCAGGATTTTTGGCTTTATGTATGGGGCTCAGTTTTGGTTTCTACTCAAACAGATTTGGAAACTCACCTTCTGTCCCCATGCTGGCAAATAAAAACCCTAGACGTTAAGCCTATAACTGGTTGTAATATTCACATGAACCACTGCACTGGGCTTTTAGATCCCTCCAGCAACAGTTATTTGGGTATTTTCCTTTCTGGCTTGCAATGCTTGCTTTGTTTGTATTTTGCATTGTTTTAAAATGAAGCAACGTGTTTTTCCTAAGCATAATCTCAGTCCTACTATGTGTGAAAATGAATTATAATTTTGAACTCTTGAGCTGTCTCAACAAGAAAAGTTGCTATCAAGTAGCACACTCTTTTCACTGTTTTGGACAGTGCCAAAAGAACTATTTGCAAAAAACAAAAAAATATATAGTAATAATTTTGTGTAGTGAGCAGGTTGCAAGAATATTTTGCTGGCAGAAATATAATCAAGTATTGATTGCTATGTTCTACAAAGCTAAAAGGTTACTTTCAACAGATTTTCCCATAGCGTGAAAAAAATATTTTTCTTTCATTATTTATAACTACTCTTTAGAAACTTGAAACTTGTTTGTTTAGGGTCCTTCATGAACTGCAGGAATATACATGAATTTCTCAACACAAAGAGAAAGGTTTGAAAAACACAATGTGTTACTGTCTGGAATCACTGGAGAAATAAAATAGATTTTACATACAAATACAAAAATGGAAAAACTTCGTTAAATATTATTTTCTAAAAAAGTACTAGGTGAAATGAACGTACATTTGTGCTCTATCTGCTACCATAACCTCATATGAGCCACAAGAGAAAGTAACAGCCTCTCTTAAAATACAGAAGAGCTCACATCACTCTACTTTCTTATACGCTTTCCTATTTTCTATTAAATAGTTTGAAGCAAACGTCTGTAAAAGTGCAAATTCCCCTACAAAACAAATGAAGAAATAAACAAATAACTTGAGTTGCTGTCAGTGTTGTTATACAGTAGGAGTGGGATACATGTGGATGGTGATAATTTGTAGACAGCAGTCCTATGTCACTAAAGACAAGCAAATCTGAGAGCCTAACCGATTTCAAATACCCGCCACAAAGCTTCAAACTTACTTCACGTGGTCAGCTGAACACTGTAGTTAATTATTGGATCAAAGTATCAGCAGAGGTTTAAAATGTACATATAACTGTATGTTAAGAGAGATATACGGCAGTAGGTGTGCTTTAAATGTACACATAAATACACAGAGATATTTGAAAAAAATCTGTCCTACTATTAAGTTTGGAAAGTAACAAAAGATTTTATCAGGCAGCCAAATGTTAGTATTGTGTATGTTCATTCTGTGTTTATACTCTTTTTAAGAATTTTTACATTCAGTGTTGGATATGCCAGACAATGCCATTAGGAAGGTAGCTTTCTCTGAATTTCTTCTGGGTCTATTACACAGTTTTAATTTGCACAGTTTAGTGTCAACACTTGTCAGTAATGCATGTAGCAAAATGTTGATCTCTGGCACTGCAAAGCAGAAAAAGCCAAGCATGATTACTTCGATGGCTATAAAGATGGATCTTCTTTTGTGTGTGTGTGTGTGTGTGTCAGCTGAAATGGAGATGCACTGTGAAACTTCAAGATGAAAGCACTGTCGCTTTGGATAAATATGGGCTCAAAAGCCTGCTCAGTAACATAAGAATTCCCCCAAAGGACCGCGAGCCTCAGTAATCTGGATTGGACCTTTTGAATTAATGCCGTGAACTCTTTGCTCAGTGCATAACTGCAGTTAGAGAACTGTTCCTGTAATTGACCTAAGTTATCAGGTTTCATACCTACTATTATTTACCTTGACAGCTTACAACTGTGATACAAGGCAGCTGCCAGTATTCTGCACTGCCATTAAATGGCAAGAGAAAATTGCAGAGTTCAAATGAGGCCACCAACTGAAAATAACCCTCAGTTTTGGGATTAAAACGTATTTCAATGGTTTGCATTCTGCGTGGTTTGTCTACGAATTTTATTTTCCATTAATTTGAATTGAGATTAAAATAATAAAGTTGAAACTCTTCAAATAAACTCATAATAATATTATTTTTCAGGATTGCTAATGCTATATTTTCCTGAGTTAATTTTAATTGCAAGAAAGGTGTCTTAAGTGTTCACCCAAATTTCTTATAGGTTGCCTAACTTTCTAGTGAAGAAAAAAGTCATTGAAATAATATCTGTGTGCTGACACAAATAGTTACAAAGGTAGTGATGATATGATTTGTCTATGTCAATCTGACATAGTGATGAAAATGATCTCATTGTTGATGATTTGAACAAAATTTTGGAGAAATGTCTCAGGTATGATATAAAGAAGACCACAGATATGTGTGGACTAACTGGGATATACATTCTGCCTTACAAATATTCACACCAAACTTTCAGACACAAGAAGAATGTTGATACTCCAGCAAAGTCTAAGGTTCTCAGGAAGGAGTGTACCTGGTTTCACTTTTCCTTTCCTTTAATTTTACAATATATCTTTCCATGGTTATTTATATCTTAAGAAATATAGAAGTGTAATATACTATAAAGTACTAATGAATTTATTTATTTGCAAAAATACCTTTTTGCTGATATAAGAGACTTACTGTGGTGGTAGAGGTTTTATTACCTATACTGACCTTACTGGTCTCCAGTTAGCCAATTTGGGTCACCTGTTTAAACTTTTACCTTATATCCAAAGTCTGAATGTAATGAGATCAAGATGGTGGATCTCAGGGCTGTTTTGGGCAGTGTTTACATTGTCCACCTCCATATTTTTTCCAGCAACAGCAATCCAGAGCCCCTTTTCTTTACTATATTCATCGAAAAGGCTTCTTATAGTTATTTAATATTGGTCATTTATAAAACATATCATCAAAGTGCTATATTTTTGTTACTAGAGATATTTCAGCCAATTCTGAAATTGCTATCAAACAAGAATTGTTTTAAATATATAATTTACCTCCACAAAGCCCCAAATTATGTTAAATTTAAGCACCTACTCAGATCATTTTGTTTTGAACTATAAAAGCAATCTTGTTGTATCTAAGAAGAAATTTGTATGAAAAAAATTAATAATGTACATTTTAAGATTCTGATGCTGGTCTTTAACCTTAGAAGCTGTACGAGTTCTAAAATATCAAAAACCTAAAACAACTTTTCCAAAATAATGAATGGTGAAATATAGAAAAAGAGAAAAATATCATCCATAATTATATTCTGATAAATTTATTATTTACAAACTTGTGAAAGGGGAAAAGCCATTGTGCAGTGAATTCCAGAATTTTATCATATTTGTTTTTCTCTATGTATTCAGTTACTTCATTTACTTCAAAAAGAGAAAACAAGAACAGGATTCCCCTAAAGTGAAAACCAAAGGAAAGTAAGGCATGAAGAATTTGTGGTTCTCATTCACTAGTGAAAGATTAGTGTTATTTTGTATTAGAGATCTTGAATTTATCTTCTTATATGCATAGAGCAAAGTAATCTGGCACTGATTCAAGTTATTTTTCTCCTTTCAATACAAGATATATTAAATAGCATGTAAATAAACATGTCAGGCAAAGCCTATTTACTGTCACAGGAAAGTCATTTGGTAGGCAGCTTGTCAGAGACTGAAATATTAACATCTTTTTCTGACACTTTTTCTTCCCAACAGGTTGACACATTTAAGACAAATATATAACATAACCTAGTGTTATTAAAGTATAACTATGGCTCCCACATCTGGAGCTTAATAGAAAGTAGTAAAGTAAATTTTAAATTTTGTTAAGGCTTTGACACAAAGTAACTTGGTGTTTTAACTTTAATTGAATTTTAATCATTTCATAAGTTATATTCATGCTTGTATGTTCGTTACTCCACAATAGAGAAATTTAGCATTGATCAAATTTGCCAAAACCACAAGAAGAAAGAAATATAGTTGGGAGAGCTAGTCTCACTGTTATTTTTCATTTATTTGGCTGCCCAATCCTCCTGATCTGTTGTAGGATGGTAGCAGAAGGGGAGAACTGGTCTCAGAGTAACTATTGCAAAACCTCTCCTGGATTGGAGCTTTTGGGAACATCTTCTGAGGACTGGGGAAAAAGAACTACCAAGTTTGATGTATGCAATGTCCTCACTCCACAATTAAGTATGCATGGAGAAAACAAAGACATCAATAATAAGTACAGAAATGAATGAGAAATAATACAAGAACACCCAAATATTTGCCATTACAACAGTTTGAAGAATAATGCCTTAAAGTAATCTAAATGTTAAAGTCCAAAACAAACAAACAAACAAAATTATTCATCAATTAGTTGCATAGTATTCATGATATGACTACAAAAGCATTAAAGTCATAAAGACTCCTGGCCACTGAATCATAAGATCGATTTACCTTCACACGGTAGAGGCTCAATAGCTCATCCCAAATAGAGCTCAATGATTATATGGCACAAATCTTTGGCCATGACTTCCACCTGGGTGTTTGGACCAATACACCGAGTTTTCCCTGGGCACAGGGAAGAATCTGCCCCAGGATAACAAAAATTGCCTGCCTCCCTCTCCTAAAGCAAGATGAACATATCCTGTTTTCCACTGTTATGATCATTTGGCTGCCATTTTTGTTCCCTCCATTGACCTCGAAGGCAATATAACACACATAGAAGCCCTTACTAAATTCATCTAACAAGGTTTAAATGATAACAAAGCCTGGCTTTACTGAACGCTAAAATGTCTCTAATGAAAAAAAGCCATCCTCCAAAATAAGATGACCTTGAACATTATTATTGTCTCTCAAGGAGGCACCTGTGCCATTATCCAAGCAAAATGTTACATGTTCATACTTGATGAGTCTAGTAACGTATCATCATTATTAAATCACATAAAAACATAAAAACCCCCTGAGTGATCTCACCCCCAGCCTAGGGAACTTGATAAATTCACAATTTGGATCATGGGGCTCTTGATGAAAACAATTGTTAATTATTTGGGGTATCATCTTGATCTGTGCTTTGTACTGCACGTGCCTCTATTGCTGCTGTGGTATCTGCCTCCAAAGCAACCAGATCGTCACGAAAGGAGACACCTCCATGCTTGTAAAACCCCTTGATGAATTGCTCAGGGCACATTACAAAAGAGGAGGACATATAAGATTGCTAGAGCTACTCACAAAGGATAAAGAGTTGGAGGAGATCATTGAGAGGACATGACTACCAGTTGACCTGAGAGCAAGACCAGGGCAATCTGGGCTTCTTACCCCCTTCCCTGTCATTGGAATGTGCACTCTGCCCATCATTCCCACAGTGGGAGCTGTATTCAAAGACATGGACCTGAGAGACCAGTGTGTTGTTCAGACCATCTGGACTGTGTGACTGAACCCTGTAAAGGCCCCTTTATAAACTTAAGATTCTGGTGATAGGTTTGGAGATACACTCACCTTGTGGCTGCCCAAGATAAGCCTCATAAGTAAGTTCTCTTTTTTATTAAGCCTGCTGTCTACCAATCTAGAGTGGTCTGCCTCTTTCTTTGGTCTTTCCTTGCCCTCCATGTATGGAGGCCAGTTTCAGATTTCACCCAGGAAATTCCCAAGTTTGAAAACTAGTAATATTTGTTCTGAGATCTGTTTGCTCTTATGATTATTATTAGAAGCATAGTAGAAATAGTTATGAATTTGGGATAATCCATCAACATGAATTCATAGAGCTGAGATATACATTTACATACAGAAAACTTCACCAAGTTTAGCAAGAGTTGAAGCTAATTTTCTATCAGTGAGTAATCCTTTTCTGTGACTCAAAAGCATCATGTACTAACCAACAAAGTAATCAGCCAGCTCAAAAACTTTAGTGATTTCCCTTTTTCTTAAAAATTAAATACAAACTCCTTAACCTGTGTTGTGGGCTGACCTAACCGTTTTGGATTTTTACATTTATTAATTTGGGGAGAAGATAATCAGTCCCCAACAGATAGATATGGTTGATGACTATAGGTTCCCTCCCCCCATCACCACAATCTGGTGATATAAATTCAAGTCCCAGACTTAATTCCAACACACATACACACATGCATGCACACATAAGAAATCTGAATCATATTCTATAGACTTCGGAAGCCACTGAGACAGGAAATCTGGGGAATGATTTCAAATTACCATTTTAGAAAGATTACTCTTATTGCCATATGGAAGATAGATTGGAGAGGGTAGGACTGGAGAGAGTGAATCAGAATTGCTAAAGGGTCAAATGAGTAACGAAGGAGGCTTGAAATAAGTCATTGTCAATGGGGATAGAGAGGGTGAACATGGGACCAAATATGATACTGAATTAACAAGCATTAATAGTATGACTTACAGCAAAGTACAAGAATGAAGAAAGAATTGGCAGGTAAGATGACTGTCAGGCCCATCATATCAGCGTCTGTGCCACAAAATGAGAGAAGAAATGCAGTAGAAGCATCTCAGGTGAGAGAGAGGAAGCCACTGATTCCTATTTTTGAAATGCTGAGTCTGAAGAGTACATGAAATATCTAAAAGGTAGTTTTATATATAATTCTAGAGCACATGAAAAAATCCTGGATCAAAATATAAATTTGGGTTCATCATTATAAATTAGTAGATGAAAGAACAGACATGAACAAGAGTGCCTGAGTAAAGCAATAAAATAGAAGGAAAAGAAGGCCTAGGCTTCAATCCTTGGAAATTGAATTTTTTAAGACATGCGTGGAGAAAAATAAATCTATTGAAGAGACATAGGAGGGAGTGGTCAGAGAATACGAAGGGAACCAAAAGAAACTGAGGGACTAAGTTGCAAGAGAAAAAAGAATTTCAAGATGAAGAGTGTCCACATTGTCAAATTACTCAAAAGAAGTAAGTAAAAGAAAATGACAAAGAAGAAAAAAGAATCCATTGGATAAGATTCCTAGAAACTCAGAGGTTACCATAGTGTAAATAGGTTCAGTGAAGTTCTGCGGCAGAATATAGATAAAATTCCTCACTCAAAGTTGCCCTTATTCTCCCTTTAAGTAGTAGTATCAAGTCATTTTGCTCTTTTTTAATCCCCCTATTATGTCATAGTAATTTACCTTAGTTTTCATTCTACCACCTAGGGCTACACCTCATAAAACATTTCCTGAATTCTTTTGATCTTGTATATGATATTGAAAAAAGTAAACCTGGGCAAAAACCCAAATGGAAAATTTATCTCTAAAAAGTATTTTCCTATATATAAAACCCATAAAGTTTATTTTCTAGGGAAAAAAATTAAAGTTCCATATCCAATATAGTGTTGTTCATGTATTTTGTATTTACAAAGAGAGAAAAGGAGGCTATCAGGCCCAATACTCCGCGAGTGAACATAAATGCCGGTGCTTCTTGTGGAAGATAAGAAGGTATTTTAAAGTCTTGTATTGCAGGCTTCAAAACCTCAGGGATAGACAGAAAGTCTACGGAGTCAGAGGCTCAGCAGGAGGAGACAGTGACGGCCCTGAGAGCAAGTTGGGCACAGAGAAGGAAACATGGAAAACAATCCAATCATAGTCGTTGTGTATTATAGACAGTAACTGTCTTTGACTCACTGATGGACTTTGGTTCCTTGAAGCAGAAAAACAAACAAACAAACAACAAAATTGCCTCTAGTGGCCAAAATTACAAAGTGTTAACAGTTCTCTGGCACCCAGTGAGCTTAAAATTCAAAACCAGGCAACTGTGTATAGTTTGCAGTGATTCTCCCAAGAGCCACCTTGAGGCTTTCTACCAATTTCTACACTGCACTTATTGCTTTTGTGATTTTATGCCTCTGGGCCAAAATAAGAATATACCATACCAAGTGACTCTGGATCTGGACTAGCTAAATAATTAATTCTCAACTCAGACAGAAGCCACTAGTGCTGGCTTCAGTTGACAAAAAGCAACTATTACCCTGACTCCAATGCTGAGTGCACAGACTTGGAAAAAGCCCTGGAGTGTCATGATATTTGCAATATGTGTGAATGATCTACTTTTAAAAGAGTTTCCTACCTCCTATTTTCCCCAGTGATATCCTAATAACCAGGAGCAGCCTGAGAGAATCTACCATTCTCTTTCTTTTCTTTAGTACACAATAGCATGATTCAGCCTGTTGATGTTATGTATTCTTTACTATTCCTGAAATCAGGAGATCTGTCTTACACATATTAAATGTTCAAGACTGGCAGAAATTTAGAACTCCTTTCTTTAAAGTCAATTTAAACTGCAGATATCTGTACTTAGCCTCAGAAATTTCATTACATTCACAAAACTGATAAAAAAGCAGGTCAATGAAAAAGGCCTATTCCAAATATACAAATGAGAATTTATTTTTTAAAACCTCGAAATCAGTACCTTGGTCATTCATTTACAATTATTCATTTCCTATTTTATGCTAAACATGAGAATGTGTATTAGGAAAATAAAAAAAATCTTGATTAAGATGATCTCTCTCGCACGTGCTTTATATATATATACACACATATATATAATTTAAGCATAGATATTCCTGTATTTTATATATATATAAAATACAGGAATATCTATGCTTAAATTTTCTCTTTTTCTACTCCCTAATTTTTCCCAAAGCAATGATTTTCAGTAAACTAAATGCACACACAAAAAATGTACAACTGATTCAAATAATCTACAGGTTCAAATAATGCCTAGAAAGTGAAAGAAATGCATTTAATATCTACCCAATTATGGTCACTGATGACATCCTCATTGATTAAAGCCATAGTGGTCCCTGGAAGTCCCTTGGCTGTAAAAAGCTGTGAATATTGGGGCACTGGGTTCAGCAACCTTAGTTTCACCAATAGCCATCCCCATTGAAGTCTTGCCACCATCTCTGAACACTGCTTTAGAAGAGGGAAGAGGTCCTTAAAAAGTATGGGAACTACCGACTTCATAGATAGAAGAGACAATCTCTTCTATCTCCCCTCTATACAATTTATTTCTTCAATGTCCTTATGTTTTTACATACAGGAAAAAAGTCAGAAAAAATTGTTGTCTTCTTGAAATTTTGATTCAAACGTGCAAAGACACCTGAGGCAGGGAAATACTAGGGGTCTTGTTATCTAGATGGAGCAATGCGAAAGGCCCAGGTGTAGAAAATTCAAAGAGAAAAACAAAAATCAATATCTCTAAAAAATATCCTACCACCATGGTGATTAACAGGCTAGACAAGCCTGGGTTCACATCTTGGCCCTGCCATTTGTAAATTGTATAATCTTGAGCAAGACTTTTGAACTCTTTTTTCCCCAACAGTTTATTGACCAATAATGTATAATAATATATAGACTAATATAGAGAAATAAAAGTATATTTATCTTAAGTGTATAGCTACACATATTTTCCCAAGGTGAACAAACCTAGGAATAGTAACCATATCCAGAAACAATGGCATGAGCCCAAGAAACCCCTCTTACAACCCTTTTAATCACTTGTTAAGGTAAACACTATCCTGAGTTCTAATAACACAGAGTGGTTATTGTTGACTTCCAGGGACACTGTCACTTACCCTCTTTTTGCTTCACTTGTGAAATGGAGATTATAATAGTACCTTCATCCAGGGTTGTTATGAGAATTAAATGAGTTAATATTTATGAAAGGCTTAGAAGAGCATACTACATAATAAGGACTATATGTTTGTTAATAAAATAAATGCTTTAAAAAAAATTAATCCATGCTTGATTATTGGCTTAGTATAAGTTGTATGATCTGAAACCTATGAAATATAACTAAAAATAGTTAAATTCATTCATGAGGAAGTAAATAAAGCCCCTCTCTAGTTAAACCAAAACTCAGTTTCACAAATGTATTGCTCACTTTTACGCAGAGTCCTTAGGAAAATATTAAACAGATTTCTCAGAAATATATCTCAACAGTGATGGAACATGGTTTCTTTCTGAAACCCAACATTTTTCCTATTGTGAAATAGTTACACATCTAATACATGTCATTTCAAAGAACCTTTAGGTATTGTTCAATTTTTTATTGTATTAAAACTGTGTATGTTGTTCTTATACAAACATTACTAACTTAAAAATAGTAGGGGAACTATATTCAATAATTTTTAATAACCTGTAATGGAAAATAATTTTTCAAAAAGAATACAGATATATATACATATATATGTATAACCAAATCATTTTGCTGTACACCTGAAACTAACACAATATTGTAAATCAACTATACTTCAATAAAAAAGTAGGCTTAATAGGATTGCAAATCCTCAGATTGAATAAATGCACCTACTGAATTTTTAAAATATACCCTTGATATAAAGGCTCCTTATGATAAGCCCACAGCTAACATGATACTCAATGGTAAAGGGCTGAAAGTATTTCCTCTAAGATCAGGAATAAGAGAAGGATGCTTACTCTCATCACTTTTCTTTATCATAGTATTGGAAGTTCTAGCCACAGCAATGAGACAAGAAAAAGAAATCCAAATTGGAAAGGAAGAAGTAAAACTGTCACTGTCTGCAGATGACATGATACTATATATAGAAAATCCTAAAGACCCCACCAAAAAACTATTAGAACTTGTCAATGAATTCAGTAAAGTTGCAGGATACAAAATTAATATATGGAAGTTTGATAGGTTTCTATATACTAACAACAAATTATCAGAAAGAGAAATTAAGAAAATAGCCCCATTTACAATTGCACCAAAAAGAATATAATACCTAGGAATAAATCTAACCAAGGAGGTAAAAGACTTGTACTTGGAAAACTATAAGACACTGATGAAAGAAATTGAAGAGGATACAAACAAATGGAAAAATATACCATGCTCATGGATTGGAAGAATTAACATTGTTAAAATGAACATACTATCCAAGAAAATTTACAGATGCAATGCAATTCCTAACAAAATACCAATGACATCTTTCACAGAACTAGAACAAATAATTCTAAAATTTGTATGTAAACACAAAAGACCTCAAATAGCCAGAGCAATCTTGAGAAAGAAGAACAAAGCTGAATGTATCACTTGCCCTGATTTCAAACTATACTACAAAGCTACAGTAATCAAAACAGTATGGTACTGGTACAAAAACAGACACAAAGATGAATGGAAAGAATAGAGAGCCTGGAAATAAAGTCACACTTACATGGTCAATTAATCTGTGCAAAGGAGGCAAGAATATACAGTGGGGAAAAGACAGCCTCCTCAATAAAAGAATCAAATGTTTTCATACCATATGCAAAAATAAACTCAAAATGGATTAAAGACTTAAATGAAAGACCTGAAATCACAAAACTTCTAGAAGGAAAACATAGGTAGTACTCTCTTTGACACTGACCTTAGCAATATTTTTTGGATATGTCTCCTTAGGTAAGGGAAACAAAAGCAAAAATAAACAAATGGGACTACATCAAATTAAAAAGGTTTTTCACAGTGAAGAAAACTATCAACAAAATGAAAGGTCACCTACTGAATGGGAGAAGATATTTGCAAACGCTATATCTGATAGCAGGATAATATCCAAAATATACAAAGAACTCATACAACTCAACATCAAAATATCAAACAACCCAATTAAAAAATGGGCAGAGGAACTGAATAGACATTTTTCCAAAGAAGATATACAGATAGCCAACAGACACTTGAAAAGATGCTCAGCATCACTTATAATTGGGGAAATGTAAATCAAAACCAAATGAGAAATTACTTCACATCTGTCAGAATGACTATTATCAAAAAGACAATAAATAACAAGTGTTGCAAGGATGTGGAAAAAAGGGAACCCTATTTATGGGAATGTAAATTGGTGCAGCCACTATGGAAAACAGTATCAAGTTTCCTCAAAAAATTAAAAATAGAACTACCATACTATCCAGCAATTCCACCTCTGGGTATTTTTCTGAAGAAAACAAAAACATAGATTCCAAAAGATAAATGCACCTTTATGTTCACTGCAGCATTATCTACAGTAGCCAAGACATGGAAGCAACCTAAGAGTCTATCGACAGATGAATGGGTAAAGAAGATATTAATATACTGACACACACACACACAAAAGTGGAATATCACTCAGCCATAAAAAATAATAAAATCTTGCCATTTGAGAAAACATGGATGGACCTAGAGGGTATTATGCTAAGTGAAATAAGTCAGACAGAGAAAGACAAATGCCATATGATTTCACTTATATGTAGAATCTAAAAAACAAAACAATTAAAGAAACATAACAAAACATAACAGACTCATAGATACAGAGAACAAACAATTGGTTACCAGAGGGGAGGTGGGATTAGGGTATGAGTGAAACAGGTGAGGGAGTTAAAGAGGTACAACTTTCCAGTTCCAAAAAAAAAAAAAAAAAAAAATGAGTCACAGGGATGAAATGTACAGCACGGGGAATGTAGTCAATTATATTGTAATATCTTTGCATGGTGACAGGTGGTAACTAGACATATCATGGTGATCATTTTGTAAGGTGTAAAAATATCTAATCACTATGCTATATACCTGGAACTAACAGAGAGATGCAGGTTAATTATAACTAAATTAGAAATAAACATGTAGACTCAGGGAAGAAGTGCATCAAAATGCTAATGATGATTGTCTCTGGGGGGTGGGGATTATGGGTGATTATTAATTTTTACTTTATGCTTGTATATATTTCTAGTTATCTGCAATGAACATGTATTGCTTGTAACATTAGAAAGAAAATAAATGTCATTAAAATAAAGATTTTAAATAAAAAAATATACCCTTATTAAAGGAAATGTACCTAAAAAAGAAACACCTGCCATCAGTTAAAGTGGTTCACTACATACAAAAAAGGGCAGGAGATCAACTTTAAGAATCCTGTCTCATTCATCACCCTTTCATGGAATTGATTTTCTGTCCTTAGAAATAAGGAAATTTTGTAACTGATCTACCAGAAGACAACACGATTTGACTCCAACCACTTTTTTTAAAGAAAAGAAAAAAGAAAGCAGAAAATAATTTTTCCACATTGAAAGAACAATGTATAGATTAAAATACAAATTCATATAATTTTTTTTCCTTTTTGGTTTATTATTGAACACCTATTATATGATTGCTTTACTTTTCTGAAAATCTTTACACTTACTCCCTCATAAATTATGTTTCTAGATATTCAGTGACATTACATTACTAAACACTTAAATCGGAAGATACAACAGCCAATGTTACATTTGGAAACACATGACAAAATGACTGATTATACTAAACTAAAAGGTGTGAAATTGAGAAAATATTTAATGAAAAACTTCAAAACACAACATGTCAAGTTTAGAAATACTCGTTACAGAGGATGATCCTTTGAATGTTCATTTCCACAAATGAAGCTCCGATATTTTTTAACGTTATTGAAAGCCCCAAAGAGCAAAAAAATGTTTTAAAAAAGAAGCAGCCCATAATTGGCAGATATCCTGTTGTTTTAGAATATTTGTTATTATGTTATTGGAGGAAAATATTTGAATTTTTTCAGGGAATGAAATACACTGTGACAGAATTTTGGCTCTAAAACACGTTTAGATTGTTAGACTAGTAAGGGTTCATGAATATGCAGCCTCTGTAGCAACCTGGCAGCCTCCTGTCTTTAGGAGGGCCTCACACGTACTAGCCATCTTGAAATTCTTAATAATTTTGGAACAAGGAGTCCCCGTTTTCTTTTTGTACTAGATCCCATGCTTTATATTGTCTGTCCTGATTAGAGGACTCTCAACACCTCAGTTCTCTCTTTCACATACATGTTCAATGGACATTCATTCCATTTATTTACCCTAAGACCATCTGCAAAGAATGTAAGTAGCAGCACCTGTCTTCCTATGTCCCTAAATGATTGTGTGTCTATGTAAATGGGCCATATACTTTGGCCTCACTTCCCCTCTTGTCACCTGTGACCTTTTTTTGTCAGTGATACCCTCTTCTTTATCTTTAGACTTAGCTTCCTCCACATCACTCACTTTCAGCCAAAACATGCCCAAATATCTTGCTCACTTAGAAAAAAAAAGATGTATCTTTTATTAAACTTTTTTCTCCTATTTAGAAGCCTATCAGTTTACAAGCAAGAATCTGAATTACAATATTCTTTTCTTCTTCATGAAGATAATATGAACTCATAGTAGAACATAATAAAAATATTTTAAAAGATAAAATATCTTCCATATTTTTATCAAGAGAAAAATACTATTTAAAAATATTATTTCTTAAGAAAAAAAGCAATCTACAGCAAAAAAAAAAAAAAAAAAGAACTAAAAAATAAAATAAAAATATTATTTCTTTGCCATTTTCTAAGCATTTATCATGAAAGTGTGATCCATGAGAAGACCAAAGGAGGTCTTCAAGAGTCAGGGGGTCCATGAGGTCAAATATGTTTATAATAATATTAGGATTTTATGTTTATTTTTCAGCATGTTCACATTTGCAAATATGGTGCAGTAACAAGGATGGGCAAAACTGCTGTCTCCTTAGCCCAGATCCAGGCAGTAGCACCAATCCATACCAGCAATCACTGCATCCTTCGCAATCACACCCTCAGAGGAAAAAAGTGATCTTTTACTCCATGCCTTGATGAAGCAGTGATTTTTATTTATTTTATTAAATCTCAACCTGTAAGCACATTTTAAAAAATATTCAGTGTGATGAAATGAGAAATATGCAGAAAGCACTCTTTGCCACAGCAAAGTAAGATAGCTGTCTTGAAGTAAAGCACCTGGGCCATTACTTGAGCTGTGGGCAGAACCAACTATTTTCATCATGGAGCGTCATGACTGACAGAAAACTGTATTTATTCAGACTTGAGTGTTTGGGAAAGATTTTTTTCAGAAATGAACACAGTGAAGCTGTCACTTCAAGGGAAACAAAGGACATATTTGTTACCAATGATAAAATTTAAGCTTTCAATTGAAAATCAGAATTTTAGAAAACACTCCCACTACAATGAGCTTTATGGCTTCAGAGTAGTTAAAGACTTTTCTGATGAGATCGGTGGTGATATTAACAAATGTGATTTTTGATATTGTATATTGTTATTTGGGATATATGCATAATTCAACAAACCAATATATTCCAAGATCATGCATGGGTAAAAGAGCCAGAATCTAATTCAAAACTCACTTTCAAAAATAGTGTAAAATTATTCTCAGACATTCAAAGGTAAAAATCTTTATTATCTACAGATCCTTGTTAAAAATAACAAAGAGACTGATTGAAATGGATGAGGTAAAATAGAAAAAGAAATTATGAAAAATAGGAAAAAACAAGTTGATAAACTTAAGTCAGCTCTGAGCATAAAGAATATTTAGAAAACTAAATTGGTGAGATAAAATCAAAGCCAAAGTAAAATATTTGACTACAATAACATAGAAATGGGAGAAAATAATTATAGCATTATGAATCTTCTAAAGTATGTGGAAAATTCATAGTAGATAGTCACGTTGTTAAGAAAATTTAATGTTTAGTTTGCATTTTTAAAATATAAGGGCAATAAGACAAATAATATAAATAGAATGCACCAATTTTATCATAGTAGAGAAGAAAATGAATAAAGAACATCAGATAATTGCAATGTAAGGCATGAAACAGGGAATGAAGAAGCAAAGAAAAGCAGGGTTAAGTAACACAAAAATAAACCAAAGATTCCCAATAATCATTGTATTAATCTGGCTTCTCCAGAGAAACAGAACCAATAAGAGATATATATATCTTGGTGTTGCAGCTTGCAATTTACAGTTTATAAAACAGGAGACTCTTAAAATCACTGAAAACAATATAAAAATAAATTGATACATAACAAGTCTAAGAAGTAGCAGAAACTGGAACTTCCTCCTCAGTTCAGAAGATACATTTTAGAAAAATGGCTGCTGGATAACAGAAAGCACCACAGGAACTATATAAATCTTCAAACTTCCTGCTGAATATCTGACAAAAGGATGCTGCAACTAATTAGGCATAGGTATTGGAAAACAAGGAGACTCTCCACTGTATCAGTCAGCAAATATTTGGTGTCTACAGACCTTTCCTTGTTCAAGGGAAAATAATCACACACAAATAAATACCAACATAAGGCCTAAATAAGAGTCATCTTGTTGAATAATATTTCTCAAAGTCTGTGCCGCAGAATTTATTCTGAAGTTACTAAAATGTAATGTAAGAGACAAAGGCCCTATCATAAAATAGATATTTAAAATTCTGACTTGAATGTTAAAATGATTTCTGTATTTCAGGATCTTTTGGTACTTGGAATATGCTGCTATTCATTGTGTATCTGCAATTGATGAATATTTGCTGAGAATTTCTCATGGAACTGGTATTCTCAGAGAGACATTGAGAAATGCTCCTTAGAAATACCTTCATCGATATGGAAATATGTGCAACAACCATTATAAAATTATAAAATCGAACTACAAAATTGATTATACAATAAATGTTCACATATATTTCCATTTCGTAGGAACACATGATATATGTATCATACACACACAACCTGCATGAGACATCAAATGAACAATTAGAGTGAATATTATGAATGGTAAGGTAGGTGAAGATAATTGTATCCATAGGAGGATATCTAACCTAACTTTATAAAAAGACTTTTTGAAAGAGGAGGACTCTGAGTTAAAACATGATTATCAATTCAGAGACATCCGCAAGGTAAAAACAGGGAAGAGTGGTTGGCCGTCCGTGGATGATTGTATTTCGCATTCCAGACTGAGGGAAGTTATGACCATCATCCATAACCATAAAAGGATGAAATTTGTTCAAAACCTAAGACCATTTTAGTGTGGTCGGAGTTTAGAGTGTGAGGTGGGGAATGGTAAGAGAGACTGCTGGAAAGGTAAGAAGTTGTAATATCATGCAAATCTATGCAAGATATACAAAGAATGTGAACTTTATCTCAAGGGCAATGGGGAAACATGGAAAAGTTTTACATAGGTTAGAGGCAAAACCCCACTTTCGTTTAAACGATTATGCTACACTACAGAAATGTGATTAAAGGTGGCAAGAATAGAGGAAAGAAATCCAGCTAGAAAGCTGAATGAGATGTTGATGGCCTAAAAGTAAGATGATAGCAAAAAAAAATGAAATGGACTTGGTAGATCCAAGAGATATGGAACAGGCAGGGCATGGAGATGGATCCATTACAGGAAAAAGGAGGTGTCAGCATGACACCCGGGTTTCTAAGATGAACCTGATAAAAACCTGATGAAGTTATTCACTGGCATGAAAAAGAGAAAAAATGTGTTTGGATTAGAACAGAGCATGGGTTGGGGATGTGTTGGACTCAGCTTTGATTATGCTAGATTTTAGAAGCTTTTGAAACTTCAAAGCGGGGTGGGTCAGTAGTTAATTAAGAGATCTGGGTTGAGATAACAGTTTGGTTGTCCTATGAGTGCATTTATATTCTTTCAAACATCTAAGAAATAATTTCCTTGCCACAAAATTATTATAAGGCTTACCAAAAGATGGAATTTTACCTAATTTACTTTATTAAGCTAGCACAGTGCTGGTCCTAAAATCTTAGAAATATGGCAAAATAAAAGAAAAATCACAAATCAGTCTAGATTATAAATACAGAAGCAAATATTTTTATTTAAATACTAGATCTGACTACACAAACGTTAAAACCTCTATGTTAAAAATATCACAAACATCTAAAGATATTTGCTATTACCTGAAAAAAGTGCCAATATCCTTAATATTTAAGGAGAAAATATTGTTCAAATAATCAGAAAAAAATAGGCAAAGAAAACTTGTAAAAGAGTTAGGGATATACCATTGGCATAACAACTAAAGGATTCCCAAGTTCATCAAAACTGAAGATTTTTTTTCCCCAGTGTTAGAAAATTCTACAGCAACCCGATTCTGGAGAATTGTACACTGAAGTAAACTGGACATTTAGGATATTCCCATATGTGTTGTCATGGTACCTGAAGCTATAAGCCTTCACTTAGGAGTCTTCTTCACAGACGACAAATATTGCTTTTATACTAGCCAGGAAAGGAAAAGGAAAGAAAAATGGCGCCCACACCTCGGGCCAAAGCAAGTAATGAGAGTATGTGGGAAATGTAATAATACAGGGATACAGTCTTGGTGGAAAAAAAAAAAAGAAAGAAAAGAATAACAACAATAACATCAACAAACATAAAATAAACACAAATGTAATTTTTTTAAAAAGACACGTCAAACAAAAGCCTGAAGCTATTAAGGCAACTGGCAGCTCACCTTCAGGAAAAGAAATAAAAAGATGCAAAAGGGAATTCCTTTGTATGTACATAGAAGACCTGCTATCCCAAAACTTGTATATTATTTTTTTACATTACAGAAAAAGGAAGCAAAAATAAAGTTCCAAAACTCCAGACACTCTAAATCCTAGAAACCTACTCTTCCCAGAACACCCAGACAGCTAAAGAGCTGCACAAAACATAAAAAACATCAATGGCATCCAAGCTGCTACCTCATTCTCTGTACTAGAGTCAAGAACTGGGGGGCTAAACAGGACAGAAAGACAGGGAAGGTGCTGGAAGACTCTTCCTGATAATTTGGGGACTGAATAGAAAACCAAGAGAGAAAACACTGATCAATGCAAAATATCTAAAACAAAATTGAACCCCCAGATTTCTGTGTATGTTTTAGGGTGTGTGTGTGAGTGTGTATGAGAGCAAGAAAGGGACAAATGTATGTAAAGGTAAAAAAGATATGAAGAAAATTTCACTTTGGGGAAAGAAAAAAGTAAAACACCTCAAGAAACAGTGGTGATTCTAATGTAAGAAAAATCTTTTGCACTCTTAACACAACGAACCACATCAATCTGTACACGCATGGAAAATATGGAGCTGTACACAGGATTTTTAACTAAAGTTTTCTGGATGATGAGAATACAAACTTTTTAAATTTCATTTTCTTTTGCATTACTTTGTACCTTCTGAACTTTCTACAACTAATTTATTAAGATTTTAATTAAACAAATATTTATGTGACCCTTCTATAGGCCAGGCACTATACTAGATAGACATTATGGGTACAACAGTAAGCAGCCTAAACATGCTCCCTGCTCTTCAGGCACTAAATCAGTAGGAGATTATCAAGAATTACAAAAGCATAATACAGTGTGATAACGTGTTACGATTATAGATAATTGTAAAATAAGTGAAAATACAAAACAACTCCCTTAGGAGTTGGCTAGCAGAACACAATTCAGCAGAGAATAGTTTATGTAAAGAAGTAATTTATGATAAAGTGAGTGGGAATTTAAGTATTTAAGTAACGAAGAAAGCAAATGCAGATTTCCTAAATTGCTGTATTAAGAGATGAAGTCCAACTTTAGAAACAGGGAAGTAGGATATTACTGAAGGGGAACATAAAATTTTGAGAGAAAACTGTATTACACAGATTGTGTGAGAGTTGTATTGATGGCAAGAATAGGGCAGAGAGAGGGAGGGAGAGAGAAAGAGAGAGAGAATAAATACCTGATAGCATAAGAACCCAGACACCGTAGCTTTTCCATACTCAACTGAATTTCCTCACTTCCTAATGGCTATCTCAGTGAAACACAATGTTCCTTGTCCCAATTCTTGGGTTTATTTTTACTGCCATTTTACTTCATCAGCAAGCCGTCCTTAGTGATTTGTTAGCCGGATCACAGAATATCTCTACACTCTTTACCTTGTTAAGTTAAAATGCTAATGCCCCTCTTTATGGCACAGCCTTTACCTGTGACAATTACATCTGAACACAGGGGATTCTAAATGAAAGAGCTAATCTCTTGTTTAGTCACATTGTACTTATAAGATGCAAAAATATTTTGAATCAAGTGTATGTTCTCGAATTATGTAATGGGAGAAAAAAGAGAAAATTGGGGAAACTAATATGTGAATATTTTCAAAGTATTGTTTTAACAAATATGGTCAGGAAAAAAAATTATTTGAAAACTAGTGTCTGATACTTCCAGCTTCTTAACAAGGATATTGATTTGAGAGTGAAAAGGAGTTTCTAATAACATACCAAACCTACAACTCAAAACTCCAAAAGGAATTCTTTTCTTTTATGATTGTGATTTTAAAACCAAATATTATGTAAGTGTTCATTGTCTGGTGGTAGGGCTTTGAGCCAGATTCTTGACAAAATCAATAAACACACCTTCTTTCAACCACACACTTCTCACTCCCCTGGAAAGTATGACATAAACACCAGTTGGTTAAATCCAGTCTCAGCTATTCTCTGAGAATGCAGAATGTAAACCAGGATTATGTGCACACTTGCAAAATTGCCCCAGGGAAGTGGAGTCATGGCAATGTGTGTATCCTACTGTAGTCCAAGTAAGGCACCAGTGGTGGGGAAACAGAAAACCAGAGCAGAGAGGCTCCCATTCTACATTTATTATGTTTTGATGACATTGTATTTTCAAAGAGAGAAATTTTTCTTCTAGAACTATTTCACCCATTTCTACTGGAATATATCTAATATATTGAAGTTTTTTCACTGAGTATAAATCTCCAATAAATATATTTTACAAAAAGGCAGTGAGGGAGGGAAGGAAGAAGGAAGGGAGGGAGGGAAGGAGGGCGGGAGGGAAGGAGAGAGAGAGAGAAAGAGAGAAAGAAAGAGAAACCTGTCTTACCCACATAGAAATTCTTGTGTTCAAACACTGTTCAATATGATTTTTTTTTCTTTAAATAACACCCTTAAGAAGTTACAATTCTAAAAATGTAGAATAATTTGCATTTTTGTGCTTAAACAAACCAGTGTGAACTCTTTAAATAATCCATGAGGGGCTTCATAACCAGGATTCAAATGACCAAGTTGTACTTGATCATTAAACAATTTCAGCTGTGGTCTGTGGGCTCTTGTAAACTAACCTTCATGAAAACAGCCCATGTTTAAAGCTCATTTGTGATTCTTGTGATTCTCAATACAGAATGTATTGAGTTGGCTTTGCTGCTGCATGAAAACATTCTTCTTACTTCTTTAATAGTTTCTGTCACACATTCATTCCGTGTATATGAACATAAAGGCATTCAATATACATAATTCTCTGGAAGTTGCTGCAGTCACAAACCCAGTGAAATGAGCAAACTCGTCAATGGAAACTCTCTCCTGGCCTAAGAGGCCTGCTTAAAGAGCCCTACCACTCCCCACCCTGGCCTCATTTCTATCCACCCTCCCCTGCACTTAGCAACCCAAGCCATACTGGCCTTCAGTCAGTTCCCACCCCTTTCTCTCACCCAACACCTCTTCACCTCCTGTTCCTTCTTCCTGAAGGCAGCATGTCTGACTTTTTCTCATCAGTTAGACCTCAGCTTACACATCAGTACAGCAAAGAGGCTGTCCTCGATCACTCAACAGAAATTAGGCCTCCCTAAGCTTCAAAGAACTCACAAGAAGAAACTATTCTATTTTTTTCCTTCTACCTGCTTTCCTATTTATTGCATACTTCCCTCTCTAAAATATAAGCTTGACCAATATCCATGTAGTTATCTTAACTATCTCATTTACCATTTTATTTCCATCACGTGGTACCATATTTGGAGGAGAAGGGTGCACAAAAAAATATTTTTTGGAATGCTTAGGTCAATGTTCCTATGTGAATCAAACTGAACAAAGTGTTTGAGGCTCTTTTAATAGGCCTAAGCATGTATAAGTAACTTGATGATATCATTCTACACCATTCTGTTAAGAGACAATAATAGGCTGTAAAGACAGAGAAGAGGTAACTCCTCAGTTTATATTAGTAGTTTGGTGAATAATACACTTACAGAAAAATGCTAAAAGCTGTTCTGGATTTCTTCATCATTGAAGAATAAATACCAATGTTTTTCCAGCACGTAGGTTTTCTCAGTGCAACTGGAAAAAGTTTGAAGTTACTCAAAATTTGGCTAGCTGAATTTGCTAGTCTGTATATATAACAATCCCACAGGATCTTGATACACTGGTCTTTTTAAACATGGACTGAAGAAAATTGTAATGACTGAAGTTTTCATACCTATTCCTCTGCATATATATTTTGAATATAGAGACAGTTACAATGTAACTCAAAGAAATAAATATTTCTGGAATACTGCATTCCATCAGACTTCTTTGTTACCCATTTTGTGTCATTCTTAGCTGCTTTGCATGTTACAGAACTAACAAGATTTTCTCACTTAGTGATAAATTAGTTCTAATTAAGATTGTTTATTTATGACAGCTCTTTAATTGTAACTATGAGAGGTACAAATGGAGAGGAACTCTGTAAACTGGCAGGATAGAAAAAGGTTACCATGGAAGTATGAAAGTGAGACACTGTTTGCTGGAGAAAGAGTAAACAAGAGACAGCTAGTGAGAAAAAAAATTACAAATCTAAAAGAAAGCAAGGAGGGTTTCATCTTCCCTGGAAGGTCAGTGGTGTTCCAGTTTATAGTAAAATTAGAAAAATTAGATAGATAGATAGATAGATAAAAATAGATGACTGATTGTGACATTAGGTGAGAGGAATTTGTTTAATTTAAATTTTAGTATTCTAACTTCAAAAATTAAAAATCAGATAACCTGGTGTTGGTATCCCAATTTTTGTTTTGAAATTTTACTGAACTGTGAAATCCAAAAATCTAGGAACAAAATGATGCTAAAATAGATAGAGATAATACATAAATTATAACTGAAGCAGAAGTATTCGGAAGTTGTATCATGAGAAGATGTTAGATAACAGACTCAGGAGACTGCCCAACGACTTAATCACCCACAAATTCTGTGACAGACTACTACAGTGGAGTTTGATAGCTTGGGAGAGGCATTTCAACCAAGTTTGTTTGCCAACCATTAAATTAATGTTGGACTGCTGGAGTTAACCAGATTAATATTACTCCAGCAAAAATAAAAGTACTACTTTTCATATATTCCAGGAATTTTTGGAAGGGAAATATTCCAAACTAGAAATACTTTATAAACTAACAGCTAAAAGACTTCAGATAAAATTGAAATAACATAAATATAACACTGCTTGAAAAGTGATGCTTCAAAATTACTTAAAAATTTCTACAAGACTTATGGATGTAAGGCTTTTATAAATCATTAAATATTATTTATAATTTTGCTAAGTGATATCCATAGATCAAAGGAGAAAGTAGAAAATTAGATTTATAATGTGTTCTTGAAAGCTTGAATTTTCATATTCTTAAAGGACACATTTTATTGAAGAACAAAATTAAAAATTATCTGGAAATTAGAATATTTAAATCTGAATCCCCAAATCAGCAATATTCAGAGGATTTAACAAAAATGTCACTTAAAGAAATCAATGATTAAAAATGCATAGTTAAGTAAACAGAGATCTGAGTGAACTTCTTAGGCATATAAATAAAGGAAAGAGGAAAGGGAAAGAAATGCAGAAAGGAAGGAAACCAGAAAGGAAGGGAGAGACAGAGGGATGAAGGAAAGAACTTAATAAGGACACTCTGGAGCAACACTAAATGAATTTTGGGGAAAAAGAAGTATTTGTTCAAATGGGTGCAAGTGTGTGTCTGCATTCATTTGTGTGAATAGTATGTGCTTAATAAAACTTGAAAAATGTTTGACATCATGCTTGAAAATGAACATTTCTCATTTTCATTTAAATAGTGAATTTAAATTTCATTAAAAATGAAACAGTATTTTATTGTAAAACCACTTCTGCAAGTTCACACATTAATAGAAATCATGTTGTCTTCTTGTTTGATCCTGGCAGTTATGGAGCCATTGCTAATTCCTGAGCTAAGAAGAGATATATATAAATGGGCAGATTAATAATAAATTTTCAAACCAGGCATAATCAGTCCCCTCACGGTGGTGGGGATAGGAGGTGATGGCCCAGGTACCATTACGCTAGTCTCCTTATACAAACATGACGTCAAATTTACAGAGTCAATGACATATAAAAAATGAGGTTATTGTACTCGAGGTTATAAAAATAATGAGAACAGGCAGTGGATTTTCAGAATAAATGATAAATATAAAAATGTGAGAAAATATGTTCAAGACAAGAATGGAATTCAGAAGAGAGATCACAGAAGTCATAGTTCTGAGTTACACACAAAGAGGTGATTTGAAGCTATGAAAGTTGACAAGGTGCTGAGAAGAGTATATAAGGAAGAACAGGGCAACAACTGACTCCCAAGGAGTTTACATGTTTAGGTGGCAAAAAGAAGAGATGAAACTGGATAGCGAGGCAAGAAAATTAATAGAGTAAAACTTCACAGAAGCCAAGACTATCCTGTAAGCATAATGAATTGCCTTTGGCTAGTAGAAAATATATACAGCCCAGCTCAGTTCTATCCTTTAGTCTCACTGCTAATTTAAATATTGTCTTTAACTAGACAGTATGACCAGTAATCAAAATGAAATGGGTGATCATTGATTTATTCTCCAGTTTTTTATGAAGATCATTGATTATGCTAGGCATTGGGATTATCTGAGTCCTCCAAGGAAAGATGAGCCCTTTGCAATTTAAAGTGCTGCATTAACTAAGAAATTATGACTTGTTTTCTAGCTTCTTTCTAAATAGCTGTATAGATCAGCATGCCTAGAAGAGCAGAGACAGTAGCCAAAGTGTGCAGACCCAAGGGAGGGCAACAGTCACTGGAAACACATGAGAAAATCTGATAAGCCAGCAGTATTGGACAGTGCTCTGAGCCTCTGTAGAGAGCTTTCTTCACTCGGTGCCCCATAGTCTATTACCCTCTCCCACCATCTGTCTTGGCACAGAGAGCTCTAAGGGCAGCTCTCCACCTAACCTCTTTTCTCCATGAGCAGAATTCAGAACGTTAATTTGGTTCCTTTTATTGTCTGCTCCTTGAATGGAAGCCAAGCTGTCATTCACTGCAGGTGGTTATCAGTCAACACTTGCAACTATGGTCCAAACCAGTTTTCCCACAGAAACACATCACATTATTAAAAGCAATGCATAAAGGTTTTTTTTTAAAAAAAAGATTCAGGGATGCCAACAAACTTACATCTAAAAGGAACTCTAAAAAGTTTTCAGAAGATAAATGAATCTTTACAGTCCTAATTTTCAAAAGTTAGACTGAGTCATTTAAATGGTCTCCTTTTTTTCTCCTGAAGAAAAGCATTTACAAGGAATAGGTGGGTTGTTGGTTTTTTGGGGGTTTTTTTGAATTTTTAACAAAAATTTCTGGGTATCTACTCCAGGGGCAGACCCTGTTTTAGACACTGGAGAATCAGCAATGCATATGACACAGTCCCTGCTTAATGGAGCTTACATTCTGGAGCTTAAGGAAGAGAGAAATCAGATCTCAGACAAATACCTACAGATCATTATACATAGTGTTAGGTAGTATTTATACATATAAATGCTATGAAGACAATAGAACAGGATAAGATACACTGAATGACTAAAGGGTGGTTTAGGGCAGGTTATTTTGGTGAGTAAAGACCTGTTTAAGGAACTAGCATTTGAAATAAAATGTAAACAATGGAAATAAACCAGCTATCTAAGTATCTGGGAGGACAATTTTGAACTCAGAAAAAGCAACTGAAATCCTTGAGATAGCTTTAAGCAATAAAAATTGTCTGTCTGGGTAAAATCGACAATAGAAGAATGGTAAAGATGATGTTGGGGAAGAAGGCGAGGGTGGAAATATTCAGAGCCTTATGGGCCACGCGAAGAACCATAAATATTACTTACTCTGCAGGCAAAGGGAAATCCTTGACCTGTCCTCAACAAAGGAATGACACAACAGATTAACATATTGAACCTACCCATGTTCTACATGGCGGACTCACTGTAGGACAGCAGAGCTCCCACTGTTCTTGCCCCACAGCACTGCAAGGAATAATGGTTCTGCTTTCTCTGAGAAAAAGCAGGCAGTGAAGAACACCTCCACCTTCAGTAGGTCAAGAAGCTCCACCTGGGGAAGAACTTTTCACTAAAAGTAATCACTGATTTCCACTGGACTAGTGATGAGATCTTTGTTAAGTGAAACATATTTCCTCAATTCTTACACCTGAACATATCTCCTCTCACTATTATTTTATCTAGAAGCAATAACAATGTCCAAAGATATGCAGTTCTAGCAGGAGTGATAGTGCACACGTTCTCAAGCAGGACACCTTTTGGAGTGATTCAGAAATTATAGCCACAGGTCTGTAGCAAAGAGAAATAGATATGGCAGCTCTCTGAAAACAATAATGCATCATGCAAGTAAACATTATTACCAGGAGCTGAATACCAAATATGTGTATACTAGGACAAGCACCTGCACTAAACTTCTGCTTCTCATCACTTGGCCCATAGAGTCTCTATGTGTAAGCAAGTATCAGAAAAAGATGTTTGGTGCTGCCATGACAATAAATCTATCAAAGTTGGAAGCACTGAACTCTGTGAATTATTTCCCAAAATATAAACCTCAAGCTGGAAAGAGTTGTATTCACCTGAGGCATTTCTGTGAAAATAAATTAAATATTACATAAAAGAGACAATGGACATAATCAGTGTCTAGACTGATATAGGATTTTTAGTGACTTTCAGAAGACACTTATGATATGCAAAAATGCATTCTCTCCTTGTTTGTAATTATTATACTGAAATGTACTGAACAAACCCTTTGATGTCAATATTGAAGCGGCTGTTTGCTTTTTAACATAGTAGTGCAAGGTCATTTCTCCAAAGTGGGGGGAAAACTAAAACTGTATGAGAGAGTAGCTCTGGAATGTCACACTGACGTTAAGGTTACTATTTAGATTAAAATAGTTTCAATGACTAAGGAAAAAATTGAAAAGCATTTTTCCCCTTTAAACTTATCAGACAGATAATGCCAAAGTAGGCACACGGTTTTCCCCTTGGCTCTGGTTAGTCTGGTATGTAGAAAATGTATGGATAATTTTTCAGGGTTATCAGGGCCTACAGACATACTGACTACATTGTTCTGCAGGGGCACAGATCCTGTTGGCTTGAAGAGATACTGTGGAAGCCTATCAGCTAGATGAATGCACCTCTCATGTTTTTGTTTGCTGGTTGAGTATGTAGATCAAAGAGGTGGCATGTCTTTCTTTTTTTTAACATCTTTATTGGAGTATAATTGCTTTACAATGGTGTATTAGTTTCTGCTGTATAACAAAGTGAATCAGCTATATGTATTCATATATCCCCATATCCCCTCCCTCTTGCATCTCCCTCCCATACTCCCTATCCCACCCCTCTAGGTGGACACAAAGCACCGAGCTGATCTCCCTGTGCTATCTTCCCACTAGCTATCTATTTTACATTTGGTACTGTATATATGTCCATGAAAGGTGGCATGTCTTTATGAAGCCAAAATTAGGTCCTGTTTCTCATCTTGAAAATGAGTCAAACTTTATGGTGACAAATAGTCTATAACCTAGGTGTATCAGATCCAAAATTTACATTCTTCCAGGTATGTCAAAGTTGGATATGTCTTTGGTGTTACTCAAAACCAAAGAAGATATAGCTTTGGAAAGGTATAGAAACTGCTTGTTCTATATAATACCCAGGTAGATATAGCTTTTTGTTTTCCCTCTATGAATTATTTAAACAAGATATGAATTTAAAAATCCATAACGAATGAAGTGGTTTTCCATATTGGAGTACATAAAACTATTAATTTACCATGAAAGAAAAAGGTTGAAATGGAATCTGGTTAAAGTATGTATGCACAAAATGTTAATACAATGAGAGAAATATTATTTACTAATTTATAAAATGAATGCAATTTCAAGGCACTCATGAAAACTTGAATAAGGTAGTTTTAAAACAAAAGACAAGGTTTATTTTTCTCTATTTTCTTAAAATGTATAGGAAAAATATCCATAGTCAGTTATTCCTATAGCACTAGGTGTTTGAAAACATTTTAAAATATGCATGTATGTATAAGAATGGTAACCAAATTTTCATTCTGGCTCTCTTACATTCTGGAATATCTATCAATATATCTATCAATAGTGGAGTAACTCCTCTCCAGATGCTTCTTTCTAAACATTTATGAACTTTGGGTTCCAAGTAACTCATTCAAACGATGAGTGAACTTGATGTTGCTAACCACCAGTACAGCTTAGCAGCCAGAATCAGGGCTCTGCAGTCAGATAGTATGAATAGAATCCTGGATCTATCTCCTAAACACTGTGTGACTTTTGACAAGTTATTTGAACTTTGTTTTGGTTTCCTCAACATTAAAATGGAAATGTTAATATTACTCACCTTTGAGGATAGATATGATGATTAAAAGACATGTAAGATACACAAAATTGTTTAGTGATGCTGGTGGTAATGGTGGTGGTAGTAATGGTGGAACTGAGAGAAGAATTTACAGTCAATCAGTAGATACACATATAATGGATATACAGGTTAGATACAATTATTGTCAGTCAATCCTGCATACATATATACATATAGATACTGTTGATCCTTGAACAACACAGGTTTGAGCTGCAGGGGTCTACTTATATGCGGATATTTTTCAAGAAATAACACAGTACTATACGATCTGCCAGTAGCTGGTTGAATCCCTGAATGCACACCCCCTATTTGGAGGGTCAACCATACTGTTATATGTAGATTTTCAACCGTAGAGGGGTCAGCACCCCTAACACCCTTGTTGTTCAAGGGTCAATTGTATGAATATATATATTTGTATACACACACACATACACACACACACACATACAATCATTGGATATATATATATCTCCAATGATACATATACATTTATTTGTATCATGATACATACATATATATTTCAAACTTTCAATATTCACCTGGATATCCTCTTTCTGATATCATTATGTAACCTCCAACATCAAGTGATAAATGCATAAAGATATGCAAACTCAATTTGATATCCAGAGGAAACTGGTCAAATATTAATACCCTTATTTTTTAGATGAAGTGGATATTAAAATGATAGTTTGCCAAATCAAGTAGTTTTGTGGTACCTTGCCTCCTACTTCTTAGAGAAAACAACCATCATCAAAAACGAACCCCTTCAGATATTCCATCACAAAATATAAAGCCTTGGTGGAATCCACACCTTCCTTTTCCTCCTTCTGCCATAGTTTGTTAGAAGAAATGTTTCTTCTACGCACAGTTACTTTCTCTTCCTTGACTCTGGATCCTGCCTTCTCCTACCTTCTCAGTTATTTCAGTTTGTATTCCATCTCTGGCCGCTACTATATTTTCACACTCTCTCTATAGGCCCCTTCCCATCATCAGTGAAATTTTTTCCGGTCTCCCCCAATATAACAAACAAACATAAAATAAAATGATCTCTTTTGACTAGCTCTTTCCTTCTAGTTATTACTCTGGCTCTCTCCTCACCTTCAAGAACAAACTTCTTAAACCAAATTGTCTACAAGTTCCGGCTACATGTTCCACCCTGAACTAAGAAATCCTTACTTTACTGCAACTGAGCTCTCACCCCAATCATCCTCCACAAACGACCTTGCAAAGGACAAATGACCTTCATGTTGCAACACATTTGATATCATACAGTGCTTGTTTTCTCAGGGCCATTTTATGTTGTTCACTGTCTTATCCTTCTGAAAATGCTCTCCTCTCATGATACCACTTGTGTGATTTTTTTCCTCCTCTACCTCCTGTCAATCCTTCTCAATATCTTTTATTTATTTATTTATTTACTTACTTACTTACTTACTTACTTATTTATTTATTTATGGCTGTGTTGGGTCTTCATTTCTGTGCGAGGGCTTTCTCTAGTTGCGGCAAGTGGGGGCCACTCTTCATCGCGGTGCGCGGGCCTCTCATTATCGCGGCCTCTCTTGTTGCGGAGCACAGGCTCCAGACGCGCAGGCTCAGTAATTGTGGCTCACGGGCCCAGCTGCTCCACGGCATGTGGGATCTTCCCAGACCAGGGCTCGAACCCGTGTCCCCTGCATTGGCAGGCAGATTCTCAACCACTGCGCCACCAGGGAAGCCCTTCTCAATATCTTTTGAAGTTTACTTATTATCCATCGATCCATTAAATATTATTTTTCACCTAGGCCATCCATCTCTCTTAACGCACACACACACACACACACACACACACACACTCACCATATGTACTTCCTAAGTTTTAAATCTGTACATCCAGTAAGTTTCTATACATCCTCACCTAGAGAGAGGTCTCACAGCGCTTTGAGACTGCAAATTGAACTGCTCATTCTCTTCCATCAGATCAACCCCCAACAAATCACTTTTTTCTTCAGTGTTCCTGCCTCAGTAAAAGGCATTACCATCTCTCCCATCACCTAATCGCAAATCCTGGAAAACATCATCAACACCTCCTGCCACCAAGTCAATTGTCCAGTCTTGAGAGTTTCAATTGCTACTCAACTCTTTTCTGTCCCTGGGTCCTATATTAATCCAGACCTCCATTGTTTCTCTTCTGAAGTATGACCAAAATATCTCCTTCCTATTTCACATTCTGTACTCTTGCAATAGATTTCTCATGTTGCAGCCAAAGTGACCTTACTTAATGTAGCATTGCCCTGTCTAAAACTTTAATGACCTTCATGGCTTCTGACTGTTGTATTATAGCTAAATGCCCTTAAACAGTTTCCAAAGTCCTCTGCCACCTGCGTTCTGCCTAACTCTTCACTCATCCTTTGTCAATGTCCTCCTTGTACTCTATCCTTCAACAATATTGAGTTTCTTTACATTCTTCTCGTCTCTTTCTTGCCTCCAGGCCATTTCACCACTACCTGCACCCTGTCATTCATTCCTTCTCTCTTCACCTGGAGAAGGGATTCTCATCTTGGCGAGATTGAGTTTAAGTGTGACCTCTTCCAAAAGGCCTTCTCTGAGCCCTATTCTTGAAAATGTTTTCCTTCTGTGTTCCTATAGTGCCCACATTATTATGTTTACTTGGTCTTCCATTGCTGGACTGTCCCCTCCAATGTTACTTACTTTGCAGGGATTCTGTCAGTCTATTCACTGCTCTATGCTTAGCATGTATGAAGAATTTAATCGATATCAGAAAAATCAGTAAGTTAATGAAATAACTGTTAAATGAAATTCATTAAAGAAAGCTTCAAATGGTTAAAAGTGAAAGTTAAGAAGGTGGTTGGATTCTTGTATATAATGGTTATTAAAATCATGGAGGATGGATAGTGGCTAAATCCTTCTAAAAAACATCTACTAATGCCAATAAAAGTATTCTGATTTGGGATTTCTGTTCATATGAAAGAGTTCATTGTTCCCAACATAAATAAGAAATGACTAACAATAAAGGAGGAAGGAAGGCAAATACAATTTGGCATTTTTATGAACCACCTGGATCCCAGTGGTAGGAAATGCCCTAAAAAGTAAACCCATGAAAAGTAGCAATCACTTTTTGTTTGATGATTTTCAAAATAATTTGTACTTAGCATATTTCAAAATGCTCTCAATTTATTAAACTGTTTGGTCCTTGGGTAGGCCTTTAATAAATGTTTCTCTATGACTATAGGTTCATCTATAATAATAATAATAATGTTTGTTGTCTTAGAAATTAAGTTTATTTATACAAATGTTTTCTTAGTTTTCAAGTGCTATTATAGATTTTAAAATATACACAGCAGTTTTGTTTTCTGTCTTATAATTTTATTAAAATAAATTTTTTTCTGCTAATAAGAATTTATATCTTATCTCATCTTCAAATACCACATTGCTTATGTTTTCCACTCTAGCATATTTGGCCATCAGCCTTATATTGAAATTATTTCTCTATACCTGTGTTCCCTCCACTAGTTGCTAAACTCTGTGTCTAGAACGATGTGTTTCCTCTTTGGAGTTTACATAACAATTGCATATGTATACAAGCAACACATATTTACCAAGTTGAACTGATAAAATGCACTAGTGAAAATGCAATGGTAAAAAAAGTGCAGTCAAACTTTTTTAGTAAAATTCATTTGTAAGTTGGAGGTTTCCTGGATTATAAGAGGTAGAAAACACAGCGTTAAGTCCAAGTTACGTGTAGTATCAGAACTGAAGAATCCCTCTCCTATTTTTATATGAAAAGAATAAACACTTTAAAAAAATATCCTCTAAACAAACCCAGACTCAAAATGTTCATGCCTCTCTTATAAAAGTTGGTTTCAGATCAATAAACATTTTATTGAGCATTTGACCATTATATGCACCAGGTGCTGATGTAGACCCTAGGGATGCATCAGTGAGTAGTATGCAGAAGCAAACCTCATAATAGGTGGGCAGACCATATTTTGATGGCATTCATGTGTTAGCCATTATTTCCACCAGGGCATTTGGCCCTGGGAGCTGAAGAACAAAAGCTGGTCTATATTTTTGCCTGGAAAAAATTTAGTACCTACATTTCTGTATCTTTCTACTACCATATATCTCTTCCCTTCCCCTATTTCTCTATAAAGATTCATGAAGATTTGATAAATACTCTAACAAGTTCATAAAAATAAATTATTGTATATGAGGACATTTGAAGATTGCAATTTGAAGAGTGATTTATCACTATTACTTACTCCCATATAATTCATACCTAGTACAGCAAATATCTAGACATTATTTTCTTTTTCTGGACTTCTGTGGTTATTTAATATAAAAAACTTGGTGATTTCATTTCTCCTAATGTTTCTATGTTCTTACATTTCCATCAATCTTTTTTTGTATTTTTCTTACCAACAGAAACACTTGACCATATCTCAAATTGAGAGGTACTTAAGAGAGGTATGTGACACTCAGTTCCTGCTCTTGGTGAGAGGCATCTGCAGGCCTTTGTCAAAATAGTTATCAAGGCTGCATGGATCCCCCATAATGTGTTTTAGATTCACCCAACACTCCTGACTCAGCCCAAACCACGATATATACTGCCAAACACTTAAAAATAATATTAAAAAATATATATAATACAATGTAGTATCTCATAGTTGTTCACTCAGACATGACCCAAATTTGTTAGACAAACAAAGTTTACCTGGTTAATGTGGTTGGCCTTCGGGCTACATTCTAAATGGAGCAGAAATATAAAGGTTTAAAGACCAGTTGCCTCCTTCCATCATAAATCTAAATAAACATATTGGTATAATTATATCCATCTTTTGACTCAGGAATCCAGAATACTGCACTTTTGGTTCTAAGTCTTCCTCTGAAAAGGACATAAAATGATGCCTCCTGCTCCCTCCCTATTATTTTCTCCAGTCTTCATGCCTATTCTCAGCAGCAGTAAAATGCAACCCCTTTCAAACTCCCCCTTCATTCCTTCCTCAGCAGATACTCTACAGCAAGTCTTGGTTATTTCATATTTCTCCAGTGTCCTTACTGACTTACTATTTTCGCATGGTTCCTGCCATTCCTCCTGCCCCCAGAAAATACCACCCTTGCTTTTCTTCATTCATTTATCCAAATATAATGAGCACCTACTCTAAGTCAGGAATGGAGCTAGTCACAAGGATAGACTGGTGAATAAGGCTTAAGCAGTGTTATCCATGGAGCTTTCTTATGAGTTGTATACTTCTGATACTAGTGCAAACAATCACTGGGAAAGATTTTAGCAAAAGGGGATACCATCATGGACTGGAGAAATTCAGTAAGGACTCCAAGAGGTAACATGTGAGTGCAAAAGACTTCAAGGAAACCATAAACAAAACAAAAACACAACCCACAGAATGAGAGAAAATATTTGCAATTGATGCAACCAACAAGGGATTAATTTCCAAAATATACAAACAGCTCATACAGCTCAATGTCAAAAAAACAAACAACCCATCAAAAAATGGGCAGAAGATCTAAACAGACATTTCTCCAAAGAAGACATACAGATGGCCAAAAGGCACATGAAAAAATGTTCAGCATCGCTAATCATTAGAGAAATGCAAATCAAAACTACAAAAAGGTATCACCTCACTCCAGTCAGAATGGCCATCATCAAAAAGTCTACAAATAATAAATGCTGGAGAGGGTGTGGAGAAAAGGGAACCCTCCTGCACTGCTGGTGGGAATGTAAATTGGTGTAGCCACTATGGAGAACAGTATGGAGGTTCTTTAAAAACCCAAAAATAAAGTTACCATATGATCCTGCAATCCCACTCCTGGGTATTTATCTGGAGAAAACTATAATTGGAAAAGATACATGCCAGATCCTTATGGAAGTTGCCATTCCATCCTAACAAATCAAAAGCTGAACAGACTGAAAAATCAACGATTCTTTTTGGATCCATAAGACAGGAGAGAACACAGGGCAAATCACTGCCCTTAAGGTTGGCGAATCACACAGGCAAATACAGGGAGTTGCAGCTTAACTGATCAGAGACTCATGAGTAGAAACTGCCAGAGGCACCAGTGCCAGAGTAGGAAAACCTGAACTGTAATGGATGAATTGCCGGAGGCTGAGTGCAGACAAGTCCGAGCATTAAAAATTAGGGGGGGACCCAGGCAAAGGGAGGGCCTACAATATTGTGAGATTTACCTCAAGGAACTTGAGGTTCCCACAGTAAATATCTGACAGAAAAATCCCCACAAACTTCTGGCAAGGGGGAGGGGGAAAGGAATCATTTTGAAATATGGAAGACCTCTCTGTTGTTTACAAGTATTGCCCTCAGGGGAAACTAGTTAACCAGACCTTAACTTGCTGGATTATTATCAGAGCCTAACTAAGCCGGGAAAGGGAAATACCCAACTCCAGCACAGTCTAGCCACTCTGTCCCACATGAGGGGGAAAGAGAAAAACCGAGAAACGTTTGTGAAATTCACAGTCCAGAGGCATAGGCTCAGGAAAAGACTGAAACCTAATCATAGGGCTATAAAACACTTTTCCTCCTCCACCACTTCACAACCACACCACTAAAGACCTATTTAAGCAGTTCCTTTTATCAGGTACATCATGTCCAGCTTTTAAACAAAAATTACCAAGCATATCAGAAGGCAAAAGACACAATTTGAAGAGGTCAGAGCAAGGATCATAATCAGACTTGGCAGGAGTGTTGGAAATGTCAGAACAGGAATTTAAAACAACTGTGATCAATAGGCTAAGGAATCTAATGGATAAGCAGACAGAATGTAAGAACAGATGGCAAGGTAAATAGAGAGAGGGAAATCCAAGAAAGACTCAAAAAGAGATGCCAGAGATAAAAAAAACACTGTCACAGAAATGAAGAACTCCTTTGATAGGCTTATTAGTAGACTGGACATGGCTGAGGAGAGAATCTCTGAGCTAGAGAATATATCAATAGAATCCATGAAAACCAAAAAAACTAAGAGAACAAAGATTAGGGGAAGAAAAAAACCAGAACAGACCTTATACCTTTCACAAAAATTAATTCAAAATGGATCAGACACCTAAACGTAAAACACAGAACTATAAAATTCCAAGAAGATAGTACAGGAGAAAACCTAGATGACCTTGGGTATGGTGATGCCTTTTTAGTTACAAAAATAAAAGCAGAATCCCAGAAAAATATCATTGATAAGCTGGACTTCATTAAAATTAAACATTTCTGCTCTGCCAAAGACAATGTCAAGAGAATGAAAAGACAAGCCATAGACTGGGAGAAAGTATTTGCAAAAGACACATCTGATAAAGGACTACTATTTAAAATATACGAAGAACTTTTAAATCTCAACAATAAGAAAGTAAACAACTTGATTTAAAATGGAAACAGATAACGGACACCTCATCAAAGAACATATACAGATACCAAATAAGAATATGAAAAGATATTCCAAATTATATGTCATCATGGAAATGGAAATTAAAACAATGAGATACTACTATACCACTAACTGTTGGAATGACCAAAATTCAGAACACTGACAACACCAGATTCTGGCAAGGATGTGAGCATAAGGAACTCTCACTCATTGCTGGTGAATGCACAATGGTGCAACCACTTTGGAAGACAGTGTGGTGGTTTCTTACAAAACTAAGTATACTCTTACCATGTGATCCAAGAATTTCTCTCCTTTGGATTTACCCAAAGAAGTTTAAAATTTATGCCCACACAGAAATCTGCTCGTGAATATTTATAGCAGCTTTATATATAATTGTCAAAACTTGGATGCAACCAAGACGTCCTTCAATAGGTGAATGGATAAAGAAACTGTGATACAACCAGACAAAAGAATATTATTCAACACTAGAAAGAAATGAGCTATCAAGCCATGAAAAGACATGGAGGAACCTTAAATACTGATACATACTATTAAGTGAAAGAAGCCTAGGCTAATAACTGTCTGATTCCAATTGGATGACATTTTGGAAAAGGCAAACATATGGAGACAATAAAAAGAACAGTAATTGCCAGGGATAGAGGGCAGAAGAGATGAATAGGCAGAGCACAGGGGATTTTTAGGGCTGTAAAAATACTCTGTATGATATTATAATGGTGGACATTTGTCCAAAACCACTGAATGTACAACACCAAGAGTGAACCCTAAGGTAAACTATGGACTTTGGCTAATTATGTTGTATCAAAGTAGATTTATTCTTAGTAAAAAAAAAAAAAAAAGTACCATTTTGGTTGGTGATGTTAATAATGGGGGAAGCTATATATTTCTGGGGGCAAGGAGTATATGGAAAATCTCTGTACCTTCCTCTTAATTTTGTTGTAAACCTAAAATTGCTCTAGAAATAAAGTTTTTTTAATTTTATAAAAGGACAATCAACCTCATATGAAATATCTTAGCAGTGATTCAGAAGAGGATTACAAATGGCCAATATTTACATGGAAAAGTGTTCAATACCATTAGCCGTGAGGAAAAGATGAATTAAAACTACAAGGAGATATGTAAGACACAGAAAAAAAATTAATGACACCTAACATGTGCAAGGATTTATAACAGTTGGAAGTCTCATATATTGTTAATGAGAATGTAAAATAGTAGCATAACTTTGAAAAAAAAGTTTTATTATAAAATTAACATACCAATTCCAATTCTAGTTACTTCACTAGGAGAAATAAAAACATAGGCCCACAAAAACCTACATAAAATATTCATAATTGCCAAAATTTTTCAATTGGTGCTTCACAGCAAATATTGTTTTATAAACCCATATCTGAAAGTTATGGTCAGCAGAAGAAAAAAACAAAGTATTTATGTCTAGACTAAACATTATTTCTTTTTGTTATTAAATACAACACAAGTAACTAAAACATAAAAGTATAAAATCTCAGTAATTGATGTTATTTTTTATTCACTTGTATAAAAGAAATAAATAGGTCATTTTCTACTATTTTTCCTTAATTTCATCAAAACATGATGGAAGAATTTCAGATTTTTTTTAAAAAAATCATAAATTATACTTCGGATTAGAATTTAAAGTGATTTTAAAGACCGTCTAATCTAATTCCTCAATTTGCAAAACAGAAAAGTTATGTTCAAAAAAGTTAAGTGGCTTATTCATATCACCATGGAAAAAAGAACAGAATACAGCATATAATAAGGTGTAGAAATCTACAGTAGGAGAAAACCTGAGTTTGACATGTAGGGGGGAGAATATAACAGACCTGCAAATAGAGTCATTTCAGTGAGTTGGAGAGGTAAATGGAATAAGCATATCAAGAGCCTGGCATGCCAGGCCAGATATTTTTGAATTTGATATTACAGAAGTGTAGGTCTCAGGGCCTAGAAGAGGTGTGATGAAAGCATCCATGGGTTAGGGACGGTGATGACCTGCCCGATTCAGGGCTTGGATGGACCTGCTCAAGCATGACTGATGACTGCTGAATTGCCTACAGAAGGTGGATAAAATGACGCCTAACCACAGCACTGGGAAGTTAAAAGGAGATTATGATGTTTATTTGCACACCTGGTTTGTGCTGTAATCAGTTTCTACTTATCTTCTCTTCAATGACCTCTTTGGCAAGTTCTGTGCATTATGAATAAAGAAATCAGAACATAAATTAAGTCACTTGGGCTCATCACAACTTATGAACACATCAGTGGGCACACTGTACTATTTTCACAGTCATCTCATAATAGAAACTAAACTAACCAAACTGTTTTTAAGGACTAACTAGAAAAGACTATGCTGTAACCTGCCAGCTCAGTTCCAAGGAAAACTATTGAGTGAAATTTTATGTGAAGACAGAATGTTTATTAAGGGTTTTACTATCATGATAGTAGGGATAAGTTCTAAATTATGGATGATGATTAATAACCCCACAAGCCCCTCTCAATTCTCTAGCTGGCTTCTTGCTTTTGATGTTCAATATCATCATGCTAATTTAGTCTCTAAAAATATTCTGTTTTTGTTGTAAATGTTTTCAATTTTAGTCATTTTTTGTTGTCTTTAATCCAATTTAATTTTTGCATATGTAAAATCATTCATGATTCAAAGTCAAAACCATTGTTTAGAAGCATACTCGGAAAAGTCTTGATTGTATTCCAAACTCACCTATTCTGTTTCTACCTACCATTGTCATTAGTTCCTTGTTTCTCATATCAGGTATATGTCTGGTGTTTGTATGTATTCTTTTTTTTTTCCACATATACAAATTCATTTTAATGAAACAAAGTTCCAGAGGTAAATGGCAAGTTAACAGGGTGAGAGGAGAACCAATTTGAGAATTAATTACAGTAATGAAAAAAATATATAGATAGTATAGGGTTACAGAAGTTTAAAACACACACACTATGCAGTGGTAGAAACAAGGAGGAAATCTCCTATTGTACTCAACTCCACTTAAACATATTTTTAAAAGCTGTATGTATTCTTATTTCTCCTTATTTTTACACAATACATACAATAACCTGTATTCTCTGCTTTGATCACTTACAAATACATCCTGGTGATCAAACTGCTACAGCAGAAACCTTCTTCATTCCTCGAGTGTGTGTGTGTGTGTGTACAGTTGATAATATTACATTTGGCTATTTATCCTAGATTGATGGATGTTAATTTTATTTCCCCATCTTTTGTTTTTACAGATAACGCCACACAAAAAAATGCTGTGCATGTTTTTTTCCTATTTGTGGAGGTGAATCTTCCTATATTCATAGAAATGAGACTGCTGAGGCAAGGAGTAGACAGAGTGACAAGTTTCTTAGATACTCCCCTGCACAGGGTTTTATCAATTTGAACCCCCCTTACAATACATCAGAGTGCCTGATTTTCCACACCCTGCTCAACAGAGTATGTTTTCAAAGTTTTCAATTGTTGCCAATCTGATATGTGAGAAACAATACTCAGTTCTAAAAGTTTTCTAACTATATAAAATTAACAAGCATTACAGAAGGAATAATAACTTGCTCTCAATTTTATTGTTTTGGAAATGCTCTATTATTTAGAAATAGCTCTTTAGTGTTCTCAATTTGCAGACCAACTTTTAAAATACCAGTAACAGGCATTGCAGCGTTGGTTCATTTGCCAGCCACGTAGGGAGCTGAAGAGTTCTCTGTGCTTTCCAAAGAGAAAATTTATAACACAAACCATATATGTCATTTGGAATTGAAGAGCACTAAGTTGTTTCTACCCTAACACTGCACATAATATGGCTGCATATGCTGCATAATAGTCATATTGTTCCAACTTAAGTGTATAAATGCCTCTTTCATTTTTATAAATAAAATGATTCTCTTCTAAATTAACTGTCAGTCTCCTAAGATTTGACATTGAGTATACCATCCATTGCAATTAACCAAGAAGTAAAAAGATAATGATTTTTTCCTTTTATGGAACTATGGGATTTCATCTAGATTTCCTGATTAATTTGGTATTTTACTTTGTCCTTATCATTCAATTTATGTAGCTTTTTTGTCCATTCCTTGAAGGCACTTTTCTCATCCATGAAAATCCAAAATCAAAAGAAAAAATTTTTCAATATTCATTTTTCCCCACAGGGATACTTGTGCTACTCCACTGAAAATAACTATTTAGAACTGGCATTTTCAATGCTGTTGAACTGCCAAAAAGCAAGTTTATATTTTTTCTTACCACTGTTTTTTACTTCTCACAAAATAAATGAAAATTAACTCAAATTACTTATTACTGTCACTAATATTCATTATCCAATTATCCAAACAAAATAAAGGCAATTCTGTTATATCATGCTAGAAAATAAATTATCATTAATAATATTCTTGTGAATAAGGGACTCATATTCAGATCATATTTAAAGCTATAGTACTTCGGTGTCAAATTATTTTATCTGTAGTTCTTCAGCTTCATTCTCACTATTTTTATACCTTTTTTCCTAAAGAGAACCAGGACTAAATAAAAATGTTACCTTCACATCCATCATTAATTTTTTAATGGAGAAATCAAGCTAATAGTAATATATGCTTCATACTAACAGTAATAACTGTATTTACTTGCCATAAATCCCCTCTAACTTCTAAATAAGTTACACTCCAGTGATGTTTTAGCTCCTAGATAAACCCAACCCATTTAGATTATAATTTAACTAAAATTTGTGTTTCAGTCTAGAAACAAAAGGTATCCTGGGTTGGGGGGCGGTGTTAAAACAGGCATGCTGTTGCTTTATACGTTAATTATTTGTAATAGGTAATGGGTATGAGTTACCCATATATATTACCTAAGTATATAGGTGTAGGTTAATTATTTGTAATAAGTAAAAATGGAGGAGAAAATCTGTGAGTGAGGCAAAAATGTTATTTCTAAACATTATGCTATGTGTGTATTTCCCAAAGATCTGAAGAAGACAGTGATAATAATAAAACATTCAGGTTTAGCTTGTCACAGTCTTGTCTTTTTAGATATCTCTATTCTCCCAGCTGGGTGTTTTTGTGCTGCACCCAGCCTAGCTCTCAGACACAAGGAGAAACTGAAGTGCCTTCCTCCTCCTTCCACCACTTAAAAATATCTGAGGAAGTTGTGGGCCTTGTGCACAAGGTTATCTTCTGATCAGCTCACTCATGATTCCAGTCCTCCACAGGGCTACAAATAAATACTGTCTTCTAAAATGCAGATCCTCCCCACCACCAAAGAAAAAATTATCTCTCCACCTCCTTTTCAAGATCCTTCACATTTTAGTTTTACCTCATCTTTCAGCTCCAGTCCCTATCACACATTTTCTATCACGTAACACTGAAGACACAGCAGACAACTCTCCGTTCTTAGAATATAACAGGCACTCTTGTGCCTTCTTCTTTTGATTTTAATTCCTTCTGTTTAAAATTCTCCCTTCCACTTCTCTGTCTCTCCCCTTGCATCTGGGCATGGCCACGAGATTAGTTCCAGTCAATGTAACTAGTAATTAGGAGCATCCTTTCTATACCTAGGCATTTAAGAAGTGGTTGTACCTTCCCCATACTTTCTAATCTTCTGCTAGGTAAATTCAGAGATTGTGGAGGTCCTAGGAAATAGCAAAACTACAAAAAGGAAGGAACCCAGGTTCCAGAATCACCGCAAGCAGGATAACTACTCGATGATATGAACACCCACATTGTTCTGTGTGCAATAAAAAAGCGTATATTAGTAAACCACTGACATTTTGTAGTTGATTCGTTATAACCATTTTAAAACCCTAAATACTAGAGATTCTAAGAGAAAAGAATCATTCTACAATTTAAACTGGGCAACGTATCTCTAATATTCTGCTTCTATTAATTCAAGAAAAATTATTAAAAATTATTAAATAGACTCTACTATGTGTAACGTACTGTGCAAATCACCAAAGAAACTTCAGAAATGACACAGTCCTTGCATTAAATGAGTTTAGAAAATATAATGACAAACTGAGAAGGTAGATCATCATCTTCTCCCAGTTTGAAATCTTGGTTATATAAAAAAGAAATTTTCCCAATATCAAATATTTTTAATCTAATAGAGAAATCAATTAGATAGCAAAAGAAAAAAGAAAATTGAAACTCTATAACAAGATCTTGACTAAATTTCTTTTTTTTTTTTTTTAAATAAGGAAAACAAAGTTTCTTAGCAACTGAAATAATTCTGTTAAGAGGCAAAAATAGGATCTAAAAATAAAAAAATTCAATTTACAAAAAACAAACATTCTCAGAGCCAGTGTTCTCCTGGAGTAATATGGCATCAATATAAAATTCACAAGATTCTACTTGAAATTTTAATTATTTATGCTGTTTTGGGCCAACAGCTTTCCTCAGTCCTGGCTCTGTACCATATTATTACCTAAATGTGATATAGTTAGAATAAAACTGCTTTAAATAAAGGAGATACCTAAGAGACAATCACCAGATTGGCCCAGGGGTGTATCGTCACATGCTGTTATAAGACAGCAGGATCCTTCCTGATTTTCAGTCATTCTGTGAAACGAATCATTTATATAACGTTATGTAATGGCAAGAACCTCTTGTTTTCACTTAGGAACTCTGTACCTTTACATAGGAACCCAGCTCCAGTTAATTAAAGCACTCAAATCTGCCTAAGAATAAGCACATGTGCAAATCCAGTAAAGAATCACATACTGCAATGCAGAGCAACAATAATTTAATTACAACTCAAAATTTTTCCACTATATTTTTTCACCTTAAGTCACATACTTAACACACATTGTTTAACTTGAAGACTTAAGGAAAACATACGCTGAGGGAAAATATTTTTATAATGCATTACAGTGGAACAGACATTTCATCCGTAATGGTACTTCCTCAATGAATGTTCAATCTTCCATTTGCTCTTGAATTAAGATTTATTCTTTTTTTTTTTTAAGATTTATTCTTTATCTAAATGATATTCAAAAATAACTTGGCTCAAATTTGAGTTGTTAAATGAAAATCTAAAATTGTTTGAAACAGTGATGTCTCTTAATCTAATAATGTATTCGCATTTTGGTTGTAAATAAACCTTGTCATATTCGAATATATCATTTCTAATTCCCAGCTCAATCTCTCTGTATTTTCAATGCCACAGGCAAATAGATAATGCCCTCTCATCAGCATGAAAACTTACGTTACTAAATGACACACCATATTATATCCATATAAAGTTTATCAACGAAAAAAATCCCATTTTTCTTTGTTAATGGGTTACTATTATCATGTGTATGTTCTTTTTCTGGTTTTGTTTATGCAAAGTACTTTTAACTACTGGCTTTAATTCTCTCTTGTATTTATACTGAATTGCTATTATTGACCCATGTAAACTTTAAAAAATATATATACATACATAAAATATATATACATGTGTAGGCCATCTGCATTTCCTCTTTGGATAAATGTCTATTCAGTTCTTCTGCCCATCTTTTAATTAAGTTGCTTGATTTTTTGATGTTGTTGTATGAGCTGTTTGTATATGTTGGATATTAATCCCTTATCGGTCATATCATTTTGTAAACATTTTCTTCCACTCAGTAGGTTGTCTTTTCATTTTGTTGATGGTTTCCTTTGTTGTGCAAAAGTTTTTGAGTTTAATTAGGTCCCACTAGTTTATTTTTGCTTCTATTTCCTTTACTTTAGGAGACGAATCCAAAAAATTTTGCTGAGATTTGTATCAGAGTATTCTGCCTATGTTTTCTCCTAGGAATTTTATAGTAACCGGTCTTAAATTTAGGTCTTTAACCCATTTTGAGTTTATTTTTGTATATTGTGTTAGAGAATTCCTAAGTTCATTCTTTTACATGTAGCTGTCCAGTTTTCCCAGCACCACTTATTGAGGAGACTGTCTTTTCTCTATTGTATATTCTTTGCCTCCTTCATAATAGATTAACTAACTGTAAGTACATGCGTTTATTTCTGGGCTCTCTATCTTGTTCCATTGATCTAAGGGTCTTATTTTTAATGCCAGTACTATACTGTTTTGATTACCAAAGATTACTATAGCTTTGTAGTATAGTCTGAAGTCAGGGAGCGTGATTCCTCCAGTTCTGTTCTCTTTCTCAAGATTGTTTCTTCTTTCTCAAGATTGTTTTGAATACTTGGGGTCTTTCATATTTCCATACAAACTTTAAAATTATTTGTCCTACTTCTGTCAAAAATGTCACTGGCATTTTGATAGGGATTGCACTGAATCTCTAGATTGCCTTTGGCATTATGGTCACTTTAACAATATTAATTCTTCCAATCTAAGAACATTTTGTCTTTTTTCCAAAGACAAAATGCAGATGGCCAACAAGCACAGGAAAAGACGGTCAACATCACTAATCATCAGGGAAATGCAAATCAAAACCACAGTAAGATGTCACCTTACACCTGTCAGAATGGCTATCATCAGAAAGAACACAAATAGCAAATGTTGGTGAGGATGTGGAGAAAAGCGAACCCTTCACCACTATTGGTGGGAATATAAATTGATGCAGCCACTGTGAAAAACAGTATGGAGGTTTCTCAAAAAACTAATAATAGAACTCCATATGACCCAGCAATTCTACTCCTGGGCATATATCTGCAAAAAAAAAAACCCACTAAGTCAAAAAGATACATGCACCCAATGTTCATAGCAGCATTATTTACAATTACGAAGATATGGAAGCAACCTAAAAGCAGAGGAATGGATAAAGAAGATTTGGTACATATATACAATGGAATACTACTCAGCCATAAAAAAGAATGAAGTTTTGCCATTTGCAGCAACATGGATGGACTTGGAGGGTATTATGCTAAGTGAAATAAGTCAGAGAACGACAAATACTGTATGATATCACTTATATGTGGAATCTAAAAACTACAACAAACTAGTGAATATAACAAAAAAAGAAGCAGGCTCACAGATATAGAGAACAAACTAGTGGTTACCAGTGGGGAGAGGTGGGTGAGGGGCAATATATGGGTGGGGCGATCGGCTACAAAGATATGTTGGGGAATACAGTCAATATGCTGTAATAACTGTAAATGGAGTGTAACCTTTAAAATTGTATAAAAAATAAAGATATATATATATATATATAAATAGCTTTTTCTAAACAAGCAAAAAAACATATATACACATGTAAATACAAAAAGGATAACTCGACAAAATTATTCACTCTCACATTTTCTGTTTTGAAACCATATAAAAATAAAGACATCAATTTTAGCATTTATGGCAAAACATAAGTGGTCAAGAACTTATGATTAGAAAAAATATTAATGAAAACATTCAAGAATTAAAAACTCCATTACTTTCCTAAATACTAATATTTTTAAAATTTTGATTTAATTGATCCAAAATCTAATATTTATTATGAAAAACATTTAAAATAATCCTTTAAATAACCTTATTAATTAAAACTTTTCTTCTGGTGAATACATATTAGTCTTTCTTTTGACTTTCAAAAAAAACCAAGGCTATAACCAAAGTAGTACCTTTACCTAGTGAAAAGATATTTCAGGAAATAACCCTAGGAAAAAATAGGCACTCTATCAATGAATCAACTGTCTATTGAGCTGATTCATGTATACAAATATGTATAATCATTTGGTATTTATTATACTCAAATTTGCATTATAGGATATTCGTGTGATCCAGCAACACATTGTTCTTTCTCTATAAAGTTACAATAAAGGAATTCAGATATAATAATACTGGTTATATTTTTGTGTACTCAGAATATCTTCTCAATTATAAATTCTCTATACTGTGGCTTGGTCTTACACCTTTATGATAAATGAGCCTTAAAAAACAGTGGCATGCCATTTGCAGAGACGTGGATGGACCTAGAAACCATCATACAGAGTGAAGTCAGAAAGAGAAAAATAAATATTGTATAATATCATTTATATGTGGAATCTAGAAAAATGATACAGATGAACTCACTTGCAAAGCAGAAATAGAGACACAGACGTAGAGAACAAACGTATGCATACCAAGGGACGAAGGTGGGGTGGGGTGGATTGGGAGATTGGGATTGACATATATACACTACTATGTATAAAATAGATTCCTAATGAGAACCTACTGTACAGCACAGGGAACTCTACTCAATGCTCTGTGGTGACCTAAATGGGAAGGAAATCCAAGAAAGAGGGGATATATGTATACGTATAGCTGATTCACTTTGCTGTACAGCAGAAACTTACACAACATTGTAAAGCAACTATACTCAAATAAAAATTTTAAAATTAATCAATTTAAAAAAAACAGTGGCATGCCTCACTTTTGCTCATATTTCATTGACTAGGATTTACTGACATGGCCACACCTAACTCCAGGAAGCATGGTCAGTGTAGTCTTAGCATGTGCCTAAGTAAGAGGGAGAAAACATATCTGGCAGTCAACAGACAGTGTTTTCCATAGTTTGCTCCTTTGTGCAGCAAATTTTTGTGCATATCCCTCTTCTCACACATGATACATTCATTGAAAAGTCTGATGTGTATCCTTATGTGACCACCACTACATCAAATGCAGAATTATTCTGCCACCATAAAGCATCCTTCATGCTTTTATAGTCACACCCACCTCCCTTTTCACAAATATCCCTAACTCTCGGCAATCACTAATATGTTCTTCTCTATAATTTTGTCATTTCAAGAATGTTGTACAAATAGAATCCTACAGTATGTGATGTTCTAAGAATGGTTCTTTACACTCAGCCTGATGCCCTTGACATCCACCAAAATTGTCATAGTTATCAGTAATTTGTTCTTTGTATCGCTGAGTAGTGTTCCATGGCTACATGGCTATCCAGTCTGTTTAACCTTTCACCCATTGAGGAACATTTTCCTTTTTTCCAATTTTTGACTGTTACAAATAAAGACACTATGAACCATCGTATACAGATTTTGAGTGGGCATAAACTTTCTTTTCTCTGGGATAAATGCCCAGGAGTACAACTGCTGGGTCATATGGTAAGAAACTTACCATAGTTTTAAAAAGAAACCCCCAAACTAATTTCCAGAGCAGATATACTATTTTACATTCTCACCAGCAATGTATGACATATCCAGTGTCTCTGCAGTCTCCTTAGCATTTTTTTATCACTATTTTTAATTTTCTCTGTTCTAACGGATATATACAAATATTTCATAGTGGTTTTAATTTCCATGTCCCTAATGGCTAGTGATGTTGAATACATTTTCAAGTGCATGTCTGTCACCCATATATTTTCTTTAACAACACGTTCTTTTACATCTAATCGGATTGTTTAACTTAATGTTGAATTTTGTGAGTCCTAGATAATTCTAAATATAAGTACTTTGTAATATACATGGCTCATAAACATCTTATCCCAGTCTGTAGCTTGTCTTTTCATCCTACTAACAAGGTCTTTCAAAGAACAAGTTTTTAATTTTGACTTTAATTAAGCAATTTTTTTTCTCGTCATGTCTATGAATTCTTCACTAAACCCTAAGTTCCAACGGTTTTCTCTTAGGTTATCTTTTAAAAATTTCATAGTTTTATACTTTACATTTAAATCTATAATCAACTTTGAGTTAATTTATGTATAAGGAATGAAGTTTTGGTTTTTTCTGTTTTTTTCTTTTTTTTTTTTTGCCTATGGATATCCAATTGTCCTAGCACCTTTTATTGTAAAGACTATATTTCTTTTTCTCTTTTTTTTTTAAAGTTTAACATGTGAAGTATTTATTCATGATTTCCAGGAAACAAGTTTTTTTATTTTCTTTTTTTTTAAACTGAAGTATAGTTGATTTACAATGTTTCAGGTCTACAGCAAAGTGATTCAGTCATATATATACATATATATATTTCTTCTTCAGATTCTTTTCCATTATAGGTTATTAAAAGATATTTAATACAGTTCCCTGTGCTATACAGTAGGTCCTTGTTGTTTATTTTATATACAGTAGTGCGTATGTGTTAATTCCAAATTCCCAATGTATCCCTCCCCCTCATTTTCCTCGTTGGTAACTACATATTTGTTTTCTATGTTTGTGAGTCTATTTCTGTTTTGTAAATAAGTTCATTCATATCATTTTTTTAGATTCCACATATAAGTGATATCATATGATATTTGCCTTTGTCTGACTTACTTCACTTAGCATGATAATCTCTAGGTTCCTCCATGTTGCTGCAAGTGGCATTATTTCATTCTTTTCATAACCGAGTAATATTCCATTATATACGGATACCACATCTTCTTTATCCATTCATCTGTAGATGGCCATTTAGGCTGTTTCCATGTCTTGGCTACTGTAAGTAGTGCTGCTATGAACATCGGGGTGCATGTATCTTGAAAAGACTATATTTCCTCAATTGAATTGCTTTTGTGCCTTTGTCAAAAATCGGTAAGGCTTATTTTTATGAGTCTATTAAAGGGTTCTCTATTCTGATGATCTATGTGTCTATCCTCCCACCAGAATCTTCCAACCTTGATTACTATATCTATATAATAAGTCTTTAAACTGGATAGACTGATTCCTATTGCTTTACCCTTTGTTTTTGCAGAATTGCTACTCTAGTTCTTTTGTTTTTCCATATAAATTTTAGAATAATATTGTTTATATCTACAAAAACATCTTTCAAGGATTTGATAGGAATGTCGCATCTTTCCTTGTTGAGACTTTCAATCCATTAACATGGAATATTCCTTAATTTATTTATTGCTTAATACTTTCTTCAGTTAGTTTCCTCAAAGATTTCAGTTTCCAGCATACATATTTTGTTAGATTAACCCTAAGTATTTTTTGAGCAGTAATCAATGGTATTGTAATTTAACTGTGGTTTCCATGTGTTCATTGGTAGTGCTATGTAAAAATATAATTGATTTTTGTATGTTGATCTTTTAACCTGAAACCTTGCTGAACCCTCTTATTAGTTTTCTTTGTCTCCAATATTAGGGGATATTCACTCAGTTTTTCACCATCAAGAATGATGATAGTGGGCTTCCCTGGTGGTGCAGTGGTTAAGAATCCGCCTACCAATGCAGGGGACACAGATTTGAGCCCTGGTCCGGGAAGAACCCACATGTCGTGGAGCAACTAAGCCCGTGCACCGCAACTACTGAGCCTGCGCTCTAGAGCCCACGTGCCACAACTACTGAAGCCCACATGCCACAGCTACTGAAGTCTGCACGCCTAGAGCCTGTGCTCTGCAACAAGAGAAGCCACCGCAATGAGAAACCCACACACCGCAACGAAGAGTAGCTCACCACAACGAGAGAAAGCCCACACGCAGCAACGAAGACCCAATGCAGCCAAAAATAAATAAATAAATAAATAAATTTATATTAAAAAAAAGAATGATGGTAGTTGTAGGTTTTTTATATGTGTTCCTCATCAAGTTGAAGACATTCCTCTTTACTCCTAGTTTTTTGAGAGTTTTTTGTTTTTTTAATCAAGAAAGCGCTGAATTTTGTCAAGTGCTTTTTCTGCATCAGTGGATGTGGTCATGTGATTTTATTTTTTTTAGCCTGTTGATATGGTAGATTTCACTAATTGCTTTTTTTTTTTTTAATTTTTGGCTGCGTTGGGTCTTTGTTGCTGCGCAGGCTTTCTTCAGTTGCGGTGAGTGGGGCTACTCTTCGTTGCGGTGTACGGTTTCTCATTGTGGTGGCTTCTCTTGTTGTGGAGCACGTGCTCTAGGCGAGCAGGCTCAGTAGTTGTGGCTCATGGGCTCTAAAGCACAGGCTCAGTAGTTGTGGCGCACGGGCTTAGTTGCTCCGCGGCATGTGGGATCTTCCCAGACGAGGGCTCGAACCCATGTCCCCTGCATTGGCAGGTGGATTCTTAACCTCTGCACCACCAGGGAAGTCCCACTAATTGCTTTTTAATACTGACATGGATATGCATCCCTGAAAAAAACTCTCTTGGTCATGGTGTATAATTCTTTTTATATACTGTTGAATTGTATTTGCCAGTATGTTATGAATAATTTTTGCATCTGTACTGATGAGGGATATTGGCCTAGAGTTTCTGGTATTAATTTTTTTCTAATTTTGATAACATGGTAATACTCTCCTCATAGAACGAGTTTAGAGGTGTTCCTTATTTTTCTATTTTCTAGTACAGATTTTGTAAAATTGGTGTTAATTCTTCTTTAAATGTCAGTAGACTTCTCTGGTGCATCATTTGACATGGAGATTTCTTTTTTGGGAAGTTTTCAATTCTGAATTTAATTTCCTTAAAAATTATAGAGCCATTTAAATTATCTATTTCATATTAAGTGAGTTGTGGGCATTTGTATTTTTGAGAAATTGTTCTATTTGATCTCAGTGGTCAAATTTATTTGTGTAGAGTTGTTAATAGTATTCTCTTATTGTCCTTTAAAAGTCTGCAAGAGATCTAGTGATATCTCCTATTTCATTTTGATATTATAGTTTGTTCCTTCTTTTTTCCTTTGTAAGTTCTGCCAGAAGTTTGACAATTTTATTATCTCTTCAAAGAATCAACTTTTGGGGACTTCCCTGGTGGTGCAGTCATTAAGAATCCACCTGCCAATGCAGGGGACAAGGGTTTGAGCCCTGGTCTGGGAAGATCCCACATGCCGTGGAGCAACTAAGCCCATGAGCCACAACTACTGAGCCTGCACACCTAGAGCCCGTGCTCCGCAACAAGAGAAGCCACCGTGCATCGCAACGAAGAGTAGCCCCAACTCGCCACAACTAGAGAAAGCCCAAGTGCAGCAATGAAGACCCAGTGCAGCCAAAAATAAATAAATTAATTGATTAATTAAAAAAAAAAGAATCAACCTTTGGTTTTATTGATTCTGTATAATTTTGTTGTTGTCTACAATTTCATAGATTTCAGTTATTCATTATTTCCTTCTTTCTGCTTGTTTTGGGTGTATTTTGCTCTTTGTTTTTTAGTTTTTGTGTTGGAGGCTTAGATTATTGATTTGAGACTTTTCCCTTTTCTAATGTGTTCACTTAATGCTATAAGTTTTCCCCTCAGCACTGCTTTAGCTGTGCCCCAAAATTTTAGAATGTTTTACTTTTATTTTTTAATTAGTTCAATAATTTTTTCTTCCCTAGTGATATTCTCTTTGATTTATGAATTATTCATTCACAAATTTGTTGTTTAGATTTCAAGTGTTTGAAAAGTTTCCTGTTATCTTTCTTTTATTGATTTCTAGTTTTATTCACTTGTGGTCAGAGAACATACTATGCATGATTTCAATTTTTTAAAAACGTGTTGATGTTTGTTTTATGGCCAAGAACACGGTCTATTTTGGTTTACCGCATTTGGGCACTTGAAAGGAAGTCCATTGTGTCATTGTGGGGTAATGTTTTCTAAATGTTGATTATGTCCTGTTGGTTGAAGGAGGTCTTCTATACTCCTGCTGATTTACTGTCTAGGTATTATATCAATTGTTGTGAGAGGAGTGTTGATTTCTCCAATTATAATCCTTTTAAAAACATGCTCTAACACAGTCACTTTGATTCATCCCATGAGGGTAAATGTTATAACTTAAAACAAACCATTACTCTTTTAGAATGTCCTTTATTTAATAAACAGAGCAATGCAATGTTTTAACCAATCTATTTTCCTCTAAATAATTCATTTTTTTATCCTTTACACCTGTTACCTGTAGGTAACAGTTATTATTTACCTCAGAGAAGGAGGATTATAGCAAGGCTATTCTTGGCTTTTTCTCCAAATAAGCTTTCAAAACTCATTGTAAAAACATTTTATACTCAGCCATAAAAAGGAATGAAATTGGGTCATTTTAGAGACGTGGATGGACCTAGAGACTGTCATACAGAGTGAAGTGAGAAAGAGAAAAACAAATATCATATATTAACACATGTATGTGGAATCTAGAAAAATGGTACAGATGAACAGGTGCACAAGGCAGAAATAGAGACACAGATGTAGAGAACAAACGTATGGACACCAAGGGGGGGGGGAAATGAATTGGGAGATTGGGATTGACATATATACACTAATATGTATAACACAGATAACTAATAAGAACCTGCTGTATAAAGAAATAAAATAAAATTCAAAAAAATAATAAAAAATAAAATGAAATTAAAAAAAGATTAAAAAAATAGACATTTTATAAGGGAGACAAGGTTTTTGCAGCCTCTTTGAAAACCGAATACTAGAACAAGGAAAGACCCAAGGATCAAAGTTCATTTATAAATAATAGATTAGGAAGAACGTATGACAAAGTGAAAGTCACTTTTCTGCCCCAAAGGAAATAAAGATCCTCTGTACTGAGGATAGAGGAAAAGTTATAAATCGATAGGGTTAGACAAAGTTCTTGCATCCCTCATGTGGGTTGTATTGTGAGAGTTATTGAACTCAGTATCTGGTGGAATATGCCAGACTGGCTAATGAAAGAAACCAAGGATCAGACAAGAAGAATGTGTATCTTATCCTATGCCAGTATGAAGAGCTGACAGCTGAATCAAGCAGCCTTCACTTCTCCAAACATTGACATTTCTAATAAAGCTCTCCAAAACTTAAATGGAATCCCAGGGAGAAAGTAGAATTGACTGGGTTTACCCAGAAGTACATGAGATTAACGTTTTAGCCACCAGAATGGAATAGCAGTTCATATTATAAATCAAATTGTTATAGAAAAACAAACTTGCATTTTTTTTCCTACACAGAAGTTTGTGAGCTATGAAATGTGCACCCACTGCAACTATATGCATCACACAGAGACTAAAACCGTGCTGAATCATGCCAGAACCCATGCACCACTTCCATCCCTGAGTGAAGGCTGTGGTAAGATTCAGAATTCTAAGATCGATGAAGGAGTGAGCATTAGAAATGGGATAAGTCAGGAATTAAAAAAAAAAAAAAAACTTATTTGGAAATTAAGAATGTTGAAATGTTAGTGGTTTGAAATGTGAGAATCAAAATTTCCAAAAGGGTCAAAAAGACCACCTCCAGATTTTTTCTCCTATCTTAAGATAAGCTTTTTCAGGGTGTTCAGGACAACAGTTCACATACTCTAGCCCAATTCTTAGGACTCTAAAAACAGCTCAATTGTCCAGTCTTCTGCATGGCAAGTGTATCTAAGTTATAACTCAAGTTCATACATACATGACAACTTTAACAGGAAGAAGCAAAAATGTTTGGTAGAATGAAAATCAGCAAAAGTCAGATATAAACATCTTTATTTAATTTCTAGTTCTATCACTCAACTAGGTAAAATCTTAATGGGGATAATTATCCCATTATCAGAGCACTATTGTGAAAGGTAGAGCACATAGTACCTGCTCCATAGATACTAGTTTTTTTCCTTAATCTGATCAGATAGCACTTCTTTGTTAACAGTAAGATTGGATATATGTCAAACTTTATTTTGTTAAAAAGATGAATACTTGCTCTTCCTACGTTAAAATGTTATAGTGCTGAATAAATGAGGTTTATATGTGATGGCTCTTCAGATATTAAAAATTATACTATACAAATAAAATACAACCTTTATTACTACATCACAGCTATTACAATCTCAATTTACTAGAAGCCTAAATTTCTTACTAAATACTAAGTTCTTAACAAGGAAAATCAATTTCTAAAATAATGACTTTCATACTAAAATTGGCACATAATTAATACATATTGTATATATAAATTAACATTTAAAAATTATAAAGCAGACAAATCACTTGTAACATTCAGCTAAGCATTATTTGAAAATTTTCAAAGACAAGAATCCAGCTTCCTATTCTGAATATACTGTTATTTTAAATTCTATCTCTCTTTCTCTCTCCCATTTTTTTTAACAATGCGCAATCAGATTTGCACAAACTTTGCCAGGTTTGGGGTTAGAAGAGAGCTATAAATATTTACATTATTTAAATTTTCAGTTCAGTGGTTAAAAAAAATTCACTATTTGCTTGCACTACTAGGGTGGTTGAAAAACAGACTGTAAATTAAACCGGTGCATACTCAAGGTGCAGCCAGTTTCATCATTCTAGCATGAATTATATGCATCTGCTCTGTTTCTCACATTTGGGATCATGTTAAGTTGGAAACTTTCAATTTTCAGGTCATAGAAATAAAAATTTTATAAGTGTAGAAATTAAATGCATACATTCTAAAGCACTATTTTTTTATTATCTGTACTTTGTATAATTTATATGTGTGTACACACATAAAAGTATTAATGTTAAGTCCTTGATCTACAATTATGAATTCTGTGTTTCTTTGGCTGGACTACAGCATCACCCACCATAAGTTTATTACCATTTGGAAGTAAGTTGTGTTTAACTCAGTATTACCATCATGAATTTTATTAGCAATTATATATGGAATTCAGGAAACATCCACTTTCACATTTGTAATCTTTTGTGAAGTTCCTTAAGTTAATAACTTTTATTTCTGAAACTCATAACTCCCTAAACATAAGATGCACACTCCTATATGTTCAAAAGATAAGAGATCAATTAGAATAGTCTCGAAAGCAAGACTTTGACTTTATTCCTTGCTCAGCATCTGTTACTGTTTCAAGTGACAATTTAGAAATTGTTTCTACATTACCATCTCTTGGTGCTAGACCTGTCACAGTGTCTCAGATGATTTCACATTAGATCAGAATGATGCATGTCTGAAACCTAGCAATAATTTTCTTCCAGAAGGAGTAGAACTGCTATGGGTACAAATAGCGTCAAATACTACATGCTACTCCATACAGAAAGGCCAGATCCTAAACAGTAATCCTTACATGTAATTTTGCGGGGAGGACTATGATTTCTCTTGCCTAGAGGGAATAAGAGAAAAACAAAATACAAACTGAATAATGGGTTTTTAAATAATTACAGATATCTCTCAATTATCCATGCAAAGTCATACTCATTGCCGAAGCAAGGTTAAAACCCCAAACCAGTTGGGCCCATGAGGTCTGGACGGTGCAGCCTCTATTCAGACAGCTGTGCACTGTCACACTGTCACCCTCTGCCAGTATACCCACACACTTGTTTCTTCATCAAATGAAAGGAGGAGTGTCAGAGGAGGCGAGTCGGGTTGGCCCCCTTCATATCTCTGAGTAGAAATGTTTTCCCCATGGTCAGTCAGCCGAAGAGGATCTGGGTTTGGTTTTATTCATTCATTCCAAAACTATTTATCGAGTAGCTACCATATGCTGAACCATGTTCTAGGTGCTGCAGCTATAGCAGTTAAAAAAGAAAATCCTGCCCATCCTGAGCTTACACTATAGATTTCTTTACTAAAGGAGCTAGCAGATTCACCTATGCTTACTACCTCATTCTTCAGCCTATGCTTTTCCCAAACATCCAGTTTTTGTTGTCAAGACTTCTCCAAAGCAGAAAAAAATCACATTATAAAACAAGTTCTTGAAGTATAGAAGACTACGTATGATGGGCCTTTAAAAAGGAGCTCTCAGATTCTTCTCTTCTTAGTGAGAGGCACAATGGATCCTCTGGTGATGAGAACCAATATACCAATGTTTTCTTTCATAAACCAAGTTTGAAGCACTGACCAAATGCACGTAATCCTTCCTATCTGGAGGGCTAAGGAACAACCAAAAGCGCTCGGAGAGTTAGAATGGTAAAGGGGCCCAGTTCTCATCTTAAGTGTTCTTACGACACACACATACACACACACAATCATCACAATGTGAAGTGATGGATATGTTAAGTAGCTTGATTGTGACACTTATTTCTCCATGTATATGTATATCAGAACATTGTCCACCTTAAATATATACAATTTTTATTTGTTAATTATACCTCAATAAGCTGGGAAAAAATAAAATAAAATATAAAAATTAAAAAAAAAAAAGAGTCCTAGTTCATTTAGATGTCTCTGAGACAGAATGAGTAACAGAGGTGTTGAACAAGCACTAGAGAAAATGGCTCAGTAAGGCAGTAAAGCAGGAGCGCAACCAGGCCAGAAGCACTTTGGCATGGCCCTCACATAAACATGTCAACTTTTGTTTCACCTTTTCAAGTACAGAGTAACTATATCAAGGCAGTAGGGGAAAATGAGTAGCTATTTCCTGGCCTTTTAGAAAATGACTCCACTGAAGCCATCCTTGCCCTTTGCTGAAAAGAACCTTATGCAGGCTTTTGCCTCCGGGAAAAGTCATGTACTTTCCCACGTGGTGATAGAGCACATTTTCATTCTTCAACTCTTACCTTCTTGTATAAAGTGAGGAAATTAGTTACCTGGAATGTTCTCTCTATCCAAAGTCTGTCCAAATGACCCCCAGGTCACTTAGAGGCATTCAGATAAATGTCACCAAAACTCCCCAAATGCTGCTGGCTATATATCAACTATTTAAAAATAAAACCGAGCCTATTTTTTAAATTAATATTGAAATGAAGGTGCCTTCAATGCTTGACTTTATCTTATAAAAACCGAGTAAACTTTTTCTTAACAAATCACGAAATTATACATACTTAGATAAGTTAAATATTTTAAGAATAAAATTATATAGCTAAAATAGTTTTATAAATATGTATTTGATTCATATTAGATTCTCCATATCAGTAAGGCCAAATGATATGAATGTAAGGGAGAGCACTGCATTGGATGGCTTTCAAAACTTCACTGAATAATATTCAAATAGTTTTGATATAATACAAATTTCTTGGAGTAAATATTATACAATTCTATCAGTGATAACAATAAGATTTATTACAATCATTTATACTATTAATAAAATGGTGCATTGGTATAATGGCAAATCATACTTTCATGATCTATGTTTTATTATGGGGACTTTTATTTATTTACTCAATAAATATTTTTTCATCCAGTTACAATACTATGACCCGATCACGATGCTACTCAAAGGGAATACAGATATGACCAAGAAATAGTCATTTCCTTTAAAAAACATGTAGTCTAGTCAAGGAAAAATATGTTGTATATGCAATTAAATATTTAATCACAATATTAAAATAAGTTATACAATAAGTTAAATAAAGGAATCACATAGGAAAAGCATTTAATTGAGCCTCATGGGATCTGAAAATTCTCTCTTTAGGAAGAAATTGTTAAGCAAAAACATGAAAAGTAATAAGATGGTAGTCAGGTAAAATATACGAAAAAAGTATTTCTAAGCAGAAAGAAGGAAGGTGAAAAGGCCCAGAATTTGGCACATTTGAGGAACTGACAGAAACACAATGTGCCACAGAACTGAGCAGAAAGGATAGAGATGCAACTTGATTAGAAATGAGGCTGGAGAGCAAGAAGAACCCAAATCATGAAAGGAATTTTAACACTCGTGAGAGTAAGAAGTCTCTGAAAGATTATAAAGGAGTAACAACAAATTTATGTTTATCAAAGACGGTTCTGGCTACAATGGGAAACAAGAATTGGAGGACAAGATAAAAGCAGAAAATGAATTATGAGGTTGTTGTATAACACAGAAAAGACAATGGTGACATGAACTAAAGAATTTACAATGTGAATGAAGTGAAATTCGAAGGAAACAGTGAATTTGCTGAATGTAGCTTTTGAGGGTGGAGGAGTTATGAGTGAGATCATGAGAACGACTGACTGCCTTAAAGTTCAACATGCCCCAAAGAAAGTCATAATTCTCATTCTCAATCCTACTCATCCTCAAGTGATCTGTCTGTAAATGCTACTACCAACCACTCAGTTGGATAAGCCAGAAACCAGAAAGTAAGCCTTGCCACCTCCCTCTCCCTAAGTATTCAAGCCTCCTCCTATCTCCTGATTGGTCCCCATTCATTTTCTTCCATTTCCAGTCCCACTGTTCTTAGCTACGCAGAAGAACAGGAGCCTGAAGAGAAACTGAACAGAAAGCGTTTGGGAAAAGAAAACTGGGAGAGCTTCCTAGGGAACTACAAAAGAGAGAGCTTCAAGGAGTTAAAGCCAGCCCACTGTTGCTGAGTGACCAAAACAGGGATGCAAAGTATCTACTGAATTAAGGTATTATATAAGATGTTGCTAGTGTGAGGAGCAGATTTTCTTTGGAATAATGAATGGAAGTCAGACTGTCCTGAGCTGAGGAGCGAATTAAAAAATAAAACAAAACAAAAAACAGCAGAGATGTGAAGAGTGAAAAAATAATTCTTCCTAGCAGCCTAACAGAGATAGTACAGTACATGACAGGAGATCTGCCATCAGTAAAGGTTTTGATTTTTGTTTGTTTTTGTGTGGGGGAATGCGAAGGCCTTGAGCATGTTTAAATGCTGCTACAGAAAATCGATAGAAAAGATGAAGAAACAAGTGAGAAAATATAATTTAAGAAGATAGATTTAAGAGGAGGTAGAACTGGGCCAACAAGAGGAGAATACCACCTGGATGTAACAGAAAAGAAGAAAGGAATTTTTAATCCTTTGCGTTTTTAAGCTGCAAATGTCATTTATTTTTCTAGAATTTAGAGAATTTATAAGTAATATTCATCAAAATAGTTCTTTTTCTTGTTACTGATTTAACAGAAATGCTTATGTAATATTAAACATGATAGTGGCTTTAACACTGATTAGAGGTATTGATATTGATATGACATATTTATTCATAGTTCCACCATCTTACTTTACATTGTTATTATCAATAATGTTTTCTTTGATTAAAAGTATTTCACTATGTTGTTTGTAATTTCATTGCCTGTGTTTTCTTTTTGATAAGTGCAGCTTGTATTATTTAGATTTTTATCCTAATGACTATATAATGAAATTAAATCTTCATATATCCTTTTTTTTAAAACATCTTCACTGGAGTATAATTGCTTTACAATGTTGTGTTAGTTTCTGCTGTATAACAAAGTGAATCAGCTATTCATATACGTATATCCCCCTATCCCCTCCCTCTTGTGTCTCCCTCCCACCCTCCCTATCCCACCCCTCTAGGTGGTCACAAAGCACCGAGCTGATCTCCCTGTGCTATGCGGCTGCTTCCCACCAGCTATCTATTTTACATTTGATAGCGTATATATGTCAATGCCACTCTCTCACTTGGTCCCGGCTTACCCTTCCCTCTCCCCGAGTCCTCAAGACCATTCTCTACGTCTGTGTCTCTATTCCTGTCCTGCTCCTAGGTTCTTCAGAATCTTTTTTTTTTTTTTTTTTAGATTCCATATATGTGTTAGCATACGGTATTTGTTTTTCTCTTTCTGACTTACTTCACTCCGTGTGACAGACTCTAGGTCCATCCACCTCACTACAAATAATTCAGTTTTGTTTCTTTCTATGGCTGAGTAATATTCCATTGTATATATGTGCCTCATCTTCTTTATCCATTCATCTGTTGATGGACACCTAGGTTGCTTCCACGTCCTGGCTATTGTAAATAGTGCTGCAGTGAACGTTGTGGTACATGACTCTTTTTGAGTTATGGTTTTCTCAGGGTATATGCCCAGTAGTGGGATTGCTGGGTCATATGGTAGTTCTATTTTTAGTGTTTTAAGGAACCTCCATACTTCTCCACAGTGGCTGTATCAATTTACTTTCCCACCAACAGTGCAAGAGGGTTCCCTTTTCTCCACACCCTCTCCAGCATTTATTGTTTGTAGATTTTTTGATGATGACCATTCTGACTGGTATGAGGTGATACCTCATTGTAGTTTTGATCTGCATTTCTCTAATGATTAGTGATGTTGAGCATCCTTTCATGTGTTTGTTGGCAATCTATATCCCTAACACCATACACAAAAATAAACTCAAAATGGATTAAAGACCTAAATGCAAGGCCAGACACTATAACACTCTTAGAGGAAAACACAGGCAGAACACTCCATGACATAAATCACAGCAAGATCCTTTTTGACCCACCTCCTAGAGAAATGGAAATAAAAACAGAAATAAACAAATGGGACCTAACGAAACTTAATAGCTTTTGCACAGCAAAGGAAACCATAAACAAGACGAAAAGACAACTCTCAGAATGGGAGAAAATATTTGCAAATGAAGCAACTGACAAAGGATTAATCTCCAAAATCTTTATATAACTTGATCTATCAACTTGACACTGTATCTACTGAGTTCCCACAATGAAACATGAGAAAATTTGAACACACAGATATCCACTCAAATTCCATTGCCCTCCACTACCTCTCATTTTTGTTTGTTATAGTATTGTTCCTTTTCCTTCTAGATTGTAACTTTACATATGCTAGTGATAAATATGATTATACTGATGAAAATATGAATGCATTTATTAATATAGTTTATATTTAAAACAGTTTTAGGTTTACCAAAAACCTGTGCAAAAATTATAAAGTCCCAGTACTCCTCATTGCTCCCACCCCCACTCTATTATTAACATCTTTCATTAGTGTGGAATATTTGTTATAATTGATGAATAAATATTGATACATTATTATTAACTAAGGTCTATAATTTACATGGATTCATTCTTTGTGTTGTACAGTTTTATGGATTTTGACAAATGCAAATTGTTACATATCCACTATTACAGTATCATATAGAATAGTTTCACTGCCCTAAAAATCCTGTGTTCCACCTATTCATTCCTTTTTTCCTTTTTCTGAACTCATAGCAACCACCGATCCATTCACTGTTTCTAGCTTTGCCTTTTCCAGAATTTCATATAGCGTGTGGCCTCATAACACTGGCTTCTCTCACTTAACAATACGCAGCTAAGGTTCTTCCACATCTTTTTTGTACCTTGATAGCTCATTTCTTCTTATCACTGAACAGTATTCCATTATATGGACGTGCCACAGTTTGCTTACCCATTCACCTATTGAAGGGCATCTTAGTTGCTTCCCATTTTTGCCAATTATAAATAAATCTGCTATAAGTATTCATGTGCGGGATTTTATGTGAACATAAGTTTTCAACTCATTTGGGTAAATACTAACTAGCATACAATATCTAAACAAAAAGTAAACATATAATGGTTAGTGTGGTGATAATTACCATGGAAAATAAGAAGAGCAAAGGAGATAAGCAGTGCTATGTAACATAGGGCAGTCAGGCAAAGCCTCTGATAAGGTAACATTTGAGAGACATACAGGACGTGAGGAAGTCAATGGACATCTATGGGAAGAGCATTTTGGGCAGATAGAATAGCAACTATAGGAGCCCTAGGCACAATAATGTTTGTTATTTAAGAATGGAGGAGGTCAGAGGTAATGAGGGAGCAGTGGGGAATCAGACGAGACAGGTGGTGGCAAATGAAGGTCTAGGTAGGACTTGGGTAGATTTGGGGACTTACTCTGAGACAGTAATCCCGATGGACCTGTAGAAACAGGAAACGACTGCAATTATTCATGTAAAGAGGAATGGTGACTTAGATCATATTTGTATTGGTGGAATGGATGAAAACAGAACAAGTATTGGTTATGTTTTGAAGGCATAGGCAATTTGTGATCAATTGCCTGAAGCGAGAGAGAGAGCTGTCAACGTCACCGAGTGATTTTGTTATTTTTGTTTGCAGTGAGGAGAGAAAAATCATATTAGACGTTTCCCCCTTTGACTTTGTCATTGATAGACACAAATTTAAACCACAAAAAAAGCTAGAGCCTACCCTCCTTCCACACACACATTGTCAGGGAGCATCAGTTTGAATCTTTCACCACCTAATTCCCATGCCCTCAATTCTCTATCCTTCTCGGTAAAAGCAGAAGTCACTTGAATCCTGGTCTATCCTCTTTTATTCTTCTATAACATTGATCATTTAAGAAGTTAACAGACATCGGGCTTCCCTGGTGGCGCAGTGGTTGAGAATCTGCCTGCCAATGCAGGGGACACGGGTTCGAGCCCTGGTCTGGGAAGATCCCACATGCCGCGGAGCAACTAGGCCCGTGAGCCACAATTACTGAGCCTGCGCGTCTGGAGCCTGTGCTCCGCAACAAGAGAGGCCGCGATAGTGAGAGGCCCGCGCACCGCGATGAAGAATGGCCCCAGCTTGCCACAGCTAGAGAAAGCCCACGCACAGAAACGAAGACCCAACACAGCCAAAAATAAATAAATAAATAAATAAATAATTTAAAATAAAAACAAAAAAAACAAAAAAAAAACAAAACTGTGAAAAAAAAAAGAAGTTAACAGACATAGACTTAGAGCTGACTCAGCTGACACTGCTCTTATTTACATTTGAAGCAAACGGTGTCCTGGACACGGTAAACCACTTCTACAGGGTGGCTCCCCTAAAAGAAATGATATAACTTGAACTTGAATATACTTCTTCTACCTTCGATATACTCGTCTTTATCTGAAATAATCTCTCTTCAATTCTTCTTTGAAAATACACAAAGAGTTAGTGTGACCTAAAGACTATTTGACTATAATTTTGCCTTGAGCTGACATTTTATATTACTTTATGTTCCTTTACTTTGAAACTTTAAAATCTCACTTAAAAATAATGTTTGCCCTTAATTATTCAAATCCAAATTTCTGAACTAAAACTATCTCTACTTGTGCACTCTCAATTTTTGGTTTTTTTCATCCCCTTCTATAGCAAAATTTCTGTCTATACCCACTATCTCCAATTCCTCTCTATTCTCCCTTCATCAATACCTAATCATATTTTCCTCCGATCACTGCACCAAATAACTTCATTTTGCAGTCATTGTTGACCTCTGGTTTGCAAAATCTAATGACCAGTTCTCAGTCATCATCTTCCTTGACCCATTAGCAGTATTTGTTAGAGCTGATCACTTTCACCTCCTCAAAACACTCACTCATGAGGCTTCTGAGAAAGTGCCCTGTCTTGATTATCTACCTAACTGGTTGTGTATCCTCAGTATCCTTACCTGGTTAATCCACTTCTAAATGTTGGAGTTTCCTAGAAGTTAGTTCTTAGTAATCTTCTCTATCTGTACTCACTCTAGGGTCTAGATGAACTCAACCCGATTCATGACATTAAATAACAACCGCATACTGATGATTTCAAAAATTGTATCTATGCCCCAGACTTCACTCCTGGATTCTAAATTTGTCTGAACAACTCCATTTGGAATCTAAGAGACATCTCCAATCTTTCATATCTGAAACCCAACTTTTGATTTTACATCTTCAGATTTGCTCTGCTTACAGTCTTCCCCACATCAGTTAACAGCAACTTCATTCTTTCAGTTGTCTAAACAAAAATGGGCTATTTTTCACTTTCATAGCCACACCCAAACTATCAGCTAACTATACCAGCCATACTTCAATAAATCCAGAATCTGACCATTTCCTCACTTTCATTGTTACTACTCTGGTGTATGCTAACACTTTCATCTTGGATTATTGCAACATCCATTCTGTTTTCCCTGCTTTAGCTTTGTGCCCTGCACAACAGTCAGAATGATTATTTTAAATAATAGAAAAGACATTACTCCTATGGTCAGAAGCTTTCCATTGGCTTTCCCTATCACTCAGAGTAAGCCAGTGTCCTTACCATGGACTCCAAGGCCTTACTGATCACACGCACCCCCTCCTCAGTCCTAATCTTAGGTGCTCTCACCCCCTCCTACTCACTCTGCTCCAGCCACACTGACCCCCTTTTACTGGTCCTAAAAATGGCAAGCAGGGTCCTTCCCCAGGGCCTTTTGGGGATATCCTTTTCCCAGATAATTTACTTTGTTTATTTCCTTATTTATTTTATGCTCAATATCATCCTATGAGGGTGACAACTGTATATAAAATCTTGACAACTCAGTATAAAATAGCATAATTCTCCACCATCCAAGTCAAGCCAGGCACCCCTCTATTTCTCTTTGCTTGCTTTATTTTTCCCCACATACCCAACACAATCTAATATACCCTATTTTACTTTGTTTCATGTTTATTATCTGCCTTTCCCAATAGAAAGCGAACTCCATGAGGACATGGACTTTGTTTTGGTCTTGCTATGTCCCAGCACCTAGAATAAAGCCTGACATATAATGGGTGCTCACTAAGCAGAATGTCTAAATGAAAGACAAAATATAATGCAAAATGTTGATAACAACAAAGATAATTTAGACAAAATTCATTTTCTTAAATACCAGGGTCCATTTACAAACGTGGAGGATCTATATGACAAGCTACATTTGGGAGATGTAAATCTTTATTTTCACTCCTTTATAGACTTTAAAATAGTCATGGTATTTTCAAAATGCACAGTTCATACTGAAAAGCAATTGGGGAAAATATATTATAAAAGTTTTCTAGGGTTTATGTTTGTAGTAAAATAAATTTTAGAGTACAATCATAACTCTTGTCTCCTGACACTGCCATCTATATATAAATCTGTTCTAGAAATGGGGCAAAGGATACATTGTAGAGACACCATGAAATCTGATTCAAAATGATGTTTCCTTAAAATGTACTATGAAATACATTTTATTCTGACTTTTACAATATATTTTTAAATCTTAGATAGATGGACAACTACTTGTTAAATCAACTATTATTTTAATGTATAATTAAATAAAAGCTTAAAAAAACACAAAAATGATGAGTGCTTTAAAACTGTGACAAATGAAAGCTTGTATGCCTTAGGTGACATATAATTCAATGGCTAATATAAACAGATTTCCACCCCAAGAAATAAAGTATTAGCTCTTCAATCTTGATTTTAGGGACCAAAACCATATGTTAAGTTGCTGGAAGCAAAAGTTTTAGTATTATACATACACTTCCAAATTAGAAATATCACTGTAGCAGATTTCGTGACTATGAAATGGATCTATACTGAAATATTTAGTTTCACAAGTGAGAAGAATTATAATTTTTTAAAAGTTGATTGCCCTTACATGAAATGGAAAACATTTACCCAAGAATTCATTATAATTCCTTGAAGGACTTTGAAAAATAGGCAACATTGGTAGGGTTACTGCCCCACAAAAGCAGCAGCTGGAGGAAGGCCTGAAAGCACCCACCCCCTGAGCTGTGTATTGGGAGGCAGGTACCATGTAAGGAGCATGAGTTGCTGGGGAGGATGATGGGAAAGTGCAATCAGGGTCCCAGACCAAGGGTAGAACCCATAGAATGTACAACACCAAGAATGAACCCTTGTGACTTCAGGTGATAATAATGTGTTAATGTAGGTCCATCCATTGTAACAAATGTCCCATTGTGGTGCAGGAGGTTATATGTGTGTGGAGACGGGATATATGAGAACTCTCTGTACTTTCCACTCAGTTTAGCTGTGAACCTAAAACCGCTCTAAAAAAAGTACACTATTTTTTAAGTATTTTAAAAATTTTTAAATTGCAATGGGCTATATATTTTTCAAATAACTAGACAGAAAAGAGACAAAAACATAATCAAATAAAATGTAAAAAACAATGAAAATATAAATGAAATATATAAAATAGACAAGAAAACAAAAGGCATAAGTTATAAAAGTAGAGCCAAACATTAATTTTGACTAAACATCAAAAAAGGAAATTTGAATGAAAGGATTTGCACATCGCATTACTGATAGGAAACTCAATCATATTAACTCTAATTTGCTGTAAGTCAACTTGCAAATATGTACACTTAAATTCAAATAAAATTTCAACAAGAATTTTTGGAACATGACAAAATGATTCTAAATTTATCTGGTAAATGAATACATAATAAGAATAAATGTTACAAAATAAAACTATAAGATACCTAAAAAATCACTATAACTTTTACAAATTAAACAAATTTGAAATGACACAAGAATAAACATATAAATGGAAGAGACTAGAAAACACAGAAATAGCTCCTGGAAGATAGAGACAATGGATTATTTGACTTTTATCTCTAGTGTCTAGGACAATATCCAGAACACAACAGATATTCTATACAGATGCCACATATAATGCATGTTTCTTTCCAGCAAGGAATAGAAGTCCTAGAGCCTGGTTATTATGAGGGTGAGCCAGTGCCCAAATCATCAATAGAATCTCAACACTATTTTCTAAACACTCATTACAATGCTCTGACCCCCATCCTTGCTGATCAAAGTGTGGTCTATGGGTTTGCATTTTAACAAGATCCCCAGGTGATTCATGGGCACACTGCCTTACATCACATGTGACAGGCTCTCTACTAGTTACGCTCACAAAGGAAGGCTGTACTTAGAGCATTTAAGTAAATGGGCTCTGAAATCAGATGATGTAGGTTTGCACTTGCCTTTACTTCTTACTAAGTATAGAACTTTGGGGCAATTTACTTAACTTTGTTGGGATTTGTCACATCTAAACTGGAGGGGAGAGTAATAAGAGCATTGTCTATACAATACTGTTTTATGTTACATGTAAAATGAAGTATTACATTTGACACTTCTGCCACACACAGCTGGCCCTCTGTATCAGTGGGTTCCTCATTTGTGGATTCAACCAACCATGGATGGAAAATATTGTTTAAAAAATCCAGACAGTTCCAAAAAGCAAAATTTGGATTTTCTGCATGCCAGCAACTATTCACGTAGCATTTACATTTTTATTTACAACTATTTACACGGCATTTACATTGTATTAGGTATTATAAGTAATCTAGGGATGATTTAAAGTATATGGGAGTATGTGCATAGGTTATATGCAAATACTACACCATTTTATACAAGGGACTTAAACATCCTTCGATTTTAGTATCTTCAGGGGATCCTGGAACCATTCCCCTTAGATACCCACATACAACTGTGCTATTGCAGTTTTTTTACTACTATTACTAATAAATATTTGTTATTGTAACTTAATGCTAATAAGATATAATATATATATACAATGATTTTTCTGTGATTATACAATGCTCCACAATCTCAATTTAAAATCAAGGAACTCTTTTACCTCTAAGCTGTCAATTAACATGACATACAAGAACTACATGTGTGTAAGTATATTATTGATTGTAGGGGAGATAGGAAGAGAGAAAGAGGAAGAAACAGCTACAGCTCCTATCTCTTTCTTCTCTTTCATCCCCCCCTTTTTCGGTCACTTAATAAACTTGTGGAAAGGGGGTAGGGAAATGTTCTCTTTACTCTGTCATATTTATTCAATTTCTTCCTCTAAACATCCCAAAATCAGTATCCTTGGGGTTAAGTGCCTCCCTCATGGTAATGATTGTTTGGTTTAAGGACCCTGGACTTAAGTTGGTTTGAATTAAACCCTTCACTGTGTCACACAGGTATGATGGGTCAATGGGTGTTTTTCCCTACAATCCTCAGAACTACTGTCTTCGTTGCAACAGCATCATAAGTAGCTGAGTAGCACAGCAGAATGGGTACACAACCCAGAGGTGTCAGATTGAAACTGCCCTCTGCTAAGGTCCCATTTTTCCTGCCAGGAGGGTTTCTTTCTTTTCTTGTTTCTGTTTTAGCTATCTAGCCACATATTCATGGTTTTCTGTTTTTGTCTTTATCTGGTCATTCATAGTGCCAGACTTCTCGGTGGTTATGGGGAAAGGGGGACTCCAGGGCCTCCCACTTCCTCTGGGGCATGCCAGTCAATTTTCCTGGGATCAGGGTACCACATCCGATTAGGTCATTTTGTCTATAGCCCAGGTGGGGGCATTCAAGCCCCTTGATGGTAATCAGTCCTGAGGCATGGTGATAAGCAGCAGTGCTAAGCAAAGCCCAGGAACACTGGCTAGGGGTCTTGCCTAGGGAGAGCAGATGAGTCTCAAATGCTCCCCCCACCCCCTTTATTTTCGCATCAGTGCTGGGGCCACCGGCCACTATGGATGTGCAACTCAGTACCCTTGGGTGTCAGGAGAGCACACAACAGCAGCAAGGCATGCAGAGGCACAGGAGAAGGGCTAGGTCACTATCCTTGTCACTACTCTTTCCCTTATTCTTATGAGGCAGTGGGGAGACATTCTTAACACTTATCTTGGTGGCCTGGAACTGTGCTTTCTGCAAGACTTTAAGAGGTCAGTGGGCCACCTTCCTGAATGATGGCTAGATGACTGCCCCACATGATCAATCTCCAATCACCAGCTAGACGCAATATACTGGAATCTTTACCCTTGAGAGCTCTAGTCTGACCACATGCAAGCAGGACCCAAGAGCCCACTGGGTCAGACACTAAGTCTTCACTGCCCCAGGCCCTATTGACAGATCAGCCTCACATCACCCCCAGTGTGGGCTTGTCCAGCCCCCTGCCTCAGACTTGGTGGTGGGAGTCCCAGAGGCCTCACCCGAACAGCACCTCATGTCAATTAACAATATTTCTCACCTCGGGGGCAAGATTTATTAGTTCATTGTAAAAAAAATACAGCATCTTCAAGTGATATGCTTAACTTTCAGTGTAGAAGAAGTTTTAGACCATTTGTAAGTAATATTTAACCTCCTCTAAATCAGATTCTTTTCAGAATTGAAAAATGTCTTATTAATGGCCCTATCATTCTTTATTTTCTATGGAAGCATCTAAAGTGAATGCTAAAAAGTTCTTAAGACAAGCTGAATCCTGAGGCTTGGCATGTGAATCTAGGCTCCGAATAAATGACGAGTTAAACGGTATACTTTCATTATCACATTGCACTTGTCTTTTCATTCAACAAAGACTCCCTCACCTCTGGACATTCCATTTTGCTGATTTAAAAAGAAAGAAAATTACTTTTTTTGTTGTTTGTTATGTTTCCTCACACCCCTGAGTTGTTGTTACTTCACAAGTTAAGTACAAATAGACTCATGGGTTTGCAATGTCATTAATGTCCATTTTCTATACTACCACCATTTATTAGATTGGGAAAGCTCTGTTATTCAAATTGTGAGACAACACTGAGACTTGGATGATTACAAAAAGGGACTCTGTCCTTAATAATGAGCTTTTAATAAAGTCAAAGAGTTACTGACACTGAATAAATGTTTACAAATTGATATTTAACTGCACATATTATGCGCTGAGTATTCGTTTGAACTTCCGTCCATTAAGTAGAAAACTCATAACATTGTCACAAACCTTTTGTGCTTTTATGATAACATGATGCAACTATATATGGCTGGGATTATGGATCTTGCAATCTTTTATCAACCCCTAAAAGTGCCACCATTTTTCAATGTAAATACAGAGAGGGGGCATCCTGGGGTAATTTACTTGGCATATACCCTTTAGGATCTCACAATGAACCATGCTGAGGGAACAGGAACAGTAGGGAATCTTTTGTTTAGGTGCAACTCTAGATAGCCTTTTCTTGCCTCTCCAAGCCAGCACTGTGCAATAAAAATATAATGCAGGTCATGTGTAAATTTAAATTGTCTAACAGCTACATTAAACAAAAAGCAATCTGTGAAGTTACTTTTAATAATATATTTGACCCTTGAACAACATGGGTTTGAACTGCATGGGTCCACTTATACGAGGATTTTTTTGTCAGTAGTAAATACTACAGTACTATCAGTTCTGCACTTGGTTGAATCTGTGGATGAAGAACAGTGGATACAGAGGATGAGCCAATACAGAGGGCTGACTGTAAGTTACAGTTAGCAAAATGAGCTAAAAATAAATTAAGAAATAACAGAAGCTTGGAAATAACAAGATGATCAGAAATAAATAAGCTCAGAAAGAAAATGATTAGACAAAGGATGATACAAAATGAGAACTGACAGATCGTAGGAAATAATTAAGACAGAATCAAATTTATAAAGACTAAATTTTAAAAAGCTCAAGAGTGAATAACATTATGGAAAATTCAGTAAGAAAAATAGGAGGAAAGGATAAAAATGGAAAAAATAAAGTTAAGTATATCTGGAGTGCTAAATGGAAAGCCAAAGAAAAGGAACAGAAAAAATATATGAAAAACTGCCCTGAAATTAAAAGTCGAATCTACATATAGAGACACCAAGTAGCTGGAAATTTTGACCCAGGATATTAATATAACAATTGGATTTTAAAGTTAAGAATGTTCTGATCATTCAGGCCCGCCTGCAAAAACCAAATCCATATGATTTATAAAAGTGAGAAAATCAAATTGGTATTGGATTTTTGACAACATTACATGCTATAAAACGAACGGAGCAACATTTTTTTATATTCTCAAGGAAAGAAAATATGAACCTAGGATTTTTGTATTTAGCCAAATTATCATTGAGCTTTTGCCACTGAGAAGAAGAACATGTAAGAACTCAGGGAACATTGTATTTACTTATCAATGAGCTTCATGAACAATTAAATGATTAGAGATGTTTCAAGTATAAATATCTGTGATAAGCATCGAATATATTTAATTATATAACTCACAGTTTTAAAAGGTACATAAAAGTGAAAAATAGTGGATTCCTATAAAACAATAAAAAGACAAACAACCCAACTGAAAAATGAGCAAAGGACTTAGATATTCCTTAAAGAAGTTACATAAATGGCCAATAAGAACATTAAAAGATGCTCAATATTATCAATCATTAGGGAAATGCAAATCGAGAATACAATAAGATACCCTTTCACAACTTCACACCTGACTGGATGACTCTATAATAAAGCAAACAAACAGCAACAACAAGAGAAAACACAAAATGACAAGTATTAGTGAGGATGTAGAAAAATTGGAACTCTCATACCTTTTACATTTTTGGTGGGAATGTAAAATGGTATAGCCACTGTAGAAAACAGTTTGATGATTCCTCAAAAAGTTAAACTTAGAATTACCATATGACCTAGCAATTCTACTCCTAGGTATATACCCCAAAATAATTAAAAAGAGACTCAAACACGTGTATGTCATTGTTCATTGCAGCATTATTCACAACAGCCAAAAGGTGGGAAAAAAATGGAAGGGTCCATCAATGGATAAATGGGTTTTTAAAATGTGATATATACATATAATGGAATATTATTAAGCCATAAGAAGCAATAAAGTTCTGACCCATGATACAACAGGGATGAACCTTGAAAGCATTATGCTAAGTGAAATAAACCAGGCACAAAGGAAAAATATGGTATGATTTCACTTAATATGAAATATCTAGAATAAGCAAATTCATAGAAACAGAAAGTAGATTAGAGTTTACCAGGGACTGGGGAGTGAAAGAAATGAGGAGTTATTGTTTAATGATTATAGAGTTTCTGTTTGAGATGATGAAAAAATTTTGGAAATAGCTGTGATGGTTACACATGTCCATGTACTAATGTCACTGAATTGTATGCTTAAAAATGGTTAAAATGTCACATTTAAAAACATGTATTTTATGGCAATTCCCTGGCAGTCCAGTGGTTAGGACCCCGTGCTTCCACTGCAGGGGGCATGGGTTCAATCCCTGGTCAGGGAACTAAGATCACTTATCCCATGCAGCGTGACCAAAAAATAAAATAAAAATAAATATATTTTACCACAATAAAAAATTTTAAATAGGGGATAAGTATTATAGACTCCATTAATATAGAAGTAATAAGTTATCAAAATATAGAATGGGGAGAAGAAATAGAACTAGAATAAGTTCATGATCATCTTATGGATGGTTAGCTGGGAAAGGATTATCTCTTGCATCTGACAAATCAAGTGGTAGGAGCTTAAATACACTTAATAGTACAAAAATTTTGGTTGGCCTTTTCTTTTATCTCTCGTCTCTGTCTTCTTTGGCTTTTATGGCCAATTGCCTGGTAGTCGTTCTTAAGAATGGATTCACAACAAGCATACTTTACGATTTGTTCTTGAATATCTGAAAATATCTTTATCCTGTTAAACAGGATTAACAGTTTTCTAGCTTCAAAATTCTAGGCTCTAATGAATTTTCACTCAAACTTTGGATTTGCTCTGCTGTCAAATAGCATGTATTTTTGCCAATGAGAAGCCTGATGGCAGCTGAATTCTCATTTCTTTGTAAGTGGACGGTTTGTCATTTTTGTTTTACTTTGTTTTGCTTTCCTCTCCTCTCTGGAAACATTTAGAATCTTCTATTTAAAATTGGTACATGGGTTCAATCTTGTTCACTTGTTCTTCTCCCTAAGTCTCAGTTACCTCTTCGAACTCTGGGAAATTTTGTTTTCTTCTTTTTATTTCTCTTCTTTTTATCTTTTATTATTTCCTTCCCTTCATTTTCTCTGTCATTTTTTTCCTGAAATTCCTATGAATTAGATGTTGAATCTCCTGACTGATTCTCTTAATACACATATGCTTTTAAGTTTATTTGTGATTATGTATGTTCATACTAAATCTAGAACCAGTGTGTCTACAAAGAGTTTCCAAAGTGGCTCTATTTCCATTTGTTTATGGCTGAATTCTTGAGGTCATTTTGATAGTTACATAAAATAATGTATATTTAGTATGAAGGAACTCACGGCAGAAGTACTGTGGTAGTCTAATGAGATACTTTTGGAAAACATTAGTGCTTGACAGTTTAAGTTCATTACTGCTGACAACACTGGCAGCTCAGATTACTATGTCCTCTCACACTGAAAACAGTATTTGAAGCCAGGTAAACAACTAAGAAAGTAAAACAGTTGTGTGATTGTAAAAACCATAAATCACGGGGCCGTTTTTTACTGAAAAGGGAGAAAAGATTAAACTATTGGCCTATTCCATTGTAAGCAAATACAAAAAGTAGACTAATTTATCAATTTTTAATACAGAACAAGGTAAATGTATGTAGCTGGAATCCCTACAGCTGCAGTCAGCTGTGTTCTAAACTTAACGGGCACTTATCACATAAAGTCCCTTCTTGTGGTTCCTCCTTTAACTTCCTCCTGGCACCTGTTTTTCTCTAACTTCAGAAACTTAAAATCCCTCTCTAGCAATCTTAGTGTTTTCTATCTTAGATAATTCAAGGTCTATCCTCACTCTTAATGTCTCCAGCCAAGAGAAAAAGAATCATTGTAAGAAAGTGATATATAGCCTCTGAGTGTGAGTCTTGGACTCCGAGGAGACAAAATTTGAAACAGGGCATGTGAGGTACAGATTACAGAACGTACTTCACAAAGGCACAGGCCCTGCAGTAGCAATTTATTGGATTCACACAGCCTAAAGTCTAAAGCCAAGATTCATTTAAAAACAGGGAATTCCCTGGCGGTCCAGTGGTTAGGACTCAGTGCTTTCACTGCCGAGGGCCCGGGTTCAATCCCTGGTTGGGGAACTAAGACCCCACAAGACACGCAGCGTGGCCAAAAACAAAAAACAAACAAACAAACAAAAAACAAAACAAAAAAATTTGTCTGTTGAGGTGGTGAGCTTCTCAAGAGACACTGGTAGTGAAGAACATGAGCTTCTAAAGTCAAGGTTCTGTTATTTGGCATATAGTCTATTAAATTCTCTCTTCAAAATACAAACTACCCGTCTAACATTTGTGACCATCTCCACTGCCACATCTCTTGGTCTGAGGAACTATCACCCTCATTTGGCTTTCTGAGTCCTTTTAACCAGCTTCCCTGCTTTCACCCTAACTGCCCTAACCTCTACTTTCAATACAGCATCCAGAGTGATTCTTCAGAAACCTAAGTAAAATTACATCACTCCTGTGGTCAGAGCTCCCCACTTCACTGAGTGTAACAGTCAGAGCCCTAGGGTCGTCTCTCCTTCTCCCCTCCCCACCGTCACCACTCCACCTCATCCCAGGGCCCCACCAAGCACTCTCTCCATTGCTCCTCCACTCCACACACTACACTTCAAAACCCCAGAGTGAGCTCCCATTTTCAGGTCTTTGGGCTAGAGTTTCCTCTGCCTAGAATGCTCTTCCCCTTGTTTACATGCATGACAAATATCTTCATTAACTGTCCGTCTTTGCTTAAACACCACCTACTCATGAGACCTACCTTGACCACCCTACTTAATATCGCACCTGCCCATCTCTACTTCTGATCTCACTCTGGCTTTTCCACAGCACCTCTTGATTTATGGACTGAATGGCTGTGTCTCCCTCAAATTCATTTGAAACCCTAATCCCCAATATCAAGGTATTTAGGTAATTAAGTCATGAGTGTAGAGTTTTCATGGATGAGATTGGTACTCTTATAAGAAGAGACAGGAGAAAGCTTATTTCCTGCCTCTGCTCTCCATCACATGAGAATATAAAGAAAAGAGGACCATCTGCCAACCAGGAAGTGGGTTCCTGCTAGAACTGGACCATGCTGGCACCCTAATCTCTGACTTCTGATCTCTGACCGTGAGACATTTCTGTTATTGGTAAGCCACCCACTTTACGGTATCTTGTTATAAGAAGCCTGCGCTGACCAGAACAATTACATATCGTCTCTCTCCCACAAACAAGATTATAAATTGCATTAGGCCAGGGATTTTTGTTGGTTAAGAATTGAAGAAGCCCTTTTATAATTCTTAACATATTTCACAAAGCTCAGTTCTTCTTAGAGCTTTTGATTTCCAGACACTTTTGCAAAATTCTAACCATTATTTTATGTCTTTATTTTTTTGTTTTACATACACCTATACATAATAATTAAAGTCTAATTTAAAAGGAAGATCTCGATGCAGTCACTTTGGTTTCTTTATATACCTTTCTCTTTTTTTGCCTCACTGGAATTATCTTAAATTGTACCGTCAATATTATGCTTTTGAATAGCTTCTCTTTTCCCTTTAGCTGACTGTGGGCATCTTTTCTTTTGAAGGGAACTTTCTGGTCTAAGTTATGTATCTAAACATATCCTTCCTCATTTAGGCAAATTCCAAGGACTTCCAACATACTTATCGTTTATATTTTAACAAAAAGTTCTTCTTATTAGAACTTTGGAACTAAGTATGGAAGAGAAGCTCCCTTCATGTTTCCACTAACCAAGGAATGAAATCGGCACAAAGTCAGGACAGACATCCCTCATGAGTTCAGTTTTAGAAGGAGTATTCTGAATGTTTGAGGTCAGCCATCAGCACGATATTTTCTCTGTTTTGTGAACCATATTAGAAAAGTATTAAGTTTCTCCTCCATCTAGTTAGGCAATCTCCAGTATTATTTCGGAACACTGCCATTCAGTTTCTCTCATCACAGTTCCTCAATCAGAACCTGTCCATCACAGTTCTACATGTATTTGTATCTGCTATCCCTGCTTCTTTTAGATCAGATTCTTTTGAAAAACGATTATCTCCTTCTGTTGACATTATCATAATCATGACTTTCATCTCAACATGTATTACTGTTACCTAATATATCATGTTCATTTCCTTTTGTTATAATTTAATGCTTTCTCAAATGTTCTGAGAATAAATTCTTTATACTGTCCTCCTGAAAATCACTAGGCATTGCCCTACCAATTGTTCTCCCTTCTGTAAAGCAGGCGTAAGATTTTACAAAGTGAATTCTTCATAATAGAATGTATCTCTAAATCTAGCCATAAGCTTTTCATTTTATAAAAAATCAAAATTCATGTCCAGATAGCCAAATTTTGTTATGTGACATCTTCTACATAGACAGCTGCTTAACCCCAATCTATTCTTTGCCATTTCACTATCATAAACTTAAACTTGAAAAGAGATTAAAATACCACTTGTTTTTCCAAATTCTTTAGTTCTCATTTCAAAACATCAAAAACATGGAGGAAAATAATCAAAGGAGAAAAGCCAACATGACATAAACATTAAAAAATGGGGAAAAAATATAACATTTTTAGCTACTGCTCAAAAACTACAATACAATTATGAAATATAAATGCAGTTGTGCTGATGTAACTATTTACAGTCTTAAAAACCTTTTAGAGATGTGCATGCTACTTAAACCGAATCATGATGAAACTATATCAAACATAGGAAGAAACTAATTCTGGGACATAGGAAGTAATGCCAATAGTTCAGCAATTTGCTTCAAAGAATAATGAGGCAAAGATCATCTTTTATAAAAGCAGTCTATTAAATACATGCTTAGATCTCTCAATTGTTAAAGAGTAAATGATGAAGTGGCAGAGGTTTAATGTTCTATCTGTCTGTGTTCACCTCAACTCCCAAAGATCTTTCAATTTTCAATGCTAGTCTCTCAAACACATAGATTATTTTATTTTATTCAGAATTCAGCAAGCTATCACAATGTTAAACATTTTGTTAAACATTTTGTTGAATATATTCGCTTAATTAGTTTGATAATATTTTACAGACTCATAATTTCTAGAAAGGATCAAGGACATTTGTCTACTGTACCAAAATGTGTATCTTTCCTGAACACATACTGCATCTTGACACTTATATATGGTGGGAATGAAGAGAAAAGACTCATAGGTGACCTTAAAAGTTACTCAAAATCACTTACACTATTTAATTTCTGAGCAAGTTAGACATCACATGCTTCATGAGTTCCTCAATGTTTTCCGGGTGATGGACATACCTCTCTTTGCCTGCTGTACACTGTGAACTTTGAAAGTACACAGGGACTGGAATTCTTTTGCTACCAAACATATTGGAAACCCACAGACATGATTAGACTCGGTGGTTTTATGTGTTTTATCAGCCAGTGACATCATGACATGTGAGAATGTTCTGCCAAGAAAAGTCAAAATTTCCTAACATTAAGGATTTCGCAGACAAATCACATGTACTAAATGTCATTTAATCTATACAATGATTTGAACGTAATCCAGACCCAAGGCAGGAAAAAAAAATCCTCAACCACCAAGCTTATTATAGCAAGACGTTTGATTCTAAGCAAAACACGAAGTCAGGATTTGCAAACTATTAAAAGTTAAACAAAATAGTTTGATATCTCCAAATGGGATATGTTCTTTCGGCTTTTCAGTACTCTCTCATTTGATGAAGCATCAAACTCCCTACTGGGAAAAACAGACAAAAGCTAGTAAATAGTACTTTTCTTTTAATGTTCGTTTTGTCTGTGAATCACAAAAGTAATAGGGCAATAAGTAAATGAGTTGAATGATGTACGCAGAGAACAGAGCATTCTACCAAATTGCTTATTTTAGAGATAAGTGTGTCCAAGGGGAGATTAAATCAAGTCAGCAGAGTTCCTGTGAGACAAATAGGCATTACACTTCCCAAGGAACGGCTTTTCATCAAGCCTAGCCATTTGGATAAAGTATAATCAAACAAATATAAACCCAGAATGCAGTTCACAATTTTTCTGTTAACACCAAGTTAATTTTTAAAGAATCACATCCAAAAACAAATTCTTTAAAAGCCATACTCTATGGACAACTGCCTAAAAGAACAATGACCCAATCTTCATAAACTGGGTTTAATAAAGCAGAATGAAGGCATAATTGGGTTCTTTATTTATGAGACATGGCAGAGCAGCTGCATGGCATGTACCGCCTCCTAAACAGTTTCCACCTCTAGCAGTTGTCTACTGCAGATGGAAAAGTGACAAGCTCCACTTAATATGTCACAGCATCAGCATGGTCATAAGAGTCCCCAGCAATTCTCTTTTGAACAGAAGCCACCTGTTTACTATAAACCCACCTCTTATTTCGCAAACCACAATTTTAATTTGCAACTTGCACCTGAAAGATAGCACACCTTGGAGTTCAAAGCTGCCAGGTTGCAAGTCAATCATAAGTGTTTGAAGAGTTCAAATCTCTAGTAGAATTTGAACAGTTTAAAAATTTTAATGTGTCCAAAGCTTGCTTCTAAATGATCCAATCCATCTTCTCTTTGGAAGGGGTTTCATCATAATTATAATTTCAGTTGGCATTTTATTTGGCTTTGCTTTATTCTAGAACTATGCTTATATTAGAAACAGACTCATTACCTCTTTGGTTATTAGAAACAGACCTATTATGCCTTCTACTTTATCTCAGTAGCAGAGATCTAGGCTGAAAAACTAAAGATTTGTCTCCAGCCTGTGGCTATTACTTCTCAGAAAGAATGAATGTTTCATCAGTCATCTGGGACCCCTATGTTCATTACGGGAGATCATCGGTGTCTCTAGTTGTCTATGCTGGTTTAGCACTGATCATATGTCTTATAGGAGGGAAAGAAAAAATTGCTTTAAAAAAGTGGAGCTAATGCATCAATCTAAAATCAAAGACAACAGACATCATTAGAGCATCAATTCATATTAATGTGCTAAAAATCTATTACAGTAGACACAATCTCGCTCTGAACCAAGACATTCAACACAGGAATGAAGCAAAAGCAGAAAAAAATCTTATTTGGATGATGAATTCTACAAGACATTTATAGTATAGCTCAGTTTTTCTATTACACTTTTTATTATGAGCCTGGGATTAAACGTGGATCCCTTCAGGATCTAATGTACAGATAATTTTTCTTGCTCTTTTTCATTTTGGCTACAAACTTACCATTAAGTTTATAATGCTAAATCTGGAGCATGTAGAGTATTCTTCAGGTAGTAATATTTTTAAAAAGGAGTTAGAGGAAGTTTTAGCAGCAGGGTTAGAGCATAACATAGGTTAATTGGACAAATTTAGAAGGCAACTTAGGTTGTGTTCCTGCATCATGTTGATCTGTCTGCCTATGCTAGAGGGTTGGAAAAAAGTTTTACTAGTCACAAATTCATAGATCTGCTCTTTGGTTTTGTTTTAAATTGTATATCTATGGTACATTTATTTATTTTTTCTTTTATGGAACCAAGTTTTCTGATTTAACCTGAGAAAAAAGAGCCAGAGAAATCACTGAGATTGTTATAAGGACAACTGATTGCTTAGACTGTGTGTAAGGCAGTGCTGCTTTGGGTGCTCAGAGAGTCATTATATTGTTCAGTTATATATTATCAAGAAATCCACATCACCAAGTCATATATACCACTCCATTCATTTACACAGACATCTCTTGCTATTATTAATACAAATAAACTACAAATGATATATTTTTAGAAGACAAATGGATCAAGTTTAATGTAAACTATTACAAAGATCACACACACACAGCCCAATACCATTTTCTTGCTCAGGCCCTCTCCCAAACTCCTACTACAAATATCCAGAGGTCCAGAATAGAAGATAAATTACCAGATACTCTAATGCAGGCATGCAAGTCACACAGAAGATTGCATTTTGATCTCCAGGATCCAGCAACTTTCTCTGTTGGACCATATTTTCGTCTTTTCAGCTAAGCAACTCCTACGGGGAACCACAGCCATCGTTTTGCACAAATGGGTTTTGTGGTAACTCACTTGTCATCCTTTCACAGCAAGCCCTGTAGTGCTATTTCCCAGGTTATAAGAAACAGAAGGATCTCATCAGACATATATTCAGAATAAGTGGTGAAAAAATAAAACGTTCCTGACTTTTTGCATTTGACCAAATAACACTAAAGTATTTCTGAATCTTATATCACATAGATTCAAAGAATAGAAGCATATTTCTTTTGTGGGAAATAGGCAATCTCTCACTTAGAAAAAAAAATGAAAACGGTATTGCTTTTTAAAAAATTAATACCATAACAGTGGGTATGGAAGTCAGAAAGATTTTCCTAGTATATATAACATGAGCTCATGATGTGTCATAACATTTCTAAAGAATCTTTCTTCAAAAGGCAGACTTGCTCTCAAGATTGAACAAGCATTTGTTTGCTAACACATCTATTTGGCTGACTCCTGATAATAGGAGTGGGACAATTTGTGTTTCTCAAAATATAAAAATGACATTCTTATTTTTATAACATTTGTCAGATATTTGTAAGATAGTTTACAAGTCATTATCACATCCTCCTAGTATTTGTCACTGTTAACTTTCCAATCTTACAGCTGAGAAAGCAGAAAGCAAAAAAAGTATACAATGCTACTGACTAAATCTGGTGTAACACAGGAGTACTCTTGGATTGAATTAATTCACTATTTTTAATTCAAAAGTTTTACCAAATTAAATAAGAAATGGTAAATTAGTACATGTTCAGATTGCTCTTTTTTTGTCCCCAATATAATGTTATTACAAGTTTATGGTAGAGTAAAATTTGCCTTAAAATTTCAAAGAAAAATAATTTTTAAATTTGTGTAATTTACAGGATTTATTATACGCTTTACACCTTTGTATAATTCAAAATAAACTTCAATTTTCATTTAATTATTCATGCCTTTTTTTTGTTTTGAAGAAATTAAATAAATTTAAAGTAGCTCTTAGGGTCCACATTCATGCAGTGCCCATCTGAGAACTTTTATGCTACATAATTCAATAAAGGTTGTTTTATATTGCATATTGTGTAGAATTAGGGAAGATGGGGAATGTTGCCTGTTGACTTATGTACTGCTAGCAACTAAGTACAGAACTAGATTATAAAGGTTTTTATTCTAAAACTGTATATTAATATATGCATTAACTTTTGACATTAAAAATTTAAACAGTAGAAAATAGTATAGAGTAAAATAAAAACCCCTTTTCCCTGACTTCCTCTCACCTAAAAGTCAACAAACTCACAAAGTAGGTATTGTCTTTACATTTTACAGATGAGGAAACTGAGGCACAAATTGGTTCAATAACTTGCCTAAGAGTATCATTGATTGAGCAGCAGACTCAGAACTCAAACCAGAGCTCTGAGGCCCCAAAATCCACGTAATTATGATTGTCAAACTTTAACGTGCATAAAAGACACCTGCTTCTGGCCAAGGTGGAGTAAAAGGTTCCAGATTTATTCTCCTTCCTGAATCAATTAAAAAGATGGACAAAATATTAAAAACAACATTTTTTTAAGACATTGGACACTAAGCAATGAAGACAGTGGTCCCTGAGAGATGAGAAACAAATAAGAGGAGCCCTGTACTTGTCCTAGCTTGCTGCCTGGAGACGGTTTCTAGGCTGAAATGCAGGGAAGGGAGTTATTAGTGAAGATCAGCAGTGTCACACAGTTGAGGAGACATAGCTGGAAGACTGGAAAGGCCAAGGCAGCTAGAGTTTGCAGGACAGGATATTGGAAAGGAGAGAGCTGCACAGACAGAACTCTAGAGACCTTCATAAAGTGTGCCTTATATACATAGCTGCTTACTGATTAATGAATGTATATGTGAAAACTATTCAAGGCCAAGAAAAGAACCACCAGAAATAACAGCTGAAGCAGACAGAGGAGTGAAAAGAGTGCCTATTCCCACCAACCAGGCTGGAAAACTTTGCAATTTACCGGGCATTGAGTAAAATACTCAGAAGGGTTTTGTCTTGGTAATGGGGAAAAAATAGCCCTAGACTAAATACTAACAAAGCTGAAAAGCAAGACCCCATAGGATCCTACTCTTTCTGTGTAAATGAACTATCTCAGAACAAAGATAAAGAGAATTTTTAGAAAATTACCCAGCACCCAAAAAAGTAAAATTCACAATGTCTGGCATCCAAACAAAAATCATGAGGCGTTAAAGAAACAAAAATATACTACACATAATGAGGAAAAAATAAATCATTCAAAATTGACTCAACTGGAACAAATAGAATTAGTAGAAATAGATATTAAAACTGTAATCCACACAGCTAACATCATACTTAATGGTGAAACACTAATGTTTTCCCCCAAAGATCAGGAATAAAACAAGGATGTCCACTCTGACCATTTCTATTCTAGTCTATATACTATCCTGGAGGTTCTTGCCAGTGAAATTAGGCAAGAAAAAGAAGGAAAGGGTGTCTAGACTGGAGAGGAAAAAATAAAATATATCTACTCTTAGATGACATGATTTCATATTTAGAAAATCCTAAGAAATCCATTGAAACACTATTAGAACTAATAAACGAGTTCAGCAAGGGTGCAATAAACAAGAGAATCCTTGTGTACTATTGGTAGAGATGTAAACGGGTACAGCCACTATGGAAAACAATATGGAGGTTCCTGAAAAAATTAAAAATAGAACTACAGTGTGATCCAGCAATCCCACTTCTGAGTATATATCTGAAGAAAATGAAAACAGGATCTCAAAGAGATATCTGCACACCCATGTTTGTTGCAGCATTAATCATAATAACGAAGACATGGAAACAACCTAAGAAAGATGAATGGATAACGAAAATGGGTTAAAGAAAAAGTACATATGCATGAAATACTACTTAGCCATAAAAAAGAAGGAAATCCTGCCATTTGTAACAACATGAATGAATCCTGAGGGCATTATACTAACTCAGATAAGTCAAACAGAGAAAGATAAAAACTGTATGATCTCACTTACATGTGAAATCTAAGAAAGCACCACTTAAACAGAAACAAAGTAGAAGAGTGGTGGCCAGAAGCTGGGGGGTGAGGGAAATGAGGAGATGTTGGCAAATGGCACAAATTTCCAGTTATAAGATGAATAGGTTTTGGAGATCTACTGTACAGCAAGTAACTATCGTTAATAATACTGTATTGTATACTTCAAAGTTGTTAGGGAATAAATCTTAAATGTTCTCACGACAATAACAACAACAAAAAATGGTAATTATGTGAGGTAAAGGAGGTAAAGGATGTGTTAACTTGATTTTGGTAATCATTTTGCAATATATTTTTAAAAATTTTTATTGGAGTATAGTTGATTTCCAGTGTTGTGTTAGTTCCCGCTGTACAGCAAAGTGAATCAGTTATATATCAGTTATATATATCCACTTTTTTAGGTTCTTTTCCCATATAGGCCATTACAGAGTACTGAAGAGAGTTAGCTGTGCTATACAGTAGGTCCTTAATAGTTATCTATTTTATGTATAGTAGTGTGTATATGTCAATCCTAATCTCCCAACTTATCCCTCCCTCCCCTTTACCCCCTGGTAACCATAAGTTTGTTTTCTACATCTGTAACTCTATTTCTGTTTTGTAGATAAGTTCATTTGTACCCTTTTTTTGGATTCCACGTATAAGGGAGATCATATGATATTTGTCTTTCTCTGACATACTTCACTCAGTATGACCATCTCTAGGTCCATCCATGTTGCTGCAAATGGCATTATTTCGTTCATTTTTATGGTTGAGTAATATTCCATTGTATATACGTACAACATCTTCTTTATCCATTCCTCTGTCGATGGACATTTAGGTTGCTTCCATGTCCTGGCTATTGTAAATAGTGCTGCAATGAACACTGGGGTGCATGTATCTTTTTTAATTATGGTTTTCTCTGGATATATGCCCAGGAGTGGGATTGAACTTATTTACAAAACAGAAATAGAGTCACAGATGTAAAAAACAAACTATGGTTACCTGGGGGGGGGGGAAGGGGGGAGGGATAAATTGGGAGATTGAAATTGACATATACACACTATTAAATATAAAACTAACAAGGACCTACTGTGTAGCACAGGGAACTCTATTCAGTACTCTATAATGACCTATATAGGAAAAGAATCTAAAAAAGAATGGATGTATGTATATGTATAACTGATTCACTTTGTTGTACAGCAGAAACTAACACAACATTGTAAATCAACTATACTCCAATAAAAATTTAAAAAAAAAGAATCTATGAGCACAATAGAATTGTTGCTTTAAGCTGCTAAATTTTGGATTAATTTTTTATACACAGTAGTAGCTGGAACACTCACACTAAGTTTCCTGTAGATAACAATCATAAAATCTGTATGTTTTTTTAAAAAGTTATTTGAGGGCACTGGTAGGCAACCAAAAATGAGACTAAAATTGGAAATAAGGCCACCCTTAGCACACAATTGCACTGGGTGAGATTTGCATGTTTGTAGCTTTTTGCCTATGGCACTCTCCAAACCAGACAGCTCAGGGTGGCAGAAAGCTGCATTTTTATTGACTTCAAGCTTCAGAGGATGGAGTTTCAAGTTGACAAAATAACTGGAATATTAGAGGGGAAAGAAAGGAGTTACCAAAGGGATGAACTTCAAAATCTGTGTTTAAAAATTGTTCAAATTCTCCTGGACTGATCCATTTCTAGGTCTTCATTCTCACTATCATCCCTGACCTATAGAGAATTCCTATCACTGTCTGACACTCATCCCAACACCAATGTTCTATTCACTGCTTTAGTAAAGGATGCTCTTAGGGACACAGAGAAGGAATTGATGAGTGGGTCACACATGATTAGTTCACGCCAATATTCCTATATGTCTCCACTGTCAAAATCCATCCTGCATACTACACTAAGGCATAAATGGCACCTCAGGCTCATTTCTACAGCCCCTATTGGGTCTAGGATGCAGCACAAACTGAGAAAGCCGAAGCACTCCCAGCTGCCTGAGTGGCTAAATGGAGTACAAATTCTCTGCTGAGGTTCCCATGCTGCTAAGTCCAGCCCAGTCAGAAGCTATGTTTCTCTTTCCCTCACCTAGGGAAAATGAGCAGCCTAAGAAGCATTCTCACATATATTAGACAGATTTTTTGATAGTAAAGCTTAGCAAAATATTTGCCTTTCTGCTGTTGTCCCAGCCATTTCCCAGGTTTGACTCAGTAACTGACTCCTTGGGACGTGCTAGAATTTGGAGGCAATGAGGTGAGGTTGGATAGCACACTAGAAGAAATTGCTTCTTCTTGTAGATTTGCTTCCTCCTGCCAGGTTACCATAGGATTTTCCCTAAAGTCAAGAACACTTTCATCAAACAGCGGAAGAGAGACTCCTTCTGCTGAAAAGGGAGGCAAGGTTGGGCTCAGGAATTGTGGTGATTCTGATTCATTGAAATCTTCCCTAATGTTCCCATTCTAGTCAACAGCTCCTCAAACTTTCCCAACTAATAATCTGGCTTTGATTTTGTTGTTGTTGTTGTTATATACATCCTTCTGTGCAAACAATATTATGGAAGGGTCACTGAAACACTGTGATTTTAACTATACCTTACACCGAGATTTTAAAGTTTTAACGTTGCTAATTTATTTCCAGGTAGACACAGCCAGTGCACGCCACATTCCTGGCATTCTTCATGCCCTTCATACACGACTTCAGGGATTCCAATCTGCCACTGTGTGTTACAGACTACCGGAGTCCCACTTCTATGGCACCAAGCTCCACTTCCCAGTTCCTTTGAAGTCTACTACTGTACCATGTAGGGTTCATTGATGAAAGCAACAGAACACATTCTTGGCTTTATTTAGAAAAAAAATTTATTAAAAAAATTCGAATTAGTACACATAATCCCCAGGAGGGCCCAAGAATCAGTTGAAAGTTATCCAAGGAGGAACAATTTCCAAACTGTCCCATTGGCTTAGCTGCAGATTAATCCCTAGTCCTTGGGTCACTGGCACTGCTGCTGCTGGGACATCTGCCTCCATTGTCTCTAAAAACTCTTTATCTCTTCCTTGTCCTCTGCCAAGCAGAGTGTTTCCTGGTCTTTTCCTTCTTCTGAATCCATGTCTCATGTTAGTGTAAGTACCAGGTGGAAAGTAAGTCATATTTTAGCATCCTGGCTGCCAGGAAGCCTGGGGAATAGGGTCCAGTAGAAACTGGGTGACCATGAGGCATAAAAAAGTGAGAATGCTCCGAATATAAAAAAGCAATTCAAAAGGTGGAAAGGTACACATATGACATGTTGCTCTAATCTAAATAACTAAATGGTCTGCTTCTGCTTCTACTACTTGATTTATCATGTTTATACAGTGTCTTTAGAACAGGTGAATGTGAAGGGGTAGGCAGGCTTCTGACCAGTTTCCATTATTCAGAATGTGGAGGACGGGAGTATGCTGTTCTCCAGAACAGAGACACTTTGTTTTCGTTGTTGTTCTCTTGTTAAATTCCTCACCCCTTTTGTCATTCACTCACTGTGCTCTGCTTCTCTCACTGTTCCCCAAACTTGCTATAGGAGCTCTCTCTAGACACGCAGTTTTCTTGTTCTCCAGTGCAGCTCTGGGTTTTAAATCTGTGGTCCAGCCCAGCTGTCCCTGCCGGTTAGTGCAAAGGGCTGGAGTGGAGGGATGGGATGTCCTCACTAGTCCTGGTGATCTGACTGCCCTTCTTTAACCCAGTGGCCTGACTGCCCAGTTTCCCCTTCAGGTGTAATAATTTTATGAATATGCTCTTTTACTCATGTAAACATAGTGTTCTCATGTACTTCTTTTCTCTTTTTTTGCAGAGCTTTTCCATTTTCTCTTATCAATTTGATTCCCAGTGCTTTCTATCTCCCAGAAATTTTGTACAACATTTCCACTGAAGGCACCCTTTCTTGCGTTAGCTCTACAAGTCACGTATTATTATTCACACTTTAAATAAAAGAAAACTGAGGTTTAGAAAATTGAAGCAGTTTGCTGGTAAGAAATGAAGTCAAGATTTTAACTCAATTCTGTTTAACCCCAGAGTCCAAGATTTTAACTACTGTGAAAGATATATGCCATTATATAATACCACGTTGCTCTTAACAAATCATTATTTTCCTTACCATCTCTATTCAGCATTCTAAAGATATCGATTCATTTGAAATTGTGAGCATTGTTATGATTTGAGATTGCCATAACTAGTATTCTACCTAGTTAATTAGAGTAGGCACTAAATTCATTTCTAACTACAAACTCATCTATTTCTCATAATTTTTTCCCAAATGTCAGTTTCACCCTTCTCCTCAAATAATCAGGGCAATTTTCCATTTGAAAAGTTATTCGTCTTTGTGATTTTTCTGTTAGACATTTGAATGTGATAGTCACAAAGTAACAGTTTCCTCCCATCCCAGAATATGAGGAGAAACCACCTTCCTCTCTTACAAAAGAAAAACACTCTAAGTTCAGATTTAGCAGATGGGATCACTGGAAAGAGAAGGTCTCCTCCAATTTTCACTAACAAGAACTCTATTTACTCCATTGGAGAGTTACTGAATACTGAGATAATAAAGCAGAAAGGAAAGTGACACTCCTGGTTTCCTAAACCTAGATAAACTAGGAGAATGAGTTGGCTTGGAATGAAATGAGTATTGGGACCTTATGCATACAACTTAAAGCAGAACATCTTGTCAAGTAGGTGTCAGGGTATAAAGCTCTTTAGTCAATGTTTGTATTACTAGATACACTAAAACACTTAACAGCTTGCACTGTAATCTATCACAGAGTCATGGAACTAAGAAGGGACTTGAAGAGTGCCCTTCTTAAAGAGGCCTTGAAAGTCAACTGTCATGAAAAAAGCCAACTATTTATTCAGCCATGTTTATTATGCAAATAAATACATCTCTTAAAATGTTGCTTGTAAATTTCTGTCTATTAAGCCTATTATCCCATTTATTTGCATAAAAAAAATCAATGATGCATGTCTACAGGAAAAAAAAGTCCATGGGACAAAATTAAGGGAATGCGATAACAAAATAACTTTTAGTAAAGAGGAGCAACACTTTTTGCAAGAAACTCTTAGTTACATAAATAAAATACAATAGCATAATAGAATTTTAGCCTTTAAAGTGTCTAACAAACACAATTTTATTGCTAGAGAAACTGAAGCAACTTAAGATAAAAACACCACAATTAATAAACTAATGTATTATACTTCAGGAAAGAAGTAGAAACCAAAACGGAAAGTAAAATAGTTAATGTTGTAAGATACAGTTAACAAGAAATTTTAAGAGTTTGGAACCACAGATAGATATACATGAATATAAGATAAAAATTTGGAATACTTCTGAATCCTAAAACATCATCAAAACTTTCAAGATTAAAGTTTATGGGTTTATAAAGTCAAAGGAGAGGATGCTTTAAAAGTGCAAGAGACTTCACCCAAAATGGTAAATTACAACCCCCTAAGTTTAAACGTCTTAACCATTCCAGAAATAGCCTTCAGAGGTAGTTTATATATAATGAGAAGTGCTGACTTCTTCATTTTAAAGAAGAAAGGAAACAAACAAAATGCTGCTGGATATAACATATATATATATTATATATATAATGGTTTCCGCCTAAACCCTTTCCTAAATTTTCAGCTATCAAAATTTCTCATAGCTTCATGCATGCTAAATTCATAGCATAATGCATACTGCTTTATACATTATGAACACATTTAGAAATATATGAATTATATTTCAAACATGTACTTTTAATGGCTCTATCCCAGGTGTGGGCATCATGTTTCTGGCTCCTGAATATCCAAATATGATTTAAGATCCATTGAATTTCTAAATCATTGGTTTTCATTTTTTTCTTAAAATGACTATGATTTTGCCTCACTTTACTCATCAAACAGGGCTATTAACAGTAACTACTTCATATGGTAAGGATTAAATAAAACACTTTGAACAGCACTCCATGGTGCTATTCTATAATGATGGTGATAACAATGAGACAATGATAATTACTAAATTCCGCCTCCTGCTTGGAGCCACATCTACAAGATTAGATATGAGAGCCTAGAACAAGGTTACTCAATTTAGCAAATAAAAATACAGGACACCCAATTAAATTTGTATTTCAGATAAAAAACTAGTAAATTTTCAGCAAAAGTATGCAATATGTGGGACATACTTTAACTGAATTTCAGAAAAACAATAAGTTTTTAGTACAAGTATGTCCCAAATATTGCACGGGACATACTAATGGTAACTGTCTCACAGGGTTATGGTACAAATTAATTAAAATGCTTAAATAGCACTCCATGGGTATGAGATATGATGATGATGATGATGATGATGACAATGAGACAATGATAATTACTAAAAAATTATCCATTGCTTAAGTGAAATCCAAATTTAACTGGGCGTCCTGTATTTTATCTGGCAACATAGATCAATAAATTTCAAAACCACTTACAATTTTGTTTTGAAAATGGATTTGTGGCACTACTGAATTAGTAATTTAAGACAGCGGTCCCCAACCTTTTTGGCACCAGGGACCAGTTTCGTGGAAGACAATTTCTCCACAGACGGTGGTGGGGAAGGGAATGGTCCCGGAGGTAATGCAAGCGATGGGGAGCTACGGGGAGCGGCAGATGAAGCTCCCCTCACTCGCCTGCCACGCACCTCTTGCTCTGTGGCCCGGTTCCTAACAGGCTGTCGACCCATACCGGTCCATGGCCCAGGGGGTGGGGACCCCTGATTTAAGGCATATCAATGAATCTAATTGCATCACTATATAATCAATCATCTGACAGTCTAGACCAGGGGTCCCCAACCCCCAGGCTATGGAGCAGTACCAGTCTGTGGCCTGTTAGGAACCGGGCTGCACGGCAGGAGGTGAGCTGCAGGCGAGCGAGTGAAGCTCCATCTGTATTTACAGCTGCTCCCCATCGCTCACATTACCACCTGAGCTCCGCCTCCTGTCAGATCAGTGGTGGCATTAGATTCTCATAGGAGCTCGAACCTTACTGTGAACTGCGCATACGAGGGATCTAGGTTGTGTGCTCCTTATGAGAATCTAATGCCTTATGATCTGAGGTGGAGCTGAGGAGGTGACTGCAAATACAGATTATAATTAGCAGAGAGGTTTGACTGTACAGAGACCATAATAAATCAATTGCTTGCTGATTTATATCAAAACCCTATCAGTGAGTGGCAAGTGACAATTAAGCTGCATCTGGTGGCAGGATTTACGTCAGAATCCAACACTTATTTTAGTCCGCGCGTGGCCCACCCATTATTTTATTTACCACTTCCATCCGCACCTCTTTCCCGCACTGCGCACTTGTCTCAATCACAGTTTTAGTAACCCCACAAGCTAACCTTAGCCAAAATGAGTAAAAAACAAATGTCACTGGAGTGCTTCTTTGCAAAGGGGGAAAGACCCAATGATGAAACAGCAAAAAACAAAAATAAACAAACGGCACCTAATGAAACTTAAAAGCTTTTGTACAGCAAAGGAAACCATAAACAAGACGAAAAGACAACCCTCAGAATGGGAGAAAATATTTGCAAATGAAGCAACTGACAAAGGATTAATCTCCAAAATTTACAAGCAGCTCATGCAGCTCAATATCAAAAAAACAAACAACCCAATCCAAAAATGGGCAGAAGACCTAAATAGACATTTCTCCAAAGAAGATATACAGATTGCCAACAGACACGTGAAAGAATGCTCAACATCATTAATCATTAGAGAAATGCAAATCAAAACTACAATGAGATATCATCTCCCACCGGTCAGAATAGCCATCATCAAAAAATCTACAAACAATAAATGCTGGAGAGGGTGTGGAGAAAAGGGAACCCTCTTGCACTGTTGGTGGGAATGTAAATTGATACAGCCACTATGGAGAACAGTATGGAGGTTCCTTAAAAAACTAAAAATAGAACTACCATACGACCCAGCAATCCCACTACTGGGCATATACCCTGAGAAAACCATCATTCATAAAGAGTCATGTACCATAATGTTCATTGCAGCTCTATTTACAATAGCCAGGACATGGAAGCAACCTAAGTGTCCATCGACAGATGAACGGATAAAGAAGATGTGGCACATATATACAAAGGAATATTACTCAGCCATAAAAAGAAACGAAATTTGAGTTATTTGTAGTGAGGTGGATGGACCTAGAGTCTGTCATACAGAGTAAAGTCAGAAAGAGAAAAACAAATACCGTATGCTAACACATGTATATGGAATCTAAAAAACAAAGCAAAAAAATGGTCATGAAGAACCTAGGGGCAAGACGGGAATAAAGACGCAGACCTACTGGAGAATGGACTTGAGGATACGGGGAGGGGGAAGGGTAAGCTGGGACAAAGTGAGAGAGTGGCATGGACATATATACACTACCAAATGTAAAACAGATAGCTAGTGGGAAGCAGCCGCATAGCACAGGGAGATCAGCTCGGTGTTTTGTGACCACCTAGAGGGGTGGGATAGGGAGGGTGGGAGGGAGGGAGACGCAAGAGGGAAGAGATATGGGGATATATGTATATGTGTAACTGATTCACTTTGTTATAAAGGAGAAACTAACACACCATTGTAAAGCAATTATACTCCAATAAAGATGTTAAAAAAAAAAAAACCAAAAAAACACACAAAAGACTCTAAGACTGCCAAAGAAAAGAAAGCTGCATTTAAAAGAAAATAACAAGAGTCATACTTAAATTACAGATTTACTGCAACAGGTGATTCACATTCTCCAAGCCTGCTTCGTATAATATGCGGTGACCAGCTATCCAACAAAGCCATGAAACATTCAGAACTGCTTCACCACATGGAGACCAAGCACCCTGCATTAAAAGACAAGCCTTTGGAGTTTTTCAAACTCCAAAGAAAAAACATGAACATGAAGAACAGAAGCAATTATTGAAAGCCACCACTTCATCAAATGTGTCTGCACTGACAGCATCATTTTTAGTGGCTAACTGCATTGCTAAAGCTAAGAAGCCCTTTACTGTTGGTGAAGAGTTGACCCTGCCTGCTGCTAAGGACATTTGTCATGAACTTTTAGGAGAGGCTGCAGTTCAAAAGGTGGCACATGTTCCTCTTTCAGCTAGCACCATAACTAGACGAATTGATGAAACAGCAGAGGATACTGAGGCACAATTATTAGAGAGGATTAATGAGTCACTGTGGTATGCAATCCAGGTTAATGAGTCTATCGATGTTGACAACAAGGCAACAATGCTTGTTTTTGTGCGATATATTTTTCAGGAAGATGTGCGTGAGGATATGTTATGTGCATTTTGTTGCCAACCAACACCACACCTGCAGAACTATTCAAGTCTTTGAATGATTACACAGCAGGAAAACTGAATTGGTCATTTTGTGTTGGTATATGCACAGACAGAGTGGCTGCCATGACTGGATGGCTTTCCAGTTTCACTACTCGGGTCAAAGAGGTTGCTTTTGAAAGTGAGTCTACACACTATGTCATCCATAGAGAAATGCTGGCTAGCCAAAAAATGTCACCTGAACTTCACAACGTTTTGCAAGATGTGATTAAAATGATCAACCACATTAAAGTACATGCCCTTAACTCACGTCTGTTTGTGCAGCGCTGTGAGGAGATGGACACAGAGCACACATGTCTTCTCTTATACACAGAAGGGAGACGGCTTTCTAAAGGGAGATCACTGGCCAGAGTTTTTGAGTTATGAGAGGTGCTCCAGAGATTTCTTTTACAAAAACAGTCACCACTGGCAGCACATTTCAGTGACACAGAATGGGTCGCAAAACTTGCTTACTTGTGTGACATATTCAACCTGCTCAACGAACTCAATCCGTCACTTCAGGGGAGAACGACAATTGTCTTCAAGTCGGCAGATAAAGTGGCTGCATTCAAAGCCAAACTGGAATTATGGGGGCAATGAGTGAACACTGGGATTTTCGACATGTTTCAAACATTAGCAGAGATTTTTGAAAAAGACTAGGCCTGGGACTTCTTTCTCCCAGCTGGTGTATGATCACTATCTTTGCTTTCAAAAGAGTTTGAGCATTACTTCCCGTCCACAAAAGACCCCCACCAACTGGGAAGGAATGGGCCCACGACCCATTTGTGAATAAGCCAGGTGAATCGACTTGCCCGTGCTAGAAGAGGACCAGCAGCTTGAGACTGCAAATGATGGTGGCCTTAAGAGTATGTTTCAGACAACCTGAAATCTCCATACGTTCTGGATTAAAATCAAGGCGGAATATCTTGAGATGGCCACAGAAGCACTGAAAAGCCTGCTTCCATTTCCAACATCCTATCTTTGTGAAGCAGGGTTTTCTGCAGTGACAGCAACCAAAGCGAGATTACGGAGTAAACTGGACATAAGCCACACACTTCGGGTGTCACTGTCTCCCATCACCCCCAGATGGGAGCATCTAGTTTCAGGAAAACAAGCTCAGGGCTCCCGCTGATTCTGCATTATGGTGAGTTGTATAATGATTTCATTATATATTACAATGTAACAATAATAGAAATAAAGTGCACAATAAATGTAATGCGCTTGAATCATCCCGAAACCATCCCCACCTCCCCCAACCCCCCACCCGCCGTCCATGGAAAAATTGTCTTCTACAAAACTGGTCCCTGGTGCCAGAAAAGGTTGGGGACCACTGGTCTAGACTATTGACAAGGCTATGTTATTCAGTAGGAATTACATATACCCTAGAGTGAATCCTAGATCTGTCACTTAAGAGCTGCGTGATGTTGGCCAACTTAAATAATAATCTACATAAGCACAGGGTTATTCATTTTTTAAATGAAGCTAAGTAAAATCTACAATATCCCTTACGAAGGATTATTAAGAGGAGGAAAATACACAAAATGCCTAGTGCAATAGCTGTCCCATGGCAGAAATTCAACATTGTGAATTTTTTCTCCTTCCCTTCTCAAATACAAAACACTTTCTGGAAATAGCACCTGTATTGCTTTTTAAATTTCAATTGTAATCTGCAAAGGTGGATCTTGCAAAGGTGAAACTAATAGACTGATTAAAATAATTAGATGCTAAAAGGGGAACAAAAGAGAGAGGTCAAAAATAACTCCAAGACAAGCGTAATGAAGGGAGAAAATAATCACTACAGAAAGTGAGTGAATATAAAAGAAAGCATGTTTGAGAGGGAGGACAGTGAGTTTTAAACATAATACATTTGAAATAATGGTGACTTTTTGGGAGACCCTCCCAGCTGGTCTCCCAAAACATGGTCCTTATTATCTTAATTTTCTCATTCCATTATCATTACTCATCAATAAATGAACTAATTCATGTTAAATGTTTGAAATACTATTCAGAATATGGTAAATCTCAATTAATGTTAGCATTAATATTAGCAATTATTCAATTTATGTTAGCTGTTATTATTTTTATCTTTTCAACTGACCAATTATGAATTCATTCTTGACTCCTTAATATCTCCTGAATTTTTTTCTTTTTTATATCTATCCCCTAAAATCACTTTCTCAAGTGTGTTCTGATCAAGATAGGAAAACCCCAAATTTCCTCCTTTACCTTTCTTATGCCTACCAAAAAACATCCCCATTTTCTTGATCTCTTATTCGGACTCCCAATATGTGTGTTTACAGAAATAGAAGCTTACTATTAAATGTATTACATATATGTATACATATTTATTTCTATTTAAAGAAACATATGCTTATTATTTAAACTTTAGAAAAAATAGAAAAGTAGGAAGAGGATAAAAATCACTCATATTCCTGAAACTATAATATTATCAACTAAGATTTTGGCATATGTTCTTCAAGTATTTTTGATGTATGAGCGTCATGAAGAGTCCTTCCATAGTTCTGTGGCCACAGTGCATATTCTAGATTTTAGATCTTATCATGTGTTACAAGCTTTGCCCACCCACTAAGAGGTATTTGTGGTGAGCTGCTAATGTGGATTTATAGAATGTGAGTTTTTAAAATGACAGGATGGTAAATCTGAGACCTAATTGGATTGAATATTTGCAGCAGCCTCTAAAGCCCAAAGGCCCTTATTTGTTAGCTTTAGCACACAAAGATTTCTCTCTGGAAGCCTAGACCTTTCCCTTGGAGCCCACACAGTCAACACAGACTATAGCTGACTCTTTCCAGAGAAACAGGAATATTCACCTGACTGCAGGACTTCCTCAAGATTGTCCATTTGGCCCAAACTTAATCCTGAAGCTATGAGTGCACTCCATCTGCCCTACCAACCACTGGAGTATTACTGGGAATAATTCCCTTGGCAAACGTGTGACTAGCTGAAATCAAGGTGTAAGCACATCCCTCCACCCCTCTGCTCTGTGATTTTATGCACTTGACCTAACTTCCCAACTGCCTTCCAAATTCTCCCACTGGAACTAGCACCCCATGGTTAGAAAAATCCCCTGCATGGGGCATATGTGTCATAGCCACGCACATTCCTATCTATTTCTCTTCATTAGTCAATTTCCTTACCAATTTTTAAATCTTATTCAAAGCCAAATATCTCTGCCTCTCCGAGTCAAATATATATTCACTTTTCATCTCAGTACAATGCTTTTCAAACTGAGAAGTACCAGTTTTATTTATAACCTATTACAGACTAATAATTGTGTAAAATATAATAAGAATTATTAGGAAACTGAAATTTCAAAAAAATTATAAAATAGAGCCCCATTTTTAAAAATACTGGACACCACAGATATAAAATTATCCTATGAAATTGTTTTAAATGTTTCTAATGTTCATTGTTAATTTTAATACTTATCACATTAAAAAGGATAACAGTTTGCAGACAGGCACCAATGATGGATTTCTCTTTGAGTACCTGTATCTTAGTACACACACACCATTTTAGGTGCCACTAGTGCTGCATGGAGTAACATATGCTGGACAGTTTCCTTGTAATGCTTATCCTTCAATGATTTACTATTTGTCTCATTTCTCTCAAATGTATGAGCTAATGAAGATATGAATCTTGTTCTTATGTATTCTGTAACCTACAGCATCTATTAAAATGCACTTCACCATGCATGTGCCAAATAAATGGTGACTGACAGGTGTATGGTTTATCCTCTCAGGCGCACTTGTTAGACTGCTCTTTGTACACACTATAATAACGTGGTACAGTTCTTGGATGTAGAAACATGAAATGACAGAATTGACTGGCAGGCACAGTATTGGGCTAAATGCAGTAAGGGTATTTATGTGATATTTTTAAGAAATTACTTCAGTACTTGTCCTAGATTGTGTTTCTTAGAAATAGACTGGCACACAAAATTGCATATAGACAGTTTCTTGGGGTGTGTGCTGGGGCAATATTGCTATGAGGCAGCAAGGAAGGTAGCATTAGGCAGAGGGAGGAGCTGATCCACAGTGTTGTGACAACACAGCCTCAGTTGATCCCCCCTGAACTATGGGATTGAAATCGCTCTTAACAGTCATCCCAGAATGTGGCAATGACGCTAGACCCATATCAGCCCATCACTGGTCACAGGCTGTGAGATGGAAGGCGTTAGAGTGTTTCAGGCAGTGTCTTTTATGTTTAAAAGGAGCACTCTGATGTGCTGAGTATAGTTTACTGGGATATAAGGCAAATACAGAAGCAGGGAGACAATTAGGAGCCACAGTAATAGTAGCCCAGGACTAAGATGCCATGGATCAGCATGGTCACGGTGATGGCGAGAAGCAGCTGGAATCTGCATGTACCATGAAGTTATAACTAAAAGCATTTACTGATGGGTTAGATGTAGAGTATCAGAGAAAAATGGGAAGCAAGTAAGTTTTGAGTGTAAACAACTGGAAGGAAGGATTGGTCATTCACTGAAATGGAAAAGACAGCGGAAGAGATTTGTGAGCTGCGGTGGAGGAAATCAGAAATTTGATTTGGGATATGTTAAATTTAAGATGCTTATAGGTAATACCAGTGCAGAGTTTAAGTAGGCAATTGGATATCGAAATTTAGAGTTCAAAAGAGAGAACCACACTGCAGGTATAACTTAAGAAACAATGAGCACAGAGGTGCTTTCGAAATCATGAAATTTAATCTGGTCACTTAAAAAGTGGATGTGGAGAGAGAAAAGATCTAAGGAGTAAAATCTATGACATTCCAAATGGCAGAAAACCAAGGAGAAATCAGCAAACAGCTCAAGGAATAGTAGCCAGCGAGGCAGGAGAAGAACCAAGAGTGATTAGTGCCATGGAAGCTAAGTGAAGAAGTATTGCAGGAAGGGGAAAGCAATCATCTGTGGAAAATGTTGCTGAAATGTCAAGTAAATTAAGGACTGGAAATCAATCACTGGACTTAGCAATATGTAAATAATGTGTAGTCTTGAAAGAGAAGTTTTTTTGAAGTAAATGGAAGCAAATACCACAGAGGAATCTGAAACCATAGATATGGATAACTTTTCCAAAGAGGTTTGCTATAAAGAGGATGACAGAAATAGGTCCATAGCTGGGAGAATAAAGTGAAAAGGTGTTCTGTTTGTTTGTTTGTTTGTTTTTCTCTTTCTTGGTGTAGGTAGGAATAATTAAAATGGTTTATATTTGATGTAGAGGGGAAAATTTGAAGATACAGGAGAAATAAGGAATAATTGTTAGTTGCTAAGTGATTGTATTAGTAATCAGGAAAGTGAAAATTAAAATTGCAGTGAAATACTATTTCATATCAACCAAATTGGCAAAATTAAAAAATTCTGATGGCGCCAAATGTTGACTAGCATGTAGGGAATCACCAACTCTCAGACATTTATGACAGGACTATGTATGGTAGCAACCACTTAGGAAAAATGTTTGATGATATACAGTGAAGTTGAAAGCATTTAGTTCCAGTGACCTAGTGATTTCACTTTCTGGTACCTCTTCTAAGGCTGTGCTTTTCAAATTTTAATATGCACAGAAATCACTGGAAGCCTTGTTAAATGAAGATTCTGATTCAGGCAGTCTTGGATGAGACCTGAGATTCTGAATTTCTGACAAGCTTCCAAGTGATGCTGATACTGCTTGACAGTGGATATACATTGTGTAAGAAGGCTCTTTAGAAGCTCTTGCACATGTACCAGCTGACACATACAGTGATTTTCACAGGAGCAGTGAAACAACCTGACAACAATCTTACAGTCTATTAAAATGAGAATGGATAATACTTTACAGAATATTCAAAAGAGAGAATACTGAAGTAGTACTATCCCTAACAAGATAGACTTAAAATGAAAAACAAATCAAAGAATATGTACAGTATATTACCCTTTATGTAAATTTCATTTCTGAACATAAAGTTATAAAAATTATAGTGAGTGACTACACCCAAAATACATGAAAATGGTTGCCTCTGATGAGGAAGAGGAATGGATGAGGGATAAGGAATTTGACTTTTGTAATACAAAAGAAAATGTGCAAAATATTAACGTGTGTTAATATTGTATGATGGGTATTCACTGAATTCTTTTTAATTTTATGGATTTTTAAATGCTTAACTCTTAAACTTATATAAATATTTAAAAAGAATATCCTTGGAGGGGGGAACAACCATGAACAATTATGGTACCAGAATATTAAAAAATAGCCCTCTATGTGCATATGGATTCTATATAAGTTTATGTGAACAAGGAGCAAAGTGGAATGATATTTATCAAACTCAAACTTTCAGAAATGGAGTGGAAGTGGCAGAAAATTCCTTATGCTTCATTATATATAGTCTTTTTTTTTTTAACAATAATCGTGTGATATTTTAATATAAGCACTTACAGATGATGTAAAGTAAAATAAACATCAGTTAATTCAAAAATATTGAAGCAAATTAGCATAAGAATAGTGTGTCAGTTTAGCAGATGAATGATTGGGAAATTAAAAAAAACAAAACAACAAACAAACAAAAAATCAGGTAACTATTATGAACTAATACTCAGTAGTCAGTACAATTAAAAACGATTATATTTCCTCTAATCCAAAATCTCTTATTGCATAATCAGATATAAGATATTTAATTTCTATCTCAAATCATGTTGAGATGTCACCTACTTTCCAGCTTCCCTACTTCCTCTGCCCCTCTTCTTTACCTGAATGCTGGGTCCTAATCTGCATCCCATATCAAGTCATACTTCTTTGCACCTCTTGTCCTGATTAAGTCACCAAAGGTGAGTCTTTTCTGTAATTCAACTCACTTAGATCAGCAGAACACCTGATTGAAATTCTCTTGTAAAATCTCTGTCTTTGAAAGGAATTGCATCATTATCAGCATAAAAGACAGAATCAGTGCTGGCCTCCATTTTTCAAAAAAGTCTAAATGGTACTGAATGGTCAGATCAAATTGAACATCATGAAGTCAGCAATCTACAGCAATCTAGGTCTTAAGTTCATTCATATGGCTCAGAAACAGGATCTGATGTTGAAAATGACAGAAATGTAAAACAGATTTATTCACTTAAAAATATATTATTCTCCTACCATGTCCCAGGTGCTATGCTAGGCTTAAAACAATGAAAACCTAATAAACATCAGGTTTATACTTTATCTTTTTAATAAGGCATACACCATTTTCCCAGTGCATACTACAGTTTCAAGAAGTTGTTCAAAAATGTTGAGTATGTCTGTGTGTAAGAGAGGGAACGAGAAAGATCAATCCAGGGTAGTATTTTATCTACATACCCCAATTAAATAGAATGTGTTAATCTTTCCCCTGGTGCTAAAAAAACTGATGATTCCATACACTGTGTTCTACCATATCTTTGGTTCTTTCTTTTACAGTCTTCCACTCAAGTGTCTATTTCACAAACCTTGTCATTGTTCAATTTAGATGCTCCAAATGGAATTAAACACTAGTGAGGATTGAAAATCGTTACACAGGTAGTTAAAGCAGGCTTTCAACCTTTTTATTGCCGTATCACCAGGGACTATCTGAGACTATCTAAAAGTGGGTAATAACACAAAAGCCTGCAAGGAGAGGAACAAAAGAATCCAATACCCAGGAAGTGTGTGAAAAATGGAAAGATGTAGCAAATAAGTAGACATTTTCATGGCAATGTATGTTCATCTTTCATCTCTTATAAAAGAACCATTTCACGTGTGCTATGATGACCTTATTTCTTATATGAATGTGTCTGCAGAAATTCTCTCATTTTCTTCAATTTTGAAGACATTAAAAATCGCATTAGCCATTTGAGACAATCTTCGCTAAAAATAACAGTTGGCAGGACTCTCTATTGATGACTCAGGATCACTAACATCTATTCAGCATAGACTTTTGCTTTATTAACCTATCAGCAAAATAACCTCAAGTATGCACTGTCACAAAATATCAAACATAAGATAGAAATCAAAAGCAAGAATAAAGGGGGAAAAAAAGCTTATCCTTCCTTTCTTCATATTTCTAATTTCCTCAGAACCCCCTCCCCATGTAAATCAAAGCACTTTAACATAAAAATAAGTACGTTTTCTTAGTCCTCATAGTTGGAATGCCTGGAGAGTGCAGGGCCTCCCTTCTATGACCATCTTCCCTGAATATCAATGTGCAGTCCCTGTGACTCTGTACTAAAGCTCTCTTTTGTCTGTAGATCTAATCCCATAGGCTCTCCTGAAAGCTGTTTAACAAGCCCTCTAATCTGCTGAAGTATTCAGTCTGCACCACTCAGCCACCAATGCTCACTAAGAACATTTTCCGAAGGCTCCCTCTCACGTGCAATTCTATTAAACTCTCCAAGGATTTCTTAAGGGCTTGCTATCAGGGCCCTATATTTAAGTAGCTGATAGTCTAGAAAGAGATGGTAGATCTGTAACTACAGGTAACTGTAGCGCAGTGTGATAAGTACAATAACTAGAAGTTTGTATATGGTAGCAAGTCAAGAAGAATGTGAGCGATCAGGGAAATTTTTCTCAGAGTAATTGCCATCAAATCTTAGTATTGAAGGATGAATAAGCATTTGGCAAGGGGTCAGGAAGGAAAAGTTCTTTCAAGAAGAGAAAATAATACTATTTTTATTTTCCATTGCATGGGAGTGTAAATCAATGCAAATGAACTGAGGACCTAAGAGTCTAAAGTGGAGAAATTGGGGACTAGAGACTAGAATGTGATATGAAAAAGTAAACACAATCAAAATTGACCTTTATTCTTTGGAGCCGGGGTCAGTGGCTAAATCTGGCCCACCACCTGCTTTTTAAAATAAAGTTTTATTGGAACACAGACACACTTGTTCATTTACCTGTTGTCTTTAGCTGCTTTCAAGTAGTTTTGACAGTCACCCTCTGACCTGCAAAGCCTAAAATATTTACTATCTGACCCTTTACAGAAAAACTTTGCCAACCCCTGATTTAGGTAATGGGGATTCAATGAAATATTTCAAGCAGGTATTAATGAGAACAGATTTGTGAATTAGTCTTTTAATCAGCAGATGGGAGGTAAGCCAGATGTTGAGGACATAGAGGCAGGAAGATCACTGAAGAAGGAAAAATCATGAGAATCTAAACTCAGGCAGTGACTATGGCAATGAAGGCAGATAATAGGAATTGAAACCAATTCATGTTTGAAAGATACAATAGTTAGGGCCCTACAAAGTTTTAGGTGTGGAGAATAAAGTCAAGAGTCAAAGATTTTTCTACCACCTGAGATAGGGGAAGGGGAACAGGAGAAAAAGGCAGATTTGGGTAAGAGAACACTCAGATAATAGGAGAGGATCCAGAGGTGAAGTCTGACATCTCCCTTGAGTCAGAGCAAACCACTTTCATGTTTTTAAAAACAACATACTTTCTTGTTCTTGTTACAAATAGTAACACAGAACATGTTTGCTGAATAAAATTGTAAAAAAAAAAAGAGAAAACAAAACTATAAAAGGTAGCCTTAATAACACAATTGTAACATTCTTAATAGTTTGTGTCTCCTGTTCCCATGATCATACATGCTCTACAATTTTTTACCAAAATTGAACCATATTCTTATGCTATTTCATAAAGTCCACAAAGGATAGAAAGGATATTTTCAGATTTTGTTTTTACAGACAGCACTCTGATTACATTGTTGGATAAAATTTCTATCATGTATATAATTCTTTCCTTAGGATAAACTCCTATATATAGAATTGCTAGGTCAAAGAGAACACACATTTTTTAAGTGGTTTTTTTTTTTTTTTTAACAAGTGTCTTGTAATCATTTATTTGCAGGTTGTAGAAATCCAATTCTCTTTCTTCTGACAAAACCATGCCAGAAGAAAGAGAATTTATTAACAAAAAGACCCTTAGATTCTAATTGCAGAAATATAGCTGCGCCTCCTGAGAAATGCACTGGGAACTTGCAAGTCAAGCATGAAACATCTCTTGTTCTTTCTCTTGCCCCTGTTTTTTTCCTTCTGGGGTGGTGTTATCTTTCTTTTATACTCTCTGAGCTACTACACCATGATTTTAATCACTAACCTTCCTTGGATCACCCATTTGATTACATGTGGCACATTATAGTTGCCCAATATAATAGCTTCAGTCTTTAAATCTAAATAATCTTAAAGCTCTACTTGATTCCAATTTCAGAATTTCTAAAATAAATTTATCAAAAGACCAAAAAAAATTTACTTGACTCCACTGAGATCATTTGTCCAGCCCTCTTCTAATCAGCTCTGGCAATGGGCCCATAACCACTTGTAAAAACCTCCCATCCCTTCTTCAAGGTCTTTGAATTGGACAGCTCTCATAGTTAGGGATATAACTATAGGCATCTCTACCATAGAAAGCACTCAATACTTATTATTAAAAGTAGAAATAATAAGTTAATGTGACGTGTAATTTTATCAGAAATAATCAGGTTCCATTTTTGTTTATTATCTCCTGGATATATTTTTTAACACTTAGAAAAAGAATCATGAGCATTTTTCCAGGTCAAGAATTAAAGCCCTACAGGACAATTTTTTTTTTTTTTAATTTTTTGACCACGCCACGCGGCATGCAGAATCTTAGTTCTCCGAGCAGGGATCGAACCTGTACCCTCTGCAGTGGAAGTGAGGAGTCTTAACCGTTGGACCGCCAGGGAAGTCCCCCGACATGATAATTTTTAATGACTGCTTTATATTCTATTCACTATGTATACACAATTATCAAGCCATTCCTCCTTTGTAAAACATTAAGATTGTTTTTAGTGTTTAACTATTAAAAACTGTGTGGTGATTAATATTTTAGAGCGTTTTCCAGGTTATTTATTTAGAAAATCCTAGGAAAGAAATCAGTCATTCAAAAGATTCAAAACTTTCAAGGATTTTGATACCCATTGACAAGTTGTGACCTACAAATTCTTACCAATTTAGAGGCATTATACCCCAGCCTGGATGATGTAGTATTACATTTTCACCATTGTCATCTTGATAGTTGAGAAATGATAACATTTTCATTCCTTTTCAAAAAACTGTTCAAATGCTGGTGGGTCATTTGTATTTTTCCTTTTACCCACAGTCTGTTTTTGCACTAATAACTAGTTATCCCTTTATAATTTATTTGTACAATGGTTTGCTTTATCAGATAAAGATAGTAAAATTTCCACTTACATATTAGTTTAATTTTTTTTCTTCAGTATCTGTTTCAGGTAGAATTGTTTTCTTGTTTGTCTGTCTTCAGTTTGATGTGGAGTGGGAAAGATTTTTATGTATATGTAATCAAATCTGTGAATCTCATCATATATGGTTTTAGCCTTTGTCAGGATTTGGTGATGCATTTAGAAAAGCCTACCCCAAGTATACTATAATTGTAAAATGTTTTTATCATGTTAAATTTATTTCCTGTATTTAATGACCACATTTTGCATACTGAAATCTCTGGTTTATTTGTAATTTGGGTGTTATATGTGAGGAAGGGATATAAAGTTTTTATTTCAGATAAATATCTTAAATCAATGATTTTAACAAACTATCTCTTTTCTCACTAATTTAAAATTCAAAAATTAACATATAGAGTCTCAGTTCCAGTGTGTATAAAGTTAGTATGTTGACATTCTCATCTCTATAACTAGAAAAAGCTGGACAAATTGCAAATCAGTGACTTTCTTGGACCTATCAGTCTGAATTTGTAGGACAAACCACCACCCAAAAGCTGAAGAGATAGACCTATTTCAGAGATTTATAACAACCAAGATCTACTTGCCTAGAGCAGAAACTGCTTGAGCCAGAAACTGGTAGGAACACTTAAATGGCAATTTTGATAAATTGTTGGAGGCTAGGTGTGGACCAGCATGAGAGGGAGAAACTCATGGGGCCATGGTCTTAGCTCCTCCATCCCCACATTCATAGGGTGTCTTTCTAGGAACCTCATCAGATTCTCACAGTGAGGACCTTCAAAAGATCTCCGCATAGCTTTGGCAGGGGAGAAGGGAAAGTAACAATTGTGAAATATGCCACAGCCTCATCCATAAAAAGGTCTATTTTCCTGGTGAAAGAAGTTTGCTGGATTTCAATTCTGAAACTTTATTCCAACTGGGAGAAGAAAATTACTCCTCACTCCCGCCTTCTCTAGTCTTTCTCCTATCTAAGGGGAAACGAATAAACAGAAACAAAATTATAACTATGGTTAACAAGGCTCAAAGCTTCAAACCATAGACTGGGAAACCTGCAGTCAGGGAAGGGACTAGGGATCAAGGGAATAAAAATATATCACTTGTGAAGGTCACAATCCAGGGACTCAGGCCAACCTAAAGACCGAGATCTATTTGGAAGATTGTAGAACACTCCTCTTCTTCTGTATCCTCAAGAGGTCTCCAGTACAGTAAAGGTGGATTACAGCTGAAAGACTCGTGACCCAGAATTTCTCTGAGGAAAAGTATATACTGAAACCCAAAATCAAGAAGGGAGACAAAACCAAGGATACTGGAGGAGTGTGAAGCCTTTTGTACCTATAACTACAATAATTAGAAACACAGCCCAACTCCTAGCCAGATTAACATAAACCCTTAAACTAAAAGCCCATTTATCTTAGTACCAGACACAATATGTCTGGCTTTCAATGACAACAACAACAAAAATTACAAGGCATGCCAGGAAAAAACACAATCTGAATAGACTAAGCAATAATCAGAACCAGACTCAGATATGATACAAATTTGGGGATGATGAGACATAGAATTTAGCATAACTGAGATTAATATGTTAAGGGTTCTAAAGTATTTAAAAAATAGACTGCATCCACAAATATCGGGTAATGTTAGCAGAGAGGTGGAAACTCTAAGAAAGAATAAAATGAAAGTCTAGAAATCACAAACACAGTAACAGAAGTGAAGAATGCCTTAGGCTTATTAGCAGATTCAACATGGTCACAGAAAGAATCTGTGAACTTCAAGACAAGTAAACTGAAACTTCTCAAACTAAAGCACAAAGAGCATAAAGGATGATAAAGCCATAATAGAATATCCAAAAAATGTGGGAAAATATCAAAAAGTGCATATATGTAGTTGGAATGTTAGAAGGAAAACAAACAATGGAGCAAAAGAAATATTAGCCAAGAATATTCCAAAATTTATGATAGATACAGCACCACAAATACATACAAGTAGCATAGAAAATACCAAGCAGGATAAATTCCAAAATATCTATATCAAGGCAGATCATATTCAAACTTCAAAAACTAAAAACAGAGAAAATCTTGAAAAAAAGATAGAAGGGGTAAAACAAAACAAAAAACTTACCTATAGAGGAACAAGGAAAAGAATTACAGCAGACTCCCCACAAGAAAACAAGCAAGCAAAAAGAGAATAGAATGAAATATTTAAAATATTGAAAGAAAAATGCCACAACCTAGAATTCTACATCTAGTGTAATTATTCTTCAAAAGTGAAGGAAAAACAAAGACTTTCTCAGACAAACAAAAACTGAGGAAATTCATTGCCAGCAGTCCTGCCCAGCAAGAAATGTTAAAAGAAGTTGTCCAGTCAGAAGGAAAATAATATAGTCCAGAATTTTGGATCTACATAAAGAAAGAAAAGTAACAAATAAGGAATAGATAAAGGTAAAGTATAATATTTTAGTTTTCATATTCTTAATTAATCTAAGAGATAATAATTTCTTTAAAACAATAATGAGAGCAGTTTATTGGATTATAACATACATAGAAGTGAAATAAATGACAGCAATGTCACCAGAGATGGGGGTGGATGAAGAATGAGGATATTGTTGTAAGATACAACCACTACATGTGAAGTGGTAGCTGTTTAAGGTAAGTTTGGATTAGATAAAAATATATATTGCAAACTCTAAGGAAACCACTAAATATTTTTAAAGAAGTATAATTGATATGTTAAGAAAGCAGCTAAAATATAATCAAATTAAATGCTCAATTAAAACTATAAAAAGCAGAAAAAGAGGGAGAAAATTAATGTTTAAAAATGTTTTCTATATACTTGGGCTTGTCTCTGAACTTTCCATTCTGTTTTTCTGTTTCTACATGAATCAGTCGCACTAAAAAAAATACAGATTTTTATTACACTTGCATTCATCTTATTGAATCATCCAGAGAAAAATGATATCTTGGCCATGCTGAATTTTCTTTTGCTTCATTTAGTGGTCATATTTCATTTTTTATTCAATTACTTTCTTAGGATTTCTATCTTTATTGATGTTGTAAAATAGTTTTTCTTAACCATTTACGCTTTTTAACCAATTATGTTAACCAATTATGTTAACCAATTATGTTTTTAAACAATTCATGTGGATCAGTTTCTAAATTTTTTATTTGAGTGTATTTTTCATGTACCCAAGAAGTTATTTAATGTTCTAATTAGAGATAATACTAATATTATTTTTTCTCTTTTCTAGAAAGGTAGTCATATATTCTGCAAATAATGTCAATTTGCTTTTCCTTTCTAGTACTGTATTTAAACTTACTTTCAAAAAAATTCACATTTCCTAGGATTTGTTATATGTATAAGGAAACTGTTATACATAATGGAGCTGTTATATGTAAGGGAGCTTATAGGTCTTCTTATCTAATAACTAAATTTAAACAGACTACTTCAATGGTTTTCTGTTAAATATTGGCATGCTATTGGTTTCTTTCATATAGTTAACCAAAAACTCTTCAGTATAGGCATTGCTTTAGGCTCTGCTGATACAACCAGCCAGACAAGATCCTGCTTTTGTAAAATCTACAGTCTAATGTAATGCGTTACTTAATTGTAGTCATAAAATAGGTGAATAATTAGATAAGTATTACAATCATTGAATCAAAAATGCAACTATTTTAAGATTTACCATTATTTATTATACTATGCTTAAAAAATAAGGCACCAATAATATTATTACATACAAGGTGTTGTAAGAGATATTCTGATTTCAAAAATGTAAAAATATTTTAAGACTTTTGGTTTAGAATCAGTAAAAATAATTGATGAAATAGAACAAATAAATTTAACAAACATGAAAAATATCATCTAGTGGAAAGAGTTATTCAGATAATTAAAATAGAATGGTGACTTAAATTTGCTGGGTAGATTTTTATAGACTGGTGGTCAGAAAAGGCTTCTCTGTTTAGGTGAGGTTTAAGCAGAGATCCAGAAGAGACCAGAGACATGAACACTCCAGGCAATGACAATGTCTAGTGAAAAGACTCCAAGAGAGAAACAAGCTTGCCATTGTGAGAAACAGAGAGGTTTATTATCACTGGAGCAGACAGTAAGAGAAGGGGAGAATGCTGCCAGATGAAATCAGAGTGTAAACAGGACCCATGTCTTAGGTGATTGTTTTCTCAGACAGTTTACATTTATTCCAAGAGCTAGGAGAAGCTGCAAAAAGGTTTTAAGAAGTAGGCAGTATGAATTATTTTATCTTTTTAAAAGACAATCTAAGCAAAAATGAATTTGGTTGAATAAAAGTAGAAAATAGGAGAGCAGTTAGGATGCTATGCTGGTAGTCCACATGGCTTTTATATGATCATATTGTTTTTCTTCTTCAAATTAATCTTTAAAGTTACATAGCATTATGGTTTTCTTCACTTATTTTAAAATTTGAGAAACTAGTTTAAAGAATTGAATGCAGGAACCACAAAAGACCCCAAACAGCCAAAGCAAACTTGATAAAGGAGAACAAAGCTAGAGGCATTACACTCCCTGATTTCAAAATACATTACAAAGCTATAGTAATCAAAACAGCATGGTATCAGCATATAAACAGACACACATATCACTGGAATAGAATAGAGAACCCGTAAAGAAACCCACGCCTATATGGTCAATTAATTCACAACAAAGAAGCCAAGAATATACAATGGGGAAAGAACAGTCTCTTCAATAAATGGAGTTGGGTAAACTGGACAGCCACATGCAAAAGAATGAAACTAGACTACAATCTTATACCATACACAAAAATTAACTCAAAATGGATTAAAGACTTGAGAGTAAGATCTGAAGCCATAAAACTCCTAGAAGAAAACATAGACAGTAAACTCCCTGAATCTTGGCAATGACTTTTTGATTCTGACATCAAAAGCAAGGCAACAAAAGAAAAAAAAATTTTTAAAGACAAGTGGGACTACATCAAACTAAAGAGCTTCTGCACAGCAAAGGAAATCATCAACAAAACAGAAGAAGCAACCTACTGAATGGGAAAACATATTTGCAGATCATATATCTCATAAAGGTATAATATACAAAATATATAAAAACTCATGTAACTCAAAAGCAAAAAAAAAATCTGATTAAAAATTAAGCAGATGATCTGTATAGACAGTTTTCCAAAGAAGGTATGCAGATGGCCAACAGGTACATAAAAAGATGTTCAACATCACTAATCATCAGGGAAATGAAAATCAAAACCACGATTAGATATCACCTCACACCTGTTAGAATGGCTATTATCAAAAAGACAAGAAATAACAAGTGTTGGCGAGGATGTGGGAAAAAAGGAACCCTTGTGCATTATTGGTGGGAATGTAATTTGGTGCAGCCACTATAAAAAATGAAAACACCAACTCAAAAAGATATCTGCACCTCTATGTTCATTGCAGCATTATTTACAATAGCCAAGATATGGAAACAACCTGAGTGTTCACTGATGGATGAACGGGTAAAGAAGATGTATATAGACATACATATATACACACACATACACACATATATATATACATACACACATATATATACACACACACCACATACACCACACAGAATGGAATTTTATTATTTTATTCAGCAAAAAATAGAATGAAATATTGTCATTTGTGATAACATAGATGGACCTTGAAGGTATGATGCTATATGAAATAAGTCAAACAGAGAAAGTCAAATAAGTAATCTCACTTATATGTGGAATGAAAAAAAAATACCGAACAAGCAAACAAACAAAAATTTACCAAGCTCATAGATACAGAGAACAGACTGATTGTTGCCAGAGGCAGGGTTGGGGGTGGATGAAATGGGTGAAGTAGGTCAAAGGACACAAACTTCTAGTAATAAAACAAAAAAGTCATGGGAATATAATATACAGCATGGCAACCATAGATAATAATACTGTATTTCATATTTGAAAGTTGCTAGGAGAGTAACTTTTAAAAGTTCCCACAGCAAGAAAAAATATTCTATAACTATATATGGTTATGGATGTTAACTAGATTTATTGTGGTGATCTTTTCACAATATATAAAAATACTGAATCATTATGTTATACAGCTAAAACTAATATAATGCTGTATGTCAATTACACAACAATTTAAAAAAAAGAATGCAATTCTGAATCTGAATGCAACGTGCTGAAGTTTTCTAAATCACTAAACTGCAGTGCTGTACCTAAAATATAAAATGTGTGCTTAGACTTTATATTACTAAATAAGAGGTACAAGGTCATGTCTATGTGATAATAATTTGAAAATATTTAGTACCAAATAAGTCAAGGAACTGGAAAACTGGACACAAGAGTAAAAATGCTGGTTCACTGTCAAGGGATGTTCATGCTATCCAAAAGGGAGAGCCAACATTTCCGGGAAGTAAGAGTCAACGGTTTGGCAAATTCTTGCAAACCAGACTAACTACATTTTATTCTTGTGTCTAGTTAATTAAAAACATCAGCTGGATGTTTCAATTAATTCATATCAAATTATCATTCAGAGTATGAGATGAAATATGTAATACATTTATAATAGTACCTGGCATATAGTAAATGACCAATAAATGTTATTATTATTATTATGTTGTCAACAATGCTTGCCAAATATAAGAAAATTGAAGATAATGCTATGTAAAGTCTGTTCATCACCATGGAAGTATTTTTAGTGTTGCATTGAAGAGAAAGCAATAATCATTCCTTTCTTGGGTTTGTTTCCTGTTGCCTTCTGAAGTCTGTAATTAGAGCATTACTGCAAACCCATGATGACAAGCCTGGTCATCATAAGTATAACAAATGTCAGGAAATTCAGTTAACCCCATATCCTGTTCTTCCTGTTAGATACATTTCTATTATTTTAGGTGAGTACTAGAAATTTTAGAACTCAGTTCAAGTATTACTTACATACTGTGGCCAAAAGTATAAACTGAACAAATTTTCTATAAGGCAATTTTGCAAAACTTTGAATTTTTGCAAACTGTTTGAACTAATAATTTTCCTTCCTGGAACCATGTATATTCAAACATACTTATCTGTAAAGATATTTATTGTGACAACAGCAAAAAAAATAGAAGAATTGAACTGCCCAGTGATAAAGCAATAGTTAAATAAATTATGGCAATAATAAATGTGCATCAATTAAAAATAATGTTGCATAAAACTATATTGATGCCGAAAGAGATTCTTAATCTATTAAAAACTTTAACTGCTATTACCAAAAACTAATGTGACCCCATGTTTTGTAAAATATAAAAATAAGAGACAGTCATTGACAGAAAAATACTGCAAGGATATATACTAAAATTCTAATAGTACTATGTCTAAATGGTAGTGTTAGAGGTAATTTCCATTTTTTTCTCTTTTTCTCTATGTGCATTTTCTAATTTTTTATAAATGTATTCCTGGTTTTACTTAGAAAAAATAGCAGATTCTTTTTTCCAGCTAAAATATAACAACATAGTTACAACATTAAAACTTAGTTTACTAATGTCATTGCAAACTAATAAGCATTCAAAAGTAAGAGAAATAAAGAAAAATAAAATATATTAAAATTAATAAAAATATACAATTTACATTTGTTCAGATTCAGTCAAATATTCAAGACATATTTTAGTGGGGTCAGGAATGAAAAGAGCATTTATACTGCTTCCAAAGACAACAGACAGGTTTATAGCTCTGGTACCATTACCATCATCATCATCATCATCATCATCATCATCATCAATTAACATTCACTGAATCAATTCTCTACGGATATAAACCTATTTCTCAGAAATAGGGCACATCTGGAAGTAAAAGTCACTTCTTCAGGGTTCAAGAGGACTGCTTAGGAATCTCCTGATTCAGAATGTTACACAATATCTAGTCTCCTGAAAGAGTTAATGTAGTTTCCAGAACAGTCCAGCATATTAAATAGTGTCAACAGAAAACGGCTGGATTATAAAACATAATTCCTGAACAACTGCACTGGGAATAGCATGGCTCAAGTAATATATTACCTTTAAAAAAACTGCTGCAGATGCCCATGGCTGAGGAGACTTCTATCCCAAGACACAACTGCTCTCAGAACACCTGACTAGGTACCAAGCAAAATTTAAGACATGAAAATTGAGATCCAAGGTAAATAATGTGCCAGAAAAAGAAAGAAAAATTAAATCAAATTTAAGTGAAAATTTAAGAAGTCTTCACATTATTCATTCAAAAAACAGTTTCACTCTCAAAATGTGTATAGGTACATAAATGAGCTTTGTGGCCTTTGAAGGTATGTCTTCTTCCATTTTTTTCACAATAGTTTTTTAGTTTAAATTATCTAGAGATTTAATGAAATCACCCCAATTGAATACATAATGTGATTCATTCCCAAAGAATAATATCTAGGCTGTATTTTTCAAAAGGAAAAAGGAAGCTCCCAAATGTTCTATGGTAAATATGCAATGGAACATATTAGTTAAGAATATTTTATAATTTGTATGGTATGTAATCTGTACAAATATCGAATCACTATGTTGTACACCTGAAACTAATGTAATATTGTAAGTCAACTATACTTCAATTAAAAAATAAAATAAAATAAATAGAGAAAAAATTTAAAACACCCTCAAACAAAAAAGAATACAAGGTCTAAAATCAAACTGCTTGGGGTCAAATCCCAACTCTGCCAATTACTTAACATCTTTATACTCCAGGTTCTTTATCTGTAAAATGGGTATAATCATTAATTATAACACCTACTCATAGGTATACTGTGAGGATTAAGTGAGTTAGTACATGTAATAGCATTTAGAAAAGTGCCGGGCACCTAATAACTACTCAATGGTGTTTATTATTATTTGTTTGCTATAGTATATAATCATGGAAGCAAAGTAAGTCCTCTTTAAGTTACCATCCTGAATAACTTTCTCTGGAGAGGAATCAGTGTCTCCTATCAACTAATGTGGGGCCTTTGGTGAAGTACCACAGTGTTCTTCCCTAGCTGTCTCCCATTAGCACTTTCCCCTTAATTCCAACAAAGCCTAAGTCATGCTTTTGAAATCTACACATCACTAAGCACAGAGAGAGAGGAATATGTTGAATGATAAACTCAAGATTCAAAATAATCATACATCAGAAAGCTGAACTATAAGTACTATGACAGAATGTCTGGTTCCATGGAAAAGTGCTCCATTATTTTGCTTCTATTTTTTAAAAGTACCAAGAAATTCAGGGGCCATTAAGAGAAATGTATATGACATAAATTATACCCTGTAAAAAAATATATTATTCACTATTTAATACTTATTAAATATTCACTATTTAATATTTATTGAAACCATTCCATCAGTTCAAAGACTACACTGTGTATTTTCTATTTCACTTTCTGCATTCTTCTTTTCCAGAGAAATCAGACACTAGTTACTGGGAAGCACTCTTTTTACAGCTTGTTAGAAGAGGGATGAGACAGAAAGGAAAATTATTTATTTCCTTATTTCCATGTTTGTCCTTTACAATAATTCCTGACTGGAGACAAATATTCCACTGAAAACTTTCCTTGTGGGCAGCATAGCAGGATGAAAAGAATGAGAAAATGGGAACCTGTATAAGAATTTGTTTTCCATTTTTAGCTGAGAGCCAGTGAGTGAGCATCTTTAATTCTGCTTATTTCTTTGACCTCATTCTTTCCTTTGTTAAATTAGGGGCTCTGACCAGCTGATTTCTAAATTTCCTTGAGCACTATCTATAATTTTAAGAAATAAAAACAGTATGTATATTCAGAAACTCTAATATGAAAAAGCTATGATATCAAAATCACTTAATAACCTAGCCAACTCATTTTCAACAATGTGTCATCAGTTAAACCAAATGTTTCTTATCCAGATTTTGGAACAATGATCAATTTTCAACTAATATTGACTATCTGGGATTTTCATGGCCTTCCAGAACAGCACCAGGCTATAATTAATGAATGATATGATATGAGATAATATGATTATATATTTGCCCCCTTAAATTGAGCAAGCGAAACTCAAAACCTTTCAGATATGGCAAAAGGATCTGTTGAGAATAACTGGGTCTGTTTGGAAACAAGAACCATCTTCATTACCTTTAGCACAGGTACATAAAACAACACTTTTATGCATTAACTCCCAGCCCTTTATCTTAGCCTCTAACTTTCCCGTATGGCTTGCAAGCACATGCTTTACGACATGACCTGGATTCATTTAAAAGTACAGGATCCTGGGCTTCCTTGGTGGCGCAGTGATTGAGAATCTGCCTGCCAATGCAGGGGACACGGGTTCGAGCCCTGGTCTGGGAAGATCCCACATGCCGCGGAGCAACTAGGCCCGTGCGCCACAACTACTGAGCCTGCGCGTCTGGAGCCTGTGCTCTGCAACAAGAGAGGCCGCGATAGTGAGAGGCCCGCGCACCGCGATGAAGAGTGGCCCCCACTTGCCCCAACTAGAGAAAGCCCTCGGACAGAAACGAAGACCCAACACAGCCAAAAATAAATATAAAAATAAATAAAATAAATAAAAATGCAATAAAATTAAAATAAAAAAAGAGTAATGTCTGCTCATTAAAAATTAGAAAAACAGGTAAATTTATATTAAAAAAAAAAAGTACAGGATCCTCTGGAAAACAAATATTTAATTTTCAAGTAATCATTTAAAATTGAGTATAAATGATTCTTGAAATTCTTGAATTTTCCAGAGGGGGGGAAATGTACAGAGTTAAACTTTGTCTAGTTCCTAATTTTGCTGTGAGCCAGTTCCAGTTAGAAACAATGCATAACCCAAAGGTATAGCATGTATTTATTGTTGTTGAATATTCAAGAGAGAAACAATGGAATCAAGAAGTCAAACTGTATTCCTTAAATATATACAATTTTTATTTGTCAATTATATCTCAGTAAAGTTAAAAAAAAAAAAGAATAAATAAATGAGATTGAGCAAATCACTTCTATCTTACTTCCCAGGTTATGACAGAAATAATAAAGTCTTCAAAAAAGAAAAAATCAAAAAACAAGAAAAAGTATAAGAAGATCTGAAGAATTCCTAAAGAAAGAAAATATACTGAGCCAACTATGGGGGGAAATAATAGCCAGAAAAAAATCACAAACAATGACAATCAAGAAAAAATGTTATTGATGTGGCAGAGGTTTGCAAGAAATTCAGAGCTAAGACTGCACAGATTAAAAACTGCTCTGAGATAGTTTTTAGGAATAATTAATACGGTAACCAACAGAAGCTCCTCCACCCCACTGGTTCCTACACCGTCTTCCCCTTTACTGAGCAAAGGTCAAGGAGAACATATGCCCCTGAGAAATCAGGAAGAGAGGTTCTCTGAGCAAGAGAACAAATGTGCCAGTTAGCTACATCAGGGAACTACCACACCCCAATTACCCTCAAACATTCTGACACCTCACTCGCAGTCACTCATTCCCGTAAATTGAATGGCCTAATGGACAGGGATTTTTCAAAGGAAGAGATGAACTGACCATCAAAAATCCAAAAAGCATTTTAGTAAGCAGTGTGCCAAAAATAAAATAAACCCAACTCAAAGCATACCAAACTCAAGGAACTAACACCCATGGCAATCTAATTAATAAGTGTAATAATGACAAGGATCTTAGAGAAGATTGTATATATATAAAAAAAAAACCCTGTAGATCTCAGAAATTTTAAAAATACAACTGTCAAAATAATGAATAGATGAGCTAAAATAGTTAAATGTACTCAACTGAAAAGCTCATTAGTTAGTTGATGTATTAAGAAAAAGATTTTTCTAGTAAACTATCCAAAAAGGCTGAGTATAGAATGTAGTAGAGCATCAGAAACATGAAGAAAATTTTTTAAAAATTAGAAATGGCTGGAGGAGGAGTGTAAATAGGAAGCATAAGTAATTAGAAGGATGATAGAAAACAATTTCTAAGAACTGAAGATAACTCAGAATGATGAATGAAAAAAGGATATCCGTGTATGCATGATAGATATATAGTAAAGATCCATACACTGTGTATCTGGAGAATATCTGAAAGGATAAAAAAGCTAATAATGGTACCTCCAGGAAAACAAGTAGAATTAGAAAAAAACAGAAAGAATGAAGAGGGTCTTCAAATTACTTTATATGTATTGCTTGAATCTTTTATAATTAAAATGTCCACATGTATTACTTGGCTTAATTGGAAACAATTTAAGAAAATGAATTAATACTATTTTTAATTGACTAATATTTTTAATGTTAACATAATAGAAAGTTTAAATTAATAATATTTAAAGTTAAAAGAATTTCACCTTATATTAAAATAAAATAACTAGTAATTTAAGTATAAGAAAACAATATGAAATAGTCAACAATTTAATATTTAAATTCATTTTAAATATATAAAGTCCCATAACTAAAAGGACTTTCAAAATTAGAGGAAGTCAGAGACACTTGGTCTTGCTACATAGTACATGCTTATAATGATATGCAAAAAAAATGGGTTTTCAGAAACTCACATTTACAACTTAGGAATAGGAAATGCAACTACCACAGTCTTTCAGAGATATGTTGAAGATGGCGCCTCCACGTAGGAAAGGGAATGACTTAACGCAAAAGAAAGGATCCCTCAAGATAAAAATAAATAACTGGTATCAATTTCTCCAACAAAAATAGCTTAATAACAGGTAGGCCTGGTTTGCTCAGGAGGAAGTAACAGAGGGTGTGGATATCTTTTAGGGATAGAAGACATAAAAGACCATCCAGGCTGTTTGTATATTATTTGACTGTTTCACTTGCTAGCACTAGATCAACTTTCAGTGAGAGACAGGAGCATATTCCCTCCCCTTAAAATGCAGGAATTAAAAGTGGAAAGGAAGACCCAAACCATTAGCCTCTGTTAGTTATAGTACCTGGACGCAGGTACTCAATAATATTTTTGGAATGAATGGATGAACTAGTTCTAATAAACTCCTAATACACCAAGACTGGGTTGTTATATGTTGATTCACAGGGAATGAGGAAAAATGTTTAATAAAAGTATATGTTATTTTGCTTTCAAGGTCATCTCCACCATAGACCAGCTATCAGATTCTGAGTACATAATTACTTCCCTTATTTTATTGCACTAATAATTGTCTTGCTTCCCCTACCCAGTTCAGATTAGCTGTTCAGATGAAGTGCATGTTAGTATTTTTTTTTTTTTAATTTATTTATTTATGGCGGTGTTGGGTCTTCGTTTCTGTGCGAGGGTTCTCTCTAGTTGTGGCAAGCGGGGGCCACTCTTCATCGCGTTGCGCGGACCTCTCACTATCGCGGCCTCTCCCGCTGCGGAGCACAGGCTCCAGATGTGCAGGCTCAGTAATTGTGGCTCATGGGCCCAGTTGCTCCGCGGCATGTGGGATCTTCCCAGACCAGGGCTGGAACCCGTGTCCCCTGCGTTGGCAGGCAGACTCTCAACCACTGCACCACTAGGGAAGCCCCCATGTTAGCATTTTTAAGTAAAAGGTATATTACCCAGTAATATGAATCATTCCAGGACAATACCAGAATTGTCATGTAATCCTCTCCTTTTAAATATTTCAACAACAAAACAGAAATTTTTAGATGACTTTCCTCCATCAGCAGTGAGTAGTCAAGGCAACAATTACTGACTCTCCAAATATTATATCACTGCCATGTAAAGCCACATGCATTATGAGACCTCCTTGCCTTTAACCTAAACATTAGGGTGAGCTACCATAGTGCACATGCACATCCAGCATGTAAGTATGGATCAATTCCTAATCACTCAGGTAACCGACAAGATTAAAAAGAAAGAATGAATGAAGTGGGAGAGGGGAATTTAACCAAGAGCAATGGATTCAGTGTGCCTGGGCCACAGAGAAGCTGAGGGAGGCTCAGGAAAGAGTAAGGCTACCAGTCGAATCCAACAGAAGGTTCAAATCTAAGTTTCTGACTACTAATCCTTCATTTACTCTCTATACACTAAGCAAGGAAATTAATCTCTTTTTCTTAGCAAAAGATTAGAAAATCTAACAGCTAATGAAAAGAAAAGGAATGCAGTTAGATCAGTAGGTAATTTCTTTAATCCCATTGTAAACATACAAACCCTAGTTATTCTTTCACACTCATAAGTCTTCACATTTCTTATGGAAAATATACCTTTAGTTATAAAATAACTAAGTTTGAAAAGTAAGGTAGATGAACTTTGTACACAAGTGGAATTGAAACAGCACACAAAAGGCTTGTTTTGTATGGAATTAAACTTATTTTGTATGGAAGGATGTTAAAGTCCTAGTTAGTAATTCTAAAGAAAGTGATAATATATATTCACTAAATTTTGGTGAGTTTTACAGCATACAAAGATGCCGATTTACAGAGGTGACTAATAAAGTAATGAGTATCTCTGCCAACCATATGTAAAAATTCATGTAATATTATTCCAAGTATTAAGCACTCCTCTAAGCACTTTACGTATATTTACTTATTTATTCCTCACAAGAACCCTAGAAAGTAGTTGCTATGATTATCTTCATTTCAAAAATGAAAAAATTGAAGCATATAGAAATTATACACTAACAGTGTCCAAAAAGCAGCTGTGAAGATGTAAAGTCTGAATTCCAACTATAAACTGAGCTATTAACTACTGCAAGATATTTTGCCTCATGCATCATAAAAACCTGTATCCCTATTCACATACACAACTCACACTATAGGGCACCAAGAAGAATGTTTCTCTAAGAAGAACAGATATCAAAGAGTGACTCCCTGTGAACTAAATAGACCAAGTATGGCTGTACCAGATATAAATAAGGTTATTAGTGAGACTAATATGGATGCAACAAGATTAGGCTGAGATTAGGATCCAAGTATTGACATACTGAACAGAAGACTTGGGTTGACGTTTTAAAAAATTTATCTGAAATTCAAGTAGTTGCAGAAGACTAAATTTCCAGCATATTTTAACGCTGAAAATTTTAAATAAATGGTTAATTTACACATTTAAATATAAAAGAAATTAAAGTACCATATAAAATTTATACTTATATAAGTTTAACAGCCAGAAATTTTGCCTTGCTCTCTTTTGTCTTAAAATTAATTTTCATTCTCACAGAATATTTTTATATAATGTACTTATGCTTAAGAGACTTTTATTGATCACCCAATTATATTTTTCAAACAATGTTCTAAAGATACATTGAAATTTACTATACTTATTTTATGTGACCATAAGTTTCCAAGTGTCTAAAGTTTCTTCAAGATTGAATTTTCATTACAATAATTATTAGAACACAGTTGAAAAATATATATATGTATTTAAATTTTTTAAGTAATTAATAAACCTAAAATCAATTTTCATTGCAAATGTATCTCTTAATGAGATGGGTAGAGCTGGGTTTATTTATTTTTTCAATTGGGTCATATATCTGTGGATATTACTGCTAGAATGAAACAGAATTCAGCATCAATTTTACTCTCACTTTTCATTTTTATAGATGTAATCTCTGAAAACCTTGTTCACATAAATATGTAGATGGAAATTGAGGGAGTATGGTTATAGTAATGCCACTCAATTTTTTAAAATCCTTCTGAATTGAAGATTTAAAATTCCATAGTCATTCATCATTTAAAAAAAAAAAAAAAGTCATTGTTAGTAATCTAGCAGGTTCTCCTGCAGAGCAAAGGAAAGGAAACGACCTGACTTGAAAAAAAGTATTTTTACCAAGTCACCAGAGCCATGCACGTTCTCACCACTAACAACAATATCTCAAATCTCCCCTTTCTGGCTGCCCCAGTGTTCTGTATCCTTGGGTCACATGTATGGAAAGATTCATATGTGAGGAGAGATGTACTTTCCTATTGTGAAAGAGGAAATAGGAAAAAAAAAAGACTAGCTCTTTCATCTCTGGGATGTTCTCAAGGAAGATCAATTTTAGGAAAAACTAAAAAATAAAGTTAGAATCTGGAAATTATTTCCTTTAATACCACCAAAGTCTAGTACCTCTTGGGAAGTCTTTGTTTGCCCTCAGGATACACATGCTCCAGAAGAGAGACCACTGGTCTAATATGCAAAGGAATATTTAGATAGAAATACATTAATGTGTACATTTATGAGTGTGTATATGTCTGCAGGTTTGGGAGTGTGTGGGACAAGTTACTTCACCAACCAGCCTCAGTTTCATCTTCTGTAAAACTGGAAATAGCTTTTTTAGAGTTCTAATGAGAATTAGATATAACGTGTGCCAAGAGCCTGGCACCCTGCTTGACAGAAACCAGACATTCCATAAACGCTGTTTATCAATTTTCATACAGCATTTTGCACTTGTGGCTCTCACTATCTAGAGTCCTTTTCCCTTGAATCACCTCAAGCCTGGCTCCTTATTATCACTCCATTATAAGCTTTAATATCTTCCTCCGACTTTCCTGAAAACCCAGTCTAAAGTAATCCTCTAATCACTTGCTATCCCATTTCTGTTTTCTTTCCATCATAGTTCTTAATGCTACCTGATATTGTCTTGTTTGTTTACGTCTTGTTTGTTTGCTTTTATTGTTTGTTTTTATGCACTGGAATTTGAGCTCTGAGAGAGCGGGATGTTATCTACACCTCCAGTGCCTTAAGCAGTGTCTGGCACAAACTTTGTTTGCTATAAATGATTGTTTAATGAATAAATGAGTCTGCCATAATAAAGTACCACAGACTGTGTGGCTTAGAGAACAAGAAATTTATTTTCTCATAGTTTTGGAGGCTAGACGTCCAAGATCAAGGTGTCAGCAGGTTTGGTTACTTCTGAAGCCTCTCTCCCTGAATTGCAGATGGCCACCTTCTCTTTGTGTCCTTATGTGGTTGTCCCTTGGTCTGCATTGTTCTGTCCTAATCTTCTCTTATATGCATACCATTCATATTGGAGTAAGGCCCACTCATCTGACCTCATTTTACCTTAATTACCTATCTAAAGACCCCATCTCCAACTACAGTCACATTCTGAGATACTGGGGGCTAGGACTTCAACATATGGATTTGGGAGGGATACAATACATCCCATAACAGTGAGTGAATACTCTATGAGTTTCAGATTCTAACCTAAAGTAGCCAAACCATTAGTCCTGACGACTAATTTCAGGAACCTCTACTTACCAAGTAATAGTTAGGTGATGTCTGGCAAAAACCTAGTAAGCAAAGTACAGCCTCCAAAGTACAGGCTAAAAACAGAGCATACTATATCTACATAAAGTCCTATAAAAATGTTAATGCAAGCATTATTCATAATAGCCAGAAACTGGACACGACCCAAATGTCCACCTACCAGTAAAGGGATTAACAAACTGTGATATATCTATACAATGGAGTAACACTCAGCAATAAAAAGGAATGACTGATACATGAAACGAACATGGATGAAACTAGAAAGCAAGATGTTAAGTGACAGAAGCCAGACAGACTCTGTACTGTATAGAACCATACACATAACATTCTAGAAAAAGCAAAACTTTAGGGACAAAAAGCAGATCAGTGGTTGCCAGGGACTGGGGGTAGGGAAGAAAATTAACTTCAAAAGAGTTCAAGCGAACTTTATAGAGTGATGAGAAAATTCTAAATCTTGATCGTGCTTGTGGTTACATGATTATATATATTTGTCACAGCCCATCAACTATAATGCTCAAAATGAGTAAATTTTATTATATGTAAACCATACCTCAATGCAACTGATTTCTCAAAAATTGGAGCATATCAAGAATACTTGGAAATCCATGTTTTCATCAGATAGATTACCATATGATTTTGCAAATATCTTTTTCCCATATATTTTGGGAAGAAAACAAATATGCACACATACAAATACACACACGTTTATAGTAAAACTAGGCAAATAGAAATGTAGATTTCATTTGTAAAGTTCTAGAGAGAGCTAGAGGAGCACAGAGCACTGTCAGTGTGAACCTGGAATTTTCCCTGACAGCTGCTGAGATAATGCCTCACGCATTTCCTCTTGTTTGAATCCCCAAATCCCAAAACCTTCCCTGAGCAGTCAGTGAGGATGTTGGAAGGACCCCTCCAAGCTATCATTACTCGTCTTCACTGACTGGAACAGACTTGAAGATTTTTATACATTTTTCTATTCCATATCATTTTAAAATTTCCTATTGAAGTGCTTCTCCCAAACAATAAAAAAATACTGATGCTGTAGATAAAGTAGCACTCAATGGAAATTAAAGCCATTTGAGGGGTTTAGAATACTTAAGCTCCAACTGGAAAAAGGGAAGAATTTGGGGGGAAAAATTATCTAGAAGGACTATTCCATAGAGGACAGATGGAGAGGATATTCGTGTTTAATTTAAATGTTCTGCAAAAGTTAACACTTGCTGCAGCAAAGAAACACCCCCAGGTTCCTGGCAAATGACAGGAACACTTTATCCTGAATCCTCAGCAGGATCTGAGACCTAGGGATTTTGAATCCATCCGGAGCCAGAGTTCTCTCTTTGAAATGATGCAAACCAAGAAAGGACTCTGAGGAGACTTCCACACCTCCACTCCAAATATATGTGCAACCCTAATCCCCCAAAGTTTCATGTTCTGATTAATTAGAGATACCAGGTTTTCATAATCACTGACTGCTCTTTCTTTGGGGGCTGATTTGGTTTAACGATGCCTGACATTTCATCCACTACACTCTGAGCTTTTTTACAGCAATAAAAAATAACAGCCTCTCTCTCTGACAGCAAAGAAGGTTTATTCACTGCTGTCAAATAGATGAACAGTTATAGCTCTCCTCCGTAGTAACTCACAGCACAATAGGTGGAACATCAAGAATAATTATATCAAATGGCCATGGAAACTGATTCACAGGATGTGCAGGTGAATGCTGTTTCAAACTTGACACACTCTTGCGTCTTGTGCTGCTTCCATCAGCGAAGGGCTTCTCGAACCTTCCTCTGCTCATTTGAGTGTGGAAAGCTGCCAGGAAGGTTCCTTTTGAAAAGCTGTGATCTAAGGGACCATACCCACCCTGGTCTTTGAGGACACGCCTCGGGAAGTGGCCTCTTCACTGCCTCAATGGAGGCAGCTGCCATTAGTGGAAGCGGCACCTGGTGTCTAGGGCCAGCATGGAGATGTTGAGATCAGCAGTAAGAAATGCGGATAATGGCACAAGTAGCCACCCAGGGGAGTCTGAGGGAGAAAAAGGATTAATGACCTCTGAGACTTGTTCTTTTTCTACTCTTTTCCTGAAATGTCAAACCATGGAGCCAGTTATCAATCAAGAGAGTGAAATATATCAGTGGATGGGTTTGGTTTGCTACAATGACAGTCAGCTCCACTTTTGAATACTCTTTGAAAACAATTTTTACTGTGCAATGCTGGAGAAAGCCAACAAATAATAAACCTGTCACAGCAATCACCAAGTGCTCTTAAATACAAAAGTCTCTGCTGTGCAGCTAGCTGTAAAGGGAAGCCATTCCCAAGCTGAAAAAATGGTCAATGCTGAATAATTGCATCTGATATTATTCTCATTTAGGGCTGCTTTTTGGGGTGAGGATCTTCTACACTCTCAAGGCAGGAGCTTCCTGCCCCCACTGGTCAGTAGCTCAGAATGGAGGCACAGCCATGGGATGGAGGCCCAGCAGTTCTTTGAGCTCTATTTATTTTCCCAACTGTGCTACAGTTACACACCAATAAGTTTATCTTTTCATTTAATTCAGAAAACCATACTGAATTGTGCTTATCATGCATTTTTGGTGGCAAAATTTCAAAGGCAATACCAATCCATTTAATGAAAACCATAGGCCTCCGGGCTCTGTTCAGCACTCCTCAGCCCTGTGGCCCTCCAGGTGGCCTGCCTGTGCTTCCTCATTTGTCCTCCCAAAGTAGTTCTTGTTATGCATCATCCCCTGAAGACTTTGTCCCTGTGTCTGTCCATTTCTATCCTCCTCTTTAAAGTGATCAAACCAGAACTTGACAAAAAAAATTAAATTCTCATACAAACCCTGACTTGAGAGAAAGGAAGTCTCTATTAGAGAGCAGAGTGCTGAGTGGACATTTTTCAACAGTATCTTGTCACTTTAGAGGGATTTGGCTGGAACAAACTTTGTGGCCAGATTCTTCAAAGGAGGACCAGGAAAGCTGCCTGCTGGGTACTCTGGTGGGTTCACTGTGAACAGGAACAAGTTGCTTCCACTAAGAAAAGTGCTGTCTCTAATCAAGGTAGAGTTCCTAGGTATTTAGAAGGCTCGCATTTCCTAAGAGGAGCCAGGTCACACATTTTTTGATGTTGAAACTAATGAGTTACTAGATTTGGAAGCGACAGCTACAAGCTCACATCCCTCAGGAAGGTGTAGAAAGAGGGGTTTTGTTAAATGAGTTTTCTTCTTCTGTGTTAAACTTTTCCTTACCTGGACTGTATGGAGGTACAGTGGTACAGAAAGCCTCTTGCTGGCTTCCCTTTTCTGTGATGCTACTGTGGGTCATCTCCAGTGTTCCTAGGGAGCATGTCCTTATTGAGTGTCCATTTGTAGTTATTTTTAGAAAACCTGTCTCTCTTGAGCCCCTCTGAAGAGAGCAGACAACTACATGCAAAGGTGGAGATTCGTTAGTGTGGTCAAGTAGCCATGTCCAAAATGGCTTTCTAGGGTTAAGAACAGATAAATCCTCCCAAGAAAGACATGGAACTAAATGGTCCATGGCTTCCCATCTAGTAACATGAAAACAAGATCCCCCAGACCCAGAGTGACTCCTCACAGAGACTAACTGCTGACATAACAGGATACCCTAATGGCTGCTTCTCCTAATTTATCATTAGACCATTTTCAGTGAATGGTTCAACAAATGAATACTCAACAACACTAACAACAACAAAAATGTGTTTCTCTGATAGAAAAAGTGATGTTACTTTGCCCAGACTTTCCATGGAAACATTGGTTTATACACTCATTACCAAAATATTCATCTCATTAGAAGATACGTAAAATTGAGTTATATGTCATATCAAAACCATTCATTTTTCTCCATCACTACATCAAAATAATTTAATCAACAAATATTTTTAAACTGATTTTGTCAGTTGCTGAAGCCAAAAAATATTTGGAGTCATACTTGAACTTTCTCACGTCTAATCAGTCTAAAACCCAGTCAACTCCACATTCAAAATACACCTTGCATTTGACCAGTTTTCACAATTCTACCAATTCTACTTAGCCATCTTTTGACTGTATCATTTTTAGTAGTCTCCCTGCTTCTGTCTTCGCTTCTTCAGTTCATTCTCCACAAAGTCGAGATGTTGGTAAAACATAAGCCATATCATGTAAGTTGTCTGCTCAAGCACTACAATGGGTTACCCTGTCTATTACAGAGGTTGGCAGTTTTCTTTCTGAAAAGGGACAGGTAATAAATAACTTAGACTTCGTGGGCCATATGATTGATCTCACAACTATTCAAACTTGCCAGTGTAGCAGGAAAGCAGCCATAGATAATGCATAAATGAATGGGTGTGGCTGTGTTTAATAAAAACTTTATTTAAAAACAGCAGAAGACAACATTTGGCCTTATTTGCTGACCCCTGGTACATAAGACCATACACGGTCGGCTTCAAGTTCCCTGTGCTAACAATCTCCTTCTTAATAACTCCATTTTAATCATGGTGGTCTCCTTACTGGTCCAGAAATGTGCCAAACACAGCCCCATCTCAGGTTCTTTGCACTTGCTATATTTTCTTAAAATGTTTAATTGAGATACATATTGTTGCATAACAAATGATACTAAGACTTAGTGGCTTAAAACGACAAAGACATTTATTTTCTTTCATGATTCTATGTGTAGACTGTTCTCAGCTGGGTATTTCTTCTTCTACACATGATGTCAGCTAGAGATGCAATTACCCAGAAGCTCAATTGAGTGGGAACATCTAAGAAGGTTTATTCACCTGCTAGCAGCTGATGCTGGCTGGTATCTGGGCACTCTGCTAGAGCTAGTTCTCCTCCACAAGGTTCCTCCATGGGACTTGAGCTTCTTAAAATATGGTGGCTTGGTTACAAGGGGGAATGTCCCAGGAATACAAAAGCAGAAGCTCCAGATCTCCTAAATTCCAACTGTGGAACTTACACAGCATCACTTTATTTATAGGCTAGTGGTCAAAGCAAGTCATAGGGCAAACCCAAATACAGGAGAGAAAAAACAGACTCCATCTTTCAGTGGGAGGAGTATCACAGAATTTGCAGCCATCCTCATTCTATTACAATGCCCTCCTTTGCCTGTACTTTATTTTAGGTCTTTATTCAAATGTCACCTCCTCAGGGAGGTCAGTTCTGGCCCTGCATCCAAAACACTTTCTATTTTCTTAACACTATTTTATTTTTTTCTGATCGCAATTGTTCATTGTATATCTTTATGTGTTAATTTGCTTATTTTCTTTTTCCCTACCACTAGACAGATGTGTGTTGTTTCTTCACTATTCTCTCACTGTTTCCTAGAATAATCCCTGACACAGAGAGGGCATTCACTATTTTGTGAATGAATGAATGAATGAATGAATGGAAGAGTGCCAATTCTGTACGATGCACTGTGTCAGCCATTAAAGATAAAACAATTCAATAGATAATGTCTGCTCTGAAAAACTCATAGCCTGAAACTGAGAGCCTGTTAATCTAGAATTGATTTCTCTTTAACTCCAATAATGTGAAAGAGAATCACAAAATTGTGTAATTTACAAGCAAAATTTACAGCGCTCAAAAATGAAAAGGGAATACTAAATATTTAAACAAGTGAGAATACACTGCTCTCCTCTCCTCGGCCAGTGGCAGGAGTTTCCAGGCACCTGCTGTGAGAGGACTTCTGAAGCCATTTCAAAGTTCTACAGGGAAGAGTGTCAAGACTGATAACTACTTTCTGCCAGGGGTGTTGAAGGGGGTATTTACCAGATAGTTTTTATTTAAATACTGGAATTAAAGAATAAAATACTGATGAAAAATGGCTTACAAATATCTTCAAAATACAAAGTATGATCTATTTTTTAATCTACTTGCATGTTTTACCATTTGCTCTGATATCTATATCCTAAAAGATGTCAGGGAGAGAGTACTGAGACTGAGGAAATGTATTAGACCACACTAATATGTTGATTATTAGCATTAATATTTGGAATAATTCTATTTACTAAGTAGGGAAGCTCATACAGAGCAATACAGAACAATAGCAATAGTTAGCAAAATTATTAGTGAAACCTAGATATCCAAACATTCATCTCTCAATTCAGGAATTTCTTGACATTCAGAGTAAGAGACGTGTTCACTGTGTATATGTGTTTTGGAAAGTTAGAATAAGATGATATATAGGTGTATAATAAAAAAGTGATGTTTTTCTTCAGGATTCAATTTTGTTCCAGTGTCTACCTTAGACCTTAAGTCACTGTTGCTGAGAGAGAAATTACCCAAACAACTATTACAACCCTGGCCATGTTGCTGCGATCTTTCAAATGGGTCAGAAGTATCTTGGGGGGCCTAGCCTTTATCTTCCAAGAAAAGAGAAAGATTATGGGATAGCAAGCATGGTTAGAATAGTGAGTCTTAGAGTACAGGTTACCTCGTATAATAAAGAGAACTCAAAGATAAAATGACTCGAACAAGACAGAAGTTTGTTTCTCTCTCGTAAAAGTCCAAAAGTTGGCAGGCAGCCTAAGGCCATTCAGTGTACTTTCTCCATGATGCTATCTAGGTATCTAGGTTACTTCTATATTGTTGCTTCACTCACTATTCTTGAGTGTGTCACCCTCACCTGCACGTTCAAACTTGGATCACCGTCACACTTCTGCATTCTTGTCCCGGAAGGGGAGGAAGGATGTGTGGAGGGTAAACAGCTTATTTTCATATACTCAATCTAGAATTTGCACATATTACTTCCACTTACATGCCTGTCTCCAATGTTTACACATACAGTTCAAAATGTAGTCTCCAGCTGAATGACCATGAGCCCCACAGCAACTCAGAGGATGACAGTATTAAAAGGAAGAAGGGGAGAGTGAAGACTGCAGAACAAGTAGTGCCCTAGACATAGCTGACTAGTTCTTCCAACCCCAAAATTAACAGATTAGCTTCCCTTAATCTGGATGAGATAGCGTTCTTAGGATCTGAAGAATTTAATATTGGCTTAATTATTGTTTCAGAACAGAAAAACAAATAGAAGGGAAATTACACAAGAAAAAATAACATTTTTTCCCTCTCAAAATGTGGAAGATAACACGAGTCATATACACACAAACACACACACACACACACAGTGAATACAGGAGAGAAGGTGGTCATTACTTTCTCTAGTGTCTCTTGATAACAAAAGAGATAATCAAGTCAAAAGCAATTATTCATTTTTATATCTGCAATATAAAAGGGGAAAAAAGCCAAAAAATAAACCAAAAAAAAAAAAAAGCCAAGTGGAGAACAGAGATGACCAAATTCTCTCACCAGAGAATGATCTTATTTTGAACTCCCATTGAGGAACTGCAGAGCCTGAGTAAATTGAGTGATTATATATAATAGCCACATTTTAATGTTCTTGAATTGAGCACCAAGAACAAAAACTAAAACATTTTCCATTTAAGAAGATATCCAGAGATGATTGTGGAGTAGCATCACTACTACCTACACAATATCATCTTTATAAAAGAATCTAAGGAGAGATTATACTTATCTAACAGAATGTTCAAGGAGAAAATGAAAATGAAAGAAACAAAGAGAACGACAAGTATAGTATGATGCAAAATACGTAATAAATGAATAATAAAAACTAATAATTAAAGCTGTAAAATCAGTCTCCCAGATATGCCTTTGCATTTGTTGAACTAGTTTACATTTTCATTTTGTTTTCACAATGATACACATAATTCCACATAAATGAAAAATTATTTTTGCACATAAAGACCAAAATACTGTTTATTAACTGTCATTAGATTTGTTTTAGAAGAAATTATTAAAAAAAAAAAAAAATCAAGACACCATGTAATATTCTATTTCCCTTGGCCCTGGGAATTATGAGAAAACAAAAGGAGGGAAAATGTTGCAAAAAAGGACAAAAACTAAATGAATTTAAAGAAATTGTTGCCAATAAATTTATATTGCCATCATTCATTAAATAATTAGGGCTAAGATCTTTTAGGAATATAATTTTTTTCTATAGTCATATGTTGATAGTCTATGTAAGAAAGGATTAACTACGAAAAATTATCCAATCATTAAAATTGATTAGAGGGCTTCCCTGGTGGCGCAGTGGTTGAGAGTCTGCCTGCTAATGCGGGGGACACGGGTTCGAGCCCTGGTCTGGGAAGATCCCACATTGCCGCGGAGCAACTGGGCCCGTGAGCCACGATTACTGAGCCTGCGCGTCTGGAGCCTGTGCTCCGCAACAAGAGAGGCCGCGATAGTGAGAGGCCCGCGCACCGCGATGAGGAGTGGCCTCCGCTTGCCACAGCTAGAGAAAGCCCTCGCACAGAGACGAAGACCCAACACAGCCATAAATAAATTAATTAATTTTAAAAAAATTGATTAGAAAAAAAGACTTTTAAAACTAAAGAACACTGCCTAAGGTTTTTCTGCATCTCTGTGATGATCTTATTTGGAAATATTATAAATTAGTAAATAAATATGTGCTGTGTTGCTTTGTTTTATAGTAAACTGAGAAGAACTTCCACTGACCACATGTAGAAATTGACCCAAAGTGAGATGAGTTTAGACTCAGGAGATTAGACAAAGCTAAAGTCTCCAAACTCAAAACAGGGATCGGTACTCTTTTGCTGTAAAAAGTCAGACAGTAAATATTTTAAGCCATGTGGATCACATACCTTCTCTGTCCTGTATTGTTATCTTTTTTTTCTTTTTATAACTCTTTAAAAATGTAAAAACCATTATTAGCTTGTAGGCATAAAAAACGGCCAAGGGTCTTGCTTTCTGATCCCTGCTCTAAATGACTAACCATGCAATGAGAATAATGCTCATCTAAATGACTAACCATGCAATGAGAATAATGCTCAGTTTATATCTCTTCTACGAACAGGTGATTTCCTATAAACATACTTATATATTTTTTATGGTAAAATCCTCATGTTCATTGCTAGAAATTTATTTACTATCCTTTTTAACAAGACTCCCATTCCCTACTTTAACTCAACAGCTAATAATCAAGCTGGGATAGCCTTTGGTTTTACTATGAAAGTTTTATAGTTTACCAACATGCCAAAGCTCATACATATTTGTAACTGTATTTGTACTGAAGGAAAGATCAACCTATTCTATGATACTGACAAATGTGCTGGGCTTTGCACAAAGCATATACATGCATTATCTCAATGCTATTTCTCACTAACATGCTGTGAGGTAGCTACTTATAATCCACATGAGAAAACTGGGCCCAGAACAGCTAATTGACTTTCCCAAGGTCACAGAGTTACTATGCAGTGAAGCAAGAATTTGTATCTTTCTCCTAAATTTAAGACAAATCTACTCTATCTCTTCTTTGAAAATCCCCACGCACTTCCTCAGGAGTCTTATACTTTATGAACCAGGAGATAAACTAAATCTGGTCCTCACCTGTTTCTGTGTGGCCCAGAGCTAAGAATTGGCTTTATATTTTCAAATGACTGGAAAACATTCAAAATTCATGACATGTGAAAATGATATAAAATTCAAATTTTGGCATCTATAAATAAAGTTTTATTGGAAAATAGCAATACTCATTCATTTTTGTATTGTCTGTGTTGCTTTAGTTCTATAATGCCAGAGTTCATAGTTGAGGCAGAGACCATATAGTCTGCAACCCTAAAATATTTACTATCTGGCCCTTTATAGAAAAAGTTTGCCAACTACTAGCATAGATTACGACTTCTCTCTTTTATATTCAACCTATCCTTCTAACTAGATATTTACCCACTGTTCTTAATTATATTCAGGTCATTTCCATTTTTTAAAAAAAGAAAGCAATAAAAAGAGCCTTACCCTACCATTTGTTCTGACCACCAGCCTTACTCTCTCTTCACGGCCAAATTAGTCTGGAGGGTTTTCATTATTAGTCTCTCACTCACTCATCACCCACACCAAATTGTCTTTAGGGACTATCACTTTAACAAGTAAGCTTTCAATAACGTCACCACAGATTATAAATATACTAGGTCTCATCTGACTTGTCTGTTTGGAAAGATTCTATACTATTGACCATTCTTTCATTCTGAAGCAAGTTCCTTTCTTTGCTTCTATGTGCAAAAAATGTGCCTGCTTTTCCTCCAGCTTCTCTAGTCACTCTTTATCTGTCTATTGTTCAGATCCATTTTCCTCTTACCAGAATTTAGTAGTGTAGTTACTGAGCCTGAAGATTCAGGCTCTTGAGTCGTCTCTTTTTCCAAACTCTGCACCCTCTACATGATTCTTATACATTCACAGCTTCAATTCCTACCTAGAAGCAAACAACTCACAAATTTATATCTCCAGTTCAGATATCACTTTTTTTGCTCCAGAGTCATAAATCCAATTTGATATCACCCCTTAGTGTCTTAAATGAGCCTTGACATATACAGAACCAAATGATAATCCTTCTGCACACACCCATTCTTTTTCCATCCCACCCTCTAATTTCAGACACTGGCACCATCACTCATACAGCTCCTTAAGACTAGAAACCTTAGTACTTGACACCATTTGACACCACCTCTCCCCAGCTTCTCATATCCAGTCCACTAGCAGATCCTAAATCCTTCTGGAATCCATCTCCTTCTCCCCATTTCTCACTAGTCCTTAAATTCAAATCAGCATAACCTTTTACCTAACTTGCCTCGGTGTACCCCTCACTGCTCTCAGGTCTCACTCTGGCTCCTTCAGCCCACTCTCTACACTGTAGCCAAAGTGATCTTTGACTTGGTACCAGGACAAAAGTTTCCAGAGGGAAAGAAAAAAAAAAAAAAGAATATTGACAAGATAAAAATCAAGTTGGCATCTGCAATCAGCAATGAGGAAAATAAGTTTTCAATCTAGCAAACTATATGTAGCCAAAATATCACTATTGTTCAATGGGAGAAAAAAAAGACATTTTTAGATATTCTAAACTTATGATATTTATCTTCCAAATATTTTGGTGGAAAAAAATGATTACTTAATGGTTTATTCCAAAAATATAGAAAAAAATTCCAAGAAAGAAGAGTACACAGTATATCAGAAACAGTGGACCTGATTTAGATGCATAATACCATCCAGGATGCCCACATGTGAACAGTCACAATACCTGGAAAGATCACGTCAAAAAGACAGTGGGGTTTTTAAAAATCAATTCTATGCTGAAGTAACAAGATGATGTTAGTGATAGTGTGAAGGCATATTATTATTCTGCAAAAGAAGAAAGAAAAGATGTGATGAAAAACTCCAGGGAAAGCCACAATAAAACAGTACTAAAAAGACATGGTCCTCAAGAAAGAGAATAAAATGTGATGTGATCTTTAGAAATTAGCTAAGTGTAAAAAATGACAAATTTTAAGAGGTGGAGGATAGTGCAAAGACATTGAGGGATGCTAAATTCTAAATTTACAAAGTGGGTATACTGCTTAAAGCTGCGCGATAAAGAAACAGAAATTTGAATATATTTAATTTAAATATAAATACATTGATATTATAAAGATATCAAATGGAGAGAACTAACTAAAATTCTATCAAATAATGGCAGGAGAAGGAAGAGTTGAGGAAGTGAGTAGGGGTCAGAGTAAGTGAGCTAAGCTTGTCGTCTGTTGTAATAGTGATTTCCTATTACATATAGCTTTTAGTTGATGTAGTAACAAGTTAAGGTAGAAACATCATATGGGATATAAATGTGACTCCCAGGAGAAAATAAAATAGGTGAGCTCTGTGGAGTGGGACGGGAGCTAGATGGAGGAACTTTGCTCTTTCTTTTTGTATTCTGAGCTCCTTGAATTATTTATTTACTAAGTGAGTATATTACTTGTGTAATAAAAGCAGATAATTTTAAAAAGTAAACTGGAGTTTGAAACCATTCAAATATTAAACTTTAGAAGGGACAAAACTAAAAGTCCTGAGAAGTAAGAACAGAAGCCTCACAAAAATAGAGAAACTAAAAATAATTTAGAGAGATATTTATATTCTTGTATATAAAACATCTTGATCTTACTGCCAAATATGATCCTTAATATATCTCTCATAAAAGAAATAATAAGAGAAGGCTATTAAACTCAAGTCACACATACACTAGAGTTGGAAATATACAGAATTACAATGATACTTGTTATTTCACATCAAGCAACAACAAGTTCAAGTAGTTCAAGTAAAACTATCTTCAGCGGACTTCTAACTGTGATAATGAGGCGAGAAAATTTAAGGGTTATATATTCTTTGTTTTTTCACATCTTTATTGGAGTAAAATTGCTTTACAATGTTGTGTTAGTTTCTGCTGTTATGTAATCTCCATATATTACAGAGTTCAGTGTGAAAGTGCTCCCTCTGTCTGTAAAACACAGCCTGGCAGCACAACGTACAATGCATATCTATAATATTTAGCAATGGCAAGGCACTCCATAGATTCCAGCAGGTGCCTGCATTCTTCCCACAAGATTTTAAGCACCCATTCTTTTCCATCTTATGTTCTCATGAATATCTTATACCGTTTTACAGCTAAGGAGAGATAAAAGCATAATAATTATATTTAATTATTAGAATAGCTTTTTAAAATCACAAGTATCTACTATGGAATTTGAGGGATATTTAATGCAAAACTGAACGTATCCTCCATAGTCATTTTCTTTTTGCAGTTATCTTACTTCAACATGCCCAGTAGTAATGAATCCATTTTCATATATACACATCCACAGAATCTAATATTCAAAAGGCCACCCAAAGAGCACAGTCTAAATCACACCAGGTACACAAATTGCTTCTCTCTTATCCCTGAGAGATTGCTTGCACAGTTCCAGTGATTGGAAGATCACTTCAAGACACAGGCAGATTTACTACTATCAAAAAAGGCAGAAAATAACAAGTAATAGTGAGGATGTGGAGAGGTTGGAACACTTGGGCACTGTTGGTGGGAATGTAAAATGGTATAGCCCCAATGATAGTTTCTCAGAAAGTTAAAAATAGAATTACCATATTACCTAGGATATATACCCCAAAGAACTGAAAGTAAGGTCTTGAAGAGACCTTTGTACACTCATGTTCACAGCAGCATTATTCACAATAGCTAAAATGTGAAAGCAACCCAAGAGTACATTGACAGATGAATGAATAAGCAAAATGTGGTAGATACATACAACGGAATATTATTCAGCCTTAAAAAGGAAAGAAATTTTGACATATGCTACAACATGGATGAACCCTGAGGACATTACGCTAAGTGAAATAAGCCAGTCACAAAAAGACAAATACTGTATGATTCCACTTATATGAGAAACTTAGGGTAGTCAAAATCATAGAGACAGAAGGAATGGTGGTTGCCAGGGGCTGGGGGGAGAGGGGAAGAAGTGGGAAGTACTGTTTAATGGGTACAGAGTTTCAGTTTTACTAGGTGAAAACAGCTATGGAGATGGATGGTGGTGATGGTTGCACATTATGAATGTACTTAATACCACTGAACTGTACACCTAAAAATGGTCGAGATGGTAAATTTTATGCTGTGTGTATTTTATTACAATAAAAATTATAAAACCAGCCTGATTTATGGTTAACAAGCACTAGTTATTAAAACATTTATTAAGTTGAAACTTGCTTCAGTTTTACCCCATTAGTCCTGGTGAGATCTGACCATTAAAGCAACATAGACTAACTCTATTTTTGCTTGCACATCACACTTCAAACATTCAGATTTAGCCATACCATATTGTAGGCTTCATTCAATGCAGTTAAATAAACTGATTTTATAATTTTGGTTCAGGGCATAATTTTGAAATCAGATGGACAAGAGTTCAAGTTCTATATCTGCCAATTACTAAGTATAATGTTTGGGACAGGTGATTAACCCTTTTAAGCCCATAATGTATACAAATAATAGTAGTAAATGACACGTAAGTTAGTTGTGAGATAACACACATATAAGGCACTAATAACTGAGGTATTTGAGTCACTTATTATTTTTATAAGATTAATATTTCACAGGGTATTATGAGAATGAACTGATACAACCCACAGAAAACATTTTGCCAATTCTAAAGCATTATTCAACAGTAATTGTTATTTCTAACTATGTTTGATCCTTCAATTATAATGGTCAACCTAAGGTAAGACAATATTAAGCTTGTTTCACTCATGAACTAAGCATAACAAACTACTAGATATGCTGCATTTTCTATTTTTACAGATGCGTTGTAGTGATTTATAACCAGGCATTAATTCTAAAATAACCTTTGAAAAAGATTTTTATCCTTAACATCTATTAATTCTATATATAAACTATGATGAAGCTGAGCCAGGCAGAATTGAACATTCAAGATAAACAATTCTTGACTATTCAATAACACGACTGTAGAACAAAAAAGAATTCTATTGAGGAATGAATGTTATTATTTTGAGTGTCTACTCATGAACTTTATGATTTTCAACATCAAGCATGCCATTTTGTGTCTCTTGCCTTGAAGCTGAATAGGCTAGCCACAGTCCATCGACACTGGAATAACCCAGAGGCCAGTAAATTGTAGCATTATGCAACTCATACCCCACAACTGAGAGTCAGCTTAAAGAAAGAGCAGGCGAGTAGAATTTCACCATAACACATTTTATCAAAACACAGTTCAGTTTTTTAATTAGTATTAATTAATGTGCTACAAGAAATATAGTATCCCATGAATCACCTGGGAAATTCATAGAAGCTACAAGTGTTTATTAGGAAGAAGGAAAGAAATGAATAAATGAAAGGGAAATACAGTGCTTTATGGAATAAATCTACATACAAAATGAAATCCCTTGTACTTTCTAGTCATAAAAGTGTAAACCATTCTTAAACAAGAATTATACTATGTAGTTTTACATTTAACTTAAGACTTTATTAATACTTTGTAAGAGTATCAGTATTCACTTCTTTGAGGCTTAAATATTTGTTTCCAAATCTGCAATAAAGCATACTAAAAAAAACAAGGCTATCAAACACAAAAACACATACAATCAACTTTTTTCTTATGGAGTTTATACTACAAAAGTTTCTGACTAATCAAATGAAATCAGAAGTGTTTAGTGACTAACTTAATACCCCCTGGTATCATTTAGCGTGTTTTAACTCATTGATATGAAAAATAGGTCAATGTTTGGATCACTGGCAATCATTATGTCATTTTTTGAATGTTCAGAAATCTAAAAGCATACAAACTTAGGAACAATTGGGAGAATATGAAAAAACAAAATTATAATTTGGACATTATTGTTTATATTAGTTGTATTATATCTTTTTTGATTGTGTTGTCTAGAAGAAGTGATTAAAGACAAAGGGCCTACAAAACACACCCACCTTGAGGTGGCTTCGTTATATTAGATTAAGATATTTTGCTTTTTTTTGGAAGTCCTTTACTACATTATATTGGAATAAAGTAAGACATATATTGTAATATAGCGCTTCATCCTAAATTAAACAAAGATGTATCGTGTGACTAAATTTATGAGCTATGTTTATTATTATGTATAACAGCTTATTCTTTTTGGCAGGCAGAAAAGTAAGAAAATAACTGGAAAATGATACTTGAAAGCACATACACTTTTTTAAAAGAAAATTTTAAATAATAGAAATAAAAAATAGATAACATTTATTGAGCACTTACTCTATTACATAAATTGCATCAAATTTGTATGCTTTATATATATTATCTCATTTAATTTCCCCCCAAAACTATTTAAAATAATTACTTTTATTGACTCCTTGTTACAGACAACAAAACAGAGCATTAAAAAGGTAAAGTGATTTTTTCAAATTCAAATAGTGAGTAAATAGCTGAGTCAGGATTCAAATCCAGATCTGTCCTGAAGCAAAATGCAGACTCACAACTGTTATTATACATACCAGTGATTTTCAAAAATGAGTTGTAACACCAAAAGCAAAGGCAACAAAAGCAAAAATAAACAAGTGGAACTGTATCAAACTAAAAACTGCACGGCAAAGGAAACCATCAACAAATTGAAAAGGCAACATATGGAATGGGAGAAAAGATTTGCAAATCACCTATCTGATAAGGGGTTAATATCCAAAATACACAAGGAACTCATACAACTCAATAGCAAAAAACCACAAATAACCCAATTAAAAATGGAGTACAGGACTTAAGTAGACATTTTTCCAAATAAGACATACAAATGGCCAACAAGTACGTGAAAAATTGCTCAACATCATCAGGAAAAGCAAATCAAAACAACAAGGAGATATCACGTCATACCTGTTAGGATGTCTATTACCAAACACAAAAGAGGTAGCAAACACTGGTGAGGATGTGGAGAAAAGGGAACCCTTGTACACTGTTGGTGAAAATGTAAACTGGTATATCCACTATGGAAAAAGTATGGAGGTTCCTCAGGATATTAATAATAGAACTACCAAATGATCCAGCAATTCCACTTCTGGGTATATATCCTAAGGAAATGAAATCATTATCCTGAAGAGATATCTGTTCTTCTAAGTTCATAGGAGCATTATTCACAATAGCCAAGTTATGGAAACAAGTTAATGTCCATCAACAGATGAATGGATAAAGAAAATTCACATATAATGGAATATTATTCAGCCTTAACTAAAAAGAAAAACCTGTTATTTGTGACAACAAAGATGAAGCTGAAGGGCATTATGCTAAGTGAAATAAGACAGTCAAAGAAAAATACTACATGGTATTGCTTATATGTGGAATCTTAAAAAAAACAAAAAACAAAAAAGAACACATCAAACTCATAGAGATAGAGAGTAGAAAAGTGGTTGCTAGGTGCCGTAGGGTGGGGGAAATAAAGAGAGGTTGGTTAAAGGGTACAAACGTTCAGTTTTAAGATGATGAACAAGGTCTAAGGATCTAATGAATAACATGATGACTATAGCTGATAACACTGTAGTGTATAACTGAAATTTCCTACGAGAGTATAACTTAAAGGATCTCACCAAAAAAGAATAAAAAGTAAACATGTGAGGTCATGGGTGCATTAATTAACTAGATGAGGGGAATCCTCTCACAATGTATACACATATCAAATCATCATGTTGTACACTTTAAATATCTTAAAACTTTGTCAATTATACCTTAATAAAGCTGGTGGGGAAATGAGCTGTAAATCAATTTAGTTACTAATGACCAGCATTTATTTAAAAACATGAAATAGAGTAGAATCAAACAGAAACTATCAGAATGCATTGCAGAAAGATAAATAGTTTCAAAAAACTTTTATTTCAGAAGACAAATGATAGGTTAGGTAGATAGATAGGCAGACAGGTAGATAAGAGGGAGGTAGGTAGATAGATAGATACATAGATATACATAGATAGATGCACACTGACAGAATGGAGGTCATGTAAAGGCATTTCCTACTTTAGAAACACTGTGTGTCAAAACTTAGGTGGTAGAATAATAATAATAATAGCACCAGTAGGCATTAACCCACTGGATTGTTTCAAGCATTAAATGAAAGAGAGGACAGTACCTGTGATATAGTGAGTGTTCAATAAGCTTATGATTAGCCTTCAGTAAAAATAAAAGCGTTTTTAGTATTTCCACCCCCACCACCCATAAAAGAGCAAAGGCTGCCTGCATCTTAAGAGTTTTATGAGCCTTAAGGATCTTTCCATTTTATCTAATCTAATAGTTTCTAAGACTTAAACTCCAGTATATAAAACAGATAAATGCAGACTGGATGAAGTGAGGCACAGTTCTGGTCTCTGAGCTCAGCCTGCCCGTTTTGATCATCCAGGCATCAGGCCCAAGTTCACTTAGTGAGCTCCTCCCTGACTATCCAATCTATACCCGTACTTACCACTCTGTTTATAACACTACTTGATAATCTCTCTCTCTTCTTCTTTTTTTAAAAATTTTAACTACCACACTACCACCAGTAACAAATGTTAGGTCTTTGAAAGCAGAACTTAATTTCTTACTCACTAGGTAGAACTGTGCCTGAAACATAATAGACTATCAATAAATACTTGAATACATATAAACAAAATCAAGAAGTCAGTGGAATTTACTTCAGTGCCCATCCAATCTTTCTTCAGATCCTCGAGTCCTTGTTCTGGATCATCCTAATCCTAAGAGATAATCAGTATTATTTTAAGGTGTCTGCTCCTAAGTGTATTAGAATTGTAGGAGGAGGTAACCTCTGAAAGGCCTTGCAACCAGAGCTCGGGAGGGGCTGGCTGGGGACAGCCAGGCAGAGTCACCATTACCTACAGGGTATCACTAACTAATCAGTACTGAATCTCTCACTTTCCCTCTCCTTCTTTCCCAGTACTCTCCCAGTTGTACTGACAGTGAATCTGGGTCTTGTGTCAGAACCAGAAGAAGTGGGAGCACAAACAAGGGGAAAAAAACTCTCGTGAAAATATGACTCTTTGTGTTACATGAGGAAGTATAAATTTAAACATTGCTTTATTTGTACATAAATCCCTTAAGCATAAGGTATGTTTTCTTATATTAGCAAGGAATGTCTGTTAACCAGGCAGTTGAAGAATCCCAATGCAGACTGTGGAATTTATTGAGATTCAGAAACGATGTTTTCCTGTATTTTCCAGTAAAAATAACATTAGGTTTTTAAAAAAGTACCCTTTTAACCAGAATATAACCCTTTATCCTTATTGGGGTAAGGGAACATTCAATTTCTTCATTTAGAAACAGTCTTACTCTCCCCTCTGAGCAGTATAATCTAGTTTTTAAAAGCTGGCCTAACCCTTGAATGGAATATGCAAAGATAGAGTGCATGGGAAGATGAGAGTCTTAAAGGGGGCAGAATAAAGAAGACAAAAGGTCATTCAGAAAAATCACCTTTAACACTTAGGAGTCAGGCTGCAGGTGATCAGAGTACCATGTGTGAAACAGCTCCCACTCCTCAGGGCAGAGCAATAAAATCCTGCTCTAAAGAGAAATGTCACAAACGTTTTACACTGACAAATAGATGCTATTTTTTTGGTTTCTTCCTTTCTTATCTCCTTTCTTTCTTACCTTCTTCATTTTCAGAGACTGATCCCCCCTCGCCCCCCCCCCCCCCCGCACCACCACCCCGCTTACTTTCATTCTGAATTTAAATAGTCACTTAAAGATCTGTAATGAAGGGCCGCCCATCCCTGGAGCGATGTGCCATCTTATGCCTAGCTGAAATATTTGATGTTGTTCAGACATGACCCTACTATTCAATTTTTACAGATTCTTTTTTATCAAGATTATAATAATGAGTTCCATTCTAGGGCAAGCAAATAATTTGTCAGAGAGCATACTTTATTCCTCCAAGGAATAAACTCTTCCAAGCAAATGGGATCTCATTAACTAACTTAACTGAGAACACATATGCATAATGGCATTAGGCATTTCAAATGGCAAGGTGCCAATTCTGGAGTCCAGAAGAATCTAAGAAATAGCACATTAGCCTCTCTGCCAAATTTAAACAACATACACTATAAAATAAGAACACAGAATACAACAGCTATGACATTTTAGTTAGTATGATGGTTAATTTTGTATCAATTTAACTGGGCCATGGAGTGCCCAGCTATTTATATTTGGTCAAACATTATTCTGGGTGTTTCTGTGGGAACTTTTTGGATGAGATTAACACTTGAATAGGTAGACTGAGTACAGCAGATTGCCCTCCATAATGGGGGTGGGCCTCATCCATTCAGTTGAAGGCCTGAATAGATCAAAAGGTTGACCTTCATCTGAGTAAAACAGAATTCTCCTGCCTAATGGCCTTCAAACTAGGACACCAGCTTTTCCTGATTCCCGGCTGTAACTAAGACATCAGGTCTTCCTGGATCTCCAGCCTGTCAACCTTCAGACTGCAGCTACACCGTTGGCTCTCCTGGGTCTCCAGCTCACTGACTCACCCAGCAGATTGTGGGATTTGTCATATATATATATTATATATATATAATACACACATCCTATTGGTTCTGTTTCTCTGGAGAACCCTGACCAATACAGAGGGATAGAGTAAGTTATATTACAAAACACAAACCTTTTACTTCTGTTTAGATTTTCAAAAGATGGGGTAAATTTTACTTGGTAGTCAGTTTTGGTGAAGTTTCTGGATCCTCCTCTTTCTGTAATACTCCCTTCAATTTCTAATAGGTAACAGTTTAATATTTAGATATTACATTTTTTAAGGAAAAGTGAATATTCTCCCAGTCAACAGAGTATTAACAGTATCATTTCCTGACTCCTAGAATTTTAGTTGGAATGAACTTAAAAGAGAAGCTGATCCACAGCTTCTGTGTTTAGAAAAGAAAAGGGGCACCAAAAAGGTGAATATGTCTCCTAGGCAATACAGCTCATCACAGGTGATCCTCAGGCTCAAGTGCAATATGTTAATTCAAATCAGAATTGTGCTGCTACTATGCACAGTTTGATGTTTGATACATCCAAATAAAATTTACAAACCCATCTGAACTCTACCCCATTTCAGAGTTCCATGACCATAAATGAGAGAAAAAAAATAAAATTACGAAGAGAAATTCTCCCTTGGAACCTTTCAAATCCTCCCTCCCAGCAAAGCAAGGCACATACCCTGAGCAGCGTCAGATCACTGTCTCTGAAGTTGCTTAGAAATCTATTGATAATCTTTCATTACCTCACAAATGTGGAGAAACTGGGTTCTTGTGGGTATTGATTCATTTACTTCACCTCCTCCTTTGCCCTTTTTCATTTGGCGGGATTGATTTCCTTTCTCCATATAATTTCACTTGTCATATTCATGACTTGAGAATTGACCTTCTTCTCTTTGTACTTTCCTTTATGAGCCATATTTTTTTCTCTTAAACAATTGAAATGCACATTAATAAAAATTATTGAAGATGGCATTTATGAAAATGCTTGCTTTAGATTATTTTTTCTTACTAACATGAATTACTGTACTTCCTACACCTATGAAGAAATATCAAATTAACACCAGCACTTAAATAGTGAAACAAAAATTCATGAGGTGTCCAACTCTAGCCCCAGCTTATACACACCCCAGCAGCAAATTTAATCTTTACCTCTCTTTTTTCCTACAGAGGAAAGAAATGGGCTCTTTGCCTCCCGGTTTCTAAGGTGATGCCTAAGTTATTAAAAAACAAAAACAAAACCTTAAAGCTCTCTTAAGAGCTGTAGGAAAATGACCCTTCTAAAATGCTGGCACACTGGAAGGACCCTGATTTCTACCCTAACTGAAGATTGAGTCTTCTTGGACCTGAGTTTGGTTGAAATAAACTCAGGTCCAAGTAAAGTTTGATGCTTATAAAATTTCCTTATGTCCAAATATTATTAGTGAATATCGTTCCAAACTAATGATGTAAGACCTGGGAATGTAAGGGCAGAGCCAGAGCAAGAACCAAGCCTTCTGGGTTGGGCAAGCCTCTATCGTGTGCAAATAGTGACACTGGCCATGTGCCCCATCACAGACTTTAGAGAACAAGGAAAGCTACATGGAGATTCACTGCTTTAGCTGTGATCACTGTCTTCTCTTTCTAATTTATCAGATTACTTTTTCTGGTATGGGAGTTCTGAGGTTTTTCTGAGGTAGACATTCCAGTTCCTGGCATCTACTGTCTTCAATTATTAAATAATTGAACAAATTTATTTCTCTCTTTCTTTCTTGGCATGAACATGAGAACAATAAAAACCTAGGCAAAACCACAGAGATCTTAATATTTTTCTAAATTGCCTCATGCAGACAAATCAACTGTCGAAAGCATAATATTCCACTAAGTAAGAATACAAGTGCACACAGTAATGAAGTATTTTTTTTTAATTTTATTTTCCAAGCCTTAAGTGACTTGAAGGCACATTACCTAAAGGAGGCTTGAACTATCAGGAAGAGGAAACACTGGTTTGACTGACCTAAAAATCAGGTTTAGTATGTATTTACTGTAATTTGCATAAGTTATTCAAGTATCTTGAGTGTCAATTTCTTCATAGGCAAAGTATGGAAATAATACCTACTCAGTAGACTTTCTGTGAGAATTAGAGAGAATGAACATAAGGTCTTAGCAAACTTCTAGACACTAGATGGAAACATAGTTTTCATTTTTAAGAATGTATTTGCAAAATTCGTAGAGAGAAGAGTCAGTGCAAGGCTTAGGATAGATAGATTGAAGTTAGATATTGTACCTTTCTGGAATCTGAGAAGAATGGAAGACCTGGAGCCAGAACCAGATTTAAGGGGGATAAGAGACGTGTTTGGATATTTAAACACTACAGAAGGTCAGCATTAAAAAGTGCCTGATGATTTTTTGATTAGACGGAAATATAACAAAAAGCGTTCAGTTTGGCTGCTAGCATCCCAATGAAATGACCAAGTGAATATAAAAATTGGATAAAATGGGAATCTGTGCTGGGAAACCAGAAGAAATGCCAGCTATGTACCAGAAATATAAAAAAAATTCCTGCTAGATATAGTGCAAACATTAAAAATAAAACAAGTTAGAAAAAGATATTCTTCCTGCCCTCATGAGAAAAGCACAGCATTCTGGAAGCTCCATATTGAACCTCCTGAACACCTGAAACCACACCTACCACCGGCAGTGAGAGGAGTTAGACGTGCTACTACCCCTAGTGCATTCAGGAATCACACCACTCAGAATCCTTGCTAATTATGAAGAGCAGCCAAAATTGCAAGCAGATGTAATCAGTGGGTCGGGTATCCACAACAGCACAGCCAGCAGGAATTTAGACCACTGGGGCCTCTCCATGGTGTAGACAACATAGGACACAGTATAGACAACAGTTTTTCAGGGCATAGCCACAACTTGTGCCCGGCTTAGAGAATTTATCTCTGGATTTATCAACATGGGAGTTTTTTGAGAACTTGAGCGGAGCAATTTCATTAAAAATAATATCAGTATCTTCTTAAACTTGAAAAAATAATTTTAAGACCATATTGAAGAACTTAATAATATCCCGTGTTGGTGAGGGTATGGGAAATTGGTAGTCTTGTTCATCAAATATAAAGAAGGAAAATTTTTGTGGAAGGCAATTTAGCCTAAAAACTGTCCATAAAGTTTCAATAAATTGAAACTTAGAAATTTCTCAAAGGAAAAAGATATGGATGCACACAAGAATTTATATCCAGGTCGTGTTCGTATTCGCCTGACTTAAAAGTGGCAAAAAACAAATTGAATATTATCTGTCAGTCCCCTCCACATATTGCCACTCTATGTACTACTTTACCTGCCAAAACATCTTCTCCTTTCCTAACTTGGGCTTCTGCTTTCTGAGTCAGCTCATGCCTCACCTACTCTAGAACCTTTTCCTGACATCCCAGGCTGGATAAGAGGTTCCTCCTCTGAACTCCTATAGAGGTCTCTGCATATTTTTTCATCACTGTGCTTATCACATTACATTAAATCTGTCTGAGTGACTTTCTTCTATACCAAGCCACAAAATCCTGAAGTACTCAAAAACAGTTTTGGAATTGAACTGAAATGAATTATAACAGAATAGGGAATACAGAAGGGACAGTTTGGAGGAAGTCATGTGTTCACTTTTAGATAATACTGAGTTTGCAGCAATGGTAGAATATTCAAGTGGAGATTTCAAGGAGAACTTTGGAAAACTGGCAGGTGGGAATTCACATCTGAGGATCAGGAAAGAGGCCAGGACAAGACATATTACACATGAACTCCAGTTATTTATTTAGAGGTAACACTTTAAATACGGATGAGAATATCTATCTATCTATCTATCTATCTATAAAGAAAAAAGAAGGCAACAGAAAGAAACTTTGTGAATGCCTGCAGCCAGAGGATTAGAAAGAGACTTGGAAAGGACAGTGTCACCAAGGCCAAATAACAGAGAGGCTCAAAGAAAAGTAATCCATTTGTCATTTTGTTGTTGCTGTCTATGGTTAGAGCAGTGATTCTCAGCCTGGGATGATTCTGTCCCCAGGAAAACATTTGGCAATGTCTGAAGACATTTTTTGTTTGTCACAACTGGGAGAGTGGGGATGGAGGGCGGGGGATGCTACTGGAATCTAGTGGGTAAATGCAAGAGATGCTCCTTCTATTACTTTGCTATGACTGCCCTAACCAAATAGCACAGTCTGGGTGGCTTGAAGAACAGAAATTTATTTTCTCACAGTTCTGGAGGCTGGAAGTCCAAGATCGAGGTTCTGCGAGAGTCTAGTTTTCCCTAAGGCCTCTCTCCTTGGCCTACAGATGGCTGCCTTCTTGCTATGTTCTCACATGGCCTTTTCTCTATGTGTGCACTCCCCCAGTATCTTTCTGTGTGTCTTAATCTCCTCTTTTTATAAGAATACTAGTCAGATTGGATTAGGGACCACCCAAATGACCTCAATTTAACATAATTATTTTTAAAGACCATCTGCAAATCTAGTCACAATCTGAGGTACTGGGGGTTTGGGTTAAACATATGAATTTGGAAGGGACACAATTTAGTTCATAACACTCTTTTCTTTGGTCCCTTCAAATCCATGTCCTTCTTACAAGCAAAATATATTCACTCCTATACCAAAAGCCCAAGTCTTAACCCATCCCAACATCAACTCTAAATCCCAAATTTCAACTAAATATCATCTAAATAAAGTGTGGATGAGACTCAAGATATGATTTATCCTGAGGCAGAAATTCCTCTCCAGCTATGATTCTGTGAAACCAGAGACGTAATATGCTTCCAAAATGTAATGAAGTGGCAGGCATAGGATAGACTTTCCCAGTCCAAAAGGGAGACATCTGAAAGAAGAAAGAAGTCAGAGGCCCCAATCAAGTGTAAAACCTAGCAAGGAAAATTCCATTCAATTTTAAGGCTCAAGAATTATTTTCTTTGGCTTGATGCTCTGTCCTCTGGATGCACCAAGGTGACAGCCCCACCTTCTGGGCCCACTGGAGGGCAGTGTTGACCCCTGAAGCCCAGGGCGGTAGCGTGGCCTGCTAAAATGGAGGACGTCTGCGTTGGGAGTGACAGTCCGGCCAACCTCGCAATTGCCTTCGGGGTCATTATTCCTTTTTCTTGAAAAATAACTCCTGTTTTCAGTCAGATAGCTCTATTGGTCCACCCTGGAGTCCAACAGCCTTTTTTTTTTTTTAATTAATTAATTAATTTATTTATTTATTTGGCTGTGTTGGGTCTTCGTTTCTGTGCGCAGGCTTTCTCTAGTTGCGGCGAGCGGGGTCCACTCTTCACCGCGGTGCGCGGCCCTTTCACTATCGGGGCCTCTCCGGTTGCGGAGCACAGGCTCCAGACGCACAGGCTCAGTAGTTGTGGCTCACGGGCCTAGTTGCTCCGCGGCATGTGGGATCTTCCCAGACCAGGGCTCGAACCCGTGTCCCCTGCATTAGCAGGCAGATTCTCAACCACTGTGCCACCAGGGAAGCCCCTAGCCTTTCATTTCGTCCCATCTCTATTCCCTTTAGTCCAAGCTGGCAGTGTCTCTGTGGGCATAGTCCCATCTGTATTTGTGGCTCCTGCTGAGATGGCTGATTGGATCCATGGGTCACATCTGTAGTCTCCTTATGAAGTGACTGTCCAGCTATACCATTGGTGTTCTTTCCGGAATATGCTTTTTCATTTTTTGCAATATGGATAGGCTAAGAATTTTCCAAATATTTAAGTTCTGGTTCCCTTTGGCTGAACAATTCCTTCAATTTATCTCTCTCCTCTCAAATTTTACTGTAAGCAGCAAAGGGAAACCAGATTGACATTTCAGTGCTTTACTTATATATCTCCTCAACTAAATATCCAACTTCAACATTCGCAAATTTTACCTTCTACAAAACATTAGAGCACAATTAAACACGTTATCTGCCACTTTATAACAAGGATCACTTTTCCTCCAACGTCTAATAACATGTTCCTCATTTCCATCTGAGGCCTCACCAGAAACACCCTTACCATTAATATTTCTAATAACAATCTCTTGAATACAATCTATACTTTTTCTAACATGTACCTCAAAACTCTTCCAACCTCTACCCATCACCCAGCTCCAAAGCAACTTCCACTTTTAGGTATATGTTACAGCAGCACTCCACTTCTTGGTACCAAAGTTTATATATGTCAGCATTCTCCAGAGAAACAGAACCAAGAGGATGTGTATACGTACATAGAGAAAGAGAGATTTAGGGAATGGCTCACAGAATTGTGGAAGCTTGGCAAGTCCAAAATATTACAGGTCCGTAAGATAATTCTTTTCAGACTGGAGACTCGGTTGCGGTTCAAGTCCGAAGGCTATCTGCTGGCAAAATCCTTTTTGTACTCATGAGGTTGGTCTTTGTTCTGTTAAGACCTTCAACTGGCTGGATAAGGCCCACCCACATTATGAAGGGCAATCTGCTTTACTCAAAGTCCACTGATTTAAATGTTAATCTCATCCAAAAAATACATTTACAGAAACATCCAAATAATATTTGACCAAATATCTGGGCTCCATGGCCCAGCCAAGGTGACACATAAAATTAGCCATCACATGGCCTCATCCTACAATGCACAAGACAGTTACTTGCAACAAAGACTTAACTGGCCCAGAATGTCAATAGTACTGACACTGAGAAAGTCTGGTCTGAAAAGGTGAAGAGAATATTAGAATGGTCATGACATAAACAGCAAAGCCCATAACAGAAAAAATAGAATTTAGATACCTTGAAGGCAGAACTGTTGGTACATTCTCTTTTCAAGTTACTCCCACAAAGGTCTCAACAGAAGTGCTCACAGAATAGTGGGTAATCAAGAAATGTCACTGACTGACAATAAGTGGACTCCGTGACTGGGAAAGTGAGAGAAGAAGTAACGCCAATACAAGTTTTATTTGGTTTCATAATATTCCATGGGAGAATTTTTTTCTTGGCCATGGGTTTAACATATTCATTTTAAAAGTTGACTGTTAAAATAACAGACTTAGCTTATTTTCAACCTTTTAGCCTATGCCACTTTATAGTGTGGTTTTTTTGTCATTGTTTTAATCCGTCTTAGAATCTACTATTGCCTTAAAGCTAAATTAGGGGCTTTATATTTGGAAAAAGAGTATTTTGGCCAAATATATGTAAAACAACAAAAACAGTAACAATACCTATATAAAAACCAGACATTTTATAAATTTAAGCATTACTAGTCTTACAAACCAAGAAAATTCCTCTTTAAAAGGACTTGGATTTAGTTTTCTGAACTAAAAAAAAAAAAAAAACTTTTTAAAAAATTAGTACAAGCATGAGTTGGTGCTATTTATTTGGTTTTCTCCCATAATAGCATTGCTTTATAGTGACTTAAATTAAAAAAGAAGTGTATCTATTATTCTAAAAATTTACAGCTTGAATATCTTAATTTCCCCTATACAAAAATTGAATAGCTCTTTCTGGTCATTTTTAGTAGATACAAATTGATTATGTAATCAAAGTCCTCCACTAGGAAAAAAAAAATATGTTGTGCTGCATTCTCTATATAGTCTTTCATAATTCATCCTGATCGACGTAGTAAGCAGAGCTGAGAGGAAGCTAAGGCTTCACAAAGTAATCAATGAAGTACCAGTGATACATCAAAAATAGCTGCAAGGCTATCTGTGGTGCTTTATAGTTACAAATATGCTGTCAAAAAACAGATGCTTTTTTTTTTCCCTGAGTATTAAGCACTTGTTTCTAGATATTTAACTGACCCCTTAGTTCTGCATTCTGTTAAGTTTCACTCACAGAGAAACTGTTCACTTTCTTTAGGGACCGACTGCTGGCCATACCTTAAGCTATCGCTTCCTACTAAATATTTACTGCAATAATCCTCACATTCTTCCCTGAGTCATTCATATACTTAAAGACAAATCCTAATTTCATAGAACATTCCTCAGGCTGGTTAGTCATGCCTAAGTGGTTCTTCTTTGGGCTGAGCAGTGTGAGATGATCATGGTTAGCATTTCCATATTTTTTAAATTAAAATAAAGTTGCATAAAGTGCATTGCTTTCCTTATAAACCTTGAGTCACGTACTTTTAGTTAAAGAAGACATAAGAAAAAACTACTTTATTTGCATCGTTGTTTTTTTTTTTTTTTAACAATCTTGACTGGTTATCATTGATGTAATCTTAAGAGATAGGGAAGCAAAACAGTGTAAATTTATATTCGATTGAAGGTAAAGGAATACTTTGTCTAAGTGTCACTGACAGCACTGGTTAAGACCACTCACCTTAATCAACTACAAACCAGACGGAAACTACTGGAGCTCTGAAACACAATGAAAACCCAAGTATGTGAACTTATTGTTTCAAACCTGGCATTTGCCATATCAATGTTCCCCATTGGAAAGATTTCTTTTCCAGAAATGCTTGTTTTTATTTGTGAGATATTTAACGGCATAGTAGTCGTATTATTCAAAGAAATATTAAGTCTGACTCATAACAAAGTAGAAGTAAAATCTATACCTTTCTTTGAGTTGAACTGTGTTATTTTAATAAACTTTTTATTTTGGAATAAGTTTTAGACTTACAGAAAGTTTGCAAATATAGTACGGAGACTTCCTGTATACCCTGCATCTAGTGCCCCTATAATTAACATTTTACCTTGTCGTGGCACTTTATTCAAAACAAGCAATTGACATCGGTATATTTATCAGTTTCCTAAGGTTGCTATAGCAAGTTGCTACAACCTTGGTAGCTTAAAACAACAGACGTTTATTCTCTCACAGTTCTGGAGGCCAGAAGTCCAAAATCAAGACATCCCCAGGGCCATTCTTCCTCTAAAGGCTTTAAGGGAAATTTTGCTCTTTGCTTCTTCTGGTTTCTGGTAGTTGCTGAGATTTCTTGGATTTATGGCTCCAATCATCAATCTCTGTTCCATGATCACATTGCCTCCTCTTCTTCTGTGTGTCTCTCTGTGTTTTTCTTATAAGGTCACTTGTCACTGGATTTAGAGCTTCCCAGATAATTCGGAGTGATCTTATCTCAAGATCCTTAATTACATTTGCAAAGATACTTTTTCCAAGTGAGGTAACATTCACAGGCTCTGGGGATTAGGACAGGGACATATCTTTTGAAGGGGCCAACATTCAACATACTACATTATATATTATTAACTAAACTCCAAAAAAATTGTTCCAACAATGTCATCTTCCTGTTCTAGGATCCAATCCAGAGCACCACAATGCATTTAGTTGTCATATCTCCCTCATCTCCTCTTGTCTGTGACAGTTCCCTGGACTTCCCTTGTTTTTCATGACCTGGGGAGTCTGGAGGTGTACTGACCAGCTATCCAATAAACTGCTCCCTCACCAATCGCGGTTTTTCTGATGTCTTTCTCAAGAGTAGACTGGGTTTATAGGCTTGGGGGGAAGAATACCACAGAGATGAAATGCTTTTCTTGTCACATAATATCAGAGGTACATGATATCCACAAGACATCATTGAGGATGTTAACTTTCATCACTTGTTTAAGGTAGTTTTTTGCAGGTTTTCTCACTCTAGCATTACTATGTTTTTTTTCTTCCCCTATTCTATTCTATGGAATCAAGTCACTAAGTCTAGCCCATAGTGGTTAGGTGGATGGGGGGCAGGGATTAAGCCTCACCTTTATAAAGCAAAATAACTACATATATTATTTGGAATTCTTCTGTAACTTCTCCCCCATTTATTTATTTTTAATCATTTATTCATATCAGTATAGATGTATATACATTTATTTTATACTTTGGGTTATAATCCAATATTATGTTACCTATTTTGTCACTGAAATTGTTCCAGCTGTGGCCACTGGAAGTTCTTTCAGGTTGGCTCCTGTGTCCCTTTGACAGGCCCCAATCCTTTAGGTTTTATTGAACACTTCTTTACTTTCTGGTACTACAAGTTATCCCAGGCTTATCTTGTATTTGTGGTTTACTTTTTAAAGTCAAATAAAATATTAAATACGCAAGAGTTTAGTTGCTTATCTGGAATGAGGAAGGGCACTCGCCTTTTAATACCTCTTGGAATCTAGTAAGTGAAAACAGTGGCACAGTTTCATAAAGTGACGATTAAACAAACAGCCAAGTTAAAGAGTTATGTGAGATAAGTAACTGCTTTTCTTACAACTAAATGTTCATGCCTCAAGCAGAAGACAGGGATGAAACACTGACTTCTAATAACAGAGTGAGGAACTCTGACTCCAGCACAACCTCAGCTGAGACTGTCAATTCCCTTGTGGTGCAAACCTCACTTGGCTGGAGACCTGGCACTCCCTCCTTACTTCCTTTTAACTTTCCTCAGTGTTTGTAAATGGAGCAATGGTGTTCTCTCATGAAATCACCAATTGAATAATACATTGTTTTCATATAAGAGTTTTGGCCCTGGAGAACCCAGAAAATTTTACAATGTAGGTATAGGTCATGTACCCCAGAAATGAAGTGAAACAGCGCTGCCTGTGGAAGCCTGTGAGTACACACTTGGAATAAACAGCACTATGCAGGATTTCAACTTGTGTATTTGTTTATACTCTCCCTAGAAGAGGAAAGGGAAGAAATACCTCCCTGATTATTGTTGGACTTTCTGGGAGGCAGGCTATACTTACCTAACACTGCTTGGTCAACTGCACAATAAAACAGGCCACAATTAAGGTACTATATAGCAATAAGGATAACTTCAATAACATACGATATTTTCAAAACACACACACACACACACACACACACACATATTTCATTACCAAATAGCTCTGCCAGATGGGCAAGGAAACTATCCAATATATTATCTCCACTCTGGGGATGAAAAAGCCTGCAGGAAGACAGGCTGAATTTCTTGGTGCAATCATAGTTATTTACTTCAGAACACGAGGATTCAGGAATGTCTTTTGAATCATTTTGTATTAATGATATATGCACAGAAAATCACAAAATGTGCTAAATTGCTCTTTAATGTTCTTATGGAACATATGAAGTTAATCCCAATAAGAAATATAAAAACAGTTACTAAGCAGTCAACCTTTCCTCTAAACACAAGTTGCATTTATGTGACCCAATGTACTTACAGCCTAATTAACCAGATAGTTTTCCAAAATTTAGTCTGGCATAAATCCTTAAAACATCATTTCAAGGAAATTATGTGTGTATTAGTGTCAAGGTGGGAAAATATAGTGTTTTTTCCTTTAAAACAAGAAGTTATTTCAATAATACATATTTTAGAAAATGTGCATTGTAAGATTTTAAATGAAGAGATTATGACATGTGCTCTTTTGTTTTTTGGCATGGAACATTTTAAAAATAGTGTATTTTGCCTTGTTATTTCTACAAAAGCACTTAGCAACCTTTCATACTTTCAACATCATTTCTTGACAAGACAAAGAGAACTGTAGTCTGTGGGTGGCACTCTGAAATAATAATCAGAGGATTGTCATAAGAAAGAACATCATGTCAGCTGTTAGAATGTTCGCCAACTATACTTCTCTGAGAATCAGAAGAAATGTCTTCATGATTATTTATGCTATAGAGTGATTTTACTTTTGATAAACAAATGAAGTCGTTAATTCTAAAGGGTAGGGCTTCACTAACGGAGTCAGCTTTTTTTTTTTTTTTTTTGTTAAGGATATGGGTTATAAATATTGATTTATTCTGAACAATAGAAAAGTACATGTCAATACATTAAAAATATATGGCTACACGTGAGCGGAGTCAGCTTTAAAAGACTAAAGGAAGGAGGAAATTAAGCAGTCCGCTTATTTAGGATTTTTTTCCTCTGCTTGTCACTGGTCTTCTTTTATCTTCTCTTCAAGACAACTGTGATCTAAAATATCACTGAATATGAATTGTAGGGAACTCTTGGAAGAATTAATCAAACATATTTTGATGTTTGGTTTTTAAGTGCAGTTAGGAAATTAACATCCCCAAAACTGTTAATTAACGCTAAAATTGACAATTATTCCATTTCCTTTTCTCATCAAAGTGTGGGTGAGTGCTTGATTCTCTTTGGATTTTCAGAGGGTAAAAGCAACAGCATATAAATCTGACTTCACTTCTTTCACTTCTGCCATAGATGAAGCATAAGGGTTGTCATGGTACATCTTCCTGCTTCTTTTTACTTCTCACCTATTTGAGTCCTTATATTTAAAACAGGATTCAAGTAGACAACATAGTTGGGTCTTATATTTTTATCCATTCTGATAATGTCTTTTCATTAGTGTATTTAGACCATTCAAATTTAAAGTGAGTATTGATATAATTGCATAAGTATCTACCATGTCTGAAACTGTCCTACTTCCTTGCATTTGTTCTTTGTCTATTTTTGTTTCCCCTCTTTTTCTGCCTTCTCTCATTTTAATTGGGCATTTTATAGGATTCAAACTTACCTCCTCCCCTAGCATATCAATTATACTTCTTTTTAAAAATTTTAGTGGTTTCCTTAGAGCAATATATTTTTTAATTAAGCTAAGTTCACATTTTAAATACCATTCAAGTACCTTATAACAGAGTATTCCCAATCGTTCCCTTTTGTCCCTTATGACATTGCTATTGCAAAGCACTGAGTTGTATCTCCTTAAAATTCGTATATTGAAGCCCTAATCGTCAATGTGATAGTATTTGGAGACAGGGCCTTTGGGTGATAGTTAGATTTAGAAGTCATGAGGGTATGGCCCTCATGATGGGGAAAAGAAGGAAGCTGGTAAAAGACCAGAGCTCTCTCTCTTTCTCAACCATGTGAGGACACAGCAAGAAGGGAACTGTCTGCAAGCCAGGAAAAGGGTCCTCAACCAGAAACTAAACTGAACTGCACACCTGTCTTAAACTTACCAGCCGCTAGAACATGAGAAATAAATGTCTGTCATTTAAGCCACCCAGTCTGAGCAGACTAATACATTATCATCTATTTCACTTAACTATATATATGCTATAATCATAGTGTTATTATTATTACTTTTAAAAATGTTATCTTTTAGATCAATTAATAAGTAAAAGATTTTTTTGCCTTCCTTTACTCCTCCAGTGCTCTTCCTTTCCTTATATAGATCCAAGTTTCTGACTTATATCATTTTCCTTCTTCCTGAAAACTACTTGCAACTTTTGTTTCAAAGCATATCCGGTGATGAATACTCTCAGTTTTTGTTTGAGAAAGTCTTTATTTCTCCTCCACTTTTGAAGGATAATTTCTTTTGACACAGAATTTTCAATTGGTAGGGATTTTTCTTATTTCTTTCTTTCATTTCTCTCTTCACTCCACTCTCTTCTTGATTGTATGGTTTCTGATGAGAATTCTGTGATTCTTATCCTTGCTCCTCCCTAAGTAAAATGTTCTTCCACCTCTGGCTCCTTTCAAGATTCTCTCTCTGTTTTCTAAAGTTTGAATATGATATCCCCCTGTGTAGATTTATCCTTTATATTTATCCTTCTGGGTGTCTCTGAGTTAAACAGATTTGTGATTTGTTGTCTATCATTAATTTTGAAAAGTTCTCAGCCATCATTACTTCAAATATTTCTTCTGCTCTGCTCTCTCTTTTTTCTCCTTCTAGTAATCCAATTAGATAGATGTATGTTATACCTTTTGTAATTGTCCCACAGTCTTTGGATGTTCTCATTTTTTTATTATTATTTTTTTCTCTTTGTATTTTAGTTTAGAACATTTTTATTGAAATACATTCAAAGTCACTAATTCTTTCCTCAGCTGTGCCTTGTCTACTGATGAGCCCATCAAAGACATTATTTCTGTTGCCATATTCTTGATTTCTATAATTTCCTTTTGATTATTTCTTAAAGTTTGCATTTCTCTGCTAACATTATCTACCTGCTTTTACATGTTGTCTACTTTTTTGTAATCAGAACCTTAACATGTTAATCATAATTATTTTACATTCCCTGTCTGCTAAATCCATAATGTGTCATTCTGAGTCTGATTCTGATGCTTGCTTTGTCTCTTCAGACTGTTTTTATTTGGCATGCCTTGTAATTTTTTAATTACAAGAGATTAACTTTTTAATTAATAGGGATAATCTATCTTATCTCTGCCTCTATCCCTATATCCATGGCTTTTAGTGTGAGGATTTACAGTAATCTGGCTAGGAGCAGAGCTATGTTTAATGTTTACTGTAGCCATGGATGCCAGAGGCTTCAAATTACTCTAGTGTCCTTTTTGTGTGTCTGTAGTTGTCTTTGTGTTTCCTTAAGAACTATTCTTCAGATAGAGTCTGTGTCTTTCAGCCCTTTCATGTGTAATCCACCGTTACTATACTGGAGTCCTGTATGCACAGTGCTAAGGTGTGGTGGGTGGGAAGCATTCTAGAATCTCATGATTAAATCTCAGTGTTTTAGTTGGCTTATATTCCTGACCATCACAAGTGTTTCTTAGCTCTTCCTCCCTCCCTCAATGGTAATACATGAAGGCTAGAGGGAGCTGGAGTCAAAGGAATACCTTTCCCCCAGGTGAGATAAGTCCCTGGTAGTCTTTTCCCTTGGATTCTGGGCTTTTGTTACAGAGGGCTCCGGGCATATTTTAAAAGGATTATTCTTCCCCTCCCTCTGCCACAGCCATAAGAGGCTCTCTCTCAGCCTTTCATCTTGAGATACTGGTGGGATTCTGAGTTCCATCTGGAGTGCAGGGGCTCCCAAAGATTACGGTCCCCAGAAGTGTCTCACTTTCAAATCATTCCACACTCCTCCTCTAGCAACTTATCAACACTACCACTTAAGTGTTCCTACATGTTTTTGGTTCCTACTGCCTCTGCTCCAAGTATGTTGGTCTTTGCTGTGATTCTATGTATTTGCCTATGATTCTCTGTATTCACTACCTCTCCAGATTTCAGGATGGTGGTTTGCCCTATGACCTCAGTTCTCTGCTAGATCCAAGAAAAGTTGCTGATTTTCAGTTTATTAAGCTTCCTATTTTATGGACAGAGTGATGACTACCAAGTTCTTTATGTATCAGGGGAAGCTGTTACAGGAAGTCTTTAGATTTAGCACTAGACCATTTTTACTCAGTAATTTTCTCACTCAGGACAGTCCCTGGAATGTATCACTCTAATATTCAAGAACAAATGGATACAGGACCAATATAGTCAAAGAGCCAAGTCTTCTACATTTAGGCAGCCCTGGCTTTAAATTATTGAAGACAGATATTTAACCATTCCCTTATATCTAAAGGGATTTCAACTAATGAATCCATCTTAATGAATTATTTCAGAACTTTCTAATAGCCATTAATAGAAATCTGGATTACTGGCATATCAAATGTTAAGCTGAATTATTCTTCACGTTATACCACAGAATAGATTTTAAGAAACTTGATGGCCTAGATGTTATCTATACTGTATATATAATGTGTGTGTGTGTGTGTGTTCTACCCTTTAGTAATTTCAGATCCATTCTCCACTCTTCTCTGCTCTCCTCTATGCCCTGGGAACCTGATCCATGTAGACTAAATCAAAATGCTCCCTTGTTTTCTGGCTCCTGGTTGGATTCATCAAAGGCTAAGAACTCAGATGGAGGGAAAGGAATGATGTTGAGGCATTAGTTCTTTCAGTTCATCCCCTATGTGTCACCACCAGTTAAATACATCCCTCAAAGTTCACAGGTCCTTCCCACTGTTGACCTTTCCATATGAATCTCCCTTTTGGGGTTTTCAACTGTTCCTCCTTGCTGCCCATTCATGTCTGGGGTTATAAAAGCCCAACTACTTAACGTGTCTGACTTCTACGTAAATTTTCAGTATTTAAGGCAGAAAAATACACAACCCAGGATATGTTTGACTGCAAAAACACCATCCCCACAGCTCCTTTTCTTTCTCTCCGCTTGTTTCCTGAGACTATAGCATATTAGTGTGTCTAAAGGAAGAAGGAATTGTGTCTTGGCTGCTCCAAAAGTAACATTTACATAGAAAAGATAATTGCCTAGTTAAACACCTTACATTTCCAAGCTAGGACCAGCAACTCTGCTCTTGCTTCCAGCAGGCAATCAATTCTATTAGTCTTTTAGTTGCTGGAAATCCCTTCCAAATTCTGGCAGTGTAATCAGACCTCCTTTAGGTGTTATTGTGAATTTGGCATTTATTTTTATATTAGTAGATATTTTACTGGAAAGTTAGGAGAGGAAGTTATCCTTTTCCTCTTGCTTTGAAGAGGAAGCAATCAAACAATAGTTAATTAAATTGCAATGAAAAAACTAATAGAATATATCTAGAACGTCACATGGCATCTAGAATCTGCCCCAACACGGCATGTTTGCTTTGTTCATCACTATATCCCCTTTGCCTCGAATGATGCCTGGCACAATATTTTTTTGTTGAATTAATAAATAAATGATTAAATGAATGTAAAATTATAATGAATTATGATCCAATCTATGCCTTAAGTTTATAAACTTACAAGACAAATTTCAAAAAATTAGAAAATAAACAGCTTCTATGACGATTCTAAAAGGCAAGGAGATCATCCAAAGGAAATTCTGGTTCTTACTGTAACACAAAGTATGAGGAAGAAAATGAATAGGTACTTTTAGAAATCAAGGTGGCATAACAAGAATCTTTCTAATAAGTTCTAATTCAAAAACTTATGAAAAATAAAAACAAAAAAAAGTTATGAACAATAAATGAAAGATTTGCACATGACTAAGGACACATATGGAAGAAAAGGTATGAGTATCACTTAAGATATGCTAAAGCCAGAGAAAAGGAAAAATATAAAAACTAAAAAGTAAAGAAAAGAGAGAAGGATTTTAGATTATACATATATGAAGCAATCAGAAACATATGAAATAAACAGAGTTTAAGATCATGCATTAGCATACAGAGCTTAAGATATTCAATACCAGTAGCCACTAAGGAAATGCAAATTAAAAGCACAATAAGATATTACTACATGCCCACTAGAATGGCTAACAGAATAAGACTGTTGCCGGCAAGCACTGGTAAAACTATGGAGCAACTGGACCTCTTATACATTGTTGGTGGGAATGTAAAATGGTACAACCACTTTGGAAAAACATTTGTCAGTTTCTAATAAAATTAAACATAAACTTACGTTACGACCCACGCCACAGCTGAGTATTTATATAAGAGAAACGAAAACTTATGTCTACAAAATGATTTGTTCTTGAAAGGTCACAGCACCTTTATTTATAATGGTCCAAAACTAAAAACAGTTCAAATAACTATCAATAGGTCAGCAGATAAACAAATTATGGCATACAATGGAATGAGCCTCAAAAAATAAAACAGAAATGGATTATATACACATTCCACAACATGGATATGCCTCAAAAATATTTAAGTGAAAGAAGCCAGAATAAAAGACTACATGCTATATGGTTCCATTTACATGAAGTTCTAGAACAGGCAAAACTAAACTATAGCGATAGAAATTAGATAAGGGGTTGCCTGGGGTGAGTTATGATCCAAGCTATACCGTAAGTTTATAAACTTACTTACCATTAGGCAAGGGCAAAGGAAAATGTTTTGGAGTGGTAGAAATGTTCTATATCTAACATATGATGGTGGCTACATAAGTATATACATCAGTTAAACTTATTTCAGTGTATATTTAAAAGTGCATTAAAAAACTGAATCACTACACTGTACACCTGAAATTAAGACAGTATTGTAAATCAACTATACTTCAATTAAAAAAAAAACTGTATTAAACAAAATCATTTAACATTTAAATAAGTGATAAAATAGCCCAGGATTCTGGATGTGGTAGCTAAAAAAACCCAAAAATGACTGCATTAATTTTATTGTATGAAAATTATATCCCAAAAAATTTTAAGAAAATTTTTTTTGTTGTTTTTTTATTTATCATTTAATACATTTTAAAGTGTATTCAATTTAAAAAATATATTTATACATCACTGTTGATAGGATTCTCATAACTCAAAGTTTTTCCATATTCTTTTTTCTAATTTTAGTATTTTTAAAATTTTTAAATTTTTATGCAATTTCTAAAGGGTACTTTGCATTTACAGTTATTACAAAATATTGGCTATACTTCCTCATGTTGTACAATACATCCTTGAGCCTGTCTTATACCCAATACTTTGTACTGCTCACTCTCCCACACCTATATTGCTCCTCCCCCGTCCCCACTGGTAACCACTAGTGAATCTGCTTCTTTATTATATTCACTAGTTTGTTGTATTTTTAAGATTACACATATGAGTGATATCATACAGTATTTGTCTTTCTCTGTCTGACTTATTTCACTTAGTATAATGCCCTCCAAGTCCATCTATGTTGCTGCAAATGGCAAAATTTCATTTTTTATGGCTGAGTAGTATTCCATTGTATATATGTACCACATCTTCTTTATCCATTCATCTGTTGATGGACTCTTAAGTTGCTTCCATATTTGGCAATATTAAATAATGCCACTGGGGTGCATGTATCTTTCATAAAATATATTTTATGAAAACTTTAAATCACATATTAACTGAAAACAGAGAGAAAAGAGAAATCCTTACCCTCTATTTTGTTTCTACTCTTACTATTAAGGGATATTTAGTATATTTAACATTGATAGGAAAGAATAAAAGTTTGGTAAGAAGACTGTACAAAAGCTCTAGTTCTTCTAAATAAGTTCAAGTTTTAAAACACAGAAATTATACCCTATGTATTTTGGTCAAGGTTCTTCGTTGCCAAAAGCAGAATCCATTCTAATAGTTTAAACCATGCTATGGACTGAATTGTGTGCCCCCCAAATTCCTATACTGAAGCTCTAACCCCTAATGTGACTATATTTGGAGATGAGGCCTTTATACAAGTAATTAAGGTCAGAAGAGTATGGCCCTGATCCAATACAATTAGTGTCCTTATAAAAAGAGACACCAGAGAGCTTGCTCCCTCTCTCTGCCATGTGAGGATGCAGCAAGAAGGTGGTCATCTGCAGGCCAGAAAGAGAGCTCTCAGCAGATACAGATGCTTCTGGACCTTCATCTGGAACTTCCCAGCCTCCAGAAAATAAATTTCTGCTGTTTAAGCCACCTAGTTTATAGCCTTTTGTTATGGCAGCCTGAGCAGATTAATACAAAACGAAACTGCTTTTTAAAGCGCACTAGATTGCTTACAGAATCTCTGACAGGGCAAGGAAACCAATTCTGGTTGCCACTCAGGGATCTGCCACTTAAACCCCTACCAGAGCATCCCAGAGAAATCAAGTATCTCCAGCACGTTTTCCAGAGCCAGCCTTCCCTCCAAGTGGTCACTGCCTCGGTTACCTCCTTTCATTCTTCCAAGTCTCCCATGGGGGTAGCTGCCTGGCAAAGCCCAGGTGGGCCAATCCACAGAATCCACCCCACCCATGTGCCCAGATCCCTGTTGGTAAGACCTCTGAGCTGCTGTCAGGGCACTTCAAGCAGTTCTTCAAGGAAAAAGTGAAGAAAACCCGAAAATATTCTATAGCTGAAAAGGGGACCAAAGAATCCCAGACCAGACCTGTGAGTCTAATGTTCCTTTGCCAAATTTCAAAGAAGACTGTTAAAAGGATGATTTTTGAGTCTTTAATGGAAAACAGTAATAATCACTGAAGACTATACAGTTTCATTACGAACTAGGTTTCTCAGAATGGTATGACTGATCTCAGAATGACATTCGAGAGTTTCCCATACTATAACTTGCACAGGATTAAGAAATGTGAAACAAGTTCAAAATGGAAAAGTAGGTAATTGATTGATAGCATCCTAAAAGGAAATTTCTAGGTACCTGCCAGGAGAAACATTTTTTAATATGAACACACACACACACACACACACACACACACACACACATCAGCTTGTCGAATTTGCAAATGACACAGTACAGAGGCACAGGTTAAAGAAAGAGCCTCTGACATTATATTTAATTTTTTTCCTGCTGCTTTTGCTGGTGGACTTCACTCTTGCTCCACTACTCCCACACCTCCCACCTTGAAACTTGTTAAGAGTGCTGGGCTTGGATGATCTGTTTGATCTTAGCCAATTCATTTCATCTCTATGGACTTCTGGTTTATCATTCGAACACAAGGATCATTGCCAAGGACCACTGCAGCTCTCAATCCCCACGACTCTTATGAAACCTCTTGTGTTTGGCAGCACTTTTGTTCTTTTCTGAGAAAAGTTTTTAATCTGCTCTTACCTATGAGTTTCATGAGGCTATCCTATTGATATGTTACTGAGTACTTGGAAATTGTTGGTTACAAAGGACAAATAAAGAATAAAGTATCTCTTCTGAAACATCTTTGTTCAAGACCCCAGCTCACAGCACTGGGCCTCTTAGTATACCCAGGGAATGATTTAAAAACAAACAAAATCAAACAAACAAAAAACTGGAGGAAGGAGAAAGAATGAGGGAGATTATAAATTGTGTTTGAAATCTTCTAGTGATTAGCCTACTCCTGGAACTTTTTAACAACAAGAATGATCTTTAAATTATATTGTGTGTTCAAATCCCTCTGATTGAAATACCAGAGAAGCTTAAGCTGAAATGAATCTAATGAGAGTGGAAGAAACTCTGGTAACCTCTCAGACTGTGTCCATGGCTGGTATGAGAAAGTGTCACCATCCAATTTTCCTTTCTTTCTCACTACAATCCTCATCACAATAAGTGCTGCCTTGATATTTCACCAAAGTGCATACTACACTGACATATTGGGCTCTCTGCAATTAGACCAACTGGCTATTTTTATTACTTCATTTTATGGCTTTCAGAAAAACCAACTCACCTGTGACATGTGGAGTTTTGAAAGAAGTAAAGCAGTAGATCATATGGGAAGGGGCATTAGCCATGAGTAATTTACATCTTGATATCAGGTATACAACAATAATTAGAACATTTTATTAGGGGTGATAGAAAGTGAGAACAGAGTTCTTTTTAGTTTCAGTTTCATTTCTTTCACAGATTCCAAATCTTGAGGTTCCAATGAACACCATTCCCTTTAGTCATCTCTGCATGAGCACAGTCATGCTAGTTCAAAGCTAATAAACACCCATGGTCTACGTAACTTGTTTAAATAATGCATTTATTCTCAGGCTCATTGTGAGATGTTGATAAGCCTCATTTCATAACCCAACAGAGTCTAGGCACTATGAGAAAATTAATCAGAACAAGTAGAAATGCCGAATCGTCAAATTCATTTCCAAAATTAAAAACCATCTACCCACAATTCATATTCTATACATCTGTATACTTTCTGGCAAACTACTTTGTACAGTAGTCCCCCCTTATCCTTGGGCGATACATTTCAAGACCTCCAGCAGACGCCTGAAACTGTGAACAGTATCAAACCATATATACGCTGTTTTTTCCTACACATACACACCTATGATAAAGTTTAATTTATAAATCAGGTCCAATAAGAGATTAACAAGAATAAGTAATAATAATATAGATTATAACAATATCCTGTAATAAAAGTTATTTGAATGTGTGTAACCGAGCAGGACCCTGGGAGGCCTTCCCAGAATAGACCCCCACCCCTGTCCTCTGCCTGCCTTTTGTCTGTAGAAACACTTTAGTCAAAGAATAAATGCAATCAGAGAAATGAGAAAATACAGAAAGAAAGGAAAACAGTCAAGCAAGACAAAATAATAATACTTTAGCCATTTAACAAAGTCAAGGACCTTTAGTTCCTCCTCAAGGACTATAGATACTGTTCTGAGCCGCGTCCTGTGAGCTGTTTGGCAGATACTAAAACCCCCGCCAGGTGGGAGAAATAAACTGCTGCCCACAAGCACGTAGACCCCAGACTGATTGGAACCAGGTTGATGGTGTTGACTCCTGATTACCTCACCACCAACCAATCAGAAGAACGTCCACGAGCTGCTCACGCCCTGCTCCTTGAACACGGTAAGATTCCTCACTACCCCCTCCAGGGCGGGACACACAGTCTTGAGGGCATTAAGCCCGCTGTGGCCCCCTTTGCCTGGCAAAGCAATCAAGCTATTCTTTTCTAACACTTCACCCAAAACTCTGTCTCTGCGTTTCTATTTGGCACCAGTGAACAGAGGCCGAGTTTCTGCAACACGTGATCTCTCTCAAAATATCTTATGGTACAAATTTAATGCTTTTTTCATCTTAACTAAGCACTTAAGCACTTGTCACATTACTTTTGCAGTCTGAGGTGTGACAACAAAACTAGCACAAATTTCTTTTTCTTTCTTCACAATTTCAAGAATAGATTTGTTCTTACCGTAGGTCTTAGCAACCTCGTCAGACGATTTCTTTTTCCTTATCAAGCCACCTTTTCACTTAAAGGAAGCACTTTACGACTTCTCTTTGGCATATCCGAATTACCAGAATCACTATTCTAGCGTTTTGGCGCTGTTATTAAGTAAATAAGGGTCACTTGAACACAAGCGCTGCGATACCGTGCCGGCCGATCTGCTAACCAAGATGGCTGCTAAATAACTAAAGGTCCGGATTCCCCGCACAAAGTTCACTTAAGTCCGGACGGGATCACGCGAGATTTCATCACACGAGATTTTATCATGCTACCCAGGTGGTGCACAGTTTAAAAAGTATGAATTGTTCATTAATGGAATTTTCCATTTAAAAATTTTTGGACTGTGGTTGACTATGGGTAGCTGAAACTGTGGATAAGGAGGGACTACTGTAAAATAAATTCATAAGTAATGATCTTGTGCAAAGGCTGACAAAACTCTTTCCTGAGCCCATTTGATTTCTCAGACTTGCAGAGGGAAGAAATGATGGATATTAACAGAGAATTTCTAGATTTGGGGCACCGTGTTTGTGAAGAACCCCAATTCATATTTCCATAGAACAAATGGGCCCCTTTCCCAGCAACATGAGAAGCAGTGGGAACTGAGAACTCACCTTGAACACCAAGTTTGTTCTCTGATAAGCATAAAAAAGACCTTCAAATCCTTTTCCCCAGAATGCTGCACATTTTGATGTAAGACCTCTTCTTACTGAAGCTTGCTAAAACTGTCGAGTCCCTCGCTGTCTGACCTGCTCTTCATATTCTGCTGAGGCCAAAATGTGTCAAATGGACAGATTGCTCTGCCAGAGACAGTCAGATTTTGTCAAACTAAGAAAATTAAATCCAGGCCCTGCCATAAAAACACAGCTTATGAATCTGCCGGACGCACCAGCGAAACTGGTCTCGGTCACAGCTGCACTCCCTCCTTGCATTTCAACATTGGCCCAATGTTGATTCAAAGCATAACCGAATCAGAAATCTCTCAAGCAACCTCTGCTTCAGCTGACACAGCCGACTGCTTTTGGGTAAGTGGTGTTTGTCAACCCCCAGTCTGAATTGCTGACCATAAAACATGAGATAATAAACAAGAATTAGCTCCAGAAGAGAAGCTCCAATTGTCTGAATTTGTCTTTTCCTGTTTTTTGTCCCCTGGGAAAAATAGGAATTCTTTACTTCATCTTTCATCATGTTTTAGTATTTTAGGGGGGTCTATAGTCTCTAAATTGGTTTGGTTTTCAGGTAGGATTAGAATTCTAGTTGCATTATCATTAATAGTGTGATTTTGCAAGTTAATTTATGATGGTTAAGAACTCCCTATTGAAGAAAATAGTCAAAGATTAGATACATAGGAACACAGCCAGGTATTCAGGGGAGATATACCGTCTGGAGCACTTCCTTCTGGGGTGTTTCTGGTTTGCCTTTGTCCTGGGGTATCTAATGTCTGTCTGACGTGCTCTGAAGGCTTATGGGTGAGCTCTGGATGGATTCTAAGGTTTCTGCATAAATCTCAGAATTCTTCATTTCCTCCACATAAATATTCCAAAGACCAGATGGCTTGGAAATTATTGCATCACAAAGTGAGATAGAAATAGGAATGACCTTTCTTGCTCAATTACTAATCATCATTTGATTCTGGCTAGTTTGAATGTAGCGAAATGGTTGCATCTACCTTTAGTCATAACTCAATTTCCAGACAAATTATATATTGCCAGAAAAGTAAAACCTACACTGATACTCCTGTATATGAGACAAAGTTTTTCTAGAAAGAAAAGAAATGGCCAGTTTTTTAAAGTATCATTTTAACTAATTCTACCTGTGTTTACCTTTTGCTTCCAACCAAAAGGTTAATTTGGATTCAATCTTCCAGAGCATTGAAAAATTGTGTTCATAATTATTATTTTATTCTTCCTGGTTTTAATGTGTCAACCCTAACCCCTACTCCCAATGAGCCTCAGTTATTTATTTATTAAGCAGTCAACTACTGGGATGGAGAAAGAATGGTCCTTACAGCCTGAAACTATGAACGCACTGCTTATTATAATTTGCTAGAATTTAGTATGAACACATATATATGCGTGTCAAATTAAACAGCTATAAAATTACTGTAGAGTTGGAATATGAAATGAAAAAACATACTTCAAGTATCTCTCAGAGTTCGTTCTTCCAAGAATAATTCTCTTTAATTAATTGGTCAGGTGCTTACTTAAGTCATGTCTTTAAATCTCAGGGCAGAAGCAACAATCTATGTTTAATCTGTTTTCCCAAATGCAAGTGGACTTGAACTGAAAATTTAAAGGTGAAATAAAGCTGTCAAACCTATTTTATGATGATTTGCAATTAACATAAATAAAATGAATACTATAGAACTTTGAGGTTCAGCTATGACTGAGACTTGTGTTATTCATATCTGTTTGCTGATTTTCCTCATTTCTAATCTTTAAATAATTTACTCTCTATCCTTTTCATCTTTTTTTCCACCTGTTGAAATTAAGCAGAAAATCTGTTTCAAAAACTTATTTGTTCTAAAATTAAAGCTACCCAGCTATTAAACAGTGCCTCCTTTGTCTACACTTTGCCTTTTAATTCTCTCAAGGCATCTAGGTAATTGTTCATTTGACCTTGAAGTTTTGACAACTTTTATTTGTTATGAGCCTATGAATTCAAGATCTAGAAAGATGGTCATTACCCCTACATTACATTCAACCAAATTACAGAAACAAAAGTGGTAAATATAATACAGCAAAATATAAAACAGTGGTAAATATAATACAGCTTTCTACTGAAGGGGCCCAGACAATATCAGGTAAAGCATGGGAAGGGAAAAGAACTTTGAAGTGGTCATAGATGCAAAGAAAATATGTGAATGTAAGTTCTGATCTATGGAAGCTGAAGGAACTAGCAAGGACATAAACCTCATTTTATAGCTTGAGCATTTAAGGTATGGAAGATAAAGCAGAACTGTGATTTGTAGCTACCACAAAACATACCTTTGCTGCTAATATCTGGCATCTTAACTACCTTACTTGGAAAACACTTTCTGTACTTCAGATTTTTTGTATTTCTATGCTATTGACAATTGAGTAGAGTGTCTATTAACCTCATGGGAAAAGGATCTAACCCAATTTTTTTTTTTTTTAGTAAAATAACCGTTAAAGAAGTAACAAAGTGTTTTTATTTCTCTTGTTTACTTAACAGAGTGAACGATTAAAATATTCACCTTAAAAAGTATGTAAACCAATAGAACTCCAATCACCCTAGGCAGTTTGGGTGGCGTTCTGTCTAGTTTTTAAACAAGTCTTTTAGCAGCTGAGCCTCTTCTTCAAGTGAAATCACACACAGGACTTTAGTTTGTAAAACTGATTAAAATAAGGTCAAGGCCTACCCCACTCTTCTCCAGGACTTGTAATGGACCACACACACACACACACACACACACACACACACAGTGAGTGTGGTCCCTGAGGAGATCCAAGGAGCCCACCCAATTTAGGGTGGTTATTTAGAAAATAACCCTACTAAATGGTCTCTCAAGATGTCTTCCAGCCATTGGTTAAATGGTTTTTTCCTAAAGTGCTGCTAGGGCTAAAAAAAATCATCTTTTTAAGATTAAATGGACAGTACTTTTCAAGTGTCATTTGTTATTGCCAATTTTAATTTTCTCTCTGAAGACACAATCCCATGGTCTATACTCTGGAGTCAGACTGTCTGATTCCAAAACTTAACTGTGACATTTACTAACTGGATGATCTTGGAGAAGTTACTTAACTTCTCTGAGCCTGTATGTCCTCATGGATAAAGTGGTATAATAAGTGTAATTACCTTCTTAGAGTTTTTTTGTTTTTTTTTTTTTATAAGTTAATCCATATGGAGCCTTTACAGAAGAGCCTGGCACATAGTAAGCACTAAGTATAGGCTACTATTATTCAGTTCAATAAACCAAGTACCTACAATGAACAAGGCACTAAGAGTTTTAAGACAATGAAAAAGGCACTAAGAGTTTTAGGCAGTAATGAGAATTGGTAATACAAAATCCTAACCCACACTAAATTTCCAACATCCCTAGATAAGGATCCATGTGAGTGCTTAACTTATAAGCACTTATATAGCTAAAGAAGAGTTTCTAAGTCTTATTAGCTCAAGATACCCAAAACATTCACCAATTTACTTGGACCAAGCTAAAAGAGAACAGATGCAAGATGCTAAATGTAATTCCAGGGTCCATTTCATTAACAATGACAGGTAAGAGCTCAATTGCTCCTAGGCTGTGGACTCTCTGATTCTCTAGAACATAGAATGGGAGTCCTCTGCCCTCCCTCCACAAGCCTATCAACAGGACCTGTATGAGCCCAGGCAGAGACATTGCTGGCCCGCTGTACCAAAGCATACAGCAAGAAAAAAGAACAAACAAATAGGTCCTGCCTGAAAAGTGTGTTTTAGCTGGTGAGAATGCAAAGTGGTGCAGTCTCTTTGGAAGGCAGTTTGGTGCTTTCTTATAAAACTGAATGTACTCTTACCATACATTTCATCAATCACACTCAACAATAAAGTCTTAATTTTTTAAAAAATGAAAAAAAAGGATGAATGATTTAAGAAAAAGTGTTTTTATATATACAATGGAATATTATTCAGCCTTTAAAAAAAAAAGGAAATCTTGCCACTTGCAACAACATGAATGAACCTGGAGAACATTATGCTAAGTGAAATAGTAAAATAAATCAGACAGAGAAATACAAACACTGTATGATCTCACTTATATGTCTAATCTAAAAAAGTCAAGCTCATAGAACCAGAGAGTAAGTAGAACAGTGGTTGCCAGGGACTGGGGATGGGGGGGTTGGCAGTAGAAAGAAGTTGGTTAAAAGGTGTAATGTACAGTATAATAACTATAGTTAATAATATTGTATACTTGAAATTTGCTAAGAGTAAATCTTAAGTGTTCTCATCACACACACACAATGGTAACTATGTGATGGATGTTAATTAACATAATTGTAATTATTTTGTAATGTACATGTATATTAAATCATCACATTGTGTACTCTAAATATATATATATATATATATATATATATATAGTTTTTATTTGTCAATTATACCTCATTAAGATGGGGTGGGGGGGAAAAGTGAATTTTACCATCTCAACGCTGCCCATTAGAGAACCGTGGCTAATGAATGCTGGGCTGTCATCAGCCTCACCAGGTGAATCAGTCCATCTCCCAAGAAGAGGAGCAAGTAAGGAGACTCAGTGGTTCTCAAGGGGGTCAGATAGCACCATTGGGGGAAAGAAAGGGTTTAAATAAAGGGAGTGTTTTGGGTTCACACAATCAACAATCGCAGGGAAGCTACACTGTCCTGAAATGAGAGTCACAGTTCTATACAATGAAGAATTGTCAAGCTCAATGCGCCTCCAATAAGAAATGGTAGAAAGGTAATAGAAACAGCTTCTCAACACTTCCACTATGGACTAAAGGTAATGGCAGAAAGTCCTTTCTCTGTGACCTTAGGAGGAAAGTAGGGAGAGGAGGAGAAGTATCCTCCATGCCACCTCTAACACACACACACAACAAAGGTGGCTTTCAGCTGGGATCACAGAGGTCTCCCGAGGAAAAAGTTAAGTACCTAGAAGCACCAATTGTTTTTATAAATGTTGATATGCAAGAGGCAGAGGGTATAGCATGGAAGAGGAACAGGGACAGAAAAACAGAAAACAGTTGAGAAAGGGTGGATGGGAAATAATGTGTAAGTAGGCGCCAGAGCTGAAGGAGCACAGGGCGCCTGGTGGGGTGGAGGGATAACCATTCTGTAAAGTTGAAACCCAGTCTGTAGGTAATGGAGAGCCACTGACCTCTTTGGGCTGGAGAAAGTATACGCTCAGAGAAACAACAGATAAAATGGATTCAACAGGTAATAGCACAATTTGGAAGGTTACCCTAGCTGTCTCAACAGAAGGTATCACAGCCTTTCTTCCTTATCTGCCAACCCACATCTCCTGCATTCTGCAAGACTCAGAGCAACACAATTCTTCATAGTCATTAGCATATAAATATACAATTTGCCTTATGATTTTTGTAACCATATCAATCTGAAATTACTCTCAACCGTGAATTATAGAGCTGAAGCAAACCTTGGCAGTTATTTGGTCCAACCCTCTCATTTCTCATAGGAGGGATCTGAAGATGAGAAAGTTGAAGGCATTTTTAACAAGGTCATACAACTTCATATGCATAATTTACTTCTCTAATTAGTTAAGTTCTGGGGCTTCCCTGGTGGCGCAGTGGTTGAGAATCTGCCTGCCAATGCAGGGGACACGGGTTCGAGCCCTGGTCTGGGAAGATCTCACATGCCGCAGAGCGACTAGGCCCGTGAGCCACAGTTACTGAGCCTGCGCGTCTGGAGCCTGTGCTCCGCAACAAGAGAGGCCGCGACAGTGAGAGGCCCGCGCACCGCGATGAAGAGTGGCCCCCACTTGCCGCAACTAGAGAAAGCCCTCGCACAGAAACGAAGATCCAACACAGCCATAAATAAACATAAATGAAAAAAAAATTAATTAGTTAAGTTCCTTGAAGACACATACTATACCTTGGGGTTCTAATATGTGGTTATTCAGCTTTTTTAAACACCGCTTAATCAAGTACTTTGAAAGTGACCAGTCTTCATGGGAATATGTGTTGCCCATATTGAATTTTGGTGAAGGACATCTAGTTTAAAAAAAAAAAGTAAAAATAAATAAATAAATAAATAAGATTCAGTATAACAGGATTCCAGTTCATTCTCAGAACCAATCCCTACAGAAAATTCTAAATTCTTGTGTTTTCTCTGTGAAAATGTTTATAGACACTTCCTAAATAGCCTAACTAGATTTTCATAGTCATGTAATAACAAAAAAGTCAACCTGACTTCTTCCAATCACAAAGATTCGCAACATCAAGAGAATATTTCCCACAAATATAGAAAATATTGAATAGAAAAAACAAATTCGTGAACAGCAGCCATGGAGCTAGCATATTAAATCTAAGATATTCGGTTCTATTTGCAATACTTGCATTAGTGATGAATTACCATTTCTACCCTGGGTGTAAGATTTCAGCCCTCCTTTCCTTCTGAGAACTCTGTATTACTAATACTTAACTTTAAGAAGTCAATTCTTAGGATAAAAATATAGCAATGAAATCTTCAGCCAACTTTGCAGAGCCTCTGGGAGATTTGCATACCTAAAAGTTACCAAGACTGCAGCTTCTTCTAATTGCTAGATTATACCTTCTGCTGAATAGCCACACCTCTTCAAGAATAATCTCTGTAAACCATGACAGACACCTTGGAATGTGACTTTTAGATAAAGCTTAAATAGGAAGTTTCATTAATTAAGTATACAATGTGCTTTAAATATCTGTCTTGGTTTTATCCTACTTCCAAAGTGAACTCTAATCAAGCTTTAGTAAAAGTCTTTAAATGTTAATTATTTGATGCATGAATGCATTTAACTGGCTGCCATCCTGATTTGGCAAAGAAAGAAAATGTTTAGATGATTTTCCCAAACCTGTAGGAGAAAACCTCTCTTGCTCCTTCAATGTTCCTAAATTCTACATTTTGGTTTGAAGATGTTTTAGAAAAACAATATCGTGGGGGTTTTTTTCTTTCTTTCTATTTATCTTGATTTAACTATTCAGAGGCAATATTTTGTATATTCCATGACTTTTCCTCAATTCTAATGATAGAGATGATTTCCCACTTCCAAAGGTTTCCCAAGAAGGGTGAAAAAACTTCTACCCCACTCCCAGCTGAGAAAAGTGTAGGAGGAACATTGCTCGTCTTTCTCCAACTTACTATTTTACCCCAAGGAAGCAGGAATGACTGATAACTAGGGACCTGGAAAAGAAACTCTTGAGTTTGCTCTTTTTTTTTTTTTTTTCTCAAATCATCTTGCTCAAAGGAGGAAGTCTCACTAATTGAAGAAAAACATACTTGCTAAAACATAGTAACTTTTAATTGTTATTCTATCTACCCTTTCTCAGAAGTAAGATTGAAAGAGCTGAGTGACTTTGTATAGCTAAACACAACTCAATGCAAAGCTGACACAGACTCATACAGAAAACTGCGTATGACATTGCCTCTGCTCGGATAGCAGAGACACCTTAAATTCACACGTGTAAAAGTGAACTCTTGTTCACACCACCTTTCAAACAAGCTCCTTCCTCTGTGTTCCCCAGCTCAGGCAATAGCACCACAAGCTACCAAGCAGTGGTAGATTTCTCTGCCCCTGCTGTGGTATAGTAAAAGTAGGCATGGCCCCCAGGCCAGATATGTCTTCTTAAATATAGTTGCCAGTCCAGATTAATCAGCATATAGAGATATCTTGATCTCCATCTATATAATTTCTCCTTCCTCATTCTTTTCCTTCTCCCTCACATTTTAAATGGTTTAGAATTTGGAGATGTACGGATTATAATACAGTGAATTTAATAACAACTTTACAAGGAAAAATAAAGTACCAAATTAAAGACCCACTTTAGTTTAAGACATATTTCAATCTAAAAATGTTCAAATGTAGGGGCAAAGGGAGCCTGGAAAATACAGTGGTTTGGAAAATATCTACCAGTCATATGTTTACTTATCTATTAGCGAAAGAAGTATCTGATTAGTAATAAATATTTATTGTCTGAGGAAAGATTATATTTGAATTTTGTTACAATATGTTACTGTAATAATAGAACCTTCTACTACTGAAGTCACATGGTTTCCAGAATTATCTTTCTCCTAGCACCATCATGCATGACTAAAACTTTGAGCACCATTGCATCATTCCGTCTGAGCTGACACAACACTGCTCATCAAGCTTCACTGATGCCATCCCAGTCTACTGGGAACAAAGTATCTTATTGCAGAGATGGAATTGTCATGCAAAAAGCAAGTAATGAAGCACAGGTGGTCCTTGGACTATGGAGAAAAGGTAGAATTGGGTCAGGACCAGACCCTGAAATCATAAACTAGGGGATGTGACCACTGTGGGGGGAAAAGCCTCAATCATTCACAATCCAGAATTTTCCAATTTTCAGCCCCATAAAAAGGGTGACTGCAAAGCTTTGTATGATTTGCTGGATGGGAAGAAAAGCCTCTACAGGAGTTAAGCTTACAAATTTATCTTGCAAGAAGAGTTGTAACAGTCTAGGATGCTCTAGTGTTATATAAGGATACATATTTTTAAAGAAACTATTTATTTAAAGTGTAAATTTGTATCCCTCAGAAAAGGATTTAAGATAGCTAACAATTATAATTAGCTTCAGGAACAAACAAATAAACACAGAATAAAATATAAAATTGTCAATTAATGACCCCATAATAAATAACCAGCAGTTGAATAAAATTATCCTTTAGGCTGAGCCGTAAAGTATCAACACAGGAAAAGTTAATGAATATTTTATACACTTTAGTTAATAATGGACTTTAGATGTGACAGGTATGTATTCCAGAAACAAGCAGAAATTTGAGTATTGTAAGGTTCTCTATCCCTGTTCGCTGATATTATGTCAGCTATGGGGCCATTTCCAATGAAGGTAGCTGCATGTCTTTTGATTGATGATTTGAAGTTTTTCAAATTTATTTGTATATACTGATGACTCACAATAGTTGTTTTAGGCTAAATAACACCCCGAAGAAAGGTAACAAGTAGGATAAGATGCATAACTTGCTCATTGAGGGTTTGGGCTCCACAATCAGAGAGGTTGGATGGGAATGTCTAACTTGCACAGCTCTAGGTCCTTAGACAAATTACTGACTCTCTGTCTCAGTTTTTTCACCTGTAAAATGGTCAGAATAATGGTACCTATTTCATGGCTTACTGTGAGGGTCAGTTCATGAAGGTAATGACCTAAGAATAGTGCCTGGCACATATTAAGTCCTCAGTAAATATAGCATTAGTAATATTGTTGATATTAGTATTAGATTTACCATACCTCTTGCTCAGCTAGAGAAGGAACAAAAGAGAAAAAAAAGTCATTCTGTTTATATTCAACTTTGGTTGATATGGAACAGAATCCATCCAGTTGCATATAATATGAAATAGTAAGTAAACTAACTTGCTAACACTTCGGTGTTTAAGAGTGTCAGTCAAACATGTCCAGTGGGATCTTGATCATCTGAGAACACTCTTTTGTTTTTTGCCATTATTTCCTTTAATACTGTGATATAGGAGGCATCATTTACAAACTACAACGAGATGCATAAATCAAAAGACCCTGTTTTTCAATGTACATGTCTTCTGGCCTTTCCCAGATCATGGCGTTCTTGGCTCGACAGCAGTGTAATTTCTCTCCTGAGCATTTCTGTGTGTACTTCAGGGCCTTCATTCCTTGTCAGGTTTGCTATTGCAGTTTCCACTAATCCCTGTGAGCACATTCCCTGACAAGGAATAGAGAGTCTGGGTCATTAACCCAGTCAAGGGCACTGGGCCACATTTTAGAGATTTTTTTAATCACACACCTTTGATCCCAAGCAATACTTCTCAGCTGACAGTTCACTGAGCATTTAATACATATTAAATGATCCTGACAGAGAAATGTCCACCCCAGCTGCCCAAAAAGGATTCCCTACCCCTGAGATTAAGGTTGATCCCAGGAAAGCCTGTAGCCTGCCAAGAATGGAACTCAAAAATATATTTTCCATACAGAAAGTGGCTCAAACATGCTTCTTTTCCTTGAGTAGATTATATGGGCAATAAAAAATAAACAGAGTAATGCTATCCTGAATTAGCCTGTAGCTTAGGTCACTATCTTTATGCTATACGACCTCTTCACTCTAAACTTGAAGACTCATCTCCTATCTTTTGCAAATGATTCTAGAAAAAATAGACTGAGCTTGAGTTGTGGAGCTGGTTGGTCCAGATCTCGGAGGTATATCTGAGTACAGTTTTCCCTCATTAATGAGCAATCAGAGGCCACTAGATCCATTTATCCTTTACTCATTTATTCAAAAATCAAATGCCTACTGTGTGCTAGGCACTGCTACTGGGGCTGAGAATACAGTAGTAAATAAAAAGGAGGCTTGGCTTTCTAATGCATTTTGCCTTCAAGAGGTGGGTTTTACGGACCTGATAGTTAAGCTTTTAAAACATTCTGACAAGGTCTGGGCTTACAGATGAAGAAGAAGAAGAAGGAGAAGGAGAAGAGGAAGAGGAAGAGGAAGAAGAAGAGGAAGAAGAGGAGGAAGAGGAAGAAGGAGAAGAAAGGAAGAAGGAGGAGGAGGAGGAAGGGGAGGAGGAGGAGGGGGAGGAGGAGAAAGAGAAGGAGAAGATGAAGAAGGAGAAGAAAAAAGGAGAGGAAGAAGGAAGTTAGCTTGAAAATGGGAAGCATGCAGGATTTCTTCCCTCATGCTCTTTTCCTTTAAAAAAATAGCTAAAAAAGGGAAAGTGCAGAAAAAGAAAAAAGAAATAGAAATAGTAGCCCTTTCAGAAAAAAAAAAAAAAGCCTATTCTATATTTTATAAGAAATAAAGAACCTTAATCAAAACACTACCCATAAAGAGAATAATTCAGGATCAGGCAGAACACTGAGAAATTTAGTATTTGAAACATATTCAGGATTAAGAATACTGATTTTCATGAGTTGAGAGCTATTTTTCTTCAATCAAAATTTCTAAAACAGTAAGTAATAGTCTATCAACAGACAGGAGTCAGCATGAGGTACAGTTGTTATTTATACTTTAAAATGTTAAGTTAACTGAAATCCAGGGAGTGTTTTAACTGTCGTTCCTGCAGAGAAAAATGTCAAAGAGAAAACCCTCAAGTTACTCAGAGGCTGCGAGGGCTGTAATACATGATTGGAACCCAAGCTTGTCCATCAAAGACACCCTGTGGCCCAGAGTGAGAGCTCTGGAGAGCTATACCAGGCTTGCTGCTCACAGGCACTGTTTTCAACATCAGGTAAAGTAAATTTAAGAATTGCAAACTACGAAAATAGATGTGGACGATAAGTCCCCCATTTTTAATCCAACAACAGTTGTCATGCCTTTCTGTGAAGGCACAGATGGTAGTAGTTAACAGATTTCTTCCATAATCGTTAAAATGAAGGCACGGAGCCAGATTGCACTAACTGAAGAAAAACATGCTTGCCAAAACATAGTAACTTTTAATTGTTACTCTATCTACCCTTTCTCGGAAGCAAGATTGAAAGAGCGAGTGACTCTGGAAAGCCAAACACAACTCAATGCAAAGCTGAAACACACTCATACAGAAAATTCCATAAGACTTGGAATAGCAGAAACACCATAAATTCACATGTACAAAAGTGAACTCTTGTTCACACCACCTTTCACCCAAGTTCCTTCCTCAGTGTTCCCCAGCCCAAGCAATAGCACCACAAACTGCCAAACTGCCTGAGCTACCATTCTGGCAATCAACTTCAGTTCCTCACATTCTTTGGCACCTGGACACCTAAGCCATCATTCACCCAATATCAAATTCTGCTGATTCTATAACAAGAAAGCATCTTGAATCCATCAGTTTTTCTTGCCACTACATTAGCATATTTCACCTAAAAGAAGAAAGAGTAACATAGATGTATGTTACAAGAGTATCTGGATGAAGATAACGTCATATGGAGATGCTACAATTATTTTATGCACAATAAGTGGCACTCAATTAAAAAAATACTAGGAAAGACAAGAAACAGGATTTTATAACTAAAACCCATAAAACTACCATAATTTCCAAGTAGTGAGTGATGGGCATAAATAATATTTGGGGATATCAGCAACAACTGTAATGTGATATGAAAAGATCCATGATTTGATTGATGACAGTCACAGATTCTGCTAAAAAACCACTGTAGTTTGCTGTCTACATTCATAATTGAAGGAAAGACTAGCTTTGCAGTTAGCGTGGATGTAAATAAAGATGTCATTAAAAAAAAAAAAAAGACAAAGAAATAGACCTACATCTAAATGAGATATTGGGCTTAGACAATGAAAAATCTAAAATAACTGTAATTATTATGTGTAGAAAATAGAGGAAAAGATGATGGAAATAAATTAAAAGATGAATTTCTTCAGATTGTGGGAGTCACTAATAGAGAACACAATACAAATCCTAGAATTGAAAAATACCATAGCTAATATGAAATCCTTACGAAATAGATTTGTATATTTGATATGGAAGAAAACAGACTTTCCTCTGAGAAGCATCCCATGAGAACCCTGGATTAGGACCCTCCAAGAGCTAAGGCATTAGTGGCATACCACTGAGGAAGCTCAGATCCATTTGTGTGCAAACTCAAGATGTGCAGCCCAGGCCCGTCCATATTTATTATTCACAGCATAACACTGTTTCTAACCATAAGTAGTGATTCTCTAGTAGAGAAGAAATAGGCTACTTCAGTGGAGAGAATATCCCATTGCTTCTATTAAACCTACTAAATAATTTCAAGCAAGTTCTGATTGGCCTTGAAATATGAGCATTTTTCTCTTACAGGGCTGTGAGGAGACATGGTTTTATATATTTGTTTGTTTAATTGTAGCTCCTGGGTTGTCACGGTGTAAAGAAACTTTCAAATACAGAGGACTATCTCTCAGGCACTTTGCTGTTTGTCTTGTCTCTGTGACACATTGAGATCAGGTTCCAGATTCTTGTAAAAATGTAACTTTTTTAGTCTTAATGAGCCTCTTGAAATGGAAGCAGGGACTACAGAGGCAGATGATTTATACATACAGCCTGCAACCACACTGACAGAATACAGAGCACATATTTGTTGAAGAGGCTCATTCTGTCCACACTCGGCTCCAAACCAAATCCCTGCAGGTGCTAGCTGAGCATTGGCGCTCACTACCTGTAAAGGGACCCAGAGATGGGAAACACAACAGTCAAGGGAGAATAAATGGGGTAGAGGACAGGTTCCCAGAGAAGAAACCACAGCGAGAAGGTGCATATATACACATACAAGAGGTGATAAGGAAAAGGAGATGAGACTAGTCATTCATTTGTCACCAAGCAAAAGGAATAAGATTGAGTAACAAACTGCATTGGAAAGGATCTTCACAGATCGTTTCAACCCTACTCTGATTAAGAAAAGAATTGTTCTGTTTGTTCCATTTTGGTTTTGTTTTTTCAAAATATTAGTCTAGGCTAATACTGAATGTGAACAACAAGCATTTTCATTCTTGTCTCATAAATTTGCCCTGTGATAGCTCTTCTATACCTAACATCTCGGAATACCTCCTCCTGCTATCAGAGAATTCAGAAGTCTGAGATTTGGGGTATTTTTTAAAACTTTTATATATGTATCATCTCATCAAATCCTCAAAAAGGTATTTCTTCTAGTTTCATAGATGACTAAACGAGGCAGAGAAACAAAATAATCTATTATGGACATTCAGAGTCTTCCTCATTTGTCCCTACTCAACCCTAGCTCCCATGTCTATTTTGGTCAGGTGATCCCCCCAGTGACCCTGGTATCACTGGGACTGAATTCCTGTCTTGTCCCTCCTGTTTATGGTAAATATTGTAGGGGAGTTAATGCGGCACCCATCTAAATCCATTGTACCCTTGTCTTTTTCAACTATCAAGACTGGAAAGCTGAAAATGCACCCTCCCCAGACTTTCTTTATTGACTATGTGACACAATTCTTACCAATGAGATCCATGCAAACACCCAGAAATTTCTGTGAAAGAGTTTGCTTTTCTGATAAATGGCAGGGGGGTGAAGGTGGGGAACAGGGTGTGTGGGGAGAGGTCCACCCCACTAGGAATATTTTATCACCAACGTTTTTTTAAATTGCCAGCTTGTGGTGATAATGAAAAGCCCATGGACTCTTAGTTATATTTATTATTTTTAACATTATGCAGACAATGTACCCCTCATTGCACCTGGGCAGACCACTTCCTTCACCCCCCTACCTTGGTATGTCTCTGCTCCTGACACAGGTATCACTCTTTCCTCCTCCTTACTGCCTGCAATCTGACATTTGGCTGGAGCTGGAGCTGCAATTGCCATCTTGTAACCATAAGGGAAAAGCCAAAAAATCACAGACACTACCCCACTGACATCCTCTATCCTCTGAAATAATACTAGCAACCATCCTCCCAAGACATCTGATACTTGAAAAAAATAAAACCTCCAACTTTTATAAGGCACTAGATATTCAGATTACCTGTTACTCATAGTTATCTGTTGTTACACCTAAACGTGATCCTTACATTTCAGATGTCTCTTGTAAGGTGTATATAATTGGGTTTTACTTTTTATTCAGACAGACAATTTTATTTTTTAATTTTGATATTTAATCCATTAATACTCATGTTATTATGCCTCTATTTGAACTTGTATCTACAATCATACAACTTGGTTTCTGTTCTGTTGTTGTTGTTATCCTTTGTTTTAGCCTACCTAGATGACCTCCTTTGGTTTTCTTAATTAGTTTTATTCCTTTATTATCTCATTTCCAAATATATTAGGCTGTGAATTATAAATCCTTTTACTATTCTTTCAGTGGTTACTGTAGAGATTACAACAGACATCCTTACCTTGTTAGAATCAACTATTAATTAGTGCTTCTACCACTTTTCAGACAAGTTTAGGTTCTTAAAATTCTTTAATGCAGTTCACTGCATTCTCCCACTTTGTGTGATTTTGTCATTCAATTTGATGCTACAAATACTTTACAATATTGGAATATATTAAATATTTTCACAAGGCATAATTAGCATCGTTTAATACAGTCAATATGCATTCATTTATATGTAAACACATATTTACAATTTTTCTTGCTCCCTTCCCTCCCTTCATTTTTGTTTTTCTGTTGGGGAAATTTCCTCTTTGTCTGAAGAACTTCCTTGTGATGCCAGTCTACTAATGACAAAGTCCCTTTGTTTTTGCTTCTCTAGAACTATATTTATTTTGCTCCCACTTTTGAAAAATATTTTGCCAGGTATAGAATTCTAGGTTGACAGATGTTCTCTTTTATCTCTTTCCTACCAACTTTTTTGAAAAGAGATAGTAAAAAGATACAATATTAACAATATTAATACTATATAAGTTAAAAAAAATCCTTACATGCTATCTTATTTGAGAAAACTTGCATATAATTTTGTTCTTTTGAAATGTGAACCTCAGTGGAATCAGAGACAAGAGCAAACCTCCTGCATCCCTCTCCAACCCAGAAAAGCTCCAGATATGTACCATCATCCCCCCATGATATGTATACACTAAATTTCATTAAAGCAAATTTCGATTTACCTTTTTATTATTTTGTGGTTGTAAGAACTTTTATGATTGGAATTAAATACTGATATCCAGGATAATACGTTTTGTTATCAGAGTGCCTTTACCTATTCCTTGTTTCCAGCAAATCTAAGTATATTTGTTAGTTAATGGTCCTCATACCAAGAAAAATGTGCAGGAATCATCCATGTTTCACTTACAAGTAGTCAATCTGCCTAGTTCATTCTCAGACCGATGAGAGCACTTGAAGTACAAATAAATATCTTCCAGAACTAGAGTGAAATAAGGCCTAGGCACAAGAATTTCTAACCTTGAATACAGAAATAAAAAGAACACATCTGTATTTCTACTGTGTTCTCATGAGAATGCCAGATGATTGTTTCTGGGCAACTAACCTATTCTTACCTATGTTTACATACATACATTGTTTTTCCCCACCTGATCTGTTACTGAATAGTTTTGTGAAAATCAAAACATATTTCCAATTATCCCAATGAGAATTCTATTTAAATGAACCATGGGTTAAATCATTTTCTAAATGAAAGAGGCTTTCAAATTAGTTTTCAGACATACAGATGGCCAGTAGTATAGCAGATATTAGTCACGTTAGTGAGTTCTGGGCTTTCCTTTATTCTTTCTTTCCCTATCTATTAGGATTTAATCAAAGGGTTTGAAAGTATTAGTTCCTTGTTAATATATTAAACCAAGGCTGATTGATAACTCTCCGTGGGAACATTTTTTTTTGCAAGTCTTTCTCACTAGATTATACCTTGCCAGATAACTTATCCTAGCAGATAAGTTATCACTGAAACTTGCAATATGAATAGCAACACTTGACCTCTCTGTATTTATATTAACCAATCTGCCATCCTTCCAAGCAGTGCGCAGGGTACCAAACTGAAGAACATCAAGGCTTCCCCAATGCTTCAGCAAGCAAAGTACTAGGCTTAGTCACTATACACAAGTGATCCCACTGGGCTGCCTTTCTCTAGACAACCCACCCAACTTGGTCAGCATTAATTCAAGAATGCATAGTGTAATGGGACTAATGCAGGATGCAAAGGCTGACAAGCCAGATCTAATTCTTAGCTCTGTCTTACAAACTGTGTGGTCATAGGGATACTTCTTAATCACCTAGACCTCAGTTTCCTTACTACCAAAATAAGCATTAATATATGTTATATAGTTTTTGAGAATTATTTTAAAATTCTATGTGGATCTACTTATAAGCTCTAAATAATGTAAAAAGTGAAGAATGGTATTTATGTTACTATTATTCTTATTATGTCTGCAAGGTTAATATAAAAGTACAGCTAGTTATCTCAAAGAGTTATATAGTATAACTATGTCTATGCTACAACCAGTTACCCAGTTCTTTCAAGAAATATGCTATGTGAAATAGCTCACTGCAACAAAATAATTCAATTCCTATAAGCTTTATAGAAGGTATATTTCTATTTATGAACCTAATTTAAATCCTGCTGTATTTAAATTGTGGTTAACTGTATTCCAGGAAATAGCCACTTTGAAAATAGGTAGGTGTTCATTAAGGAAACAAAACTGCATTAATCTCACCATTACTCTTACACTGATTTCTCATCTGTATTCAAAGCTGTGTTCAAAGGATGTCAACATGGTAAAAATGTACTAGAAAGTGAGAATTGAATAAATTAGGTTCTATGACCCAAACCATGCCTCTAAAAGTGATTAAGGTATCTTGTACTCACAAAATAAACTTTGGGATCAAAAACGAATACTAAATCACCTGCATTATTAAAGACTGGCATCTAAAGGCTGAATGCTTTCTTCTCTCAAACCAAAAAATGATATTTTCTAATTCTTTCTTCCTTCCTTCCTCCCTCCCTCCCATGCTTGCTTGCTTGCTTTCTTTCTTTCCTTCTTTCTTTCTTCCCCCTTCTTTCCTCCCTCCCTCCGTCCTCCCTTCCTCCCTTCCTTCCTTCCTTCCCTTAACAGTTCTCTTTCTTAAAGCTATTTTACTCAACCATTCATTATCTGACTTTATCTATAAAGTCATACTTGACTCCCAGAAGGCCAAGTGCTATCTGCTACAGGAATCTGAGTTTGCACAAGGGATTTCCTCTACGGCAGTGATAGGCAACAGATTGCAGTATACCAACCATTGATTGGTTAAAACATCTGTGGAGAGTAAGTTCATTTACACCACACATCAAACCCCTCCAGTGTGTGAGAAAATGTGAAAGTAGAAGAGTGTCTAAGAATAAAGTATTGCTACAAGTTGGAATTGCCAAAAAAAAAAAAAAAAAGGATTGTATCAAAGCCTGATCTACTTGACCTTGCCTAGGGCTGCTGATGTCATTAACATCAGATCATAGATTGTTAATCATAGTTAAGCAACATGTTATATAAGAGAAGCTGCTTAGTATCTTTGAGCCTTGGTTGCCCTCTCAGTAAAAGTTTCTGAAATCTCTTCCATGTGTATAGCACCCCATATGCCTTATCTTATCTGGTATCCCTCTATCTATTTAGGGTTTGTTAGAGTCAAATATATATGTTGGTATATATTCTTAACTGTCAATTGTTACCAAATATAAGTAGTAAATATTAAGGGTAGGGATGGGGAAAGTTTACCAGCTATTAAAATATTAATGAAATGACCAGTTTTTTTTTCTACTTTGGCCTAACTAAAATATAAAGAACTAGTATAGTGTCTACAACAGAATAGATACTGGATAAATATTTGTAAAATCAATTAATGTATTTATTAACTAGAAAATAATGCCTGGTCAAAATATTTCAATAGTAATTAAGAATGGCACTCATCAATGTTTTTATTATACAACAGGTTAGTTCATATTGTGGCAAATGCTCTTCAACAGTGAGTCCACAGACACTATTACCTACATTTATAGCCACAGGAAAAATCTCTGACACCTTTAAAATATTCCCTGGAGTCAATGGTAGAAATAGTCACACGCTCACCTTACATAAGGCTCAATATATAGCCTCCACAGTGGTGTAATATCAGGGATTGAAAAACTCTGAGTCGTTCTCTTTTCCTGTCCCCTGTATCTCTGCAACCTGCAAGTTAAATATTTCAATTACTTGTAGTAAAGGCGAAGCCTTTGATTCCACAGTCAAAAAAATAGTTTAAGATATTACTAATAGAAGTACTATCGAATTAATTCTATAAGTCATAAGTTACTAAAACAAGGGTATTTATTAAATTATACTATGGGAAATAAATTCTGCCTCAGATTAGAAAATTAGCAAATAAATTTCTATTAATAGAGATCTTCAAAGCCATAAGGCATATATAAAAAGAATATGTTTTGTACTTCTCAAGTTGCAAATAGCAAAATATGCTGGAAAATATTTTACCAGTAGAGAAAAACAAGAAATGAGCACATAATTTTATTAAGCAAATGCAACTTTCAGAGATTTATTCAGTAAATATTAGGAAGGGGCCCACAAAATCAATAGTGACTAGGAGGAGGAGACAAGTTGTAGCATCATGAATTTCCAAAATGAAATGAGAAGAATTACTCCCCCACAAAAAAATGGATACAATTTGAAAAACAAGAATTACCTTTCTAGGTTCTTTCTATGAGGTCTCATTAATATTCACAAAAAACAAGGCCCAGAAATGTTAAGCACCTTTTATGCAAGTCCATTCAACTAAAGATTGGAAGAACTAGGTTTTTGTAAGACAAAACCCAAAGTCATTCAGTCAAGCCACCCTCTTTCTCTCATCCTTGAATGAGAATTGAGGGATTTGGCTTTGTTTTGCTTTGTCTTATCTTAGTTTCGGGATTAACAGAAATACCAAGAATACAGTAAGCCTCTTCTCTTGCTATTTTTGCTATTTTAAATAATATAATTTTTCTGGTTATTAAAAAACCTATACTAGAAAAATAAGGAATATAGTGCAACAGAAAGAAAAGTGACTGGAAATGCCACTATGCAGATATAATCAATATGAACATTTCAGTACCTGTTCTTCTCTTTTTATGTATATGTATATGTGTATGTATATTTGTTTATATGTGTATATATATATATATATATATATATATATATATATATATCTTTACTTCTTTAAAATGTTGTGACCTTTTTACTTACATTTTCCTTTGTGATTACATTTTTTAAAAATAGGATTTCTAATGGAGGCCTTACTTCTACTTTTTTGTTATACTACCATTTCTTTAACCATTTTCCTTTACTTTGTTTCGAACTTTGTTTACATTAATTCTCTTGCCTTCATTTTTCAAAGTTATTTCCTCACCTAGAAGTCAGCAACTGTGCTATTTAATCCATGAAAATATCAATATTTTTGAAGAAAATTCTCCTGCAAAAAATTTAAAGAAAAGGTGGAAAATGTTTGTTATTTCTCACAACTCATTAGTTGTGAGTTTGATGAAAAGGCGCATATATATATATATATTTTTTTAACATCTTTATTGGAGTATAATTGCTTTACAATGGTGTGTTACTTTCTGCTGTAAAACACAGTGAATCAGCTATACGTATACATATGTCCCCATATGCCCTCCCTCCAGCCCTCCCTATCCCACCCCTCTAGGTGGTCACAAAGCACCGAGCTGATCTCCCTGTGCTATGCGGCTGCTTCCCACTAGCTCTCTATTTTACGTTTGGTAGTGTATATATGTCCATGTCACTCTCTCACTTCGTCCCAGCTTACCCTTCCCTCTCCCCGTATCCTCAAGTCCATTCTCTATGTCTGCGTCTTTATTCCTGTCCTGCCCCTATGTTCTTCAGAACCATTCTTTTTTTTTAGATTCCATATATATGTGTTAGCATACGGTATTTGTTTTTCTCTTTCTGACTTACTTCACTCTGTATGATAGACTCTAGGTTCATCCACCTCACTACAAATAACTCAATTTCATTTATTTTTATAGCTGAGTAATAGTCCATTGTATATATGTGCCACATCTTCTTTATTCACTCATCTGTCGATGGACACTTAAGGTGCTTCCATGTCCTGGCTATTGTAAATAGAGCTGCAGTGAACATTTTGGTACATGACTCTTTTTGAATTATGGTTTTCTCAGGGTATATGTCCAGTAGTGGGATTGCTGGGTCGTATGGTAGTTCTATTTTTAGTTTTTTAAGGAACCTCCATACTGTTCTCCATAGTGGCTGTATCAATTTACATTCCCACCAACAGTGCAAGAGGGTTCCCTTTTCTCCACACCCTCTCCAGCATTTATTGTTTGTAGATTTTTTGATGATGGCCATTCTGACTGGTGTGAAGTGATACCTCATTGTAATTTTGATTTGCATTTCTCTAATGATTAGTGATGTTGAGCATCCTTTCATGTGTTTGTTGGTGATCTGTATATCTTCTCTGGAGAAATGTCGATTTAGGTCTTCTGCCCACTTTGGGATTGGGTTGTTTGTTTTTTTGATATTGAGCTGCATGAGCTGCTTGTATATTTTGGAGATTAATCCTTTGTCAGTTGCTTCATTTGCAAATATTTTCTCCCATTCTGAGGGTTGACTTTTTGTCTTGTTTACGGTTTCTTTTGTTGTGCAAAAGCTTTTAAGTTTCATTAGATCCCATTTGTTTATTTTTGTATTTATTTTCATTTCTCTAGGAGGTGGGTCAAGAAGGATCTTGCTGTGATTTATGTCATAGTGTTCTGCCTATGTTTTCCTCTAAGAGTTTTATAGTGTCTGGCCTTACATTTAGGTCTTTAATCCATTTTGAGTTTATTTTTGTGTATGGTGTTATGGAGTATTCTAATTTCATTCTTTTACATGTAGCTGTCCAGTTTTCCCAGCACCACTTATTGAAGGGACTGTCTTTTCTCCATTGTATATCCTTGCCTCCTTTGTCATAGATTAGTTGACCATAGGTGTGTGGGTTTATCTCTGGGCTTTCTATCCTGTTCGATTGATCTATATTTCTGTTTTCGTGCCAGTACCATACTATCTTGATTACTGCAGTATAGTCTGAAGTCCGGGAGCCTGATTCCTCCATCTCCATTTTTCTTTCTCAAGATTGCTTTGGCTATTCAGGGTCTTTTGTGTTTCCATACAAATTGTGAAATTTTTTGTTCTAGTTCTGTGAAAAATGTCATTGGTAGTTTGATAGGGATTGCATTGAATCTGTAGATTGCTTTGGCTATTCAGGGTCTTTTGTGTTTCCATACAAATTGTGAAATTTTTTGTTCTAGTTCTGTGAAAAATGTCATTGGTAGTTTGATAGGGATTGCATTGAATCTGTAGATTGCTTTGGGTAGTATAGTCATTTTCACAATGTTGATTCTTCCAATCCAAGAACGTGGTATATCTTTCCATCTGTTTGTATCATCTGTAATTTCTTGTATCAGTGTCTTATAGTTTTCTGCATACAGGTCTTTTGTCTCCTTAAGTAGGTTCAATCCTAGGTATTTTATTTTTTGTGTCGCAGTGGTAAATGGGAGTGTTTCCTTAATTTCTCTGTCAGATTTTTCAATATTAGTGTATAAGAATGCAAGAGATTTCTGTGCGTTAATTTTGTATCCTGCTACTTTACCAAATTCCTTGATTAGCTCTAGTAGTTTTCGGTAGCATCTTTAGGATTCTCTATGTATAGTATCATGTCATCTGCAAACAATGACAGCATTACTTCTTCTTTTCCAATTTGTGTTCCTTGTATTTCTTTCTTCTCTGATTACCATGGCTAGGACTTCCAAAACTATTTTGAATAATGGTGGTGAGAGTAGACAACCTTGTCTTGTTCCAGATCTTAGAGGAAATGGTTTCAGTTTTTCAACATTGAGAACGATGTTGGCTGTGGGTTTGTCATATATGGCCTTTATTATGTTGAGGTAAGTTCCCTCTATGCCTACTTTCTGGAATGTTTTTATCATAAATGGGTGTTGAATTTTGTTGAAAGCTTTTTCTACATCTATTGAGATGATCATATGGTTTTTCTCCTTCAATTTGTTAATATGGTTTCTCACGATGATTGATTTGTGTATATTGAAGAATCCTTGCATTCCTGGGATAAACCCCACTTGATCATGGTGTATGATCCTTTTAATGTGCTGTTGGATTCTGTTTGCTAGTATTTTGTTGAGGATTTTTGCATCTATGTTCATCAGTGATATTGGCCTGTAGTTTTCTTTCTTTGTGACCTCTTTGTCTGGTTGTGGTATCACGGTGATGGTGGCCTCGTAGAATGAGTTGGGGAGTGGTAGGTAGGTTATTACATTGCTCCTTCATCTGATGTGTATTTCTCTGTCTTCTCATTTTGCTTAACGTACTGTGTTTGGGGTCTCCTTTTCACAGACTGCAGGTTCATAGTTCCCGTTGTTTTCAGTGTCTGCCCCCAGTGGGTAAGCTTGGTTCAGTGGGTTGTGTAGGCTTCCTGGTGGAGGGGACTGGTGCCTGTGTTCTGGTGGATGAGGCTGGATCTTGTGTTTCTGGTGGGCAGGACCACATCCGGTGGTGTGTTTTGGAGTGTCTGTGACCTTATTATGATTTTAGGCAGCCTCTCTGATAATGGGTGGGGTTGTGTTCCTGTCTTGCTAGTTGTTTGGTTTAGGGTGTCCAGCACTGTAGCTTGCTGGTCGTTGAGTGGAGCTGGGTCTTAGCGTTGAGATGGAGATCTCCAGGAGAGCTCTGGCCGATTGATATTATATGCGGCCAGGAGGTCTCTGGTGGACAAATGTCCTGAACTCGGCTCTCCCACCTCAGAGGCTGAGGCCTGACAGCTGGCCAGAACACCAAGACCCAGTCAGTCACATGGCTCAGAAGAAAAGGGAGGAAAAAAAAAAAAGAAAGAAAGAAAAAGGGCTTCCCTGATGGTGCAGTGGTTAAGGATCCGCCTGCCAATGCAGGGGACACAGGTTCAAACCCTGGTCCGGGAGGATCCCAGATGCCACGGAGCAACTAAACCCATGTGCCACAACTACTGAGCCTGCGCTCTAGAGCCTGCGAGCCACAACTACTGAAGCCTGTGCGACTAGAGCCTGTGCTCCAGAACAAGAGAAGCCACTGCAATGAGAAGCCTGCACACTGCAATGAAGAGTAGCCCCAGCTCTCTGCAAGTAGAGAAAGCCCATGTGCAGCAACGAAGACCCAACACAGCCAAAAATAATAATAAATAAATAAAAATTTTAAAAATATATTGTTAAATTAAAAAAAATAAAAAGGTAATAAAAAAAATAAAGGAAAGCAGAGAGCAACCAAACCAATAAACAAATCCACCAATGATAACAAGTGCTAAAAACTATACTAAAAAAAAAGGACAGACAGAACCCTAGGACAAATGGTAAAAGCAAACCTATACAGACAAAATTACGCAAAGAAGCATACATATATGCACTCACACAAAGAGAAAAAGGAAAAAAATATATATATATATAAATAAATAAAGGAAGAGAGAAACCAAATCAACAAACAAATCTACCAATGATAATAAGCTCTAAATACTGAACTGAGATAAACATACAACCAGAAACAAATAAGATGCAGAAAGCAAACCCCAAGTCTACAGTTGTTCACAAAGTCCACCGCCTCAATTTTGGGATGATTCGCTGTCTATTCAGGTATTCCACAGATGCAGGGTACATCAAGTTGATTGTGGAGATTTAATCTGCTGCTTCTGAGGCTGTTGGGAGAGATTTCCCTTTCTCTTCTTTGTTCGCACAGCTCCCAGGGTTCAGCTTTGGATTTGGACCCGCCTCTGTGTGTAGGTTGCCTGAGGGTGTCTGTTCCCCCGCCCAGACAGGTTGGGGTTAAAGTAGCAGCTGCTTAGGGGGTTCTGGCTCACTCAGGCCAGGGTGAGGGAGCGGTACAGAATGCAGGGTGAGCCTGCGGCGGCAGAGGCCGGCGTGACGTTGCACCAGCCTGAGGCGCGCCATGCGTTCTTCCGGGGAAGTTGTCCCTGGATCACGGGACCCTGGTAGTGGCGGGCTGCACAGGCTCCCGGGAGGGGAGGTGTGGTTAGTGACCTGTGCTTGCACACAGGCTTCTTGGTGGTGGCAGCAGCAGCCTTAGCGTCTCATGCCCGTCTCTGGGGTCCGCCCTGATAGCTGCGGCTCGCGTCCATCTCTGGAGCTCGTTTAGGCAGTGCTCTGAATCCCCTCTCCTCGCGCACCCCGAAACAACGGTCTCTTGCCTCTTCGGCAGCTCCAGACTTTTCCCAGACTCCCTCCCGGCTAGCTGTGGTGCACTAGCCCCTTCAGGCTGTGTTCACGCCGCCAACCCCAGTCCTCTCCCTGGTGTCTGACCTCCGAATCCCGAGCCTCAGCTCCCAGCCCCCGCCCGCCCCGGCGGGGGAGCAGACAAGCCTCTCGGGCTGGTGAGTACTGGTTGGCACCGCTCCTCTGTGCGGGAATCTCTCCGCTTTGCCCTCCGCACCCCTGTGGCTGCGCTCTCCTCCGTGGCTCTGAAGCTCCCCCCCTCCGCCCCCTGCAGTCTCTGCCCGTGAAGGGGCTTCCTAGTGTGTGGAAACCTTTCCTCGTTCACGGCTCCCTCCCACTGGTGCGGGTCCCGTCCCTATTCTTTTGTCTCTGTTTTTTCTTTTACCCTACCCAGGTACGTGGGGAGTTTCTTGCCTTTTGGGAGGTCTGAGGTCTTCTGCCAGCGTTCAGTAGGTGTTCTGTAGGAGTTGTTCCATGTAGATGTAGAAATACATGTAGATGTATTTCTGATGTATTTGTGGGGAGGAAGGTGATCTCCACGTCTTACTCCTCCGTCATCTTGAAGGTCCCCCCGCGCTTATATATTTTTAAGCTCAGATACAATCAGACAATTTTTCCAGCTCAGAATGTGTTATTATCATTTCATCTGTAACACCTTTCATTGTTTTCTTTGGATGCTGTTGATTTCCTTTTATACACTTTCAAGTGAGTTAGCTAAACAAAATAACGACACACTGAGATGATAGGTAGTAAAAGCCACTCAAAAAATTACTTGTAAAAACTGCATACAGGTTTGGCATGTCTGACATCCAAAGAGTAATCAAGCTAAACACTGGGGCTTTAAAATGGTACATGATAGTATATTGTCCAAACATTTACAATCATCAAAAACATTCTTGTGATTTTGAAATGTAAAGCAAAAAGAGTAGATAAATGCAAATAATTTCACTGGCCTTGAGTGCCTTAAAGTAAATTAGTTTCTTTCTTAAGCAAAAAAAAAAAAACAAAAAAACAATTTATGATAATCAAGAGGATTTCATTATTTTTATCATGGGAGAGGGAAACAATAGGACCCAAATCAGTGAGACCATTTGAAAAAATATATAAAGATATATTTGGCAGATGATAGTACTGTGCTAACAAAAAAAAAGGGGGGGGGGAGAAAATTCAAGTATAATGAATGGTAGCTTTATGAAAGGATTAGCCAGAAACTGCAATTCATTTTAGGTCCTTATGGTTAAAACATCTCTCAAGTTTCCATTTTTGACCCCAGTACACACCCTAGACATGGAGAAAAGAAACTAGAACTAATTGAAGAAGGTGGAGTTGAGAGAAAGAGTTTGAACAGGTTACAAAATAAAAGGCACAACTAATCAAATATTGATGCATCTTTGGCATCAATGTCATTTTATGAACACTGGAAGTTCAAAGAAGAAAAAAGGTTATGAGATCTTCAAAGTCACTCAAATACTCCGTCTCATTTGGAAATTTTAAAAGCATAGATCCTTTAAAAAAAACTATCATTTAAAAATTAGAGGCCAGATACCGAAATGAACACCAAGGAACAATACAAGCTGAGTGACCAATGCGACACCCTATTTCATATTTTGCTTTGAGTGTTCAGAATGCCAAGAAAGTTTGCAAGAAACAGCTTAAAAATCTGCCCTGTTCCAGAGATCCACACTGGCAAAGGAAAGATTTCCAAGGCCAAATTTGGAGAATTTGATATCTAAAGAACAACTGCAATATGTGTCCCTTTGTTTGGGCTTTCTATAATTTCTTTTACTCCTGGGACTTTTTTTTATATCAAATTACTGGTTGTTCTTACATCCTTTGCAAATCAGATATATGATTTTCTTCCTTCCTTCCTTCTCCCTTCTTCCCATATCTCTTCTCTTCTTTTTTTCTTCTCTCCTGTGGTGGTCTTCTTCTCCTTCTCCCCCCAACCCTTCCTCTTCTCCTTCATCTCCTTCTCCTTCTTCCTCTTCCTCTTCCTCTTTTTCTTTTCTCCTTCTCCTTCTCCACTTCCTCCTCCTCCTATTCCTCTCTCTCTTTCTTTGCCTGAAAACAAAATCATACCGGAATTGTCCATATTGGTGTGGAAAGGTCATGTAAATGGTAAGATATTGGCTGATAGTTGTCAATTCTGACAAGATCCTTTAGGGTGGGCTTGAAATTGGGTTTGTGACTGTACCACTCCAACTTAAGAAAGCACAAATAAAAGGGTTTCTTTCTGGGTGAGACTATAGGTGAGAGCAGTGCATCTACAGTTCCAGATCATGCCATTCGGATTCTTCTGGAAAGGAACAGAGGTGATGAACAGGAGGATTTACAAACACTAGTATTGGAAGTTTGCCTATTTTTCCTTTGCTAGTGGCATTATTTCCAATGTAAAATCACCATGAACAATTAGGAAGTATTTTATGCAAATAGCATTCAAGATGAAACATTGTTTTTATTATGTAACTTCTGAATTCATTAGACTAAAGAAAACTGCAAATTGATTGCAAATGAAGCTGCCAATTAAACTTAGAAAATATTTTTTAAATATTCTCTTGGTGACAGAAGCATTGTTTTTTTCTATTTACCCAGATTCTAAACATGATAGAGGCCAACTTATAGAGAAGCTTTAGAAAATAGTATATAGGAAAGACATAGAAGGTAAAGTTAAGGGTCTTAAAATCAATCTGTTTCTTTCAGGGATCAGTGATTTCCTTAATTCACAAGTTGGAAAGAAAAGTATATTTACAGTGAGTTACCACTGTTACCAGTATTTTGTGTAGAATGACAATATTCCATGTTTTAAATTCAGAATATAAAACAAAACTATGATGTTCACAATAAAAATCAAATCACGTATTCATAATTTAGCTGGATTTTTATCTTTCGAATTTACTAAAATATCTCTTCATCTAGATGCAGGTGTCACTCATTTTCAAGTATTTCCAGGATTGAACCCTTTGGCTTTTTAATCCTAGGTCAATAGTGGAAATGTTAGCACAAGGAACGTTAATACTGATTTTTCTCACCTTAGACTAACAAGATTTCTGGATTGCATTGGCAAACAATTCAATAGAAATTTAGAAAGGATATTTTAAGAGCAGGAAATCCCTTGTCAGGGAGAAAAAAACTATAGGCAGACAATTCTCATGTCCAATGACTTCTACATTAAAAACAAATGTTTCATACTATTGAAATCATTTCATTACCCAGCTCATTCCTCTTATCTGGAGGTAATTTTTTACAGATTCCAGCCTACTTTGCAGACACAAATTTCCAGCCACTCTCCTTCATGCCCCAAGAGGCCATTTCATAAGCAAGCTAACATCAATTCAAACAAGGTTCGTTTTTTCCATCACTTTACACCCCAGAAAACTGATACAGACTTCCCCAGATGAAGTTTAATACAGAACACAGCTTTATGAAGTGTGGAACCTCATTTCAAATGTACACATAATATATCGATATAGACTTTGGGAACATTTTCAAAGAATACAAATGTGCTGGGTCCAAGGCTTAAATGGTCCTTTTCACTGAAATAAAGTTCATAAAAGATTTCAGAAGTCCAGAAAACTTTAACATTTAGTGCCTTTTTCTTGAGATGTCCCAGAATATTCTAATTTAGTAATTAAATTGTATATCCAGCGTGCAAATATGTAGTATAAGCAATTCATTATATTAAACAAATTTGACGATTGAGGACCTGATTATGAATTTCAAAGCCTGAATACTTAGAGAAAAGATGCATGAGTAAAAACCATGATGACAATAAATAATATATAATACTCTATGAACAATAAAATGTCCTCCAAACTGAAGAACGTGATTAGTCTCAGCGAAGAGCAATGCCTTCAGGGATGTGGTCACTCAAATTCTGTATCCTGTCTGAGAAACTTCACTAAGGGATGTGATTTAATAAGTAGAATTGTCTCATACATTATATCTTTCTTAAAAGCTTGGAGATACACCCTCAATCACTCCCAACCTTCCATATGGGTATGATATCTGTTATCATAGCCTTCCTACATAAATTAATATTTTATCCTGAGTAATGAGCTCCATAATTGAACTAGACTATGCAAAAATAATACATCTTTTTACTTAGCCCTAAACTGCTTTTTCTGTTTGATGGTTTCTCACACGTCAAGGTATCCATCCCACCTCATTCATTGACAAAGTGTTTATTGGGTGCTTATTTTATGCTAGGGGTTGAGACACAAAACTGAAAAGAAAATTACTTTGCCCTTCAGAAGCTAACAATTAAGAAATCCAGAATTAGGTTTTAAAAATGGGGGGGCGGGGGGGGCGGGGGGGGCGGGGAATGGGCTTCCCTGGTGGCGCAGTGGTTGAGAATCTGCCTGCCAATGCAGGGGACACGGGTTCGAGCCCTGGTCTGGGAGGATCCCACATGCCGCGGAGCAACTAGGCCCGTGAGCCACAATTACTGAGCCTGCGCGTCTGGAGCCTGTGCTCCGCAACAAGAGAGGCCGTGATAGTGAGAGGCCCGCACACCGCGATGAAGAGTGGACCCCGCTCGCCGCAACTAGAGAAAGCCCTCGCACAGAAACGAAGACCCAACACAGCCAAAAATAAATTAAAAAAAAAAAAAATTAATTAATTAAAAAAAAATGGGGGGGGGGAATATTCAACCCTCCATCCATACCTTCCATAATATGTTTATTTTACTTATGTCAACCATAATCATCTCATGTTGATTTATAAACATGATTCCTTTTCACAGAGACAAGTCTAAGAAGAAAACACAATCTATGATTTTACCACTCAGAGAATCTCTATGAATGCTTTGTGTATTCTCTCCAGTGTTCCCTCCCCACCATCACCATGATGTTTATAAGTTATCTAGTCACAGGGTAAAGAAGACATGAACATGTTTAGAATAAGACCATCCTTCTGCCAACTTCCACGGAGAGGGGCCGAAGAGGAACCAAGTCAAAAGTAAATTGACCATCCTTCCACTGACCTCCAGGTCTTTATTAGTAGAAGTGAAATGGAACACTCAGAGCTGTGCAAACTCCTGGCAAGATCTCATCACCACTGCATGCCTCGGCTCCATCATGACTAATTCTCATTGTGCCCTGTACCCCTATTTATTTCAGACACACAAGAAGCCCAGCCCTTCCTATTTTTCTTCTAGTACCCCAGCCGCTAATCTGTTTCTGGACATCTTCTCTCTCTGCCTGGAATTTATACCCTTAACTTATTCTTAACTTATACTTTCCCATCTCTTTAAATTTGTGACTCCAGAAACTCATTCAGTCTCTCATTCATTCCCTATATCCTTAATATGTAATAGAAGTAACTTCCTTTACTTTTTGCTCTGAAGACACTGCTTCCTAGGCAACCTCCTTGGAACTGAAAAATGTGTCTTCCTTAACCTCATTGTTGCTTCTGAATCTTTCTCCTTCCCTTCTCCCTGTAAACACTGATATTTGAATCTCATGTGATTGGACTAAACAAGGCAGTACACCTCTAAAACTTGAGTCACCTCCCCTTATTCTGAAGGAGGCTAGGTGTTCCCTTGACCTGCAGTTCACAACATGCTCCTGGTTTTCCCTCTAATTCAATGGCCACTTCTCAGCTTCCTTTGCTGATCTGCCCCATTTGTGATCTCCAGACTTTGGAGGTCCTTGGGGCTTAGTCCTTGGATCCAGGTCTAATCGTAATAACCTCCCAAAGATCCTTCTCAAATGTTTCCATCTAAATTAAAAGTGATTCCATCCTTTCTGTTGCTCAAGCAAAATTCAAGTCATCTTGTAGCTGTCCTTGACTTCTCTATTCTGTTTTCCTGCTCATCCCATTCATCAACAAGTCTACCCCCTGAATACTGGGTTCCATCTCTAAGATGCACCATTAAAAAATGGGGGGGGGGGAAATTAGTCCATTTTTCACATTTTAAGATTCTCTGAAATTTGCACATGACATAAAACAAATGGCAGGTCATATTTTAATTGGCAGTTCTAATTTAGAACCTAAATTATGTCATTTCTTTCTTGGTTAAAATTTATATTAAAGCATGCTTCTGCCCTGCCTAAAACCTTCCAGTGGGTTCTATTTTGTACTAGATAAAACACAAAGTCATTACAATAACTAAAAAGGGCCTATAATTTTGGATGCCCTTAATTCTCTAAATTAATTTTCCCCTTGCTCAGTCTGTTCAGCCCTCTTGGCCTCTGGGCACTCCCATCTCAGGTACCTAGCACTTACTGTTCCCTCAGTTTGGAATGCTTTTCTTTCAGGTATTACACATGCATCACTCTCTCACTTCCTTCAGACCTTTCAACAAATATCACCTTCTCAAATCAAGTCTTTTCTGCCTGCTGTATTTAAACTGCAACATCCGTCCCGCCAACATTCCCTATTGCCCTTCCTTGCTGTATTTTTCACCATAGCATTTATTACTTTATGACATATTATAAGGGGCAAAACTTTCTTTCTTTCTTTTTTTTTTTTTTTTTACTCTTTCATTCATTTCTATATCCTTAGTGCTAAGTCTGTACCAGGCCCAAATTTGGTGCTCAATAATTAGTTATTGAATGAATGAATATATAACATAGATGTAATTTCTCTTTTATAAAATTAGACCCAAGTAGAGTATATGTCTACTCCTCTTCTTCAGTAGTAATCTGGGCAACATTCATGTTCTTGTCTCTGATATAAATTAAACAAGTATTTTCATTTAATGTCTATTAACTTAAACATAACTATTATTAGAGATGGTATTTATTGAGCAGTCTTTATATACTAGTCATTATACTAAATGTTTTTATGTATTATTTAATTTTCATTACAAGCCTATGAGTTAGGTAATATTAGCCCTATTTTACAAATTAGGAAATCAATTCTCAGAGAAATTATAATTGTCTTAAGGTCTCCTAATAGTAAAGAGCTACAGAGCTAGGATCCAAATTCAAATAGTCTGATTCCAAAGTTCATTATCCTGCCTCTGAAGGCCAAATGTGGAATTTATGGAGGAAATCACACTAGTTGTATTTGCTATACTTATTTAGATTTACATGGCTTTATTGCTTATCACAGGCCTTTTATCCAGAGGCATCCTTGTTCACGGATTCTTTATTTGAGTTCTCTCACCACCAGCCCTGTGATTTCTTTTAAGGAACTATATATGTGCATGTGACATTCACCTTTGTAGAAGAAAAGCTGGGATCCAACATCTTTATGATCTTTTTAAATAGTTTTTTAGGGCCCATGTTTGGAATTGAGGATGGGGTGACCTTCCAGAGAAAAGACATGAGGTATGTGGTGGGAGAGAGGAGGATTACTTAACAAAATTAGAGCTATTTTAGGGAGGAGAACGTAGTAAGGGATGCTGGATGGACAACTGCCAATGTACATGTAGGTAAGAGCTCTGAGCTTCTCTGGACTTAGCTTATGTCAAAGAGGAATTGAGGGTTCATTAGTCAGAGATCAGTATGGACCCTTGTTTATTTCATTCAGATGCAGCTTCCAGAAGAACGGGAAGTTTAAATCTACTTTACATTTTCATTATCGTTTGAATATTTGGTAGCCTTCAGGGAATAGTGAGGAAACCAAAACAGGAAAAAAATCATAGCAAGAATTTCAGTGTCTGTACTGAACTCTCTCATCTAGGTTTGGTGCAGCAATGAGAAGTTAGTTCCATCAGTGTCCCACTCTTTTCTCAGTACAATTTTCAATTCCTGGTGTATGCAGTTATCTCCTGCTTTTCAAAAGTTTGCTCTATGCCACTTTGCTTTTATGAAAGACCTACATTAGTACCTGTTTTTCACTAACCAAAAGAAATCTGAAGAGAATTTTCACTTTTACAAAAAAAAAAATGTGAAAAGGGAAATACTGTTTAGCATTTGCTTTTCAGCAAGTTGTTTCAGAGGCAGTGGGCACTCCAGTATCTAAAATGGCACTGCCAAGCTCCTTCCCCAGGAACCGCACTCAGCATCTCAGCATCAAGCTGCCATTTGAAGTGTCTGTGAGCATTGGTGCTTTGTCTCGATTTATTTTGCGCATTCCTTAGCAAGATGTGTCCTAAGGCAGTTGCTTCTTTGCTTTACCACATTTCTGCTTAAGAAAAGTTTTCATAGGAACGCTCTACTTTCGGATAGCGCGGGAAAACCTGTATAATGTTGTCCCCTGCCAGGGTCCCTGATGTGCTCATGACAGCAACAGCACGACCCCTCTCTCTGGTCCAGTCTCATCAAGTACCTCACTGCTCAGAGGTAGAGGGTATTTCCAGAAGCCTGCTTAGGCTTCCTCCACTGATTTTCCCACTTTTGGATTCCTCAAAATGCTTTGTGCTATCCTGCTCTATCTGCCACATATTTAGCAGAAATTCTTAAGTTTCTACCACGCGTACAATGACCTTTACTAGGAACCAGCAATTCAGAAAGTGTTCACCGCTTTTTTCTCCCTGTCTAGCCCACTAGTCGTGCCAACAAAAAACTGAAAAAGGAGAAGGAAGAATTGGAGAGCTCAGCCCAGGGGAACCGTGTGGTACACTGGTTAAGAGGGAGTCGCTGGAACCAAGAGATAAGGTCAAATTGCAGTTCTGCCATTTACCAGGATGGACAGTCATTTAACCACTGGGGCTTTGTGACTAATTCTGTAAAATGGAAATTATAGTAGTACCTACTCCACAGGGTGGTCATCAGGATTAAACAAGTTCACACATACAAGCTCTCAGAAGTGTGACGGACCAAACAATGAGTTTTGGATATTGTTATTATTATGTCACAACTGAAAATAATTTCAAAGGTTTTTTCCTTTAAGTTTACATTATACAGTATGACTCTGTTTCTTCTATTATTTTTGTTGGCCTTTCCTAACCTACTGTAGCTTCCATAGGCCTTTTTTGATATACGGCAACGAAAGTATATACGATAGGCCAGGTGCTCAACAGTACTCTGAGATACCTGCTTTGTTTCTAGTCTTATTTTGTTTCTAATTATTTATTACACTTTAAAAATACCAGGTATGGTTATCTTGAAATAATTAATAATTAATTAGGGACATCAGATATATGAATAAATTGGATATCTGAAAGCTAGTTTTTTTTTTTTTTTAGTTTGGTTTATGTAGCAGTATTGAAACATAGCTCTAAGTTCTCTGACACACCTCCTATCTACCTCCTATCAAGAAGTGGGTCTATGCTTGATTAATAGAATAGTGTACAATTGATGATGACCCAGACAGCTTCCACTTTCTACTTCTGGGAAAACTCACTCTCAGAACCACCATGCAATAAGAGAAAGTCCAAGTGGCCTGTGGCAAAACGTGTGAAGAGAAATAGAGACCCCAGCCCATAGCCCTAACTGAACTTCCAGCCACCAGCCAGCCCAAACTTGCCAGCTATGTGAGTGCCATACTGGAAATGAATCCCCCAGTGCCCAGTCAATATGTTCCAACAGATGATACTTGGAACAAAGACAAACTGTCTCTACCAGCCCTGCCCGTACTGCAAATCCATGAATACTATAAATGACTGTCGTAGTTTTGGTACACAAAGTTTTGGGGTGGTTTGCAATTGATAACTAGAACATATTATAATGTTTTATTCCTACCTAATTAAACCTTTGATAGATAATCATAAAATACTGCAAATTATTGCAAAAGTAACTTTTTTCAATCTCTGCTGTGCCTCTCTACCTCAGTGCTTTCCAACGTAGGATCTATAAAGTGAAAGAGCCAAAATAAGGGCACCAAGTCTGATGCAATGCCTAGATAATCCACAGACTGGATAATCAATATTGTGTCATTGAGATATAAATATAATTATCCTGAAAGTCAGTGTGTGAAGAAATAACAGCAGACATTATAGCACTGCACATGCTTCAGAGAGCATACATTTTCTGGTAAGGCTTAGAATCAAAGTTGTGCTCTTCGAGTTGTCAAACTACTTCTTAGAAGCAGTACAGTGGATGCTGGTCATTGAAACTCAAGCTATTAACAGGCTAAAATCTTAACTATTACCAGATCACAGAGCTAAAGTTTTGATTCATGTAAAATATACTAAACCATGGTGCATGCCAGCCATCAAGTTGCATGCTTCCCCATGCATCTTTGTTATATAATTTTCTTAGGGTGTTGTGTCATCTCATAAAATCTTTGCTTGCAGGGAGAAATGTTCTCCTTTTTGCCTTGAATTTTTTCTTGTATAAACATGAAAATATAAGGACAGCATAAATATTTTCCAAACCAAGATTACTCTGCTTTGCAATTTGGAAATAAAGTTTTGTTTTGACAGTTACTTGACTATGACAATCATTCTGTTATCCAGGTACATTTGATCATTATTTTTTAAATGGTAATGATCACGTGACTAAATGACTTCAAAAGAGAAATTTCTTTTAGAAAATGTCATCCTAAGAAGCACTCATACTGCAAAATAAGGTACTCAGGATGGTCTATTATTTCCTTCAAGACAGTAGGTGGGGAAAACAAAATTATACTTACCAAAGGGAAAAGGGGGGGAAGGGATTAATTAGCAGTTTGGGATTAGCATATACACACTACTATATATAAAATAGATAAACAACAAGGACCTACTGTATAGCACAGGGAACTATACTCAATATTTTGTAATAACCTATAAAGGGAAAGAATCTGAAAAAAAATAGATATATATGTATTTATAACTGAATCACTCTGCTGTACACCTAAAACTAACACAACATTGTAAATCAACTATATTTCAATTGAAAAAAAAGAAAAAGAAGAGTAAGAAAAAAAGTCATTGTAAAAAAAAAAAGACACTAGGTGGATAAAGGTTAGTAATGACAGCAAAAAAAGTAGTAGTAATAATAAAAAGTTAATGATTTCTTCATAGACATAACAAGTAAATATTTAAAAGGTAAACAGGGACTCCCCTGGCAGTCCAGTGGTTAAGACTTCACCTTCCAATACAGGGGGTGTGGGTTCTATCCCTGGTCGGGGAGCTAGGATCCCACATGCCTTGTGGCCAAAAACCAAAAACATAAAACAGAAGCAATATTCTAACAAATTCAATAAAGACTTTAAAAACGGTCCACATCAAAAAAAAAATCTTAAAAAAAAATAAAAGGTAAACATATTAAATTTAAAGTAACAGATATAAGCTTATTGAATGTTTTCAAATAAAGACAATAATTAATAAATATAAGGCCACATATTGAAAGTGATTATATTTATGAATTCCCATAAGCCAATTACACTTTATTCCTGAGAATATATACAAAACCCCCTGAGGATTTAACCACTTCTGACCCTGGGAGTCTAAAGACCAGCAAGTGCTAATAAAAAAACATGGCTTAATATACAAGCTCTCTGGGAATTAATAAATAAAATAGTGAAAGTTACTATGGTCCCACCTACATTATTTTTTGAATCCTTATCTAGAGACTATGCATATTTTTAAAAAATGATGCCCAACTTGGATCTCATTTTCTACAAGTTCTCATAAATTATATGTCTTCAATTCATTATATATCACAAATTGCTTTAGCTATTTTTTTAAAGACCCCCAAGTTCAAAACAATAATATTTGAGAATATATGATTCAGCACCTTTCATGATGGGGCAGCTGGAAAAATAAAAGATGATTGGTGAAGTGGTGAGGTCCATTTAAGTCACTGGTAAATATCATGTTACCCCTTGAGATAAGTGTCACTACCACCTTTCTCATATGTATGCAGAGTCACAAGTACACATATGAGCAACTAACAACGTATGTAAAAAAAAAAAAAAGAATGTCCTTTGGGTGTTATTAAGTAAAGAAAAGCCATTAAACCATAAAGCAGAAAATAATTAATTCTGTAATTTACTAGTAAGCTTTCAAACTGGCAAGATATGATTCTGGTTAATATTATTTAATGTGAAAATTAATTGGAGAAGCCATTTATCAAAGACAAATTTTGAATGTGTATCAAAAATGTATGTAAATTTGTATGAGATACAAAAGCATACATGCATGCTTACTTTGAAAATAGCTTAATGAAAATAAAATCAGTGGTTCCACTTATAATTGTTAATTATTTAGTTTCTTTTTTTTATAACTTGGTTATCTAGTTGATTTTTATTTTCCTTGATATCATTCACTAGAGTCAAATTTTACTGCTCTATAATTTCCCTTCTTAAAAGCAATGCTAATTTAGTTTTGCTCCTTTGTAGACCTAAATTTTTCTGAGTGTTTCATATTCCCAATCCATTATTTTTGTACAAAGCCCACAACAGCTATCACTGTAATAGAGCATGTTACGAGCAGAAACTTGAAAGACAATGTGGGGTGGGGGAGAAAAAATATAGGCCTTAGAATCCGAAAGAACAGAATTGAATTCCAGTTTTTCCTTTACTAGCTGTGAGACCTTGGGAATATTTAATCTCTCTAATCTCTTCTTCTTCATCTCTAAAATGGGCTCCAAACACCTACTTTGAAAGTTCTAAAAGTAATAAGTGGACTCAAGTTTGCTAAAATCTGAACTGGGACCCTAGCACGTAAGAGTTGATGAATATATTTAATTGCTACCATTTTGATAAATATGGTATTAATTCTACTTTAGTATTAATATTAACAATAAGGCAGTATAATGTCAGTTAAGATCATAGATTCTGCACCCAGACTGCCTGGGTTCAAATCCTGGATTATCTACTTACTAACTATGCAACCTTGGGAAAATTACTTTCTCCATGCCACAGTTTCCTTATCTATAAAATGGGAATAATAATAAAGCCTATCTTATAGATTTGCTTTGAGGACTAAATGAATTAATAAAAGAAAAGTATGAGGAGTAGTGTTTATTACATAGTGACCCTTAGTAAGTGTTTTCTATTATTTTTATTCCAAATTTTGAATTTTATTTTATTTATTTTTTTGTACAGCAGGTTCTTATTAGTTATCTATTTTATACATATTAGTGTATATATGTCAATCCCAATCTCCCAATTCATCCCACCACCACCACCCCACCCCACCACTTTCCCCCCTTGGTGTCCATACATTTGTTCTCTAATGTTTTCTATTATTATTAAGTAACCAAGGCTATTTTAATTATGATGTTATAGATTGTTAATTGACTGACTGGGCTTGAATCCCAACACTTCTTTCCACTTACTTAGTGGGTAACCTTGGGCAATATATTTCTGTGGCTCAATTTTCTCATGTGTAAAATGAATATAATAATAAACCTCAGAGGTTTTGGGATATACATATACATATATGTATACCTATAAGTATATACATATATATGTTTTTAAGATATGTATGTATATTTCACGTATGTCATATATCTGTATCTATATCTATATATATTGAACAACTCCTGGCACTAAGAGGTATTACATAAATGTTAGCTATTATTCTGAAAATAAAGATAATTTTATCAGTAAAAATATTATTAAAATCATAATTATATATAAATTGAACCCCTCCCACAAACTTAAAAAATAAATTGGTTTATTAATGATAATTACAGTAATAAAGTTGATCATTTGGCTTGTCATTTCTTTGAGGCAGGGCCTTAGCTTCCATATTTTTATCCATGGGTAAATGAGTTAGAAATTAAAATATGGATTTATGTCTAAATAATTCCTTATGTTCAGTAGCAAACCTTTCCCCAGCCTCTTGACAGGCATTAATTAAGTGCACGGGAAAAAAAATGATTTCTTTAAACTTAGCCCATGTTTAAATTCTGAGCACTCACAATTTAATCCACCTCTGCAGTTGTATGGAAATCCAGTGCAAGTGTTGGGATTAGAAAACCAGATTAACTGATTGTCTCTGCTAACTACAAACCCATTTCCTCAAGGAAGATTTTCTTCCAGGTTGTGAGAAGTACCATATGCCCAGAGTAAATAGCCATTAGCATAAGAAATACCCCATCAGATTTTATTAACCCTGTAACATTCTAGAAGGCCTTTTTTGACATCAATGAAAGCCATGGCTCCAGTCTTTAGGACACAACTCGGAACCAGACAGTAAAGAAAAACTAGGTAAAAACCAGAATGCTGGAAGTCAAGTCAAAACACTCATTCCAGTGAGATGGAGTGCTGGAAGCCAACCACCATGCCTGGACTCATTCCCTTTGCTGAATTCAATCTGAGAATTCTATGCACTCAAATCTGAAAATGGATGGGTTTCTTCTATTGCTTTCTATGAGTAAAATGTTTAATCTTCCTTTGACTTTTTAACTTTTTGCCTGAATTATTATTTTGGGAAATCGAAGCAGTTTCCGAAACAGTTATTTCTGGTAACGAGAACCTAGAATAGACATACTCTAAATTCCTGGAGCATTGTTACTACCTGGAGTGTAAATTATACTTGTGGACACTTTTAAACATGTGTTCCTCTTTTTATAGGTGAGCCAGAGCCTATCATGTAATTGCTTCACTTTAGCAATTGCTAAATGCATAATATTTGCTGCCCAGACCTAAGGCTTTTATGTTTTACTTTACAATATAAATTATTATAATAAAATAAAAAATTTAAGCCTAATATGTAATCATCAAGAAGAACATAGTCCAACAACTAAATATCTCAATGTATTTCATGCCTTTCAAAACTAATTTAAGTACCTCATTTTTTAACCACTTGATAAATTTCCTGATTTACTTTTGATCTAAAAAGTTCTCTTCAAGCATACTAAGTTAAGTAGGTGCTTGAAAGCTTCAATTTTGAAGTGGAGTTTTCTAACAATTTTTTTAGATGGTGAATAATGATGGAAGATACTAAATAAAAACATCTCAGCCTAAGAAGCTAAGAAACCATAATGACGTCCCATATGCTGCCCTAAAATATAATCAAATGTCATCATGTCCAAAAGCATCAGCAAGAACTCTGAGTTATAGGTTAAGATTTTAAAATCATAACTCTCCCAAATCCAGATATGAAAATAGTTATAGATAGTTCAGATAGATGATAGACAGATAGAGAGAATAGATAGATAGATAGATAGACGGTTAGATAGACGGATAGATAGATAGATAGATAGATAGATAGATAGATAGATAGATAGATAGATAGATAAAGTGGTGGGTAACTAGATTTACTGACAAGAAGTTGCACCAGAGAACAGATTCTGAGGAACTGTTCGTAAGACAGACCTTCTTCAACCTATTGGAGCTTTCCAGGTCATCCTTGTATGTTCAACATACAACATAGAAGGCTTCCCCATAGATCCCTGGGTTTCTAGGAGGGTTACAAACACTGAGATAATACAAATTGGTGCTGGGTTTTCCAATTCATGTTAGCTCATATTTCTATATGGTAATTTTGGCGAACAGTGAGTGATAAGGGACAGAAATAGGTAATACAGACTAGTTTGTATTCAGAATCCAGGTTAGCATTAAATCTGGAAAAACATTGGTAATAACTGGAGTCTGAATCCAGGTACCCCAAGCAAAAGAGCACAGGCCAGTGAATGATCTGAGTATAGAAGCTGGCCATGAGAAACAAGGCAAGGAATAAAATCCTGTATATGAGGAGCCTGAAAATATTAGATCTGGGCATTTCTGCCAATCACAGAATACAAGATATTTGCCCAGTGGCCCACTAAGGCCAAGGAAAACTATGCTGCTCCATAAAGTGAAGCCAGTTCTTAGGGCCAAAGGGCAGGCGAAGTAGGAGATAGTCATTGTAACTTTACAACTACGGAAACCTGTCGTTTGCCATTGTAATAGGAGTTTTCTTATGTGGTGTTTCAAGAAAACTGAGAGAAGAAATTACTCATTTGTATGCGAGGCTAGGATTTACCACTCTGTGATTCTCCTGGGTCACATGCATCTGGGGTAGGATTTACAGTTTTATGCAGGAGGAACGTTCTATTTTAGAGAAATGATCCTTCACTTTTATATGGCACTTTAGAGTTTATAAAGATAGTTTACATTCATGATTATATGTTGTGGTAGATAGCAGTTTTAACAATAGCCCTAAGATGACTGGATTGCAAATGAAAGAAAATCCAGCTCAAATAAATGGAAATTTATGTAATTATGCAAAAAAAAGGGAGTTTCTAATTTCAGGCAGAGGTGGCCTTCAGAGGCTAAATAATAGCACCAGGATATAGTTGCTCTATCTCTCTGTCTCTATCTCTTGACTCTGTTTTCTCTCCACTGTGTTTATTCTCAGTTAGGTTCTCCCTGTGTGGTAGCAAGCATGGTCACCAATACTCCGGGCTACCAAGCACTCCATTTAATAAACCTATCTTGGGAGTGGAAGAAAACACCTCTTCCTTGAGAGCTGCAGCAAGAGTTCAAGGTGTGGTCAGGCCAGGGACATGTACCCATCCTCAACCCATCTCTGTGGACAGGGGCATGTAGAATTCCTGTTGGTCAGGAGTGGAGGTCAGCCCCTCCCAACCCACAGGGACTGAAAATGAGAAAGACTTAATCCCTAAAAAGAAAAGAAGAGATGCTGGGCAGGCAACAGACCAGATGTCCACTATAAAATTATAATGATCTTTTTCACACGCGAAATTGAGGCTTGCTCAATATTACACAGAAAACCTAGGTTTCTGACTGGCTAAGACAATACCTAATTCCAAACCCATTCTCTCTAGCCTACTCCTAGTAAAGAAGCTAAATACCTGCTTCCAAGTCCTCTCTTGGAACTAGGGATAGCTTTTTGGCACTTCTGGTCAATACAGATAAGGTGAAGACTGCTGGGCTCTTCTAGGGCAATGTTTGCCTTCTTGATACCAGGGGCAAGCAAAGTGGGGGACATCCTTTCCCCTTTCTCCTGTCTTTACTGAAGACATGAGACCTGGGGTTGCAGCATCACAAACTCGGTTATGAAACAAGGAGTCAAATCAACACTTAAGATAGCAGAATAGAAATCTAGAAGAAAGCTGGGTTTTAGTAGCATCATCAAGGCACTCCTAACCCTGTCAGTCTAAACATCTTTTTTTTTTAGGCCACGACACATGGCTTGCGGAATCTTAGTTCCCAAACCAGGGATGGAACCCATGCCCCCTGCAGTGGAAGCATGCAGTCTTAACCACTGGACCACCAGGGAATTCCCCAGTCTAAACATCTTGTTGTGACAGATTGTTAAATGGCTTTATTGCCATTTTAGGCCACTTTTAGGTGAAATTCTGGTTTTTGTTTGTTTTTAGTAAAAGCATTCCTAATATATATTTCTATCAATAGCTAATCTACAGTTAGGAAGCTGATACCTTGGGCCTAGGAGAAACTGTGTCTTTTTATACCTTAGAGACTTAATTAATATAAATCTTGCAGAGAAATTGCATTTCATGTATTTCCAAGTTCTTAGATGAATTTTTACTGTAACTCCCATGTACTAACTGCATTACCTGCCTTAAAGGCTTATTGTAAAGGTGAAATTGCAGTTTTTTAAATGCCTTAAAACTATAAAAATCTTTACAAAAGAAAAGCAGTCTTATTATGAGAACCATCTGTAACATCTTCCAATTCAAGAGGATATAAGAGAATGTGAGAAATCATTTGTGGCTACCTAAATTAAACAATGTTTTGTAACATCCAGAAATTGCTGTTTTAATTTAATTCCAAGATTTTTACATAGAATTTATATACACTAAGAAATCATTAGCCACTTTAATTTTACCTTGCATATTTTTAAATGTTTTAATGTGAATAAGTATTTAAATAAAAACAAAAAAGGCATATCAGGGTGACCAACCCACTGTATTTCCCAGGACTGTCCCAGTTTTAGCAACAAACGTCTCATATCCTGGAAACCCCTGATTCCCAGGCAACCCTGCTGGTTGCTCTCTCTGTGACCCTACCAATTTTGTTATCTTTCCGTCTTTTAAGTTATGTTGACTTTCACTGTTTCTAATGTTAAAGGTCCAGTAATTCATCTACAGGCATACCTCCTTTTATTGCACTTCATTTTATTGTTCTTCGCAGACATTGCGTTTTTTACAAATTGAAGGTTTGTGGCAACTCTGAGTTGAGCAAGTCTATTGGTGCCATTTTTCCAACAGCATTTGCTTACTTTGTCTCTCTGTGTCACATTTTGGTAATTCTTGAAATATTTCAAATCCTTCACCATCAAAAAATCACAACTCACTGAAGGTTCAGGTGATGCATTTTTTAGCAATAAAGTAGTTTTAAATTAAGGTATGTACATTATTTTTTAGACATAATGCTATTGCACACTTAATAGACTACAGTATAGTGTAAACATAACTTTTAAATGCACTGGGAAACCAAAAAATTCCTGTGACTCGCTTCATTGTGAGATATTTGCTTTATTGCGGTGGTCTGGAACTGAACCCAAAATACCTCTGTGGTATGTCTGTACAATTCACTCAACAGCCATTTGCTGAGCCAGCTCACCAATATGGCAGGCTCCATGGGTACCTCCAAAGAGCTCACAAGCCTAGTGGTAAGACCTGACCTCAACACATAATTGAGTCACTATAATACCGCTTCAGACTGACCCTAGCAAATTTGTTCACTAACATCTATGGGGTTATTTATCTTTTGAAAATATCTGTTTTCTCCAGCAATAGGAGGCAGGTAGGAACTATTTTTTTAACCAGGTAAAAAATTACATTAAAGGCAAGTTGCAGACCAATCCTGATGCAAATTCAAACATTTAAAACAAAGGTGCTTAGAGTCTGTCATACAGAGTGAAGTAAGTCAGAAAGAGAAAAACAAATACCGTATGCTAACATATATATATGAAATCTAAAAAAAAAAAAAAAAAAAAATGGTACTGATGAAACTAGTTGCAGGGCAGGAATAAAGATGTAGACATAGAGAATGGACTTGAGAACACGGGGAGGGGGAAGGGTAAGCTGGGACAAAGCGAGAGAGTAGCATTGACATATATACACTACCAAATGTAAAATAGATAGCTAGTGGGAAGCAGCTGCATTGGCACAGGGAGATCAGCTCGGTGCTTTGTGACCACCTAGAGGGGTGGGATAGGGACAGTGGGACGGAGACACAAGAGGGAGGGGATGTGAGGATATATGTACACATATAGCTGATTCACTTTGTTATACAACAGAAACTAACAAAACATTGTAAAGCAATTATATTCCAATAAAGTTGTGAAAAAAAAAGAATGATGGAATAAGTATTTAGAAAAAGTCTTTCACCGATAAATCATTTCTAAGCATTCTGCAAAAAAACCCCAAAAAAAAACTAAAAAATAAAAGCAAAGGTGCTTCAAAATAGTCATGCACTTAAAAAAAATACTCGGTGATGCCTGCAATCTGTCCTAACCACTCTGACAAGCACTTGACGTGAAAGGTTTCTCTAAGAGGAACACAGTTACATTCTAATGGCAAGATCCGCTAACCTTTGAGTTAGATTAGACAGAACAGTCCTGGCAGGAGTGGGGTGAAAAGACCAAATGGGCATTGAAAACTTGGACTCAACACTAAAGGTATGACCCTGGTGAATTTGCCAGATTCCAGTACTTCATTCACACAGTGGCAGCAAAGTCCATAAATTTTTTTCTAGCTAACTATTTATCTTGGGAACTGTCAATTTCAACAAGGAAAAAAAAACCTATTTCTAGTATTCTCTATGTTAATTAACAAACTCTCTGCTGTGGAGTTAGACAATACTTGAACTACTTGCCATAGACACCTCTAGAGTGTGAAATTCTTACTAAAGTCCTTCAAATACAAACTAACAATTACTAGAATATGGAATGAATTTAACACATACACACACACACACACAAGGGAGAGATATAAAATCTTAAGATATTTTAAAATAAATTATCTTGCAACAAATATGAGCGATACCTAGTGATTATTCTTTTAAAATGTAGAAGAAATCCCTATCACCGAACAAAATACTTGGGTGTCTCAAGGACTTGACAAGGTGACCTGTGAATGAGGTCTTGAAAGATTAATATGAGTTTGCAAAATGAAGGGAGGAAAAGTGATGTTAGGCAGAAGACAGAGCACTGTTCAAAGGTATCTATGTGAAAGAGCTTGATACCGTGAGAAACAATAGGATGTTTCTGAACAAGTTCAGAGAATCTTAGGAGTGGTACATTCTCAAGAAATGTACTGAAAAGGTGATTGGAGAAGCCAAGATGGTGGCAGGATTTGCAGGTCACGCTAAGTAGTTTGGACTGTCCACTCTAAGTACTGGGATGATAATGGGGTTTTTTAGATAGTGGGGTGACTTGTTGCTTAGTTAGCAATGGGAAGAATGGATAGAAGAAGGAAGGGGGGTCAGGAAAACAAATCAGAAGTAAGAAATGATGTAGATTTGAACTTAGGTCTCAAAATTTATCTATTCAACACCCAACACAATATTAATTGAGCATGTACTAGGCACCATGCACTAAACTAGACGCTGGAAAATAGTATTGGTAAAACAGTCAGCATCTCAGCCCTCATGAACATAAGTTTGCATAAAACAGTTGTTTAGTGTAGCTATAAATAAAAACCATTGCACTGTCAAAGTATTCCAGATTACGTAATATGTCATACGCTCATCCAACTCATGGAGATTCAGTTCTAGGAAAGGAGACAGCCATTACACTAATTTTAAAAAGAACATCTAAATCAATATAGTCTGTTTAATGAGGATAGGTGCTCTAGAAATAAAGTAGGGAAAGAGCCTAGAATGTGTGTGTGTGTGTGTGTGTGTGTGAGACAGAGAGAGAGAGAGAGAGAGAGAGAGGGAGAGAGAGTTTTAACAGGGTGAATGTGGAAGGTGGCATGCAAGGGAGTGAGCCATGGAGCAATCTGAGGGCAGAGTTTCAGGCACAGGGAACAGCTAATGCAAAGCCCCTGAACAGAAGCATGCCTGGTGTGTCTGAGGAACGGGGAGGAGGCCTGTGTGGCTGGATCAGAGTGAGGGAAGGGGAGGATAATAGGATAAGAACAGAGAACTAGCAAAAGACAAGATTGTGTCCGCCCTTGAGCCAGACAAGAAATACAAACTCACGTAACTTTCGAACTAGAAAGCCCATGAGAGGCTCTCAACTAATACCCACCAAGGTGCCAATGAGAAATCTAAGGACTTTTGAATGAAGCTTGTTTATACTTAAAGGGTTGCAGTTTTTAATTGCATTTTTTATGTCTTAATTTACTAAAAAGTATTATGTCTTATGTTTCCCATAATCGTTAAGATGGAATATTTTTAATTAAAATTTCAAGGTAAATTCAGTACTGTGATTTCCCTGAAAACTCATGTTTATGAAAAATACTTGGCCTTATCCATTATGAAAAAGCGACTTTGGCTCCACTACTACATGGCATTGGTGTATGCTCCACACTCAAGCCATGAGAAGGGTGTGAATCTGCCCTCTAAGACAAGAAAACAAGGGACTAACAAGCAGTGCAGCCTGGAAGGAAAAAGCAGTCACCAGGCCCAAAATGCTTTGGGAACTGTTACGAAACACAAATCATGGGCCAGCCTTGAGCTCAGTATTGCTAAAGACCTCTTGTCATATTTCTGATCAACGCTTTGTGTCTCAAAAGACAGTTACCTTTTAGTCAACTTCCTACTTTCACAGAAGCACCCCTTTCTTTCAAAAACTCCACAATACAAATATTTTCTTAGTAATCTCCTGCTTTGTACAGGTGGCTCCTGCCCCCTGACTGGGCCTGAAATGCAATTTTTGGCTGAATGAGGAAGCCAGAGCCCCTTTATATCACATATTCACCGATAATATTTTTCTGCTCTTCTCCCTTCACCCTTTGCTCTGCAGATCTTGCCTATGCTGGACTATCCTCGTTCAATCTGAGTTTCCACTGGTGACCCTTTTACTGGTGCAGATGAGGATACGGTCATCAAAGCTAATGAGAGGTTTGAGAAGACCGAAATTCACTTCCAGCGGTGGGACCAATTAACGCCAGACGCAAACATTCATTTTAAGTAACTTGACAGCCTGTGCTTTCCTCTCCATCGTTTTTTTTTTTTTCTCCTTTGTTTATATCCCAGCCATAGAGAGCATCAGGGTTTGCCCTTACACACTCTAACATTTTGCCTGTATCTGCTTGTTCCTTTGCTCAGGACGCCTTTCTGCCTGTTCTCTGGGGAGCATCTTCTCCACTGTTTAAAAAGTCAGCTCTTCCACATATGCTACCCGAGCCCCTCCAGTTGTTGGTACTTTCTTTCTATATCCTCACGGTCCGCGTCGCACTTTTATGATAGAATGTGTCATGTTATATATTTTTATTTTGAATTATGGTAAAATACATAACATAAAATTTACCAGCTTGACCATTTTTAAGGGTACAGTTTAATAGTGTTAAATGCATTCACATTGTTGTGCAACCAATCTCCAGAACTTTTTCATCTTGCAAAACTAAAATTCTATACCCATTAAACAATTCTCCCACTTCCCCCTCCCACACCCAGCAACCAGCACTCTACTTTCTGTTTCTTCACGTTTGACTCGTCCAGATAGTTTATGTAAGTGGAATCATACAGTACTTGTCTTTTTCTAACTGGCTTATTCACTTGGCATAATATCCTCAAGGTTCATCCAAACTGCAGCATGTGTCAGCATTTCATTCCTTTTAATATTTCATTGTATGTATGTAATACATTTTGTTTACTCATTCATCCATCAGTGAATACTTAGTTTGCTTCTACCCTTTGGCTACTGTATAACGCTGCTATGAACATGAGTGTACACATATCTCTTTGAGACCCTGCTTTCAATTCTTTTGGGTAAATATCCAGAGTTGGAACTTCTGGATCATGTAGTAATTCTATTTAAAATTTTTTGCCATACTGTTTTCCGTAGTGGCTACAGCCTTTTGTATCCCTACCAGCAGCACACAAGGGTTCCAATTTTTCCACATCCTCACCAATGCTTTTTATTTTCTGGCTTTTCTGATAGCTAGCTTCCTAATGGGTACGCAGTGACTGTCACATATTATTTTAATTATCTGTTGTCTGGCACTGACTTCCTTTTCATCTTTATGTTGCTAGTGTCTAATCATAAGCATGGAACATAATATGTCCTCAAAAAAAAGCCCATTCAAAGAATAAATGCTATAAAATCTCAAAAGAGTCTTAGGCTTCTTCAGAAACAGAAGGACAGGTGACTCACTGCACCCTTTCCTCCAGTGGGTCAAGGAGTAAAGAGTGCATTGCTGGAAGCTGCAGTAGCAGTGGTAAAAAGAAGAGCAAGCAAACTAGTTCCATGTCTATTTTATTAGAAAAAATGGAAGAGTGGGATGAAAACAGGGAGCTGACACAAGACTGAGAAATAGCCCTGAGAGTTTTTCATTAGAAGAAAATCCTATCCGCCCATGATCTTCAATCCCTAACTGGTAGGGGTCTCCATCTCTACTCACCTGGGGAACACTTGAGGTGCTCCTGTTCCTGGCCATGGGGGTCATTGGCTACCTAGGAAGGGGTGCTTCTGTGTTCCTGGCCCCCCAAGTCAGAACACAACCAGAGAAATTCTATACAATTGCTTCTAATTAGGCTTTAGGATCCAAACAGTCCTGGAGCATAGCCCACTGGCAAATTAGAGAATGCCATGGACTTTATCATAATTTTACATATGACAAAACCAAGATTCTTTATGAATATAAACAACAGCACAAGATCAAAGATTATATCCCAAAGGTCCTGATTCTTGCTCTTTATGGAGCTTGGCCTTATGAACTTTATCAGCAATTTAAAGGTGCATTTTGCATATTTCATTGTCAAGCTGCTAATATATTCCTTCCCCGGCAGCTCAGTTTTTCTAAGAGAGCCCGATTCCTTGCTTTATATTCCTTCTCTTAATTCTTAGTAAAGAATCAGCAGATTTCTGTTGCTCAGCATTCTACACTTTGAAAGCACAGGTCTTCCTATTTAGTATATTCCTTAAATAATTACAGTTCTCTTTTATAATAAACTCTTCCCGACTTGTTACCAGTCTACATTTTTATCAGCTTTGGTTCTGCCTTTAGAGTTGTTTCAGCAATGCTAATTATAAAGAAAAAGATAAGGTTGAATTGTTTTTCTTCCCCACTCATAGCAGCTCAGAATATGAACTGTAGCATTCTACTTTCTTATTTGTACAGGTAATGATGTATTCATTTTGGCAAAATCTTCACAGATAATAAAAATGACTTGCTTTTTGTAGATGTGCTAATTATCTTTTCTTGATCAAGAAAAAAATATTGAATTAGCTTCCAACTACACAGTTTAATTTACACCAATATTTGATGCTGGCAAGTAGCCTGGGCTATTTTGTGCTACTTCATTTTTTGGCCAGGAAATAAAAGTATTCTGGAAAATTATTATTAAGAAATGCGTAAAATAACTAATATATATGATTGAGTGTGGAAGGTCACCCCCAGTTAAGCTATAATACTGATGTAAATGCAGAGAAATGGTGAGGAACCCAAAGGACAAACAGGATGGATGGTTTACAATATCCAACTTGAGCAATGAGGACTAATTCAATCTACTTTGGACATGCAGAGATAACTCTGCTATTAAATGACTATTTGCACCAGGAAGGAGTAAGCCATACATTTTTAAGACATAAAAACTACATCATTTCCTGGTGGCAGAAAGACGCCAACATTTTCATGATGTTCCATTCATTTATTTCTTTTTACTTGTACAGCATTAAGACCAGAATTGTTTGTGATTGCAGACTAGGTTTAGCAGATTCTGTTACCTTTGATTACAGTTCTTTGTTATTTTCTGAAAGCCTATTTAGTTGTGAAATTTGATGTAAGACCATATTGTTGGCAGGAAAAAACCCTGATCCTTAACCTTAATTTACACATTTCAGCCTCAAAGCAATCACTCAGTATGATTTATGTTTATAAAATAATACCTTTAATACTATGAAATATTACAACATAAAAACCAATATTATTCACTGTCAAAAGAAAGAAAATGAGAGAGAAAAAGAACTTTTCTCTTTATGTTTTGTTTTGTTTTAGTGGGAACCAGATTTTTCTTTAATTCCAACCAAAAGACATTTTCAAAATAAATAGAGAAAACTGGCTTGCCCTTAATTCTAACGCACAGAAGTCACAAGCCAAGTAATCCACACGGTTCTCATTCCCTTTCTCTCCTAATCTTATCTGTGCAGACATACAGACTTCCATAAAATGTTAGTGACATGTTTAATATGAGCCCACTGCAAGATCAGAGGATCGCTGACCCCATTTCTCCAGGTTGGTCTGGATATTGGTGATCCTTGGTTAAAAAATGATGACAAGATAAAAGTAAGATATGGAGCTAGAATTAAAATTCATGTCTTTTGATTCCCAGCTCAAAGTGCTTTTTACCAAAATACTGTAGCTCTGTGACCTTGGACAAGACTTTCAGCTTTTCTGAGTCTCTTTGTCATTATTAAAATTAATGTTATAACACTACCCAAACCTACTCATTGAGTTGTTTTGACGTAACACTCACATTCACATAAAAGTACAATGTAAAATATAAATATAAGATATTCTGTCCTTGAAAATAATAAAAAATCTCAGTATCAAACCATTATGAATGTGCCACTCATACTATGCACTATACTTCTCTCTTATCTGATAAAAGTAATAACTTGTGAAAACCTCCATGGAGAAGAAAAGTGACTAATTTATGTGTCGGCCCAGGTATATGCATTTGGCTTGTATTCTGCCTAGAGAATCCCTGGCAAGAGATTGTGTTGGTGCCTTGATTCTAGAGCCAGTTGCTGCTGCCAACACAAGATGCAGGGGCCCCCTGTGGTGGCTGCACCACATGCCTCATATCAATCATGAATTACACCTGATGGCACCCACCTGCTACCTATGCCATGCACCTCTTCTCTCCCTTCTCAGGGTTTTTGGTTGATGCTAAAGTGCAAGATGCCACAGGACTTTCTCAACATCTGTATATCTGGAACCCAGGATCGTGAGGGAGAGGATGTTCCATAGGGTGAAATTTGACCAACGGAAGACAGTTACTAGCAGGTAAGTTCTGGTGCTTTCTACTCTTTGGATGGACTGTTTGCAGGGGCAGTACCCTCTCGTGGATTCTCTGATGATATTCTGTGTGAGATGGCTGCGACCAGCTCTGTAACAACTTCCTTGTATTTTTAGTCCATCCTTCCCAGCCTGACTCACCTTTCCTCTCACTTTTGCATTCCTTGGGTTGCACTCATACTGAAGCATAGCCCCTAATATGTGCCTCAAGCACTAGTTTCTAGGAAACCTAGGCAGAGACACTATCCAACTAGGAACAAGAAAAAAAGCCTAATTACAAATTAAGGGCCCAGTTGAAGATAGAAATTATAAATTTATATTCAGTCAGTAAGTAGAGATATACGATGTTTTTCCCAGCATCCCAGGAATAAAAGTAGAGAAAACAAGGAGTTAGGTTCATTTATTTATTTAATAAATTGAGTTTTTCCTAAGTGTGAGTACTAGACTAGTCATTAGGGATTCCAAGATATAAAAAATTATAATCCATCGGGTTCTAGTTGTTTCTTCTTTAGGAATTAACTTTATATGGTGAAATTTAAGTTGAGATAATCCAAGACACAGGTGAAACAGTATTTGTGAAGAGTCAAGAGGGAAGTAAATAATACATTAGAAGACAAGGAGGGGTGAGGAAACTGAAGGTACAGATGAGATCAGAGAACAAGTCAGTACGGAGGGGGAATATAGGCAGTAAAAGGCAGTGGGAAAAAAAATGTCAGGACACATTTCAGATATTAAGCCATTAAGATATTAAGACAGCAAAGTCCAGAGTATAAGCCTAAGAGTGAGTGGTGCTTACAGAGCATGGATGAAGACTGTAAAAGTAGAGGAACTATAAGACAAAGAACTATAAGACAGATGTGGTGGGTGCCTCAACAGTGTAAATTGAAAACATATAGGATAAACAAGAAGATGTTATATCCCACCTTAGTCTTTGCTCTTCCCTAAATTTGGCTAAGATAGGAACAAGCTGCAATTAAGAGGGGAAGACGCTAAACTCATCAATTGCTCAATTAAAATAACCATCAGTCCAGTAATGGATGAAATAAGATTTCACCGGTCTTTTCTGGATATAAATATCTTAACCATAGCTACGCTGTTAAGCCAATTCCCATGGTGAGAAGTGATACAAACAGGAAAAATAGCAGGTGGAAGTGAGAGAAAGGAAGGAAGAAATGATTAGGAAACAGAACAGAAAGTTCACCCCTATGTAATAAGTGCAATAAATGTGGTGGGGAGGTGAATCAGAGTGGGGAAGATGCAGGGAAAAGCAGTTGTACAGAACACTGTGTTCTATGGATAATGAGAAATGCAGATAATGAGAGCTATCATTACAGAAATGGTGGGTGGGCTTTCCCATTCTCTGACTAAATTACACCAGGAATGCAGTACCATGCAGGGTTAATGTTACTGCTTTCTTTAATTATGCCATTTCCTTCTGTAAGCAATGCCAAATCCCTCAAACTGAGAGATACTCAACTTTATTAGAAGATTCTAGAGTACTTATCTTGTGGCCACACAGCCCTGTCCTACCCCTCAGCAGCCTCCCAGCATCCCCTGCATCCCCAGCTAGCGGAGTTGCCTATGAGAAGCCCTTGCGAGGATTTGAATGGAGAAGAGAGGCAGAGGCCATTTGAACTTGTCTTTGGACATGGCAGGCAAATATGCAGGCATGTGAAATATGAGGTTTTTCTGGTGGCCTCCAAGTGTGCTCCTGAAAATCACCTTCCTAAATGTTGGAGAAAAATATGATTGTCGGCATTTCTTTCCCGGGTCTGTGACCCCTTGATTCTCTAAAAGCTTACAGTGCATCTAAGGGTTCATATAGATTGCCCTCACCTTCACTTTCGCAGCACTTCATAAAGTTTGAAAGCATTTAATTCCCTGAATTAAATACCATCCTGTTTAAAAACCTTGAAGTGACTTCTGGTTTTTGGATAGAACTCTAACAGATACACTTTTTTCTTCTCTATAATACCCATCTTAACATGGAAATTGGTTATTTTTTAGTGCCATGGTAAGTTTTTAAGACTTTATTTTTTCGTAAGCTATAGGTCCTTTTTACTACTTCCAATGAAAGTGTCAGAGAGTATACATAAAAATAAGATATCTCTGAAATATTATAAAGATCATATTATCAGAGCTTATTGATATGCTATTTTGATATTACAAAATCAAATGAATTAATAATATATTTGTTTCCTTGGGGTAAACCCAACTTTATAAGTTTTGGACCTGATTTTTTCAGTGAGTAACTTAATAGAAGCCATAAAATTCAAGAACAGTTTCCTCTGTAATAGGTGAAAAGAAAGAATTTAGTAACTGCACTGGCATGAAAGAAATACTTTCCACCTCTTTCTAGGGAACATTGTTGTATTCAGGAAATAACCACTTAGTCATTTGATTAAGGCTAGAGTGGAAATTGTTAATTAACATTATAATAATTTTTATAATTTAATGCATAATTTTAATTCATTTTTATTGCTTAAGCTGAAAATTGCCAAATTATCCTTTAAACAGTTCTTTATTTTTTTCACCTTCCTATTAGAAAAACGTTTATTACCTTTATTACCATTTCTGATATTTAAGAAGAAAGAACAGTAGTTTGTAAGTTTATAAACATCTTTAAAGCTACAGACCAGATAAATCATGTTACCCAGTTCAAACAAGTGCAGAGAAAGATGTGACCCATGCACACATAAAGGCACTAGAGGGCAAGTCTTCAGCCTCTGGAATGGATGGTGCCAAGGCAGACCCAGGAGCCTCTGGCCAAGAAAGATTCTGAGCTGCCTCCTTATTTCAGCCTCTTGCCTGCGTATCAGACCTACTAGTAATAATCATTCAGCTTTTCTACGAACATAGTAAGAAAAACTTAAAGAACAAAGTTGGCACAATGGGAATGGGGGAGAAACTGAGATAACCCATATTTCATTTCTGAAGGTGAATCCATGAGAATCTAGAAAGAGGGCAGATGAGAAAAGCATGCTGACCTGCCTTGGATGCAACAGCCTTGAAACTGTCACAGCCAGTTCTATGAAAAATTTCAAGGTTCAACACTTGAGAAAAAGAACTGATGATTTTTTGTGACTAGTTTTGTGTGCAATTCTACAACATTTGTGAAAGTCTAAAAATTATCTCTAGGTAAATTCAGAAAGAAAGAGAAGACAGAAGAGCTCTTCAGGAGAAGAGCTAATCACACAAGCACATACACTTATGGAGAAGTTTCATCATTACTATGTGTGGTCACCTTTTCCTCTTCAAAGAAGAGTCACTATGAAAGTACTGTCATAGCAATGCTACTAGAACCAGTGAACCATCTTCAGAATGTAGACTGTGCTACCAGATCAAGTGACCGGAATTAGATCTTTCTTCCGATAGATGTTACTGAGTTTGAGGGTTACTAAAGATTCTAGTGATCAAAAACTTAAGGCAAGCCTAAGGCAGAACCCTTTCTATTTTATTTACTCCGTTATCAACCAAATTATATATTTCTCACACAGGTATTTTTAAACAACCAGGTGTTCACTATCGTGGCTAAAGAATCCGTAAAAGAATAAAAATATCCTATACAGAGAGAATAAAAGGAACCACCAAAAAAAAAAAAAAAAAACCCTTTCCATTTATGAGATCCCTGTTTATACAAAATTCATTTGTAGACAATATTTCATCTTTTCATGTTACTATGTAATTTCTATCCCACAGTTAACAAGACTCGAGCACTATGGTACCAATCTCCATCCCATGTAGAGCTGATGGGTAGAAGCTGGCCTGAGCAGTACCATTATGAGCATAGAGACTCTATCTAGAACACAGGGAGTTCTTGGAACTTACCATATAATTACCTTTTCTACAAGGGTAAGTGTATAAGGAACTTTAAGAAACCTAATATCCAAGGATATGGGGATTTTTCTTCCCTTAACTCCGTTTAAATACGAACCCCCCCATAAGCCACAAAATATATATATAATCAGAGTTTCATATATTTATATTTAATTTAACAATCTATTTTTTGCACATGGGTTTTACCTTTGATTAAAATTCCTATAAAGCTAGGAATTTTATTTTTTTTAAATTGAACTATAGCCAGCCCAGCACTCCATAAAGATGGGCATTTAGAAAACATATTTGACAGTGACCAAGAATATTAACTTGTGAGATTTGTGGTCAGACTTAACACATTAGTCTTCCTTATCCTTAGCCCCCAGTTTTATAACCTAGCTTAAGACTTCTCTTCCTTAACACCTATTTCAATAAATGTTAAATAAACAGATAAATGGATGAATGAATAATGGAGTCTACATCTTGAAATCTCATCCTATCCAGGCAGTTTTCCTCAAAGACTACTATTTATTTCTACATCTAATCTGATGTCCTGAAATAATTTTTGCTGCAATACCCAAGGATGTAAGACAGAAGTCCCCTGTCTATCAAAGGATACCTTAGACTTCTCTGAGGTATCTTGTACTTACTACACCGAAGCTTACACCATCTCAAGCCATCACAGCACACTCAACTGCATATTTTTTAATCTGATTAGTTTATAATAAATCACAAAGCCATGGTGGGACTTTTTTTTCTTCACAACTTCTAGATCTGAAGTATAAAAATTTATGATTCTACTACATGAAATTGTACTAACACAATTTATTAAATTAGTTCAACTAGGCTTTCCTTCAGAAAGATTGACAATAAATTGAGTGCACCTCTTTCCTCTTCTGTGTTTAACTGCGAGATCTGCTCAGCTTTCTGTATCTAAAACTCTTACTAGATGCTATTCCATTTTTATTAGATTCTTCCATTTCAGTGGCCTGCATTAATTTAGAATATGAGATAGTTACTACTATCTGAAAGATACAGATAACAGCAAATATATAATTAACCTCTTTAAACTAGCATGACATAAATAGGCCATATTTCTAGAGTGACAGAGCAAGTAAAGGACTTCAAAGACGAATATGGAAAGGCAAAGTTAGCTAATAAATGATATTCATTCCTTAACAAATGGTATTTACAAATCATTCAAAATACCCTCTTGCTAAATAAGTCACGGGATATGTTTTTGTTCTAAAACCAATCTAAGACAAGGTAATGAAGTCCATGTAAAGGAGTTGCACCAAATCACCATGATTTACCACACATCTTTAGAAGGCTGAGAATGAAAAAGATAAAGAGAATTAATTCCTGATTTACATATTCTGCTAATAAAGTGGCAAGGTCTTATGAAACAAACACAACAGCTGCAAATTATGTAATTATGTATCTGTATGCAAATTTGCAGACATCTCATAAATGCTGGAACACTCTTTGCAATGCTAATTAAGTGGCTTTTATTGCTGCTGCATAATTCCTACATGTGATTTGGTTCCAGATGTCATTGTAGCCTGTGAAACCTTTATTGTCAGGTTAGCTGAGGTAGCACACATTAACACTACTAATAAAAACTCCATTTATAATTAAATTACTTGCAGTGACTCAGTGATTTTTCATCATCCTCCTGGCCATCTCTGTTACTCTTACAGTATTGTACATTGAGTTTGGGCCAAAGGGGATTTTTCAGTAGCTACATTCCCATACAAGTGGTTAATCTGTTTAATCTCATCCACATAAACTAAATTCAAGTGTCTAATGAGCATGGGAAAGTTCACATAACAGACTGAAGCCAATATGGGTCTTATGATAGATGCCATATTCTAATATCAGTATTTTAATAGTCTGAAGAATTATTATTTCTTTTTTTTTTTTTTTTTTCTTTTTTAATAGTACAAAATGTTTTGAGAATCATACAATAGGAATTGGTACCATACTTCGAATTCACACATAAGTAAAAAAGGACATTAAGAAAAAAAATGAATACTGAGCACCTACTATGTGCATAGCACTGCAGGAGCTCCAAGGAAGCATAATACATGGGCCCTCAAAAAGCTCATAAATAGTTGGGAAGGTAAGACATAAAAAGATTTACAATATAATATAAGAATACGAGACCTGATTGTTGACCTGGAACTAAAACAGATAAAAGAAATCAGAAATAACCCTCATAACTATTTGTTGGTGTTTTGATTGAAGTATAATTGACCTACAACACTAAATCAGTTCCAGTGATTAGATATTTCTATACATTACAAAATGATCACCATAATGTGTCTAGTCATTATGTTACCATACCAGTATATTACCATATAATTGACTATTATTCCTCATGCTGTACATTTCATCCCCATGACTCATTTATTTTGTAACTGGAAATTTGTACCTCTTGATCTCCCTTACTTATTCCACTCATTCCTCCATCCCCTCCTCTCTGGCAACTACCAGTTTGTTCTCTGTATCTATGGGTCTGTCCTGTTTTGTGTCTGTTCCTTTGTTTTATTTTTTGGATTCCACATATAAGTAAAATAATAAGGTACTTGTTTTTCTCACTCTGACTTATTTCACTAAGCATAATATCCTCTAGGTCCAACCATGTTGCAAACGGCAAGATTTCATTTTATTTTTTATGACTGAGTAGTATTTCATTGTGCATATATACCACATCTTCTTTATCTACTTATCCATTGATAGACACTGAGGTTGTTTCTGTATCTTGGCTATTGTAAATAATGCAGCAATGAAAATAGGGGTGCACATATGTTTTTGAATTAATGGTTTCATGTTCTTCGGATAAATACCCAAAAGTGGAATAACTGGATCGTATGATAGTTCCATTCTTAATTTCTTGAGGAAACTCCATAATGTTTTCCATAGTGGCTGCACCAATTTACATTCCCACCAACAGTGCACAAGGCTTCCCTTTTCTCCACATTCTCTACAACATTTTCTATTTCTTGTCTTTTCGATAATAACCATTCTAACAGGTGTAAGGTGATCTTGTGGTTTTCATTTGCATTTCCCTGATGATTAGTGATGCGGAGCATCTTTTCATGTACCCGTTGGCCATCTGTATGTCTTCTTTGGAAAAATGTCTCTTCAGCTCCTCTGCCCAGTTTTTACACACATTGTTTGTTTTCTTGTTGTTGTTTGTATGAGTTCTTTATATATTTTGGATATTAACCGCTTATCAGATATATGATTTGCAAATATCTTCTTCCATTCAGTAGGCTGCCTTTTCATTTTGAGATAGTTTCCTTCACTGTGCAGAAGCTTTTTAGTTGGATGTAGTCTCATTTGTTTATTTTTGCTTTTGTTTCCCTTACCTTTGAGTCAGAATCACAAAAGCATTGCTAAGACTGATGTTACTGCTTATGTTTCTCCTAGGAATTTTATGGTTTCAGGTCTTAACAGGGGTGACTATATGTATTATTCTCCTTGGGAGAGTAGCATTCTAATTCTTAGAAAGGGAGGAGAGGCTTGATATTGACGGAGTGTACAAGAGTAGAAATTTGGGATATCATTCTTTGGCTTTATACTCACACAGCTGGAGAAGCTGCAGGTCCAACTATTGCCACCCAAAGGTAGAGCTGGATGAGAGAGCCTACATAAGAGCTTGGCATCTGCACTGTGAAGTTGGGAGCATATGTGAACATCAAGATGAGTGTTCATCTCTCAGCCAGAGAATAAGCCAACAGGATTTGAAGGGGACGTGTTAGAACATACAGGAAAGAAAAAGATGGGGTCATTTTCCATCACAGTTCCCCATGGCACTGTAAGTACCTGGAAAAGATAATTAACAGTTCCATGGCACCATATGAAAGCAAAAGGATGCTAAAGGATAAGTTACTCTAGTGCTGCCTGGTAAAGAGGACCCAAACCCAAGGACAGGGACTTGGGAACATGAATCACTGATGGTGCCAAAAGAAAACTAGGCTACACTTTCCTTAGTGAGAATGGGGGCCAAGTTAAAGTTGAGCAATGGCCAGGGAAAAACATGAATGCCACCTGTGTAGACATCTCAATATCAACAAAGGCCATCAGCATCAGAAAAAAAGACTACACTAAACCAGGGCTTAAAGGTTAGCTACTCTGCATTGCCATGCACCCATTATTTAAGAATATCTTTTGATTCCAGTATCTATTCTCTTTCCTGTCCCTGCTCCGACATCAAAGGAGCTAGCCCTGAAAAGAAAGGAGCAGGGTTGGAGATATCTCAAACCATAACCAGCCTCCAGCTACACACACACACACACACACACACACACACACACACACATTCACAGAGAGACAAGATCAAAGCTCTAGTTGCAAGAGGTGAATTTTAACTTGTGTATGAGTATGAAGGGAAGAAGGTATTTAATATGGATGTTGGAAAACATGTAAAAACCAATTTTGTTTTATACCCCAATAATATGAGAATCAAGAATACTGGATATTCTAATTTTATACCTTCTAGTCTTTTCTAAACCAACTTCATCGCTACCTTTCAAATGCCCTATATTCAAGAAGAGCAGCAATGCCTCAGGCTTAAAAACCAAGAAAAAGCTTTGAAAACCAAAGGTCAGTATAGTTTTTTAAACAAAAGTGAATACTTGATATACTTCACACACCATATCATTCACCCATTTAAAGTTCTCTGGTTTTGTCCGATTCTGATGCTGATGGCCTTTGTTCATATTGAGATGTTACACAGGTAGGATTCATGTTTTTCTCTGGCCAGTGTTCAACTTCAATTTGGCCATATCTCAGAGGAAATGGTAGCCTAGTTTTTCTTTAGTACCTCCAGTGGTTTGTGTCCCCAAGTCCCTGTCCCTGGGTTCAGAACCTCATTACTTGGCAGCTCTAGAGAGACAAACAATTCAATGGCTTTTAATATATTCAAAAAGTTGTACAACCATCACCACAATCATTTTAGAACATTTTTATCACTCCATAAAAAGACCCATGCACATTACCAGTCATCTCTACTTTCCCCAATTCTCTACTCTCCACCTAGGCAACCACTAATCTACTTTCTGTCTCTATAAATTTGCCCATTCTGAACATTTCGTATAAATGAAATCACACACACAACATGCGGTCTTTCATTGCTGGTTTCTTTCCCTTAGTATATTGTTTTCAAGATTCATACATATTATAGGATATATAAATATTTTATTCTTTTTATATTGACAAATAATATTTCACTGCATGGCTATATCACATTTTACTTATCCATTCATCAGTTAATAGACAATTTATTTCCACTTTCTGACTATTATGAATAATGATGCTATCAGTATTCACGTACGGGTCTTTATGTGGATATATGTTTTTATTTCTCTTGTGTAGATACCTAGGAGTAGAATTGCTGGATCATATGATAACTCTGTGCTTAATATTTTGAAAAAACTGTTAAACTGCTTTTCAAAGTAGATGCACCATTTTGCATTCCCATCTGCAATATATGAAGATTTCAATTTCTCCATAGCCTCATCAACATTTTTTACTGCATAACTTTTTAGCTAGAGCTATCCTACTACATATGAAGTATCTCATTATAATTTTAATTTGCATTTCCCTAAATGACTAATGATCAAGCATCTTTTCATGTGCTTACTTGTGATTTGTATTCCTTTTATGAAAAAATATCTACTAAATCTTTTGCTCATTTTTAAATTGAATTATTTGTCCAGTTTACCTACTTACCAAATTACCAAGTGCCAAATTAATGTCCAATTACGTAATCTTTCTTTTCTTGCCTGTGCTTTTGGTGTCGTATCTAGGAAACAGTTGTAACTCACAGTCAAAAAAAAAAAATTACTTCTCTGCCTTTTTCTAAGAGTTTCATGGATTTAGCTCTTACATTTAGGTCTCTGATTTTTTTTTCTTTTTTGTATGGTGTGAGTTAGTGGTGCAATTTTATTCATTTGCATGTTGATATCTAGTTGCTCCAGCACCATTTGTTGAAAAGATTACTCTTCCCCAATTGAAGCATCTTAGAACCCTTGTCATAAATCAACGCACCAGGAATGTAAATTATTTCTGCACTCTCAATTCTATTCTATTCAACTATTCCTTTATGCCAGCACCATACTATCTTAGATAATGTAGTTGGTAGTAAGTTTCAAAATCGGAAAATGTAAGTAATCAAATCTTTTTCTTCTTTTTAAATATTGTTTAGGCCATCTGAGTCCCTTGCATTTCCATATGAATTTGAAGATCGTTTCTCAATTTCTGCAAAAAAGCCAGATAGGATTTTGACAGCGTTTGCATTGAATCTGTAGATTAATTTGCGGTGTATGTTCATCTAAAATAATATTACGTCTTTAATCCATAAACTTGGAATGTCCTTCTATTTATTTAGGTTTTCTTTAATTTTTTCAACAATGTTCTGTAGTTTTCGGTGTGCAAGCCTTACACCCCTTTGTTAAATTTATTCCTAAGTATTTTATCCTTTTTGATGCTAATATAAATAGAATTGTTTTAATTGTTTCATTTTCAGATTGTTCATTGCTAGTGTATAGAAATACAATTTATTTATTATTTCAATGCTGTATCTTGCAACATTGCTATATTCATATATTAGTTCTAATAGTTTTTTAGTGAATTCCTTAGGGTTTTCTATATACAAGATGTCATCTACAAATACAGATAGTTTTACTTCTTAAAATCTGACACATTTTCTTTCTTTTTCTCCCCCCCCACCCCGACCCCGACCCGACCCCTTGCCTATTGCCCTGGGTAAAACTTCCAATACAATGTTGCATAGAGGTGGCAAGAGTAGATATCCTTGTCTTCTCCTGATCTTGGAGTGGAAAAGCATCCAATCTTTCACTATTAGGTATGGTGGTAGCTGTGTATTTTTCATAGATGCCCTTTATCAAATTAAGAAAGCTCCCATTTATTCCTAGTTTGTTGAGTGGTTTTTATCATGAAAGGGTTTTGGCTTTTGTCAAAAATTTTTTTCTGCAGCTTTTGTCATTTATTCTATTAATATGATGTATTACTACTGATTTTTGAAAGTTAAACCAGCTGAGCATTCCTGGGATAAAGTCCCTTTGATCATGGTGTAAAATCCATTTTATGGTGCCAGATTTGGTTTGCTAGTATTTTGTATTAGTTTTTTCATCTCTATTCAAAAGGTCCGTAGTTTTCTTTACTCATAACTTTTATCTAGTTTTAGCGTATCACAATAAACCTGGTCTCAGAGAATTAGTTAGGAAAGGTTCCCTCCTCTCTCTCTTTTTTTGTTTTTTTTTTTAAGAAGAGTTTGGTTTGGGTATTAATTCTTTTTTAAATGTTTTGTAGACTTCATTGAAGCCATCTGGGGCTGAGCTTTTCTTCGTGACAAGTTTTAATATTACTAACTAAATCATTTTACTTGTCGTGTATCTATTTAGATTTTTCATTTCTTCTTGAGTTAGTTTCAGTAGTCATAGGAATTTGTTCATTTTCTCCAAGTTACATAATATGTTGGCACAGAGTTGTTTACAGTATTCTCTTATAATCATTTTTATTTCTGTAAGGTTGGTGATGATGTTTCCTCCTTCATTCCTGATTTTATTAAGTTGAATTTTCTCTCAGTTTTTATTGATCAATATTTCTGTGTGAAATCAGGTTCCTATCTAGTGTCCTTTCATTTCAAACTGAAGTACTGCCTATTTAATTTTTTGTCAGACAAGTTTGCTATCAATGAATTCTCTTCAGTTTTTATTGATCTGGGAATCTCTTTAATTCTCCATTTTTTAAAGATTATTTTGCTGAATACAGAAGTCTTGGTTGACTTTTTTTTCTTTCAGCATTTTAAATATGCCATCCTATTGTTTTCAAGCCCCCATGGTTTCTGATGAGAAGTCAGCATTTAATCTTACTGAAGATCCCTTATACATGATGAATCACTTTTTTCTTGACATTTTTTCTCTCTCCTCTTCTTCTGGAACATCCATTATGCCTATTTTGGTATGCTTGATGGAGTCCCACAGGTATCTGAAGATGTTTATTTTTCTTCATTCTTCTTTCTTTCTGTTCCTCAGACTAGATAATTTCAACTGAACTATCTTCAAGTTCTCTGACTCTTTCTTTTGGCATTTCACATAAGCTGCTGAGCTCCTCTAGTGAATTTTCCATTTCAATGATGGCACTTTTCAAATCCAAAATCTCTATTTTTAAAATAATTTGTATCGCTTTATTGATATTCTTTCCTAGTTGAGACATTGTTATCATACTTACCTTTAATCCTATAGACATGATTTCTTTTGAGTCTTTAAACATATTATAAAAGCTATATGAAGTCTGATCACTGATTATTAATAAGTATTGGTTCAATGCTTAACCAAGACTATTATTACTATTATAAAAAATAGTGAACTCATTCATGATTTACAACTGCAAAGCCATATATTAAGTAAGATCTACTGTCTACATTAGAGACATTATCCTTCAGTAACTCTGATGTATTTGTCCCTCACCGTTTCTGCCTACATACATAACAAGTTCCTGAAATGTCAGCTGAGATTTTTAAGAGGTTTATATAAACCACATGGAAGTAGGTAATTCCTTCTTTGCCCTCCAGTATATTCTTTGAGTCCACCTTCCAAAAGGTTTACTACTGCTTAGCTCTAAGCTAGTAAAGATAAAAGATGAGTTACTTAAAGAAGAAAGAAAATAAGTGATAGAGATATTGGTGGATTATGAAAATTGAAGCACTTACCAATTTAAAATAGATGAAGTGTTATCTGGGAAACTTATATTTGATATGTGTAGTTAGATCATCCTTGTCTTCCCTGGTTTTTGACATCTTACACAAGTAGCAGACAATTTCTTAACATAAGAAATAAATCCTGAGTGAGGACAAAGTAATATTGATCTGTGTATACTGTCTCTGTCAAACATCATAGTATTATTTGTGAGAGAGTGTCATTATGGTTTTCCATGATGTTGAACTCAAAAGATTAAGTTGTCTCCTGAGCATACTAAATGAACCTTCAAAAATTCCATCTAGATATCCATGATTTTATTTACATCTTTCTTAATTCTATAGCTGTTTTAACCCCCTTATGAAGTAAAATTCCATTTGATTTCAACCTTAAAGTATTCACAACTCTTTTAATGCTTAAACACCAATATGTCTCAAATATGGCCTTATATAATAACTAGTGATAAGGGGAGGGATCACTTATTTAGATCCTGAGCTAAATCCTCAAGACACAACCTTATCTTTAACCACAAGAACCATGAAAAAGACCATTGAAGCTATATACTAGTAGGCTTAGGGAATTACCAGGTTATCCAAGCTCCCCATTCCAATCTCATTTCTACTCAGGTTCCATATTACTGTTTTTGTAACTATTATATACCTCTTACCATTTCTTTTTAGAATGATGACTCCTTTGGGTGGTATGCCAGCTATTTTGCTTGCTTACTGCTTTAAGTCTGCCTTTTAGAGTACCTACTAGGCTCCATTTTCAGTAGTTATGGTCTAGGAATGATATCATTTACTATTCCAACCTTTTTCATATGCTGTTGCTATAGTAACTTTCTTATAGTGGTTTTTAATCTATCACATATCTGCTCATAAAGCTTCAATAACTCCCCATTTTTTACTGTACCAACCCAGACCCTCCATGGCTTTCAAAGAGTTCAGATTCATGGTTGGACCCCAGTAATCCAACCTATTGCTTACTCCCCATAACTCACATCACCCAAAGCAGATAAACTGATCTTTCATTACCCTCCTCTGACTGACCTTAAAGCTATTCTTCATTTATGGTCCAGCTTAAAATAGTTCCTTCTTTGTTACTCTATAAATACTGTTGTTGATGTGATTGTTGGTGTGGATACTGGTTTAGAGTTTTATCTACCAGTGACGGATAAATATGGTGACTATAAAATTTATTGTCCAAACCAGGACACTTTTGAAAGTGAAGGGAGTGCTATTAATGATACTCCTAGACAAGAGGCATAAACCAGAATGCTTCAAGAAAACTGGTACTGTTACAAGCAAGCCAAGTCTCACAGTCACCTTATAAGACAATTTTCATATAAAATTTTAAGAATAATATTGAACTCCTATAAATTTAGAAAATTATTCACCAAATTATAACTCTACTTTGGACTCAGATTTAATTACCAAGGAAAGGGGAAAGCAGCTATAATCTTAAAAACTTAAAGAAATGCAAACCTGATTTTAAAAATAGCTATTTCTCAGCCATATATGTTTCCTGTTTGGCTCATCATGGTAAGCCACTGCCTTTTTTTTTTTTTTTTAAATTAATTAATTAATTAATTATTTGGCTGCATTGGATCTTCATTGCTGTGCATGGGCTTTCTCTAGTAGCAGGGGCTACTCTTCGTTGCAGTGTGTGGGCTTCTCATTGCGGTGGCTTCTCTTGTTGCAGAGCATGGGCTCTAGGTGCATGGGCTTCAGTAGTTGTGGCCCGCAGGCTCTAGAGTGCAGGCTCAGTACCTGTGGCGCACGGGCCCAGCTGCTCCGCAGCATGTGGGATCTTCCCAGACCAGGGCTTGAACCCGTGTCCCCTGCATTGGCAGGCAGATTCCCAACCACTGCGCCACCAGGGAAGCCCGCCACTTTCTTTTAAGTAGATAAGATAAATTAAATATATAAGCAATTTATAAATTAATTTGGACATAGTTGGTGGGTTGTTTTTTTTTTTTATAAAGTAGTGGGAAAGTTGTGCTACTTTTATTCTTATCTCATAAAATTTAGCGGCCCAGAGAAGTTCTTCAAAGTACATCTCATGACCAAAGGTGAATTAGCCAAATGTTAACATAAATTTACAAACTCTTAAAGGTTAATTCAATTAATCAAAACTAATCCAATCTATTTGGTCTGTTTAAGTTTACAAAACACTGATAGAAATGTCTCCTTAATTAGTCTTGAGGCATTAGGCATTGTTACTTAAAACACTTTTTAAAAATTTGTTTGAATCACATGGATGATGCCTGTATGGCTTCCTCTTCCCAAGCCACCCATCCCAGAGGATTCAGGAAGAAAAAGGAAGGAAAAGCTTCATATGAGGCACCCACCAGAGTGTTTCTGTGAAAAGGACACAGTAAGGGAGCATAGTTCTATCCAGCCAATGACAGCCCAAGGAGGGAGACTTCACCTCTTTACAGAGAACAATCAGAAGAAAGCCAACTCCAAGAGAGAAGTGATGGCCTGAGTTGTGGTGCCAATGGCCCCTCTAATTAAAAAACAACAACAACATCTTTAATAACAATGTTTAACATTTATTAGGCACTTAGTATATATGAAGTAATACTAAATCTTCAGGGTTTCTTTTCACCATACCTAATTATTGTCTGAAATTCTGCTTTATCAGTTCAGTACCTGGAGACGACCTTGATCAACAACTATTTTAGTAAGTTGATGGAAATAAGTTAGTGAGAACACCATGGAACACCTGTTTACACAGCTCTTTAAACAGTGTACATGATTACATGTCTTTAGGCTTATTAGTCCCTACCCAGTAGGGATGCATTTTGCAGAAATTATGACTCTGAGGTAAAACAAGTTTAAGATGTTTTATAAACAGCCTGGGAGTTCCTTTCACTGTTACTCAGGCGCTGTGCGGTGACTTTATTTCTGTAATGTGCTCTGCTCTCACTAGCTTTCATGTTCTAACAGAAAACAAATTTTCCCTGTTGTGGATGAAATGATCAGGTGAGAAAAACTATTAATTTTGCATGAAAGAATGGGAATTTTTAAAAAAAGGTTTAGCTTTTAAAAGTCAGTGCTTTGTATTCCTCTGGCATGCTGCACAAGTTTTCAGGCATCCCCAGAGAAGAGTCATATACTTGGAACCTCCTTATGCAGATACGAGAAGAGTCATATACTTGGGGCCTCTTCATGCAGATTCATTTTCACCGAATGCAGCTGAGCAGAGACACCATTAGTTCTTTTTGCCAACATCTTGGCTTCTTTATAAACAGTGGAATCACAAACCCATAGGACATGCCTCAAAGAGCAGACACCTCTCTCTTCTCAAGGCAACCACTTTCTTTCTTTGTCCCAAGGGAGATTTACTGCAATGACACTACATTCTATTAAATTCAACCAGAACGCACCTTCTGAATTCACTGTGTTACCTAGGAGTTTGTAAATCTCAACTCTGGTCCTATCTCTTAGTTAGAGATGGAAGAAATTAGCAACCAGAAAAGGGACCTGAGATGACAATCACTGTAGGAGCCTACCCCCACTCCTTTTGTAAATCCACACTGATCTTTGAAAGAGCTAGACCAGAGGGCAGAGAGCAGAAGCAAGAAGAACTACAAACCTGCAGCCTGTGGAACAAAAACCACATTCACAGAAAGATAGACAAGATGAAAAGGCAGAGGGCTATGTACCACATGAAGGAACAAGATAAAACCCCAGAAAAACAACTAAATGAAGTGGAGATAGGCAACCTTCCAGAAAAAGAATTCAGAATAATGATAGTAAAGATGATCCAGGACCTCGGAAAAAGAATGGAGGCAAAGATCAAGAAGATGCAAGAAATGTTTAACAAAGACCTAGAAGACTTAAAGAACAAACACTTAGAAGAATTAAAGAACAAACGCCTAGAAGAATTAAAGAACAAACAAACAGAGATGAACAATACAATAACTGAAATGAAAGCTATATTAGAAGGAATCAATAGCAGAATAACTGAGGCAGAAGAACGGATAAGTGACCTGGAAGACACAATGGTGGACTTCACTGCTGCGCAACAGAATAAAGAAAAAAGAATGAAAAGAAATGAAGACAGCCTAAGAGATCTCTGGGACAACATTAAATGCAACAACATTCGCATTATAGGGGTCCCAGAAGGAGAAGAGAGAGAGAAAGGACCACAGAAAGTATTTGAAGAGATTATAGTCGAAAACTTCCCTAACATGGGAAAGGAAATAGCCACCCAAGTCCAGGAAGCGCAGAGAGTCCCATACAGGATAAACCCAAGGAGAAACACGCCGAGACACATAGTAATCAAATTGGCAAAAATTAAAGACAAAGAAAAATTATTGAAAGCAGCAAGGGAAAAACGACAAATAACATACAAGGGAACTCCCATAAGGTTAACAGCTGATTTCTCAGCAGAAACTTACAAGCCAGAAGGGAGAGGCATGATATACTTAAAGTGATGAAAGGGAAGAACCTACAACCAAGATTACTCTACCCGGCAAGAATCTCATTCAGATTCGATGGAGAAATCAAAAGCTTTACAGACAAGCAAAAGCTAAGAGAATTCAGCACCACCAAACCAGCTCTACAACAAATGCGAAAGGAACTTCTCTAAGTGGGAAACACAAGAGAAGAAAAGGACCTACAAAAACAAACCCAAAACAATTAAGAAAATGGTCATAGGAACATACATATCGATAATAACCTTAAACATGAATGGATTAAATGCTCCAACCAAAAGACACAGGCTGCTGAATGGATACAAAAACAAGACCCATATGGGTCAAGACCCATATGCTGTCTACAAGAGACCCACTTCAGACCTAGGGACACATACAGATGGAAAGTGAGAGAATGGAAAAAGATATTCCATGCAAACGGAAATCAAAAGAAAGCTGGAGTAGCAATACTCATATCAGATAAAATAGACTTTAAAATAAAGAATGTTACAAGAGACAAGGAAGAACACTACATAATGATCAAGGGATCAATCCAAGAAGAAGATATAACAATTATAAATATATATACACCCAACATACGAGCACCTCAATATGTAAGGCAACTGCTAAGAGCTATAAAAGAGGAAATCAACAGTAACACAATAATAGTGGGGGACTTTAACACCTCACTTACACCAATGGACAGATCATCCAAAATGAAAATAAATAAGGAAACAGAAGCTTTAAATAACACAACAGACCAGGTAGATTTAATTGATATTTACAGGACATTCCATCCAAAAACAGCAGATTACACTTTCCTCTCAAGTGTGCACAGAACATTCTCCAGGATAGATCACATCATGGCTCACAAATCAAGCCTCAGTAAATTTAAGAAAATTGAAATCATATCAAGCATCTTTTCTGACCACAACGCTATGAGATTAGAAATGAATTACAGGGAAAATAGGTAAAAAATACAAACACATGGAGGCTAAACAATACATTACTAAATAACCAAGAGATCACTGAAGAAATCAAAGAGGAAATCAAAAAATACCAAGAGACAAATGACAATGAAAACACGACATTCCAAAACCTATGGGATGCAGCAAAAGCAGTTCTAAGAGGGAAGTTTCTAGCAATACAAGCCTACCTCAAGAAACAAGAAAAATCTCAAATAAACAATCTAACCTTGCACCTAAATGAACTACAGAAAGAAGAGCAAACAAAACCCAAAGTTAGCAGAAGGAAAGAAATCATAAAGATCAGAGCAGAAATAAATGAAATAGAAACAAAGAAAACAATAGCAAAGATCAATAAAACTAAAAGCTGATTCTTTGAGAAGATAAACAAAATTGATAAACCATTAGCCAGACTCATCAAGAAAAAGAGGGAGAGGACTCAAATCAATAAAATTAGAAATGAAAAAGGAGAAGTTACAACAGACACCGCAGAAATACAGAGCATCCTAAGAGACTACTACAAGCAACTCTATGCCAATAAAATGGACAACCTGGAAGAAATGGACAAATTCTTAGAAAGGTATAACCTTCCAAGACTGAACCAGGAAGAAATAGAAAATACGAACAGACCAATCACAAGTAATGAAATTGAAACTGTGATTAAAAATCTTCCAACAAACAAAAGCCCAGGACCAGATGGCTTCACAGGTGAATTCTATCAAACATTTAGAGAAGAGCTAACACCCATCCTTCTCAAACTCTTCCAAAAATTGCAGAGGAAGGAACACTCCCAAACTTGTTCTACAAGGCCACCTTCACCCTGATACCAAAACCAGACAAAGATACTATAAAAAAGAAAATTATAGACCAATATCACCGATGATTATAGATGCAAAAATCCTCAACAAAATACTAGCAAACAGAATCCAACAACACATTAAAAGGATCATACACCATGTTCAAGTGGGATTTATCCCAGGGATGAAAGGATTCTTCAGTATACGCAAATCAATCAATGTGATATACCATATTAACATATTGAAGAAGAAAAACCATATCATCATCTCAATAGATGCAGAAAAAGCTTTTGACAAAATTCAACACCCATGTATGATAAAAACTCTCCAGAAAGTGGGCATAGAGGGAACCTACCTCAACACAATAAAGGCCATATATGACAAACCCACAGCAAACATCATTCTCAATGGTGAAAAACTGAAAGCATTTCCTCTAAGATCAGGAACAAGACAAGGATGTCCACTCTCAACACTATTATTCAACACAGTTTTTGGAAGTCCTAGCCACGACAATCAGAGAAGAAAAAGAAAAAAAAGTAATACAAATTGGAAAAGAAGACGTAAAACTGTCACTGTTTGCAGATGACATGATACTATACACAGAGAATCCTAAAGATGCCACCAGGAAACTACTAGAGCTAATCAATGAATTTGGTAAAGTTTCAGGATACAAAATTAATGCACAGAAATCTCTTGCATTCCTATACACTAATGATGAAAAATCTGAAAGAGAAATTAAGGAAACACTCCCATTTACCATTGCAGCAAAAAGAATAAAATACCTAGGAATAAACCTACCTGGGGAGACAAAAGACCTGTATGCAGAAAACTATAAGACACTGATGAAAGAAATTAAAGATGATACCAACAGATGGAGAGATATACCATGTTCTTGGATTGGAAGAATCAATATTGTGAAAATGACTATATTACCCAAAGCAATCTACAGATTCAATGCAATCCCTATCAAATTACCAATAGCATTTTTTACAGAACTAGAACAAAAAATCTTAAAATTTGTATGGAGACACAAAAGACCCCGATTAGCCAAAGCAGTCTTGAGGGAAAAAAACGGAGCTGGAGGAATCAGACTCCCTGACTTCAGACTATACTACAAAGCTACAGTAATCAAGACAATATGGTACTGGCACAAAAACAGAAACATAGATCAATGGAACAAGATAGAAAGCCCAGAGGTAAACCCACGCACCTATGGTCAACTAATCTATGACAAAGGAGGCAAGGATATACAATAGAGAAAAGACAATCTCTTCAATAAGTGGTGCTGTGGAAACTGGACAGCTACATGTAAAAGAATGAAATTAAAACACTCCCTAACACCATACACAAAAATAACCACAAAATGGATTAGAGCCCTAAATGTAAGACTGGACACTATAAAACTCTTAGAGGAAAACATAGGAAGAACACTCTTTGATGTAAATCACAGCAAGATCTTTTTTGATCCACCTCCTAGAGTAATGAAAATAAAAACAAAAATAAACAAATCAGACCTAATGAAACTTCAAAGCTTTTGCACAGCAAAGGAAACCATAAACAAGATGAAAAGACAACCCTCAGAATGGGAGAAAATATTTGCAAAGGAATCAACATACAAAGGATTAATCTCCAAAATATATAAACAGCTCATGCAGCTCAATATTAAAAAAACAAACAACCCAATCCAAAAATGGGCAGAAGACCTAAATAGACATTTCTCCAAAGAAGACATACAGATGGCCAAGAAGCACATGAAAAGCTGCTCAACATCACTAACTATTAGAGAAATGCAAATGAAAACTACAGTGAGGTTATCATCTCACACCAGTTAGAATGGGCATCATCCGAAAATCTACAAACAACAAATGCTGGAGAGGGTGTGGAGAAAAGGGAACCCTCTTGCACTGTTGGTGGGAATGTAAATTGATACAGCCACTATGGAGAACAGTATGGAGTTTCCTTAAAAAACTAAAAATAGAATTTCCATATGACCCAGCAATCCCATTACTGGGCATATACCCAGAGAAAACCATAATTCAAAAAGACACATGCACCCCAATGTTCATTGAAGCACTATTTACAATAGCCAGGTCATGGAAGCAACCTAAATGCCCATCGACAGACGAAAGGGTAAAGAAGATGTGGTACATATATACAATGGAATATTACTCAGCCATAAAAAGGAATGAAATTGGGTCATTTGTTGAGACATGGATGGATCTAGAGACTGTTATACAGAGTGAAGTAAGTCAGAAAGAGATAAACAAATATCGTATATTAACGCATATATGTGGAACCTAGAAAAATGGTACAGATGAACTGGTTTCAGGGCAGAAAAAAAAAAAAAAAAGAGCCAAAGCCAAAGCAAGCATTATCAGAGTTTACTTTGCATAACTGCCTTGGGAACCATGAGATTCTTAGGAACAGATTTGCATATCTGTTCTTGAGCTCTGGAAGAACTGCAGAGTACTGCCATGTTCTTTAGACCCCTGAGTTTGCAAACCATTAGCTGAATGTCATAGGCTCAACCATGTCATAACCTAGGGGTGTAACAGCCTGAGGAGCAGGAGAGGAAGCCCTGCTGAGGGAAGTATGGTTCCATTAGGGCAGGATGAAAGGATCTGTGGAGGGAGGAGAGTGAAGGGACATCCTGGTATTCAGCACACTTCCCTAATGCACCCCAGAGAGCTGTAAATAGGATTCTTGGAAGACCCAGTCCCTGGAAGTCAGGGAACTCCGCACCTCTGCTGGCACATTGCTGTGACCGCTCTCCGGAGGGGTGTTGATGGTGACCCAGGCACTAGCCTTGGCTCAGTGAGATGCCAGGGACCAGGACCAGAATATCCACACTTCAACATACTGCCCTGTCTAAGAGCACCAGTACTTTCTGATGCTTCCTTCCAGTACAAAGAGAATAATCTGCAAGGGCCTTTGGCCAATAGGCAACTTATGAGAATAGAACCCACGTTAGCAAAGCACGTCCTCACGAATACTCAGACGTGCAAATCAGGATCCAGCGGCAACCTCTTCCGAGGGTTTAGGGACCCTGCTACACTGTGGTTTGCCTGACTCCGGTCCCCACTCCGCCCTGCTGCTGGAGGCTGCTCCACCCGAGCGCCTCTGTCCCTGAAGAAGCTTAGAAATGAAAGCCACAGGTTGCTTCTTAGACTAAGGAGATTTCACTGAGTAGCCTCTTCCACCATCATTCATCATCTCAGCCTCTGCAACCTTCATTGTCCATTCATTACTGAGCACCTATTCAGTGCCAGGCACTGTGAGGGGAGCAGCTAACACAACCACAGCAAAGAACAAAGCGGACATGTCGCTCTCCTGGGGTGTATGTCTAGAGGTAGAAGCACACAACAAACACACCAACAAATAAAAGAGCTACACGTGGTAATGAGAGCTGTGAAGGAACAAATAAAGCTCTGAGATAGAGACAAATATTGGGGCAGAGGATAACTGCCTTGGATAGGGTGGTCGGAGGAGGTCTCTCCGACTAGTTGAGATTTAAGCTGAGACCAGAAAGATGAGAAGCCACTGGCCACTGGAAAAGTGTGTGTGTGTGTGTGTGTGTGATAGGGACGGGGTGGGGTGTGATGGAGGTGTGGTGGGGTGCAGTGTTTCCCACAGGGAAAAGGGTTCAGTTCAGAAAGGAAAACTGTGCCTGAACAGCAGAACTAGAGAGATGGCATAAGGTGGAGTTGGCAAAGTAGGCAGGGATCATATCATTGTATCCATGACGGTCGGGGGGAGAAATCTGTTTTACACTCTAGGTAAAAAAGGAAACCACTGAAGGACTTTAATCGGGAGACGAACAGGATTAAGATAAATATTTGCTGAAGGAAGGAAGGAAGGGAGGAGTGAATGGAATCATCTCTCAACCCCACAGCTTTTTTTTTTTCTTTTCTTTTTTTAAATTATTTATTTATTTATTTATTTATTTATTTGGCTGTGTTGGGTCTTCGTTTCTGTGTGAGGGCTTCCTCTAGCTGCGGCAAGCGGGGGCCACTCTTCATCGCGGTGCGCAGGCCTCTCACTATCGCGGCCTCTCTTGTTACGGAGCACAGGCTCCAGACGCGCAGGCTCAGTAGCCGTGGCTCACGGGCCCAGTTGCTCCGCGGCATGTGGGATCTTCCCAGACCAGGGCTCGAACCCGTGTCCCCTGCATTGGCAGGCAGATTCTCAACCACTGCGCCACCAGGGAAGCCCCAACCCCACAGCTTTAAATAGTCTGTGCCGCCTGAGTCCTGTCTCTCCCCAACTTCCTCTTCTCCGTATTACTGTCTTTTCAAAACACTTTATGCGGTATGAAAACCAACCTTTTTCTCTCCCTTATAACTTACTTCTTTCCACATTCAGACCTCACTGGGAGAGGAGAGACATGTGCCAACATAGAGTTACCCTTTGAAATATATGCAGACACACAGAATTTCTTGCTGACTTTGCATTTGATAAAAACGGCTCTTTCACGATTTGCTCACCCTCAGCAGCTGGTCTCCTCCCTAGGCATGGGAACACTTATCTATCTAAGGGTTTAGATCTATACAGAGCATTTACGGTTTCAAGAAGATTTTTTTTCACCCAAGTTTGTTTCCCAAGATTGGCATGGTAATCTCAACTGATCATAGCCTTGCTGCATTTTTAAAGCATCAAAGGTCTGACCTTGTCTTTCCACAGCCCAAGAGAAAGTCTTGTGGCTTCCATCTAACACAGTTCTTCATGCAATGCATTTTGCATAAGTTAAATAGCTAATGGGCTGCTCAAGGGTTGTATAATGTTCTGCATTTGTTTTTCTTCTCTTTATCCTTTTTTCTATCTCCCCTAGGTGATTCATCAGGCATACTTCTTGAAACAGCTGTGAGAGATTAAGAACTGTTATTCGCATTCAAGGGAAGAATTCTCAGGCAAGGAACAATCTGCCTGTTGAATACATTCATATAAATAGAGCAAATGTTTTAAAGCTGAGCAAAACGAAAGTAAGGGGCACATGGGAGGAAAAAAAAACTACCTCTCAGCATGAACCATGCAGAACTTTGATCATTACTTCAAATGAGACTAGATCTCACCATGTATGACAAGGCTCTGGATCCAGGATTTCCACAGTTCTGAGAAGAGTTCAGGTGCTAAGAAGCTTTCCCCTTTCTGCTTTCAACTGGGCCAATGATAAATATAATGATTATTAATGAGTTTAAAACTTAAGGCATAATTTTAACACTAAAAGACCACATTCACTGGGTGCTTCATACATGTCAAGCACTAACTATATTAGGTATTTTATAAACATGATCTTAAATCTTTCCAACAGCCCCCATGTATCTTTTTAACAAATGAGCAATCTGAGACTCAGAAAGGGTAAGTGATTTGCCCACAGTCATTTTGCTAACTAGGGGATTTTGATCAACCAATTAAACTTTTCTGGACCTTAATTATTTGTTATTGTGAGGTTTTTTGTTTGTTTTTAGCCTGAAAAATGCAGAGCTGGAATAGGTGATCTCTAAGGTACTTTTTATCTCTACCATTATTTGATTTGACAGGTTCTCTCAGCCCTGCAAGATGTGTTGTCTCTCTGCCATTTGAGTTCTAGCAAACTAGTTCTGCTGTCCCATTTCCCCAGTCTCTATCACTGGGCAAGCAAAAAGAAAGGAAAATAGAGCAGTCGTGACATAAGGGAAATTTCTTCAAACTCCAACTTCTGGTACTATAGCATCTGGGACAGAGTCAGTGTTCAGTGCTGGCTACAATAGCAGTTGGTGTGTGACTTCAGTCAACTAGCTTATTCTTAATTTCCCACCTAGTTCCTAATTTCTTCATTTTCTGAAGGTGTAGGTCTAGATGATCTCTAGAGTACCTATATATCCTAATATTTTATATCCAGGAAAACCAAAATTATGATGCCATGAAGTATCCAATAATCAAAATCAGACTCAGACCAGGAAAAAAACATTCATTTACTTTGCCTCTCCTTTCTAGTTCCTTCCTCCTTGCTTTGCCTTCCAAGGGAATCTATAAACCACATATGGACATCTTTGTTCTCAAAGCCTAACATAAAGGAAAATTATAGAAAGGAATATACAATTTGGCAAATTTTACTGCTCAAGTAGAATTTTTGAATTATCTTTGAAATCCACTTGAAAGCTTGTATAAATGTGAGATTACAAATGTAGGGATGAAGAGCGGGGACTGGGGCCAGTTCAGTTCTAAACTTTCAGAAGATTATTATATAGCATTCTGATCTACTTTCCACTCATAAGCATCTTAGAAGAAAATGGCAGCTCACCAAGGAACAAAAAATACAAGTGAAGTGTTGGGGGGTTTTATATGTATAAAGGTATGAATAAACTATTTGAAATAATGGGTAAATATTAGAGGTTTTTAATTTGTTTTGCTGTGTGTTTTGTTATGCTTATGGAAGAACTTAGATGCCACACAGAACTAAATTGTCAGGCAAATCCCGCAAACTCCCATGGAAGAGAAAAGTTTTATTTTCTTGAAATTGAGAATAACTCACGTCCTCAAAGATTGCAGATTAATCTTTGATTTGCTGAAAGCTTACATAACAATTGAAGAGCTTCAGAACATGAAGGTTCATGAAGGTTCAGACCTGTGGTTGAGTTTTTGTTTGCCGGAGTTCAGAATTGGGTCAGGGTAAAATCAAAGCCCAGTTCCTGCTCAGTAACCTGAGCTTTCTCCCATGAACTCCATGCCCTCGGTCTGTCCCTTCCATCACAGCTTTTCTTCCCTGATGAAAGTACTCTGCCTAAATAGTTACCAACTATTTACTTTATACTGTAAAAATACAGCTGAATGGTACAAATAATTCAAGACATGTATGTTTCTTAAATGGAAACTAATTTTTAGGTATCTTAAAAGGTTTCAAATTTGTTCCCAGGTATTTTAATAAAAGCTTAGAATTCCAGTTCAGAAACTTATTTCTTTTTTACTTGGAAATCATTTCAAACTTAAATGCTGCAAGACCTTATTGTCACTCCCTCTCTGGTAAAACTAACTCAGAGTGAAGTCAACTCAGAGAAAAGCAGAATCAGAAGAGAGACAAAAATTACTAGTGATATCTTACCTAGAGTCATATTTAAAGTTTATCCCTGGACTTATCAATTACATGAGTCAATAAATTCTTTTTTAATTAAAAAAAAGAAATACCGTAAGAATAAAAATAGTACAAAGAACACCCAAGCACCTGTAACAAGATTTACATATTATTAACATTTTACCCCATCATTTCTTTATTGTTTACTTTCTCTCTGTCTCTCTAAAGAAGATATACAAATGGCTAACAGGTACATTGAAAAAGGTGCTCAATACAAAGGGAAATGCAAATCACACCTGTTAGAAAAGTTGTTATCAAAAAGACATGAGATAACAAATGCTACCAAGCATGTGGAAGAAAGGGAACTCTTGTTGGTGGAAATGTAGATTGGTGCAGCCACTAGGGGAAACAGTATGGAGACTCCTCAAACAATTAAAAATAGAATTACCATATGACCAAGCATTTCTACTTCTAAATATATTGATATATCTGAATAAAACGAAATCACTATCTTGAACAGATTATCCGTACCCCCTTGTTCACTGCAGCATTATTTACAGTAGCCAAGACACAGAAACAACCTAAGTGTCCATCAGCGGATGAATGGATAATGAAAATGTGGTGTATATATATATATACAGTGCAAACAATGAATCTTATTCAGCCATAAGAAGAAGGCAATCCTGCCATTTGCGACAACAAGGATGAAACTTGAGGGCATTATGCTAAGTGAAATAAGTCAGACATAGAAAGACAAATACTGTACAATCTCACTTATATGTGGAATCTAAAAACATCAAACTCAGAGAAACAGAGAATAGATTGGTGGTTGCCAGGGGCAGGGAGCGGTAAAGTTGGTCAAATGGCACAAACTTCCAGCTATAAGATGAGTAAGTTCTGGGGAATCTAATATACAGCATTATAACTATAGTTAATGATACAATAACAATACTATATTGTATTCTTAAAAGTTGCTAAGAGAGTAGATCTTAAAAGTTCTCACCACCTCCCAAAAAATGGTAGCTATGTGAGATGATAGATGTGTTAACTAATTTTATTGTGGTAATCATTTCAGAAAACATATGCATATATCAAATCACCACCTTGTACACTTTAAACTTACACAATGTTACATGTCAACTGTATCTCAATAAAACTGGAAAATTTTTTTAAAAATTTTAAGTCATGGGATTAAGTGGATAAGAAGAAATAATTCCATAGAAAACACATCTGGATTCACAAATCTTTGTTTCTTCATGGGATGAGGAATCTGCCCTTCATTTTGGAAGTAAAATCAAAGTTCCATAAAACAGTTTTGTATTTGGACTCCTGATTAATACTTTCGATATTTCTTCAATTGAATGCCCTCTGTTCAGTCATTAAGAGTAATGATTAGTCTCCACACATAATTTCTAAATCATTTAAATTAGTCTTTTGGAGAAAAAAATATTCCATAAAAGTGGTAAGGGTCTCCCATACATGAAACTCTAAAGGACTTTCTAACCAAAAGGGTGAAGCAAGAACACACATTTGAAACCTCCTTATACAAGTGTTCTAATTATCATGGCTACTAACCATACTGACCCAAATAATCTACAGTATAGACAGATAAACATTATATTTAATTTAAAACACAGTTTAAGGTAATCTATTTTAAAAAAAGGAAGTCTAGAGTCAGGATAGGTTAGCATTATCTTCAAGTCATCAAATTAAGAAACAACAAAAGTTAAAGAAAACTTCATTGGGGTAATTTGTACTTTTCTCTTCAATTCCAGGGGAAAGACCCTTCATCAACTTTGGTTTAGTATCTGAAAAATGGCTTTGACTTACCTTGTAAATTTCAATGATCTGGACCATTGGCTCTATGTGATAATATGAAGGTGGTGATTTATTCCTGTGCCTTTATCATATGAATAAACCACAACTCAGATCTGCATCAAAGAGCAAAACCAAATTAATTATACAGTGAGATGAATATACACACAAATGTTCCAACATCTTAATGAAGAAGTGGTGGGCCTCAACTGATTACATTTCAAATCAGATTCAAATCAGGTTGAGTAGGGTTTTTATAACTTATATGAAATTAAAACAAAAAGGTAAAAATTCTAATGAGATTCTCCAACAGAATAAAGTATACGTCAATCTGTACCACAATCACTAAGTTAAAATTGGATGAAATAGTCAAATAAAAACCAAATCATTTAAAAAGCAGCAAACAATCTGGGAGGAAGCACTGGAACCACTAATAAAAATGTTGGGTGCTACTCTAAATAAAAGGAAAGAAAGAAAGAAAGAAGAAGAACTTTAGTTGAAAGGAAAGGTTGCTTTGCACTTTTCTGAACATCCAAGGAAACTATGGTTTTGTTTCTTTAACTTTGACTTTGAAATTTGTCATATTGTCAGATTCTCCACACACCTGAAAGTTTTAATACAATCAAGTCACAAGAAATACACATGTTTGGAAATCTCTCCTAATGTTTGGAAGTCAATAAGCTAAATGAAGTAAATTTAGTGCTTTTGTCCTGTCTTTTTTCTCTATCTCAAATACTACCTCTGTTTCTCCAGATCAAAGAAACAATTGAACTTTCAGGAACTTGAAAGTGAACTATTGATCTACTGCTGACCTCATAATGGTAGTGTCCAGGTAGTTTCTAGCTCATCCAATTAAAAAATCACTTTTGGTTGAAGTTCAATCACCTCAGACTTTCAAGATGTAATACGCTTTCTTTTGTATAAGAAGATGACAATTGATGCATTAGTAGTTCATCTGTTTGCGAGTTGCTTTTCCAGATGGATGCACACCTAACATTCTCCTAGTTGTTTTCATGAAAAATTACTTACTTTTGAGGGATGGCTATTTCAGTAGCAAACTAACTGGGCCTCTTGAACAACAATATTCTCAGCATTTCAGTTTTTCTTCAGTTAAAACTCAAATAATGCCTAATTTCTAAATTTTATCTGGATTAAATCCAGATAAAATAAATTAAATGTACAGACTTGAAAGATGGAATGGTGGTGAACTCACAGTAAATGTTTATAAATATTTGTTGAATTTGAATATCTTGGTCTCATTAGTAACTAATCATGTGCCAAAGCTGGAAAGAAAGAATTCATTCTTATTAAAAATAGATTAGCAGGTTTTAGAGACAAGTTTAATAAAAGTCTTTAGTTCTTTTAGATTTTAGAACAAAAACTAGCCTAAAAAGAGGTCATGGAATTATTATTATTATTTGTTGTTGCTGTTTTTCTTTAGGGGGGAAATTATAGCTAAGACCTAAAACTGAAAATCAAAGTCACTAATCACTACACATTCAGAGTTCAAATTCTGCCAACAATTTTCCCAATTCACTGAGAAGTGCCAATTCAGAATGGCCCCAACAACCACCACCACTGCATAATCAATAAAGATGAAGACATGAACTTGTAGCTAGAAGAATCATTAGAATAAACTGCTTGTGGATAAACTCTTCACTTTCTTCAACCACAAAGACGGAGACTCCAAGAATCAACTGTAAAGATAGTGATGTGTGCAAGAAGAGGAAACTGGCATTTCATTCTCTGGCTACAGGTCATTTAGCCAGTGTATTTGCCAGTCATCCTCTGTGTTACCACACTTGGGAAAAGAGAACCTGAGAGTAGATGGAGATGACAGGACAATGTGAGTACTCTATGAGTAAAATAGAGCCACAAAAAGTAGCTGCATTTGAGGATTCTTGCCAACATTCCACTGAAGATGTCCCTTTAGATAAAGGATTCTAGCACCAAGAAGATGATAGTGGTGCGTGGGGAAGAGGTGAAGAAGACAGAGAGGCAGAATATGTAGAGTGGGAGGGGAACATAGAAAAGGTCAGTCTTGAGCTACTCAGTGGGGAGGTCCTCCTCCCAAAGTGGCCTCTGAAGAGTCCATACACATGTCTCAGTGAGAGAACCAGCATTTAGGTACCTTCTACCCAGATGCCCCAAAGGCCAACCAACACTCACTGAGAAATGATGAACAGCAACAACCAACCCACAAGAAGTCTGCATCCTTCTTGGTTAATTAAAATATTTTCCATTTTCCTCCTCCCTACATTGCCCTCAAACACAGTGAAGGAGGGGAGCTATCACCAAAAAGGGGAGAAAGGGAATGTATGAAAGAACAACTGAAATTCCCCTTCCTTTCCCCAGACGTATACTCTGAACCACAAAAGTAACAGACAGGTCTAACCGCACTGGAAAGAAGAGGAGTTTCTTCAGTGGAATATCACAAACGAATCCTAAAATGTATATGTAAATGCAAAGGACCGAGAATAGGGCAAAATCTTAAAGAAGAACAGGGATGAAAAAGAACCGGGGTACCCATCTCACATTGTGCACAAACATTAATTTGAGATGGATTATAAACCTAAATGTGAAACCCTAAACAATAAACAAGATTCTAGAATTAAGCTGTTTGTCAAGGTGCCTTGCGGGTGCTGCAGCAAATGCAAAGGGTGCCATAGGATAGTTTACATTGTTGAGAGGAGCACAGCAATACAAACTCCTATCAGACCCTTCACAAGCTACCAGCTCAGTGTTACATTGTGCTACATTTCATTCCATGCATATCTCTGCAAACCTAAGTGCTCAATGGTAGCTGCTATAAAAAGCAAGTACTGTGGGGAAATTAACATGGACAGAGTGTGAAGGTGTTGGTGTCCAATAAGTTTCCAAGATTTGAGGCACTGTGCAGGGCAATAGGCATACATCCCATTAGTAAGTAATTGTGGTTGTTTCAGAATAAAATAGAAATATTATTTTTCTTTTAGTTATATTATTTTTCACACATATACTGTGATTTGGGACATAAATCCTTATTAAGTTATTTGGACCTACCTACTGAATAAGCAGAATCGTTAGGTATTTCTTTTGACCTAGTGGCTCTCTTAAAAAATTACTAACATATTAAAGGCTCCATAAACCAAGGAAGTTTGGGAAAATCTGTTGTAGAGGAAAACATAGGGAAAAAGATATTCATGACCTTGGGGTCGGCCAAAATTTCTTAAATTTGTTCCTACAAAAAACACATAAAAATTAATAAAATGGACTGCATTAAAATTAAGAACTTCTATTCACACAAGGCATTAAAAGAGAGAAAAGGTTAGCCACAGACTTGGAGAAGATATATACAATACATATACCTGAAAAAGAATTCATATCTAGAATATATAAAGAACTACTACAAATCAATAAGAAAGACAACTCAAATTTTTAAATGTACAAAGAACTTGAGCATTTAATATCTGCTTAAGCAAAAAAAAAAAAAAAATTAAATGGTCAATAAGTATACAAAAAGAAATCATTTCATTACTCATAAGGGAAATGCAAATTAAAGCCTCAATGGGCCACTACACACCCACCAGAATACCTAAAATGAAAAGGTCTGTTGATGCCAAGTGTGATTGCAAATATAAAACATCAGAAACTCTAATGTGTTCTTGATGGGACCATACTTGGTTTGACCACTTTGGAAAATCGTTGGCTATATATCTAAAGCTAAAGCTAAACACACACCTACACTATGACCTACAGGAATCTCATTCCTGGCCATATACCCATGAAAAATGAATGCATATGTCCACCAAAAGAAAAACATCTATGAAAATGTTTATAGCAGCTTCATTCATAATAGCCAAAAACCAAATCAACACAAATGTCTGTTGACAGGAGAATAGATAAATAAGTGATGGTTCCTTAAACCGTAGAATATAATAGAACTAACTACTATTTCACACAACCCCGATGGTTCACAAACTATATGTTGCATGAAAGAAGCCAGGCACTATAGAACACATACTCTATGATTCCATTTATATCATGTTCAAGATCTGGCGAAACTAACTGATGATTATTGAATTCAGAATGGTAATTACCTTGGAGAGAGAGCTATTGGCTGGGAAGAGACCTAATAGTGGTACTGGAATTGTTCTACATCTTGATCTAGGTGGTGGCTACTTGTTTTGTACACATGTGAAAATCTATGAAGCTGCCATTTTATGTACTTTTCTGTATGTATATTATACTCCAATATGAAAATAATCAAAACTGAGTTTTAAATAACAAAATAAGACAATTCTAAACAAATTATTAGAGTATTATATAATCTGGCTGAAATATGATGTGCAAGATCATTCAACATAGCACAGTTCATAGCAGTTATTTACAGACAAAAAATCTATATATATATATCCCTCACTATGTGATATTCCTCCATACGGCAGCCAATAAGAACATTATAGCATTGTGACCAAAGTACGGGTTCTTGGGTTCTAGTTGCCCACTTATTATCTGTGTTACCCTGATAAGTTACCTAGCTTCTCTTTAAAACCAAGATGAAAATGTCATCTACCATACTGGATTGTTGAAAAAATTAACGGGGATAATGTATCTCTTTCAGAGGGTAAGCACTAAATAAAAGATATATTTTATCATTATTTTCATTTCTTTTCCACAAGTCCTTAGTAAGCTTGAATAGACTTTTTATCCATTTATGCAATGTAGCAGTATCACAATGTTGGTTACTCTGATTGAGATAATGTTAAAGCTAAGAAACCAGATGAAGTTGGGAAGAAAAAAGGGGAGTTAGCATTGAATGGATGAGGGTGAGAAAGAAAGATTAAAGGCATCAGGAATACAGCTTTGAAGAAGGCAAAATAATGCTGAAGCATGATAATCCTACTCCTTAAAACAGCACACCAGTAGCTGTGAGCAGGAGGGCCAGAAGTCATTACAGTGGAACCAAAGCAACAAAACCCTATCTATTAGAGGAGATGCTTGAGAAATAGCTACTCAATTGGACCAACATCATTCATCTCAAAAGTCCAAGTTGGGCTTCCCTGGTGGCACAGTGTTTGAGAATCTGCCTGCCAATGCAGGGGACACGGGTTCGAGCCCTGGTCTGGGAAGATCCCACATGCCGCGGAGCAACTAGGCCCGTGAGCCACAGCTACTGAGCCTGCGCGTCTGGAGCCTGTGCTCCGCAACAAGAGAGGCCGCGATAGTGAGAGGCCCGCGCACCGCGATGAAGAGTGGCCCCCACTTGCCGCAACTAGAGAAAGCCCTCGCACAGAAACGAAGACCCAGCACAGCCATAAATAAATAAATAAACACCAAAGTTAAAAATAAATAAATAAATAAAGTCCAAGTTATTTTAAGTCTCTGAAGCCAAGATGGTGCCAGACAAGCAGATAGGGGAGAAGTCATCATCTCAGAGTTATGAAATCACTATGGCAATGAATAACCAACTAGAGAGAAAAAATTTAACTCAATGTACATCATGTCTGTATCAAAGCAAAATTAATTCCAGTCATGTTTTTGAAACTACAGAAGGAGAGTCTGAAAATTCTCTAGCGATTATTGGATAATAAATGGAAGTGAATCATACTGTACCCATTAATTTAATACGTGTGAAATGTTTTTGCAATCACTGTGCTATTTTATTGGTTTTCATAAACATAAAAATTATTCATAGTTTCACTCAAGACCTTAGGCTCTCAACCCTATTTTGTGCTCATACTGCTGTAAGTTTCTCTACTGGGAATTCTCTTACCATATGATTACTTCAGAATGTTGATTCTCAAGAAAGGGGACATAATACTTTAGCAAAACATCATCTTGAGCCAACACCTGCAACCCTAAGATTTCTAAGTTCATCTGAGGGTCTATAGATTTTTTAATTCCCTGTTATTTGTGTTGAAAGTATACCTGATTTTCCTTTTCTTTGACTACTCATCAGCAAGACAATTTTTTTCCTAAGATGAACTCGTTTTCAACAGTCAAAATCCCTAGCAAGTGTCTCTGTCAGCCTTAGGAGACATAAATGTTTCAGAGAGATGCTTTCTTCATTGTTTGAGGTAGAATTTTATGAGTAGTAATGATGAATGCGATTGACTGTTACCTATGGGCAGTGAAAACTGGCTGATTATGTTGCCCTTTCAAATTTCCCCTCTTCGTGCCCCTAATCCTGGTCCCTAGTCATATTCCAACTATTTTTCAGCAGTTAGGATCATATCCAGTTGGAACTGGCCTCTAAGGCAAATATGGACAAATTAAAGGGTAAAAGATCTGGGAGACATTTGACACATCCCTCATGGGCCTGAAATAATAAAAAACAAAGAAACCTAAGAGACTGGCTCCTTGGGAAAGAATGTGAGGAGTGTTTGACATTGCCCAGGATGGCACAGCTGAGATGAATACACTTGCTGTTCTGGAACAGGCAACGTGGGATTGCAGCCCCAGCTGTGATAATAGGAGTACACTGACCCGTGACTACATCTTGACTAAATTGCGGGTCTTGAATCTAATTATTATGTTAAAAAGAGGTGTTGAGCCCCTGAAAGGAAAGCAAGTCTGGAAAAAGAGACATGGCAATATGTTAAAGCCAAGCTATAACCTAAAATCCACAAATACATGTCACCCCACCTGCTATTTGTTTCTGCCAGAGCTGTCATCCATTGACCTAGAGATGAGAAAGGGGAGCAACGGCTTTTACAAGTAATAACATGTGATGTGAAATTGTGTGTGTTGCTGAAAGGCCATATTCCTGTGTAGCATTATTTCCATCCCTTTAGGTGGTGCTCCATGAACTTCAACACATATCTGCGAAACACACTGGTTCAGCAAGCTAACAGCATGCGGCTTTATACTATTCTATTTGAAACAGGAAAAATGATTCAGTTGTATTCTTGAAATCCTGAGCAATATCACACACTGAAAACTAGGACCTACTAAATACAAAAGTGTATTTTCCTACGCAGTAGGCCCTAGTCTATTAAAAGTGCTTTAAAAAATCTCTTGCTATGTCAGGGTCCCCAGAAGTTCTCTAGAACTCAATAGGAAGAGCAGGTGCCTCTGGGAAGTGAAATTGGGAAACTGAAAAACTGTGAAACAGCAGGCACAGAAGACTTGCGTTATGCACTTTTTTGCACCATATGGATATTTTTCCACATGTATGAATTACCTCGTATTAGGCCAGAGTCTAGTAATTATAATATCTTACAAATATATAATACTCTGCAGTTCTATAAATCTTTTTTTTTTTTTAAAGGAGAGAGGGCTTTTAAGCAGAAGCAATAATGTATCTAAGGAAAAGCATGTGTGCTTAAGGGTGCCTGGAAGGGAGAAGAATAGCAAGAAGTGAACCCTGATTTGAGTATAACTTGGAGGCACTGATTTTAAGAGGTGTAGCTTGCAGTAGTGCAGATGAGTGATAAATAGGGTGGAAAGGAGTTTGCATTCAATGAAATGCTTAAGTCAGAATCAACATGACAGGGTGAAAGACTGAAGGAGGGTAGGGGTAAGATAGTGTGAAAAGGTAAGTGTTAGAAGCAGTATAATCTAGTGGTTATTTCTATATGCCCTTTATTCATTATATGTTAATTATTTTCTTGTATGTTATTTTTTAAATTTTATTTTATTTATTTTTTTACACAGCAGGTTCTTATTAGTCATCCAGTTTATACACATCAGTGTGTACATGTCAATCCCAATCACCCAATTAACCCCACCTCCACCCCCACCCCCCACCGCTTTCCCCCCTTGGTGTCCATACCTTTATTCTCTACATCTGTGTCTCAATTTCTGCTTTGAAGACCGGTTCATCTGTACCATTTTTCTAGGTTCCACATATATGCGTCAATATACGATATTTGTTTTTCTCTTTCTGACTTACTTCACTCTGTATGACAGTCTCTAGATCCATCCACATCTCTACAAAAGACCCAATTTCGTTCCTTTTTATGGCTGAGTAATATTCCATTGTATATATGTGCCACATCTTCTTTATCCATTCGTCTGTTGATGGGCATTTAGGTTGCTTCCATGACCTGGCTGTTGTAAATAGTGCTGCAATGAACATTGGGGTGCATGTGTCTTTTTGAATTATGGTTTTCTCTGGGTATATGCGCAGTAGTGGGATTGCTGGGCCATACAGCAATTCTATTTTTAGTTTTTTAAGGAACCTCCATACTGTTCTCCATAGTGGCTGTATCAATTTACATTCCCACCAACAGTGCAAGAGGGTTCCCTTTTCTCCACACCCTCTCCAGCATTTGTTGTCTGTAGATTTTCTGACGATGCCCATTCTAACTGGTGTGAGGTGATACCTCATTGTAGTTTTGATTTGCATTTCTCTAATAATTAGTGATGTTGAGCAGCTTTTCATGTGCTTCATGGCCATCTGTATGTCCTCTTTGGAGAAAGGTCTATTTAGGTCTTCTGCCCATTTTTGGATTGGGTTGTTTGTTTTTTTAATATTGAGCTGCATGAGCTGTTTATATATTTTGGAGATTAATCCTTTGTCCGTTGATTCATTTGCAAATATTTTCTCCCATTGTGAGGGTTGCCTTTTCATCTTGTTTATGGTTTCCTTTGCTGTGCAAAAGCTTGAATTTCATTAGGTCCGATTTGTTTATTTCTGTTTTTATTTCCATTACTCTAGGAGGTGGATCAAAAAGATCTTGCTGTGATTTATGTCAAAGAGTGTTCTTCCTATGTTTTCCTCTAAGAGTTTTATAGTGTCCAGTCTTACATTTAGGGCTCTAATCCATTTTGTGGTTATTTTTGTGTATGGTGTTAGGGAGTGTTCTAATTGCATTCTTTTACATGTAGCTGTCCAGTTTCCACAGCACCACTTATTGAAAAGACTGTCTTTTCTCCATTGTATATCCTTGCCTGCTTTGTCAAAGATTAGTTGACCATAGGTGCGCTGGTTTATCTCTGGGCTTTCTATCTTGTTCCACTGATCTATATTTCTGTTTTTGTGCCAGTACCATATTGTCTTGATTACTGTAGCTTTGTAGTATAGTCTGAAGTCTGATTCCTCCAGCTCCATTTTTTCCCCTCAAGACTGCTTTGGCTATTCGGGGTCTTTTGTGTCTCCATACAAATTTTAAGATTTTTTGTTCTAGTTCTGTAAAAATGCCATTGGTAATTTGATAGGGATTGCATTGAATCTGTAGATTGCTTTGGGTAGTATAGTCATTTTCACAATATTGATTCTTCCAATCCAAGAACATGGTATATCTCTCCATCTGTTGGTATCATCTTCAATTTCTTTCATCAGTGTCTTAATAGTTTTCTGCATACAGGTCTTTTGTCTCCCTAGGTAGGTTTATTCCTAGGTATTTTATTCTTTTTGTTGCAATGGTAAATGGGAGTGTTTCCTTAATTTCTCTTTCAGATTTTTCATCATTAGTGTATAGGAATGCAAGAGATTTCTGTGCATTCATTTTGTATCCTGCAACTTTACCAAATTCATTGATTAGCTCTAGTAGTTTTCTGGTGGCATCTTTAGGATTCTCTATGTATAGTATCATGTCATCTGCAAACAGTGACAGTTTTACTTCTTCTTTTCCAATTTGTATTCCTTTTATTTCTTTTTCTTCTCTGATTTCCGTAGCTAGGACTTCCAAAACTATGTTGAGTAATAGTGTTGAGAGTGGACATCCTTGTCTTGTTCCTGGTCTTAGAGGAAATGCTTTCAGTTTTTCACCATTGAGAATGATGTTTGCTGTGGGTTTGTCGTATATGGCCTTTATTATGTTGAGGTAGGTTCCCTCTATGCCCACTTTCTGGAGAGTTTTTATCATAAATGGGTGTTGAATTTTGTCAAAAGCTTTTTCTGCATCTATTGAGATGATGATATGGTTTTTCTTCTTCAATATGTTAATATGGTATATCACATTGATTGATTTGCGTATACTGAAGAATCATTGCATCTCTGGGATAAATCCCACTTGATCATGGTGTATGATCCTTTTAATGTGTTGTTGGATTCTGTTTACTAGTATTTTGTTGAGGATTTTTGCATCTATATTCATCAGTGATATTGGTCTATAATTTTCTTTTTTTGTAGTATCTTTGTCTGGTTTTGGTATCAGGGTGATGGTGGCCTCATAGAATGAGTTTGGGAGTGTTCCTTCCTCTGCAATTTTTTGGAAGAGTTTGAGAAGGATGGGTGTTAGCTTGTCTTTAAATGTTTGATAGAATTTACCTGTCAAGCCTTCTGGTCCTGGACTTTTGTTTGTTGGAAGATTTTTAATCACAGTTTCAATTTCATTACTTGTGATTGGTCTGTTCGTATTTTCTATTTCTTCCTGGTTCAGTCTTGGAAGGTTATACCTTTCTAAGAATTTGTCCATTTCTTCCAGGTTGTCCATTTTATTGGCATAGAGTTGCTTGTAGTAGTCTCTTAGGATGCTCTGTATTTCTGCGGTGTCTGTTGTAACTTCTCCTTTTTCATTTCTAATTTTATTGATTTGAGTCCCCTCCCTCTTTCTCTTGATGAGTCTGGCTAATGGTTTATCAATTTTGTTTATCTTCTCAAAGAACCAGCTTTTAGTTTTACTGATCTTTGCTATTTTTTTCTTTGTTTCTATTTCATTTATTTCTGCTCTGATCTTTATGATTTCTTTCCTTCTGCTAACTTTGGGTTTTGTTTGTTCTTCTTTCTCTAGTTCCTTTAGGTGCAAGGTTAGATTGTTTATTGAGATGTTTCTTGTTTCTTGAGGTAGGCTTGTATAGCTATAAACTTCCCTCTTAGAACTGCTTTGATGCATCCCATAGGTTATGCATCGTCATGTTTTCATTGTCATTTGCCTCTAGGTATTTTTTGATTTCTTCTTTGATTTCTACAGTGATCTCTTGGTTATTTAGTAACATATTGTTTAGCCTCCATGTGTTTGTGTTTTTTACCTATTTTTCCCTGTAATTCATTTCTAATCTCATAGCGTTGCGGTCAGAAAAGATGCTTGATATGATTTCAATTTTCTTAAATTTACTGAGGCTTGATTTGTGAGCCAAGAGGTGATCTATCCTGGAGAATGTTTCATGCACACTTGAGAAGAACGTGTAATCTGCTGTTTTTGGATGGAATGTCCTATAAATATCAATTAAATCTATCTGGTCTCTTGTGTCATTTAAAGCTTCTGTTTCCTTGTTAATTTTCTGTTTGGATGATCTGTCCATTGGGGTAAGTGAGGTGAAAGTCCCCCACTATTATTGTGTTACCATTGATTTCCTCTTTTATACCTGTTAACAGTTGCCTTATGTATTGAGGTGCTCCTATGTTGGGTGCATATATATTTATAATTGTTATATCTTCTTCTTGGATTGATCCCTTGATCATTATGTAGTGTCCTTCCTTGTCTCTTGTAACATTCTTTATTTTAAAGTCTATTTTACCTGATATGAGTATTGCTACTCCAGCTTTCTTTTGATTTCCATTTGCATGGAATGTCGTTTTCCATCCCCTCACTTTCAGTCTGTATGTGTCCCTAGGTCTGAAGTGGGTCTCTTTTAGACAGCATCTGGATGGGTCTTGCTTTTGTACCCATTCAGACAACCTGTGTCTTTTGGTTAGAGCATTTAATCCATTCACGTTTAAGGTTATTATCGATATGTATGTTCCTATGACCATTTTCTTAATTGTTTTGGGTTTGTTTTTGTAGGTCTTTTTCTTCTCTTGTGTTTCCCACTTAGAGAACTTCCTTTAGCATTTGTTGTACACTTGGTTTAGTGGTGCTGAATTCTCTTAGCTTTTGCCTGTCTGTAAAGCTTTTGATTTCACCATCAAATCTGAATGAGATCCTTGCCGGGTAGAGTAATCTTGGTTGTAGGTTCTTCCCTTTCATCACTTTGAGTATATCATGCCACTCCCTTCTGGCTTGTAGAGTTTCTGCTGAGAAATCAGCTGTTAACCTTATGGGAGTTCCCTTGTATGTTATTTGTCATTTTTCCCTTGCTGCTTTCAATAATTTTTCTTTGTCTTTAATTTTTGTCAATTTGATTACTATGTGTCTCGGCATGTTTCTCCTTGGGTTTATCCTGTATGGGACTCTCTGCACTTCCTGGACTTGGGTGGCTATTTCCTTTCCCATGTTAGGGAAGTTTTCGACTATAATCTCTTCAAATATTTTCTCATGTCCTTTCTTTCTCTCTTCTCCTTCTGGGACCCCTATAATGCGAATGTTGTTGCGTTTAATGTTGTCCCAGAGGTCTCTTAGGCTGTCTTCATTTCTTTTCATTCTTTTTTCTTTATTCTGTTCCATATCAGTGAAGTCCACCATTCTGTCTTCCAGGTCACTTATCCGTTCTTCTGCCTCAGTTATTCTGCTATTGATTCCTTCTAGTGTAGTTTTCATTTCAGTTATTGTATTGTTCATCTCTGTTTGTTTGTTCTTTAATTCTTCTAGATCTTTGTTAAACATTTCTTGCATCTTCTCGATCTTTGCCTCCATTCTTTTTCCGTGGTCCTGGATCATCTTCACTATCATTATTCTGAATTCTTTTTCTGGAAGATTGCCTATCTCCACTTCATTTAGTTGTTTTTCTGGGGTTTTATCTTATTCCTTCATCTGGTACATAGCCCTCTGTCTTTTCATCTTGTCTATCTTTCTGTGAATGTGGTTTTTGTTCCACAGGCTGCAGGACTGTAGTTCTTCTTGCTTCTGCTGCCTGCCCTCTGGTCGATGAGGCTATCTAAGAGGCTTGTGGAAGTTTCCTGATGGGAGGGACTGGTGTGTAAATCTTTTTATATCAGTTCTCCCATTTGAGACTTTGTGAGTTGCATGAGTTTGTACTCTAGCCTCCATTGTACCAATGGTGAGATTTAAATCTAAGAGATTTATAGATTTTCAGTGAGTAAGTTTAGAGGTTAGACTAAAATACAAGGTTCCAAACACTATTCCAATCCTCATTCTATGACACCATGTGACTCTCAAGGAAGAGAGAGGGGGGCTGGAAATGAAGACAGAAAGTCAGATTCTTTTCTTCAGAGAAGGGTAATCAGAATCATCAAATAAACCAAGGTGATACTGCTAAGGCTATTTCAAAACCTAATTCAAATTATTTAAATTATTAGATAATAAAACACTTCTTCCCCTTATATTTAGTTCACCAAGCACAAACAAAAAACATACATTGTAATTGTCTGAGAACAGCTAAGAACAAATTTCCCTCCCATCAGTCATAGGACCAAATCATATTTCTGAAAACTTTCCAGCAAAATATCCTTATAATTAAATAATTTTTAAAATATATTTTGAAAATAACAAGCTCTAAGCATCATTTATTAACAGATTCTGATATTCCCTTCAGTTACTCTGATGGCTAAGGGAGCAACACTAACCCAGAAACTACAAATATAAAAGATAATAACTAAAGACATATAGATGCTGGTCTGCATAGTAAAGAGGGGCAACCATGTTTCCAAGCATGAGGGAGGACCACATAAGCATCCCAAAGACACTGACCACGTGGAGCCAAAAAGCCCTTATCAGGTCTAGTGATCTGGTAATCCAATTTCCTTCCATTTCTTTCTCCAGTCCTTCAGTGTAATTTATGTGGCTTATTAACACTGTTGCTTTTAGCCCCAATAGTAAGACCCAGGTTCTAATTTCAGTCCTTATGTTGGAGCCCTTACTATAGGCTTGAGATCAAGCCAAGTGCTAAACAGCTTCACAACTTCACACCTCGTTTAAAGACAGCCTTGGGGAGAGAGTGTTGGGGGAGCATGACACATCTACCTATGCAACTGGAGAAACCACTCAAGACCAAAGCCAGAGCAGGAATGTGCTCAGGTGTACCACATACACCTGAACTTGATTTTATACAATTATCTTCTACCCCTTAATAAGCTTCTCTACAGTCAGCTAAGTGTCTCTGTCCTATGAGCAGAATTTAATGCCAGGAGACCCACTATACTTGGGGATTCTGAGAGGAGGACTTTCTATCTTGTTCACTGTTACATTCTCAGCAATCAACCTAGGATTTTATATTATACATCAGAGATATACAATAAGTATTTCCTGAGTAAATGTTCTTGGCTGAAATTAACATTTGAGGTAAGAATATATTTAGAGGGAACCAAAAATATACACTTGACATATTTTAGATGGTTGAGGTTATAGAATGGGGAAAATAATGAGATTTTACAACTGAATGGGTGTCATAAATGTTTTGTATATAATATCGGATTTTGTCCTTACCACAGACAAATCATATAACCAAAACAGGTCTCCCTCAAAATGTCTTCCCAGACGTGAAAACAAACTATTTGACTTCATATTTGGCTTTTCGCCCCAAACTGCCTGGCCTTTCCACTAAAAATAGTCCAGGGTTGAATATTGTACATATATAATTGCTCTGAAATTCACTGACTATTATTTTCAAATACTGTGATTTAAAAAAATATTTAGACTTGCTTTGTCATGTCAGTAATGATTAACATCCTGAAGAAGTTTAGTGGGGAAAGGGCAAATATTTGCTTGTAACCTACCAATAGGTTTTTAAAACAACCAGAGACTATGAAGATAATAAAATATTAAATATTCGGAGGCATGCTTATCTTTATACCAAATATTGGAGGGGCAGATTTGAACATAAGAGCTATCATTGACATTCTAGCACCTATAAGAGGAGAATTTCTCCTGTACATTCACTTGTCTGATCCATACAAGTCACTGCATAAAAAACTATCATTCCCTTGACTCCCTTTAAATCATCCAAGAGAGTACTTCAAACTCAAGCACACACCATCGGTACTCATTTTGCACTGGACATCCGGGGAATGACCTTACAAGGAACTAATGGGCCTTACTTCCTAAGGATCTCTATCAGGGCATGTAACATAAGATAAATCATAGCAAAGGATTCCTCCAAAGTTTCCTGATCAGAGAAACATGACCTTTTCAAGTGTAAACTGATGGATTGAACAGGGGAAGCAATATGTAGATTTTTTAAAACAAGGCTGACAAAAAAATAATGATGGATGTACAAAAGTTAGCTGGAATACCTCGCAGGTATCCTCAGTCAGGAAGCAAAAGGAAAAGGTTACACCTTTCCGAAACACAAGAATTTGTTAAGCAAGAAATGAAGTCATAACCAAGTTCACTCTAAGAAAATGTTATGTGGGCCAGTTCCTAGTTGCCACATCAAAAGTCCTCAGGGTTTCTGGAAAAGTGGGTGGCCAGGTGTTTGTAGCACGCAGCCTGTCTGCTCCGGCTCGGGCCTCTGGACTTGCTGCTGCCGAGTAAGAAGCCTTTCAAGTCCATGTGAAGGAGAAATGCAAATCCCTTTAGACAACTCTCCATGGTGTGAATTTATGGAGCCTCATGCAGACTATGACTTTTATAACAGTCACTTAGTTCGTTTCATGCATACATCACAAATTTCATTTCATGCTGGCCCTTACAGAGCTTTGTACTTTGAAAGAAATAGCCCAAGTTCTTTAGTCATCACCTGAGTACAAATTTACTACCTTATTGTCCATAGGGCAGTCTGAAAACACGAACTGAGTTTATTACTCCATAGAAAATAGTCACCAAGGCACATCTGCCCTAATTTTTTATTCTTATACAGTCAATGTAATTGTTGGTTGCTTTTTTTTTTTTAACTTTTCCACAGGATCCAATCACAGCTTTCTGCTACATTCCAATCATGTTGGCAGTGAGAGATATCAGACATTCCAAATAGACCCCAGACAGGAACTGGAGACAGAGGAGTGGGTAGGGCGTGCCAGGCACGGCACTGCTGAGGCATCATCTCTGCTTGATATGTGAGCTGAGGTATTTCTATTCAAAAATGCCTATTTAGCTGCTCAGGTGAAATGAGCCCACCCAGTGACAAAGTTCCTTTTCTTCTGAGAATCTTAGATTCCCACAACGGAAAGAGTCCTGGTGGGTGGTCCTCAGCTCTCTCAGAACAATGCCCAGACTCTACTACTTTGGATGGACATGAACTTTTAGATCCCTGGGGGTTTGTTTTTCCCGCTCATGCACTTACCCTAGATAATGTGCTGGCCCTGATTCTCTAACAGGTCCTGGCCTGTTTGCCCTGGGATTCAATGTGTGCCTCTCTCTTTCCTTGCTCTGCTCTGTATCCCAGCATGTGACTCCTGCCACCTGTCTTTCCGGGGCTCAGCTGGCTCAGAAGCTTCTGGCTTCTGACTGCATTCAGCAAATGGGAAACCCAGGCAAGAGACTGGCGAGCAGAAAGAAAGGAGGACTAGGGTATTTCTCCTTGTTCAGCACTGCCAGAAGCAATCATGTATCCTCAACAGTTAACAGAACAGAAAGAAATAACCTTGAATTCTGGATCTCCTCTTGTGTTGCCAAGGAGTCTTCTCCTTTAACATGTGAATGCTCAATATATTTGCATTTTTTCCAGTCAGCTTTTAAAGATTCAACCACAAAGATTTAATGTCAGAAAAAATAAAAAAGGAAAAATATGAAATTCCAACTCACTGAGAGCGCTATGACTGGGAAAGTCCAGCAACATTCCTCCTTTCTAAGGGCACTCCAACTCTTAGACAGTGTTCTTTAAAACGTCCAGGAGCCACAGGCATTATCAGGCAGGGCATTTCCAGGAAGAACAGATCTTTGAAAGCCAGATCTAGGAGTATGCTTTTAACAAGGCCCAGATGATGCTTCTGAACACTAAAATTTGAGAGTGATTTCACATCTCACTAAAGTCAAAAGCAGCAGACAAATAAACAAGGATTGGGGTTTTTTCTTCCCACTTTCTGCACCACGCTCACTCCTATATAACAATATACTGTCTTGGAAAAAGAAAAAATAGTGCATGTATTTTGGTACAAGCATGAAATAATGTACAGGTCTTCTTTTCACTTACTTTAATGGGAAAAGGAAAGAAAGTAAAAGGAATAAAATGTGATGCTGGCCAAAAAGAGGGACATCATACTTGGAATATTCATATATGTTCCAAAATCACATGCATATTTAGAGTCATTACTTTAGAGTCGTGCATATTTAGAAATCATTGAAAAAAGAACTCATTCTTTCCTAGGACTTTTTAAAGGAAGGTTAGAGGAAGCTTTCCGTTATTTTTGCTTTCAACTTCCACAATTCTAAATCAGATGAAATAGTGCCCTACTTATGGGAGACTTTTATTTTTATGGTGTTCTCCTTTCAACTGTTATAATAAATATAGCTACCCACAATCAGCATGCTTCAAAACTGGATGGAACCATGGCCAGTATTATGCTCCAAACAAAATTGGCTTCTGGAAGAAATGTAGCTATTCTGAACACAATCCACTCGAGTCTAAGGTAGCGGGACGGCATATATAGCTCCTTTAGAGTATCCCTGCTAAAGTGGTGTACATTTCAAAGTAGAAATCAAATCTTCATCGCAATTGGAGTCTTAATATTTTTTGAGTTATCAAAAAGACTTTCACCTGACATAGGACCTCCGATAAATCAGCTTGGGGTTGAATACCGTTTCTGCCATGAAATAGTCATGCAAGCCACCTACTCTTCCTAATCTTCTAATTCTTATTTTCTCATCTTTAAGATGAAGTCTTGAAATTCAAGGATCATTCCAGCTTGAAAGCATATCATGCCATGCAACAGACAGGCAGAACATCAACTAGACTCCTGCCCCAAATCATATTCTATCATGCACTTTCTTATCAGTCTGTAAAACTGTAAATACTTACACGACCTTCGTGTCATTGACTACAAAATAATTTCAGGATAATCTTTGTAAATACTACATGGTAAATTAGAGACTACCCAGCCCAATGCCATGAAGTTTGACTGGTATTAGAGAGGAAGAAAGAGGATGGTGGAATTCACATCATCCATCCTCTGGACTGAGGTGCCCTGGGCTGAGATAAGCTTAGTGACCCTCAGTCGGCTACCACCAAACCTGGGGACAGTTGTCTTCCTCAGCGACTACCTAAGTAATAAGGAAATTCTAGGGCTCTTAAGAATTAGCATTTGCTTGAAGGGTAGGTAGCTCTAATACACCTAGATCTAAACAGTTCAGCTTTGAATGTCCACAGAAGAAAGAGAGACTTACAATGGTGATCCAAGACTTCGCAGCTTTTCAGGGCCCTGAGAACAGATGTCCAGTGGGTGCAGCCTCCAGAAACTAAACTGTGGCCTGGAACAGCCCCTTGAGGTTAACTCTGAAATTGCTTCACAATTCCATACTCTGTCCAACAGTTTCACACCAATGGAATACAGAATTTTGTATTTAAATCTATTAACATCTTTTCAAGTCAATTCAGAAATACCAATTTGGTGACATATTTTGGTGAAAAGTTAACAACATTTAATCTAATATCTCTCTTCCCAAACTTTTTTTTCAGATAATGTTTAGTGGGTGGGGGGTGGAGGGAGAGGAGGAGGAGGAGGAAGGAGCATGTAATACAATCTTGAGATGTTCCAGTGGTATTAGTGTTGCGTACAGGAAGCTATTGTTTTAACTGTTATTTGCACTTTTGAAACAAATTAGTCAAAAAAAAGAAGAAAGGTTATGCTTGACCTTACTACTTAGATAAATACATATAGGAGTAACTACATTTCAACACCCACAAAGACATGAATAAGGATGAGATTATGTCCTTGGTTTACTCAAACCTTGGCTTTGGCTCAGTTCTCCACTGAATAGTTTATTAAGAGAATTTAAAAGTTGAGAAGATTCTGTTCTGCCATGTAAACTAAAAGCCACCCAGTAGTTGAGAAATTGGAAACCACAAAGCTTAGGAAGAAAAATGAATGCTTTGGAGCATAAGTATTTCCACTAAATTATGCCGATAAACTTAGGACCTTGAAAGTTATTATACTCAAATATTTTTTAAAAAGGAAGAAAATGCTCTTTGTTTACCTTCAAACTAGGACTGGAAATTGAATGAATAGAATAACAAGATTTTTTAATACTACCAAGATAAATTGATCAAGTTATTGCTTTTATGTTAATTGAATATCAATCAGTATGAATTGAATATAAATTTATCAATGTAGGAGACAATTTTCTGCCTAGTGCTTTTCTTTCTCTTTGTCTTCCTCCCATTGAATAAAATCGAGCCATTTATAGGATTCAACAGACAGTGTATGAATTAATCATCATGATTTGAGGGTTCTAAAACAATTTTGCCAGTAACTAACAAAGTAACTATCTAATCATTTAATTTCACTCTAAATGATAGCAGTTGAAAAGATGATTTCTTAATATCCCCTGATTCTACATTTATAACATACTATTGTCTAATTTTATTTCAAGGAGGGATAAAATAGGAGAGAGCAAATATAAAGCAAAATGAAATAAAGAAAGAAGCTTAAAATTAAATTGGGGATATAATCCTAGTATTATCTTCAAAAGATTCTCAAGTCTAGGTTTGGTTGTACACAAATTAATCTATGTAGGCCCTCCTTATGAGATTTTCTCATCTGTAATAGAAATACTGATTCCACTGTGACCTCTGTCTCTCTTGGCTTTTAGAACTCTGGAGATCAACACTCAGGAAAAATCACAAAATCACACCATATGAACAGGATTGCGCACGATCCATTTTCCCCTGTGACTTCCTAATAATGTGGCAAAGGGAGTACCCTTCTCTATAGCTAGGAGATGAGCCAATTTCTAAGTGTTATTTTCCACCCAAATATCACACTCCTCCCACCTTCTGTCATCACCTTCCCCATGTCTGTGCAATTTATGTAAATGTCAGCACCCTAAACCAACCCTCTCTTCCCACCCGGTCCACACTTCTCTCTTCAGCACATACGTGCTGTCTTACTCATCCTGTGCTCAAAGCCCTATTCCTCTTCCTCACACTCTCTAACTTAACAAACCAGCACCAGTTATCTCTCCCATGCTCCAGTTATCTGCCCCCCATGACTTTTATCCTCAATAAATACTTACACAGAAGTTATACAGACAGCTGCATGTACTATGAATGAATACATACATTAACTGACTTTTAGTAAGGATACACTGGGAGTGTGCATTCATTTAAGAACAGTCTGAAAAGAGGAAGCCATGGAAATTGGTCAGTAGAGATATTCCAGTTTTGGAAAACATGTCAGAAAAGGCATCATGCATGAGATGGGATTTCTAAAACTGCCAATTAAGATGTAGTTTTCTTAGCCATGCTTGGATTAAATATTCCTCTCATAACATCAGGATCTGCAGTATCTGAGATACCAATGATCTCACTTTGCAGCCCTTCACTGTCATCATGTCCAAGGAACTTCAAAGAGGGCTCTGCTCTGAATTGCATTATCTTCCCAGAAGGTGTGGCAAGGAGCCAGCTTCTGAAGTTGCGGTACAGACAGAATTGCCTTTGGTTTGGCATTGCCTGTTGGGTGTCATTGGTTGCTTTTTTATATTTTATCACATTTGTAATTGGAAAACATAGCCATACTGGTAGCTTCAAAAGGACACCAACTAACTTAGTAGCACATTTGGTTGGTCTACTTCTCAAATCACAATGAGAGTAAAATAAATAAGGTAATATGCCTTACTATTGCTTGGAGCAATGTAAGCCATTATGAATAGTAGTAAATCCTTTTCAAGAAGGAAAAGAAAAATATAAAATACCTGAGGCAGTCTTAACAACAACAACAAAGCTAACAAAATATTTTTTGTTTTAATACTTATAAACTCTTTCCCTCTAATCACAGCTGGAAGCATTATGATCACACAGCAAAAGAATTTGGTCAGAGAGCATATAGTCCAGGTCTTTTGTAAATACTGCAATAAAAGGAAGGCAATGTGAACACTTCTTTGCTTCAAATGCACTAAATCAGTTCATTTTTAATTAGTGACAATCACAATACACACACAAACACACAGACACACATTTATCTTCTATAATGCGGCTTCTAAAATAGGGGTTTTTTAATTCCAATTTGGTTAATTGAATAAGGAAACAGATTCTCCTACAGGATAGGTGCTCAGAAGTGGAATTTACATTTTTGCTAGATGTGATATTCCCTCAAATGGAACATTATTGATTAAGGAGCCCTGACATTACAATTCATGCTGAAGGCAGGAAATTTGGTTTCAGAACATAATGAGAATGGGTTCACTCTGCAGCTTTTCCCATTCTCATTACAATCTTTGTCGTGAGAATAGATTCATATTGTGGCATTTTCAACTCCTCTTATCATCTTTGTCACAAGCATGAGGTATTCAAATTTTAATGCCTAATAGGTTCTGACCACAGCATCCTACATTGTCATTATTTTATGCTCTGGACAGGAAAAGGACTCAGGTCTGTTGGAAAATCCCACTGGTTACAGAGCTATAAACAGACGAGGATTGGAATACTAGCCAATCAGATCAGCAGATAGGACTTTTAAAAATCTAAGAGCATATCATTTTGCATCTTGGAGCATAATGGCTATTAAAACTCTGATCATGTATTCTGTCACAAAGGAGAACAATGAATGTTGCACCCTCAGGACACACTCATAACCAAAACACATTTTAAATTCTGGAAGAATATCACCCATAGCCCTTAGAGTGGGAAGGAATGACACTGTCTTAATCCTCAGAGCCGAATGTAGCTAACAGCACACTGATAGTGTGATCTAAGGCAGCAATAAAAGACCACACTTTTTTTTTATGAAACCAGATGTACAATGTACAACTATTTTCTTTCCAGAGATATGATTTATTTTTTATCTTAAAGTTCAAAATTTGAGGGCCCAATGCTGACTCCACTAATTATTAGCTTCTGAGCCTCTATTTCCTCTTCCATGATACGGATAATAGTAGCTGATTTGCAAACCTAACAGGATTTTGGCAAGAATTAAAGGAAAAGATGTGTCTGCAAACACTTCGACGAGTATAGTGTTTTTACAAACATGACATGATCAATATTAATTATCTTTAAATTAGGCACACACTAAGTGAAGCCCCATTTTTGGATACTATTATAAAATTCATAACTGAGGCCTCCAATTTCAAGGCAGAGTGGTGGCATCGCTGGTAGTACATAAAAATCACATGGAGGTGAGGTGCAGGTAGTATATAATAAAAGGCTTTACTCATTCCTGCAGGCAGGTTCAGCTCTGTTCCCAATCCTTCAGAGCATGGGCCAGGAGCCCTTCTTATGTTCTCTATGAGTTTTCCCTCATATCACCTCTTCTTCTCTGACATTTTGAAAAATGTGCAAGCTAAGGAAGATAATGCAAATACTGCAGCATTGTCACTTATCATCCTAGCCAGCACTGGCCCTGGGAAAATGAAAAAGCTTCTGACATACTGAAACTTAGCAGCAGCATTCTAACTGGGGTGAGAATTTTTAATCCTCCCTGGAAAGATCAAATTAAATCAGTGGTGAGCTCTGCCTGATCCAGCTCTATGTCACTGACTGTTTGGATGAGAAGCCTAGAAAAGTCTGCACCTCTTGACTTTGTAACCCATGTCTTTCTATAGAAATTCAGGGAGCAGGGATAAACCATTCCTGCATAAAGAATAACCTCAAGACAGTGAAATAGTGTCAGAAGGGAGGGATGGGGAATACAGACACACATGTCGCCTGGCTTTTAGATTTAGCCAAAAGTCATCAAATTTCACAGCTGAACTTCAAACATGATGCAGTCAGAGGTTGACTTCCCTTCTCTTCAGCAAGGCAACACATCTGTATATTTCAGTGCATACAGCTATGTATTTTAGTGATTATATATTAAAAGCAGATTCTATTCATCAATAATATGAAATTATGGCTGTATCCATTAAAAGTTCTTTTTAATGGCAGTTAAAACTTGAGGGCAGTGGTTTTCAAACTTTAGTGTGCATAAGAAACATCTGGAAAGTGTAAAAAAATGCAGATTCTAGGCATCCGCCTGCAGAGTCTCATTGGGCAGATCTGGAATGAAACCCCAGAAATTGCATTTTTTAACAAGCACCCCAGGTGAAACTCATCCTACAGTCTTTCAATCTTAATGCGATTTTTATAATCCCAATTGCATTTACATTCTTTGAAAGAAAAGAAAAAAAATGCAAGGATGCAGACAGCCCAAAATGCATCTTGACAGTTTTGTAGACAGCCTTACCCTGGCTTTTAGAGATTTTAAATCAAAATTTTATGGCATATTAATCCATATATGAATGCTCTTTTTAAAGTCAAACAAAGAAAAGATGTGTTCCCAGAAAATTATTCAGCTCCCCCAAAGCAAATATTTTTCATCTGAGATATTTCAAGAAGCTTAGTTTTATATGTTCAAGTTAATTGTCTTAGCTACAGTATTTAACTTAAGCTTAAGGTTTTAAGTTTTTGTATTCACTTTGGTAGTATACAAAAACAGAAGTATAAAAGTAATGCAACCAATTCAAGATGCTCAAAAAGCCAGAGCATATTCAATCAGCAGTGAAATATTACTTCAACATTTCTCCAAATACAAAGCTCAATACTTGTCATTACGATACCCACTTTTTTTTAAAGTCTAAGACTTCAACCACTAACTTTTCATAATTGATAGAGTTAAGTATATCAAATCTAATTAGACCAATGGTATATAACATATAGTAATTGCTCTTTTCAAACCAACGTATTATTCTTTGGAAGAAATACTAGGTTCTCTAATCCTGGACAACTGAAAAACCTGAGTGGTACTGTTTGTTTTGTTTTGTTTTTGTTCTTTGCACTTGAAATTGGGTTTTATTTCCTATAGTCCTTAACAGGGCTGGCTTCATGTGTGTGTGACATGTATAGTCACACAGAGTCCAACACTTGGCTTAATGCTTCACTGTCACTGTCTTGAAATTCTTAATATTTTTTTAACAAGCTGCTTCACTTTTTCATTTGTCATTGGGCCTTGCGAATTATGTACCTAGTCCTGCTCCTTAATAATATTTAGGTGTGACATTTAATATTTCTTTCCACAAACATTACCAGCATTAATATCTTGCTTTGGTGTGCCCACAATCCATGAATGTATGTGTTCACTGTAATACAGTGGGAAGCAGCCACATAGCACAGGGAGATCAGCTCAGTGCTTTGTGACCACCTAGAGAGGTGGGATAGGGAGGATGGGAGGGAGACACAAGAGGGAGGAGATATGGGGATATATGTATATGTATAGCTGATTCACTTTGTTATAAAGCAGAAACTAACACACCATTGTAAAGCAATTATACTCCAATAAAGATGTTAAAAAAAAATGAAAGAACCAGTTTCAAATACACATGTGCTAATAAACTTTGGAAGAAAAAGCACAGATGAAACCTGTCTGGAATCTGTGGAGGCCACAGAGTGCACGTCAGCAGCAGTTATTCTTGACGCTTCATTTTAAAAAATTAAGTCAGAATAGGAAACCTTATGTACATAGGTAGACCTAACCCTTTCTTTGATTTCATTTGGACCTCAAATTAATGTTTCTCTCATCACTGACACTGCTGCTTATGACTAATTTATACTCTGTGGGATTATTATAACAACCCATTTAGTGCAGCATCTCTGTAAGTTAAAGAATGAAGAGCAGTGAATTATCTGTGAATATGGGCCAAAGAGTTAATCATTTCAAAGCATAGTGGGAATATATGTAATAGACTGAAGACCAGGGGCCAAGTCAACACCAGAGGCCATTTCCTCACACTTGATATACTGACCAATCAATCATCTTGCACTTTATTTCCCTGCATCTCTCCTTCTCTGACTTTTTGTCTCTCTCTATTCCTCTGTCCTCACTTATTCCTCTTTCTTTTTCTTCTCTTCTTTTCTCTTTTTCTCCATTTCCTTTGCCATTTTCTCTTCTCTTTTCCTTTCCTCCATTCTTTTCACCATGCTTTATATAATATAAAATTCAAGTCTATTTGTTGAATTATGTTTTATAGTCCTACTCGTTTAAAAATTGGAACAAATGAAAACTTTTACACATCTCAAGAATTAAGCAGTTTTTCACTGATTTTTGCCCTGAGCCAACAAGCCTTATATTAGGACTCACAAACCTGAAGTTCACTTTTAAATTATCTATGTTTTGGTAATAGCCTAAAAGAATGTTTTGCTTTTCTTCTGAGAAGCTGGTAATAAATACAAAAGAAGAAAATCAAATATGAAGCCAAGTAGTTAAATACAACTTGATTATATCAAGTAGTCTTTGATCATGTAAAAATTTCCAATAAGGAATTTGAAAATGAAGTTGTGTATTATTTAGCCACAAAAGGGTGTTTTGTGGAAGTATGGAAATATCCAAGGTTATGTATGTTTCTATGTATTTCTTACATGGAAATTGCCAGAGGACAGAGGAGCACAATTCAATTTGGATCATGATATTTGATGAGGATTTCAAGAACTTCAAAGAGTGGCTTAATAGGAACAGGGAGTGAAATACTTAGAAACTCAAGAAAAATGGCAGAAACTGAAAAAAAAAAGAAGAGCATGGATGAACCATAACAGCCAGCTACTGCTGTAATAACCTTAAATCAGTCAACAAATATATACTTAAGGTCTACTCCACACCAAACCCTCTGCCAGGTGTTAAAGCATACAAGATTGCGTAGGAGTCCGCAGCTTGTTAGGAACCGGGCTGCACGACAGGAGGTGAGTGGCGCGTGAGAAAGCGAAGCTTCATCTGTATTTACATCTGCTTCCCATTGCTCGCATTACTGCCTGAGCTCCGCCTCCTGTCAACATTATGGTGAGTTGTATAATTATTTCATTATATGTTACAATGTAATAATAATAGAAATAAAGTGCACAATAAATGTAATGCACTTGAATCATCCTGAAACCATTCGCCACCCCCCTCCCCGGTCCATGGAAAAATTGTCTTCCACGAAACCGGTCCCTGGTGGCAAAAATGTTCGGGACCGCTGATTTAGAGATAAGAACAGGGTGCGGTGGAAACATGGCTTCTAATTCAGATATGTAGTGATGGCTTCCGTAAGAAGGTGGAATCTATCCAAATTTCAAGGGGAATTAGGAGGTGGAGAAGGAGGGTGAAAAGATGTTTCAAGCATAAAGAGAATTTGGTTCAAACACGGGGAGGCAGGAGAGCACAGATATCTGAAGACACTCAACATGAAGCACCTGCCATCAGAGATCTGGATTCCACAATTTTTTAAATGTATGAAAATAGGTGAGTTATGTCCCTTTTCTCCACTTCCATTTTCCAATCTGTTTAAGAGACTTATAGTGAAGATAAGAGTTCTAGAATATGCTTAGCATAGAGTCTAGCACAAAGTACGCCACACAATGTGTTCTACGTAATTGCATTTCATCTAATCTAGTACACCAAAGATAGTAAGATACATCATTATTTTATGCAATTCAAAGAAATATTAACTGCAATTAATATTGAGCTATAATCAATTGTAAGATACATCCTAATTTCAAAAAAACTAAGATGTAAGGGGGAAAAAATGTGTAGCTTAGAATGCATGAAATACAGTTTATTCCCCGACTCCATTCAGTATACTGAAACTGAAAAAGTCCAAGATAACACCATTATCAACTGTCAAAATGGATGTGAAGATTTAAACAAAGCATACCAGGAGGACACACCTGGTTTTGTAGTTAGCTCTTCATGATATCAACGCATTTGCTTATTTCTTCTTAAGAGTCAGCCTCATTCTGGGTATTTATCCAAAGAACACAAACACACTAATTCAAAAAGATATATACATCCATCATTGCACTATTATTTACAATAGCCAAGATACGGAAACAACCGAAGTGTCCATGGATAGGTAAATGGATAAAAAAGATGTGGTATATATACACAGTGGAATACTACTCAGCCATAAAAAAGAATGAAATCCTGCAATTTGTGACAACGTGGATGGACCTTGAAAGTATTATGCTAAGTGAAATAAGTCAGATGGAGAAAGACAAGTACCATATGATTTCACTCATATATGGAGTCTAATAAACCAAAACAAACAAACAAAATAAAGCAAATACAAACTCACAGATACAGAGAACAGATTAGTGGTTACCAGAGGAGAAGGGGGTTGAGGGGTGGGCAAATGGGTGAAGGGGAGTCAACTGTATGGTTATGGATGGTAACTAGACTTATGGTGGAGATCACTTTGTAGTGTATACAGATGTCGAATTAGAATGCTGTACACCTGAAACTTATATAATAAAAAAGATTAAAGTCAGCTAGACATACTATACTATTCCTTTATGATATTTTCAGCTTGGATCACATAATCCACTAGTTCTTATGTCAAGTTAAAAATACCTGTTTTCATACGTAATATGTAATTGTGTGCTACAAATTTAATAAAATAAGATTCTGACCTCTTATTTTCCAAAATAATCTGAACACCATTAGTGAAAGGAAGTTTGTAATTCTGGTCAGCAGATACTAACTGCAAACATATTAAATGGGGTGCAAGTCTAAATTTTTTTAAAAGTCAATATCCTATTAATCAACAATTATTGAATCTTTGTTGCTGCAATACATTACATAATATGTTAGCAGTTGCACTCCTTCCTGCAGCCATCCTGGTTGGTACTCGGCTATCTTTCACACAAGCAGTGGTTGGTTGGTCAGTATTTTAAGTCCCATGGACCAAAGAGAAGGAACCGTAGCCTAAGAAATACAGTAAAAATTGTCCACTCACAATTCATCTCTATTTGCACAATTAGATGTCATTCCAGCCCCTGTTTGCAGAATTGCTGGACTACTGCTTACTGATGTTTTAGGTATATTTAAATATCAGCCCACATTCCTCTAAAGTTAGCATTTCCAGGCAATCTCAACCTTGTCTGGCTACAGGCTCAAAGGCCTTTTGAAAAAAGGCACTGCCAAAGTTACTATGACAGAAATGCTATTTTTCCAAATAAATGAGAAGCATAGAAGGGAACTAGGATTTTTTAAAGATTTCCTTTAACTCTAATGAAAACAACTATTGATGATATTCTCTTAATTATATATAAAGCATATCTAGGGGAAACACTAAGCTACTTCTCAGAATTAAGTTAATTGCTAGAGAGCAAATTGTAAGAAAGATGTGAGGCAAACTTGATGACTGAACCAGATTCTAGAACTCCTTACCCAATATAACAACCAGTAGTCTACTGAGGCTCTGGAATTCTTGAACTATGGCCAGTTCAAATTAACATGTGCTTTCGGTGTAAAACACACAGTGGGTTTCAAAGATTTGGTACAAAGAAAAGAATATTTTTATACTGATTTCAGCATAAAATTATTACTCCTGCATGTTCAAATAAAAAATATTTTCAATGCATTAGGTTAAATAAAATATATTATTAAAATTAATTGCACATGATCTTTTTACTTGTTTTAATGTAGCTACTGGAAAAATCTTAAATTACATAGAGTTTCACATTTGTAGCTCACATATTTCTATTGGAAAGGGCTCTTCTAGAGGCGACCCCATGCAGAAGGCACAGACAAGCTGCCTGGGGGTTCTCCAGAGCAATGGTGAGAGGTACAGAGATGTTTATTTAGCTCACGTGACCTCACTCCCTAACCATTCTATGCGAAGCAAAGTACTGAATGGATTTGCAAAACGTTTTTGTGGGGCAAAAAAACTGCCCAGGAATTTAACGTGCATATAACAACGCATTTAAAAAGATCTCAGGAGACCTCTCTGTGCACTGTCAACAGAAACCATCTCCAAAGAGAACTTTTGTTCTTCCAAATATACAGTCATCCTACAGACTTAGAGTTTTCGGTTTCTTTTCTGGTTTTTTACTGGCCTTCTGAAGCATAATCTCGGGTGTCAAAAAAGTCTTGAGTTGGGATTCCTTTCAAAGATGTAAGAAACATTCATTTTAAAACACATTAGCTAGTTTCCGCCAACTTGAGATTTTGCTAAATCGTGAAACAAAGTCGTCTACATTTTAAGTGACAAGTTTAGAGGTGTCAGTGGTATTTGGACAGGTACCACTGAGACTCATTGAGTCTCCTGTGCCTCAGGAACCCACCACCCCACAAGGCTCTTTGTCACCAGATCCCACAAGGTGGTCAAGAGCTACATGGTAGGTGACCTCCTAATGTTCACAATGCCAAGTATGAGATGGAAAGAAAGAAAACTCCCAAGTGGCAGGACTGAGAGTTCAAAGTCACAACCAGCGTTTGTTTCTCGTGCCCTTCCCAGGACTCCTGTTTCCATGTGGACAGGCGTGAGCTAGACTGTGCAGTAGCCCTGGGCCCTGACCGCATATCAGAATGATCTGAGGAGCTTTCAAAACATACCAGTCCTCACGGCCCTGCCCTAAGGGATCCTGATTTATAAACTTTTTCTGCCTGTGGGGCCCAAACATGGATAATTTTTAAATCTTCTCAAGGGATGCTAATATGTAACCAGGATTGAGGACCACGGAGTTAGGACAGTAGTCCTCAAACTGAAGCCTGCATCAGAGTTACCTGGAGGGCTTGTTAAAACACAGATTGCTAAGCCAACACTGCAGAAGGTCTGGGATGTGGCACCAGAATCTGCATCGTCACTATGCCCAGGAGATGCTGATGCTTGTGGCCCATGGTCCACATTTTGAGGACAACTCACCTAGAGGAATGCATAGCCTTTCTCTGCCTCTTTCATTTAGCCCTTTCTCTGTGACGATGAGTGGCTGGTCTCACTGTTGAGTTTGGGAGAAGAAACAGTGTGCTCAGCAAAGAAACTTCCTCTGCTTTTTTTCCGACGTGGAGCCAGGAGAGAGATGATATATCAGGGCAGGTTCTGTTTGCACGTGCAGGAGGATACACTCCAGCTTTGTATTTTGTTTTGTTTTGCTTGGGGAAGCAAAGTTCAGATTAGGGGAAGTATTAGCAGAGCTAAAGTCGTTTCCCAACATGATTAGAATTTTTTAAATATGTAACATATTTTAAAATTTTCGTCTCCATTCTCAATATATTGTCTCAATATATTCTGAACTCCAGAAGGGAAAAAAATGAGTGCTATATATTAGCCTCCTAAAATACCAGCATAATTCTCCCCCTTTTGCAATGGTTCCTCTTCTTGACCCTTTGAAAGCATTATAAACAATTTCACTGACTAGTAAACAGGGCTGTAAAAACTGAGGAGAAAACAGGACCTGTGTTTGATGGGATCAATTTTTGAAGGAGTAAGAAGACAAACAGACATGACACATCCACAATAAATAGTTACTAAAATGTATGGGTGACCTCAATGCTGCTCTACTCCATAAGTTTCACCTTATTTAGCTCCAATTTTCTATGACTACCATAAGAAAAAGTACAAGAGAGACACCCTGAATACTAGCAGGTAAGAAGCACCAAATCAAACAAATAGTTACTGAGAAATAATAATAATAATAATAATAATGTGTCTTTTCAAACCTCTACTGTGTGCCAGATGCTGTCCTACCACCTGCTGCACAGTGTCTCCCACGAAACAACTCTCTGTGTAGGTAGATATTACTAGGTAAGGAAATGAAGGTATGGCTGGGTTAATACTGGGCCAAAATAAAAGTGAAGCTATATTCATACTCTCGTCTGTCTGGGTGGAAAACTGATGTGATGTCCACTATACTGTATACATATAGTTGCAGCCAAACACCTTTTTAAGGGCTGTGAAAGATGCAAAAAAATAAAATACATAATATCAGTTCCCTAAGCTCGAAAAGCATGTAGACTAGTTACAGAGTTAAAATTATATGTACAAAAAATTAAGTAAAACAAAATCTAAAGATTAATACAATATGAACTGGACTCCAATCTAGAAAATGTTTCAAAAACAATAAAGTAACTGGGAGAAATCCAAATGCACTAAGATTCAGATAAAATTAAGGCACTTCTGAGAAGGAGAATTGTATGGAATTGCCAAAATCAAATGTAACACAAAGAAAACAGAACTGTGGGAGAATCATAAAGCAGAATCACAAATAAAGTCCATCTTGCAATTCAGGAAAAAGAAGCAGTGGAGCATAGAAAAAAGAGAAATGGATTAAGGGGATCAAGATTGAATCCCATTTGGCCAACTACAAACTGTGATCTTGGTAATTTGTTTTACGTGTCAGGCCCTTTGTTTCCTGGTAAAATTGGGAAATCAAACTAGATAGGGGTTTCTGAAAATTCATTTAAGGGGACCACAGCACAAATGGGAAAATGCATCTTTTTTTTTTAATCTAACTGAAATTTATAGTACTTCCTCAAATTATGAATATAAGCAGTCTACCACAATAGTATTAGCAATACTTGTGATTTGGTTCCAATACAAATTATGGATATTTTCACATTACAGTGCAGTTTTTAAAGATATCTCAAAATATTTATGATCACCAGCTCTTCAAATTTATAGTAATCATCAAACTCGCAGCTATTTCTCATTATGTAATGCATTAGTAAAGAGGCACATATATTATTGTGTCACAACATTCTTAGAAATGTTTTGATAAGCATATTGAACATAATTCATTATTTTATAATCATATGCATGTTAGCTTATGTTTTTTATATAAATTTATTTATTTATTTATTTATTTTTGGCTGTGTTGGGTCTTCATTGCTGCGCACGGGCTTTCTCTAGTTGCGGTGAGCGGGGGCTACTCTTTGTTGCGGTGCACAGGCTTCTCATTGTGGTGGCTTCTCTTGTTGTGGAGCATGTGCTCTAGGCGCGTGGGCCTCAGTAGTTGTGGCACGCGGGCTTCAGTAGTTGTGGCGCACGGGCTTAGTTGCTCCGCGGCATGTGGGATCTTCCCAGACCAGGGCTCGAACCCTTGTCCCCTGCATTGGCAGGCGGATTCTTAACCACTGCACCACGAGGGAAGCCCAGCTTATGCTTTTTAAAATGTTTTTCTGAGACAGGGCTTTACCAGACTACCAACAGGGTCCCCTGAGCTTGACAGTGTCTAAGGGCTAATCCCAATAACACTGTAGAATTCTAAATCTGCCAGCTCAGAACCAGAGATGCCTCACTGGCTGGGACATGTACCAAGGACAAGCAATAGCAGGAGACTGAAGTCGCTGTCACACAGGGAGCTGACGTGGCAACGTCAAACAATAACGTCATTGGAATTCACTGAGTGCAACTTCAGGTCATGAGGTGTGACTAGGAAATGCCAAGAGAGAACAGGATAAGATGGAACAAGTCAGGTCATCACTAAGAAATACTTAGCCAGCAAATGTACCGGGCAGCCAGACCGACGTGCACTGCGGGACAGCCCACCCTCTCAGAAAGGTGCAAGTGTGTGGTCATCCCGCTTACTAACTGGCATGGGCCTCCTGCAGTGAGTGAGGCACGTGAACTACTCTGTAAACCGACCCTAGCTGCCCCCCAGCAATGAAAAATAAAGGGCTCTCCTAGAAAGAGAAGTATGAATAAGCTAAGGCAGCTTTTAGCAATGAAATTTAAAAGTAGAAGAGGATCTTCAGTAAGTGGTGTCTCTTAAACTTTAATATGCAAAAGAAGCATCAGAGTGTTTGTTTAAAGTGCAGATCCTAGGGACTGCACGATTCAGAGATTCTGAATCGTGAAGTGGGATCCTCCAAATTTGTATTTAATAAACACCTTATATTTATTATGATGCAGGTGATCTGCAGAACACACTTTGAGAAAAACCAACTGAGGCTCCTAGTTGGGGAATTTTGAGTCAAAGAAGTAAAGAGCCAAACCAAAACACCATCTTTGTGAGTCCATATCTACCCTAGCCTAGGCACATGGGCAAGACCCTGTACATGGGTAAAAGACCAGTGGGTTAAACAAAGTGGGCTAAGAATACGGTGTTGAAGAGGCCAATGAGAAGGCCTTTGCCTTTAGAACCAGGTGGAAAATCCAGGGGTAAGGAGAATGGTGAGACAAGAGGAGATTGGATATTGGGACAGCCATAAAAAAATATTGCCCCCCCCAGCCAGATCCATATAAAGAACACCCTATTTTTTAAAAAAATTTTTGGCTGCGCCGCACGGTATGTGGGATCTTAGTTTCCCTACCAGGGATCAAACCCGCACCCCCTGCATTGGAAGTGTGGAGTCTTAACCACTGGACCGCCAGGGAAGTCCCAGGAACACCCTATTAAAAATGGGGTCTCCCTGGGGAATAGTTGACTGAAGCCTTCTAACAAGGAAAGGCTCAGACATACAGACAGAGGCAGCTCTGAAGTAAAATAGCTGGACTCAAAGCAGAAGTGAAAACCCCACATCCCTTGTGGATACACCATTCATGCGAGAGCACTTGCAAACATGGATTTAGACAGCTCTTCAGTCTCTGGATGATCTGGCATTTCCCTGTACCTCTGTGAACTCACAGAGGACAGTTTCAACTATTTCGTAGCTCCTGTTGGAATGGTACACTGGGCCAGTGGCCTGAGTGCCCAATAAAGGGCGCCATAAAGAGAAGGCTGGCTGACCTCCACAGGATTACAGGAAGCCCTGTCTCATCCTGGTCACGAACTCAGGTCAACAAAGTGCCACTCTGAGTCCCCGATTAATTTTCTCTTCATGTGTCACCAGTGAGACAGCAGACCTTCCTAGCCACTATCCAAGCCCTTTAACCACCACTTCTGTTCAGAGCACAGAGAGAAGCCTTTCAATCACAGATGAAAGAACTGCAGAAGAGGATCCTTCGGACAAATACAAATCGGCCCATTGCATGGCTTCTCCAGAATAAGACCTGCACTTGAAACTTAGAGAAAGGAGAAAATAATGGCCCTTCATGTGAATTAGATCTTAGGAAAGCAGTCATCAGATAATGCTACTGAGGGGGAGGGTGACAGAAATTAATATTCGTTGACCGCCTGAGTGCCAAGCCCCTAGTAAGTGTTTTAGGGGCAACATTGACTCCGGAAGCACTAACCAACAATTTGTCCAGTAAGATAGAGTATAGACTCACAGAGCCACATTGTCAGAGCTGGAAGGGTCCTCAGGGATCCTTCTGTCCAGGTCCCTCATTTTGCACGTGGGAAAACTGAGGCCAAGAGAGGAGAAGGAACAGAACAGACTAGATATCCTTTTCTGCTTCCCTTATCTAACCTCTTTCCAAGGTCCCATGAAGCCTCCCACATAAGCAATCAGATATGTGTATTCCCTAAGGAATTAAGCTGTTTATTGAAAGTCAGAAAACACAGAGGACAGAAACCTCACTGTGCAAACTAATGTGGAGAAGAGTTATTTTTATTTAAAAATTCTTTTTTGAGTTTCTAATTCCATTGGAATTGAGGAAAATTAGTAGCAGTCAATTTGCTTCCCCCTCTTTCTTAAAATTATATCTAGGTTCCGGGGAACCATGGTACAGGGGAAGCAGATGGTCCTAGATATCATTTATCCAGTCCAGCAACAGATGAGATGTTTGTCATCATGTAGGGGAACTTCACCCCATCCATGTATGCTTGTCACCACTGGTCACACTTTTCTGTCCATGTTTCACCTGGTTTGTGGACCTCTTGGCTACCTCTGTGCCATAGATGGAGACACAGGATCTGATCGTACATTTCTGTGCCACCAATATCATGGGACACTTCAAGACTCTGCCTATGACACTGTCTGCCCAGACTCACTCTGCAGCCATCTCCTCTCCATCACCGCTTCACAGCTCTCTCCACGTGGATGTCCTCTCTGCTCTTAGATTTCACAAAGCTTCCCGAGGATTTGCAGAGCTATGCCTGGGATATAGAAAGTAAAGCTCTCTCTCTCTCTAGAGCTACCATTCTAACAGCAGCCCACTCTACCCCATCTGAAGGAACTTCTAGTCTTGGGGATAAAAGAAAAGTAATCCCTTTCTTCTCTTTGCTTACTGGAGTCCTCCCTGGTTCCCTAACATCACAGATATTTAGAAATTAAATCGAAGGAGACCAACTTCCTTACATTTTTTCACCCTGGCATATCCTGCAGCTGAGGCAAGAAGCACAGTCCCTAGGCTCAGAATCAGCAAGGGTGAGGAGGAAAACGTATGGAAATAAATGACTAAGTGTGTTCATTTCTGCTGCTGTGTATCACCAAAGATTGAAGTCAATGGAAAATGAGGAGGGAGTAAAAGAGACCCATAGGAGGGGCATTTGGAATTCATCAAGCTATGAAAAATAGCACTTTCTTTTTTCTGTAGCTATACTGAATAACATGATGCAGAATAAGATTTTAAGCAAATATAAACAGTTTATCTTTAATATCATACCAGTGCTTTATTTCTCCTACTTATTCGCTGAACTTTTACGACCCTTTTCTCATATCCGGTGTGCCTTACCTGCAGACCCAGCCACTGTTACTGACTCAAACTTCAGGAGGCCAAAGGTGAAGCACTTGGTATTGATCTGTCCATTTAGCAACCTACTTAGGCATTGGAAATCCTCTTATAACAAAATAGAATATCGCTTAATTTAACTCCTACTCACCTCAATCACAAGAGAGTTACACTTTCAACAATAAGAAAATATTATGAACAAAATTCTAAATCCTTGAGTTTGTTCAAAAAGTATTATAATAAATTGAACTGAATTTAAATTCTCCTTTTGTTGTCACAAAAACATTGATGACCTGCTAGTCTTGGGGGTGTTTAATATATCTTTGTTGATAAGTTTATTTATGAAGGGGAGAACTGGAGTTTTCTGATGATGCTTTCTAGAATTTTGCAAATTATCTTAAAATATGATCTTCATTGTTGCCTGGAGGCCAAAGCAGGTTTTGCAGAGGCAAATTGAAAGCATGTTTTAAAGATTCACCTTGTGCCTACACATAACCACCTCTCAGAATGTCAATTGGAAGACTGTGCCACCTTTTTAATTTGGAAGGAACAACAAATTTTCAACTAACTCCGCATTTATCTTGACAAATCCTTTGGGCATATTTTTAAAGGTGAAACTTGCACACTCCATGACTTTTCGTTCCCAGCAAGGGTTTTTGTGGTACTAATCACGAACTAAAGAATCTAATTATGCAGTCCTCAGAGAGCCAGGAATCCTGCCCAAAGTTAGAGAGACAGAGTTTGAAGCAAAGTTCCGTTCATGCAGTTCCTACTTCTTCTGACTACTGGATTTTTATTTATTACCGCAGATTTATCATGTGCTAGATAATTTCACATTCATGGCTTTTCTAGTGCTCAATTTATCAAGGAGAGCAGCGCCACATCCTCCTGTATTTTATCACAAATACCATCAGGGTAAGAAAGACAGGTTCTCTTTCTCCCGCAGAGACTTTGCTGCTAAATCATAATTTATAGCGATGCATCTTTCCTGGGTTCAATTTTTAATGTTGTTTCCCTTTTTGGAATGTTTACATAACAGGAGAAAAGAGGGCATTACATATGAGTGGCATCCATATCACTATCGTGTTCTCTACTGAGAGGATGAAACCAGATAGCTGAAAAATACTCAGTGATTTCAGCGACTCACTTTGGACTTTTTTTTTTTTTTTTTTTTTTTGAAGCTGTGCACTTTATCAAAGACAAGAAAAATGAGGAGAAAAGTGATGAGGGCTGAAGTCATGACTTTCACTTTCTAAGTTTAAAAAGTGAGGTGGCTAGTGATATTGTACATTGATTATATGGTACACAATCAGTTAGAATTGGGACCATATGGATTAGTGAAGGGCCATTATCCATCAGCAAATGAAGCTCTTTTTTAATGCTATTCCTCATGTGAATATAGTTACTAAGTTGTGAATATAGTTACTAAGAAAATCTATTTTACTTTACACAAGAGCAACAGATACTCTCACTTTTTCTGCAGAATAATGCTTGTTCTTTCTTAATACTTTTCTCCTCCCACACCTTCATTTACTTGTAGAGGATTTACCTGTGCGAAGCGAGCACAGGATGTAGTTAACTTCTGTATGGAACATTAACTTTGAAGATTCCCAGTTTCATTTCTATGAAAGTTAATGTAGATTTTCCAAATAAGGCATTTTCAATAAGGGTGAATATTAGAGAGCAGAGATCTTTCCAAAAAAGTTCAAAATATCTCCTTCAAATGACTTTCTAGTGAATATCAGAAGGCAATGTGCTAAGAGTCAGAAGGCAATGTGCTAAGAGTCAGAAGTCAATGGAACAACACCTATTGTGTGACTTTCGACAAAGCACTTCATCTCTCTGGGCCTCTGGTGCCTCATCTGTAGCTTGAGGACAATTCTTATTCTCAAATTGTATGATTCCTTGCCTAACAATTTTCTGAACTTTGTTCAACTTTGTTGCAAAGAGCAACAAAATTGCATTATTTGTTTGGATTTGATAGCTCTTATTTTGATTAAAATAAAATGTGACTGTCAGAACCCCCGTTTCAAAATCTTTGTCAAATTCATTTGGTCTTCTTTTTTCTGTACTTATAAGTATAGATCTATAGTATTTGGACAATAGGACAACATTTTTGCAAAACTTCAGAGGTTTAAATAAGATGACAGTTTTGTATCCTCAAGAATTGTGAATGGGTCAGCCGCTAGAATATTTATATAAATGCAGTGACTTTGTATTAGTTTGGCAAAGCTTTTAACATTGTATTAAAAAGTTAATAGCTGTTTGGAAGCATTCTAGAGATCAGTTATTATCTACTCACCCCGAGTTAGATTCTTGTTTCACTCTAATGGTGCCCTAAATTGCTCATTAAAAGCAATTTGAATCCTGAGGTAAAAATCAACTTGATATTACCATCTTATATAAGAAAAAGTTATAATAAAGACTAGATGACTCTAGGAGCATCCAATAGGTCATGGGCTAAATTTTTTAAAAAAGAGCCCAATAGATTAAATTAAGCTATAAAATACTCCTTCATTAGAAAAAGAAACACCTGATCTAGAACAATTCAATGTTTTCAAGCAACTTAATGAATAAATTAAATCAACAAAACGCAGAAGGCAGTTGTTGCAAAATGCCCCAAAGCATGCTTCGGGTAGGAAAATGCTTGATATACAGAGTATACACTCAGTAAATGTTAGCTCTCAGCAATACAATTATTATTACAGAGTCTGAGGCACTGTTTTCCTTCTGGAGAAGGTTTTACCATTGACAAATAGTCAATAATCATAGTTCTTATTTCTTGTCTGTTCTGCCTTGAGAAGAATTTACTAGTGAGAAAGATATTCCCCTTCCTCATAAACATAAATGAGGTGTAGTGTTCTGGATTTTGTGGTTCTGGTTGTTGTTTTAGTTTGTTATTTTTATTTTTTGTTATTTTTTGATAAACACACTAGCTACCTAATCCCCAAACCGGTGTTTTTTTTAGAGCCATTGGTGTATGTCTTTAAAAGACCCTCTTCCTATTTAAAATCCAAACCAATTTTAAGTGTTACACTAAGTACCATAGTATCCTCATGTGGAATTATGTTCCTGTTGTCTCATCTAAGTTTTCATCCAAAACAGGGGGCAAAGGAAGTAGAAGCCTCAATAAAACTATGCATTTACTGTAATTAATCTATGCAAAACATCGTGTGTGTATATAGCTATACGTGTGTGTATATCTATGTATGTGTACATAACCATACACACAAGATATGACTTCAATTTTTAAAAATTATATGCCTAAGAGATGGGAATATAGATTATTTTTAACATTAAACATTGCTGCGAGGAATATGTATTACTTCTCTAAGCAGTATAAACAATGAGCTTTAAAATAAAGTATGTCTGGTGATGGTTGTACAATATGAATGAACTAAATACCATACCTCTGAATTGTACACTTAAAAATTGTTAAGATAAGTTTTATGTGTGTTTTACTGCAATAAAAATGATAATAATAATAAAGTATGTCTAATCTATGAAGAAAGAACAAGTAATAATCACCATGTGAGGGCAAGTACAATTCCCACAAGACCATCTGCCCCTTGTATACCGATTACCCCTGGACCCCAAATTGGGGCCTAGAGAGGGCATTATCCTGGAAGGTCTCTAAGGTACTCACAGGGCACAGATGAAAGTAAGATTTTCCCAGCTTGAGTCTGACTACAAGGCCATTTGGGGAGAGCGTGTGTTGCTGAGATAGTACAGTCTCTAGTTACAAAGCCAAAGTATATTCATGTGACAAAATTGGTGGGAGTGTGGAGGTGGGTCACCTAAAGGCATATATATTACCCAGAATTATTCACAGTTCATATTTGAGTGTTCTTTCTACAAATTTGTGGTCGCACTGTGCATATTGTTAAGGTCTCCTCACCATGCACACTTTCAATTCCATTAAATATTCTTCTAAATAGTAATTTTATAGCCACTTACAGATGTATCAAATTACTTAACAAATCCCTTATGTCTAATCCTTTAAGATTATTTCCAATTTTTCTCCATTATAAATAGCACTGCCATGAGCATCCTTATACAAGTATCTTTTTTTTCCACTCTGTGGACAATGGCATTCTCCTACTTTTTTTTTTTTTTATTAATAAACTTTATGTTTTAGAGCACTTTTGGGCTCACAGCAAAATTGAGTGGAAAGTACAGAGAGTTCCCATTTAGCCCCTGTCCCCACATATGCACAGCATCCCCTACTGTCAACATTCCATACTGCAGTAGTTTATTTGTTAACAATCCATGAATCCATCACTATCAAAGTCCATAGTTTTATATTAATGTTTATTCTTGAAATAGCTTTTTTTTATATCTAATATATCATCCTTAAGATAAATCCCTTGAAGTGGAATTGCTGAGATTCAAAGGATATGAACATGAGACAAAACTTTACAAGTATATTTTGGGTGTCAGTTTCTCACTAAGTTTAAGCCTGAAACATTCTTCCAACAAGGCACAGTAATTTGCAGTCAGACAGACATGGATTCAAACGCCAGCTCTGGACTTCCTAGCATGCTGACCTTTTGTGCAACTTGGCCTCTAAACTTCAGTTCCTTCACGCGAAAAATGGGGATAATTGCAGACACCTCAGATGATTATTGTGAGAACTAAATGAAATCATGTGTATAACCCACTTAGCACAGCTCCTAGTATCAGTAGCTAATTTGCCAAGAATTTGCTTGAGGCCAAGTCTGCAAACCAAGCAAGTCAAAGTTCTGAAAGTCAGGGCTCTTTCCTGACATTTTAATAAGATACACCACATGCAAAGCATCTATCTCCTCTCTAGGACACCCACTTTGCTCTCAGAGATCATCAATGAAGATCCAGGCTCTCTAATTACGTACCCACGTGACCAACCTACCTGCAGAATCCACGGTATGTTCAATGAGATGAGTTGATCCCAATTCATCCTTACCTCCTCATCCTGGCCAGGATGTGCTGTGGGTAAAATACACTTCCTCCCTCCACTGACGCTGAGCTTAGCCACGTGACTTGCTTTGGCCAATGGGACGTGAGCAGATTTAAAGTCTACCACGCCCACGCAGAGGCTCCAAATGAGCTCGTGAGGTTTCACTCACCTTCCTGGGCTCCTTCCTGCACCAGGAGAGAAGCGTGGCCCTGTGCCCATGCTCTTCCACCTGGGCCCTGGAAATGATACGCACGTGGATCAGACCTGAATTCCACTGCAGCCAACCCACAGACCAACCTGGGAGAAATTAATCTTTGCTGTTGTAAGTTACAAGATTCGGGGGTCCGGGCTAGTTAATACCCGTGGTTGTTCATTTCTACCTGTGGAGGCATGCTTGCCTGCAGTACAGAGACATCGAGGGGGGAGCAAGGTACATCCTGAGAGGGCATATTTGTTCTGAGACATTTACCAAAAGAAGAGCCACCACAATGACCCAGCCCTCCTTTCCTCATCATAAAGGCAAGGTACCACAGAGTGTTAGCAAAGAGAATATGGTTGAGAAACTGGAGCCAAAGTCCCAAGATGGACAGTCTGGTAATGGAAGTCTGCCTTGTCTCACTTCGGTTATTTCTCTCCAGGGGTGATTTACAAGGTGATAAAGAACTTCAAGCTGCCAAAGGTACTCAGGCTGTTAAAACCCAGCTTTTTATGATCCCTTGTTCTTTCTAGTACATGTTGTTTCATTAATCAAATGCTTATTCTGTTAGAAGTCCCAAACCTTTAAGATGGTGGGACATTTCATTTTTATTGCTCTGAAGTGGCATTTAAAAATCTGCATGCTCCCTGGCAGGCCGCTGGCGAGTGCTTAGTGTGCAAACTCTTTGCATCCTCTGTCCTCTTTGAGGCTATCAATTTTGTATTATTTGTATTAATATTTTAGACTGCCAAAAAAATTTTTTTTTTTTTTTTTTTTTTTTGCTTTTTGCTTCATGTCAATACTAGAATAGATGCTGAGAAAATGAGCTAAAACCCTTTTGTTCCATAGCCATGTATTTGAAATCTGGAACAAGTCACTGATGTCATAATCAAGCACATGGGCGTACATGGTGTACCTCATCTCTTCTGGCCTAAGCTTCAGCTGGCTCTGTCTTATTGTCAGCTGGTAAAATTAGATGCTCCCATCCAGTCAGCCAGGAACAAAGCCTGTTTGAGTCATTCTCTCCCTTGTCAAAGGTGGGTTTTATCCTGGAATCTCCTGATGTGCATTTTCATGACTAAAGTGATTAATTTGTCATTTTCTAGCTTTCATTTTTAGACTGTTCTGAGTAATATATAATTATTCATAACTATCCATTTATAATTTGTAATCATTATATAACAGCCACCTCAAATCATTCCTTAGAAATAGGTGGAATATGTATTAGATAAATAGAAAGATAAACTGATAGAGACATAGATCAACTAATATGAATAACATTTTCACTAAATTATAATGCATAAATATTTCAGAGCCTTCAGAAGATGTTTCCAGACAAATGCAACCCCTGTCTTAATATTGCCTAGACTATAAAAGCAAAGATTAGGAAAATTTTTAAAGAAATGGCAGACTCCAAGCTGCTAGAACAGTATTTGATAAACAGATCTTACTGAGAGAAAGGAAAGAAGGAAAAAAGGAAGGAAGGGAGGGAGGGTGGGAGGGAAGGAAAGAGGGAGGGAGGGAAGAAAGGAGCACTGGTAATCTATCTGAGAAACAGAAACTGGGAACAGAGGGACAACACTGACAACCACAGAATCCCTCCCTGTTCCATTTCCAGTGGGAACAGGAACCCACTTCTGATCAAGGTGCTGGCAGGGCCATGCTCCCTCTGAAGGCACTTAGTATTTTTCGGTGTGTCTTCACTTGTTTCTTCCTCTGTGCCTTCAAACAGGCACAGGTCTCCCATGTTGGGGGAAAAAAAATGTGTATTTGACAATCTTTCTTCCTTACATTTGCCCGTTCCTTTTACAACAAAACTTTTAATGTTTGCAAATCTGAGTTTACTCTACACTCTGCTGAAAGTGGTTTGTCAAAGCTGGCAAGGCATCATGCATCCCAAATCTAGTGCTTCCTTATGTTCCCTTCCTTTGATCTCTCTATAAAATTTGACTCTAATTACTCCTTTATTCTTAAAATCCTTTGCTCTAATAACTATTTCTCATCCTGCCCGTAAGGCCATCCGTGCTCAGTCTCCTCCATTGGCTCTCTCTCCTCCCTTCACCATCTAACTAAGGCATGGAGTCACACTTGTGAGCCATCTCTCTACCCCTCTTTCCCTGTGAGCACTCACTGGTTTTCATGTTAAATATGGGGATGATCTTAAAACGTCAGCCTCTAACACAGACCTCATGCCTATATTTCATTGTCTGTAATAAATTTCCTCTGGGATAGACAAGTGCATCTGTTTTACCTCTAGTTGCTATTCCCCAAACATTTACTGTGTGCCTCTTGTCAGACCGATCAAAGCATTTTCCTTTCTATTCCAACTGCCCGAATCTTAATCCAGCCCCCTATCGCCACACATGTGGATTATTATAGTTGCTTCCCCTTAGGTAGCCTGAGTTCGGTCTCTTCCTCCTCTGCTCTACCATGAAGACCAGGGGCTGCAAACCAACTGCAGGCTTAGAATCAACTCTTGTGCCTATGGTGCTTTATTTTTAATTTTAAAGCATATGCCTGGTCCCTACACATAAATATTCTAATCTAGTAGGTCTTAGGTGGGGCCCCGAATTTTTTATTTAAAAAAAACAGGTTGTATTAGTTTCCCAGGGCTATGGTGATGAAGTATCACAAACTGGGTGGCTTAGAACAACGTTAATGTGTTATTGTTTCACAGTTCTGGAGGCTGGAAGTCTGTTGCCAGGGCCATGTTCCCTCTAAAGGCACTAGGGAGAGATCTGTTCCAAATCTCTCTCCCAGCTTCTGGTAGCCTCAGGCATTCCTTGCTTGAGATGATCATCTTCTCCCTGTGTCTTCCCATCATCTTCCCTCTATGTGTGTCTGCCTGTGTCCAGATTTCCTTTTCTTATAAGGACATCAGTCACAGTGAACTAAGGCCCACTCTAATGGCCTTGTTTTAACATGATTACTTCTGTAAAGAACCTATTTCCAAATAAGGTCACATTCTGAGGTACTGGAGATATCTTTCTTTTGGGGGGGGGGACACACAATTCAACACATAACGTAAGTAGTCCTTACCACAGCATAGATTTGTAAACCATTTATATAATCAGGACATTACAGTCATCCCTCAGTATTCACAGGGGATTGGTTCCAGGACCCCCCCAGACACCAAAATCTGTGGATGCTCAAGTCCATAATATAAAATGTCATAATATTTGCACAGAAACTATGACACATCCTCCCGTATACTTGAAATCACCTCTAGATTATTTATAAAACAATACAATGCAAATACTATGTATTTGCGTTTTGGTGTTTTTTATCAAATAGTTTTGATCCTCAGTTGGTTGAACCCATGGATGCAGAACCTGCAGATACAGAGCCCCGACTGGACACCCCACAAGCCAAATGTCCTGCCTGTTTTTAGAAATAAAGTTGTATGGGGACACAGCCACACGTATTTGATTGTGTTTTATCTGTGGCTGCTCTCATGCTATAACAGCAGAGTTAGTATTTGCAACTGAGGCTGCATGGCCTGCGCAGCTTAAAATAGTTACAGAAAAAGGTTGCAGGCCCCGGCTCTACACCACTGCTGCCCAAAGTGAGGGCAAGTAACACTGATGGAAGTGGAGATGATTTTATGTGGCACCCATATATGGAACCAAATAATATATAATCATACAGTGAGACATGTATTCCCTTTTTAATTTTCTTTCTATTACGGTTATATGAAGGAGAATATTTGTTTTGTTATAGATCCTTATTACCTTTTAAATACTTATTTATCTTTATAACCAAAAGAGAGCAGACTTCAGACTTAGAAACTTGGGAAGAAAACAGTACTGACCTAGAATTCAACATTTTTTCTTGGATTTATTTTATTATGTTTATTTCAACTAATGACAAGTGGTATTTATTTTTCAAGTAGAGTAGTGATGTAATTTCCTTTTAAAATAGACCATTTAAGTAGAAAAATCATTTAAGGAAAAAGATGAAGTAATATATAGTAAAAGTGGTACTCAAATGTAGAAAAAAAATCCCAAAGGTATTCACTAATGGCTACAGTTTTAGAAATACTGCTGCTGTCTAATGTCATATCACTTGCATGATGTCAATCCCCTGCTCTAACTCCTTCAGTGGGTTTCCTCTTCACTCCAGTATTCAAGGCCATTTGCAATCTGTTCCCACCCGATGTCTACAATTTTAGCCAACCACTGCCTGCACTGGACATAAACCACACATGAGCCAGGCTCTCTGGTCTCCCCTCTAACCGACTGATCACATCTTTGCCTTTTCATCTCTGAGTCAACTCAAACACTTTTCCCAGAATTTAATACTATTTTTCCCATCTCTTGTGTTCTGCTCTTTCGTGTCTTGCCTATGCCACATCCTATCCATTTCCTACTTGTTGGGTGACAATGTAACCAATGGTGTGACTTCCTCACAGACTTCTAACTGCACTTCACTGTCTCTTCAGTACAAACTGGCTTTTGATTCATTCACTAGATATTTATAAAGCACCTACTGAGTATGAACCTTATCCTAGACGCTAGGAATCCAATAGTACACAAGACAGATGTGACCCCTGCCCTCACTAGGCTTATAGTCCTTGGAGGAGGAGGGACAAACAAAGCACCACAGTGATTAAAAGCTGGGTACCCTGAAAGGGGATGTGGGGGGAGTGGAAGCCTATAGCCAGGAGGTCTTACCTACGTGAGAAAGCTAGATCAGCCTCCTCAAGGAAGTGAGAACTGAAGGATGAACGGCAGTCAGCCTGGTAAATGAGAAGAGTGGGGGAAAGGGCAGGGGGTTGAGGTAGAGGGCGTGAGAGGGGTTGAGGGGAGAATGGCAGAAGAGGTGAAAGCAAATTTCAAGGACAGGAGATGGGAGAGAGCATGGGAGGAGCTGTAGGAAGGACATGACAAAGAGGGTGAGAGGTTATACAGCATGTAATGATACTGAAGAGAGTGAAACAATTTCTGCAAGGTCCATACTCACTGTGGTGCTGAACTCTGGAGTTCATGGAAATGCGCTAATAGGTCTAAGCCAGGCAGTGGTGTGGTCATGTTTTATTTTAAAAAATGCACTCTAGGGACTTCCCTGGTGGCGCAGTGGTTAAGAACCCGCCTGCCAATGCAGGGAACACGGGTTCGAGCCCTGGTCTGGGAAGATCCCACATGCCGCGGAGCAACTAAGCCCATGCGCCACAACTACTGAAGCCCACGCGCCTAGAGCCCGTGCTCCACAACAAGAGAAGCCACCGCAATAAGAAGCCCGTGCACCGCAACGAAGAGTAGCCCCCGCTGACCACAACTAGAGAAAGCCCGCATGCAGCAACACGAAGACCCAACTCAGCCAAAATATATATAAATAAATTAATAAATTTTTTTTAAAAAAAGAAAGAAAATACACTCTAGCCTCGGTATATAGAAAGGATTGAAGAAAGACAGGAGGAAGACCAGCCAGGAGCCTGCTGCATCTAACAAAGGATGATGACATCTGGGAGAGGAAGTGGCATTGGAAATGGGTGGGGGGAGCGGGATCTGAGAGGTATTTAGAAAGAAGCCACAAGGTTGGATGTGTGGAGTGAGGGAGAGGGAAGGATCCCAGAAAGTCCCTGGACTCTGGCTGGGACAACCTGGTGGGTGATTATGTCATTTATTATGACAGGAAACATAAAAGGAGGAACAAAAGCTGGGTGGGAGGGTTGGAGGGAGGTGTTGGGAGGGTATGAGAAACTGTGAAAAGCATTGTGCCTTTTAGGCTTCAAGCAGCTGTGAGCTCCCCTCGTGATGATGGTGCTGTGGGTGCAATTGGACTTGGCATCTAAGGCTCAGGAAAGATACAGACCTGGGAATTATCCACATCACAAAGCTTTGAAGTCTGGGTCACTTTTGTGAACCTGATGAAAGCTGTGGACATACACACTGATTTTGCATATAATTTTAGGGGAGTCCCAGGCCCCTGAAGTCTATCCATGGACCCTAATAAGTGCTATGATGTTTGATAATAGAAGCTGCAGGATTGGATGAGACAATCCAGGAAGAGAATACAGCAGATAATTTAAGGCAGAGCCCTAAGGAACCCCAACACTTAAGAGACACTTCCAGTAGAGGGAAGAGAAGAAGCAGATTAAAAAAGATAGCCTAAGAAATGGGAGGACAATTTTTTCAAAATGCAGCATCTGAGAGGAGAAAAGGTGTTTTCTAATCAGTATCATTCTGCCTATTCTTTCTGTATAACATATCTGCAGGTTCTTTAAAGGCAAGGGCCTATACTTCTTTTGTAATCCTGGTACCTAATAATTGATTCTCATATGGCAAACAATTAATACACAGTATCTTGAACTAAGTTCACAAATAATGAGGAATTAGTAGGCTGAGCTTGCTGTTACTTCAAAACAGTAAAGCAACTAATCAACTAACCTATGGAATAAACACTATGAGGAAACTATGGGATAGTTAACTAAAGTAGCCTAGAATGTAATCTGTCCTAAATACATACTTGTGAAATTTGCACGCGAAGCCACTCATGGAATAATATGAACTGCATCTATTCTAGCAAAGACTGATACTGACTACACAGAATACTCACCGTGCAGCCAAACAGTCACTGGGCCAGGAATCAGGAGAGCTGCGTTCCAAGCCCAATTCTGCCACTCCGTAACTGGATTACTGTGGGCAGATCTCTGCACTTGCCTGTGTCTAAGGTTCAAGTTGTGAAGTTCAGTATTGTCCATTCTATGCCTTTAATGCTGAACATTAGCGATTCCACAGACACTCAGACAGATGGGTGCCGAGAGCAAATGATCTATAAATTCTATTTGACAATGCACCCCTTACACGTTGCAGAACAAAATGTATTGTTACCAAACTTTGCAAAGCTGCCAACATGTTATTAGGTATACAAAAGATGGATTCTTTCTTTTCTGAGTAGTGTTTCTTCTGATTATTTTGGCCAATGAGTAATTTCTAAGACTGGGTGACGGTGATTAATTGCCAAATGGTTCTAATCTGTTATCTAACACCACTCTACTACTAATGGAAAGGGGGAAATGAGTAAATTCCTCACTGATCTAAACCTAGCATAAATAATAATTAATTTTCTTTATAAAAACCTAAGTTCACCGAATATATTGAGAGAATAAGCAGGAAAATAAAACATGACCTTAACAACAAACAGATGGCATTCTCCTTTCTGTGATTATGTACACTTTTGAAGTTTTAGAGAAACCACACAACACTCATGCTTTCAATTATTTTTCCAGCTAACAGAGGCAGACACCAATGTATTTTTTTCTCTATAACTGATTTCTCTTCCATTCCAGTTCATGTGCCTGAGCTGGAGATTCACCTCCGTGAAAGAAAGAGAAATAAACTTCAGCAACCTCTTGACTTGGCATCCCAAGAAATTTAAATCATTATTTGGCTAGGTCCCTGCTCCCACTGTCTTTTCTTCAGGGAAAAACAGGGAAAGGGAACTCAAAGAGACTGGATCCAATTAAACCAACTTTGTGTCTTCTTTCTATATTGGAAAAATTTACTACACTGGTAAATATTAAGTACACATGGACTTTTCTTTTCACTCTTCCTCGTTATCTTCTTGGCTGTATCTTTTCAGTCTAAACCAAGAGAACACCCACAGACAGAGATGGGGCATGTTTATTATCCTTGCACAAAGCATTCTAAATTGTGCATATTATCTGCTGAGGTTTTCCTGAAAGTGGAGAAAAAGAAAATAATAATACTATAATTTGAAATATGTAAAAAATTTCAAAGAGATTAGTAAGAAAAATGTCAATTAGGTTCATTTATTTGTTCATTCAAAAAATATTTATGAAGTGACTCCTATGTCCTGGTACTTTTCTAAGGACAGAGCTAACATCTCAATAGCATAGCCTCATATGTCAGCTTGTTACCCTCTGCACTGATGCTATGTTTTAGGGTGTATGACTTGACCAACAGTGTTCTTTTTTAAGATTTTTTTTGATGTGGACCATTTTTAAAGTCTTTACTGAATTTGTTACAATATTGCTTCTGTTTTATATATATATTTTTTTTGGCCGTGAGGCATGTGGGATCTTAGCTCCCCAACCAGGGATCGAACCCACACCCCCTGCATTGGAAGGTGAAGTCTTAACCACTGGACCACCAGGGAAGTCCCAACCAATAGTGTTTTCATGAAGTATACATAATTAGATTCTTCTGGGGTTTTTTATTAAAGTGTATTTCATTTACAGTATTATTAATATATTAGTTTCAGGTGTTCAACATAGTGATTCAATGTTTTTACAGGTAATACTCCATTTATAGTTATCATAAAATATTGGCTATATTCCCTGTGCTGTACAATATATCCCTGTATATTATTTATTTTATATATAGTAGTTTGTACCTCTTAACGATTCTTCTGGAGGTGACTAAAAATGCCATTTGGAAATCTCAATTAAGCAACACATGACAAATATACGTCAAGACTTCTGTTTAATTTGACAGTTGTTGAAGTTTGCTACATACAAGTGTCTCTGAGTACCTGGCCTGGGAGTCTCTGCAAGGCAGTCCCATGTCCCTTACCTCTGGACACTCCATCACCCTGCACAGCTCCCAGTACATAGGGGGTTTTCAACACATGAAGCTATTAAAACTTAATATTTTGTATTATGACTCCACAGCTGTCAGCTTACTTAAAGTAGTTTGAAAGAGTGAAGTTCCAAACAATTAAAAGAGTAAAAGTTTACCTCTTTTTTTAAAGCAATGTCCTATCAAGAAAGCATACTTGTATGGCTGTGGTAGGGGCCTCTTACAGAGGTTCTCACCTTGTGTATGTGTGTTAGAGGCTGAGGTCATCTGTGGCACAGAAGTCACCCAGAGGGGGCTTCTAAAGTGCACACACTCAGACCCAGTCTCAGTCTTCCTGAACCAGATCTCAGGTGTGTGGAGGGGACGGGGGTGGGGATGGATGCTCAGGGAGGGCTGGGTCATGGATAATTTTTTAAAGCTTTCCTGTTACTTCACCCTCCCCACTCCCTCCTTTACCCTGCCCTACCCCTTCCATCCCTCTGTGTAATCCACTGACTCTTCTAAGAAGGTACGTAACCCTTACAACATTTGGATTTTAAAATGTGTGCAAGAAGCTAGGATGCAATCCAGAATTAAGAGGCATGCATCAGAGGGAGGAGGCTTTGTATTTCAGACACCCTTTCCTTTAGACAAAAAGTCACCAAGGGAACAATGGGAAGCTGGACTATCATCTCCCCTTTGATGTTCAAATTGATGATTTAATAGAGCGCTTCCTGCAGGGATGCAGAGAGCAGTCTCCTGACTCATTAGCAATAATGGAATGAGCAGCCATTAGTTAGAGAGAGAGATTAGTTTAAACAAAAGGGGATTAAATTTAGATTCATTTATTAGCCTTTCCATTGTTAGTACTATGGAACCCTGTTGTGGGAGGATTAGGACAAGAGAGTTGGTGATTGTGCAGAATATGAATCAATGAACAAATATATTATATGCCTGCTCTGTGTTAAGTATTGCTCTGTATAAGATATAGAGAAAGATAAGGTATGATAGAACAGAACACACACATAGAGACACAGAGAGAGAGAAAGATGAGACAGAGACTGAGAGAGATCCAGAGTCTACATTTTTCTTCCTTTGTTATAGAACTATGTACTTTTTTCTTTAAACTGAGTTATAACCTCTCCCCTCAAACACAGAGTTTATCTAGAATCAGTTTTTCCCTGCCCTTTAAATCAGTAAGGTCTCTGGGGAAAGCTTGTGAAGTATTAGATTTTACCCAATTATTTGCATACAGCATAGCATAACGGTTCCCAATCCTATTAGACCAAGGACCCCTTTAAAAAATGTAATACCCCACTTATTACCCTGAAATGAAATTCTTTGATAATATAATCTACCTGACACCTAATTTATTAAAAATCTTTAAATTTATTTTCTTTTAAATATATTAAAATTTTAAAAAGTCAAGCATTGGTAGTGTGGTAGTAAACGTAGGTGCTTTCCAAACTTAAAAAGTTAATATAATGCCATAATAGTAATATAGAAAAGAAATAAAAGCAAGTAAAAAATAAAAAGCACTTTAGGGATAACTAGTATGCATTTCATTTTCTTGATTCTTTTCGTTTGTCATATAAAATAGGTAATTTTTAGATATCTCATCCTAAAATGGTGAATAGATTACCTCTTTTTAAAGAAATACTTTCACATAATCATAACCAGAGAATCATATGAACACAGTTTTTGCACCAGTGATTCCTAACCTTTGCTGGGACAGACTCCTAACAGATCATCTGAACGACCTTTTCCCAAGAAAAACGTATAAATGCACAAAAACACTTGTACACAAACATTTCCTATGTTCTATGACCCCAGAAATCATCTGTGATCCTGATTAAGATCCCTCTGGTATCCCAATGATGAAAAGTTCAGCACCATTTTCAAATGCACATATTCTAGACTCACTATCCACCTTTGGATGCCAGTTGTCTTATCAGTAAATTCCATACTTATTCAGGTGTTTATCATTCAAGGTTTAATTTATGTTTTCATAATGTCTCTACACAAGCAGAACATTAAAGAATCATCTACTGTCCACATTTTTAAAAACCATTATAAAAATGTGATGATTACATGAGCATACCAAGATACAGTAAATCCTTCTCATCCTGGTTCACTTTATGCAAAATTTGAGTAGAAACAGATTTATTTTATATCTTTTCCTCAAGTGTAAGAATTTTAGATAATTATGAGTTGCTCCAAATTCCACCATGTCCTATCACTGAATAGTTTTCCAGAGGGAAGAGAGCTCTGGTCACCCATCTTTGCCTTCACTCTCTCTATTACCATTCACCTATTTAGTTATATATCATCTTTAATTTTATTTCATTTCACTTCATTGCATTTTATTATATGTTTATCTTTAGCACTTACACAGGGCTTAGCATGTGCCAGGAACTCTTTCAAGCACTTTACCAATACTAATTCACCTAATTCCTTCTAACAACTTGATCAGATCATTGAAATTATTTTCTTTACAGATGAAGCTACAGAGACACAGAGAGGTTATAAATAACTTGCCCAAAGTCACAGGGAAAGCTACTGGTAAAGCTGTAATTGGAGGCCAATTAGTCTAGCTCCAGAGTCAGTCATTAAAATGTGTTATCTTTTCCTTTTTTTGTTGTATGTGTGTTTTCATGTACTGCCTATATGGCCCCCAAAATCTTAACCAGGAGGTGAATTCCAGGTGTTAGTTGTTAAACACAGGAAATGTCATGCTGCTCGATAGATCCCTTTTCATCTTGGATCTAAACATGAAACCATCTTCCTGCCAAACAGGATTTAAGATGTCAATCCGATCACCACTGAATAGAATATGCTCATGGTGACCAAGAAAATGCAAATACCAAGGAGAATACAAGACAAAAACCTTGAAGTAAGAGATAGGGAAAACTGTAGCAACAAAAACTCAGACAGTATGACACTTAGGAAGCATACTGGAGAAAAGCTCCTATGGAAATAAACTGATTAAAAAGACTCACGACTTTAAAACGCTGCTTTGAATATGTGCATATGCAATAGACCTTCCCATGAGACTTGACTGATTTGCTACAGCATTGTAAAGATACAGAAAGATATCAATATTTTACCATCTTTACCATCTTTCTTTCTTGAAAAGAACTTAGAAAGCATGTCCAGGAGAATGAGATCTTCTTGCAGTGCTATGTAAATAGATTCAGTGGATTGTGAGTGCTAAAATACCTGTGCTTGGAAGTTAGTACTGGATTCAAACAAACCTAGGAGAGTAGAGATTCATAGGCTGAAGGAAGAAAATGTTATAAAAGAATTATTTTCCCAGTAATAGTCCACAAATATCCCTTCCTCCTCCTTCAGTACCCATTCAACAATGCCTTGTCATTATTATAAAATCACCTCAAGATAAAAAAAAAAAAATGGAAATTGAACTTCTGGATTTATTTTTTTTAATGGCAGCTTACTGATTACCAATCTCCTACACAACCTTCCTTTCTCCACCCCCCCAATTAAGAAAATCATTAAATCCACAAGGACAGAAAATACAACCATATATAACCCATGCCTTTGACATAACTAAGAAGCCAATCACTTTGATCTTTAAATTACCTATAATTCCATCAGAATCTCACCCAATGCCACAATCCTTCACGAAAAAAGAATCGAGTAAAGTGATGAACTTAGACAAAGCACAGACAATGTCACCCTCAGAAGGAGAAAGTCCAGCATCAAGTGTCAAAATACAGATACTTCACAGCACTGGAGACAAGGAAGGAGATTAAAGGTTTGCAGGACCAAAGGTGGCAGTCTAGCTTTGCATCTAGGGGGATAATCAGATACAAGGAAGAGGTGGCACCCTTCGGAAATGAGGCAGTGAAGGAAAGAAGAAAATAAAGGAAAATTGAATACCTTGAAGAAAAAAAACAGAGAGAAGAAACACCTAACCCTCACCTATTCCTCCACAATTGCCCATTAAAACTCCACAGAAGAGGGCAAAACTGACAGAAAAGAGTGTATTGAACTATAAATCCTGTACGCAAAATAAGTAGGATTAGAAAAAACAAACCACTTCCATTTAAAACTACTGTAAAAAAAATAGAAAAGGTAAGTCAAACCATCTCCTCTGATAACTGCCCTCCCGTTAAAAACACACGTACACAAAACTAAATAGAACTAATACAAGACTCTGAAGTGAATTAAATATCCTCAAACAAGTACTTTAGAATAAGAAAAAACACTTTCAATACAAAACCAAAACCAGAAAAGGGCTAAAAAAGGAATAGATTTTGTATATTTGTATTTAGTTTTGTTGATTAAATTCAGTATAAAAAATAGAAGAAAAGGAAGCATCAGGACGGAAAACTGATCTATCAAATATTAAAATATACTGTAAAGCATCTAAAATTAAAATAGTGTGGAACTGGTGTATGAAAAGCCCCATGGGATAAATAGAGAGTCAAGAAATAGACCCAACTATTATGGAAATCTAATACACTATAATGGTGGTACTCAAATCACTGGAGCAAAGATGGTCTTTTTACTAAATGGTGTTGGGGCAACCGAATAGTCATTTAGAAAATGATATAATTAGATCAATTCCTCACACTATATATAAGAATAAAATCCAAATGTGTCAGAGATCTAAATGTAACAAATGAAATTATATAAGTACTAAAAAACACAGTTAAATTTCTTTTTTAACTTTTTTCTTATTGTGGTAAATACACATAACATAAAATTAATCATTAACTGCACAATTCAGTGGCATTAAGTACATTTATAATGTTGTGCAACCATCACCACAGTATATTTCCAGAACTTTTTCATTACCTTCCACAGAAACTCTGTACCCATTACCTGGGACTAGGGAAAGATTTCTAACTCTTACTCAAATCCAGATGCAATGAAATACTTCCAATTACTTAACAATAAAAAATTTGCATGACAAAATCAAAAGATAAATAAACGAGGATAAAATATGGTAACATAATCACAGATAAAGTGTTAATCCTCCTAATATACAAAGAACTTTTAAAATTAAGAGAAAATGACCAGAAATTCTATAGAAAGTGGGCAAAAGACAAGAAAAGATAATTTTCAAAGATATATAAAAATAGTCTGAAAACATATGGAGATGGAAAGATTTTTTCAACCTCCCTTATAAGAGAAATGTGATAAAATTTAAAACTAATACAGAAAGACAACCTCTAAGACCACAGAAGGGATCCCTGGACCAGCAATAGATCTTCTTCGAATGATGGAGAAGGGGCAGGCCAGTTGGCAGTGCCATTTATCCAGGGCCTGAGCCTGTAAAGGCTAAGGTCTGCCAGTATCAGGGAGTCAAAAGACTCCATAGAAAAACAATCAATTCATCATTGTAATTCTCACAAATAATATGTTCTGGATTTCACATTATTTCTCCCTTGTTTACAAAAATAATTGTGAGCTGCTTTGTAGATGGTGGGGTGGAGATGTATAAAAGAAATATATATGTGCAAATGCATTTGCATATACTTTTTATTAAAGATCAGGTTTTTTGACCGTTTTAGGTCCACAGCAAAATCTAAAGGAAGATTTGACGGCCTAGTCATTCCATAAATGAGCAAGCTGTGATTGCACCCAAGAAAACCAACCTCATTGGAAGATATCTGCATAAATATAACTAGTAGAATATAAATCAATATAGTAATTATAACAAAAAGGTAGTTTCAAGTTTTTGATGTTTTTGTTTACTCCTTCATAAGTACTTGGTTTAGATAGTCTTGTCTAGAGACAAGAGGTAATCATAGTGGGCTTTGAAGTTCAAAAGTCAAGGACAATTTGATCCAAATGGGAATTAATGTTCTGTGATGGAAAAAAGCAAAGGGAAGAAGTAAAGCAGATGATCCTCTCTGCTATGTGAAGGATAGATTGGGTGAGAGGAGCCAGAAATCTAGTAATTGCCCCATTTCCAGCACACTTGGATAGGGAATTGGTAAAAGAAATATATCTGAAACTAAGAAGGAAGAAACAATAGAACTTGATGGGAAACTGCACATAAGTGACAAAGTAGTGAAATAAGATAAAAATTGCAAAAGTTTGCATTATATGTCACTACCAGTAACCACATAAAAGTTGGCAAAAGGGACAATGTGGGAACAAAGTTCTGCTTTTGGTGACAATTAAGTGAAGCTATCCTTGAGAAATGAAGAATTTGAAGTAAAATAAATAAGAGGCCAAACTAAAAAAAAAGTAGTTCGAGGAATCTGTTGTGTCATAGGTGAAACAAGATTGCAGAAATGTATTTCATAGTTTAAATGAATATCTAAAAACACCATCACTCAGAAGAACACAAATTTCTGGTTGTATTTTTAATAATCTTCCTCCTCTCAACAATTAGTACCTAGCAACTGCCAATCAGACCTGCATTTGGAGAACATAATTATAAATGTTTATATTAAATTAACAGAAAAGGAAACCACTGAAATAGAACTAATGAAAAATGTTATCATTCCCTAGGTATTCAAAATGTCTGAAATGATATTAAGAGAAAGTTAAATGTGGCAATTGGCCATTAATCAACCTAACACTTATTCTGATGTCTCCATGGTGTTGACCTGAAACAAAAAGACTGCCAGATATTCCTGCAGCAGAGATGGGTTTATTCAGGATCAACAGAGAATTGCAATTCAGGGTCTGCAACCATGGTGAGCCATGCACAATCCCCCACATGGCAAGGGGAGAACGCCATGATAGAGAGGCAAAGGAAGTTGGGAAGGCTATGGTAAACAAAGAGTCAATGGCAGGAGGAGCTTCAAGATGGCGGATGAGTAAGACGCGGAGATCACCTTCCTCCCCACAAATACGTAAGAAATACATCTACATGTGGAACAACTCCTACAGAACACCTACTGAACGCTGGCAGAAGACCTCAGACCTCCCAAAAGGCAAGAAGCTCCCCACGTACCTGGGTAGGGCAAAAGAAAAAAGAAAAAACAGAGACAAAAGAATAGGGACGGGACCTGCACCAGTGGGAGGCAGCTGTGAAGGAGGAAAGGTTTCCACACACTAGGAATCCCCTTCGCAGGCGGAGATGGCGGGTGGCGGAGGGGGAAAGCTTCGGAGCCACTGAGGAGAGCGCAGCCACAGGGGTGCGGAGGGCAAAGCGGAGAGATTCCCGCACAGAGGATCGGTGCCGAGCAGCACTCACCAGCCCGAGAGGCTTGTCTGCTCACCCGCTGGGGCGGGCGGGGGCTGGGAGCTGAGGCTCGGGCTTTGGAGGTCGGATCGCAGGGAGAGGACTGGGTTTGGCGGCGTGAACACAGCCTGAAGGGGCTAGTGCGCCACGGCTAGTCGGGAGGGAGTCCGGGAAAAAGTCTGGAGCTGCCGAAGAGGCAAGAGACTTTTTCTTGCCTCTTTGTTTCCTGGTGGGCAAGGAGAGGGGATTAAGAGCGCGGCTTAAAGGAGCTCCAGAGACGGGCGTGAGCCGCGGCTATCAGCGTGGACCCCAGAGACGAGCATGAGACGCTAAGGCTGCTGCTGCCACCACCAAGAAGCCTGTGTGCAAGCACAGGTCACTAACCACACCGCCCCTCCCGGGAGACTGTGCCGCCCGCCACTGCCAGGGTCCCGCGATCCAGGGACAACTTCCCCGGGAGAACACACGGCGCGCCTCAGGCTGCTGCAACGTCACGCCGGCCTCTGCCGCCGCAGGCTCACCCTGCATTCTGTACCCCTCCCTCCCCCCGGCCTGAGTGAGCCAGAGCCCCCGAAGCAGCTGCTCCTTTAACCCCGCACTGTCTGAGCAAAGAACAGACGCCCTCAGGCGACCTACACGCAGAGGCGGGTCCAAATCCAAAGCTGAACCCCGGTGGGAACAAAGAAGAGAAAGAGAAATTGTTCCCAGCAGCCTCAGGAGCAGCGGATTAAAGCTCCACTATCAACTTGATGTACCTGCATCTGTGGAATACCTGAATAGACAACGAATCATCCCAAAATTGAGGAGGTGGACTTTGGGAGCAACGATATATATATATTTTTTCCCTTTTTCTCTTTTTGTGAGTGTGTATGTGTACGCTTCTGTGTGTGATTTTTGTCTGTATAGCTTTGCTTTTACCATTTGTCCTAGGGTTCTGTCTGTCCGTTTGTTTTTTTTTATTACTTAAAAAATTTTTTTTCTTAATAATTATTTTTTATTTTAATAACTTTTTAATTTTATTTTACTTTATTGTATTTTAGTTTATCTTCTTCTTTCTTTCTTTCTTTTTTTCCTCCCGTTTATTCTGAACTGTGTGGAGGACAGGCTCTTGGTGCTCCAGCCAGGTGTCAGGGCTGTGCCACTGAGGTGGGAGAGCCAAGTTCAGGACACTGGTCCACAAGAGACCTCCCAGCTCCACATAATATCAAATGGCAAAAATCTCCCAGAGATCTCCATCTCAACGCCAAGACCCAGCTCCACTCAACGACCAGCAAGCTACAGTGCAGGACACCCTAAACCAAACAACTAGCAAGACAGGAACACAACCCCATCCATTAGCACAGAGGCTGCCTAAAATCATAATAAGGCCACAGACACCCCAAAACACACCACCAGACGTGGACCTGCCCACCAGAAAGACAAGATCCAGCCTCATCCACCAGAACACAGGCGCTAGTCCCCTCCGCCAGGAAGCCTATACAACCCACTGAACCAACCTTAGCCACTGGGGGCAGACACCAAAAACAACGGGAACTATGAACCTGCAGCCTGCGAAAAGGAGACCCCACACACAGTAAGTTAAGCAAAATGAGAGACAGAGAAACACACAGCAGATGAAGGAGCAAGGCAAAAACCCACCAGACCTAACAAATGAAGAGGAAATAGGCAGTCTACCTGAAAAAGAAATCAGAATAATGATAGTAAAGATGATCCAAAATCTTGGAAATAGAATGGAGAAAATACAAGAAACGTTTAACAAGGACCTAGAAGAACTAAAGAGCAAACAAACAGTGATGAACAACACAATAAATGAAATTAAAAATTCTCTAGAAGGGATCAATAGCAGAATAACTGAGGCAGAAGAACGGATAAGTGACCTGGAAGATAAAATAGTGGAAATAACTACTGCAGGGCAGAATAAAGAACAAAGAATGAAAAGAATTGAGGACAATCTCAGAGACCTCTGGTACAACATTAAATGCACCAACATTCGAATTATAGGGGTCCCAGGAGAAGAAGAGAAAAAGAAACGGACTGAGAAAATTTTTGAAGAGATCATAGTTGAAAACTTCCCTAATATGGGAAAGGAAATAGTCAGTCAAGTCCAGGAAGCACAGAGTCCCATACAGGATAAATCCAAGGAGAAACATGCCAAGACACATATTAATCAAACTATCAAAAATTAAATACAAAGAAAAAATATTAAAAGCAGCAAGGGAAAAGCAACAAAAAACATACAAGGGAATCCCCATAAGGTTAACAGCTGATCTTTCAGCAGAAACTCTGCAAGCCAGAAGGGAGTGGCAGGCCATATTTAAACAAGTGATGAAAGGGAAAAACCTACAACCAAGATTACTCTACCCAGCAAGGATCTCATTCAGATTTGACAGAGAAATTAAGACCTTTACAGACAAGCAAAAGCTAAGAGAATTCAGCACCACCAAACCAGCCTTACAACAAATGCTAAAGGAACTTCTCTAGGCAGGAAACACAAGAGAAGGAAAAGACCTACAATAATAAATCCAAAACAATTAAGAAAATGGTAATAGGAACATACATATCAACAATTACCTTAAATGTAAATGGATTAAATGCTCCAACCAAAAGACATAGATTCGCTGAATGGATACAAAAACAAGACCCGTATATATGCTGTCTACAAGAGACCCACTTCAGACCTAGGGACACATACAGACTGAAAGTGAGGCGATGGAAAAAGATATTCCAGGCAAATGGAAATCAAAAGAAAGCTGAAGTAGCAATTCTCATATCAGACAAAATAGACTTTAAAACAAAGACTATTACAAGAGACAAAGAAGGACACTACATAATGATCAAGGGATCAATCCAAGAAGAAGCTATAACAATTGTAAATATTTATGCACCCAACATTGGAGCACCTCAATACATAAAGCAAATACTAACAGCCATAAAAGGGGAAATCAACAGTAACACAATCATAGTAGGGGACTTTAACACCCCACTTTCACCAATGGACAGATCATCCAAAATGAAAATAAATAAGGAAACGCAAGCTTTAAATGATACATTAAACAAGATGGACTTAATTGATATTTATAGGACATTCCATCCAAAAACAACAGAATACACATTCTTCTTAAGTGCTCATGGAACATTCTCCAGGATAGATCATTATCTTGGGTCACAAATCAAGCCTTGGTAAATTTAAGAAAATTGAAATTGTTATCAAGTATCTTTTCCGACCACAACGCTATGAGACTAGATATCAATTACAGGAAAAACTCTGTAAGAAATACAAACACATGGTGGCTAAACAACACACTACTAAATAACCAAGAGATCATTGAAGAAATCAAAGAGGAAATCAAAAACTACCTAGAAGCAAATGACAATGAAAACATGATGACCCAAAACCTATGGGATGCAGCAAAAGCAGTTCTAAGAGGGAAGTTTATAGCAATACAATCCTACCTTAAGAAACAAGAAACATCTCAAATAAACAGCCTAACCATACACCTAAAGCAATTAGAGAAAGAAGAACAAAAACACCCCAAAGTTAGCAGAAGGAAAGAAATCATAAAGATCAGATCAGAAATAAATGAAAAAGAAATGAAGGAAATGATAGCAAAGATCAATAAAACTAAAAGCTGGTTCTTTGAGAAGATAAAATTGATATACCATTAGCCACACTTATCAAGAAAAAAAGGGAGAAGACTCAAATCAATAGAATTAGAAATGAAAAAGAAGTAACAACTGACACTGCAGAAATACAAAGGATCATGAGAGATTACTACAAGCAACTCTATGCCAATAAAATGGACAACCTGGAAGAAATGGACAAATACTTAGATATGCAAAACCTTCCGAGACTGAACCAGGAAGAAATAGAAAATATGAACAGACCAATCACAAGCACTGAAATTGAGACTGTGATTAAAAATCTTCCAACAAACAAAAGCCCAAGACCAGATGGCTTCACAGCCAAATTCTATCAAACATTTAGAGAAGCGCTAACACCTATCCTTCTCAAACTCTTCCAAAATATAGCAGAGGGAGGAACACTTCCAAACTCCTTCTATGAGGCCACCATCAGTCTGATACCAAAACCAGACAAAGATGTCACAAAGAAAGAAAACTACAGGCCAATATCACTGACGAACATAGATGCAAAAATCCTCAACAAAATACTAGCAAACAGAAGCCAACAGCACATTAAAAGGATCATACATTATGATCAAGTGGGATTTATCCCAGGAACGCAAGGCTTCTTCAATATACGCAAATCAATCAACGTGATACACCATATTAACAAATTGAAGGAGAAAAACCATATGATCATCTCAATAGATGCAGAGAAAGCTTTCAACAAAATTCAACACCCATTTATGATAAAACCCTCCAGAAAGTAGGCATAGAAGGAACTTTCCTCAACATAATAATGGCCATATATGACATACCCACAGCCAACATTGTCCTCAATGGTGAAAAACTGAAACCATTTCCACTAATATAAGGAACAAGACAAGGTTGCCCACTCTCACCACTATTATTCAACATAGTTTTGGAAGTTTTAGCCACAGCAATCAGAGAAGAAAAAGAAATAAAAGGAATCCAAATCAGAAAAGAAGAAGTAAAGCTGTAACTGTTTGCAGATGACATGATACTATACATAGAAAATCCTAAAGATGCTACCAGAAACCTACTAGAGCTAATCAATGAATTTGGTAAAGTAGCAGGATACAAAATTAATGCACAGAAATCTCTTGCATTCCTATACACTAATGATGAAAAATCTGAAAGTGAAATTAAGAAAACACTCCCATTTACCATTGCAACAAAAAGAATAAAATATCTAGGAATAAACCTACCTAAGCAGACAAAAGACCTGTATGCAGAAAATTATAAGACACTGATGAAAGAAATTAAAGATGATACAAATAGATGGAGAGATATACCATGTTCTTGGATTGGAAGAATCAACATTGTGAAAATGACTCTACTACCCAAAGCAATCTACAGATTCAATGCAATCCCTATCAAACTACCACTGGCATTTTTCACAGAACTAGAACAAAAAATTTCACAATTGTATGGAAACACAAAAGTCCCCGAATAGCCAAAGCAATCTTGAGAAAGAAAAATGGAGCTGGAGATATCAGGCTCCCTGACTTCAGACTATACTACAAAGCTACAGTCATCAAGAGAGTATGGTACTGGCACAGAAACAGAAATATAGATCAATGGAACAGGATAGAAAGCCCAGATATTAACCCATGCACATATGGTCACCTTATCTTTGATAAAGGAGGCAAGAATATACAGTGGAGAAAAGACAGCCTCTTCAATAAGTGGTGCTGGGAAAACTGGACAGCTACATGTAAAAGAATGAAAGTAGAACACTCCCTAACACCATACACAAAAATAAACTCAAAATGGATTAAAGACCTAAATGTAAAGCCAGACAGCATCAAACTCTTAGAGTAAAACATAGGCAGAACACTCTATGACATAAATCACAGCAAGATCCTTTTTGACCCACCTCCTAGAGAAATGGAAATAAAAACAAAAATAAACAAATGGGACCTAATGAAACTTAAAAGCTTTTGCACAGCAAAGGAAACCATAAACAAGACGAAAAGATAACCCTCAGAATGGGAGAAAATATTTGCAAATGAAGCAATTGACAAAGGATTAATCTCCAAAATTTACAAGCAGCTCATGCAGCTCAATATTAAAAAAACAAACAACCCAATCCAAAAATGGGCAGAAGACCTAAATAGACATTTCTCCAAAGAAGATATACAGATTGCCAACAGACACATGAAAGAATGTTCAACATCATTAATCATTAGAGAAATGCAAATCAAAACTACAATGAGATATCATCTCCCACCGGTCAGAATGGCCATCATCAAAAAATCTACAAACAATAAATGCTGGAGAGGGTGTGGAGAAAAGGGAACCCTCTTGCACTGTTGGTGGGAATGTAAATTGATACAACCACTATGCAGAACTGTATGGAGGTTCCTTAAAAAACTGAAAATAGCACTACCATACGACCTAGCAATCCCACTACTGGGCATATACCCTGAGAAAACCATAATTCAGAAAGAGTCATGTACCAAAATGTTCATTGCAGTGCTATTTACAATAGCCAGGACATGGAAGCAATCGAAGTGTCCATCAACAGATGAATGGATAAAGAAGATGTGGCACATATATACAATGGAATATTACTCAGCCATAAAAAGGAATGAAACTGAGTTATTTGTAGTGAGGTGGATGTACCTAGAGACTGTCATTCAGAGTGAAGTAAGTCAGAAAGAGAAAAACAAATACCGTATGTTAACACATATATATGGAATCTAAAAAAAAAAAAAAATGGTCATGAAGAACCCAGGGGCAAGACGGGAATAAAGATGCAGACCTACTAGAGAATGGACTTGAGGATATGGGGAGGGGGAAGGGTAAACTGGGACAAAGTGAGAGAGTGGCATGGACATATATACACTACCAAAAATAAAATAGATAGCTAGTGGGAAGCAGCCGCATAGCACAGGGAGATCAGCTCGGTGCTTTGTGACCACGTAGAGGGGTGGGATAGGGAGGGTGGGAGGGAGGGAGATGCAAGAGGGAGGGGATATGGGGATATATGTATACGTAAAGCTGATTCACTTTGTTATACAGCAGAAACTAACACACCATCATAAAACAATTATACTCCAATAAAGATGTTAAAAAAAGAAAAAAGAGTCAATGGCTTTTCACTGACTGAGCTCTTGCCTGGAAATAAGAGGAGTCTTTCTTCTTCCTGTTGGACTCTGCTACCATGGCAAGAAATAAGGGCTCCCCTTTCTGATCTCCCAACTCTATTTATTGAGGTTTCTGTTTATTAATTTTTTTTAAGGCAAGCTTAACTTGTGGAAAAGAGCAACAAGTTTTATAATCAATCTCCTACATAGCAAACTTCTGTTATACTTATTTTTCATATATGCATTCCCGGATATTGGGATTGACATTTGTCTTAGTCTATTCAGGCTGCTATAACAGAATATCACAGACTCGGTAGCTTATAAACAGCAGAAATTTCTCTCTCACATTTCTGGAGACTGGGAAGTCAAAGACCAAGGTGCCAGTAGATTCCCTGTCTGGTTAGGCCTGCCTCCTAGTTCATAGATGGCCATCTTCTCTTTGTGCCCTCACATGGCAAAGGGGCAAGGGAGCCCTCTGGGGTTTCTTGTATAAGGGCACTAATTCATTTCCCAAGGGCCCTCACCTACATAAGGCTGCCCCACCTCCAAATACCCCTCCCATTGTGCATTAGGTCTCAACATATAAATTGGGGGGGGGGGGAGGGGGACACAAACATTCAGTCCATAGCAACTGGCAACTATAGCAACTATGTAACACAGCACCTAGGCATGGACTCATATGGCTAACAGAAAATGGTGCTCACAACAAAGACATCTTTGCACAAGACATGTGGGCAGATTTAAATTAGTATTTTACATTCATCAGAGCAAATACCTTCCTTTTTCACTTCTTTATCTATAATTATGAACTATGAGTAGAGTCTTAGACCCTTGCAAATAGACCAACAAACATAAGAATGTATTTAGTATACCTTCTATCATTTAAGTTAGAGGTTACAGTAGGACACATCTTGGAGTCTCGGAGATTTAAGCTCCACAAAGGGATGCTGAAAGTCATCATGTTTTCCTAGAGTGCACAGGTGAGTATGCCCTAGTCCTGGTTTTCATGCCCTCAGATATCATGTGAAGATCCCAGTCTCACACTTTACTCCTGAGAGAAGCACAAACGGTCCGGGATGGCACGAGGAACCTGAGTGAGCTGGATATCCAGTTAAACAAAAGAGTCCCAAGGTCTTCCTGTACAGCATTGCTGTGGAGTCTCATTTCACTCCAGCCAGCCACTCAACCTTCTCTACTTTTTATCATCTTCCTCAAAAGAACCATGAGGTTTAATATTACTCTCATAGAAGCTTCTGTGTGGCATGAGCCAGAAATATGAAAATACATCTTACATATGGAAAATTGACTATATTCTAAATATGGAAATAGGCCATATTTAGGATTTAAGCAATCTAGTCTTACACTTCTCAAATAATCCTGTGGAAAAGAACCAGATTTGGGAGACCATTGGTTGGTTTTTTTCTTTTGCTAATCCCTTGCAGACCAAAACTTTTATAAACTATAATAAAAATAAATTGCTAAAACAGATCACATCCTTATATGCCATTGCAACATCAAATTCCTTTACGAGTTTCTAAATGTTCTGTTTCTGGACTTATCACTACCTGGTAACAGTCCCCAAACCACTTTTTTGAATAGCACGGGTCCAGCCCAAAGATGTATGGCTAAGAAAAGCAGGAGCAGACAACTGTGACATAGCATAGCCAAGACATGCCTAGTGCTTCAGCCAGGGCATAGATGTCCACACTGGTTACCAAAAAGGTGGCCCCCGTGGCACATATGTAAAGATTGTCAAGTGTTCATGGCATTATCTGTCACAGCAAATTTCTCTGCAGAAGTCTGTGTTCTAGGTAGGGCTGTGAAGTCGTTATTCCCCTACAGTTTGTGTGTGTGTGTTTTTCCCCATCATAACATTTCTCCACTATTCCTCCAAATCATGAAAACAGTGAATTCAGCAAAGCATTCACCCTATATTTATCTTGATCAACATTTAAAGCCCTAACCAAGGCTATAAAATATTTTTTCTTTTGACCTTTCTCTAATTTTAGTGTTTCGTTCTCACCCAGAAAATAATATAAGGGTTTATTATATTTATAGATTAAATCGGCCCACTGTTTTACGCACCTGAAGATGAAAGAACCAATCAATACATGGTTTCTGCTACAGCAAACCCAGTTATGGAAAATCAGTAATTTAAAATGTTTCAACTATGCAAATCAAAATTACAGTGAGGTATCACCTCACACCAGTCAGAATGGCCATCATCAAAAAATCTACAAACAATAAATGCTGGAGAGGGTGTGGAGAAAAGGGAACCCTCTTGCACTGTTGGTGGGAATGTAAATTGATACAGCCACTATGGAGAACAGTATGGAGGTTCCTTAAAAAACTAAAAATAGAACTACCATACGACCCAGCAATCCCACTACTGGGCATATACCCTGAGAAAACCATAATTCAAAAAGAGTCATGTACCACAACGTTCACTGCAGCACTATTTACAATAGCCAGGACGTGGAAGCAACCTAAGTGTCCATCAACAGATGAATGGATAAAGAAGATGTGGCACATATAAACAATGGAATATTACTCAGCCATAAAAAGAAATGAAATTGAGTTATCTGCAGTGAGGTGGATGGACCTAGAGACTGTCATACAGAGTGAATAAGTCAGACAGAGAAGAATAAATACTGTATGCTAACACATATATATGGAATCTAAAAAAAAAAAAAAAAGGTTCTGACAAACCTAGGGGCAGGACAGCAATAAAGACGCAGACGTGGAGATTGGACTTGAGGACACGGGGAGGGGGAAGGGTAAGCTGGGACGAAGTGAGAGAGTGGCATGGACTTATATACACTACCAAATGTAAAATAGATAGCTAGTGGGAAGCAGCCGCATAGCACAGGGAGATCAGGTCGGTGCTTTGTGACCACCTAGAGGGGTGGGATAGGGAGGGTGGGAGAGAGAAGCAAGAGGGAGGAGATATGGAGATGTATGTATATGTATAGCTGATACACTTTTTTATAAAGCAGAAACTAACAAACCATTGTAAAGCAATTATACTCCAATAAAGATGTTAAAAAAAAAAAATAAAATAAAATGTTTCAACGACCATTTAAAATACAGCCGCGTATAGTAAACAGAATGCAGAGACTCCACCTGTCACACGTCAGCCAGAGAACAGGCACAAATCCACATTCAGAAATATGTGAAGGCACTGGCTTTGCATAGACCATTATTTGACAGCCATTTATCCAACTCACAGTAAACATCAGGCCTTTTCTCTGGCCTCAAATGCAAGCAAGACCATCAAAACAATCGCACAGCTTTCACACTGAGCCAGCTCTCCCGCCCTCCATGCCCGTGGTCCTCAGCTGCAGGCAGTTTTTCCCACAGGAGACATTTAGTAATGTCGGAAGATATTTTAGGTGTCACAGCAAGGGAAATACTACGGGCATCTAGTGGGTGGAGGCCAGGGATCTGCTGAACATCCTACAATGCACAGAACAGCCCCCATGACAGAGAATTTGTCAGCGCAAAATGTCAACAATGCTGAGATGGAGAAATCTTGTCCTAGCCACGTCCTCAAGGAAAACCAGATCTGCTCACCGTGTCAAGGTGCAGCAGTGGTACACGGGAGCTGGCTTGTACCAGCTCATGAGAGCCAATCGTGCATGTACCTTCCTGTCGCCATTTTTAGGGACATGATGCTGGTAACTTGAAATGGTCCATGATGGGAGTATTTACATGAAGAAAACTGGCAAACGCTACAAATGAGGGCCTTTCTTCAGAGAGCTAATTGTTCAATATTTATCAGTACCTCACCGGGTGCAGCCCTTCCCAGCTGGAGTAACATAGTCTAGTGTGCTCTCATTTCTGCTCCACTGTGGTCTCTTACTTCCTGGGCTAAAGAAGTAGCTCATTAGCAACGTGCTAGTGATGACACAGGATGACCAACAGCGTGCTATCCAGCGATAGTTGGTCAGTTGATCTAGTCAAAGTGCAAGGTAATCTTTCTGCAGAGCAGCACTGACTGCCTAAAGCGCCCGCATCACATAAACGTACACAGACACACACGTCATGGGAGTGTACGCATGCACATTTCTTACTGCTGCAGTACGTAACCAGCAGGCCTTACACAGAAGGGAAGGTTTTGACCTTCCCCAGGTAAGAGTGCCTGCCGCACCTGGGGACAGCGGGGCAGCAAGAAAGCAGGCGCCTGAGCCCCTCACGACCTTGTGAGGCAGCGTTGCCGTTGCCGCACCAACTGAGATTTATGCAAGAGAGAAAGAGCAACTTGTTTAACCCATTGTTATTTTAAAATAGTCTCAAAAGAAATCAAACTTTGAGACAACATGGAGGGACCTTGAAGGCATTATGCTAAGTGAAGTCAGAGAGGAAAGGAGAAATACTCACTTATATGTGAAATCTAGTTTTTAAAATAAAAAAAAAAACTCATAGAAAACGAGATCGGATTTGTGGTAACCAGAGGCAAGGGGTGGGGTGGGCGAATTGGAGGAGGGGGTAGAAGGGTGCAAACTTCCAGCTGTAAGATAGATAAGTACCGGGGATATAATGTACAATAGGATGACTATAGTTAACACTGCTGTATGATATATTTGAAAGTTGCTGAGCAAGTAAATCCTAAAAGTTCTCATCACAAGGGAAAAAAACATGTTTTTCTTTTTTTTTTAATCTACATGAGATGATGGATATTAACTAAATTTATGTGGTAATCATTTCACAATATGTGTAAGTCAAGTCATTAGGCTGTACACCTTAAAATTATAAAGAGCTGTATGTCAATTATATCTCAATATAACTGAAAGGAAAAAAGCCGAACTTATTATACTTACTAATAGAGTAATCACTGATTGAAAAAAAGCTTTAATAGTATTTTTGAATTGCACATTAGCGTTCCCTGAAAGAAATATTACAGATACATAAAATTCTCAATATTTGTCAATATCGCTATTTATTTGAATTTTCAAACCTAGAGTTTGAAAGAACTGTTGTTTTCTTGACATTGGGTGTCAAGATGAAAAAGCAATTAGACAAAAGCCATTTTAATGTAAATCTCTGAGAGAACTAGCTTTTTAATATTCACATATATTTGATACAAAAGTAAAGAACTTAAATCTGTAAGAACTCTTGAACTTCTTATAACACCCCTGATACAATTATGGACCTGTCTCCAAAGCTGAGTTACATAATTATAATACCAGGATAAGCTGGAGCCTTAGAGAACAATTCTGTATAATTTAGACTTATCTGTCAATAAAGGGGAATCATACCTTAGGAAATATTTCAGGGAGAGTCCCACCAACAAATGGAGAGCATAGGATGCCTCAGCTGGGAGATGACACAAGATTGGGTCCACTAGCTTGAGCTCCAGTCATTTTATCATGCATTATTATCACCCCCACTTCAAAAAGCCACCCTAAAGTGGGGCAGCTTCATGGACCTCTTCCACCTCAGAATTCTGAGGGGAGCACTTCATGCTCATCTGTACAGCCAGCCTGAAAAGCTCTTGCACCTGTGCTGTGTCTTAGAGGATCCAGACTTTTGTCAACAGAAAGGGAGCCAAGAGACAGCAAAGAGATGCTGTGTTCTTACCCTCTCTTTCTAGCTCCTTTTTCTTCTTCCTATAACTAGAAGAGGGAGAAAATAAAGCAAAAAGTCCTTTTGAAAGACCTACAGACTTGTCTAAGTCCATCCCTAAGTATCTTGGGAAAAAAATTGTTAGGTTATAAAGGAAAGCTAAGGAACTTTATTTAGAATTTCAAATTTTAAAACCCAGACAGTCAATATTCAGACAGTGGATATTTGGAGGTTCAAAATAGAAAATGAATCAAGATAATTTAGGACCAGTCAATACAATCCATCCAGAAAAGATATGCTGTTTTATTAAATATATCTCCATGAGCATAATGAAATTGTTATGCCAATTATAGTTAGAACTTCCTCTCTTCAGCCTTGATCTCAAGAGAAAATGTGACTTTTGGAATAGGTCCCATTCTTCCTTTCTGCTGTAACAGATTTAGAAGAGAGGGACTAATGAGAACCTAGCCTTTCTCTGATGTTGAGTATAGCATGACGTCCCCCAAAAGGAATGTCCATGCCCTAATCCCCAAAGCCCATGAATGTTACCTTATTTGGAAAAAAGAGTCTTTGCAGATGTAATTAAGTAAGGATCTTGAGATGAGAGCACCCTCAACTATCCAAGTGGCCCTAAACCCAGTGACAATATGCTTATAAGAGATGCACAGAAAAGAGGAGGCAACATGATTACAGGTAGAGATTAGAGTGATGCAGCCACAAAGCTAGGAAGCCAAGGAATGTCTGGAGTCACCAGAAGCTGGAAGAGGCAAATAAGAATTAACCTCTAGAGCCTTTAGAGGGAGTGCAGCCCTGCCAACACCTTGATTTCAGACCTCTGGCCTCCAGAACTATGAGAGAATAAATTGCTCTTGTTTTAAGCGCCACCACAAGAAACTAACACAGTAGGGTAAGCTCTATAAATAATCTGAGAATGAAAGTCACAGTGCCAAGGTGATGTGCTAAGACCCAACAGTATTTTTCTTTCTCTCCCTTGAACAGGGATAATGAAGACAATGTAGCTTAGCCAAGGATCAAGACAACAGTTGACACCAGATCCTCCATAAGTAATATCCACGTTATGGGAAATGTCTTCTGCTCTGAATGCAGGAGCAGGAGAATAATTCATTCTCTTCTTTTTTCCTTTATGTCCATCCACCCCCCCCCCCAAAATAACCTGTTCTTTTAAATAGCTATTGAAATAGTATCTCATTGATTGAATCAAAGTAGGAAGAATTGAAATAGGCTGTCGTGAGATTCTGAAGTTCTCTCAAAGTCATTTTTCAGTGATATGAATTCACTTTCATGCTAGGAATTTATCAAAAGGTCAGAGTAAAGAAGTACACAACACTTTATGTGCAAAGTGTTTGTCACAGCTTTATTTATATAGCAAAGATATGTAAAATATACTAAATAAGCAACACCGAGGATTGATTAAATACATTTCAGCAGAACCACACAAAAAGATTCTATGCAGTCACTAAAAAATGATGTTCCTAGTGATACATTTGCTGACAAGTAATATATTGTTGAGTGGAAAATCATTACAAAATATTATGAACAGTTTTTTCCTCATCTTCTTTGAAACACACTGATAGAAATGTCTATATGATTACCTAAAATACCAACAGTGATTCTCTGGGTTTAAAATTATAAGTGGTTTTTATTTATATCTTTATGCATAAAACATTTCAATAATAAAAATATATTACTTATATAATTTTAGAAGTATTTAAAGATAAACTCCATAGAAAAATATAGACACATGAACCACTGTGAATTTTACCAAAAGCTCTTCTATTCATAGATGACAATAAATTAGTTGATTTTTCTGTAACTTTTCCTCTGGGCAACTCGAAATATCTTTCTGGTTTTATCATCCCCTTATTAAAATAGTGGGGACTCTACACATTTGCAGTTCATTAAGTGCTCTGGTTGAGAAGTCTGATGCCAATTCGCTAAATACATTGGAATAAAATAATCAGAAAATAGTCAATAGACAAAAGCATTTTTTCAGGGAAATCGAAAACTTCCCCTAAAAAAAAGAGTTATATGGTGTGACTCAAATTAAGTATACAATTTGCAGTAAGACTCACTTCAGATCACACCATTAAATGAAACCTATCACTCACTTTTCCATTGTCAGGTACATCAGAGGATTATGTAGTTATTGCCATTGTTCTATATGTTTAAAGGGTTAATATAATTGAATTTCAATCTCCAAGCTTATGAAAACTTAGCAAATATAAACATGTACCATCTTAACCACTCATAGTACCTTAACTAGGACAAGAATAAACAAAATACACTTGAATGATTTCACTTTGTTTTTTTTGCATTTTTACAAATAACTCCTTAGGAGAAAATTATAAAAGTTGACAAATAACTGACAATTTGGGAAACTTTTTATTGCACAGCTTCATACAAAATAAATTAATGAGGAAAGATTCATAATAAATTAATATATTGAATTAGGTCTAAACTCAATGAGATTACATTAAAATCTCATTTTATTCTATTAAAAATTCAATAAAATGATGCCAATTAAATGAGGCAATCAGTAAGAACCAGGAGATTTACTTGATGTTTCATTTTTCTCCCTCATTATTAAGTTTCATTTTTAACAGCTTGTTGACAGTGATTCTCTTCTGACAGCACCAGAGCTAGAATCATGAGTCAGCTTTGAAATAAAGAAAAAATAGTCCTCAAAATGCCATTTAGCAATCTGTCTCTCCAGATAATTGAATTCTTGTTGAAAATACATCATTGGAGATGTATTAGAAATAGCAGGAAAGAGGATGAAGTCAGTAAGTGGAAGCACTAAAAATATAGACTAAAGAACAGCATGATACATAAAAAAATAATCTAGAAAGTTGCTACTTGCTGTAATTTCTATTGAATTTCAACTTGGAGATTCGTCCCCAAAAGACTAATCCATTCCCATTTTTATTTACACACTGCAGGCTTCAGTTTACACAGGTGTGGTGTGCTTGCTGGGCCTGCTGATTTTAAGTGTCATATCCTAGGGCTTAGTCTATTGAAACGCTCCGATAATGGATCCAACCACACTTCCAAACAGCCTACCCACCAAGTCTCAGCTGGCTTAGCCCATTACAAAAATTTATAATCATTCCACATATGGGATCAGAGTGTACCAGCATCTGAGGTCCCAGCAGAAAGCAATATTATTTAGCTAATCTCTAAGTAACTCAGAGGGAGTGTCATGGCAGATATCCTGTAGTGTTCAAATCTTCTTTACAGTCTCTCGTTGTGTTGGACACATAGACTCAATGAGGGATTAAGCCTCATTGACTCTGCACTGGGTTTTGAGTATGCTTTCCCCAAATCTTTCATAACTCCAGGCCCTCTGTAAGCCCAGTTCTAATCAAAAATGCACTTATTTTAATGGCTATTTTAACCAATCAAATTCCAGAGCAACTAAGGAACATGAACTATATCAGAATTTCATTACCTAGGAACTTGCCCAATAAAACCGAAGAGGAATAGATAGTGGAGTACTTGTAGAGTCTAGCACACAGACTAGTATTTTTTTTTTACCTGCATAGGTAGCCTTGCAGTAAGTATATTTTAAATGTATAAATGAATAGCTAGCAAGTACCTTATCAGTAAACACAGCAGAGGGAAGACTTTCCTAAATTAATTTGTTGTGAAATGAATAGAGCAGTGGTTCTCATCTGATAATGATTCTGCCCTTCTGCCATGGAATATGTGTTAAGATCTGGAAACAATTTGGTTGTCACAATTGGGGAGGATGCTATAGGCATCTAGTGGGTAGAGGCCAGGGATATTCCTAAAACATCTTAAAATACACAGGAAAGTTCCCCACAACCAACAATTATCCAGTCCAAAATGTCAATAGTGCCAAGGTTGAGAAACCCTAGGATAGAGAAATAGAAGGAAAATACTAATTCAGGTTTGGGAAACTGATAAATTGATAAAATAGAACAGTCTTTAGGGACAAGTCATTATCTTCTGATGAGAATCATGGAGCAGGAAGACCTGAGCATGTGGAGAAGTATTCCTAGTAATAATGGGACTTTAGCAAACTGGGATGTTGAGAGAATGGATTGTGAAAATGCCACCTCCTTCTTTAACACCCACACTCACAGGCATACAACTCTAACATGGAAACACTGGGCTGAAGCTGAAATTCAAACCTCAACTGTTTTACATGTCCAGAAATTACAGAAAGAACTTGCCCAGATTAACAATTGCAACCATTTCCTTTTAAAAATCAGAGGCCTTTTGAATTATACACGTTTAACTCTCTACTACCCCTACCTGACACATAGAAGAAAGAGAAGAAATGTCTTATTTTCTCTTTTAATTTATCATCCCACTTCTCTTTTTTAACTTAAAAAAAAGACAGGTATGGTTTTCAAAGTCTTAGATCTCAACATTACCCAAACTTTGTGCAGGAAATCAGGGGAAAATTGAAGTTAACGTTTCTCCAGTGCTTTCCCACCTTCTACAGTTTCTTATCCCTTATTAGTTGGGATAACATACAGTATCATTTGGTTTTCTAGACTTTCTTAAAGTAAGGCATTGAGCTGTCCTCGCCAGCGTCACTCCTCTGCTCTGACTCTCCTGTCCCAGAGCCTCTAACAAAAGCCAAGGATTCCATGGACATGCCTGAGTGGCCCCGGGTGTTAGAAAGGAGCCATGGAGGCTATTATGTTAGTTCTTGCAAGTGTATTTATGTATTAGCAGGTGACTGAGAGATCTGTAGGAAGCAGCAATCACAGTATACCATGATTGACACAATTTCAGACTGGAGTGAAAACTACAGATATTTAGGGGGAAAAACCAGCTTTCTGTCAATGTCCAGATTATGCCAAAATAGTCATCCAGCCTCTAGGTAACACCAGTCTCAGAAAAAACTGACAACAGATTTCACGTTCCCTCCTCAGTGGCATGTAGGGGCCTTGAAGAGAGGGAAAGGGTGTATGAACCACACCACACTGTTGACAACATTTATGTTGGAGGCTTTTTAAATATAGGAAAGTAAATCTCATCTTTTTATCTGGCATTCTGTACAGATTGTTAGAGGTCCACAGGGCTTTTTTTTAAGTTTCTTAAAGAATACATGAAACATAATTATGAACAATGGGGAAAGGTCTCTGAAATCAGAAACTTCTGTGTGAACTGGTAGAAGAAACTTAACTCTGTCCCTGAGACAGAGAGCAGGGTACTCCCCTACGCCACAATTTCTTTCCTTTTTTCTCTGTTTCCTATTTCTCTATCTTGTCATTTTCTTTTCCTTCTCCTATGCCATTTCCCTACTCTATCTTGTTTATCTGGCTTAGGCTCTCCAGGAACGCTCAGGAACACCCAAAAGCACAGCTTGGCTCAAGTTGGAGCTGGCAGCTACAGGACTGATAATCGCCCACTAGGAGGAAAGGAAAATCAGGTTCTTACATGACTACAAGATGATTTATCATTAAAATATTCATCAAATTTTGATTGAGCACTTAGTCTGTACCAAGCAATGACCAGAATATGAAGATGAATTAGATGTGACCCCAGACATAAAACTTTATACTATTGCTGAAAAGAGGAATATAAAAACAACTGGTAGGGGCTTCCCTGGTGGTGCAGTGGTTGAGAATCTGCCTGCCAATGCAGGGGACACGGGTTTGAGCCCTGGTCTGGGAAGATCCCACATGCCGCGGAGCAACTAGGCCCGTGAGCCACAACTACTGAGCCTGCGCGTCTGGAGCCTGTGCTCCGCAACAAGAGAGGCCGCGATAGTGAGAGGCCCGCGCACCGCGATGAAGAGTGGCCCCCGCTTGCTGCAACTGGAGAAAGCCCTCGCACAGAAACGAAGACCCAACACAGCCAAAAATAAATAAATTAATTAATTAAAAAAAAAACTGGTAAAAATGATATAAAGACATAATGAAACAACAGGTAAGTTTTGGTGGCATTTGAGCTCTACCTTGGAGGATGGAAGGATATCTTTTAGGCCACAGACCTCTGTTAATAAAGACTCTGAATATAAATCAGTGCAGCCACTATGGAAAACAGTATGGAAGTTCCTCAAAAAGCTAAAAGTAGAACTACCATATAATTCAGCAATTCCACTCCTAGGTATATGTATCTGAAAAACTGAAAACACTAATTCAAAAAGATACATGCACCCGGGACTTCCCTGGCAGTCCAGTGGTTAAGACTCCAAGCTTCCAATGCAGGGGGCACGGGTTCAGTCCCTAGTTGGGGAACTAAGATCCCACGTGGCATGTGTTGCAGCCAAAATAAATTAATTAAAATATCCTTAAAAAAAAAAAAGATACATGCACCCAATGTTCACAGCAGCAGTATTTACAATAGACAAGATATGGAAGCAATCTAAGTGTCCACCAACAGATGAATGGATAAAGACGTGGTGGGTATGTGTGTTTATACACACACACACACACACACACACATACTTATATATGCAATGGAATACGACTCAGCCATAAAAAAGAATGAAATTTTGCCATTTGCAACAACATGGATGGACCTAGAGGGTGTTATGTTTAGTGAAATAAGTTAGACAGAGAAAAACAATTATTGTATGATATCACTTATATGTGGAATCTAAAAAATAAAACAAATGGATGTAACAAAACAGAAACAGACTCACAGATGTAGAGAACAAACTAGTGGTTACCAGCAGGGAGAGGGTAGAGGATTAATAGGTACAAATTACTATGTTAAAATAAGTAAGCTACAAGGATATATGGTATAGCACAGGGAAAGATAGCCATTATTTCATAATAACTTTAAATGTAATATAATCTATAAAAACATTGAATCATTATGTTGTACACCTGAAACTAATATAATATTGTAAATCAACTATACCTCAATTTTAAAAAAAGATTCTGAGGAATGAAGGCTGATTGTAAGATGGAAGGACACCAGTTACTAAAGCAGTCTCACAGTGAGGAGAGGGAGATACAACTTTTGGGGGGCCATGAGCATCTTTTGGTAGTCTGGGAAGCGAGTATAACCTTTCTTAGAACAATGTTTGTAAATATGTAAAATAAAATACATAGGACTAAGCTGCGAACCAATTACCTGAAAGTACAGTTTTAACTATGAACCCATCAGTGGTCCATGGACTCTAGGTGAGCCACTCCTACCTGGAGTTTAAGGCCAAATTATGAGTGAACTTCCAGGCTAAGGAATGAAAAGGTGGTGGGAAAGAATGAGTGAAGCTGTTGAGAACTGGGAGGTTACTGCTGTTACCCACTGCAACCTGTTAAAAAAGGAAGTCATTCAACAGGAAGCTGATGACTTAGGCCAGTGCTAGGACTGAACAAAATGAAGACTCAGAGAATTAAAGCTAAGGACACAAGAAGTGGGCTTTGCTAGATTGGGACATCCCACCTCCTCCCTCTCTGAAAGATGCTGATCTTTCCTTGTCAGAGGGTCGTTCTTATACTTTAGAACACCCGTCTTCAGTGATCAGAGTTAACCATGTGTGTGACTTCATTCATTCATCCTCCTCCCTCCCTCCAGAAGTTCAGTATTTCTGTGAGAATGTTTAATGACTAGCTCAAAAAATTGCTTTTTGATGGTTATTACCTGCTTCTGAGGAACCCAGCCTCCTTTAGACTCTGGATTTGAAAAAATTCAAATGATATAAGTCCCTGCACATACACCAAGGACAACTGTGGGCATCTCACTGACTGGATCTGCAACTGAGCACATAATAAACCCCCAGACTTGCCTCTGCAGTTCCTAACTCTCAGCATCATCCCAGTGTGTTCCAGGATTCAGATAAATACTGTTTATTTCTGCGGATATTTGGGGAGCAAGTTTGTTTGCTCTGGGAAGCCACAGTTGATTCTGTCTTTGGGAAAAATTGAGTTACCAAGACTTTATAAATGGCTCCTGGGGAACGGGATTAGGGCTTCTGGGGAATGATATTGAGAACGAACAGCCAGCACCAACAGGGACTCGAAAAGAGTGACGATCTGTCCCCTCAAGACACTGCAGCTCAGGAGGAAGTATGCAGCCTTACTTCTCCCACACCCACTTAGAACAAAATATGATCAAGAAAAATACCCTGGGGCTTCCGTGGTGGCGCAGTTGTTGAGAGTCTGCCTGCCAATGCAGGGAACACGGGTTCGAGCCCTGGTCTGGGAAGATGCCACATGCCGCGGAGCAACTAGGCCCGTGAGCCACAACTACTGAGCCTGCGCGTCTGGAGCCTGTGCTCCGCAACGGTGGAGGCCGCGATGATGAGAGGCCCGCGCACCGCGATGAAGAGTGGCCCCTGCTTGCCGCAACTAGAGAAAGCCCTCGCACAGAAACGAAGACCCAACACAGCCAAAAATAAATAAATTAATTAATTAATTTTTAAAAAAATAAAAAGTTTTAAAAAAAAAAGGCATGCACTAAGATGCAAACAATATTTCAAAAACACTAACAACTTCTTTCCTAAGATATTTCTAAGGAGAGCAAATGCCAATATGTTACCTTCCTCCTTCTCAGATGACACTTCTAAGTGTCAGTGCTGGATTCCTGCAGATAATACTGCACACCCCATACAGTGCATTCAATTTGGCAACCCACAATTGGAACAGGAAATTTATTGAGAAATCAGTCAGCCAACATCCAAATGGATAGTCAGTATGCTAAAGGAAGGGTATAAAGTTTAGAGTGCAGTGACGGCAAAATAGGGCCTAACCTTTTCAACCGTACCTGGGAAAAGAGTTGCTGAAGTGTCTGTGGAAAACCGAATAAATGTTTACTGTCTATTTCAACAAATTGGTACATGGAACAAAAATCTCCTAACAGCCCAGGAGTGCACAAATTAGATGTTCTCTTTCCCCGGTGTTACGATGTAGCGATTATATTCCGTCTTTGAGGTAATGCTGCTACGTACTGATGATGCTTCATGGGTCACCCAAGGCATGCATCTTCTTGTAGCATTTTGATGATTTCATGTACCTCATAGAAAAATCACATTAATGAAGATGAGCTTCCTTTTGAAAGGTGAAAAGAGACAGGTTTCAGTACAAATTGTGACCCATTAATGGATAATTCAGAATTTATCTCTGCAGAGCCATTTCCTGACTTGCCAAAAAAAAAAAAGGAAGGAAAGAAGGAAATGAGACAATGATTCAGCTTGTGATTTAATATTCAAGAACCTAACAAATACCCTCAGTGAAAATCAGCCTTATTCCACCCTCCTGACTTTGATAAAGCGTGCCTGGTTCAAACAGATGACTCTGACATTAGGCTAGAGGCACAGCTGTCTCTGATAATGAAGGAAGAGAAACACCCAGTGATGTATACATGCAAGAAACTTTTAAAAGGAAAATTCTGCAACTTTCGATTTCAAGGAAAGCCTTAGTCTTCTAAAAAACTGATCTATTCAGCAGGCTTGTTGAAATTTTATTCCTGAATAAAATTCAAAAGGTACAAAGGCAACATTTGTATTTAAGCAATGTTTTATAGGAGAGTTCAATCAGAATTACGATAATGTGTGTGAGATACAAGCGCTTAACACAGTATAATCAATACAAGAGATTTACAGAGTAAGTAAATGATAAAATATTAGGCAAGGAAGTGTATATGACTTTAAAAAAGAAAACTTTTTAACATAATATAATGTAATACACATAGACACTTAGTTGGTTTTCAAACTGGAGAAGAGATTTATTGACATACAGACACACCTAAATTTTAAGTTTTGTTATTTTGCTCTCTATTTTGTCATTTTGGTTCTCTTCATTTGCCTCTAAAATGTGCTTTTCTATGTCTCCAGAACATTTTTATTATATACCGCTTTTAGTAGCTTTCAGTGTTTGTAATAATTGTCCCATATTTTTAAGGTTTAAACATTCCCTTTATAATCTATTTTGATCATTCATCGTCTTCTCCCCTCTCACAGCCCATTCTCCTTGAACAGGTCAGCTAAAAAGTTTGAACATACTAATCCTTTTGTTCAGTGAGCCACACTCTAGTTCCAACAGTGATAGTGGGAGAAACAGATGGAGACCATGGGTGCCCAAACACTTTCCATTAAAGCCATTCTTAGTAATTGGCTTAATTGAAGGTGTTTTGCAATATTTGTGATAAGTATTCATTTTATATCCTCTGCCACTCTACAAATCAAAAGAAATGAATCCATTATACATGGCTTTGTAGGTAAGGGCATTTCTGATGGAATGTGAAATTATTAAGGAATCTCAAGGGCATTAAGCCTGATAATAAAACCATTAGCTCTTCTGAAGGATTGGAGCCAATATTGGGAGATCACGTTCACATGCAGTTTGTCTCTCCCCCACAGCCCCTAAAATTGGAAACACACCACCAAGAGGAAGTAATAACACTGCAGTCAAATAGTCAACGTCTAATTTTTACTCACACCAATTATTTTTAACATTTTGAAATATCATTTTTATAACTCCATCTGAAAGTAGTTATAAGACTAGAATTCCAGGGTTATGTTCACTATAGTATTTTATGAAAGCAATATTTTTTTAGTTATATTGAGGGGGAAGGGAGCAAAATGAAAAAAGTATTATGACAGGGGTAATTTTCAAATTAACAATCCATATTCCTGTCCTAACTCTCACTAGGTGGAAAACATGAACTTCCACTGCAGGATTATCAGCTGGTAAATACAATACAGGAGGAAACAAAAATTCTCCTTCAGACTTAATTCAAATTAAGTTTTAACCTTGCTTCTCTCAATGTCCACTTCTCTTTTCTCATCTCTGAACTCAGAAAATGAGATTTCATCATTTTAAAAGGGAAAGCCTAAAGTCATTCCTCAGTCCTTAAAACTCTGAGTTAATTCATTTCTGAAACAGATCAATGCCCATCAAAATTGTTGGCCCCATCACGCCCAGTCATTCTTGATGATAAAGTAAAAGAGGTGATACACGTGGTCAGCTGCCCCTTGAGAGAGAGAAACATGTTATCTTAAGAGCATTCATTCCAAATCTACAGTGTATGTCATGGTTGATTGGCCAGAAATGCTCTATATCTGTGCTTCTAATACCACTCAGAAAAGTGTCAACAAAATATGGTGTTTGAACTATATCACAGGAGACTTTCTTACTCCTGAAAGTTAGTTTGCCATCTTCTTACCATTGTTTTTTTTTTTTTTTTTCTTTTTCAACTTTATAAAGCAGAGTGTGATGACTAGGAGCTTGTATAAAAAAAAAATTCACTAGTTTTCTTTTTTTTTTTTAAAGGAATTCCTTTATTTTTATTTTTTATTTATTTATTTTTGGCTGTGTTGGGTCTTCGTTTCTGTGCGAGGGCTTTCTCTAGTTGCGGCAAGCGGGGGCCACTCTTCATCGCGGTGCGCGGGCCTCTCACTATCGCGGCCTCTCTTGCTGCGGAGCACAAGCTCCAGACGCGCAGGCTCAGTAGTTGTGGCTCATGGGCCTAGTTGCTCCGCGGCATGTGGGATCTTCCCAGACCAGGGCTCGAACCCGTGTCCACTGCATTGGCAGGCAGATTCTCAACCACTGCGCCACCAGGGAAGCCCAAAATTCACTAGTTTTCTATTTGTCATTCCAAAGTTTGGCCGTGTAGTTTCTGAACTTGCTTCAATTCAAATGTATGTTAGATCTTTTAACAGGATTGCATAGCCAGTGAATTATTTTTCTCATTCATTCCACAAACAACTCGTATCTATCTACGTGGTAGATGGACAAGCACTGTTCTAGGTGACAGGGACACCATATGCTAGAAGTTAAATGCAATAAGACGTCTAAAAAAAATCAAAGAATAGGAGTATGTGTTAAGTATTTGGCACTAAATGAAGAGTTCTGAGTCCATTTCAGTGAAATCTACCCTCTTCTAAAAATCTTAAAGTTTACAAAATGTTAACCATTCGATTTTAATAATATTTTTAGGAATTATGTTTAATGTTAGTTCTATGTCTATTAAAAACACTGAAGAAATCATGAGTCAGGTTATACCAATAAAGTGGATGCTGATACAACACCAAGTATTCTTTGTGTATTAACATGACAACCTACTAAAGATCTAGTTTTCAAATCAAATCTTGGGAAAACATTGATAGTACACTGAGCCCATTAAAGAAGCACTGCAGACTTCTTAATCTTTTACCTCTAGGCAAATGATTCATTCTTCTGAAGCTATTTTGGCTAATACCTATTATTACTTTCTATGTACTATTGATATTAGAGCTATTTGAGTCTATCCATGGCTCCAACAAATACTATTTAAGTTAATGATGGCATTCATTGGAATTAAAAAGCATTTACACATCAAAGTCAAAGGCCAATCTTGGGATAGTTCCTCCTTTCACAAAAGAATCTATCTAGTTCTGACCTTTGAAGTATACTATAATTATTGGGAGGGAATGGAAGCTGACTCTTGACATAAAACTCAAAAAAAAAAAAATTTCTAGTAGATTTCAAAACACATTTCCCAATTCCTTCATCAGCATCCCATCTAGTCAGCATTAGTAAAGCAGAAAAGATGAGTTCTCAGATAAGACTAGATTATAGGAGACAGAGTCTAAATTAAACTTGTTTTATTACTGAAATAAGTCATTTTAAAATTACCTTGTCATGTAAATTTGGTTTAGTTTTTCTTAATTTGCAACATAAATTATCTTATTTTAATCTTCAAAATATTGAAAAGAGAGTTGATGCCAAGGCAAAATTACACTTAAAACACTGCCTGTTTTTCAATCTTTAGCTTTTAAACTTGTCTCAAATAAATAACTTTTCTAGCATGTTAATACATAACTAAGAAAATATGTGTAGTTCTTAAAGTAATGCACGAGTTAAAGGAATTGCTATCAGCTAAAAAAGCCACAGTTTATGCATGTGTGGGAATGATTATTTCAACAAAAAAACAATATTCACTTACAGAAATGTTTGGTTAACAACTTACACAGGCGAGCTCTTAAATGCAAAATAAAGCAGTCTTTGAAGGCCATTTAGTGTTAGGGGAAAAAAACAAAGCATTGAACAACATAGTTCATGCTAAAATTATTAGAAGTCATTATGTTTTAAAATACCATTAACAGCAACTCTTAAAAAAATTTCAGTGGGCTGAGTCCCCCACCTTGCTTAATGGGGCGTGTGTGTTCCTACATGTTCCTCATAATAAGGTGGTTCGAAGAATCTCAAAAACATTAAAACGCTGACTTTCATAGTATCCCAGGTGGTAACACCAATAATCTACATTTGCAGATATGAAACATAGAAGACAGAGGTAAAATGAATAAAAACCCAAGCATTTTGTCTAACGCTTTTCATCACAGCCCTGGTCTTCAGCTTGTTTCTTGCTACAAAGGAATCTCTTAGAAGAGAGAAATTTCCAAAAAATTTAAATGGTTGTGGGTTTTTTGTTTTCAGGAGTGCATTCCTCCAATGTGGTCGTAATTGTCTCCTTGAAGACCTTGTTTACAAGCTTTGTGGATATTATTTTCAACAATACTATTTCTTTCTTTCTTACTACAATTGACCTTTGAACAACATGGGTTAGAACTGTATGGGTCCACATATATGCATATTTTTTTCAATACATGATCCACAGTTGGTTGAATCCATGGATGTGGAACCCGGGATATAGAGAAACTGCATATACACAGAGGACTCACTATAGATTATACTCCGATTTCCGACTGCTTGGAGGCTCGGCACCCCTAACTCCCACATTATTCAAGGATCAACTGTATATATTTTGAGAGGTTCTGATTTAATTAGTGTGGGTACTACCTGGGCATTGGGATCTTTTTAAAACTCTCCTCTACTAATTCCATGTGCACCAAAGTTTGAAAATGATTGAGCTATACTACATTTTCCATAGAAAAATGAAAGTGTACTTAAGTTTTTAAGATAATTGCCTTAATTCTTTATTTCGCAAAGTAATATAATATTTGGGCTTCACATAAACAAATTAACAGACAGGAAATATGGTTTCCGTAAGCTATCATTTCTTTACAGATGAACTATATATGTAATAGATCACGTCTAAATGGGAAATCTTCAACATTCTGAGCTGAGATCAACAATGTACTTTGCAACTTAAATGTGAACACACTTTTTCTAGAATTAATTAGCGTTATTATGGCTTTATGCCTTGGCTCACGCTTCCCACACCCCCACCTGTCAACTCTCCACCCTATAAAGCACTCCCTTCTTCTGCATCGTAAAGGTTGGTGACCCTTTAAGTCTTAGATAGATAAAAATCTCCTGACAAGTAACTCACAGACTGGCAAAGCAGCTGGTTTCATTAGCAATAAGTCTAGTCATCACAACGCTCCATTTTCTTCTTAAGGGCAGATGCCTCCCAGCATATTTTATTCGTGCTCTCAGTTCTGCCCTATGGAGTAAAGCCAACAAAGTCTACCCAGTTTCTCACTAAGGGCCCTTTACAATTTAATACAATTAGCATACTGTCTTTCCCATTTTTCTTCTCTTTCCCTAGAAAAAAGAGATTGAAGATGGATGCCATCAGCATCAATGCCCATCTAGAATCTAATTATACATTGTTTCAATCATTCAGTGTTCCAGTTATCTACTTCTATATAAAAACCAACCCCAAACATTAGTGAGTTAAAACAACCATATGTTATCTCATTTTACAGTTCTGTGGTTTGACCAGCCTTATCTGCAGTTCTTGATTAAGGTCTGCCAAGTTGTTGCAAGTCAGAATGCAGCTGGGGCTGTAATCATCTGAAGGCTCAAGTGGGATGTATGTTCAATGTGGCTTCTTTGCTCACCTCACTGATCTTTGCCCCCTCTCTCTCCCTCTCCCCACCTGCCTTCTCTGTCTCTAAGGGAATTATCATTTGGCATGAACTCTTCATCGCTTGATGGTCCCAAGGTAGTCATACTTCTAACACGGCAGCTGACCTCTAAGAAGCAAGAAACAGAGTTGTGAGAGCATTTAAGGGCTACGTCCAGAGCTGGTGCAATGTCATTTTGACAATGTTTATTTTACTGGTCAAAGCAGTAACCACACCTGTCCACACTGAAGGGGGTGGAGAGGTAGTCTTTATTTCTTGATGGGGTCACACTACAGAAGAGCAGGTGGGATAGAAGATATTGTTGTGATCACCTTCGGAAACTTCAGTCTGCTGCACTCAGCAATACTTTGATGAGTGTCCTTTATGTCCTAGGCACTGGTCTAGTTTCTAATGATTAAAATACAATTAAGTCTTGGTCCCTGTAAGTTAACAACTTTAGCAGCTGAGTCACAAACTGCCTCCATCTTCTGGGTCTTATTCAAAGGAACTGCTGTCAAGTTACTACCTGATATTTACATTATTTTTTTTAAACTATAATCACAACTTTGCTTCTATCCCTATAAAATTTTACCTGGTTCATCTCACTCTCTTATTCCAACCTGAAAATAGCATTCTGAATTCTATTATCTACTTCTTTGACTCTCATCATCTAATAAGCATACCTTCTGTACTTTATATAAATCATCCACTGTTGATTGAACACATATTAATTAAGTACCTTCAATAATCAAAGTATACTAAAAAAATACACATTGAATGGGACATGATCAAAGAACTGGACACTCCCCTAAAACTAATATTGATTCATCAACACATCCTGAATACAGCTGTTCAAATGGGATGAAACCTCTGTAAATGTATAATATGCCAGCCCATATTTCTACAGTTAGTTCACACGGAAAGCATATGAGACTTTCTCAGATGCCATATTTGCCATATTTGATCTATGGGAGTAGTATCCCATTAAAAAAATGTTTTGATTTAATGACAATGCAAACTCAAATGGGTTCTAGCTGCTCACTGTTTTCTATTTTAGGTCCTTATATAATATTGTTTTATAAAATTTTTATATTTTATAATCTCTTCAAGATTAACAATCTATTTGATTTCATTTGATCTTCAAAAGCACCAAAACCTGTGTACCAAGAATCCAGGACTGGGATGTTTTCATTAATCAAAATATATTAATTAATAAGTATTTATCAGATATGGATTCCTGGTTTCAGAAAAACTAAAATTTAATTAACATACTCAATTGAGAATAAATCATTGGCCTCGATGATTCAGAATTTGATTACTTTGCCTAAAATAATTGCCTTAATATTGTTTTGTCCTAAGCCATAATTAATAGCAACATTGCTTGACCAGAAATGAAGTATATCCAGTCAGCCAATCCCCAAATGCCAAGCCAACTCTGGGCCTTCTCACCCCAAGCAAGGTTGACTCTGGCCCCAGCCAATCAGATCTTTTCTATTTTTCTCTTCCTGGTTCTTTATTCTTTATCCTATAAAAGCTTCTTACCTCCCACTCCAGTTTGCAGTTCTCCACTTCATGTGGTATTAAATAAAGTTTGTATTAATCACCTAAATTGTCTTCTTTAATCATTTTTTAACAATACAAGTTAATAGACAAAAGAGAGTTTTCAATAAGACTACTTCTCCCATATTTAAACCCAATATAATGGTTTTCATGCTGTAATCTCTCTCACAAAACTTTTCAGTTAAGTCAAATACTTAACTTCAGCTTTGAAAGCATACAATTTCCCACGGTATGGAACTGACTGACACGTAGCTTTGGCTTCAGATAACCAACTTACTTGACGTCCCAGGTTTATTTCTACATTCCCACAACCAGCTCCACAAAGGCAAATAGATAATAAATTATTTCCAATTTCATTATCACAAAAGCATTCTTCCACTAAATGAGCTCACTCTTTGGGAAAGCTGTGCTATATTTGGATCTGATACCTCAAGACTACATGGAGGTTCCCTAGGGTGCGTATTCTTGAAGCTCCCTGTTGTTGCGGCTTTCCTTACTATGTAACATACTTCTCGCTTAAAAGACACAATTCTACTGATTTCTGTTTTGTTGCAGTCTGAATAAAATCATATCCCACTGGCCATTCCATTTTAAACATTATGCAACTAATATTAACTAGTTGAGTCGCTAATTAAAATAGACAATTACAGTAAGTAACTTGTTTAAAGGCACAGTATCTTTTCCAAATTACGTAAGTCAACCACAGACTGCTAAGAATCTTGACGGTACTTGACAAATGTTACTATATATAACATTATAAGTATTCAGACTATTTTATTGTATTCTGATTTTAACATATGGGGAAACTAAGACACAGGGATTCATAGCTCTATAAAAGATCAGAGATAGGAGACGTTAATTCCAGCACTAAAATTAAAGGCTTTCCAGATTCTACTCATGAGTCCTACCTGCCAGACCGTAAATTCCACTTTTAAAAATCATTAAATTACCCTTTAGCTCAAGTGACAGAATAGTTCCTTTCAGATATAGGGGTCTTTGGTTCAAGTGTCAAAATGGAAGAATTTGTCATAAAACCACAAAAAGAACTTTGATTAAAGAACCTTTAATGAAGATCTGACATTTAATCTGCTCTTATGAATTCGTTTCATATTCATTTGTAATAGTACTTGATCATAGGAACGTGAGTGTGTGCTGGTACTAAAAGAGGATAATTAAGCAATATGTCCTGCCAAGGACATCGCCACCTTATAATATCCATCATCCACTTGGATAGTTAATAATTTCAGTAATGTTGCCATGACATCGTAATGAGAATGTTTCATATCCTGCAGCTCCTTTGTCAATTGGACCTGCTCTTAAGGTCAAATGCTGGCAGCTTTGTAATAAAACCTTTTATGTTTGCTGTGCCCCTTCTGAGGGATTTCCCCCCGACATGAGTAAAGAAAAATGCCGACAAGACTTAGATGGTAGATAGGTTCATAAAGACAGTCTCTCATATACCAATTACCTTCTGAACATTCTACCAGCATGTACTGAGAAAAAATAATACTGTATTAATTTGTACAAAATATCAAAGGCAGTCAGTTGCATTATCTATTAACATAGATATAGATATGCTGAAATAATATACTAAGCAATAGAGCCATAGCCAAAAGAATAACAATAAAAATTTGATCTGACTCCAAGTCAATTGCAGAAACGTGCACATGCATGTGTGTGTTGGCCGCGGTGGGGGGGTGGGGTGTTATTCACATAAAGATAACAGGAAGATCCTGTAGCAGAAAAACACTTAACTCCCGTCAAAAAGAAAATGTATTTCCACATTAACAGTACTCTTCAGTGACTAACCAAAACGAAAGCAATACATGTTAATTTGCACTTGTGGCTTTAAATTAGCTTAGGAATCTGAGCCTTTTGTAAACCCCTTGGAAGACAGAAAAGACTGAACTGTACCATGAGGTCCTTGGAACCCATGGATAGATTTTTGCCCTCAAAAAAGTTCATAGAAAATGCTTTTCTGTTGACCCCTGAAGGAATATAATTTACTCTATCAAGATTTTCAACATTATATTCAGTTGTTAAAGTCTCAATGGACTGAAGACAAAATATTAGATCAGATAAAGATATTTTGGGAAAAGGGTTAAACAATATTTCATTTTTCAGTGAAAAAGTAATCCTATAAAGTATTATTCTCCAAAGACCTTAACAGACACCTCACCAAAGAAGATATAATAATGGCAAATGAGCATATAAAAGATGCTCCACATTAACGTCAACAGGGAAATGCAAATTAAAACAACAATGAAATACCATTACACACCTACTAGAAAGGGCAAAATCCAAAACACTGACAACAACAAATGCAGATGAGGATGTGGAGTGACAGAACTGTCATATATTGCTGGTGGGAATGCAAAATGGTACAACCACTTTGGAAGACAGTTTGGAGATTACTTACAAAACTAAACATACTCTTACCATGTAAACCAGCAATCATGCTCCTTGGTATTTACCCAAAGGCACTAAAAACTTATGTCTACACAAAAACCTGCACATGGATGTTTATAGCAGCTTAATTCATAATTGCCAAAACTTGGAAGCAACAATGATGTCCTTCAGTAGGTGAACAGATAAACTGTGGTATATCCAGACAATGGAATATTATTCAGTACTAAAAAGAAATAAGCTATGAAGCCTTATGAAGGAACCATAAATGCACATCACTATGGGAAAGAAGCCAATCTGGAAGGTTACTAATACTACATTCTAGAAAAGGCAAAACTATGGAGATAGTAAAAAGATCAGTGGTTGCCAGGGACTGGGAGCGGGGGAGATGAATAGACAGAGTACAGAGATTTTTAGGGCAGTGAAAATACTCTATGTGATATTATAATGATGAATATATGTCATTATACATTTATCCAAACCCATAGAATGAAGAACACCAAGAGTGCACCATAAGTAAACTACAGACTTTTGGTGATTATGCTGTGTCAATGTAGATTCATCCTTGGCCAAAAAAAAAAAAAAAAAGTGCCATTCTGGTGAGCGATGTTGATAATGGAGGAGGCTGTGTATGTTTGGGGGCAGGGGGTAAGTGGGAAATCTCTGAATTTCTTTTTCAGTTTTATTATAAACCTAAAATATTCTAAAAATATTAAATCTTTTTAAAAATAAAAGTAGAGTCATCCACAGTATTTTCTTCCTGAGCTTAGTTTTATTCATGTCACGAATAACTTTGTCTTTCCAGGTTAAGAGGGAGGTCTAAGGAGTTTTTGTTTGTTGTTTGTTCTAAATAAAGATTTCGTATCTCTAGGAAGAAATGGGACCAAGTTGTGTCTCTGCTTAAATTCCTCAGAGCACATACCACAGTGGATGGCAAATGCTCTCGCTTCTCATCCTCCCAATGGACCCCGTGTTCCATAAAGACCTTGTCTTCTCATCTACAAACCCCAACTTCCAAACACAATGCTTAGCACAATGATCAATAATATGTGTTGAATGATTACAGCTCTATTTACAATAGCCAGGACATGGAAGCAACCTAAGTGTCCATTGACAGATGAATGGATAAAGAAGATGTGGCACATATATACAATGGAATATTACTCAGCCATTAAAAAGAAATGAAATTGAGTTATTTGTAGTGAGGTGGATGGACCTAGGGTCTGTCATACAGAGTGAAGTAAGTCAGAAAGAGAAAAACAAATACCGTATGCTAACACATATATATGGAATCTAAAAAAAAAAAATGGTTCTGAAGAACCTAGGGGCAGGACAGGAATAAAGACTCAGACATAGAGAATGGACTTGAGGACACGGGGAGGGGGAAGGGTAAGCTGGGACGAAGTGAGAGATTGGTTGACATATATACACTACCAAATGTAAAATAGATAGCTAGTGGGAAGCAGCAGCATAGCACAGGGCAGGGAGATCAGCTTGGTGCTTTGTGACCACCTAGAAGGATGGGATAAGGAGGATGGGAGGGAGATGCAAGAGGGAGGGGATATGGGGACACATGTATACGTATAGCTCATTCACGTTGTTATACAACAGAAACTAACACAACATTGTAAAGCAATTATACTCCAGTAAAGATGTCTAAAAAATTTTTTTTAAAGTAAAGAAAATAGAAATAAAAAAAAATATGTGTTGAATGAATACTGGTGAACAGAAATGAAAAATGTCTCAGGTCAGTCTCTGAAAGAAATTATAAATACATGAAAACTGGTGGAATTGTTTGAAAACAAAACTATTAAAAGAAACTAGAATTGCTGCTGATAGAAAAAAAAAGCCAATCCTTCTAAATGCTAGGTAGAATTTTTCACTTTACTTCAGCAATCGTCAACACTTTATATGATTTCGAATTTTTACAAATTCCCAGAAGCTTTGGAAGTCACATCTCTTAATAGAGGCAAGTATTTTCCTGTGAAACATATTATATCATGTTTTGACATTTGTCCTTTTTATGAAACATGTATTAGTGTTTCTGTTTATTGATTTGATCTCAACACCTCTAAATTGTAAATGAAATATTTTTCCCACATTTAAACTGATATTTTGGTCCTTTTTGGATGGGCTTGTATTGGATACTCAGTTTTCTTAGTTTTTAGATAATTTTTTTGTTTTATGTTCCAGAAATTTAGTCCCACCTTCAATTTCTTTTCTTTTAAAATATTTTTCTAGATGATGCCTGCTTCAATGTACAGAGAGGAAATGTAAACTTGGGTTTGGAAATTGGTTTTAAATACCTGAGTTTCTTCTTCCTTTATTTTAACTAAGAAATAAACAAAAGTCCTCCACTTAAATGATTTGACATGATTGATTCTGTCAGTTAACTCTTTTTCATGGAATAAAGTCACCTTTAGAAAATGACAGAAAATAAAATAGATGGTGGGGATGTTTATTCTCTGATATTTTACCAGACCCCAAAGGAACAAGGAGGAAAATAATTTGTGCTTACCTTCCCCTAAAGCAACAGCTGTTTCTCTCAACAAAAGGCCACACTCTTGAGTATCTAAACCACCTTAAAATTCTTTCTTGTTCCCATTTTGCTCTTGCTCTGTATTCTAACATTTATAAACTTTCCATATGGCAAAACAGATGAGAGTCCCTTTGGGTATATCTTGTAAATACCAAATGAAATATCATAAGTGATAAAACATTACAGTTGTCTAATTCTTAATGCCTCAAATGTTTCCCATGGTCTCTCAACTGTAGCCTCATATGTGTAGTTGAAAAACCATCCTCCTTCCTGTTGAACTGGAATAATTTACAATTTCTTTCCAGAATTTCAACCCTCAATTTAAGCAGTGCAATCAAAGCATCATACCAATGAAAAAAATAGAACACTTAACTTGAAAAACACTGAGTGTTTTCTCTATCAGATGATTGAATACAAAATAAACCAACACTAAGGGGAGATTTCATCTAAATTTAAGGAAGAGAGGGGGAAATACACCAAGGGTAATTAATTGTCAGGGGCTTGAGGAATAAATCCCAAAACAAATTCCTGAAAATCCATTCAAGTTCTTAATATTTAGGAACCACAATCAAACAAAGCACAGGTAAGCAAATAAATCATCTAAATGAAGGCTCTTGAGTTTAAAAAATCTGAAAACAATACTTGACACACTTCTGGAAAATTCAAAATCACATATTACCTGAAAATAAAGGGAGGGGATGTGAAATGACACAGTAAATGTTCACGCTGCATTTTACCCAAACTACTAAATGGACAGGGTAGGAACTTGGCGTTGTAATAAACACACCTAGTACATTAGAGGAACTCTATAAATTACACTGAATCAAATGAAATGGAATTGTTATATTATCATAGAGTAAAATCCATTGGCCAATAACTCTGATGAATATTATTTTCTGGGTATTACAGAAAATACTTAGACATAAGTATTAAAATACTTATTACATAAACATAAGTATTAAAATAGTTATGCTAGAGACAGTTTCAAGACTATCCATAGACCCAAGAGATTTGCCCTCAAATTACAAACTGTTTTGTAAAGTAGAACAAAATGTCCCATGACCCTCCCTAATTTTCTTTTTTTAATATTGTCCCTAATGAGCATTGTCTCTCTTTTCAGTGAGTTTTCTCATCCAGGCAAAGTGGAAAATTGAAATGGCTCAGATGGAAACAGATATTTTGCTTAAATTATCTGAAAAAACATCTTAAACTTTTGTTTTGCCATCGTCATGGAGACTTGGTCTCTATGTTCTAAAGCCTTTTGAATCATTTCCATGATTTTAATCCCTTGTAATATAAATGATCAGTTCTCTTTTAGAAATTACAAAATTGGTGCATTTGCTCTTTCATTTAGCACACACTTTTTAAGGTGTAGACTTTACTAAACGTGGAAGATAAAAATGTAAGTGTGATTCAGTTCCCACCTGAAAGGAGCTCAGATAAACATACAGATTTTAGTATAAAAGCATATAAATAGTTGCATGTTCTGTAGCTATACTAATACTATAGAACTATAGTTTTATAACTATTCTAATACTAACAAAGATCTGTGGGCACACAGAAGCCTAGAGAGGCTGGTCTGTGCCACAGTCAGATGAGAGAATAGTGCTGGTCCTTCATAAATTTTACCGGTGCTATGCATAAGTTAGAGAACTGGTGATCAAATTAGAAGCCCAATCATTTACAGTAGACACATACCATCCCATGGTGAAATGGGCTCTGGTCAAATGCCCATAAACCTTGGATCAAACCTCCAATGGCTCCCTACTGCCAAAGGTCAAAACTTACAACACTTCAAAATACAACCCACTATCCCCAAAATTGTGCCACTTTTCACCTAAACTAACACTCTATGCCAAAATCGCCTATTATTCTCTCTAGAACATGCTGTGTTCATTCCTCCACATGACTCTTTGGGAGGAGATTTTTGCATAGAAAAAATATATATACTACTCAGATACAACTTGGCTGAACTTCTCGTCCTCCTAGACTCTTTTCACTATTGAGGACGCCTCGTCCCTCGATGTCAGGTTTAAGCCCTACATACTTGGTCAAGTCTGTCCAGCCTCCACTGTCCTCACTGTTCTGTCTCCTCAATAATGTGGCACTTGTGTGCCCCATTCCTTTGGAACATAATGTACGTCATGGCCTGTCATCTGTGTGTGTGTGTGTGTGTGTGTGTGTGTGTATGCATGCGTGCATATGTACAACAACATATGCTGGAATGTGGAGATTATTAAATACATATTTATATTATATATACTATGTATGTATTTACAGGTATATTTTATATGTGTATACTTACAATTATTATTGTGTATTAATACATTGTTAAGTTTATTAATATTTTATATAATTTCATTACACATTGATTGTTTATAATTAATATAATACATAATGCATGTTATATAATATACAATATCGTTATAATAATTAAAAATTAATATATTGAGATTGATGAATATATTTATATTTTATATGATAGATATGTATTTATATTTTTATATAGTTATATATGTATATATTAGATATATACCATTGTATAGACACATACAAATATATATCTATACAAGAATACATATTCAAAATGTATATATTCAAGGTATTACTCATTCAAGATATTGTATACAATATTATATTCTTTGTATACAAGAGTATATAGTCACATATAACAGGTACATAATCTTTTCTCTCCTGCTAGGTCGTATACTTCATGTCCTAATACTTCTTTTGTACATCAAGTACTTTTTTCATAGAAGATGGTTAATAGCAGCATAAGGAATAAAAGGGAACAAGGAAACCAAACTTGGGACTAGTGGCAGCTGCATGACAGTATTTAAACAATTTCCCACCTCCCACCTGCTTGGCCCGTCATTCTACTGATCCAGGATTCCCAGGATGCTGTCAGATGATCCTGGGGATGTTCCCACGCTGCCCCCAACCCCTTCCTAAAGGGCAAGATGTTAGAAAAGAAAGCAGATGTGGAAGTAGGATGCAAGTGACCTCTCTATCACTAGTCAAGGAATGGAAAATACGAGAGGAGCATTTTGAAAGAGTGCAAATTGAAGTAGAATGTGACTGTCAAAGTGCGAATATTGTTCATACATAAGCTGTTTTAAAAAATAACACTTGAGACCAGAGAAAAATTAACAAAGGGGCTGAACTAAAAACTCTCAGATAAAAAAAGAATTAATCTCATAACCCATTAAAGAAATTCAGATTAAAGCACATCTGAGTTTATCAAACTATTGAGTGGTTTATATATTTTTTAATGATAGTGGTGAATATTGACCACGGTGTAGTAAAATACACATTCTCTGGTAGCAGTGTATCTTGGTAAAACCATTTCATGAGAAACCTTGGTAATAAATTTCAAGACTGAAAATCTGTATAACTTTGGACTCAGTATTCTTCCTTTTAGAAATCTAGTCTAAATAAACTCAGACCAAGACTTACGTAAACGGTGTCTCAACATTTTTTGTAATAGCAAAATTTGAAAACAACCTAAATGTCTAAAAATAGAAAATGAGTATATCAATTATGGCCCACCTAGTGGTGAATGACTATGTGGCAATTTAAAATGTTAGCTTTGAGGAATATTTATAACATGGAAATTTTCACAATACCCTGTTAAGGTAGAAAATGCAAGTGTATCTACATTGTGATTCCCATTCTGTTTGAAAATATGCAAATAAAACATTGTAGAGGAAATAGACCAAAATGTTAAAGATAGTAATACAGTTTTTCCTTTGTGTTTTATATTTTCCAACTCCTTTACAATTAAGCATGTATTAATTTAATAATTCAAATAAAGGTGAAGGTCTTCTTTAAACTAACAGTTCCAAAGGAATACTGGATCTCTGAAAAAAATAGTTTGTAACAGAAGTTGCAAAATAGCTGGTTATTAAAGAGGTCATTTTATGTAATTTGCTTATAGGTAATGTCAAGGGCAGCTCCTGTTAAGAATGGGACCACTTTCTCTCGGATTTAGGAAATCCAGTGAAAGGAAGCCCCCTTCTGACTTCAAAAAGCCCACATTAATTTGACCTCTTCATTCTTCCTATCCTGCCCTTTACAAAACAGAAGTAAGAGTGTTGCTAGCAAAAGCCAGAAAGACTGGCAGAGCAACCCAGTGAGCGTTTTTACTAACAGCAGAAATATGAAAGATTTGTAATGTAAGTTTGAAGAATCTGGTTTATATATAAGGATATTTTCCAATGAAGCGCGTGCACAAGATTAGTGTTAGAGTAAGATCAAATATGTTAAGAATTTTACCTAAGAGAAAAAGAACCAGTATGAACCTGTGTGTTTATTTGTTTACATTTGCTCTTTATATATTTTTAATATATGATGCAATTGCTACCACTGACTAGTTGTGTGACCTTGGCAAGTCCTTTCATTTCCCTGTGTTCTGATTTCCTCCAAGGCAGCAGAGAACAGTGCTAGTTAAGAACGTGAACCTCCAGGGCCAGACTGAGTTTGCATTCAGGTTCTGCTACCTTCTAGTTCTTTGACCATGGAAGATATATAACTCTCTCCAGGTCTAAGTTTCTAACTGTAAAATGGGGATTATAACTACTTTATCAAGTTAAAAGAAATAAATGAGTTAATATACATAAAACACTGACAGCAGAATATCTAGTGCTCTATGTGTTATATTATTTTCACCTTTAAAATGAGAACTTGGGCAAGATCTACAAGTTCTTTTTCAGTTCTAAAATTTCCAAATTTGAAGGATTTTAATTACTGATTGAGGTTATCAAGTTTGTATCATTTAATAAGGAATTACGCTTTCATTTTTAATTTTAAAAGTGAGGATACCTGTGTCTCTACTGGTAAAAAGATGAAAACTTAGACCTTAAAAGGATACACCTTAGTATATAAATCAAAAAAGAACCAAAGAACCACTGCTTACCCATGGCAACTTAGTCAAACTACAGACAAAGGAAATTAAAGGAAATAATCAGCTTCACTGACTGGCCTTACAAATCTAAAGTTTTGAAAATATCATTATCGGACAAACCAAAAGATTAGGCCCAGTACTTCATAAGAATGTTCTCTTTATCATGCCTTCATACCTCAGAGGAATGGTTTCAGTTCCATAAAGCTACATAACCAATGAAAACCCATTCTCTGACTGACCAATAATATAAGGAGCTGATTGGCACATACAAGACATCACCTATACTTTTGGCCACAGTCACTCTGGCGACATCAAAATATCTTCAACACGGTTAAGTTGTTAATCAGATATTTCATTTGATTAAATATTACTGATAAATTAGAAGCACGCTACAGTTAACTTCTTTCATACCTTATCTGATCTTCCAAGCAATAGCTATAACGATAAGCCATGCTGATTGTATTCATGTTCTTTTGCTGAATAGAGCTGCCAAAAGTTTACTAGATGCTTAAACAAAAATAAAATAGGGTATTTTAAAAGAGCTGGAAACAATCAAATATTTGCTTTGGCAAAAAAAGAACTTTTTACCCAAAACATTCTTTGAGTCCTAAATTCAAAGCCAGCTATGTGTCTTTGGTGTCTTAACTCCCTTCTGCTCCCATCCTCCCCCGCACCCTACCCTACCCCCCAGCTCCCAACACATACACACACACTTTTAATTACTTGACAATAAAAGGAGGCAGAAAATAAAAATGAAGGTTGAAATACGTCATCTCAACACTAACAATACATGTTACTCCAGAGAAAGCCAGATGGTGGAGACAGACACAGCACTGCTACCTTTCAAATGTGAGACTCCATCATCATGGGTGAATCTAAAAGAAGATGCTTCCCACAGCCAAAGAGAACACCAGGAAAGAATGAGGGTCTCCAGGGAGCACGGTGAGCTTCTTCCTTCATTAATCTGTCTCAAAGCCCTTCAGTCTCTGGGCACAGAAACATTTAGTAAAGAACAAGAATGAAAGGGAATGATACCAGGGTTTGATGGTCCATTCTGTCATCTGGCTCTTCTTTTTGCAGTTCAAAAATGGGATGGGAAACTCTACTTGCTTCTTTTGCAAATATCAGTATGAAAAATCAGGGAAAGAGACAGATTTCTCTCCAGGCTCTCAGAAGGGCTGGCAGTGACTATTGTGATCAATTACTCTACGAAAAAGGTACACTTTGTGGCTCAGCATTTCTGAGAACAAAGTCACAGAAAGGTTTACTCAAGGGAAATCACAGGGGGAGTGTGAGTAGATTACAGAACACAAAAGATATCACAGCCTCAAAAATGTTTTTAAGCATCAAAACAAGTGACACAATGGAGTTGTTGAAAGCTTCAGAGTCTAGTCCTGATTCTAAAAGATGTAATATATAAGCTGTAGTGTGAGATGATATGCCTCCATCAGTGGTTAAGTTAACTACCCCCCAATGGACCACAGCATTCTAAAAATTAAGTTGCAAATCTCCCCTAATAGCAAATGGTCTGTATTTCTGATACACCTTTGTCTTTGCCTCTGAAAAATGGTTATTTCATAAACTCCTAAAACAGAAATTTCTAACACCACATGCTCAGATAGCCACAAACACAGCCTATATCAATTCATATCAATTAGGAAAGAGGGTTATAGCCAAACTGAAACTGGAGAAAGAGTAAAAGGATTGGAGGTAATAAGACAGAATACTCATCTCAGACTCTTGGACCAAGAAAAATCCCTCTCTATTCTGTAAAGATAATGAGATAATGGGAAGACCAAAAAGACCCTTTGACTCCCATGCTTGAAGTTGGCTGTGGATCCTGTAAGTAAACTGTGCTCTGAAAGAAATTACAGTAGGCTAGCAGTTCATCCAAAAATGAAGAACAAGATGACACTGCATAAGACAATGATATTAAGACTCCAGAGGAAATTCTTTATCCAAAATATGCATACTCAAAAGTACAAAAATAAAAAAGACTACATGGGCTCAAGAGAGAAGTCCTGAGGACCAATTTTAGGAAGAATTTTCTATCAACTAGGTTTATGAATATAAACACAGAGAAAGAAAGAGAATAGGATAAAAGAGGTAGAACAAAAATGTACTTAAATAATACAGAGAGAAGAAAAATTAGCCAAGGGAAAAGTAAAAGAGGGAAATAAGGTGAGTAACACAATACTGTGAAAATAATAACACTGAAATTAGAGGAGGTTGTAAAGGCTGTCCAAATACAATGGATACTAATAAAGATAAGAACATAATAGAATTAAGTACAAGGAGACAATTTAGAAGACTACTTCACCCTTTGAGTCCATAGTTATGTTGGTTGCCTTTAAAAGTCCTATTAAAATGCCCATGCATCTGCTCATTCTAAATTCTACTCTTAGGGAAAAGAGATAAATGAAAAGAAATTAACCCAGAAGTTATTTAAGAGAACATGTTACAGCAGACGCAGCCAAAAATCTATATCTAAAGTACAGGAAAATAAGTGATAATGGTGGGCCTGAAGCATCAAGAAAAGTTTGGATTGTTCTCTGTTCACCAAGGCAGAAAAGTGTATAATATAGTTTTTAAATGTCAGTAGTTGAAAAAAAGCATCAGTACTTAGAGTTAAGATGCAATTAGAAAAACAGGTTACCCGTACATGTTACAGGCACTCAAACACTATAACTGAGAAACTTTTGTATTCTAGTATTCTGTTCTCTTAAAACATTTCCACTCTCCTATTCTGCCTGGCCCCAAAGGACCAGTAGGGCAGGAAGGCAAAACAAGCAGTGTCTCTCTTTCTTTCTCTCTCTCTCTTTCCCTTTACAGCAAAGCATTCAGACTCTTGACCACCCACCACCAATCACAGGATTGGCATAGCCTCAAAGATTGATTACAGGCAAGCCCACGAAATGCTGCATTATGCTCTGTACAACAATAAATACTGTAAAAATATGCTTATATTTATATAAATCTTATACTCAGGGTAGGTAAGATATAATAGCGTTCCAAATCTGTGATAACACATCATAAGTTACATCTGCATTTTACTTGCTTACTTATTTACATTTTACTTGTTTACATTGTTTTCAATGTTCCTTCCAATATTTCAATGAATATTTGTGTTAGTATTAGAATTGGTGTTAGTATTCCCATTAGAATTCTCTTATAGTGACCAAAGCCAGAGTTACAGAGTCAGACATTTCTGGGTCTATATCCAGATCTGCTGCTTTGGAAATAGTCCACTATGTGGACTAAAGCAAGTTATTTAGTCTCTTAACTTCTTAATCAGTTTTCTCATCTGATTTTAGCTCATGCAGTTGTAATAAGAATTAAATAAGATAATTGAAGGACAACATTATGGTTCTTACCTAGTATATATGAGTTTCATAATGGTTGGCTTCTTTTCTATTTCCTTTTTTTTTTTTTTTTTTTGGATGCAATCTCCTAAATCGTGCAATAAAAGAGCCACTCTGATATTCTTGTGAGATTTTAAGCAGTGACTCCCCAGTGGAAGATAAACTGTTTTTAGCAGTTAGGATGCTTGGTAAGGTAAGATGGAAGCTTGACTTGAAAGAAAGTTGTGCAAAAATCCCCATAGTGAAAATGCAAGACCAGGGAAGCAGCTGCTAATTAGCAAGCAAGCAGTGCAATGATGTATTGTGAGTGTCAAAAAATGAAGTAGCAAAGTCAGGACTATTTTTGCTGTGGAGATAGCCAGCCTTCAGGAAGGGCCATGTTTCCCAGCAATTTAATCTGAAAAATATAAATCATGACTGAAAAGCTTCCTGCATCAGTAATGGAGAGAAACACCTACATTTTAGCAAGGTTTCCATGATAAAAAACAGGTTTCCATACATATGAGATCAGGAAAAACAATTATCAATCAAAGATAACCCCCTGGATACCTGTTTGAAGAGAAATTGGAGGTCAGCAAAGGCCAAATAAAGAGAGAGAACTGTATTATCTCTGATTTTAAGGAGCTCATCACTAGAAATTCTGTTTTACAAAGTTTCAGCTGTATGTGATTTTGAAACATTAATGATTTAATGCCTGCCAGACAGAGAAAGAGAAAAGATGTCAGAAATCAAAGACAGATATAAGTGTATCATCAGCATAAACATGGAGGCTGACATCATAATGATAAAAAAAATCAGGCCAGGGCAAAAATATGCAAACTAAAATAATAGGCAAACGCAGAATCACATGGTGCTTTGGAAAAATACAACTGGCAATTGATGAAAACAGGATGATATGTATCATCTGATAGCCAGAGAATTAGGAGTTCACAGAGCACAAAGTCAGGAGCCCCAGAATGGTCCTTTGCTATGCAAATAATATACAATACTCATCCAAGTTCACTTTCTAAATCAAGATGCTCTGTCATTTCTCCATGTTGCAGCGTGTAGGGTTGTAGAAGTTTAACCATATTACCCAACCAACGACCACTTGGGGCTATTTGAGCATAAAGTAATTTTGGCCCTGACTCATCATTTCTACATCGTTCAAGACCAGTGAAGTCTTGAGAACCCATGAAGTCCCAACACGCATTCAATGACTGGTCACTGAGATCTGTTATGCCTAAACAATTGAGGTAAATGTTATGGAGAAATAAAAAGCTTAAATTGTACACAACTGCTAGACTATACAGTTACTTACTAAACAGCTACTTTCCTGAGAACCTGGATAAGATTTTATTAAATCTCTGTAATCACCAGAATCTATCCCCTGGTGGAATCTCAACTAAGATTAAATGGGGAATGAGGAGAAGTGGGGAGGGAAGGAAAGATAAGGAGGAAGGGAAGGAAGAGTGGAGAAAAGGGAAGAAGTGGCCCTACCCTCAACTCTAAAATCTGGATGGGAATATTAAGATATATATATATGTTATGTCAATCAAAACAGGCATGCTGAACTAGCCAGGGCAATGCTCACTAGCTGCTGTAACAAACAACCCCAAAATCTCAGTGACTTAACACAATAAAAGTTCATATCTTATTCATGCAAATTCATGGCTCTCTTCCAAGGGGTGACTCAGAGATCTGATCTGCTTTCATGTTACACACTACTGGAACACATGTCTCCCTAGGTAACCACATAAGGAAAAGAGAGTGGCATTTTATGGTCAACGCTGGAAGTGGCATATGTCAATTCTACCTACACAGCATTGGCCAGAACACAGTCTCCTAACACAACCATCAGAGGCTAAGAAATGTAGTCTTTGTAGGTTTCCAAGAAGAAACAGATTAGCGAGAGCTAGGTAGTCTCTGCCATACATGTTAGAAAGCAGCATATGACCCAAGTGAGCAGACAGGGAAGGCTGCCTGAAAAATATGGTATTGAACATGAGGAAGAGAGGCATTTCAGGAAGAGGGAAACAAATGATCAAGAGCTTACAGGAGAAGTATGCAGAGGGTGCTTAAGAAAAAAGGATTATTAGACTGGTCTGGCTGGAGCCAGAAAACTCCAGAAACTGGAGTTTTCGAGTAACTGAAAAGAGTGAGAGAAGATCAAATAAGTAGATTAGAAAGATTGAAGAGGATATTTAATGCCAACTAAGGAACTTTGACTTTTCCCTTTAGGTTATAAGAATCTTTGTACGTAGCTCCTGGCTATGAACAGTGCAGAGTGTGAAGGGTATGCATGGCTGATTGAAGAGAAGAAACTACTACAACAGGGCAACCAGTAGGCCACTTTCACAAGAACTGGTATTAAAAGACACAGGCTGAAAATAGTGTCGTCTATGCTAAGTCCCATATCACCAAACTGAGACTTAATTATAGTTTCAGCTCTCCCAGAAATGGAATCTTAAACCAGACACTCAGGAATCACCTGATCAGCAGTAGTTAGGTCATCTGCTTGATAGACCCCCTGCCATTCCCTAAAGGAAAGTGACTTTGCAATAACCAACCCACTTTTTGCCTCGTCTAACTTTCTTTTTCCCACTCCCTTCTGCCTATAAAAGTCTTTCATTTTGTACAGCCCCTCAGAACGCCTTTCTATCTGCTAGATGGGATGCTGCCCGATTTGAATAGATTTTTGCTCAAATAAACTCTTAAATTGTTAATATGCTTCAGTTTATCTTTTAGCACTGGGTACTAGACCTGGTTCTAATACTTAACCATCTGTATGAATTTGGGCAAGTCCATTAAATCCTTTGTTTCTCATTTTATTCATCTGTCAAATGAGGAAAATATTGCTTATTGTATCAGAAAGCTGTGTGGATAAATTTCTAAAATATGTGAGAGAAGAGTAAAGCAACATCAAAACATGAGCAGTTATGGTGGAGCAGAAGTCGGTCAAAAATGGGGCATCAAGAGCAGCGCTGTGGAAATGGAAACCACAGGTAGGGCACAGAGGGTAAATTAACAAGATGTGTAAACACAAAGACATGGCAGATGTAGAGAAGAAAGGAATCGAAAGTAGCTTATATTTTTGAATCTAGGTAACTGAGAGAATAATAGTGTCACTAAAAGAAGTAAGGTAGTTGAGTGAGGGCTCATTTAATGGGAGGACCAGGAGTTAAAGTTGGGGTAAATCAATCTGAATTGAAGGCAAGAAACCAAGTGTCTTCCAGAAAACAAGAGACAGTTCAAGAAGTGACTGTCACTTAAAAGCAATTTAGAATCAATTCACATAGAAAGAGTTAAAACATACGTGAAGTAAACACTGCCATCCCTTTCAGAATCTTGAATTACTCTAATTTAGATTTAAGTTAATTACAGGTAACATGTTTAGTATAGGGATTTATTTAGCCCCTTTTTTTCTAAATACACACAAGAATTTAAAATCTAAGTGAGTATCAGCACTCAAAGAAAAAACGAATTACAATTGAAAGGAACAGCCATGGTTGAAATCTACTTGAGTAACAGAAAACCAAACTAGTCCTCAAGTCTTTCCTCCAGCAAAACATTTCTGTTTACATAATTAGCTCAAGTGTGCATAGCTTAGTCCATGCTCCAATTTTTGTAGAGCTTTGTAGAACCCCAGGAGACTCTTGCAGATTCCTCCTTTTCCATCATCTCCCAATGCCACCCACCTTCCTTGGAGGTTTTCCAATTTGTGTGGGCCCAGGTCTGCACTTTCTCCACTTTCTCTGGCTGTCTGCTTTATTCCCTTTATTCCTAACATGCTCCAGGGCTGGGAGGAGGCTGGGGGGAGTTGTGGGCGTGAAGGGAGCCTCACTATGCACAGTGGGGTTCTCTAGGACACAGCAGCATCCTCAGGGCAAGAGAGACAAACCTCTATCTGGCATCATTGGTTTCCAGAAATTCCAGTTGACAACAGAGCTGGGTGGTCTGATCTGTACAGGGTTGAAAATAAAACCAAATGAAACAAAAATGAAAAAGAAAGCAAGGTAAGTGAAATGTGGGGAAAAAAAGGGGGAAATTTCACATAATTTTGTAAACTCTTGTTAAGCCTCTAAATTCAGAAACACTCAACAAAACAGAACTTTTTCATAGCTATTTGTGCCTCTGGCTTTTTTCCTAATTCAACACTGTAATGGAATCAAGTTAGTGAAAGCCTACAGTGGAAAAGTGAAGTACAATGCAAATGGATATCTTACTCTGTAGCTAATTTATCTCCTAAGACATTTGCAAAAATTCTCTTTTCACTGACTCCAAATACCATCTCGATGGGTGTTTGGTATTAAACTGTGAAATGGCTTTGTAGAAATGAAAATCAACTATTAATTTCAGAAGAGTGAAAGAAACTTAACTGTTCTATATAAAGCACTTGACACAGTGCCTGGCACTTCCCTTCTCTCCACTGTAAGGACCAAACAGCTTGCCCTAACGAAAACATATATTCAAATGAGATGCTCACTCAGCCTTCCTTTCAGCTTCCTCTTTGTAAAGTATTTGGTAGCTACATATGCCCTGGCACATACCCAAAAAGGAGCCATCGCAGGCCCAGACGAGAGCCAGAACCGGGGCAAGGAGTATTATTCGTGGTGGTCTGGAGCAGACAAAAACAGAGTGGCTGCATCCAAGCCATGTCAGGTGAGGTTAGGTGGCATCAAAGTCAAAGAAATAAACGGAAGACCAGCACCAAGTCCAAACGCAGGGATGTTGCTGGCAAATGGCAGGTGACTTCAAGACTGAGCGCCAATAGAAACAGGAGCACAACCAGGGTAGGTTGGAAACAAAATGAAGAGGGTCCTGAGCAGTGGCTGAGGACATCGCCGTCACTTCCTCCACTTGCCTTCATTTTTCAAAGGGCATAAAGATATGGGATCGGGGCAGACATATGGCGAACACTTGTCTACAGCACCACACCGAGCCTGTCCTCACTCCCCTATCACTTTACCTACTAGAATCCCTCGAAACTCACATAATCTATGACACTGCTTAGCAGTGTCAGTGTAGAGACGGGCAGTCTCTACAATGTGTTACATTCCCAAGGGAACTTAAGAACACAAAATGTCATGACTCAAGGACACTTAAAGCATTTGGATCAGGGATCACCAAACTTTTCTATCAAAGACCACATTGTAAATATTTTAAGCTTCCTGAGTCAAGAGGAAAAATCAAAGATATTACATAGATACTAATATAAGAAGAGATAAAAGAAATTTCCACAAAGCTTTTATTGACAAAATTCAAAATATAGCATAATTATTTAGGATAATTTTTTATAATACGGGACTACAAATGAGATAAATGGAATTCTTTGGGTGGGAGATAACATTTAGCTTAACTGAGGTTCAAAGTTAGTCCTCTGTGTTAAAAATGATTATAGAAGACAATTTAGGTGATACATATAAACTTTATTTAACACTTCATTAAGTGGACATTCTCCATTCGGAGAACTGCAAAATGGTGTAGAAGGCAGGAAGCTTTTATAGGATAAAGAATAAAGAACAAGGAAGAGAAAAAGAAAATAGCTGATTGGCTGGGGCCACGTAGTCAACACTGTTTGGGGTAAGAAAAAACAAGGAAATAGGTATAAAGCCCAGAGTTGGCTTGGCATTTGGGGATTAGCTCACTGGATATACTGTTTTTCTACTCAAGTGGAACATATACAGGGACATGAAAATTATCTGAGTTTCCATTTGCTGACATGGTACCCTGGGCAGGAGTGGCTCCATCTTGGGCCTAGAAAATTATTTCAACACCTATAATCAAATCAATCTCAAATATTCATCTGTAAAAACCATTCTAAGGTTGTGCCACCACACAAATAGGTAGTGGCTGGATTTGGCTCACGGGCCAGAGTCTGCCAACTTCTGATTTAGACCAATCTGCCCATTTTGTATGTAAAGAATCTGAATCTCAGAGATTTGGGAATTGCTCCAAGTCACAGATCCTGCAGAAACAGGACAAGCATCTAATCTCACCCCACCAAGTGTGTGTCCTGACTCTAGGACAATTCTGTCAACATTAAAATTTCAGATCAACTGTGATGTTTAATTTTATGTGTCAACTTAGCTGATCCATGGTGCCCAGATTTGTGATCCAACATTATTCTGAATGTTTCTCTGAGGGTGTTTTTGGACTAGATTAACATTTAAATCAATAGATGGAGCAAAGCAGTTGCCCGCCATAATATGGATGGGCCTCATCCAATCAGCTGAAGGCCTGAATAGAACAAAGACTGATCTCCCCAAGCAAGAAGGAATTCGGCCAGCAAACAGCCTTTGGACTTGAACTGCAATATGAGCTCTTTCCTGGGTCTCTAGCCTCCTAGCCTACCCTACAGATTTTCAACTTGCCAGCCTCCATAATTCCATGAGCCAATTCCTCAATTCCTTAAAAGAGCTCTCTCTCCATGTAAATACACACACACACACACACACACACACAAACTCATGCTGAGTCTATGACAAAAGCTACATAAAGGAAGAACTAAATATATTATAATTCATAATATTTAATTTTTAATTCATATTTACTGTCTACCAGGCTGTTGGAGATAAAATAGTGAATATGCCAGACCCAGCCCTGACCTCTCATTGCTTATTTTCTAATGGGAAAAACAAAGCAAAAAGAAAAAGTAAGCACTGAATAGACCAATAATAAATAAAAGTTAGCAAGAAAAACCCCAAAATCGCTATGTAGAAAACAAAGAGAGGATTGACAGAGAATCGTAGGAGGACCAGGAAAGGCCCCTCAAAAACACAGGGCTAAGGAGTAAGGAGTTCATTGAAATTCCAGGAGGGGGCAAGTTGAAGCTAAGGAAACAGCATGGACAAAACTGCCAGGAACTAGAAGACAGCTTGGACTCTTCACAGACCTGGAAGATCAGTGAATGTTAGAAGGACAGTACAAGATAAAATGCTAAGCAGAGAACAGGAATTTGGCTCCAAAGGTGGTGGTGGGGTAGGTAAAAATGGCATTCCATCCCCCAACACTTGTTTCTTTCTCTCCACTCACCAATGTCAGATTCTTCCTAAAAATAAATTGGAAGATAAATGTCCTATTCAAATTGACCTGAAGTAGACAGGTTCATAGAGAAAAGCATCCCTCACATTTTATACCAACTGCAAGCAGGGTCTTCACAATCACTATATTCTATAACTATCTACACAGTGAATCAATAGAGATAAATATTTATCAAAATGTCAGCTAGACTTCAACAGCAGGGATCAAGATCAGAGTAAATCATCAGTTTTTAGGGAATAGTGACAAAGTCAACTTTTTGTCATCAGCACCAGTGTCTGGCATATAGCAAGTGTTCAACAAATTCTGTAGGATGTTATTAAGGGTTATTATATATAACTTAGTATTGTTAGGGGTGTATATCATGATTTATAGTAAGAAATATATATTTGGTCTTCATCCCCGTTTCTGGCACAGAGCTCCTAAAACCCTTGGAATTTCTTAAGTAATGAGAGCTACAAAGGTGTCTCTTGTTACGTTAATAATGGGACTTTTGGACCTCCCCTAAGGATGGGGGCTGGTTGCCAGGGGAACCAACCAGGTGATTGGAGTGTTGGAAGTTTCAGTCCCACTCCCGCTGACCTCAGGAGGGGAAAGGGAATAGAGGTTGAATAAATCACTAAAGACCAATGATTTAATCAGCCATACCTATGTAATGAAGCCTCCACAAAAATGCAGAAGGAGAAGATTTCAAGAGCCTCTAGGTTAGCGAACTCATGGAAATGCAAGGAGAGTGGCACATCCAGAGAGCATGGAAGCTCTATGTCCTTTCCCCGTACCTTGCCCTATGCATCTTTTTCATCTGGTTATTCCTAATCCTGGAACCTGGCTATCCTTTGCAATAAACCAGTAATTTAGTGGGTAAACTGGTTTCCTAAATTCTGTGATCTGCTCTAAGCAAATTAATCAAACCCAAGGAAGGGGTCATGGAAACTTTTAGTTGATAGCCATTCAGTCTGAAGCACAGGTAACAACCTTGATTCTCAGTTGGCTTATAAAGGAGGGGCGGTCTTGTGGGACTGAGCCCTAAACCTGTAGGATCTGATGCTATCTTTGGGTAGAGAGTATCAGAATTGAGTCGAATTGTAGGACACCCAGCTGGTGTCTGATCACTGCTTGGAAGTGTGGGGAAAGAAACCTCCACATTAAAATTGGTGACCAGAGTTGTAAAGGGTTCGTTTATTAAATAAACAAACAAGTAAAGAGATAAAAGCAGTAAGCTTTTTGTGCGCCAATCCTAGTTTACATCCTAGTCACTAACTGGTCTAGGCTGTCCTAAAAATTCACCTAAGCCATACATTTGCAAGCAATATTCGAGGCACTGATATCCTACTCAGAAATGTTTCAGTGGCAGAAAGCAGCCTTCTCCCCAGGTTTTGGAGGCTCCTTCCTGCGCTAATTTCTTCTGTTTGTAAGTTTCAGTAATGTCTACTGGAAAAATGAAAGCCAATCTTGCAGAGCTTGGGAATATTTTCGTAAGCTATAGGATTTGTTTTGTGTGGTTTGGCTCTTCATCTTCATTGATCAGCTACTTGCCCTCTCTAGAAGGACCACACTAGTATTAGTGGTACATGACGCACAAAGAATAGACGTCCAAACAGCCACAGATGGTCAAACGCCTGACTTTGAAAACTACATGATTCACACGCAAAAATATTTGGCTTCCATTATGTGGAGAATTCCTTCATTTGTGTGTTGGTGGTGGGGAGTAGGGGGCAGAGAAGGTGGCAATGCTGAATGGTTTTCATAATTCCTTCTGAAACCTAGAATGAATGAATGAGTGAATGAATTTTCTAAAATAAATGGTCTAAAAATGAGTTTTCTAAAATAAATGGTTCTTAGATCATATTTTAAAAGCTCTCAAAATCCCTTTTACGAGCTACATTTATGGAGAAAAATAGCCCCTTTTATCAAGTTCCATCTCAGGGATATAGAGCGTATGGACTCGGGAGGGCAGGGTTGGGGGGACTATTTAAGACTAATGTAATCTAATATTCACCTAGAAGTTCTCTGTATTTACATCTCCTTCAAATCTCCATGCATCTTGCCTTGGATGAGTGCGGTTTTATATGGAAATCAAAGAAGAGGTGGAATTTTACAGCTGAATGGATGCCATGTGGAACAGGGTTATCACACATAAGAAAGTGATACAAACCATAAACTAAGCAGCTATAGGAAGAGGCATGCTTGTTAGGCTTCTCTTATCTAGATCATAGGAACAGGGAAATCCCAGCTGATATCTGGATTACACGTAGAGAATTCATTTGGCAAACACCACCATAACCACTGCCACCAGCAGCCAGACCAGACTACAATACTTCCTTCTTAGGGAGCATTAAAAGTTCCCTGGAGGAGATAAGATTTGAGGTTCTATGATATACGTTCTCACTTAGCATTTATGCTCAGAACCAATAGCTTTTGTTGACTCATCTGAAATCTCATCATAATCGCTAGAAATAGCCACTAGCCCGAAGCACTAAGTCACTTTCCCAAAGCTATACAGTCTGGTGCTTTCCAAGCTGAGACTAGAAACCAGTTGTCCTAACTCTCACACCAATGCATGTTACACCATCACATGCTTCCTGGATTTAAGCAAAGAAACCTAAAGAACAAGGCATGATTTGAGGATGAGGAGTATGAAAGGAAGCAAGGCCAACTGTCAAGGTCAGGGGAAGAGCTTTACAACAAACCAGAACTGGGGTATTGATTCAGGAGGCATCAAGAGACTGCCATAATCCCCTGATGAAGCAAGAAAGATCTAACAGCAACAACCTCTTAAGAACCAACTGAGGGACTTCCCTGGTGGTCCAATGGTTAAGACTTCACCTTCCAAAGCAAGGGGTGTGGGTTCAATCCCTGGTTGGGGAGCTAAGATCCTACATGCCTCACAGCCAAAAAACCAAAACATAAAACAGAAGCAATATTGTAACAAATTCAGTAAAGACTTTAACAAATGGTCCACATCAAAAAATCTTAAAAAAAAAAAAAAAGAACCAACTGAAGAGAAGATACCCTGGAAGTGAGCAGGTTGATTAGAAGGAAGCTGGAAATGAAGAAAGCTGTGAGTGATGACAAAAACAAATGGGAGGACCCCAGCTACTCAGTGACAGCAACAAACCACGAGACTTGGCAAGTGCCTGTTTGAACCTAACTCAAGAAGGCTGACATTACTTGTGAACGGGAATAGTTTCCACACAGACTCAGAAGAAAATGTGACTAACAGCATAGCTGAGTACTGAGGGCTGAGTCCTACACTACCTCTGATCTGACCACTTTAATTAGGGGTTCCCCTCAGCCTTTTCAGGTACAGTGTATACCTTCAGGTCTTATAATTAGAGTTAAATGAGGTCTTTCTTGAAACCAACTTACTTTCAAACCTGAGAATACCTGTAACAAAAGCAGATCAAGAGATTATCTAATTATCTTGATATTTTTGAGGTGTCAGAGAAAGCATCGATCTAAAGAAAATTTCCTTTTATTTTGTTCCTCTCAATCATCTTTTAAAATCATGAAATCAAGAGTGATCTATAAAAGCATTTTTAATCTGTGCTAGAAAGAACAAAGATCCAATAAGGGCCATGAGAACAGATGACCTCTTCTGGAATGTTTAGTACTTTGAGAGAGATGTCCCAGGTTTTCAGATGTCACTACGTTTTTTCTGTAGGGATGAGGCTAATCTCACCCCTCATTTGCAGAAAAGGGACTGTAATGAAGTCAGAGGAAACTATCTCCAGGTTAGAGTCTGTCTTAGCTCAGACTACTATAACAAAATTCTGTAGACCACATGGCTTAAACAAGACTTTTACTTCTCACAGTTCTGGAGGCTGGAAAGTCCAAGACCAAGATGCCAGCAGATTTGGTTCTTGGTGAGGTACCTCTTCCTGGTTTGAGGACAGAGCCATCTCCCTGTATCCTCTCATGACCTCTTTTTTGTGTGTTGTGTGGCAAGAGAAAGCTCCCAAGTCTCCACCTCTTCTTTTAAAGGCATTAATACCATCATGAGGGCACCATCCTCATAACCTCATTTAAATCTAATTACCGAAGATGGCGGTGTGGGAAGACACCAAGTTAGCGCCTCCCCACAACTACTAGGAAGCCTGCCGGCCACTGGTGGGGGACCCTGATGCCCAAGGAGACGGGAAGAACCGCAAAGTGAACCGGTAGGATGTGGGGAGACAGAGCGGGGAGGAGAAGTGGAGACCAGACAGGATCGGAGCCCCTGAGGCCAGGGAGATCAGGAGAGGCAGGTGGGAGGGGCCCTCCAGGAGGAGCCGGAGAGGAGCTGGAGGGCGACTGCCCCACCCACTCGGGCTGGGGAGGCTGCTGAGCTCCCAGGCCAGTCCCCTGCTCTCCAGGACCCCTCCACCCCAGCCGCATTGGTCCTGGGGCCATAGGAAGGAGGCCGAGAGGAGAACAGGAGAGGCAGGTGGGAGGGGCCCTCCAAGACCGGAGGAGCAGGAGAGGAGTGGAGGGCATTTGCCCCACCCACTCGAGCCCAGGAAGGCTGCTGGGCTCCCAGTTGAGGTCCCCCACCCTCTGAGACCAGGGGTGGGGGACACACCTGGGCCCCTTCTGTTCCTTGAGCCTAAGCCCCACCCCCCACAGCCCCCAGGGCCTTTTCCAGCCCTGTGGGTCCTAAGTGTAGGCCCTGCCCACCACCCAAACCTTGCTTAGACCCTGCCCTCCACAGCCAAGGCCTCTTCCCCATTTTTTTTTTCTTTTCTTTCTTTTTTTTTTTTTCTCTTTTCCATCTGTCTCTTTTTTACTATTATGGTACTGTTGTATCTTCTGCTTGTTGATTCACCTATATTTTTATTTTTATATTCTTTCTAACATATCTGTTAGTGTCCTAGTCTAATTTTATTTTTTACCTTGTTATTGTTCTCTCTTTTTTTTTTTTTTTTTTGCCACCCCACTTGGCTTGTGGGATCTTGGCTCATGACCCAGGGGTCGGGCCAAAGCTCCTGTGGTGGGAGTTCCGTGTCGGAACCACAGGACTAACAGAGAACCTCAGACCCCAGGGAATATTTATCAGAGTGAGATCTCACAGAGGACCTCATCTCAGCAACAAGACCCAGCTCTACCCAACAGCCTACAAACTCCAGTGTTGGAAGCCTCAGGACAAACAACCAGTAAGACAGGAGACAATCACACTCATTAAAAAAAAAAAAAAAAAATGAGACAGCACAAAAAATATGTCACAGATGAAGGAGCAAGGTAAAAACCTACAAGACCAAATAAATGAAGAGGAAATAAGCACTCTACCTGAAAAAGAATTCAGAGTAATAATAGTAAAGATGATCCAGAATCTCAGAAATAGAATGGAGGCACACACTGAGAAAATACAAGAAATGCTTAACAAATATCTAGAAGAACTAAAGAACAAACAAACAGAGATGAACAACACAATAACTGAAATGAAAAATACACTAGAAGGAATCAATAACAGAATAACTGAGGCAGAAGAAAGAATAAGTGAGCTGGAAGACAAAATGGTGGAAATAACTGCCAAAGAGCAGAATAAAGAAAAAAGAATGAAAAGAATTGAAGACAATCTCAGAGAAATCTGGGATAACACTAAACGCACCAACATTCAAATTACAGGGCTCCCAGAAGAAAAAGAGAAAAAGAAAGGGTCTGAGAAAATATTTGAAGAGATGATAGTTGAAAAATTCCCTAACATGGGAAAGGAAATAGTCACCCAAGTCCAGGAAGCACAGAGAGTCCCATACATGATAAACCCTAAGAAAAACACACCAAGACACATATTAATCAAACTAACAAAAATTAAATCCAAAGAAAAAATATTAAAAGCTACAGGGGAAAAACAAAAAATAACATATAAAGGAATCCCCATAAGGTTATCAGCAGATTTTTCAGCAGAAACTCTGCAAGCCAGAAGGGAGTGGCAGGATATACTTAAAGTGATGAAAGAGAAAAACTTACAACAAAGAATACTCTACCCAGCAAGGATCTCATTCGGATTCGATGGAGAAGTCAAAAGTTTTTTAGACAAGCAAAAGCTAAGAGAATTCAGCACCACCAAACCAGCTTTACAACAAATGCTAAAGAAACTTATCTAGGTGAGAAACACAAGAGAAGAAAAAGACCCACAAAAACAAACCCAAAACAATTAAGAAAATGGAAATAGGAACATATATACCAATAATAACCTTGAATGTAAATGGATTAAATGCCCCAACCAAAAGACACAGACTGGCTGAAAGGATACAAAAACAAGACCCATCTATATGCTGTCTACAAGAGACCCACTTCAGACCTAGGGACACATACAGACTGGAGGTGAAGGGATGGAAGAAGATATTCCATGCAAATGGAAATCAAAAGAAAGCTGGAGTAGCAATACTCATATCTGATAAAATAGACTTTTAAATAAAGACTACTAAAGAGTCAAAGAAGAACACTACATAATGATCAAAGTATCAATCCAAGAAGAAGATATAGCAATTATAAATGTTTATGCACCCAACAAAGGAGCACCTCAATACATAAGGCAAATGCTAACGACCATGAAAGGAGAAATCAACAGTGACACAATAATAGTAGGGGACTTTAACACACCACTTACACCAGTGGACAGATCATCCAAACAGAAAATAAATAAGGAAACACAAGCTTTAAATAACACAATAGACCAGACAGATTTAATTGCTATTTATAGAACATTCCACCTAAAAGTGGCAGAATACACTTTCTTCTCAAGTGCACATGGAACATTCTCCAGGATAGATCATATCTTGGGTCACAAATCAAGCCTTGGAAAATTTAAGAAAATTGAAATTGTATCAAGCATCCTTTCTGACCACAATGCTATGAGATTGGAAATCAATTACAGGAAAAAAAAAAACTGTAAAAAACACAAATACAAGGAGGCTAAACAGTCCACTACTAAATAACCAAGAGATGTCTGAAGAAATCAAAGAAGAAATTAGAAAATACATAGAAACAAATGACAATGAAAACACGACGACCCAAAACATATGGGACGCAGCAAAATCATTTCTAAGAGGGAAGTTTATAGCAATTTAATCTCACCTCAGAAACAAGAAAAATCTCAAAAAAACAATCTAACCCTACACTTAAAACAACTAGAGAAAGAAGAACAAAGAAAACCCGAAGTCAGTAGAAGGAAGGAAATCATAAAAATCAGAGCAGAAATAAATGAAATAGAAATGAAGAAAACAATAGCAAAGGTCAATAAAACTAAAAGCTGGTTCTTTGAGATGATAAACAAAATTGATAAACCCTTAGCCAGACTCATCAAGAAAAAAAGGGAAAGGATGCAAATCAGTAAAAATAGAAATGAAAAAGGAGAAATCACAACTGACACTGCAGAAATATAAAGGATTATAAGAGACTACTACAAACAACTATACAAAGAAATGGACAAATTCTTGGAAAGGTACAATTTTCCAAGACTGAACCAGGAAGAATTAGAAAATATAAACAGATCTATCACAAGCAATGAAATTGAAACCATAATTAAAAATCTTCCAACAAACAAAAGTCCAGGACCAGATGGCTTCACAGGCGAATTCTATCAAACATTTAGAGAAGAGCTAACACCAATCTTTCTCAAACTCTTCCAAAAAATTGCAGAGGGAGAAACACTCCCAAATTCATTCTATGAAGCCACCATCACCCTGATACCAAAACCAGAAAAAGACATCACAAAAAATGAAAATTATAGACCTATATCACTGATGAACATAGATGCAAAAATCCTGAACAAAATACTAGCAAACAGAATCCAACAACACATTAAAAGGGTCGTTCCCCATGATCAAGTGGGATTTATCCCAGGGATGCAAGGATTCTTCAATATATGCAAATCAATCAATGTGATACACCATATTAACAAATTAAGGAATAAAAACCATATGATCATCTCAATAGATGCAGAAAAAGCTTTTGACAAAATTCAACACCCATTTATGATAAAAACTCTCCAGAAAGTGGGCATAGAGGGAACCTACCTCAACATAATAAAGGCCATATATGACAAACCCACAGCAAGCATCATACTCAATGGTGAAAAACTGAAAGCATTTCCTCTAAGATCAGGAACAAGACAAGGATGTCCACTCTCGCCACTATTATTCAACATAGTTTTGGAAGTCCTAGCCATGACAATCAGAGAAGAAAAAGAAATAAAAGGAATACAAATTCAAAAAGAAGAAGTAAAACTGTCACTGTTTGAGGATGACATATACTATACATAGAAAATCCTAAAGCTGTCACCAGAAAACTACTAGAACTAATCAATGAATTTGGTAAGGTTGCAGGATACAAAATTAATGCACAGAAATCTCTGGCATTGCTATACACCAACAACGAAAAATCAGAAAGAGAAATTAAGGAAACAATCCCATTTATCATCACAACAAAAAGAATAAAATACCTAGGAATAAACCTGCCTAAGGAGGTGAAAGACTTGTACTCAGAAAACTATAAAACACTGATGAAAGAAATCAAAGATGACATAAACAGATGGAGAAATATACCATGTTCTTGGATTGGAAGAATCAATATTGTGAAAATGACTATACTGCCCAAAGCAATCTACAGATTCAATGCAATCCCTATCAAACTACTAATGGCATTCTTCACAGAATTAGAACAAAAAATTTTACAATTCGTATGGAAACACAAAAGACCCCGACTAGCCAAAGCAATCTTGAGAAAGAAAAACGGAGTTGGCGGAATCAGGCTCCCCAACTTCAAACTACACCACAAAGCTACAGTAATCAAGACAGTATGGTACTGGCACAAAAACAGAAATATAGATCAGTGGTACAGGATAGAATGCCCAGAGATAAACCCACGCACATATGGGCACCTAATTTATGACACAGAAGCAAGAACATACAATGGAGAAAGGACAGCCTCTTCAATAAGTGGTGCTGGGAAAACTGGACAGCTACACGTAAAAGAATGAAATTAGAGCACTCCCTAAGACCATACACAAAAATAAACTCCAAATGGATTAAAGACGTAAATGTAAGACCAGACACTATAAAACTCTTAGAGCAAAACACAGGAAAAACACTCTTTAACATAAACCACAGCAAGATCTTTTTTGATCCACCTCCTAAAGTAACAGAAATAAAAACAAAAATAAACAAATGGGACTTAATTAACCTTAAAAGCTTTTGCACAGCAAAGGAAACCATAAACAAGACAAAAAGACAACCCTCAGAATGGGAGAAAATATTTGCAAATGAAGCAATGGACAAAGGATTAATCTCCAAAATATAGAAACAGCTCATGGAGCTCAATATCAAAAAAACAAACAATCCAATTAAAAAATGAGCAGAAGACCTAAATAGACATTTCATCAAGAAAGACATACAGATGGCCAAGAGGCACATGAAAAGCTGCTCAACATCACTAATTATTAGAGAAATGCAAATCAAAACTACAATGAGGTATCACCTCACACCCATCAGAATGGCCATTATCAAAAAATCTAGAAACGATAAATGCTGGAAAGGGTGTGGTGAAAAGGGAACCCACTGGCACTGTTGGTGGGAATGTAAATTGATACAGCCACTATGGAGAACAGTATGGAGGTTAATTAAAAAACTAAAACTAGAACTACCATACGACCCAGCAATCCCACTACTGGGCATATACCCTGAGAAAACCATAATTCAGAAAGAGTCATGTACCACAATGTTCACTGCAGCTCTATTTACAATAGCCAGGACATGGAAGCAACCTAAGTGTCCATCAACAGATGAATGGATAAAGAAGATGTGGCACATATATACAATGGAATATTACTCAGCCATAAAAATAAATGAAATTGAGTTATTTGTAGTGAGGTGGATGGACCTAGAGTCTGTCATCCAGAGTGAAGTAAGTCAAAAAGAGAAAAACAAATACCGTACGCTAATACATATATACGGAATCTTAAAAAAAAAAAAAAAAAGGTCATGAAGAACCTAGGGGCAGGATGGGAATAAAGACGCAGACGTAGAGAATGGACTTGAGGACACGGGGAGAGGGAAGGGTAAGCTGGGACAAAGTAAGAGAGTGGCATGGACTTATATACACTACCAAATGTAGAATAGATAGCTAGTGGGAAGCAGCCGCATAGCACAGGGAGATCAGCTCGGTGCTTTGTGACCACCTAGAGGGGTGGGATAGGGAGGGTGGGAGGGAGACGCAAGAGGGAGGGGATATGGGGACATGTGTATGCATATGGCTGATTCACTTTGGTGTACAACAGAAACTAACACAGTATTGTGAAGCAATTATACTCCAGTAACGATCTATTTTAAAAAAAATGTAAAAAAAAAAAAATCTAATTACCTCCCACAGGCCCCACATCCAAATACCATCACAATGGGGGTTAGGGCTTCAACATATGAATTTTGGGAGGGATCCAAACATTCAGTCACTAACAGGATCCAATCTAAAGGCATTCAATATGGGAAATGTTTCTGACACACAAAACCTTTGTATATTCTTCATCAGTCATGCTATGTCCTTCCTCTGAATATTTTGACTTTACCAGAACTTAGTAGCCTTATTTTAGGAACTTATTTCTCTAATAATTTGGGAGCCCTGCCCTAAAGAAGATCAGAAATTTCACATCAAGTATTTCTGAGAACATTAATAACAAAACCATTTTTTTTAAATTTGTGATCTAGTTTTGTAAACGTTAAGACAGCATACTTCTGGACGTTATTTAGATGTTAATGTATGAACTAGAAAAAGCCACCACTGAATTTAGATGTTTTGATTTTTTTTCTCATCTTTTAAAACATTAAATCATGGAATTTTATTCTCTTCTATTCCCTCTAAGGAAAGCAATCTGCCAGTGCTTTTCTGAGAGATGCTAACAATACGAAGAAATATTGAAAACAATTAGAGGAAAATGGTGCTTTGAGTTTAGTAGAACATGTATATCAACTCTCGCAGGAAATCTCAGAAATGGTATTAAAAAAAATTCTAGTCATTTCACTTTTCAGAGAACAGAACAGCATGCAGTTATTTGTTGAGTATACTTTTTAGGGGGCATACAAAGCAAACAAAAGGCTTCTTTCGTTTATGATCTGGATTTTCCCAGTGTTCAGAAGGTTTTCTTCCAACAGCACAATTACAGTTTGTCCAAACTTCTTATAGGAATCAACAGGATCTTTACTTAAAGCCTCTCATGAACAGAACCACGGGGCCAAGGTCATGTGCTTTTCCCCTAAGAATCAGAGCCCTGCGGATCCTATTCTATCTATTCTTCTTCCAGCCTCCTGTTCTTTCAACAGGCAGATGCCTCCCAGAAGGAAATCAGATGCCAGGGCTGTGGGGGACTCTTGAGCTGCATAAGCCAAGCTGCAGGAGTTGGAAAGAAGAAGAGTCGCACAACCCAACCCTCCCCTAGTGATGTCTTTAATGTCAAGAAGCATGCACACCGTGCAACAGAGAAAACCATCCGGCCTGAAAGAGGGAGCTGCACAGACAGGGAGTATTGCCAAACATTTGAGAGCGTTCCCTTCTGTGGACAGACAGCTGGTTTGCTCATTGTCCTGCCTTTTCTGTTACTGGCAACATGCTGTCTGTGGAATGTTGTGTCCTGAAGGGTTTTGAGGTCTCTGCTGAGATGGGGGTTCTGGATTAAGCCTGTGAAGTTTTTTGTCTCAAGTTCCCCCAGACTCAAAATCAAGTGTGCAGATTTCTCAGTCTGGCTGAAAGCTTAAGAGAAATGTTGTGCTCTTGCATCATGAATTTTTGTTTCAAAAATTTTTCAATATTTATCAGTGCTATCTCAACCAATTTAGAAAAAACCTTGGACTTCAGGCCATTAGCTATTGGGAGTCTAAATGTGTCTTCTATTTGGATTAAAATGAAACAACTTCCTGGGCCCATGGTTTTGTGAAGATGCCAGTACGAGACCTGGGTCTTCAGATTGACCTCGCATTGGATAACCACAGGATATTAGAACAAGGTCATCTCTGTGCCTCAGTTTTTGCCTTTTCGAAGGATGAGAAATAATATCATCCCCCCTACCCATTTCACAAAACACCAAAAGCTAGTAAATATCATAGTGTTTTCAGTTTACAAGTAAAAGGCAAGATAGCAGAGTGGTTAAAGGAGCCATTTCTTCCAACATAAACATAAGCTTTAGCATGCCAGGTGGCAAAGGTTATGAACTGAGGCAAGTGTCAGGCAAGATCATGTTGTATACCTGGAACACAGCAGTAACCCAATGTGTTAGCCATTAGGATCATCCACAAATATTCCATTTCTCTTTCGAGTCATGCAATAAGATTGCATTTCCCATGTTTCAAGATTGGTACCGAGGATTTGTTTTAATAAGATATGATAAGGTGACAGACACAGAGACAACTGTCTTTGAAAGAAGAATTTATTACTTACATTTCCCAAGAAAAGGAGGCAGGCCACAGCATGTAGGGCCACATGGGGAAGTACCAGGGTCAGTCAGGAGGCAGGAGGAGTGAGAAGACTACAGGCAAAGGCCTTTGTTACCACAGTGGCTAGAAGTTGTTAAGTGGGGCTGTCCCCTACTGGGCAAAAACTGAAACACAGATGTTGGGGTTTGTGATTGCAGAGTTTGTCATTCAATTCCTGCGCTCCCTCAAAAGATGGATAGATGTAAACAACTTTGGTCATTGGTCTGGACCTATGATTAGTGAATGCCAAATTATCAATTACAGAATCATAAAAGTTGCTTAGAACACCCCAACCCTGTGAAGACAGTTTATCCATGCAGCAAGTTAGGCATGAACCATGAGTAGAAGTGACATGTGTCGCTTCCAGGCAAAGGGCCAGTGCAGGAATCAGCACATTCTCTTCCCCGACCACAGTGGTCATGAAAGCATGTATTGAGATGGTGCCTCCGTCAGCCTGCATTCCTGAGTGACCACGTGGAACAGAGTCCCTACTGACCAATGTCGGACATGTAGCGTGAGCAAGAAACAGCTTTGGGGTTAGGGCATCAAGATATATGGTTGTTTATTCTAACCAAAACCTAGCCTATCCTGACTAGGATGACTTGAACCAGGGGTTGGGTGTTCAAATGCTTTTGAAGTAAAACTTCAGGCCTCTCCTCCCATTCCACACCCCCTGCCCTTCCATGGGCCACTTCTCACTTTGCTATGGAACACTGCTGAAATACTCAAGATCAGCCTCCTTCACAGACATAGAGATGGATATGAGTCTAATATGAGTTTGACATCCTTCCCCTTTATGGTCCCTACTGGTTGTAACACAAGACAGGTATATATAAGTTGGTGTAATGAGAGAGATTGACAATGCACAGCTAGCTACCTAAAGCACTCTGGCAGGTAAGACTAGTCCAGAGTCCATGAGGATAACAATGATGATTCCAACCTGGCGAGATAGATAGATAGACAGACAGACAGACAGACAGATAGAGCCTATTGGTTCTGTTTCTCTGGAGAACCTTGATACTAATATATACGACTAAGCTTAAAATCAGACTGGGAGGGCTCTATAATATTACACAGAAAAGGCTGTAAATATAAACATTAAGGTCATTTTTGCAATTACCATGGGTGACAAAGATAGACCCCCTTTTTCCTACACCTGTTTCCAACTACCTAAAGATGAGTAAATGCTTTGGCTGCTATGGCAAAGGGCAGGAGACACAGTCAGCCCAGGAGAAGGGGAGATACTTGGATCACCTTTCCCATCCCCAGGGAGAGCTGGTGACCTTCTGTACTGGACACGTGCAAAGGTCTTACCCACCTCATGGAATATCTGAATCTGAGAGAGGCAGCACATAACAACCCATTATTCAGAATTCTAAAGCATTTTAGTTCTCTGGAAATGTAACCCTTATAACTGTTTTCCAACTTTCAAATACATTTTTAGGAATCTCTGTGTATGGGAGCAAGCAACTGCCTATAACCAATTCCTTTTTATCTGATAATGTCTGGATCACACAAATATTATCTAGACCTTTAATATTCTTGGTATAAAAGGATAACGTGGTAAGGTAAATAAAGCATATACTGACAATCCTAATTTACATATGAGGAGACATAAAGACATTAAACAACCTGCCCAGTCTGAAAGCTCATTAATAGTAGAACTAAGAAAGGATTGCAGGTACCTGACTCTCTGGACAGGATGCTTTCCAAAGCATCACGTGCCACTCATTGAATCATTTAGAACACCAGCGTGCACCCGAGGCTGGCCTCCTGTGCAGTGAGCGATAGAGCAATCCTTCTAAAACAGTTGCTCAGGCATTGGGTCAACAAATGTTCATTAAGCACTTTTTCCCTTCTCTGTGCTATGTTCTGCAGACCCACTGGTTAGTAAAACCAGACCCAGTGCCTGTCCTGAGGGGTGCATGCTCTAGTGGGAGGTGGCGGGGGGAAGACTTTAATCAAATAGTCACATGGACAGATGGATACACACAGCAAGGAAGAGGCCCCTGGGAGGCCCTGGGCCAGGCAGAGGGCAGGGAGGGTTTTCTTGGGAAGCAGTGATGCAGATATGATCTAAAGAAGCAATTGGAGTTGTTAAGACAAAAAGAGAATGGAAGAGTGTTCCAGGCAGAGGGTCTAGAACATGCAAAGCCCTTACACTGGGAAGAAGCAAAGAGAATATAAGGGATGAAGGAAGTAAATGGAACAGAGGAGCTTGTGAAAGGCAAGACTGGATTAAATAGGCAGGGGCAGATCTTAATGGGTCTAGAGGCCACTTTAAGGAATTGTACTTTATCCAAAGAGAAATGGCAAGACACTGAAGGTTTGTGAGCCGGGGGCTACCCTCCATATCGTTAGGCCTGTGTCAATTGCCCACCCAGAAAAGAAGTTCATTGCCTTCTGGGCAGCTCATTATAACCCTGGAAGAGCAGACAGGCTTTTTTACTTTGGTCACAAAACTTACACTCTTCCCTAAAATGTCCCCACGCCATGCTCACAAACTTGAACTCTTTTCCATGCCATTCTCATCCTTCTGAGATGGTACAAGATAGCAAGAAACATGACGTGGAGCAGAGCAGAGAGGTTGGGCTTCTCAGACATAGTCTGAATCTCAGCTGGGCCACAGTTGGTGACGATGAGCACACTGCCGAGCTTCGTATTTTACCTCCTCTTCTTTGCCAGGCAGCTCCCCTCTGGGGCCAGAAATAGTTCTCTGCTCAAAGTGGTGGTGGAAGGAGAAGCATGGGGCAGATTGACAATCCATGCAATCTCATTTCTAATCATTATACACTTTCCCTGGTAATTAAATCTAGTTCTTCGTGTGAGCTGAGTTTCTGTTTAGAATTTTAACTTATAGGGGTGGGGGGGCGGTGGAAGTCCTTGAAAGTCCTGTGATTCATCGGTGAAATAAGAAAATGCCAATGAAATAAGGGAAACACAGAAAGACATTAAAAGACATTAAAAACCTATTGTCTATCCCGTACTCCAAAGTAATTTTTAAATGGTAATTACCCCTTTGAAGAGTATCTAATTAGTATGAAAAAGAACTTTGGATGAACATAGAGCTCTTCATCTGACTTCAATTGATACACAGTGATAATATTCAAGACTAATTTCCGAAGCTTTTATCGCTTGACTGAGCATTGGTCTGTTTCTAAAGTTTAGAGGGATTTTCCAATCTTTTGCTTCTGAGGAGTTAAGCAGAGGACCTGTTATGGGTTATGGAGGTAAAAGGGAGGAAGTAAAAATATTTAAGGGCCCTGTGGAAAGTGCCATCAAGTCCAGGCTAGGTCAAGTTTACAGTCTGTAGTGAAACAGGGATTTAAGTCACAAACCTCCAGAAAGAAAGTTTCGAGTCTCTTTACTTCTGGATCATTCAGTGGCATCTGGCGGCTCCTTTGAGTGACTAACACCTTGTAAGAACCACCATCTTCATCCTTACCATCAACAGCAAAATAAACTTAATGCTTGCTGTGTGCTTGGCGTTATGTTAAGTGCTATTACACTTAAATGATTAGCACTGTAAAGTAGTTTTAGAAAAAGACATTTATGATCACTCTCGAGTAAAGGCTCAAATGGTTTAACTAGCTTATTAAGCAGGATCATTCATTACCAATCTATTAGATTTGCATAAAATACACTCTACTGCTGCCACCCTCACAGGTACAATGGCAACACCCTTTGAACTACGGTCCATAAGTCGCCTTAATGGGTTACATCAAAATTTTAATGGCCCAGAACTTGGCCACTTACATTACTACCTAGACAGACGTTGAATGCCGCTAATGAGAAGACTGTCAGATACTGGGTTTGTAATGCCCTTCCCTTAAATTCTGTAATTAACACACATGTCACTGTTTAGCATTTTTGATCCCTCTCTTTAAAAAGGATTTTATATTAACCAAGCCAATTATTTTTCTTCTGCAAGGACTTCAGATGCACCTCAGACCTCATCTCCTACTACTCTTCCCCCTCTTCACTACAAGAAAGCCACACTAACCTCCTTGATGATCCCCAAAAATGCCAACCTCCTCAGGACCTTTACACCTGTGTAACATCTGCCTGGAACACTCTAAGTCTGGGTTCTCAGAGCAGCAGACACCAAAGTGGTATTAGACACGCAAGAGCTATACTGGGAGAAATGTCCATGAGGGAAAATGGGGAGGGGGCTGGAGGAGGTTGGGAGAGCTGCCAAACCACAATGCAGATCCGATCCCTGTGATGAGAAAGAAGGAAGGAAGGAAGGAAGGAAGGAAGGAAGGGGGGAGGGAGGGAGGGAAGGAAAATTTTATATTTTTACATTTTCTTGGCTATTCCCATTTTGTTTTCGTTCTTTTTTTTTTTTTAACATCTTCATTGGAGTATAATTGCTTTACAATGGTGTGTTGTTTTCTTTCTTTTCTTCCAATTTTATTAAGATATACAGCATTCTATAATTTTCATTGTTGATATTTTTAAATGCCTGTCTTGCACCCTCAATAACACTGATTTTTTAAATATCTATCAATTCAATAGGGTAAAATATTTGTATCTTGTGAATTTATATACCTCATTATTTATGCTTTTGAACCTAGTTTTCATTTTCTATTAACCATTTTGTATTTCTTTTTAGTGAAATACCTAATCTTCTACTTGGCCAATTTTTCTATAGAAAGGTCAGTGTTTTTCTATTAACAATTTTATATCACTAATATATATTATACATATTACTAATATTAGTAATATATATTATATATACACACATATGTGTGAGAGTGTGTGTGTGTGCATATAGGTTAAATATTTCCCCTCCCAAATGATATGTCTACCCAGAACCCGTGAATGTGACCTTATTCGGGGGAAAAAAAAAAAAAAAATATATATATATATATATATATATATATATATATATATATATATATATATTTGCAGATATAACTAAGTTAAGGATCTCAAGATAAGATCATCCAGAATAATCCATGTGGGCACTAAACCCAAAGACAAGTGTCCTTATAAGAGAAAGGTAGGGGAGGATGAAGCACACAGAGGAGAAGGCCATGTGAAGATGGAGGCAGAAACCGGAGTCATGTGGCCACAAACCACAGTGTCGAGAGCCACTGGAAGCTGGAAAAGACAAGGAAGGGTTCTCCCCTAGAGCCTTCAGTAAAAGTAGGGCCCCACCAACACCTTGATTTTAAAATGTTAGCTCCCAGAGCTATGAGAGAACAAATTTCTTTCGTTTTAAGCCAGCAAGTTTTTGGTAATTTGTTACTGCCACCATAGGGAACTATAAGTTTCCTTATATACATGCGTGTATAAACTATATACATGCGTGTGTTCATGTATATACACATGAACATATATACATATGTGTTTATTTGTGTGTGTGTAACACAGAGTAACACACATTAGTGCAATGCAATGTAATTTAACTTCACTGCTTCACGATCTTCCTCTCTGACTAAAGTTAAAAATTAGTCTCCTGGAAAATATCCTTCTAGCTCTTGGTTTTATACATCTTACTCTACTTAATTTTTTAAATATAATCTAAAAACTAAACTTCACAATGTCTCTTTCCTATGGGTCAGTTGGTTATTTTTGACATAATAAAGCAATGTGTTTGTCCTGTGTTGTTTTTTTTTCTTGTCACTAACATTCCACAGTCAATCATGTTTATGAGCGTAAAGAAAAGAAATGGCCAGTTTGATAAAATTAAAATGTCTTTCAATCCTGAAGATTTTATTCTTCCGTTAAGAATTTTCATATATAAATACAAGTAAGTAGGCTGTCAGATATCAGCCTTTCATATAATGGGTCCTACACATTGTTGGTTCCCTGCTCTGGGTCCCATATTTTCATATATTTCTACAGCACTAAACTGTGAGACCCTTGAGAGAGTCTTATGTTTCCTTGTTTCCTTATGTTTCCTTGAGTCCAGTGTGCGGCATTGGTCCCAGGACTTAACTGGTGCTCAACAAATGCTTTTTAAATTAATCCTGAAAACTGTGAAATAAATCAACTGCTTATCCATTAAAACATCCCATAAGGGCTAAATCCAGATTGTGCTTCATAGTTAGGAAGATCACAAATGTAAATATACAGGTTGAAGGTAATTTGCAAAATATTTGTAGGTAAATCGCACATTCAGAAACCATGTATAATAGACTTCTCTTTGGTAATTGAGAGTGAAACTATTCATCATAGTCTACAACGTGGGTATAAGCCATAAGCAGCATTCTTTTCCATTCTTGCTTAGCACAAAGCCTTATCTACTCCAGACCTTGGTTTATGTTTCTCACAGTACAAATAATGTGGGTCAGCGACACGAAATGGATCCTTCACCCATGCCACTTAAATACTGAACACTGAGGCCAACCACATCGATAGTATGATGGTTGTTTGATTATGAGATGAGAAGCACTGTGAGAGAAAAAGAAATAAATCCTGCATCTGAGCCTTAGGGAGAAAATGTTGCAATCAATTAAAAGAAACATCAACAGCTAGCAGGTACCATGATCTTCAGAGTGTTGCTGCCTTCCACTAATCTTACTGAGAGGTAACTCTGGGATAACATGTTCAAGCTACTTAAAGCCATTCATCTGAAAGAAGTTGTGACAGTTACTTTGCTGTTTTCGTCCCACTCCTCAAGGGGAAATATAATCAAGACTGTCAGCGCTTAAAAGAAAAGGGGAAAAATACACACAATCAAGCTACACTTCAATAACCAGATAACCACCAAAAATTAATCAAAACTTATCTTGAAACCCTTCCAGAATTGCAAAACTCACACAGTATCCCAGAGATAGATGATCCCATGAATTGTGATGTATACAGCACACTCTTTGATAAAATGGTGATATTTTCCTGCCATAAGTGGTATAATTACACTATGCATCATATGTATTCATTTAATAAGATCCCTGCTTCACACTCAACCAGGCATTTCTCACAAACTGCCATCTTCACAGGCCACTTATTCTGCTGATTCAGCTTTCTACCGTAGTGGGTCAGGCTGCCGCTAGCTGCTGTTTTTTCAAGACACAAGCTAATGATCTGGTGCTTTCTTACATGTTGAGGTTAATAGATAACTAATATATTTTAGCACATTTATTACGGCCGGTCTTCCACTAAGAAAAACACTGCACGTTTGATTGTTCTGCTTTGACAAATGTGGTGCCACATCTTGAAAGTTGATTAAAATCAATACTTCTGTGGAAAATTACATACAAAATGTACGAGTATCCAGGATACTCTGATAAGAACACTTCTCATTCTCAATTCTGCTCTCACCCCACCCCCCAAAAATCATGCTGAAACTGGATGTGAGTACTCATGAGGAATACAGTGTTTTTTCAACTAACAAATTAAAATTACTCTTCAGTTAGACCGTAGCTTGTCATTTAAGACAAGGTAAATTTTAGTTGAGTTTGGAGAGTAATGGCAGCTAATGAGGAACTGCAAAGAATGTAAGATTCTGAAGTCATTTTATGTCCAATCGAAATTTCAGAAAGCCTCCAGAAATTCGATGGCATAAACTTTCTCAGTTTAAACAACTACAAAGAACAAGCAGATAGCAAGAATTCAGTAAAGGAGGAAAGCAAAGTTGCGGATGTCCATGAGACATAAACCCCGTGAAAATGTGCAGACAACTGGGGACGGACTTTGGGCTTTGCACTGGCAGAGAATAGAGATATACAAAAATCTTAGCCAGATTTTAAGGGCAATGACCCGCAGCTAGCAGCAGCATTATTTTTAGGTAAGTCTCATAATTCCCTGCCGAGTAAGTATCAGTAAGTGTTATTACTCCCATTTTACAGAAGAGGAACAGAATCAGAGAGGCTGATAATTAAGTACCAGAACTAGAATTCAAGCTCAGATCTGCCTGACCCAAAGCCTGGCTCTTTCCACCCTATCTCTGCCCACATTCCCCAACACCCACTGGCAGAATTAGTTGCTCCATACTCTATGTTCCCACAGTTTCTCTTTGTTTGGTGGTGGTGTCTATTGGTTTCTTCGTTTTTGGTTTTTATATCTCTATAGCAGTTCTTACCATGCTGTGTGGCAGTTTATCTCCTAACATGATTGTCTCTCATGGGAGCTCAAGCTCCTTGAAGACAGGACACGTTTTATTGGTGTATTCCCATCACTTAGCAGTATCTGGAATATAGTAGGTACTCAATAAATGCTTGTTTGCTTGTTCCATCATTCATACATTAGCATTTCTTGAGCTCCCAGTATATTTCAGACACTGTGGCAAGCACTGGGGATGAAGCAGTGAACAAAAACAGACAGAAGACCCTGCTCTCAATCTGCTGGGAAGAAAACATCACGCAAATCATCACATAAGCTAAAACACACTGCATAGCCCATGAGGTGTGTGCTATGTCACAAAGGAACAGAGAACTTTAACAGTACAGGACAGTTTGGAGAATCCGGGTAGGATTCTAAAGAAAAGGGTTTGTGAGTGAGAGATCAAGAATGAGTAAATGGGTAGAAATGCCCAGCATCTCCTCCGGCAGGAGATGACATGGCGTGAGGAGAACTGTAAGAGGACCAGTGTGGCTGGAGGGCAAAGATGGAGAGGGAAATATGTAAGCGTGAAGAGGCAGCACCACATCAGAGAAAAGCACACTCTTCCCATTAACAGGAAGTCATCTATAGAGATTTCTGCAAAGAGAAAATCCATGATTGCTTGTTCTACTCCCAAAATGTCTGGAGCAGCTGTCCATTTTCCTCTCAAAATCTGTTTTTAAAAAAAGATTGTTCAACTGATTATATAAGAGAGAAAGTCTCCATTAGTCCTAACATGTCCTTAGCACTGGGCTGTCCAGACCAGGGACTCTGTCAGCAGTAACTTCTCTGACCACTGGTGAATCAGGGGCTCCTCTGAAGCAGCAGCACGTGAAAGCAGGAGGCTGGTAAAGCAAGTTTCCTGTAAATGAGGCTGAGAGGAAACTCCTTGTCTACAATACTTGTCGGGGGGAACTATACAGCCAATTGATTATCCAAAAGATAAATATTAGTAATTAGCAAAGAACTGGAAGATTTTTCTTGAAAATCATAGATAAACCCCAGTCAAATAACTTCATCAGTATTATTTTTCCTGACATGCCATGTATCCTTGGCTTATGTTCCTTATTAAGAGGCATTTTTCCGAAAATTTTGTTTTGTAACTGAAAAATAAAAATGATGAATATTCTAGTGATGTTGCTGATATGTCATCAGCAAATAGATAACTGTTTGAACATGGTAACTTAGAAAATATCTTGCACAGTTGACTCAGAACACTTATTCACAGCCCACAACGGTTGATTCTCCCTCAGCACAAGACTACCCAGTTTGTTTGCAAAACAACTTCTTCCCTCTCAGGCCAGTTCTTTACCACTAGTAGGCCACCCTAGGCAGCACGCAATTATCATTCTCACCTTTACTCAACGTGCTTCCTAAGTAATTTTGCCTCCACCTTCCCTGCACCTAATCTTGACCTCTTGCACTTCCCCTCCTGGCGTGACTTACTTCTCCCGACTAAACTCAAGCATTTCACCAAAACTATAATTTGAGCTCAGCCCTAGAGTGACCCAATCTTAGCCTGAATACATGACCTAATCTCAGCAGATCACTCACCGTTCAGGGACCCAGCACCAGGTAACTGGGCCAGCAATCCCATCAGATGCATCCCACAAAGAAGTCAGCTCTACTCTCCGAAGGTGCTTGCTGCAGCCAGTTTGGGAAGAAATCAACACTTAACAATGCAAAGACCTGCAGAGTCAGTAGCTAAAGTTTATTGGGTTTTCCCCCCAATTAAGTGTGTTTGTAGTAATTCCACTGGCAGAAATTACCAGTATACTGAATTGTCATGTATCACCTGTCACTATTTCCATTTTGCCCTGTTAACAAAGACTAGACTTTAATTTCCAAGGTCTCAGCGCAGATGCTCAAATGAAACTGTTACTTTCATAGGAATGAAGAAATAGCAACTCATGTCTAAGGATAAGTCATAACTAGAAGAAAAAATTATTTAAGAAAAATATAAGGAACTAAGGCAGCATAAGGCATCTCTAGGTTTAAAGGAAGTTGAAAGACAAAATAGGATGAAGACAGATTAATAAAGAGCTTCCTGCATGGTTATCAATAAAAATACTTTTTCATAGACATTAGTGGGTTTTATTTTGGTTGGCTTTTTATTAGTGGTTGTAAGTCTATTTCCTGGATCAATGAGTGCAAAATTGGATATTAGAGGCCACAGGGGTACTGCAACTCAGGTAGCCCTTGAGGATAAGCAATTAAAACAGATTAGGAAATGGCTTCTTTTCATAGCTGTGGGCTAAGTATCCGAAACCAGGTTGCTCCCATGCCCTGCTGTGAAACCGCAAACGTTAATGCTCAGCTGGGGAGGTGGGTCTACCCACCAGAAATACCCTATTTCTGGCCCTTCTTCTCTCTCCATCACCTCCTTTCTGTTCTCCTGGACTCACAAGTTGAAATGAATTAGATTTGTTCACACTAAGCAACTGAGAGCTGTTAACAGCTTAATATGTTCTCTCTCCCACTGGTATTTGCACTTTGATAGAAAATAATGCCATAACTTAGAAGAATGAATTGTTTGGGGCAGGTGACTGGAACAGATCAGGGTTCAGGAGGGGCAGGTGCACAATCCCATGTTGCTCACTGGGAGAGCTTATAGAATTAGCTCAGAGAGGACCTAGACCATGGATTCTCAAAGGGCAGGCCAGGGACACCTGGGAGGCCCTGAGAGCCTGCCAGTGGTTACATGAGGGCAAAACTACTTTTGTGATAATACTAAGATGTCATTTGCCATTTTACTCTTGTTTTCTCATAAATACAGTGGAGTTTTCCAGAGGCTTCAGGATGGGGAGTATCACAACATATTAAATGCAGAAACAGGAGAATTCAGATGTCTAGTAAGTCACATGCTAAGGAGATTTGCAAAAGTGTAAAACAATTCTTCTTTTCCCAATAAAAACTTTTTTCTTAGGTTTAGAATTTTTCAAATGTTTAATAAAATAATTTTAACAAACAAAAAATTCAATGAAATTTAAAAGCAAATAAATTTTAATACATTTAAATTTAAAATCTTAAAATTTTTAAAACAAAATTTTTTTTTATTTTTTGATGTATTTTGATGTATTTTGTGCCAGCATTTTTTTCTAATGCTTATTATTACATAGTTGTGATCATATATGGAAGATAACAATAACTCTGTTATTTTCCCTTACTATTTTGGAGTAAGTACTTGACATATCATTTAAAAACACTTTTAAAGGGCTTCCCTGGTGGCGCAGCGGTTGAGAACCCGCCTGCCAATGCAGGGGACACGGGTTCGAGCCCTGGTCTGGGAAGATCCCACATGCCACGGAGCGGCTGGGCCCGTGAGCCACAATTACTGAGCCTGCGCGTCTGGAGCCTGTGCTCCGCAACGGGAGAGGCCGCGATGGTGAGAGGCCCGCGCACCGCGATGAGGAGTGGTCCCCACTTGCTGCGACTAGGGAAAGCCCTCGCACAGAAACGAAGACCCAACACAGCCAAAAATAAAAATAAATTAATTAATTAATTTAAAAAAAAGACAAAACTGAAATGAGAGACTATAATCTTAATAAATTTAGCTATAAAAAAAAAACACTTTTAAATATCGTAAATGCTGTATAATATTCCATTGTATGAACATGCTGTACTGTACTATTTCTTTTGTTAAATATTTAAGTTTATCAATTCCCTATTAGAAATCACGGTGATGAACATCTTATATCCCAAGTTAGAAACTAAAAAAATATTTATTTAACTGAAATTTGAATCCCTAAAATGTATTTTAATTGGGACACAAATATATTGAGGTTGTCTATGTTACACTACACAGAAACATCAAAAATATAGATTTTGGCCCAAATGTTTAGGTAACACCATTCTTTATGGGATGTTGTTCTCATTTTTAAACTCTCATGGTATTCTCAGGATTTTTTTGTATATCCATTAGTCCATTTTGGATTATTATGTCAAATCAACCTTCCTAACAGGCAGCTATTTTTTTTTTTACTGCAATTAATGTCTACATGAGAAGTTCTGTAAAAGTCCTGGACACAATTCTCAGTTTAAAAATGGAATGTCAGACACTAAATGGACATTCAATTTGGCCGATAATAAAACAAGTGTGGGAAAGCTTTCACCAACTGAGCAGAAGGGCAGAAAAATTCGAATAAAAACACTGAGTGGGTGTGACTCAGCCAGAAGACAAGCACAACCTAACTGAAAAATAAGGCATCAATTATAAAACGAATCTATCCCAGGAAAGTGAAGGAAACTATGTATGGCATCGCTCAGCAACGTGAACGTGTGACAAATGTGATGTATATGACCATATTTGCACTACTTTCTCTCCCGATTAGACATGGATTAACCAGGAAACAAAGATTCTGTAATAGAAATCCTTAGTATAAGGAAACCCACTTCACAGTCATCCAGACAAACAATCTAACCTCGTGGCCAACCCATGCTGACCATAATGCAGTACAGCAAAAAGTGACCCCAAAGAAGTAGGCAGGGGAAATGACACCGTTTTGTCATCATTTTCCTTGGAGAAACAAGGATGCATGACGTTTTATTAATAGGTACAATCTCTTTATGTAAGTAACCTGGTAAAAGGTAGTAGGGTGATTTCATGCTCTGCTGAAAAGAAGTGGGATGGCTTTCTACCCTAAAGCCCTTGGTGCTCTTTCAAGCACTGCATGCAGCGTATTTGCTACTTCTTTACCACAGATAGAATCTCAGTGACCTAAAAGAGCTGATCCAGCTTCCTGCAGAAATTCTGCTATGCCCACTGCGCATTTCATACACTCCAGGGCCTGTTGGCTCAGGCAGTCACATCCAATATGGACACTGATTAGTGGAGTAACAATGACAGCAGTCTGGGTTCTTTTGTACCTTTTCGTTGTATCACAACATGCTAATTAACGCAAGACCATTAGGTCAGCGCCTTGTCAGGTTCACCTGACACCTTTTACATTATAAAATCTCCTTGGAAATATCTCAATAAGTTACCAACAACCCCCAAATTCTGATGTTTTTAACAGGATTTATTCCTCATAAAGTCCTGGAGATATCTATTCCATCCTGTTTTGATTCACAAGTGCTATTTACTCACTCAATTAACAAACCTATACCGAATGCCTAGTATGTGCCAAGCACTTCTAGGCTGTAAGCATAAAGCAGTAGATAAAACAAACAAAAATGTCTGACCTCATGAAGAAAAAAAAGTGGTCCAGAGACAGGGAGTGCCAATTTGACATTTTAAATACGGTGGTCAGGGAAGGCCTCACTTAGAAGAAGCCATTTGAACAAAACATAGTGAGAAGCAATCCACAAGGATATCTGAGAAATAATGTTCCAAGCAGAGGTCCAGAGGAAGGAGCATCACGTAACAAGTTTGAAGAGTAGCAAGGAGCATAGAGCAGGTGAACAAGGGACAAATACAGGAAGGGAAGCAGGAAGAAGGGCAGTGGGGGCAGCAGATGGTGAGGGTCTTAAATGCTGTTGGAGGGCGTTTGGTTTTTACTGAGTGAGGTGGGAAGCCATTGGGGGTTTTGTACAAAGGACTGATCTTACCAGACCTGCCTTTTAACAGGACCCCTATATAGAGAATAGACTGCCAAGAAGTACAAACAGAAGAGGGAGACCAGTTAAAAGACTACTGCAATAATCCAAGTGCAAAATTATGGTGACTTGGACCAGGGTATAGCAGGGTAGGTAATGAGAAGTGGTCAGAAAATGGGTCAGTTTGGAAGATGGCGCCACAGAATTTGCTGACAGATTGAATGTAGTGCATGTGGAAAGAAAGGAGGACAAGGATGGTCTCCAACATCGTTAGATACACAGGTACTCCCTTTTCAAAAGTTTGCTTTACACCACTTTGCTTTTACGAAAGACCTACATTAGCACCTGTTTTCACTAATGCAAAGAAACCTGAAGAGGATTTTTGCTTTTACAGAAAAAGGCAAAAAGTGAAAATGGCATTGAGCGTTTGTTTTGCAGCGAGCTGTTACAGAGGCAGTGTGTACCCCCAGCAGCGAGAGTGGCACCACCAAGCGCCTTCCCCAAGAACTGCACTCAGCATCAAGCCCCATAGCTTTCAACTGTGTGTCTGTGAGCATCTGTGCTTTACCCAGACTTATTTTGTGCATTCCTTAACAAGATGTGTTCTAAGGTAACTGCTTCTTTGTTTTACACCATTTTGGCTTATGAAAGTTTTCATAGGAACACTCTACTTTTGGATAGTGGGAAGGAAACTGTATAGGTTTGGAGTTCAGGGATGGCATCTGGACTAAAAATTTGGATCTGGGAGTCATCTGTGTATGAATGGTGCTTAATGATATAAGACCGTGTTAGGAGTTCCCTGGTGGTCCAGTGGTAAAGAATTCACCCTCCAATGCAGGGGACGAGGGTTCGATCCCTGGTGGGGGAACTAAGATCTCACATGCCACCGGGCAACTAAGCCCACGCGTCACAACTACTGCCGCAACTAGACAGCCCGCGGGCCTCAAACTACAGAGGCCACGTGCTCTGGAGCCCGCACGCCACAACTAGAGAGAAGCCCGCGCGCCGCAAGGAAGAGCCCTCACGCAACAAACGATCCCGCATGCCTCAACGAAGATCCTGCGTGCGGCAACTAAGACCCGACACAGCCAAGCAAATAAAAATAAATAAATTACTTAATTTTAACAAAAAGCTACAAGACTGTGTGAGAGCCCTAAGGGGTTAAGTGAAGGTAAAGAAGTTGACAGAGGAGTGAGCTCTAAGGCACTGCAGTGTGTAGAGGTCAGGACGAGAAGAAACAAGCAAAGCGGAGCGAGCAGGGGTGACCAGTAAGAAAGGAGTGTGGCTGGCATGGTAAACCAAGTAAAGGGGAGGAAACGACCAGGAGCGAAAACGCTATTAATGGACTGAGAACTGACCACTGTATTTAACAACATGGAAGTTATTAGCACCCTTGAAATGAGCCGTGTCTTTGAAGGGACTGAAGCAAAAATCTGATTGAAGAGGGTCTAAGAGGGAAGGTGAAAAGAGAATTTGGAGACAGTAAATATGAAAACTCTTTCAAAGAATTGCACTCCAAAGAGAACATAAATGAGGTAGTAGCTGGAGGGAAATATAAGATCAGGAAAGATTATGGTTAGATGGGAGACATTCCACTGCGCGTGTTGGTAGGAACGCTGTGGCAAAGGTAAAAAGGATATTGCAGGAGGCTGAGGGGAGAATTGCTGGAGTCGGAGAGAGATGTTGGAATTGGTGTTCAAGGGTAACACAGAGAGAAACAGGAGAGAAGGCAGAGTACTTGGATGTAGATATAGACAAGTGGGTTGATGAGGGAGTCACAGTTTATAGAAGCTCTCATCTTATTACTTCTATTTTGGGGGTATTTTTTCAATGAAATATGGCCCAAGGTCATCAAATAAGAGTGAGAATGGGAGAAGAAATGTTGGAGGCTTCCAAGGAAGCAGAATAATTCTCCTTGAATGAGTGAGGGAAAGTAGCAGGATGTCAGGGCGCACTAGGAGCCCACTAGGGATTGGTGACAGCTTCCCTGATGTATGACCTGTACAGTCACCCAGGGCCCTGTACTCAGAAGGGTCCAACGATTGGTTTAATGCATTGTTATCTCTATCTTGAAATTCTTTAAAATTTTATCTTTGAAACTGTGTTCTCTAAATGAAGTCCAGTGGAACAAGGGAGCACATGTGTGGGCAGAGAAGATACGTCAGGCAGCAGGCAACGCAGGTGGCTGTGGCCCAGCGGCAGCCTGTGCACATGCAGAGGATCAAGGCTGGGAGCGGACGTGGTAGCACACTCACAGCTGGCCTTGGGGCAGTCCTGGGCGCCACAGTCCTAGGCAGACAGCCCAGATTGGCAGTTACAACCACAGAGGCAGCAGCAAAAGTGGCAGGGGTTCCAGGAGAAAGGAGGGCTCCGCATGGGCGCAGCTCCTGGAACTGCTATGGGAAGTCACTTGCCCCGTCCCCAGAGCCTGCCCCTCTAGTGTCCGTACAAGTATTAACTCTCTGGTCTGAGCACTAGGACAGGAACTGTTATCTCTCAGGCAGCAAATTTTGCCAGTAAATTGTTATCAAATAAAAGCAAGCACGTGGATATCACAGTAAAGCACATCAGGGAGTTAGTAGAATTCTTTAAAAAGTTTAGAATCGCCAGTTTCAAAATCTGCTGCAACACTGCAAAGCAAATAGCCACAGGCTTAGAAATAGAAATTAAATTAAAAATCATCACATTCAGCAGAAAGGAATACTATTATCATACGAAGCTTCAGATGAACCGATTATTAATAAAGAGGCCAATTTCTTCTTGTAATCGAAAATATAGCAAGAGAATGCATAAACAAGCATTTTGAAATACATACAAATCATGACACCACTTTCACTTACTGGTACAACCTCCACAAGTTAGAGGAAATATCAGAGGAAATATTAAAAAGTCATTGTATAAATTTACATCCAAAATTAAATTCAGACTTACTTGAAAATGATTTTATGAAGAGTTAAATCTTTTTAGAAAAATTGCTCTGCAAGAATCATCAGCTCTAGAAGTACTAAAATTTATCATCAAAATAATTAATCAGAAATGTAATATACTCATTATACAAGGGATGAGTGCAAGGAAGCAAGGATCATTGGGACCACATCAGAAGATGCCTACCACAAATGACATTGAGACAGTGATAAACTATCAATAGCTTTAGGAATCTTTTCTAGAAATTATTGGTTGCTCTGCTTCTTCCCTTATATCTGACCTATGTGCAACCAAATATGGCTTATTGTTTACTTCTGATAGTAGATAAGAAGTGTTTTGACAGTTCAGGATATTGTAAGCCACGTAATAAATTTTTCATGTTTCTGCGAATTCCCTTTACTTGCTATATGACATCGTTTCTCAACAGCCCATGTTTCATCTATTTATAATTAATAATCATGTCAACAAAGATAATAGCATAACAGGTTAAAAAAAAAGTATGCCAATCTTGTCACAGCCTATACGATAAAAACTCTTAAAAGTTCCAGTAACAATTTCATTATCAGAAAGATCCTCCTCAAAATTAAAATTTATCAAAATTTTTTTGCAATCTTACATTTTCCTGAAATCGCTTTTAATCACATTGATTGAAAATGAAGTTTATAAAGAATAAATTGTGATGATGTATTATAAGTGAATTTTCAGAAAGTGAGCCAGAAAAATCTGCTGATTAATTAAGATTTCATATTAACGAAATATTATTTTATTGTTATTACATTACATTATGCCACTAAATATTAATTTTTAAATTTATGTTATTAATCATGTATCACCTACCACGTACTATGGTTTATGAGTTATACAATATTTTCAAAATGAAAAAGCTTTTCTATTTTAGTGCATTTAATGATATTTTTTTCCTGCCTTTTGTAAGTGTCATGTAATACCTCACAGAATGAGTATTCTCAGAGTCTCTTTGCATGGATCCAATACTGTCTGAGCTAGCTCACTAGTTCCTATGCTAGAAGTACCTGAAATTTTATCAGCTAATGCTGGTTACGCTCAGTCTTCCTACCTGTCAGTGGAGGACTGCTCTCAGAGGGTGCAACACCTGAGTAGCTCCCAAGATTTTCCGTGGGAAAGTTACCTTAGATGAGCAAGTATATTGAAACTTCTCAGCTAACAACATTCTTCACTGTGTGCAGGTTTACTTGTTTAAAATGTCACATATTCCTTCAACATGTTTGCTTTCTTTATTACTCTGTTAACATCTGATCATTTCCTGAGTCGGTAATCGTTATCCTAATTACTATTTGTGATGGTTAATTTTATGTGTCAACTTGACTGGGCCACGAGGTGCCCAGATATTTGCTCAAAAATTATTCCAGGTGTTTCTGTGAGGGTGTTTTTGGATGAGATTAACATTCAAATCAGTAGACTGAGTAAAGCACTTCCTAATGTGGGTGGGCCTTATCCAATCATCTGAAGGCCTGAATAGAACAAAAAGGCCGACCATCCTGTGAGAGAGAACTCCCCCTGCCTGACTACTTGAGCTGGAACATAAGTCTTTTCCTGACTTAGAACTTAAACTAAAACATGGACTCTTCTTGGGTCTCAAACCTGCCAACTTTAGACAGGAACTTACCCCACCGGCTCTCCTGGTTCTCAGGCCCTCAGACTCAGACCGAAACTACACCATTGGTTCTCTTGGGTCTCCAACTTGCTGACTGCAGGTCTCGGGACTTGTCAGCTTCCATGATTGCATGAGCCAATTCCTTATAATAAACACACACACACACACACACACACACACACACACCCTGTTTGTTCTGTTTCTCTGGAGAACTCTAATATACTGTTATTCCTTAGTTCACGGTTATTATTCTCATTGCAGTAGCCATAATGTGTCAGCATCCCTCAGCCACTGCACAGTCACAGCTGCACCCCAAATTCTAGCCAGCTTACTTGGATATAACTCACAATACAAACCAGGTGAAAGAACTCCTGTGCCTTGTCCGTCACACCCCACCTCCCACCCCCATGCCCTGCAGAAACAATCAAACATCTGCTATGCTGATGGCCACTTAATAGAGTCATTGTCATACTCTCATATTCAACATATGTTAAGAAAACATGACTGTGGGACATCTTCACAACTATTAACTTTTCAAATTCTTAAAATATTTTTGTGAAGAAAGTATTACTATGCCCAGTTTAAACAACTGGCACAGGGAGATTGAATAGCTTGATCAAATTCATACAGTTAGAATAGAAGAAAGAACATGGGCTTTGTAATTAAACCCTTACTTTCCACTCACCTTTTGTAAGTTACCTAAACTCTCTGAAATTGACATTTGTCATCTATGAAATAGGGATACTACTGCCTACCATAGATCGTCATTGTGAGAATTTATGCAATCACGTATGTTCAAATGCCCAATAGAATGCCTGATGTTTATGACACCCAATAAATTTTAGTCCTCTCTCCTCCAAGCTCTTATTGCCTATCTTGAGAAAGACAGTGAATTGCATGTATACCTCTGAAACAAGAATTAATATAGTCCTTCCAACTCTATTTTATTCAAAGCTGATAATTTATGCCAGGGCTCTTGTTATTGTTTTATGAGCATGGTATTTTTCCTTCAAACTTAAAAATCTTTAGAAGCATATAGACTCCACCATTCGCTGTTATCCTACATCTTATCTGATTCACACATTCACATCACCCTCCTAGTCCCTACAAGGTTTGAAATTTCTGCCTCTGCAATGAATGTATCCTATGATTCTATGACCTCAGTGACTTCATAACATCTTGGTTTGAGCACAATTATCTAGTTCTACTTCAAAATTTTGGAGAGTGAGACAAATAATCCATATGTTCTGATGGCCAGAAAGTTGTTTTCCCTACTTCATCTGCAAATGTTGTCACATTAGCTACATCCAAAGCCTAGAGCTCAGCAGTAATTTATAACTGTCAGTATACTTAGCAACTCTTAAAAAAAAATTGGGGGCAGGGCAGGTGATTTAATTTACAGCAAGGTAGCTTAATTTTCAAAGTATTGTTAAAGCAGTATCTCTAAATTTTGTGTGATGTCTTTTTTTTTTTCCTTTTCTCTGGAGTGCCTTCAAAATTACTATTGTAATTTGAGACATGGACCAAATGATAATGGGCAAAAGCATTTCCAAAATGAGACCAGCTGTCAACCTCGTCTTTGGATCTGGCAAACTTCCATTGGCCCCCAGCCTAGTCTTGTTTCAAACTGATTAGCAAACATTCTGGTTAATCAATCCTGTCCCGAATTAAGTTGTTGGTAAGAAGAAAGGAGCAGTATGATTTGCATTACAAAGCTCTCAGGAATCTGATCGATGAGATGTGACTCTTCTGAGCCTCTTCCATACCGAGTAAAATTAAGGCTGGTCTTCTTTCTAAATCAAGAGGGAGGGACAAGTAAACCCAGAACACTTTACATACTAAAGAATGGGCTGAAATTGAGCATTCAGATGTTTATACATTTGTAGGCAGATGAAAGTGAATAGTTTTTTACATAAACTATATTTCTACCTTCACAGGTATCTTGGCTCATATGCAGAAATGCTTGAAAATCTCCACTTGGTTCTAAAAATTGATATCTAGTCTATTCTGAGACAGAACCACTGTCTTTGTTATTGGCTAATCATATCACTTCAGGCTTTTATTATATTTTATAATGCTTCAAAAATTAGGATGTGACCTGGGACATATTGGCAATCTGTGGGACAACAATACTGAAATAAAATTCTCACCTTCTCCAATTATCTGGAGATTTTATAAAAATTGAATTTTATTCCAAGTTACTGCCTGAAACTATGTTATTACTGGAGTAATAAACTCAATCATGGCCTTAGAGCATAGAGCAAATTTTATATTCAGGAGAGTCCTAAGAAGCCATCTAGTTCAAAGCTGTGGTTTTGGAGCTCAGGACATTGTGGCTCAGCAACATTAAATGATCCGCCTAAGGTCACACCGCAGATTAGTACCAGAGCTTGAGTTAAAATGTAGGCTTTGTGGTTCCTAGCCAAATGTTTTTCCACTGTAAGAGTGGTAATCTTGTGTCTTCAGGAAGCTTACGATATTGTCCCACAGTGACTTAGAAGAATTTGGCTCCTTATGAACCATTTAGTAATACAGAAACAAGCTGGTTTTTAATGAGTCTAGAATTGACTGTGTGACCCTGTGTATAAAATATTAAACCAGGAAACAGATGTGATGTGAAGCTGGCAACAAGCCATGTCATGCTATGTATACCCAAGCTAGGAGACAATATAATTCTACCTTACCTACTTTATGACAGTATGAGTAGCTTGTAAGTATTCAAATCCTAAAGAGCTGGCTGCAATCCAGGGCTACCTGTGTCAGGGTGCTAATAAGCTTGGGAGCTCTTTAAACTACAGAACCCTCAAATTGTAGGAGAGAAGGAGAGAGCAAGAAAAGAATCAAATCCATCATTACTGTAAACCAAATAGAAATATTTTCATGCTCAACATTATGCATGGTAGGAAAAAAACTTTTTTCTCTACCTTCTTCTAGTCTGTATCTGGGGCCTGTGAATTAAACTGACACAAGACAGATAAACAGGAGAAAAAAGAATACAAATTTAATTGATGTTTTTACATTCACAGGGACTACATAGAAAAGAAGTAAAAACTCAAAGAAATGGTTAGACTCGGAAGTTTATATACCATTTTAACAAAGGATGATAAGTTATGGAGAAGTGCCTAGACAAAGGAAAGGGGGGTTTGGGCTTCTAGGAACAGCAAATTGTGGAAAGAAAAATATATGTGAAAGCTAATGGAAGACAAGGGCTATTTTAATAAGGTTTGTTTGTGCACACTGTTGGTGCCAACTTCCCATCTTCTTCATGACCATAAAATTCCCCCAGAGAGGAGATTCATGGCAGTTCTCATTTCTCAGAAGTTCCTGCATTTAGTCAGATAAGGGAAGCTCTGAGAAGGCTTCTTTCTGAATCTGTTGATTCTCAATTGCCTTCAGCTCAAAATAATCCACATGCCAAAATGGCATATTAGAAGGTGGCATATTCTGATCCCCTTCAATTCAATAGGAAATGGGAAAGGCCATCCAGAACCATTTTATACAGAGAAAGAAGCTGGCAGGTAGAAGAACAAGAGATCTCATGCAATTCTAGAACTTAATTGCGGGAAGATGGCTTAAAGACAATCATGTACGGCTCACTGATTTTACAGGTGAGGAAAGTAAGTCTGCTGTAGCCTCCCCCAAGGTCTTTAGCTAGTGGATAACAGAGAAAGAGCTTAAGCAGGTCTACTGACTTCCAGCCCAACTCAATACTTCAATAAAGTCAATTAATTAATCAATCAGGGATTTGCTGGCAGATGTGCCCTACAATGTCACATGGGAGACATGGTCTCCATCCTTGAATACAGTCTACATCAATACAAACAGAATAGCTGCAGGACTTTCTTAAAAGCACCTGTATCTCTGACACTAAGTGGCATATGAAAGATTGTTCTCATATCAGATATAATCTAATATATACACTCAATAAATGTTAGACCAAAAATACTCTAAAGAAAAACAGATTTCAGTGTACCTTTTCCATCAATTCTATAGAAGCAAGTTATACCTTAAAAAACTATCCAATGTAGGAAAAAAGTGTTCCTATTCCCTCACCAATGTCCATGGATTATTTTCATAGCAACTTAAATGTGTACACTCCAAATCCCAATCCATGTAACTTTTGATACTATTGTCCCTTTCATTTGAGGTGTCCCAAAGTGTTACCTGGATAGAAAGAAGCTCATAAAACAGAAAGGAAAGAGCATTTGTAGGTTGTAGATTCTCTTACAGCTGTCAGAGAAACATGGACGCCTATTTCAGAGATTCTTTAAAAATATATTTCTGGCATAATCCTTTACTCTTTCAATAGAAAACTTCAAGTTTTGAAACTATGCTAAAAATGAGAAAGAGGGATCTGGACTTTTACACTTATTAACACTTCACAGCACAGTTCCATTTTTGTAATTCTGGAATAGCTCTTATCGTCCTCACCAAAGTAGGAGAGGCACACAAATAAGCATTTGAAGATACAAAGTTAAATGGGCAGTACAGAGCATTCATCACGGAGGAATCAACATAAAGCAAATGTATGGAAATGGAAAATTACTAGCTATGTTCCAAGAAATTGTTCCTGGAAATACGTTCCAGGTGAGCAAATTCCACTGCCAGTTTTGGGTGTGGAGTCCAACAGATCTGAGTCTGGACTGGCCCTCTCTGCCTTGTATCAGGAAATTTACTGCTCTTTGACTTCGTGTCTGTTTTGTAGAGTGGGAATAAGAATTCTTATAGTGTTGTGGCAAAGATGAAATACTGATAAATGAATATGAAGTTCTTGGCACACGTCCTAGCAAATAATGAGTTAAACAAACATAAGCAATTATACTGATTATTATGAGTTGTTACAGTACACAGTTATATAGAGAAATAGGAGGATGTGAGCTAGTAAGTGGTTGGGTCCAATGGTGGAACTATCAGTTACAAGGTATACTATCAAATCTACTGAAATGGTTACTGAAATCTCAAATATATGTTAGAAAAATGCTCAGAAGTCAAACTGCTCCAAGCAAAATCACTGTGTCCATTATTAACTCATTATCATGGGCCCTTAAACATGCTCTCTCCTCATGTGGAATGTACTATCTGTGAGAGGCAAGGAGACACTTTCATTATGGGAAAACATGCTTTGGATTAGCACCTGGGAGAGTCACTGAATGCTAGTAAATTTTGCTTCATGCTCATTAAAGTGAAAAGCCAACAATGCTACCTTGGATCCATTTCTGATACAGCAGATAACTAGCAAAATCACAAGCATTGTGAAAGCATTTCAACTAACATATACAACAAAGGCAGTGAACTGCTTTGAATGTCTCCTAAATAAAAATGACCTGCGTGTTTCCTATGTAAAAATGTCATTTTTCTTTAATGTGGAAAATTCTCCTAAGGAACAAGAGATGTCCACTGGGGCTTCCCTGGTGGCGCAGTGGTTAAGAATCCGCCTGCCAATGCAGGGGACACGGGTTCGATCCCTGGTCCGGGAAGATCCCACATGCCGCGGAGCAACTAAGCCCATGCACCACAACTCCTGAGCCTGTGCTCTAGAGCCCGTGAGCCACAACTACTGAGCCCGCGTGCTGCAACTACTGAAGCCTGCACGCCTAGAGCCTGTGCTCTGCAATGAGAAGTCACCACAATGAGAAGCCACCGCAATGAGAAGCCCGCGCACCGCAATGAAAGAGTAGCCCACGCTCGCCGCAACTAGAGAAAGCCCACGCACAGCAAAGAAGACCTGACACAGCCAAAAATAAATAAATAAATAAATAAAATTTATTAAAAAAAAAAAAAAAGAGATGTCCACTGGCTTGACTTGCAGTTATGTCTATTTTTGTTCATTGTGCATGGTTATTGATAATTCTTAGCAAATGTGTTTAATTCAGATGATGTCATACTCAACTTTTTTATGAAGTTGTTCTTTGTATGTCTCTTCCTAGATCCCAGATTACAAACTCTTCAGAGGCAGCACAACAATGTTTTGTGTTTCTCTACGTGCCAAAAGTAGTCATAATAGAGTTCAAATTCACATGCAACAAATGTTGCTTGAATAAATTGCACCTTTATCCAAAAGAGTGAAAAATCCTTCCTAGTCATTATACTATCTCTACAGGGTATTTTGCATAAAAAGAATCTAAGAATTAATAAAATTAGATAAAAGACCTTGGAGTATCAGACACAGTGAAATTACCTCCAGTTACTAGAGTTAGAAAGTCTGCACCAAGAGAGTGTTTCAAGAGATTCATGGGTAGAGGTTGTACAAAATGAACCACTAGGGCCCCCAAAACTCTGAAATTCTATGATTAAATACTCTACCAATGCTATTTCACAAATATATATTTTAATGGTCCTTAACAGATCCTATTATACTCATTTTTGAAAGGTCATTTAATTTTTTTGTTGTTGTTAATTTCTTTTTGAATTTTATTTTATTTATTTTTTTATACAGCAGGTTCTTGTTAGTCATCCACTTTATACACATCAGTGTATACATGTCAATCCCAATCGCCCAATTCATCACACCACCATCCCCACGCACCGCTGCTTTTCCCCTTTGGTGTCCATACATTTGTTCTCTACATCTGTGTCTCAATTTCTGCCCTGCAAACCGGTTCATCTGTACCATTTTTCTAGGTTCCACATATATGCGTTAATATGCGATGTTTGTTTTTCTCTTTCTGACTTACTTCACTCTGTATGACAGTCTCTAGATTCATCCACGTCTCTACAAATGACCCAATTTCGTTCCTTTTTATGGCTGAGGAATATTCCATTGTATATATGTACCACATCTTCTTCATCCATTCATCTGGCAATGGGTATTTAGGTTGCTTCCATGACCTGGCTATTGTAAATAGTGCTGCAGTGAACATTGGGGTGCATGTGTCTTTTTTTTTAAATTAATTTATTTATTTATTTTATTTATGGCTGTGTTGGGTCTTCGTTTCTGTGCGAGGGCTTTCTCTAGTTGTGGCAAGCGGGGGCCACTCTTCCTCGCGGTGCGCGGGCCTCTCACTATCGCGGCCTCTCTTGTTGCGGAGCACAGGCTCCAGACGCGCAGGCTCAGTAGTTGTGGTTCACGGGCCCAGTTGCTCCGCGGCATGTGGGATCTTCCCAGACCAGGGCTCGAACCCGTGTCCCCTGCATTAGCAGGCAGATTCTCAACCACTGCGCCACCAGGGAAGCCCACATGTGTCTTTTTGAATTATGGTGTTCTCAGGGTATATGCCCAATAGTGGCATTGCTGGGTCATATGGAAATTCTATTTTTAGTTTTTGAAGGAACCTCCATACTGTTTTCCATAGTGGCTGTATCAATTTACATTCCCACCAACAGTGCAAGAGGGTTCCCTTTTCTCCACACCCTCTCCAGCATTTGTTGTTTGTAGATTTTCTGATGATGCCCATTCTAACTGGTGTGAGGTGATACCTCATTGTAGTTTTGATTTGCATTTCTCTAATAATTAGTGATGTTGAGCAGCTTTTCATGTGCCTCTGGGCCATCTGTATGTCCTCTTTGGAGAAATGTCTATTTAGGTCTTCTGCCCATTTTTTGATTGGGTTGTTAGTTTTTTTAATACTGAGCTGCATGAGCTGTTTATATATCGTGGAGATGAATACTTTGTCCATTGATTCGTTTGCAAATATTTTTTCCCATTCTGAGGGTTGTCTTTTGGTCTTGTTTGTAGTTTCCTTTGCTTTGCAGAAGGTTTTAAGTTTCATTAGGTCAGATTTGTTTATTTTTGTTTTTATTTCCATTACTCTAGAAGTAGGAGGTGGATCAAAAAAGATCTTGCTGTGATTTATGTCAAAGAGTGTTCTTCCTATGTTTTCCTCTAAGAGTTTTATAGTGTCTGGCCTTACATTTAGGTCTTTAATCCATTTTGAGTTTATTTTTGTGTATGGCGTTAGGGAGTGATCTAATTTCATTCTTTTACATGTAGCTGTCCAGTTTTCCCAGCACCACTTACTGAAGAGACTGTCTTTTCTCCATTGTATATCCTTGCCTCCTTTGTCATAGATTATAGATTATAAACCCCATAGGTGTGTGGGTTTATCTCTGGGCTTTCTATCTTGTTCCATTGATCTATATTTCTGTTTTGGTGCCAGTACCATACTCTCTTGATGACTGTAGCTTTGTAGTATAGTCTGAAGTCAGGGAGTCTGATTCCTCCAGCTCCGTTTTTTTCCCTCAAGACTGCTTTGGCTTTTCAGGGTCTTTTGTGTCTCCATACAAATTTTAAGATTTTTTGTTCTAGTTCCGTAAAAAATGCCATTGGTAATTTGATAGGGATTGCATTGAATCTGTAGATTGCTTTGGGTAGTATACTCAGTTTCACAATATGGATTCTTCCAATCCAAGAACATGGTATATCTCTCCATCTGTTGGTATCATCTTTAATTTCTTTCATCAGTGTCTTATAGTTTTCTGTGTACAGGTCTTTTGTCTCCCTAGGTAGGTTAATCCCTAGGCTTTTTATTCTTTTTGTTACAGTGGTAAATGGGAGTGTTTCCTTAATTTCTCTTTCAGATTTTTCATCATTAGCATATAGGAATGCAAGGGATTTCTGTACATTAATTTTGTAACCTGCAACTTTACCAAATGCATTGATTAGCTCTAGTACTTTTCTGGTGGCATCTTTAGGATTCTCGATGTATAGTATCATGTCATCTGCAAACAGTGACAGTTTTACTTCTTCTTTTCCAATTTGTATTCCTTTTATTTCTTTTTCTTCTCTGATTGCCATGGCTGGGACTTCCAAAACTATGTTGAATAATAGTGGCAAGAGTGGACATCCTTGTCTTGTTCCTGATCTTGAGGAAATGCTTTCAGTTTTTCACCATTGAGAATGATGTTTGCTGCGGGTTTGTCGTATATGGCCTTTACTATGTTGAGGTAGGTTCCCTCTATGCCCACTTTCTGGAGAGTTTTTATCATACATGGGTGTTGAATTTTGTCAAAAGCTTTTTCTGCATCTATTGAGATGATCACATGGTTTTTATTCTTCAATTTGTTAATATGTTGTATCACATTGATTGATTTGCATATTTTGAAGAATCCTTGCATCCCTGGGATAAATCCCACTTGATCATGGTGTATGACCCTTTTAATGTGTTGTTGGATTCTGTTTGCTAGTATTTTGTTGAGGATTTTTGCATCTATATTCATCAGTGATATTGGTCTGTAATTTTCTTTTTTTGTAGTATCTTTGTCTGGTTTTGGTATCAGGGTGATGGTGGCCTCATAGAATGAGTTTGGGAGTGTTTCTTCCTCTGCAATTGTTTGGAAGAGGTGAGAAGGATAGGTGTTACCTCTTCTCTAAATGTTTGATAGAATTCACCTGTGAAACCATCTGGTGCTGGACTTTTGTTTGTTGGAAGATTTTTAATCACAGTTTCAATTTCATTACTTGTGACTGGTCTGTTCATATTTTCTATTTCTTCCTGGTTCAGTCTTGGAAGGTTATACCTTTCTAAGAATTTGTCCATTTCTTCCAGGTTTTCCATTTTATTGGCATAGAGATGCTTGTAGTAGTCTCTTAGGATGCTCTGTATTTCTGTGGTGTCTGTTGTAACTTCTTTTTCATTTCTAATTTTATTGATTTGAGTCCTCTCCCTCTTTCTCTTGATGAGTCTGGCTAATGGTTTATCAATTTTGTTTACCTTCTCAAAGAACCAGCTTTTAGTTTTATTGATCTTTGCTATTGTTTTCTTTGTTTCTATTTCATTTATTTCTGCTCTGATCTTTATTATTTCTTTCCTTCTACTAACTTTGGGTTTTGTTTGTTCTTCTTTCTCTAGTTCCTTTAGGTGTAAGGTTAGATTGTTTATTTGAGATTTTTCTTGCTTCTTGAGGTAGGCTTGTATAGCTATAAACTTCCCTCTTAGAACTGCTCTTGTTGCATCCCATAGGTTTTGGGTCGTCGTGTTTTCATTGTCATTTGTCTCTAGGTATTTTTTGATTTCCTCTTTGATTTCTCCAGTGATCTCTTGGTTATTTAGTAACGTATTGTTTAGCCTCCATGTGTTTGTGTTTTTTACCTTTTTTTTCCCAGTAACTGATTTCTAATCTCATAGTGTTGTGGTCAGAAAAGATGCTTGATATGAATTCAATTTTCTTGAATTTACTGAGGCTTGATTTGTGACCCAAGATGTGATCTATCCTGGAGAATGTTCCGTGCTCACTTGAGAAGAAAGTGTAATCTGCTGTTTTTGGATGGAATGTCCTAAAAATATCAATTAAATCTATCTGGTCTCTTGTGTCATTTAAAGCTTGTGTTTCCTTGTTAATTTTCTGTTTGGACAATCTGTCTATTGGTGTAAGTGAGGTGTTAAAGTCCCCCACTATTATTGTGTTACTGTCGATTTCCTCTTTTATAGCTGTTAGCAGTTGCCTTATGTATTGAGGTGCTCCTATGTTGGGTGCATATATATTTATAATTGTTATATCTTCTTCTTGATCATTATGTAGTGTCCTTCCTTGTCTCTTGTAACATTATTATTGTAAAGTCTATTTTATCTGATATGAGTATTGCTACTCCAGCTTTCTTTTGATTTCCATTTGCATGGAATATCTTTTTCCATCCCCTCACTTTCAGCTTGAATGTGTCCCTAGGTCTGAAGTGGGTCCCTTGTAGACAGCATATATATGGTTCTTGTTTTTGAATCCATTTAGCAAGCCTGTGGCTTTTGGTTGGAGCATTTAATCCATCCACGTTTAAGGTAATTATCAATATGTATGTTCCTATTACCATTTTCTTAATTGTTTTGGGTTTGTTTTTGTAGGTCCTTTTCTTCTCTTGTGTTTCCCACTTAGAGAAGTTCCTTTAGCATTTGTTGTAGACCTGGTTTGGTGTGCTGAATTCTCTTAGCTTTTGCTTGTCTGTAAAGCTTTTGATTTCTCCATCGAATCTGAATGAGATCCTTGCCGGGTAGAGTAATTGTGGTTGTAGGTTCTCTCCTTTCATCACTTTAAGTATATCATGCCACTCCCTTCTGGCTTGTAGAGTTTCTGCTGAGAAATCAGTTGTTAACCTTTTGGGAGTTCCCTTGTATGTTGTCATTGTTCCCTTGCTGCTTTCAATAATTTTTCTTTGTCTTTACTTTTTGCCACTTTGATTACTATGTGTCTCGGAGTGTTTCTCTTTGGGTTTATCCTGTATGGGACACTCTGCACTTCCTGGACTTGGGTGGCTATTTCCTTTCCCATGTTTGGGACGTTTTCGACTATAATCTCTTCAAATATTTTCTCGGGTCCTTTCTCTCTTTCTTCTCCTTCTGGGACCCCTGTAATGTGAATGTTGTTGCATTTAATGTTGTCACAGAGGTCTCTTAGGCTGTCTTCATTTCTTTTCATTCTTTTTTCTTTATTCTGTTCCACAGCAGTGAATTCCACCATTGTGTCTTCCAGGTCACTTATCCATTCTTCTGCCTCAGTTATTCTGCTATTGATTCCTTCTAGTGTATTTTTCATTTCAGTTATTGTGTTGTTCATCTGTGTCTCTTTGCTCTTTAATTCTTCTAGATCTTTATTAGACATTTCTTGCATCTTCTCGATCTTTGCCTCCATTCTTTTTCCGAGGTCCTGGATCATCTTCACTATCATTATTCTGAAATCTCTTTCTGGAAGGTTTCCTATCTCCACTTCATTTAGTTGTTTTCCTGGGGTTTTACCTTGTTCGTTCATCTGGTACATAGCCCTCTGCCTTTTCATCTTGTCTATCTTTCTGTGAATGTGGTTTTTGTTCCACAGGCTGCAGGACTGTAGTTCTTCTTGCTTCTGCTGCCTGCCCTCTGGTGGATGAGGCTATCTAAGAGGCTTGTGCAAGTTTCCTGATGGGAGGGACTGGTGGTGGGTAGAGCTGGCTGTTGCTTTGGTGGGCAGACCTCAGTAAAACTTTAATCCTCTTGTCTGCTGATGGGTGGGGCTGGGTTCCCTCCCTGTTGGTTGTTTGGCCTGAGGCGACCCAACACTGGAGCCACCCAGGCTCTTTGGTGGGACTACTAGAGGACTCTGGGAGGGCTCATGCCAAGGAGTACTTCCCAGAACTTCTGCTGCCAGTTTCCTTGTCCTCACGGTGAGACAGAGCCTCCCCCCGCCTCTGCAGGAGACCCTCTAACACTAGCAGGTAGGTCTGGTTCAGTCTCCTATGGGGTCACAGCTCATTCCCCTGGGTCCCGATGCACACACTACTTTGTGTGTGCCCTCCAAGAGTGGAGTCTCTTTTTCCCCCAGTCCTGTTGAAGTCCTGCAATCAAATCCCGCTAGCCTTCAAAGTCTGATTCTCTAGGAATTCCTCCTCCCATTGCCGGACCCCCAAGATGGGAAGCCTGACGTGGGGCTCAGAAACTTCACTCCAGTGGGTGGACTTCTGTGGTATAAGTGTTCTCCAGTTTGTGAGTCACCCACCCAGCAGTTATGGGATTTGATTTTATTGTGATTGCGCCCCTCCTACCATCTCATTGTGGCTTCTCCTTAGTCTTTGGATGTGGGGTATCTTTTCTGGTGAGTTCCAGTGTCTTCCTGTCGATGATTGTTCAGCAGTTAGTTGTGAATCTGGTGTTCTTGCAAGAGGGCATGAGAGCAGTCCTTCTACTCTGCCATCTTGAAGCAATCTCCTGGGTTGTGGCGGCATTCTTGACTCACAGCCTGTCCTTTCAATTCACCTCCTGCTCTGCTGCCAGAATCACCTTGCTGGTTACCCGTCTTCATCACCCAAACGTGCCCTAGGGCGCAGCGAGGAAGCCCATTTAATTTGTTTAAGTGAGTTAATTAGCGAGCAAAATAATCTTGAATGATTGCAGGTGGCAATACTACCCTATTACCCTACTAAAAGCTAAGGTGACACCAATTAAATTAAGGGTGACTGATAATTCTCCTTTATTACTACACCTGTATTCATATTTAGATACTTTTCATTAATGCTCTTGGGGTCAGTTAAAATATAAAGGGGAACTCAGCTCATTAATAAAATTTAGAAGTTGAGTTTCCAGGCTCTATATGCTAATTACTCTCTGCCACCACTAAGGCATTTTAAATCTGCATAGATGAACACACAAGCAATGAAAAGAGACTGTCTGGAAATGAACCTAGAAGAAGGAAAACAAAGTAACACACAGAATAAACAAGATCAACAGTCCTGCCAATTCTTCTTTTGTCCCAGTGGTACTTTTAACTTATTAATGTTGGCTTATGCTGTTCTCGGCTGACCTGCTGTTATAACAGCCTCACTGTTTGGTAACCAAAGGGAAAAACATTCTTATAGCTGATAACCTGATTATGACTTTTGAAAACAAGGGACATAGCAGGTAATGATCTTTCTGCTTGGGGCCTCTGCAATTTGTAATCACTCAAGCTTTCAGAACATAAAGATGTGACCTTGTGCTTCCTATATTGTGCAATGCTGATTGGTACAAGGAAAATGCCAATAGAATCCTCCTAATTGGCTCCCAACACAAGTGGAGTGATCACCACGCAAATCATTAATCCAGACTCATTTCATTTACTCTAAATAAAGGAGCATTAACAAATCTCTTTTATTTGAATGTCCCTTTGTGTATGTGTGTCTGTTATTTAAAAGTATGACCAGTTCATCTGGGAGATTGGGATTGACATATATACACTAATATGTATAAAATGGATAAGTAATAAGAATCTGCTGTATAAAAAAATAAAATTGAAGTTAAAAATATATATATATTCGTCCTGTTCTTAAAACAATCCTCCTTTGTGATATGGTATCACAACATTAAAATAAAATCTTTTAAACCTTAAAAAAATAAAAAATAAAAAGTATGACCAGGTGTGACCCTGAAGCCTTTTTGTTGGTAATGTAAACTCTTGTTACATTTCCAGCTTTTTCCTGACATTAGCATTCCAGTTGAATGGTGATCATTAAATCAATTTTAACGTAATAATTGAGAGCATTCTTTGATTGCAGTTTTTTAAAAGGTGCAGTACACATGAATATTTCCCTCACGATGCTGAAAACTAGTGAAAATACTACACTGATAATTTTCTATTAAACAGGAAAACGAGAGTTTGACTATGACTTAATAACTTCTTTACGCTGTATGGAAGGTGATTTTCCATAGGAAAATTGATGGCATTTTATCTGTCCTGCATATTGTTGAAGGACCCTGTTCTCTCTTTAAGCAAACTTTCTTACGAAAAACTCACTTATTCCCTTGAAATCAGCACACATTATGCAACCGTCAAATAATACCTCTTCTGGGGAACCTTTCCTGATATCCTCCAGAATGAATTTTCTCCTCCTTATGACACCTACCATTTTTTACTTTTTCTTTACAATTCACAGTTCTGAGGGGTATCATTCACTTAGACATGAACAGCAACCCCTGGAGTTGTGTAGACACAATGTGCACAAAATAGGTAGCAGTCCTGAGGAGATTTACCTCATTCACCTTCTCGGTAATATTAGCTGGGAGCCAAAGTGCATCATTTAAGGCGATAAAAATCAAATTTTAGAAATATAAGCATATTTAACAGTAAAATAGCAAGTACTAAATAAACGTTAATAATGCTATTGATTAAATTCCAGTGGTAAGAGGAAGGGAGGAAGAAGCAGAAAGTGGAAACACCTAATTTTAACACCGAGCAAATAGAGAAGCAACAAATACCATGTAAATTAATGGATGACTAAAAACATTATATAAAGCTATCATTTGAAAGGTAACCATTGAGCAATTATCCAAACCTACCTACCAGAAAAACTGTTCACAAACAAATAAATTAGACCACATGGTGAAAAACTTCTGAAAATTTACAGACACATAAAATCTGACATAAGGCAGATGAAAAGACCATCATGATTATATCAATCAGTGTAAATATAATATATATCACATGTGATATATATAAACAAATGTTACACAAATACAAACAAATCATTAAAACATTGCTGAAAGACACAAAAAAGAATTTGATCAGACTTCCAGGAAAGCCGTGTGACAAACTTGGCATATACATCTCTCCTCAGTGAAACAACCATTTAACTGGTAAATATTATAAAACACAAACGTTTAAAATCTCTGGAAATTGACCTAAGGGCATACCGCAAATCAGTAAGCATTTATTCAAGAAAAACTCCTAAACGTCGATAAGAACAGTGGGAATCGATGACATTTCAGCCAGAACCTACTCCCATTCCTTCCGCAACTTCATAATACAGAATGTCTACTCTATTTCTTGAGGCCAACAAGATGGGAGCTCCTTTAACACCACTCCTAGTCAAAAGGAGTGGTGAGATTTCACCCCAGGAGAGGCAGGTTGCCAGCATCTCTCACCCCAGTCACCGGCCCTCCAAGTGGAGAGGATTAGTCAAATCATGAGGGAAAGATGGAATATTTCAGTAAACGGTGTTCGAACCAGACAGACATATAAAAAGTGAAATTGGATCCATTTCTCATTTTACATACCAGAACAAACTCTAAATAAAACAAAAATTTAAATATAAATAAAAATAAAACCATTAAAGTAACATAAAATAATATGGAAGAATTCCTTTAAAACCGAAAGTGAATACAGCCTTTCTAACTATTTCTGAAAACCCAGAATCCTTAAAATACTAACAACTTAATACGTGAAGAAAAAAATTTCCATTTGGCCAAAAATAATAAGCAAAATTAAAGGGTATATGACAGCGTAGAGTGGAGCGGCTGCCAGAGATGCCTAACTTTGTGTTCTGAGGAGCGGCCAGCGGCAAGATGGAGCGGGCCAGGGACCGTTTACCCCTGAGACGGACCACAGAACACCACGTACCAGAGGTAGAAGTCCAAGTCAAACGGAGAAGAGCCTCACTGAGCAACCAGGAGTGTCTCCTGTACCCAAGGCGATCTCAGCAGTACCTGTGGTGGATTTCCAGGCGGAACTGAGACAGGCATTCTTAGCTGAGACTCCAAGAGGTGGTTAAAGCAGTATTGGAAAACCCAGGTAGCTGATTCCAAGAGAGAAAACAAAACAAAACAGGTTAGAGCTGATGCAGTCATGATCAAGAATAAATAACTAATTAAAAGGTAGGGTGTTTGGAGGTCATTTAATTATTTGGGATATGTTCAAAGAATTTTTTATTTCTTAAAGGCTTCATACAAATAAACACAGAGCAGAAAGTTTAAAAAAGTAAAAGCAGGATCTTAATGCTTTTACCCTGACACTCTTGTCATGTATTACTTTCCAGACATTGTATAGTCCTTGCTTTTTAGGTAGTTTTATTCATATTTAACTTGTACTGATTTTCAACTTAACATATGAAAAATATTTCATTATAAATAGCTGCCGAATATCCTGCTAATATGTTTTATAATTCCTTTTTGTGAGAGACTTCATTTTTTCTGCTGGTAATTTGAAATAAAGCTTCAGTGAATTGCTTTGCATAAAACTTTAGATAGGATCATTTCCTTGGATATGCAGATGTAAAATTAAATTGAGTCAAGGAATTTGAAATTAAGGTACATTTTCTGAATTCTATTATGAATTATTATATTAGTCTTTATTGTGAAAACATATAGTGCCAGTTACACTTTCATCTGCACTGGTTATGTTAATTACATATAATTTGTTTCTATTGAATTATAAATACACATCACATCCATTAGCAAATGAGAAGCTAAGTATCTCCCATGCTTATTTACTAATTATTTTTTTGTTTTATCTTTTTCTTACCTTTTTTTTACCAATGTGTTTGAATCAGTTGACAATGTAATAAAGCTATTAATCTATGATTTTTCAATGTTATGTAGATTTATTTACAGTGTGTCTTCTGTTGGTTGCTTAGATTTTTAGGAAAATGCTATTAATTTTGATTTAATACTTTTTCTTTTCTGACTTTAAAAAATTTTAAGATCTCAATCCAAAGGGTTTAATATATACTTTTTAGAAACTAAGAGAGGAAAGGGGTTTATAGATGAGTTTTCTTCTAGATTTTCTTTATTTCTGTTTTGAAATATAACCCCTCAATTCAAATTAATTAGGCCTGTTTATGGCCATCATTTCGAATTTTAAAGCAAAGGGAAAACCCTCCCCAGCTGAATCTTTTACTCAACATTCTCCAGTAATTGCTTGGATTTGATTGCAAGATGGTGGAATTGATTTCCAACAATAGAATCTGATCATTGTCCTCAGCTGTTCCCCAGAGTGAGGGCATTTTTAAACGAGTAAGTGCGCATATGACTTTTTTTAACCAAGAATTTTTGGGCTCCTCAGTGCAGTTTATATACTCTTGTAAGTTCCTGAGTCAAGTATTATTTAAATTATACATTATGGGGGCTTCCCTTGTGGCGCAGTGGTTGAGAATCTGCCTGCCAATGCAGGGGACACAGGTTCGAGCCCTGGTCTGGGAAAATCCCACATGCCGCGGAGTTGACTAGGCCCGTGAGCCACAACTACTGAGCCTGCGCGTCTGCAGCCTGTGCTCCGCAACAAGAGAGGCCGCGATAGTGAGAGGCTTGCGCACCGCGATGAAGAGTGGCCCCCGCTTGCCACAACTAGAGAGAGCCCTCGCACAGAAACGAAGACCCAACACAGCCATAAATAAATAAATAAATAAATAAATAAAATTTAAAAAAAAATTATACATTATGATCTATAAGTAGGGCCATCCAATTTGCTGAGTTTCAAGTGCTGGTTTCATCTAAACAGTACTAATTACTAGGATTGTTATAGAGCAGGAGTTGGTAAAGTATCTGGCCCATTTATTGCCTGTTTTTGTAAATAAAATTTTATTGGCACACAGCCATGTCTTATTTATTTAAGTATGGCCTATGGCTGTTACGGGCAGTACAGTGGCAGATGGGAGTACTTGTGACAGGTTGAATGGCAGGCGAAGTCTACAATATTTATTATCTTTCCCTTTAAAAGAAAAAGTTGGGTAATCTCTCTCTTAGAGAACCACTTTCAAAGATGAAAACACTAAGGTGGAGGCAGTAGGGGAGTGGTGATACTATACAGTGTGGTGAAAGGAAAGGGGTTGTAGGAGGAGAGTATATGAAGTAAATATTCCAGGGTAGAGAACCAGATGAACTTCTGGGATAAGGGTCAGGTCTAAGACTTGTGCTAAAGTCTGCTATACATGTAAATGGGTAAAGACATTTTAACAATTGATATGTTTTCTTTTTCATTATAAAAATCTAAATCATGTCAGTGATAGCCAAGAAAAATGGGAAAGTAAACCACAGACTTTAAATACCCATGTTTCAACCTCGGCAGCATGAGGTTGAATTTCCTTTCATTTTGCCCATTTGCTTTTCTTTTGAAAATGTAGTTAATTGTAATCATGCTTTTAAACTATTCCACTTATATGTATATCATTAATGTTCCTTCATTTTATTACATAGTCCTCACAACTATTATTTGTAATGAACAAATGATGGTCCATTCGTAAAAAAAAAGGGTATATGACAAATTGAGGGGGAAACATCTATAACCATATCACAGATAAATGGTTAGTCTTTCTAATATATAGGAAGTTTTAGAAATCAATAAGGGAAGGATTAGCAACAGTAAACAAAAGGATCCAAAGGTATAAATAGATAATTCTCAGAAAAATTCAAATGACTCTTTGACAGATGGCAACCTCAGTTATAAAATGAGAAATGCTAATTACATTACCCTGAAATACCACTTTTAACCTTTCAGACTGGCAAAAACTCAAAGTTTTATGGAGCTGTGGAGTGTAAAATTTTACTATCCCTATGCAAGGCAAATAGGATCTATCAAAGTTACAAATACATATAATTTTTGACAGAGCAATTCCACTTTGGGGTTTATACAACAGATATAAGTACTTGAATATGTGCATAATAATGTATGTGTAACTGTATTCATTGAAGCATTATCAACAAAGGATTGGAAAATTACCTTACCATTTTTCAATAGGGGACTGGTCAAGTAAATTATAGTATATCTATTCAGTGGGATTAAAAAATTGCATAAACTCTACATACTGACTGAAATGGAATATTGTTTAGAGAAAAAGCAAGGTTTAGAACAGTGTTTAATATACCATCATTTTTGTAAAAAGTGAGAAACTAAGGGTGTATATTTGGTTTTGTTTGCATATACAAATAGAAACTCTGGAAGGATGTGCAAGGAACTAATAATAATAGTATTCTAATGATGTGGGCCATGGGAACTGGATGGAGACAAGTGTGAGATCAGGAGGAAGACTTTTCAATGCATACTTTTTTAATATATTTAACCATGTGCACTAATTTCCCACTCAAAACAAATCGATTTTTAAAATGAAAACTTAAGATGATATAGGTGAGACAATTCACTCTCCCTGGCCCAGTCACCACTCCTTTTTGTGAAACCCTCCAGAAAAATATGCCTACAGAGAACAAATGCAAAAAAGTAAAATAAAATGCAACATTTATTACTAGGTGAGTGAGATTTTGGCCCCAAACTTCACAGATGAACCACCTGGAGAACTCTTTCAGCCTTGTGTGGAGACGTAAATGGACTCCATCCTCTTGAAAGCAAATTTGAATCTCAGAGTTACATACACACAGGGTCAGAGAAAGAGAAAGCAGAGAGAGAATAGCAACAACATTTTCTCCAAAGCCCAGGGGCAACCTAGGCCTTCTCCAATCAGAGCTGTAGCTGAGGGCTAGGCTGCCACACAACCAGATTGGTGCCTGAAACCCTCTTTCCTCTGCCTCGTAGAAACGTTAGAAGGGAGATAAATGTCCCTCAGTATCTTATGGTTAGAATGAGAAGAGAAACCACACATACTCTGATTTTCACTCCTTCAAGGCCCCACTTCTAGAAAATGTGAATCAATCCATACCATGGAACTGGAGCACTATTCCTTGCTTGGGGGAAATGGATTTTATTGACCTTGATCAACACTCAGAGACAAGAGGTTAAGGGAAAGCCCTGTGCTCCCCACAGAGGCTAACTAGATGTTTCCAAGAATAAATTCAGGAGTTCATCAGTTATAAAAGACACGGGTTTAATCCTTCCTGTCAATAAATATTTACACATACATAACCTACATGAATTGAATCTACAATGGGCATACATTTTTTATAAATTGAAAAAATCTCACATTTGCCCAAGTGGAAATGTAATTATAGGTAATACAATGCACACAGTTACAGCTTAAATTTTCAATGGAGCATTTTTGCATGCTAACATAGACACAGAAGCTGTTCTATGGAGGCCCCAGAGACAGATCTATTCAATCATTTGCGTACTATTAAACAACACTTTTCTAGTGAAACTAGAAGGTATTAAGCCTCTATCAATGTATTTTCTAATCTATTTTATCAATGTTGCCATGAGAGGTTCAGAGGTTAAATATTTCCATGTGTGGCTCTTCCATTTTTTTCACAATTCACGTGAATTAGAAGTTTAAATGTAGGATAATAATTTAATAATATAAAACTTAATTACCGAGTATTTAGAATATGAGGATTCTGGACAGCCAAAAATTCTAGATAATTGAGTCAGTCATCATTATGAATATTAGATCATATCTATATAACATATATAGATATTATACACCTATATAATACAATAGATATAATATATAGAATCTATCATATAGAATATTGTATATAACCTAATATATAATTTATTTTATATAATCTAATATGTAATCTATTATATGGATCCATAATAGACATTATATATACATATGCATAATAGATATAAAAAGGCCTATTAAAATATGTGGATTTATTTGCATAGCTTAGCTTTTTCACCCATTTCTTGTTTTTCTCTCCCTGCCATTATTATCAGTGACCTCGTATAGCACTTTTTCTCCCTATTTCTAATTTTCTCATTTTCCATGTACTATGAGCTGAGAAATCATATGTTGAAGGTTCTTTAAATAAAATGTAATGTAAGATTAGGCTTTGAAATAAGGGCTAAGGGAATCACTTGAAGCCATGGGCATGGGATTTTAATGCAGGTACTTAGAGACATCTACTTTGGCTGTGTAGAGAGCTCTGTTGCTTATTGCTTTGGGCTACCTCTATTAGAAGAGTGTGACACTACATGAGTTTGAGCAATTAGGCTACCCCATATTTTTATTCCTTGCTTTTTTATAAAAAGAATTGTATTAAAATGCATATAAAATCATAAGATAAAATAATTTTTTAAAGTAAAGAAAAAATGAGGTGATATGTAAGGCAAAGGGAAAGAAAAGAGAGCCAGGTGAAAGACTCATCACGATGCCAACCAGTCCTCTAGATGAGTAACAGATTTGGTTTCATGCTTTGTAGTCAATCCAAAGAAGGTAACAAAATCCATGTTGTCCACTTAGTGTAAATAAAACAATTGTTTCAACAAAGCACAGATTTTGTGAATATGGAGTCCAGAAAGCAATTTTTCCTTGGTTTCTCATCAAGAAGTCATTGTGAAACATAAAAATAACACCCTCAACCACTTTATAAGAGATGCAAGGATAAATATCACTGGACTGTTTTTATAAAATTCTACAACATAAGTCAACAGCACAACTCAATGGAAAAAATTCTATGGGGGAAAGAAAATGTTGCAGCTCATTGAAAACACATAAAATGACTTATTCCAAAACAAAACAACAGTTGACTGTGGTTGCTCCAGGTGGCCCAATGGTAGTGTTTTTGATAGTGTCAGGTACACACTTGGTCAGATGACAGTGTGGATCTACTTAACTCCTCCAATCACTGAAGGAGGCCCTCCAAGTCCCACCAGTCTGCCCCAGTTCCTCAGCACATCAGATAAATCTTGATTTAAGCCAAGGAAACACAGTGGTGAACTTCACTGTTATTCCAAATATCCACATAAAATATGGTTGCTCACTATGGGCTTTAGAACAAGGAAAGTAGAGACAAATTAATCAAAGGAAACAAAACATTCATTGGAGACATTACTGTCAGTGGTTAGTAGTCAATGCATGAAGCAACCTGGATGAAGTACTAGCTTATGGCTAAAGGCACATCCAACATAAAGAGGGGAAAAGTGAAAGAAATTTCAACATATGAATACAGTACTACTCTTTTTTGCCTGTGAAAGCAAGCCAAAATGTTAACACTGACTTCTTAACTTTACTTTCTATATAAACAAGCAGCATTAGCATTTCCCCAGAGCAAAGGGTAGAAAATTGCTCATAATGAGGTAAGATTTGGAATTAAAAACACAAACAGCAGTGTACTTGAACAAAGTCAAATTATCTAGTGCAAACAATGGATCAATTGAGTGAAAAGATAACCAAATCTCCAATGCCCAGGGGCCTAGAAGGATAGCTATTACACTGAAAGTTTTTATGCATCAATTTTCTCACATGTTAGAGAAGGGAACAGTTTAACCTTGACACCAAGAGCTCTGCACACACCAATGCCTAAAAGTAACTTAGCACTCAATTGAAGTAGATCAGGAACCTCTTGGAAAGATGGATGACCATCAACTATTAAATTAATTTTTAACTATATACTCAAAGAGTGGACATTAAAGATTCATTGAGCTTTGCAGTTCTAAAGAAAGAGTGCCAGAAGTACAGTTCTTAGAATGTAAACCCGAAAATACAGAGACTATATCTGTATAAATCACTTTGTTCAGCACCAAAACCATGTCAATGAATACTAAAAGTACTTAACAAATACTTTTTTTAAAGAGGATGCTAAGGAATCAGGACTCTGGGTTGGAAGAGACAGATAACCCTCTCAAACCAGCTATCTCAAAAAAGGAACTGGCAGCTACCCTAACCAAACTTCAGGAAGATCATGGGCAAAGCTGGGTCTCAAGCTGGGACCAGGACACAAAAAGGCGCCAAGACTCCCTATCCCTAGGTCTTTCAGTGCCACTTTCTTAGTGTGTTGGCTTTTTCCCCTCCAACCTGAGGCCCACTTCTTCTCCACAGCAGGAAACATAAATCCAGTGGCTCTCTGCTAGCATCTTTCTAAGCTGAGATAAAAAGTTTCTCTTTGTTTACTTCCTTCTGTGATTGGTCCAGCTGAATCACCTGCCTACTCTCAGGCCAATCCAGTAGCCAAAGTGTGGTTTCTGTCACTGGCCCAGCTTGGGTCATGTGCCTACTCTTAAAGTTAGGGGCAGAGATTTGTGATTGAAATTCGGGAAGAGAAGTAGTTCCTGCAAAAGAAAGAAGAAAGTACTGAACTATAGAGAGAGAGAAGGAATAGGTCAAATAAACTACTCATCGGAAACGTAGCTTATTTTGCTCTACCAAGCGTTTCGGACACTTCAGGCCATGCAGAAGTTGCTTACAGAATACAGAATTGCTTCAGAACACTAGACACATGATCTCATTAAGGTCATTAAGGTCTCAGTAATCTTTCTTTATACCCTGTGCCAGACCAGCATGAATAAAGGCTGATTTCAATGTCCCATAATTGACAGCAAGAGTGACACCAATGTGTACTGCTAGTAGTAGAAGCCAGTATTCTATCCATAGGAACAATCAAAATTATAAAACTTGGGGCTTCCCTGGTGTCGCAGTGATTGAGAATCTGCCTGCCAAGGCAGGGGACACGGGTTCGAGCCTTGGTCTGGGAAGATCCCACATGCCGCGGAGCAACTAGGCCCGTGAGCCACAATTACTGAGCCTGTGCGTCTGTAGCCTGCGCTCTGCAACAAGAGAGGCCGCGATAATGAGAGGCCCGCGCACCACGATGAAGAGTGGCCCCCCACTTGCCACAACTAGAGAAAGCCCTCGCACAGAAACGAAGACCCAACACAGCCATAAATAAATAAATAAATAAATAAAAATTTTTTTAAAATTATAAAACTCATTCAAAGAAGTACAGTTGTGTTAAGAGGGCACGGCAGTAGATCACCATGTGGCTCAACAGAAATACTTGACAGCCTCATGTGTTAAGAGGCAAGAATGGCTTTTATGTAAGATATTATCTGCATGGAATTGGGTGTTTCTAAGGTATGTTAAAACAAACCTCTTCCAGCAATAAGTTGAACTGGATATTCTGAACAGCCCTTACTGTAAAACATATACAGAATAGTAGATAAAACACAGCAAACATCCATTTAAATACATCCATTTAAATTACATCCATTTAAGTTGTGTTTCCAAGAGAGTGAGAGAAATATCTGGGGGGGAGGAGGGAGCGGGGACGGGGGAGGAACAATACCACAAAGCAGAAAACCTGAATGGTCAAAGAGAACAAAAACTATGACTGCTCTGGGAACGTTTGCCAATCCCAAGAATCTAGAAACTTGGATTTCAAAACTGTGCAAGGGACAGAAGACAAGGCTTTGGGCCTCTGCAAGGTAAAGAGTTGGAACTGAGATCCTTGCATAAATTCAGAACTCATGAATCAGGAAATAAAAACTTCTAAGAAAAGTAAAGAAGTGAAAAAGGGACTTATCCATCTCGGTCTGAGTCCTGGGAAAGGAAAAAAATTCCCCCTTGAGAATGAAAAACCACAGTCCTACCCTGAAACAGGTTTGGATTTTGAGTTTATATACTTCAGCAGGGTCTAAGAAAACCTAAGCCAAGAAACAAATGTAAAGAAATCCCAGGTAGGGAATGTTTTGGAACCCGAGGCTGAAACAAATATAAAACTTCCCTTGAGTGACATACTCACAACTGGGGCCCACAAACTTCCCACCAGTTAAGAATGGCTGAACAAGCACCCACAAATCAAAACTGCAAAACACATAAATTATGTGTTGATCCTGCTGACTCTGGCCCATGTTAGCTTATTTCCTTATGTAGAAGTAGAAGGGGTCAAGAATTTTTAAAACTCCATCAATTCAATAGGAGTCAGGAAAGAAGCATAAATAATTGAGGCAAAAAAAAACCCCACCTAAATAAGAGAGTATAATAAATCTAAATGTCAGTAATCATCATAAATCTAAATGGCTTAAACCAGTCACTTAAACACAAATAATGAAACTAGACACAAAAACTGAATCCACCCGTGCAGTTTAAAAGAGCCCACCTAAAACATGAGGATATATACAAAGAACTCTTAAAACTCAACAATAAGAAAACAAACAACCCAATTAAAAAATGCACCAAAGACCTTAACAGACTCCTCACCAAAGAAGATATTCATATGGCAAATAAACATATGAAAAGATGTTCCACAACATGAGTCATAAGGGACATGCACTTTAAAACAAGTGAGATACCACTATACACTATTAGAATGGCCAAAACCCAGAACACTGACAAAACCAAATGCTGACAAGGATGTGGAGAAACAGGAACTCTCACTCACTGCTGGTGGGAATGCAAAATGGCACAGTCACTTTGGAAGACAGTATGGTGGTTTCTTACAAAACTAAATATACTCTTACCATGCAATCCAGCAATTGTGATCCTTGGTATTTAGCCAAGGCTTTGAAAACTTATGTCCACACAAAAATCTGCACATGGATGTTTACAGCAGTTTTATTTACAATTGCTAAAGTTTGGAAGCAACCAAAATGCTCTTCACTAGGTAAATGGATAAACAGGTGTCCCTACGATGGAATATTATTCAGTGCAAAAAGGAATTGAGCTATCAAGTCAAGAAAAGAAATGGGGGAAACTTAAATGAGTATTACTAAGTGAAAGAAACCAATCTAAAAAAGACTACATACTGTATAATTCCCACTTTATGACATTCTGAAAAAGGCAAAACTATGAAGACAATTTAAAAAACAGTGGTTTGTGGGGAGAGAGGGAGGTGGAGGGAATGAATAGGCAGAGCACAGAGGATTTTTAGGGCAGTGAAAATACTCTGTGTGATATTATAATAATGGATATTCATCATTATACTTTTGTCCAAACCCATACAATGTACAACACTAAGAGTGAACCCTACGGTAAACTATGGACTTTGGGTGATTACGATGTGTCCATGTAGGTTCATCCTTGGTAAAAAAAAAATAAATGTACCATTCTGGTGAGTGATATTAATAATGGGAGAGGCTATGCATGCTTGGGAGTAGGGAGTAAACTCAGCATAGAGCACAAGCATTGCTGTGTGTTTCCTACTGGTAAAAGATCCAGACCATTAAAGTAATCAGTCCTTTAATCCTTCCTTCTGATGATTCACAACCTCAAAAGTTTATCAAATCTTATCAAAATATCATGTACACAAGAAGCATTCAAGGTACATTTTAATAAAAATAGAGCAGGTTTGAGGAGAAGAACTACAGTAGTAATAGCTGCAGTTCAAACTATTCTATTTCATACTTCAAGGTTTCCATCTTCCACTACTACCATTTCTACCTCCCTGCTCTTTGCTCCTCATTTCTCCGATCTAGTTACTGCTTTCCTCTCTTCCATTCAGACTCAAAGGGATAAGAAGCGATGGAAAATCACAGAGGACAGGTAAGATCTAGAAAATGGGGGCCAAGAAGACCTTTTGACCCATCTTGCCTAACGCCAGACCTAAGTGCTGATTTTCCATTTTGGGCCTTTCTCAGTTTCTCCTTTTCTTTTACTTTTGCTCCTGTCTAAGCATCACCTGCTCTGACTTGAAACACTGCTTCTAACATCCCCTAACACAAAGAAATAACCAAAGCCCTGAAAGGCCTGGAGATCAGGGATAGGTATTTGAATCATTTGACTTTAAACCGATTCTTGAAAAATCCATTAGCTTCAACATGGCATCTATACGCACAGAGAAAACTTCACCCACACACCACTACAAAAGCAGTAGCAGCCTTTGCCGTGAATCTTGGGAATCCCCTCATTTTTCCTGAGATGCAAAGGTTGGCCAGGCCTGCCTTGTCAGGAATGACATTATGTTATGTAAGGATCATAGGTGGATGGGGCTGGGTGTGTTATGGTATATAAGGGATGAAAGTGGGGATATTTCTTATTTACAAATGTATGTCCTTTATTCTCCAAAGTCTGAGTTCAAACATCTCTCAGTTCATATCTTTGAACAAAATCTCACTGCATCACTGATGGAGTTACCCACTGCATTAATAATGTCATAATTCCATTGACTTTAACCTGATTAAATATGCACTTGCCTTTAAAGAAAAAACTGGAGAAAACGTGTTTCAGCAAAGAATTTACAATGCCTGCAGTGTATGGAAATGGTTTTGTTTCAGACATAATGTAGGATCATGTCTAGAAAGCTGTGCTGCATCTGCACATCTCATATAGATTTATTTCCTGAACTTGATTTGCTATTGTTTTTTCCTTTGTGCCAGGCATTGCAGAATTAATATTTTTATCATCATTAGAGAATAAAAGTTTATTCATTGAATCAAAAGTGCAATCTTATTCCATCACATTTCAAAGTCAGTACATGCTCAGGGGCCCTTTTGAAGGTCATTAAGCATCATAGAGCGAGTCATGATATATATTTCCCTGCACACTGAGGATGCAGAAATCACAACACTCTGATTGACCTTGGCTGTATTGTGAGGAGACCGTTTTGGTAACCACAGGTTACTAGCACTGAGTTGCTAGGTGACCAGTTGCACAGAACTTCACTTAAATTCCTGAATAAAAACTGACTTGGGATCTTTAGTGTGATGGTAGTTGGGGTTGACAGCAGTGCTACAGGAATAAGGACTGGTTCCCAGAGCAAGTCTATAAAGAGCAAAGTGGTGAATGTATTTTCAACCACACAGTTTCTCCAACAGGTCAACTGTAATTCTCATACAGCTGATCCAGAGTCCTGAAGTGAATATTGAGTAAGAGCAGCCATATCTTTATTCCAAAGCACCTGAATTCACTGAATTTTATTAATACGCTATTTTGTTCTATCAAATAAATTCCACTCCTTGATTCCTTAAAACAACTTCTGCAGCAGTTTATAGGTAAAATTATAAATTTGCATAATTACTTAACTTTAAGTTATTAAACTGCTAAGGCAGCAAAAGTGATTAAACTAACTTTCACTGAACTCTAATCATTCAGGGAAACAATATCTTTCCCCTCAAAAAAGTACCAGTTTCCTAGAAATGCACTTCATGGCTTTATTTCCTTTGCTAACTGATCCTGGTCATTTAATTCAATCACTTTTATAAAGTTAAAATTATAAAGATTTAATTGACTTTTGCTTCACTTCCAATTATGTCTAATTTGTTTCTATTCAGTCTCATTAAATCCAATTATGGTTGGACTAATCGTAATTATTCCCAATAGTTCATTTACTCTAAAATAAGGACTCTCTCCTCTGTTACTTTCAAGTAATTTTTCATCAGAGTTAGGTAGGGTCTCTTAATTATATTAATATAAATGGCTTCCTATATGCATCAATAAGTTTGCATTTAGCACTTAGGCAATCCCTGTAACTCAGCAAAGCTAGCAAGACCTTAGATACAGCACAGTAGCTATATAGGTAGCTTCCCAGCAGCCGTCATTAGTATCAGTTGTAATTGGTAATCAGCTGGTTTCACATTTCATTACCCTAGTTATAGAAACTTGTAAAAAACTACAGAATTTGAATAAACGGAAGAGAAGGGCAATATGAATAACATTCACAGACATTTGGAAGAGGTGGTACTTTCTCAGAAATGATGCATTCCTAGAGCAAGATCATTTTGTATTTTGTTTTTTAAATATCTATTTCCATTTTGACAAATTATCATAAAAGCCCAGAAAGGAACATGTATGACAGAATTTTTTTAAAAGGTAATCTGGGCTTTCATTAAAGACTATATTAAAGATTCATTACTAATTTTTCTTAGAAGGAAAAAGCAATAAGCTACTTTTGTATGATGAAAAGCAGAGAGGACGAGAAAATGGAACAATAAATGTTTCAAGTGGGAAAAATGGGATTTTTTTTTTGGTTTCTTACTGATTTTCTATCCTGATATCAGAAAATATGGGAAAAGACAAAGCACATTTTTCAAGACATATAGGACTTGAAACAAATGATTGTTAAAAATTATTTGGCAGAGCTAACAAAAATCTCTGTGACTCATTTCTTCCATCTAAAGAACCTAAGATACTGTATGATTCTATTTATATGAATTCTTGAAATAAAATTATAGAGATGAAGAACAGAATAGTGGTTACCAAGGGTAAGAGCTGCAGGGGAAGAGGGTAGGTGTGGCTGGCAAGGGATACATAAGGAAGCCTCGTGATGAGAGTACAGTTCTTTATCTTGATTGTAGTGGTAGTGATGACACAAATCTACAGATGTGATAAAACTGTATAACTATATCAGGTTTTGATACTGTACTATAGTGATGTAAGATGTCACCATTGGGAGAAAATGAGTCAAGAGTACATAAGATGTCCCTGTACATTTTTTTTCCAAGTTTCTGTGAATTTATAATTATTTCAAAATAACTTTTAAAACGTAACACCTAAAATCCATCACTTCCAGAAAGAAAAAAAATGAGGACTAATGGATCTGTTCAATAATGTCAAATATGCAATAGTCCATAAGAGAGCCATTTTCTGTCCATTCACAATGCAGCCGTTATTTAGCCTCCTTCTGTTGTGCTCTGAAGGACTTGAGCACTTCCTATAACATTTGTTACTAATTTCATACTGAACCAAAAAATGCAAAATGATAGAATAATTGTCTGTAGTAACTGTGAAATAAAAATTATATCTCTGCCCCTGGTTCCTGACACAGAGCTCCTAAAAATCCCTGTAGTTTCCTCATGGATAAGAGCACTAGGAGCATCTTTTGTTCCAATCTTTGACCCCATCCATGACACAGGGCTCCTAAATCCCCTGGAAGGTCCTGGTAGTAGTGTCTTTTGTCTTAATGAGCTCCTGGGTGGGGCTGGTCACCAGAAAGGCCAAGCCAGGATTAGAGGCTCGGAATTTTCAGCCCCATCTCCCATTCTCCAGAGAGGGGAGAAGAGCTGGAAATAGAGTTAATAATTGACCGTGCCTACATGATGAAGCCTACATAAAAAATCCTAATAGTATGCAGTTTGGAGGGCTTCCAGGTTGGTGTATACTTCTCCGAATCAGGAGGGTGATGCAGCCTAACTCCACGGGGACAGAAGCTCCTGTGTTCAGGACCCTCCAAGACCTTGCCCTAAGTATCTCTTCAATCTAGCTGTTTATCTGTATCCATTGTCATATCCTTTACTATATAATAAACAGATAAACATAAGTATTTCCCTGAGTTCTGTGAGCCACTCTAGCAAATAATCAAATCCGAGGAGATTGTCATGGGAACCTCCGATTTACAGCTGATTGGTCAGAAGCACACGTAACAACGTAGACTTGCAACTGGCATCTGAAGGAGTGGGGGCAGTCCTGTGGGACTGAGCCATTAACCTGTGGGACCTGACACTATCTCCAGGTAACTAGTGTCAGAATTGAGTTAAACTGTAGGACAACCTACTGGTGTCACAGAATTGCGGGAAAACACACACCACACACACACACACACACACACATCTGGTGTCAGAAATGTGAGTGTGATAGTAACAGAAAAACAAAAGGAAGAGTAGAGTAGGTTTTCTTTCCAATAACAACTAGTATTTTTATTTATAAGGGAAATAATGATAAAAAATTAAACATTTGGGGTAAAGGATAGGATATTGATAATGTTGCGATGGCAAAATACATTAGAAAGACAACAAAATAAAGGAATTGGAAATAAAATAGCTCAGCACTATGAGGAAATCCTGGAACTGAGAAGCAGAAGAGCTGAGGTTACACTGTGTTTCTGCCTTAAAACTGATGAATAAATTTGGATAACTCACTCCCTTTCCCTGAGTCTCAATTTTCCTTTCTACAAAATATTGATAGAATGAAATAGACCATCTCCAAGGTCCCAAAATACTGGCATTCTGTGACTCTATATAATTGGATCTCTAATTTCAATTTTAATAATACTTATGTGCTGCACTGCAGGCAGTATGTCTAAACACTCATGTTGGTCCTAATAAATAATTAAATCTAGCATTTGGCAGCTGGAGGCTATTGCACTCTGTTAAGTATTCTTGAAACTCATTCTATCAGTGTATCAAGAAAAAATGCTAACAACTTAATAGATATAAAGCCTATTAGCAACGGCAACTGCTGTGTCATCTCAGAAGACATTATCCTTGTGAGGATAATGCTAAGAAGTGGCTTATGCTGAAAATTAGCCTAATTTTCTCCCAAGATGCATCAAAATGATTAACCATTTCATTCATAGCAATTCGCTGCTCTGAAATATCCAAATATCTTCCTAAACTTTGCAGTTTCCAGACTGACATTATACCAGTTCTTTATGCAAGTATTAATTGCATCCTCATTTGCTTAAGCATCATGAATAATAGCAACCTTGCAATTCTTTGCAGCATCTTTACACACTTGTTTATACTTGTGATCATAATAATGTCAACCTTAAAATTCTTATCAAAAAACCCAGGAAAGAAAACATGTAACATGGGGCTAAATATCTAGGATGCCCATAAATAGTCAAAAGATAAAAGGCAATACAAGTAATCTCTGACAGTGCTATGAAAAGACATCAAGTTGAGCATTATCAAGTTAATAAAAAAAAATTCTTAACCAGCTGCTGAACATTAAAGTTATAATGTCTGCAACCAAGATATAAGCCTATTCGAGAATAAAGGTAATATACACATGAACATCTCTGGTAAACTCTAGCTGACCCCAGCATGAGAGAAAACAGGGAGGAAGTGTAGTGAGATATTAGATCTCCCAATATAAGGCTTGACTCTCCAGGAGGTGAAGGAACAGTATTACTGCCCCACATGACTCTTTTCCATCTGTTTTGATCATCCAGGCAGACCTATACTGAAACAAAATGAAAGCACTAACATACAGTTTCCTTGGCTGCATTTTTCTTAGTTTCACACAGAGAAATGCCTAGTCATAGTGTCACACACCGCACTCCTAACCCCAGGATTTTGCATTCTCAGGCTATTGGTCACAAAATGCACAAGGCAGTGCAAATACATCACTATAACTAGAAATACTGCACAAAAGACACATTCCACAGATGGCTGGTCAGAGCAAAACAATGATTCTGGGGCACCAGAAATCCCACTTGACACAATGTCCTAGCTTCTTTGTGGGCTACCAGTTGATTCCCATCCCCCTGAAGGCACAACAGAATAGAACACAGACCAGTCCATAGAGTAGCCACTCAGGGGAGGGCCTGACATTAAAAATTCTGCACATACAGGAACAAAATGAACCAGTGAGATTCTCGTTTTGGGCAATTTAAATTGGGAATGTATAGAAATCGGGCACTCGGCAATAGAAGCCAAAGTCGAAAAATTATGAGATAGAGAGAGGTTTTGAAGGACCAAAAGTGAGCCAAGGTTAACCCAGGAGTTCAGAGTAACTGCTGGTCCCTCCCCAGCCCCAGTCTAGGGACTGAGCTAGAGTACAGGAATATCATGGAGATAATTTATAGCTCAGATCCAAGAGATGATATTTTTAGCCACCAAGTTGGAAGGGAGCTATATTCCTAGTGCCAGGTTCTCCTACACTTTATCAGGGCCAGACAGAATTGGTGTGGATACTTTTACCCACCACAAAATGATATAATAAGGGACAAAGAGAGTTTTAAGAGAGAACATTCAGAAAGCCAGAGACTAGCCCTCTTACCCTTCCTCCAATTTGCCTGATTACATGAGAGGTGGGTAGTGTAAGGCCAGCATGCTCAAAAAGTCTATGAAATTTGGATCACACCAGGATCCCAAAGAGTAAAGATTGGTGTGTCAGAGATTCTCAGGCCATTTGTGGGCCCAGAATAGCCAAAGAAGACAGCAAGGTCACAGATGGCCAAATAATCTCCCTCATCAAAGGGCTTCAAGTAAGCTAAATGGACTTTTATGGAGGACCTACAGATAGAACTGCCTGCTATTGGTGGGAGGAATGGAGCTATACCTTGTATAAGGCTAAGAAAGTGATACATAGCTTTCCACTAAAGAGCACTGATTTCCCACAAAAAGACGAAGTCTCGGCTGCCTATACCTGTATTTCCAGAGACCAGACCAAGTAGACAACAACCCAGAGCCACGAGTGGCATGACAATGAAACAGCTGCTCAACTACCCTTTTTAGACAGGACGCCCTCACCCATAATAATAGACTGCCCTCCTTCCTTTCTGCCTGCTCTTTCTGGACATGAAAAAAAAAAAATGTAGTCAGGGAGTTTAGGGATAGCCTGCAAGAAATAAAAAGGAAGCTGAAAGGAAGAAAGAGCTTAGAACTGTGAACAGTGATTGAGATATTGATATCTGGCTTAAACTTTTAAAAATATTACCACAGTAACCCAAGGTTACTAAAAATGGGATGGGATATGGTCTAGGGAGACTAGGAGTTCAAAATTAAGAAAAGACTAGAGTGAGATTCCATTTCATTAGTCTTCAGAGAAATATAAGAAAACATTGGGATAACACTATACCTCCACCAAAATAACAAAAACTTAAAAATTGAAAATACCAAGTGTTTACGAGGATGTGGAATAACTGGAACACTCATGTACATCTGGTGAAAATCAAATTAGTACAAACAATTTTGCAATATTATTTGTTGATGCTAAAACTGAACCTTTTCATATCTTGTGGTCCAGCAATTTCAACCTTAAGGACATACTCAACAAAAATTAATACATACTAATATACACATATACTGAAAGTCATGTACATGAATGTTAATAGCAACATTATTTTTATTTTTTTATACATCTTTATTGGAGTATAATTGTTTCACAATGCTGTGTTAGTTTCTGTTGTACAACAAAGTGAATCAGCCATATGCATACATATATCCCCATAACCCCTCCTTCTTGAGCCTCCCTTCCACCCTCCCTATCCCACCCCTCCAGGTCATCGCAAAGCACCAAGCTGATGTCCCTGCACTATGCTAATAGCAGCATTATTTTTAAACAGTTAAAAAAGGGAAGGAACTGAAATGTCCATCAACAAGAAAAGATAACTATGTGTAGGGATATATGCACAGCAGTAATAAATATGAAAAAACTATTTCTACATGCAGCAACATGTATTAAATCTCACAAACATAATGTAGAACAAAAGAATCCAGCCACAAGTAAAATTCACTGTATAATTTCAGTTATATAAAATTTTAAATCTGGCAAAACTAATCTATGGTGTATGAAATCAGGAGAGTAGTTTCTTTGAGGTGGATACTAAGAGTGTTAACCAGAAGAGGGCTTAAAAGGGCTTTTATAGTGCAGGTAATGGCTGGATTGCAGTTATAGGGCCATGTTCAATTTATGATGATTCATCCATCTGTATATGTTTGACTTGTTCAACTTTTATGTATGCATACTATACTTTAGTAAAAAGTTTATTTGAAAAATATATACGCATCCCCTCCAAAAAAGGCATGGTCTATCACATTAATTCAAACAGTGATAATGAGAAAATCCAAAAAGCTACCAGAGGTAAATATACATTACACACAAAGGAACCTAGATTAAAAATAATAATAATAATTACTGTAGACATCTCATCAGAAACAGCAAAAGCCACAGCAATGAGACAAGAAAAATAAATAAGAGGCATCCGAATTGGAAGGAAAGAAGCAAAACTGTCATTATTTGCAGAAGACATAATACTATATATAGAAAATGCTAAAGACTCCACTAAAAAACCATTAGAGCTAATAATTGGATTCTGTAAAGTTGCAGGATACAAGATCAATAAACAGAAATTTGTTGCTTTTCTATACACTAATAATGAACCATCAGAAACAGAAAGCAAGAAGACAATCCCATTTACAATCACATCAGAAAGAATAAAACACCTAGGAGTAAACTTAACCAAGGAAGTGAAAGGCCAGTACACTGAAAACGATAAGACATTGATGAAAGAAATTAAGACAACACGAATAAATGGAAAGATATTCCATGTTTATAGATTGGAAGAATTAAAATTGTTAAAGTGACCATGCTATCCAAGGAAATCTACAGATTTAATGCAATCCCTACCAAAGTACCCATGGTATTTTTTACAAAATTAGAACAAGTAGTCCTAAAATTTGTATGAAACCACAAAAGACCCTGAATAGTCAAAACAGTCTTGAGAAAAAAGAACAAAGCTAGAGATATCATGCTCCCCGACTTCAGACTATAATACAAAGCAATAGTAATCAAAACAGTATGGTACTGGCATAAAAACAGACACATAGATCGAAGGAACAGAATAGAGAGCCCAGAAATAAATCTACGAATATATGGACAATTAATTTATGAAAAAGGAGCAAAGAGCATACAATGGAGAAAGGTTAGTCTCTTCAATAAAAGGTGTTGGGAAAACTGAACAGTCACATTAGAAAAAAAATGAAACTAGACCACTATTTCACACAATACACAAAAATAAACTCAAATGGATCAAAGACTTGAATTTAAGACCTGAAGTCATAAAAATCCTAGAGGAAAACATAGACAGTATGTTCATTGACATCAGTCTTAGCAATATCTTCCTAGAAATAACTTCTCAGACAAGGGAAACAAAGCAAAAAATAAACAAATGGGACTATATCAAACTAAAAAGCTTCTGCACAGTGAAGGAGTTTTATGGTTTCCAGTCTTACATTTAGGTCTTTAATCCATTTTGAGTTTATTTTTGTATATTGTGTGAGAAAATGTCCTAATTTCATTCTTTTACATGCCTCCACTATAGGAGACCTGACCCTCATTCCAATAATTTACAGACTGAAAAGAAGCACAATAGGAACAGTTGCAAGGGGTTATGATTGGGAATGATGGAGTGAAAGAAGAGATGCGAAATGGCACATTTAAAACTGAAAATTAATACCAATGTATATTTCAATCCCAATTACAACCTACAAACATATTGAAAACTCTCCATTAATTGAGGAAGTATTTAGGAGAGCATTACAGATTACCTAAAAGGACCAGTACTCAACAACAACAAAAAAGGAAATGTGGGGGTTATAATATTATTAATAAATTATCTCAGAATTCCTGCCTTTGGGGTATTTAAACAGAGGCTAGAAAATAAGTCATGAAGTGATGCAAGGAGAGATCTTTTACAACTTTTTACCACATGGAACAGACACCTACTTCCTCCATATGCTCCCATGAGGGCCAGACATGAGCTTTATGTTTTTCTGCCTCCATTAGCCTGGGTTCCTTCTCAAAAGCAGAGTCTGAGCTAAGGGCTTTCGTGCAGGTAGTTTATTTTGTAATTAATCCCTGGGAATAGGAGTGGGAATATTGGAAGAGTGAAATAGGGAATGAGGGAAAATCACTTCAAAGGTACATTATCTAACTGATCACCACTGCAGATAACTGAAGCTCAATACCACTGGGACATGGAGGAATCTGTCGAATGAGTTGTTTGTGTAGAATACATTGAAAATTTTCCACCCAAAGATGTATTTACCCACCAGTTCTATCCACCATTGCTCAAGGGCAGGTGCTCTCAGGTTGCACCTGTAAAAGGTGGACAGAGAAGATGAGAGGCGGGGCATAAGATGTTGGATGTACTGTCCCCACTTGTGACTATATACTGTCTTCTACTTCCAAATGTACAGACAGTTGGACTGAGAAAGAAGGTGAGATACATGCATTGCTCCTGAGAAAGGCAAATGTAAGCCACTATCAGGGCAGAGCAATCCTTCTTAGTTGTCCTTGATCACCCTGAGACTCCTATTAGTCACGTGCACTGCATATAGTTGACACACCATTAATGTATGTTCAACTGAGCTAAAACATCTTCAAGGACACCAGTGATGTGACCTAAAGGTAGGAAGGAATACATCACTGGAGGGGTCTCTACGTTCTGCCATCCAGCCAACATCAATGAGCTTGTATTGCTTATATGTAGTATCTTATAATATATATCTCATAATCCCCAAAATATCTCAATACTTTGAATATGTCTTGGGTTAAATAAAAAGAAACTACATTACAATGATATTTGATGGGAAAACTTTAATATATTGAATAGTATCCCCAGAGTTGGACTCCACAAAGGCTGGGGGATCCTCCTATCACCTTGGGAGGAGAGGGTACCACCACCATCCCGTCCCATTTCCTTCTAGGAGAAATATCACATCTTTCTGGACACAAAGGGGAGACTAAAGAGCTTTGGTGCAATGCCTATGATGTGCTGTGTCACCTTGGGGTAGTTATGAATCTTCTCTGTGCCTTAGTTCTTTATCTTTAAATTAAAGCATTCGGAGAATTCCTGGCTGTCCAGTGGTTGGGACTCTGCGCTCTCAAGGCCAGGAGCCCGGGTTCGATCCCTGCTTGGGGAACTAGGATCCCACAAGCTGCACAGTGTAGCCAAAAAAGAAAAAATAATAATAATAATAAATTAAAGCATTGGACTACATGATCTGAAAGAATCTTTCCATCTGAAATTTTTATTTTATTTTAACTTTTCTTTAGGTATCAGTCTTCTAAGGAAAGATTTATTGTTGCTCTTCAATATCTCCTCAATTAATAAAATCTTTTCAAAATGCTGGTAGGCTGCCAATGAATTTGACAAATATGCACATATCATTGTCACTGATTGAATTTTACTCCCCACTGTGAGGTTCTATAAACTTTATAGTCTGTACTAAGTCCAGCCCTTGTTTCATATGTATAGCTTTTTTCCCACTGATTAGTCTGAAAGCTACTTGAATATAGAGCTTTGAAAGTCCCATCTGCCCTGGAAGGGCTTAATATTATTAAATTGAATAGGATTGAAAGTAACTTTCTGAAAACATATAGCAAATTGATGTTAAAAAAAAAGTAGGAATAATAAGTCTACTAAGTTTTTTCCTTTCACCATTCAATTCCACATTCTATTCAACAGATTTATTGAACACTATTAGATACTGGGTGTCAAAAAGTGTTTAGTATACTGCCAGAGTTTTCACTGTAAAAGGTGTAAAAGAAACATGACAAGTGTGGCATTAGAATTACAAGCCTCGGGACTTCCCTGGCGGTCCACTGGGTAAGACTCCACGCTCCCAATGCAGGGGGTCAGGATTCGATCCCTGGTCGGAGAACTAGATCCTGCGTGCATGCCGCAACTAAGAAGTCCACATGCCACAACTAAAAAAAAAAAAAAAGATCCTGCATGCTGCAACGAAGATCCCGCATGCTGCAGCTAAGACCCTGTGCAGCCTAAATAAATAAATAAATATTTTAAAAAAAGGAATTATAAGCCTGAATATTTTGAATGTTTTGGGTTAAAAGAAGACTATATGTTGCAATGATATTTGATGGGAAAACTAAAAAGGAAATAATTATTTTGACCATAATTACTTTGAGAATTCAAGAGGAATGCAGGTCATAGTTCTTCTCAGAAAGATAAAAGAGAGAAGGTTGAAGACTCTATTCTGATGATCTATGAACTGTTGGAGATCAGTCAGAGACTTGCGTTAAGTTTGGAACTATACATGCTTTCTTTTTTCTTCTAATTACAATTCTTTTCTATGTTACTCTCATTCGAGAAGGAGAAATGAGTGTGACTTTTTTTATTGTTGTTGTTATTCTTATTGTTTTGTTTCTTTTTCTTTTTTGTTTTCATCTCCCAGGCAAGCAGTCAAATAATGTCTAACCGTGAGTCTCAGCCCCATGTGATATTGTTCCATGATAACCACAAAGTTTGGAAAAAATATTTGTCATAGGAAATAGTATTTGTTCATTGGGTTTTAGAGTACTTTTTTAATGAGAAATTGAATTTTCTCACTTAAGCTGTAAATCAATTTGTCAGCTTTGTTGTGACTAATCCACACTCTGTAAACAAACTCACCAACTTTGTGCTAATTAATTTCCCCCAATCTTTATCTCATAAGAAATGTTTTTCTGTCCAATTTTATCTGTGCCGAGTTGCTCAAGGTTACCTGGAGCTGATTCTGATTCAAACAAAATATAAAGCTTTTTCTTCTATAAAAGGGTGGCCCCTAATTTTGTGGTTGGGGGCCATATGTGAAATTATTTTTATAAAGCAAGTAAAGGTACCTAATTTGGGTGATTTTATTAATTACAATATTTTTACCTTGAAGTCTTCAAGGTACTTTCAAATTTCTTATCTCAATTGACTTTCATAATCATATTGTGAGCTAAGTACATCCCAGTTTTATAGAGACGAAAGAGGTTAGTAACTTGCTAATGTTTGTTCAACTTGCAAGTTAGGGGCTACCAACCAGGTTTTCCTTGATCAGAACCTCATTCTGAAACTGCCTCCAGAATCCAAAGAGACTCAGTGTTGAACACTGACAATACAGTCAGTGCTGCCCACCCTAGCACTTTAAATCCCCTTAGTTCTTTTATTTCCTTCCAGTTTTACTGAGATATAATTGACATGCAGCACTGTATAAGTTTAAGGTGTACAGCATAATGGTTTGACTTATGTATATCATAAAATGATTGCCACATAGGTTTAGTGACCATCCATCATCTCATATACATACAAAATAAAAGAAAGAGAAAAATGTATATCTTTTTCCTTGTGGTCAGAACTCTTGGAGAAATCCCTCTAATTCTTTGTGTCAGTCTCTAACCTTGTGTCTCCCTTTTCACCTACTTTACCTGATCCCTTCCCAGGAGGCCAAATGGAAGGAAATTATATTAAAAAATCATCATTCCCCCATTTTCTGACCCACAGTTACTTGGTATATATTTATTCACCTATTATATCAGACCAATTTGCTGATACAGCTGTTAACAAGACAGACAAAATTTTTAGCAGAACTCTGCAAAAGTAGTGTTTGATTCTTTATTTTTCTACCATTTCAATGACTTCGTTTTATTCTTGTCTTCTACTGAAACCTCTCAAATCCTTTCTGAGGTAGAGTTGAAATAAAGAGGTAATTTGAGATCATTATCATATAGTGATTTATTTCTCTTGCAAATTTATACTAATCATAGTAAATATTTGTCTCATTTTTGGTTTTGGTTTTGTTTGGGGTTGAGGGGGAGTTTTTCTTTTGCTACTTTCTCCCTTCCTAACCATGCCCTGACTTAAGTTCCCTCATTCATTGGGTTGGCTCTTTGGAAGATAAATCCAGAAACCTGCCTCTCACTGAAATCAAAAGGAGTTTCCCTTCCAGCTTCAGTGCAGCCCATAGGCAGCGTATGACCAGACTGAGGAGGGCGGCTCATCGCTCTCACAGCTTGGACCCTCGATCCAGCGATGCCAGGATGGCAGCATCACGGGATATTTACTCCAGTAACAAGATGCTGATCCTACTCTTCCTGCTCAGAGATAAATGCAAGAGTTCCTGCTTCCTGAGAACTTTTGATTCCTTCTACTTCCAAGGCTAGTTTGCCAGCCTCCAATTGATTCTTTGAGCCTCACTCCCATCACTACCATCAATATCTTTCCAATAAAGTCCTCTTTCCTTTAGTGTTATTTTCAAATATCTGAAACCAAAGAGCACTAAGTGACATGTTAGCTAAATGTAACAAGGCTCTACTGATACGTTCAGAAAGCTTCAAGCTTCACAAAGGGGGTCAGATCGCCCTTAGCACAGGACACTCACAATCTAGTCTGTTATAAGTGTTCAATAAATTTTTATAAAAGGGAAAGGAAAAATGGAGGGAGGGAAGGAAAGAGGGGAGGGGGGATAAACACAAGCACTTGGGAATTAATTCCATGTAACCATTTCTGATCAAAAATGTCAAGTTAGGAAAAAAAAAAAGATCACTGGAAAACCACTTCATTTCTTCTTAGGTACATGTTATCCCTTGAAAGAACAGAGAAATTATAGTTTATATATTTTATGTGATTATTAAAGAAAATTATAGAGTCTGAAGGAAATTCAGATAAATACATGGAAATACAAAATTAGACACCTAAAATTCAGAAAAGTTGGTAAATATTAATGAAGTGAAAGATTAGGCAAAGAAATCAGGAAGTGGAGTACGAGTTAGAGAGTAGACCTGGGGGACTTCCCTCATGGCACAGTGGTTACGAATCCACCTGCCAATACAGGGGACATGGGTTCGAGCCCTGGTCCAGGAAGATCCCACATGCCGCAGAGCAACTAAGCCCGTGTGCCACAACTACTGAGCCCGTACTCTAGAGCCCATGAGCCACAACTACTGAGCCCACATGCCACAACTACTGAAGCCCATGCCTAGAGCCCATGTTCCGCAACGAGAAGCCCGTGCACTGCAACGAAGAGTAGCCCCAGCTTGCTGCAACTAGAGAAAGCCTGCACACAGCAACGAAGACCCATCACAGCCAAAAATAAATAAATAAATGTTTTTTTAAAAAAAGAAAGTAGACCTGAATAAAAGAATTAAGTTATTTTTGATGTAGTTGAAGGACACTGGTTGGGATGGCAATCTACAGGATTCTGGCTTTTCTACTTATACCACTCTGATGGCAGTATAGTGCTTAAAAGAGATAAGGAAGATTGGAAAAACCATAGGTGATCTTTCTGCTTAAATAAAATTGTATCCGAAAACAGAAAAAAAAAAAGAATTTTTGTAATGGTCTCCTACTGTGGAAATCTCTATTTTAATAGACATTTTACATGTTCTTTGATTATTTGACTGGTTAGATTTCCACTACTTAAAATGCTTTTCCCCTCAAGTCTTGTTATTTGCTGAGGTTTCCATTGCAGATGCCCTCTATCCCCTTGTTACCAATTCCCAATTAATAGAAAGATTCCATCTCTCTACAATGTAACCTCCAGGTTTTATTGATGCTGCTTTTAACTCACATCAGTTATGTAACCCAGGACCCCTGATTTGCTCATGTTTTCATTCTGTGGCGTAAAACTTAACATGTCCAGCAGAAACATGAATAAGCAATTATCTGTTAAATCAGTATTTCCCAGATGCAAGTTACTTAATGTTTCTATTAACGCTAAGAATGGCAAAGTTATGCAGCCTGCACAACCAGTGAGTACTCAGTGGGAAATTCAGCTACTGTATATACACAATCATCACTTTAAAACAAAAGAGAAAAAAATTAAAATGTCTCTCTAGGCAAATAAACCTTTTGAACAAGCCTTCTTTTAACATTTCCCTATGTAATAAAATACAAATCAAAACAATTTTAGGTCACTTACAGAGGAAAAAATGATTTTAAAATCTGATGCTTCAAAAAAAGGATGAGAGATAAATCTAGCCAGCTTAATCAAAATGAAATGCTTTAGGAATTATGTATGATTAGTGTCCAAATAAAAACCTTAGCTTACTCTACATAGGAAGAGAATATAAATATTGGATGGGAAAACTCTCATCGTCTCTGTCTCGTCTTTTCTCAAGAGCACATTGAAACCCTTCATCTTTCTCATCATTTCAAACACAAACCAAAATACACACAAAAATTTTGCTAATCATAAGGATAACAGCAAATTTAAAATCTTGATTCTAAAAGCCATTCTCAGGCTATAGTTATTAAAATGTGTCTGCCAGCACTTAGCACAGAACGGGGTACTTGGAGGCAACGGATAGGTACATTAGACAGCTTATCGCAGCCAAACTAGTGCAACAAAAATGCTGCCGGAAGCAAGTCCTCTCGCAGCATGTTCCTCCTTTGTACTATCCTATTCCACGCTGGATTTCTCCATCCCTTTCTCTTGTCCCTGCCCCCAGGAGCCCTACTGTTCACATGAGCCTGTCCTGGGCCAGCCACCACCATTCCCAGCCTAGTGAGAGCCTTATCCTGTCCACGGTCAGGGCAAAGACAGCAGGTAAAGCAGGAGGCAGCAGATCAGGGGCAGGGCCCAGGTGACAGCAGTAACCAAAGATGGCTTGGCAGGGGCTAGAATTTAAACACTCTGAAAATGAGACTTCTGACCATATAGGCAGAAAATTTAGCACCTACCTATACCCTGTGCAAAGAGGGCTAAGCAGAGCCACCATACTGAGGGCCTGATCCATTACCTGCTCGCTGGATGCTAGCTTTCCCCCCCCCCACCCCCCACACACCTTGTCCTCTCAGGTCTTTCCTCACCAACTTCACCTCTGAGGTCTTTCTTCATCATTTCCCACCTCTTTACTTTATCTTCATCCTATCCCATCGTTCCTTCTTAGTTCTTAAGAACGATTATGTCTCTTCAAACTAAAAAAGGAAAAAAAATCTTTTCCTAACTTTGTGTCTCCCTCTTTACTAATGGTTCTCAAACAGGGATGATTTTGCCACCCCCAGCCAAGAGGACACAACTAGGGGATAGGATGCTGCCGGCACCTCATGAGTAGAGGTCAGGGATGCTGCTAAACATTCTACAATGTACAGGACAGCCCCACAGCAAAGAATCATATGGCCCAAAATGTCAGTAGTGCTGGGGTTGAGAAACCCTGCTTCAGACATCACTCTCTAAACTTCACAGCTAAGCTTTCTGACATGTTGTCTATACTTAACAGTTTCTACCCTCACCCTTCCAACTCACTGCTAGACCCAAAAGGATTTGCCATCTGCCTTCTGTTTCACTCACACTGCTCTTGCAAAGGTCACACACAATTCTCATACAGAAAAATTCAATAGATACTTTTGTCTCTCCTTTCTTCTTTACTTTGCTTTTCAAAAGACACAACCTTTTCATAATTGTGTCCTCTGCTGGTTTCTGTGACCTCATCCCATCATTGGCATCATGCTTGCAGGATAAAATCTGAATACCTCTGCCTGGCTCTCGAGGCCCTTATCTTCATGTCCACCATTGAACCCCAAGGGTCCTCCACTCACATCTTGCTTCCAGCCATGCAAACAAACCAGTTGCTGATTCCCAAAGAGGCCAGGCACTCTCTAACCTCTTCTTTTCTTCACGTGCCACTTACTCTGCCTAGATGTCCTTCTTACCAGCCCACCTAATGAACCTTCACCCAACTTTCAAAATTCAGGGCAAATATCTCCTCCTCTGTGACGACTTTCTTTGTCACAGACAGAATTCTGTGCTACTCTGGATGCCTCCCCCTGCCCGACATTATAACTCATAACACTTTTAGTTTATACCTGTTCTTATGTCTCTTACCACTCCCCTCCCCATGAAAATAGGAGCTCATGGAGCTGGGTTCTCTGTGTGTTTGTATAGCCAGAGCCTAGCACAATGTCTGGTAAATAGCTGGAGCTAACTAATAAAAGTTTGTAAAATGAATAAATAAACTAAATCACTTCAAAGCAAAAAACACAATTGTCATCTAAACAAGTCCTCAAGTTTATCCCATTATCTTTAAATTCTCTCTGCTATTTCCTCTCTTCCCCATCCCTTGCAAATGAAGAAAACCCATGATCTGTAAACCTTCCTAGCAAGGCTTAGGGTTTTAATGAGTTAATGTAATTAATTAACCTGCTTCAGAGATGAAGGAGCCAGAGCACAAAGAAGTTAAAAAATTTACCCAGGTGGGAGCTGTGACCTAAAGCCTGTATTCTTTACACTAATACTAATCCAAGCGACAGAAGTTCCAGGGAAGGGAAACATTAAACCATGAAGGCAAGCGAGAGGGCAATCTTGGGAAGACTCCAGAACAGAGCCTAGCCCCCAGGACAGGCTCCTGTGAGATTCCTGGAAGATGGTGAGACGGCAGGCCAGGTCATTAAAGCAGGACTGAAAGAGGCAGGGACAATGTCTCCTTACGATATTTACCTGTAACTAAACTGACTGAAATGTTACCATGTTCCAGGCAGCGATCTGTCAGGTAGGTGTAGAAGATATTATGTGTGACTCTGATGTACTTTGTTCTGGTTTGTTTTGTTTTTTAACTGGGGTTGTAACTCAGAGTCAGGTATTACTGGACGTGACCCTGGCTCTGGTCCACAGCAGCTGCACTAGTCAAATTTTCCTAGAGTGCAATGGCACAGTTGATTGAGCATCCTCCCCAAACACAATTCCCTGTTTTTTCATTCTTGCGGCTACATTTGCTTTTGACAACTTTTTCAATCAGACAGGATCACTCTTGAGGCTTAATTCCCAACTCGAAAGTAAAGACCACATGAATCCCCAACTTGGTTTAAATAAAAATAAAATTCATGCTAAAATATCTGTTGGTTTAAAAAACACAAATGTTTTCAACTAAACAGCTCAGTGGAAACCAGAAGGGAAAATTTGGTCCAAATTTATTTGTCCAAAGGGCTCTATCATTTCTTAAAGGTAAATATTAATCAAAGGGTAGCATTTATATAAAATGTCAACAAAAAAATGGCATTCTACAGAAATCTCTTGCATTCCTATATACTAATGATGAAAAATCTGAAAGTGAAATTAAGAAAACACTCCCGTTTACCATTGCAACAAAAAGAATAAAATATCTAGGAATAAACCTACCTAAGGAGACAAAAGACCTGTATGCAGAAAATTATAGGACACTGATGAAAGAAATTAAAGATGATACAAATAGATGGAGAGATATACCATGTTCTTGGATTGGAAGAATCAACATTGTGAAAATGACTCTGCTACCCAAAGCAATCTACAGATTCAATGCAATCCCTATCAAACTACCACTGGCATTTTTCACAGAACTAGAACAAAAAATTTCACAATTTGTATGGAAACACAAAAGACCCCGAATAGCCAAAGCAATCTTGAGAACAAAAATGGAGCTGGAGGAATCAGGCTCCCTGACTTCAGACTATATTACAAAGCTACAGTAATCAAGACAGTTTGGTACTGGCACAAAAACAGAAATATAGATCAATGGAACAGGATAGAAAGCCCAGAGATAAGCCCACGCACATATGGTCACCTTATCTTTGATAAAGGAGGCAAGCATATACAGTGGAGAAAAGACAGCCTCTTCAATAAGTGGTGCTGGGAAAATTGGACAGGTACATGTAAAAGTATGAAATTAGAACACTCCCTGACACCATACACAAAAATAAACTCAAAATGGATTAAAGACTTAAGTGTAAGGCCAGACACTATCAAACTCTTAGAGGAAAACATAGGCAGAACACTCTATGACATAAATCACAGCAAGATCCTTTTTGACCCAGCTCCTAGAGAAATGGAAATAAAAACACAAATAAACAAATGGGACCTTATGAAACGTAAAAGCTTTTCCACAGCAAAGGAAACCATAAACAAGACCAAAAGACAACCCTCAGAATGGGAGAAAATATTTGCAAATGAAGCAACTGACAAAGGATTAATCTCCAAGATTTACAAGCAGCTCATGCAGCTCAATAACAAAAAAACACACAACCCAATCCAAAAATGGGCAGAAGACCTAAATAGACATTTCTCCAAAGAAGATATACAGATTGCCAACAGACACATGAAAGAATGCTCAACATCATTAATCATTAGAGAAATGCAAATCAAAACTACAATGAGGTATCATCTCACACCGGTCAGAATGGCCATCATCAAAAAATCTAGAAACAATAAATGCTGGAGAGGGTGTGGAGAAAAGGGAACACTCTTGCACTGTTGGTGGGAATGTAAATTGATACAGCCACTATGGAGAACAGTATGGAGGTTCCTTAAAAAACTAAAACTAGAACTACCATATGACCCAGCAATCCCACTACTGGGCATATACCCTGAGAAAACCATAATTCAGAAAGAGTCATGTACCAAAATATTCTTTGCAGCTCTGTTTACAATAGCCAGGACATGGAAGCAACCTAGGTGTCCATCATCGGATGAATGGATAAAGAAGATGTGGCACATATAGACAATGGAATATTACTCAGCCATAAAAAGAAATGAAATGGAGGTGTTTGTAATGAGGTGGATGGAGTTAGAGTCTGTCATACAGAGTGAAGTAAGTCAGAAAGAGAAAAAGAAATACAGTATGCTAACACATATATATGGAATCTAAGGAAAAAAAAAAAAAAAGATCATGAAGAACCTAGTGGCAAGATGGGAATAAAGACACAGACCTACTAGAGAATGGACTTGGGGATATGGGGAGGGGGAGGGGTGAGATGTGACAGGGTGAGAGAGTGTCATGGACATATATACACTACCAAATGTAAAATAGATAGCTAGTGGGAAGCAGCCACATAGCACAGGGAGATCAGCTCGGTGCTTTGTGACCACCAAGAGGGGTGGGATAGGGAGGGTGGGAGGGAGGGAGATGCAAGAGGGAAGAGATATGGGAACATATGTATATGTATAACTGATTCACTTTGTTATAAAGCAGAAACTAACACACCATTGTAAAGCAATTATACTTCAATAAAGATGTTTAAAAAAAAAAAAAAAAAGAAGTGTGGAATAAAACGGATAGGAGAAAAAGAAGCTGGTCCTCAAAAGGAATATTGAATGCATATACAAACATTTACCTTTAAGTCTCATGGACAGAATAACTGTAACCATAACAGAGAAGAACAAACCTGAAATATACCTGATAGCCCGTTCTCAAGGCTCTGCCTTCCAGGCTTGACCTTTAAAGGTATAACACTTTTCATTCACATGGAGATTAAACGTTGGGAAACAGAGAATAACACGTCTTGTTGGAGGTTTATAGGAACATTGTGACCAGACCTACATGGACAGCTGCAAGAACAAAGGATTCCAACACCAAGAAGTTTGCAACAACCAGCCACACCCCCTCCCCGTTTAGTAGAAAAGAAGCCCGAATTCTAACTTGGGGAAGATGGTTCTTTGGGGCACTAGCCCACCATCTTCTCTTTCTGCTGGCTTTCCAAATAAAGTCGCTATTCCTTATCCCCAAAAAAAAAAAAAAAAAGGCATTCTGCTTGAAAATGCAGTTCCTTTAAATACTGTATTTTTATATAAAATACTGCATAATATATAATAAATGCTTATATATTATATAATATACACAATCTGTATATCAATATTTTATAAGGAGAGTTATATTGACATAATTTTGTTATAATTTTGAATATCACAATATGTTTGGACAATTTGTTTTAACAATATGTTTAAAATGTTGAACTGAATAGAAATTGATGCATTAAGGCCTTTTTTATCTTTCCACAACAAACATTTAAAATTCAGTATTTATACATGGCCCCCAAGCAAATAAACTTTATTTCTGACTTGCCAGCAAAGTTTCTTGGAAATATAAACTTAAAAGAAACAACATCTGTTTAAAGATGTCTCAGAGATTGGTTCAAGATGGTGGAGTAGAAGGACGTGCTCTCACTCCCTCTTGCGAGAGCACCAGAATCACAACTAGCTGCTGAACAATCATCGACAGGAAGACACTGGAACTCACCAGAAAAGACACCCACATCCAAAGACAAACGAGAAGCCACAATGAGACGGTAGGAGGGGCACAATCACAATAAAATCAAATCCCATAACTGCTGGGTGGGTGACTCACAAACTGGAGAACAATTATACCACAGAAGTCCACCCACTGGAGTGAAGGTTCTGAGCCCCACGTCAGGCTTCCCAACCTGGGGGTCCAGCAACGGGAGGAGGAATTCCTAGAGAATCAGACTTTGAAGGCTAGCGGGATTTGATTGCAGGACTTCGACAGGACTGGGGGAAAAAGAGACTCCACTCTTGGAGGGCACACAAAGTAGTGTGCTCATATCAGAACCCAGGGGAAGGAGCAGTGACACCATAGGAGGCTGAGCCAGACCTACCTGCTAGTGTTGGAGGGTCTCCTACAGAGGCGGGGGGAGGCTCTGTCTCACCATGAGGACAAGGACACTGGCAGCAGAAGTTCTGGGAAGTACTCCTTGGCGTGAGCCCTCCCAGAGTCCTCTAATAGTCCCACCAAAGAGCCTGGGTAGGCTCCAGTGTTGGGTCGCCTCAGGCCAAACAAACAACAGAAGGGGAACGCAGCCTCACCTATCAGCAGACAAGCGGATTAAAGTTTTACTGAGCTCTGCCCACCAGAGCAACAGTCAACCCTACCCACCACCAGTCCCTCCCATCAGGAAACTTGCACAAGCCTCTTAGATAGCCTCATCTACCAGACGGCAGACAGGAGAAGCAAGAAGAACTACAATCCTGCAGCCTGTGGAACAAAAACCACATTCACAGAAAGACAGACAAGATGGAAAGGCAGAGGGCTATATACCAGATTAAGGAACAAGATAAAACCCCAGAAAAACAACTAAATGAAGTGAAGATAGGCAATCTTCCAGAAAAAGAATTCAGAATAATGATAGTGAAGATGATCCAGGACCTCGGAAAAAGAATGGAGGCAAACATCGAGAAGGTGCAAGAAATGTTTAACAAAGATCTAGAAGAATTAAAGAACAAACAGAGATGAACAATACAATAACTGAAATAAAAAACACGCTACAAGGAATCAGTAGCAGAATAACTGAGGCAAAAGAACGGATAAGTGACCTGGAAGACAGAATGGTAGAATTCACTGCCACGGAACAGAATAAAGAAAAAAGAATGAAAACAAATGAAGACAGCTTAAGAGACCTCTGGGACAACATTAAACACAACAACATTCGCATTATAGGGGTCCCAGAAGGAGAAGAAAGAGAGAAAGGACCAGAGAAAATATTTGAAGAGATTATAGTCGAAAACGTCCCTAACATGGGAAAGGAAATATCCACCCAAGTCCAGGAAGTGCAGCGAGTCCCATGCAGGATAAACCCAAGAAGAAACACACCAAGACACATAGTAATCAAATTGGCAAAAAATAAAGACAAAGAAAAATTATTGAAAGCAGCAAGGGAAAAATGACAAATAACATACAAGGGAACTCCCAAAAGGTTAACAGCTGATTTCTCAGCAGAAACTCTACAAGTCAGAAGGGAGTGGCATGATATACTTAAAGTGATGAAAGGAAAGAACCTACAACCAAGATTACTCTACCCGGCAAGGATCTCATTCAGATTCGACAGAGAAATCAAAAGCTTTACAGACAAGCAAAAGCTAAGAGAATTCAGCACCACCAAACCAGCTCTACAACAAATGCTAAAGGAACTTCTCTAAGTGGGAAACACAAGAGAAGAAAAGGACCTACAAACACAAACCCAAAACAATTAAGAAAATGGTCATAGGAACATACATATCGATAATTACCTTAAACGTGAATGGATTAAATGCTCCAAACAAAAGACACAGGCTTGCTGAATGGATTCAAAAACAAGACCCATATAAATGCTGTCTACAAGAGACCCACTTCAGACCTAGGGACACATTCAAACTGAAAGTGAGAGGATGGAAAAAGATATTCCATGCAAATGGAAATCAAAGGAAAGCTGGAGTAGCAATACTCATATCAGATAAAATAGACTTTAAAATAAAGAATGTTACAAGAGACAAGGAAGGACACTACATAATGATCAAGGGATCAATCCAAGAAGAAGATATAACAATTATAAATATATATGCACCCAACATAGGAGCACCTCATTACATAAGGCAACTGCTAACAGCTATAAAAGAGGAAATTGACAGTAACACAATAATAGTGGGGGACTTTAACACCTCACTTACACCAATGGACAGATCATCCAAAATGAAAATAAATAAGGAAACAGAAGCTTTAAGTACATTTTTTTAAATTAATTAATTAATTTATTTTTGGTTGTGTTGGATCTTCGCTTCCGTGCGAGGGCCCTCTCTAGTTGCGGCAAGCGGGGGCCACTCCTCATCGCGGTGCGCAGGCCTCTCACCATCGCGGCCTCTCTTGTTGCGGAGCAGAGGCTCCAGAATCGCAGGCTCAGTAGTTGCGGCTCACGGGCCCAGTTGCTCCGCGGCACGTGGGATCCTCCCAGACCAGGGCTCAAACCCGTGTCCCCCGCATTGGCAGGTGGACTCTCAACCACTGTGCCACCAGGGAAGCCCGAAACAGAAGCTTTAAATGACACAATAGACCAGATAGATTTAATTGATATTTATAGGACATTCCATCCAAAAACAGCAGATTACACTTTCTTCTCAAGTGCACATGGAACATTCTCCAGGATAGATCACATCTTGGGTCACAAATCAAGCCTCAGTAAATTTAAGAAAATTGAAATCATATCAAGCATCTTTTCTGACCACAACGCTATGAGATTAGAAATGAATTACAGGGGAAAAAATGTAAAAAGCACAAACACATGGAGGCTAAACAATACGTTACTAAATAACCAAGAGATCACTGAAGAAATCAAAGAGGAAATCAAAAAATACCTAGAGACAAATGACAATGAAAACACGACGACCCAAAACCTATGGGATGCAGCAAAAGCAGTTCTAAGAGGGAAGTTTATAGCTATACAAGCCTACCTAAAGAAACAAGAAAAATCTCAAGTAAACAATCTAACCTTACACCTAAGGAAACTAGAGAAAGAAGAACAAACAAAACCCAAAGTTAGCAGAAGGAAAGAAATCATAAAGATCAGAGCTGAAATAAATGAAATAGAAACAAAGAAAACAATAGCAAAGATCAATAAAACTAAAAGCTGGTTCTTTGAGAAGATAAACAAAATTGATAAGCCATTAGCCAGACTCATCAAGAAAAAGAGGGAGAGGACTCAAATCAATAAAATCAGAAATGAAAAAGGAGAAGTTACAACAGACACCGCAGAAATACAAAGCATCCTAAGAGACTACTACAAGCAACTTTATGCCAATAAAATGGACAACCTGGAAGAAATGGACAAATTCTTAGAAAGGTATAACCTTCCAAGACTGAACCAGGAAGAAGCAGAAAATATGAACAGACCAATCACAAGTAATGAAATTGAAACTGTGATTAAAAATCTTCCAACAAACAAAAGTCCAGGACCAGATGGCTTCACAGGTGAATTCTATCAAACATTTAGAGAAGAGCTAACACCTATCCTTCTCAAACTCTTCCAAAAAATTGCAGAGGAAGGAACACTCCCAAACTCATTCTATGAGGCCACCATCACCCTGATACCAAAACCAGACAAAGACACTACAAAAAAAGAAAATTACAGACCAATATCACTGATGAATATAGATGCAAAAATCCTCAACAAAATACTAGCAAACAGAATCCAACAACACATTAAAAGGATCATACACCACGATCAAGTGGGATTTATCCCAGGGATGCAAGGATTCTTCAGTATACGCAAATCAATCACTGTGATACACCATATTAACAAATTGAAGAATAAAAACCATATGATCATCTCAATAGATGCAGAAAAAGCTTTTGACAAAATTCAACATCCATGTATGATAAAAACTCTCCAGAAAGTGGGCATAGAGGGAACCTACCTCAACATAATAAAGGCCATATACAACAAACCCACAGCAAACATCATTCTCAATGGTGAAAAACTGAAAGCATTTCCTCTAAGATCAGGAACGAGACAAGGATGTCCACTCTCACCACTATTATTCAACATAGTTCTGGAAGTCCTAGCCACGGCAATCAGAGAAGAAAAAGAAATAAAAGGAATACAAATTGGAAAAGAAGAAGTAAAACTGTCACTGTTTGCAGATGACATGATACTATACATAGAGAATCCTAAAACTGCCACCAGAAAACTGCTAGAGCTAATTAATGAATATGGTAAAGTTGCAGGATACAAAATTTATGCACAGAAATCTCTTGTATTCCTATACACTAATGATGAAAAATCTGAAAGAGAAATTATGGAAACACTCCCATTTACCATTGCAACAAAAAGAATAAAATACCTAGGAATAAACCTACCTAGGGAGACAAAAGACCTGTATGCAGAAAACTATAAGACACTGATGAAAGAAATTAAAGATGATACCAACAGATAGAGAGATATACCATGTTCTTGGATTGGAAGAATCAACATTGTGAAAATGACTATACTACCCAAAGCAATCTACAGATTCAATGCAATCCCTATCAAATTACCAATGGCATTTTTTACGGAGCTAGAACAAATCATCTTAAAATTTGTATGGAGACACAAAAGACCCCAAATAGCCAAAGCAGTCTTGAGGGAAAAAAACGGAGCTGGAGGAATCAGACTCCCTGACTTCAGACTATACTACAAAGCTACAGTAATCAAGACAATATGGTACTGGCACAAAAACAGAAACATAGATCAATGGAACAAGATAGAAAGCCCAGAGATAAACCCACGCACCTATGGTCAACTAATCTATGACAAAGGAGGCAAAGATATACAATGGAGAAAAGACAGTCTCTTCAATAAGTGGTGCTGGGAAAACTGGACAGCTACATGTAAAAGAATGAAATTAGAACACTCCCTAACACCATACACAAAAATAAACTCAAAATGGATTAGAGACCTAAATGTAAGACTGGACACTATAAATCTCTTAGAGGAAAACATAGGAAGAACACTCTTTGACATAAATCACAGCAAGATCTTTTTTGATCCACCTCCTAGAGTAATGGAAATAAAAACAAAAATAAACAAATGGGACCTAATGAAACTTCAAAGCTTTTGCACAGCAAAGGAAACCATAAACATGACGAAAAGACAACCCTCAGAATGGGAGAAAATATTTGCAAACCAATCAACGGACAAAGGATTAATCTCCAAAATATATAAACAGCTCATTCAGCTCAATATTAAAGAAACAAACACCCCAATCCAAAAATGGGCCGAAGACCTAAATAGACATTTCTCCAAAGAAGACATACAGATGGCCACGAAGCACATGAAAAGATGCTCAACATCACTAATTATTAGAGAAATGCAAATCAAAACTACAATGAGGTATCACCTGACACCAGTTAGAATGGGCATCATCAGAAAATCTACAAATAACAAATGCTGGAGAGGGTGTGGAGAAAAGGGAACCCTCTTGCACTGTTGGTGGGAATGTAAATTGATACAGCCACTATGGAGAACAATATGGAGGTTCCTTAAAAAACTAAAAATAGAATTACCATATGACCCAGCAATCCCACTACTGGGCATATACCCAGAGAAAACCGTAATTCAAAAAGACACATGCAACCGAATGTTCATTGCAGCACTATTTACAATAGCCAGGTCATGGAAGCAACCTAAATGCCCATCAACAGATGAATGGATAAAGAAGTTGTGGTACATATATACAATGGAATATTACTCAGCCATAAAAAGGAACGAAATTGAGTCATTTGTTGAGACGTGGATGGATCTAGAGACTGTCATACAGAGTGAAGTAAGTCAGAAAGAGAAAAACAAATATCGTATATTAACGCATGTATGTGGAACCTAGAAAAATGGTACAGATGAGCCGGTTTGCAGGGCAGAAGTTGAGACACAGATGTAGAGAACAGACATATGGACACCAAGGGGGGAAAACCGCGGCGGGGTGGGGATGGTGGTGTGCTGAATTGGGCAATTGGGATTGACATGTATACACTGATGTGTATAAAATTGATGACTAATAAGAACCTGCAGTATAAACAAACAAACAAAACAACTAATACTAAACTTTCATTGGGTTATTTGTATGGAAATATGTTAATATAAATGTTTCAGACATTACATGAAATTTCTAAAAATCGTATATGTTCTGGTATAATGTTATAAGTCATAATCCTAGTTATTACTTTAAAATGTATATCTCAGAAATAACTAATTTTCTTGTCAACTGCATTATTATGAACTTTCATCAAATCTTTAACCGTGGTCATTTTTAAGTCTTCTGTCATTTACAGACAGTTCTGGGTGTACTCTGATGCTTTTGTAAATATGTTCCTATAAAAGGGTTTCATCTTCAGTAAATTCATGGAAAAGACTCTGACAAGTACAGGTTTCTGGTACCTGACTGTACTGCTGAACTGAATGAATAAGCATTTTCAGAACTCTAATGAAAAACTGATGAGCTCATAAAAGTGCTAACAAAAGATCAAGATGAAAAAAAAAAATTAATTACATGGGACTGAGTGAACTGATGAGGATGAGTATAATTTTTGTGACTTTCTGTTTGAATTTAAAAAAAAGAAAAAATCCCACAAGGACTCAGAGGCAAAGAATATACAAATCAATTTTCACTGCAAAGTAAAGGAGCTGTTACAGTGGAGGATTACTGGACTGAATGTCAATATTATGACATAGTATGAGTGTGTTTCATGTTTGGTAATTGCAATGATTGTTGCTTTTGTTGTGGTCATCCATGTACAATGCTTGGTGTCAGTCTATTTATCTCTTGTAAAAATAAAATACAGTGTGTGTGAAAAAAAAAAGACGTTTCAAAAACCCTAGAAAACTTATCTAACGTACAAAAATGGTCCATAATTTATAAAGGTAAACTCGTATTTAAATGTTAAATTCCATTTTATTTTAATTACTTCTATTTATTTATTTTTTTAGCCATCAGGCAGTTTATTTTACTAACTAGTTTTTTTTTCAAATGTACTTATAAAAGTATATATTTTTTTAAAAAAAGTATATTTTGCAGTGTATATATATACATATGTTTAACACAAATAGACTCATAGTGTGTATATTCTTCTGCAAGTTGCCTTTTTTTACTTAATATATAGTGGACATCTTTCCGTACTAGTTTATAAACCTCAGCCTCTTTTTAACAGCCTCATAGGATTTATGATAAGGATGTACCATAAGTTATTTAAATGTTTTGCCTCTGTTAGGTGTTCCCAGGCTTGGGTTTCGTTTTGTTCTGCTTTACTTTATAAACAATACTGCACTGAACATCCTTGCCCACAGATCCTTGCGTGGGGTGGCCACAACCATTTTAGAAGGCACCATCCTCGAATAAGGGGCCAGTGTCTCAAGGAGGATCTGGCAGTCATGGTGGTGGTGTGTTCACACCTGACTTCCATCCTGGTTCTATTCATACTTCAGGGCCCCCCCATGTAAACAGTTGGCAAATCTGCTACAAAAGTTCATGAGGAGCCAGGTTTCTATAAACACTAGGATCACCAATCCCTCCAACCCCTGTTTACCCACCTTTACTTCAAATATCCATGCAGTGAGCTTTCTCTTCATTTTCTGATAAACAAAAATAGGTTTATTTCTACCTATTCAAGGTCAGGTTTTACTTTTTACACTTTCTTCTCAGAGTTTGAATGTGCTCACAATCTGCCCATTCCTGGCTGCCTGTTCATATTTTTATTTTGCTTTAGAATCTTGCTGTAGAATCAACTCCTGCATGAAGGAATCAGCTTCTCCTTATTTCAACCCATACAACTATGAACACTTAACTCCTTTAAAAAATTATGTCTTGATGTAGCTATAAATATTGACATCAAACCACTATGTGTGTGGTTAAAAGATCAACTAGTACAGAGGACCTAGAAGGAAAAGCAACAGTCCCCTTGACTTTTAAAACTTTAAAGCTTCCTTTACCATTTTTCTTAACCTAAAAGGCAATTAATAAACAATAGTTAATAATGTTGCTCTATACTGGGGATACCTAAGGGGCTATTTGCATTCTTCTTAACTGAGTTGTATAAGCAGAGTAAAAAGTTTCTCTGAAAAATAATTAGGCTTTAGAAACTGGGATGGTTACTATATTAGGTCAGAGATATTCACAGCAAAATTTATCATTTTCATATGTCTCTTTTCATCTGCTAAATATAATTGCCTTTTTATTTGCCTTTTGTAACCATAAAATAAAATTCAGTGCGCAAATAAAAATTCCATGCAGCTCAACACATAAAAGTTGTTTTTACAGTGATTCAAAATCAAAGCCATCCTATCCCATCCTGGCCTCAGTGAAAATGGTTTCAGTTGGAGCAGAAAGGTGGTGATGACTAACAGCCAATCTGAAAGAAATGCAAGACTATGAAACTATAGAAGATTAGAAGTCACCAGTGTTCAAAGCTTAATTTCCCAGATGTCAAAAGTACAAGGTTACATGCTTTTATAACATCAAGATAGTTAAGATAGTTCACAAAATTTTGCCCAGTGAATTTTAAATCCAGTTGACCTCAGTGGTCTATAAGAAATGTAAAGACGCCTTTATCTCAGTGGCACTACCCTTGCTGCTCCTAAAAATGCAATTGTAACATCACACTTCTACCTCTGAACAGAACTGAACAAAAACTATGTACTAATACCTGGGATTCTGGGAGTGAAAAAGAAAATATGAGCTGACTGCCTGTCCGCCACTGTGCTAAATACTTTCATAGATGTTTATCCTCACTTTAACACTTTTTGTTGCAGATGAGAATGTGGAGTTCCAAAGAGACTGGATAAACTTGCCCCAGTCAATGGCAAATCTGGGAGCTGAACCATCATCCACTGGTCTAGAAGACTGTTTCTAAAAGACTTCACTAGCACAGGTCAGATTTAAACATAAAAACACAGAATGAGCACAAATGAAAGCATCAATTATGTGGTCACGTCCCCCCTTAATCAAGTGTTTGATAAGTCAGATGAAAAGGAGGAATATTATATTAATAACTATCACATCACATTAGTTGTCTTGAAAGAAGCTCTTTTTCTCTGCCACCCCCCAGTTTTATTGAGATGTAATTCACATACAGCACTGTATAAGTTTAAGGTGTACAACATAATGATTTGACTTACATACATCATGAAATGATTATCACAATGTTTAGTGAATATCCATCATCTCATACAGATGTAAAATAAAAGAAAAAATATTTTTCCTTGTGATGAGAACTCTTAAGATTTACTCTCTTAACAACTTTCTTATATAACAACTTTCATGTTAATTATAATTATTATGTTTTACATTACATCCCTAGTAGTTATTTACCTTATAACTGGAAGTTTGTACCTTTTGACCACCTTCATGCAATTCCCTCTTCCCCTACTCCCTGCCTCTGGCACCCACAAATCTGATCTCTTTTTCTATGTTTGTTTGTTTGTTTTGAAGTAATTGACCTACAACACTATGTTAGTTCCCGGTGCACAACATAGTGATTCAGTGTTTCTATACATTACAAAATGATCGCCACAATAAGTCTAGTTACCATATGTCACCATACAAATATTACATTATTAATGATTATATTCCCCAGGCTGTACTTTTCATCCCCATGACTCATTTATTTTATAAATGGAAATTTATACCTCTTAATCTCCCTCACTTATTTCTTTTTCTTTATGTATTCCTAATGTCATATGGTTTCAAGCACTGACTCAAAATATACAACATGCCACTATTAAAAACATGTGCTGAAACTGTAATGATAATCCTCTCCCATCAACCCCTACCCATATGGACTGGCTCATCCTACAAAATGCATTGTCACTAGCTATAAATAAAACAGTCATTAGAGCTGACAAAAAGTTGTAACAGCAAAGTGTCAATCATCTTCTTTAATGATTTGAGGTTTTTCAAAGCGGCTGAGCATATGTGTGTAAACACATTTCACTGGATCACATTTTGTACTTCAGATTCATATGTTTCTTAGGAGAAACCCAAGTTGAACTTAGTTCATAATATCAAGCACCAGATCATACAGCCCTTCTCACAGAATCAAGTCAGATGGATCTGTCAGTGAGGTTAAGGGTTTTGACAAGAGCTTATGTGTGTGTGTATTTCTCAAGGAATGAGACAAAAAGAGAGAGAGAACAATTTGGGGTTTAAGAGCAGCTATCATAAGACAGTCAGCTCTTCCTGAATCCCAAGCACCTCAGTGCTTAGAGGTGTGCTGTCAGATATAGTAGCCATTAACCACACGTGGATATTGACCACTTGAAATGCACTAGTTCAAATTAAGATGTGCCAGAAGTGCAAAATACAATCTGGATTTCAAAAACTTAGTACGAAAAAATAATGCAAAATACCTCATTAAAATTTTTAATTGATGACATGTTTAAATGATAATACTGTGGATATATTGAGCTAAATTAAATATATTATTAAAATTAATTCCACCTGTTTCTGTTTTGACTTTTTTTAACGTGGCCACTAAAAAGTTTAAAATTAAAAAAAGTCTTAATTACTCATATATCCAAAAGAATTAAAAGCAGGATCTCAAAGAGATATTTGTACACCCATATTCATACCAACATTATTTACAATAGTCAGAAGGTGGAAATGACCCAAATGTTCATCAACAGATAAATGGATAAACAAAATATGATATGTCCATACAATGGAATCTTATTCAGCCATAAAAAAAGAATGAAGTACTGACACATGTTACAACATGGTTAAACCGTGAGAAAATTATGCTAAGTGAAAGGGGCCAGTCACATAGTATGTGATCCCATTCACATAAAAGTTCATAATAGAGAAATCTATAAAGACAGAAAATAGATTAGTGTTTGCTAAGCTCTGGGGGCAAGAAGATGGGGTGATAGCTAAAGGGTACAAGGTTTCTTTTGTCGGTGATTAGAATGTTCTAAAATTGACTATGGTGATGGTTGCATGTATCTGTGAATATCCTAAAAACCACTGAATTGTACACTTCAGATGGGTGAATTCTATGGCATGTGAATTATATCTCAATAAAGCTGCTTTTTTTTTTAAAGAAAAAAAGGAGGGCATCAGAAGAGGTAATCTAGGTGGAGAAGAGGGAGAAGAAAATTTCAGGCAGAGGAAGTGGCAGCTGCAAACAGACAAAGCTGTAAAAGGGCAGATTTGTTCTTTCCCCTGATGGACACCCCACAGTTCAGGGTTTTCAACACCCCCACGGCACAGGAGCAGAATCCTTACCAGGTGAAGCTCTCCAGGTTGACCCTGCCCACAGCACTGCTGACTGCTCCCCTAAATGTGCATGCATGCATACCCACTGAAACTTGTACCCCTCCTGTACCCTTCCTGGAAATGATTAGGAAAAAAGACTGCACAGAAGAAGAGAAAAAAATAAAAATAAAAACCCTGCATTTTTGCAGTTGCAGTGGTTAATAGAATGCATTAACCATTAACTTGTTAGCAAAGCTACATAATTAGCATAGTTGCTAAGAACCACAGAAGCTGCTAAACAAAGATAATGTAACTTCTTGAACTAACAAATCAAATGGGAGTATTTATAAAAACAGGAGTGGTGGGGTTTTTTTTTCTTACTGAATTGCGTGAAAATACCGTATATTTGAAACACAGAAAAATGTTTTTCCCCAACAGCATTTTAAAAGCCAGAAATATGACTAACACCATTCCATTAAAGAACTGAAACACTTTGCATTATTGCTTTTTACAGTCCTCTCAAAGTCTACACTCCTCACCCAACTGAATAAAAGGCTGCTAAACTGCTACAGTGCAGGGGAACTTCTGACCCGTGATTCACTGAACTAGCAGAATGATGGAAAGGCTGACCTGCTCAGCCTACAGATGAAAGAAGAGAATCCAAGATGAAACTGTATTGTTATGTGACCTGTTCACCCCTTGTACTTGAAACAAGATGGAGACATCAGGACTCACCCCAAAAGTAAAGAAATGCTGAAATGCTATTCTCCCAAACAGAAGCAGAAGGCTAGGTGGTACAAATGGCACCTGTCATGTGACTGAAAACATGAAGAGAACTATGGTACTTTTCAGTCTTTTTTTTTTTTTTTTTCATTCAAATACCTGTGGATTCATTACCAAAGCTTGTTGAATAATCCCTCAGGTAGCAAAGAACTCAGGAAAAAACAGAACTTAATTATACAACCTTTTCCACATTTTCAAAATGTATCTTAGTCTTGGCCAGGAATGTTCTAGGTTCCTAAACGGTGATTTACGTGATCCCATGACATGGCCTAATAACACTAGCATGCAACTAGCATATATTCAAAACCCAAACTTGGGACGCACCGTGTGGTATTAAGGACCCAAACAAGGCAAAATTTACATCACTTTCCGGAGGCGGGCAGGTGGTTCAGAGTGGGTGAGCGGCTCTGCTCCGTGAAGTCACCCAGGGGCTCTGATGCCTTCTGCCTCCTTCTGACATCCCTCAGGGAATTCTAATTAGCCACATAGTTAAAACTGTCTACCCACAACGTCTACATTTTATCCTATGGGACGAGGCAAGGAGAGAAAGTGGATACAAAAATCTCCTTTTAAAGGCATTTCCTTACTGGGGGGCTTAGACACGCAGCCTTGCCTTTTTGTAAGGGAGGTTGGTCTATGTGGTCTCTTGCTGGGCAGCCATATGCCCAGGAGGGTAGGACTTTTGATGCTAAGGAAGCTGGGAGATGGACACTGGAGGAGTTAGTGCGGCTACACTTGGTTTAACAAAGCATTTTTGTGTTTCTTCTCAATGCAGGAGTCTGTATACTTTGAAAGAGTTGGATTTTCAAAAGTATTTGACATTTTTTTAACTCACCTGCATACTTTTCTATACATTCCATAATTTTCCATGCAACTCCATCCTCCCAAACTCTTGTACTGTGTCCTTGGAAATGGACTGTCTGTATCAGCTCCCTAAATCTTCTCTTAGAACCTTAAGTTCCACTTTGAAAATGCCCTTCACCTCCTTGCCATTGGTGAAGACTACTTTCCCAGGCTCCCTCTCAATAGGAAGCAGTATTTGTTCCCCTCCCACCCCACCAAATACATAATGGCTTAAGATGGGATAGGTACCCTCCTAGGTCCCACTGATATGGCTCCTTCTTTCTTCTTCAAAAGGCCCAGTTCCCTGAAGCATGTGCCATTCGACTCTACCACCTGCTATTCCCTGGAATCATTTTCAGACTTCCCATGTTCTTTTCTTCATGCACCAAGGAATTTAGTGCCAAGTTCTGTCTTTCCCTCATCCCTCCTCTTGTTATCATTTTCAGTGACATTAGCTTCCATGTGGATAATCCATCCAGCAGTGAACTCTCAAATCCTTTGTCTCCTCTCTTGCGACTCTCTTTCCTCTGCCACACCAGAAGGCCCACACTCATGATCATGCCTCAGCCCTTGCCATATAACAATGAATGTACCACCCTAAAGGTATTAAATTTAACATCTCACTCTCCACTAGTCCTTTGTGTCTTCCCAGCACACTCTAGGATACCTACCTCAACAACTTTCCAATGTCATAAACCACAAATCCACTGACTTTATAATGTTTTTATTACTCTTCATCCCCTCCTTCCTTACTTTGCTCTTTCCTACCTTAGAGTCAAGGGCCCATCATTAAAATAATCATATTATTAAATTACATAAATTATAACCAGAGATTTTTGTTCCATTTTATTCACACAACAAAGCAATATCCCTGGTTAAACACAATTATTCTCCTACTTAGCCCTGTCACTGAGTAGCTGCAATGATTGTTCACACTTTAACTTCATGGCTGCTAATCTAAAACTCATACTTTTCATCTTGTTTATGCTTTCCTTTGCTGTGCAAAAGCTTTTAAGTTTCATTAGGTCCCATTTGTTTATTTTTGTTTTTATTTCCATTTCTCTAGGAGGTGGGTCAAGAGGACCTTGCTGTGATTTATGTCATAGAGTGTTCTGCCTATGTTTTCCTCTAAGAGTTTTATAGTGTCTGGCCTTACATTTAGGTCTTTAATCCATTTTGAGTTCATTTTTGTGTATGATGTTAGGGAGTGTTCTAATTTCATTCTTTTACATGTAGCTGTCCAGTTTTCCCAGCACCACTTATTGAAGTGGCTGTCTTTCCACCACTGTATATTCTTGCCTCCTTTATCAAAGATAAGGTGACCATATGTGCGTGGGTTTATCTCTGGGCTTTCTATCCTGTTCCATTGATCTATATTTCTGTTTTGGTGCCAGTACCATACTCTCTTGATGACTGTAGCTTTGTAGTATAGGCTGAAGTCAGGGAGCCTGATTCCTCCAGCTCTGTTTTTCTTTCTCAAGACTGCTTTGGCTATTCGGGGTCTTTTGTGTTTCCATACAAATTGTGAAATTTTTTGTTCTAGTTCTGTGAAAAATGCCAGTGGTAGTTTGATAGGGATTGCATTGAATCTGTAGATTGCTTTGGGTAGTAGAGTCATTTTCACAATATTAATTCTTCTAATCCAAGAACATGGTATATCTCTCCATCTGTTTGTATCATCTTTAATTTCTTTCATCAGTGTCTTATTTTCTGCATACAGGTCTTTTGTCTCCTTAGGTAGGTTTATTCCTAGGTATTTTATTCTTTTGTTGCAATGGTAAATGGGAGTGTTTCCTTAATTTCTCTTTCAGATTTTTCATCATTAGTGTATAGGAATGCAAGAGATTTCTGTGCATTAATTTTGTATCCTGCTACTTTACCAAATTCATTGATTAGCTCTAGTAGTTTTCTGGTAGCATCTTTAGGATTCTCTATGTATAGTGTCATGTCATCTGCAAACAGTAACAACTTTACTTCTTTTCTGATTTGGATTCCTTAATGGGAGAAAATATTTGCAAATGAAGCAACTGACAGAGGATTAATCTCCAAACTTTACAAGCAGCTCATGCAGCTCAATATCAAAAAAACAAACAACCCAATCCAAAAATGGGCAGAAGACCTAAATAGACATTTCTCCAAAGAAGATATACAGACTGCCAACAAACACACGAGAGGATGCTTAACATCACTAATCATTAGAGAAATGCAAATCAAAACTACAATAAGGTATCACCTCACACCAGTCAGAATGGCCATCATTAAAAAATCTACAAACGATAAATGCCAGAGAGGGTGTGGAGAAAAGGGAACCCTCTTGCACTGTTGGTGGGAATGTAAATTGATACAGCCACTATGGAGAACAGTATGGAGGTTCCTTAAAAAGCTAAAAATAGAAGTACCATACAACCCAGCGATCCCACTACTAGGCATATACCCTGAGAAAACCATAATTCAAAAAGAGTCATGTACCACAGTGTTCATTGCAGCTCTATTTACAATAGCCAGGACATGGAAGCAACCGAAGTGTCCATCGACAGATGAATGGATAAAGAAGATGTGGCACATATATACAATGGAATATTACTCAGCCATAAAAAGAAACGAAATTGAGTTATTTGTAGTGAGGTGGATGGACCTAGAATCTGTCATACGGAGTGAAGTAAGTCAGAAAGAGAAAAACAAATACCATATGCTCACACATATATATGGAATCTAAGGGGGAAAAAAATGGTTCTGAAGAACCTAGGGGCAGGACAGGAATAAAGATGCAGACCTACTAGAGAATGGACTTGAGGATACGGGGAGGGGGAAGGGTAAGCTGGGACGAAGTGAGAGAGTGGCATGGACATATATACACTACCAAATGTAAAATAGATAGCTAGTGGGAAGCAGCCGCATAGCACAGGGAGATCAGCTCGGTGCTTTGTGACCACCTAGGGGGGTGGGATAGGGAGGGTGGGAGAGAGATGCAAGAGGGAGGGGATATGGGGATATATGTATATGTATAGCTGATACACTTTTTTTATAAAGCAGAAACTAACACACCATCGTAAAGCAATTATACTCCAATAAAGATGTTAAAAAAATAAAAATAAAACTCATACTTATTGCTATCCAGCTGTTCTGCTACATTTCCCTCGTAAACAATATCCCAATATCCAAGACATCTGAGTATTTCACATCTTCTCTTTTCTCCTCTTCCTTCTCAGCTGCGGAATTGAAGCAACCCAACAGAAACTCCCTCATCTTCCCGCCACCAACTACAATCTACCAGAGCTTTGCCTCTTCTTATGACAGCATCAAGGTGTCCCTATTCCTATCACAAGGCAACACCTCCACCTGCACTCTGGGCCCCATCCTCTCTCACCAGCTCAAAGACTGTGTTTCAGCCCATATCCCCTGTCTCCCCTGCATCATAATAACTTCCTGTACACTAGATAATTCTCATCAACATAGAAACCGACTCCAAAATATCCCTCAGTTAAAAACCCTCCCTTAGGAGAAGTAGCCGCAGTGGTGAGGAGAGCCATGGGTCAGGCGGCCAAGGTTTTACAGCTCTTTAAAACACTGCACAGCACCAGACAACAAGTTTTTAACAATGATGCTAGGGCATTAGAAGCAGCCAGAATAAAGATAAACAAAGAATTCAAATGTAAAGAAGTGAAACTTCTCCTAAGAAAATAGAAGTGCTAATAAAAATAGGTTCTAAGGTTGAACTGATGCTGAGAACATCTGTTATACAAGGTATTCACACAGACCACAATACGCTGAAATTGGTCCCTAGGAAAGACCTTCTTACAGAAAATTTGCCATATTGTAATGCACCAACTCAGAAACAATGAATTTTTTTAGAATAAAATTAAGTCTTCGTCATTTTTAATTTTAAAATATATAACTCTGGCTAAACTCCTGGAAATGCAAATATTTTTCTCTGAAATGGCATATTGAAAATGAGTGCATTAAAGTATAGTTTCATAATTTAAAAAAAAAAAAAAACCCTCCCTTGGCTCGAGGTCTCTCTCTGGCTCTTTCCCTCATTTCCACTCCATCACATCACATTCTCTCATCCTCCCATTCCAGTCAAGCGTCCATCCCATCACTTCCTCGAAGCTCCATGCTGCCAAATACAGTGATTCCTTTCCTTGCTGCATCTTACTCTACTTCTCAGCAGGATTTGACAGAGCTGATCACTACTGTTGAAACATTGGCTTCTATGACATCATATTCTTTTGGTTCTCCCTCTACTTCTCTGGCTACTCTTCAGTCTTCTTTGATGACCTCTCTTCCTCTATGAGACTTCTAAACCCAGGTTTTTGCCCTGGGCCTTCTTCCCTTCTCTATTGATTGTCTCTTCTGGCTAAGCTAATTCAGGGCCATGGCCAATAACTCTCAAATTTATATTTTCTAGTACTGAGGTCCAGACTAGTATGTCTAACTGTCTTCTCAATAACACTACTCAAATGTCTAACAGGCCTTTGAAACTTAACACAACCAAAGCAAGACTCTTGACTTTCAACCCAAGTAAATGGTACTATCCAACCAGTTGTTCAGGTCCAAAGTCTAGAATTCCCATCCTTTTCTCCTCATTCCCCACAGCTAGCCCACTAGTTGAATCCACCCTTTTCCCTCTATTGCAATTATACCATCCTAGTCCTACTCGTTATCTATTTCCTAAACTATTATAATAGCATCTTAACTGATTTTCCTAATTTAATTCTTGCCCTCTTATAATCCCTTATCCACAAAGGGACCACAGTGATATTTTTAAGTCATAAATCAGATCATGTCATTCCTTGCTTAAGCCCTCCAGTAACTTGCCATTTATGTATCTTAGATAAAAATCCAACTCATTATTATAGCCCACAAGGCCCTATATGATTTGTTCTTGCTCACCTTTCCATTTTTATCTCCTTTGGCATCCTATGAGTATTTCACACATACTCCATTCTTTACCGCCCCTGAAACTTTTGTTCTTGCCTTTTCTTCTAAAATGTTCTTCCTCCTGATCTTTGTATCTGTCTCCTCTATTTCCTAACAATTTTGTTCATTTTTAATTTGTGGCAAATATTCACATAAATGAGTTTAAAACACATATACATTTGACTCTATATTGTATTTAGATCAACCACGGGTTTATATAAGTGTTATATTTAGTTCCAGTAATTTAGATCATCCATGAATGCAAGTATGATTATTTTTAACATGAAACATAGTTTAATATAGAAAAGTAAAAAATCTAATGAAAAAGTCATATTGGTTGGAAAATATATTTTTTAACTTTATTGGGGATCATTGATTCTCCTTCCACTTAAATATTATACTGTGTGAATCAAGCACTTTCTCAAAACACAGAATGCCCTTGTTAAAAATTAAAAACTGAAGTGATAGGAGCAAGCTCAGAATTGAGAAAATACTTTGACTTGAATAGAGCAATGTGCTTGTTGTACTCTACTTTGTTATGATTTGTATAGAAATATTCTTATAAATAGTTCAGAATTAAAGCATTTGACAAATTTTAACACTACAATCAATTTTTCTAATTTACTAATAAGTAAATTTCTAATTACCAATAAGTAAATTTCTAATTTTCTAATAAGTAAAGTTAATTTTCTTTATCACTATAAAAATTTCTCATGGAACTGTATTCTAGTGGTGGGAGACAGGCAATAAACAAATGCGCATATGGATAATAATGTCTGATAGTGATAAAGCCATGAAAAAATTTAACACTGTAAAGTGATGTCGAGTGGTTGGGAAGTGGGTCTAATTTAGACAGCAGAGGCAGGAAAGATCTCTGAAGAGATGACGTGAGTTCTTTTTTTTTTTTTTTTTTTTAGCAAGTTCCTAAACAGCACGCATGACCTGATTCCATTTTATTTATTTATTTATTTATTTATTTATTTATTTATTTATTTTTGGCTGTGTTGGGTCTTCGTTTCTGTGCGAGGGCTTTCTCTAGTTGTGGCAAGCGGGGGCCACTCTTCATCGCGGTGCGCAGGCCTCTCACTGTTGCGGCCTCTCCTGTTGCGGAGCACAGGCTCCAGACGCGCAGGCTCAGTAATTGTGGCTCACGGGCCCAGCCGCTCCGCGGCATGTGGGATCCTCCCAGACCAGGGCTCGAACCCGTGTCCCCTGCATTGGCAGGCAGATTCTCAACCACTGCGCCACCAGGGAAGCCCGACGTGAGTTCTTAAGTACCGATAATTGTGTTGTGAAATGATGTATTCAGATCTTCAAGTGATTTGAATACTGTATCTTTATTCATTGCATATCTAGTAGTGAGTTTTGAAGAAAAACAAGAATTTGAATGAAAATGTTAGAAAAACAAAAGCAAAAGATAAGCCTACCTCAAACCATTCTTGAAATATGATTGTGCAGACTTTCCAATTCAAAGAAGTAAAAAGTTACTTTAATAAGTTTCTGAAGTGCCCGAATGAATCAGGGTAGCCATCCCATTCAGAAGCCTCCCCATTTAGGTTTCTACTGCTTCTTATTTTATAAGATTCAAATATGACTGTCCGGGACCTCCAAGGAGCAGTGGTTCTTCCTCAAGAGCAGGGACCATTCATCTTTGTCTTCCTACAGCCCTGCACACCTCTGGGCATATCATAGGTATTCAATATTCATTTAATCAACTAATCAATCAATCTTCTTATCCTCCAATGTAAAGCTAACCAAGTTCCTGACATACAGAGGCACTAAATGAATGTTTGTTGAATTAACATGTTACAAATACATCATTCACCTAAATCCCTGAGATTAGACAGCAGCAAATCAAAAAGAATATTGTCTTTGAAGACAGACAGGTCTGGAGTCTAGTGAGCCCAGCTCCATTCCTCACTATCTATTTAAACTTAAACAAGTTAAGTAATCTTTCTGGACTCCAGATACTTCATCTGTTAGAAAAGGATAGTAGTTTACAATGTGCTGTGAAGATTTTAAAGGCAATGTGTGGAGTCCCTGCTAGAGTTTCTGACCCAAGGTAAGCTCTGGAACAGTAAGAATAGATACCACAGTGCTATTATTGTTAAGTATCTTGTACATATTTATGCCTTGGGTGCCCACAGATATAATTAGTAATGATTATTTTCATCATTGTGGGCACCTGGAGTACTTATGAGATTTTTCCTCCAAGCAGAGCAAAACCAAGAACAAATATTAATACTCCAAACACTCTCAGTCTCAAAGACTGAGCAGAACAAGACATGAGAGTCATCTCTCTGGCTAAGGGCCTCTGCTAGAAGCAAGCTGATGGGATATGCATAAAATTAGGGCTTCTCCCAGAGAACCATAAGTTGTAGATAGGTTTCTTCTCAGAAAAGAGTTATTCTGTTGGCATTTTTGAATGACAATGCTATGAAATTACAATACAAAAACAGGTGTTGTGGTTATAACATCTTTTACAACATTTTCCTTTTTTATTTCTATGTATAAAGGATTTTTATTAATGCATGACTCAGGCCATAAACCTTAGCACCATCCTTGACTCTTTTCTTTCTCTCATACACTACATCTTATCCCTCAGGAAAATCTGCTGATCCCACTTTCAAAATAAAATCAGAATCTGACTTTTCTCACCACTTCCAGAGCTACAGCTTGGTTCAAGCAGCCATCATTTCTCACGGGGATATTGCACTAGCCTCCAATCGATCTCACTGCGTCTACCACTGACCCCTACAGTCTATTCTGGGCACCACAGTCAGAAATACCATTTTAAAACTTAAGTATTATCACACCACTCCTCTGCTCAACACCTGCATGGCTCGCCACTCAGCATAAAAGACAGCATCCTCTAAACGGCCTACGAGGCCATCCATGATCTGGCCCCTCACCTGTCCAACCTCCTCTCCTACAACTTCACCCCCACTCACTGTCGCAGACACACTGACCACTTTGCTTCCCCAGAAACGCAAGAGACAAGTGTCTACATTGTGATCTCTGCTCTACCAGCTCCCTCTATCTAGAAAGTTCTTCTCTCAGATATGTTTTAATTTGCATTACCCTAATACTTAGTGATGTTGAGCATCTTTCCAAATGTGCTCATTGCCATTTGTTCATCTTCTCTGGAAAAATGTCAAGTCCTTTGCCCATTTTTGAATCACATTTTTTGTTATTTTTGTTGTTATTGAATTGTAGGTGTTCTCCATGTAGTCCAGGTATTAATTCCTTATCAGATTTTTCTAATTCTACAAAAAGTCATTGGGATTTGATAGGGATAGCATTAAATTTGTAAATCACTTTAGGTAGTGTTGGCATCTAAACAATGCCAAGTCTTCCAATCCATGAACACAAGGTGTCTTTCCAATTTACGTGTCTTAATTTCTTTCAACAATGTTTTGTAGTTTTCAGTGCACAAGTCTTTTACCTCCTTGATTAAGTAAATTCCTAAATATTTCATTCTTTTTGATGCTATTTTAAATAAAATTATTTTCTTCACTTCCTTTTCAAATTGTTCATTGTTATTGTACAGAAATGCAGCTAATTTTTCTAAGTTGATTTTGTATCCTATTAATGTGCTGAATCTGTCTATTAGTTCTAACAGGTTTTTCGGTGAAATTGTTAGGGTTTTCTTCATATAAAATCATGTCATCTGCAAATGGAGATAATTTTATTTCTCCTTTCCAATTTGGGTGCCTTTTCTTTCTTTTTCTTTCCTTGTTGCTCTGGCTAGAGGTTCTAATACTATGTTGACTAGTAGTGCCAAGAGTGGGCATCCTTGTCTTATTCTTAGAGGAAAATCTTTCTTATATTATATCGACTTAATTTCCTTCTATTCCAAGTTTGTTGAGTATTTTTATCATGAAGGAGTGTTTAATTTTGTCAAAATTTTTTTCTGTATCAATTGAGATGATCACGTGATTTTTCCCCCTTCTTTCTGTTGGTAAAGTAAGTCCCCTACATATGAACCTTCAAGTTGTGAACTTTCAAAGACGCAAACATGCGTTCACATGTCCAATCATGTAAGTTATTTCACGTGTCTGGCATACATTGTCACGTGTGTGCATCCTCTACAAGTGGTTGTGCTTTTGTGTACTTTACTGTATAGTACTGTATAGAGTACAGTAGCACAGTATCTTTATTTCAAGCTAGATCTTCAGGAGGACAACTTCACTGAACTCCTTGCTGTGCAACACGAGCTTACTAATGAAGACCTGATGGATTTGGAGGCCCAGAGAAAGGACGAAGACAGACAGGAGGAAGAAGTAACTGAAGAACTGAAGAGATTCACGATGCAGGAAATGGCAAGGGGATTTTCTTTATTTCAGGAGGCACTGTTAGTTTTGAGGCACAGGACTGGAACGTAGAACGGTACACGAAGGCTGCAGCAACCATTCAGAATGCAATCCAGTGCGACAGTGTCATCTATGACAAGAAAAAAAGGGCTACTACCCAGACATCACTGGATCGTTTTTTCAAGAGGGTAGATAGAATTGAATCCAGCAAGGAACCAGAACATGTGCCATCAACATCAGGTGTGAGTGAAATTGCAGCTTGCCTTCCATCTCCTATTGCTGACGATCCTTCAGCTCTACCATCTCCCACCTCCTCTCCCTCCTCCAGTCAGTAACTCTTCTTGCCTGTTCACTCAATACCAGCCCCTGCATGCCAGCTGTTGTACTGTACTACTGTACTTTTCAAGGTACTGTACTGTAAGATTAAAAATGTTTTCTTTATTTTTTGTGTTTGTTTTTTATGTATGGTTTGTGTGAAAAGTATTATAAACCCATTACAGCACAGCACTATATAGCCGATTGTGTTAGTTGGGTACCTAGGCTACCTTTGTTGGACTTACGAACCAATTGGACTTACGAATGTGCTTTCGGAATGGAACACATTCACATGTAGGGGACTTGATATATTACATATTACATTGATCAATTCTGTGTGTTGAACCATCCTTGCATTCCAGAAATAAATCCCACTTCGTCATTATATATAATCCTTTTAATGTGCTACTGAATTAGGTTTGCTAGTATTTTATTATGGACTTGTGCATCAATACCCATCAGGGATATTGGTCTGTAGTTTTCTTTTATTGTAGTGCTTTGTCTGGCTTGGTATCAGGGTAATGCTGGTCTCATAGAATGAGTTTGGAAGTGTTCTCTCCTCTTCAATTTTTTGGAGAAGTTTGTAAAGGATTAGTGTTAGTTCTTCTTTAAATGTCTTTTAGAATTCACCAAAGAAGCCACCAGGTCCAGGGCTTTTCTTTGTTGGGAGGTTTTTTACTATTGATTCAATGTCCTTATTAGCTATAGGTTTATTCAGGTTTTCTCTTTGTGATTCATTCTTTGTAGGTTTTGAGTATGTAGGAATTGGTCCATTTCATCTAGATTATCAATTTGTTGGCATAAAATTGTTCATAGTACTGTCCTAATCCTTTTTATTTCTGTAGAATAGATAGTAATGTCCCCACTTTTATTTTAGATTTTAGTAATTTGAGTCTTCTCTTTTTTGTTTCTGACTCAATCTAGCTAAAGATTTGTCAATTTTGGTAATATTTTGAAAAATCAATTTTGGTTCCATTGATTTTGTCTACTGTTTTTCTAGTCTTTATTTTATCTCTCAGCTATAAACATTTCCTTCCTCTGCTAGTTTTGGGTTTAGTTTTTTTCTTATGAATATAATTAATTTTAAAATTTTCTTAATGTCATCGCTGAGGTTCTCCTCCCCAAACACCACAGTGCTTTTTTATGGTACTTTTCACTACTTATTATTATTATTTATGTAGTTTTTTCCTCCCCCTTCCAATTTGTAAGTTCAGCAAGGCTAGAGATAATGTCTGATTCATTTTTGTAGCCCTATAGATCAATACTTTGATCATAGGGATAAGAATTTACAGTCATTTAGTGCCTACTTACTATATATGAAGTATTATGCCAAGTGCTTTCTATACATAGTCTCATTTAATCATTACACAGTATCTCCGTTTTATGGATAAGAAAACTTAGGCTTAAAGAGAAAATAATCTGCAAAACTCATACGGCTATTAAGTAACAGAAACAGGATATAAACCCAGGTCTGTGTGAACACAAAGACCATGCATCCCTATTAAATTATACCCCTCTTACTCATTTATTGATTCAATCAATATGTATTGATCATCTATTATATGTACCCAGAACTGTTCTGCTATTGAGAATACATTAATGAATAAAAGGGACAAAAATCCTTGCCCTATCAAGCTTATGTTCTACTGGGGGAGAAGACAACAAAAGGCAAGGTAGTATGCAGTATTAAATAAAGTGGTCTGGGATAAGCAAAGTCTTGAATCCAGAGGGAATAGCTAGAGCAAAGATCATAAAGCAGGATGAGGCTTTTGGATTCACAGACTGCCAAGGAAGCCAGTATGGCTACAACAGATTGAGTGAAGGAGAGATTAATCGGAGAGGAGAAGATCAGAGAGATAACAGGGTAACAGGGGTAATGGGATAAATTTAAGTAAATATTTTTATTAAAATATTTCATATATTTAAAGTATATTCAATGTGTAATACATGTATATATTTTAAAGAATAACCTTAAAATGAACCCTTTTGTACCCACCCTATCATTAGAAAAATTTGTGTGCCACTCCCCTTCTAAAGAGAACAATTTTTTCTATTTTTTTATTATCCCCATACAATATATTATTTAACCTAGCTTGGTTAGGACTTTTATATTAATTGAATCAAACTGTTTGCATTTTTCTGTCCATTGCTTCTTTCAATCTATATTTGGTTTTGAGATTCATTCTTACTTATATTTGCAACAATACCTCATTAATTTACACTTCTAGATTGTATTAACCCATTGTGTGAAAAATACCACAATTTATCCATCATCCTGTAAATGGACACATGGGTTTTCTCCCAGGGTTTTGCTACTATGACCAATGTAGCTATGAACATTCTTGTTTGTGTCTCCTGTGAACATGCAAAAGAGTTTTTGTTTTTTTTTTTTAAGTACTTAAGGAGTGAAACTCCTGGGTCATGGGGAATGCACGTGCTCAATTTTGCTGGGTAATGTTTACTGTTCTCCAAAGTGATTTACATTCATAAGCATTCTGAACACATAATAAGCATTCAATAAGTATTTGAAGAAAGAAGGGGCTTTTTACATCTTCTGTTTAATTTTGGAATAATATTAGACTTACAAAACTGTTGTAAAGATAATGTAGGGTTTCCCTATACCCTCCATCCAGCTGCCACTAATGTTAGCATCTTATATAACCACGGTATATTTATCAAAACTCAGAAATTAACACTGGTACAATGCTATTAGCTAGACTACAGACTTTATTTGGATTTCACTCGCTTTTTTACTAATGTCCTTTTTCTGTTTATGGATCCAAGCCAGAATACCACACTGCGTTTAGTTTTCATATCTCCTTAGGCTCTTCCAATCTGTAACAGCTTCAACGTCTTTTCTTCTTACGCATAACCTAGACACTTTGGGAGAGTACTAGACAGATATTTTGTAGACCGTTCATCAGTTTGAGCTTGCAGATGTTTTCTCATATGGATTTGGGGAAAATATACCACAGAGGCGAATTAGCCTTCTCACTGCATCATATCAGAGGGTACTTGATGTTAACATGACTTATTACTAGTGAAGCTAATATTTACTAGGGCCTTTTCACCGTAAAGTTACTATTTTTCCCTTTCCCATACCCTAGTCATTATAAGTAAGTCACTAAACCCAGCCCACCCTCACAGGAAGGGAAATTAAACTCCACCTCCTAGAGGACCATCAAAGTATTTGTAGACATGTGTTAAATTCACCACAGTAATTAATAAATATTTGGGGAGAGATATTTGAGCAAATATCCTGCTTCTTAATATTTCAGCCATTAATTTTAGCATTCATCCATGAATCTTATCTCCAGCAATTATTACTGTGGCATTCTAGTGGTCTTTTTCCCATCTCCCTCATTCCTTCTATATTTACTATTTGGAATTCTTATGTAAGGAAGATTTGTCACTTCTCCACCACTTAATTATTTATTCAGTCATTTATTTCTATCAATATGAACTTATGAATATTTTATTCTTCAGGTTGTAATTCAGTAGTATTTATTATTTATTTTATTGCTTCAATTGTTCCAGCTTTGGCAATTGGGAGCTCTTAAAAGTCAGCTCCTGTGTTCTTTTGACATGCCCTACTCCTCTTTTTTTCCCCCCTTACTTTTACCACAAAATGTTCCAGGCTTTTCATGAATTTTCCCTGCCCTAGCTCTAGGATCAGCTATTTCTCTAGGGACCCCTAATTCAGAAAGGACAATTTTTAAAGTCAATTTCCATGTGTTATAATGTGTGATTCCTAGACTATTCTTATGCTATAATTAATGCTATAACTAACTATAGATTTTCCGTAATTAAGGCATGTATATTATAGTATTCAGGGTAATAGACTGTGTTAAAATGGAACATGAATCCAACAACAATGCTTCACCCTTTTTTCTGTTCTAGCACTTACCTATATCACCTCTACGGGTCCTACAGAATATAAAATTTCATGATTCTACAATGAAAAGACAAAAGGCAAAAGATGCTCCTATGAGGCACTTTTCCTTGGGTCATAGAATTGTTTAATTTTGCTAAAAATATATTTAACCCCTAGTTGACCTTTATTTCATCTTTTCTAGCCCTCCCCTAGTTTAGCCCTATTCCTTCCATTTTATTAACAATTTTTGAATAAAACTTTGTTTGTTTTGCTGTACCAAATTACTATACCAATAAGGTAATAAAAACATAGAACAATGAATTCTGCTAATTTATAAAATCTATATCTTCTTGACATTAATCTAATATGATCTACTGCTGCCTAAATCATTAGTCACCAAACAGTTTAAACACTAGAGCAGTAGTTCTTGACAGAAACGGTTTCCCTTGCCACGAGGGGACACTTGGCAATATCTAGAGACATTCTTCATTGTGATAACTGGGAAGGATGCTACTGGCATCTAGTGGGTAGAGTCCTTGAATGCCGCTAAACATCCTGCAGTGCACAAGAGGCCTCCACAGCAAAGAAATGCCTGGCCCAAAATACAATACACAGTTGAGAAATCCTGCACTAAAGGAACTTTCAATTTTCAAATTGGTTAAATGGTTAAATAACAGATATTTTCCTCCCAAACTCTTAAAGGAAATATTAGCAAACACCAAGGTCTATCTGCACTAAAATGTTGAGTACAATCAAGGATTTTCTGGAAGAATCAGATGATAGACTATGAAGGATCCACTGTAGCTACAAAACACCAAGAAAGCAAAAATGGAGTTAAAAGTTCAGGATGCATCTTAGCTCATTCCATTTTGAATAAGTTATTTATCTGACTCAGCCAAGGCTCAAATGCATCAGAAAAATAAATTGTTATGTATGTGGATTATCAGCGAGTTTGCACTTTAAACCAAAGCAATAATGGTTTTCCAGCTAACAAGATAGGATTCTAGTGTGATATAGGTAAGAGAATTTAGGGCCAGGAGATAGAAACTAGGAGTCTGGCCATGGCTTCATCTCTTGCTGACTATGCAACTCAGAGCAAATCATGTAGCTTTCCTGGGCTCTAGTCTCCTTATCTGGAAACTTTCCTATCAAAGTTGATAAATGTGATTGCAAACACCTTCCTTATCTATATCAGAGGGTCATTGTGAGAATCAAATTTTTTAAACGCACTTTTTCTTTACTTATTTGGGTACTGATATCTCCTCATAGTATCTTTCTTACACTGCATATATAAGGTTTTGAAAAGAACAATGCCTTTGGAACACCAATGAAAAGTGGATTCCTAGAGAGAAGAGGTTGAGCATTACCACACAGAGACATTACTGACCTCTTACAATTGACTAATTTCTTTTCCTCATCAAGGATCCCATTGGAGTGTGAAAACACATTGAAAAATGATATCACAGACAAGCCACAAACTGGGAGAAAATATTTGCAAAACACATTTCTGAAAAAGGACTTATTTCTAAAATATATACAAAGAACTCTTACAAGTTACAACTCAACAATAAGAAAACAAACAACCCAATTTTGAAGTGTGAAAAGATCTAATCAGATACCTCTCCAAAGAAATTATGCAAATGCCAAATAAGAATGTGAAAAAACCCCGTCAACATCACATGTCATTAGAGGATTACAAATTAAAACAGCAATTGCAAATTAAAACAACTACATACCTATTAGAATGGGTAAACATTTTCTTTAAAACTTACAATACCAATTGCTAGGAAGAATGTGCAAGCACTCTCATTCATTGCTGGTGGGAACGCAAAATGGTAATGCCACTTTGGAAGACAGCTTGTCAGTTTCTTACAAAGCTAAACATAGTCTTACCATATGATCCAGCACTCACACTTCTAGGTATTTACCCAACTGGTTTGAAAACTTAAATCCTCACAAAAATCTGCATGCAAATGTTTATTCAGTTTTACTCATAATTTCCCAAAACTGGAAGCAAAGAAGATGTCCTTCAATATGTGAATGAATAAAAAAACGGTGGTATACCCATACAAGGAAATAATACTCCATATAAAAAGAAATGAGTTATCAGTATACTCAAAGATATGGATGAACATTAAATGCATATTGCTAAGTAGAAGAAACCAGTCTGGAAAAGCTACACACTGTATGATTCCAATTACATGACACTGGAAAAAGCAAAACTATAGCAACAGTAAAAAGATCAGTGGTTACCAGCAGTTTGGGAGGGTTGCATAGGTAAATCACAGAGGATTTTTTACGTCAGTGAAACTATTCTGTATGTTACTGTAATGGTGGATACATGATATTTTGCATTTGTCAAAATCCATAGAATTTTACAGAACAAAGAGCAAACCTTAATGTATGCAAATATTTCAAAATCATTTAGGAGGTTGGCGGGGGTTCCCTAATGGTATTCAATCCTTGACAAAAGAATCTAAGTGCATTATAAATATATAGAACAACTTTACTGAAAAGGATGGGGGGGAAACTGTGTAGACCTAAGTATTTTTGGAAATGAGTGGAGTCTATAAAGGCAAAAGAAATTGCACATAAGCACTGTACTCTAGTCAATACAGTTGTTTCCCACAGGGGTACAGGTTAACAATTCTAACTTTACTATGCTAGTATATTGAAACTGAACAATTAAGTAAGTGAATCATGGATGGTGGGAACCAGTTTTCTCACTATTGGAGTGCAAATTTACAGATAAGCAAGGAGAAGAGACTGGAATGATCCATAGAGTGATGAACTGGAGCCAGATACATCAGTATGAACTCATGTTTAGCTTAATACAGATACATATGATTTCATGTAGAAATATTTATAGATATGTGTATGTGTATATATATATATATATATATATATATATATATATATATACACACACACACAGGTTTGTATACACACATATATTCCCTTGCTCTGTCAGCTGAGAAGGTCTGGAAGCAATGACACCCCAGTAGCAATAGTACACCTGACATTTAGATTTTGGTCTCTAATACTGTTTCTAATAAAAAGAACCAAGGCTCCTTGGAGAAATGGTTGATGATAAGGCTGGGGCAGGATATATACAAGATGATCCAAGAGCAAATTATAGTTCCAGAGATTAAGGGAATTCCCCCCCAAAAAATGACGAGGATATGCGAAAGGGACACAAGAATTTCCAATGACCAAAGCTAGGACAATTTGAGCAACAAAATAATAAATAGAACAATATTGGGTTATAACCCAAAGTATAAATAAATATCCCTGAGTCCATACTGATATAAATAAATGATTGCATAAATAATTAAATGAGAGAGAAGCTACAAATCCCCTGTGTGGAAGAATTCCAAATAATTTATGTAGACACTCTACCCTCAAGGAGGTAGAGCGTAACTCCTTAAGTGTGGGCTGTACAAGATGACTTCCTTCCAGAGAGTACACAATGGAAAGGAAGACTAAGTACACCTGACAAATACTACCTTAGCCAGATGATCAAGGTCAGCATCAATGGTGCTGTCATGTTGATATTATACTCTTGATATAATATGAAGACAATAGCACTTTACCTCTAAGTTCTCTTCCCCCAAACCCTTAACCCCAGTCTAATCACGAGAAAAACAAGAGAAAAATTCCAGGAGAGGGGCATCCTACAGTATACCTTATCAGTCCTCCTCAAAACTTTCAAGGTCATCCATAGCAAAGAAAGCCTAAGAAACTGTCACAGCCAAGAGGAGCCTAAGGAGACTTGACAACTAAATGTAATGTGGTGTTCTAAATGAGATCCTGGAACAGAAAAACGACATTTGGTGGAAACTCCTGTAAATATAAAATATAAAGCTGTTCTAAAAAATAATCAATGTAAAACATCATTAGAGAGCAATAATGGATTAAAATGTAATTGTACTTCTTCACAAGCATTTGGTTTTACTAACCAAAGATGAGACCAGAACACTACTTTTTTTTTTTATTGATGTGGACCATTTTTAAAGTCTTTATTGAATTTGTTACAATATTGCTTCTATTTTATGTTTCAGTTTTTGGCTGCAAGGCATGTAGGATCTTAGCTCCCTGAGCAGGGATCGAACCTGCACCCCCTGCATTGGAAGGCGAGGTCTTAACCACTGGACTGGCAGGGAAGTCTCAAGACCAGAACATTAGTTTTTTTTTCCCAATATGTATAACTTTTATTTCCTTTTCTTTACCTTTTGCATTAGCTACAATTTTCAACATAATGTTTTATTTTATTTTATTTATTTTTTATACAGCAGGTTCTTATTAGTTATCTATTTTATACATATTAGTGTATACAAGTCAATCCCAATCTCCCAGTTCATCCCACCACCACCACCACCCTCCAGCCCTGTTTTCCCTCCTTGGTGTCCATACGTTTGTTCTTTACATCTGTGTCTCTATTTCTGCCCTGCAAACCTCTTCATCTGTACCATTTTTCTAGATTCCACATATATGCATTAATATACTATATTGGCTTTTCTCTTTCTGACTTACTTCACTTCACTCTGTATGACAGTCTCTAGGTCCATCCATGTCTCTACAAATGACACAATTTCATTCTTTTTATGGCTGAGTAATATTCCATTCTATATATGTACCACATCTTCTTTATGCATTTGTCTGTCGATGGGCATTTAGGTTGCTTCCATGACCTGGTTATTGTAAACAGTGCTGCAATGAACATTGAGGTGTATGTGTCTTTTATTTTTTGTTCTCCTTGTTATTTATTTATTTATAGATCTTTATTGGAGTATAACTGCTTCACAATACTGTGTTGGTTTCTGTTGCACAACAAAGCCAATCAACCATATGCATACACATGTCCCCATATCCCCTCACTCTTGATTTTCTCTGGGTATATGCCCAGTACTGGAATTGCTGGGTCATATGGTAATTCTATCTTTAGTTTTTGAAGGAACCTCCATACTGTTCTCAATAGTGGCTGTATCAATTTACATTCCCACCAACAGTGCAAGAGGGTTCCCTTTTCTCCACACCCTCTCCAACATTTCTTGTTTGCACATTTTCTGATGATGCCCATTCTAACCAGTGTGAGATGATACCTCATTGTAGTTTTGATCTGCATTTCTCTAATAATTAGTGATATTGAGCAGTTTTTCATGTGCCTCTGGGCCATCTGTACGTCTTCTTTGGAGAAATGTCTATTTAGGACTTCTGCCCATTTTTGGATTGGGTTGTTTGTTGTTTTAATATTGAGCTGCATGAGCTGTTTATATATTTTGGAGATTAATCCTTTGTCCGTTGATTCGTTTGCAAATATTTATTTCCATTCTGAGGGTTGTCTTTTCGACTTGTTTGTAGTTTCCTTTGCTGTGCAAAAGCTTTTAAGTTTCATTAGGTCCCATTTGTTTATTTTTGCTTTTATTTCCATTACTCTAGGAGGTGGATCAAAAAAGATCTTGTTGTGATTTATGTCAAATGAGTGTTCTTCCTATGTTTTCCTCTAAGAGTTTTATATTGTCTGGCCTTACATTTAGGTCGTTAATCCATTTTGAGTTTATTTTTGTGTATGGTGTTAGGGAGTGTTCTAATTTCATTCTTTTACATGTACCTGTCCAGTTTTCCCAGCACCACTTACTGAAGAGGCTGTCTTTTCTCCATTGTATATTCTTGCCTCCTTTATCAAAAATAAGGTGACCATATGTGTGTGGGTTTATCTCTGGGCTTTCTATCCTGTTCCATTGATCTGTATTTCTGTTTTTGTGGCATTACCATATTGTCTTGATTACTGTAGCTTTGTAGTATAGTCTGAAGTCAGGGAGTCTGATTCCTCCAGCTCCGTTTTTTTCCCTCAAGACTGCTTTGGCTATTCGGGGTCTTTTGTGTCTCCATACAAATTTTAAGACTTTTTGTTCTAGTTCTGTAAAAAATGCCATTGGTAATTTGATAGGGATTGCATTGAATCTGTAGATTGCTTTGGGTAATATAGTCATTTTCACAATATTGATTCTTCCAATCCAAGAGCATGGTATACCTCTCCATCTGTTTGTGTCATCTGTGATTTCTTTCATCAGTGTCTTATAGTTTTCTAAGTACAGGTCTTTTACCTCATTAGGTAGGTTTATTCCTAGGTATTTTATTCTTTTTGTTGCAATGGTGAATGAGATTGTTTCAAGATTGTTTCCTTAATTTCTCTTTCTGATCTTTCGTTGTAAGTGTATACAAATGCAAGAGATTTCTGTGCATTAATTTTGTATCTTGCAACTTTACCAAATTCATTGGTTAGCATGAGTAGTTTTCTGGTGGCATCTTTAGGATTATCTATATATAGTATCATGTCATTTGCAAACAGTGACAGTTTTACTTCTTCTTTTCCAATTTGTATTCCTTTTATTTCTTTTACTTCTCTGATTGCCATGGCTAGGACTTCCAAAACTATGTTGAATAATAGTGGTGATAGTGGACAACCTTGTCTTGTTCCTGATCTTAGAGGAAATGCTTTCAGTTTTTCACCATTGAGAATGATGTTTGCTGTGGGTTTGTCGTATATGGCCTTTATTACATTGAGGTAGGCTCCCTCTATGCCCACTTTCTGGAGAGTTTTTATCATAAATGGGTGTTGAATTTTGTCAAAAGCTTTTTCTGCATCTATTGAGATGATCATATGGTTTTCATCCTTCAATTTGTTAATACGGTGTATCACATTGATTGATTTGCGTATACTGAAGAATCCTTGCATCCCTGAAATAAATCCCACTTGATCGTGATGTGTGACACTTTTAATGTGTTGTTGGATTCTGTTTGCTAGTATTTTGCTGAGGATTTTTGCATCTATATTCATCACTGATACTGGTCTATAATTTTCTTTTTTTGAACTATCTTTGTCTGGTTTTGGTATCAGGGTGATGGTGGCCTCGTAGAATGAGTTTGGGAGTGTTCCTTCCTCCACAATTTTTTGGAAGAGTTTGAGAAGGATGGGTGTTAGCACTTCTCTAAATGTTTGATAGAATTCACCTGTGAAGCCACCTGGTCCTGGGCTTTTGCTTGTTGGAAGATTTTTAATCACAGTTTCAATTTCATGGTTATTTAGTAGCGTATGGTTTAGCCGCCAGGTGTTTGTGGTTTTCACGTTTTTTCCCTGTAATTGATTTCTAATCTCATAGCGTTGTGGTCAGAAAAGATGCTTGATATGATTTCAATTTTCTTAAATTTACCAAGGCTTAATTTGTGACCCAAGATGTGATCTATACTGGAGAATGTTCCATATGCACTTGAGAAAATAGTGTAATCTGCTGTTTTGGGATGGAATGTCCTACAAATATCAATTAAATCTATCTGGTCTACTGTGTCATTTAAAGCTTGTGTTTCCTCATTTATTTTCTGTCTGGATGATCTGTCCATTGGTGTAAGTGAGGTGTTAAAATTCCCCACTCTTATTGTGTTGCTGTCGATGTTCTCTTTTATAGCTGTTAGCACTTGCCTTATGCATTGAGCTGCTCCTATATTGGGTTCATATATATTTATAATTGTTATATCTTCTTCTTGGATTGATCCCTTGATCATTATTTAGTGTCCTTCCTTGTCTCTTGTAACATTCTTTATTTTAAAGTCTATTTTATCTGATATGAGTATTGCTACTCCAGCTTTCCTTTGATTTCCATTTGCATGGAATATCTTTTTCCATCCCCTCACTTTCAGTTTGAATGTGTCCCTAGGTCTGAAGTGGGTCTCTTGTGGACAGCATTTATATGGGTCTTGTTTTTGAATCCATTCAGCAAGCCTGTGTCTTTTGTTTGGAGCATTTAATCCATTCACGTTTAAGGTAATTATCGATATGTATGTTCCTATGACCATTTTCTTAATTGTTTTGGGTTTGTGTTTGTAGGTTCTTTTCTTCTCTTGTGTTTCCCACTTAGAGAAGTTCCTTTAGCATTTGTTGTAGAGCTGGTTTGGTGGTGCTGAATTCTCTTAGCTTTTGCTTGTCTGTAAAGCTTTTGATTTCTCAATCTAATCTGAATGAGATCATTGCCGGGTAGAGTAATCGTGGTTGTAGGTTCTTCCCTCTCATCACTTTAAATATATCGTGCCACTCCCTTCTGGCTTGTAGTTTCTGCTGAGAAATCAGCTCTTAACCTTATGGGAGTTCCCTTGTATGTTATCTGTCATTTTTCCCTGTTGCTTTTAATATTTTTCCTTTGTCTTCAATTTTTGTCAATTTGATTACTATGTGTCTTGGCATGTTTCTCCTTGGGTTTATCCTGCCTGGGACTCTGTGCTTCCTGGACTTGGGTGGCTATTTCCTTTCCCATGTTAGAGAAGTTTTCAACTTTAATCTCTTCAAATATTTTCTCGGGTCCTTTCTCTCTCTCTCTTCTCCTTCTGGGACCCCTACAATGCAAATGTTAGTGTGTTTAATGTTGTCCCAGAGGTCTCTTAGACTGTCTTCATTTCTTTTCTTTCTTTTTTCTTTATTCTGTTCCGTGGCAGTGAATTCCACCATTCTGTCTTCCAGGTCACTTATCCATTCTTCTGCCTCAGTTATTCTGCTATTGATTCCTTCTAGTGCATTTTTCATTTCAGTAATTGTATTGTTCTTCTCTGTTTGTTTGTTCTTTAATTCTTCTAGGTGTTTTTTCTTTAATTCTTCTAGGTCTTTGTTAAATATTTCTTGTATCTGCTCCATCTTTGCCTCCATTCTTTTTCTGAGGTCCTGGATCATCTTCACTATCATTATTCTGAATTCTTTTTCTGGAAGGTTGCCTATCTCCACTTCATTTAGTTGTTTTTCTGGGGGTATATCTTGTTACTTCATCTGGTACATAGTCCTCTGCCTTTTCATTTTGTTTATCTTTCTGTGAATGTGGTTTTCGTTCCACAGGCTGCAGGACTGTAGTTCTTGCTTCTGCTGTCTGCCCTCTGGTGGATGAGTCTATCTAAGAGGCTTGTGCAAGTTTCCTGATGGGAGGGACGGGTGGTGGGTAGAGCTGGGTGTTGCTCTGGTGGGCACAGCTCAGTGAAACTTTAATCTGCTTGTCCGCTGATTGGTTGGGCTGAATCCCCTCCCTGTTGGTTGTTTGGCCTGAGGTGACCCAGCACTGGAGGCTACAGGCTCCTCTGTGGGGCTAATGGCGGACTCTGGAGGGCTCATGCCAAGGAGTACTTCCTTAAACTTCTGCTGCCAGTGTCCTTGTCCCCACGGTGAGCCACAGCCATCCCCCGCCTCTGCAGGAGACCCTCCAACACTAAGAGGTAGGTGTAGTTCAGTCTCCTATGGGGTCACTGCTCCTTCCCCCGGGTCCGGACGCCCACACTACTTTGTGTGTGCCCTCCAAGAGTGGAGTTTCTGTTTCCCCCAGTCCTGTTGAAGTCCTGCAATCAAATCCCACTAGACTTCAAAGTCTGATTGTCTGGGAGTTCCTCCTCCCGTTGCCGGACCCCCAGGTGGGGAAGCCTGACGTGGGGCTCAGAAACTTCACTCCAGTGGGTGGACTTCTGTGGTATAAGTGTTCTCCAGTTTGTGAGTCACCCACCCAGCGGTTATGGGATTTGATTTTATTGTGATTGCGCCCCTCCTACCCTCTCACTGGGGCTTCTCGTTTGTCTTTGGATGTGGGGTATCTTTTTTGGTGAGTTCCAGTGTCTTCCTGTCGATGATTGTTCAGCAGTTAGTTGTGATTTCAGTGCTCTCGCAAGAGGGAGTGAGCGCACGTCCTTCTACTCCGCCATCTTGAACCCATCCAGAACACTAATTTAAAAATTTGCTCAGTAGTCTACGCTGGGGCAGTTGGAGCCATCATTCATCATTAGCCGTTTATAAAAGCTAATAGAAAAAAGTAAGTGTTTAAGTACATATCAGAATACATATCAGAATGAGCTTCACAGACAGTAAACATAGAATAAGCTGGAAAATCTTTCCTTTCCTTTCCTTTCACATAACAAGTGAGTCAGATTTTTATTTCCTACTTCCCTAATAAGGGCAAAGGACAAAGGATGTCTGCTCATATCATTGAGTAAGGGGCACAGGGAACTTCCGGTGCAGATGGAGATCACTCAGCACCTTTCCTCCCAGAACACTGGAGCCCTGGTGAAGTGTGTGAGCTTCTGAACATCCCCTCTCCAATTCCAGTATCTGGTAATCTACCAGATGTTCCAAAATACGTATTCAAAAATTTCCTTAAAACAGCAGATGAAAAGAATTTTTAATGTAAATTATTAAACTTACCATCCTTCCCTCTCTCTCTGTTCCAATTTACTCATATCAGCATCAGACTTATTGCAAAAAATAAAAACAAAGAAAGTAGTTGGTCATTTAGAATAGAGATCAGTTTGGTTTTGTATCCAGTACCTATAAGTTAATATATTTCCTCCCCCAAGTTCCACCTCAGAACATAACTTCCTGACCCACAGGAATGTCCCCCTCAGCTAAGAATAAGTTCTTTCCTGCTAGGAAATCACTAAAGATGCTGTTTCCAGCCTGACTAATTTTGAGTGCTCCAGTGCACTTGAAATGAACTCCTTCCATTAAAGTGGGGAGGGTCATAAAGGTACTCATTGTACAGCAAATCTTGAAAACACCTAGAATGTTGAACTAAAAAACTCATTCTATTATTCCTTCCCCCCACCCCACAAACAGCCACATTAATGCAAATGACATATCATAAGTATACATAAAGACCCCAATTTAAAAAGTGAAAAGACAACACACAGAACGGGAAAAGTATTTTAAACCATACGTCTGATAAGGGGTTAATATCCGAAACATGTAAAGAACTCATACAACTCAATATCAAAAAGCAAATAACCCAATTATAAAATGGGCAAAGGACCTGAATAGACATGTCTCCAAAAAAGTTATAGAAATGTATGATGGGCACATGAAAAAAGGCTCATCACCACTAGTCAGTAGGGAAATGCAAATTAAAACCACAATGGGATATCACCTCATGCCCGTTAAAATGGCCATCATCAAAAAGACAAGGGATAACAAATGCTGATGTGGATGTAGAGAAAAGGGAACCTTTGTGCACCACCGGTGGAACTGTAAATTGGTACAGCCACTATGGAAAACAATATGGGGTATGCTCAAAAAATTAAAAGTAGAACTACCATACAATCCAGCAGTTCCACTTCTGGGAATATATTTAAAGAAAACAAAAACACTAACTCAAAAAAATATCTGCACCCCCATTTTCATAGCAGCATTATTTACAATAGCCAAGATATGGAAACAACCCAAGTGTTCATCGATGAATGAATGAATAAAGAATTTGTGAGATGTGTATATATATATCACTCAGCCACAGAAAATGAGGAAATCCTATCATCTGCAACAACATGGATGGACCTTGAAGGCATTATGCTAAGTGAAATAAGACAGAGAAAGACAAATACTGTACAATGTCACTTATATGTGGAATCTCAAAAAAAACACAAAAAAACAAAAAAACTCCTAGATGCAAAGATCAGATTTGTGATTACCAGAGGCAGGGTGGGAATGGGGAAATTGAAGGAAGGGAGTCAAGAAGGTACAAACTCCCATTTATAAGATAAATGAGTACTAGGGGTCTAATGTACCACATGATGACTATAGCTAGGCATAAGATTAAAGCTGTAAGATTTATAGGAAAGTTAAGAGAGTAAATCCTGAGTCTCACCACAAAGAGAAAATTTTCTTCTTTTTTTCTTTTCTTTTCTTTTCTTTTTATTGCATCTTTATGAGAATACGGATGTTAGCTGAACCTATGGTGGTCATCATTTCACAGTATATGTAAATCAAACCATCATGCTTTATGCCTTAAACTTATACAGTGATGTATGTTAATTATTTTTCAATAAAATTGGGGGAAAACAACAACTAAAACTCAGTCTTTGGTGTTAATAGCTGGTCTCTGTGTGGTCCAAATTCAATTTTGTTTCTCTGGAGCATCACTATATCCCCCTCACTTCACAACACTATTAGAAAGACTTCCCTGTGTGTACACTTTAAGCTCCTTGGGGATGACATCACAGGAGCAAAGGGGACCATGAGAAGAGTAACCTGGGACGCGGGGAGCATACTGAGGCAGCCCGAATGTTCTGTGGTTGGATCCTGACATCAGGTTATTGAAATTGAAGATGGAAAACCCATACTGAGTCATTTGGTTCTCTCCCTTGAGGGCAGTAGATTATGCTGGACAGTATATTATTTAGCACTTTGTCCGGTTCTGTTCTAAATAGCCCCTTCTTGGAGGCTATTAACTCAAAGCTGGAAAGGATTTTATTACAAATGAAAGGCTTTCTACTGGTTGGTCATTTCTTCCACAAAATGCACATTCTCCCATTGAGATATTAAAAAATAAAACCTACCAAACAACATGAAAACTGTGATACTGTAGAAAGAGTGTGGAGCACTAAGCAAATTGTCCCAAAGTGGCCCCAGGTGCTCACTCTGACTTGCCTGGACAACAGCTTGCTGAGACTACTCCTGTCTGCCTTCTCCCTAGAAGGAGGGGCTGTATCCAAGCTCAGCTTCCCAAGAACTAGTGGCCCCATCCCCCTTTCCCCATAGTAACATCCCATAGGTCCAAAATCTCCAGGTGCAGTCAATGTGCCTAGGCAACTCTTGTAAACAGCTGACACCCACATCCAGACTGCTCAACACTCAAGGAGTCTGATTACTCTCCATTACAGGTTTGCTATCAGCCTCACCCTATCAGAAAGGCAGAGTGCCCCCAGTAGAATGCAAACCTATGCTACTCATCTGCAAAGCACCTCAGCTCTAGTGTTTTCCCCATGGGAAAAATGGGAAGGTGAGAGACCCCTGTCTTTTCTCCTCTCCAGCTTTATAATTTTCTGCCTTCCCCAGTAGGGCAGATTCCCTAGCACATGCCATGTCCTAACCTGGTACATGACAGAGAGTGACTCAGATGAGACCCTCCCTGAACAACGAAGATTGAGGACTTCAGAGCCAAACACTGGGTGCTTTGATGCCCATTAGCTATATGAGCCTCAGTTTCCTCATCTATCAACTAGAAATAAAACTTGTCCTAGATTTTAAGAGCTGGCAACAATGTACCCTAAGTATATGGTTGTGGTTGGCACAATGAAGAAACTCAGCAAATGGTAGCTACTATTGCTGGTACAATTATTCTCAGTAGAAATGAACAGGTACCCCTTGGGACATCTGGATATTATTTTTTAAATGTGTAACCCAATATGTACAGTGTTTGGTTTATTATACAGAAATAAAACATTTCAGTCCATGGAATAGGTGGTAATGATAAAGCACTACTTACTGGGTACATAAGTGAGGAAGAAAATGTAAAGTGCTCATCATGTTCTAGGCGCATTACTGCATCTACCCCCCTGCTGCCAAGAGGACAAACCCAGACACGCTTGACGTTCACCAAGGCATCAGCTCCCAAACTGCTCTCCACTTCTCTCCGAATCTGGGGTCTGCAAGGGTTTGATCTCCTGCAGTCACTTAATACTGCTCAGCAGTTTACATAGGAAGCATCAGTCACCCATCAACGCTAAGTTTTAAATGCTGTGGAGCCAGAAAATGTAAAACATGTGAGAGTATGTGAGATGCGAAGGTGTGAAGTGAGTGAGTAAGAAAGTACAAGAGTGTGAACACAGCGTGAACTGTGTGTGCTAATCCTGCAAACAAAACAAATGAGAACCTGGCCTCTTGTTAATCACCATTAAGGCTCTAAGTGGAGCCCAGAGATGTCCCAGCTCCATTCCTACATCTCTTAGCACTGTTCCCAGTCCCTATCTACAAGGCATGACAGAGGAAAGACAATGGACGATCATGAGTTCAAACACCTTAAAATAAACTGGTGTTGGATATTAAAGGCCTAAATTCATCTATCTACGTTCGCAGCATCTTAAGTTGAATTAAAATAAAATCCAACAACAGCACAGCCCAACAAGATGCTGTTTATTAGAAACATATGGAAAGCTGAACTAGAATGAATTAAGGGCTGGGTACATTTTAATTAATCAAACTTACACCAAAGGAAAGCAGGTTTGGCAACATTATCTCAGGCAACATAGTATTTAAAAACATTTTAAATTAAGAGAACATTGTATCACGTTAAATTTAAACTAATACTAAAGGCATGATATTTATAAACTTTAATATGCCAACTAAAAGTGTCTCAAAATGTTTAGAACAAAAATGTATAGATGCATGGCAGACCTTGATATTTTTAAGCCATTACTTTCAATATATAACAGATCTCACATTCAAAAACAGAACAAAATAAGGACCAAAAAACTAATGTAACTAACTAATAAGTAATGTAACTAATAAAATACACCAACTTCTTTATCTCAAAAGTAAAGATCTCATCCTCTTACATACCCTTGGTCCATATATAATCACCAACTGTGAAAATAAAATTATCTGGCTATTTCAAGGAATTATTACGGCAAAGAGCTGCTAAAAATATTTACCCAACTGAATCACTAGAATGCTAACTGACGGTGATGTACATGATGACTGAACTGCTGCTTACATGCTTTCCTGGGCCCCATAATTCAGATATTTGTATTTTCACTTTTACAACCTCCTGGGCTGCAATAATGATTTTATAGTTTGCTGTGGAACGGCACCAAATCTATAAAATCTGTAAAAGTCCTCAAAATTCCACATATGTGGATTGTCACTGGCCCCAATAACTGCTTTCCACGTTTTGCACCAAATTCTCCAACAAAGCAAAAACAAATACACCACGTGCTATAGAGAAATGAATGAAAAGTACCTACCAGGAGACTGCTAAGCTAACACTCAGCACCTCCCATAATTCTGCATTTGAGTCTTTCTTACACAGCTCAGCCTTTCAATTCCCCAATCAACACATTAAATAGGCATCCTTTTCAAAAATTATTGTCTATATACCTGATGAATCTAAATACCAAGACGATTTCACCAGGAGGGCCAGACTCTTTCCAATGTTTGCTGTGAATGACAAAATCACATAGCTCAAGTGAACCATGGGCGTGCAAATCTAGGCAAACACCCGGAACAGCGGGACTCTGAGTGTGCAGACAGAACCATAAAACTTACACAGCTGTTAACTTTTTTCCCAGAAAGCAAACTACTCAGAAGATTAGTAGCTGTTTTTCTTTCCTTTTACTTCTCTCTCTTCTTTTCTTGCTGACATTTGAAACATACGTCCTTCTACCCCACTCTTGCTGCCACCACCCCTCCCCACCAATGAATCAGTTCATCGCATGAATGGAGGGGGAGACATCTCATCACAGGTTTCGTCTCTATCCAGATGTGATCTGCCAGCATTAGCAGAGCTCAGGAAGTTGGCTTCACTATAAAGGTTATTCTGAGGATACTATTCTCCAACATACGTGAGGAATAAAGTGTGTGTGTGTGTGTGTGTGTGTGTGTGTGTTTTAATGAGGCAAATTAAGGACCCCAGTGTTCCACAGACCTCCCTAATGGCAAAGCATTGCTCTGTATGAAACAAAAGGGTTGAGTTAAGAAACCCTTCAGAAAACCAGTATTGTTTTTATTGCTTTATTTGCTCTAATAAATTGTCAAGGAAATACAAAAATTTGTTCTCCACAAAGATGTACAAATGAATGCCCATGAATACAAGCTTCTGTGCTATGGCAAGAGTAATTAAAAGAGAGCAAAACAGGGATGAAATTTACCCTCCCCACCTCTAAGCTTCTCCCTCCGAAAATGGTTCCAAAAGTGATAAAATATAATTATCTCTTACAAAATCAATCTCGAAATGTTAGAGACAGACACCAATATATCCTAGATTCCTTTAGCTCATCATGAAATGATTCTTCTAATAAGATATCTACATAAATACCTTGATAACCTTTGAACTTTCAAAGCTATCTAATTCCCTTGATTACCTTATGAGAAAAATTCTTAACAGTGGATTTCTTTTAGGTTTCAAGGCATATGAATTGAATGTGAGGATGAATATAAAATAATGCGTACTTGTTATAAATCCGTTCCTATGACCTTGCAGGTTCCAGTTCAAGATGGCAACGTAGGAGGATCCTGGGCTCACCTCCTCCCATAGATGCACTGAATCTGCAGCTTCATATGGAACAACTTCCTCTGAAAAAAAACCTAAAAACTGTCTGAGCAGCCCCTACACATCTGGCAAATGAGAAAAGGCACACATCGAAGCAGGTAGGAAAGGCTGGGACACAATCTCACCACAAGCCCCACCCCCTAGTGCAGTGACCCATGGTCAGCGGGAACTCAAAACCTGGACCTTCTCCCTAAGCAGTAAAGGTTTAAACCCCACATCAGGCAGCCCAACTTCTAGGACCTGCACCTGAAAGATGAGCCCCCAAAACTTCTAGCTTTGAAAACCAACAGGGCTCATGTCCACGAGACCCACAGGGCTAAAACAATCTGAGAAATGGCTCTTAAAGGGCTTGAGGGCTGGAACTCACCCACCCAGGGCTCAGCACAGACGCAGCCCATCCAGAGGTGTCCAGACTTTACATGAATGAGGCTCACGTGCTAATCTTAAAGCATCAACCTGAGGGGCAGGGATCTAATTGAGCACACGTCTAGAGGCCTGCTGCCCGAGAGGCACCATCTTTCTTTTTCTTCTTTTGTTTTTCCTTCAGGTGCCATTGATTTGCTCCCTCTTTGCTTCATTCCAGCTGGTGGGTGCATCTATACACTCCCCCTGACTTATTTCAGCCAATGGGTACCATCTTCATGCTCTCCCTCTGCCACACTCCAGAGTACCAGTATCTCCCAGAGGGGAGCTTTTACTTGCCTCTGGTACCCAGGGTTTTACGTCTGGTGTCCCATTTTTGTGGCTGCTGCCCAGCGGATGCCCTTTGATCACCTGGCTCTGGAGGCCAGGGAGGCTTGTGTTCTTGGGTCCCACAGATTTGTAACAACTGGAGAGACAGTTCTTGGCACGCTACTACCCAGAGCACTGTACAGACAGCAGACTGAAACGTACCCCCAGTCTTTCTGTGAAAGAGGCCTATTTGCTTGTCCTGGAGCTTCGGCCTGAGCGGCAGGCTTCAGGTTTGGTTTGGCCCCCATCTAGAGGCCCACAGAGGTGCTCTTAGGGAATGGGGGCCAGTGGACACCATCTTTGTGCTCTCCCTTGGCCTCACTAAGCTCACCCATATCTCCCAGAAAGGAGCTTATACACTTGTCTGGTTTTTGTAATGGCCAGCCAGAGGACACCTCCAGATTGCCTGGCTGCAGTGGCCAGTGGGGCTTATGCTTGCATTCCCACTGGACCAAATGTATTTGTGTACTTTAAAAGTTGTTACCTGAGGGTCTAGTTTCCAATCAATCTGAATCTAGGTGCTGACTGAAAGCCTCTCCTTTGGAACACTGACAGGTCTTGGTACACCCTTAATTCCTAGGAGCTATTAAAAATAAGACAGGCTGCTTGGACAATCACAAAGGTTTGAAGGACAACAAAGAGCTAGGGCAGAGATGAACCGTAAGATTTATCTCCTACATGAGGCCACTCCTTCAAGACTGGGAGAGGTGGCTCTTTTATCTAATGCACGGAAACTAACACAGGGTCAAGCAAAATGAAGAAACAAAGGACTATGTTCCAAATGAAAGAACAAGATAAAACCTCAGGGAAAATCCTTAATGAAATGCAGATAAATAATCTATCCGATAAAGTGTTCAAAGTAATGGTCATTAAGATATTCACTGAATTTGGGAGAACAATGGATAAACACAGTGAGAACTTCAACAAAGAGAAAATATAAGTACCAGATAGGAGTCACAGAGCTGAAGAATAGAATAACTGAACTGAAAAATAAATCCACTCCTGTTCAGAATCTCAGAAAAATGGGATGACATGATGGAAAACCCAGTGGCTGGAGGTCAGTAGACCCAGTTCTTCAGCCTGGTCATCAATTGCTTCTGAGGTCACAGGCAAGTCAGAACCTGCCTCTTTTTTGGTCAACTGAGTTTTAAACCAGGTATTATCTTAGGTGCCTCACAGAGTTAATATTTGCTTTGAACTTGCTACCAAATGGCTCCTAAGACTCTGTCTGTAGTTCATTCAGTGAATAGAAAAGCAGGCTAAAGACACAGAACAAAACAGTCAACCAGGACAGAAGACCATGCTCTCCTTTGTTGACTGTCTCTACCTTCTTCCTTCCATGTGTCAGGATGATTGGAAGAATTAGAGGCACCAGCAGAGAAAATGAGTTCATGGTCTACTTTTCCTCTCTTTCAACAAACAAAAAGCTGTAACTTGTCTTTTAACACAACCAGTATTCAGAAATTTATGTTCCAGTGTCAAGACACTGTGTAAGGAAGCATAACCCACTGAATCCAATGATAGCTCACACCTGTTTCACTGACCTTCCAGCTCATTCTCCTCAGGTACAGGCCATTAACTTGACACTGTAATTTATTTGCCTATGAGAGTATCTCAGACATCCCAAATCACGGACATGAAGCACGCTGCAAAGAGCACAGTGGCCCTGAACTCCCAAGACATCCTAGAAACATAATGGATGGGCTGGACTGTTATGATTGTGGTTAATAAAGGGCTTGGCTTGCGCTGGGAAGGCTGACAGGAGCTGTACCTGCCAGCTGGCATAACCAGCTTCATCACAGCCTTCCCCAAAGGGCAAGGTTTGATACCATCTTGCCTGTTCTAAATCATAGTTTGTTAAGCTTCTCCAAGGAGTCCCAGGATAGTGTTAGCCTGTGGGAAAAAGACATGAAGTGAATTCCTTTTCAGAAAGCTAACCTTAAACACCATTATGCTTATGCGTTTAGCCCAAGAGAAGAGTTTACTGAGAATTATTCAGGCGCCAGGGCAGATGCGGCTTCAGAGGATAACTGTGACTTCACTGCTGTTTCCACTTGGACAGCCAATTCTGACATTTCCATCCATTAGTGGGAAGCACATCTTATCTTCTGTGTAAAAGCTTGGGTTATGCCACAGAGGTGGTTAGACATTTCCCCAAGGGCTGTGAGATAGTCCCCCGGGGCACCTAAACTCCTAGATCCATCTTTGAGCTTCATGCCTCTGCTTTTTCACAGGATTGTCAGTCCTCAGAAATCACCAACTTTAGCAGTCCCACCCCAAACAGGAAACTGCCTGACAAAAAGTAACACAATCGGGGCTTCCCTGGTGGTGCAGTGGTTGAGAATCTGCCTGCCAATGCAGGGGACACGGGTTCAAGCCCTGGTCTGGGAAGATCCCACATGCCGTGGAGCAGCTGGGCCCGTGAGCCACAACTACTGAGCCTGTGCGTCTGGAGCCTATGCTCCGCAACAAGAGAGGCCGCCATAGTGAGAGGCCCGCGCACCGCGATGAAGAGTGGCCGCCGCTTGCCACAACTAGAGAAAGCCCTCGCACAGAAACGAAGACCCAACACAGCCATAAATAAATAAATAAACAAATACTTAAAAAAAAAAAAGTAACACAATCATGATTTTGTATGCATAATTGCATAATCTTCACATTATTATTAAGTTGTTTGATAATACAGCCTTGTTGACTTACAGCTCTCAGAGGTATTCTTCCAGGTTAATAAATTCTAGCTTTATTTCAGCTCAAACTGAAACATTTTTTAAAGCTAGGATAAAATAAGTTGTATCAAGTATCAAATAACACCATTCTTGGGGCTGACATGAATAATCACATTTTCATGTTATCCTACATCTTCAGACATCACTAGGTCATGCAAACAGTATAAAACAACAACATTTTACTGGAGACAACTGCACTGATATAGTATGGTGGGATTACACATGACTTTTATTTTATTCTTTTTGCTTTTCTGTATTTTCCCAATTTTCTAGAATATTAAGAGTATTTATTAAAATTGTAACAACGTTTTGAAAGTATATACATTCAATAATGTGAAACATTTGTAATTATGTGGAACATTCTAAAAAATACAAAAGTCCTGACTGGTGCTGCATTTCCATTCTATATATCAAAACACTTACAAGGAGCCACTACACAGCAGTGCTCTGAGACTTTCTCAGGGAGCAGTTAAATAAGGAACTGTAATTCACTAATTACAACAAGAAAAACTGAATTCTGGAACAATGGATTGTTTGCCTGAGACACCCACGTACCCTTGGACACTCCTGGGAAAAGGCCATCTTTGACTGACCACTCCATGTTGGAGAGGGCATGGTATGGAACCACACTGAAAAAGTCTCAACTTCCCCACAAGTTTTCCTTTCTTTTTCTTCTAATAAATTGAAGTTTGCCTTCGACATAAAAATCATGCAACCAAAGGAAAGATTTTTAAAAGCTCTGTTACAAAAAGAGTTGCTGCTTTTGTTCCTCAGGACACCAAATAATGAGTTTGACTAATATTTTCAGTGAATTGGCAATTGGCTTGACTTGTTTCCAAATCGACTTTTTTTGTCCTTTGGTGTCACGCAGAAACAACTTTAATCTAAAAGTTGTTAGCAACTAAATGTAAGATTATTGACTTAGCTGCACAGGAAATGCAAAACTTAACAGCCTGATGGAAAACCTTCATACATTTGTATAAGAATAGGTAACATTTAGCGAGCATTATGTGTGCCAAGTGGTATTCTTAGCACTTTATATGTATTAACTCATTTAATCCCTGTAATAGCCCTAGGGAGCAGGCAATATTATTATCCTCATTTTCAAGAGGAAGAAACTGAGACACAGAACAATTAAATAACAGCTAATAAGTAAAGAAGCAAAGAATTGATCCGAGGCAGTCTTGGTCTGAGACCTGCACTCAGTCACTGAGCTGGAACTGCATCACCATGTAAATGGTGTACTGGTTTATTAATCTTGTCAGCCTCTCTATTGTAGGGATCAAGACCATGGGCTCTGGTGTCACATAGACACCAGTGTTCATGCCCAGTCTTCCACTTACTAGCTTAGTATCATTAGACAAAATACTTTATTAAGTAAATCTCTTTGCCTCAGTTTCCTTAATCTAACGCCTAACTTAACACGGTTGTCATAAGGTTAAATTAGATATTGTTTGCTTAGTGTTTAGCCAGTGTAGCCATACATCAAGGCTCCTGTAAATTATATCTACTCTCTAATATAAAGTTTATCCTCAAAGATAGTAGAATGCATTTAGAATCTTTACAGTTCAATGATAAATTTACAAGGAGGAAGGCTGATTTCACGGTTTCAGAACTGAAGAAGAGTCAAAAGCCAAGATTTAGCTGTAGTTGGAAAGTTTTGTAGATCTTAAGTGAGTAGCACTTTCATCTAGCTGCTCTTTTATTTCAGGGCATGGGAAATACCCATATTGGAGTGTTTTTAAACTCTTCTTTGCTGCCAAAAGGCAGAAACACAAACAATGCACTGCTTGTAATCCTTGCCTCAAGAGATCTGTGAACAAAATGAAGAAACAAAGATCTGGCAAGAAGGACTGCGCTGGACCAACTCAATACCACACTGTTTTCTGGAGTGAGGGAAAAAGAGAGTAATTTCTTCCAACAGAACAGCCAATACATATTACTCTACTGAAAGTACTTAAACGCACAAAATAGAGACAGAACATAAAAAACAGCAAATTGCTATAAGAGACTGAACTCCTATGGGAAAAAATATGCTCTAGTTTAGTTTTATACCCAGAGAGTAGAGATTAATGTGGAGAGGGAATGTCCAGCACAGGGCCTGGCATGTAATAGGTAAGGAGGTCAATTAATATTTACTAGATGAGCAACAGAAGAACACCTGAAGAATTTTCTACACGACAACCAAAACCTGCTTTCAGAAAATCAACTCTTTGCCTTGATTCACTCTTAAACATAACTGCCATCTGACTAGAGTCACAAAGAGAGGAAATTTGTTTATAGAAGACTCTTGCCAACATTTTTAACTATTGGCTATATTAATGTATATTTAAAAGCTTTAAATTTCATGGAAAAAAAATTGATTTTGCCTTTTGGAATTAGTAAGCTTTGCAACTCTTTGCCAAATAATTCTTAAGACTGCTGAGCCTGCAGAGTTGAGACGTCAGCAGGAATGATGGTCACAAAATTGATCGTGTAATTTTCTTCCCATAACAAACTATCCCAAACTTGGTGCTTATGGTGGTTAATTTTATGTGTCAACTTGGCTTGGCCATGGTCCCAGATATTAGGTCAAACACTAGCCTAGCTGTTGCTGGGAAGGTATTTTTTGGATGAGATTAACATTAACATTAAATCAGCAGACACTGAATAAAGCAGATAAAGTGTGTGGGCATCATCCAATCAGTTGAAGACCTTAAGAGAAAAAAGACTGAGATCTGGGAAAGAGGGAATTCTGCCTCCAGAATTCACTTTGGACTAGAGTGACTGCATCACCTCTTCCCTAGGTCTCCAGCCTGCCAGCTTGCTCTGCAGCTTTCAAATTTTCCAGCCTCAGCCTCACATGAGTCAATTCCTCAAAATAAATAAATATCTTACACACGTCATATATGTCTTATATACATATATACACATATTACCTGTATACACATATAAATATACACACATATTTTTGTACATATATAAACACACACACATATATATATATACACACACATATATAAATATATACATCCAACAGGTTCTGTTTCTCTGAAGAACCCTGACTAATACAGTGATTTATACAACAACTTTTATTTAGCTCACAGTTTGTGGGTTGGCAATTTGAGCTGCCTTCATCAGGGTAGCTCTGATAATCTGGGCCCGATATAGCTGATCTGGGCTGATCACTCATACATCTGCAGTCAGCTGCTTGGTTGGCTGGGCTCTGGCTGTTTGGGGATGGCTTAACTCGGATGATTCATCTCTGTTCCACATGGCCTCTCATCCACCAGCAGGTTAGGTGGGTCTTATTACTCAGTTGGTGGCCGGGCGGGTTTCCAACACAATGAGCAGGAGCATGCAAAGCTTCTGGAAGCCCAGGCTTGGAATTTGCACAAGATCACTTCCATTGCACTCTTTTTTGCCCAAAGCAAGTATAAGGTCAGACCAGATCCAAGGGGGAGTAAAATATGCTCTACCGCTCAATGACGGGAACTGCAACGGGACTGTGGCAGTATGCAGTATACCACACAGTTGAGTTGAAGCTCACAGAATGTTTGTGGGTGGGACACTATTGCTGCAGTGGTTAGTTTGGGATAAATACTACAAACACTGAATAAGATGCTATGCTTTTCCTAAAGGAGTTACAGTATGTAAAATAGGGAGGGAAAATATCAGTAATAATGGAAAACAGCAATACATGCAATAACTGAATCTATAAAAGCCCCAAAATGAGAAATTTAAATCAGGTCAAGTGGACAAGACTTCCTGGAAGAGGTAACACCGAATAACGATAGTTAGAAAAGTCCATGGTAAGCCAAAACATATCCCTGGAAGTACACCAAACTTTCATTTAGGTAAGTAGGATAGAAAATAGTTTATTAGTAACTTTAGTAATGATTAATAGTGTGATCTTTGAGTTAGAAAGAACTGAGCTTGACACACTCAGCTTTGCCACTTACTATGTGAACCTTGGGCAAATTATTTAACCCCATTACGACTTCAATTCCTTATTGTAGATGGAAAAAAAAATAGTACCTAGCGGGACTTCCCTGGTGGTGCAGTGATTAAGAATCCGCCTGCCAATGCAGGGGACACGGGTTCGAGCCCTGCTCTGGGAAGATCCCACATGCCGCAGAGCAACTAAGCCCGTGCACCACAGCTACAGAGCCTGCGCTCTAGAGCCCATGAGCCACAACTACTGAGCCCATGTGCCACAACTACTGAAGCCCGCACGCCTAGAGCCCGTGCTCCGCAACAAGAGAAGCCACCGCAATGAGAAGACTGCGCATTGCAACAAAGAGTAGCCCCCGCTCACCGCAACTAGAGAAAGCCCGTGCGCAGCAACGAAGACCCAACGCAGCCAAAAATAAAATTAATTAACTAATTAATTTAAAAAATAGTACCTAGCTATTAAGGTTGTTGTGTGTATTAAGTGAAGTATATGTAAAGTTTGATGACAGTGTCTGGAGCATAAAAAGCACTCAATAAATTATACTATTATTGCTACACTTTTTCTTTTAAATATTCATTGTTGCATAATTTGATTTTTTTAACTCCAACACAGATAATTATCAAAAACTCTTTTTAGTGTTAGAGTTACAAAAGTTAAATCAAATTCTCAAATCATTGTATCTCTTGAGATTCAAAAAAGCCCTTTCTTGGGAGGGAGAGGTACTCAATGGCTGGTACTCTAAGACAGCAGCATTCTCTGTGGGGTCTACCAACACATGGAGGTCCCCAAGCCCTGCCAGGGGCAACCAAGGTCAAAACTATTTTTATAATAGTACTAAGACATAACTGCCTTTTCCACTATGTTAACATTTACAATGCTGGTGCAATAGCAATGGCAGGTAAACTGCTGGGTGACTTAGCACAAATCAAGGTAGAGGCAGCAAACTCTACAGGGAGTTATTGTATTCTTCACCTCCAAGCACTCATAATAGGAAAACATGTTCATTAGACTTAGGGATCTCCTTAAAGAAGCAACATAGATTATTAATTTTATCAACTTAATCCTTGGATATGGGTTATTTTAATATTCTGTGTGATGAAATGAGAAATATATGTACAGCACTTCCACTGCATAGTGAATTAACATTTTTGCTTGAAGAAAATGACTTGTGTGTTTGTTTGAGTTGTGAGCTGAACTAGCCAGATTTTTAAAGGAAATATCATTTTTTAGTTGAAAGAATGACAGATAAACTATGGTTGTTCAGACTTAAGCATTTGGCAGACATTTTCACAAAAATGAACAAAGCGAATCTGTCGCTTCGAGGAAAGCATTCATTGCCAATGAAAAATTTCCAACTTGAAAAATTCCCAATACTTCAAGGCTTTCCTAATGAGATCGGTGATGACAGAAGTGAATGTAATTTTTGGATATTGCATTTTTAAATGGGTGAATATTTAGAAGAACTGCATAAGTCATGAACTGATATTTTCAAAATGATCAATGCATAATATTACAAAATCATGCATGTATAACAGATCCATTCAAACTTCAAAATAGAAAGGCGGATTTTAATGTAACAGTATGAAAATGTATTGATATGGCCTCAGATTCCACATTGCAACTAACTTTTAAGAAACTACCACTTGTCCAGTTTTGGTAAAATATCAAAGAAGAATGCCCACAATTATGTAAAAAGGTTATTAAAATACTCCTCCTTTTTCTAACTACATATCCATATGAGGCTTTTCTTCCTATACATCAAATGAAACCATTTATCACAACAGACTGAATACAGAAACAGATATGAGAATATATCTGCCATCTATTTATTAATCAGGGATTTAAAAGGTTTGTAAAAATATAAACACAATTTTTCTTTTTTTCACTAATTTTTTTACTTTTGTAAAATATAGATTTTTTTCATAAAAACATGGTATTTATGTTAAAATGCATTGGACTTAGTATCATCATTAATAAATTTCAGTTTAATTTCTAATAGAGTAAATATAAATAGATACAACCCACAAAAGCAAAAGCTCTTGGGGGTCCTCAATAATGTTTAAGTGTGCAAAGGGATCCTGAGAACAAAAAGCTGTGAGCTCCTCTCCACAAAGCATGTCACTGTCATCTGGAAGTAGCTACTGTGGATTACAGCTTTAATATCAAGGGCACGGGACTAACCCTGGACATTCAGACCTCCCTGAGTAGTGATCAGAGTTATCCATTACATAAAATGTATTGAAGGTTTGCCATATGCCAGATAGATGAAGCTTGATGTATTGGCGGGGGCCAGGTCATGGGAAGCTTGGGTACTTGGCTAGGATTTGGACTTTAAAAGGGGGGGGGGGGAAAGTAACTGAAGTCTTTTTAAGAGGAGATGATGTAATCAGATTTATATTTTAGAAGATAAGTATGGGGTTGAGTCTATGATAGAATGAAGGCGACCAGACTGAAGTCAGGAAGATCGGTTGGAGATTTTAGTTGGAATCCAGGTGAGACGAGATTAAGGCCACTTGAACTAAAGCAGGGGCAGAAGGAAAAGGAAACAGATCTTCTGGGAGAGGTAAAGGAGACAGAATCTGCACTGCTTCGTGAGTGAACGGATAGTCAGAATGAACGGCATATCCTTCCTCCAAAGTCTTTCTCAATATTTTGCTCAAATCAGGTTCCTGTTTAACAAAAGTGATGGCTCTCTCTTGCTACAAGCTGCCTGTTTGGTTGTTGATTCTGATATTGTTTCTTGACTACTGCAAGTAAAATATCAGGCAAAAAAAGAATTACTGAAGGACTGCTGTCATGGGGCTGAAAGAATTCCTGAGAACATGAGTTGGTCTCTTTCCCTTTCTATTCTCATTTTAGAGTTAGACTTCTAAATGAAACTCTCCAATTCTAGGATTATACAGAGTAGAGATGTAAAATGCTGTCCTGCTCCTACCCAGGCAGGTACAATATTCTCCTGAAGAAGTCCTTAGAGGGCTTCCTTCCAAAAAAGATTTACACTTGGAGGACTTGGCTCATTAGCTGCTTATTTTGAAATCTCATTCCTGTGGAAACAAGACAAATAAAGGCAGAACCAAAGAGGTGACAAAATCACCTCAGTACTTACTACCTTATTAATATTCAAACCCATGAGCATATAAAAAATGATAGAAGAGCAATGTTTCCAGTATATATTAGTTACATCATTACTATTGTAATATTAGTCCTTTTACAAAAAAAAAAAAAGAAGAGTCACAGGGAATTTGAATAACAAGCTCATTTTTACCATTCTTACCTCAAAGGCCACCAACATTAACACTTGCAAGAGACGCACTAAGACATGACTGTGGATTGGGAGTTTCTTAGAAACTACCTCACAGCCTTAGTCCTGGGTGGGATTATTCAACTGGGAATTTGGTCCTTCTGTCCAGTAATGTCAGTAGTTCTTGTCATCATCATTTGCCAAGTGAAAACATATTTCCCTATGACTTCTTCCAACTCCAATAACCTGGGGTCGTTTCAAAGTTTACAGTTTGGATAGCACTTATTTTAAAGGTTTTCTTCATAACTTGTTTTGTGTCTTGTTTTTGTTTTTGTATAGTTGCTGCCCTTTAGTTCTAGGGGGAAATGGTCTTCTGTTTACATGTTGTTTCATTAGTTAAGGTTATTGTTATATAATATTCACTGTATATGAAAAAAATTCTACCTTACTTTGTGTTGGGCTCTCCCCAGCAATCTCACCCCATCCTAAAACCAGTCACAAACTCAAAAGCAGACAAAAAATGCAGTTATTGAAAAAGAGTTCTGCAAAACTTTTACACTAAGTCATAGCACTGCCTTTAAGCATTACCAATAGTAAAATTATCAAGTTTGATTATTTGGCTTCTGCACAGGAGAATGAAAAATAGATTTCTGGAAGCAGACATTGTCAGAAATAAGTGATGGCAAATAGCCTGACAGTAGAACAGAAAGCAAAAGAATTGCAAGTAGGGAACAGAAGAGCTATAAAAACTAGTCTTATCCCTTCTCTTTACATTTCCACAGAAGAGGGAACTTCTACTGCAACTCTTACTCTACACAGGGAGAGGAGAGAGAAGATGTCAGAGAAAACAATTCCATCTTTCTCCCTCTACTTCTTCATTCATTCCTTGCCAAGAGAGTAAGAGGTGTGTCAAAGTCTCAGAAGCAAAAACTAGGCTGTCGAGTTGCTTTTCTTCAACATCTACATTCAGATGTAGCAGTTATTCTTGCTAACGTCTTTATTTCCTGGGGGGCACTGTGGGCAGTCCTCTTCTTTCTGTCCCTCACAGAAAGTCCATCTGGGCAGAACTGAGAGTCTGCTTCCGTCAGCCTTTCTCTCTCTCCCCACCGCGCCCCGAGAATGGGTGTGTGAAGCAGTCCAACCATCTTCCTTGGCTATGCCCATGAGTTTGAGTAGATAAATTCTAAGCCTGCATTGTAAGCTCAGACCTATCTAAGCAGATGGGCTGGAACTTGCATTTACCAAGACTGGAGGATAAAGTCAGAAGCCCCACTTTAGTCTCAGGGAATCATAGAGTGCAAATAATAAATAAATAAATTATTTATTATAATTATAAATATAAAATATATATAAATATATATATAAAAATATATAAAATAAAAATTATAATATATTATAAAATAAATCCTACTTCCCACTTGTCATTGATTGTTCTAAGGCCTGGAAGTAAAAGGAATAAAAAGTGGGATTTAGGCACTGTTATTGATTGAATTGTGTCCCCCCAAAATATGCTGAAGTCCTAACTCCTCAGTACCTGTGAGCATGACCTTATTCGGAAACGGATTTTTACAGATGTTCAAATTAAAATAAGGTCAATAGGATGGCATTAGGGTGGGCCCTCATCCAATATGACTGTGTCCTTGTAAAAATGGAAAATTTGGACAAAGAGAAAGAGGCATGCACACAAAGAGAACATCACGTGACAATGGAGGATTGGAGTGATGCATCCAAAAGTCAAGGAACACTGGTGATTGCCAGGAAATCACCAGAAGGTAGAAGAAGCAAGGAATGATTCCCCTATACGTTTCAGACAGAGCACAGCCCTGCCAACACCTTGATTTTGGACTTCTAGCCTCTAGAACTGTGAGAAAATAAATTTCTGTTGTTCTAAGACACCTAGTTAATGGTACTTTGTTACAGCAGCTCTAGAAAAGTAAGAGCCACCCAAACCCTTCACTATTCAAAAGACATGAAAAAGTGTTTTACAAAAGATTATGCACATAATCAATAAACATATTAAAATGTCTTCAAAAATCACTAGCATCTGGAAAATGCAAATTTAAACATAAGATAAATTTCATTTAACAAAACAGTATTTTTTTTTCTTTAGAAACACCTGTTTTCAAGGGCAGGAAAAGAGACATTCAAACATTTTTGGTAGAAACACGAATCAGTACAGCCTTTCTGGAAGACACTTTAAAATATGTGTCAGGAGTCTTCCGGGAATTTATCCTAAGGAAATACTGTTAAACTTCATAGCACTTATCACTTTCTAATACTATACAATTTATTTATTTGTGTTTATTGTTACTCTCCACCTACTAGAATATAAGTTCTACAAGGACAAGTTTTACTCACTTTTGTATCCCAAACACCTAGAATATTGCCCAAACATTGTAAATGCTCCATAAACTCTTGTTGAATATGTTAATTAAGATGTCCACCAAGATTTACGTACAAAGGTGCATATTGAAGCATTGCTTACAACAGCTAAACATTGGAAAAGTATAAATGATCTCCTGTGGAAGGCTGGTTAAGAAAATAATGGTGTCACCATACAATGGGATATCATGTAGCCATTAGAAAGTAAATCGTCAAGAATATTTAAGGCTATGATAAAACATTCATAATATATTAAAAAGTTAGAAAAGGATTAGAAAATTGTAGAGACAGTAACACGTTACCTTTATTAAGAAATAGTAATAATGCCAAAATGTTAACAATGATTACCTCTGCCTAGTGAGCTTATAGTCATTTTTCGTTTTTTCTTTATGTTTTTCATATTTTATACAAGCACTTCAATGAAATTTTTAACTATCCACATACTCCACAAACGGGAGTAATATTTCCTCACACAGCATGATGTAATAATAATAACACAAGGTCATTTTGTAAATATTAAATTACACTCAATATCCTCTATTTATAAAGAAGGGAAATCTGTGTGATGGAAACATGGATTTGATTAGTCTCCATACTTTTCTGTGCTTTTATTTCTAAATTCAGGAGGTGGACAATGCACTTTTTAGTGCTTTCCATTCAAACAAGTTAAAATTTTAAAAAGTTAAAGTTCTTTGAGGGGTAACCTTCAATTACCTGAAAAAAGTCATTTATATGAAATACCCAGTTCCCTTATTGCAGGTTAAAGGAAACATTATTGCACACATTACAAGGGAAAAGGTATTTATTTGACCTTGGGGCAGTTGCAACAGTGCTATTTAATACAATATTTTCCATACTGCTCAAGCTGCTCATTTAGTTTAAATGGCAGAATTATGAAAAATCAATCCTACATTAGAATCAATGCACTGTATCAATTACCATCAATGTATTATACACGATACCTAAAAGTTTTAGGAATATTTTTAATAGTCTTATAACAAGCTTCCAAAATTCAGCACAAGAGAAGCAAAGGCATGGGGAGTTTGTGTGGCTGATTCAGGCTTACATAAGAGAGCACACCTACATTGACACATCCACCAGGAGAATTACTGAGATGGGAGGCAAGTCGAGGGTTCCTCTGAAATCATTCTGGCAGGCTCAGAGCAATTCGACTAACACGCCGAATAAAGTTTTCTCCCATGCATACACTCCACCAGCTAGACACTTTTTAACTTTGTGAGAAGTAACCATATTTAATACTACCGCTTAAAAGAATAGAAACATTTTCTTCCCACTGACCTTCTAGTTGTCATTAAAGAGAGTGAACTTCAGGACCCCCATCTTGACTTCAGCAAGGCTCTCATCATGCAGATCTATCTGTGGGGCTTTTCTTCAGCTGTGAAGCCCAAATATATGCTCAGAATTCAGCCAGAAGCTGATCCTAGTGCTAAACTCCAACATATACTATTGGTTTGACCTGGTTGTTATATTCAGATTTGGCAGCATGGCTCTTTTGTTCCACCAGTCTGTGTGTTCCTGGGATATTATTCTTTAAGGAAGGGCTTAAACTGAAGAAACACCAGGCTCACAATAAACAATCCAAATAAAGTATGTCATGATGTTTATATTTGGCTCTGTCTGCTGAGCGTTGATTAACAGCCCTTTGGCCCAGTTGATTTATCATCTGAGCATGTTTATTTAAATGTATTCCCTCCTCCTTCTCTCACCTCCAAGAATCACTTTCTTTACTATTTCCATATGCATACTTTTTATTCTTTTTAATGGGGTGATTTCAAAGAACTAGTCCTAACTCCTATTTCTGCATGTATGATTATAGATATACTAGATAGGCATACTGGAAATAAAGAAAAATAGTAGATACAATACTTTTAAATCTTTTAAAAATATATTGATGAGCTGGCAGGAAAGTAAGAAATACTAAGAATTATCAATCTAAGTCAAATCAGAAACCTGGAAAGGTAAGCAGAGCACTAAAATCAAGTTGTGATCATTGGGCATTTGCCAAACTCAGTGAACTTTAGCTACAACTTTTATGGCCTGGTGAGTGGGTGGCTGGGAAGAGATACAGAAACAAAAGCCAAGGCCAGTCCAAAAGCCCACCCAACTCTTCCAAGAGTGGGAATCCTGAAATTCAGAGAAAAGATTCATTAAAATAAAATAAAATAAGTTAAGATAAAACAAAATAAAAATAAAATAAATAGTTCCCCACATTTTCTATTTGGAAACACTTCTCATTACAGAAGCCAAAGAGAGAGCAGATATCTGACCTCTGTGCTCCCAGGAAGCAGGGCAGAGACACATGACCTAAGCCTGAACAATCAGAGCTTCAGCCCAGGTTTAGAATCTTGAGAAAGTGATGCAAAGCTCTGAAGATGGTAGATATTCTGTCACTGCAACAGTGGAGTTAAGAGCACAGCAGCATCGGGGCAGCAACTGTTCATTAGCAACAGTGCTAATGGCTGTGTTCTCAGTTGCCTAGTTTCATTTGGCTCCTCCCTATTTTCTGAGTATGGTTCTCCAGACTTGTCATTGATTCTTCTAAAATACTTCTAATGAACATTACTTCTAATAAATTTTTACTTAAATTAGCCAGAGTTGATTTCTGATGTTTGCAACTGAGCATCTCATTAATAAAAATCTTTCTCCAAACTCAGAAACCTTCAATGTCCAAGCCAGAGAATTTTATCTGGGGGAGAGGTCACCCAGGAAAGCCTAAATCTAAATAAAAGATGCTAATCTGGAAGACAGTTTTCTCACAGTTACAATTGCTATAGGTCAGGGATCTATCCAAGGTTCTGACCTCCATTATAACTCGTATGACCTAGAAAGCCTTGGTTATAATCCTAAACGTCCTGCTTAATATCATCCTCAACTCTCATCCATATGTCTATAACTCATGACCATTCCAATAACCTGTCCTGAATCTTCATGGTCCAGTCACACCCTGACTAATTTACATCAAGAAGAATTATGAAGCTCATTTTCCAAATCACAAAACTGAAATTAGTTTAGTAGCGTGACAGAGTTATAAGTGAGGAGCAAAAAGCCTAGGCTTTCACAGTTAATGTTGCCTCACGGTGCTAATAATTCGTTTCATTTTGTTTGCACAGAGGGATTCTCATTTATTTTTTTATAAATATGTATTAAACACCTGCAATGATCCCAGCACTTTGATAGGTGTTCTAGTTCATATAAAGAAACAGCCTTCCATCAGGAGGGCCTGTAGTAAGAGTATGTCAATTTCAATACTGGTTTGACCGATTACTCTGTGTGAATTTGGACAAAACTTTTTAACATTTTAAGCCTCAGTTTCCTTATATTTTGGGGATGATACTCATCTGCCCTGTCTGCCTAACATAGTCGTTGTGAAAGTCAAATATTAATTGTTGACAGTAAAGTAATAAAATGTTATTTCAAGTACTTAAGAAAATTAAGATCACTCTCCAAGGGTATTATATCACTTATATATGGACTCTAACAAAGCCAAACTCATAAAAACAGAGAGTAGAATGGTGGTTACTGGGGGCTAGAGAGTAGGGAATTGGGGAGATGATGTTTAAGAGTACAAACTTACAACCAGTAGATAAATAAGTCCTGGAGATCTAATGAACAGCAGAGTGATTATAGATAAAAAATACTGTATTATAAACTTGCTAACAAAGTTGATAAGAGACTATATTTTAATTGTTCCCACCACAAAAAAGAAATGATAATTACATGATGTGATAGAGGTGTTAACTAACACTGCAGTGATAATCATATTGCAATATATAAATGTATCAAATCAACACGTTGAACACCTTAAACATATATAATGTTATATGCCAATTATAACTCAATAAAGACAAATTTTAAAATATCACTCTTCATGAATTAAATTATGAAATCAAGACCCAAAGAATCAGAACCAAGCTAGGTAACATCACCTTAAGGAGAGAGAATGAATTGCAGGTCAGCAAAGTAAACAATAATCTGAATTTATGGCTGCCAAGGAGGAAAGGCGGGAGGGATAAATTGGGAGATTGGGATGGACATATACACACTACAATATATAAAATAGATAACGAATAAGAACCTACTGTATAGCACTGGAAACTCTACTCAATACTCTGTAATGACCTGTATGGGAAAAGAATGTAAAAAAGAGTGGAGATATGTATAAATATAATTGATTCACTTTGCTGTACAGCAGAAATTAACACAACATTGTAAATCAACTATACTCCAATAAAAATTTAATAAATAAACAGTAATCTGATTCATCACATTAAAGAACTTAACAACTGAATGTGGCAATAGTAAAATGGATTGTCAAAAGCAGCAAACAAAAAGTCAGAGATGCAAACACTGGGGACAGTGCCAAACAGAGAACCTTAGCTGAAGGATTTAATATAATGGTTACATTAGCAAGACCATCTGCATGGCAGAAATAAACATACCGGACTTAGAACTTTCTTAGCCTGTTCTTTGCCAAGTGACCACCTAGGAATTTTTAGATTTCTAAGACAGGTCTGTCCACAGGGTGATGTTCAAATGAGCATTCTTGTTGATGTGACAGTTGTAGTTCACTTTGCAAAAGTGATTTTAAAGTTAGTCTTATGAGCTTGGCTTCTGTGAGCTTACTACTGAGGATGATTTGTTGACAAAATCTAATTTCTGAGTCTACCAGCCTGAGAACGAAACCCTAAACTCACCAGGGTGATACCATCCTGGGAAAACTCAGAAAAGGCAGCCAACGCTCTGAGTCAGAAATCTTAGAGTCGACTAATTCTTTATGGGACAGCTCTTTCCACAACTTTTCCTCAGCTTGACTTTCAAGAGTAGTTAACATTTGGATAAGAGGAGAACCATGGCAAGGGCGAAGGGCAAATAAATGGAGATGAGAATAAGTTCAGTAAATTCAAGATTCAGGACTCAGATGAGTTTGGCTTTTGTCAGGAGTCAAAGAGATGGAAATAAAAAGTCAGGGGGAAACCAAATTTTAGAGGACCTTAAATGCCAAGAGAAGGTGCTGGGAGTTTATATTGTAGGTAACAAAGGTAACGTTTTGAGCAAAGAGTGTTATGACTTAATGGGTTTGGGGAGATTACTAATCTGGCAACAATGGGAATAATTGAAGGGCAAAAGACCAGTGAAGAAGTTATTGTAAGAATCCAGTTGCAAAGTTATTCAGGTCTTGACTAAGGTTGTTTTTTTTCTGCCCAGTGCTTCTCCTTTCTTCTGGAAAGAATGCATCCCTTCACATGGAGAACTATTTCTCCTCCCTCTCCAACTTGTACCTCTAGTAGAAGTTGATTCAAGGCTACTCCATCCCTGGCTTCTGTTCATTGGTCAAGGATTGGAAATATGATCCCAACTGAGGCAATCAAAGTCCTTCAGTGGGATTTTTCAATTGATTCCTACCAGAAAGTGAAGCCAATCATCTTCTAGTCATACTTGAATCAGGCAGTTTAATCATATGGGAAATTTTTCTCAACGGTATTGCTAAATTCTAATCATTTATTGTACGAGCTGGATTTGCTCCATTTGCTATTTGCTCCTGTCACTCTGCAACATCACTATACAGCTCTCTCCTCCATGCCTCATCTCAATGCAAGGAATCCCAATTATTTCCAATTCTCAACTAGCAGGTCACAACTTGCAACTGTTCATTCATGCTCATTTGAGACATTATTATTAAATATTTAAAATATTATTTTTCAATTTTAGTTAAATCTGATGCAGATTAATATTTCATTCTAAAATCTTTTCAATGGCTAAATATCGTAATTATTACACCAAAGGAAAGAAGTAAGGAAGCCTGTTTTTGACTCCCTCAAATTTCTTTTTTTTAGTTCTCATATTTCTTACCTATGCCCTACATCCCCAGTCACAATGAGAGAAAATTGTTCAGCAAAATTTTTCTCTCCAACCACATTTGGAGAAGTACATGCATAGAGATATTGCCAGGACTTCAATATTCCAAGTGCCAGCATTAAGTACAGGAAATTCTTGAACACGTGACAAACTATAGTGTGGAAGAGTTCATTCATAACCTAGAGCAGTGGCTCCCAAACATTTTGGTCTCAGAACCCCATTACACTCAAAAATTATTAAGTACTTCAAAGAGCTTTTGTTTATTTGATCTACACTTACTGATATCTACCATATTAAAAATTAAAATAAAAAATAAAGCTAATAATTTTTAAATATTTATTCATTCAATTTATAACAATAAATCCATTACACATTAACATAAATAACGTTTTATGAAAAATATATACTTTCCAAAACAAAAATAATGTAGTGAGAGGAGTCCATTATTTTCACATTTTTCCATATTTCTTTAATATCTTTGCTTAGTAGAAGACACCTGAATCTTCCTATCTGCTTCTCTGTTCAGTCTACTATAGAATCACTCCACTGTATACTTGGAGGAAATTAAGAGTGAAAAAGGCAAATGAAGTTTAGATATTACTGTGAAAATACTTTTGACTTCTTGGATCCACTGAAAGGGTCTCAGGAACTTCCAAGGTTCTCCAGACCACACTTTGAAAAGAGTATGTGTGGACAACCCAAACTCAAATTCTAAAATAGATAAGGTCTGCCTTCAGCTCACTTCTAATTCCTATCCATTACTTTGGCACTTCAAATACCCAGCATCCAGGGTCCTCATGCTGTCTTCTGGTTGCCTAGGAATCCTTATCCCACTGTGACACCAAAGTGGGACATTTCTTTCTAGAGTACCACATGTTCTCAACTTGCCAACTTCTTTAAATCAAAATATACTCATTCTTTGATTATTCCTTCAGGGTCCAAATAAGTAACATGGTCGTTTAATGAACTAAGCTGTTAATTGGTAATAATCATTTAATGGCTTAGCTATCCTTCACACAATATCATATTTAAACTCAAGTCTTCAATAACTTCACCCAAATAAATCACTTATATGTGAGTGTATTCAATGGGAGGGCTTTTAATTTCACTCTCCTCAGATTACATCACCTCTTCTCTCTTTGCCAATAATAACCCTGTGCACAGCATGCAGTGACTATTATCAGGTATGTATGTGAGATTTTGGAATCAATGCTTAGATTATTTTGTATCCTTTACTAAGTGCCACTTTCAAGCATAAAAAATAGATAAAACCCTGGTAAAAAGCAAAAGATTATAGCAGAAAAGCAGAACAACAACAACCAAAAAAACAAACAAGCTCAGATGTAGGAAGAAATGTTACGACACTAATATTCAAAGACAAATAATGGTAGTATCAGTTCCTTAAACACTTAGAAATTTTCAGCTGAACCTTTTTTTAAGAATAAAAATCAGGGGCTTCCCTGGTGGCGCAGTGGTTGAGAATCTGCCTGCTAAGGCAGGGGACACGGGTTCGAGCCCTGGTCTGGGAAGATCCCACATGCCGCGGAGCAACTAGGCCCGTGAGCCACAATTACTGAGCCTGCGCGTCTGGAGCCTGTGCTCCGCAACGGGAGAGGCCGCTACAGTGAGAGGCCCGCGCACCGCGATGAAGAGTGGCCCCCGCTCGACGCAACTGGAGAAAGCCCTTGCACAGAAACGAAGACCCAACACAGCCATAAATAAATAAACAAATTAATTAATTAATTAATTAATTTTTTTAAAAAAAGAATAAAAATCAAAAGCATTAAAAAAACTAAAGTATAAGAGCTCTTAAAATTATAAGCAAGGTACAAATATGGGTTGTGAGAAGGCACAATTTTGACATCTCACCTACCCAAAAAGAGGAGAAATGAATCTGGGGTAGTTTCACTGAGTCATTTGAAACCCACGAAAAGATAAAATTGAGCTATTGAGTTATGATGTTAATGAGCATCAATTCACACACTGCCTGAAGATAATGAGGCCATATTCTCACAGTGTAGGATAAGTAATTAATGCTTCCAATTATCATGAATTTTCAAGAGGAAACAATGGTTAGGAATTGCCACAAGCTATGCTTTACAGATTGTAGTAGTCAAGGGAGAAAAACTCTCAGGAAAAGTGAAAATTTTGTAACACTTTTGTGCTGGAAGATACAAACCAAGCTATTTAGAAAAATATTTTTATTATATAGGAACAAAAATATTTCTTCTAAAGTACTCAACTTACTGCATCCACCCAAGTTGTAACAAAAGGTTTCACAAACTCTCTAGTCTCCTGTGTTGGGTCTGTTCTCCAGTACCTTGATCCACTTATAACCCCAGGCTCTTTTCATGGATTGGCTTCTAATTTTGTAAAATCCAAATGTATAGCCATAGGAAAATTCAGAACAGGCTCACGAGTTTTGCACTTCGGTAACTAAAAGGGATGTTGCCTTGTTAATCTCAAAGGATTGGCAGAACAATTTTATCACATTTTCTGAAAAAAATCTATACAGATTTAAGGTCGAGTTCTGGATTTAATTGAAATAACCTTTTGTGCAATCTAGCTTTAATGAAGTGCAATGAAGTTAAACTCCATGGGGGCCATTAATCTGAAACACTCCATTTAAAAACTACAAGGGGAGTTTTTAATAAACAGTGTGAACTAATGCCCATGTGGAAAGGTAATTGAGAGGGAACTGGTGTCTGGGCCAGATTGTTATTAAACCCTTTTCACAGGTAAAGCTGAAACCCCCAATGGCAAGCTGCCCTGTGATTTATATTGCCCTTCTCATCCTAACTTTAAAGGAAAGGCTATGTTTAATAACGAAAAAATCCTGTGACTAAGCTATAGAATAACTGAGAAATTACTTAGAATAATTTATACAGTGCAATACATTGACCTCGCTTTAAGCATAAAATCTACAAAATAACTTTGGCAATAAAACTGTGAACTACTAAAAGGACTAAAGGTTTTAACCATTTTTATTGTGTGGCGCCTGGGGGGACTATAAATACGCATTATACTCTAATCACAGGGCTTAAGAAAATTCATAATTTTTTTCTCTTAAAATGCTTTTTCAGAGATGTTTGCTCAATTTGGCCAATTGCAAAATCAAGAATTCTGATGTCACTTCTACAATATGTATTTCTCCACCTGTGAATTCTGCCTGACTCCTTCTAACCAGCCATGGCCTACAGAGGAAAACTGGCAATAACTTTTCTGTATTACCTATTTAAATATTTACTCTTTCAAAATTAAAAAAAGAAGGCAACTGGGCTCTATTGCAATAGTAAGGATTGATGCTATCACCCCAGCCCACTGAAGCAAGGATGCTTCTATTTCTGAATACGTAAATAATACTCCACCACTCAGCAATCCAGAATCAACGTTTCCACTTTCCACAGTGGCTTTCAAACACAAAGTTCAGCTTTTACTCCGATCTGGCATCAGAGCAGCAGATAACCAAGCATGACATACCACTCTAGTTGCCTTTAATTTCTCAATCACCATAGCTGAGCAAACACTTTTTCTCTGAATGCTTTGAATTCATGAAATGATTCCAACATATTGTCTTTCAATTGACTTCAAATTCCATGAAATACAGTCAAATTCTGCAAGACCGGAATATCAGTACATCGAAACGCTGCAGAAAAAAATTTCAAGGCAGTATCTTCTCTTTTGGCGATAAAGACTCTGTACTCCTAAGGTTTACCTTGCTTTGCTTCCAATAAACTTAGCTAGTTTAGCTCCCAAAAGGGAACAAAGTCACAAAGATATCACCCCTGGGGTGGCTTTAGATAAACAGATGCTAGAGGAAAACCTCTCAGGCAAAAATATTGCCTGAATATTCCACCTTTAGCTCTCCTTAAGCTACAAGCATGCAGGAGTTACTGCTTGAAAGCAAAAGGGTTTTAAGGTATAATGCATTAAGCCATTATTAGTCTCTGAAATACACCTAGCAAAGTAGCTAACCCATCATGTAGAGGGGCAGTAAAAGAATGGGAAATGTGATAGAGGCAAAGGAAAAGTTCTGGGAGCTGCAGCCCCAGTGAGGCCCTTCAGAAAATAAGTTCTGGTCCCCTCAGGGAGGCATGCACTCAACTCAGGTCATTTGGGACAGGGGACTGACTGGGGTTGCATGTGGTCACAAAAATGGAGGGTGGAATATTGAAAAAAAGAGAAGACAGTGCCAAGGTTCAGGGCAAGGGCCGTGTGTCAAGTCCTTTGTCATGTCCCTAGAAGGTACACTGAGCCTCAAGAGAACAATACAGCCATGAACAAAGGCCTGATTCTTTACTAGCCCCCAAGCAGCCAAATCCCTGGATGAACCTCACATCCTCCAGAAGAGAAAGCAGCCTTTCTGAGTGGGGAAGGACGTAGCCCCTTTGTTTCAGGACTGGGGAAACTGCCTTAGGAAGGAGACTAAGAATTCCACACATCTAATTTCACTCCCTCACAAAAGTCTACTAAAATATCATGAAAGAAACTTTTCAGGGCCTAGACGTACAAGGATGGGGAGAATGGGCGAAGAAAACCACAGCTGGAAAATAGAAAGACATGTGGTAATTGATTGGTAGACCAAAGAAAGACAACTCCTCAACCAGTAGTAAGGAAAGCCAATAACCAATTTGACTGAAACCACAAGATCCCTAAAGGTTTAGGGATACATATAACTCTGGACGTGGGGCAAAGGGAGATATAGGTCTCTTAGGGGAGAGAAAATGATTTTTAGGAAAGGTGGATGGGCCCTTAGAAGAGTAGACGGGAGGTATGATAGTTTGTGACAATGCGTGTCTGGGTGTGGTGTCATTTCTAGTCTACTCTCTGGTGACAAGAGTCCACCTTTCCTGGCTAATGAAACTCCTAGGGAGGGCATCTGTGACATCTGAGTTCCTTTTGGAGGATATGCCTTTAGGCAGATAAGGGGAGTTCAGAGAAAGCCTCTCTCTACATTGCTGTTTTTCAAGTGCCTTCAGCTTAAAATAATGAATACACCAAAGCAGCACGTTTTGGAGTGGCATGCCCTGAACTACTTCAGGGTCTAAAAGACACAAAACAGAGAGTGTCAGTCCAGGATGACCATTGGCTGACTAAAAGGAGTTGCAGAAAGAGGGAAAAGAGAAAATCCCCATAGGATCAATGTGGGCTGACTGCATCCCTCAAATGTCTTTTGTGTCCCCAGGTTCCAGTAACGGCCTCTTCCCCTTACCCTGCAGACTTACCTATTGGAAAAAAGGGCCTGCTCTCAACTGGCCCCAGGGTACTGCAGCCTCCCACACTTTTCTAAACATTCCCTTTATTAAATACTCCTTTGAAGTTTTTAATTTCAGCTTGCCATCTGAATCCTGACAGAGAGATGTCCCCAGCATCCTTTATTTGAAAGCTCCTGGAGGATGCACATCACCAAAAAGAGAAGGAAACTGAAATAAGAAGAAGACAGAGATACGAGAAACAGAGAAGCAAAGTGGCCAAGGATATCCCCACGATGATAGTAAAGGGAGAGCCCGGGATCATAGCAGCTGACTGCAGGGTATGAAAGCAGAGTCTGAACGGGATCAGGTCTGAAGATTCTGGAAAATATTACTCAAGATGATGGAAGACTCAGGACACCTAACAGATGGGAACTTTTAGAGAGGAGACTTGGACAATGAATGGGGAGTCTGGGGTTGTATTAGTAATAAAAACACGGAGAAGTAAACACATGAAAAACAGTTATTAATCCAGAAAGGACAAAATGTCATATAAGAAAAGAAAAGCAATCACAATTTGCTACAGGCTCAGCAGTGAATGGCAATTACATAGTCACAATCATGGAACAATGAATATTGATCTCCAAAAGTATAACCTAATGGGAAGTATGCTTGTGAGGAGGTAGAGAGGGGAGGAGGAAAGAAAGAAAAATCCTTAACCACCATAAATAAAACCTAAAATTGAAAATATGAGAAGTAGTACTAAAAGCACGTTTTTTTTGTATAGCAGCAGATCCAAAAACGGGGGCGGGGGGTGGGGGCAGTAAAAGCTTGAAACTGTTGCCTCTGGGAAAGAGGTAATAGGAGGAGAGGGATAGCAGATTATTTTTCATAACAGACCAAATGCAATTATTTGATTCTTCAAACCATATGTAACTTTATCAAAAAAACAATAATTAAAAAATAGAGGAAGGCAGAAAGAGAAGGAGTAAGGAAAAGAAGGAAGGGAGGGAGACAAAAAAAAGGAAGGAGGTTTGGTCTTTAAAAAAAGAAAGAAAAAAAGAAATTGGCTCAGATAAGAAAAGTCAAGCCACAGAGAGCAGAAACCTGGCTTGGAGCTACCTCAGCCCCTGTTGTCCAGAGTCTGCCTTCACTACTTACCCTGACCCTTCCTTCGGCTGGCTGGTCTCATCCTACTGAAGCCCTCTGGCTAAGTGAATAAGCTTATAGCTATGGGTTTTTAAAAATCCATCCAGCCTGTCCAAATCCCTCAGCTAAGCGAGATCCTGGCAACTCCCCACCCAGCCCCAGTGTGTATGACTAAACTTCTTAGGCACCTAATCCTCCTCCTCACTTGTAGATACTCATCAACCCTCCAACAAGGAGACCCACAGCACCTTTTGATTTGTGAAGATGCTCCCTGAATTTCATACCACAGTTCTCTACCTTCAACCCCGCTCTCCTCTTGGACAAGTGGTTAGCATTTAACATTTTAGGAGCCTTATTTTATGCAAGCACTCCCACTGAGCCTACATTTTTGAGGATTCAAAGAAATATGCTAATTGCTTAACTGGTACTCGTGAACTACTGCAAGCTACCAGTGACATACACTGTGGAGAAAGACCCCTCCTCAGAATCAGCATGGATAATCTTACCCAAGACCTCAAGGAATCAGCACAGCAGTGTCCACCTTGTTCTATTATGTGGGAACCCCACAGTGGGAGTTGCCTTTCAAATTTCATCTAGGATTTCCATCCTCAGCCAGATTTTCAACCGTGGACATCAATTCATTTAACCCCTCTGGCAGAATCTCTTTCCCATTCCTCAAGATCTGAACTGACATTTTATCAAAATAGAGAGACAAAAACATGGGCCCAATCTGAATGATTCCTTCTTTGCCACACTATGAATTCATTCAATTCACTAAATGTGTAACTCTAAAATATTAGACAGAATGATAGATATTCTATCAGCAGAACATTTGGACCTTAATCTTCTAACTGTTGAAGCGACTTATTACATAACACCCGAGTCCTACCACATAATTACAGGTCACGTCAATACCATTATTGATAGTCAGAACTCCTTCTTCTGGTCAACTTGAGAAAAATATGTTAGTAAGATGCATGAAAATCCCTAAACATACCTTATTAGAGCCAAGAAAGTCCTCATAGCCCAAGCCGATAAACGAGAAATGCTAGGCAAGTACTTGCAGAGAAATGGAATCAAATGAGACTATATAATTAATAGCTGTGTTCTTCCAGCCCTGGAAAGTCACACAAGATTGCTTCTTCTTTTATCCTTCCCTAGACTTAAAATGACCATCTGCAACACTGTGAAATCAAGGTCAGTAGTAGAAGTCTAGTGCAAACCACAACCAATCAGCAGAAAGTGGTATGAAATAGAAAACTGGATGCTATTAACATTGAAAGAAGGAGTGATCTCTGGGCTGTCTCCAGGAAGGACTCCCAGAACACCCCTGCAGAGATGGCCATCCAATTAGGAAATTGGGGAACGAGGAAGTAACTGATATTTGATACCTATCAAAGCTGGTGACTCAACTCTCAAACAGCCTACAGAAAGACCCTCTCTCCATCTCTGGGCTTACCAGGAGGGTGACTGCCTCCTTCTCATCTCTGCCTTACAAATCCTACTTGAGAGAATCTAATTGGTGAGGCCAATTTGCATCTAGAACCTCAGGCAGAAAGATGTCTGAGAAATGTAGCTTTGGGCTGTGCAGCCTCTGTAGTACAGGCAGGAGCAGTAGAAGGAAATGGGCGCTCAGCCTTAATCTATCACACAGACCTAAAAGCATCACTTTCCCCGGAGCCTCAAGTGTAGTCGTACGCCACAAAGACTTCTTCCCTTATGCCGATCTGGACACTCCCCTGGCCATAAACACAGCAAATATCATGGCTAATACTAACAGGCACTTACTTTTACTATTATTATCCCCATTTTAAAGTTGAGAAAACTAAGAAACAGAGAGGTAAAATCACGTGTCCAAGGTCACACAAGAAGAGGTGAGGCAATCTGGCTCCCTAATCTGTGATCTTCATCTCTATACTATATAAATAGAAACCATAGGAAAACTTGCAGTCCAGACTGTCTAGAATGGAAGATGTATGAGGCTGATCTAGGATGTTTACCCACAACCATGTGTCAGCTAATTCAGATGCTCTGATATCTCACTAAGCCCAGTACCTCAATCTCCTGCCAAGAGGAACCTAGGAAGAGGGAGAAGTAAGGGCGTCCTGTCACTGCCCTCCCTCCTGGGTCCCAGAAAGTGTTGGATCCTAGAAGCAGATGGATCACTGAAAGACATCATCAAGACCTGGATGGGGAATTCCCTGGCAGTCCAGTGGTTAGGGCTGCGTGCTTTCACTGCCGTGGGCCTGGTTTCGATCTCTGGTCGGGGAACTAAGATCCTGCAAGTAGCACGGTGCGGCCAAAAAAAAAAAAAAGACCTAGATGATCAGAATGGATGGATGGATAAAAGAAAACATGAGGACCTGGAGCATCCATTTCTTAGGAGGTATGATCATCCACCATAGACAATCAGCCATCTGCTATAAATAAGAGCATTTTCACTGAATGTTCAAGTCCTGCGTTTATAAGCCTGGCCCTTTAGGCGGCTCCACCTCAGAGCATGAGGGGTGGAGGAAGACTTGAGCTGCCCACATTAATGGGGCAGCAAGAGCTCCAGTATGCCAACAGAGAAAACGCCTTGCTTGTAGCTGACCTTGGACCTCAGCACCTTAGCCTGCCTCACAGCTGTACCAGCCTTGATCTCTGCCCATTGGTCAGCAAAAGTTCCAAGCCGTTGGGCTATGCTTTAAGATTCCCTCCATCCAGTATTCTTGCCTTTACAGATTCTTCTCAGCTTAGTCCCACAATTGCTAGCCCCCGACTTGACAACAGTCCACTTAATTTAATCTGTGTTAATCTTGCCCTCCTATACCTGCCACTGCCCCTCAAGACAGGATATAGATACATACTGTAGAGTTTTCTCTTTATTCACAACTTTCAGAGGGTTTGTTTCATGCAGCTTCCATAACTGCAAAGATAGGCATGCACATCCTTTTGTGAGCAAAGAAATAAAGTTCCCAGTCAAAATTTGGTCTTCAAGTGTTTGACTTAGTTTTACTCAAAAAAATGTAATATTACCATTTCGGAAAGAAATGTTAAGACTTTCCAAAGGCCCATTGGATATCAAATAGTCCTTATAAAACGGGCTATGGTACAAATTAATCAAAATTATATACCTTTAATGTCACTTAAAACTTCAACATTTCATATTTTTTAGGGACCCAATGAACCTTCAGAGCTAGAGTCAGGAGAAGGAGAAATAAGAAGGCAAAAGATGAAGGGGATAATGATTTGGGAAGGAGTGAAGAGGGCATTAGAAAAAGGGTAATTTATGGGGAGAGACAAATACGGGCAGAGAATGGAACAACTGAATGGGGGAAATAAGAGGAAAACAGAAGAAGAGAGTATGAAGGAAGTAAAATTGGTGGCAGAGGGCAATAAGAAGAGAATAAGCAATAAGGAATAAGCACTTCCTCACCTCCAACACACACACAAACACACACACACACACACTCATACACAATCTCACATTGCTCCTTTCCAAATTCGTTTATGTTTTTCAGCCAGTGAATCCACATCGGGCAAATCAATATGGTAGGAAAAACTCTAGAATTCAGAAAACCCAAATTCTAGTCCCTGTTCTGCAAATGACTAGTTGTATGTGACTTTCAACAAGTTGCCTAATCTTTTTCCACTTAATCTCTATATAATGAGTGTAGATTTAAATATTTCCAGGCAGGAGAAAACTGGGTCCCTGTGGACAAGAGAGCAAGAAGACACTAAAAGAGAAAAAATGAGAACCAAGGTACAAGGCGTAAAGAAGTTCATTTAATTCATTCAAAACTCTCTGGCCTTGTGGGCAACTGAGATGGAGCCCAGTGGCTAGGCCACTAGAGATGGAGTTAACATTTCTGTTTCCGTTGAGAGCAGTCAGGCTGATGTCCCAGGTAGATCAATGTGGGAAGTGTACCTGCCACTCGCCTCCAAAAGAAGCCTTCAAATGAGTGACTGAGGAGGGTCCTGGATGCCCTCCTTTCCTCTAAAGTCATCTGAATAGCTTTCCCCCATGTCCCTGCAGCCTCTTCTGCTGGCCCTCCATTCAGGTTCTAGCTGTTGCTAGCAGTTCCCTGCTATCACAGAGGTGATATTAGGTGATGATTGATGATGACTATAATTATGATAGTAATCATGATTAAAACAATGATGGAAATTAAAACCAATAACTGTAATAAGTAGGTGAGAAAAAGAAAAAGAAGGAGTGAAAAGAAAAAGAAGATGGGGAAAATATAAAAAAGAGAAGAGTTACTCTGTTCCAGGAGCTGTGCTAGTTGCTTTGTTCCTTCTTTCCTTCCGTAAATATTTATGGCATCCCTACCATCTACTATGTTTGTTTACAGTGCTATCAAGGCAAGCATGCTTTCCCTCCTTCAGGGAGTTCACAGGGAGAATTACAAACATGTGTCCTAATATATCATGATAAATGCTGTGATAAGGAAACACAGGCTTAGATAGATGCACAAGGCCCAAACATGAATGGTCTGGAAGTCCTCACATTTTTGTGTTATATGTATGAATTGATAGACGGGGACACAATTGTGGAGGCAGGATAACTATTTACAGATTATTGTTGGAGAACAAGGCAGGAAATGTTGATAGTATGGGCTTGGGGAGTAGAAGTGGGTAAAGAGGGGAGTGGAAGCATTGACAAGGCTTAGTGGTTAATTAGATGTGGAGGGCAAAGAGAAGACAAAATCAGAACAAATTATGGTTACGGGGGTGGGGAGGGATAATTAGGGAGTTTGGAATTGACATGTACACACTGCTTTATTTAAAATGGATAACCAGCAAGGACCTACTGTATACCACAGGGAACTCTGCTCAATATTATGTAACAAGCTCAGAGGGAAAAGAATTTGAAAAAGAATAGATACATGTATATGTATAAATGAATCACTTTGCTGTACACCTGAAACTAACACAGCATTGTTAATCAATTATACTCCAATATAAAATAAAAAGTTTAAAAATAAATAAATAAAACTTTGAGGCAGTAAGTCAAAGAAAAGGGGAATAGATGAGAACTATGTAGACTCTATTGTGTATATCTGTGGTAATTCTACTAATTAGGGAATACCTTTTCAATTAAAACAAAACTTTAAAAAAAACTAAAGAAAAAAAAAAAAAGAACAAATTCCAAATCCATAGACTGGCCTACTGAGTGGATGGTGATTTCATTTACTGAGGTAGAGGATACAAGAAGCAGAACAGGTTTAGGATAAGGAGTCCAACTTTAGACATATGAGCTTTATATGTATGTATATATGTCACCTACTTGTAAATAACCAATGTGCTAGTGAATGTATAGGACTGCTGTAGTGAATCGAAAAGAGATGCTATTAAGGAAACAGAGGATTTCTGATCAACACTGAGGGCTCAGGTGAAGTTAGAGATCATAAGAGTGGCCCAAGCAGTGGCGCATACTATCTCTTCTAATCCTTTTTCAACCCTGTGTTGTATGTATCATTATCCTCATTTCTCAGAGGAGAAAAACAAGGCTTAGAAATGTTTAGTAATTTGCCTAAGTCCTCAACTCTTGCCTGGACTGACCTTCAAACATAAATCTGTCTGAGCCTAAAGCTTAGGCTCTGGCCCCCACACCGTGCTATCCTCAGTAAAGTCTTATCTCTTGTCCCTTCCAGGGTTAATTGTTCTAAAGACACAAAAATAATGATAATGAAATGTGGATCCCCCTCTCAAGAAAATCAGTGTCTAGTGGGAGGAGAGAGACATATAAATAGCCAATTAAATGTGCTAAAAGTACAATATGATCAGTACAAATAAGGTATGTATAAAGTCTGCAGGAACAGAGAAGGGAGGCAGTCAGGGGAGAAGAGAGAAAACTAAAGCTAGGATGGAATATTTGAATTGAACTTAGAGAATGAATAGATCTCAGGAGTGCCTTGGATGATGATGATTTTCTTCCCACATTTACAAATGAGGTGAAAAGGCTAAACCAATAATCCCTTGCCAACCAAACACATGTCTTTCCACTAAAATCCCCGACTGTTGACTGCCCATGCAGCCCAGCTGGAGGCTGGCTTCAGCCCCTAACCCCAGAATCCTGGCTGCTTTGCTCATTTTGAGCAAAATGATGTGTTTGTGTCACAAGCCACACAGGTAATTTGCTAATGTCATTCTCTGACACTCCCTGTTTACAACACAGCTCTCTGTAAAAACGCTGTTCCCAGTAAGACCATGTTTACATCAAAGGGACTTTTCCCCTGAACTTTCAACATCACCCTGTTAGAATAACCATCGCTTGCTTCAAAATGAAGTTCCCCCATATTCCATGGAGGTCTATTCATTACATGTTAATGGTTGTCACTTATTACCCCCTTGTTCATTACTAAAATTAGGAATCACAAAGTAATAAGAATCTGCTTGGAACATGCTAAAGAAATAAGTTCCACATTATTTCAAGATACCTCTTCCGGTTTTATCGCTCTCTTTTAGTGATCATTTTTACTTCTTATTTATAGAAAAAGAAGTCATCATTGTGAAACTATGTTGACCAATAATTTATTCACGTATATTCATCATTTTAGGTTACAGGAGGAAAAAATGACTGATTTAGAAGCCTTTGTATTGTCAGATGCCATTGCTTTAGTGTTTTGACGATAGTTTTGCATCACAGCCAGATAAATTTCCTATAATATTAACGTTATATCGCATTACTTCTTAAGTGGTTCCTTATTGCTACCATATCTCATCAAAATTCTTCCTTGATTTCCTTAATGGTAACATCCCTCAGTTGCTTCAAATTTGTTTCTACTACTCTCAACACAAACTCTCTGCTCCAACTGGTGGGATTTCTTAACTGAGCCCCATCTTTTCCACTTCACCCTAAACCTACACACACCTGCCATGCTCATTCCAGCTCTCAGTCTCCACTCCTTTATTCAACCAATATTTATTAACTTTCTGCTGTTAGCCAGGCAAAGTGGAGGACTCCCAGATATTTAAGACAAGGTCCCTGCCCCTCAATAGCTTATACCTCTAATAGGGGAGATGGGACACCCACATGAATAATTACCAGAGTATGATAGGTACTCTAACAAGGGCATAGCCAAACCCCATTTCAAGGTCCAAGGAGAATAAACGTCTTGAATGCCCTTTACCTTCTCTGCCCCGTGGCAGTCCATTTTTAGTACCTGGCTCAAGTCCTACCTCATCCAAGAAGTTTCCCTAAACCACATCCGTCTCCAGTGATCTTTGTATTCTCCTAATTTATATTATACTCCTAATCTGCAATAAAGAAATCTAACTCTGAATGATACACTGTCTTATCCTATTCTTAGTACTTTCATGTGGGTTGGCCTCATCTCCCCAGTTATATCGTACACACCAAAGACAAGGATTATGTCTTCCCGTTTCTTTGCTTAGCTCACTATACCTAGCATAGTGGGTAATTATTAAAGACATTTGTATTTCATCTAAGCTTACTGAATAATGTACTCATGTCATACAGATCAGGTTTAAATCATTTCCAAAAGAGTAATATAAAAATTTAATAAACGGACTAAATAAGATTTTTAATAGGAAAAGTTTCAGTTTGTAATGGAAAATATAGATCACATATGTCTAAAAAAAAGAATCTTCAATTGATTTGGTCCTGATTTTTTTGAAATAATAATCCACTTCATTCATCCAACAATTGTATGCGGAGGATATACAATGGTCTAAGTACTGGTATTTCTTTCATCAGGTGAGTAAAACGGCCTGCTTTGTAGATGAAGAGCTTATGTCCCGGGAACTCTCCAAGAAGTACAAAATCTTGAATCTTGGCCCTCAACGGTTTCCAAAGGTCCAGAACCAGTGGATCACTGAGTTGGAGTCATAGTCAACAAGTCATTTTCAGAATTCCTAAGCTAAGAATATATATTTTGTCCTTTGTAGTTTTTTTCTCCTTTTGCTTACTAGATCTTTGATATGATATGTAATGTGACTTCCCACTGGTCAGCTCCAATATGGACCACAGACAGTAGGATGGCTACAGAGAGTACAAATAAAAATGTGGTTTAGGGCTTCCCTGGTGGCTCAGTGGTTGAGAATCTGCCTGTCCATGCTGGGGACACGGGTTCGAGCCCTGGTCTGGGAAGATCCCACATGCCGCAGAGCAACTGGGCCCGTGAGCCACAATTACTGAGCCTGCGTGTCTGAAGCCTGTGCTCTGCAACAAGAGAGGCCGCGATAGTGAGAGGCCCGCGCACCGCGATGAAGAGTGGCCCCGGCTTGCCGCAACTAGAGAAAGCCCTCGCACAGGAACTAAGACCCAACACAGCCATAAATAAATAAATAAATAAATAAAATTTAAAAAATAAAAATGTGGTTTACCCTACTGTGTCATTACTGCCCAACATTTTTTCATGATTTTTCTCCAAAGAAACATAGGAATTAGTGGTTCTGAACTACTTATGCCCATAACATTTTATTCCAATTTGACCATATAAATAGCTTATTGTGGCTGCTGCATAAGGCAGCAACCTCTTTGATAATTAAACGTAGCATTTCCACTCACCTAGATCAAGGATTGACACCCAAAACACTAAGAGAATTCACCAAAGACTCCCACCATGCTTCTCTATTTTCCTTTAGCCCTTTAAGGATTCACTGCTCTTAGAAGAAAGAAAATGATCTTCATTTTCCACTCAGGCCAAACTGCCAGACAACCCCCAAGAAAAATTTGAAGGGAGGAAAGGGATGGAGGACTGGAGAGAAAGAACATAAACCTCCTTCCATCTTATAAAATCCCAGCGGTCTGTTGCTCAAGAGAACCTGAAATCTCAAAAGCAATTAGATAAAATATGAAAATGACATAATTCACTTATGAATAGCCAGGTAAAATTGTACCCTAACACAGTCACAGAGAAAGCTGTTGCTATTTAAACAAAATAAAGCAACCCGAAAATGTTTGGTTAATGAAGTTCATTATATGCTTGATACTCAAGTCAGTGAGTGCTGGGCGTATCTCCCAGGTCTGCACTATCATGTTAAGGGGTCAGATCTGCAGAGAAGTCTTGAGAAAGAATTTCATTGACCTCACAATACATTTTATGTTTCTCCTCGGAAATGTTTAATGTCTGCAATTACGAGTCAGCTGCCCCAGAGCTTCAGAACACTCTACAACTGCAGTCATCTGAAAGAAAACCATTCAGAAGAGAAAACTGGGACTTTACTGTCCTCTGCTGGATACCCAGACCAAGGACTATTTCTGTATTCTCTTCAGAGGATTGTTGAGAAATGCTGTGGATTAGCTATATGTGGCTAGGGACACTTTACTTAAAATAAGCAATCTTGAGCACATGAAACTTAATCCATGCCATGTACACATGATTCGACTGACAGGCTGAATAATCCAGTACACATTCAGCCACTTCTAACTCAATTATTATTAAAATCAAGAAATAATTTTTTAAATATTTTAATTGCTCCTTTTAAGTAGTTCTTATATATTTAAGAGAAAATTTTTGTCAATGTGAAAGACGCCTGTTGACGCTTACTTTTGATATTAAATAATTAACACCAACGTATGTCAAAAAAGATGGAGATGCCAGCATTCAGGTGAGAAGAGCCAACAGTTCCATTTCACAGGTCAGTAACATCATACAAACCATTAAGGATACTTACATATGTGTGTTGTTTGTACATTTGGGTTTTGTTTTTGAAACTTTCTTTCCTTAATACTTTTTTTAAATGTTGCCTTTATGCATAAATTTCAATGGGACTGAATTATTTTGAAAATCATTTTGTGTCTGTGATCATGCTTATACAATGGTAGCACGTGGACACCTAAAATGCAGCTCTGTAATAATTAACTGATTAATTTAATGCAGCTCTGTGAAGATCTTCTATTTTCAAAAAAACTGCAAAATCACTGTGCCCAATGTCCAGTCATAACAGTGTCACTATAAGGACAAGCCACAGATTTCTGCTCTCATCCAAATGCAGTACATTTAGAAGATGAGGGAAACCACATTTACTGAGCCCCTTCCCTGCCCAAGCATTATCCCAAGTCACCTCACAACACATTAAGGTGCACATTGTTCTGTACAGTTTATAGCCGAGAGGACAGTCTCAAAGCACACATACGGAAAGGGATGCTGGCATTCACTCTCCCCACCGCCCCTCCCCACCCCCAAACACACACATACGGCTCTGGCTCCAGAGACATGATCTCACCTGCACCTTAGACTCTCTCAACATGACTTTTCTACACTAGGTGGAGAAAGGAAAGTCAAGGAGAAAACATCTAGAGCTTTACCCTTGATGCTGACACGGACATACTCATGACCTGGAATAATCATAACCTTTCTGAGCCTGAGTATCTACATCTGTGCAGTGGGAATACTATTTGTCCCACACTTTCCTCACTTCATAGTCATTCAGATGAATTGCTTTACTAGCAGATTCCTGGTACTGTGAAGAACTTATTTCGATTAGTATTTTTTAAAGGTGTTGTTTAGGCAAAGAGCTGTGACTCTAGAAGGAGACAGAGCTAGGCACAAACCCAAGCTCTGCCTCTTGCCAGCTAAATAACCCTGCACAACTCCGAGCCCAAGACCCCCAGCTGCCAGACAGAACAGTCACCAACCTCCTCCAGGGTTGTTCTGAGAATCAAATCAGTCTGTTCCAGGGTGAATGCTCAACAAATGTTTGCTCATTTCTATCTCCCCAGTTACCTTCAAACGGGATCAGTTCTTCATCTACCTGAAGTATTTAAATCCAGCAGGGAAAACGGACCAGATTTTTTTCAGGGTCCCTTCTAATCCTGTACTCTTAAAAACATTATTATGCAAACTTCTTCTAAGTGCTTAGGAAACAGGAGGAAATAAGTAAGAGGCCACTTCTATGATCCCAGCATGACTACAGGTGCCGGAAGAAGCTTGAAGAGCACCTGGTCCAGTCCCCTTGCTTTAGATGTAAGAAACCTTGGCCCAGTGGACTCGCCCCCAGAAAGAGCCAGTTCTAGAATCCTAGCCCAGTGGGCTCCAAAAGACATAATGAGGCTGCTTTGGCCCAACCAGAACTGATCCTCCTAGAGCACACAGGAAGGCTGAGTTATATAAACTGGGGTCGGTAGGCTGAGCTACCCCTCAAATCTCAAAAGGTAGGATGAAAATCAGAGGCATCAGCTGATGAGGGAACTCCTGCAAATGAGCATCAGAAGAGGGGCTTTTTTCCAATCTGGGTAGAAATAAGCCTATAGTCCTAAACGCACTGTTTTAAATCTGCAGGATTTATATCTTGTGTTGGGAATGTGAATACATTACCAAAAGCTACTGCTGAGCACATGAATGCAAACTAACTAACTAAATAAAACCATGAGGTCTAAAGGAGAGAGAAGAATTGCTTTTGGCACACTGTGAAAAAGATGATGTTTAACTGCAGAAATGCCCCATCTCTTGGCATATCCTTGGCTCTGCATCCCCCATCTTTGGAATGCTGAAGTATTGTTCATCCAGTCACATCATAAGTTGCCTTCTACCTCATTTTATTCTTTCCTGAATTCATTATAGCATTTTAAAAACCTTGCCTAAGATCTATAATGTAATATTACCACAATTTAGTCCTTGCCAACATTCAGCATCCTCAGCATCCCATCTCCTAGAACATATTACAAAGTTTATATTGCACTATAAACGTAGTTGTCATTCAGCGATGAATACAAATAGCACCTTATGTGATCTAATTAGGCTGGAATGGAGCTTTGATCTGTCTCCCAGGTTTAATAATAGGTGACCTATCATGTGTCAACTCTGCTTCCTTCCCTGCTTCCCAGCAAGCACCCCTCCTCCCCAAGGTTTCACAGGTTTCCTCATTACTCTTTGTGGTGTGTTTGTTTGTTTTCTCGGGTGATAAGCCTAGAAGAATCCCTGCCTGGAGAATGCTTCTGGATTTGCTAGTGCTGATTTACTTACTTGCCAATGCCAGAGGAGCAGCACCAGGCATTGCATTAGAAAACAGAAATTATTACCATTACATCTTTGGTGTCATACATGCATATACATATAATTATGAAGGAAGATAAATTACTTTTCAAAAACCAACAGTATTTTTTGTAGCATCTTGTGTCCATGTGCTTTTGGAGCAAATGGTAACATAAGGTATGACTTTTTTTAGGAGCATTGACTTGTCAGTATAGCACTGTACAAACCCAGCATTTTCAAATACCAACCAAACATATGTTAAAAAGAAATATTCCATCACAGAGAGCAATACATAAACACAAATCTACACTTTCCTTTTATCTACCTGAATCAGCATATATAGTAGGCATGTCTCTCCTTAAATTGTAAAACCAGAAGTCAGTCCTGCTGGAAAGGGTCATAGACAGCCAGGCAACATTCCTGTGTTACTTATAACTTAGAGGCATGTGCATTTGTGCATTTGTCTGCATTAGACAAAGACTTGTTTTCAAGCTTCTGTTAATCCCTAGAAGTAGGAAAATATAGGTGTGCCGATCAAGGACTTTTATAAAAAGAGACTCACAATACCCCTCTGTCCTTAAGACCCATTCAAAAAACCACCTTAGAGAAGAGGCCCTTTTAATAAAAGAGTCACTCAACCCTTTGGATGGAATCCCAGGGAAGATCTTTCAAACATCAAATTTCACTGTATAGCAAATTTGCAAAATAAGAATACACTCACATCTGGTATCCTCTTTGTAATACAGAGAAGCAAAGAAGTGGACTTTTGATCAGCCTTCAATAGAAAAGAAAGCTTCTTTTTCCTTCACTTATTTTTTAAACCCACCAAACTCTATCTGTAGTAGAAATACAGAAATAGTCTGGGAAATAAATTCTAAGAAGCAGAATTATCTGAATCATTTAAAAATATTTTTCTAAAATTATGCATTTTCCCTCCCTAAAAATTAGGTTGAATTACCAAGGCACGCTCTTTAAGGCTGGTTATACTCTCCTCTGCTGTTCCTGCAATTCAGCGGGTTAACACCAAGTGACTGATTATGCCTTGGGTTATCCAGCAAGGGCCCCAAGAGCTCCACCTAATGGGAGAGAAAAAATCTGAGAGATGAGCTGAAGCCTGAGAACCAGACATTTCCCTGAGGTTTGTCTAAAAAAAACAAGTTCTTTGCTTGAAATTGCAATAGATATCATATTAACTGCTTACAATTTTACATTATCTCTTAATAAATTATAATTTGAAAAATTTTTTAAATTTAGTTAGAGATGGACACGTATAGTTATTGGTCTCCACTTATTCTCAGTCCGTTTTGCCTCTCAGACCTTTCATAGAATTCTTTGATATATAGAGATGTACAATACAATGAAGATGTATTTCACACTCAAGTCCAATGTAGGTCAGTGTGGGCTCTGTTCCACCTCGTTGTTCAGGAAGACAAGTGATGGACACGCTCACGTCTCCACACATGGTCCCACAGCCAGCCAAGGCAGGGCAAGAGCAAGCACGGAGGACTCCGCCTGAGCTTCAGCCCAGAATTCACACAAATGTCTGTACTTTTAGCCTTAACCAGTACAAATGGCATGATTCCAACTGAACTAGAATGGAAGCTGTGACATGTGAGTGACCACATGGATATTCAAAGGGCGTTAAGTGTCTCCGGCACACCTGGAATCCTTTCTCCGAAGGCCAGAAACTCTCACACTACACTCACTCAAAATCGGGCTTGGGACATTCCAGCTTTAAAGAGATGGCCTGCCATGAAAACGTTTCCTCCTTCTCCCTGCTTCCTGGCTTTAGAACAGAAAGCCATGGATCAAATTGATTCTTATTTTTCAAAGAAAAACAGAAAGTAATATTTGATTTCCTGTTAGAGAGGCACTGACGAGAATAGAAAGAGCTCTTGCTTAGAATAAACAGGATGATCTGAATCTACCCTTTATTAGCCAAGATACTTAACTTTTCTGTGCTTTAATTAGTTCACCTTATTATGGGAATTGTCCTAAGTTACATCTTCCTTAAAGGAGGGTCCATGTCCTAACACATCTCATTACCTCTCATAACACCTGGCATAGCACCCTGCCCAGGAGTTGAGCTGATTTACAGCTACATCAGGAGTTGAGCTGATTTACAGCTACATCAGGAGTCGTGTTAAATGCTGGGTATATCACATATTTGCTCTCATCAGGGAGAAGAGACAACATCTGTCTGGCCCTAACTTTCATACAAAACTGCAAGTTGTAACCGTGTTTTTGACATTTGAGTTTCAGCATTTCTGATTCTGTCAAGTGAGCTTCTGGGTCAGGCAAACTCTGGCTTAGATTAGGGCATGAGTCTTTGATTAATGTGTTCATCTGAAAGCTTCCCCACATTAATACTCTCAGAGGATAACTATGGTGTATTTGATCTTCTTCTTCTTAAAAAGGAGATAAGAGGTTCTATTCACTGTGTTCACATATCTCTAAAAAGCTAAACCAATCTTAATTTTCTTACCTAACCACATAGAACTTTCTCCACTTGACTTTTAGACCTCATTTAATCTGACCTTACCCTATTTCTCTAACCTCATGTGGACCAAGACTTGCAAAGACTTATGTTAAGGGATAATATGCTTTGCACTAAACATGCCTGTCCTCCCAAGGAAACAACTGCAGGAAGTTGTGAAGGTTTTAAAACACTGTGGACATTGCCCGTCCCCCCTTCCCAACCTTCAATCTGGACAGACTTGTGACTGCTTAGACCAAATGAGTATGGCAGAAGTGACTCTGGGTGACTCCCAAAAGTGGGTTATAAAAGATGATGCAACTTCTACTTGTATGCTAGGACATTCATGCTTGGAGTCCTGAGCCACCGTGCTTACGTCTATCCTAGAGCCATCAAGCTGTGAGGAAACCAAACCACATGGAAAGACCACATGCAGGTGCTCCGGTCAATAGCTCTAGTCTTGGCATCATCCTAGCCCAGGCACCAGACATGTGAATGAACGAGTCTTCAGGCGTTTCCATCCACTGGTCTTTTTAGTCTTTCTAGGTGAAGACCCAAATAGCACGGTGTAGAGAAAAGCTATCCTCACTGTCCAATCTGAATACTTGACCAACTAATGAACATAATAAAATGGTTATTTTAAGCCTCAAAATCTTGGGGTAAATCGTTACACGGGGCTAGTAACTGCAAGAAGTCTGTGCCTATAGGCCCTATATTAGTTTTCTAGAGCTGCTGTAATGAAGTACCACAAACTGTGTGGTTTAGACAGCAAAAATTTGTCTCATGGTTTTGAAAGCTTAGAAGTCCAAGATCAAGGTGTCAGCAGGGTTGGTTCCTTCTGAGTGTCATGAAGGGAGGATCTGTCCCACACCTCTCACCTTGGCTTATAGATGACTGTCTTCTCCCTGTGCCTTCAAGCTGTTTTCCCTCTGTACCTATCTGTGACCAAGTTTTCCCTTTACATAAGGACACTAGTCCTATTGGATTAGGGCACACCTTGATGACCTCATTTTAACTTGATTCCCTCTTTAAAGATCCCTGTCTCCAAATACAGTTACACTCTAAGGCACCGGAGGTTAAGACTTTAAAATATGATGATGAATTATTGGGGGATACAATCCAACCCATGACAGACCCAAAGGTTACATATATAGCATTGTATATGAAGGCATTATCTTTCACTATCTCTGGGATAGTGAAAGAAATTGCCTTAAAAGATTGTGGCGTCAAGTTCCATCTTTTGAGTGTATAAAAATACTATGTATATGCATATACGACACATATATATCATATGTGTGATGACACATATGTGCATATGCATATGTTGCAAAACATGGATGGACCTTGAGGGCATTATGTTAAGTGAAATAAGGCAGACAAAGAAAGGCAAATACTGTGTAATATCACTTATATGTGGAATCTAAAAAAGCCAAACTCATAGAAACAGAGAGTAGAATGGTTGTTACCAAGGGCTGGGGAGTAGGGGCAATGGGGAGATATTGGTCAAATGGTACAAACTTCCAGTTATAAGATAAATAAGTTCTGGGGATCTAATGTATAGCATGGTGACTGTAGTTCACAATACTGTATTGTATACTTGAAGGGTACTAGCAGAGTAGATCTTAAATGTTCTCACCACCAAAAAAAAAAAAAAGTGGAATTATATAAGATGATGGAGGTGTTAACTAACCCTATTGTGGTAATCATTTCATAATACATACATGCATCAAATCATCACATTGTACCCCTTAAACCAAACAATGTTATATGTCAATTATATCTCAGTAAAACTGGAAGGGAAAAAAGAAGTAATCAAGTTCAAATCCTAGAAATGAAAAACACAGTAATAAAGATGAAGAATATGTTCTAGAGCCTCATGAATAGACACAAAATCCAAGAAAGAGTCAGCAAAGTTAAAGATAGGTCAATAGAAATTACATAGTCTGAAACACACACACAAAAAAAAAAGGAATGAGGGAAGAAAAAGAACAGAGCAACCAGGAATTGTGAGATAATATCAAATGGTCTAATATGTGTATCATTGGAATCCCAGAAGAAGAGAGAGAGAAAATAGGGCAGAAGAATTATTTGAAGAAATACTAGCCAAGAATGTTACAAAATCAATGACCACCCCCAAACCTCAGATCCAACAGCTCAGAGAACACTAAACAGAAATAAATAATAAAACATACACACACTTGCGTGCATGACCACATACACACCTGGCACCTCACATTCAAACTGCTGCAAACAAAACACAAATAGGAAATTCTGAAGGTGGCCAGAAAAAAAAAAGAGACACATTTCTGTAGGGAGACAACTTTCCATGGGTCACATGTGTTTCTGAATATCCTGCAAAGTGAGGCACTAATTGCCCATTGTTCCAGACTATCCATACAAGATTGTGTATAAAACAGCCTTACGAGATAGAAATGGTGTCTCTTTCCAGAGCAAAAAGCAGGTTTGCTTATAGTCTTAGAAGATACAGTGTCTCTCTCCAGAATGAAAGGAAGATATGTTTACTGCTTATTAGAAAAGATTTGGGTCCCCTAAGTTTAGGGTTCCTCTCCTATAATGCAACGCATCTGGGATCATTTGCATCACCCTTTTAGGACATGGGGGCAAGGGGAACAGATGCAAATATGCTGGTGCTCATGCTGTTTCTGTGCCATGAGTAATAAAGTTCTTTGTTTCTCACTCGAAAGTCTCATATCTTCTGCCAGCTTCTATGAACCTGTGGCAGACTAAGTTTTTAGCTTGCAAATAGAGTAAAATCCCAGACCCTTTACAGCTCTTTACAGTAAGAAAAGATTACGGTAGACTTCTCATCACAAAACATGCAACACAGAATACAATGGAGTGATATCTTGAAAGTGCTAAGAGAAAAAGCTGTCAACTGAGTGCTCTATTCCCTATAAAGACATCTTTCAAAAAATGAAGGAGAAATAAAAACTATCTCAGACAAACAAAAACTGAGAGAATTCATTGCCAACAGATCTACACTATAAGAATATTAAAAAGAATTCTCTGGAAAGAAAGAAAATTATACCAGACAGAAATTTGGATTTATACAAAGCTGTGAAGAGTGTTAGAAGTGGAATAAACAAATCTTGGACACAAACACCTGCCCCAATCATCCCTAAATTTGTCATTTCCTTTTGGACACTAAGTAGCCAGTCACCTTAAGGGGGTAAGGGGAAAAGATCAGTCCTACACCCAGGTTGGGGAGCACAGAAAATGTGCATTAGTGCTGTTGAGGCCAACTGCATCACACAACTATAAATGCCCTTACAATAGTGCATGGAAGATTCAGGCTGAAGTAATTCAAATCTGGAAGTGTTGATGAGTACATCAGTTCTTGAGGCTACAGCTTCTGCTAAAGGCATCTAGACTCTATCCAAGGACTTGAGCAACATTCCTCTGGCTGAAACAATAGAATAAGAGAAAAATGCGAAAGAAAAAAATTCTGTGGGAGGGAAAATTCATCTTGGGAACCTCAAATGCTTCACAGAAACAAGAAATGGACTTCACAATGGGAGGAGTTTCACTTTGTTAGCTTTTACAGGTGGCAGCAAATTTAGGAGTTTAATATATTCATTTGGACCACATGCCATTTGGATTCTCCTGATGTCTAGTGAGCTTGATTGGACAACATGGCTATGGCAGCCATGATTCGTGTTCACCAATATCTAGTTCTCTTCTTTCTGGGTACATGGAAGACTATACTTCCAAGATCCCTGTAGTTACACACAGCCACATGAAAACTTCTAGCCAATGAAATGGGAGCAAAAGTGACATGTGTCACTTTCCGGCTAAAGCCATGAAAAGCCTCTACACAACCCTTAGATTCTCTTTCTCTTCATCCAAGAACCTGGAGGTCTTATATGGACTTCATAGACAACAAGATTAAAGCAGTCTGAAGTGCTGAGTCATCACACAGATGACAGCTGCCCTGGAAAGTTGCTCAGTCCCACAGAGGATTCATATAGATTTTTTGTGTGCCAAGTCACTGGGGAAAAAAAAATAAGACCAGAAATTAACAACTTTCTAAAGTTTTCTTTTACCTAAAATCTCTTCATATTTTCAGAATATCTTCTTAGATACAAAAGGAAAGAAAATTAGAAGGCAAGGATCAAAAAAAAAAAAAAAGACCTTTTAGGGGAAATATTTTTAAATTTTTGTTCAGTTTTGTTTTTGTTTTTTTTTTACTTCAAATATGTCAGCAAGCATGAGGCCATCTCTGGTTCTGATACAACTGGCATTGATCATGTTCATGAGTGTAGTCATGATACCAGGACCAATCTGTGTATCCTCACTTATTCTCCCATGTCAGAAGGACACAATAATGAAAAGTAAAGTCCCCAACGTGATGAAAATCTCTCCAATTCACAACCAGTTGAAAATGTTGTGGGCCCACTGCCAGATGGCGTTCTTATGCTGGATCTTTTTCTCAGCACCCTAAATTAACCAGATGGAATTCCCTTTTAAGTGCCAACCTATTTGGTCTTTCAAAATGCAAAGGTTTTCTTTTTTTAGTTGGAGATCTGCCTCTCATCATAGAGATGGAACAATGCATTCTTGACTTCTCCTGAAAAGCAGACTTTCTGGATACAATAAGCTCAGAGGAAGGTAAAGACAGATCCCAGAGCGCTTGTGTCAGGCAGGGTATACCGACACTGCACATAGATCAAGGCAGACTTTCAGAGCACTGACTGTCACCTCATGAAACCCTCCATGGTAATAGCCAGGCCAGCCTCATAAGGAATTCTTCAGGGCAGAATAAGTCAACAGAGGAAGAGCTATTCTAAATGAATAATTGAATTAATTAAATCTATTGATAAAGAAAAGCTCCATGGTCCAGGAGTATATTTGGCACAATGTTTCAAAAATGAAGATATACACATTCTTCTGGTGTATCTCAAATTCTGGTGTATTTGGGAAAATACAATGCTCAAAGACCATCTTAATTCTAAAATAGCCAAAGTTAAAAAGCAAGACAGAAGTATAATACTGTAAAACACTCATTCTCAAAAGATTAAGTGGTGTGAGAGAGGTTTTCATTTATTTATTTAAAAAACATTTATTGCACATCTATTATATGCTAGGTTTTGAACTGACCTAATTTATGCAGGTAGATTATATTTGGGGATACCAATATTTTGTTCTCCCTGCATTTTTCCCTCTTCCCAGTGTAGCAGAGTGGGTATTCTATAGAATGTGGGCTCTGGAATCAGGGTGCTGCTATACTTTTACCAGCTACGCGACTTTAACGAGTTACTTAATCTCTTCGTGTTTAAATTTCCTCATCTATAACATGAGTGAAAGAGTTAATACATGTAAAGTATTTAGAACAGTGTCTATAGATAATAGGGGTCAGTTTTACCCATTATGATTTGCTGTTACCCCAAATTCAAACTGGTAGCTCTTCCTTATCTCAGACGTATATGGCAGAGGAGCAAGTATAAGTGTTAAACACACACACACTCTGGGCCTTAGGCGATCAATAGCTCAGCAGACCAGTGGGGAGGCTCTGAGTGCTTAGCTTGCTGGTGGATCTGATCCTGTCCCAGGAGCAGCTGCTAACCAGGGTTCTATCCTTGATCAGTGTAGCAGCTCTAAATACCTCTAGGGCAACACCACCTGCTCCTGATTTTTGTCAACCTGCTCTCAGGAAACCCTCCCTCAAGGGCACACCTTGTCATTCACGCCATCTCTTCTCTAAGCAATCAGAACCAGGACTCTGTCCTGCTCCTCCTTGGGTCAGGTTCCCCTATGTCATCAGTTGCTTGATGGCCTCAGCTACTTCTGGTGCAGAGAGGTCTTTGACTTACTCCATAAAAATCATAGCTTTGACCCATTTCCTATAATATCATTGCAAAGGACTAAATAGATCTCCCTAAAATTCATATGTCAAAATCCTAAACCCCAATGTCATTGTATTAGGAGGTAGGGCCTTTGGGAGCTGATTAGATCATGAGGGTAGAGCCCTCATGAATGGGATGAATTTGCCCTTAGAGACCTCTGAAAGATCCCTTGCCCCTTCTGCCACGTGAGGACACAGCAAGAAGAGAACCGTCTATGAACCAGAAAGCAGACCTTTGCCACACTCTGGATCTGCTGGCATCTTGATCTTGGACTTCCCAGCCTCCAGAACTGTGAGAAATAAAGGCTGTTTAAGCCACTCAGTCTATAGTATTTTGTTATAGCAGCCCGAACAAAGTAAGACACTCACTCTAGCTTCACTTCCCCTTAGAGGAAGCCTCTTCACCTTCCATTACTGTGCTAGAGCTGGCTTGCACTGGCTGGGGAGAGCAGATTGTGCTAATCTTTTCCAAACTCTATTCAGTCTTGAGATGCTAGTAGCTTGAAAGTGGGCATATTTATTTACACCTCAGAAATTCAGCAAATGCTGCAAATCTGCACTTTTTATTTTTCTGAAGAGCTAATTTACCAGCATATCACTGTCTTTGCCTCAAACCTAGAGGCACAGAATTCCCCCATCTTCCCTGTCTCTGGAGGCCCTTAAGTGTAGACCATATCTGGGCCTCTTGCTTAGTTAGGAGGAAAGGTTGGATAATATCCTCCAAAATTGGTCTCTCATGTAATTTCAGTTTCTTCTCCACACTGCTTCCACAGTTATCTTTCTAAAATACAAATCGCATCTACTGTACAAAGTTTAAACTTTAATATGACATTCAAAGTCCTTCTACTCTGGCCCCAATTTTTCTGCTTTTATCTTAATACATATTTATGGTTTTATTTCCCTCCATTTTCTCCCAGATCCCAAATATCCTAGACCAGTTATTATTCCCCAAAGATATTCAGGCCCCCATGCCTCAGTCTATACTGTCTCAATCTAGCGTAGAATGTGCTTGACTAGCTTGAGTGTGACCTCTTCTCTGAAGCCTCCCTCATGACTGTGGGCAGAATGACCCTTTTGTGTCTCTTCTCTCATGCCTCTATTAGAACACTAGCGCTGTGGACTTCAGATGGTTGTACTCATGTTTTAGCTTCCCTGCTAGATTTTGTGCTCCCAAAACAGGACAACTATGTGACTCGTCTTTATCTGTACTAGACCAAGACAGTACCCAGCAATGCATTGTTGCTCAAAATACATTTTTTCATGAATTAATTAAGATCTAAAAGAGGAACTGAAGGACAAGACTAAGAACAAAAGTTCATCTTACTCTTCCCTTCCTGAACAATTCAGTCATAAAGCCATTAGGTGGGGCTGAGCAAGAAAGAAGTCTCTGCCACTGACAAGGAGGGCTGGGATGGAGCTGAAGTAGCACAGAGCAGGGTGCCAGAGTCTGAGCAGGAGGAAGGAGGGTGTTCAAGAGGTGGGACAGGAGGGAAGCCCAATGTAGGTGTCAGCTCCCAAGTGGAGTGAAAACGGCATTCACACAGAGATGTGTTAAAAGACAAAAAGCCAACTTAAAGGGGCTCCCACTAGCAAAAGCGAAGAAAAAATGAACATCAAATAAATGATAGTAACAGATGATAATCAACTGAATAAAACAGAAAACCATTAATCCATCCTGACATATAAATACATTGATTGAAGTTTGATTAGGAACATGATAATTTCAAAGTCTCACAGTACCTCCCCACAAAGTACTTGTTATTTACGAAGGAAAAATGAGTAACTTTAGTGAAGGCTGGTAGATACTATCATAATCAAGAGATCAAACTAAACGTTATCAGTAATGGGACAAATTGAAATTTGCACCATCTGATATGATGCAATGAGAAGAACAGTATCACTTGTCTGATATTTCTGCCAAAGATGCATATCTTGAATGTAATCATGGGGAAATATCAGATAAATCCACATTGATGGGCATTCTACAACATAACTGGCCTGTAATCTTCAAAAGTATCAAGATGATAAAGGTCAAGGAAAGAATAAGAAGCCTTTTCAGACTGAAGGAAACAAAAAATATATGACAACTAAACATAATATAAGATTCTGAACTGGATCCTTTTGCTATAAATAATAATATTGGGATAATTAACAAACTTGAATGGTGTCTTCAAATTATATGGTAGTAATGTATCAATGTTAGTTTTCTGATTTTGATAGTTATGTTGAGGACATACATAAAATGTTCTTATTTATAGGAAATATACTATGCAGTATTCAAAAGTGATCAGGCATAATATCAGTAATTTGCTCTCAAAAGGATCAGGAAAAAGGTTCTTTGCATTATGCTTTTAAATTTTCTGTAAGTTTTAGAATGAAAACAGTACAAATTGTATATATATATATAAATTCCTCCTTGACACTGATAATTAGTCATCGCTAAAGAACCAGCCAACCACATTTTGTTCCATGTACACACTATTTGTACTAAGTATCAGAAATAAGACCTGTTGATTCTATTTCTTTTTATTTTGGTAGTTGTATATATCTTTTGGAAGGATATCATTGACTGTAAAAAAAATTAAATATACTTTTTATTTAATAAACATTGTATTTTTCTAAACTTCTGAGTGTTGAATTTTTTCCTAGGAAGAGAAGGAATTGTGTTTTGGTTTTGTTCCAGCGTTATCTTTTAATATTAATGTTCAGAAAAATATAACTTTTTAAACATCTGACTCTTTCTAGATCCACATTTGGTTTCTGTGTTTTTGTGAACAACTGATAAAACTAGTTTAGTCACTCTTGGTTTGTGGTATTTTGAAATCAAAATGGAATATATCAAAGAAGTCAACCACAAACATACACATTCACCCTCAGAGGAATCAGCGTAGCTAAAAGGTTATCAGACATCATGCAGGGACAGACTAAATTTACAAGCTCTTTTGCCCAGCCAGTCAAGTTCCTAGGAAGCAACATGGCCACCTCTGTTTTAATTGTTCTATTTCCTTGATTCTAAGATCATATGTTTTTCATATTTTAGCATTTCTGAAATAAAGATTAATTTTGTGATCTATGTCAAAAGAAATTTGCCATTTGCAAGTTACTGTTGTAACTAGTGTTACAGTTTCTTATTGCCTATATGAATGTAGCCAAATCTCTTGGAAAAGACGGCAGAGTTTTCTGAGCTAGGAAAGGTTATTGTGAATCCATGAAAGATCTTCTCTCAGGCTCCAAGCATCTACCTATCAGAAGTGTTAAGTTGTTTACCTTTCAGAGATTTATGAATCAAATAAGGAAAAAAGTGAAACAACATATTTAGACATAGTATTCCTCAATGTGTCTCAAAGGTATAGTAGCCAGTAACTCTCCAAGTGCTAAGGAGGTCCAGAGCAGGAATGTGGGTTACAGGAAGCCATGTGTCATCATGATATTACGCATCACTGCAGACACTAAAAATGATTCAGGAGAAACCCTAGACTCTGAATGCGACAAAGGTTTAGAATCAAACTTTAGGATATAAAATAAATTTGCATAAATAAATATATGCTATTGTCAGTTTTTTAAATTGTCTGCATTTAATACATTTTTAATCTATGAAAGCTGTTTATCTTATAAATGTTAGTGTCATGGGATTTTAAAATAATAAAAACACCAGTTCCATAAGACAATTTCCACTGATACAGTGACTACGACTGCTGATAGTTCTTTGCTTTCAAAAGCTGAGTAACATGGACAAAAATTCAGAAGTGTGGAATCTAAATCTCTAATTTCTTTATAATTCTTTAATTAGGGACTTAAACCTTCACAGTTAAAACCTAGCTGAAACATTTTCTGGGAGGCAATGGGCCTGAGAACATGGGATTGTGCAAACAGCTTAGTGCAATCATATGATGCAATTTTGTTTCAGTTCACAATTACCATTTTACTTCCTGACTGTTCTTTTCCACTTGTGGCAGTAAAGTACTAGGTAAGGTACAAGATCTAATAATGTTCTTGATACATAGCTGGCACTTAATAAATATTTACTGATTAAATGAATCAACAAATTCATTGAGTTCAATCAATTCATCCACATAGGGAAAAAAAATGTATATTGATGCCTAAGAAAATTAATATTAGCTCTGCCCTACACTGTTTCTAACTTGAAAGATTTTCCAAGCCCCATTTGCATTCTATTTATGTGACCTTTAAGTGCCTTACTAACTATGGGACTGCTTGAAGCTCTGAAAAAATGCATCTCACAGATCATGTTGACCTACAAAAGAAGCTTTTCGGTTAGACAATTTTATTATTAAAATAACAAAACACCTGTCTGTTTTGAAGGCTCACCTATAAACCTATTCCTTTTTAGATTATGTTTCATTATACTGTTTTGATTAGAATTCTGTTTTACTACACCCTTGGGTGCCAGCATGAAGAGTTAGATTGAAACAAAATTCTGCTTCATGGACTAATGAAAGTCTTGATACTTCACTTCCAACATGACCTTTATCTTCACTCCCGCATTTCTCATTCAAGGAGCTAAAGGTCGTACCTGGCTCGGGAAGTCTATATTCTCTCTTTCTTCCACCCTCTAGATGCCAATGTTTATAAATGTACAGCAGATGGATATAAATAAATACTAATTGGACTCAAAAGGGGTAATCTTTGCCCTCTCAAACTTGACCCTCTCTTCTTCAACAGTCAAGGTGCCCAGTATCAGCAGACACTCATCACTTGCCAGTCACAGGCTTCTCTAGTTTTTACTTCCTCTCTGATAGGTGTGACAGACAATCGAATCCAACAAGAGAGATTTTGATCTTTATTCACTCTTGCTGATAAAATTTGTACTAATCTGCAAAAAACTGGTTTTGGCCATGTGGACACGTTATACAAGTGCAAATTTCTTCTCTAAAAAAAAAAAAAAAAGACTCTATCTGACCCAAGTCCACAGGGTGCTTTGATTGCAATCCTTGGATTAAAGAAATCCTGAGATCCATAGAGAACTCTTAGGTGTTTACTTGATAGTAGAATCATGAAGATCAACAAGCATTAAGAAACAATGAACCAAAAAAAAAAAAAAAAAAGAAACAATGAACCATCTAAGTACTATATTAAATTAAGAGGTGAAGAGAGCACAAGATGTGGAATCAGAAGTTCTGTTCCTGAATTTCAGCGCTGATTTCAGTTCAAGTTAATTGTGACTTTTGGCAAAACACTGACTTTATCCATAAAGTGGAGAAAATATAGTTATACCTAATAATAATAATAATAATAGCAATAACATAATTATTATACTTACCTCACAGGATTATTTGGGAATTCAAAGAAGAAAATAATGTGTGTGCAATAATTTTTAAATAAAAAGTACTAATAAATGTTACTATTATCATGGTAATACTAAATAATAAATAAGAAGGCATCATGTTGGCCAACCCCACAAATATAGTGTTTCTTCTGAGAATTCTACATACCAGGAAACTTTCCATGATACAATCCCCAGTGTCCCTATTGCAGGGTTACATTTCAGGGAATGTATACGGTCTAAGACATTCCCCTTAATAGCAAATTCATCATTCTAGGAGGTAGAGGCACAGAGTCCAATATAGTCATGTACAACACCATAATTAGGTAACTTGAAACTGACCTATATCTAGTGCCATTATTTTGCTGGGTTCTTTTAGAACTGTCCCTAATTCACTATAAATTTTTAAACATGGGATGAAGATAATATGTACCACACACAACTTCTGGGAAATGTGAACCAACAATATGTTTCATTGGCTATGAAGTCTGTTTGGATCACCTCCAAGGACCCAAAGGCAGATAAGCACACACAAGCCTGATCTACATAAATGAAGACTAAATATGAGGGTTACCTGGTGAAATTGTGAACTCCTAGTCCCTGGAAGTGTTCGAGCAGAAACTAAATAACCCTCTGTAAGAAATATTACAGTCCCATTTTGGTAGATTGGCCTACATAATCTTTAAGGCTTTCAGAGTCAGTCTCTATGACTCAGTGACGTAGCTGGTTTGGTTAGTTTGTGTAACTGTACACCGCAACTAATAAAGTGAATAACACTTATGTAAACTTAACTGAAAAATATTCCAAGATTCATCCTCTCAGACCACGTCTATTGACATTTCCACAATCTGAATACAGTTTCTGTGTAAATATTTCCAAAAAGGAATAATTTAAAAATTTTATATACAACATTAAAATATACACAGGATGCAATTATTCTCATCCATTGCTAATTGAAATACAGTGGAGAGAAATTAGGAGCCTTAAAAAGTAATCATCTCTTTTGGATCAGTAACTTCAGTAATTCTTCTTCTAGGAATTTATCTAAGAAATGATCAAAGACATACACAAAGGTTTATATATAAGGATACTTCTTTGTTTTGCACCTGAAACATTGTAAATCAACTATACTTCAATAAAATTTTTAAAATCATCTAGAAAATGAATTAAAAAAAAAGATAATCAGAGTTATTTATACTAGTTAAAATTTTTAAATAACCTCCAATTTATGTATATATTCACATGATGCCATATTCTGCAGTCCATTAAAAATCATATTTTATAAAACTTTATTAACCATAGGAAATGTTTCTGATATATTAAATTTTAAAAACAAGTTTAAAATCAATATAGACCATGTGATCTCAACTTTCTTTTATGTAAATATATATAACAACATTTCTTATTTTTCTTTGTGTATACACAAACACACATATACAAAGGCCAGAAGAAATATTTTGAAATCTCAATAGTGTTAGCTAGCTCTGGATAACAGAATTATTAATGATTTTTATTTTCTTACTCATGTTTTCTAGAATTTTCCAATTTTTCTACAATAAAATAATACTCTGTAGTCAGGAAAATAATAAATGATATTTTTATTTTAAAACCCTCCAAGTAAGTCCTGAATCCCACGGCCACCATTCAATTCAAAAAACATGTTTTGAAGATTAATTTGGGCTAGTTTTTGGAAGTGTTCGTTTACCATACTAACAATTATTATCAAAATAAGGTAGGACTGATAGAGAGTAAAAAGAACTTTTATTATATACTTTGATTAACTACTTAATTAAATATAATTATTTATATTATAATTATATATATTATTATATAAATAATGTATATTATTTATATAATGACTGAGTTGATTTGTTTAATTTATATACACTATTTAAAGATTTATACTATATGACTTAAAATAAGACACGTTGTCTTGTTTCCCACAGTATTCCATGCCTTGCATGTAACAGATCCTCAATACTTCTCAAGGAAAGAATGAAGAATGGGAAAGAGGAAGATAGGAGTAAATGTGGTATTTTTTATTAAAATGGGCATAATTTCCTCTTACACCATTTCTATGAAACACTTAGATTTGACTTCTGTCATTTCAGCTTATGTCATGTTTTTGCAGAATATAATCCATAGGACAAGACATAAACAGAAACTGAAGTGGTTTTCCAAAGCCTCAGAATGAAGCAGTGACAGAAAAAGTTCATAGATATTATCTCAAACACACCTTGGCTCTACTAGTTCTCCTTGAAGAATCCTGTGTTAGATTTGGAAACAGAGGCTGTGTGTGGCATCCTGACTTTTCTCAGAACCACCCTGGGAAAAGGGAAGCACATCAGCAAGGATGTGGTTCAGTTGCTAGTTCTGAGGTCTCCTACTGGGGTGGCCCATTGCATCCTACAGCCTGGCTTCCTGCATCCCTCCTGCCATGTTCCTTGTCTCTGTGTGTCACTTGACTTGCAGCTGCTAATTACTGGTTACACAAGATTGGCAGTGTGTTCTAGGGAAACAAAATACCAAACTACACAGAGTTAGCAAATGTATGTGGAAAACAAAAAAGTTTGTTTTCACCAAACAAACAGAGTTTTTGGTTTAGGCAGTCCTTTGTTGAATAAACTCAGACAAATTTGTTTCAGACAATCATGTACAGAGTTGGAAGGTGTGGGGAAGTGAATCTGTGTTTTCAAAAAAGTCCCAGCATGTTCGTAAAATTTGTTGAAAAAATTAACAAATTAGGTGGGGACTTTTTTTATATAACAATAGAATGTCCCATAAAAGTTCCATGACATTTCTGAAGAAATGCCCTGTATTGTGTCTCACTGTTTGGGCCCAAGCTAAAAGCCACCAGCCAACCTTAATGGAAATAAAAGACTGGTTTGAGTGATGGTTTGGGGGAAAATATACACCAGGAGTCAACATATTCTTAGTATGGTTTACCTACATGATCTGAATACTTTCATTAAGAGGCAAGAAGGGGCTTCCCTGGTGGCGCAGTGGTTGAGAATCTGCCTGCCAATGCAGGGTACATGGGTTCGAGCCCTGGTCTGGGAAGATCCCACATGCCATGGAGCTAGGCCCGTGAGCCACAGCTACTGAGCCTGCGCGTCTGGAGCCTGTGCTCCGCAACAGGAGAGGCCGCGACAGTGGGAGGCCTGCGCACCGCGATGAAGAGTGGCCCCCGCTTCCCACAACTAGAGAAAGCCCTCGCACAGAAATGAAGACCCAACACAGCCAAAAATAAATAAATAAATAAATTTATAAAAAAAAATGAGGCAAGAAGCAACTTAGTATTTGGTTCTTTTTTTCAAGAAGGGGTGGTTTCTATCAGAGCTGATAGTAGTTAATGGGATGAAGATAGCATAGAAAATGGGGAAAGCTGGCCTTCTGAATGCACCATTAAAAGTGAAAAGCCTCAGTGCTATATGCAATTGGTTTTAAAATCCTCATGACTGGAAGTCAGAAATGTTGGAAGTTGATATACCGTTCAGGGATGAAATGCATTTCTGATGTTCAGAGAGGATGTTTTCAAGGTGAAACCAATGCCTATAAACAAATAAAAAAGCTACATCAGCTGTCTTAGAAATCTTATCTATATAAATTCTTTATTGCTTAAAATGACAGACAGAAAGCAAAACCACATGTTGCTTGCTTCACTGCCGGTTGTGGCAGCTTTTAAATCCCTGCCTTCCTAGGAAGTGACCTCATAAGAAAATCTTATAACACTGTCATGTGGGGAAATCCTCATAACATTCAGGTTAATGCGCTTACACTGGAGGAGAGGTCTCCAAGAACATTTAATAACCAGAAAGTCCTGAGGGGACTTGATGCTAGCTGGGTCATAGAAAGATTTCTCTCAGTGCACATCTGGGGCATTTTGTGGCATATTCTGTAGCAGGACACGTGGCTTAATAGTTAAAATATGGGACTGAAAGTTACAAGAGTTTGGGGATCAGACAGCAACTGAGCTATTGACCAATGAGCTGACCCTAGATGAGTCATGACCTTGTGGTACTTCAGTCAACTTAGCTGTAAAACTGGGCACAAAGGCCAGACTTCACCAAAACCAGATGTTGTTCTTCAGCTCTGTTCTTCAACTAAACTCCTTTTTTAATGTGGCTGTCAAGTCTCAATTTTTTTCATATATAGAGGGCAAAGGCATTCTATAATCTACTTTCCCAGTAAGACCTGGACAAGGAAGGTCCAAGAATGGAAGCCTGACCCAGTCCACACCCTAGTGCTCTCCTACCTGGCCAAGCATATGTCTATCCAAGAAGTTACGACAGCTTATGCACTCAGGGTTTACAGTTCTAATTAGAATCATGTCTATGTATCCCTAAGAAAGATCCTTAGCTCACCACTTTCCTAAGTTGTGGGTCCATCACAGAGAGAGGTGAAAGACACCAGCTTCCTCCTCTTAAATACAACAGAACCTCTTTTAAATGACTTTTCTTTAATCCAACCTCCTCCATTAACCAATGCTCTCCATTTTCTCTGTGAAACGTGCTAAGCAATGCCACTCTGGCTACAGAACACTAGTGTGCCTTCTCCCTTCTCCTCCCATCCCAGGAGCCGTTTGCTTATGATGAGTCAGTTGAGTTTGTACCCAAACCCTTTATACTAGTTGCATTTTTAACTACCTAAATTAAGGAACTATTATTGAAATTGCTAAAGAGTACAAAAAGAGAATTATTGTTTCTATAAAAAATGAAGGTGATTGCTTTGGAATAGGTCAATAGAGATCAGTCACCTTTTTAAAATAGTCATCAAATTAGGTAAAGCTCCGTAAGGAATCTGCCTTCAGGTTGCTCTGCAAGTACCTTCAAGTTCTCACTCCATTTTAAAGAAATGGAAAATGACTTGTGGTGGTGCTTTCCAGAAGAAAGACAATAAGGATTCCAATCAGCCAACCAACAATTAAAGAAAAGGCCTTGGACCTATATCAAAAAATTAGCAAACAAATATATGTGTGTGTGTGTTTTTAAGTTAAAATACTATATGTGCATAACATTTATTTATATGCATAAATATATATATGTATATAGACAGATATATACACACACAAGCACATACACTTCACATATCAAGTGACTTTGACTGTATTAATTAATCAACAAGAGATCCATCTTAATCTTGCCATATAAGATCACTTCTGAAATATTTTATTGTTCTCCTAACTAGTGTTCTCCAAACCAGTGGAGGAGCAGGTCTGTGTGTGTTTTTTACTTCCCTTCCATTTAGGTGTCACAAACTGTCAAGGGTCCTTGCAGATCTCGTCTGGACTATGGACTTAGGGTTTCATGCAGCAGAAGCGCTCCCTTCTTCAGCCCTCACTGGAGCCAGACGGCAGGGAGACCTTCCTTGGGGCCCTCAGCCAGGCAGAAGGCAGCCCTGCCATGGAGTGACGCTTCACTTCATACAACAGGTCCCCTCTGTCAATACACACGCTGCCCCGGCAAGTGAAAGCCAAGACCCAGTCATGCCAGATCCCTGCTGCGGGGAAGGAAGCCACGGCCCATTCCACCTGGACCCAACCCCCATAATCTCCCCTTCACTGATGCAAAGCAATCAAAGGCCAACTGTCACATTCAAAACTGGGTGGTTGGCCCTCCTATTCCTGGCAGTTGGAACCATAGAGTTCATTAGAAAGTACCATTGACTCCAAAGTCCAAGAGTTATCCATCTGCACTCTCAACCAGAAATATAAGTAAACTAAGGAATCATGCATTTTACTCATCTCTTTGAAAACTGTTGACTCTTGGCTGCTGGTGGGTAAATGCTCATTTTTTGTCAATAGTGGCAAAAAATGACAAACCATATTTTTGAACCACAAAACTCAGCCTGAACCATTGTTAGGAAGAAAAGGACTGCCTCCCAACTCTGGTGGTTCTGTTGGAACTTCAAAGGCAGTTAAGCATGAGAAGCTAACAGTCTCCGCACAGGTGACCCAAGAGGAAGGGATATTCTGGACAAAACCAAAAAGGAGGCACTTATGTGGTGAAGCTACACAGTTCATGCGCTTTTGCCACTGCTTTGTGAAGAAGCCCTACGGAAACAGAAAACCAGTAACTGCAGGAGTGCTCTCATCACATCCCATCATGCCCGCTCCTGAGTGACATTAATGTACCGCACAAAATTTGGAACCAAAGGAAAACACACTTATTTGAAAAACACTGACATTTACAGGTAGTTACATTTTTAGCAGCTCTTTGAGCATTTGATCATATGCCAGCTGCCTTGGGCAGTTTGCTGCTTCATGGGAAATCTAGACCCAGGCAGCCAAAGGTATTGTAACATAAGCCACAGTAACATTGTCACTGAGAACAGCAGCAACATGGGGTGGTAGGAATACTCGTGCCTGAGAAACTCAAAATCCTCCTTGAAAACAGCTCATTTGTTTTTCTTTAGACATAGTCATTGACTCTTTCCTGCTTTTCTCAAGGTGCAACTTGAGCCCAGGTATTTCTCTTGAGGTAAGATCGTTTAACCAGAACCTGGAGCTTCCGCCCAGCAGACGTTGTTTCACCATATGAAGCCATAAAACGGACTTCAGTCCTGTGCTTTACAGGGAAGAACTGGGTTTGATAAATTTTGCTATGCTGTGTTTGAAACCAAGTACACCTTTTAAACTGTCTGGGAGTTTGATCTATTACAGATCTGAGCGGGTTAAACTCTTTTGGCCCATGGTTTTAAAAATATAATTAAAAAAAAAACTCTCCAGGACTGGAAACTAAATGTAAGAAATGTAAGGACACTGCATAAATTGTATGGAGAGTTTGAGGCCTCTGGATATCAAGTCTCAGCACAGTTTCCCGGTTCGCCGTCCACCAGGCTGAGACTCTGAATGCACTGAGGTGGCTCCTGACATGGACTGCCATTACAGTAGGTTAGTCAATACACCTTTACGGTTCACCTTATCCCATGGAACCAATTCTGTGTGGACCTCATTTGCACATCTGAAAACCTCCAGGGATTACTGGATAATAATGTATCATTGCACGCTGCATACACCAGCTGTGTATAGTTGGGACATTTGATAAACTTCTCAGCCTTGGTTTTCTCTCTACAACAAAAGGGCTTTGGACTGTCAAGTCTCTCAAACTTTACAATGAATAAGAATCACCTGGAGAGTTTGATATGCATGCAGATGCGGTAGATCTAGAATTAAGCCCAGATCTCACATGTTTAACAAATCCTCCAGGTGATCCTGACGCTGATGGGCTGTAAAGCACACCTGTTGAAACAGAGACCAAGGTTCCCAGGAACATCTGGGTTCTCAGCATCCAACACACAAGCCAGGTCTCTAGTAAATGGAGCAACTAGCCCTTAAGCTCAGGAAATATCTTCTTGCACCAGAGTAAACGGAGTTAAGCTGACAAATTTCCTGAAAAATCCTTTTTATCAGCAGTATTGATATGATTATGACATTTATTGAGCAAGCTAGGCACATTAGCAAATGCAGACTAAGAACGTCACATGGCACTACTGTTTAAATCTATGAAAATATAAAATACTTGGAGTCATTTAAAGTGTCAGATTTTCTTAAAACAATTTATGGTAGATACTTCACCCTTTATGTTTTATAAAATCCTTTCTATAGAAAAGAAGATTATTATGGACCAACCTACCACAGCATTGCCTGTTGCCAGTTACTGCATTTCTGTGCTATATTAAGTTGCCGTGGTTGGAGTTCTGTTGATTGCCTTGCGCTATATCCAGTAACAAATTATATGTATATTATAGGACAGCCAGACTGATGTGAGCTCAGAAGGCACCTGTATGAAACTTTTCAAAAGAACAGTAATAATTTTACTAGATGTGACAAACCTTATAAAAGTTAAATAATGTCGCACTTTTTAAGCATTTCATTTAATACAACTGAACACATGGAGGGCATTGAGGATGATATTTAATTTTTTCCATATGTGGATTTAATACCACACAAAAGTTTCAGTCCCAGATTCCTAATTTTCCACCATGTGGTAGCCATTTAGTTGAATTTTTTAAAACACTTTCCACATTACAGAGTAGGGTTTCAGAGGCAGCAGCTATAAGTAGGCTTAGGGTGCCTGGTGTCCCTCTGGCTTAGTCCCGGGTCTCATGAAGAAGCAGTAAATCTTGACAGTATTTTTATGACAGCGCTTGCTGGTTTTTACAGGAATGAAATGTGAGTTTGCAAAACCACATGCTAATGTACTGCTAAAAATAGATTTGATTATTGTGACTCCTTCCAATTCTGACCATTTTTAGCCACCTATGGAAGTAAAGGCCAGCATCTAAGATTCAGCCCTTTCTAGAACGTCTATGGATTACAAGGCTTTCAAAGAAAGCCTTACCGGCAATTTGAAAAAGTAAGCTGAACAAAGCAGGCTTAACTGCTTGTTTTTGAAAAATGACATCAGGTCAAGCTAGAGGAAAAACACTTCCCAGTACCAATCAAAGTTTATCTTCTATAACCACAGACAGGGCAATTAGATCTTCTAGAGCAGGAAAGGCCAAGGGTCTCTCTACTCATTCATTTTTGTCTTATTCTAAAACAGCTTTGAGTAACTGAATCAACTTTGTGAAGAAATTCTTAGAAAGAGACAAAACACCATGGCAGGGTGTGTGGGTAAGTGAAGACACAAATCATGCACTACCAGCGGCACCATCTAATGTGACAAATGCACATGAAGGCACTGTGAAAACTTTAAAGCTCCAGCCAAATGTTAGTAATTATTATCAACCCAGTGAGACTGACCAGCAACCTGGAACCACTAGTCAGAGCTTTACATCTGGATTCTGTGGTCAGAAACAAAGATACTGCATTGTACACCTATTTGATGATTCATGTCTATCTCGCCCAGAAGAAAAGCTACCCTTTCAAAACCATCAACTCCTGGGGAAACATCTTTTATCTCCCAGAACCAATTACAGTTAATTCTCCTGAGTTCAAACAGTTTGGGACCAAATCTATTTCACACATAACTGAATACTATGGACAAGTTACCCAGGAAAACTCAAACTATATACATGGGACTCTCTGCGGAGCCTCATAACACAGTGTGGGCAACAGGCATAGCAGTCCAATTTTCAGGCTTGCAAAATTAGTGGGAACAGCTATAAGAGCGAATGGAGGCAGGGGGGTTCCCAGTAAGAAAACCTGCCTGCCAGGATTGTGGAATGATCTCTGCCCTCCCTCTGCCAAAGAGTATGTAATGAAATCTAAAATCATACACTTCTACTCAAGCAAAGAAAATGTAGCATTTTCATTTTCTGTGACTGAATCTTTCTCTCAAACCTCTATCATACTGGGTTACCATGGAGGAATTGCAGAGAAATGCTTTCAACTTGTCATTTAATGGTGTCTCAATCTCTTACAGTTCAAATAGCAACTCTTAGCAACTGACTCAGGCTTTTGGGGGTAAATGTTCAGTCTTTCAGGTATCCATAGTGATGGCTCATGGAGAGGCGGATATGCAGTTTTAGGAAGCAGATTTCGGTCTGCATGGGTCCTTTGTATCTTTGCTGATTTCTGCTGTAAAGCCACCAGCCTGCCATGCTCCCTGGTCCCTTAACACGACTTCTAAGATATGCCTGGAGAGGTTGCAACTTACATTGATGACCCCTGGAAGCAAGGCCCTGGCTATCAGCAGAGCTAGTGACCATCTACTTTCCCCTTATGGCAAGCAGGGACCCAAAGTGCTGACTCTAGGTCCCTCTGCCCAACTGTGCTGCTTTTACTCTGTGACGACAGCCCCATGTTATTAAGGGGTTGCCCTGCCCTCCAGTCTCCCTACCAAAGTTCCAAACAGTAAGCAAGATAAAAGTCCTTCTGCCTTTGGCTTTCCCCTCAATTTAGCTAATGACACTTCTGTGAGATTTCACCCCAGGGTCGGGGAGCCACGATGCTTGTGCCTCACCTCCTGTTTATCCTCCCTCCCTCTCCCTTCACCTGCTGTGATTCCCGGGCCATGAGGTAGAGGCTCTCCACTTTTCCTACAGCAGGAATTTCTCTGACGTCATATTCTGATTCTCTCTGCCCCATAGCTTAAAATAAAACTTTGTGATCTAGTCAAGTCACAGATATATTTATGGAAGCTAAAGAAATTTTAAAAGCTCATTTCTAACTCTCCAATACCTGGCTTTGGGCTTATGGTAGACTCAGAAATACTATTTTGGATATCAAAAGTTAAAACATTGCTTCTGTAACAATCTTAACACATGCTGAAGCAAATTAGTTCCTCTGAATGAAAAAGAAAAGCATAGTGATAGATTTCCACATACTATCCCCATTACAGGTAGAAAGCAGAAGATTACAAAAGAAAACATGGCAATCCACTTCATCCTCACACACAAACACAGGGAACACTGGCAAATTCCTTCCCACTATCACAGCTCCCCGACATAGGCAGATACACACACACACACGCACACACACACACACACACTCAACTGCTCTCAGCCACATTGTATAACTGCTCTTCAGAAATGGGAGATTCTATTACATATTCCATTCAATATCACTGTATCACTGATAACTAGGTTGTGGCATGGTGTCCCTATAACTGATTTCATGACACATCCCTCAGGCATACACTCAGTTCTGATTTGATTCTTATGGTCCTAATTTTTTTACATTCTAATTCTGAACTGTTACATTCCCATTAGTGTTGGACCTTAAGGTTTTTTTCATTCTTTTTTTATAACACACCAAATGCTCTGAATCTCAGAATTTTCCAGACAAACAGCATAAAGACAAGCAAATAATTTCAACATGAAGTGAAATTATAGGCGTTTACAGCCAAACCCCTGAGTATTTCTAAAATACCAATAAAGAATGCAGTCAAAATCTTATCTGCACTCAGTAATATAGTTTGTATTCTTAGAATATAGCAAATTTATGAATTATATGACATTTTTCACTATAAGTGCTAATAATAAAAGATTCTAGAGAGAAAAAATGAAATTTTATCCTTAAGAGCAGATTTGGGGGTTTAATTATCTAGATGATGTCCTCAAATATGTACCTCATTCTGATACAGTCACTTGAATTTATGGATAATTTTCGGCATAAAGCAGAAAATTAGTCATTTGTCTTTTGTAGAAGTAGAAAGACACCATATTGGCCATAGCTCAAATAAAATTTGGAGTGAAAGGCATTCTAAATCCAGTTTAACTCCATCAAAAATTACCCTCCTATCATACTAGTGCCCAGAGGTCTCTGTCTTTAATACCTTTCCCCACTAAAAGAAACCAGGGCTCCTTAAAGAAATGGTTGATTTCAAGGCTAGGGTAAGGTGGATACAAGATGAATCTGGGATATCTTGTTATGCCAGAAAGTAAGAAAATGCTTTTTTAAAGTGGGGGTATCACAAGGACACTGGAGACTTCTGGACGATGCTCCCATCATCCTAATCTGGGATAATTTAAATACTAAAATAATTAAGGACGGTAATGAATTATAGACCATTGAAAACACAGAGTTAATGAGCACAAACAAATAATAAATAGATTATAAAAATCAGTGGGGAGGAAAAAGGACTCTTGCTTGTAGAACACTGAGTGTTGACGGATAAATGTGGAGGAAGTGGTGAATGTAGAAAATCATCATTTTGCAGCCATCATATTAAACTTTAGTTTAGGCATGAGTCACCAATAGATACCAAATCTCAGGGCGAATTTTCATGAGAAGTAGAATATTTGCATGGTCTCCCCAGATAGCTTATTAGTTGCAAATGTAGTGGGGAGAACATTATAGGGATAAACTGGAGAACACCTTAACCAGGTAATCAAAATTAATACCAACATTGAGGGGCAAGTGTACATTGTGTGCCTCTGGAGAAGGACACACATCACTTCTGGCCTGGAATGCATACCTGAATGGAAACTTGAGGAGCCACTGGACACACCCAAAATGAGCAACATTCTCTTTTTTTAAAAGGGACTGTATTCTTCAAAATGTCAATGTCATAAAAGGCAAAAATAGGCTGTGGAAATGTTCCAGATTAAAGAAGACTAGAGACATGACAATGTGTTCCTAAATTGGATCATGTACTTCAGGGGAAAAGGGGGATAGGAAGGACATTATTGGGTCAATTGACAAAATTAGAATATGAATGGTAGATTAGATAAGATTATTGTAGCAATATTAAATATAGTAAAGTTGATAGCTACTGTATTTAAGAGAATATCCTTATTCTTTGGAAATATACACTGAAGATTTTAGGGCCATGATGAATGCAATTTACTCTCAAATTGCATTCATGCATTTATATTTATATATAAAAGCATGAGCCTTGATGGTATAAGACAAAAAAAAAGAGAAAAAAATGATTTAAAATACACACACATACACACACACCCCCCGAAGAAAGAGGGTGGAGGATAAGAAAACAAGTGAGAAAGCAACGGAACAAAATGTTAATGAGAGGTTAATCTGGATAAAGGGTAGACAGGTGTCCTATGTACTATTCTTATAATGTTTCTAAAGCTTGAAACTATTGCTATTTTCAAATAAATAGTTTTAAAATCTTCTCTCCTTCCTTTATATATATTGTACACTTTTTTTGATGTCTTTATCATGACCTACACTTTCCAAAAAAAATCAGACTGTTCCATGGAAAAATAAGATAGACTTCACAATGCTTTTAAATAATCTTTAACAAGAAATTTTTAGAAATTAAAGTTAAGGGGGAAATTAAATTTTTGAAAAACAAACCACAAATTTATATATAAAAGCATGAGCCTTGATTTGGTCCAGGAAAAGAAAAAAGCTAAAACGTAATGTCAAAAAAGCTAAAATGCAACATAAACATAAAATGTAAAACATACAAAGAGTTAATGGGTAAATAGCTCTTGGACAAAGCTTGTATTTCTCTGCCACATGGATTAGAACATGAAAACACTATATTCCTGCTTAAATGATCAAGTTTCCTTTAGAAGTCTGTGACAAAATCTTTTGAGACTTTTCGAAATAAAGGTCAGCGTTCACTCATTGTCACTTTCACAACCAAAATCATTCTACGAGAACGGGGCAAGGGCCTCTCCCTAACCTATAACCTCACCCTTGAGAGCCTTCCCGGCATCCTATCTCCCATTGATTAGCATCAGCCCAGCACACTCCAACCATCCATTTAAAATGCAAAAATCTACTTTACTACAGCATGAGGACTATGGAGGCATAAGCTCTCTGCAGGCAGGTAAATTGCAGATATACAGAATATTTATCTGGTGACTGGTTCACTCTAACACTCAGGGTCATGCCCAACCTACAAGGACCTTTCTGGGAATAGAAGAAGGTACCCTTTGGGGTAGAAGCAATCCTGCAGCACCCTTCATGATTCTGTAGGTTGTTGGGTTTAGCTGGGTGGGTTTTCCACCACATGTGATAGCAGCTGGGACTACACTTCATCTGGGGCTTAAGGGTTGGAATATCTAAAGTATCCATATCCACTCATATGGCTGGCATTATTGCTCTGAGCAATACCAGAGCATTTTGATTCTCTTCTACATGGCCTCTCCATGCGGCTCGGGCTTTAAACAACATGGCGAGTGCTTTCTAAGAGTGAAGGTTTCAATAGCAAGTATTCCAAGAGGAAGGAAGTGGAAGCCTCTTAAGGCTTGGGCTTAAAAGTACCAGAATGCCATTTTCACCACATTCTGGCCGGTCAAAGTAGTCACAAGGCCAGCTTGGGTTCAAATAGAGGGGATCTTGTTTTGCCTTTTGATGTGAAGAGCAGCAAGCAGATGCAGAAAAGGAGGAATTTTGAGAACCATCTCGGGAGATTGGCCTGATACCTGCAAGTCCTGCTAATACCCATTTCTTCAGACACTCTGTCCTTTCTTGCTGGGTTCGGAGTGGAATCAGGTTGAGTCCAAAGTCTCCCACATTACCTGATCTTTGACTTTTTTTTTTTTTTTTTGCAGTCCTGGCATTCTGCATCCATAAGCCCTAAAGAAGAACCACGGTCTACTTACTCACATTTAAATACATATTTTAAGAATATTTCTTTCCTGAAAACTGATCTTTGAATCCATCGCCCTTATACATTTTAGTTGTCCAAGTACCAATCTTGTCTTTCCCTTAAGGTCTTCACATCTGCCAGTCATTATAAATTAGCATGTCAAAAACTCACATTGGACTTCCCTGGTGGCACAGTGGTTAAGAATCCCCCTGCCAATGCAGGGGACACAGGTTTAAGCCCTGGTCTGGGAAGATCCCACATGCCGTGGAGCAACTAAGCCCGTGTGCCACAACTACTGAGCCTGAGAGCCACAACTACTGAAGTCCGTGTGCCTAGAGCCCGTGCTCCACAACAAGAGAAGCCACTGCAATGAGAAGCCGGTGCACCGCAACAAAGCGTAGCCCCTGCTCGCAGCAAATGGAGAAAGCCCACGCGCAGCAACAAAGACCCAACGCAGCCAAAAATAAATAAATAAATAAATAAATAAATGTATTAAAAAAAAAACCTCACATTTATATGGCACAATATCACATCCATAACATAATTTGTGCCTGCAATGAAAGAGTTATACTTCAAAGGCAGACACCATTAGCAAATGGTGGCATTTCATTACATGGCTAAAACTACTTTTTGCCAGTAAAAATAAAACATGTTAATAATACTTCAGAGCTGGTCTTAACCTCTTATAAACTACAAAGAATAAGGCAGAAAAGGAGGAAAAGATATTTCTAATCTGTGTTAAATCTATTCCTGCTGTGAGTAAATCACTTTTCTTTAGATTTACAAGAGTTTTCCCATAAATGCATGACACTGCCTTTGAGTAATTGCTGCCAAGTAAATAGCTCTAACTTTCTCCATTTTTTATTAGTGAGGAACAAAATCCTCAGCAAATATATTCATTTGTAGATCGTAGTCGTTCTCAGCATAAGTCTGTGAGGACATAGCTTGGTACAAGATCAGAACTGAATTAATGTGGCAGACCCTATGGGCTGGGCCTGGTCTAGCTCCAGATGAGGCACCAAGGAAAAAGAAAACCTCTTACGATGCAACCTTCTCTTCCGGTGAAAGGGATTATCCCCCAGTATAGCCATGCTGGTCACTTAGAGTGCTCTGATGTCCAGAGAAAAATTTGATGTCATTTACTACTTTAAGCAATATCTGCTTGGGACACCAGACACAACAAGCTGTAAAAGGTGATTTCAAAATTCCAGAGTTAAGAGGGTGATAGTAGGAATTCCCTGGCAGTCCAGTGGTTAGGACTCCATGCTTCCATTGCAGGGGGCACGGGTTCAATCCCTGGTCAGGGAACTAAGATCTTGCATGCTATGCAGTGTGGCCAAAAAAAAAAAAAAAAAATTTTTTTTTAATAAAAGAGGATGACGGCAACTACAAAAGGGATTTTCTTACCTAGAGACAAAATGTAGAAAGAGTTACACATACACAGAGAGAGAAAAGTTAGAAGAAGACATTATTAGTAAAAGTATGACTAACATACTCTTACAATAAGTTTCAACAACGTAACTGGACATTATGTATATTGACAAGTACTCTACCTTGTTTAATCCTAGTATATCTCACTCTCTTTAAAATAAGTCTGACTTTGTGTACTAATATTATTTTTTAAGCATTTTCCCATTTTCCTCAAGCAGCCCTGAGAGGATATACGGGCAAGAATTATTAACTTCTTAGAATTAGGCCACTAAAATAAGTTTCTGTTGGAACTTCCCCTTAAAGGACCACATCTAAGCGATTTCAGCGAGAGAGAATTTACACATATACTGAATTTGCTTTTTCACTATGTTTTATTGTACACTCAAAACCAAATGCAAAAAGATATCTTGGAACAAATTAAAATATATTTGCCTCATGTGGATACTGGGAATTAGATTTAAGAAGAAAATAGTATCTTCTAAAATGAATATAATAATCATTGAAAAGTACAAGTTGTCATCACTACCATTAAAATCCTTCTGTGAAATAAAATGTCCTAACAGACATCAAGAAAGAATTAATTGCCCACTTCTGAGTGATAAGGAAAAAATTACATTTGGTGATAAGATTAACTGAGGTAACTTAATCATTTATTTTATTAAAAATGCTGGCATCACAGTCTGGATAATGTATTTTTACAGGGGGATAATGCACTTTTAATTTCTAAATTAATCTTTACAAAGAACTCAGAGCCCCCTGCGGTGTGTGACTTGGATTTCTACTAATGATATAAAGGACAGCTGGCACCAGCCAAATGCAGGCAAATATAGAGAAGGAAAGGGATCTGAGATTATCAGTACGATGCATCTACAGGGTGCCAAAATTGATTGATTTTGCTTGAGTCAAGGCAATCTGAACATATCAGCAGGATCCAGAAATGCTTTAAAATACGGTCTCACTGAAAAGATCCAGTTTTACCAGCAAGATGGAAATGAATTCATCAAGCTTGTGTTGCTGCCTCTACACAGTAAGAAAACCGAGCCCACACTTAACTTACATCACTTCATGGACTTAACTTTTGTGTTTCCAAGCCCGACTTCTATACACTCTATATAGGCATTTTGTATTTTACTTATCACTCCCTATTCTCTAAAAGCAGGGAAGCAACTTTGTGAAAAGTAGTAAAATTATGAGAATAAACTGGAAGAAATGTTTTGGATAAAATGTTGGTAACATTTAAAGCAAATTGCTCTGGTATAAATTCAGCCCCGTACCAGAGCCATCTCATAGATCACAGAGTAGATGGTCGGTGAAGTTGATGGGATATTGATTGCAGCAGGAAAATAAGAGGCTATAAAACAAAAGATGATTAACATGAAATCGTTGAGTGAAGCAAAGTCTTAATAGACTGGGAGTTGTTAAATAAAACAGAGAGTGGGTAAAAGAACTGAGCTCTCAGATCACTTACAGTGGAATTCCTTTTTATTATATATTAAAATTCTCCTGTGTGTTTTTACTTTCCTGTATATTATCAATCCATATTCACCCAGTGAAAAATATCTGAAATTAACATGTGGTAAAAAGTAACCAAATCTGAGACACATCATCAATCAGAGAAAAGGCAACTCAGAAAGAAAGCAATGGCAATCAGGGCCTTAAAAACTTATAAGTACTGTCAGAAAAATAAAACTTTTCTTTATTTCTTTCACAAAGTCCTACTTATGTTTCACTACTTATACCATATGCAACTTTTTTTTAATAAATGTTGCTGCAATGCAGTTTTACAACTTGGTTTGTTGCTTAAATTATGTAGTGCTCAACAAACAGATATATTTCTAAAATATTCTTCAAGTAAACTTCCAGAGACAAGAAGTGTTTTCCGTCAAAGTCACTCTAGAAAAGAAACGCACCCCCATTTCGTCCACCCCTCCAGATACACACACATACCACGATCACCACCACCACGATTCCTGCTAAGATATTATTACCAAAGAAGCTTCCTTTGCCCAGAAAACCAGGCATCCCTGAAACATTAATGGTTTCATTCCATTAAAAAAGAGGTAGCTTTTCTGACTCAAAGTGATTAGGGGAATAAGTCCAGAGCTCAGGGTGTCCAGTCAACCACTGAGGATCAGTGGATAAAGGGACAACCTCAGCTCTCTGTGTGCTGCCAGCTTTCAAAAGCAGAAATGCTAATCTCAAATGAATAAGTTCATGTCCCGGCTGATAGAAGGGCTTTTTTTCCAGAGGGCCTCAAGGGCCCTGCAGTACATTCAGATAAAAAGTAAAAACATGAAAACATTAAAACAAGGTTTGCATTGAGGTTCTTGCCTTGGTGGAGCTTCAACTGAACTACTGATAAAGGTAAAATAACCCTGGTAAAGCTTCTAGTCATTTCCACACTACACAAAATATCAATGACTGAGAACACTATTTGATATTAGCAAGATTTGCTGAAAAGACTAATTATACGAGGCAAGTAGATCTAAGCACTCAGTATAGTTGCCCCAAGGTTTCTCTTTTACCCATTTCAGTTGAGTTTTCCCTTGGCCGCTGAGCCAGTGGTGTGAAACAGCAAACTCAGTTTCACTCTTTGTACACAAGCCTCTCTGACTTAATTTAGGGATGCTGGATATAGCAAATAAACATACAGAATGCCTAGATAAATTTGCATTTTAAAAAGCAAGCAATAATATTTTAGTATATCTCATGCACTATTTGGTACATACGTAAAAAATTTTAAATTATTCATTGTTTACTTGAAATTCAGATTTAACTAGGTTCCCATATTTTATCTGGCAACCTTACTCTATATGCCCTTACAATTTACATTGTATTTTGTACCTACTCCATCATTAAAAGGAAATAAGAGAGCCGACAGGGATAGAAAAGCTGGAAAAGTCCCAATTTGTGAATGAGAAAATGTTCACGAAAGCCCTGTATCACTTTATAAAGTGTAATACCAGTAGTTCTCAATGGGTCGTGGCAGGGAAGAGAGAAGAACGAACTGGAATCATTGAGAAATATTTTCCCTAAGATTGAAACCACTACACTGTATAAATATTATGTAGTATTTTCCTATTTTTATTTTCATCTTAGAGTCAGTGGTTATAAGCACAAGCACAGTGAGACTGACCTAAGTCTGAACCACAGATCTACCACTTACCAGCTATTTGATCCTAGACCAGATACTAAACTTCCCCATAGCCTCCCCTTTTTCAAATTTAAAATTAAAGCGATGATACCCCCTCATATGGCAAGGGTAAGCATTAAAAGAGTTACGTCCTCTTTTTAAAGCACTTAGAACATTACCTGACACACAGGAAGACCTTGCTAATTGAATGTTATTATTCTTATCATATTGTGCAAATTGTGTTTACCATACCCATTAACCAAAGATAAAGCTCCCTGGCAATCACAGTCACAAAAGATCTTCTACCCTGGGTTATCTATGAACAGAGTTTGCTGGAGTGTAAGTGAGAAGAGCCAGCAGTCACTTGTAATCTGCAGAATATCTGGCTCTGCATGAACACTGAATATGAAAAAAGTCAGGAGCCCAGGGAAAGTCAAGTTGCTCTCAGAACCATTTCTCCTTCCTTATGCTGGCTCGTTTTAGAAGCTCTCTGGGCTGAATTCCTCCCCACTCCAATGGACAGAAGCAATGAGTCCATCTGGTTTCCAAGTACGGTTGTCCCTTGGTATCCATGCGGGATTGTTTCCAGAAACCCCTCGGATACCAAAATCCAAAGATGCTCAAGTCCCTTATATAAAATGGCACAGTATTTGCATATAATCTATGCATATCCTCCCATACACTTTAAATCGCCTCTAGACTACTTATAATACCTAATACAATATAAACACTATGTAAATAGTTGTAAATACAATGTAAATGCTATATAAATAGTTGCCAGTGTGCGGCAAATTCAAGTTTTGCTTTTTGGAACTTTCTGGGATTTTTTTCCAAATATTTTCAATCCAAGGTTGGTTTGAATCCAAGGTTGGTTGAATCCACAGATATGGAATCCATGGATACAGAGGGTTGACTGTATAGAGCTTCTTCTATAATTCCATTCTAGAATTTGCTCTCTGTGGTCAGAAATAAGTATTTTAATATGACATTCCTGCAGATTCTAAAATAGTTCTCTGAAGTCTGGTTCTGTTCTTAGAAGTCAACATTCCTCACACCTGGTCTGCTGGTTTCTTTCTTCCACATAAATATAACAACAGAATTGGCCAGAGTCCCCTCTCCACCACAGTGAAGGAGCTGTCTGATTGGGGGGAGGAGTCATTCCATTGCTCCCAGGCATTCAGTCTGCGTGGGCAAGCCTCTCTAATCACACACCCTGAAGGCCTACGTTGCATCTTTAGGCTTATTACCTTATTAGAGGAAATAGGACAGCTGCTTCCCTGCAAGAAATGATGGGAAAGCCCAATTTGTAAAATGTGTTCCCTTTCAAAGTCTGCCGCTTACAGGCAACAAGGAGTTAGCGGAAGCAATTTATAACACAGTTTCAAACTCACCCAAAATCTGGAGTTTCTCTTAGGGATTTCTACCTTTCTAGCATGCTTGAAGAAGTGAAGCACTGCTTGTAAAAGTCTTTGCTACCTATAGAGACAGCAGATGCCAGCACTGTTAGAAATGATAGAGGCTACAGATGCCTCACTCCCTGGTGCCCTGACACCACATGGATATTTTGCACCTGATCGGTTTTAAACCTTTAACAGACACCTAGAATTATACTACTGAATAACAGGAAGATACGTGTACAGCCTCTTGAGTTTTCTTACAGAAAGAGAAAATGATTTCCTAGGACTCAGGATTCTGTTTTTTCAAAAGCACTCCCATCTGCCAAACCAATTAGCAGAGAACATTCCCATGTGGGCCAGATGCACATCCTTTGTTTGCATTACATTCCTAAGATGTTCTTTCAGACAACACGCTTTCCCCTTATGCTTAGGCTAAGAAGGAGGTAAACAACTAGGTGGTAGATAAGTCACACCAGGCCTAAATGGTACATGCCCTGTCATCCTACGCATTCCCCTTGTAAATGCTAAGTCCCTAGATCTTCCACTAGCCCCATATTCCACAGGGAAAGGGGGATAACTAATGGTGATAGTAATTCTTATCCTCTCAGTTCTATCCTTTTGTCTGTCCTTGATGCATCCAGCAGCCCTGCTCACATCTAGGGGTATAATCCATCACTCCAAAGTACACACAGTAGGAAATGGATAATAATAAATATATCAATTTATTAATTATCCATTTTTAATTTTTATTATCTTCAAAAATCAAGATCTAAGCTTTTTAAAAAAAATTTTTTTTTAATAACTTTTCTTTCTTTCTTTCTTTCTTTCTTTATTTTTGGCTGTGTTGGGTCTTCGTTTCTGTGCAAGGGCTTTCTCTAGTTGTGGCAAGCGGGGGCCACTCTTCATCGCGGTGCGCGGGCCTCTCACCATCGCGGCCTCTCTTGTTGCGGAGCACAGGCTCCAGATGCGCAGGCTCAGTAGTTGTGGCTCACGGGCCCAGCTGCTCCACGGCATGTGGGATCTTCCCAGACCAGGGCTCGAACCCGTGTCCCCTGCATTGGCAGGCAGACTCTCAACCACTGCGCCACCAGGGAAGCCCAAGGTCAAAGCTTTTTAATACAAAAATGATTTCAGAATGCTGAGGAGTCAGTCAACGAATGCCGCGTCTCTCGTATTTTCCAGGCGCCCTCCCAGCAGCAGGTAAGCTCTGCAAGCAAGATGATCAGAGGTCCCGCTCAGAGTCCAAATGTCTGAATTTTCAGAGTGTGCAGATGTGTAAACAAATTAAACAATTTTCAGATAATTAAGATCCAAAAATGCTTAGTATTTTAGAATATTTTGTTACTTCCTTTTATTTAAGGTATCATGCCTTTTAGAGCAATACTGAAATTTAAGAGGACACTTTATCTCCAGAAATGAGTCGGGAGCCATCTTAAATGCTAGAATATTATGAGATATTCTAGTGATAGAATATTCCTGAAATTGGCTATGAAAATAATCAGAAGTGACATGAGCAATAGTCCCTAACCTCTCTGATCAGAAATACAGGTCTGGTTTGAAAAAGGGAGGGAGAAGGGACATGGTAAAATCTCCAGAAAGAAGGCACCCATCTAGGACTGCCTTGTTACAGATACAGACTTAGGAGTGCTGTGATGCACATTATGGGGCCAGGCTCAAAAGAGAAATTTTAGGCATGGCACAGACACCTAACATAGCTAACTATCATCACATGGCTGCCAGGTCTTTGGGCTCCACATCTGATAATAGTAAAGAAAAATACTCTTCCAAAGATGACATTGCCTAGAAGGTAGATACTTCAGAGCCTCCGCATAGCTGAAGCCTTCAAAGCAAATGAGGAGTTTACCAGCCTATAACACTCTAGCTAACTCAAAGCAAGGAGGCTTCATCCGGGTCTATCAGTAATGAACAACCTGCATCAGGGTATCAAGATACAGTGAGCTGGATCACCATACTTAGCCTAGGAGGGAAAATATGGAACCTAGGACCTCAAAGATTAACTTTGATTTTTATCCCCCATTAACAACATTCATTTTTTTCAGGAAATATTTAAGCCCCTAGCATGTGCCAGGCTGGGCACTGGGAATGCAACATCCAAGAAGACACAAGTGCTCCGGGTCCCCTGCCCTGCTTGGCACACCAAGAATAACGGGAAGGCTGGAGTGGAGAAGTATGACAAATTGTAACTCGGTAGACCCAATCAGTCAGAAAAATAGTTGTTCAATACTGAGCCTGCCTTAAACACTAGCACAGTGGGTAGCAGCTAGAGTCATCCATTCATTGCTCACATATTACTGAGTGCCTACTAGGTGCCATGTCCTAGGTAATATGATCTGAGGGGCAGCAAGAAGGTCTCCTTGGGTAGCCTGAAACCAGTTAGCTTGCAAATCCCCTGCCCAGCCCCAGCTGCAGGAAGGCCTCTCGCTGCATTTCCCTGCAGTTGGTCTCCATTAGCCACATCTAGCCACACACCCACCAGCATTCATAGACCCAGCCACCTGCAAATCAGAAAAAAAGTTGTTCTCACTCAATCCCCCTAAAGCAATCTAAAACCACATGCATTTGTCTCCAGCATCTGCCACAGTCAAATTGCTAAGTAGGCAGCACGGATTGTCCTTCCTTATGTTTTCCTTCCTCCACCAGCCTGCCCGGGTACCTCGCTCCTCCCAAGCTGGCTGCCTGGGGCCCTGCGTGTCTGCAGCCCATGCTCTTGCCTTTTTTAAGTTCTTTCCCTCACTCATTTCCTTTCTTTCTTCTATTCCCTCAGAAACCTGGCCATAGTAACAGCTAGTTCATTTAGATGAGATTAAGGAATTATGCTCGGCTTCTTCAGGTCACAAAGTTGCATCTGTCACATGCATTCCCAGCAAGCAAACCTTACACAGGGTTCCATTGGTGTTGCCCATTTTTGCACATCACAGGAAATAAGAATTTTGTATGAGAACTAGAAGAGAAAATATGTGTGGGGCAGAGGCAGTAAGGTTATTGGTTAGGGGCACCCCTCTAGAAGCAGGCAATTGGGTCCAGAATCTCTGCTCCACTGCTGACTAGTTTTGCCTATTTATCCTCTCTGGGCTCAGTTTCTCCTCTGTGATGTGGGAATCATAACGCCTAACTCAGAGAGTTGTTATAAATATTAAATGTGCTGATATATATGAGAAATTTAAAACAATGCCTGGTACATAGTAAGAATGCAATAAATGTCAGCTATGATGTTACTATCAGCAAGAATGGCGCTATAATTTGTGGGACCTGGTGCAAAATGAAAATGCAGTATCCTTGTTCAAAAATTATTAAGAATTTCAAGACCTCGACAGCAGACCTTTAAATCAAGTGCAGGACCCTTCTGAGCATAGGGTCCTAGGTAAGTGTACAGGGCAGATGCCCACTAAGTCAGACCTGACTTAAGTCTAGGTCTAAGGCAAAACCACATTCCTGACCCTTGATCGAGGAACTGTTTTGGGTGATTATTATGAAAAAGCCCTGGAAACCCATCCTTTGTTTGCCTCTGGGAGAGGGGACACAGGCAAGAAAAAGAGTCAGCACATCAAAAATACAAATAAAATATACTAATACCAAAAAAAAATTTCAAAGATTTTGTAAGTGGCAATCACTTGAACAACTTTGTGATGGTAGATCTGGGGCAAAAAATACTGTCTTCTGATATTTCATTAAAGCTGTTCTTCAGTGGCAAAATCTTACAATAAATCCATGTTGGTCACTCACTATAAACTCCTGCAAACGAAAGCTTCTGCTAAATAAAAGGAACACTGGAACAACAAAGTACGTTGTAAGAAGTTTGGATTTCTACTGAGATTTAAATTCATTTGCTTTTAAAGCCATATCCTTTACTGTTTAATTTTGCAGTTTAAATTGCCTGTCAAACCATAAGAAAATAGAGCCTGGATCCAGAGCTGAATAGGCCAGTTTTACTTTCACATGCAATTATAGTTTTTTTAAATCTTTTTCATCAGTTCATTCTTAACATCTTCTTATTTTATCACTTATAATCAATTCTTTGCAATTTACTATACAAATGTTATCAAATGACTTCCATTTATTTTAAAGATCTAAATTCTGATGAAATAAGACTGTACGATCAATGCAGATAGCATCCTTTACCCGCTCCCAGATCCCTGGCTGTAAATCATGATAGGACAGTATCTATCTGGAGGCCGGATCACCATTACTAGTCCACCTTGTTTAGTACCAGATCGCAGAATCTTCATAAATCATATTCCCTTTTCCTTTTTCTTCCACTTCACATTTCAGTGAAAACACATTCATTTTCCAAACTCATCAATTCCAGCAGTGTTCATTCTCAACCTTAATTTCCTGGCCCATCTATTCATTCAGGCACCTTTTTTTGGAGGTGGTATTTGTCTGAATACATTGCATTAGAGCCAGAAATTTTTTTAGAGCTCTTCTTATCTGCTATATAACCTCTGAGAAAAGGTTAATATATCCTTATATATTCTGAAGTTCCAAATCTTTCCCTAGTCCAGGAGTTTAAAGTCATATTAAGATAACTTCAAATCACTTGAACTATGGCTCTCTGCTATGCTCCTTAACTCTCTCCTATTTTAGTTGACAATGATAGTGTTATATTAATTTGTGGGCCCCAGAAATAAAAGTGGCATACTTAAAAATTTTTTTAATATACCTTTTTACAATTTCCAAAAGCACACTTTTAAAAGCCTATTTCTGGGGACTTCCCTGGTGGCGCAGTGGTTAAGAATCCACCTGCCAATGCAGGGGACACAGGTTCAAGCCCTGGTTTGGAAAGTCCCACATGCCGCGGAGCAACTGAGCCCGTGACCCACAACTACTGAGCCCACGTGCCCTGGAGCCCACGTTCAGCAACAAAGAGAAGCCACTGCAATGAGAAGCCCGCGCACCACAACAAAGAGTAGCCCCCGCTTGCCGCAACTAGAGAAAGCCTGCACGCAGCAACGAAGACCCAACGCGGCCATAAATAAATAAATAAATAAATAAAAATTTATAAAATAAAAATAATATTTTTTTAAAAACCTACTTCTGGGAGAAAATTATTTAAAATTTTAATTTTGAAACAAACTTTTATACAATGAGTTCAGAAGTTTAATGTCCCAGGATCTTGGAAAATCCTCTTAGGGAGGTATTTTTCTGAATAGACTATTTTAACTAATAATAGGAGGAACACACACACACATTTAACCTCCTGGGCGCTATTCTCTTGGATGGTAAAAGAACTAATAATTAGGAGATGGTTTTTAAATCTTCCCATGTGCACTGCCATTTCCTTGATTTATCCACATAACTTTGAATGGTTGTGACAGAACAGGACTCTAGGGTCCATGAGAAGTGAGACCGACCCCTTACTTACAATTAACTCCCCCACTTCCCTTTCATGCAGTGGTATCACAATGGTTGTGAGAGGGTTCATATCCTTGGATTCCAAGTCACAACTAAGAACAAAGTGAATGGTGCCCACAGCCATGCAGTGAGAAACACATGACGTGGAGGAGTGCCGGCCACACGAGTAACTGAGGAATGGCGACCCACAAAATCGCCTCGCTTTCCCAAACACACAACAGGGACCCTTGAGAAGAGGAGAAAAGATGGTTTGGGGATTAGAGCTGTTGTCTGAACATCCCCACCACACTCTGGACTCGCTGAGAACAAGGACCGTGTCTTACTCACCTGCAGTTCCTCGTAGTGCTGGGCACACGGCTGCATCCCGTAACTTAAGACGCAGTCGATTAGCCCATCTTGTTGAAATGGGAGCTAGCTGACAGCAGTGTCAGGTGAAATGAGACCCTGAAGAGCAAGCTTCTGTTGGCAGGGAAAGATGTGGAAGACAGGCCTGGGTGGGAATGACAGTGGGAGATTGCTGGGGTATGAGAGATAGGTACAGCCGACATGGGAAAGAGAGTAAACAATCAGGGTCATTAGAAAGGCACCAAAACCTGATTTCTCCTGCTTTGCAGTTTTTACCAGGTATCTCCCTAGGCAGACTCACAGTAACCAAGTTAGAAAAAGAGACCTGGTTGCTTCCAGCATGACGAACAGCCATGAAATGTGGAGCATTAAAAGTAAAGAGTCGCAGCCATGGGGGTATTTAACCATCATATATGGGAAGTGCTGGAACATTTTCTGGTGGTGAATCTTTTTTAGTTCAGAACTGACCTTGACCTCTGAACTTCTCACTGTAATCAACAACCCATAGAGCTGCAGCAGACGCTGTCAGAGGATGATCAGAGAGGAGACCAAGCGGAGAGCCTTGTTCAAAGTATTTTCAAGATAAAATGGTCAACTGGTATTTTGTATGATACAGTAAATGAAATCATCCTCCTTAGAAATATTTGATAAAATATGTGATTTTTTTATGCTGAACATAAGAAGCCAGACACAAATGTGTACATATTGTATGATTACATGCATATGAAGTTTGAGAATAAGCAAGGCTAACCTATAGTGACAGAAAGTAAATCAGTGGTTGCCTGGGGCTGGGAGATGACTGGGGAGGGAGATTGACTGACAAAGGGCAAGAGGGAACTTTGGGGGGTGACATAAATGTTCTACATGTTGGTTAGGTCACGTGCACTATCAAAACATCAAAACTACCTCTAAAATATATACATTTTATTGTATATAAATTACATCTCCACTAAGTTGATAAAAAGAAACTGTCTTTATTTAAATATAAACTTTTGAGAACTTTCAGAAAACCATAATATCTCTACAATTAGTATTCAACACTGGGATACACATAGGCAACCAATCTTATATAGAAAATCTGGATCTGATTTTCATGAATTCCAAAAAAAAGAGGGATTCAAAGTTAGTACCATAACCATAATGTAAGTATACTTAGTTGGTTTATTATGAATTTGTTTCCTGTGTTTAAAAAACTGTATGTAGTTCTCCTTATGTATGTTAAGTTCATTCATTCTGTCTCAACCAATCCTTCGATTGCCTTTTAAGGTCTGCAGTAAGAACTCCTATTATGAATATCTAGACCAGATGAACTCACCTGATAACGGCAATAAAGCTCTGGCAGCCAGGCTGGTAGATCTGACCAGCAGTACCCCTTAAAGACTGACAGCTCAAGAAGTCTAGCTCCTGTTGGAGGATGATGTACTTGACTTCTAGGACAAACCCAAAGTATCCTAAACCAAACAGCACTAACAGGATCCACCTGTCTCTGGGTAGAAAAAAGTTTTTGTTGTGTTTGTCTTTTTATTTTAAATGGGTCAATTTTGTCCAAGCTATAGGCCACTTTTCAATGAGCGTAGGGTACAAGACATCTTTCAGATGTAGCACAGTTCAGTGCAAAAGCACTGAGCTGACTGATCATTGAGAGACTTGGGTTCTAATGCTGGTTCACCCTTAACTAGAGGCATTGCTTCAGGCAAAAAAGGAACCTCCTTAGGCCTCATCTCTTAGATGAGGGGAAAGGGATGGACAAAACATAAGGAAAGATCCCTTCTAACTCTAAAAACCTATGATTCTATATGTCAAAGCCAGAAAAGGATTCCAGACATCACCTGGCCTTCTAAATTTCCTACAGATACAGAAGGGAACCAAACCTGTTCAGGTCATATATGGAGTCACAACAATGGACTCCATATTTCCGAATCTCATTTGACCACCACATCAAGCAGGACATCTCTAGAGAAAAAGATACAACACAAATCACACCTGCTTATCTGGAAGGAGTTCTTCTGCATGGGTACTTCCTGCTAACATATACATGGCTACCACATCCATTAGTAAACTTTTGACATACCAGCTAAAGGCAGATACACGCCTCTACTGTTTTTCAATAGCATATTTTCAAGGTGCAACCCAAACCATTATCATCATTTCTATATTAAAAGCAATTATCAATTTTGTTCAATGTAAATTTAGGCCTTAATAACATTTCTAGAATTTGAAGAACATATAACATAATTAAACCCATATGCCCCCAGGTTTAAGGGCTGGAATAGATCAAGGGGGGATTTCAGCAAAGTGGCATTTCCATATGTGGTTCTCCTATGTGTTTGCTTACTTTCTTCAACAGCCTCAAAATTTACTTACTAACTGAGGCCAGCTAGAGCAGATTGTTCTTTAATGGAGTAGCTGGGGCCGACCATGGTAGTTGTCCCTTCAGCTGTATTTTCTCAGAATTCCTTGGGTCCTAGGGCCACAATTATTTGTGATATATTTTGATTTATAGAATTGTGCCTTCCATAATTTACCTGTCTCAGGGCACAAGTATAGAGAAAACACTCAAGAAATATACATCATTTAAAAGGTGAGTTCACAGCCTGCTGTGAGGGTCAGTAAGCTGGGCTTCTGCCAAACCAAGGCAGGTGGAAAATTCCATCACGTGGGCCTCAAGAGCCACATTCTAAGAAGAACTTTGAGAATCATTATACAGAAAATCCTTGGTGATCTTAAATATTACCTATAATTAAGCACAAATTGACAAGTTTATATGAATTTTTTAGAGAAAGCACACGTTTTATACTATCTTCACTGAGTAGTTTCTGCTATCTTGGTATATACAGAGTACTGAGTTTGAACACTGAACCAACTTAGTTTAAATATCTAAATGGTATCTATTCTAAGCAACCAGTGAAAAATACTAATTATACTAATATATGGCATTTCAAATATATTTCAAAATATGACTCTGACTGAATGAAGAGTGGTTGCTCTTTTACTATAATGACATTTATAATTAACCTGTTAGAATAGCTACATAAGTAAAATGTAAAATGATTGAAACAATTTGCCTAATACTCTGGCCCTAATAAAAAAAATTTGAAAAATGGATGTTTTTCTCTTTGTGCCCATCCATCTAATTGTAAGCTTTAAAATGTGCTTTCATTCAGTCAAAAATATTTGTTGCATACCCGTCACTATGCTGGTAGTTAGGGAAATAGAGAAGATTAAAACAGATACAGTTGCTGCCTAATGGAGCATACAGTCTAGTGGGGAAGACAGACATTAAAAAAACAATCATACAAATAACATACATAGTCTAGAGACAATCCATGATAAATGCTAGGAAGTGGGGACGTGCATGAGAAGGTATAACTAAGGGACCTAATTCAGGTGGCCGATGGAGGAAAAATATTACAGACAGGGTCTTCGAGGAGTGACATTTCACCAGACATGAATGATGAGTAGTAGTTATCCAAGCAGAACATAGGAGAAAGAGTTTCTTAGGCAGAGAGATCAGCATATACAAAATCCCTGAGTCAGACAAGAGCTTGGCTTATTCAAGGAACCATAACAGGCCAGTGAAAGCAGCAGAGGCAACGTGAAGCTGGAAAAAGTAAAGCAAGAAAGATCAAAAAGGCATAACAAACCATACTGAGACTTTTATTTTATACTAATTACACGAGGAAGAGTTGTTCGTTCTGCAATGTCAATCAGCTTGTTTCCAGGCCTGACTTCTGAAAACACTTGTTTTCAGTTTTCTCTGGTCTGCTCTACTAGTTTTCACTTATTCATCTGTTTACCAGTGTATTAGTTTCCTAGGGTGACCACTACTACCATAAAGTGGGTGGCTTAAAAAAAACAGGAATTATTTCTCTCACCGTTCTGGAGGCCAGAAGTCTGAAATCAAGTTTATCACGTGGTTGGTTCCTACATAGAGGCTCATAGGGAGAAACTAGTCTAAGTCCCTCTTCCAGCTTCCTGTGGCTGCCAGCAATCCTTGGCATTCCCTGGTTTGTGGCAGCATAACTCCAAGCACCACATGGCTTCTCCCTGTGTGTCCGACTCTGTCTTCAAATTTCCCTTTTACTGAAGACACCAATCCAAGGATTAGGGCCCACCCTAATCCAGTATGATCTCATTTTACCTTGAAGCACCTGCAAAGACCCTATTTCCAAAGAAGGTCGCAGTCACAGATACTACCAGGAAGGTTCAGCACACAACAGGAAGCTACTGAGGAATTTTACCAAGGAAGTGACGTGATCATTTTGCATTTTTAACATCACATTGCCTATTAGGTACAGAATGGATTGGAAAGAGGCTAAAGCAGAAGGGGGAAACCAGTTAAGAGGGAATTGTGTGTTCCATTTTTAATAATATAGTAGAATAAATGTTCTGGAAAATTCTCATATAAAACATATAGAAATACTAAAGAATATTTTTAAATTATTTTAAATATATAATTAGCTAGAAATAATAATATAATTAACTTTAAAGGGGGTAGAAATTTTCAAAGGCAAAAAATAAAATGAGGACTTCAGTCCAGAGTGGTAAGCTGTCACTGCAGTAGGGGTGTCATCAGGTATTTTCAACAACGTCTGGAGCCGGAAGCTTGAGCTTTATATGGTTTATAGGAGACAGTAGGCAAAGCATGACATCAACCCAAAGGAGTAGTTAAAATTAAGATCTACAAACAAAGCCAGGGTCCACAAAGTCAATTCAAAAAGTATGTTCACCCACTAACAAAAAGAGATGACAAATAAAAATGTCATTCTTGGCCTAGACTCAGGGTGAATAAAAATAAATAGAAGTTTTCCATGACAATAACCACAGGCTTGACATACTCCAAAACTGGGTTTTAAATGATACTACCTAGTAGGCCCGAGGAAGCTCAAACAAGAAACTATTTTAAGTAGCCCTGGGTTGGTTATACCTTGGAATGCCCAAGCGACACAAACAAATTCTCTGCAGAAGGATGCACCATCAACATAAACTTTACAAGATTCTTGCACATAAAGCCCAGGCATTTAAACATGAGCTCATGTTACAGTGGAGGATTACTGGACTGAATGTCAATATTATGACATACTATGAGTGTGTTTCGTGTTTGGTAATTGCAATCATTGTTGCTTTTGTTGTGGTCATCCATTTACAATGCTTGGTGTCAGTCTATTTATCTCTTGTAAAAATAAAATACAGTGTGTGTGTGTGAAAAAAAAAAAAAAAACATGAGCTCAATCCAAAACATGAAAAACTGTATTTAAGAGTTAGCAGAAACAATCAACAGTATAATTAAACCACCAAAGACTTCATATACTAGAAATATGGGATATAAAATAAGTATTTTTAATTATTCAAAAAATAAATTGAAATCACAAACTAGGAATAAAATGCTATTTTTAAAAAACAGGATAATTTGAAAAAGAACCAAAAAAACCTCTCAAATGAAAAATGCAATCACTAAAGTTAAAAATTCAATAGATCAGATAAACAAACAATTACAGACTTGAGGAAATAATGACTTCCAGAATGAAGTTCAGAGACATAATGAAATGCAGAATAAAGAGTAACATGCTAAGGTTTAACAAAGTTCTATTTATGATCCAGAAGGGGAGGAGAAAATAAGGAAAGCTGAATATTCCAAAGCAGAATAGATTAAAAAAAAAAAAGAAAAAAAAGAAATCCACAGCTAGACACATAGTAAAACTGCATCTAATTTAGTATTTTTAGTGTGTTTCCATCATGATTTATTTGAATATTCAGTTAGGACTTTGCTTTTCTACATAAAAACCATAAAGTGTTTTCCTGTGTCATTAACTATCGCGGGGCATCGGGAGGGGATTCTATTCTAGTAGTTCAGCTAACAAAGAGATGACGATGATCTGGATTGGGAGGATAGGAGGTGGGATTAAAATAAATGAAGACATAGAATTATTTAGAGACAAAACTGACAAAATAAAGTGATGAATTGGACGTGTATTTTAAAATAACTTTCAAGTTACATTGATATACATTATATTTCGACAAACATAAAGGTCTCATAATGTTATGATAAATCAAGCAAAAAACACAAGCACAATAACACCTTCACCGGAAGTACACGAAAATTTCTTACAAAGTCATAACTTGAAATTTCGAGTTCATGTGCCAGCACATTTACCTAAAGAGTCAAAAGAGTAGGTTTATGGGAATTATATTTTCTAATAATTTTACCCAGCAGTATAAATGTATATGTTCCCTTCTGAGGAAAGAAACAAAAGGCTCTAAAATAATAGAAAAGAAAAATTCTTGGCTCTTAGCCAGAGACTCCAATGGTATAATTCCATCTTCACGACATCACAGTGAAATCTATTAAAAATCCAAAACTGAAGCAAACTCAACTCCTCATTCTGCTTTAATAATTGTGTTCTGAGGGCCTTTGCTACATACTTGAAACATACTATATTTTCAAACCTAACTGACTGATTTATGAAGAAACACACATGTGTTTTCTGCTTCACAAAAGCGACCAAAAGCACATTTGGATATTATTAAACTGAAAAGATGAAATATTGCACAGGTCCGACAAATTAATTTTAAAATGTTTCTTTAAGATAAACAGTGTATCAACTATATCTTAAATGTCATCACTTTGGATGATCAACTAAGGAGATTTACAGACAACTGCATGGCTAAAAAGGAATTATTTTGGTCCGTCTGTCAAAAGCTATTATGTCCAAAGGCATGGGCATCATCTCCATCCACCCTGTAAGCAGTGGAACCCCCAGTGATAACAAGGAAGATATATTCCACATCATGCATAATTCTTCAAAGTATTTTCTCATCTTAAGATGGGCTCAAAAGGGACCTGTTACAGGGGGAAATAAAATCCTAGCGATCACACGAAAGAAAGAACTGTCAGCATTCCATCCTTCAGACTGTAAATCAGAGCTGTTATACAAGTCACATGCTGATCTTATCAGAAATCTGCTTTCTTAGCTATTCTTTACACATTCCAATCTATCTTCACATACTTTGAGTTTTTTGTGATGAAATAAGAACTCTAAAATATAATCATTGGTTGCTGGTTTATACTTTATTAACCAGGTCTATGGCATGCATTTGAGGAGTCTGAGAAAGGCTTCCACACCCAGCTGGCACCCAGCGCAGCTAGTCATGTGATCCTGGGAACAGGCCCTCTGCTGACTGGCATTTCTCTACAAGGTTGATGCAGCCACTCTGAGGCCTTTCAAATTCTCAACTATGGCCCCTTGAAGAGCTGCAGAGTTTGGTAACCTAGGCCACAGAGATCTGCTCCCTGAGGTACCGAGCCTGGAAGGAGGAGAGGCAAGTTTTTCTTAGGATAACAGAGGACCAAGGCATCAGTGTAACTCACTGATAACATTTTTCTCCCCGTGTGAAGGTTATTGGAAATCAAGCTCCAACAAACCCACATCCCACAGTTTCTCTTGAGGATTCATTCATTCATTCCACAAATATTTACTGAGGGTCTACTATGTACCAAGCACTATTCTAGCTGTCAGGATAGAACACTGAACAAAAGAGGCAAAAATCTCTTTCCTTATGGAACCTATATTCCACATTATGGAAGGCCTCCACTGCGAAAAGGGATTTATTCCTGCTTCTTCAGCATCCAAAGAGGCACTGCTGCACCCTTTAAAATAGATAGACCCAGGAGAGAAAATTGGAACTCCTGGTTATAAGTAATAACTAATAAAAAGGCTATAGCAGCTGAAATGTTACATTCCTTCTCCAAAGCTGATTTTCTTTTTCCTTTTGGCCATGCCTAGCGGCTTGCAGGCCCTCAGCAGTGAAACCTCAGAGTCCTAACCACTGGACCGCCAGGGAATTCCCGGAATTTCTTTAGTCTTCATAAACATATAGCTGTACTCTTCTTAGGAGAACAAGAAAGTATATCAGAGGATGAATAATTTGAACCACTTGAAGCTAAGTGTAAACAATCTGGTACTTATACTTAACTATTCTGTTTCTTAAGAGAAGTTACCTGTGTTCATTACCTTGGGGGAAAAACAATGTGTCACAGATGTTGGGAAAGTATTGTATTAGTAATAGAAAACCACAGTAATGTGAGGAATCATTCTAGAAAGACTTTAAATCCTCTCTCACCTTCTAGCACATGGGAGGCCTCGGGATCTTTAATAATATCTTGGAGGAGAATGGATAATATCTCTTAGCACATTGACTCTCCCAGGAACTCGAGATAAAAGCACAATGCTGAGGCCCCATCTTTCAGCAGTTTCTACTCACTTGTAGGAAAACAGTGCTTTCTTTCTTATGTAAAGAATAAGCCTTGTATCCACTATGACTGAATTAATCTTGACATCTGATGAGGGATGAAGGCTACAGAGGCAAATTTGAAAGAAACAGTATTTTATTTTATAAGCTTAATTGAGTATAAGCCTTATATTCATGCTGACTGAATCCAAAAATAAGGTTACTCAACGCAAATGTATATAGCAAGGGAGGATCCATTTTTAGTTTTTCCCTAATTACAAGGTTCACCAGGAGAATAATAATAGGAAAAATTTTGTCATGGAACTGGATCCCACAAAACCTAGAGATAAAGAAACGTAAAAATTGAAAAATACAATTATTCCAATTCTCCTTTTTTTGAATTCCCTTCTCTTTTTTAACACACCTAGCTGTCTACATTATGTATCCTCACCCTCTAAAAGTGAGCCTTCCTTTTGTGATACGTGTAACCCAAATATTTCTGTTAGGAATTTTTTTCTACATATGCATTGTTTTATATTGATCTAATGTTTATTTTTATAGTCTGTAGATCTCAGTAGGTCATTAAATTAAAATTTCAGATGACTCGAGATGGCAAAGAAGTCATTCTTCAACAGGTAAGCAAGCAGATTAAAATAACTTTGCATCCTTGATCAAAGATATCGACATTCAGAAACAAGGCCGATTGGGGAAGCAACATGGATATTCAGTAACTTGATCACAACCCACAATTTGTGGGCCCAGAGTGGAGCCTTTGAGTAATTCACAGGGCCCTGTGTAATGGAGCTTTAATTCCTGTTCACACAGAGTCTACAGGTTCATTCTCAAGCACAACCCTTAACACCTGGAGAATTCCCTGATTTCTTGACCTTGGAATAGAACTGCAACTGAACTACAGGGAACGCAGCATTTGCTTGGACACCCTCAGAGGAGAAGTAGGAGAACATTACCTTCCTAGGGTAAAGGACTCAAGAAGCACTTCTCGACTCTGTGAACACGGACATCTCCCCGGACGTTCAGAGCAAGCGTCCCCCCAAATTCTCTATCACCTCATCCTAGGAGTTTGAGGATGTCTTCTGCTCCGTGTCCACAAGGATTTCTCACACTCAGCAGCTCTGGCCCGCAAGGATCCAGTCTCACACACACCTACGAGGTACTCCATTCTAGACACACAGTCCAGGATGCAGTCATCACCAATCTCTCAATAAAACAGGTCGAGAGTAGCAGGTCTGTCAATTAAAAATTAAGTATAGGGAGTATATGAAATATATGGAATGAGATTATCTCATGGGGTTGAAAATATATCCAATACTATTTTTTTTTTAATTTTTATTTATTTATTTATTTATTTATTTATTATTTTTGGCTGTGTTGGGTCCTCGCCTCTGTGCGAGGGCTTTCTCTAGCTGCGGCGAGTGGGGGCCACTCTTCATCGCGGCGCACGGGCCCCCCACCATCGCGGCCTCTCCTGTTGCGGAGCACAGGCTCCAGACGCGCAGGCTCAGCAGTTGTGGCTCACGGGCCCAGTTGCTCCGCGGCATGTGGGATCTTCCCAGACCAGGGCTCGAACCCACGTCCTCTGCATTGGCAGGCAGACTCCCAACCACTGTGCCACCAGGGAAGCCCCGAATACTATTTTTTTATTCCTTCATCATTGGAATATAGAAAGGTATCAGCAAATATGTCTTGGTTGATTGGTTTATTCCCAGTGTATCAAACCACATTATGCATAAGATTTGCCCACAGAGTCGTAAAACTGGCCCTGTGATAAACATACTCACATAAATGAGTGTCCTAAAGGCTTACCCCTTTGAGCTCTAAACATTTCTTGTTTTTTTCAGAGCCAGTAAATAAACCACACAAGAAAAGCAAATGCATTGCTTTAGTTACCCCTCATTTTTGACCCAAGAGAATATGATTCAATCTCATTTACCATTTTATTTACCAGACTTAACTTGATAGATTTTGACTATTTCACTCTCCTCAAAAAACAAACACTCCTTCCCCGATGATATCCAAATTAATGTGTCATAGAGTCCAAAGGCATTTTCAAAAGGAAAGTTCAGAGAATGCTTTGACTAAGAGAACAGTTGGACTAAGTATGTGGCCTCCCAAGGTCACACAAACACAGACATCCAAATGGCAAACAATGACCTGGAAAGGCAAAATTAGTGTTTTTATTACTTGACTTACTACTTGATTTTATATGTATAGGTTACATTCTGGATGTGTAGGAAAAGAACTCATCTTTTACAGATTGTGAAACAGTGAGTACAGATTCTGTTCTCTAAATAACTGTGTAATTATATCACAGTGCCTACTATTTAACTGTTTTCATTTAAATTCTCACATATGAAAATGCATCACATCATTTAAAAATTCACCAAAAGTGAATCCTTATGCATTATTTCCAAATTGCTTATATTACTCTGAAACTTTTAAACTAAACCTCCTTCCAAGAAATTGTTAGATCAAGATATCATTCTGCTTATAAGCAAATTAGTTAGCTAAAATTTCCAGAAATGGTTTTCTTTTACAACTATATCCTTACACCCTAATTTTTAAAGGAATTTGCTCTGATTTATTTTTTCAGAAGCAAAATCATCATGATAGAATACTAAAACCAGACAGATTTCACTGTAAGTCTTTTTTTACTTGAAGTGTTTATTGAGATAATCATGGCGTCACATCCGGTTATAAGAAATAATAGAGAGAGATGTTCTGTATACTTTTCCCAGCTTGTTCCAATGGTAACATTTTGCAAAACTACAGTACAATACCACAACCAGAAAATTGACATTGTACAATCCAATAATCTTATTCAGATTCCCCCAGTTGTATCTGTCCTCATTTGTGTGTGTGGGTGTGTTTATTAAGTTTGGTACAATTTTATCACTAGAGTAGGTTTCTGTATCTACCACCACAGTCAATGTACTGGACAGTTCCATTGCCACAAGAATCCCTTGTAATTTATTATTTTTCACTTGGCACGCAGCTACACTGTGGTAAATGAAAGACACCAAAGTCTTGCCTGGTTTTCATGTATTCAGGTTTCACCCAAATGTGATTTTTCACAATAGCTGTCCATTTTTCAAATTCATTTTTCATAATCTGCCATCTCAAAAGGATCCAGATTACAGCTGTAATTTGTTTAAATCAAGTCTTATTTTCAGCAGACCATACTTGCTGCACATCACCGTCAGAACAGAGAGAACAGGCACATTTTTAAGATGGCAGAAACCATCACAGTCCCAAGGCTGATAAATGTTGGAGTCCCCAGCAAAGTGGACAACCAGAGCCCACATGCTCCTTTGCTTTTGGCCCTGTTGCTGTCTCCCTCTCTCTACTTCTATAATCTGTGTTATTCTATTCTCATCCTTGCTTATTTTTTAAGGAGATATTGACAACTAAAGGAAGTTTTAAAAGAAAGGAAAATTTTCTATTTTGAACTCCTAATATCGGAAGAATTTGAAGTCAAGACCAGCAGTTGATACAGAGTAGAAGACACAGGTAATCCAAAAGAGCAGAAGACAGGAGGATAGAGAAAGTGCAATGTTATAAATAACCATCCAAGTAATTCCACCTTCATGGAGCCAGGAAGGTTCTGGCACAGCAACAAATTTTAAAATAGAGAACATGGGGAAAACAGAACAGAACTGAATAGGTATGGAAAATAGAATTTAAGAACATAAGGACATTCGTGTGTTGGCGCCCACAGCTAAGATTCTCAAGCTTACAATTGCAGAGGGCTCCGCTTTTACAGGCAAAGCTGAGTCCAGAGAGTGGGCTGCTCTGTCTCTGTACTGAGGGCATTTCTACAAGTTTCAAGGACAGGATAGCCATGTCAGGACAGTTGCACTACCTCATTTATCTCAGCCAGTGCCCTTACTGGAAGGTAAAGCCATCTTTGAGGATTTCATAATAAATTCTACTGCTGATTTACCGAAAGCACCCATCTAAATTTAGGGCACTTTCTGAAGTTCACTGGAGAGAGATTCCTATTCCCCTGTTAGGGAAGGGGCTGGCTGGTCCCACCAGAGACCCCCTGACATGGACCTCACACGGGATACAATCGTGGGACAGCTCTTCCCTCTCAGTCATCAGACATCACCCAAGGGAAGTTGGCCCTGTGATGTAGTCATGCTTAATTGCAGTTGCAACTAATTCTACCCTTCTGCATCTCCTTAATTCTATTCACCAACTAAATGAATGTCTACTAAGTACCCATGGTTGTGCTGTGAAGAGTAATCAGTGAATAATATTCAATAGTATTCTTTCTACAGCTTCCTATTGCATTGCATTTATGCATGTTCTTATCACATTTTTATGAGAATTATATAGTATAGCATATGGGTTTTCAATAGCATTGCTAAAAACTTCCCATATTTCTTCCTCCTTTGGCCTTACAAATTCTTTTTATTTTAACTAATACAACTAAATTATTAGTCGATGCTAACTAACCCAAGTAAATATGTATTCTATGTTGATTCATCCAACTTTTTAATTCCAGTTCCACTGGAACTGCTAACAGTTCCAAACTGGAGATGTGTCTGTTTTCAGTTAGTTCTAAAGAAGGTAGATGCTCCCTCAATGGGCTTCTACAGCACCTTGAACTCCCTGGGTAAGAGCACCGTACTGAAATGGTCTTTCCGTTTGTCAGCTAACCCCAGTATAACATGTCCACAAAGTCATGAATATGTCCCTCTTATTCATCATTGCCATCCCAGCATCTGGGGTGGATATTCGGGTATTCGGTTGTTAAATGAATGACCACAGGTCATTTTCTGTTTGCCCTTTCTGCATGTTGTCTGTTCAGACTGCTGACACCAGTATAACTTGAACACAAAATTATCCCCACTGATCTGTTGCAAAGGAACTCAACCATGCCTTAACACACTTTGACCCTTTCCAATATCTTTTCCCAGCTGCTGTTTTCTACTCCTTGAAAGCATAACAAATCAAAGGACTTCTCTTTTTCAGTAAATTCTGAAAAATAATCACCTTACAAATCATGCCAGGTGAATCTCATTAAGCTCTTTTGATGCAGTTAATACTAATTCATAAAAGAAAATGTCCTAAATCCTGACTTTAACAATGACGAAAGTTCAGGGACTCATCTAATTCAACTCACAAAATTGGGCTACATTCCTTTTGCCATGAGCACAGTGAAAGGGATTCAACTGACTGAAAGAAAACAAAAGGAAAGGTTAAGTAATTGCATATTAAATTTGTTTTGGGGTGGGGGGAGAGTTTCTAATGCTATAACACAGGGATTTTTTTTTTGAACTGACTTTCCCCATCTTTATTAATGACTTTGGGGAGGAGAAGCAAACAGCATCTTAATAACCTCTGCAAGCAAATCACAACATCCATCTGTGCAGTGTTGTTAACATTCAGAGCTGAGAAATGAAACCAAGTAATACAGTCAGATTAGAAATGGAGGCAGGCAATAAAAATAAGATCCAGCCTAGTAAGGTAATATCTCTGGGGGGAAAGTTATAAAACACTTTTCTGCAATGGAAGGAAGGTCCTTGTAAAAGTATAATAGTAGAAGAGACATAGAACTGTTATAAGAAACTAAAACAGGATTTATTATGAGTGATGACAGCTGAAAAAAGAACAGTGACTGAGGTGTGGGTGGTACTAACACAGGTATCTCGTCCCACTGAGAAGTGATGTGGTTGTCTCAAAAAAGGACCTTGTGAATCAGCACCACAGTGTTACACTTAGTTCTCAGGACTTCTGGTGAGAAAAATACAGAAAATTAAAGTAAATTTAGAAAATAGAAAATAGTAAGAATTAAACACCTCAATGAATAATTTATATGAAAAGATTTGAAAGGTCAGATCTGTGTGGTTTGCCTAAATAATGACTTTGGAGAGATACAACTATCTACAGATGTCTATAGAGAGTAAATATTTAAGAAAACATAAAATTACTTAGAAAGCTATACAAAACTAATGACAATAAACAGATAGAATGAAATTGAGGGGAAAAATTTATGATGTCTTTACTTGGATGTGGTACTAGTCTTTCAACAGACATCAAGCAAACTCCACCATGGCCAAATCTAAAGTCTTTCATTATGTGATTTGGGGATATTTTATGGTACAAAAGAAAATCATAGATTCTTTGTTTTTCATTAATATCTGAGGGCACATTTTCCCCATCCTTTCTTCTTGGGCTAAACACCTGTGTTACCCAATGTGTGTTGAAAATGTGTGGAAAATATTTAAACCTCCGTTCATACTCTTAAAATGGAATATTCAACACTTCTGCACAAATATTTGTCAGTTGGGACTTGCTCAAGTGTTGATGCCAAGGTTGGCGTTGATATTATTACAATCACCTTCCAACAAGCCAGGCGGTTACTCTGTCATATATAGAATTTACTGCACAGAACAAAGAACACTCAGGCTAGGGGTACAGGTGCTATTTTCCAGGTTTTTTTCTTTGAATTCTGTTTTACCCTAACTTTTGGGCCCAAAGCCACACAATGTACAATATGCCCTAATCTTTAATCATTTGTATACACTAACAATATAACTAAAATAGATTCTAATGAAACCAGGTTTAATTTGTAAGTTAAAATCTCATTTTGTACCTAATACAAGTTTAGGACCCAGTCCCCACCCTCAAGAAATTTGTAGTCTTCTTAGAAAGAGTGGATATGTATGTAAAAAACAACTCACCAATACAAGGTAGAAAACAATCATCAAATAAATGGGACAGAGACACGGTAAGTGAGTCATTAAGAGTCAAGACACAGAGAGACTTGGGGGTATGAAGCTAGCCCAAATATTGAGGGAAAACTTTCGGAAAGGATTTGGGATCCCTATCATTTGTTTGGGGTTTTTTTCCACAAATAAATATTCAGCACCTAGCCTACTGAAACAACCTTTAAAATAGTTTAACTGTACCTCTTGAATACACACATTCATGCGTGCAGTACTTAACCTGCATGCCTACCATATGCCAAGTACTATTTTTAAAACCAGAGATACAGCAATAAACAAAATTAAGTCCCTGATCTCATGGGGTTTACATAAGGGAGAGGGAGAGCAACCAGCAAAGAAATTTTTAAATGTGTATATAAAATATGTCAGGTTGTAACAGGTGCTATGAAGAAGAATAAAGTAAAATAAGGGACTAGAGAATGGTGGGGGGGACCATTTTAAATGAAGTGTTCAGAAAAGACTCCTCTAATGATAGGGTAACGTTAAGCAGAGGCTTGGATAAAGAGAGGAAGTCAGCCATGGTGATATTTGGTGGAAGAGCTTTCCGGGCAAAGGGCATCACAAGTGCAAAGGCCCTGAGGCAGAAGAAGCACATCTGCCTGACACCTTCGAGGATTACCGTGGAAGAGGGGAACATGTTGGACTTGAGAACAGGAAAGTCTCAGGGAACAAGATGATTTAAGGCCTTGTTCACTGTGGTGACACAGTAGCTTTTACTTTGATCTGAAAAACGATTGCAAGGTTTTCAGCAGATGAAAACATTATCTGTCTCATGTTTTTAAAGGCTTACTCTGGCTGCTCAGTGAAGAATAAAATGCAGGGGACAAGAGTGAATAAATGAGAAATGAGTTAAGAAGCTGTTTCAATAATGTAGGAAAATGATTACAAAGTGAAGTAGAGTGAACTCAATAGATGTGGTGAGAAAAGGTGAGATTCTGAATATAGTTCAACAGTGTTTGCTGGTTGGGGTGTAAGAAACAAAGAGGAGTCAGGGTGAACCTTCTGACCTAGTAACTGGTACAGTGGAGCTGCCACTTACTGAGATCGGGAAGACTGAGCGCAGAGCAGGGGTGGGGGCCGAAGAATGGGAGTGAGGGAGCGAGAATTCTCCTGTGTTTGTGCGATGTTTGAGTTGTCTATTACTCTTCCAAGTGGCAAGAATTAGGAGGCAGTTAGAGATATGAGCCTGGAGTTCAGGGAGCAGTTGGAACTAGAGATACATATTTGTGCAGCTTTAGCACATAGATGGCATTTAATGCCATCGGGCTTCATCAGGGATGAGCGTAGATAGCAAGAGGGCTAAGGATTGAGACCTGGGATGTTCTTGTGTTAAAAAATGAAGGTTTCTTTTACATTTTGAATCTATAAGAATTATGATACAATAGTCAAATGCTGAAACTCTGCTCAGTTCATAATAAAACAAAATTCCTATGTATCAGGTCACCGAATGGCACTTAAAGTTCAGAATTTTAGCAGGGATCACAAATATTCTAAGAAAGGATAAAGTCTAAACTCAGATCACTGGCCAAGACTCTGCCTTCCTTGATCCTCCCATTAGGGAATAACCACATCAATAATAACAAAAAATATATTTATGGATCACAAGGTAATGTCGTAATATACTCAAAGACAGATCCATTTCATCTACTGTACCACTGTCATGGACCTATAGCAACAAAACAGTTTGATTAGAAATACACTGTCACTCTCAAGCCAACAGCAGTTTATAGATACAAGACAAGGACCATGATCCAGGGAGGCTAAAAAATAATTGAGAACAAGTAGATATGAAGCTTACAAGTAACACAATCAACCAGAATCAGGCAGATAAGCCAGGGGCAGTACAAGTGGCAGGTGAAGCCAGGTAGAAAGACCAAAAACCAGGAGTGTACAAATACCAGAGAACACAACAGGTGGGAGGTCCACACAGTTCAGGCACCAGCCAGGTACCAGTCAATCAATCGAAGTTTAAACAAGAGGGAGGTAGCCGAGGGGTAGAGGGAAAGGCATGGAGGTCTGCAACAGGAGACAGGAGGGTGCAAGCTATTTGATTATTTTGGAGAATGAGGTGTTGAGAAAATAACTGGGAGCCAGAACACGGAAGACTATCTAAACATATTAAAGAGTTGGCACTTGATTCTATATGTGTTGGGGACCCATGCAAGGTTTCTTAGAGAGGAAATGATGACATCATCACATCACATTTAGAAAGAATATAAATTCGGGAGAGGCGGGAGGAATCTCTTAAAAATGATAAGGGTCTAAACTCACAGTGGCTGTGGAAATGGAAATAAAGTGGACAAGAGATTTTTAGAAGGCAGAATAAACAGAAAACTAGAAGGGGGAATGTAGGAGGGGGTGGAGGGTAAGGAGACTCACAGCTTTCTGACCTGAACAAGGTGGAAATAATAGGGGCTACAGGAGTAAAAGAAATAATCCCAGGGGTTGGGGGTGTAGAAGGATATATTAGGTTCCATTTTGAACAGGAGGAGGAGGAGAAAATTCAAGTAATTCATTTTGATTGTTTAAGCCAAAAAAAAAAAAAAATTGAAGCTAAACATTACAGAAGTGTCAAGAATGTTTTATGATGTTGAAGTATAGAAAGCAGGCCCAAGAAAGCAAAACATTTCACGTTTCTCTTCTGGTTAAAAAAGAAGAAGAATTTTTCTGTTAAGGTTTATGATAACATATTGTTTCAATTAATCAAAGGTAGGCAGGATGAATTTGGATAAAACTAAAAATACAAAAAAATTAGTTGCCTCTCTGGAAAAGGTAAGTCAGTATTTCCTATGGTCTTAAATCATCCTTCAAAATGATGGGACAAATGTGATCCTATTTATTTATCTAGCCTTTTCCTTGATAAATTAAAAATTTATACAAAAATCTTAATACATCTCAAGGACACTAATACACTCCATTGCTAATCTACACTATACTAAAAGTGTAAATCAAGGGAATTTAAAAACCAGACATGGTGTTCTAAAGGGAAAGATTATTCCAAAATTCTTCTGCATGCTTTAGACTAATTTCACAATTAAAATCCCTGTACTTTCTAAAATCACCCAATATTTAATAAACCATATCTATAATAATAACAATATTAGAATTTAGTTTATAAAGCACTTTCATTACCTCCCTATATTTAAGAGAACTCTACAACTGGCTCGATATATTTATGCATATTAGAAAACAACAGTTTTGGAAGACTGCATTTATTAGTGCAAATCGCAAAGTTTATTTCTGACCCCTGCTATAGGTTTAAGCCCGGGAATTGTTATTGGTTATCATTTGGTCTGTAAATAAATTGCAGAGGGCAGACCATCCCCCCTGGAAGCATTAGGGTAGCAAGGCTCCAGTGCCAGAGGTGAAGGTTGTAATTTAGTTCAATCACGCATGTGTTATGAGAACTCTGACAAGCTTCAGCTCGTCAGAGTAAGCTTGGCAACACAAAGAAATTCTGTGAAAAAATACTGCACAAAAAGAATCGATCCTCTCTTCTTATCCTGAGACACAAAATGTGAGTCTTGTATCTCTAAAAAGCAAATGAAATAGAAATTCCGAACAAGTACCGAAGTAGGACATGTAACTAACAAAATTCCTCTCATATCTGCCTTATAAAATCCTACTCATTCTTCAGGACTAACTCAAACAGCACCTTCTCCATGATACCAGCTCTGTTCCTCTCACCAGATACACTTGCTGACTGCGTCCTCTTGCCCAGAACACGAGGTACTGTCTCTGAGGTATTTACCCTTACGTGGTAACTGAGTGCCTACGGTCAGGGACTTTCCAATTCATTTGTGACTCCCACTACAATTGTCCTGCACCAGGCACACAGAAGACACTAATGTTGGTTGAACACTTTGAAACCTTGGAATGCTACACAGTCGTTCCAATATGGGTAATCATTTTTAGTAACATTTTGGAAGTTCTTTTGGTGCTGACTTTTTAGATGTCGTAATATTTCCAGTGATAGCAGGTCTTGCCCTTCCAGGTTAGATCTTATTTTATTTTATTTTAGAAACTGTCAAAAGTCATACAGAATCAGGCTTATATCTCTGAACATTCTTTCTTCTTTCCCCCTTGATGCTAAGGAATGGCCCCTTCTTCCCAGGCCAACTGCTCCACAGATAAATGTGTTGGATGAACGAACAAGTGAATAAGTGAAGTAAACGGGATATGAAATTGTATAAACGTTTATTTATTCAAATATGAGGGATATGGGACTTCCCTGGCTGTGCAGTGGTTAAGACTCCGAGCTTCCAATGCAGGGGGCACAGGTCCAATCCCTGGTCAGGGAACTAAGATCCCACACCCCACATGGTATGGCCAAAAAATTTAAAAAATAAATAAATAAAATTAAATTAATGAGATATTTTTTTTAAATGAGGGATATGATTGTCAAACTGCTATAACTAGGCTCTGTCCTGACCTTGGCAACCTACAGCTTTGACAATGAAGAGGAAAGAGCCCTGAGTCCCTACCTGCCCCAGGTGTACTAAGACTTTTCCATTTGCCCAAAGAAGATGCCCTTGGCAGATGAGAAATAATGGTACAGAGACCTGATCATAAATGTAGGAGGAACTTTGTCCATGAATTTGACTGGGACAGAAAAGATTAAACTGGACTTAAAGCTACTAGACTCTCAACAAGGCAATAACTACCATCCATCTCTTATATCTGCCATGACCTCAGGCTCCAAATAACTCAGCACTAATAATGCCTTGACCAGAGATCCCAGAGACTGCCTAAGAAGCCTGCAGAGCATCATTTCCCACCCTCCTGACCTGCCTCACTTTCCTCCTAGGACTTGCAGGGGCCTCCAGCATCACAGATACCATTCCCTAGTTTCCTAACACCCAAGTCTAGCTCCTCATTTTCTAGCAAGCACCAAGCTTGATTGTGTACCTAACCTCTCAGAAGTCAGACCTCAGCATAAGACTTGATGGAAAATCAGGGGCAGTTAAAGAGAAGGAGGGAAAGAAGGCACTGTACTGGATTTACACACATGACCACATTTAATCCACAAACCAACCCTATAAGGTATGTGTTGTTGTACCCAGAAAATGGAGGCTCAAGGAGCTTAAATAATTTGTCTGAAACTTCACATCTCTACTGAGAACAGAGCCTGGATTCTGAACAGTGAAATGCAGCTTAAACCAGTAAGACTGGCTTCATCACAAGTCTTATCACTAGCTCTGAAGACCAATCCAATAGAAGAATCTTCAAAATGCTTTATGAGCAATGATAGCACCCAGGGTTACTACTTGGGACTCATTTGAGTTTCTTCTCTATACATAAAGTCAGAGTGAGGAAAAAGAATCTAAAGAGAAAGGGGCGGGAAGGGGTGGGGGGGTAGGGGCCAATAGGGCTAAGGCTTACACAAGTCAACCCTAACAGATAATTTGGGGATTTTTCTTCCTTTTTTCCAGATAAATCCAATAAAGATGTCTACATCTACTATCTAAAATCAATTTGAAATGTTTTCCCCCTCCCACCTTAGTGACTTTATAGACAGCACATAATTCAACTTTAGTTCCTATACCAAAGCTATTTCTTTCAATATTTTTGTAATATCATTCAAAGCAAGTTTTTTGTGTCATCCTTGGCAACCACAAGCAGAATGCTAGCAATGCTCAACATATCAGCTCTATTCGAAAGAAAACACCATGAAACTCTAAAGACCTTGATTATTGGGGTAATGAAAAATTCATGCCCTGCTCTGCAAAGCTTCGGCAGTGGTAGTGAGACGATGTCAACGTGTACCAATGAAGCTTCCAACCTTCTGTTTCAGATAAATGGTTTTCATTTTACTGTTTGCTTGTGTTTGATAAGGTTACTGGATTGATTCAAGTCGTTCACAATGCCTTGAAGGCACAGGATGTTATAGCATCCAGTGTCCTCACAACTCACTAATGCTTTTCTAAGGAAGGTTCTTGTCATAATACTTGAGAGGGCAACAGAAAATACTCTGCTTCTCATCATATATTAACTTTGCTCTGGAATAAGTCAATGTAACTACCAGAAATGCCCAATGAGGATTTCATGTTGATGCTTATGTGTGTATGCTAACCGGTAGGTAGACCACAGGAAGATCCATGGTTCCAAGTCTCAGACCACAGCAGGACAAGTATCAAAATATCTATTTTCAGTATGGAGCTGAGAATGCTAATAAGAATTCTATTTTCTCCATAGTATTGTTATGGTCTCAATGTTTGTGCCCCCCCCCCAAAATTCATATGTTGAAAACATAATCCCTAATGTGACGTAATAGTACTTTGAGGTGAGGCCTTTTGAAGATGATTAGGTGGAGCCCTCATGAATGGAATTAGTGTCCTTATAAAAGAGGCCCCAGACAGATCTCTCACCTCTTCCACCACGTGAGGTTACAGTGAGATGGCCATCTCTGAGGAAGCAGGCCCTCACCAGACACAGTCTGCCAGCACCATGATTTTGGACTTCCCAGCCTCCAGAATTATGAGAAATAAATATGTATTTTTTATAAGCCACCCAATTTATGGTATTTTTGTTAAAGTAGCCTAAACAGGTTAAAACAAGTATGAAGAAAACTCTCTTGACATCTTAAAATATAGATCATTGGAAAGTAAATCCCTCTACCCTTCACATAAACAAACTGAAATTTTTGAAGTAAAACTTACCTCTTGTACTATGCAAACAGAGTAAAAGGATTAGAGAACAAATGAGGAGGAAAATGGTTTCTTTCCTTCAGGAGTTTATAATCTAGAGTCAGAAGCTAATACAAAATGTTTGAGAATATTCCAAAGAGAGCAAAAACAAACATGAGAGAACAGATGAGAAACGAGAACTTGGGCAAATATTTCAATGTAGACAAAGCAGTTCTGACTTGGGAGATCTCTGGAGCTTTTCAACTTCCTCTAGAAGTTCTACCACATGGTTCTCCATCACTGGAGAACACCCCATGTCATGTCAGTTTCTTTTCCCAAAGTCCTCCACCTAATTCATTTAAACAAATATCTCTATGTGTACGTGTGTGTGTGTGCGTGTGTGTGTGTATAAAATGCTCACTAGGAGTTAGGCACTGTTATAAGCAATGAAAATGCAACAATGACATAAAACAAAAATATTTACCCTCATTCAGATTACATTCTAGTGGGTGAAGGCAGACCACCAACAAAATAAACATGTAAAATATATAATATTCTAGCAGGTGATAATGTGTACAGAGAAAAATTAATCAGGGAAGAGAGATTAGGAGTGCTGAGAGAGAATAGGTACAGAGTCAAATAGGATGGTCAAGGAAGGTACAGTGGCAGAATAATGGCCCCCAAACATATCCATGTCCTTATACAGCAAAAGGGCTTTGCAGATGTGATTAAGTAAAGGATCATGAGATGAGGAGATTATCATGTGTTATCCAGGTGGGCTCAATGTAATCGCAAGGGTCCTTATAAGGGAAAGAGGCAGGTCACAGAGTCAGAGGCAGGGGATGTGAAGATAGAGGTTGGAGTGATACAACCGTTGCCTGGAAGGGGGCCACAGGACACAGAATGCGAGCATCCCCTAGAAGCTGGAAAAGGTAAGGAAATAGATTCTTGCTGAGAGAGAATGTATGTTCTTTTAAGCCACTGAATTTGTACTAATTGATTACAGCAGTAATAAGAAACTAATATAGATGATCTCACTGAGAAGGTGACATTTGAGCGAAGACTTGAAGGAGGTGAGGAACCAGGTCTACAGATATCTGGGGGAAGGGTGCTCCAGGAAAAATGGCAAACAGCAGGCAAGTGCCCTGATTGGAAACAGGGCTCTCCACGTGGAGAAGCAGAGCAATGCTGGGAGTCAGGCGAATAGGATGAGGCAGGTCAGAGAGTGGGGTGGGTCCGCGCATTTAGGGCTTTATTGGCCACTGAAGGCACTTTGGCTTATTCTGAGCAAGACAGGGAGTGTCGGACGGGCTAGGAATACTTACAGGAATTCTAAATGTTGACAAGAAGAATAAAAGTGGTGTGCTGGTAAGCCATCTGTAGCATTTGCTGATTTCCATGGTGTAAATACTCCCACCGTGGTCGATTTCAAGCTACCAGGAGTTTAACAACCAACTCACAAAATTCCTGAATATTTAATTATCCACCTGGGCAGGGCATCATGCACATGATCCCCATTTGACAGTCCCACACTACCTTCCATTTGGACCAAGCAGTTTATGAGTCACCTCGTGGCAAAATATATAAGAAAGGCCTCAATAAGAAACAGCGAGAGATTAGGAACCAAGATGGCGGAGTAGAAGGACATGCTCTCCCTCTTGTGAGAACACCAAAATCACAATTAGCTGCTGGACAATCGCCGACAGGAAGACACTGGAACTCACCAAAAAAGATACCTCAAAACCAAAGAAAAAGGAAAAGCCACAATGAGACGGTAGGAGGGGCGCAATCACAGTAAAATCAAATCCCATAACTGCTGGGTGGGTGACTCACAGACTGGAGAACACTTATACCACAGAAGTCCACCCACTGGAGGGAAGGTTCTGAGCCCCAAGTCAGGCTTCCCAACCTGGGGGTACGGCAACGGGAGGAGGAATTCCTAGAGAATCAGACTTTGAAGCCTAGTGGGATTTGATTGCAGGACTTCAACAGGAATGGGGGAAACAGAGACTCTGCTCTTGGAGGGCACACACAAAGTAGTGTGTGCATCGGGACCCAGGGGAAGGAGCAGTGACCCCAGGGGAGACTGAACCAGACCTACTTGCTAGTGTTGGAGGGTCTCCTGCAGAGGTGGGGGGTGGCTGTGGCTCACCGTGGGGACAAGGACACTGGCAGCAGAAGTTCTGGGAAGAACTCCTTGGCTTGAGCCCTCCCAGAGTCTGCCATTAGCCCCACCAAAGAGCCCAGGTAGGCTCCAGTGTTGGGTCGCCTCAGGCCAAACAACCAACAGGGAGGGAACCCAGCCCCACCCATCAGCAGTCAAGCAGATTAAAGTTTTACTGAGCTCTGCCCACCAGAGCAACAGTCAGCCCTACCCACCACCAGTCCCTCCATTCAGGGAACTTGCACAAGCCTCTTAGATAGCCTCATCCACCAGAGGGCAGACAGCAGAAGCAAGAACTACAATCCTGCAGTCTGTGGAACAAAAACCACATTCACAGAAAGATAGACAAGATGAAAAGGAAGAGGGCTATGTACCAGATGAAGGAACAAGATAAAACCCCAGAAAAACAAATAAATGAAGTGGAGATAGGCAACCTTCCAGAAAAAGATTTCAGAATAATGATAGTGAACGTGATCCAGGACCTTGAAAAAACAGTGGAGGCAAAGATGGAGAAGATGCAAGAAATGTTTAACAAAGACCTAGAAAAATTAAAGAACAAGAGAACAGAGATGAACAATACAGTAACTGAAATAAAAACTACACTAGAAGGAATCAATAGCAGAATAACTGAGGCAGAAGAACAGATAAGTGACCTGCAAGACAGAATGGTGTAAATCACTGCTGTGGAAAAAAACAAAGAAAAAATAATGAAAAGAAATGAAGACAGCCTAAGAGACCCCTGGGACAACATTTTACGCAAAAACATTTGCATTATAGGGGTCCCAGAAGGAGAAGAGAGAGAGAAAGGACCTGAGAAAATATTTCAAGAGATTATAGTCGAAAACTTTTCTAACATGGGAAAGGAAATAGCCACCCAAGTCCAGGAAGCACAGAGAGTCCCATACAGGATAAACCCAAGGAGAAACACGCCGAGACACATAGTAATCAAAGTGGCAAAAATTAAAGACAAAGAAAAATTATTGAAAGCAGCAAGGGAAAAACGACAAATAACATAGAAGGGAACTCCCATAAGGTTAACAGCTGATTTCTCAGCAGAAACTCTACAAGCCAGAAGGCAGTGGCATGATATACTTAAAGTGATGAAAGGGAAGAACCTACAACCAAGATTACTCTACCCAGCAAGGATCTCATTCAGATTCGATGGAGAAATCAAAAGCTTTACAGACAAGCAAAAGCTAAGAGAATTCAGCACCACCAAACCAGCTCTACAACAAATGCTAAAGGAACTTCTCTAAGTGGGAAACACAAGAGAAGAAAAGGACCTACAAAAACAAACCCAAAACAATTAAGAAAATGGTCATAGGAACATACATATTGATAATTACCTTAAACATGAATGGATTAAATGCTCCAAACAAAAGACACAGGCTTGCTGAATGGATTCAGATACAAGACCCATATATATGCTGTCTACAAGAGACCCACTTCAGACCTAGGGACACATTCAAGTTGAAAGTGAGGGGATGGAAAAAGATATTCCATGCAAATGGAAATCAAAAGAAAGCTGGAGTAGCAATACTCATATCAGATAAAATAGACTTTACAATAATAATGTTACAAGAGACAAGGAAGGACACTACATAATGATCAAGAAGAAGATATAACAATTATAAATATATATGCACCCAACATAGGAGCACCTCAATACATAAGGCAACTGCTAACAGCTATAAAAGAGGAAATCGACAGTAACACAATAATAGTGGGGAACTTTAACACCTCACTTACACCAATGGACAAATCATCCAAAATGAAAATAAATAAGGAAACAGAAGCTTTAAATGACACAATAGACCAGATAGATTTAATTGATATTTATAGGACATTCCATCCAGAAACAGCAGATTACACTTTCTTCTCAAGTGCATACGGAACATTCTCCAGGATAGATCACATCTTGGGTCACAAATCAAGCCAAAGTAAATTTAAGAAAATTGAAATCATATCAACCATCTTTTCTGACCACAATGTTAGGAGATTAGAAATGAATTACAGGGAAAAAAACGTAAAAAACACAAACACATGGAGGCTAAACGATACGTTACTAAATAACCATGAGAACACTGAAGAAACCAAAGAAGAAATCAAAAAATACCTAGAGACAAATGACAGTGACAACACGATGATCCAAAACCTATGGGATGCAGCAAAAGCAGTTCTAAGAGGGAAGTTTATAGCTATACAAGCCTACCTCAAGAAACAAGAAAAATCTCAAAAAAACAATCTAACCTTGCACCTAAAGGAACTAGAGAAAGAAGAACAAACAAAACCCAAAGTTAGCAGAAGGAAAGAAATCATAAAGATCAGAACAGAAATAAATGAAATAGAAACAAAGAAAACAATAGCAAGGATCAATAAAAGTAAAAACTGGTTCTCTGAGAAGATAAACAAAATTGATAAACCATTAGCCAGACTCATCAAGAAAAAGAGGGAGAGGACTCAAATCACTAAAATTAGAAATGAAAAAGGAGAAGTTACAATGGACACCGCAGAAATACAAAGCATCCTAAGAGACTACTACAAGCAACTCTATGCCAATAAAATGGACAACCTGACAGAAATGGAAAAATTCTTAGAAAGGTATAACCTTCCAAGACTGAACGAGGAAGAAATAGAAAATATGAACAGACCAATCACAAGTAATGAAATTGAAATGGTGATTAAAAATCTTCCAACAAACAAAAGTCCAGGACCAGATGGCTTCACAGGTGAACTCTATCAAACATTTAGAGAAGAGCTAACACCCATCCTTCTCAAACTCTTCCAAACAATTGTGGAGGAAGGAACACTCCCAAACTTATTCTATGAGGCCACTATCGCCCTGATACCAAAACCAAAGATACTACAAAAAAAGAAAATTACAGACCAATATCACTGATGAATATAGATGCAAAAATCCTCAACAAAATACTAGCAAACAGAATCCAACAACACATTAAAAGGATCATACACCATGATCAAGTGGGATTTATCCCAGGGATGCAAGGATTCTTCAATATACGTAAATCAATCAATGTGATACACCATATTAACAAACTGAAGAATAAAAACCATACAATCATCTCAATCGATGCAGAAAAAGCTTTTGACAAAATTCAACACCCATTCACGATAAAAACTCTCCAGAAAGTGGGCATAGAGGGAACCAACCTCAACATAATAAAGGGCATATACAACAAACCCACAGCAAACATCATTCTCAATGGTGAAAAACTGAAAGCATTTCCTCTAAGATCAGGAACAAGACAAGGATGTCCACTCTCACCACTATTATTCAACATAGTTTTGGAAGTCCTAGCCATGGCAATCAGAGAAGAAAAAGAAATAAAAGGAATACAAATTGGAAAAGAAGAAGTAAAACCGTCACTGTTTGCAGATGACATGATACTATACATAGAGAATCCTAAAAATGCCACCAGAAAACTACTAGAGCTAATCAATGAATTTGGTAAAGTTACAGGATACAAATTAATGCACAGAAATCTCTTGCATTCCTATACACTAATGATGAAAAATCTGAAAGAGAGATTAAGGAAACACTCCCATTTACCATTGCAACAAAAAGAATAAAATACCTAGGAATAAACCTACCTAGGGAGACAAAAGACCTGTATGCAGAAAACTATAAGACACTGATGAAAGAAATTAAAGATGATACCAACAGATGGAGAGATATACCATGTTCTTGGATTGGAAGAATCAATATTGTGAAAATGACCAAACTACCCAAAGCAATCTACAGATTCAATGCAATCCCTAACAAATTACCAATGGCATTTTTTATGGAACTAGAACAAAAAATCTTAAAATTTGTTTCGAGACACAAAAGACCCCGAATGGCCAAAGCAGTCTTGAGGGAAAAAAACGGAGCTGGAGGAATCAGACTCCCTGACTTTAGACTATACTACAAAGCTATAGTAATCATGACAATATGGTACTGGCACAAAAACAGAAACATAGATCAATGGAACAAGATAGAAAGCCCAGAGATAAACCCACACACCTATGGTCAACTAATCTATGACAAAGGAGGCAAGGATATGCAATGGAGAAAAGACAGTCTCTTCAATAAGTGGTGCTGGGAAAACTGGACAGCTACATGTAAAAGAATGAAATTAGAACACTCCCTAACACCATACACAAATATAAACTCAAAATGGATTAGAGACCTAAATGTAAGACCGGACACTATAAAACTCTTAGAGGAAAGCATAGGAAGGATACTCTTTGACATAAATCACAGCAAGATCTTTTTCGATCCACCTCCTAGAGTAATGGAAATAAAAACAAAAATAAACAAATGGGACCTAATGAAACTTCAAAGCTTTTGCACAGCAAAGGAAACCATAAACAGGACGAAAAGACAACCCTCAGAATGGGAGAAAATATTTGCAAACGAATCAATGGACAAAGGATTAATCTCCAAAATATATAAACAGCTCATGCAGCTCAACATTTAAAAAACAAACAACCCAATCCAAAAATGGGCAGAAGACCTAAATAGACATTTCTCCAAAGAAGACATACTGATGGCCAAGAAGCACAAGAAAAGCTGCTCAACATCACTAGTTATTAGAGAAATGCAAATCAAAACTACAATGAGGTATCACCTCACACCAGTTAGAATGGGCATCATCAGAGAATCTACAAACAACAAAGGCTGGAGAGGGTGTGGAGAAAAGGGAACCCTCTAGCACTGTTGGTGGGAATGTAAATTGATACAGCCACTATGGAGAACAGTATGGAGGTTCCTTAAAAAACGAAAAATAGAATTACCATATGATCCAGCAATCCCACTACTGGGCATATACCCAGAGAAAACCATAATTCAAACAGACACATGCACCCCAATGTTCATTGCAGCACTATTTACAATAGCCAGGTCATGGAAGCAACCTACCTGCCCATCGATAGACGAATGGATAAAGAAGTTGTGGTACGTATATACAATGGAATATTACTCAGCCATAAAAAGGAACGAAATTGGGTCATTTATAGAGATGTGGATCCATCTAGAGACTGGCATGCAGAGTGATGTAAGTCAGAAAGAGAAAAACAAATATCGTATGTTAGCGCATGTATGTGGAACCTAGAAAAATGGTACAGATGAAGTGGTTTGCCGGGCAGAAATTGAGACACAGATGTAGAGGACAAACGTATGGACACCAAGGGGGGAAAGCGGCGGGGTGGTGGTGGTGGTGGTGGGATGAATTGGGCGATTGGGATTGACATGTATACACTGATGTGTATAAAATGGATGACTAAGAAGAACCTGCTGTATAAAAAGATAAAATAAAATTCAAAAATTAAAAAAAAAAAAAATGAATGGGTGATGGAAGTCAGAATAGTAGTTACCCTTAGAAGAGGGGTGAGATTGTCTAGAAAGAAGTGCAAGCAGGCTTCTGGGATTCTGGTTATAAAAGTGTATTTATTTTGTGAAAATTCATTGAGTATTACTTTAAATCTGTGTACTTTTCCATATTTAACAACTTTTACATTTTTAAAACATGAATGAACTGGATTAGACTCTTTGATCCCCCATTTAATAGCTACACTTCAGGTTCTCCATCTTTAAAAAAAGGGAAAAACAATAATACCTATTCTGTCTGATTATTGTAGCAATTAATAGAGAAAAAAGAGTTAAGCATTTAACATGCCTGGCCTAGTTTAAACACTTAATAAATGTATTAACAACAATAGTAATCTCTTGATTATCTGGAGAGTTACCACTTTTTACAGTAACTGTTAAGATATGATTATTATTACTAGCAATAACAATAGCATGAATATAATACATTTAAGAAATCAAAATTACTAAGACAGAGCAAAAATATCTACATACTAGATCTTCACTAATGTTTAGAATTACATAGTAACCAAGAGATGCCACTTTAAGTTTCTGACAGCAGAGACCCCGCCGCCCCGCCCATCCCTTTAAAAAAAAAAAAAAAAAAGAATCAGTGAGAAGATACCCAAGTTTGACAAATGCAAGATTTTGGAATCTAATTTCTCTTTACCTGCTCTGCCTCGTATTAAACGATGAGTTAAAAAGAAGCACTCTTACTTTCTTATCAGAATGTTGCCATTAAACAAACAGAAGACATACTGAACTATATTCAGTCTTGCCTATTTTTCACAGAAACAGTATCAGAGGCCAGCTTCATAAAAGGAGCTATTGGGTAAAAAAATAAAAAGTTTTAATATACATTGGATCAAACAGAGGGGAAAGAGTAGATGGAGAGGAAAGAAAAAGGCAGGCTTGGCCAAGCCAATGAATGAAGCTAGACTTAGGAGGCACCAGGAGAAAAAGTAACTCTGCCATAGGAGTATTCAATCTTCGAGTTTTAAGAGAGCAGAGAGATTGTTTAGTCCAACACTATATTTCACACTAGAGGAAAGTGAAATGTATATCCAGAAGCAAGATCCAAATTCAAGATGGCTTGAATAGACATCATATCTGTATTATGCCCTAGGAAAAACATGATCAATATGGTACATAGGGACATTTCTGTTATAGAGAAGAGCATTCCACATTCTTTCTCTGGTGTTAGAAGCCAGTATGGAACTAATCAAGATTCCTGAATTAATGTAATTTAATGCAACTCAGCACCCTCACTTAAACCACCTCCTTCATTAAAGGGGGTGGAAGGTAGATGATTGAAGTGGAGAATGGTTAAGGATCCGGACCCCAGGGGAAGCTGCAGGGGGCAAAGGGGAGAAACAGAATAGTAGAGGTGGAGAAAAGATGTGAAGCCGTCAATTTCCCTCACCGCTTCTGGCCCCTGGAGTTATGAGCCTGAGGTCTTCACTGGGCCTCAGAGTAGCTTCTGGCTCTATTCATTACTCTTTCCCCATCCCCAGCTTTAGCAAAAATAAAGACATTTTTGACATACAAATGCCTGACTGAATGGTGGGATTTTAGGGATCCACCACTCTCCAGGGAGTCATATGGGTTAATAACCAATAATCCTGGAGATTATTTGGTATCCTACAGCAAATTTTGATTTTCTCCTAATGCCTAGCTGAGGTAGGTAGAGGGTTGAAGTGAGAAGAGGAAGAAACACAGTTGGCTTTGATGCGTGGAGCTCTTCAGAAGCAATCAGGCATAAACTGGAAACCAAGAGGGATTTTGGAACAGCTCTGGAAAGGACAGCTTGAAAGCAGAAGGTACCTGGGAGACACTGATGCCCAAGACAAAGCTGATAGTGGAGCCCAAGCAATGTGTTAAATTTTATTGTGGTAAATATAAATAGCATAAAATTTACCATTTTAACCATTTGTAAGTGAATATTTCGGTGGCATCAAGTGCATTCAAAACGCTTTGCAACCATCACCACTATCCATCTCCAGAAATCTTTCATCGTGCCAAATAGAGACCCTGTACCCATTAAACAATAACTTCCCATTCCCACGTCCCCCCAGTCCCTGGTAACCTTTATTCTACTTTCTGGCTCTATGAATTTACCTATTCTAGGCACCTCATGTAAGTGGAATCATACAATATTTGTCTTTTTGTGTCTGGCTTACTTCACTTAGCATACGTTTTCATATCTATGTTGTAGCAAGAATCAGAATTTCATTTGTTTTTATGGCTGAATAATATTCCATTATGTGTATATATCACCTTTTGTTTATTCATTTATCCATAAATGGACTTTTAGGTTATTTCCACCTTTTGGAATTTGTGAATAGTGCAGTTATGAACATGGATGTACAAGTATCTCTTTGAGTCCCTGCTTTCAGTTATTCTGGATATATACCAATCTATAAGTGGAATCACTGGCTCACATGGTAATTGTTTAAATTTTTGAGGAATTGGCATAATGTTTTCCACATCAGCTGCACCACTTTACATTCCCACAAGCCATTCATAAGGGCTCCAAATTCGCCACATCCTTGCAACACTTTTTTTTTGTTTATAAATTAACTTTATTTATTTATTTTTGGCTGTGTTGGGTCTTCATTGTTGCACGCGGGCTTTCTCTAGTTGCGGTGAGCAGGAGCTACTCTTCATTGCGGCACATGGGCTTCTCATTGCGGTGGCTTCTCTTGTTGTGAAGCACGGGCTCTAGGCGCATGGGCTTCAGTAGTTGTGGCACTCAGGCTCAGTAGTTGTGACTCGGGGGCTCTAGAACGCAGGCTCAGTAGTTGTGGCGCAAGGGCTTAGTTGCTCCGTGGCATGTGGGATCTTCCCAGTCCAGGGCGCGAACCCATGTCCTCTGCACTGGCAGGTGGATTCTTAACCACTGTGCCACCAGGGAAGTCCCCCAACACTTGTTATTTTCCATTTTCTAATAACCATCCTAACGAGTGTACAATGTGTTTTTTTAATGCCACTCCTATGATTTTAATGTGTAACGGTGGGGTGAGGGGAAAGCATGCATCTGAGGCTCAATTTTTCATTTGGGTAAAATGGAATAAATAAACCCCATCTCAAAGGGTGGATGTGATGATTAAATGAGTACCCCATTGAAGGTAATCAACAAATCAACAAATGTTGGTCTCTCTCTCTCATTCCCTTAGATTTCCACTAAACTTCCTCCTTCAATGTCCAGAAAAACTCTGTGAAGTTTTAAACTATGTGGATTTGACATAGGGCTGATTTTAACTTCTGCTTTGCTTTACCTATAAATCATGGAACAGATGTCAAATGTGTTACCTCTAAATAGCACTACACCTGCGCCCAGCTTTCCTCTGAAATTAAGTACTCATCAGCTCTATTACACAAACAAGGAGCAGCTGTAATGCTCGAGGGTCATGTGGGATTATACTTTACAATGACAGCTCTGCCAACACTTTGTTGAATAACTAAAACAAATAGTCTACTTAAATTAATAAAATACTTTGGCACCATAAAATCCTGAAATACATGTTTGACACCTCAGAAATGTTTTCAGAGATAAGTAACAAAGGTGTTTATTTTTAATTAGTGTGTTTTCTTCCATCTCTCAGTCACAAACCATGGCTTAGTTCATCGGTTGAACACTCATTGCATGTCCTTTGTAAAGTGCTGCAGATCTGCAATAATGTTATTTTGGGGCTCCTGACAGAATCTATAGAAGGCCCCAGGAACCACAAACCAATCAGTCAACAATGCAATGCCTAAAGTATTTGCATCAAAACACTGAACATTGTCTTGCAACAAAGCTGGAATCAAACTACCTTAAAGAAAAGGCGTCCTGACCAGATTTTCTACAATACACAATCATGGATCGATGAAATATTGGAAAACCCAAAGTGATTATGACTCACTGCTGTGCATTTATCCTGTGGTGTCATAATGTGGCAAATCAACACAAAACAACTACATAAAGGGATTTTCAGAGTGGACTCAAAAATCTGTTAAAGCAAACAAAATTTCTTGCAATTTTCTATTCGCTCAAATCAAATCAGAACTATTCACAGATTTCACATGCTCCTCTGTGTAATCCAAAACTTTTGAAAGGTCAGCCTTAGGTAAAATTCTAAAGTGAACAGCTTCTGATTGGCAGGCTTCACCTCCCCAGCCTTCCTCCCTGGCATCTCACTTCCTTTCCCTTCTGGGTGTCACAGATGTGTGAATCCATTACTTGGCCTAATTTATATTGGCCAGTTGGGAAAGGTCTCTCTAAAGAACTAACAATTAGGCTGAGATCTACAGCCAAGCTTCTCACACTTTAATGTGCACATGAGTCATCTGGGGACTTGGTAAAAGTGTGGATTCTGATTCATTAGGTCTAGGGTGGGGTCTGAGTCCTAACAAGCTCTCAGGGAAGCCCATGTTGCTGGTCTTGGACACCAGTTAGTGTAGTAAGGATACAAGTGAATGCTAGCCAAAGGGAGAGTGAGTACATCCCAGCCCAGGCAGCCTGGACCAGGCCAGCTCACGGATCTGAGAAAAGAGCAAAGTGACTAAGACAGATGAGTACTGGCATGAAAGGTGAGGCCAAAATGTAGATGAGAACTAGGTCAATGTGTTAGGGGCCTACTAGGTACAAGGCACTGGGCTAGGCTCTGGGTAAACAGAAGTAAATAAGGCAAACTTAGTCCCTGCATCCTTAGATCTTGCAGTCTAGCAGAATTACCTTGTAGGTGGGAAACCATTAAAATTTATAAACAGAGAAATGTGATCCAATTGAAATCTTTAAGGGATCTCTCTGGATGCTCTGTAGAGAATGAATTAGAGGGACACAAAGTTGGAAAGAGGAGTTTTGTTTACATACCAGGTGAGAGATATTGATGGGGATGGAAGGAGATTGCTTTTAGGACATGTTTTTGAAGTAGAATAACAGGATTTGATTGCAAGTGGTTCTAACAGAAGTGTGGCAAAAAGAAGGAAGCATCAAGGATTACTCCTCATTTCTGGGAGAAGAAAGTAGGCAAATGGAGGTGACTTCTATGAAGAAAAAGAAGGTTGGATAAGAAATAAACTAACAGGAAGGAATAGATTTAGGAAGAGGCATAAATTTGGGGATAGAACTCAAAAGTTCTGAGTTCTGATTTTAGGTATGCCTGTGAAAATCCAAGTGGAAACTTCAAAAAAACAGTTGGACATGATGTTTTGGCACTTAGCAGGAGAGGTCTGTAGTACAGATTTACATTTGAGAGTCATAAGCATTTAAATGATATTTAAAGTACAGGAATTATTAAAATCTTATTTAAAGTCTGTATCAAGTGAGAAGAGGACCCAGAACTAAGCCCTGAGGAACTCTAGCATTTAGAGTTTGGAGGTAAGGAAGGAGGATCTGAGCCAAAGAAAGGGGAAGAAAATCAACCAAGTATAGAATCAAAGGAGCCCCCAAAAAAGAGAGATTCAGAGGAAGAGGTTTACTCTACTGAATATTCCTGAGAACCCACTGGACTTAAAAATAGGAAGGCTACTGTTAGAAGAGGACTATATTTTAAAGTTTGATTTTGATTTTATAGTTGTCTCTATGTTCAAAAGAAAATTATTCTTTGTACTGAGAAGTGAAAGCACTGTCAGTTCTAAATCTATTAGTGAGGGGAGTAAGGAGAGGGGAAAGACAGGGGATGCAGTGTGCATAAAATGAATGGATTCTGTAATTGGTAAATAAAACTGTTATTCCTAGAAAAAAAAAAGGGAGGCTGTTGATAACTGTTACGGTCTCAGTTGTGTTCACCCAAAACGTATATGTTGAAGTCCTAACCCCAATACCTCAGACTGTGACTGTATTTGGAGACAGGGCCTTTTAAAAGGTAATTACGGTTAAATGAGGTCACGCAGGTAGACCCTAATCAATATGACTGGTGTCCTTATAAGAAGAGGAGATTAGGACAAAAATAGAGGGTTGGCCACATGAGGACACAGAGAGAAGATGCCAAGGACAGAGGCCGCAGAAGAAACCAAATCTGCCAACACTTTGATCTTGGATTTCCAGCCTCCAGAGCTGTGAGAAAATAAACTTCTGTTGTTTACACCACCCAGTCTATGGTATTCTGTTATGGCTGCCCTAGCAAACTACTACAGTGACCTTAGCAAAAATAATTTAACGGACTTAATGAAAGTAAAAACCAGCTGGCCTAGATAAAGAGTGAAAGGAAAGTGAGGAAGAGGAGATAGTAAATGCGGAATATTCCTGAGGAAAATTTGGCCATGAAGGGAGAGAAGAGACAGCTTGGTAGCTAGAAAGGCATACAGAGTCAAGGGAAGGGATCTCTCTAAAATGGAAGATAATATCTTCCATATGAATGAAAGATTTATATATTTTTTGTCTTTATTTTTATTCTGTGTGTAATATTGATCCCATTTTTTTTCACTTTTTATTTGATATTGGAGTATAGCCGATTAACAGTGTTGTGATAGTTTCAGGTGCATGGCAAAGCGACTTGGCCATATGTATACATGTATCCATTCTCTCCCAGACTCCCCTCCCATCCAGGCTGCCACATAATATTGAGCAGAGTTCCCTGTGCTCTACAGTAGGTCCTTGTTGGTTATCCTTTTAAATATACCAGTGTGTACATGTCAGTCCCAAACTCCCTAACTATCCCTTCCCTCCACCCTTCCCCCCCTGGTAACCATAAGTTCATTCTCTATGAAAGATTTATATTTAAATGCTGACAAAAAACATCAAGGAGGAGAAAGACTGAAGACGCAGATGAGAAATGGAAAAGTGACAAACAACAGAATCCCTGAAAGCCAAGGAAAGAAGAGACCCTGTAGGGATCCTGTAGAAATTCTGCAGAGGGTTCTTTTACCAGAAGAGGGACTTCCTCTATGGTCACAGGATTGCAGAAGCTTATAAATTACAGATAATATCGTACCTAATTGTAGAGCTTTATGATTTTCAATAAACCTATGATCTAATACAGTCACCCTGTGAATTAAGTGGGGCAGACAAGTTATCTACATTTTACACATGAAGAAAGAAGAAGCAGCAAGATGAAGTGGTTTGCTTGAGGTCACACAGCGGGTTAGTCCCGCTGTCAGCTTTAGGTCACAGGGCTCCTGACACTATTTCACACTGGAAATGTAGACTGAATTAGATACAATGTCAGTTACTACACTTTTAAATCTTGAAAATCAGAAGGTTCTTAGTAAGATTTTTATTCATTAACAAAGCACAAATCAGGGAGTCAGCACCTCAAAACGTTTTGTTACACAAATCACCAGACGCAAGGATAGGTTCCCTTTTCTGCTTATTTGCAAGAATGAAATAGCTCTGGGTCAAATAGTTAGAGAAAACTCAAACAGAGGAAGGTTATTTTGAAGGGATGAAATTAAACCTAGCACAATAGGTGAATGAAGTTCTAATTAAGTGAAAGATGGTGAAGTTCAAAATGAAAGGATTTTACGTTCAGGAATCTGAGATTTGGCAGGGGGAGTGGGGAAAACCTAAAGACACAAAATCAGAAGCCTTCTGGGGGAGGGAGAGAATATGCGGAACATCAATTAGAAAAGCTTTTCAAATTCAAACAGACTATTAAAACTAGCAAATCCCTTGAAAAACTCTGAAGGAAATATCTCCCACTCCCATGAGATATCAAACATGATTTAGGTAAAAAGCTTTCAGTTTTATGGCTGGGGAGGTAGCAGTAAAGAAAATGAACTTCCTGCCAGTGATTCTTTTTCAAGCCCTGCCAATTCCTGTATCTGGAGAAACGATAAAGAATGTCCAGCCTCATGTTATAAGAGCCGCCACAGAATCTCCAGCTTACCTGCATTCAAGCATCAGAACATCTTAAGTCTGTTTCTAGCCCAGGCTGGAATTGAGAGGAACAGGACCCTTGGCTGTTGTTCACCCTCAACTACACTATCTGTATGTCAGCATAACAGGGCCATCAGCAGTAGGTGCTAGAGAGATACAGATTGCTGGAGTAAACAGCTGATGAAAAGCAGAACCTTTTCTCTTTGGCAGCAGTACCAATACCATGAAGCACGTCTCTTTTGGAGCTTTCCAAACCACTTCAAAAGCAAGTTTTCTGGCGTGGATCAAGAAAGCCAGGCCAGATGCCCCTGAGGGCAGAGCCACCAGCCAAGATATTGATGAGGGAAGGCAGCTCAGGACCCATGCTCAGGCCATGGAGCAGTCCTTCTCAGAGCTCTGTTAGCACCAGCAGACCTGAGCAGCGCCTGAAGAAAGCAGAGTTGAGTTCTGTGATCTTTGGCCAACCCAAAGGTGCCCAGTTCCCTAGATGACCAGTGCCACCCTCCCCCAGACCCTGCCTGCTTCCTGATGGGTTTGCTAAAGATTTCCAAGCTCAATTCTGCCTTCTTCAAATTGAACCAAGGCCTGTTTTAGGTTGAACAAAACTCTGGGACCTAAGTATGAGATCTGAGTTGGCTTTTTATCTCTCTCTCAGTCCTTTTTTTTTTTTTTTTTTTTTTAGTTTTTTAGAAATTTTCCTTAATTTAACCTAAAAGAGAGACTTATGACATTTGAACTAATATGGAAAAGCCAACAGGACAGAGAATTTGCAGACAGTCTTTCAGAGCCCCACAAATTATTGGGTTGGCCAAAAAGTTCATTTGGGTTTTCGGTAAGCTGTTGCAGAAACTTTTGGCCAACCCAATACATGAAGTTTATCAACAGAACCCTCCCCTGTGCCTCTCGCCAGGTTCCAAATCTGCACTTTTAGCCACAAAGTTTAAAGTGGCAGCTCCTCCCTGTGAAACCTACAGTTGAGGATTAATTCCTGAAGACTAATGACTTTGAGGAATCAAAGAAAGAACTCACTAGTAAAGAGAGAGCATAAACGTGGTGGTTCAGAGTTAGACTTGCTGCAAATCTCAGCACCATCTCTTCCTAGCTGTGTGATTCTTAGTCTCTCTGACCCTCAGTTTTATCATCTCTAAAATGGGACTAATAACATGTATATCAGAGTATTGTTGTCAGGGTTGAATGTGAAGATATTCAAAATTATTTAATATGTCCAATGTTTAACATAGTGCTGAGCATACAACAGGTACTCAATAAATATTAATAGCCTTCCCAGTTCACATCTCCAAATAGTGGAATTTCTGATTGAGACAAGAGATAGTTCCCAGCAGTCCTATGGGAGGCAGTCAAATTTATTGCTAACCAATCAGGAAGTTTGCCTCAGACCAAGACATCACTTTTATGCAAGCCTAGCACTTGGTGAATAAGGGAGAAAACAATCAATGTCCCTAAGAAGACACTAAAGGATTTACCCCATAACATAATTCTCTCACTATACTTGTTCGCTGAATCTCCATTTAGATTGCAGTTCCACACGGGAATACAATTTGCCATAATGGAAGTGATGAGGATGGTATTTGGCCAAGGAACAAATCTCCACATGATGTCCCTAAGATAGATACATATGTACAGAAAACAAAGCACAGGAAAATAACACTTTATTGCTACCTGGAGATTTTCCCCAAACACAGAGAGAGGTCTACTGAGCTGACCTTAACGCTGGAAGGACTCTGTTACTAACTTGGTCTGGTGCCAAAGCAAGCCAGAGAACCCTCCCGCCTACTTCTCCCGAAGCCCAGGCCCAAGTCTTAGATCTGGACACTCCCTTATGAGAAAGGGACAGAACACCTGTCGGAGAGGAGGATGAGGAAAGCAGCCAGAGAGAGTGTAGTCCCAAGGAAGCCAGGGGAGCTTGCCTAGGTTTTGTTTTAGTTTTTCTTGTTTGTTTTTGGTTGTGCGTTCAGCGGAAGAGAGTGGATATCCTCTACTGCCAAAGGATTAGAATGCAGACTTATTTTATGCAGCATTTGGGGGAATAAAGGGGGCCCCCAAAAAAGAAATGATTAGACTTTCTCCCAAAAGGAGTAGTCGCAAGCTACGTTAGTTCTCCAGCTTGCTCATAAATCTTAACCTAGAGGTAGGGAAGTTCTACCTCTAGCTGTGGCTCATAAAAGATCCTTAAATTTGACCAACCATAGAAGTCCATCTCCATGGAGATGAAGTAAAAGGGAAGGTATGATAGAAGCTGTGGGCTTTCTGTCCTCCACAGGCCAACAGAAATGTCTCTACTTCTTACAGAGCTGGTGCACAGAGAGCGTTCAAATGATGCTTACCCACTGACAATACCACAGAACTGTTCCTTATCTCACCGCAAATATTAAAGATTTCAAAGAATTTTTTGTCTGTATTATGGTACCCTATTCACAGATCAATAAAGCTCCTACCCAGAAAGAAGTGAGATTTCAAAAGAAAGAATGTTAGCATTCTCCGGGTCTTAAAAAGCATTGTAGGAGAATGGTAAATAGGTCCTGGAATCAAATAGACTTAGATTCACACTCCAGCTATACCTCTTATTAATTGTGTGACCTTGGGCAAGTCTCTCAAATTTAGTTCCTCAGCACAATTAGAACAGTAAGAGTAGCCAATAATAGGGTTTTGTGTGGATTTTTTCATAAATTCTACTGTATGATTTCAAAGCACATGCTTTTACCTACAATATTATAAAGCTTCCTATGATAAAGCTATTAGAAGTCTCATGTATGCAATTCTCTAAAAATTCTGTAAATATAATGGATTAAGAATGAATAAATCTCTAGATGAAATAGTAAAGTATGGTTTGTTTTTAAGAAATCCAGACTGACAGTTTGGACAAAAATCAAGACAGTTTGGACAAAAATCAAATTCCTACATCTCTTTTAGGGACTAGATTTTATTAGATAAGGTGCTATGGACTACATATTTGTGTCCTCCCAAAATTCATATGTGAAAGCCCTAACCTACAATGGGATGATATTAGGAGATTGGGTTTTGGGAAGGTAATTTAGTTTAGGTGAGGTCATGAGGGTGAGGAACTCACAATGCGATGAATGTTCTTATAAGAAGAGAAAGAGAGCTCTGTCTGCCATATGAGGATATGAGGAGCTAGCCATTGGCAGATCAGGAAGCAGGTCCTGACCAGACATGAGATCTGCCTTAATCTTGGACTTCCCAGCCTCTAGAACTGAGAGAAATAAATGTTTTTTGTTATATGTTATAGCAGCCCAAGCAGACTAAGACATAAGAATTCTCTTTTTTTAAAAATCCAGTTTAACTGCAGTCACCTACCATCCTGAGATGCTGTCTCCTCTCTCCTAGGGCTACAGCTCCAAAGAGCCAGACCTCTAACCCAAATCTGAAGAGTTTGTCTCTGCTTCTGAAGGATGTTTCTGTCAAACTTAGACTATCAAAGAATGTTTACTAAGTGGAATGAAACATCTCTATGCTGCTCTCCAGCCAACATCTGCAGAGCACTCCTCTGTGGGCTCTGTTGGACCTCTGAGACTACTTAATCCTGCCTATCAGACTGAGGTCTTGGATTCAGCTGGGAAGTCTAGATTCTGCTATCAACTTTGCCCTCAGAATGCACATTAATGCCCTGCTTAGCTTTAAGCACTGAACAGTGAACATTTGGCCATTACCTCTGGCCAGTGGCCTCTCTCCCTGTTCCAATGCCCGTCAGCCTGACCCCCAGTCAGCCTTGGCCTTCACCGAATACCAGGCCTGCTGGGTCCACCTATGACTCCATCAAAGTCCGAACACGACCTGCTGGCTCCCAGCCCAGGGTCTTCCCTCAACTCCATCAGTGTATATATTAAACAACCAGGCTTGCTTTATTTTCATTTTCTCATTTTGCCACTTCTTAGAATTCTCTTTTTTGAGAATCCTGACCCCCCAACATTCCGTAATCCTCTTGAAAGGGACACAGCAAATATGCTGCATGCACAGTGCAAACAGAGGCTGATTTCATTTTCCCATCATCTAAAAAGCACATAAGGTAATTTCTAAACCAGCAGTAAAATCTATTTATAAAGAATGCTGATTTGTTTTCTGCACTTTCCAACACAGACGCTCAATTTATTTCCTTACCATAAAAAGAACCATTACTTTTTTTAAACAATCAGAGTTAGTATATTTTCGAAATGTTTTAATTTCAAAAAAAAAAAAAAACCCAACTTGCAAATCAGAGTGTAAATAGCTTTCTTAAAATGGCCCCATTTCAGACCCAGTTTGCTGATTAATGATTTCGCTGTGCTTCAAGGCAGATGATTTCAGTCATTGGGTGTATAATATAATGATGTTTTTAAGAAGCTGTTAGTATCACTAAAAATATAATTATTATAAATGAAATTATAAGGAAAAAAGAGAAATCTTCACTCTAACAATGCCAAATTTTAGACTAACTCATAAATTATGTTTCTATAAGAAAAACCCTACACGTTTCTTCTATGGGACAAACCTAATTGCACCCTGAAAACTTAATAATTATGGAATAGGAACGATAGTAATTTTTTGAGCACCTTGTGTTCTTGGGAGCAGCTGCCTTGTGTTATTAGAAGGGAAACAGCAGCACCTTGTGGACACATAAGAAAGTAGACATTTTGTTCAAGTAGCATCAGGTTGTATTAAAAATATCATTTTTTTAGGTTTCTGTAGCCCTTTCTACATGAGGAGTAGTGTCATATTTGTATTTTAAGGACAGCATAACATGGCTTATAGAGATTTATAAGTGATCTCAAAGTGTATTCAGGGAGACACATCATCTAAATACAGCTTCAAGGACGCTTTCTAAATTCCAGATTGGGGTGTGGGAAAAAATGAGACAGAAAGCTTCTTTGAATGCACCCGAAACTTAGAAGATGGACAAAATAAGTCTTTAATCAAGCAGTATCAATGACGTCCATTCACACAATTCCTAATTTCTGGCAATACTGTAATCTAAAAAGTAAATTCTAACAAGAGTGTAAAGGAGAATGAAAGGAAAGAAGAGCGCAACCTTCATTTCCACACTCCCTAACCCGGATCCCCCTGCCAGTCAACAAAACCCTCCACAAAGGCTGCTTTCTCACCTACCTTACCCTCTACTCTGTGCTCACATGGTCCAGGGGACGCTGGGAGGTCCTGAGTCCCTTTCAGGAAGTCTGCAAGGTCAAAACCCTTTCCGTGACAGTACTTAGGTGTTACTTGCCTCTCCCACCCCCATCTTCTCCCCAGTGTACACTGGAGTCTCCCAGAAGCTGCCCGGCATGCAATATCACAAGAAATTGAATGTGGAAGCAGATAGGAGAACCAAAATCTCTTCTGTTAAGCCAGACACTAAAGATACATATGCAAAAATATAAAACAATGCCACTCTTCTCATCAATTTTAATAAAATATTTATGTTAACACGTAATAGGTCTATTTTCTAATAATTTTTAAAATTTCTCAGTTTTAATTTTTAGTATGGTAAATATAGATAGATATAATCCATATTTTAAAAAACTTCTTTAGGGTCCTCAATAATTTTTAAGAGTATAGACTTTTTGACAGCAAAAAGTTTGAGACCTGACGCTTTAAAGCACATACTCTCTGAAGTAGCTTCCACCTACTCCATTTCTTAAGGACAGTACTTGATTGATCATCTCCCATCCCCCTCACCCAAGCTGTGTTGCAAAATCCAGAAACTATTTCTCTACTCCAGGCCTCCCTCATATGGGGAAGTGCTCTATATTGTGGGAATTATTTATTAACTTCTCTACAAAAAGCACCCTTCAATGTCATCAACCTATTTGAAACCACTTCCTTCATACCCTCTCTCTCTAAGACATATATTTTAAATGTTCTTTCTCTCCAGCACAAGTAAATAGGGCTCTACTTAGTAATGGGTCAACAGAAAAAAAGAAAAAAGAAGATGCTTTGCGGCTTTGATAAGTGAGAAGATAATGATAGAATGTGGCAGAATGTCATATATCTCCTGTCCTGTCATCTTGTACTCTATATGATATATCTTCTGTGTATATTAGCCAATGTTACATGTTGAAGGGGTAAATCCATAAAGAGTATAGTCCAGAATGTCCCAGCTTAGGTCCTTAGAAGATGTGCTCATGATAGCCTCCATAACACTCCTGAAATGTTAAATATTTCTATTGAAAATGATTAAAGACTTAAACATAAGGCCTGAAAACATAAAACTCCTAAACGAAAACATAGAGAAAAAGTTCCTCAACATTGGTCATGGAATTAATTTTTTGGATGTGACAAAGGCACAAGCAACAAAGGCACAAGCAACAAAGGCACAGGCAACAAAAGCAAAATAAACAAGTGGGACTACAACAGACCAGAAAGCTTCCGCACAGCAAAAGAAACAATCAACAAATTAAAAAGGCAATCTACAGAGTGGGAGAAAATATTTTCAAATCATATATCTAATAAGGGATTAATATCCAAAACATATAAGAAATTCATTCATTAGAAAAAAAACCTATTAAAAATGGACAAAGGAACAGAATAGATATTTTTCCAAAGGCCAACAGGCATATGAAAAGACACTCAATGTCACTAATCATCAGGGAAATGCAAATCAAAACCACAATGAAATATCACCTCACACCTGTTAGAATGACAATTAGCAGGAAGACAAGAGATAATAAGTGTTGGCAAAGATGTGGCGAAAAGGGAACCCTTACGCACTGTTGGTAGGAATGTAAATTGGAGCAGCCACTGTAGAAAGTAGCATGGAGGTTCCTTAAAAAAGTGAAAATAGGACTTCCATATGATCCAGTAATCCCACTTCCGGGTATATATCCAAAGGAAAGGAAATCAGTATCTCGAAGAGATATCTGCACTTCCATGTTCGATGCAGCATTATTCACAATAGCAAAGATGGAAACAACCTAAATGTCTGTCTATGAATGAATGGATAAATAAGATGTGGTATGTGTGTGTGTGTGTGTGTGTGTGTGTGTGTGTGTGTACTCTCTCATAGAAACAGAGAGTAGAACAGTCAATGTTTTCGTGTCAGATCTATATGTTTTGCCTCCATTTTCTTTTAGTCCAAACAACAGAACATAATTTTAGTAAAGTTAGCGCAATTGATCTGGACCCACTGCTCTCATACTGCAATCACTGTTAAACCTAATCTTTTGCCACAGAAAAACTGGGGAAGAATGTACCATATGCACTTGTCAAAATAAATTGTTTTACCTTGCTTTTAAAAACTCAAGGTAAAACAATTCCTTCCAGAAAAATTAAGAAATAAAAACTTGGAAATGTAAAATATGTTGTTAAGTCTTTGCATAAGGATGCTAATAGAGCATAAACATCAGTTTAAATTTTTATTTCAAATTTTCATTTCAAATGAAAATTTTTAAGAAGGGGAGGGTTAGTAACTTGTTAAAAACTTCCCATTTAAATTAACTCAAGTAAATATAAGGATTTTCCTACATTTAAAGCCCTTTTTACAAGAACATTTTAAAGCATAATTGGTTTCTCCCCTAAATCTAGTCCCAAGTCACCATTTACAACTGAACATCAAAGATTTCAGAAATGATTTTGAAGCTCTTGCACCTTACTAAGTGCTATTTGCAACCTCAGACTTCTATCATTTTGGACTTCACTTTTGCACAGTAATAAACACACCTCTCCCATTATTCTCTACCTCCATACACTTCTCTTTTCATTTAATATCTAATTTTTCTCATAGTACTCTAACCCATCTTTAAGTATACAAATGACAAAAGATACAGTATAGTACAATACATATAGTATGTGTATAAACATTGTATCTAGTTATAAAAATTTTCCTTTTAAAAACTAAAAATAAATATTTAATTTTCAGAAAAGATAGAAGTTTGGGGAACAAACTTCTCCAGCTGCCAGTCATGAAAACATAAATTCTAGGTCAATGTTTCCCAAATTTGCCTGACCACTAAGAATCATTTGTGACACTTACCAAAAACACATATTCCTGGGTCCCATCAATGATCTTCTTGAATAAAAATCTCTAGATGAGAAGCCTGGGGGTCAGTGTTTCTAAAAAATATCTTCAGTGATTCGTTCTATTTTTTGTCCGCACCACGCAGCTCGTGGGATCTTAGTTCCCCGACCAGGGATCAAACTCGGGCCCACAGCAGTGAAAGCACCGAGTCCTAACCACTGAACCGCTAGGGAATTCCCTGCAACGATTCTTAAGGTCAGTAAAGCTTGGAAAATTGTACAAGGATCCCTCTCATTGAATAACCTTGAAAACTTGGGAATGTTAATGGAAAATATGTTAACAGAATTTCAAATTTCTTCCCTTGCTAAAAACACGTTTGCTCACACCTCCTCAATTCATCAAGATCCTAGAGGACTTATATAACTCCTGAAACCCACAGAAACCTGGAGGAGTTGAAAATAAAATTAATTAAAAAAAAAAAAAAGTGGCTGCTTAACTTCAAAACAGAGGGTGGGACTAGAAGGGAGAGTCATGAATTTATCTTGATTCCAGTACAAAGCACCATCTTAGATTCTACAAACTAGACTGGATACTAATCTACTAAACCATTTGTCATGGTTTTGCTTTGAGTTAGGTTTGAATTGGGCCCATCTTGATTCTGTGGTGCCACCAGGAATCAAGAGTTTAATATTGCCAAAGATTCTTTAATATTCAAACTGGTTTCCATTTTTTTTCTATGTCACAAAGAGCTATGGCTTGAGTGGGAGGATCCTGGTATCACTTACACAACCCATCATACCCACCGCTGCAGAATAAGCGTCCTGGAATACCACTTTGTTCATCTCACCCAACTACTATTTAATCACTCTAAAGTACTTACTGATTTCATGCAAATTCTTCAGCCAAAAAATGACCCCAGGGACTTCCCTGGGGGCGCAGTGGTTAAGAATCCGCCTGCCAATGCAGGGGACACGGGTTCGAGCTCTGGTCTGGGAAGATCCCATATGCCGCGGAGCAACTAAGCCCGTACGCCACAGCTACTGAGCCTGCACTCTAGAGCCCGCGAGCCACAACTACTGAGCCCACACGCCACAACTACTGAAGCCCACACGCCTAGAGCCCGTGCTCTGCAACAAGAGAAGCCATCACAATGAGAAGCCTGCACACCGCAAGGAAGAGTAGCCCCTGCTCACCACAGCTAGAGAAAGCCCGCATGCAGCAATGAAGACCCAAAGCAGCCAAAAATAAATAAATAAATAAATTTATAAAAATAAAATAAAAAATAAGTTAAAAAAAAATGAGCCCAACTTGCCTTCTCAGTCCTAGTTCGCACTACTCTAATCTACATGCCCTGTGCTCCAAACAACAGGGTCGCTCACTGCTCCTTACACAAGCCCTTTACTCTTCTATCTCCATGCCTTTGCTAATACTGCTGCCACCATCAGACATGCCTATCCTCCCCCATCTCCATCTATCAAAATCCTACCCATTGTTCAAGAACCTTCTCGGATGCCACTTTGACTATTAATCTTCTCCTGATCCCTAGAGCAAGACAGGAGCACAAACTCCTATAACATGTCACCACCATATCCTGCTACAACATTTTGTTTATATCTTTCTCAGGGCACTTTGATATCTAATAATAATAGCTAACATTTATGATGCACTATTTATCAGGAACTTTTAAAAGTATCTTCCTATATTAACTCTCTTAATATTCATCATAACCCTAGGAGGTATCATCCCATTTTATAGCTGAAGAAACATAGCTATGTGGAGTTTAAATAACTAAGTCATCTAACTTACAAAGACAGCAAGGTTTGTCCACCCAAGCAGTCTGTCTCCAGAAGCTACACTCTTAATTATGTTATACTGCCTCTCACAGCTCATTATTTATTTAGATGAAGCCCCTTAAGATCAGGCCCTGAGTCTAAGCATCTTTTGTATTCTCCTATCACCAAGCAGTGTCTTTGCAGAGACAGCTGATAAATAAATAAGGAATTGACTTCCAATGGCCTGCTTTTCCTTACCCATCCAATGTGTCTACTTGTGTTTTTCTATCACAACCCCTCCTATCTAGTCAAGTCGCACTCTGTTCCACTCTCTTCATTATCCCACACCAGGATTTAGGATCTTACTATTTTAACTGACATTTAGGCAAGGTCTACTATGAAACAGGCATTGGGTACGGGTGTAGGTGAAACAAAGATAAATAAGCCATGGCTCCTGCGCTTGAAAAGCACAGTACTAAACTACAGAGTGAGAAATGAAGGCTATCTGGGGAAACAGAGGAAGTCATTCAAAGATGGCTTTTTGGAGAAAATGAAGCCTGAGTTTGTCTTAAAGGCTGAAAAAAAAGGGCCACATGAAGAGGGTGGGTAAGAGTCTAAAGCAGCATTCTAGGCAGCAGAAGCAAACACAGAGCTCTCCAACATTTCCAATAATTTTGTGTGACTGGAATTAAGGTGGCAGGGGTTCAGTGGTGGGTAAAGGGGTCACGATCACCAGTTTATTAAGTGATGCTAGGATTTTCCCTCCAGAAAGCAACAGGCTTCCCTTTAATAGATTTTAGGTAGGGGAATAATGATCAGCGATTTCTTTAGAGAGATCACTCAGCACTACAGAGGACGGTTTGGAAGGCGGCGAAAATGGAATCAGGGAGGTGGATTATCAAACTGATGAAGAGACTGGAACAGGTGACTGAAGTTGTGAAAGCCTCTCAAAACCCACCCTATATGGAAAGACCTCTCTGATTGCATTAGTTTCCACGGTCACCCTCCCACTCTACCTCCGCCCAAATTCCTGCAGCACTAGTGAAATCTTCGGCCCAAATGTTGGCACTTAATTGTCTTTTATTTTATTCCCTATTTGTTTCCTGCACACTACTCGAGTCTCCCTAATTAAAACAGTACAATAAACGTTTATGTAATTGACATCGCTCATGACGTCGTCCAAGGCCAGATAACGCGCTGTGTTACCCAACGCCCCCGCCGCCCCGCTCCCACACGCCGGCTCAGCCCTGGGCCGCGGGGTGCAGTCAGGACCAGACCGCTGTGCAGAATCCGGAGGGTTGACGGAGTCATTTATTTCACCCTCTAACTATCGCCTCCTCCCGAGACCTAGCAGGCGGCTCTCTCCAGAGTGGCTCAAGACGCCGAGCAGGGCTGTGAGACCCGCCACATCCACCAGAGAGCGCGTCTCCCCGGTTTCCTCGCTTAGAAAGGCCCTAAGGTTCCCGTTCTCAGGACGGAGCAAATGAACGCTGGTATATTTAGGCCCTCTGCCGTTGCCGTAGCCCCAGGCTGTAAACAGGAAGTAGAATTCAATTTGGGACTCAATATTCGGGAGAGAAAGGCCAGGGATTCCGGGGAAACACACCCACTCCGCTGATACGTTCTCAGGTAGTTTGGACTCCATCCCCACTTTTGTGCCTCCCTCGCCCGCTTCTGCGCCGGTTCGCGTATCTTGCCCTGAGCCAGCTCCCTGTCTTAATACAGAAGCATCACCGCAACCATGGCCGAATACTCCTACGTGAAGCCCACCAAACTCGTACTCAAAGGAACCAAGGCCAAGAGGTAAACCGCGAGTTTGTGCGGGAGAATCTGCCCCTCTTTTCCGACAACCCTCCGCTCTCCCCTCCCAGCGGCTAGTCTGTGGAAGCCGCAGGGAGCTGTCATTCAGGCTCCCAGTCCTTGGGCCTGGCCTCCTGCCGGGATGGACTCAGTTCCCGGGGCCGGTGCAGAGACGCACCGCCACAGTCGCGCCCTAGCAGGGCGGACCGATAGCCCAGGAGCCACAAGTTCGGGTCCCTTGATGAGCCCCCCCACCTCCAGACCTATGCTTGGTGGGTCTGTATTAGTCTGATCGTGTAGGTTATAACAGTAACTTCCTTTATTAGGAATAATTATTTTCAACATTGTCTCCCTCCCACCTAGAAAAAAATTAGCTTTTAATGCAATATGCAGATGTGGATTTTGAAAAGGATATGGGTTTGAACCTGGACTCCACTAATAACTAATTTTGTGATTTGTGGCAGGTACGTTAATATCTTTGAGCTTCCATTTATTCGTTTATTGGGAGAGATTAATGATACTCTAAAAGGATTATTATGAGGATTAAGTAAGATAACATGTACAGTAAATAACTAGAGCCAAATACAAGGAAGAAGTTATAGTGGTGATTTATGAGTATTAGATTTTTAGGAAAAGATATCTGCCCACTCATACCTCCACCTCTTTTTTAACTGCTAGATTTGCTCGGGGTTGATTATTCACAAAAATGTTGAGCATTTCATCCTGGTCTGAGTGATAGAGTTTTAGGTACTTTTATGAGAGACGGAAAGAAAGTGTCAAGGAGCAAACTGAAGCCACTGCACTTGAGAACTCTGCCTAGGGGTCTGGCATCAAGAATTTATCCTGAATACATGTGAAATTGTTACTGTCTGAATTCATAGGAGGGAGGGGAGAGTTAGCTTCTGAAAGCTTATTTTGTGATGAAAATACAAACAAGTGTGTCGTATAATCATTACAACTACCAATATAATTAACACATACATAGCACTTTCTTTGTGCCAAGAACTGTTCTAAGTACTACATATTAACTTTTTTTTAAAGTCACTCTTGGTTTTCTTTTAATTATTGAGATATAATACATATACTATAAAATTCACTCTTTTAAAGTAGAATTCCGTGCCTTTTAGGATAGTCACAAGGTTCACCACTGTCAAGTCGCTGAACATTTTCATCATCTCAGAAGGAAACCCCACCGTCATTAACAGTCACTCCCCATTCTGCTCGTCCCCTAATCCCAGGCAACCACGAATCCACTGTTTGTCTGTATCAGTTTGCCTCTTCTAAATATTTCATATAAATGGAATCATACAATATGTGGCCTTTTGTACCTGGCTTCTTTTCCTTAGGATAACATTCTCAAGGTTCATCTATGTTATATTAGTACTCATTCCTTTTATGGCTGAGTAATATTCCATTGTATGGATACAACACATTTTGTTTATCCATTCATCAGTTGATGGACATTTGGGTTTCCACTTTTTGGCACTTGTCACTGATGCTGCTGTGAATATTCTTTTTTTTTATTTATTTATTTATTTATTTATTTATTGGCTGTGTTGTGTCTTCGTTGCTGCACGTGGGCTTTCTCTAGTTGCGGCGAGTGGGAGCCACTCTTCATCGAGGTGCACAGGCCTCTCACTGCGGTGGCCTCTCCTGTTGTGGAGCACGGGCTCCAGGCGCGCAGGCCTCAGCAGTCGTGGCACGCGGGCTCTGCGGCATGTGGGATCTTCCCGGACCAGGGCCCGAACCCATGTCCCCTGCACTGGCAGGCGGACTCCCAACCACTGCGCCATCAGGGAAGCCCTGCTGTGAATATTCTTATACAAGTTTCTGTGCGGACGTATGTTTTCTTTTGGGTGTATACCTAGCAGTAGAATTGTTAAGTCCTATGGTAACTCTGTGTTTAACTTTTTGAGAACTCCAAACTCTTTTCTAAAGTGGCTGCACCATTTTACATTTTCATGAGCAATGTATGAAGATACGCATTCTCTTAATCCTCACAACAGCCTTAAGAGTTGGGTTAAATTATTATCCTCATTGTGCAGGTGGGGAAACTGACTTACAGAGAGATTAAGTAAATTTTCCAAAAATCACAGAGCTAAGAAATGACAGAATCAGGCTTTTAAAAGGCAGTCTGGCTCCAGAGTCTGTTCTCTTAACTGTAACACAGTATGTACAGGATCAGAAGTGACTTCTCAGGATTAGAAGTAAGAGGGTATATCAATGTATATCGTTGTAAATCAATAATTTATATATCAATGTACATCTTAAAAGAGTTCTAAGATTTCATCTTATGACAGTATGCAAATCAATATATTTAAACTCATCTATATAAATTATCTCCTACAGTAAGAAGAAAAAGAGCAAAGAGAAGAAGAGAAAAAGAGAAGAAGATGAAGAAATTCAACTTGATATTGTTGGTGAGTCAGTTTTGTATACTTTATTCTGAGAAAAGTTAACATCAGTTGAGATCCCTTTAAAAGTATTTTCCTAGTCGGGATAAGTAGTAAAAAGGAAGTAGAAGGAATTTATGACCGACTCATATTTGTCTTAAAGTGCTCAAATATTACTTATAGTTAATGATTGCTTTTATGCTCTAGCACAGTAGATGTCACTGCTGAGGTCTTTTCTTCATCATCAGAACAAAGCACAGGAGAGAGGAAACATGGTTCTCTGAATCATTACACTGCTTAGTAACCCAGAGATTCTGATATATCATTTTAAAGGCCTAATATAGATAAATATTATTTAACCAAATACATTTTACAAATTATTTTCTCTTTCTCTTTTTTTTCATATTGATATCCAGTTGTCCCAGCATCACTGATGAATAGACTTTCCTTTCTCCATTATTTGGTATCTTTGTCAAAAATCAATTGACTTTATATGTGTTAAGTCTACTTCTGGACTCTGTTCCATCGATTTGTCTACTGTTCTAGTGATATATTTGTCTTATTGTCATTTCGTAAAGTCTTGAAATTAGGTTGTGTGAATCTCCCAACTTTATACTTCTTCTTTATACTTCTGTACTTCTTTATACTCTTCTAGATCCTTTGCATTTCCATATAAATTTTACAATTCATAGTTTTCTACCATAAATCCTGTTGGATTTTCTGGGAGAATTATATTGAATCTAGGTCATTTGGGGAGAATCAACATTAAGTGTACTTGGTCAACATGGCACAGAACATATAAAATACAAATAATTTTAAATCATTAACTATTACATTTTTAAAAAAGATTTAATGATCATAAGATGCTGATAATGATTCTGAGTAAAGCATTTCTTTTTTTACTGAAAACAATTATAGCTATAAGTCAGAAATAACTTAAATTATCATGTAAACCTCTCACTAAATTATTTTAATTGTGGTAAAATATACATAACAAAATTTATCGCTTTAGCCATTTTTAAGTGTACAATTCAGTGTCATTAAGTGCATTCACGTTATACAGCCATCACCACCATCTCCAGAATTTTTTTCATCTTGCAAAACTGAAACTTTGCACCCATTAAATTATAAATGCCCATTCCTCACTCCCCCCTAGTCCCTGGAAACCTCCATTCTATTTTCTGTCTATTTTCTGTCTCTATGAATTCAACTACTCTAAGTACCTCAGAAGGGTGGAATCATACAGTATTTGTCCTTTTATGACTGTCTTACTTTGCATAATGTCTTCAGGGTTCATCCATGTTGTAGCATGTGTCAGAATTGCCTTCCTTTTTAAGGCTGAACAATATTCCATTGTACGTATATACCACATTTGTTTATCCATTCATCTATCAATGAAAACATGGGTTCCTTCTACCTTTTGCGTGTGAACATGGTTGTATAGATATCTCTTCAAGACTCTGCTTTCATTTCTTCTTGGTATAGACCCAGAAATGGAATTGCTGGATCATATACAGTAATTCTATTTTAAATTTTGTGAGAAACCACCATACCATTTTACATTCCCACCAGCAGTGCACAAGAGTTCCAGTTTCTCCACATCCTCATGAACACTTGTTATTTTCTGTTTTTTTGATAATAGCCATCCTAATGGGTATGAAGTGGTATCTCATTATGGTTTTGGTTTGCATTTTCCTAATGATTAGTAATGTTGAGCATCTTTTCATGTGGTTATTGGCCATCTGCATATCTTCTTTGGAGAAATGCCTATTCAAGTCCTTCGCCCATCATTAGAATTGGGTTGCTTTTCTTGTGGTTGCTGAGTTTTAAGAGTTCTCTATATATCCTGGATATTTATTCCTTATCAAATACGTGATGTACAAATATTTTCTCATTGTCTTTTTACTCTATTTATAGTGTCCTTTGATGCACAAAAATTTTTCATTTTGATGAAGTCCAGTTTGTCTGTTTATTCTTTTGTTGTTTGTGCCTTTGATGTCATATCCAAGAAATCATTGCCAAATCCAGTGTCATGAGGCTTCTCCCATATGCTTTCTTCTTAGAGTTTTATCTTGATAGTTTCAGCTCTTGCATGTAGGTCTTTGATCCATTTTGAGTTAGTATGTGTATATGATATTAGGTAAGGTCCAGCTTCATTTAAGCTAAACTTTTACTAATTTTTTTATTAGATATGAAAAGCCTGACCTGTTTAGCTGAATAGATAATTTTGTACAGTGTGATTAACTCAATTTTTAAAATTTTTTATTATGGAAAATTTTCAAACTAATACATAAGTAGAGAAAAGAATGTAATGAATCTTCCATGAATATAATGAATCACTGAGCTTTAGTAATAATCAATATTTTAACAGTCTTGTTTCATTTACACACATGCCCACTGTGAGATAATCTCTCATGCATACGTTTTTCTGGAGAATTTTAAAATAAATAACAGATACTATGTCATTATACATATATACATAAATGTGCATTTCTTATAAGATCAGTCTCTCTCTTTCTCTCTCTCTTTTCTTCCTTCTGTTTTGCTCTTTCTTTTAATACATAACACTATCATTATCAGACCCAACAAAAATTGGATACAATTTAGGTTCGTACTCAACAGTGAAAAGCTTTTCCTCTAAGATCAGGAACAAGGCAAGGATGCCCACACTTGCCACTTTTATTCAACATAGTATTGGAAATCCTACAGAGCAATTAGGCAAGAAAAATAAATCCAAATCAGAAAGTAAGAAGTAAAAATGTCACTATTTGCAGATGACAGGACACTATATATAGAAAACCCTAAAGACTCCACCAAAAAACTGTTAGAACTGATCAACGAATTCAGTAAAGTTGCAGAATACAAAATGAATATACAAAAATTTGTTGCATTTACTATACATTAATAATGAACTATCAGAAAGCGAAATTCACAATCCCATTTACAACTGCATCAAAAAGAATATAATACCTAGGAATAAATTTACGAAGGAGGTGAAAGACCTGTACACTGAAAACTATAAGACATTAATGACAGAAATTGAAGAAGACATGTAGAAAAGATATTCCATGGTCATGGATTGGAAGAATTAATATTGTTAAAATGTCTAAACTAACCCCAAAGCAACCTACAGATTCAGTGCAATTCCTATCAAAATTCCTGTGGCATTTTTCACAGAAGTAGAACAAACAGTCCTAAAATTTATATGTACCACAAAAGACCCCAAATAATGAAAGCAATATAGAGAAAGAAGAACAAGGCTGGAGGTATCACACTTCCTGATTTCAAAGTATATTATAAAGCTAAAGTAATCAAAACAGTATGGTACTGACATAAAAACAAACACATAGATCAATGGAGCTGGATAGAGAGCCCAGAAATAAACCCATGCATATGCCAGGAATATACAATGAAGAAAGGACAGTCTTTTCAATAAATGATGTTGGGAAAACTGGACTGCTATCTTGTACCATACACAAAAATTAACTCAAAATGAATTAAATGTTTAAATGTAAGACCTGAAACCATAAAACTCCTAGAAGGAAAATATACGTAATAAGCTCCCTGACCTCAGTTTTAGCAATTGTAAATTACAATCTTGAGGGATACATAAGAAACAGGTTGTAATAGTCATTGCCTCTGGAAAGCAGTCGTGGATGACTGGAGGCTGATATGAGAGAGACTGTTCTGTATATATCATTTTGTGCCTTCATGTGTACTGCTATTTTATATTTTAAAAGAACCTAATCTTGACTGTGGTGGTAGTAACCTAGATCTACATACCCGCATAGAAACATACAAGTGAGTGTGTGTAAAAGTGATGAAATCTGAATAAGTTTCATGGATTGTATCAGTGTCAGTTTTTTGGTTTTGATACTGACTATAGTTATGCAAGATGTTAACCACTGGGAGAAAGTGATTAAAGGGTATATGAGATCCTCCTGTATTATTTCTTACAACTACAAAATAAAAATTTTAAATATGTTATAATGACAACAGCAACAAGTAAGAACCTTCTGTCAAATCCAGAATATAAATTTAAATTACTGATTTTATTTTTTAGGAATCTGGTGGACAGTAACAAACTTCGGTGAAATCTCAGGAACCATAGCGATCGAAATGGATAAAGGAACCTACATACATGCACTTGACAATGGACTTTTTACACTGGGAGCTCCACATAAAGAAGGTTTGTGTCTGGTAGAAGCAATGGAAGGGAAAAGGCTACAGTATATATTTTATGACATTCATTCACTTAGGCCAAATTCTAACAAATCTCGAATATATTCCAAATGAATGAATCCCTTGATTTGACTCTTCCATTTTTTTTCCTTCTTCACTATTTACCAGTTATTGGCAGCTCCCTCTTTCCAGTGTAAGCATTTGAAAACATTCTGTATAGTTCCAGAAGAGTATCCATGGGAATCAAAAACAATATGAATAATTGAAATAACAAGTAGAAGGAAAAAGAAAACCTGGTTGAGTCAAAGGTTTGAATTCCTTCATTCTTTACACCTTTTGCCAAAACTAACCTGGAGCATTAACTAACTGTTAATAATTTAAAGTTTTCTCATTCCTTTTAGCCCATGGGAAGAAGCACTAATGAGATACGAAGAAATTAGAAGATTAAAAAGCAGTAGCTTCTTGTCTAAATAGCTATCCCTTGAATAAATTAAAGCATTTAGCTTTTTAAATATTAAGTGCTTATTTGTCTCTGTGCTGACTGCATTTTAAAATACAAAGAGATAGTATCTTGGAAGTGACTAAATAAGCATCATGCTGATCTGTCTTGTTAAGTATGTAAAACTAAACATGAGTTATATAGAAGATAAAGTAACTCTTGATACTATGAATACTGTATTATAATTACATCATAATATTCTTACGTTTGTTTTTAAAAGAAAAAGAGCTACTTCTTTCAAGCTAAAGCATATCTTTATATGTACATTTATAAGAAATGTCAAATTTATTTCAAATTGTTTTTTCTCCTGTAGTTGATGAGGGTCCTAGTCCTCCAGAGCAGTTTACAGCTGTCAAATTGTCTGATTCCAGGTAAGCTTGAGTTGAACTATAATTAATACATTGTAATACAATATGATACATTGTAATAGAATATTATATATCCATTAAAAGTAGTGTTTTTGAAGAATAATGAATTTGGAAAATGTTTGCTATATAAGGTATTATATAATACTTGTATTAAAAAAGTAGAATATTAAATTGTATACATAGAACTACCTTGTCCAATATGGTAGCCACTAGCCACACATGGCTTTTGAACATTTGGACTATGGTTAGTCTTGAATTTTTATACACACACATACTATTTTTATGTTCCATATTTAATTTCCTTTCTCTCTGTTTTTAACATTGATCTACTTTATTGATCTGAAGAATTGCCCTGAAATCTGGCTATGGAAAATACCTTGGTATAAATTCAGATGGACTTGTTGTTGGGCGTTCAGATGCAATTGGACCAAGAGAACAATGGGAACCGGTCTTTCAAGATGTAAGGACTCTTATTGTTTATAAAAGTTCCTTGTCAGTGAATGAGAAAGTCTCTAACATTCATTGAGAACATATGTTCAAAAAAAACAAAAAAAGTAGACTGCAATAATGCATTAAATTTTTTAAAACCAACATGAATTCATAACCTTAAAAAGATCTCAAAAAATAGTACAACACGGGAAAAATAAACAATCAACAAAGTGAAAAGACAAGCTATGGATTGGGAAAAGTATTTGCAAACCATATATCTGATAAGCTGTTAATGTCCAAATTATATAAGAAACTCATTCAATAGCAAAAAAAAAGAAAAATTTAAAAAAGGGCAAAGAAACTGAATAGATATTTTTCATTATATCAACAGAAAACGCCAACATATGATAAGGCCAGGATGATGAGTCAGATACTACCAGTTATACAGAATTTGAGGGATGTTCATTTCACTTTATTTTTGGGAAAAACACTAAGTTTTAAAATTTTAAATTTAAATGAAAGAAAGACTTAAAAGTCCCTGATGTAACAAGTAAAACTTTATTACACAAAGGTACTCAGCAGAAAGATCAGCAGCACAGATTTAAATCACCTTGGACAATACGGCCACATCCAAGCTTACCAAAAGTCATCCAGATGACAGAAAACCCAGCCCTTACCACCTCAAATAAGAAATTAAGTCAAATCCGTGTTATTACCACTTTTGTAACTGGATATGATAGAAGATTTAATTCTTCCTACACCCAAAAGTCCCTCAGACATTGATTCCTAAAGTTCTGAACAATAAATTCAAAGGCATCAAAGGCTAGCTTTTATGAGATATATTTTCTCTGCATTTTTTTTCTTTTTTTTAAATTTTATTGAAGTATAGTTGATTATACTTCTGTCAACTATGATATGTTTTTATATTTTCTAATTATGGAGAGAAATTTAGAACACTACTATTATAATTTTTTTTGTCTTTAAAGCTAACTTTTTAAAACACTAAATCAGTTATATCCTCAATAAATCTCTGAGGCCAAAGGAAATAATTCTATTCCATACAGTTAGAATTTAGTCCTACTAATAGAATATACTAAAAATATTTAATGTGGTTATCTTTGAGTAGTAAGATTATAGGTGATTTTGGTTTTCTGTATGATTTTTTATTTTTCCAGGTTTTCTTCACATTATTTTTCCTGATTACTTTTAGACATGGGAAAAAAATCAATTTAGTCTCAAGACTTAAGAATTTTTTTCACAGGTATTCTTATAACTTATTTCTTATTATTTTGTCCATTTAGGGGAAAATGGCTTTACTGGCCTCAAATAGCTGTTTTATTAGATGCAATGAAGCAGGTGATATAGAAGCAAAAAGTAAAACGGCAGGAGAAGAAGAAATGATAAAGGTAATCATGAGACTTTTCTATAGACTAATACATGTCACATGTATGATGTGACTACGTCTCTTTAAAATGTTGTAGTCTGATCCAGATTCGCTGTGTGTAATGCATTAGTGAGGGCCAGAATGGAAGGCTTAAAGAAATGAGGGAAAAAAGCCTTTTCTAAAGTGGCTTTAATCCTTATAAATAAAACATAAAAATCCATGTTACATTTTCTCTACTATCAGCATAATTTAAACACATCTATCAAGTATCTGTATGTTTTAAATTCCGTGTCATATATTTGATTTTATTTTTAAAATGTTCTTGATTTTCATAATCCTCAGTTTCACAGTCTTACAGTATTCTTTTTACCTTGAAAAATATCACTAATCTTTTTAAACAAGAATGTCAGTACCAGTAACTCTTCATTTCATCATTTGGAGTTGATTGATGGAGAAAAAAATACCATTCTAGACAGCTCAGGAATTAGAAGTTTCAGTCTATCTTCCGTAGTTTTCTCAAAAGCCATTTTCACTGCCAAAATCTCAAAAAATTTAAATCTAAAACCTAGATTTTCTTGTTATATTTTAAAAAGTATTAGTCATAATATTTTTCAATTATGTAAACAAAACTACAGCAAGTAGCTGCAGGTACTCTGCTGAGTGAGGCACGTGCATAGTTGTCTTTAATCTTCATAGTGTTCCTATGAGGTTATCTTAACTTTACACAGGAGGAAACAACCTTTGACCTCCCCTACATCCTCACTGTTTTGATCAGTCACTTCATGAAGTTCACACAGATAAAGTGGAGACAGGATGTGTACCCAGGCCCAACTGACTCTAGAAATTACGTTCCACAGCACACTGCTTCTCAGGAAGCAGTCATTAGAAAAATGCTGGTGGATTTCTGACTCACCTATTTTTAATTTTATTTATTTATATTTAATTTTATTGTATCATGCTTGAATTGTTTTTCATCTGGATTACATTATAAAAGTATGATTATTGAAGACAAGCAGTACAAATGTATGTACAGTACTTTGCACATCTACAGAAATAAAAAAACACTATGCTATATTTATCAATAATTACAACCGTTTTTATATGAAGTACCTGTCAGATTTCCCTGGGTCTGTCTGGTTAGTCAGGTACCTGGAAGCTCTGAGCAATGATAATCCAGGACTATTTCCACCTTGCCTTTTACGTTGCAGGCTCTGCTAGTCTGTGTCAGCATCCACCTTTATAGCCTAGCCTTATCTACCAGAACACATTCCCTCCTGCCAAAAGCAGTATTGTGTCACAGACCTGGCCCAGAATTTCCCCAGGTCTTCTAGGACTCCTCCAGCCAAAACCATTGCACACATATTATTTGCACATGCCTATTGCTCACCAGTTTCTAAGCAATCTTGGAATTGTGCTCTAAGCCACAGAGATCCCTTTCCAGATGTGGGTCCTTTGGGTTGCAAATTGCCAGTTTCATGGCCCTGAATTCTGTCCTCTTCTTACCCCACTCAGTTGATCCTAATTGCTATATCTGTATCAATTAATTTATGGAATGTTTTAGTAAGTATCTGTCAAAACTTATGAAAGTATAAGGAGGATTTAAAAGGGATAGAATCCAATTAGATGAAAACAAATTGTGTTATGTTAAAAGTTTTAATGTGTTGGTAATATCCTATGCACAGTAAAACAGCTACTATCTTAAACTTTCAGTGTTATAAAATGAACACTAAATAGCAGGATAATTTGATCCTACTGTATTTACTTTTGCAGCCAAAATTAAACTAGTTAAATTATTGCCTAATTGGCTTAGCGGGATCTGATCTGTAAAATGCTTTTCAAATAAGTTTCTCTTCAGTGTTTCTGATGTAAGGGCTCTAAAGAAACATATAATAGCAATTATTTAGATAAATTATATATATAAATAAAAACACATATCTAGAATCTGTCTTTTTCTGAATCTAATTGCTAAGTTAACTGTTTTCTTCTTTTGCATAAGAAATCACCTAGAATGTTCTCTTGTAATAAGTAAGGTGGAGCAGGGGGAAGATAAATGTGTAACCTGTTGGGTTCTCATCTCCAATATCCAGATTAGATCCTGTGCTGAAAGAGAAACTAAGAAAAAAGATGATATTCCAGAAGAAGACAAAGGAAATGTTAAACAGTGTGAACTCAATTATGTGTACGTATATTTTTTCCTTTTAGAACTGTAGATTTGGCAGTGACATGCTTCTCAAGGCACCTAAAATAAAATTACCTGAAGGACAAGCAGAGACAACATAATGTAGACTCTAGGACAGAGCACTAAACTGAATGCTTCTGTTAAGGCTTCAGTTTTCGTAATTATCATCCTGCTAGCTTTCAATGCTCAAGTCACTTGAGTTAGTCTATTCTCCCTACTCTATAGAGTGTCTGTCACTGCCAGTACATAATGCCAACCAAATGCTGCCAGGACACAGGAGACTCCAGCCAACATTCCAAATCTTGAGTTTGTAGAGCTATCCAAACAACTGCCTCCTTGATGGTGGGGTACTAAAGTCATTTTTGTTGTTGAAAAGTTGTATGTTATTTAAGAAAAACAATTAGTTTTTTTAGATAAACAAAAAACTTTTAAAAATATTTTAAGCTCATCAGTAAACATGTATAATCAAAGTTTGAGATATTTTTCAAGAAAGATATTTTCTTAACAGAAAGAAATTCCAGAGCTTCCAAGACCACAAACTTAAAATAAGTAAAGAAGACAGTAAAATCCTTAAAAAGGCCCGGAAAGATGGATTTTTGCATGAAACACTTCTGGACAGGTAGGTATATTTTTAATCATTTCCAACTATTTTCAGTGGCCAATAGAAGTAGTGTATATAAACTCATGTTCTTTTTTTAATTGCTGTAATTTTCAAATTTTTGTCTTTATTTTTAAGTTTTGAATGTGGTGGTGTTACCTTAAAAGGACATCATAAGTCTGGGAAAAGATCACCAAGAAAGAATATCTGGAAATAGCCAGATTCCAAGTGCTTATATATTTTATTGCAAGAAATTCAGGTCTGACTGAAACTGTTTCATAAATTTATTTACCATCAACTTTTTATAACTATTAGAACCAGGGCTAGAAAGAAGTTGTTTGACTAATTTCAAAATTCAGTGGGTTCTATTAAAGTAGTACAGGTTTCCAAAAATGAGATAAAAATCAGTTTAAAATTTTCTAAGTATAAAATTGAATAACAAAATTGAAGCCCTTTTATTAAGTTGAATTCAGACGTGTGCAGGATATTTATCATAGCACATTATTAATATTTCTTTATTAGTATTCCTATTTAGGTAAGTAGTGTCCTAGATTTACAACATTTAAAAAATGCTTAGAAAATAAATAAAATTAAATTGAAAAAAAATAGATACAGAAGAGGTATGATGTATGTAAATTTAGTTTGTAAACTGTAAAAGGGTTATGTAGATAATGGTGTTATTATCACTATCAACAATATTAATATTAAAGTGTGAATAATAATATTTACTACCTCTTGAAAATAATTCTTTTTGCCTAGCTTTATGAAGTTTCTAGAATTCCACTCCAGTAAAAACATTTTAAAAGTTTATTTCATCTTCATTGAGAATAAAAAATAAATTAAAAAAAAATGGTTAGAGAGGTTTAGCTGTGAGCTTACAAGTATAAATCAAGTAAGTGCCAGATCGAGAGAGAATTTGGTAATCTCCTGCCACTCATTCAAGTCTCATGTTGCAAAATTAGTCTTAAGACATTTCTTTACATTCCTTGATAAAGACAGTGTTTTATCAGGTATTTTCTGTTAACCAGTTGATCAGGTGGTTACCTGAAGATAGCAAATGATGTAATAATTGTTTCCAGCTGAGCAAATTTAACATGTACCTATTTCTAAGAAATCAACAATAGCCTATAAATAGGGCTTCCCTGGTGGCGCAGTGGTTGAGAATCTGCCTGTCAACGCAGGGGACACGGGTTCGAGCCCTGGTCTGGGAAGACCCTACATGCCGCGGAGCGGCTGGGCCCGTGAGCCACAATTACTGAGCCTGCGTGTCTGGAGCCTGTGCTCTGCAACAAGAGAGGCCGCGATAGTGAGAGACCCACGCACCGCGATGAAGAGTGGCCCCCGCTTGCCACAACTAGAGAAGGCCCTCGCACAGAAACAAAGACCCAACACAGCCATAAATAAATAAATAAATAAATAAAATTTAAAAACTTCTGTTTGTTTAAAAAAAAAAAAATAGACTATAAATAATAATCAGGATATGGACTCAAAAGAAATAGAGTAAGGTCTGTGTCCTCTAACTTTTATCACTTATGAAAATACAACATTGCTACCCTGTTAAATAGAAGCTTAGGGCATGCTTAAATTCAGAGGCAATTAAAATCACTGTTATGGATTTAAAAAGCCCTTAAGCAACATGAGTTAAAGATCAGGAAAAGATTTTTTTTGTAAGAATAAAATCCATGTAGTATGAAACAAAATTGAAAAGTAAAATTTTAATTAAAATATTTTAATATAAGCAGTGTGGTAATATAATAACCAAAATTGAGAGCACAATTTCTGAGCATGAGTTTATGTTTAGTAGCAGTTGGCTATATATGACATGTTTCTACACAGATTAATTTTTATTATTTGTTTTTGTTTAAACAGGAGAGCCAAACTGAAAGCTGATAGATATTGCAAATGACCAGGATTTTTGTTTCTGTCTTCTCCTTTTTTTCTGAATAAAAAAATCAGTGGAAGTGTTTTTACAGAATTATTGGGCTGTTACGGAATTACTGCTGAACCAGTTGCTAGATTTAACCAAGATTAATCAAGTTTAATTGAGATTCTCCATGGATGTACTTTTTTAGTCAACTGCAGTGTTTCACATGGAAATGAAACTTAAGAGTACACACTTAAAGTACCACAGAATTCTCTTCTTTTCTGGATTTCCTGTCATAAAGCATGACGTGCTACTCTATGAAACTGATACTTGTGCAGCTTGTGGAAGCTGTCTTACTGCTTTACACTCTTACTTTGCATTACTTAGTACAATAGATGCCTAATCAGTACCTTTAAAAGGAAATTAGAAACTCCCAATCCAATCAGTCAGCAAGGCTTTGATTCTACCTCTTAAATATTGCCCAAATCACACACAAGCCAAACAAATATCAGGACAAGGGGGCTGCACAGAGAGAAAGAAATCGGGTATTAAGCAGTGGGGTGGGAACAGGAAACGTTTTACAAAAGAGTGAGTAGGTTCAGAACAGAGGATAAGAGTAAAATTGGGGAAATTCCCTACTTAGGACAGTTTAGCCACAATGGCTATGTATTTATATAATGCTTTCATCCTCACGTGTGGGATGGGATGGGAGCTCTTAAAGAGGTTCAGACACTAAGCATTGCTGAGGTCTGCTATGCTGAGGCAGTTTTATTCCTAGCCTGTCTCTTTCTGAGTTCCTGAACACAGTATTCAGGATGTCATCTAACCCTGTGAGTGTTCCCAAACCAGCTTGTGTACCAGTTGCCTGGACTTCACCACTGGAAATTCTGCTTCAGAAGAGCTAAGGTTGGCCGAGGCATTTTTATGTTTTTACAATTCCACATTGATTCCAATGCACAGCCATGACTGAGACCGGGTGCCACACCTTGTCTAATTCTCAGCTTTTGTATTTATATTCCATCTGTCACCAACTCTAGACTTACATGGCCCCTCCACAGCAAGGTAGCTAAGCTACCAACATCAGCCTTATAAAGGAGAAGCTCTTGCTGTAGCTCTGGCCCTAACTTGGCATTCCAATTCCAATCGCTGGACATTCCCCCATATTGCTTTCTCCTTCTTCAGATCCTTGGATACGTACTACTATGATCCCCCAAAGCAGCAGTTCTTAAGCAGGGCCTATTTTGCCCTCTGGGGGACATTTTGGAATGTCTGGAGGCATTTTTGGATGTCACAACTGGGAGAACAGGGGGTACTCTGGCATTTAGAGGGTTAGAAACTAGGGATGCTGCTAAACATCCTACCATGCACAGGACAGCACTCCCTTACAACAAAGAATTATCCAGCCAAACTGCCAATGGTGCCAAGATTGTGAAACCTGCCCTAGGACTTAGTCTAGTCCTTGCTTTTGCCAGCTCCCCAACCTCTAAAAAGAAATAGTTCAAATTTATATATGTAAGAATCGCCTAGGGTACATGTAGATTTCCAAGACCCATCCTTAGAGGTGCAGGCTTAGCATATCTAGGATTAGTCCCCAAAACTGACATTTAACAAGCACTCCAGGTAATTCGGAAGCAAGCGATCTGAACCACACTTTGAGAAACACTACCCTCAAGAGACTGAAGTCTTATTTCCAACAGTAGCCTGGTACCAAAGACCATCTGCCGGCCAACTGATTTCCCTGGAACAGACATTCTGTCTGCCTGAATTTCTGAACGTAGTATATTCCTGGACTCCTTGTCACCATGCTCACCCTCATGTTCACCCAGTTCCTGCCCCCATTTGAGAGAGCAGGACTAATTACAGGTCCTGGCAACTGGAGGATACAGATTAAAAACAAGCATCGCCTGCCCTCATGGAGTTTATACACTAGTGAAGGAGGACAACAAATGAATAAAAATTTCAGGTAATAGGTGAGTATTCCTTCCCTGTTTCCAGCATTGCACTTTATACAACCCCCATTATGCACTGAAGTTAGTCTGGGAGAGTGGCAGAGATCAAGAATGAATGTTTCGGGGCTTCCCTGGTGGCGCAGTGGTTGAGAATCTGCCTGCCAATGCAGGGCACACGGGTTCGAGCCCTGGTCTGGGAAGATCCCACATGCCGCGAAGCGGCTGGGCCCATGAGCCACAATTGCTGAGCTTGCGCGTCTGGAGCCTGTGCTCTGCAACATGAGAGGCCCGCGCACAGCGATGAAGAGTGGCCCCCGCTTGCCACAACTAGAGAAAGCCCTCGCACAGAAACGAAGACCCAACACAGCCATAAATAAATAAATAAATAAATAATGTTAACTGTTAAAAAAAAAAAGAATGAATGTTTCTACATATAGTCATGTGGTGCACATTTTTCCATCTTGTGCATGAGCATATCATGAGAAATTTTGTTTAAAGCACTATCAAAATCAAGATACATTCTGATCAAACATTCCCCTGATTTACTAGTTTAGTAACCTTATCAAAAGGAAGGTTATATACAATAAAAGCACAAACAAAAAGCTCCCCACACCCAATTTTGACTGCTCACACATTTTCAGATTAGATCATTTTGATTTTTCTATCTTCAAGTTCACTGACTCTTTTATCATCTCTAAACTGCTATTAAACCCATCTGGTGATTTTTTAATCTCAGACACTATTTTTCACTTCTAGAATCCATTTGATCCTGTGGTTATTGCTATTGTTGTTATAATTTCTTTTTCTCTGCTGAAATTTCTTATCCATTCATTAAAAGTCTTTTTTTGGTGTTTTTGTTTCTAGGCAGAATTATAATAGCTACCTTAAAAATCCTTGTCTTCTAATTCCAACATCTGGGTCATCTCAGGATCAGTCACCACTGATTGCCTTCTCTTTTTAGTATGTTTCTTCATATGTCTGATATAATTAGACTGTATCCTGGACATTGTGCATAATACATTATAGAAACTGTGGATTCTGTTTTGTCCTTCTGAAGAATCTTTGTTGTTTAGTAGGCAGTTAACATGGTTGACCTCAAGCTCCAAATTCTATCTCCCCACAGTGGGCAACAGCTGAAATATCCTTTTAGTTCTTTCAGTTTTAGCTGGGCTGCTTGAAGTCTGCCCCAAAGATGTGGAGTTCTGAGATCAGTGAGAGATTTGGGCAGTATGGCTACCCTCTGTGGCTTTCTTCTTTTTTCAGGATTTCCGCCTCACTTTCTAGACTCTGGTTACTCTGAACTCTGTCCTCAGATTCCTCAACTACTAAGACTAAAGGTTTCTATATGAGTTTTAATGACTCTCAGTGGCACTGCCTGGGGCCTGCCCTAAGTTGAAAAAAATGTTGAAAATATGATTTCCTTCTTACTAGAATTAACTCCCCTCAAGTTTCTGCATACTTTTGGTCACTCTCCATTACCTTTAGATAATTTTTAATATTTTGTCCAAAGTTTAATTTTTGTGTATGTGAGAGGGTTAGTCTAGTCAAGCTACTCCACCATGACATGCTCAAACTCTTATTTTTTCCTTGCCCTCTCTTCCCAAATTAAGGACCTGCCTGGACTTTCCTAGATACAGATACAAAACTCACCAACATCCTACAGAAAGAAGTTAATAAAGAAATCATTAAAATCAATGAATACATTCATACATCTTAAAATAGGCCTGAATTCCTAAAATGGACTCAGCATATCAGATGACCCAGTACCCACCCAAATGCTACGGAGTTCCTGGGTCCACTCTAGTGTAGAGCTAATCAGTCCATGGGTTCAACTCCTTATTGTAGGAATTATATTTACTCAGTTATTCTAAACTCTTATAACACAGAAGAATATATTAAAATATGCTAGCTTAACATCATATTTTATTAACCAAATTATCATGACATGATAGCTTTCATAACGGGTGAAAAACATCAAAAATTACTTTTCAAGATATTGTTCTTTTATGGTATTATTATCATCAATATTAGCCTAAAGGGATTAATGCAGGTAACCTCTGTGATAATTTTTTCAAGCTCACTCATCTTGAAATCCATTTCATTTAATTAAAAGATTAGAAACAAAATGAGAAAAAGAACAATTTCATACCTTTACTTCCCCTTCCCTCACCCACCTACTAGTTTACAGGCTTTTTTCTTTAATGCGTATTTCATTAAGTGAACTGGATGGTGTTAGGGCAGGTTTTGCTTTACAACATTTCCTGTGTACTTTGCCCCAGGAAAATCTCTGGCACTATTTGATGTATTTCTGTTTAATTTTTTGCCACTGGGCTACTTAAAACATTACTGAGGCTTATTTTCCATGATGGAGAAACAATAAGCCTTCTTTCCATTTGGCCTTGTGTTTCAACCCTGCCTTTGTATTTCATAAAAAAAAATAGATTTTCTTTTCAGACTGCATAGCAAGGACTTATAAATTAAAATCTGCAGGTGTTCAACCACACAAAAGAAAGGAATCTACAGATATCAAACAAAAGGAAAATAGGAACCCGCAGAGATGAATGAGGACCAAACCTCACTCTCACCTGGAAGTTTCTGCCAAATCCTGGAGACTTTGAGCTTTTGCTTTGACAAGTGTCCAAGATATGGGAGGTAGGAGCCTGGACTCACCCAGGAGGGAATCTATGGCTATAAAGGGCTATGCCTTCAAGGATAACAGTGCATGAGAAATAAATCTTATTGCACAGAGGTGGGTGACAAAGTTTTTCTTATGTTTGGCACTGAGTAGAAGGAAAGGAAAAAATTAAAAATACACAGAGAGGGATTAACCAAGATGGCGGAGTAGAAGGACGTGCTGTCACTCCCTCTTGCGAGAGCACCAGAATCACAACTGGCTGCTGGACAATCATCGACAGGAAGACACTGGACTTCACCAAGGAGGATACCCCACGTCCAAGGACAGAGGAGAAGCCACAGTGAGACGGTAGGAGGGGCGCAATCAGAGTAAAATCAAACCCCATAACTACCGGGTGGGTGACTCACAGACTGGCGAACACTTATACCACAGAAGTCCACCCACTGGAGTGAAGGTTCTGAGCCCCACGTCAGGCTTCCCAACCTGGGGGTCCGGCAACAGGAGGAGGAATTCATAGAGAATCAGACTTTGAAGCCTAGTGGGAATTGATTGCAGGACTTCGACAGGACTGGGGGAAACAGAGACCCCACTCTTGGAGGGCGCACATGGAATAGTGTGCGCATCGGGACCCGGGGGAAGGAGCAGTGACCCTTGGGGAGACTGAACCAGACCTAGCTGCTAGTGTTGGAGGGTCTCCTGCAGAGGCGGGGGCTGGCTCTGTTTCACCGTGGGGACAAGAACACTGGCAGCGGAGGTTCTGGGAAGTACTCCTTGGCGTGAGCCCTTCCAGAGTCTGCCATTAGCCCCACCAAGGAGCCCAGGTAGGCTCCAGTGTTGGGTTGCCTCAGGCAAAACAACCAACAGGGAGGGAACCCAGCCCCACCCATCAACAGTCAAGTGGATTAAAGTTTTACGGAGCTCTGACCGCCACAGCAACAGTCAGCTCTACCCACCACCAGAGCCTCCCATCAAGCCTCTTAGATAGCCTCAACCACCAGAGGGCAGACAGCAGAAGCAAGAAAAACTACAATCCTGCAGCCTGTGGAACAAAATCCACATTTACAGAAAGATAGACAAGATGAAAAGACAGAGGGCTATATACCAGATGAAGGAACAAGAAAAAACTTCAGAAAAACAACTAAATGAAGTGGAGATAGGCAACCCTCCAGAAAAAGAATTCAGAATAATGATAGTGAAGATGATCCAGGACCTCGGAATAAGAATGGAGGCAAAGATTGAGAAGATGCAAGAAATGATTAACAAAGACCTAGAAGGATTAAAGAACAAACAAACAGAGATGATCAATACAATAACTGAAATGAAAACTACATTAGAAGGAATCAATAGCAGAATAACTGAGGCAGAAGAATGGATAAGTGACTTGGAAGACAGAATGGTGGAATTCACTGCTGCGGAACAGACTAAAGAAAAAAGAATGAAAAGAAATGAAGACAGCCTAAGAGACCTCTGGGACAACAATAAACGCAACAACATTCGCATTATAGGGGTCCCAGAAGGAGAAGAGAGAGAGAAAGGACCAGAGAAAATATTTGAAGAGATTATAGTCGAAAACTTCCCTAACATGGGAAAGGAAATAGCCACCCAAGTCCAGGAAGCACAGAGAGTCCCATATAGGATAAACCCAAGGAGAAACACGCCGAGACACATAGTAATCAAAGTGGCAAAAATTAAAGACAAAGAAAAATTATTGAAAGCAGCAAGGGAAAAACAACAAATAACATACAAGGGAACTCCCATAAGGTTAACAGCTGATTTCTCAGCAGAAACTCTACAAGCCAGAAGGGAGTAGCATGATATACTTAAAGTGATGAAAGGGAAGAACCTACAACCAAGATTACTCTACCCAGCAAGGATCTCATTCAGATTTGATGGAGAAATCAAAAGCTTTACAGACAAGCAAAAGCTACGAGAATTCAGCACCACCAAACCAGCTCTACAACAAATGCTAAAGGAACTTCTCTAAGTGGGAAACACAAGAGAAGAAAAGGACCTACAAAAACAAACCCAAAACAATTAAGAAAATGGTCATAGGAACATACATATCGATAATTACCTTAAACGTGAATGGATTAAATGCTCCAACCAAAAGACACAGGCTTGCTGAATGGATACAAAAACAAGACCCACATATATGCCGTCTACAAGAGACCCACTTTAGACCTAGGGACACATACAGACTGAAAGTGACAGGATGGAAAATGATATTCCATGCAAATGGAAATCAAAAGAAAGCTGGAGTAGCTATACTCATATCAGATAAAATAGACTTTAAAATAAAGAATGTTACAAGAGACAAGGAAGGACACTACATAATGATCAAGGGATCAATCCAAGAAGAAGATACAGCAACTATAAATATATATGCACCCAACATAGGAGCACCTCAATACATAAGGCAACTGCTAACAGCTATAAAAGAGGAAATCGACAGTAACACAATAATAGTGGGGGACTTTAACACCTCACTTACACCAATGGACAGATCATCCAAAATGAAAATAAATAAGGAAACAGAAGCTTTAAATGACACAATAGACCAGATAGATTTAATTGATATTTATAGGACATTCCATCCAAAAACAGCAGATTACACATTCTTCTCAAGTGCGCACGGAACATTCTCCAGGATAGATCATATCTTGGGTCACAAATCAAGCCTCAGTAAATTTAAGAAAATTGAAATTATATCAAGCATCTTTTCTGACCACAATGCTATGAGATTAGAAATGAATTACAGGGAAAAAAACGTAAAAAACACAAACACATGGAGGCTAAACAATACGTTACTAAATAACCAAGAGATCACTGAAGAAATCAAAGAGGAAATCAAAAAATACCTAGAGACAAATGACAATGAAAACACGATGACCCAAAACTTATGGGATGCAGCAAAAGCAGTTCTAAGAGGGAAGTTTATAGCTATACAAGCCTACCTAAAGAAACAAGAAAAATCTCAAGTAAACAATCTAACCTTACACCTAAAGAAACTAGAGAAAGAAGAACAAACAAAACCCAAAGTTAGCAGAAGGAAAGAAATCATAAAGATCAGAGCGGAAATAAATGAAATAGAAACAAAGAAAACAATAGCAAAGATCAACAAAACTAAAAGCTGGTTCTTTGAGAAGATAAACAAAATTGATAAGCCATTAGCCAGACTCATCAAGAAAAAGAGGGAGAGGACTCAAATCAATAAAATCAGAAATGAAAAAGGAGAAGTTACAACAGACACCGCAGAAATACAAAGCATCCTAAGAGACTACTACAAGCAACTTTATGCCTATAAAATGGACAACCTGGAAGAAATGGACAAATTCTTAGAACGGCATAACCTTCCCAGACTGAACCAGGAAGAAACAGAAAATATGAACAGACCAATCACAAGTAATGAAATTGAAACTGTGATTAAAAATCTTCCAACAAACAAAAGTCCAGGACCAGATGGCTTCACAAGTGAATTCTATCAAACATTTAGAGAAGAGCTAACACCTATCCTTCTCAAACTCTTCCAAAAAATTGCAGAGGAAGGAACACTCCCAAACTCATTCTATGAGGCCACCATCACCCTGATACCAAAACCAGAGAAAGATACTACAAAAAAAGAAAATTACAGACCAATATCACTGATGAATATAGATGCAAAAATCCTCAACAAAATACTAGCAACCAGAATCCAACAACACATTAAAAGGATCATACACCATGATCAAGTGGGATTTATCCCAGGGATGCAAGGATTCTTCAATATACGCAAATCAATCAGTGTGATACACCATATTAACAAATTGAAGAATAAAAACCATATGATCATCTCAATAGATGCAGAAAAAGCTTTTGACAAAATTCAACACCCATTTATGATAAAAACTCTCCAGAAAGTGGGCATAGAGGGAACCTACCTCAACATAATAAAGGCCATATATGACAAACCCACAGCAAACATCATTCTCAACAGTGAAAAACTGAAAGCATTTCCTCTAAGATCAGGAACGAGACAAGGATGTCCACTCTCACCACTGTTATTCAACATAGTTCTGGAAGTCCTAGCCACAGCAATCAGAGAAGAAAAAGAAATAAAAGGAATACAAATTGGAAAAGAAGAAGTAAAACTGTCACTGTTTGCAGGTGACATGATACTATACATAGAGAATCCTAAAACTGCCACCAGAAAACTGCTAGAGCTAATTAATGAATATGGTAAAGTTGCAGGATACAAAGTTAATGCACAGAAATCTCTTGCATTCCTATACACTAATGATGAAAAATCTGAAAGAGAAATTATGGAAACACTCCCATTTACCATTGCAACAAAAAGAATAAAATACCTAGGAATAAACCTACCTAGGGAGACAAAAGACCTGTATGCAGAAAACTATAAGACACTGATGAAAGAAATTAAAGATGATACCAACAGATGGAGAGATATACCATGTTCTTGGATTGGAAAAATCAATATTGTGAAAATGACTATACTACCCAAAGCAATCTACAGATTCAATGCAATCCCTATCAAATTACCAATGGCATTTTTTACGGAGCTAGAACAAATCATCTTAAAATTTGTATGGAGACACAAAAGACCCCGAATAGCCAAAGCAGTCTTGAGGGAAAAAAATGGAGCTGGAAGAATCAGACTGCCTGACTTCAGACTATACTACAAAGCTACAGTAATCAAGACAATATGGTACTGGCACAAAAACAGAAACATAGATCAATGGAACAAGATAGAAAGCCCAGAGATAAACCCACACACCTATGGTCAACTAATCTATGACAAAGGAGGCAAAGATATACAATGAAGAAAAGACAGTCTCTTCAATAAGTGTTGCTGGGAAAACTGGACAGCTACATGTAAAAGAATGAAATTAGAATACTCCCTAACACCATACACAAAAATAAACTCAAAATGGATTAGAGACCTAAATGTAAGACTGGACACTATAAAACTCTTAGAGGAAAACATAGGAAGAACACTCTTTGACATAAATCACAGCAAGATCTTTTTTGATCCACCTCCTAGAGTAATGGAAATAAAAAGAAAAATAAACAAATGGGACCTAATGAAACTTCAAAGCTTTTGCACAGCAAAGGAAACCATAAAGAAGACGAAAAGACAACCCTCAGAATGGGAGAAAATATTTGCAAATGAATCAACGGACAAAGGATTGATCTCCAAAATTTATAAACAGCTCATTCAGCTCAATATCAAAGAAACAAACAACCCAATCCAAAAATGGGCAGAAGACCTAAATAGACATTTCTCCAAAGAAGACATACAGACGGCCACGAAGCACATGAAAAGATGCTCAACATCACTAATTATTAGAGAAATGCAAATCAAAACTACAATGAGGTATCACCTCACACCAGTTAGAATGGGCATCATCAGAGAATCTACAAACAACAAATGCTGGAGAGGGTGTGGAGAAAAGGGAACCCTCTTGCACTGTTGGTGGGAATGTAAATTGATACAGCCACTATGGAGAACAATATGGAGGTTCCTTAAAAAACTAAAAATAGAATTACCATATGACCCAGCAATCCCACTACTGGGCATATACCCAGAGAAAACCATAATCCAAAAAGACACATACACCCGAATGTTCATTGCAGCACTATTTACAACAGCCAGGTCATGGAAGCAACCTAAATGCCCATCAACAGACGAATGGATAAAGAAGTTGTGGTACATATATACGATGGAATATTACTCAGCCATAAAAAGGAACAAAATTGAGTCATTTGTTGAGACGTGGTTGGATCTAGAGACTGTCATACAGAGTGAAGTAAGTCAGAAAGAGAAAAACAAATATCGTATATTAACGCATGTATGTGGAACCTAGAAAAATGGTACAGATGAACCGGTTTGCAGGGCAGAAGTTGAGACACAGATGTAGAGAACAGACATATGGACACCAAGGGGGGAAAACTGCGGTGGGGTGGGGATGGTGGTGTGCTGAATTGGGCGATTGGGATTGACATGTATACACTGATGTGTATAAAATTGATGACTAATAAGAACCTGCAGTATAAAAAAACAAACAAACAAAACAACTAATACTAAACTTTCATTGGGTTATTTGTATGGAAATATGTTAATATAAATGTTTCAGACATTACATGAAATTTCTAAAAATCTTATATGTTCTGGTATAATGTTATAAGTCATAATCCTAGTTATTACTTTAAAATGTATATCTCAGAAATAACTAATTTTCTTGTCAACTGCATTATTATGAACTTTCATCAAATCTTTAACCGTGGTCATTTTTAAGTCTTTTGTCATTTACAGACAGTTCTGGGTGTACTCTGATGCTTTTGCAAATATGTTCCTATAAAAGGGTTTCATCTTCAAGAAATTCATGGAAAAGACTCTGACAAGTACAGGTTTCTGGTAACTGACTATACTGCTGAACTGAATGAATAAGCATTTTCAGAACTCTAATGAAAAACTGATGAACTCATAAAAGTGCTAACAAAAGATCAAGATGAAAAAAAAAATTAATTACATGGGACTGAGTGAACTGATGAGGATGAGTATAATTTTTGTGACTTTCTGTTTGAATTTAAAAAAAAAAATCCCACAAGGACTCAGAGGCAAAGAATATACAAATCAATTTTCACTGCAAAGTAAAGGAGCTGTTACAGTGGAGGATTACTGGACTGAGTGTCAATATTATGACATAGTATGAGTGTGTTTCATGTTTGGTAATTGCAATCATTGTTGCTTTTGTTGTGGTCATCCATGTACAATGCTTGGTGTCAGTCTATTTATCTCTTGTAAAAATAAAATACAGTGTGTGTGTGTGTGAAAAAAAAAATACACAGAGAAACAAAGCAACATTAATGAGAATCAGGAGAAGCAAAAAAAAAATTTAATCATCAAATGTATAATATTAAATAACTATACTTGACATGTTTAAAGAAATAAAACTTAGGCTGGGATATAAGCAGGAAATAAGAGATTATAGGACTTCCCTGGTGGCGCAGTGGTTGAGAATCCGCCTGCCAATGCAGGGGACATGAGTTCGATCCCTGGTCCGGGAAGATCCCACATACTGAAGAGCAACTAAGCCCGTACACCACAACTACTGAGCCTGCGCTCTAGAGCCCGTGAGCCACAACTACTGAGCCCCCGTGCCACGGCTACTGAAGCCCGTGTGCCTAGAGCCCGTGCTCCACAACAAGAGAAACCACCACAACGAGAAGCCCATGCAGTGCAACGAAGAGTAGCCCCCACTCACCACAACTAGAGAAAGCCTGTGCGCAGCAACAAAGACCCAACACAGCCAAAAAATAAATTAATTAATTTTTAAAAAACCCTCATTTAAAAAAAAAGATTATAAAAAGACTAAGAAGATTTGAAAAAAAAATAACTTCAAAAAATAAAAAACATAATTAAAAATTCAGTGGATGGATTAAACAGATTAAACAAAAGCAAAGAAAAAAATAATGAGCCAGAATATAACTGAGTAATTGATCCCAAATACAGCTCACAGAGACAAGGAGATAGAATATACAATGAAATAAAGATCGAGAGACAGAGAACATGATGAGAATGTCTAATATATGCCTACTTCAGGTACAAAAAGGAGGTAATAAAAAGAATGAGAAAGAGATAATAGACATAACAACTGAGAACTTTTCAGACATCAGATCTTGGAATACCAGTGAATCCCAAACACGATAAATAAAGATACACCCCTAAACACATTATGGTGAAACTACAGAACTACAGAGAAAAAAGTTTCATCTTAAAAGCAGCTGGAAAGAAAAGAGTGATCACTCCAAAATTTCAGCAATTCAGCTAATTGCTAGCTTCTCACTAGCAGATATGAAGCCAGAAAACAGCAGAGGAGTATCTTCCATGAGCTGAGAGAAAAAAATTGTCAACCTAGAATACTATACTCTATGAAACTATCGTTCAAGAATTAAGAGAAAAGCACTAAAGCAGAATAAAGACACTGTCAACACATAAAAATTGAGAGAATTTATCACCAATACATCACCATTAAGAGAAGTCTAGGTAGAGCAAAAATGATCCCAGAGGGAAGGTCAGAGGTGTAATAAGAAATGTGAAGCAAATATACTGAAGATAATAGTGAGTAAAGTATTTATAAGATATGAAAAACAATTGTGAATGAATCAAAAAAAAAAAGATAGCCAAAAAAAATTTTTAAATAGGCATAAGACACAAACAGATATGACATGGATTGAATGTTTATGTTCCCCCAAAATTCATATGTTGAAACCTAATTGCCAATGTGATGGTATCTGTAGGTGAGGTTATAGCGAAAAGACGGTGGTCTATGAACCAGGCAGCAGGCCCAGACCAGATAGCAAACGTGCCAGCACCTTGATCTTGCACTTTTCAGCCTCTAGAACTGCAAGAAATAAATTTCTGTTGTTTATAAGCCACCAAGTCTATGGTAGTTTGTAATAACAGCCCAAGCCACTCAAGATAAAACAATTCAAAGAATTACAAAAGCCCATAAATACATGAGAAAATATTTAACCTTATCAACAATGGTATATAGGTAATCTTTAACACTTGGCTCTCCAGAGGGGAAAGCCCTGATTTGTAATGTTTGCTGATTTCCATGGGGTAAATATCATATGATGAATCAAACTACCAACGTGATGTCACTGAACACATTCACACTGTGATGTCACTGGCTCATGAGAGCCCACGCCAACACTGCAAAATAAAACTACAGTGAGACAGCATTTGCAGCCACCAGACTAGTAAAAATTTAAAAGTCAGTCAATACCAGAGTTGGCAAATATATGAAACACTAGGAACTCTAATCCACTGTTTGTGGTAGTAAATAGGATTAATCTCTTTGGCTGAATATATGCATATCCTACAACTCATAGATACTACTCCTTCAGATCTTTGTATTTTAGATACAGATGCAATATTAACATCCAGGATTAGACTTGGTCTTTTCCTACATGATCCTGATAAAATGAAGTATAGGATTATGGTTGGTTTGGTTGTGCTTCTTGTATCTTTAATAGAACAACAACAACAAGATCCCTAAAGCTTTATTTTAGAGCCTGAAGAATAGAAAGACAGCTTATCTCTGAGATATTCTGAGATAAAAGCCAAGGTGTCTCACCCTAGGTCCTTGACCCAGTCCTTTTTCTAGAACTCACACTTCTTCCAAAGCCCATCACAAATTGGAGACTTTCTACAAGAAGGTTGGAGACTGTGAAAACCACAGAAAGCAAAAGAGAGAGAAAATGAAAGAAGTGTGATTGAGGGAAGAGAAGGGAAGGATAGGCTTGTAGAACCCCAGTTAGCACCTGAATGCATTCCCCACAAAGTATTGTTACTTAGAGAAGTTAGGATCCTGAGCTCTGTAAGTAATAAGTCACTTAATCATCATATATTTATTCTATACCATCATTATGTCAGGAGTTGTGCTACATATTGCAGATACCATGATAACAACATAGACATGACCCCTGTCTTGAAAGGGTTTATAGTTAAGGAAGGCAGACTTTAAACAAATAGTAATTAATCAAATAACTACGTGTGCAAAGGACAAGGAAAAGTACAGGATATCTGAGAATTGATTAACAGGGTAACAAAACTTGGTTTGGAAAGATATAAGTCAGGGAAGCCTCTGCTAAGGAAGACATAAGTTAAGCAGAACTCTCATGAGTTATACGTGTGAAGGCAGGCGTGAGAAAGAACATTCCATGCACAGAAAGCCAGTGAGTAGGGACACTAAGGCGGGAAAAAGCATGGTATTTTGGAAAAACTGCTTTAAGGCAATGAGTGAGGGGGTGTGATAAGCAATAATTCCTTCCAGAGAGGAAGTCAGAAGCAATCCAGCTTCTAAGCAGAGCCTTCTGAGCCATGGTTGAGAATGCTGGACTTGACTGTAAGGGTAATGGGAAATCACTGAAAGATATTAGGTGGGGAAGTGAGAACATGCGTAAAGAAGAAAAGACATCTGAAGACCAGGCTCTGGGGCACCCCACATAAAGAGGTCAGTTGATGAGTAGAAACCAACGGAAGATATTGAAGACGTGTCCAGTGAGGAATATAAGAATCAAAAAAGAGTGGTATTCCAGAAGCAAAATCAAGCAAGTGTTCCAATGTCTAAGATATGATAATGGAATTGGGCATTTGAGGTAAAATACAGGCTAAGAACATTGCAAGGGAATAGGTCAAGAAACCGAGAAAAACCAGAATATTGGAAAAATTGTCTTTGTGGAAATTGCAATCACCAAGAATATTGACAGGTATCATATTTAAAAGAGTGACAGTGAGCCAGATGTGAAAAATCTTCAAGGGGTGAGGAAAAGCAGGAGCCATCAGAGGTCTACAGATGACCTAGTATGATGGCACCAGCTTCCAAGTCAAGTCAAATAACTGTGAATGCTTTGGGTGTTGGTAACATTAGGTAGGCCATATGAAAGTACTTATTAACCTACAAAAATGGCAATCTCATATGATTCAACCCAATATATATAAAACATACATTTGAATTGTAGTTGGCCTCATAAGTTGATATATATTTATGTTCGTGGTATTTTCTTTTTCAGTTGTAAACTCCCTTTGGTCAGGAATTCCTATTTTACTGCATGTGTGTCTTTCACGGCACCTAGTGGTCTGCTTGGTACTTTTAATAGGTCATTTAGTACTTTTAATATATATATTACTATAATTGCTACTGCTGACATATGTTGTCATTTCAGGGTAATAATCATTCTCCTCACCTTTCCTGGCTGGGAAATGACTGAGAAATATACACAGGCATCAGGTGGCAATAAACATCAGCTCTACTGCTAATTAAGCTGGAAAAGAGAAAACAACTTGGACCTGAGGCCAAGATGGGATACCAACTCCTTCTCCTCTGGGATGAATTTATGCACTCAGTCATTTGACAAATGCAAACTGCTTCCCAGGGGCACAGCCAATTTCTAACATGACAGGGAGTAAACTGAGGGCAGAGTAGGCCAGGGTGGGGGGCAACAGATGCAAGTACATACAAAAGGCTCCATTTTTTTTACTACCTTCTCTCAGTGTCTCTCAGAGCCACCCTTTCATGATGCTTTCTTCAAAGTCTTCACAGCCATGACGTTAACATAGTATTTTAAAAATCTGGTGGATAGGTGCCAATTTTGGAAGATGTAGTCAAAGACAGCAATTACTTCCCCCTCCACTCTTGTCATCCAGGACTTACCACTGTGGGCACACAGATCTGAGTGAGAGAGCTAGAGAAGTCAGGCCACACATGTGCAGTGACCCATCCAGCTATTTACCAATTAGGTAAGTCACTCTTCCCCTAGAGAAACATGAATTAAAGGGATTGGGGAGAAAAGTGGAAATTTTCTCCCCCAAAACATCTGATGGTTTTGTAAGGCCTAAAGCTTATACAATTTGGATGGTCCTCTTTAAAGAAAAGAATACAAAATTACAAGTGTAAAATTGGGTAGAAGGTTTGGAAGATGCCTGAGCAAGTGAAGGTCCTGAAACTTAAGCGTTACAGCTTTATAAATATATAGCTTTATAAATTCTCCTCTGCTCTTGAGAAGGCAGACACATCTATTTTTATGTGTGCATCACTTAGGATGCTATCAGATACAACAATTCAACTTGCAAGCAAACCAACTTGAACGGGCTTAAATAATAAAGAATAGTAGTGGCTTACCGTAATTAAGAGTCCAGTTGTTGGACAGGCTCCGTGTTTGGTCACCTATCAGCTTAATGCCATAATGACTCAGTTTCTTTCCTTCTCTCCTCTGTGCTGTCCACAGTACCTATTCATCCTTAGGCAGCTCCCTTCAAGTTTACAGCATGCATGCCAGCAGCAATGGGGACTAATAGCTTACTCTTTCCTGTTAGAAGAGAAAGGACAATTGCCTCAATCATAGAGCAAAAACCCTGAGATTCAAACCATGGCCTACTGAATTCAAGAGTCTGAGTGGGCTTCCCTGGTGGCGCAGTGGTTGAGAATCTGCCTGCCAATGCAGGGGACACGGGTTCGAGCCCTGGTCTGGGAAAATCCCACATGCCGCGGAGCAACTGGGCCCGTGAGCCACAATTACTGAGCCTGTGGGTCTGGAGCCTGTGCTCCGCAACAAGAGAGGCCGCGATAGTGAGAGGCCCGCACACTGCGATGAAGAGTGGCCCCCGCTTGCCACAACTAGAGAAAGCCCTCGCACAGAAATGAAGACCCAACACAGCCATAAATAAATAAATAAAAATAAATTAAAAAAAAAAAAAAAAAAAAAAAAAAGAGTCTGAGTGACTAAGGCCGAAGCCAGGCATGGGGGCAAGACGACTAGGGTAACCTTAAACATCAGGCTAACCAGGGCCCACCTCCAGAGATGAGGCTAAGGATGAGGACACGGTTCATCCAAATCGCACATCTGCTGTATAACGGAGGCGTGGAACTGAGGTTGGTAAAACATCCACAATATTAAACCAGAGGGTAGGGCTTCCCTGGTGGCGCAGTGGTTGAGAATCTGCCTGTCAATGTAGGGGACACTGGTTCGAGCCCTGGTCTGGGAAGATCCCACATGCCGCGGAGCAACTGGGCCCGTGAGCCACAATTACTGAGCCTGCGCGTCTGGAGCCTGTGCTCCGCAACGAGAGAGGCCGCGATAGTGAGAAGCCCGCGCACCGCGATGAAGAGTGGCCCCCACTTGCCGCAACTAGAGAAAGCCCTCACACAGAAACGAAGACCCAACACAGCCATAAATAAATAAATAAATAAATAAATAAATAAACCAGAGGGTAGAGCATGGAATGAGTTAAATCTATTGATATTTTACAAAATAGTCATTTGATTTACATTTTCCCTTCCATCTTCATTTTTCTCTCCCACAAGACAAAGCCCCAGGGCAGGGATCATTTGTTCGCTAGTTACCCAGCACCTAGAGTAAGTACTCAGAGTTTATTGAGGGAAAAATAAATTTACCACAAACTTATGAGAAACAACTGGTGAAGCATTAAATAGGTAATTATAATGGTTTATGTAAAACGGAACTATGCAGGAATATGAAATCAGAACAAGAAAAAAATATTTAGAAATTATTGGATTTGAACCGAATTGATGAATAATTTTCAGGTCAGAACTATATGTCTTATCAAAGAAAGTAGAAATAGACAAAAGGATTTTTTTGTAAAGTGGCTCTTCAGATTCTTACATGTCTGTGGTACCAGGGGTTCAATAAGACATCAAAAATGTTTCACAAAGAAACAGAAAGATAAGTGCAAAGTAAAGGATAATTAAGATAACTATTTGATTTTGACATTACATGGGGGGCCAATTAGATTAAATGTGAGCAATTAATTTATAGTTTTGTAATAGAATATAATATCATTATACCTTGAGCCAAAGGTAATAATTTGACATATTTTTCTTTATAAAAGTAAAATATAAAGCAAGTAATCTTGCTTAGTGTGATAAATAAAGCTCCTGGAGGAAAAGTATCATGTAACAGTTTTGCAAGACTTCTGATTTTCCATCTATTTCATCTTTCATTCTCTAGATTCCCTCCTGAAAATACGGACAAAAATCAAAGCTTTGAAACTCAGATTACATTTTAGATATACTAAGTCTTTTCTTCTTAATTAAACAATTCATTGGTAAATACTTCTGGTAAAATTTTTTTAATTTATTATTTTTTAAAATTTTTATTTATTTTTTTGGCCGCACCACGTGGCTTGCAAGATCTTAGTTCTCTGACCAGGGATCGAACCCAGGTCCCCTGTAGTGAGAGCTCGGAGTCCTCACCACTGGACTGCCAGGGAATTCCCTAAAATTTTTTTTTTTTTTGAACTGGAACATTATTTCCATATTTCTTTCTTTTTTAGTGCAAACCTTTGAATATTCAGTTTTATTAAATCAAGTCATACCTGTTCTGGGTAATGTGTTATGTGCGGTAGATTTCATTAAGGGTTGGGTGATTAGACTGCAATGATTTTAAATCACCTCAGGAACCCAGGAATGTCAGGTAGGAGATTAGAAAAGGTCCACAGCTTGCCAAGAACTTCAGCTATTCTGATAAACAATTCGATTACTGATACTGACTCTTGCACATTAAATATGTCATCCAAGTCTTACACCTGATGCTTGCTGTGAAGATAGTATTTGAACCACCCTTCCCGCCGACATAATCATTCCTTTGTACACTTAAATACCATTTCTATGAATATGTCTGTGTGCCATAAACCATAGCAAAGTTTCCTATAGCCACATGCTTTGCCTTGGCCTTCCGTACATTTCTAGTACTGAAGAATCAAGTAGATTAAGAAAAAAGATGTAGGTGTAAGAAAAAAATGCATAAAATGGTATAATTTTAGGGAAGTAGATTGAAATTTTAATTTGCCTGAAAATAGAATCAATGGTATATAATAGGGCTTTGAAAGTTAAATGCAAAGTTATATGAAAATTAGAATTTTTCATGCCTAAGAATATCATGCCAATTGACGTAAATTTTCTGTATAAAGATTCTGATTTTGCCATACCATCTAACCAGCAATTAATATCCTCTCATAGGGAAAAAATGTGTTTGGTGACATGTTTAAAGTGCTCTCTGTAGTATTTAAGATGAATGATCTTCAAGGATGTGGAGAAAAGGAAACCCTCATACACTGTTGGTGGGAATGTAAATTGCTGAAGCCACTGTGGAAAAGAGTATGGAGGTTTCTCCAAAAACTAAGAATAGAACTACTATATAATCTAGCAATTCCACTCCTGGCTATATACCCAAAAAAACCAAAAACACTAATTTGAAAAGATACATGCACCCCTATGTTTATAGCAGCATTATTTATAATGGCCAAGGTATGGAAGCAACCTAAGTATCCATCAAGGTGAACGGATAAAGAAGTAGTGGCATATATATACAATGGAATACTACTCAGCCATAAAATAGAAGGAAATTTTGCCATTTGTAGTAACATCGATGGATTTTGAGGGCATAATGCTAAGTGAAATAATACAGAGAAATACATATACTGTATGATATCACTTAACGTGGAGTCTAAAAAATAAAACAAACTAGGGAATAAAACAAAAAAGAAGCAGACTCAAACATATAGAGAACAAACTAGTGGTTACCAGCTGGGGAGAAGGGAAAGGGGAGACAATAATGGGATTATATGAAATCATGTGCGTGAAACTTTTGAAAACTGTAAAGCACCATAGAACTTAAAGAATCTTTCATTCAATAAAAAAAAATTTTTTTAAAGATGAATGATCTTCAAACCAAATAACTATTTATATAAAAGATGGGAATCCTCTACTTCTTTTTTCTTTTTTTTCGGACTTATTTTAAGGTCCAAGATAATTCAACCTATTTACACATTACACATTTGCACAGAGTGAAGCCCAGGTCTTTACAATAGCTCCTTATACCCTATATGATCTGCCCTACCCCCCTTACCTCTCAGACTTCTTCTACTTTTTTTACCCCCTCTTCCTTCTCCACACACACTGACTTCCTCGCTGTAGCCAAACATGCCAGGCACATTCTCACTGTCAACCCTTTGCCCCAGCTGCTCCCTCTGCCTGGAATACTCTTCCCTAGGCATCCACAAAACTAACTTCTTCACCTCCTTCAAATCTCTGCTCAAACATCACTTTCTCAATAATGCTTGTCCTGTCCATCTTACTTAACATTGTGACTCTCCCTACTCTTGATCCCCCTTACTCTGCTTTTTCTCTATAACATTTATTACCTTCTAACATCCTATATAAATTTTCTCGGGTATGATGTTTATTGCCCATTTCTCATCTAGAATGTAAGCCTCATGAGGGAGGAACCTTCTGTCTTTTTTGTTCCCTGCTTATCTCCAATGTCTGGGAAAATGATTAGCACATTGTAGGTGGACAGTAAATATTTTTGAATTAATGAACATTTTTATGATCTGCTTGCTCACTGTTGAATCAGGAACCACTGATATGTTTCAAAATCATGTGATATGTTTCAAAAGTCAAACTTCCTCCTCAGAGAGAGGAACCCTGTCATCTACCAAAAACCAAAAAAACAAACAAACAAAAAACCCTAGGAAAACAGCCTTCAAACATCAAATTCTCGTTTCCCAATCTCCAGCAAAAAGATTATTTGGTTTTTCTAACGAAGTAATACAAATGGGTAAAATTGCAATTTCAAACACACACAAGAAAAAAAAGAATATATGAAGATTTTAATGATAGTACTCTGAGTTTTACTGAAGCATTAAAGAAAAAAGCTAGTTGGATGTCAAAGAGGCTCAATCAGAAAGTGGAACCCAGAGGGTAGGATTTCCTGTTGGACTTTTAAGTAACTCATCCTACTAGGGCGACGGCGTCCATACAAGGGACGAAGGCCAAGCAAATACATCTGCAAAGCTGTTTTTCAGGTGCGAAAGCCTACCCTCCTCCCAGGTTCACCCCCGGCTCTGCCAACCTGAAGCGTTTCATCAGTTAAGTGAAAACACACAGCTGCTTCCCATCAGTGAAGGAAGGTTCGCGGTTCTACCTGAACATTCCACCTGTTGTGTAAGTGCAAGGAACTGAAGCCTAAATTCTGTGTCTTGTCAGCTCGGCTGCTAAAGTCTAAATGGGTAATTCACAGTCTTTACTATCCGTGAGAATTAATTATCCCCCCTCCCGGGTATCCCCCCACCTCGACACCTGTCCGGTGACCCCACGGTCAGGACGAAAAACCTCACTCACTTCGGCCCTGCTCTCCTTAGAGCGCAAAGACGGGTCGCGTTCGCGTGATACGCCGCGTTTTGAGACTCTCGTGGCTTGCGCCCGTTTCGTGGGCTTTTGGTACCGAGCTGCCCGAAGGCAGACTTCGCCCTGGGCCGTTTGCGTACGCTGCACGGCCGCACCTGGCCGGCAGAGGAGTCGGAGAAGAAGGCGCCCATCCCCAAGCTCAGGGGTGGGCGCGGCCCTTCGTGGGGCAGCTCTCCGGCTAGAAGTTCCTCAGCCCCACCCGCCGGGGCGGAGCTGAGGCTGGGGCTCGGGCTCGGCGAAACCATTGCCCGCGGAGCAGTGGGGGGGGTGGAGGGGACCGACAAACACCACGGTCCTAACGCGAGCGCTGACCCCCATCCTGTGGGTTCGTTCTTCCTGTTTGAAGGCTCCCTTGTCCTGCCGTGTCACCGAAAAGCCCGGCCCTCTCCATCTCCTGCGCGCCCGTCTCCCCCCGCCTCGCGTGGTGCGGTCCAGCCCGCGGGTCACGCGGCGGCGGGGGCGTGGTCTGCTCTGAGCTCAGGTGGTACTTCGTGCGGCCTCATCTGGCGTCCTTTGCAGCGGCGTTCGCGGCAGGAGCGATGCTGGGCTGGAGTCGCCTAACCTTCGTCTTACTGAGCGTGACCGTCACCTGCTCGGTGGCGCAGCATGTGCCACCGGTGGGTGAGCTGGAGTCGAGGGCGCGGAGAGGGGCGCGCGGGAGCACGGAGAAGCGGGGGGCTCAGGTGCGGGGTCGGCGGGGCTTGAGGGACACCTAGTCCCGGCAGCATCTTTACAGGGGTCGGTGTTTTCCTGAGCAGAGGTGTGGGTGCAGAGCGGGCTGGCGAATTTCACCGCGGGTTGATTCGGTACAAGCTGGAACAAGGAAACCTTTTGGGGAAATCCTATCTCTGCCGACTGGTGATTATGATTTGCATACCCTCACGTTTGATGGATTGCCTCTGTTCTACCAGTACCAGCCTCGAGCATCCAGAACTGTAAGAGAAAAAGTTACAGTTGATTTGTGTACATGATTAAATGACGAACTTTCTGAGGACTTTGGCATCCTCTGCCTGGTGACGAGGTGCTGAAGGAAAAGTATTAGCTAAGGATCCTGAGGGCCCTGGGAAAGGGCAAGAGGCATCCCCAGTCAGGGCAATGGGAGCAGCCCAGGCCAACCCAGATGTGGATGCCTGGCCTTTATCGCCGAGTCAAGAGAACACTGGGCCTGTGGCTATTTCCCCTTGAGGGAAGTAGCAGGAACACAGACTTGATAACTACAAGAGACAATGAGGGACCAGTTTCACTCTTACTTTGCAAGGGAGGAAGTAAATTCCGAGTGAGAAAATGTCTAGCCAGAGGTCACAGTATTGTTTTTGGAAGCATGATTGAACTCAAGCCTCTGGACACCCGGTCTGGTGCTCTTGCATAATTCTCTTCTTTAAAAGCAATAAGACTGCATTTTTCTTATCAACAGATCAGATAAATAGGAACTTGGGTGCATGTGACCTAAGACTAGGTGAGGGTGTTTTTGAATAGTTTAGGTAGAACATTGACATTGGGAGCAAGATGTGCATTCTCCTCTTTTATTCTTTTATTTCTCTGTGGAGAAAAGCTTTAAGAATAAGATCGTGGTGAGATATTACTCAGCCATTCAAAATTGATGCAAGATAAAGCAAGTAAAAATAGAATACAAAATAGTATACACAGCGATTTCAGTAACAGAAAAATACACAGTATATACATGTGGGTGAGGATTGGAAGGGTATAAGGAAAAATAAAATTAGTCTGCTTTAGTGTGGGTAGGGAATTAATTTGCTTTAAAGTGGTTGGGATTATGGGAATTTTTAAAGAATTTTATACTTTGATACTGTCTATGCTTTCAACCAAAGACCCCAGGAAACACCTGTAGTTGAAGAAATTGGGTTTATTATTTTGCAGTGAATGAGAATGCATGCCATGGGCAACCGTGGGGCCTCTCAGTAAAAGGGCATTAGGAAAAACCTGTTTTATAATTTGGACTTTGTGTGTTTCAGGGGCAGGTCTAAGGAATCGGTGGTTTGCTCTAGATTGGTTGCTTTTAGAAAGTGAGGCAACACTATGGGTAAAGAAGAAACAGTTATTTGTTTAGCAAGAGAAGGAGGTGTTTGCGTGTTACAGGTACCTTTGTTTTTGTCTGTGCTTAGACAGAGTCATGAAGTGGCCTTGCTTTGTCTCATTTGATCATGTCTCAGATTCACCTTCAGTGAGGTAGGTATTCTGTGAGTTTGGTTGTGTCTAACAAGAGAACAGAAATGGCCTGGCTTTTGAGTGTCGGATCAGCAAGTGATAATACTGAGAGGTCTAGTTGTGGACCTCAGAACAGTTTCATATGTCAATGTCTGCCTTTTATTTTCTTTCTCAGTACTTTATTTTTTCAAGCAAAAGTACTTTAAAAGGTATTTGTAGAACAGGAAAAAACAACAACCCCTCCATGAATTTAATAGTTCTTATCTGGAACAGTGGTTGTCAAATTCTAGTCTGGCCTCTGGTGTCAGTTTGGGAAGCTGCTTTCACAAGTCTTTAATGAAATGAGAAAAATGAGGCCTTGAAATTATTAATTTAGAATGTTAGCTTTTATTCTGATTATGACCTTCCAATTTTTTTTTTTTTGACCTTCCAATTTTTGTTGTTAAAATGTTCTTTTATGTGTGTGAGTTGTTTTGTTTTGTTTGTTTTAACATCTTCACTTTGGAGAACAAAAACTGGGACTCCCCTGTGCTGGGCCGCTCTCAGTTTTTTAACTGATCTGGAAAATCTGGGAGCCACTGGCTGACAGGATTTTGGGAACTTCACAGAAGTTCAGTGATCTCATCCTTTGACAAGAATAAGCATTTTTTTTCATTTTGAATTGTTCTATGATAAACTGTTTGTAGCCACACATAGTAACAAAATATATTTCAAAACTACTTTTGATAAATATGATAGTGGGAACTGGCTTTAAATTACAAACAAAAATTGGATTTGGAATGTCTGTGGATTTTGTTCTGTTTTGTTTTTGAGGCATTTCAGACTATGGCATATTTTAAGGTCTTCTTGAGTTATTTGATTCTATTAAGAGATGGTGGTGACAAGCTATCCCACTTCTGGGTATTTATCCAAAGAAAACGAAAACACTAATTTGAAAAGATATTTGCATCCCCATGTTCATTGCAGCATTATTTACAAGAGCCAAGACATGGACACAACCTAAGTGCCCATGAATGGATGAATGGATAAAGAAGATGTGATTCTCATGCTCACACACACACACCCACCACACACGATGGAATACTAGTCAGCCATAAAAAAAAGATGAAATCTCGCCATATGTAACAACATGTACGGATATTGAAAGAATTATGCTGGGTGAAATAAATCAGACGGAGAAAGACACATACCGTATGATTTACTCAAATGTGGAAACAAACAAACAAAATAAATGAACAAACCAAACAAAAACAAACACATAGATACAGAGAACAGCAGCATAGTGGTTACCAGAGGGAAAGGGGCAGAGGGAGGGTGAAATGAGTAAAGGGGATCAATTGTATCGTGATGGATGGAAACTAAAATTTTGGCGGTAAGCACGCTGTAGTGTATACAGAAGTAGAAATATAATGTGTACTGGAAACTTATGTTATAAACCAATATTATGTCCATAAAAAATAAATTTAAAAAATATTTTAAAAAGAGAGATGGTGGTGACAGAAGTGGTGCAAGAAAATCTGGAGAGGGAGATGGAGATGACATCATCCAGGGCCCTGTAGACCTTGTTAAGGATTTTGGAATTCATCCTAAAAACAATGGGAAGCTGTTGACTGGTTTTAAACAAGATGTGATGAATTTCTCACTTTCAGAAGATCAGTTTGGATTGGCAGGGAGCAAGGGTGGATCTGAGGAGACTGGTCCAGGGGTGACTTACAGGAGGGTTGTGCTAGTGGAAAAGGAAAGAAGTGGATGGTTCTGGAGAAGATTCGGAGGTAGAATGAGAAGAAGGAGGGGTTGGATGGGGAGGAGATACTGGCACCTTTCTGAAGTGCTCAGCTGGGAGAATGGTGGCATCACTACCCAGGAATATGAGGAGGGAAGAATGAAGATCATTTTTCACTCTGGTTATGTCGAATTTCAGATGGCACCAGGATACCCAGCAGACCTTTGGGACAGGAGCTCAGAAGAGGATATTGGAAGTTGTAGGCATATTATTTGAAGCCCGCTGGATTGAACAGTGAGCAGATAGAAGAGAAGAGAAGAAGAGGCTTAGTCAAAGGCTCAGGGGACAGGCATGTGTCAGGTCAGGAAGAACTGGCAAAGTTAAAGCAGCAGCCAGAACTGGAGAGCGAGTGTTAGGGAAGCTCAGGGGAGAGAGGGACAGGTCACCTGTGTTGAATGCCATTGAGATGTCTAGTATCTGTTGTGCTTGGCACCTAGAGGTCATTGGTCACCTTGGCCAGAGCATGTTGGGAGCAGAAAATAGATTGCAGTAGCCTATGGAGTGATCAGAAGGAAAGGAATCAGAGTAGACGAGATGACTGTTCTCAGTAATAAATCTAAGCAGATCCCTAAAATGTGTGAAAATTAAACACACTGGCTCAGTAGTGAATTGCTGAATCGAACTTATTTTTATGCATTAGCTTTTCAAGTGAGTAATAACGTTGTTGACATTAGCCACTGAATCAGGTTTTAGCAATGATTTTTACAAAGTTTTCCCAAATCACCTAAACCCCATCTGGCCTGGCCAGTTTTACTGTACTGCATTTGCTTTCCACCCAGTACTTTAAAGGAAGGAATACGCAGATACCATATGTTTGGTTAGTCAACAAATACTGCACGCCTACTCTGTGCCAGACTGTTACAGATGCTGGGAACAGGTCAGTGAACAAGATAGAGAGGTCTTTGCCCTTATGGAGAGTTTGTTCACATGTCTTTTACCTAAATATTCTCAATTTAATAGGGTACCATTCCATCAGAGGTCAGAAAACAAGTGAAAAACTTTGCATGCTCATTTGAATTTGTTATATATGCAAGAAAACGTGCCTTTTCTTATTCAAGTGTGTCTTGAATATGTGTCTGCTCTGTCTTACATAGAGAACACTTTAAGAAACAAATCTTATTTAGAAAATAGTTGTCGGTGAATTAAAGAATTGAATTGAAATTGTCTTGCTGGACTTCCCTGGTGGCGCAGTGGTTAAGAATCCACCTGCCAATGCAGGGGACACAGGTTCAAGCCTTGGTCCGGGAAGATCCCACATGCTGTGGAGCAACTAAGCCCGTGCGCCAACTGAGCCCCCGTGCCACAACTACTGAGCCCCCGTGCCACAACTACTGAGCCTGCACTCTAGAGCCTGCGTGCCACAACTACTGAAGCCCGCGCTCCTAGAGTCCGTGCTCCGCAACCAGAGAAGCCACCGCAATGAGAAGCCCGTGCACCACAACGAAGAATAGCCCCCACGCGCAGCAACAAAGACCCAATGCGGCCATAAATGAATAAAGGACTAAAAGGAAGGAAGGAAGGAAACAAAAGAAAGAAGGAAAAGGAAAGAAAGGAAGGAAAGGAAGGAAGGGAGGAAGGAAGGAAGGAAGAAAGAAGTCTTGCTGAAATTGTTCAGCTTCTTTTCTGATGGTAAGAACACTGGTGTGAGCTATATAATTAAATCACCTTTCATTGCCTTTTTCTGGTTATGTGAATAAGACAAGCACATGAGGGCTTTCTGAACTCTTTTGTACAGTCTTAGAAGCATACATTTCATTGAGGTTCTCATTCCAGAGGACTCAAATATTTTAGGGAGCTGGATGAATTATCTCATTTCTTTTAGGCATGGAGCGTTCGGGTTGCTAACGGAATAATTTTCACTTTATATTTTATTTTCCTAAATATAGTTATGTCAAGTAGCTCTGTAGTTAGTTTCTTTTTAGTGAGTGGGGAGGACGTAAAGACTGATTAATTTTGAAGACGTTCAAGTTCTTATGAAATAACTAGAATAATTAGATAATTCGCTGACTCAGGAAATATTAAGAAAACATTTTACAGAGATTTTCACCACTTTCTTTGGCTTTAGGAAGCAAAAATGAGAGCGCACATACGTGAAAGATTGAGATTTTAAGTTGGTTGTATTTTTTCACCCTTTGACAAGGTAGCACAGTATACCAAGTTGACTACCTAATATCGCTCCCTTTCATCTATTTACATTCTATACCTATCATCTGTTTAAATTTTTACTTACCTTGATAAGGTTGTCTATTATTAAAACCATGTATAGTTAAATTTGGAGATAGTAAGAAACTTTAAATAACAAATGAGCTCACTGTAATTTTATTTCAAGTCTGTACATAGATTTTTGAAGCTGTCTTTCCCTGTTGAGGTCTCCCTTGAAAGTAAGGATGTACCTGTCTCCACTCTACCCCAAATCTAATCTTTTTGTTTAAAATGACTGTCGTTAGAGGCTATTATGCTTAGTGAAATAAGTCAAAGACAAATACCGTATGTTATCGCTTATACAAGGAATCTAAAAAATAAAACAAACAAAAGAATATAGCAAAACAGAAACAGACTCACAGATATAGAGAACAAACTAGTGGTTACAAGTGGAGAGAGGGAAGGGGGAGAGGCAAATAAGGAGTAGGGGATTAAGAGATAGAAACTACTATATATAAAATAAATAAGCTACAGGGAATATAGTGAATATTTTATAATAACTTTAAATAGAGTATAATCTATAAAAATTTGAATCACTATGCTGTATACCTGAAACTAATATAATATTGTAAATCAACTCTACTTCAATAAAAAAATTAAAAAATTTTAAAAACAAAAAAAAATGACTTCAGTGTCAGTACCTTATGAACACCTGAAATACCCTGATCTTATGGCTGCTAGCTTTAAAACTTAAAATCACATTTACGCTTTACTCTTACAGCCAATTTCTATGCAGATTTCATGTCTTTGTATTTCATGTTTATTTATTGCTGTTAGCATTATCATAGTAAAATGTTTTATCAACCTCAGTCTCTTGCATGTATGATTAGGTTGCTCTGTTACCTCTGGGGCAGTTGAACTCTCTCCTAATATTTGATAGAGCACTTGTAACTTCCCTACAGTCGTAAGAAATATGCCTTGTAGTTTAATTTTATATTGGCTTTGGAACCCAGGTCATGCAGATAAAATTACTAGGGAAAGATGAGCGTCATTACATTTCATTTACTCACTGAGTTGATTCTAGTGATCATCAAAAGCCCTGAAGGAAATGCAGATTGTTCCCTATTAGGAATTAAATTGAGGTTTTCTTGTTATCTCTGTGGGAAGCTATGGGAGAGATCAGGGGGAGCCTGAACTGGGGCTCTGTCACCTGCTGTGTAACCTTGTCACTAATGGAGCTGGGCCTTGCATCCAGAACATGACCCCATGACCCTAAAGTTCCTGAAAACTTGAAATTCAGTAAAAAGGGCATAAATTAGATTTTTGTGAATCAAATCACATTTTAAACTCACCGAAAGCTCTGATATTTAGAAGAATCTTATAGTGAATAAATTAGAATGAAGTAAGAGTTGTATTTCTAAAGTTAATACTTGCCCTTCTTATTAAGTGCTGTTTGGAAAATTCGTAGTTTTAAATCAAGATGTTCTTAAGTAGAGTTTGCTTTTTGGTGTCCCATTTCCAATTTCACTAAGCAAGGACTAGTGAATTTAGAATACCCTGCCCTCCAATGCAGTCATATGTTGTTATCTTAACATAATTTTAGATACTGACAACTAAAAATACTTAAAATCAGGGTTTGCCTGGTGGTGCAGTGGTTAAGAATCCGCCTGCCAATGCAGGGGACATGGGTTCGAGCCCTGGTACGGGAAGATCCCACATGCCGCGGAGCAACTAAGCCCGTGCGCCACAACTACTGAGCCTGCACTCTAGAGCCCATGAGCCTCAACTACTGAGCCCGCGTGCCACAACTACTGAAACCCGTGCTCCGCAACAAGAGAAGCCACCGCAATGAGAAGTCCGCGCACCGCAAGGAAGAGTAGCCCCTGCTCCCTGCAACTAGAGAAAGCCCGCGTGCATCAACGAAGACCCAACGCAGCCAAAAATAAATAAATTAAATAAATTAAAAAAAACAAACTTAAAATCATGTCAGGGAATCACTCTCTGAAAATCCTCAACATAATGTAAATGAAATCATGCAGTTTTTTAGTTTGATATTTTAAAATGGGTATCAAAGTGTACATAGTTAAAGAAAATCAAATAATATAGAGAGGCTTATGATAAAAAAACCCAGCCGTCTCCAGGCTTATTCCTTCTACCCCATACCCCTTCTCTGGAAGCAAACACTTTTGTTTTTGTTGTTGTTGTGTTTTTCGAAGTATAGTTGATTTACAATATTGCGTTTCAGGTGTACAGCAAAGTGATTAAGTTATATACATTTTTTCAAATTATTTTCCATTATAGGTTATTACAAATACTGAATATAGTTCCCTGTGCTATACAGTAAATCCTTGTTGCTTATCTATTTTACACGTAATATTACGTATCTGTTAATCCCATACTCCTAACTTATCCCTCCCTACCTCCCTCCCTTTCCCCTTTTGTAACCATAAGTTTGTTTTCTATGTCTGTGTGTCTGTTTCTGTTTTGTAAGTAGATTCATTTGTATTGATATTACTTTTTATATTCTACATATAAGTGATATCACATGATACTTGTCTTTGTCTTTCTGATTTACTTCACTTAATATGATCATCTCTAGGTCCATGTATATTGCTGCAAATGGCAATACTTCATTCCTTTTTATGGCTGAGTAGTATTCCATTGTGTATATATAAATCACATCTTCTTTATCCATTCATCTGTTGATAGACACTTAGGTTGCTTCCACATCTTGGCTATTGTAAATGTGCTCCTGTGAACATTGAGGTGCATGTATCTTTTCGAATTAGAGTTTTCAACTTGGAAGCAGGCACTTTTAACTGTTCGTACCCAAGTGATGTTCAGCCAGATACCACCTCTACTGTCCTACTAGTTGTTTGCAGCTCAGTCTGTTTTGATTAATTGGTGCCCATGCCAAATTGGGTGCTGAAAGATCCAAACATCACCCCTGGTTAGCTTTATGAATACTGCTGTTGATAATGTGTTTATGCTGAATTTGTCTGAATCCACTTGAGGCATTGTCTGCTCTCATACATATCCATCTCAGTGATGGATAAAAATGTAGTTTACTTTCAACAATCTTCCCTGAACCTTTCTTTTTTCTTTTTTTAACAGTGTTACTGAGATATAATTCACACCATACAAATCACCCACTAAAAGTGTACAACTTAATGGCTTCAGTATATTCACAGAGTTGTACAACCATCACTACAATCAATTTTAGAACATTTTCATCATCCCCAAGAAACCCCTCACCACTTAGCCTTAACCCTGAAACCTACTTCTCAGTCTTAGGCAGCCACTAATCTACTTTTTGTCTCTATAGATTTACCTATTCTGGACATTTTCTATAAAGGGGATCATACAATACATGTGACTGGCTTCTTTCACTTAATGTTTTCAAGGTTCATTCACATTGTAGCATCTATCAGTACAGTAAGTGTGCATTCCTTTTTATGACTGAGTAATATTCCATTTATGGATATACCGTATTTTGTTCATTCATCAGTTAATGGACACTTGGGTTGTTTCTGCTTTTGGCTATTATGAATAATGCTACTGTGAACATTTGTGTACAGTGTTTCTGTGTGAACACATGTTTTCATGTCTCTTAGGTTTATACCTAGGAGAGTAATTTGCTGGATCACATGATAACTCTGTGTTTAACTCTTTGAGGAACTGCCAGACTGTCTTCCAAAGCAGCGGCACTATTTTATATTCCCACTGGCAGTACATGAGGGTTCCAGTTTCTCTACATCCATGCCAACACTTGTTTTATTATTATAACTGCCATCCTATTGGGTGTGAAGTGGTATCTCATTGTGCTTTTGATTTGCATTTCCCTACTGGCAAATGATGTTGAGCATCTTTTCATTTGCTTATTGAGTTATATTTTCTTTGGAGAAATGTCTGTTCAGATCCTTTGCCCATTTATTAATTGAGTTGTCTTTTTATTATTGAGTTGTAAGATTTTTATATATTCTAGACAAATCTTTTACCAAATATATGGTTTGTAATCGGCATAAATGTAAGGGTTTATTTCTGGACTCTCAATTCTATTCCATTGATTTATATCTTTATGCTGGTAGTGCACTATCTTAATTACTGTAGCTTTGATAGTACGTTTTAAAATCAGGAAGTGTCAGTCCTCTAACTTTGTTATTCTTTTTCAAGATCGTTTTGGATGTTCTGCGTCCCTTGAATTTCAGTGTGAATTTTAGGATCACTTGTCTATTTCTGCAAAGAAACCATCTAGGATTTTGATAGGTATTGCATTGAATCTGTAGATCAATTTAGGGAGCATTGCCATCTTAACAATATTAAGTCTTCCAATCTATGAACAATGTATATCTTTCCATTTATTTAGGTCTTTAATTTTTTTTCTACAGTGTTTTGTAGTTTTCAATGTACAAGTCTTACACATCTTTGGTTAGATTTATTCCTAAGTATTCTATTCTTTTTGATGCTGTTGTAAGTGGAGTAGTTTCTTAGTTTCATTTCAGTTTGCACATTGTTACTGTATAGAAATACATTTGATTGTTGTACATTCATCTTGTATTTTTTATGGCAAAAGGAACTTGGCAAATGTGATTTAGTAAACAATCTTGAGATGGGGATGTTGTACTGGATTATCCAAGGGGGCCGATATAATCACAGACATCTTTATAAGAGGGAGGCAGGAGGCCACAGAAGAGAGAAGATGCTATACTGCTGACTTTGAAGATGGAGGAAGTGGGGCACAAACCAACGAATGTAGGTGACCCCTAGAAGCTGGAAAAGTCAAGGAAACAGATTCTGCCTTGGAGCCCCAGAGGAAACTCAGCTGTGCAGAACCATTTTAGACTTCCAACCTTCAGAGCTGTAACATAATAAATTTGTGTTGTTTTAAGCATTAAGTTTGCGGTAATTTGTTACAGCAGCAATAGGAAACTAATACAACTAAGTGCCACCAAAGACTAGTATCAGTCCGAGAGCGTATGATTTTAATTGAGTCTCTGTATGTCCGAGAGATTTTTAGTTACTTCTTGGCATTTAGGTAGTAGGTGAAGGAGTTTTGACTGATGAAACAAAGTGGACAAAGCTGTTTTGAGGAAAGGAGATCCCAGAGAGGTTCCTGGCTCAGAGTAGCATTTATTCTGGAGAGTAAGAATAATAAATGAGGATGAAAAGAGTTTAGTTGAGGGTCCAGCAAACAGAAAATAACCCCTATCCCAACCTCTGCATAGAGAACTGCATATAACATTATAGCTAAGCAAAAGACTAAACCTACACACTCTCTCTCCCTCTTCTCTCTTTTTTTCACACATACATACCACCTCAAAGGGTTTTCCTTGACAGAAACTGAAGAAATCATCTAGCAAGAGCAAGGGCAACTTGTATGGGTGTTAGTACTCTGAGTGGTGGTTGGCAAATTACAGCCTGGCACCTGTTTTTTTAAAGTCTGCGAGTGAGGGATGGTTTTTACGTCTTTTAGAAGTTGGGGGGAAATTCAAAAGAAGATTAATATTTTGTAACATGTCAAAATTTTGTAAATTTCACGCGTCAGGGTCCATAAACTGAGTTGTATTGGAGCACAGCTACACTTGTTTGTTTGCATTTTGTCTGGCTGCTTCAGCACTATGGCAGTTGGGTTGTTGCAGCAGAGCCTGAATGCAGTGTGCTCGTGGCTTTCACTGCTGCTCTGCACACTTCAGATGACGCTTATGCAATTATAACTCAACTGCATTTTAAGTGCCGCATGTATCAATGCACCAGGTTATTTTAATCTTTAAGTAAATTACTAGTCTAGACCTATCACGTCAAAACAAGAAAAGAAGAGAAAAGTGGACTTCAGACGTTCTCTTCAGGCCAAGCGGAGTAGGGATTATCTTGTTAATTAGCTGGCAAAGCATTGTGTTTATTACACAGTGACGCTAGAGTTGTGCTAAAAGAATACAGTGTATGTTGATATTACGAGACCGATCAGTCATCACAGTATTCCCAACTCCTAGGGAAAAAAGTGGTTAGAAAAACAAGATCTAGAGTATCTCATCACAGCAGAATTTATTTACAAATTTTACAAAGTAAAATGAGGCTGCAGCCAAATTAAGTCTCCAGGTAGCTTATTTGTTAGCAAAGCAAGGAAAGCCATTTGCCAAAGATGAGTTGATGAAATCACATTTGCTTGTAGAAGTTGAAGAAATGTGTCCTGAGAAAATTTGTTTCACACTATTAGCTTTTAGCCGAGAACAGTTGCCTGGGACTTTGGCAGCAACATCAACATCAATTAAAGAACAAGGCAAATGATTCCTAGTTGTTTCTCTTGACTCTTGATACTGATCAGTTATCAACATTTATTAGAGCATCCGATGCCAAGTTTGAGACTAAAGAATTAGTCTCTATGAATAGTCTGCATAAAACAACAACAGGCAGGGATGTTTTCAAAGAAGTTGAGAATTGAGTAATTCAGAAAGACCTGAAGTGGAATCTGCTATGATGTGTAACAGTTGACAGTGGTAAAAGTATGTGTGGAGCAAAAAAAAGCTTAGTTGGACAAATGTACAAAACTTCTGAAAATGCAAGATGTTTAAAGCTTGTGGTTATTAAATATATTGTTGATTGGCAGGTCCTTTGTGGACAATACTTAAATCTATCATTTTGTTAATATTCAACCATGAACTTCTTTTGCTCTCATAGATTTTCACTTGAGTGAATTTTGTAAGAAATAGATGCTGAATATCCTGACTGCCCTTACCACTCAATAGTTAGATAGGTTGGCAGCAGTGAAGTTTTACTACAACTTTTGAGCTCAAGGCTGAGACTGAAATTTTTCTGAATAAGAAGAACCACCCTCAATCACTGTTATTGAACACTGAATGGCTTTGGAAATTAGCTTTTGCTAATTTGATACTGAATTATCAAATTGATATTATTTAATATCTAATATTTTATATTCTAATAACTTAGAAATAGAATATAAATGCTAATGATTAAATTATCATTTGATAATTTAAGTTTACACTTGATGCTGTTAATGAGGTCAACCTAAAATTACAAGGCAAACAGTACTTATATGGGAAACATACTGTAGTATTTTGACAACAATTAATGTTTGAATCTCAGGTAATGTCAAGCTACCTTATACACTTCCCATACAATCAAAAGTTAAAACAGGATGTGAGATCTCCATTCCCACACAAATTTGCTGCAGATATATTTTCTGAGCTCAAACTACAGTTCTAGTAGTTTCCTTCCCTACTTGGCCTTCCTCTTATTGTGGATTTATACTTCTTAAAAAAAATTTTTTTTTTCTTTTACAATATTGGGTCTCCAGCAGAAAGGAGATGAACATGCCTTGGCATCTTGAACTAGTAATAAAAGAATGATAAATCACTGTGGGGTATCTCAGTTCCCCCACCATGGATTGAATCTGAGCCTCAGCAGTGAACACCCGGAACCCTAACCACTGGACCACCAGGGAACTCTGTCCATCTACGTTCTTATATTTTCTCTTTACTCAATATATTTGCAGTAGAAAAGTGAAATTACAATACCTGGTAAATAGTGCAAATTGAATGAAAATGCACTTAGGTTTGAGATTTTAGAAGTTTTCAGAGGAGGAAAAGACTTTTAAGAGGCACTGAAATGGTCTAAAGTGGCAGATCATACTTGATTTTGTCTTCACCAGCTTTAACTGTTTTTGCAGATTGCCTACTCAGTTTGTTTTTCTGAAACTTAATTGTCTTTGTTTTTTAGTGGACAGAAGACTGCAGAAAATCAACCTATCCTCCCTCTGGACCAACGTGAGTAAACATCAGATGATCAAGACTCACTCTGACCTTCATGGAGACTTTTCTCCATGTGATGATCTCATAATAATAATGACAGTGAATAAAAACTTAAGTCATGTCTTCTATCCTGAGACAAATTTTTCTTCCCTCAGGTTTGTGTATTATGCATTTGGCTAAGACTTTGAACAAATATGAAAATACCCCATGATGAAAATGTCCATTTCTAGCCTTTCAAAATCAGAGGAGAAAAAAAAAGGATTTCCATTCTCCACTAAATTCTTCTGTCTACCCCTGAGTATTTTTCTTATCATGACAAATGCAGAGGTGACCTGTGATTTTCTGTGGTGCCTGAGTATAAACTACTGGATCATACTGAAACAAAGAAGTGTAGGGTCTCATGTGAAACATTAAAAAAATTAACCCTGGCATGATAATCAAAGCTATTGAGGACAAAACAGGATTGCAAAACATAGGGATGGGCCAATATCGTGTTTTAGTGTGTTTACATTAATATTTTTAGTTTAGGGTTTTGGCCTTTTCAGATCCTATGTGGCTAAATAAGCCTGTGGGAAAGACATAAAAACAGCTCACTGGTCCAGAGGGTACAGAATGTGAAAAAGAAGGAAGAGGTGTGTCGGGAAGGGTAACCGTACTATCCCTGCTCTTCCCTCTCGCTGAAAGCCTGCTGCAGGGAAGGGAAGGCAGAGTACGTACAACTTTAACCAGTAATATCAAGATGACATTTCAGTTTTTATGGCACTTCAAGTATATATATATTGTGCTACACTTGTCTGAATTATGTTTTCTAAATAGCCTCTGTCCTAGATACAGTGAAACCATAATAAACTAAATTCTTTGTATTTACTCACCTTTCTGTAGAAAGAAGCAAATATTTCGCAGGAAGTATTTAGAAGTTACCAGTTTCTGTGTTGCTATGAAGCCAGTGCACACTCCAGCCCTCTCTCATGGCTCGGTCTCTGAGGCTCTTCCTTTTCATTACCACTGGCATTGTATTGATCTTCAGTGCCTTATTGATTGCAAGTGTCTCTTGGCTGCTCTCTCTGCCCCAGCACATTGAACATTTAATGAGTACCTGCCACATTTAAGGCTTTTTTGTCCCTACTCCCTTTTGTGTGTAGGTGTCAGTGAATTGATTGCCCTGCAAACGCCCTGCTTGGGCATTTAACTGGTTCCATGTTAGTGTGTGTGTGTGTGCACGCGCGCACATGCGGGTTCGAACCCGTGTCCCCTGCATTGGCAGGTGGATTCTTAACCACTGCGCCACTGGGAAATCCCTCCTGTACCTTTAAGACCATCCTTTTTAATCAAGTGCACAGATTCTGGAGGTATGCATTGGCAGTTGTGAGGGAGGAGAGAAACACCTGTTTATCCAGCCTGACCAGTCAAATCAGTGCTGGAGATCAAGGGACTGACAACAGGGGCACTCCTGTATCCAACTGAATCCCATTATCATTTCTTTACTACTGCTCACTGGTGCTTAGCATCTGCTGTCTTGTTTGTGTGTGTGTGTGTTGTGTCACTTGGACTAGTTGCCACGCTACCAGGTGGGTTCAGTCAATAGTTAATGTTGCTTGTGGTGACCTGGGCACAGGAAATGCTAAGTTTCAAAAATAATTTCATGATGTTTATTGTTCAGAGTAAAGGAGGAAAATGTTCTATAGTGATCACTACTGATTAAATACTAATGCAGTGAGGCTACTGAACCAAGATGGTGGAGTAGAAGGACGTGCTCTCACTCCCTCTTGTGAGAACACAAGAATCACAACTAGCTGCTGGACAGTCATCGACAGGAAGACACTGGAACTCACCAAAAAAGATACCCCACATCCAAAGACAAAGGAGAAGCCACAGTGAGATGGTAGGAGGGGTGCAATCACAGTAAAATCAAATCCCATAACTGCTGGGTGGAGGACTCACAGACTGGAGAACACTTATACCACAGAAGTCCACCCACTGGAGGGAAGGTTCTGAGCCCCACAGCAGGCTTCCCAACCTGGGGGTCCGGCAATGGGAGGAGGAATTCCCAGAGAATCAGACTTTGAAGGCTAATGGGATTTGACTGCAGGACTTCGACAGGACTGGGGGAAACAGAGACTCCACTCTTGGAGGGCACACACAAAGTAGTGTGCACATTGGGAACCAGGGGAAGGAGCAGTGACCCCAGGGGAGACTGAACCAGACCTACCTGCTAGTGTTGGAGGGTCTCCTGCAGAGGCGGAGGGTGGCTGTGGCTCACTTTGGGGACAAGGACACTGGCAGCAGAAGTTCTGGGAAGAACTCCTTGACGTGGGCCCTCCCAGCGTCCGCCATTAGCCCCACCAAAGAGCCCAGGTAGGCTCCAGTGTTGGGTTGCCTCAGGCCAAACAACCAACAGGGAGGGAACCCAGCCCCACCCATCAGCAGACAGGTGGATTAAAGTTTTACTGAGCTCTGCCCACCAGAGCAACAGTCAGCCCTACCCACCACCAGTCCCTCCCATGAGGGAACTTGCACAAGCCTCTTAGATAGCCTCATCCACCAGGGGGCAGACAGCAGAAGCAAGAAGAACTACAATCTTGCAGCCTGTGGAACAAAAACCATATTCACAGAAAGACAAGATGAAAAGGCAGAGGGCTATGTACCAGATGAAGGAACAAGATAAAACCCCAGAAAAACAACTAAATGAAGTGGAGATAGGCAACCTTCCAGAAAAAGAATTCAGAATAATGATAGTGAAGATGATCCATGACCTCAGAAAAACAATGGAGGCAAAGATGGAGAAGATGCAAGAAATGTTTAACAAAGACCTAGAAGAATTAAAGAACAAAAGAACAGAGATGAACAATACAGTAACTGAAATGAAAACTACACTAGAAGGAATCAATAGCAGAATAACTGAGGCAGAAGAACGGATAAGTGACCTGGAAGACAGAATGGTGTAATTCACTGCTGTGGAAAAAAATAAAGAAAAAAGAATGAAAAGAAATGAAGACAGCTTAAGAGACCTCTGGGACAACATTAAATGCAACAACATTTGCATTATAGGAGTCCCAGGAGGAGAAGAGAGAGAGAAAGGACCTGAGAAAATATTTCAAGAGATTATAGTTGAAAACTTCCCTAACATGGGAAAGGAAATAGCCACCCAAGTCCAGGAAGCACAGCAAGTCCCATACAGGATAAACCCAAGGAGAAACATGCCAAGACTCATAGTAATCAAATTGGCCAAAATTAAAGACAAAGAAAAATTATTGAAAGCAGCAAGGGAAAAACTACAAATAACATAGAAGGGAACTCCCATAAGGTTAACAGCTGATTTCTCAGCAGAAACTCTACAAGCCAGAAGGCAGTGGCATGATATACTTAAAGTGATGAAAGGGAAGAACCTACAACCAAGATTACTCTACCCAGCAAGGATCTCATTCAGATTCGATGGAGAAATCAAAAGCTTTACAGACAAGCAAAAGCTACGAGAATTCAGCACCACCAAACCAGCTCTACAACAAATGCGAAAGGAACTTCTCTAAGTGGGAAACACAAGAGAAGAAAAGGACCTACAAAAACAAACCCAAAACAATTAAGAAAATGGTATTAGGAACATACATATCGATGATTACCTTAATCGTGAGTGGATTAAATGCTCCAACCAAAAGACACAGGCTTGCTGAATGGATACAAAAACAAGACCCATATATATGCTGTCTACAAGAGACCCACTTCAGACCTAGGGACACATACAGACTGAAAGTGAGGGGATGGAAAAAGATATTCCATGCAAATGGAAATCAAAAGAAAGCTGGAGTAGCAATACTCATATCAGATAAAATGGACTTTAAAATAAAGAATGTTACAAGAGACAAGGAAGGACACTACATAATGATCAAGGGATCAATCCAAGAAGAAGATACAGCAACTATAAATATATATGAACCCAATATAGGAGCACCTCAATACATAAGGCAACTGCTAACAGCTATAAAAGAGGAAATCGACAGTAACACAATAATAGTGGGGGACTTTAACACCTCACTTACACCAATGGACAGATCATCCAAAATGAAAATAAATAAGGAAACAGAAGCTTTAAATGACACAATAGACCGGATAGATTTAATTGATATTTATAGGACATTCCGTCCAAAAACAGCAGATTACACTTTCTTCTCAAGTGCACATGGAACATTCTCCAGGATAGATCACATCTTGGGTCACAAATCAAGCCTCAGTAAAATTTAAGAAAATTGAAATCATATCAAGCATCTTTTCTGACCACAACGCTATGAGATTAGAAATCAATTACAGGGAAAGAAAAATAAAAAACACAAACACATGGAGGCCAAACAATATGTTACTAAATAACCAAGAGATCACTGAAGAAATCAAAGAGGAAATAAAAAAATACTAGAGACAAATGACAAAACACAACGATCAAAACCTGTGGGATGCAGCAAAAGCAGTTCTAAGAGGGAAGTTTATAGCTATACAAGCCTACCTCAAGAAACAAGAAAAATCTCAAATAAACAATCTAACCTTACACCTAAAGGAACTAGAGAAAGAAGAACAAACAAAACCCAAAGTTAGCAGAAGGAAAGAAATCATAAAGATCAGAGCAGAAATAAATGAAATAGAAACAAAGAAAACAATAGCAAAGATCAATAAAACTAAAAGCAGTTCTTTGAAAAGATAAACAAAATTGATAAACCATTAGCCAGACTCATCAAGAAAAAGAGAGGACTCAAATCAATAAAATTAGAAATGAAAAAGGAGAAGTTACAACAGACACCGCAGAAATACAAAGCATCCTAAGAGACTACTACAAGCAACTCTATGCCAATAAAATGGACAACCTGGAAGAAATGGACAAATTCTTAGAACGGCATAACCTTCCCAGACTGAACCAGGAAGAAACAGAAAATATGAACAGACCAATCACAAGTAATGAAATTGAAACTGTGATTAAAAATCTTCCAACAAACAAAAGTCCAGGACCAGATGGCTTCACAGGTGAATTCTATCAAACATTTAGAGAAGAGCTAACACCCATCCTTCTCAAACTCTTCCAAAAAATTGCAGAGGAAGGAACACTCCCAAACTCATTCTATGAGGCCGCCATCACCCTGATACCAAAACCAGACAAAGATACTACAAAAAAAGAAAATTACAGACCAATATCACTGATGAATATAGATGCAAAAATCCTCTACAAAATACTAGCAAACAGAATCCAACAACACATTAAAAAGATCATACACCCTGATCAAGTGGGATTTATCCCAGGGATGCAAGGATTCTTCAGTACACGCAAATCAATCAGTGTGATACACCATATTAACAAATTGAAGAAGAAAAACCATATGATCATCTCAATAAATGCAGAAAAAGCTTTTGACAAAATTCAACACCCATTTATGATAAAAACTCTCCAGAAAGTGGGCATAGAGGGAACCTACCTCAACGTAATAAAGGCCATATATGACTAACCCACAGCAAACATCATTCTCAATGGTGAAAAACTGAAAGCATTTCCTCTAAGATCAGGAACGAGACAAGGATGTCCACTCCCACCACTATTATTCAACATAGTTTTGGAAGTCCTAGCCATGGCAGTCAGAGAAGAAAAAGAAAGAAAAGGAATACAAATTGGAAAAGAAGAAGTAAAACCGTCAGTGTTTGCAGATGACATGATACTATACATAGAGAATCCTAAAAATGCCACCAGAAAACTACTAGAGCTAATCAATGAATTTGGTAAAGTTTCAGGATACAAAATTAATGCACAGAAATCTCTTGCATTCCTATACACTAATGATGAAAAATCTGAAAGAGAGATTAAGGAAACACTCCCATTTACCATTGCAACACAAAGAATAAAATACCTAGGAATAAACCTACCTAGGGAGACAAAAGACCCGTATGCAGAAAACTATAAGACACTGATGAAAGAAATTAAAGATGATTCCAACAGATGGAGAGACATACCATGTTCTTGGATTGGAAGAATCAATATTGTGAAAATGACCAAACTACCCAAAGCAATCTACAGATTCAGTGCAATCCCTATCAAATTACCAATGGCATTTTTTACAGAGCTAGAAGAAAAAATCTTAAAATTTGTTTCGAGACACAAAAGACCCCGAATAGCCAAAGCAGTCTTGAGAGAAAAAAACGGAGCTGGAGGAATCAAACTCCCTGACTTCAGACTATACTACAAAGCTACAGTAATCAAGACAATATGGTATTGGCACAAAAACAGAAACATAGATCAATGGAACAAGATAGAAAGCCCAGAGATAAACCCACACACCTATGGTCAACTAATCTGTGACAAAGGAGGCAAGGATATACAATGGAGAAAAGACAGTCTCTTCAATAAGTGGGGCTGGGAAAACTGGACAGCTACCTGAAAAAGAATGAAATTAGAACACTCCCTAACACCATACACAAAAGTAAACTCAAAATGGATTGAAGACCTCAGTGTAAGACCGAGCACTATAAAACTCTTAGAGGAAAACATAGGAAGGACACTCTTTGACATAAATCACAGCAAGATCTTTTTTGATCCACCTCCTAGAGTAATGGAAATAAAAACAAAAATAAACAAATGGGACCTAATGAAACTTCAAAGCTTTTGCACAGCAAAGGAAACCATAAACAAGACAAAAAGACAACCCTCAGAATGGGAGAAAACATTTGCAAACGAATCAACGGACAAAGGATTAATCTCCAAAATATATAAACAGCTCATGCAGCTCAATATTAAAGAAACAAACAACCCAATCCAAAAATGGGCAGAAGACCTAAATAGACATTTCTCCAAAGAAGACATACAGATGGCCAAGAAGCACATGAAAAGCTGCTCAACATCACTAATTATTAGGGAAATGGAAATCAAAGCTACAATGAGGTACCACCTCATACCAGTTAGAATGGGCATCATCAGAAAGTCTACAGACAATAAATGCTGGAGAGGGTATGGAGAAAAGAGAACCCTCTTGCACTGTTGGTGGGAATGTAAATTGATACAGCCACTATGGAGAACAGTATGGAGGTTCCTTAAAAAACGAAAAATAGAATTACCATATGATCCAGCAATCCCACTACTGGGCATATACCCAGAGAACACCATAATTCAAAAAGACACATGCACCCCAATGTTCATTGCAGCACTATTTACAATAGCCAGGTCATGGAAGCAACCTTAATGCCCATCGACAGACGAGTGGATAAAGAAGTTGTGGTACATATATACAATGGAGTATTACTCAGCCATAAAAAGGAATGAAATTGGGTCATTTGTTGAGACGTGGATGGATCTAGAGACTCATACAGAGTGAAGTAAGTCAGAAAGAGAAAAACAAATATCGTATGTTAACGCATGTATGTGGAACCTAGAAAAATGGTACAGATGAACCGGTTTGCAGGGCAGAAGTTGAGACACAGATGTAGAGAACAAACGTATGGACACCAAGGGGGGAAAGCCGTGGGGGGGTGGGGATGGTGGTGTGATGAATTGGGAGATTGGGATTGACATGTATACAATTTGATATATAATTTATATATATTTTGATATATTTGATACACAATTTGATGTGTATAAAATTGATGACTAATAAGAACCTGCTGTATAAAAAAATAAATAAAATAAAATTCAAAAACAAAATAATAATACCAATGCTGTGGAACTTCCCTGGCAGTCCAGTGGTTAAGACTGCAAGCTCCCGATGCAGGGGGCACAGGTTCAGTTCCTGGTTGGGGAACTAATAAGATCCCGCGTGCTGCAGGGCACAGCCTAAATAGATAAATAAATACCGATGCTGCTAAGTATTTTTTGCATATTTCATGTAATCTTCACTGCTCTCATAAGGTAAATACTCTTTATTTCTCTAGGAAATTGAGGTGCAGATGTTTAATACTGAAATATTTTAGAAAAGTATTGAATGAGAAGTGAAACATGGGATTATAGTTAGCCAAAATCATAGTAAGCTTTAGCTATTAAAATAATTTTCTTAATCAGATTAATAACAGTTTTGTCAAAGAATTCTGATGAGTGGAGATTTTACTGTAGAGAGGCTTCTGGGGTCTTCCCATTCCCACTTAATCATAATCCTCTGCTGTAATGAGTTTGTCCTCTCCATTTCTTCTTTGGAATCCTAGACTGAAAAAGAATCAGGAGTTTAGGGCAGATACAGGGGCATGGTTTGGGTTTTGTTGGAAGTTACGCGGGGAGAAGCAGCTGATTGGAGTTCACAGGTAAAACACGTATCTTATGACAGTGCCACCAACGTGCCTGCCTCCAGTGGGCCGCTGATTTATCATTGCTACTAGACACGGAAATCCAAATGCGTGCTGGCGGAGAGGCGAGGGGGTTGTAGCCCCTGCCATAACAGGAGGAACAGTCATTATTTTACTGAATTGTGAGACAGAATTTCACGTGTGAAATCACGGTTAGAAGCTGAATTCATTTGTTTTTATGTAAAGCTTTTTTCTGAGATTTAAGTGTAACAGTATTTAATATAGAGATCAGCTACTAAGGAAATGGGAGGTTAAAAAGTGCTTTGAGAAAAACAAAATTCAATCTTGTGATTTGGTTTAAATGTATGTTTCCAGAATTGCATGTGCTTTCCTTTTCTGTCTAAATCACAGCGTGAGTGGCTTCTGGTTAACAGTTTCATAGAACCGTATACATACACCCAGGGCCCAAGCTCAGCAGTGTGAATCAAATAATTATTCATGACTCTAGAAGTATAGATAGGACCCCAACTCTTGACTTTTAGGGACTAACTCATACTCCCTTAACCCATCCCCACTGTGCACGTAAGTCTGGATTTATGTCTGTATGTTTAAGAGCCTGGTAACAGTGTAGTACCCACCAGACCCCACCTCTGTTTCTCTGGAGCAGGGCAGTAAGGGAGCAAATGCTGGCTATTTTTAGGCCACTTTAAGCTGATGAGTCACTGACTGGCACATCCTTAGAGGCTATTTTAGTTCAGTAACAAGTGCCAGAAGATAATGTTTCTGGGGCGACAGAGAATAGTTGTAGAGTTCATCCGTCAGGAATACGGCCCAGCTCCACTGGTATGGGAGTGGATGTTGCTATATCCTCATAGTAGAAATTGCTGTGTGTAAACTGAGGAGTAGGACTTTGGGGAATGGGTATGATCAAACAGTGCTTGGGCTTGGACTTACTACAGAAGAATGAGAAGAGAGAAAAGAGAGGAAGTACAGTAGGAAGAGTAGCATGACCAAGGGAATAGTGAAGTTTCTTAAGCCAGTCATGGGAAACTCATACACTGTGTTGCCACTCTGGGGGCTTAAAAAGTGACCTTACTGAAGCCAGCGCTGGAGTCAGTGATTTGACAGTAGTGTTAGACTGTCTAAGAGGGAATTCTGAGACTGGGAAACCAACTGGAGAAGTGCCCAGAGCCTAGACTAAATCTTCGTAGAGATTTAGGAGGGAAAAAAGGGCAGATATTTTCTAGCAGTGATATTCAGGTTACATATAGCTCTTGAGCCCAAGTTGATTATTTTGCCTATCACCATGACACATTAACCTTCTAGAACATATAATTCTATTCTAGGATTTCTAAAATGACTTGTGATTGTATATACAACATAGGGCAGAGGCACTGCGTGGGAAATGAGCTTTTTTTGCGAGTTTTGGTTTGAGTACCAGTTTCTCTATTGTTATTAAGAATATGTCTCTAACATGTCCATATAGATGTAACTATCTAACCATCATCAAAAAAACTGCTTTTAACGTTTCAAGATGATACACCTCTCATTACAGCTATAGGGGTCCGGTTCCGTGGTACACTATAAATCTCGATTTACCACCATACAAAAGATGGCATGAATTGATGGTTGACAAGGCACCAGCGGTATGCTATGATTCTTAAATCTTTTGTTTCTGACTTTACTGGATATAATTGCATTTGAAAGAACACGTCATGATATTACGTACCAAGTATTTTAAGAATCTGCTTTCCATGGTTCTCTGCCATTTACAATAAATGATAGTAGAGGAAAGATGTCATTTCTCTGTAGTGTCTTGCTCTTTTTACTAGCCTTTGCCTTTGTTTCTTTATCTCATATCATATGCATCATCTAAATGGTTAATCAAATGTCATGTTAAAGATGTGTTTACATATACGTTTTTAAATAGTACTCCTTTATTTAGCTGCATATTGGTAAGTCAAAAGGTCTATATCTGTTTTCATTATACCAGTATTAATCTTAAATGTCAACACTTCTTTATGTCTCTTATCAATTTTTAAATTTATTTTTCAGCTAAAAGTTATAGTGAATTCCCTGAAAAATATGATAAATGCATTTGAGCCAAGTGGAAAAATTGTGCAGTTAGTGGATCAAAAGTTGGTAAGAAATATTATTTCCTACAGTAAATGTTAAACACACACAGGTACACATATACACACAAGAGTTCAGCAAAGGCTCTGTTATTTATTTAAAGGCATAATTTGGACAAGTTTGCTTTTATTCCAGACTACTGTCAAAACTTCAGAGGGACTTAAAATTCTGGGGCTTGGTAATATGACAGTAATAGGATGACATAAAATAGCATGGCAATGTTGGCGGTTAGCTGCTCTTTATTGTTTTATAAAAGTATGAACTGTTTTACAGAGCATTGGGCAAATATCCATATTTCATCTGGGAGTACAGCATTTCCTTCTGTTATGTGTACTTAGGTTTGCAAGTTGACTATTGAAAATTTGGGTTTTTCTTAAGTACTTTGCCTGAGTATGTCAAGACACTGAGAGATGTTCTAGATACGACCAAATGACATGCTCAGCCCAGCCCTGCCCCTCAGTAGCTGTGACCATTGAAATGCACTTGGGTTGTGTGTTTCGTGTCTTTGTGCGTTCACCAGACCATTTCATTTCTTAGTCATGCAGGAAGATTCCATTTCTCAGACCCTTTTTTTATTTAGATGAAACCAGTGGAAAATCTAGGGCCTGGCCCCTAGAACCCCCAGAGAGATCCTCATCATCCTCTTTCAGTCTTTGCTTTGGGGCCTTCACTGGCTGGCAGGGTGCAAAGGATTGGGGAGGAAACCAAGGCCCTAGGGCAGCTGTTTTAACCTCAATAGTGATGACATGTGGGATTGGATAATACTTTGTTGTGGGCACTGTCTGTGCATTGTGGGATGTTGAGCAGCATCCTTGGCCTCGACTCACTGGATGCCAGTAGCACCCCTTCAGTTGTGACAACCAAAAATGTCTCTCGACTTCACCAGATCTCCCCTGGGGGGAAAGCCATCCCTGGTCGAGAATCATTGTCCTAGAGGCTGGACGTTCTGGGCACACCATCCCTATGACACTTGTACCTGCCAACCACCAAACCTGTTATTCCTCATGTTTATGCTCGCAGAGCCTTTGATTAAGGCTATCCTTTGTGTTCATACTCACCAGACTTCCCCAAAATACAAATGTTGGCAGAAGCAGTAGCAGAAGAGGCCCCCAGATGCCCCAGGTGCCCTAATCCCCCTAACCTGCATGTCAGCAGAGAGGGCAGCATGCAGGTTTAGGTGCCCAGACTTTGCAATCAGACATTAGGGGTTTTGTTTGTTCTTTAAACATTGGATTTTAAGGTTAGATCAGTCACACACTAGCTGTGTGTCCTTCGACAAGTTTCTTAACATATGCAACTTCAGATTTCTCACCAGGGAGAATTTACTAATAATACATATTTCATATGGTGGTTGTGAGGATTAAACGACTTACTGTATGTAAAGCCCAGTGCTTGCATGTAAAAAATGGTAAACAAATGTTCAATAAGTCATTTTCGTTTGTTAAATTGGCAGGAGTATTCCACTTGTGCAATGCTTTGAATTCCTAGGCGGAAAAATGATTTGCTTAGTTAGATTACATTACATATAAATACCAAGTTGGTGAAAAATGAGACTTGCGAATCTTAAACACATTATCTTAGCAAGAGGCTGTAAGCTTAATTCTTGATCTAATTGTTAGTGAATAGTTGCAGTTGAGAATAAAAGTATATATGAATGGGTAAAGAGGATGTGGCATATATATACATACAATGGAATAATACTCAGCCGTAAAAAAGAATGAAATCCTGCCGTTTGCGACAACATGGAAAGACCTAGACGGTATTATGCTAAGTGAAATAAGTCAGAGAAAGACAGATACTGTAGTTTTCACTTATATGTGGAATTTAAAAAACAAAACAAATGAACAAACGTTAAGAAAACAGAAACAGAGTCATACATACAGAGAATAAACAGGTAGTTGCCAGAGGGGAGAGGGGTTGGGGGGAGGAGAGGAACAGGTGAGGGAGATTAAGAGGTACAAACTTAAAGTTACAAAATAAAAGAGTCATGGGTATAAAATGCACAGTGTGGGGAATATAATTAATAATAATAATTTAACATCTTTTTATAGTGACAGATATAACTAGACTTGATCATTTTTAAATGTATAGAATATTGAATCACCGTGTTGTGTACTGGGAACTAACATAGTGTTGTAGGTCAATTATACTTCAAAAACAAAGTAACTCGTAGGAAAAGAGATCAGATTTGGGAAGGTGGATTGGATGAAGGTGGTCAAAAGGTACAAACTTCAGCTACAAGATAAATAAGTACTAGGGATGTAATGTACAGCATGATGATTGTAATTAACGCTGCTGTGCGTTACATATGAAAGTTGTTAAAGGAGAAAATCCTAAGAGTTCTCATCACAAGAAAAAAATTTTTTTCTTTTTTTAAAAATTTTATATTTGAGATGATGGATGTTCATTGAACTTATTTTGGTAATCGCTTAATGATGTATGTAAATCAAACCATGCAAAAAAAATGTATGTATGTCCACCATTGAATTTGCTCATGCGTCCAGTGTTTGCTAACAGGATGTGGTAATGCATCTCAGCCTAAGATTGGCTGTTAACCGTGACAAATGTTTTGTGAATCACTAGAATACAGATTTGTTGCTATGAGTGTGGGAAGGGAATAGTACACTAGTACCCCTCATCCTTGGGAGATACATTCCAAGACCCCCAGTGGATGCCTGAAACCGTAGATAGTACTGAACCCTAAGTGTACTTTATTTTTTTCCTATAAATACACACCTGTAAGTTTAATTTTTAAATTAGGCACAGTAGGAGATTAACAACAACTAATAATAAAATAGAACAATTATAACAGTACAGTGTAATAAAAGTCATGTGAATGTGCTCTCTCTCTCAAGCTATCGTACTGTCCTGTACTCACCCTTCTTCTTGTGACGATGTGAGATGATTAAATGTTTACATGATGAGATGAAGTGGGGTGAATGAAGTGGGCATTGTGACGTACCATTAGGCTACTAGTGACGTGACATTACTTCAGAAGGAGGAGCATCTGCTTCTGGTGATCCTGGATCATCAAGCCATGACAAAGCTGATGGTTGAATGTCAGGAGCAGACAGCGTCAGTGGCTGGGGACCCCAGGTGGGGCAGGGTAGGATGGCAGGAGATTTCATCGTGCTACTCAGAATGGCATGCAATTTAGAACTCATGAATTGCGTACTTCTGGGATTTTCCATTTAATATTTTTGGGCTGTGGTTGACCACGGGTAACTGAAACCTCAGAAAGCGAAACCACGGTTAAGGAAGGACAGCAGTAATGAGGGAGTGATGCTAATGGCTGGAGGGCAAGTTTGAGCAGAGATGAGGAGGGCTTGTTGTGATGTTCCTGTGTTGTGAGCCATGTTAGGACATCCAAGTGGAATTACTCCAGTTCATCTCTCTAGAGAATAGGGTGAACTATAAGGCAGGAAAAAACAATCTGAGAATCATAGGTCTCTGCCTAGTACTTGAGATGAGTTTATGGGGTACACAAGCAAGAGTTATAGGGACCCAATATTGAGTATTACGTAGAATCTTTTAGAAATACATGATGTGAAAGTGCTTTCAAAAGTAAGCTTTGATCACCTATTATGGCAGCAATAGCTAGTACAAATTATATGTAAAAGAACCAAATCTCAAAGCCACGCTTTGGGCTGAATGACTGTTAATGTATTTGTTTTTCAGCCTGGTCTACTTGGCAACTTTCCTGGGCCTTTCGAGGAGGAAATGAAGGGGATTGCAGCAGTTACTGAAATACCTTTAGGTAAAGTTCACTTCGCGGCTTTTAAAAAATTGAATAAAGTACTTAAAATTTTTTTTATTGAGGTATGGTATACATACAATAAAGTGCACAGATCTTAAGTATACAGCGCAGTAGAGTTTTTTAAACGCATACATGCATGTAATCACAACTCAGAACAAGATACAGAAATAAATTCCAGCAATCCAGCATGCTCCATCCTGCACTTTCGCACAGTTCTGAGTCCCCTGTTAACCACTCTTCTGACTTCACTGTAGATTAATTTTGCCTCTTGAACGTCTTACAAATAGAGCTGAACAGTATGAACTGTTGTCTGGTTTCTTGCACTTATCATTATAGGTAGTAGGCTGTTGTATGAATAGGATATTTGTTGTTTCCAGATTTGGAATATTAAGAATAAAGCAGTTATGAGCACTCTTGTACATGTCCTTTGATAGGCATACGCACTCATTTCTCTGCGCTATGTCCTGGGTCATAGGGTAGCTATATGTTTAGCCTTGTACACTCTGCCAGCCAGTTTTCCAAAGTGATTGTACCCACTGACAGTCAACCTAGTACAAGAGTTTTCGTTTTCTCCGCTTGCTAATTCTCCGCATGATAGTCTCAGTCTTTTTTATTTGGGCCATTTTGTCGAGTGTGTTATATTCACCCATTATTGTATAATTTGCATTTCCCTGATGACTAATGAGATTGAACAGTTTATTGACCTTTTCCTTTCTTCCTTCCTTTCTTCTTGCCTTCCTCCCTCCCTCCTTCCTTCATTGTGCTTGTTAAATCTAATGCCCATTTTTATTGGTTTGAAGGAATTCTTTATATGTATACTGATACAGGTCCTTTGTCAGATATATGTATGCCGAACATCTTCTCCCACACTGTAGCTTGCATTTATTTTCTTATTGGTGTCTTTTAATGAACAGAAATTCTTAATTTTAATGCAGTCCAATTTTTCAATTTTTTGATGGGTAGTGCTTTTTATGCCCATTTAAGTGATCTTTGCCTACCCCCAAACATATTCTTCTATGTTTTCTTCTGTATGTTTTTTGTTTACTTTTTACATATAGGCCCATTGTGTATCTTGAGTTAACTTTTGCATATGGTATGAGTTAGGGATCAAGGTTCAAGTTTTTTCCAATTGACAACACCATTTATTAAAAAGACTATCATTCCCTCAGTAAATTGCAGTGGTGCCTTTGATATAAATCACATGATTGCATGTATCTGATTCTATTTGGGGACTTTCCACCTAGTTTCATTTGTCTGTTTGTCTTTCCTTACACCAATACCATGCTACTGCAATTACTAAAGCTTTATAGTAAGTCTTAATATTAGGTAGTGTAAGTTTTCTGACTTTTTTTCTTTAAAATTCTCTTAGGTATTCTAGACCCTTTGCATTTCCACATAAATTTTAGAATCAACTTGACAAAAGAGCCTACTGATATTTTCAGTGGGATTATAATACTGAGTTTTCCAAGCCACAAACTTGGTATATGAGATTTCAGCATTTATTTAGGTTATTGATTTCTCTGAGCAGTATTTTTTATTTTCAGAGAAGAGGTCTTGCATATCATTCATTCATCAGATCCTTTGTTATATCATTTATCATATTCTTCATATTCATCATATCCTTAAGTATTGATGTTTTTGGAAGCTATTTTTAAAATTTCCATTTCCAATTTATAGCACTTAATTTAATGAAAAAGACTTTTTCTGCCGCCCCAAAGTTTTATTTTTAAGCCATCAAATCAATAGAGTTGTTACTTTAAGTAAACTCTATATACCTTGGTTTTACAAGAGGTGACTGAGAATTTCTAAAAATCAATAGTATTTATCAACAAAAGTGGCTAGATTTTTTTTGTTTTTGCTTCTTTAAAAAGATAATTAACATACTAGAAATATATTTTTTCAGTCTATATGAGAAATGTCTTTAATTCCTTTATTATGTAAAGGACTCTAGCAAATGAATACCACGTATAAATATCTCAAGAGAAAAATGGATTGAGAAGGTTAACAGATGAGTCATAATAAAATAAGAGTGGAATTTCACCAAAATAGAAATCAAATGGAAATAAAATAAACATTAGGGTGGGAAAAAAACATATTAAGCTTAACATGTTAACATGAAATGGAACAGAGAAAAAGTATGTTGTATACCTTCAAATTAAAGGCTGAGTGGTATTATTATTGTACAGGTTAGGAAAAATGTTCAAAAATTAAAATGTTTTACAATGGAATTTCTTGATAAGCTCAACACTTATTTTATTGTCTCTTTTCTCACCTTAGAAATATTAGTCACACTCTTAAAACCTGGGCAAAATACATTTTCGGCATCCAACCAAGACCCAGATGTATTAAATTATCATATTTGAGCCCTCCAAAGAAAACTAAAATGAAGCATATTGACGAAAAATGTGAACATTATGTTGCCGTATAATTCCAACATGCCCAGAGGTTCAGCTTGTCCAATAGCTGCTTCTCTGGGGACTCGTTTTATCTTGAATCTGCAGAGAGTACAGGCTAGTGAGACACCTCCACCCAACCAGCCATTCAGACTCACTCAGACTGTCTGCGGACACTTACGTATGCCCAGGCAAAAACTCACACGGCGATGATATTTCAACCTTTTCTTAAAAAAGAATTTTCTAACAATGTCATGGTTCTATATATTGACCAAAATTTTCCTGTCTTTTCTCATAGGAGAGATTATTTCATTCAATATTTTCTATGAATTTTTTACCATTTGTACTTCAATAATAACAGAAGACAAAGAAGGTAAATAAATGTGTGCTGAGGGAAGGTGGGTGGTACAAAGTACAAAGTAGAAGAAAAATCTTTAAATAAATGAAATTAGAACTTGTAAAATACAGGCTTACTATGTAAATACCATGTGCATGTTGCATATGGTTTTACAGACCTTGGTAAGTTTTTGAAAGTGAATTGAAAGCTATTCTTATTTTAAGACCACTGTAATGCCAATTAAAGTTTAATTCAGGTATGCAAAACTCTTGGAAGAAGTGTTTCAGGATTATAAACATTCTTACTATTCTTCATAGTCTACTTATACCCCTATTTATGATTTGATATAAGTACTCACAGGGGCAGGACAGACTTTCTCCCATCATTTCCAGCCAAGGGACCCTGTGCTCACTTTTCCATGTTTTTCCTGACAAGTCCCCAGTGTACAAGGCACAGGATGATTTACCCTGATTCACTCTTATTTTTGACCTGTACTCTGGGTATAGCTGTAGGTGACAATCCCTGAAGGGAAGCATGTTGGTAAGTTGCATTAGATGAGGCTGAGATAGCTGTGTCTGAGTAGGACTGTGTCATAGTGAACCACAAAATGACCACCTACCCTTGTCCCATATTCCAGTCTCAGTTTTCTGGAACCCTGTGCTCTCAGGTACTGGGGGGGGAATCTGGCCAATGTGACAGGGACAGCAGTTTCATCTTGTTACAGCCTATGATATTAGATGCTGCTTAATTCTTATTGTTGGATTGAACAGTTGGGAATATCACTTAACCAAAATTAAGTGCCCAGCTTTGGTTTAGAATCAATCATACTGTCATAATTGCTGTTACATGTCTCTTCTGCTTACTTTGAATTAGGTCATCTACTACATGCGCGAAACATGGATTTTGGAGTATTTCTTGGGTAAGTAAAAAATGTGGTGTGTCTCAGTCCCTAAGAAGAGTAGGTTGTAGTACACTGATGAAAAGTAAGTCCCAAGTCATTCCCAGAATATGACCAGAAGTAGAGATCCTAGATTCCTTAGTTTTGAGACCAGGTGGGCACACTCTTATTCAGTTATTTGAGAGTTTGTAGCTGAGGTGCACCCAGTGAACAGAAATCTGGAGCATGCTTGAAGGCCCTAGATGCACGTCTAGTTTATTGCTTAGAAGGAAGAGTAGCATTCTATTTCATGTGTCTTCTTGACCTTTCTGAAAAAAATATAACAGGGCTTTGTAATTAGAGACCTAAATACTAACCTGGGGTTTGCTAATATAGGCTGTGTCATGTTGGGGGAGTTACTTAACTTCTCTGAGCCTCAGTTTTATCATGTGGAAAATGGAGGCTAAAACTACCCATATTGAAAACTCCTTGTGAGGATTGATCATTAGGGATTAGGTAGATAAAGCACATGGTGTAATGCCTGACCATCGTTATCATATTCATCATTATTATCATAGTTATTAAATGTCACTGAAATTTGTCTTTTGTAGGTGGAATGTAAATAATAATACCTGGGTCGTAACTGAGGAACTAAAACCTTTAACAGTGAATTTGGACTTCCAAAGAAACAATAAAACTGTCTTCAAGGCGGCAGGCTTTGCTGGCTATGTGGGCATGTTAACAGGATTCAAACCAGTAAGGAATCTATTGTTACATGATTTTACAGGTAGCTCTCTGAGAAAGGTGGAGTCTAAGGAAATGAAGACCTAAAAAGAATATGAAGCCCGAGTTCATCGCATTGTACTTGTTGTTACCTTCCTTCTTAGGTTTGAGCTCACGTGGTAGAGAAGAGTAGGAAGTGGAGGTTTTGGAGCCTTTTGTGGAGATAAAGCATGTGGTGGGTCTCAAGGGCTGGGAGTGTAAATCTGGAATCTGGCCATGGGTCTGCCCCTCAAGCAAGTTAGTCATTAAGTCTCTGCACTTAAGTTTCCTGGTCAGAAAATTGTGGCCAACAACATCCCACCTACTTACCTCACACAGTACATGTGAAAAATGCTTTGAACTTCTAAAAAAGCTCTGTTAATAGAAGGTGATAGTATCATGGTTTTGATTTTTCTCCCCTCACCCCGGCTCAATTCCCCAATCCAGGACCTGATATAACAGTGTAAAATAGCACAGTGAGAGGGCCTTAAACAGGATGGTTGAGGTTTCTGACGTTGCTTTGTTTTCTTTTCAGGGACTATTTAGTCTTACGCTCAATGAGCGTTTCAGTACAAATGGCGGTTTTATGGGTGAGTAGAGAGTTCTTAAATAAAATGGGAATTTCATAGCTGTTTTAAGAGGAGGGCTAGACTGTGCCTTCTGGTTAATAGTTTAATCTCTTCTAGGACCTGTGACACTGTGTGTGTTTGATCTCTTCCAGGTGTCATAGAATGGATTTTGGGAAAGAAAGATGCCAAGTGGATAGGGTTCATCATTAGATCAGTTCTGGAAAACAGCACAAGGTAATCTGATTGCTTTATTATCAGATTTAATATTTGTTATTTTATTTTTTTCTTGAGATACGATTGACATATTAGTTTAAGATGTACTGCAAGATGTTTAGATACTTGTATATATGGCATAATGATCACCACAATAAGTCTAGTTAACATCCATCACCACATATAGTTACACATTTCTTTTTCCTTTTGATGAGAACTTTTAAGATTTCCTTTCTTTGCAACTTTCAAATATGCAGTACAGTATTATTAACTGTAGTCACTATGATATACATGACATCCCCAGGACTTATACTTATTTTATAACTGGAAGTTGGTACCTTTTGACCCTTCACCCATTTTGCCCACCTGTCACCACCCGCCCCCAGTCAACCACCAGTTTGTTCTCTGTATCTATGAATTCCTTTGTTTGTTTTTTGATTCCACTTATAAGTGTGATCACATGGTATTTGTCTTTCTCTGATTTATTTCATTTAGCAAAATGCTCTCAAGGTCCATCCATGTTGTCACAAATGGTAAGATTTCATTCTTTTTTTTTGGCTAAGTAATACTCTGTGTATACGTACCACATCTTCTTTATCCGTTCGTCCTTAGATGGACACTTAGGTTGTTTCCATAACTTGGCTTAGTGTAAATAGTGCCGCGGTAAATGTGGGGCTGCAGACATCTTTCTGAGTTAGTGTTTTCATGTCCTTCAGATAAATACTTAGAAGTGGGATTGGTGGTGGTGGTAATGGTGGTTTTAGCTTTTTGAGGAACCTCCATACTCGTGGTTTCATAGTGGCTGCACCAATTTACATTCCCACAAACAGTGCACAAGGGTTCCCTTTTCTCCACACCCTGGCCAACACTTGTTACCACTTGTCTCTTTGATAATAGCCCGTCTGACATGTGAGATGATACCTTATCGTGGCTTTGATTTGCATTTCCCACCTTCTCATGCACCTGTTGGCAATCTTTGGAAAAATGTCAATTCGGATCCTCTGTCCATTTTTTAATCAGGTTGTCTTTTTTTTTGCTATTGAGTGGTATGAATTCCAGATATATTATGGATATTAACCCCTTATCAGATATATGATTTGCAAATATTTTCTTCTATTCACTGGGTTGCCTTTTCATTTTGTTGATGGTTTTATTTGTTTAGAAGCTTTTTAGTTTGAGGTATTCCCACTTATTTTTGTCTTTGTTGCCTTTGTTTTGGTGTCAAATCCAAAAACTCATTGCCAAGACCAGTGTCAAGAAGCTTATTGCATGTGTTCTCCTTTAGGAGTTTTATGATTTCAGGTCTTACATTTAAGTCTTTAATCCATTTTGATTTTTGTGTATGGTGTAAGATAGTGGTTTGGTTTCATTCTTTTGCATGTAGCTGTCCAGTTTCCCAAACACCATTTATTGAAGAGACTGTCCTTCTCCAATGTATATTCTTGGTTCTTTTTTCATAAATTAATTATGGGCTCTCTATTCTGTTCCGTTGATCTGTGTGTCTGTTTTTATGCCAGTACCATTGTTTTGATTACTATAGCTTTGTAATACAGTGTGGAATATAATTATTCTTCTTTTTCAAGATTGCTTTGGCTATTCAGGGCCTTTTGTGATTACACACAAATTTTAGGATTGTTCTAATTCTGTGAAAAATGCCTTTGGAATTTTGATAGGGATTGCTGTGAACCTGTAGATTGTTTTGGGTAGTTTGGACATTTTAACATTAATTCTTCCAGCCCATGACAGTGGAGTATCTTTCTGTTCATTTGTGTCTTCTTCTGCTTCTTTCAACAGTGCCTTATAGTTCTCAGTGTACAGGTCTTTCACCTCCTTGGTTAAATTTATTCCCGTGTATTTTATTCTTTTTTATAGAGATTTTTTTTTTATATATATAAATTTATTTTATTTATTTATTTTTGGCAGCATTGGGTCTTCGTTGCTGTGTGTGGGCTTTCTCTAGTTGCGGTGGGCGGGCTTCTCATTGCAGTGGCTTCTCTTGTTGCGGAGCACAGGCTCTAGGCACGGGCTTCAGTAGTTGTGGCACGTGGGCTCAGTAGTTGTGGCTCGTGGGCTCAGTAGTTGTGGCTCTGTGGGCTCTAGAGTGCAGGCTCAGTAATTGTAGTTGTGACATATGGGCTTAGTTGCTCCGCGGCATGTGGGATCTTCCCGGATCAGGGATCGAACCCATGTCCCCTGCGTTGGCAGGTGGATTCTTAACCACTGTGCCACCAGGGAAGCCCTATTTTATTCTTTTTAATGTAATTGTAAATGGGATTGTTTTCTTAATTTCTCTTTCTGATAGTTCGTTATTAGTGTATGGAACCACAACTGATTTTTGTATACTGATTTTGTGTCCTGCAACTTTACTGAATTTATTATTCCTAACAGTTTTTTTGGTGGAGTCTTTAGGGATTTCTATATAGAGTATTATGTCATCTGCAGATAGTGACAATTTCAATTCTTCCTTTCTGATTTGGATACCTTTTATTTCTTTTTCTTGCCTGATTACTCTGGCTAATACTGCCAATACTGTATTGAATAAAAATGGCAAGAGTGGGCAACTTTGTCTTGTTCCTAATCTTAGAGAAAAAGCTTTTAGCTTTTCACTGCTGAGTATGATGTTAACTGTGGGCTTGTCATATATGGCCTTTATTATGTTGAGGTATGTTTCCTTTATACCCACTTTTTTGAGATATTGAATAAATGGACGTTGAATTTTGTCAAATGCTTTTTCTGCATCTATTAAGATGATCATATTTTTATCCTTCATTTTGTTAATGGGTGTATCAAATTGATTTGTGGATGCTGAACCATCTTTGCATCATGCTGTATGATCCTTTTAATATAGTTTATTTTAAATTACTCATATTAAAATATTTCCCAGCTTTATCTTCCACTGAGGAACTGTTTCAGAATTTCTTAGGTGAACCTTTGACACTCATGGAGTTCTTCATGTTTTGTGTGTGTGTGTTTATAGCAAGAAAATGAAATGATTTATTTAAAAAGTTCTGGGGATAGTGCCCCTATGAAGGGCATCTATGAATTTTTCTTGGTGTAAAAAAAAAATCCCCACCCATACAGAAAAGAAAAATTTGTATAATAAAATCTTCATTTAAATCATAATACCCCCAGGCACATATGGTCACCTTATCTTTGATAAAGGAGGCAAGAATATACAATGGAGAAAAGACAGCCTCTTCAATAAGTGGTGCTGGGAAAACTGGACAACTACATATAAAAGAATGAAATTAGAACACTTCCTAATAATACCATACACAAAAATAAACTCAAAATGGATTAAAGACCTAAATGTAAGGCCAGACACTATAAAAGTCTTAGAGGAAAACATAGGCAGAACACTCTGTGACATAAATCACAGCAAGATCCTTTCTGACCCACCTCCTAGAGAAATGGAAATAAAAACAAAAATAAACAAATGGGACCTAATGAAACTTAAAAGCTTTTGCACAGCAAAGGAAACCATAAACAAGACTAAAAGACAACCCTCAGAATGGGAGAAAATATTTGCAAACGAAGCAACTGACAAAGGATTAATCTCCAAAATATACAATCAGCTCATGCAGCTCAATATCAAAAAAAAAAAACAACCCCATCTAAAAATGGGCAGAAGACCTAAATAGACATTTCTCCAAAGAAGATACACAGATTGCCAACAAACACATGAAAGGATGCTCAACATCACTAATCATTAGAGAAATGCAAATCCAAACTACAGTGAGGTATCACCTCACACTGGTCAGAATGGCCATCATCAAAAAATCTACAAACAATAAAATACTGGAGAGGGTGTGGAGAAAAGTGGGAACCCTCCACTGCTGGTGGATATGTAAATTGTTGCAGCCACTATGGGGAACAGTATGGAGGTTCCTTAAAAAACTAAAAATAGAACTACCATATGACCCAGCAATACCACTGGGCATATACCCTGAGAAAACCGTAATGCAAAGAGTTATGTACCACAGTGTTCATTGCAGCACTATTTACAATAGCCAGGACATGGAAGCAACCTAAGTGTCCATCAGCAGATGAATGGATAAAGAAGATGTGGCACATATATACAATGGAATATTACTCAGCCGTAAAAAGAAACGAAATTGAGTTATTTGTAGTGAGGTGGATGGACCTAGAGTCTGTCATACAGAGTGAAGTAAGTCAGAAAGAGAAAAACAAATACTGTATGGTAACACATATATATGGAATCTAAAATCAAATGGTTCTGCAGAACCTAGGGGCAGGACGGGAATAAAGACACAGACGTAGAGAATGGACTTGTGGACACGGGGAGGGTGAAGGGTAAGCTGGGACGAAGTCAGAGAGTGGCATGGACACATATACACTACCAAATGTAAAATAGATAGCTGTTGGGAAGCAGCTGCATAGCACAGGGAGATCAGCTTGGTGCTTTGTGACCACCTATTTTTTATATATATATATATATATATATAAATTTATATTATTTTTCCTAGTTCTGTTGTTGAGTGAAAGGTATACACTGTAAGGGTGAAAGGTGATCTCTTGAGACCGTTTTTTTTGTCCTTCAGGTTAGAGGGAACATTTCAGATCTCAGTGTTTCACCACATAGGAGTCAGGGATTGTTTCTTCCTGAGCCATTGTTCACTATCCTTTTTAAAAAAAATGTGTTCCTCAGATATTTGTTTCCCCTTCGTTTCCACAGCTAAAAAATTCCCATTCCAAGTCAACTAAAAATGTTTCCTTTGTTTCAAATGTTTCTATATAGTTATGAAGAAGCCAAGACTATATTGACCAAAACCAAGATATTGGCCCCAGCATACTTTATCCTGGGAGGCAACAAGTCTGGGGAGGGTTGTGTGATTACACGAGACAGAGTACAGTCTTTGGATATATATGAGTAAGTACATTTGTTAAAGCAAAATAAGCAGACAGTAAAGCATAGGCTGACGTATGTACAGGTTTAAGGCATGAAACCTAGGAGGAATCTCTCTTTTTGTATCTAGACTCGACCCCAAGCAGGGTATATGGTATGTGGTACAAACAAATTATGACCGTTGGAAAAATCCCTTCTTCCTTGATGATCGCAGAACACCTGCAAAGATGTGTCTAAACCGGACAACCCAAGAGGTACATTCACAGTGTCATATACAGAAAGAAATGGTGACTATTAAAGGTTATCTCCATTCTGGCATTTTTCATGGGCCTTTGAAGAACTTATAAACCTCCTGTTAGTCAGTGTCTCTGGACAGTCCCAACCGAGTTTCTGTTTTGTTTTTAATGTAAAGAGCAAAATTTTGCCGTACTTTTTCGTTTCTTAGTTAATGCTGGACACCACTCTGTGGAGTTGAATGGCAAGAATTCAAGGGGGGAGGAAGAGAAAGAAAGAAAATGTGATATATTAAATCATCACCTGTAACAGTGACCCCAAGGGAAATTCTTTTATGGGGGAGGGGGGAGGTTGATTGAAGAATGTCTTGGTCTAATGACCCACTTGTGTGGATAAGGCTGCCAACATCTGTATTTAATGTACTGAAAAGAACTATTTTTGTGTTTTAGAATATCTCATTTGCAACCATGTACGATGTCCTGTCAACAAAACCTGTCCTCAACAAGGTATTTTTTTTAATAATTAACTAATTAATTTGCTTTTAGGAAAAGAATTTGATCCCATGTTTTACCTTTCCCTGTTGTCTTGGATTAATCAGAGCTAGAATCCCAAGTCATGTTCAGCTTAAGGCTGCTTTTTAAAATGTTTTTGTGTGACCAAAACCGTAACTCTTGGAATGTGACAAAGAAGTTGGTCACTGCAGCTTGATAATCCAGTTTGGTCAGAGTGTTATTTCCAGCTTTACTTACATGGCATTTGGACTGAGTCTAGCATGTCAGTCTTGACTTCTCCGTCTGCGGGGAATCGAATGTTGTATGCTGCACCTGATACTTGACAAAGTCTGAAGTATGTTTTCAGACAGCTTTCTTTCTTAGTGGATTAGGGTTTCTCTTAAACGTTATTACATCCTTTTATCTTATCCCTTCTCTATAGCTAAAATATGCAAAAGTGTCCTAATCATCCAATTTGCCAATAGCCAGTAGCCCCTTCTTGTGTATTTCTGATTCCTCTGATTTTCCCCATTTGTTCCTTCTCTTCTTTTCCTTGGTCCTTTTCCTAAACCCTCCCTAAAATCAGTGTGCTTCCATCACCTCTGCCAGAACAAACTGTCCTGTTCATTGGCATGTGACTGAGAACCTGGCCCCTGAGGGAAGCCTTCCTTATGCCCACTGGCCCCGCCATACTTCTCATTTTGCCCACACCATCTGCGTGTGAGCTCACAGCTGGGTTACTTACACATTCTGTGGGAGTTGGGTGTGTGCCTTCTGCATGCCTGCATAGTTTCCCTCACTGCGTGAGAAATGCTTTCAGGATAAGGATAGCCAAAGCTAAACTGTTTAGACTCCATAGTACACCGTTAGTCTCTGTAAATTGTGCATTGAGGAGGGTTAAGTGAGTCTTAAAGCTTTGGTGGTGAAGCAGTATACTGCTCAGAATTAAGACCTTGTACAGAACTGAAGATTCTCTCCCACGCCTGTTTATATCATGACCTGGAATAATGGTTCTACTGAAGTCCGTTGTTTTAGTTGTTATTGACTTATTAATATTTGGATCTTTATATTATATGATACTTATTTTGTGTCTTTTCACATATATATTATATACTAATTATTTAATGTTAAGAAACTTCATAAGCAATTCCACAAGAAATGCTAATATGAGGCAGGTCATCTTAGAACTGAAGACATCCTTAAAGTAAAAATAACTTTTCTTTCAGCTGACGGTATACACAGCCTTGATAGACGTCACCAAAGGCCAGTTTGAAACATACCTGCGGGACTGCCCAGACCCCTGTATAGGTTGGTGAGCACACACCTGGCCTGTAGGATGCGCCCTGTATGACATCAAGATGGGAGCTCACACGGGGCTGAGAAGTACAGCTGTCTGATCTCCTTCCAAAGACTGAGACTCAGGGCAGGTTCTCTTTGAGGTGTGAGCTTGTGCTGCTTGGTATGTTTACAATTCACAGGCTATTTTTGCCGTAATGGTTGATTTTTCTTATATACAGATAACTCCTTTTAGTGAAGTGCAACAGTCATCCAGAATTTACAGTGATTCATTTCAGTCTGATTCATTTGGGGATGGGGATGGGCAATTAAAACTATTGTGGGACCCACCCCCATGGAATAAAGCAAGATTCTCTGTGAGCACAGAATCCTGTACATCTGTATAATAGTTAAATAGTCCACATTATTCAGTGTTTCACTTTTATCTACATATTTGTATGTTTTTGTCTTTTCTTCCTGGCTCTATTAAAATTAATATACCATTGTTTTTGCTGTCTCTGACAGCAGTGTGTTTCACTAATTTTGATTGGAGGGGGATGAGACAGGCATTCCGCTCTATGTTTCTCTTCATGGGCAGCACATGGGCTTTTGACTCTGAATAGAAGTACTTTCTGGGGTTCTTGAAGTAACCGGTATGCAAGGCAGTCTTTTATACTCAGAATTGAAGTGTTTCCTTTTTCATAATTAACCTACCACCCACTAACCCCAGGAAGTTATTAAATAAATTTCAAAAACAGTCCCGGGTTCTATGAATCAATAGTAAATAAGCAGGTCAAAGACTAGTGGAAAATGGGAGGTGAACTGTTATTTTAAACTCTCATAAGTATCATTCATTTAATAGATTTTTAGTTTTTCCTTCTGATCAAATATGTATTTTTTTTTAAACTAAGTACAGTTACTAAGAATGTTTTTCAGGAATCTATGAGAAGTGCTGATAGGACTTGTTAACCTTTCAGACCTTCACAGTTTTGAAATGTATGCCAGTTGGGCAAGACTGTAGCTACTTCATTTCTGTATAATGTCAGCTGTATTCGTGACATTCAGTAAAGTCATTGGAAGAAGTGTCAGTCAGCAGTCATGTGTGCTGGCTGAGTGTGTACCTCACGTGTTGGTTTGAGGGTGGGGTTATGGAGAAATCCGAGCTGAATGTAATATTTGAATTAACATTACAAGGGTTATGGAGGTGGGTTATTCAACTTAAGACTAAATGGTCACAGTCTTACATGACTAACCCTAACTCAGTGGTTATCAACCGAATGTGTGTGTCCAGAGGCAGCTTCTCCCCCCGACAGGCGGTGCGACTGCAGTGACGCTAGTATTATCTCAGTGAAGCAAGGAGAATTACAAGAGGATTTGTGTTGAAAACAAGATTCGATTAATTTTTTAAAAAATCTTCTGTAATTTACACGTTTCATAACTTTTTAATAGAAAATGTCATGAATTTTTCATGAAGTCCCTCGTCCCCTCCAGTTTACCTCAGTGTGTCTTAAAACACTGTCATTTTCTGTGTGCGCCATGGCATGCGAAAAGGTTGGAAAGCACCATCACAGAGCTCTGGATGGAAAGTGAACCCGGAGGCCTTTCATCGCGGCTGCGTGCCCTGGGACAAGCCACCAAGCCTTCCAACACCCTCAGGTCTGCCTCTGTCAAGTGAGGGTTTAACCCCAGTTTTCTCCAAGGTTTCTTCTAGCTTTATGAATCCAGATTTAAACTGCATCTCAGGTTAGGAGGCAGTTAGGTAGCAGCCGACCTCCAGGTGCTGTTGGAGACGTCAGAACCGTTGTAGTTTTCTTTATTCACAGACATGCATGGGTGAATCTAATCAAAAGTTTTCTTAATAAGTATTTCAAAATAATGATGACACACTAATTTGCAGAAAGCATGCGCATCGTTAAAGCAGTCATGGGCAGCTAGCTCGGATGCCTCCAAATAGCCTGTCAGTTGCAAATGGACGTTATTTTTATACACAGATAACATGTGTATAATACATATGTATATCTTACACACTGACAGTAAATTTGTTTAATTTTGAAAACATGTAGCACCTGAGTTCAATGCCAACCCTATTTCAGTCTCAGGAAAACATAATCAATTCAGGTTATGCTCTACAGGAGCCCACTGGGCTAAACAAACAATTTCAACTCCCACATACAGACAGACATGAGACTGGGGTGAGAGCATTATTTCAAAATATTATGGTAAGAGATGGGTAGAGTCTAACACGTCAACTTGCAAGACCATGCATGCCCAGGTGTGTGTGGGTGAGTGAAATCTCATTACCCCCAGGAGCAATGACCAAGGAGAAAAAACTTGATGTTAATAACAGTTGTTAATAACAGTTTCTGTTCTTCACATACTCAGGTACAATGAACCATTATCGCCAAATAGAATAAGTAAGACTTTGCATCTTAGTTACTGAAAATAAATATTTCCTTGTGTACCTAACAAACACCTAATGATTGGCTTGCCCTGTCATTATCCGTAGAGAATTAAGTTTATCGTCTTGACTGTAGAAAATAGATTTTCAGTATTATGTATTTTTTCCTATTAATTTACAGTTGCTAGGTGGAATAAGGGAATCTATAACAAATCAGTATGTACTGAACAATACCGCTGTCTTAGCAACCAGGTAAAAATTTATATTTTTCAAATCATTTTCACGTTGAAAATCTGCCATGGCCAAAATAATCTGATACTGAAAATATTTTTCTATCAATCTTCATCTCCTTAAGCTCTCAATATGCCAAGAGCTAATATGATGGATTTTTTTTAAATCATTAAGTGCTTGTTTGTTTAGGAGAAGAGATTATAGCTCCTATTTTTTTTTCTTTTTTTAAAATCATAGAATTGATAGGCTATCCAGCTAGATCCTAGATTTCAAGAGTTGAGTACAAGCGCTTTTAACTTTTTTCTTTTTTCAACTAAGCTACTTAAAAGTGACAAATTCAGCACTAAAAACACAGAGAAGAGCTAATAAAATTTTCAAGTCGTTTATTAGAATTTTAACCAAAGCAATTATCCTTTGGTGTATCATTTTGTGTAAAATACTTTGAAAAAAATTTTTAAATAACCAGTTTCAGCTTTGCCAAGTTAGTTAGAAAACAGAAGTGTAACTTTTACTGAAGAATTTTTTATAATTTTATTTTTGACAATTCCATTAGTTTTCCTACAGAGCAACTTTTTTGCCCTTCAAATTAAAACAAATTTAAAACTTTCAGCACTGAACAACAGTATTTTACAGAGTTAATATTTTAGAGTTTAGCATAGAAAAACAGGAAGGTGCAATTTTTATCAAGTGACATTAATGACAAATTGATTTAGAAGGAATGTTTTTCATGTTCTGCTTTAGATACTGCCACAAGGTTTACTTAACAGTAATTTTAAAATTTTATTAATAAAGTTATGTAACCTAGGTATAGTAAAATAAAGGATTTTGTCTGTGTGCAGAGAATACCACATTAAATTTGTATCAGACCTACTTTTTATCAGTTATACCTCTAAGCTACTTGATGGCTTCTGTACAGAAGCCAGTGGGCTAGGTTATTTTAATATTTTTTTAAATATACAAACAATATAGTAATTTATTCCCTTTGGTTAAAAAAAATTTTTTTTTAATGAAAAAACAAAAGTCTCTTTATTTCACCCTAATTCCACTCCTCTCCTGGGAGGTAACCCCTCACACATACTCTGTGCTATGTCCTATGCTTATTTTTGTTTTTCATTTAGCAGTATGAATCGCTTTCCATGTCACTATCAATTTTCATCATACTTTTAAAATGCTTTGTAGGATTCTAAAATACATTTTGTGGACATTTAGTTTGTTTTCATGGTTTTGCAATTGTAAGTAATGCTACAGTGAACATATTTCGAGTATGTGAAAGTTTACAGAGCAGATAATAAAGATGTGTTTAGGTGCACACTTATTTTGTATGCTACTACCAAAGCGCCTGCCAGAATGTTTGAATCTTTATACACTTCCACCAACAGTGGGGAGAATGCCTTTTCCCAAGACACTCAAAACAGTAATTGTTGTCAAATGACATCGGTGAACAACACATTTGTAAGAGTGAGTACAGTTACTCTATTTCCATTGCCAGATTCATTTTCAGAGAATCCCTGGGGCATCCTGCAAAGACATTCCTGGGGAGATGGGGTCAGGTGGGCTACAACTCCAATTTGACGAAGGGTCCACTATGAGTACTGATAACATGTGCCTGTGTCAGAGCAACTGAAAAAAGGAGAAGGAAAACCCGATGGAGGACCCTCTAAACCTGGAAAATCTGATCTGAAAGGGTGGGAAGAAATCAAGGAATTGTGACTCTTGGCCCTGTGTTCCAAGACAGTATTTTCCACCTAGACAGAATCAACAGCTTGTAACTGAAAAACTTCACATTGAAGTCAACAAGTTCAACACTGAGTGGTGTATCCAGGGCTCTACAATTACCATTTCGTAAATCAAGTCATTCTGGAAACACCACTTACCTAACATTCAACCCTTCTGGCTACTGAGTCACTGAATTGCAGAAGCCTTTGGGGACAACAACTTATCCAGCACTGGAATAAGAAAAAGATTCTATTCTGTCCTTCCACAGTGTCTGCTCAGAGATAGATAGAACCAGGCTGGAGTGGTCCTTGGCCTTATTCATAAAGGCAATACTTAAGTGGTGCTCTGCTGCTCGGAAGGCTTTCAAGGTACTGCTTTTATCATGATTACATTTTATCCTAAGTACAAACAGGTCTGGCTCCCTTTTCTATATCCTCCTTACTTCCTGCAGCTCGACAAGGAAATGAGCTGAGCGAACATTCATTCAGTAGGTGCACATGCAATTCAGTAGAAAAGGGACAGTATTTTTAACAAATGGAATGGGAACAATTGGATACTAATCAGAAAATGAACATTGATCCATTTCGCCCCCCGTATACAAAAATTAATTCAAAATGATAATCAGTGACCTAAATGTAAAAATCTAAAGCTATAAAACCTCTAGAAGAAAACAGGAGAAAAATCTATGTGACTTTGGGTTACGGAAAAATTTCTTAGATATGGTACTACATGCATGATGCATAAGAGAAAATAGTAAATCAGCTTCCATCAAAATTGAGAACTTCTTTAATAGGCACTGAAAAAAGAATAAAAAGGCTCAGGAAAGATTTGCAGATCATTGATCTAATAAAGGACTTTAGAATATATAAACAACTCTTACAACTCAAAAATAAGAAATCCAACAACCCAATTTTAAAAATAGACAAAATATTTGAAGACACTTCAAAGACAACATATGGATGGCAAATGTGTACATGAGATGTTCAAGATCATTAGTTACTAGGGATACGCAAGTCAAACCATAATGAGATACCACTACATATGTATTAGAATGTCTAAAAATTGCAAAGACTGATAATACCAAGTGTTGGCTGGGATGTGGAGCAAGTGAAGTGGAACCCTCGGTGTGTAATGGAGGAGTCATGTAAAATGGTACAGCCACATTGGGAAATCCAAACCAGAAACAATCCAATGTGCACCAACAGATTAATGGATAAACAATGGTGTTATTGATAGGGACAGAGTAAAGGGACAAATTAGGTAATTGAAGAGTTAATCCCACTAGGGGACTGTAAGTAAAGTATGGGAGACCCCTGTAAGTTAATGATCACTCAAGAAAGCAGGGTTGCTTAGCAACAAAACCATGCAATAGAAGCATGAGACAGGCCCCAAAACAATACAACAACGGTGGCAAGAGACCCACATCCTGCCCAGTGAGCTCAGTAAGTTAAATGATGCCTAGCACATGCTCTTCTGCGCACACTAAAAACAAAATATGAGGAAAAGGTGACATTATACTAAAACCTAAGATGATTTACCATATTTAAGTATATGTTACTATCTTTTTGCTCGGCTTGACTATGTAGGGACAAGGAAATTCCACCCGACGTGGTGGAGGAGCTGACGATGGAAGCTAGACGTCTACTCAAGAATGAGGAAGAAGGTGGTCTTTTCTCTCTCCCCACTTTTCCTTTGATTATAAAACCGTAGCCCACTAAGTTCTCAGAGCATGGCACCCTCTTGCCCGCCTGCTTGTAAGCCTCACAAGCATCCTATTCTAATAAGTCACTTCTTATGTATCACTTTGTCTCGCTGAATTCTTTCTGTGCTGAGACATAAAGAACTGGAGCTCCTCGGAGTCCCCCAGAACACCACCTAGCAGTTTCAGTATGTCCATACAATGTAATATTATTCAGCAATTCAAAGGAATGAACTATGGATACATGCTACAACATGAATCTCAAAATAGTATGCTGAGTAAAGAAAGCCAAAGACATAGCTGTGCAGCTGCATATATATAAATTTCTAGAAAACGCAAGCTAATCAATAGTGACAGCAAATCAGTGGTTACCTGGAGATGAGGTGAAGTAGGGCAGAGGTGAGAGGGAAGGATTCCCAAAAGGCCTCAGGAAACTTTGGGGGATGATAGATACGTTTATTATCTTGACTGTGGTAAGAGTATCATGGGTGTATACCGACGTAAAAACTTAGCAAATTGTATAGCGTTCACAATAATCACTCAAATAAGGTTAAAAATATACCTGGGAGCACATTCAACAACATGGGTGGTCTGCTAGGTATTGGGGATACCATGTTGGGCAAAAAAGAAAAGGCACAGTCTCTGTCTTTGTAGACATTAAAGACATTAAACAAAGAACCCTCCCTCCCATTTCCTTCCTCAGCTTCCACTCCTTGCCACACACCCCCTCTCTAGTGACGACTGTGCCACAGGAGGAGGAGGTCAACATCCAAGAGGATTTATTCCATCACTGCTTCAGGCAAGGGCTGCTAGAGTCAGTGATCCTGGAGCTTGAAGCTAGACTTCGGCGCTATTTAGAAGAGGACAGAATTCTCTTGTCTCTGTAGAGCCTGTTACATGCATTTTTCTGCTCTTAAAAAAGCCTATTAGCTCTCCTCAGGAAGAGCCAGCACTGGGTTAAAAAAAAGGCTCAAAAATAAACCCACACACCTACAGCCAATTAATCTTCAACAAAAGAGGCAAGAATATACAATGGAGAAAAGACAGTCTCTTCAGCACCTAGTGTTGGGAAAGCTGGACAGTGAAATTAGAACACTCCCTCACACAATATATAAAAATAAACTCAAAACGGTTTAAAGACCTAAATATAAGACATAACACCATAAAACTCCTAGAAGGGAACATAGGCAAAACACTCCCAGACATACATAGTAGCAATATTTTCTCAGATCCGTCTCCCAAGGCAAAAAAAGTAAAACCAAAAATAAACAAATGGGACCTAATCAAACATAAAAGCTTTTGCACAGCAAAGGAAACCATAAAACGAAAAGACAGCCTATGCACTGGGAGGAAATATCTGCAAATGATGTGACCGACAAGGGCTTAATTTCCAAAATACACAAACAGCTCACACAACTCAATATCCAAAAAACAAAATAAATGGGTAGAAGAACCTAAATACACATTTCTCCGAAGACATATAGATGGCCAACAGGGGCACATGAAAAGATGCAAACATTGCTAATTATTAGAGAAATGCAAATCAAAGCTACAATGAGGTACCACCTCACACTGGTCAGAATGACCATTATCAAAAAGCCTACAAATAATAAATTCTGGAGAGGGTGTGGAGATAAAGGGAACCCTCCAGGACTGTTGGTGGGAATGTAAATTGGTGCAGCCACTATGGAGAACAGTATGGAGGTTCCTTAAAAAACTAAAAATAGAGCTACCCTATGACCCAGCAGTCCCACTCCTGGGCTTAAATCCAGAAAAAAGGAAAACTCTGATTTGAAAGCTACATGCAACCCAATGTTCACAGCAGTGCTATTTACAATAGCCAAGACATGGAAGCAACCCGAATGCTCATCAATAGATGACTGGTTTAAGAAGATGTACACACACACACCATGGAATGTTACTCAGCCATAAAAATGAAATATTGCCATTTGCAGCAACATGGATGGACTAGAGAATATCATAATAAGTGAAGTAAGTCAGAGAAAGACAAATGTTTTATCACTTATATGTAGAATCTAAAAAAATAATACAAATGAATCTATATACAAAACAGAAACAGACTCACAGACATAGAAAACAAACTATGGTTACCAAAGGGGAAGATGGGGGGAGGGATAAATTAGTATGGGATTAACAAACTACTATATATAAAATAAACGAGCAACAAGGATTTACTGTATAGCACAGAGAACTATGTTCAGTATCTTGTAATAACCTATAATGAAAAATAATCTGAAAAATATATATATATAACTGAATCACTTTGCTGTACACCTGAAACTAACACAATATTGTAAATCAACTATACATCAATTTAAAAAAAAAGTTCTCAGAACAATGAAGGATGCAGAGTGTACTAAACAGTACCCACACACGCTTTCTTTTCTTTATCCTTTCCTTTTAATTGTATTTAAAGTGCTAGGGAAGGGTAATGATAAGGATAGAGAAATAAATTTGACGTGACATTTTATGGTGACAGATGTGGATTTTAAAACATTTCAGTGAAAATCAACGGTCAGAGGTATTGGCATCTATTGTAATACTAAACACCTTCAGTAATTGTATAGATCACAAAGACTTCAAATTAATCTCCTCTACCCAAACTTCTCGGTATAATTTTCCTTGATGGGTCTGATGCTCTGCTGAATTCATGGTGTTTTTCATACAAACAATATTCTTACTCGGCAGAGATGGCCTTCAAAGGGCCTGACCAATCACTGACGTCTCATTTACACCTTGCCGTCAATACACACAATGTCACAAGAGTTGGTGCAAGATGTATATAAGTATACTCCCCACTGCACCCCCCCAAAAAATGAAGAAATTAACTCTGCAAAATAGCAAATAGAAAATGGCCTTGTTTTTGCTGAAAAAACATAACGTGCTGTTTGTGGTTTAATATTGTGATTACACTGTACTTGTTCTCTGACCTCCTATTTGATCAGCACATTCCCCACAGACAAGAGAGGCCCACACTCATACTGCTCTTCCTTCTTTGCCCTACTCGGCCACTCTCTGCAATAATAGGAAGATGCCAATGCAAGCAAGGTTCCATTTGCCTTTAAGGTTAGACACTATTGATAAGGTTGGCCCTATCCTTTGTTCTTCCCACATCTTGGATCCCCAGTAACAATAGTTACCGAACACCGGGATGTTTGGCTTTCTATCTGGAGAGGTAGGTAGAGTGGAATCCACTTGCTCTGAAGAAGAGTTAACATTAAGTTGTTTTTGTCTCCCACAGGGAGGTTAATTTAGCCACCAGGCAGTAAACAGTGGTGGTGATTTAACAATTACCTCTTTTCTAGAACAACAGTTTCTTTCAAAGAATCAACCTAGCCACTTCCCTTTTCACAAATCAGTGACAATGAAATCAGCAATGCCAGAATACTGCGGATAGCCGAAGTCCTGCAAATAATAGGTGAGCTGAGTTATTACACAAGTAGTGAATGTTGTAGACAGGTAGTTACACTGCAAAGTTGACAAACACAAATACTATCAAACCAAATTTCTGTATAGAGCCAAAAGACAACCTAAATGAATGGAAAGCTATACAGGGTTCATGGATTGGAAAACTCAATACTGTTTACATTTTTATTTCCTCAAATTGATCTATTTATTCAATGTAATTCCAATAAAAATCCCAGCAGCTTTTTTGTCTGTAAAAACTAAGAAGACAGTTCTAAAATTGCAAATGCAAGATTATGGACACAGAATAGTCAAAAGTTCTTGAGAAAGAAGAACAAACTTAGAGGTCTTATGTTGCCTATTTTCAAGACTTTCTATAAAGCTACAGTAACGACATGGACGTAAGACTAGACATAAATGAGTGGGAAAGAGATTCCACACACAGATCCACACGCACATGGCCAACTGATTTCCATGAAGGTGACAAGATAATTTAATAGAGAAGGATAGTCTTTTCAACAAATGGTGCAGGCTGGATTTCTATATGGGAGGAAAATAAATCTGATCCTTACCTCACATTATACAAAAAAATTACTCAAAATGGAGGATATATCTACGTGTAAAAGCTAAAACTATAAAACGTCTAGAAGAAAACAGGAAAAAAACCTCAATGACTTTGGCATAGGCAAATTATTTCTTAGGACACAAAGTACCAAGCACTAAAAAAAGAATGACATAACATCATAATTAACAGCTTCTTTGAAAGAGAAAAATGAAAATGCAAACCACAGACTGGGAGGAAATATTTATAATAAATATATAAGACAAAGTACTAGTATCCACAATATAAAAAGAATTCTTACAACTTAGTAAGTTGTTTATCTTTAGGCTACATTTCTAGAAATTGAATTGCTCTGTCAAAGGATATACACATCATGAAAAACTTCGGTGCGTATTGCCAAACTACGGTACCAATTTTCATGGACCATTTAGTAGAAAAATGGGGGGCGGGGGGAGAATCCTCTTCTCAGAAACCTTTAGTAGATACTTTTAAATTTGAGTAAAAACCTGGTCTTTCTGAAAGGCTTTCCAATGATTAGTTTAAAATCTGCTATCATATCACATCACTGAATTCACTGCATTTTAAATAATTCCATATTCATTTTGATCATATCAATCAATGCATATGACTTACCTATTAGCAGATTTGAAAAAGAATAGCTAGGTATATATTTGCATTCTCCTCAGCTGGAACTCTTCCGTCTGAAATACACTATTATAGGAGTATTACACTGTTCTTTTCAAAACTGTTGAAGTGGAGAGAATCTGTCATAATTAAATGAGATAGCCAATCCTACATAGTAAAACGTTAAGAACTTAAACCTCTCTTTGGAGTACTAAAATAATTTAATCATTTACTCATAGACAGTGAACACCTTCTATATGCCAGGAACTGCTCTAAAGGTTAGTTATATTGCAGTGGACAAAGCAGAGAAAAATTCCTGCCCTTATAGAGCTTACCCTTCAATTAGGGGGTTCTGTATGTAGTATGTAAGACAGATGTAACTAAAAAATAGAAGAGCACAGCCACACTGTAAGAAAAATGTCTCAAGTTTAATAAATCTTCTCTCTGGTTGGTTGATATGTCGTTATTTTTCATGTCTTGATTTTTTTAAAAATTGAAGTATAGTTGATTTACAATGTTGTTTTAGTTTCTGGTGTATAGCAAAGTGATTCAGTTATACATATACATATATATTCTTTTTCATATTCTTTTCCATTATGGTTTATTACAGGATACTGAATATAGTTCCCTGTGCTATACAGTAGGACCTTGTTATTTTTCTATTTTATATATAGTAGTTTGTATTGAGGGTTTTTTTTACACATTTAAAATAGTCAAATAAGCCACAATTCTGGAATAAATTCTAAAGCATAAATGAGTATGTCAATTTAAATGAAAATGCAACTCAGGGCTGTATGCAGGATATACATTTATTCACAGTGAAAAAGCATTTACCCAAAGTGAATGTTACAAAATACAAAGAGTACCTGCTGCACGGTCTGGCGAGCTCACTCTTCTAGGCATTATTTCAACCTGCAAGGTTTCTCTCTCACTCAGTTTGACCTTTTCTTCCTCTTCTATCTCTAACCAAATTTTTAACTTAAAAATGAAGACAAACAGTAATATTCAATGCCTAACCCTTTAGCAACAGTTACCAGGGAAAAACATATTAAACAAGTTATCTGCTCTCAAGTCCTAGGTATTTTAAAACTAAATTATCTACTATAATAGAAAACAACAGACCATATTACAACAGCTATAACATAAGTCAAATAAGCAAGTTTGATAAGGTTCACAGATACTACAGTAATAACTAAGGTATAAGTACAACGCTTCCACTGTATCGATCTTTAAAATGCATGCAGAGAGAGAGAGACAGTCTTAATATGTAAGGCTTGGCTTGAGTATCAAAATGAAGTTTCTGTACAGAGTCTAGAAAACAAATACAGAACTTAAGTATACATATAATGTAACTTATGTTTCAATTTCCCTGAAGTCAAGCCAATTGAATAAGAATTCCTGTTTCTGGAATGACAGTTTTCTGAATAAGTTTTACTAATTCAGAAAGTTGGAGATATATGTCTCACATAATTTAAGTTATGGAGCAATACAGTCAATGCCCTCATAGGGAAATCCTCATTTAATACTCCCTGACTGGACATTATACTTTTACACTGAGGTATCAGGCAAGAATTTCAGAGGAATACCAACCAAATTCTTTTCTTATGGGGTACTTCAGTTAATTGTTGACAAATTTAAAAGACGATTTGGAACAATTCTTCTTATTTTATTCAAGAAAGAATCTGTAAAGATGACTTAATTGTTAACTGGCTATGTGAAGCCTTACTGGGTATATGGCAAGTTTGGGATCTAAAGCTACACCACCTTTTAAAAGCTGATTTACTTAGTGACAAAGAGGTCATGTAGATTTTCGTTACTCAAAACTTCATCTGCGAACCTGCTTCTCTCTCACTGCATACAAAAGCAACTGCTATGCTTTGGCTAAACTATCATCTCAAAAGGCAAGGCTGTCGGAAGGCATATAGAACTTTAACGTGCTGGTACATAAATTTAGTTCTATTAATCTCTACTTTAAAGATCTTGGTTTTCCTTTTAAAATTAATCACCATGTTACTTTACTTGGCTGTGCAGAAATACTAATTATAGAAAACTTTTTTTTTCTTTTTTACTTTTAGACTGAGGCAACACAGATATGAATTGAAATTCTAGAAAATATTTATCTAATAGATAATTAATGTAAGTTCTAGGTACTAAGGACAAGTGTTCTAAACTTATTATCCAATTTGAATAGAATATTAATATATATTCTACAATAACCTGGATACCTTTATAACCTGCCCTATTCTTGCACAGGAATAAGAGATGCAAGTATCTAAAAGAACATTAGACCCAATAGCAGCAACACTGGCATTATTTGGAAGCCTGGCCTAAAGGCTGGGCTTTACAATAAATAGTATATTTCTCTAACTCTTGACCACTGCTCTTTGAATAGCCTAATTATATAGAACAGTGACTTGCTGTATAGAATTCAACATAATTTCCAAAAAGATAGTTTACAGGTTAAGTCCAAACTTTATTTAAAACTACATTTTAAATTTAACGTTACCAAACATCACAATGGGGAAAAAAAATCAAGACCAAAAAAAATGACAGAAAGAAAAAGAAAAAAACCCCACAGTGTATCAAGGCTTGAATCTGTCCAGAATTCAGTTTTCGATGTTTTAAACTGCCATGGGCAGAAATTAGCACACCTACCAAAATTGCAGTGTCAAACTAATTTACATTTTTTACAGATCAAAACAGATGTTTATTTAGTGCCATTTTCATATATGCATTGACTCTGTAAAGAGAGTTAGATGAGCCTCTGAAGACATCTCATGTACTCTGGGCTCCCACTGTCTCTGAAAAACAGAATCACAGTTAATGCCTTATAAGTTACTTACATGAGTGAAGACCTTATAGAATTTAGTTTAATACTGCTCTCTTCCATTAAAACTTTCACTTCTAATATAAAGTTATTACAAAAGAAACTTAGTTTGCTACAATAATTCCCTGATAACACACAGCAAGAGTTTAAAGGGCATAGGTAAGGGTTTCCGTTTTAAGATGGCAGACTAAGCAGATACTTCCTCTCTCTCAAAAAGAAAACCCCACTAGAAAAAAAAAAGAAAAGAAGTATAAAAATGAAGAAACCCAGACCAACAGAAGAGTGGTTGTGAGAGAACAGAGGATGGGGAACCACAACAAGTTCCCAGGATGCTCAAAGGAGATGGAGGCACAGGGAAGAGGGGAGGAAGCTGCAGCCTAGACACACTAGGACAGGCGGCAGTGCAGAGGGTACCAACTGAGTCCTAACAGGCAGAAATGGGCTGAAGACTGGGAAATTAACTGAAGGTTTGACATTTGGTTTGCACTTCTCTTCACCCTATTTCTTAAAAAAACAAAAAATCTTATATGAGTTTAATCAACTGATGAATTGATGAACAAAAAAGAAAATCTTTGACCTTGATGTAAGAAATGTGCTCCTCTGAGTGGCCCTTGGGTTGTGCTATTAGACCCATAAAGAAGGAAATCTGGGACTATCACTTGGCTCTGCAACAAATCATATTTATATAGAATCATCTTCAGGAAATTATAGAAGATTCAATTATTATAGTTACAAAAACAGAATGTACGTGTGTTTACTTTAATAATGTTAATAACGTAAGAATATGAATAAAACTGAACAGAGAAGGCAGAAGGAAAAGGGGAGGAGCAAGTAGTTGGGTAATGACCAAAGTTGATGGAACTAGAAAATGTATATATTTATAAGAACAAAGGTAACAGAAAAACCAAAAATAATATAAACACTGAAAGAAGAAGAGGTAGGTCTAAATACTTTTCATTTGGGAGACAGGAAATATTATCTAATTTTTAAAATTAAGAAAAATTATAAGAATAGTATTTAGAGATCTAGAGGGTCTCCTCCAAAAGAACTGAAAACCAATAATTAAAAGAAACGGGCTCTTGCCAATCATCACTAACTGCTTTATACCTTTCTTTCTTAAGCCATGTGCATATATTACTTTGTTAAAACTAAAAACAGAAAAAAATTATCTGATAATACTATTTTATAAATTGGGCAGCTGAACAAATTTTTATAGAACTACGCTTCCTTTCTAATGTTTAGCTTAGATATTCCAGGTACTAGTAGCACATTTAAAAAACAAAACAAAATGATGGTTATCAAGATTCAGTAGCTTTTCAATATGATATGGTTAAAACTGATAACTCTTACCAGGTTCTTTTAGTGTCTGAGAATTCCCAGCTAATTCTTCAGTCTGCATTTCACATATTATTTCACCAGATAAATGGTTTTTCTGTTCTTCTTCTACCATTTTCTTCCTTAGATCTGCCTTTAGAATGAAAATTAAAAATACAAAATCATTTTTCACCTTAACAATATTTGTTATATAAAGACAACTTTAATTAAAGAGAGCAAAATACCTCTGAATATATTGTCAGTTTAAGTGGTAAATCTTCAACTTTCACAAAGTCTTCTTCATCAGATTTTTGACTTATGTTACCAGATTCTGCTTCCTATAAGATTAACAAATTATATTTAATGACGGCAATCCACTCTATCTCTGGATCTAAACCAAAGTCATCCATGCCAAGAGATAAAGTGGATTCTTACATGTGTATATATGTCAGTAATTCTATCATATTTGCTTTTCTTCTATATTCAGCTCAGTGAATAGAACAGAAATCTAGAGTTCACGGGAAGGGCTACACACTTGCAACTGTGGGCACACAGTCAAGCTTTTCTGTCCCCATTTTATAAAACAAAGAGCCAGTTCACACAGGTTAGAGGAAAAAATAGTAATACTGAGGGCTAAAATAATTAGAACAACTACTCTTATTACTTGATATGTTTATAGAATGTATCAGAGCTGTATCCAGCAGAATATAAGTAAACATTTACAGTCTTCCTTCCTTCCTTCCTTTTTTCTTTCTTTCTCTCCCTCTCTCTCCCTTTCTCTCTCTCTCTCTCCCTCTCTCTCTCTCTCTCTGGCTGTGTTGGGTCTTCGTTGCTGTGCACGGGCTTTCTCTAGTTGCGGCGAGTGGGGCTACTCTTCGTTGCGGTGCGCGGGCTTCTCATTGCGGTGGCTTCTCTCGTTGCAGAGCATGGGCTCTAGGCACGTGGGCTTCAGTAGTTGTGGCATGTGGGCTCAGTAGTTGTGGCTCGGGGGTTCTAGAGCACAGGCTCAGTAGTTGTGGCGCATGGGCTTAGTTGCTCCGCAGCCCGTGGGATCTTCCCAGACCAGGGCTCGAACCCGTGTACCCTGCATGGGCAGGCGGATTCTTAACCACTGTGCCACCAGCGAAGCCCCTACAGACTTTCAGTATCAACTCCAGAGGTTCAAATAGAAAGATGAGGTATGAACTTAGTAACTCACAAAAGTTACTAAAAAACACCTCACACTGTTTTCCTGAAAACTGAAGTCTTTTATTCTCCTAGTTCTTTGATTTTTAATAGTATCATCATTCTACCAATTACCCAGTAGAAACCTTAGGTTTTTCTTTTTCTTCAAACATTTCTCACCCATGTCTCTCTATTCAGCTCATTTTGTATTTATATGATAATGGAGGCTCCTAACACAGCTTCCTTGACAACACTTCTTATATAGTCATCGGATTCATCTTCAAAAACCGTGACTTTGACCATTTCACTTTCTTGCGCAAAGACCTTCAGTAGTGTTCCCTGCCTAAAATTCAAATTCAAGACCCTCTGAGATCTAATTTCAAGTTAATTTTGATTGAATGCCTCCTACAGTAATTCTATGCACTCATCAAATGATAACAAGAACAAATCTAGTAAGTAACTTTCACAGTTTTAAATGCAAAATTTTACGGGTAGTGAAGCAAATAAAACAGTTAAGAGAGTTACTCTTTCTACGAATGTTTTGAAGTATTATAAGCCCCCTTGCTGAGAAGCTGTGAAATCATAAGTATATCTTTGGGCAGAAAACTGATGTTAATTAAAAACTATGTGAAACACATTCTTTAGACCTAAAGGTACATTATTACAAATCCCTTCAGTTTTACTGACAAGAGAAAGTAAAGTATATATAACATATACAGCCCAAGGATCCACAAAAAAAACCCTATTTGCTATAAAATTAAATTGAAACAAACGTCCAGAGTAAAACTAAACTTAGCTACTTACATCATAAATGCAGATTTGCTAGCTTACTTTTCTGTCATTCCCTATACAGAGCTAGGGACTCTAGTGCTGTCAAACTGCTTTATTTCCCATCCCAAATGTAAACTTTCAGGGTTATCAAAGATTATGAAGTGTTCCAAACTGTTGAGAAGTCAAGCGTGGATGGCGTAAGAGATGATTCACATATCACTACCCCTTTAGATCTGAACTTGAACTCCCTCAAGGTTTCCATATAAAACTCATCTCTTTGCTTCTCAAAACTATGAAAAGTGGAATTTTAGGTTTTGAGATGGTCATCCTAATTCACTATCACTCTTCTGTTCAAGTTTAAAATAAGTCTGAGTAAGAAATAAAAATGTTCCGACAGTTTCTAAACCTAAACACAAAGCAGAGTTATGTTTATATACTAGAAATGTTAACCTGAAAATGAAGAAATATGCACAGAAATGAAATGCAAATGATACATACATAGTCATTCACTAACACTGGAGATTCAGTGTCAGGACTTCCAGCCAAAGAGCTTTCAGGAGTTTCCTGGGCAGATTTAACTTCTTTGACTCTAGGCACCAAGGTTTCAATTTCAGTTAAAGGTAAAGGCAAAGCGTTAGGCTGATTAGATGAATCGATGGTAGTAAGAGCGTCCTTTTGGACAGTGCTGTTTAAAGGTTGCTCATTTTCCAAGATATTGAGGTAACAGGGCTTCACAGGAGTGCTATCTTGGTCATCTGTCATCAAAAGAAAGTCTTAACATTAGTGTAATACAACTGTCATTAAATTTACTATTATACCAAATAAAGACTAAACTGTATAAATGAGAGTAATCAAGACATTTAAGACCCAAAAGAAAAGGCAACTAGAAATTATCCTTATCAGTGGTTCCCAAATTTATTTGACCAGATTCATCTGGGGATACTTTAAATATTAGATTCCTGAAATGCACCTGATTTCTAATGAAATAGGATTTTCAGGAGTAAGGCCCAGGAATGGGTATTTTTAAAAAATACCCCGCATTGGTATCTAAAGATACCTTCCTTACAAAATTTTTTTCTGTGTTTAAATATTTGTCAACTATTCTTTAACAGCTGTTTGCAGAAACAAAGCCCTCGTGTTTTCTACAAAGGATTTATGGAGGAAAAAAAAAGACATACCTCAGGTCCAAAACACCTTTGAACTTCCATTAGCTAAGAATTTAGATTTTTTTGTTTTTAAGCACATAAAGGGCACTTCAGATAATCTTAACATTGAAACTTATTTAGATTTCTTACCTTTACTAGTAGTGGGTTCTTGTTCTGATGGGACATTTTTGCTTTCCGCTGATTTTTCAAAATCGTGCTGTGGAACCTGGAAGGAAAAAGTGATGTCTTAATAGTAGGGCCTAAATATATGGTCACTATGCAGGAGATGCTTGGTAAGTGTGGTATGTCCAGCCTGAGACCTCAGACAGGGGAATTTTAAAATACCTCCTGCAAGTGTTTCAGGGAGGAGGCGGTGGCTGCAGTTCCACGGCAGCTCAGGACAAGGGCTCCTCTTCTCAGCCTCACAGGAACACAAGGAACTGAATGTTATGGACTCCACTAGTTTTCATTGTTTTTTTCAGACCAGACTCTATCTTAAATGAAACTAAAAGACACCTGTTTATATGCAGATGTTAAGTGAAAGGAAGAGGAAATGACGAGGAGGAGAGAAAGATGAACAGAGCTAAGTGCCTTCTGCAGGAGGACAGAAAACTGAAGACACCTCATAACTGGGTGTACCAGATGCTAGGAAGGAAGGAGTACAGTCGTGGGGTGGGAGCTGGTGACAAGGGGACGGTGCTGGTGGTTGTCTGAAGCTGTTTAAGAAATATGTGGACCTTTAGATTCCCTCCCCCAGGCTCAACAGAAAATGGGAGATTATGTTTTGGAGAAAAGGAACTAGTGAGCCTCAGACCAGGGGCCACCAGGGAAGGGGTAGGCTGCAGAAAGCACAAGCGAAGACAGGATAAAGTGTCACACTGAAACAGAAAGATCTAGTGCAAGTCTGTATAGAGGTGGGACCCTCAACCCTAATCCTACATCTAACTGCAGAACACCAACAGCCAAGGAGGCAGAAGGAGACTGGAGGACCCTCCCTACTTTGGAGAAACTAAACCATCCCAGAGAAAAGACCAATAGGAATTAACATTTGGGACTTCCTGTCAAAAAGCTATATACTCGGCTACCCTATGGTGAAGCCCAAAAGAACCCCACCTGGCTTTTTGATGTATTATTCTTTAATATAAGCACCAAAGGTACAGTGGATATTTAAAGAAAGCCTCTAGGTGGGTAAGAGAAAATATTGCTTCGATGAAGTAATAGGGTGCTATAAAAAAGTAACAATCAGGAAAAAAGTACTTAGAAATTAAAAATATAACAGTTGAAATAAAAATAATTTCATATAGGTATTAAGGTCAAAGAAATCTCCCAAAAAGTAAAAGAGAAAGAGCAATGAGACAATAAAAGAGAGGAGAAAATTAGATCAACCCATGAGAGCTAATAATGTTTGATAACATTTATTCCAGAAGAAAAGAAGAGAAAATGGTAAGGAAGAAATAAAGGAAATAAAAGAAAATTGACCAAACCTGAAGAACATGCTATATTGAAAAGACAACTGAGTACCTAGTATAGTGAATGAAAAAAGACCTGCAACAATGTATATCACTGTAAAGTTTCAGAACTCTGGGGGGGTGGGGTGGGGATGGAGGGAAAGCTTCTAGAGCTAGAAAGAAAAAAAGATATATACAAAGAATCAGAATAAAGAAAGGCAATGGCAACACTGAAAACTAGAAGACAAGGAAACAGTGCCTTCAAAGACCTGAGGGAAAATGATTTTCAACACTGAAGCCGTTAAGTTTTCTTAGACAATATAAAGTCTCAAAATATTCTTTGCACTCTTTCTTAGAGAGCTACTGGAAGATGTGCTCCACCAAAATGAGGTAATAAACCAAGGAAGAGAAAGGCAAGATTTGATTCCAGAAACTGAGATCTAATAAAGAACAACAAAGGGGATTCCCAGGCTGGTAGCTATTTAAAGGTCTAAAGAACAGCCAAACCCAGAGTGGAGGAGGAAAGGAGAATGCTCCAAGAAGGAAGGACAAAACTGACTAATTGGTTCATGTAGAAAATTCTACTGAGAGGTTTATAAAACTACTGATGGGCATAGCAAAGACTTGAGTTTGTGATGAAAGAAAAGAGAGTAAATAAAAAAATTGAGACAATTATTAAATTCAGGTGAAAAAATGTATAAGACTTAGCAATAAATAATATTTGCTTAGCTCAACAGTCAGTAATATTTACAAAGTTTGGTTAAATCTAAATATTTGGTTAAATACAGATTTAACCAAAAGGTATAATTAAATGAGGTGGACAGGATTAATATAATTAAATGAGGAGCCGTTAAGTGACCTAAAAATCTTCACCGGCTGTAACAGAAGTCAGTAGGTAATACCTAATACATAAATGAATAAATACACACACATATTATTCAGATGTAAGGAGGTAAACAGCAGAAGAAATCATACAAAAGTTTGCCTCTGGGGCAGGATGAGGTGAAGGTAGGAAAGGGAATGATTTTATTTTGTTACATACCACTTCCATGTATAACTAGAAAAAAATAAAACTTAAAAATCCAGATCTTCTGAAGTAATCACATAGTTTTTTAGGACTTGTTATCAAAAAAAAAAAATTTTTTTTGAAGTGCTTTAAATGTAAACATTGCTAAATACAAAAATAATAATAGTGTTTAGGATTTCAATAAGAATATTAAAGTAGTTTGTATTCATGAAAATGAGAATGGGGAAGTTGTAAATTTTAACATCTGTAAAAAGAATCAGCTTTTTAGGAGTTACAGTAAGACTTGTGGAGGGTGTGTTAGTCTGCACTGGAATACCTGATCGTCGTGTTCATTTTCTTCCGTAGTTTCAGTGTTAGCCTGCAGGGAAGTCTGGACATCTACAGGTCCCTCTTCAAATTCTTCTATTTCTTCATCTTCATTCTCATCTTCTCCACTTCCATAATTAGTCAAAGCCTGAGTTTCAGCTTTGGACAAATCTAAGTTGATAAATAACACAACTTTTAGTAAAATTTCAGCACTTAAATCTTAACAATAGCTACCATTTATTGCATTCCTGCATTGCTCAAGTGCTTTACATACAGTATCTGAAATCTTCAAAACAGTAAGTACTAGAAAACTGTGGTGTAGAAAGGACAGGTAATTTAGTCAGGGTCACACGGAAATTCAAATTCAGAGTTGTTTGACACCTAATTCTATAATCATTCCACTCCACCAAACTGTTTCAATAAGCCATCTATAAAGAACTAATGTATAAACCTAGTCTAGAGCCTTCAGACTTACTAATAGACACTGGACATTCTTCACTTTCTTCATCTTCCTCTTGATCAGAGACATCAGAGCTCACATTTTTGGGACCGTCACCATCATAAACCTCAGCTGTCTGAGTCTGTTTAACTGTTTCAGTCTCATCCTTGTCCTAGCCACAAATAAATTTGAGTAATTAATTCCTTAAAGTACATTTTTAAAAGGTATATAGTAAGTCTATCATAAAAATTAATAATAGTTATTATCTAATAAAAAATATAAAGAATCATTTTAAATTTAGTTCTGTTTTTAAAAGAAAATAAAAGTTTGTCAGAAGAAAGGATATTTTATGATATACTTTGCTCTCAAACATTAAGGTAAAAGCTACTTAAATTATTTAATCTTTTGTTTCAAAAGCATTATTAGCACATACTTTGTCTTCATCATCAATTTCTCCAGCAGGTGAGCCATGATCTCCTTCAAGAATCCTTTTGGCCTATAAGCAAATCAATTAAGCAGAATTAGGGGTAACCATTCATCATTACACTTAAGTACTCAGTAAACCTTAACAAATGCTGCACTTTTTAACCATCATCCAAAGAGTTGAGTGTTTTCTTAGAAATGTAAATTCAACTCTTTCATTTAAATCTTTTAAACGAACAAAACAAAAAACAACACTGTCTACCGGACACCTCCTTGGATGTGTAAGAAATATCACGAACTTACTAAATCCAAAACAAAAATTTTGATTCCTTTCCTTCCAAAACCCCATCTTCCTTCAGTCTTCCCAATCTCAGTAAATGGCCCTTCATCCACCCAAATGCACAAGCCAGAAAACTAGGAACCAGCCTGTACTTTACTTTTATTATCCACACTGAAACTATTAGAATGCGTTATTGACTCAATCATCCAAAGGTATCTGTTGTTACACACTCAAAGATAAGACACATAATTTCTTACCTGGACTATTGCAACAGCCTTACAACTGGTCTCTCTGCTTCCTTCTCTATTCTTCTACAATTCCTAATTAATATCATATCCAGACAAATCTTAAACTGAGATTATGTCACTCCTCTATTCCAAACTTTCCCATGAGCTTCCATCATGCTTACAACAAAATAAAATATAAAGTCCCTACCACAGTTTCTAAGGTTCCATAACTTGGTCCTACCTACCTCTGTGTACCTCATCTCCTACATGCTCGTCCCATTTAAAGTGTTCCTGCCTCCCTGGCCTTCTCTCTGTTCTCCAAAACACTCAATCCTGCCTTAAGAGTCTTTCTTTACACTTAACAGTTCTCTCTGCCTGGAATGCTCTTCCCTTTCATCTTCATTATAAACTCCTCTTGTCCCTCCATGGCTTACCTCACTTTTCATCCCCTGAAGGAGCCTCATGATTCCGCCATCTAAAGCAACCCTTCCTATCATTTTTTTTATAGTATCATCCTCTTTTATTTTTTTCAAGCTCTAAGCAACGACTGAAATGATGTGAAACTTATTTATGTCTACAATAAAAAAATTATGAAAAGTGTGAAAAAGATGGCTTGACTTTATCTACTTAGATTTCAGGAAGAAGGGTTATCTGTTTCCGTTTTGGGTCTTGACCTGCTTTCCCTCTCATGACTGGAGTCAAGAAAACGGTGCTTGTCTAGGGAAAAAGCCTCCTGGTATGCCTTAAGTTGAGGGGAAAAAAACATCCAATTTCATATGTGATCAAGACTACTTTAACAGGGTATAAGCAGCTACAGGGATATACAACCAAAGCCCTGACTAATAACAAGCATAAGTGTTGGCTGGGGTGATAAATACTCCCGGGGCATCTGCTGGGATTGGCAATAACCATGGCAGGCAGCTGGCCACGGGCCGGATCCCACTCCTCCTCTCTCTTCTGGAAACCTGAGTAAGTGGCAATAACGTGAAGTGGCTATCTGACAATTCCTGCCACCCGTTCCTGCCTGCATTCCTGATTAACTCCTATTACTAAAAAACCTACTTTTGCTGTGAGGTCAAGTATGATTTTAGTTACTCATAATGATCAAGAACTACATTTATATGCTAATTATAACTACTCCTAAAATCAAAATGCATGTAATTTACCTCTTTCGCGTAAGACTGTATCACTCCAGCTGCTTCTATTTTCCTTTTGCATCTCTGTTTAACAGTTATACTATTATTATCCAAATCTTGCATGAGTTTAAAGAAAGCCAATTCATTAAATAACACTTCAGATATCTCTACAAGAAGATCTTCTCCACAATCTTTCAGTTTTCTGCCAGCAAATTTTGCCAGTGAATCCTGTTCAAAGATAAACCAAATAGCTTTAAGATTACAGTAAACTTCAACTGTGGGTAAAGCAATACAAACAATTAACAAGTTTAAATTATAATACTCACCAATGAGAAAACAATATTATTACTTTTTAGTACTGAAAAACTTAAAACTAATGGCTAAGACAGGCGAAGAAAAGATATATTGATATTACTAAAAACATTACTAAGTAGGACTCTTGCTAGTCCTGCTTACAGAGTATACAAAAGAACATATGGTCATCCATAGCTTTAGTCCCTATGTAATATAACTGCTAGCCACAAATACATTAAGATAAGGGATTCCTAATCTCACAAGAGGTCCCACACAGTACCAGAGGATATACATATAAACCACAGTGAAAAGCTGAAGTGCCATGAGAGAAGAAAATACCATTAGAATACTTTTCAAGTTTTCCCCTTTAGGTAAGGCAGCCAATCATTCTGATTTAAATTTTCTCTTCAAAATCAGTCTAAAAGTAAACTTTAGTTCTATTTAAGCTGAAATATAGTATCATCAAATGAACAAGTCTGCTATACTCTACACATTTTTTACAAAACCGCTTTTATTTTTCTTTCTTCCTAAAAATATGGACTATGCTATTTAGAAAACAGGCAAACAACTATAATGCTCAGTGCCCCCTCCCTCCCAAAAAACCACCTTATCTAGCACAGTGATGGAGAGAAGTACAAACCCTGGGTCCTTCATGAAAAAAAATTCACTGAATAGGTTTTGTAAGAGAAAAAGTAGAAGACAGTAATTTAATCTCTACCGCAAGAAAAATTTTCAACTCTGGGCAAGATTTAATGTAAACTAACTTTTATTCTTCATGTAGGTCTCCTTGCGAAAAAAATTAGGAATAAGATGAAAGAAAAGCAGTCGGATTTTCTTAGACTTAGAAAAAAAAAACTTACGTGCAAATTAATATATGGAATCTGCCCACAATTATAACAGTAGACAAAACTGAGGAAGGGCTGCATGGATCCTGATTAACAAAAATATTTAAAGTATCAACAGTTTCTCTTTCAACCTGACTCTAAAATGGAGTTCTTTCTTTCTGTAGGAATAAGTTACCTAGTTAAATCTATAAAAATACATTTATCTAAAAATTATCCTAAACATTTTTAAACAATGCATAACACCACGGATGTCTTATATTCCTTATGTGTTAGTACAACTAGATTAAATAAAGCCAGGACAATTTAGGATCTATTACTACAGATTTATATAGATTATATAGATTTATATAGATTACTACAGATTTCCTGAAATTTATACTTCAGTCTTATTAAAAACAAAATGAAAAACTATAGTGATGGAAAAGCACATCAACCTACTAGGGTTTTTAAAAATTTGATGGACAAAGTGAAAATACTATCTCTAAAACCAATTTAAATTAAACACAGGAATAGGAAGCAAGGAAAAATTTTACAGGAAAATTCTGTAATACAGATGAAAAGAAAAACATATTTTCTAGTTTGGAGCAATAATACACATCACTGAACTATCTCAATGGGAAAACACACCGGTGAATTTAACTGTCAAGATGTTTATTATATGGAGTAATTATGGTATCCCTACTCATTAACACAGGGGTTCTCATCCTTGGCACTGTTAACACTCCACAAGGTGCTACTACCAGCCCCTCCCTGCCTGTTGGTCTGAGGACACTGCTAAATGTCTCCTGGGAGGCAAAATTGCCCCCAGTTACAAACCACTAACCGTCACATGATTTAAAGTTACTGTTACAGCCTAAGAAGTCTCTACAATCAAAAGCTAGCTTCCGGCTTCTACAATTTCCCAGATTGGTAAAAAAAAATTATTTTAGAAAATATCACGGAATACTTTTTAAACAATTCAAACTTGAAATGCTCTTATTGGGTAGGAGAAAAATCAAAACAAAATTTTATTAGAGTTGGGCCAGGCCTTAGAGATGATAAAGTTAAATGAAGACACAGGCCCTAATCCAACTTTTTTTAACTAAGTAAGCAATAACCTAAGAAGTATTAAAATGTCATCCCAAATGGATGCTAAAATGAATATCTACTTGAATAAACTGTGTAATGCCAGAAAATGGCAGGAAAAAAAAATCCTAACCGCACGGTACATATTGAAGTCATACAAGTACAAACTCTTACCTGTAATATACTTCCAAGTTGTTTATGGAAGAACTTTACAAACTCTTTGCTCTCATCGTTTTGCTGGGTGAGAGTCAAAACCATGCGTCTCACTGACGTCAGCAGTTGAGAAGAGCATACTTCATCCATGTGCTCCTGAGAAAAATCCTAGTTGGTTAGGATATAACTTACCTTGTTTAAAAACTACTAATCCACATAATATGAGATTGTATTTTTCTTGCACAAGCTCTTCAGCTTTTAGATGCACACTTGGAAACTTCGTTCATAAGAATAGCCAAACTCCCCGCTACACACATTAAAAGGTTTGCAAATTTTGATTCACCATAGCAGATAACGGCCAGTAAAAGAAACTGGCTGATTCAACATTTTCCATCACTTCCTTTCTGTACTTTAAGGAACTACTCATGCCATGGTTTCCATATTGCCTGTATTCCTATTTGCAGTTCAGTTCATTTCAACTACTCTCACAAACACCCTTCAACCTTCCACCCAACTTCCTCTGTGTTATCTTCTAACTTTTCTAAGCCTTGGCACTGCTGACATCCTGTGCATTGTAGGATATTTAGCAGCCCTCTGGCCTCTACCCACTAGAAGCTAATGGCACCCTCCACTCTCCCAAGTTCTGACAACGAAAACACATACCCAGACATCACAAAATGTTATTAGGGTCAAAATCACACCCAGTTGAGAACTACTGTCCTTTCTTAACAAGCCCCTTTGGGCAACTCTCTTCGTCACCTTAATCTTCCTTTAGAACCATGTGCAGGCTACATAATAATCCACACCACCGTTAACTTCCTGAGGTGAGTCCATAAAGCGTCCTTACCAAGTAACCTCAAGGTCCTGACCCTCTTTCTGCCACTGAACTCATTGGGCAGGTCCTCTAACCTTGACTCACGTTAAGTTTGTGGAGTTTTCTTCCCCTTCCATTACAAATGTGTAAAACAAGGTGGCCAAACTAGATGATGTCTAAGATACCTTAAATCTAAGGATTTAAGCTCATTTTTTAAAAATTCATGTGTCAAGGCAGGCAATTAAAAAAAAGACAACAGTCCCCATCTTCAAGGAATCAAATACCAGTGGAGGAGTCGGATCATGAATACATCAATCACTACAAGCTACGCACTGTCCAGTAGGTGATACTTCTAAACTGCAGGGACCGTTTCTTACTCATCACCTAGCACAGTTGCTAGCTCACAGGAGATACTCATTACTTGCTGAATAAATAAGGATCATAAAAGAAGCACACACTAGGTGCCCTAAGGAGCTGTGGGAGCATATCAGAGCTCTGAAGAAAGGTCAGTCAGGCAGAAAAGAGTGACAGCATTTTATATTTTCAATGATGACTAGTTGCACAAAGGGCTGATATATGAAAAAGTAATGGCAGGTATAGGAAATGTTGAGTAGTTTGAAATGAGTATTTATCTAGATGGAGAGCAGTGAGAGATGAAGCTGGGAAACTAAACCACATGCAGTGGTGAAATCTCTCGACTTCAAAGATATGAATTAAGATTATGCTATTGGAGAGAAGGAAGTAAAACTACCTGCTCTTAGGGGCAAAATCAATTTTTTAAAAAATCAATTTTTGACTCACAGGTGATAGAAGGTAAGAGATAGTTAGGAAGTCTAGCTTCGGTGACTGGGTGTAAGGCTGACACTAACAAAGAAGCTCTATAATCTTACCCAGAAAGTCAAGATTTGAAGTGAAATGAGATATCATAAAATAGTTAAAATCAGACCATTAGTCCTACTCATTTTGTTGGCCTCAGAAACTGTCTGCAATGCTAAATTTAGTAGGGGATCCTTATGAAAGGATATAACTTAATCAGACACAAAACTGTAAATGCAATAAAATTTCCTGAGATGGTCGCATTCCCTACACATAAAGCTAAATCATTTGTATTTTTTAACACTTAGAAAATAACTGTACATATCAAATAAATATCACTACCAATATACCTAATTCAACCAAAAAGACATGTTTAAAAGTATTTATTGAATTACAATAAAACAAAAACCTAAAAGAAAAAAGGTAATGCTTTGTTGTCTATGCCTAAGATAGAAGCAAGCAATGACCTGAATAGTTTGTCAATTTACTTTAGGGAATGGTTTCAAACTCTTAAATGAATATCTACCTATCTATCTATAAGAATATATATATATTCTTATAATTTATAGGAATATAAATATGTGAGGGGGCGAATACATATTTTAATAAATGCACAGGAATAACGGATGAAACTGATGTATTTGTCTTATCTCCTCAGATTCCCTTCATCTAGTCTCTGAAGTCCTTCTTGAGTGAAAATACTAAGAAATCGAGAAAGATATTATTCTAGTGGGGAGATACAGGCAAAAAATTGTGATACTTTGTCATAAGTGCTGTAATAAAAATATGTACCAAGTATCCCAGAAGCAGTGACGAGAAGGAGAAATCCTGCCTGCAAGTACATGCTAACATACTTCAGCTGGGTCCTCAAGGGTGTGACGGCCAGAGGAAGGGTGAAGGGCATTCGAGGCAAAGGAAGTAACATGGGCAAGGTGCCTTTTTGAACAATGTCAAGTAGGATACAAGGTATGTGGGAAGGAATAGTTATGAGGCTGGGACCAGGCTATAAAAGTTTTATGAGCGATGCTGAATCTGATCTGGATTCTATAGGCCAACTGTTTTCAAACTATACTTCAAACTACACTTGATCAGTTTGAAAACCACAGTCAAGGTTTGGTGGATCCATTCACTTACTAATTCATTCAGTACTTACCGAGTACCTACTACCTGCATGTACTATACTTGGCACTGGTAAGACAGTGACCAAAACAGTTTAACATCTCTGATGTAAATCTTCCATTACTTCATGGAGCTTACATGTAACAAGGGAGACAGACAAAATAAATAAGCAAATATTAAATAGGTTATAAGGTGATAAGCACTACGAAGATAAAGAAAAGCAGATAAGGAGTAGGGGAGATCTGCTCACCCAATAAGTAACATTTGATTAAAGCCTTGAGGGTTCAAAGGAAAAAGCCATGCAGGTACGTGAAGGAAGAGCATTCCAGGTAGAAGTATCAGCAAGTGCCAAAGCCTTAAAAGTGCTAGCAACACTAGCAGGAGAGTTGAAAGATTAGAAGAGGAAGCAGAGACAGAAAGAGCCATTTGGAGCTGCTGCGGGTGCCCAGGAAAAGGCTAAGTTTTTCACTTTTCACATGGAATAATCTGGGCATAGACAGATGGATCCTCTCTCTCCTCTTGGCTATCACATCTCTTCAGAGAAAGCAGTTTCTATAATTGCCTTTTCAAAGATCTCTCTTCTCTTAAAATATTCCAAAGAAAGCAATTACTTCCACCGAGGGAAGAAATGTAAGTATATGGAAACAACTTTCTGTTGTCAACATCTTACACATTGGCAAGTACAAGTAGGTTGTAAGAAATGAGCCCAATGACAACATATTTTGTAGTTTCCCACATCTGAATGAAAAGACTGTCTTTTCATTTCTAATTTTTTAAACTTCCATTTTAAATGAGAATGTAAAAGGGGCCATTTCAGAAAGAAGCCCTGGCTTGCACGCTTCTTTCTCTCCCCTTTTCATTGTCATGAAACAAAATTAATGGTACTGCTTACTATTCTCACTGTTAGTAGGAATATAAATTGTTAACCTTTCTGAGGGACAATGCACATAAGGCCCCAAAGCCTTAAAAATATTCATACCCTTAAAGCTCCAAATTCTATGTCTAAGAATTATTTCTGATAAATAAAATAAATAAAATAAAAATGGGATGTGTATTTAAATTTAGCTAAATCATTTAAGTATTGTTCATAACAGTGAAAAAGAAACCAGAATAAACATAAATGTTTAACAACAGGAACTGACAAAATAACAGGACATTCTGTTCTATGAATACTCAGCCCTCACAGTAGCAATCAACATAGCTCACTGCTGGCAGTCCTACTTAGTCAACTCTGGCTCTTCCTCTTTTGCACAACTTTTATATGTTTGATCACCTGATCCTGGGCCCCAGTTCTAGGCCACCTTCTCTTATCTAGTGCTGGGCTTTAGGTGACCCTACCTACTGTTAGTAGGACCGGATTTCCAAAATATATCCCAACTGTCTACTTCTCCCCATCTTTAGTACCACACCCTTGTCTAAGCCATTATCATTTCTCACCTGTCTCATTGCTCTTCTGACCCCTATATTTAATTCTCCATAAACAAACCAGACTTTGTTTCTCTCTTACTTAAAACCTTCTAGGAGTTTCCCTTCGAACTTCGAACAAAATCCAAACTCCTAACCATACCTATGATGTTCTATGTAACTGGCCCTTCCCCCTTCTCCAACATCATCTCACACAAATTTCCTACAGCCACATGGTCCTTCATCCAGTTCCTTAACATGCCAAGCTAGCTTCTACTTTAAGGCCTTCCTCTGTCTGGCATGATCTTGGCTTAAGCTGGCTCCTTATGCACACCCCTGCTTAAATGTTCCCTCTTTAAAAAGCCTTCCCTGATCATCCAGTCAAAAATAGACACCATCACATCACCGTATTTTAATTCTCTGCATGGCATGTATGACTACCTGATATATATCTACTTATATGTTTTATATTTGCTTGTTTTTTAATTCATATTCTCATCTTAGCATGTAAGCTCCATGTTAGCAAAGGTCTTGACTTGTTCACTACTATATGCCAGGTTTTGTGGACAAAGTAGGCATCTTACAAATATTTTTGAATGAATAATCAATCAACAGTGTGTAACCATTAAAAAATACGCTGTAGAAAATAGCAATTCAGAAAGATGTTTATGTTATTAATATCTGAAAAAAGCAGAATGCACAAATATATGGACAAAATATTACAGAAAGGTTGACAAAATATTGACAGGAGCTACCTCTGGGTGACAAAATTACGGGTGATTTTTAGTTTTCTCTTTTGTTTACCTATTTTCTTAATTTATTACAATGGAGTCTTTGGTATGAATTTAAAAAATAAATACAGAACAGTTTATTTATTTTAAAAAATTGCTTACCTTCAAAAAGGGAATGACTTCTTTCATAATTGCTTTAATTTGCCGGTCCAGTTGCTGCGTATCAATTCTAGGACATGGGACGGTAGAAACTTCACTTACAGGTTGCTGTGAACTATGATTTTCAATAATAGGAGTTTCCGCTTTAAAAAAGAAAATGCTGTATTAGCAAAATAAAGTCTATGATGTTATATGTATACCTTTATGCAAAATTCTAAAGAATATTAAACTCTGATGATTTTATGCTAAAATAACACAAAGGAACAGCCATGTAGTTCTAGTACCCCTGATCATTAAAAGAAAAGTGGTCCAAAAAATCCCCGTTACGCATCACGCGGGGCTCTTAATTTTTTGTATATGGAGCGATGAGTCTTACTTTTAATCAATTCAAGAACACACCTTCTAAACTATCAACCGTAGTCGGGGCAGCAGCACCACCATCCTCATCCTCAATAATCCTGCAGGTGCATCTGACATGTGTGTCACTTTCAGCCTCAGTCTTCATACGCTCATATTCTCTCATTCTGGCTAATGCTTGATCTAAGTGAATCACAGTGTTACCTGCATATGGAACAGAAATATTTCTAGAGGATATAAAAGCAAACTTTTTCACGTATTCCATAAAATGTATTAATAAAAAAATAATGTCTGAGCATAGGGAAGAAAAACTAGCTTAACAAGTTCCAGATACTGTACTATTTGGGTACTTGGCATACATTATCACATTTACTTAATCCTTAAAATAACCCTATAAAGTAGATGATAGTACCCTCATTTTCACGGAACTTAAGTGACTGCCCAAGGTTTCACAGCCAGTTAAATACAGAATCAAGAATTGGAACCCAGGCCTCTCAGACTCTCAAGTCCATACATTACTTCACATAAACAGTACAACAAAAACTAATTCCAAAATGTCACAAAAATTCTGATGTAAATAATCCAACCCAACACAAGCAATTAAGGTAGAGAAAAGACCTAAGAATGAGATTTCCCAATTCTTCTCTGTCCACTTCAGACAAAGCTAGTGGTGAAGGATTGTGAATAAACAATCAGCTAATGAAACTAAACAGGTAGGATTCAAAATCTCTTGGCAACTCAGAAAGTAGGGACAATTAAGGGAGAGAGGGTTGGCTACAGAGTGATTTTTCTCTATAATGAGATGAGCTCAGTACAGATGTGACAGGTATTTAATCAGAGGGAGCTAGGGCCTAGAGTCCTCGTCATTAGGGTAAGGCAAAAGGAAAACTTACTGCTTACTAAAAGGTAGGTACCTAACGATAAAGCAGGGCTTGGCCCTTTTCTTTGTAGTGGAAAAGGCCTTTGAAATCATCTAAATCTTGTTCTCATCATATAAACAAACACTAGAATTATAGAACATTAGATTATTCTATCAACTAAGTGCCCCGGAAGTCTGAATGATTGAATACTTGGGTATAGTTAGATGTGCTACAGTCTGGAAAATGAATCAGGCACCTGGGCATCTTTCTTTTCTCTAATTTCCTTTCCAAATTTAGGACTTGGGTTTTTTTTCTCTGACCTATGCAACCCTCTAAGCTTTTGTTTTACTACTGATGTAAAAGAATGCAATGTGCCATGTCTCAGAGTTACCTGGGTTTCCCACTATAAATTATATATGCTAAGAAATTTCAGTTCTTACCCAAATTATGAAGTTAACATTTTTATTGAAGATGTGATTGGATGAGGCATTGCTACCTCTGAATTTTTCCTACTGACTAACTGGAAGATCTTAAAGGATGACCTTTAAGGGAAAGGAAATTAACATTCTCTGAACTTCTATTAGGCATGCTAGAGAGTTCTGTGTATTTTTCACAAGAACATAGTAAGGTAAATAGGACCCCATTTCCTTAGTATATGCAGAGAGTCAGAAAGGTTAGATGATTTGCCCAAAGTCAAAGAGTTAACAATTCTTGAATTTAGACTGATGGATGGATAGACTTTTAAGTCCACATTCTTTCCACCACATCTTGCCTTTCTAGACTTTTGTTTCCTTATCAATGCCATTCAAAGACTATATTAAAGTCGTGTTCTAAGATTATAAAAATTCTGCTTACCCAGATCATCTGTTGCAAAAGGCTCAAAATTTGAAGATACAGACATGACACTAGCATTATCAGCATCATTTTGCTCACTTATTTTATGTGTTTCTCTCTCAAAGTTCTTCTCAAAAGTTTCCTAAGTTATAGTTTAAAAAAACAAATAAAAGTCACTAATATTTCTTTTAAAATTTTATGATTAATATTAAAAATTTAACATAGAAACTAAGTATTTGCATAAAACACTTAAAACTGTGATATAATGAAAGTTATAAAAAGTTGAATACAGAGTCACAGAGAATATTAAAATATTAAGTAACCTTGCAGAACACTTTGTCATTATGGAGATGAAAATACACAGGGCCAGCTACTAATTAAATTCTAACTTGGAAAAGGTAACATTATTTCTACACCATCAGAGAAACTCTATCTTCAAACTCTAACAATGCCTAGTACCTTACTATGATATCTGGTTGTCTCAGAAGAAAAACATGACAGCATCATTCATATTTTTTAAAATTAACTTTATTGAAATATAATTTACATACAATGCACCCATTAAGTGTACAGTTTGATGAGTTTTGAAAAATATATGCACCAACGCAACCATCTTTCCTAAATATAAAGACCATTTCCACCAGCCCAGAAGAGTTCCTTTGTATCCTCTACACCCCACTCATATGATTTCTATTACCACAGATTAGTTTTGCTGGTTCTAGAGCTTTATATAAAATGGAACCACTCATTATGTACTCTTCGGTGTCTGGCTTCTTTCACTCAGTATGTTTCTGAAATTAATCCATGTTGTGTGTTTCAGAAGTTCATTATTTTTTAATGGCTGAAATAGTATTCCATTGTATGGATATACCACCGTTTGTTTATCCATTTATCTGGTGATGTTCCAGTTTGAGGCTATCATGACTAAAGATCCTATGAACATTAGTGTACAAGTATTTGTGGACATGTTTTCATTTCTCTTGGATGAGTACCTAGAAGAGAAATTGCTGGGTCACATGCCAAGTTTATGTTTAACTTTATAAGAAACTGCCAAACTGCTTTCCAAAGTGGCTGTACAATTTTTACAATCCTACAAGCAGTGTGAGAGTTCCAATTGCTCCAAATTCACACCAATACTTCTTATTTTCAGTCTTTTAAATTTCAGCCTTTCTAGTGGATGTGAGGTAGTACCTCATGTAGTTCTGATTTGCACACTGGTCATTTATATACCTTCTTTTGTGAAGCACATGTTCAAATCTCTTGCCCATTTTTTTTGAGTTGATTTCCTACAATTGAGTTGTAAAAGTTCCTTATATAGTCAGGATTTGTCTTTTACACAGTCACTTGCCAGATATATGTACCGAGGTTGTTTTCTCCTAATGGTATCTTTTGAAAAGCAGAAAGATTTTATTTTTATGAAGGCTGATTTATCAATTTTTTTCTTTTCATATTTAGTGCTGTGTCCTACGAAATCTCTGCTTATGTCAAAATCATAACGATTTTGCTTTCTTTTAGAAGTTTTATAGTTTTAACTTTTCCAGGACTGTAAGTAGTTTCAAATTAATTTTTGTGTATAGTGTGATTAGGAGAGAGCCTCAATTATATTTTGACTGTAACTCATTTCACAATTGTGTTCTTTCCTAGCTACTGATCTTTTAAAGTTTTCTCTTAAATTATGAAATGAAAGGTTTGTCCCTGATTAAAGGAAATTCAGGCATTAGGAAACATGTTTTAAGAAATGGAACCATTTTGCTACTCCTTTAAGTAAGACTTGAAGGTAGATGTGCCTTTGCCATTTTATAGCACCCTGGAGTAGAAGATGCAAATTGTTTCTTCCCCTTCCTAAATCTCAATTCCTCAACCTCCTTGACTATAATCCCCAATGTCTACTATAATTCTCTCTTTCATGGCATGAAGACTTTTACACACTCTGAAAGGTATGTGTAAAAGCTCCATAAATGGAACTCAAAGGACCTTGGCCTAGAAACATGGAGAATGAGACTCTATATCCATCCAGTATGGTAACCACTAGCCATGCAGCTATTTAAATAAAATTTAAAATTTAGTTCCTCAATTCCATTGGTCACATTTCAAGTGCTCGATAGCCACATGTGGCTAATGGGTACTGTATTAGACAATGAAGATATAAGACACTTCCATCACTGTAGAAAGTTCTACTGGATAGCACTGCTCTAGATCTGCTAAGACACCTACTTATAAAGTATTACTGTATCTTTAAATTTTAACTTTAAAACCTTGTCAGGTTAACTTCATCATAAATTGTAGCTCAATTTTCAAAATTTACTGTTGACGATGCAAACCAATGGGCTCAAATCCTTTAAAATAATTGGAAGTAATGCCGCCTATCTGAAATTTGGATAAAAAGAAAGGCACTGGAGTTAAGGCTATAAAATTACTAAAAAAGATTTCTAAGAACAGACACTCTTCATGCTCCCTCAGTAAGTTATTTCAGTGCCTAATCAACTTAAATGTAACCTAGTATCTCCTATTTTTTATGTATACAGCTGGACCACTTTTCATTTCCCACAAAAAAAGAGAACACAATTTTCAATTAGTTAAAATAACAATTAATCCCAAGTAGCAATTAGTTACATTAATTTGTATTTGCTATTATAAAGTCAATCAAAACCATGTAGTTTTTGCACACAGGTTTATGTTCATAGTAGTTTAGGAGTTGGAGCCTAAACTACCATGTGAACAAAAGTTTTAAGCAGAAAAGATGACTTGGGGAAGTATTGTTTTAAACATGAGTAAAATAAAAGAGCAAAAATTGAGAAAAAGTCCTCAATAATTGTAAGGAAATTACTATACATGAAGAAGAGAAGATGATCTTTTGAGAAAACACTATCTTTCCAGAAAAAAACGTATGTTATCATATTAACAATGGGCAGAAACACAGTAATATGCTTCCAACTCTATACCTATAGCAGGTATTTGCTAATCAATTATGGCACTCTTATCCATGAATATCCAGGTGCTGAAGTTGGTATAAAAAAGAATGTACTTGTTATCCCAGGACCACATATAATCTTTCACAATAGAATCATGGTCTGAACCTTTAAATAGGTGATTTCAAATGCCTAGTTCATTATCTCCTCAGTAGCCTCATAGTTTGCCATACAGTCATTCAATCCACTATGTGTGAGGTAGGTGTTATTTGGAGGACATAGTTTATTGAAAATATACACTTTCCTCACCACTCTTTTCCATTTCCAGGCCCTTTTTACTTTACTCAAAAATTTCTTCATCAATTTTAATACATTAAATTACATTTTCTACCAGGCTTTCTTTTGTCTAGGTTTCTCTTCTAACTCAAAGACTAACTCAATTTATCTTGTATTTACTCAAGGGTTCTTTGATCTAACTGCTGTCTGGTTTACTCAATGTCTTGAACGAAGACAACAATTTTTACTGAGTGTCTATTATGACTCAACTCCTATGTTGGACAAAGGAGATATAAATATGGCTACTTTAGACCTTATAACCTATCATTAATTTTTGGTGTTTGACTGCTGTCATATTGTGACTGAATTTTATACCTCACCTCAAAATAAAGCAATACATTACACTCAGCTTTCTAAAAAAGCTAAAAACCAATATATTAGGTATACTCACAATTTATTAACAACCTACTTAACTTTTGTTAGCTGCATACTGAAATTATGTCTACATTTCATTAATCATTATCAGCTTACATCATCAGTAGTAGCAAGGCTTTCACTGGGAGTAAGTTCTGAGTTTGATGCTATCCAAGTACCAGAATTCACTGACTTTACGTTTTCCCCTTCTTTTTCATGGTTCTCAGAAATATGTCTGGATACTATGTCCTAAATAAGGAAATAAGATAGCTATGAAAAACATTTGTGTTTAATCACAAAATTAAAAGTAGAAGTAGATACCAGAACAAATGCAATACTCCTGACCTCAAAGGTTAACTATGAGGAAGACATAACATTTAGGATAAAACACTAAAAAACTGCTCAGAAAAAGACTTTATCTAAAGCTACTTAAGCTATATAAGATTATTAAAATGGCATGGAAATACATTAAAAAACAGATCAAAATACTTATGGAACAAGGACATACTTCAGTCTAAGAAAGTAACCAGACAGAATGGTGAAAAATGGCAATACCAGAAAGCGTAGGGGAAAAAATGTTAGGTACTAGATACCTGCAATGCATATAAAGCCCTCTGTCTCAAATAGTCTGTATTCAGTAGCTGAAGTTCATGGAAGAGTTCAATAAGAAAATGTGGACGAGATTCATTTTGAGAAATCAACGTAGCTACTTCAGAATAAATGGTATCCCGCAAAGCTTCAAACATGGAAAAATCACTCCCAGTTTCTGGAAGATATAAAAGATCAGGAAGTTAATATTGATGAAATACATTCCTGACTATTTCTTTTAACTTGCAACATTACTCTCACCTTTAAATTACTTAAAACACAATTCTATTTCAGAGCTTTTAAAGTAGAATAAAAATCTTAAAATTACCAAGAAAAAAATAATCGTAAAAATATCAAGATATACACTAAATATTTACTAGAGAAATAACATTACTTCGCATTACTTAGAGCAAAGTTATTTCTCAATGGAAAATTTTACACATTTCATAGGAATAATCAGTGGAAATCTTTCAGCACTTGAATGAAATAAGCAAATTGCAAACAATTTTCTTTTTTTGCTAATATGAATTTTCTTACAGAAAAGGAAATTCGTTTATTTTGTTAATGTTGAGAACAAACTAAATGCTGCCAAGGAAACATACTATTTTAAGGCTTATCTAGTTAGGTCTACTGATTCTCAAATCTCCGCAATCATGCTGTATTGATGAAAAACTGAATTTGTAACTGTAACAAAATAGGTCAATTTTACCACAGTGTCTTACTGACACACTCATTATAAGTTGGAGCAAGCAGTGAGGCAAATGAAGTTTTCAGTTTCACAGAATCTAGGCATCACTCTATTATTTAGCAACAATTCTGCTACATGTATTTGTTTATAGCAAAGAATTATCACCCTTAAAGGTATACACTCATACCTTTACTTTTAAGAGCACAAATTAGGAACTGTTCCCATTTTGAGTTCTCTATGGAAAAAAAAAAAATTTCCCAGTGTTCTTCTAGCTATCAAATTCTATAAACTTTCTAGAGTAACAGTAGAACCACAAGCAGCTAAATATTCAAGTTCTACAAAAATCAGTGATAAGTTTTCAAGAAAGGGAATTTGAAATGTTGAGTGTTTTAATACATTGTGCTTTCAAATAAACATGCAAAGATCATTAAGATTTTAAAAATTCACTTTTTGCAAGAGAGAAATTTTTAAAATGCAAAGCAAATGTGGTTTAATAAAAAAACTTTCCACTAATTTACTAGGCAAATTAACATCCTCAGGCCTCAATTTCCACAAGTATAAAATAATAAGGGTAATAAATATGCAACTTCCCTATCTTGCCTCAGACATTTATGAGTATAAAATGAAATGATATACTAAAATTCTCTTAGTAGTTTTAAAATGTTCAAATGTGCTATGTTACTATAAAAATATTTATTATGAGCAGGAACCGGAACTACCTCTGTAGGAAATCTCTACTTATAGGAAAAATCCAGGTATGAAGATGGGATATCACACAAACTTTCCCAATTTATACACTATATTGCAGTTTGATCAGTTGTTTTAGAAAAAGCTTATTTTAAAGATATAAGAACAAAGCATATTTAATTACCTGTGTATGTGATAAAATTATCACTCTAAATTATATATCAGTAAAGATTAAATTATTCCCGAATAATGAATTATGCCAAACATATGCTTCATCCCTCCCGCCTACAATAGAAAAGTGGAAAGTTTTTGCCAGTTTCTCCTCCTGGACTAAAATCCATTAGTTTAGGCTGGAAAAATCCTTGATCTCAGCCAGATTTCTCTGACTCCATCTTGTTTTTATCCTACTTTCAGAGTTCTTTTCTTTAGGAAGTACTACTGATACATTTAGCTTCCTCCACGCTAGGTCCTTGTTTTTTTTGTTTTCTTTAAATTCCCCTAGATGTTCATACAGGCTTTTTTTTTTTTTACTCATGTATATAGCACAGGAGGCATTAAAGAATATTTACAATTCTAAATCATACAGAACCATGTCTAAAGAAAATTCATAGTTTAAAGACAAAAATAGCATTCTGCAATTTTCCATGATCTTTATTTATCATGGTCTTTGCATGTCATAGTTGCTTTTGTTCAACGGTTTATTTTTTTATACATGTTGACTGGTAAGGAAAAATAAGAACAACAACAGAAGTCATACACAATACTTAACACTGTAAATCAGAGCTAAGAATAAAAATAACTATATTTCTGTTTCCAAAAAATATTAATGCTCGTAAGCATTTAAAGAATACAAGATAAATAACTTCAAATAAAACACAAAATTATAAAAACGTTTTCTATTACCTACATGAATGTGTTGGTTATGTTACATACACTAACAGAAAATGAAAATAAAAAAAGCAGCCAATTTTACCAAGTAAAGAATTATAAATGAAAACCTTCAGAATTTAGTAAGTATGAATTCTTTCTCTTTTACCAGCCAAATAACACATACACACTAAACTAAATCTAAAAAAATAATTAGAACAATAAAACTAAGGATTTTTAGGACCAATGGAAGAATTAACAAAAAGTGGACACCAAAACTAAGCAGATTGTTACCTGGCGCTTCATTGCATGCATTTCTGTTAGACTGCTGTAGTATTCTCCTAGCATGTGCTGTAGGAAAGGGCAGACATAAGGATGAACATAAAATGTGTATGAATAGTAAAGACAGGGTCTATAACATGAATAAATGAATGAAAAAAAGAAATAAGCAAATTTCTTTAAAATCGTTTGCCTGAACTGAAATGTTATCCCAAGGTATCGTTTATGCTCTGTTTAAAAATAATCTCTTCAGGGAAAATATCAAAAGATCTGGTATAAACTTGTGTTGATGTGACTGATGACGACTATCATAATAAACTTCTACCATTCACTCTTAGAAGCATACACATCAAAGGGAACCTCCCACAACCCACGAGGGAGAAGAGGACTGTATATAGTTCAATACTAGCAGCCATATATGCTACAATCTAATGATCATATAACAAAAACTACTATTACGTGCCATAAAGAATTTTAGGGTAATGGTTAAAACTATAACTAAGTCTTTTTAGAAAAGAGGAATATTTATATTATTCAAACATTTTTTTAGTTCACCAAAATTTGATGGTTATATGTTTCTAAGTGACAGTAATAAGATCTGAAGTACTATGACCAACTATCAATTATTTAGGTAACTGACATCTCAGTTATTAAGCCTATCAATTTAGTGCCTTTCTCCAACCTCCACCCAACTGTTTACTGTTTGAAGACATCAGTATTTGACAAAGATAGTGAAAGGAGATGGAAACTACAAAACTTTGGTAAAATGCTAGGGTCGGAACAATAGAATTGATATGTTTGACAAAAGGATCTTGGACTTAACAGGAGACCAGGATTGAAACTTCGGCTCTACCATTTGCTAGCAATACGACCTTGAGGAGGTCATTTCAAAATATGAATAAATGTGATGTTTCTTTTCTGATTACAAAAGTAATAAATACTCATTATAAGTTTTAGAAAATATAGAGGAGTTTAAAGATAATAAAACCACCATTAACATTTTGATGCATTTTCTTCCAGTTTTTTTTTAATCCAGATTTTTGTTTGAAATAGTTGGAATCATAATGTTCAGTCAACACCTAAATCCCAATTTCTTCTTTTCACTTTTGTTTCCTTAGGATGGATGCCTACAAGTACTGGGTTAAGGGCATGACTTTTTTCCCCAAAAACTGTACCAGTTTATATTACTGGTCCTTTATGAGCACTGGGAAAAAACAGGCACCCCCTCTGATCATGTTTCCTCATCTGCAAAATGAAAATAAAATGAATTCAAAGGATTATGAGGCTCAGATGAGATGAGTAATTTGTTTAGTTTGTAAACAGTAAAGCATACTACAAATGGTAGCTACTATTATCATTTTCACCAAGGGTCTTACTGACAACTGAAAATTTAGAGTCTATATTTACTGCCTCCCTCTCCATATTTCTTTGAGATGTACTTATTCTTTATAAATCAGGGACGTGCCAGTACTTACTTAAACTAAAATGGCGGCAAATACTTATGACTCCATTCATTCCATAAACACTCACTGAGTGCCTACCATGTGTCACGTTCCATGCTAACATTTAAGATACAAATATGAAAAAATATTATCTACTGCCAAAGGACTCAAAAAGGTGATACAGACACTTGAACAAGTAATTACTACATAATGTGATACAGGCAACAAAAGAGGTTTACACAGGCTATGACAGAAAAACAAAAAGGAGAAAGGGTAACCTCTCCCAGCTTGGATTTGGATACAATTACAGAGTTGCAGAATTAAGATTTTATTTAAGAGCCAGCAAAGAAAAAGGCTTACAAAGAGCAAAAAGGACTTGAGGCAGAAAAGACAACTGCTGAGGTGGCTATGGGAAAACTTCAGTTCAGTGCCACTGAAAGAGTCAAGTTCAAGGCATAGGGTGTGAGAAATGAGTCTGGAGAGGCAGGAAGGAATCAAATCTCTGCTGGTCAGATATGTTACATTGAGGCATCTGGACTTTCTCCTGCAGGCACAGTGAAGGCCAAAGATTTTAAGCAGGGGAACGATGTGATTTTATATACAACTCGTATTCAGATAATATTTTCAGAATTTCAAATTAGGAGTATCAAATTAATGTCAACTATACTTGTTCCTTCAAAATTTTATCAAAATGCATCAAAAGATAGTATCACAATAACAATAAAATATATTTCCAGTTTACACTTCTTGATATCAAGAACTGTGTACTGTAAACTCTACTATAAAACCTTTCACATGATAGAAAAGTGTGATAGATGAATTTTAAGCTTGTTTTAATATAGCTTTTCAAATCTAAGGTGAAGAAGTCCTTAAATTAAAACAAACCAAAAAAGAACATACCTGACGATATTTCTGTAGACCTACTATGTCTTATTACTTTTTCCAGCTGCTCATGATTCTTTCTGCTGAACACTTTCGCTTGAACAGGCGCTTCAGTCTGGGCTGAATGTCTGTTCCTACTTTTGCAAGGTTCACATGTGCTAGACATACTGGCACTTTCATACCCTTGAGTAAAAGAAGTGACAGCTGTTATCAGTTGCAACTAACTCAGACTGAAAGGGAAACTGATTTCCATAGTGAAACAGTACAGGTCACTCAATTTAGAATGCTGTGAAGGCCTGGTATAACTAGAAATCAAAATAGTAAATAGTATGTTTCGGAAAAATCTTTGCGATAACCTTTGGAGGCATAGGATAACAGTAATAAATTCTAACACTTCATTGTCCTTCGATATTCATCTCAGTGAATATATCCCAACTCAAACTACATGGTAGACCTTATATAACCCAAATTCTCTACTAGACTCCAAGCTAACAATTTTTCAGTATTAGGAAATACAAGAAAGAATCACATCTAATCTATATATGTCCATGATAGACAGAAGAATAAGGGGCATTAAATAATCAGATGTCTGCTTTTGTATATCTTTTGTTTAATATGACTTGGTATAAAGCCTTCCCCACCCATAGGTTATACATATATTCTATTAACTCTTCCGAGTTTTGGTATTAATCTTTTTTTTCAGTTACTTTTCGGCATCTAGCACAAGGTAGGAATTCAACTTTATTTTGTTCCACATGGATGGTTGGTTACACCTACCCTTTTCCCACTGAATTAAAATTAAAATGCAACCTTGGTCAATATATTAAATCTCCACATTTATTGGGTTTTACTTCTGGGCATTCCATCTGTTTAACTTATCTATTCCAATGCCACAGAAGTTTTACACTATGTTTAAACACCTGGTAAGACAAGTCCTATCTAGCTTCTTTTCTTAGCTATTTTTGGACACTGGTCCTTCCACAGAAGTTTCGAGATCTTTTTCCCCCAATTTCAAAAACAATCCATGAGGATTCAAAAAAGAAACACATTAAAAGTATTTATTAATTTGAGGAGAATTTATTTATTTTTAAATATTTATTTATATATTTATTTGGCTATGACAGGTCTTAGCTGCAGCACAGGGGATCGTTGTTGCAGCGTGTGGAATCTTTAGTTGCAATTTTATACATTCTAACTTAAGAACATAGTTATGCTTTTATATCTGCTTAATCTTGTTTCGTGTTCTTCAAAAAATTTTTTATAGATCTAGTACATTTCTTGTTAAATTTATTCCTAAGGATTTTTTGTCCCAGTAGCTTTGGATACTACTACGAAAAGAATACTCCCTGCCACTTCCATTTCTACTGGGTATTACTATGATAGAGAAAAATATTTACACACTTATTTCATAATCTTATTTCATAATTACTTTACTAACTGAGCTAACTTAGGTAGCTATTTTCCAGCGTCTCTCGGGCTAGCTTAGAAAATACATAAAATTTGTTTCCCTCCTTTTCAAATATTTATTCCAATCATTTAATCTTGTCATAATACTTTCCAACCAATGCTAAATAATTATGGTGGTAGAGAGGGAATCCCTGTTAATTCCTAATTTTGATAGAGATATCTCTGGAGTATTTTCATTTACAATAGTGCTTGTAAGTGGCATCAGCTAACAGCCTTTATTATATTTAAATAACTGCCTCCCTTTCTAGGTGCATTTTCATTAGGAATGACTTAAAATTTTATCTAACCTACCGCCATGATTACATGGCTTCTGTCCTGTAATGTGGTTGATATAATCAATTATGTTGACAGATTTCCTGATAATAAATCACGACATTTCTGTAGTAAACCCTGTTGACAACAGTCTAATATTCTATTCATATACTGGCAGATTAAATTTGCTAGTATTTTACTTTTGAATTTACATTAATAGCTGAGATTAAGCTACTGCTGTCTTTACTGAACTGTTACCTCTCCTTTTCACCTTCCCTTATATAAAGGTCTCTATCTGATTCATAGGTTGTCTCTATAGTTTTCTTCAGATAGGATACACCAGTATCTTCTTGCATCTTGACAGGTGAAGAGTCACTTGTCGGAGAGTAGGATTCTGAGCTGTAGTCCCTTTTTGTCCACGAATGGATGTCACTTCACTTCTACTTTTTTAGGTTTTAAGTAAGACTGTCTGATGTCAGTTTGGTTTTTTTCATTATATGTAACTTGTTCTTCCAACCTGGAAGCTTAGAGGATTTTTACTTTTTCCTCGGAATCCAGGAACTGTATCAGTCTATACACAGGGGGGAAGGGGTGTGTACTTTCTCTCCCTGCCTCCTGGCTGGGCAACAGTCAAATATTTTGATCTGCGGTCTTGAGTCTTTCTTCATTAAAGATTCCCCTTTATTATTTGTTGAATTACTGCCTCTCCACCTTTTTTTTTTTTTTCTCCTTTAGAACTCCTTGTATATCAGATCTCCAAGATTTGTCCCTTAAGCCTCTAATCATTTCTCTCTTTATTTTATCTCTTAGTACTTTTTGCTCTGTGTAATGACATAGTTCTTCCCTTTAATTTTCTAGGCCAGTAATTTGGAACTTAACAGCATTTGTCCTCTTTTTCAAATAATCTAAACATTAAATGTGAAAATCATTTTTTCTAGTGCTAAAGAATTTACGTTATAATTCAATCTGCTTTTTAAAATAATTCAATCTGCTTAAGTATTCTTATCATTTTGCTCAAGTGAGTTATTTCCTTCAATAATTCTGTTTTTACTAGATTTTACCTGTTCTAGTGGTCTGCTTCTGTGACTTCTCTCTGGCTGCTGGTCCCTTTTATGTGCACTGTTATGTTCATTGGGTTAGTCCCGACTCTTATCTACCCTTAAGGCTGGACCCAACTGCTGGGCGGCTTTAATGGCAGCATGCTGACAGTGCTTGGAAGTCTCACGCCCACGGTGAAGCAATGGTCTGGTTGGCGAGTTGTCAGCCTCCCATCAAGACAATGAAAAAGGAAGCCTCTCGACTGCTCAGTCTCCTCAGCTGCCAAGGTAAGTGCTTTACCATGTTCATGGTAGGGAGGATGCCACCTCTTTTTTCAGTGACACCCTTTCCCATTAGTACTTTGAAGTGGCAAAAGACTGCTACTCCTGGAGGGGAGGGGAGGGACGCGCCCTCCCCGTGGAAGGAGGGGTTGCATGGATCTCCTCCAAACAAGTTTTCTCTAAGAACCACAGGGCTCTGATTTTTGCTCACTCTCTGAAAGAGCCAGCAGAACCTAAAGCCTTGCTGCTTATCTCTCTAGATCACAACGGCTGCTCTGTTAATAACAAATTAGTTCCCAATATACTGTCAAATTATTCTCTGTGATATCCTATCTGGATTCAACTTCCCTTTCTTTCCCTAAGGCCATCATTCAAGTTAGGACTTCATCATCTCATGTATAGGTTCCTGATTTCTTTGTTGGTCTCTAAGACTCTCAAGCCACTCTCATTCATTCTGCATGAAACTTGCCAGAAAAAGAGCCCTGTTGGTTACTTTGGACTATTACATAAAAAGCAATAAAAGGTATGACTGCCAAGAGTAATATGTAAAATGATATAAATGGTAGTACTATTGCTTATTTAATTAACAGCAAACATAGCTCTGAAGAAAATAAAGTATGTTATTCTAACAAGAACATTTATATAAATGAAATTAAGCTTCTAATTGCTGTTACTGAATCATGTGAAAAGTGCTGAATGGATTCTAATCAAAATTAAAATATATATTATGTGGCATACAGAAAATTCTCTTTAGGGAGCCCCAGTAGTGAGAAAAAACAAAAAAACAAAAATCAGTCATCCTCCAAAAGAGCTAAGACTGTGAAGAGAAGCATGCTATAATTTTTAAGATGCTATAAAAAGAGGGGAAAAAAAAACCCCATGGTTTTATATGAGTCCCAATTTTAAAATATCAAGGGCTAGATTTCCAAAGTTAAGGTACTACTGTTGATTAGTTTCTCTTTGGGGCACTTTAATAGTAATCCTCCAGGGAAAGTAGAAGATTTAATGAAAGTCAGTAATACTTCACAGTAACACCGGCCAGGCCAGCTGATATAACAGCGGCAACAACGACATATGATGGTCATTATTATAAGGGGGTTATCTCCTGTTTTTCTCAGCACGAGTGGCTGACAGAGCTAGAGGAAACAGTATTTCTAGTTGTGTCTCCATTACAGGGAAACAGCTCAGCCACAGCACCCTGGAGACCTTCCATGCACCCACACAGGCCACACCGGGAAGGACTGAACCGTCGCTGAATCTAAGTCTTGGCGGAAGGCCTTACGATTTTCCTCTTTCCCCTGAAAGGCTGTCATGAGAGAACTTCTCATCTCCTCCTGGGCTCTGATGAAAACATGAGACCGGTTCGCCTCACCCCCTGAGGGTACATTTCCATTCTCTACCGTGGCTTAGCTACAGCACAGCATTGGCTCCTAGGCTACAGGGTGCCCCACCACTCATGATGCAACTATCATCTGGCCCCTTCTGCTTCAGCATCACCCTTGTGGTGAGTGGCATAAGGGACACGGAGCTGGCACCTTTGGCCACCCTTCCTTTCTCTGACTTCATTAAATAATAAACTCTGAATCTAAAAAGGGCCATATCTGTCAGGGCTCATCTTGCCTAATGCTAGACATGCATTTTATCTCAAGCTTCATTAGTGAGCAAGAAGAGTGGGGGAAGAAAGCAACGAAAAGACTCAGGGCCGGGAGGAACCCGGAAGTCAGCATACTGAGGACCATCTAGACTATGTGCTTCTACTCCTCTCCAATAACATCAAAAGAGGAAATGGGCCTGGCAGAGCGTAGCCAAATTATGGGTCTGTTAACCAAGTTATATGTCTGATAACTCAAGTACCCAGCAAGGCAAGAAGTCATGCTCCACTCAAAAAGTCTGAATCTGAACTGAAGCTTAAAAGATAATTAGCACATAATTTGTAAAATCTTACTTTGCATGCAATAATGTATCTTTACATATAAAGACCTTCTAAAGATTACCATCATTGGTACATTACCATCATGTGAAACAAAGTTAAATGAAGATTTAGCATGCTACTTCTGAAAGACTGTCAACATGCACAGAAAACAGAGAAACAGCTCAAATTTGGAACAGTATAATTGGCTGTACTATATCTTTTAAGATAGCAACTTAAGTCCCACTGTGCTGGCCTATTTGCCATATCCTATTTCCTTCCCCAGTTCTCTCATCTTCTCTTCTTGCTTCACCCTGACTCTACATTACTTTTCCTATTGTTACTACAATTTGGAATGCTTCCCAATCTTCCCTCCATCGACCTCCATTCCTACTTCCTTTAAGACAGAGTAAACATTCTTTCTTCTAAGAAATCATGGCTATCCCTATCCCACAAAGAGAACAAAAGCAACATCAATTAGTGGTCTAGCTCAGCATTTCTCAGACTTTAATGTGCATATATTCGTATTAAAACATCTGGAATCTTGCTACTATGCAAACTGAGAAACAGTGCGTACTGATTCAGCCGGTATAAGGTGGGGCCCAAGAGCCTGCATTTCTAGTAAGCTCCCAGACGATGCGGATGCTGCTTGTCCGCGGTTCACGTGCTGCATAGCAAGGACTTAGCTCATTTGATTTTGCTACCTATTATTTTGACTCTGCATATATTAGTTCGGTTCTGCTATCAGGTCTTTTATCTTTGTGTGTGCACCTTAAAGTGGAGCTCCCACTAACAGATGGTCTTAAAGCCCTCTTGAACAAATGTGAATGTGCATTTTTGGCAAGTATTTTTATACTTTAGTATGAGAAAAGAGAGCAAATAGATCAGAAGGTCAATCTTTGCCTTGAAGTAAAAGAAAAGCTGAACTGTATATCTGGAACCATAATTCTTCAGAATAAAGGGGTTTCAAAAATACAAATACACCAGGATTTCTAGGCTCAGGCAGACATGGCCATATGTTGGCTGAGTGCCCTCTAAGACCCTGCTACTCAAACTGTAGTCCACAGACTACACTGTCAATGCTGATCAACAATGCATGGGAGAGCTTGTTAGAAATGCAGACTATCAGGTCCCTCCTCAGACTGACTGAATCAGACTCTGACTTTAAGCAAGATTCCCAAGGAGATCTGTATGAAACATTATAAAGTTCAAGAAGCACTGCCCTAGCACACTCAAAATAACCAGCTGAATGAGAGAATGCTGGGATCACAAATGTTAGTTTCTTTCCATTTACTCATGTGACAAAAAGCATTCTGTTGGAGCAACTACGTTAATAAGAAGTTCAGAGTTACCCAGAGGGCCTCTCTCAAAATGGTCACTATCTACTTAAATCTTCTCTAGTGGCATCAAGAGTGACCATGGAGAAGGCATCGTAGTTGTATTTTCATTCATTTGAACGGTTTCAGATCACTAATCTACTAAGTAATCAGCTCCTCCCAAACCGACATAACTGAAAAATTATTTCAAGGATGATAATGTGTATGCTGAGAAAAATGTTACCCCTGTTCAAGTTTGCTTGTTTAACCATGAAATCAGATTCTTCACATGCGAGTAGGAGTAGGAGCCCAGGACTTTAGGAAACATGAAGTACTGAAATGGAAAAAAAATATATACACGTATTCTTTTCAACATCCATAGTTTTCATCAGATTTTTCAAGGGTTCCATTATCCAAAGATGGCTGAGATGAATGCTGCCAAAGCTTACAAGTGGATTTTTAACTGCAGAGTGTCCCAGGACCTTTACTACACTTATAATGTACTGTGAGCTTCCAAGAGAGGAAGTTAGTGGGTGCAGTGAATTTTCACAATTTTCTGATTATAAGCCTAGAATATTTTGCTCTTAAGCACCAAATACTATCTCCTTGAACGCAGAACAACCTTTCAAGGCCACAGCCAAAAAGTGTCCCTTGCAAACTGGAAGGAGCATCCTTTAACTATAATATTCCAGATTTTAGCTAGTAAATCAATTTTTAACCTAGTGTTAGACTTCGGTAAGTTCTTCAAAAATCATAAAAAATCTATTTTTTAAAAAAGTGGCATGCAGTGAACACTATAAAGAGAACTTTGATATTATACTCAATGACAAGATTCAATAAAATATGGATTAATGTTTTCTCCTATTAACTAAGGTTCAGTTCCTGAAGGACTAAGAGCAAACTTGTTCTAAAAGTGACTTCATCTACATGATATTCAAAAATTGCAATGTAGTCAGAGGCCCACATTTCTTTAAATGAATCCACCGCGGATCTAGCCAGAAGTCATGAACAAAGTCTTGCATGTAATATTAAACGAGAGAATAGTAAAAGTTCCGAGCTCGTAGGAACCACATACATAGTAAGAAGTTTTAAGAGGCACAAAAAAGAATAAATGCCATGTTTTAAAATATCTACACCATTAAACCCTATTTGATAAATTTTATTTAAAAAGTTCTCAAAGGTAACTAAAAATGACTTTGCTCAGGTGGGTCTACAACAGTGCCTCCTCATCAGTCACGCCGAAATAATACTCGCCAACATGTGAGAGTGAGGGTGCCAACATTTATGCTCATCAAGTCAACAAATTGCAGTACTTACCAGTATTTTTAACTCTGCTTTTCAGCTGAGTAGAATGCCTCTTCTTACTCTTTGATTTGGGAGTTTTATCTTTAGATGCCAGGCTGGCCTGTGCAGATGCTTTTCTTGACTTGAATGTTTTAGTTACTGTTGTCGGATCTACTGGGTCAGGCATACTGCTAAAGCTTTCTAACGACTCTTCATCAAATTGGCGTCTTCTCCTACTGGTATCTAATTGATTTTTGTGATGACTATTTGTTGTTTTCTCTACAGACACTGCAAATCCAGTCTTGAGAAATGGTTTTTCTACTTCACCTTCTTGGTCATATAACCATGGTGTCCTACTGTTCTCCACCTCCTCTTCGGGCTGTTTTTGATTCCTTACCAATGAAAATAAGTTTTCATATATTACAATGATATATTTCTATATCTACTGAAAACTCCAGATATACTTAATTTATAGTCTACTAGTAGATTCAGGTAAATAAAAACTGTCAACAGGCTATAAAAATATTCCCACAAAACACACATTAAAAATGAAAATATTACACAGGCTAAGGTACTAAATTACTTTAAACTTTAATTTTATACCTTTCTCACTAAACCATTTTCACTAGTGAGACTTTCAAACCAAAGATCCAGCATTCATGATGGAAAGAGTGGGAAGGTAAGATCAAGGGAGGATGGAACATACAAGGAAAAAACAAAAAACTTAAAGAAACAACTGAAAAAGAACCACAGTAAAAAGTTTGGAAACATACATGGATCTGTGTCACCTAAAGCAGTTCAAATATAACCAGAATCTGGTGAAAACAACTGGCCATGTAACTAGTAATTTATTTCTCTGCACATTGAGTCTTGTTTAGCTCTGTTAGCTTAGTGTCATTTTCCAAATTTTATCTGCTAAACATTGGCATTCCTTAATATGTTAATAGGTATTCACTGGTTATCTAAATCTGGGAAAAAATACGCAAAACAAAGTTAAACAGGTCTGCAGTACTTCTCAGAACTTTCAGTATGCCAATGTGTTTTATAAATGTCTTCGAAGGGAAGAGTGAACACATTGTCTGAAACTTTTTATTACAGAACCTGACATGGACAACGGAGTTCCTAAGAATATAATTTGGGAGACATTGATCTATAGGGATTAATTCAAGACAAAGATTAGCAAACCTACAGTTTACATGCCAAATTCAGCTTGCTGCCTGTTTTTTTGTATGGCCTGAGAGCTATGAATGATCTTTATATTCTTAAATCGTTGAAAAAAAATTAAAAGGAGAAATATAGTTTATGAGACATGAAAATTACATAAAATTCAAATTTCACTGTCCATAAATCAAGTGTTCTTGGAACACAGAAACTTATCTGTTTACATATTGTTTATAAATGCTTCTGTGCAAAAATGGCAGAAATAAACGGTTATGACAGACACTATGGCCTGCAATATTTACTACGTAGTCCTTTATAGGAAAAGTTTTCTGACCCGAGCTAACAACTACAATGTTTCATCTGACCTCTTTGTTATCTCCATTTAATTCAGGGAACCTACAATAGCTGAAATTTTGGAAAGAGATGAGGTCTAATCTGAAGTAGGTCTAATATCTAAAATAATAATACCCAGATGCATCTTTTTTTTTTTTTTACTACCAATTACATATAAACTATAGATAAAAATGAAGTAGGGACCTTCCATTAGGAAGGCCATTCACTAAAGCTTTGAATAAATGTTTATTGCTTGTGATGGAGATTCATTCAACCACCATTTCTCAATGTCAGTTGACCACTAAACACTGTTTTAGGCTCTGACAATAGAATACTTTCACAGAGTAGAACAAGATTTAGTAGGAAAAAAAGGTTAGTGCAGATAAGAAAAGGAGTCAACAAGGTCAGGGAGGTCTACCACAGGATTCCTGGAGGTGAACACGAAGTTGAATTCTAAGAATTTTTGGTTAATTAAGTAAAAAACAAAACCAAAATGTTCATGATTTAACAATTAAACTGTCAAAATGCTAATTTAAGAGGCTGAGACATGCCCACACACACAACTAAAGGGAGAAGTAATGTGACCTATATATTTATAAAGGGATAGGAAAAACAAAATCATAGAGATACTTCTGACAGAACAAGTATTAGGCTCAACTGACCTCTGATTTTTCATCCTTTTAAAAAGTTTTTCTGAAGTAAATAACAACAATAAAAAGGCTATAATCTTTTTACCAGCGGGCTATCAAAATCATTTTCTGGATTAAAACAATCATTAAAAACGTTATTTATCGAGCCATAAAAATGCTTTAGAGAATGATTAACCTAAGCCAATCCAATGAGTCTTTCACACACTATTTGGGTCAAAATTGTAATTGGGAAGATTATCGTATTAAAAAATAATAAATGTGAGAAACAGAGAGAAAAAAGGAATCCTGACTATGTATCGCTAAAACTTCCTTGGCAAAAGTTGTTTTTATAACCTAATAGTACTCAATATTACATTTGGATGGGCCTTAGGAACTTACTCTAATCAGGGGCTATGAATCAAACAAAGGAGCCATCACTTTGTAACAACCATCTTCCAGCAGTTAATATTAGTTTCTATTTCTAAATCAATGAACAGTGAACTGGTATAACCTTAAAGACAGATATCAAATCAAGGCCAAAGACACTCTATGGGTTAGGTCATATCCTTCCAAAATGAACCTCACAGGACACCCTGATCAAAACTCTGAACCGCTCTTGCACCAGGGTTAGCAGCAGGTATACGCCTGAGTGACATCTGGTAAGATGTCAAAACTTCATATTCCCAACACTATCGAGTCAGACAATCACAAACATCCTCCCTAATTACATTCTCAAATTACAGATAATTAGATGTAATCACAAAGTGATGTTTAAGCAAATAATGGATTATGTTTACAATCAAGTACCTTTGTTTTTCTGCTCCAGCAGAAGAACTACTTTCAAAAGGTTTTGGAAAAGCCATGTATTCTGTTTTCCCTGAAGGATTCTGGGCTAATGGTTGCTGCTGTTCAGTGGGTGTAGAAATATTTTGAGAAAAATCTCCAAAATTAGAAGGAAATAAAGGGCTGAAATTCATACCTAATAAATAAAAACAATGGGTAAGACAACAATAAAGAAGCACCTTTAGCCTTAAAATGAAATTTAAAAATAGTTTAAATTAAATATGCCATTCAAATCCACCAAAAGAAAAATCTGTGATTAAAATAAAGTAACACTCATTTATTCAATCACTGTTTTACAACTCAGTCAGCTATGTTTTCAGCATTGGTGATTCAAAGATAAATACTGATCCCCAACCCCTTAAGAGCTAAAAGTTAGCAAAAATAATGCTCGATATTTATCAGAGTATTACTGGGTACAAGACTCTACTGTAGGCACGTTACATGTTACTTCACTTAATGCTCAAAACAACACTGTGAAATAGGTATTATATTCATTTTACTAGTGAGAAAATAGGTTTAGAGATCAAATGCCTAGTAAATGAAAGGGCAGGTTAGATCTCAGGTCTGCATGGCTCCAAAGCTTAGGTTCTTTACACTCTACGTGGGAAATAAAATATAATCACATACTTAATATACAGTGCTGTAACAGAGGTATTTACAAACGGCTACTTACAACTTGGGGGAGAAGGGGATCAGGGAGGGTTTCACAAAACTGAACTAGATTGGACTGTGAAGAATGAACAGTCTTCGTACAGGGTTGGCATGGGTATAAGGCATATTATGACAAAAAGGAACTGCATGTGCAATTTCTTATATTATTTGTTACTTAAATGCCTACTCAAAAAACATCTGCTGGGACTTCCCTGGAGGCGCAGTGGTTAAGAATCCGCCTGCCAATGCAGGGGACACGGGTTCGAGCCCTGCTCTGGGAAGATCCCACATGCCGCGGAGCAACTAAGCCCGTGTGCCACAACTACAGAGCCTGCGCTCTAGAGCCCATGAGCCACAACTACTGAGCCCATGTGCCACAACTACTGAAGCCTGCATGCCTAGAGCCCGTGCTCCGCAACAAGAGAAGCCACCGCAATGAGAAGACTGCACACTGCAACAAAGAGTAGCCCCCGCTCGCCGCAACTAGAGAAAGCCTGCAAGCCGCAACGAAGACCCAATACAGGCAATAAATAAATAAATTAATTAATTAATTTTTTTAAAAGTCTGCTGCCAATATTAATCCACACCTAAGAAGTAAAAACCTTGTTAAATTGTTTAACACCATTGCTTTTATAATCCTGTTAAGAAAATACACTGTATCTGTGGATATTTATATTCACAAAGCCCTCCCAACACTTTTCCTCTTCCTATATTCTCTGGCAAACACCTTCAACTCCTCTCCCTTCATGACTCACCTCACCTAACTGATCATTCTACCTCCAGAATGTCTTTAAAATTACTCCTTTTTCTTTACCGCTACTGCCGATGCCTTAGGTCAAGCTGTCATTCCTTCCCTGCTATTACTGCAATAGCCTTCCAGTCACCATCTATACCCTTAGCGCCTTCCCTCCAATCTCAATCAACACTATCACTAGTGTAATCTTTTTAAAATATAAATCTCATGCTATTCCTCTGGATTAGCAGGATTCCTCAAAATCCTCCAATGGCCCCTCTAGTAAGCAGCAGAAAGTCTAAGCTTCTTTGCACAGCACAAAGGCCTCCACTGCTCTCCAGCCACATCAACTACCCTTCCCCTGCCATGGCCCTAAACACGAGCCATACTTCATGACCTCTAAATTCCCTAAGTAATATACTGTTCCATTGCTTTGTAACTCTAAGTGGTTCCATTAATCAGAAAGTCCTTTCCCTTCTAATCTCCCTGGAAAAAAATTATATTCATTCTTTAGCTTTAATATCACTTTCTCTAGAAAAAAAGAGATTTGCTGATAATCTCTGGCCCCAAGGAAAAGTAGGCCATTCACCTCACCTGCACCACTGCTACAGCACCCATGGCAAAGCACTAAGCATTTATTAACATTCTTAGCTTCTTCACTAGACTCTGAATTCCTTAAAGCACCAGGCTTACCATCTTTGAATCCCAGTCATTTATATAGTGCCTGGCACATGACAGGTACAGAAAAAGTCTGAATAAAAGCCTAAACTAAGTAAAAGTAAATATAAGCCTAAACCAAACACCTTTACTCTAGTGGTATACCTCCCTACTAAGACACAAAGCTCCTCTGCAAGAGCGTTGCCTTATTCACCTCTCCTCTCCTAATATTTTACACAGTGCCTGATGTACAGCAGCCAGTAGACAGGTTAATTCCCTTTCTCCTTGATAAATAGTTGTTGAATAATTCAAAGGTAAAAGACTAAGCAATCATTCATAATTTACTTAATTTCATTAGCAACCACATTCAGTTTAAGCGTTCACTACAAAGAATCAATGTAGAAAAGAGTTTATAAGTTTCTTTGCAAACATTTCCTACCACTCCAAAAGGGACTGATAAAAATCCATGAAATAGACAAATGTTATTCTCAAACACTCTGCATTTATTTATTTTCATTTAAGTTTTCAGCCACTTACCTGGTGCAAATGATGAAAAATTAGTAAACCCCGGTAGGCTGAACAGATTTACAGGCTGTGCTGGAAAGCTGAAAGGACAAAATAAACTGGGAGAAGGAGGGTGTGATGCACTACTGACTCTTTCCTTGCTTCCAGGTTTTTCTGGATGATTTTGTTGGCGCATAAGTTCATTTAGCATTTGCTTCAACCTGTAAAAATTTAAGGAGTCAGTAATTTAAAGATCAGTTATATTACCATCTATGTAAAGTACATCCAGAAAGAATATATGTAAGACATGATTCAACAGTATGTGGAACAAACTGACTGCTCTGATGTTTACTACGACAAACATCTGCTTGTCCTGCATGCTTAGTTCAGTAACTTAGCCTTTGCAACAAGAACTGCGCTTAGCACTTCTAACAGATAGTAGGCATAATTACAACAAACTCATTGTTTATATTGTTGTTTACAGCTTTACTGAGGTATAATTTACACACTATACAACCTACCTAAGGTAAGTGTAAAGTTGAGTACTATAAAATTTTTTTAAAAAGTCAGGTCCACAGTATGAAAAAGGAACATTGAGCAAAATCTCTGCTTATAAAATTCTCAGGTGCCAGAGAATATTCGAAAATGATATTTGGCTCATGCCCTTTTCTGCCAGAAGGTAACTGTAAAACTCTTGCTCAGTTTTAGCACTTACTATACACTCTCACTACTTCTAAGAAACAGATTACCTTTGTACATTATTCTGTTGCCATGTTAGCTGGGTATAGCACTGGTTCAACTGGTGCATTATAAGGTGTACTTGAGGAGATGCAACATTGCTGGGCATAACACTGTAAGGGCCCGTGAGAAGAGTTTGTAGCAGACAAGATAGAGTCTGTGGAAAGAAAATTTTTGGAATAGTTACCGATGACATGAGAAAAACGTGTACTGCTTCAAAAACAAGATAAAAAAATTCTACTTTACCTGCTGGTCTTGCATCAAAGTCTGACAAATATTGACACTGAAATCAAGTTGTTTCTTTAGCTGATTGATTTGTTCTTGCCACTGTTCTTTCTCTTCTACATAAGAGAGTTCTGACACCCAGCGAAGGTTTTCTTGACGCTGCATGCTGATATTCTGCTGTCTTGTCCTGGCTAAAGGATGATAATTTCCATCTGCTGAAAAAGGGCGATTGTTCTTCCACCTAACACAAGATTTAAAGCATTAGGTCTTTAAAGCATTGGGTCTTATGTAATTATTTGGTTTTTAAAATCTGGCAATAAACCTTGATACCCTGGTCCATACACCTGTATTCTCTTCACAGGACTTAAAATGTATGGAAAATAGAATGAGAAAAATTCTGGATTTCTAGTCTTATACAATTTCATTTTTCATTCCTTTTGAATCTTTTTTCATTTATGTTTTACCAAGAAGTGTCTATATAATTCTGTATTCTTCAAAATGAAAACAGTTATGGGACTTCCCTGGTGGCACAGTGGTTAAGACTCCACGCTCCCAATGCAGGGGGCCTGGTTCGATTCCTGGTCAGGGAACTAGATCCCACATGCATGCAGCAACTAAGAGTTCGCATGCCACAACTAAGGGGCCCGCGTGCCGCAACTAGGGAGCTGGCGAGCTGCAACTAAGGAGCCCACCTGCCGCAATTAAGACCCAGTGCAACCAAATAAATAAATATTAAAAATAGGGAAAGTTTGTCATTAAAAAAAAAATAGTTATAGTTATTATACCACAAGCATTTTTCCACTCTTCATGCTTTAAGCTTAGCCACATAACATTCCATCAAGTGGAATTACTTAACCATCTTTTATACATGAAACATTTTTCAGTTATAAATAAAAACGTAGTAAATATTTTTGTTTGTAGATCTTTTTCACTATCTATGATTTTTATTTTTGCTTAATTCCCCAAAACAAGAGTGAAGATCAAAGCTTATCAATCTTGATCTTATCTAGCTGGAATCTATCTCAACAACAGTACTCTTGTGATACAATAAATATCATATTTGGTCTTTGTCCCAGGTTCCCAGCACAGAGCTCCTAAAACTCTCGGCCATCTCCTGAGTGATGACTGTCTTTTGTTATTCATAATGAGCGCCTTCTTGTCAGGCCCTAGTTAGCTTCATGATGAGGGCTAGTCACCAGAAAAACCAACCAGGTGTTGGGGGCTGGAACTTTTAGCCCCATCCCCCAACTTTCACGGAGGGTGACTGAGCTTCGTCGTCAATGGCCAGTGATTTAGTCAATTCTGTCTATGTAAAGAAACCTCCCTAACAACTCCTCAACAAGGTGGCTAGGACAGCTTCTGGGTCGTGAACACAGTGAAGTGCTGGGAGGCTGGTGTGCCCAGAGAGGGTATAAAAGCTCTGTGCCCCTCCCCAACCCATCCCTGGCCCTGCACATCTCTTTCACTTAGTTGTTCTTGAGTAGTATCTTTCATAAGAAGTCAGTAAACAGAAGTATTTTCCAGAGTTCTGTGAGTTGTTTTAGCAAATTATGGAACCTGAAGAGGGGCTGTGGGAACCGCCAAATATGTAGCCAAGTCAGACAGAAGTGTGGGTGCCCTGAAGACTTGAGACTTTAAAGCGGCATCTCAAGTGAGGGCACTCTGCGGGACGGAGCCTCTTAACCTGCGGGCTCTGCCCTGACTCCAAGTAGTTAGTGGTGGAATTACATTACACTGTAGGACACACAGTTGGTTCAGAAGAGCTGCTTGGAATCAGAAAGACCTGAGACTCTTCAAATCAAGCAAAAAATTAAAACAGTGAAACTAACCTATTTTTAGTTTCCTTTACATTATAAGAGTTATGATTTGCACTGTTAGGAGGATACACAGCAAAGTTATCATTGGAACTGGCATCTTGCTCCTCCTCCTCCTCTTCTTCATCTGTCCGAACCACTGCTTCAGAAAGGTAACCATCTTCATCTCCTTCTTCATCTAGTGCACACTGGGTAGAACCTCCCCAAGTTGCCATTGTTCTAGAGATTAAGAGACAAAACACATGAGATCATTCTGGAGATGAGCTAAATACTTTACCGTCTATTATGTACCGGACACTGTACCAAAAAAAGAAAAAAAAAAAAATATATATATATCACTGTACCAAAAAAAGTGTACGTATATATGTATATATATATATGTATATGCATATGTATGTGTACATAAAATTTCATTTAGTCATAATAACTATGAGATGGGTGGTACTCTCCAACTGCTGTTATAATCTGTTTACGCTACCTTCCAGAAAACAATTCTTCATATAAATTAAACTAGTAATCATATCCCCTGGAACTTATTCCTAAACTAAACCCCTCTCAACTTTCAACTTCTCCTTGAGTCACAGTTTTCTAGATCAGAGTTATCCAGTAAAACTTTCTGCAATAGTAGTAATAATCCATATCTGTGCTGTCCAATAGAGTACCATTGAGTACACATGACTAACGAGCACCTAAAATGTGGCTGGTGTGACAGAGAAAATGAATTTTAAATTTTATTTAACGTTAAATAGCCACCTATATTTAGTGGCTGCCGTGCTTGAAAGCACAATTCTAGACCCATGGTTCTCAAACCTAGATATTTAACAAAACAATATAAAGAACTTTTTAAAAGTATAGATGTGTGGTACACAGAACACAATAAAATACTGAAGATATAGTTTGATCAATAAAATTCATATTGGCACTCCAAGAACAGTTCTTTTATGAGTACGAAAGAGAGTAAGGTTTAGTGCAACGTTGCAGAAATGCCATCTGACACCAAAAGATTAGGTCATAACAAATTTGGATTTCAAAATTTTAGATCTGAATACTACTATAAAGATAAGTAATCAACTGATCTTATAGATAACCAATTCTTTTAGAAATATTCTAAATATGGAAATTTCAAACATAAATCCTAAAAACTGAATGTTTTATACAATAAAATGTTTTCAAATTCTTAGGAAATTTACAAATAGCAGATACTCAATTTAAGTTAAAAAAAAAAGCACTTATTTCTGGACTGATAGAAAAGCACTACAAAGTATCAAGCATTTTCTTTTTATAAACTTGAAACTTAACTAAGAAAATAAGGCTTATATACTCAAGAAAATCTGTATCACCGTGTGAGCAAGTGTCTTAGTAATTTTTAAAAATTTTTTAAAAAGAGAGAAAGGTGATGCTGTGAGAAGTTAGAACAGAAAGTAGCTGGATTTAGTCAAACTGAGTCACAAAGGTGATGCTTAAAACACAAGTCTCACTGCAACAGCAGATTTGTGCTATGATGCAGAGGAGAAATGAGGCTGCCTATCCTACAGGCCGTAAGTAGGTGATATTTTAAAAAATGATTTAAACAGCTCTCTTACTTTTCTGTTCTACTCTGTTGAGGCGTACACAGGTTCTCAGACCCATCACTTCTCAGTGAAGCAGCCACTGGAGATGTAGTTTCAGCCAGACCTTGCCTCCTCTGATGTTCAGCCATCAAAGCTTCAAGCTGCTTTCTTCTCTGTCGCAGCTCTTCCCTTAACATTTCATGTCTTCGCATTTCTGACCACAACTGTTATTTTAAAAATTAAGCCAAGTTAGTGTAAATATCTGGACTTGTTTTAGCCTTAAAGAAAAACAGCCTAATACTATTGTCAATACCAACAAATATTTCTATTCTCACTCTATCCGTTTTACACTGAGACACCCAAGAAGGTCAAAATGATATTTTAGTAATAAGAAAAAATTAGGCAATCATTAATTCTTTATGAAAACAGGTAGCACCCAAGTATACTTTATCAACTATTAAAAGAAAGTTACAATGTTTTCTATAAATCCCATATAAATAAAATGCCAAAGGACAGGTTTTTCTAATTGAAATGATTACTATTTACTATAACTAACCCTTACATATAATTCTGCCAAATATTTGCTAATAAAGGGCAAGGCTATTTTGAAAATATACCAACTTAATTACTTTTTGGAAAAAATTATTTCTTCCCACAACTAAAAGACACATAATAGGCTACATTTAAAAACATGTTTCACAGATATTCAGTTTTCTTCCTTAAGACCCAGGAACAAGGTACAACATACAATACCTCATTATCTACCACTGAAGAATCATCAGGTTCAAAAGCAGATTTGCTTGTACTGGCTTCATTTTCATTAACAGTTGGGGTTGAAGTAACAGCTGTCATGTATTTTTTTGTGGGACAATTACCCGCACTAGTGGCTGACAGCTAAAAATGAATTAAAACTATTATGAGGAATTAAAGCAATTATATGTTAATTTCGTAAACGCAATTATTTCACTGCTTCTCTAGGGCTCTAGTATCATATTTAATTTATTACCACCAGACTTCAGTTGCCATCATGATCTAAAGAAAATCTGACATAAGAAAACAAAGATGAAAACACAGGCTTAAGTTGAACAGTAGTAACCAACCCTCCGAAACAACAGAGACATGAGGGATAAAATGTTACTGTGGAAAATTTCACATACTCAACCCAACTCTGACATATATTCCTCTGCACATTATTTAGATTGGGAACAAGAAAAAAAGGATTAAAGTAGAAAAGGTAAGCGTCTAGAAAATAAAGTTATATTAGAAATATCACTTCATATGTTTCCCTTTCTTTGAAAACAAAACCTGACTGAAGAATAAAGCTAACCAATAAAGTATAGGAAAAATCTCAAAAAAGAATTGATATTCCCCTCCCATATTAACCCTCCTCCTGATTACCTGATGTGGTCAAAGACTGCACATTCTCCGTTCAATCTCAAAAACCCATGCACTGGGGCTTCCCTGGTGGCACAGTGGTTGAGAATCTGCCTGCCAATGCAGGGGACACGGGTTCGAGCCCTGGTCTGGGAAGATCCCACATGCCGCGGAGCAACTGGGCCCGTGAGCCACAATTACTGAGCCTGCGCGTCTGGAGCCTGTGCTCCGCAACAAGAGAGGCCGCGATAGTGAGAGGCCCGCGCACCGCGATGAAGAGTGGCCCCCGCTTGCCGCAACTAGAAAAAGCCCTCACACAGAAACGAAGACCCAACACAGCCATAAATAAATAAATAAGAAAAAAAAAAAAAACAACCCATAGGGTACTATTTAATAAGCATATATACATTTAATATTCAAACTACAAAAACAATATTTTAATTTCCCTAAAAAACTCATGATGGCTTAACAGCTTTATTATGTAATTTTAGGCCAGTAAAAAATGGAAATGCTAGTCCCTTAACTACCAAGTTCAAACCAGAATATTTTAATATAATACATAGTTATAAACACTCATGTTCTGAATCTACAGCCAGCCAGCCCAACAAGTGAAAGAATGGGAATAATTAGAGTCAATTCCTATGTGCTACCTTTCACAGTATAAATGTACATCCTTAACACATTTCATTTGTCCATCCATTTCATTAATCATAAAATTAAGATATAAACCTATCAAATTAGCACTAAAAAAAGACAAAGAGTACTTTCAGTTGACATTAAGATTTTAAATATCTTTCTTCAGACAAACAGAAAGAAAGAAATTTCCTAATTACCTGTAGGTCAGGACATGCCTTTTGCAATGCTTGAATTTTCTCTTGAATCTCAATCAGTTTCTTTCTTTCTTCCTGCAATTGTTTGAGCTCTCTCTGTTGCTGCTGTAGTTTAGCCTCATAAAATTTCTCTCTATAATTAAATTGACATTATATTTGTGGACTCCAGTAAATCTGATAATAGCATTAAGCACGATGTAATACAGTACCTAGCGGAGTACCTTCTCTCTAATAGGCACTAAACTTTTATGACCTGAAAGCCAGAAGCTTAACATACCTTGCCTTTTCATTTACTCCAGCATCTTTCTGTGTTTTATTGGTATTTCCTCTAGTGTTATTTGCATTTTGTTTGGTGTCTTCTTCTGCTGGGTAGAAATCATCCAAATTTGAGGTATTGGCAGAGATAACTCCTTGATCTGCTGTATCATCATCCTAAAACAGCATCATTATATTAAAACAATCTTGATATCTAAAGACATTATCCAATTCATACCTTAGTAAATACAACTACGTTGTAAAATTAACATAAAATTTAAAGCAGTAGGGAAAGCATATGATTTTGAGCAATGAAATTCATCCTCTACCAATGGCAGGAAATAAAGTACTAAAACTAAAAACAGTACATTAATAATTTGAGTTGCCAGTTACCCAGCAATGGCAAGTACTAGTTTGCCTTTTCTTTCCTTGGCCAGATTCTAAAATCAAAGAAGAGTTTTCTAGAGAATATGAAAAAGATACAAAATATATCATTGGAGCTGAGAACTCTTGATATTAGATACTTTTTCTTCAGATGTGACTTTTACATTAACAATTTAACAACCAATGTCTATTATCACTTGTTCACTTAAAAAGCTTTCCATTTCCTCACTTTGGTCTTTAGTTTGCCAAACAACTACCAATGGCTCACAATACAAAAACGAATGAGAATGTACCACCTCAAATCTGTAACTACTGGAAAAACAACAAAAGTTCATATCTTCCTAACAGTAGATACGTATCTTCTGTTGAAATCAATGTGCTTATTAAAATGGAGGACTGGGCTGGTGGCGCATTGGTTAAGAATCCGCTTGCTAATTCAGGGAACACGGGTTCAATCCCTGGTCTGGGAAGATCCCACACGTCGCAGAGCAACTAAGCCCATGCACCACAACTACTGAGCCTGCGCTCTAGGGCCCGTGAGCCACAACTACTGAGCCCGCGTGCCACAACTACTGAAGCCCGCGCACCTAAAGCCCGTGCTCTGCAACAAGAGAAGCCACCGCAATGAGAAGCCCGCGCACTGCAATGAAGAGTAGCCCCCGCTCACAACTAGAAAAAGCCCGCACGCAGCAACAAAGACCCGCTGCACCCAAAAATATATATAAATAAATTTATTTTTTAAAAATCTTATAAAAAAAAGAATGGAGGATTGGAGGTAACCTATGACATTTTCTTAAAAACATTTAATATTGTATACTTTATATTTACTCATGCTTTCTCTGCAGAAATCAACTGAAACTTTAACCTTTGGAAATAGAGAGTTAAAGCTAACTTTGATTGTAAAACTGTCTAATCGATTTTAAGCTTATAGACATGGTATTATTCTGGTCTTCTCATCAATCTAAAAGCTAACCTGATTTATTACTAAAATGGTAAGATTAAAAAGAAACTGAGTTGGGACTCAAAAACAGAGAAGCTGGATTATGAGGCATTTTCACACAATAAAAAAGTGGAAAAACCAAAGTATGAAAAAAAAAACTACATAAAGTTTCAGATTGTCACATGAGAGTGTCTGAACAACTGACTGATATAAACTCCGAAGCTAAAAGTAACTGACTGAAGAATTATTGTTTCAACACATGCTGCATCACAGACTAAGGAACCATATAAGGGCCATATAAGTTGTCTAAGCTAATCTAATCAAGAAGAGTAATAACAGTTTTATACAATCATGATAACTATATAACTGTTTAAACCTTCTCCTGAGTCTCTTGGGAAAGGATATAAGTAAGGGCACAAGCAAAAGAAGATTACCCTTAATAAAATAAGTAAAATGTATCAATCTTAAACACATAAAAACTTGCGGAGTTTGGATCATTTTTTTTTAATAGCTCTCAGAATGAGGACCCTTAATCCCTCTGTGTTGCAGTTTTCTCATTTTTCATACATGTTATTTCAGGTCTTAGAACACTCGCTAAAGCAAAAGAGCTGCATTCAACATAAGCCTGAAATTAAGCTGATACATCTATAAGCCACCAAGTTATTCATCATTTCTGATCTATTATTCCCACTCTGGGCAATACATCTGAGGAGAGGAGTCATAAAGAAAAAATGAGAAAGTAATTAACAAGTACAATGATGTTCAAGATAGCACAACCTATATTATTATTTGCTTTAGAAGCTGTCTTAATTTTTTCAAATGGTACTACTGTCATATGATCAAAGTTCAAAAAGTAAAAAAGATGTTTAGAAAAATCTCCTTTCCATCCTTTTCCCCAATTCCATTCTCCACAGGTAACCAGTGTTATCAGTTTATGTATCTGTCTACAGATATACTTTGAATATATAAGCAAAAATATATACATGTGTATATAAACCTGTATGTGTTTGTTTGTATACATGTGTTTATGCTCCTTCTTCCCTTCAACACCCCTTCTTACAATAGGAAAACCTTAGAAAAAGCCAAAAGCCAATTCCAGTAATGGTTAAACAAGCTATATGGTATCTCAATAAAATAAAATGTAATCAAGGGTATAAGGAAATGGATTCATCCACCACTGCTTAGATATCAATTAATATAGTCATTCTGGAGAGCAATTAAGCAGTGTCCATTAAAATTAAAATGTGCATATACTCTGACAAAGCAATTCCACTTCTTCATATCTGCTCTTGAAAAACAGAAATGCACCACAAAGCTTGTGAAAGAATGTTCATTGGAGTGTTGTTTCCAAATAGTGAAAAATTGGAAACAACAAAAGTAAACATCAATAGGATGTTAGATTAACTAAACTAAGGTCCACTGATACTACAGAAAACTATGCAGCTAAAAAAAAGAACTGTATTTACTTTATATATATATATATATATATATAAAACATATGCACAGTAGCATCTGTGAAGGAGAATGGGATTATGAATGAAGGCTCAGAGGGAGTTTACTAGTAGTGTTTCCTTTAATTAAAAATGGGAGCACATTCATCTTTCACTTGAGTAATTCAAAATAAGTAGCATTCCAAAAGAAGTTGTGAATAACAATTGAATTTTTTTCATTCATAAAAAAATTGTTTTTCTATACATTAGTGTGGTTAATTTTAATGTTCTATACTTCATTTTTTCCAACCTAACACAAGCTAAGCAAACCTAAATGAAAACAAATCACTCATTAATTTTACCAGAAGTTTTTTGGCTTCCAAAAACCATATAAATTTCAATACTTTAGGAAGTCTCTCTTAACGATATTTTTCTAGTGATTATGTTACTAAGAATATATATATATATATATATATATATATATATATATATATATATATATATATATAAACAGATGAAAAGGAATGATTTTAGAAAGTTCAATCATTCTTAGAAAGTTTTACACCTAGTCTAATAAACTGCAAAAAGCCTTTGGACCACATCAGTCAATACAGAAGTGTTAACAGTTACATAATTTCACGTTCATACATTCAAATGGCTTTTTAAAATTTACAACTAATAGTTCCAACTTTACTTTTTTGGCCTTACTGAATAAGACAATATGGTTTTTCTTCTACATCAAGTGAGTTAAGATCTCAGCCAGAATGTCAGTCTCAACGCTGGCTCTGACAATGGTATAACTCTGGTCAATTAACACCTTTAATCTGTGTATCTGCCTCACTGAGATGTTACCAAGTTCTACGTGATATAGAACTGGGGTCTCCAGCAAAAAAACAAACAAACCTGTTTTTGTAATAGTTACACTGGTACATAGCCATGCTCATCTGTTTGCATACTGTCTATCGCTGCTTCTGCACTGAGTAGTTGTGACAGAAACTGTATAGCCCACAAAGCCTAAAATATTTACTAAGTCACCCTTATAAAAAGTTTGCTGATCTCTGATAATATGGCATGTAAAGTGCTAAGCATTTAAACCTGGTACATAGTTAGAACTCAATAAATGTGTACTAGTATACTTATACCAACATAATTATCAAACACATAAATTTTACCTTATAAGACTGTCCATTTGACACTTTTTTTTTTTTAAATACAAGCAGTATTTACCTGCACCAATGCAACAAGATCTTGTAACTGTCTAAGTTTCTGTTTTGCAGCCATAAGCCTATTGATCTTCTGTTCAAATTCAGCATCTTCAGGAGTCTCATCAACCAGACTGCTCCTATGACTAGATAATGAAGCTCCACTGACTGCCTCATCTTCTGCTTCTTCCTCCTCCTCCTCATCATCTTCACCTTGTGCAACATGAATCCCCTGTTCTCTTTCTCTATTATATCGACAATCTGCTGAAAACATGTACCAGTGAAATCAATAATTTAATAAACTTAAGAGTACTAAAGAAAGGAACTCCACTTCCCAAGAATAACATGGTAAAATTATCTGTGAATAGAGGCAATCATACCTAAAGAAGGAGGCATGTTTAGAGCTCTTATGTTGGCAGCAGATCTGTTGTTAATTTCACAATTAGAATTAACTGATCTCCCATCTCTATTATTAGAAACACACTGTGCATTAGAATTACTATTTACTTCGTTCCAGGTGGCAGCTACTTGTGGATTTCTAAAAGAAAGAAAACAACCTGAAGTTATTTAAGGTAAAAAATATATGTAATAATAAAAAAATCAAAGTGTTAGAACTGCTGATAAAATAATTCCAGACTATGAACATCATTGGCTATTTTCCCATTTAAATTCATCCTCTAAATAAATGGCTCTTGCTTTTCACTAACTTCTCCTATTCACAAATTTAAGAAGAAAAACATCTAAAAAAATCAAAATTACAACCAAAAAAAAAATCAAAATTACACCTAAAAATAAAGAGGTAGGAAAATGAAGTTACGTACTTCTTATGATTAACTTTTAGTTGATCTAACAAACAGCAAATTTACCAGACTACTGTATTCAATACTTCCCTATTTGTTTTTCTTTATAGAACAAGTAAGAGTACACTGACCAAAACAGCAGACTTACAGGAGAAAAGCTTAAATAAAAGGCAAACGGTAGGCACTCTATTGAGGTTTCTTTTGTTTCATATTAAATGTATTGTTAGGGTGAATATGTTAGAAAAACAACTTTAAAAAAAGTTCTTACCGAATGTTAGTAACAGGTTCAGAATTTTCATGCTCGGAATCATATTCTGACTCTTCAGTTTCTTCTTCTTTTGTGTTTTCATTTACAGCATCTGTCATCATATCTGATGTTTGCTCATAATAATGAACTAATTCTCTTAGCTCATTCAACCTCTTTCGAACTTCATTTAACTTCCTGGTAAACAACAAAAACATTTATATTAACACCCATTTTAGCAAAAGAAAGCATACACTATTTTCATAGAGTAGCAGCCAGCACAAACAAAATTTAAACCCAGTCAAATATCCAGGGGATGTGACTATAATGAATGTAATTTCAAGTACAGGTTATTCAAAATCTCATCACCTTATTTACTTATCTTGTGTTACGGACAAAAGCATAAGAAACCCTCTTCCAAGTGTTCACTTTAAGCAGGTATAGATGTTAACAGCTTAAATCTCAATGTCAAAAATATTCCTATGTTTCTTAATAAGTATCAAAAATGTGAAGTACTAAATATTCCATTAAAATAGTACCTCTTAGGCAAATCAGGTATGCAGGCATTACTGAGCATTTACAGAAGGTTCCCAATTTGTCTACAACATATAGAGATCTACATGTTACCATACTATATAACATGTTTACCAAAAAGAATAATTAGGTTGTTGAGTTTTTACTGAGTCCCAGGAATTATGCCAATGTTTTCTAATCCTTAAAACACCTTTATGAACAAATATATGATGCCAGGTGAAGAAAAAGAGGCTTAGTGAGGGTGCTATTTGTCCACAGTCACACAACCTTGTGAGATACAATTTCAGGGCTGTCTGACTCTAGAGCCTGGGCTCTAAACCATTTGAATATAGAAATCTTTTAACTGTAGTCCCTTTATTTGGAAAACAGGAATACATTAGCTCATAGAAATTACATGTTATTACAATGTCACATTTCTCTAGGACAACTCAAAGATGCACATATAACACACACACTTATTCTACTACCATATCACTTAAGAATGTTTATCATATCAAATTAACTCAGTTTTTCCAGAATTCTCAACAAAGAAAAAACCCCCAAGATTTATCCCCATTATTCAATGCTAATCTATGTAAACAATGTTTGTAGAAATGTTTTACTGGAGTTTTTCAGTTGGATTTAGGTGGCCTTCATTTTCACTCTGATTCTGAGAAACTAGAGAAGCAGCAGGATAAGGAACGGATGATGTGAGGCTACTGGACTCTCCACTGACAACTGGAGTTAAGCCTACAGGAGCAGAGGGCGCTGCGGCTGTACTTCTCTGATCCACACTCCTTTGGGGAGAGGCTGAAGAAGGCACAACTACCAAAAAAAAAAAAAAAAAGACCAGTCACCATAAATAACCAAATACAGCATCAAACAACACATTCATAGTTGGCTCAGACATAGAAAAATAAAAAGTAAAAGTCATTAACATCTTAAATCCTGCAGCTTTAAAATGTGAAACTTAAGGATATAACCAGGCCACTTGTTTATTAACATGTCCTTCAACCAGAGTTAAAACAGAAAGGAAAGAATAAGGAAAGACAAGATGGAAACCAACAAGAACTACGATATTCTACCTTGAGAAAGTAACGAGAGTACTCCTCTGATAAACTTGGTTCCAGGTTAAGTTAAATAGAGCCACTGCATATGATGTGCAAGCACACCATCTACAAATCTTTACAGGGCAACCCTAGCTGATAGGTCCGTGAGAATGTTCAAGTCCAGAGGGATTCTATCTGGTCTCCAAGATGGAACTTTTCTTGTTCCAGAAGATAAAGCAAAATTGTTAAAGTGACTGTGGTACATAATACCACGAATACTACTCAGCAATAAAATTTTCTAATTAGATGACGATTAACCCTCTAAGACAGCTCTTGAACTACATTTTAATTACTTTTCTGTCCACACAGATCAAAGATATCTTATGCTTTCAAGGGTAATAAATGAAGACTAAGAATCTTTGTGCTTCTCTCTCGCCTACCGGTTTATTTTTTTCTTTTTCTTTTTTAATTTCTGGCTGCGTTGGGTCTTCGTTGCTGCGTGCGGGCTTTCTCTAGTTGTGGTGAGCAGGGGGTTACTCTTTGTTGAGGTGCACGGGCTTCTCATTGTGGTGGCTTCTCTTGCTGCGGAGCACAAGCTCTAGGCACGTGGGCTTCAGTAGTTGTGGCTCACAGGCTCTAGAGTGCAGGCTCAGTAGTTGTGGTGCACGGGCTTAGTTGCTCCGCAGCATGTGGGATCTTCCTAAACCAGGGCTCGAACCCATGTCCCCTGTACTGGCAGGCAGATTCTTAACCACTGCACCACCAGTCAAGTCCACTACCACTTTAAAACTATCATCATTTATCTCTTCCTCACAGTGACAATCGTCATTTGTTGCTCACGTTATCCACTGCTACAGCTGGTTTCCAGTAGTCTTTTCTCTCTATTCCTTGACTGTTCTACCTTTTGCTCTGCTTTCACTCTGTTTCCCAGAGAAATATATGATTTTTTAGTCATCAGTAGACAGAGCGTTACCTTAATTATGTGTATAAAACTGACCACAAGGCTTTGAGTACAACTTTCGAAAAACTAAGTTTTTCTTGGTTGTGTTCATCTGTTTGGGAAGGATGGGCACTGGGATTAGCTTATACTCTAGAGGAGGCAGAGGAGGAGCAGAAGTCAGGGAGAAGAAAGGAGTATGTCTCAGGGCAGAAATAGTACAGTTCTTTGAAGGCGGCAGACAACTAGGGTGAAGTACAGGGATCCAGAGATGAGGTTTCTATCCCTTGTCTGTTCTTTGATAAGACAGCATCTGGAATGCTGAAGAATAATGACCAGTTAGGGTTGACCCTACTGATTCCAATACCCAATGCTACAGCTCCTACTACCAACCGTTTGAGTAAGAGGCAGGGACCAGGCTTGGGAAGGTATGTGGCCAAGTGAGGACTAGTAACTGGATCTGAATAAGACAAAGGCCAGTAAAACATCTGTAGAGCAGAAAAGACAGTTCCTACAGTATAACTAAGATGACTATTGGCTTTCCTATATAACTAGTACAATCGGCCCTCCGTATCCAAGAGTTCTGCATCTGCGGATTTAACCAAAAGCAGATAGAAGATATTCAGGAAAAAAAAAATTCCATAAAGTTCCAAAAACCAAAACTTGAATCTGCAGCATGCTGGTAACTATTTATATAGCATTTACATTGTATTAAGTATTGTAAGTAACCCAGAGATGACTTAAAGTATACTGGAGGATATGCTTATGTTACATGCAAATACTATGCCATTTTAGATAAGGGACTTAAGCAGCCTCAGATTTTGGTATCCGTAGGGGTGTGGGTGAGGGTGCTGGAACCAATCCCCCATGGATACTGAGGGATGGTTGTATAACTATTTAACTAGTATACCTAGGATGACTATATGCCTTTCCTAGTCCCACCTGAGATGACTATTTATGTATTTTAAAAAATGAAGTGTTTGGGACTTTCTGCACTAAATAAGTTTTTCATATCTCAGGTTTTTATTGTATAAATACTTTCTAAATCTGTTTCATAGTTTTAAAATCAAAGTACTAATTTGGTTTAGCTTTTCCTTAAGGAAAAATTTTGGATATGCTAAAAAGTGCAGTATTATTATGTCAAAGTATCTAACCGTTACCTTCTCTTATACTTTTCCCTTATTTAAAGTCCTACCAGGCTTCCCTGGTGGCGCAGTGGTTGGGAGTCTGCCTGCCAATGCAGGGGACACGGGTTCGAGCCCTGGTCCAGGAAGATCCCACATGCCGTGGAGCAACTGGGCCCATGCGCCACAACTGCTGAGTCTGTGCTCCGGAGCCCGCACGCCACAACTGCTGAAGCCCGCGCGCCTGGAGCCGGTGCTCCGCAACGGAAGAGGCCGTGCGGTGAGAGGTCCGAGCACTGCAACGGAGAGTGGCCCCCGCTTGCCGCAACTGGGGAGAGCCCGCGTGCAGCGGCGAAGACCCAACACAGCCAAAAATAATAATAAATAAATAAAATAAATAAATTTATAAAAAATAAAATAAAATCCTACCAATTTTTCAAGCCCAAATTCATTCTTTTCCTTTTCTGAATTTTACAGATCTACCATCTATTTGGCTTTACCATACATTGCCTTGTTACTTAAAAACTTTTCACATGCAAGTCCTATTTCCCCACAAAAATTATAATCTTCTTGAGCAACTATGTGTTTATTCATTCACCAAATATTTACTAAGTAATTATTACATGTTGGCATATATACTTACATATCCGCTACCTAATACTGCTTAGATTTACTTACATGATGAATTGTTCAAATGCTCATCTCGAAGTGTATGAAGTTCTCCAAGCAGCTTGTCCATTTTTTGTTTCTTTTCTTGTAACACTCTCATTTTGCTAAAAAGCTGGACTTTCTCATCAGGTAAATGTTCTGAAACTGATGGATTTCTGCTCTGAGAAACCTCCCTAGTTAATGAAAGACTTTCTGCTTGTCTTCTATTGTCTGGAACAGCTGGAGGCTTTTTAAAAAAAAAAAAAAGAAAACAAAAGAAAAAAAAGAAAGATTAGGCGATTAAAGCTTGCATTCTCATTTTAAAAATGCATAAATATTCTCTCTCTTTTTTTCTTTTGGCTGCATTGGGTCCTCATTGCTGCGCGCAGGCTTTCTCTAGTTGTGGCGAGCGGGGGCTACTCTTAGCTGTGGTGCGCGGGCTTCTCATTGCAGTGGCTTCTCTTTCTGCGGAGCACAGGCTCCAGGGCACGCAGGCTTCAGTAGCTGTGGCATGTGGGCTCGGCAGTTGTGGCTCGCAGGCTCTGGAGTGCAGGCTCAGTAGTAGTGGCCCACAGGCTTAGTTGCTCCGCAGTGTGTGGGACCTTCCTGGACCAGGGATCGAACTCGTGTCCCTTGCGTTGGCAGGTGGATTCTTAACCACTGCGCCACCAGGGAAGTCCCAAAAATACATAAATATTCTTTATAAGAAGGGATAAACATTTGTGTAGGTTGTGCTGGTCGGTAAGTATATATGCCTTTCCTATTCCCAAGTTATATACATACTGTTTCCTGATGTGCCACCATACCTATAAAACAGTATATATATATACTGTTTTATAGACACACATAACTACACAGTGGGGATTCACTGGGTGTTATTAACTGGATCTAAATTAAGTGCTAGAAATGCCACATTTTATATAGAACAAACCTTCAAAAATCTCATTCTCTCTCTTGCCATCTTTTTAGAACCACAATCATAAACTAACTTCTTAACCTATCAGTTTCTCCTACCACTTCTTTCCTATTAAAAAAAAAATTTATGAAACATTTAAAATATCCACTAAGGATTAGGGAATCACATAATGAATAACCAGCACTGGGCTTAGTCAAATTTTAGTATTTTGCCACATTTGCATCAATTCTTTCCTTAAGAGAAATATAATATTACAGATAATAGCTAAAGCTTTATACGTAGAAATCCTGACCCCATTACTCTCTCAAGAGATAACCACAATCTGGAATTAGACACCTACCATTCTCATACATATTTTTATTTTGTAATACCTATGAAGGTATCCATAAAAAATATACACTCTACACATTTTAAAACATAAGCTAAGTGGTATCCTTCTTAAACTTGCATTTTCATTCATTAGCTCTGGTTCATTTACTGTAACCAGTTATAGGATTTCACTCTATGTATATATCATAACTTACTAATCCATTTTCCTGTTCATGGACATTTAGATTGTTTCTGCTTTGCTATTAATACAATGCTGCCAAGAACATTCTTGTATGCATCTCCTTTTGAACAGGGTCACTAGAAAAAATGTACTAGATATTGCTAAATAACCCTCCAAAGTAGTTAGATCATCTTCTTTTATTTAAACTTGGGTCAGCAGACAGAAGATAATGCATTGTCAATTATACCCATTTCCAGTGGAGAGGTATTAATTCACCCTTTCTCACTCAACAGACTGAAATTTTGCATTTACATCATTATTTACAAAGGTCATCAAATTATAACACTTATTAACTCTGAAATTAAACTTAAGAACTTTCTTAAAATTGTTAGTAAAACACTGCAAAAGCATAGATTCACACTAACTTAAGTTTAACAGTTGTGACCATTAACAATCTTTAAGGTGAAATAAGAATGCGTCATCTAGGAGCATACAAAGGGGAAGTTTCACTAATCACTTCATTCAAAGTAGATATTCCTCTAAATTAGCGCTTCCCAAAGCATAGTGTCGAGACTTCCAGCACTGGAATCGCATGGTGGGAAGCCCACCCCAAATGTATGAATCATAATTTTGGAGGTGGGGGGATCCCACTGACCAGAAATCTACATTTTTTAACAATCATGCCAGGTGATATGTATGCTCAGTAAAGTTTGAGAAGCACTGCTTTAGTTAATGTGATTTTAAATCCAGTATACCAAAAATATGAAGTTACCTGAGAATCACGAAGCTGATTATGAAAACGTTGAATTAAATCATTCAATTCTTCATTTAGTTCAGATGTGATACTGACTCCAGATAGGCTACCTGTAGTTTCTGTTACAACTGGAAAGAAAGTTAACAACTTTCATTCAAGCAAATAATTTAATAATTCATTAAAGCAAATAAATAAAAAACAACACTTTAATTTCTGAGAAGCTAAAAATAAATTTGGGGGGAAAAAAGAAATTTAAAAAATCTCAACGTAATTTGAAGCTAATTAACCCTCAGATTTATCTGCCAACCAATCATTTTATAAGTTTCCATCTAACCTGAAAATAAAGGGACACTCACAAAACTCTAGTATAGTGGTTCATCTTTTTCTGTCCCAACATTCAAGGAGGGATATGTTACATCCCAATTAAGATAGTGACTCGGGCTTCCCTGGTGGCGCAGTGGTTGAGAATCTGCCTGCCAATGCAGGGGACATGGGTTTGAGCCCTGGTCTGGGAAGATCCCACATGCCGCAGAGCAACTAGGCCCATGAGCCACAACTACTGAGCCTGCGCGTCTGGAGCCTGTGCTCCGCAACAAGAGAGGCCGCAATAGTGAGAGGCCCGCGCACCGCGATGAAGAGTGGCCCCCACTCGCCGCAACCAGAGAAAGCCCTCGCACAGAAACAAAGACCCAACACGGCCAAAAATAAAAATAAGTAAATAAATAAATTAATTAAAAAAAAAAAAGAATAGTGACTCAACAGAGTCGGGGTGCGGGAAGGTCCACCAGGTTGGGTTGGAGGCACGGCAGGCAAAGTGGTTAGTCTGAAAAAGCACAGCTAATTCTGACCAGTCTCAATCCCCACCTCCCCAACAGAATCAATGTTCTAGTACAGGGGCTGGCAAACTTTTTTTAAAGATTCAGATAGTAAACATGTTAGGCTTTGTGGAGATACAGTTCTTGTCTCAACTACCCAACTCTGCCACTGTAGGGCAAAAGCAACTATATACAATACATAAACAAATGGACATGGCTGTAATCCATAAAATTTTATTTCAGGCAGTGGGCCAAATCCAGCTGGCTATAGTTTGCCGACCCCTACTGTAGAACAGATAATTCACTGAAGGAGTTGCTTGTGATACAACTCATACTAAAAGACCACAGTTTTTATCTTCCTAAGGCAGTATTCTGATGACAATTTTCATAATAGTTACTGCTCTGTTACTCAACCACCCCATGCTTATCTTTCCAGCTCTAAAAGAGACAATGACTATAAACTGTTTCTGTTTTGAAGGAAAATATTAGCTTTTTCAATGAGAAATTAGAATTACAGGGTGGGGTAGACTCCCATGTATCCAATCCAAAGTACTTGGGGAAAAAAAAGCAATTACAGTCTAGATAACACACAACTTGCTAGTTAAATGGTAAAAAGAACACTCTTTCCCATGACAATTATGTTGCCTCTCTTATATACCTAAAGATTAAATACTGTAAGTTTGTTTTTTCATCAGTATTCTCCTGCAAAATCTCATAAATGCAAGAGAAAATCTGTTTTCAATCATTAACCTAAAATTCTTTTTGAAATAGTACATAAAATAAATTCAAATTTAAACTCCTGTTCATTCTCCTCCTGGTCCTTGTCTCATAATAGTACATTAAAAAAAAAAAAAGAAAGAAAGAAACATTATCTGCTTACTTAAAAATAAAGGTTTATATTCAGAAATAGAAGACCCCTGACCTGGAACTCAAGAAATCTGATTCTACTAAAATTCCATATAAGCCTAGGCAAGTCACGAACTCTGTGTTAGAGTTCCTTCTCTCTAAAGTGAGAATTATAAAAAAAGCCCTGGCGACTAACCTACAGTTTTGTGGTGATCAAATGAGATGACGTAAATATAACTATTTGAAATAACATAACTATCACAAGAAAATCTCTGAAATTTGATACTCCAATCTTGAAAAATATTTTAAAAGTTGGTCATTAACCAAACTATTTGTCACTGTTAAAATATTTTGTTTTTTCCTAAATCTAACAGCTAATGATACTTTGAATTTTGCAAGGGAAAAATGGGGATGAAAATTTGCATAATTATTATATACTATACCATATATATTCTATACAACTATATAATTATTACAAAAGAGTAAATTACTTGCAAGTCATAAAGTTCCTTATGAAAATGCAAAATTAAATTACATATAACAGTGCTCAGAAGGCTGAGCCAGAGGGCTAGGTGTGGACAACACGATAAATTGAGTAACAGGGTAACCACAGTAAGGACCTAAAATGGAGAGCCCACAGGAGATAAATTATTATTAGACTGTAATGACAGACTACTAGAAAATATAACTTGGTTTTAAGTTTTAATAAGTAACAATCTGTTTTCAACTTAATGAGAAATTAAACACGTAGGTTTGACAATAACAAGACAAACTATAAAGTTAGACTCGATACTAAAGAATTCAATACATAGGATGGGGAAAGGTTTCTTAAACAAGATCCAAAAATACAAAACTTAAATCACTAAGATGTATACTTTAAATATCTAATAATTTTATTTGTCAATTATACCACAATAAAGCTGAAATTTTTTTAAAAATGAAAAAAAAAAAAGAATTCAATACAATTTCCATCTAAGTGATACATGGCTGTGAGGGAAAGAAGAAGAAAGAAAAGAACATTTCTGAGTCTCAGGGAGACTGGATAGGATATAAATTTAGTTCAAAGGAACTAGTGCATACAATTGGATACCTCACTATTCATGTCAGAAGCCAAAGAAGCTTACATTTATTCACTGCCTCACTTAAGGTTTTAACCCTTCCTTGGCAGGCAAGCAAAGTACAGCAATCCTAGTTAAATAAAGTACAAAAGGCAGAAATAGAAGCAACAAGAGCCCTATAAATTTGAGGTACAAAAACAGAACTACATCCTGTCCCTTTTACCTCTTAAGGGTACTCTCTGATGAAAAGGAGAGCGAGCTGGCTGTCTGCACGGTACAGTATGATGGCCAGGAGTTGTCCCTGCAACCTTTTCTGCATAACCAGAGAAAAGCACAGGACAGGGTAAGCCTCACATGTAGGTTTCTCAACTAGACAACAATCAAGATCTAATTATATAATAACCAGCATCCACCTTGCAATCATATCATTATTTATTGAGCCTTACTTATAAAAACATTCTAAGATGGTGGCATACCAGAATCATCCATCACAGCGATAGCTTGCTCTGCCTTATGCTGCAGAGCAAGAAGAGCAGCTTGTCGTCCCTGCAGAGCTCTCAGTTGCTCCTGCTGCTGTAACATCCTTTTTAATAAATCATGTTGTTTCTTCAAATTTTCTATCTCTTCCATAGGCTCCTGCTGAGGATCTCTGGCCTGAAAAATAAGACCAACAACACTTATATCTTTTAAAATCCATGTTCCTATTTCAACTACCAACGGCAAGGTACATACATAGACAATAAATTAGTATTAAATATACAACCCTAGATACAGACTTGAAAGAAAAAGAAGAAAATGATGACACAGAGACAGCCTGTCATGTTAAGAATTAGGTAGTTAGGTAATTTCAAGGTAGAAGACCATATGCATATGCTTAGCATGAAGAAGAATTAACAAAAAGAAAATAAAGGAAAAGGCATACAAAAAGGAACACAGGAAGGCCGACACACACACACACACACACACACACACACACACACACACACACACACACACACACACACACACACACAAAAGAATGAGGGATCCAGGCCTTACAGAAAAGGAAGAGCAGATCATACCAGGTTAATGCCCTAAAAGTAGCCCTGGAGAAAGACCAGACTAAAAAATCTTCTGCCCCATTCCTAGAAGTGATGTTTAAAAACCAACAAAACAAAAACAAACCAACTATTTTCTAACTACGGATGGAAATTTTAAAAATATACTTTTTATTTGATTATTTGATGTGAAAGGCTTTAATTTACTTGCATCACTTTATATTAGCATACAGTAAAGAAAAAATATTATCTTTTGCATCAAAGATATCATTACTATTTTTTCTTTTAAAAGATGCTCATTTAATGCTGAGTCTGAGGACATAAATTACTTTGAAATTCCCCCCCAAAAGATAACATTTTGCCTAAAAGAGGAACAGATTAAATAGGTGCCACTTATAAGGAATTATAAAATTTTAAATGTTAATCTTAAAAATATTCACGTGTAACCCAACCAGAAAAAATAAAGTCAATTAATCAAAGAGAGAAATTTAAATACAACCTGGAAACAATAAATAAGACAAATTATGCATGAACTGTATACCATAATGGTATTTTCCATCACTGATTTGCCTTTTAAAGAATTTTGTATCTTAAAAGTTTAATGATTTTAGCTAACATTTACATAAACTATTTCTGTTAACTTAGAAATAGTTAATTTTAAATTTGCATTGCTACCAAATTTTTGTTGGGGATATGGAGACTTTAAATGAATGATCTCCCCTGGCTCTGACCAAAGTTAACAAGGAAAATAAACCTCAGTGATTTCTTTTCAAAGTAAAAATGCACTGATCTGTTTTCCCTACGTACATTTGATTCCAAGAAAAATTATAGAGAACACAGATGGCTCCAGAGAAATTCTCTTCTGGGTAACACTCCTTAACAATACTTTGCACAAACCTCTTCTCTTTACCTCCCCAAGTAGCACTCATTAGTATTGTAAATAAGAACGAGTAACTGTGATAACTTGGCAAGCGATAAAAATAATTACATGGCTCAGAATTAAGAACTCAAAGAAAGGAAGCTCAAATAGGAAGTAGAAGACTACAGTTAGAATGTTTGATGTAAGGTATCAGAGAAGCCAGGTCAGTGCTCTATCCTGGACTGGCCAACTAGACTTTATGAACATGGAAGAGAAATAATGTATCTTGGTTAAGCTAGTATTTTACTGGAGAATTTCCAATAAACTAAAGCCATTTTCAAATCAAGTACAATTTACTCAGTTCTCTCCCATCCTATACAAGTGGAGTTACCTAGTTAACATTACATTCATTCCTATGAAAATTCATCTTCTTAGTTCTTGCTCATTTCAAGACTATTTACATCTTGAAAAAATAATTTGAAGGGTGAGAGATAACTATCAATCTGAGATAGGTAGCCATCTCAGATCTGATCCAAATTAATTTCATCAAAGTCACTGGTAAAATATAAAACCAGACCCAATCAGGTACAGATTTTTCAGTGGAACGACTCGGAGAAATCTCTCCAGGTTGACATCAATCAAATACTCCAACAAAGCATCAGTGGTAAATGACTAAGAAAAGAAACATTACACAAATAAGGCTAAAAGTCATCTAGGAAAAAAGAAAACCATCAAGAATGCATTATCTCCATCTAATTCATAATCCTCCCATCTCTCAAAAATAGTTTAGACCTCAAGCTAACCTTAAAGCTATCTAATTTTAAAGAATTTACTAAACAATTTAATATTATGGTTTCTTACCCTTTAAAATGCAAACTTTTAAAAAGAACTTTAATCCTTGTTAGTCACATTTGCAAAACTTTGATATTCTAATTATAAAGAATTCTGAACTTCAGATTTTTCACTAATCCAAAGATGAATTCCCAACAATTTTTGAAATTAGTGGAGTTTTATTACTGCTTAATAACTTTTGCATCCACATAAATAACATTTCAGACTAATACTTAGAAAAGATGAACTGAGGGAGGTGGGTGGGAACTACAATCAAATATAAAGAAAGGGAAGATGAGAAAATGGTAATAAAAATACCTGGGGATAAAAACATGGCAAGAAGATGGTGCATGGAATAGAAATCCAAAAAAGGAGGCCAGGACTATACCCATCCTTCAAACACATATTTTCATTTAAATGTTTTGAGTCACTTTCAGTAAGTACATTCTTAGTTTACAAATTAAAAAATAATAATAATAACTTAAGCATGAAATCTCGAGTTGCATACAGGTAACAGATTTCAGAAAACCCTAAGTCTTCCTTTCCTCTACTCAACTGATGTTCTTCCAATAATTCTTCATGGATCCAAATATATTTTTATGGCTGAAAAGTACTTCAGTTAATATGTATTCCAAGTTTTGTCATCTGAAAGGTGAGAAACTATAAGCCCAGAGAAGATAAAGCTGTGATTTATCCAATATCACAGTGAGGGGAAGTCAGATTCCTAAGTTCTAGGTTAGTGTTTTTTCACATCATACTATCTGCCCCAAAATTACATCCGTAGACTATGTCTTCTGTATTTAAAACTATCTCTGAAGAAGCATAGTCTGGTTTGGGAGACAAATCTAGCCCACATGAAATAACTAGAAATGATAAAAACAATAGCAAAAAATGAGTAGATGGTATTTTTAAAAGCTTATGAATGCTCTAAGAGCTGAGATTAAGTGTGGGGGTAAAGATGAGTACGGGAAAACAATGAAGGCATGGGTATTCAGGGAAGGCTCTTTTTAAAAATTATGCAATGTCATCGTGTCTATAAAATATTTCATAAAATGGACTCTGCCCAACTCAAGAATATCAATTATCTCCTATCAAGCTGCAACTCACAAGGTTGCTTTAAGCACTGAACCTCAGTTAAGACACCAACTTTTTTCCCTAGTCTTCTAACAGAATACTACATTTTGAAAGGATGTTAAGGAGGGAATGAAGGCAGGTGGGGAGAATGAAAGAGTCTGCATAGCAGAGAAACAATAAAGTCAGTCAGTGGGAATTAGGGTTTTTTCTAAGAAAATGAAATCATTTTATGAACAGAGTACTGATAGAACTACCCTAGGATGGCTCTAAGAATCAAAAGATTAAAAAGAATCAAATTAAAATAAACTCCAGAAAGAAGTTCAAGAGAAAATAATATTTATAAGGACATTATTCAAAGAAACTTAAAAACAGAAAAGTGGTTCTTAAAAGCAAACATAACGCCTTAGGGGAAAAAAGTAAAACTGGAAGATGCTATGCTGTAGTAACTGTCAACTCAAGTTCTGTTTGTCACTATTCAGAAGACTTAAGAAAGGAACATTAAGTTCCAAAGGATCTATTTTCCCCCATTCACTTTCTCTTCTCCAATGCTAGTAGTTTTAAAAATAATCAGCTACTTTACTATTCTGTTGAACTGGGATACATTTTGCTTAACATGTTATAGTAAGATCACTATAGCTGATTTCAAACTACATCTTCAAACTCTTGTGGGAGAGTGGGGAGACATCCTAATATCTAGAGGTTAAGCTTTGTCATTTTTAAACAGCCACAAAAATATAAAATATGTACATAACAGAAAGGAAAGCCTAATCCTAGGTAATAAGCTAGTAATAAAACATATGAAATTGGTCTTATCTATACTCAATTATTAAAATAGTACTTTACTCCTGTCAAATGGATATGAGCACTTTTACAAATGCTGTTTTTTTTCAAACTGTTTTAAGCGGAACTACAGAAATAGTTGTCTTTAAACCTTTCCTGAGTGTCTTTATGCAAATCATGGAAAATTAAAAGAAAGAACATTTACAGCAAACATTGGAGAAAAAAGTAGCAAAAACATCAGGAAACAAGTCAACTGGATAATTAAAAAAAAAAAAGAATGGAAGAAGGGATTTCCAATGGGAAGAAAAATATAAACCAAAAAACACTAAAAATATTGGGTTGGCCAAAAAGTTCGTTTGGGTTTTTCCATAGGATTTTAAGGAAAAACCCAAACGAATTTTTTAGCCAACCCAATATTTCATTCTTAAAAAAACAAGAAAGCTAATAGCTTGCTCTATTTTTTTCTTTCTTTAATGAATGACTACAGGAAATAAGACAAAACTTAAAAGTACCATCTTAATCCATGAACACAAATATCAGAAACAAAAGGCAACTAATGGTCAAGGTTTAAGAATGTGTTATATTTTGAGTTCTCAACAGCAAAAAAAGGAAAATGGATTAAGTTTCAAGTCCTTTGTTAATACAAATTAAAAACAGCTGCCACACATAACCCCATGGAGAGGAGAATAAGAAAGCAGAAAAGGAAAAAACACTAAGGGACAGCATTTTACTAATGCAAATTACAGTACAATTAACCATGTTAACGTACATATTTAAAAGTTAATAGCAACAACAACAGAAAAGCAAATAAAGGAGAGGAAATATGAACAAAAGAGGTGCTCATTTAGAGACTTCCCAAGTTAATATTGTGAAGTATACCTTTGAGGGAAATCCACGTTTTCGGCTATATTTCCTATTAGGCCTCAGTTCCCTGTCATTCTGAGGAGGTCTGTCACCTTTCCCTTTTGGACTTGTTGTAACGTCAATGTCTGAAACCTGTTCTTGTGAAGCTGAATTCCCTAGTTTGTCCTCAATGCACGGCCGAATTCTCAGACTAAAAGATGCCTCCTTTATTAAATAGTGTAGCATATTAATTTCTTAACACAAACTCCTGTTTAACATATAAGCCAGTCTTGTAAATAAATATAAAAAATTACCAGTCCATCTTTTAGAAAATCAATCCACCCTCCCCCAAGTGGCAATAAAACTTTAAATTAGACTTTTAAATTCCTATAGACTAGACTTCGGGCTTATTATAATTAAGTGAATATCACATCCTAGGCAATAAGCTATACAACAATTGCTGAAGCATATTTCAACATTTATTCTATGTTATTAATTAACTTTCAAAATGTCCTGATTTTATGTTATGAAAGAAATTCTCATCATGGGGAACACGATATACACTAGCATATAAATTATAATAATCATCTATATCATTTCCCACTCCTCTCCAACAGAATTCCTTTACCAGCATGCCCCAACCCTTCCACTTCTGCTGGAATGAAATGTGAGAAAGAAATTATTCCCAGCACCACTGTAAATAGAAAAACAATTTCCCCACAGTAGAATCCATTCTTCAACAACCATTTGGATCAAGCCCTCTGAGCGTCTCCTGGTGAAAATAATGGAGAGAAAAAAAATTCAAATTTCCTCTTCAAATCAGGAAGGGCAAGGAAGAGAAAGGAGGCAGATAGGAAACTATGCAGGTCAATATTAAAAGGAAACAAACCCTCAAATTCCTAATGCTGAATGGTACTTTGGAACATACCTCGGAAACAAAAGATATACGTAGTTATCCTTTCACAAGAAAGGCATTACTGATAACAGTCTTTCAAGTTTATTAATGCATGGTTGTAGGTTTATCTGCTAAAATTAAAATGCTTAAAAGTATACTAGTTTCATACTAACTTCTATGAACTAAGTTTATTTTATAAATCTTTCCTCAAAGTTCTGTAAATTTCTGATTATTTTTCCAAAAGACAGTATTTTGATACATTCCATTTTGCAGAGTCAGAATTTATAGTATTTTTCTCACTGGAATAAATCCCAAAGTAAATGTTACCCTGTCCCATTTTCACCTCAATTTTATCAGTCGTCTGGTTTTGCTTCCGTTCTAAGCTAGCCTGAGAAATGAGAATCCTAACAGCCTTAAAATGGTTCCTCAATGGCAAATGAACTTGGAGACTTTTCCAACAGACGACATGCTAAGCAATGACACTGTACTTATAGCTCTTACATCCACAATGAATTTTAACTTTCCCAATGCTTCTTAAAATGAGTAAAGCTGTGCTTAATGAAACAAACTAGAAAAAACAGGTTTCTGCAAATTGAAGATCAGATATTATTAGATTTAATCAACCATTAAAATTATTTTTAATGCTAATAAATAAAACTTTTAAACTTCCATGTTCAAAAAGAATATATACAGCATTAACAATCTGAGGGTTTCTTCCCTGAGGTAAACTTTTCATTAAGGAATGCCTACAAAAATATCATCATGAAAAACGGGGGAGAACTTTCTATCTTCATTTCCAGCACTTTAATTACTAAAAAGCCGCTTACCGTGGTATCTGAAGCCTCAGACTGCACATCTATGTTTAGCGATGTGCTCTCAGCTACAGAACCAGATCCCACGGCTGAATCTACAGTCCGAACATCCTCCTCCTCATTTTCTCTAGCCTGAAATATTTCAGCGGTATAAATCATACAACTATTAAAAAGGGCAATAAAATGTTATAACGGATGGCACGATTTTTTGAAAATATATTAACTCCTCTGGGGTGGCATCAGAATGTCATCAGTACATGTACACTGATATACTACAAAAATAACTCAATACATTATTTAAAGTGTCCAAAACTTACAAGAATTTTTTGCAGAAATTTCATATATGACTTTTCTTGTTCTTTAAGGTGATCTATTAGATGAGTAAGGCGCTCAACATTAGCAGATCTTTCATTTTTCTCTACAAGATCTTCCCGCATGGAACTAGCTTTAGTAATATAGTCACGAATCTGAACAAGCCTGCTTACAATCTGCAAGGGAAATATTTGGGGTGGGGGGGGAATTAAAATTATAGATTTTAATTTCAAATAACCAAAGATACTTCTAGGTTTATTGTGTGAATTCATACATGCAGAAGATCTGAATCAAATTTAGAATTTAAACAAAACATAACAGGCAATACCAACAATTCCAATTACTGTTAACTTAAAAATTTCAAAATGTGTTTTAGTTTCATTACTTGGGAACTTCATTTTATAAAACTGTGCATCAAACTATTATTTATATAAATTTTTCTACTGTTTATATATTTCTTAATAAATAAATTTTAAAAATTAAGATACTTTTGAAAAATAATTTTTTCAAAAGAACTATACAACCATTTTAAAAAATTTCTACAGCAATCTATTAATCACATTGCTCCCAATTGCTCTTTACTAAAAATTAGCAATACAACATTTGGCAGATGAACAGAAGTCTTAATTTACCTGACTATGCCATTTCTACAATCATTTTGGTAAAAAGAAATTTACACCATTTTGAGTAAATCTGATAGATTAATGAGGAAGGTCACAGAACTACTTTAATTCTACCTAACTAAAATTCCTATGTGCATAACCCAATATTTTTTTTAAATCTTAATGAATCTACTTTGAGGTTTATGAAAGCAAAGAGCAAAAGAAAGAAGTTTTATCACCTGGCTGCTCTCCATTGCAGGCTCTCCTCTGCCATCTTCTTCAGAGACTTGACAGTTTTGCAAAAGGTCATTACTCAAAGCAGAAGCAAACAACTCTTTACATTGTGCTGATCCAATCATTTCTCTCTTTTGAGGATTTACAGCAGCATCTTTGCTCTTGTTAGTATTAATCTGCATAGGCAAAAAGTTGAAGGGCTTTCGGTTTTCACTAAGCTGACGTTTGTTGTTAGCAGCTGTTGCTCTACCTTGAGAATCACTTCCAATGCTTCTCTATACATGAAAAAGAAACCAAATCCCACAAACATTAATCTTTCAAAATTAAAAAAAATCCAATGTTCTTAGTTTTACCATCAGATATTGATTCACAAGGTGCATATAAACAGATTTGCTGTAAGATTCAAAACAGCTTCAGACCTACAAAATTCTTTTCATAAAATATCAAAATTCAATTATCACGTCCTAGGCCTCATTCTGTCAGAGACAATTCAAATGATAAATATGAGCAAGACTAGTCTAAATGAAGTAGTAGGATTATGAATCATATTTGTAACTCATATTGTTAGTCATACTTGATCACAGAATATAATATAGGCTTTGAACCCAATGAATCAATGTTAATTAATTAATATGAACATCAACATAAAGATGTGTCAATGTAGGACTTCCCTGGTGGCGCAGTGGTTAAGAATCCACCTGCCAATGCAGGGGACACGGGTTTGATCCCTGGGCCAGGAAGATCCCACATGCCGCGGAGCAACTAAGCCCATGTGCCACAACTTCTGAGCCTGCGCTCTAGAGCCCGCGAGCCACAACTACTGAGCCCACGTGCCAAAACTACTGAAACCCACACGCCCTAGAGCCCGCACTCCTCAACAAGAGAAGCCACCGCAATGAGAAGCCTGCGCACCACAAGGAAGAGTAGCCCCCGCTCGCCGCAACCAGAGAAAGACCACACGCAGCAAGGAAGACCCAACACAGCCAAAAATAAATAATTTTAAAAAAAAGATGTGTCAGCGTGAAGCACTGTCTGATAAAGTACTCAACTCAGTGCCCGGCATACAGTAAATGTTCAATAATTAACACATAGGTGACTAAATGATATATGATCATCACCATCATACCAGACTTGCATCTACCTTTATGCATGTTTGGAAAACTTATCTCTATGAAGTACAGATGTGACACTAAAATGTTAAGAGTTCATTATCATTTCTACTTGCTTTTAGTTCTAAACTTGATTTCAGTGATTATAAATACAAACAACTGTTTTATTCTAAACTTGAGATAACCTAGCACATCCCACACTTAACCAATGACAAATATTCTAAACTCGATATTCCCTTTTGCTTAAACAGCAATCTTACTCAGTTACTAGCATGCATAATTTAGTTTCAAAATGAAATCATTTAAGTTAGTCATATAGTATAATAATAAAGTTCCAAGAGACTTGTCCTCAGCAAGTTTAGAAATAAGGACTTTATTGCCCTCCAAAGAACACAGTACCATCACAACGGATTAACATTCTTTCCATAGGCACAGAAACTAAGAATAAGGAAATAAACAGCTCAATTTTATTAAGACAAACTATTTAGTCTATTGCAAATATTTTCCATAGTTATAATTTGATTTTTAAAATAATTTACAAACCTGATCTAAATCACTGAAGTTTATCCGCTGTTTAAGTTTCTCTAATTCTGCCTGCTCGGGAACAGACATCTGCGTCATGTATCTACTATGCGGAAACGTATATGGAGTCTTCGTTCTTCGCCTTCCAACTCCTGGCGATGACTCCGGAGAAATATCATTAGTTACCCTTTTATCACTTTCTACACCAAACTTTTTCTTATTCTTTTCTGATGATCTATTTGCCTTCTTCTGTTGGCCACCCCAATCCTTTAAAAAAAAGTACAGGCAAAGGTTAATCTGGCCTCTATCAAATCAGGAAAATATTTTGGTACACTTAAAAATTTTTGGTCTTAAAATTTTAAATGACAAACATTTTTCACATAAATACATAGTCTTAGAGACAATTAGTTACTTGTACTAACCCATTTTCCCTCCACTACACCTAGCCTAAATTTCAAACTGTGCTGAAATTATAATTATTCAGAAAATAATTACTTTCCTATCATAGGTCATTAACAAATACAAATACCCAAACTCCAAACCTAGCGTCAGTCTGAATATTTTCAAAAGCGTTTTAAAAAATGGTTCCTTACTATTTATAAACTGAATAGTGAAATAAATTATATATACCTGTGTTCTAAAGCAATTACTGTTACAGGAAGAAATGCCCCACTGTGTGACCCTAGGCAATTTATTAAACTTCCCAAGATCTCAGTTTCCTAATCTCTAAAATAGTGTCACCTTTAAAATACGATTAAAAATAACATACATAAGGGGAGGGTGGGACAAACTGGGAGATTAGGTTTGACATAAATACACTACCATGTGTAAAATAGATAGCTAGTGGGAACCTGCTGTATAGCACAGGGAGCTCAGCTCGGTGTTTTGTGACCACCTAGATGGGTGGGATGGGGAGGTTGGGAGGGAGGTCCAAGAGGGAGGGGATATAGGTATACATATAGCTGATTCACTTCATTGTACAGCAGAAACTAATACAACATTGTAAAGCAATTATACTCCAATAAAAAAAATTTTTTTAAAGAAAAAAAATAACATACATAAAACAGCTAGCACAGTGCCTAGCATATAGTAAGCAATAAATATAACTATTATTATTTGCTATAGGCAACAATGTACTACATGATAAGGTCTGATATGAAATGACAAAAAATGCTTAATATTTTAACTAGAAAACATTTTTATTTACGTAGCTATACTCACATAACGCATTCAACAAAAAGGCTATAAATTCCCACTTTATCCATATTGGAAGAGTCTTCTAGTTTTACTTTAGTAAAACCTTTTGGGATAGTTTTCTCTTTTATAATAAAACTCCTTTCTCTACAAACTGTCCCTCCACCCCAATCCATGTGTGGGTGTTCCTGCCAACCTCTTGTTCTACTTACCCCACCCAATCCTGGCCATAGATGACTGGAAAAGAGATGCATATCTAATCCAAATTGGGATAATCATATGTTAAAATTTCAAATTGGAACTAAGAGATAACTAGTCAGTATATAATTGCAGCCATAGCTGAAAACTTTAGAATGAAGGGGCAGCCATAGTATACCACGTGGACCAGAGAGGAGAGAAAACTGGTCTGTGAAAAGAAAGTTGTGTTAAGCAGAGGCACACAGAAGCAAGGAGTCAGCGTAATAAAAAAGTAATTCTTGACAACTTTCTGGTTGCTTTTTCTAGTCCCTTCCTAAAACCCAGCTATATTCCTTTAAGTTGTTTTCCATAAAACATCTTTATATCCTTGTAATAAATCTCCTTTTTGTCTTAAGCTAACTCAAGTTGATATGTTACCTACAAACAAAAATGTCTTCAAGTAATATAACAAATAGCCCAGGGTCATTTAATATCTTGGACAGCAAGAAAAAATGTGTTTTCAAAGAGTTTCAGTGAGTATGACTTAGCTAAGTCAGGGGGAACCTGCATTCTAACATTAGCAGCCAACGACACACCATCAACAGTAAGACATCCTACCATGTTGTTGAGCCGGTCATCAACACCCTCACTGCCCCAGTCTGGTAAATCCTGATCATTCATGCGTTCTTCAAAAGGACCTCCTCCTGTGGCCATACTGGCTTTTATAATTAATGTTCTGCAAAACAAGCGAAAACTAACTTTCCTAACACATAAAAACAAATCGTAAATTTAAATAATTCCATGAAGCTTAGCAATATAAAAGAATATCAGAAAAGTTGATTTTATGAAATAAAAGAGGCACTGTCAACTACCCATCACAGACGAAATGATTTAGGTGCCACAGGCATAATACAATTAGCATGCATTAAGTAGCCAAAGTGATGGGGAGAGGAAGGAAAAATCTCAGAATATCCACTGTGTCAGCTGGCTTGCATGCTTTAAGGTTATTCAACTTAATTTATTCAACACAATCCTAAAAGATAGAGTAATCAGGTAGGAAAAAGTTATTAATAGCTAGAACCAAAACTGCTCCTCGAAAAGAAACTAATACCCTCAAAGACCTGGGCATTTGTTTTGTGTCAAAGATTCAAAGAAGGTAGAACGGCTCTGCATGGAACATGAAGAAACGTTTGGTCTTAATGGGAAGGTAATGGTAAGCAAGATGAAAAGAAAGCAGCAAGGGAGAAACAGGACCAGGTAGGTGAAATGGCCGATAAAAACCAAGAATACAGTGGCTAAAAACTTTTAAACATAGCAATGTCTCCTGCCCTATTTTAAATTTATTTATTTATTTATTTTATTTTTGGCTGTGTTGGGTCTTCGTTGCTACGTGCGGGCTTTCTCTAGTTGCGGCGAGCGGGGGGGCTACTCTTCGTTGAGGCGCCCGGGCTTCTCACTGTGGTGGCTTCTCTCGTTGCGGAGCACGGGCTCTATGAGCGCAGGCTTCAGTAGTTGTGGCACGCAGGCTTCAGTAGTTGTGGCTCGCGGACTCCAGAGCGCAGGCTCAATAGTTGTGGCGCATGGGCTTAGCTGCCCCACAGCATGTGGGATCTTCCCAGACCAGGGATCAAACCCGTGTACCCTGCATTGGTAGGCGGATTGTTAACCACTGTGCCACCATGGAAGTCCCCCTACTGCCCTATTTTAAATTATATTACTGCTACCTCATACTCTTCCCTAGATCTTGATACAGTCTACTAAAGTCACAAATTCTCCCCACTAAAAAAAAGTGGGGATTTTGTGAAAATCAAGGAAGGTACTAAATTTCACACCTGGGTCAAAGAGCTGAGAAATGGAAGAAGTAATAGTACAAGCAAAGGTTCAGAAACAGAGATATCATGAGAAAATAAGATTTCTACATGGTCTTGTGGAGGACTTTGTATTTCCACTGGGTGTGGAACTGCTTGGGTTGGAGGGGGACTAAGTGAAAGAGGAGACAGTGAGATAAACTTTATCTGTAACTCAAGGGGCAGGGTAAGCCATTAGACATCAGGATTATAATAGGTTTTTCAGTTTACTAATACTAACATTAACATGCAAAGAAGTGAGATAATTTTGTCAAGGTCATTCAGCTAAAAATGTCATAAAAGAATACAAATCCAAGTTGCTTTGATTCTAAGATCCTAACTTCTCCCACTCACTAGAGTATAATATTAAAAGGATTTTAACCATCCATGACAAGGCAGGATCTATCCCATGGGGATTTGAATGCTAGGATATATATTAGAATAATACATTACATTAAACAGGTTAAATGTTATCATCTCAGAATAAAAAGTGATAAAATTCAACACTTAATTTGAAAAAAATCTTAAAAAGTACAAATACATTGGTACTTCCTTACAGGTATGTGTATTTTTATGCTGTTTATTTCAATAGCATTTATTACTTTTAAAAAAATTTTTTATTGAGGTATAGTTGACATACAATATCATATAATTTTCAGGTGTAAAACAGCGATTCATAAGTTTTAAAGGTTATACTCAATGAGCATATGTTACTTTAAAAATTTTCTAAAGAGTTGAAAAGAAGTATATTTTAAACCAATAGCCAATGATCTTAAAATAAGATATGAAGAATATTCCTATTAAAAGACCAAAACGGGGCTTCCCTGGCAGTCCAGTGGCCAGGACTTCACCTTCCAAGGCAGGGGGGTGGGGTGGGGTGGGGTGGGGTGCAGGCTGGATCCCTGGCTGGGGAGCTACGGTCCCACATGCCTCTCGGCCAGAGGACCAAAACATAAAACAGGAGCAACACTGTAACAAATTCAATAAAGACTTTAAAAATGGTCCACATCAAAAAAAAAAACTTTAAAAACAATTTTTAAATAAAAGACCAAAACACATATTAGTTATTTAACATTGTTTTGAAATTGTTTCTACAAAATATAAAAATATGAAACAAATATTAATACTGAAAAGAGAAAAGGTATTCTTAAAGAACATGCATTTTAAAAACCTAGAGAACTTCAAAATATCACAAATAACCAGTTAGAAATATACTGGGTGGAAATGATATCACTTATAACAGTGGCAAAAAAATAAAATTATCTAGGAATAATATAATTTTGCCCTATGTAAAGAAGAATTATTTTTTTAATTGAAGTACAGCTGACTTACAATGTTGTGCTAATTTCTGCTGTACAGCAGAGTGATTCAGTTAAACATATATAAGAAGCACTATTAAACTCTATAAAACAACATAACAGAAAATGTGAATAAGCAGAAAAACTATGTCCCCTAATGAAAAGGCTAAATATTATAAACATAATACCATTTTTTCTAAATGTATAAACTTAATTAAATACCAAGAAAAATCCCACTGGAATTCTTCTTGGAATTTGACAGAATGATTCTAAAAACCATCTGGAAGAATAAACAAGTAGTTGGAAAAAAAATTATCTGAAAAATAAAAGCAAGAGTTGCAAGAGAGGTCAAGAGAGTAGAAAACTAGTCCCAAGGTATTCAACCACGTTAAGTATCTATATGGTTATATTAGTACCGCCCAAAAAGAAAATCCTCAAATACACCCAATTCAAAAAATTTAATGACAAAAATTAATTATAGCTAACATCTATTTTGTTCACTATATGCCAAGCACCATGCTAAATATTTTATATGCGTTTATCATTTAATCTTCACAACAATTGTGTGGTATTGGATTATTCAGTGGTTGGGACAATTTGCTAACAATGTTGAAAAAAGTTTATTTAGAGCTTTAACAGGCTTCCTAAACTAGGATTCTTCATCTTAAACACAAACACAGAAAAATGATTTGAGTGACTATTTTCTCAGTTCTCCCAAGGATGGTACATACCCAGTACCATTCCAGACACACAGAAGGGGAATTAATTCACAGTAAAAAACAGATGCCTTAGAGCATTAGAGCTTAATTCCCTCCCAATTGAAAAAGACTGCCTTATATCATAACACCAATATACTATCTAGTAGATTAAAAATAGTAAATACTGATACTCATAAAGAGGTATGCCCAGTGAACTGAAATGACTCATTTAAATGAAACATTTTACAAGTACCTTTTTCTAGATGTATTAATATAATCTGTAATATTAAAGAACAGGAGCTCAAAAAAATACGTAAGCAGTAGAGGTGATAATGATACTTAACATTACTAAAAGCAATTTATCTTAAAATGGAAATTAGAACAGAAAATTATTAAAATATTTAACAAAAACTCTTACCAATTTTCTTGGTAAAACAGAGTATGTTACATTTTTTTAAAAAATATTTATTTATTTTATTATTTATTTTGGCTGTGCCGGGTCTTAGCTGCAGCATGTGGGCTCTTAGCTGTGGCATGTGGGATCTAGTTCCCTGACCAGGGATCAAACCCAGGCCCCCTGCATTGAGAATGTGGAGTCTTACGCACTGGACCACCAGGGAAATCTCTTTTTCTTCTTTTTTTAATAGAGTATGTTACATTTTCTATCAGTTGAGTAATAAGGTAAGTTTACTTTAAGATAAATTATTAAGACTATATTCAGAGATGTTTTATACTCATTTTTTATTATGATGAATTCCCCCTAAAATGAAGAGCTTTTTCTAAGGATCTATTTATAAGCTAATGACTTTGAACACTATTAACATGGTTTAAAAGGCACACTCCTATAGAAGTAAAATTATCAGTATGAAGCTAAAGAAATAATTGCATGTGAGTCAATTCTCAGTGTATTAACATTCAGCTGATCTCTCTACGGGAGTAGCTATCTCGCCCTACAAAAGGGATAAAACAAAGGCAAGTCATTTCTTTTTTATGTCAACCTCTCTAACCACCTCAAAGTCACCATTAAAACTACAGGTCTCTCTCTACCTTCTAAATTTTATTCTGTAAACACATTAATATAATTATTTATATAGTTTTTGATTATTTTATGATGATTATAAACTATTACTTGTATAGAAAGACTTCCAATAATCAAAAAACTAGGTAGGTAGAGAAGAGGACCCATGCAAGAAAAATTTTTATGGCAGAATCAATAGAACTTGGTGACTGTAATGATGTGGGAGATGAGGCAGGGAGGAAGGAGTTAAAGGATGACTCCCAGGTTTCTAGCTTGAACAACCGGGTATAGGATGATACATTCAAACTAATTTGAAAAGAAACAAGTTTCTGTTGAGAGAAGATGAGTTCAGTTTTAGAAATATTTGAGATGCCTACTGTCCACCAAATTAAATGTCTAGTGGGCAAATACTGATCTCTCAGAAGTGAAATCTAGGCTAGAGAGATTTGCAAATCATCAAATCATAAAAGAACTTAAAGTGGAAAAGAAGGCTCAGGGAGAAGATGAAGAGTAAGAGAAGAAGACTGAACCTTGAAAGACACTGATATTTAAGAGAGAAAGGAAAAGAACACTAAGAAGGTACAGAAAGACAGGAGGAAAACCAGAAGAATGTGCTAGAAAGGGGGAGAAGTATATAAAGAAGGACGGTATGATAAGAATGCCAAATGTTACTCTGTCATATAAGGAAAGCAGTGAGAAGTGTACACTTGGATTTAGCAACAAGGGGGTTACTGACAACCTTGGTAAGAATCAACTCCATAACAAATGCATTTATTGATGGGAAAGGGAAAAAATAAAGGAAGTGATGAGGTGATTTTTTTCAAGGAATCAGTCTGTGAAGGAAAGCAGGTGGAGATGGTCAAGAAGAAAGTTTCCTTAAAAGGAAGGTATCTTGAGCACGTTTAAAATTTCTCGGGATAGAGCTCACAGAGGGAGATAATGAAGATGCAAAAGACAAAGGAGATAAATTGTGTGGTCTCTGAAAAACCAGGAGCAGCTGGGATCCAGGGTGTAAGAAAAATGATTAGCTTCAGATAGGCAAAAGAACACCTCTTTCACTGAAACAAAAGAAAAGAAAGAAAGGATACAATTGGATACAGGCTGGTTAGCAGATTTGGTGGTAGGAAGCTGAGAGAGTTTGTTAAGAGAGGTGAAGTAAAAAGGACTGCTCATTAAACGTGCAAGGGTAACATGACAGTGTCTGAGAGACTGGGGAAGACTGGCTGTGGGCAGCACTAAGGACTCAGATGAGAGCGCTAATATTCACTGATATCACTAATATATCACTAATCTGCAGTGTGAATTTTTTTCCCCCAGAAGTGCTCATCAGCCTTGGTATAAACACTCCATTGAATCCATCCAAGGTTGGGATTTTGCCAGGCAGGTTTAATAGAAAGACAATGAGATGGAAAAGTTGAAGCCACTGGAAGATAACTAGTACAAGTGATGGATGATAGTATGTGAAGCTGAATGGGGATAAGAGTAAAATTCTACTTCAAACAAGCACTTCTATGCATCCTATGACCTACTAAACTAAGTTGAAACTATTATTTATAGGTTTCATTTTGCTATTTTTGACAGCCTTATTTGGCTCCCCTATCTTATAAGGATATGAAATGCAAAAATACCATGGCAATTTATAAGCTACTTTCAGTGACTGATCCTTCTGAAGAAAATCCTGTTGTAGGATTCTTACTATAGAGAAGTATTATATATATCTAAGTAAAATATCACAGTATTAATTACCATGAAAATACCAATGGTTGACTAAAGTTACCTTTGAAATAAAAATACAAAGAAGAAATTAATCAAGAAAAGAAAAAAGATTATTTTTCCTAAAATCTTTAAAATTCAGATATTATTTCTCAAATGGTATTAAATTATTCATAACTGTCTTTGGAAATACCTTACTTCTCACCTGACAGCTGTAAATCAAGGTTTTAGAAATACTCATCCAAATAAAATAATGTAGAAACTACAGGTTTTTTCCTAAATATTTACTTAGAGTCACAAAATAACCAAAGCTGGTTCTTTATGTTATCTGCACAAGTTTTCTAAAGGTTGCATTATTTGGAATATTTCTTTTACTAATTATATAAAGGAAATACCCAGTATACTGTTTTGAAAGTCTTAATACAGTGCACAAGCATACGAAGCACTTTTAATGGAAACTGAGAAGAAAATACATAAGTTTCTGGCATTATGTGATTGTTTAGTTTCATTTGAGAAATTTCTCAATTTCTTCTCTGTACCTAAAAACCATACAGATCTTTTCCATAGTTCTTTCAATTTGACACTTCCTAAAAATTTCAATAATTTTCTAGAACTTAAGATATCTCTCTATAATTACCCTCTTTAAATTAAAAAAAAATAAAAACTCTTAAGGTATTGGGGGGAGGAGAATGAATAGACTGCAACAATAGACTGCAATATTAACACTCAATTCGAATCAACAAAAATTTGATTAGACCTATGTACCAAGTATTGCACTGGGTCTATCTTATGGTACAGTTACTCTGTAAAGCATTTCCACACCAAGAAAGTTTAATATATCCTTGCTCTCTACAAAAGCAAATGAGAGCCCTGAGGTCAATTAAATTCTGCTTGCTAAAACCTCTCCCTCTCTACAATTTATATGCAAATCTGTCACTTCCTTGTCACTGATTACATATAACTCCCTGGGTACATCTATATGCCCTGCTATAACCAATCCCAATCTTCACTGCCACTCCATCCCATACTCATTACTGACAACAGCTCTTCCTATGATCCCCTTCCACTGGACCATTACATACAAACTCCTTATACATCCTCCATCTGTTCCCAAATATTCCTCCTACTTCTTTGGGTTCAATAAAATCCCAAGTCCCTCTAAAAGCACTATTTCCTTAGAAATCCATTCTAAAAGAAGATGCTACTCTTCCTAGTCTTTCAGATTCATGGGGGAAAGGATACTAATTGCAGACCATTCTTATTTAACAATGCTTAACCTTCCTCTTTCGAACAAATTAACCACCAAAAATACCACTCTCCCTATCTTGGGTACCATTTCCTACTGTCCATCCCAAGACAGTCTTAACACTTTTCTTGGTAACAACAGGCTCATAGTTTCACTCTCCGCCTCATTCTCTGCTTTCATGACCTGAACATTTGTAACCATTTTTCTAAACTCTGACCTCAGTTCCAATATCCATCTCATCTTCTCTATTCCAATACTATTTCTACTCTGAAGAGATAATTTGTTCAAGATCCTAAACTTCTGAAATCCCTCTTTCTGAACCGAAGACCTTGCATTCTACTTCTCTCACTTGCTCATGGCCCTGCTGAATACTTCCAGCCCTTTGATCATTTCTCTTTCCAGGAATCCATTAAACCCCCACTTTCTTACTCAACCCCAAACACAAACCCAAGTAAGCCATTCCAAAAATGACCTGCTTGGCATCCTTGGCCTCCTCAACTATTTGCCCATTTTATGAACTCAATTCTGGATAAACCTCATTACCTAATCTCTTTGTTTCTACTCTCAAACTCAAAGGTAAGGTCAGTCAAATAGTTATAAAATGGCAATGACTGTGTCCACTATTAAGGTATATTATACCATACTACACACTCACACTTGCAAAATGTAGGTTTACTCCCTGAGGTAAGGAACTTTATCTGTTTTGCTCACTGCCACATCTCTAGTACTTTATAGCCATTAAGTCGCACATTGTAGGCACTGAATTAAATCTGAAGATGAATGTACTGCTATGTACCCGCTTCTGGCTTCTTAATAAATTCCCTAGTGTGATTATTCCAAACAGTTTCTATTTTTTCCAAATCTCACATACACTTGCCTCCTTTACAAACAAATGGCCAAATCTCCTACTGAGAAAATGAAGGTCTTTTAAAATGAGTTTAACTCAAGAGCTCTGTATTTTTATTCTATTTTATCCATCTTCTCTAATGTGTTAAAAGGAAAATTATTTTATGACTGATTTTATACCTGTTTTTATTTTACCAAATGCCTATTACACCCTCCAGTGTTAAGAACTCTAATCCACAAACTCACATTTGACTTTTCCCAAGTTCCACTTTTCTTGTTTTATTCTGTTATACTCTTTCAATTAAAAGAAAAAAATACCAAGAATTATAATTAAGATATAAATCAACGGCCAATCTATATTTTCTCATGATAGCCTATTTCATAAGGGAGCTGAAGATTTGTCTGCTTTCCTAGAAAGCAAGGATATAGTAAACATATTTTGAAAATGGGCTGTCTTAAAATTTTAACAATAGAATTAAATTTTCTGAGATTTTTTTAAAAAGAGTAATTATTGCTGAAATGCTTCTAACAAATTTTCTTCTAATCCTCATCCTTTGGTCATTTAATTTCTGAACGGTCCTTGGCAAACAATTACTTAACTTTCCCTCAATGAACTTACATTGACTTTTTTCTTCTGGTCAGAGAATATCTTTACATAACCAGCATTTGACAATGCACTGTGCATACAAACTAATGTTTAAAGTAATTTTAGACAGCTAAAAACAAAACAAAACAACTTCAATCAATAGTATATATAATAAGCTCAAAAAGTAGATAAGTTTGTGAATAAAAAATAAAAACAGTCAATTAATAGAAAAGTTGTACAAGATGACTTAAGATTAAATGAATTCAGAACAAGAGACTATCCAAATAGTTGTTACAGGACACATTCAAACTGAAATGGGTTGAAGAAGAAATTCTGTGAAGACAAAGACATTTAAAAAGGTATTGCATAAACTATTCTAGTATTTAATAATTAGGAATGACATGGCTCTTTTCAAACAAAAGTATGAAGGCAGACCAAAGTGGCATGCCAAAAGCAGAGCAAACAGGGCAGCAAACCTAGACCGTTTGTTTACTACATGCACTGGTATTTTATAACAGTCTGCATCATAATGTCTTCTTCCACTATAATACAAAGGCCAATAACATATATAATGATGTCAAATTACCTGTTTAGAAACTAGTTTTTGCAGCTCAGAAACAGCTCCTTTCCTGTTTCACACTTCAAAGCTGTTGTCTGCTTATGATTTAAAAAAAAAAAATCATTTCAGTAAATTACACTATGAAGTACAGAATAACAAATACTGACTATATTTATAACCTAAAGTATGTTCAGAAAATCAACAGAAAAGGAAAAATCCAATTTATCACTATTTTAAAATCACCTTACTTTCATCTTTTAGGAAAACAATGTGGTACACAGGTTTAAATCCTCCAACCTTGTAAGATCCTACCAAACAACAGTGTGATACCTTAATACCTACTTTGGAATATAATGTAATCATCATGTAAAAAATCCATGCCCAAGTTTACTCTTCAGATTGATCAAGTCATTAACTTCCTGTCACTCAAAACTTCCAGAACTTTGCAGACCCATTGATGAGGAAAAAGTTTATTTAAAAGCTGGCTACTTCATTAAAAAATAACCCTGTAACTACATAAACACAAGGTTTACTTTCAGTCCAAAAACTCAGAATTATAATGGTTTCCAGCGGCTCTAACTGGGAAGGTGATAGGGAAAGAAAGGAGCAGGTGCACGAAGCTTGACAACACCCACTCCAGAAACCAGAGAATACCAGAAGGCGGAGTCTGGAAAGCAGCGATGGGGCGGGGGTGAAAGGGGCGCCCAGAAAGCCCGCTTCTTCCAGCGTCAAGACACGATCCGTCACCCGTAGAGCACACGACACAGTCTCCAATCGGTCAAAAAATTTTTTTCTTTTTTCAGATAGGGCGAGCTCTTGAGGAGTGAGCCGCGGGATGAAAAGTTTGGGCGACCCGCCTCCCTAGCGGGGCCTACTACGTAATCCCCAAACCCCCGTTTCTGCAAAGCAAGCGATGTTCCCCGAATCCCGTTTGGCATTTAGTTTCTCCCCACCCTGGGCCCATCCAAACTGGACCAGCAGTAAGGAATGGCGAAGGGGCGCAACGGCAGAGGCGAGGGAAGAGCTCTGAAATGAACATTCCCCTCGCAAGTAGAAACCCCAAAGCCAGGAACGCCTCCCGCGGCCCTTCCGCTCTAAGAACACCCGAGACAGCTGAAGTCCCGCTGCCCACAGCCCAACCCCGAAGTCGCGTCGCTCCTCACCGGCCCTTCTCCACCCCAAATTCTGGACCTCGAAAGCCTCACCAGAAGAGAATTTGGGGGGTAGGGTGGGAGAGGCGCAGTGACGAAGACTTCGGCCACTAAAGCCCCTTACTATGGAAAACTAAACCCCCTGCCCCTGGCAACCAAACCGTAACCCCCCCTCCGCTTCCTCCACTCGCAAGGGACATTCCTGGAGCTCCCGAGTCGCAGGGCGGCCTCCTCCCCAGGGCCAAAAAGAGAGAGGGGCGGGGAGGCAAGAAGGGGGGTTCTGCGGTCGCCAAGATGCGTCCCTTGAGGCTCACCCCGAGGTCGCGTCGGTCGGTCCGGCGGAGGGGACGGAATGCCTGCCCAGGGGACGGGAAGCAAGCAGCAAAAAAACCCCAGGAGCCCAGACAGAGGCGTGGGCCCGAGACCAGGCCCTACGGAGTCAAGTGTCCCAGGGCCGTTGCTCTCCCGCCCCTACGCCGCGCTGCCCTCGGTTGCCAAGGGCTGGGGACGCTCAAGCATTACCTGTAAACGAAGCAGCCGCTCCCGCCAACAGCGGAGTAGCGACCAGCCCCCACGAACCGCCACCGGCGGCGGGCCTCCCTTAGAGACCGCAGCAGGGAGAGTCCCCAAGTTTCCTGGCTGCTTAGGGCCCAATGGCCGCCTTTTCTACATCAGCTACTCGGCTCCAACGGCCGCAGCCACCGCCATCTTAGACTCTCATTGTGGTGGGAGAAGAGGGGCGGGGGGACTGCAGAGGGGGCAACGCGCCGGGAGACATGCGCCGTCTCCTCGGCAACGGCCGCGCGGGGGCGAAATTCGCCTGGGCGGGAGACGCAGTGCGATCGGCGCTCTAGACTGGAGTCATGTGACCGGCGGCAGTCTGCGGTGTCACCTCTGGCTCCGGAGCCGGGTGCCGATTACGCAAACGAACCACCAGGAACTACATATCCCAGAATGCCAACTCGCTCTCGGGTTATACGCGGCCGCACGTTCGCCACGAGGGAAATGACTACAAATCCCAGCATGCTGTGCGCTTCCGGCTCCTCCAGCGAGGAGGTCGAGGCCTGTGCGGAAGTGGATGGAGCCCTCTTGGGCAGCGGGAAAAAGAGCGGAGACGCGTTCTGGTTTTCTGTGGAGTGGGGTGGGGGGAGGTGCCAGCTCCGGAGAGTGCTGGAAGGAGGAGAAAAGGCCGCAGACTGGGGTCGCTCTCCACCCACATCCCGGTCACGAAGGGGTGGAAGCAAAAGGACCTTTACAATCTGGGCTTAATTTTACACCTGAGGAGATAAACCCACGCGAGTTAATTGGCCAAACGTCGTACAGCTGGTCAGTGGGAGAATCATCAGTGTTAGTAATTAACTCCACCTTGGATTAACGCCCTAGTTTCCTTAGAAGATCCAGATGATTTTAATCAAAATTTAATATCGAAAAATGTTCTCTAAAACTATAGTCTCTTAAGTCCCTTTTTCTTTACTCTCTTTTCTCAGCAGCAGCCCTGTTTAGTATATCAACAGGTTCTCTCTTAAAACAAACTCCCAGAACGCGGTAAAGTGACAATTAAGGCCTTCAGTGTGGCTACCTGAAAGTTTTAAACACTGGTCAGTTTTTCTTTATTTTTCAACAGTTTGTAATTGTGGGATAACTTTGTTTTAAGCAAAATAAGGGTAGGAGGAATGAAGAATGGGTATCTGAGTTCCAACAGCAAATTGTTCTCAGTCACCAATGGAATTTGTTCACAAAACCAATTAATAGAACTGCATCTCAATACATAATTCAGATAAATCAAGCCCTTCTGGCTACTGTAATTTGCAACTGAATCCAGGTTCAGCTTCAGTGCAATGATCTTTGACACTTTGTCCTGCATTTTTTAAGTACTTTTCTGTGCGTCTAACCGTGCTGATTACTTAGGTAACAAAAACATAGTCCCTGCCCATTAAGAGCTCATATTTTAATGAATGATGAAGAAATAGGGTGTGATGTAAATAAACACTGTTTTATAAGAAAACAAAGTGCTGTGGGAACTCCCAGCACGGAGCAGCTAATGGATTAGGTGTTTACTGTAGTCCAGTGTGCCCTAGGCCTCATTGTAATTCCACCACACACTAGCTCTAAGATTTTGGGCAAGTTACTTAACCTTTCTGAGCCTCAGTTGCCCCACCTATGAAATGAGGGGGAGGAGCTAATAATATTGCCTACCTTAGAAAGATCTTTTTTTTTAAAGTAGTGTTTATTCTGTATTAGGCACAGGATTAAGCATTTCATCTCTTGTGGTTTTCTTAATTCTCACAACTATCCTGAAGATACTGGTTCTGCATCAGTTCCAATTTACTAATGAGGTGAAATAAATTGCCAAAGTTCTGACAGCTCCAAGTGGGAGAGCCCAGGTGTAAACTGAGGTCTACTGACTCCTCGAAGGAATTTTTTGATTAAGAAAATGCATGGGAAAAAATACTGGCACATGGTAAGCCATAATCATCATCATCACCATCATCACCGTTTTGTTTTATACATATATAGTATTATTTTTAAATATGTAGAAGCTATTGTCATTGAAACAATTCAAATGGATTCAAAAGCACTACTGAAATCATATGGTCATTATGTTCTTTTAATTTGTGAACCCTAAACAATGCCAGTGCTATTATTGGTCTGTTAGGTGGTGGGAGAAGTCTGAGAAATTTTTACATTAAAATGGGGTCCTCAAACTAAATATGGGCATTATTGATCTTAGCAGGGGACAGAGGACCCCCCCCAAATGATGAAATTATCCTGGATTTCTAAAACCTTCACATCTAATTTAGAAAAACAAACTATGCAAATGAACCAGTTTAGCATCAGTAGTGTATGAATATGGCAAATAAATGGTACAGACAGTAAGTGCTTTAGGAATGCAGAGAAAGAGTACATTATATTAAGTATATTGTATTATATTGCCTCAAAGATGATGATAGCTCCAGGATTTCTATGTAGGATGAAATTAGGGGCAACAGTCTGGTGGAAATGTAAATGGGGAACATAAGTAGCCTTTAAGAGATACAGGTTGAAACTACATCTCAGTTTTCCACATTTAAGTAAAACTTAAACACATGTATTAAAGGTGGGTGAGGAGGCCGAAATGGAAGAATGATGTTTTCCATTTACTGGAAAGAAGGAGCACACCTGTAACACAGATAATACATCCAGAATAAGCAGTGAATAATGCAGAAAACAGACTGGGTCAAATAGAGGATTCATGTGGAGGTGGGGAAGCAGGAGAAGAAAGCGAGATCCATGAACAGGTTGGGGCCAAACTGTAAAAAATCTTAAATGTTGATCTGAAATGTTTGGGCTTTGTTCAACAGATAGTGTGAAACTAGTTGAGGGTTTGGAAGAGGCAATGATATAAGGAAGTAGTTGTTTTAAGACTTAATCTAGTGGCAATGTTTAGAACAGGCTAGGGAGAGCAGAGAAGGGAAAGACAAAGAACAGGTGGTAACTGGCATGAAGTAATTAAGGCCTGGCCTAAGGTGGTAGCAGAATGAATCAAGTGGAGGAGTTGGAATCTGATGGTAAATTAAATCAGCTGTCATTGCTGGGTAAAATATTTGTTTCTGTTATTTGATATTTAGTATGACATTGACCAGAGGGCACTTAAAATATAACATTTTGTGATATATTATTTATCTCTTTAATGAGTTCTGTACGTTCTTTATCCACAGATAGATTTTAATCATGGCTAGAACAGAAACCCTGCCTTTTATGTTTCTTTATATCCCAGATGCCTTGTAGAGTTCATTTATTTTGATGTTCATTAATTTGGTCTTTGAGACGGTTTTCTGCAGTACCTAGTTTTAACCTGTAGGTGGTGATAGAACTTAAAAGTAAAACCTTCAGTGACCGCTATACTGTTATAACTGAATTTAAGATTGTTTTTATTATGTGATTTTTGATACACTCAAGAAAATGTATGACATTTATATAAATTATAAAGTACAATAAGAAAAGAAACACTCAAGAATCCACTTCCTAACCTAAAACATAGAATATAATCAGTATATTTAAGGACCCCTCTGCTTTCCACCAAACTCATTCCCCTTCTTTGCAGTCATAAATACTATCTCGAATGATATCAGTGTTATAATTCCTTCATTTTCCTTGTGTAACTATATGTATATATCCCTAAGTAGTATATTTTTTTAGTTTTGCTTGTTTTCGTACTTCATATAAATGGTATCATACTGATTATATTCTTGCTTGATGTGCTTTTTGATTCCTCATTATGTTTCTGAGATTCATCCATGTTGATGGGTAGAAACACAGTCTGTTAAGAGCAGAATGTAAAATTAAATTTTGAATAATCCTACAACTGAATATAACTGATTTTATCTTTACTCTTTATCTTAGCTTGTGGGTAACTTGATGAACAAAGAGATTGATCATGTCACCCAGGGAACTAGTTGGAGACCTCTGGCCTAGTTCTTATACCTTTCGGCTAAATTTGAGCACTTCACTGCTCTGCCTTAATTTGGCCCAGAGTTTGTCAATCTTGACGTGGTTGACCTGTAGGGCTGGATGATTCTTTGTGATGGGGGCTATGCTGTGTGCTGCAGGAGCCCTGGCCTCTTGCAGCCTGTAGCCCGCTGCCTCCCCGGTGATGACAATCAAAACTGTCTCCTGACATTGCCCAGTAACCCCGGAGTCAGGGTGGGGTGGGTGGCGTGGCTTAAGGGCAGAATCACGCCCAGTTGAGAAACACTGTCTAGTCTTTGCAGAGAAAACCGTGTTAATTATGATTTTTCTTATGTACCTCTTTTGCTCAAAAACCTGAACATATAATTAAATCAATTAATTACTAGGTAATTATATCAACTAGTTATATCAAATCCTCATGCATAAGTAATGTTTCAAGGCTCTTCTTACCTTCTTCCATTTCCGCATATCTAATTACTATGACATCTCTCATTACTGCCTAGTTCAGACTCTTTATTACTAGATTCCAAAATACCTAATTGCTGCTCTCAACATACAATATTAATGTTTACACCAGTCTGAACTGCTCTTTCCTTCATAACCAATTTATGGTCCTTTTCATTCAAAAATCACTCTTTCGATAAATGCAACCCTTGTGATTCTGACAATTCCATACATATTTGCAGGTCATCAATTTTTTTTTTAATTTTTGAATTTTATCTTATGTATTTTTTTATACAGCAGGTTCCTATTAGTTATCCATTTTATACATATTAGTGTGTACATGTCAATCCCAATCTCCCAGTTCATCCCACCACCACTTTCCCCCCTTGGTGTCCATAGGTTTGTTCTCTACATCTGTGTCTCTATTTCTGTCTGCAGGTCATCAGTCTTTACATGGCTTTCCAACTATAGAGTTGTAATTACTATACACTTCTTCCTATATTTTCCTTGTGTACATTCTTGAGGGTCTGTGTGTTTTTACCCCACCTTCTCTATTCATTGTAAACCTGATCAGAGCTGCAGTAGTGCCGTCCTATGTGCAATGCTTGCTTCCCAGGAAGAAATCAAGTTGAAGGGTTTTAAAAAAGGTGTCATGAGTAACAATAAAAAACTGGAAAGAAAATAATCTATATCTTTTTTCCTAGCTTCCCACCACCCCTACAATAGAAAGTCTTAAATATAACTAGATGTAGGTTGTTAGTAATTAGAGAAATCCGGTAATTAGGTGGGAGGGTTCCAAAATTACAGAAATATAGACTGATATTTTGTTCCCTAATTCATATGAAAAATATTAGAAAGGTACGAAAAGTAATTTTCAGCTTTTACTTTAAAAACCCTGTTATTGAAACTAAAATTATATGAAACAAGAACAATTGCCATGATTCTAAAGGAGTAATCTGGAGTAACTACAAAAGATGAACTCTGGGTCAGAAAAGGGTCTTTTCTCACATAAATAAGGAGATCTGCAGGTCTAGATTTGGTATATGCATGAAAATAAGGGTGGGCTAATGAAGGAATATCCAACATGATTGGCGTTACATTGAGCCATATTAAATTCACTGCATTATATAGTGAAGTACAGCTGTATATGCTATGATTTTTGCCCTTTTACCATAAAAAGGCTTTCCACACTGCATTTCTCCTTCCATAAGAAAGATTCTAAGGTCAGGGAGAACTGACAAAACATGTGTGAACTCAAATTAACCAGGTAAAAGAGGTTAGAATGTTCTTTCTTTACCAAAAGAAGACTAAATTTCCAGAGTTAAAAACTGGGGGATATTGAATGGATAGACAATCTAATCTAGAGAAGGAAAAAAATAAAACCCTGACAATAGGTGCAGCAGAATGGTGTAGAGCAGGGGTTGATAAACTTTTCCTGTAAAAGGCCAGATATTAAATATATTAGGTACTGTGGGCCATACGGTCCCACTACTCAACGATTGTAGAGTGCAAGCAGCCAGACAACAGGTAATGAATGAGCATGGCTGTGTTCCAATATAACATTATTTTTGGATGCTGAAATTTAAATTTTGTATAATTTTCACTTCACAAAATATTAATCCTCTTCTAATTTTTTTCAGCCATTTGAAAATATTAAAATAGGCAGTGGGCCCAATTTAACCCAGGGGCCATAGTGTGCTGACCCCTGATAGAGAGTACTGAACATTTAAAGTTTTTAGATAATTAATGATAGATCAAAGGAGAAATTAGCAACGGAAAAATATGCAGTTTTACTACTTTGCAGGATGGTCATTATACAAGGAATCTTTTGAACTAATTAAGAAAAGGAGAATATCAAGCAAATGCAACTGAACAATATTTGTAGGTATTAGCTTGTTCCATTTTCTGATATATTTTCTTTTCCCCCATTCAGACTAGTTGTAGGCATGCATTGCCTCCATGAAGGATGGTCCCAGGCATTCATACCAGAAACAAAAGATAAAAATTTCGGACATAAGAAAAAAAGATTAAAATCAGAACAGTTTCCACCCCTTACAATTTGTGAAAAGAGGAAGACTTGATGGGAAATCAAAAGAATTTGATGCTTTCCCTTGCATCTCTGAAAAGGAAGAGGAGGAAGGTTTAGCAGCAGCCTGTGTGGACTGATGACTGAGGAGAACTAAGAGGGGCCAGTATCTGTGGCAGGAATAGAGGGTTCTCGTGGCACAGCGCAGACCTCGCCTACCACAAGCCCCAGCAGTCAATGCAAGAGAGATTAGGTTTCTTCAAGCCCAGAGAACATAGTCTTGAAATCCATTTAGAAAAACAAGAGTCACATTTATCTTTCACGTGTAAGTTTGTGGCATAAGAAATATACCCACTTTACTTACATAGTTCAAATGTCAGCTACCTGAATGTTCCCAAGCCCCCGAAGTTGCTGGGATAACCACATCTCCGTCGCGAGGACAGCGGGAAATCTGATCTCGTTTGCCGACATCTTCTAGGATCCTTGGAGCTAATGTTTTTCTGTTATTTTTTGCTTTTGCTGATTTCTTGATTTCTCTCAAGTCTAGCCTCTTTTGGCTGTTCTTTTTCTTCATCCCACATCATTCCCAAGGCAGAACGTGGCCTCTTACCCTTTATTTTCTCAAAATACCATGGACACAAGGCACCTCTCTGTGGTAGCTTTTCACTGAAGATTTGGTGTTAACAGTGCAAGGGGGTGAGGAGAAAGAGGACTTCATGCTGCAGCAAACATCTTAAAAGTGAATATTCGACACCCCTGTTCTTTAAAGATCTTTGGCCATAGCCTGGAATTTCTCACTGGCTGCCTCTTGCCAACTTTCTGTCGTCTTGATGGATTCTTCACATTCTGCTGCCCATTCTTATCTCACTCACTCCTGCCTTTTCACCCTCTTCCTCCTGGGTTATCCATGGAAACTCCAAATTCCTCATTAATTATTTGTTATCAGAACAGTGTTTTTCCCTTGGTCTTGCTTCTAGCCTGTCCCAGCTAGACCTACTATTAAAATAAACAAGGTTCTTCCTCTGCTACATGAGTTAGTGTGACCCATTTCCTCAGCATGAAGTTCTAAGAAAGTTATGTCTTCTCTGAATGCTAAAATTAATTGCATATGACTCTTAACTATCCTGATTAGCAGATATTGTAACAAGAAACATTTCCCTCCATTTCCCTGACATCCCCTCCCTTAATATTCAAGAATGGAATGGGGGATGCTTAACTCAGTTCTTAGGAGCCAGTCTTTAGTCCAAACACATAGTGGAGAGAGAAGGGTAGACTGCCTAATTTTCAAGATGGGTCCCGCTTTTTGTTCTTTGTCCCACTGCCCTCATCTTATCAGTTTTGAAAACATTCCCATATGATCTGAGGCCATCATTATCCTCTGCAGCAATGATTCCACTTCTGGTCTCTTAGAAGCTTTTCATGGAGTGTGGGGCACTGGGAAGATGTGGAGACAAGGATTCTCCTTATGTTATGCTCCAGGTTTAGGTTGCCCTGAGCTATCACTGACTCAGGCTTTTTGCCTCTGTTTAGCATAGATCCCTGCACAGGCTATAATGATGTTCTAAGGCTGGGCGACCCCACTACCTTCATGTAAAGCTAGTAAAGCACTACAGCAAGTGGATGAGAACATGCTTCTGAGGCCAGACTATTTCAAGTCAAACCCTGGCATACGTGACCTTCAGCAAGTTACTTGCTCTTTTTACATCTCTGTTGCCTCACTGACAAAATGGGAGTAAAAATAAGAATGCATATCTCAAAGGGCTGTTATGAGCATTAAATGAATTAATACACAGAAAATGTTCAGAGAGTACTGGCTCACAGTAAGTGATATATAAATGTTTACATTTATTATGCTTACAAAGAAGGCTCTGTGCTGATACTGACTTGGGCCTCCAAGTTTTCAAGATCCATTCCTGCATCACATTTTAGCAGAGGTTTCAAAGCATTCACAGTACACCACTTTGGCTGAGTCACAGTGGCTTTAACCGTGGGGACTACTTGACTACCAGTGGATACTGACACCAAGGTTAGATCACCACAGGAAAGAAACTGGATTTTATCTTATCTTGTTGATTATGGAGGGCTACTTGTGCCTTATTAAACAGAGGAGTGATGTGATGACATTTGTTTTTACACAGATACCTTTTTTTTTTTAACTGTGTAGGAGATATTCACCATGGGAAAGAAATGGGAAGTAGATTGATCAAAGAGGAGGTACCAATAGATTATGCTAAGGTGTTGAGGACACAAATTAAGATTGCAGTGGCAATGAGATTGTGACAATGGGGCTGATGAAGGAAGTTTGGTATTTAGGAAGTAGATTCAATAGGATTTATTGACTAAGGAAATGAAGGATGAGGGAGAGGAATGATGCCTGATAATGCCAAGATTTTGAACTGAGTGAATAAATAGGGGTTTTACCAACTCATTGTGTTCTCCCAAAGGCAAGCCTTTTCCTCCAGGGGAAAGGAAGAGGAAGAGACTATAATGAGTTGACTGTTGGCCAAACACAGAGTTACAGAGAGAAGTGAAAGCTGGCCTTAGATATTTGGGAGTTGGTACACACTAACATTCAGTGGACCAGCAGAGGAAGAATACTCTATTAAGAAAAGATGAAGCACTTGGAGGACACCCAGAGAACTAAGAGGGAGGTGTTTTAGGAAAGCCCACTGAAGAGTAAGTTTTGAAGAAGAAGGAGCATTCTGAGAAATCAGTAAGAAACTGCTCTGAGGAGACTTGTGACCTAATTGTGAGCAGCTGCAGCGAAGTGAAGGGATCAGAAGTCATTGGCTTTGGTTGAGGGGTTAATGGGAAGTGAGACCGTGGAGTCAGCGAGTGTAGATTGCCCTTTTTACAAAGAGTGGTTGGAAGGGAGAGAGAACAATTAGAGGGTAGCTAGAGGCAGGAAGAAGGGAGATTTTAATTTTCTAGAGTTTAAAAGAATTGAGCTTGTCTCTAGGATGAAAGGGGGACAAGACTATGGGTAGAGAGGGTGATGTTAAAAGTATGACGGGGAAAGATAATTAAAAGAGTACAGTTCTAGAGAAGAAAGGAGGGGCTGGGATTCAGAGCATAAGTAGAAGGAATAGACTAAAACAAGAGGAGCCAGTACCTACAGAAGCAACCCTCAAGCAATGAGGGGCTGGAGTTACTAGATATATACCCCAGGTTTCTTGCCACATGACGGCAAATTCTGATGTGGGTCTCTCAGAGGGTCCAGCAGGTTTTTTTTTTTTAATAAATGTATTTATTTTACTTATCTGTTTTTGGCTGCATTGGGTCTTTGTTGCTGTGCGCAGGCTTTCTCTAGTTGCGGAGAGCGGGGGGCTACTCTCCGTTGTGGTGCGCGGGCTTCTCATTGCGGTGGCTTCTCTTGTTGCAGAGCATGGGCTCTAGGCGCGTGGGCTTCATTAGTTGTGGCACGTGGGCTCAGTAATTGTGGCTCGTGGACTCTGGGGCACAGGCTCAGTAGTTGTGGCACACGGGCTTAGTTGCTCCGTGGCATGTGGGATCTTCCCAGACCAGGACTCGAACCCGTGTCCCTGCATTGGCAGGTGGATTCTTAACCACTGCACCACCAGGGAAGTCCTGGTCCAGCAGGTTTGTGCCCCATTTGCCTAGGGCTGTAACCCACTCACTAGGCACCCTTTATTGGCTTTCCTCCCTGTTCCATCTCACTACTCCCTCACTTATGATTCCTGGAATCACCCCCCAAGTAAACTACTTGCATCCAAATCTTTGTCTCAGGCTTTGCTTTGGGGGACCCCAATTTAAATAGATTTTGAGTTAGAACATTATCCCAGGCTTTCTAATTCCACGTCTTGGGTTTTTCCAGCCAAATCATACTTTGTCACTTTTATTAACCTTTTTGCACACTGGGTACATGGCATGGCCCAAATACAAGTTATGCTTTTTGCTTCTTTGTCTTTGTCCATGCCAGTAGTACTGTATCTTCTGATGAGTAGCCTAGGATAAGGATCTTCTAAAGAGAAATGTGTAAAAGCAGTAAAAGCTAACTGCCAACTTGTGTTATTGTCCTTCAGTTCCATTGTTTATGAATCTGATCCTTCATTTTTTGAGATGATAGGTAGATAGATAGATATTGTTCATCTGTGTCTAAAGTTACATCTACATTTTCATCTACAAATGTCATCATATATATGTATCATTTATATATATATATATATATATATATATATATGCATTTAAAAAAAGATACAGGCCAGAGCAGGACAGGAATTTGAGAGATGAGTAGGGGCAAGAGGATAGTAATGTATCACAGTTCCTGGTTGGTTTCTGACACTAATTTGGGCAAAAGTGAATTTATTGAAATTTACTGGAGAATGTGGGATTCACAGAATCAAAAGTCATCTGGGACCATCAGGCTTCAGGATGAACAGGAATTAAGGGAGCTCTGGAAAGCCAAGAAGCAGAAAGCAAGGGGCAGAGCACCTGTGTCATAGCCTGTACCATCTGGCCAGCATGCTGCTGCCTCTGCTCTTCTAGGCTGCATGACCTCCTTGTGTCTCTTCTTAAATGTGCAGATGCTGGAGAAAGCATCTCACTCCTTCAGCCCACTGCCCTTTGGCTCCTGCGGTGGAAGTGCAGAATTATTTTCCCCAAAAGTTACGGAGAAGCCCCAGACAGAAATAGAGATGCTATTAGAGAGGAGGAATAGAAGCTGGGAGGCAAAAGAATAACATGTCAACTGCAAATCTCATCAGTTAACCAGACAGGGCTGTTGTCGAGGGCTGCCTGTTGACTATGGATGACACAGACCTGGTCATTGACCAAGTGAATAACCATAAGGATCTTATGATCTAGAATGCATAATATTCTTTGGCTATAATATGTATAATGTAATATTTAAAGGACAAACTGAAAAAAATGGGAATAAATCTAAATAGGTGTTAGCAGTGGAATAAAAAGATGCTAAATGAAATTGCCTCAGAATAGGAAAATAATTATTGACATTTTCTCTGTTCTGAACTACAGGTCAGAGTTGGCTATCACAGATCCTTTGAGAAAAGATTTCTGCAGACTTAATGAACAGCATGGGCAAAGGCACAGAAACAGAAAGCACAACTTGTATTTGGGAAATGGCATATATCCAGTTTGGCTGGGGCGGAGAGAACATGAGATTGTTCAGATTTTTTTTGTGTGTGTGGCCTTTTATACTGTTGAAAGCTGAACAATCCTTTTAAAGACACTTACCTGTTTTGCAAACCTGCTTTTAATCCTCATGTAGTTTGCATGATCAAATACTCAAAATCTGACTCTGAATCTCACCAATTGAAATTCAGAGCTCATATATTGGCCTCTTGTTTTCTTTTATCCTTTAGTAGTCATGGAGAGCGATTAAAAGGAATGTGACATATTGTATACCAATGTTCATAATAGCATTATTAACAATAGCCAAGGGGTGGAAACAAGCCAAATATCCATCAACAGATGAATAAACAAAATGCGTTATATACATACAATGCAATATTATTCATTCTTAAAAAGGAAGGACATTCTGACACATGCTACGGCATGGATGAATCTTGAAGATATTGTGCTAAGTAAAATAAGCCAGACAAAAAAGGACATAGAGTGAATGATTGTTTTCATTTGAGGTACCTAGTGTAGTCAAATTCATAGAGACAGAGATTAGAGTGTGGTTGCCGTTGTTTGGGGGAAGGAAATAACAGAAGTTATTGCTTAATGTGTATAGCGTTTCAGTTTGGGAAGATGAAAAATTCTGGAGATGGTTGGTGGTGATGGTTGCACCACAATGTGAATGTACTTAATGCCACTGAATTATACAGTTAAAATGGTTAAAATGGTCAATCTTAGGCTATGTATATTTTATCACAATTTTTTTTAAAGGCATCTAACAGTCTTTCTGTGTCACCAAAAAGATACAACAATAGACACTCTCTTGGGTATCTAGACTCTGCTCTCCTCCACCAAGTGAATGAATAATGCCTGTGATTGTATCCACAGATGTAAGGAAATGGTGATGCACCACCTCCAGATCCGCCCTTCAAGGGAGAATATGTTGCCCTGTTGCTTGGTGTGCCATCAGCCCCTTTAGGAGTTCCCTCAGTTATAGAGAGCCACCTCTGGCCAAGGTCTCTCCCCTCCCTGGGCAGCCCACATGTAATGTCCCATCAAGCTGGGAGTAAGGTCCAGCCATTTTGGCCAGAGCAGGATACCTCTGATGGGCCATATTAGCTCAAAACTCTGCATAGGTTCTCCCTTTGCCCAAACCTGCTCCCTTCCACAGGGGTGGATCACAGGCCACTCCCTCATAAACATCCCGAGAACAAAACTTTATCTCGGAGTTAGCTTCCTGGAGAATATAATATGAATGGACAGACTTAGCTTCCTGGAGAATATAATCTGAATGGACAGACTTAGTTCCTTTAAAATCAGCAAGAGAAAAAAAAGTGTTACCTACAGAGGAACAAGGATGCTAGCAGATTTCTTGCTGGAAATGATGCACGTGAGAAAACAGTGGAGTAACCAGAATGCTGTATGCAGAAACTAAGGCAAAAATACTTTCAGGTATACAAAAACAGAAAAAATCAATCACCAGAATGTCCACACTACAGAAAAAGTAGTTTGAGAAAATTCATTGAACTATATGCTAATGATTTGTGTATTTTTCCTGTGTGTACCTGTGTGTATTTTTTGCTTTGATCAATAGTTTATGCTTTAAAAAAAAAAAAAGCAAGAATAGTTTACATTTATCATATTATGACTGTGGGCAGCTTTCTTCTCTACAATCTGGCTCCTCCAATCCTGGCTGCCTTAGTAACTCCCTGATGCTTTCATACAGATAGTCTTTTTCATTTTACCTAACTTTTCAAGTTTTTCTTGGTAGCAATTTTGTTCTGCTACAAGCACTTACATTATAGATTAAAGCAGAAGTTTCTGTTACTTTTCTTTACTGCGATGTAAAGTTCTCATTCTGCTACAAGAGTGAGTGAGTTTGGCAATGTTAGAAAATGATTTTAGGAGCACGGTATTGTCTCCAGATTCACCTCTTCCCCATCTCACAAATAATTCTAGATTATTAAAAATCACTTTCTTCCTTCCCTGTCTAAATTAGCAATATATATGAAACCATTAATTATTTGTGTGAGTATCATTGCTGCCTCACTCTCTATAGATCAAATTCAACAGTCCTAATCTTGTTTCAAGACAATAGGAAACTAGAATTTATTACATGACTTCTGTGTATTAGGCCTGATAGTAAGTAATACTTCATGTAAGATGCCAATTTGATATGTTACCCAGTTTGAATCTTTTATTATATGTTATCACAGATAAGGAATTTTATTGTTCCATGAACAATAAATATTTTTGAGCCTCTATTGTATGGTACGTATATGCTAGGTGCTATGGATATGGAAGCAAGAAAAAAGTCCCTGATCTCTCTTTAATGACGAGAGAAACTCCAGTACACAATATAGTGATGTGTGATATAAGAGAGTAAACACATAGGAAAACATCTAGCCTAGATGGATGGGCTTAGGGGAAGGGCAGGTGGCCAGGGAAGGCTTATTTCATTCATAGAGGGTACAGAGGGATTATTGGAATATTGGAATAGACAAATAAAGGAAAAGAGGACTGGAATACACACACACACACACACACACACACACACATATATATACATATATACATACACACATATCAACCATATATATATATGTTTATTTATATATATATATATATATATGGCAGCAATAACGAAAGAGCACACGTAATGTGGTTGAGTCATTGGTGAAAATAGTCGTCGCGGGAGATGAGATATTAGGCTTGCCAGGCATCTTTATTGAACCAGAAGATATTCTAGTAAACTGGATGGATCCCCCTTTCTTCATTCTTTAAATTTCCTGATTGGCTAGTAGGAAAATGGTACATACTGGGAGCCTTCTTTATTTACAGAAGTTCCCCCAGTAGTCATGTTTGGTAAGAATCTCTACCCCTGAATCTATCATCTGTGGACAAGAGAGCAGGCGTATAGCCCCGATGTGTGGGTGCTATATGTCTAGGTGTACGCTGATATATAAGTGACTAGGCTAATTGGATTCTCTCTCCCAGGGATGTGGAATTTGTATGGAAAGACACAGGGGCTAAACTTCCACTGAAATTAAATCGTTTTAAGGGTGCACACTACAGAACAGATCCAAGAACTCCTCTTGCTGAGCATTTTGGAGCAGTGCATGTTCTGCCTTCCTCAGGTTTTTTGTGGCAGTCTGTTATTGATTCTGTTACTTACCTTAGTATCCCTGTAATAAATTCAATTGTTTATTTTATTTATTTATTTTTGCTCAAGATGACTGGATAAATTTATTTCTTTAGCCTATAAGCAAAAACAAAAAGTGGATTACTCTGAGATTAGGTTTTAATATTTCATAATCTTTGATTGCTAGAGGTAGGGACAAAAAGTCTAATCTAAAAGTTCTAGAATTTTCCCTCAATATTTCTAAGGAGGAAACGGGAAAACACTTCAATCTTAGAGAATCACTTTGGTGTGTACTCTTGGTCATGCACATGTGTGGACATCTATCCTTTGTTTTTGAGGTAGTCCCAGTTATTGGTAAAGTCATCCACGTGCAAATGTAAAATTTTTAAATGTAAATTTTAAAGGTTTAATACTCCAGCTTCTGGTCTCAAATGCACATGCAGAAAAATAAATTCATTGTAATGAAACTTATGCGGGCTAATCAAACAATGAATCAGAATGTGTGTGTAATTGTGCACAATAAAACTTTTTTTCTCAGCATTATGTAGTTATTTTGAAGTGAAAGTAAGAAACTATATCTCAGAATTTCCTGGGGGTCCAGTGGTTAGGACTTGCTTCGACTGCAGGCGGCACGGGTTCGATCCCCGGTCTGGGAACTAAGATCCCGCAAGCTGTGCGACCAAAAAAATTAAATGAACTATCTTAGAGCATTATATTTAGGATGTCTTATTTTTTTCTAAGAAATAAAAAATATTAAAAGCTGAATGAAAAATAAGGACAAATTTTATTTTTTAAATTTTATTTATTGATTGATTTTTGGCTGCACTGGGTCTTTGTTGCTGTGTGCAGGCTTTCTCTAGTTGCAGCCAGCAGGGGCTACACTTTGTTGCGGTGTGTGGGGTTCTTACTGCTGTGGCTTCTCTTGTTGCGGAGCACGGGTTCTAGGCGTGTGGGCTTCAGTAGTTGCAGCACGTGGGCTCAGTAGTTGTGGCTCACGGGCTCTAGAGCGCAGGCTCAGTAGTTGTGGCGCACGGGCTTAGTTGCTCCGCGGCATGTGGGATCTTCCCGGACCAGGGATCGAACCCATGTCCCCTGCATTGGCAGACAGATTCTTAACCACTGCGCCACCAGGGAAGTCCCAAGGACAAATTTTAAATTCAAATGTACAAATACACTTCTGTCAATAACATGTTTTTAAATTTTCTGCTAGTGTCCAGAAATTCTGTCAGGATAGCTAACAACTCTGGGAATATTACTTTTAGTTGTGGTCATAAAAGTATGAATCATCATGTGTTTTCCAAATAGTTGGATGATGTTTTAAGAGGAGATAATATTTTAAGAATCTAAAAACTGGAGGAAAAAAGCACACGTAGAAATTGGATTTAGGTACCTGAATGAAAAAGATGTATAGCAAATTTATCAAAGAAAGCAGAGAAGTCATACTGGGGAGTAGAGTGAAAGCAGACGCTTGTGTTACCGCCCATCTTCCTTGGGTCTAAAGGCATATTTTAAAATGTGGTTTTACTTAACATGAGCTCTTGTTTTCTTTTTTCTCCACATATTTTTAAACAATATAGCTGAATTTCTTCTTCATGTATTTAGTGTAAAAAATCTGTTTTCTATTAGAATTTAATATTTATTTGGTTGCAATTGTTTTTTTTTTAATGACGTGATCTTATGGGGAGATTCTTCTTTAATAAGAAAGATGTTATTCTTCAGAAGCATAAAATATATGCAATTCTGAAGTCCTTGCATACATGTCGAAAGAAAAACAAACATTCCTTGCCCAGAGCTCTTTTTATTCTTTACAGGGAAAATAAATTGAATAAGAAAACATCTTTTGCACTTTGCCCTGTTAGGCAACTAATTTAGAGTTGGTTAGATACCGGAGAGAAAAAATTTCAGATAGGCAAGAAACCTCTGAAAAGAAGAGTAGTAAATAAGCATTTCATTTTATCTTAACTGGTAAGCAGGGGAGGATACAGGTTTTGTGGGACCTGAAGCTATACATTTTGGGAGATCTGTCCAATGTCTATTAAGATTACTTTTTACGTGCTTCATGTAGCCGGCCAAGAGGGCCAGTGAGTCCTCCAGGAAACAACAGTGCATTTGAAAAATTCCTTCTCTGGCATTCGGTTTTCCTGTTTGGGATCCTGTATATAACAGAGTTCAATCAGAGAAGCAGAGCCTCTAGGATATATAAGGAATGACCTTAGGCTATTGTGGGTCTCTCAAAGGCCCTTTTCTTAACATAAGATGCCGGAGGAGTTCGAAGGATGCAGGGTAGGTGAGTGAAAAGAGTAGATGGCTGTATGGGAAGCAGGAGCTGGAGCCCATGAGGACAGACTGCAAGCTGTGTCAGTTCTTGTTGCCTCTGACCTGGGTGTTGAGGCTGTCCTGTAGAAGCTGAACCCTTTGTCATGTGCTGAAGGAAGATCCAGGGGAGGCGGGGCAGCTGCAGGCCTGGCAGAGATCTTATGCCAGTGAGATGAGCCAACAGATAGGCAACAGCATGTGAGAGCTACAAAGCCTGCCGCTTCATTTCTGCCCTCCAAATCTCCCACAAGAATCCCAACTCTGGCAAGGGAAAGGGATTTCTGGGAAATGAACCCTTTTTCTTTGTTCCTTTTCCTTGTCTTCTGATGTATCGATCTTCATTCGCCCTTATTTTTCTAGATCATATTGTCAGACTCTTTCTCAGAAAGGCTATGTTAAGGCAGGTTTTTGTTTGTTTGCTGTTTTCGTTTTTGTTTTTTTAGTTCTTGCACGTCTGAAATGGCTTTATTCACACTTCACACTTGTTTGCTAGCTTGGCAGTGTAGAGTCCTGATTTGGAAAATATAAATTCCGTCAGAATTTTTAAGGCATTCTTTCTGTGGAGAAGCATGATGCCATTCTGAGTCTCAGTACTTTTTATGTGATTTCACTTCTGAAAGCTTTTTGCAACTTTTCACTAACACTGTTATTCAAAATTTTATCATGATTTGCCCAAGGGGTGGGTGTTTTTTGTCTTGATTTTAAAAGTCGTTGTGCTGGACACTAAATAAACTCAACTTCAACTCCTTCGGTTCTGGGAATTATTTTTCTATTGTTTCTTTGATAATTCACTCTCCATTTTGTTCTGTCTCCTCTTTGAAAGTTCTGTTAGGTACATGCTTGACTTCCTAAAATTATACCTCTAATTTTCTTATCTTTTCTCTCCTATTTTACTACCCTTGTATTTATTTGTTTGTTTGTTTGTTTATACTGCAGGTTCTTATTAGTCATCAATTTTATACACATCAGTGTATACATGTCAATCCCAATCGCCCAATTCAGCACACCACCATCCCCACCCCACCGAAGTTTTCCCCCCTTGGTGTCCATATGTCTGTTCTCTACATCTGTGTCTCAACTTCTGCCCTGCAAACCGGCTCATCTGTACCATTTTTCTAGGTTCCACATACCTGCGTTAATATACGATATTTGTTTTTCTCTTTCTGACTTACTTCACTCTGTATGACAGTCTCTAGATCCATCCACGTCTCAACAAATGACTCAATTTCGTTCCTTTTTATGACTGAGTAATATTCCATTGTATATATGTACCACATCTTCTTTATCCATTCGTCTGTTGATGGGCATTTAGGTTGCTTCCATGACCTCGCTATTGTAAATAGTGCTGCAATGAACATTGGGGTGCATGTGTCTTTTTGAATTACGGTTTTCTCTGGGTATATGCCCAGTAGTGGGATTGCTGGGTCATATGGTAATTCTATTTTTAGTTTTTTAAGGAACCTCCATATTGTTCTCCATAGTGGCTGTATCAATTTACATTCCCACCAACAGTGCAAGAGGGTTCCCTTTTCTCCACACCCTCTCCAGCATTTGTTGTTTGTAGATTTCCTGATGATGCCCATTCTAACTGGTGTGAGGTGATACCTCATTGTAGTTTTGATTTGCATTTCTCTAATAATTAGTGATGTTGAGCAGCTTTTCATGTGCTTCGTGGCCATCTGTATGTCTTCTTTGGAGAAATGTCTATTTAGGTCTTCTGCCCATTTTTGGATTGGGGTGTTTGTTTCTTTAATATTGAGCTGAATGAGCTGTTTATATATTTTGGAGATTAATCCTTTGTCCGTTGATTCATTTGCAAATATTTTCTCCCATTCTGAGGGTTGTCTTTTCGTCTTGTTTATGGTTTCCTTTGCTGTGCAAAAGCTTTGAAGTTTCATTAGGTCCCATTTGTTTATTTTTGTTTTTACTACCCTTGTATTTTTATTCTACTTTCTGGGAGGTTTCCTTGAATATATATTCTAATCCACTCAGTGAAGTTTGTTTAATTTTGACTATTTCATTTAATTTCTTTGAGCTTTTTCTGCTTTGTGCTAATTGTTCCTTTTTAAATAAAGATAACAGCATTCCATTATTGTTTCTTACATTTCTGATAATACTAAATATAGTTTGGAAGGAGTTTTCTTCTTCAGACATCTCCCATCTTAAAAAATAAAACAAAACCTTTTCTTTACTTCCCATTACAGCAGTTGTACTTCTTTTTAGCTATGTCCAATTTATCCCCTCCCATTCTCTCTTAAACTCACTCTGACCAGGCTTTCACCCCACCATTCCACTGAAACTGACCTTGTCACAGTCTCCAAGGACCTTCATGTTTCTTCATCCAAGGATCAGTTCTCAGTCCTCCTGTTACTTTATCTGCTAGACACATGAATGACTCCCTTCTCCTTGAAGCATCTTCTCACCTGGTTCCTAGGACGTCGCTCATTCCTGGTTTTCCTCCTACCCCACTGACAACTCCTTTCTGCTATTCTTTGCTCTTTGTGCCTCATCTCCCCAGCTTCTTAACATTGGATTACCCCAGGGCTCGGTATTTTTACCTATTCCCTTCTGAATCTGTACTACATCCTTGCTGTCCTCATTCATCTTATAACTTTAAATACCATTCTTTATGGTACTGACTTTAAAATATATATTTTCCCCTAACTGTAGACTCTGTAATCCAAGTGCCTTCTTGACATTTTCCTTGCATGTTCAACAGTCATCTCAAACTTACCGTTTCCAAAATAGAGTTCTTGATCTCTCCTCCTTGCTCCAAATTGTTATTCTTTCATTCTTCCCCACCTCAGCTTATTGACATGTCCATCTTTCAGGTTGCTAAGACCAAAAACTTTGAAGTCATCTTTGACTTCTTTTTTTCTCTCACAACTCACATTCAATCTGTCAGGAAATCATTCGTCTACTTTCAAATTATATCCATTCCTCTTCATCTCCACTATTAGCATCCTGTTCTGACCTGCCATCATTTCTTGCCTGGAGTATTCCTCTAGTCTCTTACTGGTCTCTCTACCTCCACTCTTGTGACCCCCAAATATGTCTTTTCTTTTAAATGTAGGTCACATCATATTATTTCTTGGTTCAAAAATACCTCAGTGGCTTGCCCATCACTCAAAGTAAAAGTCAAATTCCTTTCAACAGACTAGTAGTCTGTCTATAATCTGATCTCTGTTATCTCTCTGAACACATCGACTGCTTGCTTCCTAGCTATTCCTCAGACATTCAGACACACTTCGGCCTCATAGCCTTTGCACTACCTAGTCTCCCTGCCTGGACTGCTTCCTTCCTCCCTCTGTCCCCAGATAGCCCCATGATTTACTTTCTTATCTCCTTCAAGTCTTTGCTCAAATGTCATCTCAGTAAAGCCTTCCCTGGCCCACTCTATCTAAATTTGCCTCTCTTTCCCCCAGCCACTCACTAAGCCTCTCCACTGACTTATTTTTCTTCACAGTATATGGCAGACATCACTTTCTAACAAATCTATTTATTTATTTCGTTTAATGTTTACTTCCCCCTTTCTGCTAGAATGTAAGCTCTATGAGGGCAGAGACTTTTGTCTGTTTTGTTCATTACAATTTCCCCAGCATCTAGAACACTGCCTGGCCCCCAGTATTCTGTATTCCCTGGGTTCCGTTTTTATTTTTTTCTTCCCTTGTTTTTATCTCTGTTTTTCTTATTGGAGACATTCTTCAAATGTCTGGTGATCCTTGGTTATCTCTATGTGAGGCACCAACAAAGCTAACGGAAAGCTAGCTTAATGTTCATGGGTAGAGTTTGTGGACTGGTGAGATTCAATATATGGTTAAGTGGTGAGCTGGCATGTCTGTGGAGGGAGCATTATATTTTAGTATCCTTAATTTTTTTTCCTGTGGGGCCATTCCATTTCTCCCGAGAAGAACCCTGTCTCCTGCCAGGAAATACAAGCCTGCCTGACAGCAATCTTGTTTGAAAGAGGTGCCTGGTTGTACTTTTTCTATACATGCTTTATTTTAACTTCTCTGTTTGTGGCTCCTACCTTTCAACATTCCTGCTATCCCCAAATGAAAATAAGTTCCAGATCAGATTCTTTTAGGAATAAAAAATAGGCAAGTGGTAGGTAGTATATGAATAAAGAGGGTAGGAGTTACATGGGCTGGGGAAGAGGCTATAGAGTCCAACTACACTTTTTATATTATTTTACCAACCCCCTTATTTTCAGCCTTGACAGTCACTCTTGAATTTTGTGGTTCCTCTAAAATCTCTTCCAATAAGTTGTTGTAACCTCTTATCTCTTCACATATCATTCCTGTTTGCTTTGACATTGTAGGTTTATGCCTTTTTATTTCTTTGCTGTCATTTTAAAGGGATTTGGGGAGGAAGCACATATTAAAATGTGTGGTCAATCCACCATATTTAACAAGAAGATTTTGGTGACAATTTTTTTGTTTAGCTAGGAGCAGAACCATATTTATCTTTGGAGAAAACTTTTCTTTTTCTCGGTGGGTGATACTTTAATGAGCTTTTATTATGCAAAATATAGCACAGATTATATTCTGAAATGGAAACTTTGTGGGGAAAAAACCAAAATTTTTCTGCATAATCTATAAATTGTTGTCTTAATTGTAGGTAAAGAATCAGTAGTGGTTAGTACTTTATTGGCTGGGGATATAGAAATTTTTTCCCTTCTTATAAAGCAAGAGAGGAATTAAGAGTAGGATATGACCAAGGACATTCTCTGCATGGGAGGTTATGTAATTCCTTCAACATGTCAGTAGTTTGGGTCCATTAATAAGGGGATAGATGGCCCATGGGGGACCTCTATGGAGAAGAGAATAGTCATAGCTAATATTCCTGTTTACATTTTCCTTCTCTGCATTGTAATTTCTTTCCATTATCCCCAATGTTTCAGAAGTTTTGCAAACATCACAGCCTATCAAATGCTTTTGTTGGGGTTTCAGGGAAGGGGCTTGTGTCCGAGTCTAGATTAGGTTAAGGAAGGAGAAAGTGGCCTTTTCCTACAACCACCACTTACATTTTGAAATCTGCCTGGTGGTAACAGCAGCATTTCAAGACCACCATGGTCCCAGAACTCTAGGAGTTGGCCAGGAACAGAGCAAAGCAACTAGATCTTTTAGGTAATAATATAGGTTTTCCAACTGGATAATTACAGCAGCTTTGTGATTATCTGTTTTGAGCCCCAGAGGAGCTATGAAGGGGATCCCTAATTCCACAGGACTCTCTACCCAAGTCTCAGTTCCAACCTAGTTTACTCATCCGTTACACATACTTATCAGCATTGCCTAGTTATCCATGAACTTTCCTAACTTTGATATAAAACTTTAATCCTCTTTCATAATATGTTCTAGGAAGGTTTCTTGTAGATAATAATAAATAAGCAAAAAAGAAGAATTTAAAAGTGGGAGTGGATTGTAGGGACCATTAGATCCAATAGCTTTTTTCACAGATGAGAAGACAGGTTCAGAGAGGAACAATGACTTGCTCAGGAGCATATAATGAGCCATGACAGAGCTTGGAAATTAATGCAGTTCTCTCAGTCTTCAGTAAAACGCTTTTATTCCCTTGACCATACCATTCATATTGACATGACATGGATTAATTAATTCAGGACCCGTTTATTGAGCATCTATTAATTTAAACTTTTACTAGTTACATAGACAATAGGAATGGGTAGGGTGACTCACTAGTGAAATTGGTTTAGTCTTACTAATTTTAAAATGCTTTTCCATAGTAATTTCTCAGACTTGTGCTACATGAGAATGTTTTATATCCTTTCAGGACTCCATATGAGATGATATCTGAACCAACATTTTAGGAAGTTTATATATTTAGGAGTTTCATAACCTCCACCTGAGGAAGCTCTGTTAGTTGCCTGAAATGAAGACTAGTCTTGTTAACCTCTTTCCTTGATATTTAAAATATGTTCCATCCTAAATATTTTGATAAAAGTCACATTTTTAAGTTTAAAATGTGATCACTGTATTCAGAGCACAGGATTTTGTAAGTCCCATAAAAGGTGTCTCCCCCTTCATTGGGAGTCAAGGTTGGAAAATATAACCATCAGAAATGTTTGCTGGTAGAATACACTAAAGGATATAAGATCAGTTGTCTAGTTCATGATGGGGCTGAGAACAGACATGTTCACTGCTGCAGGCAGGAGCGGACTGGATTTGGGGAGACCTGGAATTCAACCTTCCTCCTGGGACTGGGTCAGGTATCAGGTAAGGGGCAGACACAATACAGAGTCCAGAGGGTTTGGATGACAACTGTGTTATAACTGATGTATTAGTTGAGAAGCTTCTCTGAATATGGTCTTCCAAAAGGAGAAGGAAAAAATTTGTCGATGCTCATCTAATCTTGTCTGGGAGCCAGAGTGACCTGATCTTGGTGCAACTGTACCTGTTATCCAATGGAAATATTCTCGGGTCAGAGAAGAAAAGTTTATCTAATTACTTTACTTTGAAGAAAAAAAAAAGCCTCTAAGTCCAATGCTCTTTATTCATGTTCTTTGTTCATCAAAATTCCTTTTGCTTGATTTGCTCTGGGGCAATTTTGTCCACCATGAGGAAGTCCTCTATGCAAATTCCTAAACAGGTTATCTTACCAAGCAATTCTCTTTTCCTAAATTAGTAAGTTCACTTTTCTGTTTTATATATCCCTTGAGAAACTGTTGAGTATGAGTGCGTTCTCCAGAAAATAATCACTTAGGGTAAATGTGTAAAATCCAACTTCTAGACAAGCTAAGTTAAGATGTAAGCCTCATGAGCTCACTGTGCTGCTCAGTGAAGCCCCTTGGAGAAGCTGAGCCCTGTATGCTAAGTGTAATAAATCAGACAGAGAAAGACAAATACTGTCTGATATCACTTATACGTAGAGTCTAAAAAATACAACAAACTAGTGATATAACAAAAAAGAAGCAGACTCACAGATGTAGAGAACAAACTAGTGGTTACCAGTGAGGAGAGGGAAGAGGGTGGGGCAATATTGGGTAGGGGAGTAAGAGGTACAAACTATTAAGTATAAAATAAGCTATAAGGATATACTGTACAACATGGGGACTATGGCACATATTTTATAATTGTAACTGGTATATGACCTTTAAAAATTGTGAATCACTATATTGTACACCTATAACATATAATATTGTACAGCAACTATACTTCAATTTTTAAAAAAGAAAGAAAGAAAGAAACAAAAAAAGCAGCCATGCCTTACAGTATGCATCCCAACCGTTCTGTTTCTGGTCCATCTCCTCAAACACTGGATCCCACCTGCTCGTCTTGTCTCGTTGTTTTCTCATGCTTCTGTCAGCCAGTGAGCTGAGGTCTCATTCTCATTTCATAGCTTTGGTACAATTGTGCAAGGTCACAAATCTGACCTTTCCTGATGCTCTGACAATGCATCCATGGACTACAGTACTAACATTCCTCCCAAGAAGTTCAGGTTCTGGCACACCTTCACAGAACATTGACCCTAGATTCTGTCCTTATCGTCTGATTAGCTTTTCCCAGGTTTCTCCTAAGGCCATGGTGCTGCTTGAATCCTTGACAGATAGCATTGATCATCTTTAACGGTAAAGAGCACAGATTCTGAGCCAGACTGCCTTTGAATCCTAGCTCTACCTCTTGCTAATTGTAACTTGACCTTGGGCAAGTTACTTAAACCTCTGTGCCTTGGTTTCCTCATTTGTGAAATGGGGATAGTAACAGTACCCGCTGATGGGGCTGTTGGCGCTGAATGAGTTAGTATACTTACCACGTCTGGTACATAAGGGTGCCACGTGTGATAGCTGCTGTTACTGGGACATACAGTTATAGATCCCTCCTCTGAGGAAGTGAGCTCAGGGTTTACTAAATGCTTGAATGGGAAGGAGGCAAAAAGGATACAAGGAGGAAAAAAATAGGTCTGTATTTCAAAATACTGCATTTTACCAGAGGTAATTATCAAATCAGCCAAATAATCCCATACCTTTGCTTTTGAAATTTAACAGCGGCAGCTTGAATTTGTTATTGTAAATGTGTAATTTCCACTCATCCCATGTGTGTAAATCACTTCAACCTAGTTGACTTTTTCTTTCCAGTAAATCATCAGGATTACCTCTTCCTTAATAAACTTGAACATTTCTGAGTGAATGATGAGAAAATGCTTAATGGAAAGGCCAAACACCAGCAATACTTTAGTCCAGAAAACAACAAAGAACAGAGAGAAAAAACAACTTTTTACTGGAATCTGAGTTAATAAATAGGGATCACAGAACAAACAGCAAACAACAGCGTGAGTTACATCAGAATGAAAAAAAGAAATGATGAACCTGGGTTTCCAGTCTGAAACTATTGTGCAATATGATTAATGGAGCTAACATCTTACACATTAGAAAATCCTCTACAGTTTAAAACAAAAGGAACAGCTCAATCAGAGGATAATTGATGCTTACAGATATATTTCACAATTTTGCACCTCAGGGAATATTTTTGCTTTTCTTAAAGATCAAAGAAACTGACTGTTTCATCTTGACAATTATTAACTTGCCACATCTTTATAACTAAGAAAAATTTCGCTTCTCTCCATATTGTAGTCGAAATGAAATTTTAATCCGTATCTTTATAGGTAAAATTTTATTATCGTTAGTACCAGAAAGTAAAGCTTCAACCAAACTTTGGTTTTACTTAATCTTCAAGTGAACATTACTGAAGTTAGTCAAAATACAAAAATTCTCTGCATGAGCACAATAGTAAGAGGTTTAAAAATTAGAGATATGTTTTTATAAAGATATATTATTGGATTTTTAGTAAAAATTCATGCAAATAGGAGAAAAAAAGAAAAATATCAGAGTACTGGGATTTGTCCTTGAATTCCCTCTTTTAGTTTTCCTTCCAGTTAAACTGATTTCCTCATCTATTTGTTTCTGGACTAAAGCCAGAATCAACACTGTCCCTATTTCTAATCAAATAACAGAGAAGCAATTACGAAGTCTGAATGCAGTTAGAGGAGCCTGGGAGACAGAGTGGCTGGACCTCTCCTAAGCTGTGTCTCTGACTCCTTTGTGACTTTAGGCAAGGTATTTAACCTCTCTGCACTTTTGACATAATTGTGGTAATGCTAGTTGATTTCCTAGGTATGATATTAAGCATAACTCGAGAAACAGCTGTTGGCTCTTGAGAAAGGTTAGGTTGATTAGAGAGACGGCTGCTTCTGCAACTTGGAAAAGAGATTTAGAATTACATCTTTCCATTCCTGGTACATTTTGAATGAATTGGATGAGAATTTGATGTAAATAAAAAGATTTGCAGTTTTAATATACAAAATGGAAAATAAAATGGATGATGTTATAATTTCCTCTTCAGAAGTAAAAACTTCAGAAATGTTCTTCTTTATTTCTTTCTTTTGAGAATCAAACTTATTTGGCTTTTTAAAGCTTTCATTGAGTATAAATTCTTGAGATAAGTAACAAAGATACTGTTATATTCCATTACCAGAAAAAGGGAAAAAATTAGAAGAAAATAACCCAAAAGGAGTCTCTAAGTCTGTGTTTATGGGTAATTTTAACTGTCTTCCATTAATATGAGACACATTAATATGTCTTACACATTACCATTTGTGAATGCTAACTTATTAAATATGCTTCCTTCAGTAACTTTTTCTTCTTTTTAATTTCTTTTATCTGTATCCTTTCATAATAGCTCACTTAAAACATACCATTTTTGAATTACCATTACATGCTAGTAATGTACTTGTGTTTGGTAATTGTGTTTTTAAAAGTTACATGTCAGCTGTAGAACTTTTTAGTCCCAAACTTAAAATTTTTGTGTTTAAATTTAATTTACTATCATCAATTAAACTCAAAGATTTTATTGGGAAAAAAATGGACTTACACTTAGAACAATTTATATCAAATGATACAGTACATCAAAGAATAGCCATTTGAAAACTATTTTAATTTTATAATAATTAAAATTTTGAGATAGCCCAAAGCAAAAACATTGTAAAATAAATACAACTAGTTGTATAGTGAGGAGTGAAGTAATCTGATATAACTTCACCACAATCCAGGTTTGCAGAATAATGATGGTTTACTATGATGAATGATGGAGATCAGAATTTCAAAGCAAGTTTCTTATACCTAAACATTTCTTCAGTATTATAGAAGATGGCTAGAATTACTAACGGAGGCACTGGGGAATTTTAAAAGACTTAAGATATTCTCAGGAATTATTCTAAAGATGATCAAGTTAATATAATGACTTCTAAATATATATAATAAGATTTTGAAATGCCTTATTGTTTAAGGATCTGCCAGACTAGGGGCTGCCTCCTTTCTCTGGGAAAGATCAGATTTGATTATTTTAATGGCAATGAATTGGAAAGTCAATGGCAAGAGAAACCTGCCAAAGCTTTTCACTGCCCCTTTATTTTCTTTCTTTTTTTTTTTTTTTAATATATTTATTTATTTATTTTTGGCTGCGTTAGGTCTTCGTTGCTGTGCGCGGGCTTTTCTCTAGTTGCGGTGAATGGGGGCTATTCTTCGTTGTGGTGTACGGGCTTCTCACTGGGGTGGCTTCTCTCGTTGCAGAGCATGGGCTCTAGGCACACGGCCTTCAGTAGTTGTGGCATGCGGGCTTAGTTGCTCCGCGGCATGTGGGATCTTCCGGGACCAGGGCTCAAGTCTGTGTCCCCTGCATTGGCAGGCGGATTCTTAACCATTGCACCACCAGGCAAGTTCCTGCCCCTTTATTTTCTACCAAATATAATGCATTGCAATCTATATATAATATAATTTCCCAGCATCGCCCAGAGCACTTTTTTTTGTTTTTTGTTTTTGGCTGCCTTGGGTCTTCATTGCTGTGCGGGCTTTCTCTAGTTGCGGGGAGCAGGAGCTACTCTTCATCGTGGTGCACGGACTTCGCATTGGATGGCTTCTCTTGTTGCGGAGCACGGGCTCTAGGCACGCGGGCTTCAGTAGTTGTGGCTCGCGGGATCTAGAGCGCAGGCTCAGTAGTTGTGGCACATGGGCTTTGTTGCTCCGCGGCATGTGGGATCTTCCCAGACCAGGGCTCGAACCCGTGTCCCCTGCATTGGCAGGCAGATTCTTAACCACTGTTCCACCAGGGAAGCTCTCCCAGAACACTTTTAACACACACTTTCACTTATGCAAGAGCCATATTCAGATATAGATATAAGAACATAATTTTTTATTGAAGTATAATTTGCAATGTTGTGTTAGTTGCAAGTGTATAGCAAAGTGATTCAGTTATATATAGAGAGATATATATAAAACAAGGACCTACCTATACAGTAGGTCCTTTTTGTTTATCTATTTTATATACAATAGTGTGTATATGTTAATCCCAAGCTCCTAATTTGTCCCCACCCCTCTCCCCTTTGGTTACCATAAGTTTGTTTTCTATGTCTGTGGGTCTGTTTCTGTTTTGTAAATAAGTTCATTTTATCAGTTTTTTTAGATTCCACAAATAAGTGTCAGTTGCTTCGTTTGCAAATATTTTCTCCCATTCTGAGGGTTGTCTCTTCGTCTTGTTTACGGTTTCCTTTGCTGTGCAAAAGCTTTTAAGTTTAATTAGGTCCCATTTGTTTAATTTTGTTTTTATTTTCATCACTCTAAGAGGGTCTATTTTATTTCTTTAGGCAGATGATATGCCCTCTCTGAGCCTTGCTTCCTCAAATGTTGGCAATGTTCAACTGGATGATCTCACTTCCTTTAATTATATTTTGATTGTGTGTTCTAGCCTCATGGGATAATACTTTCTACTTCAAAAATCTCTTTTATGTGTTTTAAAAAAACATCTATTTTCCGTCTTTATTTTCTTTTGCTTGCTTATAATAAAACAATTATCTTGCTTCTTATTTTCTGTAACATTAAAAAACTTTATATGTTTATGACAGTGTAGTTGATTACATGCAAACCTCCATTATGTGGAGGGTTTTTTTGTTTTGTTTTGTTTTACTTTTTGCTACTTGAACTTCATGGTAAATTTAAAAATTAAATAATAAATGACCTTAAGGATACAAATGAGATTTTCTTTTTAATAGGAGCATATCTGTTGTAATTTTGCTCAAGAAATATATTTATTACCAACTGAAAACATGAGTCAAACTAATAATTTATTATGAGATAGCTATGATAATGGCTGTAGCCCATTAAGAGCCAAATTTTAAATATTTTAGGTACTAAGTTTTCAGTTATTTTTTTTTCCCTTTGAGGATTTTATAAATCCAAATATCTCTTTTAAAAGTAACTCTTTTTAAGCTATCACACACTGCAATGTCATATTTGCAAATCAACAAAAATTTTATGAAAGGCATAGTTTGTTAAGTGTTTCTAGTTGTTACTGGGAGTGGGGAGATGATGGATGGAATCTGACAGGGACATCTAATAAATTCAGCAGACCAACTGAATTCAGTCTCTAGTAAACAACTATAAAATTGCAATAACAGATACTGGGAAGTTCTAAAATTGTAACTTAGGTTCACAATTTTTCTTCTCATCCATTCAACAAATATTTTGTTGAGTACCTGTACTGGGTTAAATTGTGTCTTCTAAAGTGATATGTTCAATTCTAAATCCTGTTTCTTGTGAGTGTAATCTTATTTGGAAATAGGGTCTTCGGAGATGTAATCAAATTACAAAAGGTCATATTGGAACCTTAATCCAATGACTGGGGTCCTTGTATTAAGAGAGAAATTTGGACACAGAGACATACAAAGGGAAGACAGCCATGTGAAGATGGAGGCAGAGAGTAGAGTTATGTTGACACAGGCCAAGGAACGCCAAAGATTGCTGGCAACCACCAGAAGCTAGAAGAGGCAGGGAAGGATTGATTCTTCCTTAGAGCTTCTTGAAGGGTGCGTAGGCATGCTGACTTGACTTCATATTTCTATCCTCCACAATGTGAGACAATAAACTTCTGTTATTTTAAGCCACCCAGTTTGTGGTAATATGTTGTGTTTTTTTTTAAATTTATTTATTTAATTTATTTTTTAAATTTTTGGCTGTATTGGGTCTTCGTTGCTGCGTGCAGGCTTTCTCTAGTTGTGGCGAGCGGGGGCTACTCTTCGTTGCGGTGCGCAGGCTTCTCATTGCGGTGGCTTCTTTTGTTGCGGAGCACAGGCTCTGGGCGCATGGGCTTCAGTAGTTGTGGCACGTGGGCTCAGTAGTTGTGGCTCGCGGGCTCTAGAGCACAGGCTCAGTAGTTGTGGCGCACGGGCTTAGTTGCTCCGTGGCATGTGGGATCTTCCTGGACCAGGGCTGCATTGGCAGGCGGATTCTTAACAACTGCACCACGAGGGAAGCCCCTATGTTGTTATTTTAAAATAATTTTAGACAATGACAGTTAAAAACACTTAAAATCATGTCAGGGAATCACTGTCTGAAAATACATATGTAAATTAAATCATGGAGTTTTAAAATTTGATGTTTAAAAATGTGTATCAAAGTGTACATAGTTAAAGAACGTCAAATAATACAGAGAGGCTTATGATGAAAATCAGCTGTCCCTGGGCTCATTCCTTCTACTCCATCCCCCTTCTCTGGAAGCTAACACTTTTTTTGTTGTTGGGTTTCTTTTCTGTTTTTTTGAAGTGTAGTTGATTTACAATATTATGTTAGTTTCAAGTTAATATTTCATTGTGCGTATATATGTCATTCTGTTCATCTAGTCATCTGTCGATACACATTTGGGTTGTTTCTACCTGTGGCTATTGCGAATAATGCTACTGTAAACATTGGTGTACAACTATCTGTTCAAGTCCCTGCTTTCTGTTATATCTGCGTTTTCACAGTATGGAGGTTTGTTCGTTTTTCTTTTTAAAATTAGCCTTTTTAAATCACAATTTTACATAGTATTGAAAAACATGTTAACTGAGAGAATTAGCAATAGTATTAAAGTCAAAGGGTACTTGCATTTTCTATTTTGAAAAAGGATAGATAATTCAGAAGCTGGTCAATGTAGCAGAAAACACTGAAGATATTTATGATTCAAGTAGAAAAGTACTGCATATAATTCATAAACAAGACAAATAGCTTTTTGTTCTTTATGATCTTTAGAGAGCACTAGTCTCCATCTCAGCTCTTCTTAGGAAAAAGATCAGTGATAAATTTACAATGAAATACTACTCAAAATCATTGACATTTAGTACAGACAACAGTAGATACATTGACAACATATACATATTTTTTCTAATGGGATTTATGGAATACAGACATTGAAAGTAATTGGATTCTTTCTTTTTTGTTTTTCCTCATATTTTTTTCTATCTTTCATTCTGATGGAGGAAAGGAGGCACATTTTTCAGAGATTTGTTGTATTTTATTAGGCCTTAATTGCATATAATTATGTCTAAATGAACAAGATTAGACCACTGGTATAGCTAAATCTAAAGAAAATAAGTCTTACTATAGCAGTGTTTGACTGCTATGCCTAACAGGAAAGGTGGAAATGTCTTCATTCCATATATATCTAAATTGTCATAATTGTAGTGAGAATTTATTCTTCTGCAAGCTCTTTCTTTACAAATAGAGTCTTGACAGACGGACCGATGGTAATGGCAGATCTTTCCAAGAACTCCCAGACAAAAGAAACATGAAACTACCCCCAGGATCAGGATGAAAATATGTTTGATTATAACATCAGATGTCTTGGATTAGGGTTTTCATTTCAACCTGAAATTTTGCTAATTTTGTAGGTATGACCTCAACATCAGCAAATGCAAAGTTTAGGAGACTACTGCATTGCAAATGGGCTCTGACTTTATCTTTCATGTAAAAAAAAGCTACCTAGGTGAGTTTTTAATAGAATTCCAAGATTATTTTATCAATCAGAAGATACTGCTAGCAAGCCTATTCATCTTCCTTCTCAATTTGTTTATACTTCTGTTTGCTTGCATTTTTCTTGTCACGTCACTTCTCTCCCCTCTAAAAGCCCACAGAGCGGGGGTGGGGGTCTCTATTTTACACTGGAAAACATTTTAAATGCCATAATTAACTTAATTTTCTCTACATGTTAATATAAGCTAATATTTTTAATGTAATTAAATATATTTAAAATAAGCTATATGTATAAGCATCTAGTATACATAGCACCTGGCATAAAGCAGGTACACAATACATGCTTGAATTTAAAGAAAACTAGCTACTAGGATAATAGAGTAAAATATCCATTTTCCTAAACTGTTGCTACAAACTTTATCATATGCATGTATAAAAGGATGACTTACTGAAAAAAAAATGGGTCTATAAATGCTCTTTGGAACATTTCTGTAATGAACAATTGTATGTCTTCTTGTGTTTTATCTAATTTCTTTGTCCATTTAGCTGTGTAATCTACTCAGCACTTCACTTCCTTCTGTGTATTTTGGTTATTTTGTTTACAATGTTGGATATTTTTAATTTTATTTTTTTATTATCTATCGTATACATATTAGTGTATATATGTCAATCCCAATCTCCCAATTCATCCCACCATCACCACTACCCCTGCCCCCCCGCCCCACTTTCCCACCCTTTTTGTCCATACATTTGTTCTCTACATCTGTGTCTTTATTTCTGCCCTGCAAACCAGTTCATGTGTACCATTTTTCCAGATTCCACATACATGCGTTAATATACGATATTTGTTTTTCTCTTTCTGACTTACTTCACTCTGTATGACAGTCTCTGGGTCCATCCACGTCTCTACAAATGACCCAATTTCGTTCCTTTTTATGGCTGAGTAATATTCCATTATATATACGTACCACATCTTCTTTATCCATTTGTCTGTCAATGGGCATTTAGGTTGCTTCCATGACCTGGCTATTATAAATAGTGCTGCAATGAACATTGGGGTGCATGTGTCTTTTTGAATTATGGTGTTCTCTGGATATATGCTACAATGTTGGATGAAAGGGTTAAATGATAACAAGTAAATTATATACTTTCATGGTAAATTAATTGCTATCATATGGATTTCTGCCCAGTGTTGTCATATAGAAAGTTTGGCCTTTAAGTGTTTCTCTTTAGACTGTTAAGTAAATATGGACACAGAATGTAATTTAAAATAAGCCTCCCTTCAGATAGAAAAGAAATAAGCATAATATTGTGCCTATACCTTTCCTGTGTGCATAAAAGAAGCTTGCCAACTGGTGGGCTTCTTTGGAGAATGATCAGGTAAGAACATAGCTCTTTTGTTGGGGAATCTCCCAAAGTCAACTTCTGAAGATCTTTTCTGTGAGGCTATTCATTCCTCCAGAGAGGAATCCCACAATCTCTGGCCTGGAAAGTAATGGGAGGAGTTTAGAGCTGGCTGCGTGGCTATCTAGCTGCCAGGATGGAAGTAACCTGGGGAGGGCTCAAACTTATAGAACAGTGTCTCTCTTTTGACCTCCATTGTACTTGTGGTCATGCTACCTGGAGTCTCTTTGGTTCGACCTTAATAGAAATAAGCCTTTCAGGGCTTCCCTGGTGGCACAGTGGTTAAGAATCCACCTGCCAATGCAGGGGGCATGGGTTCGAGCCCTGGTCCGGGAAGATTCCACATGCCACGGAGCAACTAAGCCTGTGCACCACAACTACTGAGCCTGTGCTCTAGAGCCCGCGAGCCACAACTACTGAGCCCATGCTCCACAACTACTGAAGCCCGCGCGCCTAGAGCCCGTGCTCCTCAACAAGAGAAGCCACTGTAATGAGAAGCCCGCGCACCTCAACGAAGAGTAGCCCCCACTCCCCGCAACTAGAGAAAGCCCACGTGCAGCAACGAAGACCCAATGCAGCCAAAAATAGATAAATTAATTAATTTTAAAAAAATATTAAAAATAAAAAAGAAGAAGCCTTTCATTTTCTGATGGGGTGGGAAAAACATTATTCACCTGGCTGTTCAGGGTTTAGGTGAGAAGCTATCAGCCCATCACCTCCACCCTGCCTTCCAAGCTAGTGGTCACCTCCAACCCAGCACCATCTGGGATACTGCAATGCAACCTAGCTTGCTTCTGGTGGTACTCCCTGCTGCTACTGCTTGCTATTCAGTTTTAGCAGCTCTGCCAATTCCCCCATGTGCTTTTTGTCATCTGGTTGACATTGCATGCCAGGTGTTTTCACCTCTCCCTTTCTCTTCCACCTTGTCAATCCATGTCTTTTCCATTTTTCTTTACTCCTTTCTAGTGGGGCTTTGTGAGAAAGAAAAAAATTTATGTGTTCAGTCCAACCCAAAGTCCCTAACTCCTTCTTAACACTTATTTTCAAAAATATACTTAGCCCATTGTTTTCCCCTTGACAAGGATAAGCATAGGAGAGGAAGTATGTCACTGCAAACAGACTAGCTTTATGGCAAGGAACTCATATTTTTCCCTCTGAGAAAGATATTCCCTCTCGGGGAAATTTTTCTTCAGAGGCAATAACTAAACTTTTATTAGGGTTGCCATAATAAGTTAGATGCTAGGGATACAACAGTTTTAGCAAGGTGTGGCCTTTGCCTTCAAAAATCCTATTCTAAACAAAATAGCATGGACAAAAGGAAGCAGTTGGAGAGAGACATGTAAAAACAAATCAAACGATAATTCCATCACCTGGCACAGCACCTGGAGCATAGCAGGCATGCAAACAGTGTTTACTGAGTGAATGAATGCTATATTGGTCTGTAAACATAGTATGAGATCACAGTGGAGGAAGTTAATTAGTTTTGTCTTGAGAGGTCACCTGGAAAAATTTAGTTTTTATATTTAATTACATATGGTTTAATGTATATTAAATTGAAATATAATACATGAAACAATATGTAATTAAATTTATGTTGTCTTTAATTTCCCTTTTAATATTTATTTTCATCTCTTCCCCAGAACATTGCCTTGATGTGGCAGCTATATTTTATTTTCCCGAGGCATGTGACACACTGCTGAGCAGATAGCCAATAATCAATAAATGCTTGCTGATGCCACGATTCTCTAGGACTGCTTCAGTTTAGTGCAGCTGTCTCCTCTCCCGTCAACCTGGCAGGAGACCTGTCCTTTCCTGCCAGGTTGACCTAGTGTTCCTTTGCAGAAGCACATGACTTAGGAACAAATAAGTCACAGCCATGTTTAGGAGTGAGAGTGGTGTTCACTGGAGAAAGCCAAGTAGCAGGGCCTCTATACCTCTGTGCAGCCTGTGTCCCCATATATATATATATAACAGGTGTATATGTATATACAAAGGAAGGCCATGCAGAATACAGGTTGGGGGTCACGGGCCTTCAAGGTGGAAAGCCCTCAGCCCAATTGCTGGGTCTTCAGTGACTTAAGCTCTCTGATCTATCCATTTGTATGATGAGGATAATAGTAGTTGCCTTATAGAGGTATTTGAGGATTAAATAAGATGTTTATAAAATGCATAGCCTAGGACAGTGCTAGGTATGTAATAAAAAAATATATCAGCCAGAAGTAAAACTGTGTGAAGTAAAATTATATGGTTTTATCTAGGAGACTCTTTGTTACTCTCTGCAATGCACAAATTTCACATATTTAAGAAATTCACATTATATCTTGCAGTGCTTCCCAAGACGCCCATGCATGCTATTTGTCCCTGAATTTAAGTAGTGCCCCTCTCATTCTGTAACTTTTTTTTTTTTTTTGGCCCCAGAAGGACTGAGGCTAACTACCTATTTTGTTAGCATAGACTGAAAAAAAAATTGTCTATTAAGTCCCTAAATCCTTGCTTTTCACACTTTGCTGTACGTTGGAATCAGCTGGAAGTCTTTTAAAAATTCTAAGCCCTGACTGCCACCTTTAGACATTTGATTCAATTTCTGGGCGTGGAAATATTTTTAAAGCACCCCAAGTGATCCCAACGGACAGCAAAGTTTAGGAACCACTTTTTAAATTACGTAAAAATTGAGAAAGAGATACATGAAAAGGACCTAGTGGTCATAGATTTTATAAGAATAAAAATAGGCTGACAAATAAATAATTCAGTTGATTCTGGTTCTTTTTTTTAGCAAAAAAAATAGGTATAAATTTGTCTGAAGATTATGCAGGTATTTCTGCCCTTCTAAGCTCCTTAGCTTCTAAAATTTATGAAAATTCACCACTGGCAGCATACAGAAGTTATTTTGAGGATGAACAAAATTTTTCATCAAGACTCATGACTTCAAGACTGATTTTTAAAATAATCTCAAGAAGTGGTAAAGTTAATTTTCCTCTACAACTTTAAAGAGAGCTTAAAGTTTTATATTATCTTGGTAGCTGCCTATACATTAAAACACTGAGAAAAATAATGCATATCACCTTCTACTTGTTGTAACTCTTTTTCTTTCTTCCTTTTTGTCAAAATAAAAAGCGTTCCATATACAAAATGAGTGACTATTCATTTAGCACTTATCATATGCTAGGGTGTTTGAAAATATTACAACAAAATGACCACGGTCCTATAAGGTGAGAATTATGATGTCTGTTTTACAGATCAGGAGCATTTTATAGTAAGTTGCCTAAGGTCACACAACTAGGAACTGAATGAGCCAAAATATGAAACCACGTCTTTGTGCTTAAAGAGCCTGTGCCTCTTCCATACTCCCAAGAGCCAGAGTTCCTCTGTTTTTGCTGTGGAACTGGTTCAATTCTATACAACGTAACAGTGAGCATCCTTCTGTGGGGGGAAGCCTGGGAAAGTCCAGGAGAATTTCCATGGCGACTCTCAGATTAAAAACAGCCTGGAACTGTGTCTGACCTCCTGGATCACGTTGAGTCAAGCCAGCATTGGTCTCATGAAAAATTCACAATAAATTAAGTTTATGAAATTCTTTTTGTTCTTGCAGTTCTTTCAGTGGGAAAAATGGCGAAGATGATCAGTTTCATCCTTCTCACCACTCTTCTGGTAATGGGCAGGGAAAGCTGGGTAAGCTCATTACAAAAACTATTGTTTTAAATACCCACTTAGATCTGAATTTTCTTTTATTTTGCAGAAAGTCTATAGTAACTTGTCACTGAAAAAACTTAACTAGGGGGAAAATGAAAAAGCACCTGCCACATAATAGGCACTTATTAAGTGCTTAAAAAATATTTTTAAAGTAAAAATCAGTATTCACACTAAGTAAAATCTTTTTTATTTACTGGGGTTATTTGGGTGGTTACATAATATTAAGAATTTAAAACTGTCCTTTGAAATTGACCTTGAGCTTTCCATTATCGGACACTGTCAGTGTAAACTAAACAGATTATTTGAAAGTAATTGCAATGAACTCGTGCCTCTCTCCATTCATGAGTAAAAAGGGAAAAACAATCATTTACTCAAAGTTCTGGGAGAAAGAAAACCCCTAGGTTTTAAATAAGCTTACTAACACTGTATATGTAGTCACATAAAAATTGAACATCCTTGCCCTGTAATCCTTTAGTTATTTTTAAATTGTATAGTCCACTATATTTAACAATATCACAACCAATTTCCCACTATTAGAAAGCAACACAGGATTCCAGATGCCATAAAATGTCTTTGCTGTTCATTTTTTAGACAGGTATAACTCAGGGGGCTAAGCAAATAACTCGTTCAGAGAGGATAAATCAAAGAGAGTTGAAGAGAGAGTCCGAAAATAAGAAATAGTCCTAGAGAAACAGCTGGGAGAGATTCAGTGACTTGGGCCTGGAGATGGGAGGAAGGAGTCCTCTACTATCATTTCTCCATTCTCTTGCTATATGACCTTCAGTTTAGAGGCCGAATTTCTATGTTTACGTTATAGTCCTTCATAGGAAGACAATGTATTTACATCTTTCTTTTGCCCCAAACAGAATATCTGAGCATGCTGTTCAGACAGCCTAGCAAAGTGCCCAGAACACAGTATGCCCTCATATTTATGGAATGAATACAAGGTAGCACATAAAGATAGAAACAGGAAGTTATGCAATTATAAATTGGGAAATATGTCTGACTGTATTCAAATGCCTATTTTAGGAAATAATGTATATAAAAGTGGTGTAAGGCACTTACATGTTAAAATTCATAATTTCTCAGCAAACATTTATGCTTATCACAGGAGATCATGACATGAGCTGCAAATAGAGTTGTCAAAGTAAAAACAGGAAAAAGGCAAAAATTTGTCTTTGGTCCTTTCTCTTCACTATCCCCTAGTGACTCTCCCAGCGTTGAGTACTTAAGGGTCTTTACTGCAGCTTCTTGTTCTCAGTAGCTTTTCCCAGGAGGCACACGTCTGCACCTCCCCTTCCCAACTCACCACATGTGCTTTATCTCTGGAGAAATCTGCTCAGTCAGATGCTGTGGAAGGAAGCTGATAAACTCTTTCACATGCAATATTCTTGGGTTATTTGCCTTTTTAGAGAAAGTAAATAATTTAACTGAAAGACTCAGGCTTCTCCATCCTGTTTTGAAGTAATTAAGGGAAAAACAACAAGTAAGCCAAAAGGTAAAGTGACTCCAGTAGAATTTCCAGAAACAGGTAAATGGGTAAGATACTCAAGGATCTGAGGGTCTAAAGTAGCATCCCTTAGAAAGGTGACCATGTGTCATTAGGTTATGAGCATTCAGTATATTTTGAAAACATATTAATACAAAAAGGTCATTCAAAAGCCTTGTTTATTTTACAGACTGACACACTAGTCACATGTAATGATGCTGTAAAGCACTTTCCTGTTGAGAAAGCACTCAGGAGGTGATATGTAGCGTTTGAGAGTAGGATCCTTCAACTGGATATGAATCCTGACTCCTCTTGCCCGCTGAGAATTTCCTGTTTCCTTGAGAAATTGCAAGTTTCCTCAAGGATGAGTCCCTTCCTACCTCGTGGAATCGTTACGAGGATCAAATGAGGCAACCACTCTACAGCTCTTGGTGTAGTCGTTCAGATTATTTTATATCATTTTTTAGTTCAAGCACTTTACCGTAAGCCATAATTTCTTATTCTCCAAATAACAAACAGTGTTAGAACTTGCAAACCACTTTCTGGTTAGAATATTATTCTGAAATGGGAGTTGGGGACAAATTTGAATCATTAATTTATCCAGCTTGTTCGGAGCGTTTATTCTCCTTAAGAACGAGATGCGCGTTACTCCGCAGGCTCTCGAGAACTGCCTGCAGGAGCAGGCGCGGCTCAGAGCCCAGGTGCACCAGCTTGAGACCCGGGTCAAGCAGCAGCGGGTCAAGATCGCGCAGCTTTTGCATGAGAAGGAAGTCCAGTTCCTTGATAAAGGAGAGGAGAATAGCGTCATTGACCTTGGAGGCAAGAGGCAATACGCAGGTCAGAATCTATGTTTCTTACGTGTTTCAGTAACTTACATCATACACCCGTGTGCAGTGGTGGTGCTAGTAACTTGATCACTTCAGGTTTTGCTAAAGAGCTTTTCCTATTCCAGTAACAAGCAACATGAAGCATTATACCAAATTTAAACGTCTTCTACTATATTTTACCCCTTTCTCTCTATTATCTCTGCAAGGGACATTGAATAGCATATACCAATTATCTGAGGATTTCAATAGTTTAATAAGAGATCATGACAATAGATTGTTTAAATATCAGTGTGTAAATGGCAGATTATATTTGTGAAATTTTACAGTTTTTTATTTGTGTACTGTATCTTGCTTCATTTCATTTATACAATTTTCCCTTCTGAAACCCTGATATGCCTTAGGATAGTAAGTAAGGTAATAGAATAAAAGGGCAGGTCAGGAAAAAGAATCAGAATTATTTAGGAAAATAAATAATTTTCCTATCATTTATGTTTTATGTGTATATTTTACAGTTTGGTCATTTTCCCTTTGATTAGGCCAGGTTTCCCCCCAAGAAACTAAATGATCTTAAACTGCTAACATATTGCACTTATCACTACACATATCCTATTCCCTACAGAAAACTATTCACCTGATTTCCTCCAGGCAACTTTAAAATAAACAAATAATAGTTGTCACAAATGAGAATGACATCTGGAATGCTTTGTTCTTATATGTCTACTGTACTGCCATGATATATTATAATTTCTCTGTTTATGAGCCTATCTTTGTCAATTAACTGGATACTTTATAAGGTCTGGGATGATGTTTAATGCACTCTTTCCTCCTTATTTCCCATCAGAGTCCTTGGAACATGCTAGAGCCTCATATTTATGAATGAAAGCATGGTAGTATATAGAAATAGGAATAGCAAGATAAGCAATTATAAATTGGGAAATATATCTGACTATAATTGAGACCTGTAGAGGCTAATGAGATGCCAAGCTGAGGAGAATAAAAACATCTTTATTTTGTGCTTCTAAATATACTCATCAGTGTCAGATATGAGTTGTGAGAATCTTAGAACGTATGCTTCAATAAAATCCTCCCTTTTTCTCTCTTTACTGAGATCCTAATCTCTCTTTGCTCAGACTCTTTGCCCTGAGTTCCTGACTCTGTTGTTCAGCAACCTGATCCTTTGCCCTTGATCCTTGGAGTCCAACTGCCTTCCCCACTTTAGGGGACCAGAGCCACTGCCCTGCAGAGTGGGACTGGATACAGAACGAGAATGGCGTGTGGCTCTGAAGCATGGAACAAAGAGGAACCAAGGACCGCTTGGGTAAAAACAGGCTTGAGAAACAAGGGACGGTCTGAAGCCATCACAGGGGCAGAGAACCAGGAACTGGAACCTAAGTGGAGAATTACTGGGAAGATTAAGCAAGACAGTGAAAGAAGACTCAGGAAAGCAATCAAACAGGAAGCAGAATCAGTAGTGATTTCTTGAAGACAGTGATTCTCATGAGAATCACCTGGTGACCTTTTAAAATGCTGATGGCCTGTCACAGTTTCAGGGATGCTGGCAGAAGACAAGAGACTCCAGGGTCAGAGACATGAGCTTCATGTTTGCACCAATGTGTCCAGCCTGCAAATACCAAGGGAGCAGTGTGGAATAATCCAGGTGGAAGGTGTGCAGGCAGTGGGCTAGGTCACAGCTGAGGAACCCTGAGCTTAGGAAACCTCAGTCTTTTATAATAGGTTACAAGCAAATCTGCCCAGCCTTTGCACCCCAGAGGAAGCAAACAAACCCACCATCTGCTCTGGGGCAGCCACTATCTCTATCTGCCCAAAGCTGTTCACTATAGAAACATCCTTGAAAAAAACAGTCCAGAACATAAGCTCTGTGTGCAAAATGTGCAGAAATGCAAGTGACCCATGGGAAACTATAAACAGTGCCTGAGCTCCAATCCAGGCCAATTAAATTATAATCCCTACAGGGTTGAAAAGGAGTGCTTTCCCTGTTGGGTGTGGATGAGATTGCTCAAGACCAAAACCAGATCAGGCTTCTTACCAAATTTCTTCCCACAGGCTGAAAAAGTCCAAGGTTCCCTGAGGTCACAAAGCAGAGGCTTTATTTCTTTTCAGGTAGGAGGTGGGGTCCTGTACCAGTTTGGTGCTCTTTTTTTTTTTTTCTGCCACACTGCATGGCATGTGGAATCTCAGTTCCTGGACCAGGGATCTCAGTTCCCCAACCAGGGATTGAACCTGTGCCCCCTGCAATGGAAGCCCATAGTCTTAACCACTGGACCGCCAGGGAAGTTCCCAGTTTGGTACTCTTTTTATTGGGTGTTTGAGACCTGGTTGTAATATGTTTAGGTATCCGACAAGGAGGCTTCAGGTACCTATCCTGAGACTGCAGAAAATGTCAGTAAGACACAGATTAGAGGGTAAGATCTTACTGGGTTAATTTGGTCAGTCATTGTGGATGACAGGATTGATTCACAGAGAAGTGGGTAATCAGAATAGTCAAAAGGCCATTTGATTGATTACTCTGTCTTATAGGCTGAATCATGTTCCCCCAAAATACGTATGTTGAAGCCCTAACCCTCAGTACCTACGAATGTGACTGTACTTGGCGGTAGGACCCTTAAAGAGGTGCTTAAGTTAAAAGGAGGCCATTAAGGATGGACCTTAATTCAATCTGACTGGTATCCTTATAAGAAGAGGAAGTTTGGACACACAGAGAGACACCAGGGATGTGTGTGCACAGAGGGAAGACCATGTGAGGACACAGCAAGAAGTCAGCCAAGAACAGAGGGTTCAGAGAAAACCAAACCTGCTGATGCCTTAATCTTGGACTTCCAAGCCCCATAACTGTGAGAAAATAAATTTCTATTATTTAAGCTCCCGAATTTGTGGTATTTTGTTCTGGCAGCCCTAGCAAGCTAATATATCTTACATTGCCTTAGATATCAGCTTCTGGCTTGGGAAGGTAGTACTTTTATAAAAAAAAGTTACTAGAGGTGTCCTTTCATCAGGGCTTGTCAGGGCTCTGGGCCAACCGGTGACCACTCTGTCATTGATTCACTAGAGGATATCTTAGCTGAGAGATCTGTAGTTTGTTCAGAACCTGACTGACCAGTGGAATGTCGGTGAGGTCAGAGATGTAAGGGGCTGAGAGCCATGATTGCTCTGGAATGGAGTGTTCCTGGTGGAGGAGTGAAGCATGTTTGGGGTAAATTCCTCAGTGCTGAGACAGGTAGATGAGTTGGCAGGGGTTACTGTGCGGTAGCTTCCTAGGCTATCCATTCCATTTGATCAAGGAGGGAGTGGACAGGCAGATTTTAACATCGCTTCCTAAATCTAGGAGACATTTTCCGTGTCAGTCAAGATCATGTGTCTTTAAACGCCTGATGGGGGATGATCTTTTTGATGAACAGATTGTCAGTGACTGGTACAAATGAGGAAGCCCTTTCAAGGAATAAAATGTGCCGTCTTCAAAAGAGTGTCTACCATCATCAAGATAATGTACTTTCCAGGAGATGCTGCTCAATGAAAGATGTAATCCAGCGTGTTCCTTCCACAGGGGCACTTGAGGATCAACAGAGGATGCTGGAAGGACACTGCAGCCAGTGGGGCGGTGGAGGGTGCCTTCCTGGACAGCGCCTGGGGTGTGCATGGCTTGGGCATCTGCTCCCCGCCACAAAGTAGTAAATCAGACCTGCCGCCCTCAGAGTTTCTCATCTCCTTCTACCAAGCATGGGATGGGGAGAAATGAGGTTGCCATTCTGAGATATGCTCATAGATTTAAAAAGACATTACATTTACTAATTCTAAACATTGAAAAGACATGGGTACTGGACCTCTTTCAAGTCTAACACAACAGATCCGCCTGAGACCTAAAATCATTCCATTATAGCGCCTGGTCAAAAGCTGCATCCACCAGAAGTAGCAGCCAACTGGCCCCATCCACTGCCCAAGTCTGTGGTCAGCTAGTGGCCGTATTATGACGGGGCTATCAAGCATTGGCTTAATTCTTCTAAGAAGCCCAGTTCAATCTGGAGCCACGGGCACCTAGCCAGCAGCGAAGTAGGAATAACATGTGTGCTTCCCCTGCTAAGTGTAAAACCAGACAGGCAGCCCATGAAACTGGCATGTTCTGACATAACCAACTACAGAAGAAACACCGGAAGGATCGCTGTTGCCAGTGAATTTTCCTAGAGGAATAGCAGAGGCTGTTATAGAAACAAAGTAGATTACACACCGACTCCGGGCTCCATCATAATGGCCTGGATCTGCCCTCTGTGGATGTCCCTGCCCTTAGTCACCCAAACACATATAACAGTCTATTTTAAAGCAAGGTGAAGTCTTGCCTATTGTTTGGAGAATGGATTGTAGCACTACTAACAATGGTCTTCAGGCAATTTGTTTAACTTCTCTATGCCTCAATTTTCTCAGTTGTAAAATGGGGATAATCACGGTACCTAATTTAGAGAATTTTGAGAATTAAATGAATAAATACATCTAAAACAATGAGAACTGTGCCTGGCACACAGTCAGTACTCATAAATATAGCTATCATTACTTTTTTTATGTTTCAAAGATAAATTGTTACACAATAAACTAGATACAAAACTACAAGGGATCCTGACAAAAATGAAAAGATTTATCTATATCTACCGTATCTATTTCTTGCCTACCCCAATTTCCTTGGGGAGAATGGATATAAAGTCTTTGCCATTTAAATTTGACGTAACTTCCAGCATGACCTTGAATTTGCTGCTGTCACCCTCAGCCCCTGCTGTTCTCTCTCCTGTAGCCCCCCCTGGTCAGAAGAGGGGTCAGGGCTGGGGCAGGGAGGTCCGAGAAAGCAGCCATGAAAACCCCCAAGTGCATAATCAAAGCTAGGGAAAAGAGAAGAGTGGGAGTGGTACAAGAATAGGAGAGAGAAGAGGTTGTAAGCATGAAGGAGAGTCTTTGATTCCAGGGCTGACGCTGCCTCTAGACCACAGGGGCTCAAAGTAGAACGATAAGGAGTTAGAAGTATCTTTGGTGTTGGAGGGGATTGCCTGGCAGAGAGAGCACTGGTGTTACGAGTGTGCTGGCTTTGTGGAGGCTGCATAGCTATGGGATCAGAAGTATATGGCATTTTGACATGATCTGTTTTCATGCTTCTCTTTTGCATGTTAATTCCAGGTACAGTAACTTACTTCAGTTTCTCAACAGCACCCTGCTCTCCTTGGAACTTTACATTAGCCATTTTCTCTGTCTGGAACATCTTCTCTACTCAATCCTGTCCCCTGGGCTGACTCCTATTATTCATCCTTCGGACCCCAGTTTAGCCCTTCAGGAAACTTCCTGACCCTCAAGACTGATTTAGGCACCACTTCCATGTACTCCAAAAGCACCCTTTACTTTTCTTTCTTTTTTTTTTTTTTTTAAAGATTTATTTATTATTTATTTATTTTTGGCTGCATCGGGTCTCAGTTGTGGCACGTGGAATCTTCGTTGAGGCATGCAGGATCTTTTGTTGTGGTGTGCGGGCTCTTCGTTGTGGTGTGCAGGCTTCTCTGCAGTTGTGGCACGCGGGCTCCAGGGCTCATGAGCTCTGTAGTTTGCGGCACGCGGGCTCTCTAGTTAGGCGTGCGAGCTCAATAGTTGTGGCGCGCGGGCTTAGTTGCCCCGCGGCATGTGGGATCTTAGGTCCCTGACCAGGGATGGAACCTGCGTCCCCTGAGTTGGAAGGCGGATTCTTTACCACTGGACCACCAGGGAAGTCCCTACTTTTCTATCTCAGCACTTATCATGGAGTATTGTCACTACATGCTTAATTGTCTATCTCCTGCTAAACTGTCTAGGTACTGGTATCTTTAGCATCTAATGTGATGATTGGCATATTGTGAATGTTCAATATATATTTTAAAATTTTAATTGGTGGAACAAATCAGATGGAAAAAAAAATAGAGGGCAGATGCTTCAAATGTACTCATGGAGCAAAACAAGATATTTATTTGAATAACAACTCAGAGGAAGGTAACAGGTTGGTCTGCAAAGGATATGTGATTCCAAAAGTAGGAACAAAACTGATCTCAAGGGCAAGGAACTGATCAATGTAAGAGAAGAAGTACCAGGGAATTCCCTGGTGGTCCTGTAGTTAGGACTCGGCACTTTCACTGCCATGGCCTGGCCCAATCCCTGGTCAGGGAACTATGATCCCACAAGCTGCGTGGTGCGGCTGAAAAAAAAAAAAAGTACCATTATTCCAAATACCAAACCAAGCTCAAGATCCAGGGTGTCTATTTAAACAATCTGAGTGGGTTGTCAACACAGATTCAAGTGTCAGATAATGGTAGGAGGCAGGCAGTTGGGTGTTTGTTACAGGGACTGTGCAACCAGTCCTGGGAAGAGTGAGGTTTAAGCACTAAAACTCTCACCCCTGTGTTGAGAGTGCTGGGAGCAGAACTTAGGAAACAAGAGGTCACCAAGGAGTAAGACAAGAAATCAGTTACTAGGAAATTGAAATACCAAGGACAGAGCAGAACTGACTGTGTAAGTAGGAGTTGGGTAGAAGAGTCATATGGACAGGGTCTAGACAAACTATTATAGTGTGTGTGTGGGGGGGTGTGTGTGTGTTATAAAATTATAGCATGTATAATAAGATAGATAATAGACATTCTAGATGACTGTTTCTGGGTATAACAGCTAAAAAAATTCCAGAAGTCAGTAGATCTGTTTTTATGATGATGTGTTTATGGTGATGCAAGCATGAAGGAGGAGAAGGAGGAATAAGCTATGAAATATAAATCCAGTTCAATTGTATTTTATTTTTCAGCATATAGGAAAATAGTACTAGAGAGCCTACCAAGGGCAAACACTCAATAAATAAAATATATAATAAGACATAAATTCTAAGAAAATATATAATATATTTACATAATATATAATATTATATAAAATATATAAAAATTTGCTCACACCAAAGTGTATGTTTTTGGTCTCCTTAAATTAAAAAATTAAATATTCATGTATATGATCTGTAGAAATAAATTTCTTTGTTCTTATTTACAAGTTACTGTATTATTACTAAATCAATTATTTTCTGAATTCTAATTCATCTCATAGTAGAAAATGCCTAACTACGTACAACCTAGCAATTTTTGAAAACAATGCACAAATCACATGGTTTTTCTTTTTTTTTTTTGCAAAAACAGGTACAAAGTTTATTATTAGAGACAGAGCATAACATGTGGGAGAGCACGCAGAGAAACAGTTTATTTATTTAAGACGGAAGCAAGGCAGAAACACACACGCAGAGAGAAAGGGTGTGGGTGTCCTCCCTAACGAGGAGCACAGTAAAGAAGGGGTTAAAGCATTTATATAAGGCAGTTCTTCCAGGTCTTTGTTTACCTTTGGCCAGTTATCTTGTTTCTTTTTTCACACCTGACCTGCCCTAGAAATCTCTCCAACATGCATGCACATCTTTTTGCCAAGATGGATTTCAGTGCAGAGGCCTGTGGGAGATTTGACAACATTTATTATGGGGTCGTGCCCCTCCCTTTTTGACCCCTGAGGAGCTTTTCTGCACATATGCAGTCGGGGAGGTAATAGATGTGGTCATCTTATCTCTTTACTCTAGCAGAGCTCAGCTCCTGCCCTTTGTCTTTGGAGTGTCAGGGAAAACAAAGCTCTAATTTACTCCCGTTGGACAAACTCCAGCTGTCCAGCCCAGGGCCCCATCTATCTCCTATCTCAGTATCTTTTTTTTTTTTTGAATTTTATTTTATTTATTTTTTTATACAGCAGGTTCTTATTGGTCATCCATTTTATACACATCAGTGTATACATGTCAATCCCAGTCTCCCAGTTCATCACATCACCACCATTTTCATACAACATATAATTAAATGTATTTTTTTAATCTTTTGGGTGTGATTGAATTATGTGCCTACATTAAAAGATTGTAGTACCAAATTCACACTAATTGGTGACAATCACAACAGCCTTTGGTATCACATCTGTTCAGCCAAGACCGTTAGTTTAACCATGCCCCCTTCTGCAGGAGCCCCCAATCTTTATGAGACAGTCTCTCAAGGCAGTATGTGTAGTGGTTAATGTAGAGAGTCCAAAGCCTGGTTTCAAAGTCCAGTTGCCCTTGCTAGCCATGGCCTTTGAGCAAGTTACTTGACCTCTATGTGCCTCATATTCCTCATCTGTAACATGGAAGTGATAAGAAGACCTATCTCTTTGTTGTAAAGATCAAATGAGTTGGACTTCCCTGGTGGTGCAGTGGTTAAGAATCCGCCTGCCAACGCAGGGGACACGGGTTCGATCCCTGGTCTGGGAAGATCCCACAGGCCACGGAGCAACTAAGCCCGTGTGCCACAACTACTGAGCCTGTGCTCTAAAGCCCATGAGCCACAACTACTGAGCCCGCGCACCTAGAGCCTATGCTCTGCAACAAGAAAAGCCACCGCAAAAAGAAGCCCGCGCACCGCAACAAAGTAGCCCCCTCTTGCCGCAACTAGAGAAAGCTCATGCGCAGCAACGAAGACCCAACGCAGCCAAAAATAAATAAATAAAAATTTTTTTAAAAAGAACAAATGAGTTAATACATGTAACATGATTACAGAAGCATTTAGCATTTAGCTCAATGAATGTCAGCTATCTACCTACATTATTATATCTTCTCTCCCTTGTTTTCAGAGGAAAGAACCCACCAACCCTCCCCTACAGGAATACTGCAACTTCCTCTCTCTCCTCTTAAGTTTTACCTTATGTTGCCTAGGGGTAAGGATGGCAGTGGTAGGGCCAGTTCTGGCATTCCCCAGCATGCTCTGTGGCGTGGTGGCTGAGTTCATGCTGACCTTTCTTTGAGTTTAGAATGTGGGGTACTTGGTGCCTTTGGTTCTCAGCTTTGGGCTCAGCCACCATTCTGGGACAAGAGGAAAAAGCTCATTTGGCAGGCTGTCATGTCACTTTTTGAAGCTTCAACATTCAGCCTTCCAAAATGGCTTGCTTTCTGCATGATCAGAGAAAGTGTTCACCTCACCCAGTTTAACACAGTGTTTATCAAACAGAGGGCAGGTATCCTTGGCCTCACTCTAGCATTACGTAAGGATCCAAAAATTCTTTTTTTTTTTTTTAAACTCCCATGAACACAGAGCTCTTTAACCCTTCTCCTGCCCTTCTCCTGCCTATTCTTGGGGGCGTTGAGTAGGTCGAAACATTTTGAAAATCATAGTTTTAAATATTTAGCTAATATTTTAAACACTACATTGCTTGAACTTTCTATCAGTGTAAGTCACATTTCCCCAAGGCAGGCTCCTTAACTTATTTGCTATAAGCAATTGAGCTACTGGCACTTTTTTGTTGTTTATTTATTTGTTGGGGTTTTGTTTTTGTTTTTTCAGTTGAAATCCTTCCTCTGGATCTTAAGTTGTGTTTGGCATTTTCCTCTGGGAAGAAGAAAAAATTTTTAAAAACTTAAACTCAGAGTTGGCATAAAATAAAAACAAATAGAAAATGTTGGCTGAAAACTCCATATTCACAGAGTTTTCCAGAGGCAAATGTTATAGCTAATCATTTTCATATTTGCTTGGAAAATAGTCTGGAACTTGTGAGTCTTTACTATTCAGCTCTTTGGTAGGTAATTAAATGTAAGCAAAGAGCTCCTTTCCTAACAACGTTAAAATCTGCTTACTTTAATGAAAAATGTTGTGTGATATACTTGATCACAGATGTAAGCTTTTGAATAACATTGAACTAATTTTAGATAATCATTTTCCCATTGTTTTTCTGCTTGTTTAATTGCCAAAACAGGATTTTAAAAAAATAATCCAGCATGTATAAAGAACACTTGGGCTTCTGAATCTCAAAAATAAATATATGAATAAAGCCTAAATCATTAGAAAAATGAACATTTCACCAAAGCAGTAGTATATGATTGGTCTCAACCTGATAAGGGTTTTTAGAAAGTGATGAAGGTTCTTTATTTTCATTTCTCTTCTGATTCCTATTGGCTATTCAATCTATTTAATGTGGAGTATATTTTATTTGTAACAAAATTGTTGTAGACAATTTGACATCAAAACAATGAAAGTGAAGAAAGAACTTAAAATATGCTAAAAGAATGGAATTATCCCATCAGGAAGAGAAATTTTTTATTGGGTACAATTGAACATAAAACATTATATTAGTTTCTGGTGTATGACATAATGATTTGATATTTGTATGTATTGTGAAATAATCACCACGGTAAGTCTAGTTAACATCCATTGCCATACATAGTTACAGAATTGTAGAAAATGTTTTTTTTAAAAAAGGAAGGAAATAAACAAAATGATAAGGGTAAAATTTGAAAGTTTGTGATGTTAAATTATAGTATTTTTATTCAAAAGTCTGTGACTGGGTATCCTTCAAAACTATCTCTTTACAGTGGCCACGAATTCAACTACCCTAAAACATAGCTTCCTGGGCGTCTAAACAACAGTGAGTCCATACTTACCATATTCTCGAAGTCAGTACAGATCAGCCTAGATAAGACCCAATAGATATTAATTTATCCCACCCTCAAGTGGTTTAAGAAACAGATATTACTTTTTGGTGACAAACTGGTAGCTATGTTTGCTTCAGGGGTCAAAGAAATACCATAGCAAAGGAGACTGTGGGGACAAAAGTAGAATCTTGCAGTTTTCAGCAAAAACATCTAAGAATGCGTGGACTGTTATAAATTTCAGTGGGTTAGTAAAAAATCTGGTGAGACTGGGAGGTTATAAGAATCTAACCAGAAGATTACTATTTTGAGTTCACTTCCAGATGTTCAGAATGATTTATAATGCTCTAAGTCAAGATAATCTATATTAAATTATTTGTTTGGTGTTATATTTCTACTTTCATTTTAGTGTCACAGGAGAGAAAATTTCCTCTGTTCTGTCTGATAAAGCTATAAGTTTCACTTAAATATACTGTGCTTAACTGAAACATATACTTTTAATTGTTTTCTACAAGAATCAGAAATGAAAAACCAGATACATATTTCACTGTTCTATTTTTTCCATGATCATATCAAGAAGGCAGATGCTAATTAAATACTAGGAAAAGAAATAAGAATTTCCTAATAGCCACTGGAAGATGTACAAGATTCCGTTTTAAACAGCTGCTTATCTACATCATGTATTTATCTGTCTCCATTAGTACTGAGTAATCTCATTCAGAGGCTCCCTTTAAAAAAAAAAAAGACAGATAACAAATACTACATTACCTTGTTTTCCAAACAGATTGTTCAGAGATTTTCAATGATGGGTATAAGCAGAGTGGATTTTACCAAATCAAACCTCTCCAGAGCCCAGCAGAATTCTCTGTTTATTGTGACATGTCCGATGGAGGAGGATGGACTGTAATTCAGAGACGATCTGATGGCAGTGAGAACTTTAACAGGTGTGTTAATTATGACATAAGGATTTATTTGGAGTGGGAAATGTGAGGTTTACAATAAGTTAAGCCTTTTTATTATATCCTGAAGTGTATTAATTAGACAGAATTTCATTCTCTCTTAATAATAATAAAATACATTAGCTAATCAAGAAAATATTGGGGGTAGGGGTGGAGGTGCACACCTTGGGTACTGCAAAGGTCCATTTGGATTTTGCTAAAGTCAGCTTTCACTTTAATTTTTTAGAGACTGGAATGACTATGAAAATGGCTTTGGAAATTTTGTCCAAAAAAATGGTGAATATTGGCTGGGTAATAGAAATCTTCACTTATTGACTACACAAGGTAAGGTTTGCCTAATATCAACTTCATTTGAAATACAATAAAAAGAACACAAATGTTTTTCACTAAATCATAGGCAATAGAACTAATTCAGTAACTACTATGATTTGCAGATGGCAATGATCGCTTTTGGGCAATAATTCCCTTTGTAAAATGTGGCTGCTTGCACCTGGGTTGTGGGAGGGAGATTTCTCATATATTTTTTTTCTGTTTCTTGGAAGGAAAGCTAATGTTATAATCATTCTTTTTAAATGCCTTGAGTGCCTCAAAACATATATATTGTATCAGTTATCTGCTGGCACAATAAAACTGTGTAACAAGACATAAACAAACTGTGTAATAAGACATAAGTGTGGTTTAAAAAACAACAACCGTTTCTTATTTCTCACAGATCTACAGGTTGGCTGGGTGGCTTTGCTGATCAGGGCTGGGCTCTGCTAATCTTAGGTCAGCTTGCTCATGGGTTGGTGATCAACTTCCCGGTCAACTGGAGGCTGGCTGTTCTAGGCTAGCCTTGGAGAGAATGCTTCAGCTCACTCCATTTGGTCTCTCATCTTCCAGCTGGCTAGTCTGGACTTGCTCTTGAAGTAGAGGCAGAGTTCCAAGACAGCGGAAGCACATAACTTTCTTGAGATCCAGACTCAGAAATGGCACACAGTCACTTTCACTGCCTTCTATTGGTGAAAGCAAGTCACAGGACCAACTCAGATGTACGGGGAAAGGAAATAGACTTAATGGGAGGAGTTACGAAGTCGCATTGCAAAGGGAAAGGTGAAGAATTGAGGAATTATGGCAGTTTTTTGGAATCAAATACCACAATATACTAAATATTTTTGTTCCCATTCCATTTCCAAATTTTATTTTGAAAAATTTCCAAGACACAGCAAAACTGGAAAAAGTTTCAACCTACCACCTAGATTTTACATTAACATTTTAATCCCGTATCTATCCATCTATCCATCCATCAATCCATTTTTTTGGACATATTTCAAAGTAAATTGTGTACCTCTGTAAAATTCCCCCTATATGCTTTTGCATGGATATCTTTAACTAGAGTTCAATATTTGTCTAAAATATCACTAATTTAATAATACGTTTTCCAAGCTTCTCTTTCCCATGTTCTTTTGCTCCAATCCTTTACCTTCCTTACCTTAGTTGCTATCTCAGATTGTAGTCAGTTCCACTCAAATCTGATTCTTAATGTTTCATAAAAGGCAACTGTATTGCTCAAGAAAACATGCTAAATCACACTGGCAATGCACTAAGTGTAAGAGCAAGGGTTTATTTTTTCCAAATAAGTTAAGGAAAGTGATTGGTGTTTCTATATTCATAATAGTATGATGATAATTATAGAGATCTTTGAGACACCAGAATAGTAACTCAGAGAGGATGGATAATCCTAGACGTCTAATGCTTTCTTTGTATATTCTTCTTGTGATCAGTGCTCTCTAAATTTCAATGTATTTATTGTCCTACTTTTAAGTGTTTTATGATAGATATATAACATTTATCATACCAGCTTCTGTTTCTTTCACACATTAATATGCATCTGATTTCCTGTTGAAACTATGAAAACCCCAAGAAGTAACCTTTGGCTCCTTCTAAATGTACAAAATTCAAAGTTATTATTTTTCAAATTATTATTAAGTGCTTATTTGCCCAGATGCGCTTTGCCAATACATCTGCTTCCCCTTCAGCTTTTGATTGGTGTTTCAAGCTGGCTACTCTCATGGTAGCAAAAATCAAAAATGCCTGATCAGTTACAGGCATCACAACTGCATATCACATCATCCCAAGGAAAAACAGTGCCTTTGTCTTTGCATTTCTTAATTATGAGAGCCTTTAAGGCTAAGGAGTTGCCTCTGAAAATAGCTTTATCCCCATTATACAAATTTTGGCTGAAGTGTTTGCAATAAAGTTAATTTAGAAATGGTCTGTAATTGAACTTTTATTTACTCATTGACCAAAGAGATATTTAGATGGTTACCTAAAAGTCTGAATCTCTTCTATAATACAAAGCACTTTTATAGGAGTCTTGACTTAGCCTGTGTTACTGCTCTTGTCCCCTTTGCAGTCTTAGCTCACATAACATTTAGTACGTTTTGATCAGATGAAAGTGGCCTCTTCCTTGAAACCCCACTTTAGAGAGCTCCCTGGGACAAGGAATCTGTGGGGCCAGAGTGCCTCCTACACTCGCTCCAGTGATGGCGAATCCAGCATTCCCTGCCCAAGAAGCCTTGAACTTGTCTCCAGGACCTGCTCATGCCTCTTCTTCATCTGTCCCCACTGTGGGACAATTATACAGCTGGTGTGTGCACCCCTAAGTCTGAAGGGAGGTAAAGAAAGAGCTTTTATTTTGGTGTAAAAAGAGCGTGGGTGTGCATCCTGGAACGCCCATGCGTGTGGGCAAAGCCCCTTGCTGTGTGTGATGGAGACAGAGGTGGAAGAGGAGTGAGGTAGACCACAGACCAGGTCTGCATGCCGTGTCTCCATGTTCCGGCCTGGAACTGGGAGGTGGCCAAGACTAAATTCAAACCTGATCTTACAGGTCACTGTGAAAGTTTATTTATCAAAGTAGGAGGATTGAATATAATTATTATCTAACAGTTAGTTTGATTTATAACTTTTTATGTTCCTGACAATAGTTCTGTTTCTGAAAAAAGAATAGTCTTTGTTATTTGCAAATGATGGGACAATGAAGAAAAGATGATTACTTGATGATATCAACTATTTCAGTCATTATTTATATTTAATATCAACATTCTTACCAAAAGTAGGAAAAAGAGGATAAACGTTTAAACATCTTAAAACTTCTTTCATTGTTAGATTTCTTAATCTACTTACTAAAAAATGACTTGCTTTCTGTTGTTCTTTGCCAAGTGAATTACACTGGCTTTTACCTGTGATAGATGTAGTAGAAATGTTCTACCTTTAATATTGCGTCCCTAATTTTTTTCGAGTAAAATACACAATAAAACATTCACGTTGTAAATACAATGGAGTCACTGCTTATTCTTTGAAAAGTGACTCATGGCAGAAGGAAATGGTCTAAGTAAAATAGAGCCACAAATTGTTTTTAAGCCTCAGTAAGTAAGTCAGTGTCATCTCACACATTAAAAAAAAAAACCAACTACGATTTCTTTTTTTTTTTCAGGAGACTACACATTAAAAATCAACCTTGCAGATTTTGAAAAAAATAGCCGTTATGCACAATATAGAAATTTCAAAGTTGGAGATGAAAAGGTACTAACATTTTCAAATAACTAACATCATGAATTAACATGTAAAACATACAATATAAACCTGAAGTCAGGGGAAACAAAAATATGCAATAGAACCTAATCTTTTATTTATTAAATAAGCCTGTTAAAATAGTAACAACTGATAATGGAAGTCACCTCTTTTCCTTTAGAATTCCTATGATTTGCATATTGGGGAATATTCTGGAACAGCTGGAGACTCCCTTGCAGGGAATTTTCATCCTGAAGTGCAATGGTGGGCCAGTCACAAAAGAATGAAATTCAGCACATGGGACAGAGATAACGACAACTATGAAGGGAACTGTGCAAAAGAAGATCAGTCTGGCTGGTGGTTTAACAGGTTTGACATTTTATAAACATAGCTGTAGTGGCGTTGATGATTACTCACTGGTGGGCATTCATTATAATATATGAGGTAATGTTGGTCTTCTTTATGATACTGGTATTATTAAATAATCATCTTTATAAGAATTCTTTTTTTCTTTTTTTTCTCCTTTTTTAAAATGAAAGCTTCTTTCTTTATTTTTGGCTGTGTTGGGTCTTCGTTTCTGTGCGAGGGCTTTCTCTAGTTGCGGCGAGCGGGGGCCTCTCTTCATCGCGGTGCGCGGGCCTCTCACTGTCGCGGCCTCTCTTGTTGCGGAGCACAGGCTCCAGACGCGCAGGCTCAGTAATTGTGGCTCACGGGCCTAGTTGCTCCGTGGCACGTGGGATCCTCCCAGACCAGGGCTCGAACCCGTGTCCCCTGCATTGGCAGGCAGACTCTCAACCACTGCGCCACCAGGGAAGCCCCTGTAAGAATTCTTAAGTGATGAAGTAGCTTTAAGGATTTGTTCATTGTGTACATTAGTAAAGCTTGAAAGATACATCATAGAAATAAATCAAATTACTGCTTTTACAAAGATTCTTTGCAAACTGAATTATGGGTGAGTTATCATAAGTAGTGGGTCACAAATTGACACAAAGAAATAGAGAATACTTTCGACGTTCTAATAACCAAGTAGCTCTCCACCTTCTCGTATCATCCCAAATGGCCATGTTATTTTTTCTGTGTAATACTACTTTTCATTTACTGTGACTTTTATTAAATCATTGAATCCAAGCTCCTTCCAATGCATAAATTTCCTCTACAACATTCCTGAAACCTAATTCCACCTTCTCATTGAATACTTCAGTGTTACTTTATCAGCAAATTTATTCCATTTTTGATTGTACTAAATCAATTTTTCTTCATTTTCCTTTTATTTGCCTGAAATCTTCCTTCTTATTACTTTGCCAGTTTTTTTTCTCAGTAGCTACGGAGTAATTGTATTCTTTTTCAACATAATCTCTTTGGGTGCTGGATAAGAAGATATTTATTGTATTCCTCAGTGTTTTCTCTTCTCTAAGCTAGATATGCCTCATTCCCGTAACTGTTCTCCACCCAAGATGATATCCAGACAGTACCCTTTGCTGTAATCACAAAGTTAAGGCAGGAATGGAAAAATTCAAACAGTCTTCCTTAAAAATAACCTGATAAGCCCGCTATGTCTGCAAAGCAGATGTGCTCAGACTGTTAGGCAGTACATGGGCTTTGAACATCTTTTCTATTTAGAAGACAGGGGCCCCCTCAAAATAACTTTGCATTACAGAATCTTTAGTGAGTATTTCTGGAGTGCCGTGTTTTCCATGTAATTGAGGACTAATCATTTAAATTCCACAATCCAAATTTTAACATTTTTTTGATTATGTAAATACTTTTAAAACATTGAGCATCCTCTATTTTATTAAGTGGAGGTATACCAGACATATGTCTATTTTCCCTAAAATCATGAGAATCCTCATTATGAACACCATGTGTTATTGTGATGTGCTGATTTTAGAGTCGTAGATTCTATGGAGGTACAGCTTGTTGTGTATAGTGTGGAGTGTCAAGTTGAACCTAAATAGTTGTAAAAACACTATTTTATCTTGATTTTGCTTTGTTTCAAAGTTTGAGTCCGTTTAATTTTGGGTCATTTGTAAGGGAAGTGGAACACACACAGCAGTGAGAGGAGACAGAGAAACAAAGTTATCTTTCCTGTTTAACAAGTTGAAGGCGGTGATAATCTTTTTCCCCAGTGGTTTTCTTGTTCTGTTAAAACCATCTTTATCAGCTTCTCTTCATCCTCCTTTTTCTTCCCGTTCTTCTAAGTTAGCCTTATGTAAGAATTATCAGCATTATGTAAAACATCTATGATTCACAAAGTTGCAAGCAGCCCTTAATGTTTGGTTTGGAACAGAATTCCATACACGGAAATAACAACCACATTGTTAATGTTAGCAGGAGATCAAAACTAAGTACCTACCCAGTTGAAGACAGCTGGCACACAGATTAACAGGGGCTAATAAATGATTTACTTGACTTTAAAGATAGGGGTTCAGGAAGGACAAAGAAAGGCAATTCAGTTGCTGGAGCCACCCAAGGAGCCTGCATTATCCTTGGAGTCAAAGGAGATGATAAGGCTGTGCAGGTGGAAAAACAGAAAAGCTGGAGAAAAAGTCAATTGTTCCAGGAGCTCAGTGCTACTTCTACCATACCTGCTACTTCTGTGGTTTAATTCCATCATCCTCTTCCTCCTTACTCTTTTTTTTTTTCTGTCCCATAGTTCTTCCAATTTACATGAAATCTTGGCACTTCCTGAGTATATTCCACTTACAAGGCATTCCTTCTCTGCATAGCAAACTAATCACTGAGTGTTGATGTCTTCTCTGCTTTTCTGGTGTAGCATCTCGTGTGTGTGCTCACAGCTACTTCTTCACCAAGGAAGCCCCAATCAACTTCCAATCTAGCTTCAAGTCCAGGCTGTTCTAGAACCTGGAAGATGCTGGAAAATTGGTCTTAGAATTGCTAAGGTTTCCTGTGTTGACCAGAGTCAGTTTCCTAATAGCATTCAAATCACAGACCAGATAAAAAAGTACATGTAGTAGGTGTCTCTAGGAAGACAGAAATATGTCAAAATGTATGTTCTGGAGGCTCAAGTTAGAGTGTTTTGTCTTTTGACGTTACTTTCCATTGCATTTTTAAAAACACAGTAGGCTCTTAACACTTGCAGATTTAGCATACATGGTTTTGATTAGTTGCATCAATTTAAGTTAGGAGGACTGTCAGGACGGTCGGCAGGAGAGAATTACAAGGCGGGCAAGGGATTCAAGCCAGCCACTCAGCGTTTATGGGTAAATTATATGCTTTCTTTGATTCAGTAATTTAGGTGCTTTCCAAAGATTTTAAGAACTATTCCTCGTGAATGTTCTCCTTATGTCCTAATGTCTGATATCTTTTCATTGGTTAAATCAATAAATATATAGTAACTAATTTCATAACAGTACACAGAAAATTATCACCTATCCTCAGTGTATCCATATCAGGAACAAAATTTACAGATTCCAAAGGAGGAAGGGGGACATTTAAAAATGTGTGATAACCTAACCCACTTATCTAGGTTGGAGCAATAAATGTAAAAAGTTAACTCAGCAACTAAGACAAGTGATTATTGTCTGATGGCTGGGAAAATTTTAAATGATGGTTTAGGTTTTGTTTTCTTATCCCTGAGCTTAAAATAATTGATACACTGGTGATTTTTAAGAGGGAGGAAGGGAATTTGAATTCCGAAAGCTAAGTCTTGGCAGCAGACGGATGAACACTGTAGTGTAACGTATACAGGGGAGCTGGCGAATAGAGCAGCGGGCCACACCCTGCTTTGTTAGCCATGCTGCTCTTGCTAAGGCTCAGGCTTACAAGGTCATGTTTCTGCTTGCTTGTTTTCTCCCTCCCTTCCCTCCATTCTCTCTTTTCTTTTTTTTCTTCCTTCCTTCCTTCCTTCCTTCCTTTCTTTCTTTCTTTCTTTCTTTCCTTTCTTCCTGTTTCTTTCTTCCTCCCTTCCTTCCCTCCCTCCCTCCCTCCGTTCCTCCCTTCCTTCCTCCCTCCCTCCCTCCCTTCCTCCCTCCCTCCCTTCCTCCCTCCCTCCCTCCCTTCCTTCCTCCCTCCCTCCCTCCCTTCCTTCCTTCCTTTTCTACTAAGAACAGAACTCCTCCTTTACCAGTACTCTCTAAGTGGCCTAGGTTTTATCCTGAGAGTTGTTATGGTACTAAACCCCACCAGTTTAAAAAACTCATGTTGTAGAATCACTTGGCTTTTGGAAACTGATAAATATTCCCTTATCTAAAAATGGCAGAGGGAATTCCCTGGCGGTCCAGTGGTTAGGACGCCACACTCTCACTGCCAAGGGCATGGGTTCAATCCCTGGATGGGGAACTAAAATCCCACAAGCCGCTCGGCATGGCCAAGAAAAAAAAAAAAGGCAGAATTCATAATTAAAATGTTTTTAATCATTTGCTAGCAAAATAAAATGGTTTCAAAGGGTGTTTTTCTAGTCTGATTGTTTTGTGTTTATTTTTCCTCCCACTAGGTGTCACTCTGCAAACCTGAATGGTTTATATCACGCTGGCCCCTACACGGCTAAAACGGACAATGGGATAGTCTGGCACACCTGGCATGGATGGTGGTATTCCTTGAAATCTGTGGTTATGAAAATTAGGCCAAATGATTTTATTCCAAATATTGTTTAATTGTCCCTGCTGGGCTTTCATTTCTGCAGTTCATCTTGGTTTAAGTGATTTGAAAAACAGCAAATCTGAACATTCACATGTATAATGATGGCAATTGTTATGTGCACTACTTTTCATTCTTACTTGCCCTTATTACTTAATGTACTTTCAGTACAGCAAATATGTGATATTCACCAATAAATGCAGATTATGTTACTATTTAATTGAATTCCTACATGCAAAGGACTACAATAAGAGATTATTGCTGAACAAAAAATAAAAAGCATAGAGTATATACATGACTTGGGAGATAACACAGCATAAATTTATAATAACTTACATATGAATGCAGTTTTAAAAATACCTGAAAAAAATCCAGCAAATAATGGATTGCCAAATCAACTGCGTGGATAATAAATATTATGAATTGAGAATGAACTCAGGTCTCTGACTGCAAAGCTAGAACTTTAAATACAACCCAGGATCTTAATCACTATAAAACACTTTCTCGTATTTTTAGGATGTTTAGGTAGATTACACACTTCTTTCAGAAGCCTCATTTTAATTCTTATACCAGTCCTGTGAGGTATTATGATCCCCATTTAAAAGAGCTGAGAATCTGAGGATCTGAGAGGCTGTCATTGCTCAAAGTTACAAAGCTAATAAGTAGGGGAACAAGGACTCAAGTCCAAGTCTTCGCGTGCTGAGTCAAATGTTTTGCACCCACGCTGCAACTTCTGGGATGTGTCAGACACAGAGGGCGCACTTCAAACCCACGTGAAGCTCAGTGTTTTGGCTAAAAACATACACTAACCATACAATCACAAAAATATAAATAATTCTAAAAGCTGATAAGTATGAAGAAAAAATGTGTGCCTGGGGGATGTATAGCAGGGAACCTGACCTGGCTTGGGGGAGGGGGGTCAGAGAAGTTTCCCAGAAGAACTAACTTTTTGAGCTGAGATCTTTGAACTAGGTGTTATATGGGAAATCACTGCAGGCAGAGGGAAATCCTTGTGTAAAGCACACAAAGCAAGAAAGTGCATGGAGGGGCTTCCCTGGTGGCGCAGCGGTTGAGAGTCTGCCTGCCAATGCAGGGGACACGGGTTCGAGCCCTGGTTTGGGAAGATCCCAAATGCCGCGGAGCAACTAGGCCCGTGAGCCACAACTACTGAGCCTGCGCGTCTGGAGCTTGTGTGCCGCAACAAGAGAGGCCGTGACAGTGAGAGGCCCGCGCACCGCGATGAAGAGTGGCCCCTGTTTGCCGCAACTAGAGAAAGCACAGAAACGAAGACCTAACACAGCCAAAAATAAATACAAATAAATTAATTAATTTTAAAAAAATTATTAAAAAAAAAGTGCATGGAAACAAAAAAAGGCTAGAGAGGCAATATGGTTTAGTGATCCTTACATCCTTAAACCAAGGATTCTGCCACCTAATAGCTGTGTGACCTTGGGTAGGCTGCTTAACTTCTCTGAACTTCAGTAATCTCATCTGTTAGATGAAGATTATAATAGTACCTGCCTCATAGGGTTGGGTTGAGGATTACACAAGTAAAGTACTTAGAATAATGCCTTGCACAAAGTAAGCAGTCAATAAGAACTAGCCGTAATTATTAGTGAAGTTGGCATTAAGAGACCATAATAACAGATGTCTTGAAATAATGGGTCACATAAAGATGTTAAGGTTGGGACTTCCCTAGCGGTCCAGTGGCTAAGACTCCGGCTTCCACTGCAGGGGCCGTGGGTTCGAGCCCTGGTCGGGAAACTAAGATCCCACATGCCTCCCAGGGCCGCCAAAACAAAACAAAACAAACAAACAAAAAAGATGTTAAGGTTAGTTGTACTGATACTTTATCCTCTAAACAGTGCTTTCCAAAGCAGGCTTCTCAAACTTTAATGTCATACCAATCACCTGGGCATCTAGTTAAAGTGATTCTGGGGTGGGGCCTCAGTTGTTCTAGTTGTTTAACAAGTTTTCAGGTGATGCAGATTTAGGAATCTGGTCTAGGGATCACACTTGGAAAAATAAGAGTGTAGGGAACGGTAGTTCTGTGGGATAGTAATAGTTAATACAGGAAGAAAAGGGCCCCTTGATCAAATGAGTCTAGGAGAAGACACAAAATTCAACAGATTTCTTCTCTTGAGTCTTTCTCAGGTCCTTTAATATGCTTAGGCGCATTCTGAAGTTCCAAGAGGAACATACAGTAGTCCCCCCCCTTACCTGCAGTTTCCCTTTCCAAGGTTTCAGTTACCCACGGTCAACCATGGTCTGAAAATTTCGAATAGAAAATTTCAGAAATAAACAATTTACGTTTTAAATTATGCAACTTCTGAGTAGCGTGATGAAATCTTGCATGCATCTGCTCCATCCCGCGCGGACGGAAATCTTCCCTTTGTCTGGAGTTTCCCACCTGTTACTTAGTAGCCGCCTCAGTATCCGATCAACTGTCTGGGTAACGCAATGCTTATGTTCAAGAGACCCTTGCTTTACTTCATAATGGCCCCCAAGCGCAAAAGTAGTGATGCTATTGATTCGGATGTGCCAGAGAGGAGCTGTAAAGTGCTTCATTTAAGTGAAAAACTGAAAATTCTCAATGAGGAAAGAAAAGAAATCATATGCTGGGATTGCTAAGATCTACGGTAAGACCGAATCTCCTTTCTGTGAAATTGTGAAAAAAAAGAAATTTGTGCTGGTTTTGCTGTCGCACCTCAAACTGCAATAATTACAGCTACAGAGCATGGAAAGTGCTTAGTTAAGATGGAAAAGGCATTAAATTTGTACAATAAAATATTGTGGGAGAGAGAGAGAAAGAGACCACGCTCACATAACTTTTATTACAGTGTATTATTATTTTATTATTGTTATTAATCTCTTACTATGCCTGATTTATAAATTAAACTTTATCATTGGTATGTATGTATAGGAAAAAACCGTATATATAGGGTTCGGTACTGTCCACGGTTTTAGGCATCCACTGAGGATCTTTGAATGTATTCTCCGCAGATAAAGGGTGAGCCACTTTTGCACTTTTAGATCTAGTTAGGAGTGTGTTCAGCTGCAAGATGCACATCACTTATTATGGAAGTCCAGACAAATGGGGGTTTGTTCATCTTACATAACAAGAACTCAGGGGGCAGGAGGTTGCTGGCCTTGCTTCAGTGCTCTGCAGTGTGGAAGCTGATATCTCTGCAACTCACTTTGCCCCCCCTTCAAAATCACAAGTTTTCTACTGCAGTTTCTACTTTGAGTCCGTGTTGAAAGCAGGAAGAAGGGCGAAGGGTCGATAGACTTCAATTTATGCCTTATTGGCCAGAATTTTGTCATGTAGTTATTCTATCTGGAAGATCGTGAAAGAGAATATTTAATGTTATAGTTGCTAGAATGTACAGGCAAGAAAAGTGTTTGCCATGGTTCCTGAACTTTTTTTAAAATTTATTTTATTGAAGTATAGTTGATTTACAATGTTGTGTTAATTTCTGCTGCACAGCAAAGTGATTCAGTCATGCATATATATATATTCTTTTTCATGTTCTTTTCCATTATGGCTTATTCCAGGATATTGAATATAGTTCCCTGTGCTATACAGTAGGACCTTCTTGTTTATCCATTCTATGTATGAAAGTTTGCCTCTGCTAACCCCAAACTCCCAATCCTTCCCTCCTCCATCCCACCCTCCCCCTTGGCAACCACAAGTCTGTTCTCTATGTCTGTGAGTCTGTTTCATAGATAACTGAACTTTTTTTTTTAATGCAGTCTTCTGGGAACAGTGTCCCACAGATCAAACTTTGAGAAGGCATAAATAATGGGGGGCCAGTGGCAATTTTAAATATGGGTATTATTTGCTCAAGTAGTAGCATGAAGACCTCATGCAATTAGGAGATCAAAATAAGAAAAGCTTTTAAGGAGAAAAAAATGATTTTATAGAGAAGTGGGAGGGGAGCTAAACAAGTATAGTGTTACATAAATCTCAGTGTAACAGTTTTTCAATGCAGAAGGAATGAAAAAGAATTTTAATGCCATAAAAAGATGGAAGAGAAAGAGTTCTAATGAAAAACCGTTGGATTTAGTGATGATGTTATTTGTGTCCTTAAGCCTATTTCAATGGACCTAGTGGGGAGAATAGCCAGAGGGCAGGAAATAAAAGCAGAGAGAATAGATAGGTCATTTGAGTTTAGACGTGAGAGAGGGAAATTGGACTGGTTTACCTGAAGTCAAAACATGAGGAAGACCCCAGTATAAACAAATTCCTCTAAAATTTTACCATTAGAGAGTGGTTTATTAGATTTTACCGCTTTTTAAAATGCAAATATGCTTTTAATTTATATCAGGTGATTACATTATGGCAAAGAAACTTGAGGCCCCCCCCCTTTTTTAAAATAAAACGGAAGTATAAAGGAAATGCAAGAATGCTAAATACCTGACATCATTGCAGAAGAGGTTTCCACCAAAAGACAAATGGTATTTTTAACAAAAGGCGGGTGCGGAGGTGTCCCTGAAAGTACCAACTTCACAAATTTGCCCAAGATCTACAGTTTCAGAAAGGATGCAAATCATAAAATCAAGATCCTTCCTTACAGCCTATAATCTATTGTTTGGTCAACACGAAATTAGTTGGGGAGAAAGACAAGTCAACATATAGGCAGTTAGTCTGCTCCAAGCGATAAACGAGATGGTTTAATATTTAGCTATTGCCCAAGAAGGTTGCAGTCTAACTGAGGTTTAAATTTTATCTTTGCCTTTTTTTCTCTGACAAATTACTTTACATCTCTGTGCTGAGTGTTCTCATCTCAAAAATATGAATAATAATCTAGTTACCCTATAGTAGTGTTGTGAGGATTAAATGAGATATACTGTGCTTGGCACATACTAAGTGCTCCATAAATATTTACTACGATGACAGTGGTGGTGCTATTGAAGATCAGGAAGATAAAAAAGGAATGTGGTAATGGTGAATTGGAATGCTGTGTGACCTTCACCAACAGTTGAAGGTGTGAGAAGAGAGATGGTCAGAGAAGGTTTTCCAGACAAGGTAGCAGATAAAATGAATTATGACTCTGGATAAGCTGTATTTTCTCTGGACAAGCTGTAAGAGCCCCACAATCCAGGTTCTTCATATTACTGGAATTTAAAATACTAAAAAATTAGGGACTTCCCTGGCGGTCCAGTGGTTAAGACGCCGTGCTTCCACTGCAGGGGGCGTGGGTTCAATCCCTGGTCAGGGAACCAAGATCCTGCATGCCACGCAGTGCGGCCAAAAATAAAAATAAAAACTAAAAAATTAGAGAATGAAACCTGGTTTACAGACCATCTGGTCCAGTGGTCTCTAAAATGGGCTCGGGAGAGCATTTAATTTTGATAACGTGCCTCAGGGTCACTGTAGGTAACAGGAAGTTTTCCTCTTTTTTTTTCATTCGACACAGCTGTTTTTATCTATTTTATGTATTTGGGTTCCACATAACACTGCTATGTGTTATGGGGTTTTGTTTGTTTGGAAAAAAAGAATGCTTATCCTCTCTAAAAGAAGGTTTAGACCTCTTCCTTCATTTTTTCAGATGAAGAAATTTTCTGCATTTTGCAGAGGACAGGTATTTCTGGGGAAGGACTTTGTTACTCCCTCGACTCAAATGAATTAACAAGCATTGTAATCCCAAGACTGTACCCTGTGTTCCAATGACTATCAGCACTTCATTTAGAACAGTGCCTTCAAAAGCCTATATACCCAGTAAAAACCATACTCTATGGTGGGCAAGTTCATGACAAGCTGCAACCTTTGCAAGAGGATAGAAGAGCGAATTAGGCGTTCTCTCATAACAAGCCGACTTGACACAGGGTATTGTCTCAACTCCCAGGACATTGGCACCATTTGCAGTTTCTAGGCCTTTCTAATTATAGATGTGCTATGTAACATTGCCTCCACCTGCACCTCTAACAATAACAATATTCAGCACTTAACATTATCAAAGACCTTTCCAGCTTGAACTAATTAATTCATACAATTCCAACCATCTGGGACAGATAGTACTATTATCCAGGTTTTACAGACACAGAAAACTTCAAAAGAGGTTTCTCCAAGGTCATATAGCAATTGGAATGAGGCCAGGAGTATATTTTAGAAGTACTAGGTTTTTTAGTTCATTGGAAGACGACCTTACACAGTTTCTATTTAGGGGTAATTTGATTTTGTTTTCTTCAGGGTGCTAAACAGATACCCATTTGTTGGATACTAGCTCACTCTCTGGTTTCTACTGTGGCTTCTCTCCCAGAAGGAATGATTAAACCCTTAGGAATTATTGTGCACGTCATAATTCTTTGGAATAACAGGTAGTTTGGGAGCTCTTAAAGGTGGCTAACACATGCCAGCTGTTTCATCTCTTTCACTCTTGTCCTTTAGTTACACCTACTCTATCTCTTTTCAGTTGAGTGATATTGGAACACAGAGCTCTTGAAATGTAAAATGAAACCTCAGAAAACTCAGCTAGTTATAAAGGCTTCTCTGTCCTTTTCTGGTGACCAACTAACTAACTGAGATTCTTAGAAATCCCATACCCTTCAAAGAAGGTCTTCTAGAGATACCAGCTTTTTCATCACCAGTTTTTTTTCTTTTTTAAGATTAAAAATAACTTACGTTTCCCTAGTTATGAGAAAGTTAAATCTGAAACAACACTAAGTAGCTCATGGGTGGAAAATCATCATTTCCTTGCAACTTTTGTCCTATTCTAATAGTTGTGGTTTGAAAGAGTATTATATCCTCATGTATTCACTCATGTTGAAGAGGCAGGAAATCACATACTTAAAAAAAAAATGATTATGCAAAATAATGTCAAATTAAAATGAAATCCTAAATGGAGTTCCATGTTGCCTCAGAGACCAGTAGGACCAGAAAAAGTATGGTTCTGAAAACTCAGAATATGTAAGTAATTTGGTGAATATGATTAAGAAATTTCTCTAAATAGGGATCTTGGAAGCCTAGGTTCAAAGAACATCTGCATCATGTTTGTGTATGAGTCAGCATGTAGTAGGATGTGTAACTCAGAGGAACTAGGAGTTTGGAAGGACCATGTGTTGTACTTTCAAGGCTATTTTTAATATCAAGCTGTCAGCCTGGGCCACTTACTTTTTAACAAGGTGCATAAACAAATCTGATTCACCCCAAAGTTTAAAGATCCTTGGTGTCACTCCTCAACACTCTTCTCATTCAGAGAAGCTGAGGTGTTTGACATCTTAGTTTTAGTTCAAGGACAGTCTTCCAGGTTGAACCCCAATGTGATAAAAGTTTATGTGAAAAGTTCAGATCTATAGTCTCATACAGTTTTCTGAAACAGTGCAAGAAAGCAGCACCTCAGTGATGATTACAGCATGCAGATGGCTATCAGGTGTGCTCCCCAAATCCTTCAGGGACCCCCTGGAGGATCGGATGCCCTCAGCCAGGGTGCTTAGACAGCTGGTGAGCGCTCCACACTCATTCCTTCAGTCAGCAAGCCTGGACCGGACTACCGGCCAAGGGGCATGAGTGACAGCTCTCTCTCTCCTCGTTTCATAATTTAATGAAAGACTGATCCCTGGAGCCCAATGGTCACTGTAGTTTTTGCATAAGAAAATATTCATCAAGGACAAAGTTAGGGTGTCACACTTCTCTTTATACCATCCTTCACCATCATCCAAAACTTCCTGAAAGAGTCTATTTAGAGACTAAAACTTTTCCATGCTGGACCTAAGCCCAGAACCAAAAAAAAACTTTTTTTTTTTTTAAAGTGTGGGGCAGCCTATGTGACCAGTTTCAGTTACCCTTTTTTTTTTTTTCCTATATCCATAAATAAAACCCACCAAAACAGAGCCTTCCATTCTAAGATGTGACAAGTCCTCAGGACAGAATGCTTTCTGGACCAGAGAATGCTTTAAAGTATAAAAATTTCAATATTTTGCAATAAATACTTGTATACTTTATCTGAAAAATATTTTGTTCAAATTTCCCAAAGTAACAGAAAGAAAACATAGGAGGGAATTTTGTGAAGTGGTTAATTGAAACGGTGGTGGGGTAGGTAGACACTCTTGTTAGCTTTTTCTAGCTCTGGTGTTTATGATTTTGGCAGGAAGGGTGTACCAGACCTGAGGCCCTTCACGGGGTGGCTGTGCTCTGGGTTCTGTCGTCTCGGTGAGACACCGTGAGCCCTGAATGCAGAATCGCCCGCAGTGTGGGCCTCGCCTCCCCGCCTACACAGAGCGGCTCTAACAGAGTGACTGCCTTCTAAGTGCTCACAGGCAGTGTTGCAGGTCTGCTCCTGCGGCTTCCCAGGCGGGCTTCCCAGAGTGCGGCTTGCTTACCCTGCAAAGTGACAGTGGCAAAGGATGCCACCCAGAGACAGTTTTCTTTGCAGATCAAATCCTAGGTGAATCCAGGCTTTTTCCTCTCCTGTCTTTAGTCCTTCCTCCCTAAGGAAGCAGCCCGGTGAACCCCCTAGACGTTGGCTGGCCGAGGCCTTCACACCTCACCGCTGCTGCTCCGCGTTCTCTGCCTTAGGCTGCTCAGGGTCTTCAGAGAGGCTCTGTGCGTGGGCCTGGGGACAAACTCAGTCCCTGGGAACTGATTGTCCCTCACGTATGTTATCACTTGTATCTTCTCAGGTGTTGCTTCACCAATGCCTCCTAAGATGCTAATAAAGAAGGGCTAGAATATCTTCCCTTCTTCTCAGGTAAGGGAAAGGCCCTTCAGTAATCAAACAACAGCTTTATTTATTTTGGGTGTAACTTTTCTGATGGGAATTTCTGGACAGAAAGGAAGGGAGCTGTCACTGGATGCACCCTGAATCACCTCAAAGACATGGACACCTACTTTTTTAGCGTTCCACGTCGCCTCAGTGCACGCAGGACCTCACTGTCAGGAGAACTTGTTTCATCATTTTCTATGAATTATCACTTGGAAGCATTGTTATCAATGCTAATCTGGAAATTGTATATCAAGTTTGCAAAATCCAATAGAATTTACAGTCTTGGGGTAGCTGTTCCTCTGTGTTCAGTATAGCAGCTGTTACCAAAGAATGTGTATTAACCAAAGGCCAAATAAGAAAGGATATGAAGGACATATTAAAAACCCAAACAGCAGAAATAGAACCCTAATCTTCCAGGCTCCTATGTTTAGTTTAAGGTCAGAGTCATTGCGATCTCCTGAAAGGCATGCTGTTCTCTAAATAAGTTCTCTTGGTCCAGGTCGTTGGATGTCATGTAACTGCCAAGGCAGCAGAATTCACTGGAATTTCCCAGCATCAGGTTTCCTTGGAACAGGTTTGCTCGTGGCTTCAGTCTTCTAAAGCTGATTACTTTGCCATGGTGGGTGCTGACTCTGCATGGTAACCCGTTCATATCTTACATGATGTTTCCAATGGTTGTACAGTTGGAGGCATACATAGGACATACACTTGGCTAAGCTATTAGGTTTAATAATCCCTTTTCCTGATGTTCGTTAGATTTAGGTTATATAACTCTTCATCTAGATGGTTTGGTCTGCAGGCCTCTAGGAAAGGAGATGGGTTTATTCATCTCTGTGGGCCTCTTCTATCAAAATTTTCATGTGACTTTATGGTACAATGATCTTTGTTAACTACAGTTACCTTTAAAAAGCACTATAAAGAGATTATGCAACATTTATTCAATAAACACGTTTTAAGTAACAGATAAGATATTAGTCACTATAACAAAATGATGAAAAATTCACCTATGGAGTTCATAGTCAAATGCAAGAACACAATAAAATAATTAGAAGAAATTAAAATGAAAACACAATAAAATAATTAGAATACCTTTGCACTGTGTCTTATAATAGAAGTCTATAGAGAATGCTATGGAACCTCCAAAGAATGAGTTGCTAATTAGATCTGTATTGGAACAGTCAGTTGGACAGAATTAATACAATATTATTCACAAGAGTGATGTAGCTACCAAAATTAAGCTAATATGATCTTGGGGTCTATTAGGAGAAGTATAACATCTAGAATGTAGAATAGTAAATATAGGTAATAACTACTTTGGACTTACCCAGCTATATATGGAATATTGGGTTCAATTTGGGACCAAAATTAAAAGGATATTAAGAAACTGTAAGTTCATTCAGAAAAGACTGCCTACAATGAACAAAATTCGTAATATTTAGCTCAACAGGGAATACCCAGAGAGAACCCCAGGAGAAACATGTGAACAGTCAGCAAGTCTCTGAAATATTTTTATGGAAATATGTGTTATATTTATTCCCTAAGAACTCAAAAGAGTAAAATAAATAAATGCGAGTATGCTGATTTTGACTAAAGTTAGGAAGAATCTCCCAAGATTCAAAGCTACCTAAAAGATAATATAAGCTGCCTCTCGAGTTGACAAGATTATCATCACAGGATTTAATTGAAGCTGGAATTTTTGTGGAGAATATTGCGAATGCACACAAGCATCAGCTGGGTAGTAAACTGAGTGATCTTTTTGGTCTCTCCCAAATCTTAGGTTTTATGATTTGGAGTTGTGGTTTTAATGTTACACATTATTTCCAAAACATAACAATTGAAGTAGATGAGTGTTCTTTTAATCTGTGCCTTTCGATTGTCTTATGACCAGTGCATGACAGTAGTGGGTAATAAATGAATCACTTAGCAAGTGACAGTCTTTACATTTATACCAAGCTCTTGGTAGTTAATAATAAAGGTCATTCTCTACCACCCGGGGAATCTTATGATTCAAAACCACTGGGGGAAATCTACACCAAGAAATAAACAAACAAATGAAGTCAGCGTGTTAATGTAGAGCGAAGGCTAGAGTTAAGACTAGGAGAGAAGAAGCATCAGGAAGAGGCGAATCATGGGGCAAAAGGTACAAGAAAATCCCTCAGCAAGAACAGGAGTAAAGCTAACACTTAACGTGGTGTTTAAGCAAGTACCAGATGCTGTTCTTGGTGCTTCATCTCTGCTTATTAATCCTCTCAACAGCCCTCTGAGCTAGGCTTTATAAAAATTATTCCCTTTTGATGAATGAAGAAACATAGACACAGAGAGGTTAAGTAATAATGCCTAAGATCACACAGCTAGCAGGCAATGAGCTGGGATTTTAACCCGAGCGCCCTAGCTCTAGAATTCACACTCTTAGCATCTAACACCTATGTCTCTAAGCTCAGGAGAAAGAAATGAGTCATAGAGAAAAGAAGTAAGAGTGTAAAGAAAACAACTAAGGAAAAATGAACTAACAATTTCAATTCTCTAAATTCTACTTTTAAAAAAAAGGTTAAGTAATCATTATACATGAATTTTTAATCTAAAATTAGGGAAAATGGTGACTTCCCTGGTGGCGCAGTGGTTGGGAATCCGCCTGCCAATGCAGGGGACACGGGTTTGAGCCCTGGTCCGGGATGATGCCACATGCCGCAGAGCAAATAAGCCCATGCGCCACAACTACTGAGCCTGCGCTCTAGAGCCCGTGAGCCACAACTACTGAGCCTGCATGCCACAACTACTGGAGCCCACGCTCTGCAGGAAAAGAAGCCACCGCAATGAGAAGCCAGCACACTGCAACGAAGAGTAGCCCCTGCTCACCCCAACTAGAGAAAGCCCACGGGCAGCAACGAAGACCCAACACAGCCCAAAATAAATAAATAAACAAATAAAATTAGGAAAAACGGAAATATTTTCTTAATACATTTCTAATTCTCCTCGTTAGAAATCATTTTAACAAACTGACTTTTGAATGTCTTTTAGCTACATGGCATTTGTGCTTATGGATCTGACCTAACCCCCAATGATAAAAGCTGGAAAGGATCCCCTTTGCAACCATCTGCAGGGACAAAGGGAAGAAAGCATGTCTTTTCAATCGTTGTTTCTGTATCAAAGCCCAAACTCGGGCAGGATGAAGGAGGATTCAGGCACCCTCAGACTCAGAGCAATTAGAAAATACTATGTCTTTCACCTGGTTGATGGAGGTGAGCAGTGGAAGAATATTTACAATTTCAAAATGATGTTCCACCATGGAAGCATTCATCTGCACCCAGTGCTATAGGCCAAGATTACCTAATGCTCAGTCCTTTCTCTGGATCCTAGAAATTTCTCTCCCCCTAATTTGATACAGTTAGATTTGAGTGGGGGAAGAGCTTACAAATATGCTTTATTATGCCTTAATCCACGCTGCTATGCAGAAACTTCAGCTTCTGGGCTCTGCCTACCTGGCAGGATGTATCCTTGAACCTGAGGGTAGGAGCTGACTGAGTCTTATCTTAACCAGTTGCCTTTGATATGTTACAGGTTAACTTCACAGAATGAAGCACATGATACACCAACGTATTGTCAATATTCATAGAGACATCACAAAATTTTTACTTTGGTAGATGGGACCTTTCAAGCAATTTTTAAGAGTTTGTTAATTGAAATCCTGTGGGCTGTATCCTAATCAAACCCGACTCAGAGCCACTGCAGCAATGGGCAAATGAAAGTCCAGAGTAAAGATCTAGTTGTTGCCTGCTAATTCAAGTCCAAACGCCCAATCTGTGTTACATTATGAAGGAAGGTGGAGAACTAGCCCACAGGGAATCTCAAAAACATCTAAAGGCATCTGTGGGCCTGAAGCATGTGTCATTTATTTATACAACTTGTATTTTAGAATGTGGAAAACCATAAAATCTGACAGAAAACCCCTAATAAGAGTCAAAGCCAAGAATTTGTGGTCAGTAAGGGGCGCCGTGTGGGAGAAAAGGGAGAGAATGATTCCACCCCCTCCTCCTCCAGATTCTGACTCACAAATTCAAAGCAATCAGAGGCAAGCATTACTCAACAGAAGGCTTATTCATTGCATGTTAGTTATTCAATATTCTCCCCAAATGTTCCACTGAGGCATTGCATACAATGCCATGGGTAAAGTGTAATATCACCATGTCAGTTCCATATTTAGCAAAGGTATTCTGATGCATGCTAAAGTTTGGGGAAAATATGCTGCAGAAGGGTTACTGTCTTACCTGTCTGACTATATGATGTAAGTTGATTTATTTATTAATATGTTGAACATCAAATCTCCAGAAACCATGTCAAAGATAACCATTTTATTTGCAGTCATTCGATTTGTTTGTTTGTCTGTCTGCTTATTGGACTACATAATGAACATGAATCAAAATTTTAAAACACAGTGACTTCCCTGGTGGGGCTGTGGCTGGGAATCCACCTGCCAATGTAGGGGACATGGGTTCGATCCCTGATCCGGGAAGATCCCACATGCCGAGGAGCAACTAAGCCTGTGCGCCACAACTACTGAGCCTTCGCTCTAGGGCCCACGTGCCGCAGCTGCTGAATCCATTTGCTGCAACTGCTAAAGCCCACTTGCCTTGAGCCCGGGCTCAGCAACAAGAGAAGCCACCGCAATGAGAAGCCCCCGCACCGCAACGAAGAGCAGCCCCCTGCTCGCCGCAACTAGAGAAAGCCCGCGCAGCAACGAAGACCCAACACAGCCAAAAAGAAACTAAAAAAAAAAGACAACAAAAAAATTTTTTAATACACAAAATGGCATACAAAGAAATTTCTCCCCTTTACTCCTGTGTCCTGGAGGCAAAGCAAGATTAACAGTTTGTTTCGTATCCTTCCAGGGATATTTTATACATATACCAGCTAATAGGTGTATTCTTTTTTCACTATTTTTCTATACAAAATGTGGCACACCCTACTCACTGTTCAAATGTACTCAATGTATATGACTCCAACATTAAGTTTTGTGGCCTTTTCCAAGTTTTGCAAAAGAAGGTATGCTTTATAGAAAGTTCTTAAAGTAGGGATTTGTTTTGCATTTAAATGCTTCCATTTAAAAAATTCTAATGCTGTGTACTAACCAAGTTTTTTCTTTTTACTTGATTTTCAAATACCCCATTTAATTGACCCAATAGAGTTATCATCATCACCAGGTACTGTTTCACTTACATCATGCCCCCAAAGCTCAGCCTTCTACAAAGGTCAAGGTTTCATCACATGTAGCTGATTGGGTTTTCAGATTAAGATTTGAACCATGTGTTATTCATTCAATAATGCTGAAATGTATTCCAAATCATCCTGGCGGCCACTTGCTTTTAGCCTCCCATCAAGGGTTATATTGAAACTCCTTTTTGAATTTACTTGTATTCTGTTCTCCCACACTTGGCATGATGTCAGCTCACTTTCGGCTGAAAGACACAGCCATATTCTCCTTCTTTATTCTTTTAGCAATATTGCAATCCTGACACTTGATCTCTGCAAACAATTATCTGGTTTCTTCAATTCTCCTTTTAATATTCTTTAAAGGAGTTGAAACATTTACAATAGCCCTTTGGTCTGTGCCAAAACGTTCCCAGCTGTCTCAAAATATGAACCAAATTATACCAAGGGGCTTATCTTTTTAAAATAAAGTTTTACAGGAGTGATTCTAAATTCCCTAACTTAGAATTCATGGCCTGCAATATTCTGCTTTTTTTCAGAGATATCTCCCTTAATTGAGCTTTCAGCTCAATAGATTATGTTGTTTTTAGTTTCCTGTATCTTTGTGGTGTATTTCTCCTTCCATGACCTCATGAAGGCCATTACCCATGCTAGCCTTTTGTTTGCAACCCGTATATCAAGGTTTCACCATGCCACTGAGATGCCTTGAACTCTTTTTTTAAAAATAAATTTATTAATTTATTTATCTTTTTTTTTTTTTTTGGCTGCGTTGGGTCTTCATTGCTGCATGCGGGCTTTATCTAGTTGCGGCGAGCAGGGGGCTACTCTTTGTTGCGGTGCGCAGGCTTCTCATTGCAGTGGCTTCTCTTGTTACGGAGCACGGGCTCTAGGCGTGTGGGCTTCAGTAGCTGTGGCGTGCAGCCTCAGTTGTTGTGGCTCGCGGGCTCTAGAGCGCAGGCTCAGTAGTTGTGACGCATGGGCTTTGTTGCTCCGTGGCATGTGGGATATTCCCGGACCAGGGCTCGAACCCGTGTCCCCTGCATTGGCAGGCGGATTCTTAACCACTGCACCACTAGGGAAGTCCCCTGCCCTGATATCTTAATGATGCTATTTCTTATTTGTAAGTGGGCATATTTTATCTTCTTGAACTTTACAACCGCCCTCTGAGATAAAAGGTGTGAGCATCGTTACCCCGTGTTACAAATGAGGAAATTGAGGCTTAGAGGGCTTAATCCTTCTTCTGAACTATTCTGCACTAACAAGATTCTCCACTCACTTGGCACTCACTCTTTACTACCTCCTAATGTTATCTTTTTACATGTGTATGACTTGTTATGACAGCCTAACCTCCTTAAAAGCAGATGGTTTATCTGTTTCTTGTATTCTCCCCCTGTGACTTGAACAGGAAAGGAACTCAGTAAATATTAGTTGTTTGATGAGTTACAATTAGAGAATCATAAAACCTTGAGCAAAAAGGGAGCCTTATAGATCACTTAATGAGTGCTTGTGTCTCTTGGGACTTCCCTGGTTGCACAGCGGTTAAGATTCTGCACTCGCAATGCCAAGGGCCCAGGTTTGACCCCTGGTCAAGGAACTAGAGCCCACATGCATGCCTCAACTAAGGAGCCCGCCTTCCACAACTAAGACCCGACGCAACTAAATAAAAATAAATAGATAAATAAATATATTTTTTAAAAATGAGTACTTGTGTTTCTCACAAGGTTTGAGGTTTGTATAGCCCAGCAGGTAATAGGTACAATGCCATTCACCTTCATTAGAAGAGTTGAGATAAAAGTTACTTTAGTTTTAAATAAGTGCTGATATATAATGGTGTAGATTGTAAAATTTAAACGTGTTTTAAATGAAACATGAAAAAAGTTTTTAAGATGAAACATGAAACAAGTTTTTAAGATGAAACATGAGGGACTTCCTTGGTGGTCCAGTGGTTAAGACTCCATGCTTCCAATGCAGGGGGCATGGGTTCAATCCCTGATCCCACAGGCCGTGTGGCCAAAAAAAAAAAAAAGGATGAAACATGAAACTACGAAACCAAACTTGGGTTTGCTTGCCTGCTGCACAGCAAAGGCAATCTACCAACACCAGATTGTGGCAAAGGAAAGTACAGCACTTATTTGCAGGCCACCAAGCAAGGAGAATGGGCTGCTCATGCACAAAAGACCCAAACTCCTTCATGGCATATATATATAAATATATAAATATATATAAATATATATATATGTATGATTTTTCTTTTTTTTTTTTGGCCACACCACGCAGCATGCAGGGTCCTAGTTCCCCAACCAGGGATCAAACCTGTGCCCCCTGCAGTGGAAGTGTGGAATCTCAACCACTGGACTGCCAGGGAAGTCCTGGCAATGGCTTTTATGGGAGGGTTTTTAAAAGGCAACATTTGGAGTGAGGGTTGCAGCTCATGGACTTTCTTCTGATTGGTTTCTGGTGAGGCAACAAGGTGGTGTTTCAGGAATCTTAATCATCAACCTTTTGGTTCTATCCAGTCTGGGGTCTACATGCTTGTTTTCAGCATGTAGTCACCATTCGCCACCTGGAGGGGGGGTGGTCTTAGTTTCTGCAGAACAACTCAAAGATAAGTGTCATATTGTTATGTATTATCCCTTGAGGAGGGGCTAGAACTCTGATTTAGCTGCTGACTATTGTTTAAGCTAACATTACTTTTCTTGCTTAACTACTTTTCTTTTGTTTCTGCATTTCCTCACTTCCCTAATTAGTAACTGTTTGAGTCTGTTCTTTGGAACTCAGGGAAGGCCTAGGAAACTAAAGCCTCTTTCTACAAACAAGAAGTGGGGGACATGGAAGGGTTTTTGTACCTGGGAGGGCCTCTCAGGGTCCTGCTTGGTTTCAAAACTTCAAAGAATCTTCAGAGATATATCAGAACTATAATTGGATGCTTCAGGCTACCCCAAACTTCTAGGGGTAATTTTTTTCTTTTTTTCTCTTCTGCAGTTGGTGCTATCTATTGAAAAAGTTGAGAAGCATAAATTGCAATGCTAGTTAACGCCTGGAGAGGCTAAGCAAATTGCCTCAAATCACACATTAATTCAATCAATATTGATTCAGCATTTGCTACTAATTGTGCAAACACGAGGGCTAAAGCAATGAGCAAAACACGTAAGGCCACTGACCTTATAAAGTTTGTATGCAAGTGTGGGTGAGGAGAGGAGAGAGTTGTTAAGTTAATATTCAATATGTGTAACCGTATAAACCAGCCACCATCTTGGTGACTCTAGCAGAACATATTAAATAAAAGCAACTCAAAGCTTTATTGCAGACTCTGCAGAAAATACCCAAGGGTGAGTCCATTCTTATTGCACAATAAAATATCTTTTATTTCCTTTATCTTAAATTCTCAATATGGCACCCAGCCACTAGTACCTGAGCAAAATTGATTTTCCCAAAGTTCTTCCTGACCCTCAGCTTGAAGATCTCCTAGCTTCTTGGCCTCCCACCCTCTCTCTTTTTCCATCTAGTCTATCCTCAGTACAAATGAAGTTAGCTTCTGGCAAGAGATTTCAGTGATAATGGTAGAAAAAAATCTCATGAATAGATTTTTGTACTTTTTTTTTCCTTTCCACAGTCATGCAAATGTAAAAGTGCAGAGCACTTGACCTAGGCTGAGGGATTAAGCCAGAACTCTTTGAGAAAGGGACCTATTAAGCTGAGACCAGACTGTTAAATAAGTATTAACCAAGAAAAGGAGGTGCTGACTAGGAAAAAAAAAAAAGCACAACCTAAATGTTGAGAATTATATTTTATTCAAGGACATTACTGAGGACTATAGCCTGGGAAGGCAGCCTCTCATATAGCTCTGAGGAACTGTTCCAAAGAAGTAAGGGAAGAGCCAGGATATATAGGAGCTTTTGCTAAAAGCAAAGAAAAACAAAAACAAAAACAACCCCTAAAACCCACAACACATGTAGCTGAACATCAAAAGACTAATGCTAATCACAAAAAACAGACATCTCAAGTCAATGATTTTAGTGCTTTTCTTTTCTTTTTAACTTTTTATTTTATATTGGTGTATAGTTGATTAACAATGTTGTGTTAGTTCCAGATATACAGCAAAGTGATTCAGTTATACATATACACGTGTCTATTCTTTTTCAAATTCTTTTCCCAATTAAGTTGTTATATAATATTGAGCAGAGTTCCCTGTGCTATACAGTAGGTCCTTGTTGGTTATCCATTTCAAATATAGCAGTGTGTACATGTCAATCCCAAACTATCCCTCCTCCCATCCTTCCCCCCCTGGTAACTACAAGTTTGTTCTCTAAGTCTGTGAGTCTGTTTCTGTTTTGTAAATAAGTTCAAAACTTTTTTTTTTTCAGATCCCACATATAAGCAATATCATAGGGTACTTCTCTTTCTCTGTCTGACTGATCACTCAGTATGACAGTCTCTAGGTCCATCCATGTTGCTGCAAATGACATTAATTCATAGGAAGATGCAAGAGTCTGGGCTCTTTGAAATTATTCCTTTGATATGTGTCTTAACTATCTAGGGCCAATATCCTGTTTTTCTTCATCCTGAATTCCCCTCAGGGCACACTGTGCAAAGATTTGGTGGGGCCTAGAGATTTGGGAGATTTGGGGAGAACTTCTAAGTAGACTTCTGTTGAATTGAGATAGGGTCAGAGGAGATGGAAAGAAGAGTGAAAATTCAGAAGCTATTTGGTAAGAAATGGTCAGGACTTAGTGCTTGACTGGATATGGGTGCTGAAGGAGAGGTCAAGGATAATGCCCAAGCTTCTGGCTGAAGCAACTGAGTGGATAAGAATGATAGACATGGAGACAGGAAATTCTAGAAGAAGACCAGATTGTGGAGGAACTTTGAAGGTTAAAATGCCCTAAAAATGAGACAGAAAAAAAAAAAAAAGAATAGTGATTTTGGTCCAGCATGTCATGATGCTCCAGAATTTTTAATCTATTCTTGCTTTAATTATTTCCTTTTATTCTTTTTTTCCCAACAATGAGAAGCACATACAAAGCATTTTGAGTTTACTTGGTTATTTTTTTCATTGATTTTAAAGAATGACATACACAGTATCATTTAGCTTGGTAAAATTGATAAGAAGCAGATTTCATTCTAATTTTCATATATTGTATAGTGAAATGTAAGTATAAATATTATCTATGTTCACAAAATGAGTAGATAAAAATGTTCATGTTATGTCTCTGTATAACAAGTCACTCTAAAACTCAGTGGCTTAAAACAACTCTATTATTTTGTTTCTATTCCTCATGATTCTGGGGGTTGGTTGGAAGAATGGAGTCATTCTTTAAAACTTCCTTAGTCTTTTGCCTGCCCGTGTCGCTGGGTTTTTGCCGGGAATACCAGCATGATGGAACACATTATCCTCTCCATGTGCCTGAGCTTCCTCATATTATGGGAGTTGGGTTCCAAGAGTGATCTTCCCAAGAGAATGGGGCAGATTCTGTATTGACTTTTATGACCTAACCTCAGAGGTCACATAGCAAAACTACTGCACTCACAGGCCTACCTAGATTCAGAACAAGGGAATATAATGGGAAGAGTGACAACTTTACACTGTAAGATGAGCAGGTAAGGTTGGAGATTTTGTTGTAACTATCTTGGGAAACACAATCTGCAACAGAAGATAAATGCAGATGGAAGAAGACTCTTCTCCTCTGGCCAATGTCTACAACAGTACTGTACATGGCACTCAATAAGTATTTGTTCAACAAATCAATAGGTAATTAGAATAAGATATGCTATCTTCTAAAATGGGTTCATGTTTATTATTTTTCATGATAAACTACTCTTTATAATCTTAAGTGTAGAGAGAACTGAATTAATGGAAAAAATAAGATTAATATTATAAAAGTGATCATTATAAATTTAGCTTTGACAATTTTCTTAAAGATTCTAATTTATGGGCTTCCCTGGTGGCGCAGTGGTTGAGAATCTGCCTGCCAATGCAGGGGACACGGGTTCGAGCCCTGGTCTGGGAAGATCCCACATGCCGCGGAGCAACTGGGCCCGTGAGCCACAATTACTGAGCCTGCGCGTCTGGAGCCTGTGCTCCGCAAAAAGAGAGGCTGCGACAGTGAGAGGCCCGCACACCACGATGAAGAGTGGCCCCTGCTTGCCACAACTAGAGAAAGCCCTCGCACAGAAATGAAGACCCAACACAGCCATAAATAAATTTTTTAAAAAAAGATTCTAATTTATAAGAAATAAATTAATTCACATTAAGAGTAAAAGCATAGGCCTAAATTATTATAATTCCAAATTATTCCTAAATTATATAAATATTCCAAAATTAAATTCCTAAATTATTAAAATTCCAAGTATTTCATTTAGTTTTGTGGTGGACAGAGATGGAATAGTTAATCAATATTTTAGGTTTAATAATGGCCCCCCAAGATGTCCATGTTGTAATCCTCAGAACATATGAATTTACCTTATATAGGAAGAAACTTTGCAGATGTGATTGAGGTAAGGATTTGGGGATGAGGAAATTACCTTGAATTATCCCAATAGGCCCTAAATGCAACTGCAAGAGTCCTTACAAGAAGGAGGCAGAGGAACGGTGAACTTCAGTAGAGGAGAAGTCCATGCCACTGAGGTTAGAGTGATGGGGCAAGGACACGAGGAATGCAGGCATGGAAAGGAATCTCTCCTGGAGCCTCCAGATGGAACCAGCCCTGCTGACACATTGACTTTAGCTCCTTAAGACTTATTTTGCACTTCTGCCCTTCAGACTGTTAGAGAATAAATTTGTGTTGTTTTAAGCCCTTCAGTTTGTGGTAATTTGTTACAGCAGCAACAGAAAACTAATACAATCAATAGAATGATGAAATCAAAGAAAAAAGTTTGCATTTCAAATAATTCAAAGCTGTATGTTCTTCTGCTGACATAAAGAGGAGATTGATATGGTGAATAAAAATGCTGAATAAAGATTATAGGTATTACCTGACTGTACTGCTGAACTGAATGAATAAGCATTTTCAGAACTCTAATGAAAAACTGATGAGCTCATAAAAGTGCTAACAAAAGATCAAGATGAAAAAAAAAAATTAATTACATGGGACTGAGTGAACTGATGAGGATGAGTATAATTTTTGTGACTTTCTGGTTGAATTTAAAAAAAGAAAAAATCCCACAAGAACTCAGAGGCAAAGAATATACAAATCAATTTTCACTGCAAAGTAAAGGAGCTGTTGCAGTGGAGGATTACTGGACTGAATGTCAATATTATGACATAGTATGAGTGTGTTTCATGTTTGGTAATTGCAATCATTGTTGCTTTTGTTGTGGTCATCCATGTACAATGCTTGGTGTCAGTCTATTTATCTCTTGTAAAAATAAAATACAGTGTGTGTGAAAAAAAAAAGATTATAGGTATTAAAATGAGTATATACGGTTATAAAACCCTATGTAATCTATGTTACAAATTTCCCTTTTGAGGCCTGCAGTACAGTAATTAGTCTTCATCTCTTTCAAGTTACAAGTCCCTGCCTTTTAAATCTTAGTCATAGCTTTTGTGAAGTCTTGCCTATGTTCCAGCTCTAAGACCAAGATACATGGGCCCAAGGGTTACATAAATTTAGATGACCACTTTTTGCATAATGTTTTATTTTGATCTAATTCCGAACTTATAGAATAGTGGCAAGAATAATACAAGAAACTTCTGTAATCCTTTACCCACGTTCACCAGTTACACTTTGCACCATTTACACACATGCTCTCCCTCTCTCTCTCTACACACACACACACACACACACACACTAGATTTCTGAAAAATTTGAGAGAGTTGGAGACATTTTTTTCTCTTTACCCCAAATACTCATGTATATTTCCTAAGAATACGGATATTCTCTTGCATAACCACAGTATTAATTTCAAAAAAAAATTTAAACTTTGATAAAATTATCTAACCCCAAAATCCATATTCAAATGTTGACAATTGTCCCCCAAATATCTTATTATCGCTATTTTTTTCTGCCAGTCAAGGATCCAATCCAGTAACACTCATTGCATTTAGGTGTCATATCTTTTTAGACTTCTTTCCTGTGCAGTTCCTCAGCCTTTCTTTGTCTTCCCAGTCTTTGACACTTCTGAAGAGTGCAGATTAATTATTGTGTAGAATATCCCTCAGACTGGGTTTGTCTGAGGTTTCTTTCTAGTTCAGTTTTGCATGCTTGCGAGACACATGGCACAAAGTACATCAAAAAGTGCATCTCAGGGCATCAAATCAGGAGTACTTTGATGTCAGTTTATCTCAATGTTGGTGATGATCATTTTGATCACCTGCTTAGGGTTATGTATAGGAGGTTTCTCCACAGTCAAGTTATTATTTTTTTCGCCTCTTAAATGAATAAGAAAGTTGTGGGGAGAAACTTGGAGACTCTACAAGTATCCTTTTCTCACCACACTTTCATTCACAGCATGATGATTTTCTAATTCCACCATTCCCTCAATATTTATTAGTTGGCACAGTAGAAAGCATTTCCTTTTTCTCTTTCTTCCTTTTTTTCTTTCATATATATCAGTGTGGACTCATACTTTGTGTCTACCTTCTTTGTTTCACTCAGCATAATGTCTGAGATTCATCCCTGGTATGGGAAGTATCAGTAGTTCTTTCCTTCTGGATAATTTCCCACTGTTTGAATATACCACAATTTGCTTTTCCATTCACCTGTTAATGAGCATTTGGGTTGTTTTCAGTTTTTGATGCCTGTGTATGTTCTCATGCCTTTTTGTGGATGTATATTTTCTTTCCTCTTTGGTAAATATTTAGGAGTAGAATTTCTGAGTCATAAGGTAGATGTATGTTTAACTTTATAAGAAATTGCCGCAACGTATGGGAGTTTCATTTCTTCCACCTCTTGGCCAATATTTGGTATTTTCAGTATTTTTCATTTTAGCCATTCTAGTTGGGTACGGAGTAGTATCTCATCATAGTTTTTTTTTTTTTTTGCTGCACGGCTTGCGGGATCTTAGTTCCTTGACCAGGGATCGAACCGGGCCCACAGCAGTGAGAACACTGAGTCCTAATCACTGGACTGCCAGGGAATTCCCTCATTGTAGTTTTAATTTGTGTTTCCCTGTTGACTAATAATACTGAGTTCTTTATCATATGCTTATTGGACGTTCATAAAGCTTCTTTTGCCATGTGTCTCAAAGTTTTTTATCACCTTTTCTTCTTGGATTGGTATCTTTTATTACTGAGTTACAGCAGTTATTTTTTCATTCTGGGTACAAGTCCATTTTCCAGTCTGTGGTTTCCTATTCACTTTCTTAAGTGACTTTTGATGAGAAGTTTTTTAATTTTGAGGAAGTTTAATTTATCAATTTTTTTTCTTCTATGGTTGTTTCTCTCTCTGTTCTATCTAAGAAATCTTTGCCTTTTCCCAGGTTTTGACAGTATACTGATATTTTTCCTTTAGACTCTCTAGAGTTTTAGCCTTTACATTTAGGTCTATGATTTGTCTTGAATTAATGAGGTAGAGGTCACAGTCCTTTTGTTTCCATGTGAATATCCAGTTTTCCAGCATAATTTATTAAAGACTTTTGTTTCCTCATTGAATTGCTTTGGTACCTTTGTTACCTTTGTTTGAAATCCGGAAGTGTGATAACTCCAGCTTTGCTGTTTTATCTTAGGATTGCTTTTGTTTTTCCAGGTCTTTGGTGGTTCCATAGAAATTTTAGGATTGTTTCTTCTATTTCTGTGAGTTGGCATCTTTGCCCAAAATGAAATAAACATATAGGTGTTGGCCTATTTCTGCTCTTTATTCTGTTCCATTGATCTATGTGTCTATTCTGTTGCCAGTATTATACATCTTGATTACTTGATTACTATAATTTTATATTTTAGGTCAGAAACTACATTTTATACTTTGTTTTATACTTTGTACAGTGGATATTTTAGAGTATCTGCACATGGTAAAGCACACAGAGAACATAACATCCATTTAGTAAATATTTTTGGATTAGCTATAATAAAAAGCAAATGAAACACTGTAAAGTTACAAACATTATATCAATTATATCTCAATAAAGCTGGGGAAAAGAAAAGAAAATAACTATTATATGTATCCATGTATTTTTTCCATTATAATTGGCCCCTCTTAAATATTTACCACGTCAAATATATAATGAACATAAAATAAAACTATTTTATTTAAATCCACTTTATGGAAGATAAGGCATCGTACACGCAAACCAAAGAGGGGTCTCATAAGAACCTGGATAAATATGTGATAAGTATCCTGTAAAAAGGCACTGAGGCTGCTTGGAAGGATTCTATAAATCACAAGCTCAGGTTTAAACCAGTTTTAAGTAAATCTTGATAAAGGGCCTTCTCAATTAAATAAAACTATTTAGTTCTTCCCCAAAGAAGTAAAAAATATACCTGAAGCCTTTAACTTCAGGGCTCTCTGAAGGCTCCATTCTTCACTGTTTGTATAACTTCCTTTTAAAACAATTGAAATCATGTCTGGAAGCATGCAAAGTGGTCCTGTTTCCTATTTTAATATTTTCATAAGTAGATAGAGTTCATTTACAGTTCAGTATCATTTAAGGTCTTCATTAATAATGAGAGTATAGACAAGATGAAAAAATAAAGATCTAAGTTCTCAGATTCCATTTTTGAAGTAAGAAGAAAGAAATATATTTGCCAATCACGGAGTAAACCTAAATATCTTTCAAAACTATTGAACCGACTGAAAGCTTTTCCTAAGGACAACCCAGGCAGGAATCAATATAAAGCAGTAAAATGACTGCTTTGTTTGCCTTCCAAAAAGTGCTGTAGAAAATGAATATTTAATGATAGACAAACCAATATGCTGAGTGGAAGGAATAATGGCTTGGATAGAAGGATATTGTTACACTGGAGGATCAAGTGAATTACAATTAGTCTAATGATGAAACTTTTAAGTCTTTGCTTTATGGCTGTTGTCCTGAAATACTAGTCATGAGTCTGTTATAAATCCTACTTTCATGGTCCACAGAGCTTTACCACATGCATACAGATAACGCATCCTTATAATTATGTACAGTGGGTCTGTGAACTTAAGATTGAATTTACCTATTTCTTTTCCTTGGCTTAGCATTTTTACCTGATAAAACAGAAGACATATCAACAGTCTACAATGTTTTTAAAAAGCCATTTCAAAGATCTCTTAGTTTCCGGTTCACCTTGGTCTCTCAAAGATAAGGAATAATTCCATTAAGCTGCAACAAAGACGTCTGACAGGTCAGGCTTACCCGGGAAGAGTCAACCTACAAGAAGGTTTGAAATCAAACTAATTGGGAAAATTTCCCCCTTTTAAAGTGATGGATTTGTTAGTCCATTTCCAGAGAGATGAAATGGCCAGTCCTTTTATTCCATGAGGATTTTTTTTCTGGAGGTGCTAAACTTCTTCTCAGCGGGAGCCACTTGATTTTCTCAAAGCCTTAGAATTGTTGGGGTCCATTGTGTGCGTCTGTGCAAGTTATTGAGTCAGAGAATGAAGAGGGAGATGACTGTGTGTGTGTGTGTGTGTGTGTGTCTGTGTGTGTGTGGTGGGGAGGTGGCTATAGAAGTCTCTCTTTTGAATCCCAGAATATGTTTACTATATCATTTTTATTTTTATCTCCCTAAATAAACTCTTTTGGGATATGGTTCTATTTTCTCCTTTCCAGTTCTATATTCAAAAATTCATTGTTTCAACTGACTGGAATAGTCTTGAGATTTTCAGTTCTTAATGACTGGGGTTATTGACAAGAGATGGAAGGCCCAAAATTTGGGGGCAAGTTAAAGCAATCAGCTAATAGAAGTCATCTAAACTCTTCTTAAGACACTGTCATTTTGGAACAACTAAGCAAAGCTGTATAACCTAGAGTAAATTATTTCACCACTCTGTGCCTCAAATTCTTCATCCATAAAATGGAACTTAAAAATAGTACCAAGCACATAGGGTTGTTGCAAAGACCAAATAAAATTATTACATGGGAAAATACTTAGAACAATGCCTAGCACATAGCAAGTATTCTACAAATGTTACACATCATTATTATAATTGTATTTTCTTCAAAAAAAAAAGAAATCTAATGAACCATCTTGTGCCATTTATATCAGTCAAAGTCCTTTTCTGATCTAGATCCATTATATTCCTACATTTCTATATAATTTTGTAATATGATCATGGGTTCAAGTTGTTTTACTTTGTTTCATGTAAACATATTCACTATTACATCCTCCACTTGTCATTTTAATTTGTATATGACAATATATCACGGTTTACTTACTTATTTAAATATTTTGGGGCGTTTGAACTGATGCTAATTTTCCCTATTGTAGGTAATGCCACCCTGACAATTTCAACGTAAGTTAGTTTTCCTCCCTCGAAGAGAAAGAATGCATAATGGGTCAAATAGCATGTTACAGATTATCCTCCAGAAAGATCTAACCATTTTACCATGCATTTCTACCACTAATGTATAAAGTATACCTTCTGCCTCTCCCCAGAGACTAGTCAAGATAGGGTTTTACAATTTTTAAATTTCTTCCAGTTTAATATGTCTGTAAGGGAGACATGAAGTTGGCTGGATTTGCCTTTTCTTTTTCACTTTTAATACAACTGTGATTTTTTTAAAAAACATGATTTAGTCTACATTTTCTTGACTGTATACTTTTTGACCATTTATCAAGTGGAAAGTAGTTATTGACTTACATAATCATTTATTTCCTCATATATTTTTGGGAGAAATCTATAATCAGGTTATGTTTATAACATATCTATTCTATATTAGAAATTTTCTCTTATAATACTTTAATTTTATATTTTGTTACATGAAAATTAGAAGTTTTAAAAGCATATTCAATTAATCTATTTTATTCCTGGTAACAACCTTCATTTTTCCAGTGATTAGAAGTACATGTTCTCTCCACATCTGGGATAAATAAGCTACTCTTCAGTTTTTAAAAAATTCTTTTACTCTTTGATACAGCTGGAATTTATTGTAGTGTTTGGGTCTCATGCGTTTATCTAAGTTGATTCTTTCCAACTTGTTAGCCAACTATTTGAAAGACAATGTATTAAGAGGTTATCCCTTGCCCAATATTTGTTTTGTCTCTGTTATAGGTCAGGTTCATATTTCAAACTACATTAATTCAATACCATATGATTTTGATCACTGTGGCAGTGAGTTCAGTTTTCCAAATCTGCTAGGCTGAATCCACCCTTATTACCTGTGAAAATGTTGCTATTGTCATTCATTTATTTTTCACTACTAGTTCTCTCAGGAATTTCACTTTTACTGCAATAAATCTATATATTAAAATAAAAAATATTGATGTCTTTATTTAGTCTCTCTGAAAAAACACATGGCCCAATTCTTTAGTTATGTTTTTAATTTTTTTCCCATTAGGATTTAAGCATAAAAAAAACATGTTGCAATTAAATTACTTCCAGGTATCTAATGCATTTGTTGATATGATGAATTCTGTCTTCTAGTTGTGTATAATAACTAATTTTTATTTGACTACATTGAAATATTAAGCATGCAGCCATGCAATATGCAAATGTATATTTGTTTACACTCTCTATTTAGTGATGTTGTAACAGAATTACCTCATTATGTTTCTGTTTTTTAAGTAAATTGACTAAGGTGTGACCTGACTCTAGTGTTTCCTCACTAAGAGATCTTTAACAACAGATTATACAATTATTTCTGATCCTTTCATTTAAAACTTACCTTTAGTTTTAAGTTGTGTATTATTTTTGAGCTATAGATCTGGGGTTGGAGCACAGAAGTAAATCTAATGGAGAATTATGAAGAGTTATAAAGTACAGTTGTTTGGTGCTTGGAGGTCAGATTGACCTGGGTTTCCATCCTAATCCTGTTATTTATTAGCTGTGTGACACTGGGTGTATTTCTAACCAAACTGGGTTTCAATTTTTCATTTATAAAATGGGTAAAATAATACCTACTTAATAGGGTTGCTGTGAGTAATTAAATAACATATGTAAACTATAAAATGCCTATAACAGTGCATGGCACACAATCAAGGTTTGGTATTATTATTTTTATAATCATAATTAATCTTAATGACTCAGAATTTTAACCAAGAAATTCTTGAATCCGTGCTACCTATCAAGCTACCATTTTACCGCTGTTTAATCAGTAACTTCTCAAGTGTATGTCTCTATATTTTCTTTTTTAATTTTTTATTGAAGTATAGTTGGTTTACAATGCTGTGCCAACTTTTCTATATTTTCTGAATTGCCTGCTTTGATAGTAGCATCTCTGTTATTAAATCCACTCCTTTTACATCTTAGTAAACATATTTTTCCTATGCTTTTTAATTTTAGTTATGTCATCCTTTGCATTTAAAAGATTTTCATAACCTTACTTCAAGATTCCAACCAAACAACACAGTTTTGACTAAAACAAAAGGATCCTCCAAGGTTCTCTCATGCTGAAGCAGCTATCTCTACTGTAGCATTTTAATCAATTCCTATTCCTTCACAGAGATTACATTTCTCATAACTACAAGTGAAATGAACATGGGGCTTATGAAGACCTGGGTTTAAATTCTATTTCAGAAGATCGTGGTGACGATTAGATTAAAGCAAATGGAAATAACACATGTGGAAACTACTAGCAAAATGCCTGGCACATAGTAGACTTCAAGTAAAAGCCGGTTGCCTTCTACTCTTTCCCTTTGATTTCTCTATGGATCCCTTTTAGCATCCTCAGGGGCTTCTGCCAACCTGTCTGAACATTTCATTCTCTGTGCTGTCAAGAAGTGTCCACCATACAGGGTTTGTGGTGACCAAGAGCTTCTATTTGATAGTCACTGTATCTGCAAGATGGAGGGTCATCAATCTCCCCATAAAAACAGCAGACCACGGATAGCAAAATCAAAACCCATGCATAGCACCTATAACAGGTTTGTTATAGGTGATAAGGTATTTCCATGAACCCCAAGATATGAGTAATTGAGGAAAGGTACAGCCACAGGAACTGGGTGGTATCTGCAGCTGTACAGTAAAAGCAGAGGGAAACAGTGAGGCATTCATAGATCTGAGAGTCTCAAAACAGCCAAAAAATGCTTACTAGAAAGCTTGCTGGTTCATTTTGAGAATCGTAGCTAAAACTGGAAGAAATTTTGCCCACGCTGATGGCAGGGGTGTGCAAAGTGTCTGGAGGGGCTCAATGAATGTTCAAAAATAATCAGACAAATTTCCACTCCAGGACAAGCACAGCACAGAAGAGAAACTTCTGGGAAAATAATGCTGAGTATAACAGGGACAATAGAGACAAAGAAAAGAGACAGTCCAATAAGTGAGGAAGGAGAACAGCTAAAAGATCTCAGAAAGTAAGCTGCTGTATTTTTAAACATTACACAAAACAACAAAAAAGAGAGTAATAGAGCTGTGAAATTGGAAAAGCTATCTCAAATCCTGGCCTCCTTCTAAAAGTTCAGGAAAACATAAAATGAGCAAAAAAAATTATCAAGGTTAAATTCCATATAAAATCACTGTAAGAAAAAAGAAAATATGAAACTGAATAACATCCCTACAGAAAATAACAAAAATGCCTACCTACCAAAAAGATAAAACCATTACCTACTTTTTCAATATGAGCTAAAAACATTAAAGAAATCATACAAGATACTTCAGAAACAAACAAACACATAAACTCACAGAAAAAAAAGATCAGATTTGTGGTTACCAGAGACGGGGGTTAGTGAGAGTGGGAATTAGATGAAGGAGGTCAAAAGTTATAAAATTCTGTTAACAAGAAAAATACATTTATCTTATTTAATAAATACATGTATGTGCAACATGATAAATATAATTAACACTGCTGTATGTTATATAAGACAGTTGTTAAGAGAGTAACATCTAAGAGTTCTCATCATAAGGAAAAAATAGATTTTTTTTCAATTTCTTTAATTTTGTATCTATATAAGATTATGGATGTTCACTAAACTTATTGTGGTAATCATTTCATGATGTATGTAACTTAAATCTTTATGCTGTCCACCTTAAACTTATACAGTGCTGTATGTCAATTATATCCCAATAAAACTGGAAGAATATAAAAAATAAAAAATTTTAAATAGTTTTTAAATTAAAGAATAATAAAAAGACATTGTACAAGATATGGGACAAAAACAAAAATGAGAACTAGAAAACCTCAGAAATGAGGTGATAAAACTCAGGAAAAAGTTAGAAATAGAAACAAAATCAATTCAGAAATGAAGACTAAACTAAAAGTAACTGAAGAATTAGTAAACACAAACGGGGCTTCCCTGGTGGTCCAGTGGTTAAGAATCCACCTTCCAATGTAAGAGATATGAGTTCGATCCTTGGTTGGGGAACTAAGATCCCACATTCTACAGGGAAACTAAGCCCACGTGCCACAACTACTGAGCCTACATGCTCTAGAGCTCACATGCTGCAAATAGAGAGAAGCCCGTGCACCGCAACTAGAGAAACCCGCATGCTGCAATGAAGAGCCCGTGTGCCGCAATGAAAGATCCCACGTGCCACAACTAAGACCCAATGCAGCCAAATAAATAAATTAATAAAAAAAAGAATTAGTAAACACAAGAGACGTGACTTAAGAAAAATAGAAGATGAAAGAGAAAAAAATTACAAGAAAACAAAGAATTGAAGGAAAGATACTGAAAGAATTTGAAAGAGACAAATTCAGAAATAGGCAAAGAAGCTATAACAAATGTTTAATGGGAGTCCCTAAAGAAGAAAACCAAAGCAAGGGACAGAATAACTACAAGAAAACATAATCAAGGACACTTTCTTTTAAAAATATATATATATTATATATATATATTTTTTATATATATATATAAAATATATATTTATATATATATATTTTAAAATATATATATTTGAAACTGCATATTGAAAAGTTATACTATATACCTGTAAAAATTGACCCAGAACTAGCAAAATCAATACATATTATAGTAAAATTACTAGATTTTAAAGAACAATATTCTTATGGACTTCCCTGGAAGTCCAGTGGTTAAGACTCCACGCTTCCAATGCAAAGGGCATGGGTTCAATCCCTGGTCAGTGAACTAGGATCCCACATGCTGTGTGGCATGGCAAAGAAAAAAAGAGAAGAAAGAACAACATTCTTTTGGGCATCCAGGCAAAAAGTCCACTTATAAAGGAAAAAAATCAGATTTGTCATCAAACTTTTTGACAGCAGTGATTTAGACAGAACCAAATGGTATAACATACTTAAGATATTCAAAGTAATCAAATGTGAATCAAGGGCTCTTAAGCATAAAGGCTGCATACAAAATGTTATCACTGTGGTGCAAAACTCAGGGAATGTTGTTCCCAGGAGCACTTCCTAAGGAATCTATTTGAGAACCAGCTTCAGACAACCATAATGACAAGAGACATTGGCATATGGACTGCGGTAAGCATTAAATACACACATACACATATGCATATATATGTATGTATGTGTATGTGTATTTGTACCTATGCTAGCACAAATAAGACTAAATAAGGATGTGTGAGGCTACAATCTGCAATGGCAATACACTTGACAATGTAGATAAAATATAGCTATAAAACATGAAAAGATAGTGGGGATAGCAAATACAAAAAAATTTTTAGAAGGAACCAAGATGGCGGAGTAGAAGGACGTGCTCTCACTCCCTCTTGTGAGAACGCCAGAGTCACGGCTAGCAGCTGGACAATCATCGACAGGAGGACACTGGAGCTCACCAGAAAGGATACCCCACATCCAAAGACAAAGGAGAAGCCACAATGAGACAGTAGGAGGGATGCAATCACAGTAAAATCAAATCCCATAACTGCTGGGTGGGTGACTCACAGACTGGAGAACACTTATACCACAGAAGTCCACCCACTGGAGGGAAGGTTCTGAGCCCCACGTCAGGCTTCCCAACCTGGGGGTCTGGCAACAGGAGGAGGAATTCCTAGAGAATCAGACTTTGAAGCCTAGTGGGATTTGATTGTAGGACTTCGACAGGACTGGGGGAAACAGAGACTCCACTCTTGGAGGGCACACACAAAGTAGTGTGTGCATCAGGACCCAGGGGAAGGAGCAGTGACCCCTGGGAAGACTGAGCCAGACCTACCTTCTAGTGTTGGAGGGTCTCCTGCAGAGGCGGGGGGTGGCTGTGGCTCACCGTGGGGACGAGGACACTGGTGGCAGAGGTTCTGGGGGTGCTCCTTGGAGTGAGCCCTCCCGGAGTCTGTCATTGGCCCCACCAAAGAGCCCAGGTAGGCCTCAGTGTTGGGTTACCTCAGGCCAAACAACCAACAGGGAGGGAACCCAGCCCCACCCATCAACAGTCAAGCAGATTAAAGTTTTACTGAGCTCTGCCCACCAGAGCAACAGTCAGCTCTACCCATCACCAGTCCCTCCCATCAGGAAACTTACACAAGCCTCTTAGATATCCTCATCCACCAGAGGGCAGACAGCAGAAGCAAGAAGAACTACAATCCTGCAGCCTGTGGAACAAAAACCACATTCACAGAAAGATAGACAAGATGAAAAGGCAGAGGGCTATGTACCACATGAAGGAACAAGATAAAACCCCAGGAAAACAACTAAATGAAGTGGAGATAGGCAACCTTCCAGAAAAAGAATTCAGAATAATGATAGTGAAGATCATCCATGACCTCGGAAAAAGAATGGAGGCAAAGATCGAGAAGATGCAAGAAATGTTTAACAAAGACCTAGAAGAATTAAAGAACAAACAAACAGAGATGAACAATACAATAACTGAAATGAAAACTACACTAGAAGGAATCAATAGCAGAATAACTGAGGCAGAAGAACGGATAAGTGACCTGCAAGACAGAATGGTGGAATTCACTGCTAAGGAACAGAATAAAGAAAAAAGAATGAAAAGAAATGAAGACAGCCTAAGAGACCTCTGGGACAACATTAAATGCACCAACATTTGCATTATAGGGGTCCCAGAAGGAGAAGAGAGAGAGAAAGGACCTGAGAAAATATTTGAAGAGATTATAGTCGAAAACTTCCCTAACATGGGAAAGGAAATAACCACCCATGTCCAGGAAGCGCAGAAAGTCCCATACAGGATAAACCCAAGGAGAAACATGCCGAGACACATAGTAATCAAACTGGCAAAAATTAAAGACAAAGAGAAATTATTGAAAGCAGCAAGGGAAAAATGACAAATAACATACAAGGGAACTCCCATAAGGTTAACAGCTGATTTCTCAGCAGAAACTCTACAAGCCAGAAGGCAGTGGCATGATATACTTAAAGTGATGAAAGGGAAGAAACTACAACCAAGATTACTCTACCCAGCAAGGATCTCATTCAGATTCGTTGGAGAAATCAAAAGCGTTACAGATAAGCAAAAGCTAAGAGAATTCAGCACCACCAAACCAGCTCTACAACAAATGCTAAAGGAACTTCTCTAAGTGGGAAACACAAGAGAAGAAAAGGACCTACAAAAACAAACCCAAAACAATTAAGAAAATGGTCATAGGAACATACATATTGATAATTACTTTAAACATGAATGGATTAAATGCTCCGACCAAAAGACACAGGCTTGCTGAATGGATACAAAAACAAGACCCATATATATGCTGTCTACAAGAGACCCACTTCAGACCTAGGGACACACACAGACTGAAAGTAAGGGGATGGAAAAAGATATTCCATGGAAATGGAAATCAAAAGAAAGCTGGAGTAGCTATACTCATATCAGATAAAATAGACTTTAAAATAAAGAATGTTACAAGAGACAAGGAAGGACACTACATAATGATCAAGGGATCAATCCAAGAAGAAGATATAACAATTATAAATATGTATACACCCAACATAGGAGCACCTCAATACATAAGGCAACTGCTAACAGCTATAAAAGAGGAAATTGACAGTAACACGATAATAGTGGGGGACTTTAACACCTCACTTACACCAATGGACAGATCATCCAAAATGAAAATAAATAAGGAAACAGAAGCTTTAAATGACACAATAGACCAGATAGATTTAATTGATATTTATAGGACATTCCATCCAGAAACAGCAGGTTACACTTTCTTCTCAAGTGCGCACAGAACATTTTCCAGGATAGATCGCATCTTGGGTCACAAATTTAAGAAAATTGAAATCATATCAAGCATCTTTTCTGACCACAACGCTATGAGATTACAAATGAATTACAGGGAAAAAAATGTAAAAAACACAAACACACGGAGGCTAAACAATACGTTACTAAATAACCAAGAGATCACTGAAGAAATCAAAGAGGAAATCAGAAAATACCTAGAGACAAATGGCAATGAAAACACGATGATCCAAAACCTATGGGATGCAGCAAAAGCAGTTCTAAGAGGGAAGTTTATAGCTATACAAGCCTACCTCAAGAAACAAGAAACATCTCAAATAAACAATCTAACCTTACACCTAAAGGAACTAGAGAAAGAAGAACAAACAAAACCCAAAGTTAGCAGAAGGAAAGAAATCATAAAGATCAGAGCAGAAATAAATGAAATAGAAACAAAGAAAACAATAGCAAAGATCAATAAAACTAAAAGCTGGTTCTGTGAGAAGATAAACAAAATTGATAAACCATTAGCCAGACTCATCAAGAAAAAGAGGGATAGGACTCAAATCAATAAAATTAGAAATGAAAAAGGAGAAGTTACAACAGACACCACAGAAATACAGAGCATCCTAAGAGACTACTACAAGCAACTCTATGCCAATAAAATGGACAACCTGGAAGAAATGGACAAATTCTTAGAAAGGTGTAACCTTCCAAGACTGAACCAGGAAGAAATAGAAAATATGAACAGACCAATCACAAGTAATGAAATTGAAACTGTGATTAAAAATCTCCCAACAGGGGTTTCCCTGGTGGCGCAGTGGTTGAGAATCTGCCTGCCAATGCAGGGGACACAGGTTCGAGCCCTGGTCTGGGAAGATCCCACATGCCACGGAGCAACTAGGCCCGTGAGCCACAATTACTGAGCCTGCGCATCTGGAGCCTGTGCTCCGCAACAAGAGAGGCCGCGATAATGAGAGGCCCGCACACCGCGATGAAGAGTGGCCCCCACTTGCCGCAACTAGAGAAAGCCCTCACACAGAAACGAAGACCCAACACAGCCATGAATAAATGGATAAATAAATAAATAAATAAAAATTAAAAAAAAAAAATCTTCCAACAAACAAAAGTCCAGGACCAGGTGGCTTCACGGGTGAATTCTATCAAACATTTAGAGAAGAGCTAACACCCATCCTTCTCAAACTCTTCCAAAAAATTGCAGAGGAAGGAACACTGCCAAACTCATTCTATGAGGCCACCACACCCTGATACCAAAACCAGACAAAGATATTACAAAAAATGAAAATTACAGACCAATATCACTGATGAATATAGATGCAAAAATCCTCAACAAAATACTAGCCAACAGAATCCAACAACACGTTAAAAGGATCATACACCATGATCAAGTGGGATTTATCCCAGGGAAGCAAGGATTCTTCAATACACGCAAATCAATCAATCTGATACACCATATTAACATATTGAAGAATAAAAGCCATATGATCATCTCAATAGATGCAGAAAAAGCTTTTGACAAAATTCAACACCCATTTATGATAAAAACTCTCCAGAAAGTGGGCATAGAGGGAACCTACCTCAACATAATAAAGGCCATATACAACAAACCCACAGCAAACATCATTCTCAACGGTGAAAAACTGAAAGCATTTCCTCTAAGATCAGGAACCAGACAAGGATGTCCACTCTCACCACTATTATTCAACATAGTTTTGAAAGTCCTAGCCATGGCAATCAGAGAAGAAAAAGAAATAAAAGGAATACAAATTGGAAAAGAAGAAGTAAAACTGTCACTGTTTGTAGATGACATGATACTATACATAGAGAATCTTAAAAATGCCACCAGAAACCTACTAGAGCTAATCAATGAATTTGGTAAAGTTGCAGGATACAAAATTAATGCACAGAAATCTCTTGCATTCCTATACACTAATGATGAAAAATCTGACAGAGAAATTAAGGAAACACTCCCATTTGCCACTGCAACAAAGAGAATAAAATACCTAGGAATAAACCTACCTAGGGAGACAAAAGACCTGTATGCAGAAAACTATAAGACACTGATGAAAGAAATTAAAGATGATACCAACAGATGGAGAGATGTACCATGTTCTTGGGTTGGAAGAATCAATATTGTGAAAATGACTATACTACCCAAAGCAATCTACAGATTCAATGCAATCCCTATCAAATTACCAACGGCATTTTTTACAGAACTAGAACAAAAAATCTTAAAACTTGTATGGAGACACAAAAGACCCCGAATAGCAAAAGCAGTCTTGAGGGAAAAAAACGGAGCTGGAGGAATCAGACTCCCTGACTTCAGACTATACTACAAAGCTACAGTAATCAAGACAATATGGTACTGGCACAAAAACAGAAACATAGATCAATGGAACAAGATAGAAAGCCCAGAGATAAACCCACACACCTATGGTCAACTAATCAATGACAAAGGAGGCAAGGATGTACAATGGAGAAAAGACAGTCTCTTCAATAAGTGGTGCTTGGAAAACTGGACAGCTACATGTAAAAGAATGAAATTAGAACACTCCCTAATACCAAACACAAAAATAAACTCAAAATGGATTAGAGACCTAAATGTAAGACTGGACACTATAAAACTCTTAGAGGAAAACATAGGAAGAACACTCTTTGACATAAATCACAGCAAGATCTTTTTTGATCCACCTCCTAGAGTAATGGAAATAAAAACAAAAATAAACAAATGGGACCTAATGAAACTTCAAAGCTTTTGCACAGCAAAGGAAACCATAAACAAGACGAAAAGACAACCCTCAGAATGGGAGAAAATATTTGCAAATGAATCAACGGACAAAGGATTAATCTCCAAAATATATAAACAGCTCATGCAGCTCAATATTAAAGAAACAAACACCCCAATCCAAAAATGGGCAGAAGACCTAAATAGACATTTCTCCAAAGAAGACATACAGATGGCCAAGAAGCACATGAAAAGATGCTCAACATCACTAATTATTAGAGAAATGCAAACAAAACTACAATGAGGTACCACCTCACACCAGTTGGAATGGGCATCATCAGAAAATCTACAAACCACAAATGCTGGAGAGGGTGTGGAGAAAAGGGAACCCTCTTGCACTGTTGGTGGGAATGTAAATTGATACAGCCACTATGGAGAACAGTATGGAGGTTCCTTAAAAAACTAAAAATAGAATTACCATATGATCCAGCAATCCCACTACTGGGCATATACCCAGAGAAAACCATAATTCAAAAAGACACATGCACCCCAATGTTCATTGCAGCACTATTTACAATAGCCAGCTCATGGAGGCAACCTAAATGCCCATCGACAGATGAATGGATAAAGAAGATGTGGTACATATATACAATGGAATATTACTCAGCCGTAAAAATGAACGAAACTGGGTCATTTGTTGAGATGTGGATGGATCTAGAGACTGTCATACAGAGTGAAGTAAGTCAGAAAGAGAAAAACAAATATCGTATATTAACGCATGTATGTGGAACCTAGAAAAATGGTACAGATGAACCAGTTTGCAGGGCAGAAGTTGAGACACAGATGTAGAGAACAAATGTATGGACACCAAGGGGGGAAAGCCGTGGGGGGTGGGGATGGTGGTGTGATGAATCGCGCGATTGGGATTGACATGTATACACTGATGTGTATAAAATTGATGACTAATAAGAACCTGCTGTATAAAAAAGTAAATAAAATAAAATTCAAAAATTAAAAAAAAAATTTTAGTTGTTTGCAGTAATCTCATTGGAGTTAGTGTTAATGATATTGTGTTCTGGGGCCATTGTGTGGTGTGTGTATACTGTGTGATTAAGTAAATAAATAATTATGTAACATTCTAGTTCTATCATCTCCTTTGTCCTTGTAAATCAAGATTCTCAGTGTGGAAAATTTATATTTGGTCTAGGTATAGATAGAGACAATAGATAACAGCTATATATATAGAATATTGCCTAGCTCTGTCCTAGAAATAGTGACTAACCCAGCATCAATGAACTTCCTCAGCACCCAGATTGTGATCTAGGAATAACCCTTACCACTAAGAGAAACCAGCTTCTTAGAGAAATGACTAATTCCAAGTCTGGGCTAGGAAATATACAAGATAATCCTGAAAATTATTGTCTTATCACATAGCAAGGAAGTTCTCAAAGGTTTCTAATATCATGTGACAAGGCCTCAGCTAACTTTAAGATGCTCCCAAAGGCCAAAGATGAGAAAATTTGATAATAACTGTAATGGACTGAAACATAAGAGTTTATAATGAAAACAAAAACAGAGACCTCTATGGTTACCTTTGTAGGATTCCAGGGAAATAGGTCATTGTTTTATTAAAGATGGTAAATATAGGGAAAGAACTGAGTATTTCCCCCCATTTTTCCTATATGACCTATTTCACTGGGTAATGAAATATTAGTGGAGAATTATGTTTCTTTCTGTAGAAATATTCCAGCCAATATGTGAGGATGGAACGATTGAATTAGAATATCATTTGTTTTGGCAACCTCTAATGAATTAATGGATGAAGGCATTGAGCATCTATGGCTGCTAACATCACAAAAAGTGAGTCAACCAGTCATTTTATGCCTCCTGGTGAAAGAACACAATACCATCAATGAGGTATTCTTCCCTCAACCATGATCAAACCTGAATCTGATCAGGTAGGCCCAACCACCTGGAGATAGAACAAAGGAACGGGGCTGCATCAGCAAAATCCAGACGGTAGGGAATTGTACAAGTGAAAGGATCCCATTTCTTCAGCAAATATGTTGCAAAGAGAATGGGGGAGCAGGAGGGAGAGAGAGAGAAAGAGAACATGCAGATTAAAATAAATATTTAAAAGAACAGGCAAAACTAAACTTTATTGTTTCGGAATAGAAAAATAGATGATAAAATTACAAAGAAAAGCAAGGAAGTGATTATCATAAAAATCAAAATATGTTTACCATTAGGGCTGAAGGAGGGGTCATGATTAGGATGGGTGCTTGGCAACATTCTATTTCTTTCCTTTTTTTTTTTTTTTTGGCAACAATATAAAACCTAATTTTTTTTCCTTCCAGTTTTATTGAGATATAATTGACATACAGCACTGTGTAAGTTGAAGATGTATTTACACATAATGATTTGACTTACATATATTATGAAATGATTATCACAATAAGTTAGTGAACATCCATCATCCCATTTAGATACAAAATAAAAGAAAAAAATTATTTTTCCTTGTGATGAGAACTCAGGATTCACTCTCTTAACATTCATATATAACGTACAGCAGTGTTAATTATATTTATCATGTTGGACATTACATCCCTAGTATTTATTTATCTTATAACTGGAAATTTGTATCTTTTAATTACCTTCATCCAATTCCCCCTTCCCGTCCCCCTCCATTTATTTCTTGACCGAGGTAGTGGTTTAAATGATGTGTATTTTATAAAATGTATTGTTATGAATTTGTTTCATGCGGTTTTCTGTGTCTGTTACATTTTACAATTAGACTGTGGTGTAATAAGAATTGTATTAGGTCTTTGATCTGGATCCTGGCACAAAGCTCCTTAAAACTCTTGGAATTTCTCAGATAGGAATACCTTCTGTCATTCATAAGGTTGGTGAATGCATCCAGGTCCTGGGAGGGTGGTGCCTCCCACTTCCACGGGGGCAGAAATTCCTGTGCTCTGGATCCTTCTGGACTTCACTCTATGTACCTCTTCATCTGGCTAGTCTTCCTGTTCTTTACAATATCCTTTATAATAAACTGACAAATGTAAGTCAGTGTTTTTCTGAGTTCTGTGAACCTCTCTAGCAAGTTAATCAAACCCAAGGAGGGAGTCATGGGAACCTCCAGTTTATAGGCAGCTGGTCAGAAGCACAGGTAACAACCTGGACTTGAGTCTGGCATCTGAAGTGGGGAAGTCTTGTTGAGACTGAACCCTTAAACTGTGGGATCTGATGCTATTGAAGAATTGAGTTAAATTTGTAAGACACCCAGTCAGTGTTCGCTGAGAATTAAATTGCTTTTGTTGGAAAAAATACATTGGAGAAGGTTAAACAAATTCACCTGTATCTTTCTGGATACAAGCTTTGAACTAGTTAAATTCGTATTTAAAGGGTTTCTTCCAGGTACATTCAATTTAATGGAAACCTGTTGGAGTTTACCTAGAATGCCAAACTGTTAAAAGAGGCAACTCTGGGTATTTACACTAAAAGTGGCACTTAGTTTTGCCTTTTAACTTGTCAGCAATGGAAAATTCCTCCACACTAAAGACCATTAAGAGGAATGGGATTGTTTCTTGGCACCAGAGGGTATTTGGTGGGGTATGGAAAGAAAACATGAGAACTTTTATCTAGCTATCTATTTTTTTTTTTTTTTGAAAGAAAACATTTTGATTTCTTTATTGTATACGTAAGGACATCTTTTCAGACTGGGATCTATCTTGTCTATTTTTAAATCTTATCCTTTTCTACGTTTGTGTGTAGTTTATTGTGTATATAATATATCAGTACTCTAATGCTATATATAATTTATAAATAAATAAATGTTAGGCATGCATACTTGGTATAAAATAAACATCATTTAAACAAGGAATGGTGTTGGGGAAGGTAAGTCTTTCCTTAGCCTCAAGTTCACAGGCCAATGGGAAGGGAAATGAGTGATATCAGCAATTCCAAACATGAGCTCACACAATAATCATAAGTACACGAATAATAATATCCTATATTTTGTCCTCACAACAACCCCATGAGATCTAAGGAACTAATTTTATAGAAGAGACACAGATCTCAACAGGTCAAATCAATTAAAACATATCTAGGTGTCAAAACTAAGTCCAGTTTTATCCTCGGTTTTGGAGGGATAATGGTATTTTTATTTTTTATTTTTATTTTTTGTCCATGCCGCATGGCATGTGGGAGCTCAGTTCCCTGACCAGGGATTGAACCAGTGTTCCCTGCAGTGGAAGCACAGAGTCTTAATCACTGAACAGCCACGAAAGTCCCAATGGTATTTTTTGTTGTTTGTAGTAGATTTATTCTCCTATTTAAGATTTGCAGACAATAAAATTTTTTTTCCCTGGGATAAACAACAAATAACAAACACATATATATATACGTGTGTGTGTATATATATATATATATATATATATACATATATATGATAATTGGATTGTAAATTAGGGGAAATTAACCATAATTTTGTAGGTACTCAAAAAGAGATCAGAAGTATACTTATCCAAAATAGATAAATCTTTGGTGGTGTTAAATTACCACCCTGGATTATCAACCTGACTTCTCAACGTTCTAGAAACCCAAAGTTAAGATTGTCTTACTTTCTGGTAACTAACCAGGTGCTGACTTGACATTGTTGGCACAGGGCAATGCGACTTAGGCCCACATAATGCTAGTGTTACTCACTGTATGGATGAGAAAGGTGCTTAGAAAGGTGATTATATTTTGAGGAACGCTTATGTAACAGCATGAGGGCTAATGTCCGTTGTTCATTTAGTATAGGGCTCTTCCTACATCGTTATGATTTTCAAACATTTGTTAGAACTTAGAGCACTAGGCCCACCTGACTGCATATCATTTGCAAGGAGGGAGATCTCAGTGTCAAGTATGGATCAGGAACTCTGAATCAAGACCAAAAGGTGCAAAAGAATTGAACCAAAAATCAATCAGTAGATGAGGCCTGGACACAGGGTATCGGTCACAATGAAGCAACACTGAACCCATTAAGCTCCATGGTTTGCACCCTTTGCACTCTTTTTAGGTGATCACTGATCAATTAGAAAGGCCCAAGGGAAACGGCGGTGAGTTGGAAGGCTGCCCCCAGCTCTCTAAGGGTTTGCATTTGGCCAAGAGCATAAGGCCAGAGGCATAAATTAAAAGCAAATTCAAAAAGTCCAAGTAGACTGTGATAGTCTCAAAGACATGAGACTTCAGAGCTACACACTTGTTATTATATTTGTCATGAAGTAGTAAATACTTTGAAATTGAAAATACATCCACTTTTTAAGGGAAGACTCTGTCAGATCAGAGCAAAGGCTAACCAAGTCCAAGTGTGACACAGTTACGTTTGTCAAGAGCGGATTATGAAGAACAGTAGTTTCTTTAGTCGTGACATTTTAAGCAAAGTAAACATTTTCAAAGTGGTTTCATAACAAACTGATGGTGCTATATATTTTTTAATTTCTTCCTAACGTGAAGTGGTCAAAAGCAGAATTACAGAACAACTTGTTTGTGTGTGAGCTAAAATAATTTTAGCATCATGCTATAAGAATGATTCCTTCTACAGAGTCTATAAATGGAATAAAAGGACTGTTGAAGATGCCTTCCGTGTTATGGGAGGATGGAAAATTTCTCGGATGTTCTCACATCATTTTGATAAGAGAAAGCTTTATTTCCTTATTATTGCTACTGCTCTGGACTTAACAAGAAACTCTTTTCTTTCTTGAGATACTTAACTTATTAATCTGCAGACTTCTACCCAAGAACATCCCTACTCTGAGAGTCACCCTTCTGGAACATTGAGAGAAGAGTCCACATGAATCTCCAAGTCCATTAAGAAGAAAAATGGATAATTAGGAACCCAAGAATTATTTATAAATAAATCAAGACCATTCACTGCTCGGATGCTGTTTTCTTGTTGTGCAATCACTGCTACAGCTGGTCAGTGTACATATTTGACCATGCATGTGTCATCATCTTGGGATACAAGTAACAAAAGTCATGTGGCAATTTGTAATGTACATTTTTCTCTTAACAAAAATAGGAAAAAAGTCATCTACAATATCACAGAATTCCAGCATTCTGTGTCTCTATCACTTGTAATAATTCTTTATCAAGTGGCCAACTAGAAAATTTCTGGAATGTTGTATAAAGAAACTATGTCTATCTCTGAGGTGAGGGATGTGTGGAGATGTTAGAATTTGACCATGAACATATCTGATTTTCTGAAGCATATATGAAGGAACTGCTATCCATGCACTTCTATTTACAGTCAATCCTTGATTGCACTAGGCTGTTATAAGGTTTGATTGACATTGGCCTGGTCCCTGATTGGGTAAATACCTTTAAGTTGAGTTTTATTATACTTTGGGTTTTATTCAAAGTCACTATAAAAAAATAATCATATAAAGTTCCTTACAGTATTATCAACAATATATTGTTGTTTTCCATTCAGTAGTCTTGATTGGAAACATGAGTGAGAAAAATTTTTCTTTAAATTCAGTGCTAGGAAGAGCTTTGCTTCCACTGAGGAACTATCAGTCCCTTTTGAAAAATGGTGATTATGTAACTGGCTGGGGCACTTGGCTACCAAGAAGCTCACTGGTTTAATTTGTTACTCAGTGGCACGTTTACTCTTACCTGTGTGCTTTTCCTTGGATTCTATTTTATACTTATAAATATTTATTTAAAAATTTTACTGTGCCTGTCTTTGTGAGTTGTTCAAATCCCTTGTTCAATGAAGTGGTGGTATAAGTAAATATAAATTAATACCAATTTTTTAAAGAGATCAATTTTGGGAATAAAATAAATGACTCCATGGAATTCCCATGGAATTACTTCCTCCCTACTCAAATCAATGGTATTAGAGTTTCCCTCTTGGGAATTAAGGCTGGAATCCTTTTTCCATTTCTAATTGAATGTGACTTTGGGAAAATTAGCTGGAAGCTCTACCCCAGGGAGATGTCAATGTTAATAAAATTCTAAGGTATTTGCTAACTCATCATTTTCACTATAATCACAGCATGTTAGAATTTTGTGTACTAAAGTTTTCCTTTTTAGATAAACTAGAGAACAAATAGTTTGAAAGCATCTATTGAGCATTTTGTTTTTTTCCCCATTAACGCATGAGAAATTTGATCATTTATTTTATCTATAAGTGAAATTAGTAGGGAGGGAATATGAGCCATTCCTGATGGCAAAACTTGAGGTGGTGATAAATTTTAAGTTTTAGAATGGGTACTATTATTTACATGGCTCAAAATTCAAAAAATACAAAATTATATCTAGTTCAGTTTATCTTCAAACCCTGCCTTCCAGTTGTCTAGCTCCCTTCCCAAGAAGCAACCAATCTTATCAGTTTCTGGTATATCTTTTCAGAGACATATTATGCTTCTACAAACAAACAACTGTATACAATTTCCCCTTTTTAATAGAAAATAACATACTATTACATAATTGTTTTGCATTTAAAAATGTGTGCACATAATGTATCTTGGAGATCTTTTCATGCAAGTTCAAAGAGCTTTCTCATTCTTTTTTTTTAAGCCTTCATAGGATGTCATTTTCTGGCTATATCATAATTTACCAGTCTTTTATTAATGAATGTACTTTAAAAAAAATCTTTTGTTATTAAAAATGCTGAAATGGACAAGCTTACCTGCCATTTCTCACGTGTGTTGTAAGATAAATTCTTATAGGTAGACTTACTACTGGCTCAAAGGATATGTGCCTTTATAATTTTGTGAGGTATTGTGAATTGCCCTTGATGGAGATCATTCTAATTTACATTCATAATCTGCATTGTGACTGCTTGTTTCTCCACACTTCTGCCAACACACAGTGGTTATCAAACTTTCTAATCTTTGTCAATCTGAGCAGTGAAAAAATGGTTTCTCAGTATAGTTTTAATTTGCAGTTTTCTAATGGAGACAAAAAATGCTAACTTTTTTTTTTTTTTTTTTTTTTTAGGACAAAGGACCACAAAGTTATGTGGGGTTATTATCACCCTTAGTATTGTTCCTGGAGTCTGTAGCAGGTCAACATTAGAGTTCAGAGATCAAGAACATGGCAACATGCCCAGAACCAAGATGGAAAAAAAAGTCAGAGGCCCCATTTCAAGCATATTTGCCTTGACAGAGTCCCAGATGATGTCCCTAGAAGGTAACTTCTGTTTTTATGTGGATGCAATTAGAAGCTAAGTTTCAGATTCCCCAATGGCCCCAAAAGCTGATTCTAAATACTTAGGAGAAGGTTTTGTTTTGTTTTTGTTTTTTCCCTTCAATCTATACCATGGAAAAATGAAGTAAAACAGGTTCTATATTTATAGATATAACTAGGCCACACAATAGAACTTGTGGGGGGTTGGACCAAGTCACCTGGGTCACATGAGGGTTATAAAGATTAAATGGTACGTTTAACACTGGAGTATTCTGCTTAGGGAGGAGGCATGTTGCTAATTAGCATATTTGCCTGGTGACTTGCAGAAACAATGTTAGTGCTTTGTTTTATTTTGGTTTGTTTTTTGGTGCTTTTGCATAAGGGAGAACCATTCAACGGTGTTTAATGCTGTACCTCTTTAAAAATAATCACAAAGGACTGTCAACATGTAATGGAATAAAAAGATCAGGAGTTAGGTTAGCTGGGTTTGTGCTTGCCCCTCACTAGCTGTGTGACCTTGAGCAAATCGCTTCACCTTTCTGAGCTTCCATTTCCTCACTTGAAAAATGGAGGTAATAATCTGACCTATATACCACTGGATCTTGCTGAAGAACTAATGGAACACTGTGCGCATGAAAAGGCTTTATAACAGTAAATGGCAATTCATCTGTTAGTTGATCTGATAGTGATAGTATAGAAAACTTGGTCAATTACAGTATCCTCAGCTTAATTCTCAGAAAAAAAATTACTTCTCTTAAAAATCTTTCGGCAAATCCAAACCAGGTAATTAAACATTTCAAAAAATTTCGACTCAAGTTGCCCGACATTTAATGGTTCAATAATGTTACATCCCTCGTAGGTGGACTAGCCCCTTTGGAAAAGCTTTGTATTAAAACTATGCCGATAGATGAAAATATTCTATGGGCCTAATAGACAGCTGTGGTTGAAATTTGTTCAGTTTAGCAAAAAGGACGTAATTTGTGTTTAGAGAAAAGTGGGTCGGGCCTCGTTTCTGCCCCTGGTGTGCTAGTCTCCTTTCCACTTTTTATTCGAAGATCTAACAGCTGGAGCTCATGGCTTTAACCTTTAATAGGTGTTTGCCGGTAAACCTCTTAGAAGCGCGAAGATAAGACAGAGCGGGAGTCGGACACTCTGAAGAGACAATCTCTGCTGGTTCCTTGCAAACCTCCGGCCAGATAATTCTGCCACCTTCCCACTCCCTATCCCCACCCCGTCCCGCCCTCGCGGCCCTGCCCCACGGCTAGCGGGAAGCCAGGGAGCTCGCACGGAAAACACAGGTGGCAAGAGGGGGAGTAGGAGGCAAGATCCACTCGGCAGCAGGCCAGGTTTGGGGCCCCAGCTCCGGGCACGGCTGAGCCCCGGTCGCCCGCGGGGACCTGCGTGGTTTCGGACCTGTGAGGTCTCGGGCCTGTGTGGTCTCCGACCTGCGCTTCTACCAGGTGCGCAGACAGCAGCCCGGGGCGCCGCGTCGCGCGTGGCAACAGGTGCATCGCGGCCCGGAACAGACGCCGCAGGCGTGGGGCGGGTCGGCACTTAGCCCGGGAGCGCGCGCGGCTCCGGGATTGGGACCCGGGAGCGCGAGAGGAGGGAGGGAGCTGGCGGGCGGGCCAGGCCCGCCTACCTGCGGAGTGGAGCTGAGCTGAGCGGAGCGGAGCGTGGCGGGAGCCTCCAGGGCCGGTGTCTCGAGGTACAGACCCGCACGTCTTTCAAGTTTCTTGGGGCGCAGCGCCCTTGGCTGCCGCCTGGCCTTTGTCTCCAGCTGCGAGGCGGCGGCGGGCGAGGGGGGCAGAGGGGGCCGCGTTTTGCTATTTACAAGTTTCCCGAGCTCCCCGCCCTGGCTCCACCCCCCGCGGCCGGAGAGGCTGGGAGGCTGGGGCGCCCCGGACTCCGGGTTCCCGCGTGGCAGTTGCAGCGGCGGGCGGGGGCGGGAGTTGGCGACAAGCCGTGGGTCCCCAGGTGCAGGCGCTGCCCGCTGGGCACTGGTTGCACCCGGGCCTCCCGGGTGGGCCTGGCGCGACTCCGCCGAGGGTCCAAAGGGCGCCCGGGCTCGGAGTGCTGGTCTCCCGGCTCCCCGGGGGGCTCGGGGTTGGCTCGAGGCGCTGCGGGTAAGTGCGGAGTTGCGTCGATTGCCGCTGCCCAGCCGGTGCGCAGTGGGGATCGCGGGCGAGGGTGGAGAGCGGACCCCCTGAACGCGACCGTCACAGGGTGCCGGACTGGCTCCGAGGGAGGGGGCGGGTATTCTGGGACCTTGGGTGCCAAAGTTGGGGGAAAGGTGGGGAGGCTGCGGAGGGCTGGTCTCACGGGGTGGGGGTGGGGGGTGGGGGGTGGGGGGCGGGGGGCGGGGGGCGGGCAGCGCAGCTCGTGCGGAAGGGACGGATGCGGATCACGTAGCTGTCACCTTGAAAGTGACCGAAGGCATTTACTTTAGAGTTAGTTACGCAGACTGACAAGCCCGCAGCCGGAAGCCGCCTACCAGACACTTGACCCGCCTGGGCCCGTCCGGACCCCCCTGGGCCTGGCACTCAGCTTTCCTGCTGGGCGGTTCGCTTGGGCCCATTCTCAGCATAAGCACTCAGGGCTGAAAAGATGGCATTAATGAGGTTGCTGTAATTCCCAAGGTCCTCTCGCCTGTGTCTTATTACTTCCTGCGGTTCACATGTGCTTTTCTAGCTCTTTAGAAAAATCCACTCTTAACTAAGGTCACCTGATTGACTACAGTAATTAGTGGACTTAGGTGTTTACCTACCTTAAATCTTTGTCCTTTTTTTTTTTTTCAGACATAAACTCTTTTCTACTAAGTTATTTATTGATTCTGACTTGGACTAATTTATTTTGCAGTAAGAATGGAGAGATTAATTCTTCATTTAGCCTGCAAAAGTTTTACATGCCCCATTAACTACTATTTGTTTCAAGTAGTCAGTGTACTAAGAAAAGAAATCCACTGTGTTTTGTTTTCTTTGTTTGAATAAGGTCTTAGGCGAAACAGGGGAGATGAAAGCATTTGTGTTTTGCCAGGTGATAGGAATTCAATCGTCTTCACATGAAACCTTGAGCCCTTGGGCTGGAGGGAGAACGTGTCAGGCATGGAGGGAAGGAGGCAGACCATCTAGGAGGCAGGGGAATTTAAAAAAATGAGAGTAGCTCCTTCCTGGGAACCTGTGACCTCCTTAGGGAGTTTAGATTCACTCAGATAACAGTGTGTGGTTAACCCTGAAAGGAATTGCATAGTTGGAATTGCAGTTCTGTATGCAAACCTATTTTTCAGGGATAATTAGGGCAGGAAATGATGGGCAATTTAAATTGAACCAATGATGTCCTGTTTGTATAGTGCTTTACAATGTATAAAGTGCTTTTATTGATTTTTTTTTTTCTCCCCTCAAGTACAAAATTTCTCAAGTACAAAAGTTAGGCTCTAGAGTGCAGGCTCAGTAGTTGTGGCGCACAGGCTTAGTTGCTCCGTGGCATGTGGGATCTTCCTGGACCAGGGCTCAAACCCATGTCCCCTGCATTGGCAGGTGGATTCTTAACCACTGCGCCACCAGGGAAGTCCCACAGTATTTTCTTTATACTTGCTAACCTATAGCAGATTTACTTATTATGGTATATAGTTTATATAAAACTGTATAACTGTAGTTAATACTGTTGTATGATGTTTTCTTTTCTGCTTAACGTATCATGAGAAACTTCCCATGTCATTACAGTTCTACATAATATTAGTGGCTACATAATACTACACTGTATAGATGTAACAATTTATTTAACCATTTCCTTATAGCTGAACTTTTCATTTATTTCCAATTACTATTATTAAATATATACTGATGCAACAAATATCCTTTATAAAACTTTATATATCCTATATTTCCTTAGGATGGAGTCCTGTGGAATACAGCTGATGGCTCAAAGATCTATCGATACAGAGTGACCACTGCTTTCTAAAAAAAAATGTTTTACCAAAGTTTGTTCCCACCAGTTCCCACTCTATGAGAGTACTTGTGTTACTGTATTTGTGTTAATATGGAGATTCATCCTGCAAAGGAAAAATAATTATTGCCAGCCTTATAGGTGAACAGTGCTATCTCACTATTTAAATTTCATTTCTTTGATTCCAAATGATGTTGAATATAAAAAATCTCTAGTTATTTTCCATTTTTATTCCCTTTTAATTGAATGTAGTGCCCAATTTTTCTCCTGGAGATACTAGTATTTTTCTAGTAATTCATAAGAGCCTTTGATAGTAAACTTTTGCCTTTCGTCGTGCAGGTATTCCCCCCCACCCCAATTTTGTCTTTGTCTTATAAAGACAAACACTTAGCACATGTTTATAGTCGTTTTGACTTATAGAAGTTCTGTACTTTAATGTAGCCAAATCTGTTGACTTTCTCAAAAACAAAAATTTTAACTCTTCTGAATCATAGCCCAAGAATGATGTATGACCGTGGCACAAGATAACTTTTAAAAGAATTCTCCAGAATTCTGAATTAGATTTTTTTCAAATCCATTAGGAGAATCTCCATGTCTTGGAGTAGAGACTGTTGCAAACAGATTGCTCTGTTGATGAGAGATAGTTGTGCATGGTATGTAACATTAGGAACAGCATTCTTTGAAATCTGAGAAGAAAGTTTTAAATCCCAGGGAATGAGCCTTTCAGATCTGTTCTGTGATTATGTAAACTGGGCTCACAATCCATTTATCGTCAATAGTTCATTTATAGTATTATCTTGTCACAATTTTTCTTTTTATATTCATTATTGTAGTTTCATACTGAATTGTTTTTTTTTAAATGTTAACACTTTTTAAAAAATTTATTTTATTTTTTATTTTTTGGCTGTGTTCGGTCTTCGTTGCTGTGTGTGGGCTTTCTCTAGTTGCGGCGAGCCAGGGCTGCTCTTCGTTGAAGTGCGTGGGCTTCTCATTGCGGGGGCTTCTCTTGGGGCAGCATGGGCTCTAGGCGCGTGGGCTTCAGTAGTTGCAGCACGCAGGCTCAGTAGTTGTGGCTCACAGGCTCTAGAGCACAGGCTCAGTAGTTGTGGCACACGGGCTTAGTTGCTCCGCGGCATGTGGGATCTTCCTGGACCAGGGCTCAAACCCGTGTCCCCTGCATTGGCAGGCGGATTCTTCCCCCCCCCACACACACACTGTATTTTATTTTTACAAGAGATAAATTAACTGACACCAAGCATTGTAAATGGATGACCACAACAAAAGCAACAATGATTGCAATTACCAAACACGAAACATACTCTTACTATGTCATAATTCAGTCCAGTAATCCTCCACTGTAACAGCTCCTTTACTTTGCAGTGAAAATTGATTTGTATATTTTTTGCCTCTGAGTCCTTGTGGGATTTTTTTTTTTTATTCAAACAGAAAGTCACAAAAATTATAATCATCCCCATCAGTTCACTCAGTCCCATGTAATTAATTTTTGTTATCTTGATCTTTTGTTAGCACTTTTATGAATTCATCAGATTTCCATTAGAGTTCTGAAAATGCTTATTCAGTTCAGCAGTATAGTCAGTTACCAGAAACCTGTGCTTGTCAGAGTCTTTTCCATGAATTCCTTGAAGATGAAACCCTTTTATAGGAACATTTTTGCAAAAGCATCAGGGTACACCCAGAACTGTCTGTAAATGACAAAAGACTTAAAAATGACCAGGGTTAAAGTTTTGATGAAAGTTCATAATAATGCAATTGACAAGGAAATTTAGTTATTTCTGAGATATACATTTTAAAGTAATAACTAGAATTATGACTTATAACATTATACCAGAACATATAAGATTTTTAGAAATTTCATGTAATGTCTGAAACATTTATATTAACATATTTCCATACAAATAACCCAAAGAAAGTTTAGTATTAGTTGGTTTTTTTTGTTTGTTTTTTATACTGCAGGTTCTTATTAGTCATCAGTTTTATACACATCAGTGTATACATGTCAATCCCAATCGCCCAATTCAGCACACCATCCCCCCACCCCACCGCGGTTTTCCCCCCTTGGTGTCCATATGTTTGTTCTCTACATCTGTGTCTCAACTTCTGCCCTGCAAACCAGTTCATCTGTACCATTTTTCTAGCAGTAGCCACTGCTCCAGCAGGGAAGCCCCATACTGAATTGTTGATATGAGTCTTTTTTTTTTTCTTTTTTTTTTTTTTTTGTGAATTATGACTGTTTATTTCACATGTCCCCCTCTTTGAACAACCACAACATAGACATTCAAGAAAAAGAAGAAAACAGTCTTCAGCTGATTCAAACCAGTGATACCAAAAGACTCACTATCTGTACTTATACACAGGATAACTATATTCTTAAGTAACCAGAGTTACTCCTACACCTTTCGTTTTCTTTTCCTTACCCATCCTCATCTCTATTTTTTTTTTAACATCTTTATTGGAGTATAATTGCTTTACGAGGGTGTGTTAGTTTCTGCTTTATAACAAAGTGAATCAGCTATACATGTACATATATCCCCATATCTCCTCCCTCTTGCGTCTCCCTCCCACCCTCCCTATCCCACCCCTCTAGGTGGTCACAAAGCACCGAGCTGATCTCCCTGTGCTAGTGGCTGCTTCCCACTAGCTATCTATTTTACATTTGGTAGTGTATATATGTCCATGCCACTCTCTTCATCCCAGCTTACCCTTCCCACTCCCCGTGTCCTTAAGTCCATTCTCTACATCTGCATCTTTATTCCTGTCCTGCCCCTAGGTTCTTCAGAACCTTTTTATTTTTTTTTCTTCTTAGATTCCATATATTTGTGTTAGCATATGATATTTGTTTTTCTCTTTCTGACTTATTTCATTCTGTATGACAGACTCTAGGTCCATCAGCCTCACTACAAATAACTCAATTTCGTTTCCTTTTATGGCTGAGTAACATTCCATTGTATATATGTGCCACATCTTCTTTATCCATTCATCTGTTGATGGACACTTAGGTTGCTTCCATGTCCTGGCTATTGTAAATAGAGCTGCGATGAACATTGTGGTACATGACTCTTTTTGAATTATGGTTTTCTCAGGGTATATGCCCAGTAGAGGGATTGCTGGGTCGTATGGTAGTTCTTTTTTTTTTAAATAAATTTATTTATTTTATTTATTTATTTTTGGCTGCGTTGGGTCTTTGTTGTTGTGCACAGGCTTTCTCTAGTTGCGGCGAGCGGGGGCCACTCTTGTTTGCAGTGTGCGGGCTTCTTGTTGTGGTGGCTTCTCTTGTTGCAGAGCAGGGCTCCAGGCGCATGGGCCTCAGTAGTTGTGGCTCGCGGGCTCTAGAGCGCAGACTCAGTAGTTGTGGCGCACGGGCTTAGTTGCTCTGCAGCATGTGGAATCCTCCCGGACCAGGGCTCGAACCCACGTCCCCTGTGTTGGCAGGCAGGTTCTTAACCACTGTGCCACCAGGGAAGCCCCGTATGGTAGTTCTTTTTTTTTGAATTTTTGAATTTTATTTTATTTATTTTTGTATACAGCAGGTTCTTATTAGTTATCCATTTTATACATATTAGTGTATATATGTCAATCCCAATCTCTCAGTTCATCACAACCCCCCCCCCACTTTCCCCTCTTGGTGTCTATACGTTTGTTCTCTACATCTGTGTCTCTATTTCTGCCCTGCAAACCGGTTCATCTGTACCATTTTTCTAGGTTCCACATATATGCGTTAATATACGATATTTGTTTTTCTCTTTCTGACTTACTTCACTCTGTATGATAGTCTCTAGATCCATCCATGTCTCTACAGATGACCCAATTTCGTTCCTTTTTGTGGTTGAGTAATATTCCATTGTATATATGTGCCACATCTTCTTTATCCATTCATCTGTCAATGGGCATTTAGGTTGCATCCATGACCTGGCTATTGTAAATAGTGCTGCAATGAACATTGTGGTAGATGTCTCTTTTTGAATTATGGTTTTCTCAGGGTATGTGCCCAGTAGTGGGATTGCTGGATCATATGGTAATTCTATTTTTAGTTTTTTAAGGAACCAGTATGAGTCTTTTCTTGATGTTTGATAAGATATATATGTAATTTAAAATGTTTTCCAAATTAATTTTTAACACTACTCATAAACTATTGATTTGAAGAGGGGGAAAAAAAAAAAGCCTTCCAGATTTCTCAAACTTGGGTTATCTTTCCATACGATGGAAGCTTAAATATACCCTGAGGATGTTTAAAGACCTCACTAAGAGTGCTCTCCATAGGAGCCTGAGTTCCTGCCTTTCACTCCCCATCTTTTCCAGCCTAACAATAAGCCATAGGCCCATATATGAGCTGTGAGGATGTGGTTGGTATGTGGTGTGTGTTTGGAGGTACTTAGAAATGGGCCCAGACTCTCTGGAGGTAGGTGAACCTAGGAGGGAGTGACCATCACCACTTAGCTGGCAGGTACTTGGGCAGCAGTGGCTTGTGGCCGCCGCAGGAGATAAAGAGTGACCAAGAATGAGTGATCCTACCCTGCAGGAAAAGAAGGATTAAATGGTTTGGTATGACATTAGCCAGCCTGAAATGTGGTTCATAAAAGCCTGCTTTGATCAGGGTTCTCCAAACTTGGCTTGGGACAGTCCAATATAACTAGGAACTGAGTTTGCCAACTTCTAACAATTTACTTCTAAACAAGTTTTATAAAAGATTGCCCTAATGGTAGTTTCCTTTTTTTTGGCCGCACCATGCAGCATTCGAGATCTTAGTTCCCCGACCAGGGATCAAATCCGTGCCCCCTGCAGTGCAAGCGGGAGACCACTGGACTGCTAGGGAAGTCCCTGGTAGTTTCCTTTCTAAAATGACTTCAGTGTTCTTTGAAATCAGCAGTTATTACTCTTCTATGTGGGTGGTTATTCATGATATTAATGTGTGACTTTTTCTTGTTCACTTGGCTCCAGATGAAAAAGACGTTTCCATTTTGGGGATGACAGATTTGGGGACTAATCTTTACTGTGTAGATAGATACAATAATACTTCATTTTCATATACCATAAGTAAATTTGCAATTTGTGATTGCCCTGATGTCTAACTTTTACACAATCAAGGAAAAAATGGTTTGCTCCACAAATTTAGAGTGTAAACAAGGTTGAACCTAGTGGTATTTTACTTAGGTAAATAGCTTTCAAGCATTTTAGAAGTACATACTTGCATACAAATCTGATTCCCAAACAGCCTTGTTTGTTCATTAAAGCTGGTAGGTTTTCCTTAGCCTTGTGTTTAAGTCCCATACTGAAGAGAAGTAAAAATGTATTTACTTAAAGATAAACTGTATTTAGGTCTTGCGAGTAGGCCCAGATCTAAATTAATAAATGTTTTTGTGTACACATTACTTACATGAGTAAAAGAAAAACCACACATCCTACCTGTAGTCTAACCTAAAACTTTTATTTCATTTTGAAGTTGTAAAACTATAGATAGTTTTAAAGGCAGTTAAGGTTTCTTTTAAGGAAACATTTACTTCTTTAGTAGGGTTGAATGGATTCTTCTTGAGCAGTGAAGGAAGATGAAGAGTGGGTCATAAGTTTCTCAAGCTAGCTGGAAAGGGCAGAGTGGTCGTGAGGAAATTTCTTCCAGGTATTGTCATTTCGTTTGAAATTGTACTGATTTCATGTTTCAGTAAGAGCTGTGCTGAGCTGAAGGGCAGGCCTGGCAAGCCCCCTACTGTGTGCACACAGCAAGAGGAAGAGCCGAGACTAGGAAGAAAACAGCTGGGAACGAATCGGTCTTCTAGGTAAGGTGCCATGGAGAGAGGGTTTTAAAGCCCTTAAATTACCTTACCATTCTTTTAATTCGTGCCTTGTCAATTTATATTTAAGTTCAATGCAAAGAAAAGAAAATCGGTGTTTAGTTTGAGGGCGAATCATTCATAATTACCCTGATCTTCTGCAGTTAACCAAAACATTTCAGGACATTTTGTGTCCTCAGTTGGCACTGAGGATGGAACCCCTCTGGGAGAGAGTCACACTTATCAAAAGAGTAGGAAGGAGAGGTGAAAAAATATATTCTTGTGTGAATAAACATATAGCTTAACTAATGTTTATGGCAATGTTCACGTTTGACTGTTGGTTGTTAACTCATCTTCTATGCTTTTTCTGCATTGGAAACTTGGTAATATTTAACTTGGGCATTATTTACGTACACCACAATTCTGAAGGAAAAGTCAGTATTTCTTCATCTTATTTCAGATAAGCAGGTCATACATGTAATGTGTTCAGCAGTGTTCAGTGACAAATGAGAAATTCCCTTTTATATTTATCTTGTAGATTGTCTTGATGGTTGGTAACAATTAATGATTTCAAGTTGAAACTGCATCTTTTAAAAACATAGTTCCCTTGGCTAGCTTCATGGAACAAAAATAGAAGCCAGTATAGATCTAAGCAGTCTAAGATATGACATCCACACATGGAGTCACCCCCTTTTCCCAACCTCTGTGTCAAGTTGATTGAGTTGTATTTACCAGAATAGCTACCAGTTAAATCTCCCTCTGCTATAAAAAGTCTTTTCTTGTGCAGTAAACTGCTACACTCTAGTCATCTTATTCCTAGGCAGATTATAGAGTTGAACCATGTTTGCACACTTCTACTAACCTAACCTAATAGTCTATAATTCAGATGAGGATTTCAGATGTCTTGGTGGTGAGAGAGTAAGCAAGATGGGAGAAATGGGTTACAAAGGGTAAATTTTTTTATCTACCAAGAAAAATGCGCTTGTTTTGTTGGGTCTTCAATCTAGACACTATATGTAGAACCAGGCCACTTATACATAGTGTACAGTTAGGATTATGTTTTTATGTTAAGTGATGAATAAAAGGCATGAGTAACAATCCTTGCTGTTGGAATCTTTTTTTTTTTTTTTTTTTTAATTTTATTTATTTATTTATTTATTTTTGGCTGTGTTGAGTCTTCGTTTCTGTGCGAGGGCTTTCTCTAGTTGCGGCGAGTGGGAGCCACTCTTCATCGCGGTGCGCAGGCCTCTCTTGTTGCGGAGCACAGGCTCCAGACGCGCAGGCTCAGTAGGTGTGGCGCACGGGTCTAGTTGCTCCGCGGCATGTGGGATCTTCCCGGACCAGGGCTCGAACCCGTGTCCCCTGCATTGGCAGGCAGATTCTCAACCACTGCGCCACCAGGGAAGCCCTGGAATCTTAAGTTTGATTTTCATCCGCCTCAAACCATGTATTGAGCACTTTCTACGGGCCAAAGACTGTGCAGGGTAGATATGGGGAAAAAAAAGGAAAACTGCTCCAGTTCTCAGAGGAGTCAGCCAGAAAAGCCTCCACCATTGGGAAAAGGGCAGTTTTGGACAGTTAGTAAGTGTGTCCAGGTTACTAGACATATTCTCTTGAGTCGTTACCATTGTGTCATACATTGGAAATTCTGCTTACTACATTGACCAAATTTAGGTAGACATAAAGTTTTTTTGACATTTTTGGTTATCTAAAGACTCCTGATCCTTAATCACTCTTACTCTTTTCCTTCTCACCAAAAGATACTTAGCACTACGGTCTGTGGTTTCACTTACTTTCTCTGGATAAGCTTTTTAGTGACTTTTTCCCAGATCTTTTTATTACTTCTTATGAGCTTCTTGAGGATAGGGTCTAAACCTGATGATGCTGGGTAAGATTGTACTTTGAATAATTATTTGTACCAGATGTAGCCTGGAATAAATCATCTAGAGCTCTGAGCTCTGATGGCATGGAAGTTTGAAATTCTTTCTTCAGTGAGTCACAGCTACTAGAGGTCTTTTAAGCCTGAGATATTACTTTCCTCCCTGCTTTTCTCGACTTCCCTCCTTGTCCTCTCCTGGTGCTCCCTCCCCTCCATCCACTGTGATGTACTCAGCAAGCAGCGCAGCCTGTCACTTCATGTCCCTCTGGAAGACTGTACCGTTAGGAGTTAGGGTCCCATAGAGCTGGAAGGCATGAGGCTCCTATTCCTTCGGAGTTATAATTCTGTTTTATTATGAAGTGCCATTCTCAGAACATCTGGCATACCCACGTGCAAATACTTGTACAGAATTAATTCCGCTTGTGATCATTTTATTCCATTCTCCATTTAGGCAGACAGTCACAAGTTGACAGTTTCTTGTGAATAGAGACTTGGGCTGTTTCTTGTCTGGGGAAATATGTATTTACATTTTAAAGAGGGATTTAGATGAATTTTCAGTCTGGGATTGTTTCTCTTAATACCTTTAATAAGATTTGTTTCAGAGTAGTTTTGCGTTTCTGTAGAACTTTTTGATGATTCACTAGAATTGCTGGTTATTGAATTTGATGTAGTACTCTCAAGTATTGAATTTTGTGTTTAACGCTTAAAAATTTCTGGTGTTGCTTTATGGAAATATTAAATGACAACTATGCAGAGTGATTTACTAATTCATTTTAATGCCAGTATAAGAAGAATGGGTCCAGTCAATGAAAAGGGAATGGAGATAGGAAAAATCCTGCATTTCTCTTTTTATAAAAAAAACTTTAAATGATTTTATATTGCAGATGTGACTTTTTTCTCTTAATTGTGACTATTAGGTTAGAAAATGTTGGTTACATCTTGTTACGCTGAACATTTAAAATTTAATGTTAACCGTATATAGTATAGTTATATATGTATGACCGTATAGGTACATAATCAAATGAAAATTGTTTTCTACTTATATGGTATATGTGGAAGCCTCCAGGGCTGGTTATTGTTTTTTTGTCTCTGCTTGCTCTTGTTTTTATTAAAATTGGAATAATAAAACAAATAGAGGTATTTCAACCTTGAGCTAGATTTTGCTCACCCTGATGTCCATTATGAAACCTTGGGGGCATACTGTGTTATAGAACTGGAAAAAATGTTACTGGTATCCAGAACATTTGGCACAAGGATGTACTAGAGAGCGCACAGACTTTGAAGTTAGACCAAATAGGATTCGTGTCTGAGCTCTTCAATGTTAGCTCCGAGGCTTTGGATAAGTTAATTCAGTGCCTTTGCGCCCAGTTGCCTCCTCAGGACGGTGGGGATAATACCTGTCCCCTGGAGTTATTCTACCACACTGCCCAATATATGAAAGGTATAAATGCTAATAATTTTCCTTTGTTTCTTGTTTTAAACCTCTTCTGATTCATGGATAGGAAGTTTCATTAATTTTCTCCATGCAATTTTGGGAGTGTTGCTTGCATCCTCTGGTGCTGTCTGTAGGGAATTAAATTCCAGAAACAGGAGCCTGATAACTTTCCCTCTTCCTTAAAAAGAATTGGTTTATACCAGTACCAGTTGAGATTATTCATTATTTATTGTTCAACTCCACCTTTGTTACCTCTTGGTTTTCTTGGAAGTTTGTGCTTAGTGGAGTTGCTGATTTTTTTTATATTTGAGCTGTATTTTTTTTAAATTAAAGTAGATACTTTCATCTTTGCTAAAGTCTGTAAATTATGTTGCCAGTTTGCTGTCAGCACATTCTAAAAGCACTCAGAATTGAATCATCACTTTGAACCAGTAAAGCGCTTGTGGATTTTAAAGTACTGCCATCCTCTGTTCTAATTTTTAACCTGTAACTTAGTCCAACAACATTCATATTTAAGAGTTTTGGTTTTAAAATGTTACCATTAATATATATAATTATTGAGGTAATGCTGAATTTTCATCTTTTGGACAAAGTGAAATAAAACAGCACCATATGTTTTTGGAAAGTAACTTGTAAGCACGACATTAAGGACGTTTTCATTCAATTATCACATCAACCCTATGAGGTAAACAGGGCAGGTTGTGAGAGTTCTGTTTGATACATGAGGAAACTGCGAGGCAGAACTCTTTGGATAAATGTTTTGTATTATGATGAGTAAGTTATGGAACCAAGACTAGGACCCAGATCTTCCCTCCTGGTCCATTCCCCACTCCAAATAGGATACTGTTACTTGACTACTTCTAATGTCATAAGAAGTAATAAATTACTGTTGCTAGGATTTTCTTCACATTGCTGCTGCAATGGGATCAAAGGCACATGGTAGTTTGGAAATGTAAAATTTCAGATAACATAGCTTAGAATTATGGTTTGTTGTTTTTACATTTTCTAGCCACAGAACATAAAACAGAATGTTAAATCTTGTAAGCCATTATGATTAGTAGCAGAAATGGAAAATTGACAGTTACAGATCATTACAACAGTATCTTACATTTCTATAAGAATTTATAGTTTTCAGACTGCTTTTTCAAAAAGAACCTAATTAGATTCCTTTGAACGATCATCTGAATCATTTGATTATAGAACAATACATTGTAAAGTATACCCATTTTACAGATAGTAATGCAAGGTCATGCATGTTGAATAGCGACTAATATTTGTTTTTCTGAAACATTTTTTTTTTCCTATGGAAGTTTTGAATCCTATTTCCTTATTTTAAGCTACATAGAGGCAGGTAATTCTTGGGCAGATGGAGTTAATCCCAGGTAGAAATTTAACTAGGAGGTGAGGCCTGTTGTCAATCAGAACTGGGAAGAGAATGTCCCATAAAACCACAGTTATGCCTTGGGTATCAACCATGGTTTCTAGCCCTAAAAGTCAACAGTTCTTATTACCAAAGTGACTTCTAAGGAATGTCTGCTGTTAGGACTTGGAAAGGAGGCCCCTTCAGGGAGGTTGGCTCTTCCTTGGGCTGCCCCTGTGAGTTACAGGTGTACATACATTGACCTTCTGTTTAGGCACTCATATTTGCTAGTGGAAAGCCCAACATAGATAATCATTCTCAAGGCTACAGGAAGTCGATGTTTAATGAAGGTTGCGAGATAAAACATGAGGTGCTGACTTGTGTAACTGCACCCACACATAATGACACACACACACACACAGTGACATTTTTCAATTGGTCTTGGAGTGATTCAAATGGAAAATTATTTCCTTTTCGCCAAGTGGACTTTGAAGGGATATGGCAAGTGTCTGAAAGAGTCTAAACATGTCCCTGTTCATGATCATTTAACACTTTCAGGAAAAGATTTTATTTTAGCTTTGAACTCTACCCTGCGCACCTGGTCTATGCTTATTTCCCTCAAACAGTCTGGGCTATTTTTTGGGTAATTTCTTTAAGTAGCTGTACATAATTCAGAAATGAAAAGGATGCACAGTTTTTACATCAAATCATTTCTTTAGCCCAGTTGTACAAAGCTTGACAGTGGCCTTTGATAGGCACTATGTGTAAATGGTGGTTAGGTTTTAGTTATTTTACTTTCATAGAGACAGTCCCTTCTGTGTTGGCTCAGTACTGTCCTGAAACTTTGGCTTATTGTTTTAACTCATTCTTTTTACTGATTTTCATGAAAAGGCTTACTTTTTGATGGGATTCTGAAAATTATCTACACCGTGATGTAATATCCACAAAAGTAAGAATTTAATTTTGTTCACCTCCCTTATCAGGAATAACTTAGACGAGTGCTTTATATTTAGTTGACCCAAAAAATGTTGAAGAAATGCTGACTTAGACTGAGAGAGAATATTTTAGATTCTTGGGGGTCTGTTGGTTTGGGTTATAAGCACCTGGTACATGGTCCTGCTGACCCGCTGTTCAAGGTGACTGTTTAGGTCTGAAGCTATAGTGCCCTATAGGGTCATGGCCAGAGACTTACTCCTCTAGGAGGGTCAAGGTGAATATGTTACAGTAAAATGTAAAAATCTCCATAAGTAGAGCAGGTTTGATGTCCATAAGATCAAAGATGGTAGTGGGCGTAGTCAGCCTTCAAGGTTTCAGTTGGGTAGGAAGGGTTAGTTGGAATGTAGATTATAGAACAAGAACCAGGAAAAACATCTCACCCCGCAGCCCCACGGAAAGGCATTTTATTTTAAATATAGCAGTGAGTACATGTCAATCCCAAACTCCCAATCTATCCCTCCTTCCACCCTTCCCCCCGGTAACCATAAGTTCATTCTGTAAGTCTGAATCTGTTTCTGTTTTGTAAAGTCATTTGTATCATTTTTTTTTTTTTTTAGATTCCACATATGAGTGATATCATATGATATTTGTCTTTCTCTGTCGGACTTACTTCACTTAGTATGATGATCTCCAGGTCCATCCATGTTGCTGCAAATGACATTATTTAATTCTTTTTAATGGCTGAGTAGTATTCCATTGTATACCATATCTTCTTTATCCATTCATCTGTCAGTGGACATTTAGGTTGCTTCCATGTCTTGGCTATTGTAAGCAGTGCTGTAATGAACATTGGGGTGCATGTATCCTTTCGAACCATGTTTTTCTCTTTCTCTGGATATATGCCAAGAGTGGGATTGCTGGATCATATGGTAGCTCTATTTTTAGATTTTTAAGGAACCTCCATACTGTTCTCCATAGTGGCTGTATCAGTTTACATTCAGTGTAGGAGGGTTCCCTTTTCTCCACACCCTCTCCAGCATTCGTAGATTTTTTGATGACGGCCATTCTGACTGGTGTGAGGTAATATCTCATTACAGTTTTGATTTGCATTTCTCTAATAATTAGTGATGTTGAGCATCTTTTCACGTGCCTCTTGGCCATCTGTATGTCTTCTTTGGAGAAATGTGTCTTTAGGTCTTCTGCCCATTTTTTGTTTGGGTTGTTTGCTTTTTTGATATTGAGCTGCATGAGATGTTTGTAGATTTTGGAGACTAATCCCTTGTCGGTCTCATTGTTTGCAAATATTTTCTTCCATTCTGTGGGTTGTCTTTTCATTTTGTTTATGGATTCCTTTGCTGTGCAAAAGCTTTTGAGTTTAATTAGGCCCCATTTGCTTATTTTTGTTTTTATTTCCATTACTCTAGGAAGTGGATCAAAAAAGATCTTGCTGCAATTTATGTCAGAGAGTGTTCTGCCTATGTTTTCCTCTAAGAGTTTTATAGTATCCAGTCTTACATTTAGGTCTTTAATCCATTTTGAGTTCATTTTTGTGTATGGTGTTAAAGAATGTTCTAATTTCATTTTTTTTTTTTTTTTTTTTTTTACATGTAGCTGCATAAGTAGAGCAGGTTTGATGTCCATGAGATCAGACAAAAATGGTAGTGGGCGTAGTCAGCATTCAGGTTTTCAGTTGAGTAGGAAGGATTAGTTGGAAAGTGGATTGTAGAACAAGAACCAGGAAAAACATCTTTATGTTCCAACCTGAATTAATGGATGTGTTCTGGAATACATAGTGCTGTTTATTAGCCATGTGATCTGTGAAAAAAAAATTTTTTAATTGAAGTAAAATTAAGTAACCTGAAATATGCTTAGCTTAAGTGCACAATTATGAGTTTTGACAAATATGCATGTGTGGAACCAACACAGTAATCGAGGTATAGAACATGTCCATCACTCCCAGAAAGTGCTTTCAACCATGCGAACAAGTTGCTGAGCTTCGGTCATCAGTAAAGTGAGGATTATAATAACGCTTGCTTTACAAGGTTGTTGCCATTATAACAGTAGCAAATAACAATTGTGTGTGAGTTAGAAAGTTTCCAAAACTTTCATGTAACTCTTAATCCTATGGGATGGAATGTTACTGTCATATCAGTTTTTACAGATGAGGAAAATGAGGCCAAGATTATTTTTGGCTTGATCAAGGTGGGTAACCCAGTTACCGAGTAAATGTGGGAACTCTCCGTGAGTGATGCCTGCCCTCCGTGTCTAGGCAGCTATGGGTCTGTAGCTGTGTAGAGCTACCAAATGTTAGTTGATTTTATTTCTGTGAAAAGGCGAGTTCGGAAAGAGATCAGGAGTACACATTTGAACTGAGTTTAATATCCATTGCTATTTATTAACTCTGTCTCTTGGGCAAGGTACAGAATGTCTGGAAACATCAGGTTTAACATCCAGAAGGGGTGGAGGGATGGGAAGGAGGTGACTGTCGTGGGACCTGTCTGTCCCACTGGGCTGTCAGCTGAGAGGGTGACTGTGAGAACACTTTGAGGACTTTCAAGTGCTACACGCTCCTGTCGCTGTCGTTACCCGTGGAAGAGGTAGCTGCCTGCTCCCCCATACTGGCCTCACACACTGGCTGACTGTGGGCAGACAAGTAGGACTTGACAGTGTGTCAGGGAGAGGCAGTTCCCACTTGTCGGTTTCTCGGTGCCATGAATACTGTGTTTACACAGCGTTTTCTGTCTCAGGTCTCTCTGACATTCAAAAGCCTCAGACAGTTTTTCAGCTATTAGGTCAGCCTCACTCCACAATACTTGTCATTTTATTTGGAAAGAGTCTTTAAAGAGAATTCTATTTTGATTTTCTTTCTGAAAAGTATACCCTTGGTACAAAACAGTATGCGTTGGTTTGAGGTGGGTGAATCCCTAAGTAATCCGAAGAACTGCAGGATGTGTTCTGGCCTGAACAGATTCTCTGGTGCGTGCTTCCGTATTCCTGAAGATGAGCCATCCCCATCATGTGTTTAAATGCCAGTGATTAAACATAGCCCTTAACTTCAGGATTTAAATTTGGTCAGTTCAAACATCCTCTTCAAGGCTGTTCTCTTAAGGATTGTTTTCCTCCCTCCCCAGTACACCCACTCCTGGGATGGTTCTCAGTCCTGGAGGAGCGTTATAGCATCATGACATCACAGCAACGGGTGAGGGTTGCCTGGTCCAGGTGCTTCCTTTCAAGCTCTTGGCCTCTGCAGAGGCAGCTCCTCAGGGCTGGTCTTTAGAGGCCTCTGTCCATGTGTATCCCATGGGGCTTTTTAATTTTTTTTTCTTTTTAAAATACATTTATTTATTTATTTATGGCTGTGTTGGGTCTTTGTTGCTGCACGTGGCCTTTCTCCAGCTGCGGCGAGCGCGGGCTACTCTTTGTTGCGGTGCGCGGGCTTCTCACTGCGGTGGCTTCTCTTGTTGCGGAGCACGGGCTCCAGGCGCAAGAGCCCCAGTAGTTGAGGCTCGTGGGCTCAGTAGTTGTGGCTCGCGGGCTCAATAGTTGTGGCTCGCGGGCTCTAGAGCGCAGGCTCAGCAGCTGTGGCGCACGGGCCCAGCTGATCCGCGGCACGTGGGATCCTCCCGACCAGGGCTCGAACCCATGTCCCCTGCATCAGCAGGCGGATTCCCGACCACTGCGCCACTAGGGAAGCCCCCATGGGGCTTTTTTGTGTGCTGGCTTCTTGGCCTCTGTCTTGGCTTCCAGTGGAGGGGTAGAGCATATGCTGACCCTTCCGTGAGGGGTCCAGGGCTTTTCTGATCCGTTGGCCGTCTCAGCACTTCCTTTTGTGTGGGTCTTTCTGGTCCTCCTCTTCGACCTTCCTGGAGAGTGGGAAGTAGCTCCCTGTAGCCCAGCCGGCATCCTCCCTACCCTGCCCACCCTCCTCTTCCTCACTGCCCTTTTCACCTGACTCAGAGGTTCCTTGTGAGAGTTTATGAACCAGGTGTGCTTGGTGACAAAATGTCTACCGTGATATACTGAAGTGGAAAAAAAATGCAATGTACTAAGATTTTCATCAAGCTAATTTATATAATCTAAACTGAAAGAATGTTCTTTACTCTGCAATTATGTACTCCCTTCATTTCTGTGTTAAAATACCCTTTTATAATGTGTTGGTAGTAGTAAAAAGTTATTTTGTCTGAAGTATCTTTAGTGACAAAATTAAAAGCTGGCTTCCCCAGGTTGTCTCTCTAGATTTTTGGAGGGGAAATTTTACTTGTGCATAAAATCCGAAAGGCTGAGAAGCACTCATTGGCCTGTTGCTCATCTTCAGCCCAAGCTTCATCTTCTCCAGGGAGCTATGCTTAATCATGCCCTCCAGATCTGCAACAGTGGAGTCCATCCTCTGGGTTCCCTTAGGCTGTGTCACTTCTACTTTTTTTTTTTAATATTTATTTAATTAATTAATTTTTTTGGTTGCGCCGGGTTTTAATTGTGGCTTGAGGGCTCCTTAGTTGCGGCACGCGGGCTCCTTAGTTGTGGTACGCAACTCTTAGTTGCAGCATGCATGTGGGATCTAGTTCTCTGACCAGGGATCGAACCTGAGCCCCCTGCATTGGGAGCGCGAGTCTTAACCATTGCGCCACTAGGGAAGTCCCTGTCACTTCTACTTTTGCAGTTTTTGTAATTATTTATTTGTACTTTCTTGTCCTAACTGAACTACAGGCTCTTTGAAAACAGAGACTGTCTTCACCATTGTGTCCCTAGCAGAGCTGCTGGCACATGGTAGGTGAGTAATGAATTTTGTTGAATGAATGACAGCTCTTTTAGTAAAAGGGCACTTTATAGCAAGGATGAGGAAACAGGCAGGGTGGTGTGTGAAGTAACTGACCCTCACTTAGCTTCTTGGGACTGTTCTAGTGCTCTTGTATGGGTTTTTTGTTTTTTGTTTTTTGTAGCTAATTGGAAGCTTTGAATATAATAAAAATCACATAAGGATTATTTCATGCCTTGAAAGTCTCTAGAATTAGGAGAATAGTTCTAAGGAAATTGGTAAGGTTTAGATGGCTAACTAAAACATCTTACATTTATATGTTGGTGGGGAACAGAGTTATTCTCAACTGTAAATGTGGATTAAGTTAAACTACACTGCCCTCTTGCTTATAACAGCTAAGCTAGGAAGTTAGTATCCCAAAAGAATGGTATTATTTTATATATTCTGATTAAAATATTTTGTACAGGGGTTACAGCCATGCAGAGAAAGACATGAGTGGATACTGGAATTCTTCACTTAAAAAAAAAAACTAGGCTATTGAATTTCACAAATTATTTTGTGAAACAGTCCTCTCCTGTTTTTAAGTATAAATCTTCATTGCATCCATCTCTGCTTTTAAACTCCAAGCCGGCCTGTCTTTGCCATCAGGGCCACAGGTCTGTGTAAAGGGAAGCAGTGGTCCTGGCCTCAGTCAGTTTGGAATTTGTTGACCACAACTGGGCTGCAGGTTGGCGTTGAGGCTGGAGTCTTATTATTGAATTATTTCTGCTGAGAATTTATTGCTGAGGGTAATTATTTAGAGGTTTCTGTCTCAATTGACTTTCATGTACCAATGATTTTAAAGGCTGTCACAGTCAGGCTGTCATTCGATTGGGAGCCAGATTTGGACCATTTTCACGGAGCTAAAAACTTGGCATTAAACACGTTCACTTTAGAAATATAAAGCTAGGGCTTTCCTGGTAGCGCAGTGGTTGAGAATCTGCCTGCCAATGCAGGGGACACGGGTTCGAGCCCTGGTCTGGGGGGATCCCACATGCCGCGGAGCAACTAGACCCGTGAGCCACAACTACTGAGCCTGCGCGTCTGGAGCCCGTGCTCCGCAACAAGAGAGGCCGCGACGGTGAGAGGCCCGCGCACCGCGATGAAGAGTGGCCCCCGCTTGCCACAACTAGAGAAAGCCCTCGCACAGAAACGAAGACCCAACACAGCCAAAAATAAATAAATAAATTAAAAAAAAAAAAAAAAAAAGAAATATAAAGCTAAACAGAGCCCAGCTTGTGAATTTCCCAGTTCTCCTATAGCACAACAATCTGCATATTCAAAGTCTTTTTTTTTTTTTTTTTTTTTAATTTCACTGTCCATGCCTCCAAGTCTCTGGAGGACAGAGTCTAAGATCCCACAGGCTCATTCTTCCTACACCCCTGTTGGAGAAATGCAAAAAGTAGCCAGTTTTGGAGCAATGACCTTTTGTCCTGCTTATGAGGGTAAAGGAGGAGACGTGGCTGGGTTTCTCACTTCCTGAGGTCCATGTTGTATTCCTTTGTTCTCCTGGCACATTTCTATATTTAGCTGTCCTGGAACTCCGGAGTACATGGAGGGGAGGATACCTGACAGAGGGATACTCACCTTCAGAGCTGGAGACCCCCAATAAGATGCTAAATGCCACAGCCAGGACCAGTGAGTGAAACTTCTTTATTCCTTGGATCTGCAGCTCTGGGTCAAGCCTACCTGTCTTTTTCTCAAATACTAGAGCCTATGTGTTGTTCTTAACGTTTTCATGAGGTCTCCATTTAATGTTGTCGGTAGAAGTCTGGAGAGCAAATATTTGACACTGTAAACTTGTGGGTTCAGAAAACATGTACAATTCTTTATAACATGGGGATGAATGAAAGAGATAAATTTTGATATGGCATGATGTCCTTGAAGGAGAGGTACAAGGTGAAATATATAAATGTATTTTCCCCTATTTTTTATGTATGTTCTCCCTTGAAATTTCAGTTGTTAAAACATTCAAACCTAATTTGAGGTTCTTATGCTTCATTTTAGCAGTGAGATGGAAAAACCAAACATTTAACTTGACATTCATGTTACTATAGCTGTCTTTTATAGAGGTGTAGCGATAGATGGTGCAGACTTTTAACATCAGATGTATTTAGTGTTTCTGGTAGGCCTGTTCCAGTTGCAGAAGTTATAGTATATGGTTATTTTTATAAACAGCGCAAGGGGATATTTAACTTATTATGCCGTCTTGGTGTGCTATTCTTTTTTTGGAAGGTGACTAAAATTTTCTTTGAATATTTTTATCAATACCTACCTCTTCCCAAGGCTGTTACACAAATCTGAAATCTCAAGGTTGCTGCTGGACATGATACTTCAGGGAAAAAAAACTCATCACTGAGTTGTTTAAAATTTCCTGGCACATGGGTTAAAATTCTCACAAGAGTAGGAAATCTTTCAGCCTTTTTTTTTTTTTTTTTTTTTTAACCCTGATGAAATCATGGGCACTACGGGTTGCATGTTTGGAATGGGAGCACAGCCTTGGTCAGGCCAACTGAGGGCAGTGTGTGTGTGGGGGTGGGGGGGTGGGGGGGCTATAAAGGTCATGACCCTGCTATCCTTGGAGGACATTCGCCTTTGCAGCCCTTAAGAGATTCTTGCTGTGTTAGCAGAGGAGTGTAGCTAATCCTACTGAGACTTGCGTGGCTTCTGAAGAGTTTCTGTCTAAGGACATGATGATCTAGGGCCAAGTTCAGAATCAAAGAGGGGCTGCTGGCCTAAAAATAGTCACAGTTTAGGAGGAGAGCCTGATGGCACAGAGCCACTGCTGCCTTCCTGCTGCCAGAAGATGACCCGGAAAGGAGGCAGTCAAGTGGGGAGGCTGTGTGTCTGAAGACAAGTGTGAAAAGTGTAAGGGAGAGGAGTGTTTTCTTCCTGGCTTGTGTCAGGGGAGGTAACAGTTTTAGTGATTGACTTTTTAAAAACCCCAGAAAAAATAAAAGTAAATATTGGAGGTTATTCTTCTTATGAGGCTGGGCTTGGTGAGATGTATTTCTAGATGTTTCTAATTTGCAAGAAAATATTTTGTATTTAATGTTAGTCACAGTATGTTTGAGGAGTGGAAACAGTAACGTGCCTTGTTTCCTATACTGCCTGGGAACACAAAGCGAAGCATTGTTTGAAAACTTGCAGACAACAGGTCATTTAAACAAAGACCTATACATTTTAAATTGAATTTTCTGGGAGGATTATTCAGCACACTTCCTCATAACTCTTTTGGATACATATGGTGCACGTTTCATGTTGAAGTCACGTGGGCTTGAAGAAACTTCAGTCTCAAAGTGAGACACAAAAGAATCTTTCAGAAAGGTAGCTGTTTTTGTTTGGGTATAACATATTCAAAACTTCATATTTATTTTAGAGACTTTTTTTGTTGTTATTTAAGGTGAAACCAGATCACTTTAGAAACTTAATCAGTGGTCAGAAGGCCAAGAACACCCTTTTCCCTCCCAGCCTTCAGGTAATTGTGGAGGTCTGAGTGGTGAAGAGGTGGAAAGTATTTTGTTTGAACACATACCTATTGATTTAGGAATGGATGGTCGTTTATTTTCAAGGATTCTTCCACTGTACCTTAGAGTTGACTATTAAGTTTAAGCGATATCATCTGATGTGGGGGCCGCAGCGAGGACTCCCTTGCCTTTGAAGATGTTTCTTGTCACCTTTAGCACAAAGGCTGATCTGTTGCTCATTGGTATTCTAGATCAGTGGGTCTTTTTTTTCTCGAAAGTGTGATGAGAGCCCATAGAGGGCTTTGGGAGGGGATTTGCGTGAGCTCACAAATTCAGAAGGATCATTCTGGTCGCCGTGTGGAGAACATATTGTAAGGAGACAAGAGGCTAATGATTTGCTCAATTAGTTCTTCAGGAGAGAGACAGTAGTGGCTTGGACCTGGGGTAATGGTGAAGGTGAGAAATGGCTGCGTTTGGGATGTATTTTGAAGGTAGCCCCTATTTAGGAGTGGCTATTGGGGTAAGAGGGAAAGAGAGGAATGAAGTCTGACAACTGGGTTTTCGGCATGATCAACTTGGGTACCTGGTGGTGTAGGTATTCTCTTTCAGGGAGAATAAGGAACACTGGGGCAAGAAGGAAGCTGGGGGTGTCTAGGAGCCCAGAGTTCTCTTTTAGATGCAGGAAGTGTGAGATGCCTATTAGACAAGCAAATGTAGGTGTTGACTGGACAGCTGGGCATTAAAACCTGGAGCTTTAGGGAAAGATCAGGGCTAGAGATAATCCTCGTGGGAGTTGTTATTCCAACAGAGTGTATTTGTAATAAAACCACGCATTAGGAAGAGAAGAGGTTAAGCGGCTGAGCCCCGCCTTACTCCCAACATTGGAAGGTTGGTCAGAGAAAAATCCAGCAGAGGCGTTTGCCAAGAAGCAGCCTGTGAGTTTCAGAGGATAAAGATAGAGTAGTGCCTCTGAAGCCATGTGAAGGAGGTGTCTTGGACTTGAACCCTGTAGGGTGGGTGAAGAGTTTTGTTTACCAGACAGAGAACACTTTTGTTCACTTTTTGGTAAGTGTGTGTGTGTGTGTAACTGTCATTTAGAATCTTTGATAAGCTTGAGGAAAGCATGGTAGAATTCAGCCAAAGGTAAAAACAAGTACAACAGATTTCTTTAAAACACCAGAATGTGAGATTTAGTTACCGTTAGGCAACCTTCTTTCAGAGAAATGTATACATTCTGTTAATCATTTTTGAAATACTGACAGTGGATGGAGGAACCGTAATGCTCTTTGAGGGCCCCTAAGGTCCAAAACCACTTCTTTATATCTGGCCAGTGCCCCTAGTGCTGTTTTAAGACCTTGGTTTGTCTGGGCTCTTACTTCAGAGACCCCATTCCACATCACATTAAAATATAACCACACTTGATATATTTAAACAGTTGAGTTGCTGTTGACTGCTGATAAAACACTACATTTAAAACCTTTCTGTTCTTCGCCTCCTTACCTACTACTTATAATACTTTTCAGGTCTCAGCTGCACATGTGACTTGCTCAGAGACCCCCCCCACTCCTGTAATAGCAACCAGAATGCCCCTGCCTTTCTTCATTGACTACAATTTCTGTTTGGACAGTTGTGTTATTTATTTTTTGGTCTATTTTGTTCACCCTATAGTAACACCTAGTAACATGTTTGGTGTACAGCAGGCACCCGACAAATTGGACGAGTGAATGTCATTTAGAAAACAGATCTCTTAGAGGTGCCTCCATAGCTTTGGTTTCCAAGCTCAGTGTCTTCTTTATTTTAAAGTTAGACTTACTGAGGTGTAGTTTATATACAGCATACTTTGCCTTTTTTAGTGGATAGTTCATTGAATTGGGATAAACATAGAGTTGTATAACCACCAACCACAGTTAACAAAAAATAGAAATTTCCATTATCCCCCAAAGTTTCGTTATACCCCTTTCAGTGCTTTCCCCTTATTCTCAGGCAAACACTGACCTCAGTCCTGTCCTCATGGTTTTGCCTTCCAGATAGTATATAAATGGATTTATATACCTTTTGGGTCTGGTGTCTTTCCATTTAGCATATGTGTTTGAGATACCTTTCTATTATTTGTTATTTTTTAAATTAATCGATTAATTTATTTTTGGCTGCATTGGGTCTTCGTTGCTGCGCTCAGGCTTTCTCTAGTTGCGGCGAGCCGGGGCTGCTCTTCGTTGCGGTGCACGGGCTTCTCATTGCAGTGGCTTCTCTTGTTGCTTCAGTAGTTGTGGCTTGCAGGCTCTAGAGCACATGCTCAGTAGTTGTGGTGCAAGGGCTTAGTTGCCCCATGGCATGTGGGATCTTCCCGGACCAGGGCTCGAACCCATGTCCCCTGCATTGGCAGGCGGATTCTTAACCACTGCGCCACCAGGGAAGTCCCCTTTCTATTGTTTGAATCAGTGGTTTACCTTTTTATTGCTGAGTGCTATTTCATTACATGGATGTATTGCAAATTTTTTATTCATCCACTAATGATGGACATTTGTGTTTACTTCTAGTTTTGGGAAATTATTAGATTTTTCTTCCTGGTTTTAATTAATAACACAGACAGGATATTAAACCAGCATCAATAGCCCATAGCCCTGTATCCCCTTTCACATCTAATGTATTCATTTTCTCGTGTTCTTTTACTATATATTTTTCATGATTGTAATCATAAAACACAAACATTTTTCCTAGTTGTTTTGTACGCATAGTTTTATATGGTTGTATTTCATTGTTACTCTACTGTAATTTTCTAATCAGTCCCTTGTTGGTCACATTTAGATTGTTTTCTAAGCCAGTTGTAGAAAATACGCCAAAAAGCCTCAAGTCTCTCCTGTGACAAATTCTTGGCCACAGTTTACTTAAGACTCTTAATTTAGAAGTGATAGAAATCAATCCAAGCGAACTGGGGCAAAAACCAGATAGGCGTTATAAGGGTATGGAAAATTGCGCAGAACCCAAGTGTCAAGGAAGTTGTTAGGAACCAAGTCAAGTCAGTCATTTCGCCTCATTGTTTTCACTTCTGCTTCTCTTGGGACATTGGTAGCTGCCTTTTGCTGGAGACGCTTGCTTCCTCCACTTCTGGGCACGTGGAAGAAGGGGGTTACCTCTACAGGGCTTGGATTGATAGGATTTTCAGTTCTAGGGAATTCCATGGACACACTCTGCCTGACTGTTTCTTTCAAATCCAAGTGCTTGTTTGGAAGAGAGAATCTGACCTCATTTAATGTAGGTGTCTACACCAGGGCTAGTTCATCTAGTGGAGCCACCTCGGGAGTGAAGGGGCTGTTGGCAGAGAAGGGGGGTTGTTGTGACCTGAGCCCACCCTCAAAGTTTTCCATTTCACATAAGATTACATACAAGTCATTTTTATGACTGTTGAAGTTGCTTTCCAAAAGAGCAATAACAATTAGGTCTTAAAAGAGGAGGGGGTTAGTCGGGGGTTATTGTATGTATCTATTGTTTTGTATTTGTGTTTAGATATTAAAAATAGTTGTTTACCACTTCTTAGTTTTGATCTGTTACCTGTGAGAGATGTGTAATGGATAGCTAACAAAATCTGATTTACAGTCAACCTTTATTGAATGCTTACTTTATGTAAGCATTGTGCCTGAGACATCTGTAAAATACGAGTAATTTATTGGAAGCGCTTATTCTCTGAACCGTGCAATCAAGTTGAGATTTGTTTAACCCTGGAAAAGGAGTTTCTTATTAAGTGGGCCTTGAATGGGACTGTCCCATGTAATGGTAGTTGTGTCAGCCTCGGTCTAGAAATGATATCAACAGTCGTGCTGGGAATTCCCTGGTGGTCCAGTGGTTAAGAATCCATGCTTTCACTGCCATGGGCCCGGGTTCCATCCCTGGTCGGGGAACTAAGATCCCGCAAGCTTCGTGGGGCTGGCAAAACAAAACCAAAACAAAAAAAACCACAAAAAGCAGTGGTGCTGAATGGTTTGGAGGCTCGGTAAGAAGCTAAGCACCTCGATTGAACTCTGAAATGCCTGCCTAGAGGCCTGTTCCTAAGCTGTGTGATCAGTGTTGGGGTGTGTGTCTTGTGCCCACTTTGAGCTTGAGGCCCTGGCTGGAGTCCCCTAGGCTGGCCATGCTGCTTCTCCTGGGGTCCCCACCCAAGCTCCCCAGCGACCAGCCCTGTGTATTGGCCGTGGGTCCAGATGCTCATCCAAGTGCCTCCTAGTCTCAAATAACCTCGTCTAAAGATCTTTGTCAGCAAACGTGCCCTGGTTGCTATCATAATTTTACTCTTCTCCGAAATCATGCATCTCTTTTATGACTCTTATGTTGATAGAGTGAGAATTTAAATGAAGATTTTAACAACAAAACTTGCACACTTACGGGTGTCTGTTCATATGTACAAATGGATTCTTTCTATGTGACTGTCTAGCTCAGAAGAGCTTCTACCTGGTAGCTGTGTGGTGCCACAGTGGTCCGTGTGGTGCTGTAGTGTAGACCCTTTCCATTGTGGATTGAACGTTTGAGATCTCAGATGTTCATGAGGCAGCCCAGCGTTCTAAGATACGTGGTATAGTATTTTTCTCCTATTTTGTAGATTGGGAAAGTTGAGAAAGCAGTGAAATTAAGCCGTTAGTACTAGTTCTTCTAGTTTGTGGTCTTGTCTTTTTTTTTTTTTTTTTAATTATTGTGGTAAAATATACATAACAATTTACCATTTTAACCGTTCTTAAGTATACGATTCGGTGGCACGAAGTACATTCACAATATTGTGTAACCATCACCACTCTCTAGTTCCAGGATTCATCATCCCAAACAGAAACTTTGAAGTCATTAAGGAATAATTTCCCATTCAATTTTTTCACCAGCCCCTGGTAACCTCTGTTCTACCTTCTGTCTCAATGAATTTGCCTATTCTATGTGCCTCATGTAAGAGGAATCATACATATTTGTCCTTTTCTGTCTGTTTTTTTCATATAGCATGTTTTCAAGGTCCATCTATTTGTAGCACTATTAAAATTTCATTTCTTTTTACAGCCTAATAATATTCCATTGTATTTATCTACCACATTTAGTTTATCCATTTATCTATTGATGGATCCTTGGGTTGCTTCCACCTTTTGGTTACTATGAATAATACTGATGTGAACAAGGGTATACAAATCTCTGTTCAGGTCCCTGCTTTTGGTCCTTTTGAGTATATGCCTAAGGGTGGAATGCAAGATAATTCTGTGTTTAACTTTTTGAAGAACCGCCAAACTGTTTTCCACAACCGTTGCAGCATTTTACATACCCCCAAGCAGTGCAAGGGGGTTCTAATTTCTTCACATCCTTGCCAACGTTTTGATAATGGCCATGCCAGTGGGTATGATGTGGTATCTCATGGTTTTGATTTGTGTTTCCACAAAGACTAATAATGTTAAGCATCTTTTCATTGGTCATTTGCATATCTTCTTTGGAGAAATGCCTCTTCCAAGTCCTTTGCTCACGTGGCATTACACTTTGAATTAAATTTTCTGCTCCTTAATTTATTTATTTTTGGCTGTGTTGGGTCCTTGTTGCTGTGTGTGGGCTTTCTCTAGTTGCCGTGGGTGGGGGCTACTCTTCGTTGCGGTGCATGGGCTTCTCATTGAGGTGGCTTCTCTTGCTGCAGAGCACAGGCTTTAGGTGCGCGGGCTTCAGTAGTTGTGGCACACGGGCTCAGTAGTTGTGGCTCACGGGCTTAATTGCTCCGCGGCACGTGGGATCTTCCCGGACCAGGGCTCGAACCCGTGTCCCCTGTATTGGCAGGCAGATTCTTAACCACCGCGCCACCAGGGAAGTCCCACCTGCTGGGTTTTGATACTACATCAAAGTGCAGCATCTTATCCTAAGTCTCCTTTGTGCACAGAGGCCACCCTGGACTTTCTGAATGGCTTCCAGCAACTCCAGAACATCTCTGTCTCTACTGACCGTGTGCTGGCATGGCTCTTGCAGACTCTTCTCCACTGCCACACTTGAGTTTAGTGGTCTGAGGCATCACAAAATGTTTTAAAAGTTTGACTCAGAGACATTAATTTCCAGTGATGTTTAAGTCATTATTTTTTCCCTTGGGATCTGATTTCTAGTCTTTCTGTATAATTTGCAAGGAGGAATAAATTTTCTTCTACCCTTCTACATTCTTCTGGCTGTTCTAAGAATTAAATTGACATGAGACAGATTAACAGGAGAAAATCACGCAGAAGTTTAATAACATGTATGAATGGGAGGGACCCAGGAAAACTGAGTAACTCACCAAAATAGCTGAAATCCTCACCTTAAACACCATCTTCAGCTAAAGACAAAAAAGGATGTTGGGAGTAATGGTTTGGGACCTCAAAGGGGAGGAAGGCAATTGACATGAAGATGGAAAAGTGAATGTTTGGTAAACAAACATTTGCTGGGCCCTGCAGAGACAGTGGGACACAGAGAGGAATTTTACAAGCAGAGTTTCCTAGGTTCCTCCCTGTCTACACACCTGGTTCATGCTAGGTTATCTATGGTGACGCTCCCTTCCTGGAACAGGTCCTCTATCTACATTCTTTAGACAGTCGGTGGGGGGGAAGGTCAAAGTTTCTTCCTGAGTCTTTTGGGCTTTGATTGTTTTCAGCTTGAAATAATCTGCATGCTGAAGAGATATTTTGGGGTGGCAAATTTTGTTCCCCTATAACTGTATACCTTTATTCCTCTTGGAGCCTTACTGGCATCTCAGAAAATAAAAAGAACTAGTTCTCAGCCTAAGTAAATTTTTCAAATCAAGTAGGGGAAAGGAGGGAAAATTATGTGTGCATGTTTGTTGCACATGCTTTGAAACTGACAGGATGATTTAGTTTCTAGTAGGTAGTTTTCTCTTTCTTAGGAACATATCTTGGGAGGTTTAATCTCTTTTTGATTGATTCTCTTATATGGATTAAATAGTCTTTTATATAATCTTCATGAAGTTCCTAAGCCACTACATTTTCATAGACTTGTGTCCATTTCATTTCTCCCTACCTCTCATCCCTCTGTTTCTTTGTGATGCATCACAGGTAGTTGTGTAGTTTCAGAAATTGGAAGAACTACTCTGGTTATTCAGTAAATAATGATCTGAAATGTTTTTACTTAGGGCCTAGATCTTCTTTATCATTGAGTGATACTGGATTACAAAAAAGGTTGAACGTATGGTGTTTAGTTTTTGGCCTAGTTTCTCTTTGTAGAAAAATTTAATCCGTTTTGAGAACAGTACTAAATGTACTGGTTTTCTTATCTTAATTGGCATCAGCGGTTGTAGCCAAAAGTACTTCCTTGCTATGACATCAGTACAGATGAAGCTGGCCTCTTGTACTAGGAAGCAGGACCAGATAATTTTGTTTTAGCAGATGTGCATGACAGTCGTAATTAAGACTCTCAATTCATCTCCTCTCTGTAGTCAGTGGGAGACTGAGAATGATAGGGATTCAGGTTTGGATAATACAAGTGAAATATTTACTCTTGCTTTCACCTGTAGCTTTAGGACACAGACTATTTATTTAATATGTTACACTGGTGTAGACCATCTTTAATATTTTTAAAAAATTGTTTTATTCTTTAGGCTGGTGTCTAGTTTCCGCAGGCTTTTTTTTTTCTTTGAAGTGTGTTTGATGTTCTTAATGCAGGATTAGTTTGTGGTACTCATGCTATTTCCCCTAAGGTGGTTAAATGCATAGTGTTAAAGAGGATAAAAATTTAGGATAGGGTTTTATCCTAAATACACCATTAAATTTTCCTCCCACCCCTCCACACCCCTGCCCATACTTTTATGAGGCAGGATGGTGGTGAGCCAAAGGGTCTAGAGATAAGAGTATCTAATCTTTTTTTAAAAATATTTACTTATTTATTTGGTTGCACCAGGTCTTAGTTGCGGCAGGAGGGCTCCTTAGTTGTGGCTCACCGGCTCCTTAGTTGTGGCATGCGAACTCGTAGTTGCAGCAGGCATGTGGGATCTAGTTCCCTGACCAGGGATCGAACCCAGCCCCCTGCATTGGGAGCGCAGCGTCTTCACTATTGTGCCACCAGGGAAGTCCCAAGAGCATCTAATCTTGATTTTGTCTCTAAATAGTTGTATGAACTTGGAAGTCGTCAGGGCTGCCTCCTTGCATGATTCTTGCAGCTCCATTACCATCATCATTAATGTAACTGGTACCCCTAGGGTTTCTTTTTCACAGAATATGGTGTGAATGGTGACTCCTAAAGTCGTGCAATAGAGACACCACTAGAAGCCATAACTTATTCTCTCTAGACCACAGTCTTCTTACATATAGAATAAGTAGATTGGATTCAGTGAACTCGGATACTTGAGCCAATCATTAGTGTTAGTCAGCCCCTCTTCCGTGAATGGGCCCTGTTTACAGGAGAATAGTAAAATTATCTCTGTTAATAAGAGTACTGTTTTATTTCAAGAGAAGTTCATCTGTTGTAGTGTTTGACTTCATGTGTAGACTGCCTGCTACAGACTTCTTGGAAAGTGTTTCAGTTGTCTGAATTGGACGGTCTGTTGTTGGAATTTGAAAGGCATTTATTTAGGGAATACATTGACTGTTTTGTAAAGTACAGATGTTCCTTGACTTACAGTGGTTCGACTTGATGGTGCAATAAAGTGTTATGCTTTCAGTAGAAACCGTATTTTGAATTTTGAACTTTTCCCCGGGATGCACTCCTCTCTCATGATGCTGGGCAGTGGCAGCCACAGCTCCCATCAGCCACGTGATCACGAGGGTAAACAACCGGTACACTCACAGCCTTTCTGTACCCAGACAACCATCCTGTTTTTCACTTTCAGTACAGTATTCGGTCATTTACGTGAGTTATCACTTCATTATAAGCTAGGTTTTGTGTTAGATGATTTTGCTCAACTGCAGGCTAACGGAAGTGTTCTGAGCAGTTTAAGGTAGGCTAGGTAAACTATGATGTTGGTAGGTTGGGTGTATTAAGTGCATTTTCAGCTTATGCTGTTTTCAATTTGTGATGGGTCTATTAGGACGTAACTCCATCATAAGTCAAGGAAGATCTATAACAGCTTTAATGACACTAGTTATTCATGTTGCAAAGAGCACATATGCTGGCCCAAGATTCTGAATAAATAACCTCCAAATCTTTTAATGTAAGTTTCTATGAAAAAAATGTTGATCAAAGAAGTAGTCTGGGGCTTCCCTGGTGACGCAGAGGTTAAGAATCCGCCTGCCAATGCAGGGGACACGGGTTTGATCCCTGGTCTGGGAAGACCCCACATGCCGTGGAACAGCTAAGCCCGTGTGCCACAACTACTGAGTCTGCGCTCTAGAGCCTGCAGGCCACACCACTGAGCCCACGTGCCACAACTGTTGAAGCCCACGAGCCTAGAGCCCATGCTCCGCAACAAGAGAAGCCACTGCAATGGAGAAGCCCGCTTGCCGCAACTAGAGAAAGACCACGCACAGCAACGAAGACCCAACGCAGCTAAAAATAAATAAATTAATTAATTAATTTAAAAAAATACAGTCTGTAAAGAATGTGTTTTAGTCCACTGGAGCATAAATATGTCTTTAATATTGAATATTTTGGTATTTAAATAAGATTCCAAAAGTAATTATAAATATTTAAATAATAAAAGAAATGTATAACGCAAATGTATAAAGTGGAGATCTCTTCTACACCCCCTGCCCCAACCTAAGGGGATGGTAATGAACTATTGTAATGGTATGGTACTTATCTTTCTAGAACTTTCTCTCACACAAATATTACTAAGTTGAGAATTTCTGAATATTCACTTTCTTAAGTTTAAAGGATATGAAATGCCTAAGAATTTATTAGTATAGGAAATGAGAAGTAAAATTGTAGATAGATTAATAAAGATTATACCTTAAATCTTAGTTTTCCTATTGTGGTATAGATACTTACCATCTTTACTTCAAAATTTTTTTTATCCAAGTCACTGGAATATTTTGGTTTCTTTAATCCAGAAGCAGTCACCCAGCAACGGTGAATGCTGATTTAATCTGACAAGTGAAAGTAACTCCTGTTTTCAGAGATGGTCTGGATAGACCAGGAAGTTGCTTACTTTACAGAACATTTCGTTTTTGTTTTGTTTTTGAGTCTTACTGTTAGTGATGTACAGTATAACCAAGAAACACACAAGTTTTCCGTCTGTAAGACTTAGAAAGATCCTTGATGTTTTGTTGGCAGAGAGTCCAAGGGAAATTCTTTACTTTGGAAAAAAATAAAGTCATTACACTTAGCCGTATTATTGCTGCAAGGCCGAGCTAGTCTTTGAATAACCACGGTCTCTTGAGAGGATTCATTGTACGGTCTGGTGTTTGGATTTCTTTTAGTCTGGTTGTAGTTTCTGCATTGCTGTATGAAGAAGACAATCCCTAAGGCACAACCAAGTATGTTTTTGTTTGTTTGTTTGTTTTTGACAAATAACTTGAATAAGACATCACTTGCTTATATTGATAGCTGTTAATTTTGATTTCTGAGAAATGTAGGTAAGTTACCTTGACATAGTTGATTTGGGGCATTAAGTTAAGCAAAAATGCTAGAGTTAATTATGTTTTAGAAGTGGTACTTTTTAAAAAAAGCTGCTTTTTAAGTCGTATACACGTTTTCATCTCCTTATATTTGTGATATTTATTGTATTAAAATACCCCTACTTCAGGATAAATTCTAGAATGTGTGAAAATGGAAAGATTATTATGAACAAATGTGAATATACTCTGACCACTTTTTAGAGAGGAAAAGAGATCAATGTGGTGCTGTGTTTTGCTTTTAAGTTGTTAAGTAAAAATTTCACGTGTTGCCTAGTCAGTTTTTTTAATATAATGTATATAATATTATATATTGTAAATTTTCTATATTGTCACACATGGTCATTTTATGGGTTTTCTACACCTACAATAGCATAGAGTATGGTAGGAAATGATTCCATATATACATTATCATCTGAAGTGCCCAGCTCCTTGGTTATTTAGTCAACTTTGCATTGTGATTCTGGTTATAGCTCTGAGCCCGTGTGTGTGTGTGTGTGTGTGTCTGTGTCTGTGTGTGTCTGTGTGTGTGTAAACAAACAAGGGTGGGAGGGAGGGAGGAAGGAAGGGGTGGAAGAAAGCTAGAACTACTGGAATATTTATGATTTAAAATGCCCTGAGCATGTTTAACCTGGCAATTTGACTTTCACACTATCTTAGCGACAAGATAGGAGAATTGTGGGAGCACAGCTTTGTTATTTATGCTGTTTTATGATATGTTTAAAGAATATAGGATGTCCTGAAGCATAGTTATTTGTAAAAGGAAAACATTAAAACATTTTACTTAGTGGAATTACTGACTAAGCTTTCAGGAATGAGGTTTTAAGAGTTTGTGATCGTGTGGGGTCTTCCACATGCTGGTTTTGAGGTTTTAGGAAATTCTTAAGCCAGAAGGTCTTGGGATAAAAGTATATTTTTGAAATAAAGTCCAGGGATCCGAATTCTTGAAGCTCAGGAGGTTGTTAATGGGCTTTTGTGTTGCATCTTCTAGCATCTTCTTCCTCAGTGGTGGTGTCCTTATTCTAATCAGCCAGGGCTTCACTCTCTCTGCACCCCTGAAAGGCTTTTAATTGCAAGTGTGATTTTTTTCTAAAGAAGACTGACTATGCCATGGTCCCTCCATATCCAAGAGGGATTGGTTTCGGGACCCTGCAGATATCAAAATCCATGGATGCTCAAGTCCCTTATATAAAATGGTGTAGTATTTGCATATAACCTATGCACATGCTCCCATATACTTCAGATCATCTCTAGATTATGTCTAATACCTAATACAATGTAAATGCTATGTAAATAGTTGTAAAGAGAATATTAATGCTATATAAAAAGTTGCTGGTGTGCAGCACATTCAAGTTTTGCTTTTTTGGAACTTTCTGGAATTTTTTCCAGTATTTTTTATCTGCTGTTGATTGACTCCATGGATTTAGAACCCACAGATATGGAGGGCTGACTGTACTGTTATAATAATAAGTATAGAATAAGTCAGTTTTCAAATGACAGTTCTCATTAAGATGCGACCATAGGTTTAAAATTATTTAACCACAAGGCTCAAACAGAATATCAGTTAATTGTTTAGTCTTTATTAGTGTAAAAATGTTTTTTTTTCCTTACGATGCTTCTTTTATTTTTCTGGTGTGTTTTACGTCAGTTTTGTGTACTTTGGGATGCCATCTGTCCACCACTGCTGTTACCTGCTGATAGTCTTTAACGGGTTATTTGAGGGGTCTTCTTTTAGGACACTTGGGAATACTAGATTATTCCTATAAACATATTCTAATCAGTGAAATACAGGGTCTTAAAAGTATTTTAAATACAAACCTCATGTGGTTTTGGGCATGGGTGGGGAATAGAGGTGATATATTTTTGTTGAGATCTTTTTAATTGTTTTATCATGGCATGAACAAAGTTTCTCTGATAGCATTTATTGTTGAGTAGTATTTTCACTTAAAAACTCTAAATTTGGGGTGTTTTTAAAGAAAGAAGTGAATTACTTTTCCTTGGGTGATTAAACAGTATGGCTCTATGCTTAATATTATTCATTTTAACTTAGATCTTTTATTCATTCTTTGAATCTCTCCTTTATTTGTTGCTTGGAATGGTTAAAAAGCCTTTTAGCACTTATTGCACCCAGAATAAGCATCCTAAACGCATATATTAGTTTATTTAAAGAAAAAAGAGAAAGAATATTATAAAACTCTTATAATTTATACTAGAAGCTTAGATCTTTTTTCATAGCTACACAGTATGTGGTTGTTTGTGCAGCTTTTCTATACTATTTGCTGTAGCTTCCATCTTAAAATATTAATATAAATGAAGTAGCCTTTTAAAATAACGTTTATTTCTAGAGTCACGTGTTGGGCACTTATGGTGCGCCAAGCTCTCTGTTGCTCGGTGCAGAAAACAAAGAGATGAACTTTTTAAAGCTTCATCTGGCTTTTCGTCTCCTTTCCATCTTGACACCGCTGTGTTAGTTCAGATCCATCCTGATAATTTCCTGCTGTCTGTCTTTCCTCACTGGGACATCTTCCACACTCCAGCCAAACCAGTATGTTAGTATCCTCTTAACAGCTTTGGCAGACTTGCACTGTTCCCAGAATAGAATCCAAACTCTGAGCGTCCCCGGAGGCGGCCCTTTACCCCGTCCGTGGCCACTTTGAGCTTCTTACTCTTTTTAGTCATTCCAAACCCTTCACACTTTAGAGCCAGTGGGATTCCTTCTGGCTGCATTGCCTGTCTTTCCATTTCTGCTTGATATTTTCTCCTGACTTTGCTAGGCAAACGAATCTCTCAACTGTGGTCTGTTCATTACTTCTTTTGTATATTGATCTTTTCTCTAGGAAGGCACTTATCTCATTGTTACGTCTCATATCCTACACAGGCTCCCCTAATCCAGTCTATAGCAGCCGTGGAACCGAACTGTGCCAGCACATGGTAGGCAGGAAACGCATATTTCAAATAGTATCCCTAATTGTATTCATTGTGTGATTTTAGCAGTCTACAACTTTTGACTGAATACAGATTTTAGTCCAAGATCCAAAAGCGCAACTGCCATGAATCACGATTGAGAAGTGGACCATGCAAGGGGTTTGATTCATTGAAAAGCAAAACCAGACCGAAAGTTAGCTTGATAGACCATCTTTATGAAAAGAAACTAAAATTTTCAGTTATATCAGAATACTTCAAAGTGATCCACAAACTTTCCTTAAGGTCTCCAAGCCCACCTCCATAGTTGTCAGAACTATCACATCTATGTCATAACGGTGAAGGGACCATCTCTCTCCAAGATCTTCTCCCCTGAGCCTAGCAAGGTACTTTCAGAAAGGACCTGAGTTTAAGGCCTCCTGGCTTCTAGAACACATGGAGCTCTAAGTACAGACCTGTTCTCTTGTTAGTGAAAGCAGTACTCAGTGGAGTGGAGCATTGGGTCTGTGGTTAAGTGTGGCAGAGACGGCTCTTTGTCCCTAACTCTCTACTTCTCCCCTCTTCTATGTTTATAGGATTTTTAGTCAGGTGTGGGTAGCCTGTATTGGTGTCCACGTCCCAGCCTGCCTTGTAGGCAGGTGTGGCTGTGTGATCAGGCATCAGTGTGGTGCGTTATATTATATGGAGGTGGCTTCCCTCTTTGTTGCCTCTTGACCCTTCTACCCTGTTCAAGGAAACACAGATAATGCCATTTTGGGCCATAGGTTGAGGTCGTGCACAGCAAAGGAATGACAAAGGTGGAGCCCAGGTCCCTGAGTGCTGGGTCCCTTAATCCTGAACAACCCAGACTTTTGCCCGAGACAGAAATAAACTTGTCTTTTGCCACTTATCTGAGGTTTTCTGTCTCCTGTGGCTAGAGTTTGAATCCCAAATACTATCATATACTTTATGGCTCTGGACAGGGAATGTTTAGACAGGGGAGGTAGGAACTGCCAAGAACCATTGTACTTTCTCTGGAGGGGCAGGGATTTGGTTGATTACAGTCTGCGACGATTTAAATGTCAGATTAGTGTTAAGATTCCATAGATCACTTTTGAGGTCTCTTCTAACCCTGAGAGTCAGTGACTTTGAAGTGTTGAGCTTTGCTTTAATAAATTATGGTATTTCATCATTTGTAAGACACACGTTTTCACATTTTAATGTTTCTGATACAAGCATGTGTTTTACAAGACAGCCTCTTAGCTTTGACATGTAATTAGAGCAGAATTTGACATTTGACCTTGGTCCATAGGCATCCTTCACAGTGGCTAGTGTTAGCAGGAAAATGTTGAAGCATGAATACTGGCTTAAAGTGGGCAGGGTCACTACCAGGATAGAGCAGCAACTGAATAAGTCACTAGTTTTAGGTTCAGGAAAAGGCCCCTTGCAGCCCAAGTTTGTGTTTCTTCGTGAAGCCTGTCTGTAGGCTTACTGTCTGTAGGCTTACTGTCTGTAGGCTTACTGGCTTCTCCCAGGGCTCAGCCTCAGAAGAGCTAAGCTGTTGAGGGTTTTAAAAGGAACTAAGACAACAGCCTCATTTGATAAGAGGCTTCTTAATGGAAGGAGAAAACAAGATAAATAGAAAAGGTTCAAAGTAATCCTTTTACATAATTCCTTAATTTTTGTCATATGTTCAGAGTTTAAGAAGATAAGTAGTGCTAAAAGGATTATATGAAAGAACAGCCCACTCTTTTCTCAGAGGCAATCATGTTTCTTCCCTCTTCACTACTTCTTTTATTTACTTCCATCTTTTAAATCAAAATATGACTATGAATAATATCTCTGTGATCCAAGTGGTGTGTTATGATGATGTTTCTTTCTTGTACAACTATTTTTTTCTGTTTACTTTTTTTTTTTTAATATCTGGCAGAAACAGCTCACATCCTTCAAAAGCACTCTCAGATTTCTCTCAGTTCAGTTTTTCAATTGGTTAAAACTTCCCAGTATTGATTAGCTCTGTGTGTTTTCCTGGAGATATCCTTGTTGGACCTCTGACTTCCTGCTGCCATCCAGGTATAGGACACAGCCGTCACCCAGGCATTTCTGGGGATTCCTTTCTCTTTTCTCCTATTGGATTCTCTGTTTCCTAGATAATAATCCTCCTTGGTTTCTTTCCTCACATTGGCAGTGTTCATAGATTCCCAAGAAAGCATGTAGGAGAGGTAAGTGTGATGCTTTCCATGCCTAAGAACCCCTTTATCCACACTCATGTTTGATTCGTGGTTTGGCAGGATTGGAATTCCAGTTTGAAAATTTCTCTCAGAAATTTGAAGATATCGCTTCACTTGGCTTCTAGCTCTCAGTATTAATATAGTAAAGTCTGTCATTCTGATACCTGGTCTTTTGTAAGTCCTTTTTTTAGCATAGGAGTGAAAAGGTGGGCACGACACCAGACTGCTTAGCGTTGCTACCTTCTAACTACATGACCACAGCAAGTTTTTTAACTCTCTGTGCCTCAGTTTCTTCATGTGTGAAATGAGGATAATCGTACTTTATGCCTCTGAATGCTTGTTTGTGGATTGTACAAGAAGTCATGTAAATCGCTTAGAACAGCTCTTTGTGTGTAACAGTTGTATATTGGCTGCTATTCGTCACTATAATCTAGCTTTTCTAAGCCGTCATTGACATAACAGTGGTCAAATCTTGTTCATTTACTGTGTAGAACAAACAATGCACCTCTTCAGTCTTGAGGCTTGTCTGTCAGCTGTAGGAAGAACTTGTATTATTTTTTTGATTATATTTTATTACAAAATTTTTTCTTTTCCCTTTCTGATAACACTATGAGTTGAATACTGGATCGCCTGGATGAATCCTTAATTTTTTAAAAAAAAATCCTTTTTCACTTTTGTGCATGTGTCTTTTGCTTAAATTTCTGAGCTAGTTTCTTAAATTTTTTCTTCTAAAAACTTTAATTATGGCTTTCACATTAATTTCTGACCATTCTTATATCCTGCTTATATTTTTTTAAATATCACATTTTTTGCATGAGTATGATATATATTTCAGGCTATTAATTACTGATTTTCTAACTTTTCTTCTCTTGCCTGCATTGCCTCAATTTCCTCTGAGAATTTTCTTTTTTCTTATTTGTTTTTCTTTTATATCAGAGAATGTCCTCAAATATTGGGTTGATGCTTGGCCTCCTTTTTATGGTTGAGCATCTAAAAATCTAAGGAAACTCTGTGTTGGGGGTAGGGTTTACCCCCCAGTGGGGGGCATGATAATGTGAGACCTCTAGTGTCAGTTTCTGTAGGTCTTGTCTCTGGACTTTGTTTCTGCAAAGAAAGATCCTATCATCGTTTGCATGGGGCCTCTAAGCCTGGTGATTATAAGCTTCTTATGGAGCTGAGCCCAGGAAGTGGACTGGTAGTCCCACCACTCAATTGGAAGAATTTCACTGTTTGCACCCGCATGCCTCGCCCGCAGCTTCTTCTGGGTCTGCTAGCTCTAAATTTGGAGTGTGTCACCAGTTTCTTCTAAGATTATATGGCTGTTTCCAGAGTCGGGATAGTTGTCTAAATGTATAGGGTACAGGTAGGTACCTGGGGGAAGGAGGTGTTTAGCGGATCCTTATAGAGAATTACAAGGCCCCCCCCCCCCCCCCGCTCCCTTCTGTTGTTTGTGTGTCTAATTCCTGGGTCACTCTGGGCTTCTGCAGCCTGTCCTGCCCTGCACCCTGCGGTATGTTCTCTGAAACCTTGTTTGACCTCTCTGTGCTCTAGTAAGTCGTTTCTGCCTTCAGATATTGAGGTTTGTGATTAAGGTGTCACATAATAGTGAATTTTTGTTGTTGTTCTCATTTTCTTCTATGACTGTGTTAGTTCCTGTTACACAACATAGTGATTCAGTTTTCCTATACATTTCAAAATGATCACCACGGTAAGTCTAGTTACCATGCAAACACAACAAATCCTAAGGACCCAGGTCACCTATGGATGTTCTTAGATTCCATGGAGAATCAGGGCCTCTGTGACTGGCTTCGACCTGTCAGAATTCGCCCCTGAGCTGGGATGGCATCTTTTGCTGAGTTACATGGGACGAGGTGGACGTCACTACAAGATGAGGGTTCTGCTGGCAGGCAAGAAGGGCAGGCTGCATAGCGGGTAAGCACCCACGATAACTAGTAGTTACAGACACAGGAGCCCAGGAAAGGCTGGAGCAGCAGGAAGAGACCCAGTGGAGGGATGGGCTAGTGCGTGGCCTTTGGGATGGGTGGGATTGAGGCATTTTCCCATTTCTTCAGAGTCTAATCAAGGATGGTGGTGGTACTCTGTGGACATTGAATTACCAGATTTCTGATCTTGTCCTTAAAATTGCATTGACGCTGATAGGATTTGTTTTGGCTAATAGAATGTGCTTTCAGATTTATTGTCTTGACAGCTATGTCAAACTTGAACTTGTTGACAGAAATTCACTAAATGGGCACCCAGTGTCAACTAGTTTTTTTTTTTTTTTTAATTTATTTATTTGTTTATTTATGTATTTTTTGGCTGCGTCGGGTCTTCATTGCTGCACGCGGGCTTTCTCTAGTTGCTGCGAGTGGGGGCTACTCTTCGTTGCGGTGCGCGGGCTTCTCATTGTGGTGGCTTCTCTTGTTGCAGGGCATGGGCTCTAGGCATGTGGGCTTCAGTAGTTGTGGCACTCAGGCTCAGTAGTTGTGGCTCGCGGGCTCTAGAGCGCAGGCTCAGTAGTTGTGGCTCACAGGCTCAGTTGCTCCACAGCATGTGGGATCTTCCCGGACCAGGGCTCAAACCCGTGTCCCCTGCATTGGCAGGCGGATTCCCAACCACTGCGCCACCAGGGAAGTCCCTCAACTAGTCTTAAAATGTCTCTAAAGTCACAATTAATTAGATTTTTAATTTTTTTCACAAAGGTAAACTAATGCTAGCATGAAGATCTCTTAATTTATACTATAGGATAACTTTATCATGTGATAATTTATATGAAAATTGATAAGATTTGTGAAAACCAGGAGGCACTTTTTGGTGATATTTTCTTACGTTTGTCATTAGGTAATTTAGGAGCCCTGTGGTGCCTGATTTTGTGAATGTTTTTTATCAAGATAAATATTAACTGATTGTACCCAGAGAGTTAAGACTATACTGTCCTTGTAATAGGTAACCTTGCTGAGTCAAGAAATAAAAATGAAATCAAAAGAAATAGATTTTTTAAATGACGGTAGATGGCAAATGACAGCTAGTGCTGAGCATTTGAGAATGGACTAGTTCAGGGTCAGCACAATGCAGCCTGAAGGCCAAATCTGACCTCTCCCTGTTTTTGTGAGTTTTTTTATTGGGATGTGGCCACGCTTATTCACTTATATATTGTCTGTGGCTGCTTTTGTTCTACAGCAACTGAGTTGAATAAATGCACCAGAGAGTGTACGGACTGTAATGCCCAACACACTCTTTGGCCCTTGACAAAAGTAGTTTGCCAGCCCTTGTACTAGATTAACGTCTGAAGACTTCTTGGAAGAAGCAAACGCAGTAGGATTTAAGGAAGAAAACAGAACAGGGACGTGCATTATTGTAAACTATTTTTTGATGGGTATAATTTTCTTCCATCAAATGCAAGTACACAGAAATTACCTTTTTTCCTGGCCATCGTTAGATGCTATTAGCTTGGATGTCTGAACGTTATCAGTGGGTGAGAAGACAGGGCAAATGGAATCAGCTACACTATTTGTGTCCCCAACAATTTGTAGATCATATGGTTTTTTCATATTCAGCAAGTGCTGATTATAACATTTTTTTGTTTTGACAAAAGATGACTAAGATGATACAGTTCTTCATGATTACTCCCCTCTTTCCAAGTAGTTACAGTATTATTTAAGAACGTAATTTGCTACCCACCCCCCTCTCCCAAATAAAACCTTAAAAACAGTCAGGTTCAAACATAATTCTAATTTAATTCTTGCTCACTTGAAGTCCAGAATGGGTATTTGATTGGGTGGGCAGTAATCCTCCCAGCAGTGATTCAGGGATGCAGGCTTCTTCCATCCTGTGGTCCCACCATCTTTAACACATTTCAGCATGTGGCTTCCTTTGCTCATCTGCACAAGCCATGAATGGAAGAGAACATGAAGGATCACATAGGAGTTTTACCGTCCAGGCTTAGAAGTGGTCCATGTAGTGTCTGCTCACATTCTGTTGACTAGAATACATGGCATTTCCCTGCAAGAGAGGTAGGGAAATACTGTCTGACTGTGTGCCAGAAAGAAAAAGGAAATGGGTTTCATGACCAGCCCATCTCTGCCAGTTGCTGGTTATTAAAACCACTTTATGTTTTGAGAACCATCAGATATTGGTGACAGACAGAGGCCCTCACTTATTTCTCATCTTTTCTCCTTTTGTCTTCCCTGAGAGCTGTGAATCACTGATCTTGGCTGAAATGGAATAATTTGGGTAGAGGAACTCATGGCTGATTTTAGTGAAGGTCCTACCTTAATGCTTTACACAAGTGTTTCCGTTTCTCCCACTCCTGGGCAAATGGTGAGGTTGTACTTCCCAGCTTTCCTGAGGTTGAGCGTTGTCCTGTGGTCTGCTTTGGTGAAATGTGAGCGGAAGGGAAGGCAGGAGCTTTAAGAGTGAGAGGCCACTTTGCTGTGGTCCTTTCCCAGTGTCTGGTGGTTGTGGAAGTTTTTCCTGAGATGAAGCCTCAGTCAGCCTGGATCCCTGGCTGACGGTGGATATGAGCAGAGCTCCCTTCCAACACCCTGGACATTTGTGTTAAACCGTTGACTGACGTTCTGGGTTGTTTATTTTTGTAGCAAAACTGACCCCGTCCTGAGGGGTATAGAGCAGGTCCTTATGCTTCATGGTCTTTACCCCTGTAGTGTTTAAGTTTTCGAGCTACCATCATATTTATAATAAAAAGGTAAATCTCTTTCCACTTTTTTTGGCCATCCTGCACTGCTTACGGGATCTTAGTCCCCGACCAGGGATTGAACCCGTGCCCCCTGCGGTGGAAGCGCAGAGTCCTAACCACTGGACCGCCAGGGAATTTCCTCTTTCCATTGTTTCTAATAGTGCTAAGCCTTTGAACTGTTAGTTGCTACCTGGCTAGGCTTCACCTCAAGGTAAAGATACTTTTGGATTAAAACCAAGATCTTTACCTCAAATAATTGTTTTTTCTTCACTGCTACTCATCCATGAAATGAAGGACTGTTTAAACTTTTGCTGCCTTTACAAGTAGGGAGAGAAACATCTGGAGGGAATCTCATCTTTCTTGTCACTGCCTGTGCACCTGGGGTGCAGGCGTGGGGGAGGACAGCAAGGACAGAGACCCTGACACCATCTGGGCAACAGAGAGCACGAATTCACTTTCTTTGGATGGGTGAAGAGTCCTTAGTGTCTCCACTGCCCGTTAAAGAGAAGAGAGAAGGTATAGTTCTTCTCTGTACCTATATCCTGTGGCTGTGGCAAAGGAGATGTGTTGCTCGTATTTAGGGCCCCATGTGCACTGCTGGCTGCATTTCCCATAATTCTGGGGGAAACAGCAGAACTATTGGGCAATACTCATGCTCCAGTATGGGTAACAGTGGCATCGATAGGCTGCCTGGGAACCTATCATTGTTTATGTGTGTGTTTTTTCTTAATAATGGAAACTGTGTTCTGAATTCCAAACAACCAATCTGTAAAAGCACTTGAACGATGCACTGATTTTCTAGAAGGGAGTCGTACTAGTCTGTAACAAAGCGACACAAACTGGTTGGCTTAAAACAACAGACATTTATTCTCATGGTTCTGAATGCTAGAAATCCGAATTCAAGGTGTCAGCAGGGCCGTGCTTGCTCTGAAGCTTTTGCGGGAGGATGCTTGCTTGCCTCTTCCTAGCTCTGGGTAGCCCTGCTTGTTCATTCAGCATGACTGCAGTCTCTGCCTCTATTTTCATGTGGCCACTCACATGGCTGTCTTCTCCCTGAGTCTCCCTGTGTCTCCCTGTGTCTTTACATGGCGTTTCTCTTTCTCTGCGTGTTCCTTCTCTTATAAGGACACTAGTCATGTTGAATTAAGGCCCACCCTAATGACTTTAACCTTAACTTGATTACATTTGTGAAGACCCTATTTCCGAATAAAGCCCATTCATAAGTACTGGGTGTGAGGACTTGAACATATCTTTTTGAGACACACAGTTCATCCTGTAACAGGAGTTTAAAAATGTACCCGCTCCAGCATACTAAGTCAGTCATGCTTCCCAGAGAAGTAGAAAATATTCTCCTAAATCATATGATTTTAAAAAGTGGACTGACTCAACAACAGCAATATTAAAAATACCAATTAAAAAATGGACAAAGGACTTGAATAGACATTTCTCTAAAGAAGATATACAAATGACCAATATGCACGTGAAAAGGTGCTCAAAATTACGAGTCATTAGGCAAATGCAGTGCAATTCAAAGCCACGATATCACTTCACACCCAATAGGATGGCTATTATATATTTTTAAAAAAAATGAATACAAGTAACAAGCATTGAAGATGTAAATCGGAAGTCTGTGCGTTGCTGATGAGAATGCGAAATGGTACAGATGTTGTGGAAAACGATTTTATAATTGCTCAAAACAATGAAACATAGGGTTACCATACGATGCAGCAATTCCACTTCGTATATACCCAATAGAACTGCAAGCAGGGTCTCAAAGAAGAGATATCTGTACACCATCTTCATAGCAACATTGCCCACAGCAGCCAAAGGGTGGAAGCAACCCAAGTGTCCATCAGTGGATGCCTGGATAAATAAAATGTGGCCTATAAGTACATCGGAATATTATTCAGCCTTAAAAAGGAAGGGAATTTTGACACATGCTGTAACAGGGATGAATCTTGAAGACGTTGTGCTAAGTGAAATAAGCCAGACACAAACAGACAAATACTGTATGATTCTTCTTATATGAGGTCCCTAGAGTAGCCAAATTCATAGTGACAGAGAGTAGAATCGTGGTTGCCAGGGGTGGGAGAGGAGAATGGGGAGTTAGTGTTTAATGGATACAGAGTTTCGGTTGGGAAAGATGAAAAAATTCTGGAGAGGGATGGTGGTGATGGTCGCACAGTCCTGTGAGTCTACTTAATGCCGTATAACTGTACAATTAAGAATGATCAATCTTATGCATATTTTACCACAGTTCTAAAAAGTGGACTTTTAGAAGTCAGATTTAAGCTAGGAATTAAAGAAAAATAAAACTATGTAATATTCACTGAAGTGTCCAATACGTAACACCCCTGTTCTTGATCTGGGTTTTGGACCAAAGGAGAAGTATGACAGAGTAAGATAACTGGCCTTTGAGCTATCAAATCATCCCTGTTAAAGGCTACTTGGAGGCTGAGTTCCAGCGTGAGAGACAAAGAGGGCTCCTCACAGCCCCCCCGCAGAATTCAGTTCTCCTAGTCACGGCCTGGCTGCTCCTGAAGTGTGGAGTCCTGTGCTCCCCCCCAGGCCGACTCACTCTCAGAAGACAGTGGGCAGAGGTCAGCCAAGCCTGCCCTGTCTGCTCTTCCCCGTTTCCCTAGACAGATACGGTACTGTACTTCCTCGGGGCAGGATGAAAGTAAAGGGTCAGATTGAAGCCAAGAAGGATAGGCTAATTGAGCTCCCACATGAAAGGAGACATCAGGGACGGCAAACAGCTTCACCCCCGGCATCCCTGCTTCTGGTTCTGGTAACACATTGAACTTAGAAGTTAGCCCGTGGTTAACCAGTGCCTCGCTCATACCTTCAGGGGGCTGCTCTCCAGTGAAAGCACTGTCCCTTTGGGTACTTTTCTTTTTTTTTTTTTATTTAATAGATTTATTTATTTTTATTTATTTATTTTTGGCTGCGTTGGGTCTTCATTGCTGCGCACGGGCTTTCTCTAGTTGTGGCAGGCGGGGGCTACTCTTCGTTGTGGTGCGCGGGCTTCTCATTGCGGTGGCTCCTCTTGTTGCGGAGCACGGGCTCTAGGCGTGCAGGCTTCAGTAGTTGTGGCACGCAGGCTCAGTAGTTGTGGCGCACGGGCTTAGTTGCTCTGCAGCATGTGGGATCTTCCCGGACCAGGGCTCGAACCCGTGTCCCCTGCATTGGCAGCCAGATTCTTCACCACTGCGCCACCAGGGAAGCCCCCTTTGTGTACTTTTCTAGCACCTCTGGGCAGGTGACAGTTTGAAGGCTCTGACGGGTACGTTAATTATATTAACTGGCCACTCTGTGCCCAGGGCTTAATTTTACTTTCCTCATTGTGATCTCAGATGATATACAGCCATGTTGTCCCACAAAGTACAGTGAGATCCAATGGCAAAGTTAAGTTGCCAATAACATAGTGATGCCTAAATATGAATATAAACCTCTACCACTGTCATGTTCCCAGGGGAAAATTGTAGGACTGCCTGACCTTGCAAGTTAAAATCCAAATATGTTAAAGAAGTTAAAGTCCAAAATCAAATTCTCTTGGCCCTTTCATACATTCATTAATTCAACAACTGTTTATTAAAAAACCACTCTGTGTACTCTTCCAAGTGTTGGGGATATTTTGGGAAATAAACCAGACCAGAGGGGGGAAAAAAATCCTGCCCTTCTGGAGCTGACTTTCTGCAGACTTCGAGTTAAAAGGCCAGAATTAAATTTCAATAAGCATCCTTACTGGTATCTTAGTCTGATCCTGTCAGGCTAGAGTGGTCTTGAAACCTAGGCGGAGTTCATGTTCTCTGGGCGGCCACAGTCTGGGCCGCTTCACGGGAAGAGGTGTCATTACTGCAAAATTGTGCTAGTTCAGCAGCCAGTGTGTGAAGAACACACAGGCGGGCACAGAACTATCTTGTTCCCTTCCCCGCCCCCCCCGCCACTCTTCCCAAACTACCGCATTTTGAAAACAGCCCAATCCCCTAACCCTGAAATAGTCATGCAGGGAGTGTTATATCTGAGCAATAGTTTCTAAAACAGTTTTTGGTGTCTCCGAAGGTCATCGTGCTGCACCAGGAGAGCCCCGTCTAGGACACACCTTTCCCTCTCTTACAAGCAGTCATTTTCACGTTTGTGCCATAGAGCTATTTCTACTGTCTCTTTCTCTGGATTTACTTAAATCTAAGAAGCCTGAGTCTTAGGGAAGACTTACCCCTAGTGTTTAATTATCCAATCTAGTGCTAATTGGAAGCACTTTGTTTGGGGGGTGGTGTGTGACTTGAGGCTGTGGAAGAGCCACGTGAATTCCAGCTAACCCCATCCACTTTCCCCCCCTGGTCTTTGAATACAGAGTGGCATTCGGGATAATTTGTCTAGCATTACCTGCCAGGTCTGTTGTTAACAGTTGAAAGCTGGAAACATTCTAGGAACACAGGAACACACAGGAACCTTCTGCTTTGCCATTCTAACGCCGTGAATGTATTCCGTAGACCACCGGTGTCTGAAAGGGCCTGTCGCGGCTCTCTTCCCTGCGGTTGTGGTTAAGCCTCACCCGAGCTGCCGGTCGGCTCGCTGCTGCCTTGCTGTGCCCTCCGAAGCCTCTGCTTTCCACACACGCCTGCCAGGGGTGGTTCAAGGTGCAGCTGTGTGCCTTGCACAGGGAGACGGCCTGCTAACAGCCTGCCCTGGTGCCGGGACTCAAGCGGCTTTGTTTCGGATGTGCGTCCCAGGCCTTGTTTTCCTCAGGTTGCGGACCTGGGCAGTCCCCTTCCATGGAGACAGCCACCCACCCAAGGACGCTGCTGCTGTGAGCTGGAGTTTCTCACTCAGGTCAAAAGAATGTATGGTCTTAGGCTTAAAGCCTCTCGCCCGGTCTGTGTTATTTTAAAACCAACATCCCAGCTGAAAAAGGGAGCTGGATTACGGGATACAGGCTGCGAGCCGCCAGTGCGATAGAACCTCTGGCCGATGCCTTGAACCTAAGCACGTCCACCTCGGCCATGGTAGAAGCCCCAGTTATCCCACGTGTGTTTTGTTCCTGCACACTTTACCCCTTGTTTATTTCTCGTGGTTTGTTGCCTAGTGTAACACATTTGCAGTTTTGAGAGGGCCCAATAAATAATACCTTGTTTCCGCGACTGCTCTTCGGAGTGGCTGAGCTGGTGGTTACAGTATGCACGTTCTCCTGCGATGGTTGGCGCAGAGCCGCAGCCCAAAGCCCCATGAGCTTCCTTGGGTTCCCGCAGCAACGGTAGCCCTTCCTGGGCGATTCTGTGGTCCCCCCAACCCCTTCAGCAACTGAAGGTAAATGTCTGATGTCTGGCTCTCAGGGGCCTGGCCTCCTGGACTTTGTTCCAGAGTGTGGCCAACACGTGGTCAGGATTGGCTGTTGATTCTTGGGTATCATTCTTGCCTTCCTCCTCTCTCTGGTTATGAACCATTTGAGGAATAAGAAACAGAGTAAGGTGGATAGATGATTATAGACGAATTATAATTACAGAGTATAATTATAGAATTTCATCTGTAATTATAGATTAGTTACAGATGAAAGTGAGTTTGAGGGACAGAACTGCGTTTGAGAGACACTTCCCCCGGGTCACTGCGGTGCAGATGACAGGGCAGGCCTCCCACCTTCGCTGTCCCCTTTCCACTGTAGGGGCAGGGCCTGTTCCTGGTAGGGGTGGGGAACAGAAGAGAGCTTGTGTTCTCTGTGGGCAGCGGGGCTGGGACTAGGGTGAAGAGAGTGAGGCCAGCAAAACCTTAGTGCATTAAATGTTGTTTATCTCGATCACTATTTTTAAAAATCAGAATTCATGTAAAAAAATTCACGATGAATAAAATCTCAAAAATTTAAAGGAAAGACAGGGTCAGTGTTACTGACTTTTCCCTTGCCTCAGGCTCCAGGGGGACTGTTACTGAGACTGTCTTATATCTAGTGCCCACGGCAGATGGTACCCTCACCTCATCCTAGTTCTTGCGCAGCTAGTTCTTCCTGAATTTACAGAATCCAGTTAAGTCACTTTCTTGCTTCTGGATGGAGTGAGTAAAAGGACAGAAAAAGGGCAGGAATGTTACACTCTCTGAACTCCCTCCACAGGGAAGGAATAAACTCAAGTAGGATTTAGAAGCAACATTTTCCATGACTATAAAAAATTTTCAGTTATTTTCCATAGAGGGAGTATTAGCTATCTGAGAGGAAAGTGCAAAAGCATAAATTAAGGGTTCAAAAGTAAGGGACGTCCGTTTCCAGTTAGAGAACATATTATAAAGTTGGATCTGAGGGTAACTAGCTCTGACAGTACAGTTATTGTGTTGATCTGGTTGGCTAGGTGGATAATCTTTTCTCAGAGCTCTCTGCTACATCCTTGCTACTCCAGGGATGGTCCATGGGCCAAAAGCTTCAGCATCATCAGGGAGCTGGATAGAAATGCAGAATCTCAGGCCCCACCCATGACCTACTGACTCAATCTGCATTTTTTCAGAAGCAGCCAGTTGATTTGTACTTGTTTTGTAAATTATTTAAAGTTCACCTTTGTTGTGGAACGTCCATAGCCTTCATTTATAAATTCATTAAACCAACTCTAGATTTCCCCCTACTTAAATGGCTTCACTGGAAATCGTTATGCTCTTAGGAAACCAACGACTAGGTATGCTTGTACCAGTACTTTGTTCCTAGGTGTAAGATGTACTTTACTAAGCTCAGTGCTTGAGGAAGTTGAGTTTGTCAAAAGGTAGGTTGCAGAAGCTAATTTAGGACTTTAACCCTGAATTGTGAAAAAAGTAATATGATGAGGCTTAGGGATAAAATTATTAGCCACCTTGAATGGTTTTAACAGGAGGTAGAGTTTTATGAATATATTAGTAACATATGCAGGTGACTTTTTGTTCAACTGCTTTGTTTTTGACTTTAGAATAAAATTTGTAGTTTAGGTATTGTGCATGTGTCTTTTTGTTTTACAGTACATTGAAGGTTAGGTAATATTTTGGGTTTTAAAGCCTCGAGAGCTGAACTATGGTTGTGATTAGTGAGTTCTTAAAAACTTAAGACGACTGACATGATTCTGTGATTTAAAGCTGTAAGTCATGATTGTATTAAACAACTGGTATGCCATATATTGACATAAATAAGGAGTAAAATTAAAGTTGTTTATGGCTTCAGAGAAATGTGACTTGTGTAAACAAATTCTTTTATTTCATAATTATCATATGGGATAGCAAGTTTAGCTGTGTTAAGTTCAAATTATTGGGTTAGACATTACATGTAATAGGAAGATGTACAAAATACCTACTGATGTGTAAGCCTCTACTGGGTTTATAGTTCAGTTGACAAATAAGGCACATAACTATTGTATAATCTAACAGTAAGCTGCCATTAGCAACTAATTTGGTCCAGCCATGGAGTTTATTTCTTAGAAGTGGTTTCCTCATTTGTAAAATGAGGAAATTTGAATTGGACCTCTAAAATGTCTTTCAGTATTAATTACAATGTTAATGAATTCAATTATATGATAATGGATTTTTATCTGTGGGGAACAATCATTCTTCTTAAGCTAAGATTTAGAAACTAACCTTATTTTTTCCCAAAGGTGTTGAAATAGCTCAAATTTTGCACTAGTAGTGCTTTTCATTGACCATTTCTTTTAGTACATATCTATCAATTTTTAACCTTAGAAATCATTATTGAAATACATATTCTGCTAATCTTTTTATTCAAGAGGAGCTACCCTCTCATATTCCCAAATCTTAATAAGTAGGGAAATTGTTCTCTCTCGTACAAATTGTTCTCTGAAAAAGATCTCTTTATTTTCCCAAATGGCTCTCTTAAAAAGGAAATTTAATCATTCTACTTTGTTCTGATAGATGATGCTACTGAACGACAACTTGAGAAATTAACCCTTTGGGTGAGAATGATTTAGTCCAACCTTCTCTCTTTTTCTCTTCTTTAAACATCTTTGATTTTGCTTTAGTAAAAAACGTTCCCAAGATAGTAACTTTGAAGGCTTTACAAATTACATTGTAATCGTAGAAATATAAAGACATTGCGTCATGGGTCAGGTGAGATTAAGTCAAAGAATATGAGTCCAGCACGTGGTAGAAATTTAGGTACTATTCTTATATCAGGAAAGGAGTGAGATTGGCCATAAGACAAGAAGGCTAAATTTTAATTTTTTTGACAGAATTCCTGAGGGAAGGCTGGTCATCCCTTTCCTGCCCATGGCTTTATGTCTGTAGTGATGAGATGGAGACTTGAAGCTATTTTTTTTCCTTAGTGAATGTTGAGGTTGATCTTCCAACTAATCCTGGAACTGATAAGCTTAACTTCAGAATTTGTTTGGTATCCAAATCTCTGTACCTCTAATTCTTTACTCTTATCTACAAAAGTAGAAAAGACTTCAGTAAATTTATTTCATACCAAAATTCTCCTTAAGTATTTCTTCAGAATACATTTTTGTGTATGAGTTTTTTTTTTTTTTTTTGGCCGAGCTGCGTGGCTTGCGGGATCTTAGGACCCGGACCAGGGATTGAACCCTGGGGCCCAGCAGTGAAAGCGCCAAGTCCTAACCACTGGACTGCTAGGGAACTCCCTGTGGTATTATTATTATTTTTTTTGATAGCTTTGCTCATCGAGTTTGGGATTTTTTTTTTTTTCTTGGATGTGTGAATTAAAAAAAATTATAAACCCAAGTGTGCTAAGCAGTCATGCGAAGGCTGATGGTTTCTTTACTTTCCTATCACTCTTTGTAATCTACTGAATTATTTAAAAAATTTTTTTTAATATTTATTTTTACTTATTTGGCTGCATCAGGTCTTAGTTGCAGCACACGGGCTCTTTAGTTGTGGTGTGTGGGCTTAGTTTGCCCCGTGGCATGTGGGATCTTAGTTCCCGGACCAGGGGTCGAACCCGCATCCCCTGCCTTGGAAGGCGGATTCTTAACTGGACCACCAGGGAAGTCCCAATCTACTGACTTATAAATCTAACACATGTAACCTTAACTTTAGTGGAATTACACAGTTGTTAGAAATGTTTTTGTATTACAGTAGATTGGGAAAGTTCTTGGGAGACAATGCTGAACAAAATGCACAAGCTTTAAAAGAAAACTCAGGTTATGTACGTTTATTAATATATACATTGTTAATAATCCTGCCTTTTTATTCTATTAATGATTTGACAGACTATATTAAGAGCCTTCAAAAATCATTTGACTCAGTAATGCTTTTATTTCCAGGAAGTTTTTCCAAAGGCAACAATCAGAGGTAGTCAAAGATTGCAAAGCTATTTAGTGCAGTGCTGTTTATAAATAAATAATATTTAATAATAAATAAATCTAGAAACAACCTAAACATAGAAGGACATGGAACTGGTGGTGTAAATTATCCTATTATACATTTATTTAAAAAATAACTTGAGATGCTTTGACATACGAACCATTTTCTTTACTTTTTTTCAGTTTTTTTAAAATCATATTTTGTATACTTTGAAAGAGGGAGCTCAGGAAGTAAAGCTCCATCAATTGAGTTTAATGACTCTCTTTATACAGGCAAACAACTTGTACGATTTATGTTAAATGCTTCTGTTTGCAGTGCTCATGTCTGCTTATACCAGAATCTCGTAAATGAGTATTGGACTTATGGAAACATAAAGGTGTAGCATATTTCGTGCTTTGTGAAATTATACCCCCCCACGTAACTCTGAAAAATGAATAAATGGACTTCCTTATTTAAACATTTAGCTCTAACCTGTTTTATACCCGAGGATTAAAAATATAATTTGTGTTTCATAAAAACTTTTATTAAGGTGCTAGCCAAATTCTGTTATTTCAGTAATTTCTTTATTACCTAAAGAGCCATGGTGGTGAAAAAGAGACTAATTTAAATTTTCTACCAGCATATAAATCCTATAGCACTTATTTTGGGATCAGAATCTCTTGTATGCGTGTGCCTGCGTGCTGTTGACATAAACATTGCAGCCTTTCTTCTTGCCCCTGGTAAAAGCTGGTTTCAGGATGCATGGCTGGAAGTCCAGAGCACTGTTAGCAAAGATACTGATCCTTTGAGTTCTTCCATCGTTTCTATTCTTCTCATTGTATTTAGGTCACTGAAGTATGTTTGAATACAGAGAAAAGATTGCAAAATAGAAAAATGAGATCTACTCTTTTTTTTTTTTTTTTTTTTTGCGAGGGCTTTCTCTAGTTGCGGCAAGTGGGCCACTCTTCATCACGGTGCGCGGGCCTCTCACTATCGCGGCCTCTCTCATTGCGGAGCACAGGCTCCAGACGCGCAGGCTCAGCAGTTGTGGCTCACGGGCCAAGTTGCTCCGCGGCATGTGGGATCTTCCCAGACCAGGGCTCGAACCCGTGTCCGCTGCATTAGCAGGCAGATTCTCAACCACTGCGCCACCAGGGAAGCCCGAGATCTACTCTTAATTTACAAATTTCTAGGTTACAGAATGTCGTTTTTTTCCTCATGGATATTTTATTTCTTCAGAACAGAACCATGATACCTGGTTGACATTAAATACCAAGATTAGAAAGTCAGTTCAAGCGAATGTATATCTATATGAGGTATTTGCAGTCCTAGCTTGAATATTTGGGCCTTTCTTAAGCACTTCAGTATAATCAAAAGCATAATAAAATTTTAGTGTTTTGCAAAAATCCTTGGATTTGAAAGCTTTCATGGGTTGTTTTTAATGATTTTTAAAAAGTGTACAATTCAATAGTTTTAGTATATTTACAGCTCTGTGCAACCATCACCATAATCATAACCCTTAGAGCATTTTTATTACCCTCAAAATAAACACATTCCAATCAGCAGTCACTCCTCATTCCCTTCCCTCGCGCCCCTTCTCAGCCCTAGAGAATCACCCATCTACTTGCTATAGATTTGCCTATTCTGGACATTTCATGTAAATAGTATCCCATAATATGTAGTCTTTTGTGACTGGCTTCTTTTACTTATATATTTTTTTACTTTTGCTTATAATATTCTTTTATTTATATTTTAAGTCATAACATTGTATCCATGTTGTAGCATGCATCAATACTCCATTCATTTCTCTTGCTGAAAAATATATTCCGTTGTATGGGTACACAACATTTTGTTATGTGTTTACCAGTTAATGGACATTTGGGTTGCTTCCACTTTTGGGCTGTTATGAATAATGCTTCTATTACAAATCATGTACATTTTTTTTTTCTTGGCGGCCCGTAGGGGGACCGAACCGTGCACATTTGTGTACAAGTTTTTGGATGTATTCCTTTCGTTTTAGTAGATACCTAAGAGGAGAATTGCTGTGTCGTACAGGAACTCTGTTCAACATTTTTAGGTACTTTCAATAGAATACCACTTTAACTATGAAGAATCAACAGCTTTTCTTTTTTTCAACTTTGAAATGGAGTGTGTTTGAGAAAGACAATGAAAACGGGAAAGAGAAACGCTAGTGCCCTAAATCGTCATTGATCTTTAGCTTATGTGCTCTGCCTGCTTAATCTGGCTGGAAGTCATTCTTCATGGAAACAATAGGGGACTCTTCTGAAAATGAAAAGGGCATTATTTCTAATTATGTTGGGACAACAGGCATAAATTGGGACCGTCCTAGGCAAATTAGGACCCAAAGTCACTCTGTCAACCAAAAAGAAGGAAAGACTATTGTCAGATTTAGCTTCCTTCTCTATTATGGTGAGTAAGGGCAGAGGCATCTCAGATGGGAGGGGGCAGTTTTAGCAGCCCATTCTGCCCATTTCCTCAAATGAAAAAGTATGTTTGAAAAGAGGGTGATTCTTTAGCTAATATCTTAATCACCCCTGTCCATAGTTGTAGGTTCTTTAAATGTAAAAAGAAAACAATTGAAATTAATCAAGTGATGACTTGTTAATTTTCTAATATTTACTTGAGTGAAACATTTTATTTCTTCCAGGGAACAACAAATCATTTCAAGTTCAAGACATCTTAGACTAAGAAAGTTTCAACTGTGCTGAAAAACTTAGGAGATGGACAAATTTTCCTTCCCTCTCATTTGAAAGGTTTTAAAGAAGAAATAAAATGGCAGAGGTTTAAAGTTAATATTTCAGGATGAATGATGATAATTCAGATGACAAGACAGAAGAGGAACTGCAGTCCTTATTTATCAGTGATAAAAATGGAAACACATACGCATACAACCAAAAATCACCATGTACCCAAAACTCTTCAACCAATAATGTGAGTTGGAATTCTGCCAACCCAGATGACATGGTGGTTGATTATGAAACCAACTCTGCTGTGGTCATTGGTGAAAATATTTCTTTAAACCCTCAGTGTGTTGAAGTACTTGAACACCAAAAGTCTTCAAGTGATTTTGTTAGTAAGGAGATGTTAGATATGCACAAGGATTCCACATGTCTGTCTTTTGCACATGTTGTAAATACAGAGGAACCCAAAGATTTGCATAGCAGTTGTCATTCCCTAGAATCATTTCAGGACCAGAGCGTTGAGACCTCTCTGCCTTTTGTGTGGAATCCTAACGATGATGATTTGAACTGTACAGAAAACCCTACTGCCTTGGCGCTAAACCAGACATTTGACATGAAAGTGGCTAATGTTAACTGTACCTTCATAACACATGACACCACCGGAAAGAGTCAGTCTTTGCCTACCACTGCAAGCCTGCAGCCAACCAGCATGAGAAGTAGAAATACATCTTTATCCTGTTCCATTCCTCCATCTTCCCATTCTGATAAGATATATGTGAGAGAAATGAGTTATGATAGAGACAGCTTCGAAAACCCTCAAGCTACAGCACCACAGGCCCAGGACGCAACTTACACAGCATTTTCTGACATGGTGATGCAAACTGATGTTGTTCTTCCAGATACTGAAAATCACTGTCACTGTTCTTCGGGAAAGGTCACCAGTGAGTACCCAGATGGGGCACAGCAAAGACTAGGTGGAGAAAAGGAGATACAAGCTCTAACACCAGTTTCTGATGGTATGGACGTTCCCAATGGGTCTGTATTACAAGAGTTCTTTTGTTCGTCTAAAGATGAACCAAATAGTGAGAGACATTCACAGAGCTCATATGGGCAAAAGGAGGTGGGCCAAAATGTAAGAGAAACAGTGTCCAATTGTCTTATAGATGATGAATGCCCTTTACTGGTGCCAGCTTTTGATAAAAGCAAAACCCAAGTGCTGGACCCAGATCATCAAGTCACTGTGGCTAAAGACACACCAGTTGCCTCTAATGAAAAGGATTTGGGAACCCGAAATCATACCGTAGAATTGATACCGAATAGCCCGCCAGGACAAAAGGTGGCTTCATCATTTGAACTGACTTGGGATGCAGATGATATGGTCATTAGTACAAATAACATAGTTTGCATGTCCACGCCAGTCCTAGAACCCACAAACGCAACCTTTTCTATCTCACCTATCGAAGGGACGGAGAAATGGAGTAAAGTGCAGAAGAGTAATCGAGAGCTTAGACGTTTACCAAACTTGAAGGGGGCACCGATGAACATGTCTAAACCTAATCTAGGAAAATCAACCACCAAAACGAATAGCCCCCTAGGCAGCAAAGTTAGAAAAACTGAAATTATAAGTTACCCAAGACCAAACTTCAAGAATGTCAAAGCAAAAGTTGTATCCAGACCAGTGCTACAGTCCAAGGACCCTGCTCTATCAAAGGCTGCACCCCGACCTCAGTTAACTGGGGCCTCATCACCCTCATCCACGTCTTCCTCAAGACCGTCGACAGCTTTGAGAAAAACACCAACATCTGACTTGAATGCAGACACAAAAGCAGAAATCCTAATTAACAAGACACATAAGCAGCAATTTAATAAACTCATTACAAGCCAGGCTGTGCATGTTACAACTCACTCTAAAAATGCTTCACACAAAGTTCTAAGAACAACATCTGCCATGAAATCGAATCAGGAAGATGTTGACAAAGCAAGTTCTTCCAATTCAGCATGTGAGACTGGGTCCATGGCTGCAGTTTTTCAGAGGATCAAAGGTGAACTCCCTATTAAAATGGAAAGCACAGAATGTTTGCAAATGTCCTATACTTCCAACATCGATAGGATTAGCCCTGAAAACAAGGGGGAAAAAGAAAATGGGACACCGATGGCAAAACAAGAGCTAAAAAAGGAAATTATGAATGAGACCTTTGACTATGGTTCTCTGTTTTTGGTAAGTGAAATTTTTGCCCGCTTCAGGAAATGGTGGTGGAAACGGAGAGATGTATTAGCAATTGCTTATCCACTGATAGTCAATAATATTGCTGAACTAGGTGTGCAGATTTGCTTTCAGGTATTGCTGTGTTATTCAGTAATTCTTTGTCTTGTCAGTCAGTACATTTTAGAGTGTTAATTGGTTACCTGCATATTGAAAAAAAAAATACCCTCAAGTCCAGTATTTTGTATTGAGTATCAACATTCCTTTTAATAGTAAGCTGAAAGAACAGGTTACTTTAATATTTTAGTGTAATTAGTTATTTGAAGTTAAATATCTGATTATATTTTATGTTTATGAAAAGATAAACGTTTTGTTTATGAACTTACAAATGTGTTGGGCCACATGTGAGAAATGGCTGGGCAGTGCTGGTAAACAGTATCAACGTAAAAATAACTCCTGGTCTCCTGTTGAGGAAGCTGCTCCCGGTAGTGGAGCCCTGTCCTGTGAACAAGAGGATTCTGGATTCTGCCTCTGATTAGCTAAGGTGACTCTGGACAAGTAACCTTTTGAGACGCAGAGGTGAAAGGATTGGGCTAGTAGATGTCTGAGGTCTCTTGCAGTCCTGATGTATTGATTCCCGGTACTAAAATAAAACCCATTGTATTCATGTATAGTGAAAAGGCAGTATGTTTTATACAGTACCTGGCAGATATTTGGGGGTTCCATTTAAACAAGAATTCACATGCAGTTCAAAGATTTTTTTTTTTTTTCAGCATGGATATAGTTTTGACTCTAGCATGAAGAAACTAGCTTTCTGAGTGTTGGAAGCATTTGGGAGGCTACTCTGGGCTTTGTGTGTTCATCCTCAGTGCTGTTTCAACAGTGGGGGCGTGCATGCATCTCTAGCCCCACATAGGCTTTTCCTGGGCGTCTGTCCTCTGGGCCAGGAGTGGAGGTCGGTGCCAGGGTAGGAAGGCAGATGGGAGTCATCTGTGTGGAGGGCTCATGTCTGAGAGGAACGAAACGTGTAGTTTGGTGAAGTGTTAAAGGGCTGTTTTAAGTGTTTTGAGGGTGCATAGGGAATTGTTAGGTCCTTTTAGGAAGATATTCTTGAGCTAGTTCAGTTTAGAGATGCTTTGGCGTTTATAGTAAATCTTCTTTTTAGGAAGAATGGTCCACCGCAACGATGTCTAAGCTACTGAGACTGTCCATTATTTCAAAACTCAGATTTTTATTTTTAAGTCCTTTTGAAGTCAGACTTAGGAAACTCATTTTATACAATTTTTAATTAGATACTTTGTTAAATTAAATGACAACCTCTGGTAATTCTAAGCAACATTCTTAGTTTGGTGTTTATAGATACATATACATGAAAAGAATACATTTATTCCTCCTTGATTTATGGGAGACTTTTATTGTGCACTGATCTCCAACTGCCAGAAAACCTAGCATAAAGTTTCTTTAAATAACATTTGCCTTGCATATAAATTGGTTGTGTAATTTTGAAATTAAAAGTTTTTCTGATATGTGCATTGAGAGCAAGTCTTAGCTTTCTGTTTCCCATGTGCGGAATGAAAGCCTGTCTTTCATGCTTATGGTGTGATGCTGAAGTAAGGTGATAGAATCATCACGTTGAAGTGGATCCCAGTACTGGAGAAGAAGCACTTTTCATCTTAGGAATCTTGCAGTTAGGATTTCCATATTTTCAGTACTGACACTTTTACTTGTTGATGAGTATTAAAAACTCATTTTTCCCCATGATAATGTTTCATGTGCAATTCCCTCTAATATCACTATTCACCTCTTAACACATTTCCGTGTATCATGGGGAAGGGGCCCAGCAAACCGTCACTGGCCACAGGCTTTGTGTTTATTGTAGAGAGTTGAATGAGTGAGCCTTTGCGTCGTGTTGTAGGCAAACCCCTATGTTTCTTAGTCATTTCAGCAGCACCCAAAGGCTCTGAATCTGCCCTTGTTCTGTGATGAGACAGTGCTGGAGAAATGTGCATTTTCAATGTGCTCTGTTGGTCTTGAGACAAATTAGGCCTTGAGTTCACTGAATCCTTAGGTTGCCTGCAACCTCCCAGCTGTTTGGTCGGGGTTTACCTGAAACTTCAGAAAGCTTCTTCTGTTGGAGAAGGAATTTGACTTTAATTTGATGCAAGTTGAGTATAGCTCCCCGTCATAGAGGTTATATATTGGTGATAGTATGTTAGATAAAAGGAATGGTGAATTATCTGAATGGAAAGAAATTGATATTTTTTTCGATGACTGCTCTGGGCCAAACCCTTTGCTCAGATGCTTTATGTATATTGTGTCATTTAATTTTCTCAGAAATGTTCAGGTGCTTTATACACTGTCATTTACTCTTGCCAGTAACAACAGGAAATTTGTTAGCTACAGTTTAAAGCTTCATAAGTGGTTACTTAACACACACACATAGCTGGTAAGTTGTCAAATTGAGATTCAAACTCAGGTCCTCTGACTTGAATCCTGGCCCTTTCTGCTTCACACGCTGCAGGCTTTCAAAATTCTATGGAATGTTGGTTCTGAAAGGCAGAACAAATCTAATTTGTTAAAGATTCACTTTGTAAGTTGGTTAAAAGTTTGGTTTACTTTTTAAAAGGTTTTTCTGGGGGATTACCTTAGCTGGTTTTATGGTAGAGGGAGATCTTTGTGTCCATCGCCTGCTTTTTTGGGCCAATTTTAGGTTGCTTTCCAGTGTTCTCTTAGGATATTGCCCTATTTAATTTAGTTTTTAATCCACCTAGTGTATGTCATCAACATGGGGCTTTACGTATCTCTAGGAGAAATTATCCACTTATGACTTTTTTTTAAAATAAATTTATTTATTTATTTTTGGCTACATTGGGTCTTTGTTGCTGCACGTGGTCTTTTCTCTAGTTGCGGAGAGCCGGGGCTACTCTTCGTTGCGGTGCATGGACTTCTCCTTGCGGTGGCTTCTCTTGTTGTAGAGCATGGGCTCTAGGCACGCAGATCTCAGTAGTTGTGGCACGTGGGCTCAGTAGTTGTGGCTTGTGGGCTCTAGAGCACAGGCTCAGTAGTTGTGGTGCACTGGCTTTGTTGCTTCGCGGCATGTGGAATCTTCCAGGACCAGGGCTCGAACCTGTGTCCCCTGCATTGGCAGGCAGATTCTTAATCACTGCGCCACCAAGGAAGTCCTGCACTTATGACTTATTAAGCAAAGAAAGAATGGTCCTGGTGGGGAATAGGCAACGTATAGGTTAGGAGCATCGATTTTGGAGTTTGATGTGGTTTCACATTGTAGCTCCGTCCATTCATTGGCAAAATGACCTCAGGCAAGTTACTTAGTCTCTATGAGACTCAATTTTTCTTTAATGGGAGAATACAAATTATAGCTTATGGTGTTGAACTTTGTTCTTTGAGCAAATCTCAGGCTCTCATTTCCTACACGTAGAATGAGAACCTTTATTGGGTGCCAACTTTGTGCTCTATATGACGGTGATTGTTGGGACTTAGAGAAGGAAAGACCCAGCCCCTGGCCAAACCTAGTGCCTAGTACAGTGGGTAGTATTAGAAGGTGAACAAAAAGGGACTGTTAAGTCCTCAGTTGGGGGTGTGTATAGACTCCCTATCCTGCTTATGGCAGAGTAGGGTGGTGGCGATGGGGAGAGTTGTCAAGGAAGGGAAGGCTTCTAGGGGAGAGAGCATGTTAGTCACTAGCTGACGCTTAAAGATCAAGGATGAATGGAAGGGTATTTTGGGTGGAAGGAATAACATGTACAAAGATGAAGAAACATTCTCATTTAGGGGACGCAGGGTAGTGAGTATCATGGGAGCTGGGGGTGCAGAACCATGAACAGTAAGGAGCAAGTTGAAGAGGGTGGCAGGGTGGCCACATCCAAAAGGCCTTATTTGGAAGAGTCGACTTTATCTGGGAGACGGAGGGAAGCCTCCTAGCCCAGTTTGGACTTTAGAGAGATCGCCTTAGCAGTGGGCTGGGAGGTGAATTGGATATGGTTCCAGGCATCCCAGAAATGATGCAGCCTGTACTAAGGCAGATGGAGAAGAGGGGCTTAGGAGGTAAGAAAGGAAGCCCCTAGAAATAGCTTTCATTGTGTAAGTTGGGTGCGTGGGCACATGGTGGTGAATATGAGAAGAGCTGAGTTTTGAGATGGACAGGTAAAATTAATCTGATTTTTAGAAACTGCTTCATGTTCTTCTGCTGTGAAATGCAGTATGATGAAAGTATCAGCCTTGTAGGGTTATTAGGATTAAATGAATTGATACGTGCATTTCAAACTTATTTTTCATTCTGTAAGGGCTGTATGTTGATCAGTAAAAACAACAATAATATTATTGTCAACATTGTTAGGTCGAGGTGGCTGATGGATGCTAAGTGAAGCAGAGGAAGAAAGAAACTGAATATATGGGGAACTCGGGAGAGAGTGTTGGCCTGGACATGAGGACTTGGGATACAGCGGTGTTTAGGTGGCAGTGGAAAGAGTGGACAAGATCACGTGGGGAGAGTATATGGTGAGAAAGCTTACAGGGCCAAGTTGAGGACCCTTGTGATGACCAGCATTTGAAGGTATAGAAGAGCAGGACCCAGGAATGGAATAACCAGACAGATAGAAGGGAAACCAGGAGAGAGCTCTGTGGGAGAAACCAAAGAACGATGATGGAGTCATCGACTTTGGAGACCATGTAGAGGGCCTCTAGGAAAAGGACTGAAAGCTGTAGCTTGAATTTAATTTGTGGCATCAGTCACCTTGGGAACAGTTTCCCTGATGGGGACAAAAGGCAGATCATGAGGAATCAAAGAGTAAACTATGAAGAGTTTAAATTTCTTTATAGTAAAAATGAAAATTAAATGTCCGTCTGGCATATCTGCTTAGACAGAAATTGTGCTTTTCTGCGTACCTAACGCCACCAGGAAGTGGTGTGGGGAAGGTATGATCTGGACTGAAGCCTTCATTATTTTTTCCACAGGGTTCTGCTTCAAAAACTGCAACCATCTCAGGTAGGAGTCTAGCCAAGCCCAACTGCTCCATTTTGAGGAAAACACCTGGTCCGAAAGCCAAAGTGGGGCCTTCTGTTTCCTGTTTGAGGCGGAATAGTGACAGTAGAAATCTCAACTCTGATCGAGCCGTATCTCCCCAGAGGATAAGGCGTGTGTCCAGTTCTGGTAAGCATAAAATAACTCAGTTGTGTTTTATAGCAGCTTATGAATTATTTGAATGTAAAATTAGTCCTATCAGGAAGCAGAGAGACAGGTTTTGGTTATAGAACTCTAATGCATTGTGTCACTAAAGCATTTAGCCTTTTGTGGGCCAGCATCTTGCACAGGGAAGACTGAAAAAGAAGTCTAAGACACAGCCCTGATCCTTGAGTAACGTAAAGGCTCGTCGGGGAGAGAGAGATGTGCATAAAGCAACGTAAAAGCTATTCAGAAGCATGCATACACACACACACACACACACACACACACACACACACAATTGGGCACTGGTTATATATGAGTCATTTCACTTTTTTTTTTTTTTTTTTAGTTATTTCTGAGATACACATTTTAAAGTAATAACTAGAATTATGACTTATAACATTATACCAGAACATATAAGATTTTTAGAAATTTCATGTAATGTCTGTCATTTCACTTTAAAAAAATATTTATTTATTTATTTATTTTTGGCTGTGTTGGGTCTTCGTTTCTGCGTGAGGGCTTTCTCTAGTTGCGGCGAGCGGGGGCCACTCTTCATCGCGGTGCGCGGGCCTCTCACTATCGCGGCCTCTCTTATTGCGGAGCACGGGCTCCAGACGCACAGGCTCAGTAGTTGTGGTTCACGGACCCAGTTGCTCCGCGGCATGTGGGATCTTCCCAGACCAGGGATCGAACCCGTGTCCCCTGCATTGGCAGGCAGATTCTCAACCACTGCGCCACCAGGGAGGCCCTGTCATTTCACTGTTAAATGTTTTACAAATGGTTAACTGCTTAATAATACTGGTGTGATATACTAGTTTCATGATGTGCCCTTATCACGTATGAAGAGACTAGTTTTTTTCTTGAATTTTACGGAAAGATGTATTATAAAATCTTCAGGGATGTGAGGGTGACTAAAAAGTTAAACTTTGCTAATACGAACTTTGATGTATGTTGGTTTGTATATTAGAAGTAGTAAAGTCATGTTCGATTTATAAAATTTGAGAGCTTCCAAAGTAGCTGTTAAGTGTCTTCCTAAATTGGCAGAGGTTTGCGTTTCTCTGTGTTAAAATAAGAACAGGAAATGGGAAAGGCAGCCCTTTTCATAGGGACTAAGACAAAAAGCCTGCTGGCCATTCCAGTTGACCAAGAACACTCCGCAGGGAATGCCCCTCATCTGAGCAGGTAAAACACTGAGCAAATGAAAGGCATGTCAGATAGATTTAGAAGTAAGTTCCCGTATAAAAATAGTGACTGCTGTTGAATGGTCTGGGGGAAAAAAAAGTGCCTCAAGACTTATGTGTTCACACATGTGAGAGCATTTTGCAGAAACTAACAAAACCAACTAAATCCTCAGGGGATAGCTTTACCTGTCTACACCTTAGTATTTTTAGGTTTTATTTTCCAATCCTGTTATGAAGCTGTCGTGTGAGAAGCTTATAACACGCAGACGTGTTTTAAGGGTGATTTACTTAGGTTCAGGCCTAAATAAATCAGGCCTTGTGCATCAAGGTCTTGAGGGTCCTGAGGAGCAAATCCAGGAAGAGGTATGGCTGGCGGAAGAGGGGTTTGCACGCATTTCCATTTCTATCCCCAGAGGAGCTGAGTGGGAAGGAGGAATTTGTCAGCTCCAAGTGTTCATCCTTTGGGAGGAAAACAGAAGAGGCGCTAAAGACATCGGGAGAAGCAACAATCCTTATTTTGGATGTTGCCACAGTTTGGGGAGTTGGGGCATAAGTGAGAGCAAAGCTTCGGTTCTTACTGTCGCTGCCGTACAAGGCTTATGGATTTTCCAGATGACGGGGAGCCCCTTCCTACTCGGGTGTCAGCAGCACCTGTGGCTTGGCGGCCCAGAGGGCCCTGGCCGCTGTCATCCTGGCCTGTTGTTAAGAGTTCTGCGTTCTAGCACCGCCATGGCCCCAGGGAGCTGCACGAGCTAGTCGTTTCCGCTCCCTGGGCTTCTGTGAAGCAGGAGGGTTGGAGAATGTCAGGCTCCATCAGCTTTTGCAGTCCTTATCTTTCTAGGGGCAATTTGGAGCTCACCTAATTTCCTGAGTAGTGGCTGCTACTAGTGTGATTCTCTGGACCACATGGTGCTCGAATCCCAGAAAACCTGAAGCGCACACTTTTAAGAAATTAGGCCAGTACCCAGGATGTATTGTAAATGATGGGATTCTTTTATGTAGGTGATCCCACCAAGGAGTGACACAGTTTTGAAGTCCCTTTACTGTATGCTACATAATGCCATGCCTTAAAGAGGGAAAACTAGGTCTGCTTTGTCGTAATGAAAAGACAGGAAATTTATTGAGCTTTTATTAACCTGTGTAAATAAGCTTAATAACTAAGCTATGCATTCAGAGTTTTCAATCCAAGTTAAAAACTAAATTATCTCTTACCTGGTGATTTTCCATATATAAATGGAAAAAAAAAATCAGTGTAACCAGAAATTTTGTGGATTTGCATTTGAGTTTTTTTATTTTAATGGTTGGAAGACTAACTTGATTATGCTGTGTTATGTTTTTAAAATATTAATAGCAACTAACTTGTTTGGACGCTCACAATAGATTGAGAGGTATTTTGTCGTGGAGAACAGGAAACTTAATCGTCACAGAGTTAAAAGTAGAACAGAAAATCAAGAAGCAAAAACAATGTGCTTTTGGATCATTGAGTGCATATTGCCATTTACTGTACAATGAAGTGTTTGTGTCTTAGAAAATTGAAACCAAATGGATATCCTCTGTGCTCACACAAAGTTAGTCTCCTGAAAGGTAACCAGCAGGAATGTTCCAGCCAACTTGGGGTTTTCAATAAATCCTTTCAGAGAACTAAGTAGAAAACCAGACCTGGAGTTGAAATTGCCATTTTCTTGAAGCTTTGAAATGAATATGAGAAAGAATTGTAATTAAACCCAATGGCACTTTTCCATTTCACTTGTCAAAGTCTGGCCGTTTTAGTGTACGGCATGATGACTGTAGCTACCTCTGCTGTGTGATATATAGGAAAGTTGTTAAGAGAGTAGATCCTAAGAGTAAATCTCATTATGAGGGGAAAAAAAGTTTTCTAATTGCATCTAAATGAGGTGATAGATGTTAACTAAACTTACTGCGGTAATCCACTTCACAATACACGTTAAGTCAAATCATCATGCTGTACACCTTAAACTTACACAATGATGTATGTCAATCATCTCATTAAAACTGGAAATAAAAAAGTAACTTAAAAATACCTGGAAGTTTATCTGAAACCAGATTATAAGTGATTATAACAAACCAGATCCAAACTATCTTTGTTTCTTTGGAGTATGTATGTGTTTCAACCACTTAATTAAATAAGATGAGATAAGCAAGGAAAACTATTTCTAATAATAATTATAATGCCAGTGATAGAAGCTCACACTTATTAAATGCTTACCAAGTTCCAGGCTTTGTCTTTATCATTTCACCTATAAATTCATTTAATCCTCATAAGAGTTCTGTGAGGCTTATCTGCATTTTATAGAAGAGGAAGCCATCACAGTGAGGTTAAATAATTTGTCAAGGTTATACAGCTAGAAAGTGGCAGAGGTAGTACATTCAGACCAGGTAACAGGACTCTGGAGTCCATGCTCGTAACCTTCACGTTATTAGTCTAAAGAAAACACTTTCAGTCTGACCGTGAGTTTTGGAAAAATTCAAATTCTTATGCTCAGATGGATACTTCAGAAACTCTGGCATTTCTCTTGTCGGGCTCTTGGCTTAACATTCGATATCAATTTACCATGATGTAAATGATTTTACATGGTCATTGCAGATTAATGCTGCTGAATAAATAACTGCTTAGGAAATACTTGGAGATCCAGTCAGGCACCTGCAGAGAGCGCCTGCCACCCTCTTTCAGAGGTAATACCAGTTCTTACCAGGTTTTAGATTATAAATGTGTGTGTTCCTTCATACACACATGTGATTGACCTGCCAGTGACCAGCCTGAGCCAGGTAGGATTATGGAAATAGAACAAAATATACCCCCCGCCCTGGGGCTCCTTTAAACTGCCTGGGGAGGGTGAATGCATGTTCCTGCAGCAACGCAGCACAAAGGGATCTGTAAGGGGTGTGGAAAAGGCCCTTAAGCGCTTTAGGATTTGGAGGAAAAGAATGTTCAGGGGCCCATCTGATCATAGCAGAGCCTGAAGAAAGGCCTCATGAAAGAGATGTTTCTCTAGAAGAAAACTGAAGACCATTTCAAAAGGGTAAACCTTCGTGTTAATTCATTTTATTGTGGGTTAGTAAAATAAATTCCTCTCCAACCAGGAGTACATCCCAAACCTGTAATGACTTGCCTACCCTTATAGGTTTCTCTTCTTTCCTGCTCAGTTGTTTTTGTAAACTGATTTCTTGTTTATTTAGTGTTAGATTGATTTTAAAATCATTTCAATTTACTTTTGTATCATTTTGGCCTTTCTAGGCAAGAGTTTGAGAGATAGCAAGCAAAATTATGAGAAATGTATTCACGCTTGCAGAAGTTAATTATTAAAACCCAGAAATGATCATCTAACAACTATTTCTAAAAGCCAACTTTAATGTGTTGCTTATAGATGTTTCTGTATTTGTATGTAGTTAAACCACGTTTTAAAGAATGTATCTCAATGTTTCTTGCCATAAGAAAAGTAATACTAGTAAGGTGTTTTGAATGCTAATGAAAGCTGTTCTAAGCTTTCTGAATGTATAATTCTCACAACTCATGAAGTATACGTACTGTGATTATTCCCATTCTACAAATGAGGATTTTGAGGTTTTGAAAGTTTAAGCAACTTGCCCAAAGTTACAAAGTTAATAATTGGTGGAGACAGGGAACAGGCCCGACAGCCTGGTCCCAGGGTCTATGCTTCTGACCTCTGTCCATTGCGTACATGCAGTAGTTCTGACACACTCACTTCGTCATTTAACAAGGATCTATTGAGTGCCTGCTTGTGCTGGGAACTGTTCTAAGTGCTGGGCATGAAGAGGTGCACAAAAGAGACAAATTCTTGCCCTTGTGGAGCTTAAATTCTGGTCGGAAAATCAAACACATGGATAAAGTGTTTAGTGTGTAAGATAAGTGCTAAGGAGAAAAACAAAGCAGGGAAGGGAGTTAGATCTTTAAATAGGGTGACATTTGAGCCAACACATGAAGGAGGTGAAGGAGGGCAATATTTGGCTCTCAGGTGGAGGGAACAGCAAGTGCGAAGATCAAGGTGAGGCAGTGGGGGGTGGAACCTGAGGACCGGTGAGCTGCCCTGTGTGTGTGTGGGGGGTGGGGGGTGGCCAGGGACTGGGCATGAGGCCAACCACAGAGGGTCTTAGAGGCACCTGGGAGGCAAGCGTCTTCTCTCTTCTTCCTCATTAACATCGTCACTGTGAATTCTTGATCGTTTTGCAGGCATTCCACACAATTCTCACTTGGCAAGTAATTCTGAGAAGACTGTTCCAGATATGGAATGACTCATAAACTGTGCGGTCTGTCTTATTTGTCCATTCAAGAAATGCTTTGAGCGCCTGCTCTGTGCTGGGCAGCCTACTAGATCCTGAGAACATACAAGTGACTTAATAGGCCCTTTTAATGCGCTCACTAGTTGGAGGGTGAGGTGAAAGGCGGGTGGCTTCGGAAAACCGTTGGAGGGCAACCTCTTCATTCTTCAAACCCCAGCTGAACTGTCCTGTTCTCTGTGATGCTTTGCATTTATTACACTGTGCTATAATTATTTCCTTCCATATCTGGAAGATATCCATAAGGATGGAGCCCAGATCTTAGTTATTTTTATATTTTCCAGCTCTCAGCACAGTGTACCTCTTACACAACAGGTGTAAAATGTTGTCTGGCTTGATTTGAATGGAAACTTGTATGAAGTACTATGTGTCCACAGTAAAGGGAACACCACTAACTCAGCCCAAGGGAAGGCTGGAGAAGGGTGGTGACACTGAACTGGCCTTGGAATGTGCCCGTAGGGGTTTGCCAGGCATGGAAGGTTGCTGGCTTTCCCTGGGGTGCAAATGTAGCCTTATGAAAGACCTGGAGTGTTTGGGGAACATGGTGGAGGGCAGGGTCAACATGCCTTGAGTAGGCTGTGTGTTGGGGTAAGTGATGGGTGAACCCCAAGGAAGGTCGAGGCGGATTAGTTCTAATAGTTTAGGCACAAACTTGTAAGAGTTACACCAGTATTTGGTAATAGAAAGCAGAGTGAGGGACTTCCCTGGTGGCACAGTGGTTAAGACTCTGCGCTCCCAGTGCGGGGGGCCCAGGTTCGATCCCTGGTCTGGGAACTAGATCCCACATGCATGCCGCAACTAAGAGTTAGCATGCCACGACTGAAGAGCTGGCGAGCTGCAACTACGGAGCCTGCCTGCTGCAACTAAGACCCGACGCACCCAAATAAATAAATATTTTTAAAAAAGAAAAAAAGCAGAGTGAAAATATTAAAAATGTTTTGGAGGACAAGGGTCTGGTCAGCTTCGCTGGTGGTGAACAGTCCCAAGTGTCTCCTCAGCTTTCTTGTCTGGGTGGCCATGGGGTGAAATAGGAACTAGAGCAGCAAGAAGAAGTTGTCGGAAAGAGAATGATGGGATAGTTTGGGGCATGTTGAACTTGAAGAGACTAAAGACTTGAGAAAGCACCTCAAAGGCGTGTGTGCATGTTTGAGGCTTAAGACTGTAAAAACATGTAGAGGGTGAGGAAGCCTGTGGGAAAAGAGCTGGTAAAGAGATGAAGGACGCGGATGAGTGACAGCCAGGCGATGGGGCATCGAGTGTGTCCAGGGCACAGGCAAGGTAGTCTCTGAAACAGACACGGGGGTGCAGCGGGTGCAGATATAAATCCATTTGGAGATTAAGTAGTGGGAGTTAAGAGTGCAGATTCAGACTAGCACCTGTGGAGAATGGACAGCTTCCTCTTTCAGATTTTCTGGCTCATTTTTATGAGGTTGGGTGATTTCTTTCAGGGGAGTTTGTGCAGATTTTATTGATTTATTTTTGTAGCCTTAGAAAGGGAAATAAACTGAAGACAGTGTTCAGTTTTGAGTCTCAATGACCTCATTGTTCAAAGTAGCTCTGTTCATGAACCTTGGCTTCTAATGAGACTGGAGGCTCCCCAGGTACCCACCTCGGTTCATATTAGGAGTTTTCAGTGTGACTGCCAGGTGAGCTCACTCACGACCAAGTCAGTACATTTGCCGATGAACATGTGAAGAACCTTGCTCATCTTCGTGGTACCTGGGAAAGGATGCAACCTGTCTAAGCCTTTGACTTACTACACCCTTAGTTGCGGGACACATGTTCCCAGGCCTGTGACTCAGGAAGTTATTTTTGTTTAATCTCCACCTGAAGCAGCAGACACCTTGTGAACTTACTTGCAGAAACAGATACTGACGGTATCACTGTGAACACTATGCTTCTGTGTAATTCGAGTCATCATGAGAACCTTGTTTTGTGGGATGTTCTTTTCTCTCTGTCAAATGACTGCCCTCTTAAGAGAGACTTGCTGTGTTTCTCTTGTGACTCACCTGTACTGCCATGACTTTATCTTTTGAGTTTACTCTCGAATCTAAGCAAATGGTGATGGTTATGCAGAGTACAGTTTCTTGTACCCTACTGATACAATATTGCCTTAGCTAACTCAAGAATGTGACTGAAGTCACATTTTGCAATATATAAATGTAGAATATATACTACTGAAATTCTGCATTTTGGAAGGTAATTTGTTCCCTTAGCAGACTGAAAGTGTAAACTGTGCAAGCCATACTCCAGAGCCTGAGGAATTGTGGGATAAGTAAGACATGATTCGTGGCCTCAAGGTACCAGCCAAGATGGGGCAATGGCAAGTTCATCCCTCATCACATCTGTCCTTATAGTACTATAAAAAAAGAGCTGTAGGATTTCAGAAGAGGGTAAGATTACAAATATCAAATTTTGTTGAAATTCTTCCTTGGAATAATAACATAGGTAATTCTATAATATAATAGAGGTACACCTTTATATTACAGAAGGGCCAGTCTTGGTTTAGTATTGATGCGCTCTGCTGTTTAATTTTTGACACTGAAACCCCAGAATTAAAAATAAGAAGAATACATGTGGATTGAGGTGTTTTGCAGGACTTGGCTGGTACACTAGGAAGTAGAAATGAAGGCACAGTTGGGGTTCAGAGTATGGAATATAAAGATTGAGGACAGTCAGTACAGAATGTATGGACATACGGAGGAGGGCAGGTGGGCAATTAGGATGTGAAGCATTGGTGTGCAGGCAGTCAGCAAAGAGAAGAGGTTCCGACAGAGCCCAGGTCTGTCCGTGTCAAGAAAGGAATGTGGGAGGCGTTGTCCCAAGCAAGGGGAACCTTACTCTGCCCCTCTCTTATCTTGAATTTAACCAGTTAATTTGAATGTCACATCGGTTTCCAATGTCCCCTTCCCAGCAGGCTATTTAAAAAGTATAGCACTTTAGAAGTGGGAAGGGGTGAGGGGGGAGAGAACATCCGTAATCTCGTCAATGCCCAATAGTCTCTAACTTCACGATTTATAGCTATTCAATGCCTTTTCTTTTTGCATATTCTCATGCACATATGCTTACATATTTCTAACGGGGACAGACAGTTCCTACTGTTTTAAAAACCCCATGCCTAACAGTCAGTAGGCACTTCCTTAGTTGATTGAATTTTCTTTTTCATTTTAAAAGGTGTGGTGCCTATTTTCCTAGATTCTTAAATTTTTAAATATTCTTTAAAAATATGGTTTAAAAGGACTGTAGTTATCATCTCAATGTGCTGTGGTTTATCTCTTCAGACTTCTTTGAACATTAGGTTGTTTCCAGTGTTTTTCAGTATGTTAAACAACTCTACACTGAAGAACTTTGTATATCAGTACTTACGCTGGTCAGGTAAATTACTGAGATACATTCCTTTAGGTGGAATCAGAGGGTGTGAGCATAAGACTTCTGATACACGTTGCCAAGTTGCTCTTCAAAAATAGCGTGCAAGTCTGTGCTCCTACTCCGAGTATATAAGCGTGTTTCCCAACACCCTAGCCAATGTGTATTTCTTTAATTTCTTTTTTTTTCTTTTTAACTTTGGGTTTATATATTTATTTATTTATTTATTTATTTTTAATTTTTGGCTGTGTTGGGTCTTCGTTTCTGTGCGAGGGCTTTCTCTAGTTGCGGCAAGTGGGGGCCACTCTTCATCGCCGTGCGCGGGCCTCTCACTATCGCGGCCTTGTTGCGGAGCACAGGCTCCAGACGCGCAGGCTCAGTAATTGTGGCTCACGGGCCTAGTTGCTCCGCGGCATGTGGGATCTTCCCAGACCAGGGCTCGAACCCGTGTCCCCTGCATTGGCAGGCAGATTCTCAACCACTGCGCCACCAGGGAAGCCCTAATTTCTTTTTTTTATTGAAGTATAGTTGCTGTACAATATTATATAAGTTACAGGTGTATAATATAATGATTCACAATTTTTAAAGGTTATACTCCATTTATAGTTTTTATAAAATATTGGCTATATTCCCCGCATTGACATTTCTAACACTCTTGCCAAATATTCACTGTTTAGGAAAGTGCAAAATGGTATCTTATTTTAATTGGAATATGCTTGGCACTCAAATATTTGCTGGATAAATGTAGATATAAGGGTCACAGTGCTGAGGTACAGGAGTGAGTGCAAGATCAAAATGTGCCCTCTGTGAAGTTACATTCTGGTGGGAGAGACAGGCTATTCATAAGTAAATAAAGTATAAAGGATGTTTGACAGCATACAGTACTAAAGAGAAAAAATACTAACGCAGAATGGGGGTTGTGAAATGTTGGGGTGTATGGGCATGGGAGAGAGAGAGAGAGGTAGCTTTTGAGTAAAGGCCTGCGGGGAACCAGCTGTATGGATATCTGGAAGAAAATCACACCAGTCAGAGGAAAGAGCAAGTGGAAAGACCCTGAGGTGGAACTTAACTGACAGCTCTTAGGAGTAGCAAAGAATGAAGTAAGGAAAAGTGAAATAGGAGATGAGGTTTGACAGGTAGTGGAGAGCCAGATCATATACAGTCTTGAAAATCATAAGGACTTCGGCTCTTAACCAAAGTGACTTTAATTTTAACAGAGTCACTGTTACAGCTGTGTAGAGAATACACTGAGTGGGAGTGAGAGACTCAGCAGAAACATCCAAGAGGAAGCATGGCTATAATCACGGCAGGAGGCTGTGGCTCCATAGGGCTGTGGAAGGGTTGGGTGGGGGGATGAGAGGGGGGCCAGGTTTAGATATATGTGTTGAAAATAAAGACAACAGGATTTGCTGTTGGAATGAGGGTTGAGAGTAAAAGAGAGGAATCAGAGATAACCCTCAACATTTTGGTGTGAGCCGTGGCAGGATGCTGCTGCTGTAAACTGAGATGGGGAAGGATGATGGAGACACGGATGTTGGGAGGTGGGTATCGGGATCTCAGTTGTACCGACATCACGTTGAGAAAAATAATAGGTACACACGTGAAGGTGTAGAGTAGAAAGTTGGATTTACAAGTCTAGAGTGCACAGGAGAAGTCTGGTCGAGGGAGATCAGTTTGGGATTCATCAACAGTTAGCTGGTATGTAAAGCCACTAGACTGGATGAGATTGCCCAGAGAGGAAGTGTAGAAAGAGAACAGGTCAGGGGCACCTTTGGGGAATTGCATGGAGTCTCTGAAGTACCTCTGGGGTCCTCTTCAGCTTTAAAGGGCTAGAGAGTGGAGGAGGAATCACAAAGGAGACCAAGAAGGAACAGCCAGGAAAGTGGGAGGAAGTCAGTGGAGAGTGGTGTCCTGGAGGCCAAGTAAAGAAAGCCTTTTAAGGAGAGAGGAGGAGTCAACTGCACCAAATGCTGTGGACAGGAGCATGTGTGTAAGACACAGATCGTTTTAAACCAGAAGGCTGTGCGTTTACTTAACAGGAAGCTAGACGGAGGCAGTTCCTGGGTTGGTGGTTCAATTATGTCATCTTTCTGTCCTTCCACTTGTCCTGCCTCAGCACTCGTCTTGCTTTTGTCTGTGACTTTTCAGTTAAAGTATGGTCGCTAAGAGTTCCAAGTGCCAAGTCCTGCTGCTGTGCACTGAGGCTGGGAGCGAAGGACCTTTCTCCTGACATGCCTGCCTACCTTTTTCAGGGAGGGAAAGTCTTACTCAGCACCCTACCCTCTGGCACCCTTATCTTTAAGTCTTATTGGCACAAACCGGATCACACCCCTAATTTGAAGAAAGGTTAGGACCGCAAGTATTTGGCTTTTTAAACCCTTCTACAGGATGTGAGCAAAGGAAATGGGGATTAGGAGTGACAGTTGGGGAGCCAGGAAAGATGTGAGCCACGATAAGGTTAAATTGAAAAAAAATTGTATTGACTATTTTAATTTATTCTTGTTTAGAGCTTTTGCTTACTTATACTGTTGGGGTATGTGATTCTTCGTTATTGATTTGCTATTATCTGTTGTCCTTTGTCCTGTGTTTTACTGTATGACTTTTTATTTTGTATACAGTGATTTAAAAATTTTTCCGTTTTTATATAGTCATATACATCTTTTAAGTTTTCCTGTATTTTTATGCTTCACAAGACCTCTACTAAAAGAGAAGATTAATCTGTATTTAATTATGCTTAATTTGTATGGTTTTGGTTTCCTTTTTAATCCAATTTTAATATCTTCTTGGTGTATGATGAGAACTAGTAGCTAATATTTGTATGTCACTTACTATGTGCCAGGTGCTGTTCTAAGCATTTAAAAATATACTCATTTAACTCCCACGTGCACCTATGAAGTAAGTACCACTATAATCACCCGCATTCTTACATATGAGGACAAAAAAAAAAAATGGTCATGAAGAACCTAGGGGCAAGACGGGAATAAAGACACAGACCTACTAGAGAATGGACTTGAGGATACGGGGAGGGGGAAGGGTAAGCTGGGACGAAGTGAGAGAGTGGCATGGACATATATACACTACCAAACGTGAAATAGATAGCTAGTGGGAAGTAGGCGCATAGCACAGGGAGATCAGCTCGGTGCTTTGTGACCACCTAGAGGGGTGGGATAGGGAGGGGGGGGGGGGAGGGAGATGCAAGAGGGAAGAGATATGGAGACATATGTATATGTATAAATGATTCACTTTGTTATAAAGCAGAAACTAACATACCATTGTAAAGCAATTATACTCCAATAAAGATGTTTAAAAAAAAAAAAAAAAGAATAAATAGAATCCTTTCAAAAAAAAAAAAAAGAAGTCTGCCCCCAGCCTGTGTTGGTGGAGCTGGGTTTAGACCTAGGCAGTCTGGCTCTAGATTGTTGACTTTTAACTGCTACACCATGCTGCTTCTCACATTTTAATTTTTTAGAAATTCAAATATCTTATCACAAATAAATGTCTTCACTGATTTGAAATATGTCCACTAATTCTCAATTTTTGTATTTCTGAGATTGATATACCAGTTTATTAATCTGTCAATATAATTTTTTACCATTAATCGACTGTTACTATTTTATAATGTACTATAATAACTAGTAGCACAAACTCCTTCTAACTTTTTAAACTTTAAAAAATTGTAGTAAAATATGTATTACATAAAATTTACCCTTTTAACAACTTAAGCGTACAATTCAGTGGTATGAAGTCCATTCCCATTGTTGTACAGCCCATGCCACCCTCCCATATCCAGAACTTTCCATCTTCTCCACCTGAAACTGTCCATTGAACACTGGCTCCTTATTGTCTCCTTCCCTCAACTCCTGGCAACCACCATCCTATTCTTCTATTTCTATGAATTTGACTACTGTAGGTAACCTATATGAGAGGAGTCATACAATATTTGTCCTTTCGTGACCGGCTTATTTCACTTAGCATAATGTCTTTAGGTCCATCTATGTCGTAGCCTGTGTCAGAATTTCCTTCTTTTTTAAAGGCTGAATAAATATTTCATGGTATGTATATGCCACGTTTTGTTTATCCAGGCGTCTACTGATGGGCACTTCGATTGTTTCCACCCTTTGGCTATTATGAATAATGTTGCTGTGAACCTGGTATTCAGATATCTCTTGAAGATCCTGCTTTCATTTTTTTTGGGTGAATACCCAGAAGTTGAATTGCTGGATCATAAGGTAGTTCTATTTTTTTTTTTTTTAATTTTTATTTATTTATTTATTTATTTATGGCTGTGTTGGGTCTTCGTTTCTGTGCGAGGGCTTTCTCTAGTTGCAGCAAGTGGGGGCCACTCTTCATCGCAGTGCGCGGGCCTCTCACTATCGCGGCCTCTCTTGTTGCGGAGCACAGGCTCCAGACGCGCAGGCTCAGTAATTGTGGCTCACGGGCCCAGTTGCTTCGTGGCCTGTGGGATCTTCCCAGACCAGGGCTCGAACCCGTGTCCCCTGCATTGGCAGGCAGATTCTCAACCACTGCGCCACCAGGGAAGTCCCTATTTTTAATTTTTTGAGGAACCCAACATACCATTTTCCACAGCAGCTACACCATTTTACTATTCTCGCACCAATGCACAGGGTTCTAATTTCTTCACGTTCTTGCTGACACTTAATTATTTTCTGTCTTGTTTTTATAATAACCATCCTAATAGATGTGAAATGGTATCTTATTGTGATTTTGATTTGCATTTCCCTAATGACTAATGATGTGGGGCAATTTTTCATGTGCTTCTTGGCCATTGTATATCTTCTTTGGAGAAAGGTCTATTCAGGTCCTTTGCCCATTTTTTTTAAGTCTTTATTGAATTTATTACAATATTGCTTCTGTTTTATGTTTTGGCTTTTTGGCCCTGAGGCATGTGGGATCTTAGCTCCCCGACCAGGGATCGAACCCGCACCCCCTGCATTGGAAGGCAAAGTCTTAACCACTGGACCGCCAGGGAAGCCCCTTTGCCCATTTTTAAATCATTTTTTGTTGTTGCTCTTGGTGTTGAGTTATAATCCTCATTTTTATGTTCTAAAATTTTTTGACTATTCTTACTTATTTTAGACTAGTTTAAATTGTTTTTTAAAAAAACTCTCCCAATTTCCTCTTTAAAAATAATCACATATGATTTAGATAGGAATAGTAATCAATTAATATGTTAATTCAGGGAAGAATGAACACGTACGTCCCACTTATTCAAATCTTTTATGCCCCCAGTTTTGTAATTTTTCATCATACTAGCACTATTTGATACATTTATTCATAGAAATACTGTGTGTGCATGTACATATCTGTGTGTGCAACTACTTTTTGTTGCTAAAGCAGAGGATCTTTTTCCTTTTTTTTCCTGGTTCATCAGAAAGCTGTCGATTGTTGCACAGTATTTATTTTGTAAGCAGCTTATCAGGTCTATTTAAATAATTTTTAGACAACAGTAATCTACCATTGAAGCAAAATTTTTAAACATCTACATTAGTGTTAACGAGAGAATTTGGTCTTTCCAGGTTGAGAGTGAATCTGCAGCCACAGTTTCACATGTGTATGATTTATTTCTCCTGTAACTTGTTGATATTTTTATCCCTTTGGGTAGCTTTATTTTCATTTCATAATAATAATTCCTAGTTACCATAGATAATTACTCCAAAGGTCACTTCCTCTATATAGCTGTATTTAAAGAGTTATATTGGGTTGGCCAAAAAGTGCCTTTTCGGTTTTTTTTTTTTTTTAATTTATTTATTTATTTTATTTATGGCTGTGTTGGGTCTTCGTTTCTGTGCGAGGGCTTTCTCTAGTTGTGGCAAGTGGGGGCCACTCTTCATCGCGGTGCGCAGGCCTCTCACTATCGCGGCCTCTCTTGTTGCGGAGCACAGGCTCCAGACGCGCAGGCTCAGTAATTGTGGCTCACGGGCCTAGTTGCTCCATGGCATGTGGGATCTTCCCAGACCAGGGCTCGAACCCGTGTCCCCTGCATTGGCAGGCAGATTCTCAACCACTGCGCCACCAGGGAAGCCGGCCTTTTCGGTTTTTAAGTAAAAATAAAAGACACATTTTTCGTTTTCACCAAGAACTTTATTGAATGATGTATTCACCCTTTTGTTCCACTACCTTCTGCCATTTTTCAGGCAACTTCATAATTCCCTCTTCCCCAAACTTTTTATCTTTTTGAGCAAAGAACTGTCCCAGGTGCCTTTTATGGTCTTCCAGGGAATTGAAATTTTTTCCATTAAGAGAATTTTGTAAAGACCTAAATAAATAGAAATCCGAAGATGCAGTGTCTGATGAATACAGCAAATGAATCGGAACTTCCCAAGTTGTAACAGCTTTTGCCTGGTCATCAAAGAAACATGCAGTCTTGCATTATCCTGATGGAAGATTATGCGTTTTCTGTTGACTAATTCTGGATGCTTTTCATCGAGTGCTGCTTTCAGTTGGTCTAACTGGGAGCAGTACTTGTTGGAATTAATCATTTGGTTTTCTGGAAGGAGCTCATAATAGAGGACTCCCTTCCAATCCCACCATATACACAACATCACCTTCTTTGGATGAAGACCGGCCTTTGGTGTGGTTGGTGGTGGTTCATTTCTCTTGCCCCACAATCTCTTCCGTTCCACATTATTGCACAGTATCCACTTTTCATCACTTGTCACAATTTGTTTTATTTATTTTTAAAATAAATTTATTTATTTTTAAAATTTATTTATTTATTTATTTATTTTTGGCTGTGTTGGGTCTTCATTGCTGCACACAGGCTTTCTCTAGTTGCGGCGAATAGGGGCTACTCTTCGTGGCGGTGCGCGGGCTTCTCATTGCGGTGGCTTCTCTTGTTGCGGAGCCCGGGCTCTAGGTGCGTGGGTTTCAGTAGTTGTGGCCCACGGGCTCTAGAGCGCAGGCTCAGTAGTTGTGGCACACAGGCTTAGTTGCTCTGCAGCATGCGGGATCTTCCCAGACCAGGGATTGAACCTATGTCCCCTGCATTGACAGGCGGATTCTTAACCACTGCGCCACCAGGGAGGCCCCACAATTTGTTTTAAAAACGGAACATTTTTGTTACGTTTAAGTAGAGACTCACCTGTGGAAATACGGTCAAGAAGGTTTTTTTCACTTAACTTATGTGGAACCCAAACATCAAAGCAATTAATATAACCAAGCTGGTGCAAATGATTTTCAACGCTTGATTTGGATATTTTGAGTATGTCGGCTATCTCCTGCGTGTTATAACGTTGATTGTTCTCAATTAATGTCTTGATTTGATCGCTATCAACTTCAGCTGGTCTACCTGACCGTGGAGCATCGTCCAGCGAGAAATCTCCAGCACGAAACTTCGCAAACCACTTTTGGCACATTCGATCAGTCACAGCACCTTCTCCATGCACTGCACAAATGTTTTTTTTGCGTTTTGGTTGCATTTTTACCTTTGTTGAAATAATAAAGCATAATATTGCTGAAAATGTTGCTTTTTTTCTTCCATCTTCAATATTAAAATGGCTACACAAAAATTTACCAATTTTGATTTTTTTAAAATGCATGCTGATATGACAGTTGTCACATACAATCTAACGAAATAGTTTTGAATGAAGTTAAAGACAACTAAGTGATACTAGAGCCATCTTATGGAAAAAACTGAATGAAACCTTTTGGCCAACCCAATAGCTTTAAACATGTTCTTATTTTTTGTATTTTAACTATCTATGTTGTTTATTTGGCATTTTCTCTTCCTGGCTCTAGTAGTTAATGGCACTTGCGTTCCTTAAGAATATTTGTTACACTTTATATAATTTATATTTTAAATTGCGTATATTAATATGTAGCTTATTTATTCAGACTGACCTCAGTAATCTCCTTTTCATTGTCTAGTTAAAATCCCCATCGCCTCTAGCCCTGGCAGGTGCACTGGCCTCCTAAGTGTTCCCCTGGTTTTTTTTTTTTAATAAATTTATTTATTTTATTTATTTATCTTTGGCTGTGTTGGGTCCTCATTGCTGCATGTGGGCTTTCTTTAGTTGCGGCGAGCGGGGCTACTCTTCATTGCGGTGCGCGGACTTCTCATTGCTGTGTATTCTCTTATTGCAGAGCACGGGCTCTAGGTTCGCGGGCTTGTAGTAGTTGTGGCACGTGGGCTCAGTAGTTGGGGCTCACAGGCTCTGGAGCTCAGGCTCAGTAGCTGTGGTGCACGGGCTTAGTTGCTCCGCGTCACATGGGATCTTCCCAGACCAGGGATCAAACCCATGTCCCCTGCATTGGCAGGTGGACTCTTAACCACTGCATCACCAGGGAAGTCCTGTTCCCCTGATTTTGAACTCTTGCCTTTGGTCAGCTCTTCATACTGCTGCCACACGATCAAGTTCTGATGCAAGTGCTCAGAAAGCTGCAGTGCCCCTCCCTCTCCATCCTCCCACCACGCCCCTCCTCCAACAATTAGGTTCTAAAGTTCTTACACTCCATTCCTAGGAAGGCTCTGGGAGCTTTCTCCTGGAGAATGCGTCATTTAATATAAGTGTTAGAACAAAGGAGGTGCTATTCAGGAGTTCATTCTTTGGCTTTAATTTCCAGTCCAAGGAAACATCACATTATGGTATCATGAAGAATTTTCCAGCAGTAAAGTGACTTTTCATCATGGCCTATAAAAGTATCAATTTAAGGCATTGACTTCTTTTTTCTTTTTCTTAGTAAAATTAAAAGAATTAAAGAATACCTAATGCTTACAGATGTATAGGAATAAGAATATTAGAATCTACTTACTTTAATTATTGATCCAATTTATCTGTTTTTAGTTTTTTAATCTGTTTTGTCTTGAGTATCTTTTATCTGATTAAATGTTTGACCACATTGACTTTAATAATATTTTTTAGTTTTTATTATAAAAATAGGCTTATCGTTAAAAAAAAAAACTCACATGGAGTGTATAAAGTATGAAGGGAAAATTCCCCCTTTCTGTCCCTTTCCTTCTCTGTTCCCCCATGTCCCACTGTGCTCTATCCTATAAGAGGCCCATAAAAAATTTGCTATATCCTTCTGGAATTTTTCAATATATAGATAAGTATAAACTTAAAGAGATAGGGTAATATTAACATTGTCCTTTTTTTTTTTGACTTAATCTTTCTTATGGATTTTCAGTTTTGTAAGGTGTTCCTTAATGATTTTTTGTTGTTGAATAACAGTGCATTTAATCGGATTTTCCAAGGTGGTTTTCCGAGTAAATTGTTTGTTTGATGAAGGTATGCTTCAAATCCAGTAGAATCTCTGTGTTAGACTATATAAGGCAAAGTGAAGATGTTATTCTTTCCAGATTTTTCCCTAGACAAGAGATGATTATAATTACAGAATCAGAACAAATGTGTTGTCTGTATGTAGGGTTATGCTAACAGCATGAGCTTAAAATAAACCACTAAGGGCAATACTATCTCTGCAGGTAGATCTTAAACGGTTATGATTCACATCTGGGATAAGTTACATGGTGTGAAGTAAACGGGTAAATGTCATCTTTTCAGAACTTGTAAGAGCAGTCCTGTATTGATTTCATTGTTGAAGAATTTTGTGTTTAGGTTTCTCAGAGACGCTCAGCCCAGGGTTGCAATGTCTTACTTTTAATACTGCTTATGATGTGTATGTTTTACTGCTTCTTTATATAAAGTCCGGTCACAGGTACTTTAGGTCAACTCTGCTACGAAGTTAAACATTGGGACCGTTGGTGAAGCAGCTAAGTACCTTTGTTGTGGTCCCACAGTTTTAGCATTCACTACAGGAGCACCTTCCTAGCAAGAGGGGTTCAGGCTGGCCCCCAAGCCTGGCATGTCTGTCCACGGCACAGTAGAGGGAACAGTGGGCAGGCGGTAAAGTTGCCTGCATTCTAGGCCCTCTGTCACTGGTTATAGGTGTGCGACCTAAGTAAGCCGTTTAACCACTTAAGTAGGTTGCTCATCTGTAAAGTGGGGATGGTAATAGTAATGCACTGTTAAGATTCTTCTCCGTTTCAAAGGAGTAATCCTTTGGTGAAGTAGGCATCATTCTGTGTCCTCAGTGACCGCTCGTCAAGAGTGATGGTAGAACAGGGAAGACTTTGGCTGGGACACAAATTGCCATTAGCTGGAAGGGGTGGGGCTGGATGGGGGTGACAGTGAGACTCGTGAAAATGGGAAGGGCCAGTTCAGGGGAATGATAATTGGGTTTGGGGTAAGCTTGCTTCTGGTGCCAGGCTGTGTGTTGGAATCAGAGAGGGTACAGGTGTGTAGTAATTCTGAGGCACACTGAGAAATGTCTCTAAACCTACGATGCTTTCAGAAACAAAGCCATGAGATATCCCTTTCTGAAAAAAAGTTAATTTTCCAAACGTACTGAGCCTTGGCTGCCTTGTGGCTCTGATACAGAAGTTTTCATCCGTCCCTTGCCTAGCCTTGCTCATTGTTTCCAATGATGACGACTCATCAGAATGTTTTTGCCGAAGGAGCAGCAATTTGGTAAATTTAAATTCTAAAAATCTGTTTATCCCTCCAAGAGCAGGTAAAACCAGTGGCCAAATATAAATTAAAAAATCAAATGGCTACTTGAATATTGGTTATATTTGCTAATTATTATAAGGAATGTAAAGAAAAATGTCTCCCTTTAATTGATAGACTGAAGAGTCTATTAACAAAGGACAAATAAGCTTGTAAAAATTGGTTAAGTGTTGAATGCTTCAATGTAGATGATGAGAGAAAACATTATCAAAATTTGTCCTTCACTCTTGGCCTTTAAAATTTTTTAAATAGCTCTATTACTGTTGTTATAATTCTGTGTATAGTTTTTGGTTTCATTGAGGTATAATTGACAATTGTAAGATATTTGATTTATTTACATATACATTGTGAAAGGATTTACACCATCTAGTTAATAAACACATCATCACCTCACATATTTATCGTGTGTATGTAAGAACATTTAAGTTCTACTCTCATAGCAAATTTCAATACAGTGATAACGCTGTGTATGACCTCTAGTTACCGTGTCTTACATTATCCTCAGACCTTATGCATCTGAGAGCTGACAGTCTATACCCTTTTCCAACCTCTCCTTATTTCCCCCATCCTACTTTTGGCCTCAAAAGAAAAATTAATTCATTCAGCAAACATTAAGTCTCACACCACGCTAGACACTTTGCTAGGTCCTCAGGGACGGAATTGAATCAGGTTCTGTTCCTATTCTCAGGGGCTGTAGAGACTAGTCTGAGAGGCATATTGAAACAGATGCCATGACAGAAGGAAGTATGGGTCCGAGCATAAAAGAAGGTATGGTCCATGGCACTCAGCAGGGAATGTCCTGGAAGGAAAGGCTTTACAAAAAGAGGTTGGGATTCTCAACTGTACTTCTCAGACTTAATGTGTATTTAAATTACCAAGGGATCTTGTTAAAAGGGAGACTGTGATTCAGTAAACCTGGGGTGATGCAGCAAGGATTTAAAAGAGAATCATCAACTCACTTTGTATTCACGGGGCAGAGTTTGAGGACTGGAGGGAAAGAAGGCCATTGCATTCACAGGGTTGGGCAGAGCAGAAGAATAGAGTAAAACATCCTGGAAAAATAAAAAGAAGGTGTGTGTGTGTGTGTGTGTGTGTGTACGCACGGAGAGGTAAGGGCATGGCGAAGCATAAGGGGGAAGAATTGGGTAGGAATCAACCAACCCTAGGACTGCCTTTTATGTCTTTAAAATTAAATATTGATTAAGAGGCTTAAAAATAATGTCATCCTGCAGATAATGGGGAATCACAGATTATAGATTGGGTCATGACCTTAGTTTTCACATTCAGGAGATCAACATGATGGAGCTGGAAAGGATCGAAGGAAAGAACTTTGGGGTCTAATACAGTTATTCAGGCAACGTGTAAGAGGGTGAATAAGGATTTGTAGCATTTGAATTGAGGGGAGGAACACCTCTTTGAAAAGAAATGATGTACCTTGTGAATTGGAATAGCACATCCTGGTGTCAGGGAGAAAAAGGGAAAATGGGTGATTGGAGCAGGGCTCACAGTGATGTACAAGATTCAGTACAGGGTGAGGCTGCAGACAGGAGAACTTTAGATGCCAGGCCTAAGGCACTTCAGCTCTTTTTCTCTATTAAGATGAGATTTTTATAAATGAAGTAACTGGGACAAAGCAGTGAGCTTTACTTTTTGGAAAACCTACTTTACTCCCTTATGGTGCCATTAGTAATATGTGACACTATCATTTGCAGGTAAGGTCCTTTTCAACTCTTGATATTCTTCAGTTATATGATCCAGGTAGCATTGAGAAACTTAACGTTAGATTAAATGAGACTCTGATGGGGGAAGAAAGATGATTCCAATGTTTTGGGGCTGGGAAAAAGGAAAATTTAATTATGGTTAGCATAAGTAGGTAGGAGGTTGTCTAATTGTGCGAGTTGGAAATGTTCAACAAGAAATTGAAAATGTGAGTGGCATTGGGATTCAGGAAGACAGAGCTGCAGATGAGAATTTGGGATTCATCCATATAAGGCAATGGTTAGAGTAAAGTAGATAAAATAGACTCTCCTGGAGAGATGGATATGAAGAAAGTTGGAGCAAAGGCATGGACGTGCGAAATGCCCATGTTCAGGCGTGAGCATCAGAATGGTGTGGTTTCAGAGATGCCAGGGAAGGGGAAGCGTCCATACATGTTTTGCTGTTAAGTGGAAACACTTTTGCTGCAAGCAAGAGTTGGGAGTTTGAGTGAGGACCATTTAAGTTTGGCAAATAAAGAGTAAAGATGAAAAGGTAAGATGAAAAAGATGCTAATAATATAGCACCACCTGCTGTTAGACATTAGGCATTTTAAAATTGTTTCTCTCAAATTGACTTTTTCTTCCTGTTTTGGTTGTTTTTTAATTTTCACCTATTTTTTATATGGTAGCCTAGTGTGTGAATGCACTAATGTGTTTACTTTTTAATCAATGATATGGGGGGAAGTCATGTCAGTTTGTTTATTCCTTGATTTCAACTTTGCTAAAAGCTTCTGTCTCAAATGGCTCTTCTGGTCTCTGTGTCACAGAAGACGTGAGTTAATTACTTCAGGATTACAGGAACCACTCCTGCGGGATTCTGAATATTCATTTTACGTTTTGACTCACTTGTTCATGTAGGAGTTCAGGTTTACAAGCTTAAAGCTTTTGGAGTGAATAGCAGTGGAAACTTTTTTTTTTTTTTTTTTTAAACCCCCAAGGAAAACCTGCATCCTTGAAAACTGCACCGCCATCTTGGGTGAATTTGCCTAGACCACTTCCTAAATCCAAAGCATCTCTGAAAAGTTCTGCGCTGCGGAGGACGGGAAGCACCTCCTCTGTTGCCAGCACCCACACTGATCTGACCACTTACAGCAATAACTGTAAGTCAGTCTTATGTCAGACTTTGGGGCTTGTTGAAACTGTAGTTGTAAGAGAAATCTTTTTTTTTTTTTTTTTAATTAATTTATTTTTGGCTGTGTTGGGTCTTCGTTTCTTTTTTTTTTTTAATTTAATTTATTTATTTATTTTTTTATGGCTGTGTTGGGTCTTCGTTTCTGTGCGAGGGCTTTCTCTAGCTGTGGCAAGCGGGGGCCACTCTTCATCGCGGTGCGCGGGCCTCTCACTATCGCGGCCTCTCTCGTTGCGGAGCACAGGCTCCAGACGCGCAGGCTCAGCAATTGTGGCTCACGGGCCTAGTCGCTCCGCGGCACGCGGGATCTTCCCAGACCAGGGCTCGAACCTATGTCCCCTGCATTGGCAGGTAGATTCTCAACCACTGCGCCACCAGGGAAGCCCCTGTAAGAGAAATCTTATGCGCTACAAATTATCAGAATTTTTGGTTGTGTGATTTAGGGGAAAATATGCATCTTGCTTCTCCCTTGGAATTGCTCTAAAAGTTCAGCAGGAAAAACAAATTCTTTCAACGACATTCTCTTTTGATGAATGTGCTATGAAACACAGAAATATTTACCTGTTGAAGGCACCTGGTATTTTTTTGCATGAAGGATTCTAAAGTGTATAATTTGAAGATGGTGGGGTTTTTTGGCTTGTTTAAGGAAAGAAAGCAATCTAGGGGCTATGGGAACCCAACTGGAAATCAGAAAAAAAGATAACTTCAGTTTCATTTATTTTGTAAGCAGCTCTATTTTGTAGATGTGTTTTTTCTAATCTTAAACTTTGGATGCTAGATTCAGTGTATTAAGAGTAGTATATTATAACTTCAAGCCTAGTTTTAAGTAATTTAAACGGAGTATATTTTGGGGGTTTTCAGTTAGTGTGAATTCAGTTTGCTGTGTATAAAATGAGTGAATCGAGTTATCCCTTTCGTTCAAAAGATGTATTTGGCCTTAGTGTTTATTTGCTCATTTCCTTTTTAATTTCTTTCACAAAATTTATGGATTAACTAATTTGAACAATTTTGGAGTGCCTGCTGTGTACAGGCACCACGGTAGATGCTGTGAAGGATATGAGATATCAAAGAAATGGTCCCTATTCTAAAAGGTAGTTGAGAAAGAAGATATTTACGTGGATAACTAGAATATCAGATAAAACAAGATATAAGGGAGTGGTGGGGAGGAGAGGAGTTCTCTCTGCTTTAAGTGGGGATCGGTTTCTTCTTTCCGGTGAGGGGGCAGGGACAAAGTGGAGTCATGGTTATGAACCTTCTGGGTGTGGGGCACTGTGTAGGGTTACCATACGTTCTTTCTTTCGTTTCCTCTCAAATAACTTCTGTTACCCTCATTCTATATGCAAGGTAATTGAGGCCCAGAGAGGTTGTCGCTGGTCCAAGGGCACTCAGCCAGCACGTGACAGAATTGGGGATGTGTTTGTGGAGGGTAAGGCGCTGAATTAATGACCAGATTAATGAGCACGTTGCCGAGAGGGCACTTAGCAGCAGAAGCTGGTCTCCTCTGAGAGTCAGCTGTATGCGGGACCTTTAGGAGCACTGAAATTTCTTACTTGAAATTAAACGGGACTGTTATCCGCTTATGATTTGAATTTTGAAGTTGTGGCATAAGATCAGAAGGGTTTGCATGTATCCGTTGATTCTTGATGATTTGAAAAGGTAATTCACGCGTGTATTCTTTTAAGGTCATTTCACTTGCAGCGTTCCCTGTTTGTAATGGGAAGTTTTGAAAACATTCTGCCAAGACGGAAGCACCAAGGTGCTCTCGGGGGCTGGAGGGCTGTGTAGCGCTGGCACTCGTGGCCCTGGCAGGAGGCACGTCCCGTAGAGCCACTGCCCAGCGTCCCTGCCGACGGCCATGTTGCGGTGGCCCCATTCAGGACTGTGTCTGACACTCCTAAGGAGGGTGTCAGATGCTTGTCCATTCCTTTTTGTCTTTTAACAAAGGGGCTTCCTGTGTACCCACAGAGCCTGTCTAGGGGCTGTGCGTCTCTGTCGCGGATGAAGCATTCAAATCAATGTCTCTTTCTTAGTTGGATTTGCTAGCTGGTTTAATCTGTTCTGTGTAGTGCCTTGGAGCTTACAGATTTTTTTCCTTCTCCATTCTAATTCACTAAGAGCAAGCATGAGGGATAGGAGAGTGAACATGGCTGCAGTTTTTCCTGCCTAAGCTTGCTTTGATCCTTTTAAATGACTATACCAGGAGGATTTCGCAGTTGTACAGAAACGGATACTTCTTCGAAAATATTTATCAATTCTACACTCACCCCACCGACTGGCTCAGAGAGGCAGTATGATGCTACCTTATTGACACTGCTGGTCCTGGGATCCTACAGCCTTTGTGTAGTTCCTTTGTTAGCCACGTTTACTGGGAAAAGAAGTAGGTCGACGATTTCTGGTTTGATTCTTTCTTTGTAAGCATGTTTAAATTTTATTCAATAAATTGATTTAGCATCTCTTGATTGCTATCTTTATGACTTGTAATTTGTTAATTGTATTTCTTGGGCATGTTTATATTTAAGTTGTGAATGATTCTGTCTACCAATTTATTGTGTGTTTTATGTGTTTTGAGACTCGGACTAAATATAATTCAGCAGCATTGTCGAAGTTCGTTGCACATGAAATTATTTTATAAAAGGCTAGTTAATGGTCTCATTTTTGATTAAATAACTGGTTGTTTTTGTGTGTGTACCTAATCGTTGTACGAGGATAGAAGAATGCTTTCCTAGAATTAAAATGAAAACATCACATTTTATTTTACTCATATTATATCTAAAAATATTTAAAATGTGCACTTTTTAAAGATTACCTTAAAACATGAAAAAAATCATTTTGAGCTGCAGTTTTCCTATTTCTGATAATGATGGGTCATGTTAGGAAATAACTTAATCTTTTGATCAGTGTTTTAAATTCATATTGGGTTAAGCCTTTGAACGATTTTAAAGCATGTTTTCTTGCTTTGTCCATTCCTTTCTTTGTGACGCGATGCTGTCAGTGCAATCACTTTTGAGACTGCAGAGTGCTATTGTAAAATTAGCATCTGGTTCTCCGTGCTTAGGGATGCTATAGAAATAACATGACCAAGTTATAAAGTGACTGAATCAAGATATATAAGACAATAAATCTTTCTTATTTGGGGGTTTCAGCAGGTTCTTTGTGTGTGTTCTTTTCAGCATAGAAAATTTTAAAGTTACAGTATTGTTTTTTTTAATATTAGCATGAAACATTGCACAGTAGTTTCTATATCAAATGTGCTCATTTTTAGAGGTTAATTGTTGTAAGCTCTTCCAGACTCAGATAGCTAAGGTCCAGTCTTTAAGATCATTGGATAAAAATGTTATATATATATATGTCTTGAAAAGAGTTGAAGGTTTGAGGACCTTTGTGTGAGTGTAGAAGAAGGTCTCAGGAGAGCTTGTAATTTTGCCGTATTAGCAAATATGAAGTCCAAGCACTTCCTACTCCTACCAGTTTGGCCACAAAAACATAAGCACATTTATTTTTGAGAGACAGGTGGTGAGGGGAAATAAAGGATGCACACCAAAGCTCCTTGCACCACCTGAGAGATAGAACAGGTGGAGGGTAACTGAAGAAACGGAGCTTTCTCTTCCCTCACCTTCACGGCCAGCCCTGGCATCAACAGTGTGATACAATAGAAAAGGGTGTTCAACTCGGACTCCGTCCTAGCCAGTCTTACTAAGTCACTGAAGTTGGACAATCTTACACTCTCTCAGCCTCGGTGTTCTCACCTGGTGAATGGGCAGGGAGGCTTAGATCATCTTCAAAATCCTTGCAGCAGCAAAGGTTTCTGACCACCTTTATTTTCTTCACAACAGTAAGTTGGTGCCTAACAGTTTGGAAGGAGTGTGTTTTGAGTCAAAGGGATCAAGGTGATAGAAGGATTAGTCTTATTCACCTTCAGTCCCGTCCTCATTGCAGGATGGCAAGTAGGTATTGTGTCGCCTGCCAACACTGGTCAGTTGGTGAGAATCACCTGGAGAACAGTGTTGAAAGGTTTTCTGGCTGCTTCCAGGTTCAGAGCAAAAATGTGTGCTTGACCTAGTGAGGCCTGCGGGGGGTGAGGAAGGGGTGAAAGACAGGCGGTACCTACTCTGACCCCATATTGCAAAACATGCTGAATACTTACGCATGTCTGAATGGACTATTTAATAAGAAAATACTATTATCCAGACTGGTATTAATTTCGTTTTCATTCTTTTAATGTTTTTCTAGGATATATATGAGACATTCTTGTTATTACAAGGTTGGGTAATTTTGCTTTTGGAATTTGAAAGCTTAGACTTAAGTAGTGATTTGATTTTAAGCCAGGTGGCAGATGATCTGGCACAGTGGGGAGTGTTAAGCTGATTCACGGAAAGTTCAGGAAATGAGCAGAATGTTGGCTCCGTGTGTGTGTACATACATATTTGTTAAACAAAACAAAAACCAGAGTTGACTAGGTGCTAGAGTGTAGTGTGAAGTGTTAGTTTGCAAATAAAAGTCTGGAACAACGAGAAGCCTTTCTCTAACAGGAAAATCTTTTCTCCTGCTTGGGCTGCTCTGAGCATCTCTCTTCATTTTCTCTGTAGACTCAGTCATCTATCATTTCACTTGAATGTCATTTTGACCATGGGGAAATGAAAAAGAAGGATTCCAGAGCATCTATTATTCTGGCTTAATCGAGGCAGCTAGGACCAAGGATGACAACAGCATGGGGGCAGTTTTAAAACTGTATGTTAGAACTGGCTGAGACGTGGGCAACTGCTTGTGGGATTTCACATATTGATTGTACAAACCAGCCATCACGGAGTGGTTGTACCTCCTGAACCACTGGGTTTAGGAGAATTCTGAGGGTGTGTTCAGCCTCAGTGGGACCGAGCACCATAATCAGTGAGTGGGGCCCCTGTGACACCATATGCGCTGTCTGTTTCCACACTTGGTGTTCCAACCCTCTCATACATAGAGAGGTGAAGTGATTCAGCACAGCTAGGCAGTGGCCCAGTCAGGACCAGAACTCTCATATTATAGGCTCCATTCCATTCCATTCCTTGAAACTAATGTGCTTCTCTTATTATATTGGAGCTTGTGCCACTGAAGAGTTTACCATTTGGATATAATAACTTTAGAAGAGAGAACATTTAGATATCGTCAGGATCCCCAACCAGCTGCCCCATAGGAACTGAAATAGAGGGCAGGAGAAATACTTTAAGGGCATCACGCCTCGTAGTAAAGTACATCCTTCAAGTTAGGGTCAGCCTAGAGGAGAGCCTTTAGAAAACCGAAGGATGTGGAAGTGTTGGTCATAAAACTGTGTGCTGCTCAGCACACTTTGTCTCCACCATTAGTAAAGTGGGGAAGAATGAAGGGGGGAGTGTGTATAGTAGATGATCAGAGAGAGAGAGTGTGTGTGTTTATATGAGTATGTGCATATGTGTGTATATATGTATATATATAGCACATATAAATGTAAATGTGTGTGTGTGTTTGTACCCTGGGTCTAACTCATTTTATCCTTGAAATATGGATTTTGACCCTCGCGTGTAACAAATTGATGCGAGAAGGGTGGCAGTGAGACAGTTTGTTTCCAGGACAGCACCTCCGTTCTGAGTGTGACAGAGCCAACAAGACAGGAATATTGTGCCTCGTGAGAAATGTGTCTTTTGCCTTAGCGAGAAATCCTTTCACTGAGTCCTTTGGAAACTGAAGGTCTTTGTGTTTAAAGCTTAGAAATGAAAAGCGTGGATTTAGGATCATACAGATTCATAATAGGTCTGTAAATTAAACTCAATTCAGTTTTTCAGAATCTATGTAGGTGACTTATTTGCTGCTGAGTATAATTTTTAAAATATGTCAAGAAAAGTAAGACTCAAATCCAGATTGTTATTTTATTTTATTTATAAGTTTTTAAAAATAAATTTATTTATTTATTTATTATTTATTTTTGGCTGCGTTGGGTCTTAGTTGCTGCGCATGGACTTTCTCTAGTTGCGGCGAGCGGGGGCTACTCTTCGTTGCGGTGCACGGGCTTCTCATTGCGGTGGCTTCTCTTGTTGCGGAGCCCAGGCTCTAGGCACGCGGGCTCAGTAGTTGTGACTCGCGGGCTCTAGAGCGCAGGCTCAGTAGTTGTGGTGCACGGTCTTAGTTGCTCCGCGGCATGTGGGATCTTCCCAGACCAGGGCTCGAACCCGTGTCCCCTGCATTGGCAGGCGGATTCTTAACCTCTGCGCCACCAGGGAAGTCCCCAGATTGTTATAATACATACCTTGTACAAATATGTACAAATACAACCTTGTTATAATACATGGTTGATAACATCATGTACTTCCTTTCTTGGATTTTGATTTAGCATAAGTTGAAATGTTGATTGAAACCCACTACCATTTTACATGAAAATCTGAAAAACCTGCTCTATGACATTTTGGTTCCATTTCTTTAAGACTCTGAAGTCATTCCCCATTCATCCTTTAAAAAGTTATGTTGAATTTTATAGTAGTAGTATCTTCAGTATTTATCATTTACGTTAGCTCCCTGTCAACTTGGGAGAAACCAAGTCTCCAGGTTCTGGGGAAAGAGGGAATTGGAAAGAAGGATAGGAAATGGACAGAAACTTGTCAGCAGGAGGGAAGGCTCTGTGTTGATTTGGCCTAATACTGGAAGTGTTGTCTGTGCATAGGAAGGACTAATAGGTGGCTCCTTGTAGGGGGACTTGACGTAGATCAGGGGAGAATGACAGCATGTCTTTACAAGGTTTAAATGTGACATCTGTAAGCACTGTTGTAGGAGTTGGGACAGTTTAGCCTAGAGAAAAATTTCTAGCTGTCTTCAAATTTATAAATATTTGTAAATAATGTTGACAACTCATCCCTTTCTAGAAATGTGAGGTGAAGAAAGGGATCAAGGTTGGTAATAAAGAAATTTGTGATTATAAGTGTTGATTATAAGAATGGAATTGGATGGTTAGAATTGGGTGTTGAAGATTATTTAGAAAAAAATTATAAAAAATCCGGTCTGGGTTGGTGGAGGGGAAATTAAGCCTGGAAACCAGGTAGCGAGAATGAATGAACCTCCAGATTTCCCTCTGGCCCAGTAAGTATATGGTGACATAAACATACTAGTGGTTTGTGTGGTTAGCAAGGGGAGATAGATGAAAAGGTTAACTTTTATGGGAATAGAGAACCATAAAACTTTCAAAGTATTTTTGTTAGGATTTTTTTCCTCCCGAGTTATGGAGAGAAAAGGGCAAAGTGCTGTGTTTGCACTCTTGAGTGTTGTGTATAACATGATAATCTCTTAGGAAGAGCCAAGCAGCGCTGTTAAAATTCCTTGTAGGAGCTAAGCTTCTGGACACTGTACTTTTTCAAAGATTACTCAATTATGGAGAACTAAAAGGAGAAGTTTAGAATGATAAGGAACTACTGATTTTTTTAATCTTTAATTAGATCACTACTGCTGCTCTCCTCACCCTCCTTTTTTGTTACCACTTAATAAAATTTGAAACAGCTTTGTACGTTGTTATCTTTACATGCGGGTACTATTTTTGTCTTTTCAAGCCTTTCGTTTAAGGTTTTTGACCCTTAGGAGATTTTAAAATGTAGATACCCACAGCCGAAAACAGTGCAATAAGTGATGGTGATGCTGGTTAAATTCCCAATACAGAATCCTCTCTACTGTACCAGAGCCGGGAACACTATTTCATAGGACCTTGTTATGGATCCGATACACCTTTGGCAAAAATATAATGTGAAAATGCATCCTCGTTTTGAATTCAGAGCGCAGGACACAGGCCCTGCTCTTTCTTTTCCCTCTGCCTTTCCCCTGTCCCGTACAAATCTTAAGGATACAGTAGAAGAATTGGGTTATTTTTTTTTTTTAATCCAATGAGAAGCCATAAATGTGAAGAGGAAATTCACAGTTTACAAAGAACCTATATAAACATATATAGGTTTATATAGTCTACATAGTTGTCTTATGCAACTGAAAGATATAGAGTTTTTTGATGCCGAGGGCTTCAGTCATTATTGGGCAAAAGGAGAAACAAGAGTAAGCAAGACATCTCCTGAAGGCTTTGTCTAAATGTTTCTCCGTGGTTTCAGATTTTCATTCTGGTAGAAAATCAACAAGTTACAAATTATCACTATTTTTTTAAAACTGTGTTCTTTATTTCAAAGTGTCACTGTCTTTTGATATGCTCGGATTGTCTTTAGATTCCCAGTGAAGAAAGAAGCAAAATCAGAGACTAGCAAAATAGCAGATGCCCTTTCCAGGACCCGTTGACATATTATACCTAAAATATGGTATTTGCTCACCTTCACTCTGACCTTTTCCCAGGAAATAGTGTAGGTCTGCTTCTGTGGGAGCCCCCTTTGCCTAGTTAACTGTCGTGGACTCAGAATTATACCACAACCTAAAGCACAATTGGCTAGTGCCTCAAACTTTCTCCAGAAGTCCTTTCTTCAATTCTTTTAGTGCCTGGAAACTTTTTTTCCCCCCAGAGATGATTCCTGTGTGAGTGAGAGAGGAAGGGTTTACGTGTAATATAAAAGATGTTTTTTATTATTTAGGTGGAATTCCCTTTTATATTTTAGCTCTGGGGCTTAGGTGCCTTTGTTCTAGGGCAGATGTTGGAGTTTCAGCTTCTTGCAGTGGCAGAGAAGGATCAGAACCAGATCTCATCTTTGCAGCTACCAAGGAGCTTGTACATTATCGTCGTCCCTTGGTATCCACAGGGGATTGGTTCCAGGACCCCCAAGGATACCAAAATATCTCCCAACTTTTATCTGGGATGGAAGCTGCCTTGGACAAGAGGCATAAACTTGGGCTGTGCCAGGATGTACGGTCACCCTGGTTACCGTTCACCCTGCATCCCTGAGGACAGGAACTACCTATTATCCGTCTTTGTATTCCCAACGTACAGTAACGACTGGCACGTGGTAGGTGCTTAGTGAGCACTTGTTGATTTAAAGAGGAAAGATAGGTCGTATCTTTAAAACATACTGTGTTTATCTGTAAAATAAAATGTACTTTTCTGTTTTATTCCAGCTGGTAATAACGCTGTCATCAAATATGAGGAAAAACCTCCAAAACCAGCATTTCAGAATGGTTCCTCAGGATCCTTATATTTGAAGCCTTTGGTACCCAGAGCTCATGCGCACTTACTAAAAACTCCTCCAAAAGGTATGGACCTCACTGTGGAGGGAAGAGGAAGGCAAGGCTTTTTAAGTCCTTGGCTTATAGGAGGTTAAATTTGGGCATTTAGGTTCATGGTATATTGAATATTTATTTACAAAAAGTCTGGTGAATAAAGACATAATACATTTTTACACTGATGGAGCTGTTCTTGTTCTGAGAGTCTGTAGGTTCTATAGCTAAAACTTGATACATATAAATCAGCAGATAGAGCAAAGGTGTAAGGTGAAAATAAATGAAACTTCTGGAGTTAAATTATGCGAAGGTGGTGATCTAGAATAATGAGATAGAAACGCATGGTTTACTTCACACTTTGGGTCCAACCATGTCCCCCCATGCCCCGCCCCCATGTTCTTTATCTCTTCTTCTCTGTGTCGCTCACTTCGTGATTGCTACAGCTATGAAGGTTAACTTTCCAGTTTACAACATATGTGGTGTATGCTTCGTATGGAATGTTTTCATGCAGCTTTATCACAGTGGAGCTGAAGCACATTAGCAGTTGTTGCTTAGTGAATTAAAGATTGCTTAACTGAAAGAATAATTGTGAATGAGAAGCTTGAGCTGTAATATGTGATGCATATTTATATTAGAGGGTTTAAAAAGCACAGAAACGTACAGCGTCCTCCTTCATCCCGTCAACCATGAATAACTGTTGCCTTTCCTCCTTTTCTTTCCCTCTGCATATGTAATAGCTTTGTTTTTGTTTCAAGAAAACTCAGGGCATAATATGTACATTCTCTTGTGTCTTGCTTTTTATTAATTTAATAGTATATCATGAGAGTGTCTTCATTTTAAATGGCTATGAAATAGTCTCCTGTTTTCCAATTCCCTGGTTCCTGGACAATTTCTGGCTTTCACTATGGCACGTGATACTGAGATGACCATCTTTGAATGTGAACACTGTTCATTGCTTCAGGTTCTAGTTACTTCCGTGGGGTATTCCCAAAAGAGGAACCACTGGGTTAAACTGTGTGAATCTTTGTGAAATTGTTATCATATTACTAAATAACTTTCCAGAAATGTGTTAGTCTCTCAAAGCAGTGTGTGTCTGTTGCTCTGTGTCCTTCTCAACATTTGTGTGTGTGTGTTAACATATGTATGTAAAGGATCACGTGGTAACTTGAGGTTAATTACCTAGTGAATGTTTATCAACACTTTCTTTTCTACTGAATTCAAGAGAGAATAGGCATAGATATTGGCAAAAAGATTCTTCTGGGTACCAGCAGGTTCTCAAACAAATTTCTGATGCATCAAATTACCCCTCGGTGGGATGACATCAGTATATGAATCTATGGTTTTTATTGATGATGATAAAGCCCTGTAATCTACACATACACCAGTAACTGGAAAGAAATGTCGAACTTTGATACTAAGATAACTTTCAGAGAGTTAGAACGGCATGATTTCTCTGATACGTTTGCAGAACAGAGAACCCCGGTATTCTAAAATGTCTTGCCATTGAATTTGTAAGCTTTTGTATCACAGAGGTTTTACTCGACTGGGAATCAATGCTGTCCATTTATAACAGCCACACATTTTTTTCTTTTTTTTTTTTTTTTGGCTGTGTTGGGTCTTCGTTTCTGTGCGAGGGCTTTCTCCAGTTGCGGCGAGCGGGGGCCACTCTTCATCGCGGTGCGCGGGCCTCTCACCGTCGCGGCCTCTCTTGTTGCGGAGCACAGGCTCCAGACGCGCAGGCTCAGTAGTTGTGGCTCACGGGCTTAGTCGCTCCACGGCATGTGGGATCTTCCCAGACCAGGGCTCGAACCCGTGTCCCCTGCATTGGCAGGCAGGTTCCCAACCACTGCGCCACCAGGGAAGCCCCAGCCACGTATTTTAAGAGATTGTCATCTCTGTAAAATTCCACAGAATGTGGCAGCTGTTCTAACTAAATAATCTGCAGGTGACTTGCCCTAGAAATGACTCTGTCACGTCAGGAAGACGTGCTCATAGTCTTCTAGTGACTTATCTTTGTAGCTCTGTACCTGTTACCACTCCTGGTTGAATTTATTTTTCAGCTTTATTGATGTATAATTGACAATTAAAATTATATTTGATTTAATACACATATACATTGTGAAAGAATTCCCCTGGTTGTATTTTATATTGTATCAGTTTGAAGGAAAAGCTTAAGAATGTTTTCCTTCATAGCTGAATAGCAAGAGAACTGGATTTAATACTTGGCAATTTTAGAAATCACACCCTAGTAGCTGTGTTTTGTAGTCTGGGCCTTTTTGCTCTGTCAGCAGTGGAATAGCATAAAGTGTGTAATACATGTATAAATTTAGTGCTGTTAAAATTTGAATTTCAGCAGTTCTTGAACTGAAAAAATACTGTAGTTTGTCCTAGCATATTTAATTTGTGACAATGAATAATATCACCCTTAAACTACTATTTTGATGTTATTTGGAATATTTTATCCTTAGATATTCTAAGTATAAACTCAATAAAGTTGATTAAATCTCAGTGGAATTTCCCATCTGGAACCTAAAATTTAGGTGTTAATGGATTGTTTTTGGGAAAAAATACTTAGTTTTTAAATGGTTTATTTTTGTATGATATTTTCTATAAAACATAAATATTTCTATTTTAGGTCCTTCAAGAAAAGGTCTATATACAGCTTTGAATGCGGGTAAGTGACACCTTAAATATGGATGGAGAAAAAGAATCTTTTTGTAAAGTTATATTATCATTACAAGTATTCAAGTGTATTTGCAGTGATTTTTTCCACTAGTATGCTTATAAATATAATTTCAGGTTTGCGGCATAAACGTAACTGCTTATGACCTTGATCAGCATAGGGTTAAAACTTGGTGAGCACAATTGCCAAGCCATCTGATGGAGAACGACGTTTTATTAATCACAGATAATTTGTTTTTTAAATAATGATTTTTTTCAAATGTGGAGCATATTTAATATTTAAAATGTGGAGATGTAGAGAATATACTTTTTTTTTTTTTACAAGAAATAGGCTATTTTAAAATTGGATAGTCTTTAATTGCTAAATAATCTCAAGATCAGGTTTTAACACCTTTAATAGTTCAGCCATTTAACATTTTTCTTTTCTTTTTTATACTTCTACTGAACAAAGTCACATCCATCTCTAAGACAGCCTGCAGCCTCACTCACTGAACCTTTGAACATCAACTGGAAATCAAAAAACTTTGTCTCTTGAGAAGCCATAGAAGATTCATTAAAATATAGAAGTTTCTATATTTTCTCTATAGCTGATTAGGTCCCCATCCACTACTTGAATTCTCTTCTTTAATATGCGGTTATGGGACAGTTGTATGGCTTCTAAGTCCACCGAGGATTAGAACAGCAAATCAGAGGGGGGAAGGGTATTATTATAACACACTGACTACAGATTATCGTGCATCATGACAGTGTTGGCTGCTAAGGTTATAAAGGTTTGCCCAAAATGAGCAAGGACCTTGTCTCAGAAAGCTTACAGGAAAGTCAAAGGACTGCACAAACAAATATAAAATCACAATTGCAATAAGTTTTAGGAAGGAGGGTTACTTGTTCCTATGAGAGGCCTGGTTAAAGGCTATGATCTAGTGAGGGAAGCCTGGGCAGGAAGTATAAATTTGTGACCCCCTGTATATAGATAGTAATTAAAGAAAATGGGGTGGGTAACCTTAAATATGGAATAATTAATATCCTTGAGGCTCCCAAGACATGTTTGGTTTCCTTAGCTTAATAAGGCAGGGAAGTGTGACCTATTATAGTCTCTTAAAGCTAGAGAGGGCCCAGCCATGCAGAGCGATTTAAATTCTAAAGGTTCCCAAGAGCCTGAGTTTGAACATATATGTTTACCAAACTAATTTTAAAAGCCAAAAGAACTATTCTGCACACTGAGGTTTTCATTTTCTTTCATTTTAGATTTCCAGCGCATCCTAATATTTAGGAGAAAAGGATAGCTAGTATGCTATAAACGACTATATGTTAGAAAATCAGATAACCTTTATCTGAAAGCTAGATGATATGATAATTCTGTGTTTAACTGAGAAACTTCCAGAGTGTTTTCCAAAGTGGCTGCACCATTTTACATTTCCACCAGCAATGTATGAGGGGTCTAGTTTCTCCACATCCTTGTCAACACTTGCTTTTGTCTGCCTTTTTTATTATAGCCATTCTAATGGGTATGAAGTGGTATCTCATTGTGTTTTCAGTTTGCATTTCTCTGATGGCTCATCAGATGTTGAGCACCTTTCAGAAGCTTATTGGCCATTTGTATACCTTCTTTGGGGAAACATTTATTCAAATCCTTTGCCTATTTTAAAATTATTTGTATTATTATTGTTGAATTATAGGAGTTCTTTATATATTCTGAATATTAGGCCCTTATCAGATATGATTTGCAAATAATTTTATCCCATTCTGTAGGCTGTCTTTTCACTTTTTGATAGTACCCTTTAAGGCATATTTTTAATTTTCATGGGATCCAGTTTATCTATTTTTTTCTTATGTTGTGTATCTATTTGGCATTATATCTTAAGAAGCCATTGCTTAGATACAAGGTCATAAAGACTTATGCCTATGTTTTCTTCTAAGAGTTTTATACTTTTAGCTCTTACACTTGGGTCTTTGATCCATTTTTGAGTTAATTTTTGCATTTGATGTGAAGTAGGGGAGCCAACTTAACTCTTCTGCGTGTAGATTTCCTGCTGTCCCAGTACCATTTGTTGAAAACGCTATTCTTTCTTCCACTGGAACGTCTTGTCACCTTTGTTAAAAACAGTTGGCTGTAAATGTGAGGCTGTGTTTCTGGACTCTCTTTTCATGGATCTATGCGTCAGTGCCACATTGTTTTGATTACTGTGGTGTAATAAGTTCTGAAATCAGGAAGTGTGAGTCCTCCAACTTGTTCTTCTTTTTCAAGATTGTTTTGGCTATTCTGAGTCCCTTGAATTTCCATATGAACTTTAGGGTCAACTTGTCAATTTCCATAAAAAAGTCAGCTAGGACTCTGATAGAGATTGCATTGAATCTGTAGATGAATTTCTGGAGTATTGCCATCTTTACAATATGAAGTATTTTGATTCATGAGTATAAGATGGCTTCCTTTTTGGTTAGGTCTCCTTTAATTTCTTGCAACAATTTTTTTGTAGTTTTCAAAATACAGGTTTTGCAGTTTTGGGGGGAAGTATTTGTGTGTGACATTTCTGTGCTTTGGAAGCTGCCATTGCTATTGGTCACAGTAAAAAGGCTGGTTAAATAAGTCTAATATGCCTGTTTTATGAAACTTGGAAAGGCAGTCTTAATTCATGTCTCAAGTCTATGATTATATGAAATATTGTAAAGGATATTTGTTTTCACAGGCATAGTACAAATAATCTCCAATATATATCTTCTTTCTACACACGGAAAAACTATTAGCATTAGGTATTTTCCTTTGGCACCTTGTGGGACTGACATGATATCTTGTTTCCAAAGCCCATCACTGACCCTCAACATATCAGTGACCCTTGATAGGTAAGGTTACCAGAATGGCAAATTAGCAACTGATTGAGAAAAGAAACGAACAGTATGAATCACGCTGTGGTTTTGCTTGGCAAAGCCTCTAACCATGGAGTAGAAATGGGGCATATGACAGAGTTTGAGAATGCCTTCCTTCAATTCACCCTGAGTAATCAATGCTCTAATAATTGCAGTGGAAAAAGATGTATTTTAAGGGGGTCAGCATAGTGATTTAATCTAGATTACGGGGTATGAACATGTATTTTCCAAAAATCATAAACTTCTAGTTGATGGTGAGTTATCATTACTTAAGACTAACCTAGTATTATGATGAGCCCTCTGAGGAAAAGTCACAGTGTGTTGCCCTTTGGAGGAACAGCTTGGATGCTAAGAAGTGGTGTCCAAGCAGCCAGTGACTTTGGGTGGGTCATGTAACCTCTTAATATTAGCTTGCTTTTCTGTGTAATTGAAATGATTGATCACTAAGGTTTCTCCCCACTCTGATAACCTATGACTGCAAAGCACCTTGGCTTTCTTTATATTCTGATTGCAATGGTCATCTTTTAGATGGTAGAGAAGACGTTGCCTCCACATACAAACATGTTCCTCTGAGCATTAAATTTTGTGGCTTTCAGATAGGTTTTTTTTTTTTTTTTAAGTAACAAACTGGTGGAGATTAAAGTTGACCAACTTCATATGTTTTCATTAGAGTACAATAATCACTTTTTAGTGATTTGCTAAGTTCTAAAAAGTTTAGCATGTAGAGGTTTAGAAATCACCCTTTAGTTTTTTTTTTAATTTGTGATTTTAAATAAAATTCAGATAACTTTATATCCTGTTGTCACTTAACATAAGTAATCACTCTTTAATGACTATTGCATTTAGCATATGCAGCAGCATTTAACTACTCCTCTGTAATATTTGGGGTGCTTCTGTATCACATTCACAAATGATTCTCTGATGAACATCTTTACAGTTATCACCTTCAAAGTTTGGGGAAGTTTTTTTGTGATAGATTCTTAAAAGTAGTATAAACAAATCAAAACATATGCATATTTATAGCCACTTCATTCAACCAAATTGCTTTCCCAAAGCTTCATATCCATTTATACAATGACTGACAACATAAAAGAGTGCTGGCATCACCATACTCTGGTCGACGTTGGGTATTATTATTTTTTTTAATTTGACTAGTTTAATAGTTGAAAATTCTGTATCATTGTTTTAGTTTTAACCTTTAATCAGTAATTTCAAAGACTGTTCCATTATCTCGTAAGACAATGAAGAGGAACAGAAAGAGAATGCACTTTTCAGGCATTGACTGTTGGTTGAAATCTTGGGATTGCCGCATTCCACTTGTGTCCTGACCTTGGGCTAGTTGCTAAGCCTCTCCAAAGCCTCAGATTTCTCATTTGGAAACGTGAGAATATTTTGGGAAAAAATCCCAGTATAGAAGTAATTTTGACATCACAGAGTTGTTATATAAAAAGCTCTCCAATGATCGCTGCTTCTGCTACTGGGTGCAGTGATGAGGATAATCCTTTTCATTGTTCTTATGGTTCTAGTGGCTTTACTTTTAGCGCTCTTTTCCAGGAGGCTGAATTATTTTAAATCCTTCAAGCAGGAAAACCCAGTGAAAGTCAAGAACCATCCTCATGGGGTCTAGCTGTTGCAATTTATTTAAAGATTATGGTGCTGTAAGAGTCTAGCCAACATTGGCTCTAAATAAAACTTGGCTTACTGTTTATAAGGAAGATGCCACACATACCATTACTATTATTCCCATGGTTCTACCACACATGAAAGCTCTTAGGAATACCAGAGCACCAGAGTTGTATTTATCCTGCCCCTTGATTCTTTTACACAAGATCATCAGTCTCAGGCGCTGTGGTGTCTGCCCTGGAAAGTAGGAAATGCACTGCTCCTCCCTTCCCCACCACTAAATCCAGCACAGGAGGGTAGGGTTGCTTTCTGTACCCCCTCTTCCAAGTGTTGGGAGATGGTTGAGAGTTGCACACCTGCTCTGAAGAGGTAATACCGGTGTGACCAGCGCTTTCTCCAGTGAGAGTAGGGGTGAGGCTGTCTCTCTGTGTTGGTTTATGATTATAACTCTCCTCTCACACTTAAAAAGCAAATGCTGTTTTGGCATGTGTTAAATTTAGTGTTCAAATCAGGGAAAAGTATGGATTGTTTAGTAAATCTTGTTGGAACAAGGACTATCTTTTTATCAGGAGCTAGAGTCCTACTTCATATACTACATGCAAATATATTCCAGACTGAAGTTTTAAACAAAAATTAGAATGATAAGAACACTAAGAGTATATGTAGACTTATATAGAAAAGGCCTTTCCACGAATGTCACAATGAAAGAAAGGGTTACTAATTATGACAACAAAAGGTTTAGACCTCCCGTTTGTCAAAAACATTCTAAGCATGGTGATGGGTGTTAACTATAACTAGACTCGTTGTGGTGATCATTTCACAATAGAGACAAATACAGGCATATGTCAGAGATACTGTGGGTTCAGTTCCAGACCACCACAGTAAAGCGAGTCACATGAATTTTTGGTTTCCCAGTACATATAAAAGTTGTTTCCACTATAGTGTAGTCTATTAACTGTGCAATAATAGCATTATGTCTAAAAAAGGTACATATCTTAATTTAAAAATACAAAACAAAAAACAATTACAGTAGTAACATCAAAAACCACCAATCACCATAACAAATATAATATAATGAAAACGTTTGAAATATTGCAAGAATTACCAAAATGTGACATAGACACATGAAGTGACCAAATGCTGTTGGAAAAATGGTGCCAATAGTCTTAATCAACGCAAGATTGCCACAAACCTTCAATTTGTAAAAATACAATATCAATGAAGTGCAGTAAAACGAGGTTATGCTTGTATCGAATCAAAAAAAGACAAATACTGTGGAATCTAAAAGATAGAATGAATGAATATAACAAAACAGAAACAGACTCACAGATAACAAACTAGTGGTTACCAGTGGGGAGAGGGTAGGGAAGAGGGACAATATCGTAGAAGGGGATTAAGAGGTACAAACTATCAGGTATAAGATAAGATACAAGGATGTAATGTACAGCACAGGGAGTATAGCCAATATTTTATAATAGTTTAAAATGGAGTTTATAAAATATGAAATCATATTTTGTACACTTGAAACTAACATAACATTGCAAATCAACTGTACTTCATTAAAAGGTGGGAAAAGAAAAAATTAGACACAAAAAAATATGAGGGACTAAGAAACATGAAAAAAGTTTACAAACGTCAATTAAAATAATGTGTTGTCAGTTGTCTAATTTTTTTTTTTATTAATTAATTTATTTATTTTTGGCCGTGTTGGGTCTTCGTTTCTGTGCGAGGGCTTTCTCCAGTTGCGGAGAGCGGGGGCCACTCTTCATCGTGGTGCGCGGGCCTCTCACTGTCGCGGCCTCTCTTGTTGCGGAGCACAGGCTCCAGATGCGCAGGCTCAGTAGTTGTGGCGCACGGGCCTAGTTGCTCCGCGGCATGTGGGATCCTCCCAGACCAGGGCTCGAACCCGTGTCCCCTGCATTGGCAGGCAGATTCTTAACCACTGCGCCACCAGGGAAGCCCTAGTTGTCTATTTTTAAGAGTAATACCCACTATTGGTGAATGCGTGAGGACCAGGTGCCTCATACATGCCACTGAAGGGGTATAAATTACTACAGCCTTTCTGGACAGAGACACTTCAGTGACATGTAACGAAAGCCTTCTACCCTGGAATTCCATTTATCAGAATTGATTCTAGGAAAATAGTTGATTGACTTATTTATTGCTTTTCAGAAATGTTTAGAAGGGGGAAAATTGGAAACAGTATGAATGGTTTAAACAACAGGTGTTGTTTATGTTCACCGACATTTTAATGACATTTTTGAAGCCATTAAAATAACAACATAGAGGATTATTTAATGCCATGGAAAGATAAATGTGAAATTTTTAAGTTTAAGAAAACTGGTTACAGAGCACTATGATGTACAGGTAATTTAACTTTTTTTTTTTAATAATTTTTAAAATTTGTTTTTATTTTTGGCTGTGTTTGGTCTTCGTTGCGGTGCATGGGCTTCTCATTGTGGTGGCTTCTCTTGTTGCAGAGCACGGGCTCTAGGCACGCGGGTTTCAGTAGTTGTGGCACACGGGCTCAGTAGTTGTGGCTTGCGGGCTCTAGAGCACAGGCTCAGTAGTTGTGGCGCACGGGCTTAGTTGCTCTGCGACATGTGGGATCTTCCAGGCCAGGGATCAAACCCGTGTCCCCTGCATTGGCAGGCGGATTCTTAACCATTGTGCCACCAAGGAAGCCCCTAATTTAACTTCTATTTTTTTAAAAATTATACATTGAACATGTTTTTTTTCGTAGTTTTTAAAAACAAACATTGTACATGGATAAAACATTACTGCTCTTATTTTGGGAGACCAAAGAAATAAAAGGCAGTGCCACTGATCTTGAAAAACTTATAATCTTAAGGGTGGGTGGAGGTTGAAATTTTTTCTAATTGTTTTATGTGAATTTTTGGACAGTTATTCACGATATATCTTAGACATTCTTTTCCCTACTAAGGAAGAAGACATTATGGAAAAATTGGACTCTTGAGTTGAAGTTTCTACCATTGGAATAGAGATTTGAACTTAAAAATTATGATGCATAAAAATGAAGAAAATGTGGCAATTAGTGTTGTGTTAGGCAGAGGAAGGAGGTAAACGTTAAGACTGATACTCCATGTTGGAGTTCTGGGGAAGATTGGTTGGATAGAGATGCTTGAATCCCTGGTTTAAATATTAATCTCCAGATTCTTGATGATCATTAACAACAACAAATAAATCTGTCCTAGTTGGATGTATTTCCTAGCATCTAAGCAACCCTGCACAGCATATGCTAGAATCATAACATCATTATTTTCTAAAGTCCAGTCACTAATGAAATGCACACATTTCTACACAGACTGCAATGGGATCTGTGATTCTTGTTTGAACCTACTGTGATATTATAACACATTGACCTACCAAACACTTATATCATCCATAACATACCTTCTTTAGTTTTTTAAGCCTTACCAAAGACCTTATGCAATTATTTATTCATTGTTTTTGTTTGTGTCATTAATAGAAACTCAGTCCATATCATGTGCTTTTAAGAAAGGTATTCTGTCACTTAAACTTTTAAAAAACTTTATTTTTCTGACTCTGTGATCTCTGTTTAAAAAAAATTGGGAAAATACAGAAACATAAAGCAAGGGAATTAAATATCATGCCTACCCCAACTCCCAGAGTATTGCTGATATTTTGGTATATTTGCTCCAGTATTTGTTATTCTTTTTGTTTAAAGTTGACATCCTAATACACATACAAATTTAAATCATGGTTTTGTTTTCCCACTTGACATCCTAACACAGGCTTTGCTGTACTTCATAAAAATTCATCTTATTCCTAATTTTTAATAACTGTAATTACATTTTTCTATCTTAGGTACCAAAAGTTCCTTAAATTTTTCCTTACTGTCCTTGGTGATCCTTATGTTCTCTTAATTCAAATTAAGACTTTGTATAATAACAATTTTGAACACCTTCTTAAATTTGGGTACTTCTATATTTAGAAGTATAACTAAAGAAACTACAGTGTGCGCACAAGTGGTAACAGCTGATCAAATAAGTAATCAAGGAAACGTTTTGAGCCAGTTTTAAAATCTGTGCTTCCCCAAGCCCCTGAAGTATATATATTATAAAAGTAATTGGAACTATACAGTAATTGCTTATTCGATTATTTAAAAGGGTGCATACATATAAAGTGTTCAGGAGTGTACTTGGTATGTAGTATATTGTATGAGTTGGCTGTTAAGGCCCCTTTTGCTTTGGTGCACTTGTGCTCAACTGCCACCAGGGGGCAGACTGTGTTTGGGAAAGAATGGAAACCCAGCTTGAGCTGTTCTTAGTCTTTCATCTCAGACATCTTTTTCCGTGTGTGTGTGTGTGTGTGTGTGTGTGCGCACGCGCGTGTGTGTGTACACTTTGCTGTACAGACAAGAACTACTCCTCTGACTTTTGACTTTTCCTTCTGACTGGCACTGCTTCTCTTTATTCTTGTAGTTCCTTGCTGTGCTGTTTCTTGTTTTGTTCTTTTTTCTTTGTTTTTTGCCTTTGAAGGAAGAGTTCCCCAGAGGATGGGAGACACTGCAGGCCACAGCCACACAGGGCCACGCAGGGTCACTCACAGGGAGAAGCAGGGAGCTTTGCTGTGCTGTTTACAAAGATCGTTAGCGACATTACTGTGACTCTGTGTGGTATATAGCTTAGGGTAGTTCAAGTAGACTTTCTAATGAGTATGAAGAATTGGTGGCACGTTGCTAATTTCTTCTTTTGGGTAGTCTAGGCTAAAGGATTTCCCCTTTAACCAGAATATGTTAGAGTTTACTGTTACTTAACTAACAAAACTAAACAAACAAAAAAACTTAACTAAACAAAACAGAAAACATCCTATAGGGTGTGGTGTCCTATCTTTAATAGTATCAGTGTTTAGTCTTCTATTTATAATTTTAATGCTGATTTTTATCTTAGGTTTTTAAAACTTTTTATGGGGGTGTAGTTGTTTTACAGTGTTGTGTTTATCTTAGTTTTTACAAGCTTTTTTTCTTTTCTTGGTGCGGGCGGGGAGGAGAGGTGGTTTATGGCAAATTAATTTGAGGAATCCAGAAAAAAGGTTGCTGTTTAATAATAACAAATTGTGATAGAGTGAAAAGGCACCACCTAAATGTAGCTTTTCTAGACTTCAATTCCTTGATTATTTGTGCTTGCATGGCCATGGGTGCAATGTTTACAAGACGCCTTGTCTGTGTAGGAACAGGTTGTAATTTTCCCTCAGCTAACCCCTGGCAGGTTATTGGGTTGGTCTCTCGACAACCTCTAAAGTGGCAGGCTGTGGGGTGAGTGAAAAGGGAGAAGGAATTACTCAAAATTTCCTTTCCTGCCTGTCTCCTTCCCTCTTCACACCCTAAATGCTCTACAGAATTTCTTGAAGAGTAACTGCTTCCTGCACATTCTCATAGCACTTAATAGTTATTTATGGTTAACAGTTAACTACATTCATTTCTGTTACTGAGTCTTGGAAATCTTGGAAACACACATCGATCATTTTTCACACATTGTTTTCTTGTGCTTTTTAAAATTAAAAGAGTTGGACTCTTCCTGGTTTAATAATATTAGCTTTACTTAAGTGAGCATTTTGCAGGTGCAGTTTTCTTATGTCCATGCCTTTATCTTTTCAACCTCTTTTGGTTTTTTTGCCACCATATTTTAATGTCCTTTTACAAAGGACTCTACTCAAACATTTACCAGATCTCAGTTCTTACTGATAAACAATAATCACACCTTCCTGATGTTCCTAGTCTCAAAACATTACTATCTTGAGAGGTCACCTGATTTTCTATAAATGCAATTAGTCAAGCAATAAGTGGAGTCCTTAGAATACTAACTAATTTTTATTCCTCTGGAACTATTATATTACATCTGGTAGAGAAATTGCATTAACCCTTTATTGCTGGCTATTAGTGAAGTCCTCAGAATATGAGTGTTAAGAGTTGAACTTTAACCTTTTATCAATCCGTCATTAGTATATTATAGTAAAAACATTTTTTTGAAGTATAATTGACCTACAACACTATGTTAGTTCCAGGTGTTATAGTAGGAATTTTATTTAAAATTGTAATTGAGAACATTTATTGCTTGAAGCCATTAAAAATTTTTTTGTCCAGGGTATCAGGTTTATATATAGGTTTACATGTAAAATATCTGAAAAAAATGCCCAGTGCTACTGGGCATATTCACACTAGTAGTGTGAATATAATTACAATTTAAAAAATCAGAACACAGATTACTTTAATGAAGTCTTAATTTTTTGTACTTACTAAATAAATATTAGGCACTCCTCGAAGTTATTTCACCTTAAGGATCCTCCAAGTCATTACAGAACCTGTGACATTATTAGTTGTTATATAAAGTGCCTAAGACCACCCACTTTCTCCTCCCCTTCACCATCTCTGATGAAAACCATAACAACCCCATAAGCACGTTTGGTGTGATGTCATTCAGAGGCTGCTGACTGCTGGGTCTGCTAGGAGGAGATTGTATTCAGAGGAAGAGCATTGTTTTGGCAACATCTGGGAGTAGAAACGGAAGCCAGAAGCACTTGGATAGCTCTGGGGTTTTTCTTTTGTGCATGTACGGTGGAGTGATGTCTGGCATGTAGGCATGTTTTCTCTCGCTGTATTTCTTGGCCTCGAAGAAGGGTGCTGAGTTTAAAAAGACAGTATGTGAGAATCCACGGAGCTGGTTCTTCTGTGAAATCTTTCCACCTGATCTGAAGACATGTTGTTGTCTCCCAAGTTCTCTTTGTCCACCATTCACGTTCGACTCACTGCCAAAGGATTGCTTCGAAATCTTCGACTCCCTTCAGGGTTTAGGAGAAGCACTGTCATTTTCCACACAGGTTTGTCTCGCGCAGATCTCTCTTTACCGTTACGCGGGGGGCATCTTGATTAACTTGCAGGTGTTTATCAGAAATTTTCTAAGGGGATAGATAACTGGCGAAAGAAAGCTCTAATGAGAGAACGAGGCGTAATTTGTAAGAATAAGCGGTTTTCTCTTATGTTTCAACACATGTGTATAGTACTTTTACTGTCTGCAAGCTGATGTGTGCTCGGTTTGTTTGTTGAAAGCAGAACTGTTGCCTGGGGGCTCCCAGCTCTTTGCTCTGACACCAGCCGAATCTGGAAAAATCAACACCTGTTCAATTACATTTTACTTCACGTGATTTTGGAAATAGGACACAGGTAAACTAAGACAAACAGTTCTCTTTCCTTTAAAGAAGGAGATGAAATGAGAGGGTTTCTGTAGGTTTTCATTACGTAGTTCCTCACTGAGATTGGGCAAGGCTGGTTTGGTACGCTAAAAGATTTCCACGTTCTAAACATTTCTGAAATAAAACATCGTAATGGCCGTGGAGAGGTAGGAAATGAACCACAAATTAAGTTTTCCAGGCTTCACGGTGGAAACGTTTGCAGTCACAAAAGACTGCCTCTGATCTTAATGCTTGTATCTGCTTTTTATCTTCTGTGCCTGAGATGGAAATAAATGTAGGGTATATTTTAGGCACATGTAAACCTGTGTGCCCGCTTTTAGAGGATTCATTTGCCTACTGTTGCTACCTCTTGTTTAGATATAATTGCAACTGTGGTAAATTAAGTTGATTTTATGCTATAAAAACTGGAGTGCTATTATATTGAATTCAGGCTGGTTAGTGGTATCTGTGCTAGGATCTTAGGTATGTAAATAGATGATTTATTGTTTCCTGTGAATGCCAGCCCTTCTGGGTCTTGTTTTCCATCTCTGTCCCCGGTGATTTTTTCCAGCTGACTGCTTTTAGTTTTCCCAGGGGCATCTCCCTGCTCTGTGGGATAACTCTTCCTCATGTTTCATAACTCCTCTTGACCTGTCACTGGGAGTCTGCCAGCCTTTCCCTCTCGATCTGAGCTGACAGCTGAAGGTAAATGGAGTAAGTCAGGAGGGAAACAGTGGCCCTGTCTCTCCCAGCCTAAATGCCACTGTCACTTTTTCAACCTGAAAGAATAAAAAGGTGAAAAATAAAAATAAAAGGGTGCCCTATATTTGCAATAATTTGTGTAATCTAAAATAGCTCCAAATGGCTTTTAACTTTTTTTGACTTTAAAAATTATATTTCTATGTTTTAATCAAAACCAGTAACACATTCAGTTAGATTTTATATTCATATATTTGTTTTCTATTAACAAGAATTTTAAGAATCTTGCAAGACATATAAGTTTTGTTTAAATAGAATAATGGAGACGCCTCTGGTGGTTCTTGACCCACGGCACTTTAAAATATTCATACAAAGTTGTCCAGCGTTTTGTCATGGCTTTTAATTTTAACTTAAGGAAAAAAATCAATCCACACTCCAAGTTAAAAAGAGAATCAAACAGTACAGAAGGTTGTACAATTCCAAGTGAGCCTCTTTCTTACCCAGGCCCTGCACCCTTCCACAGAGGAAGCACCCTTCCACTCTCATGGGTGCTTGTTTATCCTTCCGGTAATTTTCTAGTCATATATAAGCCTATGCAGGTTTTTCTATATCCCTTTTTGTTTTACAGAAATGGAAGCTTACCATATATACTCTTCTATAGCTTACTTTTAAACATTAATATATCTTCGATTTTCAGGTTAACACACTTATCTACCGCATTCTTTTTAGTAGTCTTGTAACATCCCGTTGTTGGATGAGCCATGGTTTATTTAACCAGTCTTCCATTAGTGAACATTTTCGGTTGTTTGTACCAGTTTTGTGAAGCAGATAGCTTTCCAAGGCAACTTAAGCAAAAGGCACAAGGCTTTTATTACCAGAGTTTGACTAACTAATAGTGATATTTTGGGTACACTTTATTTTTTAAATTTACATAAAAATATTTTGAAACATTCATTTGATTGCAGTTATAATTTTTAGAGCTAGAGCGTACTTAGAGGTGCTCCAGTTTACCTGATTTTACGCCAGGAAGTCAGAGGCCCAGAGAAGTGAATTAACTTGCCCAGGGGCACACAGTCAGTGGCAGGGATGGAACTAAGACCTGGGACCTCTGGTAAGAATTTTTGGTTTTTTTAGATTTTTCCAGCTGTGAATTTTGCTGTAATTCTGTTAGATCTAGTGAATAGCAGTGATGGAAAAAAAGAGTTTTGTGTGTGGGAAGCATTTTAAAATTATGTGAAGAATATAATTCTACTTACCCCAGTAAGAATCTTTTGTGAGCTTATCCATATTACATAACTTGAGGGTCTGAGAAATCTTCCAATAAAATAGATATTGAAGTCATCGCATTTCTTCTCATCCGCGTGGGCTGTGAGCAGTAGCTTGTGTTTGTATTCTTAATAAAAGAAGTGGTGTTGGTGGCTGCAGGGGCAGTGGAGTCGGCCTGGATACCAAGAGCCCGGGGTTGTAGCCTTGGTTCTGCTAGTAACCAAGTCATTGACCTTGATCGCATAACCAAACAAGGCTACAAAATAAAGGAATCAGATGAGATGATTTCCGAGGTCTCTTCAACCTCAAATTCTGTGAATTTTCTGGCTACAGATTAAAAAATCCTGGATGTGTTACTGAAGATTCTTCTTATCTAAACTAATTCTCTCCTTATTTCCCAAACTCAGTGAATACTCCTGATTTCTTTCTCTTCACAGCACCACTGTTTGCCCCCTATTCTGTCCTCACACCTCAGTACCCTTTGAATCATTGTTCTTCCTCATTTATCCACAATTCATTGGTTGCAAGAATCTAAGACTCTATCCTTTGAAATCACTATTGTTTTTACCCTCTGCCTACTGTAGTTCAGACTTTATTTTTATTTTTTATTTTTTTATTTTTTAGAATGATAACCGGCTTTAGAACATCGGACAATTTTTTTTTTTAAAGCAGATATTCATTTTTAATTATTATTTATTTATTTATTTATTTTTTGGCTGTGTTGGGTCTTCGTTTCTGTGCGAGGGCTTTCTCCAGTTGTGGCAAGCGGGGGCCACCCTTCATCGCGGTGCGCAGGCCTCTCACCATCGTGGCCTCTCTTGTTGCGGAGCACAGGCTCCAGACATGCAGGCTCAGTAGTTGTGGCTCACGGGCCTAGTTGCTCCGCGGCATGTGGGATCCTCCCAGACCAGGGCTCGAACCCGTGTCCCCTGCATCGGCAGGCAGATTCTCAACCACTGCGCCACCAGGGAAGCCCCAGGCTTTATTTTTAGATTGAAGAATTTGAAAATGCTCTTCTTAGAGGTAGAAAATGGTCAAATATTGGCAGTTTCATATCACCCAATCTAATACTTTGGGACTTTTTGAAGGATTTTATATTTTTGGTTTTTGCCACCCACCAGTCTTTCCCTTGCTTCCAACCTGTCTTTCACGTTGCAGGATTAAGTCATTCGTTTCATAAACAAATATGTATTAGACATGTACTATGTGGCAGGTGCAGTGCTAGATGCTCAAAATGTAGCCAGGACTGAGTCACACGTGGCCTCCTGCCTTCACACAGCCCACAATTTTTAAATTTTGGCCGTACCATATGGCTGGTGGGGTCTTAGTTCCCCAACCAGGGATTGAACCTGGGCCACAGCAGTGATAGTGCGTAATCCTAACCCACGACCCCCAGGGAACTCCCCTACGCAGCCCACAGTTTACCAGGGAGACAGGCAGAGAACATGAGGCAGTCGTGGTAGGGCACAGACTAGGTACACAGGCAGCGCCCAGCAGGTGAGGCTGACATTATCCAGGTCCTCGAGAAGCGCCATTTAAGCTGGGACCCGGGATAGGAGGAAGTAGCCAAGAAACAAAAAGCGTTCCAGGCAGAGAAAACAAACAGCATGTGAAAGCCTGGAGGTGAGGGAGAGTTTGGCTCCTTTAAGGAAACAAAAGAATTTTAATATGTCCGAGCATAGAATGTGGAGAGAGAGGTGCCAGCAATAGGATGGTGGTTATATGGAGCCAGACAGAACAGGCCCTTTGACCAGCCCTTGCACAGGACACTGTGCGCTGTAGTATATTGACAAAGTGTGTTGTCCCGTCCAGGATGTAATTTCCTCTGTAAATAGGGGCAAGGAAAGAGAGTGAATTTGTCAGGCTTTTGGGTAACGTAGCAGGATGTCAGGCATGAATGAAGATCGCAGCATCAGAAGAGTGCTACATCTTCTAAGAAGTCCAGAAGTGATCTCACTGACTTACCAAAGCTTTCAGTTCAGTCTAGTTCAGAATTCTGCCTCATATTTTGGAACCTATTAGTTTCAATTTTATGAGTCAGTGGAGGGAAAAGAATCTTCCACGTAGAACTATTCCTTGCCTCCAGGTTTATTGGAATTCAGGTTTTCTATGAATGAAGCTGGAGATGAGATACTTGTATTAATTATTATGAAAAGTGCCATTTTGAACCTCAGAGTTAATAGTCTCATTGATTCAAGTGAAGGCAATTCACTGCACTAAGAGAGAATTCTTTTTGCTGAGCTAGTAAGATTAAAAGCAATTACTCTAGCAAAGGAGAGGGGTGTATGTACATATATTTTGAGGAAAGGCAGGAGAAGTATTATTAATAGAACAAAATATTTTCATTTACTTGAAGCTGCACTAAAGAGAACCATTTTGCCTAGATATTTGGTAAGAGTGAGGCAGAATGCAAATAAGTTTGTTTAATTAGAATGAAAGTCATCAAGTTATGTGCTTATGTTTGGTATTCATTTTTCAGACTGTCAAGTAGAACTGCTTTTAGCTGCAGTTTCAGACAGTTTAACTAAGGAGGAGCTTATTTGTCTCTCTTAGAAAGCAGCAGCTCTGACGTTCAGAGGCTCAGTAATGTCAGGATCAACACCTGTGCTATTTTCTTGGCCTTTTCCTCATGACTGTTGCCTCATGATCTCACAACGCCTGCTGCAGGCAGGAAAAACAAGACCCAGGGAAGGGGTGGTGCTTACATCTCATTGGCTAAATCTCAGTCACATGGCTGTTTCTACCTTCAAGGGAAGCTGGGAAATTGAGTGTCTGACTTCTCCAATCGCTGTAGTACATGCAGGTATAAGAGGGATTAGAGCCCTATCATAGAGACTGCCACAGAGAAGGCAAAACGGTTATTTCTCAAAAGCTAATACTGGCAGCTTATAAATAAGGGACGTATGTCAGTTAACAAGTTGAATCTTGCAACAGACCTCATTGTTTCTTCTCTTTTATGATATGAATGTTTTTTGGTAATGATTACCTATTTTGTACATGTGTCAATTAAACACTTTCAAGTCATTTTGTTGTTTGGACATAGAGGTTAATATTTGATTTTGATCTCTTGAATTAATTTTTAGTTACAAAATAATGCTTATACTAAGAAAGAATGTTCTCAACCTTATGTGGTTTTTATATATTTAAAATGTGTTAACAAAAGATAAATATTACCAGTGCATTTATGGTGGGGATCCTAGTCGTGCATTAAGGCGATGCTAAACAAACCTTAATTTCTCTTGTGTTTCTCACATTGCAAAATATAGAAGCCAGTGAAAGCATTTTAGAAAGCTTTCATAAAAAACTATATATGTTAGAATTTTTTGGTAAAAAGTTTAAAAATATTCAGTCATTTGTAGAATGCAAAAGACATCAAAAGGACCAAATTCAAGAACAACAGATGAGAGATGTGGCCTTCCACCACTCCTTTGTTATCTCACTGTGAATCCACATTCTTCTTTTTAGCTTCCTTGAAAGCAGTCTTGAAAGTTTCTCTGGCCCCTTGCCACATTGATAAACGTTTACTAAGAACTGGTGGTGTGAATGGCATTATGCTAAAAATGTTGATACTGAGCTCATGTAGCTATGGCAGTCTTGCAGCTTCAGCTTTGCTATGACATTAAAATGTGCCCTTTCATAGTTATAGCAGTCTATTTAAGAGAATAGTTATGCATTAAATGAATTTTCACTCATAATGGATAATATTTTTGATAAGCCTTTAAAAGTTAGATGTTGAAAGAGAAAGTTAGTGTATCTTAATCTCACAAGTTTCAGATAGCTAGTCTTACTGTGCTAAATTGTGTTTTAATGTAGTGTCTTATTTTCACACAAACACGGAAAATAAACCATACATTATAGCCTGGAGTTGGATTCAGGATGGGAAGTATAGCAGTGTTTTTCATGAGGAGAAAATGGAGGAATAAGGCAAGTAAAACATATATAGTAAATGCTTATTTAATTAGAACCACTGAAATATTCGGGTTAACTGAGTTTTGGATAGTAGAGAATCACCCTATACATGAAATAATACAGATTACGATACTTTTTATTAGCTCTAAAGCATGTTTTAGAGCTAAAAATAGTATTTTATTAATAGTATGTGCATATTGCTGTTATCTTAGGTAAAAAGACAACAGGTGTGGTTTTAAATGTATATAAAATTGAACATCACTTTTCTGTATTTGGCTTAGGTGATACTTTGGATTATTTTAGTACATGAGGGTCCTTTATAAAAGGCATCAATTATATAGCTCTGGGGAAAATTAAGACTAATAGAGCCGCCTTTGGGGTGAGAGACTAGGCTTTTTCCTATTGTTCCCTGGTGGCCTGAGTTTTAGGCATCTCTCACTCAAATTGCTTTTCCTTAACTGGTTAATGTTTTGAGAATGACGTTCTCTTTTTATTTACTCTTTGTGTTATGGAAATTCCTAATGTTGAATGTTTTAATTGGCTATTCTAATTTTTGTTTCTACTGTCTATTAAAGATAGTCTATTGTCTTAAATTTGCAATAAGGACATTTTTGACCTGCTTTGGTGCATTTTGGGGACTCCCCCCTCCCCCAGGTCTTTTGTCTTCACATGCCTTGTTTCAGCCATGCTGCTTTGCTGGGGGCCCTGCTTGACAAAGACCATGTGATTGCACATGGCTGCGATGGTTAGGGACACCACCTGTGACTGTGGAGCACTGACTCACAGGGCCTGGCCTCGCTGGCACAATGGTGACATCCCCTGAGCTGGCTAGCCCATAGTGGAAAAGTCCAGAAGAAACAGCTTTTAAAATTCTAAAATGGTACATGTGCTTGAAGTAGATACTGCAAGAAGGGCCTTGTAGACTTTTTGTTTTTGTTTTGGAATTGGTTCCTAGTGGTGACAGAATGTTATTCTTGGTACTGTGTTCTTCCACGTGGTAAATTAAAAGGGACATCTTGGTGTATGTCATCATCACTGAAATCAAAAACACTGCTTGGCTTTGTGATGCCAGGCATCTTTTTAGGTACCTATTAAATTGGTTAATTCAAAATGATCGTTAAGGCAAAAACAAAAATATGAAAGTCCACATGAAGGCTAGCATTTAATATTTTAGGTAACTTGCTTAATAACAAAGGGGGAAAAGCCAGTTCCAGGGCTGCTGTCTTGTGAAACAGCACCTCAGTCACATCCGTGAACTTGGTGGGTGTGTATATGTGTGTGTGTGTATATATATATATATATATATTTTTTTTTTTTTTTTTTTTTTTTAATTTTTGGCTGTGTTGGGTCTTCGTTGCTGCGCGCAGGCTTTCTCTTGCTGTGGCGAGCGGGGGCTTCTCTTGTTGCGGAGCATGGGCTCTAGTCGTGCGGGCTTCAGTAGTTGTGGCTTGCGGGCTCTAGAGTACAGGCTCAGTAGTTGTGGCGCACGGGCTTAGTTGCTCCATGGCATGTGGGATCTTCCCGGACCAGGGCTCGAACCCATGTCGCCTGCATTGGCAGGCAGATTCTTAACCACTGCGCCATCAGGGAAGCCCCGGTGGGTATATATTTTATCCCTTTCCTTATGCTCTGAGAAAAGACCTATCCAATTTGTTCATATACAGTGTGAACAAGTAAAACAAAAGCTGCTTTTTCCTATTTTAAGTTGAAATAAAAATTGAGATTTTTTTTCTCTACTAAAATAACGAAAGTTTTGCTTGTTAGATGATTAAAATAAAAATATTTTCATTTGACATCTGCAGAATTTTTAATGATACAGGCATGAAATTGCATTACTTGCAAATTTTCATAGTATGTTCTTTTAGTCCGGAAACAAATCCATAAACTTTTTTTTTTTTTTTTTTGCTCTAATCCTTTTTTTTTTTTAATTTATTTATCTTTGGCTGCGTTAGGTCTTCACTGCTGCACGTGGGTTTTCTCTAGTTGTGGTGAGCGGGGGCTACTCTTTGTTGCAGTGCACGGGCTTCTCTTTGTGGTGGCTTCTCTTGTTGCGGGGCATGGGCTCTAGGCGCGAGGGCTTCAGTAGTTGTGGCACGCGGACTCAGTAGTTGTGGCTCTTGGGCTCTAGAGCGCAGGCTCAGTAGTTGTGGCGCACGGGCTTAGTTGTGGACCGCAGCATGTGGCATCTTCCTGGACCAGGGCTCGAACCCATGTCCCCTGCATTGGCAGGCGGATTCTTAACCGTTGCGCCACCAGGGAAGTCCCACAAATCCGTAAACTTTTAGCACATTAAGGTGGACTTTTAGATTATTTAGAAAGCCAACAAATTGGCGGATGTGATACCTTCTTAAAAGTATTTCTGAATGTAATGAATTTCTATTAACTTTTCTTTACAGTTAGTAGTCCATTTTAAGAACATAAGTGATCTGCTTTATTCCCTGCCAGCCACATGGAAAATGTCTACGGTCAATTTTGGATTGTTTTGCAGGAAAAATTGTCTAAGCAATAGTTATCTGAAATAGGTATATTTAATATGAATATGCCTTCTATTCTGTAATCTGCTTTTGAAATTAAGAAAGTAAAACCACTTTATATATAATACAAATCATTGCAGCACTTCCAAAAATACAGTACTGTAAAATTTTAATAGGTGTCCTAAAGCACCCCTCCCCAGCCACCTCCAAAAGAATTAGCTTGGGTAATTTTAAAAGTCTAAACACTGTGCTTTGCTGAGCTTGAAATGTTCCATAGTCAGCAAATGCCATACCTACCCAGAAAAAGAAAAATATTATATGTGGCTCCTAATTATGACTATTAACTTTTCTAGAGCAAACACATAATGAAAGGAACCCTGAAAAGGTTTATATAAATTTAAGCTAATAATTGATAACATGAACATGTTCGTTTGTTTGTTTAAAATGATGGTTAGATGCCATGAAGTAGTTCTCAGTGCCTTGACTGTGTGCCTGTTGTCAGGCCTGAGGGCCTCTTCCATCCTTGTCAAGGGGAGTGCTTTCTCCTTTCATACAACACTGAATAATAATTCAAAAAAAGATCTTGGTAAGATTGTCTAAATTTCTGTGGGTGTGCAGTTCAATTGATCAAGCTGGGAAAGTGTGTTAATAGGCTTGTGTTAGGGGCTGCATTCAGGACAATGGGAAATAAAGAGCTGATTTGCTCCCCAGGAAAATGCCCCTGCAGACGATTCAGTTTGGAGAGCGTGATGGAGCAGGTGAGGCTAGAATAGAGTCTCTTTGGAGAATAAGGAGCAGAGTGTTAGAGAATGTCAGTACACTTCCCCGCGGGTCCCACGCCACACGCCCCCTCCCTCTGCCCTCTCTCATTCTCACGTGCTCATCTGCTTCTCTTTGTGCTATCTCCAAGCTGGAAACTGCGACTTATCCTTGATAAGTCTTGATCCAACTGGTCCAGAAGTCTTCCTGTTCTGCCTCATAAACATTCATCATCTCCTGCCTGTTCTCACTGCCCCGACCACCAGTGCCCCGCCCTGGGCCTCCCTCTTGACCACTCTGCTCACCAGTTCAGATCTTCTTTCACTGTGTCTCCAGACCCCTGCTTGGCACCATTCTGTATCTCCTACGAGAGAGAGAAAACCTTGTACAGCACACACGTCTTGCCCCTGTTTATGCTTCCAGCCACGTCATCTTACTTTAATTTCAGGAGAGCTTTGCTGTCAGCACTGAATACCAGGACCTCCAGGGCCTCCCATACCTCTATGCCTTGGTGTTTTCTGGCCTTTTCTGTTTATCTGTCTGCCAAACATGCAAATGTCCATCCAAACTCTGTCTCTAGAACCCTTTCTTGACAGCCCCAGATCTAGGTGTTTCTCCACCTGTACTCTCACCACACTGTGTACATAATTCTGTTACCTAATTATCAAATCATATGGCCATTGGTGATGGCCTGTTTCGGTCTCTGCTGCATAAAAAAAGTTCCTTGAGAACAAGAACCAATGTGTTAGAAGCACATCCAACAGACGTTTACTGAGTGTACAGTGCATGTGGGTGATCGTTTCATAACTGGATACTCCCTCTTATCAGAACACATATTTCCTGGTAGTTCATGTTTAAGGCTTTCTTGTCATGGAATATCCCAGGGTAAACACCCATAAATACCCATCGAATCCTGAGGAAACACTGACGGAAAGAACTTGTGTAAAGATAGGTGTCCCTAGGAAGGGTTTTAGATGTGTAGGTTCAGATTAAGGCAGAAAGACGGAAATCAGTTGTCTGTCCAGGCTGCTGGTAGAGCCCATTAGCTCATTACTTACATTTTAGTAACCCACAAGCATTAGTTTTCAATGCAGTATAGTAGTAGAAAGCATATAACAGCCAATGACTGTCACCTTCACAGATAGGTGAATACGTGAGAGTCGAACAGGAAGAGATTAATACCGTAGAAACAAGGTGTCTTCATGCATCCTTGTAGGACACCACCTTCTTCTACGTGCCTCCACCGCCCCCAAGACACGAGTCTGGTCCACCTGCCCCACAGCAAAGCCACGTGGTAGATTTTGATAAATATTTGGCGAGTGAATGAATAATAAGTCAATAGGTACATAAAACACTAGGCAAACATTAGTTACTGAATGCTATGTATAGTTTTGTGTTTCATTCAAGTTAAGGCAAGCTCTCCTAGTAAGTCTTGTTTCTTACTTGATTTTAATATTCGGAAAGCCAGCGGATTTCCGAATATTAAAGTGGCTTGTTTTGCCTTAGGATGTATGTGTCCTCAGCAGCTAATAGGTTAGTCCCTGTCTGAATTGTTAAGTCTCTCCCACAAAAATTGTGTTTAGCCTTGAGGTGGGGATCTGTATGCCTGAGTGACTTGAGCCTGAAACATGGGCTTATTCTTCTTTCCCCAACTATTTTCTTTAAGAGGATGATAAATAACTTCATTAGGCCAGTTTTAAATTTTATTAAATTGAGGTTTCTGAGTAGAAAGAACAAAGACAGTAAACAGTGCTATCCAGCTATTTTTCAAGTGAGCAAATGTCTTGGATTCAGGACTTTTACTTTCCTGATGGAGGTTTCAGTTTCATTGGAATGAACCTCAGGAAGGTCAGACCAGACATGGCAGTGGTAATTATCTTGTCAACACGTATCCGAATCTATGTAGAAGTTAACATTTAATTTTAAGGTTTCTGAGTAAGTTGATTCTTTGAAATTAGACAGCCTGTTAATAGGTATAATAAACAAAATATTTTATAGTTTTAAATACAGCTGCATTATCAAAACAGTAACATGTTAATAAATGGAACACAAGGGCAAAGTTTGGTTCATATTAAGCTAATTTCCTACAAGTAATGAATTTTGTAGAATTTAAGGGAAACTTGTTTTTTTGGCATTATGAGGTACTCTGTTTATGAGCATTAGGGCTTTGAACGTCACTGGAGATTTTTGCATCATGTCTGTTCTTCCGCTGGGCCAGGAGTGAGGAGGAAGGGAAAGATGCTCAAACTGGGTCATCAGCCACCATGTGGTCCAATTTTGTCCTCAGGGAGCACAGTATGTGGAGCGGAAGATTGAGGTCACAGTGTGCTTTTCCAGCTCTAGGTAGAGTGCAGTCTGTTTGCTTATTTGCTCTTAGGTTGAAATTTGAAGACGTCTAAATCTATTTTAAGAATTCACGTTCAGGGGCTTCCCTGGTGGCGCAGTGGTTGAGAATCTGCCTGCCAATGCAGGGGACACGGGTTCGAGCCCTGGTCTGGGAAGATCCCACATGCCGTGGAGCAACTAGGCCCGTGAGCCACAACTACTGAGCCTGTGCGTCTGGAGCCTGTGCTCCGCAACAAGAGAGACCGCGATAGTGAGAGGCCCGCGCACCGCGATGAAGAGTGGCCCCCGCTTGCCACAACTAGAGAAAGCCCGCGCACAGAAACGAAGACCCAACACAACCAAAAAAAAAATAAAATAAATAAATAAGCCTACACCTTTAAAAAAAAAAAAAAAAAAGAATTCACATTCAACAGAAGCTGCGTTATTTAGATTTCTGTCCAGATTCCCCATGGAAGAAACATGGATTGACTTATGTTTGCTCGATGGTTAAGTGTTAAAGATTGAAGCTCACAATTCATTTTAACCATCTTTAAAAAATGTTACGTTTTAATTTTGAATAGGTAATGTATTTACCCTGTGGTTAAAAAAATATTTAAAAATGCATTAGAACACCTTATATCTATCTGGTTCTTATTTCCTTCTCTGAAAAGGTAAACATTGTTAGTACTTTCATATGTATTATACGATAGTTTTGTTATGAATTTATAAGCAAAAAAAATGTGTTTATATTCCCATCATCTTGACACAATGGGGCACATCATCTACATTGTTATTCACTATGTTTTTTATTTACCACAGAGAGCTTCCTAGTTCTGTTACAGCTGTGACGTTTCACTATATAAATGTACCATACATTTATTTAACCAGACCTCTACTAATGGACATTTGGGTTGTTTTTTGATCTTTTCTTTGCAAACAACTTTGCAATGAAACCCCTTCTATAGGTGTTAACTTACTCCTGTGTAGGATTCATAATAGAATAAATTCTTGCTTACCAGCTGTGAGTCTAACAGTTTGTGTGAGGGTGTGTTAGAGAAGGCTTATCACCAAATTTTATGTTCTTAAACATCAATTTGGGTATATGACACTATGCAGACAGACATCATCAGAATTGTTTTAAATGTTTGAATGAGATTCTCCGTGGATAGCATTGAAAACTGCATCGTGATGTACGTGATGATTTCAGATGATTTCTATTACTTCCTGAGGCAGAGCGGTGTTTGAGTTCTAGGTGTGGTATTTGGGGTTTCCATGGCTGGACACTTAGGAACTGATGTTGATGTGTGAGATTCCCCACGTTCTCCAGCTATTAAGAAAGCCTGAGAGAAAAAGAAGGTGGTACCGTCTTGAGTCTTCTTGACAGCTTGAGTTTTCCTGAAGCAATAGCTTTTTCTCCCCTACTTCCCTAGTTAGATGGAGTTCACACCCTAACACTTAACTGCGAATGATGGTGAAACTAACGAGTCAAAGCACAAATGAGAAGAACCAGGAGACATGCATGATTGGAATGCAATCAAACTTGGACAGTTGATGTCTTCCAGGGTGTACCTTAGCAAAAAACTGCTTAAGTTCATTCTCGAGTGATCTTAGCAGCGTTCCTAATATAGTATTAGGTCCTAGAAAATTTTCTAAACTTTCAAACAATAGATATGCCTTGACACAGTTAACAGTTACAAAATGTGGAGAATAGGACTTTTATAAGCAAAAATGCCATTTTGTTACCAAAAGCTAAAGCAACCAAAATGTAATAAAGGAAATGTATAGATACTAACTCACTTGTGGATCTAAGCCATCTGAATTCTCAGCAGCAAACTGGGAAGTAGCTTACACTGTTACACTGACAGATTTGAAAAAACTAAGTGTTGGTTGGGCCTGGGGGACAAGGCATGAAATGGGGGAAGGGAGTCAAAAGGTACAAACTTCTAGTTGTAAAATAAATAAGTCATGGGGATGTAATGTACAGCATGGTGACTAAAGTTGATAATTCTGTATTGCATATTTCAAAGTAGCTAAGAGAGTATATCTTGTTCTCATCACAAGAATAAAATTTTGTAACTATGTATGGTGATAGATGTTAACTAGACTTATTGCGCTCATTTCGCAGTATATACAAATAGTGAATCATGTTGCACACCTGAAACTAATATAATGTTATATGTCAGTTACACCGCAATAAAAACATGTCAAATTACATTTCAGATGGTAAAAAAAAAACAAGTTTGTCTCTGGAATTTGAAGCCACAATTGCATAAGAAGAGCCTTTAACTAAATTTATTGAAGTAAAATAAAAACCATCATAATGGCTTCAGAGGACTAATTCAACGTTTATTTTTTACAATTTTTTATACACTTTTTCAAAAAGTATTGACAGATTCTTAACATTATGTAAATATATTATTTTAGAATCGACTTTATGTCCATGGAGAAACACTAGAGTTAATCTCTTTAAACCAAGAAAAGATAGAGACTTATCTTTAAAATAATGTTAGAGGTGGAATTAACCATTCAGTAAGAAAAACAGATAAAGGAAGGTATATTATATACATATAATCAAGGAGTCTAGCCAAACAATATTACTAAGCAAATAATTTCCGTAGACTTGTAAATTCAAAACGGCTTGATAATCCAGTGAAAAAATTCTAGTTTATAAAGGAACCAAACATAAATACTTAGCTGCTGCCTGACTTTGGCATAAGAGATAATTTGAAGGAAAAAAAATTTTAGTGTTACAAAAAGAGTACCTATATTCTGAATGTGAGTGTAAAAAACAATGCTTAATAAGTTAATTTACATTTAATATATTTCCTTAGAAATAACTTATTAGAACATGACTAGTTAATACTAAAATTCATCTGAGAGACTAAGTAGGCAAGAAACTTAAAGAATGTTTTCTCCAAAAATGTTAATGTAAAAGATTCATTTCTCAGATTTTGTAAATAATTATAACCTAACAGTTTAAAAACTGATATTGTGGTAAATAATAAAATTGATTAACATAGAAATTCTAGGAAGAGAATGGAAAGTTGTTAAGGATTCAAGAAATGGTAACTTCAGAGCAATGAATAATAAATGAATACATATTTCAATAAGTATTGGTAGGACATATAGCAGTGATATCGGTCAGGAAAGTGAACCTGTATCTACATATGTTGCAGTAAATTCTAGATGGTCAAAGAGTTAAAAGATGTTTGTTGCTCTTCTGTTTGTATAAAATCATATAAAACACTATATAAAAGGTAGGTATTTATCCATAAGTAGGTTTATTGAAATGAATAGTTAGCAGATAATGGGCTTGGATGAATTAAAGTAACATTTTGTTAAGATTATTGCATAAATGTTTATTTTTAATTATGTAATATATTACATCCCCACCCCATCTCCACTTTCCAGAATGGGTGGGAACAGAAGCCTAGGTTCTGACTTGGAGTCTGTCCTATAGAAGCTGTCTGTTGCCCGGGCTAGGCCCTTCACATCCTTGAACTTCACCTTCCTTATGGAGGGTTACTGGGAGGACCACAGAGAGGGAAAGTGAGAAAACACTATAAACAGTAAAACAGTATAATTATTATATGTTATATGACAAATATAATTCCTGGGAACATTTTATTTGTTTATTTGTTATTTATTTGTTTGTTTATTTATTTTTATTTTTTGGCCACGCTGTGTGGCATGTGGGATCTTAATGCCCTGATCAGAGATCGAACCCGCGCCCTCTGCAGTGGAAGCGCAGAGTCTTTTTTTTTTTAATAATTTATTTTATTTATTTATTTATTTATTTTTCGCTGTGTTGGATCTTTGTTGCTGTGTGCAGGCTTTCTCTAGTTGCGGCGAGCGGGGGCTACTCTTTGTTGCAGTACGCGGGCTTCTCATTGCGGTGGCTTCTCTTGTTACGGAGCACAGGCTCTAGGCACGCGGGCTTCAGTAGTTGCAGCTCATGGGCTCAGTAGTTGTGGCACATGGGCTCTAGAGCACAGGCTCAGTAGTTGTGGCGCACAGGCTTAGTTGCTCCATGGCATGTGGGATCTTCCCGGACCAGGGCTTGAACCCATGTCCCCTGCATTGGCAGGCGGATTCTTAACCACTGTGCCACCAGGGAAGCCCGAAGCGCAGAGTCTTGACCACTGGACTGCCAGGGAAGTCCTTGGGAACATTTTAAATTTTAGAAAATGACATAGAGGAATACTAATCTCAGATATTTGGATAAATTGTAAAATATTTAGATTATTTTTCATCAATATGTGACTCTATAAAGTTCTCCTTTCAGGACTTTAATGTTATGACTGTGAAATTGGTTACTGTCTCTGTCTGCTTTGGAAGTGGCAATTATTGCTAAGCAGTGAATAATGATTACTAACAAAGACTAATGCATACTTTCCCTTCTCTTTAAGTATTTTTAAAACACCATAAATATTTTAGTCATTTTAGAACTGAGAATTATCAAATATTAATACAAATATTGAGTTGTTTAACCATGGAAAGCTACCATAGAAAATGAGAGCCCTTTTCCTGTTTTTTTTTGTTTGTTTGTTTTTTTAACTTAAAGAATATATTGAGTGTATTTTGCCATTGCTTCTTGGAACATGAATACTGAGGTTTCATTCTCCTTCAAGAAATTGCTGTTTTCTTCCCTCTAAAAAATTAGAGAAAATAATTACTGTTTATAAAATTGTCTTAGGTTTGTTTGTCACCATAGAATGTGGATGCCATAGGGAATGACTTTGAGAATAAGGAAACATTTATTTTTTTAGTTTCTTGTCTTTTTTCCCCCTAGATTTAGATTTGTCTTGGTTATTCAGCCTGCTTATTTTAAGAAGCTAAGCAGCTTGTTTCCTGTTTTTCCAATTCTGTTTGACATTTAAAGTGACTGAGACATTTGGAATGGTTCCAAAATGGAACAGTTTTTTTCATGTAAAATAGAGTAGAGTAATTCCCAGGGCACCATGACAGAAAGTGAGAAATCACTTAGCATGGCATCTTAAATGGATTTGGAGTATTAGCGTGTGCTTTAAAATAAAATTTTTTTAAGCCGTATTACCGCTTGAAGGGGGAAAAGAAACAACAAAGCTTGTATTTGATAGAAAATGGCAGAGTGTAGTCAAGAGTATAATACTCTTACTGAATCACTTTGCTGTACACCTGAAACTGACACAACATTGTAAATCAACTCTAGTCTAATATAAAATAAAAATTTTTTAAAAAGAGTATAATACTCTTAGCAATGAATTTAAAGATCAGGGGTTAAATATGAGTAGATTTTCAATGTATATGTGGTGATTTATCAGGAATTCATTTAGAGTATAAATCTTTGTAAGGACCAGGCCATCAGCAGGGAGAGGACGGGAAGTTGGTACGAAATGTATAAGAAGGGGGAAAGGCATTTAAAGTCCAATCATTCGTGTGTTTTTTTTCAGCCTGTGTGATCAGAATGGACAGTCAGGGTTCTTGTCACAGACAGATTTCTGTACCAATTTACCTGGAAAATTAGAAACTATGAAATCAACGTTATTTTGCACGCAATTTTCATGTTTCTGGATTGGTAAATCTGTTTGTTTCATGCCCCTAATTCCCTGCCCCATATATAACTTATGTCAGAATTAAAGCCGTCGTCTGTGTTTCTGAGTTCCAGAAATCTTGATATTTGATTAATCCCTGTTCTCATCCATATGCTTTCCTTATGTAAACATAACTTAAGTGCATTTCTGTGGCTTCTCTAGTTGTTTGTGAAGCCAGATGGTGGTGGTTATAAAAAAGTCACATATTTTCCTACCTATATTCATTCCTTTTGCAGTTGAAAAGGGCAGACAGAAGAGTCCCAGAAGTTTATGTATCCAGACCCAGACATCTCCAGATGTGCTCTCCTCGGAAAAAACACTTGAGTTGGCTCAGTATAAAGCAAAATGTGAAAACCAAAGTGGATTTATCCTGCAGCTCAAGCAGCTTCTTTCCCGTGGTAATACCAAGTTTGAAGCATTAACAGTTGTGATTCAGCACCTACTGTCTGAGGTAAGGATGTGTACCCTCTAAACAGCCTTCTCACTAAGGTAGGGGCAGGCGGGGGGATGGGCAAAGCTCGTGCTCCTGTCTTGTGAATATCTTTAAGTTAATGATTGGTAAGATCACATATAATTCACCCAATTATGCTTTTGTCAACTCACTTGATACCTGAGTCACTCTCTAGAAATCTGGGATTGAAACGTTTCTTAGTACTTCTCTTTCTCCTCTGGGGTCTGTTAGACCAATGACAGTGAAAATGTAATTGCCTGTTAAACTTCTATATACCTCTAGACTATATTAGCATTGCCAATTAAAAAAAATTAATCAGTCGATCTAAGAAAGAAATGCAAAATTTTATTTGAGCCAAATTGAGGATTTTAACCTGGGAACAGCATCTCAGAAAGCTCGGAGAATTGCTCCACCCCTTAGAAGTCAAGGCACAGTTGTGTATAAGTTTTTTGAGACGGGGGCGACACATTATTAACAGTTTACACAATCCAGGTCTGCAAGTACGATGTGGTTGGTCATGTGACCCCTTACAAGCTCTAGAGGGAATGTTATCTTTAAGGAGTTGGCTTGGTGCTAGGAGAATGTTGTTCTTTATGGTTGAGTAGGTATTTCTCCTGATGGGGGAGGTCTGGTCAATGTATAATGCAGATACACAATGCACAGTAGACGGGAGAGAGGAGGCCAAAGGGCAGAGAAAATTTTTTTATGTTTAAATTTTTCTTGCCATAAAATATGAATTTTATTTCACAGCATTAATTTTTTTTTCACTTAATTTTTTATCTATGTGTAGTTTTCCATATCACACTGAACTTAATGCTTTGAAAAATGAGGTTGATTATATTTATGGGTCAAAGAACACTTTTGAGATAACTCCCAGTAGTGGTCTAGGGAGTCTTCAGAATTTCCATCCATTCCTAAAATAGTTTGTGGTACAACAAACATGAAACAGATTTTCTTTGCTTACTTACTCTTCCCTGATATTCTACAAGGACGTTAATTCAGGAATTAGTTAAAATTCATTGAGAAAACCAAGTTTCTATGAACGTATGCTACTGGCATAGCAACAAAAAGTATAATTATTTAAGGGGAAATACTGGGTTGAGAATGTAGCTTGAGCTCTCTAGATATTTTTAAATCACTGTTTTAAAGATGAGGATTCCTGACATCTCAAGAAGAATACTGGTCAATCTGCTTGTTCTGTAGTTCAGTTCAATCCAACAAACCTATACTCATTTCTTACAGAGGCTACTCTGATGTGGTTGCCCGTCTGGGGCAAAGGGAGATGCAGGTGACTGAGACTTGGTCTGTGCCTTTGACGAGCTGCTAAGCTAGTAGACAGTTTAAATCAGTATTTGGTGAACATTTTACAGCTTTGTTCGAATGAACTTTTTTGAGGGGGAGATGCAGACATTTACCTAGTTTTTAAATTACAGTAGCATACAGTATTTTTGTTTTTCTTTATTATATAAGAAAGGAATTTTGAGAGTTGGTTTATGTAACCAAGTAAGCTAAATTGGAAATTACATAACGTCAAATGTAGGGAACAATTAGTTTGTCTATTTAGTGATAAACCAATTATTTATTTTACTATATCTAGCCTAACAACCCCATGTTCAACTCTTTTCTCTCCTTTATCTCCCATATGAAAGCAATCAAGTCTGGTGAGTTCTCATCCCACAGTGTTTCTCCCCTTCCTTCATCTCCTCTTTTCCGTCTCTACTGATGCCAATCTTGTTCAAGCCCTGGATAACTGTCTCCTGGATTATGTTAATAACTTATTAACCAGTCTTGAGGCTTGCACTCTCTCCTCTGTAATCCATCCCAATCACTGCATCCCAAAGCATTCCACTCTACTGATTACCTTCAGTGGTTCTCCATTGTCTACAGCCAATTTGCCCAGTATGGTAGCCACTAGCCTTATGAAGCTATTGAGCATTTGAAGTGTAGCTAGGCTGAACTGAGATATGCGGTAAGTGTAGAATACACACAGATTTCGAAGACGGTATGAAAAAAGGATGTGAAATATCTCATTAATAACTTTTCTGTTGACTGTATGTTGAAATGATAATTTGGACATACTGGGTTAAATAAAATATGTTGTCAAATTAATTTAATCTTTAAAAAATGTGGCTACTTGGAAATTAAAATTACATACATGGCTCACATTATATTTCTCTTGGATGACTCTGGTGTGTAACTTGGAATACAAGACTCTCTGTAATCTGGCACCAACTGCCCCTTTTAACCTTCCCCTCACTGCCGGTATGCTCCAGCTGTATAATCAGGAAGGTAAAGGAGAAGCAAGAGGTGTTTAACATTTGTTGAATATTTACTAAGTACCAGATGTTCTTACTTAATAAAATCCTCTCCAAAACGCAAGTTGGAATTCACAAATAAGAAAATTGAGGCATAGAGCTGTTAAGTACTTGACTATCATCAGATAGCTGATAAGAGGAGGACCAGGATTTGAACCCAGGTCTAGGACACTATGAACTCAGAATCCCCTGTAAACTTCCTGTACTTTTTCATCTTTTGCTCAAATACCATTATTGGGCTACCACCCTTCTCCCTAATACCTACGTGTTCAGATCTTTCTTATATTAACATCACACTACTACCTGGATTTAATTTACTTGGATTCATTATACAAACCGCCAAAGTTAAAAATGCAAATTAAATAGATGAGGCCATCCTGCCTTCCATGCCTGTCAGCGAGCAAAGGCCCAGGAGTGGATGTGAGGTGGACAATAGGAGTCTTGCTTCAGCTGTATTCTCAGTCTCTCGGTACCCCGTGTGGCATGACCCTTCCATACTCCGTGTGGTCCTAGTGTTTAAAGATACTTTCCTTCCGTACGACTTGGCCCCTAAACACAAACCAAACATTTTATCAAGTGATCAATTGGAGAAAGATTAGGTCCAACACTAGAGAAAATATTTCACTGGGTCGGGCACACTGAGAGATGCTTCAGTCCACTGCAGGGCAGACTCTTAATGAGTTTCATGGATTCTTGTATCGCATGTGAATTTCATCTTACACCCAGTTTAGATCCTCATGCCCATGTAATTGTGACTCCGTTGAATTTCTTAAAATTCAGCTCAAAAACGCCCTCTTTTATGAAGACTTCCCTGGTCCTTCCAGCTCTATGTTTTATCTACTCTCTGGATTCTAGGAGCACTTATATTTCTCTGTCACTCTCTACCTAGTAGGTAACCATTTCGAAGTTGTTTTTACTTTTTAAGACAGCTCACTGAGAGCTGGATCTGTTTCTGGTGCTTTCTTAGGAAACCACCCCAGCTGCTATGGCAGTGCCTTGTACATAATAGACACGCAGTGTGTATCTGAATGAACAAATGGATCAATAAAGAGGACGGAATCCCAGATGTAAGATGAACATATAAAGTCTTTATGTAAATGTTCTTTGCTCTTTTCTAGCTCTTTATAATCAATCAGCAAATATTTACTGATTGTCTGATGTGTACAGGGCATGGTTAAAAAACAGTTGGAAAAGAAAGATATAACCAAGGGAAAAGTTAAGCAATTTTTTCAAAATTTTTACTTAACCCTTTGGTTCTCTCATACCCATTATAGAAGTGATTGATATATAGATATGTAGATAGGTAGATATAGATTGTAGATCTATACTGATCTATATATACATATATATCTCGTTATTGCTAATTTTTCCTAAACCGTTTCAGAGCATTAAATTATAGGTAAAAATCGTTGATTATAGGGAATCCTGGAACTGTCACTTATCCTTTTGTTGCAAGTCTATTTAATAACTACAACTTTACCACTTTAGTGGTAGACATCATTCATTACAGAGCAGAAGTTCTAATGCATGTCTCATGAATCTGGAAACCAATACCACACTTTCTCTTTCTCAGAGGACGCGCTGTTGTTACTTTTAGTTCTGATTGTTGGTTTATTCTTGCATAGCTGTACAGTGTTCTGTGCAGGCAGCCCGAGTGCCAGATGGTGTTGATGGTAGTGATCCCAGTTTCTTCGTGAGAGTTTCTGGGTACCCCACCCCAGCCTCTGACCACTTATTCAGTGTGCCTCCAATTCTGTTTCTGATAGTGGAATCTAACCTAAAGTAGCATCTAAACAAAGATGAATTTTGAATGACACTAGCAGTCTATAAATAAAAATGTCTCAGACCAAAAAAAAAGTGGGCATGATTCATCGTGTGGTAGTGGGGATGGAGGAGGTCAGAGAGAGCATACATCTGAGCCATCCGACGTGGCTCTTTCCTGCAAAATCCCCTGTGCTTTTGACACTCTCCCAAGCTAGCAAATTGAGGCTCACCGATGGGATGACAGCCAGAGACTAAGTGCCTGTGTCCCAGGGACTCCTAATTAAATTATGGTGAGTCCATTTTTTTCTTGGAGCACTTCATATATTTAATGTATGAGTATAAAAGCATTTTTCCCAACCAGATTCCCACCTCCCTCTTTTTTTTTTTTTTTTTCCTTCGCATTGTGTGGAACTCTGCATGTTACAATACAAAGAAAATTAAATAAACTTGTTATCTGGACCATAAAGAGTTTATCATCTAAGACAGAAACACTGATATAGGAGCAGCTAAATAAAAAGAAACAGGCAGTCAGTATCTAAGTGACAAAATGCATTTTGTCATCTACAGAGAAAGGGTAAATGTCTTAAAGGGCAAGCTACCAGGAGAGTCAGGTAGAAAGTAACACTGAGTATGTGCCTATTATGATATGGGCGCTGTGGTCGGCATTTCACATAGGATCATATTTAAAGCCCTTGGTTTTTCCATTATCCTGTACTGCTTCCCCTCAGATGAGGTCATCTGCCTTGAGTTATTGGGCCTGGATGTCTTAGTCCTACCTAGGTCCCAAGCTTCTTGAAGCAGGAACCATGTCTTAAATTTTTTCCATATTTTCCCCAGCATCTGGAATGGTACTTGGTAAGCTGGTACTGAGTAATAACTTGCCAACCAATTCAGAAGGATAAATGTCCTCTCTAGGTGTGTGGGGGAAGGGAGTAGTATCTATGATTGACAGTTAGTATTCCCTGAAGGCTTACAGAATGGGTCAGGTACAGAAGACCAAGCATTCCAGCTTGTGGAGGTGGGACATGCATGGCAAGCATGACTTGGACAGAAGAGGAGTAGGGTATCTAAACAGGAGCTGGGTGATTGAGGTTCATGGAAGTTTATTTTCTATGCACTCAATGGAAGACTCTGGTTGAGCAAGGGCATTTATTTGTACCCAGAATATGGGATAAAAATCTACCAATCCTCTGCAAGATAGTGTGGAGGGAGGCTTTCCATAGGTCAGGAATGGGGTTGGCGAGGATGAGGGCATTTGTTTGTACCCAGAATATGGGATAAAAATCTACCAATCCTCTGCAAAATAGTGTGGAGGGAGGCTTTCCATAGGTCAGGAATGGGGTTGGCGAGGATGAGGGCATTTGTTTGTACCCAGAATATGGGATAAAAATCTACCAATCCTCTGCAAAATAGTGTGGAGGGAGGCTTTCCATAGGTCAGGAATGGGGTTGGCGAGGATGAGGACTAGGGTGGAGGCATCACTAATAGAAAAAGTGCAGTGGATTCAAGACACGTTAGGAGGGAAGAACTGATCGACTGTGGCACAACCCATTAGACAAGGAAGAGTCCAAAACGATCCCATGGTTTTCCTGTCGCTGCCACTAGGATTGACAGAGGTTGGAAGACATCGATGGCTTCTGGGCACTGAGGAGGGCTGAGTGCAGTGGAGCTGGGGGCAGTGTTCCCATGCATACAGTCGGCCCTTGGTACCCTGTGGGGACTGATTCCAGGACGCCCCCTGCCCCAACAGCAGGTACCAGAATCCATGGATGCTCAAGGCCCTCATATAAAGTGACGGAGTACAGGTGGTCCTCCACGCCCACAGGTTCCACATCAGGGATTCAACCAACCTTGGATTTCAACTGTACTGAAATTGCTTGTCCGCAAAGTCCCTTTAATAAGCAAAAAGACAGCCTTGTAGATACTTGTGATAGGATGTAAAAGTTCACAGAATCACTCCTGGAAACTTTACACCAACTTAATTTTTCAATTTTCCATATTTAAGGATTTCTGTAAATTTGAAAAGTGATTTAACTCCTTGCCAGCTTTTCCTTCTATTAAGGATTTAGCTCTTAGAAAAGTGAATTTTAAGCAAGGTCACCGAACGTGTTACAGGACTGCTTGCGTGTATCTAGCAAAACAGTCTTCTGGGTCTCTTGTCACTCGAGTGACAAAACTTGCTGATACTTAACTTGAACTAGATCACAAAGGCTTAAATTTGAGATTAAGAGAAGTATAGCGTATATATATTTTTATTCGCTTTTTTTTCCGGGTTGGTTTTCCTCAAACTTTAATTTCTACATTAGAAAACTCATTGCTTATTCACTTAAAAAAACTGGACTTACTGATTTGTGATTTCAGAACAACCTAATACTGTGTTTTAAAAATCAAGCATTTAGAATATCATTAGGGCCAAAATGTACTCATCGAGGAAGTGTTCCTTAAATTCCAGTCACTGTTAAATGTCCAGGACAGTGCTCGTGTATCGTTAACTTCCCCAGCTCTTTCGTGAGAGACTATTACAAAGTAGAAGGTAAAAACCATAACATATATCTGATCTCCAACTCTCAATTCAGCAGGTCACACTTCTTAAAATGCCAGGGAACCGTGTTGTAAGCATTCAAATGAATTTTTCCGGAAAACATCATTCATTTTATAATGTCATGTTAAATTCTACGTCACAACACACACTTTTCACCGTTCCTCACCTCGTTCATAACTCACTTAGCACACAGGTTTGGGAGAATAAATTTCCTTTTTCTATTAGCAAGTATGCTCATCTAATGACCCCTAATTAGAGAAGGGAATAAAAAGGTTCACAAGTCTAAAAATAACTCCATTATCCACGCGGAGGCGGCCGGTTTTTCTTTCCCCTGTACCAGCTGATATTTGAAAGTAAGTGGCAATCGATCAGTCTAAGCGCTGGCTCTCGTTTTTCATAAATGAAGGGCTGTGGCTTTAAGCAGTCGCAGGCAGCCTGTGCCAAAGGCAGAAGCTGCAGCCTCAGCTCCTGTGAGGAGGGAGGCGTCCCAGGCACACGCTAACCTGCGGGATGCGAAGTAAGGCCAACCGAGGACCAATGGCGCTCCTCCTGGTGGAGCTTTGAATGTAGACCGACGGGGCTGGTGGCTGGCGTGGCCGCCTGCGCGGGGGCGGGAGGGGGACTTGGAGACAGAAGCTGGAAAATGGGCTGCTCCGGCAGCAAAGTGTGCCTCTATTCTCCATGTGCAGCAACGAGGGTAATTAGTATTTGTTTATAGTGCTTTTCTGGAAGAACGCCCGGGGCGAAGGCAGAAGTGGTCTGGCGCGAGGGGGAAACGCTCTGAATGACAAGCAACTCTCGCCTGCAAAGGCCGGTCTCATGATCTCGCGTCCGCAACGCTGCGACCCAGCTGCGGTGGGAGCTCTGTCCGGGGCGATCCCAGGGCGGGCATTTCCAGAGAGCTTTGAATTCTGCCTTTTCCTTCCTTACACGCTGGTGGGAGGGAAACTGCCTCGTAAGAAACTGTATCTAATTGCTGTGTTTGTACAAGCATGTGTGTCTGTGTGCTTGCGGATGAGTTGCGGGTAACTTGGAAATGGTTCTTGGCAGGATTGATAATTGCTTTTTTGATGCTGAAACAGCTGCCTGATTGTCTTTGATTCATTTCTCTAACATCTCCTTAGAATGATAGCTGATCCAACATATTATCATCCTTAGAAAATAACGTGTAGCTGAGTAAAATTAATTTCATTTTGTTTTTAAAGGATTATTTTTTTCACCGTGGCTTTGTAAGAGACTTTTGCGTCTTCCTTTTAGAAGTAAAGGATTAGCCTCCTAAGGAAACTTTTCTATTTGCAAATATAGGACAAAGTTCATATACGTGCGTGTGTTTAGAACATTAAACGTTTATCTTAGACTGATTAGGCCTTTATTGCCCTTGGAGGAGGAGAATGCATTACGTCTTAAGTATGCCTTAGCTGAAAGGTTCGGGGATCAGTCGTGAAGCATGGCTCAAAGTAAATATTTTTAAACGGGCCATTCAGTGCCTCAAATGAATGTTTCACGAGGACCTGAGAAAATACAGATTTTTGAAATGTGAATTTCCTTAACAACTAAGGGACATCTGTGTTTTTTAACAACACAAACTGTTAGCCTAAATGATTCATATCTTGGCTTCTCGATTCTGAGTCTCATTTTCCTGGTGATAACAAATGTGTGCTTTACTGAAAGGGACCCTCTTGAAAACATTAGTAACTTGATGTGTGTTTTCCACAGCGGGAGGAAGCACTGAAACAACACAAAACCCTATCTCAAGAACTTGTTAACCTCCGGGGAGAGCTAGGTAAGAGCTTTTTTTTTTTATTTCCCCCTTCTTCCAAGTTTTTCGGGTGGTGGAGGGGAAAATTGTCAAAGTTGGTTTTCCTCTCTGCGTGGTGTCTGGAGCTGCATGCTGGCAGTGTTAGCCACTCACTCCAGTATCTGTGCAAACACTGACTATCGACGACGTTTCTGTTGAATCTTGGCAGTTTGACCTCAAGTTCACAGAATTCTGGGCACTGATCTGACTAAGCCTAGCAGAGTTTCTGATGACCAAAACATTTCTTTTCCCGAAGAGAAGGACGGAATGGTTTTTGTAATTGTGTGGATTCCTGTTAGATAATCCCGTCAGGTTTTTTTCTTTCCGGAACCATCTTTCATATGAAAGAGTGGTGAGAAAATTCCCTCTCCAATAGCAGTGATTATATTACACTTCCTTGGGGGGGGTCTGTGAGTAGTGGGTATAGCATTAGAAGACACACTCTGTGCTAATCTTCCAGCTGGTCTGGCAGTGAGTAAGGACCCAGCTCCACAGGAAGCCAGGTGTCTCTCCTGTCTGTGGCACTCACCCCCCAGGGCTGCTGTTTCCAGGCCGAACTCTCTTCTAGTTCTTGTCTTTCCTGGAAGAGCCCTGGGTTCATGCAGCAGAGACAGTGCTGCCTTTCCTACCTCAGCCTGGCGTGTTGGAGTGAGCTGACTGCCTTGGGAGCCCCATGCGCTGTAGGCACCACGGCCCTAGACAGTCAGCTTCCTGCTGTAGCTTCAGCCAGGTCTGGAGCAGTTCATTGAAAGGCTGCCTTCCTTGCCCTTTGCGGTTTTCTGTGTGTACTGAAAGCGTGTGTAGGTACGTGTATAAATAATGCAAAGGCAACAGCCAGAGTTGAAAATTATGTTCGTCTAGTTCCAGGAGAAACTGCTCGTGTTTCTTTGGACAACACCAGAGTTTAAATACTGTCAATATAATTTGCTGGACTTGAACCCTCTTAAGTCCCCCTCCCCTACCATGCCAGGGCAAAGATCAAGTAGCCATGAATGTGGGGTGAAGACTTCCTTCTATATTCCTCTTCTCTTTTCACTCCCCGATGCAGGGCAATGCCAAACTCCTGACTCGCCCTAATACCTCGCCCTGGGCATCATTTTCTCCTGATCTTAGGAAGGACTCTTTTGGGAAGAGTAATTGTAAGACAGATGGAACTTCAGGACCCCAAAGACTTGAGAGTTCTAGGAAAACAGTTCAAGGAAACCACAGATAAGAAACAGCCTGGCTCCCAGGGACGTTTAAGGCTCTCTGCCAGGTTACTGAACGTGACTGGTGTCCTTTTGGTTACCCGGATGACCAACTTAACTCGCTTTTGTCTGCGCCTTAAGCAATGTAATGGATATAGGGTTAGCAAATCAGGAGAGAGGTCTCCTTTGTGTGTTTCAGGGTTCGCTCTAACCCGGTAGAGGTGGAGAGGAGCCTCCCTGGGGGTTCACGTTTCAGCCTCCCCCCCACGACGAGGCAGACACGCCAAGGGAACACTTTTCTCATTCAGTCAGTTTGAATGGGGGAGTCCTCTTTCCACCTTTCCGTGGATAGCGCGATTCAGTGATCTCAATGGGACCCAGGGACTCAGCACCTCCCGTCAGTTACTTAGCCCGACAGGAAATAGCTGTAGCCGTTTGCACCCACTCTCACCTTCCCATCTGTGATAAGGAGCCGGTGCCCCGGTGTGGCTTTACTGCTGCTCTCGGAGTGTCAGGATGCAGTGGTTGGCCCGTCCGTATCATCCGGTCACCCAAGGCTACACTGTCAGGAAGTGTGGCATTACTGCTGGTGAATCAGATCGAATTGTTCACGTAACAGCGTAGAGCATTTGGGGGAAGGTTTTTGGTTCCATGAGGGGAAGGGAGAGAAGCCTTCTTCTGATGGAACAGTCCAGGAAGAATGTTCTCAAAGCTGCCGGTTTGATTGATTGTGCATGAGCTGCAATAGAAATAAGTTCACACCGCAAAGTTTACAGCTCAGTTTTAAAATGTGAGGCAGTGGTACAAAGCGGTTAGACCGTGTGGTCATACTGTCCAGGTTCAGATCTTAGGTAGCTGGGTGACCTCGGGCAGGGGTGACAGAGCACACGCCTTCTGTCCCAACTTCATTCTTTGTAAAATGGCGGCAGTGTCTGCCTCAAGGGTGGCCACGAGGATTACATGAGGTAACTTGTTGCAAAGCGTCTACCACCAAGTATTAACTGCTATTAAATAGTAGTTGTTAAGATGCATGCAGTCGACAGCTGTGTAGTAACTGCATTTGCTATTTTGCGAGGGCAGAGACTCTGCTGCAGAAAGGAATAGTAATTCGACTAAATATTATTAGAAATGCCTTAGGACAGGTTATTTTTGCTCTTCACGTACAAATGGAAAGGTGAGACGTGATGAATCCCTTCCTGATATGTTAGAAGCGCTTGGGGTGCGGAGTCCACCGTCTGGGTTTTTGTCCTTCCACTCCTGGTTAGAAGTTACCTGACTTCTTTGAGCACAGTTTCCTCACCGGTGATAGGAAGTTAATATGCATTTTGCTGGATTGTTTTGGAGTTTGAATGAGATGGTAGTACCTGTGAAGTGACTGGCATAGTGATTGGTCCATCACAGGCAACTCAAGAAAAGAGAGCCGCCACCATCAATGCCATCAAAGTACCCACCTTTCCCCTCTGACATAATGGGGCATCGTTGGTGTCGCTTTCCCATTGAGTAGTTTTTCTTTACCTCCTCTATGAAAATTGAGGCAAGGTTCCCAAACTGCTAAGAACTGCAAAGAATAAAGGACAACTCATAAGCTCAGGGGCACTGAAACCCAAGTAAAGTCTGCACTTTTGATCGTCAGACCTCACTGCCTCCGATGATCTCCTCCCCTGACTGACTTGCCCACTGTGGTCTCACTTGTTTCCTGACAGGTGCCCTCTGCTCCCAGGTTAACCCAGCTTATTACCTCCAGCACAGCCTGTGTGTATCTGCATCTGAGCCACGCCTGCTTTGTGGAACAACGTACCATTTGCTTCTGCACAAAACTCTTTAAAAACCCCCTCTCAGTCTCCTCAGAACCAAAGCATGAGGTTCCCTTTGCTCCAGAGAGCCCTTGATATTTTGCATTTGTGTATATACTATATCTTGTGTTTTCCTATTGTCTTCACACAGTAAACTCTTTTTTTTGGGGGGGGGGGTTCTTTGTTGCTGTGCACGGGCTTTCGCTAATTGTGGCAAGCGGGGGCTACTCTTCGTTGCGGTGCACGGGCTTCTCATCGTAGTGGCTTCTCTCGTTGCAGAGCACGGGCTCTAGGCACACAGGCTTCAGTAGCTGTGGCACGCAGGCTCAGTAGTTGTGGCTCGCGGGCTCTAGAGCATAGGCTCAGTAGTTGTGGCGCACGGGCTTAGTTGCTCCGCGGCATGTGGGATCTTCCCGGACCAGGACTCGAACCCATGTCCCCTGCATTGGCAGGCAGATTCTTAACCACTGCACCACCAGAGAAGTCCCCAGACAGTAAACTCTTTAATTGCAGAGATCCATTCCTGCTTCCTCTGAAAAAAAATATATATGCTTTCCGTTTTCACAGGTAATTGATAAATATTTATGGGCATTTTAGGTTTTAAAGTTTCTTTTCTTTTTTTTTGGCTGTGCCACGTGGCTTGTGGGATCTTAGTTCCCCCACCAGGAATCGAACCTGGGCCCCTGGCAGTGAAAGCATGGGGTCCTAACCACTGGACCGCCAGGGAATTCCCTAAAGTTTCTTTTTATTGAAGAACAATGTGTGAAAATTAACGAAAATTGTGGAGTGAGGGGTAAATAGCCCATAGCTCCATATTTTGGCATATTCCTTTGTTTATATGAATATATACCACTTTGCACTCTTTTTTTATTATTATTATTATTATTATTAAGGTATAATTTACATGCAGCGGGATGCTTATTGTTCCATCAGTTTGACAAACACACACACTCATGTAACCTACACCTTTAGGTTACGTTTCCAGTAGACCCTCTTCCCCTAGAAGCAAACACTGACCTTATTTTTATCACTCGAGGTTAGTTTTGTCCATTCTACAATAGAGTTTCATGTAAATGGAAACACACAATAAATTCTCTTTGTGTCTGGCTTCTTTCACACATAATGTTTTTGAGATCCTTCATTTTATTGTAGATACTCTGATTTTTAAACTTATGTCAAGCACTTTCCCATTTTGCCTCATGGTCTTCATACACTCGTGTTTAATGATCATGGTAATGCCTTTTGAGTGGATGTAGCATAATTTCACTTACCCCTTAAATAATGTCATCATAAGGCTTTCATCGTCGGCTGTTTTCCTTACCCATTCCCATGGTTTCAACTACAACCTATAGGGTGACGACTCACAGATTTATTTTTCTAGTCCCCTCCTTCCCAAGCTGTAAATACTTTTTTCCCAGTGAAGAGCTGCCTCTGGATGAGCCAGTCCAGTGTAATCAGACCTTCCTGACTCCCCAGCCCCTTGCTTCTGGAATACTCTGCAGTGTCTCCTCATTCAGACCTATTCCTCAAAGTCTGTTCATCACCTTCTGCACTGGATTATTATTCACTTACCACCCAGGCTGCCAACTAAGGTCATAACCCTCTTCTTCCATCCTCCACATGATACCAGTCTGTGTTCTAAATGTCTCCCAGATCCATCTCTCTTCAGCATTCTGGCTGCTACTGTCCTAATTTAAGTCCTGTAATTTTTCACCTGCAGTATATCCTAGTGGCCACCCAACAGGTCACCTTGCCTCCAGGCCTGCTTCTCTCTTCTCCAAGTGCTACCAGGACTATACATGTAATAAATCTCATGTGTGTCCTCTACTGGACATCTTTAACAAACATAAGTGACTCCATTTTGGCTTTGGGAAGGAGTCCAAGCATACTAAAGTCACCGTGTATGATGTGTCTGTAACCTTCCGGTGTAGCTTCATGGTGTCTGACCCTCGTTCCCCTCTCTGCACACCTCCTTTTCCCTCCCAAGGTCCCAGGCAAAGGCTCATTCATGCCTCGTTTGTGCCTCCTCTCTGTTTGAAAGGCTGTCTCCTCTTCCCACTATCTTTCTATTTTTGCCTCTCAAACTCCTTCTTCTTCTCATTACTTATTTTTAAAGTCTTAGCTAAAATACCTTGTCTTCAATTCAGTTTCACCCAAATCCTTCAGACAAGTGAACTGCACCTTCTACTATACCCTTCAAGTACCTTGCTCTTATAGGTATTTGTTTATAGACCTCTTTTCACAGTGCAGAGCTGTGAGCACTTCAAGGGCAAGGCCAGTATGTCCTTCATCTTTGTAGCTCTACCAGCTAGTACCTTGGGCCTGGCAGTTAGTACTTCTGATGCTTAGTACTTCAGAGAATGAATGAATGATTTTACTGCTGAGGATGGTAGCTAGGGAAAGTTGGTTTTACCCTTATAATATGCTTCTACTTGATGGTTTCTGTACACAGATATTTTCCTATAAACTGTTAAAAATAAGTAATAAAGTAAGATGAGCTATAATTCTCTTGAAGACATTTTACATTGTGCCTGACAATCCCAGTTAATTAGGTCATTTTGAAAATGTCAGCCCTCAGAATAAATGACAGTTCAATGTAATGTTCTACATAATCCACAGCAAACATTTGACCTCTTAGATATGGAATAAATGTGTCATTCTGATTCTTTCTTAGGGTCATGTTGGTGTAATGGAGAGCCATAACTATGATCTTTTAGGGTTCCTACTGTATTTTTTTATTAATCTTAATCATTGGAATCATTTTTTCATCTAAATTAATGAAGAAAAAGGTAGTTTGTATTTCACAATTATTTTCTAGCCATCAGAATTAATAGCTAACTCACATCTTTTTATACATTTGTCCTGATTGTTCCTATGTCATGATAAAAATGAGATTTTAACCCTTTATTCACTAAAAATTCCTGGAATTCCCATAATAATGATTCAAAAGACTAGTCGATTTTGCCTTCTGTATGTAAAAATGATGGGTATGGCAGCAACATTTATTGCGTGCCTACTCTTTCCTAACATCAGTGTTCATCTCTAAGTCTACTGGTTTGCATTGTATAGGAAGGGAGGGAGGGAGGGAGGGAAGAATTGAGGCTTAAAAGTTATGTAACTTTCTTAAGGTCAATAGGCTAGAAAAGCAAAGCACCTGGATAAAAACCTAGGATGGCCAGACCACCAAACTCCTGTTAATTACAAAAAAAGAAACCATGGTGAAACTGTTGGAAAGATGGGGGAATCATTTGATATAAACACTAGTTTGCATTGATAACTACTTTTGGGATCTTTTTATTCAAGTCAAGAGTTCAAGAAGTATTATTAGATTAAAATATCTTGTTATTATGTACTAGGAAAAAGTGACTTGGCTCTGCCTAAAGCAGTACACATTGTCTAATCAACACTTGACTGTGTCTGTGAACTAACCTCCCTTCACACCTTTATGGAATGTGTTAATTCTTTCACTAGTTTTGTGTACAGTTATGGTTTAACAAGGTTGTATATTTAGAGTAATTTTAAAACTCTTTACAGTTAAGCCACTTTTGAGTTGCAGAATTCCAGAAGTGATTTTTGAAGTGGGCTTTAATGAAAAATCTATTAATATGTAATGAAAACCAACCGTATGGCAAAACAATTCTTTATCTCACTGAGTTGATTGAAGATGGAGTTGATTCCGTCTTAAACTTGGCTTGTTCTTTTTCTATCCTTGCCTGTGTGTCCTAAATTTAGACTTTGGCTGGCTGTCTCTATAAGTGAAAGGTTGGGTTCTTTCACCTGTACAGATGCACAATATTACCAAGCGTGTCTGTTCTGAAAGCCTGTTGAGTCTTCTTCCTTGTTCTGGTCTTTTTCCTCACTTGTCCTTGTCCAGTTTTGATATGTTCGGTTTTTCCTGATTTAATGTAATTTGTCTAGAACGGTGGTTCTCAGACTTCACTGTGTAATAAAATAGGCCAGATTAAAACTGCAGATTCCCGGTTCTGACTCGGGTGGCTTGGGATGGAGGAGTCCACTCGTAATGATCATCCAGGTGACTCTGATGCAGGTGCTCCCTGGGCCACACTTTGGCAGCACACTAGCTGTCCAGAAGGTTGTTCATTTAATGTAAAAAATACATGTAAGACTTAAGTGAGCAGAGTAAGAGAATAATACCAAATAGCTCTAACTGAACTGAGTCCATTCTTGTACATAGGCTTCCAAATCATAGGCATACCAGTAACTTTGGGTTTTTTTTGTTGTTTGTTTTGTTTTTTATAAATCCCAGGTGGGGGTTTTTAAATTAATTAATTAATTTGGTTGCATCAGGTCTTAGTTGCAGCTCTAGGGCTCCTTAGTTGTGGCTCACCGACTCCTTAGTTGCAGCTTGCCGGCTCCTTAGTTGTGGCATGCAAACTCTTGTGGCATGCGTGTGGGATCTAGTTCCTGGACGGATCAAACTGGGGCCCCCTGCATTGGGAGCGTGGAGTCTTAACCACTGCACCACCAGGGAAGTCCCTGCCTACCAGTAACTTTGACCTGCCCTTTTGAACCTTGCCTCCTAAAAATGAATCATCAGGGAGGAGACACAGAATAGTATCAGACTTACCTGTTCATTAATATTAAATTTATTCTTTTGATTGAAATGTGATTTCCTTAAAGTCTTAACTTACTTTCCTCAGGCCTGAAGCTTAGAACATTTATGCCGGTTATTCAGCCAGGCTTTTGACTCAGATCCACTTTCCAGCCTAAGTGTTTTGATTGGTCCATGGAACGTTTGCTGTTGTGACTATGAGAGCATCTGTTTTGCAGCATGTTGTTGGCCAGTGACTAAGCTGAAAAACAGCAAAGCCTTTGCAGACTTTTATTGGCAGGGAGAACCCGGGGCTCCGTGGAGGCCCAGCTGGCACCTTTGTACTAAGATCTGTGACTGGGCCAGACCGTCATCCCGCATGTGAATAAGATTTCATCAGGACTAATCAGTGTAGGGAGAAAAAAGATCATTTTTTTACCTGCCTTACTTTGCAGTCTCTCTAGCTTGCACAAGAGAATTAAGCCCTATTATTCTGAGGCGTCCATTGTATGAATGCATGAACTTCTCTCTTAATGCATCTCAAGTTGAGAAAACAGCCACTTGGATCAGGTTCCGTGTTCTGTGCTATAGAACCTGCACTGAAAAAGGCTGAGCGGATTGAGTTCTAGACCCAGTTCTGCCACGTCTGTTCCCTCTATAGTCTAGTAAAGTGAGATTTAAGATAATACCTATGTTATTAACTCAAGAAATGACTATATTCTATTACATGGAATAATAAATATGAGAGCACTTTGTAAAGTATGAACTGAGTTTTAAAGGGAAGGTGGTATTATTTATGGGAGAATGGATTTGACGGTGCTGGAGGTTTGTGAAAGTAAATTCCTAGTAAGTTGTGATTAGTGGAAGGCTTTTGAAATCAGTTCTTGTCAATTCATATAATGCCCAAGAGCAATCTGAAAGCTATTTGTAGCTAATTTCGAAATTCAGAAAGAGACCTTTGTCTCTCTCGCATGTCTGCCAAATTTCTTGGTCTTGTGAAAAAGCAGTACCTTTGGGGAGCAAAGCCTGGGGCTTTTCTGAGTAGATGATCATTCCACAGACAGTCTGTGAAGACTCACTTTACAAAATAGAGCACTCTTTCACTTTATCCTCACCAAACTGTAAGGTTAGCAGAGCAGGTGGTATTTAGTCCTACCTGGCGTATCAGGAAACTGATCTGCAGAGGTTGGAAATGCTTGTTGTTGATAGTCTAGGTCCCTGCCCTTCTGTTGTTCTTTGGGCACCAGCCTCTCCACAAAGGAGCATTTTACTTTTTAAAAAGGGCTTCTTGGTTACTTTGTTCAGGTATATTATCTCCAATTTGAAGCAGATTAGACCCCAGTTTAAGAGAGTAACCAACATGGTCACTTGCCCTGGAAGTGTGTCATGAGCAGATTTCCCTTCAGAGAATAATACTATGAAATAATCGTGCTACTATGATAGAAGGTTATGTCCCCATTTGTGGTTCTGGGGCTGGGGTACAGGAGAAGTAACGTAAGATAGGTATTTGTTTCCCCCTTCCTTTTATTCACAGGTGGCAGAGTATTATACACGCTGTTCTGCACCTTGTTTTCTGCTTAGCATTTCTTAAAGATCAATACACAAAGAACTTCCTCAATATTTTTTTTAAACAGCTGTAAAATTATTTTTCTGAAACTAGTCCATTATATAGATATACCATAATTAATTTAACCAGTTTCTTCATGGTGGACATTCGGTTGTTTGTAATGTTTTGCTCTTACAAAAAATGCTCTAGTGAATAGCTTCGTATGTCCCTCATTTTATATGTGTGGGAGTATGTCCCACACATATATTCTTAACAGTGGAATTTCTGGGTCAGAGGAGTATGCAGAGAAAATGTCAGACAAACCCAAATTGAGGGACATTCTGTAAAATGCCTGACTTCAAAATTGTCAAGATGATGAAAAGCAAGGAAAGACACATTCACAGATTAGAGAAGACGAAGGAAATGTGATGAGTAAATGCAGGTCGCCATCTTGGGTTGGAGCCTAGAACAGAGAGAAAGGACAAAGCTTGGAGTTTAGTTAATAATAGTGTGCCAGTAAAATTATTTCTTAGTTTCGACAAATGTCCTGTCATAATATATGATATCAGCATTAGGGGAAACTGGGAGAGAGGTATCCGGGAACTATTCTATCCTTACGAGTTTTATGAAAATCTAAAATTATTCTAAAAAAGTTTATTCTTAAAAAAGGGGGGGGCATTAGTAGAAAAACTGGTGAAATTGGAATAAAGTCTGTAGTAGAGTTAATAGTATTGCTTCAACGTTAAAACCTTCGTATTGACAAATGTCCTGGCTTTACATAAGATGGTAACATCTGGGGAACCTAGGTGAAGGGTATACGGGAACTCTTGGTACTGTCTCTTTGTACCTTTTCTATCAATCTAAAATTATTCCACAATTATAAGTTGATTTTTAAAAAGCATGTCTGCCCTGACAAGTGTGTGCTGTTAAAGAAAGGAGTGGAGGGGTTCCCAGAAGTAAAAGCAGGTGAGGTGGCCAGAGAGAGAGACTGAGAGAGACCCAGAGGAGGCAGGAGAGGCTGGACCAGACACCTCATTGCCCTCCTGGATGGTGCGGAGAAGGGAACCCTGCTCAAAGAAGGGCTGGCACCCACAGCAGGCCTGCTGGAAGCGTCTAGGGAGAGTGTGGGTGTACAGCTGGGGAATGAAGTCATCTTGCTTTCCTGTTTGTCTCTTCTTTCTGACACGAACTCTTGTATGGCATCGTGAAACTTTGCATGATCTTCTGAGTGACCTTACCTCCCTAGTTTTCTTTTTCTTTTTTCTCTTTTCATATTTTATGTCCAATTTAGATAAACTTACCTAAAAGTTGGGGAAATTCTATTGCATATAATGTCAAGAACAGTAGTATTAGAAAGTGAAGCTTTGGGGTGGATGTGTACCCTATCCTCGTGTGTGTGTGTGTGTGTGTGTGTGTGTGTGTGTGTGTTTACCTTCTTTGAATACTAGACGAGCAGTGCATCTTTGTAAGTGTCACATTGTGTCATGGACACCCCTCCCCCGCAAGCATGACTTTTAGGACTCTTCAGACACATTTGAAGGTGGACTTCGGCAAAGCTAGCAATAATAACAGTAACATTTGTTGCATACTTAACTCTGGTCAGGCACCGGCCAAGCGCTTCACATATATTTTATTTAATCCTGCAGGGAAGGCACTAATATTAGCACCGTTTTAAAAATAAGGAAGTTCAGGCTTAGAAAGCTTAAGTCATTTGCTCAAATCACATAGCAGGTAAGTGGTGTGGCTGAGATTTGAACCTAAGTATTTAGCTCTATTCTGTTAAGACATTTATTTATGTTCCTGAGAATTAAAGTATTTCCAGTTGTCTCATGATGAAACCTGCTACTCAGATATAAAAATTAAGAAAGCCGTGTATCATTTCAAAAGAATACTAACAGTTTAGGGCCATGGTTGTGTAATGGTTTTCATTGTAAACAGTACATTTATCAGTCACCAAAGGGAAATTGGTCTCCATGAGATGGAAATAATAAAAATCTGACCTCTTCCTCTTAGGAAAGGCCACCAGGACCAATTAGGTAATGGCTGTACTTCACTCCTGGGGAAAACTGCTGAAGGACCCAGGACGAAGCCAGTTCTCTTCTCAAGGTTACATTTGATTCTGGCATTGGGCCTTCTGTAGGTGTCATCCAAATAATCGAAAAGGAAAAATTTCAAGCATTTCACCACTTCTGAAATATTTTTTCCTTGCTTAGTTATCCATGTTTTAAATTGTCAGGGGAGTGTCTCTCTGTTTTTCCTGTTCTGTCCTTGGCCTCGAATTCTTCTAAGGCCTGGTTCATCTCAGGTTGAAATGTCAACTTCCAGCTTGTAATGTGACCTTATGTTTTAGGGCTGATCTTGTAAATGAGTTGGTTTCTTTCTTTTGCTTCTTAATTCTGAAAACTCTGTTTCTCATTTTAATTAATAGATTGCTGGAGAGGGCTTCTGCATTTTACCAATATGGGGACAAAAATGATAATCCATCAATTTTTCTGCAGGCAGTGGTCTCTTTGGTGTCCTTTATCACAGCCATGCTTTTAAAAATTGCCTAATAGAATGATTCAAACAGCAAGGACAAAAGGACTACTTTGTACTCTGTGGATTTTGCATCCGTGCCCTAACTTCATGAAAACAGTGTTGCCTAACACTGTGCGAAAACTCCTTGCTTAGTCCGAATTCTGAAAGATTCATGTTTGATTTTGGCTGTCTTGGGTGTTTGATTAATTGACTGAGAGTGAGTGGAATTCTGGAGAATAAGCAAGGAAGAGACAAAACTGAGAACAGGAGTAAGAGCCCAGGTGGCATAGAAATCGCTCCTAAATTGAAATAAGTACAAGGAAAAGTCCAGGACTGAAGCCCCGGGCTGGCGTCCCTGATTCTCCCCACGAGTGTGTCCAGCCAACAGGGGTACTGAGAACCCTTGATACAGCGTTGACATGTGTGTCCCTTAGAAAAGTATTTCATGAGTCTTTATGCCAGATAAGTGCTTCCCCAGGAGCCCAGGCCCGTTAACTCAAAGTAGAGCCATTTGTGTGAGGGATCACTTCAGCCCAGCTGTTCCTGCACAGCTGCAGGCTGATGTCACCACCTGGGGCCGGGCCTGCCTTGGGACTGTTGTCCTAACAGCAGTAACCACCGCTCCCCCGTCCGACCCATTTTTTTTCCCCTGTACCCTTCCTTCCCTCCTGTCCTCCCTTTACCTCTGCACCGTGGCCAACAAAATCAAACACTATTTAAGCTTCTTTAAAAAAAAAAAAAAAAAAAAAAGAGGAAACACCCTGTCCGGCCGCCAATGTGAGAGGATTTCCATCTATCCTTTTTGATTTTAAAGTTTTACAGTTACACATTCAGACTGACAGTCTTTGATTACAAGCAGATGTGTTGAAATCCGGCAGGTGTAGCATACTGCTAACGTCCACATGGAAGCTCTTCTAGGTTTTGGTTCACTTAGACATTTTATCTCAGATATGAGCATTCAGATGAGCTAGAATTTGTTTTTGTTTTTTACTTTGCTGTTATCTGAAATCCTGAGGCAATTAAGTCAGAAGCCTGTGTGAAATCAAGATTTCTCTGACTAGAAAAGCTATTTTGATGCCTTTATTGACTGCTTGCAAATAGTTTTCTACTGCCTTCTTTCATATAGAGCTGTAACATGGAATTCACACAAGGAGGCTTGTGGCCCTATCATTTTATTTGTATTATTTTGGAAAGGCAGTGGAAGCGAATACGTTTACTTCTTTGGCTAACATTTGCCTTCGTGAATCACTGTTTCCTCCTTTGATAAATAAGTATTGATATGAGGAGAGGGTATTCTGTAGCAATCAGCATGGCCATCATCTTTTAATAAATTCTTTTAAAGAAAAAAATAACTTCCCAAACAGAGTCCCAAAGGCCTGAGTTGTCAGTGATGTTGTTGATCTCTATAATCTGGCCTACATCTGCCTTGTTGAGTCTTCTCTCCAACTTTTCTGCCTTGGGAATGTTCTAGCTCCCAAGGTGCACTGTGCAGGCTCCCCATTGCTCATCGTGGAATACAGTTTTTACCCTCGATATCAGGGTAGTAGTTCTTGCTTTGTTTTTGCCTTTACTGTTAGTTCAGTGAACATTTGTGGGTTTATTTGAATTTTAAGGGTTCTCTTTAGCAGACACTATGCTTGTCATTATTTCAATATGACTTATTTTACTTCTGAAGGAATACTGATGTGGGACAAGTGTGGGCTGGTATTTCTACTGCCATGTGGCATATTCCCAAGAAAACAAGTCTACGTCATTGCCCGAAATTCATCCCAGGAGCCAGCCAATTTCCCACTACTTAGGTCAGAATAATCATTGATCTAAACTATCCTCTTCTCCTCCCTAAAACAATCTTTTTCCTTCCACTACTCCAGAAATACATATTCCTTACCAAAAGAGACATAAGGATTACTTTATAATAAACAGACTTACCAGTACCCATTTTGCATGAATCCATGGGCACTCTGGGGTGTTGAGAACACGCATCCTCCTTACAGACAGAGTAGCACTCCTTTCCCCCATATCTAACATCAGTACAGGAAGGCTGCAGAAGTCCAAAGTCAGGCTTCCCAAGAAATGATAGAGCTCTTTCAGGATTTAAAAAAATTTTTATTGGCATATAGTTGATTTACAATGTTGTGTTAGTTTCCGGTGTACAGCAAAGTGAATCAGTTATATATATACATATATCCACTCTTTTTTAGATTATTTTCCCATGTAGGCCATTCCAGAGTATTGAGTAGAGTCCCCTGTGCTATACAGCAGGTTCTTATTAGTTATCTATTTTACATATAGTAGTGTGTATATGTCAGTCCCAATCTCCCAATTTATCCCTCCCCCACCATTCCGATAACCATAGATTTGTTTTCTACATCTGTGACTCTACTTCTGTTTTGTAAGTTCATTTGTACCCATTTTCTTTTTAACATTCCACATATAAGCGATATCATATGATATTTATCTTTCTGTGTCTGACTTACTTCACTCAGTATGACAATCTCTAGGTCCATCCATGTTGCTGCAGATGGCATTATGTCATTCTTTCTTATTGCTGAGTAATATTCCATTGTATATATGTACCACATCTTCTTTATCCATTCCTCTGTTGATGGACACTTAGGTTGCTTCCATGTCTTGGCTATTGTAAATAGTGCTGCAATGAACATTGGGGTGCATGTATCTTTTTGAATGGTGGTTTTCTCCAGGTATATGCCCAGGAGTGGGGTTACTGGGTCATATGGTAGTTCTATATTTAGTTTTTTTTTTTAATTATTTATTATTTATTTTATTTTTGGCTGCCTCGGGTCTTCGTTGCTGCGTGCGGGCTTTCTTTAGTTGCGGTGAGTGGGGGCTACTCTTCATTGCGCTGCGCGTGCTTCTCATTGCAGTGGCTTCTCTTGTTGCAGAGCCTGGGCTCTAGGCGCGTGGGCTTCAGTAGTTGCTCAGTAGTTGTGGCTCACGGGCTCTAGAGCGCAAGCTCAGTAGTTGTGGCTCACAGGCTTAGTTGCTCCAAGGCATGTGGGATCTTCCCGGACCAGGGCTCAAACCCGTGTCCCTTGCATTGGCAGGTGGATTCTTAACCACTGCGCCACCAGGGAAGTCCCCTTCCGCCCATTTTTTGATTGGGTTATTTGGGTACTTTTGATATTGAGCTGCATGAGCTGTTTGTATATTTTGGAGATTAATCCCTTGTCGGTTGCTTCATTTGCATATATTTTGTCCCATTTCTTTCAGGATTTATTATAGTGTGTGTGGGTATGTGTTTATGTGCAAGTTCTGCAAGGTATTGTTAGTACTTCTGTTTTTGGTAGTGGTAGTGAAGAGTTAGGATGCTCTGATTTTATGTTTATCAAATTACTTTGCCTTTTAAAAATGTTAACCTTTCAATATATTTACATTATGTTGTAGCTTCTCAATGTATTTTTCCTAAAGTTTTTATGTTCTGGTGATTTGTGTTCAATATATTCTAGTATTTTGTTTTTATTACTGTATTTTTGAAGTAACGAGTTTAAATTCGCTTCAACTGCATACAAGCTTAAAGTCTATTTATTGCTTCTCTCTGGTCTTACCTGTTCCTTCTACACCTCAGCTGCCTCCTCAAGTGGCTGGCCCGCCTTAGAGATGCCTCGGCCAATCAGAGCCTCCTCTCGTTACAGCCCCTGCACTGATTGGTCACCATGTGAAAGGGTGCTCTTCACTTGGGAACCTGGCTCTGCTCAAGGACTTCTCTTACTGCTTGATAGACAATTGGCTTTTTGCTGCCAGAGACCATTTCCTCTCATTCCCTTTTATCGTTCACTTCTATACTATTATGTTTGAAAATCTGGTCCTAAGAGAATCGAGTACTCCGAGAGCCCTGTGTTTATGCTTCCAGAGTCATCACATCTGTGTGTGAATGTTATGAATTTAGGACATTTAGCAGGTTAAGTGTCATTTTCCCTTTTCTTTTTCCATCTCTTTTCAGTCACTGCTTCAACCACCTGTGAGAAGTTAGAAAAAGCCAGGAATGAGTTGCAAATAGCTTATGAAGGATTTGTCCAGAAGCTAAACCAGCAGCACCAGACTGATATAACAGAGCTGGAGAATCGGCTTAAAGAATTTTACACCGGGGAGTGTGAAAAGCTTCAGAATATCTACATCGAAGAAGCAGAGAAGTACAAAACTCAGTTACAGGAGCAGGTCTGTGCTTTCAGAACCTGAGCATGTGCTTGGCCATGGCTATCAATTTGAATTCTAACTGTTGTCTGATGATGACCTTCCTTTGATGACCTTCTCTTTGTTGGACATCCCTTGATGAACTTCTTTAAAATTTAAATAAATGAAAAGTTTAAATTAAATTTTTTATGATCAAAGCAATGTACATATGTTGAGCGAAAGATCAGAAGAAAAAAAGATAAAATTCAAAACCCTTAAAAAAATTTTTTTTAATTGAAGTATAGCTGTACAAGATTATATGTTACAGGTGTACGATATAGTGATTCACAATTTTTAAAGATTATAACTCTATTTATAGTTATTATAACATATTGGCTGTGCTCCCCATGTTGTACAATATCCTTGTAGCTTGTTTTATACCTAATAGTTTGTACCTCTTACTCCTCTACCCCTATCTTGCCCCTCCCCCTTCCCTCTCCACACTGGTAACCACTAGTTTGCTCTCTATATCTGTGAGTCTGCTTCTTTTTTGTTATGTTCACTAGTTTGTTGTATGTTTTAAATTCCACGTATAAGTGATATCATACAGTATTTGTCTTTCTCTGTCTTATTTCACTTAGCATAATGGCTCTCCAAGTCTATCCATTTTGCTGCAAATGGAAAATGTCATTCTTTTTTATGGCTGAGTAGTGGTCCATATATATATAGTGTATCACATTTTCTTTATCCATTCATCTGTTGATGGACATTTAGGTTGCTTCCATATGGTGACAATTATAAATAATGCTATGAACATTGGGGTGCATGTATCTTTTCAAATTAGCGTTTTTGTTTCTTTTTGGATATATTTTAAAAAATAAAATAAAACATCCCTTTATCCTACTACCTAGAAATAATCTCTTTGCAAACATTCTGGTGCTGCTAAAACATTGGCTTGCATTTCTTCTTCTTTTTGAAAATGGCTCTTGTTTAATAACTCGTATTTTTCACTTAATAGTATATCCTAAACCTCTCTTCAATTTCCTTGTTCCCATTTAAAATCAGTTTTTCATTTAGCTGATATTTACACAGTGCCGACTATATGCCAGGCATGTGCTAGGGACCGAGAATATAGAGGCCAGCATGACAGGCGTAGAGCTTATATGGTCCTGTCACCATGGAACGTATCCTCGTTCCGTATGGTGGACTCAGCCCTTTCCATCCATGAACCCTGGAGAGCTGCGTGTTGTGTTCCTGAGGCAGGGTGGAGTGGGGCATGGGGGCTGGCAAACCCCAATTGGGTTGTTCTTTACGTGTGTCTGGTAGCCTTAGACTTGAATGCAAGCTCATGTGTCAGATTTCCTAATGCTGCTGCTTATTATTCACCTTAGGACTTTTTACTGGTAAACTATTGTTTTGTTTTGGTTTTTTTCTTATAGTTTGACAACTTAAGTGCTGCCCATGAAACCTCAAAGTTGGAAATTGAAGCAAGCCACTCAGAGAAAATAGACTTGCTAAAGAAGGCCTATGAAACCTCCCTTTCAGGCAAGAATGCTTTTTTCTATTGAAATAGAATAAGAGCTAGTGGAACAGCATGATATGTTTTAAAACGGAAATGATTCATAACTTTCCCCTCTAGAGAATACCCTGTGGTATTCAGTTTGGAGTGTTTTTTGGTTTCTTTTTGCATTGTTCATTGTGAGGAGATCCCCTTTCCCCTAAGGATGCAAATAATAGTTTGTCATAAATGCCAGCCTTTTAGGAAGTATAGTTTTGTTTTGTTTTATTTTTTTGGCTGTGTTGGGTCTTCATTGCTGCACGCGGGCTTTCTCTAGTTGCGGCGAGCAGGGGCTACTCTTTGTTGCAGTGTGCGGGCTTCTCATTGTGGTGGCTACTCTTTGTTGTGGAGCATGGGCTCTAGGCACACGGGCTCAGTAGTTGTGGCTCACGGGCTCTAGAGCACAGGCTCAGTAGTTGTGGTGCACGGGCTCAGTTGCTCCGTGGCATGTGGGATCTTCCCGGACCAGGGCTTGAACCCGTGTCCCCTGCATTGGCAGGCAGATTCTTAACCATTGTGTCACCAGGGAAGTCCCCCTTTTAGGAAATAGAATGAACTTTTAAGGAACTTTAAGGCCCTTTTGGTAATAGTTGTGCTTGACCACTTCAGATCCTGGGAAGTTGAAAGTGTCAGTTTATATCCTGACCATGGTGAAGGATCCATGCCAGGCACTTCTGCATACCAGCACTGCTGTGAAATGTAGATGACATTTGTTGAATAAAAAGATGTGTTTTATTATTTCATCATGATTGGAAGGGTTGAAATAAAAGAATAAGAAGCCATTTTTTACAGAAGATAAGTGCCCATGTAGCTTAAGTTGTTACACCGAACCCATTGCATCTACAGAGAAACATATGGACACGTGGTGAGAACTGACCCTGTGAACTTTGTCAAGGGCCTTCTCATCAGAAAAACAGACTTGTTGTGTGAGGTCAGAGATGAGAACATGTAAAAGTGACTGGCCCAGGGTAGATGTTGGGTAAACGTCGTTTTTCTTCCTTCCTGCTGGAGATGGGTTTAATTGGAGACTTCTGTTTGGTTCGTGAAGGGCAACTGGAACAGAGCACAGGACCTCCTGCCCAGGAGTCTGAAGGCCAGTGTCTGACCGCCCCCATCCCCATTCCCCCCAGGCATGCTCTTTGTTCCCTGGGGTCTTTTGGCTCTCTGGGCCTCTATGTTCTCATTCATAAAATGGGAATTATCTGCCCTACTCACCTCATGGGCTAATTTGAGAACAAGTAGTTTAATTTGTACAAAAGTGCCATACAAATATAAAGTAACATAGGCGCAGTACCTCATAATCAACTGTTGCATCCATGTGCTATAATGACTGTAGAATACAGTGATCTCGTAGGATGTTATTGACTCAAAAAAATATCACTTCCAGAGATCAAGAAAAGCCATGAAATGGAAAAGAAGTCACTTGAGGATTTGCTTTACAAGAAGCAGGAATCACTAGAGGTAGGTAAATCTCAATCACCACCACTCCTCCTGCCCACCCCCCCATCATCATTCTTGAGGCTTGTGTGGTTTTGGTACGTTTCTGTGCACATTTGCAATGTTTCTGGTGCCCGCTTGTTTACTTATGTTCCACATTTCACTGTTTGTGTTTTAGAAACAAATCAATGGTTTGAAGAGTGAAAATGACACTTTAAATGAAAAGTTGAAATCAGAAGAACAAAAAAGAATATCAAGAGAGAAAGCAAATTTAGTAAGTTGTGTATGCTCCCCCATCACTAATGAATTTTTCTTCTGCTTAGCTGTCTTTTAGAGTCAGTTAAGTGTTCAGCAGCTAGAGAAATAGTATGGGTTTGGAATCTTTTTCATATCTTGCAGTATGATTTTTAAACCGTATAAAGTGGCTGCTACTGGTGTCTTTTTTTTTAATTCTAAAAACTGACATAACAGCTGAAATCCAATATATTGCAAGTGATCTAAGCTAATACCTACAGGAAGACAGGAAAACTATCAATTAGGGTCAGAGTTTTATGTAAAGACTTCACTTTTTAATTAACTTTCTATATTGAGGTATAATTTACATACCACGATATTCACCCTTGTAAAATATACAATTCAGCAGTTCACAAGTTATACCTTGGTCACCAGGATCCAATTACAGAACGGTTTTATCACCCCCCCCCAAAAGACACCCTGCACCCTTTAGCGGTCATTCCCCATTTCCCCCCCAAACTCCCTAACCCTACGGGATCACCAGTCTTCCTGTTTCTATCCATGTACCTGTTCTAGAGATTTCATTGACATGAAATTGTGCTATATGCGGCTTTTTGTGTCAGCTTCTTTCCCTCAGCTTATGTTCTCAAGGTTCGTGCATATTGTAGCAGGTACAGACATTTCATTCCTTTTTATGGCTGAACAATATTTCATTGTATGAATAATCCTTACTTTTTAAAAAACTTGTTTATTTTTGGCTGTGTTGCGTCTTCGTTGCTGTGCATGGGCTTTCTCTAGCTGCGGCGAGCAGGGGCTACTCTTCGTTGTGGTGCGCAGCCTTCTCGTTGCGGAGCACGGGCTCTAGGCGCGCAGGCTTCAGTAGTTGTGGGCTTCAGTAGTTGTGGCGCACGGGCTTAGTTGCTCCGCGGCATGTGGGATCTTCCTGGACCAGGGCTCGAACCTGTGTCCCCTGCATTGGAAGGCAGATTCTTAACCACTGTGCCACCAGGGAAGTCCAGTCCTCACTTTTGAGAACGACAAATTTCTCTGGTAAACTCAACTTTCTCTTGTAACTTGTATCCTTACTCCTCTGCATCCCCCCAACTTTTTTGGGGGGGGGCTGCTTCTGTCTTTTCATTCTATGTATTTGTGTCTGGGGCTGCAGAAGCAGAGCTTTTGTGCCATTTAAGACCTGTCGCAACTCTCGAAGTACCTGGGTCCCTCAGTGAGCTCTTTTGCTGATATGTCATTGAGAGACCCTTTAGACATTTGAATGCAATTGGATGAGGTCCTATTCAATGAAATTTCAAAGCTATTTATTCTGGAAGATTCTTAGAAAAATTCGATTGCAAAAGAAATCTATAGACTTCACATGCAGGGTGTAAATCTTGGTTCAGGGAAAGCTTTTAAAGAGCTTCCTGATCCTGCAGAAGCTCCTGAAAAAGTTCAGAAGGGAAACGGGTTGAGGAAAGCAGGACTATCTCATGCCTTACCCCACCTAAGCCTGCCCAGGTTGTGGGAAAAGAGCGAGTATGAGAGTGAGGGAGAAAGGGCCAGGTGGGCAGAGAAGTAGGAAAAGGTGCAGTGGGGGCGAGGCTGCATGCGCTCTGACTTTAAAAATCAGCAAGATGGGATTTGCTCTCTTTATGGTTTAAAAAAATCATATGTAAAAGGATCACAGTATATGAAATGTAGGAAGTTTTTGGAAGAGCCCTGGAGTTGAGGATCGGGGGTTGGTCACCACCCCAGCACTTTCGGGCCCTGAGCAGGTAGGTCGCTTCAGCTGTGGAATTCTCTCTCCTTCTGCCAAGTGAGGGGGTTAAGTGATCCCCAAGGGCACCTTCCCTGATTCTCCCTAAGGGTTGCTCCAGAGCGTTAACCCCTGTCCAGGAGGATAGTTTTGATGATCGACACCACTGACTCTGGTCTGAGAAATTCCCTCGCTGAACCCCAGATCAATAGATTTTGTGCCTTTAACTTGTGTCATGCATTTTGGAAGGTTCACTTGAATTTCAATAATTAAAGCAAGGAGTTGGGGAATCCACCCTGGTCTCATGCTCTCAGAGGATGATCTCCCCTTACATAGTGTTTATCTTGCATAGACTTTTTGTATGCACGTGCTCTGTGCCATGTAGGTGTTCGGGTGTCACAAAATGACGGGGTGTTGATCCTGCTCTAGAAGTTTGGCCAGGCCAACCTCGTCCCGTCGTAGCGAACGTCCAAAAGACTCAGCACGTGATTGCCATTCCTCTTGTTTTCCAGAGAGCCCAATAAACGCACTGCCCCTTCATTCCTCATGAGTTACCGACTTCGGATAGAGAGAACTATTGTTCCCTTTCTCCCCCCAAACACCTGTCCAGGACTTGGAATTGCGTACTCTCTAGCCAGAGTTCTGTTTTGTATTGTAAGCTGTGGTTTTTCTCTTACTTCCAATAAAATATTTGGTGCTACCAATGTTTTTTCCATATTAAGTTACTGATAAGTGAGTGAAATGTTTGTTTTCAAATGGGAAATGTTTTATTTCATTCTTAAGACCAAAGACTTTGAAGTTAAAAATATCTTAACCCTTCTTTTCACCTTTCTTTGAAACTGCTGTAAGAAGGTTGATGTCTCTTGCTACTTGTTTAATTTCTAAATCTAATCAATCAAATGTCTTTATATTAAGAGTTTGAACTATGTGACTGTGTTAAAGGATCAGTCACAGCCATATCCTGCTGTGTGTTTTCCAGAAAAACCCTCAGATCGTGTATCTGGAGCAAGAGTTAGAAAGCCTGAAAGCTGTTTTAGAGATCAAGAATGATAAGCTACACCAACAGGACATCAAGTTAATGAAAATGGAGAAACTGGTACGTTTCATTCAGAACCTTAAACGGGGTAATACCTGAGGCACAGGAACCGGCCTCTGAACTAGACCTGTGGAATTGTCTTAATTGCTATTTAAAGATAGGAAACATAGGAGAGGTAGAAGAGGTTAAACTTTCTTTTCCATGTCAGCTTAAGGCTTATTCATTGCTACCTTCTAGAACATTTTTTTCAAGGAACGTGTAAGGTAGCATTCAGTGTTCGGAAAAATGACAACACGCAAGTGTCTTCCGTTTCAGCGGTCTGGGAATATCCACCTGCATAAGAAGAATTTTTAAATAATGTTAAAGCTGTCCTTTAATATACCACCACCTCTGGGTGGGTTTCTTTTGCTCAAAACTGTTGAGTACATAAATTAATTCCATCAGAGCAATTGAATCTTGCTATCTAAATTCTTCATCTTGCTTCGTGTGAATTAGACTGTGATAAAAGAATTGCCCTTTTATAAAATTAATCCAGTTGTACAAGTAGCCAGCCCTATGCAAAATATGAATAAAGTTTAGCTTGCGGCCTCTAGGACAGAACTGACGTTAGCAGACGTTAGCATGTGATGAGTCCATCCAGGACTGCGTGTGTGAGCAGCGAGCCCGGTGCTGTGTGAGCCTTGGTCCAGCCCTGGAACACGACTGCTGAGAGCCAGGAGTCTAGCCAGGCCTGCAGGGTTTGCCGCGGCAGCATAGGTGTTCCCAGCCAGTGCTGTACTTTGTGCACCACTTGTGACTGTGCCAGGCCCCTCGCACTGCTTGTCCCTTCTCCCCCTAATTATGGGTGAGTCAGTGTTGAGTAAGTACCTCAGTTCAAACCCAAACCAGCCCTGGACAGTAGGGGGCATGGAAGTCACTCATCATTAGTTTGTTTGGTTTTTGGTGTTTGGTTTTCTTCTAGAGACTATTACCTATTAAGGGAGGTAAGAGCTAAGCCCCCAGGTGGATAGATGGGCACTTTGAATGACCAGGAAGTTTTGTTTTTGTAAAGGAAGGAAAGAACTCATGGTCTATTAATGGGTCCAACCTAGTATATACACCAGTTCCTGCCAAAGGTCATCCTGTTGTATCAGGTCTCATGACTGCCAATGTGGCCATCAACAATGACTCAGATAATCCTGTTAATAATTGGTTGCCCCATATGCCATGCACACATCAAAACTCTTCAAACCATCAGGTGCAGTAAGAACAGACTCTGCTGTAAAATTACTCATATGTCTTGATCTTTGTTGATCCACAAGTATTTCTGTCCCTTGCCATGCCCAAGAGATTAGTCAGCATGGCATGGTGTATATGCAGAAGAAGGGGTTAATACAGCGACAGGTAAACCCACTGTTACCTTGTTTATTTGTAAGCTCCAGGCCTTTATTGAAAATAAGACAGACACTTAGAAAGCAAGGAGGCTTTCTCAGTGTAAAAACTAACTCTGCTGATAATTAGCTCTAAGAGCGAAATTCCAGGGCTAGTTTCCTCTCCAGTAAAATGAGGAATTGGATGAGATTAATATTTTAAGGCTAATTCCTACCCACAGTCGTTAATTCCAGATATTCCCACCTCATGTTTTTATCTTGAATTCCTTTATACTTCCTGGAAATTCCAATGCCCCCTTTTTCTTACACGCTAGTCACATTTTTTTTTGGATATTTCACTTGGTTGGCTTGTGCTAAGCTTTTTCTGGATAATAAGATGTTAAGAACAGTAGGACTGCAAACTAAGAGCCAGAGTGACCGTAGCTTAGTCACGGGCAGCAGTGACAGGGACTTAGAATGAATTCTGACTGAGCTGTGATGTCGCCTCCGAGCAAGTAATAAAATCTTACCTTTAGAAAGTAAGCAGGGATGTAACTGGCAATTCATCAACTGATTCAATGTCTTCTGGGCCTTTATCCTTCAGTCTGTCAACTGATCAGTTTGAAAGTTTAGCCTGGGCAAGCCATAGGCAAACAAACGTATCTTTAGTTCAACTAAAGAGGAATGCTTTCTGTAGTGTCACTTGTTTTAAGGCTCTATAGAGCTTTGTGGATTGCTTTATGTGGCCACTCGGAGGTAAATGCTGAAGAGTAACCGGGAGACCATGATTAAAGTCATATTAAACATTGCCACGAACTGAATTTTCATCAAATGTGGGATTTTTTTTTTTCTTTCAGAATTTACCATAAGAAGCTGTCGTGCCTCTGATAAAACCACTGCTAGGCAGCCAGTGTTTATCACCTTGAAACTGAAAGAGGCACAGCCCCCAGGGTTGCCAAAGGCAGGGCACCAATTCTTGGGAATTCTAAAACCATGTGAACTTGAACAAATCACTAACCCCCTGGGTTTGTCCATTTTCACGTGGCCTGGCAGACCTTTAAAAAGTAATATCCACGTGCTGTTTTGCAGTGCGTCAGTGTAGAGACAGATAACATACTATTCAACTTTCCCGAATTAAGTCTCTCCAGTGTGTGCTGGTGTCAGGAAGGTACCTTAGGGAAATAAGGGGCTTTATGTAATTTGTAATGTGTAAATGTTGGTCCTCTTGTTGACACCAAGGTGGACAACAACACAGCACTGGTGGACAAACTGAAGCGATTCCAGCAGGAGAATGAAGAACTAAAAGCGCGGATGGACAAGCACATGGCAATTTCAAGGTAAAAATAAAACGGTCCTATTTTCCCCGAGCTCCTCCCTTCCTCAAACGTCGAGTGTTACTGTCTCACCACACTCCACCCATGCCCCTCCTGGAAATGCAACAGAAGCGGGTAGTTAATGAGGTTCTGATTTCTATCAGGAAAAATACGATTGTAGCATTTAGTGCCTTTACCACAGTGGCCTGGACCAAAGGCTGAGTCCTCAGCGGGCAAGCCTTCCCTTCCCCTCCCTTTCAGAGAAAGAGCACCACAAGACCAAACAGGAAACAGACCAACACATACGAGGGTCTTAAGACATGCAGCATAGCTGTGGGAGCGTCACTCACCCTACTATGAAATTGCCCCAAAGTGCAGCTTTTTCTTTGGCTCTAGGTCACACTTCCCGGGGTTTCTCTGCCAGCCCAGTACCCACGCATAGTAGCTCCTTTTATTCCAAAGAGATCATTTGGGGCTCTCAAATTTAAAATAGTAAGATTTTTTTCAACCTTTAAAAAAAAGAAAAAAGCAATTCAGAGTCACAGGATTTCTGGCTTTTTTTTTTTTTTTTTTTGTCTTCCAGGCAACTTTCCACAGAGCAGGCCGTCTTGCAAGAGTCGCTGGAGAAGGAGTCCAAAGTCAACAAGCGCCTCTCCATGGAGAACGAGGAGCTGCTCTGGAAGCTGCACAACGGGGACCTGTGCAGCCCCAAGAGGTCCCCCACGTCACCCGCCATCCCCTTCCAGTCGCCGCGGAACTCCGGCTCCTTCCCCAGCCCCAGCATCTCGCCCAGATGACCTTCCTGGGAGCTGGAGACAGACTGCGTTTCTGCAGTACTGACCCACCCACAATCGTGGTGGGGGGGGGGCTGGAGCCACCTTTGCTGACACGCACAGCTGGCCCTAGAACTGGAAAGTCATGGCCCGAACTGGCCCCTTCCAGACAAGACCAGAACTCTGGAGGAAGGCTTCCGACTCGGTCCAGGAGACTCCTCCCCCAGTGATGCTGTCCGAATGGATCTCCATGGACGCTGTTGCACAAAGCACTTACAGAACGAGAAGATCTTGTTCGTTGCCTTTTTCACCTACGCATAAAGGGGAAAACTCTCAGGGGCCTGTTAAGATAAAGATTTATATAACCTTTGTAACGTTCTTCACCACAGACACCTTCTTATGATTTACATTTTGGTCTGACTGGGGATGTGTGAATGAAGTGGATGTAACCGAGTGTCACATGTCTGATGCTGCCTCCTTTGCTGAGTCTGTCTGGAGATGTGCTAATCAAATAATAGTCAGTGTATGCATCTCTGCAAAAGCCATAGAAGAGCAAGCAATAGTTGCTAGAACTAGGATTCTTTACCACCAACCCCACTCAGCCCTTTGCCATGGGGGGAGAGGGAGAGACAGAAAGAGCTCTGACTTGCCCGCGTCTGTTCATGCTTTGCATCCTTTTGGAGTAACTTGTTGGCAGCCTTTCAGTGTTCAGCCATGTCACTTGAAACTAGCTAGATTTTTTAAACTTACCCATGTGGATGTAAAATACTACAATCCATTTTCTCAGGCTATGAGCAAATGCAGAACCCTAATTTTACTTAAAAAGAAATCTGTATAAAGAAAGGGCAGTACCAATGGATTGCTTTCTGCCTTATTTTTATCTTGATCTGAGCTATCCTCAGTGATGTCAACTGGCTGCTTCTCTCCCACTATCCTCATTCCCCCCTCTCCTTTCTCCCCCATCCAGAGCCACAAAAGCAAACCTTCTACCTCCTTCCTACTTTTCTCTGGGGCAAGGAATATGCTTTTCCAGAGCCAGCTCATCTTCAAGGTGCTGAACCACTTTCCAAATAAACCAAGGCCTGGATCCGATAGTACAAATTTTGGGAAATCCTAGAGAGATTAAAGAATGAAAAAGAGTCATTGGCTAGCAGAACTAAGAAAGATAGGACTCAGTGCTTATGGTTGAATAGGAGCACCTTGATAATAGAACAAAACAGTCTCTGGAGATAATGCTAAACTTCCACGTACCTTTGAGGAATCCTTCTGTCCTTGGGAAGGTAGCAGAATGACCAGCTGATGAGAGAAGAATGTGGCTTGTACAATTCTCCAATTTGCATTTCAATTTCTTTTCAAAACTTCACTTATTGCCTCCCCCACTTCTAATACTTTGGGGGAGGTGGAAGGAAGAACTGTGGCTTTTTTCTCTGTCTCCCTGCATGTGTCAAGCTTGTGCTGTCAGTATTTACTAATCAGCATTACTGACGTTCGATGGCTGTACAAATAAGCCCTATAGTAAGAACAGATTCAGGCTACTAGAGGTGGACCTTTGAGTTGACATTTACACATACACTACAAAGCAGATTGATATTCATGATGCATTTTTTTTTTGTTTTTGTTTTACTAGTGATTGTGTCTGAAGTTTTTAACCTCCAACCGTTGATTATGTGTGTACCCTTCCATGTTTGTTCCTGATAAGTGGGAACGTAGGTTCACTGCCACCTCCTGGAATCTCTCTGCTCGCCTTTCCAAGTTGCTCTCAATGTCCTTAGCCAAAGTTGGGTTTGCCATCCATTCCCTGCACATGGTAAACCTCGTGCTGTTCCCCGCTGTGCTCCATGCCATTTAGGTGTCTGGGGAAATGATCCTTACACAATTAATGTAAAATGTCTTCAGAGAATGGGAGACAACAGGAGAGAAGATAGGAAACAAAACACGGAACTGTAAAATTATCTTCAAACCAAATGTTATCACTTAGGATGCAAAATGTTGGCACGTCATAAAAATACGGATGTGTAAACAACTGTAGTTGTGCTCAGTTTGTAGTGATGGAAAGTATTTTACTTTGATCAAATAAATAATGCTGGAATATTCAATAGAAGAATTGCATCCTCTGACATACTTCACTCTCCAAAGTGTTACCCAGTTTATAGCAGCATAGGAATTGACATTGTGTCTCCTCTTAACCTATTTCCCAGGAATTTCCAATGCAACCACAAAATTGGTCATGGGCTGAAATTTGGCTCACAGAGCTAGACTTAGAGCTTTTCTTTTCTAAATTCAAAGCTATGTGTATTTGAGAAATAAATTTTTACTGGTTTTAATAATAAGTTCTGCTGTATAAGGTAAGAAAATTGGAACAGCTACAGTCTAAATATTTTTGAAGATGGTAAAAAAAAAAAAAAGCCTAAACGAAGTTGAATCTTCCTTGATCTGTGCATCTATTTTATATCAAGTTAAACTTTTAAAAACACATGCTGTGGTTCTTATAGAATGTCTAATCTAGAACTAGTACTTTTGAGTGCAGCAGTTAAAAGGTTTACATATTTTTTGATACCTTCATATCATACAATAGTTCATGTATAGTTGAACTATATATTACTCCGTTTTTAGATTCTCATATTTTGTGGTTGTTATATCAAAGAGAATATTAGGTATTGACTGAGACATTGCTGCCAAAAAAAATCCTTCTGGATGTACTCAAGCCAACTTAAAAAACAAGCACTTAGCCCATTTTTTGTTTTTTACAAAAACTTGCTCATTTAATAGAAATGATTATATAAAGTTGTTTACATATATGCCTTCTTAGTATAAACACTAGAAACCCATATACGTAGGTCAGCAGCCAGAATACATGCTTTCTGTTAGAATTAACACTTCTATAATTAGACCGGGTGACTTCCTTTTAGTTTGGAGGTCTGGGTCTGACTCACAAGGCAGGGCCTGGGGTTTGGCGCTTGACATCAGCCTCTGGCAAAGCACTAGTCAAAAGAACCCTGGAGCTGGTTGTGTACACAAGTGGGCTTTCCATCAATTCATTCATACTTCGTCTTCCAAGTCAGGAAAACTCCACAGTGGTAGCTACTGAGGTCTGTCCTCGGAGATTCTGAGCGGTGCAAATGTAATAACCTGCGTCAACCGTCTCAAAGTCTTCAACGATCAGAACGCTCTGGGAGATCCTCGTGGTGTGGCCCAGTCCTCTCTGGATCAGCCGCCAAGTGTCTTGAATCGTCACGGGCCTTTCATCCTGTTGAACGACACCCGCGGGGGCTGAAGCACAAACCACAAGCTGCTGTAAACAGCTCCCATTCGTCCTCCGCTGTTGAGTATCCCTTTCAAAGTGCAAAACACATGCTTCTAAAAAGACTATCTGGTACGCGCAGCTCATGGGAGCGCTGACACACTGTCTAGTCAGTTTAGGCTGCATTTTTTCCAAGCAGAGTCTTGAATTTCATTATGCTGTTTGGCTTTCTCTTTCTGCCCTTTTCATCAATGTTTCTACTTAATATAAATTTTATTCTTTTGGAACTCCAAGAATGTGGGACTGGTATTAGGCATAAGAATACAGATAAAATTTTCCACTGCTCTCCTGTTGACACTCCCCACATTCACCCTTTCGCGCAGGGGTTCTTATTCACAGAACTTAAAGTCAAAAAGAAGCCCGAAGCACTCACCGTGTAAATGAATACGAGCTCCTAATTGTTCAGACTGGGAGAGGGAGACATAAGATTAGTCAAATGTGCCGTAGGACTACAGTGGGAGAGAAGTTGTACCGAGGATGGATAACGTGATACCCTAGGTGACTTAACTTCGTCTTTCTAGAAAGTGAGATGGTCACTTTTGAGATGCTTCATCCAACTTTGGTGATAAGTAGTGTTTTCTGGATTAGTTTAACATAATTGTAATATTTATAGTATTACTAAATTAATACCCTTTCTGCTAATAATCAGCAACGTAAAAAAACCCACCTCTAATGAAAATTATTAATGTCTTCTAAATGGAACAACACTTTTTAAAAACAAGTACCTAGTACTAGAAAAGTACCATTCTCCAGGGGGAGTTATTTTCCACCAATCACAGCCCTTAAACCAGAAGTGTATTGGCTACCGAGTACATTTTAGGAGGCCAAATCTCTTCTGGCAACAAAGGGATTATTCCATGTTGGTAGCAAAGCTGTTTATTTTTGTGAGCAGAACAGGCCCAGAGGCTACATGTGCTGGAGTTGTTTTTATGGGAAGTCTATTTTAAAATGATCTCACAGCACCTTTTTGAAGGCCTGGGTTTATATGCCAACTTGGTGGTTGTCTGCTTAGAGCTCCTTGCCCCGGGGCCCAGCTTTTATAGGGGAGAATACTGAAGGATTCCAGAAGGAGGTTAGACTGGCCTCCAATCGACCCAGAATTAAGATTGAAGATTGAGGTTGCCGGTGAAGGAAGGAGGCCCTCCTTTCCTGTTCATGCCCCGTCCCCTTCCTTAAGGGTCATGAAGAAAAATAACATGAAGAGAGTACATTGACTGAATTGCCTAATGGAACCCAGTCACTTTTTTTCTGTCCTTTAAAAAAAAGCCATTTGTAAATATACTGAAACATCTTAGGAGAAAACAAGTGAGCCTTAGCCCTACCATAGCTGCACACGTCTCTCATACGTCTTAAGTTATGGTCCATATCAGTGAGTTAAGGGTGGGTAGGGAACAAAACAAGTAAGGTGGCTGGCTAAGGCCGGGGTATGCTTACCTTCTGCCCTGGGTAGATCCACCTGAATTCCACCTCCACATCCGGCTCCCCGAGGACCGTGCAGAGGATGCTGATGTCATCCCCACCCTTCACTTTGTTCGCAGATGCCAAGATGGTTGTTGATGGAGGACCACTGGGAACTGGAAGTGAGCAGGGCATAGGGGACGTGAGATGAAATCCATGGGCCATGGCAGAGACAAACCAACAGACGTGTTCTCTTCTTTGGGCAGGTATGGAACATTCCTGCCTTTCTTCAGCTCCCCAGCTAGCATCGGGCCTACCCTCTCCACCACCTCTGGTTTCCTCTGACACCTCCTCTTTCTCTACCTTGGGGGTCCAGAACGGGGTGGTCATCCAGAAGTCCCCAGGTCCAGGCATTACACTTGTAATGAGGAGAAGAGCCCAGAAGTTCTGCCAGGAGCTCACGTGAAGGGAATAAAAAGGTAGAGGGAGAAGAAGGGAATAAAAAGGTAGAGGGAGAAGAAGGGAATAAAAAGGCAGAGGGAGAAGAAGGGGATTGGGGGCAGAGCGAGTGGAAGGGAGAGAAGGCAGCCTGGAGGGAGAGCCACTGATGGGTGAAAATGGACAGGTGTGTGGTCTCAGGAAGTAGAGGAGAGTCTGAATCTACCAAAGGGAGAGACGTTTGTAGGAAGGGCGCGTGATGTTCCTACTTCACAGCGTTTCAGAGACACAATTCTTCATTAGGCTCAGTCCACTCGAGTAAGTTTGACAGCAGCGTTGAGCAAGGCAACGTGCTGGGAGTGGAGGCTATGGCAGCGAACCAGACAGACGTGGTCTCTGAGCCCCGGGGCCTCTATTCCAGTGGGAGAGGCAGACACTCAGCAGGTCACTGTGTGGTTGGTTTAGAACCTGAGTTGTGGGAAGAACTTGAAGGAGAAGCCCAGAGTGCTGGGGAGGTTCAGGATGGTCTGAGAAGCAGGAAAGGCTTCCTTAAGGGATGTATGAACTAAAATCTGAAGGAAAAAGGGGAGACACCAGCAGACAGGCCCGGAGGGGAGGTGGGGGAAGCCTGGGAGAGGGCAGAGGCCGGCCATGCAAGAAGACCTTTCAGGCCACGTGGAAGGTTTTGACTTTGGTTCTAGGAAAAGCAGAAACCCACCGAATGGTTTTAACTGGAGCTATAATCAGCTACAGTGTGGAAGATGGACAAAGCATGGGCACAGAAAAGACCAGTTGGAAAGGTATTCATATTGGCCCAAGGAAGAGATGATGATAGTGGAACTCTTTGCAGTAGGATGGAGAGAAACAGCAGAATTGGGGGGATTTGATGGAATAAGCCAAAAGGACAGGAGCCGGGAGTGTTTCGGGCTCCTGCACCCTGGAACTGCAGTGCCATCACTGGGATGAGGAAAGCTGGAGAACCAGACCTGGGAGGAAGGCCCAGAGTTCAGGGAAGGGCCTGTGAAGCATCTCAGCACAGATGTTAGGGAGAGAATTGGATACATGAAGCTGGCACTCCCAGATCCGGGCCACATACATTCCCCTGGGAGTGATTAGTGACTAGATATGCAGCAGAGCAATGGCTATGGTGGAGACCACCCAGGAGGAGGATGAGGACAGACAAAGAAGGTGCCTTGGGGAACTCCAACATTTAAAACCTGCGAGAGGCAGCTCAGCTCATTCTATGAGGCCACCATCACCCTGGTACCAAAACCAGACAAAGATACCACAAAAAAAGAAAATTACAGGCCAATATCACTGATGAACATAGATGCCAAAATCCTCAACAAAATACTAGCAAACCGAATCCAACAACACATTAAGAGGATCATACACCATGATCAAGTGGGATTTATCCCAGGGATGTGAGGATTCTTCAATATACGCAAAGCAATCAATGTGATATGATACACCACATTAACAAACTGAAGAGTAAAAATGATATGATCGAGCTTCCCTGGTAGCGCAGTGGTTGAGAGTCTGCCTGCCAATGCAGGGGACACGGGTTCGAGCCCTGGTCCGGGAAGATCCCACATGCCGCGGAGCGGCTGGGCCCGTGAGCCATGATTACTGAGCCTGCGCGTCTGGAGCCTGTGCTCCGCAACAAGAGAGGCCGCGATAGTGAGAGGCCCGCGCACCGCGATGAAGAGTGGCCCCCGCTCGCCGCAACTAGAGAAAGCCCTCGCACAGAAACAAAGACCCAACACAGCCAAAAATAAATAAATAAATAAAATTTTTAAAAAATGATATGATCATCTCAACAGATGCAGAAAAAGCTTTTGACAAAATTCAACACCCATTTATGATAAACTCTCCAGAAAGTGGGCATAGAGGGAACCTACTGCAATGTAATAAAGGCCATATATGACAAACCCACAGCTAACATCATTCTCAACAGTGAAAAGCTGAAAGCATTTCCTCTAAGATCAGGTACAAGACAAGGATGTCCACTCTTGCTACATTTATTCAGCATAGTTTTGGAAGTCCTAGCCATGGGAATCAGAGAAGAAAAAGAAATAAAAGGAATACAAATTGGAAAAGAAGAAGTAAAACTATCACTGTTTGCAGATGACATGATACTATATGCAGAAAATCCTAAAGACGCTACCAGAAAACTACTAGAGCTCATCAGTGAATTTGGTAAAGTTGCAGGGTACAAAATTTAATACACAGAAATCTCTTGCTTTCCTATACTCTAACAAGAAAAGATCAGAAAGAGAAATTAAGGAAACAATCCCATTTACCATCACATCAAAAAGAATAAAATACCTAGGAATAAACCTACCTAAGGAGGCCAAAGACCTGTACTCAAAAAACTGTAAGATGCTGATGAAAGAAATCAAAGATGACACAAACAGATGGAGAGATATACCATGTCATTGCCAAAATGACTATACTACCCAAAGCAATCTACAGATTCAGTGCAATCCCTATCAAATTACCAATGGCATTTTTCACAGAATTAGAACAAAAAAATTTTACAGTTTGCATGGAAACACAAAAGACCCCAAATAGCCAAAGCAATCTTGAGAAAGAAAAATGGAGCTGGAGGAATCAGGCTCCCTGACTTCAGACTATACAAAGCTACAGTAATCAAAACAATATGGTACTGGCACAAAAAACAGAAATATAGATCAATGGAACAGGACAGAAGGTCCAGAGATAAACCCAAGCACCTATGGTAACCTAATCTATGACAAAGGAGGCAAGAATATACAATGGAAAAAAGACAGTCTCTTCAATAAGTGGTGCTGGGAAAACTGGACAGCTACATGTAAAAGAATGAAATTAGAACACTCCTTAACACTGTACACAAAAATAAACTCAAAATGGATTAGAGACCTAAATGTAAGGCCAGATGCTATATAACTCTTAGAGGAAAACATAGGCAGAACACTCTCTCACATAAATCACAGCAAGATCTTTTCTGATTCACCTCCTAGAGTAATAAAAATAAAAACAAAAATAAATAAATGGGACCTAATGAAACTTCAAAGCTTTTGCACAGCAAAGGAAACCATAAACAAAACGAAAAAACAACCCACAGCATGGGAGAAAATATTTGTAAATGAATCGACCAATAAGGGATTAATCTCCAAAATATACAAACAGCTCATGCAGCTCAATATCAAAAAACAAAGAACCCAATCAAAAAATGGTCAGAAGATCTAAATAGACATTTCTCCAAAGAGGACATTCTGATGGCCAGAAAGCACATAAAAAGATGCTCAACATCACTAATTATCAGAGAAATGCAAATCAAAACTACCATGAGGTATCACCTCACACCAGTCAGAAAGGCCATCATCAAAAAATCTACAAACAATAAATGCTGGAGAGGGTGTGGAGAACCGTAAACCCTCCTACACTGTTGGTGGGAATGTAAATTGGTACAACCACTATGGAGAACAGTATGGAGGTTCCTTAAAAAACTATAGACCTACTGTATGACCCAGCAATCGCACTTCTGGGCACATATCCAGAGAAAACCATAATTCAAAAAGATACACGCACCCCGATGTTCATTGCAGCACTATTTACAATAGCCAAGACACAGAAGCAACGTAAGTGTCCATCGACAGAAGAATGGATAAAGAAGATGTGGTACGCATATATGTATAACGGAATATTACTCAGCCATTAAAAAGAATGAAATAATGCCATTTGCAGCAACATGGATGGACCTAGAGATTGTCATACTAAGTGAAGTAAGTCAGACACAGAAAGACAAATATCATATGATAGCGCTTATATATGTGGAATCTAAAAACTGGGCACAAATGAACTTATTTACAAAACAGAAATAGAATCATAGATGTAAAAAACAAACCTATGGTTACCAGGGGGAAAAGCAAGGGGAGGGATAAATTGGGAGATTGGGATTGAGATATATACACTACTATATATAAAACAGATAACTAATAAGGATCTACTGTATAGCACAGGGAACTCACTACTCTGTAATGGCCTATATGGGAAAAGAATCTTAAAAAGAGTGGATATATGTATATGTATAACTGATTCACTTTGCTGTACACCTGAAACTAACACAACATTGTAAATCAACTATACTCCAATAAAAATTTTTTTAAAAAAATTAAAGAGCGGCAAAGCAGAATGAGAAGGCTGTGGGGAAAGCAGGAAAAAAATGGGACCGGGGAGAGAGGGTTTCATGTAGGCGAAGTAGAATCTAGAAGGACAAGGACAGAAACTTGTCTGCTGGACTTGATGGCCTGGGAGGGCCTTTAGCCAAGGCTGCTTTGGTGGCGCTTAGGGGAGAAAGCTGAGGAGCATGTGGGAGGGAAGAGGACGGATGGGGACCGGGAGGGCTCTTTCAGGGAGGTTGGCTGTGATGGAGCAGAGAGGTGGCTGCAGCGGAGGGTGGTGAATGGAGGGCTGAGAGGGTTATTTGGTAGCAGAATGTTGGAGATTGTGGCCTTGTGAATAAGTCTCACGGCTGAGAACAAGGGGCATGAAGGAGCCTAAATTCTCATCTCAGAGAGCAGCTAGCTCTGGGGCCACTCACCCCATCACAGGGTCCCTGAGCAGGACCACTCCACCCCACACGCAGACCACTCACCGGGCTCATGTCAGAGCTCCTCGGAGGGGGAACAGTCATCAGTGAGGGACCAGAGTGCAGGAAGGGGAGCCACCGCCTCTCCTCCCTCACAGGGCTGGTGGGGGTGCTTTCTCTCCTGCAAGTCAGGGGAGGGAGGCCCGAGAGAACCACTTGTCAAGGAAGGGGAGGTGACGTGTGGTGCTGTAGTAGGAGAGCTGCTCGCTGGCTGACCGTGTGCCCCAAGCTCCGGCTGGAGAGCACGGGAGGATGACATGGGGATCTGGGATCCCCATGATCAACCACACGGAGGCAGGACCAGAGTGAATGCTGCAAGGACTTGAAGAGAAGGGAGTCGGGGGGAGTGGGAGTTGGGTTGGGGTCACGGGCAAGGAAGTAGAACGTTCTAGAAATGGCGCTGCTGCAGAGAAGCCTTTAAGAACAGCATTCTGTGCCTAATTTCCCTCCATAATTGGGACCAGCAGAACCTGATGCTGACCAGCTGGAAGTGACTCAAATCTCGGCCCTGGAGGGGAGTGGGCTTACCTTCTGCATAGAGCAGCTGGTACTTGACAGAGATCTGAGACTTGCCCCCGACCTCCGCCTTGCAGTAGACCACCCCCTGGTGGTCGGAGTGAGGTTGCAGATACACAAAGCCTCTCTTCATATCATAAACGATGTCTGTTCCGTTGGCCTGGATCTCCTTGGCCGGGAACTCCCTGTGGAGCGTGACTTTGGCCGACAGGACAGTCACTCGACAAGGAACCACAGCCTGTCTGTCCGGGTTCAAGTAGACGACATCAAAGTAACTGGGAGAAGGTACAAAGAGTTCTCCTTTCTCTGCAAAGGGAAAGACACAGGCTCATTTATTCTGGAGAAACAAGGTAAGAGCACTTAAAGGGATTCTTATATTCAGGGCACAAAGATGAGGGCGGATTGGCAATATACTCGGATCATGGAGTCCTTATGAATTGAAAAGGCTATTTTTAAAAATGCTTTTCCTTTTTTGGAAGAAGGATGTTACTTCCCATCTTCTTAAAGGAAACAAAATAGGTATTAGTTCAAGCCCAAATCAGGCCCATTGGCTCGTCCCACTGAGGAAGCAGGGAAGGAGGCCGATTTCCTTGTGTTAAGAGCAGTTTTAGCACCTGTGAACAACGTGCTGTGTGTCTAGAGAAGTCAGCCCCACGGCCCTTGCTTAGTATCGGCCCGTTGGGAGGAATTTCCTGGCTCAGCAGAGCCTCTCTGAGACGGGCCCAGTGAGGGTGCTGGTGTCCTCACAGCCCAGAGGACTCGTTCCTGGCAAGGTCAATGGAAAGGGAATCAAGCAGGGACAGATGAGGAACCCGCTGGTCTCAGGCTCTGGGCTCTGCTTGGCTGCCACTGGGCTGGGGAGCTTCAGCCATTTACTTACACTCCTGTTGCCTTTGAAATCACTCTGCATGTTCTTTAAGCTCTAGATGATGGCATTTTTCTCTTACAGAAATGAGGACTGGTTTATCCATATGTTCTTCAGGACAGTCAAGGGACTCTGGATTGGGTTTGGGGGGCTTTGTTTTTTGTTTTGGGCACGGCACATGAAATACTTTGTTTTCTGGATCATTCTGTGAGAGATTACACAAATGTCTAAGAGAAATCTTTGAACTGAATCACACCTCAACATTTATTAAATTGTCTCCCATGTTTTCCTACAATATTCCCGAAACAATTATTCTTGGCTTTCTTCACTAGCCTTTGTGCCCCAGTTGTATGATTTTTTTGTTTTTTCGGTTGGGGACAGAATTCCTGGACACAATAGCAAATGTCTTCACGGGCCAAGAGTTCTTTGGCTCTGAGTGCCAGCTTCTGTAACATGGAATCATGGCTTCCTGAGTCTCCATCTTTTGCAAGACTTTCCATCAGTCTGGGTGACTTGTGCCACTTCATGATAAACTGACTTTCAGGCTCAGGCGAGGGCACCTTGATCAATGTCGCACCTAACACCCCTGTGTTCACACAGAATAAGTCCGTGTGGCCTTGAATGTGTCACTTCATCTCTCTGTGCTTCAACATCCCCATTTGTAAAGAGGAGAATCTGGGGCAGATAGTATTAAAGATCTCTTTTTAGCAAACATATTTAAGGAATGTATGATTGTCAGATTCAGAAACAACTTTTGTTTTAAGGTTTTATGGAGGAATCTGAACCAATGAGCAAAGCCAGTAGAAGAAGTGAACAATCTGAACTTCAGAACACAAAAATGAGGTCTTACTTCCTGTACTATAATCCATGCTTTGAAAGAAGTGACCACAGCAGTTGCTTTAACAAACAGAAAAAAATATGTATTTGCCAAGTGAATGGAGTAAGCAAGGCTGCAGGAAGAATATATGAATGAGTAAACAAATTATTATCTATAAGTTAAATCTGTCAAATTTTCATTTATTCATCACTTGACATTTATTAAGCATGTACTACATAAATTATTAATTCATTTGATTATTGTAACTTGAAAAATAATAATACTTAATTTCCTTTAAAATAAAAAAATTATTTGCCATCAGTAGATTCCATCTACCAAAAAAAAGTATGTTCAAGTTTATATTTAAAATTATAGATCACATATGCCCCCCACTCAAAAAAATTAGTTAATAGGCTATAAGCTAAAATCCAAATTATAACAAACTCCACATTTGGTAAAGTGCTTGTTAATGTGGTTTTACTACATTTGTAAACTGGAGCCCATGCCTTTTACTATGAAGAAGCCCTACTGCTGGTAATCTCCTCCTCCTTGATCTGGGTAGTGGTTACATATGTACAGTTCCCTTGAGGATCATCCACTGAGCTGTAGAGTCATGATTTGTGTATTTCCCTTTGTATACATTATACTTCAATATAAAGTTAGAGAGGGGGGAAAAAACCCTCTGAGAGCCTCCTGGATGCAGATTAAATATAACATGTGGCAGTTGCTTAATCAAAAATTGCACAAATTAACCACAGTCAAAAGAAGCTTCACAGTGTTTGCAATCAAACCGTAGGAAACATAAAAACATAATGAATGCCAGACGTTTCTCTGTGTGGGTGGTAGGGAAGCATATGTTCTGAAAGACTCCAGAGCCAATAGCCTCCATTACAGCCCATCTTGGTTTTCCAAACCCACCCAATGCCTGAAAAGACACATTACTAAACCTTAATACCGAAAATCCAACTAGACTCCTAGTGCTGAGGAATAAGAAAACGATACAACGCTTTAGGTCACGTCCCTGATCCAGGTTTCCTGAAGGTTGAAATAAATATTGATTTTGTTCAGCCTTCCTTTGATGCACTAAAGGGCTTCCATAAGTTAAGAAAGAGGATCTACCTCCAGAACTCAGAGAACCTATGACCCTAGTGAGATAGTCTGCTCGAGGCAGGTCTTCAGTTCAAAACCTCAGCTCCAAAAACCACTATTTGGGGAAGACATGACAGTGCTAATCACGGCAAAGAATTTTCATTCTGCAATTTGAAATATGGTATCAGTCCTTGTCCAGAACAACAGGCTCTGTTAGTCTTCATTAGTTGCCTTTTCTACTGCTGCTTCCTGGTGTCGTATCATACTAAGGGCACATGGGCACTTCTGGTTGGCACATTCCAGAATGAGGCTCAGAAGTGATGGCCCATGAACAACTGTCAGCAATTCTCACAACACCATTTATGCTAGCTCGTGTGTGCCTGTCAATCTGTCCATCACCTTGTCTTAAAAGTGGGTTAAGGCAGTAAGAACATTGGATCCTGGATCAGAAAAACGGGGTTTGACTCTTTACTCCGCCACCTGAAGTCATGGAACGTGGAACAAATCACCTTGCCCTGTTGCGTCTCAGCATCAGCATTATTATTTCTAAAACAGATAATTAAGTAGTTCCTACTTACTTCCTCATGGTATTGTGGAAATGAATGAGAGGCATGGGTTTCCAGGATTGCAGACCACTCATCTGCTTGCCAGAGAGGAGCTCTTTGGGTAGGAGGGGAGAATGTATGAGATTTTGCTAAAGCATTCATTAATGGCCAGAGCCTAAGGTCATTTGAGTTGTAGACCTAAGTCACTGCGGCAGCCCCTGCCCAGACACTAAGAAAGCCTCCTGGCTTCACCTGAAATGCCTTGGACAACAGCAGCACTAGGGCATAGCATTTGAAAGATTCCTGAAAGCTGTCCCTGACCTCTGAGCCTTGCTGGAGAACGTCTTCCTCCAAAGTTTAGAATTTAGAGATCTCAGCGGAGGAAAGAGGCTGGCAAGCCACTCTGCAGGGCCCGTTTCTCCAAGTGCAAGTTCCACCTGGCAAACCCAGATCTGACCCTGCAGGGGAGAAGAGCTGCATATTTTCAGGCACCTCACTTGGATTCAGGCATCAGGATTGGAGCCACACAGGCTGCAGGTGTTGGAAACACTGCCCCAAACCTCAGCTCATAGTACTCGCAAAGACAAACGCGAGGAGGCCTTTAGCCAGGCACCCTATGACTACAGAGCTTCCAGAAAGGAGCTCATCACAGATTCTGAGAGCACAGTGACCGGAAGTCTACAGCAACGCTGTGCAATAGAGCTTTCTGTGATGACGGGTGGTCCTCTGTCCCCACCGTCCATTAGGACAGCTACAGCCACATGTGCCAGTGGAGCACTTGAAGCATGGCAAGTGCCACCGAGGAACTGAGCTTTTAGCTTTAATGTTAACTAATCCCCATTTACATTTAAAGTCACACATGTCTAGTGGCTACCATATTGGACAATGCGGTACAGACTCTGGAACCAGACAATTCTGGGAGCAAATCCTGGTTCAGCCACTTATTTGCAGTCTGACCTGAAGGACTTACTTAATCTCTCTAAACGTCGACTTTCCCATCGGGGAAAAAAAAAAAAAAATGATATTAGTACTGACCCTGAAGGGTTCTTGTGAGACTTACATGAAATAATTGATGTAAAGCATTGAGCCCAGAGCCTGGCAAACAGTGAGCGCTCTGATTGTACTTATTTGATGATCAGCAGACAGTGGGAACCTTTAATATGGACTAAGTCCAGAGGTCTGAAGAGTTCCACTAACGCAGCCAACCTTTTACCTGTAAAAATGATGTAGGTGGAGCCCGTTTTGGCCTCGTCCCTCCTGCAGATGTAGCCGTTGCAGAGCTGCCCCCAGCAGCTGAATTCACCCGTGTCGGCCGCGGTGGAGTTGACCAGGGTCAGCTGGCCGTAGCGCTCGTGCTGCTTCACACTGTCAACAAGAGCAAAGCCGGGTCGCGGTGGGGCTGGGGCCTCGCGCCCATCTCTCCCTGCTCCATCATCCTCGCAGATAAAGCCCCAGCGGCTCCAGGCAGAGCGCCCTTTCTCAGATGGCCCTGACTAATAAAAGAGTGTATTTGGGGAAAAGTGTGTTGGGGCGGGGGTAGATGGCGGAGGCAGAGAGAAAGGCCTTTCCTAGAAGGAAGTCACGTTTTCTAAGGAGAAGACATTCTCTTCAACCTCAGGACTGGGGTTTCCTTAAGTAAAATCACTGGTGCATTGCAACGCAGCCTCACAAGTTCAGCCACAAAGCCTTGGGCAGGCGTCTTGCTTTCAGCTTTTGTTTCTCATGAGTTTATTTAAATAGCAGTCAACAGGAATGAAAGCACATAGCACTATCCAGGATGCAAAACCTCTTTGATCGATAAGAATAAGGCTCTGAATACAAGCTTGGAATCTTTGAGATGCTACATTATGAAAAATAAAAACTTCCCTTTCAGGAAAAAATGCATTGGTTGCTGAGATGCGGAGCCCCTATCATGCACCCACCTCTGGTCAAGTATTTAGAGCTTTTGGGCACTTCTCCTCTGGCCTCACACTATTATTTCTACTTTTAATTCTCATTTTTTAATCTCTTGTATTTTTATCTTGTTGCATACGAATATATTTGCAAACCCCTTCAGGTCCATTTTGAAATGAGGAGAGAGAAATATTTATTATTATTAAACACTAGTATTAGCTGACTGTCATGGTAATTAATTGTATTATATTATGTTAGGAACCCAGATGTGTCATCCTCGGGATGGATGCCCCGCCCCCGACCATGGCCTTGGCATGTGAGGATGCCAAAATAAATGGTTTCAACGTGAGGATGCACCTCAAATCCCCTCTGGGATCCACATACTTCTCTGACGTAGGTGAGATTCTCCTGTGGTAGGTTGCAGTAACATCAGCACGGCCACCACTTTCAATTCAGCACACAGCAGAATGTCTCACTGATTGGCCTTCAACACAGCCTGTTCTGGTCTCTGCTGAATAGCTGCTTTGCCCGCCCGTTCTGCCAGGAGATGCTCTGTACTCCCACTCCCTCAACTGCCTCCTTTCAACGGAACGGAAATCTCTCCTCCTTCAGGAAGCTTCTAATTAGAACCAACTCAGAAATCTCCCTGCTTTCTCCCAGTGATGTAATTGGCTCTGTCCTCTCACCCCTCCGATACCTCTGGCTTCCTGTTATTACAATGGATGGTGAAAACTTAGGGGGCACGAATAGTGCCCTATTTGTTTTATATTCCCTAAGCAACAAATCTGTGCACAGTATAAAGTTTCTCTAGAAACAAGGGGACTGAAATGAAATTGAACATCAATGTTGGAACTGGAAAGAACCTTAAAAAGCAGGAATCCAGCTCCCAATTTTGCATATGAGGAAACTGAGCGTCAGGAGCAGAAGGGACTCCCCTGAGACCCACAGCTGGAGAACAGCTGAGCAAGACTGCCTTCCTCGACTCAATTAAGTATGTACCCAATACGCATTCATTAGATGATAAAATGCAGACAAAGTACTGCATGCCATGCCTGGTTCACTGTATCTTCCTAATTATATCTTAATTACATATAACTGCAGGTTAGTAGTAGTTATTGTGAATACTACTACAACAATGAAAAATATGCACACCCAACATTGGGGATGGCTAGCACCGCAAATAAAAACCAGTAGCCCAGGGCTTCCCTGGTGGCGCAGTGGTTAAGAATCCGCCTGCCAGTGCAGGGGACACGGGTTCGAGCCCTGGTTCAGGAAGACTGCACATGCCGTGGAGCAACTAAGCCCGTGCGCCACAACTACTGAGCCTGCACTCTAGAGCCCACGAGCCACAACTACTGAGCCCACGAGCCACAACGACTGAAGCCCGCGCACCTAGAGTCCGTGCTCCGCAACAAGAGAAGCCACCGCAATGAGAAGCCCGCGCGCCGCAATGAAGAGTAGCCCCCGCTCGCCGCAACTAGAGAAAGCCCGCGCAGCAACGAAGACCCAATGCAGCCAAAAATAAACAAATAAATAAATTTATTTTAAAAAACCCAAACCAGTAGCCCTCAAGGATATTACAATCCAGCTGGGGAGCTAAAACTAAAATACATGAAAAGATGAGAGTGTAACTAAAGCGCTGCTCAGAGCAAGAGCAGGAGGAACTCTGAGAAGCGATGCGTCACTGTGGGTGGAAGAGGCTGAAGGCAGCTTAGAGGCGGCGGCAGGACAAGCTGGACTTGGAAAGGTGGAGGTGGGGGGACAGCAGGGGCTGAGAGACAGCGAGCTCGCTGGCTCCGGAGCACACAGCCCCACGGGGCTGGGAGGGACCTGCTCTGCTCCTTTCACTGCCGTGTCCCTAGTGCATGGTGGGTAGAAGGCACTCAGTGATGATTTGGGGATTTAATCCATTAATTACAGAAGGAGATGGAGGGAGGGGGTTGGAGTCACAGGGCATGTGGTTGAGAACGGCGAGAGGGGTACACATTTCACTCACCAGGCAGCAGGGACCGCCCTCTGTTTTGGAGGTGGGAAGCACTGGGCCCACCTTAGCCAGGGTACGAGTGGAGAGAACAGGCATGGGGGAGGCAGGAGGAAGAGGGAGAGGCCGTTACTGGGGTGAACAGCAAGCACTGGGGCCAGGCTGGGTGTTGGCGGTGGAATGGAAGTGAATACAAGGCTTGTTTTCTTGGGGAAGATTTACGACAGACTGGGTATAAGAGGTGGAAGAAAGACACATGAATAATGACCACTTGATTTGTATTTCCATGCAATGGAAAGAATGAGGTTTAACTGACTAAGATGGAATAGCTGAGAAGAGAAAGGAGATGCGGGTGACCAAATAACAGATTCACTACTGGAGAGTTTGAATTTGTGATAAAATGTGGGTCAGGTAAGTGTGGACGTCGTGTGGTGTCATTGGAAATACAGACCAGGCACAGAGGAGGTAAAACAGCTCTAGATTTGTATCTGGGGGAATCGTCTACAGTGGGTACAAGCAGGAGCTAAAGGAATGAATGAACTCAACAAGGAAAAGTGTGGAGAAGAAAGAGAAGGCTGAGGACAAAATCTAGAGCCAAATCAGGGGGCGCATAGGAAAAGAAGAGGTAGTGGAGGGGAAAAGTAGAATCAGCAATGAAAGAAGAATCAGGAAAGGGCATCATCAAGGAGAAAGATTCAAGAAATTGATGGTTAATGCCTTTCAGAGAGATTCATGACCACATACCCACACACTTCATCTGGCAGAATGAAAGTCTTTGGCAACCAAAATAGTAATTTCAGTTGTGAGGATGGAGCTTGATTTCAGCAGATAAAAGATGAAAAGGTGGACAGAAAATGAAGGTGAAAGTCTTCCCAGGTGTAACATAACATCCGGCCACATTCCCTATAGAGCTCAGACCCCGGGGTGCAAAATCAGTAAGTGATCAATAAATGTACTGAGCACCTCCTGTGGGCCCAGCATGTACTAGCGCTGTGGTGATAGAAATTGTAAGATGCCATTCCTACCAGGAAAGAAACTGCGCACATAAAAATGTAGCACTTGGGGCTAACCCCACCACCATGCTGTATCTTTAGCAGGATTGGGGGTGGAAGGAAGGAAATGCACTGGAAAACATTTCTGGATTTTTCCACCCCCTCTTCTCTGTAAACAATGTAAAACAGGAAACAAATTATTTAGCAGGATTACAGTTTAAATGCCTGGATTTAAAATGTCCATTTCTGCTAATGGGCTCACATAGTCCAAGCAGCAGGCTATCCAAGGGGTTGGGATGTGACCTCAGGCCTCTGGGGGTAGAGTCGCCACCACGAGGTGAAGACGAGTATTCACTGAGCCCTGCAGAACCCGGTCCCAAGATGCTTCAACCGTAGACCCTCCCTCCTCCTGTAACTACTTCACAGATCCCTGGGGATGGAAGAAGTGCAAGATGTGAAGTTTGAGTGGAGCTTTTAAAAAAAAGGTGCTGCAAAAAAAACAGACTCACAGACATAGAGGACAGACTTGTGGTTGCCAAGGGGGTGTGGGTAGGGGAGGGAAGGGTTGGAATTAGCAGAGGCAAACTATTATACATAGAATGGATAAACAACAAGGTCCTACTGTATAGCACAGGGAACTATATTCAATATCCTGGAATAAACCATAATGGAAAAGAATATGAAAAAGAATATATATATATGTATAACTGAGTCACCTTGCTATACAGAAGAAATTAACACAACATTGTAAATCAACTATACTTCAATAAATTTAAAAAAAACTAGAGAATCACTCTGAAAAAAATAAAAATAAAAAGAGGTGCTGCAACAAATTGCCCCCCCAAAAAAGTAAAGTTAAGCAGAATTTACATTAATTGGAGGCAGCTCTGAACACCCCAGCACATCAGCTGACCCCAGACATTTTTATTCCAAACCAGCACTTCCAGACTTGACCCACAGTGAACTCTGATGGACAAGTCCAGGTTTCAAAGAGTATTTGTCCAAAATTTAGAATTGTGTGTATGTGTGTCTTCTAATGGGCTACCCTGGCCTTTACATACACAGCGTCCGTCCCCATCGGTGGAGGCTGGAAACTTCGTGTATGTAGCCCAGCCTACTCTTTTCTGGAGGGGACCATGTCATGGGATGGCACAGAGGAGGGGACTGATGGCTCCCAAAGTCAGGGCCCACTGTGTATCTCACCTGGGGAAGTGACCAGGTGACAATGGTGGGGTCATCCACGCTCCTGTCCTTCCCCCAGACTCTATAAGACAAGCGTGGGAGGTGAGCCCTGGGTTCCAAGATAATCAGTTCATTGGTTCCATAAATAGTCAATTAGTGCAAATGAAATGGGAGTATCGGGAGGAGAGAGGCAGGGACACAGTGATGTCTGAAGAGTTCCCTGCTCTCAAGTTCCTTCATGCAAAGTGCCCTGGGCATTCCAAGGAGGGTGAGCAGGACAAGCTTCAAGACAGAGAGTTTCAACATGCACCAAATAGAGGGTGTGTGTTTCCCGGGAAGGAGATCCCTGAAAGGAGACCAAAGGCAGGTTCAATTCGTAACAAAGAGGGTTGGGCTGGAAGGCAGGTGGCCAGAGGACTGGGGTTCTCACATGAGGTATAAGATCATGGACTTTGGAGCCACACTGATAGGATTCAAATTCCAGCTCCACCATGACCTTCAGACTCCTTATCTAGAGCTCACGCCTTCCAGTCTGGCTACACCTACAGACTCCTAGTAACAACAACAATAATACCTAACACTTATGGAGGGCATTAGACTAAGCTCTTCAAGTTCGTTCAAGACTTAGATCAGAGCCTGGCACAGAGTAAGAGCTCAATATATTTTAGACGTTGTTACTGTGACGGGCCTCACGACCACATTAGGATGGAGGTACTATTTTCCCCCTTTTATGATGAAGACACTGAAACTTACAAAGTACTTTATCCAAAGTCTCCCAACTCTAAGTGGTAGAGCTTCTAATCTAGTGTCATATAGACTCAGGTTACGAATGTTTGTAAATGAAAAGGACATGGATTTCCATCCTACCGAAATGAAATGAACAGAAGGAATTTTGACTGAGAAATGGTGCCTCTATCTAGCTGGTAAATCTTGTTAAATATTGTCACACACCCCCCCCAAAAAACTCCTCAAACCTGAAAGATCTGATTAAATTAGCTCAGTACTATTCATGATACCCCATTTTCTATTTAAATGGACAATTAGCTATTCAGCAAGTTGTTGAAGGAAACAAGGGCAGCAAAACAACCAGTTATTACCATCATAACTGACAGCACCCAAGGTACACGTTACTCTTTCTCAATCCCATGGGATGGTGATGACGAAACTATGACTCATAATTAAAATCTAAGTAGTGCTTAACACGTGGTAAGTACTGTTTTAAGCCCTTTGCACATTTGGACTGATTTCATCCTCAGAACAGCCCTGAGAGTTAGGTGCTATTATTATACCCATTGTCGTAGGTGAGCAAACTGAGGTTAGGTAACTTTCCCAAGTCAGTGTTGGAGTCTCAGGAGGAGTAGTTGAAGGTCAATTTAAATGACTTTCCTAGGGCCACCCAACTATATGATCCCAGATGTTCTGCCTTGGGAGACTCTGTGATGACTTCATTGCATAAAACAGAAAGGTAAGGAGGAAAGTGAAAAGATGTAATCAAACCTAGAGACTGTCATACAGAGTGAAGTAAGTCAGAAAGAGAAAAACAAATACCATATGCTAACACATATATATGGAATCTAAAAAAAAAAAGAAAAGAAAGAAAATGGTCAGAAGAACCTAGGGGCAAGACGGGAATAAAGATGCAGACCTACTAGAGAATGGACTTGAGGATACGGGGAGGGGGAAGGGTAAGCTGGGACAAAGTGAGAGAGTGGCATGGACATACACTACCAAATGTAAAATAGATAGCTGGTGGGAAGCAGCCACATAGCACAGGGAGATCAGCTCGGTGCTTTGTGACCACCTAGAGGGGTGGGATAGGGAGGGAGGGAGAGAGGGAGGGAGATGCAAGAGGGAAGAGATATGGGGACATATATATATGTATAACTGATTCACTTCGTTATACAGCAGAAACTAACACACCATTGTAAAGCAATTATACTCCAATAAAGATGTTAAAAAAATAAAATAAAATAAAGATGTCTTCCAAAAAAAAGAGGTAATCAAATATCCTCCTTATTCAAATAACATTCATTTCAGAATCATAAATTATTTATTAGCTTCTACTACATACAAGGAACGGTGCCAAGCATCAAGGGAGATAAAGATTAGTGAGTATTTGCTTGTCATGTTTCAAGTGTGTATACAGGGCCTGTGTTTACTCTAAAGGCTCCTTTTAAGAATGTGTCAGAAAATAATTGCTCCACCATATGCTGGGAGTGGAGCCACATCAACAGAGTACAAATCCTGGGTAAAATATATCAAAGCTCCAGTTTATGACCAAAAAAAAAAAAGATGAAAAGAAATATGTATGAGGAACTAGTAGAGAGCCAAATATGTAAACTGAGGAACTTCAAAGTGAATATAGTTCCAATATCAGAAATTAAGCTGAAATACATCTATCTATCTATCTATCTATCTATCTATCTATCTATCTATCTATCTGCATATCTGAATCCTATCCAAGGACCTACTCAAAACCCTGGCAATATAACTACAGTATTTCTATCCCAACAACAGCTTACGTGAATGTATATGAAATGTGACTTGGGTCTTTTCTATTACAATGACTTATGCCAGATTCCCCTGTGCTATTTAAAAAGAAGTTATAGTAGGCATTTTTCAACTGCTTCACAGGAGCTCACATTCGTGATGTCCCTCCAGCCCTGCCAGCCTCTCTCTCATTCTCCAGGTCCTTTCCTGGACACCCACCCCACTCTGACCGCTGTACTGGAATGTTCCCTTTCTCTTCTCACCCCACCTCTTCCAGCCTGCTGGCGGCATCTCTCCTTTTTGCCTCTCTTGCCAACCCATCTGGCTTCTTTACAAAGGAAAAGTTCCTCTTCCTCCTTCAGAGATTTCCCAGATCTTAAGAAAACAAGGCGTGGATATCCCTTTGACACCACAAGCCCACACCAGGCCTGATACACCAGAGGTTAACCAAACAGAAAACCCTGTCAGGCTGCCTAGAATAATGTGCATAGCCACATGCTATAAAGGCAACACAATATAAAACTCACCTCCAGATTTTTAAAGTACCAATGAGCCATCCCTGATTATACATTTGCAGAGCATCCATTCTGCAGTTTTTTAAGCAGTTTAACTCGCTTTGCTTTTCTTACAGTTTTTCTTCTCTTATGACAAAGTAATACGTGCTCATTTAATTTAGAAAGTTAGAAACCCCATGGATCAGTTAAAAAAAAAAAAAGGAAGAGGTCACTGAAAATCTCAAGACACACTGTCAACACTCTAAGTGGGGAATGTTCCAGTTTTATCTAGATCTTGATGTCAACATCGACTCTACGTCTCTTTTCCATTCCTTACGTTCTATGAGCCTATAAATCGATCCTTCTAGAAGAATGTTTCAGATGCTCTACAAAACCATCAGATTACTTTCCTAAGAACCATCTTATTATCTCCTCCAGCTTTACAACACGAGCAGCTCCCAGTGTGCACAGAATCGAATGCCACCATCTTTGCCTGGAATCCAAGGCTCCTATGCTCTCCCAACACCTCCATCGTGGACCCTCCTCTCCATCCAGCCCAACTCCTCACCCACCCAGACACATCCGTTCGTTTCCATCCCAGCCCTCCAGCCATCTCTTTACCTCTGAAAGGCTCTCTTCTTTTTCCATCTGACCTAAACCTCATTATTCTTTCAAGTTCTATTCTTGGGAAGACCTTTTACGGTTGGTGGTATTTGTAAAATGGTGGTTAAGAGCATACACTGAGTCAGATTTCCTTGGTTCGATCCTGCCTCCACTACTTACTGGCTCTGTGACCATGAACACGTTATTTAACTTTACTGTGCTCAGTTTCCTCATCTGAGGCAGGGAGATTAATCGTCCTTACCTTCCAGAGTTGTTATGAGAATTAAGTTAGTTAATAAATGTACAAGATCCTGGAAAGATGCTGGCACAGAATACGTGCTCACAAATTTTAGGTGCTATTGGGGTTGCCCTAGTACACCCCGATCTAAGCTTCTTCTCACTCTGTACTTGATCCCTTTATCACTATATGCGTGTGTACACACACACACACACACACACACACACACACACTGCTTAGTATGTAGCCTTTTCAACTTCCTATTATATTTCTCTAGTGAAATGATCCTTCTTAAGCAGGAATCAGGAACACGTCTCACGCTTGCCTGTGTCACTCACAGCCTTCTACATGGCATGATGTGATGCAGACAGCAGTTACAGGTGACCATGTGCAGAATAGAATAGAATTCACATGGGTTGAATTCTTGTCCAAGGGTCCTAACTCCTTGGCCCCCATATCATCTAACTCACGTTAGATTAAGTACAAGTTCCAAGGGTCATTTTGGAACCAGAAGGGACCTTAGAGATCATCTGGTTGAATCCCTCATTTCACAGAGATCCAGTGACTCACCCAAGGTCACAGAGCCAGTAGTCAGAGCTGGGAATGGAATCCTTGGGAAGTCCTGGAAAAGAATCTGCCATGCTTCCCACTGTGTATTGGAAAGGAAGCATGCGTCTATTATTTCAAATACCTAACCAAATCCTGACCAAATGAGTGATGTAGAGGAAGTGTGCAGTGATGGTAAAAGATAACTTAGCAGATGTGCATGCTCCATGTAGAGAAACTCATAGAAATAGCAAGTAAAGCATTGTTGTCATGTAATTTTGGTGAGGTCAGATTTTAAACTTGGCCCCCATATGATTCTGTGTATAGGGGTTATTTATGTGAACAACTTCCATTACTACATTTCTGGTAATTCTAATTTCACTGTGTAGAATAAGCCCATCAGCACTTCTTTGGCAGGAGGTCACATGAAAAAAGATCTTCCAGCTCTGCTGAGCTGAATGCTCACGGCCACGCCTTCAGGGAAGAATAGGCCCAGGAAGAGGAGAGACAGGAGACAATGGAGCAAGCCTCCACCACCCTTGCTAGGAAAACAAGCTGTGGGTTACTAATGGGCTGGCATTCGGCCACAATGAGCGCATTGTGGCCAAGTTATAATAGTGAATGCAGAGGCTGTGGGCCAACCTCATTCGTACCTGGCACAGTGGATTCACAGCCCAGAGAGTGATGCACCAAATCTCCCACCTTGTCAATGTATTCAAGGTGCCCACTCATCCTGAGGCCACTCGGATGGCATATCTTCTGAGCAAACATCAGAAACGTAATAGACAGCTTTCTTGGTGGAGAGACTAGAGGGGTCTTGGGAATTAAGTTCAAGTCTAATTTACTTTCACTAAAAGCTGTGCAAACTTGAGAAAGCCCCTATAGCCTCTGGGGGGGGTCTAACCTAATCCCTTATAAAATGCAGGGTCCAGGCCAGATCGGTGGTCCCCAAGCTGGCTGCGTGGCACCGTCCCTTGGGGAGGTCTATGCTCTTCTCCTTGGCTCTTCTTTCTGCATCTCCTCATCTTATCTTCAAGGCCTGGGCTCCTGCAGTTAAGTAACCGATCACTCAGTGAATCAACCTGCCCGTCCAGCCCATGCTGACAGCTGCCTTCTCTCCTCCCGTCGTCCCCGCACACTCACACTTGACCACAGGCTGTAACTGTATCTGGTATGTATGTCATTTATTCCACTAGTTCATAAGCTGTTTGTGGTCAGGGCCACTTCTGGTTTTCTTTTCACATATACCTTCCTGACTTCGTGGACTGTCTTTATGTGTAAATTAGTCTAACTATAACTCCGCCTATTAATCTCAAGCTGTGACACACCCTGCAGCCACCCCTTCCGCTTTTATACGGATACGTCCTGTCCTCAACCTCTTCCTCCACGATGCCCACCAGCCGATGCCACATCACAAGCCATTCCGTGAGCCACCTCTGTAAACTAAGTGCACGAGAGCATGTTCTCCTGTATCAACTTTGGTTGGTACCCAGGGTCCATCACCCCTGCCTTGTCCTAGTGACTAAGTCAAGTTCATAAAGAAGAGCAGGGCTGTTACAGGGAAGGGTGAGCTTGCGCTGTGTGATCTCCCCTCCGCGGCAGGTGGGCCATCGGATGGAAGCTGAGCTCTAAACGGTGGGTGGGGTTACGAGCCCGGCAGTAAGTAGCACGTGCTCTGAAAGGCAGAGTTCAGGGCAAAATTAGGATCCAGTACAAAAGGCAATCTGAACAGAGGATCTGATCACTAAAGCACCAAACAAGAGGAGATAGCAGGATCCTGAGGCCCCAGGGCAGAGCGAACAGGTCGGGAATGTGGGATGTACCGGGCAGACTCCCAAGGGCAGCAACTTCACGCCTGCCTCTGTGGGTGGTTGTCTCTGTTAAGGTGGCCAAGCTCTGACATCTTAGTTTTGCTGTTTTTTTTCTTTTCCTTATAAAGTACCATCCTCTACAGCTGTATACCAGGGGACATAAAACTTCCCATATCTTATCCTTTATTCCTCTTTGCTTGCCTCCTCCTCTGACATACCTTATAAAATGGTTTTATTTACATTTTGCCCATTTAGATACTTGGCAGAAAATTATCATGCTATGGCAACTTCCATTTTCACTTGTGCGTGTTAAACCCTAGACCTCACTCACATCTATACACATTTTTTAAGGCAGGGTTTCACTCGTAAAATACATGCAATCACTTCATGGTGTACTGTAAACAATGTTGCATTTTGCAACAGTCTCCAAAATTACCATCACATATAATTTGTGGTATTCCTGTAGTGTTTTCGGTTTGATGCATTAACTTGACTTTACGATCATCATCTTACTGTATTTTAATGCAGTGCAGCACATCTGGGATAATCAAACCTGGACTTAACCAGAACACTCAAGAAATTGAATGTTTTGGTTTCTTTTAAAATAAGAACAGAAAACACTTCCCCCCCAAACTGAATAATGTACTTCAACCCATTTCCCCACCTTGATGACTAGTAGACTGAGGACAGCTGGAGTATCACAGGACCATGCGTCTGGATACGAGTACGCACTCCATGGCATCATGGACGTCTAGAGTTTGTATGAGATTGAAAAAACTCACCTTTATTGAGATGGCTTAGTGCGTGTGCCAATGCTTTACTTGCATGATCTCATTCTATCCTGACAACTACAAGGCTGGTTCTACAATTGCTCCCCCTCCCACCACTCATGTCTGGATGGAACAGGCCGTGTTTTTCTGCAACCTGAACACTGTCGGAACATCTAGTACACCTGGAGACGTCTTGCATCCTGCCATGCCCACCAATCCATCTCTGGGGAGATGTTGCCGTGCCTGGCGCTGGTGCCACTGAGTCTGGGAAGAGAGAGCTCTACCTTCAGGGCGGGATAAGTCATTTATTTTGAACCCCACTGTTTTCTGGGGGTAGACATCCATCTGAAGGTAAATATCAGGATTTGGCTGAAGCGGTAGACTTTCAATCTCCCACAGCAAATTGGACCCAAAGGGCACCTCCAGGTAAGTAGGAAAGCAAAGGGAGGGTGCCAAGATTTTCATGGGACCTCATCATCTTTGTTTGTCCTGCTCAGAAAATGAAGTGAAACGAGCTTTGAAGGAAAGTGAGTTTGAATTAAAGAGACACCTGCGCTACAGTATGAACGTACACACTGCCCCTGAACGGTACACTCAAAAATGGTTAAAGTGGTAGAGTTTGTGTTTACCAAACATAAACATCAAATTATGTTTGGCAAACGTAGAATAATAAAATTAAATAAATTGAAGGAAAAAACCAAACTAAAATAAAATAAATTGAAGGAAAAAAAATAAAGACCTCTTCTTCAGTACAGCACCAGAGCATGAAGGACAATATTTACCAAAGTCTGTGCAGATTCTTTCCTGACAGTGGGATTTTTCTGTTTACAAACACTTCCTAACATCGTTCTCTTTTTCTTTTGAAATGCCCCCAGACCACCCCTCCCGGAGGCAGGACTAGACTGGCCCGGAGCCCACTGTCTGCTTCCTCGGCCCACCCTCCCTTTGTGCTGTCTGTGGGTGGATAAACCATTGCCAACTGTGGCCAAACGAACACCCAGATGCCCTCCCTTCTCTCTAGAAGCTATTTATTGTTTTCAGAGGAACCAGCCGTCAAAGAGATCTCCTGTGCGCCTCCTCCGAACTTCCAGCTCTTGATTGAAAAATGCTAACATCCGACCAGACACCACAGAAACATCCTGAAAGACGACGCCTGGACCTGATTTTCCAGAGAGCAGCCCGGGCTGTCTTTATGAGCACATCAGCCAGCTCTTTTTCACTGCTGTGACATTGCTAACTGTCTAGCTTAAATCTCCAGCGCCTCCCTGTTCTTACCCAGCACTGATTTATACTTCAGCCGTCATCCAGGCCACTGATTCTAAGTTGCTTCTTTCTTTTCTTCCTTGGCTCAATATTGCGCCAAGAATTCCCCTGCTCTAAACTCTGCGAGTGTGTTTTGCTGAGACTGAAGAAGCAAAATGTTTCCAGAGAGGATGGAAATGGATGGTGCTGATCGCTCAACCAGAGGTTTGATCATATAGTCCAGAACATTCTTCTATGAATTTTTTTATGCTATCAACAAAATGAAAGCAAAAATGAAAAAATACATGTATATGGTGAAAAAATGTTAGGTCCAAGGATATGTCTGTAGACCCCAGTTTGAGGAAAACAGGTACAGGGTGTTTGGAGGGAGATTGGGTCCACCTGAGGCTGGGAAGTGATGCTGTCTTTTCCTAAAGACAGTGAGGAGTAGTAGCCCTCACACTGTGCAGTATAGCCCTCTGTACTTTCTAAGTGTGTCATTTATAAAGGCTTTAAGTCAACGGCTCACAAGTGCCCTTACATTTCACTCTAAATTCCTCAGTATGGCTGACAAGGCCCTCCCTGGTCAGACTCCCGCTCACCTGCCAGCATCCTCACTCCTTGCTCACCTCCTTTCTCCTCCCCTGCCCAGAGCTACCCTGTTTCCCCACTCCACACCCTCAGTGCTCCAGGGGCTGTACTCTTTCTCAGCTAGAGGAAGCTCCTCGTGCTGGTCCCTCCTTCTGGAACTTTCTGATATTCCTTTCCTAGCCCTTTCATTACCTGGTTAACTCTCAGCTCTCACATATCAGCCTGAGTTTTTTCCTCCTGGATCCTGTACTTCTGCTAGCAAGGCACTCACACAGCTGCATATTAAAATTGCTTATTTAATAGTCTGTCTTCTCATAAAAGTAAAAGCTCTGTGGGTATAGCGGTTGTATCTATCTTGCTCACTATCATATCTCCAGCTTCTACCTAGCACAGGACCTTGAACATCATAGATGCAAAAAAAAAAAAATTGTTGGAAGAGAGGAACAGAATTAATTAAGGGAGGACAGAGGTGGGAGGATGGATGGAAAGCAGGAGAGCAGGAAGGGGTGAGGCAGAAGAGTCAGAAAACAGAGCAAAATGGTAACAACTATTGTCAAAAAAAAAACTTTGCTGTTTCTGATCTCAAAAGAGAGCAGAGATCTATGTGATTGGGATGGACTGAGTCAGGAATTAAAATCCGAACCAGTTTCAGCACCTGGAAATGCAGAATCTTCAGCTCGTGCCTCAAGCTCAGATGGACGTAGAGCTGTGAATGTATGTGTCCTGGCGCGGGCGCATAATTACAAACGCCCACCCCTTTTTTTATTTGTTTGTTGGAAAATTGAATTCTTTATTGCTTAAGATATAACTTGAAACTGTGACTGCTGAGTTGCCTAAAAGGATGAAAGAACTTGTGTGAAAGCACAAAGTGTGCAATTATTTTAACCAATCGGTCCACATTTGAGATGTTTCTTTTACTGGTGAAAGGAAGACAATTGTAGCACAGCTCAAAGCTGCCATCTAGTGGACCTTCCAGTGACCTGGGTTTGCCAATCCTAAGGAATCACTGCAGAATAGGAGACCCAGAGGAACACACATCCATCCTCTGGGGGGATCAAAGTCCGCCTTTTAGGATGAGGCATGATTTGTGGTTCTCTGACAGAGTTCTCCTTTCTAAATAGCCCAGTGTAATGTTTTAACATTCTGATATCCAAAAAGTTATCCTAAATCAATGTGAAATTTCAATCACTTTCAATTCGAAGCTATCCCAGCAAGAAATCAATGCACCACTCTGAAAAAGTGTATCCTTTTCATTTGTTTTGAATCTTAACTTTGTAAATCAGATGTGTTAGTCTAGTATCCAAAGAGCTAAAAAAGGAAGGGAGGGAGGGAGGGAGGGAGGGAGGGAGGGAGGGAGGGAGGGAGGGAGGGAGGGAGGAAAAGAAAAGTAGACAACAAATCTATCTTCTCTGAAGCTACTACTTCATTAAACCACGAGTGTCCTTCGGTCTAAGTGCCTACCACCAGACGTGCCTTGGCGCACTTGAGCAGGGCAGCAGTTCAACGTCGGGAACCGAGAGGCCAGGGTTTAGACTCACACTGCCACCCACCACTTTGTTGCTCTGGACCAGCCGTCTATCATCTTTGTCCGTTTCCTCATTTGTTACAAAGATGAGGCTTAAGCATGATAACCGCTAAGGTCCCTTTCCTCTCTAAAGTTCGGAGCTTGTTCCCAGAGTCGCAGGTCTCGCGATCACAGGGGCCTGACTTGACACCCCCTCTAGGCTCAGTGTCCGCACACCCCCTAGGCACACCCCTCTAGGCTTCAGTGTCTCACTGAAATACTTGTGGAGGAGTTACAGGGTGCCAGGCCCTGAACTGGCTGCTAGGGAAGCACCAGCAAATAAACAGACACGGCCTTTGCCAAGTTTACAGCCTCACAAGGGACACAAACATAAATCAAATGGTCAGGGAAATAGTAACTGCACCGCTGGTGATAAGGGCTCCAGTGAGGATGTGTAACTGGGGCCTAGTGGCAGGGGCTGAGAGCAAGGAAGGCTCCCTGAGGAAGTGACAGGCCTGGATCTGAAGGATGGTAAGCAGCTAATCCAGTGCGTGCATTACAGGCAGAAGGACCCAGATGGGCCAAGGCCCCAAGGGAGGAAGGAGTTTGCACAACTGGGGATCAGAAAAAGTCCGTGGAGCCTGGAGTGTGGACAAAGAGAGAGCGAAGTGAAAGGGGAGGGAAGCAGAGGGAAAAGCAGGGGCCAGATTATGCACGGGCTTGTGGGCCGTGTTAGGAGTTTCATCTTTATTCTAAGAGCAACAGAATCGCTCTCCTGAAGGGCTTGAAGTAGGAAAGCAACGTGGCCGGATGTGCTTCTGCGAAAGATCTGACTGCTATGTGTAAGACTGAGGTCAAGTTCAAGATTGGGTACACAAAGGCAAGTTGTGTGATTCTTGCTGTAAGTGAGAGACTTGGGGGTGATGCTGCTGTGGTGGGAAGAAGTGGGGAGATTCCAGAAATAATGAAACAGTAGCATCATTAGGGCACGGGAATTGGTTGGATGAGGAAGTAAAAGGGAAGAGTCCAAGGTGATTCCTAGGCCTCTGGTCAAGGGCAACCGGATGGAATTCATGCTGTTCACTGAACTGAAGGACACAGGAAGATGGCCAGGTGTGCAGAAAGATCAGGAGCTCAGTTATAGGTGGTTGTGTTTCAAGGAAGCCTCAGGAAAGATCCAGGCAGGTGAGCAGGCAGTTGGGGACCCAGAGCTCGGAAGAAAACATGCAACCTAATCTATGATAAATGGGGGGATCTGGCAGCACGTGGGGAGAAGAGGCACAGCACCAACTTCGAATGTCTGGAAGAAGAGAGGATGCAGAGCCGGTGAAGGAAACCCCGAGGAGGGGCCCGTGACGTGAAAGAAAATGGGCAGAATATGGCGTTGAGGAAGCCAAGAGGAGGGCATTCTCTTCCGCTGCATGGACATGGTGGGCCAGCCACATGGGGGTTGAAAGGAGAACTCTGGACTGAGCGACCTTGACCTTGGTGATAAAATGCACGTGGAGTCCCCTGCAGGAGTCAGGTGGAGTGGTTGAAGAGTGAACAGGAGAAGAAAGTGGAGACAGTTGTGTAGAGAGAGGCCCCTCCAGGAGGTTTGGCTGCGAAGGTAAGAAGAGAGAGGAGGGTGGCCAGAGGGTACGTGAGGGCCAAGGCGGGCCTTCTTCATCTGGAGGCTTAGGGAAAGGAACTCTTCGAGAAGCGGGGTTGAAGACTCAGAACAAGGAGGCAATAACGGATGTCTTAAGGCTCCTGGAAGGCTTATAAGGATGAGATCCAGGGCACAGATGCAGCTTTGGCCTTCGTCAAGAGGAGAGAGCCTTCCCCACTATAAATGTAAGTGCAGAGAAGGAGGAAATGTGACGAGGACATTAAGGCAATTCTAGGGCTCCAATTTCTCAGTGAATTGCGTGAGAACTGCACTAGCTGGAAGTGAGAGAGATGGAGAAGATCAGAGGTTTAGGAAGAGAGAAAATATGAGCTCACTAGAGAAACAGATTCAGCTTTGCCAGGCATGTATGAGGTGACCACAGACTCACGGCACCCGTCGGGCCAGCTGTGCGGTTTCCTCCAGCTGTGCTCCGGGTCCACGTGCCGACAAGGGAAGGGAGGTGAACAGGTTTGTCTGGGGTTGGAAGTTTCCAAGTGGGAGTGAAGGAAAAACAGAGGGCAAAATAACTTACTTAGGACGCACTCAAGAGTTTAGTAGACGTGACAGGCTCTGGATTCTAAGATAAAGAGAGAAGCAAAGACAGAGGGGGCAGGGTGGATAAAGAGGGAGAAGGTAGAGGGGGAAAACTGACTAATGACTCCTGAGGTCAATATGCAACAAATGCCCTGAGGTAACTGGGCTGGATCCCAGTGGCTTGGCGTCCTCAATATAAAATATATTCATGCTTTGTCGTTACCTACCCAGGACAGTGTACACATAACAGGACACACATCGGCACTAAGTGTAACAATCTTAGTGTTCCAGCATGACTGGAAACTGACCTCTGTCATGCTCACTAAACCCCTGGGGAAACCAAACAATATTTCCTGATTTCTGGTATATGTTCGGCACTGTTCTAGGTGCTAGGAATCTGATGAACCCATCAGATGTGGTATTTACCCTCAACGGGCTTATGCTTTCATGGGAGAAGAGGAACACAGGCCCAGATTTCAAAGAATTGCTCAATTAAATGAAAGTGGGAAAGGGATGTGCAAACTTTCTTGGATCCTCTATATGAGAAGCCATGTTGGCTGTGCACAATTCCCTGATTTATGTGAGTCCTGGTCAGAATGAACTGTCCCCAAAGATCACTTGGATTATTGTACTTGAGAAATATGCATCGCCTAGTAACAATTAGGTTCAATTTATTGAACATTTACCATCGGCCAGATAGCATTTACCAAAGATGATATTATTTCCATATTCCAGACAAGGAAACTGGGTTCGAGGGTAATTATTCATCAAAGACCTACTTTGCAGGTTAGGATTCCAAGCTAGCTGTGCCTCAGCCTAACCTCTCTGTTTCATAACATGCTCCCTCTTCTGGTCAGAAGATTACATGTGGACAAACGTGATAGCATACGAACTTAGTTCCAGAAAGCTACCCAGATTGGTTAACACGACCAGTCTTTCAGAACCCCATCAGCACACTGGAAAGAACTCATTCCACAGGAAAAGAAAACACAGGATGAATACCTCTCTATCCAAAGGCACCACGTTCCAGGAAAGATGTCAAGAACCAATTAGTTGAATCTCTGGTGTCAAAGAAATTGTGATTTTTTTGTTGTTGTTTGATATAGAGTTATGACTAGATTTTTTTTCACATTTTTCCATAAAGTCCTTGGGGACCCACATCTGTCTTTACTTTCTTATAAAGCCCTAACTGTGCTTTGAAATGAATCCTATTTAATGCTAAGTCAAAACTGTTTTTTTCAGCTCCAGGATATTTCTCTTCGATTCAGATTCATATTTACTTCACTTTGAGTCCTTAAGATATTTTCAAACAGATTTTGGCTAATATAACTTTGAAAATACTCCTAGAAAATATGAAATATTCAAGGGCTGAATCATCTAGGTTTAGGATAGTTTGTGTAAGTCAAAGACTAACTGTTCAGAATAATTTAAATCAGCTCAATTCTCATTTTTAAAAAAAAGTGTGTAAATTTGACTTTGGTAAATTAAGTCATTTAAAAGGATAACAGTAGTAAATCTTGCCAGAATTGTTCCAAGCAATAGCTACACACATGTATACACATACACACGTCAAGTATGGAGATGAAAATGGGAAAAACTATCATATTCTCTCACCTTCCACTCCTCATTCAACCCAATAACCCTTCAGCAAAAAACTATACACTGTCACAACACATGAAGGCAGAAGGGTATCTTCAGAATAAAATGTGAAAGAGGACTTAATACAAGAGGTTAGATAGACAGAGAGATATTTCTTATACGCATATATTATTTATTCTCCAAGGTATGTGTGAGCAAGAAGGGGAAGATTGTTATTCAGTTATTCAGTAGATAAAGCTAAATGTGAAGCATTCAGCTAAGTCCTGGTGAAAAATACAGATTAGAAAAAAAAAGAGTTACAAGTATGTAGAGTGCTCAAAAAAGGATGCACCAGGGGCCATGAGGATGCAAATCTAGGGAGGCCTGACACGAGCTTCCCAGAGAAAGTGACCTGAGGCTGAAGTCAGCCAGGTGAAGAGGGGCCCAGAGTGGTCTAGACCATGAAAGCAGCAAGTTTTAAGGCTCCAAGAGCTTGGTGCATTTGACGATGTCACAGGAACCCAGGCCAATGAAAGCAGACACACTAATCTAGACACCAGGGCTGATCAGGGAGAGTCTCAAAGAGTCGCGTGAGGACGTTGAACTTCCTTACCAATGGAGACCCACTGAGTGTTAAGCAGGGGATTGACACAATCAGACCTGCATTTTTTAAGCGTCACTCTAGCTTCATTGAGGAGGATGGAGGAGGACAAGCCTGGGTGTGGTTACTGCAGTACTGGTGGTGATGAGGGGTAACGTGCCTGGGACTGGCGTAGCAACACCAGCGATGGAAAGAGGACAGGTTTATGGCTCTTAAGAAAGTTGAAGTATTTCAAGTATCTTCTCTGACCACAACAGCATGAAACTGGAAATCAAAAACAGGAAAATAAATGAGAAAAAAACGATTACCTGGAGGCTAAACAACATGCTACTAAGAAACCAATGGGTCAACAAGGAAATCAAAAAGGAAATTAAAAAATACCTTGAGACATGGGACTTCCCTGGTGGTCCAGTGATAAAGAATCCGTCTTACAGTGCAGGGGACACAGGGTTCAATCCCTGGTCAGGGAACTAAGATCCCACATGCTGCGGGGCAACTAAGCCCACGTGCCACAACTACTGAGCTCGCACGCCTCAACTAGAGAGCCCACGTGCCACAAACTACAGAGCCCATGCACTCTGGAACCTGCATGCCACAACTACAGAGCCCACATGCCCTGGAGCCTGCTTGCCGCAACTAGAGAAGAGAAAAACCTGCATGCCACAACTAGAGAGAAGCCCACGTGCTGCAACAAAGAGCCCTCAAACCTCAATGAAAGATCTCGCGCGCCACAACTAAGACCCAGCACAGCCAAAAATAAATTAAATAAATAAATAAATAATAAAATAAATCTTAAAAAAAAAATCTATGGATGCAGCAAAAGCAGTTCTTAGAGGGAAGTTCACAGTGATACAGGCCTGCAAAAAACAAGAAAAATCTCAAATAAACAACCTAACCTACCACTTAAAAGAGTTAGAAAAAGAACAAACAAAACCTAAAGTTAGCAGAAGGAAAGAAATAATAAAGAGCAGGGAGGAAATAAACAAAATAGAGATAAAAAAAAATAGAAAAAAATCAATAAAAACAAGAGCTGGTTTTTTGAAAGGGTAAACAAAATTGACAAACCTCTGGCCAGGCTCACCAAGAAGAAAAGAGAGAGAACCCAAATAAACAAAATCAGAAATGAAAAAGGAGAAATCTCAAATGATACTGCAGAAATACGAAAAAACTTAAGAGAATACTATGAACAATTACATGCCAACAAATTTGACAACCTAGAAGAAATGGACAACTTCCTAGAAATATACAGCCCACCAAAATTTAATCAAGAAGAAATAGATAACTTGAACAGAGCAATCACTATAAGTGAAATGGAATGTGTAATAATAAAAAAAAAACCTCCCTACATACAAAAGTCCAGGACTAGATGGCTTCACAGGTGAATTCTACAAAAAATACAAAAAAAAAAAAAAAATACAAAGAACTTATCCCAATTCTTCTCAAACTCTTCCAAAAGACTGAAGAGGACGGAACACTCCCAAAGACATTTTATGAAGCCATCATCACCCCGATACCAAAACCAGATAAAGATACCACCAAAAAAGAAAATTACAGGTCAATATCTTTGATGAATATAGATGCAAAAATTCTCAACAAAATATTAGCAAATCAAATCCAACAACACATAGAAAAGATCATACATCACAACCAAGTGGTATTCATCCCAAGTTCACAAGGATGGTTCAACATACACAAATCAATCGATGTAATACACCACATTAACAAAAGAAAAGTCAAAAACCACATGATTGTCTCAATAGATGAAGAAAAACCATTTGACAAAATTCAACATCTATTCTTGATAAAAAAAAAATCTCTCACCAAAGTGGGTATAGAGGGAACATATCTCAACATAATAAAAGCCATTTATGACAAACCCACAGCCAACATAATACTCAATGGTGAAAAGGTGAAAGTCTTCCTGCTAAAATCTGGAACAAGACAAGGATGCCCACTCTCACCATTTCTATTCAACACAGCAATCAGACAAGAAAAAGAAATAAAAGCTATCCAAATTGGAAGGGAAGAGGTAAAACTGTCACCATATGCAGATGACATGATACTATACACAGAAAACCCTAAGGACTCCACACAAAAACTGCTAGACCTAATAAATGAATTCAGCAAAGTATCAGGATACAAGATTAACATTCGGAAATCAGTTGCATTTCTTTACACTAACTATGAAATATCAGAAAGGGAATGTAAAAAAACAATACCTTTTAAAATCACACACACACAAAAATAAAATACCTAGGAATAAACCTGACCAAGGAGGTGAAAGACTTATACACTGAGAACTATAAGACATTAATAAAGGAAATTAAAGAGGATTCAAAGAAATGGAAAGATATCCCATTCTCTAGGATTGGAAGAATTGATATTGTTAAAATAGCAATACTACCCAAAGCAATCTACAGATTTAATGTGCTCCCCATCAAATTACCCATGCATTTTTCACAGAACTAGAAAAAATAATCCAAAAACTTATATGGAACCATTAAAGATCCAGAATTGACAAAACAATCCTAAGAGAAAAAACAAGCAGGAGGCATAAGTCTCCCAGACTTCAGACAATACTACACAGCTACAGTAATCAAAACAGTGTGGTATTGGTACAAAAACAGACATACAGATCAATGGAAAAGAATAGAGAGCCCAGAAGAAAACCCACACACGTATAGTCAACTAATCTTCAGCAAAGGAGGCAAGAGTATAAAATGGGAAAAAGATAGTCTCTTCAGCAAGTGGTGCTGGGAAAGTTGGACAGCTGCATGTATATCAATTAAGTTAGAACACATCTTCACACCATGCAGAAAAATAAACTCAAAATGGCATAAACACTTACACATAAGATGACACCATAAAACTCCCAGAAGAGAGCATAGGCAAAACATTCTCTGATATAAACTGTACAAATGTTTTCTTAGGTCAGCCTCCCAAGGCAACAGAAATAAAAAGAAAAATAAACAAACGGGACCTAATCAAACTTATGAGCTTTTGCACAGCAAAGGAAATCATAAAAAAAAAAAAAAAAAAAAAAAAATGAAAAGCCAACCTACGGAATGGGAGAAAATATTTGCAAATGATGTGACTGACAAGGGCTTAATCTCCAAAATATACAAGCAGGTCACACAACTCAACAGCAAAAAAACCAAACAACCCAATTGAAAAATGGGCAGAAGACAGTAGACATTTCTCCAAAGAAGACATACAGATGGCCAGTAGGCACATGAAAAGATGCTCAACATCACTAATTATTAGGGAAATTCAAATCAAAACTACAATGGGCATGAACTTATATATACTACCAAATGTAAAACAGATAGCTAGTGGGAAGCAGCTGCATAGCACAGGGAGATCAGCTCAGTGCTTTGTGACCACCTAGAGGGGTGGGATAGGGAGGGTGGGAGGGAGACGCAAGAGGGAGGAGATATGGGGATATGTGTATATGTATAGCTGATTCACTTTGTTATAAAGCAGAAACTAACAACACCATTGTAAAGCAATTATACTCCAATAAAGATGTTAAAAAAAAAAACAAACTACAATGGGGTATCACCTCACACCGGTCAGAATGGCTATCATTAAAAAGTCTACAAATAACAAATGCTGGAGGGTGCGTGGAGAAAAGAGAACCCTCCTACACTGTTGGTGGGAATGTTAGTGCAGCCACTATGGAAAACAGTATGGAGGTTCCTCAGAAAACTAAAAATAGAATTACCATATGATCCAGCAATCCCACTCCAGGGCATGTACCCGGAAAAAACTACAATTCAAAAAGATACATGCACCCCTATGTTCATAGCAGCACTATTCACAATAGTCAAAACATGGAAACAACCTAAACGCTCATCGACAGATGAATGGATAAAGAAGATGTGGTACATACATACAATGGAATACTACTCAGCCATAAAAAAGTGAAATAATGCCATTTGCAGCAACATGGATGCAACTAGAGATCATCATACTAAGTGAAGTAAGTCAGAAAGAGAAAGACAAACACCATATGATATCACTTATATGTGGAATCTAAAATATGGCACAAATGAACCTATCTACAAAACAAACAGACTCACAGACATAGAGATCAGACTTAGGGTTGCCAGCAGGGAGGGGGGAGAGAGGGGGATGGACTGGGAGAGTGGGGTTGGTAGGTGCAAACTATTACGTTTAGAATGGATAAACAACAACATCCTACTGTATAGCACAGGAAACTATATCCAATCTCTTGGGATAAACCATAATGGAAAAGAATTTTTAAAAAGAATGTCTCTATGTGGATAACTGAGTCAATTTGCTGTACAGCAGAGAGTGGCACAACCTTGCAAATCAACTCTACTTCAATAAAAATAGAAGGAAGGGAGGGAGGAAGGGAAGTTGAAGTGACTGAACTTGGTGACCGATTGGATGTGGGGAGTGAGGGAGAGAGGGAGAAGGCAAGGATGCTCCCCGGTTTTCAGGCTGAGCAGCTGAGCGGATGGTGGTGTCCTTGAGGGAGATGAAGATCCAAGGAGGTGGAGTGTGTGTGGAAATATGACTCTCTTTTGAACATGCAGCATTTGGGCTGGATGCCTGAGATCCACATTCTTTCTTCTCCCCATTCCAATCCTCCCAAACAGACGATCTCCTCTGTTTCTCTATCCTGAATCATATGAAGAATATCCTGACCTTTCATATGAAGAAAGGTCTAGAAAGAATCTTAGGAAGCACATAGACCAATCCCCTTCATTCTCTGCCAGAGGAAACTGAGGGAGGGAGTTTAGGGGGCTTCCCCAAAGATACGCAGGAAAACACCCCCTAACGCCATAGGCCCTTTCTGGCACCCTCTAAAACATGCTCTGCTTTCTTGCCTTTCATAGTTTACATAATCATCATCTTAACCACTTTTCCTGAAGGTACTCATTCAAACATGAGAAATCTTTAGCCTTCTTACCAACGGATGCCTCTGAATATAAAAGCCATATACTTGGAAAAGTAAAAATAAATCAGAAGGAGTTGAAAAGGTCAAAAGCAATTCATCTCTGGTCAAGCTGCTCATAGGAATCTCCCATTAGTCAGTTTTCATTACAATTACTTAAAAAATGACATAAAGCATTGAGTCCATTATTTTTTACAGTATGAATTCTTAAATCTCTACCTCTATACATCACAGTTTTAATCATCTGTCATACGGCTTCCTTTAACAGTTCACTGTTTAAACAATGTTGGTAGGATTTGCAATAATTTTTTTTAACTGGGTGAAGCAATAAAACCAATGGCTTTTGCTCAATGAGCTTCCATTTTTATAATCTGCTAAAGTAAAATGGTAGATGTCAGACACAATGTGATATTAAGCAAGGGTATGAAACCACATCCTTGACCCAACACAAGTAGAAGAAAAGGCTTACCTGAGGCGGGTGCCCTTTAAGGTGTCAAGGTATGCGGGATAGTTCCATCTGATTTTATTCCCTTTACATCGAAGCTCTAGAGTTTGCCCTGCCATCAGACTCAGGGTTGCAGCGGGTTTCTGAAAGCGACCTTTATCCATCATTTGCATCATTATAGACTGTGTCTTTGGTGTTGAATCAGCTGAGTGTCTGTCCTTTATTTTAGGAATTTTGGGTTTCACCTTTTTGTTGGTAGGCTTGATTCTGTTCTCTCCGGGCTCCTTTGGATGCATGTTCTTGGGAGGATGTTGACCAGTAACTGGTACAAACATGAGGAGAGAACAATGGGCTTTGGTGGTTAACATACCCAGAGTCTTCAACCCCTGAAACAGATCGTTTTTAATGTCCCTCTCCTCCGATGTCAAAGTTATTTTCAGGAATAATCATTATTATCTTGGTTCATTCTTTAGCTTTAAACCAATTAGTAACTGAAAGGGAATCAATTTCAGCTTCCAAGATTTTGTTCAAACTCAGCAAAATATCTCACGTATGAACTAACATTCGCACTTCCCAAACAAAACAACTTTTTCTTGTGGTTCACACTCAGTCTCACCAGCTCTAAGGTGGTACCCAGAATGGTGGACCTGAAGCCTCTCAAGGTCTGTTTCTGGTCCTTGCCATCTCAGTGCTGTCATTGCTCATTTTGAACCAATTGTTTAAACCCAGGAATATGTAGTCCCCAGGGAGTGGAGACACAGACGACATTGCAAGCACACTCAGAAGATTTCAAACCATCACGAACTTTCTCCCAGATGAGTACGTACTGTGGAGCCTGTGTGTGTCAGGGCGGACAACATCCATGGAGGATACAAGGCTTAGTAAGAAATAAGTACTGGGCTTCCCTGGTGGCGCAGTGGTTGAGAATCTGCCTGCCAATGCAGGGGACACGGGTTCGAGCCCTGGTCTGGGAAGATCCCACATGCCGTGGAGCAACTAGGCCCGTGAGCCACAGCTACTGAGCCTGCGCGTCTGGAGCCTGTGCTCCGCAGCAAGAGAGGCCGCGACAGTGAAAGGCCTGCGCACCGTGATGAAGAGTGGCCCCCGCTTGCCACAACTAGAGAAAGCCCTCGCACAGAAACGAAGATCCAACACAGCCAAATAAATAAATAAATAAATAAGTCAGGAGCTCTTAAATAAATAAATAAATATTAAAAAAAAACGTTGACACTATATTGCCTACACTATACTACTTTGAGCTCAGTGCTGAAATGATATCTGAGTTAGGAAATGTGAGGAATCATGCAAGAAATCTGAAAAAAAAAAAAAGTACTAACCCTGTGTTCATTTAAAGCATACATATACATTATTAAAACTCAATGGTAACTTTAGCAAAGGTTTAGAATTTGGCCAACAAAATACATTGAGGGGAGGAGTATTTTATCACCAACATTGTTGAGAATTGCTGGCAAATGGTGGTAAGAACTGATGACCTTTAAGTCCATTTTCTTACTGCTGTTTTTCCCTTCTCTACAGACAATGCTGCCCTGCCCTTGGAATACCGCTGGGTTCCAGAAATCTCAGCTGTCCACCCAGCCCACATGGCCATATGCTGTGTCCACCCAGCAAAGAGGAGGAGACTTGGCAATTCATTTGCTCCACTGTCTGCATCAGCTCCAAGGTGACCTTGATATAAGCCCACAGAATTATAAAACGTCCAGACTTACAAGTCCTGAGAGATCATTTAAGGTCCTCATGTTATACATTTAAAAAAATAATAAAGGAGGCCTTAAAAGTTAAATTGCACAAAGCTGGCTAGTGACAGGATGTGAAAGTAAAACTCAGATCTCCTGACCCCCATTTCACTACATGCAGATCAACAGCCTGTAGATATTTTGAATAGATAACTACACAAATCTCGGCCAGTTGAGGGAATTACAGGGCATTTGTATAAAATGGGGAAATGTGATAAATCAGGAGAAAATTTTTTTCCCTCTTTGATGTTTGTATTTATTTATTTAATGTTACCTTGGTGTATAAAGGGCTCGGGTGGTCAAGAGTACAGAGACACTGAAATTGGGATCAAGAGACAGAAAAAGGCAAGTGTTGCAAGCTCTTACACCATCAGACCAGGCTGGTGACAAAATGAGGTGAGCCAGGTGGGCCTGGAGAGGCCACGCCCTCCTGAAGGGACAGCTGCCTGGAGCGAGTGTCCAGGGTTACAGGATCTGATTTCTCACAGGATGGCAGAAACGCAGGTTTCCTGATTTATAAATGTTAGAAACTTGATTTTTTAGAAACTTCAGGTCTGAATCTCTGAGGTGAGGAGACAGGCGGTGGTTTTCCTACGAAGGATGGGGATGACCCAGGAGGGGACGGGAGAGGGACTGCCAGGACCGTTCTGTCTTGATCTGGGCTGTTCACATGGTGTGTGTGCAGTTGGCGAGCGTTTCATGGAGCCGTAGTCTGATGATTTGTACCAAAACTCAGCTGACGTGGACTCAACTGTGTAATGATGAACTTGGCTTCTTTTGCGTGTTGCCCTTTGAAACAGGAGCCATTTGGCCTCCACTCTTGGTTCAGCCCTGCCCAGACTCTGGAACGAACCCCACTGTGAGCTCAGCATCAACACCAAGTCCTTGGCTCGCGGCCTTCTTTGGGTGTGGCTGCGTCGCTCCTGAGCCCCGCGAGCCTTTCCATGACTCCAGGTCCATTTGTGACCTCTCCTTTCCCGGGGTCTGAGTCTCTTCTTATCTCCCATCCTTCCTCTACTCTGGTTCCTCTGGGTCACGGGCCCTGCTGAGCTTTCTCAGTCCTTCCAGGGAGCAGGGCTGTGCCCTTGAGCCCTAGTCTCCAAGGCGAGTCCCAATACCTGCTGTTTGTCAAGACTTCCCCAGACCCTGCACATTTGGTTTATTTACGCCCAGGGTTCTAATGACAGATGGGGGTGGGAAGAGGTGCCCATGCACACATTTCCGCAACCTCCCAGAAAGAAAAGCATTGTAATCGTTGGGAACATATGAGACCCACAGAAATATTCTAATCCAGCAACATCAATTGTGAAGCATAAGCCTCATTGTTACAACAGGTAAAAGTCACTGTCTTTTTCTTAAGGCAGAAATTAAAAGCCTACCATGATGCTGTCCAAGTCATCTGTGCCCTGCAAGCATTTCAGTCAAACTATGCCTGTGAGAGTCATGGACCTCTGGATTGATGTCTAACTTGGTGTTTTTTCTTCATCATGAACAGGAATTCAAGCTATTGGAAATGACAACAACTGTTTGTAAATCCTAGGGAATTTAGGCAGCCCGTGCAGTTTGCCCGATTCTAAGCTCTCAGATCCCGTGTGGCGATGCTACTCAGGAATATTCGATTAACTAGTTATGGATATTACGCCTTCAAATATGTGTTATCATCCCTGAAAAATCATTTGACCTTTTGACCAAATAGGCCTATCAGTCGGTCCAGCTGCCTGACCATGGAACAGGTCCATGGTTTGACGGTGATGACACAAAGTTCAAGGAGCCAGACCAGTGGTCCCACGGACAAGTCCTAGGCCTGAACGACTCCCAAATCCCATGTCTATCTTTTTAAAAGAATGACTCTTCAGGCTAACTAAGTAAATTAGTTATTTTCCAAAGGCCTAAAAAAATATAAGAATTTACAATGTAGATATACAAAAGTGAAAGTCCATTACCGTTGCATTTTTTGAGATTATGGCACAGTATATTTTATAGAGAAATAAATGATAAAATTCACAAACCATTGAATGTCATTACAGACTTTAGGTCCTGAAGTCATTGTTGACTTCCTAACTGTGTGACCTTGGGAAGCTACCCTCTCTCTTACTTTCCTCAGCTGTAGATTGAGAATTATATGGTAATAATGACTATCTCATGGATTGCTGTGGGGATTAAACGAGTTAATATGTTTAAAATGCTGAGACCAGTGTCTGACCCACAGTAAGTGAGCGCGAGCGAGGTGCTGCTTGTTTTTGTGGTTGTCTCGTAACGTCTCAGGGTGATCTCCATGATAAACTCGTGATGGAGGTAAAGCAGCTCATTATTTTTCCTAATTTACAGGTGAAAAATTGAGACCACAGATGCCAAGTAGCTCACTCAAGGTTACTAAGGCGGCAGTGAAAAACCAGATCTAGAGTCTTTTCTGGTTCGTCTTGTTGCTTTCAATTCACTCAAGATCAGCATTTCACTTTATTTGCATGAATCTCAGGCACAGCACCATTATCTAAGTGGTTTCTTTGTTTGGTAGGTCACGGGCTTTGACAAGGAGTTCCAAGTCAAACAGAACTTGATGCCCGGGATGAGGGCACAACCTTCCTGGAAGGGCTGGAGATGCTTTTCCAAGGCATATATTACAATCCCCAAGTGAAGAGATGCTGGTCAAAAAACATCCCCAAAATGAATGAGTAAATGCTGCACAGCCAGAAGTACACAGGGCAAAGGACTGTAATTCTCCAGCATCTGCTGAGGATTGATTGCAATCAAAGCTTATTCAATAAAGATGACCTGACTATTAACCTCTCTAATTCTATCAGACTGTGTGGGAAGAGAAAATAAATTCATTAGAAGAATCACTGACAGCTGCTTAGATGCGGACTCCCTGTAAACACAGCCATTCACATCAAACACCTGAAGCTGTTCGCTTTTCTCTCTCCATGGGCAGTTAAGGGGAAAGATCTGACCTGAGAGCAGCATCTAAATATCCACATATAAATTTGCTGGGTAGCTCTTGGGTTCCCCTAACCAGTTGTATAAACTGGGACACCCCACTCTTCGTTTTTCCATTCCTCATGAAACACCCCATAGGAACACATATACTTTTCCAAGAACAAACATGAGAAGTTGAGAAAGCAATGACAGTAGGGAGGTAAAAATGTAGAATGAAGAGAGCCTCTTTTCCCTACCCCCTCTGGAACCCCACACCAAAATACCCTCAATATCATTGCTTAAAGTATCATTTTCTTAAAAGAGCAACTTCTAAGATTATACTTCTATTTCAGGATAAAGACCTTAGATTCATACATTTTTTTTTTCAAAGCGTCCGTCAGAACACAGTTCATCACGCTTTTTCTTGAGATGTAATTGACAGCTCAACTAACATATTAGTTTCAGGTGAACAACATAATGATCCCATATTTATATATACTGCAAAATGACCACGCTCTCTTGAAACACTTTATTCGCTTGGCTTCCAGGACATGGCACTGTCTCGGTTCTCGGTCCGTTTGGCAGCCTTCCTCATCTTCCTTTCCTGCCTGAGTCCAAAGGGCTGAATCCTCGCAACTACTCTCCGTCTCTAAGCGGCCTCACCAGTTCCCTTGGCACTAACAGCATTTATATGCTGAGACCTGCCTTGTTCCTGTCCTCACTTTGCCTCTAAATCCAGATCTGAATATTCTGTCGCTTACTCAGCACTGCCACTTGGAAGGCTAGTAGGCATCTCAAATTGGACGTGTCCACACTGAACTCTAGATGCCCTTTCAAATCAGCTCCTTCCCCGGTGTCCCTTTATCAGCAAATGGCAACTCTATTCACCCAGTTGCTCAGAACATAAACCTCTGAGTCACACAGGATTCTCTTCTTTCTTTCCAAAGCCACGTCCAATCCAGCAGCAAACCCTCTTGGCTTTGCCCTCAAAACAGACCCCGAACCCAGGCTCTACTCCCTACAGCCGCTGCAACCACTTTCACCTAGACTATTAAAAGAGCCCCCTATGCAGGCTCCTGGCTTCTACCTAAGCACGCCTACCTTTGAAAATATAAATTAGACCATGGGCACTCCTCCGCTGGAGACCCTCCAGTGACTTTCATCTAATTTAGAATAAAGCCCGAAGTCTTCCACACCCGACAGGGCATTGCCAACTCCCGTCTCACTTCTCATGGTCCTTCAGCCACAGTGACCACCAGGGCACCTTGAAGCTCATGCCCTTGGCTTCGTGGCTCTTCTTTCAGACAAGCAGCACCTGCTTCCTCCCTCTCAGCTGGCCCCTGACTCTCCTATCCAAACCCCACGCACACTGCCCTCGGCAGCCCTCTCCATCCTCTTACCCTATCTTATAGGTTCAGCTGTGTCTCCAAAAAGATACATTGAAGTCCTAACCCCTGCAACTGGTGAACATAATCTTATCTGGAAATAGGATCTTTGCAGACATAATCAAGTTAAGATGAGGTCATTAGGTATGGATACCAAGGGGGAAAGGGGGGGTGGGATGAATTGGGATTGACATATATACACTACTATGTATAAAATAGATAACTAATGAGAACCTACTGTATAGCACAGGGAACTCTACTCAATGCTCTGTGGTGACCTAAATGGGAAGAAAATCCAAAAAAGGGGGGATATATGTACATGTATAGCTGATTCACTCTGCTGTACAGTAGAAACACTATACTCCAATAAAAATTAAAAAAAAAAAAGATGAGGTCATTAGGATGGGCTTTAATCCAATAAGCCAGTGTCCTTATACGGAGACCCACACACAGAGGAAAATGACAGATGAAGATACACACAGAGGGAGAAGATGGCCAAGTGACAACAGAAGCAGAGACTGGGGAGATACAGCTGTAAGCCAAGGAACACTAAGAATCACCGGCCGCCAGCCAAAGCTAGAAAGAGGCAAGGAAGGATTCGGCCCAGGGTCTCAGCAGCAGCATGGCCCTGCTGGCACCTTGATTTGACTTCTATCTGCCAGAACTGTGCGAGAACTAAGAACTTGTAGTATCTTAGTTTGTGCCTGGTTACAGCAGTTCTAGGAAACTAATACATCCTGATTATTGATTTTTCACGCCACTTATCAGTTCCTGAAATGTTATCTGTACTTGTTTGTTACCTGTCCTCTCCATTAGACTATGAGCACCACAAGGGCAGGGCCTTACAACCTTGTACAGGGGCAGCCATCAATCCTCAGAACTTCTCTCACTGCTCTGGCTGGCACGCTGCCCGGTCTCTCTGTTGCCCCTAAACTTTCCTCTTTTTCAGCTCTAAGGATCAGAGATGATTTTGTATGTCAAACATACAGACCAAGATCCTAAATGCTTCAAAACATTCATTATTTGCATGGGTGAACAATGAGAGTTTTTACAATTTTTTCATTACAAGGTTTTCTGAACTAATTTTTATCCTTTTTCCAAGGAATAAACTGAGTCACAATAGTGATACAGAGTACTGGTTAGAGACTCATTTTCAGTGTCACTCCCCTTACCTTCTTAGAGATCAGGCTGTTTTGCCCTCACATCATAATGAATCTCTTTAGTTTTCCCAGAAAGGAAACCTTCACAGGACCAAAAATAAGCCCACGTTAGACTGAAGATCAAATTAGTATTGATCAAGGGTCTGGCGTGAGATTGACAAAACAGCAGTAACAAATCAATATTTATACTTCATCATTTGCTCCCAACACTGGGTAAAAATATGTAGATAACAAAAGCTGGTAAGTACCTGTGATGTTGTACTCTTTTATGTAAAAATAGCAGCACCGTATCAACAAACACAGTGGCATGTATTCCATACAAATGCTGAAAATCAGGTGCCGTGAGCCACGTCTGGCTCTAAGTGGCATCTTGGACCTTTTATTAACTGTTTTCATGCCTCACTTTCATGCCACAAGAGTGGCATGCCCTTCCAACTCCCACTCTTCATGAGAAGAAATAACATTACTTCTAAAAATTTAAAGCATTTTAGAATGAAGCCAGGCAAACTTTGCTGGGTTAGAGCAGATGTACACCCAGTATATGCTTACAGGGAATTCTTTTACTATTAGAAAGCCTCTCCTAGAAGTGATCAGAAAGGTGGAAAGGCAGTGGGAGAAGTTGAGTCACGGGCCTGTGTCTGCAGTTTGTGCTTTGGGATGACCCAGGAATGCACCATATTCCGACTTGTTAATCAGAGGCTGGCACTGGAAGGGCACCCCACCTAAGCCACTCTCAGTTCCTGGTCCCAGCCAGCCACATGATAACTCAAACCCGAGAAAACATTCTTAATAGGTTTAGAAAAACTTATATACTTTACTGAAGCAGATTTACTTTTCTAACTATGTGTTCAATATTTTATTCAAATAGTTTATACTATATATTTTACTTTTACTTTTAACTTTTAAAAACAAAGCCACAGTGCTATTATCACATCTAAAATTTATCAATTATTTCTTATAAAATATTCAGTCTGTGTTCAACTTTCTCTGATTGTCTCATAAATCTATACTGTTTGTATAAATTACATTTGACAGATGCTAATTGATTCAGGCAGCTGTTTGTAATCATGGTCTGGGCACACATTAGCTGGGAGAGATTCAGGAGGCAGAGGCTGAGGCCACCTCCCGAGCCCCTGCGGCAGGCATCTTGGGTGAACTGTGTAACCAAGCGAATGGGCCACTTGAAATTATTTTGTCTGACCGTCTCTTGCCCTATTCAAAAAGTGATACCAAATACTACATTTCCATCACTTCAGCGATCACATATGAGGACTTGCCAGGAGCAATTTAATATTGTATTTTACACCGTGAACTCACGCCAACTGTTCTCTAGGCAAAGAGGACCTGTTCCTCCCCACCCCTCCCCAGGAGAACCACTGACTACACTTTATCCAGCAAGGCTCTAGGCTTAAGGAGCCTCACATTCAACTTCAAGTCCCACAACCATTTTGGACTTTGCAAACCAGAATGTGGTCTTTTTCTGGCAAATGCTTCTAGCTTCATGGGAAAGAAGGAAGGAACTGGTCAGGACTGAGTAGTGGATAAAAGATGTGAGCCAGGGTGAGCTGGCTCCAGCGGGAGGTTGCATAACAGCAAAAGCTGCTTTTCAACCAAAACCAGCAAAAATAGTGACTGTAGAGCAGAATTCCAAGGGAGATTTCAGGATACCAGGATGTAACAGATGCAAAATATACTGCACGAATAACACCAATCGAAAAATAATGGAGCCAACCAAACAATTAAATGCCAACAGAAATATAGATAATAGACATAGAAATACAACAATACAAACACACACACACAAACACACGCACAATAAAGTCTGGCCCTGTGGTTGTGAGTCTACACAACAGGGTGGGCCCAGGACAGGCACACATTCAAAAAAGTTCAGCGGCACAAGGGCCCCCATATGGTGTACAAAAGTCCATGTCCTTCATCTTCTCCCCTCCAATCAGATAAGAAGTGTAACAGCTGTGGGGTTTTGAGTCGTTTGGAGAAGGTCTGACACCCAGAAATAACTGGTCTAAGACTTAGGCACATCTCGCAGGATTCAAGCCCACGCTGGTTTATGAAACGAATCTAGGACCGCAGATGGGGGAGGAGGACTCTTCGAATTTTGCAAAAGGCTCAGTTTAGGTGGCACCCACCCTCACGAGCAGAGACCCGGGGCGAACACCGCGCGGAGGTGGCAACGATCCGCCGCCCTGCGCCACCTCCCAGACCGACACGTTGACAGTGGGGGCGGCACCAGGGGCTGCCTGGGGTTGTTCCGTTTGCCGGCAGCCGAGAGCTTTCCAGGAGCGCAGGAGCGCTTCTGGTGGGGATGCTAACGGTCAGAGCAGCTGCCACCGTCCCAGGGGCTCCGAGGGGAGGTGGAGAGAGAAAGGGTAAGGAGACCCTCCTGGGGGCGGGGGCAGGTGCACGGAGTAGGGAGCGGCTCCAGGGCTGGGCCTCGGAAGGTCTAAAGTTAGAAGAAGACCTGGAGGACGACGAGGGCTGGGGGGGCCGAGGGGTCCGGGATCAAGTCAGGGCAGAAGCCGGGTAGCCCCCCACGCGGAGTAACTCACCGTCCTCCAGCGCTTCGTGCACCAGCAGAAGACCCAGCAGCAGCCAGACCTTCATCTTCAGGGCAAGGGGTGGGGCAGAGGTGCGGGGCACAGCAGGTCCGAGACGCGCGGAAAGCGCAGGGCGAGGGCAGGGGCGCCACGGGAGGCGGCGGGCGAGGGGCGGGCGCCTGGGACGCCGCAGCTGGAGGATTCGGTTTCATGAGGAAGAACAGATTTGGGGGGAAAGTTTGGGGATTTTTCTTTTTTTTTAAATTCTCTGCGTAATGTAACCTCTCCTGCCCCCTGGCGGAGCCGTGAAGCGCTGCGCCTTTTCCCCGGCGCCGAGGGCGAGGGCTGAGGGTGAAGTGTCAATTATAGCAGCCCCTCATCGAGTTCCCCCAACGCTCGGCGTTTCACGCAATTTACCAACTTCAAGCAGGCCCCGCGCAATCCTGCGGGTACTGATGGGGCCACATTTAACCGTAGCTGTCCAAATGTCACCAGCGCTCTCCCCACCAGCTCAAGTACAGCCATAATGCTCTGTAAAAAGCGCCCCCTAAGTATTTCTCTTCATTCCCAGCAGGTCTCTCACTTGCTCTCACTAACAAGACCACTGCCCTCGGTTGTCCCGGCTCTGCAGCCAGCCCTGTACCTGCTGGACACGGCGTCTCTCTTGCAGCTGAGACGTGAGAGCCCTGGGGCTTCAGCGGGGAGGCTACTGTGCCTTCAGAGGGGCCCACGACAGGCCAGCTCCTTCCCCAGTGCCTGGCGGAGGTTTTGGAGAAATTTCTCCTTCCTCTTTTATTCAGAAGTCCCATTGCCCTACATACGACTCAATTAAGCGTTCAGCAGGGACTGTGCCAGAAAACAGATCCAAGCAACAGCATCAGGGGCCCCTCCGGACTCCGAGAAATTGACACCTTGGCTTTCCCTCTTGCGCTGCGGCCTGGGGTTCCGTCTACACCTCCTCTGCCTCACTCCACACGCCCCCACGTCCTGCGGGCTCTCCCTGCCGCCCATGCATCAAGGCCGCCGCACTTTGCCATCGTCCCTCCCTCCCTGCCCCGCTCACGATGTTACCATCTGTCATCAGCAAGGGGCCACAGCCCCCTGGTTGGTCTCCCTGCCCCTCCTTCTTGCACCTCAACCCATTCTTTCTCCAGCTATTAGACTGATCTTCAAATGCAACTCTCAAAAAACTCTAACCCAACTAAAAACCCTTCACAGGCTCTCCAGCAAGGCTCCTGCTCCAGAGTTCTCCGGCCCGGGGTTGGGGGGTGGAGGCATCTACAGCCCCGCCGCCTGCTCGCCGTCCTGCCCTTCACGCCAACAGCACGCTCCCAGCGCCCTCGGCCCAGCGACCGCGGGGGTCCACTGCTCCCGCTGTCCCCTCTGCCGCCAAGAGTCCCCTTCCCCCTTCCACCACCTGCCTGCCCTCTCGCCACTCACAACCCCTGGCCGAGCTCATCCTCCAAGGCTCAGCTCAGACCTCACCTGCTCCGGGCTGGGCTAAGCGCTTCCCTAGTACAAATACTCCATGGTAGCAGCTACAACAAAATGCAGGACTTAGCGGTGAATCTGGTTGTGCGTCTTTCTCCTGCACTCTCCTGAGTTCAAGGGCAAAAAAATGCGTCTTATTAAATTTTGCATTCTACCACCAGTTTCTGGAAAGTAATACTCATTAATTAGGAACCTACCGTGTCCCACACAGAGCATAAAACCCTCAACATGCGTTTCTTGTTCCTTGTATCAACAACAAACCTGCAAGGGAGGCTGTGTGGTTAGTTTCGGCCCCATTTTATCGATGAGGCAGCCCAAAGGCAAACTGGTAGGAAGTCTTAATCCAGGTTTTGTCTGACACCCATGTCTCTGGGTCGAACCCTCACGCTACCAGTTAAAATGAGCTGTTGAAATCACTAGAAGTGAAAGCTTTCCAACAGGGCCCTCCTGACCATAAAGTCACTCCTCAGAGACTCCCAAGACTGGAGGCAAGCACTTTGTGACTTACCTGATAGGCTTGATAACAGAGAGCTAAGATGGCAAGACAACCAGACGGTCGGAGTTGCAACCCTTTCCACGGAGAGAGGGAACACACAGTCTGCTCTATCCTTTGAAGGAGTCGGGAGGAGTAGGTGGCTGCCGTAGAAGTAGCCATGAAAAGAAAACAGCTAAAATTGCAATGAGTCCTTAAAAGCTGAATGCAGGCTGGCGTGAACATTTCGAATCCTTGGGAGCCTCAGGCACAAGGAGAGCCCAGAATCCTTCAGCAGCTCTTTCCCACAAGCGTCTGTTGGTTGTTTACTAGAGAAAAAGAGACCAAACAGCAACACATATGAAGAGAGTTGACATTAATGAGGGTTGCACTCAGCTACTCCACCTGTGTTTTCTTTTATTTCAAAAAGAACTTTTTTTTCAAAATTAATTAATCCATTAAAAAATATTTTAAACCACCACAGAATTATATAGGACAGGAAATGATAAAAATAATAAAAATACCCTTTCATGTCCCTGACCCTTCTAGCTATAAAGTATTTCATAGTAAAGATGCACCATAGTTTAAATTTTGCTCTTGTTTATAGATACTTTGGTTGTTTTTAAAAACTCCTTTACAAAAAATGCTGCAGTAACTGTCCTTATCCAAATAGCTTTATGCCCATGAGTATTTCTATAACATAGATACATAGATAAAAATGAAATTATTCAGCCAAAGGCCATAATATTTAGCAATTTTGATTAATGCTGCCAATTCAACAAAGCTGTTCCTATTTATAGCCAATTCTACTTTCTTTGGGAGCCTATGAGCCTACGCATTTCTTCCCACCCACCAGTCCTGGACTTGACTAATCTACTCAATTTTTACAACCTGGGAGGGGGGATCTCATTATGCTATTTCAATTCCTATTCTTTTTATTACTATTGAGGATGGGCATCTTATGTTTTTATTAGCCATCTGTATTTGAAAATTGAGTTCTTTTTCTTATTGCCTTACTATAGTAGAATCTTAATATGTTCTGGATAATAAGCTCTCGGGTGTTATACATACTGCAGACATTTTCTTCTAATCCTTTGCTTGTGTTTTAGTTTTGCTAATGGTGCCTTTCTTTAAGAAATACAACAAATGTTTAGCAATTACATTTTTCAGTAATTTTTTTCATGGCATCTGGGTTTTATATCCCCATAGATGGACCTTCTCTGCCACAAATCAGCAAATTATGTGTTTTATATTTTCATCTAAAACTTTTATAATTTTGTTGGTCTGTTTAGTCTTTAAATCCGTCTATCATTTTTTGATTTTGGTATCACAAATTACAAATCTAATTTTATGTTTATGTTTCCAACTGGATGATCAGTGTCACATTATCATTTGTTAAATGATTGGTTCTTTTCCCATCTTTCTGAATTGACTTTTAGTGTGTATTAAATTACACATGTACATGGGTCTGTTTCAGTTTTGTCTGTTTTATTCTACTGATCTTTTTATCTATAACTATAGAAACACCACACTGCATTAATTGGTACCGATTTATAGTATGTTTTGTTATTTGTTTGGGCAAGGGATGCCCCCATCATTGATCTTATGTTAATTATGCTTGTACATTTTCTCTTCCAGATGAAGTTTGAAATCACTTTGTTAACCTCCATAAAAACTTTGTGTTTTGATTATGATTGCATCGAATTTATATTTGGGGGAAGAATGGTCATGTTTACAATATTAAGTCTTCCTATCCCAGAATGTGTCATAAAGTTATATATATTTCCATTTGTTCAAATCTATTTTTATGTCCCCATTATATTCTATAATTGGTGAATGCTGGTATTAGGACAACAATTTTGAAATTCTGTAATCCCAAGCCTGCATTCTTGAGTGTATTTTGTGTCAAATACACTTTAGCTAAATTTGGGCTACCTATGTGTGTGTGTGTATGTGTATATACGTGTGTGTGTAGTTATATAGTTAAGTACTTATATAGTTATAAACACATAGTTATATTTTTTCCATGTAAGTCTAACTTGTTAATTGTTAAACTTAGTTCTTATTTTTACTTGCTTATGTATTTGTTTTGCTATTATAAATGAAATTTTCCCCCATTACATTTTCAAATTGGTTAACTGGTATATAGAAAATAATTTTGGAATTGTATTTTCCCAACTGTCACATATACTTTAGCTAAATTTACGTGTCTAAACTTATCGTAGGTCTGTGTTACGGTCTGAGTTGTGTCCCCCCACCTCCCCCCAAATTTAAATGTTGAAGTCCCTCACGGACATAGAGAACAGACTTGTGGTTGCCGAGGGGGAGGGGGGGTGGGGGAGGGATGGAGTGGGAGTTTGGGATGAGCAGGTGCAAACTATTACATATAGGATGCATAAACAATAGGTCCTACTGTATAACACAGGGAACTATATTCAATATCCTGGGATAAACCATAATAGAAAAGAATATAAAAAAGGATGTACATTTATATATATAACTGAATCACTTTGCTGTACAGCAGAAATTAACACAACATTGTAAATCAAGTATACTGCAATAAAAAAAAATCGATGTTGAAGTCTGAACCTCTAGTACTTTAGAATGTGGTAAATTAAAGAGGTAATTAAATAAAGGTAATTAACGAGGTAATTAAATAAAATGAGGTCATTAGGGAGGACCCTAAACCAGTATCACTGGTATTCTTATTTATAAGAAGAGGAAACTTGGATATAGACACACACACAGAGGGAAGATCGTGTGAAGATTCAGGGAGAAGACAGCCATCACAGGCCAAGGATCTGGGCCTCAGGAGACGCCAACCCTGCTGACATCTTAATCTCTGACTTCTAGCTTCCAGAACTGTGAGTAAATACATTTCTGTTGTTTAAGCCACACAGTCTGTGGTACTTGGTTATGGCAGCCCTAGGAATTAATGCAGTCTGTTAGGATGGGAGCGAGGGTTACAAGAGATATAGGGGCTTCCCAAGACATGTAGCTGATAGTCACAAGGCTTACTACCCTTGAATGAGACAATCACAACATGACACCAAATTTGAAAAATAAAACTGCCAAAGCTGTATTTTTTATGGGTTGTATTTCACTGAAGAAACCCATCTGCTTTGTCTCTAGGGTGAGAAGGAATTTTATTATTAGATTCTCTGTTTGCATTCATCTTCTCCATTCTTTCTCCAACAATTGCCGTAATATTGGCCAATTAAAATAAGCATTGCCTTACAGCTCTAAGTCAAATACAGCTTGAAGCCTGGTTTCCTAAGGCGTGATCACTTTTTGTATGTTTGTGTTTGGTCACCGTAATGGACCCTCTTATTTAGTCTAAATAGTTTTCAGTTGACCTCTTGGGTTTTTAGATAAACGATCATATTACCTGCAACAGCCAGTTTTTCTTTCTTTCTTAGCTGATGCCTGTCTGCTCCCTCCACCACACTCTTACACTGGCCTCTAGTGTTTGCAGCCCACTGACCCCCCAACTTCATGAAGCGTGGGGTGGCTCAGCGATGGAACAAAGCAGGGGGTCCAAGCCTCCCCTGAATCGTCAGCCACTTCCTGATGCTGGAAAAGAGGAGCCTGACGACACAGAATCAGCCTCTTAAAAACAGCCTTTAAGTGTTGAATCATTATGTTGTATACCTGAAACGAACATAATAGTATGCGTCAAAAAAAATAAATAATTAAAAATGAAAATAAAACTGTGTCCAGGGAACCACTGTCGTACTTGGGAGGGCACAGCTTTATCCGAGCGACTGTGCGTTATCCCCTCTCTCCAAAGAGCAAGGGCAGCAGCCCCTGGCATTGGCTTAACAAATGGAGACTTGGAGAGAAAAGGGGAAAATAGCAGAAGGAGAAGCAAAAATCAGGAAATGGGAGAGCGAGAGGTAAGTGTGATCCAGGGGTGGGGAGCAGGCCGCGCTTATAGACTTGGGTCTGTAGAAGCACATTTCTTTCACGTTTCTTTAGAAGCACAGGTTGATACACAGTGTGTATCTGATGGATGATAAGAAGCAGCTACCAAAGGCTAAAGTGCAATTTCAGTGCTTCCATTATGATGTTCTTATTTGCGAGCTCTTTTATATGTAGCATTTTCATTATAAATCGTAATTAATGGTAATTGTTTATGACTGCCTTGTTCTGAAAAATCTCCCCACTCCTCTGCTTTCTCTTACTCCCACGCCCTTCAAAGTGGTGAATAATATCAGGCATTTGTTAGGTAAGCTAAAAAAAAATCAGCCTATATTTTGGACATCTACCCCCCCACCCCCAAAATGAGGATATTTCACTTCTCTAACTAGTCCTCATTAACTATAGTAATACCACTAAAATGATTTTATTACATTAGTGTTTTAAGCTTTGAGCAGGAGCTAACTTTAGTGGTTTTAAATATAGCTCTGAGAATCTCATTCTAATATAAATGCTAGACATTTTCGATGCTCCCAGAGCCACTCATCAAGAGACACCATGGGGTAAGGTAAGGATCCCAGAACCCTGGTCTACTTAAAATGGGGCAAGAGAAATTACTCTCCTAGCTCCAGGATATGGCATGCTGTAAAGATGTGCCACCTGTTGGCTAGTTACGAGAGCCTCTAAATGGCTAGGGGAAGACAGACAACTATCAGCTAAAATGTAAATGACTCAAAAAACTCCCTCCTCTCCTTTCTTTACTCAGTGGTGTCCTTCCTACTTCAGCAGTCCTGTGCCTATTTGCTTTCTCCTGCTTACTTGCTCTAAATGCTCACTTTTTGAAGAGCATCTGCTGTCAGTCATTTACAACTTGGGCCAATTTAAGTCAATGTTCCAAGAATATTGACATTTTAAGTCTGATTTATTCCAGGGCAGTGAAGCTCTTGGTTTTTGCTTGAAGAAATATCAGGCATTAGTGAGTGGATGGGGGAAGATCCTGGAGACCTGGAGACTCAGCCTTTGGGGAACCCCAGAAACCTGAATCATGACAATGCTGTGGTCCTTGTAGGTTAGGGAATGCAGAGCCCAGAAATGAGCTTGCTCTCCATCATGGAGATTTGGCCCTACCCTGAGCTGTACAGTTCTCCTGGGTAGGGAAGTCTCTATCTTGTGTTTCTATCTTCATGTTGACTGCTCCAGTCTTAGTAGAGAGTAACAGGGATTCTTTACCAGAGACTATGACTTTTGGAATCTCTGATACCTAAAAATATCTAAGAGTTGGCTATGAATCTGTTACTAAGAAAGGTTCAGGTAAGTAAATCAGTATTGAGCTGAGTTTCTTTCTGGATAGTTTCACCCATACTTTGACCTACTTTAAAAGACAAGTCAAGATAATGTGATAATGGTTATTTTATGTCCTTTGAGAATTTTTTGGAGATATTTTATGGGATGAAATGAATCACTCTTTCCACACAGACAGATGGGGACTTATCAGCACAGTCTCTCAGCAATATTCTGCTTTCCTTAAATGGAAGTCTATCAGTGGCCTTCTTTAAAGAACACTAAGGAGATGGTGGTCCTGTCTCCAGGAGTTCCTGGCTGGACCCACAGCCCGACAACTGGGGTCTTGTCATGCCAAGACCCCGCTCAACAGAGGCAGCTATAGTTGCTCACACTTTGCAGCCTGATCCCATGGTGCCAGCACAGAGGCGGGGCCTCAAAACCTAGTTAACAATACTAATCAAGCCAACAATTAGCTAAATTAGGTTTCAGGCTTCTATTTGGGAAATACTTTGTTGTTGTTAGCTTGGTTTTCAATGCAGGCTAAATTGATACTAAAGTTTATTCAATTCACCATGGTGTTCCCTCCAATTTATAAAAACCAATAGCAATTAAGTGTGTACACAATGACATTTCAAAATTAAACAAGCTAATTTAGGAGATGTGCAATTTTAAGTAACTTAGAGCCACGTTAGAAATCTCTGACTCCTCCCTCCCCATCAAAGGGTAAAGAGGGCTGAAGTTGGTACATATTTATTCACTATACCGTAAAAAATTCGTTAGTTATACATAACTGATCACCAATTACTAAAAGCTATGATTTGGTCGGAAGAATATCAAGGAGCTTCTTGCAGACAAAAGCAATGTCAAAGAGATTGGTCCATTAAATAAATGGCAGTTGAAGTGGTAGGATCTCAGATGTGTGGTCCTGGGGTGGCATGCTTCAGGTGCAACTGATATTATTTGGAATGTGCCATGAGGATTGAGTATACGTGAAGACATCTCTTTTATCTTACAGGACTTGGTATTCATACGGTAGGCTGCCAGGTGAATATTCTCAACAGTAGATTTGTTTCCATTTAGATTGTACTATTGATATATTTCTGAGCTGTAAAGCTTCCTAAATAAAAAAGCAGTTTAAATTAGATAAGTGTGAAATGTATGCTTTTGGTAGGTGTGATACATATGCATACTACACTATTATAAGTCATATTAAAATTTATTTTAAAAATACATGGTCATGTTAGAAAGCATATTTTACAGTGGTAAAGCAGCAGCAGTTTTTATTCATTACAAATTCTAAAAAATAATCCAACTTTATAAGTAATAAGGAACACTGATTATCATTAAAGACATTTAAATTGAAAATTACCTACTACACAAAAAAATCTCTATATTCGCATAAGACCAATGTATCTGTTGGTTTTTACAGACATAGAATTTCTGCAGGGTTTTAGGCCCTATCAACAGCTTCTATTAAGTACAGTGATAACAAAATAAAGCAATGAAACAATTGGGCACCAAAGATGAAGAGCCTGTCAACCAGGCACGGGCCAGAGAAACCTGTCCTGTTGGCAACACGAGGTTCTTTACCAACTGAGCCGAGGCCCACATGCTTTCCTGCCCAAGGCTATTAGTGCTGGTGCAGAAACTGCAGTGGGCCAGGACCTATGGTGCCAGTTCCAGGAAGCAGCCGTCCTTTCCATGAGTCATAGAGGTTCCTTGGTCCTTATCATTTACCTTGTACTCATGGGCTATTTGGGGCTGAAATTAAGGACCCCAAACTACCTTAGTTTCATGTGAAGTCTTTTCACTTCATATCCTACCCTGTCATCACAAGCCCCCACCAACGGGGTAGCTATAGACACTCACACTTTGCAGCCTGCCTGACCCAGGGCCCTGGTTATGACCCCCATGGAGCTGCTGTCAGTGGTCAGTGAAGGCTCTTTAAGGCCAGAGATTATGGCAGTGGCTTCAGCCGTGATGAATAAAAGCTAAGATAGTGCTCCCAGCAAACAGGGTTGTCAACTGGGTTGAGCCATAACAAAATGCATTTGAAATGAACATGACTAAACTGTGTACATATAAACAATAATGAAGTTACGAAACCCAACCACTAAACCAACAACCACAACAATAACAGATCAGGCCTCTCAAAATTCAGAAACCAGAAAGCCATTAAAAAATGTTTAAATATGATTATACAAGGAGATAAAAACAAAAAACAAAACTCAGCTAAACAACAAAGTCAAGCAACCTCATTTTCACATCTACGTGTCTGAAAAATGACCTGTGCTGGCATTAGTTCCTACATGAACTTTGGTACTTTTTCCCTTGATGTTTTAGGACAAGTTAGAAAACGTAGGTAGAAAATATATAGAGAAGGCACTATTTTGGCACTAGTCAAAAACCAAAAACAAACCAAAAAACCCAGTTAATCACAACCCCCCAAGAAATTCACACTAATCATGTGAATATTAATATTCCATGATGCACACTCTAAACGCAATCCTTTAAAATTCTGTGGACATTGCGCTTTTAGTTTGAATTGGACTGTCGCTTGAAGCACATCAGGAGAAACCCAGACAGAGAACATCAGAAGCAAGATCACAGGTAAGTAAGAGTTGGAATCTTGGCACAATTTTATCATGTGGTTTATAATCTCAGAATATGCTGATCTAAGAGGAAAAAAAGCTAAGACTAATCTGCTCCCTCGGGCAGTATCAGCATTGGCGATGACTTTTCCTTATTCTCCCTGCATTCAAATACATTTTGAAAACAGTTTGGTAAATATAAATTCTAATTCAAAAGATTTTAACATCTACCTGTAAATACCCAGGACTTAGAAGATATTATGGCTAATATTTAAAATAAAAAAAGTTTAAAAATCTTTTATTCAGAAAAATTTGAAGAAGACAGGCCCTTGTCTTTTAAAGGAAGGTAATTCTGAAACATATTTTCTATCAACTGTGGTTGATAACAGTAAAGTTTTATAGATTTCATCATTAGTTTTTCGTTAATGTATATCTCTCAAATGATGTTTTGGTCTTTTCCTGATATTCATCTCTGGGGAAAATGTGATTAAGCAGTACTCTGTGTTTCAGTATACATCAAAAGTTCTAAATTTTCTCATAAATAGTTTTTAAACTTGGATTTGCATAGCTACCTAGTTAAATGTAGGGTAGGCATGGCCTTTGTATGGTTATTCACAAATCATCTTTCTTTTTTAAGAGTATAAAATAAAGGTGCTATTATTAAAGTTTCTCACTGAGAATGTTCAGAGAGCATATTTCCTAGTGCAAAAAAGAAAGGTAATTCAAGCTGTTTTTACTCAGTCACAATTAAGAGAATGTATATGTATTTTTTAATTTCTGGAAAGGACTTTATGTAAGTGTGACTGATTACTAGTAAAAGCTGTACAGAACATTTTGGCAATCCTAGGAAAGTAAAAACAACATTTTGTTCAAAAGGTTATAAATTCAAATGTAGGAACAGAGAGGTGATAAAAGGCCTGGTAGTACTGGCTTTCCCTAATAAGCACAAACCAAGACAGAAATGTCAGAAAAGGTGCAGCAGAAACAATAAACAGAAATCCCCTAACGCCCCCGCCCCCAACTCCATTTCAGATTATAAAGCACCTGGTATAATGTACCAGACTTCAGTGATTTCATATTAGAAACATTATAAATATATCTTTCTTAAAGAATCTATCTATAGAAAATATTATACATATAAAATCGCTATATATTTCAAAATAGTTTAAAACCTAAAAATTTTGCATAAGCATACCTATCAATATAAAACATTATTTTTTCTCCATCAGTTGGGTTTTTAAAATCTAGACAACAGTATTATTTCCAAACCCTATCCTAAACCCAGCTGACTTCTACACTGACGTTTGAAATATACACACATATATATACGTGTATATATACACACTCACACATACATACGAACATACATTTGAGTTTTCACAGGAAAAAGGCATAGTCACGGACAAAGCATCTTTTCATAGACATTTGTATTTGTAAAGTGTTTCAAGGTAGAAAAATAATGTTTAACTAAATTCTCCTAATTGAACACAGTGGGCGTAATAGTTTTAGCTGCCTGTCATGTTCTAAACAAATTTCTTGATAATGTTACAGTAAAAGTTTTAATATTCACATATGAAATTCTTCATGTTCCCTGTGTGAAGGGCCTGTTCTAGAATGATTTCAGAAAAAAAAGGGCTTCTCAGTATACTGCAATAACAGCAAGGACTTATGATTAGGCCCACAGTGCTTACAGAAATACTTTACGCCTTGCATAGCCAACTCTTCCTCTCCAGTAAAACATGCAGCTTAAAAGAATTCTGGGCTTCAGATTTTACCATGTGCACCCTGGAAATTGTGGAATGTTAGTACTGAGTTCTATGTCAGAGATGCTACAACACTAGCAGCCAGAAACCCAGGCCTTCTACCTGTTTATTGGATATTTAATCACAATAAACTCCTCAACAATCATAACTTGCTTTTTAATGAAAAAAATAAAGTGACATCTCTTGGAAAAGCTGTCAGAAAATAAATGTTTTCCTTGCCTTTGGATTAAGCTGGTCACCTGGGCTTGATAATGTTCTTCCTGGAAATATAACCCATACATATGTAAGTGTTTAGACTCAGTCTCATCTAGTGAACCATATAATTATTTGTAAGAAAAATAATTCATGAGTAGCAAAACACACTGCAGATAAGTAGTCCACTATTAGAGAACCCTATAAAGTAAAATACAGTAATTAGAGAATCTTACATTTAAAAACAAATTATTTACTCATACAAAGGTTATTGTGTTTCTATGGCTTTAATTCAATTTGGTTAATTTTTCAGCTTGACATTTTAAACAATCATGTATTTTACCAAAGTATTCTATTCCCCAACCACTGATGGGTTTTTGTAGAATACTAGAGCTTGTATCAATAGCTTTAGTGTGGTCATTTAAAAATAAATGAAATAAAAAGTGCTAAACAATTTATGGGATGGGGGAAGAAAAACATCCCTGTTTCCAAAAGAAACATCAGAGGCAAATTAGATCTGAACCCCTAAAATTGGGTCAAATGCCCTTTAAAACTGAATAGGCACTTTAAAATCAGAATAGGGGAATTTTCTTTTCTTGTATCCCTTCATTTTTTCCTTTTTTTTGCGTATAGTAGAAAGAGAATTCGCTACTGAGTTAGAAAAAAAAGTTGAACTGTGATTATTTATTAAGTAATGGAAAAAAGTATGAATCATTCCACCAATTGTGTGATCTGGGAGATTCTACTGGCTTATTTTAACTGACTTTTAAAACAGGGGTGCTTGGGGTCTACTTGTCCAAGCACATGTCTACTCTGATCTTCAAACATATCCCCATCTTTGCCACTTACATGAGCTTCCTGCCCATGGGGACCACGTTCACTTTCTAGCACAAAGGGTCCCAAGTAGATCACACTACCTCTCTCAAGCCCCCGACTGAACTGGGACAGGGCAGGGGGCAATATAGCATTCACAGAAGGTGAAGGCCTCACATTTAAGGACCACCGTTCTCAAAGAAGACAGCAGTTCAAAGGGGTGCCTGACATCTGATGACACAGAGGGCCACTCCTGCCCTGCGCAGTACGGCAGACACGAACACTCCTATTGGCGAAGGTTTTAGCAAACTGTCACACCTCACGGAAGAAAAATCTGTACTAAACCCACTGCTGGCATTTATAAGTTGTAGAAAAGGCTCATTTCCTATCCCCTCCTCTTACTCCAGACCAATGACAGACACTGTGATGGGTAAATGCATTTTTAGCATGTTCTAACTTGATATTAATAAAGCCTAATAAGGAAAAGCAACAGCTATTTCCCCAACCACACCCAGCACATACAAAATATTTTTCTATTCCGTGATTACCTCCATTTCAGTATGTGCAGTATATGCTACCGATTAATGACAACACTGGAAAAATGCAATACAATAACAGTAAAACACCAACAACTTTTAACATTGATATTCCCCAACATATACAAACATATACACACACACACTCCCACGATCCCACTATCTGGGGGCTATTCATCACTGAGGAGCGAGCTCAGGGTGCTTTCCCTGGATGCATAATTCACCATCTGAGGACGTGCTGTCCAGGCAAGTAAGTATAAATTAGGGTGAACTGTGTCTGCAGCAAACCGATGACAACCTAGCATAATGATGACATCCGTCACGGTTCACTCCATGTAGGATATGTACGTGAAGACTGTGGACCAGCTCTGCTCCTGCAGGTACTAGCATTCACTTGTCTTTTCATGGAATATGAAAGGTAAACTCAGGTTTCTTTGGTGATGGTCATTTGCTTGAATGGCAGATTTTTCTTCTGTCTCTGCATTAATGTTGTCTGAATAAATATCTTCATCATCATCTTCATCCCTCGAATTACCCTCCAGGCTGTGTCTAATGCCATAAGCGAAGTAAATCAGGAAACCTTTTAGAGAAAAAAAATCAGTGTTTTAGGTGTGTCAGAAAATGGCTGTTTGTATGTGGAAGATTTAATACAGAACTTAATAGTGCCTTTTGCCTTCTCTTTCTGTGCTGTTTTAGAAGGACGGAATGCAAGTACAGGATATCCCATAAAAGGTCCCTGACAAACATTTTCCCAGTAGAATGTGCTTCTTCCTTTTTAACCTGCAATCTTTATATGCGTGTTTTTTTCAATAAATATTTTTCAGATGTTTATGTAGAAAAAAAATATTTTTACTTTCTCAACACTCAACACTACACTTTAAACAAAAGGATATGTGGGGGAAAATCTCATATACATCCCCAAAACAAGTGGTGGGTTATCAAAGACACAGTCAGATATTTTGGAAAGCATGCCCTGTGCGAACAGGGGACATGGGTGTGCCTGACACACGTTACTGTCACCAGGAGAGGATGAAAAACTGTGTACTAAGCCAACTGTTATCAACAGCCATGCTGACCGGGGATCAGAGGGAAATGTTTTAAGTATTCTCGCAAGAGATGTAGGCATTTTGCTGTATTTTAGCTATATTTTAAAAAATTAGTTGAGCGTTTTGGGTTGATGTGAAATGCATTATAATTTTCCCATGTGGAATCATGGGAAGCAGGCTGCCAATGAGTGTTTTGGTATGTCCAGTTGTTAGGAATGATTCTATTTCCTCTCATGTCCTTAGAGGTTTGAAGATCCAGCCTTCCCTGTCCTCAAATAAAGGTACTGTTATCACCATTTTACAAAGAAACTGAGGCACAGAAGCAGGGGTATAACACGGCCTAGGTGACACAGCTAATAAATGGCAGGGGTGGATTGAAACGTGGAGAGTCTGGCTCTGTAGTTCATGCTCTTCCCCAAGGTCAAGTACATGATTAAACCTCAGTGAGCTACAACTTGAGGAAAGAAGCAGTGGCTTTTGGAAAGGCAGGAAGGGTAGAGAAGCTCTCCACCAGATTACAAAGAGATTCTTCTGGGCTCAGAGTAGGGGAGAGAGTTCTATGGTCCTATTCCCCGGGGGTTTGGGCTCAGCTTCCTGGCAGCACCTGGGGAGGTGGTGGGATCACAAAGGAATGGCTTTGTGGTACATTATGTAGGGCAGAGCCGACTGGCAAGCAATTCCCATCAGGATCCTGGCCCTGATGCAACAGAGCCACCTATCAGAAGTGGCCACAGTGACAGAGAGAATACTCTAGAGTAACCTGCGTGGAGGGATAACCTTTGATGCACCCCAATTCCTTGACACAGTGTCAGATCCCCCAAATATGGGCAAAACTCTAGTGTGGGTATGGGGGGGATGGGCAAAACTGACTAGGTTAAATCTATCAACTCAAGTGGGTTGGTGGCTTGAGACTGAAATTAAGTTAATTTACAGCCACAAAAGAGATTCATTCATTCATAAGAGATTCATTCTTTTTTTTTTTTTTAAATTATTATTTATTTATTTATGGCTGTGTTGGGTCTTCGTTTCTGTGCCAGGGCTTTCTCCAGTTGCAGCAAGCGGGGGCCACTCTTCATCGCGGTGCGCGGGCCTCTCACTATCGCGGCCTCTCTTGTTGCGGAGCACAGGCTCCAGACGCGCAGGCTCAGTAATTGTGGCTCACGGGCCTAGCTGCTCCGCGGCATGTGGGATCTTCCCAGACCAGGGCTCGAACCCGTGTCCCCTGCATTGGCAGGCAGATTCTCAACCACTGCGCCACCAGGGAAGCCCCTAAGAGATTCATTCATATTAAGCCAATGGGAGGACTGTCAAAAAGCATCAACTCTCAAACTCCTCAGGCCACCAAAACCAGTACAGACTTAGCTCTCATTTCTCACTGCTTCACCTTTCAGCCACTTCACTTCATCTTTTTAAAGACAGTTGGTGCTCAGTGCTTTAGTTACAACAAAGTTAAACTCTTCATTTCTAAGCCAATTTTCACATAGGAAACTGAAGAAGTCATGATGAAGAACAGTGCAGAATAGATATAAATAAGCTCACTCATGTTATGTAATGCCAAATATCACCCCAAGGCATTTTGATATCAGAAAAGAAATTTCTTGATATAAGCACATTCAAAACGTTGCCAGAAATCCACTGGTACTCTGGAAGGAACTGGCTTTGGAATCAGACTCTAGGGCTGCCGTTTGCAAATTAGATCCCTTAACTTTCAGGGGCTTCATTTTTCTCACTCAAGAAGTTAGAATAAATAGGACCTATAGAGTTTTACAGGGCTACTGGGAGAACTGAATTTTAAAAAAGTATCTGGAAAAGTAAGCACTCAGATGTTCTAAAAATGGCCTGCTTTGTAGATGAAGAGCTTATGTCCCGGGAACTCTCCAAGAAGTACAAAATCTTGAATCTTGGCCCTCAACGGAAGAAACTGAAAAGAAAGCCTTTATTTCTAGGAAGGGGGAGTGGATGTATTTCTGTAATCACAGTGCATGACATCGGAAAAGGAGAGTCCACATTCAGAAAGCAAAAACATTAAAAGACCTACCAAGCGCCATCCAAATGCTAAATCTGATCCAGGTGTCTGCACTCAACTGGACCATCAAGTAAATGTTCACCAGGATGCTGAAGGCTGGCAAAAACGGTAAGAATGGAACCTAAGGGGGGAAATATCTTCTTAAATACACTCAAATTTTGAAAGCACATTCCCCAAATTATTTCGACATGGTGGCAACTAATTTGACATACATACTTTCACACTGTGTCAGTAAGTTTATATTCTCACAAAAAGGACAACCTGAATAAAACCCACTCATCTTGAGAATACTAAAAGTAGCACCATATTTCACACTGTTTACTGCAGCCCAAAGCAACAGAGGATTTATCCAGCCCGCTAACACCTGCATCACCACCAAGATGCAACTGGTTTCAGGGTTTAGTTTAGTTTAGGGTTTACTGGTTTAGTTCAGATATCAACAGGGCATGCCTCTGGAACTCTGGCTACTCATGGTATCTCAGGGGGATGCTGCTCTTAGTTCAAATGGGACAAGATCATTTCACTTGCAGTGGAAGGGCTTTTGGTGGAAATAATCTTCCTGGGAGGGTACTGAATTTCTAAAATAAAATATTCTAGTTATTCTTCTGATACTTCAGAATATTGGACAAGAAATTTGTTTACTATTATATAGAATAATGTAATAGGAGCACATTCAAGTTTTTGAAAAGAATACTTTAGACAAAAAGGAGCATCTCAAAGAATCGTGACACTCTTGTTCATTGGTTAACGTCATCAGAAGTGCTTTTTTTTTTTTAAAGAAACAATTCACAAAAACTAATGGACAAGAGAAAATGTGCATAATACTTAAGATCTCCAATCCTCATGACACGTACCATGAAGGCTACTTTTTGCTGATTCTGAGGCTGCCTCCAAATGATGAGCACAATGGCAACGCAGAGAACAAGCAACAGCACAAGAAGAGCGAGGCTCCACGCTTCCAGCCTGGCAATAGTGTGGACTCCGTGCGTGGTCAGAATACTCAGGCCCAAAATGAGAAATGCTGCAAAGGTGACACGTTCGTGAAACAAAATCAGAGCACGCCCTTCACTCAGACTCCTATGTTCAAAGAGTCTATTTTGATAAGACATCAAGTTCTTTATAGATCTGCTCTGCCAAATACTAAGATTCTTCATTTTTATTCTGGGAAGAAATGGCTAATTTCCCTGATTTAAGAAGCACGGCTTGCTTACCCATGACTGTCTCCCCCGAGAAGCCAGCCTCCCCTCTGGGCGCTACCATCTTGCCTTTCGGCTCACGGGCTACAGTCCCAGATGAGATCACGTGGATCGATGGGATGTTGTCTGGGGTGGCTACTTCCCTTTTTTGAAATGGGAAAAGCAGGTCTGTTCATGTTCAGCTGTTGTAAACACTGACTGTTTATGTAAACAAATAATATATGATCTGCACCTTTTCTCCCTATTTCAGAGAGAGACATCACCGCCCACCCACCCTTCTCTGACCATCAAGTCTGCATTAGGGGTCCCTCCTGTGTGCTCTCAGAGAAACCTGTACTGCTCTTAGCTTGCCACCAACAGTCCTGTTCTGCAAAGCCCAGTGAGAGCAAGGACCATCCCTCTTGATATCCCAAGTACCCAGCAGAGTTCCTGCCACACTGATGATGTTCAGTAAGTGTTGCTGAAAATATGCCCGATTACGTAACTGTGGGTGAGCAAACAGGATCCGCTATATTGCCTCGCAGTCTCCTTGGGTCTCTGTTCAGTTATTGTCAGGTGTACTTTGCTTCACACAGGAAGCACCCTCACAGCTGACAAAATGGACCAATTTTGTACTTCTGCCACTCTCACCTTAGGGAATTTCTTCCTTTCTTCTTCAATTACCAAGATATAATCAATGTATCCTGCTAATATAGAGATGATCTCAGTGACCAGTGACCAGTTAGGTTCAAATCTCAGGACTGAGGGTAGTGCTAACATATTCTTTCATCCTCTTTCACATCATACCTGCTCCACCTACATATACCTGCCGGGTCTTTATAATGTACACAGTGAAGGGGACTTACCAAGGAATCCTACCAGAAAGCTCACGAGAGAGGCCGACTGTTTTGTGGGCAGAAGCGAGGGGCTGAAGAGGGTTCGCAGGCTGAAGCCCTGTCCTGGCAGCACAGTGACCTGGGACTCGCTTTTGGAGGCAGTGTTGGCACACGATCTCAGAGCTTCTTTCTCAGGACAATATTTGGGTTGCTCATAAGATAAGCCAGGCTGGTACCTATTCCCAAATAAAGGCATGTGTCTTTATTCTCAACGGACACTTGGTCCAAATGAAACGAGCATCTGAGACTCTAAGCGAGACATTTCCATTCACAGCTGGTGCAGTAAATCCACATGTCTTGTGGCTGCAGCCCCAGAATGTACTGAGCCAAGCCACACACCTGCTCAGTAGAATATCTGCAGCAACTCTGAATTTCCTCTGATAGCCACTTGATTAGAAAGTTATGTACATTAGATGCCGAAGAGAGTTACATTTTAAAGCGAGGCAAGTGTGACAATAGGATGATTATTCTGGAAATGTCTATGTCCAAAGGAGATGCAGTTCACAAAAAACAGCACAGAAACTCTGGTTAAATATCAGCTACAGAGTAACATACAGCCTTCAGTTTGGCCTTCAAAGGCCTCACTGCAACCTGTCTCTCTGGCTTCATCTTCCTCATCTCACACAGCCACCTCCCACCCATTCTCCTCTATTACCGATCCTCTTCCTCTTCAGCTGGCATCAAGATATCAGCCTGCTTCAATTCCTAGTATCTGCCCAGTCTCCCCAGCGTGGTCTTTTCCCTCTGAGCAGCCTTTGGTTAAACTTAAAAGTAACATTTGTCCCCCATCTGAAGAAGAAATATGCTCACTGAGAAAAAAATACACAAAAAGGGGGGTACGCAGAAGAAAATTGAAGTCACCCATTACACCACTACTCAGTATGAATCACTGCTAGCATTTTGGTACAATTTCAGCCAGGTATAAATATAAATATGTGTATATACATGCAAAAATCATTTCTTCGTGTAAATGTATGTTACTATTTAAATAAATTCAGATGCTACATATAGCTTTGCATCCAGAAACTGATATATTTCTCCATATAATTAAATATCATTTTATTTGCTGTTAGAAGAGTCCACTGAAAAAATGTACCCTTCTTTATTTAACTATTCTATTTTTTTTTAATTGACGTATAGTTGACTTACAATGTTGTGTTAGTTTCTGGTATAGAGCTAAGTGTCTGTTTATATATATATATATATATATATATATATATATATATATATTCTTTTTCATATTCTTTTCCATTATGGTTATTTTAGGATATTGAATATAGTTCCCTGTGCTATACAGTAGGACCTTGTTGATTATCTATTTTATTAACTATTCTACTATTGATATTCAGCTTAGTTCAATTTTTTCACTATTGCATATATCTATGTGTGCCTCTTTGATTAAATATTTAGCATAAAAGCTTAGCAGCTGGATCACTGGGATTAAAAATATAGTATTCTTAAGTGTTTTTATATATTATGAGAACTTGTTGTTCACATAGATTAGGCCTACCTTTGGTAATTATCAATTTTAGTTGATTCTTTGCTTAAGGACCAAGTATGCTAATTATGCTTTGTACTCATGTTTGTACGTCTATGGCCTCTCACCTCTGTGAGACAACTAGCTCCTTGAAAGCAAGGTCAGTGAGCCCTAATTTTCTTTATTTCCTGGGCCCCACATGACACACACTCTCCAGAACCATCTGGCAATGAGGACAACTCACCTGAGGATGAGAACACAGGCTGCGACCAGAGAGTAGGCCAGAAGGGTGCCGATGGACATCATGTCCACGAGGGCCTTCAGGTCAAAAAGAAATGCCATCACAGCTATTGGGAAAAGAAAGAACAGTGAAGAAAACAGCCTGTGAGAAAATTCCACACAGTTGATAACTTTCAAGTCAGGGATAAGTGATGGGCACTTTTTTGTTTTAGTGCCAATGATAAGTCAATGAGAAAGGGTATTTCTCACAGTTAATAAGATGTTCTTTAGGTCATACAAACTGTTAATAAAACTTCAAAAACCCTCAGCTGTCTATTTAACAAAACACATCTACTTTGATTACTTAAAAAATATTGGCCTGACAAAGAGTGAAAATATTATATGACAGAATACTCTCCTTTGATGTTTCAGAAGAAAAACACTGCTAGGAAATATTGGCTGGCTCCTTTTTAAAAAAACATAAAAGAATTCGAACAGAAGAGGTTTCATTATAGATGTTATATAATCATTTTAATTCCCATCTGCATTCTGAGTTATATCTTCTACAGAATAAAATAATGTCCAATTAAATTATGTTTCTGATAGAGGCTAAATTCTACTCTGATTAAAACCACACAATCTGACTAAATTTGAGCGATCTGTGGCCCGTCCCCAGGCCCCAATAATGTTAAGAGGCAAAGTATAATTTATACAGTTGAATAGTCAACTTGCACTTAGCAATGTTTTTTCTCCATTGAAACATCAAAATAGTGATGGTATTAACTTGAATTTACCAAATAGTTGTCCCTATCATAATAAGTAGAAAACACCACATTCCACTCATGGGGTGTTCCAGACACCTCAGCAAGATTTCTATCTCTATGATCTCCATTTATCTTCAATTCAATAATCCTATGAGACAGGGGAAATTATTTAGATTCAGCTTTATAGTGCAGTATTTGACTGTTTTTAAACAAAACCCCAGCAATTTCACATGGTTTAACTTAACAGGATTAGTATCCTCTTTTTTATAGACAGGCTAACTTAACAAGGTTACAACTAGTAGGTAGAAGCGGGGTTCCAGCTAAACCAACATGCCTGTGCCCCTTCTATAATAGCACATTGTTTCTTTAAATACACCCCATGCCTTACTTTGAAAAATCTCCATTGCGAGTATAGTTATACATCAGATTAAAATTTTAATATGTTTTGTAAGAACCACAGATAACCAAAACAAGGTAGCCAAAACAGAAGAAAATGATTAATTATCCATACAAGCTCTCTGATTTAAGTTAAAAACAAGCAAAGCAAGATGTGGGACTACAAAATAACAAAATATAATATTTTAGAGCATTAAAAATGCTACAATTATCTTCTTTTAATTATTAATTTCAATCTCTTATTATGCTGTCAAATTAAATTCTTCCTGAAGGAAGAAGAGTACATTTTAAAAAATTCTGAATACATAGTGAGAATTAATGGGCAAGATTTTACTGGAAAAAAAAAGCATTTATGGAGTAAATAAAATATGTTGTCCTTTGTCAAGATTTATGAACTATCTTTAATATCATAATGCACTGTTTAATCATAAAGTGGGCCTTAAATCATCAGTGCAAGCTTCATTTTATGGGGGCAGAAATCTAAGCACTGAGAAAATAAGTGATTTGACCTCCCAACATACATCTAATAAAGTGCCAAATTTATTACAAAACATTTATAAAGTGCAGTTGTTTAGGCAAATACTTTCTGACTCTGAAAGAATCCCATTTCATACATAATTAAGCATTAGTATTCTCTAATCTAATTTCCCCAAAATTCAGAGCCTCAACAAAATTATCATTTTTTGGTTTGAATTTCTACTACCAAGAGTGTTTATTGTTTTATCTATAAAGCTGGCTAAAGTCTTTCTCTTCCTCCATATAACAGGGGCTTTAAGGCCATTCTCTTGATCTGTAAAATCTCTTTGAAAATTTCCACATGGAATAAGAATCTGGACAACTAGGGTGCCTGCTGGATGCTGGTGGGAGACCTTGACGCCCAAGGAGATGGGAGGAACCCCCAAGTGAACCGGTAGGACGTGGGGGGACTGAGGGAGGAGGAGAAGTGGAGGCTGGACAGGACCAGTGCCCTGGAGGGGTGGCTGGAAGGGGGGAGGGGTTCCCACACCTGGAGGGACCCTCAGGGACTCAGATCAAGGGGGAATGCACTGAGCATTTCCCCTGCCCAATTGGCCTGGCTCTCAGGCAGGTCCTACACCCTCAGAGGCCCCCTCCAGGCCGTGTTGCTCCTGGGGGCTAGGAGGGAGGTCGGGGGAGAACAGGAGAGGCAGGCAGGAGGGGCCCTCCAGGACCGGAGGAGCAGGAGAGGAGCGGAGAGTGTTTGCCCCTCCCACTCGGACCAAGAAGCCTGCTGCGCTCTCAGGCCGGGTCCCCCACCCTCTGAGACCAGAGGCACAGCCAGGACCCCTTCTGTCGAGCCTAAGCTCCACACCCCCCCCAGGGCCTTTTCCAGCCCTGTGGGTCCTAAGCATAGGCCCCGCCCACCACCAAACCCCGCCCCTGCCTAAGTCCCGCCCCCACAGCCAAGGCCTTTTCCACCTTTTTTTTTTCCTCCTCTTTTTTACTATTGTGGTTCTGTTTTACCTTCCAAAAGTTGTTTCATCTATATTTTTATTTTTATATTCTTTCTAACATATCTGTTAGTTTCCTAGTCTAATTTTATTTTTTACTCTTTGTTATTGTTCTTTTTTTTTTTTTTGCCTCCCCATGTGGCTTGTGGGATCTTGGTCCATGAGCGGGGGTTGGGCTGAAGCTCCTGTGGTGGGAGCTCCAAGTCCGAACCACTAAACTAACAGAGAACCTCAGACCCCAGGGAATATTCATCAGAGTGAGGTCTCCCGGAGGTCCTCATCTCAGCACCAAGACCCAGCTCTACCCAACAGCCTACAAACTCCAGTGTTGGAAGCCTCAGGCCAAACAACCAGTAAGGCAGGAACATAATCCCATCCATCAAAAAAAAAAAAAAAAAAAAGAGACAGCAAAAAAATATGTCACAGATGAAGGAGCAAGGTAAAAACCTACAGGACCAAATAAATGAAGAGGAAATAGGCAATCTACTTGAAAAAGAATTCAGAGTAATGAGAGTAAAGATGATCCAGAATCTCGGAAATAGAATGGAGGCACGGATTGAGAAAATACAAGAAACGTTTAACAAAGATCTAGAAGAACTAAAGAACAAACAAACAGTGATGAACAATACAATAACTGAAATGAAAAATACACTAGAAGGAATCAATAACAGAATAACTGAAGCAGAAGAATGAATAAGTGAGCTTGAAGACAGAATGGTGGAAATAACTGCTGAGGAGCAGAATAAAGAAAAAAGAAGGAAAAGAATTGAAGACAATCTCAGAGACCTCTGGGACAACACTAAACGCACCAATATTCAAATTATAGGGGTCCCAGAAGAAGAAGAAAAAAAGAAAGGGTCTGAGAAAGTATTTGAAGAGATTATAATGGAAAACTTCCCTAACGTAGGAAAGGAAATAGTCACCCAAGTCCAGGAAGCACAGAGAGTCGCATACAGGATAAACCCTAGGAGAAACACACCAAGACACATATTAATCAAACTGACAGAAATTAAATTCAAAGAAAAAATATTAAAAGCATCAAGGGAAAAGCAAAAAATAACATACAAAGGAATCCCCATAAGGTTTATCAGCTGATTTTTCAGCAGAAACTCTGCAGGCCAGAAGGGAGTGCCAGGATATACTTAAAGTGATGAAACAGAAAAACCTACAACCAAGATTACTCTACCCAGGAATCATTCAGATTGAATGGAGAAATCAAAAGCTTTTCAGACAAGCAAAAGCTAAGAGAATTCAGCACCACCAAACCAGCTTTACAAAAAATGCTAAAGAAACTTCTCTAGGTGGGAAAGACAAGAAAAGAAAACGACCCACAAAAACAAACCCAAAACAATTAAGAAAATGGTAATAGGAACATACATATCGATAATAACCTTGAATGTAAATGGATTAAATGCCCCAACCAAAAGACACAGACTGGCTGAATGGATACAAAAACAAGACCCATATATATGCTGTTTACAAGAGACCCACTTCAGACCTAGGGACACACACAGACTGAAAGTGAAAGGATGGAAAAAGATATTCCATGCAAATGGAAATCAAACGAAAGTTGGAGTAGCAATACTCATATCAGATAAAATAGACTTTAAAATAAAGACTGTTATAAGAGATAAGGAAGGACACTGCATAATGGTCAAGGGATCAGTCCAAGAAGAAGATATAACAATTATAAATGTTTATGGACCCAACATAGGAGCACCTCAATACATAAGGCAAATGCTAACAACCATGAAAGAGGAAATTGACAGTAACACAATAATAGTAGTGGACTTTAACACCTCCCACTTACACCAATGGACAGATATCCAAACAGAAATAACTAAGGAAACACAAGCTTTAAATGACACAATACACCAGATAGATTGAATTGATATTTATAGAACATTCCACCCAAAAGTGGCAGAATACATTTTCTTCTCAAGTGTACATGGAATATTCTCCAGGATAGATCATATCTTGGGTCACAAATCAAGCCTTGGAAAATTTAAGAAAATTGAAATCATATCAAGCATCTTTTCTGACCACAATACTATGAGATTGGAAATCAATTACAGGAAAAAAACTGTAAAAAACACAAATACATGGAGGCTAAACAGTGTACTACTAAATAACCAAGAGATCACTGAAGAAATCAAAGAAGATATAAAAAAATATATAGAAACAAATGACAATGAAAACACGATGACTCAAAACCTATGGGATGCAGCAAAAGCAGTTCTAAGAGGAAGTCTATAGCAATTCAATCTCACCTCAAGAAACAGGAAAAATCTCAAATAAACAACCTAACCCTACAGCTAAAGCAACTAGAGAAAGAAGAACAAAGAAAACGCAAAGTCAGTAGAAGGAAAGAAATCATAAAGATCAGAGCAGAAATAAATGGAATAGAAACGAAGAAAACGATAACAAAGATCAATAAAACTGAAAGCTGGTTCTTTGAGAAGATAAACAAAATTGATAAACCCTTAGCAGAGCCATCAAGAAAAAAAGGGAGAGGACACAAATCAATAAAATTAGAAATGAAAAAGGAGAAATCACAATTGACACTGCAGAAATACAAAGGACTATAAGAGACTACTACAAACAACTATATGCCAATAAAATGGGCAACCATGAAGAAATGGACAAATTCTTGGAAAGGTACTGAACCAGGAAGAATTAGAAACTATAAACAGACCTATCACAATGAAATTGAAACTGTAATTAAAAATCTTCCAACAAACAAAAGTCCAGGACCAGATGGCTTCACGGGTGAATTCTATCAAACATTTAGAGAAGAGCTAACACCGATCTTTCTCAAACTCTTCCAAAAAATTGCAGAGGGAGGAACACTCCCAAATTCTTTCTATGAAGCCACCATAACCCTGATACCAAAACCAGAAAAAGATATCACAGAAAAAGAAAATGATAGAGCAATATCACTGATGAACATAGATGCAAAAATCTGGAACAAAATACTAGCAAACAGAATCCAGCAACATATTAAAAGGATCATACACCATGATCAAGTGGGATTTATCACAGAAATGCAAGGATTTTTCAATATACGCAAATCAATCAATGGGATACACCACATTAACAAATTAAGGAACAAAAACCATATGATCATTTCAATAGATGCAGAAAAAGCTTTTGACAAAATTCAACACCCATTTATGATAAAAACTCTCCAGAAAATGGGCATAGAGGGAACCTACCTCAACATAATAAAGGCCATATATGACAAACCCACAGCAAACATCACACTCAATGGTGAAAAACTGAAAACATTTCCACTAAGATTAGGAACAAGACAAGGATGTCCACTCTTGCCACTCTTATTCAACATAGTTTTGGAAGTCCTAGACACAGCAATCAGAGAAAAAAAAGAAATAAAAGAAATACAAATTGGAAAAGAAGAAGCAAAACTGTCACTGTTTGCAGATGGCATGATACTATACATAGAAAATCCTAAAGATGCCACCAGAAAGCTACTAGAACTAATCAATGAATTTGGTAAGGCTGCAGGATACAAAATTAATGCACAGAAATCTCTGGCATTCCTATACACTAACAACAAAAAATCAGAAAGAGAAATTAAGGAAACAATCCCATTTACCATCGCAACAAAAAGAATAAAATACCTAGGAATAAACCTACCTAAGGAGGCAAAAGACTTGTACTCAGAAAACTATAAAATACTGATGAAAGAAACAAAGATGACATAAACAGATGGAGAAATATACCATGTTCTTGGATTGGAAGAATCAATATTGTGAAAATGACTATACTACCCAAAGCAACCTACAGATTCAATGCAATCCCTATCAAACTACCAATGTCATTCTTTGCAGAATTAGAACAAAAAATTTTACAATTTGTATGGAAACACAAAAGACCCCAAATAGCCAAAGCAATCTTGAGAAAGAAAAACGGAGCTGGAGGAATCAGGCTCCCTGTTTTCAAACTATACTACAAAGCTACAGTAATCAAGACAGTATGGTACTGGCACAAAAACAGAAATATAGATCAGGATAGAAAGCCCAGAGGTAAACCTATGCAAATATGGTCACCTAATTTACGACAAAGGAGACAAGAACATACAATGGAGAGAAGGCAGCCTCTTCAATAAGTGGTGCTTGGAAAACTGGGCAGCCACATGTAAAAGAATGAAGTTAGAATGCTCCATAACACCATACACAAAAATAAACTCAAAATGGATTAAAGACCTAAATGTAAGACCAGACACTATAAAACTCTTAGAGGAAAACATAGGAAAAACACTCTTTGACATAAAGCACAGCAAGATCTTTTTTGACCCACCTCCTAGAATAATGGAAATAAAAACAAAAATAAACAAATGGGACCTAATGAAACCCAAAAGCTTTTGCACAGCAAAGGAAACCATAAACAAGACAAAAAGACAACCCTCAGAATGGGAGAAAATATGTGCAAATGAAACAACAAAGGATTAATCTCCAAAATATACAAACAGTTCATGGAGTTCAATATCAAAAAAACAAACAACCCAATTAAAAAATGGGCAGAAGACCTAAATAGACATTTCATCAAAGAAGACATACAGATGGCCAAGAGGCATGTGGAAAGATGCTCAACATCACTAATTATTAGAGAAATGCAAATAAAAACTACAATGAGGTATCACCTCACACCAGTCAGAATGGCCATTATCAAAAAATCTAGAAACAATAAATGCTGGAAAGGATGTGGTGAAAAGGGAACCCTCCTGCACTGTTGGTGGGAATGTAAATTGATACAATCACTATGGAGAACAGTAAGGAGGTTCCTCAAAAAACTAAAAATAGAACTACCATACGACCCAGCAATCCCACTACTGGGCATATACCCTGAGAAAACCATAATTCAAAAAGAGTCATGTACCACAATGTTCATCGCAGCACTATTTACAATAACCAGGACATGGAAGCAACCTAAATGTCCATCAACAGATGAATGGATAAAGAAGATGGGGCACATATATACAATGGAATATTACTCAGCTATAAAAAGAAACGAAATTGTGTTATTTGTAGTGAGGTGGATGGATCTAGAGTCTGTCATACAGAGTGAAGTAAGTCAGAAAGAGAAAAACATATACTGTATGCTAATGCATGTATATGGAATCAAAAAAAAAATGGTGCTGATGAACCTAGTGGCAGGGCAGGAATAAAGACACAGACACAGAGAATGGACTTGAGGACACGGGGAGGGGGGGAAACTGGGGTGAAGTGAGAGAAGCATCGACATATATACACTACCAAATGTAAAATAGATAGCTAGTAGGAAGCAGCCGCATAGCACAGAGAGGTCAGCTCGGTGCTTTGCGAGTACCTAGAGGGGTGGGATAGGGAGGGTGGGAAGGAGGCTCAAGAGGGAGGGGATATGGGGATATATGTATGCATATAGCTGATTCACTCTGTTGTACAACAGAAACTAACACAGCACTGTGAAGCAATTATACTCCAATAAAGATGTATTAAAAATTTTTTAAAAACTATGAGAAAAAAAAAAAAGAATCCGTCCAAAAGCATTTTACATGGATATTATGACATGCCAAAAGGTAGGCAAATGGAGTTTGTTGTTGCTGTTTTTTTTTAACATGACTTAATATCAAAACTGTTGAAAGGAAAAATAGATTCCTAATGGGGTTTATGACCGTATAGGTATTAGTAACTCTTAGAGAACCATGATGGCCCAGGAAGTGGGGTTAGCCACCATACTGAGGGCAGTGATAACAATGACCAAGTATAAATTATCTCTGACATTTCTTATATTTAATTAAGAATGGGTAAACTTTAGCTTTTCAAAAATCCTATGGTCGTTTAGCAATATTCAACTTAAATCCTGGACGAAAAAGAAAATATTGAATCATTATTTTTAATTAACAATTCAAGTATTAAGTAATCATTCTTTAATTAACATTTTGTGTGTCAATAAATAATTTTATGTGGTCATTCATCGATCTGAAAAGCATTTGATAGCTGATATATAGTGAAGAACCATTACAAACCTTTGCGCATTTGTTAGAAGCCCCAAAGGTTAAGATAATGAAATAGGACCAAATCCCAAAGGGTCAGTTATGAATTTTGGTAGAGCACCACCACCACAATTTGCAGATGTGATTCCAATGTTCATACCCTAATTTATCAGTGATTTTGTTCTTAACTTACATGCACAGCAAGCAGACCCTCTTTATAAGTCCATGCATGCGCATAAAATGCTCAAGTCCAATGTTGAAGAATCCTATGTTTGTAAAGCTTACCAGAGATGACCCCTGCAGTCAATGTGGCAGCTACTGGTGACTGCCTCTTACTCACTCTGGCAAGAAATCTAAACAGTAAACCATCCCGGGCCATGGCAAACAGAATTCGGGGCAAAGGAAACATGGAACCCAGAAGACTAGAACAGAAAAATTCATAATCCACATGTGAGTTATTACAAGTATTATTCTAGATGAGTATATACTGGTAAAGACTGGACACACTAAAGTACAGAACCTATAGCAAAAAAAAATTCAAAATCGGAAATAATCACAAAAAAGTTATTAATCTTTATATATATCAAAACAGAAAACGACCTGATTTTCCATTTTTTTTCCAGAATCCTCGATGAAAAAAGATCCCCCTTTACTTAATAAAAGTCAACTCTCTCACCTGCCACCGCACCCGATGATAAAGTAGCAATTATTGGTGTCTTCGTTTTGGAATTGATTTGAGCTAGACATTTGAAAAGCAACCCATCCTCCGCCATAGCATAGATTACACGAGGCATTGGGAAAATGGATCCAAGAAGACTGAATAAAAAGCAAACACATGCAGTATGGCAAACACATTCATGCAAGATTACATCCCAGAACCGAAATTAAGTAATCGTATAAAACTCAGCATCACAGCTGTGATTATGAAGTCTTGTTATTTTTAAAATGTATTATGATTGGGCATTTAAAAATAGATACCAATTAACCATTGTGCTACTTATTATTCTCTTACAGATATTTGCCCAGCACAATTATCAGACTAAAAACAATACTGCAAATAATTGTGCAGGCCCATGATTACTACTAAATTAAAACTAAGGAATTAAGACTTAAAAAAAAAACCAATTGTATCATTGACATTTTTAACTTAGAAAATAAAATTTATAAATTGATATGTAATTACAGAAAAGATTAAGTAATATGATTTTATAGTATAGTCACTTCATTTATTCAATAACTACACATTTTTCATATTTATTTTACCATTATTTTTCCTCATATAGTGTGATCTTTGATCAAATTAATAATTCTTAGCATCATAAGATAATCAAGACAGAAAAAGACAAAAACAAAATCAACTCACTGTAAATTTAGTACATAAAAACAGCCACAATTAAACGTTAGTAACAGTGCAGTTAAAGAAAATGATTTTTGCTTTAGATGTTTTGAATTACTTGTGCGTTTACTGGCTGCATCATTCTGTACATGAATTAGTTGTAAAAAATAACCATTTAAAGAGAAAGTAAGTAAAATATATTTTTTAAATCCGTCTTCTTTATCTTTTAATAAAGCTGGGTTGAGCTTGGCCACAAATAAATCTTTGTCCATCTCTCTTCTAAGACCATGGTGGCAAGGTATCACCACAGTTCAGATTTTTGAAACTGTTTGAAACTATTTAGAATAAACCTCAACACTGGCAGATGGCTAAGAAACCAACAGGGGTAATTTCTAATTGCTGCTTAATATTATCTTGAATACAAAATAAAAGAGAGTTTGAGGGGAAAAAAAGCTAGGCTGATGAATTATACAAAAAAATTTCTTTTTCCGATTTCAGACTTTTAGAAAATTATTTTCACTTCAAAAAATTAGTAATCAAGCAGAGATTAATTTTTCTCTTTGTAAGAATGCTCTAAGTACAGCACAATATAAAACTCAAATGAAATATCTTATGATCACATGTTAAATTAAAATATGAGTAGCTCAGGAAACTTGAGAAATGAATCATAAAATATTAAAATAAGCAGCTACTGAAAATCTGAATACTTGAGATTCAACTATTCTTTTCGCATAGATTTATGCAAATTTCCACCATTAATTTGAGAACAGTAATTTCCATTTCTACACCAAGTTCACTCTGATCAGTGCTGAGAGGAAAAAGTCTCAGTGCTTCATAATAAAAAGCACATTATACTTAACAATGCCACAGCATATAGCTTCCACTCATTACAGACTTGATATTATTTTAAAAGACAGCAGAAAATGTCAAGTCTGCACATAAGGTCTCAATTGTCTGTAGCACTACAAGTAACACCAAAGCCAGCAGGGAAACATACTAGTATAAGCATTGTAAAGTTTTACAGTACATATATATATGAATATGTATGAAATATATAAGTGTATATAAATGCCATATATATCCACAGAAGCTTGGATCATCATTATCTTGAAAAACTGACTTTTAACTGATGGGGGACATGTTTTTATCACTTAAGATTTTGATATGGCAATTTGGGCGAACTATTCAGAGAATACAGTTGTATAATGTGTTCCTCCTATTAGGATTATTTTTAAAACACACAAAAGCAATTCTTTAGGCACTGACTACATTTGCAGTAGCGCAGACAGCCCTGCCCCAAAGGCAATGCAATGTACCTTGTTGACAAAGCACAGAGGGAGCCTGCTGCAACGACATATTTGGCTGGACCCCATCCAACATACTCAAACGCTACAGGAAGCGGGCTTTTCTCATCGAGGAGGTAGTATGGCATCATCAGTGTTAAAGCTGCTGAGACCCCAAAATAGGCCATAAAGCAAACGAGCAGAGAAGTCACAATTCCAATAGGAATAGCTTTCTGAGGATTCCGGACTTCCTCACCTAAGGAAACATAAACAAAAGATTTGCATATTTAATAAAACATGAATAGGTAAAACATGAATTCTTCTTCTCCTTCATAGTAATTCTACTTGGCTCTGTCCCTTCTGTTTTCTCAGCTTGCTCCATCTATGCTACATGACGTTTCTTCTCTTCTTGAGGGTCCTGTGCTGTCACAGAAAGATCAAAGCCCAGAGGCAAGAAGAGAAAGCAAGAAATCCTGCAAGTCAGTTTCCCATTTCCAGAAAGAAAAAATATGCTATCCCAGCACTATTAAATGTTTAGGGAGAGAACATAAGTCTTAATCCATTTGGAAAATGATTCCTCCACAGAGATTACACATCATGGCATTCTGCAGGCCCTTAATTATGAAGGCTTCCATATATATGAAGACAAACTTCTACTCAGTGCATTGATTTATATTAAATTTTAGTTTCAATAAAAAACAGCACTTTTTCAATCTTTCTAATATGATTTGGCATTTGAAACACCCAAAATATGGTCAATTATAAGGCCATGCAGTAATATGAACCCAGAGGAAGCATTTAGGGACTAATTAACTGTAGCATGATTATTTTGTTGTACAGGATAAAGAGAAAAGAATTACCACAACATATTTTGTCCTGTTAAAGAAGAAACAATTTAAGAGCATGGTCATCGTTGTTACTCACGGTGATAGCACTTTCAGACCAAAGGTTAAGGGTAGTAATTATGACCGACACTTATAAAGTAGTTGACAACTTGCAAAGTATTTTTCATAATCTTAGGTACCCTTCATAACATCTGAGAGGTAGGTATTGCAGGTAACCTTCATAACATCTGAGAGGTAGGTATTGCTCTCCTGATTTTACCAATATGGAAACCAAAGCTCAGAGAGTTTCACTAATTTTCTTTTTATACAGCAGGTGTTACTTCTGGGTCTGGAACCAGCCCTTATTATCCCAAATTCCACTCTCTTCCCTTGAACCTCTGCTGTCACCTATGGGTACTCATGTGGTTCAAAGAACAATTTTTCCTTCGACATAGAGCCAAGAGTCTGCTCTTACCAGTTGTTGCAATGCAGTCAAATCCCACAAAGGCATAAAAGCAGGTTGCAGCCCCAGCCAAAGTTCCTGCAAAGCCATAAGGCATAAAGCCACCAGCCCCATAGATACTTGTTCCATTTTCAGAAGGTGGCTCCCTAAGGAAGAGGAGAAGCACATTGGAAAGTCATTTTCCTAGAAAACTGCTTCTTCAAGCAATTTGTCTCAAACTACAGCCTCGGAAGGTTATTGTGTTCACCAGCCTTTGGAAGCTGATGTGTACAAAACTGAAGGTAAACTCTGATTTTTTTCACCCTATCCTAGAGGATGTGGTGGTGTTCTCAATAGTGGCACCCCTCTCTGGTTACCAGCACTCAACTAGAGGCTGATCATTAGCATAAGCAGAAGACTCAGATCCACTCTGGCTGGAACTCATAGCCAGGCAGGATTTTGAGAACAGAGACCCCATATATGGGCCATGATCTGAAATAAAGACAAGAAACTTTCTCTTCTCGTGGACAGTGGGGCAGACTGCACATCTGAAAAATTTACTAAGAGGACTTTTGACGAGGTGAAATAAAATTCTCTAATCTTGATTAATAATACTGAAGTTGAATATTCTATTACATGTTAAAAATTATATAAAACCAGAGGATACTAAATTTTTGCCTCATCAGAATGGCTACAAACAGCATATGTAAAGAAAAACATGTACATGTACATCACTTCATGTAATAGACATTTTTGTAATCTTATTTACACATAGGAATATTATGCTTAAATAAATCTTAGGATGAAACCTTTCATGTATCATTAATTTAATATTTGAGATGATCAGGTTTAAAGTGAAATGCATTGACAATTCTGCTTATGCAATCAATAACATTCTCCAAAAAACTAGCAGGCCTGAAAATTACTACACGGTTGAAAGAATGCAATGGAACCAAATAGTGTCCCCAAAGGAAAAACTAAAGGATGCATGACTCAAAAATGCTCATGGTTATTTTGAGGTGACAAATCTTTGGAGGGAAAAAACCATCCTTCCAATGGTTAGGACCTCTCCTTACTCCTCCTTAAAACTGGAGCCACGCTTGAGGTTAAGAACCAGCAACTACATGGCTTTAAACAGCTGCTCAGTAGTGAGCACACCTATGCATTCAGGAAGAACAGTCTTGAAATAGAACAGACCTTCAGAAAGTTCTCTGCAGCAAGAAGTTTGAGAACAGTTGTTCTAGAGGAAAATGTAACATAAGACAAAAGCAAGCAAATATTTTAGAAAACTCAAAATAGGAGGGGAAAAACCCGAATATTTTACCTGGCACTTGCAGATATATTTTTGAGAAACTCTTCACTAATCTTCCAGTTTGCCACATTTCCTTTCACAAACCCAGCGACCATAACAAAGAGAAGGACCAGGATATTAATGGCTGTGAAGACTTTATTCACCCAAGCAGACTCTTTTACTCCAAAAGATAAAAGACCTATGGAAAAAGAAAGGGTATTTTAATGTTTACCTAACCTTTAGGAAAAGGCAACAGCATTTTGAGACAGTTACAAGCTTTAGGATATCATTTCACCAGCACTCATATATTTAACTGACATTTATCCCTTTCTATTGAGAGTTCTTAGTCACCTAACTGTGAATAAAACTAACTTGATTTCAGAATGCAGACTGTGCTCATAGCCAAGAGATCCCAAACTCTCTAATAAATGAAAAAATTTAGTAACTGGCTTTTATTATCAATGGGTAGGTAAAGTAACTTAATTTTAATGAAATGCTGTTCTAAAAAGCCATTTCAAGGTTAATGGCTGAAAAATTTTTAAAGTAAAAACTCAATCATATTGTCTGCCTCATATTTACAGAATACATTAAACAAAATAATTATTCAATTGTCATGACAAAAAATCTTTTGTTAAATCAATATTCATTTTAATAGCTTTATTTTTATATTCGGATTGTAAATGCAATCAATTTCCTATTCAAGTAACTTGAAGATACAGAAAAGAAAAAAAAAGAAAGGAAATAAAGATCAAGTGTAATTTCCTTTCCAGAATTTTGCACACACACACACAAAGACACACAGGCACACATTTACATGTCAACAAACATATAACCTCATTTTTAACAGTCACATACTCTTCTACTGTATGGAGACACTACATTTTACTCCTATATTTACAGACAATCAGGTCACTGTTAGTTTCTTACAACTATAAACAGTACTGACCTAATCATCCTTTTATAAGTATCTTTTTACACTTTCTAATTATTTCTTTACAATAATTTTCTATAAGGTAATACCATATCAACGGTATACACTTTATATGAGACTTTTGGTTCATACCGTCAAAACAGTCTCCAGAAAGTTTGGCCCAATTTAAATTGCCCATTTTTTCCCATTAGGCTATTCTTATTCATATTGATTTATAAGACTTATTTATACAATAATGATATAAGCTCTCTCACTGTATATGTATATAGCATGTTTTCCCCAATTTATCATGTACTTTTAATCTTAGTGTTGATTAAACATGTAAGAAAGTTTTAGAATATAAATTTTTCCTCTTTAGTTTCTACCTCTAGAAAGATTTTCCCTAATATTAACCCCAAAACATTCACCTTTGTTTCCTTCCAGTACTTTCATGATTATATCTATCATATCTATATCTTTAATACATCTTGTATAAGATATGAATTATGGATCAAAGAAAGTTTACTTTTTACTGTTGGGGAAATAACTGTGATGAAAGGCTTATATCACATACATACTTGCTTCTTCCTCCTATCTGTACCACCCATAATCAAATAAGCAAAATTATCCAAGTAGAGATGAGAAAAGCTGAATTTCATTCTCCTACCTGTATAATTCCCAGAATTATACAAGAATACAACTATATTAATATAAAGGAAAACTGTATGGTCAGTACAATTATTGACTCTGTCAGTACAATTACTGACTCTGTAACTATCTGTCAGATTAGGAAACACTATACAACTCTACACCTTGGAAATATACACTATACTACTATACATTTGGGAAAATAACAAAGCCACCGCCAAGTTTTATAAAAGTTTCCCAATATCCCAAGTGCACTCTCCATTCTGAGATCCCCAACTCCCACCAGTAAATTAGCCTTCTCATCTAAATGCTGCATACACTTCCCTTGTATCTTTAATAAAACAACAGTCTCAGTTGACAAGACATTTGGCATTACAATATGAATAAAGATTACAGCAGGAGGTTTTGGTCTTTGAAGTTTCTAAGAACAAAGTTATCATGTAATCTTAGCCTGTCCTGAAAGAAAAGACATGATGGTTGATGAACACGGGACATAAGATGCAGGCCAAGGCCTGAGTCTTGCCATGGAATTTAATGACTGAAACTGTGTCATAACTACATGCTTCTCATCGTTTAGAGATTAAAGCTGAATATTTAAGGTCACTGAAACCATCCTTAAATAAAATGTGATGTAACTAATTTAATGTTAGCTAGGCGTTTGAGAAACCAAAACAAATAAAACCTATCACCTGTTGAAAAACAATTCATGCAATTTTTCTTGACATTAGAAGGAAAATGCCAAATAACTTGGACCTATAAATTTTGTTCATGTCCCTAACCATATCCCTACCTAAAACATTAAATTAGTGGCTAACATTTTAAAGGGTAAAGTTATTTTTTTAATTATGTAATTTTATAAGGAAAAATTGTAGAAAGATAGGGAGAAAGTAGCTAGTGATAAGGTTGGACAGGAAAGCAAGGGTCTATCAAGCAGGAAATGGGAACAAACATGGACTTTATTCTTAGTGCAATCCTTGATGGATCTAAGCAGGAGTGCCAGGTAGGATGACAATCAAAATTGAAAATGCTCAAATAATTAAAACAAATATCAGGGGACAGCAGGGATGAGCTATGTCTACAAAATAAAACTGCCTGCCATCTAAGTGCTTACTATGCATCAAGCAAAAAGCCTGCACAAGATAAACATTGAAGTCCTCATTTTATGGATGAACAAACTGAGTCATGGAAAGATTAAGTCACTTAGTGTTCTAAAGATAGGAAGTGGCAGAGTAGAATTGAAAACCTGGTCACTCTAATTCCTATGCCTTTCTAAACACAACTGATGAAAACAGGAAAATTCCAGTATCAAGTATGTTTGTCTCCATAATGTCTACATTAAAAAAAATGACGGGTGGTTTGAATATGCTCCCTTTTCAACCAGATGTCTACGTTATATAGGCATAAATAGAAAGACAGAATTTCTTCTAGAAACAGTATGCTTGCAAATATCCTTAGTTGTAACTAACAAGATGAAATAATGCCAAAAATTTTATATCTTTCCTTATTGAAGCTCTGTTGCCATTCCTGCAAATCTCCAATTAGTATTATAAAATTTATGTACCTTACCTGATTATTTAGTGCATTCCAGGTATCATTGACTCAGAAGTACTATTTCTACTGTTCCATGTAATTTAGATTTATTTTTGAAACATACTTATCACAGAAGATAAAATGTGATTCTAGCTAGTCACAAGGCCCACAGATGCCCAGTAGTAACTTATGTGTGTAAATATGCTGCCTAGCCTTGGAACTGAGGTCCCAAATTCAGTGGTAACCTATTTTCCTGGGACAACTAGTCTGGCTCATCTCAGGGAGAAGTGTAATTGGTTTTCTTACCTGCTAGAAGTAATATAAGGCATACAGCAAAAAAGTCAGGATACTCTGCAAGGCCAGTATAATTCATTTTGAAGTATGTCCTGAAAAACTGACCAATCTGTTTGCTAAGAAGTTCATCAAAGGTGCCACTCCAAGCCCTTGCAACACTTGATGTTCCTTCCAAAACACAGAACGTTCAGTGAATACAAAGTCAGTGGGAGAAAATTAACATAACATCTTTTGCTACTCTATTCTAGGACAAACATGGGTTAGTTCAGACGGAATTGAACATTTTAATCACATATAAAATTATCTTGATAACTTTATAATTATACAATAGCAATCAAATGCTCAAGTCCATAACTGTGGAATCAGGTAATTTTATTTGCATTAAAGAACTATCGTTTTTTAAGAAAGGTTGTCAAACCCACTAAGAGATGGCATATTCAGAGATGAAGCAGAATCACCGAATTTTGCAATTAGAAGGAGACACTTTATTTAGAGATGAGAAAAATGAGACACGCAGGGATCAATAGATACACTCTGATCACCTAGTCGCTAATTAATGCAGACCTATCACGGAACCCTAAGGCCGCTGACTCAGGAGTGCCATTGCTACCATTTTACCCAATCAGGTTGATTTTTTGGAAACATACCTATCACATAAGATAAAATGAGATTCCAGCCAGTGATGAAGGCCCACAGTTCTCCGACAGTAACGTAAGTGTACAAATAGGCAGACCCAGTCTTGGGAACTCGGGCCCCAAATTCAGCATAGCAGAGGCCTGCCATCACGGAAGCCAGCGCAGCGATGAGGAAGGAGACCACGATGCTGGGGCCAGAATCCGCTTTGGCAACCTCGCCAGCGAGGACATAAACCCCGGCACCCAGAGTGCTTCCAACGCCCAGGGCAATGAGGTCCATGGTGGATAAGCAGCGGCACAGTTTTGTATCTTCTAGACTGTCCAGAGTGACGATTTTTCTCCGGATTAGACATCGCGCAAAAGACAGCGCTGCTCTGCAGGGAATCATTCTGAAGATGGCAAACTGAAGGAGAGAAGGGAGGGGGTTAAAAGCTGAGCTGGAACCGTCATCCGTCCGGTTACCCGCCCAGCTTCTCCGCACAGCTGTGGCACCTGATTGCTTTTACTCCTTGCTGGAGGTGCGGCCCGGAGCAATCAGAAGGAGGGTTGAATGAGCCAAAGCTGTGATTTTCTCAGCGCTCATTCTGACGTGGCCTTTTAGAAGGATCTGCCACAAATGACTTATTTGGGGAGCAAAGGAATAGGAGCCTTGGGCGATTAAAAAGATTTGCCATTTTTGTTTGTTGTTGCAATTTTTAAGGATATGCCGATAGAAATATATTCCAAGAGATGGCTTATTTGTCGTTGCTTCAAGCAAAGGGGTAAATTACCTCATCTTTCTGGTTCTCTGTCTCTTTTCTTCAATCATTCCTTGAACTCATATTTTTTTAGGCCTTATTACACGCCAGGGATTGTGCCAAGATTATGTCTAGAATGGTGTGGAACGCTGGTATGGTCTCCAGCTTTACCAGACTTACGTTCTAGGTATTGCCTAAAAGCAGGTAAAAACGCCATCATTATGTGGTCTACAGCTTTATCAAATATGTGTGAGCTCTGCTTTCATTTCATTCTGTTTCTTTTTTTTTTTTAATAAATTTATTTATTTTATTTTATTTATGGCTGTGTTGGGTCTTCGTTTCTGTGCGAGGGCTTTCTCTAGTTGTGGCGAGCGGGGGCCACTCTTCATCGCGGTGCGCGGGCCTCTCACTATCACGGCCTCTCTTGTTGTGGAGCACAGGCTCCAGACACGCAGGCTCAGCAATTGTGGCTCATGGGCCTAGTCGCTCCGCGGCATGTGGGATCTTCCCAGACCAGGGCTCGAACCCGTGTCCCCTGCATTGGCAGGCAGATTCTCAACCACTGCGCCACCAGGGAAGCCCTCATTCTGTTTCATTTTAATGTGGAGCCACTTGAACCTTTTAGAATTAAAAAAATTCCCCCCAAAACATGCTTAGAGTTTTCTAAATAAAACTGCTATTCACTTATACTTTAAGTATGAATTTGTAATAAAATACACATGCTTATTCATATTTACTTGCAATTTCTAAATAAATAAATAAAGTCAAAGTCCATGCCAAGTATGATATGTTCTTTTTTAAATGGAATGAATAAGGTAGACAGAAGGTCTCACTCCCCATACCTTACAGGCCCAAACAACCTAACACTGAAAAAAAAAAATGGTCAGGTTATAAAACATGGATTTAGTAAGGAAAAAAATACACATATTACAGTAAAACGTCTGAAGCAAAATATACCAAAATATTAACAGTAATATTGGTAGTGTACAATATATATTATATAGCTAATATGTTTCTAAATTTACCTCCAATGACTATGTACAACTTATATACAAAAGAAATATAAAAATTAAAAGGCACTATATGGCCTTGTCTACGGAGACATATAACTCAGAAGACTAAGAAATAACTGAGGAATAGGGAATATAATAGTATATGCAGCTTCTCAGTCAATAAAGTTAAATGTATTTAACTTTTAGAAGTTCAGAGTCATGTTTACCCTGATTGCACAATGATCTACAGAGGCTGAATGTTATCCCTTCAATCTTGTTATACACATTATCAATAACTTAAACTCATGAGATCACAGCTTGACATCTTCTCTGAAGAACTTAGAGCTTTCTATCCTATGAAATAAATCCTTGAACATTTCTCGACCTTGATCTCTATGAAAGAAAACTATTATTAAAACTTATTTTATTTAAAAATAGTAGTATAATAAACTTTCTATACTGAATCTCAATGACTTGTTGCTCATAAGAGAAAAACATTTCTGGGATATGAATAATCCAGTTTCATGCTAACCCTAGTATATAAAGCTAACTCACTCAACATTATTCACACATCAATATAAATGCAAGTCCTTGATGTTGAAAGCAGCTGATTCAAAGAATCTAGAGAAAAATCCTAAAGAAAATGAGTGAAAAGTTCCTTGATAATAAAAATAAAGTTTTATACATCAGTACCTTCCACACCACCTGGCACAGTGCCAAGCATGGCACTTCACAAATACTTGTTGAAAAATTTGCAAAAACAGATGACATCTCCCATTTTGCCCATACTTGCGCTTCCAAAGTCAAAATCTATCAAACTTCCATAAATCAAATATGTATCAATTTCTACCCTTACCTAGCCCTTAAATAGCTATTTCTCATATAACACATCTAGAAGATAAGGGAGAGAACTGTTTTGCTTAAAAAAGAATCAAGTGAAAAGTTGGAGTTATACAAAGGCCAACTGAGGTGGGAGGATGGCAATTGAAGGGATTTATAAATACTGACCTTCAATAATATTTAAGCATTTTTATACAACAGAGATGTGCAAAGACAAAGAATTAGGGATAACTGCCAACTGAAAAATGCTAAGAAACGAAGACCCACTGAATTTTAGTAATGATTTAAGATCACAGGAAAATGGGACATGTCATACACAACTTTAGGAAACAACTGATATACAGAATGAGGCACACCTGTTAGTCATTAATTAAATGAAACACTCTTGATAAAGTGATTGATTAACCTCACATGTTATGAATAAAAGACAAATTCTACAACTATTGCAAAGGAATCTGGAAGGAAGCAAGGGAAACTAAGAAGAAAGGAGAGTGATACGACTGTGGGTGAGCTTTTATTTATTTTTTTAACCCTTATTTTGGTAACATGGTCACCATGTTGTTTTCGAAATTTCTAACCCCCCCACACAAACACAAGATAGCATAAAAATAAAAAAGAATAAGCAAGCCAACCGATAAACAACCTTCTCTGAAATGCTAAAAATAGTGAAAAGTTTTATTAGTAACAGTTACCCAAAATGGATAAATGAGTGACCCTCATCTTGTCAATAGAAAAGTGAATTTAATTCACTCCAGATTACATGGGAAGCAGAACTGTTTACAGAAACATACAGCTTTAATCAGAGAAGATCTGATTGCTACTGCCTCTTTCCTATTAAAAATGGAAAGTATTTCATATTCAGTTTTTCTGCGTTGCCCTGAGCAAATAAGACAAAGCTGCCACTTGTCAAGCATTCATTTGCTTTTGAGTAACAGAAATGCAGACGTCAGAAACTCTTCTCTGAATTGACAGGTTAGGCAATGTCCTTGGCAAACAGTCTTAACTACGCACAACTGATAAAATACTGATTGCAAAAGCTATGATACAAAACCGACTTTGCAGAAATATAACGAGATGGGAAAAAGCAATGTAAAAACATACTGGGTCAATTTAATGAATCGTTGTTAAATAAACATTTATTAAATCCTAGCAGGTGTATCATATAGTCAATAAAGAAAAAAGAATCCCGTGCTTTTGTTAAATATGTTTTTGTGGAGATACACTGATATATGGAAGTAGAGTGGCAACAGGAGAATGAGAAAAATTAAGATATTTGTGTCTAATGTAATATAATTTGATATTTACTTTTTTAAAATTTAGTAACTTTTCCTTTAAAGCATTTAAAAAGATATGTTCCTTATGTAAATGGTTATGACAACCTTACTCTCATTTCTAGAAGGTTCTTTCATTGCTGGAAAAAATCCACTCATATTTATTCTTTGACACATGTCTGCATTTACTGTCCCTGCCTGGGCTCTGGTGTGTTGTCTCATCAGCAAACGACTATGCAGTGAAAATATGCAAGGATTTTGAAGGTGATTCTATTTGGTCTGGAAGACAGAGACTGTTTTTCCAAGAGCAGACAATGATCCAAACCATCATACCCACTGTCAGCTGTTGCCACCATGACCAAGGATTGGTACTGAGTATGAACCCTACATAAATGTAAGTAAAGGACAGTGATGTTAGACTTTGGGAAGAGGCCCATGCAACACTCATACCCATGACCTGAACTTAAAATATAAAACTCTAATCAACATTCCTATGAGGTCACAAATGATTCTGGTGATACTAGAAACAGATACGTATCTTTTTTCAATAAACAGTTATTTTACTAATTGCTAAGACAGTGGCCTCTCTACTGAGGCATAAAATATGCACACATTAGCTTAGATCTGAAAATGTAATTAGCCAACAGAAAGCCTCGGAGGGATCTGCAACAGCTCAGGCAGCAGTAAAGTCTGTGAGTGGATTTAATGAGTCTGGTGATAGTCAGATCTTCCTGAGTCCCTTCCCCCATCCCCAACTCTAAGTATAACAGCTTCAAGACATCTAAGTCCCCGATGGAGCCCTTATTAATTCTTGCCAGAAAGCTAAATTCCCTCCTCAGCAACTTGGAATTATCCCCTTCTCAAACGTCTTCAATCCAGGTTGTAAACTTGACCATGTAGAGTTTTAGGTCAAATAAATCCCTAGGCCTGATGATATAACAACACTATAGAGCAGACCTCTTTTCCACTAACCACAGAAATCTTGCAAAATCTGCTAATTACAGTCAAAAGTTGATCCTGGATTTTCACTTCGGTTAGAAAGTTTGACGTAGCATTTAGCTGCACAGAAATGCAGCTCCTCCCCTACATAAAGGCTGAAATTTCAAACTTAATCCTCGGTATCAGTATCACAGGCCCTGACAACAAATCTTACGGGAGAGAGGAGCTGCGGGGGCAGGCATTCCAACAAATCCTCACCGAATGAGCTCCTCCGAACCCTAACCAACTTTCCTTCCTCATGTGATTGCTGGTTTCATGGTGAGATATTTGCACTTTCTGTTTTGGGCTTGATAGGGAAAAAGGAATTAAACCATGTAAGCCTGGGAACTTTGCCCCATTGTGTGTGTGTGTTTTCTCTGAACTAGAGCTTTGGGGTTTGCAATCTCCAAACTCAACATCTATAACTTTTTTTTTTTTAACATCTTTATTGGAGTATAATTGCTTTACAAGGGTGTGTTAGTTGCTGCTGTATAACAAAGTGAATCAGTTATACATAAACATATATCCCCATATCTCCTCCCTCTTGCGTCTCCCTCCCACCCTCCCTATCCCACCCCTCTAGGTGGTCACAAAGCACTGAGCTGAGCTCCCTGTGCTATGCGGCTGCTTCCCACTAGCTATCTGTTTTACATTTGGTAGTGTATATATGTCCATGCCACTCTCTCACTTCATCCCAGCTTACCCTTCCCCCTGCCCATGTCCTCAAGTCCATTCTCTACATCTGCGTCTTTATTCCTATCCTGCTCCTAGGTTCTTCAGAACCATTTTTTTAGATTCCATATATATGTGTCAGCATATGGTATTTGTTTTTCTCTTTCTGCCTTACTTCACTCTGTATGACAGACTCTAGGTCCATCCACCTCACAACAAATAACTCAATTTCATTTCTTTTTATGGCTGAGTAATAGTCCATTGTATATATGTGCCACATCTTCTTTATCCATTCATCTGTCGATGGACACTTAGGTTGCTTCCATGTCCTGGCTATTGTAAATAGAGCTGCAATGACATTTCTATAACTTTAAAGTTCAGAAAATATTTTCAAATTTTACCGTAGGCTAAATAATTTAGTGAAAGGGGAAAAAAAGATATGGACATAATACCATGGAATTATTGATCTTTCTTTCATTCCTCTTACTTTTAAGAGATTAATTTCTCATAAAATACACCAGAAGTACAATGCAGGATAAAAGATAATCAGAAATGTTAACTGTTCACTTTGGTAGGTAAAAAACAAAAACAAACAACAACAAACTTTTGCATTCAAACCTAAAACCTTTATTTTTCTGGAAAACAAAATACCCTTTCACATACATTTCACTTATATTTGGTCCAAAACTTATCTTTTCACCAAAGCAAAATTTCTGAACAGTATCATCCTCCAAAGTTTTCCCCAGATAGGTGAACACAAATGCAGAAATAAGTAAAAGTGAAGGACACAACTGAGACCACTAATAAAGTCACAATCATTGTGGCAAAAATATTTATGTTTTCTCCCCTTTTATATCAAATCGGTACTACCAGAAAGTTAAACTATTTCGAGATTTCTGACACAGAATCCAGACACAGACAAGCATCTTTCTAAGGACATCCGAAGCAAACAGCTGATGGAGAACTCTAGTTTGTACAGGCAGCTGGTGCTTCAAAACACGTCAATCCGTTTAGCTTTATTAAAGGCCAAATTACAGGAATAAGGCATACCTAGCTGTCTCATTCAAATAGCTGCAGAGCAATTTAAAAAATTAAGTGTCCAACTTTTTTTTTACGTTTGGAGAAGAGAGGAAGTAAAAAAAAAAAAAAAGAAAAGAAGAAACAGAGCCCCCAGCAGCTGGGTAATCAGAGTATTTGCCCAGTCAGCGACCCACTCACAGTCAAGGATCTTGGTGGCTCGCTTCAGCCCCGGGCAGACGCCCGTTCCCATTTAGGCTGAGCAATGTCCGGCTAATAAATCACTCCAAACGCCAGAGGGTACCACCTGTTGCCACTCCCCAAGCAGCCACTGAAGGAAGTGTCCTTGGCTAAGCCCAGTCACCCTTTACATGCCATTTCAAACATCAAGAGATACCATTTGCAAAGGTATTTCACGCCCGTCACTACTCTAGGAAGTGCTAGGCTAATAAAGATGGCTAATGTTTGTTGAGCACTTACTGTGTGCTTACTAAGCCCCTTTAATTTATTCTTTTATGAACCTTCACAATATCCCTATAAGATCAGGACTCTCATAGTATCGATGAGGAAACTGAGGCAGACAGAGGTCAGCCAATATCACAGGCAGACATGGAGCCAGGGGTGAACCCAGCAGGCGTGACTTTGGATCCTTTATTCACAGCCACTAGGTTGAGCTGCCATCTCGCCAGACAGCCTAGTCATTGCCCACCTGCCCACACCTCCTTGGAAGAGAATCTGCTCTCCTCACAGCACTGTCCTTCCATCCCCCAAGCCACAGGTAACCGGACCAGACACCTGACTCTGGGTTAAATATCCAAAGGCCGGGTACACTCATTCAATATTCTTGAAAATCTGAATGACACCATTCAATGGGTCAGGCCCTCCTGTCCTTCCTGATGTTGAGTGTGTGAGCCCTCTGTATCCATTCAACAAACTTCCTGTTCACTTACTCTATTTTGAGTGATCTCTGTTCCTTGAAACCAGAGGCAACTGATGAAGGTCAAGGTGGTATCAGTAGGGCTGGCTCCAGCAACCTTAGTCCTGATTTCAACCCTTCAAATCTTCTGCTACTTCCTGCCATATCTGGTGGGTTTCCTGATAATTCCTCTTCTTTCCTAGAGCAGGTGTCCTGATGGAATAACTTGAATTTGTTTAGATATTTCTCCAATAAGGTACTCATAGAGTTTAATATGCATTAGGTCTGTCCCTTACGCACACGCACAGACGTATATACCCTCTACCTGAAAAAGGTGACTTTATATAGGGCAGAGAAAATCTATTCTTAGACATACATCCAACCTGGGTTCCTGGTACCACTATTTCTCCAATGCCCACTACTGAGCCAGGAACATCCTCTACCTTGTCAAAGTCCCAGAAATAGCAAACAAGGGCTCTATAGCGCTTACTAAAGATGTTTAAAACATTTTGTTCACCAATGAATTATAGTAGTAAACCAGTAGCAGAGCCATTATTCACCTAATGAAGGGAGGGAGAATGAAGGAAGCACTGGAAATATTTTATCATACTCGAGAGAGTTTTTAAGAGTTTCCTGAGTCAGAGAAGAGAAGTTTCTCAACACCCCTGCCTTAAGACCTTAATGTTAGTGGGTTATTGTTTGTTAAAAATTGCAGATTTCCTAAAAGCACTTTCCACTCTTTTATCAGTTCCACAAATACTTCAGTGCACACCACTAGGCACTGAAACAGCCATGAACAGGCTGCCAAAATTTCTCTCCTCACGGCACTTACAGTGGAGTGGCCAGCGCAGACAGCGGCCAGTTCAATATGAAGCAAATGCTTCTGCACAAGGGAAGGCGAGAGGGGCCCACAGTGAAACCACACAACGCAGATTCGGACTTGAACCCACGGTGTTTTAATTGAGATCACACACCTCATCTTAGGACTTACTGAAGCTCAGGTTCTTGACGTCTCATCGCAGAAAGAATTCAGTGAGAGACAAAGTGATAGGTAAGAAGTGGATTTATTTAGAGAGATACACATTCCATAGAGAGAATGCGGCCCGTCTCAAAAGGTGAGAACGGCCTTGGGAGAAACACACTCCACAGACAGAGTGTGGGCCATTTTCATCTCAGAAGGCAAGAGGGCCTGAAATATGGGTGGTTAGTTTTTATGGACTGGGTAATTTCATAGGCTAATGAGTGGGAGATTATTCCAACTATTTTGCGGAACGGGAGGGGATTTCCAGGAATTGGGCCACCGCCCACTTTTTGCCCTTTTCTGGTTGGCCTTGGAACTGTCATGGCGCTGGTGGGTGTGTCATTTGGCTAGTGTATTACAACGAGCATATAATGATGCTCAAGGTCCACTGGAAGTCAGATCTTCTGTCATCTTGGACCTAGTTGGTTCTAACCCATTTATGTCACATCCTCAAGGGCTATGTCATTCTTTTAAACGTTGTGCCCTGCCCCTTCCCCCTTGTTTCAACAGGAGGGGCTCCTCACTCAGACTCTGACTGGGGCTCAGGTGGTCAGAGGAACTTTCCTAGAGAGGGCTATGTCTAATCTGAGACCTTTGAAAGGATGAGTTGGATTTAGCCATCTGAAGGTGCAATGGGAAGGAGGCTGGGGGGAGTGGTGGGGATGATGAGTGCTCTGAGTAGAGGGAACAGCAAATGCAGAGGCACAGAAAGTAGTTTCATACACATAGAGCTCAGGGCCTGGGGGAAAAGCTAGAGGGAAGTAGGGGTAAGCAGAGGGGTCCCCAGGCCATGCAGGGAGCTTGGACTTGACCCTGAGGGCAGTGGGGAATCACTGAAGGACTTTAAACCAGATACACAACTTGACAATTATTGTTCTGATTGTGTTATACAGAAGGGATGAGAAAGATCAAGACTGGAGTTAAGGGGAAGGGTAAACAGGCTACTGGGATAATCTAGGCACGAGGGACTGTGACCTTTACCCTTTACTAGGGTAAAGGCAGTGGGGTGAAGAGAAATGGATGGGCTACAGTGCCCTTTAGGAGGTGGAGGATATAGAGTTGGTGACTGTGTGGATCTGGGACCCAGAGCTGCTGGATGGTTTGTGTGCCTTATATGAGGAATTAGCAAGAAGGAGGTTCTTTCTGACCACTCTGATTTTAAGGAATGTGTGGAATTGCCATGTGGTTTCAGCAAAGCTCAGGAGAGCACAGAAGACAGGAGATCTGAGAATGATCAGCATAGAGATGATAGTTAAATAGACAGTATCACCCAGGGAGAGACTGTACGGGAGAAGGGAAGGAAAGGAGATACCAAAGATGCACACATTTAAGGAATGGGAAGGAGGAGGAGGAGTGGGAGGGGGAGGGGGAGGGGGAGGGGGATGGAGGGAAGGGGAGGGGAGGAGGGAAGGAGGTGAAGGAGGAGAGGAGGAGGAGGAGGAGGAGGGGAAGAAGAAGGGAAAGAGGAAGAGGAAGAGGAAGAAGGAGAAGGAGGAGAAGGAGAAGGAGAAGGAGGAGAAGGAGAAGGAGAAGGAGGGGAAGGGGAAGGGGAAGGAGAAGGAGAAGGAGAAGGAGAAGGAGAAGGAGGGGAAGGGGAAGGAGAAGGAGGGGAAGGGGAAGAACCACTACCACCCCCCATAGAGGAGCTGGAAAGGAGAGGCAGGAGTGATAGAAGGAACCGGAAAAGTTCTGACCCAAAAAAGGAGTGAGCTTTCAAGAAAGAAGGAGTGGTCATCAGTGTCAGATGGTGCTCGAAATGAAAGGAAAATGTTTGACCTTGGAATTTTGTGGCAAAGAAGCCTTTGGTGACCTTGACAGGTGAGGTTTCTGTGGGCAGTGGGGTGTAAGCCAGGTTGCAGGGGCTGCAAAATTATGGGCAGTGAGGAAATGAAAGCAATACGTTCAGGTGACTTTTTCAAGCCAATGCCCTGAGGGGTCCATGGAATCAAGGAAGAGCGTTTTATACAGAAGAAACTTAATCTGTTTAGATACCAATGGGAAAGTGCCAAGAGAGAAAGAGAGGTTGAAAATCCAAAAGGGAGAATGGATAAAGCAAGGTTCTTGAGATGTGGAAGACTGAGATCAGTGCTGGGTTGAAGAGCTGAAATTAGGTAGAAGGAGAAATGGCGTCTCCACCTTAAGAGTCAAGAAGGAGAACAGTGCGGGATGGGCCAGACAAGTTTGTAGGCTAGGTGATCGACTGTTGAGCTCTTATTCTGTTTGCAAGCTCCAAAAATCCAAACCTTATAAGGCATGTATTTTATAGATAACAATAAGAAGGGATGAAGAAATAATGTCAGAATGACTTTAGTATAACTTTATACAAGCACAGTTTTGTTTTTGTTTTCACCATTTAAAACTTGCACTCCCATTCTAAACACAAAAAAATAAACAGATAGTAACTTTAAATATATGCTTCTACAACATAGTTAAAATTTCCATGTCAATCTCTTTGATCTCTCAGAAAACTAAACACAGGAGTTTTTGACATGACGTTTTCACGAAACAAGGTATTCTAGATGAATGGGCGCTCTAGATTACTGACGTTTAAATCTGTATATCTTTGATGATTGTTGATCAAATCTTGCCACAATTCAGTGATCCTCCTAAACGCTACTGAATTTGATGGTGGCTGTCTGCTATGGTACCAGGCATCCAAGCTGCCCATCTTTACAGGAAGGTGACTCATTCCGTATTACTTCTCAAAAAACTGTTTAATAAGACTGACAGAACTGTTTTAAAAACAAACAAATAAATACTCACTATTACCTTAACTCCAATTTTAATCCACTGTCCACACAAATTAGAATCAACTCAAGGATGCCAAGGAAATCCAGATGACCTGGACGAACCCATGCTCCTGTCAACAAAGAGCCACTGCTCAAGAAGTTTATTTTTACTTATTTCTGGATTAGTAGCTGAATTTCAGATTAAAGATGCTAGAAGTACATTCATGGACTAGGAGGTGTGTTAAAGTACAAGAAAGCTCTTTTTGTCTGAAGGCAAAAACTGAGAAGTCCTTTAGAACACTCTGATTTCTTCTAATCATTCTCTTTCCAGAGCCAAAGTATCCCTCTTAATTCACTTACTCCACACCCTCCTCAAAAGGCTACCTAATTTAGTTGTTAGAATGCAGCCACTTTTGTTTCAATGCTAGGCAAAATTCCTTCCATCAAACTGTGGCAGAAAAGGAATTCAACCAGAATTCACATTCGTTTTTAATTCATGTTCAAGAAATTTAGATGGATACCATGTCGAGTATACTTATGGTTTATGGTTTTGCTGTAAAGTCATTTCTTGAAAAATAGTCATTTTTGAAACTATATTTTCAATTTTGAAAAGCATGTTCTGATTTGGTACTTCTTAAAATACAGAAACAATTTATCACCAGAGATTTTTATCCTTAGCATCTTGGCAGATTGTTGAAACACTGTAATTGGCTGAGAGGTTTGGAAATTCATGTTGGCTTCCAATAGATCTGAATGAAACTTTTCTATTATGTGCTCAGAGAAAGTAATTAAAACAGTAATTAAATCATCGTCATGATTCAGAGCCTCTAAATTCAAGTTTAGAATATGCAAACTAAGAAGAATTTTAAAAATTAAAATAACTTGAAATGTCGAGGTCCTTAAAACTGAAGTCTGATAGTCTTGTCACATTTATATTCTACTTATTAATATGCAGTAACTACAAACGACTTCTCCAACTTAAGTTTTCACCAGATTTTTCTATTTTTATATTATGGCATAGACTGAACTCAACTGATCAGTTGCTTAATGACTGTCAATTTCTCTAAAAAAAATCAAGCCTTAGAAATTAAAAAAAAAAAAAGGGAAATGGTCTAAAGGCAATTTCTAAACAGTATTCCAGGGGGCAGGGGAGATACAGGCAGAGGGAGAAAGACAAATACAACAGACCATTATCATATAGTGGGCTGTGGGTAAGGGAAGTCCAGGGCGCTACCGGAACACACAGAAGGGAGTGTGCCCTGTTCAGGGGGCTGGGGTGGGTGTCAGCAGGGGAGTCTTCCTGGGGAAGCCATGACTGATCTGATTCCTTATCCATTCTTCCATTCCAGAATTTATTTTTTTTTTAAAAAGGCTGAATACCGCTTAAGGAGTCCTTAGAACAAAGAATACAAATATGAAAATCAATATTGAATTTTTCTAATAAAGAAGCAGTATCCAAAATCTTTAATATTCATTTTGAAATTGACAATTTATACAATCAGCCATTTCTTAAAATCAGTTATTTAAAACTTCAATTTTTCTTCTCTTACTTTATTGGAAAAAACCCTTTTGGTGGGTGGGAGGGATAAATTAGGAGTTTGAGATTAACAGATACACACTACTATATGTAAAACAGACAAACAAGGACCTACTATATAGCACACGGAACTATATTCAATATCTTATAGTAACCTATAATGGAAAAGAATCTGAAAAAGAATATACATATAACTGAATCACTTTGCTGTACACCTGAAACTAACACAACATTGTAAATCAACTACACTTCAATAAAAATATTTTTAAAACAAAAAAAAATTTCTTGGAAAAATATACTGAATTTTATATAAATATTTATAACAACTAAAGTTATTTCCCTAATAAATAGTAACCAATCCTTAAAATAATCATATTAATTTGCAAATTCTTAATCAGAAGTTCCTGGAAATATCTATCTTGATTTTTAATTTTGAATAGCAATAACTTAAATTACTATATAATTTAATATTCCTACTATTTCATAATCTTCTAAAAACTCTATTTGGTAATCAATGATTAATAGGAGTTTTCTAAACAAACAAAGTATTTAAATAATGTGTGAAGAATGGGCTCTATAAGGAATAGGATTTATAAAAACAAAAAGTATAAAGCATTGTAAAACCTGCTGCTATTTAAGCAGGAATTTAAAATATGTATACACATATAACTACTACTCATCAAGTTTCTCAAATTTTGTTTTTCCTTTAAAGAAAAAGAAAAAAAATATGTTCTCCTTGTGATGCGAACTCTTAGGATTTACTCTCAGCAACTTTCAGATATTAATCATGTTGTACATCACATCCCTAGCACTCATCTAAAACATTCACCTTTAATCTTTTTGTTACTCAAAAATAAAACTGTAACTTGGCCTTCTCACCTCTGAAACCTCTCTAATGGCTCTGTACTACAATCTGGCAATGGTGTACCCGAAGTATTAAAATAAGAAGAAGGCACACTCCTGCTGCTTCTTTGCAAAGCAAAGAGCTGTTTCATCTGATCTTCAGAGTATTCAGCACCAAGATGCAGAGAGAGAAATATCTCCTGTGGGGCTCTGATTCCAGCTCGATCCAGGAAACCAGCACTGTTATTTCCCAACCCTGACTTTAAATGAAACCATGCCATGCAGAGACTTGTAGATGAATGATTTTGGTCAATCAGGGCTTAGTGTCCGTAATTTTAAAGTATGCTTGGAAAGGTTTATAGGTATCAGCACACTCCTAAGTAACAGAGAATTAGGAAATATGCAGGATGAGCTAAATGTTAATGCTTCAAACCTATCACACCTAATCTATCGCATCTAATCCGCCTCCTGCCAACTTCTCCAACTCGAACAATCCAGCCTGCGTTTCAAAACCACCCCTCTGTCATCTGATCTCAGCCTGCCTTCCTAGCCTTATCCTTTGCTATCCTCCACATGAATACTGTAATCCAAGTTGTCCATCACCTGCCCCTAGAATACTGCCCTCTTGTCCACACATAGGTGACAAGATTTATTGACCCGTCTGATTCTGGTTGCCCCCTTGTCCTCTAGGGAGGATTTGGTTCCCAGGCCTTCTGAGCTACTGCAGGGACAGCAGGAAGGTTCTTTCTTGCCGTCTGCCAGCTCCTGAGCTTTCCTTTGACTCAAAAAAGAAAAAACCCACCTTATGCTTAGCAAATGTAAAGCCAAGAAGCAGGCTGATTTATATAATAAAGGGCTGGGGGTAAGAGAAGAATCCACAGCCTAGAGAGAATCCACCTGGCAGAGAGAAGTGGGGAGGAGAGGAAAGGGGGATTTTGAGAAGTGCTGGTATGGAGTATGAGTTGGATGTCCTTCAGGAGATACAAGTGAATGTGGAAATTCCTTTTAAATATACTTTGGGCAGCTGGTCAGCGTTTCTTTGAATATGACCGACCTCCCCCCCAAAAGAGAATGGCTCCCGTGGCACTTGGGTAGGATGGACACTTGGTTTATGCTATGTGCCTTCCTATGTGCCCTCCTGCTCCCTCCCCGCCAGAGAAGGTAAAATTGCTGGTTTGGTATAAAACAAAATGTACACATTTACATACCATCACTTCTAAATAGGATTTATTCAGCTTAACAGAAATGACTGGCAATTGATCCCTAGAAACAAGTTTAATAGAACAAGTCAAGTAAGGGCAGCTGAGAGAACGTCAGAAAAGGAATGAGAGAGTTGTACCAAAGACGTGAGGTTAAGGATAATTGCTGCAATTACAGCAGAGGGTCCGGAAAGACAAATGCATCTAAATAATTCTGCAAAGTCTTCTTTGAGATATAACTGACATATAACATTGTATTACAAAGATGTTTTAAATGAATTCAGTTACTTAGTAATCTCCTAATGATATTTAATTTTAAAGCCCTTTTAATGCTCTTACTTTTTAATTATAAAGTACAAGGAAATGTGTTTCAGAAATCTTAACATCACATTTGAACCCCTAGTGGATACTTCACTGGGTTTCCTTTTAATGTCTTCAGAGCTCCTGGTCTCACCGCCTCCCGGCTTCCTGCACAGAGGACCTTAGAGGCAAACACTCCTCACTTCACGGTCACTGCAGTAGCCCTTGCATCTCGGACGGGTGGCCATCCTCCACGGGCGAATACTTCTCAAGGCTCCTGCTCTCAACTTGTGTAGCTCCCACTGCTAGAAGACCCTTCTTTTCCAGAGCCCTCCTGTAACTCCTACCCATTGGCCTAATTCTGCCCTAAGAATAAAGGCAGAAAGTCTTGCCATTCAAATAATTCCAAATGGCTATCATCCCAAGATTTCTCTCCATGCAGATAAGTACATTAATTCAAAGTACAACACTCATAAACACTAACTTAAAATACGACACTCCCAACAAGTCAAAGCATTCCACATGTGGTCAAGCAAGTATAGAGTCTAATTTATTACCTTCTCCATTCTATATACTTCTATTATTCTTTTTGTTTTGTTTTTATTAGTCGCCTCAAACCATGGCAACACAGTGCGCAGCGCTCCTCTGGGTCTGGCGCCTAGCTATCTCCTCAGCACATCTTCTCCCTCTTCCTCAGACCCCTGTGCTACACGGGGCTTCCTTTTAATGTCCTCAGAACTCTGAGCCCCTTACTGCCTCCAGGCTTCCTGCATAGTTGCTGCTCCTTTCTGGAAAGTTACTCCTTCTCCTCTTCGCCTGGAGAGCTCCCAATCCTCCCTGACACCCTCCCCCAAGCTAAATGAGGTCACGCTATTGTTGGTGCTCACAGCACTCTGTATTTTTTTTTTTTTAATTTTTATTGGAGTATAATTGCTTTACAATGCTGTGTTAGTTTCTGCTGTACAGCAAAGTGAATCAGCTATACGTATACATATATCCCCTCTTTTTTGGATTTCCTTTCCATTTAGGTCACCACAGAGCACTGAGTAGAGTTCCCTGTGCTATACAGTAGGTTCTCATCAGTTATCTATTTTATACATAGTATCAATAGTGTACATATGTCAATCCCAATCTCCCAATTCATCCCACCCCACCCCTTTCCCCCTTGGTATCCATACGTTTGTCTCTATGTCTGTGTCTCTATCTCTGCTTTGTAAATAAGATCGTCTATACGAATTTTTTCAGATTCCACATACATGCGTTAATATACGGTATCTGTTTTTCTCTTTCTGACTTACTTAATGTAAGGCCAGACACTATAAAACTCTTAAAGGAAAACATAGGCAGAACACTCTTTGACATAAATTGCAGCAAGATCTTTTTTGACTCACCTCCTAGAGTAATGAGAATAAAAACAAAAATAAATGAATGGGACCTAATTAAACTTAAGAGCTTTTGTGTAGCAAAGGAAACCATAAGCACTCTGTACTTTTACGACACTTTTTCTTTATCATAATCATAATCAACTACCTGGATGAACATGTTTTACTCCTTATTATGGGTTGAACTATGCTTAACCCATTTAAAAAAAGAGAGAGAGATGCTGAAGTCCTAAACCCTCGTACCTTATTTGGCAACATTATTTGCAAACAGGGTCTTTGCTGGTGTTACCAGATTAAGATTAGATCATTAGGGTGAGTCTTAATCCCATATGACTGGTGTCCTTATAAGAAGAGGAAAATGCTGTGTGAAGACACAGACAGATGGGAAGAATGCCATGTGATGACAGAGGCAGAAACTGGAGTGACGTAGCTGCAAGCCAAGAAACACCTACAATTGAGGGCCACCACCAGCAGCCACAGGGGGCAAGGGGGGATTTTTCCCTCCACGCTTCAGAGGAGCATGGCCCTGCTGCCACCTTGATTTTGGGTTTCTAAGTTTCCAGAGCTGTGAGACGATACATTTTTTGTTATTTTAAGCCACCCAGTTTGTGGTACTTTTGTAATGGCAACCCTCGGAAATGAATACACTCCTTTACTCTAAGTTTCTGGAAAGGAAGGTCTATATTTTCTTCATTTGCTGCATTCTCAGTGTACTCATAGTGATTAAAATATAGAGAGGAGTGCAGTACACATTTGTTCCGTGAATGAATGACTCATACTTGGTTTCTAGTTAACTAAAACCTTCAGGTCTTTTTTTTCTCAAAGACATCAACATAGACTGGTCTTCTTGATTCCATTTTATTTCACTGATTATTTTCAAACCTAAATTCAGAATTTTGAGTTTCATATTATTTGGGATTATGTGTAACATAAATCCATCCCTCAGTGTATTAAGCATCTTACCTGTCTTTATGTCACTGCAAATTTAACAAGAATGACTTCTACTTTAATCCGAGTAAATGATAAAAATGTGACAGGGCAAAGGACAGAGTACCATGGCATGCCACCAAGAATGTCCCTCCAAGCTGGTATCGACCCATTAATCAACACTCTCAGTATATCGTGCAAACAACTAGAGATCCACATTTCTCTCCTGCTTATCCCAAGGTTATCACAACACATGGTATTAAATGCTTTGCCGAAATGCTACTTGTTTTGTTTAAACTTTTGAATTCCACCATTCTGATAACTATGTAACAAAGAGGGTACAGAGTCTGTTAGGCATAACTGTTCTTGATGAACTCACGATGCCTTTTGGGGACTGGTCACTTCTTCTCCAACCCACACACCACACAGTCCTAGAATTTTGCTGGTGAACTGTATCCAGCCCCCTGATCTGTGGTCTCCAGGATCTACATTGGCCTCCGTTTCGAAGACAAGGGTTACTGTCTCTTTCTTGCTGCTCCCTTTCTTGTACTTCAGGGCACCTCCAAGATGACAGATGGTCCCACTACACTCATATCTACAAATTATTTTAATATTGCGAGATGTAATTCATCCAGGCCTGAAATTGTGAGATAGTTTAAAGCAGTTGCATTCTCTCTCACCAATTTGGGCCTCAGCTTCCCTTTCAGTTATGTGTTCTATCCTTCTGGTCAGAGACCCACCCTTCTCCTAAATACAAGAGCAGCTCTGCCTTCCTTCAGTCATCTATTGCTACCACTCTAAGGTCCTCCTTATTTCTCCTTCCTGATTAAATATTTCATAAAGATTCAACTCAAACATTCCTTTGCTCCTTTTAATAGATTCATACTTTATTCTTCCACCTTTGAAGTCTGAGTCCCTCACATGAATTCCTGTGACAGCCACAATGAACCTTTCTGGTGTGTGCCCTTCTCATTCCTCACTCTGAGCGTTCACTATCTGATTAGGATTTTGATTATACAATCGTCCCTCGGTATCCGCAGGGGATTGGTTCCAGGACCGGCCATGGTTACCCAAATCCACTGATGCGCAAGCCCCACAATCAGCCCTACGTATTCACAGGTTCCCTATTTGCGGGTTCCGCATCCGCGGACACAGAGGGCCAACTCTATTTGTCTTTTCTTCTTTCCAAACATTATTACCTTATAGGGTTACACACAGTCCATGAAATTATATCCATATTTTCTCTGAGTATTTAAAAGTCTAACTTTTAAAAATCTAGAGTACGTAGACTGAGTCTGCCAGACGGCCGTTAGGGAACATTCTAAGGTTTAAACAAATAATTTCCTTGTCACCAAGAGACAAACATTTAGTGAGTATCCCCAAAAAGTAGAGCTTGTGCAAATTCGGTGAACTGCCTGCGCTCCTACTTGGCCTCCCTATTTCATTTATCTTTGGTCAACAAAGACCAAGTTTGTTTAAGAATCTTTCACAGGAAGGTTTCAACGAATCCCGCTTGCGGGAGGGTCGTTGTTTGCAAGCAGCAGAACAATATTTCATCATCTACGGCCCTCACACCATCCAGTTGCTTAATGTACTCTGAGCATAAGCTCACAGGCACCCAGCCACGAACAGAGGTGTAGAAGGCAGGATTCTACCGTGGTCATTTGAAGGTAAGCAGCTCGTTGTCGAATTAAAACTCTGGCAAACAAACCCTCCTGGATTAACACTTGTGCCTCCCTCAGGACTTGCCTACAGTTCTCCAAACCCGTATCTGTGTAGTGTCCTGTTTCTAGGACAGCTTTCTGGGAGTGTAAAGATAATGTATTGAGGAATCAGAAGAAAATGCAACAAATACTAACAATTACAACTATGATTTTTGGCCACTTTCTTGCTCATATTCCAGAGCTTACTTACTTGGTTTTCTAAAAGACTTCTAAATACTTCCTTTTTTTTCAAATAGAGAAATACTTATAAGCAAAATGTTATTTCTAATGGGGCAGACTAAGGGCCCAGCACATTTAGGACACCCAGTGAAGGATATTATTCAACTTGAAAAGTCAAGGCAAACTTCTCTGGTGGGCTGAAAGGATAATAACACAACTGTAGCAAAAATATGGGGAAAATACATAGAAACATGGTTCCACGCTGGATTACAACTTTATCTAGGTGCAGGGATAGAGTCTAGTTCTGAGTCATCTTTGACTCTTGCCCCAATCAATAATTTTTGGTAATTTCTCCACTTCCGAAAGTTAAAGTGCTATCACTGTGCACAGCCGAGGAAGCACAGGGCAACTAACCATGTGTGCTAAGAACTTGTTTCTAGTGGCATATTGTGGCTCTGTATTTTTCCCTGCCAGAAACAAACTAGAAAAAAAAAAGTCAGGACTAGATGTGAACGTCACAACTATGTACATAAATGCATAAACGCTTTAGCCAATTATTGTACTCATTCCTGACGCAGGGATTGAAGGGAGAAGGGGCAGACAAAATGCTTTTCATTTGCCTCTTTTCAATGGCAATAACCACAAAACAACAACTAGGATCCCACCCTTCCGGGCATCAAATAGAAATTTGAGATTATTTTGCCCTCATGTAAAATTAAACACTTTAAAAATTCTAATGAGAATCAAGTGTAATGATAATATTACCATCCACGCTCATTTGATCCTATAGCTAAGTGACAAAAGCAGACTCCTAAAAACCACCCAGAGGGAAGACCTTGGGGTTTTAGAGGCAGGTGGACCAGTGTTTACTTCTTAGCCCTCATCTCCTCTCTGGTAAAATGAAGATATTCTCATAAGGTGGTTTTGAGGATCAAATGAGATAATGCATTTGAAGGGCCCACTACAGAGCAGGCACTCAGTGGATGGCAGAGGCTGTTGTTAATTTATTATTATAATATAAATGAAGGACCCAAAGACATGTGTTTGACATTCATGTCTTGGAACACCAAAAAGAGTCCGTTTATAAAAGCCACCTATTTTTATTTTAAAATATTTGTAGGTACATAGAAATTAGGATTTAGAATGAAACTGATTGCCAGTCCGGTGCTCTAGATTTAACGGAGAAAACTGAGGCCCAAGGACTTTTTCTGGGCACACAGATAGCTAAGGAGACTGGCTCAGGCCTCCCCATTCCACCCTACCTCTTGGGTAGGACAAAGGGAGTTAAAGTAGCCCAGCTCAGTAGCAGTTTTATGCACCTAATCAAATAGTCTCCTAGCTTATTTGTATATATAAATGCAAATCATTTCCAAAGGAAAACCCACCCTGTTTACGTCTTCAGCGTTCTCACAGATTAAATTCAACATAATATGTGTTCACAATCAAAAATTCCCCAATACATGCAATAAAATAAACCACTACTTTTTTTTGGTGGGGGGGGGTGGTGGTTCAAACAACAGAAATTTATTTTTTCACAATTGTGGAGACTAGAATTCCAAGAGCAAAGTGCCAGCAGGTTTAAACCACTACTTTTAATAGTCAATGAAAACAACCAACAGATTTAACCCCCCTAAGTCTTCAGATACTGCAAATACCAGACAAGCGTATGGAATAACTATGCAGAAAAAGTTTAAAACATTAAAAGATTAAATTTTTAAAATGAATCAAAACAAGAGACCACCAAAATAAAAAGGCAGATTTTTGAAAGAACTAAATAAAACTTACATAAATAAAAATATAATCGTAGAAATTAAAAACTCAGCATATGAGTTAAACAGCATATTAGAGAGAGAAAGAATTAGCAAAAGAGAGAATTCATGAACTAAAATGCAAGGCAATAATTACATGTAAGTTGTAGATCATAAATTCTAAGTTTTTTGTATTATTAGGGAAGAGATCTGGGAGACTTTTTAAAAGTATGCATGGTAAAATTTCATATGGTCTACACTAAAAGAACAGAGATAGAGTGCATATCATCTAAATAAGTAGAGGAAATAAATGGAATAACAAATAAAAATCCCCCAAACGTGAGAAATACTAAAAAATATAAAACACATATAAAACATAAATTAAGATGATAGAAACATGTCTAAAAGACCAAGAATTTATAGTAAATATGATTGACTAATTTTACAGTTAAAAGTCAAAGAGTATCAGATTGGATTTTTAAAATTCCAGTAATATGTGTTATCACAGAGATACATCAAATCAAAAGAACCTGGAAGTGTTGAAAGTAGACAAAGAACAACCATGCAAGTGCCAATAATAAATAGAGACAGAAAAACCAAGCAAATAAATACTAGTAAAAAAGAAAGCCAACGTAGTTACATTAACATAAGATACAATAAACATTAAGACTAAAAGCCTTATTAGGGCCATTACACAATGTGAATAGATTCAATTGACAAGGGAGAAATTATTTTAAATTTGTATACACTAATAAAATAGCCTCAAAATACATGAAGCAAAAATGGAGAGAACTATAGAGAGAAATTGAAAAATGCACACCTTTCGTAGGAGATTTCAACTTACCTCCCTCAATTATTGATGTTAGATATACAAAAAAAATGATCCATACTACAAATGATTTGAACGTCACAATTAATTTGACTTAATTAACATATAAACTGTAATCAGAATCTGCTAAGTGTCAGCCACTGCTCTAGGCACTGGAGAAAGAGCCGTGAACAAAATACAGTCCTTACCCTAATGGAAAGCACAACTTAGATGGGGAGACAAACAATAAAAAATACAGAAAGAATTGTAGGGTACTCATACACACAGAACACTCCATCTAACAAGTAGAGAATCCATACTCTTTTCAAGTCCATAAGAAACATACATAAAAACTGATATAACTTAGACCCTAAAGTAAATCTCAACAAATTTCAAAGAAAACCAAATCATACAAGTCTGACCAAAATGCAGATTGGTCAGTTAAATCAATCACAAAGCCATTTCAAAACCAAAACTTATGAAATTTAACAGTATACTGAAGAAATTTAGAATAAAACTTTATAGCTTTCATAGAACTACAGGTTTAGAAAAATCTTCCAACTATCAAATGTCCCACTTCTACGCAAAAGAACTACATATAAGCTACTCTAGAATAATTGGACTGAATTTTAAAATATATTCATCCCAGAACTTATCAGTTCCTTCTAGGTTTTTTCCTGTTTTTATAACACTCTTCACCATTAAAACAAAAAGAAAAACTATCCTATGTTGAAATTTTAAATCTCTTTTGCCTGTCTTCATTTCTACTTCTACTACCACAAAGTCCCTGTATTCATTATGATTTAGGTTCAGCTGGCAGTGACAGAAAACCCCAGATAACAATGGTTTGGACCAGAAGCTCATTTCACTGTTGTGTATAGTAGGTCTACAGGCTGACTGCCTGGGCCCCACTGGATCAAGGGCACAAGCTGCTTCTAGCTTGTTCCCCTGGCATCCTTGCTATACAGCATTCACCTCATGGTCTAAAGGCGATCATCAAACTCCAGCTGCCACATCTGCCTTCTAGTCAGTGAGAAGTAGGAAGTGCGAAGTGTCCCAGTCAGCTTGGGCTGCATACCAAAAATACCATAGACTGGATGGCTTACACAACAAACATTTCTTTCTCACAGTCTGGAGGCTGGGATGTCTAAGATCAAGGTGTCTGCAGATTCGGTGTCTGGTGAGGGATTCCAGCCTTCTGGTTCATCCATGGCCATCTCCTTGCTGTGCCCTCACATGGCAGAAGGGACAAGGGAGCTCTCTGGAGACTCTTCTATAAGGGCATTAATCCCATTCGTAAAGGTTCCACCTTCATGACCTCATCACCTTCCAAAGGCCACTTCCTAATACCATCACCTTGGGGGTTAGGTTCTCAACATATGAATTTTGGTGGGGGGCACAAACATTCTGTCCATAGCAGAAGGGGTGAAGAGAGAACACTTTTTTAAAGGATACTTCCTAGAAGTCACAGAGGTCACTTTTCCTTACTTGATATTAGCTAGAATTAGTCCAACGCCACAGAATGCGTCAAGAGAAGCTGAGAACATAGTCTTTATTTCAGGTGTTCATGTATGGGTCCATGTATGGGAAGTAGATGTTGAGGACAAACATCTGAGAAAATGTGATAAGATACAGTAAGAATCCTGCCCAGTCCTCCTCTCGGCCAGCTACCAGGGTGGTCAAACGAGTGCACAGTGCACGTGGGTCCCAGGCCACATGTTCAGCCCTGCTTCTCTGTGGCCAGTAAGGTTTTTAGTCTCTTAGGCCCCAAGTCTATCCTGGATCATTTTCCTCCCCTTGCCTAAGAGGTTGTGCTGCTGCAGCCATGATAGTCTTTAGGGCACAGTCTCAATGATATTCTGAGGCTTCAGTTAAAAGAAATTCCAAATACAATTTCCTGAGCATGGCCACTGGGTCATATCTCCCTAAAGAAGTTGCCTGACAGAAAATTTTAAAGTGGGAAATGAAAGCATTAAGAAACTTGCCCTCACGTTTGGGTTTGATTTCTTCCTTTCATAACTGGCTACATGCTAGCAGTGCATCATTCTGGGCAGGGATGCAAGTAAAAAGCTAGGCTTTCTTCAAGGCTTCTCCTCAAGTTTTCCTCCTTAGCACCCTATGCTAATGAGAGACATGCTGCCAGAAAGCCAAAAAGAGGCCCCTTCTTCTTACTGGCACCACCTCTGGTCTGGGTGTCGCCACGGCTGTCTTCACAGCGAGCGAGGTCTGACCCAGGATTCCAGAAGCACCGGATGGACGGCAATTCCGTGTGGGCCAGACAGCAGAATTCCCTCGGTGTAAGTCCTTAACCAAGAAGGTTACCCAAACTAACAGGATGGAAACAATGTGCCTAGAATTAAACATCAAGAAACGATCGGCATCCTGCCAAATTAACCTGATATAAATTATTCCAGTCCTACACTATCCCTTTCCCATCAATCACAAAGAACAAACACAGGCCATTTACAAGCTCTTTTGTGTGTGGGAAAAACACAAAGCATGCCAAATGTTGCCTAGATTCTAAGGGGATTTCTCTGCACTTTTTCTGAAGTGTAAACATGTCTTTGACCTCCCTCTATCAAAATATACAATTTCATCTTTGGAATATATTTTTCCTAGAAGGCAAGTACTGTAAAAGCTCAAGGAGTACAAAAAAGATGAATAGGGGAAAAAATGTAGTTACCTGGCATATATTAGCCTAATCAATAATGTCAACAAACCAGCAAGAGTAAATATCATTATGGTACTATGTGTTTTCTTTCAAAATCAAATTGTATCTGAAAAACACCAAGCCTGAAATAGGTTTACAGAAGATCATTTCAGTAACATGCATTTTGGCTCAAGGTTAAAAATTTAAGTAACCTTGAGGCAGGTAACAGAATTGACTTGCTTTTAAGATACAAATAGCAGTTCTGCGGTCACAAATCAATAATGGAGTATAAAATAAACTAACATCCTACTCTACTAAAAAATAGATCCTCTTTTTTTGAAGACTTGGAATTCGCAAATATGAAAACACTAACACTGCTGCCCATGGGGACTTCATTTTGTGTGTGTGTGTGCGGGGGCAGGGGAACTTCTAATATGCCCAGTTAACTCAATTAAAACTTCCTGTGAATACCCTTCTTATTGCTGTAACCTCAGTTCATCCATGGTCCTCACTTCACAGGAGCTCAGTTATTCCTTGTGGCAATTCAGACTCCTCACTGCCAACCGAATGACACAGTCATTACCTCATCATCCAAAGTCTGAACTATGACCCAATCTGTGCCTCCGGCCTTCTCTTCCTTAGGATTAAATCAGTTAATGCAAGTAAAGTGCTTAAAACAATGCCTGGCACATAGCAGGTACTCCATAAACATTAGCTATTACTATTATTCCTCTTCTCTTCCCCTTCCCTTACCCTCCCTCCAATTCCCTTACATTCCACCTTACTTTGGTCAAAGAGAAGCATGTGCTCTTTTGCCAACAGGTCTCATACTTTTCAGGGTCCTTTGCTCACACTGTTTCCCCATCAAGAATGTCTTTTAAACCTCAATCTCTATTTGTAGATACCTCTTTACTCCTTTTTCAAGATCCTTTTCAAATCCTACCTTCTCCATGAAACTTCCACATGATCCCTCAAACAGAACACACATCTCTGGATGGCATTCCTCACCTATGCCCTGGGCTGGAGCGTCACATATATTTGGCTTATCACCCCGTCCCCAAAACATATGTATCTGATAAGCCTGCAAGGCAGAACCTTTGTTCTATGTGTCATCATATAACCCCTTTGGATATAACCACACACCCTTGAACTGAAAAAGACGCTAAAATATGTTTAATTTTTTGAGGTGAAAGTAATTTTTGTGTAGAAAAAGTACTGGCCTTTTTACTTAAAGAACTAATTGTGTGTGTGTGTGTGTGTATTATCTATTAGAGTCAAAAATACATTCTCATAAGTCCCTAAGCTTGATATGGCTCGGCTTTGAAATATATTTTGATGGAACGTATGCCACAAGAAGAAACTTTCTACTACTGATGATTCTTTGCTAAAACACATTTACTATTTTTTACACAAAATGTGTTTAAGATTTGAAACATATTTGTCATTTATCACAGTCTCAGAATGTCCCAAATTCTAAAATCAGTGCCAAATAGCATTCAAAACTAAATATACTGCAGCTTTAATATATGTGTTTCACTATAATAATCATTAATAATTTCTTCTTATAGAAAACTCTTCTTTTCCCCTATTCACTGTTGGAGAATATGATGTTTCAATCTATGAGATGCTCTGCTGGTAGACAGTGATGACGGATCCATTACCAAGGTTCATAGAAGAAGCAGGGTGCTCTTCCTGGACCAGTCTAGAAGGCCTTATAAAGAAGAGGAAGAAGAGAATATTTTAAGCAATCAGAAAGAGTCAGCTTGGCAAAGTAAGTGTGAACGCTGGTTTTAGGAACTTGGCCACCCTTATTCAGAAGACCTGAGAAACTCACATCTTCTTTATATAAGTGACCTTTGAATGAATGAAGGGTACAAGATAGAGCAGCAGAGGGAAAAGTAAGAGAGACAGTGTGAAGGGTATGAAGCAAAGCTGAGAAATCCACAAGGCAATCGGAAACAAGCACCTACATACAAGGCGGCGTCAGAGGCAAAAGAAGAGCCCATAACTCCACAGCCCCCATGGAGGCTGGCCTGGGGGCACAGAGCTGGAGGAAACAGGATTCAGAGACAGGCAACTTGGAATTATCCAGGGAAGAGAAAACGCAGCAAGAATAAAAAAGAAGAGCGAGACTTTCTTAAAGATACTTCTTTAAGATATTGCTTAAAGACAATTCGACCATCAATTTAAAATTTAAGAAGAGTTCTGGGAATTCCTGAAATGAGATATGTTCATAAAACATACACAAATAAACTAACACCACTAAGACTTTTTCTTTTGCTGCTACTACTGAGAGCTAACATTTATCAAAACACCCTAGGTTTTAGGAGGTAGGCTAAGTGCATTACATACATTAACCCAAATAAATTACCCAACAACCCAATTAGGTACGTACTATTCCTATCCCTAGCCTACACATGAGAAAACCAAAGCTTAGAGAGGTGAAGTATTAGCTAGAAGTATCAAGGTCAGGACACAAAATCGAGTCTGACTCACAACAGTAAGATATGATACGGGCATTGACCTTTTAGAAGCAATGGAATGAAGTCTCACAATGTTTCTATTTTGTTACAGTCACTGAAGGTTTGTGCCATCTAAAGATATAAGCGTGAAGTGTATCTTTCAGAGTTCAGCGTTCCTGTGATGAACCCTGGACCAAGGAGACAGCGCTTGGATGAGCAAAGCGCTCACCACCACGTCCTGCAAGTGAAGCACAGGCAGTTCTTTGCCAATAAACAGTCCGGTTATGAAGTACAGATTCTAAACTGAGATGAAATACTATCCAGAGCATGCCTTAAGGAAAGAAACTTGTCGCCACAGCTTGGTTCAAAGCCAATGTTAGCTAACAATTACATCATGTAGCTCAAGATAGCTTGCCGAAGAGAAACTCAGAATCAACAGAGCTGCAGGATACTGTTCCTTTAGTTTTGGATATGGTGGGGGGAAAAAAGAAAGAAAGAAAAAAGGAATAAATATTTGAGACTATCCTCTGGGGAGAAAAAAACAACTGAAAGAGGATTCCATTCATAAGCAAGGCCATTTACCACAGGCTTCGGGATATGAAAATAAAAAGTAATCATTGGGGTCATTCATTGCTCTTGTATTATGTTCTGGGCACTGGATATACATTATTTAATCCTCACAACCACCTCAGCGGAAATGTTGTCCAATCCTCAGTTGACAAAACTGAGGCTCAGAGATGTTAGGGAACTTGCTCAAAATCACAGACCTAGATTTGAACCCAAGGTCTGTGTAGTTTCAAAGTCCATGCCCTTTCCTCTATGCCCTTTCCTCTATAACCATTTCAGCGCAAAGAAATGCAGAATTCTAGCTGTTCCCAGGCTCCTGGCAGCCCATCTAAGACCCAGCTGATGATGAAGGGCATCACGCAGAGACCAAAAATATACTAGGCAGACTTTGGAATTTTAAAACCTCATCTGCAATAGAGTCTCACCTTCCAAATTCATGAACCACTATTACCTTAAGATTGAAAGTATAATAGTTATTAAAATATAAGCAATAGGGAAGTTTTTAAGGACCAATTAATTAACTAGATAAGTACCATAACTTATGTCTGTATTAAAAATTCTAACATATATTAAAACTCATTTCTTCTAGCTACAAAAATATTAAACAATTTCATAAAAGAAGGCTTCCTGCAATAAAAAACTGAACACTTTTACTACTTTTACAAAAACATATACCATTTTCTGAAACACTGTATTCATTTCGCAATTTATCTAGTTCATTCCTTATCCATCTCTTGGGTTCTCAAATATCTCGTATTCTTAGTCCTCCCCACATGTCTGAATTCAAAACATATCCCAGAACAAATAAAGTCTTGGGCCCAGCAAATCACATCTTTCATGCTTTCATTTTGCTTAGATTTTATTTCAAATGGCTTCTGATAATATCAGAGACCTTTCTCTTCTATTACCAAAAGTTTTTCTGTGGCCTCATTTTGTGCCTGGAAATAAATTGGTATAATTCAATAGAAGTCAGCATTATTCTCTCAATACACAGAAGGAATCTGTTTGAAGGGATGAAAAGGGGGAAATGAGCAGAGATATTATATTTTTTAATACATCATTTTAAGTTTTCGTATAGAATTCCCATCTTAACTTTCTTTTTTTTTTGGTTGTACCAGGTCTTAGTTGCGGCAGGTGGGCTCCTTAGTTGTGGCATGGGAACTCTTAGTTGTGGCATGCATGTGGGATCTATTTCCTTGACCAGGGATCGAACCCGGGTCCCCTGCACTGGGAGCGCAGAGTCTTATCCACTGTGCCACCAGGGAAGTCCCCCATCTTAACTTCTTAAGAGCACAGAACCCACTACTCCAATTCTTCAGTCCGCTCTTTCAAACTCCTCTTGGGTGTTGCTGTGGGGGAAGGGGTCTGAGCCCTGTTGGAAACCCTCCGAATGTAAGCTTCATGAGGGCAAGAACTTCGTTTGACTGCTTTGTTTACTGGTGTATCCCAAATACCTAGAGAATGTCTGGCACATAGCAGCCACTCAAATACTTCCTGAATGGATGGATGCTTGGCTGTAGCTGCCATTTTTTTCTTAAATGCTGACCAAGTACGTCCAGTAAAGAGTGACCAGGGTAGGGTGAGGGGTCTGGAAGCCATGTCATGACTTGAAGGCAATTAAAGACAATGCAGGTGTTCAGGTACGATAAGCAGGGATGTAGCTGGGCCCCAGAGAGGGAACCCTGCTCTGAGTCTAGCCAATTAGCTCTGAGGGTTACCGGCCATGTGTCTGGGCAAGTCACTGGACTCTCAGTCTTCCCATCTTGGAAAGAGATGTTACAGAAGTGATATAAGGGTTAAGTGAACAAGAAAAGTGCTGGGCAAAGAGCTTTAGAAAGATAAGTTGCTCATATTTCTACATTTTGCTTCTTTTCACTCTTGGGGTGGGGGAAAGCCTTAGAGAAGAGATGATAGCTTTCTTTAAATATGTGAATGGCAATGTGTAAGAAGACAATGACTCCATATTATACTAGAAGACAAAACTACAAAAAAAGGATATAATATAAAAAAGAATAAGACACTGACCCAATACAATGCAGCACACCCTAATAAAGAGTGTTCCTGTCCATTAGAAGCTGCCTTCCAAGAAAGGTGTTAGATTTCTGTCATTTTAAAGAGAGGACAGGTGATTCAGAATGATTCAGAAATGTGAGGAACCAGGTCTAGTTAAAAGGGTATTAGCTAAATTATCTGCCAGCTCAGATTTTATGATTTAATGATACAACTTCTTTTTTGTGGCTGATAAACTAAGTTTGTCATGATTCTCTGCAGATACAAACCAATAGTCAGAGAATAGGTAGTTAGTTTACACCAAAGTCCATATTGCCAAAAACCGCCCACCCCACTCAACTTCCTCATCTTCCCAAAAAAGTGATAATCATGTAAGTTCACGGTGACTAGAAATTTTAAAAACCCGCAAGGTATGTCCTCATGATATTGATGACTTGGAAAAATGTCAAGGGGTATTACACCATTACATATCCCCTATTCAGATCAAATAAATATTGATTTGGTAAACCTTCCTCAAGTTTAAAGGTTCACCTTATGCAACAAGTCTATTTTAGTGTTCGCAACTGTAATTCCTCTGTCTCTCCCCTTCCCCATGTACCCCTGTATGGAATATTTAACCTGAGTAGCGGGTAATAAAAACCTCTACCAATGTACCTACCTATGACACATAAAACAATCTTCCACAAGACCAGAAAAGAAAAGCTCTATCATTCACCCACGTAGCCTAGAAAATCACAATAGTAAATGCTGGGAATATTCAGATCACACACAAACAGGAGATTTTATCTTTCTCATTTCAGCAAAATTTATCAGTCTCCACCGCCTTTATCCTCACTACTGTATGCTTCCAAGACTTAAGGAAGTTGTGATTCATAATTTGAAAAAGTAGAACTGTTTGGAGATGAGGCTTTAGTTGATCATTTTTACAAGAGGACATTTTTGGCTGAATGAAAGGATAATGAAGCTAGCCTAAGAGACAAATATGAGCTCTAAGAAGCAGGAAAAGGACATTCTACCAAGATTGAATTTTGCTTCCACTCAGAGTATCTTTAAGATAATAGGGAAATCTGGAAAACCTGAAAATTTAATAGGGAAATCTGGAAAACCTGAAAATTGATGGGAGTCAACTCCCATCAATAGCTACTATATGGATATTTCCCAACCTCTTTCTTTCTATGTGTCTTTTTAAGAAGGGAAAATAGATTTGGAATTGCTTCATTTGCCAGTGTGTTCTGACATATTTAAAGAGATCTAGGATACAAATATGGGTTTTCTGGGCTGCAGTCTCATTCCACAACGTGACATTCTCACAATGGCAGGAACTCTGCTTGGTTCTGTATAAATGTTTTATCAGTCACTCTTTCCAACTCCCAGTGTATGTTTTTGGGACACACAGTATTTTTAAAATTGATTGCTCTCTGGTTCACCACAGTTCCCAACCATTCCTTACTATTTTGCACTAACCTGTTTCACTCATTTGTATCACATGCCTGTACCCAGGGAATTGGGACCAAATCAACGGGAGACTCTGTGAGGTAAAGGAAGCCTCATGAATGTGCTCAGCTACTTTGCTCCCAAGCAATCCTGTAAGGGCAGAGCGTGTACTCTTGCAGGGAAGAATCAAGATTATTACGTGTCTTTGATATTTACATGCTCTTTGTGGGCTGAGAGAAGACCAGGATTTTCCTTTTTGACCTACACTGTTACATAGACGTTTTGGGGATTAAGAAATTAAGGACAAAATGCTGATTGTTTTCTTCAGTTATAGATAGTCTCAACATTTTGTTTTTAAATATGAAAATATTATTATTTATGATACTAGTTAGGAAATTTTGACTTTCCTGCAGCTATGTCTGCACATGTACGATCTCCAGCTCACTCTTACATAGTACACACACCTATGAGGAATGGTTAGGCATGGTTCTGCTTAAAATGAAATGTATAGGCTTCTTCTGAGCCTAGAATCTCATGATTTATTAAACTAGCAATGCCACATATTATGCCTTTAAAGACATGGAAAATCCAATTCAGAAAATAATTGCAGTAGAGGTTCTGTTGACAAGAATACTAGAGAAAAATTACTTTCTCTGCCTGAAAACATTATTCTACATACATCATTTTTGGGAGGTCAAAAAAATAAAGATTTTTGCATTCTTTTTTCCCCCTTTTATTTCACTCAACAGAAATTATACTTAGTTCAATGAAATGAGCACCTTTCTTCCAATTCTTGAAAACAGTCTGAATTCTGATTCATGCATACAAAATTAGAAGTGAAATTATATAGCTCCACTTTACTGATTTCTCTGGTCTAATATGTAATGAATTAAAATTGTATGTGATGAAGTAAAGCCCCATTCCTAAAACAAAAGACTCTTGAACTTTCAATTACCATTGGTACCAACTACTACAGCTGCTACCTGCACTCCTCACTAGTCAAGTTACCTCCACTTCGGTAATACCATCCTGCCCACCTTAGGCCACCATCATGTACACATTTCCCACCACACACAAGCATCGACCAACAACTATGAACAGGCCGGTGATGGTGAATCAATAGAAAGTCAAATATTGGATTGCAACTCTACTAAATTCTTTCAAAATTGGGATTAGCAAAATGATGTGGGTTCTTGAAACTTTAAGGCTTAAAACCCTTATAAAAATTAATTTACTACCAGTTCTAGTAGTTCAATGAGATAAATAGTGCCTTATGCTTTCAAAGTCACTGGAACAATTTTTTTGCAAGCAGCACATGGAACATACCCAGCATTAGCAATGCAGTAAGAAGAGAAAAATACTTTAATTCAGCAGAATAACTTTTAAAATGATAATGCTAGGCTGTTTGTCCTTCACATTTCTTTCTTACTCTGTAGCAAAAAAGATCAGAATAATGTAAATATGCTATTCATTATTCAGAAAGTTCATATGATCCATTTCAGTGAGATAAAATGCACTATCAACAGAAATTTTATGCAAAGTCTGTTCTTTTTTTGTTTGGTTCGCTGAACTAAGTGCAAACCATCTGTTAGCTATGATAATCAGAAAAAGTAAAAACTCAAACAGCTTTTTTTTGAAAGATAGCACAACAGCACTCCAAACAGAACTTGTTTAAAAGCACCACTTACGAGGTATAAATCCTAATGACTTTAGATAGCTTAGAATCCATATGTAAAGTCTTTTTATTTTTAGGTTAAGATTACATTTTTCCATTTTGGGGCTAAAATATGCTATTTAATAAAAACTGTTCACATCACGAGCTTGTCGCTATTACTAAAATGTCTTATTCAAATATGTTAATTTCCAAGAAATTTTAAAATTAAAAACTTTCAAGTTAAAATTGTATTTTGATCCCCACTTATAAAATTCCTACCACCTAAGTAGTGTATTATAGTGATTATGATTTGCTTTTACAAAAACGGAATGGCCTGATATAAATCAGCGCTTTTGCTAAGTCAAAAAGCTTGAAATCAAGTCTTCACTCTGCTCCTAGCTGTCTTGACCTCAGATGAGTTACAACTCTTAAGATCTCACTTTCTTAACTATTAAAAGAGAGCTCTAAATTGTCATTCTCAGGCGCTTACTTCCCTTCCAAACCTGCCTAGCACCGTGCTCGGTACACTTAGAGCCAAGAACTCAGTAACTGTCCATGACCACGGGGGCTGGAGGCGAAAGCTTCCAAACTTCAGAAATTGCCCACAAGACAGCTTTCGGTATATTGTTAAGTTTAGAGAATGGAATACAAAACTTGCTATCACAACAGTGTCTCACCATTTTTACAATGGTAGAACCAAATTTCCAGGCTGCAGTGCCTTATTCATGTACTATCATCTAATGAAAAAATGATTTTGTTTTAAAGGTGGAATTCTAAGTTTCAGGAGAGTTTACAACAGGCACGTTTTCAAAGCTCTAGTACTACAAATTTTATCAACACCCGCTATTGTTTCTCCATGGCCTGTAAATGCGCTTTGTGCTATTTTCTTGATGAATACTGCACACACATCCTACTCCACCTACACAACCACTATGTCACAAATGTAATGCATGTAAAAGAGGGCCTTTTTGCAACAAAGCCTTACAGATCTTAACCACTTACAAAGCAAGTTTGGCAATGGATAAGAATTTCAGTAGAGAAACCAACTTAAAAATTCTTCACTCTGCTTTGCTATTATTCATTAGGCATGTTATTAAACGAACATGACAAGTAAAAGGAAAAGCTTTCAGTTAGTTATTTTATACTTTGAAAACTGACAAGGCTCTGCGGTGATGCTTACGTCTTTATTATGACCTCTTTAGTTCTATTAAACTATAAGTTTATTACATTTCAGAGATTTCTACAAGAAGATCCATGCCAGACTGACATTGAGCCATAAGGTTGGATTTCTAATGTCACTCGAAAGGTATTCCAATTTTAGATAAGAAAAGAGAGCATGGATTATTCTTATCCATTCTTTCTTTTTCTTCCCATTTGTGTATGTATTATACATACTCAATGATCTCAGCTTAACTTAGAATCAAATTTATTTCCTGGTCCATAGGTAGACATAGACATCTGTGAATCTCAGAATTTGGAGGAAAGAGTTCTGAGAATTTTGGAGGAATTTGATGCTGGTGACAATTAAAGTCCAAAGTATCCCTTCAAGGCCAGGGAACTGCTTCCACCACGGCACAAACGGGAATGGTCATCACTGCGTTACTGTCCAAGCTCTTTAACTCGGAGCATCTCACTGCCCCACCCGCCTCTGAGCCCGTTCTCAGCCCCTCCTCGGAGGCCACAAGCAATGTTATATCAACAAGGGGAAAGGATATATGACTGGGAAGGCCCCATCCTGCCCCAAAGTGTTCTCTCCTAAGACAGTTTTCCCACGGGTTGAAATGCCTTCTGAATTTCAGGGTTCTTTCTTATTCTGGGTTCCAGAAACCCTAGGTCTCCACTGGTTGGAATTCAGGGATTCTTGAACTCCCATGGGGTAGGGGCATTTTACACGCATATGTGTGGTTCTTCTTTCTTTCACTGAAGTATAGACATTATTAGAATCAAAAGAATTTGACATCTTTGATATCTTTGTATATCAAAGAATTCTAAGTACTACAGTACTTATACCAAGGAACTGTAAGTGCCACTAGTTCAAATACAGTTGATCAAAACTGTATGAAACTTGTCATGAAGCCTTTCATTAGAAAAGACATATGTCAATGTAATCTTTTCTTTTTCAACCTGAATCTCTTTAGTTCTCCCACCTGATTCACTTGTCCAGTCTTTTAGGAGGTACAGTTACATTTCAGGGACTGCTTAAACAGCATGGACCTCATGTTGTAAACATTAATATGATTCTACGAAAAAGAATATGTCCTTGAATTTCTCCTCCAAATATGTCTATGTAAATTCATAGTATAGGTTAAAAAGCCAAAGAGAGGAAACTATTCACTCTGAACACCATGAACCTCCATAGAGACTAAAGTGGGAGCCCCACCGGCCTCTCTCCTTCACCTCTTCAGACACATGCTCACACGGCACGGAGCTGGTGCTCAGTACTTACTCCAAGTGCTGAGACGCACTAAAAACTCAGCAGTGCCCTTTAATTTCAAAGGGATGAAAAAACTGAACTCTCAGTAAGTTTTACACTTGGATGAAGGTTGTTAGTCCTTCTGTCAACTCCTTCCTGAAAGTCCAGATCACTGCAAAATGTCAAAAACTAAAAGCTGAAACAGCAATCTCACTTTGCCTGATTAATCATAGTCAATTTGACTTCGTTTTCTAGCATGGGCTGCCTTGGAACAAAGGTAAATTCCTAATGTCGCCCAAACACTCTAGAATGTTAATAAACCCTCAGGATGGAGTGTCAAAGCTCACCCCAGGCTCCTTCTAAGTCTCATGAAAATATCTCCCAAACGATTGCTCAGATTACAACGGAATTAAATAAACCACTTAAATCTTTGTGTTGGATTGAAATACAAGTATAAAATTGTGTCATTTAATATGATAATTAAAGCACATAAAAAATCTATACAGAGTAGCCTGAATTTTTTTGGACACAGGCTTTTCCCAGAGGAATTCATGTCCAAGTTGATACAAACTATAAGGAAGTTTTCATTTGGATTTTTATCAGGACAAGCACCTAAGCAAATTGCAAATATCCTGTGGACTATGAACCCCATTGAAAAATAATAAGTATCCTTTGCTTCAAGATACCAGGAATGTTATGGAAGTGAATATAAAGGAATTTTAGGAGGAAAAAAAAAATCACTGTCTAAAGAAAGCTGTCCTTCTGAACGAAAGGAAAATTTCATTCAGTACAGATGTTCTCTACTTGAAGGAAAAACACAAAGGAGACATTTGTGGAAATTTTATTTACTAATTTATTTAGGGGAAATTAAAAATTTTATTTATTCATATATCATTTCAAAATCATAATACAGTGAATATCCACCCACCACCCAACCCAAGAATCTAAAATGGGTAATATTTATTGGCCATACATGAGCCAATAATGGCATGACAAAGTGTACTGCAAACAAAGAATTATGATTAAAGGAATTCTGAGCATCTGAGGTCCATTAAACAAAAACCCTATGAAGTGATTTTTACCTAGTAGAAATGGATTCACCCCAGGATTCCTTTAAATAAAGATTTGCCTATTACACTGAGAATGTAAATCAACTGCCTGTTCCCCCCAACACACACCACCTCTTGGGAACAATTATCAGATTTTTTTTTTTAAAAGGTACATTCACAAGAGCCTGAAACCTGGAAGGTGAAACAGTGGTACCCAGTTCCATGTCTTCATTAAAAACCCTCCTTGTACAATAGAAGAGCTATGTTGAAGATGACAGTAAATATATTTTTGGTTATATAATTTCTTTTAGAACATTTTTTTCTTCTTCTAGGTCAATGGTAGGAACTGAACTGAATGGTTTTCCTTCTAACAAAAGAACTCTTCCCTCTCTAACAAGTAACAGAAAAGTATCTCTTCAGCAACCAGCATTTTTTATCAGTCCTTTGTCCATTCTAAACTGAAAGCCAAGACTGGAACCAACACTAAACTGTAGCTGGGGACTGATTTCAGAGGGACTCCTGCAGGAGAAGCAAAAGTGGGAGGGATGGCTGAAGACCTCTTACGATTTTTATATTCCTGACAAGGCCCCTTATGGGTTTTAAACTCACTAAGTTTGTATAAATGCACTAAACTTAACCAACGTAACACTCAACGGTCAGAGTGAGAAGTTAAGATAATCTCATGTTCTTAATTTGACTGCACTTTTGGAATGACTTCATTCTTCAAATTTTCCACCTAAAATATAATCTAACGTGTTTTCACTTTCCTCTAAGACCTTTCAGAATAGTTTGAATTCTCAGTTAAACATCATAATTTTCTTGACTGTCAGGGTAATAAATGACAGACAGTTCTGCCAAATGATTAATAAGTATTACTGCCCCCTCCCAAATGCAAATTTTTGTGAATAAATGCTCAGCCAGAACTCAAGTCTAAGTGACCCAAGTTTCACCAAAGAGCAACTGGAGGAGGAAGAGTGATAGTGGTTTTAACAGCAATAATAGTAACTGTAATGGTGATGACAATAGTACCTTAAATTGATGGAGCATTTAGTCTATGTCAGGAACACAACACACGTTATAAAAAAGAGAAGTTTAGAACAGACTGTTACCTCTCCTCCTGATACCTTCAGCTTTGTGTATGGCTCAATCAAATGGTAGCTTTATCATTCTCTTCCTACTGTGTGTGTACTTGTTAACTCCTTCACTGGTGGTCAAAGCCCACAGAGACCAAGTCATTGATTTATTCTTCGCTTCTCTACAGACTCTCCATCTGGGCTGTATATATTTATAACACATAATCATCCAAAATGGATTAGCTAACCTCCAATCATGGAAGACTCCAAATGGATCATCTCCTAGGATATTCTTAGAATCAAAGTCATATTTCCTATTCCAAGGGAATCCCAATGTATCAAAACAGTATTCAGTAATTTGTTTGCACATACAATTGCTAAAAACTATGATTTCACATGCTAGTTTCACAAAAATAAAATCCAGCTGTTTCCACCAAATGGATGCATTTTTTTTTTTTTTTTAAGAAACCAGCAGGATGAATGGGGGCTGGTGAGGGAGATAATCCAAAGGATACACATACTTTGGAAAAATACAATTTGCATGTGATATAGAGATGACTTCCCACCCCACCAATCAAATATATTTCAAATTCTAGAGATTTTAGTGTGATTTTTTTAAAGTAGAAATTGAATTGCACTTTGAAAAATCTTGCCCGAGTTCACATTGAGGAAGTAAACAAATAAGGCTGAACATGCAAAGAGAACCAATTTTTTCCTTATGGTTCAATATATAATAACTGTTAATTCCACTAGTGACTATCATCATTATCATCATTTACCAGATGACAGCTGGATATCCAGAGCCAAGTGAAGAAAAGACCCTAACCCGTCAACTTTTATCTTCTAATTATGATAAGTTACCAACTCAGATAACATCTTTCTGCCCACAAAGGAGTAGAATGAATAAAAAGTGAGCTTGAAGGTTTATGTTAAACTTGACTTTTTGAAAAGACAAGCATCTGTTTTTAAATGGAAACATCCATTAAAATAAAAAAAAAGATGGGCAACAGTGGAAGTATAAAATGAGAGCATCCTAATTACAGTATCGTTCAGCATGCCTGGCGACATCAAGCTCTATCCACGGTGAGCACTAGGTCTCCACTGGAAGGAAGTGGGCTTTGATGGCATAAACAGCATTGTATTAGGTATGACTGTATGAAGACTTAAAAGCCTTGATGAAACCAGAGTGGGCGAAGGAAAGAAAAGAATTTTCCCCACAACTGTGGGAAAAACTAGCAAGAATCAACAAGGAACATAAAAATTCTTTGTTGTGTATTGTTCATAAAATATTCCAAAAATAAATATAACATAGTCAGGGCTTTTTTTTTTTTTTTAAACTCCTAGAAGAAAGGTTATGAAATGTTCTTATCTCATCCACCTCACTGCCGAATCCCAGATGATACAAGTTCTGAACAGAGGCGCTAGTTAGTATGCAGCACTAGAATAGGTGTGAACGTATGGGTTTTATTTTTGTATTTTTTATTTTATTTTTGTAGTGGGATAAGGAGAAGGCATAAAATTAAATACATGACATTTGCAGTACTAAGCCATCACATAGGACACCCCAGCTGATGTTTCAATCTTGGATGTAAGAAACTTCAAGATTTTCAACAAACCATTCATGCTCGTACACACCCAGAAAAACCGAGAACCACAGACTTTTCTGAGGAGAGATATTGTAAGTAAAAGTCTAAATATGAACAGAAGAGATGTGACCCACATATTCAAATCCAGACTTTTAAACAAAAACCACATTAACTCAAATCTTAAGTCAACACTAATTGTACTTACCAATGAGAAGGTTAACAATGGCAGCAGAGGCCATTCTCAGAAGTATTTAAGGTCTAAAAGAGTCCACAAGCACTTGAAAAATAATAGCATACTGCTTGTTTCCACAGATTAATATGTAACAGTTATTTTTACTAAATTGGACAAAAAAAAATTAGTAGGTAAATCATCCTCTGATTATCTTAACTCAGCTAGTTAGAGCTTGATCAACTAGTTAGAGTCTGGTGGAAATGAACCCCCAGTTGTTGCTTTGGTTTTGTCCATAGCATCTACAACATTTCCACAGACACCACTTCTTAGAAAATAGCCAGAAATGCAATGAAAGGAAAATATAAGAGTCAGGACAAATTTGTTACTACCAGTAAAACAAAAATGCCAAAGCACATGTGCTTTTGACGATGGAACATAAAGTAACATCATCTTCATATTTCAGAGAATGGGTTCCTTGTTTGCTTCCTGGTGTAGAGAGTACTGAAGTCATCTGTTTATAGGTGTTGTTACTTTACATAAAATTACAACAAAATAAATAACTACTCTTAAAATCCATCAATGGAGGGTTTCCGAAATATAAAAATAATTGTAGAATCTCTCCAAAATTGGAGCTGCACACTACTTTTCGATGTCTAATGCTGAGTACAGAGTAGGGACTCAGTACTTTCCAATGAAGGAATATACCTTTGAAGACAGACATAACACCCTTTTTTAAAGTATTAAAATCAGTGGCGTTCACTCAACAATAAGGAGCACATGTTATGTGCCAGACATTGTGTTAGGCTGTAGAATGAAAAGCTATTAAAACAGAAAACAATGAAAAGAATAATATCATTATTTTTTTTCTTATCCAGGCTATATTTACATGGTTTTGAATATTCAGACAAAGGTGTAGGACTAAGTTAACCACTTAAATCCTCAAAATCATTTAGACAAGAGGTATCATGTAACTGAAATCTTAGTTAACTGAGTTTTTCAGTATTCAGTTGGGTGACAAAACATCCAAATGGGCACATGTTACTACGTATGTGAATATTCAGAAGTATACTCAACTGAAAATGTTGCTTTTGTTCTAAATGTCTGACATGCAGTACGTAGTCTACAAGAAGCCAGTCCATGAAATCAATGTGTTCATATCCTGTTTGGGGAAATAATAAAACAAATAGCAACCTACCGGTATCTTCAAGGTTCTGTTTTGCAAGTTGGTCACTGAAGGGCATCAGAATAAAACCAGCAGATGGCTCTGAACACTTAAAAAATACATACATGTATAGAGAGACAGATATGGATATACGGAGCAGCGAGCAAATATAACAAAACAGAAGGGAAGACAGAAACTAAGCTAAATAGAGAAGTCACAAAGGAAAACTATGAGGGAGAGTCCATTTGAAAAAGCAGGGCCAAAAAAGAGAAGGAATGGCCACAGACAAGGGCTCCAGGTCTGGCCAGAAGAGCCAGGAGAACCAATGATAAATTATGCAAGGCAGCCTGAGAAGAGAACAAGGTGGGCCACCTAGAAAGGAGACTAGGCACCTCCACTCTGAGAAGGAGGCACCTCCACTCTACTGCAGGTTTGCAGTAGAAAGCAAGAAACATGAACTTTAAAATCCTTCAGACACATATGTCCCAATGACAAAAAACCATGAGCGTACAAGACGAAAAACTCCAGAGTATTTTCAGACTTTTAAAACTCCAACAGGTACCATGTCTTCCCTTCCAGCCTCTAAATCCAGGGATAATGATTAGAGACTTTGGAATCAAAAGGGCTTTAGTAACAGGTTAAGCTAAACGAGGCCAAGGATTCTGCAAATTGAGTCCTTGCAGATACCATGCAGAGTTTTACTCTGGTCTCCAAGGCCACGGCACACCCAAAAAGACTAAGGTAAATGACATTCCCCTAATCAAGGCACAGTGCAGAAACCAAATGAGGGGCAAGGGAGGAAACTTGAAAACTCCTAATAAATAACGTGGCTTCCAGAGTCATCCAGAGTAGCTAACTAGCAACTTTTCAGGGAGAAATAAAAATGCATATGTTCTATTTCACTGAGAAATCATTCCATGTCCAGCTTTAGTGCGATTAAAAGAAAAAAAGGATTTAATATTACAAAAAGGAAAAAGCAACCATAAACATATAATTAGCATATTCTTACCCTGTACATCTTCTAGAAGAAGATCACAAGCACAAATGTTTGCAATTTCCTAAGGAAATAATTACTATTAATGCTGAGGGGGAAGAGAAGTGACAGAAGTTCTAAAGACTGCCTAGGGCAAGAATAAAAAAGCATCAAGTCAGAGGCCACAGACACACTAACTTCGTATCTCAAGTCCCCGCCGGGATTCAGATAGCTCTGCTTGAATAAAATCCGACGATATCCCCTAGTTAAAAGGATGAGTGTTTCTGTAGAAACGACTAGATAAATCTTATCACCAGTCGTAAACGCTTTTTTAGGCAGTTCTGCATACATATTTGAGAGTTTGAATATTTGAACATTTTTACTCCTGAAATCTGGGTACTGTTTGCACTTCAAAAGACTTATATAACTCTGTGAGCGGATTTCTTTTCAATATGTTTAAGATACAATCTCTGAAAATGTTAGTCCTTGGATTGGATATACGCATACCCAGAAGTTGCAAAGCTCTCCGGAGGAACGGGTACTCTGGGGTTGACCGGCAGAGCTCCTAAACGTCAAGAATGCTATTTGGAGTTCAAGGTTGAAGGCGGCATGAAATAGGCTTGAAAGAGTATAGCCCATCTCAAAAGGGTTTAAAACTGCACCTTTACTTAAAAAATACCCCAAACAGACAGCACGACGGGCCCTTTTACCTGTCCTACCAGTGCCGGGCAGGTCAGGGTGTGGAAAGACTTCCACAGCTCCGAGCGGTGTCCTACATGTAACCCAAGAGCCTCAAGCGAGCGGCAGGCGAATTCGGGGACCCGCCAGTGCGCAGGGCGGGGGCGGAGGCCCGGCCGGTCCTCCCGCACGAGGGTGCCCAGGGCCCCTCGGGACCAGGGCGGCCAAAGGGACCCGCGGCGTCGCCGTGCCAGGCCGCCTACCGGCCCCCGCGACACGCACGGCGGCCGCGGATCCCGACGCCCAGGGGGCCGCAAGGGGCGAGGCGAAGCCCGGAGCGCGGCCCCGGGACTCTCCGTCTCCGAGGGGCCGGAGCGCGGCCTCCGGGCAGCTGCGCGCAGCTGGACGCGGCCCCGGGCGCCTCCGCCCCAGCCCTTCCCCTCCGGCTCGGCGCCCAGGCCGCCCCTCGCCTGCGGCCCCTCCGCGCCGCCCGACCCTCGGCAACTTACTGGGGCAGCGCGAGGGCCGCGACGAGGGGCCGGGGGTGGGCGAGCGGCTGGAGAGTGTCGGGGCCCGCGGCTCGGGGAGGGTGCTGGAGCGGCCGCCGCCTCGCTGGTCCGCGCCGAGACGAGCGCCGGGGCCGCCGCGCTGCAGAAGGCGGGCTGGGCAGGTGGGCGCCGCTTGTGTAGCCGCGCCGGGGGCGGGGCCTGGCCGGGGGGCACCGCCTCCCCCGCCCCCCTTCCTCCCCCCCCAGCCCCCGCGCTCGCCGACCCCCCACCCGAGCCCGCCTCCCGCCCCGACAGTCCAGGCCAAGCTGGCCAGCCCTCGGGGTAGGAGGGTCGGGCTGCAGCGCCGCGGAGTCTGTCTACGGCCCGGTGCACTTGGCCGTGCGCTCGGCCCGGGCTAGGCCCGTGGGCGCCGGCGGGCGGGGGAGGCCGAGCTCTGCCGGGCGGCGAATTCTTGCTTTCCCTGGAGGTCCCAGCCTCAGGGGCATCTCCGAGGCTGCTTCTAAGTAGAGTTCCTCTAAGTTGGAGTTTTGTCCCCGATTTATTTTTTATTCTGAGAAGAATTTGCAAGTAAGAAAGTAATGATAATAAAATATGTCAAGGACCGTAATATATAGAACCCAGATGGGCGTGCTTTGTCAAATAGTACTACTTCACCAGTAAAAACCGTAAACCCTTTATTACAATGTTTAGTTGCTAGTTTGAAAATCCCGGTAATGTGAATAGGTAGTCCTGATGATTTAGGGGTGGGCTTATAAGAAAGTGACATTTGCTGTTTCTGAGAGAGTAGTAAGAGTTACATAACCAAGGTTTCTCATGCTGTGCTGTTGTTTACTTTAGGGGTCTCTGATAAGATTAAAGACACAGCATGAAACTGTTCATTTTAATCCAAAAGGAGGCCAACACTGGCACTGAATTGAACAGTGAGTGTATATTATTGGTTTTTTTAAATTTTTATTTATTTATTTATGGCTGTGTTGGGTCTTCGTTTCTGTGCCAGGGCTTTCTCTAGTTGCGGCGAGCGGGGGCCACTCTTCATCGCGGTGCGTGGGCCTCTCACCATCGCGGCCTCTCTTGTTGCGGAGCACAGGCTCCAGACGCGCAGGCTCAGTAGTTGTGGCTCACGGGCCCAGTTGCCCCGCGGCATGTGGGATCTTCCCAGACCAGGGCTCGAACCCGTGTCCCCTGCACTGGCAGGCAGATTCTCAACCACTGCGCCACCAGGGAAGCCCTGTATTATTGTTTTTGTTTGATGGAAAGATCTACCTTATTTTGTTGAGTAGTGTGGTAAACATCTTTATTCATCTACCAGTAATGCTCTTCCCTTTGGCAAAGTGCCAAATTCATATTGCAGAATTATATGTACATTTTTCATGTGACGTTTTAAATCATTCTTAACTTCTCTAAGACATGTGTTCCCAAGAGAATCTGATTAAAGATTTGGGGCTTCACTCCAGAAACTGGTCCATGTACAAAATCTCAATGACTATTTCAGAAGCGCATGTACCTCATGAAGCCATTAAGAACCCCATTAAAGAACTGGAAATCTAAATAGCAACATGGCTACAAGAGTATTATCTGTTCTAGTAAATGTCCTAAGTCATAGAGACACTGTTAATATAAACTTACTTTTATAGTATAAAATGGATTCCTTATGCAAATAATTATTAATGACATTGAGGAAAATGATACATATAGACTCTGACACCAAATTCATTCAGTCCCACAAAGGCTAAGAGGCATTGTACAGGGGGGTGAAGACTCAAGACTCAAGAGTATTTGTCTAATTTCTAAAGGTTAAGAACATAATCTAAAATTTTTTACCTGTTTTTCTTTCTTTAATAGAGATTGCTATTTTTTAATTTATGTGATTATTTCCCCGCATATTTTTATTTAAACATTGTGAAGGGACAGTCTGTAATTAGGTTGCAGAACAATGATTGGGGATAAACTAATCTACTTGACATTTAGAAACTGCTAATTTAGTCAAAATACCAATCTTTGAGTTTAATCTAGTAATCTGCGCATCTGATTTTGGTACTTCCTGAAACAATACATGTGTCCATGTGTGTGAATAATAAAAGCTATTTCATCTCTAAGCAAAAACGAATGAGTCCTTTCGAACAAGCACAATGTTTGATGAATATCTTGACACAGTAGAAGTTTTTTTCTTTAATTAATTTATTTTATTTTTGTCTGCGTTGGGTCTTCGTTGCTACGCGTGGGCTTTCTCTAGTTGCAGCGAGCAGGGGCTACTCTTCGTTGTGGTGCGCAGGCTTCTCACTGAGGTGGCTTCTCTTGTTGTGGAGCCCAGGCTCTAGGTGCGTGGGCTTCAGTAGTTGTGGCTCGTGGGCTCAGTAGTTGTGGCTTGTGGGCTCTAGAGCACAGGCTCAGTAGTTGTGGCGCACGGGCTTAGTTGCTCCACGGCATGTGGGATCTTCCTGGACCAGGGATCGAACCAATGTCCCCGGCATTGGCAGGCGGATTCTTAACAACTGTGCCACCAAGAAAGTCCCACACTAAAAGTTTTGATTTATATATTCCTTTTCCTGTTTGCAATTATTTGTTAACTGTGAACCCCGTATCTCATCTTTGGTTATTACTCAAATGTTAAAATGTATTTAGATGTAGAAAGAATAGAAGATCCACAGATCTAGTATGAGTCTTTAAGACTGACTCTGAGAGACAAAGGATATTAGAATAGAACATTTAGAAATAAAATGTTTGACATGGACTAAGCTATTTTGACGTCTTCATTTGCACTTCCTTTAGCACTACTCTATTCCTGCTACAGAAACGGAATTATTGTCTTCTCCCTATTTGATTAATCCTTTCACCCACCTTCTGCCTCACCTGTGTGGAGTACTGTACAGTAGTCACTTTTCATTTTCATCTGTCAAACTTCCTGCTTAGAAATGAAACAGAGGGGGCTTCCCTGGTGGCGCAGTGGTTGAGAATCTGCCTGCCAATGCAGGGGACACGGGTTCGAGCCCTGGTCTGGGAGGATCCCACATGCCGCGGAGCAACTGGGCCCGTGAGCCACAATTACTGAGCCTGCGCGTCTGGAGCCTGTGCTCCGCAACAAGAGAGGCCGCGATAGTGAGAGGCCCGCGCACCGCAATGAAGAGTGGCCCTGGTTGCCGCAACTGGAGAAAGCCCTCGCACAGAAACGAAGATCCAACACAGCCAAAAAAATAAATAAAATAATAATTAAAGGTGCTAATAATTAAAAAAAAAAAGTTAAAAAAAAAAAAGAAATGAAACAGAAAATCCAAGTTAGTCATTTTCAGCAGAAGGAGTAATCTAGGTTGTTGTCTTCCAAAGATTTCAGAAACATTTGTGCATGTCTGAACTCCTAAGGTTTTACGAAATTACAGGGAAGTTCAAGGGACTTTTGTAGCTCAATAAATTCCACACCCTGTACTCCTACACTTGCCAAATACAACCCAGAGTAAGTCTCATATCCACGAATAAGGGATTTACTTTAACTATCAAGGCTGAATGAGTTGATTCTTATTAGTTCTAATTTTGACTCCATTATCCCCAAGCTATTTCAGCAAAGACAAAGCTAAAATCCCCCAGTTTTTAAAAAATGGTTGGATACTAGATATTGAAGCTTGTTTTATAATTGAATAAATAGGGTTGAAGGAGAAAAAAATATTGGATCAGAGTTCAGACCACTAGAGTTTCAAGTGCTTTCAGGCCACTGTTGTTCTCCATTTCCCTTTCAAAAACATGTAAAAAATTAAAGGTGACTTTCCACACATTCCATATTTACCCATCCTTTAAGATAAACAATAAAATATTGAAAAAAATACAATAAGCCCTTATAAGACAAATTATCTTTTAAATTCGTATTTTTCTACTCGTCTTTTAACAAAGACCAAATAATGGTTTCGCAATGGTTTTCAGTTCTGCACTGCTCTCCCTATGAATTTCCCTACATCCTGCCACTCTGCTTGTTTCTGGGTTTTCTTTACATTGGCCATTAATCAAGAATCGCCCAGAGCTCCACCCGTTCCCTGCTGGTCTCTGTTTCCTTCGGCCAGGATTCCTGCTGGGACTGTATCTGCTGAAAAAAGTCAGCCTTCTCAATCCAAACATCTTCAGTCAGCCTGTTGCTCTAAGGACTGAAAACCAGGGAGGGGGTCAGGAGAGGGCTCAGCTGATGTAAATCCTTCTCTGTCCCTCCACCTTGTCAAAGGTTCTCACTGCTCCAGAGATGGCTTCCTAACCATGTCCAGTGGACTTTTCTCGGTTTTCAACTGCCTCAAATTCTCTCTGGCTTTCTATCCTTTTGTCTTGAAATTGTTTTCCCCCTTGGCTTTCGTGATCTCTTCATTTTCTTCCTACCATCCTTACAACTTTTTGTCCTCCTTGCTAACTATGGAACCCCTAAGAATAAATTCTTGAATCATTTTATCTTCATCCACCTTCACAATCTTAGTTGTTATCCATTCCTAAGGCTCAGCCAACTTAATGGCATCTCTCCCAAATGCTACTTTGTTAGACCTTGTCTTTGCTCCAAACTGTGTCTCTGGGGAGATAAACTTGCAAGTACTTGAAATCATATGATTGAAGAAAAATCCATCTCTTCCTTAGACTGATACCTCTCTCCAACTTTCTTCTTACTATTCTTCTGGTACTCTTTAAGTTATACATTCTCCTGGTAGTAACCTTAAATTGTTACTTACAGCTCTCTCCTCTACTTTTTTTTATGTTCCATCAGTCACGAAGTGCTGCTACTCTTCCTCCGTTGATTCTGTATTACAGAAACAATTCTTCCTCTTGATTTCTAATCTCCGTCTCCCTAATCTCTATCCTTATCATTTTTTTTAACATCTTTATTGGAGTATAATTGCTTTACAATGGTGTGTTAGTGTCTGCTTTATAAAAAAGTGAATCAGCTATACCTATACCTATATCCCCATATCCCCTCCCTCTTATGTCTCCCTCCCACCCTCCCTATCCCACCCCTCTAGGTGGTCACAAAGCACCGAGCTGATCTCCCTGTGCTATGCGGCTGCTTCCCACTAGCTGTCTATTTTACATTTGGTAGTCTGTATATGTCCATGCCACTCTCTCACTTCGTCCCAGCTTCCCCTTCCCCCTCCCCGTGTCCTCAAGTCCATTCTCTACATCTGTCTGTGTCTTTACTCCTGTCCTGCCCCTAGGTTCTTCAGAACCTTTTTCTTTTTTTTAGGTTCCATATTATCCTTACCATGTTAAGACAAGTTACTGCAGTCTTCTCAACAACTCATGGTGTCTTCTCATCGATTATAGAATCAAACTAAACGCCTATCTTGTACAGACCCCATCAGTATATCTTCTTGACTTATCATGTGTCCAAGATGGTAGCCACTTGCCACGTGCACCTCTTGAGCTCTTGGTTCATGACTAACCTGAACTGAGATATGCTGAAGAGTAAAATATACCCTGAATTTCAAAGACCGTACAATCAAAGTCATGTAAAAATGGCTCACTAATAATTCTTTCACATGGATTACATGTTGAAGTAATGTTTGGGCTAGGCCATATACATCATTGGAATTATTTTCACCTGTTTCTTTTGACTTCTTTTCTATGTGACTGCTAGAAAATGTTAAGTTACAAACGTGGCTCACCTTGTATTTTACTGGACAGAGCTGCTTTAGACAATCAACAAGCCTGTTCTGGGCTAAGCAAGATGCAACAGATGTTTTAAAAAGCACGAATAATCCACCCCTTCACAACCCAGCTAGGGGGATAAGACATTGAAAATCAATTATTGACACAACCGGTAGGAAAACGCCAAATGACTGAAGAAGAAAATTAGCCCTGTGGAAGCTTAAAGGAGAGAAGTGGTCAGGAAGCCTTTTCTGAAGAAGTGGAATTTCAACAGATCCTTGAAGGACAGATAGATTGCTTTTCTGCAGCTGTGGAAGAAAGATAAAGCCATTCTGGGACTGAGGAGGCTTGGGGTAAATGTGTAGACCATTGGCTGGGGTGAGTGCCATGCCCTGGAAGGGACTCGGGTCGACACATCTCCTGTGCCTCTATGTGCTCAGTCACCTCTAGGATGACTTCTTGCCTGCTTTTCATCATTCTCTGTCCCATTGCTTTCTTCCAGGCTTTACCATACTCAAGACCTGAAGCTAGGATAAAAGGTACATGCATGTTGCCAGCCAGATCTTTACCCTGCTTCTGACGAAGTTTCCAGAAAGCGTGCTCCAATGTATGCTCCCAGACAGTGGCACCGCGTGGTGTTTTTGCTGAGGAAATGTTCTCCTGCACTGGGGAAACCTTTGAATGGAGGGTCCGACCCAAGTAAAGAACAGAACTCAGTATTTATTTAAATTGCCACCTATCTACGTTGGCCAACCATTCTGATTTGCCCAGGAGTATTCCAGTTTTAGCACAAAAAGTCCCATGTCCCAGGAAACCCTTCAGTCCCAGGGAAACTGGGATGGTTGGTTCGTTTTACTTACTCTGCCATGTTCCAGGTTCTGACTTTGCTTTTCCTTTTTAGTCACTACTACTGTGATTTCTAAGACAAAATGACAGATAGTACAATTGTGTTGAAAAGGAGTGTGGTTGCTTTCTCTGGTCACAGCAGTGCTGACTTGACAGCATTTTTTCTCAGCCTTGGTTTTGTGATGTCCTAGGGGGGTCACAGTTCTTCGTGTTAAATTCATTCAACTTCCATTTTAAAAATATGTCACTGGATACACCCAATCAAATAGAAGGGGGATACTTCAGTTCTAAAAAGTGGGAACAGACGGAGTCCTACCTGCAAGTAACCTTACCTCTTCATTGGAACCTAATCATCCCCATCAGTTCCCTGGTACTTCCTCCTGAGCCTCTTTCTGGGCCCTGGGAAGTCATGCTCCTCTTGTAAGTCCCATTCTTGTTCTCAAGGCCTGATAGCTAAAGGACGTCATCAATATGAAGAGAAAACACCTAGATGAGAAATTCGAGAAGCAGACGCAATTCCAAGTTCTGGCAAGAAAAGGGTTACCTGATTAAGAAGTCTCCTCGTCCCAAAGGAATGAAGCAACAATGGTGAATGGGTAGGTGATAGGTTTGGACTTTTAAGATACTGACCTGAAACCGTTCAGATCATACCATCTACACCATATATTCATAAAGCTTAGTTGCAGTAGAATCACTTACCCAAAAGTTCTTGCACAAGTCTGAAAAAATATCCAAATTCCAATTTCCACTTAGCAACCACCTCTTGCACGGTGCTGTGAATTCCAAGTTGCAAAACTTGGGTCTCAAAATACTCATGTGGAAAATGTTACTCTCTACCACCTTCCAGGGCTTCTGTGTAGCCTCATCAAACAATTAAATACTTGGAGGTCAAACAATGAAAAGCAAATTAACCTCTGGTGGTGGGGGGAAGGGAGAGGGACAGTTGGTTCCTTGCTTAGCATGACTTTGATGTTTTACTGTCTGGCTTGGGCTCCATCCCTTAAAGGATCCATCCCTTAAAAAGCTCTATGAGTTGGTAACCTGTCCTAAAGACCTCAGGGGATGAGAGCTTCAGAGAGTATACTTTTAAAGCTCCCACCTCTTTTACTTTTATATTTGGATTGGCATGAATTGATGCCTCTCAGCAAATTAAGCAGTCTTTTGTGCCTTTTGTATCCTAGACAGAGAGGCAGAGTCTGTTTTAATGATGAGCAGTCTGGTACGCCGAGTTTCTTCATACAAGTCAATGTTGGTTTACTCCGTCCCAGGAAGAACACCTGAGTTCTTCCTCGGTTACATAGAAGAGTTCAGAGTGCTGGCTCTCATGTGGCTTGTTCCCTAGTCTCTACTATCAAATCTGACCGCACTAGAAACTGTGTGCATTTTCTCCAGAAGCTTTAGGGGAAATTGCCCTTTTGTGCTTTTGGATCTGGAGAGAGAGCTTGTACAGCCAGGCCGAACCTGAGTAGGATCCTGGCCTAATTTGGAAGGCACTTCAGTTCTGCCTGGGTTTTCATTTTCATCTTCCCCAAAATTTAATTCTGAGGAAGAAATCATGAACTAAAAAGATATAATTACGTACAGATGTGCAGTAAAAAAAACACAAACTAATCCTACTGGTTGCTAAGTTAGCTAAATGTATGATTTTGAGCAAAAAGTTCTCAACTGCATTTTTTTCACTTTCTTTTTCCTGTGAAGTGAGGATAATAATACTTCCTTTAACTTCTCCAAAAGATTGTGAGGGTGATACACAGGTAAGCAAAAACGCTGTGAACAAGTTGTCACTCATTAAGGTTTGGCATGGTTCATACCCCATCAGTCTAAAATTCAGTTCCAAATACAATTTAAAGTTAAAAATCTAACTCATTTCTCAGGCTATGCGTGTAAACCATGTAATGTAGCATTATCTTTAACATTACATTGAAACGAATAAAATAAAGTTTTAAATAACTGATACTTTTAAGCCAGGTTGATCCGTCCAAGCAATCTTCCAACAATAGTTCTATCTTTAGGGTCATCTTCCCTGTGTCAGCAGCAGTCATCGCCAGAGTGTGACCCACGACCTGTTAACTGGCCGAAAGGACCTCAGCCTGATGATCATACTGCTTTCCCTTCTGTTGGCCCCTGTGTTGACCTTCTTTCTAGCCTTCTTACAGTTCAGGGAAACTTAGAGCAAAAAATAACTAGCAGAAGAAAAATAGGAGAGAAGAAAAAAATCTTGAAATTACATTTTAATTTTAAATTCTCAGTCATTTCACAGCCTATGTAGGTAAGTGGTAATTATTAAAAGTATACAAAAATACGTTCCCATTTATTATTAAATGCATCTAAGGATGAGTCTTAGGAAAATCTACTGGGACCCCACTTCTAACGCTGCAATCTCAGCCTCCCAGCAAGGCCAGGCAGGTAACATCAAACTTTGAGGCTAGCTGGGCATCAGACGATAGTGGGGTGGGGGGAAGGAGGCTATAGAACTGAGAAAACATTCAAATACAAAAATTTAAACACTGAGCCAGATAGGCAACACACAAATACAGGCTGAATTAGTCCCCAGGCAGGGCTGCCAATTTTCCACCTCTGTTCTAAAGGTTACTCATATAACCATGCAGTCAACTGAAATTATTTATTAAAATTATTTTTTAAACCACATTCACTATAGGCATAGTGGATATTTAATTGTCTGTACTATTCTAGTACGTTATTCCCTTTAAGGTACAGTTTCACTTTTTTTTTTTTTAAGGAAATACGAAGTTCAGTGTAAATTTCTTTCAAAAAGTTACGTAAGCATATTTCCCATGAGAAACTCCACTTGTTCGTGTGGGAAACTATACAAAGGAGTTTATTAGCAATAAGATTGTGCATGATCATCAGAATAGCAAAGTAATCATTTTTAACTGAGTGCATATTCTAATCCTCCTGTATGAATTATGTGAATAAAATCTTTGAAGAATTGTTGAGGAGGCAATCTTGGCTAAATTGAATTTGACAGTGCCCCTTTATCTAGTTCCAATGTGATTAGACTATGGGGTGCATATAGACTCATAGAGGATACTGCTTTAAAATATGGTGCAATGAGTACATTCCAGCATTAGATAAAGCAACTCAGGACAATGAACACTGCATTGAATAAAAGTAACTTCAACATCCACAGTGTAACATTTCCTTTTTGGGGGGAGGGGTTCAATTTGATAGGCTGTTTCACATCATTTTATTTTTATGAAAGTTTGACAGTAATATCCAAGGGGGTAAACATTCATTTTACAGCTGGGTATGTTTTATACCCTTAAGTTCCAGCCGGTTGTGCCCTGCATGACCCCAGGAGGTGCCATTCTTGTGGACAACAATGTGAAAAGCATCCCTGGGATTCAGGCAAAGTACAATTTACCCAGCCTTAAAGCAACCTCACTGAAGATTCAAGGGATAAACAAGCTGTTCTTCATAGGCATGTTTCTCAAAGAGCAGAAATTTGTCCACTTAAGTACCCAAATTTAAAACATCTGTGTGTATGTACATAATTGTAAATAAGCACTTTAACTGGTTTTTTAAATCAGTGTACAACTTCCTGGATCCTTAAAGAGGTGATGCAGATGAAATTTTCTTGTACCTTTGGGTCACGATTATGAGGGTGCAAGTAATGAGAACACTGTAATGTGTGTTACCCCCGTGGTTATTGAAGTGTGCATGGCATTTTTAAAATGTTATGAATATGTCTTTAAAGAAAAGACAATTTTCAAGGACTCTATCTTAGCTTGGATTTCCCCAGAAACCAACATGAGACAAGGATTTGACTGCAAAAAATTTATATGGGAAGAATAAGGAAATAGGGAATTAAGATGGGGGAGGGAAGGAAACTAATAAAGGGTGTTATCAAAAGCATCATGTTGACAAGGGACGCTTAACCCTTTGGGAGACAGTGTAGATGATGTGTCTCAGAATTCTCTCATTGAGGGAGAGGGAAATGGAACACTTACACATCAGTTCCATCACCTTTGATGCAGGGCTTCTCCTTGGGGCTATTAACTCTCCTCGAACATGGACAAACAGGCTGAAATAGCCAGAGAAAGCCCTACAAAGGCACATGACGGACCTTGTCATCTCCGTCCTCATTATGTCATAGCAGCCCTGGATCCTCGCGTTAATCAGAACTTCTTTCTTTGCTTATTGGTTACCTGGAAGAAGAAGCTGAAAATGCCAAGGGAGAAGATGTAACTTAAGGTTCAATGGAACCTTGCTCTGTCCCCTTATAGAAGGATCCCTCTCCCTCCCAGGAACCAGGACCCAGCATAGGCAAAGTGGTGGGAATGGGAAGCACAAATTTCCAAGTCATTCCCTGACCCATGTATTTTAAACACGAACACTGTTGCAGGCTAACTTGTTAAATTAAATTAGGGTATATCGGGGCTCACAGCCCCTGCATCCTACAATTCTGTTCAAGATATGACATGGTTCTTGATTTCTTACCATGGCCAGTAGAGGTATTTTCAGGAGACTTCCATTTGGCCTTTCTTAACAGATGATTTACTCTGCAGGTCAAAGAACCTGTGCGGGGTGAGGTTTTGCCAGCTCTAAGCATAGTCATTTTGATTATGCCCTTGGGCAACACAGACATTTCTACTTGGTTGTCCATAGATGCACTGGATCTCCTGTCAGATGAACTTGGGCCAAGACTCCAGATTCCATTTATTCTCTAGCCTCTGAGTAGCCCCAACTCTAAAAAGGGGCCACGATGTTGGCTTACATCCACCAGGATGAGTATCCTGCTTCTCACAACTGGAACTTAATTCTGCTGAGGAAATATAGGAGTACACAGTACAGTTCCATCTATTCTTCCATTCAGTGTGTTTATGCCCCCAATTAAGCATAAGACAGTGGCTGTGAGTCTGTTTGTCATTCCTTAGCTGCTTTCAGATCCCACGTTATCTGTCGTTCCACTGCACCAGTTACAACTCTGTAATTTGAAGGTACATATACTTTGTACGACATGGTCTCTAAATGCAATCCGTAACTCATCCAATGCAAAGCAAAGTAGCGATCTGTTCCAGTGCTGGAGAAAAACCAATTGTGAAATAAGTAAGAGATAGTTTGTCACCTATGAGGTGACTCTTGGCATCCACCACCATCCTAAGAGATTTCCAAAGGTCATGCTTTTCCTTTGCCTTCATGCTACCCTATTTAACCTAACCCCTGAATAAGATACAGTGCCTTTGTAATATTTGCCCTTCACTGGTGTCATTTAGTAAAGAGATTTGGGGAGGAGCTAATTCTGTTTTCCCTTTGAGTGTAATATTTACCTTTAATTTTGTAGCTGGTTTGCTAAGCTTGTTGACATATCTCTGAGGCTTGCCTATTTTTTTCTCTCTAAGAAGTACAACTTTTAATACCTTTTATTTTGTTCTCTGTCTTTAGCAATAAAACGAATCAATTTTATACTAGAAGGTATTATTTTGTGCTTGTTCTGGAAATAGGTTCACCAGAAGTGTTATTGCACTTTTTCTTTTTCTTTTTTCTTTTTTCTTTTTTAATGGTATGAGAGTTTCCATGGCTTTCTTTTACTCTTTGGCAATGTTTTATGATAAACAGTGTCCTGGGCACTAGTGGTGATGGGATTGCTGGTCTAATAAAAGCATTTTCAGATATTCTTCAGTATCTTTCTTATTTCCTTCTCTTTTGTAGCTGCTTATACAAAATCACCTTTCAGATTCATTTGTCCCAACACATACTGGTTGATGTTCTATATTCATGTTCGTGTGTTGTGTTCCCTTTCTACACTTATGGCTTGCAATTAGATATTTTGCTTATTTTATTTTTAAATAAATCATTCTTGGCCAGTCAATCCATTTTTAGGATTGATTGTGAGAAGAAATAAAATCATCAAAGAAGAAAAACCTATGTGCACATTTTTATCTGACCCATACTCTCCCATAGAACTTCACTGGTGATAAAACAAATGAAATCTGCATCATTTTCAATGTGCTTACACGTATGTGCTTACAAGTATGCGAGAAGGTGAGTGGATATTCCCAAGCATGAGTTAGATAACATCTTAAGATTATTTTTATGCTATGGTTCTACTATTACCTCCAGGAAAAGAAAGCAAATGCAACCAAATGTATTATAGGACAGTGGAGAACCTGGGATTTATATTTTTGCTCTTCAGTGTTCTTTCTGTCCATTGGTAAATTATACTGTTGTCATAGAACCATTGAAAGCTAGAGTTGAAGTGGGTTTCTGGCATGACCCAGCACAGCTATTCCATTCTTCACAAAAGTGGGGACCTAGGTAATTTAAATGTCTTTTCCTAAAGTCATAGCCCTAGTTAGTGGTAGAGCTGGGGGTGGGGAGATACCCAAACTGAATGTTATAATTTTTTCGCTATCATTTTTCTTCTCAAAGCAAATCCCATGACTCTGCCTATATGTAATGTAGGAAAATTCTCTGGAATTTCCCCAGTCAACTGGACGTCTTGACTTCAGGGAAGAATGTAAATGTCAGGAGAGGTCCACCACCAATGCATCACTGCTCTCGTAATAAAGGGGGCAGGTGTCCTGTGGGTCAAGGCTGAAGCAGTTGGCAGGAGAGTAGTACTTGCCTCAAACACGCTTCACCACTAAACAAATACAGGATTTCAATACTTAGGACAACTTGCCCTGTAACCTTGTGATTTCAAACAGAGATGTGAGTGGAAGTGTAGGTAGAGAGACAGAAAGACAATGACTAGGCATTTGCCAAAACCATCTGTCAACTAAATGAAATGTGTCAAAAACCTGTACAAACACAAAAGATAAAGTACATGGGGTACGTTATTAGAAAAGACAAATTTTCGAACATTGCTTTATCCATCTCCAATGTACTGCTTAATTTTTCTCTAAGGGATTAAAACGATGTCTTCTCAATGGTTGGGAGAGGTTAGGTTATGTCTCTATGGCTAGGTGAGGTTAATAGAGAATATTATACAAAAGGCAAAGCTTTTAATAAAACTTAGGTGGAAATAAAGCAAGGCTGAATTGTTGGCTCATCTTTCCCATCTGGCAGCCTTGTGATTAGTGGTATCAGGGGGTGTGTGGAGGGGTGTAGCTGGAGAGCTGCAATCATCGCTTTCTCTCTGGTGTTGACGTAGGTGTCAAAAACTGGTTGACATGCTTGATATGTTGGGCAATTCTTGTGATAACTTAGTTCAAGCGTCTGCTCTTAGGCAAACACCTAAGTGAAAAACAGACTGTAAATGTCCACTAGCTGCAATGCCCAGCGGCTAATCTGGTTTTGCTCCATGTACAGTATACACTTCATCCCAGCAGATGGTCAGGATGGGGTGGTGCAGGGTGATACATGCTTTCTTTTTTTTTTTTTTTTGCCAATATTTTATACTAACTTTATTATTTTTTTTCACACACACACACTGTGTTTTATTTTTACAAGAGATAAATAGACTGACACCAAGCATTGTAAATGGATGACCACAACAAAAGCAACAATGATTGCAATTACCAAACACGAAACACACTCATACTATGTCATAATATTGACATTCAGTCCAGTAATCCTCCACTGTAACAGCTCCTTTACTTTGCAGTGAAAATTGATTGATACATGCTGTCTTATGCAGAGACCCACTGATGACAAATTCTCTCCTTTACACCGTTAGCTCTAGTTTAATGAGATCCTGAAAATAAATGTTAGGCTAACATTAAATAATGTTTCTAGGGAAATATATAAGGGGCTAAACCACTTTCCTTAAATTAAATCTTAATAGTGGCAACTTGATTTCGTGAGTGCAAAAGGGAATGCTATGACACCTCTACATGGGTTTGAATATACACTGATGTGTATAAAATTGATGACTAATAAGAACCTGCAGTATAAACAAACAAAACAACTAATACTAAACTTTCATTGGGTTATTTGTATGGAAATATGTTAATATAAATGTTTCAGACATTACATGAAATTTCTAAAAATCTTGTATGTTCTGGTATAATGTTATAAGTCATAATCCTAGTTATTACTTTAAAATGTATATCTCAGAAATAACTAATTTTCTTGTCAACTGCATTATTATGAACTTTCATCAAATCTTTAACCGTGGTCATTTTTAAGTCTTTTGTCATTTACAGACAGTTCTGGGTGTACTCTGATGCTTTTGTAAATATGTTCCTATAAAAGGGTTTCATCTTCAGGAAATTCATGGAAAAGACTCTGACAAGTACAGGTTTCTGGTACCTGACTGTACTGCTGAACTGAATGAATAAGCATTTTCAGAACTCTAATGAAAAACTGATGAGCTCATAAAAGTGCTAACAAAAGATCAAGATGAAAAAAAAAAAAATTAATTACATGGGACTGAGTGAACTGATGAGGATGAGTATAATTTTTGTGACTTTCTGTTTGAATTTAAAAAAAGAAAAAATCCCACAAGAACTCAGAGGCAAAGAATATACAAATCAATTTTCACTGCAAAGTAAAGGAGCTGTTGCAGTGGAGGATTACTGGACTGAATGTCAATATTATGACATAGTATGAGTGTGTTTCATGTTTGGTAATTGCAATCATTGTTGCTTTTGTTGTGGTCATCCATGTACAATGCTTGGTGTCAGTCTATTTATCTCTTGTAAAAATAAAATACAGTGTGTGTGAGAAAAAAAAAAAAAAAAAAAGAATATAAGAAACAGCCAAACTGTTTTCCAGAGCAACTGTACCATTTTACATTCTTACTGGCAACATATGAAAGTTTCAATTGCTCTGCATTCTCACGGACACTGGTATTATATTTTTAAAAATTATTATTTTAGCCATTCTGATAGGTTTGTAGTGGTATCTAATTGTGGCTTTAATTTGCATTCACTTAATGGCTAATGACATTGAGCATCTTTTCTTGTATTTATTTGCCATCTGTTCATCTTCATCTTCTTTGTAGAGTAACCATTCAAATATTTTCCCGTTTTTACTTGGAAAAAAAAAAATTATGTTTAATCTGCTGTTACCATAGATTTAGCTATAAAAATCATTTCAAGGACATTGTGTTTTGATGTAATGTACAACATGACAAATATAATTAACACAGCTGTATGTTACATATGGAAGTTAAGAGACTAGTAAATCTTGAGTTCTCATCCCAGAAAAAAAAATTCTATTTCTTTAATTTAGAACCTATATGAGATGATGGATATTTACTAGATTTATTGTGATAATCACTTTATGATGTATGTAAATCAAATCATTATGCTGTACACCTTAAATTTATATAGCGCTGAATGTCAATTATATCTCAATAAAACTGAAAAAAAAAAGAACATTCTGTTCTTACACTTCTCTGGGAAAAAAGTAGACCTTTCTAAAAATAATAAAGGATACACACACAGGCAAATTTTTTCCTTTTAGTTAATAAAAAGGAGTAACGCTATGCAATTTTGAAGCACAGCTGACATATATTTGGCACTTAATAAAACAAACTTTGTAATAAATGAATAATTATTTGAGCTTTGAGGGTTTTTTTTCCTTCAGTAAGCCTTATAATGCTTTGATAATTCTCTTAATACAATTGCATTGGTCATCATCCAGTTCATAGAGAAATATGGAGCTTCTTAAACACCATATAAGTAGATAAAATGTACACAGTCCGCTTTCCAAGAGCTTTCAGTTGGAAAGACTAGTCAATTAAATCAATATGTAGGAAAAATTCAGATATGTAAGTGTACAGCAAACTTAGGGATAATATAGCAAAATCCACATTATTGAACCTCTTTTTTTCAACATAATAGTTGATTTTATATAAATAAAATTTTATTTTCCCACCCACCCATTAACCCCTAAATGAAATATAGTCAACTTCACTTCCACATAAATTAGCAAATCTGAACACAGAATCTTTTTTTTAGTTTCATGTATTCAGTAGAAAATCATAAGCGATGCAATAGTCATCCATAAAGCGCAAAGTTTAAAATAAGGGATATCCTCAAATGAGACATTAAAAAGGGGAAAAATAAAATTCAGTGCTGTGCCATGTTTTTCGTAGAATTCATTAAGAATACAAATGAAAAGAATTTCACCGGGTTTGGCTGAGAGAAACACTGTACCAAGTTCTTCCCAGAACATGTTTTGACAACCATGGTTGCACTTGGTTTTTGAGCTCATATGCATTACAAAGCAAATGAAATCCGTATGTTTCTGATTCACTTACACTCAACTCATCAAAATGTAGTTGTAGGAGCTTCTTGATGTCTGAGCAGCTTATAAACCATACTTTGCCCTTATGAAATAGAACTCAAAGACAGAATTGGTTTGCATTTGACATATAATTATCTAAAAACTATCTGAGGAATTTCGTTCAACCCATGTGGCTTAATACATGTTGTGCTATCTCTTGGAAATGAACAAGCAGTACAGGATGTTTAGCCAAATAAATCCTTACTACCCCTTCTTCCCATTGCCTTTTTGCTTCCATTGGTTTTCAAGGGAAACAGAAGGAATTTAGCCTGCCAAGAGAAATCTGTTCTCTCCTCAAGGAACATAATATATTCGATTAATTTTCTCTCTAATTCTTCATGTAAACAATAATGAAAAGAAAAAGAAAAAGAAAAAGGACTTCCATGGTGGTCCAGTGGTTAAGAATCCACCTTCCAATGCAGGGCACAAGGGTTTGACCCCTGATCGGGGAACTCAGATCCCACATGCCGAGGGGCAACTAAGCCACAGTTAGAGAAACCCACGCGCTGCAATGAAGAGCACTCTCACTGCAACGAAGACACAGCACAGCCCCCCCCCCAAAAAATGTTTGTCAACTATGGAGTTAAGTAATTCTCACTCCTAGTTCTTGGTTGGACTTTTTTTTTTTTTAATATTTATTTATTTATTTATTTTTGGCTGCGTCGGGTCTTCGTTGCTGCGCGCGGGCTTTCTCTAGTTGCGGCGAGCGGGGGCTACTCTTCATCGCGGTGCTCAGGCTTCTCACTGCAGTGGCTTCTCTTGTTGCGGAGCACGGGCTCTAGGTGGGAGGCTTCAGTAGTTGCAGCACTTTGGGCTCAACAGTTGTGGCTCGCGGGCTCTGGAGCACAGGCTCGGTAGTTGTGGTGCACTCGGTTAGTGGCTCCGCGGCATGTGGGATCTTCCTGGACCAGGGCTCGAACCCAAGTCCCCTGCATTGGCAGGCGGATTCTTAACCACTGCGCCACCAGGGAAGCCCTCTTGGTTGGACTTTTATTCAGGGAATTTTGTTCAGAGTTTGATTATTGTTTATAACGACTTGAAGTGTTAGCTCCACAAAGACAGTGACTGTGTTCTTTAGCCTTGCGTTCCCACATCTGGCACAACACCTGGCACAGAAGACTTTGTTGAAGGAATGAGCATGGCAGGTCTTGTCGAGGTGACTGGTCCTTTGTTCCTTGTTCCTTAATAGAGTATAAGTGGCACTACAATCAATTTATTTTAAGGAGATGTGCTTGGGGATAATATAGAGATGTAACAGTAAATCTGATATTGGGTTTTGCAGAAGATTTGAAATATTTCAGCTGCTCAGATCATCAAGAATTCTTCAGGCAGCCTTTAAAGCTGCTATGTTATAACCAAAATGAGATTCAGGAGAGTCGCCAAACAAAAAATCCAGTGGACAACTTTACTGTGGGGTCAGTAACATTCCGTGTTACCTCATGAGAGAAGGTCTTCTCCAAAGACAGTGCTTCTAGGGCTATGGGTTTCTCTGTCACTTCTTCACCTACCTGGTGGGATTGGAGTCCAGCCTCAACACAGCAACTGGTCCCCTGATACGTGGACCTTGTAGGCAAGGACTTCGTAAAGTATATATTTACTAGTTTGGTCTCTTTTCTCCATTAAGCTTATTCCACAGATGACCCTGCAATTATTTTCCAGTCCCTTCTAAAGGGGATTTTGTCATTACATCCTCTCCTCTCAGCAGAGCTTAAGATGGCAGTGAGATATAGAAAAAAAAAGTATTTAAGCTCAACAAACCTTAAACTGTGTAACCCTGGGTAAGTGGTTCAACCTCTCTGAACTTCAGTTCGGTTATTTCAAAAGCAATTATAATAACTAGCTTGAGGATTGTAGTAAGAATCATACACAGTGCCTAGCACATAACTGGTTCTTATATTCGTTTTTTCCTCTGTACTCTGATAGCCTGAAGAATATCATACCTACTTGTACCCTCACATTTATTATTTCAGCTCATATTCATCAGGTACCATGAGCTAGGCAGTCTGTTAAGTAACTTGGCCATTGGAGTGAAGGAAAGGGATGTGACCATGTCCTCTTGGGGTTTCAAATTGAGTGGGAGGGAGACATTAAACAATTACACAAATGAAGATTATTTACACATTGTAACATTCTGTGAAGCAAAAGTAGAGTACTGTAGGCACTGATTCTGCCAGGCACCCATTCCTAGTCAACCGACTTGTTTCCAGGCAAATATCAAGATTTATAACACCCAGTGAATTTTCATGGTCCTAGCTGCAGTCACATGTGATGCTTTCCAATCATATTTGATTTTTATGACGTTGGGGGGGATCAATACTTGTGTTTATCAGACATATAAAAACACATAAAAAAGAGTGTGGGATTCATGTTAAAGCATTAATATAAAGAGAGGCTAACATTATCATTAATGTTTGTTTATTATAAATCATCAGTAGATTTGCATCCAGAAGACTGTATGACACATCTGCTTACACTAGGGATATCCTGTAGGCAAGATTCTTATTGCCAACATAGAAGAGAAAGTAGCCATCATATGTTATTGCCCAGGAAAGGGAGTGCTCTATTCTTTTTTTTTCAATTTCTTGAGGTTACTTTACACATTAAAAATTGCACATATTTAATGTATACATTTTAATGAGTTTGGACATATGCATACACTTGTGATACCATCACTACAACCAAGATAATAAACATAGCCATCACCTCCAAAAGATTTCTCGTGTCCCCTTGTTTGTTTGTTTCGTTTTGTTTTGTTTGGTGGTAGTAAAAACACTTAGCAAGAGATCTGCCTTCTTAATAAGTTTTTAAGTGCACAGCACCATATGTTAAGCATAGGCACTAGGTTGTACAGCAGATCTCCAGAATTTATTCGTCTTAATGTAACTAAAAGTTTGTACCCATTGAACAACTTCCCATTTCCCCTCCCCCACCCCGCCGCCTTTTTGTTCTCTGCTTCTATGAATTTGACTATTTCGATACCTCATATAGTGGCATTATCAGTATTTGTCTTCCTGTGACTGACTTATTTCACTTAGCTTAATGTCCTCCATGCTGTTGCAAATGGTAGGATTTCCTTTTTTAAGGCTGAGTAAGATTCCGTTGTATGTATATACCATTTCCCTTATCTATTCATCTGTTGAGGGATATTTGTGTTGTTTCCATATCTTTGCTATTGTAAAAAATGCTGCAATGAACATGGGGATGTAGATATACCTTCGAGATAGTGAATCATCTCCTTAGGATATATACCCAGAAGTGGGATTGCTGGATCATGTGGTAGTTCTATTTTCAATTTTTTGAGGAAGCTCCATACTGTTTTCCATAGTGGTTACACCATTTTACATTCCCATCAACAGTGTTACAAAGATTCTTTCCGATTTTGTTGACAGTGATTTAGAATTCAGAAACAATGTAATGAGTGATGATTAGGGACCCAGACCAGCTCACATGGCATAGATTACCCATTGCATAGCTGAATCATGATTTTTAATAGCTGTAAATTGAGTTCTGAGCCCTGTGAAGTGAGAGGTAGAAGATAGAATCTTCCTTCTGATGTAGGCCTGATCCTAGACCAAATTTAAAAACAGGCAACTGCGAAAGGTGCACTTTCCAGCTTGCCCCCTCTACTCCTCCTACCAAGCACCCAGAGCCGTGGTGTTATCCAAAAACTATGCACTTGAGCTTGCTCTAAGTGATAAATAGTCTAAAAATTGGGGGTGGGTGGAATTTTATTTGTTTATTTTGAGTTAAAAAATAACACTATATTTTAAAAGCATAGAAAATACAGAAAAGCAAAAAGTCCCAAATTTTCATCATACCAACATATATATCATTCTTATATATTTCCATTTCCTTTTTTTTGCATAAATGTAATGCATACTATTTGGCATCCTGATTTTGTCCTTTTTATTAACTTATATGCATTTTTCCTTTTGCTGCTTTGTATTTTTAACCATCACATATAACGCAATTAATGACAGGTGTTAGTTCACTGGTTAGATGGCCACTCTTGATGTCATTAATCCTTCCACTTGTGCTGGAAAATTAGATTGCAGTTGATTTTTTTTTTTTTTTTTTTTGGTGGCTTAAAACAACACAAATTTATTATCGTGTTGTTGTATAGGTTAAAAGTCCAACACAGGTTTCACTGTTCTAGTGGTGAAACAAGGAGATGGGATGGGTCTGTCTCCTTGCTTTTTCTAGCTTCTAGAGGTCACCCACATTTCATAGCTTGTGACACCTTACCTCCATCTTTGAAGCAGCAACGTCACATCTCGCTGACCGTTCTCCTGTGGTTACATCTCCCTCTGATTCTGACCTCTTCTTCCTTCCTCTCTTGCTTTTAAATCATCATTAGATTGTGCACACCTGAGTGATCCAGGCTACTCACTTATTTTAAGGTCCACTGATTAGCTAATTTAATTCTATGTGAAAACTCAATTCTCTCATCATATAACTTATATTCACAGGTTCTGGGGACTACAGCGTGGACATCTTTGGGTGCATTATTCTGCCTACCATAGTTTCCTCATAAAAACACCCTTGAATCTTTCTCTTCCTTCTGCATCCTCAAGCATCTTGATTTGGCTCTCACATTTCCACTGCAACTGCTTGCAATAAGATCACCAATGACTTCAAGGACCACATTCAGAAGACACTCTTTCACCCACATATCGTTTTATGCACCTGCAACATGTGAAGCAAGGAATTCAAAAAATTTTTTTTAACTTCCTAATTGAAACTGTCTCCTACCTTGCTTTCTGTGGAAAGTCTTCCCTGGTTCTTTTACCAACACCTGATTTTTTTTTGTTACTACAAGTTAAACCATGAAAAATTTCTTCTTGTGTATAGTTTTTTCTTATTTAAGATGATCTCCTTACAGGTCCCAAAATGGAGACTTCTAGGTAAAAGTTTTGGGAAAGAATGTGCCAAGTTGTTTTCCAAAAAGATTGTATCTCTTTAAACTGCCCTCGAAATGGTGTGAGAGCACCAGTTACACTTATTTCTTGCCCATCTTGCCTATTATTTCTTTTTAACTTTTTATTTTGAAATATATATACATTCAAAGGAATTTGCAAGGAAATGAACAGAGAGGTCCTGTGAAACCTTCATCCAATTTCCAGTGTAAACATCTTGAATAACTACAGCAAGTTTTTATATGAGTATAATATCAAAAACAGGAAATTGACATTCATATAATCCACAAATTTTATTCGAGCTAAACATGCAGGTATTTGTGTGTGTGTGTGCATGTGTGTATGTGTGGTGCTGTACAATTTGATCACGTGTATAGCTCCATGTAGCCACCACCACAATCAAGATACTTTACTATCTGTATGTCAACTATATTTCAAAAAAGAAGAAGAGGAACAAAGAGGAGGAGGAAGAGGGGGAGGAGGAGGTGAAGAGAAAGGGGAAGGGGAAGGGGAAGAAGATACTTTACTATCACCACAAGACTCCCTTATATTACCCCTTTATGGCCACACCTATCTTTCCTCCCCCATCCCTAATCCCTGGTGACTCCAAATTTGTTCTCTACAGTTATATTATTTCCCCAATGTTACATAAACAGTATCTTACAATATGTATCCTTCTGAGATTTTTTTCCACGCTGCAAAACTTCTTTGAAGTTCATCCAACTTACTTCATGTATCAATAGTTTATAACTTTTATTTCATGGCATGCATGTACCAGTTTGTTTACCCATTCAGTCAGTGAAGGACATTTGGTTAATTTCCAGCTTTTGACTACTATGAATAAAACTGCTGTAAACATGTTTGAAGTTCTTCGTGAAAATAAGTTTCTGTTCTTGAGAATAATTGCTGGCCTGCAGGGTATTTGCATGATTAGTTTTATAAAACACTGACAAACAGTTTTCCAGAGTGGCTGTGGCATTTAACTTTTCCATCAGCAATGTACGAGTGATACAGTGTCTCTGCGTCCTCTCCAGAATTTTGTGTTATCACCATTGAAAAATTTTAGCGTTTCTGATAAGTGATATCTCATTATGGTTTTACTTTGCATTTTTCTAATGAGTAATAATATTGAACATCTTTTCATGTGCTTATTTGCCATCTGTACATCCTCTTTGGTGAAATGTCTAGTTATTTCTTTTGCCCATTTTCTAATTGGATTTTTTTTTATGACTTTTTTTTTTTAATGGGAATTATTTATTTATTTATTTATTTATGGCTGTGTTGGGTCTTCGTTTCTGTGCGAGGGCTTTCTCTAGTTGCGGCAGGTGGGGGCCACTCTTCATCGCGGTGCGCGGGCCTCTCACTATCGCAGCCTCTCTTGTTGCGGAGCACAGGCTCCAGACGCGCAGGCTCAGTAATTGTGGCTCACGGGCCTAGTTGCTCCGCGGCATGTGGGATCTTCCCAGACCAGGGCTCGAACCCGTGTCCCCTGCACTGGCAGGCAGATTCTCAACCACTGCGCCACCAGGGAAGCCCCCTAATTGGATTTTTTTAATGTTCAGTTTTGAGAGTTATTTATTCTAGATGCAAGGCCTTTGTTGGATGTGTGATTAGAAATATTTTCTCCAGTTGATAATTTTTATTTCTCATCTTTTTAACAGAGTCTGTCACAGAAGAAAAAAATTTAATTTTGATGAGGTCCAACTTATTAATTTTCCTTTTATGAATTATGCATTTATTATTTAGTCTAGAACGCTTCATCTAGTCCTCATTCCCAAAGTTTGCCTTTTCTCCCCCTTGGAAGTGTTATAGTTTTACATTTTACATTTAACTCCATACTGAGTCAAATTCTGTATAAGGTGTGAGGTTTAAGATTTAAGCTTTTTAATTTGTTTTGTTTTTTTGCCTATGGGTGTCCAACTGCTCCAGTACCATTTATTGAAAAGGCTATATCTCCTCCATTGAATTGTTCTTGCCCCTTCGTCAAAAATAAATTGAATCCATATTTGTGTAGATCTATTTCTGGGTCTCTATTCTGTCCCACTGATTTATATGTGCCTTTGTATCTGCCAGTACCACAGTCTTGGTTACTGTAGCTATGTAGTAAGCCTTAATCTTGGGAAGTTATTCCTCCCAATATGTTCTTCTTTCTCAAAATTGTTTTGGCCATTCTAGGGCTTTTCCCCTTTCCATGTAAATTTTAGAATAAGCTTCTCTATGTCTATAAGAAACCTTGCTGAGATTTTGATAGGAATTGTGTTGAACCTATAGGTCAATTTGTAAGAATTGACATCTTTATTACTTGAGTCTTCCAATCTTTGAACATGTATGTCTCTCCAAGTACTGAAGTCTCCTTTGATTTCTTTATTCAGCATTTTGTAATTTTCATTATCTAGATCTAATACATGTTTTCTTAGACTTATACCTAAGTATTTCATTTTGGGGGGTACAATTGTAAACGGTATTGCATTTTTGAGTTTCGTTTTCACTTGTTCGTTGTTAGTGTATAGAAACAATTTCTGTATGTTGATTTGTATCATGTGACTACTTGACTCACTTTTAAGGTCTAGGAGTTTTTTTGTAGATTCCTTGGCATTTTCTATGTAGACAATTCTGTTGTCTACAAATAGAGATAGTTTCATTTCTTCACTTTTAATCTGCTTCCTTTTATTCCTCTTACTTGTATTATTATCATAGCTAGAACTTCCAGTACAATGTGGAGTAACGATGGTGAGAGTGTGCATCCTTGCCTTGTTCTTGATCTTATAGGGAAAGCAATCGGCCTTTCATCATTAAATATAATGTTAGCTGTAGACTTCTTGCAGAGGCTCCTTATGAAGTTGAGGAAGTTTCCCTCTATTCTCATTGTGCTGAGAGTTTTTACCATGAGTCAAAGTTGAATTTTGTCAAATGATTTTTTTTTGCATCAGTGAATACGACCATATGATTTTTCTTCTTTAGCTTATTGATATGGTAGGTTACATTGATTGATTTTTAAGTATTGAACCAGCTTTATGTTCCTGGAATTAATTCTACTTAGTCTCGGTGTATTAGTCTTTTTATACCTTGCTGAATTGCTAAAATTATGTTGAAGATTTTTGCATCTAACTGCATAAGAACTATTTGTCTGCAGTTGTGTGTGTGTTGTCTTTATCTGGTTTGAGTATCAGAGTAATAATGGCCTTGTAAAAGGAATTGGGAAGTATTCCCTCCTCTTTCTGAAAGAGATTGTATAAAGTCAGTGTTCATTATTTGAATGTTTGGTAAAATTTTACAGTGAAAATATCTGGGTCTGGATAGTTCTTTCTCAGGAGGATTAAAATTACAAATTCAATTTCTTGAATACTTACAGCATTATTCAGGTTACCTGAATAATTCAGCATTATTCACGCATTCATCTTGCGTGAATTTTGGTAGTTTGTGGAGTGCATAACAGGGGGAAGGGGAAAGTATTTGGGTAAAGACAGTGTCACCACAATGTAAGGCAAACTACACCTGAAAGTCAGCCCAAAGCTAAATACCCCCTAACAGATACTACTTGTTACTTTTCTCACTAATAGAGCTCCCAAGCTCACAGACTTTCTAAAGGATCCAGCTTTGATGTATTGTTTTAACAGCACATGCAACATGTTTAGAGAGGGTAACCGTGGCAGTAGCTATTAGTCTCTATGTGTAGTTCAGAAGTCAGTATCCATTTTTACAAGTATAATATGTGCTGATTCAGGCCCACTACTGGTTTTGTGGCAGTACACACTCCAAGGCACATGTAAACTGAGTCATATACAGACACGGGGCAGTGACAGAGCACTCAAGCACCTGAGACACAGTGAGTTAAGGTAGAGCAACCCCAGATGCCTTTGAAACAAATACATGCCTTAAAAACCAACTCTAGCATAAATGCTCTTTATTTTCAATTTGAGAATATTGATTATGAACAAAAAGAAAAAAGGTTTAAATTTATTTCTCAGAGAAACTGATCTAAATGTTAAGGAAACTGCTGCTGAGTACGGGGAGAAGCAAGTCCCTGTTCTGTTTCCTCCTTCCAGCAGTGTCAGAGATCGTGGACAAGTTTCTCATCACCACGCCCTAGGAACCATGACTGAGGCTTTTCCAACGTCCCCAGTCTCTATGGCACCCGTATTCTATAAACAGTTTAGTCACTCAAACCTGTGGCTTTTTAATCATATAGTTGGCAAGGTTGCTATTGGCTGCTCACAAAGAATTCTGTCTTTCTGAAAAGCACATCTGTTGACTGAGGATGGTCTTTTCATGTGGATTTTCATGTTTATCACTTTTTAGCAAATAGTCACAGCATGGGTACCCCCTTCAAAAACAGATCTGAACATCTACATTCACGAGGAATCAATTTGTTAAGTCTGCTGGAAGGACACAAGACCTGAGGATGTTAACCAAATCCCCAGGCCTGGTTAGGAGTGGTAATTAGACCATCAAATAATCAGGGACCCTAGATGACCACAAATACAAGCCAGAAACATCCCAAAGTTATCCTGACTCATATGACAACCATCTACCCATTACTAATCCAGTTCTTGGCCAGAATATCTTTAAGAACAGACTCTAACTTTCCTAGGTCACCATAATGGAGATTTATTTTTTCAGTTTCAGAAGAATAAGACACAGATGAGTACTGTAACTCCAGACACACATTGTAGGATTTTTATCCTATAAAGTTTCACATTATAGGGATTTGGTCACCATATGAAAATTACCGGTCTCTTAAAGCACGTATTTTATTTACATTTCTGCTGTTGTATTTAAGATATTTAAGAAATAAGAATACTTAAATCAGAGTTTCACTTCTAACATTTTTATTTAGACAATCTTTTGTTCTTTTCTGGACAGACGGATTATAGGCATACCTCATTTTATTGTACTTTGCTTTACTGTGTTTCACAGATATTGCTTTCTTTTTTCTTTTTTTTTTTTTAGAAATTGAAGGCTTGTGGCAACCCTGAGTCAAGCAAGTCTATCAGTGCCATCTTTTCAATAGCCTTTGCTCACTTCATGTCTCTGTGTCACATTTTGGTAATTCTTGCACTATTTCAAACTTTTTCATTGTTATTATATTTTTTATAATGATCTGTGATCAGTGATCTTTGATGTTACTATTGCAAAAAGATTATGACTCACTGAAGGCTCAGATGATAGCATTTTTTAGCAATAACATATTTTTTAAATTAAAGAATGCACATTGTTTTTTTAGACAATGCTATTGCATACTTGATAGACTACCGTATAGTGTAAACATAACTTTTATATGAACTGGGAAACCAAAAATTCATGCGACTTGCTTTATTGCGGTGGTCTGGAACTGAACCCACAATATCTCCGAGGTATGCCTGCTTGTATTTTGGTATTGTTTTATAAAATGAAAGTGAAAACAGTGAGACATATGTCATCTAATTTTTTGAATAAATTTTATCAAATAAGCTTACAACAACTTAAAGTATTAAAAATATGTAGGGGTGATGACATGAAAACATTGCATTCACTTCATTTTGCAGAATATGACAACTGGAAAGAGACATTGTGGGTGCAAACCCCATGATTACAGCTGCTTAAGCCCCAAACTGCAAGGAAATGGTCCCAATTTCTTCTTGCATGAAAACGTGTAGCTTGTTATCATCCTTCATTTTGAACTTCCTGAACCTTTTTCAAGTCTGCCCTTCTGTCCATATTGTGATGTCTTTCTATTTCATTCTGAGACGCAATAAGATGTGGAGTGGAAAGATGCTCTGATTTCCCCAGGTGAGAGAACACGCCAATGACAAAGTTTGTTCTGGTGTTTCATTTTCCCCTAACTCAGTGCTTCCCAACGTCTATGAGGATAACAATGACCAAGGCACTTGTTAAAAATACTAATTCTCAACCTTTGCCTTTGAAGAGTCTAATTCAGTAGGCTTAGGGTGGGACCCAGGGAGCTCTCATTTTAATAAGTTCCCAGGATGCTGTTACTATCAGGGCAGTTTAGGAAATGTTGAATTAAAGTAGGTTTTTTTTTGCACATTGCATTTCAAGGACCCCCTTTAAAGAATCAGGGCCACTGAAGGAGGCTGTGCAATTTGTTCTCCACCAGCCCTGCTGGCTACGAGGTGCTCTCTGGCAGGAGTGTGTGGGATCTGGGGAAGGAGAGCTTGTTAAATTTGTCCACCCAGAGGAGGCACTTTTTTCTAATTGGCACCACATTGCACCTGTGCTAGCAGCTGACTCTCGTCAGAAGGGCCGAGAATGCTGGTTATATATACAGATTCCTGGATTCTTACCTAATATCTATTGAAAAAGGATCTCTGGATTGGGTTGTATTTTAAACAAGCTCCCCCACTTCCCACCACTTTGACTCTAGTACGTATAAAAGTGGGAGAACCACCAACAGCTTAGACCCAAACTCAAATAGCAATCTCTTTGATAGATGTGGCTCTGTATTCTTTAATCTCTAATCTTTGAGGACCTCAGCTCCTTGGCCCAAAGGCTCTCTACCAACTCCTAATACCTTTGAATGCGGAGCCAACTTATAATAAACACTGCACACCCAAATTATGATTTCCATCACTGGAGCTCAGCCACCGCTACCCTGACCTGCATTGCTGTGTTAACCCAACACCTGTGTCACCCTCATTTTCCTCTTAGTTTCCACGCTTTATTGGACTCTATCCTTCATGTTTCAGTTATACTGCAACTCATTTGAAAATTTGTCTCTATTCTCTATAAATTTTGCAAGGTCCCTGAACCCGGTCTCCTTTGATATTTCATCTGCTTCCTGCCGTGTTGCTCTCCAGTCCTTGATTCTCTGCAGCTCTTCCTTCTCACCCTGCTCACTTCTCCCCACCTGATTGGCTGTTATCCACCCACAGTGCTCGACCTCATGTAAACTCAGCACCAGAGAAGTTCCCTCTGGACGTGCTGGTTTCCTTCCTGTGGGATGAACCAAACAGCTTCTTTGGATACCCACAATCGATCAAGCTGGTAGGAGCTACTCAGGTTTGGATGTCTGGGAACAGATGTTATTGAATTGGTTTTTATTTACTTTTTTATTTAGTCCTGTGATTTGGCCGCTGTTGCATTAATTTTAGTCCACTGCATTTCACAAGGTAGTCTCTGATTTAAAGCTTAGTGAAATGAGACACGGGAGAAAGGACGAAATGAAAATCACCACAAAGCTTAATCAACTTCCCCAGTCCTTATTTATCTTATAACTACAAGTTTGTACATTTGACCACCTTCATCAAATTCCCCCACCCTCTACCTTAGGTAACCACAAATCTGATCTCTTTTTCTGAGTTTTGTTTTTTGCTTTGTTTTGGGTTTTTTCCCCAATTTTATTTATTTATTTATTGACCATCACAGGTGGTATCTATTTTTATATTTTTTTTATTTTTAAGTTTTTTGAATTTTTAAATTAAATTAAAATTTTTTATACAGCAGGTTCTTATTCGTTATCCATTTTATACACATCAGTGTATACCTGTCAATCCCAATCTCCCAATTCATCCCACCACCACCCCTCCCCCGCCGCTTTCCCCCCTTGGTGTCCATACGTTTGTTCTCTACATCTGTGTCTCTATTTCTGCCTTGCAAACCGGTTCTGTTTTGTTTTTTTTAAGAGTCCATATGTAAGTGAGATCATACAGTATTTGTCTTTCTCTGTCTGACTTATTTCACTAAGCATAATGCCCCCAAGGTTCATCTATAGTTAACCCTGCTATATGGCATATTTGAAAGTTGCTAGGAGAGTAGACCTCAAAAGTTCTCAGGACAAGGAAAAAAAACCTTTTTTTTGGTAACAAGATGAGGTAATGGATGTTAATGAAAACTACTGTGGTGATCATTTCATAGAATATGTAAGTCAAATCTTCATGCTGTACACCTTAAATTTATACACTGTCATATGTCAATTATATCTCAATAAATCTGAAAAAACTTAAGCAACTTCATATTTGCCGGTAAACCTTGCATAGTGATTTAAATTCTGCTTCCCCCTTTCTTAGAATATTTTCTAATGTTAGAATTTTAAAAAATCTGTATCCGAGGGGCTTCCCTGGTGGCGCAGTGATTGGGGATCCGCCTGCCGGTGCAGGGGACGCGGGTTTGATCCCCAGTCCGGGGGGATCCCGCATGCCGCGGGGCGGCTGGGCCCGTGCGACACAGCTGCTGAAGCCCGCGCGCCTGGAGCCCGTGCTCCGCAGCAGGAGAGGCCACCGCTCACCACGGCTGGGGAGGGCCCGCGTGCAGCAACGGAGACACAACGCAGCCAAGGATATAAATAAATAAATAAATAATAAATAAATAGATGAAAGTCCCTGCTCTTTGGAAAAAAAAAAAAATCTGTATCCGAATATTTTTTCTTGATCCCTGCCTTCTAAAGCAGTGAATGCCTATAGGTGCCAGTAAGTCTACCCACTTTAAGACACAGTGAGGGGTGTCTTTCCTAGTCTCAGATTTCGTTCTCTGTATTATTGGTTACTACCGCTGCCATGGTAACCAGGCTCCTCCCACTCCAGAGTTCAGATGATTCTATTAGATGAGTCCGGGAAGGAAGACCCTTCACTTACTAAGGGGGATGGTCTTTAATGTGGTTTCGCTTGACTTCACATAACAAGAGTCATAAATAACATTGTAGCACATCAAAAATCACCATTTTTTAAGCTTTAAAAAATAGCTTCCCAAGGGGTAAAAGAACCTTGATTTGGGGGAAATCGTTGATTGGGAGGCAAAAAACACAACTGAAACCAATTTTTCCTAAAAGCTAATATCGTGCCACAAGGATTTGATCCATCTATGACTTGTTGTTAGTCTATGATCATTAGAAAATGACCAGTTCTGAAAGTGAAAGGATACTCATTTTATTTATGAAATGTTATTAATGAAGTGCACCATTTTATTTAATAATACAAAGTGAAGTTTTAGTCTTATAAAGCAATTCATTTCCCCCTAGAATTTGCCCCCAGAAAACTGGGTTATGGATGCATGGCTGCTGATTTTCCATGTGACTTGACTGGGCTTGAGTCATCGTTGCAAACTCTACTTAACGATGTCAAACATCTTGTGATACAAATATCCTAAAAAGGTTTGCTAATGATGCACTTTCAGTGGCCTTGGGCATGGAAATCAATAAAGTGAAATCTCCTCTTGAAACAAAACCATCTGATGGTAGGCAACGTTCCACACATGGTAAAGTAACTGACTCACGTGACGGGAATGACACACCAGCTAGGTGGTGACTTCACAGAGGGAGAGGAAGCTTAGGCTATGTCCAGACAAGGTGTGTCATTGTCATCAAAGGAAGGGGACGGACTTACGCCAATTGCCAAATGGTGTTTTATCTCCAGGCACTATTTTCCTGTCTACCTGCCTCCTTGTATTTAAAGCTACCCAAAGAACACTTCCGGTTGAAAAAGAATTTCTCTTTTACTTGCAAAACCAAATCTGTATCTGTATCTCCTTCTCTTACTCAGATAATTTGGAAAATATTTAATTGCTATCGCCCACTGTGGCAGCCTAGGTTAAGGGAGCGAGGGCAACAGAGGACTAGAGATCTGACGTAGGTAATACAGAGCCTGGTTCCCGGTGTTTTCCCTCAGCCCTAGTGTTCTGTCCTGGAGAGAAAGTAAATCAGGGCTCTAATAATAAAAGCAATTCCCCAAAGAGCTGAATTCATAAGGACCTAATATTTGCAAACGAGGGTTTACATTCTGAAAGCTTTAGAAAGTGATCTGGTGCCTTTCTTTGGTGGTTTAGAGAGAAGGTGAGGAGATCGACGGGAGGGTGTTGGTCAAGGGTTTTGCTGGGGTAACAGGCCCCCCGACCCCCTCCCCCGCGCTTTTTTAAGTTCAAGGTATGAAGACATCATCTCAAACCTTAGCGGGTGGGGGTGGGGAGGCATGAAATAATGGTGAGTCCATGCTTAGTGTCAGGGTTCAGATAATATTTCAAAGTTTATAATAAGTTCATAAACATCTGGAATCTCCCAAACTGGCCTGGCTTGGTCGCAAGAAAGGCTCTCACGAGATTTTTCAGAGTTACTTCCTGCTCTAATCAGGACGTACATGTATAAATATCTTTTCCCAGTACGTCTCCACTTTTGTTTCCAGGTGAAATAGGATGTGTAGATGTGATCAGAATGCAAAATGAGAAAACATACTTCACATATTTTATTAATAGAGGATTGTTTCCATAGCTTCTATCATAGGTCTTTAGTAGTCTATAAGATCTATCTGGTAATTTGTTTAAAATGTAATTTTAATAGATCTCACTATTTATGTCTATATTTGTACATATATATGTATGTGTGTATTTACACACATACATATATATATACACATATATAAACACGCATATATACACACAAACACACACATATTTACTTGTTTGTTTATGAAAAATAAGAGAGCAAAGCATGGCGTTCTGGTGTTCAGAGATATAGATACACAAGTGCTACAATCCTTTTTTGTGTTTCAGGAGAAAAATGTGGTAGCACAATGTATGAGGAAATATGATTTTATCTTTAGTAAAACTCTCTATAGGAAATTATAAGGCAAATTTTAAAGACTATTTTTCCTCTGTACCCAAAAACCAAATATATCACCTGGCTTAATAGAGGAAAAAGTAGATAAAAATAACATTTTAAATTTCTGTATTTTTCTGTAGTAGGGAGCAAATGCTTAGAACTATAGAAAATTGCAAATTCTAATATTTGCAGTTTACAGGGAAAGTTCAAAACTTATACTGGGAGTTTCAAAGCCCAACTTCTGAGTGCTGAGCCTTTGCCAATATACAACATTTATTTTTGGCTCCATGTGTGCTTACAGAGTTTGCTTATACCAAGTTTTATGTAGCCTTTGATTTTTATCCAAAAGATTTGTTCAGCACCCCTAATGAGCTTCCTTTTCAGACAGGTTAGTGGCCTTTCTATAGGGGCTGAAATGTTTGCACCAATTTGGCTCATTTTAAATAAACATATAAAACCAATGATGGTAATGGAGAGAATACACAGGAACCCAGTGCTGGGACCTCATGTCACAGCAGGAATGATTCATCAGTAAGGCAGTCAGAGTTCCCAGGGTAAATAATTTCCGTTTTACCACTGGACTAGAAGATAAGGATAGAGCTGACTTTTTAAAAAATTAAGTTTAAAATTTCTGACATCTTTTATTTGGTAATATCTTAGAAATACATATATATTAAACTCTATTCTTCCTAGTCCCTAAAATACTTGGGGTAGGGGGAGATCTTACAAGTAAAAGAAAACTCCCCAGGGCCAAGCATGAGGATAAGAGATTACAAAAACTCGATTATGAAGCCTAATCATATCTATTTAATGGAGGACAAAGAAATTTCTTACGAAAAGGCGAAAATAATCAAGCTCTAATTTTATTTTATTTTAAATCTGCTGAGTCCAGTGATTCAATTTTTCTAGGGAGAAGTCTAAAAGACCCTTTACTTCTTGAATTCAATGAATAGTATGTTGTGGTTAATAATTTATTCAACAAACATATCAAAGAAGTTTGAAAACAAGCAATCATGCTAATTTAGTTTATTATCCAAAAAGTGTGGGGTTCGGTATTCGAGTAATGCTTTCAATTTAGCTAAGAATCAGATCTGAGAATGTGTAACCCATCTACTAGAGGTGAAGGGAGCTGCACAGAAGTTCCGGCCAATCATTCGATCATCAGCTATTAGTTATCTATTTCTATGGCAAGTACCATGCTAGGCAATGGATATATAGAAATGAAGAATCAAAACTGAGTCACTCATGGTCCAGTGAGTTTCTGAACGTGTAACAGATTATTGTAATACACCATGACAAGGGCCATGTCACTCTAAGTGCTGGGCACTCTAAGAAAACATGGGGGTCATAAGACAGCGAGCGATTGCCTCAAAGAACTGGGAAGGGCTTCAAGGATGAGGTGACCTCTGAGTTGGGTCTAGGAGGATGATCAGGTGTGTTTCTGATGAGGGAGGAGCTGGTCATTTCAGGCAAGGGAACTGCCTGTACTAAGATACGGAGTCCAAAGTTTAGCAGATCTTTTAAGAAAGCTGAATGTTACTGGAGTGTTTTGAGCTTGTACATGAGTACAAGGGCAGGGTATAGGATACATGGGTAAATTCTCCCATGGTTTTCCTGTATCATCCTTGCCTGTTCATCCAGTTTATAAAATAAGACTGAATGATCCTTAAGGTTCAAAATTTTATGATCCTATGAAAGGGGAAAAAAATCTGATCTGAGTTGGAAAAAAGAGCTTGGAGGTGAACAAGGGTGTGGGATTGTTTCTATGAAAGTGAAGATTTGCAGCTGCTTCACACAAGTTACACTGAGTAAAGAGAAAAAAGGAAAAGAAAAAAAAGACTTTTTTTTTCTATTCTTAGTACGTTTTGACATGTGCCTCTAGCACTATTTGGAAAGATGACAATTTTTCTTCCCAATAACGAATACTTCTTTTTTCATTTTCTTTTATTAGACTCCCGCGGCAAATGGAAAGTTTTTGTCCTGGTCTTGTTCTTAGACAGAAAAGCATGTATTTTAAAACTAGGCAATCTACGTCTAAGAACCAGTTTGTTGTCATTTACAGATAGGCACATGTGCAGGGAACCAGGGTCTAAGTTCTGGGCAGAGCTGCCCTGTAACAGTGTTCTTTGCAGACTTCAGACACCAAAACTGAACCTCAGGTTACTGGGATGAGAGAAACAACCTGTAAACCTGATAGGCTGTTGACAAATGAAAGAGAAACAGAAAACTATTTCCCATGTTGTACATAATCTCAAAAACATAGAAGTTGAAAAAATAAGGTGGCTTATAAAAGACAAAGACATGGGATTTTTCTCACACATTCTATTGAAAATTACCATGAGCATTTATATTCATGGGGAAAGAAATGAATCTGTTGTTTATTTAAATAACTGAAATTTAACTCAAAAACACAGAGACTTCATTTAAATTTAAACAGTAGGAAAGGATAATTACTTTTCCAAATTATACTCTCTGAGAGTGTAGTTTTACAAGTAAAGGAAATCAGAAAAAAAATTTTCTGATTTTTTTAAAGCTTGAATTTTAGCTAATTTCCTTTATTTTAATATCCAAAGTCCTAAAGAGTACTTGAGCGGTTTTGCTACTTTGAGATTGGTAATTAAAGACTACTGATTGCTCTGACATAAGTAGCTTGGCCCCAATACCCTTGTACTCTCAGACAGGAAACCTTTGCATTTCCCTGTTCTCATGCCTTTCAGAGTAGCCTTCCTTCACACCTTCATCCACCCAAAGCTTAGCCACTTCTAATATCAAATTCAAACCATCTCCCCTGTAAAATGTCCATTTGATCATCTCTGCTTGAATAGTTGCTTTCTGCTCAGAAATTCTTCACAACCTATTACCTATCACTTAACTGGCAATTAATCCCGTGCTAGCTCTTTCATTATTATCCTGAATCTTGTATTGTTGACTCTCAGTACGGGCAGGTGTTTGTGCCTAACCTCCTCAACAAGATCATTGCTCCTTGAGGACAGAGACCTTTTCTTCTTGGCGTCTTTACAGAGTCGAGTTCAGTAAATATTTGGTGATTTGAGTAATTGGTTAATTCAACAAACATTTAGGAGGCAGCCACCATGTGAAATAAACTAACATAGACCCGGTGTCATGAAGGCTAACAGTAAATCCAGAGTCAATAAAATGTAAAAATCTTTAGCCCATCTTTAGATGAGTCGCTAATTTCTATAAGTTATTAAGTCAGGGTCCAGACTTCTTTTTCGTTGGTGACTCCCTTGGGCCTCACATGGACCCTCCAGGTTCACATTATTCTAATTTCCCAGCAGTCCTGCTGACATTAACAGTCTTTTCTCTACAGTCCCTACAAAAATCTCATTTCACTTGGTTGGTTCTGATTGGATGATGAGAAAGTTTCTACTCCCCCGCCCAACCCCCGGCCCCGTGTATGAGTGATGGGACAGGATGAAAGTGGATGGGTTAGGGTGGTGTTGACAGAAAAATAAACCACTGTTGTGTTGACAGGAAAACAAACCATTGTTCTGTTACCAGGACAAATGTAAGTGAATGTTGAGTAACAAAAGAACATATATCGGCTGTAACTTTCTTGCTCACTATATAAAAGTTGATAGAAACTAATCTCTAATGTAATGAAATTAATTGATTTCCTTTAAAAAAGAATTTTCTTTTCTAAATTTTTGTCTTAGCACTCACCAAAAAATCCCACAACAGGAATAAAAAAAAATGTGCCAGTTTTGAGATGCTCTCAAATACAGAATACAAAAATATTGGTGCTTCTTTTTTGTAGCAATTTAATTTGTTTCGTAAACTTCACTCAGGGCAACACTACCACCAATGGAAATGCAGATTGTTTCAGGATAGGTTAAAAAAAAAAAAAAATTGATACCGTAGCCATTAGCCACATGTTACTATTCAAATTAAAATAATACAGTTAAAAATTCAATAACATTCACATTTGTCACAATGCAGGTGTTCAGTGGTCACGTGTGGCTAACAGGTTGGACAGTGCAGATGAAGGCTATTTCCATGGTGGCAGGACATTCTATGTGCAGCAACGATTTAAACTATGATATTTATTTCCAGAATTTTATCACAGATCAGATTTTTGAAACCATCTCATGTAGGACAACTTAATTAGACAGGTAAAAGCAAATTCTGAGGGAGTTACAAAGAAAGCCTCATGATTTTTCACCTTTCTGTCCTTAATGTCTAGATGACTCCCAGTTTTATGAGGTTGGCTGGATGCCCTTCAGTGGCTATTGTTAACTGTCCCATCCCAGTGCGACAGTTGAGTCCTTCGTGGCTAGAGCCTAGAGTCTCCAGTGAGCAGTCCGCATTCAGTCAGCTCCGTCTCCTACTGGAATAGAACGTGCCCTCAGCCTCATCGAGGTTACTCATCTGCTCGCTGCAGCCGCCCTTTTGCACATGTCTGGCTGGAGCCAAAGCAGTTTGCTCCTTCCCACTGCCCCCATGGCCAGCACAGCCTTCCCATTGAATCTTTTTCTTTTTTATTGAGATATAATTCACATACAACATTGTGCAAGTTTAAGGTGTACAAAGTGCTGATTTGATACATTTCTCTATTGCAATAGGATGACCGCCAGCCTTAGCTCTCACCTCTATCATGTGACATAATTGTCAGTTTTTTTCTGGTGAAGACAATTAAGATCTAGTCTCTTAGCAAATTTGAAGTTTATAATACAGCGTTGTTGACTATAACACTTTGAATCTTTTTTGAAATTGGCAGAAACAGAAAAATCAGGCCCAGAACATACCCTTGGATCACTTTGGTCCCCTTTGTGCTTCTGGGCTTTTCAGGGGATGAGGAACACCAGGGATCTCTGTATGGCTTTTCACACCCCAGAGCAGGATTTTGTGGTTGCCTTCCCACAAGTGAGAAAGAAGAACCAAGCGAGCACACACTTTGTCAGAGAGCATCCCTTGTTGTTTGCCTGGGTAGGTGAGGGCTGGCTGAGGAGTGCAGTCAACCCCAGAAAGACTTGGAGCACATTTCTGTGGTCAGCCTGGTGCCTATACTTTCCCCATCCCAAGAGTCCAAGCTATCAGTTCTGTGTTCTCCTACATCAGCTTTTCCTTAGGAGTCCAACATTTCTGGGACAGTCAAATCTCCTGAGTCCCTAAAGACAAAGTCTTTGCACACTTCGCCTATAGAATTCTATATGCTACCTGGTGACACTGAACCACTTGGGATCATTTGCTCACACAAATTTGCCTTTGAGAGGTCTCACTGTGCAGTTTTACATTTTCAGTCATACCATTCAAATGTGTAAATGTTCTTATAAAGTGATTGCTTGAAACATTTCCAAAAGTAACTTAACTTTTTAAATTTTAAAATATAGGATATAGAAAAAAGTCAGATTTTCTTTAATCGAATAAATTAAAATCATTTATAAGGGTTTTGTGTAACAGCTTTACCGAGCTGTAATAGACATGTACTACTGTCATGTTTCAAGTATACAATTTGATAGGTTTTGACATATATGAAAACTTCACCACAGTCAAGATAATGAATCACCACCAAAAGTTTCCTTGTGCGCTTCGTAATCCCTTACTCTTTTCCTCTCCACCCACTCCAACTAACCCCCTCCCAATCCCCAGGCAACCACTGATCTGCTTTCTGTCAGTATAAATTAGTTTGTATTTTCTAGAATTTTATATAAATAGAATTATACAGTGTCTACTCTTCGTGTGTGTGTGTGTTGCGGGGGGAGAGTCTGGCTTCTTTCATTCAGCGTAAGTATTCTGACATTCATGCATGTTGCATGAATTAATAGCTCATTTTTTTTTTTTATTGCTGAGTATATCAGCAATTTGTATATCCATTCACCTGGCAATGAACATTTGGGTTGTTTGGATTGTTTACAGTTTTTGTCTCATAAATAAGCGTGCTATGAGCATTCACGTACAAATCTTTGTATAGACATATGCTTTTGTTTCTTTTGGATGAATACCTGGGAGCAGAAAGGCTGAGTCAAATGGAAGGAATATGTTTAACCATTTAAGAAATCGCCAAACAGTTTTCCAGAGTGTTTGCTCCATTTTATATCCCCATCTGCAGTGTATAAGAATTCCAGTTGCTCGACACCTTTGCCGACATACAGTATGGTTAATCTTTTTACTTTTAGCCATTTTTATAGGTGTGAGGTGATATCTCTTTATAGCTTAATTTGCATTTCTCTGTTGATGAATCATGTTGAGCATATTTTTATGTGCTTATTTGCCATTCATGTATCTCCTTTGGTGAAGTGCCTGTTCAAATTTTTTGCCCATTTTAAATATAAATTTTTTTCCAGTTTTATTGAAATATAATTGACATGTAACATTGTGTAAGTTTAAGGTGTTCAATGTGATGATTCGCTCCATGCCTATATTGTGAAACGCTTACCATTATAAGGATAGTTAACATATTCCTTACCTCACATAATTACCATCTTGTTGTCACCATGAGAATATTAAAGCTCTCCTCTCACAGCAACTTTCAAGTACACAATACAGTGCTGTTAGCTATAGCTACCAAGCTGTAACTTAGACACACAGAACTTGCTCGTCTTATAACCAGAAGTATGTGCCGTTTGACTAACATCTCCCCATTTCTCCACCTTTCAGCTCCTGGCAACTTCTCTGTGTTTCTATGAGTTTGATGTTTTTGATTTCACAAAGAAGTGAGATCATACAGTATTTGTCTTTTTCTGTCTGACTTATTTCACTTACTATAATGTCCTCAAGGTCCATCTATGTTGTCTCAAATGGCAGGATTTCCTTCTTTATTATGGATGAGTAATATTCTACTGTGTCTATGTACCACATTTCCTTTACCTATTCATTTGTGAATGGACATTTAGGTTGTTTCCATGTCTTGTTTGCCCATTTAAAAAAATTGCTTGGTTTGTTCTCATAATACTGAGTTTTGAGAGTATCTTATATAGAAGTCCTAGATACAAATCCTTTAACAGATATGTGATTTGTAAATATTTTCTTCCAGTCAGTGGCTTGTCTTTTCACCCTCTTGAGATGTCTTTCAATGAGCAGAAGTTTCTTGATTTTTGATAAAGTCTAACTTATGTTTTTTTTAATGGTTTTACATTTAAATCTATGATCCATTTTGAGGTGAATGATGTGAAATATGAATCACAGTTTATTTTTGCATGTGGATATCCAATTTTTCTAGCACCGTTTGTTGACGATTATCCTTTTGCCACTGAATTGCTTTTGTTCTTTTGTTGAAAATCAACTGACTATATATGTGTGGGTCTATTTCTGGACCCTGTATTTTGTTTACTCTATTTGTCTATTCTTAAACTGATACTACATTGTCTTGATTACTTGTAGTTTTACAATTTTGAAGTTAAATACTATAAATCCTCCAAACTGGTTCTTATTTTTTAAAATTGTTTTGGCTGCTCTAGGTCCTTTGCATTTCCATGTGAATTGTAAAAGCAGTTTGTGAATTATACAAAAACATCCTGCTAGAATTTTGACTGGGATTGCTCTGAATCTATAAATACATTTGGGGAGAAACATTATAATAGTATCAAGTCCTCCAATCCATGAAGACAGTATAACCCTCTATTTATCTAGGTTTTCTTTAATTTCCTTTGGCAATGTTTATAGTTCACAGTATACAGGGGTTGCACATTTTTTTGGTTAGATTTATCCCTTTTTAACATTTTAAATGTTATTGTAAATGGTAGTATTTTAAATTTCCAATTATTGGTTGCTAGCATGTAGAAATACAATTGAGTTTTGTATTGATCTTCTATCCTTGCTAAGGATACTTGTACTAAGTACCCTTAGCATCATTGCTAAGCTTACTTGTTAGTTCTTATAGTTTTTTGTAGCTTCCATAGGATTTTCTGTATATAAAATCATGTTGGTTGCAAATAAAGAAGTTAACTTCTTCCTTTTCAATCTGGGCATCTTTGAATTCTTCTCCTTGCCTTATTGCACTGGCTAGAATCTCTAGTACAATGGTGAACAACAGTGGTGAGAGTGAACATCTTTGACTTGCTTCTGATCTTAGGGAGAAAGCTTTCAGTCTTTCATCATCAAGTATGAAATTAGCTGTAGTTTTTTGTAGATGCCCTTTGTCAAATGGAGGAAGTTCCCTTCCATTTCCAGTTTGCTGAGAGTATTGTTTTTTTAAAATCAGGAATGGGTGTTGGTTTTTGTCAAATGATTTTTCTCTATCTATTGAGATGATTATATGAGTTTTTTTCTAATAATACGGTAAGTTACACTGATTTTTGATTGTTAAAAAAACTTGCCTACCTGGGGAAAATAGGGTTTTTATTTTTTTGTTTATTTTTAATTTAATTTTTATTTTCTATTCGAGTATAGTTGATAAATAGGGTTTTTAAAACAGAGAAATCTAGTTGGATTTGAGTTTAATCTACTTGACTGCCTAGTTATCATAGCACAGTTTATTAACTTATGAAAGATTATTTTTCTAACTATGATTGTTTTCAAAAACTCTCAAAAATTGTTAATTTTCGGAGTGAAATGATCTTGAAATAGATAAAATTTGTAATGATAATTGGATTACCAAGGTTAAATGCAATGTGTTCTATTCTTTAGTCTTTTTAGAAATGAGAAAATATTTGAAGTGTCTACTTTTCATGAGCTGTTAGGCATTTCCAAACACATTATTTTTCAGTGGAGGGTGAAGTGTTTTGTGTGGTTCCATCCATTTACACAACTCTCTTTTCCCCCCTCTATTTTGAGAGAACATTGGTTGGGAACTAGCATAAATCAACTCCCTTTTGGAGTCATTTTCCTCAGAGGAGGTTGCAGGAACACTGCTCCGGGTGACCCTGGTAGTCCACAGAGGGGGACATGAAAGAATTAAACAATAATACCACCCATCAGCTACTGCTCCCAGAGAGACGCACAGGAAATGTTCCTGATCAAATTTCAGTTGATACTCAGAGCAGGAAATGACTGTTCCCATCAGAGGGGAATTCAAAGATTCCCTCAGGCCTCAAAGGCAGTGAGGTTGATTGTACCACTGAGTAAGTTGCCAAAGTGAGAAGGCAGATAATGAGCTCTCTGGCTGGAGACACAGAGCCCATCTGTCATTTCATTAACCAGTAAATCAGGTGGAGCAGCCTGGAAGGGATCCAAGCCTTTGGAAGAAATGGTGTGATCAAGACTTCATCCTCAAGGAAGTTAAGCAACTTCTTAAGCAAAGACTAGGAATATTGGCAATACAATGGCAGGATTTCAGAACAGGGAAGCAGGGTGCAAATATTGCCCGTACAATTTCTGACCTATGTTTCCTTCTATTTTCTTTCTGAGCCTCCTTCAGTTTTCTTGTGTTATCGTTAGGTGACATACATAAGGCAACTAGCTCGTTACTGGTATATAGTTGTAAAAGGAGAAAGATGCCATTCATAACCTAAGTGACTTCTAGGGACAGATTTTGCTCCATGGAAAGATGCTTCATGTTACCTGAGACTTAACTGGTTTGTGTGTGATGAGATTAGGAGCTGGTGTTGACTTGCTCTGCACATTGTGGAAGCAGAACTTGGAGATCCCAAGGCAAACTGGGTGGAAGGAGCAGAGAAATCCAGAAGGAAGAAGAAAGGCTGGGTGAAGGGCCAGTGAGAAACCCCAGAGTGGATGCCATGGCACTTCAACAGCAGGAATGCCTGATGTTTTGAGTAAAAATTGTACACACCTTCCTCATATATTGCACAGATATGCAAAATTGGAACTTTCTTCATTTCTCTATAATTGAACTAAATTTTGAGTCCCCTTTTTAATGGGTAGTGACAAAGTAATCTTCTGATTCAGTGTTAGCTCAGATACTTAGGGTTGAAACTCCATAGATTATGGCTATCACTTCAATCATTTCCTATTCTTCCTCAACTCTTTCCTCCTTTCTGCCCAGGAGGTAACCTAAGTTCCAGAATGAAGTGACTTTAACCATCATCCAGGTCAGGGGAAGAGGATGCCTGGTCCTCAGTCATCCCGTATCCATCTCTGGCAGCCTCTGAGCTGCACCTTCTCCCACCAGCCTCTGGATGCACGTCCCGCTGCTTGTGCTGAAGTGACCACTGTCCTCCCAATAACCCTCCTGATGATCTGTTCAGTGCAGGCCACTCTGGGTCCTGCTCACTGGGGCGTAGATCCCAGATTCCTTCACGTCCCCTGGACTGAGTGTCATTCCCACCCCCCTTTCAGGGGCCACAGTAAATTTGTGTTGCTGTCCCCATATCACCCTGGCGGCCCCTGAGGCTGCCCTTGGGCCAGCTGTCTGGGCATTTTTCAGATTTTGCTGGTGCCGGTTTCTCTAAGAGACTCGCAGACTTCCCATATTATGCTTTGAGAAGGAAGATCTAGTCCTTTCCTGCCTTGGGTTCTCTAAACCCATCTTGGATTTCCAGTTGTCTTCTCCACCTGGACTCAACCTAGGCAGGGAGTGAGGCCAGGGTCCAGGAGCACCAAATACTCACAAACTCACACTCCTGATCTTCTCTCCCCTTTGAAGTTCTTTCCCTCGACAGGAAAAGTCTTTCATCCTCCTCTTGTGTGGCTGAATATGGACTCTTCATCTTTCTCCTCCCCATATATTGTTTGGGGGTAAACTTTATGTCTTCCTCCCTCAGGCTTTGGATCGTAATAATTAAAGCTAAGATTTTGGAATTGAGAAAACATTTTTTTCCCCAGGTATTGTGGCTCTCGGCTCAACTCTCTACTACTCAAGGGCTTTTGGGGTCTAGCTTTTATCCGACCTCCTCTTAAGAGCACGTGAAAGATATTATAGCTGCTTGAGTAGTCGGAAGAAAGATAATGGTAAAAGGAAATGTGAGAAAAGGGAACTTCAATTCATATTTCAAATAATATTCACTACACTAATAGGTGTTTTCAAATTGGTAGTACTGTGCTGGGTGATGTGACATAAACAATCCTAAAAATTAAAAAAAATATATCCTCAGTATTATCTACATATTCTCAAATATTTGGTTTGAGTTGTTTTATGTAGAAATACAGGAAAAACTGAGTCGTAAGTCTAAGATGACAAACCATGGAAGAGAGGCAACAGGACCCTAGAACCTGTGTTGACTTTCCTCCTCGTGTAAAACTCTGCAGAAATGTGGACTTTCATGGGGCTTGGACTGTGGGTTCAAGCTAATTTCATCTCAGAGAGTGAGTACATCCCAGCTGACATCTGGGTGAAAGAGGAAACAGTCAGTAAAGGTTAGCTAATTACAGTTGTGGTGGAATTAGAAATCGTGGTGGTAGGAATGTTCTTGAAGAAGCAGATACCCCTGTGCCAGTTGGGTGGGGAGAGAACAACACGGTGCAAGGTCAGAGCAGTGGGTATCCCCGTAGCTTGTTTAGAGTCCTAGGTGAGAGAAACCGAGACTGATACCCTAACCCACCTTGTATCTCCTACAAATCATTACCTACTACATAAAATAGTGCTCCAGAGGGACTTAGCATGGTCATCAATCAAGGCTGGTTTGCTGACCTTGCAAGCAGGTGCTGTCTCTCTCTGAGCATCTGTTTAAGTTGCTATGATCAAGTACTTTTGGGTTGTCTGTAAGCTGGTAAGTGTATTAGTCATGGTTCTTCAGAGAAACAGAATCAATAGGAGATATATACAGAAAATATATAGAAGACATCATAGGCTATATATATCTATAATTATATATTTATTTTATCATCCTAATATCCTATATATATATATTCTATTATCCTCTATCCTATTATCCTGTTAGGACTTTCTATTATCCTATATGTATTCTATGTATCTATTTCATATCTATATCTATCTTCTCTCTATTTTTAGATCTAGATATGGATTGATTTATTTTGAGGAATTGGCTCATGTGATCATGGGGGCTAGAAGTCCAAAATCTGCAGGGCAGGCCAGCAGGCTGTAAATTCCAGCAGGAGTCGTTGCAGTCTTGAGTTCAAAGACAGCCTGGAGGCAGAATTCCTCCCTCTTTAGGGACCTCAGTCTTTCCTCTGAAGGCTTTCAATTAATTGGATGGACCCACCCACATTACAGAGAGTAATCTGCTTTACTCAAAGTCTACTGTTAACCACAGCTAAAAAAAAATTGCCTTCACAGCAACAAGTAGGCTCGTGTTTGACCTCACAACTGGGCAACTTAGCCTGGTCAAGCTGACACATAAAGTTAACCACCAAAATAAGGGGGTTTGCTTTTGTTTTCTTTAGAGGCAAGGACAGCGGAAATCTTGACTGACACATTGTTTCATCAGACAGGTTTGAGCACCAGTGGAAAGATGGGTGAGCCACTAACTAAAGGAGTTCATGAGAAATTCTGTGGACTCTGGACTCAAACAGAGCTGCTTTGCAATTCAGAAAAATGTGACCCAGAGCTGGGGAGAGAGGCATCCTGCCCACCTCTGTGAGAAACCCAGCATGGTTCCTGCCCTTCAAAATGGTCAGCCTGGAAGTGCCAGGAAACAACTCCCTTGGCATGATGTTAACCTTCTCATTGACGGTAGCAATGGTGATGAGGAGGTATCCCCCAGGTGGGGTTTTCATAAGACAGAAGCCGGAGTGGAGCTTGAGGAGAACAGGTGTTCTTGGGTGTATCCAGTAAGCCTCTAGGAATGTCTAGACATACCTGAGGGTAACATTTCTGGAGACAGGAATTTCTGTCTGGGCAAATGGAGACAGTGAGCCCATGGAAGTCATATCCACAGGCTAGAAAGACCCAGAGACTTCTGGCTTATATTCCTTGTACTTTACAGACTGAGAATTCAATTAGTCTTGATACACTTTTTGTGGATTTCATAGGAATTCTTACAGGTATTGTTATCTACATCTATCTACAAACTGTTTGAACTCTACCTGATCATTATAGTCAAGAGTCCAGGGCTCAAGATGAGCAAAACCATCTCTGTTTAAGGTCTACCGTATAGACATAAACATGAGTGCATTAACGTTGCATAAAATCTGGTCTTTGGTCAAACTGGTGGCGCTCTCTGAGGGTCAGCTGACTTAGCTGACTTAAAGCAGTAAGCTATCCAGCTGTTGAACAAGAGCGCAAGATATGGGGTAAGAGAACCATGAATTCAAATTCTGATATCACCTTGACACGTCTGTGACCCAGATTAGTTATTTAATGTTTAAGTCCTCATTCCTTCCTCTCCTTATGGATCTGTTATAAGCTTTAGCACATAGTAAGGACTCAACAAACTGTAGTTGTTAATGTTACTGTTGTCAGTTTCATCTACCATCCTTTCCATATTTTCCCCTTAAACTTCAGCTGACATCTGTGAAAGTAAGTGGTAAGTATCTACTGTGGTTCTTAACCCAGGTGGGCATTTGGAACGAGGGGGCATTTGTAAATATTGCTGGGGAGGGGCACTGTGTTTGGATGTCACAATGACTGGGCGTTCCGCGGGCATTTGGTGCCCAGAGATCAAGGACAACAAACGCTCTGTGGGTCAGTCTTGCATCATGAATTAATTGTCCCACTCCAAATACCCCTATAGTGCCCATTAGTGAGAAATGCTGTGTTTTCCTTTCTGCCTATTTTGAGTTAAAAAAGAGAAATGAAGTGGAGGAGGAGCTGGGCCCAAGAAGAGGGGTTTTCGAGGGCTTACTGGTGAGAGGCACTGTTCCAGTTGCTTTGAATTCACTACTCCCTGATTCCTCACGACAACCCAGTCATTAATTCCCATTTTACAGGTGAGGAAACTGAGGCACAGAGAGGTTAAGCATAGGAAGTGCTTATTCCCCTGGTAAGTGGAGAGCCTGAATTCAAGCCCAGGCGGGCTGGCCCTAGAGGCCCATGCTCTTAAGCACCCCGTTATCATGCCTCTTGATAAGGTAAAAGAAAGCAAAACCAAATTAAGCAAAAATAATCAAACAATACAAAACACTAGCGGTGCGTATAATTGGTTTTAGAGTTTCCTATGCTAACTGAAAATTCTTTCTATTTTAAGCTCAAAAAGATTAAAATGAAGTGATTTTCTTGGGTAGTGCCTCCCATTATGTTATAGGAGAAACAATTTGAGGAAAGTATTAATAATCTCAGTGGCACCAAATGCACTTCTCTACAATTGGAAGTGAGCCCTCTTGGTGCAGAGAACACGTGTGTGCGTGTGTGTACGTATATTTTTCTATCTTCTATTTATAGAGATAAATTTATATTGAGGTATTATTCACTCTCTGTAGTATTCGAATGAAAAGTTTGATATTAAATTTTTTTCAGAAAATAGAATTATACTTTGTTACTTAAAGGATGAGGTGAAGGAGTAAAGAGAATACCTTGACTTACAAATAACCTACATGACTTTAAACAACCTGTACTTTTGTATATTCCATAATGACGACCCCAAGTTTCAGACTGTAAACTTTTCCTTATTGAGTGATGAACACACACTTAGAGGTGTCTCATGCTGACCCTGCTGGCCAGTCGGCATAGTATTTTAAACTATGTTGTTTTCTTGGTTTGTCCAGGAGAGTTTGTACAATTATTTGAATATTTAATACATTTTGCCATTATTTTAAATAATTAGTAATAGAAAAATGATACTAGTGATATGACAATTGCAGCAGATGTAAATAACTAGTCATGGTCAGGTGTTTAGCTTGAGTTAGAAACATGGACTTTTGAAGTTAAGCCTATCAAGTATGTATTAAATAGTGAGTGAAAATGTAAAGAAACAAAATGTACAAAATGCTAGAAATAGGTTGTTGAAGCTCAGGACTGACAGTTGAAGGGCACTAATGGTAGAAATGGAAAATCTTTAAAATTAAAGATTGGAAATTAGATTGGAGACACTCCAGAGATCCGAAGGCCTAGGGAAGTTCCCAGAGCTTCTGCCAGCTGTTTCCTCCTTCAAGGCACAAAGGAGTCAGGTGTTCAGTTTTCACTCAATAAATACTTCAGTAGAGTCAACGAGCATCGTCACATTCCCTTGCTCAATCCTATGAGTTTTTTTTCCCTAGTAAGCTTCTCTTCCTAAGAATAAAAGAAATTGCTTTTGTTCCATGTTGACGCCACTTCAAGTAACTCGAGCAAACTAGAATTGAGATAAGAAATTACTTTAAAAAATTTTTTTGTCTCTATGTACTTGTCCTGCTTTTTGGTGTTTAGTGTATGCGTTATGTACCCTGAAAAGAGACGAATGATATCCATTTATACCACTATTAGGGAATTTTGTGATTTTTAAAACTTTCTAGTCAGGGAAGCTCTATTGTTTAGTCAATTGTGAGTCTGTGTCCTGCTTTGGTTTTCAGGGATCCTGGGCATACAAAGGTGGTCATTAATATAAGGTCATGGGAAATCATTGTTGAGTCAGTCCCTACCTCTCTCAAGTCTCCTTTGTTCTTTAATTCAGACTTTTAGAGTTTAAACAGTGCTTTCAAAAGTGGGGCCAGGATACCATCAGTTAAAATAGAATAAAATCAATCTTTCTCAATTTTCAGGAAAAGGAATTATCTCTTTAAATTTTTTTCTCCTATAAATGTTCTTAAAATCTTTTGTGTTTGCTATTCCCAAGACCAAAATGAATGAACAAATTGCTAACAAATATGACCATAAAATTTGGGAGCATCCTACAAAGCAGATCTTTTACTGACACGTTATCGTGGTTGAGATATTCTATACATGACTGCAAAAATAGTCACACATACAGTTATATATATGTAATCCTCTATCTATCCTGGTGGAATACTGTTTCATAGTCTGCAAAGACCACAGAACCTAAAGAGCTTTATGACTTCCAGGTGCTCTTTAACCTAATAATGTAGAGAGGAAAGAGTTGAGATATTGGTCTTCAAGAGAAGTCACTTCCATTGGCACCCCATCACTTAAGGCTGCTCTGGGGCTTGTGGAAGTGTCCCCTGTGTACCCTCCTGCTTCTAAGGTGAAGGGAGGAGGTCTATTCCTAAAATGCAATGTTCCTTATGCGTTTTGATGTAAAGTCATACGTGGGAATTCAGTACAGTGTAAGTAGCAGGATGACTAGTACCATTGTTTGCAGACCCTTCTGAGGAATGGCCCAGAAATTTAGTCATCGTTTGTGAAATCTGAGAACCAAACAACCTTCTTACAATGCGACTTTTGGACTATAATTCATTCCTAAGTTGGTGATTATTCATGCAGACTCCCTGAAAAACGACCAAATGATCAGGAACAAAACACTGAAAATAAATGTGATCTGTTCTACCTGCAGATGATGGGGTTCCCTATCTTGTGCCGTGTTCAAACTCTTTAGGCTTGTCTTTGCCGTGGCAAGACAGTCAATCACGTCTGCCAAATCCAAATGCAAACATAGGTGGTTCTCAGCAAGTTAGAGCCAGATCAAATCCTTGTTTAGTTCACCATCTTGCACAAATCTTGTTCACTGATTTTGTTTACAAAAATATTCTCTCTGCCAAAGAAGAGATGGAAAAATTCCCTTGCAGAGCCAGCATTCAAAATTACTCATTATCTCCACAAGAAACCCTAACGTAACCCAAGAACAACTTTTACATCTGTTTATTAAGAGTCTCAAATTGTCCTGGCTATGAGATCTATGTTCATATGTATTTTGCCAATACTTAGCATCTGCATCTAAATTTTAAAAAGAAGGGGATTAAGATAAGGTTTTATTAATTACATATGACCCAAACACCAAAGATACATCTCAGATTTTTTACTAAAAGTTAAAGTCAGTTAAGTAATTTTTTATAGAACATTGGCTTTGAAGCACAGAACATTCCTCCAAGCCTGATTGTACTTCATAGAAAAATCTTTGGGGTTTCTGTTTTTTTTTTGGTTGTAAAAACAGCATTGCCAAAATCCTTACAACTCAGGAGGGAGCACCCTCCTCTTTTCTTTTTCCAGCTATTGTTACACACTTGGGATATTGTTTTTATTGTTTCCTTATGGAAAATAAGCCGGATTTTATCCTTGAAAAATGATTACTTTTCAGAAAGATTATTTTTGACCTGAAATTTTAGGACGTATACACTTAAAATTCTCTCAACTCTTCAGTAGATTTTTTAAAAAAAAAAATAAATTTTTTCTCCACAAAAATATTTGCTTTGACTCTTGACACTATGATGTGATTATTGATTTTTACTTGTTTCTCTTTGAAATTACCTTTTTAAAGTACGCATTCTTTGTAATTATTAAAATGTGCAATGTAAGTATTTGTAAAATATAAAAAAACAAAATTATAATCACCCACAAATCTACACCCAGATGTAATTGTTATGCCTGTGTTTTTTTCTTCTAGTTTTTCTCTCTTTACTTTCACATACACACACACACACATTTTGAAACACAACTCAGATCACACTGTATATACAGGTTAGTATCTGGCTTTTTGGCTTAAAATTTTGTTATGAGCATCTTTCTATGTCATTAATTATCCTTTGGGAAAAAAACTTTCAAGTTCATACGGTATTTCATATACAGCCACGCCACATTTTATTTTTAAATTCTATTTATTTATTTATTTTAAAAGTTAGTTAATTAATTAATTAATTAATTAATTTTTGGCTGCGTTGGGTCTTCGTTGCTGCGCGCAGGCTTTCTCTAGTTGCAGAGAGCGGGGGCTACTCTTCGTTGCGGTGCGCGGGCTTCTCATCGCGGTGGCTTCTCTTCGTTGCGGTGCGCGGGCTTCTCATCGCGGTGGCTTCTCTTGTCGCGGACCACGGGCTCTAGGGGCACGGGCTTCAGTAGTTGTGGCACACTGGCTTAGTTGCTCCGTGGCACGTGGGATCTTCCCAGGCCAGGGCTCGAACCCGTGCTTCCTGCACTGGCAGGTGGATTCTTAACCACTGAGCCACCAGGAAGTCCAAAATTCTATTTATTTTTGATATTTATTGCTTCTAATGTTTCACCAACCAAAACGTGACAGGGAGTCTTGGGTGAACTGGAGCTAGGGCTCAGATGCTTCCAGATTGTTGGATTAGGCAGAATCCTGTCCCCCAGGGGTCCGTTGGAATACTGCTATTTTCACGGGAGCTGAAGAACGTCCTGAATTTACGAAAACTTGAATGCTGCACAGATATTTGCGAAAATCTGAAGAATTGGGGAGCCTGTGATGATATCAACCTGCCCCACAAAACCTAACTCCATCTAAAGAGAGAGAAATTCATCACGACTGAAAATGGGATCAAACTGAAAGGTACGTCCTAGCATCAGGGCTTGACGTCGGAAAGGGAGTGTGGTGGTTCTGCGTCCAAGGTTCTGACTGATCTCAGAAACATCCCGTTTCTGCGCCTGGTGGAAAATGGCAATGTCCGCGTATTGACAGATTGTGAACTCTGACACTTGGCAACCAGGACCTCTGCTTTGGACAAACCCTAAATGAGCTTCATGAGAAGGTCTTACCTTTCATTTCACAAGAATATCTGCCGCGGGCAGATGTCCCGCGCTGGAGCGTGACGGCGGCTTCACAATCTCACAAACTTTGAGAAGAGCCTGTTTGCAGCAGTGTAGGTGTCGATGACCACAGAGTAGCAGTGTTGACAATGGCAGCGACGGACCACAGTAGGACGAAGTCTCAGCTGAGTATTGGCACTGAATGAAGCTGTCAAAGACCCAGAGTGGAACAATGGTGGGGAAAGGAAAAAACTCTCATACTCTGGAGTACTGAACATCTTTGATGTGAGAAATCCTCCAAACTGAGTGCAAGTTTGATTTTTGAATCAGAAGATAGAGGCAGCATTGCAGCTTCCCTGGCATCGAGAACAGCAGATTTCCAGCAGGTGAAGAGCAGCAGCATCTTTTGGCTCTCACTGTGTCTGCTGCAGCAGGATCCTGCCCTGGCCAGCAATGCAGCAGGGAGCCCCCAGGACTGGCTGTGTATACACATTGGTTCCTCTGGCCAGCAATGCAGCAGGGAGCCACCAGGGCTGGCTGTGTATACACATTGGTTCCTCTGGCCAGCAATGCAGCAGGGAGCCACCAGGGCTGGCTGTGTATACACATTGGTTCCTCTGGCCAGCAATGCAGCAGGGAGCCACCAGGGCTGGCTGTGTATACACATTGGTTCCCCTGGCCAGCAATGCAGCAGGGAGCCACCAGGACTGGCTGTGTATACACATTGGTTCCTCTGGAAGTATTAGGAAGAAGAGGACTCTATATAATGAAGATGGAGGCTTAGGGCTGTTGAGGTTTTAGGTATTAATATTCATGTGATTGCCTTTATATTCCTAAGTTTCTGAAGCCTGAAATATTTACATTTCATAAATTATGTTGTTCTAAATATCTGTATCAAGTTGGGATCAGTGCAAACCACTCTAGGTATTTGTATTCATCAGCTTGAGTTGTCATAACAAAATACTACAGACTGAGTGGCTTGAACCACAGAAATTTACTTTTCATAGTTCTGGAGGCTGGGAAGTCCAAGATCAAGGTCCCCCAAGGTTCAGTTTTTGGTGAGAGCTCTCTTTCCTGACTTGCAGATGACTGCCTTCTTGCTGTATCCTCATATGATAGAGAGGGAGAGAGAGAGAGAGAGAGAGAGAGAGAGAGATCTCTTCCTCTTCTTATAATGGCACCAGTTCTATTGGACTAGAGCCCCCACCCTTATGACCTCATTTAGTGTTTATCACCTCCTCATATTTGGATCTGCTGGGGTCAAAAAGCCACTGTCATAGATCTGTTTCCACCACAACTCAAATCAGCTAGAGACCCTTTTCTTACCCAAGGCCCCACTCAGAGCTGGTGGGCCCGACGGCCAACTCAGTAATAGGCTAGAGGGCTGCAAAGCAAAGTAACTTGCTTTTCATGCTGGAGAAGCTATTTCGCCACTGCGGATGCCTAGAAACTTCACTGAGATGGCAGGACCCTGAATTTCCCCATAAGGTATCTCCCATCCTCTGACACATGTGTGCTTTTCTTGGGCATCTTGGACCCCTGCAACTTTCTGTTCTTTCCATCTGACCAGCATGACATTGTCAGTGTAGTGACCCAGCGTGGTTCTTGGAACAGGGGACTGATTAAGGTCCCCTGTGGACAAGTTGTGATAGAGATGCATAAAATTACACTTCCAGATGAAAATAAACTGCTTATGACGATCTCTGCTTATTGGAATGAACAGACAAGAGTTATTTTGGAAGAACTGCATTTGGAGGGAATGTTGAAGTGAATCTTGAAATGAACCTAGGGGATTTGATCCACAGGAATGGTATGAACAAAGACATAAAGGTAAGTAAATGCAGGATATAGAAAGTGATTGGTTGACTAAGTGATACATTCAAAAAATATTTATTGAGCACCTACTAAGTGCCAGTGACTTAACTTTGCTGAGTTTGTAAAAGAGAAAGAGAAAGGTAGGATGTGACTGGGCCTTAAATGACAGAATCAGGAGATGGTACTTAATTAAAAGGCAATTGTAAACCACCTGAAAGTTTTTAAGATGGAGAGTGATGATTAGAGTTGCTTTTCATGGAAACTGATCTGGCAGCAGAGGCTAATATTCCAGCCAGGAAGAAGCAATGAGGATCTTAGAGCAATGGCAGTGAGAAAGGAAGGGGAAGGGTCAGCTGAGGAAAAGTTGTGGATGTGGAATCCACATCTGTCTGGGTATGGGGGCCAGTGAGGGACATCAGCCAGAAAAAACTTGAAGGTTCTGAACTTGAGCAATTGAGATTAACGAAAGAAATAATGACATCAAGAGGAGGTTTGGTATCAGGTAGAAGGTAATGATAATAATAATAGTAGCTGATATTATTAGACGGAAGCACCTTGACTGTGATTGCTTTGGTTCACACTTTATCCTCGGTGCTTGGCTCACAGAGAACACTCAATAAATATTAGTCACAGAATATATGCTTGATCTCACTGAATTGTCACATCCATCCCAAGAAGGAGGTGTAATTATGCCCCATTTTCTGCTCTCAATTTTATTTCTTATTTTGGACTACCTCAGGCATACACAAATAAACAGGAAATAATGTAATAAACATCCATATATAGAGAGAGATCTACTCCTCAGCTTGAGAAAAAGAAAGTAATACAGATATTATCATTATCTCCATTTTACAGGTAAGAAACCTGAGGCTGAGAGGGGTCAAAAACTTGTTCAAGGTCATACAGCTAGCACATGCTGGAGCTGTGACTTGAATATAGGCCTGTCTGTCATACCTAGTTGGTGACATTGATGGGACATCCATGTGGAGGTACTCAACAGGTGGATGGAAATATAATATGTGAGGTACGGAGAGAATTTAGGATTGGAAATATTGACATGGGAATTGTCTGCATCAAAATGATGGTTGAAGGGACAGCAGTGGGAAGGGAATAAACAGTAAGTGCTCTGAGGATACAGACTTGTGTCTGAGTGATGTGCCTTCTTGGAGGGAGAACAAAATATGCGAGTCTATTTTAAAACCTTGCCTGTTCATGGAGTAAGAGCTCCTATTATGCTGGTCCAGAGTGTCCCCTTTGGTTTCTAGAAAAAGGGCAGAGCTGCCTGCAATCCACAGGGTGCTTCTTCTCTATGCCTGGCATAGGGCGAGGCCAAAGAAGACATTGGTATTTGGCATCATTGGCTTTATAAAAATCCTGGAGGTGAGGATGTTATTTTTTCTAGGCAGAACCTCAAATGCAGCTCTAACCCTATCCTGTTGGGTATCTAGCCTGCTTCTAGCTGAGGCTCGGCTTGTATAGAGATGGGTGCCCTCCTCCACTCACATCCTCATGGACCGCTGAGGCTCAGTAGTGCTGGATAGGACTTTACTGAGTTTGTAATCATTCGCAATATTACCCTCCTGATGAAAGAGTTCTTGGCTTCACTCCAAATCAGAAGTTTTAATTGCCTCAGGAGAAATGTAAGAATTCTGGAAAAAGTCTTGCAAGTGTTTGATAAGCATCCAAATCTCCTCACGCCACTGAAGATCACAGCATTTGGGGACGTTCCCAGTGAATATCAAGTTTGGATTTAAAAATTCCTATAGTAATATGATTTGCAACTAGGCTATCCGTGTGGTAAAAATTTCTTAAGGAGAGGTTCTGCAGAAGAAGTTTGGTAATACACAATAAAGTTGAGGTCTTGGCAGATGACATGTGTCATCAGATCTCTTTAATGACATTATCAACCCCCTTGAAAAAAGATCAGAGACACAGAAGGTATATTATTTTGACTCTCAGAGTCCCTTCTCTAGAATGTCAGGATAGGCGAGGGTAGGTACAAAACTTAACCTCTAAATCTCAGTGGCTTCATGCAACGACCACCACTACAAAAAGCTGTTCTTTTCACTCAAAAGAATCTGCTGTGACACTTCGGAGTAGCTCCCTTCCAAGTAATGACTTGGAGAAACAGCTTATTTTTCTCTTCATGTCAATCTAATGCTGAATAGTTTGTGGCCACAGTCACATTATATACTCAGAGTGAACTTATCATCATTATTTTCTCTATAATTTCAAGATAAGATCTCCAAATAACAAGACAAGGGAAGAGAAAGCTGGAGGGCCACACAGGTTTTGCAGAACTTTGGCTTCAAAGTGACACAGGTCACTTTCCACAGCCCTGGTCCATGGTCCCACCCAACAGTAATAGAGTGGGGAAGCATAGTCTTCTGTGTGCCCGTGAAGGAAAGGAGAATTAAATATCTACTGTTTTCACAGAGGTAGAAAAGCACTGAAACATGAGCACTAAAGATAAAATGAGGACAACTATATTGTGTGTTGTCAAGGGAAGAAGTAGTTTGATGAGTATGCAGGTAACTAGGTCTTAACCCTGTTGTCTGATATTTTGCTTGATGGTGAAAATAGTTTTGTTGAATTTTCCATCCAGGATTCACAAATGCTAGCTTAAAAAAAAATAGCCATTTTCCAACCCACTGGGCAAAGTGCATCTGTAGTGTAAAAAGTAAACTGATGTAGTATAAATCTGGATGTGGATCCCTCTGCAAATTATGTAGTGTTAGAAGAATACATTTTTTCTACCCTTCCTACTTCTTGGTTCTGGGGCCAGATGGAGAGATTTCTGCTCTGTGAACACTCAGAGGTGCAACATTTATCCAAATGACCCATGATTCATAACAAATGCAACAGTAGCAAACTTTAGGAATTAAGTATATGATCCAGAGTTCACCTATTATTTTCCATATAATTAACATGGAAAATGTAGGAAGTAGGTCAATCTCCTTGAGGCTACTTTTGGCATTTCCACATGCTCTGTTGCCATCTTACTGGTCTACTTTTCACTTCCTTGATGTTATCCATATCACTGTTATGGAACTTGGTATCCTCCTCCTCTGGGTCTCCCTTCAATTTCCCAGCATCTGCCATGATACCTTGTGCATGACCGTCAGTAAATTAATATCAGTGTTTCTTAACTAAATGAATGGCTGGTTTCACTTTCTGCCCTACTTAGGATCAACATAGTCAGCCATTTCAATGATGTATTCTAGCTCCTCTCACTCCACTGCCCTCCAACTCTTGCTGCTTTGTTTAATCTCTTCTGCCCCACTGGGTGGTGGTTCAGAAAAGCAGTGAAACATGGGGGCATGAGGCAGTGCAGAGAAAGTGAGACAGAGCAGAGTGGCTGTCTGGGGTCAACACAGCTTGTGATCTAATAAGCTGGATAGCGATCGGGGCTGGGGGTCAAGTCGAGGAGGATTCCTCAGAGAACTGTTAGATCAAACCCAAATGTCTACTTATAGAGATTTCTTTCCCTATTGTTATTTTATTTCTAGCTTATTCTATGTTAACTTATCCTAATAAGTGGAATGAGGTCAGAGGCTGAATTGGAACCAGAGTGCTCCTGACGCTATTCCTGGTGTTTTTTAGTAACAAGAAATTATAATCTGGGTCAATTTTGCCATATGCAAACATCAGTTTACTGAACTTGTCCTAATTGTCTCCCAGAGTGGAAGGAGGATGAAATGATAAAACATATGTGAAGGGGACCTGGAAATTAAAAAAATGCAATACTGTATTGATTAAATAAACATTTATTTGGAAGGTTGCAATGTGCCTACCATGCACTGGACAAAAAGAGATAAAAAAACCAATGTCTTATAGCCAAAGAATTTACAATCCAGGTAAAAGAGAGATGAGTAAGAGCTAGGAAAAAATTGGATAGATATTATTCTAAGAACTATGAACAGTTTTATGAAATAATTAGTTATGGTAAACCTTTACACACAGGTTTGCAAGAAAAAAAGGCGGGGGTGGGTGGCGCGCATTTCTTCCCTTTGGCTTTTCCAAATGGCTTAATACTAACAGTGGCAACAACTACTCTTAATATCATAAATGGAAGAATGATGCTTTATAATGGATGCTTTGTTATCTATATCTTCCAGTTCAGTTAGTGAGAGCTAAGTGAAGATGTCAAATGAGCACCCAATACGATGCCAAGGGAAAGTGTCTCTTCCAAGGGTACAGTCACAGGTTGATGTGAGATGCCTGTCTTACCAGCACTTTCTACGACGCTAACACTGTTGCTATTTCCACCTTCATCCCAAACGCTCTGCCGCCTGTTCTGAAATATACAGACAGGGCCCAACAGGCCACACTGGATCTGGAGTGTTTGTGGCAGCCTTTTTCTTGCCCCACCCTGAAGTCCCACCTATCCTGGGACGCTCTGGAAGGAAGCGCATGGGAGGTGTGGAGCAGCGCTTAGTCCCATCTCTCCTCCAAGAGGCCACACCCAACGCAAGGCCCCCATTGTGTCTCGGGGAACAGTAACCCCACAGTCTTACGCTGGCTGCCCTTCTTCGCAGGAAGCGAGCGGCTCTGGCTCCCGAGACCCCAGCCAGGCAAGGGGCGGGGCGGCGACAGGCGCTGCAGGTGGCAGTGGCGCAGAAAGGCGCGCTCTAGGGCCGCGCGGGCGCCCCGGGCCCCGCACGCCTGCCTCGCGCGGGCGCCGCCGCACCTGAGGGCGGAGCCAAGCCCGAGGCCCGCCCGCTCCTGGGCGCGAAGCCCCTTCCCCGCGTCCCTCCCGCCGCGCTGCAGACGCGCGCAGGTGCGTGAGGCCTCGCCCGGCCGGGACCTGCAGACGCGGGCTCGCCATGGAGCACATCCGCACGCCCAAGGTTGGTGCTACGGCCGCGGGCGGAGGAGGGAGAGCGGGAGCAAGAGGAGGGATGCTTAGCCAGCTGGAGGCCCGGCTTCCCTGTCCGGCGCAGACCGAACTGGCACCGCGAGCGAGCGAGGGAGGAGGCGGCGCCGGAGCCTCTGCCGCTTCGCCGGGAGGCTGGGCTTCTCTTGCTGCCTCACAGGCCTAGCCTTGGCTGCTGCTGGATCTAACCTCTTGTCCTTGGGGATGCTCAGTGGACAGAGGGCTTGACGAGAGGGAACCCTAACTGCCTGTAGAGTAATGGGGCTGCTGGCAGGCTGATAAACGCTCCCTTCTGGTCTAGCACTAGGTTGCTGCTTTAAAAAAATTTTTTTTTTTCTGTTGGCTGTTCTGAGCAGCTGAAAGAGAAACAAGCTTTCCTAATAACAGGTGTAGGGAAACGAGTTACGTGCAGGTGCGTTGAATGCACTCGGGAAGCTTGTTGAATCTAAGGGTTCAGACCTGCCCAACTCGCCCTGCTGCTTCTTGGTCCTCAGGCTATCAGCTGCAGTGGACCTTGCACCGAGCAGATGATCAATGTTCGCTGTAGGCTGAATATTATCAATCCTTCCATCTTCTTGCCTTTTCCAGTGGGTTGCAGCTTATAGATTCGTCCACTGGTCTGTTTTAAACAACACCAGCTCTTGCCAACTCAACAAAAGCGACTGGTCCCAGATCATTTCAGTTAAATAACACTGGAAACGTTGACCCCTGTACCAAACCTTACTATTCATGGTTGTACTAGTAATAAAATTTAGAGCAAAAAAGGTGATCGACATTCCTGATAAAAACCCTAAACTAGTGACAAAACCTATTTCAGGAACCTATTGGCTGTCTTTTGTTACTACCGCTACAGCGCCTTGCGTTTCCGGGATGATCTCCTGTTCAAAATCTAGGTCCTGACAGTGAAGTCAAAGCTGGAACTTAGGAGGCCCCAGGGATTGTATTCATCTCATGGGGCCATTGCTGTGCAGTAAGTCCAGTGAGAAAAATTCATTCCTAAATTCTGGAATGGTTCCTAAGTGCCTCTTTATAAAGGCAGCTTTACAATTGTCTCATGTCAGTGGAAGAATAAAATCTTTTAGTTTGCCACACAATGTGAGTTCCAACAGTAAAGTTAAGTTGTATTGATTTTGCACTATGGAATTGTTGCTTCACAATCGGGAAATTGTAAACTTAGAGGAGAGTGCCATAAACCGCAAGATAGGTGGCTCAGAGCTTTCAGGGTTTAAGTGGTGCTAAATAATTTATTCTGGAATGAGGAATTTAACTCATGAACTCCCTCTGCCCTTGCCAGGGGCATCCTTTCTTTGTCTTGAAGAAGGGGGCTCTTGATGAAAATGATGTCTGATGTGAATGTCAGTAGTGATAGGGTGACATGACACTGAGTGCCTTTCTTCCTATGGAATATGAATTTTGGGAGTAAAGGCCTTTTCTCATCCTTATTCAGACTCATTCTCTACAAAGCCATGTGTGCAAACCTGAACATCAAGCAATATTCTCACTTGTTCTTAAAACCCGTTTTCGTAAACACCCTGTACCATAAATCTTCTATCAGGAAACAGAAAGAAATGGGGGGAAATGGATAATTGTCTGAAATTTCATTGAGTTGAGAGTCATGAACATTTAGGATAATGCAGATGGAAAAAATTAAACACTACAGAGGTTGGGGGGGATCCAGTCCATTTATTCATTCATTTCATTCCACAAGCATTGGAGAACCTTTCCTGTGAGAAGCTCTGTGTTAGGTCCTGGGAGCACCAAGCACCAGGGAGCTCCTGGTCTGGAACGGAGGCAGTTGTAAATCTGGAGAGAGATGTGTACAAGGGACAGTGGGCAGAGAGGGCGATGGATGGAGGATCAGCTCTACCATAAAGGGGGAGGGAAGGCTTCTTAGAAGAGCTGAGTCTTAACACGCAAGGAGGACCAGGAGCATTGGAGATGCTGTCAGGCGGTTGTGTAAATATGATGTATTGTAATAAATCATTACTACCTCAAAGATGCTGAAAACCTTAACAGCGATAAAGATAGAAATGATGACATGACATGATTCCTTGAGGTTAAACAATATCATTTTATTTTACATTTTTAAAACAAAAAATTTTTATTTATCTTTTTTTTTAATATAAATTTATTTATTTATTTATTTATTTTTGGCTGTGTTGAGTCTTCGTTTCTGCGCGAGGGCTTCCTCCAGCTGCGGCGAGTGGGGGCCACTCTTCATCGCGGTGCGCGGGCCTCTCACCGTCGCGGCCTCTCCCGTTGCGGAGCACTGGCTCCAGACGCGCAGGCTCAGCAGTTGTGGCTCACGGGCCCAGCCGCCCCGCGGCACCTGGGATCCTCCCAGACCAGGGCCCGAACCCGTGTGCCCTGCATTGGCAGGCAGACTCCCAACCACTGCGCCACCAGGGAAACCCTATCTTTATTTTTTACTTCCAGTTTTATTGAGATAGAATCGACATACAGCACTGGATAAGTTTAAGGTGTACAGCATAATGATTTGACTTACATACATCGTAAAATGATTGCCACAATAAATTAATGACCATTCATCATCATTTAGATAGAAAATTAAAGAAATAGAAAAAAAATTTTTCTTGTGATGGGAACTCTTAGAATTTATTATCTTAACTTTCATGTATAACATACAGCAGTGTAAATTATATTTATCATGTTATACATTCCATCCCTAGTACTTATTATCTTCTAACTGGAAGTTTGCACCTTTTGACCACCTTCCTCCAGCCTGCCCCCCTGGTAATCACAAATTGGGTCTCTCTTTCTATGAGTTTATTTGTTTGTTTTGAGGTGTAATTGCCCTACATCACTGTGTTAGTTCTTGTTACCCAACATAGTGATTCGATATTTTAAACAATTTCATTTTACATTTTTAAGTGCAATACTAATTTTCACAGTATAAATGAAAAGGGACCGTACTACTTACAGAGCTTGTGTTGTAAAATGTATAATTTTTGATGGTCATATTCATCTTTGTCTTGGGCTTCCATTATATTCTGGGGGGGTGCTGAATAGATAGCTTGTCTTATATTGTACGATTTCATGTCTTAGGTGGCTTGTGAGGGGTATACACTCAAGTTTGAAGTGTATTTACCATGTGGCTGGCAGGGGTTTATTTTAAGAGGAAAGGAAATGCATGTATAATGTACAGTTGTTTTCCTATTACAATGAAGTCATTCATTTATTCTTTGTAAGCTGTGCGATATCCATCACAGCCTCTGTACTCTACTTCAGTCTCTGGAGTGCAGTGTAAGGAGACAGATACCCATGAATAATCTGGATGCTTTGCACATCTTTCTTGCTGGGGGGGGTGTGTGTGTGTGTGTATGTGTAACAGAAGCCTTTAACAGAGCGTATACTAAGCAGGATGTTTCTCTCCTGGAATGGTTCCTGTATAAGAAAAAAAAAAATGTTCCAAGGAGGAGCTAGTTTGCAGTTGGGTTTAAGTTAGGACACCAAGCGTTACCTGTATTGCATCACAGTGAACTTCTTGTTTCTACTTCTCTGTCTGGTTTTCTCTGCCACTCTGAAAACTTGCTGGTAAGAAAAAACCCTGCAAGAAGCTTAGGGATAATTTGGGTTCAAGTGTTACTTAGTTATATATAAAGCCTTCAGGGCTTTTAGAAGTAACTTGAAGTGTTTTGTAGGGTTTGGGTTAGTATCGGATAGATGCTAATGTGTCTAGGAGCCTGGTGAAGTAATCTCTACTTTTTATGCTTTGGTCTTTCTGGAAGACATTTTTTTCCCACACATGTAAATTTGAGTTGTAAAATAGAATATGTGATGACCTCCAAAACTCCAAATAGACCTTGAAAATGCCTTTTGTTCCTTTCCACCCCCATCCCTGGTCTGAGCCGTTACTCTCACAGCCTCCTAACTGGCTCCTCTGTGCTTTTCTCCAATCCCTCCTCCACAGAGGGGGCCTGGGTGATGCTTTTATGACACAAATTGGTCATGTTACTTCCCTGCTGAAATTCTTGGGTGGTTTCCCTTTGTACCCAAGATATAGAGTGAGAATCCCCAGAGTGGCCTGCCTGGACGGACCCATGTTTACTTCTCAGCCTCAATCTGTGACAGTCGTCTTCTTACTCACCACCCTCTGATCACAACTAGCCTTCGTGGGTTTCTCACATGTGACAGGTTCTTTTCTGCCTCAGGACTTCTGCACTGCTGTTCCATCCGGAGGATACTCTTATCCTCGCTCTTCACCTGCCTAAATCTCTCATCTTCATAGTTTCAGATTAAATATAATTTCCTCAGGAAGGTCTTGCCCAATTCTCCATCTAAATCAGGGGTGCCTGTTATTGATATATTCTGTCATGGAACCCATATTTCACCTTATGCCCCTTGTTACATACATGTTTTATATATATGCAAGTGATTATTTGTTTCATGTCAAGCTCCCCTTTTAGACCAGGAGCCCTCTGAAGGTGAGGATCACATCTTGTTCACCCCTGTATCCGCAGCACCTAACATAGTTTCTGGTGCCAAGTAAGCACACAGTAAATAAATTAAGAATTGGATAATAGAAGGAATGAGTAATTCTTAATTTCAGCCCTTCAGTTTTTAATATTTTCTTTAGTAATCCAGGCCTTTTGTGCATTGTACCCATGCTAGGTACCATATTGTCAGTCTTCTAATAGTATTAAGTACTTGTGGATGTCAATATATTTTATAAAATATATAGCATATATATAATGATAAGTATGTTGTCATTATATATTGTTTTAATGAGACAGAATTAAAATAACATAAAATTCACCATTTAGCCATTTTAAAGTGTACATTTCAGTGTTTTTTGGTATATTTATATGTTGTGTACCTCTCACCACTATCTAATTGGGAACATTTTCATCACTCCCAAAGAAACCTAGTACCTATTAGCAGTCAGTCCTCATTCCCTACTCCAGCCCTTGGCAGCCACTAGTCTACTTCCTGTCTCTATTAGATTTGCCTATTCTGGACATTTCATATAGATAAGTAATATAATTTGTGGCCATTTGTGACTTGCTTCATTTAGCATAACCCTTCCTAGGTTCATCCAACTTGTAGTAGGTGTTGGTGCTTCATTCCTTTTTTATTGCAGAATAATATTCCGTTTTGTGGATATACTGCATTCTCTTTATCCTTTCATCAGTGGATGGGCATTTGGGTTATTTCCACTTTTTTGTTTATTATGAATAGCACTGCTATGAACACTCATACACTTGTTTTTTGGGAGAACGTAACTTTCCAGTTCTCTTGGGTATATCTCTAGAAGTGGAATTACTGGGTCATATAGTAACTTTAATTTTTGAGGAAACTATGAGTACATCTTACATATTATACAACTAAATCGTTTTTCTTTATATGTACATCAAATAAACTAGAATGATTTATGTAGTATTCAGAACCTAGGCACTTTGGGACTAATTGTTTAAATGGGTGAAGAGATAGGTTTACATCAAAAGGGAGTATAGATTTTTATTGTTATACATTTAAACAATTTCTTAGAAAAACAACCTAATGAGATGAAGTTATATTTACATCACTCCAAATTCACTTCTAATTTGTGATAATATGCCCTTTTTATATAGTTGAAAATAGCATGCTTTATCTCTCTTATTGAATTTTTTGCCCACCATTATTTTGTATATATATTTTATATTCAGATGTCATCTCCCTATTTATTGTTTTAATGATTGCATATTATTCATTTGAGTAGGGTTTGCTTAAACTGTATCCACTCATAGGGATGTGGGTTTTGTACCCCTAGGAAAATACCTGGTACAGTTTTCTTTTTTTTTTTAAGGGAACACTATTTATTTATTTATTTATTTTGGCTGTGTTGGGTCTTCGTTTCTGTGCGAGGGCTTTCTCTAGTTGTGGCAAGCGGGGGCCACTCTTCATCGCGGTGCACTGGCCTCTCACTGTCACGGCCTCTCTTGTTGCGGAGCACAGGCTCCAGACGTGCAGGCTCAGTAGTTGTGGCTCACGGGCCCAGTTGCTCCGTGGCATGTGGGATCTTCCCAGACCAGGGCTCGAACCCGTGTCCCCTGCATTGGCAGGCGGATTCTCAACCACTGCGCCACCAGGGAAGCCCCCCAGTTTTCTTAATTTATTATCGCCCAGAGTGGAATGATGAGAGTAGGAACAGTCTTTATAAGGATTCTCATTACGTGGTATCTTTCAGTATTGGAAAGCTTCTTTATGGTCCAGGGCTTATAAAAACTCTTTATAGTCCCAGCGAGCAGAAATGAAGGGACTGCGGAGGAGAAGGTCTTGGCTCCATATAGAGAAGTTCTTTACCACAATTACACCTGTTATAGAAAAGAAATTAGTTTCTCTCTTGAAGGATTACAGGTGTCTTAAGCAGAGTCTGGATGACTCTTGTTAGCAAAGACATGAAGGTGTTTCAGGCATCTGAGGGGAGAATAGACTAGAATCCTGTTTGAATTTCCTCTGAGCCCAGTGCCCAGCTAGCCCGAGCTCCCTACTTCTGACGCTGAGAACTTGGCTGTGTCCCTTGGCAATCCACGATGACCATGGACAGCTCTAGCCATTAGGAAGTTTTCCTTATATTGAGTCAAAATCTGGCTCCCTGTAGTTTTTAGTGATTGTGTCTAGCTCTGTCCCCTGGGATGTTCCCCAATACATCAACCCTCCTTCCAGGAAACGGCCCTTCGAGGATTTCCTAGGATGCCACCACCTCCGTAACCCTTCCCTCTCACCTAAGTAGCTGGCTTAGCACTGCTTTTCTGGCAACCAACCAGTGGCTTGGTTTTAAGTCCCTTTATATCCTGGTTACTTTACTCAATGAGTTAAAAAAAAAAATGATTACTTTAGGTTTTGTTGAACTGGGAGAGAGTAAAGTTTGCTAACTATTTTTTAAATTTAAATATCATCGAGCCACAGCTCAGTGGCCTTCTGGTGAGCTGACTGTGGAAGAGAGCCCTGAAGTGGCCTCCACACGTTGAGCTGTGAAGTCGTCTCCCCTGCCTTTTCCTTGAACAGTAGTATCTTACGCTTAGCTTTGTTGAGTGTTTTCTCATTGGATTTAGCTTCTTGCTTAATCCCTAGCACTGATACACATCTGCTGTTCCTCTCGGTCGGGTACCATCCAGTATTTAACAGCCTTGCCCTCTGTTATTACCTCATCCATGATCTTATCCAGGGAAGAAACTAAATTAGGCAGATGTGACTTCTTAGTAGCTTAAGTGTGCCCTTATGTCTCAGGTTCTCCATCCTGATAACAGATAACACTAGTTCCCTCAGCTTGGTGCCATTTACCGTTTGATAAACTTGGCTTCCATCACCTCTCCAAATAGCTCATCAAAGAAAAACCGGAAGTAGTCTGCGAATGACTGAGTGAATCCTTCTGCTGATTGATAGTTTCCTTTTCTAGGTTCATACAAAATTCCATTAAAGAAGCCGTTTTAGAATCTTGCCTAGATTTAATGTCAAACTCACCAGCTTATAATTCAAAATTCCGTACCCCCATTTGAAAATAGTGATGTCATTTGCAAGACCTCTTTGTGATAGAGATCAATAGAGTCATGAGAAGATTGGCTTTCTCTGTGTCATTCACTGTCATTATACCATCGGCACTAAGTGTTATCTCTTTCATCTTTACTTTAAAAAGTATACATTTTCAGGTTATAAAAGTGTATTTACTTTTGATTCCTTAATAGGAAAAATATGGAAATTAATCACTGTTAATATGTGAGTATATTTCCTTCTGATATTTTTTTTCTTTGCATGAATACTCACACTTTTTATTTGCTTGTTTAGAAATTTAGGATCACCCAATTCAATTTTGTAGTATGCTTCTTTTCATTTACCTTATTGTGGTCTTTGAAAACATGCTTTTAGAAGACTATGTGATTTTTTTTATCCTATGGAAATATCATTATCACATTAACCATTTCCCCATAAGGCTGTTCCAATAATATAATGAAGAATATCTTATTAATTAATTATTATTTGCATATAGGCTAGAGCCCTAGATGGAATTACTGTGTCATGGAAGATGAACAATTTTATGGTTGATATATGTTGCCTAATGACTTTCCAAAAATATTATATCAATTTTCAGAAATAGGGCATAGTGTCTTTCTCACTGTACCATTGCTTAATTTTTTAAAAAATATTTGTTAAAGGGGGAATAGCACTGCAATATTTCATGGTACATTTTTTTTTTACTTCTAGTGAGGTTGAAGCATTTTCAAAAATATGTTTATTGACTATTTTATTACTTTTCTCAATTATCTATTTATATCTTTCTCCATTTCAATAATTGTTGTTTTTGTGTGTGTGTATAGTATGTATATATATTTGTATATATATTTAACTGCCAGACTGTTTTCTGGAAGTGACTGCACCATTTTAAGATCCTACCAACAATGTGTGAAGGTTCCAGTTTTTTCGTATCCCTGCCAACATTTGTTATTGTCTGTCTCTTTTATTCATCCTAGCGGGTGTGAAGTGGTATTGATCATGGTTTTGGTTTGCATTTCCCTAATGACTAATTATGTTGAGCATCTTTTCATATGCTTAATGACCATTTGTATATTTTCTTTGGAGAGCTCTCTATTCAGATCCTTTGTTCATTTTTTAATTGGGTTATTTGTCTTTTTTAATTATCGAGTTGCAAAAGTTCTTCATATATTATGGATATAAGTCCCTAATCAGATATATGACTTGCAAATGTCTTCTCCCGTTCTGTCAGTATTTTTTTTCCACTGTCTTCATGGTGTCCTTTGAAACACAGAAGTTTTGAATTTTGATGAAGTCCATCTTACCCAGTTTTTCTTTTGTCACTTGTGTTTTTGATGTCTTGAACCCGCGTCCCCTGCATTGGCAGGCAGACTCTCAACCACTGCGCCACCAGGGACGCCTATATCCATGTGTATTTTTTTAAAAGCCCTTTTTTTCTGATTAAAAAGGTAATACATTACAGAAAATTTAGTTCAAAAAAGCAGAAAGAAAATAAAAGCCATGCATAATCTCAGTACCCAAGAAGAACTGCTGTTAACTTTGTATATTGTGAGCCCTTTTCTTTATATAAAAATGGAAAAGTGATATAAAACAAAATTACATTTGTTTTCCCTCTCTCTCTTTCTGTCTCTCTGTGCCTGTGTGTGTGTGTAATTTGGGGGGTGAGAGTCTGTGTTTTGTATGTCATAGTATACCATAAATATTTTTCTCACTTTATTAAACATTCTTCTGAAAAGTGATTTGTTGTAACTACATGGCCTCACATTGTGTGTATGCATTATAAGTTATTTAGTGTTGGGAGGCAGTTAATTCTCCGTGGGTTGTAAACATTTCTGTTCTTTTGTTCTGAAATTATCTTTTCAAGGGTGATTTTATAGTGAACAGCCTTGGAAGAGAGAAATAGTTTTTCCCTTGGGCAAAGGGCAGATTTGTTTGCTGTCCGGGTAATAAAGACAACATTTTCCTCGGGGCCAAAGGTTGGTCAGCGTTGCTAGCAGCCCTCTTATAAGATTGGCGTGTATGATGCTCTAAGCTCCGAGTTTCCTCATCTGGGACACAGAGCTGCTCTGAGTGCAGCATCCACTGGGCTGCTGTTTCCCCTCAGACTGGGGAGGTAGGGAGGGGTGGGTGCAGGCACCTGATGCAGACATGGAGCTCCTGCTTCCTGGTGTGCAGAGAGTAATGAAGTCCTTTGTTTCTGACCCAGGAGTCTTGTGTCTTCCCTCAGCAACCATGAAACTGCGGCAGGCTAACTTGTTAGGTTGCAAGCAGACTAAAATTTCAGACATTTTACAGCTTTTAACCAAGTTTATTATCACTTACTATTTGATATTTAATTTTCTTCCATTTTGTCACTAGAACAAATAACTGTGATAAACATCAGTGAATTTAAATTGTTGGGCAGATCTCTCTGTTGCCTCAGATTAAATTTCTAAAGTGTGTTTTTGGGTTCCATTTCTATATATATCTTAAAGATTTTTGATATCTTCTGCTAGATTTTCCTCTAGAGTTGTGTCTGCTTTACCAGTGTAGCAGAGGAACTTTTTTCCTTTATTCTTATGCGGATGATATGTGAAGTGTGGTTTCTCATTAATTTATATACTATAGCTTTGCTTATTGGTGAGATTGAATATACTTTTGGTGGCTGTTTGTAACAGTAGCAATATAATAATAGTACTGGTGAAAGAAAATCCTTCAGTAGCACTTGCTGTGTGCTAGGCACTCAATTCATTAGTCCTTGAAATAACTCTATTAGACGTAAGTATTATTATTATCCCCATTTTACAAATGAGGAAATGGAGGTGAAATAACTTACAAGGGGCAGAGTGAGGTTGCAGAACCAGACAGTATAGCTGCAGAGTTTGTTTTCTCAGCAGCTACGCTATCTTGTGTTTGGATGTTGAGAGTGGGAGAGAATGTGGTCTGGGTTCTCACTCCGGTCCGGCTTTACACTCCCAGGGCGAGGCCTTCTGCAGCCCTGCTCACATTCTTGCCTTGAGGCTGCCTCTGGATTATTAAACATGCCCCTTGTTTTTTCTTATTATTGCAGTTTGGTTTTATCGAAAGAACCAAGGTCAGCATTTTGTTTTGATTTAAGACAGATTATTGCCCAATTGTTAAAGTCTCTTCCGTTGCCCAATATTTGACAATATTGGGGAGGTAGTCTGTGTAATCAAATACACTGTCTCACTTCAAAAGCAAGGCTGATAAGTTCGTTACAGTGAAACACGCCACTAGCGTGTAATGGCGGCAGTTACATTTTCTTTAGTTTTCCGAGTTGTGGTTAAGCAGGAGTTTTTTAAGCATTCCTCAAAACCACCTGCATTTCTTGAAATCCTCACGTCTAGTAGGTTTAGCAAAAGTTTAGATGAAGTCTGGTTGTTTGGGTGCGAGTTGGGTGTGGGTACAGAACACATGGTGTGTCATAGACCTTAAGAATCCCTATTCATTCTATAGTGTGTAAATGCAGGTAGCTGCCAGGTAGCTTTCTAATTAGGGGATATACACTCTGTGTGTGTGTGTGTGTGTGTGTGTGTGTGTGTGTGATGGAGAAAATTCTATGAAGAAAAATAGCAAAATACAAGGAGAGGGATGTTGGTGGGAGTGAGTTAGGGTGGTTATCTGATATATGCTTCATAATACAGCCTTCCTGATAAAATGACATTTGAGCAGAGACCTAGAAGTGAGGGAGCAAGGCATCCGCTCACCTAAGGACAGCAGAGGGTCTGGAAGTAGGAGTGTGCTTGGAGTCTTCAAGGAGGAGCAGGAAGACAGGGTGGGTGAGGGGCAGGGATGGGGCAGTTGTGGGCAATGAGCTTTGAGGGGGAGCAGGGACAGAGAATGTGCGGACTTTCACTCTGGCTGTGAGGAGATCCACAGGAGGGATCCGAGCTCGGACTTACATTTAGCAGGCTCTTGGGCAAAAATAAACTGGGTGGAGGTAGGGGGGTAGGCAAAGCTGGAAAGAGGGGGTAGTGGGTAGCAGTGGAAGTGGAAATAAACAGTATATTTACAAGTAGAGTGCTAAGGATTTACTGACAGAATAGAGATGAGAGGAGAGAAAAAGAGGAGTTAAGGACAGCGCCAAGGTTGTTTGCCCCCCGCCCTGGAAGGGTGGATTGCTGAGACAGGAACAGCTACAGGAGGGGAAGATGGGAAGTGAGGTGAGAGGGAACCCGGGCCTCAGTTTTGGACACACTGTGTTTGAGATGCCTGTTAGACATACAAGCGATTTCCTTAATAGGATCAAGGAACCCCCTTAAGGAACTACAGAATGGCAATACAAGAGTGGCATACTTTTATAATAGGACTGTTTCTTTTTTCTTTTTTATCACTTTATAAAGGTCTCAAATCCTTTTGAAAATAGTCTGATGTAAATAAATTCAGTCAATAAATACATATTCTGGAAAATTTTCTCATAAGCCATATGCTTGTATGTTAGGTCAGAGTTCCGTATGGATCTCGTTGTTTTTAAGGAGTAATTAACACTGAATTATTTTCAGTTGAATATTGAATTTTCTATCTTGTACATAAATAATATATTTACTCCCAATAGTTTAATTTTTGTTCTTTTCCACCTTCGCCTATCATTTATCAAGATGGACAGTAAACAAATACATTTCCCAGCATGAGAGCAGTATAATATTTAAAAGTATGCTAGATTGTTCCTTTGTAATATGAAAGATTCTGCTTTGCTCTCTCTGGTTTCATCTGTTTTCAGAAAGCAAACTAATACGCTTATAACTCAACAATAACAAAAAAATCAAGGAGCTCAATTAAAAACTGGGCAAAGGACTTGAGTAGACATTTCTCCAAAGAAGATATGCAAATGAAAGCATATGAAAAGATGTCCAACATCACTAGCTATTAGGGAAATGCAAATCAAAACCACTCTGGACTACCACTTCATACCCATTAGGATAGCTATTGTTAAAAAATAAATAAATAAATAAAAATAACAAGTGTTTGCAAGGATGTAGAGAAGTTGGAACTCTCGGTTGTGGCTGGTGGGAATGTTAAATGGTGCAGCTGCTATGCAAAACAGTTTGGCAGTCCCTCAGTGACTTAAACATAGAATTACTGCATGATCTAGCAATTCTGCTCCTAGATACATGCCCAAAAGTATTAAAAATGGGGACACAAACAGATACTTGTATTCCTGTGTTCATAACTGCATTATTCACAATAGACAAAGAATGGCAACAATCCGAGTGTCCAGCAATAGAAGAATGGATAAACAAAGTGTGGTATATACATATAATGGAATATTATGTAGCCATTAAAAGCAACAAAGTTCTGATATATACCACACCACGCATGAACCCTTGAGACATTTTGCTGAGTGAAATAAGTCAGACAAAAAGCTTCAAATATTGGGTGATTCCACTTTTATGAGATATCTAGAATGGGCAACTTCTTAGAGACAGAGGTAGAATAAAGGTTAACAGGGGCTAGGGTAAGGGAAAATGAAACTTATTACTTAATAGATGTAAAGTTTCCATTTCAAGTGATGAAAAAGTTTGGGGATAATGGTGGTGGTTACACAACACTTTGAATGTACTTAATACCACTGAATTGTACACTTTAAAATGGTTAAAATGGTAAATTTTATGTTATGTGTATTTTGCCACAATAAAAAAAAAAAACCAAGCAAAAACATTCCCGAACACATAACCAGTGCTGAATAAATAGTGAGTGAATTTGTTGAATGAATGAATGAATTCCAGCTATGCTTAATTTGACAAATGAACATCAGCTGTTAGCATGGTAATGGGCGGATGACAGTGTGGCTCTGAAGTCAAGTGACCACAGTTTAAATTCTTACTCTGCCAATTCCTTATTAGGTATATGATTTTTTTAACTTTTGGCATAATTTTTAAAAATGAGAAGTAATTCACATAACCGTAAACATCACACTTTTAAAGCGTACAATTCAGTAGTTTTTGTTATATTCACAGTGTTGTGTAACCATCATTACTGTCTATCTAATTTCAGAACATTTTCATCACCCCCAAGAGAAACTTCATACCCATTATGAATACCCAGCTTCATACCCATCAATTCCAGTTTCTCTCTCCCCACACTCCTGCAAACACTAATGTACTTTTTCTTTCTACAGATTTGCCTATTCTGGACATTGTATATAAATGGAATGTTACAGTATATAGTCCATTATGACTGGCTTCTTTCACTTAGCATAACATTTTCAAGATTCATCCATAGTGTAGCCTGTATCAGTATGTCATTCCTTTTTATTGCTGAATAATATTCCATTGTGTATATTCACCCACATTTATTTATCCATTCATCAGTTGATAAATATTTGGGTTGTTTCCACTTTTTGTTTATTATGAATAATGCTGCTATGAACACTTATATACAAGTTTTTTGTGTATGTTTTCAATTCTCTTTGGTATATACCTAGGACTAGAATTATTGGGTCACATGGTAACTATATGTTTAATCTTTTGAGACTGTTTTCCAGAGAGGCTGCACCATTTTATAGTCCCAACAGCATTGTGTGAGGGTTCCAGTTTCTCTGCATCCTCACCAGCACTTGTTATTGTCTGTCTTTTTGATTATAACTATCCTAGTGGGTGTGAAATGGTCTCATATTGTTGTTTGATTTGCATTTCCTTGATGGCTAATGATGTTGAGCATCTTTTTATGCGCTTATTGGCTATTTGTGTATCTTCCTTGGAGCGATATCTATTCAAATTCTTTCCTTTTTTAATAACTTTTTTTTTTTTTTGGTGCAGTTTTAGGTTCACAGCAATATTGAGCAGAAAGTACAGAGATTTTTCGTATACCCCTCCCCCACCCATGCATAGCCTCCCCCATAATCAGTATCCCTCTTGTTATAATTGATAAACCTAAATTGACACATCATTATCATCCAAAGCCCGTAGGTTATTAGGGTTCAGTCTTGGTGTTGTACATTCTATGGGTTTGCACAGATTTATAATGACATGTATCCCTCAATGTAGTATCATCCAGAGTAGCTTCACTGCCCTAAAAATCCTCTGTGTCCCACCTATCTGTCCCTCCCTTCCCAACCCTTGGCCAGCTCTGTTATTTTTGTGTCTCCATAATTTTATCTTTTTCAGAATGTCATATGGTTGAAATTATACATTAGGTAGCCTTTTCAGATTGTCTTCTTTCACTTAAAATGTGCGTTTAAGTTTCCTCCATATCTTTTCATGGCTTGATAGCTCATTTCTCTTTAGCGCTGAATAATATGCCATTGTGTGGATGTATCAGAGTTTATTCACTCACTTACTGAAGGACATCTTAGTTGCTTCCAAGTTTTGGCAATTAGGAATAAAGCTGTTATAGACACTTGTGTACAGGTTTTCAGCTCCTTTGAATAAATCCCAAAGAAAGTAATTGCTGGATTACATACTAAGAGTGTGTTTAGTTTTGTAAGAAGCTGCCACACTTACTTCCAAAGTGACTGTACCATTTTGTACTCCCACCAGCAATGAATGAGAGAGTTCCAGTTGCTTCACATCCTTGTCAGCATTTGGTGTTGTCAGTGTTTGGATTTTGGCTGTTCTTGTCAGTGTGTAGTGGTAACTCATTGTTGTTTTAATTTGCATTTCCCTGATGACACATGATATAGAGCATGTGCTTATTTTGCCATCTGTATGTTTTTGGTGAGGTGTCTGTTAAGGTCTTTGGCTCATTTTTTAATCGAGTTGTTTTTATCAGAAATGTCTTTTGCAAATGTTTTCTCCCAATCTGTGGCTTGTCTTTTCATTTTTTTGACTGTGTTTTACAAAGCAGAAGTTTTTAATTTTAATTAAGTCTAGCTAATCAGTTCTTTCTTTTGTAGATCACGCTTTTGCTGTTGTATTTAAAAAGTCATTGCCAAACCCATGATCATCAAGATTTTCTTCTGTGTTATATTATAGGCCTTTGTTCATTTTTAATTGTGCCATCTGTAAGGGACCTCCTTCGTGGTCCAGTGGTTAAGACTCCGCACTTCCACTGCAGGGGGCATGGGTTCGATCCCTGGCTGGGGAGCTAAGATCCTGCATGCCTGGTGCCTTGTGGCCAAAAAAAAAAGCATACGTGCTATCTATATTTTTATTGTTGAGTTGTAAGTCTTTGTATATTCTGAATACCAGATCTTTCTCAAATATATGACTTGCAGATATTTGCTTCCATTCTGTGGGTCTTTTTTTCATTTTCTTGTTGTTCTTAGAAGCACAAAAGTTTTTAACTGTGATGAAGTCCAATTTATCTGTTTTTTCTTTGGTTGCTTATACATTAGGTGCTATATCTAAGAAACCATCGCCTAATCCAAGATCACAAAGATTTTCGCTGTGTAGGTCTTTGATCCATTTTGAGTTAATTTTTGTATATGGTGTGAGATAGTGGTCTGCATTCATTCTTTTGCATATCGGATTCCAGTTGTCCCAGCATCCTTTATTGAAGGACTTATCTTATACCCTTTAATTATCTCCACAACCTTGTGGAAAATTCACTATAGTTGCACGGACCATAGATGCCTGGGTTTCTTACTGGCCTCTCAGTTCTATTCCTTTGATCTCCATATTTATCCGTAATTAGTACCACACAATCTTGATTACTGTAGCAACGTATGTGATCTTGAATGAGTCACTTGAGGTCTCCCAAAGCCTTGATTTTCTCATCTGTAACTCATTAGGAGACTAAACGAGAGAATACATTTAAAACACTTAATAATGTGACATTTAGTAAACTTTAGCTGTTTTTCTTAATTTTATTATCATCATCATTGCAAAAGGAGGTGGTCACCGGTTTGTATGCTGGAAGAACTTCTATGAAATTTGAGAATAAAAATTTTTTTCTTTATCCAAACATTTCATTTGGTTTACTCATCCACTTCCTCACGTTACAGTGGGGTTGACTAGTTTTTCCTCTGAAGGCACTCTACAAAGAGTCCCTTCCTGTCACGCAACTCTAATTCACACCCATACTTGAGAGCATATTTTTCTTTTATAAAAAGTTAATTTCATCAAACGCGTGAATTTTAGGTAAGGTGTCAAGTTTTGCTCAGGAAACCTCTGTCATGGCCTCCCTTCCCTGGAGAAGAAGCCTCAGTGACATCATCCAGTATTCCAGAGGGAGAGTCTTTTTGGAGTGGATGTGTTGGGAAGAAACTGAGAAAACACTCTGATTTTTTTTTTTTTTTCTCTTTTAGTGGATGAAAGTAACATGGTAACATTGGTGTCTGCATTAAAGCTTTCAAAAGGGATACCATTAAGACATTATATACCTTGAAATATTTGAATGCTTGTGAGGAATGATCAAGACATGAACGTGTAACCTCCTACATATGTCCACTTTGGACATTTATTTATTTGTTCGTGAATTTCAACATTTCTCACTTGAACTCACATTATTGACTGATTTGGTTTAGTTATCACTTCTGTCATATCTCCACAGGCACACAGTGTCTGGAATGCTTGTTTTCACAGAACAGATGTGCATGTATTTTCTCATCCTTATTTAAAGTTTATTTTTATTGGTTTTTCCATTCTGAACGGGACAAGCTGTGAAGTATGCATGAAATTAAACCTCTTGACCACACACCCAGGGTTCCGTGACTCTGTCCCGTGTGATGGTTCCGTTTTGTATTCTTCTGTTGCACTCAGAGGGAGGCCGAGAAGCTCATTTTGTACCATATTTCTTAGGCCAGGAGCAGTGTAAACTATTTTCTTCTGGTGCCCTTTCCCCTGGTGGACAGCTAGTGGACAGCTAGTTGAAGCCTTTGGGAGTAAAGTACTTCCCAGGACATAGGCCCAACCCTTCCTCCCTCAGCCATTTAAAACAGTTTAAAAATAACCCCACTTAATGTTTTGTGGCAGGCTGTGACAACTTTATAAAAATTGTGTGTTTACTTTTCTCCTCTTTTTCTGTATTGAAACACTGTTTATCACAGATTCCCGGAGAAAGAAGTTTACTGCCAAGCTCTGAAAGAAAGTTTCATTCCTCAGGGCATGTAGCAAAGCACAGATTATTTGGAATGGTCAAGGTGGAGTTGACTTCCACATGGAAGTGAGCGGCTCAGCCTGCATGAGTAGTGGTGGTTTACCAAAGGGGTTCTGCCTTCTTGAGCTAAGCGGATCGATTCAAAGACCCTCTTCATGCGTGTATTCTTTCACTTGGACCTTCAGCAGCTCTTCCTTGAGTGCTTTCTGTAGGCCAGGTGCTGCTGTAGGCCTTGGAGATCCATCCAGTGGTGAACAAGACAGGCTCCCTAGTGGAACCTGTAATGCAACTTACGTTGTAGGGAAGAATCAAGCAAACAAAAAATATTCCAATATTGCAATATAGATATAATCACGGTAAGCCAAGACCTTGGAAAATCGTCCACTTTTAGAAGGTTTATCTGCCAAATCCTGCTACCTTTCTTCCCCTGTAAACCTTCCAGTGTGGGCTTCTCAGCCCACTCAGAGTGAAAGGCAGTGTCCTAGCATCCTCTTGGAAGGCCTGACAGATGGCCCTGGCTGCCTGTGGCAACTCGTCCCCACTGTACACCAACTCTGGTCCAGACGTCCCACCTCTTTATAGCCCCTTGAATTATTCAAAGATCTTCCTGCTCAAGGTCTTGCAGTGGTTCCTTTTGCCCGCAATGCTGTTTTCCCAGATTTCCTTGTGGCCGGCTCTCTCACTTCCTTTGGTCTCTACTGAAATGTCCAATCATTTTATAAGAGAGGAAGTCCCTGGACATGCTGATGCCCCTCCCCACCCAACTGCTTATCTTGCTTCCATTTCCTCCCTAGCACCTTCTGGCATGCATATATGTTTGTTTGTTTGCTTTGCTTGCTTATTTGTCATTGCCTGTTTCCTTGCCCCCCCGAACAATGCAAGCTCCCTGTGGGCAGTGACTTTGTCTTGTCCACCGCTGTAGCCGCAGCATCCAGAACACTCTGTGCCTGGCACAGAGTAAAGGTGCATGGTGAAGATTCCTTGAATGAATGAATCAAGGAAATGGTTTAATGTGACTGGGTCCAAGCTTCACTATCTTTCAACAGCCTTCTTTCTTCTTCTTTTTTTTTTTTTTTTTGAAAAAATTTTTAATTGAGGAGTAAGAGACATATAGCAGTATTATTAGTTTCAGGTATACAACATAGCGATTCAATATTTGTATACATTGTAAAATGATCACAATAAGTCTAGCTAACATGTCATTTTTTTTTTATAAAGTGTTGCACTTTTTTTTTTTTTAATTTTTACACTTTATTTATTTATTTTTGGCTGTGTTGGGTCTTCGTTTCTGTGCGAGGGCTTTCTCTAGTTGCGGCGAGCGGGGGCCTCTCTTCATCGCGGTGCGCGGGCCTCTCACTGTCGCGGCCTCTCTTGTTGTGGAGCACAAGCTCCAAACGCGCAGGCTCAGTACTTGTGGCTCACGGGCCTAGCTGCTCTGCGGCATGTGGGATCTTCCCAGACCAGGGCACGAACCCGTGTCCCCTGCATTGGCAGGCAGATTCTCAACCACTGCGCCACCAGGGAAGCCCCAACATCTGTCTTATTTTTTAACACAATTAAGCCAGTGTTCCCTGGTAGTCTAGTGGTTGGGATTCGGTGCGCTCACATTCATGCTAATACTTTATTAATTCAAAAGTACTTTACAAGAAAATACAAATATGGCTTCCAAAAAAATGTTATACCTGGATTTAGTACCAAGTTCACAGATTTTCGTTTTGCAAGGACTATCAGGCTCTAAAAAGTGAAGCAACATTGTAACCAAAACTTTAACCCCAAGGATTCTCGCAAAACATTACAAATGACAGCACGAAAAAAATCTTGCATAGTAACTCCAAATTTAGTTCTACAGTGTACCCAGAAACTGGCAAGACATGGTGTCTTGCACAGTCTCAACTTTTCAAATAAAGAATGTTACAAAGAGCTATATAATCACAGCAATCACATAAAGAGTTTATGACCTAAAGCAAAATGACCTAAAGTTTCTTGAAACTTGTCAGCTTCTATACCACCTGGGTAACATCTTCCCAGTGTGAAGACTAGTTTTTTTTTGTTTTTTTGTTTTTTTAAAAATCTCTAATCTAGTTTAATGGTACAGCTTTTGTTTTTACCTGCTGGCTTGTGTTCACAGCAGCTTTTGAAGACTGCTTGTTCAACCATAGCTGCATCCTATACCCCAGCTATGGCGAAAAAGGTAAAACCTCTTAGTCCCATGGCACTTAGTTGTTTTTTTTTTTTTAAGAAATTGCATTACTCCATTTTAATTAATTAATTTTTTAATTTATTTATGGCTGTGTTGGGTCTTCGTTTCTGTGCGAGGGCTTTCTCCAGCGGCAAGCGGGGCCACTCTTCATCGCGGTGCGCGGGCCTCTCACTACTGCGGCCTCTCTTGTTGGGGAACACAGGCTCTAGACGCGCAGGCTCAGTAGTTGTGGCTCACGGGCCTAGTTGCTCCGCGGCATGTGGGATCTTCCCAGACCAGGGCTCGAACCCGTGTCCCCTGCATTGACAGGTGGATTCTTAACCACTGTGCCACCAGGGAAGCCCGGCACTTAGTTTTAGTTTTCACCTTTGCAGATGAAGTTTGGTGTTTGTTTTGTTTTGTTTTTTTGTTTGTCTTTATTCCTTGTTTCTTGTCCTTGCAACATCTTCCATCACTGAATATTACTTACCTTGTCTGAAAATTCAAGTTCAATAATAGAGCATTCCTGGTTAATCATACCTGAATCTACCTATAAGCCCTCACATACTTTGTTTTTACCATAGTGCTGTTAACTTTCAGTCACTGGACATGCGTGTGCTAAGCATTAGGGCACAAAGATGAAAAACACATAGTGTGCCCGTCCTCAAGGAGCCTCTCATCGAGGGGTTGCAGTGTTGCTCTGATGTCATTATAATGGTCCATCATTTCAGGATGCCGGTAAGCCAAGGACTGCATCTCCTTTTTCCTTCTTCCCACAGTTCTAATGTAAGTGTGGGCCTGCATTGTTCATGGTGTTGCGGGGAATATTGGAAATAAAAGAACCTTCCTTGAGAATATGCATTCTGGGAAACAATTAGAATGGTTCAGTAAAAATAGCATGTAATAAGGCAGTGTAGAATAAATGGGAAATAAATAGTATTGACCAGAAGTGCCACAGCAATTCAAATAGTATTGACCAGAAGTGCCACAGCAATTCCCAGTCACAGAGAGGATGATCTCTGTGGACTGAGATGGTCACAGAGAGGCAGTATTGAGGAGGCGGGTCTTGGGTATTAGGCTGGAGGGGACACGCTGTGCTGGATGAGTGGTGTCCTCATGCTCCTGGGGACCTCAGAGCTCTATGTGACAGGGCAGTTGTGCAGTCTTTCTAATTGGGCCTCAGAAGAGGCTTCCACATCTTTGTGTCTGCACGGCATTCTGGTGTAAACTCACTTCCCAGAATGGGAATGATGGGCTCCCAAGGGGTGTCCTGTAAGATGAGAAAGGGGAAAATGTGGTGCCGATTATAGAGTTTGTCCTTGGGGGCTCGGAGCCCGGGGTGAGGCATGGGAATGTGTAAATGGGCTGGACACTGGCCTTGCCCGCGTGGACAGGCTGTACCCCTTCGCCCTCTGGCACCGATACTTGCCAGGAGATGGTGGGAGGGGCAGGGGTGTATACCACTCGGTTCTCTCTGTGCCCAGGCTGTCTCCTCTCTTTGGACCAACAATGAGTTCCATTTGGCACAATTTGCCCTTGGCAAACTAGTTTTCCATAGTTTCCAAAGAGCTATATAAGTAGACGGTTTAGTCCTTTGCTAGCGGTGCCTTTGTCAAAAATATGTCAACTTCAGAAGCGTTTTAGAATTTTAGAAATATTTTTAGAGGAAAATCATCATTATAAAATAAGCCTTTGCTTTCTATATTGCTTCCTAGCTAGGTCTTATTCTCCCAATATTATTTTATTTTTCAAAATGACTATTGTTTTTAAGCTAGCTATCTTTAATAGGTTGTTCCATAGGTTTATTCTTTGAGTCACAATGGGCCCAGCATCTGTTCTTCATTTATTTTCCTCTTAATCTCTTTCTTCCTCTTTTTCTCTTATTTATGCTTGTTGAAAATGGTATTTTTGGTTGAGGTTATTTTAAGGTGGTGTTGAAATAAATCCTGAGACTGTCCTCTTGTTCAACAGTGCATGTTCTTTTAAGCCTACACATCCAGGGTCATCCTACCAAAATAAATTATATGGGCCCTGTGCAAATCTCTCAAGTGCCTGACTTTATTTATGAGCTTGGCTGCTGGCATAACGCTTATAGTTTCCCCTGAGCAAAAATGGGCTCCCTTTTCTTTTCTCTGTCTTTTCCAAGAATTGCTAGCAATCTCATTTCTTAAGTAGCTATAGGTCTGTGTCACTTACTATTTTAGCTTTATTATCCCCCTCAGAGAATTTTTAAAATTTAGTTGAATGTCAGTCAAATCAACTGTTTTATTTATTTATTTGTTTATTTATTTATCTTTGGCTGCACTGGGTCTTCGTTGCTGTGCGCGGGCTTTCTCTAGTTGTGGCGAGTGGGGGCTGCTCTTCGTTGCGGTGCATGGGCTCTAGGTGCACGGGCTTCAGTAATTGTGGCACGTGGGCTCAGTAGTTGTGGCTTGCAGCCTCAAGAGCGCAGGCTCAGTAGTTGTGGCGCAAGGTGCTTAGTTGCTTCATGGCATGTGGGATCTTCCCGGACCAGGGCTTGAACCCGTGTCCCCCTGCATTGGCAGGCGGATTCTTAACCACTGCGCCACCAGGGAAGTCCCAAATCAACTGTTTTAACAATTGTATAGGTAGATGGAACTCAACATTGTGCCCATTTATAGGCATTCAGGGCTATCTGAAATCATCAAGAGATTTCCTTTACCTTGGCTTAAGCTGGATAAAAATATTCTTTTCTTTTTATTTTTTTAAAACAAAAAAATTTTTTAATTTTGGCCGTGTTCCCCAAACAGAGATCGAACCTGGCCATGCAGTGAGAGTGCTGAGTCCTAACCACTGGACCACCAGGGGATTCCCCAAAACATCCTTTTCTATATAGGAAAGTTGACTGACTTTTTTCTTCTTTTAAAAGCAAATTTCCCACAACTTATATTTTTCAGAGTATAACCTTATTTACTGGAATTATTTGGAGATTTGTAGATCTGTAGAAATAAGTGTGTCAAGTACCTATTTCTTGTGTGGAGAAAGGTCTTAAATTTTCCAGCCAATTGGGGAAATATGTAGATTCTTCACTTTGAAAGCTGACACACTAAACATCCTTATAACATGCATACAATTCAGAATCTTTATTTTCATTGTCCTTTTGTGCAACTAGCATAACAGAATATTCTGGATAAACCCATTCATTCTTTTACCTCTTACTTTTGAAAATTAGATCAAGATTACTGGAATGAACTTTTCTACCAATAGCTACCCATGGGTGTGTCATCACTCCTTGGATTATGAGTCTGTTTCAAACTGGGTTTTAGTCTTTCCAGATCTGAACCCTCCTACTTCAGTTAACCTGCCTGATACTGGCTCTGTCCGGACAGAAGTTAGTGCTTGAGGGGATAAGATTGAAGAGGCGGGCTCTGTAGGCTAGTAGAGGCTGCCGGAGGAAGCGGCAGAATGGGGGTTATCTGCGCATGCGCAGATTTTGGTAGCTCAGTATGTCTTTGGAGAATAATCAGTGGCCTCTATTATATGATTTTGGCGATGGTTTTGGGTATTAAAAAATGAACCTGCTGAAAAGGTAAGGTGCTGCCAGGCTGTGGGAGGCCCTGATCAGTAGTACTGGGAGCACTGAGGCTTTGAACAGCGAGTGATGTGACAAAGGCGTGAAGTAGGATGCAAGCTGGGAACAGAGGGCGTGGTAGCCGTGCGCCGGGGTCTGGCTGCTCACCGTGCATTCTCCCGGGCTCACTGAGGGCCCACGCCTGCTCTGCCCACAGTTCGTGTGCTTTTGTGTGGCTCACACCGGGTCACTCATCAGGTCACTCCTGTGACCACTGTGACTGGCTTAAGTGTACGCGTAGGACCCAGTGAAATGTAGTGAGGCTGCATGGGCTGCGGGGAACGCATCCGGTGAGGCTGGGTTTCTGGAGCCATCGTGAGCAGAGAGCCGAGAGCCAGCAGAGAGGGAGGGGCCCCTGCCGAGAGATGGGGGGGGCTGGGGGCTTTGAACCCCTGGCCAGTCTGATCGTTATGGTTAAATGCTTCATTAAAATCCCTTTTGGCTGCAGCCATATGAAGTTGAGACTTCTGTCTTTTGCTCCTGGAAGAGTCCTGACAGGTGGAGTCAGATAATCTGCGGGCAGTGTTACTAATTAGGAGTCTTTGGGTAACTGGTCTGGGTCCCTGGCACAGGATAGATACTCAACAAATTAATAACATGAATTAATAAATTAATTACATTAACAAAGGTTAAACTGATGGGTGGCAGCCGTCTCAGGGATTTTTAATAGGTGCCTTGCTTTGTAGTATATCTGACTGTATTGACTAAGTTTTAGAGAATAATTTGGCTTCATAGCGGGATACATTTTTAAAAGACTTAATTTTTCAGGCAGCTTGAAAATAGGATTATTTTCATGCAGTCTGAATGTATGTATCCTACCCGCATCTCTCTCTGTGTTATGTCAAAGATATTTTATAAATTTTATGAAGGGCAGGATGTCTTAAGTATTTCTTCTGGTTACATGCCATATATTTTCTTGGATTGTGCTTTGTGATTTTTGCCTTTCCCTCATTTCTTCTCCAATATCTGACCTCTGAATAAAATGGTCCTGGGAAAAGACTTTCATTAGTTTTATAGTTTTAAACAGATTAAATCTGCCTTTTGGGAGAAGGATTGGTGTTTCTGATTTTTCTACCAAACGGCTGGATTAGAAGACTCCTGAAGCTTCCTGACTACCCCCGTTTTTTTAAAAATAAATTTATTTATTTACCTATTTTTGGCTGCGTTGGGTCTTCGTTGCTGCGCGTGGGCTTTCTCTAGTTGCGGCGAGCGGGGGCTACTCTTCACTGCGGTGCGTGGGCTTCTCATGGCTGTGGCTTCTCTTGTTGCGGAGCATGGGCTCTAGGCGTGTGGGCTTCAGTAGTTGGCGCGAGGGCTCAGTAGTTGTGGCTCACGGGCTCTAGAGCGCAGGCTCAGTAGTTGTGGCACACGGGCTTAGTTGCTCCGCGGCATGTGGGATCTTCCCGGACCAGGGCTCGAACCCATGTCCCCTGCATTGGCAGGCGGATTTTTAACCACTGCGCCACCAGGGAAGTCCCTGACTACCCCCTTTTATGAGTTCAAGCAACTTTATGCAACTAGGAAAAACGTGTATCTCTTAATTTCTTTAATTAAAATTTTTTTTGCAAACAAGTTTATTATAACATTTTATCATGTGATTTTTATTTTTTTGATGTGGATCATTTTTAAAGTCTTTATTGAATTTGTTACAATATTGCGTCTGTTTTATGTTTTGGTTTTTTGGCCGTGAGGCACGTGGGATCTTAGCTCCCCGACCAGGGATCCAACCACACCCCCTGCATTAGAAGGCGAAGTCTTAACTGCTGGACCGCCAGGGAATTCCCTACCATGTGATTTTATTTTTCCAGTTTTATTGAGATATAATTGACATAGAACATTGTATTGGTTTAAGGTATGCAGTATAATGATTTGATATATGTGTATATTGCAAAATGGTTACCACAGTGTTAGCACTCATCACCTCATATAGTTAACAGTTTTTTTCTTGTGATGAGAATTTTTAAGATATACTCGCTTAGCAACTTTCAAATATACAATACAGTATTGAAAGTACTTCTTTTTAAATTGGAAAAATCAGATGCTTTTTTTCCCTATTATAAGAGATTATGACAATTCCAAGTGGTCTGAAGAATGTTTTATTGCTTCACTTTTTTCTTCATCTATGTCAAAATATTCTGCAACTATCATTGAGTAGCCCATCTTTTTTGCAAACTCTGTCGTTACCACTACTGTAACAGGGGAAATGGAATCACAGACACGAGGTGAGCATTCAGTGGGAGCAAGAATGGAATCTCTGAAGTCTCTGTGATGAACTTGTTTGTCAGTAATTACTGTTTATTCATAACTACAGAGATGGACGCCTTTTCTCTTTCTCTCTCACACGTGTAGTTACTCGCAGGTGAAATCATTCATTGTCCAGGAGCTCTGCGTTCAAACTTAAAACATCCTACTTGTCCTTCCCTGGTGGCGCATTGGTTAAGAATCCACCTGCCAATGTAGGGGACATGGGTTCGATCCCTGGTCCGGGAAGATCCCACATGCCATGGAACAACTAAGCCCACAAGCCACAGCTACTGAGCCCTCGTGCCACAACTACTGAAGCCCGTGTGCCTAGAGCCTGTGCTCCACAACAAGAGAAGCCACTGCAACGAGAAGCCCATACACCGCAACGAAGAGTAGCCCCCGCTTGCCGCAACGAGAGAAAGCCCGCGCACAGCAACGAAGACCCGATGCAGCCAAAAATAAATAAATAAAATAAATAGATTTATTAAAAAAGTAATCCTACTTAGTGCCACAGGGACACCTACCATAAATGAAGCATTTCTATAATTGATGCGTGGCTGGTGAGAAGTGCACCTTGATTGCTGACATGGTTCTCCTGCTGCCAGAAGGTCATGGCACCTTATGACGTGAAACAGGCCAGAGCACCTGTCATGACTCTGGCCAGCAGGTCCTGGGACCACGTGGGAGCCAGGCTCTCCAGGCCACCTCAGTACCATGGCGGGCATGCACCCCTCCAGACCAGTGAAGTGAATAGACGGCGTTAACGTGGCCATTTTAACTTAATGCTCTACACCGAGTTATCAGTGCTTTAGCTTTAGTCAGAACTTTTTACATGTTAACCGTGTAACTCTGTCATTGAAATTTTAGGGAAAATGGAGGATTTACAACGTTAAGCTTGGACCGAGGGGGTAAAGTATGGGGGCACATCTAGGGAACGGGTGTGGGCGTCAGACACTTCTGGTCTGAAATCTGGCTCTGCCGCTTTCTAGCTGAGGGGCCTTGGGCAGTAGGTCTACAGGCTGCATGTGTATTTTATCATTCGTTCAGTGGGACCACTATGTCTAGTTTTCAGCCAGGGTTAGAAATAGTGTGCGGACAACACTTAGTACAACACCTGCCACTCAGCAGTTGCTCCGTTAATGTGATGTTGTTGTTGTTATTACCCTTCCTTCTTTCGTCCCTTCTGCTCAAGGGAGAAGTTGAGAGGAATCTTCCTCAACGGTGCTTCCTTCTTTACCTTCAGCTTTTCTGGAAAAGGCCTGGATTGGCCTGTTTGTGATTCTCAGCAGTTAGTGAGTGAGTGAGCAGGTAGTGGGCGCTGTTTGAAGCCAGCACAGCCTCCGTGCCCGAGACTGTGGATACCTGAGGCCGGGCTCTGTCCTCGGGGGCTTCCCTCCGTTGGGCCCCGAACACCGGGCTGCAGTGCAGCCCCTGGGCCGCTTTCAGAGAGTGTTGTGGCATGTGCTGTGGCCGAGGCTGGTGCTTCCTTTCCTTGGGAAATCGCGAGAGCTTTGTTGGCCAACCACAGTACGGAGGGGCTAAATTTCTTGAGATTTAGTATTGAGTCATTATCGTGTGTATTTTCACAACTGCTGTTTTCTGGGTTTTCTGACGTCTCTCTGAAGCACCTCTGAGTTAACCTGTGCAAGTGTGGTGGGAAGGCATTAAATACCTGTAGGTCCTTTTCAGGAGTCAGAACCCAGACAGAGTCGCTCAGCTGCCTGCACCCAACGGTTCCCTTTCAAAACCAGAACCAGAACCAGAGTCGAGGCCTCCTGACTCGCAGACAAATATTTTACTTTTCATGTTGCTGGACTTAGAAAATGTCATGATACCAAATTTAGCACGACAAACTATTTATCTAGTTGCTTTTCTTAGATTAGAACATAAACTTGTCTTCGGTTTTGGCCGCTGCAGACATTTTGATTTCTCCCTGTTCGGCAGCCTCTGGATCTCTTCCCCCGGATGCCTGGCCGTGACCCTCAGCCTACTTTATACGGGTTAGAGGACTCATCTGCAGCCCAAGCAAAACCGGTGGTCAGTGCCATTCATTTTCCTTTCTTTCATTAAAAGGTAACCCTACACTGCACTTCGGACTCCCTGTCCTACAGAGCAGCTTTTCTTTTCCAGATAGTCAGAGATGATTCTAGAATCCCAAAATGTTCAGTAGTCCAGTATGCAACCTGCAGGGTAGAAAGTAAAGACTTCTGTTCTATTTAGATTGAAATTAGAAGGTGGTGCAATGGAGAATGGCTGAGGAGAGGCTGTGTCTCCCTGTGATGGATGGGGGAAGGACCCAGCCGTACTTGTGTCCTGTTTCAGGCCTGGCAGTGCCGTGGAGGGGCCCCGTGTTTTCACTGAGGCTTTTCAGCCTCGGCCTAGAAAAGCTGATGAAAGCTTTTTTCCCCTCAATCTAACCTCAGCAGAGCAGGGATGGGAATGAAAAGGCTATTAAACTGGGGCACAGCCTTCTCCATTGAGTCTGTAAGATTCTTCAGGATGGACAAAGACTGCATCCTATTCAGCCTTCTGTTCTTCCCAGAACCTAACACCGTGCTACACAAAGGCATTTTGTTGAGTGGAATTGGATGTTTACTGTTCTTTCTTTTGGTTCTGAGAATCCTGAACGTCTCCTCGTGCCAACATTCGGGTTCCCGTAGCCCATTCCCAGGCCTTTTGTCTTTGGGTTTATCTCAAAGAAGAATGTTCCCATAGTGGTTTGTGAATATAGTTTTACAATATAATTTTCTCCTAAATCATTGTTTTTTTAAAAAAATTAATTAATTAATTAATTAATTTTTGGCTGCGTTGGGTCTTTGTTGCTGCAGGCGGGCTTTCTCTAGTTGCGCCTAGCAGGGGCTACTCTTCATTGCGGTACATGGGCTTCTCATTGCGGTGGCTTCTCTTGTTGTGGAGCATGGGCTCTAGGCGCTCGGGCTCACTAGTTGTGGGTCACGGGCTCTAGAGCGCAGGCTCAGTAGTTGTGGCGCACGGGCTTAGTTGCTCCGCGGCATGTGGGATCTTCCCGGACCAGGGCTCGAATCCGTGTCCCCTGTATTGGCAGGCGGATTCTTAACCACTGTGCCATCAGGGAAGTCCCAGCATTCTGTTTTCAAATACTAATTTCATGTATAAAGTTGCTTAAAATAATTGTTAACTGGTTATCCTAAACATATTAATTTTGGGTAACAGAACTAGAATGACCTCATAGGCATTCACCAGGGTCCACAGCCTCGGTGACCTGTGAGCTTGGCCTTTGGAGCTGGATAGCCCTTAGCTCCAAGCTGAGCCTTCCCATGTACTGCTTGTGTGACCTGGGAAGATTTGTCGGGTCACTAAACGTAACAGTGAAATGAGGATTATGTGAGGACCTAACTCATGGGGTTATTGTGGGGATTAACTGAGGGTCAGATATGCAGTGACAGCACAGTGCATGGCAGAGAGTAAATTCTCCAAAAATGTTTAATTGTTGTTTTTATTATTATTATTTTGGTAATTTTTACATAAGCCAACTGACGGCTGGGATTGGCCTGACCCATGCCATGTTGGTAGTTATTTTGAACACCTCCATTCTATTCCCTTCAGAATTCCAACGCTCTTCCCAGAATTTCTGCCGGTTCCCTCGGATGTTTGCATTTGCACAGTCTCCTCTAGCATAATCTGCTCCCACTGAATTAGTTCAGGTTATAGATTGTTTCACCATCCATTTAGGCACCTCTGGTCCATGACTCAGCTGTGTTGTATTAAAACCCGCCTCTTACTTAATTACACAGCCCTTGTCCAACCCATCAAGGCAGTATGGTATACAACCTACTCTCCTGAAGATTTGGGGCAAAGGAAAGGTTCAGTAAAGCAAAGGCAGAGATTAGATTTTTCCTCCCCATCCCTGGGTTTCTTTCCCCTGGCACTTTGCCACGTAATCAAAAAATGCTTAAAATAAGGTATAAATATTTTCTAAAATACACCAAAAGATTCACAGTGCTTATGGTTTTTTAAAAAATTTATTTTATTTATTTATTTTTGGCTGAGTTGGGTCTTCGTTGTGGTGAGTGGGCTTCTCATTGCGGTCGCTTCTCTTGTTGCAGAGCACGGGCTCTAGGCGTGTGGGCTTCAGGTGCTGTGGCACGTGGGCTCAGTAGTTGCGGCTCACGGGCTCTAGAGTGCAGGCTCAGTAATTGTGGCCCACGGGCTTAGTTGTTCCGCGGCATGTGGGATCTTCCTGGACCAGGGATCGAACCCGTGTCCCCTGCATTGGCAGGCGGATTCTTAACCACTGCGCCCAGGGAAGTCCCAGTGCTTGTGTTTCAATTATGGGACTAGGGTGATTTTCTTTCCTTCTTCTGTATTTCTGAATCTTTAAACATTGCATAAATAAGCATGTTTCTTAATTTTTAAAAAGACCAGTTTTAAAAGCTGGAGGAGAAGCTTTGTAGGACTGGGGAGATTTCAGTACAAGCAGGATAAACACATCCTTGCCCAGTGTTCCTCATCTCCTTTTTCTAATCCTTTAAAACGTGTTTCTCACAGTTTCCTCCGAATGGGAGTTATTTTATTTCCTGTGTGCATCACAGTGTGAGAAGCCCCCTGGTTGGCAACGCTCGTAGGCTTCTTTGTCTTGACGTGCCTGTTGCTTCTGGAAAGCTCTTTGCATGCTTTGGTCTTTTGCTGCTCCGGGATGGAGTTTGAGTGGTCAGGTTCCCAGCTCTGGCTTCTGCCCTCACTTCCACAAAGAGTAGAATCTCCACTTTCTCAGCTCTGATGAGTTCACTCCTCCAGCCGTTGTCTTATGGCTTCTGATCCCAGGGCTCCCACGACCCCTTCTGCATCTTCCGTGTTGCTGAGTCCAACGGGCATTTTACAGTTCTTGCCTTACTTGATTTCTCAGCAGCATTCGGCATAAACATTCTCCTTTTTAACCACTCCCTCTGCACCCTCTCCCCTGACAGCACGCTCTCCGGATTTTCCTCCTAACTGGCCATTCCTTCAGGTTTGCTTTTCTGATTCCTCCTCTTCCCTCAGAGCTTTAAATGTTGGATGCCCTCAGATCTTTCCTCTTGTCACTCTGCATGCTCTCCCGAGGTAACCTCTTTTTCAGTTCCATGATTTCAAATATAATTTATATGCCAGTGACTAAAAACTTAACTGCATTTCAGCAAACCTAAGGCATCAGTGACTGTAAGATGCACTGAGATTTTATTTACCACAGAGAAAGAAAAAAAAGTGCTGCCAGTTAAATGCCACAGTGGCTTCTTACCACATTAATCATAAGATACATTCCATTTTTGGAAATGTCAGAAAGTGAAAAATGTACACTCAAGAGTTAATGATAATAGTGTAATATCTTTTGCATAGATGAATTGCCATTTGCAGCGCACGAATGCCAAGTGTGTCTTAAGCATGGTGTTCCCAGGAACATGCAAATGAATTGCAATAACTTTGTCTTAAGAAGCTGGTGGTTTCCTGGGCTTCCCTGGTGGTGCACTGGTTAAGAATCCACCTGCCAATGCAGGGGACACGGGTTCAAGACCTGGTCCAGGAAGATCCCACATGCTGTGGAGCAGCTAAGCCCGTGCGCCACAACTACTGAACCCGCGTACCACAACTACAGAAGCCCGCGAGCCTGGAGCCCGTGCTCCACAACAAGAGAAGCCACTGCAATGAGAAGCCCACACACTGCAACGAAGAGTAGCCCCACTCGCCACAACTAGAGAAAGCCTGTGCGCAGCAACGAAGACCCAATGCAGCCAAAAATAAATAAATAAAATAAATTTATAAAAAGAAAAAAAAGAAGCTGGTGGTTTCCTAAGAGTCATTATCTCTCCAAGTATGAAAGAAGCCTTATTACCATATAGTTTATTACGTGTGTAGATGAGGTAGAATTAAGTTAGCCCAACAGTGAGGCAGAGTTATTGAACCAATGGGTCTTCATGATGGCGCCCAAACTCTTGAGATTTATTTCATTTTTTCTAGAATTGACTGACTCTAGTATCACAGTCAAGAATGTTCTGGCTGTCTTAGTGTAAACCACGTGGTGGTCCCTGCACAGTGCTCCCCATCTTCACAGAATTTCTCAGATAACAGGATTTTAATTTTTATTACTCATTTCTTTTATTACATCACTGGGAAATCATGCTGTTGGTGTTTCCCTCATTGTTTTTTATTTTTTCCCTCCCTCTCCTTCAGCATTACTTTTGACAGCTGTGAGACCTGTGAGAACGATTGCCAGATCTTGAAATGTAATTTTCCTGCAGCAGCATCCAAAGTTAACAAAAAGACATGGAAAAATCTCATTAAGTGTTCTAACCTACCACCATCTGCAAACATTGTTCTGTTCCACTGAGGTTTTCTAAAAATAATCTAAGTGGTATAGCTTTCTTCACTTCCATAGGGAGAATAATTCATACTAAATACTTTGGCTTCAAAATACTATCTTATGTTCAATGTGGTTACCCTAATAAAGTTTTGTTTCATTGGTTCTAAGTGCAGAGAAAATTATTTACATTCTGCTTTTAGATATTTTTAATTGGTATATCAACCCTGGACCTCTGGTTAATTTAGCTAGGCACATTTCAGCATGCAAATGAGTTTTTCCCCATAAAAATGTCCTAAAAATAATATATCCCCTTGCTTTTCTCCTCCCACAGTCTCTTCCATGATATCTTTCTCATAGTCACTTCAAAATAGAATGTTTAATGACAAAAATTTAAATACCATAATCCGATCGCGTGGGAATTGAAAAATATTCTCTTTAAAAACTCTTGGGTCAAAGAAGAAATAAAAACTGCAGTTATAAACTATCTAGAAAGTAATAAGAATGATAATATTGCAAACAAAACTCATAAGATGCAGCCAAAGATTTACCTGGAGGAAAATGATTGGACTTAAAGCTTGTTATTAATCAAAAAGAATGAAAATTGATGAGCTATTAAACCCAAGAATTTAAAAATGAGCAAAGAGGGACTTCCCTGGTGGTCCAGTGGTTAAGACTCCACGCTTCCATGGCAGGTGACGCAGGTTTGATCCCTGGTCGGAGAACTAAGATCCCACATGCCTCATGGCACAGCCAAAAAGAAAAAAAAAAAATTATAAAAAAAATTAAAATGAACAAAGAAACAAAAACCACATGATATACTCAAGGAAAGCATGTTAAAACATTTATTAACAAACACAAGCAGAAAGTAACGATTGGAAAAGAGAAAAATTAAGTTGATAAATCCAAGACCTGTTACTTAGAAGAAAAACATATGCATATCTAATCACAAAGAAATAAGAACATAGTTCACAATATTAGGAATGAGAGAAGGGGTAAGGAGAGAGGGATTTACCCACAGACAAGAATTAAAAGATTGTAAAGAATTTGAAAATCGGCAATAAGAAGATAATTTGAAAAGAAAATAGATGTCAAAATGAGATTTAGTAAAAAATAGAAACATTGAACAGATCTATAATTGCACAAAAAATTGAATGAATTATTAAAGTATTGTTTCTGTATGAAGAAGTGCCCATATTTGTTTCAAATACTAAATAATTTGTATGTTGAAAGCTTCCTAATTAATTTATGTAATTTTAACTGTGATGATTTCTTAAAAGCATAGATGCAAAGAAACCAAAAAGGAAAACAAGAATAAAACAATTATAGCAGATAAAATATAAGGAATATTGAAACATTAACACACTGATTCCAAGTTGGTCATATACCAAGATCCAAGACTTCTTTAAGGATTAAGAAATCTATTACTATTATTAATAGCACAGGACTAAACTAAAAAGTAAATATTCATCCAAATATATATTTAAAAGGCATGATGTTCATTCCTCATTTTCAAAAATCAAAACTCTTATTAAACTAGGAGTAGGTCACTTCCACTTTGTGATTTTTAAAAAAATCAACATCAAACTCAAGGGTAAAATATAGGAAGTGTTCCCATTAAAAACAGATGTGTACATGAAAAGATGTTAACCATTAACCATTAGGGAAATGCAACTAAAAGTCACAAGATACTATCTCATACCTACTAGGATGGCTATGATCAAAAAAAAGAAATTATTTAACAACTGTTGGCAAAGACATGGAGAAATTAGAACCCTTATAGATTGGTGGTGGGAATGTAAAATGGTACAGCCACTTTGGATTTGGAAAATAGTCTGGGAGTTCCTCAAAAGGTTAAACAAAGAGTTACATATGAACCGGCACAATTCCACTCCTAGGTATATATACACCCAACGTATGTCGTCATAAAAACTTGTATGAGAAAAAACTTGTATAAGAATGTTCATAGCAGCATTATTAATAATAACCAGGGCTTCCCTGGTGGCGCAGTGGTTGACAATCTGCCTGCCAATGCAGGGGACACGGGTTCGAGTCCTGGTCTGGGAAGATCCCACATGCCGTGGAGCAACTAGGCCCGTGAGCCACAACTACTGAGCCTGCGCGTCTGGAGCCTGTGCTCCGCAACGAGAGAGGCCGTGATAGTGAGAGGCCCGCGCACCGCGATGAAGAGAGGCCCCCGCTCACCGCAAGTAGAGAAAGCCCTCGCACAGAAACGAAGACCCAACACAGCCAAAAATAAATAAATAAATAAATAATTAAAAAAAAAAATAACCAAAAGGTAGAAACAACCCTAATGTCCATCAACTGACAAATAAATAAAAATGTGGTATATCCATATAATGGAATATTTTTGACAGTAAAAATAAATGAAGTACTGACACATTCTACAAATGGATGAACTTTGATTGAAACACGGATTGAAAACATGATGCTAAGTGAAATAAACCAGTCACAAAGTACAACAGACTGTACGATTCAGTTCGTATGAAATGTCCAGAATAGGCAAATCCATAGAGACAGAAAGTAGATGGATGGTTGCCCGGTGCTGAGGCGGTTAGTGGGGAAAGAGGGCTGACTGCTGCTGGGAACAGGGTTTCCTTCTCGGGTGATGAAAATGCTTTAACATTGACGGTAGTAGTGGTTGCACAATGATCTACACAATGCTATGAATATACTAAAAAGCATTGAGTCGTATACTTTTAATGGATGAATTGTATGGTATCTGAATTCTATCTCAATAAAACTGTTATTAAACCAATGAAAAGCAACACAAGAGTGTTGTTACCACTGTTATTTACTGTTATTCTGAAGGTTCTAGTTAATGCCATTAAACAAGGGGAATGAAGGTATAAATATTGGAAAGGAAGAGAGAAATTATTACAGAAAATATTCCTGTCTACTCAGAACATCCAAGAGACTTTAGTGAAAAAATTATTAGAACTGGTAAAAGAGTTTGGTAAAGAGGCAGTTATAAAACATACAAATAAAAATTAAGCCATAGGCTACTATCCTTACTATATAAACAGTTTTCATGAATGCATAAGAAATGATGACCACCTGGTATGAAAGTAAACCAATGATGTGAGGACCATTTATGAAAGAGACAGACTGATGAATAACCATGTGAAAGAATGTGGAGGACTGTAGTAACAAAAGAAGTATTTTTTAAAACCATAAGCTGGTAGGTTAAGAACACTGCTGTTGAATGACCATTCTTGATACACATAGACATTCACAAGGCCTCAGGAATGATGCAGCCACCCCCTGCATAAATTGTATGCCCCCCAAATATAGTAAATACCTAATTCTTTATTTGCCTCATTAGATCCCTGGAAATTGGGAAGAAGTGGGACAAGACCCTCAAGTACTATTCCCAGAAGGCTGGTTTGGTTCTAAGGGCTCAGAGGAAACTGAGGCAGTGGAACGTGTGGAGTGATGTTTGCCCTTGGAGTTGTCCTGACGATCCTGAGGGCTGTCCATTCAGTCAACTGTCCCCGCAGGGCTTCCTGGAGCGGTTGAGAAGCCTTGGGCTCTCCAACTGCATCAGCACAACAGCTTCTATATTAGACTAAAGAATGGAGCACATGTGATTCACTAGCCTCTCAGCTGCCTCATGGAAGCAAGTCAGCATCCTGATTTGAGGAATGAGGGTTGAGCCAGTGTCTTTTTGTAGACGGTTGATCCTTGGCAGTAGTAAGTAGCATTGCTAAGCACTGCCATCCTTACTAGAATGTTCATCGAGTGTTCGGGGTGGCTCTGCCTTATTGGAGTCGTCGTTGCTGCTTTTTTCGTTTGCCTGGTAGAAACTGTCTTGTCATTTCCTTTACATTTCATATTGAAATGATCCCGATGCACATATTCTTGAAATTACTCTACATTTCAGAGATGTATGCTTGATAAAAGTTGTTTCCAGAAGTCTCCTGTAGCAGTTTGAATTTTAGCTCAGGGGTGAGAATTCTATTTATTAGAAAGATTTTATTATAAATATTAGCATCTTAATTTGGTAGATTTTCTTGGTAAGCATGCAGAACATCTTCTGATACTTTTTGCTCCTACTAATTTATATGGAAGCAGATAACCTTGGGGCCATTTCTACAACTGAGAAACACATAGGAAAATACATTATTTTTTTAATAGAATGTTATTCATATATAGTTAATGTGTAAACTCAACTTTCATGCGTATGCTTCCTGCCTTAAAATTACATAATTACAGTGAAGTAAAAATGTTGACCTATTTAAAACACAGAAAGGGTATTCTTAAAGAATAGGATCTATACATGGGGAGGGGGAAGGGTAAGCTGGGACGAAGTGAGAGAGTGGCATGGACATATATACACTACCAAATGTAGACTAGATAGCTAGTGGGAAGCAGCCGCATAGCACAGGGAGATCAGCTCGGTGCTTTGTGACCACCTAGAGGGGTGGGAAAGGGAGGGTGGGAGAGAGATGCAAGAGGGAGGGGATATGGGGACATGTATATGCATATGGCTGATTCACTTTGTTAAACAGCAGAAACTAACACAACATTGTAAAGCAATTATACTCCAATAAAGATCTTAAAAAAAAAATAGGGTCTATAACTCTTTTGTGGTACATTTAAGGTTATACTTAAGGAATTGGTGAATTTTTATCTTTTGATATACAGAATCATTGTGAGATCTAATTAAGAGGGCAAGTTTTGGTTTTTATTATTGGGAGAATTTTCAAAATCATATTTGGATTAAGCTCGAGATTACTTACTGATTGTTTTTTGTGACTAGCTTTTTTGCTCTACTATGACCCTGTCACATTGATTTCTCTAGGTTGAAAATGTCCGCTTGGTAGATGGAATATCTTCTAAAAAGGCAGCCCTTGGTACTTTGTATTTGACGGCTACTCATGTCATATTTGTGGAAAATGCACCTGACACAAGGAAAGAAACATGGGTATGCATTCCTTATTGTTGGCTTTATGTGTTTTCCATTGTTTTAAGTAACAAGTTTTGAGCCTCTATTTTTTTGTTTGTCCTCAGGGTGAGGAGGGTGGGATTTGGCGTTTGGATGTTCAGAGGACTCTTTTTGGAACGTGGGTTTTTCCTTTTTTCTGTAAAGGGTCACATCCACTTGATCTATGTACTCATTTTAAGCACTAATTATTTGAACATCATCAAAGATAGACATAGAAATAGCCAGAGCTATAAGTGCTGCGTGTCACAGCTGTCAAGTAGAGATTCAGTAATGTTAGTGTACCAGATACAGCATCTACACAGTGCTTTATTTGCAATCCACTTTATTTGTAGCATCCTGTAATGCAGGCCATTTAGTCATTTTATTATGTTGTCCGCAGTTTTCTCATAATTTAAAAAAGAAAAAAAAATCTAGGGAACAGTCCCATCATCGGGTATTTCTGCTACATAATAATGAGACCATTAGATAGTTCTTATTTTATATAGCCACCCAGCCATGACATTATGACCAGAACCAGAGTCCCTGAGTTGTAGATTTTGCCTTTTCTGTAGTCTATAGACTTTATCTTTTCAGCAGAAGGTGGCAGGCACTACTTAGTGGAGAGGAATTTAAAGAATGAAGCATTGCCACTGAGGGCTGAGCAGAGAGAGACCCTCCTGAAACGCCAGAGCACTTCAGCATGATTTCCTTTCAAATAAATCTCTTCTGCAGCCTGCCTGACCACCAAGAGCTTCGAGAACAATAATCTCACGTTGCTGTTGAACTTGAGAGCATTCCATGTGGAATTAAGGAGCATGGTGGCACCTCCCAGCGGAGCTGTCTCTAACTTTTGTTGATTGCAAGGTTTATTTTACTAATTTCTCATGACCTTATTTAATTTTAGCTACTCAGTGCATTTCAACATTTGACGGCCCAAATGTTCCCTTACCTGGACCTGTGCAGGATTGTATGCTGAATAGTTTGCTTCATATAATTAGCTTGGATATCAGAAAGCTTGGCATTGAAAAATAAAATGATAAATTCAGACAGTTGGCTCCTACCCCAAACACATAGGTTCTTGTCATCTGAGTGCAAGCCAGCTGAAGGTCAGGGAGTGTTTCTTGTCTATGTGTGTGGCTCAGAGATCTGTGTTACTTTTTGTCCTGTGTATCTGTTATTTGTGCTTAGTTTACCCACATTAACTTTTGGTGGTAGATTCTTCACAGTCAGATTTCCACCATCGAGAAACAGGCGACAACGGCTACTGGGTGCCCTCTGCTCGTTCGCTGCAAGAACTTTCAGCTCTTACAGCTCGTCATCCCTCAGGAAAGGGACTGCCATGACGTTTACATCTCTCTCCTCCGCCTTGCAAGGCCAGGTAGGGCAGAGCGGCTCGGCATTCAGCGTGGGACCCACTCTTAAGACATTCACAGATTGTGTTGAAGAAATATGGAGAATACTTCATAATTACAGTACTTTAGGAATTATCCCAGCCTTCAGATGAGGCCAAGAAATCTGACTGATAGAGTTCCTTGTCTTTTGCGAGGGGGCCTCTGTCTGAGTTACTGTATGAGCTTCTTTCATTATTCATAGTTTTTATCTTGGAGGGGGTTATAATTGTGCTTCACTTTCGGGGTGAAGTCATCCCAAAGTATGCCCTTCTGATACTGTGGTAGTCAAGCCACCTTGACTGAGCCCTAAGACAAAACCCACAAATTGTTTTGTGTGGAAAACATTGATATCAAACAGGTCTAGTGCAGTTTTCCCTATTTGGGGGCTTTTAAGGTTTGGTTTCTGTTGCTTTTTGATAGTAATATGTATTTCCCAAGGTTGGCATAACTAGACCTTTGTTAGCATCAGTGAATGTTCGGGGTATGTATATGTTGATTCTCCTAAACAAAACCTCCTTAAGTGTCGTGGAAGGAATGGCTGATTTGAAAAATATATGCTATCAGTTACTCTCTGGTTATGTATCCCTCATCTTAGGGTCTTTAGAATTATAGCTTATTATGCTTTAAGTCTAAGAAATTTATAGCTTACTATGCTATAAATGTATGAAAATCTACACAGGTGTTTCTTGTGTATGTGGCTTGTGTGAACTGTGGGGTTCCTTTGTTCAGTGTCTTGGAAGTATACAGTGAAAGGAGGTCATTTGTATAACAGTAACATCCATGGTAGTGTTTACCCAGAAGTCATTAATAAGGGAGATAGGACATGCGCTTATAGTTACTTTACTAAATGCTTTTTGATTCAGGACAAGAAGTTTGATTGTAAACTCTTCAAAGCATTTGGTTGGGTCCTCAGATTCTTATGATACGACTGTATTGTCCGTTGAGAGCTAAGAGCTGAAGTTACATGATGGGAACGTCAGAATCTGATCATTTTGTCTTGACTTTGCTCCCCTTTCAAGTCAGCCCGTTGAGGCTTTTTCATCTCAGTGTGTTGAAAAGAACTGCCGAGTTAGCCAGAAAAGCAGTTGAACTTTTTGGAGGGCGCACTATAATTGGAACAGAAGTTCTGGGAAGATGTACGTGAGGTTGCATGTAGCAGAGAATGCGAGGGGAATTGCGCGCCAGCAGTTTCTGTGTCACTGATTAATGGATGTACCGGATGATAAATGTGCTCTGACCGGATTAATGGGATTTAGGAATAGCCCAGAGAACTGGGAAAGGGCTGAGGCACTGGAAGAGCAGATCACAGTGGCGGTGAGGGCTCTGGCCCCAGATGACAGTGTGTGCCCAGATTCACATTGCGAGGGTCCCCAGGGAGGAAAATCACTGTGTTCCCCTGCTTTTAAAAATATACACTTTTTCTTAAAGATGAAGTTTTGGGAGTTCAGTATTAGCTGTAGCCAGAGACCAAAGAAAGAAATTATAGTCATTAATTGAATTAAAGCCATTACCTTAGAAGATTTTTTAAAAAGCCACCAGCATTGTGAAACATTGGAATTAGAAATGCCGGTTTATGTAAAACATAGTACTTTAATGAGTATGGGAAGAGGAAAAAGAATCCAAGCAGCTTCACAGTTTAATGCTAAAGGCAGTGCTAAAATTAGGGCATATTACAGCCTGTCACCTTGGAAGCAGGGTGTTGAATCTGGGTGGAGGTGAGGCAAGGTGGAGGGAGTTTCCACCAGGAGTGGGGTGGCTTCTCAGACCATCCCAGGACCTTTTACAAATTACACCTTTGCACTCCTCAAGGTATTTCAGAAGAGGGGTGTGTGTGTGTGTGTGTGTGTGTGTGTTTGGTGGGGAAATGACTTTGAATTCCAGCAACACAGTATCCATCTCGGGGGTTATTGTGGTTGGTCACCAACACAAATCATGTGTTTTCACCTCCCCTTATGGGCACAGCTAAGGTCCTATAGAGGACACTTTTTTTTTTTTTAACAAAAGAAGAAATGTTTGGGAGTCCATTTCAGTCAAGGCCTATGAAGGAGATAGCTTCAAAGCTCTTGAGAGTCTGTCTTCACTGAATTACGATTTCTGGGATAAGGGTAAATCAAATGACTAAAAAATTTGTCTAGATTTTATTGGTTTGTCTTTCATATGAATTCAGATTGGTCAGAATTTGGTCATGGACTCTAAAAGATCCCAGCAAAAAAATAACGTAGCCAAATCCAGTAAGCTCTTTAATTCTTTGTAAAGAAATAAGTTAAAATAGGGCTGTGGCCCAAATGAGAAAATAAATTAATGCTGTAGATCTGATGTACTAATAAGGTTACACATTTTTCTGATTTGAAGACCCCTATTTCTCAGAGGGCTTCCATCTTTCCCATGTTCTTTCTTTTCTTCTCCCTCTAATTAGCCTCCTGCTGTTTATTTTTTTGTTATCAATTATCTTTCCCTCTGTAGTGTTCTTGGGCCCTTTAATATTTAAGCCATCTCTTTTGTTTATTTTCTCATTTTTTATTAAATTGCAGTATTTTTTCAGCCCATCTTAGTCCCTAATTCTTCAGCATGTTTACTGTGATTTTTAAAAATCTCAGGATTGATATAGTCTAATTCGCTTAATTTAACTTTTTACTGTTCTTATCTAAGTCAGTGCCACTCAAGCAATTTTTACAGTAACAATTTCCTTTTTATTGATGATACTGATCTCTGGGTCCAGTAGCCCTTTTTTCCTAAGTGTTAGCTTCCACAATCCTGATGTTTAATTCGAGCACTTGTTTGTTCAAAATAGACAAGAAAGTTCTCATTTTTTTTTTAATATGCAAAATCCAATTAATAGCTGTGTTATCTTCTCACCCCTCTTTAAATGGTTTTTCAACTACGTTTATTTTCAGTTGCCTGAATTCATTAGGGCGTGTAGAGCAATTTAACTTTCCTTACTTTGGGTTCTAAAACCTCTGTGTCCTTCCAGTGACTGCTGGTGACTTTTCCCTTTCCTACCTCATCCTTCACATTGTGCTGATGCTAATTCACGTGTGTGTTTCCTTTCGATTTTTTAAAAATTTGCATAACAATCAATAATGTAATTGTATTATTCAGGTTTTACATTGGTTGTTACAGGTTTCCTTTCGATTTTTAAAGTACTTTTGATTTTAGTATAAATTACCTTCGGTTTTTCCCAGTTAGTCAATAATAAGAGAGAATGCCCCCATGGTTTTTTTTTCTGTTTTCCTAACTGCTTTGTTCTTCCCGAAGGCTCTCTTATTTGGTGGAATGAACACCCTTTCCTTTCTTATGGGAGGAAGGAGCAGAGGTTAGATGGCCGAGACAAGGCCATTTGTAGGCTTGGTGCTTCCAGGTTGAAAGAGTTTCCACTTGATGGCCTATATCTTCTCCAGGAGTAGAAAGTGGGATTATCTGAGCGGGAAGGAGTTGATGAGAGCAGTAGGTATCCAATCGATTGCAGCCACACATGCTTCCCTGTGTTAAGGCGTGCGCTGAACAATGATGCTAAAATAAGATAAAGTCAGTCCCATCTGTGTGTCTCTGTGCTTGAGTGGAGCTCATGCCCTCTACTTAGTCCTGAAACACTGACTTGGCCTTCTTAGAACCATAGACAAAATGCTACTCATTCTTAGTTTAATGTAGTATTTGAGAAATTGCCATTTTTCTTTCTAAATAGAAGTCTGCCCTTGTTTAGCAATTATATGATTTAGGTAGGTAAATAAAGTAAGTGCTAGAATGATTTCCACATAAGTTTTTCTGAAAATTTTTTTAATTAGAGGTGCACATTCAGTTTACTCCCCCCGTCCAAAGGCATGCTGAGGGTTTGCTTCTTGTTGGAGGAGCTCTTGTGTCCTCCGAGTCATGAGGCCCCAAGGGGCGAAGCCTTCAATGCATCCCCTGTTGAAGGTGCCAGGCCACGAGCAGCAAAAGGCATTTTATGTTGGATGTGATGGCCTAGACTTTGCGATGTGAAAAGCCAGTGGAGTATTTAACGTGTTTGTTTTAAGAGTGGGTGGAAAATCAGGGATTTGGCCTTCTCAGAGCACATAAGTATTTTCTCTCAGTTCAGATTCTGTAAAGACCGGAGATTTCTCAAAGCCCTACTTTGGTTGTTGTTGGTTTTAATATACCTACCTTACTTAACTTATCTTAATAATGCTGATTATTAAACATTCTGCTATGTATTTTGCAAGAGATGGAGATGAGGGGAACAAAACATTATGGATGGGAAATATTCAGTAAAATTTACATCTTTGTTAATGGTATTTTTTAATTTCTCAGAGTAGGCAGTTCTTAGCTGAGGGCTTCTCCTGGGCTGGCCTCTGGGTAAGAAGCTTGCCCACATTAGCAAGACTGAGCTTTGACTGACAAAAATGTGTTTCTCTGCCCGCATGTAGAATTTTAGGTAAATTGGGCCAAAGGTATGGTTGATCACCCTTTTCCTTAAAAATAACTGAAAGAGAAAATTTCATTATTTCAGTGGCAACCCATTCTGATGTCTCCCAATTCAAGAGTGATCTTCTTAATGTAGGTGACAAGTTATTCTTGCATTAATTTATGTGCAGTTTCCTCACCTCTTCCCAATGACAGCAAGAATGAGCCCATACCTAGAAAACTATCAGTAGTCATAGAATGGTTTTCTTCTTCTACCTTTAAACCTATTTGTAGGCATTTAGCAAATGGAATTTAACTTCCATTATTACCCCATCTTCCTTAGATCTTCTTTCACTGAAGGAACTGAGGCTTTCTCAAGAGATTCTTTTGGCATCTTAAACAAATTGCATTTGTGGTTAACATTATGATATCAGAAGCCTGAGTCATGAAAATGGTACTTAGAGATGGAAAACATATGTCGGTGTCGAGCCGACCGTTCCCAGAACAGGATGTCAATTTTATATGCTGTCTGCTCAATTGGCTAAGATGACAAGAAACCGTTTTTACTGGAAGTGTCTGTGCTGTGTGTGTGTGTGTGTGTGTGTGTGTGTGTGTGCATGTACCTGTATGTGTGCATTTTCTTTGTTGAAATATCAGTATGCTCAATTTTCAAATTTAGAAATATAACATCGAGAGAGACTGAAATAGACATAGCTTATCTCACTGATAAACCCCAGTCTTCTTGCTTCTTTTTTACAAGAAAGAGTGCATGTCTAATTCAAAAGTCTGGTACTTAAAATATGACCCTTATCTTATCATCCTTGTAGATGAGTCATTTCAGTAGTAATCAAAAGAAGCTGGAAACTTGAGTTTTGACCTTAGGCTGCCTGTGTATTTTTGCGGCCTTTTGCTGGTGGTGAGATGCTTTGTTGGGCCTCCAGACACACATTTAGGAGCATTAAAGTGTCCACACTGAACGCCATTGACAGATGAAGGAACAAATGGGATGATCTAAGAAAACTGTAAGGAGAAAGAATTCTGTTGGAAAAAAAAAAAGATTAGGGGGATGGTTGGAAAGAAAATATACAAAAGCGGCCCATCTGGGGAGAAGACAGAAGGGTCTGCCTTGTGGGGGGGGCAGAGTGCCTGGTGGTGAAAACCAGACTCCCTACCTCCTAGCTGTCTGACCTTGGGGATGCTGCAAAACATCCCTTTGCCTCAGATTTCTCATCTGTGCAAGGAGACCTGTCATGATGCTTACTATATGGGTCAGTACATTTAATCAGAACAGAATCTGGAATGAAACAAGGGTTCACTGAGTATCAACCACGATTTATTATCACCAGAAATGCTTTGATTTGCACTGTCCAGTAGGTAGCTCCTAGCCACACGGGGCTATCGAGGGCTTAAAATGTGGCTGGTCTGAACCAGGATGTGCTGTTTGGTGAGAAATACACATGGAATTTCAAAGACAGTACAAAGCAAAATGTATAAAATATTAATACGTGTTGTATTCCGTATATGTTGAACGATATTTTGGGTATACTGGGCTAAATAAAATATTTTGTGAAAATTGATTTCACTTTCTTTTTACGATTTTAATGTGGCTACAAGGACATTTTACATGACATACGTGGCTTACACTGTATTTCTGTTGGACAGCGCTGGCCTAGTTGCTTCCCTCAATGTGGCAAGGCCAGAGCAAGAAAACCAAATCCTTGATCTTGCTGGGGATAGCTGTTGGGCCTGGCCTCACAAGCATAAAAGGTGATGCATGAAGTCAGAGATGCCCTGGCACAACGGAAAGAAGTCTGTCATCACACATCCTTCAACTTGCCCCTCATGAACAGGGTGCCATGTACTATGAATGGATATTTTTTAATGAATCCTGTAAATACTGTATGAACAGTACAATTATGACATTTGTGTAGTTGTTAAAAGTTCAAGTGTTTCAAGTGCAAACATTTAAATGTATTCCACAGTTTTTTCAACTGTTTTGTCATTTAACACTGTTTGAGCTTCAGAACATGGCAGTGGCCTGACCTCTGTGTATCTCTGAGAGGCCATCCCAAATTTGAGCTCGACATACATAAACAAATTTGAGTTCTGGTTTTCTAAGGAATATATATGTTCTTTTTTTTTTTTCTTTTCTTTTAAAATTGAACTATAGTCGATTTACAATATTGTGTTTGTTTCAGGAGTTCAGCAAAGTTATGCATATATATTCTTTTTCAGATTCTTTTCCATTATAGCTTATTACAAGATATTGAATATGGTTCCCTGTGCTATACAGTAAATCCTTATTGTTTATTTTATATATAGTGGTGTGTATCTGTTAATCCCATACTCCTAATTTCTGCACCCCCCCCTTCGCCTTTGGTAACCATAAGCTTGTTTTCTATGTCTGTTTCTGTTTATAAATAAGTTAATTTGTATTATTTTTTAGAATTCACATAAAAGTGATATCATATATTTGTCTTTCTCTGTCTGACTTACTTCACTTAGTATGGTAATCTCTAGGTCCATCCATGTTGCTGCAAATGGCAATATTTCATTCTTTCTTATGGCTGAGTAATACTCTATTTTATATATATATATACACACACACACACATATATATATCTCACATCTTCTTTATCCATTCATCTGTTGATGGACACTTAGGTTACTTCTGTGTCTTAGCTATTGTAAGTACACATATATTCTTAATTACTTTTTAATCTCCATATTTTATGTGGTCTGAAAATATATTCGCTTTCAAAAGCAACTCAAAAAAAAAACAAGATGGGGAAGGCCATGCTCCTGAAAGAAAAGAAGTTCTTGCAAAGTTGAGTTCAGTTGTCCTGAGGTCTTGTCGTTGTTGGGAAGAGGTGGGTGAACCCACCTCAGAGACAGGGTACCCCTGGGAGAGCCCTGAGGGGTGAGGAGCTAGGCTGGCCTCTCCAGCCCAGACAGAATGCATTTGGGAAAATTTGATTCTGGCTTTGACTTGGCTTGATTTGGCTTTATTCTCCCCTTTTCTTTTTTTGCAGTGAAATATGAGGAGTTATACTGCTTTTCATTCAACCCCAAGCTGGATAGAGAAGAAAGGGAACAAGGCTGGATGCTGATCGATCTCAGTGAAGAATACAAGCGAATGGGCCTCCCTAATAATTATTGGCAGCTCAGCGATGTGAATAGAGATTACAGAGTGAGTGGAGGCATTTGGTGAAATGCAGATACTTAATCCAAATGAAACCATGATTTCACATAGTTTAGCATGACTTCTGTTTGATCTCCTTCAATTTTGATAGCTCTTTGTGGGTACAGATGTGTGGATTTCCAAGTCTCCCTTGGTTATTGCCGGCTCTGTTTCCTACTTGCACCTAGGATCAGAAAGTTTGAACAAGGCCACCTCAGAGACCATCCCCTGTAACAGATGAGGGAGTGGAAACCCGGAGAGGCCCAGCGGTGGGCCTCAGGGCCAGCACCTCCCTTCTCCCAGCCAGTCTTTTTATAGCTCAGTGAGTGATGGCTGGGGAGTCACAGAGGCTCTGCTGGCAGCTTGGCATGAGCTCCTTTCTGTGCTCACTGAACTCTTGATTGGTACACAAGGTCACCAAGAGCCTTCCCTAGAGAAATGAGGAGAAATATGTCTGCACTTACAGAAGGGAATGGGCGATGCAGGGAAGCAGGAGGGGCAGAGCCAATTCCATATTCTCCCTGAGGGTGGGCTTACAAATCAGTGTTGGTTTCCCTGTTAATTTTTAAAGTGTTTTCAGTAGTAAAAGTACATAAGAACATTGCAGAGAATTTACAAAAGACAAAAGAGCCGGCATACCATTGCCCTAACATTCTTCTAGAAGGTTTTAAATTTTTTCTTAATTTTTTTCTTATCTGCATAGTTCAATAACTTTTTTCTTACATGAGTAATGCATTTCATTGTTTACAATTAGAAAATGTCAGGGGAGAGGAGCCATTCAAATATATACAACAAAAGTGGAATCATACTACATATGCCTTGTGTTTTGCTTTTCTTCACATAGCATATTGTGAGTGTTAACCTGTCAATAAATATATTTTATATCATTTTAAAACATTATATAATGTGACATAGTATGGCTATATCATATTTTATCTGTTTGATCTCTAATTTTTAGACATTTAGGTTATTATTATTTTTCACTATTTTAAATAACATAGTGAGAACATTCTGGTAACTGTACCTTTGCCCATGTTAAAAGTCTTTTTTTTAAAGACAGATTCCTAAAGGTGGAATTTGTATGTCAAAAGGTTTACTCAAATTTTTGTACATATTATCAAAAAGAACTGCAGAAAGATTGTACCAATTTATATAAATTCTCAACAGTTGTGTAGGAGAATGCTTGAGTATTTGTACCTTGACCATTAAAGAGTTTATTTCTTAAAAATCTTTTGACAGCTTGATAGTGGGATAAGTGATTTCTCAATTTAATCTTCACGCCTTATCTCTTGAATTGTAGTTTCGTACATGCTGACCATTTATATCTTGTCCACTCTTAATTGACCATTTCTGGCTGCGTATTTTGAATCCTGATTACTTTCTTCACCTTACCATATGGATTTTCTATATTGTGACAGTATTCATATCAGTAATTAAATGACTGTGTAACATTCCATCAAATGAATGTACCATAATATACTTAAATATTTCCCTATTATTAGACATTTAGATTACTCATAATTTTTGCCATATGAATAGTTCCAGGAGTAATATCTTTGTTCATATGATTTTCCCCATATTTTAAATTATCTTCTAAGGATAAATTCCCAGGACCAATTACAAGGCATAAGAGGCTTAAATCTTTTTTTTTTTTAGATTTCAAGCAGGCAGGCCATTGATGTTTTTGCTTTTGATCAGTATTTGGTTGTTAATTTCTGTTCCCTTGTATAGCAAGCAGTATATGTGACCTGTAAGATTTGAACTTTGGGGATTTTTTGAAGATTTATGTCTTCATAAAACACCCAATATTTGATTAATTATCAATATTTGATTTTATCAATGTTTTGAGTCTGGAAAAAATGTATATTCTCTGTTATTTGGGTATAAAATTCTGTCTCCATCTAAATTGAGTTTCTTATGTTATTTTGGTCCCTTTGTTCACTTGATTTCTGACAGAGGTATGTAAAAATTTCCCATTATGATTATTGATTGGACATTTTCTCCTTACATTTCTAAAGTGTTTGCAGTATATATTTTTGAAGTTATGTTGTCCAGCACATAATGGTTTAGGACATCTGCTTGGTGTGCTTTTTATCAACTTAAAATATCCCTTTTTCCTGTGAATGCTTTGAATTCTATTTTGTATTATTATGTTTCTATTGTTTTCTTCTTTTTGTCAGAATTTGCCTGGTAGAGCTCTACTTATCCCGTTACTTTCAGTGATCCTATATGAATGTTTTGTCCTTTTAAAAAATATCTAACAGTGGGAATTCCCTGACGGTCCAGTGGTTAGGACTTGGCGCTTTAACTGCTGAGGCCCGGGTTCAATCCCTGGTCAGGGAACTAAGATCCCGCATGCCGCAGGAAAATAATAATAATAATTATTATTAAAAATAATAATAATCTAACAGTAGTTATCTTTGGGTTGTGAGGTGGAATGTTTTGTTTTTTCCTCAAATTAGGTATGGTTAGATTTTGATTTTGCAGTAACTGATATCTATGACATTGTTCTAGATACTATGCTTTGTGGTTTTACTAGTCATGTTTTTCCCCTTTTCATATCTATAGCTAGATAGTTTTTTTCTTGTATTTGCCTGTAATAATTTTGGAAATATACATCTTACTGCTTTCTTCCATTGATTATTCTTCATTTTAAAACAGCTGTTTATTTATTATGCCACTCTTCCAACATACACAAAACTTTGAAAAATAATGAAATGAACAGCAGGGACCTGCATACTATGTAAGAACAAACATGGCCAATGCTGTTAAACCTCCTTAATATTCCCTCCAAATCACTTCCTGCTCCAGGGTCACTGACTGCAATTTGGTGTTGTCATTCCTTTCTATTTATAATGTTTCTACGTTTGTAAGTAGCAGCATGTAGTATTTTTTCGTGCGTTTTTTGCACTTTCTGTATGCGGCATCATGCTGTATGTTGCTTACTGAAACTTGACTTTTCACTCAAGTTGTATTTGTGAGATTCATTTCATTTAACAAACACCTGTATAATAGTTACCACATGCCAGGCTATGTTCTAGAAACTTAACAAATGTTAGCAGTCCTGTGTGGTAGGTGTTGTTATTATCCCTGCTTTCAAATGGAGAAACTCAGGCAGAGACAGATTAAGTAACTGTCCAAAAAGTAAAGAAGTTAGTAACTGTTGAAACCTATAGCTCTTGTTTACTCATTCTTCACTATTGTATTATACTCCATTTTACAAATATACCATAATTTAAACTTTTATTTATTCTTTTTCTTTTATTTCTCTCTTTTGTTTTACCATCTCAAATAAAGCCGTTATCTGGCTTATATATGACTCATAGTACATTTTGAGTTTCTACCTAGGAGTAGAATTTCTGAGTTAGAGGGTGTGTGGATTTTAGCCTTACTAGATCTTGCCAGATTCTTTTTTTTTTTAAAGATTTTTTTTTTTTTGATGTGGACCATTTTTAAAGTCTTTATTGAATATGTTACAATATTGCTTCCGTTGTATGTTTTGGTCCTTTGGCCGCGAAGCGTGTGGGATCCTAGCTCCCTGACCAGGGATTGAACCTGGACTCCCCACATTGGAAGGCGGAGTCTTAAGCACGGGACCGCCAGGGAAGTCCCATTATTGCCAGATTCTTTTCCAAAGTGTTTGCATGGACTTACACATCTAAGATATGATTTCTCATTACCCCACAGACTTACCAACAGTTGGTATTTACAGTGTTTGGCGGTATCCCTGCTTATTGACCCAACAGTCTTCTGGGAATTTCTTCTAAAGAGTTAGCATAAACGCACAGTGACATACACAGTTATTTATTGAAGCATTGTTTATCAAAGCATGTATTAGAAGAAACCCAAATTTCTTTAATAGAGGACCAGTTAAATAATTTTGGGTCTATTCATATAATTAAATTAGTGTGTAGCCATTAAAAACATGTAGAATATTTCCATGTACTGATAAGGAAAGATTGCTAAAGTATATTGTTAGGTTCAAAAAAGCAAGGCACAGTATCGTGAATATAGTGTGATACCTTTTATTTTAAAAAAGAGGGAGAAGAATAAGACTTGTTCATATGGATGTGTAATTGCCCCAAAGTGATAACCTAGAAAGTAGGTGGGAATGGGATGAATAGAACACAAGGGTGAGGATGTGCACCTTTTTGTATTGTTTTATTTTTATAACCATGTGAATTTATTAACTAATCAAAAAGTTAAATTTGAGAAAATGCCAGTTGAATTGGTGTGAAATAGATCTCAGTGTGGTTTTCTTTACATTGCCCTGTTGTCATTTATAGCTGTTGCAAATATCTCCTCTTAGGACATATTTATGTACTGTGCCTAGAGTGTCTTTTAATCCTCAGAAGTTTTGAGTTGTCAATGTTTCCTATTTTGTTTCATGGTTTTAGCACATTGTTTAAGAAAAAATCCTGGTCTATTCGCTAACCTTTGTCCCAATTTACACTGTATAATTTCCATAGTTACATTTTCACTAATTATGATTATTATAGCTTTATAGTAAATCTTGATATTCTACAAGTCAGGTCCTTCCACATCCTTCTTCTGGATATATTGAATGTACAGATTATTTGGGATAGAATGGCCACTTTCATGATACTGAATTTTCTTTGTAATTACTCTTAAATCTAACAATCATAATCTTACACTGTGAGTGGACATTTGGGTGCTTTTTGTCTCAATCATTATAAAGTATCTGGCTAATGTAATAGTTTGTTCCCATGCTAAAGCCAACCTTTGCAGTGAATTTTTAGCCTTGAAATGAAAGGCAGGAAAATCCAAGTTTAGTAAAGAAAATTGGATATCCTTTTAAAATTAAAAAAAAATATGACACACCCTTGGGTGAGGAAGAAAATGAGACTAAGGCACGTCTTGTGGAATAATATTTTCTTGAAAACACAGGTTCTTGTTATTTTTGATGAGGTTTCCTCCTAGACTTAACACCACAAACATGACTCACATTTAATCACTTAAGTCCTACAGTATAGAGACTGCAAAACATGAGTTACTCAGCATTTTTTTCCCAAAAGTAATATACAGCAAACCCAAACTAACAATCAACAAACTGTGTTGAAACAGAAAAGGTGAAAACCTAAGGGATTTTCTGATTTTACAAATATCATTGAAATAGGGAGAAAGATGATGAACCCTCATTTGTTACCAGTTAAAAAATATAATAAAAGTTGGTTCTATCAAAATATTTCTGACTGTTAGTCCCTTGGGAAGATTATGTCATCATCCGTTACTTTTGCTTTTAACCTCATGGTTGAGAAAAACCTCTACTTTTTCCTCCCTTCTTTTATAAGAGTTATTTCTTTCTTTTCACAAGTTATTTGATGTAAGCGGGGCTAGTGATGTCATCTGATGGAGAAGAAGCTTTTGTCCATGGTGGAAATAACACCATACCTAGCGCACAGAGACTTCGGTTCCAGAACCGGCGCTGCCCTTTTCTCTCCATGTGGTCTTGGGCAGGCTAATTATTATTATCATCATCACCTCTGTCAGCATTGCTATTATCCCTGTTTATAAGACACTTGCTTCTGGTAATCTAACTCTCTAAGCTAAGATTTCCTTTCTGTAACCTAACTCTTAAAATTGTCTTTCTTTAAATAAAATAATTGGCATTCATTACTAGGTTAAAATTTTAATCTATTTCCCTTGGAATAAAATTGAAAGTATAACCCAAACCAGTAATTTAAGAAAATCTTGTTTATTTCAGTTCTCTACAGCTATAGTTTATATATTATGTATTATTTTATGTATCTATAAATCATGTCATGCTGCTCATACCCCTTTTCTTCTCCCCATTACATCATAAATTCCTTGAAATAAATTTTAGGTCTTAAATGCTGAAGAAGGACCGTTGTCTTTGTAGATGTATCTCAGTTCCTGACAACTAACCCTCACCCTAAAGTGCTCAGCTGAGTGACGGGGTCCTCCATAAATACAGAGCCTTGGCTGGCCCTCAGATGGATACTGTGCTGCAGTGGTAAATACATGTATTGGGAGGTTGTAACCAGGGCAACAAAGATCAAAGATTCCTGGGAATGCGAACTCCTTGAGGCCAGTAAATCTTTTGTTACTCATCACTGCTCTAGCACCTAACCTAATGCCTGACACATAATAAGGATTCAGTAAAAATTTGTTGATAGACACCAGTATTCTATGATAATCATCACACTTCTAAGAAACTAGAACTTAATGATTCCAGCCACTAAAAAGAAAGGATGATTATGTAACGTGATAGAGGTGCTAATTGTCACTACAACGGCAATTGTATTACAATGTACAAATGTATCAAATTAATATGTTTTACACTTTAAATTATACAGTGTTATATGTCAAATATATTTCAGTTAAAAAAAAAAAAAAACTTTTTGAATGAATGAAAGAATTACCAAAAAAGATTCCTCTTGGCCAGGCGAAGCACGACGTGCAAGCACTCCAGGCAGGCTTCTTTAGTGGAGGACAAAGAAAAGTGTTCCCTTATTAATTAAAAAAAAATTACGCAGGAATTGTTTTAACTTAATCCACTTCAGTTGGCTAAGGTTTCGGAATCTGGTGGCATAAATTGCACTGCGCTGTGCATTATTTGTTGTCAGAATTTTAACAACTGTGTGAGCTTGTTGCAAAAGTGATAGCCATCAGTGCTCTCCAGGATTGTTGTTTTAATTTCCACTGCAAAGTGCCGTCTACTTTCAGGAAAGCAGGGTGAATTTACTTTTGTCCAGCGTGGTTAAGAAGTGGTATCTTGAAACTCCGTTAACTGGCGCCGTGAGTCTATTTTCCGAAGCACCATATCGAAGCACCGATTCTTGGCGTCTCTGGGGGCGCAGGAGTCCCTGTACTGGTGACATTCTGTTCCCTGCAGGGAGGCCGTGGAAGCTGGTGCAGCCTGACCGCTTTGGACGGGGCTCAGGTTGTTGAGCTCCTGGTCCTCGCACGTGCCAGCCCCGCAGCTGTACGTTTCCTGCTCTGTGGAGAGGGAGAGCCTTGGTGCTCTGAGAGGGTGGGAGGGTCTTCCCTGCTCTCCATGGGCAGAGGAAGGACCCTGAGTGGATAGAGCACGTTTAGGTCCTTGAGTCGGTTGGGGCTGAGGGTATCAGGGAGAGTGGGCTCTGAGCATTTACTCTCTTGGCCCCATACCGGGGAGGGTGCACATGGGGCCGTGACTGAGCCAAGCTGGGCACCTTTGACCTTGGGAGGCCGTACATGGACACGGCATTTACCATCCCACTTACTCTGTGCTATTCAGAAAGGCCAAGGGCCTATGCAGTAAACATGTTGGGAAATCTCAGCCATGACTTAATTATTCTTATTTCATTTAATCATAAATAACTTTGTGATTCCTTAGTGCCGTTAAAGAAAGTGGGTAATTCCCAACTTACTGAAAACCTACCAATGTCCTTTTTAAAACTGCTATTTTAAGAAGACGTTGTAAGTCTGGTGCAATGACTACATGTCTCTTGAACTCAGACGCGCAGGTGTGGTCTGTGTAGTAATGTTCTGGCTGCCTGACTCCAGAGAGGTCCTGACACCAGATTTGCAGGGAAGCAACAAGTGTAGTGTCTGCGGGCAGTAATTCCAATAAAATCTCAGGTTCCAAGTAGGTTGGACCATCTGTTCTTGGTCTGGGATTTTTGTCTCAGTGCCAGAGCCCACGTTGACGTCTTTGGTAATCTTCCCTAAAATGCCTTTGGGGCAGTGCTTTGGGCCTGGGAACTTCACTTCTGTGGCCCGTCCGCCTCCTGCTGAATGTGGTGCCCAGGCTGGAAGCAGACAAGGTCGGCAGGGGGGCAGGCGAGGGAGGCGGCGTCACAGAACAACTGATGTGAGCTTTGTGACGGGTTCTCGTTCCCTTCGGTCCCGTGGTTCAGAGTGGCCAGGGCGGGCGGGATGGTTAGAGGACGTGCAGACACACATTTCCCCTGCTGCTATACCTGCTCGAGGACTCTTCTTGAAGGGCCCCAGAAGGTGCTTGACGTCTAGGAAATAAACAAAGGTCAGGAACTGCCATCTAAACGGTCCTCATGTTGCAAAAGGATGGATTGGCTGCCATCAAAGCAAAATATGTGTCGAGCAACAAGTCGACTACTACTACTGTTGCCACCATTCCCATGTCTGTCAGAATTAATGGTTGATGAAGAGCCTTGTCATGGGTGTCCTTCTATCAGCCCCGGGGGATGTCATTTCTGTTCCGTGTCGGTTTTAGAGAATAGCAAGTGCTCAGTAGTTTGACTTCTTGAAGGTCATGAAGTTGGCAAGTTGGAGCTAGGATTTAAACCCCTGATTTCTGACAGAATTGCCAGACCATTCCAAGGCGCCAGAGCTTCCACTGGGGGAATCACTGCCAGGGATGCACAGAAAGGGTAAATCATTTCTTACCACTTCTAAAATCGTCACGTAAGAAACAAAAAGTTGTTACAATGTGTGGTGAAGGGTGGAAGCGCAGGGGAGAGGAATTGGGTCGGCCCCTGAAGAGCGGGTGGGATTTGGGAAGATGTCCGGGGAGGGTGTTGGCTTGACTGTCACCTCAGATAGGAGCGCACAGAGGGTGTGCCAGGGACAGAAAGGTGCCCTGAGGAGGTCACCACTGGTGCTGGCATTTTAGGACATTGTCTTCCAGTGTCAGGCTATCTTAAACAGGCAGCTAAAGTTTTCTCAGTTGCCAGGATGCAGAATTGCAGTTTGTCCCTTTTCGATGAAAGAAATGCTCGTTTGTCACTGTCTTACCTCCCACAAAGAGCCCTTGGAGAGAAGGGGCAACGCATGAGGGCAGGATGATAAAGAGTGTCTTGCTTTGCTTCACTGTGATTTCTTAGAGCCAGCACTTCATTTCTCTGAAGTGGCTCTGTAACTTGGTTAAGAAAACTTAAATATGCAACCTGTAAGCCCAGTGAAATGGAATTTCTGGTGGCAGTTTGCAAAGCATGACTAGATTGCCTAAAATATCCCCTTGTGCTTTCCACAACAGGTTTGTGATTCTTACCCTACTGAACTGTACGTTCCCAAATCGGCCACGGCACACATCATAGTGGGGAGTTCCAAATTCCGGAGCAGACGGCGATTTCCTGCCCTTTCTTACTACTATAAAGATAACCACGTAAGTCTCAAGGCATGCTTTTGTTTCATGCTTTGCTTTCCTTCTTTTATCATAAACAGGCCTTTTCCAGGGGCTTCTGCTGTGTGTGGGGGTTTGAATTCTTTTTAAAGTATGTGGATATTGCTGTGTGTGTGGTACGACATGGCACAGCACAACTGTGCTTAAACCCTTATCTCCTGTAGAAGTTGACCTTCCATGTTTATTTGACAATAAAGGAATGGGAAAGAGTCACAACACACCTAACCTTAATCGTCTGAGTGAGCGCCATCCTCTCTTCTAACTGGTCACCTTGGGAGGCTCTGTACTGAAGAGCCTTTGGAATGCCTGTTTTAGAAAAGCCCCTAAAAGCCGTGGCACGTTCTTTTTCCTTCTTTTTTTTAAATGGAACATAAATATGTTTTCTCTGTATCTTCAGTATAAGAAATCTTTCTTTATGGAGAGTGAGTTTCATTTTTTAAAATAATATTGGTAAAAGCTAGAATTAGGTTTGTCTGCAACTAAGAGAGACCATAAGTAACCGTGGCTTAAATAGGGTAGAATTTTATTTTCTCTCAGATAAAACTCCCCAGGTCGGCAGTCAGGGCCTGGTGTCCTGGTTCTACTCTACTCAGCCCTCAGGGACCCGAGCTCCTTGCGCCTTTCTGCTCTGCCAGCCCTGGGGTGTCGCCCTCATCACGTGGTGTGAGAGGTGACTTTAGTACCAGCCGTGACCTCCACGCGGCAGCAGATGGAAGGGGGCCCCGTGGTGCCCTCACTGCTTTCGGAGGAAGGCTCCCCAAACTGCCCTGTGACACTACTGCTCTCATCCTATTGATCAGAACTGCACAGGGCATGTGGGAAAAGACAGTCCTGTGGGTAACCGTGTAAATCACAGCTAAAAACTGTGATTCCATTTCTGTGGAGGATGAGAAAATAAATTCGGGGAGACAAGAATGATCTTCGTTACCTGCTTTAGAGGTCATGTGACTTGAGCCAGGCGAAAACGTTTGGTTTTCAAGTGAGATAACATAGCCTCATTTGACTTTAATCCCAAACTATAAACAATTGCAACAGATGTGTGTGAGTGTGTGTGCCGTGCATGCACCTATAGGCAGGGCGTGGGGCAGGACCTATGTCCGCTCTTAAAAGGAGGCTTCCAAGAATACACTGAGCAATGCCAGCTTGGCCAGAGTAAAGCATGTAGCCTTCTGTGGTGCCTACTTTGAAGGGAGATATTCACTCAGCAGTGTAAGGTCTGTTCATTGAAAGGATATAAATGGTCTTATTTTCAGTTACACTCACGGCTCTGAAATGGCCTAAAGAAGGCAGGTATTTCATTAATATCCTGTATTATTTGACTCCAGATATATCTCAGCCTACACAGAGCTGGCCCAGTGGTGAGAGGCAAAGGAAGATGTGAATCTCTTATTTTAAAAAAAATGATGGGATGAAAAGGGATGTGGAATTTCATGATGTTGTATTTGAATTTAGGATGCCAGTAACATTTACTTTTTTTGTAGCATCCATTGATGAAGAAGTAAAAGAGGAGAGGGAGGGAGAATCTTTTATTGTTGTGTCAGAGGTGGGGATGGACCGGGTGTTTAAAAAGTGAACTTAGTCCTTATCCTACTTCTTTTCCTTCTGTTTTGATTGTCTTGAGAAAAGGGATTTTTTGTCAGTGTGAGTATTATAAAGGGCAAACATGTAATGTCTGAGGATAGGATAGAATTTTTAGCAGTTAGGCCACAGAGGCCAGCTTCTTTGCCTCTTGACGTCGGACCCTCATCACCCCATTCCCGCTCTCGTGCGCTGTTCTTTACTGGGTCTCCAAGCCCGGAAATGATCTCACACAGCCATCAGTTATAGTTAAAAATAATTGATTTCCTGTACTTAAAATTTTAAAGCAAACAGTACTTTAAGTTTTAGCTCTTCTTACAAGATAAAAATAGAGAAGGTTTCTAAGCATTGCTAAAGTATCTGGTTGCCCAGGGAAATACTTCATGTACATGCATGCCCACTCTCCCACCCCCGCGACCTAAAATCTATGCTGCAGGTAGAATACGATCAAATTTGTGGTTTTGTAACAACGCTCAGGTTTTAATATCCAGGTTAATTATGTAAATGCTTCCAAGGTGACCAGGGATTTTTATAGCGGGAAATAGCATTAGCGAAGGTGGATTTCTGTGGTTCGGTGGGAGACACAGGAAATATCAGTGCAGTATTTCATGCTATTTTTGCTCAGAAAAACCCACACATAAACCAGGCATCTTCCGTGAAAAGTAAACAGCTATAAAGTACCTAAGTTTGCAGACCTTTCTTTCTTCCTTTTTGTGATTTTAGACTTTTTAGACTTGAGTATGTATTCCTACCCCAGTAGAACTCAGGCTTGGGAATAAGAATATCACATTTTTTCTAGTTAAATTCTGTTCCTCACATAGCCCCTTGTTCCCAAGGAACACTGAAGATTTTGGTGGTGAGATGAGTTGGCCGGTGTTGGGTAGTGGGAATTGGTGATTAGATTAAGAAAAAGCTTGACATGTACCTCATGTCATGAACAGGAAGCCCCGTTGAGACGCCTTTGATATAAATCCCCCTGCTGATGGCACATAATTACCTTTGGACCGGCTTTTATCATACATGGTGTTGTAATCACTTCCTGTTCACCCGTTGGTGGGGTCAGGATTCCTGCCCTAGGGTTACTGGGCTGGCTGAACACATGACATCTGACACTGGACAAATGAGGTTGACAGCAGTTTATTAGTTACATATGGCCACTGCCCAGGGGAGGAAGGCACTGCATGCCAGGCAGGGCTGTAGGAAGGTTGCACTCAGGAATAGAGTGAACCAGCAGAGATGGTGTGAGACAGGCTTTGTAGTATCAGGAGGATGAGTTGACCCCTGGTTCCCAGGAGAGCATGTGATTGGCTGGTTTGAGTAATTCCATGGGCGGGCAGGGAACGAAACCCACTACTCGGGGATGAGAAGGAGGTGCATCTGGTCCTTTGGGAGAAGGGTTGCTTAGCTGGGGACTTTATCCACGGAAGCAGAGTATGGAGGGGAGCTTGCTGCTGGCCGTTTGAGGCCCTCCCAATTTTACCAGCTGTTAGGGGCAGCACTTAATGTTAATTTCAGGCCTGAAACCACACATGAGTTATATAGAGCCATCCAGAATCCTTTTGGATATCAAACCGTCCAACAGCTTTGTAGATCACAGTTAGAGATGTATCAGTGTCACTTGTGTTTGGAAGCTGCTGTGTCCTTTGTTCTTTCTTACTAAATATTTTAATTATTTTTAAGAAAGCAGTTCTGCTTTAAATCATTAATAGCATGGTATCCCCAAATCACAGTACAAATCTCTGGGAAGCCCAAGTCTGAAAGATTTCCAAAGAGGCAATTTTCCTTAAGAAAAATATAGACCTTCTTGCCCTTCTTTTATAAATAATGTTTATTGAAACTTACTGTGTGTTAGGCATAGTTCTAGGAGGGTTATATACCTCATCACACTCTGTAGTTTTGGTATTATTATTATTATCCCTGTATTAAAGATGAGAAAAACCAAGGTTCAGAGATGATAGGTAAATTACCTAAGATTATATAGGAAGTGAGAACACACCTTGGATTAAAAGCCAGATCTTTTTGAATCCTGTCTCTTAATTCTGTCTCATGCTTCTTGACTTATTTACACACATGGGCGCTATATGATGTTGGTTCAGAATCCAGGTTCAGGAAATATTTTGCTTGGATTCAACTCCTAGCTCTGTGACATTGGGCAAGTTCCTTTACCTCTCTGTGCTGTGGTTGTCTCATCTATAAAATGGAGCAAATAATAGATCTTACCATATATGGTAGTTGGGAAGATTAAATAAAAATACACAGAGTTCTTCTAATAGTGCCTACCACATAGTAAGCATTCAAAAAATATTGGTGATTTTAATTATCAGTAGCCTTTATAAATGAGGCTGTCATGACAGTTTACCATTGAGGAGTCTTATCTCTGCTCTCAGGTGGCTGACATCAGTAAGAAATGCTGCCAGGTAATGGTGCAATTCTCTCAACAGTCTGACTCTCTGCGGTGTGTATAGGGTGGACGGAGCACTTAGAGACTACTCACCACTCTTTACAAAGCGGACATCTCTACGCCAGCAAGCACTGAGTCAGTGACGAATTCTGTTTGGAGCCTATCTATAGATTATTAAGAAAATGTAACTACAAGATATTAACATGGGGCTTCCCTGGTGGCGCAGTGGTTGACAATCTGCCTGCCAATGCAGGGGACACAGGTTCGAGCCCTGATCTGGGAAGATCCCACATGCCGCGGAGCAACTAGGCCCGTGAGCCACAATTACTGAGCCTGCGCGTCTGGAGCCTGTGCTCCGCAACAAGAGAGGCCGCGACGGTGAGAGGCCCGCGCACTGCGATGAAGAGTGGCCCCCGCTCGCCACAACTGGAGAAAGCCCTGGCACAGAAACGAAGACCCAACACAGCCATAAATAAATAAATAAATAAAAATTAAAAAAAAAAAATTAACATGTAGTCTGTTTAATATATCTGGTTTAATTTATCAACTACATTTCATAGTATAACTCTGTTCTGACTTAACCCTTCACTGAAAACTGCTCTCAGCCTGAAGGTAAGTAGTAATAGTTGTCACTAATTGGCTTCATTTCATGATTGGACCTCCACTAGTTGAGTGAGTTTAGGTGCGCCGTATGCTTCCTTGGACAAATTCTCCCCATTGAGATATGTTCTCTTCCCCGTCTAGCTCTTCTGATAGAATCTAAGAAATTGCCTGATGGTAGCTGTCCTTAATCAGTATTTCTTTAGGCCAGACAAAGCCAGCTCAGAATTGTTTTCTCTCCAGTCAGAGCGGCTGACCTGGCCCCTCTGCCCATCACAGGAGACAGGAGCCTGGATGAGCGCGGGAGGGCCACCTGCGGCGCTTCACTCTGCATCCGGTGCAGCTTGCCTGTTGTCCCCAAGCCCCCTCTGGCCCCTGCCGTCACTTTGCCTTGCTCCTGGCCGTCCCCTCGCTGGCCGGCCTCCCGTCCACGGTCCGACCCCCGGGGCCCTTTCTCCACTCTGTGGTTGGACTTCTGCTGCCAACAGCTCGAGAGTTCAGCAGCCCTGGAGCCACTCTCTCGCCCCTTTGCTTTGCTTCCCACTCCGCAGGCACCGGCCCCCTGAATTCTGGCTGCAGGCACAGAGTTCCTGGAGCCCCTCAGTAATTGCCCCTCTCTGTCACAGAAGGTACTGGAACCCTCGGGCGGTTGCCCGGTTACTTGTCTGCAGTTCTCGGTCCTGCCAGGAGGTTCTCTGCTGGAGGATCATATAGTTAGTAAGAACCATCCCTGCCTTTTCCAGCGAGGAGTGCCAAAGCTCACCTTTTCTGGAGAAACCCAAACCCTGGCTAAGGAGTGCTGGCGTGGGCTTTAAGGACAGTTAAGCTGTGCTTGGACTCAGAGCTGGAGTGGCTTCCAGGATGAAGCCCTGCATGCAGGCGCCCTGAACGGGCTGGGCCACGGCTCTTTTCAGGCGAGGTTTCCCTGCTCAGCCTGCCCCGAGCCAGGGGGCTGCCTGCATCCTCTTACACAGGGGGTGCCTGGGCTCAGTGTAGGTTCTTCAGAAGAGTCATTCCTAGATTGTATTTGGTGATTTGAGTTCAATTTAAATGTTAAAATAAATCTAAATCCATAAAAAGTACTTTGCCACAGAAGTGTAAGTTTTACAGCTGTGAGGTTGTGGCTATACTCACCTATTAATAACTCAGGGAAATGTTTATGCTGTTATGTATATTGTTTATGCTGTTGTGTATATATATTTTTTAATTAATTAATTTATTTTTGGCTGCGTTGGGTCTTTGTTGCTGCGTGCGGGCTTTCTCTAGTTGCGGCGAGCGGGGGCTACTTCTCATTGCGGTGCACGGGCTTCTCACTGCGGTGGCTTCTCTTGTTGCGGAGCACGGGCTGTAGGTGCGTGGGCTTCAGCAGTTGTAGCACGTGGGCTCAGTAGTTGTGGCTCACAAGCTCTAGAGCACAGGCTTAGTAGCTGTGGCGCACGGGCCCAGCTGCTCCGCGGCATGTGGGATCTTCCTGGACCAGGGCTTGAACCCGTGTGCCCTGCATTGGCAGGCGGATTCTCAACCACTGCGTCCCCAGGGCAGTGGTGTAGTGTACTCTTAGAATCGCAGAGTAGGGAAATCGAAGAATAGAATGCAGATCAATTCCCCAGAAAGACCTTGCTTCTAACTTACCTGGTCAGCCCAGGTCCATGCCTGCTGTCCTTAGAAGCTAGCAGCAGCCTGGGCTTCATCACCGTGAAAACTCCCCCATTTAGGATTAGAATTGGTTTTTGGTATTTGTGATGTTTCTAAATGGGCTAGTAAATGATGGAAACACTAAAGAAGTCACTTTTATAATTTTTATAAATTTTAGGAGAATAGTTACTTTATATTTCTACTTTGGCAGGAAGATGAAACAGTAGTGGTGAAGAGGAAAGTAGGATATTTAACTGGCTTTACGTTTCATAATTTGGGTCCCACCTAAACATCCTTACACATTCCTAATTTCTTACACAGAGAAACTTTTTGCACTGCTTGCCCATGTAGTGGTTTCTTGACTTGAATTAGAAAGAAAGCAACCTCGGTCTCCAGCAGGCACTGATACTTTCACGAGCTAGTGGTGGGCGTCAGTGAACTTTGGGGCCTTGTTGTGGGGATGGTCTTGAGGGTTCCGGGGAGGTGCCGTCGCACTGCTGCCTGATGCTGCCGCGTTGCTTCCCCCAGGTCTCCATCTGCCGGAGCAGCCAGCCCCTGTCTGGGTTCAGTGCCCGGTGCCTGGAAGACGAGCAGATGCTCCAGGCCATCAGGAAGGCCAGCCCGGGAAGCGACTTCATTTACGTCGTGGACACTCGGCCTAAAGTAGGTGTCACCACGCTGATGTGTGTCTTTGCCGCTCTGAGTCATGGAATGCGAGATGAGGCCATGCTCCCTGACCCGCTCAGGGAACCCCATCTGCAGGGGGGCTGTTTCCCTTTGCACAGCCGTGCGTGGCTGCCCTGCTCAGCTGGCCTTCTGGGCCCCCGGAGCTCCTGGAGGGCCTGCCGTCGGCAGGTACTTTTGATATTTCCCCTGCTCTGAGCATTGTGCTTGGTACATAGTGCACACGATGAAAGTGTGGTTTCGTGTTGGAGATTACTCTCCTAAATATACCAAATTATTTTTTTGGTTTGTTTATAAAAGGACCTTTTCTTCTCTGTGGAATTCCTACAGTTCAGTTTTTGTGAGATATTCACCTCTTCTATTGCAAATTCCACTTGTAGTGCTCTGTAGCTATGACTTGGAAAGATTTACAAAACGTAATTGTTAAGTAAAAAAAGAAAAGTCACAAATTAATATGTATACTACTGTGTCTACGGAAAAAACCAAACTATAGGTAGGTAAAAATGTAAATTAAAGTAGAAAAAGATCTGGAAGGATAAACACTAACCTATTAAAATTGCATGGAGAAGGGGGGAGGCTTGGGGGAGGTAGAGAACTTTCTACTTACCTCATTTGAAAATATTATTTTATAATTATGCAGGTATTCATATATTAATTTTATAATTTAATAGAACAACCAACAGGAAATAATCTAGTTATCAACGGGTGGACCAAGTCCATCTTACGCTTACCACCCACTCAGCTTGATATGTTCTTGACACTAGTCAGGGTTAAGTCAAGTATAATTTGTAATTTCACTCCTTAGACCCATTTCTTTGTAAACCAACCAACACATGGAGTCCTCAGAGGGATGTGCCACTGAATACATGGAAACAAAATCACCTACAGGGGCATGGAATATATGGGACAAAATGAGGTGACAGAGAGAAATGGCCTTTATTCAACATATTTGGCATAGCAATTCCTTGCCAGTTATGAAAATATACCTGGACCTGTGACTGTGAGAGAGAGCTGCATGTTGTTTCTCCACATGGGTGTGGAACAGGTCCAGGATATACCGTGAAGCAGCAAGAGTGAGCTACAGGAAATCTGTAATGCCATGTATGGAATAATAATTAAATTATACAAATTATACGTTGTTCTATAGTTTTTTCATTGAAAAAAATTTGAGGGTATGTATAGTAAACTGTTAGCAGTGGCTTTTCTTGTGAGGTGAGAGGAGGATTTTAAGAAACCTTTATTTTATAAATTACAGTGTGAAAGAATTTTTAATCATAAAAAGGTTGAAAGAACATAAGGACTTCAAAATGTTACACGTAAAAGTTACCATGTGACCCAGTAATTCCACTCCTAGTTTAAGAAAAATGAAAACATATGTCCACACAGAAACTTCTAAGTGAATATTCATTGTTAATAATAGCCCTAAAGTAGAAACAACCAAATTCCATCAACTGAGAATGGATCAATAAAATATGGTATATCCATTCCCTGGAATATTTGTTGGCTATTATTACTAAAGGAATGAAGTACTGATAAGTGCTACAACATGGATGAACCTTGAAAGTGTTAGGCTAAGTGAAAGAAGTCAGTCACAGAGGATCACATATTGTATGATTCCATTTATATGAAATGTCTCTATGACAAATCCATAGAGACATCAGGCAGGGTGGTGGTTGCCTAGGGCTAGGGGAATGGGAGGAAATGGGAGGCGACACCTGATGGGTAGAGGGTTTCTTTTTGGGGTGATTAAAATGTTCTAAAAATAGATTGTGGTGACGTGGTATATTCACAGTTCTGTGAATATACCAAACACCATTGAATTGTATACTTTACATGGATAGATTGTATGGCACGTGAATTCTATGTCAAAGAAGCTATCAAAAAAAAAAAAACATAAGGACATAGAAACATTAGAACAGGAAGGAGGAAATATGACCAATGGCCCAAGTCACTTCAAAGTCTACACTGATGTTAGGAGTGGGTAATTACAGACAGGGTCTATACTCGTGGCCGATAAGAGAAATCATGGAAACTGGATACTATTCATTGTGTAGCCACTCAGACCCTGGCAATTTCGCTGCTTCTCTGAGCCCCATTTCATTAAATATTGTGATTCACGGTCTCGATCACTAAGTTTGATGTCTTCCTAGTGTAAGATCACTCACATCACTGCCCTCAGAACAGTCCCTTCCTCTCTAATGGGAGGGTAGCTGTGGGATGGCCGTGGAGGGGTGGGCAGTGAGGATGAGTTACTCTCATATGCCAGATCAGCAGACCAACCTTGCAGGCCAAGGACAAAACATGTTGCAGCTGGATCACATTCTAGTAGGTGACAGGTAAAGGATTCCCTTCCTTTCGGACAGATTTTCAAAGCACAGCAGGGAAGAGCTTCACACTGGGAAAGAAATAGCTTCTCTGCTTGAAGGTTTTCACTCGAAAGATGCCAGGCTCTGACTTTCACTGCTCTCTTTCGATTTGTGCTTTCTCTCTGCTTCATCCTTCTCGCATTGACTCTTTCCCTCCTGTCATTGTGCCTTTTGCGTCAGGACAGTGGAGCTGCTCTGAATTTCCTAACAGTCAGAGACAACTGAATGAGTGCCTGTCTTAGACACACGTACTGAAGACAAGATAAGAAAAGGATGGAAAGACAGGGGCTTTAAAGTGAATTGGGGTGCCCTTCTCCGATCCCATTTTCCTAGATTTAAATAGAGGCAGACAGGTTCGCCTGCTGCTTTAAGGGCCAACGACCCAAGCATGTACTGCGCTATGCAAACCTTCCGGGAAATGTGGCAGCTGTTGAGCCAGGCATAGTCCAGATGTAAAATAAATTAATCCAGAGGATTTGATTTGAAGGGTATATTTAGCACTGAGTGCGTTTGCTCTTGGCGATAAGAAGTTGGATGCTGATCCCTTAAGGAAAATCGGTGTCTCATACAAGTCGTGCCCTCTTCCTATTTCCCCAGGCACACACACCTTCACAGGAGTCTTCACCTGTTTGCTTAGAGCTCTCATTCTTTTAAAGATCACGTCCGTCGATTTTTATTCCTCGGTAGCCAGGAGACCAGGTCCATGTTTGCTGTGGGTGGTGGACAGACAGACGGGCCCTGGCCAGGTTTGCTCACAGGTTTACTGAAAAGGAGAAAGGCTAGAAGTCATTCTTGTCCTTGGAGCAAGGCTCGCCCCAGATGCTGCCTGTTCAGATGAAAGCTTCTGCATTGCTTGTTGATATTAAAATCTCAGGAGGGAAAGGCAGTGAGGGCCTCAGCATGAACTGAGTATCTGTTAAGAAAAAACGTACCCTCGAGGTCATATGTTACTGCTAGAATTTGGTGCGTTAAGAAGATAGGAGATCACGTTGATGCCATAGTTGTTGGATTTTAATATGATATCGAACTCCTTCTGTCTCAGCCTCGCTCATGACTTTAACATTACTTTGTTCTGGGACTTTGCTGAGCTTGTAAAAATGCCAGGCACTTTCCCATTCAATTCTTATAATACTCCTGCAAATTAGGAGCTGTTCTTTTCTTTTTATGGGTAAGGTCTCAGATTGAGAGGGGTTCAGTCATGCGTCCAAGGTCAAGCCGTTCAAATCTAGGCTTATCTGGCGCCCGAGCCCACGCTACTTCTGTTTGATCACGGTCTGTGGACAGCAATATCCAGGGAAGCCTTGGGTCCACCGTCAGGTTCCACAGGGTTCCCCCTTCCGAACACATTTGCAGTGAGGCTGGAGACTCAGAGCTGAAGGACCAACCACAGGCTCGTACACACTCAGGCCGGGGCAAGAGGTGTGAGCCGGGCTCTGACGCCGGCGGCCTGGGAGGGGTGCCGGGCGGTGGAGGCAAGGGGCGAGCAGGCCGGCCAGGGGCTCAGCTAACGCCCAGCCCCTTGTCCTGGCTCCTTCTCCAAAGACAGCTTTGTGGTTAAATGGCCTCTGATTTCACCTTGTGAGCCATTCTTTAGCTGTGAAACAGGAGGAGGTCATGTTGGAAGTTTTTCTGTGTCTCTGGAATCAGTAAGTAGGTGGTTTCCTCTCACTGAATCCTGTGAGGAGGGGATCTGGGAGCATCTGTTGCAGAGATCGGGGTGCGTGACAGAGGGGCAGCTAGGAGGTCACTTCCGCGTGGGACGTGTGACCGACTAGTTCCACTGCGGCAGTGAGCAGGGGAAGGGGAAGCGGAGCGACCGCGGCGTTTAGTGGCAGTGGGGCATCTGCTCTCCCTCTTTGGCAGGACAGGGATGGAGGGGGGACCTGTGGGTCCAGTGGACACTGAGAAGGAAAGTTGTACGTGAGCCGTCTTGCGGAGGCCCAGCTCCCACCCCCCAGCTGGAGGTTCCCAGCTGCGGCTGACTGTGGGGTACGTGCTGGGGAGGGAAGCCGGGGGCCTCGGAACAGGCTCAAGCCAAGGTGAGTCTCCATGTCAGCGAGCTGTGTGCCTCCTCCTCCCAGGAGCCCACAGACTTGCCCCAGGATTTGGACACTTAATGCCAGAGAGGGCAGCGCTGGTCAGCAAGTGTTAACCGGAAAAGCAGTGACGGCCAATGGAGAGAGAACAGCAGTCTCGTCCAGCTTTACAAAGAGATATCTACCTCCTCTTTTATCCCCCTCTCTCCCTCCCCCTCCCCATATAAAGATAGAGCCTAGAAGAAAGAGGAAAAGGAAGGTACCAAAGCAGACCCCTCACCAGTCCAAACGGCCTCTAATAAGAGAAGGAGAAAATTCTGCATCATATATGGGGTTGGGATTTTCAGTTGAGCTGGACGGTGATTTCCTATCTGATTGTATTCCAAAAGTTATTAATTCTTCCTTCGGGGTAGGAAAGGAGGATTTTGATTAGCACAGTTGTAGACAGTAGTTGCAAGAAGTAAAATCATCTCTTATTTTCATGTTTATATCACAAGATAAGATTCTTCATTTCACCAGATACAGATGCAGGGAGAGAAAAGGACCATTAATTGACACTGCAGGCTAGACCGTGGTCCAGTCCTCCTGCCAGGATCAACTTCAATTCTCATTTTCCAGCCACGTCAGATCAGGTCCTGTCATTCAGGTACAGAATGTGCTCTGCTGAAATAGACTCCGAGACTGAGATGGTGACCAGGCTGACCTTTAACTTGATATGCAGATTATGGTTGACTGAGTTTCCATGATTTTGATGTGTTTGATTGATGATTTAAGACTGGGGGGGAAAGAATCTAATTCTGTTCTTTTTTTAACGTTCTTGGCCTGTTCACCTCTCAGCCTCACTCTGTTACGCATTTATTTGGTCGGTCAGCCCGTCAGTAAATCTTCACTGAGTGCCTGCTCTGTGCCAGCTTGACGCGTAGGGTTCTGGCCATAAATGAGATCAGCCACCTTCCTGTGGAGCTCACGTCCTCTGCCCCACTCCAGTGGATCTTCTCTGTCATGGATACTAAATCTCAAATGTTTCAATTAAGCCTGCTCAGAAGCCTTCAGTGGCTCTCTACTGCCACAGATAAAGTTAGAACTTCTTAATCTAGCTTGTGTGTAGAGGACCCTAATAATTTCTAGCCTCCTTTCTTGCTGCTGCCGCCAGACTTGAACCTTCCGCTGTGCTTGCACTGGTTGACTCACTGATACCCACCTCCTTCTTTGGTGGCCACTGATACCCTACCTCTTCCCTTTCTCATCGCTTCATCTGGGATGCCCTCCCCCTTTCTCTCCATGCTTCCTGGTTATTAAAGCCCATCTCAAGTCCTCCCATCATGAAACGTTACCCCTGATGCCCTAGGCCACGTGGGGCTGTTCCAAATTCTAACTACTGCCACCGCCTCTACCAGGCTCTCAGCTCCTGCCCAGTCCTGGTGGGTATTATCTGTCGTTATTTGGTGCTGTGTGCTGCACTTCCATACTTGATGATAAGCTTGTGGTGGCTGGAACCACTTCTTATTCACGTTTTTATTCCATTCAGTGCCTGGCACACAGTAGGTGTTCGTTAAGTGTTTGTTGAGAGTGAGTGAATTTTTTTGTTTCACTTATGAGCTTTTTTGCACCCAAAGATGCTGAGATGATCAAATAGCAGAGTGACCTTGGATTAGAAAACAGGGCACTTTTTCCAGTACCACTTTTCAGTTGTCTGTTGTGTTCTTTAAGCATAGGTTGAAACTGGAATGCAGTTACCTCCATTGTTTTATCTGTTAGAGAATTTTTTTTTTTAATTAGACTTTCTATTTTGAGATAATTGTAGATTCACATGCAGTTGTAGGAAATAATACAGAAGGATGCCTTGTACATTTTACCCACTTTCCCCCAGTGATAACATCTTGCAAAGCTGTGTACAGTATTGCAACCAGGATATTGACATTGATAAAATCCACCAATCTTGTTCCGATTTTCCCAGTTTTACTGTAGTCGTGTGTGTGTGTGTGTGTGTGTGTGTGTTTAGCTCTGTAAAGTCTTATCACATATGTGTGTTTGTATATCCAGTACCACAGTCAAGATACAGAACAATTACATCACCACAAATAACCACTAATCTGTTCTCCACCTCTGTAAGTTTGTCATTTCAAGAACGTTCTGTAATTGAAAACATATAGTATGTGACCTTTTGAGGTTGTTTTTTTTTTTCCACTATTTGAGAACTTTTAGGAGCTGAAATGAACAGCTTTTTCTTTGCCTGTGAAATGGAGTTCTCAGCCTAAGGGACAGGGCACCAAACTAGACTTAGTGTTTTATTTATATAAGAGATACTCTATCTGAATGAATATACATGTAGGTCTAAGATAGCTTCTGAATTTTTTATTAATTATGAAACTGTATTTCCTGCTTTGAAGGGTCAGCTGGTGCCCCATTATCCTGACAGGGCCTGTAAAGTATGTGGACACCTTGAGAAAGTACACTTTGGATGGTAGATTAAATATTGCCACCTTCTGTTCATTATGAGAAGTACCGTTGGCTTTTAAGAGGCCATCTTGTGTGGCTCCTTTGCTTTTAAAGAAGACCATCGATAAATTCTCCCAGGTCATAGGTAATCAACTACTAAAAAATGTGAACATAGGGTCCTAATTATAGATTAAAGTAATAATAGTGTTTTGGTTTTTATTCACTGCACTGCTTAAAAAGAGTATGGTATGTGGTGAGTAGACTTAACTTGAATTATTCAAGATACAGAATAAACATAAGGTTCATGTAACATAAAGACAGTTGCACGTATCCTATTAACCATTTTATTTATGAAGCTTGTAAAGAATAAGCCAGCAACTTTGGAAAATAATTATACAAACCAGTGATATTTTTATAATAGTATGTTTCAAAAGAACAATGTCTATAGGTAATTTTAGAAAAATTTTCCTCTTAAAATATTTTTAAAATTTAAAGCATGAACATCAGTTGTCTTAAAAATAACACTATTTTTATATTTTTTTCTTTATTGAGACCAAACCCTTTATCCTTCTCATAGCATGCCTGGGAGAAAAAGGGGACGATCTTTTCGTAAATGGGAAACAGGGTAGTGGGGCGCGCCCCAGCTGATGTCACGTGAGCTGAGTCACGGAGCAGGAAAGTGAGGGGCCTGCCATATGTTTTTTTCCTGTTATTTAAATTACAAACCCACTATATCTGGTTTGTAACAAAGCCTGGAGGAGCATCTGGAGTAGTACTGGCAGCCGCTCCCCACACGTGCCACCTCTGTCTGCCTGCTGCAACAGCTGCTAAATTGGTATAGCCTTCCATTCATTTCTGTTCTGCTTAACCCAGCATGCATAAACGTAAATGCATGTCTGTAGGTCGGCTTGTTTTACAAAAAATGGGATAATTGTATGAATATTATTCTGGAGCTTACTCTTTTCACTTCACATGTCATGGCCCAGTATCTCCTCTCTTCTCCACTCCCTCCCCTCCCCTCTTTTTCTTCTTTCCCTCCTCCCACCCTCCCCCCGCAATATCTAGACATCTATATATCTGTGTATCTCTATCTCTGTGTCTCTACTTGAGCCTATTAGAAGTCCAGGGTATGAATATACCATAATTCATCCAATCATGGCCCTGTGGAGATACTCATAGGTTTTCCGTTTTTTTACTCTCAACTATTACAAAAAAAAAAAAAAAAGATTGCAGTAAACATCTTTGGACGTCTGTCTTTACGTGCTGGTATTTTAATAGTGTCAGACTCTCACACATAGGAGATCTGGGTCAAAAAATATGTATGCTTTTAACTTAACTTGGCTTTTTTAAGCTTAGATTTTTGAAAAGTATGACTATCCCCCGAGTGCTGCATTGTGGTCCTAAAAACTGATATTTTTTTGGTGGTGAGTGCTCTGCCTGGGCTAGCCCTCCTGCCCTTTGTGGGCAGAGGAAGAGAATGGTCAGTGAATATTGATGTCTAGGATGTGATGACCCACTTAGCTGAACAGCAAGAATGGAGTATTCACAATAATACATTCATTCTAGAAATCTGTGTATTTCTCAGCTAAGGCAGGACTTGTCCCCTTCTTGATTTTAGTTGCACAGGAATAAGGCAGAAGTTTGCATATCATAAATTTCTTCTTCAAAGTCCATTACCATTTAACCCAGTTTGCACTAGGAACCGTGACTTTTTATATATGAAATTATGATAATGAATGTGGTAGAAAAAAATCCTCTCTGGAGATTTAAATAGGGTGGCCGGAGGAAATGTCTCTGGAGGCTTAGCACCTGCTTGCCCTCTCTCTGTTTTGTTCAGCGATTCCTGCTCAAGGTTGAATTGGGTACCTGAGGGATTCTTGTAGGCAAATTAGAATGACGTAACTATTCCTATACGTTGATGTGTTTATTGGCATTCTAATACTGGAAGATATAATAATTTAACTTACAGAGCTTTATGTTGCCAACTGTATCTGCTGATATTCTTCTGCCAACCTAAGGCTGTCATGTTTGGTATTAAATTGGGGCGACTTGGCTCTGTACAGAATCCCACATTGGATTTGGCATCCCTGACAGGGAACATCTCCAAAAGGGCTTATCTATAGGATGCTTCCAGCTCAGAAAATGTTCCCACATCAACAAACTGATGTTGTTGAATGTAAGCTCAGCACGAGTGTCTGTAGCTACCTAGCCCAGCACAATGTTCCCGGGATTTAAAGCATGTTTCTGCACATCATGTTGCATGTTCTTATGGAGAGCCGTGAAGTGTTGTGATTGTTTCATGACTATCACTGGTGACTGTTCTGTTTTGCTGCCCACTGCAGCTTAATGCGATGGCAAATCGTGCTGCAGGGAAAGGCTATGAGAACGAAGACAATTACTCCAATATCAAGTTCCAGTTTATCGGGATAGAGAACATCCACGTCATGAGGAACAGTCTGCAAAAAATGCTGGAAGGTAAACCATTTCCTTATGCACGGCATTTAAAAAATGCAGTTAAATGTGTTAATGCCAAGCTGGAATAAGATGGTCTCTTGATGTGAAAATTGTGCTTTACTGTGATGTTGTTTGCAGGGGTGGGATCAGTTGGGAAGAACATCAAAATGCAGGGACTCTTGAAACATTTAGCAGCTATTCTCTTCTTTTTTTGTGTCCTCCTGGAGTGGTTTTGTCACGTGGTGTTGGCTGCCAGGCTCTCTCCGGTGGCACCTAACACCGAAGATAAAAGTGCACGGGGATAGTTTTTCTTTCTCTCTCATAATAGTAGTTTGACCCATATTCAAGACCATTTGGAGATAAAGCAGTCCTACATCGAAAGCAGCCGCAAGCTGTTCACGCGTGGACATGAGGTTCATAAACTGAATCCGAGCGGCTGAATGGCCATTAGGAGGACGGTGGGGGGTCCTGGTTGTCCCTTCCATCAGCAGCAAGTGCTGCAGTGCGCTCCCCCCCCCACCCCACCCAGCAGCGAGCACCACGAGACGCGTACGCCCAGGCTTCGATACTCACAGGGAGAGGAAGTCGCAGAGCCGGCTTATGCAACATACAGGAGTTATTCACGGGGCCACACCAGCCGTAAACGAACTGCCAGAAATCGTATATTCCAAGCAAAACCAGCTTCGTTGCCTGCTTACGCTCTTGCGCTTGTCAAGGCCCAAGGAGCAGTCTGTTGTCAGGTCCACCGCTTCTCCCTCCTGTGGGAGCCGAAGAGAAAGAGGGTGCATAACCCAGGGCTTCGTGCCTCTGGGCCAGGGGAGGCTGTAAATGCTGGGCTCGCGCTTCTGGGGGGAAGCCCTGGGGAGGCGGCGCTGTGTGCCAGGGAAGCGGACGGTCCGTCTGCACCGGAAATGCGGGCGGGGTCTGTAGTGAAGAGGGACAAAGAAAGGGCCGAATTCCCTTTTTCTCGGGATCCACGTTTGCTCTCAGTAACTCGTGCAGTTCAGTGCTTAATCAGAGCGGGATGTAGTGAGAAGCTAGCGGTGGGGCTGGAGGGACTTGAGTGTCACAGACAAGCCTGATTTCCATTCTCCTTCCTGGATTCCCGGGGTCATCTCAGTCATTATGAGACTTTGAACACGTCATGTACCTTCTTTGGGGCTCTGTTACCTGCTGTAAATGGAGAGGATTGGACTAATAATGTCTGTGGACCCATCCAGCCCTGACAGTCTGTGAGTCCACACTTTGATGCCCCTGATTGCAAATAGTTTAAAATTGAGGGTTTGAATGGTTAGACGAAACCTCTTCCTGCATCTTAAAAAAAAAAAATAACGGCCCCAGAGCTGTCTATCTCCATCTTACCTCCACGTGAAATTTGCCATGTCTCAGGTGACAGGAGGATGCCTTGGGCATTGAACTTCGTAAACTTTGGGAGATTATCATGGGCGGTGTGGCTCTCCCTGTTATAAGCTGTGCTTTTCAGACATTGAAAAATTGGACTAGCTTGGTGCTGTAATTGAAGGGGTAGTCTAGTTTTAGTGTGAAGAGTGTTCATTATCAGAATCATTAAAAACATTTGTATGCTTTATATTTTTCATTTAGTAATTTCATAAGCTGACGTTTGAGAATATATATTTTCTTCTATGCAGATGGTGGCCCCCAGGAGTGCTCGTAACATGGCGATTTGGCTTTTGTTTTAAAATTAGCATTTACTTGGTTTCTTATTCGGAACCATGTCTCCTGCCCTCATACCTTTGGTCTGACTCGCGATTTCTAAAGGACCAGCGAACTGACCGAGTTCCAGAGGGAGGGCAGCCTGTGTTTCATAAGGGGTCACGGTTCTTCTGCATCACTTTTTCAGCTCTGTGTCAGTGCAATAAGCAAGGCCAACTTTCTGGATGCCTTTCAGGGGACTTGACCAATGTTTGACTATCTGTTTTTACCAAGTAAATTATAAACTGCTCGTGGAAGCTCAGCTGATGAACTGATGCAATCAGACCCACCTTTTGAGGCTTTTATCCTTCAAACAGCTGTCTTGGCATCAAAGAGATCGGAAGGTTTGTACTGCTGGTCACTTGGTAGGAAGCGGAATAATGCATTTCCTTCATGATTATTATTTTTTTTTCAAAATTTCTCTTATCAGGGATATTGATATTATCAGGAGAGATTCTGAATAACAGAAATGAAAAATTGTTTGCATTCTGGCCCCAAATAGCCCTGTCTGTGAGCAAGAGCTGCAGGGTATTTCATCAGAAACTGAAATCTAGGACCAAGTTCACATCCAGTGTAGGTCCTTTTGTGGAGCTGATTGATTGCATGTTAACTTTGGTTTCTAAGTTCTAAACCAAACTATTTTGTGACATTCGCACCTCCCAGTGAGATAATAATGAAGCCTTTCAGTTATGTAGCAATTGTGTGATTTATTAAGTGCTTTCCACAGAGCCTTTCCTCTTGATCATATAAATAATGGCTTTTCCCTCAAATAATAAAAGGATGCCCTATATTTTCTTTCTTTTGTTGTTGTTGAAACCGGCAGTAGAAGAACCTGGGATAGGCTCTTTCCGTGGCTGAGGAAATTGTTATCAGATGTGGAAATAAAAACCTCCTAGGGCATCCTTGAACTGGGGGGAGGAAATCAGTGAGAGGGAGGGAGAGAGGGGCACATGGAATTACCTCACATCCGGGCTTTGAGATTGAGCCGCACTATCGCGCTGCTTCGTAAATAAATGCCTGTTTTCAAGGTAGGCGGGTGTTTATGGGAAGGACATGATGGCAGTGACACCTTCCTGTTTTTCAGTCACCATGCTCCACCTTTTGTATGTTGCCCAGAAAATTGACCTTTCTCCCCACCACTAGTTTCGGCGTGCCTGGATTCTACATGAATCTTAGATTAATATTGTTGGCCACAGTGTAGTTCTGTATAACTGACCCCTTGTTCATTGATTTGTGCATTTAACTAAAAACAGAGCACCTGCTACGTGCCAGGCTTCCTCAGTATTTTTACTTAAATGATTCACGAATAGGCAGACCTTGAAGATATCGCAGGTTCGGTTCCAGACCACCTCAGTAAAATGAATATCGCTATAAAGTGAGTCGCACGGATTTTTTGGTTTCCCAGGGCATGTGAAAGTTATGTTTACCCTATCCTGTAGTCTATGCAGTGTGCAATAGCATTATGTCTAAAAAAGCAATGTATGTACCTTAATTTAAAAATATTTTATTGCTTAAAAGATGTAACCATCATCTGAGCTTTCACAGAGTTGTAATCTTTTCACTGGTGGAGGGTTTGAAATATTTCGAGAATTACCAAAATGTGATACAGAGGTATGACGCGAGCAAATGCTGTTGGGAGAATGGTGCCGATAGACTTGCTTGATGCAGGGTTGCCACAGACCTTCAACCTATAAAAAACACAATATCTGTGAAGTACAGTAAAATGAGGTCTGCCTGTATTTGATTTCACAGCAATAGTGTGCTGTACGTAATATTATCTGCACTTTATAGATGAAGAAAGTGTCTCAGTGAAGTTAGGCAACTCAATCTAAGATAATTCTTTAAAGAAAAATAAGTTGAAATAAATAAACATAGAAAAACATTTAAACTTGCTCTGATAATTAAAGAAATGTAGTTAAAACCTCAAAGTACTATTTTTCTCTTAAAAATTTTTTTAATTTAAATAAAATTAAATTTATTTAAATATTTAAATTTAAATACATTAAAATATTCAATACTGAAAAGAATGTGGTAAAACTAGTACTTTAAATATTTCTAGTATCATTGAAATTGGCAAGAGATACCTAATATATTTTGTTCTGAGATACATATTTTTACCAGATTAATTCCCCTTAGGGACTAATCCAAAATATGGTTTAAAAAAAGAAAGACATATAATGCCTGTTTTGATAGTAGTGTTTTATTTATAATAATAGAATTTTGGAAGCCTCAGGAATGTTCAACAATAGTAGACTGACTAAACACTCTACCTTTTGATAGAAAATTTTGCATCCATTAAAAATGATAAATGTGAAAAATATATTACTAACATGGGAGAACGTGTATAATGTAAGTGAAAAATTCAGGTTGTAAAATTGTACACATACTCTTGATTCACTATACAGTAAACCATATTTATGAAGAATTTCCAGAATGATAATTGGATTAGAATGAGAGGACAATGGGTGAATTTTTTCTTTTTCCTTCTTTATTTACCAAATTGTCTATGGTTGGTATGTTACATGGAACACAAACAATACACACTTATCAGGTCACAGTTTCTGAGGGTCACAAGTCTGGGCGTTTCTCAGGTGTCAATGGGAAGCCAGGATCCCTCCGCCCAGGATCTTACAAGGCTGCAGTCAAGGTGCTAGCTGGGCTGTGTCCTCATCTGGAAACCTGGATGGGGCAGAATCTGCTTCCAGGCTGATGCAGGTTATTGGCTGCATTCAGCTGAGGGCCCTGAGCGCTGTCAGCTGGCGGTCACCCTTAGGTCCTAGAGTTCTCTGCCATGTTGGACCTCCACATCAGCTCTTCACAACACGACAGGTTATTCTTCAAGACCAGTAGGAGCGCCTCTCTCCAGTTACAAAGTCCGGTGTATTACATTTTTAATTAAAAAGTTTTTAAAGACATACCCTTCTTGGTATCACATAACAAAGCAAGAATTGAGCCTAGTACTTTCCATCATTTCACCGTGATCCTCGTTGATTTGTGGTTCTTTTATTGGACAGGCTCACAGATAACCACCCACATGGTAATGATGATATAACATTTATGGGGTGATTATTATGTACTGGACACTGTTAATTTTTTTTAATATACTTATTTTTTGGCTGCGTTGGGTGTTCGTTGCTGTGCGCGGGCTTTCTCTAGTTGTGGCGAGCGGGGGCTACTCTTTGTTGCGGTGCACGGGCTTCTCATTGAAGTGGCTTCTCGTTGCAGAGTACGGGCTCTAGGCGCACGGGCTTTAGTAGTTGTGGCACGTGGGCTCAGTAGTTGTGGCTCATGGGCTCTAGAGCACAGGCTCGGTAGTTGTGGTGCACGGGCTTAGTTGCTCCGCGGCATGTGGGATCTTCCCGGGCCAGGGCTTGAACCTGTGTCCCCTGCATAGGCAGGCGGATTCTTAACCACTGTGCCACCAGGAAAGTCCCAGACACCATACTCTTAACCACTTTGCTTTACAGTCTCTCTAGGTGGTGGCTTGGGTAGAAAGTGTCCTGGCCTAAGTGTCTGAAGATCTGGGTTTGGGTTCTTGCCTTAGTCTCTGAGTAAACGTGAACAAACCTCATTTCCTGTATTTGTCAAACAATGTAAGCAATATATCATTGCTCTCTAACTCACAGATTTGTTAAAAAAGATTCCTTGCAAACTGTAAAGTGCTTTCCAGTATAAGGTGCATTATGCTTTTTCTTGGGAAGCAGTACTGTAGTTTAAAATAAGCACTGCGTAAAATGGACAAGCTAATGGGCTGTAGATTAATTCAGGCAGCTAGGCAGGTATTTGATAGGTCCCCTGCTTTCTTATGGGTGGCTTTTCTTAATTTTTTTCTTCAAGAGACGTGGAGTAAGCACAATTTCAGAGGCATGGAAGTGCTTGCCTTGTGATACAGTCTGTGTCCACTCAGCACAAGTTCATCGAAAATAATTTAATAAACCCCATGCCGGGCCCGGTGGATGTTTTCTCAGCAAGTTGTCTGACAGAGATACAGACCTCAGCCTGACAGCAGATCAGATGGGAGCAGGTCCAGAGCACAGGAACAAAGGCCCGGTGCCCATTCAGCAGTTTGGACAATACTGTAGTGAAGGGCTGTTCGTAAGATTCAACTGAAAAGATTGGAATCTTTTTAGCAGGCCCCAAGCGGTAGCCACTTTTATCGTTTCCCCTAGAACTGGGGACAGTGATGATGGAGAAAGTTTTGTGGTAAAGTCAGGTGGCGCCAGAGATATGTGACCTGTGCTTGTGTGTGAAGGTTGTGAGGCCCGATTGTTCAGAAACTTTGTTGGGTGTAGCAGCGACAGGTGAAAGCAGAGAACTTCGAGTGTGTCATGGGAGGCACCACGGCCGTGGGTGCTGTGCTCGTGTGACGACTCCCTGCTCTGGCGTCCCTGCCCGGTGCTCTCGGGTGCACCAAGGTCTAGAAGGGGACAGTCCCTAACACACCCGGCTCCGAGGTTCCCACGAAGTATTTTTCTCTGCTCAGAGGTTAAGGTTGTAACTCTCAGTCCCGGTGTCCTTTTTATTTGATGCTTTCTTCCTCACCTCGTTACTTTATGTGGTGATGGCTACGTAAGCCTGGAAGAAGTGGAAGAGTTGAACCCTTTATAGTCACATTTAAGTTTTTCATTTCAAAGTGAGTATTTCCTGTAACATGGCCTACAAGTTTATGCTATGAAGTTCTACCAGCTATGAGCTAATGAAAAGCTATAAAGGTTGATCTTTTTTCGGTTCTCGATCTTCTGACTTTCCCCATTATTAATTTCCTGAGATTACTAACCTATTAGACGAGACAGCCAATAAGACCTGGCTGCAAACCTGGTCACTGTCCCTCAAAATTTAGCAATGTGGCATGGGTTTCCACACAGAAAACCTACTTTCCCATTAAAGTGAACTGCATAGCTCCACCCAGCGGTAAGGTTTTTTAATAAGTGTTCTGCTAGAGCAACAGGTCTCTTCGTCAGGCTCCACTAGTTATCAATTCGTGGTCACTTGAAAGAAAGAAATGCATCAAGGGTGTGTACCTGGCTCTCTCTGTGTTGTAAGAGGATGTAAAATGTGGCTGGATGGTGTCGCCCGATCTAGACTGAGATCTAATGCTCTAAGCACTGAGGCAGAGAGGAAAGAGCGTGAGCTTTGGGGCGTACGTGTTGTGGCCAGGACTCCAGCTCAGTTATTTGCTGGCCGAGTAACCTTGGATGACTTAGTAAACTCTTTAAGCCACACTTGCTAATCTGAAAATTGGGAGTAAATATATGCTGTATGGTAGATAACGGATGTAGAGGAAATCACTAGGAGCTACATAGTTATTTCAGACAATCATCTGTACATCAGACAGTTGTTGAGAGTTTTCTATACGCTGGGCATTGCATAGAAAAAAAGCTTCATTTATTAATACAAAGTGACGTTACTGATTTTGATGTAGGGCAGAAAATCATGGCGGGAAGAGAAGATGTTGCTTTCTCATAAGTGATCTTCCTGAGGGCTGTCCTTGGGTAGATCAGATGGTTGAATGTTTTAATTGGATGTCAAAACCAAAGACTTTATCTCTGGGTGATTTTAGCAAAGGAGAGGACAAGAGAAAACAAAGATTTAATGGGAGAAGAATGGCTATTTTTTATCCTAATTATGCTGTATCTTGATGTTCCTTGGGACAATTCAAAGATCAAAAAATTTCAGAATTATTGTTTTCATTTTATTAATCATGACAGCTAGCTTTTGGATAACTAGGACATTTACAAAAGGAGCACTTATAGAAGAACGTGTCTCCCATAAAACTAAAGATAGACATGACTCATATTAGCCACAAGGCGAGCAGTTTTTCCATAAGGCTGCAGGTGGGATGGGGCAGTTCAGTGTCTGCTTGCCAGTGACAATGTGGCCTCAGATTCGATGGGTGCGTTGGTCCTGCAGCTTTGCTCAGCTGGTGTGATGAGCGTGGAATGCTTTTCCACCAGTTACGTCCCCAGCTACGTGTACTGCTTATTTCACCACTTCTGTTATTTGCTGCCAACATCTTAATCTCACATGGTTCTCGGCCTTCTCTCCAGCATTTACCACTAATATCTTACATCCACCCCGACTTCACAGGCTCTCAGCACCCCTTCTCGCAGAGTAGACTTCTCTATTTTCATCTGCCTTACGTTTCCTATTTAGACTTGCTCATTCCTTAAGCCCTGTCTTTGGTTGAGTTCCTGTTCACTGAGAGAAAATGACCAAATCCCAAGCCTTATATATGGTAAATGTAACATAAATGGGCATATATATTTTAAAATTTATTTGTGGCAAATTGTGTCTTTAGACACAAAATTCATATGCAAAGCTAATAAATGCTAATAGGGCATTCTTTTGCGAACCAGCTGCTTGATTTTCTTTAGGTCAATGGTAGTTAGTATTACTGGAATGTGTGTGTGTATACATGCATTTACACACACATACATGTTTATTAGTAGCTCGACACAGACACATACTCATGCCCATGTGTGTCTGCATATACTATTATCTATGCTGCTAATGCAAGCAGTGCTAGCACAGGTGTACAGAATTTAGGCTGGATCGCAACTTACCATTTTCTATTAGCATCGAATTCTTTAGAGGAGGGCAAGGCTATTCAAAAGTGGCTTTCATGGCATTGTTAATTGTGTGGAGATTCCAGAAAATAGCATCCTAAGCAAAGCTGGAATCTTATTGGTGTCCAGTAATATACAGAGAAGCTAATACACAGATCTCTCCAATTAATGTAAAGGCCTCTGTAAAGAGGGTCCATGTCAGTTGGCAGGGGTGGGGAGGAAAGCAGCACTGACATTAATAGACTGAGTACACTTCACTGCAGAGTTGATTCTGTCACCAGGGCGGGCTCTAAGTAAAAAAGGGAGACGACAGGGCAGGCTTTACCAAACACTTCTGTTGTACAGGCCATAATTAAGTCCTCTTTGAATGGTATCACCTGCTGGGATGTTCAGTTGAGGGAGATTACCATCATTTTGCTAGTTCTTTGAAGGCCGTTTCATTGGGCTTGGGTTTTTGACTCCAAAATGGGAAGGAGACAAATCAAACATTAGGAGAGCTCAGGTATGTGTCTGGCTGGTAAGTCAGGGAGGGCCATGTACCTTCCAACTTTAGATCTTAGACACAAGAAAGACCAATCCCACAGGGTTCAGGTGGAGACTCTGCACCCTCACTGATCCCCACCCAGTCACTGTGTAGGAAGAAATGAGCTTGGTGTAGGAAATAGCTAAGGAAGATCATGGAAGGTTAATTTTCCTCCAAATAAATTTCCTATTTCCTCAGGTGCCATAATTATTGATCTTTTTTTAAGTGTTGTTTTTATGTGTTTGTGGGATATAGTTGCCCTGTTAGTAAAACAAATGTCACTAGACCCGGGCATCAAACTCCAGGTTCGTATAATAAGTCTGGTTCTCTGTGATCTGTGGCTGACGCCTCTGAGGTCAGCTGAAATGAACTTTGTTCAGCAAAATGGTTTGTAAATATTGGTTCAGCTTTGGCAACAAGGGTGAACCGATCAGTATTTCTGCCTTATCCTGAGTTTATACAAACAAACCCACCAGTTTTATATTTAAAAATCCAGGCGCTAATTCTTGGAGTCGCAAGTGTACCCCCATCTGTCCATGTGTATTAATCACCTGTGGGCTGATGGCTCTTAACCATCGCCACTCAGCATGTGAGGGGAAACACTTTCTCAGCCACTACCTTGCGTGAAACCTCGGGAGGCTATTTTATTGAATGTACCCAGTTTTAATGTTCCCGAAAGCAGATGTGTTAAACAAGGAGCCATCCTCCGTGTGGAAGGAAAGGAGCTGACCTGGGAGAGATGCGGCAGCTGGTCCCCTGGGCCGTGAGCCAGTGAAGAGGGTGGCCTGGGCATCCTCTCCACAGCACCTTTTAGGACCTTGCTCTGTTAGCTGGCTGGTCCCCTCTTGCCACTGGCACAGGCCACCTCCCAGTTAGCTGGACAGCCTGGCGTCTTTATTTTTAAACTTGCTGTCATTTCCACACCTGGTGGGAAGAGAAGGCAAAAGGGATCATCTGTTCTTGGACTGAGCTTCAGAGCTTCGATGCCAAGATATCCCTCTAGCTCCCTGGACTTTTTGAAATGAAGGAGGATGCCAGCTAGCCCTGAGCCTGATCATGACCACCAGAAATTTGGGCTAGTTCAGTGGAAAAAAAAAAAAAACCACAAAAAACAAAAAACTGTTTGCAAGTCAGTGTTATCTGCAGAAGATTTAAAGAACTCAGTGGGTCCAGAGACTCTACGTGGTGGAATGTGTGTATTTTAGGATTAAGTTGAACGGTCTGGGTCACGGCCGGGGTTGGACAGAAAGACCAAACAGCAGGCGCCCGCGGGAGAGGCCGCAGCACGGAGGGTGCGGGGATTGCGTCATGCGCGCTGCACGGAGGGCCTGGGCAGCACTGCGGCCAGCCCGGCCCCGTCCGTGTCCCCGAGGACAGAGCCACGCCCGGCCCAGTTTCTCCCCGGGGCTGGCGTTTTTCAGTTGCAGCAGATTCAGCGTCTGTCTTCACACTGAGTACATACACCCCGAGGTCACGGGAGGATTTTCCCAGGGGCGCCCTGGCTGGGTTGCTTTATGGCACTGACTTCCGCACGTGCTCCTTCCTAAAACTGCCTCGCCTGCCTTAGAGATGCTCCTCCGTCCAGGTGTGAACCAGCTGTCCTTTCCCACCTCCCCTGACGAACTGCCCTTTTGCCACCTTACAAACGGCGAACACACCTTCAGTCTTATTATGGTGCGTTATTCCAGGGTGCCTGAGAGGGTACATCGTTTTAAAAATCAGTGGAGGGGCACACGTGCAAAAACGTTTGAAGACTGCAAATCAGGTTAATCTTCCTGGAACAATCTAAATCGCTGCTGGTGGGGAGCCGGCAGCACTGTGACCTCAAAGGGACAGTGTCCTGAACCAGGGCGATGCTGGAGAGAACTCACTTCTCCAGCTGGGCTTCCAGCTCAGGGCAAGCTTTTGGAAGGAAGAGTTTGGACTCTTGCCTGAACGTATTCATAATACGGTTTTTTCTTAAGAAGGGCCTTTAAAGCTGGGAATCTCGGTGTTATTTTCTTCCTCACTGCTGCCGTCTGTGACTCAGAATTTAACTACTTGTGCTTTTTTTGTGTGGCTCTTATGTTGTGGGAAATACGAGTGAACCCTCTGCTATCTGGCATATTTGAGGGAAGGGCATCTGATAAATTAAATATTGTTAACTGTTTTTATGTATTGCAAATGCGCAATGCTTTCATAGACTTAAAGTTGAATCTGGGAGTTTAGAGTTGGAAGGGCATTTAGATATAATTTAGTACACCTTCCCTGTTTTAAACATGAAGAAATCAAGGCCCAAAGAAATACACTTTAAACAAACAAAATCTATGGAACATTATTTAATTTTCATTGATTAGTTTATAAGATTCCTCAAAAGGGCTTTATGGGTATGAACCCCATGAACTTTGGAATGTCGTATTTGTGATATGTAGTCAGAATGCTGAGCCCTAAAGTTTTTTCACGCTTCATGTCAACTGAAAGATGAGCTCTCGAGATGAAATTGTTTGTGACAATATTATAGAAGTGTTTGCACACCTGCCTTAGTTTTGTAAAATATAGGTATCATTGGAATCCTGGATTATCTTCATTTTCAACCAAAGGGAAAAGCCCTAACCCGATGCTCTAGAAGCATTCAGAAGTGCAGGGTCTCATATTTAAGTTCACACGCTTTACTCCCTTTGGGTAGGGTTGTTGGTAGGAGGAGTTCGATCATTTCCATTTAAGACTTCTAGGACAGTTCTGTTTTGTATTTTTACAGCAGTCCGCAACTGAAGTGCTTGGATGATGGAGTTCTAGTTGGGAAAGTGCTGGAGTTCGTTATAGGAGTCTTTTCCTCCAGGGCACTCTTAACTCAAGTGCTTCTTGGTGGCACATTTTGAATATCTTTGCTAGAAGAATAAATAAATCTTCTCTTATTTTTACTATGGTAACATTCAATGATTTTCATTTATTAGGGTTTAAACTTTACCAATATAATACTCCTAAACAGATGTAGTGTCCCCTGTGACCAAAGAAGACAGAAAAGCCTTACTTGGAACTGTTCAGTAGAATGAGTGAGCTTGGGCATTTATCTTGACTCAAGTCTTCCAGAAAATACTACAGTGAAGGAATCATTAACAAACTGCCTGCAAATATGATCACGTGTAAAATGAGAGATTTTCTGTATTTTGTTTCTGTAACACAATTTATCTTGCAGTGTGTGAACTTAAATCTCCCTCCATGAGTGATTTTCTTTGGGGACTGGAGAACTCTGGCTGGTTGAGGCATATTAAGGCCATCATGGATGCAGGAATCTTCATTGCAAAGGTATGCGAATGCAGAGAACATAAATTATGGGGCAGAGCAGCCAGTGTACTCTGACTTCGGAATGGAGATCTTGTTCCCTCGCATGAGCTCCTCTGTACTAAACTGGGTGATACCAAAGCTGGCTTTGCAGACCTCCATGAAGTTTGCCCTCTGAAGATGGGATTTTGTGAAAGAGAGGATGGTGTTCACTTGATAGTATATCATCAAGGCGATCAAGTGGTAAAATACTTTCAGAATGGTCTCTCTTCAACTAGGCTTGGTCCTGGGTGGAGGGAATAATTTTCTATAGGAGGGTACATCCAAATGTGAGTCACTTGAGTGACTGAGGCCTGAAGCTTCCACCTTAGCAAACAGCTCCCCCTTTTCAGTGACGGCAGAAGCAAGTCATGTTCCTGAACCTGGCAGGTAGATTCTGTTCTGCCAGAGGAAGATTTTGCTGCAACTGCTTTTGAATGCATTGTCTATTTTGTTGTTCAGTGCATTTTTTTTTTAAAATAAATTCCCCTCAGATTTATACCTAAAGACAACCATATCTTTTCTGATGACATGGTATGCTCCCCTTTATTAGATAATTCATTTATTTAACAAATATTTATTCAGTGCTGGGCACTTTTACTTGGCTCTTATCCTTTTATCTCTAATTTCATAGTTTTACAATTTATAATTTTTGTCTTTTCCTTTTTGAAAATGATTGCAGCCAGCAGCAGCTCCAGAATTTCATTTGGAAAGGCTTAAGGTGGAAACCCAGCGGGGAGGAAGAGAGGGTTGAAGGTGGACTAGGAGACGTTCACACAGGAAGCCTGCTTGTATATGGTACAGAAGCCGGGCTCTTGGCTTCTGGATATAAGGGAAGGGAAATGACGCTTCAGTTACCGGCACCAAACCTCTCCTTGGCTCCGCCCTAACTACACGGGGGCGTGAACACTCAATAAATGAAGGAACAGGTTTTGGTATTGATTTTTTGCCTGTAAATCTTTTTTTGATTCTTTCTGTGAGTACAAAACCAAAGCGAATTCTGATGATTTTTCCTGTTGATAGCCATCCTTTGCCCATCCTGTTTTTCAGGCAGTTTCAGAGGAAGGGGCAAGTGTGCTTGTTCATTGTTCCGATGGCTGGGACAGGACTGCTCAGGTGTGCTCGGTGGCCAGCCTCCTGCTGGACCCTCACTACCGGACTCTGAAGGGCTTCATGGTGAGTGTGGCCGCTTGGCCACTGTCCCACGCACGCAGCGCCTGGACAGAATGGACCTCTCTTCTGACAACTATTGGCAACTTTTTCCCCTCCTCATCAACATTATTTTTCTCTTGGTAGATCAGCATGATTAATTAAAGGGGAAAAGGGGAAATAGGCTTGGAATAAGAAGGTGAATTTCTGGGATTTTGGAACCAATTCAAATCAATGCTATTAAAGGTGAATTTGGGGGCAAATATAAAATATCTATTTAGCAGTTTGTAAAATAGTTTTATACATCCTTTGTATAAATATATTTCAAGTTTGATATATATTTTCAAGTTTGAGGTAACATGACTATAAAACAGAAAACACTTTCCAGAAAAAATATTTGGAGAAAAAACTTTCTATAGGAAAAAGTGTTTTCACGTACTGCTTTTATATTTTAAATTGTCCTTCACAACTCTGGATGAGAATACTGAAAACTTTACAATGTTCTTGCATTCTTTGAAGTCATGGGTACATCCTCTCCTAGATTTTGCACCTCTTAGATGTGCATCAAAACTTGTCATGTTGCTTCCAACTGCAGAATATTTGTGTTAGTTGCCTGGAAGGGTGAAGCTTTGGCTAAGCCAGAACCAAATCTTAAAATGACTGCAGGGACTTCCTAGCGGCTGGGAGATTACCTGGTTCCTGCCTCTTGAACCATGATTTGGTAGAAAGTGCTTCAGAGGATCCTGAATCCATGCTTGGGATAGATGCTGAGCCAGGAAGCCTGATGGGATAGCTCTGCTGCTAGGTCTCCTTTATCAAGTATTATCAGCTGACACTCTGGGGACAAGAGAGAAGTGGCAGGCTTCCACTCTTGGGCTTTTTCTTTCCTTTTGTTTTGAATGTGTCAGAGAACTTCCTATCACCTGTGACAGCACTGAGACTTCAGAGTGACATTCCTGCTTCAGACTCCTCCCCTGGACTGAGGTTAGGGGCTGGAGTCCTTCATTTATGTCTGGAGAGTGGGGAGGCTGAGTCGCACAGCACCGGGAGCCTCTCTCCTTCACCACCATTGGCTCTTTTTGATTCCTCCCCATTAAACTAGGAGTTGTCAAGGCCAAACTTCAACCAATCCTTACTTTTTTTAAGGGAAAAGCTCTGGCTGTTTTAGAGCATTGGTGATATTGATGGTACTATCCTATAGTATTTGATTAAAAAGTTTTTTTTTTTTTTAAATCCAGACAATTTGAGAGTATAAACTCATGTTACCCCTAACTCCAAAGCAGGGCTGAAACTTCTAATATGTTCCAGACCCTCATCATTCTAGAATTCTTCTAAAGTATACTAAAGATCACTGGAAAACATCCCTAATTGTTTCTTGTAAAACGGTTAGTATTTGCTATTATACTGACAAGCAGCATTGCCTGTTGGTTGAGAGTTGGGCTAGATGGGCTGTGGTGGTTTCTGGAGCTCGGTTACAAGGTGGCATCAACTACTTCCCAGTAGCGTGATCTTCGGTATTTAACCTCTCTTTCAGTTTCCCCCTCTCTAAAATGAGAGTGATAATACCTACCTCACAATGAAATGAGATCATACATGAAGCAGTATGAACAGTGCTCATTGAAAGCACTCTGTGGGTGGTGGCATTACATTTTCATGTGTCCACGCTTGTTTATTTTTCCTATGGAAGGCTTTCAACTTTGCCTCCTTCTGACACGCATCTCTATAGGGGTGGATAGTGAGTGCTCGTTCATTTGCAGGTTACGGAGGAGAGTGACTTCTGCTCCAAGAACCTTTGAATTCAGAATCCTTCAGAATTATTAGTGCTGGTCTCTTATTTTCCTTCATTTGCTTCTCTCCATGATATTTATATTCTATCCTGTGTAGGTATTAATTGAAAAGGACTGGATTTCCTTTGGTCATAAGTTTAATCACAGGTAAGAAATATTTTAAAATCTGTTGTAGTGAATGTTTAGGATAAAAAAAAAATGTTTCTGAAGTTCTCAATTGAGTGGGGGAAAATAGCCTTGTTTTCAGAGTTTCCTTGTGTATCTTATCAGGAAGTTAAAATTTTGTTGAATATGTTGTATCACAGATAAAGAAGTTCTAACTCGAGAACGGTTGGTATTTACTGAGCAGAACTAACTAATGTTAAGTTCTTCCAGAAGAGACAGAAGCTTGTTCATTAATCGACCTAGAAAGGATGGACTCTCCCTTCCTTCCACACACATTTGATTTACTAAATTATTCCATTTTTGAAGTGCAAACATTCATTTTAAGCTGCACGTTGTGAAATGCCTGTGGAACAGTTTCTCTTTGATCTTCCACAAGGGGAGTTAAATTGGGCTTATCCTGCGGCATTTGTGTCCCAAGCGTCTCTGGAGAGCTAATGTAGGACAGCGGCCCAGGCTTTGAGCCCAACAGATCCAGCCTCAAATCCAGGCTGTGGCATTTACTGTGTGGCCTTGGGCATCTGTCCTCTCTGAGCATTCGCCTCCCATCTGTTTAAAGGGGAGACCCTCCCTAATCCACGGGGGTTATAGCAAGGCTTTTAAAACCGTATATGTGAATAGCCCAGCTCCTTGCCTACTAGCCCATCTACTGGGCTTTATTCAATAAACAGAAGCTACTGGCCTCATTTGATTAGTGTGGATGGTAATGTCTGACTGGTGTTCTGATGTCTCTAATCCCTGAATGTTATGTGTTGTAGCTGGTATGGTCTCGTCTTTTACAGGTAAAATTTAAATTTAGGCAGCATGCTGATAATAATTTAGAGATTTTTTTTTTTTTTTTTTTTAAAGAGCACTAGATTCTTTTTTTTTTTTTTTTTTGATTTATTTATTTATGGCTGTGTTGGGTCTTCGTTTCTGTGCAAGGGCTTTCTCTAGTTGTGGCAAGCGGGGGCCACTCTTCATCGCGGTGTGCGGGCCTCTCACTATCGAGGCCTCTCTATCGCGGCCTCTTTTGTTGCAGAGCACAGGCTCCAGACGCACAGGCTCAGTAATTGTGGCTCACGGGCCCAGTTGCTCCGCGGCATGTGGGATCTTCCCAGACCAGGGCTCGAACCCGTGTCCCCTGCATTGGCAGGCAGATTCTCAACCACTGTGCCGCCAGGGAAGCCCTAATTTAGAGATTTTGATATACATTTTTGATTCAATGTTTTCCTAAATTAAATTCTGAATTTATGGAGCTGCCCATATTTATTTTTGTAAGTTTTTGCATTTAGAATTAGTTGAGCATTTATTATGTGGTTTTCTGGAATTCTGTTTTTATAATTGATTATCTTTCCCGGAAAGCACAGTGATTCGATTTTACAAATGAGAAAATTAAAGCCCCCAAACAATTAAGTAACCTTAAGATCAATTGTTATTTTCAGTTTTGGGGGTTCCACCGACTGTCTGCTAGGCACTTAGGATCTCTGAGGTAGAGGATCTGTGGCAGAAAGAATATAGAAATGGCTGATAAATATGTGTCCTGTGAGGAAAGAACATATTGGGCAACCCCTTTTTAAAGCGACCAAAGGTGAGTGGGACTAAACCTTCTGAGAGGTTTCCACGCAGTTTCTAATGTTTCCACCCTGGAAAAAACTACTAAACCGATCCTTGCTCATTCCTATTCCTCAAGTTGATTATCCATGTCTGAGAAGGTGAGGTTCTATATTGTTATTCTGTATTTGATGGCACCCAAATCACCCTTTTGGATTCTTTCTAAAATTCACATAATAGTGTAAAGGACGAGGCAGTCTTCGTTTAAAAATCAATACAAACATGAGGGAGGAGATTCCTGATGTACTCTTGAGAACAATGATACGAGAGATATAAAGGTATATGGGAATCTGTGGTCACGTGGAAATAAATTGACAAGTTGTAACACTGGTCTAGAAATGGAAATACCCCTAGAAACTTGGGGAGCCAGTTTTTTAAAGCTGTCTCTCTTCCTCTTTTCTTCCCAACAAAACCATGCAAAAATGAAAAACACTGAAGTTGCTTAGGCATTTCTTCCCATTCTCCCCCTGGTCACTAATTAAAGTGGAAGATTTATTTCAGAAGTTCTGATGTACTTCGCACGTTTGAATGAAAGGTTGCTCTCTCCATGGAAAGACTCCTTGAATTCTATCTCTAGCACTAACACTTTTCTTTTGTAATTATAACGTCAACATGTCCCTTCTCTGCCCAGACCTTCACTACAAAGTTTCTCTTGACATTAGAATTTAAAAAGTTATGTTTTTCCACTTCTTCTGCATTCTAGGTTTATAAGATAAGATCTGCTTAGGAACTAGGGTTGCTTCTATGATTGTTTTTGCATTTATAGCTTTCGAGTTAAAAAAACAACAAAAAAAAGAAACCCCCAAAAACCTTGCCGTAATGTCTCTCATACTGTGTTTTATAGATATGGCAACCTAGATGGTGATCCCAGAGAAATCTCTCCAGTTATTGACCAGTTCATTGAGTGCGTCTGGCAGTTAATGGAACAGTTTCCCTGTGCCTTTGAGTTTAATGAGAGGTTTTTGATTCATATTCAACACCACATCTATTCCTGCCAGTTTGGAAACTTCCTATGTAACAGCCAGAAGGAGAGACAAGAACTCAAGTAAGTGTTTCAGTGTTTAATTTTTATCGAAAGATTTTGTGACTGAGAATTTCACATGGCCTTTCACAGTTCTGAAGACTGTTTTAGCCACACATCTATACTGACAGAGTAAAGTTATTTTCTTTTTCCTGACATCACTTTAACAGTTTAATACCATCAGCTGACAAAGATAGGTACAAGTCCATTTTGCCCAGTTCCTGCCTAATGTCCACAGACAGGTAGGTAGACTTCATGTACTGATAATGGAAAGGAAGCTTCTTGGAGTCAGAGAAAGCGATTTTTGCATTTAAGAGGAAAGAGTTAGACATCTTTGGCGGATATACTGTCATAAGAATTGCAATTACAGTAGCCCCCCTTATCCATGGTTTCGATTTCCATAATTTCAGTTATCCAAGGTCAACTGTGGTCCGAAAATATTAAATGGAAAATTCCAGAAAAAAAATGATTCATAGGTTTTAAATGGTGGGCCATTCTGAGTAGCACAATGAAATCTTGTGCGGCCCCTCTCCATCCTGCCCGGGACCGCCTGTTACGTAGTAGCTGTCTTGGTTATCTGATTGACTGTCGAGGTTAACACAATGCTTGTGTTCAAGTAACCCCTATTTTACTTAATAATGGCCCCAAAGTTCAAGAGTAGTGATGCTGGCATTTTGGATATTCTTATTATGCCTAATTTATAAATGAAACTTTATCATAGGTATGTATGTATAGGAAAACACAGTATACCCAGGGTTCAGTACTGTCCACAGTTTCAGGCATCCACTGGGGGTCTTGGAACATATATCCCATGGATAAAGGTGGACTACTGTATAACTGGGAAAGTAAATTAGAAACTCAGGTCACTCTGTTATTCAGATTAAAACTGGATTGCTTTTATTGAGGGAAAAAGTAGATGAAACGTGGACTTTTTATAAAGTCAGAAACTTAACACAAAGTGACTTAAGAACTGCAAATGAAAGAACATTTTTGAAATTTTTATAAAATGTTTTTAAGTGTGGTATATATAATATCGGATTTAATTTTGGAAATGATCAGTTCAAATAAAATAGACTCTACTAGTTTATAGAGCCTGAATGGAAAGAAAATGACTTTTTCCAGTAGGTACTAGTTTATGTTTTCTCCAAGGAACTTTAATTCCAATAAATCGTAATGATTTAAAAGTAGCAGAGTACATCCTTTAAGCTCACCTGTTTTCCTAGATAGTTTTGTGATTTGTTGGGCTAGATTAGCAAAAGGGACAAATGTCATAGGAATTCAGTGAGAATGAAATGAGAGAAAATATGTGAAGCATTTAAATAGTACCTGGCAAATGATAAAAATCCAATGACTATATGGGGAAAAATTCCAAAAAAATTCTTGTGGTTTTATTTTACGCTCAGAGGGATTAAGCATCTTGCTGAGGCCAGTACGGAGAGCAGCGGAGTCGAGACTGTTGCAGAGCTCTCCTGCTGTACCATGAAGACACAGATTGCAAATGTCCCTGCTAGAGAACAGGGACACCTGATGTTCAGATAACAGTTTTTGATCCCTTTCCAGCTTTACTATTACATGTCTGCTGTTCGTAAGAATGAAGATACGCTGTATTCAGGCTTATTTTCTTTATGACAGAATTCAAGAAAGAACCTACTCTCTGTGGGCTCACCTGTGGAAGAATCGGGGGGACTACCTGAACCCTCTATTTAGAGGTGATCCCAGTCAGACCCAGGGAACCCTCCGTCTCCCCACGACGCCATGCAACTTCATGTACAAGTAGGTAAACCTCTAGGACCTTAACAAGTATGGTTAGGAACTTAGGTTCTGGCACTGTTTACCATTTGGAAGTTGAAGTGTATGAGCATCAAGGCTTTTTTGGATGCAAACACACTGAAGGAAGATGCGTAAATATCTCATCTGGCATTTTTGCCAGTGTCTCCTCTCCCTCTCTTTTTCCCCCTAAATGTGGAATTCTCTTTAGAAGTCAATGTTTTGTAGTAATGATATCCTAAAAATGTAAGTTCCAGTCTATCTAAAAGGGAGGGAGGGAGGACCTTAGAAGTTAAATGTGGAATCACAGGTTTAGGTAGTGATCATGACACAGCTTACCTTCAGAAATGCTGTGGCTTTGGTTCCCGACTACTGCGAGAGAGTGAATATCGCAATAACGAGTCACATCAATTTTTTAGTTTCCCAGTGCATATAAAAGTTATGTTTACACTATACTGTAGTCTATTAAGTGTGCAATAGCATTACATCTAAAAAACAATGTAACCATGTTATATACCTTAATTTAAAAACACTTTATTGCTAAAAAATGCTAACAATCATCTGAGCCTTCAGTGAGTAGTAGTAGTAACATCAAAGATCACTGATCACCATAGCAAACAAAATAATAATGAAAAGTCTTGAAATATTCTGAGAATTACCCAGATGTGACACAGAGACACACAATGAGCAAATGCTGTTAGAGAAATTGTGCTGATAGACTTGCTTGACACAAGGTTGCCACAAACCTCCAATTCGTAAAAAACGCCATCTCCACAAACCACAGTAAAGCAAAGTGCACCTGTATTCTCATTTGCATTCCAGTATGCTTTACTGTGTAGGATACAAAAGGGAGGATTTATTGCAAATGTAAATTTTTGGTGGTTGTGATAAAAAACGAGCGAAAACCCTCAAAGTTAAAAGACTCCCTTTGTGGCTGAAGGATTCTGCATGTTAATACAAACATTTTTCAAGTTGACTTGCAAACTAACAGCCATTTTCTTAAGCCGAAAAAAGAAAGAAAATGGCAACATGTACTACCTTTAGTCTATTTTAGAAAAATATGTTATGTGCCTACTAATTCAGTACCATCTATACAAGTAGACTCTTCATGAATTTATCCTCCCCAAAAGAAGTCTACTGATTCAAGAAAATGAAATGAACATGAAATTAGTGCCTTAAGTAAGTGGCTTTTCTGAGCCTGTGCTTTGCATTTGGTTATTATCAGGACGGTGGGACTGTGGTTTGAAAGATTCCTTAGAAGACCTGAGGATGTGGATGTACAGATTGTGACCTGGTGTTTCACGAAGTGCTGCTGTCCTCTCTAGGTTTTGGAGTGGAATGTATAACCGCTTTGAAAAGGGGCTGCAGCCCCGACAGTCGGTCACAGATTACCTTATGGCTGTGAAGGAGGAAACCCAGCAGCTGGAGGAAGAACTCGAGGCCCTAGAAGAAGTAAGACACACTTGCTCTTGTTAACCTTATTTTGTGATGATCACTGCTCTGGGAAAGCCTCTCATGACTCGGGATGTGTGAAATGTAGCAACAGAGCCATTTCACGTGTTTAGCCGGTGGGTAACAAGAAACACAGCCCCCACCAGGTGAGCACTTACCTAGGCACTTAATACGTTTCAGACATCAGGCTTGGCTCGCTTCCTTGGTTTGCTTCGGGGATGATGAAAATATTAGGGAACTAGATGGTAGTGAATGGTTGTGTACCCTTGTGAATATACTAAAAACCACTGAATTGTACACTTTAAGAGGGTGAGCTACTTATATCTTAATTTAAAAAATTAGATAATGAACACCTCACTCCTAATTTTAAAAAAGTGTATTTTGAGTTCACAGGATGAAAATCATTATGTAAAACCAGACAGGTACAGAAAGAAGGATGCCAGGTGCTCTACCTATGCTACGTTTTCTGCATTTTATAGAAAACCTGTGCTAAGGCAGTGCCATCCTTACATTAGAGATGAGGAAAGCAAGCCTCACAGAATCTAATTATTCTGTCCAAAGTCATGAAGTCTAGTTTTCAACCCAAGTCCGTCTAAATCCCATGTTCTTAACATTATACCCAGCTGGAAGGTAACAAATACCTTTAGGCATGCATATACAAAAAAGATACATGATTTATGATCGTTCCCTGAAATTGTTGTTTCTTTTTTAGAGGCTGGAAAGAATTCAGAAAGTCCAGTTAAATCGCACTCAAGTGAAGAGTAAGCAAAGTGAACCCAGCAAACACTCAGGGTTTTCTACCTCAGACAACAGCACAGCCAACACTCCCCAGGATTACAGCGGGAATATGAAATCATTTCCATCCAGGAGCCCTTCACAAGGCGATGAAGATTCTGCTTTGATTCTAACCCAGGACAATTTGAAAAGCTCGGACCCAGATCTGTCAGCCAACAGTGACCAAGAGTCCGGGGTAGAAGATCTGAGCTGCCGCTCCCCCAGCGGGGGGGAGTGCGTGCCGGGTGAGGACAGCGGCAAGGACCGCGATTCCGACGAGGCCGTGTTTCTCACGGCCTGAAGGTCCCCCGTGGGGTTGCCAAGTAAAGGACGCACACAAACACGCTCCAGAAATAAGGGAACAGTGCAATTTCAAATGACAGAGTAGCCCAGCAAATGATACAGGTCCTTGAGAATTATAAAATGTAGCAGTGAAAAGAAAAAAGCCCAGCTTGTAGTTCCTTCAGGTGTTGAAGAACAGGAAGTAGCCATTTCTTTTATCAAACAAGTATAAGGAAAATGATTCCCCATTTTGAAAATCATTCATTCTAGACTGTGGAAGAAGTTTTATTCACTACAGAGCAATGACCTCTACCATCACCTGAGGTTATCAGTTCAAATCTTCCTTGATAGCCTGCAGCTGGTCAGAAAGTGCCCTGACCTCTTTCCTTCACACTGATCACTTCAGTCTTTCCCCTTATTTCACTTCCAGATGCATATTTTGTTTCCTAAAATATTTTATGTTACCTTCCTTCCTGACTCTGTTATCAGTATTTCTAATAATGGAACACATTATGGTTAGTAGACATATTTCTGTAACTGATGAGCTCTGTAACTGCGCTTAAGCTTATCTTTCAGGTTTACTGTTCACTTTAACTTTTCCTTAGGTAATATATTTTAAATCGTTATAATAATTTCGTTGCCTTTTTCTGGAATTTCATATTGCTCCTTATTTAAAAAACACTAAGACTTACAACACACTCACTCTTCTCTAACACCAGTGTACCACCTAATAAAGTAGAAACAACATTTACTCTCTGGTTCTTAAATATGAATCTGGATCGTATTAACTTTTTGAATAACAACCTTTGATTACTACTCCCGAGACTATATCACCAGGACAGCGTGGGTCAACCACCAGCCTGATCCCTGAAGTATGACTGTATAAAGTCACGGGGCACCATTTCAATGAGAGAAGATGGCACGTAAGAACTAGAGAATTTGGTTTTCATGTCCGTTTACCACGTGGAGTAAGTTCTGTCATTTGTTACCTTAGGAACCGTGTGACTGGTTAGTATTGTTTGATCGACGTTCTGCCTGCAGAGCCCACACAGCTGTCTCAGCCAGCAGCCCGTTCATCGACAGGGTCCGGTCGGTCAGTGGTGCAGTCTGACCAGAGAATGCGACAGGGCGCAGGTTTGCCTAGCTCGGGCTCCCGAGGGGACGTGCTGCTGGCCCTGGAGTCCAGTCTGCCCACGCCCAGGCAGAAGAGCTGAGCCATGGCGCCACTGCTGCAGACTGTGGCTCCCGGCCCCTACTGACCAGAAAGCCTGTGCAGGAAGATTTGGGAGCTGCCTGAAATGGGCCTTCTCAGTCCTCCCCAGGCAGGAGACAGAGAGCCCCACCCACTGCAGAGCGTGGCCCCAGCCCCACCTGATAGGGAGGGGTGGCGAGAACACCTGGAAGCTGCATACCCCAGCAGCGCTCGAGCTGAGAAGCGGGTGGGCAGAGCTGACTGCCCTGAGAGCAAAGCCAGTGGCCCTGTTTGGCCAGGGAACCTGGGGCACAGGTTGACTTGAGACCACAAACAAACAGCGTTAGTGACCTTCGAGCTGCTTCTCCCACGGTGCCTGAGCAGGGAACCTCATATGTAGCCCCACTTATTGCTGAAAACACGCATCAGCATCAGCCCGCCTGACCAGGGAGCTTTACCAGAACACACGGGAAAGTGCATAACCCATCCAACAGCCCCGTTTACAGTGGCAGTTGAACAGAGAGCACAGCCTGTGACTTTCCCTGTCTGCAGAGCAAGACTGGTGGCCTGCACCTTCAGTGCACACCCCTGCCTGATTCAGGTCCCCAAACAATGAGCTGTGCAGGCCTTGTGTCCCATCCTGCTGCACCACCAGGGCAGGGAAGCTAATTTCAAAGCCCCACCTAATGCTGAGTATAGTATCCAGTCCCAACTGTCTAGTAACATCACAGAATCCAGGCAACCATGAAGCCCATCCTACAGCCTCACTTGGGTGGGTGGGGAACCAAGCCAGCAGTCCTACCCAGCTATCTCAGCCAATGACCCCCCCCTCCCCTCCCCTCCCCCTCAGTGCTCAAACAGATGCCTTGCCCCAAAATAGACCACCTAAGTACATAAAGCAAAAACTAGCAGAGCTAAAAGGAGAAATAAGAGCAATAAAATAATAGTTGGGGACTTTAATACCCCACTCTAGACAATGGATAGATCATCCACGGAGAGAATCAATAAGGAAACAGCAAATTTGAACCACACTATATACCAAATGTACTAACAGACATATACAGAACATTCTGTTCATCAACAGCAGAATACACATTCTTCTCAAGTGCACATGAACATTTTCTAGGATACACCATATGTTAGGCCACAGAACAAGCCAGTAAATTCAAGAAGATTGAAATCATACCAGGTATCTTTTCTGACCACAATGGTATGAAACTAGAAATCAATAACAAGAGGAAAACTGGAAAAGTCACAAACATATGGAATTAAAACTCTCCTAAACAACCAATGGATCAAAGAAGAAATTAAAGGGGATAGAAAGAGTATCTTGAGACAAACGAAAATGGAAACACAACAAAACTTATGGGATGCATCAAAAGCAATTCTAAGAGGGAAGTTCACAGCAATAAATGCATACATTAAGAAGCAAGAAAGATCCCATATAAACATCCTAACTCTACGCCTTAGGGAACTAGAAAAAGAAGAGCTGAGCCTAAAGTTAGCAGAAGGAACTAGCAAAGATTAGAGCAGAAATAAATGAAATAGAGAACAGGAAAACAACAGAGAAGATTAACCAAACTAAGAGTTGGTTCTTTGAAAAGGTAAACCAAGGAAAAAAGAAAGGACCCAAATCAACAAAATTGTAAATGAAAAAAGAGACATTACAACTGATAGCACAGAAATAAAGAATTGTAAGAGGCTACTATGAAAAACTATATGCCAACAAACTGGAAACCCTAGAAGAAATGCAAAATTCTTAGAAACATACTATCAAGAGTGAATCAGGACAAAATAGAAAGTCTGAATAGACCAATTACTAGTAAAGAGATTGAATTAGTAATCAAAAATCTCTCACAGAGGAAAAGCCCAGGACCAGAGGGCTTCAACTGGTGAATTTCACAAAACATCTTAAGAAAAATTAATGCCAGTCTTTCCCAAAAAATAGAAGAGGAGGGAACACTCCCAAAACTCATTTTATGAGGTGATAAGACATCACCCTGATAGCAAAGCTGCAAAAGAACATTACCAAAAAAGGAAACTACAGACCAATATCCCTGATGAATAGAGATGTAAAAATTAGCAATAAAATACTAGCAAATTGAAATCAGCAGCACATTAAAAGGATCATTCACCATGATCAACTGGGATTTATACCTGGCATGCAAGGATGGTTCAACATACACAAATCAATGTGATAAATCATATTAATCAAATGAAGGAAAAAAACATCATCTGATTAGATGCAGAAAAAGCATTTGACAAAGTTCAATATTCATTCATGATAAAAACTCTCAACAAATTAGGTATACAAGGGATGTACTTCAACATAATAAAGGCCAAAAGGGATAAGCCCACAGCTAATATCATACTCACTGTTGAAAGGCTGAAAGCTTTTCCACTAAGATCAGGAACAAGATAAGGGTGCCCACTCTGACCACTTCTACTCAACAAAGACCACAAAGTAGACCAAAGTAGAAGGAAAAGAAACAAAAGGTATCAGAATGGGAAAGGATGAAGTAAAACTGTCTCTATATGTAGATGACATGTTTTTATACATAGAAAATTCTAAAGACTCCACGAAAAAAATCTGTTAGATCTAATCAACAAATTCAGTGAAGTTGTAGGATACAAAAGTAACATAAAAAGTCAATGGCATTTCTATAAACTAACAATGAAATTATCTGAAAAAGAAATAAAATGATCCCATTTACAACAGCATCCAAAACAATAAAATACTTAGGAATAAACCTAACCAAGGAGGTGAAACATCTCCACTCTGAAAACTACAAGACACTGATGAAAGAAATCGAAGAAGACATAAATAAATGGAAAGGCATCCTGTGTTCTTGGATTGGAAGAATATTGTTAAAATGATCATACTACCAAAAGCCATTTATATATTCAGTGCAATTCCCATCAAGATTCCAGTGGCATTTTTTAAAGTAGTAAAAACAATCCTAAAATTTATATGGAACCACAAAAGACACGGAATAACCAAAGCAATACTGAGAAAGGAGAACAAAGCGGGAGGCATCACACTTCCCGATTTCAAGCTATCCTATAAAGCTATAGTAATCAAAACAGTATGGTACTGGTATAAAAACAAATAGATCAGTGGAACAAAATTATGAGCCCAGAAATGAACCCAAGCATATATGGTCAACTAATATGTGACAAGGGAACCAAGAATACTCAGTGGAGAAAAGACGGTCTCTTCCATAAATGGTGCTGCAAAAATTGGATAGTCATATGTAAAAGAATGAAACGACCACTGTCTTATACCACTCCCCAAAATGAACTCAAAATGATTAAGACTTAAATGTACAACCTGAAACCATGAAACTCCTAGAAGAAAACAGAAAAAAGGCTCACTGGCATGTGTCCTGGCAGTGATTTTTGGATATGACATCTAAAGCACAAGCAACAAAATAAAAAATAAGTAAGTAGAACTACATCACACTAAAAAGCTTCTGCACAGCCAAAGACTAATTGACAAAGTGAAAAGACAACCTATGGAATGGAAAAACATATTTGCAAACCACATATCTGACAAATGGTTAATATTCAAACTATATAAAGAACTCATACAATTCTACAGCAAAAAAAAAAACAACAAAAAAACATTCCAATTAAAAAATGGGTAAAAGACTTAGGTAGACATTTTTCTCAAAGAAGATATATAAAAGGGTCAACCGGTATATGGAAAGATGCCCAGCATCACTGGTCATTAGGGAAATGCAAACCAAAACCAAACCATAATGAGATATCACCTCACATATGGTAGGATGGCCAACATCAAGAAGAAAAGCAATACGAAATGCTGGTGATAATGTGAATTTAAGAGAACTCTTGTGTACCGTTAATGGGATCATAAACTGGTACAGCTACTATGGAAAACAGTATGGAGGACCCTCAAAAAATTAAAAATAAAACTACCATATGATCCAGAAATTCTACTTGTGGGAATACAAAGGAAATGAAAACACTAATTCGAAAAGGTAATCTGTACCCCTTCATGTTCATAGCAGCATTATTTAAAATAGCCAAGACATGGAAACAACCTAACTGTCCACCAGCAGATGAATGAATAAAGAAGCACACACACCATGGAATAGTATTCAGACATAAAAAATGAGGAAATTCTGCCTTTTGCGACAATATGAATGGACCTTGAGGGCATTATGCTAAGTGATGTAAGTCAGAGAAAAACAAATACTGTATGATTTCACTTATATGTGTAATCTAAAACAAACAAATGAACAAACCAAAGTTAGAGAAAAAGAGATCAGATTTGTGGTTAACCTGAGGTGGAGGTGGGGTTGGGTAATTGGAGAAAGGTGGTCAAAAGGTACAAACTTTCTGTAGCAGGGAATACCTTGTTAATGATACTTAGGATAAGTTGTAATGGCTTTTGCATTTTTATAACATAACTCACTTCATACCACTCTTGTAGTTGATTATCAACTCTTAGAAACTTCTTTGCCTCATGTTGAGGATGAGACTTTAATTTCTTCCATTTGGCAGTATACATCTACAAAAATAAATAACAAATTTTTAAAAAATGACACAGTAACTATACCAAACAGAACTATGCATTTACTTTGAAAAGCAAATACTATAAATCTTTGATATTTTAAAATTTAGTTCTTTAATGTGATGTCTTCCACATCAGACATAAAACTTTTTTTCAGCCCCACACCAAATATTTTACAAAACATAATTTAAGCATATGTTCATTTAGACTACTTATAAGTTAACCTAACACTGAAATTTATTAAAAAAAGGTTACCTTTATTGCTTATTAAAACTTTATTGTGCTGGACAGAGCCTTAAAAGAGCATGGCCAATCCAACAAGGCTAAAATCTCTAACAGTACATTCTCATTTTAAATCAAACATCAATCAAGGAAGTTTTATTTAGAGCAGTTGGTTTAAACCAATGTAAAACTGACTCAAGACAGATTACTTCCCAACTAGTAATATTTACAGCTCAAGTGATTTTCTGGAAAATTTAATAATATGAAGTAGGTAAGCATTTTGATTATGACTCAGCAATCAACAAAGGACCTTTTTTAGAATAAAGGAAGGTGAAGAGAAGGGAAACCCTGGCATAGGTTTTTATTCTTTAAGAGCACATGATTAGTTTACTTTCTTTCCCTAAAAATGAATCTGAGCTGTCCTTCAATTTAAGCACATATGAATTATGATCACTTACCTGTCAATCTCTATTTCAAAATAAATTTCCTAGTCTAGAATTATTCCTAGAAAATCTTCCAACTTTGAAACATTATGTTTAGCATGTATCGCATTTACTTAGAAAACTTTCTTCTAGTTTTGAGATGTTAGCCTTTAAATTTCTACCCATGACAAACCCCTACTCCGAATAATCTAATAACTCCTAAGCTTTTCTCTACTATTGTGACTTCCATCTAGTTTTCTATTATGTGTTAAAGTAAAATCAGAATCTCTGCTTTGGCAGGCTTTTTTTTTTTTCTTCCTCTGGCACTGTTTCTCCAATATAGCCAATTTTAAGAAGAAAATAATATAGCCATAAAATTATAGAAAAGTCACTAAAAATTTTATTGTAGTAACAGAATCAAAATTCATACATATTCAAATGCAGACTATTGTCCATCCTGGATGACTTATATGACCTATTATCTGAACTGATTTGTCGGTTAAATGTAGGTAATGATGATCAGACTCCTCTTATTAATGACTGGGTTGTAAGGAGGTTATCCAAAAAATTAATTTTAAAAGGAGAAACCAAGGTATGTTAACTGGTACAGAATGAAACTGGGATAGTTCAAGTTTAAAGAATAAAAAACATTGAGATGAATTACTTATGTGATTATGTAGAAGAGATCTACTATATAAGAAAATGACTTTTTTTTTTTTTTCAGTGGAGGAAAAGGTGGATAAGTACCTAAACACCTAGACCATGTTTGAGTCATCGTTGTATAGTATTTCCACAGTGCCTCATTCTTAGTAGGGGCTTAATAAAATTAGTAGATCAAATGAATTAATGGCTGTGGTCTGCTGGCCTCTTGTTCTGGGCTCTGCCTGGTTTCTCAGAAAGCTTCCTGATTGTTGGCAGAAGATTGGGACTACCGTGTCCTCCATTGTGGTGATTGCTGGGAAAGCTGAAGCTTCTGTGACCACTACAGTAAGGAAAGGTTCCTGAATACCCAGAAGACTCTGCCACAAATTTGAGACACTTACCTCAGTTATCTCATCTACACATCCGGAATAATAATACCTTCCTCGTCTGGTCATTTTGAAGATTAAATGGCATGCCCTTAGCACAGTACCAGGAAGACAGGTGATTAAAAAAAGTTAATTTCTTTACCCAAATTATATCTTTATAGTCCGTGTGAATACCTGCCCTTCCACACACATAGACTAAGTATTAAGTATTATTCAAGTCTAAGAAAATAATTTTTTTTTTCCTAAAGTTCTATTGCTAAAAACGTGTATAGAAAGAAGAAAAAAGAAAAGAAAAAAACTGTACTGTATGCTGGTGTTTGGAATGGCAATCATACTGTGATGAAGTTTAAATAAAAATTGTCATTAGGTTGTTTTGTGATTTGGATACTACTTTACCAAGCCTCAGATATCTAGTTCAAGATTTTCTACTTAATTAGCTTTCACAGCTACCCATAAAATATATTCATTCTGTAACGTAGTATAAAAGCAAACTGTTTAACACAGTACAAGTTGAAGCAAAAATCCAATTAAATTAATTAAAAACTAGACTGCCTAAAAATTAATATTAATTTTATTTATTATTAAAGCTTTTCTGTTATGAAAAGCTAACACAGTAAAGGTCAGAAAAATTCACTGACTTTTTTGTGTTTAAATTTACTATTTATTAACAAAAATACTGTTTTAAACTTCAATATGAGGAACTTAGCATATCCTTATCTAAACACAAACCCAGCAGATACTTATATTTACAAAGTTAGCATGAGGCAATTCCCTGGTGGTCCAGTGGTTAGGACTACACACTTTCACTGCTGAGGATGCGGGTTCAATCCCTGATTGGGGAACTAAAATCCTGCAAGCCGTGCGGTGTGGCCAAAAAAAAAAGAGTTAGTATTAAAGTTTATGTTGGACTAGTTTAAATGAAACGCAGTTTTTTCTATTAGGTAAAATATTTATTTACCTGTATTGCCTCTTAAGTGCAACTTTAATTTTAAAAATAAAACAACAATAGGTAAAAACCGCTGGTTTGCTCTTTTGATTTATTGTATGAATTAAAAGTTACTTCCTTGAGATAGCACATTGGCAGGTTTGGTGTTTCCTGACACTGTGAATATTTAAAAACAAATTATTTTTGAAAGTTTTATCATACAGAAAGAAACAGGAAGAATAACAGTTTTTCTACAGTTGAAATGGTAATTTTTCAAAAAAGGTTGAGAGGAAAAAAATCGAAACCATTCTTGATAAAGCAATGAGGCAGTTTCAAATTAAAATTACAAATTTAAATGAAGTGATTTTATAAAATATTGAAACTAGCTAAAATTACATGCATAGGTATTTAATCAACAGTAAGAGAGGAACAGCAGTGGAACTTAAATATGATAGGATTTATCAACAACAAATAAACATTTTTAGTGCAAATAGTGCAGAAAAATTTCTCAAAGCAAAGATCATAGCAATCATTCTAATCTGTACAAAATCAGTCTCAGTTCTGTATACAATCTATATAGTGTATCTATGAATTCAGCCACTGTAATGAAATGCCAATTTGCAAATCATAAATATAAATGTGCTTAGTTTTGTGTCCCATTCCTCTCTTGGCAGTTCATGTTTTCAGGAAAATCTGAAAAGAAAAGAAAATCAAAACCTAAGATTTAATTTAAGATGATAAATTAAGATTTACCTATAAGAAGATAATCTGACTATGAGGGAAAAGAGGTAGGGAAAGGATGCTAGCATGCTCAGGTCAATAAGCAATTACTCAGTGCCCACTTCTCAACCTTGAGAAATGCATACTTGATATTAAAAATCAACCCTTACCCTCAGGGATTAACAGTCTGATTTGTAAAATAAAACAATTCAATGTTGCTACTGATGTTAAGGACAACTAGATTGAGAAAAGGGGCAGATGAGGTGGAACGGGGGTTGAGAAATGCCTGTCACTTCCCTCCCTGTCACCTGATCCCTTTTAAGGGAAACTCCCATGCTCCCTTCTCAAAGTCTACTCCTTTAGCCCAGCAGAGCGGGCAGATGAACACATGACACCAATCTCTAGGTCAAACTGCTGAGGTCAGGATGGACACTGTCTACGCAGGGCCAGTCTCCTTCCCTGAATTGGTGGTGAGACCCTGGTCAGTCTCCATTGGCTGTTTGGACTGTCAGGATATGATCAGGCCTGTGGGCAGCACTGGTTGAACGACGTGCAGGTGCAGCAAAGAAAGCTCTCCGAGGAGCCAGCGAGAAAGCACATGGGAGTGAGAGACAGAAGAGAAGAGAGAGGCAGAAATGAGAAACAAGCAGTCTTGGGAAGGGTCTGAGAAGGAGGAGTGGCTTTGGTTACTGATGGCCACGTGTCGTGTTGTCACTCCCAGGTGACTGAGGTGTACTCTTCTGCATTTTGGCTCTGTTTCCCTGCGTTATCTAGTAACATGAGCTTTTAAAGTTGTTGAGGTGGGAGCTAGTCTTTGCCACCAGATCATTCCTAAAACAAGAGAGGTGGAGAGGAAAACAGAAGAGTGTCCTGAGATCAGGTGAGAGCATGAACAAAGACACGGTGGTAGAAAAAAGAACATGACATGAGAGAACATAAGGGGAAAATGGAAAATTAAAATGGATGATCTAAGATAGAAGCCAGATTACAGAAGGCTTAAAATCAGAGAGAGAAATTTGGCATTTCTCATCCCTAGGGGTTCATTGCAGGTCCTGGAGCAGAGAAATGTTATCACAGAGTGGTATTTTAGGAAGATAATTCTGTCAGTGCAGAGCAGGAAGGAGAAACCCTAAAGTCAGAGGACTGGTCAGAAAGTTACTGGAATAATCCTGATGTGAGATGGAAAAGAGAGAGAGCAGAAATTCATTTTAAAGGAAGAAATGACAAAAGAGACTACTGAGAAATATGTCAACTAAGTAATATGGTATACTCCCCACACCAGCTGAGAGAAAGGAACTAATTACAGCTTAAACTCTACATAAGTAGCTATCAAATACTGAAAAAAAATTCATTTAAGCCAATATCATACTGAGAAAATATGCAAACAATTTCTACTGGTTATATGCTTAGGTATAAAACATTATGCTTAATATAAAGTATTCTACATGTTATATAGCACAATAGCTATAACGACAGTATTATGCTTAAAGCTGGCTGAACAAACACTGGTAAGAACACTTCATTAAAAATAGCCATGCAATAGCCTTAAGACTCAAACCTTCTAGAATACAATTTACCTATAGTGGAGCATGAAATTGGCTGTGCATTGCTATCACTTGTTGAAGTTTCTCTTCCTTGGCTCTTCTACAGTGGCAAATCTAGAAGACAAATTATTTAAAATACCAGTCACTTCTCCAATAATCTTCCTACTACTAGCTAAATTTGACAGAATTCTAAGTAAGAATCTTTTAACTTGTTGACATTATTTAAATTGTGGATGTCTAAGGTAGAGCAGAATTTAAGAATCAAAAAGAAAAAAATTTTAATTTTGTTTGGAAGATAATCTTTCTAAACTTCCAGAATGTAAAACACACTCTGATCCTTTATACCAGTTCTCTGATTATATAATTTCAAATATCTGTGTTTTAAAAATACGAAAATAAATCCTACTGTTGTTACCCAGGAAGCTTAACAAATAAAAACTTCAGGGCTTCCCTGGTGGCACAGTGGTTAAGAATCCGCCTGCCAATGCAGGGGACACGGGCTTGAGCCCTGTTCCGGGAAGATCCCACGTGCCGCCGAGCAATTAAGCCCGTGAACCACAACCACTGAGCCTGAGCTCTAGAGCCCGTGACCCACAACTACTGAAGCCTGCGTGCCTAGAGCCCGTGCTCCGCAACAAAGAGTAGCCCCGCTCGCCACAACTAGAGAAAGCCTCCGCACAGCAACGAAGACCCAACGCAGCGAAAAATAAATAAAATAAATTAAAACAAAAACAAAAAAAACTTCAAGATACAGTTATATAGTACTGAAGAAAAATGGACCCAAAATCGGTGCTTCACTAATGCTATAACCATAGTCATTAATGTCCCTGTACTTCAAATTTTCTCATGGAAAGCGGGGATAATAAAATCTGCCACACTTTCCTTAACAGTTCATATATATATATGGCACATCTGTTTTATAACGTTTATTAACAAAAGGTTATTTTTAAACTGTGATGTTTCAGAGAAATTAGGTAAATATTTAGGACTCTATCAAAGGACAAGATACTGCTAAGCAGACTTAAAATTTTTTTCTTTAAATGTAATGGAAATACTAGAACAGAAATTATCCCCAGAATGTTCTCAGTAATATTAAAAACAAAAAAATTTTTAAAATCTGTACAGGGAATTCCCTGGTGGTGCAGTGGTTAGGACTCGGCACTTTCACAGCGGTGGCCCGGGTTCAAACCCTGGTCAGTGAACTAAGATCCTGCAAGCCGTGCGGCACAGCCAAACACACAAACAAACAAACACACTATATAGGTTATTCTCTTTTTAAACAACTTGTGAAACAGGTTACTCAGGAGTATATTACAACTATTAAGACTAGACTGAAGCTAATTTACTAGCTTTACTACAGAACAATACAGACACTATCATTTCTGAAACAGAACCATTATGTGATTTACCTGCTTGTGTACTCACAACAAGCAGGTTTAAAGTGATAGCAGGATGTTGCTATCGTTCTCAATAGAGGCTCTTCAGTTTCCTCTCACGGCACTCAAAACTCCAGCTCAGTTATGTGCTAAGGTTTTTTTTACTCATGAATATACGTAAGTTATTTGAAATTACGCTGTCACTTGTCCTCAACTGAAGAGTATTACATACTGTTCTCTTTTCCATGAAGCTACTGAGAAAATCATCTATATCAGTTTTTCCCTCCAAGAAATCTTCTGCAATATTATCAGAGTCTTCCTCAGCTTCATGTGCAGCTACTTTCAATCTTGCCTGTAGGGCACTCGCACTACAGCTCTGAAAAAGAAAATCAAGTATATTAGTTTCCGATGCTCAGAAAAACTCCTTAGAGGGAAGGGAAATGGAGTAGAGGTAGAGGTAGGGAGAAGCAATTCATTATGTGCCTTACATAGCCTCTTTTTGAGGAAATCTGGTCCCATCTAAGTCCTCACCTTTTGGATATGAGATGGCTACCTAACACAATAGAAACCAATCCATTGCCTGCAAACTATTAAGTGAGAGAAACTGGGCAGATCACTGTCCTCTCCTGGTATTCCTGCCCTTGTATAATCCCCTCCCCTTGAGTGTGGTCTGGACCTAGTGACTTGCTTCTAATGAACAGAATATGGCAAAGGTGATGGAATTAAATTTAACCAAAGTGGTGAAGGACACCGAAAACTACAAAACACTGCTTAAAGAAGACATAAATAAGTAGAAAGACACCCTGTGTTCATGGATCAGAAGACTTAATACTGTTAAGACAATACTACCCAAAGTGATCTCCAGAGTCTATGTAATCCCTATCAAAATGTCAACAGCATTTTTTGCAGAAATAGAAAAATCCACCCTAAAATTCATAGAGAATCTCGAGATCCCCAAATAGTCAAAACGATCTTGAAAAAGAAGAACAAAGTTGGAGGATTCATACTTCCTGATTTCAAAACTTACTATAAAGCTACAATAATCAAAACAGTATGGTACTGGCAATCAGAAGAGACATATAGATCAATGAAATAACAAACACTCATACATATGGCCAAATACTTTCAAAAGTGTGCCGAGACCCTTCAATCGGGAAAGGACAGTCTTGGACAACTATTGCTAGGAAAACTGGATATCCACGTTCAGAATTAAGTTGCACCCTTACCTTACCTCATACACAAAATTTAACTCAAAATGGATCAAAGATCTAAATGTAGGAACTAAAACTGTTTTTATTAATAGTCATCCTAGTGGGTGTGAGATGGTATCTCATTGTGATACATCACATACAGGGATATATAGAAATACACCATTTTTAATCACCTTTACCTACACTGGTTATCTATCTTTACAAGTCTCGCTCACACAGATAATGTAATTTTGCTTATTAGTGTAAGGTTGAGCATCTTTTCAAATGTTTCCATTTACTTATTCATTAAATATTTATTGAGTACCTACCATGTGCCAAGCACTGGACCAAGGTATTGGGTATACAGGGGGAAAAAACCAGGACAGGTTCCTGCACTAATCGCACCAACAGTCTAGTGAAGTGGTTTCCATACTTTAGAGTATAGAAGAGTCATCATTTTCAGAGGTTCTGAGTGAGCACATCTACAGAGACAATCCTAGGAATCAAGGATTTTTTTAAACATTTCAAGAAGTCAGAATAATTGCTATATCAGAATGTTTATTGGACCTTCATATTTCTCCTTTTGTGAGTTTCCTGTTCTTCCCTTTGCCTGTATGTAAGGTTTTTTTATGGACCATTGGCATTAATATTTGTTATAGCCGCTACAAATATTTGTCCCCTTTACTTCACTTTTGATTTTATGATCTTCAATGTATACAAAGTTTAAATTTATATATAGCTTAAATCATCAGTTTTTTATTTTATGCTTCTGCCTATTGTCATAATGCTTAGAAAGGATTTTCCCATCATAATCCTAAAAAAAAAACTCTAGCAGATAGTTGTCTCTCATAATTTTATGGTTTCCACCTAAATACTTACTCTATCTAGAGTATCTTTCTGTGTATGCTATGATATAGGGATCTAACTTTTTTCTAAATGGACTGTCTTTATTAAATTCTCATTTTTTTCTAACCAATTACTCATATATATGTCTGTTTCTGAACTGCAGAATCTGTTCCACAGAACTATTTTTTGCTTCCTACAAGGCTACTCTACTGTTTTAAATAAAAAGCTTTTATAGTGTATTTTGATACTGGGAAAGGGTTTCTTTTTGCTCAAGCTCTTCTTGACTACTTTAACCTGTTAGTTTTTCAGAAGAACTTTAGAATAAATCTGTTTAAATTTAAAAAAAAATACTCTTGGGATTTTGATTGGAAGTATAGAAGATTTTTAAGTTATTTTGGGAAGAATGAAATCTTTATAATATTGTATCTTTCAGTCCATGAATATTCTGTTACTCTATTTCTTCAAGTCTTCTTTTGTGTCATTCAGTAAAGTTTCCTAACTTACTTCATTGGGTTCAGTTCTAATTTTTTTTTACAGTTTTGTTTATATTGTAAGTGAGTTTTTTTCTTCTACTTCATTTGCACTGGTAGTTGCTAGATATCTAGAGGAAAACCTTCTCAATTTGCTAGGATTTTTACTTGTTTGGTTTTGGTTAACAACCGTTTCATCTTTTCTTTTACATTATACCTCTTTTCCTTTTCTTGTCTTCTTACAGTGGCCAGAACCTCCCAAACAATGTTAAACAGCAGTGATACTGGGGCATCACTGTCTCATTCCTAACATTATAGGGATCCTGGAAATGTTGAGTCATTAGGTGTGATGTTTGCTGTTGGTTTCCTTATTAAATTAAGGAATTAATTTTATCTTAGTTTACTAAGAGTTTGTCTAAGGAATGATGCTGATTATTGTGAAAAGCTTCTTCAGCATCTACTAAGCTTTAATAAGCATCTAAAGGTATTTTAGTTGACTCTGTCAGATTTTCCGGTTAAGAGGGAGGACTGCTTACATGTGACTCCTGACTCTGATACTTTCTATTTATATGACCTCAGGGATGTTATTTAATATCCATGTGCCTCAGTTTCCTCATCTGCAAAATGGAAAAACAGTAACAACATCTACCTCATAGGGTTTTGGGTGGAATAATGGGCACTATATGTAAATAGCTTAGTGCAATGCAAAAGACACAACAATTGTACAATGTCAGCTACTATTATTTTATTCTAAAGAATGATCATCTGAAATCTATTATAAATTTATATTCTCCTTTACCATCTTTTTTTTGCTGTTGTTTTATTTCTATTTTATGTTTTACTAAATTGGCTTTACCTTCTAGAATTCCTGATTTTAAAGGAAACAGAATATTATGATTGGGTTATTGATATGAGATATAAAGATTATATCCTCTTCTCTTTCATTTATTTTAATTTTTTAAATGATTTTTGCCCTTTTTATTTTTAAAGATTTGTTTTTTCAGGAACATGGGGTGAATTTTATAAAGTTTTTGATTTTTCACATATTTCTAGCATAAAATCTATTATTTGTGGTGAATTATACTTTATACTTTTTATATATTATATTTTTCAATTTGCTAACTTTTCATTTAAGATACTTGTATATAGGCTTACAAGTAGTCTAAAATTAAAATTTTTGTTGGTAGCTTTTATTAGAAGAGTTAAACTGCCTTTATAATAACTCTCCCAGAAGAGTTCCTTATGGGGCTTTATATTTTTCTATTTTGGAACCAAATGCTCTTGCATGAGCACAAATGATTTACAATGGCTTATAACTGACAGCTGTTCATCTGCGTAACTTAGAGCTGTTTATCATGACTTATAAACAGATAAGATAAACTCAGATACCTAATAAATGCTTTCTGGTAATAATGAATTTAAGAATGTGGCACATGCACATTAAGATTAAAAATTCTTATGGTAAAAGAAAAGAGCTAAACAATCTTACCTCGCTAAGTTCATGCTGCCTTTGCATCTTCTTTTCAAAAGTTGATTTCATTTGTGTAAGTAATTCATACTAAAAGAGAAAATTAAAATGCTATTTAATTCTACTTTAAAATTGTATGGGTTTCTTAAAAAATGATAACTAACTCACCTTATCTAAAACAGTTTGCCTTTTGGCTTCCAAGCTGGGCTCCAAAAGGAGATTTTTCCCTGTAAGATAAATTTCTAGTTTATTGCTAGGTAAAGATCACATTTTTCTTAGGAAATTTAATAAGTAAGGAAAGACATACTTGCTAGCTCCTCAATACTTTTCATTAAGTCATCCTTGTCAGTAATAATTTGTTTTAGTTGAGGCAAAGTCAGAAACTGTTCTAGTAATACCTCCTCTTGTTCATTCATATCTGTAAGTTGTGATACACTAGAAACACAACAGAAAAAAATATGTTAATGAATATCAGTCATCTAGTTTTTTTCCATGATAAATATCCACCATTTTTCAGTTTCATTCAGCTGATAGAGTTCTAAATAATTTTTGACATATATATTTTTATATAGACACAGAAGAAGGCAAATTATAACCTTAAAAGCAAATAAAACATCAATCACAATAGAACAAAAAGTACTCTAAATACAGTACAGTCTCAAGTCACTACACGACTATGAAGATGAGGGTTTATGACCAGCCCTAATAACCTACCAATTTTAACCTCTGAGCCTATTTACCTAATAGGTATGTGGCTGTCACAATAAATGATATATGTATATGTGTCTGTGTATAAAACGTCATTAAAATGTTTTTAAAAAGCAATTGTGGAAGGCTAATCCCAGAACAAGAATCATATCCAGAGAGTGAAAGAGGGAACTGGATGGGTGGGATAGGGAGGGAGGGAAACCTTTCTGAATCTTTCAGTTTTGACTACATATAGATCCATATAAATGCATTACATAATTAAAAAACAAAATTAAAACAGAAAAAGCAGTCTCTAAAATTCAAAGCAAATGGAAATAAATGAACCTGGTTTTTTTTCTAAGTTATGTAATCATCCAGAGAAATTTTACTGAAAAGACTTTAAAAAATAGTATTTGGCTATACATCTCTGGTGTGCTATATCCTAAAGACAAAAGAAGTGTAAAAAACAAAACAAATACACAAAAACTTATCCTGCTTTCAATAATCACTACTGATATTGTTTTTTTATTGGTATTGTTATTTTGAAAAAGAACAAGTGCCTTTCAGAGAAATGGCTGGCTTCAGGTCAGGGAAAAAAAATGTTCATGTTGAGCCCATGACATCTTTGTTTTGCCAGAGTTTCCTATTGACTAAAGATAGAACTGTTTAAGCAGCAAAAAGAATAATGTTTGAATGGATTGAAACACAAATTTTTTTTTAATTTATGAGTTTATAGTAACTCAAAAACAACTATAAAAAAACAAAAAAAACCTTGCCTATCAGAACTTTTGCAGCTAGCTTATGCATCAACTCATTATTCTGAAAATTGATAAATTAAGAGGAAAAAAATCAAGCATATATCTTGTCTTTCTGTATGAAGTATATTTCAATATAACTAAACTTTCCTTTTCTATGAAGGAAAGTCTTCATAGACTTCTGGCTAATTCTGGCAGTAGGAAAACACATTTGCAATCCCTAATGAAATAATGCATAGTCAGTGATTTCAAGTGTTTCAACCTGTTTCAATCTTAATGTCACTAAAAATAAGGCAACCAGACATCACTGCTGCCGTATGTGATGTAATAGGAAATATGCACTAACTATGATGTAAATATTCTTGCCAAAAGAACTAAACCTAAACTTTTTCCCCCAGCTTTCTTGAGACATTGTGTAAGTTTAAGGTGTACAATGTAATGATTTGATAAAAAATTGAACCTACATCTAATCAAAACTCTATATCTACCACCAGTAGAAGGAAATATGAGAAATAGAGGAACACCCTCAATGGAACCACAAGGATGCAATCAGGCAACAACAGGGTATGGGAAATTCTATAGGACAAATAACCAGTTTCTTACATAAATATTTAATAATATGTGTATAATTTACTCTATATGTATTTATATGTGTATGTATATATATTTGTATGTATATGTATGCATGCATATGTGTTTGTGTGTATATGTACATACATATTAATAAACATGGGAGAAATGGTTCATGATTAAAAGAACTATAAAAGATAACAGTATTCAAATGCAATAGGTAGATCTTATTTTGAACCCTGATTCAAATAAACTACCAACCAAAAGATTTAATTATTAAGACCCTGGGGAAATAAGATAATATCAAAGAATTGAAGAATTAGCATCCATATTGTGAGGTACGATGATGATGTGGATTGGGATTATGGCAAAGAAAAAGTCTTTACCTGGTGGAGAAATTTAGTGAAGAATTTATAGGTAAAAATAACATAATATTTGGGATTTGGTTTAAAATAATCCTGACCTATACCCATACTTCCTGAAAAAAGCTGGAAGAAGATGGCAAAGAGGTTCACCTTTTTGTATTTTTGACGTTTTCATAATAATGTTTTTAAAGGGAAGGAAAAAAGTAAAGGAGGAGGAGAATACTCTATAACACGGCAACAATAACAGTCCCTACTTCACGGGTTGCTGCAAGCATTACTCCGCGTATGACTGCTTTAACGTGTACGTGCTGCGGGTAAACTTCATTAATTATTAGCAGAGAATAACACATCACCACTTCCTACAAGTGACCGTAAAACACTGGATCAAATAAAGCTAAACTTTTTTTAACTGTAGGATTTCTCACAGACCAGTAACTCAATAAATATAACCTACAAGACAGATGACTGATTCATAGAACTTTCCCACTAAGACATCCACAATATAGGAAGAGTGATGATTTAAAAATGTTTTTTAACTTAATATGGATATGAAAATGATGATGTGGTTTCTATTTACAAATTAAACAGACAACAAACACCAATGTTACTCTCCTAGTTTTTTTACCTTAGTTCTGAGAGTTCTGGAAATACATCAGGGATATCAGGCATCTTGTAACCAAAACCATTTTGGCTTATCTAAAGAGAGTTTGAAATGGTGTTAAATTTCAGCCATCTTTTTGACTGCTCCTATTTGGTTATAAAAGTAATTTTTAATGTACTGCGTCCCGTAACTGTTTTCATTATCACACTTAATCTTTGCACTTCACATTGTCCTTACCCTCCCCTTCTTTCTTCACTGTTTTTTTCAGTGTATCTTTATACATATAGGGTTACTTTTTTTTTTTTTTGATGGGGCTCACGTGAGTACCTGTGTTTAGCTCTTGGACAAGTATACAGTTGTAAAATAAATCTCCTAAGTGTATCTGTGACAAATGTGGAGAATTATCTGTGGGCTTCACTGATGTATATGAATGTTTGTCTCAAGTGAAAGGCATTAAGTATAGAAAAATTAGTAAGTTGGCAAAAATCTGAATAGTTACCTAAGTTCCATGAGAGAGTAGGGTAGATAAGGAATAGAGTATACATTGTTTGAATATAGATGACATTTTAAAATCAAGGACCCATGAAAAGTTCTCTTGTAATTTTATTTATATGACTAATTATAATTTGTTCATAATATTCATTAATACAATGATGAAAGGTTTTGGAAAAACGAAGTCCATTTGGGTCTATATTCTAAATTATTACAAACACTAAAATTAGTAAAGTTGATTATGACAATTTTTTAATATTTGAGTATTACTATGGGTGATATTCACTAAGGGTTAAAAATGAAGGTTTTTAAATCCCTTTAATAGGTTTAATGCACAGTCTCTCCCTCAGTAACATCCCACATGGCAGCAGATACCAGCTTAACTTAAGAACACACAATTTTTTACACCAATGAGACACTGGTTTAAAAGTCCTCTGAATGCTAGAGCAGACCCTCCATAATCTGATACATGCTTCTCCTATACAATCCTTCTCATATCTTTGCCTGTGTCCTATATGACAACCAGAGGGCTCTATAACAGGCAGCTTCACAAATATGCCATCTGGTTTATGCTCCCAAATCTTTGTCAATGCTGTTGCCTCTTCACAGAATTGCCTTATGTGACCCCTTATCATCCTGGCAAATTCATTACCATCTATCAAAATTTGGCCTCAAGTGTGAATTCATTCATTCATCTGCCTCATTTTGAATGAGCACCTACTATATGCATCAGGCATGCTTTGAGGCACCAAGGATAAAGTGGTTTAAGAAAAAGAATTGCATCTTCTATAAAGGTATCTTTCTAGCTCTACGATGGTCCCTGGGAGCACTGACTATTCCCTTAACTGTGTCTGCCGTAGCTCTCGACTATCTCTTCTACTTACAATCATTTAATTATTTGCTGGTTACCTCTTTGACATTGTTACTTAAGTTGAAAATGTGATTTAATCTTTTTATCTTTTGTGCCATGGTGGCTGGCACACTGGAGGGATATAATGTTTGTTGACTGACTATTTCAAGGGTACAAACTACAGATATCTGATACCAACCGGTGCTGCAGTGTCTGTTGTGGGAACAGGCAATGGCAGATTTGAAAGGACACCAAACGAAGGAGCAGCAGGTTTGGCTGCTGTATGACTTGTCGCCGAAGAAGAAACAGTGTCAGCAACAGATAAAGAACCGACAGTCCTGGTAGCTTCTTGTGGGGGATATGGAGGAAGAAATGGAAAACCCGGAGAAGCGCAAGGAGGCGTCCCACCCGCTTTACTGTACAGGCTAAAGAGAAAGAGAGGAAAAACATGAGGTTAGATTTTAGGTAAGTTTGTAAAAGTATTCCTAAATTGTTCTAAAAAACAGTAGTTACGCAGTACAGATGGCAGGTGCCATTAGTTATTATAATTATGTAAGTGAATCAGCTATCATATAAATTGATAAAATATGAACACCCCTCAAGAGAAAATTTTCGTTTCTTTCCATGAAAAAGAAAAATGTTTTAGAAAATATACAATTCAACTGGTCACACTGGAAGTGAATAGAATGCTCAAAACTCAAATACGGCTTTTCTGTTGGCATCAATGAGTATCTTCATAGAAGAAATGGAGAACATTTAAGTCCAGGAAATTTATTCAAGTGTAGCTTGAATAAAGTCGTAGCTTTCATTATATTTGGCAAAATCTGACTGCAAGTCAGGACTGCTTTTCTGGAAAATTTCAAAGAAAAATTAAATGTACAGATGAGCTGCTAAAAATGTTAAAACATAAAAAAGATGCGTATAAAAACTATGTATCTATTAGAAAAAGCGGCACAGCAGTATGTGCTCAAGATATAATCAGAAAATAATTTATTTTTGCAAGGTAATAAATATTGGGTTCTGGATCAAGATGGTGACAGAGGAAGATCCTGAATTCACCTTCTCCCACAGAAATACTGAATCAACAGCTACATAGGGAACAATTTCCTCTGAAAAAAAACCCTAAAAACTAGCTGAGCGGCTCCTACACATTGGGCAAACAAGAAGAAAATGACATCTAAGCTGGTAGAAGAGGCTGAGACACAATCTCACCATAAACCCCACCCTCAGCAGGACAACCCACAAGCTGGAGAAAACTCAAAACCCAGAGCTTTTCTCTGGGGAGTTAAGGGTTGAGTTTGAACCTGAGAGACAAGCCCCCAAAACATCTAGCTCTGAAGACCAAAAGAGCTCATGTCCCCGAGACTCACAAGGCTGCAGCGAACTAAGAAACAATTCTTACAGGGCTCGTACTCTTGGACTCCCCTGCCTCAGGGCCAAATGCAGAAGAGGACCTGACTTAATGTGAAAGAGGCTCATTTGCCGATCTTAAAGCATCAGCTCGAGGCAGCGGCAGGCATCTAACTTAACGCACATCTAGGGGTCGGCTGGGATACTTTCTGGGGATGGTGGCTGGTGGGTGACATCTTGTTTCCCATCTGCTGTGCTCCAGAGACCCAGGAGCACCCAGAGGGAGTGCCTACATGCATCTGGTGCTCTGGTTTCTGCAGCTTCCGCCCAGGGAATAGCCCTTGATTGCTTGACTCTGGATGCCAGGCAGGCTAAGATTCCTGGGTCCCACAGGATTGTAACAATCAGAGAGACAGTTCTTGGTAGACTATGACCCCCAGGACACCGCACAGACAGCAGACAGAAGCAACCCCCAGTCTTCCTGTGAAAGAGGCCTATGTGCTTGTCCAGGGGCTTGGACATCTAGGCACCCATGGAGATGCTCTCAGGGAATGGAGGCCAGTGGACACCATCTCCGCACTCTCGCTCTGCCTCACTGCAGCTCACCACTATCTTAGAGAACGGAGCTTATACTCTTGTTTTTGCAGTGGCAACCAGGGGACACCACAACACTGTCTGAATCTGACAGCCAGCGGGGCTCACACTCACAGAAATGGAGAAAAAGTTCTTAATCAGCTACCCCCCCAGGGGAACAGCATGGGACAACAGGAGCTCAGTCTTTCTGTTGAAAGAGGCCTATTAGCTTAGTATCACAGCTATAGCCTGAGGGGCAGGCTTCTAATTAAACACAACTCTAAGGACTGAATGTAATCCTTCCATACACTCCAGAGGGCAGGCTCTACTATCTTTGTGCTCTCTCTCTGCATGTTCCAGAACGCCAGCATGTCTTGGAGGGGAGATCTTACATGTGTTTGGTGTCCCGGTTTTGTATTTGGTGCTCTGGTTTTTGTGGCTGCCAACCAGGGAATGCCCCTTACTTACCTGGCTCTGGCGGCCAGGAGGGCTGACATTCCTGGGTCCCATGAGACTGTAACAGTTGTAGACAGTTCTTGGCAGGCTGCCACACCAGGGCACTGCACATAGCAGACTTAAACACACCCACAGTCTTAATGTGGAACAGGCCTGTTTGCTTATGCTCAAGCTTCAGTCTGAGGGGTGGGCTTCAGGCTTGGAACCCATGTATGTGAAGGCCTACGGAGGCGCCTTCAGGGAACAGAGGCCAATGGACACCATGTTTTCATTCTCATCACCTGGCTCAGGTGGCTAGCAGGACTTAATAAGCTTGTGGTCCCACAGAACTGTATATATTTGCATACATTAAAAGCTGCTGCCTGAGGGTCTTGCTTCCAATCAGCCTAAATCTAGGTATGGATATCCTCCCCTGTGGAGCAATGACAGGTCTTCGCACACCCTTAATTCCTGGGAGCTATTAAAAAAATAATGTTGCTTGGACAATCACAAAGGCTTGAGAGACAGTCAAGAGCCAGGGTAGGGTTGAATGATAAGGTTCATCTCCTAGTCCCGTCCTCAAAACTGGGAGAGGTGACTGTTTTATCTTACACAGAGTCAAGCAAAAAGAAGAAACAAAGAAATATGTTCCAAATAAAAGTACAGGATAAAACCTCAGGAAAAAAAACCTTAATGAAATGAAGATACATAATTTACTTGATAAAGAGTTCAAAGTAAAGGTCATAAAGATGCTCCCTGAACATAGAAAGAACCTCAACAAAGAGAAAGAAAATACAAGAAAGAATCAAAGCTGGAGAATACAACAACTGAACTGAAAAATATACTAGAGGGATTCAACAGCAGACTGGATGAGGCAGAGTGAGAAATGGGTATTTCCTGCCATATCAGTAAACAAAGGATGTCACAGTCATCAGCCAGAAGAAATGATCCGTGAACTCAAGACAGGGCAGTGGAACTCACATAATCAGAGCAGAGGAAAAAAAAGGAAAAAAAGTGAAGATAGCTTAAGGGACTTACGATTTGTATTATAGGGGTACCAGAAGGAGAAGAGACAGAGAAAGGGGCAGAAAACTTAATCTGAAGAAATAATGGCTGAAAACTTCTCTAACCTAGGGAAGGAAACGGGCATCCAGATCCAGGAAAGCCAGGAAGTCCCAAACAAGATGAACCAAGACACATTTTAATTAAAATGTCAAAAGTTAAAGACAAGGCAAGGATCTTAAAAGCAGCAAGAGAAAAACAACTTGTTAGGTACAAGGGAACCCCCATAAAACTACCAGCAGATTTTTCAGCTGAAACTTTGCAGGCCAGAAGGCAGGGGAATGACATATTTAGAGTACTAAAAGAAAAACACTTTCAAGAATACTCTACATAGCAAAGTTCTCATTCAGAATTGAAGCAGAGGTAGAGTTTTCCAGACAAGCAAAAGCTAAAGTAGTTATCACCACTAAACCGACCTTACAAGAAATGTTAAAGGGACTTCTTTATGCTGATATTACATGCAAATAGAAACCAAAAGAAAGCTGGGGTAGCTATACTTATATCAGACAAAACAGACTTTAAAACAAAGACTGTAATAAGAGACAAAGAAGGGCGTTACATAATGGTAAAGGGGTCAATCCAACAAGAGGATATAACAATTATAAATATTTATGCACCCAAGATAGGAGCACCTAAATATATAAAGCAAATATAAACAGACCTAAAATGATAAATAGCAATAAAATGAGAATAGGGGACTTGGGACTTCCCTGGTGGTACAGTGGTTAACAATCTGCCTACCAGTACAGGGGACACGGGTTCGATCCCTGATCCGGGAAGATCTCACATGCCGCGGAGCAACTAAGCCTGTGCGCCACAACTACTGAGCCTGTGTTCTAGAGCCCACTTACTACGACTACTGAGCCCACATGCCATAACTACCGAAGCCTGCATGCCTAGAGCCCGTGCTCCGCAAGAGAAGCCACCACAATGAGAAGCCCACACACTGCAACGAAGACCCAACGCGGCCAGAATAAATACATACATACATTTATTAAAAAAAAAAAAAAAAAGGGGACTTAAATACCTCACTTACAAAACTAAACAAATGGGACTACATCAAACTAAAAAGCTTCTGCACAGCAAAGGAAACCATCAACAAAGTGAAAAGGCAACCTACGGAATGGGAGAAAATATTTGCAAACCATATATCTGACAAGGGATTAATATCCAAAATTTATAAAGAACTCATACAACTCAACAGCAAAAAAACAAATAATCTGATTTAAAAATGGGAATCTGAATAGACATTTTTCCAAAGAAGACATACAGATGGCCAACAGGTACAAGAAAATATGCTAATTCTTTGATAATTAGATAACTATCAAACTTGTTGGAATGACTATTATCAAAAAGATAAGAAATAACAGGCATTGGTGAGGCTATGGAGAAAACTGAATGCTGTACACTGCTGGTGGAAATGTAAATTGGTATAGCCACTATGGAAAACAGGATGCAGGCTCCTCAAATAGAACTACCATATGATCCAGCAATTCCACTTCTGGGTATTTATGCGAAGAAAATGAAGACACTAACTCGAAAAGATGTCTGCTCCCCTATGTTCATTGCAGCATTATTTACAATAGACAAGAGATGGAAACAACCTAGTGTCCATCAGTAGATGATGAGAGAAAGAAAAGGTGGTGCATATATACACCGAAATATTATTCAGCCATAAAAACAAAGAAAATCTTGCCATTCAAAACAATATGGATGGACCCTGAGGGTATTATGCTATGTGAGATATGTCAGACAGAGAAAGGCAAATACCATACGCTCTCACTTATGTGTAGAATTTAAAAACGAAAAACAAAAACAAAAAACACTGAGCTCATAAATACAGCAAAGAGATTGGTGTTTGCCAGAGGCAGGTGATGGGCAGCAGTGGGCAAAATGTGTGAACATGGTCAAAAGGTACAGACTTTCAGTTATAAAATGAATAAGTCCTGGGGAGGTGATACACAGCATCATTATGGTTAATAACACTATACTGCATATCTGAAAGCTGCTAAGAGTAAATCTTAAACATTCTCATCACAAGAAAAAATTCTGTAACTATGCATGGCGATAGGTGTTAACTAGACTTACTGTGGTGATCATTTTGTAATATAAATTACTATTGAATCATTCTGTTGTACACGTTACATGTCAATTACACCTAAAAAAGATAATATTTTACATTTAATATTTTTTTTCTCTTAGAGCAGTTCAAAGAGAACCACATTCTAAAATAATTAGTGTAATTTAGGCCTAAATGCAGATGAGAATTATCTAAATACCACTACTTAAATTAATATAGTTAAGTTTAAATGGGTCAGTCACTCTTGTATAAAAGATAAAAGGACTTTTTTAAAACACAGAATACTAAATACTTTACTTTGTATTTGTGGTATAATAAGAAACATATTTTGTCTTTGACCAGGTTCTAGGCAAAGTGCTCCTAAAATCCTGGTAAGTTCTTAAATGATAGGACCCTTTTTTGTTATTTGTAACACCTGAGTTTATGCTAATGCGGTGACTTAGGCTGAGTCCCTATATAGTCTGAGGACGGGGTTGGTCACCAAAAAGTCCAAGTGACAGGAAGTTGGAACTTTCAGCCCCACCCATCAATCTCAGGGAAGAGGGGGGCTGCTGAATAAGCTCTATAAAAACCCTTGAACAGTAAGATTTGACAAGCTTCTTGATGATGAATGCATCCACATGGCAGGAGGGTGGTACACCCCAGTGCACGGGGACAAAAGCTCCTGTGCTCGGGGCTCTCCCAGACCTTGCCCTGCCCTACGTACCTCTTCATCTGGCTAGTCATCTGTATCTTTTACAATATCCTTTATAATCAACTAGTAAACATAAGTAAATTTATTTTGGAGTTCCATGAGCCACTTAACAAATTACTCAAACCTGAGGTGGAGGTCATGGGAACCTGTGATTTATAGCACAGGTAACAATCTATACATTTTCAATTGGTATGTGAAATGGAGCAGCCTGTGAGACTGAGCCCTTAATCTGTGGGATCTGACGCCATCTCCCGGTGGATAGCATCAGAATTAAGTTCGTAGGAAATAGTCAGTGTCTGCTGAGAACTGGAGAATTACTTGGTGGTGTTGGAAAAAAAAACGGGTATCAGAGTATTGAAATGTTCCAAAATATATCAAGCTTAAACAATTTTTTTAAACGGGAGTGCTACTGTTTCATGACATAACTTAATGTCATATTTAATGACATAAGTTAACATAAATTGGAATTGTGTTGGAAGAAAACATTTGTCACAGATTTTGAAATTGTAATACTAAAGCTAATATGGAAAAATAAATAAGAATATAGAGAAAAGTACCTGAAAAAGGAGGGTAAAGAGAGATTAACCCTGCCATATAGCAAAACACATTAGAAAACCTTAATAATTAAAAAAAAAAAAAACACAAAACTTTTTAAAGCATAACACTGGCAATGGATAGGTAGATCAATGGAACTGAATACAAAATCCAGAAAAATCACAAAGATATATGGCAATTAAGATATAATAAAAAGAATCTCAAATTAGTAAAAAAAAAAAAAAGATAGATCGGTCAATAAATAGCATTGGGACATCTGGAAAAAATTAAATTGGAGCCAAGCCCTCATACCTATAATAAAATAAAAACCAAAAGTATCAAATATAAAATGTTTTTTGGATTTTTAAAAAAAATCTTAAAAGAACTGGAAGAAATCACTGGGAAATTAAAAACTTGGGGTGGTAAAGGACTTTCTGTGATCCCAAATTCAAAAGTCATAAGAGAAAATAATGATAAATCCCATGACATAAAAAACAAAACACAACAAAACAACAAAGAAAACCCCTCTACATGACAAAGCCCATTATAAATAAAGACAAATAACAAATTGGGGGAAAACATCTGAAACATGTCATAGGAAAATGGATAATTTCTCTAATATGTAAAGAATTTCTCCAAATTAATAAAAGACTAACAACTCAATAGCAAAATGGAGAATAGGATAGAATACACAGGTTCAAGGAAAGGAAAAAAAAATCTCTAAATCATAGGAAAAAATTGTCAACTTCACTGTAAGATAAATACAAATAAAGTTATACTAACACATTTTCCGCTTATAAATTAGCAAAGATCCACTTTGATAATTTACTATGTCAGCAAAGGGAATAAGCATTGCGTATAGGAGTAGAAATTGGTACAACTTACTCTGTAGGGCAATCCTGCAGCATTAGTCAAAATTACAAATATGTGTACCACTTTGAGAATGTATCTAACAAATAAACTTACACTTGGGTAAAATATTATTTTTAATGTTATTCACTGCATCACTGAGGGCAAAGAAGGATGGGCCTTTTAGGAAAGACTGGAAACAACAAAAATGTCCATTAATAGGAGTTTTGTTAAGTTATGCTATATCCATAAAACAAGTACTTTGTGGTCATAAAGAAGAATGAGGAAGTGCTTTAGTAACCAACATGGAAAGCTCTCTGAACCATACCATTTAGTGAGGGGAAAAAAAAAAAAAAGGGCAAGGGAATAGTTTGCTACCATTTGTGTGAAAAAAGAGGGAATAAAATACTATGTGTACGTATTTCCTTGTATATGCATAAAATATCTCAGGAATTCTATACATATGCACCCAAATGAAAAACTTTGGATACCAATAAGAAAAAGTAAACCGCAAGGGAAAAAGTGGAAGGAGACTTTTCGCCCCATACCCTTTTATAGTTTTAAAATTTTTGAGCCAAGTGAATATATGATTGAAAAAATTAAGTTTAAAAAAGTTCTCTAAAAAGATTGTTTATTTCAAGTATGGCTCACCTTTATCTTAAAGGTTTACTTTTATGTAAAGGTATATTATTAACAGGTATGTAAATATAACATAAGTTATTTAGAAAGAATATGTTCAATGTGAGGGAATATTTGTACTATCCTTGAAATAAAGTCTTAATGATTCTGAACCAATCTGCTTTATTTTAATCTCAGTAGCAGGTACAACCTATAAAATAATCTAAGAAATGTATCAAACTTGCTTTTTAACAATGTGTACTGTATCACAGTTGTTGGCTTATATCTTCAAATAAGGTGAATGGGATATATTTAACTCTTTCCTGACAGAAGATAGGAAATCCAGTTTTTAGATAAAGAATCAGCGAGGCTTATGACTCCAGGAGAAAGACACAGGAGGGCAAAGATGATGGCTGGGGCTGATATACCCAATGAATGGGATAATCTAGCCTAAGCAGATTTCCAGGCAGTGTTAAAGATGCCACCTGACTTCTGAACAAGAAAAAGTTCTTGGAAATTAAGTAGAAGAACTGGGTAATTAAGCCAAGAGATATTACAGGAAGAGGAAGTAAAGATTGTAAGAAGTTGTATCATCATGCAATTTCAGAATATCTGAGATAAAAAGTTACAAAGGATCAGGGACTTCCCTGTGGCACAGTGGTTAAGAATCTGCCTGCCAATGCAGATAGGGGACAGGGGTTCAAGCCCTGGTCCGGGAAGATCCCACATGCCGTGGAGCAACTAAGCCCGTGCTCCACAACTACTGAGCCTGCACTCTAGAGCCCGTGAGCCACAACTACTGAGCCCATGAGCCTAGAGCCCGTGCTCCACAACAAGAGAAGCCACTGCAATGAGAAACCCGCACACTGCAATGAAGAGTAACCCCCGCTCGCTGCAACTAGAGAAAGCCCGCGTGCAGCAATGAAGACCCAACGCAGCCAAAAATAAATAAATTAATTAAATAAATTAAAAAAACAAAAAAAGGTGACAAAGGATCAGAAATCAAAATGGCACTGGATATCTTGGCAACAGAAGCCTATATATAGACAATAGAGAAATGCCTTCAAAATTCTCAGTGGAAAACCACTTCAACATAGAATTTGAACTCTACCAACTTTTAAGTGTGAGGGTATATTAAAGACATTTGCAAGTAAAAAGAAGAAAAGAAGTCTCAAAATTATTCTTCCAAGCATCTTGTGGCATACTGTATTTTCCAAAAATGGCCACAGCACTATTTCCGGTCCCATATACTCTTCCAGAACCTTGCCACTTCACCATAAAGAGGAAGAGCCTATTTTCTTCCCCTTGAATCTGATCAGGACTTCTTGATTGCCTCCACAAACTGAATGAAGCAGAACAAACGGCATGACTTCAGTAGCTATGTCAGAGAAGGCGAATATGACTTTCTCGTAACTCGTTCAGGATGTTCACCCCAGGAGCCCAGCCGTTATGATGTGAGGAAGCCCAGGCTGCATCTATGTATTCTAGTTGACCTCCCCAGGTAAGGCCTCTGATGAGAGCCCACTGATGATGAGTAGAGCAGACAAGATCTCTCCCTGATGAACCCTTCCTGAATTGAAGATGAGTGAGCAAAATCAATGTGTTCATTGTTTTAAGCCACGCCAGCTGATGCAAAAGGTGGAGCACAAACAAGCTCTCTCTATTAGTCCCTAACCAAACTGCAGATTCACAAGGAAAATAAATGTTGTCATTATTTTAACCACAAGTTTTAGGATAATTTGCTATTCATCCTTAGTAACTGGAACATGCTGTTACTTAGGAAGCTATAGGGAGGCAGTAATGCAAGAAACTAGGAAATAGCCTGAGAAAGAAAAAAACAGGATGCAGGAAAAGGAGACTCTAACACAGGAGAGTGGGAAAGGGAAATCCCAGGATGACAGCTTTATAGCAGTTGTAGAGTAACTAATTCAGAATGGAGGGGGAAAATGAAGCAATGTCTGCAAAGAGAAAATACCGGAACCTAGAGATTACCTGACAGGTTTGATGATGTGAAAAAACGATTTGAAAGGTTATTTTTCAGAGCTGCTAAAAGATGTGGAAAATTAAAAAGATCAAAGAAAATAAAACCAATGGAAAAATCGAAGTAATTATTAACTCCAGAGAAAACCAAAAGTTATACCATCAGGGAAATATAATCATTATAAAGTACTAGGCTCAGCAGCAAGGAATATTTAGAGAGTCAATGTAATGAAAGTACCAAACATGAGTTTAAGTAAAAATCAAAAATTTCTCAGAGGATGAGGGAAAAGGAAGGTTTGTGAAAGATAAGTAAAATCCTCATCAATCCATAATAGGAAGTCAATAGACAGTATCTAAAATGAAAGAATCAAGAGATAGCAGTATGTATATATTATTCAGAAAGATGAAGGTAAATATTAGAGAAGCAGCTTAACAAAGAAAAACACAGTTGCCTCTGAAAAGTATGAATGTATCTGTGTGTGAAGGTGGGGATGTGGAAAGCAGAGGATTGCCTTTTAACATTATTTGAATTTTTAAACTATATTTTGATTACTTAGATCAAAAGTAAATAAATGTATATACAAACTCTTTCGATATAAAGATACTTACTATGGGAAAGCTGTTGAAGCAGGAGCTAAAGCTGGAGGATTCTTCCAAAACTCATCCAACAGACTCTGAATAATTTTCCCAAGATCTGAGTGCATTGTAAACTAAAAGTAACAGTAATACACGGTGATCAAATTCATCTTCAGAAAAAGATTATAAAGTCTCATTAGGATAATTTAACTGTAAAACTCAATCTTAAATCCACTTTTGCAAGTCAAGAATTAAATGAAAAGCAAAGGATATTATGTCAATTGAACATATCAGCAATCCACAACTTACAATATTTTCTTATAGAATCAATACCATAAATGAGGTTAAAAGTTTATTTAGTCAATAATGGAGCTGAAATATTTCCACATTTCACTATTGACAATAATTTGAAGGTTCAAAGGTAAATACTGAGTATATTTAAGTTACAGTCCTTCACATTAATCAATCATATATATACATATATATATATATCCTAAGAAATTTAAGGCATATTTGAATTTTATCCCTTCCTAACCACTATAAAAGATCTACCATGAACCAAAGTTCTTAATATCAACAGGTCCTCACCACTGAAAAACAAATAACCTTCAAATCAGGATTATCTATTAAATACAGTGAACATTTTTGAAATAAATTATACCATATACATACATTGTTTACTAATGGAGAGGTAACATACACTCCTTGTTTATCCACTAAGTGATGTCGTATTGGTGGATAAACACTGATCACTGGTTTTTCCTGAGGAAATTGTGGAGGAAGCAATCTGGTAAAGGTAGAACAGATTAAAAAACAAAAACAAAGACAACAAATGTGATATTATACAGTCATAATCCTAAAACAAAATTACTTAAAAGCAAATAAAATTTTCATCCTTTCATTTGGATTACTCAGTAATTAGTGCTCTACTATGATTGTTGAGTTGATCAAATGTATACAAAAAGATACACTTTGGCAACAAGACTATAAAGTAATTCAGTATAGTAAAACCTTCTTAATGTGGAATAAGGATACCGTGAATTATAGACTATTCTTCACACCATGCCAATTAATTGCTTTCAAACACAATATACCAAGCTATCCAAAATCTCAGCTAAAATTAGACCAGGCATTTTTATCAGGTGAACCCTAATTTAACCCAGTCTGGCTATTTAGTGGACCACAGGTTCTGGCCATATACTTTTCTTATGGCTTTCCTACTTTTGAAATACTGCCAAGAATTATTTCATTATATACTGAATTTTTTAAAGAGTTAAGTGGATAAAATGGGAAGCGCTAGGATTGGAACACTGTAGCTGTCATCATGCCTTGGTTCTATAGGGCTCTCTTCTAAATGTCTCAACACATCTCTCCCAACTTTGAGGTCAATCACATGGTTTCAAGTAAATAACAGTAAATTCTCAATACAAAAAATAAAAAGAGTAAAAATCTTAGCCTTTTTTGAACTACTACAAATTTAAAAGAATTTTTAAAAAGTCTTTAAAAATGAGAGTTTACTGGACATGGAACCCTGTTTTCCAAATCTCTAAAACTCAGACAAGTATGTCCCTTTAAATTGCCACTCTGTTCCCCTTCTGGCTCAGAAAACTATTTGTTGGCAACACTGTCAAGAAGAAAACTGGGTCCTTGTTGGCTTCTCCTACTTAGCTCTACCTAAGGCATGTGATGAGAGATAAAACTACTTCATTTATATAGTTGAAGATGTTAAACTAGTTTGGTAAAAAAAGGCAATGAATGGCCTTTGGACCCCAACCAATCTGGGTTTCTCTCCCCACTACACTATTCACTACCTATTTGTCTGTAATTTGTTTCAATTTGCAGGGCTGCTGTGATGATTCAGAAACTCCCATATATCAAGATAACACAGCATAATGGTTGTCACTGTTTATAATATAGTCATGCTTTAATCCACTCATTCAACTAGGATTTAACAAGGCCTCCTATGTGCAGGCACCATGCTAGGCAATAAGGATAGGACGATGAACAAGTATGGTTCCTATCTTCAAGTTAAGTGCCTTTTTACCTCACCCAAACACTCACTCTAGTGGCTAGCCACCTGATGCAATCTGAGGTAATAACTTAATTCTTTCATGCTAAAGACTAATAACTGCACCTAAGGCTAAATGAGTACTTCAGCAATCACTTTGTCCAACCTTTCCTCTTTATAACTTAATAACCTCATGATTACATTTTCAACTTTTAATTTTTTTTTTCTTTAAAAATAATTAGCAGATCAAATTCAGTCTTGAACTTTCTGGTTGACGTAGTATATGTTGCCGAAAACTAGAATATTTTCACTTATTTCTGATGTAAAAGTGCCTATATCTCTAATGGTTTTCCACACATGATCCCTTCGAGTGTTTGTCATTATCATTCTTACTCTTTCAGCCTACCTCCAGCTTAGACTTTAGTGCAAAATAAAAACGATTACGTCTTTTTATTACATTTCCTCTTTTACAGTTTCTTACAGCAATATCTATTACAATGATGTCTTTAAAATTTTTTTATTTCACAAAACTGTAAGTTGAATAAACTATAGTTACTAGAAAGGGAAATAAATACTAGAACGGGAATAAATTCACTTTTAAACAGTTTACTTCTAATAATAGCTAAGAAACAAAATAATAAAAAGATTTTAAAGTCCTATTACATGAAAAAATAGGATACAATTCTACTCACATATTAATGTTAATTGTCAGGTTGTTTACGGTGAATGGCAACCTGTATTCCACATCTTTCTGTATTTCAGCTATACTGTAGGAGAAAATTTGAGAAAAAAAATTTATCTAAAGTTATAAAAACCATTAATGTTAAAAACAAATGTTAAATATTTTTAGAGGCTACTAAAACTACTTTATTTTAATAATAGAATTTAGATAGCCAATATAACTTGTATCTTGAGGGGAAAATGATCATGTTTATCGAATAAGCAGGCAATTCTATTCTGAGATATGGGCGGGGTGGTTGCTGAGAGGGGGAGAGTTAGATGGTGAGGTAAAGAGACAAAGAAAAACTCTTTGTATTAGTGCTAGATCGATTTACTATCACTTTATCTAATTCATCCTTAGTAGAAGCAATTGTGAGCCCTCTAGTTAAAACAGGTCAGCAAGACATCTGGGTTCTGATTATAATTCTGCTATTGCCCAGCTGTATAGACAGCTGGGGAAGCCTGGGCCTTAAGAGCTTAAACTTAGAAGTCTGGATGAGATGTCTCCTACAGTCTTATGATAGAGACCGCTGGCTGCTTTTCAAAACCAAATATTCCCCTTCTTCCTAAATAAGAGAAGCCTGATTTTATTCTGAGTAGCAATGTTCTAACTTTTCTTGCAGCAAGTTGTTGCTATAGACTTAAGTTCCAGTCAATAAAACATAGAAAAGTTGTGAGGTGGAATTTCCAGGAAAGCATCTTAAAAGGGAACAAAAAAACTGGTATGAGTCCATTTGCCCTTCCAGCCTGGCCCTGACAGCTGAACTTCTAACAGCCATATTGGACCAGGAGTGACCCCGAGAATGGGAGCCATACACTACGGAGAGCTCAGCAGGAAGAAGTAGCTTGGGTCCTTGATGGCTATGGAATTGTCAAATTGAATTTCTTGTATGCAGAGAAAAAGAAACTTTTATCATGTTTAAGTTACTATTTTGGGAGTCTTTGTTACTAGCAGCTGAATATAAATGCCAGCTAGTTTAAGTCCCATATACTTCAACATTCTACATTCAGAATTTTATTTTATTTTTAATTGCAGGCATGCAATTATTAGTTATAATCTACCAACCAAACCTTTTGGGGGATCACTTGGAATGCTAACCAACATTCATAATCTTTCCAAAGGGAAAAATGTTAAGTAGTATTAATGAGTTAACGCTGAAAGGAAGCCTAATATCCAAACGGACGTGAAACTTTTTCAAGCATAAATACCTTTGAAAGATCTAGCAATTACGTAATTTACTTTTTGTTCTTTTGGTTGCTTCAATTAGTAGCTTTAGAAAACCTCTTATTTTCCTCATTTTCTTTTTTGGACTATGGCTTTTTTTTGCCTTCTGATAAAAATCTAGCCTCTCAAATATGTAAATTTTAGGTAACTTGAAAGGTTCAAAAGTGTTGGGATGGAGTTATGGAGAAATCATAGATGTCTCCTCTGACATCCCATGGAATGAGGTTATGATTGAAAGAGAAGAAATGGTTGAGAAAAGACTCAAGAAGATATTCAATATTAGGACTAACACAATTTTTATGAAAGTTTCTCTTTGGGGATCAGGTTTGGACTAGGATACCAACAGCCTTCTCAGTTGTATAAACATTATGTAATCAATAAAATGGCTTAAGTTTTTTATTCCTCCTTGTTATCTTAGGACCCTAAGGTGTCCAATGCTTTAAGGGAATACTGATCACAAAAGTATCCACCAGTTCAAAGCCAAGTGGAGCATCTTAGTGATTAAGAGCACGACCTCTTAAATTAAGCTTCAGGGATCAAATCCTCTACCATTCACTTGTGTGATCATGGACGACTTATGTAATCTGTCTAAGCCTTATCTCTCACATGGTAAATGCGGATGTTAAAAATACCCATCTACCTAAAACAGTTGTTAGATTAAGTGAGATAATGCATGTAAAGCCCTCCCCACATAATACCATAATAATTGTTCAATATGTTAGCTATTATTAAATAAGCATTTAGAACACACATCTAAATTGGAGCCTGTGTAAATTTGTAATACTAAAGTTTTAACTCATTTTTTCACACTGTAATTTTTATAGAAAATTTTTATAGAAAACAAAGTGAATTTGATTAAATTGATTTTTACTTAAATCATTGGCTAGAAGTGTTCAATTCACTGTTCCCATAATTATGTTCTTGACATTTATTAAAATTTTTGACAAGTTTCCTCCACAAATGAAGTATCAAAAATAACTAAAGGTAAAAAAAAAAACAAAAAACTAAAGGTAATATTTGTAATATTAATGAGAGCTAAACCATCATTAACAAATTCCAAAACAACAGGTTAATCATGGCAATTGATGGGGTTCAGGACACGCTACCCCTAAATGTGGCACCTTGGCATCTTGAATATTTTAAGCTGAAAGAGTATGAGAAAATAGCAGAAACAGGAAGGTTACTCTGACCTCCTCCCCCCTCACCCTTCTTCCCTGAAACAGGTCATAAAACCTCATTAAGAGGTGCCCTCCCCATGCCAATAGGAAAGGAGCATCCTTATCTCAGAAGACATAGGGACACCAAGAAGAATCCTAACAAACCGGCCTTGCTATGTCATCATTGTACCCTGCAACCATATGCCCCCTGCCCCGTTTCCTACAATTACAGGCATACTTCACTTTATTGTGCTTCATAGATATTGCCTTTTTCTTTTCTTTTTCCTTTTTTACAAATTGAAGGATGGTGGCAATCCTGCATAGAGCAAGTCTATTGGTGCCATTCTTCCAATAGCATTTGCTCGCTTCATATTTCTGTGTCACATACTGGTAATTCTTGCAATATTTTAAACCCTCCACCAGCAGAAAGACTGCGACTCGCTGAAAGCTCAGATGACAGCATTTTTTAGCAATAAAGTATTTTTAATTAAAATATATACATTGTTTTTTAGACATAATGCTATTGCACACTTAACAGACTACAGTATAGTGTAAAGATAACTTTTATATGCACTGGGAAACCAAAAAATTCATGTGACATGCTTTACTGCGATATTTGCTTTATTGAGGTGGTCTGTCACTGAACCCGCAATATCTCCAAGACGTGCCTCATACCCCTTAACCCATCATATTCCTCCACAACTGTCCACTCTTCATCAAACCCAGCATAAAACACTCAGGTCTGTTTCTTTGGGTCTTCATTTCCTTTTGAAGGCCCCCCTGATATGTAAAACTCACATTAATTAAATTTCTATGCTTTTCTCCTGTTAATCTGTCTTTGTCAGTTTAATTTTCAGACCCAGCCAAGGACCCTAAGAGCATCAAGGAAAGCTTTTTCCTCCTCTACACTAGCTGTGTTAGATAAAACGGCAGATATTTGTTCTACTTAATTAAAACAAGAATCATTCCCTGAATCTTTATCACAAATTTATTTTGAATTTTTTGCTATTTTCAAATAACTCTAAAAAAGTTATTCCAAAAATAATACATTCTCATTTGAAAAAACATTATTTTTCCAAATCAGCAAATGTTATTTTACAATATTTTTAAATGGTTGCATAATGTTCTAGTATATTGTTAAACTACTCCGTACTATTAGGTATTGAAACTGAGCAGGACCCTGTGGGGCTCCTGGGCATGGAAGCCTTTCTGTGTCCACCGTTTCTGTTTGTAGGGAATAGACTCCAGCCTCCATTACCTTCCCTGAATTCTAAAGGGCAGATTCAAACAGTTGCTAATCAGGGAAGGGAGGGGATGCAAAGACAAGGGAGGAGACCACCTGAGGCCAAATTAAAGGAGTGCAGGCCCTGAACACACCCTGATCCTTATTAGCAACTCAGCCCTTGAACCATTGCTATAAAACTCTTCACCAAATCCTCCCAGGTTGGGACACAGTTTCTCGGGGCATGAGCCTGCTGTGTCCCCATTTGCCTGGCAAAGCAATAGAGCTATTCTTTTCTACTTCTTCCAAAACTGTCTCCGAGATTTGATTTGGCACCGGTGCACAGAGGCTGTGTTTTTGGCATCAATATTTAGATTGTTTCCAAGTTTTACTACTATAAACCATACTTTGATAAACATTCTTACAGCCATATAGCCATATCTTTATGCTGGCAGGTAAGTACTCTTTGGATGTAAACACACATACACACACACTTTGAAGTAATACTGTAATCACACCAGAGAAAATTTAAATAGCTTTCCATTAATAATTTTATTTTCTAGGTTCTCTGAGAGCAGTGAATTACTATGGCTTTACTTCAGTGGCTCTGAATCAGTTTGGGACTAAAGAAAGCTGAAACAACAGAAAACTTTGTCAGAATGTGTGATTAACTGGCATCCACATTTCTTTAATAGTCCCTAAAACTGTAAACAAACAGATCTTGAAATGCAAGAGAGGCACTAGTTATGGTTTAAAGATTCCTTTTATAGAACAATCATTTATCTCCTTACTTTGTATCTTGTGTAAACTTGTATTTTGTAACTAAGACTAGGTTCAACTGAACAGCTACCATATATCCAGCATCTTCCAAGGAAATGGAAATAGTGTGGTCTTTGCTCTGATGGGGCACACAGCACAACAAGTGACTGAAAAAGAGCAATTCAAGATACGGATTTCATGCATCTCTGGAAGTGTTGGGTAGCTCAAGGGAGGGTTTTTAGGTGATCCTTTCCAATAAAGGGTTTAGATGCTTCAAGACAGTAGATGAAGGTTAGACAATTTCCCTTTCCCATCCCATTTTCTCCAGGAAATATCAAAACTGACTTTTAAAAAGCAAATCTGTAACAGTGCTGGAAAGCAAACAGTACCATAAACTGACAAGAAACTTTGAGGAATCTTAGAAAGATAAAAAAAAGATGGGATTAGATTTAAGGAAAAGATCAGCGTTAAAAAAAAAAAAAAGAAAATAAATACAGGAACTAATGACGACCCAAAACATAAGACCAGAGCAAAGTAGGAGCAGTCTGAAGGTCCTCCAAGCCCTTGAACCAATTCAACGCAAACCAGAGTGTGGACGGTAGGGCAGGAGCGCCTCTCAGGGTAGAGAGTGCGGGGAAGTGTGGACCAGCAGGAAGCTAGAGCACTCTCCTGGTGCCCTGCTTGTTCCAACCAGCGGACAGCAGTAACATCTGCCCCCTGAATAACACGGGACGTAGCCTCTAAGGTAGCAGTGCCTTAGGAAGCTACTGACTCCCAGGAAGCCTCCATTTCCAAAAGACAGCTATCAGCTCGGCCCATAACAAAGCGAGTCATTCTTTTTCACCTATCACCTGAGGCAGGCTATGATAAACAGAATTAAATATCTACAAACAAGTCAACCAGGAATCTCAAATACAGAAAAGGTTTGAACAAAACAAAACCATGCAAGGCATGCACCAAACTCAACAAGCCCCAAACACAAAACTTCAAGGAATCAGAGTTAAATGAGCAAACAGAAGACTCTCAATTTGTATAATATCCTCAGAGGAACAAAAGAAAATAGCCCTTGTGTTACCGAGTCCAAGCTCGAACTCCTCGCTGCACGACAAGTCAATAAATCGAGAGACGAGTTGTTGGGGTAAGGAATAGAGACTTCATTTGGAAGGCCAGCAGATCAAGAAGATGGTGGACTCGTGCCCCCAAAGAACCATCCTGCCTGAGTTAGAATTCGGGCTTCTTTTATACTAAAAGGGGAGGGAGTAAGGCCAAACATTTCCTGTTTCCGGTCAGCCTCCTGGAGGGGATGTGTTAATTTCTTCCTCCCTGCAGTCATTCACAGATGGGCCTATCAGGATGTTTCCTGTGAGCTAAACAAAGGCATTTTAGCTTAATGCTCTTAACCTGGGAGGCAGGGGTCCCAGAGATGGGCCATGATGTATAATTGAAGCTAATAGGCAACATCCCTTTAGTAATTAACTTGTAATAGAATACAAAGGTTCTTCCTTATTAACACTTGCATACACACACACACACACACACACACACACACAGGTTGATATGAAAATGAATAATTAAGAAACTGGAAATTTAAAATGAATAGCTAAATAGCTCAAATAAATGGTTCAGTGCTCTGCTTGGAAGACGCTTCATACTGTATCCTTCTCTTGGAGAATACTGATGCACTTTAGCATATTAAAGGCTTTTAGAAATTCTAGAGTACTCGATTTTGTTTTCTACGTCTGTTTGACATGGACCACTTATTTTACAGTATTTGTTGAACAGTGTTCTGTAGAAGACATTGGATCATGACAGAGACGTGCAAAGAGTTATAGGAACACAGAGGAAAGAACCTAACCTAAACAGGGATGGGGGTGGTGGGGTATTCGGGGTAAAAAACAGTATCTGAGCTACATTGAAAAGTCAAGTAAGAGTTAACCTCAGGAAAGAGAATCGGGGAAATGAAGTGTACATCCTAGACAGAGGAAACACAATTAGAAAAGCTTCAGTAGGAAATAATAACTCTAAGAGTCTCCGTATCTTTTGCCCTACAGAAACTTTCCATTGTGTCTGCTGACACGTTTCCATCAGTCACGTCATCATCTTGTGTGACAACCAGGCTTTAAGCTAAGGAGGCTGGCAAGAGTTAGGAAGCTACTAAAAGGAATAACATGGTCAAATTCAAATTTTAAAAAGATGACTCTGGCACCCATGTGGAAGAAAAAAGTAAGGGAACAAGACTGCAGGCAGAGAGAATAGTTACAGCCCAGTGGTAGCAGGGATGACTAAGTGAGAACAGGATGACCAGGCTTTTGGCGTAGGTGAGCAGGCAGTGGAGACAGCTTGGAAGGAGCTCAGAGGTAGGAGGGGAGGAGGAGATGTGATTGGATTCACCTGGCAATGGAGAAATGACGACCTGGGTGGTAACTTTTTTTAAAAAAGCAGGTATGGACTGATATGATTAGAGGGAAAATTACCGAGAGACAGCCCTTGAGTGTTACAATCTATTTAGGAAAATCTTTAAATGGTAACACGCTTCATTGTGTCATATACTCTGCAATTATAACTTTTAATCACTGGTTAGAGACTATATGATTTAATGTATCAAATTAAAATTCACTTAATTATGGGATTGTTTGATATACATAACTTTTAAGTTCACTATAAGAGTTCAAATTTATAGAGTCAAAATATTGACATTTTGTAGGTTTCTGTAGCTTCAATAGGCTAAGGCACAGCAGATTCTTATAGAATTTTTTATTGCAACAAGTCAAGGTGATTTTCTTCCACAAGAAAATTTTACTCTCAAATACCTTTAAGAGTTAGAAAGGTACATGAATGAAGGCAGTTGCTTGTAGTACAAAAGGGTGATTGCAAACTGGTAAAATGGAGAAGCGCAGCCCAGTAAATAGGACAGCTACTCTTAAGCTCAAAGCAAGCACTGTTATGTGGGAACTGTTGCCAGATCTATTTTAAAAGAAAAGTTGGAGAGGGCAAAGGCTATATGGGAAATCTCTGTACCTGCTGCTCAACTTTGCTGTGAACCTAAAACTGCTCTAAATAATAAAAACTATTTTTTAAAAGTTGGGAATTTGGATATTTTAATGAAAAATCTCAAATTATGTTGACAACAGAGCCATTAAAAAAAAATACAACACTAGACAGGTTAAAACATATACACATATCCTCTCATTACAAACTTTTTGTGTTATCAAGTTTGCATGTGAGTCCTTATGAGCTGACAGTAAAAACTACAGAAAGAAAGGTTTGGAATCTAGGCTTACTAAGAAACCCATGAGTTTACAGGAGACAGCCTTATACCTGGGAGCAGGGGGTTAAACTTAACAGCTATAGGGTAGAAAATTATACAATAGCAGACTCTCCAAAGATGTTATAAGGTTTTTAAAAAAAATTTGGGTAATCAGAAAGAATATCCAAGGACTGGCAACAAAAGAAGATTTCAAAACAATTTTTAAAAACTATGAGGTTGGCACTATTATATTTAAGATACAAAAATAAAATAATTGGCATTTACAGAGTACTTACTGTGGGTCAGATAACATTCTAGTTTCTTTACATGTATTGTCTGAAATCTTTCAAAATGAAATCTTACATTTCATTTGTGAAGAAAAGAACTCTCTGGAATGGACTTGCTTTCTGAATGGAAAGTCAGAAGTAGTCCTGCCAGAGGCAAATGAGCTGTAGGCTTGTGAGCAATTCATAAACAATAAGCTGGCTAGATCCACGTAGGCTAAGAGGCAAAGGTTCCAGGCACACTGATTCTATGCAGTGGAAAGAAGGAATACAATCTGTTGCCTGTTTACTGTGTGTCAGATACTCTAATAAATGTTTATATATATTACTTAAATACCAACAATCCTGCAGAATAAAAACCACAATTCCTGATTCTACAGATGGGAATTGGAACTCAGTTCACCTAAGTCACGTTGCTTTTCCCAATGTCAATAATTTTTGCTTGTTTGCATTTATGTTCCTCAAATTCATTTTGTCTAATATCTCATACCAGAGTGAAAAAGAAAGCAATTCTGATAAAAATAACTCCCAAATTAGATTTTCTGATTAAATATAAAATAAAAATAGCACCAGAATTACCACATAACTGATTATTAAAATGGAGAAGTCCTTTACTTGAGAGAGTTGATCTCCCTAAGTAAAAGGTAACAAAGAAAGAGTACTATTTGTATAACTTTGAATTTATATAGTTAATTACAGATAACAATTACCATTTACAACACAGCTCCAGGTTGTTCCTTCAGAGCTAAGGAAATAAAATAATAAAGAAGCTAATTAACTGTAGATACTGTGAGAGTTAAAATCAGGATAGTGAGGATGGTAACTGTTGAGCTACCATCAGATTTTAGTATTTTCTGATTGCAGGTTCAATGCAGGGAGATACTTAACAGCTTCACTTCCGAAGGATCTTTAAATACTGGGATTAGTGAGTATCACTTGGGGTAGTTTCAACTGCAAGTATCAATAATTGAAAAACCAGGCCGAAAGTGTCTTAAACAGTGAGGGGTTATTTGTATGTATAATACAAATGTATATGTATCGTATAATCTTATACAGCAAGAAGTCCGGAGGAAGGAAGTTTCCAGATCTGGTTAATTCAGCATCACAATATTATCACAGACTTTCCATCTTTCTACTCTACCACATTCAGTAGTCAGTCTGCTTCCTTCATGATCCAAGCAGTTCTAGATGTCCCATGTAACACAACAATATCCAAAACACAAAGAAGCATTTCCTCTTAGACACTTCTATTACTAAGAAAATGTTTTGAGCAGCTCCCCAGCAGACTTCTTCTCCAACCCCACTGACTAAGATTAGGTCAAGTGTCTTGCTTCCACAATAACTAGCAGTGGGAATGAGACCATCATCATTGGCGTAAACAATCATTATTTACCTAAGCAGGTTGAAAGAGCACAGCCTCCATTAAATAATTGGTCTCGCAGAACAGGAACCCATATAAAAACAATGTTCTTCCAAGAAATCAGAAGAAATGGATTTAGATGGGAAATCAACAGTGTCTCTTAGAGTGAGCTTCTTTAGGAAGTAAAAGAAACAACAGAATTAGTTCTACTCCTGCCCATAAAGTCAGGAATTTTAGTGGTAAATTGAATACTGTGATGACGGTTACTTAGAAGGTGGAATAAAATTCTTGAGCCTAGTAATCTACATAACTTTGTTTCCATTTTCGTAGCAGACAAACGTGTTATTATATTTTGGGTAAACACTTTTTTGGTCATCATTATGACAGTGTCCCACTTGCCCTGCCTTACCAGTAAGACTTAGATGAGGAATAAATATACGTAAAATTCAGCTAACCTTTAGGAGAGGCCTGAGGAAGATAAGGAGGTAGGAATTTCTTAAGGTAACTAAAAAGAAGCTTACATTAATTAGAGAAAGGGAATTAAAGAGACTCTTTCTTGAAGTGGGATTTTTTTTTTAAATTATAAGGAGTTGGAAGGTAGATGAGAGAATGGGGTGGGGAAAGGTTATTGAGGAGACGAAAAGAAGTCAGACGCTTTCATGGCCAAGAGAGAGCTACTGACCCTATATTTGGAGAAGGGATAGAGTATTAAACATGAGGCAGGTGGGCAGCATGCAACAAGATATTAATACTTATAACTGAGGAAGTTTTGTATTATTCATTAAAATACCGTCCGAAACATTCTTTGAACTTTTACAAAGTGCACCTTCAGAATAACCAATCGCAGTGTCTTTTTGTACAAAAATCTTTAAGCATAAGTTGTAGTATTGAATTTGGTTACTCAAGCAACATACTGTCAGATACTGCACACATACATCATTTTTACCAGCTAGTTTTTAAATGTATGTCATGAGTTAAAAGGGCAGACTTAACAAGAATAGGTAGATGACATTTTTTCTGGGATCGTACCATTCTTTGAAAAATGGAAGTACATGACCTCCTTAACTGTCACCAGAATTATCCAAGTATAGTTTATAAATGTGAAATATTTCAATAAAAATTTCAAATATTTTTATAAAAGAACTTAAAAGAATCAAGTACTTAAAGTTTGCTGTTCATAAAACACTACAAATATGTAGATAATATCACATGTCTGATTATGTCCATAATTTCTGGCTCAAAAAATAACAAATAAAATACATCCCTTCTGCATTTGACTCAGAGTATTTACCAATCCTCTTAAGCCAATTCCAGAACTCCTTAGATTAGCAATTCCTGCCTTAGAATCTCACCTTATTTGGAAGGCCAAAAAAATATACAATAAATTTCACATCAATCGCTTTCCTTATTTACCAGCCTTAGCAGCAAGGGACTTTGGAATATTTGAAAAATTCAGCTCCAACCTCAAAGAATAAAAATTTGCCAGCAGTGAGAATATCTAACAGAATATACTAAAGGCTTAAAAGCAATTAATTCCAAAAGTATGGTTCTAAAAAGTATTTTGGCAATAGTAGTACTAGCATAGTATACAAACAGTCTTCCAAGGTGATACCTTCTAAGGAGACAAACTTCCGTTGTTTGTTAAAAAGGAGTCACCTTATTTCATAAGCATATTTTGTAAAAGTAGCTCTTAAAGGTTAGTAGAGAACACTATTTGGACTAAGATTGACTTGTAAGAACTCTATGAACTTAATTTTCCAAAAAGAAAGCCACCATTAAATCAAATACCATGCCATTCTTTCCTGTTTAATACCACAAATTCTCACCTTTCTAAAGTTCTCAACAAGCAGAACAATTGAGACAAAGAACCAAGAAACACCTGAAGTTAATCAGTAACAGGCCTCATTTTAGCCAAACTCATTTTGCAGTGATTTTTTCTTTTAACACTATATCTAATTTAAAACTATTCTACACTATAACTTGCTTGGGACAAAATCCTTAGTGTAACAGATAAAATGGCTCCTAGTAGTTCCTTCCACGGGAATTAATCAATTTTCATATCTCTGAATATATATATTTCAAATGTATGAAAAGTCTATTAAGATGTTGACACCTTTACATTAAAATATGTGCTGACACTCATGTAAATATACTTGCATAATTCATATAATATGAAGAGGCAGTTCTAATTTTTGAAAACCACTAGAGGTCACAGATTTTTGCAATATAACGGGCTGCAGCAAACCAGTTTACAATAAAAACAGCTGAATTCATTTGAATTGCAAAATATTTCTAATCTGACCACGCTGAAAATGAACAACTCATACAAGGCCAACAGAACAATCAAGATGACTCTAAGGCAATTTCTGAGTGTGGGAACAAGAATAACAAAGTGAGAAATGAACAGAGACTGATAGTTGCCAGCTGGGGGGAGGTGGTTAGAACAGGGTAAATCTTCTATTAGAGACTTCAGAGGATTGAGTATGTCACTCCCAGAGAAGAACTCACTGGTGAAAACTGTCTTCCCTTTTCTTTAATGTTGAAACAGTTTTTTTTTTTCAAAAATGGTCCACTATTTGTGAAACTTGGAGATTACTCTTCACGATTCTTTTTACCCAAGTACAGAATTTTAACAATTCTGCCAACGCGGCAAACAGGTGGGCAAAGGGAAAGATTAGTGAGGAAGCCGGGCAAAGCAAGGCATATTGGAGACAGACTATGAGACAGATTACAGTCAGCAGCGCTGGGTCAGGAGGGACGAGCAAATCGGAATTAGAGGAGCTGAGCGGTGGTGGGGCGGGACGGAGGGAAGGAGGGCCCGGAAGAAAATCCTGAACGTGGCTCAGGGATGGGAGAGCAAGCGTGAGAGCCAGGACGAAGGGAGGTAGGTCAAAAGGCGGCAGCTGGCGGGAGTCGGCCTGAGGAGCTGCGAGTGTGGTTAGGACCAGCCCGCCCTCCCGCCCTACTTTTTCTTCCTGTCGGAGAGGCAGCGACCAGTCACCTGGAGTGTGAGTTCCGGAGGGACTCGATCAGCCGCTGCTTCTGCTGTTGGAGGCTGGTGAGACCACCGGGGGACCCAGCCGCGGAGGAGGAGGCGCTCTTGGTCAGCGGAAAGAGCCAGCTCATCCTCCACGGGTCCCCGGGCCCGAGGCCCTAGAAGGCTCTGGCCTGCTTCTCCCAGCTCCTCAGCCCGGCGGTCCTCCAGCGACAGAGGAGGAGAGGGCAGGGACGCCCTAGCCCAAGTGCTGGGGAGCCGCGTCTTCTCTAAGCAATCCCGGCCGGGGGTCCTCGGGGTCAGGCGGGCATGCTCTGACTGCGGACAGCTGGAGACAGGAAACTCGCCGCCCGGGACCGGCAGTCCTACCTTCACGGCCCTGACGCCCCAACCAGTCAGGACGCCTGACCGCCCAGCTCTCCACCACCCCAGCTTCCGTCACCTGCGTGCCCCGCCCTCTCTGCGTGTCGCGTCATCATCTGGCGCCCCCGCCCGGACGTGCGAGAAGCGACGGCGCAGCGCGGTGCGGCGCAGCTCCGGCTCCCCTTTCCCCCTTGCCGGGCGAGAGGTGTCTATGGGGCACCCGCCGCCGCCGCCGCCGCCGCCACCGCCGCCGCCGCTGGGTGCTGTCTCTATGGCGAGGAGGAGGAGGAGGAGCGCGAGCTCAGCGACACAAGTAGATCTTGCCACAGACTTGCGGGGGGAGGGGCGGGTTGGAGAAGTAGGAAGGGGGCGGGAATGACGAACCTAAGCGGGTGCGCGATGGCGCCAGCTGGAGCGCGGCTGGCGAAGGAAGGGGCTGGGCGGCGGGTGGAGGGGGGAGGGTAACTGGGGCTGGGGGTATGTCAAGGGTGTGGCGCGGAGTGATGACGCGAAGGCTTTGTACCTGGGGCTTCGATGCTGTGGGGCGGAAATTGGGAGTGGAGGGCGGTGGCCTAGATCCTTAGCTTCTCGTTTGCGGTGCTTGGGAGTCCATCCGGCTCCGGTCAATGGTTATCAGCACCTTCTCTCTGGCTCTCTGCCAGGGAAGAGAGTTATCTGTGACTTGAGTGTGTCTGTACTGTCCTCGCGTTGGGAACCCGCTGTTCGGAGATGCTACCTCCAGTAATGAGAAGGCCTCTGATGCCTCTTCAGGGCTTCTGGAACTGTAGTAGAGAGAGGTGGAGGAAAGCAATGTTCAACTACAGGGTCTTTCCACTGTGTGTGTGTGTGTGTGTGTGTGTGTGTGTGTGTGTGTGTGTTTGTGTTTAGCGAAGAGGCTTATAAAGGAAGGGGCCCTGGATCTTTCCACTGTGTGTGTGTTTGTGTTTAGCGAAGAGGGTTATAAAGGAAGGGGCCCCTGGATCTTTGGTTTCTGTTTTTAGAGCACTCGAGGTTACATTTGTGACTGCAGAGCTTAGAAGGGGAGGTCATAATTCCCTTTTTTACACTTTATGTTATGATTTTTTTCAAAGTTGTGTGAAAAATGAAAGCGCATCTGGAATTTCCCTGCTCAAGAATCAAAATGTTGGTCTGTACTGTTATCATTATATACCATGAAACCTGTGTTTAGGGACCAGAAACGTGACATGTGTGTTTGGTAACCAGGGAAAATGCTCTGGTTTTTAGGAAATTAGAAACAATTTGAAATGCAGACCCTCTATTGCTTGCTTTCTTTTTCCATCCACAGTTACAGACATGGAAACAGTTTCTGTGGCTGTTATATATTGCTCAGAAAGAACTTTTTTTTTTAAATTGGTTTACTTTTGGCCCCTCCAATCTGACTTGAATAAATTCCAGTAGATTTTGTAGTTAAATCAGACTTTGAATGTTCAGTTAATGAGGAATAAAAGCAAATACTATCTTTGCCCTAGTAACATCTGATCTGATCTTTTCACATGTATATCAGCATGTCACTTTTCCTTTTTTTTCTGGAAAGGGATGTCTTTATAAAGTTTAATTCAGAGAGTGAGTTGAATTCAGAGCAATTTTTAAGTAATGAAAAATTTTTTAAATGATTAGTATGTACACAAAAAACACTGTTTTTACATAACATATTAGAACCAGGAAACCTGTGTTGTAGTCCTTTTTATCCTGCTGATTAGCTGTGTGACTTTAGACAAGTCACTTTCTAAACTTTGATTTTCTTATAAAGCAAGGACTGTGAATAGATAATCTCTTAGGTTTCTGTCAGCTCAGTTATTCTGTGATTCAGATTCCTCATATAGCTGGTTCTTATTTTGACAGGTACATAAATAAAGGATAAAGTATTTTACGAAACAAATCTTCAATCAAGTATAACATTTTGATGCTTGGCAGCTAGACTCCTTGTGCCCTCACTATGCCAGCAGCAACTGTAGATCATAGCCAAAGAATTTGTGAAGTTTGGGCTTGCAACCTGGATGAAGAGATGAAGAAAATTCGTCAAGTTATCCGAAAATATAATTACGTTGCTATGGTATGCCTATGAGCAAAATCCTTAAAATGCTTTTTATGAAAGAGGAAAGGGGATTTTAAACATCTTGAATTCAACCCTTCTGGCTGATTTTTTTTAGTGATTAATTTAATTATAAAAAGAGAATTTTGTCAATGACCTCCAACTAAAGACCACCAAGAACACACCTGCAATATGACAAGTTGGGTTTCTTACTCATTGCGCTGAGGGAAAATGCATTCTTAGAACCATGGGTCATTTGAGTAAGAGAGTGTTAGGACTTTTAGGATTTGGGCTTGTGGCAGGTGGTTTTAGGAAAGGAGTAAGGAAGCAGGGCTTTGCTCTGAACTGGATGCTGTTAGTAAGCTCGGGTAATTCCATGAAAGGGTATCTTATTGAGTCTCAACTAGAATGAGAGAAGACTGGAGTGAGGCTAAAGCTATAAAGAACAGTCACTCAGCCAAGATAGAAAGATGTTTGGTCATTTTTGTGGTTTGGACAAATGTCTGTGTTTTTGCTTATGTTCAGTCATGATTACAGACTGGCCTTGTCTGATGTTATAGTGTGAAACTGTTTATATTCAGCAGAAGAATGCTAGGACCTAGCTGTGAGTGCCAGGTCTGCTCCTAGCAACATTAAGGCCTAATATTAATACCAGATGGAACTCCTGAATGTCTTTCTCAAACAAAAAAATTCACATCTCCCAGTGAAGCATTGTTGATCTGCAGTTTTTTGTTTGTTTTTAAATTACCAGTGGAGTTCCATGGACACACAGTACTGTTAAGCATTTCTACTTTTGCATATACTGTTCAATCTGCCTAGCTTGTCTACTCAGTTAATTATTTTGCTTCTTTACTATTGTGTTTTGGCTTCTCTACTGTTTTCTAGATTATTAGCTTCGAGAGGTAAGAGATTAGTGTCTTAATCATCCTTTCTTCCCCGACACCTAGCATAACACATAGCATCCAATAAAGTGGTTGTTGAGTTGGACTGAATTTAGAAAAGTTTTAATTTCTTTACTGCTTCATATGAGTTGGTATTTAGGTTTTGTTCTTAGTTTCCTAATTTGAACTTTAATACTAAACTGATATACTATTTTCTTAGTATATTTAATACAAATAAATTAATACTCTTTTTTTGGGAGGGGCAGGTTGATTGGTTAAAATATGAATATTTGAGTGTACATAGATAATGTCCTATTTAATAGATGTACTTACAATTAGAATGAAATTATTTTTTTCTAGTAGGAATTCATAGTGATCATTTCTTTCTCAGATGATAAGGAGTGACATTAGAGATGTGCTTAACATTCTACAGGAATGAGTGGTGGCATGCAGTTTTTAGCAGTTTTTAAGGATGTGCTTTCTCTGGACTGTAGAGAGAGTACTGTTTTAGCCCAAGAAATTAGGAGGGTTTTGGTGTTTAGATAAACCTTACTTCAGAAAAGCAATCGGAAAGTATGGTGCATTTTCCATTCCTTTTAACCAGTTCTTCATTGGTTTTAACATTAGAATACAGTGAGCATAGTTTCACACACCTGTTGAGAAACATGAATTTGTGACTTTTTCCCCCTTCCTTGGGAATGGAGTACTCAGTTGCATTATTATGTGTATCTAATACATAGTAGTTTTTTACTAATATGATATTTAAAGTAAGAAGAAGTCATTAAGTTTGCAGAGTTTTATTTTATGGTTCTAAAAAGTAATGCTCTTCCTAGTTAAAAGGTACTTTGCAGTTGAACGTGAATTGTGTAGAATATCACCTATAACAGGATTCTTCGACTTGTACCCCAAATTAATTATTTATTCTAGGAATTTGTGGATTGTGGTCTCGACCATTTAGTAAATAATGAACCTTAAAACTATTTTACAGGACACCGAGTTTCCAGGTGTGGTTGCAAGACCCATTGGAGAATTCAGGAGCAATGCTGACTATCAGTACCAACTACTGCGGTGTAACGTGGACTTGTTAAAGATAATTCAGCTAGGACTGACATTTATGAATGAGCAAGGAGAATACCCTCCAGGAACTTCAACTTGGCAGTTTAATTTTAAATTTAATTTGACGTAAGTGGGAAATAAATTTAACCCAAACTTTTTTTTTTAGTTTAATTTTAGGAATTAATTTCCCTCAAGTATGACAAATGAAATTCTAACTGAATTTGATGTCATTATCCTGGAAATATTTAAAACCTAAAATTTCAAAAGTTTACATTTCTTTTTATCATGGGACAAAAAAATTAGGATAAAGAAGACTTAAATGCAAATACTTTGAGTTTTAGAGATGTTATTTGAGAAGTATGACTGCCACTATTTTGAAATTTGGAAAACTGGGTATTGAAAATACTTCTTGATAGAAAAAATAATCTTACAACATTAATTTTGCTTTCAAACTTTGAGTGCAATTTGAAATATATATGTTTTTGTTGTAATAGTTACCCTTCTTGTGAAGAGATTTTTATTATGGTCATACTCCAGTGTATGAGTAGATTACATGTCACAGGTGGTGAGATAGTTCTTGGAAACTTGGGTGCATTTTCCTTTTAAATCAATATTATATAATGTTTATATTCTCAGGTCAGTCCACAAAACCTTTTGTAAGTTATATATGGGAGAAGTAATAGTATCTTTGAGCCTGGTGTTTCTTTTAGAAACAATTCAGAATCTGAATTCTAACTCAAGCCCTGGGTCAAAACCCAGTTTCTTTACTCACAATACTTCTATATCATTGGTACGAGTAGTCTTGATAGCTTAGGGAAGTTTCCAGTGTTTGGGGGTAAGGGCAGATTGTTTACAAACTGACTGTAAGATGGGGAAATGTTTAATACATTTTGAGTATATTACTGTACTGCACTGTCCTTCCATTTGACAGCCTCTGATTGTTTCATATGATCTAACATCCGATTTGGAAAATTGTAAAAGAAGCTGTAGGACAATTAATGGTAGTGCCACGTAAGAACCTCCATTCTCTGTAATGTGATACTTAGCATATAAGATCTAAAGAAAAGCAGGGCTGATGAATTCAGAGGGTAGTGTTGTCAGTGGTGCAATAGTATGGCTTCTAATTGCATTATGTTTAGCCTGACTCTTTGTTTTTACTCTATTGAATTTAATAATATACACTCCAGAACTTGGTAGAGGGTGAAAGGTACTCTATTAAAACTGATAATAACCATTTATAAGTACTTTAGTTCCGAAAATTCCCTTTTATCCTTTTCCCAAAAGATAACCCTTTTTAAAATCAGTTCTTTACCATTTCATTTGTTCCATGTTACCTTTTTTCCAAGCTGATCGTTAGAACATTGGTCTTTACTAAGATAATGCTGTGATCGCATTACATGAGTAGGTGACCATTAAGTGTCTCAGTTTTGGTAAAGTTGACAATCTCTGAAAGACGTTTTTTTCTTATACAGAGAGTGCTACTGTAGTTTTGCTACCATTCATACTAATGTTAATATCTTAAGAGATGTTTAAGGATACAGTGAAGAATATTATTTAAGTAGAAAGGGTCAGTTGGAAGATAAAACCAGTTCTACCTAATGTGGAGAAAGAGCACCATGAATCTTGGATATTTTGAAGAAAGATGAAAATTGACTTTTTTATTGAGTGCCTAGAATGAATGTGTCAGCAGCTGTGCTAAGCCCCAGGGACATAATGTTGAGGAAAGTTGGTCATAGTCATTTAACTTAGTGTTCCTATAACTCTTCTGTCTGCTTTCTATTGCCAAAGTCCAATGTTTGGGAATTTGCTCTAAACTGAATTTGGAGTTGATATGTACATGAAAATTAAAGTATAATTTGATACTTGATCATAAAACACCAGAGGTACTCATCCAGGTCTCTCTCCTGGAGGTTGTGATCCAGTAGGTCCAGGTGTGGGACTTGGGAATCCATATTGTTGCTGAGTTCTCTGAGTGATTGTTATCATTGGGCAGGTTTGGGAAATACTGATTTCAATAGTGCAGTACTCCTTGGTGATACAACATTGAACAAAACAGACAAAAATCATTGCCCTCTTCAAGCTTAAGTTCTGATTGAGAGCAAGATAATAAACTAAAATAAAAGTAAAGTGAACATATGGCCCAGAATAACATGTGCCTGGAAAGAATCTGGATGCCTTTGGTTGGTTATAGTTGCTAAAGCGTGTCTCTTAGCACTGGGGCACGATGAGTGAGATTCTACTTGTTCAAGGTACATATTTTAGTATAATAAGGACAATAATACCTGTTGTGTAATGAAAAAATGTGGACTTATTCAGTCCCCTTCTGTAACAAGGGTTTTCCAGGGACATTTTCCAGGGAAGTTTGACAGTGATCGTTGTGGTTCCTCTCTGTTTTTAAATATTTCAGTTGCTAGTTTTGTTATTTTTCAAAGACATTTAATAGTAAATTGATTTCCAGAGAGTAGACCATAAGGATACTTTTTGGCCTAAGTGTAATGTTCCTTTTGGTTTTGTTTTATTAAAGCTTTTATAGAATTTTCTTTTGCTAAGTGGTAAAAACCAGTATTCTCACAATTTTAAAAGTAAATAAAAGGAAGCATCCAGTGGGCAATGCATGAAATACTTTTCATTTATTCTCAGAAACATACTTCCATTTTGATCACTTTTTTGATTTAATATAATGTTTTGGATACCTGTGTGTTTGTGCTTACAAATTAGAGATGGCTTTCTTTTTGGCTTAAGTAAAATCTTGAAAGATTGGTTTTATATTTAGATTTCCTGGCTTGATTTTTGGGAGGTAATCTTCTAGGAGTAAGGTTGTTAGAAGAAGAAATTAATGCTATTCTAGCAGAGCCCTTCATTTTAAACAGTTTACTACCTATCAGAGCTATTTGAAAGGCTCATCATTGGTGAGAGGAGGCATCTCCTTTTTCTTTAAGACGGAATGTGGTTTAACTCAGCCACAGTAGATGTTTTCTACTCAGTCTCTCCTGCTGAGAGCCCGGGAGATAGACACAGGCCTTCACCCCCGGGGCTGCAGCTCCATTTGGCAGCATTAAACGGGCTGCTGAGACCGAAAGCCCCCAGTAAGAACACATCTCTTACTTTGTGGTGGTAGCTGCTGGTGAGAAGAAGACCCTTTGTTTCAAACCCAGCTAAATTTACTTAACTTGTGAAAGGCTAATGAAATTGATAGTAAAGATGAAAATCTCACCATTGGACTGTTGTGAATGATTATTTACTATATGAACATTTTTCTAAAATACTAAATGACCTTTGTATTTAAGTTGTATTTTCCTTCCATATATGTGAAGCATTGGAATAAATGGACCCAAGCCCATTCTCTCTCTTGATATTTCTGGCGCTGTAGTTGTAGATATAAGTGGGAGAAAAACAGTTTGAAGTATGGCACTTTTGAACGTTGTCTTTCTTTTTCTTCTGCCAGGGAGGACATGTATGCCCAAGACTCTATAGAGCTACTGACAACATCTGGTATCCAGTTTAAAAAACATGAGGAGGAAGGAATTGAGACCCAGTACTTTGCAGAACTTCTTATGACATCAGGAGTAGTCCTCTGTGAAGGGGTCAAATGGTTATCATTTCATAGGTAAAAAGATTACATTGAAAATGGCATTTGTGTTACCATTTCCTGGCTGCTTCACACTTCACTTGGGTCACTGTGTCAGCAATTTCAGGCTTAGTTACAAAAAACTGGCTGCCATATAGCAGTCTCCTAACTCTTGACAGGCTAATGTTGGTCTACGTAAAGATGAATTTAATGATATGGGATCCATTTTAGACTAAGAGACAGTATTGCGTGTGGAAAGAGTACAGGCTGGAAAAATAGACCTTGGTTTAAATCCAGCAGTGCCATTTGGAATCTGTGTTACCTAGGGTTATTTAACATTTCTAAGCCTTAGAATGAAAACATTACTCATTTTTTTAAAAAGTTATTTATTATCTACCATATGCCAAGCACTGTGGTAAGATTCTAGGCATTAAGCTACGAACAAAATAGAGTAAAATCTTTCATTTCATGGAGTTTACATTCTGGTGGGAGTAGGCAGACAATTTTTTAAAATGATGAGATGTATATTGTGGTTTGTTAGATGGTGATTAAGTGCTATGGAAAAAAAAATGGCAAAGAGAAAGCTAGGAGTGGGTCTCTGTGGTGGATTTTAATGTTTTTTTTTAATAGAGTGTCAGGAAGAAATCACTTAGAAGAATTATCTTACGGAATTGTTTTAATGGTCGATAATAACATATTTAAAGCATCTAGTAAAGTGCTTTACACACAGTAAATTCTCAATAAGTGGTAGTTTTAAATTCTTATCATAAAATAAAACCAGATTGTTGAAGAGAATTTCTGGAAAGGAAATTAATTCCATTTTGTAAATATAGACTTTTAGGTAAGAGAAAGAATTTTCCTAAGTAAACTAAATTAAATTGGCAGCCCAGGGACTAATAGTGACCTTGGGAAGTTTATTTGGTCTCTTGTTATCTTTTTAAAAAGCACTGCATTTTGCATATATTAATGTTCTTATACTTGGTCCACTTCACACATTTAAAAAAAAAATAAGAGTTTCTGCATGCTTTAGAATTTCCAGTGCTGGCCTGTGTAATGAATGAGAATAGTGAAGGACTGTTCATATTGTCAGCTTCAATGCAGTACTAAGCAGTAATTTTTGAGTTGGAGTATTGAACATACTAATTTCCACCTATCATCTTTTTTCTCTATTCTCCATTTGAGCCTATACCTCAGGAAATGAGGCTTAAGTCTCTGGTAATTTCAGGAATGTTTTTTGAGTTCTTTTTTTTACTTTCCTGGTCATGAAGATACAAAAGAACTGGAAAGCATAGTCCTGTTTTTTATTACTATGTATGACAGGTTCTTTCTTTCAAAAAATACCCTGAGCAAATACCATGTGCTAGGTACTAGGATAAGATGAACAAAAACAGAAAGGGGTCATGTCTTCTTATAGTTTAGAGTCTGGATTAGACTCTGATATATTTGAGTATTTGTCAAGATATGTTAAGATTTTATTCTACTAAATGTCATTAAATATTTTCTTCATATTCTAATCTATTTCTAGTAGATAAAGACTAGTTGAAGAACTTTATAAATCCTAAACTCTAATATGATCTTCCTTTTACTAGTATTGATGCTAAGCAAATATATTGACACATTTTAGGTAGACAGCAAAGTTAGTTACTTCCTTGTTAGCTACCAGAAATTTAAAGGTTTCTGCTGTTTATTGTTTATTCCTTGATATTCCTTAATGGTCTTCAATGTAAAAACATTTTTTTCTCTTTTTAAAGTAAGAAGTAAAATTCTAAACATTGAATAGAAATTTTATTTGTAATCTCCCCTTGAAAGATATGTTAAATAGCATCTCTCATCAAATATTTGAGTCCCAACTATGTGCCATAAGGAAAAAAAAATTTTAAGATGTGACACCTACCCTTTAAACATGTGGAGAAAACAATACATGTACTTTAAAGGGAAGTACAAGAAAACAGCTTGTCTGAGAAATCTGCTGGAGCTGAGCTCTTGAGGGAAGGCATTCTGTGGGAGGTCCTTAAAGGAAAGGTAGACAGGGAAAAGAAGGGGGTGTGATTGTGGCACGGGAGTGTAGAGAGGTATTGATATAAAGCTGTGGAAAAGCCAAACAGTAGGGAGAGGAGGTGTTGATTTTAGAGTGTGGGAGTTGGTTTTTTATTTTCTAGATACTAGTTCTCAGCCTTTACTACCTTCGCTTCAAGGTTCAACATTACCATTAGTATCTCTTGGGGATTGAGACAGGAACAAAATTTTGAGGGAAGAGAGTATTATTAATAAAATCACTTACGGGAAGTGAAGATACTTTGTTAGGGAATTACTGTTTGGGTTTTTGAAGTGTATGACCTTGTTATGTAAATGATGGGAAGATTTGCATTATTTTTGCCTTCTGAATGCCAGTTTTCCTGCATCATTTGACATTTTTGCCAAGTTTCCTTTCATCTTTATTTTTTGAGATATCTGCTATGGACAGTTTGATACTCTTTAGAGAGTTCTCTATTCAAGGATTAGCAAAATAGTAGTTTAGTGACTACACGCTTAGGAGGGTAGTAGAGATCTCTGTATATTGGTATCCCTGAATGATGAAATGACACTGTCTGTAAAAGATGGCATTTTCCCATTATAATTGTAAACATGTTTATTTTCTCTTTTCTTCTGTGTACTTTTTTCTGGTTCATTCCTTTTTTTTGTTTCCGCCTACAGTGTGACTCACTTAAAAGTTGTATCAGAAAAAAATGTATCTTTTCATTTCTGTGGTATTTATGGTCCCTCTTCTTTATTCTTTAACCCTTTTGTAGTGGTTATGACTTTGGCTATTTAATCAAAATCCTGACCAATTCTAACTTGCCTGAAGAAGAACTTGACTTTTTTGAGATCCTTCGATTGTTTTTTCCTGTCATTTATGATGTGAAGTACCTCATGAAGAGCTGCAAAAATCTCAAAGTAAGGCTTCGAATGGCTTTATCTGTAATCAGCATGGTATTCAGAATGGGTGACTGACTTATAAGGTGCTGGGTTGGGATGTTGATTTAAACCCTATTTTTAAGTTTTATGTTAAATGCAGTTACATTATCTGATCATTTGATTCCTTTTTTGCATAAATAATAGTTTATAGGAAATCCTTTTTCAGAGCTTCAGTATATATTGGCAGAATAAATTTTCAACAAGATTTAAACAAAAGATCAGATTTTTGTCATTGCTTGCCAGATTGAACATAAACGAGCACAGAATCTGAGCCTCTCAGGCACAGAAGTGCAAGTTCTCACTCTCTTGCAACACGCACATCTTTCCATGCAAGATAAAGTCTGAAGTGGCCAGCAATGTGCAGATATAGTCAGTCGTGTAGCAAAAAGAGTTTCCCCTTCAGCTTACCTTCGTGAGAGATTATTTTCTTGGGTCTAGTCATAGGGTCATGTTACTAGCAGTAAATTACATAGCTAAAAGGGTTTTTTTTCCTCCCCTGGCCCATAGATGTCAGCTTGTTAGTAGTAAGTGCTAGTAATTGGGTAGGTCCTGTCTAGACAGCAGCTTACATTCTGACATTGCTTACCATGTGTGTAATGATTTGTTACTTCTGAACGTTAATTCTTTCAAAAAGAAAAGAAAATGTCTTTATTAAGGAAAAGTGCTCCTTTAGTCTTGGAATGAATTCACTATGGGGGTACAGACGCCTAAGGAATATAGTGGTTTTGTTTTTTCTGGTGTGTTTGTGTTTAAGCTGTAATTCAAGAAAAACATTTATGTAAAGTGGTTGCTTCATAGAACTTACATCAAGGTTGATCAAGTTTTCTCCTCACCAGCTTTTTAGAAGTGCAAGGAAGGTTATACTTTTAGGAGATGGTAAAAAACTTTAAGAGTTTTACTTTTATGCAGAAAGAAATAATTTAGTTGAATAAGGAAACTTTGCTTTTGACAGATGAACTGAAAATCATGAGAGTGGTCTTTTGTCCAAAGTTTGCTTGCCTCATTACAGGATATAGCATATAACCAGGGAAATTTTTAAGAAATAAAGGATACCCCCTGAAAGTATTGTGTGCTGAGAATCCAAGGCGTAAATGTTTTAATCTGGCTGTGGAAATGCTTTTTAAAATTGACATGTCTGTACAACGACAGTTTTGGGGAACAGAGAACCGAATTATTGTTCATTATGTGTATGTTGTTGAAAAATTTCTAAGCATATTAGATATTCTGAATATGCCCCGAGTTACCGGCAGTGTTAAAATTTAGGTTAATGACAAAGGTACTTTTTGACCTGTAGTCAGTGGTACTGAATGGCTCTATTCTGTTGCTCTCCTAAGCAGCTGCTAATGATACCTAATCCTTGTGCTATTTTTAGCCCTGAAGCAGCTGCTGTGCAAAGCACTGTTTCAAGCTGTGATGTAGAGAAGGGCTAGTTTGCTGGTAGAGGCCTTAACGATTTAGAGAAATTTCTTAGTGTGTGTTTTGTCGTTGGTCCTGATGTTTCTTTCCTTTCTCTCCTCCCATTTTCCCCCTCTTTATTCTCCTTCCCTCACTCCCTCTCTCCTTGTATTCTCTCCCTTTCTTTCAATCTCATTATCTTTTTTTTAATCCTAGCAATATTTAAATGTGGTGTTTAGCAGACCCTTCTAAGGAGTTGTATTCTTACAACAACATAACTTTTTTAAACTAACAAAACCATAGTTAAGCACTTAGTGAATTCTTATGGATTTGATTAATCGTAACAGCTTTGTTTTGTGCAAATTATTTAGATGAAACTATTTAGAGATAGATTGGTGTGAAGCTTAAGAAAATTTAAAGTAACTGCCTACAGTCAGTTTTATAATAATTGATGGGTGGATAGAGGGACTGTGAATGTACTTGGTACATGTTACCCTGTGTACCTGTTACCTTATATACGATCTGCTTCCCCCATATCTTCAGGGAAGTTATTTGCCTGCCACATGCCTTAAAGAGTATGATGAAGATAAATTTTCCCAATTAGGATCTCATTTTTTATTAAATTATAAACATCTCCCACATTCAACAAATACATCAGTAATTCACATTCTCTGTTTTTTGCTGATCTTCATAAGGTCCATCTTTACATACTGAAGTTCATTTCTATTTTGGTCATTGTCTAAGTTATGTAATTTGTGAATTCAAGTGTTGCAATGTTTCTTTCTTTTGACAAGCAATTTTTCTTTCTTGTAGGGTGGTTTACAGGAAGTTGCTGAACAGTTAGAGCTGGAACGGATAGGACCACAACATCAGGCAGGATCTGACTCATTGCTCACAGGAATGGCCTTTTTCAAAATGAGAGAAGTATGAAGACATCAGTGCATTTTTCTCAGTTGGTTGTTAGGTTGAGAACATTAAAATCTAATGGCAAAAGTTTTGGGGCAATAAGTACATATTAAGTGAAGATATAATTATAGGTACCATGTAAGTCATACTCACTACACTTGAATGAAAGTAATCAAAAGTCATCATAAGTCATCTTGAAATGTAGTTCAGAAGGCAATGAAAAAAAATAAGTTCTTTGTAGAATAAAAAATTTAAACTACCTTAGAAGTCATGTAGGTCCAACCATATTATTTCTTAGGTGAGGAAACAGAGGCCAGATGCAGGTAGCCTTTATCCAAGGTCATACACATTACTAATGGGAGAACTCCAGAGGACTTTCTGTTGGCCACATCAGTGTTGCTTCTGTCAAGTCAAGGAATCCATATGTTAAGTTTCCCCTGGCATTGGCTTCTCTTAGGTATTAAACTGCTGCTGAAAATACTGTTTGCTCTTGCCATTCTTCAGTTCTTTGAGGATTTACAGAGTAGGACTCATGCTTTTTAGTAGATTCTTACAAAGAGGTTTTGAATTCTAAAGGGGTTAAATCTGAAATAGTTAAATCAAAAATCATGTTGGGCAGACACTCCTTAAGTGGCAAAAGGCAGAGATAAGTTCTTCAAATATAAAGAAGTTAGGTGTGGAAGAATGAAATTTAATGAACCCAGGTCTACTCTTAGGTTAAGTGACAGGTATACTTCACTGTAGCTAAATGCAAAGAAACGAAAGCCAATTGTGCAGAAACAAAACAGAACGGACTTTTTTGCTTACAAAAAAGTTTTCCTTGCAAAATATTCACTGTAGAATTCTTTTGAGTATATCCTCTTAGACATTAAAGAAATGACTGAGAATACTTCTTCTGGGAATTTAAAACTTTTTGTAGAAATGTGTTAATAATACATACAATAGAAAGCATATAGCTATTTTGCTAAGTGGTATTGATTCAGAAGTGATTTGGACTGTTCATGACAAGTAAATATTTTGTTTTGTTACTTCTTCCCAGTGCTTCATTAGAGAATTAAGACAACCTTTTGAGTTTTCAGTTTTGCATTTAAAAAATGCCTTAATGGTTCAATTAATGGTGGAGTGCTACTAATTCGTTATCTTTATTTTTCTTGGCTTTATTAAGGATAATAACCTAATCTGAATGTTCAGGGTTTGCTATCCAGACATGTTTGGGGTTTGATTGTTTTCAGCCAACTTAGCCTTGCACATAGACTCAAGGCTACTTATAAACCTAAACTTCCCCTCCCCTGCCCATTATTGGCTATTTTTATTCGTTCTGATGATTAAGTATTATTAAATTAATGGAATAAAAATGCCTGCCATTTTTCCATTACAAATTCTCATAAAAATGGTCTGAGTGTTAATAGGAAAGGCGTTGTGTTTATACATTTTTTTGGTAGTCTTTTTCTTTAGTTTCTTTTGAGCTCTGTACTTCTTGAGAAAGTCAGTCTTATACGTTTAATTTAAATGTGTGGCTTCAGAGGAGCACCACAGAAAAGAGCTGTCATTATAGTTAATGAACAGTCAGTACTTACATTGCTGAAATATAAATTACCAGTGGTACCTTTTGGTTAAAATTATCTTTATTTTTTTCTTCCAAAATTCCTTTTTAGATGTTCTTTGAAGATCATATTGATGATGCCAAATATTGTGGTCATTTGTATGGCCTTGGTTCTGGTTCATCCTATGTACAGAATGGCACAGGGAATGCATATGAAGAGGAAGCCAACAAGCAGTCATGACACGAAACAGTTCTTTTTATTTTATTTGAGCTACACACATGCTTGTATATAGGTTTTATCTCTGGTTGAATCCCTTGAACAACAGACATTACTTTTTTTTCCTTTCATAGCTCATTTTATTTTCTGCCTTTCAGTACTAAGTGTGACCATTCCTATCTCAGATCTTAATAAATAGAAAAGCATTCAGGTTAAATCTGGCCTTAATATACTTGTTAGTAGGCATGTGTGACAGAGAGTGGGGAAAGCTATTCAGTACATCATATTGAATACTTTGATAAACATTACTTACTTGAGCTTGGTTTGTTTTTTCCCTTTCCTAAATTAACTAGCACTGACTGTAATTTATTTCCCTGTTTCATGTCTCCCTTCCATTCTGCAGGAGTTTTAGCTATTTGAGATTGTGGACCATCAATTTTGCACTTTAGAGAGTGATTCTGACTCAAATCCTCTGTTTTATCAGCAGTTTTGGCTTTTCTTGCTCTTAGCTGGAAAAATGACCATCTGCCAACTTTATACAGTATTTACTTGCTTTGGACCCACAGAATATAGAACATGCATTGTGCAAATGGTTGATTCAGCAAGACTACAAAAAAAAAAAAAAGACAAAAAAACTACTGAGGAGCTTAGTAACTGCTGTTTCTGTACGTAGTACTTAATCTCCCAAGCACATCTAGTGTCTGTCAGTTTCTAATTGGCATGTGTAGGCTGCTCTGGGACTGAAGAATTTTTCAAACCAGCTTTACACCCTTCAGGAAAAATCCTTTGTGATTGGATGTTTAGTGTCTGCCCGGAAACTGGTATCCAAGATGTTGAAGCTGCAGTTATTTTATGATAGCACACTTCCCTTGATCTGCTTCTTTTTATTCCATCGCTATTTACCCTTATTTTTAATTTTTTAAAATTTTATAGCCATACTTAATGATGCTCTTGATTTGTTGATTACACAAATCAATTTCATTAAAACCCAAAGATTGCAAGTCTTTAGGTACATTTTGTACCAGATTAAATTAGAAGACAAAAAATTTGTGCTCTCATAGTTGCTACAAAGATAAATAATGGAGAGATTTGGTGCAAAACAACAAAATACAAAAAATATAAATTTATTAGCTATATACAGTGTAGCTAATAAAATTACCTGAGGAGTGTAATGCTTGTTTATTTTTTTGTGTATATCTTTGCAATCTATTTTATATATATTGACAAAAGAGACTGTGAAATATTTAGCCATGCAGAATATGTGACCAGATCAGAGCATGTGTAGGAAGACACTTTGGTAATCATTAACTCTGCCCTGAAATGATGGACTACAAGTTATGACGTGTGTTATCTGCACTTCAATCAGTAGTAGTAGCAAATTTCCAAACGTTAGCCACATTGGTTTGTTTCCCTTGTACATTCTTTATTCATGATACTTCCATGCTGTAACTGGGTGGTCCTTTTTAAACAAAACATTTGTGAAACAGAGGGATTATTTGTTTTTAAAGCTTTTGTAAATAAAGGCTTCAGAAATGTTTTCTTATATATGTTGATGACTGGTAATTTTGTTTTAGAAATATTGGGGGGCTATTGTGGTTCGTTTTTTTTTTTTTTTTAATTTGGGCAACTGAACAGAACTCAGTAACTTCAGTAACTTCATTAACTAGCTGATTTTTAATCTCTTAATTGAAAATATCAACCTGAGCCTTCTACATTTCAACGGTGTTGGCTTATTTTTTATGCATACCTCAACTGGATGTTAAGATTTGACTTCTGTCTCCCCATTTATTCTGAAAGATGTACAAAGTAAATGCATTTGGTATAACTTAACTGTGGCTTCTTTTAAAGTCAACACAATATAGCAGGTATCTAATTGGTTTCTTTTCCTTTTGATCTTTTATAAAGATTGCCTTTTGAATAGCCATGTAGTTGCTGAATTTCAGTTTGTAGTTGCTGAATTTCAGAGTTTGTATCAATTTTTTGGTTTTGGTTTCTGTCTCCAAGAACTAATATATTTTATAACTTCTAGAAGAGGAACATTATAACCTTTACTAAACCTAGCTTTTGGATAAAAGATACTTGATCATTTTTTAATGTTCCTAAGCCATTAATTCTGGACTCACCATATTCTGTTAAATCTAGAGCAAGAATCAGCAAATTATGGCCTACTGATCAAAACCAGCCTGCTGTCTGTATTTTGTATGGCCAGTGACATGAGAATGGATTTTACAGTTTTTAAATGGTTGGGGGGAAAAAAGAGCATCTCCTGACATGTGAAAATTATGAAATTCAGCATTTAGTGTCCATAAATAAAGTTTTATTGGATTGCAGCCACAACATTTATGTACCGTCTATGGCTATCTTTGCACTACAATGGGAAAGTTGAGTAGCTGCTACAGAAACTGCCTATGGCATTCTCATCATCTCATGTTTCTGCTTGGAATGCTACAAAATCAGTGATGGAGATGATGACCCGACAGCAGTTGTGCCATGTATATCTCTGAACCACAACATTTTATTATTTGTTTATGTTACCAATTCATACCCACTATGTCAAAACAAGAAAAGTGCACTTTGGTGTGCTTTTAAGGCACGTTGGAGTGTGAATTATATTATCAAATTATAATAAACTGTGACACTATAGCTGTGCTAAAAAAAATACAACATATGTTGACATAACTAGACTAAGCCCTCATCACAATATTCCCAACTCATGGGAAAGCAACAGTCAGGAGAATTAGCAATTTTAAAATGGAGTATCTCATCACGGCATAATTTCTTCACGAAAATAAGGCTGCAGCCAAAGTATGTTTACAAGTGGCCCATTTGTTAGCCAAGCAAAGCTGTTTACTGATGGTGAGTTATATATCATGTCTGAATGCAGTAGCCCAAAGAATGTATCCAGAGAAAACTTAAGCTTTGTGTACAGCTTTCTGATGAGAACAGTTGCTTAAAGAGTGGGGCACATCAGCAGTTAATTATGGAACAAGACAAATGATTCTGAATGTTTTTCTTTGGCTCTTAATGAGTCAGATGTTATCAGTACTGCCAGCTGTTCTTTATTTTTGAGAAATCAGTGCTGAGTTTGAGTAAAGAAGAAATAACTACAGGTGAGAATATTTTCAAAGAAGTTGAGAAACCACTAAGTCAGTACAACCTGAAGTGGAATCTACCAGGATGTGATATAACTGATGGTGATAAAAGTATGCATGGAGCAGGAAAAAGTTCAATTGATCAAATTTTAAAACTTGTGGAAATGTTAAGGTGTTTGGTTTGGTGGGGACCCATTTCACTTGTGTCATACACCTTTGTTTTGTTTTTTTCCTAACAAGAATTAACATTGTTTACTGATAGCTGGTGTCTTATACCACTGCAAAGACCATGTAGAAAGAGCATAAACCAAAAAAAACAAAAATAAAATCATACCTGTATACATCTGTATACAGACTGTCCTTCTGTTGATTCTAGCCATTACTCCAGGGCTCATCCATATTCTCTACTTCTTGCCTAAGTATATTTTTTAAAGAACTTTAAAACATGTTTGTACGTTACACTAAGATTAGTGTATAATCAAGGTTGCTTTTTTAAAACATTCAAGTTTCACATTATAAATGTTTGATTAGGGCATTTAAGATACTTTCAATACTAGGCTTTAGGGGCTATACATACTGACAGAAAAAGACACAAACCTAAATTCTGACAATAGTCTTAGTTTCAGCTGAATAAAAAACAACAGAACTGAAGCTTTCCATGGTAACAGTTCTTTAATTCAGCATCAACAGAACTGTACTTTGGGGCATTATGTTTTTTTCTTAATTTGATTAAGCACCTTAATCTGTCAAACAAGAAACATTAAGTATTAAATTCAGGTCAGGATTGAACTCCTTACATTGTTAAATCTTCCCTGGAAGATGCAACATAAATCAGTTTGTCTTCATGAATCATAAAATAATATGTCCTTTCTGAGCAATAAGGAGCTGCTTTAGCATAAACTAGAGCTTAAAATCACTTATCAAAAGGCCCCCTTTGGTTTAACTGGTACTCAGAAATAAGTCAACACAAAAGATGAATAATATTAACACATTTTCCCCCCAACTGTAAACCAACAGTACAGAAATACTGAATATTGGCTATATGAACAGGAACATCCCAAGATCTATGTTTGGGCGTTGTCACCATTTTGTTTTTGCTGTCACTCTCCTGCAGTGAGAGGGCTGCAAGTGATTTAAAGTTGTCTTTATTGGCATTGGCCAGACTTTCATTTGACCTTTTTGTTGGTAAAGAACAATTCAAGGGTGTCAGAGACTGAGCTCTTAACAACCTAGACAGCATTATGGACAAGCATCCTCTTTACTTACATCCTTTTTTTTGGAAGATGGAAAAAACATCCTTTTTCAGAGCCTCCTGCTATACTGAACATCGTGCTGGGAGATACTTCGTAGTTTGTGATCCACAGGAGTTCCTTTGAAACAAGCCTACGTGAACTCATCCCTTCAGTGATGTCCACTTGATACAAATCAGGACACTACTGTAAAAGAATAACAAATCCATCATGGCAAAGACAAAAGGGTGCACAGGTTTGGACCATTATAAAGTCTAACACGGTTGCCTGTGTTCTGTAACAAAGTAAGATATTTTGGTAGTAAATTCTAAATCTAGTGGAGGAAGAGATTGCTCAGTTTTAAAATCAAGACTTCTCTAATGTTGGAATGTATTTAATGTTTTTAGTAAGTGACATGATCAAATTGCTAAAGTTTTAATAAAAATTAGAATCTATGAATTTTTACCAAGGTAAAAAAATTCCAGTGGTATCTTTGTAAAAGAGTAACAAATACTTAAGGTGTGTAACACAATTTGCTTCCACAGGTAAGAGGAAATACTTCTAAGTTGGCTAAGTATGTGGAAAAGGAGTGCAGGCTGTTAAAAAACATTTGGGGTTACTCACAACAGTTTTCCACAGAAGGATCTTACCCAGAGATGTATGTTACCAGTGAAAATCCATTGTTGAAATGCATCACTTCAGATAAAATGTTAGCAGATCAGAATTTGTAGTCTGTGGAAGGGGGATGGTCGTACTGGAGGATACCTTCATCACAGTTTACAGTGTAAGTGGATTTGCGTTTAAGTTTTATGAGGTTTGAATATACGTGGTGGTTTTTCATCATAGTATCAAAACTATCACTTTTACAAGTAAATAGGTGACAATAATTGTGTACCACAGTATACAGTATAACTTAAGAATCAGCCCAGCAGGTTTACATGTACTATTTCAAAATAGGGAAAATTTGCTAGTTTATAATATAAGGGAGTAACAGCTTTTTCACAGGTTTTCTTGAAGCATGAATCACATTACTAGCTTAATTTTTTATGAACATGGTTTATAAGACCTTTGTGTATGATTTTCCTAGTGAAGATGGTTTTTTGTCAAACATATGCCATATTTCCAACAGTTATCTATTGATTACAGCACGCCCGAATGTTAGTCTTTTTCTAATTGTCCTCAGACTCCTTTAACTACTAATGGGCAATCACTTCATCCTGTCATCCACTTCTTCTCCAAAGACCTATGTTATAACCAGGATGTAGACATGAATCTTGCCTGCAGGAGCTCTGGTAGATGATTAGGAAAAGTATATCTTTAAAGCAATTTAGATTGTTGGTGCAAAGGCAATTTCATATAGACAGCTAACAAAGGTGATCAACCAGACTTTATTATGGTATAACAGGAGGGAATTCATAGATAAGCACTTACTTGAATGTCTCATCATTGTATTCAGATGCAGTTTTTATCTTCAAAAAAACAAATCTTTCACTGCACAATGGCAAATAGCTAATGTGTATGAAGCATTTGTACAATATTTTTAAATGAAAAAATTCTTAAATATTGATACCTATATGATATAATCTCTAAAAACAGGAAAAATCAAAATTATTTAATGGACTGTCAGGACTTATACTTCAAGTGTCTTCAAGTTTGAGTTAAGCAATTAAATTTTTCAAAGTAAAGTGTTTAAAGTGTTTTTAAGGTACATTTTATAAATATATACAAAATGTAGGTCTATTTGATGCTCTGTTCACTCAGATAAAATTTATACTGCAAATCTAATGAGATATGCCATCATCTCCAAAAATTATAACCCCTTAGAGTTAAAAACAAAACTAAACAAAAAACACTTTAAAGATTAGTCACTGTATGAAACCAAAAAGGGAACCATTACAACTTAATGAAAAAAACTTTATTTTAAAAAATGTTTTCATCTGATTCTAATGTGTATTGACTTATGTATTTGAATAATTACATGAAAGAGCTAAAGGGAGGGGGGGAAATTAACAGTACTCTAGCAAGGTAAAGAATAAAAATCCCTCTTTTTCCCCTAATTTCTAGTTTGACAGGAGGGGACACCCAACAGAATCCTGTCTGTGAAAACAGCTCTAGTACTGTGCTTTGAAAAACATCTGGCTGCACATAATTCTTAATACATTATGTGATGCTCCTGCCCTTAAGACTTCTAACAGTAGCTATAGGTTCCAACCTGGCACTTCAGGTAATGAAAATGATGACCTAACAATGCTTTAAGATAAAAGTAAGAATGTATCATATCTTCTGAGTTTTCTTGAAGTAGATTGTCAGATCAAAATCTTTAGCTTTAAAAAAAATCTGAAAAAGACCACCATCCTGTTGCTCAAAGAATTGCACTCAAATGATTTATAAAATGGACTGGGCTGACACTGGTTCTTTCATAAAGTCATTTAATATAAAACTTCACATTTTTAGCAAGGATGAGTAACTGCAAGGATCTGTTACTCCATTATCCTCTGGAATTCTAGTCTACTTTGTGCTGAATTTCTCTAATTCAGATTTTGAAAACTCTAATACCATTTTCTCTTTGTTTAAATACCAGTTCCTTAGCTGTGTAGTCTTAAAGGGTAGTCTGCTTTAAATTCTCAAAATCAGTACCAAAAAAATGTATACAGCGTATTCTAATTGCTAACATTTACAAAACTTGCACTCCATCAAATTAAAAAAGAGTAAGACTTTTTAATAGTGCATAGAAGGCACAAGAGCTTCTCAGTATATTTACTGAAGCCGAACATTTTGGCATCAACAAACACACCACTGTAGTTTATCTTAAACTCAGTTTCCAAACAGCACACCATTCAGTTCATGTTGGACTAAATTTCCAAAAGGATATGACTTTTGTTTGATGATTTGCATAATTTAATCTTAATAGGTATTTGAGGACCTATGTAGTTTAACTGTCATACTTCTGATGAGAGGAAAAAGAAATAATATAGATGTCAATGAAGGATTAATCCATTGGCCCATCAGGAATTCTTAACAAAAATTCAATATGTTTGCTATGTTCAATAGGAGAAATAACCTAAAAAGAGACTTTTAAAAGCTAAACCAGCAAAAGAATATCATAAACCAATCTTCATAATTGTTATTATAGACTTCCCCCATTTTCAGATAAGTAAAAGAGACGAAAAATATATTTCTAATGTAATAGAAATGTATTAATTCTGACAAATATTTTCCAGCCAGTTGAGCTCAAGCTTCAATGATCATACTTCTTTTCCAGCAGGGAACAAAGGCTAGAATTAAAGTCTGGCAAAAAAAAATGGATGGTCATCTTCAACTGCAGGCCACTTGAAATTTGTAATGAATTCATGGTTTTTACAGTTCACGCAGTCTAAGGCTAGAATCACATCGGAGGGAGTAAACAAGTCTCGTCTGCTACCTCCACCTTCTCATAGGTAACAGGTTTTACGAATAAAGCTTATCATTATAATGTTACGTGAAATCTTTTAAATCTCAATATCTTAATAGTCTCAATTTTCTGAATCAGAAAATCAGAGGATCAGTGGGTTTTTTATGTGGTAAGTTGTGCTCCCCAAATATCTGGGTGAAAACTGGCCCATGAATTTATTCCAAGTTTTTATGATAGAAGGTATTTTTGTCCTTGATTCATAAACCATAACTACTTTTAATGTTTAAGAGGAATTTGTGTTAGTTGAAACAATCTATATACTGGAGTAAAAATGTATTATGTTTTAAGCAACAGCTCGGAGAGAAATGGTCAATTCACATTCTGCATATCCAGCCACAGGGGATGGGAACAGCTGGCTAGTGGTGCCTTCCTGCGGGAAGCCTCTTCCATCCATCGACAGCACTGATTACCTTGGGATGAAACAGAAAACGTGACACTCTCGTGTTAACTATAAAAATACAAGCAAACAAAAAACGAACCAACTCATTCATTGTTGCAATAACATCCCTTGTTCAAAATTAAATGTTTTCTATACTAGAAGGCTCATCAGATGAGTTCTTGAATACAGACAGACCTTTACATCAATTCTCAAACTATAATACACACATACAAGAGAAGAGGATCTTGTTAAAATGCAGAAAATACAGATTCTGATTCAGTAAGTCTAGGGTAAGGTCCGCAATTCTGCATTTCTGTTAAGCTCCAGGTGATGTCAATACTGCTGGTTTGGGGCCCCAATTTGAGCCACAGGGTTCTATGTTCTTAGTTCTGAATTTGTCTGAGGCCAATAGGCGTTTACAAGTGACAAGTGAGTTGTTAGGGGATTTAGGGAAATAATTCTGAAACACCATGTGCATAGAAGCACAGCATTTTAAAGTTTCTATTGTATAAGAGTGAAGGTTGGGCAGGCTAAGTTTAATCTATACTTTAGCACTATTATGGATTTAGGCACATTTTGACTGTGTGGAAACTATACTGAACCAAGAAATATTTTATAAAAAGGCCACAGGTCACTTACTAATGTAGTTGAAAAAGGAGAAGAGATATCATTTAGTAATATAATCAAATTAGGTGTATCAATATCAGATAATATTGTTCAGTATAAATGTGTATTGAATGAATTGCAAGTCTGAGGTATAAAGCAGGAAAAACTTTAAAAAACTATTTTGACTATCAGCTACCTTAGGAAAATTCAATTTTTTAAAGGAACTTTTCACTGGTATGTCAACAGAATGAAAAACATTACATCAGAAAACACTTTTTTTTTCCTTTTACGTCAACGCAGTTAATTCATGCTGCAATTGGGTTTTTATGACCACTACTGTCACATATTCAAATGTAATAAAATCAAGTTTCTGTGAGATATTAAACGTCAATGATGTTATTTTATCACCCATTTACCAACTGTTTATTTAGAACCTACTATGCGTCTGGCACTGCAAAGGGTTGAGAATAATGATGAACAAACACAACACTGATCTTGTCAAAATACTGGGAAATCTACCGGATTTACACACAAAGTTACGTTACTATGTAAGCTTATAAAATATTTAACACAGATAACCTCACAAACAATGGTAATTATAACTAATTCAACGTACTAAAAAAAATCCTGTGAAACTCTGTATGCTTTACAGAACTATGTTCTGTAAAATACTTTGCTTGTGGTATTAGCTAATGATTCGTATTTATATAATCAGTTATATTTTAAGAATTAGTTCCAGAAATTTACACTGTATCCGCTAATTAATCAAATGAAGAACATTAAATTTTCTCTATCCTAACCATAGTTACAATCAATCTGATCTACTATACCATCATATAGAGTCATCTAAAACCAAAACACTGGCCAACTGGCACACAGAATCACATGGCTATTCATCAAAACCAAAACCAAATAAAATAAAAACCAGATATCCATGAACTACTTCGACACAATTTTGTTTTAGGTGCTGCTCTCTTGCTAGGTCACAGTTTTATAAGTAGAGAGTTATCTTGATAACTTCAATGTTCAATTCTTCATATATTTTTTTTTAATTTTAAAAAATTTTATTGAAGTACAGTTGATTTACAATGTTGTATTAATTTCTGCTGTACAGCAAAGTGATTCAGTTATACATATATACATATATTCTTTTTCATATTCTTTTCCATTATGGTTTATCAAGGATATTGAATATAGTTCCCTGTGCTATACGGTAGGACCTTGTTGTTTATCTATCCTATATATAATAGTTTGCAACTGCTAATCCCAAACTCCCAATTCTTTCCTCTTCCACCTCCCTCCCCCTTGACAACCACAAGTCCAATTCTTCATATTGCTTATTGTAACAGTACACATAGTTGTTTGATTTGTTAAGATGTTTATGGCTCTGTTCCAAAGGGGCTCCTTATTGTAGCTTTTTACTGACTGCAGCCTTATAAATAGATTTCGCTTTAAGGAAACTGATTTGGAACTATAGGTTTAAAAAAATTACGGGTTAAAGAAAATGACTTGGAACACCTAGTATTTTAAGGGTGACACATGCTCTAGGGTCCTACTGTGACCAAAAATAGGGGTAGCAGAGATTTGTGCTAACAAGATATAATTATCTTGTATTTAGACCCAGTGAGGTTCAACTAATGGGTGGTCAAGAATAAGACCACTGGATATCCTGAGGGAAAGAAAAAAATAAAAATAAAAAATTGCATGATCCTATGAAATGACACTTGTCATATAAAGTTCAATATTTTAGGATCAATCTTTGCTATTTAATGCATTACTATAAAAATGAATTTTGTTCATCAACTTATATTTTATCAAGTTAACCTAAGTACTAGCTAACATACAAGCTAAATCCATGTCCAAAGGTCTCCAGCATGACTGATGCAATCCCAAGGGTCAGCTAAGACATCTTCTATTTGAGTCACTCAAAAGTAAATGTTGGGACTTCCCTGGTGGTGCAGTGGTTGAGAATCCGCCTGCCAATGCAGGGGACCTGGGTTCGACCCCGGTCCGGAAGGATCCCACATGCTGCGGAGCAACTAGGCCCGTGCGCCACAACTGCTGAGCCTGCGCTCTAGAGCTCGTGAGCCACAACTACTGAGCCCTCATGCCACAACTACTGAGCCCACGTGCCACAACTACTGTAGCCCGTGCCCCTGGAGCCCCTGCTCCACAATGGGGGGGCCACCACAGTGAGAAACCCATGCACCGCAACAAAGAGTGGCCCCCTCTCGCCGCAACTGGAGAAAGTCCGTGCACAGAAACAAAGACCCAATGCAGCCAAAAATAAATAAATAAATTTATAAAAAAAAAAAAAAAAGTAAATGTTTATGGAAACTATTTGCCCTAAGAGAGCTAGAGAACTGTTGAAAATATAAAACATAATAAAGGAAAAGCTTTTCTTACTTCCGTAAAGTATGAGTAAATTTTGTTAGAAGAGTTAATTCTCATTCTCCATGGTCAGTGCAGGATTGCTCATACCTTCAAGAAAGAACATAAGTTAGCAATTTTTGTTGTTGCTTTTGAACAAATAGGCAGAGACTTGTTTATTCAGTCATGAATCCTGCCAGTGTTTTTCCAAAGGTGACCTGTACATAGTATGGGTATTTAGAAGACGTTATATAGAACACACACACACACATACAGTACAGTCGGCCACAAGCGGTGTCACAAAAAAAGCACTTTAAAAACAGTTAAATATATACACCTGAAGAACTAGGAGTGTGAATAAAATAATGTCAGAAACAGTGAGCCTGGCACTTCTCACACTACCTTAAATCACTGTTTTCTAATTATTCATCTACCTACCTCATTCTTGTCAAACTAACCTTTGAGCCCTTTCTCATCTCACCATTTTCATATTTCTCTTCCTTTTACACCATCCTTTAAACTTAAAATAATTTCTCAATTCATCTACCACAGTAACAGAAAATTAATCTATGTCTCCAAATTAACAGCACACAGAAACCAGAAAATCACTTCTACATTAATGTAGAACTATAAAGTGAAATACGAATCTCTTCTGAAAGAGAGTTCTTTGTCTTTCTACCCCCCAAATATACATCACTTCTTTGTCTCTAAGGAAACTGAGGGATTCAAAAGGCAAACAGGTGTCATCAATTTTGTTTAGGTAATACCTAGTCCCTCCCACAGATGGAAAAATGGAATGGAATGTTTGAAGGTGGAGAGACAGACCAAATTATGAATACTCAAATCATGGGGATCTTCAGAGGGCATACACATTCCTCAAATTCCTCTTTAAAGAAAGAGAGAATGTGACTGATTATATATTAAATAATGACTTAAGAATTTTTACTCAGGACTATCCGTTTGTTTTTCACTAAATCCCAAAGAGATTTCAAATAAACCAGGAAACACTTTAAAGTGCAGTAAGCCAAAGTCAGGCAAGCACTAAGAAAAGGTTTGAAGAAAAGACTAGAAAGGAAGGAGAAATATTTGAAGACTTAAATAGGTCAATGTGGAGATTTTCTGGCTAATAGTGCCTTAATAGAGCATGCATGGTTTTGCACTCAGGAGACCACACATATAATATATACACACCCCTGCACATATGATCACATATTTTGTTTAATACTTAACAACCCTGAGAAATAAGTAGTCTTTTAAAGATGAAGCTAAGTCTAAAGGAGGTTAAGTAACTTAACAAATACCACACACTGATTAGGTGCCCAAGTTGGGATTTGATATCAGGTCTGTCTGCCTTCAAACACTTCCTTGTTTTTTGCCAAGAAACTATATTGACCCAAATAATCAAAAGATTAAAATCAACAATAACAAGAGAACTGTGAGTTGGATATGAAGAAATAACAGGTAGCTAAAGTTATGGCAATTCTGCAATGGCTTTACTTCGACATTTTGAAATGGATAGAAACTTTTGAGTAAAAACTACATAATTCGAGAGCCCTTTCAGTAGATACTTTTCAACCTTTTGCCTGAGCTTACTGCACTTTTTCCAATTTTTAAATAAATTATATTTTGAGTTTATCATTTTATTTAATATGCGATAATAAAGATTTGGTTCTCTAAACTGGAAAAAAGCAATGTAAATCTATTTTTCACAAAATGATTTTCTACAGCTTCCAGACATTAATCAAAGCACTTCACAAGCAGTTCTTTGAAAACAGTTCTATATTTACAATGGTAGTCTGACTCCAAACCAAGAAAAATTCTACAGGTAATACGAATGAAAAACTTTTACCACTTTCACCTTTTAAAAATAAAATATATCGAAATAGCCAAACAAGCATGCTCTTACCAGCTTTACCTTTTCCTAGGTTTGTGCTGTTCTCTGTCCAAGATTGAGAATCAGTAAGAAGGTGGCTCTGGGACTCTCTCAATGGCTTTGCAGGAAATTGATGGTTTTCAGGACTGAAGAACAATAATTATCATCATGATCATTAGGTGAACTCTTGATAGTATTTGGGTGAGTGTTTTGCAAAGGATGGAACTCAACCCACTTGTGGTGCAAGATAATTGTAGGAGTTACCCAAGAGAATTTGGGGAAAACAGGAACAAGGCATTAAATCACACTGACTCACAATGAAAAAAGTGTTCTCGCTTCAGTTCACTTTTCTTTCTTCTGATTACAATACAATGACAATCTCTGACTTTGGCAAATCTCCATTCTTAATATGGAGAATAGGCCTCAGCCTAAGACTTTAGCAGGTAAGGGAATCTAGTTAGAACTTAACAGTATTTTATTATTGATTTTATTATTTTTAAGTTATATTCTATGGCAAATTATACTAATTTCTCATTTATGACAGTGATATAAAGTTTGGTTTAAAAAAATTTAAGTGGCAATTTAAATAAAAATATTAAAGAAAAATATTAATTTTACAAGTGGAAACAATATGGAAAAAAAATATGAAGATGATGGTAGAAAAGATAAGTTTGAGAAAAACTGACCTATTTATTGTTTTTAAAGTGGCCTAACTGATCTCGAACAAAGAATTCTCTATCTTTCTCTAAAAAACTGAAACAACAAATTTGAACACTATCTTGCAGGAATGTTGAAAACATCTGACATTATCAGGTCTTAAAAATCTGATGTTTAATTTGGTAAATAAAGAGTTTAAAAGAAAGACTTTAGGTTTTAAAATTTAAGTAGACATGCCACATATGACATATTAGATGGTATGAAAAAAATATACATAAAATAACATTTCACTTAGATTAAAAAAATTATTGGCACAGAAACTATTAGTGTATTTTTTTACAACACACTGAAATAGAAGTTATAATAATGTTCAAAAGAAAAACCCACTTAAAATTCTTCCAAGAGTAATTTCACATATTTTAGTTGACTATAACTATTATATTTTTTAAAGGATATGCCTTTGCTCTTTAATAATTACCTTATATCTAAAATTTGAGACTATTTCAATTTTGTGCTGCTTTAACAACCCCTTATTAAAATTTTGGGAGGAAAATCTTAAAAAAGAAAAGCCTGTCTCCTATTCATATGAAATATCTCTTTTACTCTAATTCTAATTATTCCTCAGGAAAGGGACCTTAGACCAAGTAGAGCGAACTAAGTCCTGGTTTAAGGACTGCTTGGAGATTCATTACTGCTAACAGGAATCTAACAAATGGCAAGGATCCACTCATTCAACAATACTCACTGAGTACCTGTTACGTCAGTGAGTAAAGTCTTTGATCTCATGGAAATTTTGTTGTAATTGAGGAAGAAGTATAATAAATATATAGTAAGTCAGGTGGTATGAAGAGCTCTGACAACAGTAAAAGACAGTATAAAGGGAATGGAGGGGCAGGTTACTATTATCCAAGGGTTTCCAAAGGCGGCCTCTACTGTAAAGCTACACTTGAGCAGAAAGTAAAGCGAAGGCACAGACCATTCAGATATCCAGAGGAAGAACCTTTAGGAATAGGAACTGGCCAGTACAAAGCCACTAAATAAGGAACATGCTTGGTATATTTGAGGACCAGCAAGGTCTGTGTGTCTGAGGATTGCGAGTGTCGGGAAAGTGGTACGGGGTGACATCAAGAGGTGTTGCAGAAGAGATTAATCAGCACAAGGTAAGGACATTCATTAGCTTTTATTCTGAGCAAGATGGAAAATCAGTGGAGGGTTCTGAGCAGAAGAGTGACACCATATGATTTATGCTTTAAGAGGATCACTCTGACATTTTAATGGAGAATAAACTGGAGGAGGGCAAACATGGAATCAGAAAGGTCAGTAACGAAGGTATTGAAATAATCCATGTGAGAAATGATGGCTTGGACCAGGAAAGCAGCCTTGGAGGTGGTAAGAAAGTATCCAGGTTATAGATATATTTGGAGGGGACATCTGACAGGATCTACATCTGTATATACAGGGTCCCTGAAAGAGAGGAATCTAGTATGACTCCCAAGTTTCTGGCCTGAGCATCTGGGAGAATGGAGGTCACTACTACTGATACATGAAAGAATGAAGAAGAATCGAGTTTTGGGTGGGGCGAGGGTATAGATGGCTTGGAATCAAGAGTTCTGCTTTGTACCTGTTCAGCTGGCAATGACTTTTAGATGTTTAGGTGGGACCACTGTGTAGACAATCAAATATACAACTCTGGAGTACACAGGGGAGACCAGCACTAGCCATAGAAAATTCATAGGGGCTAATCGGGGGAAATTATAGAATTTTGTAGAAGAGACTTTAGCTGTCAAAATCCAATCTCAACATTTAAAGGAAAGGGAAGAGAAGCCCGGAGAGGTTACTTGACCTCTTCTAGATCACCTAGCTGGGTAACAATGCCAGAACTAGGATTTCTCCCAACACCCATTGTACACTTAGTAGGAGAGATACTTACTATCTCTAAAACCCAAGGAGTCTTAAACTACAAAAACCTCTTAACAAGGATAAAAAACATTATTGAAAACTACTGTTAAATTTTATAAAAGCAGGAAAGCATTCTAAGTAATTTATTAAAACTAGATTTTTCTGCCCTGAGGTATAAAAAAAAAAAATTAGCATTTAGCGCTGTAGAATTTTTAAGCCAAAACTCACAGGGCAGGACCCAGTAAGACTCTGGTGCCTTTGAATGTCCCTGTGACACACATGAGAATGGCCTCCTCATTAACTGGTCGAGTCTGGACTGCACATAGCTCACTCTAGGGATGGTGGGGGGCAAATAGGTTTCATCTCATGACAATTTAAGATGATTTTGGAATGGCTGCCAGAATCACCACCTTGAGATGGATGCTGGGGTCACATCAGGCTCCACGGGACAAAGCGCTGTGATCAATAAGAAACACGAACTAGATGGGGAGACTATAAGCATAGGTGCTGTGAACATAGCATTCCAGCAACTAAGAAAACCTTTAAAATTTAACTTATGATATTATGGGTATGCTTTTACTATTGGCTTTCATTTAAAAATTAGAGGTATGGTCACATCAAAAAAAAAAAAGTCTGTCTTGAACATGTAAAAAAATGTTTCAACTTAACACTTCATGTAGAGCATTTTGAAATGTTTAGATAGTTTTGCCTTTTGGCAGTTAGTAGCCAAGTCAGAATCCAATTTCAGGTCTTCCTGAAATGCCTGATAGACTGGAACCAAAAGAGACTTAAAGCAGTAGCCAAAGTCTCCAGACAACAGATTTCCAAGACTCCTTCCTTTCTCTCTCCACAGAAATGGCTCAGATCATGCTCAGAGGTCTTTAAAGAGTACCAAGAATATGGTGCCCATTGCTAATGGGACTGTCAAGCAGATGTCTGGGATTCCATTTCATCTCCAAAGGCCTGATCCAGGCAGGGAAGTTTTTTGATCTCTTTATAACGGTTACGGCCGAGAAGAAAGGCCTGGAGGGTCAGAGGGAAAGTTTACCCTGTCTGCTCACCTGATTACTAGGGGAACTAATTCGGACTTACATTTTTTTCTTTTAAGCACCACATTTAAAAAAATCATAATTTATTTCAGTTAACAAAAATGTATAGAGAGTTAACACCTGTTTACTGACCACCCAGATTAATAACAGAATTTTATAATTACGACTGAAGCCCCCTAGGTACCCCTCCCCAGTCATACTTTCCTCTCACCCTCATTCCAGGTAGAAACCAGTGCAGTAAATTATCTTAAGTTCTTAAAATTCTTTTTCAAAGGAACATATGATCGAAGGACGCAAGAAGGTAAAATATATTCTTTGAAAGTAAAATAGAAAAAAAATATGGACTCACTTTTTAGATGATGAATTCAATCCTGCAGGAGTAGAGGGCTGTTCAGGGTCCTGGTTAACAAGGCAAGTTGGAAAGGAGCAGCCATCACCTAGACTAAAATTAAAATAAAAACTTACAATTATGCAGTAAAAAAGACGATCTCTGTGAGTAGACACATAGTTACATTATGGACAAAACGTGCATATCAGACATTGGCTTGAATGTGGTATGTTTATGGAGATGTGAGTCAACTGATTTCCATATTGATGTAATAGTGAGTCATAAAATAATACTGTAAAAAATAGGATTTTTTATGCAGAATTACAGAGTTCTTTTGTTGGATTACTTCCATTTTCGGTCTAAACCCTGAAAATTTGCACAACAAAGTACCTTGAAAAAATGGGTAGCAACCAGTACCTCTTCTCATCACCAAAAACCTGTCGCATATTTTTACTGAAACCCAAGCTGAATCCATTCTTATCTGTTCCATGTCGAAATATTGGACTTCTAAATGCCTCTAGAAAAGATGGTAGAGCAATCACATGAGTAAAGAGCACATGATCTAGCAACCCCTATAGTTAGAAATGACTGAATTAAATGAAGAAACTCTGAAAACCAATGGCTAGCCTCCTGCGACTGCTTATGTGCCTATCAACAGCCCTGCAATGAAGACTGTCTATTCTTTTAAAACAAACATAAAATATGATTAGATCTATTTTAGTTTTTAAGTAACCCTTTTATTCTTGCAGCAGCACATCTGCATTGTAGAAAATTAGAAAATGCAAACAAGCAAATAAATTAAAACTTTACATCTTCTAAATCTTTATTAAATGGATGGCTGGATGGATAGAGAAAATAATTACAAATGTATATTTTTTTTAACCAAAGTGCAACTAAAGATACATTCTACAACCTTTTTTCAGTTAATAAATTCCATGTTCCAATTTCAGTAAAATTTTATCTCATCCAATCATAATTTTTTTTCTAGCTGATCAAAAATGTACTTTAAAGCTCTTTGTCCAAACCAGGGTCCAACGCAGAGCCATACATCATAGCTGGTTATGCCCACTCTGCATATGGAAGCTGAGGTTCAGAGAGACCATGCGACTTGCTCAAAATATCACCAAAAAAAAATGACAGAAGTGGAACTTGAACAAGGTCATCAAAGTTCTGTCTATTATGCTACATTTTCTTCTTAAATAATGCCGAGATGCAAAATCTAAAATGTTAGTTTTGGGGTGCAAGTAAACATAGAAATGTAATGATTTCTGCCCATAATTTTAAAAAGGAAAAACATAACTAGCAGAGTCATGGTATTATGAAAAATGTGATTTACAAGATCCTTAACATTTATCAACCTAGGTTATATAGCTTTTTATAAAACACTTTAATAATTATAGGACCATACTGTCCAGAGGAAGTCCTTTCAGTGTTAGAAGTTAAATCTAGACGTTTCTAGAAGTTAAAAGCTAGTAGAAAAATTTACATTTGAAAAATAATTTAATTGCTCTACATATAATTTGAAATAAGGTACTTTGTTTAGAAATTATTATACCAATATTTTCACCCTAATAGTACTTGCTGGGATAAGATTTCACCTGAATACTAAAAATAAACATTCACTGACTATATACTACAATTAATCTTCACTGACTATTATAATAACAGAATCTCATAGCCAGTATCACACTGTTTTGATTACTATAGATTTGTTGCAAATTTTATAAACAGGAAGAACTTAACAATTTTTTTTTGGTGGATATTGTTTTTGCTATTTGGGGCCCCTTGAAATTCCATATGAATTTGAAGATTAGCTTTTCCATTTATGCATTAAAGGCCATTGAAATTGTAATAGAAATTTCAATAATTTCCTTTGGGATGGTTCATTGATAGTATATAGAAATACAACTGATTTTTTTGCATATTGATCACGTAACTTTGCAGATTTTATTAGCTCTAATAGTTTTTATTGTGGATTCTTTATGGTTTTCTATATATAAGATCATTTCATCCACAAAAACAATAGTTTTACGTCTTCCTTTGCAATTTGAATGCCTTAATTTCTTTTCTTGACTAATTTCTCTGGCTAGAATTTCCAGTACAGTGCTGAACAGCAGTAGTGAAAGAGGGAATCCTTGGTTTATTTATTTAGGGCAAAGGTTTATTTTTCACCACTGAGTATCCTATTAGCTGAGAATTTCTCATAAAGTCCTTTGTCAGGTTGTAGAAGTTCCCTTCTATTCCAGCTTAAGTGTTTTTATCATCAAAGGGTGTTGTATTTTGTCAAATACTTTTTCTGTTACAGTTGAGATAAAAATGTGCTTTTTTCCCCTTCATTCTATTAATGTGGTATATTACCATTGATTGATTTTTATACATTGAACTACCCTTGCATTCCTGGGATAAAAGGTTATATACCATGACAAAGTAGGATTTAACATGCTGCTGGATTTGCAGATATGTTATTGGGAATTTCTGCACCTATATTCATAAGGAATATTGGTCTATAGCTTTTTCTTGTGATGTCTTTGTCTGACTTTGGTATTAGGGCAATGTTGGCCTCACAGAATGACTTAGGAAATGTTTCCTTCTCTTCTAATTTTGGGCATAGTTTGAGAATAATTGATGTTAATTCTTAAGTGTTTGATAGAATTCATCAGTGAAGCCATCTGGTCCTGAGCTTTTCTTTGTTGGGAGATTTTAAATTACTGATTCAATCTTACTTATTATAAGTCTATTCAGGTTTTTCTTTCTTCTTGAGCCACACTGGTAGATTGTGTTTCTAGGAATTTGTCCATTTGTCCATCTAGGTTACCTAATTTTTTTTTAAATTTTTTTTTTTTAATTTATTTTTTGGCTGCGTTGGGTCTTCGTTGCTGTGCGCAGGCTTAGTTGCTCCATGGCACGTGGGATCTTCCCGGACCAGGGTTTGAACCCGTGTCCCCTGCACTGGCAGGCAGATTCTGAACCACTGCGCCACCAGGGAAGTCCCAAGGTTACCTAATTAAACTCCTTTTTTATTTCTGCAAGGTTGGTAGTCATGTTCCCAATTTCATTTCTGATTTTCATGATTTGAGTCCTCTTTTTTGCTTTCTAGTTATAGGCTTGTCATATTTGTTGATATTTTACATAAACTAATTATTGACTTCATTGACCTTCTGTTTTTTAGAATTCTGTTTCCATAATGTCCTGTCTAATCCTTATTATTTCCCACCTTCTTCTGGCTTTGGGTTTACTTTTTGCTCTTCTTTTCGTAGTTCCTTAAGGTGTAAAGTTATTGATTTGAGGTATTTCCTTTTTAATGTAAGCATTTATAGCTATACATTTCCTGCTAAGCACTGATTTTGCTGTATCCCATGTCTGCAGGGCTTCTGAACATACTGTTTTCTCTGCCTGAGATGTTCTGGCTCTCTCCGTGACTGACTTCTTAGTTTAAATATACTTTTTGCTTTTGTGAGCTCTTCCCTGACCACTCCATCTAAACAGGTTCCCTTCTACCATCCCCAGACCTTGATTCATACCTGAACATCCTGTTTGTTTCATCCTGTTTGTTTCAAAGCACTTCGCATTTTGTAATTACGTTTATGTTTGGTTATTGATTTTCTGGGTCCCTTCACTAGACTATTTTACCCTTGCTAACCACTGTATATACACAATGCTTCACACACAATGGACAGTCAAAAAATATATGGAATGAGTGAATTTGTATTTGTCCCACAAGACAATGTGGGAAATAAGAATGATTTTACAACTTCAGGACAGGTTAGCATTTAATCATATGGCAACTTCTGATGAATATTTGGTTTTATATTTAAAGTTCTGTTAACTACAATAATTGGATACTCACCTAATGTAGATTTATTTTTGCTGACTAGCCAACAATGATAGCCAAACAGAGAAGACAAGCTGACAGAAAACATAGCTGCAGCAAAGAATAAAAACATAATATGGAACTTGGCTTGAGTATCAGGTAGGCCATTCTATAAAGAAAGGAAGAAAATAAAATGTTTTGTCAAAGGGATAAGTATTCCCCTACTTTTATAAGTAAGATTTTTTGCTTAAAATTTTTCTTAAATTTAGGTATGGAGAAAGATATATGGTTTTATGTTAAAACTTTGAGGAAAAAAATACATCTTCAGGTTCGAATAAATGTTTACTATAACATGAATATATATGTATATATATATGGAAAATATATTAAAATTTGGGATATTTATTTTCTTTTGTATAACCAAATTCATAGAAAAATTATGATGTCTGTAAACTATATCAGTAGGGAGCAAGATAAAAGGAGCTATAAAATATAGCTTTTAATTTACTTCCTGAAAATGTTTTGTTAACATACTCCAGATTTACAAATGCTTAACAGTTTAATTATAATGCCAGAAAATGGAAGGTTAATTGGCACAATTTAGCTACTCTTCTCATTGATGTTTTACATCACTACAAACAACAGCATCAACTACAAACACAAAGAACACATCCACAGTAATACTTCAAGCTACTTTAAATAACGTCATCACAAAAAAGATCAATACTAGTTTATAACACCTATCTAAAATAAACCTTACAATACCCATGGGATGAAAAAGGCCATCTCAAAGCAAAACCAGACTGACTCTCCTTGTTCGTATGTCCAAGGAGATCTGGAGTCCCTCTAGAATGGCAGTCTTGGGGACACTTAGTGAAGCACCAGAGCTGCTAGGACGTGTCCCCTTCTGATATTCTGTTTCAATATCCTGGGTCAGATTGACCCAGGTCACAAGATCTCACTGATAGCTTTTGACAGCAGAGTCATCACAGTGAAAACCAGTCATTCCTTTACAAATTTATTTGTGGTTTGGAAATAAAACCATCCACAGGAATGAGAAGCAGTGAGGCCATAGGCTCTCAGACATTCATTAGAGATCATTCTTCCAGCTGGACACTGGAAGTATCCTTGAACGCTAGGCCATGTTCATTCACCTGTGGATTCCTAGCACTTAGCAATATAACTGGCACATAACAGGATTCAATAAATCTTTAGTATTGAATGTGGTTCAAATCTCACATCAGTGATCTAGCAATTCAGAAAGCCTTACCATAATAAAGGATAATTTAATGAATGTAATAAAGCAACCCTGGCAGGGGATAACTGTTTTTTTACCATTGTTTGGTGTTCATAAGGAATATCTTTGGGTATTTAAAACACATAGTTCTAATTTCATTTTGCTTACGTTTAAAATATACAGTGAAGAAAACAAATGAGCTGCCTAAAGCATATACAATACCTAATAACAATTCAGGACATTATAGGTATAATAGTTTAATAATCGTTTTACACATAAAGACAAACTTCTATTTTTCAATACTAAGAAAAAAATTCTTCTTATATAGTCAATTCTCGTTATTCGCAGTGGTGCTGTTCTATAAAGTTGCCACGAACAGCGAATTTGTGAATCCTGAACCATTTCTCCTGGGAAGATACAGGGTTAGGGTCCTGTAAGCCTCTGGTCACAATATTTTTGTCAAATGATCAATACGTAACCTTGTTCTGTGTGTTTCTGCTTATAAAACCTAATTTATACCTTATTTAGCATATTAAATAACAGAACTCACAGCCACCAGCACCATAACTCAGGTCTGAAGGGAGCTTATCTAAACACTAAACACATGTATTTTCTCCGTCAGGCACATCTCAGCCTCTTCTGCTCACAAACACTAGACAGCACTTCAGCGCTAGGCTTGAAGACCTTTTAAACAATGAAATCACCAACAAAAAAGCACAAAAATGCAAAAGACATGGCACTAAATAGAATGAAAAAGCACACTTATTTACAGTATGTGAGTTCCAACAGGAACGCAGCAGGTTCTCTGGTTTGATCTCAACTAGAAATGTGCACATGGGTGACTCCCATTTTCCCTACTCTGTGCATGTTTGCAAATGACCACAAAAGCTATGTTGAGTATTGACTCTGAGGTTACAGATAAATGTTAGCAAGTAGGTGAATTCACAAACACAAGACTCTGTGAATAATGAGGACTGGCTATATATAAGTTAGCTCTCTTCTATAAAATTAGTGTCTGGATTAATTCACTACTGAAAATCTATAATACGTATTTTTGTATACCAAAAAAAGGCACCAAGGTAATGACTTACGGTCCAAAATTTGATAAAATACTGTAAATCTGTAGCAGCAATAAAAAGGCAGTACAGCAGAGAATAAGCCAAGAAAAGGAGGAAAAATTTATAATTTGAAAATCCAACACAATTGTTCACCCTGTTAACAAAACAAAAACATTTTCAATGAGTTTTACATTGTCACCCTAGGTATACATATGCTCAACCTGAATACAAGTATTTTGTTTCCTAACATTTAAAATTTTATTGGCATTTCTTTAAGCGTAACTCAGAAGATTTCTTTATACATCCAAACATTAAAAAATCCACTTCACTAAAAAGGAATCTCTATGTTCAGATTTTTAAAATTTGATATACATGGAATACTGCTTTAATCAATCATGACCTCTACACTCCCTGTCCAGTTATACAAATAAACACATGCCTTAAGCACAGATCCTGTGAGAAATCTACTAATACAAAGCAGATAAAAGGAATTTTCTAAGTTCTTCTCTGTGTTAACCTTTGGGTTTGATTTCTAACTATGATTAAGTTAATTTAAAAATCTTTCAAGTTTCCCAAATTAGGTGAAATTTCTTCAGAGACTACTTGCATGCCGTCAGTATACCACTGAAGCAACCAGATTATCAAAGCATAGTAAGTGGTAGGTTTAAGAAAAGAAACAGGGGCTTCCCTGGTGGCACAGTGGTTGAGAATCTGCCTGCTAATGCAGGGGACACGGGTTCGAGCCCTGGTCTGGGAAGATCCCACATGCCGCAGAGCAACTAGGCCCGTGAGCCACAACTACTGAGCCTGCGCGTCTGGAGCCTGTGCTCCGCAACAAGAGAGGCCACGATAGTGAGAGGCCCGCGCACCGCGATGAAGAGTGGCCCCCGCTTGCCGCAACTAGAGAAAGCCCTCGCACAGAAACGAAGACCCAACACAGCCAAAAATAAATAAATAAATAAATAAATTTTTTAAAAAACCCAAAAAACCAAAAAAAGGGCAAATGAATTAAAAATAAATAAATAAATAAAAAATAAAAGAAACAGGACTGGGAACCAGCCAGCCAGGTCGTCGTGCACATTTGATGCTAAATAACTATGTGGCCCTGATAAAGTGCCATCGTCTCTAAGAATTTCATTTTCCTTATCTGTCAAACAAGCACTCTGAGATCCTTTCTGAGAGCCAGCTCTATATGTTATGATCCCAAAAATGGGAGATTTATAATTCTCAGTCCTTACTCTGAAATCACTCTATCTGGTAAGAGGGGTGGTAAGAATTCAAACTACTGTACCAATAAACATAAATACAAATATAACTCATACTTTACAGTCACACTTTTTCTATCAAAGCTTTTTCCCCCCTTTTCATAAAGACAAGGGAATTCCTAGATAATGTATAAATGTGACACAACACCTAAGTGGAACTGGCTGCTATCTTCACGGGTTCACTTTGTTAATTGGTATAATAAACTCATTGCATAGAACACATAGGTGTTTCCTCTCCTCAAACACCCTTGTTCCTACTCTAATGTTAGTATAAGGTAATCTTGCTCTCTACTGAATTTGCCAATAAACTGAAACATTTTTCTTTCTCTCTTAAGGTGAAACTATGTTCATATGAAAAATGTTTACTCAGTTACACAAGATGAACAAGTTCTAGATCTGCTGTACAACACTGTGCCTGTGGTTAGCAAACTGTACTGTGGAGTTAAAGATTTGCTAAAAGGATAGAGCTCATGGTAAGTGTTCGTACAATTTAAAAAATTTTTGTAACGAAAAAAATTCAAAAGTCAAACACTGGGCTTATGAATAAACAGAAATTTGGAACAAAAATGGAAAATGTGTATATCTTCTGCCTTAAAAAATATAAGGCAGGGCTTCCCTGCTGGCGCAGTGGTTGAGAATCTGCCTGCCGATGCAGGGGACACGGGTTCGAGCCCTGGTCTGGGAAGATCCCACATGCCGTGGAGCAACTGGGCCCGTGAGCCACAATTACTGAGTCTGCGCTTCTGGAGCCTGTGCCCCGCAATAAGAGAGGCTGCGACAGTGAGAGGCCCGCGCACCGCGATGAAGAGTGGCCCCTGCTTGCCGCAACTAGAGAAAGCCCTCGCACAGGAACGAAGACCCAACACAGCCATAAATAAATAAATAAATAAATTTAAAATATATATATATAAGGCAAAGGGAACAGCATTAGATTTAGTAATTTTGGAACTTAAGGGTATTGTGTATGACAAATTCATAAAGAAGGCAAAACTGTGGGTGCACGCTGTATGAAAACAGTAACATTTGCAGTTCTAGAGATTCCAGGGTGAGTGCAAACCAGTTACTGAGATTGCCTCTTACGACATCTGAACGAAATAATGGCAAGAAATAATACTGCAAACAGTTCCATACTAGCCTAGCCTAAACGTACTCTGTCACAAAAGGATATAGGATATTCCCTGTGCTTCCGTGCGTTGGTTTCAAGAGGAGAGAACGGGCAGACAAAGGCTGGGTGCGTTAAGACTGGACATCTGAATGGAGACAACGACTCTTTTGTGGCCGAGGGGAAAACGAGAAGGGATGGGAAAGACTGTTTCTCTTCCTGCAGGAATGCAAGAAGCAGCTTTTGTATTAGATGACAAATAGCATTTTTATAGAAAGGAAAATGATTTTGAACGTAGATTTTACAACATGTAATTTAGCTTACTTTAACTTCTACTTAGGGGCATGGTGTAACTTGCCATGTCAGAGCCAGGAAACAGGAGAAAGTCAGTAAATAAAGACCAGGTATTTTAGAGTTTGATAGGTACTTTGAACTTGAGGAAATAGAGTAATAATATTTATTTTGAATAACACCTTAGTCTCGTCATGACAGACAGCTTTTGGTTAGACATTTTAACTGCCTACTACTCTGTAGACTCAATTTGAAAAGGAAGTGCATGTTTCTGAGTCTGAATGACTTTATATGGAGAAATAAAACACATTCTAGGTAAATATACCTTATATGCTGTTTAAATTCAGGGTAAACAGCTCTTGGCTCTGTTTTAGGGAAATTGCTTTCTGAGCCTAAATTGGAAAAAGAACATAATATAAAAAAAAAAAGATGGAAAGAAAGTAGCCTCTGAAGTCCAAAAAACTTGCTATATGACTTTAAGCCCACTCTTTAATTTACCTGAGGCTCACTTTCCTCTTCTTTAAAATGAAACAAATAATTTCTAATAATATCTGTCACTGTTATAAGGATTACAGATTTTTACAGATATATGGATATATCATCTTTAGACATTACAGGCACTCAATAGACTGAGGCTAAAATTATTTAATTTAATTAGTGCTACCTAACCACTGGCAAGCATGTCAAGGTATATTGTTAATATAATTAATTGATAAATGAAAACTTTTTATTAAAAGAAAAAGCACTTCCCTGATAGGAAACCCAATAAGGCAAATACTACTTTAGTTAAAAAAGAAGTGTGAGGTTGATCCCCTGCACCCTGATGGGTACTCTTAACTGGCCACAGCAGATATGCTGAAGTCACTGAGAACAGAAGTGGTATGGCTCTATGATTTTTCCAACACTAAAAGTTGACAGATACTGAACTTCAAAATCATACACAAGACTTGGATAAAAAGGTTCCCCACAGATTGGGAACATACTAAAGGTCTTAGTAAGCGACTGTTACACATTCACATAATGGCTGTAAAAAAAGATCCTTTATATACTGATATGAAACAATTTCCAGGATATATTAAGTGAAGGGAAAAAAAGGCAGAGACCCAGTCCATAAGGCAAACACTTGTGTTAAAAAAAATGTGTAAAAAATTTTCTTGTGTGTATAAAAAATATTAAACACACGCACACATACAGATTTATATCTGAAAAGCACACGTGACATGTAGCAACCAACACTGGTTCCCTGTGAGGAGTGGAAGAAGGGGCTAAGAAGAACACCTGCACCTTTTTATTTCTGAATTTAGAACTGCGAGTGTGTATTATCTGTACATTTTAAAATTTAGAATTTTAATTTGAAATTTAAAATAAATAAAATGGCTGCTCCATTCAGCTGGCACCAGGTGAATATTAGGTCCTCGGCACCAAACCCTTCACAAGTCGACCTGGCTACTGCCTTCTGCAAGGGGGTGCCCGGATCTGGATGGTGGCTGGGGCAGTGGCTGCAGCACAGGAGGTGACAGTGCAGAGAAGCAGCAACGCAGAAGCTGAAAGCCACTGCAGTCAGTCCATTCAACTTCTTCCACATTGCCACGCAGTGTGAAGGTGACAACAGGTAGTGTATAGACATGTAATCTGAACCCATTTTTTTAAAACTCTAGGGTCACATCTGTTCCCCTTGACTTATTTAATAGGGTCTGTCAAAATTTAAAAGATTATCCAATTATGCTATGTTTCTTTTAAAGCCAAATTAATTTCAGGTTTAGGAAGACTGCTGTCAGGACTTCCCTGGTGGCGCAGTGGTTAAGGATCCACCTGCCAATGCAGGGGACAAGGGTTCGAGCCCTGGTCTGGGAAGATCCCACATGCCGCGGAGCAACTAAGCCCGTGCGCCAGAACTACTGAGCCTGTGCTCTAGAGCCCGTGCTCCACAACAAGAGAAGCCACCCCGATGAGAAGCCCGCGCTCAGCAACGAAGACCCAATGCAGCCAAAAAATAAATAAATTAAAAAAAAAAAAAGACTGCTATCATAATAAATCATCATTTCTATATGTGTAATTTTCTGAGGCTAGCAAGGGCATGGCAAGCTTTATAGGTGTGCCCTAGCTTGGGATTAATCCTGTTTCCAGCTCTCCATTGCTTATCATCACTATCCATTATTACTTTAAGATAGGAAAACGGGAGTGAACTCTATGCCCCTGATTTCTTTACTACTCTGCTCAATCACAGCTAGACCACCCAGCTATCCAGAAAGGAGGAGAAAAGCCAAGAAAGCACGTGTTCCTGGCCAGTCCCTCACCGGGTGAGAGTGGCCTCTGGAAGCATTAATGCCCTTGCACTTCTGAATTGCCTGGATTATGAGCTGAACAAACTCCCCAGACAGAAGAGAGCCCTCAGGCAGAGAAGCAAAGAAAAGACGGTGCCCAAAGCAGGAGTAGCGGGTGGGCTTGGGAACCGTCCACCGCAGGTGCAGAGAACGCACAGGTGGCTGGTGGGGCTACGGGGGCGGCGGGGAGGGACTGACAGCAGGTGTTACCGGAAGGATCAACAGAGGACCATAAGGAGGACTAAGAAAACTTATAATTGGAGATATCAGGGGGAAAAGAACTTGCTGAGAAAGAGAACAGAACGAATGGAATGAGGGAAAGAATGAGGAAAGCAAAAGAATGACCTCAGGGCTTCCCTGGTGGCGCAGTGGTTGAGAATCTGCCTGCCAATGCAGGGGACACGGGTTCGAGCCCTGGTCTGGGAAGATCCCACATGCCGCGGAGCAGCTAGGCCCGTGAGCCACAACTACTGAGCCTGCGCGTCTGGAGCCTGTGCTCCGCAACAAGAGAGGCTGCAATAGTGAGAGGCCCGCGCACCGCGATGAAGACTGGCCCCCACGTGCCGCAACTAGAGAAAGCCCTCACACAGAAACGAAGACCCAACACAGCCAAAAATAAATAAATAAATAAATAATTAATTAAAAAAAAAAAAAAAAAGAATGACCTCAAATGAAAATTAATACTCCAAAGAGAGGTTATTTACTGACATCTTTCTCTGAGAGGAGCATTATTCTCATAGGCGTTAACTAGCCTTGACATGTTAAAGCAGAAAATCTAGGTGAAGAAAAGTACGGGGTACCCTGGAGAGAGATAAATAACATTGCAAACCCGACATTCCTCTATTGTTCCCGGCAGCTAAGATAACCATTTACTATGTATGTTTCCACCTACCCCTGGTGTAGATTTGTGGGCATGTCTACCTTTCCCTAGTGCCATCCCTGAAAGAAGATAAGGCTTTTAGAATGATCATGCGTAATGTGTAAATCCGACCTGGCTGGCAACTTTAGCGTGATTATCACAGGGATGTGCACATTGAGATGAAGAATTATAAGGTAGAAAAATCAACCTTCATTAGTTAAATATATCTTTCAAATAATCCTCTATTAAGTTATCTAATTTCATGATTTAGACTTTTTTTTAAAAATATTAATGAATTCTAAGTGGAAACCCTTGTTTAAACATATGTGTGTATTTGTATATTTCCTATTCTACTCCTAAATGTTAAGTTTTATTTAAAATAGATTGTTAAAGCTCTAGATGAATTCATTTTTTATTAGAAACTTTGAGTGCAGTATTGTATATAATTTATGTGTACATTTTGGTGTAATTTCTGAGAAGTATTTTAGAATCTCTGTGTTTATGCATGTGCATACAAAGAAAACCAGTTGTTCTGAGCAAATATGAGAAAATAACTTTTACATTGTTAACTTACTGGTGTTAAAATTATTTCATGGAAACTCTCCTGAATAAAGGCTCTTTTGAGCTAACTAAACAAATACTAGAAACTTAATCTGAAAGATCCTCCTAGGTCAGCTAAGGCAAGATTTCATTTATAAAAAGATTTAAATAGATCTATGAGTCAACTTGTTATGTTATAAAGGACAGAAACTTCTTTAAGTATAGAGCCATACTCACCATGGGCAATGATGATCCATCTTCAAAATACATCTAAAAAAAAAATCACACATACAAAACTCAACAGCCCACAAAATTTTAATCCCAATACATTATAAAGAGGAAATACTATTTCAAAAGAGTTGTGGTGAGTAAAATATTGCAAAGTTATTTACTTATCTAAAAACTGAATAGTAGCCAAAGGCTTCATCTAAAATAAACACAATAAACACTACGGCCAATTCTAGACAATCCAATAGTAGAACTTTAAATTCAAAATATACATACTTCAAGATGCAAATAAAATAATTTTCTAAAAACAAGCAGTATGTTAATATACAACTCTTATGCTAAAGATAAAGTGCAAAATGTCAACAGATTTATAGAAAGTCTGGATAAAGCTTTTCCGTTAATATCCAACCTTAAGCCAAGTAGTACTGTCCTTGTAGTATAAGTATATAATAACATCTAACTGTCATGAAGCCAACTGAGTTATCTTTATAAAGAGGGAAATGAATCACAGAAGTACTTGTTAACTAGAACCAGCCAAGTATGAGCTGTGAAAAATCATGCACCTCATTCATATCAGCGAAAATCTGGGGGGAGAGGGGCAACCAATCATGGCCCTCAGCCACACTCATATTAATGCAAGGGACTATGCTGGTTATACTTCTTAAATAAAGGTCTGAGAAGCATGAATAAGGAGAAAAGGAAATAATGTGGAAAGCGGTGAGAAAAGAAACGTATTAAATAAAAAGACCACCAGCATGTAGACATTTTAGAAGTAAAAGGTTTTCTTACTTATCACAGACGGAACAGTGATGGCAGCGATCTGGTTTTATAAGTTGGCATCTGTCACAATAGCGGATTGCTATGAACAAAGAGTTCCACTTAGCCTTAGATTTAACAGTGAATTGAATATACAATTAAATAGCTCTTAATCATCTATCCAAATTTAAATTCTAAAAAGCATAATGAATTTAAATTCGGTAAAAATGACATATTCGACTGCGTAAAAACAAAAATGGAATGACTTGCCTATAGCCTCAGTTCTCTGGAGAGGTTTCCCAAGAATAGAAAATCTTTTGAGGAAATTTTTCTAAGGCACGCTCAACTATAACTATACTATATAATTATGAAGCAGTCACAGTAAGATTCACAAAGGGTACAACCATGTCCATTTCTATCAAAGTAAACAGAATGTCTCCCTCGACTAAATCAATTCATTTCCAGTACCCTGCCAGGATAACTAGGGGAGGACACAACCACATTCTAGAAGTTTTTTGAGAAACACATTTTAGAAATTTGTGAATACACTCAATTGGTTGCTTGAATTGGGAAAGCACTCACATCTTTTCTGCTGGGTGAGATACAAAATTAGAAGTGAGTATTGCAAGAGGTATTTCCAGTAGAGAATTTTAATTCTTGTGACTGAAGTCCTGATCCTTTCTTCTCTAATACAGATATCAAAGACAATTATGGAAGATTGATTTGGAGATGTTCTTTCAGTACACAGGCATCTGACAGGATGCACTCAGTCTGCCAAAATTACAGGAGATCAGTTAAGTGGGCAGTCCAGTAGGACCAGCAAAACCAATACTAATGAACTTAAAATTTGGAAAAAATACTTGCAACAAGCAGTTACCAAGATTATATTAGCTAATACTATAATCTCTAAAAAAACAGAAATGGTTGCTATAAACTTAGAATAAAATGAGGTTTATTTTTAAGAACACAACGCCTAGATGGAGTTGTTTTCAATATTGAAATAATTCCTTAATCATCCCCTTATAACTTTCTTTTTCAGAAATTCCAGAGATGGATGGCATGGCCTGCTCATCTCCTGAATGAAGAAGCCTCACAGGTACATCCCAAGTGAAGCTCTAAGGTATCACTGGCTCATGCAAAGTATCAAAGTGTGAGGCAGTGTTGTCCAGAAGGAATGTAATGTGAGCCACATGAGTACTTTTAAATCCTCTGGGAGCTACGTTAAAAGAAGTAAAAAGAAACAGGGGAAATTAATTTTAATGATATATTTTATTTCACCTAACATATCCAAAATATTATTTCAACATATAATTAATATAAAATATTAGTGACATATTGTACTTTTTTTTATACCAAGCCTTTGAAACCTGTTATGTGTTTTACACTTACGGTCACATTTTAAGTTGTCAGTAATCACAACTTAAAGACTAGTGGTTACCATAATGGGTAGCATGGGTCTAAAGTCACAGAATTTCCAGGTCAGTTTTGGTGGGCAATGCTAGATTCTCTCCAAGTGGTGATTATCTCTAAAGTACACTAGGGTAAAAAAACCTTTCAAATTAAAGTGGGCACTAACTCACAAGAAATCAAAACAACGTAGAAAAAGGTTTTGTTTACAGTCTTTCAGAAACAGAAATTTAGTCTTATAATAAAAAAACACTCCATGTGCCATATTATATTCAACTAAAATCATCCCACTGGAATTTTAAATGAGCCATCTAATTATCATTTAAAAAGTCTTAACAGTGGAGGGGGCATTTTATTTTAACTGTCTTGCTTGAATTTTTTGAGAATTTATTCATGTATTATGTGATTTAAAACTTTTTTGGTACATGTTGAAAAGGAAGCATTACCAACATCTGTGTGCAAAATGATAAACTAATTACCTCATTTCTAATGGTTACCTTCCTTGTCAAAAAATCTACAAATCTTTTTTTGTAGGAAAGGATCGATAGCAAGGGAGAGCTAAAAAAGCAAATAGTCCTCATTAATAAAAATAAAAATAAATAATAATATGATAGAGTTTGGAGAACCCTGTAAGAAAGCAGGAGATGGTCGGATCAGGAGAAAGCACAGGACAAACAGAAGTGAGATGAGGAGTCTTAATACCTGCCTCACTACACCCTACACCCAAGTCCGTATATGGTTGAATTTGTTCTCTGTGTACAGCAGTCAGTGTACAGGCAGCTAGTATTTTCCTCTTTTAGGTTTGGAGGAAGGACTGTGGATTTAGAATGAATGGGAAAACCCCAAATTATATTGCCATCTACTTTCGTCAGTTCTCTTAAGACGTATAAAGTGTGTGAACATCAACTGAGCCTTTCATTGCTTTAGTCCGCGGCCTTTCGCAGGGTGAAGAAGGAAGTTATCCAAACAACCCAAGGGTCTTGGCTGGGGATGGGGTGAGAAGGATCCCACTCACACTCCTGCCTTGGGGGTACTGTGGCTGCTCCACTGGACGTCCTTTCTGCATCATGACTACCTTTACGTTCCACATATTCCAGAAGGAGATCAATCACACCAGCATTATAATCTATTATACTTTCTGTAATCTGAGTCAGTGACTCTAGTCAGTTAATACTGATTTTAGCATGCATCCAGAATTTTTGCACTAAAAATAGAAAGACTGTATCAGGAAGTTCAGATTCTATTCCAGACTGTCACAAATTTTGAGAATCGTAAGTTCATCCCAGGAGATAGGCATACAATACAAGAGATGACAGCCTTACCAGTTACATAACCCACACAAGGAGATGACTTAGAAATGCAAAGGGTAGTTGTTATTAATGAATAGTAATACTTTATCCTGGTATGACTTATACTTCCCTCCTTGGTCTTAATGTGGTGTAGCAAGGGGTCTAGTAGAAAAAGCACTGCACTAGGAGTGAGGAGACTAGATTTTTGCACCTGATACTGTCACCGCCATCAACTAGTTTTGGCAACTTGTGTAGTAACTTATTTTTAGGGGGCTTAAATCTCCTCAATATTAGTTTAGGCTTATACAGGGTAAATATATGTAAACGTACATAAGCACATCACTCTCTTTATGGGATAGAACCAGTGGCATAATATTAAATCAGGGAATGACCACTTGCTCACTGAGAAACAGTAAAAACAACAGGAAAAAATCGTGTGTGAAGCTTAGCGTTATATTCAATTATGACTCTAAAGTGAGTTAGAAACAAATATAAATAACATAAAAATATTAACGAGGTATTTTACAGTCCTTTTTTCATACCAAGTCTTGGAAACTAGTTGTGTGTTTTACACTGAAAGCGCATCTCAATTTGGACTAGCCACGTCTTAAGGGCTCAACAACCACATGGGGCTAGTGGCCACTGAAAGGGACAGGATACATCTAAAGTCACAGAGTTTCTTTCTGGGTGAGCCTCTGTGGGCAAGTACCGGTAGTCCATGTGTGTCAGTTTTTAAGACAATTCTTTAATTAGATAGCTGTTAAATTACCTTAAAAATCTTAGTACAAGTAAATGAGATTTATTGAGTTGCTTTTGTAAAAAAAAAAAAAAACAAAAACATAAATTTTAAAGATAAAGAAATTTTATCAATACCCGAATTAAGTTTTGTATAATTTACACACTAAGTTTTAAATTTATGTAAAATTATCAGTGTTATGTTCATTACAGATACTGCTCTTTTGAATTAAATAAGAATAGGAATTAAAACTTTAAAAATGAACACAACTGCAAATCAAGTTTCAGCAGTTCTAACATCTTCACTGAGTCACAGCTAGGAAGGCAGAATAGAAGTCAAGTCAGTTCTGACTTGGTTGAGATCTCTGTGCCACAGCGTTACTCATCTTTCCATTCTGTTTTATGGGACTGTACAGGAGAGATTTAATAATAATCCAAGCTGAAGCACAATGTGTTTCAATGAGTGTTTGACAGTTTCAAGTATAGATATGCTTTCTAACCATCACCACAACCCACCCTGCCAAAGCACTCGTTATCCTCTACCTCCAGACATGGTCCTGGTGTAGATGGGAAGGTCTCTGGCTGCTCGCCTAAGAACTTCCTGATGGGCTTCTCCTCTTGGCTCTCTCTCTAGCAATTCTTTTTCTGCATAAGAGAGATGGAACTGTGGAAGAAGTTTAAATTTTAATCAGTGTTCTCAAAGAAATGATAACATATTTATCTACTATACCCACAAAGAGGTATTTATAAAATATTAACAGTATATAGCATAAAAATTCAGAGAGGTAATAGATTTGAAATCTGGGCAAATCTGTTAATCTCATGGATCATTAGTTTATAAATCTAAAAACAGGGAAGAATAATAATAATACCTACTTCCTCAGATGTTTGTGAAGCTCAAGAGAAATAAAGTATGTAAAAGTGCCTTATAAACTGTAGAGTTCTATCCAAATATTAGTTACATTAATAGATGAAATGGCAAAATAAACAAATTCGGTTCAATGGATGCATTTTTCAATTGGTTATAATTAAAAACAAAAATAGAAACAAATACATCAAGCATGCATTCTCATTTAAGTGAGTTTTAACTTAGGGATAATCATTACGTGAATTTCTCTAGCACTCAGAAGAACTAGTCATTGACTTTACTTCTTATACTGCCAACTGGGCCCAACCAATTTAAAAAAATACTTATTTGAGAAAAATGAAAATTTGTTTGGGCTCCAACTTGATAATCACCAAAAAAATGGTTTTAAAAGTCTATTTGGGGGCTTCCCTGGTGGCGCAGTGGTTGGGAGTCTGCCTGCCAATGCGGGGGGCGCGGGTTCGGGCCCTGGTCTGGGGGGATCCCGCGTGCCGCGGAGCGGCTGGGCCCGTGGGCCACAATTGCTGGGCCTGCGCGTCTGGAGCCTGTGCTCCGCGACGGGGGGGGGCCGCGGCGGTGGGGGGCCCGCGCACCGCGGTGAGGGGTGGCCCCCGCTTGCCGCGACTGGGGAGGGCCCTCGCACAGAAGCGGGGACCCAGCACAGCCATAAATAAATAAATAAAATTTAAAAAAAAAAAAAAAAAAAAAGAGTGATTTATTAAAAAAAAAAAAAAAAAAAAAAAGTCTATTTGAACTCCTATAAATGTACCCCAGGAGACATGTACAAGGGTATTCACAGCACCATTGTTTAAAATGTAAAAAACTAAACACAACCTAAATGTCCATCAAAAGGGGAAGAGATAAATAAATTGGAGTATGACCTATCCAAATAATTGAATCCTATATGGCACTTAACATTTAATGAACTACAGCTGTGTACAACCAAGACTCTCGACCTATTGATGAACAGATATATAAAATAAACTACTATATATTATTATGGTTAGGGATATGTATATATGATAAAATTATTTAAAAAACAAGGAAATGATTAACACAAAACTCAGGATAGCTGTTACTTCTTGAGAAATGCAGGGAAATACAAAATAGAAGTACACAGAAGATACTTCAAATATAAATAATACTTCTATTTGGTTGGGTGATTGTTTAGGTGTTTTCATTTTATTATTCTTTAAACTGTGCCTTATATAAGGTTTTTGAATGTAAGACATATTTTACAATTTTTAAAAAGTTTTTAAAAAGTGATTTAAGTATGTCAATGAAGGAAAGAAAAACAATCTGATGAAAATGAGGTCATGATATTTGAACCTAAATCATTATCTTCAGAGAACTAAAAATTAAAAATCTTTGTTTAGAGGTTGATAACTCTACTGAGGTTATTTTAAAATTAGAAACAAATCTTCAGGGCTTCCCTGATGGTGCAGTGGTTAAGAATCCACCTGCCACTGCAGGGGACACGGGTTCGAGCCCTGGTCCGGGAAGATCCCACATGCCGCAGAGCAACTAAGCCCGTGCGCCACAACTACTGAGCCTGCGCTCTAGAGCCCGCGAGCCACAACTACTGAGCCCACGTGCCACAACTGCTGAAGCCTGCGTGCCTAGAGCCCGTGCTCCACAACAAGAGAAGCCACCACAATGAGAAGCCTGCACACTGCAACGAAGAGTAGCCCCCGCTCACCACAATTAGAGAAAGCCCGCGCGCAGCAACGAAGACCCAACACAGCCAAAAATAAATTAAAAAAAAAAACAAAAAAACAAATCTTCAGCTTCCAAATATAAATAATTTTAAGGTACCATAATACTCACAAATGCATGATTTTTAATATAGTTGTAAAATTTCAGACTCATTAAGGTAAAGAAAATAAAAATAAGTTTTCTCTAAGTAGAAATTTATGTAATATGAATTATTCTAAATTAGTATATCAAATTTACTTACATTAAATTAGTAGGTATGTTACTGTTAGGCCCCTTAAGAGTTTGTGAAAGATATTTGAAAAAAAGTATTCTCCATATTAAATATTCCTCCTGTAAGATGCTCACAGCATTTGCTTACTACTAATTAATTTCATAGTGTTTCAAATTACACTTTAACCAATCCTTTTTCAAATGAATACGAGTAACAAATAAATGAAGGCCACATTTATAAAGGCTTGGTGTATTCGTTCTATCAGGTGCTCTTCACTTGCTTGCTACCTTAAATCTCAGTTTATAAAACGAAATATATTTACACAATTTTCCAGATTGCATGACTATTTAAATGAGGGCAGTGAGTGGCAGTGAGCAGTGTTGAGTCTCAAACCCAGAAAAAAAGGACCTTGCAGCCTGATCCTAGAGGCTGGGGCAGGAGTAGCAGCAGATTAAATAGCTTAGAGTCAAAGAAAAGTTTGGGAACCACATTTCCAACAGGTGGAAAACTATCTCCCAATTGGATCGTGGATTCCTAGAATCTATTCCATTGTTTTCAGAGTTACTCTGAAAAAGAAGTTCACTGGGGAGCAAAGGCAATGAGAATGCTGTCACCATTCAGATCTTACTAACAGAATTAAACACCTAACAAAGAAAAATTCAAATTGTTTATTGACCCATCATATGCAATCATATTGGTTTATCAGAGGACTTGCCAGATTTTCTTTCTTACTTAAAAATTCTAGGTTGGGCACCATGCACCTGTTGATGACACTACTTTAAAATTTGAAACATGCTATTATTCATTGTTTTAAAAAAAAGAAAACACTGACAAACAGGTAAGTGTACTGATGGTCTTTATAGAACTGTGTATCTTGTTTGGAAATATTTGAGTGGTGGTAGAAAATGTATAACATAAAATGATGCTGTAATTCTGTAATAGTCAAGAAAAGGTAGGGTCGATCTAGAGAAAGTATCTATTAACTTTGTACATGTTGATTCCTCTGCCTAGAACATTATTCCTCACACTTTCTGGATGGCTCCTTCTCATTTTGCAGGTTTCAGCTGAAATGTCATCTTCTCAAAGAACTTCCACGATTCCCTTACTAGGGTAGGGACCCTGATAATTCTGTCCCTTCCCCCTGCCATACTCTCCATCAGGTCCATGTGTGATTTCTTTGTGTTACACACCATAATTTGAAATTATTTTGTTGGTTCACTTGTCCTTTGTCTATCTCTTCCACAAGCATGTAACCCCACAAGGGGATCAAGCTTGGCACAGAGTAAGCCCTCTGCTAGAACTGTGGAATGGACAAAGGAACAAGTACCAGGAAGCCTAAGTCAGACCACTGAATATCAAAGCAAAAGTTATTTTGTATCCTAGTCTCTAACTTTCCATTGTCAGAACCATAAGTCCCATAATTCAGGCATATATATCTCCCTTGCCCATTTCTAAAAGTAATTTAAAACCTAGCATTGAAAATTAGTTTCGTGAAAGACTTAATACTCAAAAGGAATAAAACCATCGATATTTTATTACATTTTCTACAGAGTTCTGGATCCTTTTAACTTTAGAGGTAAGTTCTAGTGAGTGATGGAAATGGAAGAGTCCTTAGTATGTTTAATACTTTTATAAATAAATAAACATAACACACCGCAACCATCAGGTCCTAAAAACCAAATACATATTGGTGGAATTGTTATTTATGTAAGATGGATGTCAAAATATCTAGTTCTATCTTGGAATGCACCAAATATGCAGTCCCCTCCCCCTCAGAACACTTTTATGTACAAACGCACATCACAGATCTGAGGAAAGATGACATCTGCAGAGATCTGAAGGAATGAGAGATCTCCTGGGGTGAAAAAGATAATATACCTGACCTCCAATCTTCCAGATTGCAGCGGTCCTTTGGTCAGTAATGCAAGCTGTTTTGGTTTTGTTTAAATAGTTTTATCAATTTTGATTTATAGAAAAATTGAGAAAATGGTACAAGGTTCCCATATATCCTCTCATCAACTTGCTGATATTCCTAACATCATATGTTAGCATGGTACATTTAGGACAATTAGTGTATCAATATGGATTCATTGTTATTAACCAAAGTCCACAGTTTATTCAGATTTCCTTAGTTTTCACTGAATATCTTTTTTTCTGTTCCAGGGTCCCATCTAGGAGACCACAGTACATTTATTTTTCATGTTTCCTTAAGTTACTCTTGGCTGAGACAATTTTTCAGATTTTCCTTGTTTTTGTTGAGTTTGACAATTCTGAGTCGTACTGATCAGGTATTTTGTAAGATGCTGCTGCTCTACTGGAACTTTTCTGATGTTTATCTCATGATTAGACTGGGGTTACGGGTTTTGGGGAGGAAGACCACAAAGGCAAAGTGCCATTCTCACCACGTCATATCAAGGGAACATACTATCAATGTGACTTAGCACTGTTGATGTTGACTTTAATCACCTGGTTGAGGGAGTGTTTTTCAGGTTTCTCCACTGTAAAATGACTCGTTACTTTCCTGTCTTCATTCTGTACTCTTTGGAAGGAAGTCACCACATGCAGCCCACATTTAAGGAGTGGAGATTTATTCTTCCCCTTCTTGAGGGCAGAGTATGTACATAAATTATTCGGAATTCTTCTGTAAAAGAGATTTCTCTTTTCTCCCCCTTTATTTATTCATTCAATCATTTCTTTATATTGGTAGACTCAAAGATATTTATTTTATACTCTGAGTTATAAATGAACACTATTTTATTTATTTTCCTGCTGAAATTGTTCCGGCTTTGGTCACTGGGACATTTTCAACTGGATCCTATGTCCCTTTGATATACCACCATCAATATATTTTATTTTATTTTTTGGAGTACCTTTTACTTTTTGGCATAAGACGCTCCAGGCTCATTTTCAAAATATCCTGCCCTAGTTCTAGAATCAGCCATTTCTCCAAGGAGCCCTTCTTCCTTTCCTTAGAGAATGATATTAGAAACCAACATCTGGGATCGAACACAGTTTTCAGATTAAAGGAGAGTATAATTTTAAAAGGGTGCACAAATTAAGAAAAAAACCAGAATCCAATAATAAACAGAAAACTCAAAGAATTGTATTTCCTTTTTTGCTAGTTGTGTTTGACTTAGGACAAAAATTAAAATATAACCTCACTAGTATCTAAAATGTCCAAATTAAAACGTAGAACTTTTTTTGCCTATTAAATTCACAACAGTTTTCTTAAGAACAGCATGCAGTGCCAAGGTTCTGATAAAAACTGGTGGCTTTGGAATTGCTGTAATTATTCTGGGAAACAATTTGGCAAGTGACTTAAAATTTCCTTCGTCTAGTAATTCTACTTCTGAGAATTTATATTAAGAAAAATAACCCAAAATATGGGTAAAGCTCTATGAACAAACACTTTAACAACGCTGTTTATAACATGAAAAGTTGGGATTGGACTAAAAATCCAGTGTTTCAGTGAGAATATCATGTTGTTATTAAAAATGACAATAAACCAAGGAAGAACTATTACATGAAAAAAACTGGAATATATGTGCTCTGAATACCACTAGGAAAAATAACCAGAAAGAAATTCAGAATGTAAACTGGCTGAATTAGTGTGGTGGGATTTTTTTTTTTTTCTTTTTCTTTCTGCCTACTCTTCGTTTTCAAAATATAATTTCGTATGGTTATATTACTTTAATCGGGAGAAAATGTTATGAATTGAAAAATTATATTCTCTGAACAGTGACAAGAAAATATTTACATTATTTTCTTATATTATCTCTTCTCCTACCTTTTTAGTCCCATTTTCCGAAGATTTTTAGCACTTGAGAGCACTTTATTGTCAGTTGAAGTCCAAGACCCTCATTTTACAAGTGAGGGGTCTCTGGCTGCAAATCAATTAGAAGATTAAGCCCAAGATCTTGCGTTTTATTAATGGAATAACCCAAGATTCTTAACCAGCAAGCAAGGGCTCTTTCTTTCATGACACTGGTCTCCAAACTCTTTTGATAATGAATCCCTACCAGTAAAAAATAATTTGAGACTGCACTGCCAATATATGCATATTTACTTATTTATAGATGTGCTATTAGCTAATATAGTATGTATCTTATATAAGAAACTTTAAAAAAGGAGAAACATAAAAGAACAGCATATAAATAGAAGTTTGGCTATTTTTTTCCTCCATGCGCCAACTGATGTCCTGGGCACAGGTCCCCTCCACAGCCCCCCACGTGGGGTCCACTCTTCATGCTAGAGCGTGGTGCAGGGACACGAGTGCAGCCTCCATGGTCAAAAGGACTTTGCTTTGAATGTTATTAGCTCTGCCACATACTAGCGCTTGATGCCTTAGGATAATTAGTTCATGTTCAAGTCTGTTGCCCCATCTGTGAAATGGTGATAAATCATATCCATCTCCTACAGTAGTATGGATCGAATAAGGTATATGTCTTCTGTACAAAAGTCATCCAACAAGGCCTGGTACAAAACTGTAAATTCACTGTCATCAACCTCCACGACTCCCTCAATTCTGCGTTTTTTATCATTTCATTTTTCTTCTCTCTCCAACTGCTATTTCAAACCTTCTCTGCTCTTCCAAACCTCAGTCAACCTACTTCCCCCATTATTCTTAGTTGTTGATCTCACATATAATTTTAGGGAGAAATCAGAAGTCACTTCAACTTTCTGCCAAAGCTATAAACACAAACCTGCCTCTATACACGTAACTTCTCAACTTTCAGTCATTTAACAAATACTTATTGAGTACCTTTTAAGGGTCAGACACTGCTCAGACACCAGGTACTGGTGATGGTTTAGTGAATAAAACAGATAAAGTTCATGCTGTTGTAGAGCTTATAGTCTAGGGATGGTATAAAAAATGACTGTGGGATGAATTACAGAATGATATGCCACGGAGAAAAACACAGCAAGGTAAGGTTTAGAAGGAAAGCAGGGATGGGGTTTTGCTATTTTGGAGGAAGTGGTCATGGAACGCCTGAAAGGTACTCTTGGGCAGAGACACAGAGAGAGCAAGAGAAGGAAGGGCGTGGCCACGCCGTTAGCTGTGAGAAGAGTGTTCCAGATCAAGGGGTAATAGCCGCTCTCAAGGCCCCTGAAGGAGACACACGCTTAGCGTGCTGGCAGAACAGCAAGGAAACCGATGCGACGAAGACAGCATTACAGACGGTCAGAGAAGTGGTGTGAGGCCAGGCCATGCGCAGCCTTTTACGTTACAGCAGAGAATTAGGGTTTTACTCTGAGTGAGCTCAGATATGACAGCAAAGTTCTGAGCAGAGGAATAGTATGAACTGTCTTGTGTTTTGAAAGGATCACTCTGGTACTGTGCTGAACATATACAGGAGAGGGCACACACAAAAGCAAGGAAACGTGCTGACAGGGTACTGGACATATACCAGCAGGGATGCTGGTGGCTTGGACCACGCTGGGAGCATGGAGGGGCGTGAGCTAACACGTGGGTGCTCTGAGGGTATGGCCTACAGAATTTGCTGATTGATTGGGTGCGGTGTCTGAGAGAAAAAGAGTAGCCAAGGGTGGCTCCAAGATTTTGACCTTAACAACCGGAAGGATGGAATTGCCATGATTGAGATGGGAAAAATGTAGGAATAGAAGGATTTGGGGAGCAAGTAGAAAATCAGAAGTTTATTTTCAGGTACTTGGAATTTGAATTTGAAATTCCTATTAGATGCCAAATCGGAAGCTGGAAAGGAGTCTGGAGTTTAGGAGAGAGGATCAGGCTAGTGATTAACTTGAAAGCGATGAGACGGTATATAAAGTCATAACATAGATAAATAAGAGAAGAGGTCCAGAGACTGAACTCTGGGATAATCCAATGCTTTTGAGATTCAGGAGAGAATAAGGAACCAGCAGAGGAGACCAAGAAGGAGCTGCCACTATAGATAAAAATAAAATTATTTTGATGAGAAAGGAGGTAAGAATATTCTAGAAAGAAAATTATGGCATGGTGTACACAGGAAACCATGTACATAAGAACTACTAGAGTACAAAGTGAGGAGTCAGAAATTTGGACAAGAGTCATCGTTGCCAAACTAGGGAGACTGGCCTTCACCACGTGGGATGGGCAGAGTCACTGAATAGACACAAGCAGCAGAGTGAAGGATGGATTTTTGCAGAATTCTCCGAAGGGAATGCAGGCAAGATTGTCAAGGGTGACACCACAGAGAAGACTGCAATGTCTCAGATGACAGAGATGACCAAGACTCTGAATTAGGGCAGTGATGGAAAATAAAGAGAAAGGAGCTGGAACTGAAAAAGAAAAATTAGGAAGTGCAAACATTTCCAGGATTTGGATGCTGGGGGAGGCGCAAGGATGCCAAGCTTCTGGCTCGAATGACAACGTGGTTGGCAGTGGCATTAACCCGTAGAAGAAACAGATGAGTCACGGTTTGGGGAAGGAGAGGGTGGTGGCTTCAGTCTCGGATGTGTTGTGTTTGCGGTGTCAGTGCAGTGATCAAGGAGCTATGTTTGGCAGGGAGATATATAAATTTGAAATTCGTGGGAGAGGTCAGGCTAGAAACAGATCTGGGACTTGTCCACACAGAGGTCACAGGCAAACCACCAGAGTGGATGAGATGACCTATGATAAAAGTCAGCATTTTCCTTCAAACCTACAACTAAGGCCAGGATGAGGGTAAGAAAGATGATAGGAAAGAAGAGAACATGGTAGGAGGAAGGAAAAAGAGGCAGGAAAAAAAGTAAGTAGAGAGAAGAAGAAAAAAAGGCTATATCTAATGCATTCTAGGCCAAGCGTGCCATTAATACTGTGCAAATACCTGTGGTTTTGTTTTTAATATCCTTTCCCAATTCATACAGCATATTTATTGGCTTTTTGACCACAGCTGCATTTCAAACAGATTACTTCAGGAAACAATTCTAAATGATGCCTAGACTTCTTTTTTTTAACGTTAGCCTACTAAAACTACATTATTATTACTGGAGCAGAATTTATTTCTATTCAACAACCATGTACTAGACTAAGTGCCAAGGGTACAAAAATGAGTAAAACACAGTCCTCTGCTTCAAGGACATTTAAGGAGGATTAAACACCCAGAAACAAAAAGTTAGCCTGACTGATCTTTTCAAAATGCATATTTGAACATATAACTCTATTTAAAACCTTCTGTAGCTGAAACTGCTAGTTGTCCCCCAATATCTACTCCTTCTAACGTGGTTAACATGGCCACTGAGAATAAAGACTAAATTTCCAGTCTTCTGTGCAATTAAATGTGGCCATAAAACTAAGTTCTAAATGTAAGTGGAAATGGCATCAGCAACTTCCAGAAAGTCCTTAAAGAGAAGGACATTTACTTCTACTCTTCTTTTCTACTTTCTCTGGCCTGCTGTCTGGAATGTAGACATGATAGCTGGAAATGAGGCAGCCATTTTAGGCCAAGAGGTAATGTTGGGAACGGAGGCTATACATGTCAGAGCAACAGGATAGGAACCTGGGTACCTGACAGCTGTAGACTAGCTACACTTTGAAAGTAGAGAAGATTGGGCTTCCCTGGTGGTGCAGTGGTTAAGAATCCACCTGCCAATGCAAGGGACACGGGTTCGAGCCCTGGTCCGGGAAGATCCCACATGCCGCGGAGCAACTAAGCCCGTGTGCCACAACTACTGAAGCCCGCGCGCCTAGAGCCTGTGCTCCGCAACAAGAGAAGCCACTGCAATGAGACGCCCATGCACGGCCCCCACTCGCTGCAACTAGAGAAAGCCCGCACGCAGCAACGAAGACCCAATGCAGCCAAAAATAAAGTAATTAATTAATTTAAAAAAAAAAGAAAGTAGAGAAGATTAGTTAAGTTGTTAATTTGTTGTTGTTGTTGTTTCTGGTGGCTGACAGCCAACTAATGCACCATTAGTATGACAATTATAATAGAAATGTGTCTACCTTCAGCTTTATCTTTTTATCTATCTATCCAACTATCCATCCTTGTGTCTGACTCTAAAGTAGAAATGGAACATATAACATATTTAATATTGTAAATATAATACTCATCCAGTGCAAAAATAATATTTATCAAGTGAAAATTCAAGTATTTAATTAACACATTGATATAAAAAATCACTACACTAAGTTTGCAACATTAATAAAAAGACATAAAACTCATTCTTCAGACATCAGTATTACAGACTTCCATCTTTAGGACATAACTATACTAATATTTTAACTTACTTCTTTTGAAGGATTCATTGGTAATGTAAAGATAGTTTTCCAATACGACCAGACAAACATTGCAAAAAGTAGATGATAAGCAATCAGGCACACAACTAAAATGAGAGAAACAAAATTATCACTTTAATATGCAAGTACATACTAAAATCATGGTATCCACAAAAGATGTGCTTGTTCTAAAATAACCAAATAATTTAATTATTTAATTACTTACTATCCCATGATTAGAACCCTCCCATCTGTAGACAAGCCCATCTATCGGCAAAATGGCTACAGGGACCTCTCCTAAGTTGTAAAAATAAGGCAGTTATGCCTGCAACTTTAACTCATAAACAAAGTGTTAAACGAATGTTAAAACATTCAGGCTGTAAGAACTCTGCTTCACTAACAAAGAATAGGAAAAGCAGTTCCTGCTTGAGCTGTTTGCCTATTTTGCTCAGCTCGAGTCAAAACTGGTGGTCCTGTTTCAAGGACAGTAGTTTTAAACAGAGATCTTCTGAACAAAGAGAGATTTCCTCCAAGAGCAGTTCAAGTTTCTTACTGATCACATGGGACAATTGTTAACAAAAGCATTCTGAATATTTTTTTAAGGTAGTGTACATAAACACACTTTGTGTGGTATTTTAGTCTTGAAGTCCTATGAAAAGCTGAAATATTAATTTTGTATACAGTGATAATGATTAATTCTGGATAATACATTAATATATAACTTGTGTAAGATACAGTTGAATAAAATATGTTAATTTAATTTAAAATATAGCATGTTTGGTATTTCTAAACCTTAACAGCAATTTTAGCTTTTTAAAAGAAGCTGATATTCCTATTATAGAACCATTAAAACATTCAGTTACCTCATAAGGCACTTAAATCAGTGTGAGATGACTAGACCCAATGATATTTTTCATGAATTATATAGGTGACTCAGGCATGGGGTCAGACTCTGAGTTGAAACAGGAGATTGTTGATATTCCTGTATCTTGAAGCCATAAGAGCCTTGGCACAGTGACTGCCATTTCAGGGTCAAGTTCACTGCCAAGCGTCTGAGAGAATTCAGTCTGGGGACTGACAGAATGAGACGCCTTTAACCCATCCTGACTCCAACATTCTCCAAGTATGACTTACTCCAACCAAATCTAAATGAATGCTATTCGTTTTTTCCAACTATTTTTAAAATTTTAGACTGAAGGCAGTAACATATCTTACCTTGTTCTCCAATATTTTCCATGGACACTATAGAAATAAACAGAGAAAAGAGACAGGCAATAGGTTACAAGAAGCTTATGGCAAACAGAGGGCCTGACAGAGACGGAAGACGCTTGAGTAGGTTAATAATTTGGCTCCTTTTCAAACCAACGTTCTTTAAATATTTGTTCAACGTGGTTTAGAGGAGGGACGAGCCCTGTGGCAGAGAGGTGGGGAGGGAAGGCGGGTGGCCGCCCTCAACCAGGCCCCCGCTGGCATTCCAGCCCTGGCTCCCACGCAGAAAACTAACCCCGCCAAGCGTGGCCCTGGCAGGTCTTACTCCTGTATCGATGTTTCTCGGGTTTCCTTCCAACTACAGAGTTCGGATAAAAGCTCTCCAGCTCCTCACATTGCCAGAGACACTGATTGCTCTTTATAAGTTGGCAACCACCGAGTTAGCTTTCCAGAAGGAAAAAAATGTGTCCACGGCATACACTTCTCTTGCCGTATTTCTGAAAGGATGAATTCTTAATGCCTGATGACTAACTGCTTCCTACTGTACAACAAGGGGCCCAGACCACGTGCCTGAGAAACTGCCATCCCTGAAGGGCTGCTGTAAATATCGCAAGGTGGCAGGTAGATTGAGGACAGGGACCACAGAGCTCAAACAAGCTGGGACAAAAAGCCCCACTCCGGCAGTTTTCTTGCCTTCTGTATTGTCTACTTGTTTTGCTTCCCATGTGGTCATCCTCCATTTGTACTAAAGTCTTTAGGAAGCTCTGGCCTATCTCAGTTGTAGCAAGGGAAGATTTCTCATAGAATACGTGAAGAGGTTAATGTGAGGCCAGAGGAAGGACCAACCTGTCTTTTCTGTCTGACCTCCACCTCTCCCTTCGTGCATTTCTCTCCAGGCTCTGACTTCCCTGTCCTCAAAGTGCTCCAAAATTGACTACAGTTCTTCCTTGGATCAACATTTCTGCTCCTTCAGCTAATCTAATGAAATGCAAAAGCACTTTTAATTCATTTGTGCATTTATATAGGAATGACCCTTAATGACCATTTCAGAGGTGCTGGTGTTTTAAAGAAAATGTATTTGCTAACCCATGACTCTAGCTGTCAGAACTGAAACAGTAAAACAAAATGACATTAAAAAAAAGAAAAAGTACAGTTAGTATGAGGTGAGAAGTTTTTTGCCCTGGACCATTATTATATTGACTGGATATGCATTCAAAGACATCTTTTAAAAAGCTATTTCTGCCCTTCACAGTTTGTTTTTCTCTTAATGTACTTCAAAATTCACAGATCTTCTTCTTTTCTTTTTTCATTTAAACAAGTTACTCATGGACACATGCTTATGGTAAATAATTCTGATAACATTTATAGAGTTAAATGTGAAAGTCCAAAAAGGCTGTATCAATTACACTCCCCAAAATTGTGAGCCTATCCAATTTCCTATGAATGTAAAATGTCTTTAATTTTTGTCAACATTTTAGGCCAAAATAAAAAATCATTGTTTTAGTATTCATTTCCCTGATTACTAGTGAACTTTAAAAAATTTTTATTAAAAAATAAAATGATTGGCTTTTCCTATCTCTTCCGATTAAATTACCACTTTCCCATTGGTCTACTTCTCTTTTACTTATTGAGAGCCTTTTATATAGTACTCTGGGAAGTAATCCCATATTTGTTACATATGTTCCAAATAAAGTTGTGTATAACTACTTTCAAATGACTTAATAGGGGCTTCTTTGGCGGTCCAGTGGTTAAGACTCCGCACTTCCAACGCAGGGGGCGCAGGTTCGATCCCTGGTTGGGGAACTAAGAGCCCACATGCCGCGTGGCGCAGCAAAGAAAAGACAATAAATACTAGCAAAATCTTATGGTTTATCCCTGATTAAACAGCAGTATCAAAACTTTCAAACTGACCTATTTCACTAACAGATATATGGACTATACTTGGTTTTGCTTTATGATCTTGAGGAAATTAATGTTCTTTCAACCATGTTTACCTGTTTAGTAGGTCAATGGTTCACCTTGTAATTTTCAATTTAGTGGAAGAGTTGTCAATTTCAACATTTCCTCTCTCAGACAAAACCACATAGAATACAATGTTATTTTCTATTTTGTTCATAAATGACTGTTTAAGAAAAGGTTATAATTTAGCCACATATGTTTCCAATATATATGTATATAAAGATAATATATGGGAAATACAGACTCATTTTTGGAAAAAATAGATGGTAAGTCAAAAATAGATGGTAAGTCAAATGTATTTTGACTATTTACATCAACATGAGAATTAAATAGCAATACTTATCATATTTATGACAGCTCTTCCAAAAATCTACTGGGTTTTAATGTGAATTTTGAGCTTTATTCAGTATTATTTAATTTTATTAGTTCACAGAATTTCAGTTTGGTCTATTTAAAAATTATGCTGATACTTATTCTCCAACTACACACATATAGAAATTTCAAATCTTTTATAACCATCTTTCACATATTTTCTAAAAACCATTTTTGAGGTAATTTAATATAATTATTTCTATTTTTATTAAAAGAAAATGGAGGGGCTTCCCTGGTGGCGCAGTGGTTGAGAATCCACCTGCCAATGCAGGGGACACGGGTTCGAGCCCTGGTCTGGGAATATCCCACATGCCGCGGAGCAGCTGGGCCCGTGAGCCACAATTACTGAGCCTGTGCGTCTGGAGCCTGTGCTCCGCAACAAGAGAGGCCGCGATACTGAGAGGCCCGCGCACCGCGATGAAGAATGGCCCCCGCTTGCCACAACTAGAGAAAGCCCGCGCACAGAAACGAAGACCCAACACAGCCATAAATAAATAAATAAATAAAATTTTAAAAAAAAGAAAAAAAAAGAAAATGGAGGCAGATGAGCTTTACTCCAAGTCACAATGAGTAGCACATTAGTTAATTCTATCTGAGAAATTCTTTTATTTTCAATTTTAAAGTTTTACACATGTGACAAAAATATTATGACTTGGGCTCTGCTGGATCTTATTAAAATTAGTTCCTTATTGAAGCACAATAACTGGCACAGAGCATCTGCCCCATACATGTTTACTGAATAAAAAAGACAGCTTCCCTGGTGGCGCAGTGGTTAAGAATCCGCCTGCCAGTGCAGAAGACACGGGTTCGAGCCCTGGTCCAGGAAGATCCCACATGCTGCAGAGCAACTAAGCTTGTGCGCCACAACTACTGAGCCTGCGCTCCAGAGCCCGCGAGCCACAACTACTGAACCCCGCGCGCCTAGAGCCCATGCCACCACAATGAGAAGCCTGCGCACCGCAACAAAGAGTAGCCCCTGCTCTCTGCAACTAGAGAAAAGTCCACGCGTAGCAAAGAAGACCCAGTGCAGCCAAAAATAAATAAAACAAATAAATTTATTAAAAAAAAAAGACAAACAGAAGAAAACACCATTAATTTGAATCATAAAAGTGGAATCCCAAAGCACACCTATGAGAAATGTTAATTCTTTCTTCTGTTGACTTGAAAATTTCAAGAGCAAAGTTATTTCTTTTACCTGTCATCTTAGCACACTGTAGAAACTCAACTAGTAATTTGCAAAACCAAGAGTAATCTTATCTGTACTGCCTGCTAGCATACATCCCCAGAAGTGAAGACAATACCTCATTACACAAAGGAGACAGAGACGACCAAGTGGTTCATGATCCTCTAAAAATTAAAAGCTTGAAGACGACACTGGCTTCAACTTGGCTTCAAGCAACTTTAAAAGAAGATAGAAAGGTTTTATACGTTTATAGGGGTTTTCCCTCCTAATTTTGGCTCTTCCTTAGTATATTACTTTTTAATAGTTCAGTTTGTCAAAGTGAAGAAGAATCTTACTAATAAGGACAACCAAACTAAAGAGCAAAGGCTCTGGATAAAAACCGGCAAAGCTCCATCCTATCTCTGCCACTTGCTGGTTTACACAGTGATTCTACATACTCCGTCAGGAAGTGAGGGTAGTAATAACAACAGCAATATCATTAGAGCTGTTGTGGAATTAAAAGAGGTAATACATGTAATGTACCTAACATAGTACCTGGCACACAGTAAGCCCCCCAAATATACAAGCAATTATAATACATGATATTTAATTTTGCGAACACTAACTGTAACAGATAACATATAGGAAAGGGGACTACAAATGAAGAAAAATTACAAAGAGACAAGTAGTATTTGTACAGACCTTTGAAAGACATCAATGCAAAATTCTGACTAAAAATAGACTTTACAAAGTGAAAAATAAAAGGTGAAAAATAACTTAGATCTCCATATCTTGCCTTTTTATATAGATGTGTCATTCCAGAAACGTGATAAATAAAAATGGTGGTACTCATCCTTACACAGGGTACTGATGAGACATAAAAACTTCATTCCTGATGTGGCAGTCAGCCCATGTGAGAACTTCACTTAAAAGTGAGAAGATCTATTTTGGATGGACACAATCTATCCAACTTAATAAATAAGAACAATGATTTTTTTTTTTAAAAGGCCTGAATCTTATATTCATTCCAAAAAAGTTAGATGCAATTTACTCTTGGGAATAAGAGCATTGCTGTTATTACACTAAAATATTTACCCTTCATACATCTGGTGACCATCTAAATACATACAATAGTAACACCATGGGTCACGATTTTAATTTTCATTTCAAAAACTTAACTGCCTAATTTTATCTTGGATTAGCCTAATTTCTTTCCAGTTCCATAGCCTAAAATGATAATATGCTGCTTTAGAGATCTCTAACTTTCAATCTACCTGCAGGACTTAAAACTCCTCCCAGATTAAGTGCAGTACAACTAGGCAACAAGAACTCTGCCTTGTTGAAAGATCCTAAAGAACGGAAGTACTTTCTTGGCACTGGTGGTCTATTGGAAGAGAGAAAGTGGGAATGATAAATTATTACCAGTGTTTGCAAGAATGTTCCTTTTGCCAAGAGCAAAATGAAGGCCTTTAAGAATTACATCTTGGAGGGCTTCCCTGGTGGCGCAGTGGTTGAGAATCTGCCTGCCAATGTAGGGGACACGGGTTCGAGGCCTAGACTGGGAAGATCCCACATGCCGCAGAGCGACTAGGCCCGTGAGCCACAACTACTGAGCCTGCGCGTCTGGAGCCTGTGCTCCGCAACAAGAGAGGCCGCGATAGTGAGAGGCCCGCACACCGCGATGAAGAGTGGCCCCCACTTGCCGTAACTGGAGAGGGCCCTCGCACAGACACGAAGACCCAACACAGCCATAAATAAAGAAAGAAAGAAAGAAAGAAAGAATTACATCTTGGAATCTGGAACTGTCAATATAACTGCAAGGCTGGTAGGTCGGGTGGCCAGTTGTGTTTTCTGGCCACCCTTTCTGCTAACCCTCCTCCTCCCTCATTAATCATTCCTCTAAGAAACAGAGTGGGGCATTAGAGAAAAGGCTGATTGGTCAGCCATCACTTTAGAATTGATGCATGATACTTTTGTTGTAGTATTGATCTTTAAGAAACTCTTGTGTAAAAATAAAACAGGTAAAACCAAAGTTGAAGAGTCAGACTGTCAGCCAAAGTAGTAACCCCTAATATACAAAAGGATGAAAAACTGCTTCTTATTCCAAACCTGACTTGAGTAAACATCCTTAAAAATGCATACAAAAAAAATTAAAGGCATACCTCACTTATCTCTTCCGCATGAATTATCAAGCAGTCATTTAACCCAGGGGTCAGTAAACTACAGTCTTCAATCCAAATATAGCCAGCCACCTGCTTCTGTAAATAAAGTTTTTTGGAACAGAGACACGCATTCATTTACATGGCTATTTCTGTGCTACAATGGAGAGTTGGGTAGTTGTGACAGGAAGAGTATGGCCTGCAGAGCCTAGAATATTTACTATCTGGCCTTCTATAGAGAATGCTTTTCAACCCCTGTATAAATATAGTTCTCCAGAGAAACAGAACCAATAGGGGTGTGTGTGTGTGTGTGTGTGTGTGTGTGTGTGTGTGTAGAGAGAGAGAGGGAGGCCGGAGGAGGCAGGAGGGAGGAGGGAAGGAGAGAGAGAGAGAAGAGGGTAGAGAATAAATGAATATGAATTTTAAGGGTTGGCTCACAGGGTTATGGGAGCTGGCAAGTCCAAAATCTACAGAGCAGGCTGGCAAGCTGGAGAGCCAGGGAAGGGTTAATGTTGCAGTCTTGGGTCTGAAAGCAGACTAGAGGCAGAGATGCTTCCTTTTCAGGAGACCTCAGTCTTTGCTCTTAAGGCCTTCAACTGATTGGATGAGGCCCACCTACATTATGAAAGGTAACCTGCTTTACTCACAGTCTACTGATTTAAATGTTAATCACATCTAAGAAATGCCTTCACAGCAACAGCTAGACTGGTGTTTAACCAAACAACTGGCCACCACAGCCTAGCCTAGTTGACACATAAAATTAATCATCACACCTTGCATCTAGAATCTAATTTTATTCTAGAAATAGTTTACTAAGAAGACATGTGTTGACCTTTTGTGTAAGTTCTGAAGCCAAGTGTATTATTTACTGTAAATTAATAAATTGGAATTATAGCTAGCAAAGTAACTACATAAACTAACTTTATCTATCTGCTAGAGGGAAAACAATACTAAAATCCTTTGCCATACTCTAAAAACTTGACTGCAAATAATCCTATTCAAATTAACTTTATATATACACCCATATGATTCCCTAAGGATGCTATCCAACCCTATTTTCTAAAGAGCTCTAAAAATATTAGAGCCGATCTAGTCTAGATTGATTTAAATTCAATCTTGATTAAAAGCAAAGGTTCGTCTCAAAGATCTTTCCAGTCCTGTATTTTACCAACTGATTTTAAATTTTGCTTTGGTGATTATACAATTGAGAGTCTGCTGTCAAAAATGTTATCTATTGATAAGTAGCAGCCTACCCGTTAGTCAGTAACTTGAATCTAGTTCAACTTTCAGTCCTAAGTACATCCAAAATCCAAAACTTCAGATACTAAAACAAGCCTTCATAGTAGGTAAAAAAAAAAAAAAAAAAAAAAGTACTTTCCCCCTTAAATTAGCAAAGAACAGTTACATAATTTTTTCCAGAACAATCTGTTTTTGGGGTATTTTCATCACAAATGTATACTGCTGTGATTTTTTATTTCTTTTCTTAATCTGAATTTTCTTTTTCTTGTCTTCAAATTCAAACTCTGTTTTGGAAGAATCATTTACTTTTATTGCATAAACACAGTACCTTCTCTGTATAAATCCACTAGGGCAGTCTGACACAGATATACCTTAGCCCCATATATTCAGTCTGATAATGAAGAACACCAAAAGTAAAGAATTGGTTCTAATGAATGAATCTGAAGGATAACTTTATAGCCAAGCTCTATTTTTTCCTACTTATCTTTAACTCATTTATTGAAAAACAGTCACTGAGTCTACCATAGTTACACCACTGAGGATAAAATGGTAAATGAGACTCCACCCCTCCACTCAAAAAGCCTAGAGTTCACGGGGCCGTTTTACTTAGAAGTTGAAACGGAAAAAACAAGGACATTAAAACAGTAAAACATTTTCAATTAAGAAACAGAAGCCCCTCAGATTCAGAAAATTAAGATGAAAATAGGAATAGTGCTACAAATATACTTTAATATCTCCTGTCCTAACATCTCTCCTTTGACCTCAAGTCTCTAGCTGCCACCCCATTTTTCTGGCCCTTTCACAGGAAAACTTATTTGAACAATCATCCAAACGCACTGCCTCTACCCCTTAATTTCTTTTATTTTTAATTAATTTATTTATTTGTTTATTTATTTATTTATTTTTGGCTGCATTGGGTCTTCGTTGCTGCGCGCGGGCTTTCTCTAGTTGCAGCGAGCGGGGGCTACTCTTCGTTGTGGTGCGCGGGCTTCTCATGGAGGTGGCTTCTCTTGTTGTGGAGCACGGGCTCTAGGCGCGCGGGCTCAGTAGTTGTGGCACGTGGGCTTCAGTAGTTGTGGCTCACGGGCTCTAGAGCAGGCTCAGTAGTTGTGGCACACGGGCTTAGTTGCTCTGCGGCATGTGCGATCTTCCCGGACCAGGGCTTGAACCTGTGTCCCCTGCATTGGCAGGCGGATTCTTAACCACTGCACCCCAGGGGAGCCCCTACCCCCTAATTTCTTGTTACTTCCTCGACCACCACCAAGTGGTTCTGCACCCCCAACATTCCACTGCTATCAGTCCTGTCAAGGTCACCAATACCCTCCTTAATTCTTGGTACTCAAGTTACTCTAACAGAATTAATTACTCTCTTTTTGAAATGCTTTGTTGAACTGACAGTGAATTCTTTGGTGAAACCGGCCAGTGAAAACCCCTTGAAGCAGAATCCTTTGTCCTTTCAGCTACTTTCCAAGAAGCACTAGTTCACTTTTAATGTTTTAGAGATCAAATTGGGGCAGTAGGAGAAATACATCAAATCATTCCCATGAATACTGGTGACACTGCTGCTACACCATTTTAATAAGAGAAGTCACCTCAGTGAGAAGCCCGCGCATCGCAACGAAGAGTAGCCCCACGCTTGCTGCAACTAGAGAAAGCCCGAGCGCAGCAACAAAGACCCAATGCAGCCAAGAATAAATAAATAAATTTTTTAAATAAATAAATAAATAAAAACAAAAACTTGGGGCAAAAGTCATTCTACAAATAGAATCGGTGGGTTTGTAGGAACTGTTTTGTCAAGGACAGGAAAGCAGTTTCAGAATAGAAACAAAGAATAAGGGTAAGGCTTCACATCACCCGGACCTGAAAACACATGGTTTCCCATGCGGGTTCTCACGGTTACATAAAAGCCAGACCTCACAGTGCCAACCACAAACACAGGGCAGGCAGTCTACATTCCTTGCCAGATCCCCATACGGTTCCTTAAACACTCATTCTGCAATAAGAAAACCATGGTCTCTTTTAAAATGTCAATTGATGTCATCTCACTAAAAACCCTTCCGTGGCTTTGCACCGAATTTACACTGAAGTCCAATCTCCTTACTCAGGCCTCAGTGCGCCAGCATGCTCTGGCTCCTACCCGCCTCTCCAAGATCACTTCTCGTCGCTCGTCCTCTTGCTCACTAAGCTGCAAACGGGCTGACCTTCCAGAACACGCTAAACTTTAGTGTCTTTACCTCTTCACCTGCTGCCACTCCTGGCTCACTCCTGATCATCCTTCAGCTTCCAAGTTGCAGGTCAGTTTCTCATAGAGGTCCTCCTGTCCAGTATCCAGCTACAATCCTTACCACCACACACTGTTTCTTTCTTAGCACTTAGCACAGTCTGTAATTGTTTTTATTTGTTTCTTTTCCATGTCCTTCACTGAGGTTTGCATCCTGGCTCTGTCCAGTTTGATGTTTTATCTCCGCCAAATTACTTATTCTCTCCTCAGTCTTACCTCAATATTTATCTCATTGGGTTGTTTTGAGAATAAACTAGGTAATGTAAGTAAAAACACCTCGAATAGAAGCTGGCATATATGAGGAGCTCAATAAATGTTAGATGAATATGGAGCATAAATAAATCACGAAACAGTGAAACCTTAAGAGTAGGAGTTCCCCAAGGTTTAGTGTCAACAGTTTTATAAACAACCTGGAGAAGGAAGCACACCATGCATTTTTAGCTTGCTGTAGTGCTACAGTTTTCTGGACAGTGAAATGCCAAGTTGATGGAAATAAATTGCTGGAAGAACTTTTGAGTGTGAATAAGCAGAAAAATGCAGGTGAATTACCATGTGGGCAAATTAACATAATGAGAAAACACTAAACCAGTGAATTTTAAAACTACATTTTCTTTCCCTACTCCTTCCAGAACTCTTTTCCTCTCAACTCCACCCCCATCCCCACCCCACCAAGGCCTGTCCAGGTTCTGATAGGGTCTGGCATGCATCAGCATCTCAATGTGAGGAGTGGAGGAAACTGTGTAATTTGGGGAGAAGTAGGATTTCCCAGGTGGTCTGATGCATCCCCCCTGCCTCTACCCCAGGATTTATGTCTAACAAACTATACTGATCTAAACTAGATGTTTTGTGTGCTAGAAATTATCAAACAACCATGGAAAAATGGTCAAGGAGGCCTTCTCCTGAAGAATGGCACAATGCAACAACAAAGAAAAAAAAATGAATGGCAGTAAACCGGTCAATATAAGCCAAGACACAGGAAGAACAGGAACCTTAAGAACAGGTTATGATGTCCATTGACAGAGGAATGGATAAAGAAGATGTGGTACGTACATACAATGGAATATTATGCAGCCATAAAAAAGAATGAAATAATGCCATGTGCAGCAGTATGGATGGACCTAGAGATTATCACACTAAGTGAAGTAAGTCAGACAGAGAAAGACAAGTATCAATATGATATTGCTCATGTGTGGAATCTAAAAAAACGATACAAAATGAACTTATTTACAAAACAGAGTCACAGATGTAGAAAACAAATGTATGGTTACCAGGGGGGAAAGTGGGGGGAGGGATAAATTGGGAGATTGGGATTGACGTATACACACTATTATACATAAAATAGATAACTGATAAGGACCTACTGTATAGCACAGGGAACTCTAGTCAATATTCTATAATGGCCTGTATGGGAGAAGAGTCTAAAAAAAGAATGGATATATATATATGTATAACTGATTCACTTTGCTGTACACCTGAAACTAACACAACACTGTAAATCAACTATACTTTAATAAAAATTAAAAGAAAAAAAAGAACAGGTTATGATCCAAAAGGTTATGCAAGTCGTATGTTATCTGGGTGGTCAGGCCTCCATATCAGCCATCAAAAGCCTTTCTAATGCTTAACGTACCTGAAACAACATCACAAAATTGTGAATTAACAATATTACAAAAATTAGCTACTCTGTGTCAGGGGAGCCTTTTTGAGTTTGGAACATCCAAACTCACCTCCCTTCTACCAGGGTAGACAAGAGGCTGCCCTCATTCTCTTCCCCTACCTGCTGGGCTATGAGAGCAGACATTCCTCCCACCCCAAGTCTTCAGTGATGACCCCTGTATTAGTCGGTCTGGGAAAGTACCACAGACTTCGTGGCTTCTTTATCAGACAGCTATTTCCTCACAGTTCTGGAGGATACAAGTCTGAGATAAAGGTGTCGGCAGGACTGGTTTCTTCTGAGGCCTCTCTCTTTGGCTTGCGGGTGACCATCTTCTCCCCGTATCTTCACATAGTTTTCTCTCTGTATATCTTTAGAACCAAATATCCTCTTCTTAAAGTACATCAGTCATACTGGATTAGGGTCCACCCTAATGACCTCATTTTAACTTAATTACCTCTTTAAAGGCCTTATCTCCAAATTCGGAAGTCCTGCAGGTTAAGACTTCAACCTATGAACTTGGGGGGAAGACACAATTCAGCCCGAAACACTCTCTGAAATAAGCCGGCAGCTCGAGCAGGGTGAAGGCTGAGTCTGGGTGACAGGGCATCACTGGGCTGGTTGGCCGGGGGGGGGGTCAGATGACGAGGGGCAAGAATAAACTAAACAAAAGGAGCGTTTTGTTAAATGTTTACTCTATGCCAGGAATTGTGCTAATTTTTTTCAAATGTTTATCTCATTTAAACCTTACAACAATCTGTAAGGAAGGTATTATTATCATAATTTTAAAAGTTGGGAAAACAGTCTCCCAAAAGTAAAATAACTTTCCTAATGTCATTCAGTCATAACCTGTGGTGCTAGGATCTACATATTAGGTCTGTCTGACTCCAAAACTCTTTCAAGGATTCCACCTGCCCTCCCAGGATGTGTGACATCTGGCGCCCCCGACTGCATATCCCTTCCAGGCTTCTTTGTCCTGGGCAGCTGTTCCTACTCTGGTTGCTCCCACACAGTGGCCCCTCTGTGTTTAACACCTGGGCCGCTACCTGTTACTTGTGATGAGGGATGCTCTGGAGATCAAGGTTTAAGACGTCCTCTTTTTGTCACCCTTCCTCCACCAACCAACTTAAACATAACCTGGAAACAGGTCATTTTACAAACTTTGGGCACAAAAAAATTCAAATATTTGGTTATATTTCAGTGCTGAGAGCCTGGCTTTCCTGAGTTCTCAATTCAAGAGCTGGGGAAGGAAGAGCGCTCTGGGTTCCGAGGATAAGAGTGAGATGGTGAGGCAGGGAAGAAGATTAGGAGAGGACACTGGGACTTCCTGACCCGCCTTCTCAGGAGCAGAGGGAAAGATCATTCTTGAGGTCAGTACAGCCCAGGTACACTCCCTTACGGGAAGATCCCTCACTTGTAGAAACTGGCAATGAAGAGTGACGGAACATACATCTGTCCCGGAAAGGGAATTTGTAATTCCTACCGTTATCAAAATTTTCCAAGTTAGAAGTTCTTCTCTCTCTCTCTCTCTCCACATTTCTTTAGCAATTTGACCAAATCATTGTTCTCAATACCTAAGAAGCTCTACTCTGCAGAAACATTTGGTGTAAACTCTGACTTTCCCAACTGAAGGCTGGGAACACACCGAATGTTTGTACTTAATCATTAGGGATGTGTGGGTCTTCTGATTTATCAGTTTTGAAAGGCGAATGAAGATTTTGTCTCACGATTATGGCCCTGAAAAAACTCACTGCCACTTTCCTCTCGGCAAAGAGAAAGACAATTCCTGACTCACCGAGTGTACAAAGCAGTACTGTTAAACAAGGGAATCTGATCTCAGGGCTGGTCCCTGGCTTAGTGTCCTCACTTCAAAGCTTACTCAGCGGAATCCTATGATCCCTCTGTCTCAGTTAAAATAGAGGAGATTCCCAGTGCCAGCAAGTTATACAGATTTCAAGGCAGGTGAGTTTATTTACCCTGTTAGACAGAATTGTATGGGTCCCCCCTCTTCCACACATGGCTACAGCTCAACTCAAGTTCCAACAATGCCTGGGTCTTTTCAACTCCAGTCCCCTTCCTTTCCAATTCCACATGCCCTTCTTTGGGTTGGCCCTGAGAGGCATGACCGACTCCTCTGAATCAGGCAGGTTGGCGTGAACAATACACCTTCAGCAAAGTTCTACCCGGTTCCCAAATAATGGTTGTCTACTATTGGGGGAAGGTCAAGCAGAGACTTTAAACCCTGAAAACATCCCCTTCATTAGTCAGAACCCAAATTTTAGAACTGGAAGGGCCTTGATGATTATTTTGCTCAGTGTAACTACTCATCTTTCTTATATATGTATGTATTTATTTATTCGTTGTAAGCAAAAATCCCACTTGTATTTTGGTTATTTCAGCGTTTAAAAATACACATATAAGATCAGATGGAAAGAATTTTTGTAGTGTATTTTTTAATGTCATTAGATCAATCCCTTATTACCTGGTGTACTCAGAATTATCACAGAGGACAATACTGAGAGAATTTTTTTTTTTCACTACCGAACATTAGCTTTCTGATTTATTAAGTAGAAAAATCAGTGCTTCTTGTGTGCGTCTCCATGGAAACAGATAACCTTCTAAAACTATCTCCCGGGGTTAGCAGCTACATGTTGAGTACCAAATGACCAGGGCACTTATAACAGAGCACATATAACATATTTAAAAATTAAACCAATATTTCTAGGTTCACGTAAATTATCTGACACTTCTATAGTACTCCAGAGAAAGAAACGAGTGGGACAAACCTATAATTCCAACCTTTGTGTTTATGATGTTCATCAGAATAGAATTTACAGTGGCACACTTGAAGGGATGAATTAAAAGATTTAAAACAACATTAGCACCAGCAATAATTACTTCAATAGAGCACTGAGTCGCAATATCTATTAAAACATGCAAAGGTATTAAACTATTCACTGACTCACCCTTCTGTACTGGGTATTGAAGGGTGAGTCAGTATTTTCTTTTATAACAGTATTTTCTTTTATAACTTCACTGTCATATATTCATGAAGTAAACTTCTCACACACACAATCTTTCTTTGATCTCAGCTTGAATTACAGTATGCCTTGTTCCTCTTACTTGCAGCAAATCATACCCTTACTCTACACTGCATTTACCAACAGCACTAGCACAGCCCGCCGGACAGTAATTGCAGTGATAGTACCTATATTCAGTTGCAGCAAAAGCAAATTTTACGTAGTTGTAAACTGGCGGGTCACAGATGAAAGACGGGCCCTACTACTGCTTAAGGCACAGTATAAGAGCACAACAGTATACAAGTACCACCTAATTATAACTAGATGTATTCATTAATGTAAACAGGAAGTTCTACACAATTGTGTACAGAACTAAGACAGTCATCAATACTTGGACTGAGTCTCTTTCTCTGCTCAATGTGTGAGCTGCATCTCATGTTTCCTACTTGTATCTCTCCACCAATTAATGTACTGATTTTTGTTTTCGGTGCCTGAAACCATTGTCACTTACTCTAGATCTGCAGGCAAAACAAATACGCTGATATTCATTCATGAATCGTGTTCACTCCCTGTGCTGTGTATAAGGACCTAGCTCATGATTAACACCGTGGGATACTGACGCATCCACAGACACAGGTATGTTTCCTCGACGTCTCCCCACCAGCTCATGCCACCAGCTCATGTTTACCCAGTATATGTATCATTTAAACTCATAACATGTTGCTCTTTAAAAAGATAACATTTCTACCAGTTATCATTAGTGCTCTGGTTACCCAAAAATTGTTGTTGAATTTTAGACTACGTACAGTAGGCCAGCAGCTCTCAACATTTCTGCCTTGGCCGTACCTGATGGCCGGTGCTCTCATGAGGGACACAGTCCCTAGGAATGAAGAAAGCTACTGCATGGGCAAAATGGAGTTACTCACAATTCCCTGACCACCAGCTTTCCTGCTGCACTGTGAAAGGGCAAGGTAGTTAAAAACTACTCCGGTGACATTGATATGGACCTCACAGACACTTCCAGAGACCTTCAAGTTTAGATATGTTTACAAGGGTATATACAGGCTTCTCTGGAATCACACTTCCATCAAAATCACCTGCTCCAAGAAAACAGCATGGCAGGCCTCAAAAATTAAACACAAAATTACAATATAATCCAACAATTCCACTTCTGGGTATATACCCAAAGAACTGAAATCAGAGACTTGAACATGTATTTGCAGACGAATGTTCACAGCAGCATTATACACAATAGCCAAAAGGTGGAAACAACCAAAATGTTCACCAACAAATGAACAGATAAACAAAATGTGGTATATAATACAATGGAATATTATAGATCATTAGGAATGAAATTCTGACACATGCTACAACATGGATAAACCTTAAAGACATATGCTTAAGTGAAATAAACAGACACAAAAAGACAAATACATGGTTCCACATATACGAGGTACCTAGAATAGTCAAAGTCATAGAAACAGAAAGTAGAATGGTGGGTGCCAGGGGCTGGGGGAAAAGGAGAATGGGGAATTATTGCTTAATGGATGCAGAGTGTCATTTTGGGAAGATTAAAAATTGCTGGAGATGGATGGTGGTGATGGTTGCACAGCAATGGGAATGTACTTAATGCCACTGAACTGCCCACTTAAAATGCAGTCAAAATGGTAAATGGGTACAATGGCAAAATTTTATGTTACGTATATTTTATCATTTAAAACATTTAAAAATCACCTGCTCCAGAGACTATTCCCAAACCACAAATTAAACTAATATTCACCTGTAGCTAAAGTTTTCTTTCTCATCTCTGGTTATTTCTACAATGAAGGATTTTTGTTGTTTGATCTTTTCAAGAAAGTAAGCTCAGAAGTGGTTAAGTAAAGAAAAACAAAGCTTTGTTGAGATGCAGATGTCTAGCTAGGCATTTCCACCGAAGTGGTTCATTCATGAGTCTTCCCAGATTCTCAGTGTCTGAGCTTGAGAAGAACACCTAGGCAAAATTACAAATTCCACACTTCCTTGGCCTTTTTCAGTGAATGAATGCAAAATCCAAAGACTTCAAGGGTCTTGGGTATTTTTAGATATTAACTGCATACATGTATCCATCTCAGATTGACAGCTTCAAATTAAAGTTAAATTATGTACAGCATACTCTATTTAAGAAGACTGGGGCAAGGAAGGGGGAATTGAATATTTTAGAAAGTCTTTCTTTTTTTTAATCTAAAATGGGTAAAAATTTTAGCATTATAAGGGGAGATTTTAGTTAGCTGAAAACTTTTAAAATGGAATATAGCATCTCTGGGCAATGCTGGCTAAGTTTGAGTGCTTCCTGCAAATGCATTTAACTCACTTTTTTTAGTGATTATTTCATATTTATATATTAGGGCAAATATTTTGCATATTCTAAATTGTTCTTAATCTTTTAACTTTTCAAATGGGTTATAAAGTTAATGTTGTCATCTAAATCCTTATTATAAATGATTACATTTTAATATTCAGAAAGAAAAAAAAGAGGCATTTGATTATTATATTTGTGTATTAGTTCACTAGGGCTGCCCTAACAAAGTACCACAGACTGGGTGCCTTAAACAACAGAAATTTATCTTCTTACAATTCTGGAGGCCAGAAATCTAAGATCAAGATTTAGCAGGTTTGGTTTCTTCTGAGGGCTCTCTCCTTGGCTGACTTCTCCTTGTGTCTTCACATGGTCTTCCCTCTATATGTGTGTGTCCAAATTTCCTCCAATCATATGGTATTATGACTCATTCTAATGACCTAATTTTAATTTAATTACCTCTTTAAAGGCTCTATCTCCAAATACGGTCATGTTCTGAGGTACTAAGGGTTAGGACTTCAACATATGAAATGGGGGGGGGGAGGGTACAACTTGGCCCACAATAATTTGAAACCAGAGAAATATTACAAACTCATTTACGAACATCTGAGTGATCAAATAATAAAAAGCTAAGCAGGTAATTCTCTCATAAAGGATTCACGTTCTTTGAAGCTTGAAATGTCTACTGCGATCACAAAAGGCTCAATTAAACAAGTTCAGTGGGCATCCATTCCTTTAAGAGAAGTATGTCTTGAACGCTACTCTGTGTCAGGCATCAGGGCTACAACTGTAACCAGACATTGTTACTGCTCTCACGAAATCTTCTACAGGTAATCTTCAGATAATAAGGAAGTTAAGCTTATCTAATAGAATAAGGTCTTTTTAATTTGGATTGAAGGAATAACAGATATCCCAGCGACTCACACACTGCTATATGTGTTTCATTTTGGTAAAACTTTTAAAATTAAATTCGGGGGTCTTCAGAGCATAGTCAGTAATAAATTAAAACAAGAGTTCAATCTCACATTGTTAAATTCTCAGTCCTTATTTTACTTGACATATGAGCGTATCTGTCAACATCGAGTGCTCCCTCCTCCTTGACACCTTCTCCTCCCCAGGCTTCAGGACCCCACATTCTCTTAGTTTTCCTCCACTTCACTAGTCGTCCCTTCTCAGTCTCCTTTGCTGGTTCCTACTCATCTCCTCAACTCTCAGTGCTGGTCATCTTTGGTCCTCGTCTCTGCTCGATTTACGTTCACTCTCTTGTTGGGACAAATGTATCCGATGTTAAGTCTTTAAATCGATTTAAACACTGAGCACTCCCAAATTTACTCCTCCCGTCCAGACTCTCTTCCCAATGCCAAACTCGTCTACGCAACTGCTCACTCAGCATCTCTGTTTCCATGTCCACATACCACTGGTGATCTACGGTCACCCCATCCCCACCCAGCTCCGCTCTACCTACATCTTGTGCAGCTCAGCTCATCTCCATTCGTCCAGTTGTTCAGGCCAAAACATTGGCATCGATTGGCTCCTTCCTTTCTTTCACAACAAATGTCTGTCAGGAAATCCTGTTGTCTCTAAAAAATAAATGCAGAAGCTGGCAACCTCTCTCCCTTCCCACTGTCCCCACCATGCTCTGACAGATCATCATTTCTCACCTGGACTGATGAAGTAGACAGCCCAGAGTACGCAGCAGCCAGGATGATCTTTTTAAACGTAAGTCATAGCATGTCACTGTGCTACTCAGCACTCTGCCATGGATCCCCGTTTCACCCCAAGTAAAGCCAAAATCCTCACAATGGCCTATGAGGCCCCATAATCTGTACCTTTTCTGCACCTCTCTGACCTTGTCACCTACGTCCCTTCCCCCTGCTCACACCCCTCCAGCCAAAATCACCTTGTTCCTCCTCTAACATGCTCACACACTCCTGCCTCAGGGCCTCCATACTGACGGTTCCCTCCGCCTGAGATGCATTTCTTCCCAGTGCAAGCATGGTTCAATCCCTCAGCATCTTTGAGTCATTGCTTAAATTCCTTGACCATCCCACCACACACACACACACACACACACACAGACGCATGGATAAAAAGATGTGGTCTATATATACAATGGAATATAGCTTGGCCATAAAAAAGAATGAAATCTTGCCATTTGCAGCAACATGGATGGACCTAGAGTGCATTATGCTAAGTGAAATAAATCAGACAGAGAAAGACAAATACTATGTGATTTCACTTATATGTAGTATCTAAAAAACAAAACAAATGAACAACACAACTAAACAGTCCTAGATACAGAGAACAAACAGGTGGTTGCCAGAGGGGAGGCTGGTGGGGGGAGGAGAGAAATAGGTGGGCGAGATTAAGAGGTACAAACTTCCAGTTGCAAAATAAATGAATCACAAGTATGCAAAGTACAGGGTGGGGAATATAGTCAGTAATTATGTAATATCTTTGAATGGTGACTGATGACAACTAGACTTATTATGGCGATCTAAAAACTAAAAAAGGAAAACTTCACTGGCATTCCCAATCATTTTTGCTCTGCTTTTCGCTTTTTTGTCATGATACTTAGGACCCTCTAACACATTATTATATAAGCTACTGTGTCTCTTATTTGTCCTTCCTATCCTCCAACTAGAATGTAAACTCTAAGAGCCGTTAACAAATATTTTTGAATGAATGGATAAATTAGAGAGGTACTCAATAAATTATGGATGGTTTGAAATGCATTCAATTCTTGGATTTTAAAATTGCTTGCTAAAATGCAAGTTTATGGGGGCCTACAAATGAATCACTGCTCTCCACCCCCTCCAACCGACATACAGCTCTCAGTTCTGCGTATCATAGTTTTTAGTATGTCCTAGTCCTGGAATAAGCTGCATTTCATTAAAAATATGCTATAATTAAAACCCTGATTAAGTCCAGCTGGTCTCTGCCCTTCATCCCTTCACACTAATGGACCTCCCTGGAGGTGCCCTGTATAATCACTAGTCATAGTTAAGCACATAAATCCCTTACTGCCTTTCTTCCTACAACATGTCACATGGAGTTGGCCACCAAGTAAAAAACCTGATCACAAATTAGTCCCTGCAATTCAGAGCAAGCTTGGGACTTACGGTTTGAGGCTCATAACACTGAAATCTTTTTCTCGGTCGGTTAATGGTACCAGGTGTCTCTCATTAGGGCTCAGCATCAGCTGTTTTGGAGCAGGCTGTCTTTCCCACTATCATATTCCCAATGTGAATTATACGGACATTACAGAGACTGTACTTTAAGTTGCACCATCTCTCACATCCCTACCAATTTGGTGAAAAGCCGCACTTCAGATTCAGCCACCTACTACCTCTCCTGAGATGACCTTTGGGCCCCCAAAACCATCAGGGACACAATCTAGTCTGGGTTTTCAGTCACCTCATTCTAAACATACTCATTCAAATACAGTGAAAATCCATTTTTTACATAATGCAATAAACAGAGTCAGATATTTAATCTTATCTATATGTATAAGAAAATAGATAAGCATTACAAAGCATTCTGGTCTGCCAAATTTCACCGAGTTACAATCAAATAAATCTATAAAGTTCTTGGAAATACATGAACTGCTTTTTACAAGGACTGTATCTATTATAAGATGACCATGAAGATAAACAAATTACCTTGAAACTATTGTACTCTTTGGATATTTGGTTTTAAAGGATGTAGAGAGAAAGGTTTTTTGATTATTGCTTGGTGTTTATTTTACTGACGAACTGATCTGGACCATTCTGTTCCTTTAGGGTGGCGATGCTAGTGAATAAATCCAAAGAGGTCAAAATAGTTTAAGTATAGCAGGAAAGCTTAATTGACACTCGAGGAGAAATTTCAGGATACCATGGAGAAATACTGGCAAAGAAATAAAGCTCAGTCATCTGTAAAAGCACTTCTCTTTCATTTGCATTTAAAAATGTAATCAACAACATATCTAAAATGAACTACCATCAAGCATGCATTTTAGAGTGCAGAGAAGCGCTAAGATGATAAATGCAGCAGATATTTTTGCTCCAGTGTCTCCCAAATAAAAATGGATTTTTAACATTTCTGGCACAAATATTTATAATTGAATTTAAAAGTCATAGTCAGATGAAAAGTCAAATTAGGAAAAATGATACACAAATGTTTCAAATGTGATTTAATTTTAAAGGAAAAATTTCAGGCAATCATAGCCGGTTACTTAATTGCTAACATATGCTTCTTAAGAAATCAGGTCATCTACCTCCTCCCAGCTGCCCTCACCCCACCCCCTGCCCTGCAAATTCCACCCTTTTCCATTCTCAGCATTTGACTGAGATAACAATTAAGATATCATAAAATTACCCTTAAAAGAATTAGAGAAAAATATTTCAACAATGTTTAATGGACTATTAAAGAAATTAATTCAATTATGTTATGCTTTAATATTAATTCTGTTATATATCTACATGGTAATATAAAATCAAAGGCTTCCACATACTATTAAGACTATCTTTCTAAACAATCTTTGTAAAACTGTTTGCCCAACGGAGAACATTAAGAATCTATGGCAAATCTATCATTTTGCAAGTAAGATGAGATAGTATTTCTCCAGTCATCACAATGTTGGAGTCTCAGGGGACCCACGAACTCACCACTTCCTAGAGGAAAGAAGGCTGAGAGATGCGATACAATAGTCAAAATGCATGAAATCAGCAGTATAAATTATAACATGTAAGTCCTGGTTCCATTTTTCTGAGAAGAAAAACCACAAATTTTCCATCAAGATGAAAAAGAAAAACAAATGAACCAAACAAAGGTCACTGAGAATCTTCTCACTGAGAACTCTCCATCTACACTAACCTCTGGAATATTTGTCTCTTTGGTTTGTTTGGTTTTTGTCCTCCTGGCACTTCTTCCTACCATGGAGGCCAAAGAGATCAAACACCTGCTCTTGCTAAATAAACCCTGTTGCCTGGGGTGTGGGCACGACAACAGGTCAGCCAGCTGACGCTCCCAGAACCATCCTTATGAAGTCACAGGGAGCAGGGGTGGCTCCAGTGCTCGGGATGGCTGGCCACTAGGGCAGCAGCTCCTGCCAACGGTATGACATCAGCTCTGCTTCACCCACCTTCTCTTGGTTTCTGCTCATTTGCTAAGCTAGGTTCTCCAGTCTTCCCATGGATTCAATGAGTTGTGTTCAGGAAGTTCTCACATTTACTCACCAAGTCACAGGCCCTAAGCTGAGAGCAGAGTAAAAGTTGCCCGAGCATTAGGTAAGAAATGAGGCAACTGAAACAACCACGTAGCACGTAGCTGAGGCAAAAATTACTGGTCATAATCTCGCTCTGAGATGTTTCTATGTGGTAGATCGATAATATGATTAGCCAGGCATTACTAGTGAAGCGCTCTCCGTCAGCTCGTCTCACCTGCTGTATTGATCGTTCTGATTTAACACTGGCACAGCAACCAACTCACATGCTCCCGGGAGTGGGGTGTTTCATTTTCCATTTCTCCTTCCTGCCCCTGTGCCATGGGAGCCGCATTTTGAAAGTCACCAACCCTTCTCCTCATGTGCAAGCTGGAGGGAAGGCTTCAGTTTTGTTCTGTTTTGCTTTTCCAGAGGCAGTATTTCCCCTTAGCTGTGAGGAAAAGATGTCTATTCAGTTCTCCTCTAAATCATCTCTGTGGGGAAAAAGTGCCTAGCACATAACAAAGGTTCAATAAATGCTTTTGAATGAACCCTGCTCAAAACCCTCTGAAGCTGGCCTCTTTCTAACCTTGTGGAAATGCACCTTCTCTAGAGACAATCATCTTGACTTAAGAAACCATCCCTTCAGCTTCTGCTTAATTACCGGAAACACTTGAGCAAGTATTTATTTTGATGGCATGGACACGGCATTCTCAGTAAGCATTTGACAGTAAACTTTTTTTCTCCACAACAAACTTTAAATTGAGTTTTGACTTCTAGACCCTCTTATCTTACCTATTTACATTATACAATTGTTTCATAAAAAGCAAACACATTAATTCATTCGACTTTTAGTGAACACCTCTGCATGCTAAGTACCATGGTAACTGCGTTACCTATGTTATCTCTAATAGGATTTAATAGCAAACAGTAATGCTGCATTGTCCAATATATAAATTAAAAAGAGTTTTCTGACACACTAAATGGAACCAAGAAAGCATCAAGCAGTCTTTTTTTCTCCTTTCCCACTGACTATTTATATTAAAGTCAAATGGTACATAGGTCAAGAATTTGGAGTATATCACATTTTATACATTTGAATTTTAGATTTGAAGAAATGTTGAGTTCTTATCCCTCTATTTAGACAATTAAAAATCTTGAAAGTATTTGATAATATCAAGAAAAGTTAAAGAACTAATAATATTTTAAATCAACTGTCAACAAGAAATAATTTCTAAGTATTTAGGCACTAAACATTTAGCATGTGTACATCTTCTATGGATGTGCTTTCTGTGTCATTTAAAACTATTTTAATAATTATAGATGGTAACACTTGTATTCTCAAGATCATTTGTTAGTAGTTTTTTCTAAAAAAGTTTTAATGTCCTGCATAATTTTTAAAAATGATAGTTTACCAATAACAAAAACACAGTTCTTTCTCTGTGCGGCTCGAATTCCTTTCATGATGGAAAACAACTTAGAGCCCCATTCAGTCTCCATCCTTGAACGTGCAATGGCCTTGAATTAATGGTAGATCACAACAGAATCCACGTATGAGGTTTTATATGTTTTATCCTTAAAGATATCCTTAAAAGAAGGAAAACGTAATTTTCTATCTCCTAAACTGATCCCTAAGTATGTAGGCTAATTCTTTTAATTCTTGAACATCTTCAATAATCACTGTGGAATATAAGAGGTTGCAATCATTTCTGAGAGGTGTTTATTAACAATAAAGACTGCAAAACCATGAGTAAAACCCCAATATTCTAATGGTCTAACTTCTAACATACTCCAGGGTCAGCAATCTATTGCCCAAGGGCCGTCTGGCCTGCTGACTATTTTTATAAATAAAGTTTTATTGGAACACAGTCACACCCATTTGTTAAATTATCTAAAGTTGCTTTTGTGCTACAACAGTCGTGTTGAGTGGTTGTAACTATCTGGCCCAAACTATAAACCCTTTGAAAATTGTGAAATCATTATATAAAGGCTGTTTCCCTTACTTTCAGAGCTGTGTTAACTCTTATTAAACAACAACAATAAAGTTTAATGAACTTGCTAAAGGACGTCATTGGGCTAGAGAGATGCGGTGAGGGGTTTGCAAGGAAAGGGAGACATTTTAACGTTTGTACCACAGAAGCTGAAGTCACATTGGTTAATTTGGAAAAAGGACATAGAACTGGTAGCAACTCTTGGACATTTAATGTCTGCATCTACAAATGCCAGAGAGAGTTGGCCTAAATGATCTTTAAGCTTTGCAATCTTCATGATTCTCTGAAATGACTTCAGTAAATCCATAAGCAAACTCAGAACCATATGAGCACACAACTTAATAATAAATGTTTCATGGCACCTGCCTAAGGTGAAGGCAGGGAAGGAATACATTTTAGAAAAGTGAAAACCAAAATTATTAAACAAGGGTATGTGGAGCTTTCTGGTACTATTCTTGAAACTCTTCTGTAACTTTGAAATTATTATCAAATTAAAAGGTAAAAAAATAGTTAAAACAATTTTAAATGTTAGCACTTAAAAGGGAAAACTTCAGTTACCGTATACAACAAAGTTAACACAACGACTGCCATAATGTTTCTGGAAAACACATAAGCCATGCTTAGTATGTTCCCTGAACCAAGCATGCCTGCAGATTACCGTCATTCCCTCTATTCTGCATCCTAATTACCCACCTTACAAATTTTACCCTTTGAATTTATCTTACTTTATGGAAAATGAGCTGACTAGTAATTAAAGGGATCAAAAGACAGATAAGACACAAAAGAAGCTGGAGTGGAGAGAGTAGTAGGAGGGAGAGGGAGGGACTAGAAGAGACCAGTTAATCAATTAACTAGATAAACATGTTCTGAAATGATCACAAATAGCAGCAGCTCTGTTTTATCTCTTCTTTGGTAGACTAGGAAGGAAACTTACCCCAAATACTTGACTCTCATACAATATATGTACATCCCATATATTTTTTATGTACACATATTCCAAAAAGAGATATGAGTTTATTTTTTCTAAAATACAAACACTAAGCAAACATTATGCTAATTGAAAAAGTGCCTAGAGAGCCACACACATCCACGTCGTTAAACATAGAAACTAACTGTAATGAGAATCATTATCTCCAGTTTCCAAGGATACCAGGGTAAGCACTACTCCTAAATTGCAGTTAATTCAGCAAAGGGCACAAAGTAATTTATATTCAGGGTCATCTCTGCTGACAGCAGATACAGAAGCAAGGCCAGGGTAAACCGCCCTGTTTTTCTATTCTGTTTGTTACTCACTCTAATTCCCAACCCCCAACCCCCATCCTCTGGTCCCAACCCTGGCCAATGTTTTACGGGTAAAATTTGGAAAATCTGATGGTAAACGGCAACTTCCAAGAGAAACAGAATCCACAAAGGGCAGGACCATCAGAGATGCAAATAATGCTGGGGGGTAGGGAAGGTTGGCATTCCTCTCTGCTTTGTTTGTGAAAAGGAGAGAAGCCTGGTTTTGTGTGCTTGCCACACTAGTGGCCCTTTTCCCGGTGCCTGTAAGGGAACTGTACAGTTAATTTCAACTTCCCACCCAACCAAGGCTATCCAAGCTTTTAGAGCTTACCCCTCCTAAACTGCTATAGCGTCTAGAATCATTTTCAATTTGCTCTATCTTCTTGACTCTAGGATCTAGACTTTTCATACGATTACTTACAATTTGTTTCTATAGCTTTAATATAAAAACTACTTTCTGACAACTTCAGAGAGATTGCCTCTGAATCATTTTGTTGTTGTTGTTTATTCAAGGCTATTTGTTGATTGCTTTCAACATGACAGGCATTGTACCAGGCGAGGGAGGCAGTGCGAGAAATGACATGAGACTTCATTTTTGATCTCCAGGGAAAGTATCAAAAACAGGCCATGTCACTTAGGCAGTTTAAAAAGAGGCATTCCCCTCTCAGTCAAATTTTCACTTACTCTAAAATAGTGATGTGGATTTCATGGATACTTCAGATTTACCTTAAACTTACAGAAATTAAAATAAAATATATAAAATATATATAAATAATATCCAGATAAAACAGTTTTCCATTTAGCTCCTCCCCCATCACCTGTCCACTCAATACAGTAAGACATCCTATGTAGAACTCAGCTGGGGCAGAGGTAATCGTCAGGGAAGAAAAGCTCTCCCAGCCTTCATGTGTTTCCTCCTGATGGGCATGAGACTGCATCAGGCTAAGCTTCTTAGCTTAATGTGATAATGTAGGTGAATAAATTGCCTGTTTTGATAACTGAGGCCTTCTGAGACTTTCCTCTTTTGCACCAGTTACAGTAATTGAAACTGCTCACTGCTTCTAAGAGGAGAAGGAATGAAATACAACAAACGTTTCTAATAGTTATGTAACGTTTCAGTATACCTCAATAAGGCAAGTTGTTTTAATATTAACAGTTAATACAAAAAGTACAACGTGTTTCTGAAAATTTTTTCCTATACATTTTTGATAACTTGAATGCTACATACTCAGTTGCACTGTCTTGATGATTTCGGTACCCAATCCTTTATTTTAAAAAAAAGCTACTTTTGTACTGAAATATTGTTTCTAAATTCAGTAAACAAAGTAATAACATCAAATTTTAAAACTATATGAAATGGGAAGTTAGTCTCAATTCTGTTAAAAGTTATGTCAGTAATTATTTTGGTGTATTCTGACACCTATCATTTCTCACAAGGGGCAACATTTTGAGGTAAGATGGCTTCAGAGAAGAGTCTATGTCTGAATCTTGCAGCTTGCAAAACGCTTAAATTGAGAAGGTTCAACTAAACAGGCCACAATTTAACCTTTCTCCTGGCCTCACCGGAAGCTAGTGCTCCGGAGGGCGAAAACACAAAACACAAAAAGCGTTCTCAAGTCACTGGCAGAAAGGTCATCCTCTGGTTTATCACCTTTTCTGACAACACGATGAGCTTTCACAAAACCTCTAAGGTAGAAACCGGCTTACATTAAGGAACAGAATTGTATTCCCTAATCGTGCGTAATCAACTTTTTTTCTTCTCATCTTTAGCGCTGCAAATACCCCATCCAACCGATTCTGGAGCCTAAAACTTGGACTTGAGCCACTTGGCTCTCTGGATGAAAAAACATCAGATGGTCGCCTCCTTTTTCCCTTCTATTATTCTAACATCTAAATTACTGTCTTGCGTACTGCATATATCTTCGAAAATACTTTATAGTAGCTCACCACCCACCCACCTCCACCTCCTCTTCACTAGCAAGTGTCCAATTGGCAATGCTCAAAGATCATAAAGGCAGCAGAAACGCCCCTGAGGGCTTCTCACAAATTTTTAAAAAGTGGATTAAGGACAACCAGAAACGGGCAGCTCTGACACGCGAGACCACCGTCCCCCGCGCGGGTCTGGCGCAGCTCAGATCCTGGGCCCAGCTCGGAGCCCTCCAGCCTCCAGCGCAGCCTCCCCGGGCCTCACTCCTCGGCGGAGGCTGGGGCGGCGGACACCGCCGTTGTCCCGGGTGCCGTCCTGCCGAGGGCGGGGGTGGCTGGGCTGCGCGAGAGTCGGGGTGGAGGTGGCACCGTAACCGGAGAGTTGCGAGGAGAAGGCGACGGTAGCGCGAGCGGAAGGAAGCTACCCCGAGGCTGTTTTCGACCGCGGCGCCGGCCAAGGAGCAGCCAGTTGGCGGCGCCCGGAGCGCGACAGGCTCCGGGGTGGGGAGAGCGGGCGCGCGGCGCCGTGCGCTCGGCGTCCCCGCGTCCCGGGACTGTCGAGTGGGCGGCGGAGGGGGCGAGGGGCGAGCGCAGAGGCCGCTGAGTGGCCGGGCCGGCCCTCCGGGGGCGGCAGGCGGGGGGAGGGCCGAGCGAGGGTGGGCGCGCACTCACCTATGCACAGCTGGATGGCGTAGGCGTAGTAGGACCAGCAGAGCAGGAGGCTGATGAACACCACGGGGATCCAGTACAGCACCCGCCGGCACCGCCGCCTGACGCTGCCCGGGCCCGAGGGCGCCATCTTCCAGCCGCATCCACCTGCCCAGCTCCGCCGCCGCCGCCGCCGCCGCCGCCCGCGGGCCTGGCTCCGAGGCTGGCTGGCCGCGCCCGGCGTCCCCGGCGGGACGGGCCCGGGGGCGGCGGCCGGTTGCGCCGCGGCCACTGCCGCCGCCGTGGCGCTAACTCGCCATCCCGCAGCCCCGAGCCGGCGCCGCGGACTCCCGGCTCCTCCGTCCGGCGGAGGCGGTGGCTGCGAGAGGAGGGCGCGGAGAAGGCAGACGGGGAGGAGGCGGAGGCGGAGGAGGCGGCGGGAGCCTCCGCCCCGCCTCCGCGCGTCCCGCCCGCGCCCCAGCCCCCCCGCGGCCGCCTGCCCGGCGCGGCCCGCTGCGCCCTCGGGCGGCCTCTTGCGGCGCTCCGGGCCGTCCCCGCTGCGTACCGGGGCCTCGCGCCCTCGTCGCTGGGCACCTCAGCGGCGCCCGAGGCGGGGAGTGAAGGCGCTCACCTTGGCCCTCCCGCCCCCGGCTTGGCCCCTGGGCTGGGGCGAACGCGCCGGGCAGGGGGCGAGGACCCTTGGCAGCGGACGCGGGCCGCGGAGACGCGCACGGGGCAGAGCCGGGGAGGGGCAGCCCCGGGAGTCGTGCGCACTGACCGGACCCCTCGCCGGCCCCGCGCGGAGGGGGCGAGCCGCCACCCCTGGGGATGCGCCTCGACGAAGTCCTTAGGCGCCGAGGCCAACGTCCCTGCCTCCTGCTAGGAAGGGAAGCCTCAACTTGCGGGTCCCGGTCAACAGGCGGGGGGCAGCGAGGGCGGGGCTGGTGCTCCAGACCCGGAGGCTGGCGCGAGCGGCCGGGGCGCCTCCTTTGCACGCGGCGTTTTGGGGGGACGCGGGAATGCACCACCAAGAGGGGCTGCGGGGCCGAGGTCCGCCGTGCACTGTGCGTGAGGAGGAAGCACCTTGGGTTGTGAATCCAGAGACCACCGGAGTTAGAAACACAAATCATGTGCTCTGAGAATTTGAACTCTTTTAAGCCACTTAGGGATTGTAGGAGCAGCCATCTATCTCCACCGCCGCCTCCCGCAAGGCCGGGGCTTCTCTCGGTGTACGCTTTTTTCCCAGCCGGTTCTTCACTACAGTGTTTTCTTTGGTGGTGGCAATTCTCAACTTAGCATACAGCCGGTTCTAAAGTGATTGCTAAAAACCCCGAAAGAATCCTGAAGGTAGTGAGACTGAAGGCCCGGCTTGATGGTTGCTGAAACGGAAAAGAAACGAATGCTTCCGAGATTGTTTTCTTTCTCCTTTCCTCTGATTATGAGCGCACCTGACTCCGCATGGAAGCACCCCAGTAAATGGAGTGTCTCTGAATTATGTGCATAATCATTATATATAATGTGCACGATTTTAACATTAATGAATATATGTGTGTTCACCACACAGCAACCACATTGGATGAAATTACTTCGTATTCATCTGTAGAATGAACAGATAAAAATAAGTACTGGGGCTTCCCCGGTGGCACAATGGTTGATAATCTGCCTGCCAATGCAGGGGACACGGGTTCGAGCCCTGGTCTGGGAAGATCGCACATGCCGCGGAGCAACTAGGCCCGTGAGCCACAACTACTGAGCCTGCGCGTCTGGAGCCTGTGCTCCGCAACAAGAGAGGCCACGATAGTGAGAGGCCCGCGCACCGCGATGAAGAGTGGCCCCCGCTTGCCGCAACTAGAGAAAGCCCTCGCACAGAAACGAAGACCCAACACAGCCAAAAATAAATAAATTTTTTTAAAAAAGTACTGATTTGCATAAAGAAATTTAAGCTCTTATGTCTTTGTGATTATCTTTCTGAGATCATTTCTATCCCAGTGAATCATTGTATATTGGTATAACGCCTTATACCCTTTATGGATATCCTATAGGGTAGGTTAATATAAGAACATAACTTCCTTGGAATCCTCAACTTTTCCCATGGATATCAAATTTATGCTCCCAGTCCGAAGACTCTAAAAACAAGAAACAAAACTTCGTACCAGGACTGCGTTACCTCCACAAAATGAGAAAATCAGCGTTGAAGGTCCCTGAAGAATTCTAAGGAATGAAAAGTAAGGGATCAATTTTCCCATACTGGAAACAGTGGCAGAAAGCGCAAAGTGTGCCTCTTTGTATATTAGAGGCTATAGCGTCCTGTGCTGCTTCTCTGCAGTCTTACAGGGTCTTGAGATCAGAAATGGAGAACATTCGACAGTTTTCACATCTTTTACCCTTTTGGAAGAATATGCAGGTGTAACATCTTTGAAGGAGGCTACATTTTTTTTTTTAAAGATGCTTTTTTAAAAAATTTATTTTATTTTTGGCTGCGTTGGGTCTTCGTTGCTGCACGCAGGCTTTTCTCTGGTTGCGGCGAGCGGGGGCTACTCTTTGTTGCGGTGCTCAAGCTTCTCATTGAGGTGGCTTCTCTTGTTGCGGAGCACGGGCTCCAGGCGCGTGGGCTTCAGTAGTTGCGGCATGGGGGCTCAGTAGTTGTGGCTTGCGGGCTCTAGAGTGCAGGCTCAGTAGCTCAGTAGTTGTGGCACACGGGCTTAGTTGCTCCGCGGCATGTGGGATCTTCCCGGAACAGGGCTTGAACCCATGTCCCCTGCATTGGCAGGTGATTCTCAACCACTGCGCCACCAGGGAAGCCCCGAGGCTACATTTTTATTACGTATCTAACATGTTATTCATATTTATAATAAATATTTGTGGAATAATCGCAACCTATTTTGAGTCATTTTAAGAGTGCTACTATTACTGAGTTCTCCAAGGGTATCACTCTTACCTAAAAAAAAAGTCTAGCTCAGGAATAATTACCTCTAAAGCCACATGATGATAGGATTTAGCTCTGCCTAGGCTCTAACTAGACAGGCATGAGCATGCATGCACAAATGTAAGCTCTTTGGAGAGTAGCCGATCTCTAGATATTAGGCTCTGATGAGAGTGGAAAGGTAACTTTAATTTTTAGGACTAGAGAGCCTTTTTTTTTTTTTTTTTTTTTGGCTTTATTTAGAGCTGTGCATCAACAAGAAAACAATTTGAAGGTCATCAACCGTTAAGAAGAAACTTCACTGGAGACTTACTCTTAAGAGAGAAGTACAAAAGGTTCAACTCACCAATTGTAGATACCCAGTAAGTCATATTATGAATTCCATGTAATAATTTTGATAAAACTGCTACAGCTGTTTATAAAAAAACGAGTCAGTCATTGTAAAGGAGGGAGAGGGTAACACAAAGGCAAAGAAGAAGGGGATGGCCAGGCAAGCATCAGGGCAGGGGAGCATCTGAGAAGAAGAGCGAGTCCCCCTGACCTGGCCCACTCAGTCCCTAAGAACCGTAGCTCCGCCCTTACCAGACCTCTGCCTCCATGCTCCACCCACTCAGCAGTTTTATGGAAGTCATTCACTTTTCAAAACCCCTATCATCATACCCTGACCCCCACATAGGAAACTATCTTTCTCTTCTCCAGTCAAGATCTACTTTGAAATAGTCCCCAGATTCTTCAGTCCCCAAACCTCAAATTTGTCTTGCCATCCCGGTTAATACTCCAAATCTTCCTCCTACTTCCAGATCCAGGTTAAAAATGTTTACTTATTGCCTTTCATAGTATGAATCAAGAATAGCCTGAACCAAGCCCAGGGAGCCCCTGGACCCAGCCTGTCTCTGGGGAGCCTGGACCTCCATTCATGCTGCCTATCACAACCCCATCTCATCTTTTCAGCCATACCACCTTAGAGCGGTCCGAAAAAAATACGGACAGATCCTCTTTCATTGTTTTCTTAAACTAAGCTTATCACTCCTTGGGGGGAAAAAAAAATCCCTTTAGAAGTCAGAAATCCATGACATCAAGGACTCCAGTGTTAATTTGCATTTTCATAACAGTGGCCAAGATATACTCTGTGGGACCTTAATAGTATGCCCAATCCACGCATCGTTTCTGGACACAAGTAACATAAAAGCAGTCTTAGTGAACTTGGTTTAGGGAATGTGGTTCAAAGTGCTGCTAAGATACACTTTGGTTGTCAGAGATTTATAGTTTGCAGTCAACCTGGCGTGGAATGGAATGGAATATAATGGAAGAGAATTTCAAAGTCCTAAGGATTATCTGGTGGATTGGGTTAAAACGTTAGGAAAACAGTAAAGTGGGAAAAACTCTGGCAAACCTTGCCTTTCAAGCCCTGTGGGATCTCTATGATAGTGTTAATAGCATCTTGCCACTAGACGGCAGGCACACACCAAGCAGTGCAGCTCTCCTGCCATCTTTCTGTAGAGATTTCGATAGAATCAGCCACTAGTTTAACCAAGCCAATTATAAATTATGAATTATAACTTCATGACCAATTATATATACTTATAGCTAATTATAATTATGTTATATTTATACAATTTTATGCTATAATTTAGTGGCTAATGACTAATAAAAACCATATTCAGAAAATTGAAAAGAATGCAAATTGCTCTGTTTCTGCTTCCACTTCTTTACAGTTTGCACGAAGGTTAATCTCTTTAGAAATAAAATTGGAACTTTTCATTTAAATGAGTGCTTTTGCCTACACCGACCCCCCGTCCCTTGCCCCTACGTGGGGAGAAAGCAGAATCTATGAACCCGAAAGGTGAGCAGATATTTCCTCTCCATGGACTGACAGGATCTTTAAGTGGTGACACAAACGGCAAAAGTTCAATGAGAGATGATGAGAAGTGGCCACTGTGGGGTGGAGAGTTCAATGGCCAGCAGAGAGTGACCAAGGGCAGCAGAATCCTGCAGTGTGGTGGCGAGCGTCCAGCAATGTCAAGGCCAGCAATGGCATCCTAGGAGACTGTTCTCAGTGGCAGGCCCTTGGCCAGGCATCAGCTTCCTCTGTGTCAGCTCAAGCTTGATTCTCCAGGCTTCCGGTTGATTCTGTGGGGTGTATACATACTTGCAAAGACATTTTTTCTGTAAGTCCACTGGCATTGACTTGTGTTTGCAACCAAGAACTTTGACTGGAACAGAATTTTAATTTCATTCAGCATCCCATTTCTTAAAGGGTCATGGAGACCGAGGCATTATGAGAAATAGGGATACAGGAATTTGGGGACAGAGGAGCCAACTTGGTGCCTTCAAATTGCGCTCTCCAGACCTGCACTGTCCAGTAAGTACTACTAGCCACGTGTGGCTTTTCAAATTTAAATTAAAATTAATTAAAGTAAAATAAATAATTCCATTTCCTTAGTTGCAGCAGCCCATTTCAAGTGCTCAGAGCCACATGTGGCTAGTGGCTACCATACTGGACAGTGAAAATCTAGAACATTTCCGTCATCACAGATGGTTCCGTTGGACAGAGCTGACTAATCTTGTCTGAATATTCATGAGGCAAGCTCTATATTTATAATTGCAAGAAACAAAAAAATTGCCTCTCTAATTAGATCTCTACTGTTTTACAGAAACCAAAAAAAAAAAAAAAAATGAGAGGTAATAGGAAGTTAAAGACACTTTTAGGTTAATAGTAGTAGGAGCTTTCTTCCTTTGAAGACAAGAATCTAAAGAGTCAGGAGCCATACTAAAGGGATAAGAGGTCACACTATAGATTCTTCAACCTGAGGTTTATATACAAATAATTACTTGCAAAGGATATGCAGGGAGAAACATATTACAATACTTCACTCAAATTCCTATCCATAAAGCTAAATCTTGGGTTTAGCTTTTCATCCAATCGTGCTTGATACAGCCTTATTCTGGGATAACTCCAGCCTTTGAGCACAGGATCGTCTGTCTTCATCCAGTGGCCGTCAAGACACTTTCTGTTCTGTTGGTTGAGCAGATAATAAATAACTGGGGGACCGGAAGAATAATTGCTTATATTCAGCTCTGTTTCTGTCAAGCTGTAGGCTAGATTAGTCATGCTGGATTTTCTGTATGGCAGATATGGGAGGAGGTGGAATTAATATGTCTTGCCCAGTGGTTTGTAGAAACTCACACTGGCTCTGGTTCAAGACACTCTTTTGTCCTGCAAAAAAAAAAAAAAGAAAAAAGAAAAAGAGAAAAAATATATACAATGTTTAATATTAATAAGTATTTCCAAGTGTTGTCAAAGACTTTAAATGTAACTTAGAGATCAAGCTCACATTGCAATTTGTTACTGTAGAAGGGAAAAAAAAAAAATCTTACCAGGGTTTTCTCAGGCCTTTAAAAAGAGCAGGAAAAATGGAGAATAAATATTTAATGATGACATTTAACAAAAAAGTATGTTGGCTTCAGATTTGTAGTAGAAAAAAATTTTTTGATTATCAGGGATTCTTCCATCAGGTAGAATGTATTCAGTGTAAGTTATGTCTTATACCTCAGAGTCTTTGAGTCTACAATTATTTTCAAGTGATACTCGGACACTGGATTCTGAATTTCTTTGGACTGTTTCACTGGTTGCTAAAACCTTTCTCCATTTGCTTATATTTCAGTCTTTTTGATAATGGGTCATGCTATGAAATGCTAGATTGGCAGTGGAATATCAGTAACCTTTATATCTGGAATATGAGACAACATGGGTTTTTTGTTTTTCAAAAACTCTATATAGTGGTTGAAGGTTCAAAATCCAAATGATTAGAGGTTTTCGATTTTATGCTTTAAACCAAATAATGGGTTTGGGTAATAAATTTTCATTCTTTTAAGCTTTCCCTTGAACTCCATAAAATAGTAACGATAACAGTTTTAATTCCCAAGAAATGGAAAAGATTGGAATAGTTACCTTGTGAATTGTTGGAAAGTATGTTAATTTAATAATAATGCAGAAATTATGCAGGTTTAAAATATTTTGAATGGATGTAAGAGGTAAATTGGACTTTATACACGATGTGATAATGAAACTTCTACAGTGGTAAAGATAGTTACCTATAGAAATTTATAACTACTCTTTAACTAGCATGAATATGAATATACATACTTGAATGCAAATTCCAGTGACTTTAACGTTAAAAGCATCAGTGTTCCATTATTTGTTAAATAGAGAGCACTGCAATGACTTATACTATCCAACACTGGAATAAAATATCTAGTTTGGCTAAAAGTACTAATTAATTTTTTCTATAGAAAGGTCAGTTATAACTATAATCATTAGAAAACAGCTAAAGTTTCCAATATATTTATAAAATTTAAAAATCATGGATCTATTGAGCCTCCTTAAATATCACTAGTGGCTTTAAAAGATAAAGTCTTTAATAAGTCCATTCATTCATCCATTGAACAAATTTTGTTGACTTCCTGTTAACATTTATGACAGGTGATGGTTGCATGGTGAGCAAAAACCAAACGAAATTAAACCCAACCCAATAAGGGGCTTGCCTTGGTGAAATTCATGGTCCAGCTAAAGGAAATGTCCACTTCTACATCTCTTCCTTAAATGGGAATAACTTTATCAGGAGGGTCACTGGTGTATCATTGAAAATGTCCTTCTGGTTTGTGTACATCTGTCTATACTAATATAAAACCTGGTATAAGATATGTATGAACAGATGCAAGAATCAGTTTGAATTGCCATGATCTAAAATGCAGGCAGTGTGTTTGTGTCTAAAAGTGTAAATGTCCATAACTAGTGTGATATCTGGACATCTTTATGTAAACAGTTTGATGCCAAAATGTATATTCCTCAAACATTGTTGATATACATTTTTAGTATAAAGGTATAAATTGTATGTAAGAGCTTTGGAATCTTCTCATCAGAGCACCACCCAGCTATTTTTAAATAATCCCCATGTGCTAGATATTTCCATTTGCTCTTCCAGATCCATTTTCTACCCTTCTTTGTGTTATGGGAGGCTCACCTTTTATTGGAAGACTCTTTCCACTCTGGATTCTGGTTGGTTCAATCAGTGGGAGGTGGACAAGTGATCTAGAGAGTCAGAGAATAACATAGGTTGTTTGTTTCACCTCCCTGAGCCTGATCACTGAAGATCACAGCTTCTGTGAGCTACAGACACTCTTTCCCTTTGCCTCTTCAAGCCAAAGCAGGGTGAGTACCTAACTCCCTAGGGTGTTCAACCATACTCTGTCTCCTTTAATTAAATTCTTCTCAATGAATTACCACTTTCGATGTGTCACCTCTTCCCTACCTCTTCCGTCAGTAATACAACCCCTCACAAGCCTATCTATAAATCTGAGCACAGTCTATTTTTGCTACATAGGAAAAAAAATACATAAATGCCTACTGAATCCTTATTTATAAAGTCAGTATTATCTTTAATTATCTCTTTTAAAATAAAAAAATCATAACAGAATTATACATTACAGAACAATTCATAAAAAAAATGTTTGGAAACAGCTACATAACAGAAAATTTGAAAACAGAGAAAAATAAACCTCCCATGATTTCACCATTGTTGTTATTTTGGTATGTTTCTATCTGGTCTCTTTTTGTGGATATTTTTTCAATGTACAATTTTCTGTTCTCTCTTATAAAGATTTCGTCACAAACGTTTTTCATGTTACTATACAGGTCTCAGAATAATTTTAAATAGTTGTACAATATTCTATTCTGTAGAAGTACTGTAATTCATCAAACCATTCCTCTATTGCTGGATATTTAGTTGTGTTTTTTAATTTTTCATTGGTATAACATAATGTAAATAGCTTGGCTCACATAGCATTCCCTTATATTTTATTGTTTTCTTTGGATACAGTCCCAGAGATAAAATTAAAGAGTTAAAGTTTGAAAAAGTTATGCAGCTGTAGTGATTTTTTAAAAATGACTACAAATTCTTTGATACTCCTCATTTCAAGAAGTGGAGGTTAATTCTCCTCCCCTTGAGTGTGGACTGAACTTAGTGACTTATGTCTAATGAATAGAATAAAGCAGGATTGATGGTGGATAACTTCAGAAACTAGGTAAAGGGACTTCCCTGGTGGCGCAGTGGTTAAGAATTTGCCTGCCAAGGCAGGGGACATGGGTTCGAGCCCTGGTCCAGGAAGATCCCACATGCCGCAGAGCAACTAAGCCCGTGTGCCACAACTACTGAGCCTGGGCTCTAGAGCCAGCGTGAGCCCGCGTGCCACAACTACTGAAGCCCATGCACCCAGAGCCCGTGCTCTGCAACGAGAAGCCACTGCAATGAGAAGCCCACGCACCACAACGAAGAGTAGCCCCTGCTCGCCGCAACTAGAGAAAGCCCACACGCAGCAACGAAGACCCAACACAGCCAAAAATAAATAAATTTATTAAAAAAAAAAAAACAACTAGGTAAAAAATACACTGTGACTTTCTCCTCTCTCCTTCAGATCACTCGCTCTGCTTTGTCACGAGCAGCCCTATGGAAGGGCCCTGTAGCAAGGGACACAAGCCTCCAGTCAACAGCCATGAGAGTGAGTCTTCTCATGAAAGTGGATAGTCTAGCTCTGGGCAAGTCTTCTGTGCCTCAGCAGATATCCAACGTACAGAAGGTCTGATCTCAAAGAGATCTGTTAGTGTGGCATTTGTCTAATGGAGAGAACCCCAATAAGATACATAGGAGAGCCACAAAGTTTTAAAGAGAATTATCTTCATAGAAATAGAGCCAGCTCGGACTACCAGGGACAGAGACAGTACATAATAAAAAGAGGCCTTTGGGATTCCAGACTTCTACAAGTGGGAAATGACTAAGGAAATCACACAGCTGCAAACACGTGCTACCTTTTATGGAAAAGGAAGGATGACTAAGGTGGCAGAACCAAGAGCCCAGAGAATAGATCTAAGAGCCATGGAGAATTATTCCCAGGCAGGAGTAATACTAAATCTTTATCAAGATCTTCCAGCATTTTAACATACTTCCAGAAATGCTATCAACCATTGACTCCTTCATTCCTCCAGTTTCCTGCCTTTTAAAGAAGAATGCCTATAATGGCTATGCTATCTCTGTTCCACCATTGTACAATATATTGTATATTGGTTTTGTGTGTGTGTGTGTGTGTGTGTGTGTGTGTGTATGGCAGGGGGAGCAGGTAACTTGTCTTGTTCGTTCACACATTTTCAGGTTGAAAGGAACTGTACTCAGGGACCTGTACTTAAGGACTATACCCAAGGAGCTTCATCCATACCAGGAACTGATTTAGATTATGGAGTTCGAGCTAATGCATTAGACCTTGTGGACCTTGGGAGTGGTGAGTATATTTTGCAGGTGGGAAGAATGTAAATAATTTGTGGCCAGAGGAAGGACTGTGGTGGTTTTAAATGTCTCCTCAAATTCTTTGATATTCCTCCCTTCAAGAGGCAGAGTCCAATTCTTCTTGTGAGTGTGGTTGGATTTAATGACTAATTTTTAATAAATAGAATATAGCAGAACCGAGAGAGGGAAACTTTAGAAACTAGGTCATAAAATGGTACACTGTGCCTCTCTCCTCTATCTTGGATCATTTGTTCTGGGGGAAGTGAGCTGTCATGTCATGAGCACCCCTGTGGGTTGGCCCAGGTGGCAAGGAACAGAGTCCTCCAGCCAAGAGCCACGTGAGTAAGCTTGCTTGGAAGTCGATCCCTCAGTTCCGGCCATGTCTTCAGATGACTACAGTCCTAGCTGTCAGCTTGATTGGTCATCATGAGGGACCCTGAGCCAGAATCACCCAGCTAAGCTGCTCCTGAATTCCTGACTCTCAGAAATTGTGTGAGATAATAAATGTTTTCTTAGACCACTTCATTTTGGGGTAAATTTGTTATGCAGCCACAACTAATATAGTAGCAAAGAAAATGTTGCTTTGTAGCATTTGTCTAAATAAGTTCAAATATGAGGGATTTAGTGAGCATACCAATTCCTGATAATCATGGCAAATTATTGCCACTTAAGCTGCATGGAACGAGTTGGTGAGAGACATGGGGAGAACAAAGAGGAAGAGAAAGGAGAGGGGAAAGAAGAGAGGAAAGAAGAAAGAAGGAATAAAAGAGAAAAAGTTAGTAAGAGAGGGACATGGGGAAGGTGACTGTTGTCCTAGTTTACCAGGAGAGTCCAATTCGGGGTGCTATCCTGGTGTAATTATGCAGGAGCCCTCTTTCACTTTCAAAAGTGTCCTGGTTTGGATGATAAATTATATGACCCTAGATAGAGGCCAGTACCTCAGCCTTCCCTCCGCCCAGTTTTCTGTCTAATATTCCATCTATCCCCCATGCCTAGTTGACCACAACCTCTCTCCAGTCTGCTCAGAAGCCTTAATTTCTCACCAAACCATAGCCTGTCACTAGTACCTCTTCTAGGAATTAGAAGTCACCTCTGTCCACTTCCCAGTGTTCTTGTATCATGGTAATGAATTCATCACAGCAGTTAAGAGATTGACTCAGGAATTAGGCAAATGTGGGTCTGACTCCTGGTTTGATACTTAATGGCTATTTGATTTTAAGGGAATTACTTAACTTCTTTAAGCCTCAGATATAAACTGGGAAATATATTAGTATCTACTACCTCATAGGATTGTTGAGGATATTAATGAGGTTATGTATAAGAAATGCTTAGCCTTGTGTCCAGCATATAAAGAGAAGCTGTACGTATAGAGCATATGTATATGTGTATACTGTACTAAGCATTTTATATGCATAATATATATGAGGAATATATGTTAGCTACTGTCAGCATTTACTATCACAGAAGGCAAATTCATTTCATTGAGGCTGAAGCACTTTAGTTGTTGGGATGTGTGTTTTACTAGGAAACTCTCAAGTATGTGAGTGATTGTATTTATTAATTTTAATATTGAAAGGCAGAGACAGTTTAGGAAATATGTTAAGGAGTAAAGTAAAAGTCAGGCAAAGACTATATTTGCTTTTCAGGCTTGATAGGCCTTACTTTGTTTATTTATTCATTTATTCATAGATTCACCCACTTATTCTTTCAACAGACTTGTATTGGTTATTCACCAGATCCCAGGTACTATGCTAAGCACAGGCTTGAGCAAGGCTTTTCAACAAGAATAAAGCTTTATTCCCACTTCTTAAAGGAAAATATTACATTAAAAAAATTAAAAAGATGTTTGTGTGGGAATATGAGTGACAAGGGATCTGCAGCCAAATTTAAATACATACATATATACGTATACATATACATGTATACATACATATATACATATACATACATATACATGTATACATACATATATACATATACATAGATGTACATGTATACATACACACATATATATATATATATATGTTTTTCGGGTTGACCGGATTTTATTCTAAATTAGCTTTGAGCAATGGAAGCTATTTTCTGCTATAAAAAGCAATGTATTTTAGTTTTGACTTGTTTTTTTGAAAACTAAGAGTCGGAAAATCCAAATTATGCGAATATATAATTTGGAATGCTGAAATAGCAGAAGGAGCTGACAGAGAGAGAGAATGTTTTGTTTTAGCTGTAGGCATTCCTCTTTTCTGTTTTTGGAAACAAGAAAAACTAGTAGACAGAAATAGTCCTAGGTACATGGACTATATATTTCTCATGCACAGCATAAAATACTCATTAAAGTTAAGTAGGTGCCCAGAAACCAAGAGAATTTAATAGATGAAGATGGTGACAACTCAAGTAGGAACCGTGTACAGGACAGGGTTAAAGTGCTTAGCCATATTTACCAGAAGAGATTTTAAAAAGATATTTTCTTTTCACTATTTTTAGTCCACTTTAATAATAAGTACCACTTTATATTTTTCAGTAGCCCATGAATTTTTACCTTTGTGTTAATCTTCAAGGTCAAGTTTATGAACATGATTACAAATAAGCAATTCTAAATGAATAGGCATATTATTTTAGGAATAATAACTAACATTGATTGTGTGTTTGCTAAAGTCAGTACTCTACAGGCAGTTTCCCCTTTAATTCTCCCAACCACCCTAAGACTCAGCTGCTCTGTTACCTCATTTTACATACGAAAAAGCTGAGGTGTGGAAAGTGTAGTAAGAACCTTGCTTAACTACAAAGGTAGGGAGTGACAGAGCCAGGATCTGAACTCGGGAAGGCTGACTCAAGAGCCCTTGTTTAACTATGCTGTTCTGAATGGATGGGCTAAATGCATTTCACCTGTTTATGCATATTTTCTAATATATCCTTTTTGATATAGTTATGTCATCTTGAATTCTGCTTTTAGTCTTTGCTCATCTTCTCAATTCTATGAAAAGACCATTTAACTTTATAATTATGCAAGTCCACATCTGTCTGAATGATACACTGACTCATTCATTTAGTTGAAAGGGTGAAACCAAATCGATTTTTAAAAATACCATAGGAACCTCATTGAAAAATTTCATGAATCACCTTAATGAGAAATGGTACCAGGATATCAAGTACAGAGAACCTCAGACAATTGCTTTTTGAAAAGTGCTAATCAACCACATATTCATCTTGAATGAAAATGCCTCTCTAGCAAGACACTGTGTGACAACAGTAATTACCAAAGTACCAGATGTGAGAACCATTGCTATGTCTTTTAAAGAATTGTTCCTTACCCTTTTCTTCTGTGTTTGAAGATGATGATTTGCCTGCTTATTATTAAGGTGACCAGTATTCTTTCCAGCATTGGGTACATTAAAGCAGCAGAAAGTGACTTTGTTATTTGCTAGTTCTTACTTTTTTTTCCCTAGCTGTCATTCATTTCCTTCCTTTAATTTGTCCCAAGGTTAGGTTATCTATTACAGTCACTTGCCCATAGCCCACAGCGCAAACCCACAGTTAGGGTATGTTCTGTGTGTCCTTTAAACCCCTGTTTTTATCAAAATACCTTCTGCTTCATGTGAAATTTAAACATGTTATACTATCTTGCTATGATTTATTCTTTATAAATTTACATTCTGCTGGAGTTATAGCTTAACTTTGTACATTTTTTAAAAAAGTGAACCTACTTGGAATCTTGTTAAGTAGAGTCCCTAAGTCATATTGTTGATACTCAGGTGGTCAGTTCAGACAGTTCATCGTAAACTGCTCTCTAGACGTCAAGTTCTCCTAGGCCTTAATGCTACGCTGCTGCCATGTACCTCGGGTATCATAAGCAGCACACTTACCATCTTAGCATTCTTTTCTCTTCTGTTTTTTTCTAACACAAAAACCATATTCTCCATTATAGTTTTGAGAAAATCAATATCCACTTTCAAGTAGCATAAAATGTTACTCTTTTCTTCCTGTGTTTCTTACCATCCCATATCTCACCAAACCCACAGACACCCCTGCACACTGGCCCAAATATCCACATTCCAGGGAGGGACCAGCTACGTAATTTTTGGAGCCTCGTGCAAAATGAAAATGCAGGGCTCTTTGTTCAACAAAGCAGGAAAAAGTGCTAAGGTATTAAAATAGAAAACTTTTTCTTTCTTCCATAGTCTCTCTCTCTCAACATGTAATGATGTTTTTAATTTGCTATTTAATGTCATTTTAAGTAACTAAAACTTAAAAATTTTGTTATTAGCATGACTTTTACCATTCATCTTTATATTGTACAATGTCTGTTTAAAGTGCAAATATCAGAGCATTTACCTTCTATGTGAAATCACCAAAATTACATAATTCGTATTTAATGGCACAGCTTCTGAGAATGCTTCTGAGGCATCTTGAGTCAGACTCAGGAAGGTTGGGAGGAGGAAGAGAAGGTTCATCCAGCATGAAGCAAGCCAAGGGCATGCTCCTTCTGGTACGGGGATGCTTCCAAGGTGAGTGTGGACCCTCACAGGTGTCCTGGGTCCCCATCCCATGACTCAGGATGCACATACACCTGCTCACACCAGCTGCTGGACTGATGCACTGTGCTTCAGCTGGGGGAGCACCCTGGGGAAGTGCAGGCAGACATTTCTTCTTCCTATAGGCGTGATACCCCACGCCTATAGCAACCCCCAGGGGATCGAAACCTCGGAGTTAGAAAGCTCTAAGTACCCGGACTAGGAATGGGAGAAAGGCTCATCTCCACCAACCTGTGGCCTTTGGCTGGCTGCCAGCGGATGCACCATGGCTAGCACTGCCAGTCCGGAGCAGGAGGGTCTCCACCATACTCTGCCCCAAGATTCCGACAGTGTGGGTGCCCTTCCCCATTCCTACACCTAGACCCCTGCCAAGGGGCTGGAGTATGGAGGCAGTTACGGGGCAGGGGTGGGGAGGGGGAAGCTGGGCAAAGCAGAGCGTAGCCAAGAACCCATCCTTGGGAGTGGGAAGGAGGACTGGGTGTGAGCAGAGGCTCCAGGCCCCTGCACAAGCTCCATCGTCCCACTGACTTCATTTACAAAACAAAAATTCAAAGATAACATTATTAAGAATTTCAAGATGGTAACTGCAAATTATACAAATTTACTTTATGTGAATTATCTCATCTCATCTCATCCCTGTAACATGGGGCAGATACAATTTTTAGCCCCAATTTAGAGATAAGGAACCTGATACAGGGAAGGCAACTTGTCTAAGACCAGGAAATGAAAAGAATGGTCTACTATGATCAGAGTTTATTACAATAACGTGGGATAATTTAATACTAGGAAGCCTGTAAAGCAGATATATTGCATGTGGAGATCAAATTGGAAAAATGTATAATCACGTCAGTCAAAGCTGAAAAGGCATTTGAGATGATGCAACACTCACTCCTTTTTCCAGACTCTTTCAAATTCAGGAAATAAAGGATAGTTTCTTAACAAGGTAAAGTATTTGTCTCAACTCAACAGGAAAATATTATGCTTAATTTGAAACATTAGATATAATCCTATTGAAACAGGAAATCAAAAGATTCCTGCTATCGCTATTAGTATTTTACATTGTTCTGAAAGCTATAATCAACACAAAAATACAGGAAATAGAAATAAGAGCAATAATATAGGAATGGCAAAGACAGTTACCGTCATCTGCATACAGTATGACTGGCCAACAGAAAAGAGACTCAACAGAAAAAAATGTCAGAACTACTAGGAGTTCAGTTTAGTGGCTGAATAAATCAAACTGCTTTTCTATATACCAACAGTAATCAGATAGAGAATCTAATGGGAAAAAATCCTACTCTTAAAAGCAATAGTAAGTATGTAGGATCTAGAAAAGACCTTATGAGAAGTATGATCTAGATAGCGAAAGCCATAAATCTTGAGAATAATTGGAATAACTGTTCCTGGATGGGATGAAAATATTATAAAGATGTTGTAATGGTTAATTTTTTTTTTTTTTTTTTTTTTGGTGTCATCTTGCCTGGGTCATGGAGTACCCAGATATTTGGTCAAACATTATTCTGGGTGTTTCTGTGAGGGTGTTTTTGGATGAGATTAACATTGAAATCAATAGACTGAATAAAACAGATTAGCTCTCTAAGGTGGTGGGCCTCATCCAATCAGTTGAAGACCTGAATAAAACAAAAGGGCTGGCTTTCCCCCAAGTAAGAAAGAATTCCTACTGCCTGACTGCCTTTGAACTGAAACATTGGCTCTTGAGCCTGCCAGCCTTCAGACTAGAACTAAACCAACGGCTCTCTTGGTTCTCAGGACTTCAGATGCAGGTTGGAACTATACCATTGGCTCTCTTGGATTTCCAGCTTGCTGACTCACCCTGCACATCTTGGGACGTGTCAGGCTCCATAATCTTGTGAGCCAATTCCTTATAATAATAAATCTGTTTCTCTGTATATCTACATCCTATTGGTTCTGTTTCTGTGGAGAACCCTAATACAGGTGTCAGTTCTTTCCAAATTTATCATTTCAAAGTGATCCCAATAAAAACATTATTTGGAGGAGATACGATTCTAAACATATCTATATATGTTTATATATGTTCTAAAGTTAATCTGAAAGGATAAACAAGTAAGAATAGTTAAGAAATTTTTTGAAGAGAAGAGAAATCTGTGTGTGGCTGTTGACAGGGGGAGATAGACTAGTTTTATGAACTATGAAAACATTGTAAAGGTAAATAATTAAAACAATGTGGTTACAAGGATAGCCAGACTCTTAACACAGATTCAGGTATGTAAAAATACTTAAAAATAATTTGCATTATATTAGATGGCAAAAAGGAAGAATTATTCTGTAAATAGTGTTGGATAAATTGGCAGGGAAATCTAGAGTTAGGGCCTCATTTTTTTAAAACCATGTAACAAAATTAATCCTGAGTGGATTTTTTTTTTTTTTTTAGTTAAATACAAAGAAAATATAAGCCATAAAAATATATGACAGAATATTTATAACATTGGGAGCTTAAAATTTCTAAGCTTAAAAGCAATGGAGGAAATGGCAAATAAGATCATATTCAAATACATAAAAACTTATATATGTATATATTATATACTAGTCAATTCTCCATTATTCTAATAATTCTTTATATTACACTTCCTTGTTTAAATCATGTGTTACTTTGTCTTCTGACCAGATCCCAACTAACACAACTGGTAATTCTTGTTGCCTTGACATGTGTTTTGTGTGATATTAATATAACCACTGCAGTTTCTTATTGTTAGTGTTTGCATTGTATTCTTTTATCTATCACTTTACATGTAGCCTATCCATGTCTTTATATCTAAAGTACATCTTTTCTAGGTAGCAAATGATCTTCATAAAATAATTGATCTGACAATATCTGACTATTAATTGGAATATTTAATGAACTTACATTTAATGTAATTATTAATTGGTTGAATTTATAGAATCATTTTGCTATTTTTAAATTTATCATCCTAGTTTTCTTTGTTTCCCCCTTTCCTGCCTTACTTTGGGTTAGTCAATATCTTTTTATTATTGCATTTTAATTCATCTATGTTTCCATGGGTTAAAATAACGCATTGATTGAATGAATATTATACCATTGCACTACACTGTAAGACTCTTAGAACAGTATACTTCCATTTACCCCTTTCTGTCCTTTATGATATTATTGAACATTTTAATTATAAACTCCACACTGCATTGCTATTTTTGCTTTAACCAGTGGATTACTTTTTTATATGTTTAAGATAAAAAATTTTATATTTGCTAGAAATTTACCATTTATGGCAAACTTCATTATTTTGAATAGATCAAAATTTCTGGCTGGTTTCATTTCCCAACAGCCTGAAGAATTTCTTTTAACTTTTCTTGTAGTACAGGTCTGCTGGTTTCAGGCTGTCTGATATTTATCTAAAGTTGTCTTTATTTCACTGTTATTTTTAAAGGGCTATTTTGCTGAATATCGTATTCTAGGTTGCATTTCCTTTTTTCTTTCCATACTTTAAAGATGTTACACCACTATCTTTTGCTCTCCATTGTTACTGATGGGAAGCCAGCAGTTATTCTTATCACTAACCCTGTGTATAATGTATCTTTTGTCTCTGGATACTTTCAAGATTAAAAAAATTTTTTTGGCTTTTCAGCAATTTGGCTAGGATACGACCAGGCGTAGATTTCTTTATTAGGGTTTGCTGAACTTCTTGAAACTATAGTTTATGTGTTTCTTCAAATTTGGAAAACTTTTGGCCATTACCTCTTTGAATATTTTTCTGCTCCCCACCCCACCCTTCTCCTTCTCCTTTAGGGTCTGTAATTACACTTATGGTTGACTGCTTTGTGTGGTCACTGATGCACTACTGTTTTTTGTTTTGTCTTCCCCCGCCCCCCCCAACCTCAGTAACTTTTCCTCTTTGTGCATCAGTTTGGATAGTCTGCATTTCTCTGCCTTCAAGTTTACTGATCCTTTCTTACTCTGTCTCCAATCTTCTATTAAGTCCATACAATGAATTTTTATTGTAAATATTATATTTTCCAATCCTGGAATTTCCATTTGGTTATGTTTTACAGTTTTAATTTTTCTGTACATAATTCCCATTTCTTCTCTCATTATGTCCATCTTTTCCTTTAAACTTCTCAACATATTTATAAGAGCTTTTAAAGTTTGTATCTACTAAGTCAAACATTTGTTTCCATGGGTTGCTTTTTCCCCTGGTTAAGGGTCACATTTTCTTGCTTAGCACATATAAAACTTGTCTGCTTTATAGTGGATGTTGTGGATATTACATTATCAAAAATAGGATTTTTGTTGTTTTCCTTTAAAGAGTACTGAATTTTGTTTTGGCAGGTAGTCACTATACTGGTAGATCCACTTGTTCCAATTGAGGATTAATTTTAGGTTTTATTAGGGTCCAGAGTCACCCTTACTCTAGAGTAGTCTTACTCCTAAGGCATGTCTTTAATTTAATTCTTGGGTTGTTCAGTGAGGCCTTTACACTCTGGCTGATTTGAACTCCAATGTCTCCCAGCCCCGTGTGACCTTAAGTAGCTGTTTTCTCATCTCATTTCTTCCATCTTCTGTTTTCTGTTTGGGCTTCACTTCCCTCTGCTGAAAGTGCTTCCAGGCAGCAAGCCAGAGTGAATGTAGAGGTCACCACATGAGTGTCCTTTCTCTCAAGGACAAAAGCCTTGAAGTGTCTGTTGTGCAAAGTTGTAGTTTATGATGGAAAAATACCAGTTAGTCATGACTGGACTCAAAACTCTTGATTGAGGTTTTGATTTCAGCAATTAAATTTTCTTAGAAATTCTACCTCATATCTGTGTAATTCCTATAGTTTTAAAAAAACTCATTTTTGTAATTTCATAGTTTGTTTCATACGTAGCTCTTATGCATTCTGTCTTTGGTTCCAACAACTGCATTCTTTGGGGTCTAAATTTATTAGTTGATTCTCACTAATAGTGGCAGGCCTTATCTGGATTTGGTAGTCTTTGTTTAAGAGGTCAAGCTTGATTGTAATCAAGCGTCTCTCTTTGTGTACATACGTGTCTCAGGACGCTTCAGGGCCTCCTTCTGGATTTTAGCTTAGAGGAAGGGGTCTCAGATTCAGGCTCTCCACCTCGTTGCTGTTTGAAGGCTGAATATACTCAGATACGGTCAGTATAGAATTCTGACCTCAGGGAAATCCTACCCCTGCACAAAGCCTGCCGGCTCTCTATCATTCTAGTTTCAAGCGCCTGTGAACTTTGTTGCTCTGGCCTGAGGTCCTCACCTATGTTCCTGATTATTTCCAGCAAGTCCAATTCAGGCTCCAAGCTACGTTAGTCTACCTGGTTATTTGGGGCTCGGCTCTTGGATTTTAAAAATTTCATTTTTACTTTTTTTTTGAAGGGAGAAATCCCTGGAAACCTGAAATGCTTCAGTGCATGTTGTGTTTGTGCAGGGGCCGGGGGTGTCTAGCTATTGTGGAGGAGAAGTTAACCTCTAAGTTTCTAAAACCTCAAGTATCAGGGAGCAAAAACACATGTATTAACATTATAATCAGAAAAATAACAAAAAGGGACAACAGGTATCTGTATCTGAATTACTAATGTACATACTCATGTGGTAATTAATCACTATGAGAAATTGAGTTATTAGTATAATCTATTCATCATTTTTGTGTTGCTTAATTTATTTCTCAAGTTCAAATACTAGCTAAAGGATACTTTCCATAGACTGAATCTTCGTAAATTTTAGAAAAATATATTTAAGTTGACAAATGAAGGCTGACATTTGGCCATGCTTTAATAGGCTGAACACCAAGCAAATCCTATTCCTTTATTTGTTCATTTTGCAGTAAGTCTTGACATCACCTTCTCCTCTTTCTTAAATTTGCTTACTTAGCAGGGCACAATGCAGTTTTGATGTGCAATCTGATTTCAAAAGAATCTTTGAGACAGCTAATCTTCTGTACACTCACTGTAATTAAATATTACAGCACAAATGGTACATAAGATACTCACCTTCTTGAGAACCTCTTAGCACCAAAGAGCAATGAAATAAAAAAGTATAGATTTTCAGAGTGGTTTTTGTAGATTTTTCAGCTTGAACTTTTAACTCTTATAGCACCTAGAGCTTACAAGGAATAAAGCATTATATACCACAGATTACAAATATCTTTATTAGTTGTCTTTCCTTCTGTCCTAAACTCTCATTTTATCACAGTTTAAAATCTGCTAGAAGACAAATCTGCTTACCTTCAAGCTGCTTGCTTCATCCTTGAAAATATGCAATAGAAAATGCCATACTTAATTAGGCTAATAATCAAGTTCAGTTCTTGGTCTCTGTGGTAAATGTCACCAAAATATGTTTTGTAGGAGAGTATGTCTGCTATCTTTAACTTTAAAATCCAATAACTGATATTCACTGACGTTCCTTTATCAATTAATCTCTTCCTCATCTCTACCATCCAAGCTTAAACATGTGGTAGTTCCATAAGTTCACAATCACCATTATACATTTATTTTTCTTAAAACTATCTCTATCTGCCTCAAGAAGAAGTAACTTAACTCTGGATTTGGTGAATAAATCCATCCAGCACATGACCTTCATGATTTAGTCCCACTTTTCCCAGACTGAGGTCTTAAGTTTTAAAAATGTGCTTTTCTTGAAAAAGTAAACAAAGACATGGTAAAAACACTCAAACAGCTCAATAACAGCTCATTGAATATATGAGCTTATGGCCCCCTTTATTAAATATACCTATGGCTCCATCTTCAAAGGGCCTCTGAACAAAACAGCAGCTAGGCTGTGGACTACCAGGCAGGAGAAATCCGACCAAAGAGAAAAAGACCTAACAATACTGATAGTCAAAGCCCCTCATATGAAATGGCCCAGCCAGAACAGCCATGAGTGGAACCCATTGGCCAAAAGCTCACTCCATGCACACAGAGCTTCTAGTTTGTTTTAAAGTATGAACATATAACAAAAGATTACCAGATATTTGAGAAAAACCTCTAATATGAGACACCTAAAACACAAACAGAAAAATGGAATGAGGCAATGAAGGGAGAAGAAAACTTCAAAGAAACTGAAATTAAATAATTAGAGAATTAAAAGCTGCTGAATACACAAAACAAGAACAGGAGACAATAAAAAGGTAAATTCAGAGAAAAAAAATTTTCTTCCTATATATACATACCTATGATACAGATTAATTTACAAATTAGGTACAATAACTAATAATAAAATAGAACACTTGTAACAACATACTGTAATAATAGTTATGTGAATGTGGTCTCTCTCTTTCTCAAAATATCTTCTTGTATAAATTAAATGCCTTTTCCATCTTAACGAAGCATTTACTACACCCTGTGGCTGTAACTTTTGCAGTTTGAGGTGTGGCAGTATAACTAGCATGAATTTCTTTCTCTTTCTTCACAATTTCAGAAATAGAAGATTCGTTCTTACCGTAGGTATTAGCAACCTCAGCATACTGTTTTCTTTCCCTTATTAAGTTGAAAACTTTTACCTTCTCACTTAAAGGAAGCACTTTACAGCTTCTTTTAATATATCCAAATTACCAGCATCACTACTCTTGCACTTTGGGTCCATTATTAAGTAAAATAAGGGTCACTTGAATGTAAACACTGTGATACCATGACAGTCCATCTGATAACCAAGATGGCTACTAAGTGACTAACGGGTGGGATACACTGGGCAAAGGGATATTCACAACCCAGGAAGGACACAGTGGGATTTCATCATGTTACTCAAAATGGTGAGCAATTTAAAACTTATGCATTTTTTATTTCTGGAATTTTCCATTTAATATTTTTGGACCCAGGTTGACCATGAGTAACTGAAACCACGGAAGGTGAAGCCATGGATAAGGGGGGACTACTGAAATGTATTTTGAAAACTGGTAAATTTCTAGGAGTTGTCTTAGTAAGATGATACCTACAAAATACCAACATTAGTGAAACGGGCTGCTGTAGTGTTGGTTTAATTATTTTAAGCCATTTAAACAGTTAGTCTGTAAAGGAAAATTGATATTCCATTCACATGTAAACTTTCTGAAAGTTTTCCAGTACCAATGATAATATTCTATCAATATAATGTATGAATTCCTATTATACACTTTGAGAGGCTTTATGGCTCTATGATGTATTTACTTACAGAAGTGTTGATTAGCTTAATTTCTTGGCATGTATTGCTATAGCAGAGGGCATAAAATCAATGGAGGTTTGGTAACCAACAAAGATTTTCAAAGTTTATACGTGACATTTTTCAGAAAGACGTTAGTCCACAGATATACAGAAAAGCAAAGTACTAAATTTCTTGATTCAAGAGCAAGTATATTTATTTTATGATAACATAAGAATGTAAGACAGGTCACTTTACAGTTATATTTTATAATAAGAACAGTAAACTGGAACTTAAATGAAATTCGTAATAAGAAATGATTCTGAGAATTACCATAAACCTTTCATCATAAAGTCTTCTGTAAAGAGTATGATACTAAAATTTCATGTATAGCTTCATCTTTCCCAGGAATAGTTTGTAGAAGGAAATACTGAGAATAGCATACATGTATTTAGTACATTACTATTTTCAAAGCACTTAAAATTTTTAAAATTGATGTAAAAAACAGTCCAGTGAGATATTTTTACCTCCCATTTTATAGATGATAAAGTTCAAGAGTGATAATATGTGGAGAATCACTATAATTTACTACTCTTTTCCATTTTAATTGATCAGAATATTTTATTTATTTGCATTTTAATATTATGCTGCAGTCTTATAAGCAGATGAGTATCCATTCACTCTGATAAGCAATAAAGAATAAAGGTTGCATATGTAGTATTCCTTGGGAGAATGGCAGAATTATAAAGAATCTTAACGAGCTAATTCAGTTTTTAATATCTACTTATAGGACTGTTCTAAATAGCAGTTTTTCCATGTATGCAAGATAATTTAGCTTATAATCAAAGATAAAAGTAAGTTGCACTTTTTCCACTATTTTAGATAGCAAATAGTATTGAGAACATTCAGTGTAAGGTAAAATAGAGCTGGGGCACGTTAAATGAGAAGGTAGATATTTTCATTTAGTTAATCAACCGAATCAACCTGCAAAGCAGGTGAAATTATACTATATGAAATCCTAAAACTGATGAATCACATATTTCTATATCAATGTAATAAATAATATCAGATAAAGAATGTAAAAAGTCTAAAAATGCATTGTCAATGCTAACAACATATTCTTGGAAATAACATTACTTTTATAAATAGGCTGATGCAGAACTATCAATTTCACATTTAATAACTTAACGAAAACAAATGTAAAAGCAAGATAACAGTTGGAGTGTGTGCAATTTATATTTAGTACATCTTAGACGATAAATGAACCTATCTTCCACATACAGTATATAAATATATTAATTTAAATTCATTGTTCTGTTTTTGCATAGTAACTTACTATAAACTACATTTTTTTAATTGAACAGATTTCCATTAAATACTATCAAGTTATTTTCTCCAGGAGAAAATCTAATTTTGCTGTTTTTCAATAGAAAGTTTATCTTTTCTCTTTTAAGACAGTTTGAAATAATGAATTATATTTAAAGTATTCATGATACTGGCTGTTTGGCATTACTTTTACATGTGGTCCTTTCGCAAGAAACAATATTAACTTCTACCTAATTATACTTCAGTCTACGAAACCATTTTATATTAATCTTTTATAATACTCATTTTGACACTACAGACACATAATAACAATATGCGATAAGTTACAGAGCCTCAAGATATTATTTTTACTACTGTTATTAACATGTACCATCTGCTATCAGGAGCTGCACCATGTTTAAAACAATAATGACAATAACAGTGACTACTGCTACAAAAACTACCACTGTTTCTACCATTAATGTATGACTTTTTTTGAGAAAAAAAATCTACATTTTAAATTACTGTATACGTAAAATAATACCAGTCTGTTGACTTTGGTAAATGAACAAAAACTTAAAAAAAAACTTTATATGATTCAAACAATATATGTTAATTAAGCAATTTTAAAAGTTAAAAGTACAGTGTAAACCATCATATTGTATAGTAGCTTAATTTCTATTTGTGTTTCAAAATTATTTCAATGTAATTAAAAGCCTGGAGATCTATTAACAATTCTAAGGGCCCTAAGATAAATCTCAAGGAATATTCATTTTCTGATAATAAGTTCAGTCCAAAACCAAAAATATGTTGCTGTTCATTTTTAAGTGATCTAGATTCCAGGAGTCATACATTATTTTGAAATGAGACAAATTTCTAATAAAGTTTAAAAAAAATTAAAATACATTCTTATATAGTCACTGGAAGAATATGAAGGGAATGAAAAAGTGCAGAGAGTTCAGTAAATCAAGGCAAAAGCTCAACGTGATAACACGTAACATTAGTAATTAGTAAGAAGATGCATCTTATGTTCAAAAATTCAGTTCAAGAAAAAATTATAATTAGCATTTCACCTTTTCCTTCATTTACACAAGTTCTGATCTCAGACCTGCTTCCGCCCTCTGAAGTTTTTGCTTCTTGCATTTTCAAGTAGATAATAATCCTTTAAACTTTGCTTTAGAAGTACCTAATTAAAAAAATATATGTAATACATAAAAGTAACATTTTTTTAGGATGAAATTCGGAGGTAATAGCATTAATCAATTATTATAATAATGACAGGAAACAGTAAGGCACATGATAAAAACACGCAGCAGAAAGTATAAGAATCAAAGACTTAATCATAAACTATTTCCTTTAATTTAAAAGTTCAGTGTTTTGTTTAGTAACTTGTCTAATCCTCAGTCTTACAAAGTTCTAGAACCTAAGTAGTCATTTTCATCTATGGTTCTATATACTACTACACAGAATCAATAATGTCAATGTGACACTATTACAGGTTGGTTGGAAACACTATCTATATGAACATATAAATGGTATAGTCCTACTATTTTTTTAAATGTTTAGTTTAACTTCTTATAATAAAGGCAATATAAAGTTCCTCAAAATAGAGATTAGGAAGACCTGACTTCTTCTGTTAGCTCAATCACAACAGTTACCACCTTAGATAAGTAAATAAGCCTACTTACCACTAAACATTTTAGACCAGCAATTCCCTAAATGGGTTCCATAAAATATTAGGCTTCAAAGCTACTTTGCAAAATACCAAATACTGCTGTTTTCTTTTAGAGAGACAAATCAATAGTGGCATATTAAGATCTGTAAGTCCTAAGGAACCTATTTAACCATATCTATTATGATATTTCTCATACTTATTTCTAAACAGCTTTTGGTCTTTTAACTAATATACATTGACATCCTATGCATATGTACCACTTTGGTAATGCCACTATAGACAAATATAAATGTTTTAATCTTGAGAAAAATATCAAAAAAATAGGTATTTGCAAGCATGTAAATGAATGAAAGCTTCACTGCAGAGACCTAATCAGAACCCACAATCAACCAAAATTTTATAGCTATAGTTGACTTTTAAAAGAAAAAAGAAAAACAAAAAAGGAAAAACAAATCTGTCATTTTGGAGATCAGCAACAAGTCTGAGATAAGATACTTCTTTGGGTTGATACAAACTGAACAAATCTCCCGTATCTTCCTCAACTATTTCATTCTATGGTGATGGTGCAGTAAATAATAACTAAGATGGTTTTGTAATCACACAGAATGAGGCTCAAATTGCTCAAATCCTGGTTTGCAACTTACTAGCAAGTTATCTTGGGTAAATGACTCACCAAGTCTCTATTTTCTCTGCTGTTAAATGGGATATCTATCTGTAAGGATTAAATGAGATACTACATGTAGAAGAACACCTAGTATAGTGCCAGGCACCCAAAATAACTCTAAAAATATTTAGTTGTTATTATTGTTGCAGATGTTTGGAATCATGATCCTAAAAAATAGTAACAAACATCCCGTAGATGCTAGTGATCCTAGATTATAAAAATGCAATCTGGATTCATTATATTGTATCTGCTCAGATACAAAACTACAGGTTAAACAGAAAATTTTTCAATCACGACATTCATGAGAATTCCAGTCAGATAAGTATTTATTCCAGTTCATTTTTAGATCACAACTTAATAGTGGCAAACTAATGCTTTGTTATAATAACTATTCTTAAACTGAATTATATGGTCTAAAATGAAATCATTAAAAGACTAATTCTTAACTTGAATTAGTGACCTAAACATTAAAAATAAATTATAATTCTATTTCTTTCAGCTATTACCTAAATGTTGTAAGAGAAAAATAAATTATGACCCTTCTTTTACTGTTACTAAGCAAATTTAGACAAACAGGGGTGCTAACATACTTATCTGCTATGAAGTTCCTTCTTCAGACAGGATTTGAAAGTGGGATACTTCTGAACCGTTTTATAACCCTGTGGAACAGAGGATTAAAAGTGTGCAAATGTAAATAAAATGTTATGGGGTCACAGATATTCAATAAATAAGGCAAAAATAAAAATACATAAAATCTAAGAGAGAAATACAGTGTCGGGGTTTATAGCATAGTTTTATACGGGGGTGGCCAAAAAGTTTGTTCGTGTTTCTCGTAACATCTTACAAAAAAAACCTGAACGAACTTTTTGGCGAACGCAAAATTTTAGTTTGATCTTGCTATTCTAAACTTTTTGTGGAAAAAAATGATTTTCAACGCATGTCCTTTTAGGCATTTGTGCCATCACTGCAAATGTTAATAACTAACCACTAGGTGGCAGTTAAGTACACGGTATCTTTACCAAGACAGTTGGGATTTTAAGAATCCATTAAAAATCTTTAAAAACATTGTCTCAGATGAATCTTGATTTTTTGGTACATATATATATTTTTTCTTTTTAAATGTATAATGCTCAGGGGTACTGTTACCAAAGAGGGAAGACTGAATATTCTAGCTGTTAATCATACATTTTTTTTTTCTTTTTCCATTTGTGGCACATCCAAATACATTAAATGTGTAAACATTTATTGATTTATGCTACATTTCATTCTTTAAAACATACTTCTGAGAAAAATCACTGAATTTTTTGTAATTATTTTGCAGTATAAGATGTTAACAGGAAAGAATAGTTCAACAGACAAAAAAACATTTTTTACCTCATTTTCCATATAAAAAGTACTGAATATGCAGTGACTTAAGAACCTCACGTTGCCTAGTGGAAATCTGCATCATATAAAATGAGAAATAGTGATATTTCTTTGTATACTAGCAAGTCTTAAACAGCCAGTGTGCAGACTGAATCAAAATATTTGGCAACATTTCCCCCCCCACAAACTGGGATGAAGACATTAAACTAACTGAATATGAAAATAAGTTATTAAAATTCACACTGATTTTATATTTAAAAAAGCATTACCTTTTATCTCTTCAAATTGTTTTTGAAAATAGGTAGGGCCTTATGTTTTTTCTTTTCAAATATAACATTTCCTGTTTATATCCTTAAAAACTTTTATAAATTGTTTCTGAAACTTAGATGGAATTTTTTCTTTCAGTTTTTAAAAAGGATAGCAATAGGCTTGAAATTTATAGGTTTACCCGGAATCCTCTATGGAGTCTGTCTTTCATAATTCCAATGAATTCTTTATAGCTTAATTGATCATCTTTGTCAACATCAAAAATCTTAAAGACTGTGTTCACTAAATGTGGTGAAAGTCTGAGGCCAGTGGCTACATAGACGGCACGTTTAAATTCATCTAGATAAATGACACAGAAAAGGAGTAAACCATTAACATTATTTTTATAATATGTGTTAACTACTAGCAAGGTTATAAAATATTTTTTTCCTAAACATGGGTGATGATCTTATGTAACATATCACTTTTCATTAATCATGCTATCTTTTAGGGAACATAAAATGTTTTGTGGTTTTAATTAAAAGGGCCTACTATCAACCACAGATACTTTAGAGGTTATTAAGGTGAATAAGTTCTCAAGAAACTTACAGTTCAGATGGGAGATGACACACCTGCCCAAATAATCATTACACAGGACCACACAGAAAGCAGCAACAAAGCGCTATGAGAATTTGGAAATGAGTGGTTACTTGTGGGGTAGCGTGGAGTAGGGAAAGGAGAGAGAAGACAGCGATTAGGGAAGGCTGCCGCTTTGTATCTGAGTTCAGCCCTGAAGGATAAAGGATTTCAGCTTGTAGAGATGAGAGGAAATGGCAGATGATGACATGAAAGAACAAAGGTGGGGCGGGGCACAGGAGCACAAGGCATGTTCAGAAAATGAGCAGCCTGGACACCCAGGAGCTGGGGAAGCTCTGCATGGGGACTTTGAGGTGAGGAACCTGTATGATCTTCAACAGGCAATTGGGGAACTGAAGAGTTTTCCATAGCAGGTGTGTCAGGGTTAATCTGTTTTAGGAAGATTATTCTGTGAGTTGTCTAGAAAACATCGGAGAGGAGAGTGGATAATGGCAGGAATACCACTGAGGTGGCTACAGCAATAGTTCTTTTTAAGAGGTAATAACCTGAATTAAGGTGCTAGAAGTGGCAACGGAAAAAAAAATAAAAGAGACAGATCTATTCCTAGCACCTGCAAGAGTGATTTTTTTTCATTTCGTTTCATTCAGTTCCACAACGTAAAAGAGCAACTTTCCATTCTGAACCAGCTAAGCAGATACTGACTTTTTTTCTTTTTAAGGTTGATTAGTAGGTTTACCATGGCAGTAAAACATTGGCCTGTTAAGGGAGGGCTCCCAAAGGTTTTGGTTTTAAAACACTAAAATGTGTTAAGAAGATGCCTTATTTGAATATCTAGACCAGTCAAAGGGTGAAATATGAAAATTTTTCAGTTTTTAGGTTTCTTTTCCTCAACGAGTAAGTGAATGAAGCTATGTGAGGGATTCACTATCTGTGTTTTGGGGAAAGAGAATTATTAGCACTTAGAGGCTCCGGTTTGCCTTCTCCCTAGAACTTGGTAATAAAATAACGAGACTGTCCTCTGAGATTGAACTGGGGGATTAGCACTTATTAGATTATGGCAGATATGGGTAAAATCACCGTAAAGACACAACCAGAAAGTCCTCATATGGCAAGAATATTTAAAAACAATATGGCCACGAGGGAAGGGAAGGTGGTCATAGCCACAGAATCCTGGGAAAAGGACTTGACTTGTTAGTCTACCTACAGGGAAAGAATGAGCTGGTCCTGAGGACAACAGCATTCAGAATTCTATGGCAGGTGTATTTTTTGGTAAATCAAGCAAAATTGACTATCATTTTTATATATCATTCTTAAAACTTGGCTAATGTAAGTCCATAGCCAAGAGGTGGCCCTGTTGACAAAATTCAGGTTTCTGAGCCAGCAGAGAGTGTGGGTAAAATCAGTAATACAAACAAATCATGTGAATATCACCCTGATGATGTTTGTGGCATGGCCAGCTGGCTCTTCTATAGGGAGACACATATCCCTCAACGTTACCAAGCAGCCATGAGGTTTCTTCCTCTTTAAACCTTTACAGACATCATTAGCTTTTCCCATAATATGCAGTGAAGGGCAATAATAAATTTAATACAAAAATGTAGCATATTTTCCTAAACTTTGCTTAGGGAAAACAAATTTCCTGTTGAAGTACACACCAAACTTTCAGGCAAATTGATGACTAATATGATATATCTAGTTAATTTGTTGTCAAAGCCACTAGAAACAATGTAGGAATATGGTTTGCTTTTAGTTTTTGAAAGTTTGTTACTTACCTTGCCCTATAGAACGACTTGCAAAATTATACATATTCAAGGCTATTGCAAAGTCTTCTAGGTTGTTCAAAAACTGGAAAAATGACCTGAATTCATCAAATGTAATGCCCTATATTGGGAAAATATATGTAAATATATTTAGCATTGTCAAATTGATTTAAATAAATAGCTACACTTACTAGAAATAAGTAGATTGAGCATCAGCAATATATCTTGTAAGTATATATTTTCAGGGTACCTTCTGAAACCTTCTTTCTCCAAATGGAATGTAAAATTCACTCAATTTTTTTCCACTGGGTAATGTTGCTACTATTAGCAATGATAGGTGAAAATATTTTTAAAACACTGTCATATCAGCACAAAGTTAAAAAAAAAAATGCTACAATAAACATAAATTTAAAAGTTTCCATTTTAAAAATTCTTACTTCAGGCCTGAATTTTTTAAACTTTAAAAGTAAGTATGATCATTAAGAAAAAAGAAGAAAAAAAACCCCTCTAAAAACAGTTTCTCCTGTACATGTATTTCTCCTTAAATATATTTCAGCATTAGGTCATTAACGTCTTTATAATGACCATGCAAAATAAAAATGTCTAATAAGCCAACAGACGTGTATTTTTACTTGTTCCTGCCATGATAAGGCTGCCGGAACAACAGGAGGAAGTACAATGACTATACGCAGAGCTCTGGGAGGCCCAACACAGGGCCTGGGGTAGGATCATGGAAAGGACTCTGGAATTTCATTTATGTAAATTGAAATTATTGCCACTGCTATAACTTCAATTAAACAGGAAAGTTACTTGAAATAAGCACAATGTATCTCTGATAATACGAATTTGGATACAAAGAGCTGCATTTACTTGATGTGTTCTCCTCAGCAAGATGAACAAAACTGAGAGACAAAGTAAACAGAGAACAAGCAGAGGGCTGAGAGCTTAGGCTTCACAAATTCTGACCTGACTACTGGGGTAGTAGGGGAAGGGAAGCTAACAAGGTGGCACTGGAAAGCTGGGCAAAGAACCAGAGAGTCTATTTTCATATAAGCCAACTACTGATTAAGTGATCTATTATCAAAATAATATTATCAATTTGTTATTGAAATAATAATACCAAATTTTAATACACATTAGTTCCACTTCAATTATAACCCCTCTTTATTTTCAAGGAGAATCATCACTGTCATTTCTCTTCACTTTTTCTTTTTCTCTTTCCTTACATTCATTTATGGCCATTCCAACTCTGGATTCCGCTTTGTGACCTGATCCCCCCTGCCGTGTTTTCCTGACAGGACTGTTTGACTCAATTAGGGAGACTGAGCCAGAAGGGGTTTGTCTTGATGTGAAGAGCTTGTTGCCAGGGAAACTGGCCACTGCTCTGGTTCTGTATCAGTTTGTGCTGGACCAGCTGTCCCAGCAACAGTCTCTGTGTCAGGGTGACAGGTTAATGCTGCTAAAAGTGAAAAACAAGAGGATGGGATATTTTAAAACAAAGTGTAAACAAAAATGTCAATACTTTTAGGGAGCTTAAAATTAAAAGCAAATCAAAGAATGACAGAATACAATGTTCTCCATCTGAAACTTTGGATTTTTCAAAATGGGGATCTCATGTTTGGAAAGACAGGGCAAATTCAAAACCACACAATAATTGTTTTGTACAGATTAAACTCTTTGTGTTTGTAAATATGGAACTGTAAATTGAAAAACAGGGCATTCATTTTGATGGCGATTATTTAAAGCAATCCATTCTTAACAGAAGTGAGGGACAGACAGTCTGGGGAAGTGGCAGAGAGAGAGGGGTATGGCCATTTCTTCTCCCTCCCCATTCTTATTCCCAGAATCACTTCTGTAATGAACCACTGGGACTTGAATGGAGTGTGTCCTAATCGTTAGAAGTGGAGTAAAAAGAAGTAGCTTACATTTTAAAATATTTTAAATTTTTAAAGTTAAAAAATTTTTAATTTAAAAATAGTGATGATAATATCTGAAGACTTTGAAGTATCAAAAATACATATATACTGAGAGTCCAGAAATAAACCCAAATATCTATGGTCAACTGATTTTCAGTAAGGGTGCCTTGTTCTCAAATTGTCGTGATATGTGATTTGACCTGTTTGGTGATTCCCTGAAGGAGCAGCACAGAGGCTGACTTTTGTTTCATCCTTTTCCCCTTGGACTAGAATGGCTTTCCTGGTGATAGTGACATCTATCAAAACATTTAAAGACATACAGACTCTATGCCAGCCTGGGGCAAGGGACGACAGAGGAGACAAGTGGCAGACAGAATCCAAAAGCCTGGGAAGGAGGAGGCTGAAGAGAATGGTTACTGGGAGAATAGGGGCTCACAGGGCTATTGCATATACTTGGGAAATTGGACATGCCCAGGAACTGACACATGCTTTAATAGACCTGAGAGGACCCTAGGTTACCACCTCTGGCAGATACGTGAGCTCTGTGAAAGCAGGAGGTGAAGGTAAATAAAGGGGCTTAGGTAGCCTGGCTTAGTGTTGAAGGAGTGCTCCAGCTCACAGCTTAACTGCAAAGACTGGGACCATACTATATTTTTTTCTTCTTGGCTTCAGGCATTTAAGGAAATCTCTGTCAGTTCTCTGGCTAACCCCTAAGATAAAGGAACAGAGTCTTTAGTGACTGCACACGACAAGGAACACAGTCTTTTCTGTTTGTTTAGTGACTTATCCAAGCTATTTTGCAAATGGACAACTGTAGGGGAGAATCTGATTTCCAGAGTTACCATATAATATTCAAAATGGCTAGTTTTTAGTAAAAAATTATGGTGCATACAAAGAATCAGGAAAATATGGCCCATTCACAGGAAAAAAAAAAAAAAAGAAGCAACAGAAGCCATCCCTAAAGAAGCCAAGACATTGGACCAAAGAAAAAACGATTTTAAATTAATTGTTGTAAATATGCTTAAAGAGCTAAAGGAAACCATGGACAAAGAACTAAAGGGAATCGGGAAAACCATGTATGAACAAAATGAGAATATCAATAAAGAGATAGAAAGTGTAAAAGGAACCAAATAAAAATTGTGGAGCTTAAAAGTACAATAACTGAAATGAAAAGCTGACTAGAGAACTTCAACAATAGATTTGGGCAGACAGAAGAAAGAATCTACGAAATTAAAGAGAGGACAATTGAAATTATTCAGTCTGAGGCACAGAAAGAAACAAGAATGAAGAAAAGTGAACAGAGCCTAAGGGACCTGGGGGCACCATCAAGTTCATATATACATTATGGGACTTCCAGAAGGAAAAGAGAGAAAGGAGTTGAAAGAATATTTAAAGAAATAATGGTTGAAAACACCAAATTTGAGGAAAGACGGGAGTCTACACATCTGAGAAGCTCGATGAAGTCCAAGGAGGATAAACTCAAAAACGCCCACACCAAAACACATATTCACAGTGTCAAAAGCCAAAGCCAAAGATACTTGAAAGCAGCAGAGGAGAAGCAGCTCTTCACATAGAAGGGATCCCCAATTAAGATTAGCAGCTGATTTCTCATCAGAACTCACAGAGGCAAGAAGTGAGTAGGATACTTCAAGTGCTGAAAGAAAAAAACCTGTCAACCAAGAATTCTGTATGTGGCAAAAGTATCCTTCAAAAATGAAGAAATTAAGACATTCTCAGATAAACAAAAGCTAAGGGAATTCATTACTAGCAGACCCGTCCTACAAGAAATGCTAAAGGGAGTCCCTCAGGCTGAAAAGACAAGAAACTAGATAGCAACTCAAAGCTATATAAAGAAATAAAGAAGTCTGGTTAAGGTAAAGGTAAAGGTGATTACATAGATAATACTTCATACTCACTAGGATGGCTATAATTTACATATATAGCAATTCCACTCTAGGTATATACCCAAAAGAACTGAAAACTGGTATTCAAACAAAAAAATACATTTACACACATATTCATAGCAGCATTATTCACAATACCCAAAGGGTGGGAAAAGCTCAAATGTCTATGGGCAGATGACTGGATAAACAAATAGTGGTATATACCTACAATGGAACGTTATTCAGCCATAACAAGGAATGAAATACTGATAGATGCTACAATGTGGATGAACCTCAAAAACATTATGAAAGAAGCCAAACATGAAAAGTCACATATTGCCTGATTCTTTTTATATGAAATAGCCAGAACGGTTAAATCCACTGAGAGAAAAAGCAGACTGATGGTTACCAGAGGCTGGGGGAAACACTTAATAGGTACAGGGTTTACTTCTGGTGTAATGAAAATGTTTTGGAAATAGACAGAGATAGTGGTTGTACAACATGTGTATATACTAAATGACACTGAATTGTTCAGCTTAAAATGGTTAATTTTATGTTACATGATTTTTACCTCGATAAAATTTGAAAAAATCAAAAGACTAGAATGAGGAAAAGATTAACTTGAAAAAGCCAAAAAAATCATCAAGACAAATTATCATCCAAATTAAAACGACCATTTAGAACACATGCGCTTAAGAGGACCTCAGGAATATAAACTATGTTTATTCTCAACACAAAATTCATACTCATATCATAAATTAAGTATGCTATTTAGATCAGTAACTGATCTAAATAGCAAATATATAATAACTTTTAGAAATATATAAACAACTTTGAAAGATTGAGGGAAGTGTACCATTGTGAAAAAAGCAGAAAATTCAAACTCTGAAATTTACTGGCTGAATGACCTAATAAGGTAAGTCTCTTAAATCTTTCTGAACATCAGTTTCCTCAAAGCTTAATAACGATAATTTTATTACCTTCTTGTTAATATTTACATTATGTGGTTATGATAAGAAGCCCTCTTCCCTTCCCTTCTACAGTCTCTATCTACATTCTCTCCTAGGTAAGTTCACCTGGTCCCACGGTATTTAACATTTTTTTAAGTTATTTATCTTATATGGCAATATATTCACCTGTTCAAAATTCAAAAGGCACAAAAGAATATACAACACAAAATCTCCCTTTCTCCCACCCTTGTCACCTAGCCATGTAGTTCCTTTCCTTGGAGGAACCAATGTTTTTTTAGCTCTGTGGGTCCTTCTAGAATTAGCATAGGCTATCTTTTTAAACAAATGGTAGTATACTATAGACAATGTTCTAAGTTGTGTTCTTTTTCATTTACTGCATCTTGGAGATCATTCTATATTAGTACATAAAGAATTTTCTTAGTCTTTTTCCAGCTGCACCTCTTCCCATTCTATAGTTACATCATAATTTATTTAACCAGTAACTTACTGCAAGAGGTAGTTTCTGGTATTTAACCAGTATGTTACTGAAAGAGGCAGGTAGTTTCCAATCTTTTGCTACAATGCTATAATAAATAACTTTGTATATATCTACCATTTCATATGAGTGAATATATATGTAGATAAAATTCACAAAAACAGAAAAGCTTTAAGTTCCACATCTTTAAATATTATCTATCAATTCATTTGACAGGGGCTCTAGGTGCTGCGGATATATGAGTGAATAAAAAAGATAAAAACACCAGCCTTCCCGGAGTTTATGTTCTAGTTAGGGGAGACAGACAACAAATAATAAAAATAAGTAAATATCAATACTATTATTTATCCAGATAAACAATGAAAAATAAAAAGTAAATTATATGGTATGTTAGAAGACGATAATGCTATGGAAATAAAAACAGATTAAGGGAAGAAGGAATAGGAAATGCCAAGGGAAAGGGTTATAATTTATCTACTAGATTATTACTTAACATAGTAAGTTACATATTATTTATATAATAGGTGAGTCTTTATATATTAGATTGGAAGGGTAGGCCTCATTGAGAAATAACGTAGTGAGCGATATACACAGCATATCTAAGAGAAGAGCATTCTGGGCAGAGAAAAGAACACACACAAAACCCCTGAGACAGCAGATTGCCTGGTACTGAGAAACAGTAAAGTAGCCAGTGTGGCTGGAGCAGAGTGAGGACAGGGGAGAATGGCAGGAAGTGAGGTCCGAGGTAATGAGGGAGCAGCCTGTGTAGGCCTTGGAGGCCGCTGTAAGGAGAAAAATGGGGAGTTACTATGATAAGATCTGAATCACGGTATAAAGCACTTCCTTAAATGCTGAACGGGGAGCGGATGGCAGGGAGGCAAAGTTGGAGGCAGAGAGGTGACTTAGGAGGCAACTGACCTGGGTGGTAGCAGTGCAGATGGCAAGGAGTGATCCAATTCTGACAGAAGCAGCGTCAGGAGGATCTGTGATGGATGGTATGTAGAATGAGAGGGAGAAGTCCAGAAATTTTGGCCAGAACGACTAGGAAGAATGGCGTTTCCATTCATTCAAGCAGGGAAGATGGCGCGTGGAGCAAGATTTTGGGGGGATGCTCAGGAGTTTAGTTTTGCAACTATGAAGCCTGAGATGTCTATTGGATACTACTGGAGATGCTGAGTAGGCAGTATGAAGTAAAAGACTGAAATTCACAGGAGAAGTTTAAACTGGAGACACAATTTGGAAGTCTATACACCAAAAGTAGTCCTGATTGCACCCCTGAATGCTAGAGTCACACATCCAACTGCCTGCAGAATTTCTTCAAGTGGATACCTCATAGGAATCTCAAATTTAACTTGTCCAAAATAAAACCATTGATTCTTTCCGAATCCCAAGCTCGTAGTCTTGCTTAGCTCAATAAATGGCAGCACTGTTTCACCATGTGGTTCAGGCCAAAACCTAGGAGTTCTTCATGATTCCTCTTGTTCCATCATATTGCAGTCTAATCCAGCAACATGTTCTATCAGCTCTACTTTTCAAATGACCCAATATCTGACCACTTTTCCCTAGTTTCACCCTGGTCCAAACCATGCTCATCTCTTACCTACACTCCTATTATAACAACATCCTAACTTGCCTTCTTCTTTCAAAGCTGGGCCAACTGAAGTCTATTCTGTATACACCAGCCACGATGATCTTTTGAGACATGAATCAGGTCATATCTGGCTCATGAGTTAGATCAGATTTGAGTGTCACAGTAGACAACAAATACTCACTGAATAAATACTTGTTGAATGAACAAACATGACCTATGTTCTAAAACAAGATTGGCAAACTTTTTCTATAAAGGGTCAGAGAATAAATATTTTTATTTTTGCAGGTTATATGGTGCGTGTTGCAACTACTCAACTCTACTGTTACAGCACAAAAGCAGCCAGAGACAATCCATTAAAAGAATGAGCGTGGCTATGTTCCAATAAAACTTTATTTGCAAAAATAGGAAGTAGGTAGTTTACTTACCACTGCTTTAAAGTTTAAATACTATAGTGGCTTACCATCACTCTTAGAATCACTATTAGAATAAAATCTAAACTCCTTATTTTGGCCTACACGGTCCTCTGAGACCTGACCCCTATCTATCTCTCCTCCATCTCCTACTATTTCCCCTTCACTGACTTTACCCTTTTGGCAATTTCTCAGATAAAGGAAGCTTTTTCTGTCCCCAGGCCCTTGGTATTTGCTGTTTCCTCTGCCTGGAATGTTCTTCATCCAGATCTTGGCACAGGTCATTCCTCACAGCCTTTCCTCAAAAGCTACCTTGATTGTCTATCTTCTTTTCTAGTCCTCATGACTTTTGGTCCTCTTCATAATATTTATCATTATCTGAAAAGATATCATTTACTATTTTTCCTTTACTTGTTTATTGTATCTCTCCACTAAGATGTGTTTCCATGAGAGAAGGATTTTGCTTATCTTGTCACTTTATCCACGGTGGCTACAATAAGGCCTAGTAAATAGTAGATGTTTAATATCTGCTAGATAAATGAATGGAAATGAAAGTATTTTAGAAATGTAAAGTGCTATTCAAGTACTACTAGTTGTTATTCTTTTGAGAGAAGGGGATGGCAGGTGAAAAGATGGTAAATACAGAAGTAGGGTGTGTTAGGAATATCACTGGCTTAGAGTCTTGGGTTTGAATCCTTGGGCAACTATCTTACGTACCTGAGAGCCTTAGCTTCCCTTTTTCTAAAAGAAATTTATCAGTATCTGGAAGGTTGTTCTAATGATTGATGAGATAATGCAAAAAAAAAAAAAAAAATCAGAATCAATGCTGGTTCACTTGCCATATTTTCCTTTTCTTACTGTAATGATTTGTTACATTTAAGATACCTCTATCAATTAGAAGTTTTCAGAAGCTGAATTTAACTTAAAAGAAAACTTTTAATTTTTAAATTTTTTTTTTTTGGCTGTGCCACACGGCTTGCATGATCTTAGTTCCCTGACCAGGGATTGAACTTGGGCCATGGCAGTGAAAGCACATAGTCTTAACCACTGGACTGGCAGGGAATTCCTCTCCCCTAAACTTTTTATTTTGAAATAATTTAAAATGTAAAAAATCGTTGCAAAAACAGTACAAAGAGTTCCCTAAACACTTCACCCTGGAATTGATTTTTTTGAATTTCAGATTTTTATAAGTTTCAGTGGATAAAAGAAAAAAAAGCATATTCTTCAAGGCCCTAAATAATACACTTGTAGCTTGACAAAATAGTACAATTTCTGATATTTATTTTTAGGGAAGTGTCTATGAATTGGAAAAAATTTACTTCAACATGTGAAACAGATAAAAGACCCCTAAGTGATTACATAAACTAATAGTCAAATGCATCAAGTCCTTTTTTCCTCATTCCGTAGGGGACCTGCAGAATTGTTAGCACCGTCACAGTGTACCAATTTTAAACAAAGTCAAGCTGTTTGCAAGTTTTTCTTGGATAGATTAACTTGATCCTTCTACAAACACAAATAGAAGGCAATATATCCAAAACATCCCATGCTTGAAGGGGTACTTGTAACACCAGTTCTATTTGGTTGCAGTGATGCACTCAAATACCACTAGATAATGCAACTGCTCAGAATTGCTGACAAAACATTTGCTACTAAACAAATAGACAATCAGTTGTCCTAGGTTCTTAACCATTCATGCCATCCAAACTCTTTGAAAAACCTCACTTCAACTACCGATAAGATCACTCACTCGTCAATAGCCGTCTTCTAATGACCTTTTATTAAGGGTATTATAGAAATGAATAAAGTGTGACTGAAATGATGTCAATATAAACTGTTTTATATGAGGTGATGTTTACATAGTAGTCAAAGCTTATAGCTCAGCAGAATTCTCTTGAAAAGTGATATCCATAATGTGAATAAAATAACTGCTAATAACCTTAAAGGTTTTCAGCATGTCCAAGAAAAATATGGATATCTACCCAGAATTTTATTATTTTTTATTTTTTTAAAAATTTATTATTTATTTATTTTTGGCTGTGTTGGGTCTTTGTTGCTATGCGTGGGCTTTCTTTAGTTGCAGTGAACGGGGGCTTCTCATTGTGGTGGCTTCTCTTGTTGTGGAGCACGGGCTCTAGGCACGCGGACTTCAGTAGTTGTGGCTCATGGGCTCTAGAGCACAGGCTCAGTAGTTGTGGCGCGTGGGCTCAGTTGCTCCGCAGCATGTGGAATCCTCCCAGACCAGGGCTTGAACCCGTGTCCCCTGCATTGGCAGGTGGATTCTTAACCACTGTGCCACCAGGGAAGTCCCAACCCAGAATTTTAAATTAATCAATTTTAAAGTTTAGCCAGAGCGCTTAAGACACAGAGGAAAGAAGGATGGAATACACCCAAAGAATCTATTAATCCACAGAGAAGCAAAAGAACTAACAGAAGGACAATATATTTTACAGACCTATATAATTACAAGGTAATAACATATGTAACAAAGTAAAAATGGGGATTAGATACCTTTTCTTCAGGTATACTATAACGCACATTTTCCAGAAATACTGATGTATTTTCCACATTTGTGTATCGTAAAAGAATATGAGCAAAATCTTCTTCACTGATAGTATTCATCCCATTAGAGTAGGAAAGGAATTCTATTTCTAGAACTTCTGTTTGGAGGTTATCCATGAATCTATGACAAAAATACATAAACAATGAATAAGATAAATGAAGAGTGATGGTAACAGATGGTACTTACCCTCTCAGGACTTTGGCTTCTTCATCTGTAAAATGGGCATAACAAGAATATCTTGCAGGGTAGTGATGAGACTTAAAGGAGTTAATGTGCCCTGCCTCGTGTTTACTGCAGCAAACACTATATACATGCCTATTATTATTATTACTGCAGCTTATTGAGACTGAGGAATTGGTAATATTCTTTCTTCTGAATATATAGGAAATAATCCAGATATCTGGATATTTTTCCTCATTCAGTGACTTCCTGTTACATTTATCAGTAGAACTACTGGTACACAAGCACTGACGGGAGTGGATATTTGTTATAGAGTATCTTTAGTTAAGATGAAAGCAGCAAAGAGGTGAGCGTCACTGCACTAAATGATTCCTAAAGACCTTCCTGACTTTAGCATGTTAACATTTTTCAATACAAATATAAAAATTAAGCTCACCTATAAAAATCTTCAAAGTTGAGCTCAGCTTTTCCTTTCTTTCCAAAAAAGTGTACAAGAAGTGTAGTATCTGTTACTAAGTTTGTAATGTCATCAGCACGCTTTGAAAAAAATCACAATTTAAAGGTTAGCTGCAATAAAACAAAACAGAATAGAGATATCCAATATCCCCCAAAGAACATAAATACATTAACATTAGAATGAAAAGCAGAAGGATGTATTAATACATGCCATTACAGTTAAAAAGAAGTTCAAAATTTGAAAACAGAAATACAGATGAAATTGATGTTTATCTTCAAAAAACTTAAAGTTATGATTATATTAAGAAGTCTTCAACCACAAATTGTGCATATAGGGTATCTATAGTTTAAATGATATAAAATAGTTAAAATCCTTTAGTAATCATCAAATATTTTATTTTTATTTAAGTAATTTACTTTGGATTTTCCTAATCAACCTGAAAAATTCATTCATTTAGGATGTCCAAAAGAGGTAAATTCCTCAGATTATTGAACATATAGGGCTGACAAAAGAATGGCCTCAAGCTTCGCAAAATAGTTTCCTTGAACCATGATTCTTCCCTATTGTATTCTTATCCATGATACTTTAAATAGAAGATACTGTATTTTGAAAGAGAAACTACAGTAATATTACCTTGGAATTTATATCATCTATAATTTTTTCCAAAGAAAAGTCTTACATTATTTTTTGAATGGATAAGAAATTAATTCCAGAGGATTTTCCCCTCCCCATTCAACTTGATAAACAAGTTCCAACAACTGTATTCTTAAAATAGCTTAATTATGGTCCTTATAAAGTTTAATGCCCTGAGAAAATCTTCCCTCTTTAATGTAGCTTTACAGGTTTCCTTTTGCTTCCCTCCTTCCCATCCCATTCCCTTTCCTTCCTTCTTTCTCTTTCCTTCCTTCTTCACTTGGCCATTAACTCATACCTATCTTATAAACTCAGTTACAAAAATAATAAAATTCAAGTGATTATAACCTCTCCCCATGTATTATCCTGGGAAATCTAAGAAAAAGTAAGAGGTTAAATAGTAAGTATCATTTTCTATATTTAAAAAATAGCTGCAAATGTCCATCTAAAGGTACATATTTGAAACTATTACTTCTTGACTGGAATCATGATACCACTCCATAGAAAACATAAGAAATAGAAAATATATACTTCTCTTCAAAGCATCAGTCGTCTTCCATGTTCCCTGATATAGTCTCATCTTACCCATCTTCCAAACGCTAAATTTGGTAATCTTTTGATTCCTCATAGCCCCCTTCCCAATCTTTCATGAAGATAGCCATTTTTATCCTTCATAACATTTGTTGGGTCTTTATTTCCCTTCTCCCTAGACCAAATATTATTCTTCTCTTGTAACGACTAGAATGGAGTTATAGAAGACTACATCTTCTGATAGGCTTTTTTCCCTCCAACATGCCCTCTTTTAATCCATGAAACTATGTTTCTAAAGTGATCTTTCTGCTACACGGATTACTCATGTCTCTCTTAAAGACTCTTTAAAACATGTAGGGTATCTTCTACTTTAAATTATCTAAAATTGTTGAGATTCTTTAGTAATCACCTATGTAGTCTATATTTGTAATTTAGTTTGGATTTTTCTAAATAATCTCTGGAATGTAACCTCCTAATAATTGGTTTGGACGATCTCTACTACTTCTTATTTGAGTTTGCTGACAAGTTCCAAGTATTCTCAGGAGCTGGAATAACCGAGAAGTTCCCTATAATATAACCAACTCCTTTGATCTGATAGTGGTTTGATCTGATCACTTGGGGAAAAACGACACAGCCAGGAAGCCAGGTGTCACATACTATCTTTTAAATATACCTTCTTGAACAAGCTTAGTATGAGTGTTGAGGAATATTAGTGGTGCCAGTCTTTCAAGGCCCCCTATGTGACAGATTAGTGTAATTTTTGAGTAGTGCTCAAAAGGCACTACTACTATACTTTCACCAGTAGCTTTAAGTTGAGAAGGTAGACTGATGTAATGGAAGGAGGACAGGATTTAAAATCAGAAGACCTGAGTTCACTGACTTTTTTCATCGTCAGCTTCCTTATCTGTAAAATGGGAAAAACCCTATCTACAATAACCATTTTCAGGATAAGGTTGGCATATGAATGTAAATGAAATATATACATGTTCTTATTGGTAGTCATAAGATGCTTTGGACAAAAGCATTAAGACCTTTGTGGGGGGAGAAGGTAGCTTGTTAATTATAGACATTCTTTTGTGATCGTGTATAATCAAATCTAATCAGTTTATTATCCAAGGAAGAGCTTAATTTAGTAGGGGGAGGAAATATTTGAGAAGGCATGCCTAAATGGACCATAACAGTGGAGGCTCGAGCCAATCAGAGGTCAGCATGAAGAACTGGGGTATCCATCTGGAAGCGAGAGCGATGGAATGTGGAAGAGGGGCAAAGTGGCTGAGAAGAGGAGCAGGGATAAGGTCTTAGAACAAGTTGTTGCTACTTCACAAATAAGCAGTAGCGTGGTAGGCAAATAGGATGATGAACTCAAGAGTCAGATTTCTGGTTTGAATTCTGACTTTTTTCCTCATTAGTTAAGTGACCCTGGGGAAGTTAATCTCACTGAGGATATAATTATCCTCAGGAACAACAACAGTACTTACCCTAAAGGGTCGTTGTGAGGATTAGATAACTCATGTGAGTCAGCACTATAACCGGCATATTGTAAATGTTCAGGAAGTGTTAGCTATTATTATTTATTTCTGACAAATCAGTATATTCCAAGAAGTTGAAAAAGGACTAGACAAGACAGAAAATAATGTTGGAGCTTAATGCAAAAAAATATTTTTACATGGTATACTCTTGCTTCTTTTGTGTTATTGAAACTACACATATATGTTATATAGATCTAAAAAAATGCCTTAAAATGGGAGGATACAGGAACACCAAAAGTTAGAGAACCCTGATAACATAACTATGGAATGTTTTCCTCTAGTGTTGTCATGTTCCTTACCTCGAGACATAATACACTGAAATGAGGTGGCTTTGTTTTACACAGGTTTTAAATAATGACCTCATTTGGCCAGTTTTTCTCATGCCCATTGAGCAGAGCAAATCTTCATTTACAGTCTTTCATCATCGAAATCTTATTAGACTTAGGTTGCTCTTATCCAGATAATCCAGACCCACAGAGGCATAAACAACAGTTTGACGTTAGAGAGAAAAATTAGAAAATGGAAATAGTGAAAACCTTTCCCCCCCATTCAGTGAAACAGAGTGCTGTTGGGAGTCATTGAAAACTATACCAGTGTCCTTGGTATCCTAACAGTGTTATATAACTTAAATCACAGGAGAGCTGAGACAAAAATAGAGACTTTATCCCTTTGATTCTTGTGCTCATTGTTAAAATAAAATGAATTCAGGTGTTTTCATAACAAAGCAAGAAAAAGCCACAAAAGAACCCCATGAGAGGCCATTATCTAACTTTGTTTTGATTAAAAATTATTTTAAATGATTTCATCAAAAATGGAATAAACAAATTAAAAAACTTGCATAAAATAAAAATATATCAAGCTATTAAAGAGTTTTAAGGAATTCTTTCAATATATTTTTATTGATTACTATATGATAATAATCTTATCAAGCTCTATTCATGGGCTGGAGGAAATCGTCCAACTCTTGATTTGTTAGGAAGGTTTTAAATAACCTACTGAAACTTATTAAGGGTTAGTAAAGTTTAAAGCAGATAAGAAAAAAATTTAAATTTCATCTGTAAAGCTCAAAACAGTTTTTGTAATTCTGGTACTCACAGACTGTATTCAATAGCTGCACGATAGACATATTGTACTATGAATTTATTATCTATTATTTTGGTTAGAAAGTGGTATCAGCTGTGGTATTCAAATTTTCATTATAACATGGTTTTACTATCACTGAAAAAAAATTTATGGTTAGAAATAGCTCTGGAATAAGAATATGAGAGGCTAATCTCAAATTTACCTACGTTATGTAAAGAGAACTGCTTTATCTTAATATTTACATTTTAAATATAAGAGGAACAAAGAAATACAAATAGATTTCTAAGCTTTCTTTCCGAACTAATTCGAATCCTGAAGTACTGACAGTATAAACAATTCAATGTTTCACTGGCATCAGTAGTAACCTATAAGGAATTATAATGAGTTGTAATTTAACTACAGCTAATTCTCAATTATCTTCTCTAATGGCAGTAACAGAGATGATCCCCCAATAATTATTTTACTTGGAAACACAGTATAAGTTTTGTTTTGTTTTCTTCTTTTTCTTTGTACTTCTCTCCATCAAATTTATTTTCATGATGTTTGAGTCAATTCATTAATTGATTTAGCAGCTTATGATTATAGTGTGGATTGATTACAGTTAATGGTGTGCTAGTGAACTGGCTCTCTAGGAAAATAAAAAAGCCTGATTTGTAGTGTTTGCCAATGTCTATGGTAGTAACACGCCTATCATGGTCCATTTGAAGGTACCAACGGAATGTCACAGAATGCTGAGTTGGGAAGAGATGTGCAGAACTAGCTCTGGGAAGCTGTAAAAGCCAGCTCCAGCACACATCAGATAGAGCAATAAACATCTTCAAAAGATCTTACGCAAACCTTTTATAAGATCTTTGAGTATATGTAAGAGCTGACTGGTCTTCTGATATTATCAAGATTTAAATTAAATTTGACATATAATAAGCAGGTTGTGCCTAACTGTGAGAACTTCTAGCAGAGTTAAATGGGATTGAAGATCGGCTGGAGGCTGAGAGGTGGACAGCGTATGGTGGGAAGAGACAGCAGGACACGACTGCTAATTTGAAGCTGGCACAGCAGGCTTGTAGGGGCTCTAAGGACTAGTGTCCCCCATTGCTCTTACTTTTAGGCACTGACTACTATATGCCTACATAAATGACTACAGAATTAAGCACTTTTAAAGGATGTGTAAATGGACTATCTATTAGCACTTTATGCCTAAAAATAGCTAAAATTTAAAAGGTAATTTTTAAAGATTAATAATTGCTGGTCATAATTACATCATATTTACATATCACAGACAGACTATATATAGGGCAGAATGCTTTATTTGTTTTAGGACTTTAAAATGGTGCACAAGTGACAAAATTAACATTTACAAGTGTTTGCCCTGCTCTAGAGGTGTCCACTGAGTAGCACTGTATATGTGGGTAACAGAATTCATTCCAGTTTACTTCTCTAGATATTTTTAAGTATAACTTTTAAAAGTTAAACTTTAGAAAAAGAAACGAGAAGCCAACTTTCAAGAGAAAAAGATAATGAAAAAATACATCTCTTGGTATTTACTGAAAAGTCCTTTGTGGTAAGCCAGACAGCCATCTCTAATAAAGTTCTTAAAAATTCTTAATAGGGAACATAGAAAAGCATTTAATCTACAAGACATAGCCCATCTTTTAAAATGACAAACCCCTATTAACAGTGCCATAATGAGAGTGGGGTGGTGGGGACAGTCCACCTGAGGGCAGCAAAAAGGTATGTGTCTCTGTGGAATTCAAAAACAATAATGAATGATATAATGGTCAGTCTACTTTTAATTTTCCACACATTGGCAATCCTAACCAATGTCAAGGTAAAATGTCCTCCCTTCCCTGACCGACTGCTGTTAGCACACCTCCCCCATGCCCACCCTTGGTAAGCCACTCGCTATTAATATTAGGAAATTTGATTTTAAATCTACCATAACTCTAAAGCATTAGCTATCTTTTACCAAGTTAGAAGTTTCAGCATTTCATGTAACATTGCAAATTATAAGGTTAAAAGGTTCAGTGAAACTATAAAATAGTATTTTCAAATTTCCTGAAAGTGATCTTTAAGTGAAAAAGAACAGTATTTCCTTTTAATTAAGTTGGAAAGTCATGTTTTCTACAAGAAGCGAGTGGATTTACCATGGACTATTACAGGTGGCCTTGCCCCCCCTGCCAGCACAGTTGACATATTCAAATATACCAATTTATATATAGGAATTATTGCTTTACTGGAGAAAAAGGGAAAATATAAAATATATTTTTGGTTTCATCGCTGTGACTCGAAAATGAAATGAGGACTAGATTAACAAAATGGCAAATAGTACAAGGACCTGGTTGAGGTTTAATTATACCTCTGCGAGGTCTGAAAAGAGTGCTTGGCTTGTATTACGTCTCAGGGTATCCCAATAGCTTCTGGAGACAAGTTCCTCAGCATCTGTTTTAAGTACCTGTAGAAGTTTTAAGAAGCACAACTGAAATCTAAAGAATAGTCAGAAACAATGATAATTTATACAGTTTAAATCTCTTCTAGCCAACCTTGAAAAGAAAACACATTAGCTTACCTTTTTTGTTTTCTGCTGCACACAGCAGTATTATATTACATCAATGGTAAACCCAGGGCATTTTCAAAGGTGTAATGGTATATAACCACTGTTTCTAAGTACAACGTGGCTTTGTCAATAAGAATCACATTCTTCACCCCTGCCCCATGCCCTTCTAATGAAACAAACATAACTTCTAAGAAAGTGTGAAATAAAAATTTTATTCACACCTTGTGTGAAGTAAATTCATTTGGAGAAGATTTTGGTAATTTTATAGCAACCTATAAAAATTAAGCTTAATTTAAAAATGCATCCTTGTTGGTTAGCATATATTATGTTAGTGCATCAAAGAATCAAAATGACCATATCCATACTTTAGAGAAACTAAATTTAAATTAATCGAAAACTTGTCAAAAAGAAATATGCAAGTTGAAGGCAAACCACTCAAAGCTAATCAGGGATTTGGTGTCTACTGTAAATAAATCAGGTACTTTCTGATATATTTCAAGGACAGAGCACTAGCTTCTATCTCAGTACAGGCTAGTCTAAAGCAGGCGATATCAGAATTAAGAGGCTAGTCTAAAGCAGGCGATATCAGAATTAAGAAGTGTAGTCTAATCTTTACATGAAATGTAGAACTACAAGCTTAACTTGGGTCTCTATAAACAAAAATAATTAAATGTGGTTTCTCTCAGGATCTACCAGGAAAGATTTCACAGATTCTCAGGCTTGGTCTTCTTTGGGTTATTGTGAGAAGAAAATGCTGCATGATGAATTTAGGAGTGAGTGGCTGATGATGAGAGAATTCTTATTTTTGTGTGTGTGTTAGTTTTCAAAAGTCCAGTGCCACTAATACAATTATAAGCATCTGGGAATTATTTCAAAGATCTGTGTTTTAATTCATTATTATGAACTAGAAAACACTGCCTACTGCCCATATTTTAATAAACTCTTAATAAAATGTTAATAATAAAGTATTATTAAGCAGGAATCACTTACATAACATAGATGTATTTATTACCATAAGTGTAAATGTAGCAATGTGGCAGAGAATCTACTCGTCACCCCCTTTAGTAACTAAGTAAGCTGTAACCAAGTAAAATTAACTGAGTGTAGCACTAACACAGTTCATTTTCTTTTACACAGATATAGCAGAACCTCAATAGATGGTAACTAGATTAAATACTCTGCGAAGTTACCTAAATATTTTGAATGTGGATATATTTTTAAACTGTAACGTAGAAAGGCAGTATATAGTTAAGAAAAGGACTGTTAAACCAATCTAACTAGAAAATGAGGCTCACGACACTATTATTAGGAGGGTAACAGGAACGACGCGCTTGGTGAAGCCAGGCCTCTCCCCTACTTCCAAACCCTGGTCACCCTCACCCCTACCCCACCCACACAGACTTTGATGGCATTAAAAATACTTACAACATACGAAGGGATAAAATTAGTTTGACAAACTATATTGACACGGATCTCTATAGGAAAAAATGTATGTTCTGAGCCTAGGAAAGGGAGGGAGGGAGGGAGGGAGGGAGGAAAAGAGCAAGAGAGGGAGGAAGGAGGGAGCCATAGTGTGAAAAGTTCATATACTGGAATCCTAACCCCCCAGGGGATGGTATTAGGAGTGGGGCCTGTGGGAGGTGATTAGGTCATGAGGGCAGAGCCTTCATGGATGGGATTAGTGCTCTTAGAAAAGGGGTCTGAGAGAGCTCCCTTGCCCCCTTCCACCATGTGAGGACACAGTGGGAAGGTGCCACCTATGAATCAGGAAGCAGGCCCTCATCAGCTGCCACAATGAATCTGCTGGTTGGGTGATCTTGGACTTTCCAGCTCTCAGAACTATGAAAAATGATTATTCGTTATAAGCCACCCATTTTAAGGTATTTTTGTTATAGCAGCTCAAAACAAAGACAGAAGGAAAGAAGGAAGGAAGTAAAATAAGGGAGAAAGGGAAGCTAGAAGGAAGGAAGAAAAAGGAAGCTAGGGGAAAAAAGACCGACTTAGAGATGGGACTCTATCACTGCGGTAAGCAGAACAGAGGCTCCCCAAAGCGGCCCATTTACTGGACAGGTAAATACCCTACACAAAGTAAGGGTCTGCGAAAGGGTACACTCAGAGGTTAGGCAAACTAGGAAAAAAACCCCAAAATAGTAGCCCACAGAATCAGGCGGTCAACTGTCTTTGCTATTAGTGATATTTAAAAACACAGAAAAATATAAACAAACAAAAGAAAACTACATCTTTATAATCTGTCCCACTCTGACAAGTTTGGCCTGAGAAACCATAACCCGAGAATTGTAATTTAAAGTTACATGGGACTGCAGGTACCTGCAATGTATCATAGAAACAAACATATACACACAAGTCTTCCCAGGAAAAACACACCCTTAACCCAGCCCTTAAAGAACCCACACAGATGCATTCCAACAAGTACATGCTCATAATAGGAAATTACTAAACGTAAAAGAACGTAAGCCACCATAAGTAGGAACCAGCAGAAACAACAAACAATAGAACAAGAGCTGCAGACTCTAGATATTGAAATTATTAGATATGGAATACAAAATAAGTTTAATAAGTTTAAAGAATATGAAGTTGTATTTGACAGGACTTTTTAGGAAAAAGGGGCTACCAAAAATTATTAGGCTGATTAGAAAAAAGAACCAAATAAAACTTCTAGAAATGAAAAATGAATCACTGAAATTTAATATCATATTATATACAGCTAGAGAGAAAATCAGTGAACTTGAAGATAATATGAATAAAGTATACAGAATGCAGTGTAAAAAGATAAAAAATATGGCAAATTAAAGAGGAGTTAAGAGACATTAAAACATGAATATCTATGAAAGCTCTAGAAAGTAATATTAGAGAAAATGGGAAAGAGGCAATATTCAGAGACATATTGACAGTGGATATTCAAGAAATAATGAAAGCAAACAATCCTCATATTTAAGAAGCCCAATAAATTTCATGATAGATAAAAGCAAAAAGAGAGATAGACTGTAATAAAACTGTAAAATACCAAAGGCAAACAGAATCTTAAAAGCACCCAGAAAGAAAACAGATTGCCTACAAAAGAATAATAATTAGACCCAGAGTTGACTTTTCATTTTCAGCAATAGAAGCCGGAAGACTGGGATGATACCACAATTTGCTGAGAATAAGTGTCAACCCATAATAATATATATAGTAAAATTCTTTCAAAATAACAGCATGTATACATATATCGAATCATTACATTATATACCTGAAACTAATATAATGTTATATGCCAATTCTATCTCAATTAAAACAAACAAACAAATCCGCAGAAACAGAAGAGGCTGGTGGTTGCCAGAGGCAGGTGGGAATGGTGGTGGTAGGGAAAGGGGTGAAGGTGGTAAAAAGGTGTGAACTACCAGTTATAAGATAGGTAAGTCTTGGGGATATAATGTAAAGCATGGTGACTACAGTTAATAATACTGTGCTGTATGCTAGGAGTTGCTAAGAAAATAGGTCTTAAAGTTTTCATCACAAGAAAAAAAAATTGTAACTATGTGAGGGGATGGGTGTCAACTCAACTTACTGTGGTGTTTTGTGAGAAGTACATATATCAAGTTATGTTGTACACCATAAGCTGATACCATGTTATATGTCAACTATATCTCAATAAACTGGGAAAAAATAAAGGGAAAAAAAGAGATTTCCAGAGAGAGGGTTTTTAAAAAAATTTATTAGAAGATCATCACTTGAGAATATACTTTGTGAGTATAAGATTATGAGATTTAGGAATGGGTGAGATTAAAGAGGGAAATACTGAGTAAAGAATAGCAAATATATAAGTAATTAGAAACAAACATGAATGATACATATTTTAGAAGTCTAACTTGTGGGATTAAAAAAAGACAAGGGCAAACGTTGTTCAATTTTAAGTACCCATGCCAGGAGAGTAAAGAACGGTATTAAAGAACTTTTAAAGTCTATTTTTGAGAAAGCGAATAAAGATATGGCCTAATCTAAGACTTTATTATTTTAAGTATTCTTATTAAAATTTCAAGAATAACTACACAAAGAAAAGAAATATAGTGAATGTCTTCTAAACTCAAAATAAACCCAGGTAATGCAAAAGAAAGTAAGAAAAGAGAAAAAAAAACAGTAAATAGAATGGCTAAAATAAATCCAAATAAGTTAGTAATCACAGTAATGTAAATTGATTGAATTTTCCAATTAAAAAGCATATATTATCAATCCAGATAAAAAGGAACCGATAAAATACACAAAATATACTTTTAAAAAAGACACATCCAAAATATAAGGAAAATGAGAGGTTGAAAATGATAAACCAGGCTTCTAGTAATGACAGACTAGAAAAAACAGTGCCAATCTTCTCATTGAGAATAACTGAAAAAAACTGGACAAAATACAATATAGATGTATCTTAAAGCATCTTAAAGACATTATTTGCCTTTTGTACTGTGTTGACTGGTACAAAAGCAATGGTGGGTAAAATTGCTGAAGCCTTAGTACAATGACAGCACCAAAGACCAAAGTCATTACATTCTTCAGAAGTTGTCACATTCTTCAGTTTCATATACTCATATTTAAAAAAAAAAGTTTCACTTAAGAATGTACTTGCTGAAGAATAAAACTCATAATTGTGTTAATTTAATCTTTGAGCACACATCTTTTTAACATTCAGTGTGAAGGGAAGCATGCATAAAGCACTTCTGTCTAATGAAGTACTGTGGTTGCCTTGAGAAAAAACATCTATGCGGTGGTTTGTGTTCCAAGGTAGACTAACCACTTTTTTCTTGAACCATCATTTTTACTTGAAAGAACAACGGATACACAAACTATGGTTATTCAGACTTTGGTATGTGGCAGGCATCTTTTTGGAAGATGAACCAAGTGAGCCTGTTGCTTCAAGGGAAACAATTGATAGTATTTGTTGCCAAAACAATATACTGCAACAGATTGAATATAGAAGCATCTATGAGAAACCAGCGGTCTTCTACTAAGTCAGACATTAAAGAGATTTGCAAAGAATGTAAAATACCACTTTCCTCACAATATTTTTGACATTATTTTTCATAAAAAATGTTTATGGTAACATGAGAGTTTTTAAAATTATTTTTAAATGTATTAATATTTATAATTTTCTCAGTTTTAGTTTCTTATATGGCAAAAATAGATGAATATAACCAACATAAACAAAAGCTCTTTTGGATTCTCAATAATCTTCAACAATGTAAAGGGGTCCTGAGACCAAAACGTTTGAGCACTGCTGCTTATAGCAATAAAAGTGAATGAACTAGGACCAGATACAATAATGCAGATGAAGCTGCCAATCATGATGTTGAGTCAGAGAAGCAACACACAGAAAAACTCATTTAATATGATCCCATTTATATGAAGATCAAAAATGGGCAAAACTGAACTATATTGTTTAGGATACATAAGTAGGTCATAAAACCTCAAAGCAAAGCAAAGAAATGAATGACATAAAAAGTCTTGATTGTGGTTATCTTTTGAAGGAGAAGGGATTATGATTGGAGACATATGAAGGGGCTTCTTGGGGTACGGCAAAGGCAATGTTTTATTTCTTGATCTATATTATATAGTAGTTAAACTTTTACTGTTTTTTGTTTTGTTTTATATTTACGTTCTATCAGCAGTATATTTCTGAACTAAAATACATATTTAAAAAATCAGGGAAAGCTTCATTATCACTAGAGGTAAAAATAGACAATACAAAACACAAAATGGAAAATAACATGTTAATAAAAATAAACGTAGTATATTTATTTTGACAATAAAATAGATTTTTAACACAAACACATTTCTAGAGATCTAGGGATAGTATTTAATCAAAGATTTAACTTGCTAAGACGATTTAAGTAATCTATATTCTTATACAGGCAATAAGAAGGCTTTGAAATATATAAAATAAACAAAACCAGAATTATAAGTAGAAATTAACAAGTCTATCATTGTAATGTGTAATTTAACACACTATTTGACAGAACAGCAGAAAAAAACATTAGTAATGATAGAGATTTAAAACACATAATTAATATGTTTGGTCATATATATATTACAACCCTGTACCCAAAATTGAAGAATATGCATTCTTTTCAAACACAGATCATTTATGAATATTGACATTGTTTTAGTCCATAAAACAAGTTCAATCCATGTCAAAAAATTATATAAAAATTGGTACATTTTTTGACTACAATGAAATTTGGGTAATAAAGATAATCTTTAAAAAATTTGTAAAATATAAGGTATGTCAAAGTCAAATATCCTTGACTTTTGCATTATTTATTCTTTTGAATGTTTTATATTTCTTTTCATTACTGTAGTAAGATAATCAAGAGCTGACTATATGAGAAATATGAAAAGAATCAGGGTTGTTTGGAAGAGAAAAGGCTGTAAGGTAACTATCTTCCAGGATACAAAAAAGTATGTTCAGTCTTACACTGTAGCAAGGAATAATTTGACAGAATACAGGCAGAACCTACTGTAAGGATGATTAACTTTTGGAACAGGTTACTACAGAGGCCACAGAATCTCTGTCTCTATAGTAAAATCCAGAGGCCCTGCCTTTCCTGAAGGAACTTCTTCCTAAAGATAGAATCTTAGGTTATATTCAGCTCCATGAACTACACTCAAATTAGATCCTTTATCGCTCCAGTTGATCTACAATTCTGGAAACTAGCAGAAAATTGCCAGTTAATTCATAACGTTATACTAATATATTTGTGAAAACATACATCAACGATATTTCATATAAATGTTCAGGCTGTCTGAATTTTTTTCTAATTTTAAATAAATCTTCCTTGTTTGCTTGCATTTTTTTTGAAAATAATCATTCCTTTCTGAGCAAAAATTTTCCTATTATACGAAAAAAAGTCAGTTTATATAGCCAACTAAACTAAGGGAGTTGAAACATCATGTAATACATTTAAGACTGGGGATAAAAAAATGACATCAAGTTATATCACTTTAAAATATGTATTTTATATTCTTAGATGAAAAACAAAGATATCTTCAGTAAAATACAAAATATATATATATATTATCACAACAAAACGTAAATTACCTTCCTATTACATAAGCAAGCATAATATAAATGAAATATGTAATTTAAATCTGGTTCTCAATATTATTCTCTTAATGTCTAAGTGACTACAATTTGCATATGTAGCTTAAACTAGAGCTATATTAGTACCTATTTCCTTTTAACAATATTACTCTGAAATATATTTTTTAAAAAACCATTTGTCACCTGTATGAAAATTATTTATGAGTTTAAAAGAAAAGTATAAATTGCCACAGTTGGAAAAATGGTTCATGCAATGACATATTAGATTAGAAAAATAAATTAAAAAGTCATAATTATTATTAACATTTATTAAGTTTCACAGGGCATATGGCATTAGAATCTATGAGATTTTCGTCTTACACATTCTTATATATTTTTGAAATAATTAACAGACGAATCTTTTAAAAATTTTAAGAAAATGGTAGACTTTATTTCATGGAAAACAGTAGTGAATTTTGCAGAAAAAATTTAAAGTATCTTGTAAGGAATCAAAACAATTAGTCAGTCATAAGGTTCCCATGGACTTGGCTTGTTTTCCAACCCATTCTAGGTCCATTCCTTGTGACTTAGACAAGATATCTTAGGTTTACCTTATGCTGAATCAGCCTTCAGTGTATACTTAAATCTGGAACAGAATTAGTTTTTATAGTTTGGAATTTTTATTAAATATACAATACAGGAGGCAACACACCTGGCGTTTACACTATAACTGGAACACTTTCAGCAGGACAATTCTGAGTCAGTCACCCTGAATTCAAGAGCTTCTCTCAGGTGGAATTTGTATAATTTGAGGGATCCTTCTAAGTGACTTAAGGATCCTTGGGAAAATCAAATGGACTGTGCATGTTTACATTCAAAAGGGGCCATGGCCTACTCTTAGTTGTGTAGTAGCTGGGCTAACCAACAAGCTCTGACTTTCCAGGAGAAAGGAAAGAAGGAAAGCGTAGTGTAAGAAGAGTACAGTTGGAAGATCATTTGCAGGAACTCCCAACTTTTTCAGGAAAAGATGAGTCTGAAGATCATAATCCTTTTTGAGAAGTAACATGTGATAGAGTGATATATCAAACATATCAACTGTCGTCTTATACCAGACTTTTGTATAGACCATAGGCAGAAGGCAGGCATCAAAAGTTTTAGAAAAAAATTTGGGAGAAATACGGAAAACTAAGAAAAGTTTATCCATTAATATCTTCTTTACTAGAATTAAGAAAAGACTGTAAACCAGATGGACAGATCCAGTTCTTAAAATACCTGTGTCCTGCAAGAGCATAGCCTGAGAATCTGCTCCATAAATTGTATTTAACTCTTCAAATACTACTGAAAAATATAAAATTTCAATTATTCTATCAGAGTTTTTGGTTGTTTCACTCACCTTTCCCTTATTTTAATTTAAAGCTAAAGATATATAATTGCTCTGTTAGTTTTAGTCTTCTCATAAATCTAAAAATTTTTGGCCTGGCTGCACATTATTATATTAGATAAAGTCCTAAACATTCTCAATAATAGATCTGGCTTTATACAGAAAAATAGTATTATCAAGTAAAACAGGTGAGGACTATTTACATAAAGAACATTTAAAGTATTGTACATACACTATTAGTAGGAGAATGGTATCCATAAAGTTGAAGACGCTGACATAGAGCACAAAGGGCCAAATGAAGTGTCACATTTCAGAATGAACCCAAGTATAGCAAAAGAAAAAAAGAAAAAGATGACAAAATAATCAATTAGGAAGGGCAAATCATTATGCTACATTCTATATAGAGCATAAACACGGTACAAGTGGGATAAATGTTAAAGATGAGTAGCAAAGTTTTTAAAATCTCATATAATTAAACATTAAATGAACTTGTGCTCATTTCAACCACTTTCATTTTAACTTTCTGATAGAACTACTGCTTTGAGTAAAACATGTTCCTCCAAAGTATGCAGTTTTATTGAGACATGCTTCAGCGATTCCACGTGGGATAAGGGGGAAACCTAGATGCAGCAGCATGGTGGTGGGAATGGTATGAGACCTACAGTGGCATCTTCTCCTGTTAGTGCCATGACCTCAGGCAAGTTAACAAACCTCTCTAAGATGGTTTTCTCATCTGTAAAAAGGTAGGATACTTACCTCAGAGAAGTGTAATGAGGACTAAATGAGAGTAACATTTATAATGGATATAGTACAGAGCTTAGCACATAATAAGTGTCCCAAGAAATTTTATGCTCATTTCCCTCTTTCTTTCTGAAGCACAGTTAATTTTGGTATGTAAATATTTTACAATTTAGTCTTGCTCAGATTTTGATTTGGGTATGTAATAATTCAGTTTAAAGTAGCTGTATCATTCTACTAACTAAAAGAGAATTTTGTGTTTCACAATGAGCTAATCTTTTTGAGTATTTATTATATTTCATACACTGTTAAGTGGCTACATGTTTTAGCTCATTTAACCCCCATAACAATCACATGTGCTCATTACTCCTATTCTCGTACAAATGAAGAAACTGCGGTACAGAGAAATTTAAGGACCTGGTTCAAGGTCCCCCAGGTAATGAATGGCAGAGCTAATAGTCAAACCCTGAAAATCTGGCTCCTGAGCCTGTGCTACACTGTCTCCCTAATGTAATCTATATATTTTCAATATAAGCTAAATTTCAAAACTCAGAAATCTCATCAGTTCAGATATGCATTATTTAAAATGTGACAACTATTAACAATAAGTTACCACTAATTATTGTTATTGTTAAACACAGTAACAAATATTTGGAGAGAGCTGTATTGTCCTAGAGTGTTGTTTAGTTCAGAGGTTGTACTAAAGATTATTTCTGAATTGTTTTAAGAAATAGTTCTGAGAGCTAAATTCTGTAAATGAGATTTCAGGAGCCACTATGTAAGATAAACACCTCTGAGGTACCCATGGAGATCAGTGCCTTTAGCAAGCATTCCTTTACACATAAATAAGTTATATACTACTTATAAGTTATTTTTATCTGTTCTTTAAAACAAGTCTCCTTCCCCATATATTTGCTACAGAATGCTTCATTGATCTACGTATATTCATGTAAACTAATACAATTTAGGGTATGCTGATATAATTTAGATTTCATAATTCAGATAGACTTTCCCTAAGTAATCCAACTTAATGAAGTTTTACTATATCACTATTATTTGCATTAAATCATCAGTATTAAAATTTACTTTACCTGGGCTGCAATGACGCTTTTGTGCTGACACTGTAGCTTTTTCCAATGTGGTTTGTCTGCTATTATTATTCCCTTTCCTCTCTCCCTTTGTTACTCGACTTAGGTATTTTAGTAAATGTTAATGATTAGAATAGGACTGTAACTTTACTGGAAGATCCATTAAGTCCTTTCTGGAATTAGTATAAATAAACAGTTAAATTTGAAATACTATCTACTTTATCACTGAGGTTTACCAAAAGATTCATTAACATAATTCAACCTCCTTAATGATATTTTATTAACAACTTGCCTATCCAGTCAATTGGGGGTAATCCATCAAAATTAAAATAATTGTTTACTCTTTTAGTATATTATCTATAGACAGTGTCTTCTATTGATATAAGTGTCTTCCATAATTAGTCTACTGGGGGTGATTCAACAAATACTGATAAATATATCATAGTCAAATATCCTAAGAAATAATATGTATTCATAATCCTGATAATCTGCTTTTATTAGTATAAATACATACTTCGTAAATCTACTGGGACTGAATATGTCACCCATCTGCTGCAGATAACCCATGTTTAAAAAAAACCTAATACATATCCTTATAACAATGAGAATAATAAAAAATGTTGCAGTTCTTTGAAGTTAATTATTTGAATTCCAGATAGACCAATTAAACTATTTCACAGGGCCATGAATTTGCAAATTAAACAATTATCATTTACATGCCAACAAAATTCACCATGTTTCTGCTATCTAAGTACCAGAGGAAGAAATGTGCTACAGTGGGTAAAAGCGCAGGTTTTGGAGCTGGCCAGCCATGGGTTCAAATCTTGGTTTTGCCATTTAATAGCTATGGAATTTTGGACAGGATACTTAACCTTTCCAACTGTCAGTTTTCTCATCTATAATTACAGATAATAAGGGAACTGTTGGGTAGAGTAAATGAGAAAACGCATGCAAAGCACCTAGTATAGTGTCTGATACTAAGGTCTCAGTATCTGCGTGTTATTTTTATTATGTGAACCTGGGCTGTTGTCAGGCTGAAATACTTGGGACAAGCAAAAAAGAAAACTAGTAGGAAAATGGAGGGAAATGTTGCTTAACTCTACCTTCAAAATAAGATGAAAACATTACTCTCACCAGAAGAATCTATAATATATATTTCTATGAATGCAAAAAAACATATTATTTCCTTGTTTTTGCTTCAACATTCATATTGTTATAGCACCACTAAATTTACTCACAGGTATAATTAAATCTTTGCAATTCACCTTTAAATTTTTACATGCATAATGATCTGTATTAATCTATTATATGATATACCCTTCAAATCTCATGGATAACAACAATACAGATGAAAATGATTTAATGAATGTGATTATGGATACAGATGTTTAATATCAATACTTGATATAAATATTGATATCAAAGCATATAAATACTGAAGCAATTTTTCTACATAAGAACTTTAGAAAGTTTTCAAGAAAGCGACAGGTCCAAAGTTACAGGCTTTAATTATTGTTTCTCAACATGAATAAAATAATTCTTGCCTAGAAAACCCCCGTGAAACTACTATAAATTATTCTTACCAGCATTGCACGCTTTTCTTCATCTCCTTTAGTTTCTCTCTTTTCATTTTTTTTCCTGAATATTTCCTGAAGCTGAAAAAAAAAACAATCAAAAATCAAATATCCAACAAGAGTTTCTGGGTACCTACCTAACACCCTGTGCTAGGTATATTCTAAAAAGAAAGAAAATAGTTAGCTTCATATACCAAGATCATTAAAACTAGTATAAATATATTTTCTGATATCAATGTTTTTCCTGAGAAAAAGGCAACCCAGTACCAAAGGATCTATTAAATAGTTTTACTTTATCTCTAAGACACAAAGATGTGGAGCCTGTGGCATATACATAAAAAGAGATGAAGCCTACTGAGGGATAAAGGACATTGGACCAGAACTCAGGGGTCTGGGCTTGAGCCCATCTTCTGTCATACACTGATTTTATAATGGGGGACGGGTCATTCAACCCTTGCTGGGCTCCAATCTGCTCATATACGAAATACAGATGGACTAGACAACCTCTAAGGTCTCTTTCAGGTAACTGAGCATCGTGGTAGGAACATGGGCTCTCCATGTACAAGCCCTTGAGCAAGTTAGTCTAATTATTTAAGGCTTGTTTTCCATATCAGGAACATGAAGATAATCTCTTACAGAATCTCTTAGGGCAGCATTTTCTTCCAGCTTTATTGAGGTATAATCGATAGGTCTTATAAAAATAATGTTGTACAGAGTAAATATTACAAGTAATTACTTAGCACATTGCCTGTCACACAGTAACTTCTCAATAAATGTTAGCTACCATTATACAAGGCATTATTTCCTCTTTAAAATCCTATTTTACAAATGGAAGCCTAATCCTATCTCTATGTCAGTTTTCTGACAAGGTCATTGCTCTTGTCTGTGTAATTTGAACAGCTATCTCAACTCTTTACTTCATTTTGTACAGCTATAGTTGAAAGTCAAAATGTATTACCTCCCAAGATATGAAATAACAATTAAAATATACAGTACAAAATGTAAATGATTTTATTAACACATAAATTTATTTCCGCACTTTCTCTTAGTGAAAAGAGTTTTTATTTTTTGCAAGGTTGTTAATAATCACTTCATAAATAGGCAGGAGGATTGCAGATTTTAGACCTCTACATATAACTTTGCCCAACTCCACCTCTACTTCCAAACTCTTTGCTGTTTACAAAACAACAAACAAAAAACTATTAGTACACAGCCACTGCAGAGTAGACCACCACTTTAAAGCAAGGGCAACTTTTGTAAGAGTGTACAGTGGAAATAAATAGAAATTCTGCATGAATGTTTTTACCTCCCATCTCCACAAACAGACAAGATTCCGAAAGACAGGCAACTTCCAATGAACTGAGTTCCGAAAGTTAATCTTTAAGACAGTGGGGTGGAACTTGGCACTGCTGTCATAGAAAGTTTATTGAAAATTATTTAGATTACTAGGCCCATTGTGAAAGTCCTAAAATACAGCCGTACACTATCATGACAGAACTATAGTAAACTAAGTCTGTCCATTTTAGGGTGTTAGGTACATCTCTCTATCTACTGCAATGAAACTGAAACCTCTCGCCTCCCCAATATCCTGAAAAGCACTGCAGTGAGGGACCCTTTGTGGTTCCAGCTCCAGTGACTTGCTCAGGGCAAGGGCCACATGGGTGTTAGATTAAGCCTTTTGATAGATCGCAATAATTAGTTTGCTTGCTTCCTTTTTAATGGCTAATTAGCTTTTGATGAGAATTTCTCTCTCTTCTCTTTCCTACCGTGGAAAAGAATGACTGCATAGTTTCTCTTCTATGCTCCAGCCTCTGAAGAAAATACTAAGCTATTTAAGAGGTTTTCCAAGGGATTTTTATTGGCTCGTTACAGAGGAAAAATAGAAAATTAAATGGCTATTTATATTATTTTTCCCTTCTCTTTTCACTAGGAGAGTAGAGGTAAATATTGAGTTAAACATAAATGCTAAGGGTAGAGGTGGTTACTGGAAGGAGTAAACTAATGTTAATCTCTCTTTTGGAGAAAAACAGAATAGGCATTTGGTCACAGAAGTAGATACAGGACACGGGTAAAAAGCAATGGAAAAATTCTGGAAGGAGGGGGTGGTAAGATGAGAGAGCAGCTGATGATGCTGCCAGACCAGCACCAACACGGGACCAGTCGGGTGAGAAAGGCTGAAGGACAAATACCAAGAACACTCTTACCCTCCACTGCAGATCAGCCCCTGGTCAAAGACAGGAGAAGGGAGTAGGAAATTGGGCTAAGACTGGAATACAATGCAGCAATGAGTGGAAGAGAAAAGGAAAAAGAAAAATCGTAAATCCTTTAATGAGAAGGAAGGGGGAGGTCCTGTGACAAAGAGCTGTCTGTGGTTGGGTGGCTGACATGATAGAGACGGAGCATGCATAACACCTCAGGATTGCTTGTCACCCACCCAGTGGAAAACATTTGACACATTTCAAACTTCCAGAAGATGTGTAAACAACTATAAGTATCGTCATACACTGAATATAATTTATTTTTTTATAGTGTAAAAAATCATTCAAAATAGGGACTTCCCTGGTGGTCCAGTGGTAAAGAATCCGCCTTCCAATGCAGGCGACATGGGTTCGATCCCTGGTGGGGGAACTAAGATCGCACATGCCGCGGGGCAACTAAGCCCACGCGCCACAACTACTGAGCTCGGGGGCCTCAACTAGAGAGCCCGCGTGCCACAAACTACAGAGCCCACGTGCCCTGGAGCCTGTGACACAAGTAGTGAAGAGGACACCCACACGCCACAACTAGAGAGAAGCCCGCGCGCCACAACGAAATACCCTGCGTGCAGCAACGAAGACCCAACACAGCCACAAAAAAAATCATTCAAAATAAAGTGCATGAGTATATATACTTTATTAAATTAAAGTGAAAGCATAAAATTTTCACTCTTTTCTACAACAGCATTCTAAATAATGCAAAACATAAGAATATAAGCAATATTTAATTATTGATAAAATGTAGCCTGTAATATACATACCACCAAAAACTCCTTTTTATCCACCATCTCATTGCCATCGGTGTCAAACATGTTGAAAGCTATTCTAAAACCTGCATGTGGCTCTGCCAGAAAAGAACAGGAAAAGTATTTGTGAAATGAAAAAATGTTTTTAAAGTAAAAAAATCCACATTAGTTGTAAACCATTATTCACATTCTATACAGAGATACTTTCTTTAACCAAGAAATTAAAAGCAATATGTTATTATTTAGTTAAATATAATAAAAGCTACATATAAGTATATATATTTCTGCTTCATAAATTAGCACACTTAGTAACACAATTGATAATACACTTTAAATCTACTTGTGTGATACCTGTTTCATAGCACTGACAGTAAAATTTGACTACCTTCCTTCCAAAGATAAATATTTCTTTCTTATCCAAAGTCTGTCAGTTTGTTTACAAGGAAAATATCAGCTCATCACATTTGAAGTATTTTTAATATGTCAGCTACTTAGAGCGGAAGGAAAAATAAGAATATGACACAATGGATCAGTCTAAAATCTTGGGAAAATTATAATGGAAATAACCTGTGAAAAAAAGTCAAGCATGAGAGATTACATATTCGGGTTTGAACTTCTAGAGGCTTCAAATACAGAAATATAAAATAAAGAGAGCTTGAATAACTAATTCCCCCCAAATACAAGGAACAACTCCTTTTCTGAGAAAATCAGACTTTCACACATTACGAACTGCCTTAATTGTATGAACCCTATAATGAGATTCAATCCTTCTCCTCTTTTCACTTCTAAAACATAAAGAAGAAAACTTGGACAGAAGAAAGCTTGAACGTATCCTTCAAAGAGGAGCTCAGTGTACATGCCTTTTTCAAAACATTTGACCTTCTCTTTTAAGATGACTGGCAAAAAGTTTAAAAAGGACCTCTCACAGATACACTTGCCACTACCTGTTGTGAAATCGTGAACCCAGCAAAAGCAAAGCACACAGCCCTACTTTCCTAACTGGTAATAGCTGTCTCTGAAAATAATGGAAATGAAAGCCAGTCTTTTATGGAAGTTCATTTTTTTGCATGTATTTTAGGAATCTAGACTTACTTTCATTATTATTCACTTGAGAAAGAAATAAAAAGTTACACCATCTCTGATAACCAAGATTTAAGCTTTGAAAATATCTGAAGACACACAGAAAGAAGTCCTCACCAGTATTACTTGGAAGGGAATATTGTTAAAGTAATAAAAAGTAAAGGGGAGAAAACTATGGACAGGTAACATAGATTATCTAGCCCACTTCCTGCCAGCCCTCTTTTCACATTTTTCTTGGTTCTAATCTAAACGACACCCATAACTTTTCAATTCAAACTCTTCGTAGTTTCTAAGATGGGTCCTGAACTCCAAATGAAGATTCACAGCATCCAAAGATCCTACCCTTTCTGTAGTCAGCAAAAACCACTATCTGTGTTTTTTCCAACATGCTTAAACCAACGCTGTCCCAGCTCAACAAGTGGCTTTCCTCACCAGTTTTGTTTTACTCGGACCCATCACTCTGCTGGTCCAGGTACTTACAGCTTCTAATTTTGCACCTAAAGTTGTTCTAGCTAACAAGATAGCTTTAAAACAAGTCTCTGAGACACTCCTTGGCACCCACTCCCCTAATTTCCACAGTGGCATTCCTCACTCACTGGAGTCATCAGAATGGCTTTCCAGTCTGGGACAACCCCAGGCTGTCCTATAACTAACTGCACAGTACTTGCTTTTCTTCAGCACCAACACTTTAAATGACTTTGAGCCAGGAGAAAAAAAGCAAGAAAAAAAAATACAATTTTTGAAATACATATGTGTGCGAGCACACACACACCCCCCCCCAAATTTCCTGCAACAGAACTCCAACATTAACAGCATCCATTACTAAATTCAGAAATAACACAGTGGCTGGGAATTTTCTAATTACAGAAGTATAGGAATTTTAAGATTGGTTTCTAATGACACAGTTTTATTGATGTTCTTGTTTCCACACATCTCCATAAATCCCCACAATTGGAAATTCCACTAGCCACATTCTTTTATTCATTCCTTTCTTCACTCATTTGCCAATTATTTTCTGAGAGGTTACCATGTGAAAAGATAAAATCTTTGCCATGGTGGACCTTGCATTCAACTGTGGGGAGAGAGACAAATCATGTAAACCAGTAAACAAACACTTTCGAATAGTTTAAGTACTATGAAGAAAATAAAACATTGTAAAGGGATAAAAAGGGAGAGATGGAAGAGGGAGCTATTTTAGGGAGGATGGTCAAGTAAGGCTTCTCTAAGTCTTCATATTTCAAAGGAAACCTGAATGATTTTTATTATCCGGAGGATCTTTAGTAAAAGCACTGATGGTAGAGGGAGCAGAAAGTACGAATTCCTGAGGTGAGAATTCAGGGAATAAAAAGGTCAGGTGGCTGGAGCACTGTGAACTATAGCATATAAGTTCCTCCATTAAATGCAACGAAATTTAACTGAACACCTTAGTAAACCCTTTATATAATTCATAAGAATTGCTGTATATGAGAGGAAGATAATAATAAAGCTGTTGTAGGATGTATGATGGGTCTTCTTATAGACTTACTAGTTAAAAGACCCATTCTTTCACACTAGTCTTGCAGAAAATGTGATTTGCATGAATGAGTGTAGCAGGAAATTTACAAATCACTACACATCCTGACCTTTAGGCTCCCATGTAGATCCAACCACAGGGACTGATATAGGATATTAAATGTATAATTTATGAGCATTTTATTACTACACCATAAGCCATAATAATATTTATGGTTTTGACACTTGATAGTGCTATGCTTAGCATTTTCCACTGGCATTTAGACATGAATTTTGTAAAACAGCATGGATAGACCTAAACTGATTTTCAATAGTAAGAGAATATAAGAAGGATTTATTGGGACTTCCCTAGTGGCGCAGTGGTTAAGAATCCGCCTGCCAATGCAGGGATCACAGGTTCGAGCCCTGGTCCGGGATGATCCCACATGCCGCAAAGCAACTAAGCCCGTGCACCACAACTACTGAGCCTGCGCTCTAGAGCTCGTGAGCCACAACTACTGAAGCCCATGTGCCTAGAGCCCGTGCTCCGCAACGAGAGAAGCCACCGCGATGAGAAGCCCGCGCACCGCAACAGAGAGTAGCCCCCGCTCGCCACAACTAGAGAAAGCCCACGTGCAGCAACGAAGACCCAATGCAGCAAAAAATAAATAAATAAATTTTTTAAAAAAGATTTATTTCCCAAGATTACGCTTGAGAAAGAAAACTGTATCCAGAAATAGATTTAATGAGTATACTTACTTGTTAAAATACATAAAAGAAAAAGATATTCTGTGTAAGAAATCACACCTAGAAGAAAAATAGTATTAGTTATGCTATATATAAAATATTACTTTCTCTTCATATTTATCAAGTAAAATATTATTCTTATAATAGCAGTAATATTTATAAAGAACTTAGAGTTTTAAAGAAGATGCTAAATATTGTTTTAAATGAGACTAAACTATTACTACAAAATCAGAGTGAAAGAAACAATAAATAAATTTTACATTGTTTCACATGCCTCTGTAGAAACCCATACAAAAATCACATTAATGCTTCCAGATATATTGGCACAAAAGCAAAATTATCAATAATGTTTACATATAGCTGTAAATTTTAAATGTGTTGCTAGCTTTCAAGGTATGAATCTAACATAAAATAAAAACGTTGGAAATGGTTAACACTGTAAAGTGCTTAATTACTTCTTAGTAACCCTTGAATAAAACATTTAGATGTTCTTGCTTAGAGATTTGACTTCTTATTGCATTCAAAAAACACAACTCTATAGTTATTACTTTTCTGCTTTCAAGTTATCATTCATTATTCTTGATAAGCTTCATGCTTCTATTAAATGTAATCTAAGAAGTTTCAATTCTTACAGAAAGCTTACACTTTCTGTATATTGCATCCTGAGTTCTCTGTAATCTCATAAACTTTAAACGGAGTTTGTTTGGACTACATAAAAACATACATTCTGTTACTCAGATTCTTGCTTTTGGATTATAACACCCAAAACTAGAATTAATCGCTTAATTGTTTTTCCAAGTGTATCCTGAGAAAATGAAAGTCAGAAATAAGCCAATAACACTTATCCAGATACCAGACAGCCCTCATGTTTGGTAAAAGGGTATAACAATCCTTACAATAATCAGATCGTGAACTTTAAAACTCCACTTTACCTGATGTTCTTTGAGGCTACCCTCTCTGTTACAGAACAAAGGAAGAGGCGTCACTGTCAGGCAGTTTGTCAGAAGATGTGAAGGGACCGAGCTAGGAGGCCCTGAAAGCATTCCCGTCTTTTGTTTATACTAGAATATTGTGACCTATAGACATAGTTCTGGTTGATTGCCATGAATGTTATGGGAGAAAGATTCTGGAATGGTCAACGTATATAAAGATACAATACCTAGATTCCATAGGGATCCCTCAAAAAAAAAAAAAAAAAAAGATCTGGAAATGGGCTCTGTATCTCCACAACCCCATATCACTGACTGTTGTTCTGACTTGGTGGAATGCACAAGAGGTGCTGGTTAGTATAAAGAAGTTTAATATATGCTCTACGCCTTTTACTTGATAATCAACTCAAGATTCCCCTCACTGAAGGATTACAAAACAGTGAGAATCCTGATGATGATTATCATGGTAGGCACTTGTCTGAAGTACTAAGTGGTTTTTGAGGTGGCATAATCCACAGGGAAGAAAAACAAAGTGAGAAACTCATGATATAATTTAATAAAAATGGTCAGGGACATATATACACTACCAAATGTAAAATAGATAGCTAGTGGGAAGCAGCTGCATAGCACAGGGAGATCAGCTCGGTGCTTTGTGACCACCTAGAGGGGTGGGATAGGGAGGGTGGGAGGGAGACGCAAGAGGGAGGAGATATGGGGATATATATATACATATAGCTGATTCACTTTGTTATACAGCAGAAACTAACACAACATTGTAAAGCAATTATACTCCAGTAAAGATGTAAAAAAAAAAAAGGTCAGGGAGAAGGGAAAATATTACTAAACATGAACCGTAGATTCATAATGTTTTTAATTACAAAAATGGAAAACCATTAGATTAACCTTTCAATTTATTTTAAGGCCACCCAGGGTCAAAAATAAAATAATAATAAATGTTAAGCATATAGTAATGTTTCGATCCTTAGAAAAAGAGGCTAAGAAAGATGCTAACTAGGTTTCTCTTGAAAATTCAATTTTAAAAAATTCTAAGGGAAGTTCCTTAAAAGCATTACACTGTTTAGTTCCTATATCATGATATATTACAGTTAGCTATTATAACTAAGTCTATGTAATTCATGTTTTCATAAATGCTGCATACCAATTAAATTTTTCTAAAACTGCCCAACATTTTCTTGCTGGGTTATATTTTAAGCAGACAAAATTCATCTGTAAATTAGTTTTCAATAGTTCTAAAAACTTAGCTTTACAATTCCTCTTCCACCTAATCTCTTTATAAAAAAGCAAGATTCTCTGTAACTCCCTACTTTACCTAACCCTATGGTTCTAAAACTTCTTGGGTACACGGATTACCTTGATAATCCCATCACTATGACATAGATCTGCACTGTTCTACAGTGTAGCCGTTGGCCACACAGGGCTATTTAAATTTAAAATAATTAAAAGTAGATAAAATTAAAAATTCAGTTCCTCAGATACAGTAGCCCCATTTCAGGTAATTAATAGCTACATTTGGCTCGTGGCTACCATATGGACATTCCCATCACTGCAGATAGCTCTACTGGGTAGCACTGAATAGATCATCTCCCCCCGAAAAAATATGCAAATATGCATACAATTTAAGTAGGATTAGGACCTGCCTAAACTTATGGCTTCCAGATTTAACCCTCCCCCTAACTAAAAAGAATTTCCTTCTTCCATGCATTTATCTTTCTTGGATTATATTTGATCCAATTGCATTTTCCCATGAGAGGTATTAAAGAAATATTTTTTACATTCACCAATTTACCTCATCATTCCGAGCTTTTAATTTTCCTGATCCTATCATTCCACCCTAAGATTTGCATGGCAATCTTTAAGACAACTTCCAGAAAAAATTTTCTAAGAACTTTAAAGACACCATGGCTCAGATTTCACAAAGATTTAAAAACCCTAGTTATGAAAAGCCTACAGTTAAAGACAAGGTGTCTCCTCCTTCCAGAGTCCATAAGAACCAGGTGGAAGCAATCTGAATTTCTAATTCTACTTAGGCAAAAATATATGGATTATAACTAATCCTTTAAAGTATTTATCTTCATATTAGAGTAAATATATTATTTTCAAACCAATATTGGTTGAAATTGATGAAAAAAAGGTAAGTTTAGATAATTGCTTTATATTGTTATTTTGTATACTCATATTTGAATATGAAAATATATATTTCTAAGAAACATTCCTTTTTAAGATTAAAGAGAGTTTATTAATTAGTTTCTGCTATAAACATTTATAAAAAGTACAATGTAAAAGAAAATTGCAATAAAAGCTATATAATTTGATTGCAAGGACATGTATGAATTAACGAGTTAACGTATATATAGGTATGGGTAATACGGTAAGTTGAAATAGGTGGATTTTGCAGTGAGTGTTGTTTTTAAAAGAAACATGTTCAAATTGTGCAACCAAAAGATATATCCAATAAGCTTTTCATATTGATTAAACTTAAGAAAATCTGCAATTCCCTGGAAGTAAAAGGAAAGAAAAATAGACATTTGGAAATCAGTATTTTTGAAAAATGCTTTCTGTGGGTAAATATAACATATACTTCTCAATATGGTTAAAAAGGTTTTTTTTAACTATAAAAGTTCACTTTGTTGTAAAAAGTGTGGAAGATATGAATAGTGTATATAAAAAGTAACATAAAAACCACTCTTAATCCCACTGCCGAGAAACAATCATTATTAATTTTTTGGTGTTATTCTTTTCAGTTTTTTTTCCATGTACATAGACACATATGTAATTGTAAAATTATTTAAGCATGAGGAAAATATGTATAAATAGTATAAATAATATAGTATCAATATTAAAATACATAAATACTAAAGTTAACTTACCTCTTTCTTTAAGATTTCGAAATAGCTTTGATGATCCTTTCCAAACTGGTGGTGTTTCTGATAGCATTTGATTTAATTCCTATGACATAAGGTATCATAATGCTGATTAACTGGTAAACCGCTTACTTATAAAATAGACCAAAAATATTTAAATGCCTCTGCAAAAAAATTCTCTGCTTAGAAGACGTGAGACATGACTGTATTTATACTATTTTATCTGTGGTTCATTCAACCATAAAACCCAATATTTGCCCACAGTCCAAATGTAAAAATAAGTGATAAAGATGCTACATTAAATTCAATTAGAGCTACCAAAAATTTCAGATAAACTTAATAATTGGAGAAATACATATATATATGATAATCTAGTTAAGATAAAACAGTGAATTTAAGTTCTGGAGCCAGTTAGAAAAGGATGGTTCTGTGGAAGCCACAGGAAAAGGTGGACTTCCTAATACAGGTCACATATGATCACTGAGCTTCACATACTGTTTTCTGTAGCCCTCTTGGATTTAGGGGATTTTGTGGTAGATGAAGTAACTGGGCAACAGATTATGCTGGGGAAGAACGAAGAGTATTTTAATAGTGACTCAAAGAATGATGACATCAGATGAAGTGGGATGACAGGGTATTGAGTTACTGTGTCCACTGCTGCAATTTTTTTTTCTAATTTTAACTTAAATATTCAGTAAAGAATACACACTTCAACTGCTGGTTAGCCAGCTTTTCTTTTTTTTTTTTTTTTAATCAAGCTGAGGGGGGACTATTTTGGAAAATTTAAACATTTGATTCATTGCCCAGATACTAGAACGATTTTGTATTTATTACACATACTGTGTTAAAAATAAGTGAAAATTATAATTAGGTTAACTGTGAAAAAATTATTAAAGGATTTGGTGAGATAACTTGAAATAATTTGAAATTAAAAAATTAGTCTGGGGCTTCCGTGGTGGCGCAGTGGTTAAGAATCCGCCTGCCAATGCAAAGGACACAGGTTCGAGCCCTGGTCTGGGAAGATCCCACATGCCGCGGAGTAACTAAGCCTGTGTGCCACAACTACTGAGCCTGAGCTCTAGAGCCTGCAAGCCACAACTACTGAGCCCCGGTGCCACAACTACTGAGCCCACGTGCCACAACTACTGAAGCCGCGTGCCTAGAGCCCGTGCTCCGCAACAAAAGAAGCCACGACAGTGAGAAGCCCGCGCACTGCAACGAAGAGTAGCCCTGGCTAGCTGCAACTAGAGAAAGTCCGCGTGCAGCAATGAAGACCCAACGCAGCCAAAAATAAATAAATAAATAAATTTATTAAAAAAAAAAAAAAATTAGTCTGCTAAGTAACATACTGAAAAAATAGAAATGACTTCTTTTCCAGATCTGACTCTTGCTACTCAAAATGTGGTTCCCCAATGGCCCAGGCATCATCACCGGGGAGCTTGTTAGAAATGCAGAATCTCAGATCCCATCCCTGGCCTCCTGAACCAGAATCAATTTTTAACAGGATCTCCAGGTGACTTTTATGCACATTCAAGTTTGAGAAGCACTTTAGACAAATCCTTCCTGATGTAGTTGTACCTAAAAAAGCTCCGTGACATTTACAAACCATCTTTTTCATTATAGAGCTGGGTTAGCAAATAAGGAATCTCTGGGATGCCAAAGGCAGGAGAGGTATTTTTAGGGGATTTATAGACACCCTGAAGCCTGCCTGTGAATCCTTGCTCTCATTTCCTTCATAGTGTTATTTCCGCACTGCAGGTAATAGATGCCACCAGGTGCTCAGTAGTGTCTGACTAGGGTAGCAATTCACATATGACTAATAATGAGAAGCTAGGATATTTAATGTTTAAACAATAGTAAACTCATAAACATTTTTGTTAGAGCAGGAGATTAAAAAATATTAATATTTGGAGTACATTTTATATACTTTCATTTATACTGTCTCTATTATATAAATATTACCATCTCCATTTTAACTGTTCCCATGTATTCAACTCATTTCTTCTACTTAAACTCAGCTAAAATTTAAGACCAAAAAAATCATAGCTACCTTTTACTGAGTGTCCCCTATATGCTTGTCAATGGGCTAATACATATCTCATTTAATTCTAAAAAATAATCCTTATTATGCACATTTTACTGTGTCTTAAAGAAGATAAGTAACTCACCCGGGATTACACAACTAGTAAATGACTGTCCAGACCCTCACTGAGTCTAAGCAGTTTATTTTTGTAATAATTTAGTTCCTTGTCTGGTCTAGATCATCCAGTTGACACACTAATCTTGTTTTGTGTCGACTTCAGGGACTTTTTTTTCTTAATTTTTATTTTATATTGACATATAGTTGATTTACAATATTATGTTAGTTGCAGGTGTACAGCAAAGTGAGTCAGTTATACATATACATATATCCATTCTTTTTCAGATTCTTTTCCCATATAGGTTATAACAGAGTATTGAGTAGCGTTCACTGCAGCGGAGGCTAGGGACTTTTAAGTTTTATTAAAAACTGTATTTCCACTCTGGCGGGAATCTCTCTCCCCACTCCCAGTGCCTACCTTTGTCTCTTATAGGTAGTAGTGTTGTATGATAAAGCATTTGATTGGCCTTTGTCCCTGGTTCCTGGGAGGAAGACTATATCCTCACATCACACCAAAGTTTATGCTGAGGAGATGACTCAGGATGGGGGCTGACCTTCAAAAACAACCCCGTGATTCAAGGGTTGGGGCTTTGAGCTAGCCCGACCTCTGGGGAGGGGAGAGGAAAGGGACTGGAGACTGAATTCAACCATGTGGCCAATGATTCGATCAATCACACCTATGCAATGAAACCACCAATAACAACTCTGGACACCAAACTCAGTGGAGCTTTCAGGTTGGTGAACACATGGGTGTGCCAGGAGGGTGACACACCCTGATCCCCCAGGGATCCAAGCTGTGTTTGGAACCCTCCTATACCTTGCTGTATGTGTCTCTCCATTTGGATGGCCTTGATTTGTTCCCTTATAATGATAATTATAAACTATAATTCTACGTGTAGAACGTTCCTGAGTTCTATGAGTCAGTCTAACAAATTATCGAACTTGAGGGGAGTTGCGGGAACTCTCTGAATTTGTAGCCAGTTGGTCAGCAGTGTGGGTGGTCCGGGATCCCTTGAGTCGCAGCTGGCATCTGAAATGAGGGCCACCTTTTTGGGAAACGGGTCCTTAAATCTGTGGGGTCTGATGCTAACTCTGGGTGATCAGTGTCAGAACTGTATTGCAGTATTGCAAGTAGGGACTAAATAAATATTTGCTGGATTGAATTCATTTACCTAGAATTATAGATGCCTTTTAAAAGCTTAATACAATTTTCCTGAGTACAATTTTTATAATTATATACGTAATATATATGTTATAGGAAAATTAGTAAGTGCAGAAAATAAAACCAGATTGTAATCCAGGGATGAACCACAATTAAAAATTTTATTTAATCTCCTTTTAATCTAATTCTCTATCTAGGCATATTTATACAGTATTTTTGTCATTCTTGTTGCAAATATTAAATCATTTTCTGCATACTGTTTTGTAACTTACTTTTGCATTAATATGTCATGAGCATATTTTCCTGCCAAATATTCTTCATTTTCATTTTAATGGCTACACAGCAGTTGTCTATATCAGAAGTTCTGAAATGTAACTCTTTATACTCCTAAAAATTGTTTACCCGAAAGAGATATTGCTTATGTAGGTTATATCTATCAATATTTAATGCATGTGGAAATAGAAATGATACATTTTTAGAACACAAAAACACACAAGCACATATTCTATTAGTTCTCAGAGTGATGATGTCATCACTCATCATGCAGCCTCTGGAAAACTCCACTGTACACTTGTGAGAGAATGAGAGTAATAGAACAAGTATCTTCTCAGTATTATTATGAAAATAGTCTTGACTCCATGGACCCCCAAAAAGGTCTTTGCACGTCAAGAAAGACCAGTTTATATTATTTTGCAATTTGCTGTTTTACTCAAACTCATGTTTTTTAGGTCTATTCATGTTGATACACACATCTCTTGTGTATTTATTCATCTTAGCTCTATATTACTGTATTGTCCTTCATATGCCTATTTCACATTCTTTTATTAATTCCTCTACTGATTGACATTTATATTGTTTCTAATTTTTTTAGGACTCCTGGTATAAGCATACAAGTGTTTCTCTTGTAAATGTATCTAGAAGTAGAATTTTTGATATGCATTAGGTAGTGCATATTTCTCTCAAAAGAGCATATACCAATTTACATTCTCACCGGATTCCTCCTTCTCCTTGTCCTTGCTAATTACTGGTATTGTTAGATTTCTAGAACCTGACAATCTGTTGGGTGTGAACTAGCATCAGATCATTGGTTTAATTTGCATATCCCTGATTACTAGTGAGGTTGAGCTCCTTTACATATATTTATTGGCCCTTCTGGCTATGTCCGCCCATTATTTTCTTATTATCTTTTTTATATTGATTTACAGGAGTTCTATATGACTACAAGACACTTAGCCTTTTCTGTTAATAATGGGTTGGCCAAAAAGTTCGTTCTGGTTTTTCATATCTTAAGAAAACCCGAATGAACTTTTTAGCCAACCCAATATGTTGCAAGCATATTCTCTCATCTGTCATACATCTTTTAACATTGTTGACATTGTCTTTTGGTGTGCCAAAATTTTTAATATTTAATTTAGCAAAATTTGCCAATAATCTCCTTTGAGTTTAGCTTTATATATCTTTTATATATGTACATATCACATTTACATACATATATATCACATAAATATATATATATAAAAATAGCGTGCGGGACTTTCTTGGTGGTCCAGTGGCTAAGACTCCATGCTCCCAATGCAGGGGCCCCGGGTTTGATCCCTGGTCAGGGAACTTGATCCCACATGCCACAACTAAGACCCGGTGCAGCCAAATAAATAAATAAATATTTTAAAAATAAATAAATAAAATAAAATAGTGTGCATGCATACATATACCAAGAGCTTTAACCTACCTGCTTGGAAAGTGACTTCCATGTTTTAGCAACTATAATAAACATAAAAAATTAGATAATACTTCATGTAATGTATATCAAAATTCAGTAACCATCTACAATCATAACTCATAACACTGACCTTTATATCTAAAAGGCAAAGGTTTTTTTAATCTCAAGATTTAGACCTATGTATGTTATGCATTATGTATTTGTTTCATGTACTATAAACTACTTAAATAATATCAGTGGAATAGAAAACACATTTTCCATAATCATTATCTGGATTTATAAAGTAAGTTAACTTACTCCATGTTAAACATCCTATGGGCTTAAAACACAAACAATGATATTCATTAAACACTGATGTTAGAATATAAAATATTAACATAGAGAAATTATAATTTTAAGGTGTTACCCATGATCCCTGCTGTGTTAGTATCTCTGATTATACTTCAAAGGTCAGGTCTCTCTAGAGTGAAGGGGAAGGGTAGGGGCAAAGAGAAAAAAAGATCAAGGAGAGAACAGGTAATGTGATAGAGAGACTCTTGGCCTGTTTTCCATTCTTCTCCCCTAAGAATGTCATAGTTGAATAAAATACCTGAGATCACTTTCTTTTTCTGATTTCTCCTCACATCCCTGAAGATCTCAAACACTATAAATCTTATAATATTAAAATAAATACATAGTCAATATTGCTGTTTCCTTGCTCAGATTTGAACACTGTGAATATCTAATGCTTGTCCAAGAATTATCTCCAGGTTTGTATGTGATTAAATCCTATAATAGAGCTGCGTTAGGAACTAGTAAATATCAACTATTTCAGCTACATTACAATAATGACAACCAATAATTTTTCTACATGGCAATGTGGCCATTTCTGTATAGTTAACCATAGTTAACGTAAACAATATATCAAATTCAAGATTATAAGATAGGCATGTTTTGCTTAACTTTCTCTTTTTTAAGCGATGTAATAAGTCATTTTAAGATCAAAAGGGAAAAACTATGTTCTAAAATTTGGCAAACTGATTTTTATGAAGATAGTTTTCTTCTCTATGTAGCAACAACATCCTTTCTTTACCCAAGACAGTTTATATGCAAACATGTAATCAAGTTTAAAATCAAGATTGTAATCAAGATTAAAATCACAGGTCTATACGGTAGAATTCAGAATTTAACCTTAATTATAATACTTTACACATTCATTTCATAGACATCCTCCTTTACATAATGAACACAACAATGTAAATAATACTTATTATTCTGTTGCTTTTGAAATATAGCAGTAAGAAAAGAAGAAAAATAAATGGTACAAAAGTACATGCACATGCTCTTATGCAATGTTCAGAAGCTATTTATCAAAAGAGGAAGTTAGACACTCTTGAGTTTTGTAGGGTTTATGAGATTTCCAGGGTAAATTATTCACAAAAGACATATTCATTCTGCCGGATATGTCACCATGTTCAGTATTATTGGCTTTTTTTTTAATAAAACTAAAGAGCCATTAAGATTGTTCTTCAAAGGATTTTCTGATTTTCTAAATTCCTTATTTCACATGAAGTTACTGCATATATAAATATAAGGTGAAGAGGGACTTCATTCTTTTGGATATATTTTATTTCTTAAGCTATAGGTTGATGTTTTCATTATATTTTTAATATATTTATGTATGTCTGAAATTTTTTAACTTAAAATTAAATTAAAATTAAATAATACTTGAAGCTATATGAAAATAATTACTTATTTTAGTTCTAGATGAACAGTTTACCTCTTAGGTTCTATTTAAGTGGGTAAAACAAGAAATTTTCTTGATTTCAAAAACAAAGTTACAATCAACAATCAGATGTATATCTCAATTGACATTTATTTGAACTATAATTATTAAGCAAATGTTTACATAGCATACCATTTTCCTGTTGATGTTGCCATAAAATTATATTAAAGATTTTTTTAAATAATGGTTATGAATTCAAGTGATAATGATGATGATGACAATGACAGCTAGCAATGTTTATTAAGTGCTTATTGCATGTCAGATATTACACTAAACATAACTGATATCATTCAATCCTTAAAAACCTCATAAGGCTGTTATTTTTACTTTTATAAATGAAGAAACAAAAGATTAAATAACTTACTCAGGTTCTCAAAGCTCATAAATGAAAGCCAAGGTCTAAACACAAGTCAAATTTCAATATGCTATTTTGATATTTATATGATTTAATATTCCGTCTATGAAGCATATTTTCTTTTTTGAGGTAAATATTTCTTTTTAAAACCCTACAGTTTTAAAAAAGTTTTTACAAATATCTTGATCTTTAGTTACCATTCTTAATCATGTCTTAAAAGTGTTGGTTAGAAATTAACTGATATTAATTTGTGGTTGTTAAATATCCTGTGTTTATACTGGAAACTAGTTTTTTCCCTGCAAGTGATAGTTTTGGAATATCTATCAAAAGAATCACAGCTAAAATTATTTCCAAAAAGCAAAAATCCAACAGCAAGCTTCCAGTGAATACATTATGAAGATAAAAATAAAGAAAATAATGAATTAAAAAATTTCAAACTATGAAATTTTAAATCAGTAAGCATTACTTAAAGGATAACTTCTCAAATATGTTTGACAACAGTTACAGAATTTGATGCAAAAGTACCATTTGATATTGTAAGAGATATATTAATAGTTTTATCAAATCTATACTAAAAATAAATATAAAAATCCACACTGTACAAAAACAATTAAACAAAAATGTATGGAACACGTATATACCTACTTATGTATAAGGGTCTTTTCTATGTACAAAGTCCCTACACTCAGGAAACGTACAATATTATAGGAGGACGAAAAATACAGAAACAACCAATTCCAAGGCAGAATATGTTTATCTGGCACATGGTAAGTACTCAATAAATATTTCTTGAAGGAAGGGGGAGGGAGTGGGGGAGGGAACGGGAACCAAAAAAGCATAGAGATACAATTCTTACCACAGACTTCAAATTTTCCAAAAAAAGAGCCCTACTTAAACTCTAGCCTTTTGTATCACTACTGTCACCTTTATTCTCATACTATGCCACCTCCCTAGGCAATCTCATCCATACACATTGCACTAATTACCAATCATGTACAGATGAATCCCAAACACATACCTCTTCCCAGTCCTCCCCACGATCTCCAATGGAAATAATCCAAAGCATCAAAAATTAATTCATTAAAAGCTAATGTGTGAAGTAGCCAATTTGTCAAATTACTGAAGATTGAATTTTTTGAACTTTTATACATTTTTCTTTCACCTCACAGTTACCTTTTTTGTTGTTGAGAATGCTTAAGATCTGTTCTCTTAGCAAGTTTTAATTATACAATGCTGTACAATATTATCAACTACAGTCACCATGCTATCCATTAGACCTTGAGGATTTATTTTAAGTTTGGTTTTGCCATAACTCTATCTCTGAAGAAGAGATGGCTATAACTGTTCTAACCTAACTTAAGGCATTCATTTGACAGTTTCAAGCAGATTATCAAACAACTAATTATTTGGTACGTTGATTTTCAGTGAATTGAAATCAATGATCAAGAGCTAGATCCTACTGCCTCCTTGATATCTCCTCTTTTACAAATCTGAGGCGTTTAACTACATCATGTCCAAAACTGAAGTTGTGATTTTTCCCTTTAATGCCAGTCCCTACTGCCATCCATCCAGTTAAGCCAACCAGAAATCCTTAGTACTCACTACTCCATCATTACCATTGCCACCATTGTTAGAAGCTTTTGAGGCTTGGAAAAAAGTCTCCTCTCTGATCTGCTCATGGCCACTCTGGACCTCTGTAATCTGTCTCCACCCTGAGATCTTTCAAAACACCATATAATCATGGCAGGCACCTGTTGAAAACAAGACAACAGGCCCAAAATGGAGTTGCCTATGCTAAGCCCCATGTCACCCAACTGAGACTTAATTACAGTGTCAGTTCTCTCTCACATGGAATCTTAAACCAGTCATCAGGAATCACCTGATCAGCAGCAGTTAGGTCATCCGTCTGATAGACCCCTACCATCTCCTGAAGGCAAGTGACCTCACAATAACCAACCTGCTTTTTTTTTGCCTAATACAACTTACTTGTTCCTGCTTCCTTCTGCCTATAAAAGGCCTTTCATTTTGTACAGCTCCTCAGAGCTCCTTTATATCTGCTAGATTGGATGCTGCTCAATTCATGATTCGTTGAATAAAGCCAATAAGATCTTTAAAATTTACTTAGTTGAATTTGGTTTTTTAATACACCAAATTCTCCTGCAGCTTAGACCACTACCACAATTTTCCATTACTTTTAGGATAAAAACAAAAATGTTTAATATCAGCTTACAGACTCTGAATGGTTTGGCCCTACCCCACATACCCATATTCCACATACCACATTCCTCCTTGCTCTTTGCACTTAGAGCCACCCAGATCTTTTTTCCACTCCTCAGATGTATCACACTCCTTCTTGTCACGGCACCTCAGCACATGCTGCTGCTTCTGACAAATTCTCCACTCCCAATTTCCCATTTACCGAGCTAGCTCTCATGATTCGTATTTCACGGTGATATTTATTTCCCCAAGGAAGATTTCTCTGAGCTACCTGACTAGGTCACTTCTCAAAAATACACTCTCATGGAATCAGGAAACTTTCTTTCATGGCACTGAGTTATAATTTGTTGTTTATATGTAAATTTTGTTGATCTGTGTTGGCTTCCTCCACCAGACTGCAAGCACCATGAGGGTGGAGAACATTTACCTTTCGTTCCCCTCACCACTGTATCTCCAGTGCCTAGTGCAGTGCCTGGCACTTGATAGCTGTCCTTGACTACATGTCATTTAATATTCTGTGAGATGAAATGGGAAAGGTGCATAAAAGCACTTCTGCTGCCTTCCGAAGTACTATGGTTGTCTTGAGAAAAAGTACTCTGTGATTATTTGAGTTGTGAACTGAACTAGTTCCTTTTTTTCATGGAACCCAATTTTTACTTGAAAGAATAACTGACAGACAAATTATGGTTATTTAGACCTGGGTATTTGGCAGACATTTTTGTACAAATGAACAAAGTTGCTTCGTGCTTAAAGAAAACTGACAGTATTTGTTGCTAATGATAACATTTGAGATTTCAAGTAAAAATCAGAATATTGGAAAACTTGTATACACCACGAATTTGACAGCTTTCCAATAAGTAAAAACTTTTCTGATGAGATTATGACAGTATTAGTGAATGTGATTTTTAAAAAAGATTGTGTAATGAAATATGTCAACATTAGGAAGATCTGCATAATTTAATAAACCAACATTTTCCAGTTGATGTTGCAAGATTATACAAGGGAAAAAGATCCATTCAAAGTGCAATGTAGGCCAATGTATTTTAACAAAACAGATACCAAAAATTTTCAAAGTCCACATTGCAACTAAACTTTAAGAAACTACCATTAGCCAAGTATTGATACAGTACCAAAGAAGAATATCTACAATTATCTAAAAGGCTACTGAAATACTCTTCCCTTTTCCTACTTCTATATTTGTGAGGCAGATTTTGTTCAGATACTTCCTGAAAAACAATACATTGCAACAAACTGAACACAAAAGCAGATATGAGAATCCAGATGGCTTCTATTAAGTCAGACATTAAAGTAACTTTGCAAGAATGTACATAATGCCCCAAAATTTGAGAACCACTGCTCTAACACATGGAAAGGTGAAAAACAATTAACTTATATTTACACTGCAGGAGCTATGACATATTCAGAAGAGATATGGGAAGAATTTTTGTCCAGGTCTAACTGGAGCCAGCCCTCTGAGTTATTCTGTTTAGACTGGATATAAGAACTGACTTGGCAGAGTAAGAACCTATTATAAAGAGTAAGGTAGTGTTTAGTTGGAGGTACTGAGAAAGAAGAAACAATAGAAATTTCTGAAAACAGAAAAGATACCAGTAGGAGTTGATAAGAAATATTAGTCTGGTAACATTGTAGAGCATAGTATCTTCTGAAACACCACATTGCTTGCTTAGTTGTTCTGAAAACTTACACTGCTCCACATTTTTACAAACTAGAGACAAGAGAAAAATCTTATAAAATTATTGAGATAACTGAAGAAATATACTTACATTTGGGCTCATCTGTTGTAACAGCCAAAATAAAATCATATGGAGTCATGAATAACTGCCCTTCACATTCTACAGACGCAAACAAACGAAATCGCTTTTCCCGAGATGTTGCATAGAGATCTAGGTCTTCAATGTCTGCTCTGCCAACAGCAACCTAAAGTAAAGAAAGCAAGTAAGTCTGGACTGTGTGAAGTAACACCTCCTTTTAGAAGATAAATGTTTTCAATTATGTTGATAGTGAATTAACAGAATAAATGAAAAAGTGTGACAATATTGTCTTCTGGAGAACTTAATCATATTATAAATAATTACCCACATGAATAAAATGAACTAATGTTCAAAAGATCCTACAATGAATATGATTAAGGTTCTGAAGACTTTACACTGGCACTTTGAAGAACCTGTGATTTATTTCTTCAGTTTCAGTCTCAGAGAACATTAAATTTCTGACCTAGTAGTTTCTTCAGAAGGAACACCAACAGTTGCTGAATGCCTACTATGTACTCTCTATATAGGCTTATTTATTTAATCAGAACTCTTTTCACTGTAGTCTATTAATTTTCTAAAAGAAGAAAGGGAAAGCCTGATAGGCTGTTCATGGCGACCACTAAGGAAACCACTTAGTGGTAGAGCTTAGATTCGAACTGAAGTTGCTAAGCCTAGATCACTACAGTAGAGTTACCACCAATGTTCACTCTGAATTCTACCTAAGGTTAAGATGAGCAGAATCAAGAGTGTGTGTATATGGGGGGAAGGGGATCTCCTTTTGTCTTACTTAAAGATCTTTCCTTGTAGATAAATAATTTCTCACTATTATTTATTTTCTCTCTGAACTATAACAAATTTTTTAATAAAATGATTTTTTCCTGATTCCAAAAGCGATGCATAGTTACTATATATAATTTAGAAGACAGAATTTAAAATTTTATAGACATAATTGTTTTTGTTTTCTTTTTTGGCAAAAAATTGGGGTTATACTATGCTGTTCAGTAATCTGATCCTTTTTACTTATTAACGCATTTTTGACCAGAGACGTATTATGGCTACAAAATCCTCCAGTCAATAATGTGTTAATATATCATGTGTCATTTTTCCATGTCAGTAAATAGTCTAGTAGACCATTCTTAGTAACTATATAATATTTAATAGTAAATGTTTATAGCCTAACACAATTAATGAATTCTAACTGATTGACTACTTAGGTAATTCATAGTACTTTACTATTATAAAACAATGTTATAACGACCAGCCTTGAAAATATTTAAATATATCTACAAATAGTTCCTTGGGGTAAACTCCTAGGAGTAAACTGATTGGTCAAACAAAATCATTTCACACATATTATCAAACTGCCTCCAGGGAGTTTATAGCAATTTACATGACTAGCAACAATATAAAAATTATATTTTCACACATTTCATAAAAAATTATTTTATATCAGAAAAAAATTCTTATTTAGGATGACAAGCTTAATCTCTTTATTGTCTCTTCTATGTCTACTAAGTCACTATGCAAATTATGTACAAATTTTCAAAATTATTTAAACATCTAATATTTTGAGAAGTTGTATCAAACAAACCATAAGAACTTTCAGTAAGGAAACTACATTTTGTATTTCTAAGTTACACCTTACTAAATGAAAAGCCAGGCAAATGAGTAATCTTTTTCCACTGTTCTGAAGACTAAGACTTTTCAAAACATTACAGAAGTAGTCAAATAAAAAATTAAAAAGAAAAATTTTAATGCCATTTTTTAGTGGCATGTATAAATAGGGAGAATCTACAATCTCAGCCCTTAAGGAATATACAATCTATATGGAGGGACAAAATACTACCTGCAGAGACAAAAGGTACAAACATGGAAAAGAGAATAAGTCAAGTTAGAGTAAATAGAAGAAAAGCACAATAGATTGAGGTTAATATGAAGGCTTCAGAAAGAAGAAAATATGAATTTTAATGTCAGGAAGAGATATGAGCATTCTAGGTTTACACGGCATATCTGAAGATGGTAATAGTCTTCCTGGAACAGAACATTTGCATTCATGTAAAAGGGTAGGTAAACTGATAACAATTTCTGAAGGCAAGACTAAAGCACCAGGATTTAATCTGACAGAAAGCAAATGGCTTTAGGAGATCCTTAAGTGAAACAATGACACAAAGAAAATGGTGCTTTAGAAAGATAAAGCAACCGGGTACCAGACATAAGCTAGCTCAGCAGTATATTAATAGCAATACTCAGGTAATCCATTTGTATTGGGAAGTTATTTTGGCTCTACCATGGGTAAGGAGACACTCAGTCACTCAGTGTCAATAACAAGCGATAATCTCCCTGAATACTCCTCCCTGAATATACCTCAGGGACTAATCTACCGTCTTAAGTCCCCTTCTGCATATATATCCCAGCAGTTTCTTCTTCCTCTTTGGGCAGGGAAACCAATACTGTCTGTGACCACAGTTTACTCTCCTGCTTTCTTCTTGCTAAGCCATTTCCTTGGACCTAGGTGGCCCCAATCAACCATGACTCATCTCCACTGAATTTCCTGGAGGACCACTGAGTGGGGAGCACTCACTGTTTCTGCACCACAATCTGAAGTCATGCTTCAATCTAACATCCGGAACCACAGTTTTTGCCTATTTCCTATGACCTAATATGGACTTGATCTGTGACTTCTGCCCTTACCTGGTGCTGCCATTACTGCTCATGAGGTGCCTGTGTTTTCTCATCAAACTTTCCTTCCTTAAGCCCAGTCCCAGCACGCCAAAGCTGCTTGACCGCTGCAGCTGGGAATCTGATCCACCTGTGAGCTGATGCTGACAACTCCTCTTTCTCCTTAATGTCTACTAACAATCAATTAATGAAGCCTGTTGTTCTCCCTCTAATTTCTCACATCCACCCACTGTTACTACCTTTGTTTAAGCACTCACTACTTCCCTAAAATTTTATAGTAATGGACTATGGTTTTTGCCTCTAATCCATCCTATATTAAGAGAAAGAAAGAAAAAAAAAGGCAGAACTGTGGAACAATTTGTATTCTTTAAACACCCAAGGAACGGTATCAGAAGAAATCTGAGTTCAAGGTTGTCATTAAAACTCCACTGTATGTATGAGTTCTACCTCTTGTTGCCTCAGCAAAAGTACCCATCATTTTTGATAATGGCACTAGGTGCCTACGGGTCTGTTTATCACCTTAAAAGAAGGTGTGGGGAGGAGTTTGGGAATGGTTTGTGCCCCAGACAAAAAAATATATATCCTAAAAGGGAAGAATAGGATTTACATATAAAAGAGATAACCAAAGCCTTGGTGCTTAAATGGGCTTCCTGCTACTGCAGTTGTGTTGCTTCCTCCATTGCCTCTGATCAATTTAGTGTAATAAATCACATAGTGTAATAATATACCCGGGCACTGCTCAAATGAACCATGAACTTGTAGAAAGTAAAAAACAATTTTCTCATGAGATCACAGTAAACCGGCCTGATCCTAGAACAGTCTAGTTATCATCAACTGGGAGGACTGAGCTCATCTGGCTGGAGGATGGGATGGGATAGAGAGCAGAACAGGAAATCAATACTTGGGTTGGTTTTTTTAAAATAATTAATTAATTAATTAATTTTAATTTTTGTCTGCTGTTGGGTCTTCATTGCTGCGCTCGGGCTTTCTCTAGTTGAGGTGAGCACACAGGCTTAGTTGCTCTGCGGCATGTGGGATCCTCCTGGACCAGGGATCGAGCCTGTGTTCCCTGCACTGGTAGGTGGACTCCCAACCACTGTGCCACCAGGGAAGTCCCTGGGTTGGTTTTTACACTTTCTGTTCTCTTACACTGACTGATTTGCCTGTTCGTACTCAAATGCCATACTGCTTTAATTGCTATAGCTTTTGATTATGTTTCTGACATTAGGTAAAGCAAGACTCCACCTTACTGTCAATCTTTTAAAAATATTTGTGCTGATTGATATGCAGTTTTTTCTTCTAAGTGAACTGTGAAATTAAGATGTCAAATTCTGTTTTAAAAACCCCACTGAGGGACTTCCCTGCAGTCCAGTGGTTAAGACCACAATTCCAATGCAGGGGGCGTGGTCAGGGAACTAAGATCCCACATGCCACGCAGCGTGGCCAAAAAAAAAAAAAAAACAAATCACACTGATATTTTGTTTGGGAGGACATTGAATTTTGGTGTAATTTAGGATGACTTGATTTTTCCCAACTGGGAACACGGATGTCTATTTATTCAGGTCTTCAACTACATCTTTCAGTAAAGTGTTACAGTTTTCTCATATAAGTTTTAAAAAAATTTTGGTAGATTTACTCATACATTTCATAGTTTCTGTGTAATTGTGAATGGAACCTTTTATTGCTATTACATTTTCAGTTGGTTATTTCTGATGAATGGGAAAGCTACTGACTAGTAATTTGCTTTGTATCCAACTAACCTTACTAAATTCCTTCATTAATCTTAATAACTTTTTTCTTGGATTTTCTAGGTAGATAATCATACGTTCTTTCAAAATAGTAACAGTTGTAACTTTTACTTTTTAATATTTAAACCTCATCTTCATTGTCTTAATTACTAAAGGTTTAAGTTTCTAAAAATGATGTTGAATAATATCAGGAATATTAAGCATTCTTGTCTTGTTCCATAGTTTGCAGAGAATGCTTTTAATGAATTTCCATTAAATGCAATGTTTACTATTGGTTTTGATAATTGTCTTCCACCTTAAATCAGGAACGGGTGTTTACCTAGTCTCCTTTGGTCACTGAAAATAAATGAGTTTAGAATTAGAATGGTCTTTAGAGATCATTTGCTCCTCTTGTTTTTTTACCTTTCTACCAGAATAACAACATAAATGTGGTCCCCTAACAAAAATTAAAATGTGTTGGACAAGTAGAAGCATAAACAGAAATCCCCAAACAAAAACTCAAAAGGAATTGGACAAAACTCTATACTATTTACATTATCTTTTAACTATTTTTGGTTTCCAAGATGAATATTTAACATCAACTACTGAGCTAATGTGAATTCATTCATTCAGCAGACACTTGGTGTGTGCCTACTACATACAAATGAATTAATTATAAAATAATTAGTCAATTGGGAGATAACTTTATCTAAAACTATTTTAGGGACAAATATAAATAAATAAGCTTGGTTTAATTATGTCTAACTACTTTCAAATCTTTCAGTTGTCTACATGCCTCTTTCTCTGCAGTTTTTGAACAGACTATTTCCTTAATGAATGCTGTAATGGCACAGATGAAGAATAATTTTTTTTTTTTTTTTTTTACTGTGGTAGAGTTCTAACCAAGTTAAACTTTACAGTGTTTTGGAGGTTGACAAGGAGCAGCGGTCCATGAAGGCCAGCTGAGGACACCTGACCTGACCGACTAGAATCTCTGAGAAAACGGACAGCTTCAGGCCAATAGACCACCAAAGGTCAGAAGGAACTCAGATCTTTAAAAGATTCAGCTTTGCTTTTGAACTTTCCAAAGTTTAAAAAATCTAAACCTTCTGAAGTTATTTTAACATCACTACTATGAACACTCAGAAAAAAGAACCAATAAATAAAGGTAGAAAATGATACTCAAACTGGTTTTCTAATCCTCTTGGCAATGACATCGATCTTGTATCATGTTAATGTTCTGAGCCTTTCAAAAAACAAATACAACCATTTCCCTCGAGCATACTGGCCTGAATCTGTAGGTATAATCCTTATATTACAAGGAGCAGGTTAATTACACCTGTATTCACTGGCCGATCTCCTTTAATACCTTTTTTGCTCATCTAAATCCAGTATATCTTGGGAATTCCCTTAGGACTCCGCCCTTCCACTGCAGGGGGCCCGGGTTCAATCCCTGGTCAGGGAACTAAGATCTCGCATGCCGTGCAGCGAGGCCAAAAAAAAAAAAAAAATATATATATATATATATATATATATATATATATATATATATAATCTCCAATATATCTTTTAAAAGTTAATTTCTAAAACCTAAAATTAACCTAAACATCTTTCATAATATGTACTGTTTCAGTAAATTATACTTTTTACATCATAAATTGCCAATATAGTTAAAAGTCATCAATAAGTATAATGTACCTAAGGTGAGTGGGAAAATTAACCAGAAAGCAAAAAGCCTGAATTATATCCATTTAGTTGTTAAGACATTAATTGCTAAAATGTAAATCTTTATTATAAATCCAATATTATGTACCTAAAAAATAAGCCTTTCAAAAGTGGTAAAGTATAACTAGACCATTTGTGAACCACAGGGAAGAGACTGACAGGTGTTATACAAGTCATGTTCATTTAAGAAAAATTCTTAATTTCTATAGGTTGACAGTCAAATTAAAAAACAAATATTTGGGAAGTTGAGGAAGTGACAGCCTTTAAATCGTTAAGAAAAAGTAAAGAGAAAACCTGTAGGCTTATAATGGCTAGAAGAAAAAATAGCCTCTAAGAAGCTGGAGGGCAGTAGAAGTTCAGATGGAGCTGAAGACCAGCTAGTTTAGCTTTTAAGAAGTAATGTCTCCAAAGTAAACACAACACAAAGTTTCCACGTTCCATTTTTTTCCTGAAGGTGCCTCTTTAAAATGGCCTACTTTATAAGGTGAAATCCTTTTTCTGCATGTACTCTTGCCTTTTTCTTTGTTTTTTGTTTAGTTTTTGTTATTATCAGCAGACCCATTGAGGAAGCTCTTAAATGCAGGAAGACTGAAACTAATTTTTGTCAGGCAATAAGTAGAACATCAAACCATGGAGTTTATTAATTATCAATTTAAAAATTTTGCTCTAATTAAAACTTCTTAAGAGATTGAATTCGGGACTTCCCTGGTGGCGCAGTGGTTAAGAATCCGCCTGCCAATGCAGGGGACACGGGTTTGATCCCTGGTCTGGGAAAATCCCACATGCCGTGGAGCAACTAAGCCCATGCGCCACAACTACTGAGCCTGCACTCTAGAGCCCACGAGCCACAACTACTGAGTCTGCGTGCCACAACTACTGAAGCCCACGTGCCTAGATACCGTGCTCCACAACAAGAGAAGCCACCGCAATGAGAAGCCAGTGCACTGCAGCCCCCGCTCACCGCAACTAGAGAAAGCCCATGCACAGCAACGAAGACCCAACGCAGCCAAAAAAAAAAAAAAAGGCATTGTTAAAAAAAAGATTGAATTCAATTAATATTATTTGTATCTTGAATTCAAGTTTTCCCTGGTTTTTGTAAGAACCAGAGTCTTTATTGTGAGAACTCTGATACTGAAATAGTGTCCTTGACTCCCCCTTCCTCTCACCATCTGAGGTTGAAGATACTTAAGGACTATTTGTGGTTGCTTCACATCAGTCTCTGGAACCAATCCTGTCTCAAGTTGGAGGTGTCCAAAGATTTTAAGGCCAGAGATTTGGGTGGTAGTGTCTGTCTTGTTCTGGATCCAGGAACTGAGCTCCTGATTTGATTCCTATCATCAGAATCCATCCTTTATTTCCCAGTTCCAGTACCTGATTTCCTACCTGTGCCTGAGACCTTCTCCTGATCCTTCTGTAGCTCCCCTGGAACTACAGCGTGTGCCAAGCTCCCCACTCCAGTGCTTGGTATTAAGCTGCTACTTACCAGGTCTCCCTGATGCCTCATTCTAGACTCTCTCTGCTATAGAGATCTGCTAGTTATCAACAAATTCAGTGGTTGTCCACTGCTGAAACTTCATGAAACCAACTAAGCTAATCCTAACCAAAGTCTAGTCATAGCCTGTTGATAAAAACAAGAATGAGTCAAACTTCACTCTACGCCTGGAATGAGCTCCGGGAACTGTACTGGTCTCTGAGCAATGGCCAGCTCCAGGAATATTTTAGATCAACTTCCGTTTCCTGCTCAGCTTTTCAGTTTCTCCGGAGGTGAGCCCTGATACCTTTGTAGCTATTGCCAAGGAGATGAATCTTTGCTCCATATCAAATGGTCAATGTGATTCTTTTACTCAAACTCTTAGGAAAGCAACCTGCAAGAAAACTTCTGCTGCCACACCCTCTCTACTATATAAGATGCTACTCCAAATCAATCCTACTTAATCACATCCCTTGTATTAACGTATCTTAGACTTTGACAATACACCTTCCCTGAGAGTTAACCCTGTACCTTGGATAAATTCTAGCTATTTCCTTTATATATCCTACTATTCTATCGCTTGTACTCTTTCCTCCCCATTCATACTGTGTTGCAATTACCTGTCTACATATGATTAACATAGTGCCTGGCATATCTAAGAGGCTTGGTAAATGTTTATTGCGTGAATGAATGAATGCTTATGGATGAAAAGATAATTGGCAACCGGATAATAAACAGCCAAAGGGATACTGAGTGTGGGTCAGGTGGCAGTGAAGGACAACCAGAAGAGAGGCTTCTGATTCCAAGCTGGGAATCTAGACTGAGATAATAAAAGAGAACCTAAAGCTTTAGTGAGAAAGGTACCACACTATAACTTAGGTGTATCCATCTTTTCAAAGTTGTTCAAACATACCATCTTCATAACTAATGTTGGTAATTGTTTAAGTTATCTATTGTAATAAGAAGCCTTATGGGATTTATTTTTCATTTTGACTGTTTTTTATTTTAATAGAGTAAAAATTCCAGTAAAATGAATCTCTTCTTAAGTGCAGATTCAGGCAAAAGTATTAATAACTTCTGGCTTAAGTCTTGAAATTTGGAGCACTAAATTCTCAGGCACTCCTGCCAAGTGACTGCAACATATAAAAACTGGATAATTCAATTTTTTCTTTTTTTTCATATTTAGATTTTAAAACAGGGTTACACATACTTAACTTTTTAAAGTAATTCCTGATACTAGGTATATATTACTTCTGTTGTCTTCTTTCAGTTATACATTACCAATTTTCTCCTACAATAAAGAATAATTTTTGCTTCTATGATATCTTTCCAAAAAGGACAGTAAAATTCACAAATTCTAGCTTCTGACTGACTACAGGAATAACAACAACAACAAAAATGGACAGTATAACTGGTGAGAATTTTATCAGTATATGAATTAGGGAAGGCCAGAAAGAGAAGAATATAGCTTTTCACATTTAACTGAATACTGGGAGTTACAACATAGAAGAAGGTGCTTGGTTATGATTAGAGAAAAAAACAAACATAAATATAATTTGAAAGAGATTCAAATTTGGTAGATTATCCTTTATGCTACATGGAGGACTGACTGCAAGAGGGGGCAGCAGTGGAGGGGCAAGAAGCCAGAACAGGAAAGGTGTAGAAGATGTAGCATACGATTTATTTGGCAAAATCCTGAACCAAGTACAAGACCCAGACTGGGGACCTTAGCCAAGAATATAAGTGATACACAGGGGTTCAAGCAGCAGGCAAATTCGCTGAAGTCCACTATTCAAAGAAGAGATGAGTAGACCAAGTCAGAGGAGGCTGAGTTCAGGAAGAAGTTTAGCTCCTTGAGAATTGGCATGTCACTGAGGGATAAAATAGAAATCCATAAGATTGGGGCTAAATCACAGGGATGAGTTACATTAACAATGTTGAAAGTGGTCAATTAGCCAGTAATCTGAAGCTCTTTATATTCTCCTGTTGGTTTTAATGTCCGTGGTGAGGCTGAATCTACTGGTGGGCAGTTAGGTGAGCTTTCATACCAGGAGAATATAGGAGACAAGCGTAGCTAACAAAGTTAATTCACCTTCATCAAAAAATAATTCATTTCCCTTCTCAGTGATTAAGGCTCTCACCAACTAATCCTTTCTCCACTATATTAGAGAGAGTAAGCTAAATTCCTCAAATGTAATGGCTCAAACACACAAGAAGTGTGTTCATTTCTCTCTCACAGGAGCCCCGAGAAGACAGGCTAGGACTGGGGTCAGGGTGGGATCAGGGAGCTGTGCTTCACACAGTCAGTCAGACACAGGGTGATAATGACTCTGCCACTATCAATCACGGTGGGGGGCGGTGGCAGGGAAGAAGTCCACGCGACTAGGGCTAGAAGAGGCATAAATCACTCCTGTTCACATTCAATCACAGAGAACTTAGTCACATGGCCACACTTAGGTGCAAGAGATGATGGCAAATGAAGAACTGGGTATCCACAATCCTAACAATTATGGAGGAAGAGAAGAGACTACAGTCAAGAGCTTGCAGTCTCTGTCACAACAACTTTGGGTGACAACATCAAGGACTCATGGAATATAAAGCATGAGGGAGAAAAACATTAGAATTACTATGTTTAACAAAGACTCGGAGAGATACACTTCCAAAACAAACAACATCTATAGGATTAAAAGCCTCATGGGAGGTAACACTTCTAAACAACCTTCACCAATTTTTCAGGAAATACTAAACTGCTGTGATTCACTTAGACTGACAGTCCCACACATTTTATCGTCTGTATACTGTATCTCTCTTTCCAAAGTCTTAGACACAGCCACTATTGGCTTGAAATCTAATGCTGTCTGCACTTTCACTCTCCATAGCTTTGTTCTTCCAAATCTGTCAAAATGCTGCTGTAATCTCCTGACCTTTTCACAGAACACTGCAATGAGATTAAGAAAACATTGGGTCTGGTCCTCCATTTTGAATGTTGAGAGATGTCGAGAATACACATCTTTTCTGCTCCACCTCCACAAACTTACCCACCTTATCTAGGGGAGGTTGAATAATAATTACTGTCCTACAGCTTAATTTACAAACACTGAATTGAACCATGTACAGGTAAGAAGATCATGGTCTTCAAATTTTTTGCTCCACAATTATAAAACTTTGTTATTCCTAAACTAAATTTGGTGACAGATTACTCAAAATATCCAACTAAAGTAACTAAAAACTATAAATCTAAACTCTAAGTAACAAACAAATAAAATATAAAATTAACTGAAAATTAATACACATATATAAACTTAAATTTTAAATTCTAAGAACTTCATTTCTTTCATTAATAAAGAATAATTCATTGTGAAAATCAAGTATCATCAAACTTCAAATAATGAAACTACAGCATGTGTGATTTTCACAAATATTACTTTATTTTTAATTTTTTAATTTATTTTTTTATACAGCAGGTTCTTCTTAGTCATCAACTTTATACACATCAGTGTATACATGTCAATCCCAATCGCCCAATTCATCACACCACCACCACCAGCCCCCTGCGGCTTTCCCCCCCTGGTGTCCATACGTTTGTTCTCTACATCTGTGTCTCAATTTCTGCCCTGCAAACTGGTTCATCTGTACCATTTTTCTAGGTTCCACATATATGCGTTAATATACGATATTTGTTTTTCTCTTTCTGACTTACTTCACTCTGTATGACAGTCTCTAGATCCATCCACATCTCAACAAGTGACCCAATTTCGTTCCTTTTTATGGCTGAGTAATAGTCCATTGTATATATGTACCACATCTTCTTTAACCATTCGTCTGTCGATGGGCATTTAGGTTGCTTCCATGACCTGGCTATTGTAAATAGCGCTGCAATGAACATTGGGGTGCATGTGTCTTTTTGAATTATGGTTTTCTCTGGGTATATGCCCAGTAGTGGGATTGATGGATCATATGGTAATTCTATTTTTAGTTTTTTAAGGAACCTCCATACTGTTCTCCATAGTGGCTGTATCAATTTACGTTCCCACCAACAGTGCAAGAGGGTTCCTTTTTCTCCACACCCTCTTGAGCACGTGTTGTTTGTAGATTTTCTGATGATGCCCATTCTAACTGGTGTGAGGTGATATCTCATTTTAGTTTTGATTTGCATTTCTCTAATAATTAGTGATGTTGAGCAGCTTTTCATGTGCTTCTTGGCCATCTGTATGTCTTATTTGGAGAAATGTCTATTTAGGTCTTCTGCCCATTTTTGGATTGGGTTGTTTGTTTTTTTAATATTGAGCTGCATGAGCTGTTTATATATTTTGGAGATTAATCCTCTGTCTGTTGATTTGTTTGCAAATATTTTCTCCCATTCTGAGGGTTGTCTATTCATCTGGTTTATGGTTTCCTTTGCTGTGCAAAATCTTTGAAGTTTCATTAGGTCCCATTTGTTTATTTTTGTTTTTACTTCCATTACTCTAGGAGGTGGATCAAAAAAGATCTTGCTGTGATTTACGTCAAAGAGTGTTCTTCCTATGCTTTTCTCTAAGAGTTTTATAGTGCCCGGTCTTACGTGTAGGTCTGTAATCCATTTTGAGTTTATTTTTGTGTATGGTGTTAGGGAGTGTTCTAATTTCATTCTTTTACATGTAGCTGCCCAGTTTTCCAGTACCACTTACTGAAGAGACTGTCCTTTCTCCATTGTATATCCTTGCCTCCTTTGTCATGGATTAGTTGACCACAGGTGCGTGGGTTTATCTCTGGGCTGTCTGTCTTGTTCCACTGATCTATGTTTCTGTTCTTGTGCCAGTACCATATTGTCTTGATTACTGTAGCTTTGTAGTATAGTCTGAAGTCAGGAAGTCTGATTCCTCCAGCTCCGTATTTTTCCCTCAAGACTCCTTTGGCTATTCAGGGTCTTTTTTGTCTCCATACAAATTTTAAGATTTTTTGTTCTAGTTCTGTAATTCGTAATTTGATAGAGATTGCACTGAATCTGTAGATTGCCTTGGGTAGTATAGTCATTTTCACAATATTGATTCTTCCAATCCAAGAACATGATATATCTCCCCATCTGTTGGTATCATCTTTAATTTCTTTCATCAGTGTCTTATAGTTTTCTGCATACAGGTCTTTTGTTTCCCTAGGTAGGTTTATTCCTAGGTATTTTATTCTTTTTGTTGCAATGGTAAATGGGAGTGTTTCCTTAATTTCTCTTTCTGATTTTTCATCACTGGTGTATAGGAATGCAAGAGATTTCTGCACATTAATTTTGTACCCTGCAACTTTACCAAATTCATTGATTCGCTCTGGTAGTTTTCTGGTGGCATCCTTAGGATTCTCTATGTATAGTATCATGTCATCTGCAAACAGTGACAGTTTTACTTCTTCTTTTTCAATTTGTATTACTTTTATTTCTTTTTCATCTCTGATTGCCATTGCTAGGACTTCCAAAACTATGTTGAATAATAATGGTGAGAGTGGACATCCTTGTCTTGGTCCTGATCTTAGAGGAAATGCTTTCAGTTTTTCACCATTGAGAATGATGTTTGCTGTGGGTTTGTCAAATATGGCCTTTATTATGTTGAAGTAGGTTCCCTCTATGCCCACTTTCTGGAGAGTTCTTATCATAAATGGGTGTTGAATTTTGTCAAAAGCCTTTTCTGCGTCTATTGAGATGATCATATGGTTTTTATTCTTCAATTTGTTAATATGGTGTATCACATTGATTGATTTGTGTATATTGAAGAATCCTTGTATCCCTGGGATAAATCCCACTTGACCATGGTGTATGATCCTTTTAATGTGTTGTTGGATTCTGTTTCCTAGAATTTTGTTGAGGATTTTTGCATCTATATTTATCAGTGATATTGGTCTGTAATTTTCTTTTTTTGTAGTATCTTTGTCTGGTTTTGGTATCAGCGTGATGGTGGCCTCATAGAATGAGTTTGGGAGTGTTCCTTCCTCTGCAATTTTTTGGAAGAGTTTGAGAAGGATGGGTGTTAGCTCTTCTCTAAATATTTGATAGAATTCACCTGTGAAGCCATCTGGTCCTGGACTTCTGTTTGTTGGAAGATTTCCAATCACAGTTTCAATTTCATTACTTGTGATTGGTCTGTTCATATTTTCTATTTCTTCCTGGTTCAGTCTTGGAAGGTTATACCTTTCTAAGAATTTGTCCATTTCTTCCAGGTTGTCCATTTTATTGGCATACAGTTGCTTGTAGAGTCTCTTAGGATGCTTTGTATTTCTGTGGTGTCTGTTGTAACTTCTCCTTTTTCATTTCTAATTTTATTGATTTGAGTCCTTTCCCTCTTTTTCTTGATGAGTGGCTAATGGTTTATTAATTTTGTTCATCTTCTCAAAGAACCAGCTTTAGTTTTATTGATCTTTGCTATTGTTTTCTTTGTTTCTATTTATTTCTGCTCTGATCTTTATGATTTCTCTCCTTCTGCTAACTTTGAGTTTTGTTTCTTCTTCTTTCTCTAGTTCCTTTAGGTGTAAGGTTAGATTGTTTATTTGAGATTTTTCTTGTTTCTTGAGGTAGGCTTGTATAGCTATAAACTTCCCTCTTAGAACTGCTTTTGCTGCATCCCATAGGTTTTGGATCATCGTGTTTTCATTGTCATTTGTCTCTAGGTATTTTTTGATTTCCTCTTAGATTTCTTCAGTGATCTCTTGGTTATTTAGCAACGTATTGTTTAGCCTCCATGTGTTTGTGTTTTTTACATTCTTTTCCCTGTAATTCATTTCTAATCTCATAGCGTTGTGGTCAGAAAATATGCTTGATATGATTTCAATTTTCTTAAATTTACTCAGGCTTGACTTGTGACCCAAGATGTGATCTATCCTGGAGAATGTTCTGTGTGCACTTGAGAAAAAAGTGTAACCTGCTGTTTTTGGGTGGAATGTCCTATATATATCAATTAAATCTATCTGGTCTATTGTGTCATTTAAAGCTTCTGTTTCCTTATTTATTTTCATTTTGGATGATCTGTCCATTGGTGTGCGTGAGGTGTTAAAGTCCCCCACTATTATTGTGTTACTGTTGATTTCCTCTTTTATAGCTGTTAGCAGCTGCCTTATGTACTGAGGTGCTCCTATGTTGGGTGCATATATAATTGCTATATCTTCTTCTTGGATTGATCCCTTGATCATTATGTAGTGTCCTTCCTTGTCTCTTGTAACATTCTTTATTTTAAAGTCTATTTTTATCTGATATGAGTATTGCTACTCCAGCTTTCTTTTGATTTCCATTTGCATGGAATATCTTTTTCCCCTCACTTTCAGTCTGTATGGGTCCCTAGGTCTGAAGTGGGTCTCTTGTAGACAGCATATATATGGGTCTTGTTTTTGTATCCATTCAGCAAGCCTGTGTCTTTTGGTTGGAGCATTTAATCCATTCACGTTTAAGGTAATTATCGATATGTATGTTCCTATGACCATTTTCTTAATTGTTTTGGGTTTGTTTTTGTAGGTCCTTTTCTTCTCTTGTGTTTCCCACTTAGAGAAGTTCCTTTAGCATTTGTTGTAGAGCTGGTTTGGTGGTGCTGAATTCTCTTAGCTTTTGCTTGTCTGTAAAGCTTTTGATTTCTCCATCAAATCTGAATGAGATCCTTGCTGGGTAGAGTAATCTTGGTTGTAGGTTCTTTCCTTTCATCACTTTAAGTATATCATGCCACTCCCTTCTGGCTTGTAGAGTTTCTGCTGAGAAATCAGCTGTTAACCTTATGGGAGTTCCCTTGTATGTTATTTGTCATTTTTCCCTTGCTGCTTTCAATAATTTTTCTTTGTCTTTAATTTTTGCCAATTTGATTAATATGTGTCTCGGTGTGTTTCTCCTTGGGTTTATCCTGTATGGGACTCTCTGCGCTTCCTGGATTTGGGTGGCTATTTCCTTTCCCACGTTAGGGAAGTTTTCGACTATAATCTCTTCAAATATTTTCTCTGGTCCTTTCTCTCTCTCTTCTCCTTCTGGGACCCCTATAATGCGAATGTTGTTGCATCTAATGTTGTCCCAGAGGTCTCTTAGGCTGTCTTCATTTCTTTTCATTCTTTTTTCTTTAGTCTGTTCTGCAGCAGTGAATTCCACCATTCTGTCTTCCAAGTCACTTATCCGTTCTTCTGCCTCAGTTATTCTGCTATTGATTCCTTCTAGTGTAGTTTTCATTTCAGTTATTGTATTGTTCATCTCTGTTTGTTTGTTCTTTAATTCTTCTAGGTCTTTGTTAAACATTTCTTGCATCTTCCTGATCTTTGCCTCCATTCTATTTCCGAGGTCCTGGATCACCTTCACTATCATTATTCTGAATTCTTTTTCTGGAAGGTTGCCTATCTCCACTTCATTTAGTTGTTTTTCTGGGGTTTTATCTTGTTCCTTCATCTGGTACATAGCCCTCTGCCTTTTCATCTTGTCTGTCTTTCTGTGAATGTGGTTTTTGTTCCACGGGCTGCAGGATTGTAGTTCTTCTTGCTTCTGCTGTCTGCCCCCTCCAAATATTACTATTAAATGTAATACAATTATGATTTCTTGGCTTGTAGTGGGCATATTCTAATTAGATATGTTAAAATTTTTTATAGAACTAGTTTTCACAGAACAGGAAAAATACAGACATTGTAAGTTTAAGTTAAGGTATCAGTGCAATATTTTTAGATGTGGCATATTTTGTTGAGAAAATGGAATTTTTTATATCAAAAAGATCTTGCAAAACTGCTACTGACAACTACCCGGAATGGATCTCAGAGTTGGCTCACAAATTATCTTATTTGTAAGCTTAAGGTAACACAACAGAAAAATGAAATCACAGAAATCTAGAGGTAGAAGAGACTTTAAATTCGCCTTTTCATTTTACTGCTTCCAGGAAATTGCAAAGGAAGGAACACTTCTGAACAGATTTTATGAGGCCAGCATCATCCTGATACCAAAACCAGACAAAGATATCACAAAGAAGAAAACTGCAGGCCACTATCATTGATGAACATAGATGCAAAAATCCTCTACAAAATACTAGCAAACTGAATCTAACAATACATTAAAAGGATCACACATCATGATCAAGTGGGATTTATTCCAGGGATGCAAGGATTTTTCCATACCCACATATCAATCAATGTGATACACCACATTAACAAATTGAAGATTAAAAAACCATATAATCATCTCAATAGATGCAGAAAAAGCTTCTGATAAAATTCAACATCCATTTATGATAAAAACTCTCCAGAAAGTGGGCATAGAGGGAACATACCTCAACATAATAAGGCGTATATATGACAAACCCACAGCTAACATTATACTCAATGGTGAAAAGCTGAAAGCATTTCCTCTAAGATCAGGAACAAGACAAGGATGCCCACTCTTGCAACTTTTATTCAACATGGTTTTGGAAGTCCTAGCCACAGCAATCAACGAAGAAAAAGAAATAAAAGGCATCCAAATTAGAAAGGAAGAAGTAAAACTGTCACTGTTTGCAGATGACATGATACTATACACAGAAAATCCTATAGACACCAGCAGGAAACTACCAGAGCTCATCAATGAATTTGGAAAAGTTGCAGGATACAAAATTAATATACAGAAATCTGTTGCATTTCTATACACTAATAATGAAGTATCAGAAACAGAAATTGAGGAAACAATCCCATTTACCATCACATCAAAAAGAATACAACACCTAGCAATAAACATACCTAAGGAGGCAAAAGATCTCTACTCTAAAAACTATAAGCCTCTGATGAAAGAAACTGAAGACAACACAAACAGATGGAAAGATATACCATGTTCTTGGACTGGAAGAATCAATATTGTTAAAATGACTATACTACCCAAGGCAATCTACACATTCAATGCAATCCCTATCAAAATACCAATGGCATTTTTCAAAGAACTAGAACAAATAATTTTAAAATTTGTATGGAAACACAAAAGAACCTGAACAGCCAAAGCAACCTTGAGAAAAAAGAACAGAGCTGGAGAATTCATGCTCCCTGACATCAGACTACACTACAAAGCTACAGTATTCAAAACAGTATGGTACTAGCACAAAAACAGACACATAGATCAATGGAACAGGACAGAGAGCCCAGAAATAAACCCATGCACTTATGGTCAGTTAATCTACTACAAAGGAGGCAAGAATATACAATGGAGAAAAGACAGTCTCTTTAATAATTGGTACTGGGAAAACTGGACAGCTACCATGAAAGAATCAAATTAGAATATTCTCTAACACCATATACAAAAATAAACTCAATATGGATTAAAGACCTAAATGTAAGACTGGATACTATAAAACTCCTAGAGGAAAACATAGGCAGAACACTCTCTGATATAAATTGCAGCAATATTTTTTTGGGTCCCTCTCCTAAAGTAAAGGAAATAAAAGCAAAAATAAACAAATGGGACCTAATTAAACTTAAAGGCTTTTGCACAGCAAAGGAAACCACTGACAAAATGAAAAGACCACCTACTGAATGGGAGAAAATATTTGCAAATGATATGACCACAGGGATTAATAGCCAACATATATAAATAGCTCATACAACTCAACATCAAAAAAATCAAACAACCCAAATAAAAAATGGGTGGAAGAATTGAATAGACAGTTTTCCAAAGAGGAAATGCAGATGGTCAACAGGCACATGAAAAAATGCTCAACACTGCTAAGCATCAGGGAAATGCAAATCAAAACCACAATGAGATATCACCTCACACCTGTCACAATGGCTATCATCAAAAAGAAAACATATAATAAATGTTGGCAAGAACGTAGAGTAAAGGGAATCCTCGTACACTGTTGGTAGGAATGTAAATTGGTGCAGACACTGCGGAAAACAGTATGAAAGTTTCTTAAAAAACAAAAAATAGAATTACCATATGACCCAGCAATTCCACTCTTGGGTATATACCCAAAAAAACAAAGAACAAAAAAAACCCAAAAACCAAAAATACTAATTTGAAAGGATACATGCACCCCAATGCTCATAGCAGCATTATTTACAATTGCCAAGATATGGAAGCAACCTAAGTGTCCATCAACAGAGGAATGGATAAAGAAGATATGATACACACACACACACACACACACACACACATACACAATGGAATACTAGTCAGCCATAAAAAAGTATGAAGTTTTGCCATTTGCAGCAACATGGATGGACTTGGAGGGCATTATACTAAGTGAAATAAGTCAGACAAAGATAAATACTGTATGATATCACTTACATGTGGAATCCAAAAAATACAACAAACTAGTGAATATAACAAAAAAGAAGCAGTCTCACAGATGTAGAGAACAAACTAGTGGTTACCAGTGGGGAGAGGGAGGGGAGGGGCAACATAGAGGTCGGGGAGTGGGAGGTACAAACTATTGGGTGTAAGACAGGCTACGAGGATGTATTATACAACACGGGGAATAGAGCCAGTATTTTGCAATAACTGTAAATGGAGTGTAACCATTAAAAATTGTATAAAAAATTTAAAAAAATTTTTCAAAATTGACTTTTCATTTTACAGCTTCTAAGAAATTGCATTTTACACTTTTTAGGAAATTATTTTATGGGAATTGCTTAACATTCTTTTCAAGTTTGCTAAAAATGTTTAGGGAATCTTCCTTCTAGTTCTAGAAAATGTTATCTTCTGTTTTACTGAGAAATTGCAAAACATTCTACATTCTAGATCTTTAATCTCAGTTTTGTTACTTACAAAAATGGAACATATACATGTATATACACATGGAAATAAAAATTTTAAACACACCTGTAAAATAACATTCATAATTTAGTCATAAAAATAAGTAATGATCATTTTCAGGTAATTGTGGATCCTCTAAGTCATGCTGCCATAAGATAAGCGGCTTAAGAAATGGTAGAAATGATAAAACTTACATTTTTTAATTACCACATCTTCCCCCCCAAAATAAAAAATATTGTCTCAATGCAATTATTTTCTCTGGAATTTCTAAACTCAGACCTTTGCAACTAGTACTTAGCTGTTATTTCTTAAGGTAGTGAAACTAGGGCCTTCAGGCAACAGAGTACATCATTATCCTTCCCATGAATAACAGAAAGCAAAGGTTCACTGCCAAGGCACAGTCTCATGTTACTTCAGGTTAGCAATTCGAAAATTTACTTTGTGGTAAGGTCTGGTTTTCCCAGGGAGGCAAGATTAAATGCCAGATAAAGGATTCACTACTTGACAATTAGAGAAACTGATGCCTACAAGCTGATAATACACTAAAGAGGTAACTTGAAACAATTATATCAATTATCTAAACACCATATAATGCATTACTTTTAGCAGCTGAGAAACAGAGACAGGAGAATAAAGAATGGAAGAAGGAAAAATAAAACCATTTGTATTAAGCAAAATTATTTTGATTACTCATCCTTAGTAGTTTATTTTTAAAATGTTTTTTAAATTAAATCAATACTAATTTTTTAAAGTAAAGAATGATTAAAACATGTATTTAATTTCATGTAGGAGGTTGAGCATTTGGTATTAGGCCCTACCTGATATTGGCAACTGTACCAACATTTTTATAAAACATTAAAGAGCAAATGACATTTGAATTTAGATCTTTATATTTTCTGGGCAAGAATCATATGAGATGTGCATGAGATTCTATTCACATCTGTTTTTATTCTAGCTAAAAAGATGTTCATGGAAGTATTACACTTGGCTTTCTCATATGGCTTCAGGCTTATTTAAAAGCTTCTAAGAAGATAAAAGCGGTAACATTTTCTTTGCTTGTTGGGTGGTCAAAAGGTTAAACATCAAATTCTCAGTGTGGGAAAATCCCAAAGTCCTCTAGGTGAAATGTTTTGATACTTAGTAAATGTGTCTATGTGGAAATATACACAGCTGAAGACCAGTCAATAAGCACTTCCCTGGCTGCAATCAAATTGGAAAAAAAAAAAAAAGTAACTGACCACTTATTTTAAAGTCTCCACTTGTATTGTTATGTTAGCTTACATTATAGGGTTCTTTACAAGTTTACAAAGTACTTTCACATATATCATCTCATTATTTGATAGGACGGTAAGTGAAAGTATCTCTAAGGAGACAGTAATGACAGTGGTTTAATGTGTATATCTCACCTCTTCTGCCTATTCAAGGGCTCTGCTCCTGCAGTAACCTCCCTACTTTCCCCTCTTCCGCTGAGTCCTTCCCTTCAGCGCACGCACATTTCTCCCGTCCTGGAAAGCTTCTGGTCCCACTTCTCCACTGAGCCACCATCCCCCTCCCTACCACTTCTCTCCTGCTCTTCACAGCAGGGCTACTGGAAAGCTGCCAGCATTTCCTGTCTCTGGTTTCCTCTGCTTCAGCAGGTCTCCCCTCCGCCACTCCACTAACGCTGCTTGTCAAGGTCACTGATGACCTCCGTGTTGCTAAATCCAGAGGTCAATTCTCAGTTTTCATCTTACAAAGTCTGACCCAGTTGATAACTCTCTTTTCCTTGAAATAATTTTTCGTGATGTCCAAGCCCACTCGGTCCTCATTTTCCTCCTATTCCCCTGGCAGTTCCTTCCTGGTACTTCTGTTGGTACTGCCCTACGGCCAGTCCTAGGGCCAATCCCTGGACCTCCTCTCTTCTTGAATCTATAATTACTCCCTTAATCATCTCATCTAGCCTTTACATACTATAAATATACTGACAAATCCAAAATTTCTATCTCCAGCCTTCTGCAATAATATAAATTCCATGAAGGCAGGAATTTTTGTTTAAGTGGTACACTTCTGTTTCCGAAGTGCCTAGAAGAGTTTCTGGCTTGTAGCAAGCTCTCAAATATTTGCTAAATAAATTAATGAGTGAATGTGGATGTATAACTTATTGTAAGTGTTAATGATTCCCTTAAAAATTAAAGCATAATATTAAAAAAATCAATAATTGTCTGGTACTAACAGTGTAGCTGACCTCAGAAACTGTGGGGTGGGGAAGGCAATACAGTAAAACATGTTCAAGGACGCATCTTTTTTGGAATGGTAAATTTTCTGATACTGATTTATGTCCTCAAGTTTCAGATGTATATATTAAAATAAATATATTTTGTTAAAGTTACACGTAACCACTTGAAGATTAGAAATAGGACGTATAACTTTCGAACCACTAGAGGAAGAGAAATGATAAGGAAAAAAGGACCAATCTAATGTTAGGTGATAAGGGAAAGAGATAACTCACACTCACATAATATAGCAAAAATGAATGCAAACATGTCCATAATTACAATAAATATGATTGGGTTAGACTCCTTCATTAAAAATAAGCAAGTCTCATATTGTGTTTTTTAAAAAGCTGTGAATGTTCCTTACAAGAGTCAAACATTACCCAGAATGTTTGAAAATACATGGAATTGAGAACCAAAAGCATTAAATGGGACAAAGAAAAATTCACCAAGAAGATATTACACACACAAACAAAATAGCTTAAAATAATAGAATGAAAAAACTGTTAAAAGAATGCAATTTAACACACAATCATGGCTGAGATATCAACACTTCTCTACTAGAAATGGATAAGTCAAGTGGAAAAACTAAGTAAGAAAAAGTATCTGAGTAACAAAACAAAGAAGGTGCTTATTAACCTTGATTTTAATAAACAGAGAATATATAAACTGACCATTTATTAGTCATCACTAAAACATCAATAAGATTAAAATGTTAAAGTTATAATACAGGTTTAATGAAATATTCATATAGTAGAGTATTATTCAGGAGTGAAAATAAATTAACTAGAAGTCATGTGTCAAAATGGATAAATTTCTTTTTTTTCTTTTTTCTTTTAAAAAAATATGGAATGCTTCACGAATTTGCGTGTCATCCTCGCGCAGGGGCCATGCTAATCTTCTCTGTATCGTTCCAATTTTAGTATATGTGCTGCCGAAGCGAGCACCAAAATGGACAAATTTCTTACACATTATCTTAAAAATACAAATTATAAAAAGATAGGTACTGTTTATGTAAAAGTTTTTAAATTACAAAATAAGTGTATATTATTCAGAGATATATCCATTCGTAATATAACTACGAAAACTTACATGGGAATGATAAAAATCAAACTTGGAACAGTGGTTACCTCTTTGGGGAAGAGAGGATTATGATGGAGGAAGGTATATATGTTGATAGTTTATTTTTTAAGCTGGTAGTACATACATAGCTATGCATTATAGTATTATTGTCTATTGTCTTTTTAAAAGTTGGATATATTCCATTTTAAAAAACAAACTCATTCAAGGCTTATTCCCTGCTGCATATGGAAAAATGCTAAAATTTAATAGCAAAAGACTGACAGAAAAAAGGCCACTTTGGAAAATTTAAGATACACCATTAAGTAAACAATTATTGGATTAAAAAAGAAATAAAAACTGGGATTACAAGCCTTTTGAAAATAAATGACACTTAGGAACTTACAAATAGCCACCTGTATAATTTGGTCAAAGCCATTACTGACACAGGAAAATTCATATCCTTACATGTATTTACTAAAGAACAATTAAGAATTTAAAATAAATGAACTATGTATTTAACTCAAGAAGCGAAAAAAGAGGATAAGATAAATTTGACGAAAACAGAAGGGAACAGACAATAAAGATAAAAGCAGAAATAAATAACAACTCCCCAATAAAACAGTAAACACAAAAAAGTGGTATTTAAGAAGACTTAATAAAATAGACAAACCTCTATCAAGTCATTTTAAAAAAGAACTGAAAATGAAATAGACAACATTAAACATAAATTATGGCATATCCATAGTTTGGAAGAGCATCCAAATATAAGACCAGAATAAGAGACCTATAATAAATATATTAATATCTCAGTATAATATCAGTTTAAAAGGCAAGAACAATATGTACAGTATGGTCACATTTGTGTTAAAAAGGAAATGATATATGTGTTTAAGTTTACAGGCCTGTAAAATATATTTTAAAAAGGACTGAGGTGAGAAAAATATTTGTGACCTATAAAGTAGGAACAGGATTTAATATTTTGACATATCCTAGAAATCAGTCAATAAAAAAATAAAAGTTGGCAAAGGATATTAATGGGCAATTCCTAGGAAACTATAAACAAACAAAAAATTCTCTACCTCACTGGTAACCAGAAAAATGGAAATTATAATAATCATGATAAATCATTTTTCACACTCAAATTGGGAAAACAATTAAACAACAATATTAAGTGAAGGGGAACATTGGAAGCCCATTACTTATTGCTGGTAAAAGTATATCTTAGTGTAACCATTTTGAAGAACAATTTGACAGTGTCTATTAAAATATAATAGCTATGGACCCAGCAATTTAACATTTCATCTACAAAGAACCCTGGATATTCACTGCAGCACTGCTTCTAACAGTGAAAAAAATAGAAACAATCAAAATTCCCATCAGCAGGACAATGGTTAAATAAATTATGGCACATCAGTGGAGTAGTCTGTGGCCATTAAAAAGTTCATTCTTCAAAGAAACATAAACATATATATGTGTACATATCGATACATACACGTATATATACATACACACATATATACACATATATGCATAGGCAGAAAAAGTTGTGGAATGGTGTATTATTTTTAAAAAAGCAAACAGAACATATATTAACTCAACTTTACAAAAGAGTTAGCTTAGTCTAGAGGCTAGAGAGGACTTCGTCAGGACCACACAGACAGCAAATGAGTCTGGGACCAGAACTCAGGTGTTAGGACACCCAACCCAGTGTTCTTCCACGTTACACAACTTGGTACACTGAAATGAAAGTGCGTGGATTTTACAATCCTTCAGGCCTAGGTTCAAATGCCAGCTTCAACACTTCCTGATTAGGTAAACTTGGGAAAAAGAGATTTCTGAACTTTAGCATTTTCACTGTAAAATGGACAAATAAATACTAACTCCGTGAACCGTAAACATTAAATGAAAACTAAATGAGCACACTTCCTTCTCCCCTGGTCAATAGAATCAAGTTTATGAAGAGTATCCTCTCTATCAATCAGCAGGGTCCAGAAATAGTCGTTGGCACCTCAGCTCCACACATAGAATGTGGCAGCTCAGTACCTCTGTGTCACTATATGTTGGCAGTTCTCTAAATACGTCCATGGTGACAAAACTATTCCAATTGCCTGGCATTTCCTTGTGGCTCTCATCTGCCTCACACGCTACTCCCTTTCTCTCAATCTTCCTGACTCAGCTCCAAACACCTAGATTATACAATAGGTGGTATTCTATTTATTTCTTGAGAGTGATGGCTGACCCGTAATGACAAAACCTCTAGCTATGCACTGAGCCACTGTCTTCTAGGCCTGGCTACATAATCACTCCAAAATAGTTTTTCTAGATTACAACTGAAAGAAACAAACACAACATACCATTAATAGTTTGGACTACTTTTCCCTAAATGAAGCACCGTGAACTTACCTGCTGCTAAAACAAAGTATCATAGACTGGATGGCTTAAGTGACAGAATTTATTTTGTCACTGTTCTGGAAACTAGATGCTCAAGATCAAGATGCCAGCATGGTCATGGTGCGAGCTCTCTTTCTGGGTTGTAGACTGCTACGTTCTTTCTAAGTCCCCACATGGCCTTTCCTCAGTGTGTGGGCACAGAAAGAAAGAGAGGGCAAGCTGTCCGGCGTCTCTTCTTTTAAGGACACTAATCCTATCAGATCAGGGTCCCACTCTTATGACCTCATTTAACCTTAATTACTTCCTTGGAGGCCCAATTTCCTAATACAGCCACACTGGGGGTTAGGGCTCCAGCATACGAATTTTGGGGAGACACAAAACATTCATTCCACAACACCAACCACAGAGCAACCCATCTGCCCTTTTTCTCTACTCACTTATACAGGCCTTAAAAATGTTCTTGTAGGTCATCCCCATCAAGTTGGCAATTTACTCTCCGGAAGAACTTGAATATTTGGAGATTTAACTATGTCCCCTGTCTTTTGGATCATTTATAAACAACCTAACAAAAAACATTAAACAAGATCAGTGTCAGTCTCCTTGACCTACCTATACCCCAGTGGGGGGGTTCCTGCTTGCTAGTCCCAACTTGAGACTCCCCACCCGCCAACTAGCCTTGGCCTGCTGCATCCCAGCTTGGGGGGGGGGGCGGGGCGGTGTCTCCTGCAGGCCAGTTCCGGTCCATGGTTCCCTGTCTGCCAGCATTGGTCCAATGGCTCCCCAGCAGGAGGCTTCCAGGTTGCCAGTCCCCGCTTCTGGTTCTCTATCCGCCAGCCTCAGCCCAGCAACTTGGAAAATCTCTAGTGGTGAACACACCTCTTCCAACGAGGCCTGAATCCCAACCTAGGGAGGCCGCTGCCTTCCAACTTCGGTCCTTCCTTGGGTACTCTCTCTCAGCCCTAGGGTATTCTTTTTAATTTTGATTCCTTCTTAGTAGCTAATCCCCTGTAAATAGTTAATAATTCTTTATATTAAACCTTAACTGTTTCTGTTTCTGACTGGTCCCTGACTGATACAGGAGAGCCTGAAGATGAGTGTCACGGGGCGCCCCAGTGCTGCCTGAGGAACAAGCAGAAGAAAGGCACGCCAGAGCCAGAGCCAGAGCCAGAAGCCTCCTCTGCCTGCAGTGTCCCTGTCACAATCTCCCGGCAAAGAAGAAGTGTTTGCAATTTCCAGCGGCAGCATCACAAGCAGGGCAAGGAAAGGTAGATCTGGAGCTGAGGCAATAATCTGACAAGTGGCACAGTTAACTCTGCTGCTATGCATACACAAAGTCCCTATTTAGCCACAAATTAAAAAAAAAAAAAAAGCTAACACCTACAAGAACTTCCTATGTGCCTGGCCTTTTTAATAAAGCCCTCTTAATAAGCCTATAATGTAGGTACTATTACTATCCCTACTTTACAAATGAGGAAAACGAAGCATGTAAAATTATTTAGCTTTGGCAAGGTTCCTCAGTGACAGAGCGGAGATTCGAATCTAGGTATTCTGACTCTGCAGACCACACTCTTAACCATAACTCTGCTAACAACTGTTTCTATTCCTAAGATGGCTAAGTTTGAAAAAATGAAGAAACTCTGTTGAAAGCCAATGTTCAATACTGCTATTAAAAAAGACAGCATACTTAGTAAGTTTTAAATCTCTGAAAAAGACTAGAAACAAATATTTCCAAATGGTAACAATTATCAGTTCTGAGTAGTGTATATGATTCTCTGTATCTTTTAATTTTGGCAAAAATAACTCTAAAAAGAGAGTACAATAGAAGCACTAACAAAAGGTATAAAAATTTAAAAGTAATGAATCAATTTTTCACTAGTAGAAATTAATATTGAAAAGGATAAACAAGTTTTAAAAATCATGGAATATTACTGAGTTTTGGCAGTTTATTCCCATCACATTGGCATTAAATTTTCTGGAAGAACTTACATGTCACTTGAACTTAATAGAAATGAAAGCCAAAAAGGCATCATCTGGGACAAAGTTTATAAAACTAATGTCTTAATTCATAAAATAGATTTGAAAACTAAGTTTGGAGAGGATTAAGGGATGGGAACAAAATTAAAGCAACTACTAATAATAACTCAATAAAGTATTAGAAACAGTAAAGTGATTTTGAGATTAAAAAACTATGTAGCTGAAATAGACCTTACAGATTCAAATCAGTCATCCCTACTTATGACATTTCATAGAAGAATGATGTCCCTGCAAGGTGAAATGACTTAGTGATCATTATAGAGACAGACAGTGGCAGAGTCCTAAAACTCAACCCCTGTACACACCATATCTCATTTGAGAAATATTTTTAAAGGCATAATTAATATGTAGTCTTTAAATTAGCTGTAAAGGTTTTTTTTTTAATTTATTTTTAACTTATTTTATTTTTGGCTGCGTTGGTTCTTCATTGCTGCGTGTGGGCTTTTTCTCTAGTTGCAGCGAGCAGGGGCTACTCTTTGTTGTGGTGCGCAGGCTTCTCATTGTGGTGGCTTCTCTTGTTGCGGAGCACGGGCTCTAGGCACACGGGCTCAGTAGTTCTGGCTCGTGGGCTCTAGAGCTCAGGCTCAGTAGTTGCGGTGCACGGGCTTAGTTGCTCTGCGACATGTGGGATCTTCCCGGACCAGGGCTCAAACCTGTGTCCCCTGCATTGGCAGGCGGATTCTTAACCACTGCACCACCAGGGAAGCCCCAGCTGCAAAGTTTTTATATTTGGAAAGTATTGTTTGGAGATTCAGTTTCATCATCTAAGAGAAAGTCTGAAATACTCCCATCCAGAAAGTTACCCAAGAAAGAAGAGAAAAATGCTCATGTCAAGGAAATAGAGTAAGTTCTTCACTGGCCCTAAATACAGAACTGTGCAGTGTTTATTTGCAGGAACCATATCAGGCTCCTAAATGTCCAGCAGATTACAAAGTACACATCTGGAAAATGGCTCTAGATCAGGTCCAAAGAGGCAGTGACTGTGGAGATTAAGGCCAGTGAATTTCCCCTACCACAAGGGAACTGTAAGGCTTGAGGCAGGAAGCAGATTCACCTTCAGGTTCATCAAGGCAGTTAAGATTTATTTTTGCAGACAGATTACTGAGGACTACCCAAGGACAGTATAAAATCTATGCATATAATGTTGTTATGTGTGATATACATACTTTTGATTAAAATTCTTGTTTAAACTTGGGAATTATCAGTTCTTATAATGAAAATTGAAAAGCTAAGGGTATGCTGTTTGAAGTAGTTGGTGGCAGAGAAATATATTATATTAATGCAGTAATTAATCTTCCTAGGCATGCAGCTAGAGTACATTTCCCAGTGTCTCTTGCACTTAGACGTAGCCATGTGACTCAGTTTAGGAAATGGAATGTGAATGGAAGTGATGTGTCACTTCCAGGCCTGGCCCATAAAACCTTCCCATAGGTGTTCCCCCATGTCCCACCCACCCCACCCCACTTTTTGGCTAACTGGAATGTTGACACCTTGGAACCCACTTGTTGAAGACGGCAGAGTCACTATCAGTCTGGGTCCCTAAATGTCTACATGTTAGAGAACCACATGGAGGAGTCTTCTGATCAACCAATCACCCACCCAGAATTATTACATAAACAATATAAGATTTTATCGGGTTGATCCACTGAAATGTGAAGGTCCATTTGTCAATACAAACTAGTCTACTCTAATAACATCATATTTGAATATGATTCTGTATATTAAGTTGATCGTGGGTCTTGGAGACAATGTGAATGCCTTGACAAGAAGTAAGCAGGAAATGAAAGTATGTAATTAGATAACATCATCTGGTATTTCTTTCTGGAGAAGAGTACATTGCAGGGAAAAAATAATGCTCCAGGACCGTGATATATCCAAAAAATTAAGGAGAAGTTATCCAAGGATTTTTCCTGGCCAAGGGTAGAATGTTTCCTTTTTAAATAATCTTCCTTCATCTGTAGAATTTGGTCCTAAACATAATCCCAAAAGTTCAACATACTTGTGGAACTGAATGAATCTGATCTTCTGTCTTTTATCAGTCACTTTTTTTTGTCACTGGTAATGATGAAGACCCTGTGCTCTTCTCTGCCACCAACTTCACTTCGACACTAATATTTGGCAAATATTTAAATTCTGAATCACTGATACTGATGGAGGCAGATATGCCCTGGTTATATCACATACTACCTTGCCAGTGGCAACTTGTAGGCATTCCTACTCACTTATTGAAGAGGACTTTGAAACATAATTCATGGTTTTCCTCGTCACCCTAAATCACGTCAGAGAGAACTTAGACATTCAAGCAAATGGCCCATCTAGTAACTTAGCCTCAAAGCTCTCTGACTTCCCAATTTCAAAATTCAAGGACAAAATTCTATAAACACCCTACATCATCACCCAGAACTGCCCCATCTCTGGGACTACTGGGTACTGCTAGAGAAAAAAAATCACAGAGCCAATATCCATTTATGATCTCCAAACTCTTTTCTCTAGTCTCACAGCAAGATTCATTTTTCCTATGGAACTAGAAGTGAGGGTGCGATGAAAGCAAATTTACTTGTGAGGAAGTAATAAATTGAGCAAATTTACTTCTGATAGATCATTTCCTCTGTAAAGAATGGAAGCCACTCCCTGGCGGCGCAGTGGTTGAGAGTCTGCCTGTCAATGCAGGGGACGCGGGTTCGAGCCCTGGTCTGGGAGGATCCCGCATGCCGCGGACCAACTCGGCCCGTGAGCCACAATTACTGAGCCTGCGCGTCTGGAGCCTGTGCTCGGCAACGAGATGCCGCGATAGTGAGAGGCCCGCGCACCGCAATGAAGAGTGGCCCCCGCTCGCCACAACTAGAGAAAGCCCTCACACAGAGACAGAGACCCAACACAGCCATACATACATACATACATAAATAAAAAGAATGTAAGCAGACAAGAATATCATTAAAAATAAAAAAATAAAAAATAAATTAAAAAATTAAAAAATTAAAAAAAAAAAAAAGAATGGAAGCCACTTGCTTGAGCCTGGGCAAAGGTGGGACATGCTGCAGGTGGAGATAGACACATCGTTTCTGATTAGCTGTTGTGGGATGGGAAATGGAGTATCAGGGACATGTAAAAGGACTGTTATCTATGTCTCCTTGTACACCTTTCAGTTTGTCAAGTGTTTACACCTAGATAGAATTTCTGAGTTACAGGCATGTGAATCTTCAACTTAACACATAATGGCAATATATTTTCCAAAGATCTGTACCCCTACTAGCAGAGCATGAGGATTTTTATTGCTCCACATCAACGTCCACAGTTATTGTCACTATTTTTAATCTTACCAATCTAATTAAGAAACAGTGTTTCACTGTAGTTATATTTCCCTATTGTTAGTGATGTTGAGCATCTTTTCATGTGTTTACTGGTCTTTTGAATATCTTTCTCTTGAATTGCCTGTTCAAACCCTTTGTCCATTTTTCTATTGTGTTGTTGTTTTCCTTACTAATTTATAGATCGTCACTATATATTCTGGGTGCTTATTCCTTGCGAGTGCTATGTATTTTAGGTATCTTCTTCCATTCCAAGACTTCTTTGTATTTTAGTAGATATTTTTGTTTTAATGAAGTGAAAGGTAACAGTATTTTCCATTGTGCTTTTTGACTTGTTTTGAAAATCCTCCTCCTCCTAGGATCAAAATTTTATTTTCACATATATTCTTCTAAATATCATAAAGTTTTACTTATCACATTTAGGACTCTAATCCATCCACCTGGATTATTATGGCATGGGGTAGGCATCTAATTTTATTTTTGTTTCCCACATAGAACACTTAAACTCCAATCAAGCCCTATTGTCTTGCATATCACTGTTGTCCAATATTTGAGATCCACCTTGGTTTAACTCCTTTCAAAATGATAATAATTATCATCATAATATGTAGTCAATGTTTAAGACTTACCCCATTTTTACCAATTTCTTTATTCACCGTTACTTCTTGAATTTCACCTTTTTTTCATGTTCATTTCTTCCTACTATTCACTCTTTAATAGGTCCTTCAATGATGATCAGAGACTGGTAAACTCTCTGTTTTAAGAAATGATTTTATTTTATCCTCATTCCTAAACAATAATTTACCTAGGTAAAAAAATCTAAGTTGGCAATTATTTTCTCTTAGCTCTTTGAAGACATTGTCTACTATCTTCTGGCTTCCATCCGTTGTCACAGATTAGTCTTCAACAGGCCAACTGCCATTCCTTTGTAGGAAACTGGCCCTGTTTTCCCTTTATCTTTGATTTTACAGTTTCACTATAATGTGACTAAATATAGATTTATTTTTATTTATCCTGCTTAGGACTGTTTATGCTTCCTGAACCTTAGGATTAATGTTTTTGTTCCTTTCTGAGAACTGCTCAGGTATCTTCTCTTAGAATACTGCCTCTCATTCTCTCTATTCTCCTAGTCTGTAACCCCTAATTGATGAATTTTAGACCCTTTCAGTCTATTTTGCACGTCTCTTAAACACTCCTTAGTATTTGCCATTTCTTTAAAAGTGTGTTACATTCTGTGTAGTTCCTCCAAATTATCTTCCAGATTACTAACTGCCCCTTTCAGTTACATTTTATATGTTGCCTAATCTATCCAACCTCAAAGACTATACTTTACATTTCTAGAAGTTCTATTTGATCCTTTATTATAATCTACCTATTCTTTTTCATACTGATTTTTCATTATGTCTTTAATCATTTTGAAAATACTTAATTTATAGACTCAACCAAATTATCCTATTATTAAATCGTCAGGAGTCTAATCATTCAGTTTGCTCTCTTTCATAGAACTTAATATACTTTGTACTTTGGATTATGAGCTTATCCTCTTGGAGACCTTCTCTGTAGGAATTACATGTGGCCAGTGTTCAGGGCATTTCCCTCCAAAGAAGTTTTGCATTTCTTTCTGCCAGCTGCAACAGCTTTTTCTCTGCATGGGTAATAGAAGTTCTAACTCTAAACCCATTTGAGGTAGTGTGGGACCATTTTTATCCATTCTCGGGAGAGTCCTTTTTTCCACTTAGAGCCCATGCAGACACCGTCAGGCCTCCCTGTCATCAGCTTGTACTGGCGGGACCAGGGATGGTTTTCTTCTAGTCTGTTCTGTCGATAAGGGCTCTGGCTTTAGGGAGGTGGTGCCTCAGCTCCAACGTCCCAAGGTCTTGTCCCCACACAGGCATTAAAATCCACATCCCTAGAATTCCATGAGTAATGACTCACTGCTCCCCCACTTAAGCCACAGGTCACACTGTTCTAGTTATTAGCTTCCTCTTTATTCCTGCAGCGGGCAATTTCCTTTAATTTCTTAGAAGCCTGGTATGGCATGTAAAAAAGATGTTTCAAATATTTTTAGGACGGATTATGCAGCATGTTGTATGGATAAAACCAGAAGTCTAAACCATTTATTTTATTAAATGAGCATCCCATAATTTATTTACAAGCATTTTCATTTCACTTAAAAGCCATTCCCCCAACACAATATACTTCACAACTAACAAAGACCGACATATACCTATTGTTTATTCTCTAGTTTTTCCTTAGAAAGAGAACTCTGATGTTTAGCTAGGCCCAATAGCACACAGAATAAGGTCACATTCTTCAAGCTCTGTTGCAGTTAGATAGGGCCGTTTGACTAAGTTTTGGCCAGTAAATGTAAATAGAAGTGTTTTTTGAGACTTCCTGGAAAGCCAGCTTAAAGGTTGCTGACTCAGCCATACAGGGCACAGGTGAGTAAAGGCAAAGTCATCATTTTGACTTATTTCTCCTGACCCCAAGCCAACTGCTCCTCATTGCACTTTGCTTTTACTTATTTCAGCCTGTGTTATTTCCATAATCACTGTAATCCCTGAGTTTAAAGCTGTTGTAGAGGGCAATCATAAGCAGCAATGGGCAGAGATCACTGTAGAGGGAGGACATGAGGGAAAGGCAAGGGAGGAAGATCTGTATTTTCCCACACAGAAGCTAAACACTATGTGAAGAGCAAATTGCTTTGGACTAGGATGTGGTGCTGTGAGTGAATCAGTAGTTAACACCACAGCGTCGCCACCAATTTTTCTAAGTTAGGTAACTGACCCATCTGCTCCCCAGTACCTTGTTTTTCCAAAGGAACTAAACTTCCCAGGGAGCCACTGTACTCGCCTACAATTAAGAAAGCACAGCAGCAGACACTGGAATTATATAGTACATTTAAGAATGCCACTTTCTCTGTAAGATTCTAAGAGAATCGGAGTAAAGTCCTGAATAAAACATATCACCAAAATATGGAAAAGACGTGTTTCTAGAACTTCTCTATCAGCCTTTAATCAAACAATACACGCCTACAACCTGAGTAACTTCTGCCCTTATAAATCTGACACTTAGATAATCCCACTCCGGTTCACTTTTCCATATCCTCCCAGTTTTCACTATTCTACTGAAGATCAATGTTCAACCTGATCTATGGCTTTAGCCATGTTCCAAATTCTGTTAGATGAGGGGTGTGGGTAGAAGACCAAAGACACCAAGTGCTATTCTCCTATAATTTGCCAGCAAATGGCAGGAACCTTGAGAAGTTTGCCTCCTTGCCTACAGTTTTATAAAAAATTTTAAATAACTACTATAATGATTCAGGATAAGTTTTAGATTTAATTATTTGGTGATGTATAGGTGTAATATTTTTGATAATTAAATATTTAGTTCACAATAGCACTTTTGTACTTTTGAGTAATAAAATTTAGAATATTAGATCAAAGTATGAAATACAGACTTTTAACGTTGCTCCCCAAATAGGATGTCTTGACTTTGATTGAGTCTGTGTTATAAAAGACTTGACTCAACACTCCTACCTGACTTTTACGGTGATCAGGTAATCACCGGGGCTAGCAGATCAGAGGAGAGCATGACAGGCATATGTGATAGCACAGCTGCACAGTACTAGACCAAAGGGTTACTAAGACTGTATTCTTTACTAGGAGGACATAAAATCCTGATGTGACACATTTATTTGGATAGCAAGCAGTCTGGAGGAAGCCACATGACAACAAAGATCGAATGCAGAAAGGAGGTAAAGTTCGAGTCACACTGATCTCCGTAGTCCAAAAGCTTTCTATTACTGTCCTTAGGACTCCATCATGAGCTTGATGACAGTAATGTCTCAAAACCTTTCTTAATCTCCTGGGGACAAGAGCGAATGTGTTTGTATGTATATGGAGAATTACAAACCACATTCCACCTTAGATCAGTAAGAATAAAGTTAAAGTGGTTGGAAGAAGTTTAGATGATCCTATCTGAGTAGAACCAATTTCAACAGGTTGGAGCTAGCTTAAATTGGACCTAACCTATAAGAGCCTTTCTGACCTGTTGTGAGGCTGGTTAGGAAGTGTTCACTCTGAATTGCTGCAAGTAATTTGAACAATCCATTCTATTCCTTCCAGGGAAATGGAAAACCCAAATCTCTCACCTAGTCGATACTTACAGTGTCAACTGGATAGATATCATCCTTATCAGAAATCAGGAAAAAAATGGAATTATTTGAAATTCCTTTATATACACTTTCTGTATTCTAAATTCCAGAAATGGAGTTGAGTATTAAAATTGTTAAAAGGCAAACTAGTGAATGGGAAAAAAAAACCCAGATGGATTCTACTTTCCCAATTTGGAAAAATAATTCTGTAATGAGCAAACACTATGCCAGTCAATTAAATGATACAGCACTAAAGTTCCATATTTTGCTTAGCTTATATAATCTAGTAATACATCAAAGGATAAAGGAGTAAAGGGTTACTTAAAGAGGAAGATGAAAAACACAATATTTCTAGAAAATCCTACTTAGTATACAAATGACTAGGTGTTTTCTTTAATGCTACATAATGCCATAAATAAAACTTGTTCAATTTTTTAAAACACATTTTTCTCCAACACGGGTGTGTTTACACTACACAGAATAAAGTTACTCAAATTCTCAGTGTTTGGCACATACTTACAGGAAATCAGAATTAGTATTAGTGAGAATTAGTACTGTCCAGTTTAAACTTGCCCATCAAGTTTAAACAAAAAGAATAAAATTTGGAGTGTACTATAAGTTAGGTGTATTTCCTATGTAAGTTAAATATTACATCATGGGTAAAAATGTACTAATTAAATCATATTACTAACATTTATACATCTCAAAAAAAGAGATAACATAAACAAGAATTAGAACAGCAAAAGTTGTGACTATGTAAAAATATTCATCGAAAAACTTCTACATTTCATGAGCAAGTTAAAATCTCATTTTATCATTTAAAAACTCACATTTAAACTTGCAAATACTAAACATGAGCAAATTAAAAGGTTTCATGGTTTTCTAGTTTTTTTTAAGTGGCTATGTCAATCCTCTACTCTCCCACCAAATCTCTGTCATGGTGACTCCACAAATTTCTACTATCTTGCTCCCAGAAGATGACATCATCTTCTGTTTCACAGAGGAAATAAAAGCCATCAGGCATGAACCCCTTCGACTGCTTCCCACTAAACATGTATGCTCTCTGCCTCCTCCCAGCCTTCCTCCTGTCACACCGGAAATGGCATCTCCTATTATCCAAGATTAAACTCTTCCCTGTGTTTTAACTTTCAGCTCCCATCTCCACCTTGGTCCTTGGCAAATCAATCATCCTCTGTTTCCTTTGGGTTTAGTGTTCCTCTTCTTTCCATCAGCAATTAAATTATATTCAAGGGTCTTTCATTAAGAAAAAAATCAGTTCTGCAATAAAATATGTCCCTTGAGCTACTGCCCTCATGAAAAACTCTTCATGGCCAAATTCATGAAAGGGTTGTCAACACTTACTTCACCTTGTCCACCTCAGCTTTTCTTTACCTTTACTCTCAACTTAGCCAACTATAATCCGATTTTCACCTTCAAGATCTCACCAAGATCACCCATGACCTCCTTGTTGCTAAAACCGTCGAACACGTCCCATTTCTCGTCTTAGCTGACCTCCTCTGGTAGCGTTCACTCTAACTGAATACTTCTTATTTGAAGTGCAGTCTTTTGTTGGCTTCCACAACTCTCCTGGCTTTCTTTATTCTGTCTGGATCTCAGCTTTTTGCAGAGTTCCATTTCTCTGTCAGTCTTTTAAAACGCTGATGCTCACCAGGGCTCTCTCCTTAAGTGCTTTTCTCTTGTTCTACATATTCTGAACAACATCATCCATTCTTACGACTTTTAACACTTGATGATTCCCAAATCTGTATGTATAATACAGATTTCTCTCCTGAGCTTCTGACCTATGTATCCAGCTGGAAACTTCCCTTCAGCTGTCCAAGGATACCTTGATCCACTGTGCAAGTTAAAAACTCATCATCCATGTCCACTACCCCTAACCTGTTTGTTTGTTTGTTTGTTTTTTCCTGAACACCTGGTCTCAGTGAATTACTGCACAACCCACCCAAGTCACCCAAGACAAAAACCTGAATATCATCCTAGACTCTTCCATCTCTCTCATCCCTAAAATCCAATCAACTACCAATCCTGTTGATCCTACCTCCAGAATCTCTCTCCAATCCAGCCACTTCCAAGTGCTTCACTGCCATTTTCCTAGCAAAGCCATAACTATCTCTTATCTAAAGAAATATTATTGCTAAAAACCGCTTGACGTGGGAATTCCCTGGCGGTTCAGTGGTTAGGACTCTGTGCTCTCACTGCCGAGGGCCTGGGTTCAATCCCTGGTCAGGGAACTAAGATCCCACAAGCCGCATGGCGTGGCAAAAACAAAACAAAACAAAACAAACTGCTTGACATGTACTTTTTAAATTAAAGAATATGGAGAACCATACTCTCTAACATTCTCACCTAAGAGGCAACAACATCTTACCTGGCTACCCTGTGACAAATAAATCTACCAGATTCTACCAGGAAACCAAAAGAGGGGATCACCTAATTTAGCCTCCTATACAACAAGGTTATTCTACACAGAATTAACCTGTCTCCAATTTCACATCTGTGTGACTCCCCTCATAAGACTCTTCTACATTTACACATCTGGCAAATTCTTCAATATTCTGGGAAAGAATGAGCATTGCCTCAAGTCTCAAAACGTGCTGCCTTAAAAAGAGGTTAGAAAAGGTATACAGTGAAAGAAACTTAACAATGCATAATTATTGGCAATTATTATAGAAATATACAAAAGAGATGAAAAGTATTGCTCTCTTTTCCACTTGAGAGTAAAACTAAACTGATTAAAGCTTCTTAAGATGATCAAGTCATAAAATAGATCATGTGTTACATACAATAGGTAAAATACTGGATTAAAGTATGTTAATCAATCTAGTAGATTTTAAAATTTTTGAACGTGAACCAGAAAGGCAGTTCTAGAACCCCAATTTTTTCTCTAATAAAAATAATGCTTTAAGGTTAAAACTGTAGGGTTGGAAACAGAATCTTGTCAACATCTCTCTATAACATTAATAAAGTTCAAGGCCACATTTACTGAAAAAATTTTGGCAAGCCAAACTTGCACAATTAAAATAAATACAATGTCACATGATTTGGTCTCCCGAAGCCTGGAATTTTGACCTTGACTGATGTCTTCCCATTTCTAATGCTATAAATAACTACTTTAGCTGAACAAAATATGAAACTATTAACTCTCACAGAATGTGGTTGTGTCTTTTCAATGTGTATGTCCCATGTAAATATTTAGCATGGGCTTATTCATTCGACAAGTATTTATTGTGTGCCTACCAGGGCTAGGCTCCATAGCAGGCAATGAAGACATAAAGGTGATCAAGACAAACACAATGCCACTCCTTAAAAGACTAAGAAGAGAAGACAATTAACAAATAATTGCAAAAAGTCATCATCTGGGACTACAGGATAAGCAGGGGTATTTTAACAAATCTATAGAGTCAGGGAAGGCCTTCTGGAGGAAGTTCAGAGGCAGTGTCTTTAAAACAAAAATCTTCAAGGCTACGGTAACAGAACTGCATGTCTGTAGGTTACTGCTGTTCATTCCCATCAGTTATGTTATTCTCACAACACGTACAGGTTAATTTATATGCTAGGTTTATGTTCAGTATAAAACGCAGCTTAAAAGAGGCTTTATAAATCAAAGGTTCTTAGCTATAGTTTGAAACATCAAAAGGAATCACTTCTACCACTTCAGGGAAATCAAATAAGCATAATAAATGAGGAGGCAACACAGGTTTAAAATATTTCTGACAAATGGCAGATTGACCTCATGAGTCTCTTTGAACCCCTTCCTCCCCTAACCACATTAAAATCCCAGTAAATGAATCTTTCAAAAGGTGTAAACATACGAGAACTAAAAAAGAAAAAAGGAGAGGAGACTAAAACACTCAAGAGAATTCATCAAATTTTTATAAAATTGAAGAGCTGGAGGAGTGATAATCGACCTAGGGGAGCAGACGTACTACCTGGGTACTGTGGAGGAGGAGACCAAATGGAAGTTAGCTGATTTTCAGTGCAGACCTCCAAAAAGATAAGACCCAGGGAACACAAGTTACTGTGGAGGGAGAGTAAGTGGTGGGGATGAAAAGAGAGGATTGGAGAACAATATGTAAGTCCATCACCGGACACTCCCCCAGCATACATGCTCTCACACATATGTGCACTTTTGCCTGAACCCAGAAGATTCCTGTTCCTCCCACCTCACCTATTCTTTGAAGAAGTGCAATGACACCAGAGAAAAAGACTTATAAAATACTGATATTTGGATGCCACTCTAATGAAAAGCCCAGGTTAGCAAATGAAAAATCATGCCCATGTACAAAGAGCTTCTGAGTGGCTCTCAAATCCAGATAGGTAACAACCATAGATAAGTGAGGAAAACCTCCAAAATGAAAGTGAGAGCTTAGAAAATCAAACAGGAATTAAAAAATAAAAATAAAAACCTGGAAGAAACCACACAATACATGGAGTAGAAGATAATTTTTTAAAACCCTATAATTAATACCCTTATAATAAAAAGAGAAATTTAGCAGCCATAAAACAAAATACAATGAACACATGAACATCATGAACACAAAAACAGTTCTTTGAATTAAAAAATTAGAATAGCTGAAATAAAATATTTAATAGGAAGGGTGGAAGATAAAGTCAAGGATATCTCTCATAAAAACAAACAAAAAGATTAAAAAGTTAGAATTTAAGAAAGATTAAAATTTGAATTAAATTAGGATCTGTCAGGAGGTGTAACTTCAGACTAATAGAGATTCCAAAAAAAGAAAATAGAGAAGAAACTGTCCAAGAAATAATACAAGAAAAGTATAGAAAACTTTCAGATGTGAATTTCCGTATTGAAAGGACCCTCAAGTATAAGGCACAATAAATGAGAAAATGCCCACACCAAAGCTCATTATTGTGAAGTTTTCAAACACCAGGGATAAAAAGAAGATTATAAAAGTTTTCGGGGTGGGGGGGGGAAGGTAAAATACAAAAAGGAATAATGATCAGGATGTACTACTGGAGACTTGGCAAGGGTAAGACATGATTTCAGTATTATTTGACTTTTAAAACAATGTACAGCAATTTTTATAAACACCAAGCAATAATAATGTAAGTAAATAAATAATAGACAATAAATAGGTAAACAAATGAATAAAATAAAAATAAAACCAATTTACTGAATGCTCACTACCTGCTAGGGGTGCCATTCAAACTCCTTTAAATATATTAACTCATTTAACTCTCATAACTCTATGAGGAAGACACCATTAACCTCATTTACAGATGAGGAAACAGGCATTGAGAGATTAAGCGTGGTCTTTCAAAAACTGCATGATACTGTCGCTCAACTTTAAAAGTAAAATTAATTTTAAAAAAGAAGAAAATACCATTTGAACATTCACTACCATCCTAATCTGTTCCCAGATAACTATGGTTGATTAAAAGTTCTGACTTGGTCAATCAGGTCACAAGCTTAATATATGTCTGTGTGTGTGTGTGTGTGTGTGTATGTGTGTATGTGTGTGTGTGGGGGGGGTTGGGGGATGAAGGTTGAGGGTATTTGCTAGTATTTTAAGTATTCATTGTATAAAAATACTTTATGCTATGTATGTGTGATTTGCTGCTAGAAGGTCGATAAAATAGATTCCCTGCCCTAAATACAACAACAATCTCCAAAAGAACTGATGCACTTACAGCAGATCACCATTGCGTATTTGGGCAAAGAATAAAGGGTATATAAATTTCATTAAAGTTAGAAACAGAATAGCTGCCTCTTTTCCAATGTACTGTCATCTAGGCCCCTCACACTCTTCTTGTCTTGCAAGAAAAACTTCCCTAGATGATTTCCTAGTCATACATGACTATTAAAAATACTGATAAGACAAAAACTTCACGCCCCTTCACTCACTCTTGCCTTACACTCACCTTTACCTTATATTATCAACTACATAATGAGACTTGAACATTGTCATCTGAAGTTCCTCTGCAGGAGTTAGCTTCATTCAGTTCCCCACTTTCCATCGTCTCACTTACTGTCCCTACTTGAGAATGTCTGGCTTTAGTGGGGGGAAGAATTAGAGAAATAAACTCTTTTTGAATAATTTTTTTTTCTTTTCTAATCTGGTGACATCTTCATTCATTCTTTCTGACCTATGATAAGGAGGCTACACAGTTTTGGCGTTTCCTTTCTTGGGACTAATAGACTTCCATACGATAATGTCGAGGCTTCTGGGACCTCAGACCCTCCTTCGGTGCGCTCCTACTGCACTGGACCTCCTCCGTCATTTGCTGTTGCATGGCCCTGCCTGGGAGTCCTTTCTCTCACATATGCGGCCCTCCACTTTCTGCCTGTCATGCCTTTGACTTCTTCTGCGTCGCTTTTTGGTTTTATTTTGTCGTGGGTTTGGGTTTTGGTAGATAGGTGATGGCTGCAGCAACCTTTAAGATCCTGATGTGATGCATCAAGACATGTGATGCATCATGTACGTCTTCCCAACACCTGGGTGAACAGACCTGGGGCTGCCTGGCCTATTAGATTTCGGTGTCGCTCACAGGACGTCCCGATCTGTAGCCGCAGAGTCACACTGCGACAACCCCCAACGTCCGGTCTCACGCGCGCCCTGCACGGCTGTCACACCGTCCCTCCCAGCGCTCAGGTGTAGCACCTGGCGGTCCTAACCCCGAGAGTCACCTGCGGGCCGGCCGGGCGCGCGCAGCTGCTCACGCACATACCGTCTCCTTGGCAGCGGCGACCGGGATGGGAAGCAGCCCCCGGCCGCGGGGCGGTTCCTCCGGCTCTGCGGCCGCGCTCCTGGAGGGGAGCCAGGGGGCCGGCGCCCGCGCGGAGTCGGCCCTGGGGTCCCCATACAGCTGGTAGCACACCAGGCCGACCAGACCCCCGCCGGCCGCGGCTGCGATGCTCAGCTCCCCCCAGCGCCGCCGCCGCCTCCAAGCCGCCTCAGCCACAGCCCCCTCCTCCTCCTTCCGGCAGAAGAAGGGCCGGCCGGGAGGGCCCGGGGCCGTGCCCGCAGGCCGCCCGCACGGCCCAGGGAAGGGATGGTGAGGCGAGGGCGGAGGCGGGAGCCGAGGCGGCGGCCGCAGAAGCGTCCGCAGCGCAGCCATAGCGAGAGCTGCCCGCACAGGAGCTAGGAGGGGGCGGACAAGGCGGTGGAGGGTGCCCGAAACCTCGCGAGAAGTTGGTGCGCGGAGGTTCGCTGCTGTCCGAGAGCGACCCCTACAATTGCGCGGTCTGGGGTCCCCTCCGGGCGGCCTTTAGCTGGGGAACCGGGGGTCTCTGACGGGGGAGAGCCTGGGGAGGAGGGGGCGCAACCAGCCGCTCCTCGGCCCCGCGTTCCCAGCCCAACCCCGCGGTCATAAATGCGCCTCCCCCGGGCGACACCTGACTGCGCGAGAACCCAACACCGCAGGCGACAGCCAGGTCGGCTGAGCTGAGCCGAGCCATCGGGGGGGGGGGTGTCGGGCGCCCCTCCGCTAACGTGACCCTTCGCCTCTGCTTTGCTGGGTGGGTCTCGAATCATCGGTAATGCCCCTCTAAGAAAGTCACATCCCCTAACGGTATCCTGATCTTCTGATACGAGGTCGGGAATAATTTGGAACGGTATCTTCAGGTGTACAACAAAAATGAGATATAAAAATTTGGCTCGAGTCATAAAAATAGCAAATTAAGTAAAAAGTTTTTTTGGCACATGACAGCTTCTGGTCTTTTGATGGGGGAAGGCTAATGCTGTTTTTTAGTTACCGTTAATATGTTTAAAAAACATTACCATACCAGCGGCGTTACTTAATTCAATAAAACAGAACTGTCTTACTTTTGGGGGGAAGTTGTTGATATAAATAATCGGTAAGTGTATTGTGCCATTTTTTATTTTTGTTATTCCTATACTTGTTTGTTTGCTACACTTTATGAGAAAGTGTTTATGACATTCTTATCAGTTTCCTGCCCCTGAACCCAGTTTTGGTAACTTAGTTACCTAGCTTTGGTCTTTATATTCTGGAATGTTTCCAGGAGCCCTTAAAATATTATGCGTCTAGGGATGTGCACAACTAAATTTATTAGTCTCAAATGGGCTGCTGTCACAAGGGGATTAGATCCTGGCAAGTCTTATGAAAACTAAGGGCTTTCAGAGGCAAACAAAATGAGATTTTCTGGCCCAGGTCCTGCTATTGTCACTCCTCACTAACCCCTTGCCTGTAAGTAATCTATCAGATACACCTCAGTTACATCTTGTTTTAATATAGGCTAGTGGAATTTTCCTTTCTTAAAGCCACTAAAAGTGATAAACAGAAAAAGCCTCTATAACATGAACAAAATGTGTCTATTTTAGGATGCCATCTCTGTATTTCTTTTACTTTCAGCCTATTGGTTTTATATAACCAGTGCCTCAAGGAAGACTCAGTGGTAGCTTCTTGTTTTATTACCAAGATTCCTTCAATTTCTGTCTTCTCTGAATTCTGGAAAATTCCCACGGAAGCATTTATTCTCTGGATCTGCAACACGGTTCTTCTTCTGGCACTGTTTGCTTCGAGCTGAATACAATTTCCGGATTTTCTCATAAATTTCCGACATGGCCTAATAGCAGAATTCTTGGACAGACTGATGAATTTTTATTAGCTGCATATTAAAAGCAGAGAAGCTTAAAAAGAATTAGGGAGGTAATACAATAAGGTATTACAGTTAAGGAAAATGACAGAAATTCTCTATCTGATTTCACATACCTATCTATGTAATTTCTCTCCAGTTTAAAAAAATTTTTAATGTAGCTCCTGCAAGCCATTTCTTTGGCTAGAAACCAAGTTCTGCCATGAGAGATGCTGGGTTTAGGTTCGCCAAGTACTCAGAAAGCTTTGGATAAAAGGTCTCTCTACATGCAGAGGTTATTCTAACTTTCCTCAGTACCTCTCTTCTAAAAGCTAAATTTCCTTAAGAATAGTTATTATTTTCTTCTTACTTTTGATGCTGTGTAACTATAGCTACATGAAAATAACTTGATTCCTTTAATACCTGTATATTTTGAGTTTAATTTTCAAAGGGAAAAATTATTTTTTTAAAAATCGTGATATTAGGAATTTGGAAAAATTTTTGAAATTACAGGTAATAATGTTAGATCGATATAGATTTAGCCTAATTTCTTTCATCTTTTATGTCAATTCTACTATTAATAATATCCAAAAAATGTCCCTAATATACAGTGAGAGCCTACACCTTCAAAAAAATATTTCACTTATGTTCATTATGGTCTAAGTAAAAAGAAATGCTCTAAAGCATTTAAAAATATTTACAACAGCAGGAATTAAGCCAGACAGTTTTTCAGGAAAGCAAAGCTATCAGTGGAGTGATCAAGTAGAAGGCAAATCTGGACTCTTGATTTTGCTACATCTTAATTGCATAACCTATAATGCTTTGGAGGCCACAGTTTCCTATAAAATAATGGAATTGAATAGGTGATCACCTTCTGAACCCATGATCCTAATTAACCAAAATGTTCCAAGCATATTAGTAAAGCGAATATAGATACTTCCTTCATAGCATTTTTCACATGTCATTTCCCTTCTCAAAACACATAATTGCCCTACAATTGCTTTATTCTTTCCAATTAAAATTCCACCCCATGAACTAATTATTTTAACCTTTTAATACTTTTAAAATTGCAAATAAATGAGTGACTTTTAAATTTTGAAAATGTGAAATTTAAGTGTAATATGTGTCATGCCTAGGCACAAATGTCCTGTTTAACAAAACTTCTATTAAAAAAATCCTGCTTATCTAGTTGTACTCACTCTGAGCCCCAGAATCTTGACTAGTTGGAAGAGGAGCAATTATCTCTGAGGCCCTACATCAGGGCACATGAGCCTCCCCACCCACAGGTCTACTCAATTCTGACAGAGGGAGGCTACCAGCCAAAGAGTAAGGCTGCAGGAAGCCACTTCTCTCTTGGGAAAGTTGTTCCCATCTTTAGTTCTGTTTTCCTTGGGGGACAATTGGCAAAATCAAAAGAGAAAGTGATGGGAAAGGTGTGTTCTGTGGGGTTGCAGCCTTTTCTTGGTCTTTTGTCTTCAGAGTGCCAGCCACTAGGAGTCTGGAACTTTATTCCCCAGCATCCAGAGCCATGGAAACCAATTTATCGAAGGCGCTGAGAAAACAGATCGTTTTCTATTTTGACTAGCTCCCACTCCCAACGACAAGTTGACAATGGTTTGCACTCTGCCCTCTTCCCTTAGTCAAAGCAAATTCTTCTAAGCTTCATGAAGCCAGATCATCTATTTGGCTCAAATGCTGGCATATAGTAGGACTTCAACAAATGCTTATTAACTGAAGAAAGGAATTTATTATTGTAATGAGGGGGAGGGGGAGAGGCAAGATGGGAATGTGAATCAGGAGACAAGGAAATAAAGTAGCTCATCTGATGCTAAAGAAGTTGATAAAGCAACACATCCTAAAAGGCAATTAATGCAAATGGAAGGGCAAAATGAGCAAGCAAGATGTTGGCAAGAAAAAGTTGCAGTCACGGAGAAGGGCTGATTCAGAAACAAATTTTGTGATTTGAAGCCATCCTCTTACATAGTAATAAGAGGCATAATCCTGCTACATTTAGAGACTTAAAACAGTACACTTCCATCTGGTTCTTTTTGTGCTCTGACAAATTCCAGCATGCTCCATGGACAAAGGTCAGTGATTTGACCTTGATGCCGTCCATTCATTCTTACATATCTCACTGGTGACACCACCAAGCTGCCAGTTGTACACATTTAACTATCTAACTTCAAGACCAGTGATAATCTCACTCTGACCATTACATCTGTCCAATCTGATTTCTATAATTTTATATAATTTCCAGAGTCTTTGCTGACAGTGTCTCACTGTTCAATTCTTGTTATTGCCTTTACCCTCCATTTGGTAGCCAGGACCTCTTTTCCTATGTATTTGGGAAACAAGGAACAGCTAAGCCGCCTGCCTGAAACATGTGAGCCCTTTCTCAATTGTCATATTCTGTTTTCATGCCTGATAGTGATTAAAGTTTCCATGCCCATCAGAAGCTGTCTTCTGGGGAAGAATAGCCTCAGAGTAATAATATATTGATCATCTATTATGCAAGCATGATATTTGGGTTACAAAACAAATAATATCATCTTTATAAAACTGTTGGCAGTCACTACTAGAGTTTAGCATATGCATGCCCTATGACCCATCAATTTCAATCCTAGGTGAAATACTCAACAGAAATGAATACTTATGTACACCAAGACATAGAGAGGAATATTTGTAACTGGCCAGAAACTAGAAAGTATTCATAAGTTCATCAATAGTGCCCTGGATTTTTTTTAATTGTGTTATATTCACACAATTGAATGCTATATAGCAATGAAAATTACTGAAATGCAACTACATGCAATCATGTGGATCAAAGAAGGCAGACACAAAAGAATTGTATTATTCTATTTATAATGTTCAAAAACAACATATATATATATATATATATATATATATATATATATATATATACACACATACATACATGTGGTGTCAAAAATCATAATGATTTCTTTGGGTAGAGGGTAGTGATGAAGTGGGAAAAGGGGGTTCTAGAGTTCTGTTCATGTTCTGTTTCTTGATATGGGTGCTGGTTAAACAAGTGTATTCACTCTGAAAATTCCTAGAGCTATCCATTTACAATTTGTATATATTTTTTAATGCATGTCATACTTCAATTAAAAGTTTATATAAAATAAAAAATAGATTTTCTTCCTAACGTTCTTATATGATGTGTTATTTACTGTAGTGTTATAACTTGCTCAGTTCTGAACTATGTGACTTAAAAGGAATGTATAGAGCTTGTAAAGAGTTAAGAGCAAAAATGGATTGAAGAGTTGGAAACTAACAGAAAAGGTAGATAACGTTGATATAGCCTAAAGAGATTTAATGAAGGAGCATCTTAAAAAGTCTTCTAGTACCTGAAAATCCTTAAGAAGCTGCTCATTAGCTATTTTCCTTATTTAGTAGGGAAAGACCAAAAGGAACTTGGTATTTTAAGCCGCAACCTAGTGTTTCATCTTCTTTGACTTGTAGCACTTTCTCCTGTGAAATGTCCATATGGACAGACCCAGTAGGTATCTGGTGGTACGACCTAGTGCAACCAGTATATACCCTTGTCTCTGGCTCTAACCCCGGACTGTCAGGTGTTGGATGGGAAATTGCTTTAAGGGCAGGTAATCAAACAGAAGGGCAGCCTTCAGAACAGATGGAAAGCTCAGCACCAAGAGGGAACCATTAGAGAAATCAAGCATAGCATAAGGTAAGTCCATGTACATATGTGCAGAAACTTAGTGGGATGGCAAACCAGTCTCATTTCTTGCCAACTCCAACTGATGGGCATGTGTTACCCAGAACACTGCACTGAGCAAAATTTTCAGACAAGGTCCAGAATTCCCAGTAAACAACAGCAGAGTGTCTCTAGTTGAAGACAGGAGGGGATCCAGATCCTGTCCACTTAAAGCCTCTCTTCAAACACCCACAGCCAGGCCTGAAGCATCTCTGTAGAATCTTAGGGCTTAAAAATCATGAAAATGTACACATCTTTAATTTTTTCTGATGAGGAAAAGAATTAAAGAATCTTCTCTGGGTCACACAATCAGGGCTTTAGCCTCTATATTCTGCCCCATATCTACATAGTTTCTATATTGCAATCAGAAACTAAGAATTTAAAACAGTTTTTCTTAAAACACATTAATTTGCAAGAACTAGAATAGAAATTGCATTAGCTCAAATAAAAGAGTTATTTTATGGATAAAATCCATATCAAATCCGGGAACAGTGGTACTATGAGATCTAAGAAAGTATGGTAACCAGGTTAGCTCTAGAGACCCACGTAGTAAGAGGTCAAGGACATTTATTCTAACATACTGGTGTGAACATGACTTGGCTGCTAATCCCATCAGTCTCTATGAGTCTTAGTTCAGAACCTAAAGATAAAGTATTGGCTTAGTCTAGCTTACAGATGTTTTCTATCTTTGTTAGTTTCTTACTCTAAGGCCAATCGGCTGTGCCTGGGATGAAAGGGGTGGAGTCATATGGAGGAGGAATTTCTGCGAAATACGAAGAATAGCTTCTTTTAGAAGGCTCGGTGGGCAGGCACCGGTGGTGTGCTGGTAAATGTTTAACAGCTGGTTCTGGGGTAGAAGACAGGGGAGTCCTGATTTGTAGTGTTTACAGATTTCCATGGTGTATATACTCCCACCACAGCTGATGTCAAGCTACCATCATGACATTACTGACTGCGGAGTTGGGAAAAGATTCACAGTAGCACATCATTATATAAAATTTGCACGATACGCATACAAAAGAGGTAACAGGAATAGTAAAAAAAATGGGGGAGTGATGAGTTTTTAGTACTTATTACCTTTGATTTTAATATAATTTATCTAATTGTAAATTTATATAACTTACTTTTTAAAATGTCTCTTACAACTTGGCTCACTAAATGCCTGAAAATTTAACAATCAGCTCTACTGAGCTTGAGCAAGCAGCTGCACCACACGACTACTTAAAGATTACCATATTCATTAGCGAGTTTGGGAGCTCTTGAAGACCACTGTTTGATTCCAGAAGGAAACAGAATAAGAAGGACATAAAACTAAACCAAAAAAGATCAGGACCTGCCTTTAGCCACAAATGGCAAAATTAATTTACCCATCCTTTAGTCAAGAAGAGGGTTAACAACCTTCCCTCTCTTCTTGGGGTCGTTAATTATTTTCAATCAACCTGCATGCAGAGGTTACTATGGAATTTTTTTAGTCTTTTTTTTAACTTTCTATTTTATATTGGAGTATAGTTGATTAAAAATGTTGTGATAGTTTCAGGTGTACAGCAAAGTGATTCAGTTATACATATATATGTATCTATTCTTTTTCAAATTCTTTTCCCATTTAGGTTGTTATATAGTATTGAGCAGAGTTCCCTGTGCTATACAGTTGGTCCTTGTTGATTATCCATTTTAAATACAACAGTGTGTACATGTGAATCCCAAACTCCCTAACTATCCCTTCCCCCACCACCCTTCTCCCTTTATTTTTATTCTTTCCAATTAATTATATTTGTTTTTCCAAAGATTTGGAGTTAAGGAATCATCTCAGGTCTAGATGGGTGCAACTGACTAACCAAGACCAGGTGGAGGCTATTCTTGAGCTGAGCCTGCAGCTACCTAGTTAAAATTGTTGCATTAAAAACTGACACCCAATAGGGACCAACTTCATCTGATATTGCCAGGTAATTAGGTCTTGCTTTATGCTAATATTAATTTTTAGGTTTGATTGAAATGTTATTTCAAATTTAAAACATAGCAATATAATACATCTAAACAATACTTGAATTTATTACATTTAAAATTCAGGGGTTTTGTTCACAGGAAGATGTTCACTTTAAGCCAAAGTAATAATCAAGTGGTTTTGGTTACTATGCAATATCTTTTTATGTTAGAATAAATCGGTTTGCCTCAAACACTAGAGACTGATCTAAAAGCAAAAAGTCTGAAAATAGGGGTGTTCATAAATTTCTTGGCAACTGAAGCATATCAAAACTCTTGTGCTTTGAAAATGTTTGCCATTTTTTCAGGATCATGTCAAATCTTATGTTCAGGAACCTGTAAACCTCAGACCACCACATCAAGGGAAGTAAAGTGAACCTTTCACTTGATGACAAGACTTTATAGAATACCACTAAACGAGTTCCTCTAACATCGTCATGCAGGTGCAGGGGGCTCCTTGAACAAATTATTCAAGAATAAGGAGGTCTGTTCCTTCATCCTTCCAGTGTTATACAAGGAAACCATGTTTGATTAGAATTTTATTGTGGTAGCATTTGTTTCAAGGCATATGCTTTGATCAAAATCTATGTAATGGAGGCTTGTGTTCTATGATATCCAGAATTAATCATTGTACTCTTGGCTATGGTTAAATATAATAATTACACTGACTTACTTATTAAACACCTATGTGCCTGTGAAGAGTTCATCCCTAAAATGAATTTTAAATAAAGAGGAACATCAAACAGTGATGAAACCCATATATGAAACTCAAGGTCATTATCCAAACTACGTGCTTTCTCAGACTGATAATGAATCAAATAAAGGAGGAAGAGCTAAAAGTTGAACTAACAGAGTAATTCATCATCTTAAGTCTCTTAAAAGTGGAAACAAATAAGAAATGAATTTCAGAACATGGGATAAATGTTCCTTTTTTTAAAATTTCCAGTCTGTAGATTAAAATTAAATTTCCTTCTAATATTTCTCTGATAATTATGTATGACTGCTATAACATCCAACTGGAAGAGGCCACCAGGCAGTTAGAGATGTGAAACCAGAGAGAGGTCTTAAAGGTGGTAATACCACTATGCAGCTTTGTACTGAAATTTAGTTGAGTTTTAAATGTGATATTAGTAAAAAATAAGATACTTTGAAAGACAGTTTATGTATGCTATAAATGGGTTATGTTAGAGTCAAAAATTATAAATTATGTAGCATTTACATAATAATGGGAGCTTGCAGATACACCTAGAGAAATATTGTGCTGTGTTTGAGAACTTCAGAAGTTGGAACCTCATGTACATAAAATATCTTTATCTACATATTTGTTTTGCTAAAATATCAGTATTTGAGTCTCATAATTAGAACCATCCTTATCTTCTTTAAATCTCTAGCTTTAAGGGATGAAGAATTTAAGTAATTTGAAGAAATAGTTTTGTGAAAATCAGTCTATAAAGCAAAGTTACTGAATTCTATTTTCCAATTAAACTTTGCCTTGATATTTGAATAGAGAATCATAAAAATGTTAGGTTGAATGGGGCCATGGAGATAATCTAATCCAAGACCTGTGTTTTAGAGGAGGAAGATTACCAGGAGGAACGTCCAGATCTGAATTCTGTCTGCTTCCCCTCCCTAACAGGACTCTGCTTAGATACAAATTTTCCTAAATGTTTCTCCTGTTCCAAGGATGGTTTAATGTACCCCGCTACCTGCTTTCGACAAAATACCTTGAACTTCCCCATCTTAGCACCACCGTTATCACGTTCTCCTCTACTTGTTTGTATCAGCCAATTAGACAGTAAGTGGCAGAAAGATGGAGATGGTGTTTTGCCATTTAACAAACACAGACGGTACTGGTTATATAGTAAGAACTTATGTATTTTTTGAATGAAAGGCAAATATTTTTTTTCCTAAAATTACCTAGAATTCATGCAAATGTAACATGAATAGAAATTCTTTGGGATACTAAAGATATGAATTAAATTGTTCAAAATTCAGAAACCCAAGTCAAGAAACTACTAGGTTAAAATGATTGCCCTGAAAAATACATTTCAATTGTAACAGCTCATTAGAGATACTTACAATTTATTATATTGATAACTTTGAGGAACTCATAGTGGGTCTACGTTTACTGAAGTCAATCATAAAAGACTGCTGTCTGAACCGTTCACCTCTTATTTTAAAAAATCTACATAAAGGTTATTTGCTGTTGCAATTGTGTCTTTTTTGTTGTATTTTCTGGTACGTGCAGTTTTATGGGTGATGCAATTCTCAAAGAAGAACTGTTCTTTTTATTGGTTTTGTGTGACAGCAGACTACTCCGAATCCAGTTCCTTGCTGTTTCATTCACTTGACTCAGCTCCTTGTCCTTGAACTCATTTCACAGTTTCATTGCCGGCTAGAAACTTATAGCCTTGTTCGCAGGAATAGCTTCAGTCAAATACATTCAGCGTCAGCACTTTCGTGGTGTCCCGACAACCGCACAGTATCTACTGAGCTGCATTTTATTCCCCATCACGATTACTGACATTTTCACAACTTCCCCTGGATTTTTTTCTTTGCCAAGGACCTCCTCATAATGGTGCTGTTTTTCTGTTTTCATTTTTGGAAGTGAGACTCACATGAGGAATTTACCAACAGCATGACTAGAAGTTGGAGAAGTGCAACTTGGCAGAATTCCTTCCTCTCTATCAAGGTCCCTTTTGGCCTTATCGAGGGTCTGGCAGCAAATGTGCCTACATTGTCCCCTAGTGGCTGACCCCATGAGAGACCCACAGCCCCTGTACCCCTGTGGCTGACTGCCGTTTCTCTCAGAGCTTGGCTTTTATGCCCAGGGGTGATTTTTCAAGATGAAAGATATTTGTACTAGTGTGCATGTGTTTACTAATAGTCAAATTAGGGAATTCCCTGGCGGTCCAGTGGTTAGGACTCTGTTGCCACTGCAGGGGGCACAGGTTCGATCCCTGGTGGGGGAACTAAGATCCTGCATGCCGCAAGCGAGGCCAAAAAAAAAAAAAAAAAAAAAAAAAGAAAGGTCAAATTAAATTTTACATATTTGAATAAACATTCTATGACTTAGAACCATTCTTAGGGGAAACAAAAAGATGAATAGAAACATCAAAGCAAGTACTTCAGGTTTCTGAAAAAGTTTTACAGTGTCTATCAATCAACCAACAGATATTTATCAAGTATAAAAAGTACGCCAGGCACTGTTGTAGGCACTTGTTATACACTCATGAACAAAACAGACAAAGATGCCTGCTGGCACGGAGCATACGTTCGAGGATGAGGACAGCACTAATGATCGTATTTCTCCTCAGGATAACATTCAAGCCAGGCTATTTGTAAACGTGATGTAATTCAATAACTGTACTATTATGAACTGTGTTCTTAACATCCAATAATGTAGCTGATGTCTGTCTTATCTCCTCTAACCTGCCTTCAGGGCAAGCTGCAGGCGACCGCAACGTGTCATTCACATAGCTATACTACTTCCAGTCGCACCTCGCCATGCAGATGCGTTAGTCTGCTCCGTATACGATTTTCTCACTCCAGGGTGACTGTTATGGAGAGATAGGTATGTCTTCCTAAACTGTGTGCCAACGTGTAAGCAGTGCCCTACCAGTCTTCCCTCCGGTCCGCTTCTCCCAGTGCTGCCCCCTCGGGGGTGAAGACGCATCCCTCTCCCTTCAGCAGGCCTCCTGAGCAGGTGTCGCCTGGGGCCAAGCTCCGGTTCCCATCAACAGGCCTAGTTATCTCAGGCTTCTAACTACGGGAGAAAAATGGGTAAATAAGGCTTTAGTTACTCTTATCACATTACGGTGCTTAAAAGCCACGAAATTTCAAGGTAATTTAATAAATTACTTTTTCATTTTCTAACTTTTAAAGGAAATATAATTCATCCACATTATTGATGTTGTGAAAGATGAAACACTTGTATCTCCATTCTTGTAATGGTGTCTTTTATTTCTAACTAATTCTAAGGATAGACAATGAACAAATTCATTAAGTGTTTAAATGTATTGACTCCCTAAATTTGATAAATAGATTTTTTTTATATTTGGAAGAGTGTCATTAAAAAAATTCAGATGGCAATTCTATGCCCTCCAAAAATGCAATTTATTTTAATATTGATGATTTAATTTTTAGTTATTGTAATAAAATATGCTTTTAGTGTTTATGTGGCATTATGTTTCAGTAGGATGAAGCACGTTTAACTTAAATACTCTTTCTTTACTTTGAAAATGGAGAAATGAAATACAAAGAGGTTTAGTGGCATCTGTGGATGCATTCATAGTAAGGAGGCAATAAAGCAATGAAAAAAATACCAATCGTAACTTTTTCCAAATCCACTATTCAGTTGCTGATTCTGGGAGTAACCAAATAAAATATTGTGTATGAGCAATGACATCAGTTTAAACCACAGTTTTTTAAAAGGTATATACTTCAGTTTCTCTAGAGAATCAGCTTTTATTACTATTTGGGTATTGGCAGCATTATTTGATGGGAACAGCATTGGAAATGGATGGGAAATATTTTAATTAAAATTATGATTTTTCTATCAACTAGGTGACATTTCTCTGAGAGCCATCTTCCTCATTTGTAAAATGAAGATGTTTGGTTGAGGTAACTTGGCAAATTTCTTCCAAGTGTTGAAAAATATAAAGTACTTTCACATTATAATTTTATGATACATTCAGATGATGGTAGAAGACCTTATGAAAGACGAATAAATGATGTATAGTCAGCCAGATGCTGTGGCTACTTCCAAAAGAACTTGTTTTAGAAGTATATTTCTTTCAGACCCATCTCAAAGTACTGTTAGTTAAAACTTTCATTGCAGGAAGCATTTTTCTGTGCTCCAAATAAGGCCACTATTAGATTCAATGGTGTGTAAATCCCATAAGCCATCTTTCTTTTCTTGCAACTTAGAGCAGAACATGGAATTTTAAGTGGCCCCAAACACAGGGAAAATAGATACTGATTATCGTCATTCAAATAATCACTTAGATGTTGTAGAACTAACGGATTTTCATATGCATTTATCCATATAATTCCTATAATATCAATAGTTCTGCAAGTTACATACAACATTCTTTAACCCAATTTTATAGAGGAAAAACTGAGTTCCAGGGAGGTAATGTAATTTTCCCAGGGTCTCATAACTGTTGAGTGGAAATATCTTGCCTGTATCTAGTGAGGTGGATAGGAAAGAAAAAAAGTACAAGGCAAAAATTAAACTATGTTGTTTATTAATCTTGTCGCTCTCTGTGGGTAAAGTGAGAAGTGGGGCTGGATTACAGTAGTTGACATTCCTGGAACTAAGGAGAAAATAACAAAGATGTTCAATTTGTGTTAAATTTTCATTCTGCCTGAATTTGATCCCCAAAATTATGTGACTTCATGGTCAATTAATATTCCTTTTTTCACGTGTGTTTAATACTATCCACAGAAAATATCCAACCTGTTCTGGTCAAGGTTTGAGATTTTGTGCAGACTGAGGCCCTTCTATGCAAATAGTTCAAATTCAGGAATTCTGATTTATCTCGATTACTTTACATAATAGCTGTTGAATTTAGATATTCTCTCCTATAACTAAAGTGTTTCTAATATTTAAGTTGTGAACTTTCAAAATTTACCCTAAAAACTTTAATTTTGATATAATTTCATTCTTACAGAAAACTTACAAGAATACTACAAAGAACTCCACATACCCTATACTCACTTTCTTCAGTTAACATTTCACTCCCCTGTTTTATCATCTATTCCTTCTTTTTCTGTATATAGTCATATATACATTTTTCCTGAACCATTTGAGAATAATTTTGCAGACATCATGTCTCTTTATCCATAAAGTTTTATTTTGTATTTCCTAATACTTTTCTTTATATATTCACAGTAAAATTGTCAAAATTAAGAAAGTTAACATAGATACAATACTATTAATTAATTCACAATCCATATTAAAATTTCCCCATTGTTTCAATAAAGTCTCTGTTTGTTTGTTTTTCTGCTTCAGGCTCCATATCAGGATCATCATCACATTTAGGTTTCATGTCTCTTTAGTTTCCTTTAATCTGCAACAGTTCCTCAACCTTTCTTTGTCTTTCCTGATTTTGACATTTTAGAGGCGTATAGGCCAGTTGTTTTGTAGACTGTCTCTTATTTGGGGTTTAGCTGATGTCTCTTCATGACTAGATTCAGGATGCATTTTTGACAGTGACATCAAATAAGTGACATCATATCCCTCCTAGAGTGTCAAGAGGTATATGGTGTTGGTTTGTCCCATTATTGATGTTTACTTTCATTATGTGGTTAAGATAGTATTTACTAGATTAATCCACTATGAAGTTATTATTTTCTTTTTGTGATCAAGAAACAATTTGTGAGGGGATACTTGAGACTATGTAAATAGCCTCTTCTTCATCAAACTTATAATACACTAGTCTAACCCCACACACTGAGAAAAATAACCTTTGTAAGTTAAATTCAGTATCTATGTATATTTTTATCTTTAGACCTTGATTATACAGTAAAAGAACTGTATTTGAAAGTTACTTAGTTTTTAAAAAAATATCATCATTCCCTTCTGTGTGGTTATGTTATTCACTTGAATTTAGTTAGGTTCATTTGTTCCTGGTTTTATTCCACCCCCTCCCCCCATTCTTATTTATTTGACTTAAAAAGATCTAGAACGTTAACATTTCTCTGAAAGTCCAAACTCTATAAAAAGTTCTCAAAGACATGTCATTTCCCATCTCTTATACTCCATTCACATCCAACTCAGGTAAACAATTAACAGCATAACCAATTTCATTAGTTTCTGATTTATCCATCCTGTGTTTATTTTGGGGGGAAAAAAAGCATATATAAAAGTTTCTTATTTTCTTTCTTTTTTACAGAAAAGATAGCATGCTATGTGTAAAGCATGCTAAAACTTTGCTCTTTTCAACTAATAGTATTTTCTGGAAATACTCCATGCTAATTTATAGAGATCTAACTCATTCTTTTTTTCCAGCTATGTAATGCTCCATTGTGTGAGTATACATAATTTATTCATTCAGTTTCCCATGTGTGGAAATTTATGTTGCTGCCAATAATTTGTAATTACAAATAATAGATAATGTTGGGCAAATGTACTTTTATTTTATTGAATGTATAAGTCATGACTTTTAAATCAGCTTTTTTTCTTTTTCTCAAGTTATACACATGTAGAAGTAACCAAAGGCATTAACTCATTTTTCATGTGCAAAAACAAAGATTCATAACACTATGCTTGCTGAAAATCTATATAGGAATTATATAGCCTGGAAAACTGTAACTATGTTTTGTGGAAGTAGAAATTGTACCACATATTTGTATAACAGCAAGGCAAGTGTGGTCTCTAGGAAGTATAGGTAAAGTTGATTAGATTGCAATGTATACTTAAAAGCTGAATAATGCACTCTTGTAAAACACTCTTCAAAATTATTTAACTTCCCATGATATCATCACAGCATGTGCAAAAAAAATCTTTAGTGTTATCTTTTCCTGTCACGTGACTAGTGCAAACAAAAGAAATCCTTATCTTTTTGTTTCTATTCTGGCCCTTTATAAAATGGCATTAAGCACCATTCAAAACTTACATAGTAAAGGTTTGGTTTGAGGAAAAAAGATTTATTTTGTATTTCAAACAAATTATACTTGCTAAATTATAAAGCAAAAATTTCCCCACCAACTGAAGGTTTCTAGCATTTTACATGTATAGAAAACTTTATAGTTTTAAAACCACTTTCCTAGATATTTTTACATTGAAGTCTCATAGCAACCCTTGGCATAGAGAACTAGGCAGGAGTTATATTGTACTTAACTTACAAAAGAGGAAACAGAGGCATTTAGAGAGTTTGAGAAAATTTCCCTGGGATGTAAGACTCTGGACTAAACACTGAACTAGAATCCAGGACATTTTTTTTTTCTTTATAAAGTGGATTGTGCCTATTTCATAGCATTATTGTGGTGATCAAATAAGGCAATGGACTTGAAAATGTTAAAGTTGTACAGAGATAGTAGTTTTATTATTAAAATTTTGGGGCTTTGGTGACTATGGGTAAAATTTCTCTGTATTTTACTATTTTGTATATATATGTATAAACACACACACATATACATCTATACATATATATGTAACCCAAGAGACTTAAACAGACTGAGAGATATGAATCACACAGCAGGACTTAAACTGTTCATGTGGGGAAATATTTTATAGACTGAACTAGCGCCTCTAGGAGCAAGTGACGATGCTATATACCCATTGCGGAATAATTAACAGCATTATATATTGTACAGAAGTTGGACCTTGAAACAAAGCTCATTAAAAGGTACTTGATCTTAGTTTTAAACCTTTAAGTATCTTCTTTAAAAGTGATCAGTGTATGTACTGGCTACTTTAGTTTTCCCGCTATGAGATTCACAAAACTTTGATCTAACTTTCTTTGATTTAACACTGCAGTTAAGAAGATTTGGTTCAAAGTAAAAGCTCATTGGTTGATGTTTTCCACTGATGTGATAATGTTTACACAGATGTGCTTTGAAATCTTGATTATGGTGGATTTGGGGGTCCTACCACAAGACAGATTGCTGTTATTTGAAAGGTGAAATAATATGACACTTACCTGGTACAACCTTTAAAACAGACTTAGCTGAGTACATTTCTAAAGTGATTTATCTGTTTATTATTTTTAGCCAGTGTTTTTGTTTTATTTCATATCTATCAACAGTAAATCACTTGCTTTAAGGACTCTTTTATAACTTGGTTGCACAAGGGTCAGTACTTAGGACCATAGTGATGAAAAGGTGTAACTTTACCTACTTTAAAGCACCTGCCAATTAATTAGCAAAAATCCCTTCAGAGCAAATAAAATAAAGCAGTCCCATCCATCTGCACTCCCAAGTTTAGGCCTTTGCTAAACAGACCATGAAACAGGACTGAAAAAGTAATCTTTAGTGATTCCCTAAAACTTTTTGCTCGGGAGAAGCATAAAAATCTGCCAAATGATTCTCAACTCTTCTGCCACTGAAAAATTTTAACTTAAAGATCTTAAATTTAACTAGTGATACAAAACCAAAGTTTTAAGTTTTAAATGGATGTGTATCCAGCTCCTTCACCTCAATGACTTTTGATTTCACAAATATGCAAGGGCAGTCCCACATTTTACCAGCGACTTTTTGTGTCTCAAAAACACATCAAGAATCAACACCGTTCTCCATTTAGTTGTTTTTATAATTCAAATGTGAACAACCGCAAAAATCTAGTCTTAAAGAAAATGCAACTAAGAACAGGCAAGTGCTCTTAGATTGGATAATGGCCCCCGACCCACTCATCATTTATGACACTAATACAGATATTCATTTTCTATTCGTGGCAAATATAAGAATGTAAACCATCTCTTTTCAGCCTACTTGGATTTACTCTTAATCCCTAGATTCATAATTATATTACGTTATTATATGAAGTTGATTAAAAGTTCACAAACTTAGCACACAACTTTAAATTTCCATATAGATATAAGGCAATCTTGGTTGTATCTTGTGCTATCTGAGTAAAGATAAACATTAAAGAGAACCCGGGAAGGGGGAGGGTGTGTTCCTAACCTAACCTTGATTATGTAAAGAAAATTCCCCATCTAAATGATAAAAGAAAAGAGTAATGCTTGTACATTTTATTAGTGTTTTAAAATTAGTGAGTTAAACTGTCAAAGCTTTGATTTTCCTTTCATGTGTGTCTGGGCAGGTCTAAGCCTCAGGTAACGCCCTTTTTCCTTCTCCCTCTCTTACCTTTCTTTGCACCTGTCCACTGTAGGCTCCCAGCAGCTCCCAAGGAGTCCAATTCTCCTCTTCTCTCCTTTTCCTCCTCCTACCCATCCCCTCCTCCCCGCCCCCGCTCCCAGTTCCCTCCCTTCCCCCCTTCCCTTCTTCAATATACCTGCCAAGCTGGGCTCCTTTTAGCAGCGATCTATCACTGCAAAGGAGCTCACATCAAAGGCAATCGCACGGCCGCAGCCGAACAGCATCACGGTTGTTCCAAAGACAACCCCAAAGAGCGGCCTTGACTGCGCCTCCCCGAAGTTGCTGGCCAGCTTTGGCCAAGTGCGGGAATGATTTTCGCGACTGCATGGATAGAGAGCCGTCAAGGGCCCCTTCTGGTCACTTCCGAAGGGCAAAAACGTGAGAGGAGGCCGGTTTAAGATTTCAAACAGAACCTCCCCAGCGAGCATGAAAGGACTTGATTAGCATATGTCAAGAGGACCCGCATATATACTGTGTGTATGTACACAGGACTCTGATCTGATCCGTTTGCGGAGTCGGAGCCCCAGGCCCAGCCCCAGTATTGGCAGCGGCAGCTATAGATGTTTCTGCAAAGCCAGCAACCGGCTCCCACCGACCCCAGGAGAGAAGATCGCTCCAAGACAGTGAAAGCCTCCCTGCTCCCAGTGCAAAGTTCATCCAGCGACCTCACGGGACTAACCGGGCCTTAGCTTTTTTGCGCTTGTTTGGCTATAATTTTTCTCCATTCACTTCCCCATCCCTGCTCCGTTTTTTTTATTGGGGGTCTTTTGTTTTCCGGATCCTCCGCCTCTCCCTCCGGCCGCCCCATGGCTCCCTTAGCCGAGGTCGGGGGCTTCCTGGGCGGCCTGGAGGGCTTGGGCCAGCAGGTGGGCTCGCACTTCCTGCTGCCTCCTGCCGGGGAGCGGCCGCCTCTGCTGGGCGAGCGCCGGGGCGCGGCGGAGCTGGGCGCCCGCGGCGGCCCCGGGGCTGCGGAGCTGGCGCACCTGCACGGCATCCTGCGCCGCCGGCAGCTCTACTGCCGCACCGGCTTCCACCTGCAAATCCTGCCCGACGGCAGCGTGCAGGGCACCAGGCAGGACCACAGCCTCTTCGGTACGTACCGGCACCCCGCCTCCCGCGCTCCTCTGCTCCCCCTCTTGCGTCTGCCTCCTCGTCCGCGGAGGGAGTCGGGGCTGCGCGGGGCCGGGAGCCCCCGGAACCCTTCCAGTGCGAGGTGCTGGCCGGGGCTGCTGGGCGGCCAGCGCAGGCACCGGAGGACTTTCCCCACCCGCGGGCCGCCGCGGTTGCCGGGCTGCTCCAGACGCTGAGGGCAGGAGGAGAAAGGGGGGCGCCCCGCCCGCACCTGGCTGCCCTGCCCTTCCTGCTGCCTGGGACACCGAGCCCTGGAACCGGAGCCACATCTTTCCCGCACTCCTTACCTCGCAGGCAGTGTTTTTGTTTTTGTTTTCAAAATCCCTATTATTTTCTCCTACTTCCTCTCATATTTCCCCTTAACAAAAGTTAACAACCGGAAGCCTTCCGCTTCTTTAAACCTGCCCTGCAGCTGTGCAGTTGATGAGCCTTCCATGGCTACTGCTCAAAGGGTAGCTGTAACATAGGATGCGAGCTTTTACGTGTCTACCTAGAGAACCATAAATGTTCACCTGAAAATGTAACAGATTAACTTGCCGTGGGCACCATCGCTACTGTCAGCCCCACCTGCCTGCAGTTCTCAGCGCTCTTAAAGTTTGGTGAGGGGGGAAAAAAAAAAAAAGCTTATCCGGCTACTGAGCATGCCCAGTCCTTCAGCCAAGATCCTGTATAGAAATTGTGAAATCTGAAAGGAAAGATCTTGGTATTGACCTTAGGTAAGAGGAAGTGGGGAAGCGAAAGAAGATATGGGTGGGAACACAAAGGGACGTATTTCAGAATACCTCCAACAGTGCCTGGGAGCAGACGGGGTTAAAAGAAAGAAACAAAAACAAAAAACCCCGAATGATTGTTAAGGCAGATTGTTAAGACACTAGATTGGGAAACCATAAGGTCTCGATTGTTAATCACCCCCTAACTAGCTGTGTGACCAACACGTGCCCTCACCGGTCTGAGCCTTAGTTTTCTTGTCTGTACAATGATGAGGTTAAATCAGGTGATTCTCTCAAGATGCTCCCGTGTTCTAACAGCCCAGAATCTTTCCTCCGCTGTGGAAGTTTTCATCATATTAGAGTTAACTGGCTAGCCCTCTCAAAGGATTTTGATCATCAAACTTGGGACTTCATTAGAGAGAATCAGTGTATTTCATTTTAAAGATACCATCTACCTGTCAGCAGCAATGTGAAAGGGCCTAACATAGTGTCAGTTTTCCTTTTCTTTCCTAAGCACTGGAATTCTTTGAGAATCTCTTCTCTGAAGGGCCCTCTCTTATCCTCACCCCTGTTCTTATTTGGCTTTCTTTTTTTTGACTTGTAGTCCTCATTAAAACTTTGGGGAAGTGTAAATCTCAGTTTGAGGGGCATTTGTAACTCTAGATGTAGAAATGAGCATGTGGTGGTCATTTGGTAGCACTTAAAGGCTTAGAAAATTAACTTTTTAAAACCCACATGTTTGCAGCTTCCATTGATCTCTTCCAAATTCCCATTGACTATGGGTCCAGAGTGTCATGACCTAGTGGCCCACCTTGGGGTCACTTTCAGAAAGTAGTTTCTAAATTGAGGAGGCTGAGATTCTGAGTCTAAAGAACTTTGTGACACCAGATGGCTCAGTTCCCTTGCCTGTAAGAATTACCGCGTTACAGAAAAACCCTCCAGCTACCAGAAAGATTTAGAAATGAACGCAAATGTGATAATGCCTATAAGTAGAGCAGGTAGAAGTTAAGCTTAGGTAATATTCAGACATCTCCCCACCCCCTCACCGGGATACATAGAATAAGCTTGGAAATTCTACTTTTAAGACCCTTATAATTCAACCGTAATCTCTCCAATGTCAAGAGTTGCTTCTTCCACTTTGTGTCTCTTTATAAGACTGACTCTACGGGAAGAGATTAGTAAATATTTATAGACTTGATAACATTCATTAAACTGGTATTTTATTTCATTCCTTAATAAATGTTGCATATCAGAACAACCATCTTAGTAGAATTTTTTTTTTTGGCTAAAATTTTGTATACTTATTTAGTAATTGGAAAAATATGACTTGGACTGATTTTTGTGATGGTTTAAGCCACTCTATGGTACAAGGGTACCTATCAGAACAAAATATTTACTGTTACACAAAGGAAAGATAACTCAGATTAGCATGGTAGCTTAAAGGAGTAACAACCTCTAGGATGCATTAGAGTGCATCCTAGTGGCCTGTGATAGCTAAAACATCATAATTTATAACAAGAGAGTGCAGGTGAGAAGAAAGTATATATACAACATGTGTAATATTATAAGCTTCTCTCTATATTTGCCTTCTCTTTTTAGTGCTTCAATTATTAACTATGAAATTATTTTTCTCCCTAAAAATTCATTTCTGTGTCATCAAAGTAAGAATTTTGAAAATGCTTAAGATGTGCTATTTGAGATGTTAAAGTAAATAACATTTTTGATAATTTATACTAATTTGGCTATGATTAAATAAGAAATTCAGAATACTGTGTTTTCAAATTTCAAAACCACATCAATAGAATATAAACAAAAATGTCCCAGTAAGGTTTAAAAAATTTCCTATCTGAGTTAGCTCTGTATTTATAATAGAGTTTTCCTGCACAGTAGTACAGTAGGAAGATTTTACCTAATACATAAACCTGGAATCATTACTTAAAAAGAAAAAAGTTTAGCCTGAGATCCTTTAAAGGCTATTCCTTTAAAGGCTTTTCTTTTATTCTCCCCTATTCTCCATAGATTTGTCTGATGTGGTTGCATTGTGGGTTGACTCACCTGTTTATTATGATTTTAAAAAAGGCTGGCTTTGAAAATGATACCCAAAAGACAAAGTACCTCCAAGTCTTTTTATGGGACACTAGGCATTAGAAAATCTATCTAAAATCTGTGATTACCTCTTAAGGAAAGCTTTTCATGTCTACTCTTTGTTAAGGAATTAGCTTAGTTGCCACCTCATATTATAAATAAGAAAGACTTGTCAAATCTCATTTAAGAATCAAATGATTACAAATTACTGTGTGGTATACTATTTCTCCTTGTGGAGAAAAAAGGATCAGAATTTAAAAGTGTGGCTAAAATCTTTAAGAGGAACATGAAAAACACATAACCTTTTCCCCATCAGCCCCTATGAGCCACTGCAAAATTATTTCAACCTTGTTATACGTATACGAGGCTTTGGATGTCGTTTAATGAAGTTGAAGCTATTGAATATAATTATTCTAAGAATATATGTAATTTCTTGTCTTTCTACAATTACATATTTTTTGACAACATAACGGCATTATTTTAAGATGAGAATTAAAGCGTAAGTGGTTTACAATTTAGTTTTGCAAGAAAAATGGATACTTTATAAGATCTGTTTTATAATTGATTTATATGGAAATGACTCTTGTATTGTACTTGAAAACTAGTTCTATTATACAGTCTAATCAGTTAATCAGTTCCTGTTCTTTGAAAGACAAGAGCATCTTAACGTAAATCAGATACTTAAAGAGAATTAAGTTACAAGTGAACTGCAGTACACTTCTCAGTTTGAATGTAACATTCATTACAACTTCAAGTAATTATACATTTGTAAGTATATCCTGGATGAAATTCCATTAATGTATCTTCTTCTACCAATCATGTTTTGGGCCTATATTTTTGTTTCTAACAGGAATCACTCACTAATGAGCTTGGCAGTACATTTAATTTTCCTTTACTTCCCACCTCTATATCAGTCATTATAATGGCTATCCTATGAGGTCTGCGTCTTCCTACTATATCTTACCTCCTCTCTGCCTTAGGCTCTCATACAGGGATAGGGACTCTTTCAAGCCACTTACAGGCAATTTAGCAGTACAATATTGTTGCTGTAAGATCCTTGTTAGCTCTAGTGCTCTACATGATCTCCTAATAGTTTGCAAGAGCTCATTTGAGCTCTTAAGAATCTATGTTTAGAGCTTAAGCATCCATGTTTCTGCCAAAGAGTGAATTAGGATCTGGACAGAATAGAGACCTCCATACATGCAAATAGCCAGATTTTGTACTTTCCTTCGGCCTTGGGAACGTCACGTCTCCAAACAAGAACTTGTATAATAAATCAAGAAATGACTTAAGATCAAGAGTCAGGCTAAATGGTACACATTTATACTGTTTGTAGAGCTTAAGAGGGAATGAAGGGGTGAAGGTAGAAAGCTATTGAGGAAGGCAGTTCCAAGCATAGAAAGTATGTCTATATAATTTTTCAGCAAAGAGTCTAAAGAGAAGAACAAGACAAAGACATTAGTCCAAAGGTTAGTGTGTGCAGAGAAAAAGAATGATGCAGAGGGAAGCATTAATGTTTTTTTTTGTTGTTGTTTTTGTTTAACCATGGTGTATTAAGAGTATTGAGTGGAGAGTTTTCGGTACTAATTTACCTATAGATAAATGAAAATAATTCTGGAAAGTTATTGAAAGCAAAATCTACTTGCATGCTAAATTCTTGGTATTTGGCTATTACATTTCATGAATTATAAAGTCCTTTTACTTCTTTGAACCATAAAATTTATTTTTAAGGATCGTGGGACAGGAAACAGCATATTATATAATCTGTAAATTTTGAAACTACTGTCTTGTCCTCAAGAAGCACTATTTTGAAGTACAAACATTGGATTAGGGCTCAGAAGATGTGAGTTCAAGTATCTGTCCTATTAATTACAAATATCATGTCTTTAAGCAAGCCTCAGTTTCTTTATATGTAAAATGGGATAATAATATCTTCTATGCTTATCTTAGGAGGTTGTTTTTGAGGACCAGATAGAAAGTATTGATAAAAGTAGAAGCCCTTTATAAACTACAAAATACTAATACACCCATATAAGGTATACTGGCTGCTGCTAGAAAAAAATTTACTTGATTCATAGTAAGCAAAAACAAAGCAAAACAATTAATAGAACATGGTTGTAGTTAATAGAATCAAGGAGGAGAATTATGAACACCTCTATTATGTACTAATTTTATGGTAATAATAGCTTCCATTTATTGGATGCCTAAATGTGTTAGTCTTTACCACTCTCCTGTAAGGAAGCATTTCACCCATTTTGTGTATGAGGAAATTGAAGTTCAAAGAAGACAAATGACTTACATAGACTAATCAGTAAGTTACTGAACTGGATTCAAACCAGGTCAGTCTGGTTTAAGGTTTTACACCCTTAACATTTTATCATGATGAACAATTTTTGTTTTTTTAGTTTTATTCATCTGTAAAATAGGAGGCTCATCATAATGACAACTGTACATCACTTTTCAGTTTACAAAGGACTTCCACATACATCATTATATTTAGCAATTTGATCTACTGCTCTTTGGAAGATTTTCATTAGTCGTATGTTCTTTAATAAATGCAAATCATTATTTTGTTTATAAATTCAGGTATCCTGGAATTCGTCAGTGTGGCAGTGGGACTGGTCAGTATTAGAGGTGTGGACAGTGGTCTTTACCTTGGAATGAATGACAAAGGAGAACTCTATGGATCAGTACGTATGTTTTAAAAAATTATTGTAACTCATTAAATAATGACTATCCATTTTATAAGTAAAATAGCTACCAATTATGCATATCAGAAGAAATACATAAATAACATACTTAGGTAGAAATTAAAAATCTAGATCCTGTTAAATTTCCATACGTCTGGGCAGTAGTATAGCAACTCACTTTCATTTCTTTTTTTTTTTTTTTTTTGTTTGGGTGCTTTGGGTCTTTGTTGCTGTGTTTGGGCTTTCTCTAGTTGCTGTGAGCAGGGGCTACTCTTCCTTGCGGTGCGCGGGCTCGTGGGCTCGTGGGCTCAATAGTTGTGGCTCGCGGGCTCTAGAGTGCAGGCTCAGTAGCTGTGGCACATGGGCTTAGTTGCTCCGCGGCATGTGGGATCTTCCTGGACCAGGGCTTGAACCAATGTCCCCTGCCTTGGCAGGCGGATTCTTAACCACTGCGCCACCAGGGAAGTCCCCTCACTTTCATTTCTTAAACCCTAAACCTTTATTGCTTTTAGCTCACTAGTTTTTTTCTGCCCATTATCCTGGGACCAGAGACAGAAAAATGAGAGCATTTTCTTCTTGCCATGTTAGATTCTTTTCATCTTTACATTCATTTAATATAAATTTTCTCTACCTATTATTACCTTCGTAGATAAGTATACATCACTGACTTGCTGACCTTTGCAATATAGGAAATGAATGAATGAAATCTTAGGATACCTTAAGCAATAACAGAAAATGGCAACCACACTAGTTGGACCATATCTGCAGTCTTGATAATTACAGTAGCCATGCTCTTACTCAGAGTTGCATTGTGCAGTTTTTAACTTACCACTGGGGATACGTGCACACATTTGTAGGTCTACTATAAATGTTTTAAATATGGAACTTACAGTAAACTTTTCAAGTTAACACTTCATCAGTGTAAGGTTTTTTTTAATTTTCTTTTTTCTTTCTTTTCTTTCCTTTTTTTTTTTTTTTATGACAAAGCAGCAAAAACAACACAAGAATTAGAGCAACAGGATAATATAAAACTCAGCCTGCAGTACTATGTAGATCTTTCTCTTTCACTGTATCATTTTTTACTTGTTCGCAGTTGCTATATAATTGTAAGAAAATTGTTAAAGTGTAAATGTGGGCCACTCCCACCCATTCTCTCATGTGAAATCCCTTCTTAAAGTCGAAGTCTCTGTAGCTATTTCCAAAGATAATTTACTTTTATGATTTAGCAGATGACACTATCTGGTATCTTCTTTTTTCTTAAAATCTCAATTGAGACCACAATATACAGTTAGAATCTCAATATACACTGAGGAAAATCGGTTATCATATTTCAGTAAATGGTACTCCACTTAATATCTGTCCTTTTAAGGGCAACACTTGCCCTTTCCGGGCTTTCTGTCAGCTCAGAAGAAAGAGAAATAATGCATTGTGTAATATCCTAAGAGTAGAATTACAATTGAAAGAGAAAAATATGCACATAATCTTCCTTCTTCATGTATGTGTCAGATTAAAAAAGCAACTGTAGTCTACCCCTTGGGATAATATACAGTCCATCTTGAAAAGACAAGAAATCACTGGGCTTTTACTACATTTACCTAATAGTAATATCCAGATATAAGTTAATTGTGGGGATTATATCATCAAACAATAAATTCATAAAGGGAAGATATATGACTTGGAGTGATGATCTTGAGTTAGGAATCTGAATGTTAGCAAGGTCTTGAAACGTTTCAAGATGGTAGTGGAGATTTGCTGTGTAGAACTTTGGCATCTAATGATGGAACAAGGTAAACTACAGGCCTATTTGGCAGTGATGGTGATGGTAGGGAGGTCAAATGGAGCATGGGCAAGTTTAGAATATTTATTGTTTGAAAATAAAATTGAGAATTGACATTTAACTTAAAGTTCTGTAAACTAAACTGCTGGATGGAGTCACCTGGGAGAAAGAATTCCAGATAACATGAGAACTAAAACAGAACAAAGCAAAAACAATTTACCCTTTCTCCTTCTTTGACAAGGATATAGTTATAGGCAAAGAAATAGAGAGTTGAGACTTTTCTAAGGAAATTCTCTTAAAGATATCTTTTTCAATGGTAGTTATCTTCTCTCTTTTAGGAGAAACTGACTTCTGAATGCATCTTTAGGGAGCAATTTGAAGAGAACTGGTATAATACCTATTCATCCAACATATATAAACATGGAGACACTGGCCGTAGGTATTTTGTGGCACTTAACAAAGATGGAACTCCAAGAGATGGTGCCAGATCCAAAAGACATCAGAAATTTACACATTTCCTGCCTAGACCAGTGGATCCAGAAAGAGTTCCTGAACTGTACAAGGACCTACTAATGTACAGTTGAAGGGTGATAGTGTCTTTACTGAAGAACCAAACTACAACTATTCTTTCTTATTACAGTTCGCATCATAAAATAATAACCCAGGAAGACATTCAGAATGTTATGGAGTCTATTTTCCACTGGGAGACTGAATTTGGAAAGAATATTGAGAACAAACAAAAAATATCTTGACTTGAAGTAGATCAAGATCTCTCTTTACAAGTGGATTAAGTTCCCTCGGGTACACTGGCTCTGTCCTCACTTGTAGATTGAAGCTGAAAATCTGTTAAACTGTGGGTAATGGGAACCCCACCTAGTTTGCTGCTGATGTCTCACCTCTCTGGAGTATGTTTACTTTAAAAGTTACATTAAAAATAGATACTTCATGTTGAAGAGATGTATTGACGTAGTTGGCCAAGATCATTGCTACATAAATTTTGAGAACCTTGTAGGATTTTGCAGGTTACGGCATTTTATGTAAAAAATTTGGATGAAACATGGACTATGAAACATGCCACACCAAGACGGAACATTTTTTTAAAAAGGATGGACCTATTTATACATTTTCAGTTTGCAAATATTTATTATATATATTTATTTATTAAAGAGTTTATTTTTTACTAGTATATGAAGATAATGCAAGAGAAAAAAACAACAAAAATTTCTTTATCGTGCCATTACTTTGTTGTGATGTCTTGGGCTGTAAAGAAGACATCATTATTGCTACACATTAAACATAGAATAAGATCTTGAATTTCTTTTTGAAAATAAAGTATAGCATAGATTATATTTTTTTGCAGTCAATTGCCTTCTAAATGTAACATTGGTTTCTTTGGCCTAGAAAAATGCTGTATCAGTTTGTATTGAATTCAACACACATTCAAAAAGGGAATTAAACATTTTAATTTTTATGTTTTGGTTTCATTCCTTTTCAGGTGGAGTTATTCTACTTATATAACATATTTTTAAAGTGACAAAATTCTGAGTTCTTAGAGAAAAGCTTGATATTTAGAGAACTTCTAATGGTGAAAATTATTGGACATTATAAGCCATTTATGCTTACTTATCTTCTTGACTTAGTCTGGCAAAGCCCATTTCTTTTCACCCACTATGATCACAGAAAGAATGCGTGTTTGTGGTACCACCATTAATAATAATAAGGCTCCATCTACCTATCTGAGTGTGCGATCTTTTCCGTTATAGCTGCTATTTTGTCATTATTTCAATAAACAGTCATTAAGCCTACTATACAGAAGATACTGTTAGGCACTAAGGAAAATATGGTGATCAAGACAGAGGTGGGTCCTGCTTCATGGAACTTAATGTCTAGTAGGGGAAACTAATGAACACCGTAACTGTGAATTGTGACATGCTCTATGAGAAAAACAAGGTTCAGACACAGAAAAAAAAAGAGAATAAATTTAGATAGGGTGAGTCAGAGACTTCTCTAAAGAGCTGACATTTCTTAAAGGATAAGGCTAAGAGGAGAATAAGAGCCTTAAAGGAAGAGGAAACAGTGAGTCCGGAGTCCCTAAGGTGAGAAAGAGCTTTGTGGCTGGAGCTGAGTGACCAATTGGGAGAGTTGCACATATAAGTTTACAGAGCCACACAGATACAAATCCTGTAGGTTCTTAAAGACATTTCTGAGGTTTTATTTGCTCCTACCCAGCAGTTGTCAATGTCACCACCCTCACATGTAGCAGTCATCGTTGGGAATGTGGTTACAATCATGGAAGCAGCTGTCACCAGTTAGAACCTGGAAGTCTTGGTGAAACACATTGCTGGGCTCCAGCCCCACAGTTTCTGATGTGTGGGTCTGGGGTGAGGCCTAAAAATTTACATTTTTAACAGGTTCCCAGGTAATATTGATGCAGTTGGTCTGGAGACCATACTTTAAGAACCACTAGTCTAGAGCTGTGTTTCTCACACTTTAATGTACATGCGAAATCACCTGGGGATCTTGTTAAAGGACAGATCTGTTAAACCAGGTCTCGGTTAGGGGGTGAAGAGCTGAACTTTTGCATTTCTAACAATGTCCCAGGTGATGCTTGAGATGGCCAGACCATGCACCACACTTTGAATGAAAGACTAACTGTTGCTTTAATGTTCTCTGGAGTTATTCCTATTAATTCATCCTCTCATTACTTGAATAAATTAATGGTAATGTGGAGGGTGAGGGTAGGGAGTTCAACAGATACCTTTAATAAAGCTACATGGGAATGTGTGCGTGGCTAGAGGAGTAGTGTGTGTACTTGCGTGTATACAGGGTAAGAGGCAGAGAAATGGTTTAGCTCAAAACCTATTGGTTTAAATATAGAATAGCTAGCTAGTGGGAAGCAGCTGCATAGCACAGGGAGATCAGCTTGGTGCTTTGTGACCACCTAGAGGGGTGGGATAGGGAGGGTGGGAGGGAGATGTGAGAGGGAGGAGATATGGGGATATATGTATATGTATAGCTGATTCACTTTGTTATAAAGCAGAAACTAACACACCATTGTAAAGCAATTATACTCCAATAAAGATGTTAAAAAAAACACAAAACCTATTCCTTTTATAAATGTAAAAAAAATAGTAAAAATGGTTTAGCAGTAATACTTTAATAATCTTCAGAATAAAATAATTCCCATTTATTTTTATTTGTCAATAAAAGTGAAAAACTAGTTTTGGTTCAGTGTTTGACACCTATATTAAAGCATGTGTCCCAAAGCCAGCATTGTGCAAGTATTTCAAATCTTTTGCAAAATGTTGCTGGTGTCTAAATTTATAACTGTGGAGGAAGTCATATAAATTTAAAGAGATAATACAGTGATCAAAGATGGCCCACAATGAATATTGTTACTCAATCAAAATTTCTTCTTTTTTTTTAGATATAATAAGAAAATAAATTAAACTTTTTTTAAAAATTGGGGTATAGTTGCTTTACAATGTTGTGTTAGTTTCTGCTGTACAATGAAGTGAATCAGCTATATGTGTACATATATGCCCTCCCTCCTAGACCTCCCTCCTCCGCCCCCATCCCACCCATCTAGGTCACCACAGAGCACCGAGCTGAGCTCCCTGTGCTATACTGCAGGTTCCCACTAGCTGTCTGTTTTACACATGGTAGTGTATATATATCAATCCCAATCTCCCAGTTCATCGCACACCTCATTCCCCACCCCGTGTCCACATGTCCAGTCCCTACGTCTGCGTCTCTATTCCTGCCCTGCAAATAGGTTCATCTGTACCATTTTTCTAGATTCCACATATATGCGTTAATATACGTATTTGTTTTTCTCTTTCTGACTTACTTCACTCTGTATGACAGACTCTAGGTCCATCCACATCTCTACAAATGACCCAATTTCATTTCTTTCTATGGCTGAGTAATATTCCATTGTATATATGTACCACATCTTCCTTATCCATTCATCTGCTGATGGACATTTAGGTTACGTCCATGCAAAGAAAAGACAACCCTCAGAATGGGAGAAAATATTTGCAAATGAAGCAACTGACAAGGGATTAATCTCCAAAATATATAAACATCTCATGCAGCTCAATATCAAAAAAACAAACAACCCAATCAAAAAATGGGCAGAAGATGTAAGTAGACATTTCTCCAAAGAAGACATACAGATGGCCAAGAGGCACATGAAAAGATGCTCAACATCACTAGTCATTAGAGAAATACAGATCAAAGGTACAATGAGTTATCATCCCCTGACACCGGTCAGAATGGCCATCATCAAAAATATCTACAAACAATAACTGCTGGAGAGGGTGTGGAGAAAAGGGAACCCTCTTGCACTGTTGGTGGGAATGTAAATTGATACAGTCACTATGGAGAACAGTATGGAGTTTCCTTAAAAGACTAAAATAGAACTACCATATGACCCAGAAATCCCACCACTGGGCATATACCCTGAGAACACCATAATTCAAAAAGTTTAACTTTTTTATGGTGATAGCTACCTGTAGAAATTTGAGATATGAAATATGATTGAAGCAGTGGCTTTACAAACTTTCAGAAAACTAGAAAGTCACTATATCTTGCCTTCTAATTCTATTTATATATTGGCATGTCTTCCTATGTCAGAAAAACAATTTGTATCTACTGAATTTATACTACTTGAAGAAATGATCTATTCCATATCTGAATAGATTTCACTTGATACTCCTAAATGGAAGTAGTGTGTGAACATATTAATTAATTCATACATGGAAGGATAAGAATAATTTGGTTTATTATCAAATCAATATTTTGAAAATAATTTATTTTATCCTCAGGATGCTTGGGGAAAATCTCACTCATTAGTCATCTTTCTTCTTTATTTTAAATGTTCTATTAGAAATCATTTATTAACTTACATTTTCCATCCTTTCTTGCTTGGAATGTTAACTATCATTTGCAAAACTTCCCTACAGTTTCTGCAATGATAAGAGAATGTATATAAATAAACTTTCATTAGCAACAATTAGCTTTCCTACTTGCTAAAATAGAACAGATTGATCTCTTTCCTGGTTGAGTGTTCTCCACAGGCTCCAGCCATTGCCATGTATAACTGGATATAATTAATACTTTGAGACCAAGGTTCTTCTCTCTATAGAGACCACTCTGGCATGGGAGGCTGCAGTGTGTCAAATGGCCCGTGACAGTTGGTTGAATGGTTCCATAAATGCTGAAAATAACCTTGCTTCTCATCAGACTAAGCAACCCCACATTCAGGCCCCAGAAGTGCAGTTGATTGGGACAAGCTGTTACAGTGAAGTTGTACCCTAGTCTTGCATAGGATGCTATGTCCATCAACAGAAAAGAAGGATTAGAGAACTAGACTAGAAAAGAAAAAACTAATCAAAGGCCTCTTAGTTCTAAAAGATTTCTGGATTTCAAATTAAAGTTCTCCTGGCCCTGTTTGAAAAAATATTCAATGTTTCCTGGTTCCTCAGACACCAAAGTTTCCTGTATGATTTGGCTTCTAGGTGGTTCACATGTATCTTGCCACCCATTGGGTCAAAGGGAATATTTATTTTAGCATTTCTGGTATCCAGAAATGAATATCTGTCCTCATTTCATCCACAAGTCCCCCCCCCACCATGGTTAAAATATAAGAAAATATAACTTCATATACAAGTGTTTACTTATATTTTTTTGACCAACCCATGTTTTTTCCCCAATGAACCATATACTCTTTACCCCAATTCAGTAAATAAGTCAGCTCTACTTCTATTTTCTCTCTAGTTTTTTAATGAAGAAGCATTCGGGACCTGTCACTTGTATTGCTCCAGATCTCTTCATGGTGGTGGAATGGCCAGTCGTGTGTGAGGTTCGAGCATATTTATTGGCCAGACTGTTACCTCACCCTTTGCCACGGGGCTTGAGTTGTGTGGAGGGTGGGACTGTGAAGGGGGCAATTATTGTGAAGGGAGAAATTATTGAGAAGATAAATTGTTAAGGTGAAGAAGACTCTACCTCCAAGCACACTGAGATTTGGATGGCTACCACATCCTGTGGTATTTGAAAATAATCGTCCTGGAGGTATCAGAGTGAAGAGTGCAGTGGTCAAGCACAGTGTTTCTTAGAAGAAGCAGTGTACCTTGGGCATCAGTAAGGGTGCTCTTGCCAAGGGCTGGCTCCTAGGAGTGCAGCATGCTTCTGTGAAGGACAGTACTCTATCCCGATTCTACTGCTTCCATTTAACAATGGAGCTCTCATCTGCCCGTCATCCCTAGAGAGTACTTGGGTATCAGATATAATCAAATTTGTGGTGGTGGCAAAAGGACTTGATGTTCTCTCTTTGGGTTGCTCTGTTTTAACGATGGACCAATAGGTGGCTGGCAACTGATTTGTACTCAAAAATGAGTACACCATTTGACAGACATGACAACATTTTCATTTCCTTAGGGACATGCCAATGATTCCACATCAAGGGATCACTGGAGAGTCCACTGGGGAGTCATTCTGGGTTATATGGGCTGAGAGGTTAGAAAGTTGCCTGTGTAATCTTTAAGAAACCTGCCTGTCAGGAGGCCACGTGATCTAATGATGTTACTGCAGCAGAATACCCCATTGTGTCGGTATCCGTACCCGGCACTTACTTTCTTTGCATCCTGTTTAGTGATGTGAGTTTCAAGGACAAACATTTTGTTCCATTCAGTGTATAATTTATATGTTTGAAATAACAACACTCCCATAAAAGTTATTGTTTGGTGAAGGGCCCTTGAATTTAGTTTTTCTGTTAAATTGTTCTATCATTTTTAGTTGTCAGACTAATAAGGGAAGGCAGAGCCTCAAGTACAATTATTTCCAACTGCTACCCCAACGTGCCAGCTCTAAAATGAATACATCTTCTATTTGAATCAGATCAAGGACACCTGTTTAAATGTTACCTTATGAGATTATAATGTAGTGCTAAGGAATTTATCCTATAGTAGGGCCATTCTGGCCAGACAAAGGCACACTATATAGATGACCAAAATTAACAGGTCATAATTAGCATCTAAAAGGATGCATTTGCTACATCAGTGACCACAGATTACCAAAAGGTTGACTCAAAGTCCATCTCTATTTTGCACCAGTCAAACCAGGGTTCAAGGGGTAAGTGGTGTGTGGGGTTAGTCCCAGTTTCTTCAACATCCCTGCTATGAAATTTATTATAGTCTTACTGCACCGTGGTACTATTCCACATTTGCAACAGTGTGGTTCTAGAGCTTCCCTTTTGGCAGGTCCAGTTGTTGGGGGTTCTACTCTTTAACATTTGAAGGCTCTTTCCATCCCTAGAATTGCAATAAATCCCTTGCAATTACACACTCAGGGAAAGGAAATACCACCCCAGGAAAACTTCTTTGGTCCTCTGTGTCCGGCCACTATCCTAACCCAGGAACCTCAGCTACTTCTCCTCCATATCTTTCAATAGTCAAAAAAATTTCTCTCCTTATGTTCAAGTTTCCCAGAATTAATGTTATCTTTGATCCTGTATCTAAAAGTTCCTGAGATTCTTGAAAGTTATCCTTTGTTCAAAACAAGTCTCGGGGTTTAGAGTCTCTCCAGGCCAATCTAATGTTTTACTGGACCCAATGTTAAGGGTTTTGGGGCAGATTGTCCTTCCCTTTGAGAGACTGGGTCTGATCTCCAGACTTTAGTGCCAGGGTTCTTAAGTTAAGAAAGATCAGAAGAAATCAAAGGAAACGCTTTGGAAGTTGTCCTTTGTTTTCCATGTGCAGGGAGTTTATCCTTAGGATTTACGAAGCCCTTGTCTCAGTGTTCCCTCTCTTGGCTCAGCTCCCAGTGATTTTGAAGTGGCTTGTTGCTATCTGTGTGGAGGGTTTGCCAAGGTTGTTGCCATAGCTGCCGTGCCTGCAAGTTTAGCTGATTCTTCTGTCCTATTGATCTCCTCTGAATCTTAGTAACTTGTCAGTGTTTCTCTTGTGAATGGGGGATGTGATTCCAAATCTAATGACCCTTTGTCTTAGCCCATAGAGAAATTGTTGTGCAGACAGTGGGCCCAATCGAAATTCATATCTTTCCATTAGTCTATTCTCCATCTATTTCCCATGAAATTCATGCTTCCATAGAAAGCTTTTGGGAGTTAGAAACATAACCCTTTGGGAGAGACTCAAGATGATCATTTCTTTGCATTTCGGCATAAAGATAATCACCTGAATTGTTAGGTTCACCTATCCTGTTGGTCAGGATGGTCCCTATTTGAAGTTCTTTCTTTCTAGTCTCCTTGATCCCTTGCTTATCAGTTTTCTATGATGGGGTCGCTCATCTTGGTTTCCAAGCTTTCCCTACCCACAGAATCAAAGCATTAATTTCAAAGGGGTGTCCACTTCTTCCTCTCACATATTATATTCATTACCTCTCCTTTTTTTAAATTGTGGTAAAATATACATAAATTTACCTTTTTGAAACAATTAAAAATGTACGGTTCTATGGCATTAGGTACATTCATGTTGTTGCGCAACCATCCCCGCCATTCATCTCCAGAACGTTTTCTTCTTCCCCACCTGCAGCTCTGATCCATTGAACACTAACTCCTCATTCTCCTCTCCTCTCACCCTTTGGCAGCTACCGTTCTACTTTCTGCTTCTGTGAATTCAACTGCTTTAAGAACCTCATACAAGTGGAATCACACATTATTTGTCCTTTTGTAACTGGCTTATTTCACTTAGCATAATGTTTTCAAGGCTCGTCTATGTTGTAGCACGTGTCAGATTTTTAAGGCTGAATAATATTTAATTGTATGTATATACCATATTTAGTTTACACATTCTTCTGTTCATGGACACATGGGTTGTTTCCACCCTTTGTCTATTTTGCAAAACTGCTATGAACATGGGTGTACAAATATTTATTCAAATCCCTACTTTCATTTCTTTTGGTCATACTTTAAACAGTTTTTAAAAATGTTCTTTAAAAATTTTTATGGTGGTATAATTTACATAGAATAATTCAAAGATTTTAAGTGTAGCATTTTATGGCTTTTGACAAATATTGATATATACACCTGTGTAACTCCCACTACACTCACGATATGGAATATTTCCATCCGGTCAGAATGTTTCTCCTTGCCCATTTGTGGTCATTACTTCCTTCACCCACAGCTCAAGGAAACCACTGATCTGCTTACTGTCTCTATAGATTAGCTTTTATTTTCTAGAATTTAGCATCGATGGAAACATTCAGTATGAACTCAACGTTTTTGCGATTTACCCACATTGCATGTATCAGAGGTATCTTTCTCTTTATTGCTGAGTAGTAGTTCATTGTAAGGCTATAACACAATTTGTTTATCTATTCAACAGTTGATGGACATCTGGTTGTCCATCAGGGCTATTGTGAATAAAACTGCTATGAACATATATTTTTCATTCTCTGGGATAAATATCTAGAGTGGAATTGCTGATTTGTATTTATAATACACAGCCAACCAGTGTCCCAAAGTGGTTGTACCATATTACTTTTCAAAGAGCATCATAAGGACTTTCCTGGTGGTACAGTGGTTAAGAATCCACCTGCCAATGCAGGGGACACAGATAGGAAGATCCCACATGCCGTGGAGCAACTAAGCCCGTGCGCCGCAACTACTGAGCCTGCGCTCTAGAGCCTACGAGCCATAACTACTGAGCCTGTGAACCAAAACTACTGAAGCCCCATGCCTAGAGCCCGTGCCCGGCAACAAGAGAAGCCACCGCATTGAGAAGCCCACGCACTGCAACGAAGAGTAGCCCCCGCTCGCTGCAACTAGAGAAAGCCTGTGCGCAGCAACGAAGACACAACGCAGCCAAAAAAAAATAAATAAATAAAATTAAAAATAATAAAAATTAAAAAAATAAAAGAGCGTCATATGAGTTCCAGTTGTTCTACATGCTCGTCAACACTTGGTATGAATAGTCTTTCTAGTTTTAGAAATCCTAGTGATATCTCATGTAGTTCTAATCTGCATATAATTTACATCTAAATGCATTTTATTTAATTAATTAAATTCCATAGTGACTAATGATGTGGAGCATATTTTCATGAGGTTACTTGTCATCTGTATATCTTCTTCAGTAAAACATTAGTTCAGATTTTTTGCCCATATTTATTGGGTTATTTATCATATTATTATTGTGTTGTAAGAGTTCTATATATATTCTAGGTATAAGTCCTTTTTGAATATATATTTTGCAAATATTTTCTCTCAGTCTGTGTTTATCTTTTCTTTCATTAACAGGGTCTTTTGAAGAGCAAAGTTTTAAATTTTGATAAAGTCCAATTTATGAAATTGTTTTCGTTCATGCTGTTTGTTTTGTATCTACAATTTTTTTGCCAAACCCAAAGTTGCTAAAGATTTCTCCTGTGTGTTCTTCTTGAAATTTTTTTAGTTGTAACTCTTACATTTACATCTATGATCCATTTTGAGATAATTTTTGCCTGTGAAATTTTTAGAATTTTATTTATCTTTTTTTTTGGTGAAAGACTATTTAATTCTTCAAGAATCTGAAAACAGACCAAATGTGTTTCACTGTGAACACTTTGTAGAGGCGAACTGAGGCTGCAGTACTTTAGTGGTTTTTTTTTTTTTTTTTAACATTTATTTGGCTTTGCCGGGTCTTCGTTACATGCATGTGGGATCTTCAACGCCCCATGTGGGATCTTTAGCTGGGGCACACATGCGGGATCTAGTTCCCTGACCAGGGATCAAACCCGGGCCCCCTGCCTTGGGAGCGCTGAGCCCTAGCCACTGGACCACCAGGGAAGTCCCAGCACTTTAGTTTTGATGCAGTATTCCGCCAGGGTCGTGGGGACCTTCGCTCCATCCTTCTCTGCTTTGGCTATAGTGGCTGAAACCTGTTTCCTAATGATTTCGACATATTCTTTGTCTTTTCCTGTACTGTCCCTCCCTTTCCTGAACATGAACGAAGCATTCACCTCGGCTGGGGAGGAGGTGTTGGGCTCATTAAGCAACGAGATTACACTTAACAGGATAGTCCTGAAATTTTGAGTAGGGTTCCGCCTTTCAGAGGGCAGTTCTCCACTCTGCGGGTCGTCTACAGGTGGAGGAAGAATGGAAATGCATACATCTCCATGCCCTTAAATGTTGGGGAGCCACATTTGGGTCAAGAATCTCAAGGTAGGTGGTGAATCCGTGTAATCAATAGGGAATTTAATATGAGCCTGAAGTAGCCGCCTTCATAGAGGGTGTTAGGGGGTTCGAAGAGGGCCACCTCCCCATTGTAGAGGTCGGATTCATCCACCAGGGTGATGCGGCGCCCTCCACTGCTTCCTCCTGCAGGGATTTCAGCTCGAGCAGCAGGGCCTTCTGCGAACTGGTCATCAGGTACTGGGCCATCGCATTGGTGGCGGCGCGGGATGGGGGCCCCAGTCCTCACAAATGGGCGTGGGGGGGAGGGGGAGAGGGAGGGGGGAGGGGGAGAGGGAGGGGGGAGGGGAGGGCGGGAGGGGGGAGGGGAGGGCGGGAGGGGGGAGGGGAGGGCGGGAGGGGGACCAGGCCCTTCCCCGCCGCTTGCCCTGGGTGGGGCTGCACCCCGGCGTCTTCACACACCCCGCGGCGGTACCAGGCCCCTGATGGCAGTGGGGCGGCCTGGTTCTTCTCACGTTCAGGCCGGGTTGGGGGAGGGCTGGAGAGAGTTAAAGAAATTTTGGGTTGTTCCCCGCCCCACCTTAACTGGGGGGGGGGGGTGGCGAGAGGAGGTGGAAGTGGAGGACGGCGTCAGAGGGCCTGGGATGGTGAGGGGACAGTGCCTAGCTTCATGGCCCTCTCCTAGAATTTTGTTTTTTCTTTTCTTTTTTAAATTAATTTTTATTGGAGTATAGTTGATTTACAATCTTGTGTTTGTTTCTGCTGAACAGCAAAGTGAATCAGTTATACGTATACATATATCTACCCTTTTTTAGATTCTTTTCCCATATAGGTCATTACAGAGTATTGAGTAGAGTTCCCTGTGCTATACAAAGGTTCTTATGAGTTATCTATTTTGTATATAGTAGTGTGTGTATATGTCAATCCCAATCTCTCAGTTTATCCTTCCCTCTCCCCCTTTCCTCCTTGGTAACCGTTGTTTGTTTTCTACATCTGTGACTCTATTTCTGTTTTGTAAATAGGTTCATTTGTACCATTTTTTTTAAGATTCCATATATAAGCGATATCATATGATATTTGTCTATCTCTGTCTGACTTACTTCACTCAGTATGACAATCTCTAGGTCCCATCCATGCAGCTGCAAATGACACTATTTCGTCCTTTTTTTATGAATGAGTAATATCCCATTGAATATATATACCACATCTTCTTAATCCAGTCCTCTGTTGATGGACATTTAGGTTGCTTCCATATCTTGGCTAGTGTAAATAGTGCTGCAATGAACACTGGGGTGCATGTATCTTTTTGAATTATCGTTTTCTCCAGATACATGCCCAGGAGTGGGATTGCTGGATCATATGGTAGCTATATTTTTAGATTTTTAAGGAACCTCCATACTGTTCTGCATAGTGGCTGTATCAATTTATATTCCCATCAACAGTGTAGGAGGGTTTCCTAAAATAGATATGATGTACATTTTCTGTACATATTGGCTAAAGGTATCTGAGAATTTATTTGCATGCTACTTCAATTATCATAAGGTTGCAAGTATAAACCCAGGAGTAATTTAAAAATATATACTTATGAAAGTGCATTGTATAGATTCATAAAGATGTCCTGAGATATTAATATGCTCTGGGGCCTCCCACGGCTCACTCCGTGCCCTGAGATTTGTTCAGAAAATGTAATCCAGGTGGGTTCTGTTAGACTCTGAGATGGAGTTTAGAGAATAGAATATTTATTAGGCATTGCCCTTGGGATAAACAAATGTGGAAAGAAAGGCAAGGAAATAAGACTGGTCAGGAGAAGTTGAGCTGTGATGCGGATGTCATGTCAGACTTAGCCATTTTGATTGAGCTAAAATGGCCCTAACTCACTGGGGTGAGTCGGCTGAAACTTCTTACTCATAGATCAGCTGCTAGGTGTGGGTCACCGCAGGTAGTGGGACTCAGGGCTGACAACACCTAGGCAGCTGGGACTATAAATCCTTCCTTGCAGAGGCATGTAGATGATGAATCTCCACATCCATCACAGTCTACCCGTTGCTCAAATCCACGTTTTCATGGAGGTGGTATGACTGGTGTATCTCCTTGTCATGGGCCTACTCTAATGCCTGCTCTGCTGTGTGTGGGATCCTGGGCAGATTGAACAAACCCTTGGGTAGTGATGCCGGCTGAGACTCTGTGTGCAGGAAAGGCAATCCATACCAAAAAAGGTCTATTCCTATCTGAATCAATCACAGGTCTTTTAAAGGTAGAAGGGACTCCGTGTAGACAAATTGCCATCAAATGGGCAGATTGTCTCCTTAAGGAATGGTGCCATGATATGGACTCAACATTGGTCTCTGTTGCTGGCAGGTTGGACATTTAGAGGCAGCAGTAGCTCGATTCATTATGGAAAGTGGGAGCCTATGCTGCTGGGTTGATGCCTAACCTCTATCTCTTTCACCAGCGCCACTTTGTAATATGTCCATTGTTCCACCGTTGGACCGGCCAGTGACAGCTTGCTGTCATCAATTGGCTAAGTCATTCTACCTACTTGGTTGTTTAATGCCACTTCCATAGTGGGAACTCTTGGATTGATGTTAACTTTTAATACAAAGATTTTCACACTTTACATTCACTCCCATTTCTTTCTTTTTTTTTCTTTTTTACCATCTTTATTGGAGTATAATTGCTTTACAATGGTGTGTTAGTTTCTCCTTTATAACAAAGTGAATCAGCTATACATATACATATGTCCCCATATCTCTTCCCTCTTGCGTCTCCCTCCCTCCCCCACTCCCATTTCCCATACACTATATTCCTTTCTGCCAGACCTCTTTGTCTGTGATCTTCCAATCTTTTTTCTTCTATGATTTTGATCAGCTAGCCAGACTACCCATGAGTCCTTATGTGTCCTGATCTCAGGCCACTTCTTTTATCACATGAAGTAGATGACCAGATGCACTGTCTCAGTCTCTGCCTGAATTAGGCTGTTGCGTCCACACACTGAGCTGACCCGTCTGTAAGCCAAGCGTGGGCATTTTCATCCTCCATCAGCTAGTCCTCAGAGATCCCCCTTGTGGGCCATGGGATTATGCCGAGGAAGAGGTGCTGGTGCAACCATGGTGTATGACAGGAGTCTGGGCTATCTGAGTGGATGGGTCAGGGAAGATTTGGCTCATGAATTCATATGGTGTCCCATAGTCTAGCTTTCAGTTTGTACCATGCCAAGAGTTGCATTTCAAAAAACATATATCCTCTCTTGCAAATTGTGTGACCTTGCTCCAGTACCCCAGGGGTATGATTTTCCCACTGGGACTTCCCCTAAATCGCACATGGTGTTTTCCCCCACCACTGATATCTCTGATACAAGAGGGTCTGTTGGCTCAAGTGGCAGGGTACAGCTTAACCACAGGCATTCCTGGTTACTTGCTCATTCTCTTACTTGCTCAGGGGCATCTTTGATTTGATTTTATTTTGACTCTTACTTTTTAACAGTATTTCGAAGGGCTATGAACAAGGATCAGAATGAAATGCCTTCATAGTGCAGCATCTCTATCTGAGCCATCAGTGAGGACACCTGAAATGGATTCTAGACAGGGTTGTTTCTACTCTGTAGTTCCTGAGGATGCTCTCTGTTGCCCTCAGCAGATTAGAATGGTTATATCCATAATGGGCCTCCTGATGGGGTGTGTGTTAGTGTGTGTTTAAGAGGATTGGAGCAGAGATGGGGGATATAAAAGGCGAGAGTGGAGGGGTGGCAGGAAGTCCTCCCAATTAGCTGTTGGTTCAAGCTAAGGAGTGATGATGTTACTCTTTTGTATTTTCACTTCTTAGAGACAAAAGACTGAGTCCACATCTTCTGGTATATTAACTTGCTCGATACACATTAATAAATATAAAGTAAAATTATAGAAATGGTGAAACATAGATGCCTTTCCTTGTAAGAAGAGGAAAATATGTACTATGTGTAGTATAGAGTACTTTATGTTCTATTTATTTAATCTAAGAGAAAAAACATTAGAATTTTTAGAGCTTGAAGATATCTTAGCTTTCATCTAGTTCAACCTCTCCATGTTATAAATGAGGAAAATCTTTTATCTTATTGACTCTTTTCAATAAAGTCATGAAACATTTTGTGGTTCATAAGTTGGTAAGTGTATCCATATACTTTTATAAGTTTCTGTTGTGATTTTGGCCAGCAATGATGAAATTAGTATGTTTTGATCTTTGTGCAAGTTGTTCAGAAGGAACTTAAAAGAAGTATTTAGGAAAATCCAAGTGCTGAAACATTTAAGATATGCTTTATGGTCTCAGTTTTGTGTGATTGTCAGCCAGGAAGTTTTCTGATTAAGACAGCTTGCCAATTTCCTGCCAAATACATTATTTATTGCACTAATGGGGATTTCCTATTTGAGATTTTAAAGACAAAATGTTACTGGTATTATTTCCCTTAAAATAATTGCATAGCTCAATTGATGCAGTCTAATAAATTAAAATCAAGAACAAGACAGAGGTCAATAAAAACATATAGGTATTTTACTAGTATATACTTATTGAAATAAACTAGATTTCATTAGATTAGAGATTTTTCATTCATTATTGATAATGAACTTGAAGCTGGATGTTAATGAATTTGTATTTCCTTTTTTGATCTAATGCTTTGTAAGAATGAAATAACTTTTAGCAAGGACTAAATTCTGTTGGGTTAAAACGGCATTAGGGTCCCATAGTTATGTGCACAAATTTTAGAATTTCATGCGTTTCTCCCAAAGCTATAAAGAAACTTCTGCATACTTGTGTGTGTATGTGTGTGTGTCTGTGTGTGTGTGTGCGTTTGTGTTCTTGTAGTAGTAGCTACAAAGGGAGATGGGTTCCAAGCATCTAAAGAATAAATATATGTAGGTAAATTAACAGACTAAATTACACCTAATTTTAACCAGACAGCAAAAGCATGAAACAAATTTTGATAATGACACATTTTTAATTTGTTTGTAAAATTAAAATACATTTAAAAATTACAGATTGTAACAACCACTATAGAGGAAAAGAACAAGGTGCTTTAAGGAAGACCACAGGGCGTTTTCTTTAGCTGAGACAATCATAAAAAGCCTTTCTGAAGGACAAATAGTTAGGCAGACAACGAGTCTGTGTGTGGGAGGAAGGATGTGTGTGGATAGCAATCCAGACCATCCATGAAAAAGGCCTTGTGGCTGCGAGTGTGAGATGTTCAAGAAAGAAGGCCAAGATGGCCAGAGTGCATTGAGGACAAGGTAGCATGAGATGAGATTGAAGAGGATGGCATGACTGTGGCCCATGCTGACTTGTTTGAATCTTATTTTAGTGCAATAGGGTGTGGGGGGGGTGTCATAAAAGGATTTTAAGTAGGAGAGTGACACCGTTTCATCTATATCTTTAAAAGACCCCATTGGTTGCAATACGGGTATTGCATTGGTTTGGATTGGGGTAAGAGTGGAAGAAGATTGACATTTTTAGGAGACAATTGCGTTAGTCCAGGCGAGAGTTGGAATAGCTTGGACTGGGGTATTGGCAGTGCAAATGGAGAGTAATGGATGGATTCAGGGTGTTTTGAGGGTAGTAGAATCACTGAGGCTCAGTGATATATTGAATATGGAGGTAAGAGAGAGATATGGCAAGATGTGCCCAGATTTGGGGCTTAAGCAAATGGGTGCGGGGAGGTGATAGTGTCATTTATTGAAATCATGTAAGTCTGGAGGATAACAATTTTGGGAGAAAATAAAAAACTCAAGTCTGGAATGTCAATTTTGTGATGCCATGGAGATGATCAATTGACTGGGTCAAGTAAGCAATTAAATATATAGATCTCTAAGTGTAGCCTAGAGATTATGATTTGGGAGTTACTGGCATATAGATGGTAGGGAGAAAAAAAAAAGTTCTGAGTCACATTAAGTCGAGTGGAAGAGGAAGAGTTATCTAAAGAGAGGGAGGGAGATGCTAGGTAAGAAAATCAGTAAAGTTTTGTATCACATAGACCAAGAAAAAAGCGTTTCTAGAAGGAGGAAACGACTGACTGTGTTATGTGTTACTGAGCAGTCAAATAAGACCAGAGCTAAAAAATATTGATTAAATTTGAGGGCATGTGAGTCCATGGTCACTTCAGGAGGTGACTTCAAGAACAAGAGGGACAGATATCAGACTGGAGTGGATTGAAGAGTGAAAGAGAGATGAGGAAGCAGAGAAAAGATGTAAAGACAACTGTGGTAGACACCATTGGTTGACTACCCAACAGCTATTTCCCCAGTGCTAATAGAATCCCAGTTTTTCCAGTGATATCTGAGTGGTCAAATCCCTTAAGAGTGTGAACTGATATTGTCCAAATTAATCATAGTGTCTCATTCACCTTGCCATGTGATTGCATATTCTATACATTCTGGCCAATATCTTCCTCCTAGTCTTTACTTAGGATAACACTAACATTGTAAATAAAATATTATCACAGGAAAAAAAATAGCTTTGATTTGGGAGTATTTCAACACTCTAGTGTTGATCATGAGCAATTATTCTATTTAACCTAAAAAAATTTACTGTCTAACATAACAATTATAATTATTACAATTTATTGCTAGCTTGCTATATGCCAGACGTTGTTCAATGTGCTGTATGTATAATATTTCAGCTAAACCCCCAACAAACTTGTCAGGCATAATTACTTTTATTTTTCAGACAAGTTAATCAAGACTCAGAAATGAAGTAAAATATCCAAGGTCACAATCAGGTAAGTGGGAGAAGCAATCAGTGACTTATTCAACCCATCAGAATTGTTCATTCCCTACAGAATACAGTACATTTTCTCCTGCATCTATTAAAGGGGTGTTTTACCCTTGTGCTCGTCTACACTTGCCTGTTTTCTTCCTTGCTCACACCTGCCTTTTTGATTCCATTGGCTTTCAGCCAACTATTACACATGAAGATTAAACATGTTGATTTTACTAAGCTGACCCTACTGGAATGATAAGCTTTCTCTGAAGATACTGGAAAAAGAGGTTGGGTTATTTAAAGGCTGACCATAATGAAAAACATTAATTAAAGATTTTCTTACCATACAACTTTACATTCAACCAAAGGAAAGGAATTCACTGTACCTTTATAACATGGAATCAAAGAAATATTATATGGAATTATAAAGCACTGACAGCCTGATTTTAGTAGAGTATTTAAATTTTCATTTTCAAAATATGCAAATACATAGTGTTTTTGAAGATACAGAGTAGTTAATTAGGGCAAAGCATACTCTGCAAAGAATCAGATAACAACACTTTTTTTAAAGGCTCTAGTACTCTGTGACCTGAGCAGGGCTCCTAACTTTTATGAATCTGTTTCCTCATCAGTAAAATGGACATAAAGCTGCATTGTTTTCAACTGAAATTCAAATAAAAGAAAGTAAAACCAAGTTTTCTGATCATGGTAAAGTATTCATTCAATAAGTGATAATTTAACGTCTATTGTGTTTGAGGTACTGTGGTCACCTATAGTTACTACGGATGGTGGAACAAATGCTTAAATACATAACTATTACGTAAAAAGATGGTAAAAGCCGTAATAAAAATGTGCAAAATCCTATAGGAGTACAGGAAGGTGGATGTGGTGAGAAGTAAGTTTGGAAGCATAAGTTGGGTAGAAAATATAAAGGGCATTAAAGATATACTAAAGACTTTAGCTGTTATTCATAGCAATGTGGTTATTGAAAGTTTCTACGTATAGTATAAGAATGATATGATTATATGTGAATGTACTAAAGATGGTGGTTTGGGATAAACTGGAAGAGGAAATATAGGAGTTAGGGAGATTGGTTATCTTGCTACTTCCAAAATCCAGAAGAGACTTGATGAGCCTCAGGTAGGGCCATCAACACAGAGAGAAAGGGATGATGTTTCTCTTAACTATTGTTGCCTAACGAGCCACCTCAAACTGAGTGGCTACAGCAAAGAACGATGTATTATTTCTTATCAATATATGAGTTGGCTGGATCCTTCTCCTGCTCATCTTGCTGGGGCACATTCCTGTGTTTGCAATCAGATTATGGCTGGAAATCCTGCATGGCTCAAGATGAACTCACACATGCATCTGGCTGTTGGTGCTGTTGCTTGGTTAAAGGAATCGCTCCTCTCCTCCACGTGGCTCCTCTCTTCCTTCTTGAGGTAAGACTGACTTCTTAACATCATGGTGGTCTCAGGACAGAGTTCCAAGAAGACAAGCCAAAAGATACAAATGCTCATGAAGCCTCTATTTGTGTCACATTTACTAATGTCCCATAGGCCAAATCAAATCCCATGGCCAAATCCAGTGATGATGGGAGCAGTGGTAAATAATTTGTGTCCATTTTTAATCCATCACAAATGGTTTGAGGGATTTTGGAGGCAAAGTTGATGGTATTTGAGGGGAAATGAGATGCGGGAAATAGGAAGAGGGAAGATCAAGGATGATTCAGCTGAGGAGTAAATAATGGTGCATTAATTGAAGAAATGAATAGTACAGGAAGATTTGCTGGGAAGTGACCAGGGAGATTGGATTTGAGTATTCTGGGGAGATCTTGAAATTGATGCCTGTGGGATATGCCAAGGGACTACATACTAAGAATGTGGAAATAAAGACTGGAACATAAAAGAACTTTCTAGGAAAGGGATAGAGATTTGGGAATCATTGGCTAATAGATCTGTAATACTGTAAGAGAGGGTTAGATTTCCTAGTGATAAAAGGTAAAATAAAGAGAAAAGTGAGCCAAGGATGGAATTTAGGGAAGTACTAATATCGAGGTAAGCAACAGAAAACAGCTAGCAAAAGAAACAGAGGAATTGAGTTCAGAGAATAAGAAACATATTCAGTGAGAGAGAATCATGACAAAGGAATAGAAATATAAAGTAAATTATAAAAAATGCTGCATAATGTGTAATGCTTACCTATTAATAAAGGGATTTACAGTTACAACTAACTCTATCCTCAAAATTTCCTTTGTAAAAGGAATTTATATTAGCCTGAAGCTTTTTTTTTAGTTCAAAGAAAAAACTTAAAGTGATGGATAAATTTTCAGATATAAATTTATAACTGAGCATTTCGTATAGAAATAGAAAGATAAAAGTGGTTGGGACACCAGGAAAACTCATGTAAAAGCTAACAGTGACCAGCCTGAGAAGATACAGTGTGTGAATCACAATCACTCTCTGAATTGCATAAAGCCACAGTATAGAACTGCTCCTGAATTTGATTGAACAATGTTAACAGAAAATTCAAAGAGACAGTGGATATCATTGAATAGCTGTTGGGTGGCGAGTGAAAAGCTTCTTACATTAAAAAAAAAATGCGTTTGTTTCTAAATGCCTATCATTTAAATTTTCAATCTTCAAAATTTATCCTTTAAAAAGTATAGCTGTTAATGATGTGAGTGAGGTAATGGAACCCACCATATGATGTCTAAGAGTACACTGTGGACTTAAACATGGGAACAACCTTGGCACAAAGGGCTCAAGAAGCTGATTCAGACCTGACTTGAGACAACTAGTTTCTTGAGCCATATTATGTTGACTACATAAGGGAGGGATTATGGGGTCTGAGGGTTGGTTTAAGCCTGCAAGTACTATTATAGTTGAATTGTCTCTTTCTCCCTTCAATTTTATCAGTTTTTGCTTCATGTATTTTGGGGCTGTGTTATTAGGTGCACGCATATATGTTTATAATTATTACATCTTGATGAATTGATCATTTTGTCATTATGAAATGTCCTTTTTTGGTCTCTAATAATAATTGTTGTCTTGAAATCTATTATGTCTGATATTGGTATAACTGCTGCAGCTCTCTTTTAGTTACTATTTGAATGGTATTCCTTTTTCCATCTTTTAATTTCAATCCATTTGTGTCTAAATCTAAGGTGTGTCTCTAATAGACAGCATGTTGTTGGATAGTTTTTAAAAATCCACTCTTAAGTCTCCAACATTATTCTGCCAATATATCCCTTTTGATTGGAGTGTTTTATTCATTTACATTTACTGTAATTACTGATAAGATAATATTCATGCCTGCCATTTTGCTATTTTCTATATGTCTTAGGTTTTTTTTCATTCCTCTATTCCTCCATTATTGCCTTCTTCTGTTCTAAGTATTTTCTAGTGTATCATGTTAATTCCCTTGTTGCTTCTTTTATTATATTCTCTGAGTTATATATCACATTTTAAACTAACATTTAAAAAGTATGATACTGCATGAGAATCACCTAAATTGCTTGGCATAAATGAAAAATTTTGGGCCTCATACTAGACGTACTGCATCAGAATCTTATGGGACAGGAAGACCTTCAAGATGGCGGAGGAGTGAGACGCAGAGATCACCTTTCTCCCCACAAATACATCAGAAATACATCTACATGTGGAACAACTCCTACAGAACACCTACTGAATGCTGGCAGAAGGCCTCAGACCTCCCAAAAGGCAAGAAACTCCCCCCATACCTGGGTAGGGCAAAAGAAAAAAGAAAAAACAGAGACAAAGAATAGGGACGGGACCTGCGCCAGTGGGAGGGCGCTGTGAAGGAGGAAAGGTTTCCACACACTAGAAGCCCCTTCGCGGGCGGAGACTGCGGGTGGCAGAGGGGGGAAGCTTCGGAGCCACGGAGGAGAGCGCAGCCACAGGGGTGCGGAGGGCAAAGCGGAGAGATTCCCGCACAGAGGCTCGGCGCCGAGCAGCGCTCACCAGCCCGCGAGGCTTCTCTGCTCAGCTGCCGGGGCGGGCGGGGGCTGGGAGCTGAGGCTCGGGCTTCGGAGGTCAGAGCCCAGGGAGAGGACTGGGGTTGGCGGCGTGAACACAGCCTGAAGGGGCTAGTGCGCCACAGCTAGCCGGGAGGGAGTCCGGGAAAAAGTCTGCAGCTGCCGAAGAGGCAAGAGACTTTTTCTTCCCTCTTTGTTTCCTGGTGCGCGAGGAGAGGGGATTCAGAGCGCCGCCTAAACGAGCTCCAGAGACAGGCGCGAGCCGCGGCTATCAGCGCGGACCCCACAGCAACAGGGGCGCAGAGGGAAAAGTGGAGAGATTCGCGCACAGAGGAGCGGTGCCGAGCAGCACTCACCAGCCCGAGAGGCTCGTCTGCTCACCCGCCGGGGCGGGCGGGGGCTGGGAGCTGAGGCGCGGGCTTCGGTCGGATCGCAGGGAGAGGACTGGGGTTGGCGGCGTGAACACAGCCTGATGGGGCTAGTGCGCCACAGCTAGCTGGGAGGGAGTCCGGGAAAAGGTCTGGAGCTGCCGAAGAGGCAAGAGACTTTTTCTTGCCTCTTTGTTTCCTGGTGCGCGAGGAGAGGGGATTCCGAGCGCCGCCTAAACGAGCTCCAGAGATGGGCGCGAGCCGCGGCTATCAGCGCGGACCCCAGAGACGGGCGCGAGCCGCGGTTATCAGCGCGGACCCTAGAGACGGGCATGAGACGCTAAGGCTGCTGCTGCCGCCACCGAGAAGCCTGTGTGTGAGCACAGGTCACTCTCCACACCGCCCCTCCCAGGAGCCTGTGCCGCCCGCCACCGCCAGGGTCCCATGATCCAGGGACAACTTCCCCGAGAGAACGCACAGCGCGCCTCAGGCTGCTGCAACATCATGCGCCTCAGGCTGCTGCAACATCATGCAGGTCTCTGCTGCCGCAGGCTCGCCCCGCATCCGTACCCCTCCCTACCCCCCCCACCCCCGGCCTGAGTGAGCCAGAGGCCCGGAATCAGCTGCTCCTTTAACCCCGCACTGTCTGGGCGGGAACAGACGCCCTCAGGTGACCTACACGCAGAGGCGGGGCCAAATCTAAAGCTGAACCCCGGGAGCTGTGCGAACAAAGAAGAGAAAGGGAAATCTCTCCCAGCAGCCTCAGAAGCAGCGGATTAAATCTCCACAGTCAACTTGATGTACCTGCATCTGTGGAATACCCAAATTGACAAAGAATCATCCCAAAATTGAGGTGGTGGACTTTGGGAGCAACGATATATATATATATTTTTCCTTTTTCTCTTTTTGTGAGTGTGTATGTGTATGCATCTGTGTGTGATTTTGTCTGTATAGCTTTGCTTTTACCATTTGTCCTAGGGTTCTGTCTGTCCGTTTTTTTTTGTTTGTTTGTTTTTTTAGTATAGTTTTAACGCTTGTTATCATTGGTGGATTTGTTTTTTTGGTTTGGTTGCTCTCTGCTTTCTTATTTTTTATTTTTAATAATTATTTTTTATTTTAATAACTTTATTTTATTTTTTTCTTTCTTTCTTTCTTTTTTTCTCCCTTTTCTTCTGAGCCGTGTGGCTGACAGGGTCTTGGTGCTCCGGCTGGGTGTCAGGCCTGTGCCTCTGAGGTGGGAGAGCCGAGTTCAGGACATTGGTCCACCAGAGACCTCCTGGCTCCATGTAATATTAAATTGTGAAAGCTCTCCCAGAGATCTCCATCTCAACGCTAAGACCCAGCTCAACTAAACAACCAGCAGGCTACGGTGCTGGACATCCCATGCCAAACAACTAGCAAGACAGGAACACAAACCCACCCATTAGCAGAGAGGCTGCCTAAAATCATAATAATGTCACAGACACCCCAAAATACACCACCGGACGTGGTCCTACCCACCAGAAAGAGAAGATCCAGCCTTTTCCTCCAGAACACGGGCACTAGGCCCCTCCACCAGGAAGCCTACACAACCCACTGAACTAACCTCAGCCACTGGGGGCAGACACCAAAAACAACAGGAACTACAAACCTGCAGCCTGTGAAAAGGAGATCCCAAACACAGTAAGTTAAGCAAAATGAGAAGACAGAAAAACACACAGCAGATGAAGGAGCAAGGTAAAAACCCACCAGACCAAACAAATGAAGAGGAAATAGGCAGTCTACCTGAAAAAGAATTCAGAGTAATGGTAGTAAAGATGATCCAAAATCTTGGAAATAGAATGGAGAAAATACAAGAAACGTTTAACAAGGACCTAGAAGAACTAAAGAGCAAACAAACAATGATGAACAATGCAATAAATGAAATTTAGAATTCTCTAGAAGGAATCAATAGCAGAATAACTGAGGCAGAAGAACGGATAACTGACCTGGAAGATAAAATAGTGGAAATAATTACTGCAGAGCAGAATAAAGAAAAAAGAATGAAAAGAACTGAGGACAGTCTCAGAGACCTCTGGGACAACATTAAACGCACCAACATTCGAATTATAGGGGTCCCAGAAGAAGAAGAGAAAAAGAAAGGGACTGAGAAAATATTTGAAGAGATTATAGTTGGAAACTTCCCTAATAAGGGAAAGGAAATAGCCACCCAAGTCCAGGAAGTGCAGAGAGTCCCATACAGGATAAATCTAAGGAGAAGCATGCCAAGACACATATTAATCAAACTATCAAAAATTAAATACAAAGAAAAAATATTAAAAGCAGCAAGGGAAAAGCAACAAATAACGTACAAAGAAATCCCCATAAGGTTAACAGCTGATCTTTCAGCAGAAACTCTGCAAGCCAGAAGGGAGTGGCAGGACATATTTAAAGTGATGAAAGGGAAGAACCTACAACCAAGATTACTCTACCCATCAAGGATCTCATTCAGATTCGACGGAGAAATCAAAACTTTTACAGACAAGCAAAAGCTAAGGGAATTCAGCACCACCAAACCAGCTTTACAACAAATGCTAAAGGAACTTCTCTAGGCAGGAAACACAAGAGAAGGAAAAGATCTACAATAACAAACCCAAAACAATTAAGAAAATGGTAATAGGAGCATACATATCGATAATTACCTTAAATGTAAATGGATTAAATGCTCCCACCAAAAGACATAGACTGGCTGAATGGATACAAAAGCAAGACCCATATATATGCTGTCTACAAGAGACCCACTTCAGACCTAGGGACACATACAGACTGAAAGTGAGGGGATGGAAAAAGATATTCCATGCAAATGGAAATCAAAAGAAAGCTGGAGTAGCAATTCTCATATCAGACAAAATAGACTTTAAAATAAAGACTATTACAAGAGACAACGAAGGACACTACATAATGATCAAGGGAGCAATCCAAGAACATATAACAATTGTAAATATTTATGCACCCAACATTGGAGCACCTCAATACATAAGGCAAATACTAACAGCCATAAAAGGGGAAATCGACAGCAACACAATCATAGTAGGGGATTTTAACACCCCACTTTCACCAATGGACAGATCATCCAAAATGAAAATAAATAAAGAAACAGAAGCTTTAAATGATACAGTAAACAAGATGGACTTAATTGATATTTATAGAACATTCCATCCAAAAACAACAGAATACCCTTTCTTTTCAAGTGCTCATGGAACATTCTCCAGGATAGATCATATCTTGGGTCACAAATCAAGCCTTGGTAAATTTAAGAAAATTGAAATCATATCAAGTATCTTTTCCGACCACAACGCTATGAGACTAGATATCAATTACAGGAAAAAAATCTGTAAAAAATACAAATGCATGGAGGCTAAACAATACACTACTTAATAACGAAGAGATCACTGGAGAAATCAAAGAGGAAATCAAAAAATACCTAGAAACAAATGACAATGAAAACATGACGACCCAAACCCTATGGGATGTAGCAAAAGCAGTTCTAAGAGGGAAGTTTATAGCAATGCAATCCTACCTCAAGAAACAAAAAATATCTCAAATAAACAACCTAACATTACACCTAAAGCAATTAGAGAAAGAAGAACAAAAAATCCCCAAGGTTAGCAGAAGAAAAGAAATCATAAAGATCAGATCAGAAATAAATGAAAAAGAAATGAAGGAAACGATAGCAAAGATCAATAAAACTAAAAGCTGGTCCTTTGAGAAGATAAACAGAATTGATAAACCATTAGCCAGACTCATCAAGAAAAAAAGGGAGAAGACTCACATCAATAGAATTAGAAATAAAAAAGAAGTAACAACTGACACTGCAGAAATACAAAGAATCATGAGAGGTTACTACAAGCAACTATATGCCAATAAAATGGACAACCTGGAAGAAATGGACACATTCTTGGAAAAGCACAACCTTCCGAGACTGAACCAGGAAGAAATAGAAAATATAAACAGACCAATCACAAGCACTGGAATTGAGACTGTGATTAAAAATCTTCCAACAAACAAAAGCCCAGGACCAGATGGCTTCATAGGCGAATTCTATCAAACATTTAGAGAAGAGCTAATACCTATTCTTCTCAAACTCTTCCAAAACATAGCAGAGGGAGGAACACTCCCAAACACATTCTACGAGGCCACCATCACCCTGATACCAAACCCAAAGATGTCACAAAGAAAGAAAACTACAGACCAATATCACTGATGAACATAGATGCAGAAGTCCTCAACAAAATACTAGCAAACAGAATCCAACAGCACATTAAAAGGATCATACACCATGATCAAGTGGAGTTTATCCCAGCAATGCAAGGATTTTTCAATATACACAAATCAATCAATGTGATATACCATATTAACAAACTGAAGGCTAAAAACCATATGATCATCTGAATAGATGCAGAAAAACCTTTTGACAAAATTCAACACCGATTTATGATAAAAATCCTCCAGAAAGTAGGCATAGAGGGAATTTACCTCAACATAATAAAGGCCATATATGACAAACCCACAGCCAACATCGTCCTCAATGGTGAAAAACGGAAACCATTTCCACTAAGATCAGGAACAAGACAAGGTTGCCCACTCTCACCACTATTATTCAACATAGTTTTGGAAGTTTTAGCCACATCAATCAGAGAAGAAAAAGAAATAAAAGGAATCCAAATCGGAAAAGAAGAAGTAAAGCTGTCACTGTTTGCAGATGACATGATACTATACATAGAGAATCCTAAAGATGCCACCAGAAAACTACTAGAGCTAATCAATGAATTTGGTAAAGTAGCAGGATACAAAATTAATGCACAGAAATCTCTTGCATTCCTATACACCAATGATGAAAAATCTGAAAGAGAAATTTAGGAAACACTCCCATTTACCATTGCCATGAAAAGAATAAAATACCTAGGAATAAACTTACCTAAGGAGACAACAGACTTGTATGCAGAAAACTATAAGACACTGATGAAAGAAATTAAACATGATACAAACAGATGGAGAGATATACCATGTTCCTGGATTGGAAGAATCAACATTGTGAAAATGACTATACTACCCAAAGCAATCTACAGATTCAATGCAATCCCTATCAAACTACCAATGGCATTTTTCACAGAACTAGAACAAAAGATTTCACAGTTTGTATGGAAACACAAAAGACCCCGAACAGCCAAAGCAATCTTGAGAAAGAAAAATGGAGCTGGAGGAATCAGGCTCCCTGACTTCAGACTATACTACAAACCTACAGTAATCAAGACAGTATGGTACTGGCACAAAAACAGACATATAGATCAATGGAACAGGATAGAAAGCCCAGAGATAAACCCATGCACATATGGTCACCTTATCTTTGATAAAGGAGGCAAGAATATACAATGGAGAAAAGACAGCCTCTTCCATAAGTGGTGCTGGGAAAACTGGACAGCTACATGTAAAAGAATGAAATTAGAACACTCCCTAACACCATACACAAAAATAAACTCAAAATGGATTAAAGACCTAAATGTAAGGCCAGACACTATAAAACTCTTAGAGGAAAACATAGGCAGAACACTCTATGACATAAATCACAGCAAGATCCTTTTTGACCTTCCTCCTAGAGAAATGAAAATAAAAACAAAAATAAACAAATGGGACCTAATGAAACTTCAAAGCTTTTGCACAGCAAAGGAAACCATAAACAAGATGAAAAGACAACATATGAAAGAATGCTCAACATCAGTAATCATTAGGGAAATGCAAATCAAAACTACAGTGAGGTATCACCTCACACCAGTCAGAAATGCCATCATCAAAATATCTACAAACAATAAATGCTGGAGAGGGTGTGGAGAAAAGGGAACCCTCCTGCACTGTTGGTGGGAATGTAAATTGATACAGCCACTTTGGAGAACAATATGGAGGTTCCTTAAAACCTAAAAATAGAACTACCATATGACCCAGCAATCCCACTCCTGGGCATATACCCTGATAAAACCACAATTCAAGAAGATACATGTACCACAATATTCATTGCAGCTCTATTTACCATAGCCAAGACATGGAATCAACCTAAGTGTCCATCAACAGATGAATGGATAAAGAAGATGTGGCACATATATACAATGGAATATTACTCAGCCATAAAAAGAAACAAAATTGAGTTATTTATAGTAAGGTGGATGGACCTAGAGTCTGTCATACAGAGTGAAGTAAGTCAGAAAGAGAAAAACAAATACTGTATGCTAGCACATATATATGGAATCTAAAAAAAAAAAAAAAAGGTTATGAGGAACCTAGGGGCAGGACAGGAATAATGACACAGATGTAGAGAATGGACTTGATGACACGGGGAGGTGGAAGGGTAAACTGGGATGAAGTGAGAGAGTGGCATGGACATATATACACTACCAAATGTAAAATAGATAGCTAGTGGGAAGCAGCCGCATAGCACAGGGAGATCAGCTCGGTGCTTTGTGTCCACCTAGAGGGGTGGCAAAGGGATGGTGGGAGGGAGACGCAATAGGGAGGAGATACGGGGATATATGTATTTGTATAGCTGATTCATTTTGTTATAAAGCAGAAACTAACACACCATTGTAAAGCAATTATACTCCAATAAAGATGTTAAAAAAAAAAGTCTTGTGGGACTTTGCTCAGAAATTTGTCTTTTTCACAGACTCCTCATGATTTTTACGCACCTTAACTTGAGGAAAAATATGTAAAGGGAAACTCTTCTCTTGTCTCAAATATTAGAAGAGAAAAAGAAGACTAAGGTTAATTAAAGTTTCAGTGTACCTGTGTCTCTGCCAGATATTAAAACACATTATTTTATTTAATCCTCACAACAGCCCTATGGTGTCCATATTATTTTCATCATCTCTGGTTAATTATCTTGCCCAAGGACATATAGATAATAAGTAGCAGAGTCAAAATTTAAATGCAAGGTTTTCTAGTGAACAAAGAGAAGCAAAATCCCAGACAATATAGGACTAACTTACCAAAAAAAAGTACTTAGAAGGATATTAAAGGAAAGGGAATACATGTGCTTTGTTTTCTCTTTTCTGGTAAGAGATTCTGATGATTGTTTTATGCAAATAAAATTACATGTGTAGTTTGAGTTCTGGTACTAACCAGCATGAGAAAAATCAGAGTGAGCCTAAGCTTTAAAAATTGTCTGTGCTCTGTAGGATTTAAAATATCTGTGGTTTTACTCACATTTCTTTTAAAAGTTGTCTATGAGATGTCTCAGTTTGATTGTGGACAATTAGGGGTACAGTTGGGTAACCCAGAAGTCATTGCCTGCTCGTGCCCCAGCCATACAGGCATTCATAAACTCAAGAAGAATGATAACCACCGCATACAAAGGTAATTCCTGTCAGGACACAAACCGTTCCTGCTAAAGAGGCACTGTTAATGAATTCACTCACAGGGACTGTTATATTTGCCCACTCAAGCCAGGGGTCAGTTAGGTTTTCAGTGCGTTTGGGAAGTAAATCTCCTATCCTGAAATAAAAAGTTGTTCTAAATTCTTTGCAAAGATGGGTGCTGCTGGTGAGATCCTTTTGTGTTTGGGGGCAGATCTGATATAGATAATCATAAGAATGTGGGGTGCAAATGAATTGTGATTTGCACAGGGATTTGTGTGTAATTGGGCAAGTACAGTTATAATGAGAGAAAGGTACAAACAAGGCACTGGATGTTCTGGCTGTAAAAGTTGGACTCTGACTTCTAAGGGGGGTTGACTGTAGTTTATAGTGACATTGGGAATAGAAGAAAAATTTGTCATGGGATTTTTAATATCATACACTGTTCAGAATTTTTGATGACAAGTCCAGCAGTCTAAGAGGTTAGCAATGGCCTGGGAGATATGGATGATGGTGTTATCTTTCAAGGTCAATGCCAAGTTCAAGGAAAGAAAGAGAAGAAGAAAGGTTATGAAGTCGATTCAGCATCTTGGGTGGAAGCAGTCTACCTCTGTGTCAGCTATTTCTCTTCCTTGTCAGTTTGATTTGGAGATCTCCAGAATTTGAGCCAAACCAGATGTCAGGTGGAGCTTTCTTCAGCTGTGAGATGTGTATCCACGGTACAGTGCCTTCTAGTTTTGCAACAGTGTCAGGGGTCAGGAACACTTGATAAGATCTTTTGCAACAAGATTCAAGGGCTGCCTTCCTCTTGTGACATTTCCAGAATACCCAGTCAGTAGGTGACCAATAGGATCCTTTGAACTGGGATCTGGGAAGGCTTCTTTAACCTGTTGATGATAGGTTTTAGCAAGACATTAAAGACTTACAGTAGCTGGTCATATTAATGTGAGATAATATGGGATCAACAGAAAGTTGTATACTGCTAGACATTGGTCTACCAGTGACTATCTCATGTGGAGTGGGTTTATGTTTCCTGAAGTGGGTACTGTGAACAGTCAGCAAGACCAGAGGCAAAACCTTAAGCCAAGGGTGTCCAGTAATTTCAGCAAGTTTAGAGATCTTGAGTGTGAGGATCCCATTAGTTCTTTCAGCCTTGCCTAATGAGTGAGGGTGATAGGGATAGTGATAATTCCAAGAAGTTTGTGAGGTTTTTATTAAGGCTTGTATGATTTGCCTAGTGAATTGGGTGCCCCAATCACTGGTGATTGTGGAAGGTATACCCCAAGTGGAAAACATGTTTCTAACAGTTTCTTTGCCACTGTGAAGGCATCAGTCTTGCGGCAAGGGAAGGCTTCAACCCACCCAGAAAACATGCATGCAATAACAAGAACATATTGATAACCCATGTAAGGTGGCAGCTGAATAAAGTCCAGTTGTAGGTGCTCAAAAGTTCCAGAGAAAGGAGGCTTGAGGTTTCTGGAAACAAAAACTATTTTCCCGGGATTATGGACTTGAGAGGTCAGACATTAATGGTAAACTGTTTTCACAATGTTGTAGAGTCTCTACAGATATTTATTCATAATGTGAATTATCTTAACTGCACCATGGTGGGTAAAGGAATGCAAAAACCGAAAGAAGGGGTTTGCCAGGGAGCCAGGAAGAATCAAGCAGCCATCTTGGGTTTGCTGTAGCCCCTACTGTTCATTGAATTTACAGTCTTTGTTTGCCCATTGTGATTTCTCTCAGGAGCAAAATGGTGCCATGTCCCAAGGACATCAGGATGGCAAAAGTTTGGCAACAGGGGGTCATTTTTTGCAGATGCAGACTGGACTTTATCTTCGTATGTCACATCCTTTATCGATTCTGTTGCTGCTGCCTTTGCATGAAAGTCAGCCAGGGTGTCTCCCTGAGACTCAGGTTTAATGTTTTAAGTGTGAGCCTCAATTTCGGTGGTAGCAATTTCAGAAGGTAAGAGAATAGCAGCAAGAAGATCATTTACTTTCTGTTCATTTTTGATTGGTGTTCCAGTGGACAAAAGAATACCCTTTGTTTCCATAACAGCCCCAAATCGTGGATGACCCCAAAGGCATACCAGCTGTCAGTACAAATATTAAAAATTTGTCCTTCTGATAACTGGCTTGCTCTGGTAAGGGCATGGAGCTCTGCTCATTGGGCTGATTTAGCTTGTGGTAGGTTTCCCCTCTCAAGTACTTGATGTTGGGTAGTAACAGCATAGCCAGCTTGGAAATTCCCTTTTTCATTTTTGCAGTATGACGCTCTAACAAAATTAGATCAGGATTAGTCAAAGGGGTGTCTCGTTAATAAGGATGCAATGTCAGAAAATGGGACGTTATTACCTTGCAGTCATGGGGTTCACCCTGGTCAGGCAGGGATAACAGTGGAGCATCATTAAGAAGGTTGCAACTTTTAAGATGCAGATTAGATGATGAAAGCAGATGGATTTCAGAGGAGGTTAGTCAGCTTGCAGAGAAATGCTGAGTCGTCAATTCAGAATTAAGACTTTGCACAGCGAGCTTGTGGAGTTTGTAAATAAATATCATTTCCTAGGGTTCAATCTGCTGAGGCCTCTACTAACTTTGCAGTTACAGCCATAGCCTTAAAGCAGTGGGATGGGCAAGAGCAACTGAATCAAGCTGTATGCTGTAATAGGCAATGGGCTTCTGTGTATTGCCATGTTCTTGTGTGAGCCTCCCCAGAGCTTGGTTATCTCTTTTGTGCACAAATCAGGGTTTGAAAGGCTTTGAATAGTTGGGCAGCTGTAGGGCAGGTGGTTCTTTTAGTCTCATAAAGACCTGCTCATGTTTATCTTCCCAAGGAAGGGGTTCAGGGACTGAAATTTTAATAAGTTCATAGAGTAGGGAAGCCGATAGAGAAAATTAGGAACACAAACTCTACAGTAACCAGCTGGGCCTAGGAATCCACAAAGCTGTTGCTTAGCTGTGGGCCTAGGGAATTCTTGGATTAGTTTAATTATTTTTGGAGATAGCTAGGTTCCTTCAGCATTCAGATTATACTCTAGGTCATGTCTAAAAATAATTGTAATTTTTCCTTAGAGACTTTATGTCCTTTTCCAGCTAACTGTTGCAACATGGAATAGATGGAATCCAATAGATGGAATCCTTTATGGATGCCTCTTTGGTAACTGAGGTCGTCTACCTACTGTAGAAGGGTCAATTTCCTGGGGAACTGGAGGGTACTTACATCTTAGTGGAGCACTTGGGATAAATAAGAAGGGCCCTTGGTGAACCCTTGAGGCATGACTGTCCAGGGATATTGTTGATTGTTCCAAGTAAAGGCAAATAGATATTGGCTGTTGGGGGCTACAGGGATGCTGAAGAAGACTGAACAAAGGTCCACAACTGTGAACTACTTTGAGTCTGATGGAACTTGTGACAAAAGGGTGTTGGGTTTTGAATAACTGGGAGATGGTGAATAACTACTGTAAGTCCCCTACACACGAACCTTCGAGTTGCAAACTTTCAAAGATGTGAATGAATTACAAACCTATAACAGTACAGTACTATGTAGCCGATTGTGTAAGTTGGGTACATAGGCTAACTTTGCTGGACTTATGAACAAATTGGACTTACAAATGCACTCTCTGAACAGAACTCATTCGTATGTAGGGGACTTACTGTATCTTCTTGATAGTTAAGTCCTGCACAATTCCTCATTCCTGCCCATTAGGTTTCTGGACTGGCAAGATCATTGTGTTGCAGGGGCTGGTACTGGGAATAATTAGCCCCTGGGCAATAAGGTCTTCTAATATTGGTGTGAGGCCTTCCATGGCCTCAGGCTTTAATGGATATTGAGGAAACTTGGGAAGAGTTATGTTATTCCGATAGTTAGGTCTATCAGAATTTTTATAGGTTCTGCATGCTTTACTCTTCCAGTGTCAGCATTAAAGGTAGCCCACAGATATTTGGGTACCTCAATTAAATTAAGAATCTTTTGACAGAATTCTTCCTCTTCTATATCAAGGACAGATTGTAAGAAACATAAAGATCAGGTTCGGGTTGCTTAGAAAATTCTAAGGTGAAATCTCTACTGAAGGCAAAGCGTATTAGCCCTTTTAATTTAGAAAGAAGCACTCTACCTAATAGATTGACTGCAGCTGTATCACAAAGCAAAAAGGAATGTTTTTCAGTTTAGGTCCCAGAGTCATTTGCACTGGTTGAGGTAGAAACTCTCTCTCTGAATTTTATTAGCTACACCACTACAGAAACTTCATTTTTACTCTGAGGGATTTGTTGTCCTACGCGAGTGGGGTTTAAAGTAGAGAGTGTAGCTCTGGTATCTACTAGAATTTGGCAACGTTTTCCATTAATTTTAATTTCAGTTCATCCTTGGCTGTTTAAGGGAATAACTGGTAACAGTTTACCAAAGAAACTCTTGGCATCCCATCAACTCTGGGAGGGGCCCATATGGAGGGCCTCCCTTTGGGGTCGATATGGGACTATTCAAGTTGATGTGGAGGGATCTTTTTTGCAGTGTCCCAGTTGATTACAAATAAGACACTGATCGCTGGGCCAGCATTTTGATGATGAACGCTAGGAGGGTGCAATGCGGGAGGCCCAGGTGTAGCTTTACGTTTCTGGCCTTGGAGCTGTTTCAGCTCTTAGGCTAATAACGCGGTGGACTTTTGTTTATGGTCCTGTTCCAAGGTTCTTTAAAAATGCTCAGGTATGGTCATGAGTTCAGTCAGACTGGTGGTTTCCCATCCTATTTTCTGCCTCTTAATCAACCCACTAATCTCAGGAGACAATCCATGTATAAATAGGGCAGCTAGAGTAGGTTGGGTGACATCATTTATTGCATGGAAGCCAGAATGCCACAGGAACAGAGCTTCCAGACCAACTTTAAAGTCTACCACAGATTCACATTTCTTTTGTTTGCAGGTTTGAATAATAAGACCAATCAGCGTGGGCAGGGAAGACTCTGGGGATGACTTTTAAAATAGTTGCTATTTTGCAAGCTTTTTCTGGTCCCTGGGGAGACCATGTTGAAGACTAGCATCTCAAATACCATCGTAGGCTTACGCCATTCTACCTTCTGCATCCATTTTTGGGTCTCACCAGGTCCTACCAGCATGTGCACAAGCTGATAAAGACCTGGCAGCCCAGGATCACAGGACTCTAAATTCTTCAGGAACCTTTGATGATCCTCCTTGGGTTTAGAAAATTTCTTAACTATGGCCCTTCGTTTAGTCTTTGACCAGTGTATGAAAAATACCTGAAGAGGATCACCTGCAGCCTCAGGTGGTCATCCTTTAAAAGTTAACTGTTTAATTGTCTCTTCAGAGTAGAAAGGCAATTCAGATAGAGAATTAGTAGAGTGTGAGTGAGTACTCAGCTAAAGAGGATAGAGTGGCACAGTAGGAGTCACGTCAGTCTTATTGTCTTTTGTTTCAGGTACCCTTGTGTCTAATTTTTCACTAGCCTTTTGCCACGAATCTTCCAATGATGCTGTTTTGGGATCTTGAAGCCTGCTGGAAGCTTCTGCACAGCACATGGAGCAGGTATCCCATCCTGTCTGTTTGATTTGGGAACCCCCCCCCCTTTTTTAATACATTTATTTATTTATTTTTAATAAATTTATTTATTTTATTTTATTTATTTTTGGCTGTGTTGGGTCTTCGTTGCAGTGCGTGGGCCTCTCATTGCGGTGGCCTCTCGTTGCGGAGCATGGGCTCTAGGCGCGTGGGCTTCAGTCGCTGTGGCTCACGGGCTCTAGAGCGCAGGCTCAGTAGTTGTGGCGCACGGGCTTAGTTGCTCCGGGGCATGTGGGATCTTCCCGGACCAGGGCTCGAACCCGTGTCTGCTGCATTGGCAGGCAGATTCTTTTTTTTTAGTAATATTTTATTTATTTATTTATTTGTTTTTTTATATTTTTTATTTTTGGCTGTGTTGGGTCTTCGTTTCTGTGCGAGGGCTTTCTCTAGTTGCGGCAAGCGGGGGCCACTCTTCATCGCGGTGTGGGGGCCTCTTCACTATCGCGGCCTCTCTTGTTGCAGAGCACAGGCTCCAGACGCGCAGGCTCAGTAGCTGTGGCTCACGGGCCTAGTTGCTCCACGGCATGTGGGATCTTCCCAGACCAGGGCTCGAACCCGTGTCCCCTGCATTGGCAGGCAAATTCTCAACCACTGCGCCACCAGGGAAGCCCCTGGCAGGCAGATTCTTAATCACTGCACCACCAGGGAAACCCAAACCCTCCCTTTTATGTGCACTTCTTAAGTGCACATCTTGTCTATATGGAAATTCCCCATAATGGTCGTTGTAATTCTAGGTTGTCTTAGTAAGATTTTGGCATTTTTGTAGATATCTGTAGCTTCCAGGACCACAGTTATTAGACATAAAGTAAGCAGGTATGCTGGAAGGTGATGCACTCAAGTCTTTGGACCTTAAGAATCCCATTTCTTTAGCTAAGCCTTGGGTCTCTCAGAGCCACATTAATACCTAAGAGAGGTGTGCTGTTGTGTTGGAGATTGTGTAGTGTTTTACGGTGCACCTCATTGCATGGAAACTTTCTTGAGGTTGGTGGTGATCTAGTGTCAGTCTAACCTGTTCCATTACCAACTTATGCTAACACAGGAGTCTTAGAGTTAGGTGACAAGAGCTCTAACAGCTTTTAAGTGCTCGATCGGTGCCCACCAGTTCTATGGCTTTGGCTTCCAAGATTTCCATTAGCAATAGCCTTTACCTCATGTGCATATGAACTCCTGAGTGACTGGTTTAAGATTCCATTTCTGGGAGAGCTGAAACTGTAATTAAATTAAGTAGTAAGTCTCAGTTTGGTGTCATGAGGTTTAGCATAAGTGATTCCATTTGGGGCTTGTTGTCTTGTTTTGAACAGGTGCTATCTATCACTTTTTAGATGTTTGAGATTTAGCTTTAGAATCATCTCTAAAATAAGGATTAATTATAATGACCTCTTAAATAGTAAAAAGTCTAGAATTAATGATGCTCAAATCTATATACCCCTACAAATCTGCAAATAATAATTTCAATCTTGGTACTGACAATATTCATTTCCAAGAGTAGTGATAAATTTTCTCAAAATTAAAAAATTCTATTCCATGCTTTAGTTTGTTCAAATGGGAATAAATTTGCTTGGTTCATTTATTGTGAAGATTAAGTTAAATAAGGCATGTACATGTATTTTATGTACTGGGAGGAGCTATACAAGTGCTGTTAACAATTATCCATGATTTTCATTGCTGCGCACGGGCTTTCTCTAGTTGCGGTGAGCAGGGGCTACTCTTCGTTGTGAAGCATGGGCTCTAGGCGTGTGGGCTTCAGTAGTTGTAGCACAAGGGCTCAGTAGTTGCGGCACGCGGGCCCTAGAGTGCGTGGGCTTCAGTAGTTGTGGCGCACGGGCTTGGTCGCTCCGTGGCATGTGGGATCTTCCCAGATCAGGGATCAAACCCATGTCCCCTGCGTTGGCAGGTGGATTCTTAACCACTGCACCACCAGGCAAGTCCCTCATCTTCTTTTTTATCTAATAAACTTAAGTTTTTAAAGAGCAGTCTTAGGTTCACAGCACAATTGAGCAGAAGACACACAGATTTCCCATATATTCTCATCCCCACATATGAACACCCTCCCCTGCTATTGACATCCTGCACCACAGCGGTACATTTGTTATGGTCGATGAACCTGCACGGAACATTGTTAGACCCAAAGTCTATAGTTCACATCAGGGTCTACTCTTGGTGTATCCACCATTGTACATTGTACTATCAGCCAAAATAGTTTCACTGCCCTAAAAAAATCCTCTGTAATCTGTTTCTCCTTACTCTCTGGAAATCACTGTCTTCATAGTTTTCCTTTTCCAGGATGTCATACAGTTGAAATCATACAGTACGTAGCCTTTTCAGATTGCCTTCTTTTACTTAGTAATATGCATTTAAGTTTTCACCATGTCTTTTCATTTCTTTTTAGTGCTGAATAATAGTCCATTGTCTGAATGTATCAGTCTATTTATCCATTCACCTACTGAAGGACATCTTGGTTGTTTCAAGTTTTGGTAATTATGAATAAAGCTGCTATAAATAATCATTTCAGGTTTTTGTGTGAATTTAAGTGTTCATCTCCTTTGGGAAAATACCAATAAGCGCAATTGTTGGATCATATGATCAGAGTATGTTGACTTTTGTAAGAAGCCAGCATGCTGTCTTCCACAGTGGCTGTGCCGCTTTGCATTCCCACCAGCAGTGAGTGAGAGTTCTTGTTGCTCTATGTACTCACCAGTGTTGAGTGTTGTCAGTGTTCTGGGTTTTGGCCATTCTGATAGGTGTGTAGTGGTATCTCACTGTTTTAATTTGCAATTCCCTAATGACATATGATGTGGAGCATCTTTTCATATGTTTATCTGCCATCTTTATATTCTTTGGTGAGGAATTGAAGGAATGCCAAGGATTGATGGTCAGTCCTTGACCTTGGAAGAGGCAAGGCTTGGAAGAGGCAAGGAAGGACAATCCCTTACAGGTTTCAGAAGGAGTTGGGCCCTGCTGACACCTTGTGTTTGGACTTCTATCCTTCAGATCTGTAAGAAAATTAACTTCTGTTGTTCTAAGCCACCTAGTTTGGGGTACTTTGTTATGGAGGCCCTTGGAAACTAGTACATCATCTCATGCATTGTTTTGAGGATTAAATGATCTCATGTCTGTAAATTATCTAGCCCAGAGTCTGGTACATGGTAAACCTTTAATATAGTGATTGCAATTATTTTAATTGTCATTATACTGAATTATGATTGTCTTTTTACTTCTTTGTCTACTGTGAAAGAGACTCTAATTTGTCTGTTAGTATTTATTCTCCTCTTCTTCCTTATTAAAAGATCCTAAATTTTAGCCAAGAATATTACTCTACTTCCAAATGAACAGCACTGATTAGTTAGAACTAAACAACAATATTATCCTCTTATCCTTCATTTTGTTTTACTCTGTTTTCCATATTTCCCTTAAGGAATAGGATTATTATAATTGCTTAAATGTTAAATAACAAAAGTAAAGAAAAATTCAAAGCTTCTGCAATAAAATAAATCTTCGAAGAGCTGATAGACAGCAAATGTTTAGTTGTACTTTTAGACATATATCTAAATTGATATTACCACTAAAATATGCTATTCCATTCTCAAAACACATCAGTGATATTCTTCATACATTCCGGTTCTTGAATCTAAAATTAATGTGGGCTGACAAAAATTTCATTGTTCTTCATATGACAAAAGTTTTTGAAGAGTCATTTTATACATAAGATTCCAACTTCTTCATATACTTTTAATCAAAAACTCAGGAAACAAAGGAATTCATCTTGAGAAACCTTGAAACTCAAAACAAGAACATTTTATGTGCGTAGTGCCAGACCCCACAAGCTGTTTTGCTATTTAAGATACCCACTGGAAAAAGAAATTCACCTGAGCACTGCTTTCAAGGAATGTTTTTGAGTAGGATGAAATCGGGTGATTACAGGTTGAATTATTGCCTGGTCAATTAGGAAACCATTGAAGCACAGAACTGTATTGACTAGCGTCTTCCATCACAACATTCTAACAGAGCTCTAAGTCACACTAACAACTTTTGGGTAGACCACCTTCATTGTGTTCAAACACGCACTTCTTACAGAGTAACTTCTTGCAGGGAGGCTGAGAGAGCACACAGAGAAAACAAAACTGAAAGATGAGAAATTGAAACTAGGGCAGGGGAAGGTAATAAAAGAGAGATGTGTTAACCTTCTAAAGAACCGCTATTGTTCTAACCCTAGAAAGTCATAAATTCAGAGACTCAGCCTGTCGTAGACCCAAAGGGTCATGGAAATCCAAGTCTTCTTTGGGATACCAGATCCTGTGGGGCAACCTAAAATTACCAAGTAACACATAAGTAACTGAAATATTCAGCCAGCCATCCTTCAGCGTTAATAGGATACTTAACGTCTCTTGTTGCAGCAATGCAATTGAAAATAGTGGTTCACTCCCTGGAAGAAACATGAAGTTGGTGAGGGGAGGAATCAGCTGGGTACAAACAGCTTCATTCCCATCAAAGGCAAGTTCTCATTCTCGTGTGTGTTCCAAGTAATTCACAGCACGATTCGTCTTATACTAAAATATGGCTGAAAACTGTTTAACAAATAATTCACATCCTTGGGATTATTTACTTTCAAAAAAGTAAACTTTTGAAGTTTTAAAATATATCAATCCTAAGAAATGATGCACTGAATATTAATGACCTCGTGCTATTAACCAGGGGAAATACTTAAGTAAAAACCTCTGAGATCTCTAAAAAGGGACTAATGTTATATAAGAAAAATAGGAATGAAGGAACAAAAATTCTTCTTTTTAGGTCTGTGTTTCAACAGAAAGGCTATGGATCACCAGTGAAGATACACGTAAAATAACAGGCCTATATATGGTTTAGGTATAACTCAAGGAGGGAAAATTTTATTAAAAAATCAAGTAGGCCTTTGATTAGTAGGAAGACACTTTTGGTCTATAGGAGATGCCACATTTATTGTTATATAAGTTTGCAAACATTATAATATCATTTATCTATGAGGCTGCTATTTAAAATGATTGCTAATGATAAAGGGTACAAATGAAGCAAATTGCTTCTTCAGTATTTCCTCTTTCAACATAAGGACTCTTTCCATGCAGTATCAAGGTACTTAACTGTCATGAAAGCTTTGCCTGACTGTAAACATTAGTGTATCCTAATAGTCATGGCTATGGATGTTTTCCCTCAAGGTCACTGTTGGCTTTTGTCTCATTACAGGACCTTCCACCTCTTACATTTAACAATTCACTGGTCTTCCTATCTTCAATCTCCATTTATTTTCCACATCATTTCTAGATTGACATTTCTAAGAACAGGTGTAATTATGGCATCATCCAGATGATGCTGATTTGTTGACATAGAATTATCAAACCCTGCCTCAGTCACTCATTCCCTCAGCAACCTGTCTTGATAGCTATGATTTCTCTATAATCATAATTCCATGCATCCCACGTGGTGAGCACAATTCCCTTTCTCTCCAGTCCTGTATCCTGTCCCCAATGGTCTTTCAACCCCACTGGTACCTCCAATCCATTCATCTTACCATCCTTTTAATATCCCTCACATTCCTTATGTCCTCACTCCTCTTTCTACTGGACTTAAGTTTCATGGTCAATGATCATGATGACTTCCTTGCCTCCCTCTGGCTTTGTAGATCTTGTACTTACTTGCCAAAATCACAATCTTGGTTAAATCCAACTCTGCCTACTCTCCACTTACACCTGTGAAGCTGAATGAAGCTAGAGGAAGACACATGATCACTCTGTCTTTCATTTTATTTATTTTATTTTTTAAAATTGAAGTATAGTTGATTTACAATATTATATTAGTTTCAGGTGTACAACATAGTGACTCAATATTTTTATAGATTATACTCCATTTACAGTTATCATAAAATATTGGCTATATTCCCTGTGCTGTACAGTATATCCTTGCAGCTTATTTGTTTCATACATAGTAGTTTGTACCTCTTTATTTCCTACTCCTGGCTTGCCCTCCCCCCTTACCTCTCCCCACTGGTAACCACTAGTTTGTCCTCTGTATCTATGAGTCTGTTTCTGTTTTGTTCTATTCATTCGTTTTATTTTTTGGATTCCACGTATAAGTGATAACGTTTAGTATTTATCTCTGTCTGACATTTCACTAAGCATAATACCCTCCAGGTCCATCCTTGTTGTTGCAAGTGGCAAAATTTCCTTCTTTTTTATGGCTGAGTAGTATTCCATTGTATATATGTACCACATCTTCATCCGTTCACGTGACAGTCTCACTGTTAGAAGCATGTAAGTGCTTCTAACAGTGGTCTCCTAATGCCAGGCAATCACACTATACTTTCCTAGCATGTTTACTCCCAAGCTCTCTCTTAGAAGCCTTCTTCACCTATTAGCACCCTCACCCAGGTAGTTTGCTTTCCTGCCCTTTGAACTTTTCACATTACTGTCTGAGGCCCATCCCTTGACTCCTGCACTAGATACCATTTCCTCTCTTTTGCTCAAGGACATTGCTCCAGCAATTTTCCACTCTTTCTCCTGCCTCATCATTTTTTCTCTTTACTGGATCATTCCAGCTGGCACACGAGTATGCTGTGATTTCCTCATCTTAAAAACCACAATGACAAAGTTCCTTTTGATCCCATTTCTCCCACCAGTTAGCAGCACATTTTCTTTCTTGCATTGACATCCAGGTACCATACCCTCTTGGGTTTCGTCCCGCGTTACTTCTCCTTCCTCCTCGGCCTCCTTTGCTTGCAGCTCCTCCCTGTCTAATTTTAGTGTATGCCAGTGCTCAGACCTTGATTCTCTTTCTTTCTCTATGCTCTTTCTACCCTTGCTGATGTCAGCCAGTGTTATGGCTTTAAAAATCATGTATGCGCTGGTGACTCCCAATTATATATCTCCAATTCGGATATTCTGCTGAACTCCAGACTAGTAATATATCCAAATGCTGTACTGACATTCCTTTTTGATGTCTAATATTAAACTCAATGTGTTCGGAACCATTTTTTTCTTCCAAAATGTATTTTACCCACAGCCTTTGTCATCTCATTTAATGGCAACTCCTTCCTTCCAGCTGCTGAGGTTAAAAACCTTGGATTCATTTTTGACTCCCCTTATTTTCTCACATCTTCTAGCCAGTCTTCCAGAATCCTATTGGGTCTATATTCAAACTACACCTAGAATCTGACCGCTTCTCCCCTCCTCCACTGCTATAGTCCTGGTCTGAGCTACAGTCATCTTCACATGGACAATGCAGTAGCCTCATAACTGGTCTTCCTGCTTTTACCCTTGCCCCCATCTCCTGGCTGCTGGATTCTTAATCCAGCAGCCAGAGCAATGCTTTGAAATTCTAATTCGGGTTGGGTCACTTCTCTGTTCAAAACCTTGCAACTCGTCCCCATTTTACTCAGTAAAAACCAAGGTTTTTACAGGCCCTGTGTTATCTGCTCCCTCTCCCTACATGTTCACTTCTTCGATTTAATTTCTTATTCATCTACTCATTTTTGCTCTGTTTCAGCAACATCCTAGCCCTTTGTGTCAGCTGTTTCCTCTGCTTGGAACCGTCTTCCTCCAATTGTCAGCATGACAAATTCCCTCCCCTCCCCCTAGTCTTTCCTGAATGTCATTTTCTCAAGGAGACCTACCCTGAACTCCCTATTTAACATTACGTTCTCTCCTGCTACCCCAACGCTATGGATTCCCTCCTTACCCTACTCTACATTATTTTTTGTATAGGCATTCGTTATTTTTTAACACACTAGATAACTTACTAACGTATCATTTCCATTAAATATCTCCGTTTCTCCTTTGGGATGTAAGCTCCAGGCAGACACAGATCTTTGTTTTGTTCACATGTGTAACTGAAGTATCTAGACTAGTCCCTGTCATTTAGTTGGTGCTCAATACATTTTTTTTTGAGTGAACAAATATGAGGGTAATTTTGTGTGATGTTAAGTCTGTTTTCAAAAATTATATTTGACTTTCGATGGATGCATTCAAGATATGCTAGAGAAAGTTCATGTAAATACTTATTTTCAGCACATTTAATTCCGTTCTACAACTTCTAAGAGATATCCTACTCCTCACCAAAATATTAGACTTTGGTTTGGGGTGTTGTGCTGCCATCTAATGAGGTAAATATAAATTACATAAATTTCCTTTTATTCTGCTGTTGCAGTGCCTTTTTCTTCAGGAACGCCCCCTTACCTTCCTAGAGTTGCAAAGACTTGAGGGGAATATTAACTAGTAGATTTTGATCCATATCCTTGTATGCATGCAAGTAGAAGCATGCAAGCAGCTCTCTTGAAGTCTGAAAGTGCCCGATGTACAAAGCTGATGCAGAGTAAAAGATTATATCAATTACAAATGTATTATCTTTACTTCAGATAACATTTGCACTGGAAAATGAAACAATTTTACGGGTCACACTTTTATTTACAAAATAAACCTCTGGTTTGACCTTGTACTGACCTGGAACATGGGGGATTTCTTTACCATAAAATGGAGCCCAAAGGGAAAATTTGCAAGAGACTTAGGAAAGTGAAAGAGAAGGACTGCATTTTTTTCTCTATGCCTGGGACTCAAAAACAGCTTACTAGGGCTGGAATTTTAGAGGTAGTGGACCACAATGGATTTGATTCAGAAGCCAACTTTGCAGGAAATATCTCACAGGACTATAGACATGGTTCAGCTTTAAGGACCTTGTGACAAAGGGAAATACTGAGGCACAGAAGCCTATCTGATGATCTTGATTGATTATGGAGCAACATTCTGAAAGAACTAAATGAAGACCCCTCACAACTTAAAATATCATATAAAATTTATTGCGGTGGCTCCAATGTCTATCATTTTATGCATGCTGTGTATGTGTTTCCCAAGGACAAGAAAATTATCCACACTATATTGACAATCTAATCCACAGTCTGCCTTCATCTCATATATTTTTCCTCTCCCAGGAAGTTGTTTCTCTACCCTGTTCTTTTTTGGTCAATATTTAGTTTTGAAGTATAGTTGATTTATAATATTATGTTAGTTTCAGGTGTACAGCACAGTGATTCAGTAGTTTTGCAGATTATACTCCATTATAGGTTATTACAAAATAATGGCTATAATTCCCTGTGCTATACAGTATATCCTTGTTGCTCATCTATTTTATACACAGTAGTTTCTATCTGTTAATCCCATACCCCTATTTTGTCCCTCCTCCTTTCCCTTTCACCTTTGGTAACCACAAGTTGTTTTCTATATCTGTGACTCTGTTTCTGTTTTGTGCATACATTTGTTTGTATTATTTTTTAGATTCCACATGTAAGTGATATAATACAGTATTTGTCTTTCTCTGCCTGACTTACTTCACTAGGCATGATATTCATCCACATTGCTGCACGTGGCAGTACTTGATTCTTTTTTATGAATGAGTAATATCCCATCGTATCTATGTACCACAGCTTCTTAATCCAGTCCTCTGTTGATGGACATTTAGGCTGCTTCCATGTGTTGACTATTGTAAATAGTGCTGCTATGAACATTGGGATGCGTGAATCTTTTCAAATTAGTGTTTTCATTTTTTCCAGATATATACCCAAGAGTGGGATTGCAGGATCGTATGGCAGTTCTATTTTTAGCTTTTTGAGGAACCTCCACACTGTTTTCCATAGCGGCTGCAACAATTTACATTCTTACAAACTACGAAGGGTTCCCTTTTCTCCACATCCTCTCCAGCACTTGTTATTTGTAGACTTTAAATGATAGCCATTCTGACAAATGTGAGGTGATATCTCACTGTTGCTTTGATTTGTATTTCTCTAACAATTAGTGATGTTGAGCATCTTTTCATATGCCTGTTAGCCATCTGTATGTCTTTCTACCTTGTTCTTTATGATTGTTAAGAGTTTCTTCTATTTAGTTTTTTATTTTTATTTTTTACTTTTTTTTTACTTGAACTGTGTATGTATGGAACATACATCTTGAATTTTCCCCTTTTTAAGACTCGAGGTCTTAAAAAGTCACCTTTATTTTATAGACCACAAGGCCATGTTATTATTTTTTATTATGATAATCTGCAATGTTAATGCAGTCTCTTGGCTTGTTTATTCTTAAAAATTAATTTAACAGAAATATCTCTAACCTCAAGTGCTTGACAGTTTGAATGGCATCAGATACAAAGTAGAAAATTGACATCCTGGCTAAAATTCTATGCAAAACTTATACTAGAATGAGTCCTTAAATGAATTTCAATAAATCCATTCTCTTCCAAATATTTTTTATCAAGTATCTACAAATGCATTTACTAAGAAAAAATCTGTATATGATTCCAAATATTTTGAGATTTTGATTGGTTAACTTTCATAGTAGGACAAACCCTTAAGGAGTCTCTGTATCACTATTTCAGCTACAGAGCCATGAGGCTAAATTTGTGCTCTTGTGTTCCTTCTTCCTCTAGAATTCATTTTGTTTACTTAAATGCTTGAAGCTCGATTCTATTCTCACACTCTATCACTCTTCTCCTGTCTCATGCCTGGAGTTTGAACTTGAGAATTATAATAACTTGTGGTATCATATGAGTAGGAGGAATATTGCTGAAAATAATTAAAAAGTCTTGACTATGCTTGTAGAAATTGAGTCTCATACTATTGTTAATCCTGACTTTGTATTTTAAATGAAGTACTAATTTATTTAAACCATTTTATATAAAAAAATTCCAGACCACTTAAATTTTCTCTTCTCAGAAGTAATAACAATCTACTGGTAGCTTTTTGGAAGCTCACGGGTTGCTTTTTATGGTTGGAAAAGTATGAGTCATGTACTAAATTATTTCCTTAATGTGATTAATGTGCAAGGCAAAGTGGAAACTGATAAGTTATAAATGATTATTATCTTTCATGAACTTTTGCTTTTAGAAACTTCTGTTTTCTTCAAATTATATGAAATTCACAGTCTATTTTCCGTTTATGTTTCATCACCAGCATAGTTTTAAAGCATAAGATAGCTCTAAACAAGTAGAAGCCAGCGCTAGAGGTTGTCAAGTATCCCTTCCCTATTCAACCCTTCTGTTCATTTCTCCCCAGATTGTTCATTTGTTCAGTGTTTAACCTTCCAGATAGTGAGAACCATCTCTGATCAAGGGTATGAGTGAGTGAAAGCTCCTGCCAGAAACTAGAAAGCAAGAACTAGGCAGAAAGATCACTGGACCTTTCTCTCATTTCAACAAATAAGTAAAGAGGGTTGAGTATGTGAACCATTTCTCAAACAGCATGAAAGAGGAAAAGCTGCGACAGTGAAGAATTTGCTCATCCTTGTGGACCTCAGGGTTGGTTTAATCCTCATCTATGGAATGTGATTTAAAAGGCTAGATGTCAGAGGGAAAGTCTAAAGTGAATGAATAACCCATATGTTTAGCAAGGAAGTAGAGCTGTATATAATTGGTCACCAATAACTAGAGTTAGCTTTATGCAGTGCATATTCACAATGTAGAATAATGGCATTGGCCAGTAACCAAGGGGTAGGGAACACTTTATGCCAAAGTACATACTGTACTCCTTAGTACAGTTCTATAAATGCGCAAGTCTTGTAGAAAAATGTCTATTTCCCTTTAGTGCTTGACTTAAAATGTAACTTCCTTCCTAAACCTAATCCCCAACTCTGTGCATTTCTTTCACAGCATTTAGCATAGTATGGATTTTTTGCATGTGATTATTTGTGTGTGTGTGTGTGTGTCTCCTCCACTAGACTGTAAGCGCCACAGGGCTGGAACAAGGTCTCTTTTGCTCATCATGGCATCTTCATTGCCTATCACAGCACCTGGCACATAGTAGGTATTCAGTAAATAATTGTTGGATGAGTGAAATTGACAATGTATATGTATATCTGTGCCAGATGATGTTTTCATATAACTAGCCATGTCTGAATTCTAGTGATGAACACAGCTTGGGTTCAAATCTGATCTCTCTCAGTCTATACGCCCATGTCAGAAGATAATACAGATGTGAAGTAATAAGGGCTTGAACACATTTGAAGTGAACTAATGGGATGCTTCTTTTCTTATAACAATTTAGAACAATAGAGAGAATCCTTCCCGTAAGAGTATCGCTAATCTGGTCACCACCAGCAGAACTCGCAAGGTTCTGAACTGGCCAGGAGGTGAAGACTAAAGTCCCATCTATGCTATTTAATGAATATAATGACCGACAGCAAGTAACTGAGCTTCCACGGGCTTCACTTCCTTCTTATGAAAGCTGAGGGGGTTGGACTAGATGGTGTTCAGGTTCTTCCTTTGTGTGCCACACACCTTTCCATGACCATGGACGCAGAGATTTGAGGTTTCTTTATCAGGAATGGAAGACAGCTAGAGATAATGGCTATCCTACGGACCTTGACACTCAGTAAAAATTTAAAGTTAAGAAACATGAGGTCTTAGGAAACTCATGAAAAAAGAATAGATAGAATGAACAATCTAGACTCCCACTGTCGTGAGGATAATCCACTTTGGATACTTCAGCTAGCAATACTGTTAGTGCATTGCTGAACTTCCCATGTTGTGAACAATGACTAACTTTGTTTTTCCATTTTTAAAATCACTCTCTAAGATGCAAAGTCTGAGGAATAACCAATCAACCAGGGTCATGTCCCTTGCTCATGCCCTGGCTACCTGGACCATCTGTCTTCCCTTCTCTTTCCATAGAGAGAACCAAGGCCTTGCTTCCTTTCTAGTCTAGCCGATCAGTTTCTGGGGAGGCAAAAATAACAAACCTCTGCTATATTGGACTTGTGACAAAATAACAATCTAGTGAATTCTTTAATCTTATAATTCTGAGGCTGAATGAAATAGCTTCATGGCATGGATCCAGATTTAGAAAGTGTCTTAGACAGAACTAGGGGATGAATGGTTTATGTGCCAACCTTTGTTCCTGTGCATCACAGGACACCCACTGCTTTGAAAGCTGCTCCAGGTTTTCTGGAGGGTCAGAGGAGGCTGTCCTTTACCAACACTGCCAGCAGCCACCCAGAGACCACAGCCACTGGGGACAATTATTTGTCTTCTATGCCTGTGCTTCTTCCGCTGCCTTACTGCCCTGGAGCTATGAAACTTGACTATTGCTCTGATGATAAAAATGCATCCCATTGAAAGTGTGCCGTGGCTGCTCTTGTTTTAACTAATAGTTTCAAGGAATTCTTCATTAATAAGGGGGATATATAAAGGTTCCAACTCAACTTGATCTTACTTAAGGAAATAACCTGACATGATTTCAAGCATCCTTTTCTATGTGATTAACCCCACTCTAATCTGCTAATCTTCTCGGTCCTGATCCCCAAGTTTTCAATTATATCTTCTACTGTTTTATTTAAACTTTGTAATTTCATGTATGTTCATATGAAGTTATTATGAATCCTTTATGGACAATATCTATATAGTAATCTACTCATTCATAAAAGAACTAAGCACATTCAGTGTTTTAGGTGCTGAGTATACAATCGATGAACAGGAGTCAGTTCCTATTCTCAAGTATCATACAACCTTGTGAGGCAAATATATATGTAAAAAATTATAGTACAGTATTATGAGGCATGGTGTATATGTCTCCACAGAGTGTCCTGGGGGCAGAGTGGATGGGCACCCAACCTCTCAGTGGGCAAGGGTAGAAAGGGTTGTCAGGGAAAGTTTTTCAGACAACTTGACAATTGACCTGAAATCAAGAGGAAAGAAAATATTTTTTAAATAGGAGAAGCATGATAATGGCATTTTGGAATGTGGAAACAATATTTGCAAAGTGAGCATGGCATAATTGGTGAGTGGAAGGTAGTTTGGTTATGACTGGTGTATATTTAGATTTATCATTGGTGAGGTAGCAGTTTTGGTGTGGAAGGGCAATGATCACATTTGAGCTTGAGACAGATCACTTTGGTGGCAATCACTGTGGAAGATGATGGAGAGGAAGCGGCACTCAGGCATATGTATGTGCATAGGTGTGTGCGCGTGTGTGTGTATGTGTGTGTGTGTGTCGCTGTTTGTGTGTGTCTGCGTGTATGTCCTCAGAGAGGAACAGGGAAGCCAATGACAATGGCAGGGTGGCATAGTACCTTCCCCTTTCTGGCTTTTAAACTCCAGTGCAGAGGTGCGTGTGTGTCTGTGTGTGTGTGTGTGCACACACATGTGTACATGTAAGGGGAAACACCTAGGGAAAAGTTATACCCAAAAGGGAAACTGAATAAGACTGGCTAAATGAGAAAAGGGAATAAATCTATAAGTGGGCAGTTATATATGAATACTAATTTTGAATTGAATAAAAGACTTATGTGTTTATATAAATTCACATCGCACATACATTTCCTCAGTTGGGGCTCTGTTTGCAAGCTTGAAGCATCTAGCATTGCTAATATGTGTATGCATATGCCACTAGGTAGCACATTAGTTGGTTCACACACAAAAATACAGTGTGGATCTCAGAGCCATCTGTCATACGCTCGGCTAGATGATGTTAGAAAATGAGCAGATCTTTGAGGCCGTTAAATTGTGAGATACTGAAATAATATAGAATAATATTCTCAAGATTAGGAAGGACTTAGAACTGTTTGGTTCTTCCAGTTAATGGCCACTGTTTATTTTTAAACCTTACTCATTGCTGAGTATGTGATCAAAGACACGATGTAAGGAAAGCAGGCAAATATTCCTTCTGGTTTCCTTTCCTGCTTCTCTCTCCCTTTCTGTCACGTGTTTGCTGTCTGCCAGGCTCTGTGCTCCATGCTGGGGCATCAGGAAGACTAAGACACAGATCCTGACCTCGTGGAACTCAATTTCTCTAAGAGGATGCAGACAGGACAAGAACTAATTATAATGCAATTTAATAAGTACTCTAATAATAGAATGAGACAAGATTTGGGAGAATGGAGAAAAGAACAATTAATTATTGTTGCCCAGCAGAATTGTAGAAGTCTTCACAGAGGAGGTGACACCTGACCTGGCTGTTGAAGGATGGACAAGATTTTGCCTTGTTAGGAGATACGTCAACAGGGAATTGCAGACTTCAGACAGAATGCATTTCCTTACCGTTCAAAAAGAGCCTCCTGAGCCTGTGTTCAGTGACTCAAGAACTTGAGGACATATGTTAATGCTGAAAAAGCAGACTAATTAAATTCTAAAATTGGATTAAAAACTTGGACCAAAGTCTGGGCATGACGGCGACATGCGGAAGGAAAAGAGAAACAGTATTTGCTGTTTGCTACAATTGATCAAGTGCTTAATATAATTGATCTCAATCCCCAAATCAGCAAAGTAGGTATTAGTACTTTTTCATTTTTAAAGGTAAGAAAAATGCTCCAGGTCACTCAACCGTAATAGCCAATATTTGGACTTGGATCCTTCTGACTGCAAAAGTCAACGTGATTTTCACAGCACACTCTTGCCTTTATGCACCTGTGTTGAGTATACAATATACATATACACACAAATACAGAGCATTGTAGACAAACAAAAATACATACATACAAATAAATAAATCTTACACACACACGTATATATCTTATTTGTGCTCTTTTCCACGGTATGCATCTATGTTGTAGGAAAATTTTTGCCCACTAACGTAAGTGATTTGGAAATAAAGTATATTATGCTCTTCAAGATAAACGCTTTATTAGGGAATAACTTTGGAAATTTATGTAAATGGACACTAGCAGGCCTAATCCTGGCTTGAGCTGTGCTCTTTTGTTTTATTTTGGTACCAAATATCAGCAGGACAGCCTGTACCTGTGGCAAGATTCAGCCCATCGCTGAATCTTTTTACTGAGAAGCTTTCAACACAGAGCTTAGTTACTATTTACTAACACTTACAAGTGTTAAAATCTTTCATGTCAACAGGTTGGGGATCTGGCTGTTGAGTCAATGGGGGCATTTTGTTGACTTCATAGGGTTCTTACAAAGGAGATCAAAGGGATGCATTATGTTTCAATACATAACTTTATAGGACAGATGGAATCCACCTTGAAAGACCCATGACACTTAAAGCCAGATTATCAAAAGTTTCAGACACTAAAACCTATTAGCTTGCTCCAACCTTATCCTCACACGATCAGCACTTTTTAGCTTCATTTATAGGTAGTGGACAGTCCAATTTGAATTTGAACTACTGCCAAAGTTCAAGCATGGGTTAGAAGGATGGCCACTGAAATATGGGTTCTTCTAATGATACCGTGGTCTGGTATGTGAACTTGCTGTCTTGAATGGTGATATCACACAAATGGCTAAATCACTCTATTTGAATAAAGAAATTACCCACTCATAAATTTTGGGAAGAATTCTGGAGCTTGGTATTTGGCTACGTGGCAGCTTCGCAAGTCTGTCATATCTCTGAAGAGAAAAGGGCATGAAAGTTTGTTCTTTCATCTTCCAGAAACTCCAAAGGGATTCTGCTCCTGCCCACATTTAACATTGGAAATACACACAACCTTTGAGTTTCCCCCTCAAGCCTTAAACAAACTGCAGTGTTACAAATGAGGGTGGTGCGCTCAAGTAGTCCTATTTTTTTAATCTGTGAAAAGACATGATTTCTGTACATCCAGACCATTAACGATTAAAGCTCATCAAAAATCTTATTTTGTAAAAACAATATATATAGTAATTTAAAATAATTATTTTATAAATTAAGATGATTAAGAGACATCTTGCTATTTGATGAAATAGACATTTAACCCAGTGTTTGAAAATATTTTTAAATGTAATTACGTCCCAATTACTTTAACATATACAACATTCCAATACTTTACTACCTTTCACATATACTGCTATTTTAAGTAGTGCTGCAAAATGAAGTCTTTTGGATTTTCTATAAACTTACCAAGTTTCACAATTTAAAAAATTCTTATTTTCCTATTACTTTAAAATAAGCAGTTGGTTTAATTAAACATTTTCCCAAACAGATGCTTTATTTGTTCATTTCTTAGTGACTCATCTATTTATCAACTTAAGGTTTCAAAAAAGTAGATGAAAACAAATGTTTACTATTTTAAAAATAATATGACTATGTATGGCACTAATTTGATTAAGCTTGCAAATGTTTAAAGTCTACAAATTACATGTCTAGTATTTGCGAGATAATTTTGTCTTTCAAAAAATTTTTTTCAGAAATTCATATATGCTATATTTAGACTTGATAAATTTTCTAGTAATAAAAATTGGCTACCATACGTACTATGCAATGTCATAAGTTTACTTTGCTTTAAATAATAATTTATTTTCTTTTGGTGTTTTTAGAAATCTGCTCCCCCCACCCCCCATTTCTGTTAAGAGCAACTATGAATATTTTTTTCTATTAATATAGTTTCCTTCCAAGCATGTTGCCAGATATATTCTATAATTAAGCATTAAACCTTGTCATATAGAGCACTTTTGTTTGCCTGCTTTTCTGAGCATCGCCCTTTGAAGAGGGTGCTTTACCGCTTCTGTCTTGTGGGGACCCATCAAGGGCAGCAGAGGTTAAAGGCATCCACCCACCCAGCAGGTGTGGAAGTAGGAGAATTCTCTGTCTTCCTTTGTTGGCGGCTCTGAAAGCGCAGGTGTTGAACCTCAGCATCATCATTCTGTTTGATAGTCGGGCTTTTGTGTGTGTCAGGTGGGACATTTACACTAAATCTGAAGGAAAAAAAACCTCCCATAACTTTGTTGTCTGAGAAGCATAAAACAGATTTTTTTTTTTTTCTTACTGGTTTTAAAGATGCAAAGATTGGAGTGGCTTTACCTGTCAAGACTTCAGGTAGAAGTCTTGTTTTAACTTGACCATAAAAACAGATACAGTTTATTCCTTATTAAAAAAAATAAACATTAAGTGGTTCTAAGTAGAGCACTAGATATTTCTAGCGTTTAACTGAGAGTTCTTGGGCAAAGTGAATGTTTTGCCCTCATTGGAAGATACCCCACCTTTAAGATACTTCTATTTATTTGGATCCTTTAGGTTTAAATGATAATTGTACTTTGTTTTCTATCACACTATCTGTCGACTTAAATTAAGACATATGTAGCACCAGGTCAGAGGCACTGAAGAAAATCTCCCTTTAAAACACAGAAATTATCTCTGGTATCTCTTGGTTGCCCCGGCTCCAATTCAGCTGTCACTTCTGCTTCATGATTCATTCCGATAATGGTAACCAGCTGTTGATTTAAAAAATCTATCATTTCTAAAGTTCAGTGCAGGCTTATTGGTTCTTTCTGAAATTGCCAAAACAATATAATAATGATTTTTATGTTCTTTATACCCAAATATGTTATTGTCATTCTGCACTCCAGGTGGAAGAGTACATCTGTCGTGCTTTGAATTCCCTTCACATCTGAGCATGATGACTCAAATGGAAAAATAATTCTTACATTTGCATCACATGGAAAAGTATCAGAAAGGTTGTCAGGGCTCCATAGTATCAACATGTAACAACACTGATTTTCCTAAATATCTTAGTATCGTGTGTTCCCTTTTAAAAATATTATTTAACATTTTTGTCTTTATCACCCAAGAGAAGAGGCTACGTGGCTCAAGAAGTGTCAATAATTTGGTAAACTAAAAAGCATTTGTCTCTCCAATTAATTATTATCTTTTAAGTCACAGAAATTGGTAGGAAGGTGAAGCCATTTTATTAAAGAATTTTAAAATAGCCTTTACATGTTTTTAATGTTAAGACTTGCTTATGCTACAAATTAAATATTGAATATTCTAATAAAAATTTTCGTGCAAAGATTGAATAACCACATACATTCTCATGATGATAAGAGCTACTATTTATTTTGGGCCTACTTTATGTCAAGTAGCCTCTTTAATCTTTTATAGCAAGTATTATTCAAAGTGTGAGAAAACTGAGACTAGGAAAAGTTTAGGTAACTTGCAGTCACCCAGCTAATAAGTGACAGCTGAAGTTCAAACCCACCCCCAGCTGATTCCCAAATAGCTTCTTTTTTCCAGCCCTTGCTTCAGTAAAAAAAAAAAAATATATATATATATATATATACATGTATATATGAAGAAAAAATTGCATAATATGATGTTAGAATTAATTATATTTTTAGGTTACAGTACATTCATTAACAAGATCTTCCTTGGGTTTACTGTACTACCAAAAAATTTCTAACACACACACACACACACACACACACACACACACACACTTGCTTTAAGAGAGTTTAAATAGGAAAACTGAATTGATATTACATAAGCACGTTTCCCGTGTGCTTGACATGAATCATCTCATTTATTTGTCACACCCCTGTGGACTAGATACTGTTATTATGATTCCCATTTTACACAGATGAATACACTGAAGCCTAAAAATTTAACAAGCATACAGAAAAGCCAGGTTTTGAACTTATGCCTCTCCAATTCTAGGAGCTAGGATATATTGCATGCTAGCCTTACTCTGTAGATCAGTTTTTACTGAACAAATTTGAATGTAAAGAATCCACAGGATTTGAGGTTAAACTTATACTGTGCCCAGGATATATTGTAAGAGTTGTGTGCACTTGTTCAATTAAATCTAATATGAAATTCTTTTCCTTATGATTTTCCACTGTCTCCCAAAATTGTACGAAAAAGAAAAGAGCAGTTAATGAAGAATTCTAGTGTAGTTATTGAAGTTTTACTGTATCTTGAGTCTCACTACTAAAAAAAGATAATATTGGAAAAACAAAAGAGGCAGGAAGGTACCTAGGCCACCTGAGCACAGCCCTTGCTCTGGAGTCAGTCGGCTTTGGTGAGAACTATGTGAACAAATTTGGTCAGAATTTGGTTGGATGAGAAACTGTTGTCCTTTATTCTCTCTGTGGAAATGTTACTGTGTGTTGAACTTTCTTGTGAATTTTGTGGTTATTTTGTTTTCACCGTTCTTCCAAGTATTTTTACCTTGCCTTTTTAGTGTATCAGAAGAACACAGAGAAAACAAACCTAATTCACGTGTACTGAGGAGCTCAAATGAATTAACACATGTAATTTGGAACATACTTTATACCCTGAAAGATTTTCCATGTTGTTTTTGTATCCTTTACAGTATGGTTATCAACTCTATTATAATAGACCAATGGATTAACATAAATATTACAAAAACAGTAATTCAGTCAAGATTCAGTCAAGAAGGTTGACTTCTAAGTCCAGGTCACCCTGTAAGCATTTCTTTCTCATCCTAAAAATTGCCTTTTGTGGATCCAGCTTATTATAGTTATTTAGCCAGGTTTTAGTCTGTATTATAGAGTTCATATGCAAACTCATATTAATGAATTTAAGTGTATCAATAAAATAATACAGTGCTAAGCCTCTAGTGAATTCTATCAGTGTAATTGCTAAATTAAGCCTAATGTGTGAGTGTTTATAAGCATGTGTGCATGTTGCTCCACTTGAATCTGTAATATTTTATGTGATTAGAAATAAATTACAGTTTTTCACATGCAGGTAAACCTTAAAATTATGTGCTCTTAAGTTTTTGGAAGTTAGTTGAATTTTGAGTTTTTGAGATAATTTCTTTTTCTCTCTTAGACTGTTCTTCAGTATTCCTTCTGGAAAGATCATTATTTGTTCTATTCTCAGTTGCTCTAGGATACTTGAAGTAAAGGCAACATTTTAACCCAAAGTATACTGTTTTATATTAAGTTATTATACAGTTATAATAAGTTATTGTATAAGGTTATATATAAAACAGAAATACCTTCAGATACTATGTAGCCACTGTTAAAGAGTAAGCTAGATGTACCAAACAGATTATGTATTTTTATATTTATAATTTCTTTATTTGACTTAAGATCCAAATAAATTTAAAACATTGTGATTAATTGCTATAACTCTTGTCTCTTTAATCCCCGATTCCTCTTCCATCCTCAGCAATTTATTTTTTTTTCAGCATTTTTAAGATATAATTGACATATAACATTGTGGAGTTTAAGGTGTACAATGTGTTGATTTGATGCCCTTCTATATTGCAAAATGATTACTACCATAACATTAGCTAACACCTCCATCACATCACTTAATTACCATTTCTTTTTTTGTGGTGAGACCAAATAAGATCTACTCTCTTAGCAACCTTCAAGTATATAATTCAGTATTATTAACTGAATTATAATCACCATTCTGTACATTAGGTCCCCAGAACTCATTCATCCTATATCTGGAAGTTTGTAGCTGTTGACTAACATCTCCCTATTTCCAGATCATATTAACTGAGCATGTTTAAATATGTAGGCATCTTCTTTACTTCTACCAAGAAATCAAGTCTCTCTAATTTTTCTTGATAATGTTTTCATCCAACAGTCACCTTTCCACATTTGAAAAGGAGGTTTAGGTATGAGATAACATATGTTTTGTTCTTCTAAATCTGTAACATGGGAAAGATAGCACAAGCACGATGAATGATAAACGACACTGGACACAGTTTCACAATAGCAAGTTCTGAGTGTGGGACTTTGTCACACTAGAGAGTGTCTGACCTTGAACACGCAGCGTTAGCTGACTGTTTCCATGTAAGCATATTTCTGACTGTTATAGGAGAAGCCAGAAATTTGCATTTTTATATGAAAACTTCCAATTTTCAAAGATTGACAATGAATTAAAAAAATTTTTTTAACACGTGATACTTACTAGAATGAATTAAAGCTCAAGGTCCACAGGCCTCCAGTTTATGGCAACTGGCCCTGTTTTTCTCTTCACATAGTTCACCCAGAGAAATAGATTTCCCATCAACCCAAAATGTAATATTTCCCTCCTCTCCAAATATTTCCATTTCTCAGCATTTTTAGTGACATTTTTGCCATTCTTCTTTTAATAGAAATATTAGTGTGCAAGCATCCAGGTTAGCTATTTTGAAGCTTTGCTGGGTCAAAAATTTTAGAAACAATTTAGTCCACTTTCCTTATTTTATTTATTTTTAAATTTTTGGCCGCAGCCCACGGCATGTGGGATCTTAGTTCCCCAATCCCTTAGTTCCCCAACCAGGGATCAAACCCATGCCCCCTGCATTGGAAGGCAGAGTCTTAACCACTGGACCGCCAGGGAAGTCCCTCCTCATTTTGTAAATGAAAAAATTGAGACATAGGAGCACTTGTCCTTTCCTGCACCTTAATTTTATGATTTGTCCAGTAACATTCTTTCCGGAGGATTTTGTACAAAGTAAATTTCAGTTTAGTTCACTAGACTTGTATTGCAGTATTCTCAGAATACAGCTTCTTAAAAAAATTATCTGGTTTATTTACTGAGGGTTGCTGTTGTAGATACTGTCCACTTTATCCTTTACTATCCCAACTGTGAGAATCCTCAGAGGAGAAAATTCCATTGGATCTCGATGTAAGGAAAAGTGTTGCTTCTCTGATGACACCAGGATATCCAGTCTTATGATCAGTTTGGATTCTGAGTCGGACTGTGTTTTTTCAGTGTGTTGACCACCAGGAAAGTCAGGGCCAAATTAGCAATTGACATTTAGGAACTGACTTTAAGGACCTTGAGGCCTGCCTTTCTTTGCTTAATATTTCTCTTGGTCTTTTTTATCTGTAGAGCTTCTCTCTCTGATTATAGTTATCTATTTTATTATTTTCCAGTATATAATACGTATTTCTGTAAGCCACACAAAATATTTTGCAAAAATTCCAGGAATATAAATAAATACATATGTGTATATGTATACTTACCTTTATAAATCTGCATATATTTATACATATACACACACATATATACATTTATATAAAAACAACTCTTCAGAGTAGGTTGTGTCTTTCACAATTATCTACTAATTTCAGCAATTATCATTTTAAAATTAATAATCTAAAATAAGCACTTAATCTAACTTTTAATGAATCTGTTTCTCTAACATGTTTATTGAGCAAAGGGGGAGTGATTGACCAAGCAAGTTCTCATTATTTAAGGCCAGGATACTATTTTTTGGGACAGCACATAAAACTCCTGTAGAATGGACATCCACATTGTATCCATGTTCTTTAAAGTTGATCTGCTTTGCCAACCTTGGATTATAGAGTTCCTAAGGCACAGACGATTCTGCTTTAATATGCTTTACACATTATGTAACACTTTCTTACAGATGCTTAATAAAAGCCTTTAGTGATGGGAGTCATTGGATTATTTTCATTTTATATGGGAGGGTGTTGTTCCTATTTTCTAGAAATGGAAGTAAACAAAAATATTGCTGAGAATCTGGAATGTTCCAGGTACTCTGTCCATGTATTTTCTCACTAAATGTTCAATATTCTCACACAATAGGTCGTTATCCTTATTCTGTTTGGTTAGAAAACCAAGCCTCTGACTTTCCTGAGGTCATGTATCACCAGTGATTCTCAAGCTGTGATCAAATTCTATCCATCCATGTACACCCCCCCTCATTTTTATGGCACTGCTTTTCAGGAAGACTAATTTGGGGGATTCATCTGAATTAGTTTTATGCTCACCTTCCACTAACCTACCCCTGCAAAATAGTATTTTAATCTTCAGATAAAGAAAAGATTTGGTAGGTTTGTGGAAGTCAATGTTCATTTATGTCCAGTGGGAGTGTGATTAAATGCCTTTATACACATTTATCTCAACTGAACCCATGTAACACAATTATTTAATTTAGAATAAGAGTAATTAGAATAATGCTACCTTCTTTTTATAAAGCTAAGGCCCCAGGTTTAGTTAATAATTTTTAATAGGCAACATTTAAATTCCTTGTTAGTTAAATATAAGTCAGAAGAGTTGTCTTCGCCTTAGTTATGCCCCAACTTATGCTCCTGCCCTTTCTCCCAGGACTTGTGACTTATTAATAGTATTAAGCATTTAATAACTACTCTATATTTTGATTTCTTTATATACTTATGACAGATGATTCTATTGAAATTATTATTTATTATTGTTGCTAAATAGTCACTCTTATCTAATTAGCTTAACAACATAAATAATGCTAATATAATTTTAGGACAATTAGATTGATTTTTTAATGGATTACTCAGTGACAAGTGGCTAACCTTATGGCATGGGCATAACTTTGCATTGTAAATTCCAGAAAGATAGGAAATTTACTGGCTACTCATTTCTCCATTGTGATGAATGCCATGGCAAATAATTTCAGTTTTGACTAAATAATTTAATTAACTAAAAAAATTACTGTAGAAAAAATATTTTGGTTGACATTTACTTTCTTTTTTTATGGTGAATATTTTTTTTTTCAATAAGCATGTGTTATTTATGTTATCAGGAAAAACAATGGAGCTATTAGCGTTTTAAACAACTAAAAATGAACCAGTGAATCTGTAGGCTATGTTTTTGTGGATCAAGCTGTAGATGAGATGATTCCTGGGAAGAAAGCCATTTTTTGTTTGTTTTTTCATTTTTTTTTTGTCAGATTGAAAAGCATTTACAAAAAAAGCAGCTTGAATACAGAATAAATAACATTTGGCACACTAAGAGCTGGGCTTGTACTAAGATTCAGGTTTTCATATTTTGCCTTTATAGGCAAACAACAGACTCCAGTTCTGTTGATGATATTATTTATGTTGAATGGAGTGAAAAGATTCTTGTGACTTTTGATGATCACCTCTTGAGATTCTATAAATTTAGTTGAGACATAAAGTGCAAGAATATCTTAGATGGCTGTGGGGCAAAGCCTGGACCTAACGCTAATAGATGTGTCTTTAACCTGAGGACTCAATATGAAGTGATTATATCAGATTGGAATGAGAAAAATTCAGGCTCATAACCATTGGACTTTATCTAAAAAACAAACAAAAAAACCCAACCCAGTCTTTATTATCAATAGGTTTTAAAAGTATATCTTGATATTTATTAGTTCACCTTTAAAATAGACACAGATGAATCTGTAGAAGAGAAACCCCGTTAAAACAAGTAGGGGCACACAGGGATTTAAGATGATATCTCTAATGAAATACAGAGCTTCAGCACTGTGAGAAAATTAAGACTTGGGCCAAGAATCAAAGAGGAGCTCGATAGCCTTTCAGAAGGCGTTTTTATAGTCTGGGATCAAGGAGGTTTCATCTCCTGAAGTGTCGAGGACTAGTAATGGTCTGTTAATCTATGAGGTGCTTTTATATTGTTTTCTTTGCAATTTCTGAGACTGTTAAAGCTTAAGAGGAAGAGGCTGGCAGGCTGGAAATCAGATGTGCTCTAGATGCGAGGTGTCCCACCTTATTTCAGTGCCATGTGATGTTCAGGAGGGCGTGGGATGCTTTTAGGATTCCCTTAAAGGTCAAAGATGTTAAACACTCTCAGTCACTTCAGTCACGCACGTTCTAGGGACAAAAAAATTGGAGAATGAAAGAGGAAGGCATAGTCAGCTCTTCAGAATTGAGAAGTTTCTGAATTGAGAGTAACAATTGCATGTAATTGTGTGGGTACATGACATTGGATTCTTCCATACTAAATTAACCTAGTGGCCAGTAAAAATTGGGCATATACTTGCAAATCATTTGAATATTTATGGAGAAACCTAGGCTTTTCGTAATAAATATTGATGTTTTAAAACTGGCTTTTGATCTTCTTAATAAGAAAATGGTGAATACAATTTGCTTGTTTCCATTTTGAATGCAGTGGTGCCACATCTTACTGGGGCTGATTTCCCAAGTTAGAACACACAAAAATCAAATGGAGTCAAAATTATGCTTGAAAACTCCTTACATCCTCCACAAAGCACAGCATATCTGGTTGTATGTAAACAGCTTCTACAAGAATCATGTGCACATTAAAATATAATGTAGATTATGTAAAGTACAATTTTATAGTATATAAAATGTTTAAGTTGCATCTTTATCATTATTTTTTTTTTTGCCAAGCACATTATGCAAGTTAAATATGCATCTGAAGAAACTTTATTCTGAAGAAAAATCAATTAAATATATGATAAAGTGAAAGAAAAAGGTCTTTGATTTTTAATTGTCAGTGTAACAGGAATACCCAGAAGATAAATGTTGCCTTGGCATACTTAATAGGTAGTAAGATTCTGCTGATGAATTAAATCATCGCCATTGGTCTCAACAGAGCAATCCTTAGGGAAGTGCTGAGTGCTTGGGAAAACCATCCCAAATGGCTTTGAAAAGATGATTTCAGCAATTAGACTCATGAAGTGAGCTAATGGACCATCCTCAATACTATCATCTCCTTTCTGTTAAAAATTTAGAAAACAGCAAGTAAAATCTGACAATAAATGATCTTCTAAGAATATTTAAAATTCTAGTGAAAAGGAAAGCTTGAAAACTTGCTATACTTTTCTTACTTTTACTTTTCCCATCATTGAGTTTTCTATAAAAAAAACCTTCTACCTTAAAAATGATTATCACTACTGAGTCATGATTTTTATTAGCTAAATAGAAAAAAAAATATTTCCCCCCATTTTACCTCTAGAATACTTGAGAGTAGGAAGATGGGTAGGCTAAATTAAGAAAAATACTTAGAAAATTAAGAAAAATATTTTCATATTTTAGATAGACCCGAGTATGTATTACATACTACTGAGGTAACCCTCTTTCCTCCATGGCTGTTTTTTAGAAATGTAAGTGATTTTAACTATTAGTTAAAGAAACGATGTTTAGACTTGACAGGTTATCTCTTTTAAATTAGGCCAAATCAAATTAGGCAGCTGTAGGCTTGGGTTTGAGTCTAGGCTCCATACTACGCAAAATGTGCACATTTCTCTGAGAAGTGATTGTGAGGATTAAATGAAAATAATCTGTGAAATTTTTTATATACCTTAAAGCACTTTAAATTCATGGTTTAGAGGTAGCATTGCATAGTGCAGAATAAAAGCTTTATTGTCAAACAGTTTAACCTTAAAACCCCCAACTCTTCAACAAACTCTCTGGGTTATCTTTCCCAATTCACCTAACCTCCTTAAACCCTAGATTAACAATCAATAAAATGAACATGATAATAGTATCTACCAAATAAAGATGTGCACATTAAGTGAAATAATGCATGTAAAGCTTATGACCCAGTGCTTAGCAAGTGTTTTTTTTTTTTTTTCTTATCCTTAAAGATTTAATGGTTTCCTTTTTTTTTTTTAAGCTTTACCAGAGTATAATTGCTTCACAATACTGTGTTAGTTTCTGTTGCACAACAAAGTGAATCAGCTATACATATACATATATCCCCATATCCCCTCCCTCTTGAGCCTCCCTCCCACCCTCCCTATCCCACCCCTCTAGGTCATCGCAAAGCACCAAGCTGATCTCCCTGTGCTATGCTACTGCTTCTCACTAGCTATCTATTTTACATTCGGTAGTATATATATGTCGATGCTTCTCTCACTTTGCCCCAGCTTCCCCCTCCCACCCCATGTCCTCAAGTCCATTCTCTATGTCTGCCTCTTTATTCCTGCCCTGCCACTAGGTTCATCAGTACCATTTTTTTTTTTTTTTAGATTCCATATATATGAGTTAATAGACGATATTTGTTTTTCTCTTTCTGACTTACTTCACTCTGTATGACAGACTCTAGGTCCATCCACCTCACTACAAATAACTCAATTTCATTTCTTTTTATGGCTGAGTAATATTCCACTGCATATACGAGTCACATCTTCTCTATCCATTCATCTGTCGATGGACATTTAGGTTGGTTCCACATCCTGGCTATTGTAGATAGTGCTGCAGTGAACATTGTGGTACATATCTCTTTCTGAATTATGGTTTTCTCAGGGTATATGCCCAGTAGTGGGATTGCTGGGTCATATGGTAGTTCTATTTTTAGTTTTTTAAGGAACCTCCACAGTGTTTTCCATAGTGGTTATGTCAATGTACATTCCCACCAAGAGTGCAGGAGGGTTCCCTTTCCACCACACCCTTCCCGGAATTTATTGTTTTTAGATTTTTTGATAATGGCCATTCTGACCAGTGTGAGGTGATACCTCATTGTAGTTTTGATTTGCATTTCTCTAATGATTAGTGATGTTGAGCATCTTTTCATGTGCCTCTTGGCCATCTGTACATCTTCCTTAGTGAAATGTCTATTTAGGTCTTCCGCCCATTTTTTAATCGGATTGTTTGTTTTTTGATATTGAGCTCCATGAGCTGTTTGTATGTTTTGGAGATTAATCCTTTGTTGTTTAATTTGCAAATATTTTCTCCCATTCTGAGGGTTGTCTTTTTGTCTTGTTTATGGTTTCCTTTGCTGTGCAAAAGCTTTTAAGTTTAATTAAGTCCCATTTGTTTATTTTTGTTTTTATTTCCATTACTCTAGGAGGTGGGTCCAAAAAGATCTTGCTGTGGTTTATGTCAAAGAGTGTTTTTCCTATGTTTTCCTCTAAGAGTTTTATAGTGTCTGGCCTTACATCTAGGTCTTTAATCCATTTGGAGTTTATTTTTGTGTATGGTGTTAGGGAGTGTTCTAATTTCATTCTTTTACATGTAGCTGTCTAGTTTTCCCAGCACCACTTGTGAAGAGGCTGTCTTTTCTCCATTGTATGTTCTTGCCTCCTTTGTCGTAAATTAGGTGACCATATGTGCATGAGTTTATCTCTGGGCATTCTATCCTGTACCATTGATCTATAAATGCAATAAATGTCTGTTTTTAAAATTATAATTCTTTAGGATTCTCAGGGACTAAAAAAGTTTCATAGAAAATGCACACATAAACAAAAACATTTTCTTACATAAATCTATAAATTATAACAGTGTTGAATAGTTTTACAAATAGAATATAACACAATTAAAAAGCAATAACCAAATGATATATTGTTCATTAATTATACTCTGTCTTCTTGAATTTTCTACTGCCTTGAGGTTTATTAGTCTCCGAAAGACTCAGCACCTGGCTGAAGGGATCTTTTAGAGTCATCTAATCTCAGCCTCAATCCATTAAGCCAAGAGGATCCTTTTCTGAGAGGAACCAGGAAGAACTTCTTTACTTTGTTAACTTTGTGTGTGTGTGTTTGTGTGTGTGTGTGTAGTAGTAGTAGTAGTAATAGTAGTAGAGAGCTGTGGAAAATTACTAACCAATCGTTCAAATTGTATCGAGGCCAATTGCCAGGAGATTTCTAGACATGGCTAGCATACTTTTGAAGACAGAGTACAGTCTCCTACAATTAATCAACAAATTCACAAATTGCATTCTATTTGCTGTCTCCTGTGAAAATGATAGTTTTAAAATATGAATTCCTATTAAGACATGAAAGCTGTATGAAATCTAAACATACTAATACAATTCAAATATACTGTCATTTGTTAATAAGCCCAATGGTTTAATGTGGATTAAAGAGTTTGGTTCAAATAAACCAATACTTAGATTGAAAATAAAAGGGTAAAGAGGAACGTTTCGCTGACCTCTTCGTGAACTTTAACAGTTAATCTTTGCTTAATATATACACAGTATACATTTTAATAGTCAAGAAAGTTTTGTTATATACTGTAATTCATTTACTTATAAGCATGTACGACTTCCAAATGTTCTATATGCTAATAAATTTTAATTTTGGATCCTTCTTGGGTTTCTAGAATATATGTACTTGGCCTTACATATGGTACTATATCTCCTATTAAAAATTTGTTTATTGCATCCTATCACCTAATGGGCAACTTTCATGGGGAAAAGTATTAAGTGGATTATATTGATACCTTAAGTATTTGGTTAATTTTGTTGATTCTTTTTGTTTCCTAAATGGCAACTAGAAAAAATGGAGGTCAAGTGTAAATTTTTGAGTTCTTGATTTTACTTTATTTCATGTTTATTTTATTTTTGTGGTTAGATCTAGGAGTGACATTCAATATATTTAACAGTTAGTATGATGATATAAATTAATATATAGATCAAAACTTTAAAATGCATTACTATTTAAATAATTAAAATATAACACTACTTGCCAAGTGATACAAGTTGAGGTGCAACTCATCAAAACATTCCAGTAATTTCCGAATCATTTGAATCCAATTTATTGAAACTATTGAATCATTTTAGAAACTATTAGCATAATCTTTTCATTTTATGTGGCTGTTACTAGCTATATGGTACCCTTGTCTGAGGCATGATTTGTTATGGAAACTGCCATGACACAAGAGCAAATAGCCAAGCAGTGTACACCCCCTACCTTGCCTCAAGCACTGGGCTAAATGGGTTTTCCTGGGGCCTTGCATCAGGTCAGTTCCTTTCCTGAGGCTGGCCTGCAAGTGAACCATCACCGTCAGTAACCACATCACAGTTTTCTGACTCTTCCCAATTAAATTGATACTCAGTTGACTTACACTTTCCATAAGTAGCAAATTTCGCTTAACATCAATGATGTTGTTAAGGGTGCTGATTTTTTTTTTTTTTCAGCTTCTGCTGAATTTAGCACAATTTAATTAAAATTATTTTCTAGTTCTTTTAATTCTTTCTACCACATTTAAATATTGAATATCTCTATCATGTACTAAACAAAAATGATATATTGGAAGGTCATATTTGATTAAGTCAAACCTAATCCTTCAGGTTGGAAATGTTGTATAATGGTGCAATAGTTGAACATTGCCATTGGGCTGCCTGAGGGTTTATATTACATAACCTCTTCCTCTATTTCCTCACCTGTGAACATCAATTGATGATAATCATAATTATTGGATGTGTTAATACATGTTTAGAAAGGTACTTTATGAAGGTAGTTTAATTTTTATTAATAGAATCAAAGCTGTTATGCACACAGGGATGGACATTTAGTGAGGTTTTTGGTGGTAAAAAGTTTAAAATTTTTTATAGTGGCAATGGAAAGTAATTGGAGGGTTTTAAAAATAATTTTTAATTGACTTTATTTTTTAGAGCAGTTTTAAGTTCACAGCAAAATTGGGCAGAAGGCGCAGAAATTTCCCATATAACCTCCTGTCCATTTTCCCAGGCATAGCCTCTCCCACTATCAACATCACCCGTCAGAGTGTTATATTTGTTACAATTGATGAACCTATGTTGACATATTATTATCACCTGAAGTCCCTAGTTTATGTTAGGGTTCACCTTTGGTGGTGTACATTCTGTGGGTTTGGAAAAATGTATAATGACATGTATCCACCACTATACTATGCAGAGTAGTTTCACTGCCTTAAAAATCTTCTGTGTCTCACTCATTCATCCCTTTTTTCTCCAACCCTGGCACCACTGATCTTTTTTACTCTCTCCATAGTTTTGCCTTTTCCAGAATGTCAGGTAGTTGGAATCATACAGTCTGTAGCCTTTTCAGACTATTTCTTTCACTTAGTGATATGCATTTAAGTTTCCTCCATATCCGTTCATGGCTTGATAGCTTATTTCTTTTTAGTGCTGAATAATATCCCACTGTCTGGATGGACCACAGTTTCCTTTCTCCGACTGAAGGACATCTTGATTGCTTCCAAGTTTTGGCTATTATGAATAAAGCTGTTATTAATATTGGTGTGCAGGTTTTTGTGTGGACATATGTTTTCAGTTACTTTCGGTAAATACTAAGGAGCGTGATTGTTGGATCATATAGTAAGAGTATGTTTAGTTTTGTAAGAAATCACAAAACTGTTTTCCAAAGTGGCTGTACCATTTTGCATTCCCATCAGCAATGAATGAGAGTTCCTGTTGCTCCACATTCTTGTCAGCATTTGATGTTGTCAGTTTTCTGGATTTTGGTCATTCTAATAGTTATGTAGTAGTATCTCATTATTGCCTTAATTTCAATTTTTCCTAATGATATATATTGTTAAACGTATTTTCACATGTTTTCTTGACATCCATATATCTTCTTTGGTGAGGTGTCTGTTACAGTCTTTTGCCCATTTTTTAGTCAGGTGGTTTTAAAAAATTTTTTCTAATCATTGCATTTAAAAAATTCTTTGTATATTTTGGATAATAGTTCCTTATCAGATGCCTTTTGCAAATATTCTCTCTTTGCCAATAAGTACACATCTAAACTTCTTAAACTGTGTTCAATGCCCTTTAAGGTCTGCCCCCCCATCTAACTTTATGGTATATATCTCCATATAACTATATAGATATATAACTTTATGGTTATATTTCCACCTTCCTGTGCCAACTTTCAAAATGCTGAAACCATATCATAAAACTTTCCTATCTCAGAAAGTACCATGGATATGCCACTGTCTGAGCTTTTGCACATGCTGATGTCTTTGCTTGGAACTCTCTTTCCCCTGTTGCCTATACTAATTCCTGGTAATCCTTTCGTCAAGGCTCAGGTCAAACGATACCTCTCTGTAAAGCCTTCTCTGCAACTGTCTGGAACAATGAGAGGATCTTTCCTACTCTAGTTATCTGTCCTCCCCAGTGGTCTATGAAATCCTCTACAACCAGGAACGTGTCTTTGCATACCAGTATCTTCCCTTTTCCTCTATCAACAACAATCATTATGCTGTCTGCCACATAGAAGTAATCCATTAAATATTTACTGAATGAATAAATGATCAAATATACCCCCATAATAGAAATGAAATAAATAGATTTGCTTGGATAAAGTGAATTTGGATCCAGATCTCTAGGTGAAAAAATGATGTTTGAAAACTATACTGTGTGTATGTTTTTCTATTCTTTCTGAAAAGATTAAACCCTTTAGAATAATATTATTTAATGTTATAATTTTTATATAATGTTTATTTACCCTTGGAAATTTTCCTTTTTACCAAAGTAATGCACTTTTCTATTCTTCAGTGTATACCTATGGCAAGAGAATAATCCTAACCCAGTAAAAGGTCTGCTCACTAAGGGATGTTGCTGCATGTTCACTTCAAAAAGAAATAGTGCCTCTTTAAGAGAGCTCCAATTCTGAACCTCTGCCCAGTCATTAAAACTCAAAGACAATTCTCCCTTAATCTTAGATTTTAGTCCTTTTTTTTTTTTGAGCTTTAAATTCAACTGTAATCTCTTGTCTGGAGTACTAATCTTTACCACTTGAAGGGACACTTAGCATTATTATTATTGGACTGTAGAGGTTAATCCTTAACTGTAGGTTTGTGGTTGGGGGCCTCCTTAGAAAAGCTACATTTTGGCAGGAACTTTAACCACAAATATTTAGGGGTTTTTCTTCTCAGTTCAATGACCATGTATGACCCAAACAGAGTAGATGATATTAAGTACTTGTTTTTTCTTTAGAAGGCAAACTCTTAGAGGGCAGGGCTCTGGATTCCTCAAGGCATTCTGAAATATGTTATGATTATGAATGAATTGGAATGATAATAATTTAAAATTTCATGTTTTGAAAAGTTTTACATTATAAAAACTGGTATCAATGGAAATGCTTTTCATTTCACCTTTGAGCCTGTAAAAAAAAAAACAAACATGTTGACCAATTATTAGCACTCCACTTATTCTATAAACACAATATACAACTATGCACTATAAGTGCTTAATCAATACTTGATCATTGAATAGCTGGCTCTCATATATAAATACCATCATATTCTTTCTCTTTATGTCCTATATTTACCTTAATTTTAGACACATGTATTTTCATATGTTATAGAAAAACAGAATGACAGAAAAGAAAGTATATAGGAATGGATCTTGAATTATAGCTCTGGAAGTGATTCTATAAAGTGGTCCAACATCTTAAATTTATGAAGAAATTAATATCCCAAGACATTAATGGATATGCCCCAGGTCACAGTTAGCTAATTGCAGAAACATTTCTAGAAACCCTAAGCAGGTCACCAGACTCCCAATCAATTTCTTTTTCTGTTGTACCAACCTTTTGAATATGTTTAAATTGGGCCAAGTCATTACTCATATGCATTCTCATTTTAGCACTGGTTATAGAAACGTTTTATTTTAGCCAGTTTAGCCCCATGAGGGTAGCCACTTCAGGGTTGCCTAGGTGACCCCTGGATAAAGTCTTAAATGACTTGCCACTATTTCCATCTCAGTTCCATGGGTATAATCTTAGCTTGAGCCAGCTCACAGACTAGGGGACCTCTGATTAGGGAATCTATCTGGGACCCTTTTTCAGTTTTTTTGTTTTTTAAAAAAAACAGCTTTGGCAAATTTTCCCCAAACAAGAAAAGCTTAACTTATTCAGGACAATTTCTTCTTTCCCTTGATTCTTTTTCTGGTTCCTACTTTGTAAACATCCCACTCAAAGCCCGTCATAATACACCGGATATATAAAAGACAAGTGCTCCAAAAATGAAAATTAAACTCAAGGAGAGCAAGACACAAAGGTACCATTTAATAAGGAGACAAAAGCTCTTTCTTTTTAACACATAAAGATCCACTTCCAGAACCAAAGCCAGTGTCTTCTTAGACATGATCCAGCCAGCACTCCTCCTTAAGGAATGAATGACATAAGCTTGAGATTCCCCTACGGTTTAGATTGTGTGTCCAACATCCAGTACAAGGTGGTAGGGACAGTGTTTGTAATAAAGAATCCTAACTCTTGATGAAGTCCTAGGATTCAATGTAAGTGAGTGATAATGTGTATATGTGCTTGAGTTATTGATGATAATGGTAGTAGTGAGGATGGATAAATGCTAATATATGAAAACCTATAGCCATTGGTGGATATTAAATGCAAGTTGCTGGAGAACTAGTAAACTGAAAGGAAAAATTTTAGATTTTATATGAACTATGTATAAATAAAATTAATTAAAGCCACTTATGTGAATTACTTATATTTCTATTTACTATGTGATATAATAGTGATATAGGTATTATTAAATATATAGAATTATCTTTTTAATAAATACTATTTGATTAAAGAATTAAGACAACAGCTTTAGTGAGATATCATTTAACAAAATAAACTGCAAATATTTAAAGAGTACATTTTGATAAATCTTGACATATGTATATGCCTGTGAAAGCATCACCACAATCAAGATAATGAACGTATCCACAACAACCAAAAGTTTCTTCATGCCCCGTTGTAATCTGTCCTTTTTGCCTCATCCCCCATCCCACCTCTGTCTCCAGGAAACCACAATTCTGCTTCTGTCACATAGATTAGTTTGCATTTTCTAGAATTTTGAATAAATAGAATCATACGGTATTTACACATTTTTGTCTGGCTTCTTTCATTTAGCATCATTCTTTTGATATTCATCCATGTTGTACTGTGTATTGATTGTTTATTCCCTTCTATTAGTAAGTACTATTCCATTGTCAGATATACCACACTTTGTTTATTCATTCATTGATGGACATTTGGGTTGTTTCCAGGATTTGGCTATTACAAATAAAACTATTATGAATACTCCTGTACGAGTCTTTGTATAGACTTAAGTTTTATTTCCCATGGGTAAATTCCTAGAGTGGAATGACTAGATCACACAGTAAGTGTAAGTTTACCTTCACATGATCCAGCCAGTTGTTCAAAGTTCTATGTCATTTTATATTACTACCAGCAGGGTGTGGGAGTTCCGGTTGTTCTACATCCTTGTCTATACTTAGTATGCTCAGTCTTTTAAATTTTAGCCATTTTATTAGGTGTGTAGTGGTATCTCCTTGTAGCTTAATTTGCATTTCCCTAATGATAATGATGTTGAAAATATTTAAATTAATTTCCTATCAGTTGAACAGATGAAATATCTGTTAAAAACTTTTCCCTTTTTTTAAAAAAAACAATTAATTTATTTTGGCTGCGTTGGGTGTTCGCTGCTGCACGTGGGCTTTCTCTGGTTGCAGCGAGCGGGGGCTTCTCTTTGTTGTGGTGCATGGGCTTCTCTTTGCGGTGGCTTCTCTTGTTGAGGAGCGCGGGCTCTAGGCACGCGGGCTTCATTTGTTGTGGCGCGCAGGCTCAGTAGTTGTGGCGCATGGGCTTAGTTGCTCTGCGGCATGTGGGATCTTCCCTGACCAGGGTTCAAACCCATGTCCGCTGCATTGGCAAGCCGATTCTTTACCACTGCGCCACCAGGGAAGCTCCCAAAACTTTTGCCCTTTTAAAAATTGTACTGTTTATTTTCTTACTATTGAGTTTTTAGGGTTGTTTTGGTATTTTGGATACAAGTCCCTTATCAGATATATGACTTGAAAATATTTTCTCTCAGTGTCGTTGTGTTTTCATTTCTTAACAGTGTCTTTTGAAAAGCAAAGGCTTTTAATTGATGAAGCTCAATTTATAATATTTTTAATTGATTCAGTTAAGAAACCTTTACCTAACCAGGGTCACAAAGATTTTCTATGTTTTCTTTGAAAAGTTTTATAGTTTCAGGCTTTACATTTAGGTCTATAAACCATTTTGAGCTGGTTTTTCTATAAATTCATTTTTTATATGGCTATGCAATCATTTCAACATTATTTATTATAAAGACTATTCTTTTCCCACTAATTTGTATTTGCAACTTTGTTGAAAATTAGTTGTCCATATATGTGTGGGTCTATCTGGACTTTCTATTCTGTTCCATTGATCTATTTGTCTATCTTTATGCTAATACCACACCCTCTTGATTGTTATAGCTTAATAATAATGCTTGGGGTCAGGTAGTGTTAGGACTCTAATTTTGTTCTTCTTTTTGAAAGTTTTTTTTTTTTTTTTTTTTTTTTGGCTGTAATAGGTCCTATGCATTTCCATAGGAATGGTAGAATAGGTTTGATAATTTTTACCAAAAAAACCTGCTGGGATTTTATTGGGATTATGTTGAATCTTGAATTCAGTTCAAGGAGAATTGACATCTTAACAAATTGAGTCTTTTGGCCATGAATATGGTATACTTCTCCATTTATTTACTGTAAAAACATGTCTCATGTCTCAGAAATATTTTATAATACTCAATATAATACAGGTCTTGTGCATCTTTTGTCAGGTTTTTCCCTATTTTACATTTTAATGCTGTTGTAATTTTTAAAATTTATAAAATTCTTAGATAACAATCTTTTTCTCCTGAAGTGACTGTAGACATTTTCCCATCATTTTCAGATATTTAGGGTAGCAGAATAGAAATTTGTGGCTGTCCTGATTTTTGTTTTTTTTTAATATATGGCTGAATACTTGTGGAGCTTTAATTTTATTCTTATAATTCAAGTATTTTGCTGGGATACACCTACGTGTAGGTTACATTTCTTAAAGGCAGTAAACCTTCACTAACTGGAAACAGTAGTGTTTTTGGTTTTTAAGCAGGAAAAACTTCCTCAGTTGTGAGTCAGATTATTGTTTCCCTCCCATTTGTCTGGTTTCTCCACATGCATTCTTATATCTTACTGGTGCATCTGAACTGTTAACTGTTCATCAGTCAGCAGAAGAGTCTCGGACAAATGCTCGTGAGAATAAGTGTGGAGACATTAAAAAGGTGTATGTAAGGCAATTCTAAAGAAGAGCAGAGATTAGATGTCAAAGAACACATTTTGAAAATTATATGATGTCTTATTTTAGGTTGGATCACCAGTCTTTTTTCTTCACATCTCTTACCATTTTTCTCATTTTCAGTTTCTTACTTTTTTCTGCATTCTAAGAGAGTTTCCTCAAGATTGTCTTATCCTCCATATGTTTGGTTTTTCATGTCAACAAGTTATGTCCGTCACTACCTCCTCTGTACATTTTAATTCTGCTGCTGTGTTTTTCACTTTCTAAAAATCCTCCGTTATTTTGCCTTTGTCTTTTAAAATTTCATCATCATTTATTTTCATCTCATTTGTTCTCTCCTGTTGCTTTCTTTTTTAAAACAAATTTATTTTAATGAAGTTTTGAATGAAGTTGATTGACAGTGTTGTCTTAATTTCTGCTGTACAACAAAGTGATTCAGTTATGCATAGATATACACTCTTTTTCATATTCTTTTCCATTATGGTTTATCACAGGATATTGAATATAGTTTCCTGTGCTATACAGTAGGACTTTGTTGTTTATCCATTCTATATATAAATACAGTTTGCATCTGCTAATCCCAAACTCCCAATTCTTCCCCCACCACCTCTCTTGGCAACCATAAGTCTGTTCTCTATGTCTGTGGGTCTGTTTCTGTTTTGTAGAGAAGTTCATTTGTGTCATATTTTAGATTCCACATATAAGTAATATCGTATGGTATTTGTCTTTCTCTTTTTGACTTACTTCAGTTAGTATGATAATCTCTAGTTGCATCCATGTTGCTGCAAATGGCATTATTTCATTCTTTTTTATGGCTGAGTAGTATTCTATTGTATATATGTACCACATCTTCTTTATCCATTTATTTGTTGATGGGCATTTACGTTGTTTCCATGTCTTGGCTATTGTGAGTAGTGCTGCTATGAACATAGGGGTGCATGTATCTTTTTGAATTATAGTTTTGTCCGAATATATGCTCAGGAGTTCTCCTGTTGCTTTCTTATTCACCTTCATAAAAATTATGTTTTTTAAAAACCTACCAAGGAAAACCAAAGTTTTCTGTTTCTTTTTTTTTTTTGGTTTGGTTTTAGTGGATTGTCTTCGCTATGTACTATACTATTCCTTACTTGTGGGACTATTTCTCCCCATAGGTCCAATGTTGATGTTTCTTCATCAATTTATTTTTAAGTTTTTGCCAAAAGATAGGGTGAGTGAATTTCCCTGTATCTCATTATTCACAAGGATGTTACTAAACGACCTCCTCAGACCTACAGCTCTGTGATACTTTCCCATGAATTGTTCCCAGCCCAGTGCCCAGTGTTAGCAGGTTTTTATTTTGTTCAATTTTGTTGGACTGAGAAGGAATCTTCTCTTTCTGACACCCTCAACATTGTATATGAAAACCTATTCCTGTAAGTATGTGCTGTGACCCGGCCTCTCCCTGACGGTTCCTTCACCTGGAGATTTAACTGTGGATCTATTCCTGTGAGGATGCAGGGTGCCACCCCACCCCGACCCTCGCTGTGCCCCGCTGCCCAGCTCCCTAGTTGATATATAGACCTGGTATTTTTTGATCTGCAGTGTAAGTAGTTGTGGTGGGAGACTGTTGGCTCTTTTCCAGTTAATAGATTTCACTCTTTCTCATGGTATAATGTGCAGAGCCAGTGTTTGAAATTTTGGTCCAGTTTCATCACTCTGAAGTTAGTGTAAATCTTCTAAGTTTTGATAATGCCTTGACTTTCATTTCTTGTTTTCAGTATTGTTCTGAAGTTTCGTTTATTCTGTTTCTTCAGAGGTACTTTATTGAGAAGTAAGGAAAGGCTATATCACAGGCTGATACAGTTATGTTTTAAACTAGAAGCATTTATTATCTATGATTTTATAATAGGAAAACTCTCTAAATTTTTTTTTTTTTAAAGGTAAGGGAACTAAGATTCATCAAACTCCTCCAAGAGACGCTTTTCTTTTTTTTAATTAATTAATTAATTCGTTTATTTTTGGCTGTGTTGGGTCTTCGTTTCTGTGCGAAGGCTTTCTCTAGTTGCGGCAAGTGGGGGCCACTCTTCATTGCAGTGCACGGGCCTCTCACTATCGCGTCCTCTCTTGTTGCGGAGCACAGGCTCCAGACTCGCAGGCTCAGTAGTTGTGGCTCACGGGCCTTGTTGCTCCGCGGCATGTGGAATCTTCCCAGAGCAGGGCTCGAACCCGTGTCCCCTGCATTGGCAGGCAGATTCTCAACCACTGCACCACCAGGGAAGCCCCCTCTAAATTACTTTTTATTTAATATTATATAGGTGTCAAAAATAATCTGTAAGTATTACCTATGAGGAGAAGACATAAAAAGTTTGCATGAAAAAAAAAGTGTGCATGAGCAGAAAAGTTCGGTAAAATGCTTATCACATTGGTTTAAAAACAAGTGTGGAGGACTTCCCTAGTGGCGCAGTGGTTAGGAGTCCGCCTGCCAATGCAGGGGACATGGGTTCGAGCTCTGGTCTGGGCGGATCCCATATGCCATGGAGCAGCTGGGCCCGTGCGCCACAACTACTGAGGCATGCGCACCTAGAGCTCGTGCTCCGCAACAAGAGAGGCCACCGCAGTAAGAAGCCCGCGCACTGCAACGAAGACCCAACAAAGCCAAAAATAAATAAATTTATTTTTTAAAAAAAACCAAAACATTATTAAAAAAAAAAAAAAGTGTGGATTAATCTGTCATAAATGCGGTAGAATGCTAATGGAGAATAAAGTAATACATTGGCCAAATCGGGCTGAATTTGAAACATGAATGCTCCAAATAGGAATTAAAATTTGTGAGTTATTCGTATGCTCTCCTTTAAGCTTGAGTTGGAAATAGATTGTCAAGTAATGTGAAAAGTCAAGCAGCACATTGTGCCTGATGCATAGGAGTAATCAATAAATGTTATTTTCTCTCTCTTTGTTCCTTCTTCCCATTGGCCTTCTTCCTTTTATTCATCCCTTCTTTTCTATTTAAATTGAGACTTAAATTGAAGACACAAGCATAGAACCTAACAGCATGTATCAGTGTCTTTGTTAGTGAGAGAGAGCCATGGTGTCAATTCCACTTGTTTAGTGTTGCAGATGAATAATCCTAACTTGTTAAGATCGATCGATCTATCTATCTATCTATCTATCTATCTATCTATCTATCTATCTATCTATCTATCTATGTATCTATCTACCTATCTATCTATCTATCTATCCATCCATCCATCCATCCATCCATCCATCCATCCATCTCTTCTGAGGAGTAAGTCTTTGGTTATTAATTTTTAAAAAAGTAATAGTGGGAGAGACTTCTTTTCAAATAGCCTCATATTTCCTAATCATGGCAATTCAGTAGAAGGAAAATGTTAGAAACAATGCCACTAATTTCAAAAGAGTAGAAGAATATAAATTGTATATGATGTTTCTTTATTAATACGAGTGATGAGTGGAGAAGTATTTTTGCTATTCCTTTTACATCTGTATCATTTTTCTTTGTACCAGAACTTTAAAAATATAATTATTAAATTCAGTTTTGATATTTGAAAAAGGACTTTGAAAGAAGGTACTTAAAGCTATCTAGTTTGACTACTGGTCTTTTATACACCCTGGGTGGCTAAAGCTTTAAACACCTCAGGTGTCTTGAAGAACAATCAATGGACCATTAAACAGCTCTATCATGCCATAAAGCTATATTCCTAGCAGCAGTTGACCCCTATCATCATGTTCTTCCTTGCCCGTCTTTTAAAATAACAGTCCGACAGCTTTATGTACCCATGTGTAGCCTGGTAATGGGATCTCAGGCAGGGTGTCAGGATCATGTTCAGCTCAGATATGTTGACCTGTGGTCAAACAATGGATAGTATGTCAGTCACAGGATTCATTTCCAATATGAGACTTTGTTCTAAACTATGACACACTTTGGTATATGTCACTTTTGTGTAAATCTTCAGCTGAGATCATAATTTTGAGGAAAAGACAAGGGTAAATGTATTTTTGGGTCCTTTCTGTTTTTCTTTGCTTAATGTGTGTGCCCCAGTCAACTGCCAGTCAAATTCATGGAATTCACTTCATGCATATCTTTGGGAATGCTTTGTGGTCATTAGAGTCAAATGGAAAAGATGGCAAACAAAGCACAGGATAATGACAACTAAGGACAGCATGGTAGGTGAATGGGGTGATGCACAATTTATTTCTTTGAAAGATGGGTAAGATACAGATAGGTCAAATAGACAGGTTAGGTTATGGTGGGCAAGAGTCTAGGCTTGATGTGGAAGAAAAGATTCTCAAGAAGAATAGAAATTTCACACAAAGTAGTATTTTAGGAAGGTGGATAAAGCAATGGGCCACTGAGAGCCTGAAATAGGGTTGTGATTAGAGATGAGAGACTATAACTATATTTATCTACAAGTTATGACATGAGAGCCATAGAGTACAGAAGGAAGGTGGCACCCAAAAAAGAAAGAGGCAGATTCAAGAAAAATTATATGTGAAGAATCGTTAAAATTTAGATTGGACGCATAATTGGCTAAATGAAGGGATGGTAGGAGGAATCTAAAAATTATTTGTACCGGAATGCATATCCCTAAATTTTTCTCCTTAAATTATATTTTCATAAAATAGTCAACGATCTTAACTCATATCTTTCCAACTACAGGGCACTAACATCTAGAAGGTTACAGCAAATATGTTAATAATGGAGAGGAAAAAAGAAGTAATTGAGATTGGAAATGGTGAAAAGAGAACGATGGGAAAGCAGGAATAAGATATTTCCCCCCCAAATAGCCTTTAGATATAAAAAGAAAGTGCCAAGTACACTGAGGCTTTGATATTATATCCCTATGTCCATGGGTGTAAAGAGCCAGGCTGGGGCCAGGTCAGAAATTTCTGGTAAATTCTTACCTGGCTTAGAGTCATCACCTCAGCCCTAAAGCTCTGTAACCCTGCATTCCTAGAGAGGAGGTTGGAGAAATACCATGGCAAGGTCTTGCTTTAATAGCACACATTTCTTGTTTCCTCTGTGCCAGGCACTCTTCTAAGACCTTTACGTGTTTTCATTTGGTCATCACAATACTTCTGTGAGGTCAGTATTCTTATTATCCCCCGTTCTGTAGGTGAGGAATCTGAGACCGAGTGAACTTGATTTGTGTTACAAAGTTGATGAATGTTAGATCAGAATTAAAACTCTGACAATTATTCTGAATTAAATAAGTCAGTGAAACTCACCCAGAACTTTTTCTACTACATATATGAAAAATACACTGAACTTCTGGGGCCCCATTAAAATCAGAATGTGGGAGTTGATGTACAATTGTTCGATTTCACATTTGTATTGGATAATATTGGCACTTACCCTTGTGTTTACCTCTAAAATCTGTTTTACTTACTTCCCCTGGATCACCTACTTCCATCTATGGACCTTGGGCCCTCTGTGCCCTGGGATTGATTGCTATGTTGGCAAGAAGCAGGGATACAAAACATCCTGGCTGAGGCCTAAGGCATCATTAGCTTACTGTGACTGGAGTTTTTATCTCACACGCTCTGGACTGACTTCCTAATATTCTGATATCCCCATTTCTGGGTAGACTAAATTCCTGATCCTCAAAGTGTGGAATGCGAACTAACAGCATTGGCATTACCTGGAAACATGTGAGAAATGCAGAATTTCAGATCCCACCCCAGGACTACTGAATCAGAATCTGCATTTTAATAAGATTCTCAGGCAATATGTGTGCACATTCAAGTTTGAGAGGCACTGATTTAAGTGGTTTTTACTTTCATTGCTAACATCTCAGTGTGGTATCTGATTTCAAATGTGATTTCTGATCTACTGTGTAGACTGTTTCTGGTACCTGGGATCTATTGGTTTATAGATATCTATCTAGTTTCTCAAATACATCCCTGTCCAGACTTCTAAAATCTGCATATTTTTCAAAATTTCCATTCCTAGTTTCTTATTCTGTCTCCCCTATGATCTGCTCCTACTCATATCCTTAGAACTAAAGGAATGATAATAATTATACTACTTAATTATTTCCTTATCAAAAATATAGCAAAATGAAGATATGTAACCAAAGGAATAAGTAACCTCTGGAGAAATCCATATTAATTATTCAGACCTAATATTTTAGCTGTTTTTGATCATGGTGATGCAGTAAATCAACAGGGCATCTCCCCAACCCCATTCTTGCCAAATCTGTGATTTGTGGCATTATACACAAAAAGGAACTTAATAGTAGTTCTTGTTTTCTCATTAGGTTAAGCAAAAAAGACAAATAATCATTCATCACTGTTCAGTGAGTAATGATTAATGAGTGTCTTTGGTTCCCTTTCTCAGAAGTGTGGAAAAGGTCAATTGGCTGTTTTCCTCTGTTGTTGCTTCTGGGATTCCCATGGTGTGTGGGATATTTATTCAATTTAAATGTTAGTCATCCGTGAGATTTCCTGTGTAATAACTTTTACAAGTACAATTTTAAAGAAGAGCACAGAAATGTGTTTATAGACATTTACCTACACCCCTTTCCCTGCAGAGTGTGTTTCGCAAGTGTGCTTTGCAAGTGCCACCCATGTGCCCTCTTTGAAGATCCAACATCAGGTCAAGTCTAAAAAAAGAAACTTTTTTTCTTGGTAGAGTTACAAAAATGTTTTACCTACTAAGTTTAGAAAACTGCATGAGGCTAGATAGAGAGAAAAGTCAAAATGCACAGTAATTTAAAAATTATGAATGAATAATAGGATAGGATCATGAGAAATAAGGAATTACTCATTTACGCTGTATGACATTTGTGTTATTGTTACTATTTTATTCCCTTGGTTATTTGTCGTAGGCGGGCATGGATTATGTAATCCGTGGCCCAGTTGGGACCAAGATCTTTGTGTTGCTGTTAATGCTCTTTACAGCCTTTAATGCTGAATTACTTGGCACTTGGATGAATACTATTTTGCATTATTTGCCAATTTTAGAATGTGCTTTTATCTTCTCTTCCAAACTAGAATCTCCTTGAAGGTAGGAATATAGTCTCCCATGATATCTGCATCAAGATCAGCACACTAGTTACCACATAGCACAATTAATAGTATCTGCAATAAAGTGAAGTCCTGTATATTATTTAGCAATTGCCACAATGCTGTGTAACAAAATCTCCCAAAACTTGGTGGCTTATGACAACAATTATTTACTATTACTTCCTCATATGTGGGTTGGTTGCAGATTGGCTGATTTAGATTGGGCTTGGCTGGCTCTGCTGCAAGCTGTGGGTCCAGTTGACCTTGGTGTCTGTCCATAGGGCTCAGGTCTACTCCAGGTGTAATAATACTATGGTCCAGGCTGAATAGGAACCACACAAGGGAAGCTCATCTTGTGTGATGGCTGAGGTGCAAGAGGGCGAGTTCAGTGGCTCTTACACATTTCTAACCTCATTTTGCATCACTTCTGCTAAGATCCCAGTAGCCAAAGCAAGCCATACACCTAAGGCCAAAGTGAAAGAGTGAGAAGTTCTTTTGATCCACCCTGAGGTTAAGCAAGTCCCATGAGTGGGGGAAATAATGGAATAACTACATGCTGAATAACAGTCTCCCACAATCATGATCTTAGACGCTGAGGGCATTCTTGCTGCTGCTAAGACTCTCTCCACCCTGAACAGATTCTTAAGAAAGAATAGAGTTGAAACATCACACTCTTCCTTGGTGAGCTCTCATGCACTCCTGCTGTCTTGAATTTGCTGTCCTAAGTGGTTTAGACAATGTCTCCTTTCCTTGTTCACATTGATTTCCTGAAGTCTTGAAGTCAAAGGTATTTTGGTTGCAAGTAATCAAAATCCACATGGAACTAACAACACCAGAAAGAGATTTACTAGTAGAATGACTGTATTAGTTTGCTAGGACTGCTGTAAGAAAGTACCACAAACTGGGTGGTTCAAACAACATAAATTTATTGTCTCACAGTTCTGGAGGCTAGAAGTCCAAAATCAAGGTGTTGGCAGCCTTCTGAGGGCTGTAAGGAAGAGACTGTTCTAGTTCTCCCTCCTTGTCTTATCAATGGCTCTCTTCATGTTTACATGGTGCTCTCCCTGTATGTGTGTCTGTTTCCAAATTTGCCCTTTTATAAGGACACCAGTCATATTGGATTAGGGCCCACCCTAATGACCTCATTTTAACTTGACTCCCTCTGTGAAGACCGTATCTTCAAATAAGGTCATGTTCTGAGATACTGTGTTAGAACTTTAACACATGAATTTGGGGGTGGGGGTGGGTGGGTGGGTGCAGGACATAATTCAGCCTATAACAGCAATCATAGGTTGGTTTGCCCAGGACTGTCCCAGTTGATACTTATTTCCCTGAAGTCATTACTAAAGTGCCCCTTTCTCAATAATGTACCACTTTGAATGATAAACTACATGATCCCTTTAACTAGGAGAATATAGGGGACCCCATTAAATGCAGAGGCCTCAGGGGGTGATTTTGGCCAGAACCTGGAAACAATCTGGTAATATAGTGTTGACTTTCTGCTCTATAGTCATGTTCCTTATCCATGTAAAAGTACTTTTAACTAGGGACTTCCCTGGTGGCACAGTGGTTAAGAATCCGATTGCCAATGCAGGGGACACAGGTTCGCACCCTGGTCCAGGAAGATCCCACATGCCATGGAGCAACTAAGCCCACGTGCCACAACTACTGAGCCTGTGCTCTAGAGCCCACGAGCCACAACTACTGAAGCCCACGTGCCTAGAACCCATGCTCCACAACAAAGAGAAGCCACCTCAAAGAGACACCCGCACACTGCAATGAAGAGTAGCCCCCCCCTCACTGCAACCAGAGAAAGCCCACACACAGCAATGAAGACCCAATGCAGACAAAAATAAATAAATAAATAAACAAATTTTAAAAAAAACAACTTTTAACTAGACTGCACATTTTTATAAGAATTGGTGATTTCTACCCATATACATAAGTGGGTACTTCATAGTTTTGAGTTTAAGAGCAATAGGTTCTAAATTTTTAAAAAAAGGGATATATGCATATACAATACATATATTACACATACACTTATATGTAATATATATACATTAATAAATATATTACAGTAAGTCCCCTACATACGAATGAGTTCCTTTCTGAAAGTGTGTTCGTAAGTCCAATTTGTTCGTAAATCCAACAAAGTTAGCCCAGGTACCCAGCTAACACAATCGACTAAATAGTGCTGTACTGTAATAGGTTTATAATACTTTTCACACAAATAATACATAACAAACAAACACAAAAAATAAAGAAAACATTTTTAATCTTACGGTCCAGTACCTTGAAAAGTACAGTAGTACAGTACAACAGCTGGCATACAGGGGCGGGCATCGAGTGAACAGGCAAGAAGAGTCACTGACTGGAGGAGGGAGAGGAGGTGGGAGATGGTAGAGCTGAAGGATCATCAGCAATAGGAGACGGAGGGCAAGCTGCCATTTCACTCACACCTGATGTTGATGGCACAGGTTCTGGTTCCTTGCTGGATTCAATTCTATCTACCCTCTTGAAAAAACAATCCAGTGATGTCTGGGTAGTAGCTCTTTTTTTCTCATCACAGATGACACGGTAGCACTGGATTGCATTCTGAATGGCTGCTGCAACCTTCGTGTACTGTTATACGTTCAGGTCCTGTGCCTCAAAAACTAACAGCACCTCCTCAAATAAAGAAAACCCCCTTGTCATTTCCTGCATCATGAATCTCTTTGGTTCTTCACTTACTTCTTCTTCCTCTTGTCTCTCTTTGTCATTTCTCTGGGCACATTCGCATCTTTGAAAGTTCGCACCTTGAAGGTTCATATGTAGGGGACTTACCATACAGTGTTTCCCTTTAAGGAGTTACACTTTTGTGTCCATTGATTCCCATAACATCTGTCAGCAGTTATGGAAGTGAAATTCATAAGCACTGTTGTAGTTTTTCAGAGATGATGAGGACAAGATGACATAGCTGTGCTCTTTACGTGATAGAAGGAGAGGACACAAATGCCTTCTGTTTTAACCACGTGCTCTTAGTTATACAGATTTGTAAGAACAAGTAAGTCAGCTCTTTGAGCAAACCTAGATCCTCTTAGTCCTCACCCTGTCCAAAGGAAATTATGGGAGTTTCAACAAACAAAGAATTAAAAAGCAGATAAGGGGATTTTGGTTAATATAAAAAACAAATGAAGTGATGAGGCTTTTAGGAGAGATAACCTGCCACTGTCAGGGGAGGTGACCTAGTGAACGATAAAAGAGAGGGGGATGGGACCCTGTGGCCTAGATGCACAGAGGAAGTGCCTCCCTGAAAACAAGTGCTGAAGATGAGAAAATGCAGATCATTTCAGGCAGAAGATGGCAAGAGAGTCTTTAAAGTTAAGCTCTTCCCTGGCTTCTGTTCTTAGAGGCGAGAAATGTTGAGTTTGTGAAGGCAGACAGCAGAAGCAAGAAGAACTACAGTTCTGCAGCCTGTGGAAGGAAAACCACATTCACAGAAAGATAGACAAAATGAAAAGGCAGAGGACTTTGTACTAGATGAAGGAAAAAGATAAAACCCCAGTAAAACAACTAAATGAAGTGGAGATAGGCAACCTTCCAGAAAAAGAATTCAGAATAATGATAGTGAAGATGATCCAGGACCTCGGAAAAAGAATGGAGGCAAAGATCGAGAAGATGCAAGAAATGTTTAACAAAGACCTAGAAAAATTAAAGAACAAACACCTAGAAGAATTAAAGAACAAACAAACAGAGACGAACAATACAATAACTGAGATGAAAAATACACTAGAAGGAATCAATAGTGGAATAACTGAGGCAGAAGAACGGATAAGTGACCTGGAAGACAGAATGGTGGAATTCACTGCCATGGAACAAAATAAAGAAAAAAGAATGAAAAGAAATGAAGACAGCCTAAGAGACCTCTGGGGCAACATTACACGCACCAACATTCTCATTATAGGGGTCGCAGAAGGAGAAGAGACAGAGAAAGGACCTGAGAAAATATTTGAAGAGATTTTGTGTGTGAGTAAAGGCTTTTAAAAATACATACACTGGGATGAAATAAATGCCCCTCCCTTCAATAACAAGCAAAACAACAAAAAAAGCACAATCTGGATAATTGCAAAAATGACTCAGGAGAATAAATCGACACTGATACCAGCCTTGCTTTGACATGCAGTGAAATGAGATGACTATTATCTTTCAAAGAACAAAGGTAGGGCAACCTAGTAACTTCTAGAGGACCTTGTCACAACCATTAAAAAGGGATGTTCTAAATCGGAGAGGGAAATTAATTCATAAAGTGTCACAGATGAACTGCAAGCTGAATCTCAGATATTAGGCTCTGATATTGATAACTAAACCCACTGACTTTTCTCGATGGTCTCTTCCTTGCCTTCCTTCCTTCTTCCTGCCTTCCTTTCCACCTTCTTTTCTTAAAAAATTTCTCCTCTTATAGGCCTTTTGGTCTGTCTGTTTCTATTTTCTTCTATCCTCGTTGAAATACATATTTTATGGTTGCTGGGTTTAGAGTTGTGTGCTCTTTTTTAGTTTGAAAAGTGAATGAAACCTTTAATATTTCTCTTTCTGAAAGAAAAAGAACCTTCACATTGAATTTAATTTTTTTTTTCAGTAGAAGGAATACATGAAGGGATCGACAATGTTTAAAATATAAAGAGACAAAGAGAAATGAAAAAAGAAGGAACAATATAGAGGAAAATGAAGGAGGCTGGGGGAAAGAACAGAAATGAAAAGGGTATGAAACAGGCAGGGGCAGAAGGATGGGAGAGAATGTTTAGGTGGTGATGGGATGATGTGAAAAGATGGATTAATAAGATTAGAGGAGGTTCAGTTCAAATTTGGTATATTTAGCTTAATAATGATGCCAAAAGCTTGGCCTCTGTACCCTGGTGCTGAATCGAATCTCGCAGACGGAATTTTAGTTGACGTAGAAAAGAAGAGCTTTATTGCTTTGCCAGGCAAAGCGGGGCACAGCAGGCTCAAACCCCTCAAAGCTGTGTGTCCCAACCTGGGAGGATTTGGTGTTGAGTTTTATAGCAGTGATTCAAGGGCAAGGTTGCTGATAAGGATTAGGGTGTGTGCAGGGCTTGTACTCCTTTAATCTGGTCTCAGGTAGTCTCTTGATGAGCTTCTCTAGTTCCTTTAATCTGGCCTCAGGTGGTCTTCTCCAGAATGAAGAATGCTAACATCTTCCACTTGTTGGGGATTTTAGTTCTGTAAAGAGCTCAAAGATATTGTTATGTGTATCCCTTGAGGCAGAACCAGGACCCTGCCCCAAGGCTGCACTATTGTTTCTTGACTGTTCCTCCCTTGACTGTGTCCCCTCCCTTCCCTGATTAACAATTGTTTGAAAGGCTTCCATGCCCAGGAGCCCCACATGATCCTTTTTGGTTTCAGTAGTGTAAATCCAATTTTTAATTCTTTCTAATTTAACACTTTTTACATTATCTCAAATTATTTAAAATGAGTGTTAGATAAAAAGAAGCACCTTGAAATCAAGTCTCTTAATTACTGACACCTTTGGTTATTTAAACCATTAATATTGAGAAGTGTTAGGATGTAAAGTAAAAATTTTCTCCCAGAATAATTAATGCATGCTTAAGTCATTGTACAGAAAATAGAGCTCTGGGGCTTAATAGCCAAATGAAGTTTCTAGGATACAAGTGTTATTTTTATTACCTTCTTTACACTAATAAAACCCTCTTCTTTTAATAAGAAGTAGCAACATTTTTAATAGTATGCCTACTTTTTGCGAAATCTCTATTTTTAAACAACTTTAGTGAAGTGTAATTGGCATATAAAAGCACATATATTTAAAGTGTATAATGTGACATGTTTGATATAAAAATGCCCATACAATCCTCACTCACATTCAAGTTAATGAACATATCCATCACTGGCAACAGTTTCCTTGACCCCTTGGTAATCCCTCCCTCTCACTCTTTTCCTTCTCTTTTATGCCCCTACATTAGTTTGTCTTTCCTAGACGTTTATATACAGAAGCAAACAATATGTGCTCTTTTTAAATCTGACTTCGTTCACTCAGCTTTATTATTTTGAGAGACATCCATGTGGTAGAGTGTTTCAATAGCTCATTCCTTTTTATGGCTAAGTAGTATTCCATTGTAAGGATATATATATCATAATTTTTTTTCCCAAATGTCCATGTTGATGGACATTTGGATTGTTTCTAGTTTTGGCTATTGCAAATGGAACTTCTATGAACATTTGTGTAGAAGTTTTTGTATGAATATATGTTTTTATTTCTCTTGGGTAAATATTTAGGAATAAAATGCCTGGACCACATGGGAGATTTCTTTTTAAAGAAACTTTCAACAGTTTTGCAAACTGGTCAGTCATTTATGTTCTCAACAGCAGTGTACTGGAAGTCTTTCATTTGCTTTGATATTTTGATCTCCTATTTCAAGCCACAGTAATTCTAGGAACTTTTGGTCCAGCAAAGCCTGAAACCATTTTGCAATATTCAGTCAGGTTTGTTCAGGTAACTATTGCTCATTTTCTCAAGTCTCTATAATTCGGGAAGCCTGAAAAAATTTATACCAAGCTAGAAGGCCATTACAATTTCAGAAAGTAAATTATACACTTAGAAAATATTAAGGAACCTTTGTTTAAAGAAAGACCAGGGAATACTTGTCAATATCTGATGAATAGGAAACATGATACTGTTTAGGTTTGGACCACACATTTTATCAGTTATGGCAAAAGCCAAGAGTCGTGCTATTTAGGGACCAGGATTGTCGTCCTTCTGTTGATTTATATTTTGTTATTTGGTCTAAATTTATCAGGTTTTGTTTGGTCAGATAATAATACTCAGGAATGGCTATTTCCAAAGGAATCTCTCCTCTCCTTCTGACCATGTAAGTTATCCCAAATTAAAAATACTGTCTTTCTCTAGTTTAGCCATAAGATATATGAGTCCTACAGGCTCCATGATAACCTTAAATATATTGGGGAGAATGTATTAGATTAGAATTGGATTTAAAGAGGACATACCCAATATTCTTAACAGTAGGATCAGCATCGTTTCATTTAATTAATCACAAAACCCATTCGTATTTGATGAAACTTTGGTTTTCCTCTCTTTCCTCCTCTCCTACTCAATGATTAGTATTGATACTAAGTCAAGGTTTGCATTAATTCCATCCCTGGCCTATATCAGTACTGTTTTACTAAGGATTTTTGGATATTCCTTGAGTTTTTTTCTCTTCAATAGTTAGGTTTTTAGGCAGAAAGTCCCTTCTAAGGAAAACAATATATCTAGCACTTTTGGATGTGAGGGCATTCAAGTGACTGACATTAATACAGAATGATTGTTCTAGAGGAATTATAAAAGGACAGTCTTATTTAGAGTGTGAGCCATTTAGTAGATCCAGCTCTTCTTAAAAACAGAAGTTTCTGTATTTCCACCTTGGTGGTTTTTTTCTTCTTTTGTGGTTTTTTTTGGAGTATGGAAATACCTAGACTAAATAGTATAGAGCTTATGGAAGTGTGAAGACTTGGCATTTATTAAAGATTAAAATAGTCTCCTAGTTTAATTTATTGCTTGGATGTGAGCAGGTCCAAAGGCAGGCTTTGGGATATTTAAATAGTGCTTCTAGTTTGCTTTCCCTTCTTCATTTAAAACTTTGACACCTGTATCACAGGCTTTCTTTCCATCTCAGTCTTTGCCGTCAACCTGCCTGCCTGGCTTTAGTAGACACATGGAAGGAACAGCTAAGAGTGTGGCTTCTCGGTTTAGGGCCCTCTTCATCTCCAGTCACCATCTCTTCCTTTGTACCTGAGCCACTGGCTCCCATGAATAGGAGAATAAAGAACTTGACCTATAGGCTCATTAACGTAAATATGCTACTCTGTCTCACAATCTCTTCTCTCCCTAGTGAAGTTATTCGCTACCTCTGATCATTCTTTGACCTCATCTGCATCTTCAGTCCATGGATTGTCTATTTTTTTCCAATCCATCAGTCTTTGCATTTCCTCTTTAATCCGTAAACCCTTGTGTTTTTTCTCTCTGCCACATTCCATACATTAAATTCCCCTCTGCATCTAACATTCTGTTTCAACTATCTGGCAAAACCCAACCAAAGATGAACCTTGTACCCATGTTTTCTGCACCTATATCTGAACAGTACAGCTCTCTGGGAGAATGTCATACAACAGGCTTGTTGGTTCCCCAATCTATTTTTGACAGTGACTTCAGATGGACTCTCAACATTGCAGGCCATATTTCTCAGGTCAACAGGCTCTCCCAGGACACTGGTGGAGGGATTGATCTTAAGTAGAAGAAGAAACAGCTTCCTTGTTATAACAGGAAGCATAGTGCTAGGATGGGTGAAGCTATAAATGTGTTTGTAAATTGACAGAGTGAAGATGAAATAAAAATGATTTCTTATTTTTCTAGGAGGATATCCATCCCATGTATAAGGGATAAACATTAGGCAAAAAATGGATTATTTTTATGTCAGATTAGCCTTTCCTGTGAAGAAGGATTGTTAACATTATTTTCTATCTTTCTGTTATAAATTGTTCTCCATAATGGGTGAATTGAGAAATTTTTCTTCAAGTTTCTAGCAAAAAAAATTTGCTGCAGCACGGCTTCAAGTCACAAAGCAGTATTTTGACAAATGGGAAATAGCACCAGCAGGTAAACTCAGCTGGAAAGTTAAGTCTTGGGCTCCAGACAATTTTCTTTCCGCTTCATCTTTCAACAGATTATCCTAAGACATCATTTTGATCATTTCACTTCTCTTCTATAAACCTACCATGGGTCCCATTGCCTGCTCTATCATGTCTCAAAACAACAAAGCATGGTTTTCAAAGCCATCCATAATTCGATCTCACTCGGTGTATTCAGCACCGTGTATTACCACATGTAGCCTTATTTTGAACCCTTCTGATCCAGTCCCTTTCCCGTCTCCTACTTCTCTCTCTCCATGTCTTTGTTTATGAATCTATGCCAGCCAGTTTGACTTGGGCACTGAGCAATGACAAACCGGTAGGTAGAAAGCGAATTTTCCCATTCAGAACCAGCTAACCACAGTCATGAGGCAGAATCAGACCCTGACCTTAGATATGAAATCTGGAGAGAGGAGTGTGGATCAGGTAAAGGAGAGAAGGTGGGTATGCTAAGAAGGAGTTTCCAGAGCTGAATTCCAAGGAGGTCAGCAAGATTGGGCACAAAAATAATTCAAGTTGTTAATCGTCATGTATTTTCCTCTGTGATCCTTCCCTTTGGGCTGGGGGAGGGGGCAATTCTCAAGTCAGGCTGGAGGGAGAAGACACCATATTCTCAACCCCTAAACTGAAAATGCTATGGTCCATTTCTCAGTTATAGAGACAAGTTTGAAAGTGAACTGCTAGTACATCCTCACCTCCTTGCCCTATCTCCCATCCCTTCATCCCCACCCACAGACGAAAAAAAAAAGTGACTTTCAAGCTAAAGTGCAGAAGTGCTGCTGATGAAACAAGAAGGGTTAGAAATGAACATGGAGGCTCAGCACCCTTTATCCTACTTTCCTAGGAGGATTCTTTGTAAGGAGTAACATGATGAAATTTCAGTTTGCAGATCCCGTTCCTGTTCTGCCATTAGCAGCCTTACAGAGATGATGGGGAGAGGTGTTAGTAGCAGAGTGAGTGTCCCCATATAACCCCAGCTCTCCCAAGGACACCAGAAAGGTGTGGCAGAATCGTAGAACTTAAGTGTTGCCTCAAAAAAGACATGGAAGGGCTGATGGGAGCCTGGTGAACCCCAAGGGGGCACAGAATTCAGGGAGAAAAGACTGTAGATTGATCTGTTTGTATCTGGTGACCAGACACTGTGGCAGAAATGCAGACACCTCTGCGGAGGTGTGTCAGTGATGGGGATGGAGATGGCAGAGGTTGGTAACCCTGGTGACACACATCAAGGCAAATGGTATCTGGGGTGGGATGTCAGCATGAGATTGGTACTAAGCAACCATGAGAAGAACAAGAGTCCCTCCACAGCCCTACAGCAGCTGTACAAATCCCTGGGAGATTAAAATGAACACTAGCAAAGAGAGGGTAAGGAGAGAACCACTTATATTTTTGAAACCAACAATTATAATCCTTAACCAGCAGAAATAATCCCGAATCTGGGCTGAGTTTACTTGAAATTAGCCAGATGTAGTTTCTGACTTTCCTAGTGGAAAGTTAGGACAAGGCTAATTTTCAGTCACAATATAATTGGAAAAATTTGCATTTTGATACACATCAGTTTTGTAGGCTGTTGTGTTTGAAATGCATTCCAGTTTCAACCAGAAGCCTCAATTTCATTGAGATATTAGGGGAAAGCTGTGTGGGCTTAGTTGTGAAAATTTGTAGCATGACAGAATTTGTTGAAATGTGTCTTCCTCAGCTGGCTCTGGTTTTCTGATGCGGGTCATATGGGCAATGACTTTCATTCCCTGGTACCCTCAAGACAACACTGGACTCCGACATGAACCTCCCTCTCCCTTATTTTTTCTAAATCTTGCCCTCAATACTCTCACTATGTCTTTCCTCGGCCATAAATCTTCTTTTGTCTCTTTCTCAATATTTCCTCAATGATTTCACACTTTCTCTACACCTACTGTATTTTCAGCCTTCATGTGTGTTTTCTAAACATTAGTGAACACCAATATGGAGTAGGAGCAGGGAATACAGTACAACAGACACTTTAGATTCATCTACCTTCCTCTCAGGGAAGGTAGATGGGTGGATAAGGGCTACCTTAAGAAAAGGTAAGAAGTGATATATTAGCAGTATTGCCCAAGTGTGTAGGAATATACAAAATCGGGTATACGAATCTGTCCAGTTAAAACATAGAAGGCTTTTTGCAAGCGGTGGTATTTTAGCTGGTTATGGATGGATGAGTAGAATTTCCAAGTGAATGAGAATGAAAAGAACATTTCAAATAGTAACAAAAGTTATAAAAGCTATTTTAAAAAGTGTAAAAGTTAGTAAAGCTGTTATTAATTTTTTCATGGTAAGGAAGTAATATTACTTGTGATTTTGAAATATAAACCAACAAAGCAACAAAATAACAAACAAAATAATCATGAAAAATATTTAGGGCACAGTGGTAAACTAGAGGTAGGGTGATGGGATAGAAGCCAATTGGAGTTACTTAGGTTGAAACAAGTGAATGCTCAATTAGGACAGCAGCAATAGGAGTGTAGGAGCCACTTACAGTATCATCTCAGGAATTGATTAAAATTAAATTTAGCGTATTCTAAAAAATAAATCTAGGATACTCAGTGTCTTTTGTTAATTATTTTCTTTGTGTAAGTCGTGTTTCCCAATTTAAATTGTAGGCACCTAAAACCGGAGACTACATCTTTTATTTGATATATTTTTACATTGGTCAGAAAAGTATTTGTAGGGTGGATACTCACTGGATAATTTTCAGTTGTCTGACAATCAGAAATGAACTGACTCATTTTGAGCAATGGCTAACAACTGCCTATGAGATAAAAATATCAAAATCACAGTGAAAGGTGTGTTCACTACTAATTGGACAACTTATATAGAAGGAAAGATTACAGGTCTCACTTCTGTCAGCACTGTCAGTATCCAAACTGCTCACCAATGACTTATTACTAATGGACGTTACGTCCTAGACACTATCTTGAACATGCAGATATCAAAGAAATCTAAGACCTTTATCAAAGGCAAAAAATACCTTGCTTTTAATTTTAAAATTAGATTTAAAAAATTCAAGCTCTTAAACTTTGTTTCACTGTTGGTAACATCATTTGAACTTATTATTCTTTTTAAAAATTATTTACTTTTTATTGAAGTATAGTTGATTTACAATATTATATTAGTTTCAGGTGTACAGCATAGTGATTCAATATTTTTGTAGATTATACTTGATTTCAAATTATTACAAAATAGTGGCTGTATTTCCCTGTGCTGTACAATATATCCTTATTGCTTATCTATTGTACTTATTATTCTTTATCATAGTATATAATAACAACTTATTATTGTTATTTTATTTTTTCAGTAACTGAGAGGAAAGATAGATCACTTTGAACAATTGGTCTACTTATTTTAGTCTCTATTTATTAAAGAGTCTAATGTGTAAAAAATTCTTTACAACTATGTAATTCTTTTCTTAATGAAATCCCAAAGTTTAAAACTTATGATGAATTCACCTTTGCTTCTTTTTTTGTTGTTGATTTTTATTTCTATTGCTACCCTTCTACTGAGATTTTATTTTTTCTACTTTGTAACAGCCATTTTCCACTGATTAAATTGTCATGGCTAACTTGGATTAGCAGTAAGATACACACACACACACACACACACACACACACACACACACACCCCACCCTTTTACATATTGACAATCATAACAATCATAATTGGTTTACATTATGCAGACCAAGTTGTGGATCTCCTTATCTGGAAAAATAACTTAAGAATTTGGGACATAGTTAAAACTTGAAATAATAGGAAAATGGTCCGATAAAATCCTTCTCAACTCCTTTTGGTTTCTCATGAGGTGGGATGAGGTTGAAAAGAAATAGCCGATTTGTTGCTTTGCCACAGAAATACCTTTGTTTACTCTGTTGTTTTTTTTTGTTTACTTCTTAGACTTTTTCTTCTATTATACCTACTACAGGGAAGGGAAACCACAGAAGAAATATAGAGAGGAACAAGATTTGAGCTTCCAAGGGCAAGGTCCTTGCAACAGCGATAAGACTAAAAGAGAATTATAATAGCCTGGAGGTAAAACTCTGGGCAGAGCAGGATGAAGGCAAACCAGAGAAAACTCAGAGAGGGACAAGGTTGTTGTCTCTGAATTGAGGCCCTGTGCTCTGTTTTTGCAGGGCTGAAACCTTGGTGGGGAAAGTGATAGAACCCAGCTGGGCATGGGGATTCTAGGGTAGAGGAGACCTGGGTCTTGTTTCCCAGGCAGAAACCATGAAAGTGATAAGGTCCCAGAGTTATTTCCTACCCTGTTGAGGTACAGTGACAGTAGAGGAGAAATGACAGACAGGCTTGTCTAGGTAGAGTTAGGCTGAATAGGCAGCAAGTTTCCTGTGGTCCCAGAGTGGCATGGAACTTTTCCCCATACTTTTGCAAAATGTGTGGACGTTAGATGGTGGAGAGAGAGTTGTGGAGTTGAAAGGGGCTTATTATATAAAATGATGGTAACAGAAGATGACAGTCAGAAGTGAATGGGCTGAGTGACTGATACCACAGAGGTATGGTGGCATCTCAATGGAGGCCAGGATAGAAGAGTGAAAACTGTTAGGGTGATCCCAGCTGCTTGATGGCCAAATTTCTCCTCCAATTTGGGGTCAAGCCCCTAAGTAGTGATCATAAAAATATACACTATATCAGGGAGAAAGACTGGGTAGGAAAATTTCTGAACTAACTCTGTTTAACAAGAGATGACTGAATTTAGCCAGAACTGGCTAAGTCTGTTTTCTACCACATAGAAAAATGAGCACGTGAAAGTCAAATTGTGAGACTGAAAAAAAACATTACTTTTGTAAAAATGAATATGTGACTTTAAAAATGTGAATATAATATATATTGTAAGAAACTGGTGAAGAGCAACATAAAAATAACTTACCTTTGGGAACAGGCCCAGAAGCATAATGTGCGTTGAACTCAGTCGATCCACAGTTAGGGTTTGATTTGTGAAAAACACACTTATTCAGAAGATCAAAAGATGTCTTTATTTTGAAAACCTAAAAATTCTTAGAGTACTTGAATGGTCCATTAGATCTTGAAAGGGCAGAAGGGGTTTCTGTTGAATTCCAGCCTTTCTGCCATTGGTGGTGGAGCATAGGTGGCACGTGACATGGTTATGATGGAACAGAAAGAAATCCTGGCTGGAGGTGGAAGGAAATTAAAGGGGCTTGGGGTCTACTTTAGGTTCAGGATTCAGGTACTAGACCTAGCTTCACCAGTACCATATAACTGTAGGGAAGTTCCTGTTTCCTCACCTATAAGATTAAAGGAGTTGCTCCATGATGTTTCTTTGATTTTAGGTGATTAGGAGTGATAGGAGGCAATGTGTGTGGCAGCAGACCACAAAAGTATAATCTTTACTTTTCAATAAATAAAAATCATGAATGGGACTGGTCTTATTTCCTGTTCTCCCTTTGGGGCTCCAAGCAGACAAAAATAGAAAAAATCTGGCATGCCTTTCTCCCTGACCTCTGGTCCAACAAACACCTAAGATTTAGAATAATTAGAAAACCCCCTCAAATTGGAACTAATCCTTAATTTATTTCAGTGCCTACTCAGTGTGATTTCTCTAGGATGAGGAAACAGTGGTAGCATAGTGCTGACTGTTGGTTTCTAGTTTCAGACAATCTGGAGGAAGGAAGTTTAGCACACAGTATTCATTAAACAGGTCATTCCTTCCTTATGTGGAAAACTTTTCCCCTCTTATCTGGATCCTCAATACTCTCTGTACCTTTCTAACTTCCTCATATAAGTGATATGATAATGGGCTTAGTTCTACATGGAAGTTTTCTAACAATGTAGATGGTAAACTATACAGAGTAAACTCAGGGGCCTATTGACTTTGATAGCAGAGTTCAAAAAAGGAGACCCTTCCTGGTGCTTTACAGGCACCTACCTGTGTAAACACACCCACTCAGGTGAAGAGCACACCCAACAGAGGCCACAAAGGTGGACTAAATAACCTCTTGACTGGAGAAAAGAGGAACAAACGAACTCAAAGGTGAACAAAATCTTGGAAATGAAAGACTGAAAGCAGCCAGGATGATAATGTTGTATATAATTTCACCATGGGGAGAATGTCACTTCTGTGGGAATGATTTTTCTACCAACCTGTTTTGAGTACCAATGTATAGGGGGTTAGAAGAACATTTTGAAATTCATCCTGCTGTCATCATTTACAAAATCATTCATCATTGTGATACATTATAAAAAGAGAAGGCATATAATGCCAAATGTTGCAAATGTATCTAGTCTCTAGGAATACTGGATATGCTCTTCCTTCCCTCCCCCCAGCCCCCAGGTTAGGTGATCATAAGTACTTATAATAAGCAAATGCTGCAACTTAAAAATTCTTCAAATAATTCAACTGAGATTTATACTGGATTATTTTAAAGGTCAGTAGATACAGATGGTTCACAAATGTAAAATATGAAATCTTGTGCTATTTTCTTCTGAAAAAAGTTTTTAACAATTTGAAATTGAGTGGAAATAGGAAAAATCACAAGCTCTTGGCAAAGGTCAAAAGAAGAGGATCTCAAACTCAGTTCTCAGCCATCAAGAAACAGTGCGTTGGGACTTTTCATTAGTGCTGAGAAAGTCTCCATTGGTTTGGAGAAGATTCATCCTTGGAAACCTTTCAGCTCCTCCTACAGGCAGAAGCTCCCCTCTGCTCACTCCCGTGGGATTTGCTCTTCAGGGTTTTCTCAGGGGGCATCTTCCCTTTGGAATTCTTGTTTAGTGGTTAGAAGCTCTTTCCTTGAATGGCCTGATCTACACTGGGAGAGGCAGAGTATCCAGGCTGCTCTTATTTACCTCTACTGTGGTCCAGATAGAATCTCGTTTGCTTGTCACATTGCTTCACAATGAAATCCAGTACGATGTGACATCCATCTCCCGACAGTGGCTTATGGTGATCTTGTTAGTTGCTCAGAAAAACTGTCAGAAATTATGTGGCTTTTCCCGGTGTGCCCTTGTCGAACAGCCTGGCTCACCTTTTTCTGAGGTTAAAAGCATGATGAAATGCTGTGTCCGTATTACTGTCGTTTCATGATTCTGTTTCCTACATGCTGGTTTCAATAAAAAAGAAAATAAGTTTTTTTCCATCTGTCACTAGAATGGAGAGAGGTGACAATGGTGGCACCAATTTTTAGGGCATATTTCTCCCCCCAAATGTGAAAATTTCTCATTGCAATTTTAATGTAGGGTGTGTTAGAGATCTTTTATAGGCTAACATATTGGCCCACATTTTTGCTGCAGCTGTTGCTACAGCAACCAGCAGTGTGTACCTGTAGCTTGAGGGCTCCTGGCTTCAGCAGCATTGCTTATCTTTTGCTTTCTGTTCCTGTTTGCTTCCCCAATCCACCCCTACAAACTTTAACGGATGGAGATGGGAGCCATGTGCTAAATATTCTTCTCTTTAACATCTTTGGGCTGATTATCTGAGATACATTATACATAGTTCCTCAGGCAGTTCCCAGCTATGGTTGCCAGACAAAATATAGGATTCCCAGTTAAATTTGAATATCAGAATAAACAACAGATACTTTTTTCAAGTAGAAATATGTCCCAGATATTGCACTGGATTTGGTTCGCTAGTATTTTTTGAAGAATTTTTGCATTTATATTCAGCAGGGGTATTAACCTGCAGTTTTCTTTTCTCGTAGTGTCCTTATCATGCTTTGGTATCAGGATAATGCTGGCCTCATAAAATGAGCTTGAAGTGTTCTTTCCTCTTAAGTTTTTTAATAATATTTTGTGAAGGATTTGTGGGTTGTATGCTTCTAGAAATTCATCCGCTTCTTTTAGGTTATCCAATTTGTTGGTATATAATTGTTCATAGTAATCCCTTGTGATCCTTTGTATCTCTGTGCTATCAGTTGTAATGTCTCCTCTTTCATTTATAATTTTATTTCTTTGAGCTCTCTCTCTTTTTTTCTTGGTTAGCCTAGCTAAAGGTTTACATATTTTTTTATCTTTTAAAAAACCCAACTCTTAGTTCCATTGATCTTTACTATTGTCTTCTAGTTTCTATTTTAGTTACTTATACTCTAATCCTTATTATTTTCTTATGCTAATTTAGGGCTTAGTTTTTTCATTCTCTTTCTAGTTCTTTCAGGTGTAAAGTTAGGTTATTTATTTGAGATCTTTCTTTTAATGTACACATTTATCTCTATAAACTTATTTTTTAAGACTGCGTTTGCTGCATCTCATAAGTTTTGGTATGTTGTGTTTCCATTTTTGTTTGTCTCAGGATATTTTGGACTTTCTTTTTGATTCTTCTTTGACCTACTGTTTGCTCAGGAGAATGTTGTTTAATTTCCACATATTTGTGCAGTTTCCAGTAGTCTTCTTACAACTGATTTTTAGTTTCATAACATTGTGGTCAGAATATATATTCATGATATCAATCTTTAAAAATTTGTTAACATTTGCTTTGTGCCTCAACATATGATCTATCCTGGAGAATGTTTCATGTTTTTGAGAAGAGTGTGTACCCTGGTGCTGTTGGATGGAATGTTCTGATTATGTCTGTTAGGTCTATTTGGTGTACAGTGTTATTCCGATCCATTTTTCCTTATTGATTTTCTGTCTGGATGAGCTATCCATTGTTGAAAGTGGGTTATTGAAGTCTCCTACTATTATTGTATTGTTGTCTATTTTTCTCTTCAGTTCTGTTAATATTTGCTTTAAATATTTAGATGCTCCAATTTTGGGTGAATGTATATTTATAATTGTTACAGCCTCTCAATGAATTGACTCCTTTATCACTGTATAGTGACCTCCTTTGTCTCTTGTGACCTGTTTTGACTGAAAGTCTATTTTATCTGATAAAAGTATGGGGACTCCTGCTCTCTTTCAGTTGCCACTTGCTTGAATATCTTTTTCTATCCCTTCACTTTCAGTCTGTGCATGTTCCTAAAACTAAAGAGAGTCTCTTGTAGGCAGCATATTGTTGGATCTTGGTTTCTTATCTGTTCAGCCACTCTGTGTTCTTTGACTGGAGAATTTAATCTATTTACATTTAAAGTGATTACTGATGGTAAGGACTAACTATTGCCATTTTGTTCCTTTCTTCCTCTCTTCCTTTGTGATTTATCTTTTTTAGTGGTATGGTTTCATTTCTTTCTCTTTCTTTTTTTGTATCTACTAGAGGTTTTTTTCTTCCTGGTTAACATTTTATTGAATAATTCTTAATAATAAACCTATTTAAGTGATTTGGCTAGACTTATTTAAAGCAAAGATATTGGAAACTGCAGACAATCTGATATAAGGGTAAACTATCTCTAAAATCATGCCAATGGGAACTTATTTATTGCATCAAGGTAAGTAATAAAATCAATAAAAGTTAACGTTATACAATAATATTTAGTACCTTAATATATGTCAGGCATTATGCTAAATGATTTACCTGCCTTCTGCCACAATACTCTTATGCAAAAGGCACTATCATTGCTTATGTTTTAACCTTAAGTTAAGTATTTGATCTATGGTCCTACAGGTAGTAAGTATAAGAACCAGAAATCAAATCTAGGTACATTTGAATTCAGAGTCCAAATGCCAAATTATTTGAGAAATAGGGACACGGCTGAACCAAGTGGGGGAGAGAGAGAGAGAAAATTCCCACCCCAAAACAAACCTAGCAGAACAAAGGCAAGTTAGGAGAAACATTATACATTAGAAAAAGTCTTTGCATGTATTCCTGAGATAAAGATAAAATAACTCTTTGGCATTGTCCTAATATAGGAGTTGTTTTCTTTATGGTCTTTGAACTCTAACTTCTTAAATATCTTTAACGTTCGTAGGCAAGAGATAATGTTCATAGGTAAGAAACACATAGCAGCATTCTATTTCTGACTTCTATTATATTGACTCTTTACCCCCAAGAGAGAAAACTGAAGCTTTATTTTAGAACGATTCTCTGATACCTGTTCATCCACTATGGAGATGACCAACTTTGTATCCAGTATAAGACTATTTTTAATTCTGTATCACCTCTTGGAGTTATTGTTTTCTTTAGCAAATTATACCTCCTATCAGCTTATTTCATTAGCATTAAATTTTTGTTTGTATGAATTCAGTTTTTCATATATTTTTGAAGAGAAAAGTTACTAAGGTTGGTGTATACATTTATTTTTAGATCTATAGTTTTATTTCATTTACTAAAATCAGCTTCCAGTTATGAGAGCAACTCATATTGTTATTGTTGATTCTGTCTGGCGCTGGCAGTAGATATTTTGACTTGTTCTTTGTTGGTAGCATTTTGCAAAAGATTGGGCTGAACAACTGCAACCAAGAATCAATAATAACACCAGGAATTGAAAAACTCTGCTCAACTGTTAGGAATGAAGTTTGGAGTGACACAGATCTTGTTCGGAGAGCTTACTGTGTGGTGCTGGAGAATTAATCTTTGACTGTAAACCTTCTTCTCTTTCCTTAATCAGATAAACTGTCTGGCCTAGAACACAGGTCTTTTCTTTTCACAGACAGCTCTGTTTTCTCCCCATAAGAGATTTTGTACAGCATAAGGACATGTTTCAGTCTAAGTGGAAAGCATCTTAGATTTGTATAATTTCATTCATCTTGTAACAGTTGTGGGAAAAAGAGAAAATTTCTATACAGTGGTCATATTGGTTTTTAAATTTATTTGGGGGAAATCTGAGGTGAGAAAATAATTTGCATCTTCCTGCTTTGGTCAAGTATAACTAGACTATTTTATTTTTTAAACGGGATTTTCTTCACCAATTTTTCAATAGGGAATACAAGCAAAACTATTAACAAAATCACAAAATTCCCCTTTACCACATCACTGTGTGTAAGTGAAGCTTAGTTATAATGACACAGACATAGCTGTTAGTTTACAACATGATGGTATATGTTGTATTTTGTTTTTTACTTGGTATTTAAATTTTGTGCCTTTTTCACATCTCTCTATATAGCTAAATATTTCTCATGTAAAGAGGTATTTTACTGTAATGACACAATTTGTATTCTTTTAAACCAATTGTTCACCAAGTGTTTGGCAATTAGATCACTTATTTTCTCCCCTGTTCCCTCTCTCCTTTCCTTCCTTCCTTTCTTCTTTAATATTTTTAAACTGCCTTGAAGACTAGCTGTATAAATAAGTATATTTTTAATTGTCACATCATAGGACACAGTTTTATTACTTTTCATATTTTTCCTAATTGCTCTCTTAACAGATTAGCCACTTTATTATATTTACTTTCAAACAATTTTTCTTATATATTAAATATATGTTTATAATAAGATCTATAAAAATGGAGACATATAAGAAAGAAAATGAGGTATCCACTGATGTGTAGACAGCTTCTGACATGACCTTCGATGATCCCCAGCTCTAGACAGTCCTAATTTTGTGAATTCCCTCCCCTTGAGTAACTTGCTTCTAACTAATAGAATACAGCAACATTGAGGAGATGTCACTTTTGTGATTAAGTAACAAAAGATTGTGATCTCTGACTTGCTAGCAGACACTCTCCATTGTTGGCTTTGATGAAGTAAGCTGCCATATTGGAGAGGCCAACATAGCAAGGAACTGAGGGTGGCTTCTGCCAATAGCCAGCAACGAACCCTCAGTCCAACACCTCTCGGGGAAATGAGTGCTGACAACAACCATATAAGTGAGCTTGAAAGTGGATTCTTCCCTAATCCAGCCTTCAGGGCTGATTGATAACATGATTAAAACTTTTTGAGACACTGAAGCAGAGGTCCCAGCTAAGCTGTGCCTGGATTCCTGACTTGGAGAAATGGTGAAATAATAAATGCATGTTGTTTTAAGCTGCTAAATTTGGAAGTAATTTGTTACACAGCAATAGATAACTGATACAATTGGTAATAATTCACTGTTTCCTCTTCAAGTCTTTTTTCCAAGACATAAATATATATATATTAAACTTGGGATAATGTAAACATAATTTTGCTTCCTGAATTTCCCCATACTTTTCCATGATACTAATGCTTTGAAACCAGATTTTTAATGGTAATTTATGATTGTATACATTCATTGTAATTAATAAACTACTCCATTATTATCAGTTTTTATGATGGTAAGTAATTCTGTGAAAAAAATTCTACACAGATATATTGCTTGTCCATGATAACTTATTTAGCATATTAATCTGAAAGTGAATTACTTGGCTAAAAAATATTTTAAAGGCTCATGCTTATTCTCACCAGATACGTATGAAAGAGTCATCTCCTTGTTATATGTTGGCCAACACTGGGATTATAATTATTTTTCTTACTTAACAATTTGAGAGATAAATTTTCTTATTTATTTATTTATATTATATTTTTACCACTCCTTTTTATTATTATTTTTTAACATCTTTATTGGAGTATAATTGCTTTACAATGGTGTGTTAGTTTCTGCTGTATAACAAAGTGAATCAGCTATACGTATACCTATATCCCCATATCTCCTCCCTCTTTTGTCCCCCTCCCACCCTCCCTATCCCACCCCTCTCGGTGGTCACAAAGCAACGAGCTGATCTCCCTGTGCTATGTGGCTGCTTCCCACTACCTATCTATTTTACATTTGGTAGTCTATATATGTCCATGCCATTCTCTCACTTCGTCCCAGCTTACCCTTCCCCCACCCTGTGTCCTCAAGTCCAAAATTTTCTTATATTAATGTGCATTTTGATTTCTAACAAATTGGAACAAATTTTCACAGTTTAATTAGCCATTTGGGTATTCTGTTTTAGTCAAATTCTGGTTCATATTTTGGTCATTTTTATAGTGCTATTCTTTCCTTTACTGATTTTAAGAGCCATTTTATTTTAATGATATGACTTTATTAAGTGCTTTATTAGATAGTATGCAAATAGCTTTTTCTCAATAAATGTATTGTACTTTTAAAATCATTCCATTTTAAAACTACATTTATTTTGACCTTGATTCTAGAGCAAAAGGGATCACACATTCACTTTTCTAGCAGCATTCTTCTCTCCCTCTCTCTCACTCACACACACACACACACACACACACCCTCCACATTCATTGTTGATGTTTCACCTAATAAAAATATTAAGATCAGTCTTTTAAAAATCTGTGTCATATGTAAAGCCCCTTTTATTTATTTAAGCACTGTAATACATACTATCCCATTTGATATTCATAACAACCCTGTCTAGGTAGGCATAGGAGGTCTTACTATCCTGATTTTATTAATGGTTTAAATGTAGCTCAGAAAAGTTACTTAACTGACTCAGGGTTACAGAGTTTAGTAGTTGGTAGAGTTGGACACAAACCATTTTCTGCCTTCAGATCCAGTACTTTTTCCTTCTCTGAACTCCACATCCAGCATTATTTAAGTAGTGATGCCTGTAGACAAAAGATGTTTACAGTGTGCCAGATTTTTTTTTTTTTAACATCTTTATTGGAGTATAATTGCTTTACAATGGTGTGTTAGCTTCTGCTTTATAACAAAGTGAATCAGTTATACATATACATATGTTCCCATATCTCTTCCCTCTTGCATCTCCCTCCCTCCCACCCTCCCTATCCCACCCCTCTAGGTGGTCACAAAGCACCAAGCTGATCTCCCTGTGCTATTGTGCCAGATATTTTTACATGCAATAACTCATTTGATCCTTACAACAATCTTCTAGGTAATGATTTCCTTATTCTCCAGAGAAGGAATAGAAGTCTCACAGATTTACTTGCCTAAGTTATAAAACTAATAGAGGATATTATCCATCTGTTAGGCAGATTGTGTTCAAGGCCTGGGATTGCTCTTCTAGAATGTTAAAGTGGTTTAGTGTAAGCAATGAGAGGAATTTATTATAGAGCTATTTTCTTGTCATACTTCTCTTTTCCTATGGTATTTGCCATTCTCTTCTCTGGACTCTTATGGGTAAATGAGGTTTCGTTGGGGCCATATTTTTTACCTGGTTGACACCTAGTCTTTGGTTAAGGCTTGTGTCAGGCATTGCCTCCTCCAAGAAACCGATCTTGAACTCTTTTTGTCCTTATTCAGACACTTTGTATATCTCCAGCCTGGCACTCATCTCATTGTACTCTATTTATCTGTTTGGGTATCTAATCTAAAGTGCCTAACCACTTTAAAATGTGTTTCTAGACATCTTGAGGGACTGCTCATGGTTCATTTTGAATTCTCCTTGCTAGCCCAGTGCCTAGCTCAGAGTGAGTGCTCATTAAATGCTAAATGAATGAGTGAGGAAAAGGATGAGGCAGAGGGGATGCTCGGGACCAGAGTGGGATGCAGCTGGACCATCAGTACTTCCATAAAGCACAGGAATCTTAGGTGCTTGGGGTGTATATAGTCTCAATATCTGTTTGTAGGGAATTCCCATAAGAAAGGTTCAGAAGAAAATTTTGTTTTATTCTCTTTTCCCTTTCGCTGTGGGGTATCTATTTGAAGCTTCTTTTTAAAATATAAATTTATTTATTTATTTATTTTTGGCTGCATTGGGTCTTTGTTGCTGCGCGCAGGCTTTCTCTAGTTGTGGCGAGCGGGGGCTACTATTCATTGCGGTGTGCGGGCTTCTTATTGTGGTGGCTTCTCTTGTTGCGGAGCACGGGCTCTAGGTGCGCGCGGGCTTCAGTAGTTGCAGCATGTGGGCTCATTAGTTGTGGCTTGCGGGCTCTAGAATGCAGGCTCAGTAGTGGTGGCACATGGGCTTAGTTGCTCCGCGGCATGTGGGATCTTCCCAGACCAGGGCTCGAACCCGTGTCCCCTGCATTGGCAGGCTGATTCTTAACCACTGCACCGCCAGGGAAGTCCCATGAAGCTTTTAAAATAAGTCAACAAGACTAAGATAAAACAGCAACTTAAAGATGACATTTTAGATTAAACAGCACTTCTGGGGATTCCGCTGGATTCTAAAAAACAAAGTTGGAAAGTCTGTACTACAAATGATACACATTTTAATTTTACTCTTCTTCTTAGGTAAATCTGAAGTAGTCATGTACTCTGTGAGCATTGATATGTGTATTTATTCATATAATAGTTACTATATAGATGAATTATAGGCTAGAGATGTTCAAAAACTGAATACAAATGATAATTCTATTATCCTTCCCTGGTTTCTGCAAGTAGAAATTGGAGGCAGTGATAATTATCTATGTCACATTCTGTAAGTGAGAACTTAAAAACCTTTTTCTGAAAAAATAAAAATACTAAAGTAAAATAAATTTTTTTCCTGAAAAAATAAGAATATTAAAAATAAAAATGTTAAATACTAATTCCAAATACAACAAACAAACAACTAAAATCTGTTCATTTCTTTTGTTTAGTAGTTTGCCTGTGACTCATTTTTAAATTCATGTAGATGAGCTAAGGTGAGAGTCGCATAAGGTAATCTCCTTTTCAGTGGGCTTGCTGATGAAAGTGGCCTATCTTTAAACTTCAAAGTACCTGATTAAATTAAATCAATAATTAAAACTGAATAATGACATGTTACAAAAAGTCAGCCGAAGCATAGTTAGTACTGGGCTAAATGGGTGCAATGGAAAGGAGGTAAACTATGCACTTGCATTTGCCACATATGAAATTGTATAATTTGGAAGGAGGGAAATCTTTCTGGAGAAATCAGCTGGGGTGCCTCCCAGTTGTGATCAAAGAGAAGCTTCTGGCAGAAGGCTATAAATCCCAAAGATCCTTGGGATTTTTAAAGCTGTTATCTCTACTGAAGAATTTCACAAATACATGGAACATGTTGCTACTATTAATTAATGAGCAAGGCTTAAAAAAAAAATTTCAAAATGATGAAAATCCTGAATGTGAATATTGATGGTCCTACTTCAGGGTCAAAGAACGTATATAATACATATTAATGGATGTCTCCTTCCTTTCAAAGATGCAAAATATCACTCTCAGAAGAGTTAGATTCTTAAAAATTCTAATTATGGTATTTGCTTTAATTTCTAACAGAGTCCCATATCCTAAAAAATATGAAACATCTGTTTGACTAGTACATTCCATTCAGGAACGGTACTGTACCAATTAGCCACGCACGTGCTCTAGCGCCATCTAGCTAGAGTCCAAGGTAATTCATTTCAACTCAGTTCTGCTTCTGGTCTGTAATTATTTCAACTTTTCATCTTTTAATTATACTGTATTATTTAGATGTTTTTGTTTTCCCTTCTCTTTAAACATAGCCCCCAGGGATTTTTTTTAATCTCAATTTAAATAGTCTAATGTGGTAAGTAGAGTCCCACTCCTATGAAAGTTTATGCATTAGTGATAAATCTCTTGACACATTATAAAAGCATTTGGTTCTATAACAGACAGGAGACTCTGATTAGGTTTGCGTTTTCAGAAGGTTGTTCCATGAAGTTACTAAAAATCCAAGGTTAGTTGCCTCTACTCACACTTGAATTATTATTATTTTTTGATAGTTAAGACGAGGTTAAGGTGAGACGCTGTCTTCAGGTGATATACATTTCTCCAACAGATCCCCATTGGTAGGCCTAGAGTGCCAAGGTGAGGAGGTAAGGAGAGAACGCAGTGATAGAATGGGAGGTGAGTGGGGGAGTACCGGTGACAAAGGCAGAGTTGAGAGGCAGAGGATGGCTTCAAAGAGGAAAGTCTTAGACAAAAACCCAAGCAACTTGAAAAGGAGAGTAGAAAGAGGAGATGGGAGACACTAAATCGAGAAATCAGACCAAGAGACAGACAGGGGTCAGCCTGGGGTAAAGAAAGAATAAGAATAAAGGAAAGCCAACAAAGAATAAAAAAATAAAAGAAGAATAAAAGCAGAAAGCCGAGAATAGGGATTTGTTTTCACCTTCACAGTTAACATTCTTATGTGATACTACCTGTTTGAAAACCAGGGTCTGTAAACTGGAGCCCAATCAACATTGTTGATAGTTAACTAACCTACTAACATTCACTTTCTTGATCTTAACTTGATAGGTAGAAATTTAATGAGTTGACAATACATTTTGAAATAAGTTAGGGTCTTTTTTTTTTTTTCAATCTTCAGAGTCAGTTTACATCCATGAAAGGGAAAATTACTTAAAGAAAATTGAGATTTACTTTGATAAATACTTTACGTATTACTAATCTTTTCTCAGAGCCAGAGATGCTGAAATGTTCTTGGGTGGCCAAAAGATGTTGAAAGACAGAGCTTCCTCCATGAGAATAGATTACTTTACTATATAAAATCACATTTCAAATAGTTTTTCTTATAATGAGTCATAGTGGACACATAAGCAAGGATTTTTGACAGTTCCTTAATGTAAAAGAATACAAACAGGAGAATCTTTACACGTATACTTAAAAGGGAAATGTTATTTTAGAAACAGTATTTAACCTAAATTTTTAGTGTTTTTAGGTTTGTATAATAATGGTTTTGTAAAAAATGTTTACCATTTCTGATTTAAAGAATGTGTCATATAATTCTGCAGGACTTTCTCTTTAATTCTTAGCAACCTCTCTTTTGCAAGTGCAAGTCAACCGCACTTTAATCTCAGTTTTATAACACGTTCAAAATGTGGAGAAGGCAGTTTGTCAGTGACACTCTTTGCTACTCCTCAGTAATCCTTTGGTATCTTTGATTCCCAACTTGCCATGTAGCTTGCCCCACTCTCCAGTTTCTGTTCAGGAAATACTCTCTTGTAAATGCCATTTGTACTTTTCAGTGGCTTTTTACTAATCACCGCTTGGTTACAAACATTTTTTTGGAAGGAGATCTCTCAAGTATCTATCTATCTATCTATCTATCTATCTATGTATCTATCCATCTATCTGGAACTAAGGCTCTAGTTATTTCTACTTTTTTTAGATCTTCAAAGTCACCTTCACCTTTAAGCTATTTTTTGTCACAGTCTTAAGATGGTAGCAGCAGATTCAGATCAGTACTGCTCTGAGGAAGAAGGAGGACTCTTTCTTGTATTCTTATTTATTTATTTTATTTATTTATTTTTGGCCGTGCCGTGTGGCATGTGGGATCTTAGTTCCCCAACCATGGATCGGACCCGCGTCCCCTGCAGTGGAAGCACAGAGTCTTAACTACTGGACTGCCAGGGAAGTCCCTTTATTTACTTTTTTAAAAGAGGTGAAGAAAGCTTTCCCAGCAGCCCTCCAAGAGACTTCTTCTCATGCCTTGGTAAGGATTGGGTCCCATGCTAATTCCTAAATCAATCACAGAAAGGCGAGATGACAGTGATGGGCTTAGACCATCTCAACCTTGTCTGCATTTTGAAAGCTGAGAAAAATACTGATCCCTGAGTCTCACCCTCAGAGATCCTGGGATGCAGCCTGGGGCACTGAGAGTTTTATTGGACAGGTCTCTTGATAAAGATCCTTAAAGGAAAGAAACCTTCAAGAGCCAAAGGAATTAATAAGGTACAATAGGTGGTAGAATACATATTTCTAAATGAAACTTCCCTCATCACAGGTGTCTACTGGTAAGGCAGCCCTAGTCATACCCTTTGCAGAGTCTCTGGAAATGTTAGCATCACCACTTTCAAGGCTTTACAGGGATTTGTCAGTAGGGCCTGTGCCATGTGGCCCAGAGACCCGCATAAACATGAAACTCTGGCCCCTTCGGCGATTTGGCCTGGTACTGACTCCCATGTACCATCTGACTACATCTGTGAAGCTGCACGGTCTCCTGAGCAGGTTGAGCAGGTGCGTGTGGGCTGAAGTCCAGGTCCTCTCTGCTGCCAAGTCCTTCACTCTGGCGCCAGGCTGCATCCCTTTGAGGTGATCTGTGGGACGATGAGGCCTTTGTGGAGAGTGACAAGTATGAACCTTTTAATCGCCTCAACTTTCTATCTAGAATGATGGTTTGGGGCTTATTTATAACAACTGAAAGAAGAAATTAAAAATAAAATTTAAAATACGTGGCACTCTGTATAGTCCTGCTTTATTTAGATTCTCTTCTCGTGATACCATTATGTATACTGTTTAATTTGTAGTTCAAAATATGGAAAATTTTCTAATGTTTTATTTCAAAGACTCACAATAATGTAATAGGGAATATCTCCGTGTTTTCACATAGTAAAAAATACTAGGTCAGGAGGTGTTCTGGAGGACTCTTTCCTGAATACCTAATCAGAATCCTTAGCTGTCCAGTTCTATGTACTCGTGATTCGTTTTCTGAAGTTTTAGAGTAATGAGCCCTTATTTTTAAAAAATCCGTAGTTCTGACTTGCTTCAATTAGACTTCCAAGGACAGAGAGCCTCCTAAGAAAAAAAGCAGAAATAACCAGATAACAGTTTTATTGCTAATCCGGAGCTTCCTGATAACCAGTTTTTTTTTCTTGGATATCAGGAAAGACAACCATTATAATCTGCTTCACTGGTACAAATCACATTGTACAGGGTACCTCCTTTGAATTCTTCTTCCGTCATATCTCTGAGCAGGCATTGTGTCACAGTATCTCATTATTCTGCACAATGGTCCAACCAAGTTAGTCACCATTCTGTCCTTCTTGCAGATGAAGAAATAGTAAAGCAACTTGCCCAGGGTCACACAGCTAGTGGTGGGAGAACCAGGATTTGAATTCAAGTAGGTTTAACTTGGAAACTCTACTCAAATGGGTCTAACTTGGACGCCACCACTTCATTAGGTGGTGTGTGTATAAAAATAATAATAATAAGATAAAGTAAATGTGTAAATTGTTGAAATGCTGCCGATATTGACCTACTTAATATTTGAATTATAGTTTAAGAATATTGTTTAAAACTTAACGAATTTTAAAATACATTGGGATTATGAAGGGATATAATTATTGCTGGCTAATAGCAATAATAATAACAATAACGCCAGAAACTAAAATTAATTGTGTACTTACTATGAGCAAGGTATTATGCTAAGTACCTTGCATAATGATGATAATAAATAATATAATAAAAATAATAAATAATAATAAAAGCAAGAACTGTAAGACTATTACTACTGCTAGTAAGAGCAAATAATAATTAAAATGCTGTGTCCCAGCTACTTTTCTAGGTACTTCACATGGATCATCTGGATCCTCACAACAACCATATAAGGTAGGTTTTCATTATCACCACCGTTATATTTATTTATTTTTTAAAGATTTTTTTGATGTAGACCATTTTTTAAAAGTCTTTATTGAATTTGTTACAGTATGGCTTCTGTTTTATGTTTTGGTTTTCTGGCCGCGAGGCATGTGGCATCTTAGCTCCCTAACCAGGGATCTAACCCATACACCCTGCTCTGGAAGGCGAAGTCCTAACCAGGTCAAGAACTTTCCTCAAGATCACCCAGTTAGTAGGAAGCAAAGCTGAAATTTGGACCTGGGCCATTTGATTCTAAAGGCATGGATTTTACTACCAAATGTGGTCATTTAAACAAAATAATGTTTCTTTAAAATCATCTCTGATCTCTTTCAGTGAATTGGATTTAAGAATAGGCATTGTTGTGGCAGTAACACCCTAGGTTCAATATTATATAGCATATATGTATAAAGTTAAAGAGGCAAATTGCCTAAATTAGATTCTTAAAAGTCTCTTCTAAATTGAATACCTTGTTTTCAATGTTCTGTCTCTTTTGGACAGGTTCACATGAAGCAATTAGGTGGATTCTGCCTTTTGACCTTTTGGAGAATCTTTTTTCAGATTTAATGAAGTTTTGAAAATACAATAAACTTTCTAGAGCAGAAAACTGAAGTCTTTCTTTAGAATCAATTGACAAAATCTAGAATAACACTTTTTATTATTATGTGAGACTGCAATTCTTCAATTTTTAAATTTGAGTGTTTCATTAAGTGAGTTTTAGATTTTATGGACTTATTAATTTGGAGTGTCCCTAGAGTTTATAAATGTGTGTACCATGTTTCTGGCATTCTCATAATTTACTGCCACAGATGGGAATGTGTGAGATTGTAGGGTTTCTTTTATATCTACCAGCCTCCTACAGATTTGCAGGATGGACCTAAATGCCCATCATGAAGACAGCCAGCCTCTCTACTTTAGGAAAAGGCTACTCAGGTGCTTTTATTTGTTGGCAATGGTGATTCAACTAAATTCAACGTGGAACCTTTGCATTCATCGTGTTAAACTGTATCAGTGATGCAAGGGTGGGTCTTGGATCCTACTCTCAAGCGACTCACTCCACTGATTAGGTGGAAACATACATGACCCGCACTAACACTAGACAGGCGACTATCCATATTGTTAATGGCCAAGCAAACCAAAGTGCTATGTGGATACATGGTTGGGAGAGTTCACTTCTGATTGAGAGGGATTCTGAGAGATGTTTTAAAAGAATTTGAACTGAGTGGTTTTTTTTTTTTTCTTTTTGGCCATGCCGTGAGGCTTGTGGGATCTTAGTTCCCCGACCAGGTATCGAACCTGTGCCCTGTGCGGTGGAAGTGCAGAGTCCTAACCACTGGACTGCCAGGGAATTCCCTGAACTGAGTTTTAAAAGATATGCAGGATCTTAAGATTGGCGTATGGGAGGAAAAATCATTGTGTAGCAAGAGTACAAGCTTTGGAATCAGAGAATAGTGGCCCAAGCTCTTGACTCTGTTAACACTGGGAAAGTTACATCACCTTTCCTACCTCAGTTTTCTCACCTGCAAAAAGAGGATAATAATATCTGCTCAGAGAGTTTGTCTGAGGATTAAGTAAGAACCTGAAAGAAACCCCTATCATAGCACCTGGGATGTTACAGGTACTGGGTGAACTGTGCAGGAATGCATGTTCACACACACATACTCAAGAAATAATATTCTCATGTGAATATAAGTTGTCACATTTTCAGTATTTTATTATAAAATTGCTAATCGATCATCAGAAATTGAATGAATTTTGTTCAATTATTAGCTACTTCTCCTTGCCCTTTGGTAATTCTTATGTGGTTTGCCAATCTTGCTTTGCTATCCATATAAGAGATCCTACATTTTTCTGCAAATTATGGTTTTTAAGAAAAAGAGGGAGTTCTGAGGTGAATACGGCAGAAAGGTCAACAACAGGCACAGCACTTTTACACATTTTGGGGCCTATTTCCTATGTAATGAAAAGCAGAAGGTAAACTCTACTTGGTTGAATGACTTTTTATGTGGGAGACAGATACTGTTCTTACTGAGAGGAGGGAACAACCGCTGACCTGTGAATTAGGATGGTCACCTAATGGTACGCAGAGTGGGGGTGAGTCCACCAGGAAGCAGCCCCAGGTGGAGTAAATGATGACAGGGAACGAGGATACTCTCTTCTCCGAGCCCTCATTCGCCGGCTGAAGGAACCTCGCCTTTTACATTAAACCAGGAGATTAACCAGGAGGTCTGCCCGAAGAGGAATAGTTTCCATCTCTGTGCAGATCTTGCCAGAGTAAGGCCCCGGGAGCCCTGACTCATCTACTCGAGTGAGTGGAAACGTGGCACAGTGCCCAGAAATGGGGGCAGAGCCTTTGGATGTGGAGGTGAGGTTTTTCAGTATATTTTTTTCTCCTGGCATCATAGCCTGATTTATGGAAAACAAATCGGAATTTGCCCCTGAATTTAGATTTTCCAGTTGAGGAATCAATTCCGAGAGAAATATACATATTTATTTTGTCTTAATGAAGAATTTACTCTGAGTAATATTGGGTGACATGTAGGTTACTAGTATTCCATTCAATTATCGCTGTTTAAAAAGCACTACTAATTTATCACTCTGTATAGATTTTATATATATATGTGTATATATATATATATATAAAACTAGAGCACTGCTAAAGAATTGTCTTGACAAGATGGAAATTAGGAACAGTTATATTAAATAATGTATACTGAAAATGTTCTATTAATAATTCTTTAATCATAATCATATTAATATTAATTTAATTATTAATATTAATTGTTAACATTATTGTTAAACATTATTTAATATTTATTTAATGTTAATATTCATTAGTAACATTAAATAAATATTGATATTTGATTAATATTAATAACTTATTTAATCATAATTATATCAGTGTTAATGATCCCTCTGATCAGAAAGTGATTGAATATTTTAAGTGACGTATATTTAAAAGTATTTCACTTGTAGATGTTCAGATACCAACTATGATGTGTAACAGAGAAATTTTTAAACATGCAATTTGTAACTTTGAAAGTATCTGTATTGTTTTAAAAGTAATTACACTAAATAAGGATTTCTCTTCAATAGTTAACATCGTGGGATTTTAAATTTATTATTATTGAGGGCTTTACCTGAATCATTTATTTAGTAGAAACAAAATTTTTAAAATGTTAACATAAAAGAAGAAAAGGAATTAGAACAGCCTTGGTGGAAATTCTTAACAACAGTTTGCTCTCAGATGTAAATCTTGATTTTATGACATTATTGTGCCCCATTTTATTAAAAAGATCATATTATGGAGTCCACAAAAAGGGCTCAAAAAGATTTTTAAATTTATTTAAGATGAAAAATAAGGACTCTGTCATAAAATCTGTGGTCCTGGGGTCAGTGAAGATATTTTTATTGTTTATAGAATCATAGGGTTTCTTTTTTAAATGATGCCATGGATAGTATTTATATACTGTTTTTTTTTAGTGAACTTGTTAAAATGTTTGCCAATTTCTCCACAAAATAGAAGCTATCATTTACTTTTTCCTAATTAAAACATGGAAATTTTAGTGACTACTGATAAAGTTAACTACCTATTCCCTGTGAGACATACCAAGTTATTTTTAAAATATTGTAAATGTAAATATTGTAAATTTTAAAAATGCCTACTCTTGTGGAGCTCACATTTAAATTGGGAGAAATGGATAATAAACAACATAAAAGACACATAAAGTCTGTAGTATGGGAGAAGGTGCCAAGAGCTGTGAAAGAAGGATAAAAGGAAAAATAGGGCCAAGTACAGGGGATTGGGAGTAAGATTTTCCAGAAAAACAATTTTTAAAAAATTTAAGAAAATTTGCTGGTTTGATAAAATAAATAAGATAAAGCAGCTCAAAATCTAGTGGTAGAACTGGTGCTGATGTACAAGGCAGAAGGTGATAAGTAATGCAAAAGAGAAACAATCTTTAAGTTGTTTTCTATGATTCTATGATTTTAAGCTATTCATGAACATTAAATCATTCCTTTATTGGATACTTTCTCTATTCCAGGCCCTGTAAGTGAACACGGTTAAGTGGTTATAGGCTGCTTCCAAAAGAGGATATCAGATTATTCCTTATTCCTGCTGTGTACATTTTAGAGGTAAATGTGAGATAAATTTCATATGTATTGATACATAAAGACTTAGATGTAGAGATATTCATTGCGTCAGTGTTTGCAATGGTGAAAACTGGAAACAGACTAAATGTCTATCAGTGGAGGAAGGAATAGGTAAATTATAGCTACATTTGGAACTTAGGCGGCAGTTAGAATATTGAGCTAGGATTATATGTATTGTCATGGAAAACTCTTCAAAACATTGCTAAGTTTTAAAGAAAATGAGTTTCAAGGCAATATATCTAGAAAGCTGGTTTTGAATTCAAACAATTCAAACAAATCAAAACTATATGTTTTGGTATGTATATATGTATGTATGTATAGTAGGGTAGATCACTTTATTTTTCCCAACTCTTCCCTCCATCTCTATAATAGAGATGAAATGCTGACATGTCATATACTAAATTCCTATAGTTAACTGTGCCTATATATCTCTGCCCAATGTCTTGCATGGCTGTATAATTTGTCTTGATTAATGGAATGTTAGGGGTCATGATGTAAGCAGAAGCTTTAAATGTGCTTGTGGGGTTTTGCCTGGTCTCTTGCATGTTTGCTATCTGCCATGAGAAAAATCAAGTCTTGATAGCTGATAGTCCCAGAGGAAAAACCCTTAGAATGAACCTAAACTGATCTAAGGCCTGAAACAGAGTTGCCCTAGCTGCCTCATAATCCCTCCACCAATAAAAATAAATGTTCTAAGTCACTTGATTTTTGAGGTTGGTTGTTATGCAGTATTATTGCATCAATGGCTAACTAACACAATATGTGAGTGCTTAGAAAAAGATCAGGAACAATAGTCATCAGACTATAATCTTTATTTCTGAGAATTAGGATTGGATGTAAAGAGGAAATTATAATTATTTTCTTAGATTGTTGACTTTATTTTAATTTTTAAAATTTAATTTTTGAGCAGGTAATACATTTTTTGTTTCAAACATCAAAACAATATTAAAAGTATACACTAAGAAGATCAGCTCCCACTTTCTTTTTCATCCACCCTATTTCTGCAACCTATAGGTAATAAATTAGTATATTGTTTTTCTCATAAGAATGCTTAATGACAAATTGAGCAAAAACAAATTTATGTTATTTTCCCCATTTATTACCTATGTTTTGTTCTTGACTTTGCTTTTATTTTGCATTAGTATATCATAGAGATCTTGTCATTTCAGTACATATACATTTTTCCTTTTTTTTTAACAACTGCATAATATTCCACAGTGTTCCTTAGTTTATTTAACCAGTCCAATATTTGCTGGGCACTTGGATTATTTCTAGGGCTTTTTGTCTACAAACAGCCCACAATGAATACTCTTGTACATATTCTGAAAGTGTAGAATTATCTGCAATATAGTTTTATCTTTTCCTTTCCAACTTCTAAGCATCAGCTTTTTTTCTCTTATATAAATATATAGCTGAACACCTTTAATACAAGGTTAAATAGTAGTGTTGATAGTGGCTATACTTTTCTTATTCATGCAGAACATTTCTTAATTAGGAAAGATGCTGGCGTTTGGGCTGGGCTTACCTATAATCATGTCGTATCAGCTGGAATCTTTGCAGTAAACAGTTAAAGGAAAATTATTTCTCTAATCATAACATTTCTGACACCAGATTGTGTTTTCCACACTAAGCAATTCTGCAATTCTCTGCAGACACCAACTGGCTATCCTACAATTTAATTCAATTCTGGCACTAACTACCTGGAATTAGCACAGATCCCCAGGTTAAGGGCTCAGTCCCACAAGACTACCCTTAACTTCAGATGCCACTTGAAGGATTGAGTCCCAGGTTACCCACACTTCTGTCCAACTTGACTACAAATTAGGGGTTTCCACCACCCCCTCCTCGGGTCTGAGGAAGAAGGCAGTCGTTTAGTTGTGCCTGCGCAGAATGATGATTGCCTCACCTTTTTCTTATCTCCAGTTAGCTTTCCCCACGCTCCCTAGGCTCAGCTTTGTCCCAAGTCCCATACCTTCAGGGAAAGTGGATTTGAGATTTATTCTCCCTTCTTCTTGCTTGGCCGCCTTGAATAAATCCTTTTTCTGCTGCAAATTTCGCATCTCAGCATTTGACTTGCGGCGTTGGGCGAATGAACCTGATTCAGTAACGGAAGATGGTATTTAAGGTGAGGATTTCAGCTATTTTGGTGAGTTACTCAGGTTTCCTGGGTCTCTCCCATGTATCCACGTTATTAAATTTTTGTTTATCTTCTGTTACTTTGTCTCATGTCAATTTAGTTCTTAGACCAGACAGAAGAACCTAGACGGGCAGAGGAAAATTTCCTCCTCCCTGACAGTATTATAAAGGATACAAATAAACAGTCAAATGAAGAGGTACAGAACGAGGTGAGGTCTGGAAGGGCGTCAGGTGTGGGAGCTTCTGTCCTTATGGAATCCGGGGTTGCATCACCCTCTTGGCACATGAATGCATTCACCAACTTGGAAGCCCTCCAAACCCCGTTATTTAGGGTTTTTACGGAAGTCCCATTACGTAGGCACAATTGATTAACTCACTGGCCATTGGTGGTTAACTTGATCCTCAGCCCCTCGCTCCACCCTGGGGGTGGGGCGAAAGTCAGTCCTCTAATCACACGGTTGGTTCTTTCGGCAACCAGCCCCCATCCTCCAAGAATCACCTCATTGGCTTAAACTCAGGTTTAATTAAAAGGGGCTTATTATGAATAACAAAAGATGCTCCTCTCATCCCTCCGCTCAAGAAATTCCTAGGGCTTTAGAAGCCCTAGTGCCCGGAACTGGAGACAAAGAATAAATATATTTCTCATTATACTACAATATCCCAACTTTTACAATTACAATCAAACTAAGTAGTTACTAAGAGCTTAATGAAGAGAAACCTTTTATTAAAAAGTGGCAGGACTAAGGAAGCCAAAAAGGGATGGTGATGTTTATGGGACTAACCATGGTGAGGCGGCATTGCCCTTCTTAGGACTGAAGGGGAACTAGGGATCCGAGGCTCTGGGAACAGAGAGCTGCAGGCAAGAGCCTCCTGATAGAAAGTGTAGCCTTCAGAAAAGAATCACTTTATATACACCCTTTTTTAGATTTTTTCCCATATAGGCCATTACAAAGTATTGAGTAGAGTTGCCTGTGCTATACAGTAGGTCCTTATTAGTTATCTATTTTATATATAGTAGTGTGTGTATATGTCAATCCCAATCTCCCAATTTATCCCTCCCCCACCTTACCTCCTGGGAACCATAAGTTTTTTTTTCTACATCTGTGACTCTATTTCTGTTTGTAGGTTAGTTCATTTGTACTCTTTTTTAGATTCCACATATAAGTGATATCATTTGATATTTGTCATTCTCTGTCTGACTTACTTCACTCAGTATGACAATCTCTAAGTCCATCCATGTTGCTGCAAATGGCATTATTTCATTCTTTTTTATGACTGAGTAGTATTCCATTGTATATATGTACCACATCTCCTCTATCCATTCCTCTGTTGATGGACATTTAGGTTGCTTCTGTGTCCTGGCTATTGTAAATAGTGCTGCAGTGAACATCGGGGTGCATGTATCTTTTCAAATTATGGTTTCCTCCGGATATATGCCCAGGAGTGGGATTGCTGGATCATATGGTAGCTCTATTTTTAGTTTTTTAGGGAACCCCTGTACTGTTCTCCATAGTGGCTGTACCAGTTTACATTCCCACCAACAGTATAGGAAGGTTCCCTTTTCTCCACACCCTCTCCAGCATTTATTGTTTGTAGATTTTTTGATGATGGCCATTCTGTCCTGTGTGAGGTGATACCTCATTGTAGTTTTGATTTGAATTTCTCTAATAATTAGTGATGTAGAGCATCTTTTCAAGTGCTTTTTAGCCATCTGTATGTCTTCTTTGGAGAAATGTCTATTTAGATCTTCTGCCCATTTGTTGATTGAGTTGTTTGTTTTTTTGTTATTGAGCTGCATGAGCTGTTTGTATATTTTGGAGATTAATCCCTTGTCGGTTGGTTCATTTGCAAATATTTTCTCCCATTCTGAGGGTTGTCTTTCGTTTTGTTTATGGTTTCCTTTGCTGTGCAAAAGCTTTTAAGTTTAATTAGGTCCCATTTATTTATTTTTGTTTTTATTTTCATTACTCTAGGAGGTGGATCAAAAAAGATCTTGCTACGATTTATGTCAGAGAGGTTTCCGCCTATGTTTTCCTCTGTTTTATAGTATCTGGCTTTACATTCACTTTGCTGTACACCTGAAACTAACACAACATTGTAAATCAATTATACTCCAATAAAAATTAAAAACAAAACAAAACAAACAACAAAACCTGACAACAACAAAAAAGAAAAAAAATACAACTGTATTAAAAAAAAAAAAAGAATAATTTTAACCTTGCAATCTCCTCTAATTGGCTTACCCCAAATAGAAACTTGTGGTCTGCAATGACTCAGACCGTATGAGTGAGCCTGCCAGGACACGAAGGAAAAGTGAATCTAGAGGGGCCAAACAGAGACCATCCAGCACACACATTAAGGAAGTGACCACTGAATCCCTTTTTATTAAATGTTTTTAAGTTTAAGAATGAAGTTGAATTAAATATCTTTTCACTATCCATGGAGATGATCATAGGATTTCCTTTGTAGACCATAAATAAAATAAGTTCTATTAAGATAATTTATTAGTTTTAATATTGAGCAATCTTTCCATGCCTAAATTAACATTATGTCTAAAGTTTTATCTCAGCTCTAAAAAATATGTACTCTAATTTGTGTGGCTTCTTTTGCTTGACATTTTGGGATTCCTCCATGTGTATATGTATACACATGTAAGTATTTTATTTTGTGACTATTCATTCTACTGATTCTACTGTTGAATATTTGGGTTATTCTAGTTTTGGCTATTAAAAATATTGCTGCTGTGAGCATGCTTATACACATTTCTTGATGTACATATGTACACATTTCTATTTACCTAGAAATAGAATTGCTGGGTTATTCGGTATGCTTATTTTAAGCTTTACAAGATACTGCTAAACAGTCTTCCAAAGTAATTGTACCACTTTACACTTCCATCAGCAATGTAGATTTCCAATTGCTCCATATTCTTGATAACTCTTTAGTTTTAGCCATTCTAGTGGATGTTTAATGGTATCTCAATGTGTTTTTATTTTAATTTACCTCTGTCTAATGAGGACAGATATCTTATATGTTTATTGGACTTATGGAAAGCTTCTTTTTTGCAGTGACTGTTGAAGTTATTGGCTAATTTTTTTCTTGGATTTTTTTTTCTAATTTAATTTTATGATTTCTTTATATATTCTGGATATGAGTCCTCTGTCAGGTACATGTGTTTTAATTATATTTTCTTACACTATAGCTTGTCTCTTTGCATTCTTAATAATGCCTTTTGACAAATAAAATTCTTAATTTTTATGTGGGCTTGTTAAGCAATGTTTTCTAATATGGCTACGTTTTTTTTTTTTCCTATAGAGTTTGCTTATCCAGAGTTCCTGAAGATAAGAATTATTCTGTTTTCTTTTAGAATTGCACTGTCCAATATTATATGTCCAAATGTTCTATGTAGTGACTAGCTACATATAGCTAAATTTAAACTTGAATTAATTAAATTTAGATTACATTAAATTAAAAACTCAGTCTATCCATTGCACTAGTCACATCTCAAGTGCTCAGTAGCCACAGGTAGCTTAGTAGCTACCTTCTTGGACACAGCAAATACAGACTATTTTCATGATCACAGACATGTCTATAGGACTATGCTGTTCTAGAAGCTTTAGTGATTTACTGTTTACTTTTAGATCTATAATCCATGTGGAATAAATTTTTTTTATCAAGGTATGATTGATATATATCATATTAGTTTCAAACATACAACACAATGATTCAGTATTTGTATATATTACAAACTGATCACCATGATAAATCTAGTTAGTATCTGTCACCACATATAGTTACAAAATTTTTTTTCTTATGATGAGAACTTTTAATATCTGTTAGCAACTTTCAAATATGCAATACAGTGTCATTAATTGTAGTCACCATGCTCTACATTATTCCCCCATGCCTTATTTATTTTTTAAACTATAGTGATTAGCTTTTGCTAGGTAACGAACCATCCCAAAACATAGTAGCTTAAAACAATAACCATTTCATTTAGCTCACACTTAATACTATTTGGGATCTGTGGTTGTCTCTGTCTCCTCATCTATAAAAATGTAGCTTAAAGATATCTGAATACATTTTTTTATGTTCACGTGTATGTTATTTAGGCAGAAAAAATGGGAAGATGAAGAATTAAGCTCCTGTCATATTCCTATAGGAACTAGAACTCCATGTATTTGATTTTTAACAGTGAGGATTAATCATATATTATTTATACAATTAAGAAAAGGAGACCACGAACCGCAACTTAGGAGCCCACCTGCCGCAACTAAGACCTAGCACAACCAGATAAATAAATAAATATTAAAAAAAAAAAAAAAGGAAAAGGAAAGGAGAAAAAATAAATTGCTTTCTTTCTTAAGCTTTTGTTTCGAAAAGAAGCAGGCATAGTTATAGGTATGCTGTGATCTGGCACTTAGCCAAATCTTTAAAAGAGCATTTATGTTAAAAACTTATAGGAACATAAGTAAATATTATTGATTGACCATAATACAAACTGTCTCCAATATAGACTCCTGTTGCCAAGTAGTGGTGTTTACCAAACACTCCCAACCATTCTGATTACTTTGGAGACTTTTAAAAATTGTTTCACTTTAAGAATCTTCTTAATTTAAAACTCTTAGTTTTCTCTTTAACATATTTTCTCTTTGTTTTATCTTTAGTGCATTTCAATTTTTTTCCCCTAAAATGTAGCTAATACCTTCTGTTTTATAGTAACGTTTATGGTTGTCTAGAGCATTATAGTATGATTTTGAGGCAAAAGTTTACATTTTCCTTGGTTCACTTTCAAATTGATAAAATTTATAAGTTGGTTTCAGTGTGGAACCCAGATAGAAATCCAGTGACTAATCCCTGCCTCCTACTTGATGAACTCCTACAGAGAGCAAAGGATAACTTGTTAGTCACTTAGAAATACATCAGACTAGTTAAAGCCCATGCAGTCCCGAACTGTTCAGAATTTCCAAAGTTACCCATCAGACTTCGAATAAGAGAAAAAGTGACAAGTTGAAGGGGCTAAACAAAATTTACCTTCCTAAAACAACCATTCATAGATAGCCTGTATGTGGCTATTTTACCCAAGATATAACAATGCAGGTTTCATGATGGCTTTGCAGCGTATTTATATTTTGGTAACTTGATTTTCCTAAAAACTAAACAATCTGTATTTTCTCAAATAAAAACAGATGAATATTGAAATCCGATAATTTCTCTACATTATATGCCTCCAGAGCATCTTGTATTCTCTTCCAGTACTTTGCACAGGTTAGATGATTTAATTATTTTGAAATAGTTTGTTTAATTTGTCTTTCCAGCTATACCATTAGGTACACAGGAAAGGTTGGTGTCTGTTTTGTCTAAAACTATCCCCACTTCTTAGGACAGTGTCTAGTACTCAGTGGTTATTTATTGGCTAACAAGCATTAAGCTAAGTGTGTTGAAATCTTTTCAGCATCTGTGGGTTAAGCACGTGGTGGAAAGCTTAGAGTTTAAAATTAAATTTTAATGTTTGTAGGTTTACTGGACTCTTGTTTAAAGGCTTTCAAAAGCTTTCTCTTTCAAAAGCTTCCACAATAGGATTTCCATGTAACTGCTAATAAATAGTATTTATTATAAAGTTACCTTCTTCTACAGTAAACTTCTCTCTATTAGTTTTTTCTCTCCAAGTCTTTCACTGACATTACTTTGTCTCTTCCACTATACTTTGTGCATCTTTAGCGCCAGGACTTGGTATTCCCAGTAAGGACTCAAGAAATACTTATTGATTGACTGCTTGATTGAATGAATAAAAATTATCATTTATTATTGATATAAATGTTCTTATTGAGTAGTCTTCTACATAGAAGAGAATTCTTAAGCAAAACTTATATTTTGATTTGAATATATTTTCTCTAGTTTTCTTGGTGGGGAGAGAGAAATTATGAAATATTTAATACATTATAAGAACATGACTTGTTTATAAATAAAACTAGCCAGAACTCAATATTTGAAGAAGTGCTGTCACCATCTAAACACTTCCTTTAAAAATAAACTATTCTTAAATTTAAGCCTAAGTATACCTATTGGGAACGCCTCAAATTTTGAGAATTAATGTTGATGGTAAACCCATCAAAGATTTGGTAAAGCCATCTTGTTGTTATGATGTAGCAAAATTAATATTCTCATGAGGATCATAATCAGACTCATGAAAAAAAGACTTCTAAAATGCATTTTTCAGTAATGATAGTTCATTGAAATAAGTGCAAAACATTTCTGTATGAATACTTAAAGAAAACTTGACTGATAGCTTCTATCATATCTACTAATAAAGTCTCATTATAGTATGAGTATAAAATATTTGTATAATACCTCAGAATTTATATAGTGTGTTTTCATGCATGGATTACATGCATCTCATGTAATCCTCAAAACCATGAGTGATTTGGTATCTTCTTTTTTTTCTTAATTTTTTTTTTTTTAATCAGTCATCAATTTTATACACATCACTTTATACATGTCAATCCCAATCGCCCAATTCAGCACACCACCATCCCCACCCCACCGCAGTTTTCCCCCCTTGGTGGTATCTTCTTTATTTTACAGACTAGGAAACTGAAATACAGAGGTATTAAGTGGTTACTTATGACCTGCCAGTTTGTCAGTCTACAGACTTTGCAGCTGTTTCTTAGGAAAAGTAGGATGCTGTTCTTCATATTTGTATAGGTGTCTTTCCCACATGAGCAATACAGGTTAGGATGGTTCAGTTTCCTACATATATGGATAGAAAAACTAAGCAACGCAAAACAGTGTTTCTGAGATCCCAAGATGATGGATTCAAAAATAAATAGAACAGAAGGAGTAGAATCTGGCTCAAGCTGGTGGTTAAGTTCTCACAGATGTTTGAAAATGCTTCTTTCAGCTTCTTTGTTTTGTAGTGTGAGTTTTTTAGCCACTGAATTATGGAGTTTTCATGGGGTATATAATTGTAGGAGTGTAAGGGAAAACAATGACGTAGTAAAAGTTGACTGAAAAAAACCTCTATTGTTTTCTTCTTTTCCTTAATCAGTCTCTCCCTCTCTCTCTGCGTATTTATATATGCATATACGTGTGCATGTTCTCACAATAGCATTTTCTTTCTTATCTACCCATTACTAAGATGTTAATATTGAGTCCCACATTTATTGGGAGCTTGCTGTGATGTTCAGAAAGGAGTATTTTTATTTCAAAAGATGAACTTCACATACAATCTTCAATATAGATTTTGGATTTTACCTTGTTGCAGCAGGATTTTATCATACAATACACTTTCTTTTACCAAGTATATGACTTGAGACAAAGATTTGAAAGAGATGGTGCATCCAGGTTCACTTAAGAGCTTCCAAATGACCCAGGAGGGCAGCTGTGGCCTTCAGATTTTACCAAAAGAAATAAACTTGTCTAAGGAAATCCCAACTTGTTATCTAAATTTAAGACATTGACAAGCGTTTGACCTTGATGGTCCTAGTAAAACGTGATAGTAAACATATGAAGAACTATTGCTTTTTTTTCTCTTCTTTCTCTATTGCCCAAACTTAAGGCAACAACATGCAGTAAGATTAGAAGTTTTTGATTTTTGACATTTTTAATGCTACAAAAAGTAAATAAAGGGGAGTAGTCATCTCATGTGTTGATGCACTAATATGTTCATTATTTAAATTTTGTAAGCTCTAATAGAAGTGTTGAACATTTTAGAATTCTAATTCCTTTAATTTTCTGGGTCTCTAGAAGGATGAATTCCAGAAAATGATGCCAAAAATATAACCTAGCCCATGATATGCTAATTTATTGTAGAACTTGGAATCAAATGCAAAGAAAGAAATATTTAACTTATTTTGGTTAATATTTAGAATAAAACAATAAAAAGAATCAATGCTAATATTCAAGGTTTAACTAAGAAATTATAGAATCTTCTACATAATTTCAAGATTTGTATCTACCATCTCCTTGCCAATTAATTAATTAAGCAAATATTTATGATACACTGTTTTCCAGGCTTTGTTCTAGGCTCTTGAGATTTATAGGTTAATAAATACAAATTCTGCCCACCAGGCACTTATATATGAAATGTATAAACATTTTATACACATTTATGCTGGGTATAAAATGTATGTATGCATGTAATAGATTTTATAACATAGTAGACAGTGCTAGTGGTACATCTAAAGGCTAAAGAAGCATTGTAAACCCATCATATTTAGACACATATTGGAGAGCCTTTTATTCATTATGTAAAAAAAAAAAAAAATTTGCAAATGTACCCAACATGGAAATGCTATGTGAAAAACACTGACCTTCTTAATCTTAGTGATCCTAATAATTATGGACTTATAAATCATAAAAATGTAATAACCTGATATGGAAGATAAAGGAGAAAAACTGAGTGGCATCTAAGCAACACTAACCCATGTAATTGTTGTGATAATCATCAATAATGTGGTGTTCTTTTTTTTTCTTGATGAAATTGATTTGTGGAGCCATAGAGGACCAGTGTGGCTTATAGTAGCTCAGATTTGCACACTCTTTTTGGGTCAAACAAGGTGTCCTTTTGGGGCATCTTCATCTATTGATAGGAGAGTGGAAAAGAAGGTGATTCCCCCACCCCCAGGGCTTTTCACATTGTGGTTTTGTTACTGAACCTGGTCTGCTCGCCCGAATGCAGCAAAGACAATTATTGACACTGGGAAAGGAAAGTCAAGGAAACGAAGGAAAGTCAAGTGACGAAGGAAAGTACAGGGTTTATTGCAGGGTGCCAAGCAAGGAGAATGGGCAGCTTATGCTCAAAAGACTTAAACTCTCTGATGGCTTAAAGGGAGGTATTTTTAAAGGTAACATTTTGGGTGAAGACTGCAAGGTGCATGACTTTCTTCTGATTGGTTGGTCATGAGATAATGGGGTGATGTTTCAGGAATCTTAATCATCAGCCTTCTGGTTCCAACCAGTCTGAGGTCTACATGCTTGTGGTCAGCATGGGCAGGGCCTTAGTTTCTGCATAATAACTCAAAGATACACATCAGATTGATAAGAACGAGGACTCTGAACTATCATTCAATCTGTCTTAACTGCTTTTCCTTTGTTTCTGCATTCCATCACTTTTCTATATTAGTAACTGCTTGAGTCTGCTCTTTGGAACTGAGGGAAGGTCTAAGAGACTAAAGTCTTTTTCCTACAAACAAAAAACGGGGGACACAGAGAGGTCTTGTCATTGGGGAAGACCTCACAGCATCCTGCTCGGTTTCAGTTTGACAATATCTCTAGAAAAATACTCATATTTTCTTTAAATATAAGACAAGATTTCATTAAACAAATTATCATACACTGATTTTAAAAGTATTCTTGTAAGTTTTAATTTATTCACTATAATTTATTTATATATTCTAATTCATATTTATGAAATGACATTTATTTATGCTATACACTTTTTTCCATTTAGAAATGTTGAGTAAAGATAAAACATTTTAGGTGAGTTTAAGAACATATAGAAAAGGTTTAAAAATCAACTTTCTACATTGATAACTAAATAGAATCAATGGTTATTTAAATGATTCTAATTGTTTAGACACATTGAGACAACTTATCTTAGATAATCACTCCAACAATCCCCTTCAAAAAGCCAGCAATTTACCCAACTTAAGCATTTTAGTAAGAAAGACCTTCTGTTCCTGTTGCTTTTGTCCCAGAATGAAGGAGGGGGGCGAGGGAGGAGCAAACTATAGAGCAAGCTTTTAAAAACACACAGAATGATATTTTTCTTTAGAATGGGCAAGGAAAGTTTCATTGAAAGAAACACATCTCAGGTAAAGCTAGTTTTCCTTTTATGCGTCTTAAAACTGGCTGGAGAGAGGCTCATTGTGTGCTCTACACTTTTTGTTCTGGGCACCTGAGCGGTGCACAATGTATCACTTATCAGTAGAACAAAAGATTCCTTCATCAGTCAAGCGCTGAGGAAGATGACAGCTGCAGACTCACAGCCGCTCTAGGCAGCTACTCTGCTGAGACGGAACAGGAAATAGACTATTCATTCGGACTTTCATGGCTAACCCTATTTAATTTGACTCAAGTAAGATTAGCCTCTTTCAAAACATATCCATGTTTAATGGTAATCCTAGATGTTTGTTTCTTATGAGAGACTTGGTTCAGAAAATTTAGAAAATAAATTGTATTATGTGAGTTTCACAGTAGAAGCAATAACTAGTTTTATTTAGCCAGAGAGTACTGGTGTATATTTTGAACACCTTACATTTTGGAATAATATCTTCTCATTACAAATTATAATATAAAAATAATATTACAATATTAAATTATGATATAATAATGATATAAAGACCAAGAAAATTAGGAGGTTTTGTGCTACTGATAGTGTAAAGGAATATTAGAAGAAAAATTTCATTGCCTGCAAAAATACAATTTTAATTGTACTTTAATTCTAAATATTAATCTTGTTATTGAGTGTATTCTTTTCTCTTTTATGTAAATATATTTATCCTTTTAGGATTCTATGATTATACTTATATTCCCACTGAACTAAAAAAAATTCTGTTTGGAAGGTCCCTAAAATGTAGAACCCCAAATTCTTGAGCAATGATGAAAGAGAACTGTTTCCTGAATAGCGCAAAGATTTCTTAATTGCTATGTAGGTCACCCCATGTGAGAATAATTTAATACGGAATATTTCATGCGTAAGAAGTCAGCACTGATCACATTTTATTTCATTCTGTTTTGTGTGTCCCTGATACAAATTTTTGAGTAATCATAAATTAGGATAATTAGATATGATGATATTTATGCCACCATAGACCCTGTGCCAAGACTGAAAAGAGAATAACGTTTTTTATTTGCAGTATGATTAAGTATAGAACCTTATTAATTAGGGATGCTCTCAAGGAAGGAAAGAAAAGTTATATTAAAAAAATAAAATTTAGAAAAAAAAATTTACAAACCACTTAAATTTATAGCCTGACTCTTAGTGACTTAGTAAAATATGCCATATAGAAGTTCTTGTTTCAATAAATAGTTAAGAATTGCTTCCATCAGTTTTTGCCAGTAGATGCTTCTATATGTTTGAAAATAATTTCCTTCTTTCCCACAGTTTGGCACTGGTTTAGATACTGAGAATAGCTATAAATAAAACAATGTTTTATTTTAAGTAGCTTGATTGTAAGTGCCGTGGAATATTTGTATTAGTCATTTAAATCATGGAATGATTGAAATTTTAGGACAGTATGATTACAAACTTAATGTTTTGTACAGATCTAATTTTCCATTTAATGTTTCCTCATCTGCATCAGGTCAGAAAGTTGGTCCAACATTCAATATGTAGTACTTAAAATTTGGTATGTTGGTTCTGTTATAATTTGGCACCTAATTTGTATGTGTATCTATCATCTATTTACCTGGATATATAGATTGTATATTTCTATATATCTAAATATAGATTGTATACACACACACACACACACACACACACCCCGGTCTCTATACCATGGGCCTAATAAAAATATTACAGAACTCCAAGAAGAACAATATACCTTGCCTCTATTAAACTATTCCCTTTTTCTTTACTTTTCATAAGATTCTTATTAAATTAAAATAAAAATGTTGAAGCTGTCAAAAAGGAGTTTAGATTGAAAATTGAATTCTAAAGTTTTTTTAATTTAAAATTTTTTTTTAGTTAAGGACTTATTTATTGCCCATGATTTTGGTAATGTTATTTGCGTATTATTATGTTATGTTCCCTCCATGATTTGCCTGCCTTTGGTCCTCATCACCTTCTGTTTTAAAAGCAGCCAACTCATCTGTCTCCCAGAGCAATTGTTTTCCCTTACCTACAGCTGGATGTAGGATTTAACCAGGAATAATTTTTCAGAATAGTCCAAATTCCTTTTGTTCTACTCCATTCTCAAACTGTCCAACCATATATGCCTCAGTCATGGTACGGTTGGAAGCAACATCTTTTCTTAGTTTACTATTTAAAAATCATTGATTAAAATGAGAAATTTCTGGGTTTTAGTAGTGTTCCTTATTCTCTTCACAAATCTCTTTCTTAATCTCATTGCCACTCCTGGAGGTGTCAACAAAGTAGTTCCCTTTTTGTGATGAAATATAAATGACTCCTGTTAGGCGTAAGAGTATGTGTTGGTACCTTGAATGTTTGAATCATTCCATAAGTCCCTATAAGATTTTTTTTTTTTTTTTTTTGGTTACCAGAGGCTCACTTGTTTTCAGTATTATTCTTCCAAGGAAAACAATTTTTATAAATTATATGAAAAGTGGAAATCATTAGAGTGTTAGTAAAATAAGCTATAAGAAAATTAGAAAATGTAAAAGAAATCATTTTTAACTGAGAGTTAGCTCAGAATGACTGCTTTATTCATGGATGTTTATCACAGCTCTGTGGGAAACTATTAAGAATTATCACTCCTAAAATAATGAATTCCGTGCCTTAAAATGTCAAATCATGATAGTATTTGGATTTCAGCTTTAACTAAAATAATTTTGTGATGTACATTTTTTTTTTTTTTACATTTGTTTCTTCATGGGCAAGACAGTCTAAGGAGGAGATGTACTCACGGAAGGTGCAGTGGGGGCCATCACGGAGACAGGTGGTCCCCAGGAGAGGCTGGGGCAGCTGTGGTGCCCGAGAGTCCATAAAGGCAGCTGCAAGAGCAGCAGACGGGCCCCTCCGTGAGAAAGCAGCCAAGGGCCCCAGGAGATACCTGCAAGGAGGTGGGATGACTCCTGCAAGGTGTTTGTAAAACAATGTGTCATGCACTTCATGAGACAGGAAACCACAGAGAAGATGCTAATAGAAACTGTACAAGAGAAACTGTGTACCTGATAACAACTATAGGACTTGTATTTCTTAAAGTTTCCCAAAGCAACTGAACTGATGTTGCATGAGTTCGTATTCAAAATGCCATCTGAACCCCATTGCAAACCTCTTCCTCCCTAATCTCCAGAACCTCTGCCCTGGAATTTTGGAGCTTGTGGAGAGGGGTCTTTGAGTCCACTTTCCTCATTGTGCAGGGAGGAAAAGTGAGAATGAGGGAAGTTAAATGGCTCGAAAATGATTTCTGCTCTCCTAGCTCCTTGAGACTGTTGGGATTGTGGGCAGCTGGGACTTGGAGCAGCGATGAGTATTCCTCATCAGGACACTGCTGCCTTCATGCTTCCTCTGGTTTAAGCACTTCCTCTCTTGGCTTTCTTACCATTGTTCAGTCCTGCACCTCCTCCCTTTTCTTGGCAGCTTCTTCTAAGCCTCCTTTATTAGCTCCTCTTCCCTTTCCTTTCCCGGAGTTGTTGGTCTTCTGTAGGATTCCACTTTGATCCTCCTTGTTCTCTGTTTTACTGCAGGGGTCTATCCTCTCCTTTAATTTGTGCATTATCTGGTGCAGCGATGCTCTGAATCTGCACGTCTCCTCAGCTGGGATATTGTCAAATTTCACTGTGTTAGTGTGCATCGGGTGTATGGAATATGCTTTAACAAATACACTTCGGATGAAAGTCATGGCCTCTGCCCCTCTCTGCCCTACTCAGGTTGGTTGAAAATCACAATTTATATTCTCTAGGCTGTGAAATTTTATCTGCTCCCTAGTCTTTAACCTGTATACCCAAGAATCCCAAAACTCTTACTTATTCTTAGATAGTTACCTTTCATTTCCAATTTCCCCATTCATATGTAAATCATCTTTCACTTTGTTTAGTCTTTCTCTTGCATTGCATATGTGTGCATGTGTGCGTGTGCAGACATGTTACCATGCTTCTAAGATGAACATTAACATCAGCCTTTATTCTCTTCTTCATGCCTCTTATCTGTTTGATGGCTTATTCTTACTGAGACTATTTCTACAATCATCATTCCCCTTTCCTCTTCTTTCCTGTCTGCACTAATTTATTTGCTCCCCACTGCCTCTTCCAACTGGCATTTCTATCACTTCCCAGTTATCCTACTTCACTGTGCTATTAGAATTATTTCTTGGTAATTGAACTTCTATTTTTACAAGTAAGTTGTCAGCATAAACAAACCTTAACATGGCAAATAAAACCTGGGATAAACTGGCCCAGATCTGTCTCGACAGCCTCACCTCTCTCTGCTCACCACCACCGTATTACTCCCCCCAAAGCTAATAATAGCGCAGCGCCCAGCACATAGTAGGCACTCTATAAATGATTGTTGGTGAGAAGATCCTGTTTGGGTACATTAATGAATAGACAAGTAGGAATGTGTGAATTCTGTAGTGATGCAGTGGTCTAACTCATTGGCTTTCAGACTTGAGCAATAAAATCACCTAGTGGGCTTGTCAAAACCCAGATTGCTGGGGCACACCCTCAAGTTTCTTATTCAGTAGGTCTGGGATGGGGCCCAAGGCAAGGTCCTATGATGGTGATGCTTTTGGTCTGGGGACCACACTTTAAGATCTACTGGTCAAATTAATACCACTTAAGTTGTTAACTAAACTGAGTCATTAATTTTTCATTGTTGTTGTTTGTTGTTCTCTATGCATCTAATTAAAGAACCTACTTTGGTTTATGACACCTGTATGCCATCTACGTATCTTCTGCTTATATCATCAGTTCTTCCAGGCTCCCTGTGAGGGTTAGCTTTATGTGTCAACCTAGGTAGGCAATGGTCAACCCAGATATTTGGTCAAACACCAGTCTGGATGGCTCTGTGAGTGTCTTTTAAAGATGAGGTGAACATTTAAGTCAGTAGAATTTGAAAATGTATGTAGGCCTCATCTAATCAGTTGAAGGCCTTAAAAGAAAAAGATTGAGTTTTCCAGAGGAAGAGGGACTTCAGCTGGCATATAGCTTGTGGACTTGAGCAGAAATATCAACTCTTTTTTTTTTTTTAACATCTTTATTGGAGTATAATTGCTTTACAGTGGTGTGTTAGTTTCTGCTTTATAACAAAGTGAATCAGTTGTACATATACATATGTTCCCATATCTCCTCCCTCTTGCGTCTCCCTCCCCCGCTCCCTATCCCACCTCTCTAGGTGGTCACAAAGCACTGAGCTGATCTCCCTGTGCTATGCGGTTGCTTCCCACAAGCTAGCTATTTTACGTTTGGTAGTGTATATATGTCCATACCACTCTCACTTTGTCACAACTTACCCTTCCTCCTCCTCGTATCCTCAAGTCCATTCTCTAGTAGGTCTGTATCAACTCTGCCAGGGTCTCCAACCTGCTGGTCTACTCTGCAAATTTCGGACTTGCCAGCTTTTACAATTGTGTGAGTCAATTCCTCAAAATAAATCTGTATCTATATAATCTATATCTATATCTAATCTCCTATTGATTCTCTATCTCCAGAAATCCTTGACTAATACACCCTCTATGTTCTTAATCACTTACTCTCAATCACAGAGTTGAGAATCAGCTGGCATCTTTTCTCAGAATTTTGCAAGGCCTGCATGAAGTGGATTGATACCTTAAGGACTGTAAATTTTTTAGTATTTTAGATAGACATGATATAAGTACTACATGTAAATTATATCATTTATAGGTCCTAAAAATTTTAATCTTTGTTTAGATTAACCAGTCCTATGGATTTTTCTATAATTTAGCTTTTTGGATTTTTAGGCTAATAAATGAAATCTAAGAGAATATAACAGCAATGTGCTTTTTCTTTCTTTTTTTTTTTCCATTCAAGAGTTAAAATTTTTTATTAGCAGGTCAAAGTCAATTAGGAAAAGAGACAAAAATTAATGGTCAGTACAACTATTAATAAAATAGGGACAGCAGTTTTGAATTTAGGAGTATCACTTTAGTTCCTAGTGTCTTTAAAGGAATGTAGCTGTGTCTTTGTATTGGTTTGATAGATAGCCACTATTTCCAGTAGAAATTGAGTCCCAGAGAAATAAAATGGGAAAACAATGAGAACATGTCTCTATCTCAAGCTTCCTGGTTCATCGTAAGAAAATTATTTTCTCATTTTCCCTTAGTTGTAGGTACTTCAGCGACATAATTACATTTTAGAGGAAAAAAGGGATCACAATGAGACAGCATTTCGTCCAGTTTCACACTAAGGAACATGATCATTTTATATATATTTATATATTTTCTTTTCTTTAGCTTATACCAATAGGAATGTAAGGATTACACAAAATAATTGCATAAATGGCTACTTCCTGCCGATATAAAATGTCACTGAACATAATGGTAGGGTCTTTCTCCAAATCGCTGCTGACTTTTTGGTCTGACCTATGAAGGTAAATCACATAAGCTACTTAAAGTTGCAATAATAATCTTTGGAGATTAAAATGATGAAAGCTTTAAAGCTGGCCTTATGTCAAATTCTGATTTCCTGTTGTGCCTTGGGGCACAGTGTGGTGAATTTTGGGAAATTGTTCTCTTGGTTGGTGTTCAGATACTTTTTTGCAGTTCATTCCAATTTAGCCACTGTTATATTTTAATAGTTGGCCAGTTTGGGGTCAGGTAATAAGTTCTAAGAAACATGATACTTTAGGATCGTTTTTCTATTTATTAGTAATGGGAATGTGTAGAGTAGTGGCTAAGAGTGCAGATTTTGGACAAAGAGAAGGGTTTAAATTCCAGCTTCTCCTTTTCTTAGTTTAGTGATCTGGAGCAAGTTAATTAGCATCTGGGTAAAAATTATGAATAAACTTGTTGTGAGAATCATCTCAAATTAGATGATGCATATAAAGTGCCGAGTATGGTACTGGTCATGGTTGTAACACTTAGGAGAGTAAATGCATTTCCATTTCAATGTTTTCTAAGCATCTCCAATTTACCACGTCCAGTACTGGACTCCTGATCTCCACCCGCTGCAAATTTCCCCATCTCAGTTAATGAAAACCCCATCTTTCCAATTGCTCAGGCTTCATTTTTTTCATACCCCACGTAAATCCTTGAGGGAAGCCTTTGGATCTACTTTCAAAATATTTCAAGAATATAACCACTTCTTTCCACTTCCTACTTCCTACCAATTTGTTCTAAGCTATCATCGTCTTTCACCTGGGTGACTGCAGTAGCCTCCTAACTTGTCTCCCTGCTTTCCACCTTGACCCACTGGAGTTTATTTTCAATAGAGTTGCCATAGTGATCTTTTAAAAAAAGTATGATGGATCATATCACGCCTGCTCACAAACCTCCAGTGGTGCTGCATTTCCCTTAGAGTAAATGCCCAAGAGCTTGAGTGGCTCATATGGTTCTCTGGGTTATCTCCCACATTAGTGCTCTGTGACCTTATATCCATCTTCTCTCCCCTCACACTTTCTCTGCAGGCTCATTCCCTCTCTCCTTTAACCTGTGCCACCATGTCACCTTCTCAGGGAGGCCTGCCTTGACCATGGCACTCTCAATTCCTCTGACTTTTCTTCTCCATAGTATTTACCACCTTCTAACACATCTGGAAATGTATTGTTTACTGTGTGTGTTATTTATTGTGTTTATCATGTTTATTGTTTCTCTCTCACTCCACTACAATGTAAAGCCCACTATGGTAGGGATTTTTGTCTCTTTTCATGGATGTATATACCCAGTATCTAGAACAGTGCCTGCCACATAGTAAGCTGATGCATTATCATTTATATACATATATAATCACTATCATGATGGTTTACAATTAATTTAAAGATTTCACAGAACTCTTTTATTTATATTATTTCCTTTTGGATTATACCTTGTCTAGTTCAAGAAATATAGTGGGTAAGTTCCATAGTCAGGATTTGAATTCAGGTTTTCTGATGCCATTCCTCTTCTTCTCCCCTCCATTTACCTCATTTCCCTTGGAAAAGCAATGGGAAGTTGTATCTGAATTTGGATTAAAGAGTAATATGATTTAATCTGTGCTTTAGGATGAGTCACATGGGGAAAATGTGTAATGATACTGAGGACAAAAGAGGCTTTACAAACATTCAAGAGGCCTGAACTAAGTTTCTGATGTTGGTGATACAAAGAAATGGATTGTGTGAAAGTCTTTTTGGGCTAGAATCTACAGGACTTAGAAACTGGGCTTTAGGGGCTAACAAGAAAGAGAATTAAAAGATGACTCCAAAAATTTAAGCCTGAATAATTGGACAATGGAGCTACCAAAAAATTATTCATTTTCAAAAGGAACAGGGGAACAGGTTCAGTCAATATAACTAAGTCATGTCATTGCTTAGAAGTTAGACTTAATAGTGCGATATAAAAACCTCTGCTCAGTTTGGACTATAATAACCCCTTTTCAAGTTTCCTACCATTGTAGCAGAATTAATCATTGAAATGCTCCTGTTAATTAAGATATGCTGCAGCGTACTTGGGGAAAACACGATGATAATCATTTTAGAAACAAAAATATTGTGTTCAGTACAGAAATAGAAATTGCGGTAGCTAAATACACATGCTATTTTCTAATACATGATATCATTTGGGGGATCACTTTGTTAAAATTTTTCCTATTTTGATTTATATCAAGCCTTTATTGTTTGGTCTTTATTTTGTCCTTATAACTGATAGTTCAAACTACGATGCTTGGTAATTAATATGCTATAACTATACCTTAAACTATTATGAAAGTTAAGAAATAGTACAATGAACCCCATATATTCACAACTTGGTTTCAACAATTATCAACACTTTGCCAATCTTGTTTAATCTATTCCTCATCCACTCCCTCATCTCTCCTCAACTGGATAATTTTGAATTATATTCCATTTTGTCTGTAAATATCCAGCATATATTCATTAAAGATAAGGTCTTTATTTTTTAAAGAACCACAATGCCTTTAAACATATTCAAAATGAATAATTTACCTGAGAAAACCGTAATTCAAAAAGAGTCATGTACCACAATGTTCACTGCAGCTCTATTTACAATAGCCAGGACATGGAAGCAACCTAAGTGTCCATCAACAGATGAATGGATAAAGAAGATGTGGCACATATATACAGTGGAATATTAGCCATAAAAAGAAACGAAATTGAGTTATTTGTAGTGAGGTGGATGGACCTAGAGACTGTCATACAGAGTGAAGTAAGTCAGAAAGAGAAAAACAAATACCGTATGCTAACACATATATATGGAATCTAAAAAAAAAAAAAATGGTTCGAAGAACCTAGGGGCAGGACAGGAATAAAGACACAGATGTAGAGAATGGACTTGAGGACATGGGGAGGGGGAAGGGTAAGCTGGGATGAAGTGAGAGAGTGGCATGGACATATATAGACTACCAAATGTAGAATAGATAGCTAGTGGGAAGCAGCCACATAGCACAGGGAGATCAGCTGGGTGCTTTGTGACCACCTAGAGGGGTGGGATAGGGAGGGTGGGAGGGAGATGCAAGAGGGAGGGGCTATGGGGATATATGTTTATGTATAGCTGATTCACTTTGTTATACAGCAGAAACTAACACACCATTGTAAAGCAATTATACTCCAATGAAGATGTAAAAAAAAAGAAAATAATTTCTTAATATCAGTAAATATCCAGTTTTCTCATTATCCTAATAAGCATTTATTTATTCAAATATTACTGAGTGCCTCCATTTAAGGATAATATTTAGCCTCTTATTCCATGTTTTATTTTGACAATACCTGTAGGGTAATTTTCAAAATAAATTGTTTTCTAAATAACCAGTACTCCCCAAAGTAATAAATGATATGTTAAAAGAAGAGATTTTTTCGTATTTTTTGTTCACTAGCATACCACCAGCTCTCAGAACATTGCTGGTACATAGCTCACAATAATTATTGACTGACTAGTGAATAATCTCCCTTCATCATTTGTATGTTTTGTCTTTTTATCTCATATTAATTCTCATATATACTAGGTTTTTCTGTGATCATTTTCTTCCATTGCTTTAATTCTTTTGACTTTAGCAATTGTTTTAGTTATTGTATTTTTTTAATACTCTAACTTTGGTTAACTTCCTTACTTATTTCTCTTCTTTAAAAAAAAAAAACTTTAAAATCTTTCATATATGTATTTAGCATGAGCTTCATTGATATTCTGTGTTGTTAGCATTGTGGTAAAATGGTAAATTCATTTTTGAAGGAATAGTATTTTTCATTAATCATTCTTTCCAAATTAGTATTTCTCTCAATTTATTTAATTCTTCTTCTATACCCATCAATATAATTTTGTAGTTTTCTTCATCTATTTTAAGATTTATCAAGTATATATATTCATGATAACTGTATATATATTTGTTATGAATAGGAACCCCTTTTCCATTGTATATTGCCTGAAAATTTTAAAAATCAATTGATTTTTGTGTATTTATAACAAAAATTATGAAATACTTTGATCAGGATATGTTTAATGTAAAAGTAAAATTATTCTAACATTTGTTAAAATGATAAACGGGACTTTATTCAAGACTTTTGCAACAAGGAAGAGAATATTACAATAGGGGAGAGGCTGAACTCAACTCTCAATACAAGGATGAATGGAGACTTATAGCCAATGAGCAGAGTGAGAGGGTTAGTGGATGGAAAATTACTGAGGAGAGACATCAAGGGCAGAGGGAGTTTTGCTAAAGTGGCCCAGTAGGATTCATGCTAATAAAGTTAGGCCAAGGACTTAGATGTCATGGGTGGGGAGTAAGGAATTTGATCATGTATCAAGGGTGGAGGCATTTTCACTAAACTGACTTCACAGGCTTCTTGCTACAGGCTGGCCAAGGCTGAGGCCTAACCGAGAAGAGGGCTTAGAGGAGCCTGATGAAAGTTAGGTCAAGGAGGAAATCTTCGTCATTAGCTGCTTTTCTCTGTCTCTGTCTCTCTCTCTTTCTTTCTGTTTCTCTAAAGTTTATTGGAATATGATGTTCCCTCTCAGTTTTCACCTATAAGTCTTTATCTTGAGAAATTTCTCTTCCTTTCTTTTTTTTTTTTTTTAAAGAATTTCACTTTTATTTATTTATTGATTTATTTTTGGCTGTGTTCGGTCTTCGTTTCTGTGCGAGGGCTTTCTCTAGTTGCGGCAAGCGGGGGCCACTCTTCATCGCGGCGCACAGGCCTCTCGCTATCGCGGCCTCTCTTGTTGCGGAGCACAGGCTCCAGACGCGCAGGCTCAGTAGTTGTGGTGCACGGGCTTAGTTGCTCCGCGACATGTGGGATCTTCCCAGACCAGGGCACGAACCCATGTCCCCTGCATTGGCAGGCAGATTCTCAACCACTGCGCCACCGGGGAAGCCCTCTTCCTTTCTTCATACTACACTTCTTTTTTTGTGATGGGTTGTTATCATAAAGACCTTCAATGGATCACACCTTCCAGTGCACGCTCCCTTGTGGAGTCCCTCCTGCACTGACTATGACTTTGTCATGTGACTTGCTCTGGGCAAGTGCCATGAAAGCAGAGACTTGATGAGCAGTTATGAACTGGAGCTGACCCTATTGGAAGTTTGCTGCCATCTGGCAAGGAAGCTTGGTCTACCATCCTTAAGGATAAAAGATCACAAGGAGAGAAAGACAAAGGCCAGTGTACCCTCCAACTAAATGCAACAAATGAATGAACCCTGGTGAAACCAGCAGAACTGCTCAACTAACTGATAAAATCATGAGAAATAATAAATCATTGTTGCTTTAAGCCATTAAGTTTTGAGGTGTTTTGTTAGGTATCAATAGATAATTCAATTTGAATACATTTGTCATGATTCACCATTTATTAAGATAGTAATATTATTAAGGAGTTTTATTATTAAAAATCAGGAATGTAGCAAATTCTTCTGACTCCTATCAGGATAACTTCTACATTGGTCTGTTTCTGTAATAATTTTTAAAAATCTATATTCATATGTGTTTTTTGTGTTAGCTTTTTTGTTACCTTTGGAAAAAATCAAGTAGCATTTTTTTGTTATATTTGTGTAAGTCAGATAATCTTATGGATTACAATACTTTTGATTAGTCCTGTCCAATAGAACATTCTGCAATGATGGACATATTCAATATGGTAGCCACTAGCCATATGTAGCTATTGAGTACTTGAAATGTGGCTAGTGTGACCAAAGAACTGAATTTCTATTTAATTTAATTAAATTTAATTTAATTTAAATTTTATTTCAGTTATTTCGATTGAAATTTAAATAGCCACATATGGCCAGTGGCTGACATATTGGAAAGTGCCATTCTAGACTCTTGCTATTCAATGTAATCCATATACCAGCAGCATCAACACCGTGTGGGATCTTGTTATAAATGCCAAGATTAGCAGGCTCCATTCTAGACTTACTGAATCAGAACCTGCATTTTAACATGATTTTACATTCAGATTTGAGATACACATTTAAGTTTGCAAAGCACTACTATATAAGGTATGCCTTCTATACTAATTAATGATATTCATTATTTTAACAGGCATGATGAATTTCATCATGACCATTTTATTTAAGGGAGCTGGGGAAGATGGGTACTTGGGTTCTCGTTGGATGTTAGTTTTCATATGTTGCTAAATTTGAGCTAGAGTTTAGTTTTTCCCCCACCAGTTGCTCTCCCCTTGTGAGAAGAAAAACTAACAGATGTATATACAATAGGACTTGACAAATGAAACGTGAGAGTTATAAATAACCAGAGAAGTTGCATATAATTCTGAACTATTTGACTTAGGCAATTGTATGAATGTGGTGTAATTAAGTGAGATGTTACAGAAGAGCAAATTGAAGCAGGCCTTCAAAATGAGGCAGTTTTAACCTATTTAATGAGCCTTTCTAAATTCTTGATTACAGGAGTACAGTGGTAAGAATTTCATGATAAGAGTATCTTAGAATCATAAAGTAGGTCTGGAAGGGACTTTGGATAATTTCTAGTTCAATTTCTGTATTTAATCAGTGAAGTAGTTAATATCAGAATAAAATCTTCTGATTTCTAGGATTAATTGTGGTTTTCTGAAATTGTCATTTAATCAGACTCAACTTTTCATGATTGCATGTTACTAGGACTTGACAATTTAACAACTCTCAGTTCTTATCGTCTATAAAGTGCTTTTTTTCCTTTCTGTTCTCCTCTGAAATCTTGCTATTTTACTCCATCAAACCATGTCTATTTATCGAAGTCTTCTTAGACAGCTGTACTTTGCTCTGTTCACTCTAAAGTTCCATTTTTTCCGTTATATTAATTTCCAGTTCCAGAGAGCTCTATTAACTGTCTCTGTATGTTTTTGTGCTTCTGCTATTTACTTGATGAGAATTTTAAAAAGCTAACATTTATCAAGCACTTACTATGTACAAAGCTTTTTAATTTTTTATGCTAGTCTCTTCCTTAATCCTCACAATGGCATTTGAGGGTAGCGCTCTCATTTTACAATCGGGAAAATAGAGGCAGGAAGAGATTAGGTGTGTTTATCAAATAAGAAAACTCCACCTGGAGGGCCCTCTGCATGCATGTTACTTTGATTAGAATTATTTATTCTTTTATCTCTTCTATTAGATTTGAAATGACTTTAGGGTAAGGCTGTGCCTTTTTTCACTTTGCAGTCTCCCACAGTCCCTGCTCCTGTGTTCCCAGAGTTATCCATACTTAGTTTTGAGTGACCAGATGACTATCTTTGCCTATAAGAGCAATGGTTTCCCGAGTTCAGGTCAAGCAATAGCCGATCTGACATTTGCTAGTAAGTGGGAGCCGCAGCGCGAGCCAAACACATTGGGCATCAAGGTTGAGCGGAGCTCTGGTCACTGAAGCGGTGGCTGTTCTGGGAATGATTTACTCGCCACTTTGCTGCCCCTACCAGGAACTTAGCCCAGGTATTCTCGGCTGTCCTGTAGCTCGCTCTTTACCATAGATCATTTACCAGAAGGCAACCTATCTTACAATGGTCATCTTTCAAGTGACTTCGAGAAAGACTCGAGACAGCAATTATTCAACTTTATAGGCTCACGGACTAAAGCATTTTTCGCTTTAATGGGCTGCCAAGCTGCATAGAGAGAGTGCTCACGGCACGACCAGAAAGAGGACGCACTGAGAGTCAGAAAAGCAAACTCCACTCCCTGGGGCTTCAGCAAAAGAGCTGCCTTTTAGATTTCTGTGTTTCATGTAACTCTCTGATATTGGCAGCTGTGAAGAGCTATTTGACCCCCTTTATCACCTGTTCATGTTAACACAGAGGTTCACAGTGTCGTTCCTTGTCAAAAGGGCTCCGCTAGATAGAGGAGCCTAATTGCGTATTTTGTCAGGCTGATATTAACGACCCAGGGGGTGGAGAGCACCGACACAAACCCTGCAGGGAGAGTACTTTACAAAGGTGGCAGCCCATGGCACAGAGTGCCCTTGGCCGCAACCAGCCAGATCTCAGATTTATTTGTTACCATATGTTTATGCTTTCTGTGGACAACAGGTGCCTGAGGTGTCATTTGAATAGGGACAAATTGCTCTTTTTTTTTTTTTTTTTAAATAATTCAGGGTTGCTGTTATCAACAGAGACAAGTGTATTAAGTGCACCTTAAAAGAACACTCCAAGTGAGTAAGAGAATTGTTATGTGATCCTTAAGGAAGACTTTTATCTCACTCTCTATTACTCTGACAGTGTATTATATTGCATTAGGCCAATTTGACTTACAATATTCTGGAATACAACAGCATTTCAAATCGTTCCAGGAAATTTGGTCTGCCTTACATGATTTTGTACTTAGCTGTGGAGGCTATAATGTGAGATTTAAGGCAGTTGAAAACAAAGGACCTAGCAGGTGATTTCCAGGCTCCGGGTTCCATGTAAGTTGAGGGTGAAATGAAAGAAATAAATTCCTGTGAGATATCTGTATGAGATTCAGTGATAATTATAACCTCGACACAAGAGGGCAGGAATTAGAATTGAGAGGACTAATGTTGCAGCTCTGAGTTTTCTTTCACAACTAATAGCAGAGATATGACATAGTTTGCCAAAGGTTGTGATGCTCAGAAGCTGATGTGCTTGAACTGACTTAACAAAAGAAAAACGAACATTACTTACTGTAAAAAATTTTATTGTATAAAGAAGTTGGAAGCAGTGAGATTTAGTACCAGGATTTTCAAGGGTCTATATATTCTTTTCTTGGATCATCCTAAAATTAGATTATTATACATGCTTTACATGCCTTGTATAATCATAAAAGTTATCCCAAGAATTATTGCAGAGTTAACACATGAATGTTGTAACTTATTTTCTTACATTTTTTTAAACAACAAACTTTTCTTAGGTTTCTAACATTATATTTGACTAAGCAATACACTATTTGATTAAAAAATAAAATAATAATTTAGTATAGTATATGATTTTTGTATAAAACAAGATTTATAGCCAGGTGCATTATATGAGGGCTTCTGTAGTTCAACCGAAGGGTATAGGCAAGAAATCCCTTGCCTACCCTCCCCCAAAATCCTTTTAAAACTCACATTAAGCATAAGATTAATACATAACCTATGTAAGATCTGATATGGTAGTATTATAAAATAAGGGCACTGCTGATGGGAGATCTAAAAAAGAAGTCAAAATAACATCAGATGACAAATAAGAATGTTTGTATGACATTCTCTGTTGAGAAAATTGTGAAGCTGTATGTAGGTTTGGTGGGAGAAGAGTTCAGTGATGGATTAGTGCTGTCGTTCATGGGCCACAGAATAAGGGGTGGGAGATTTGTCTTTTATTTGCTGAAGTTGTAAGTGAAATGGTGTCTTGATTCTAATCTAAAACGTAGAGAATGCCAATTCATCAGGCTGATATAGGTTGATGGAAGTATTATGAGTGGCTGCGTTATTTTATATTCCTACTAGTGTGAGGGTTCCTTCCAATTTCCCCAAATTCTTGCCAACACTCAGCCTTGTCTGCCTTTTGTCACTGCCATCCTAGTTGGTGTGAAGTGAGATCTCATTGTGGTTTTAATATGCATCTCCCTAGTGACTAATGATGTTGAGTATCTCTTCATGTGTGTATTAATCATTCCTGTATCTTCTTTGGTGAAATAGCTATTCAATTATTTTGACTACTTTTTTTATTGGGTTGCTTATCTTTTTAATTATTGAGTTGCAAGAGTTCTTTATTCTAGATACAAGTCCCTTATTGGATATATGATTTCTTTTTACTTGTCTTTTTACTTTCTTGATGGCCTATTTTGAAGTGCAAAGGTTTTGAATTTTGATGAAGTCCAGTCTGTTAATGTTTTCTTTTCCTCAGGTGTTTGAGGTACTAAAAATTATTATATAATCTAAAACCCCAAAATTTACTCTTATGTTTTCTTCTAAGAGTTTTATAGTTTTGGTTCTTATGTGTAGATCTATGACACATTTCAAGTTACTTTTTTTGTATGGTGTGAGATAAGGGTTCAGATTCATCCTTCTGCATGAGGATGTCCAATTGTCCCAGCATCATTTGTGGAAAAGGCTATTCTTTCCCCACTGAATTATCTTGGGACATTTGTCCACTAGGAGTTTCTTATTGGATGTAATTCTCATTGAAAATTAATATGCACATATCTGGCTGCTACATGCTGTAGTCAATATCCTCATTATGCTCATAATGCAACGTAGAGGTAAATGCTAAACCTATAAATTTCTGATATACAAGGCATTATACTATTTTGCTAAATCTTTGCTATTGTGGAGGGCACATTTAAATGCAGGAGAGTGGCTCTAGAGAGACATTAATCACATAATAATATAATGTACATACAGTTATGAAATGTGATAAGTGCTAAAATGATTTTTATTACTAAAAGCAGTAGTTCAATAATAAAGTAACCATCAATTGTACCTTCCTTATAGTTCTAGAATAATAATTTTTACATTGATTTTATAATTTTTAAATTTGGAAAATATTATCATTTTCATATTAACAACTTTAGTTGTGTTGGTTGTAAAAAAAGCTGCATAACAAAAATCTTTTGCTATGGTCTGAATGTTGGTGTCTTCCTAAAATTCATATATTGAAACCTACCCCTTAAGGTGATGGTGTTAGGAGATGGGGTCTATGGGAGGTAATTAGGTCACGAGGGTGGAGCCCTCACAGATGGAATTAGTGCCCTTATAAAAGAAGCCTGAGAGAGCTTCCTTGCCCCTCCTGCCATGTGAGGATAAAATGAGAAGTCTGCAACCCAGGTTAGGGCCCTCTCCCCACCGCGATGGTACCTGATCTCAGATTTCCAGCCTCCAGTACTGTGAGAAATATATTTCTGTTGTTTATTAGCTACCCAGTCTGTGGTATATTGTTACAGCAGCCCAAATGGACTAAGACATCCTCTAATAGTACAATGAAGATGAATTTATTCACTAGATTTTATTGAGTGCTGAGCTAAGCATTGAAGATCTATTCTAATCTTCTGTAAATGTTTGCATTTTAATTTTCCTTTGAAAAAGCCAAAATGGACTTCATTCTTATGACTCTGGGCAAGACATTTAACTCTTTCTGCCCTAGTTTTCTTTTTTCTTAAATGGGGATACTAATTATATCAATCTCATAAGGTTGTTGTGAGGATTAAATCAGTTAATTTATATTAAATACTAAAAATAGTACTTGACTCATAGTAGGAATTAACTGCTATTACTCACTTGAACGTAAGCTCTTTGAGGGCAGTGATTTTTGTTGCTTTAATTCACAGATGTATTCTCATTTCCTAGAAACATTCCTGGTGTTTGGTGCTTACACATTTGTAGGATGGATAGTATGAGACATAAAAATGCTGGTTTTCAGTAGGGCAAATTGTAGGAATTCGTTGGACTAATGGCTCATGCCACTGAAGATCTTTCCCACATCATTCACCTGTTATGATTTACAAGAGCATATGACACATCAAGAGGATGCACAGTTGTCATAGTTACCTTGACAAACTGTAGATTTGGAACAGTGTTACAGATGTGAATGGGGAAGTTTTACAGGGACATGTGAACCAAACCGAGATAAGTGTGGAGAAAGCCACAAACAAAATTGGAAAAAAGCTCATTCTTACAGAACAGCCACTTAAAAAAATGTAAAACATTTTCAGGAAAAATCTTCTCAGAGCTTTCAGAGGGTAGTTGGGATTGTGAAGAAAAAGTGTGATAGAAAAAAGAAGAGTTGGAACGGAAATCCTCCTTGGTTTCAGCAAAGTTCCCTACACATTTATTGAATTTCCAGTAGCATTTAGGATGATTTGAGAGAGGAAGAATCAGTTTCTAGAAATAAATTTAAATTTGAATACCACAGTAAAAGACCCCTTGGAAACTCTCAGTGCTTGCCACTCTGAGCTAAATATCCAGTCAGGTCTAGATTCTATCAAATGAAGATTCTCACTTTAAAAGGAAAGGGAAATTTGATCACTGCTGGGAGTAGGCAAGTCAATTGCTGAAATGAATAAGAAAAGGACACAGTTTCAAAAAGAAAGTGAGAGTATCCACGTTGGCTCCTTCAATATGCTTCTTGACAGATGTGCCATCTCTGAGCTTCTTTTCTTGCGGAAGTTAAGGAAGCCAGTCTCTAACAAAGGAAAGCTCTCCTGTGCCTCCCTGTAAGGAAGGGAGCATCTCTAATTGCATTTGGTTAGTTTTAAAAGCCATAGTTCTTGCGGTTTGAGCTGTTGTGGTTTTCAGGAAAAAGTTTGAGGAAAGCTAATATATTTATTTTTATATATTAGAGCCCAAAGAGGCAGATTTCATTAAAATGTGTCCAGTACATCTTTTATTAAAATTGAAATATCATGCTAAATGTCTCTGGAGAGTCATTTAATAACTTGAGGTATTTCATTGCAATCTAGATTAATATTAATTTATCATACTCTTTTCCCCATTATCTCAATGGATTCATTTAAATTTAAACATCATTAAACATCATATAATACAGTTATATAATCAATGATTATGTAATTAATATTATGTGTTATATAATTATATAAGTTATATAATTAAATATATATGCGACTAAAGCCTCAGGAAGTGAATGACAAATATAGCTGAGATTTTCCTGAGGAGTTCAGTATTTGCCACTCTGGGTATTGAATGGGAAGAGATGAGGATCCTGGATTTTGTTCTCATGAAACAAAACAAAAAAGCAAAGGAATAGGTAAAGCAGAAAAGTTGCCAAGGAAACAAAAGTTAGAATCATTGTTTCCACTGGAAACAAGAAAGTTTGTGGATTTCACACAGTAATGATAAAAATAATGTCATATCTGCCTAAGTACTTTAAATTGCAGAAGTATTTTCACATACATTATTAGATCTGATCCTCATGGCACTGTTATGACGATGGCAGGCCAGGGTAGGCTTTTATTAATCCCATTTTGTAAATGGTGAAACAGAGTATTAGTTGCCTAGGGCTGCCGTAAACAAAAGGACCATCAACTCTGTGGCTTAAAATGACTGAAATTTATTCTCTCACCCTTCTGGAAGCTAGAAGGCTGAAATTAAGGAATCAGCGGGGCTTCACTCCTTCTGGAGGCTCCAGGGAAGAATCCATTTCTTGTCCCTTCCATCTCCTGGTGGCTGTCAGCATCCTTTGGCTTGTGACCACATCCCTCCCATCTCTGCCCCTGTGGTCACATTTCCTCCTCCTCTGCTGTCTGTGTCCTCTATTCTGTGTCTCAAATCTCCTCTTACCTTTCTCTTATAAGGACCATTGTCATTGGACTTAGGGCCCATCCAGATAACCCAGGTGATCTTTACATCTCAAGGTCCTTAATTCAGTTATATCTGCAAAGACCTACTATTCCTATGTGTAAAAAGTAAGCACCTGTAACACTGTTTGATGTTCCATGTACATTAAAAAGAAATGAAATGTCTCATTTCAGGCAAATTAAGACCTTGAAGTGAAGGGTACACAGAGGAACTAACAAAAACGAATAAGTGAATGTGGAACTTAAGGGTCAAGTACTCTTATATATTTGAGACTCATAGGGTTAAACAAAATAAAACAGACTTCTTAATTACAGGTCTTTTTCTCAAAGTCTTTAATAGTTCAGTTTCAGTGCACTCTGAATTTCCAAGGCAAATGCAGTGTTTTCCAAGATTATTTGAAGAAGGGAATTCCTTTTTGCTGACCTTCAGGCAATAGTGGGCTTCAGAATATAGTTTGGGAAGCAGTGCCACTCAGCAAAGAGCAATTTAGCTCCATTGCTGTGAATAACCTGGGAGAATAGTAATGTGAACAACTACTCACTATGAGTTAAATACTGTGGTAAGTGCTTCAGATGCATTAACTCATCTTTCCAACACACTTATGAGGTAGGTTCTATTATAATTACTTTATAACTGAGGAAATTGAGGCAAAAAGCGGTTCAGCCACCAGTACAGATTTACACAGTTCCTAAGTGTTAGAGCCTGGTCTCTAATCAAGGCCGTCTACCTAACCAAGCTGCTGTCACAATCACCATGTTATACCAGTATTAAAATATGCTAACAGAGCAGTTCTGGTACAACCAAATAGTTAAATATATATGCAGATCTAGTCTCGAGGCTCTGGAAAGCAGCAGCCTGGGCGACTGTGCTCTCTGTTTGGCATCAGGGGAGCAAGGCTTGCTGTCCAGTGTGTCCATCGTCGTTTCTGTCACTCAGGGCTCCGACATGAAACAAGGCTAGTGTTCTGAAGTAGGCAAAGAAATACCTCAAAACTTACGTCAAAAATGCTTCAGTCCTCAGGTAATTTACTAGGCTTGGTCCTACTCTTATTTACTTCAAAGCTTCAGAAAAAAATGAAAGGGTTGCAAAATGGTATTTAGTTTTGCAGAGAGACACCTGGATTCTTCTCCTGGATCTAGCCTTGCTGACAGGAAACATCCTCTGTCCATCTCACGGTTGTGCTGAGGTGGAAGATACGTTTTTTTCTTTCCGTCTGAAATAAAATTCTATATGGTTTTCTTGAATATTCCCCATCAAATCTTCTAGGGTGCACTTAAAACTTTTCCCCACAGTGAACAACTACTGTCATCGCTCAGCATTTATTTTAGGAATGGGGGCTGAATTATTTAAGAACGAAGAAGAGATGATTAAGTAGAGCAAGACCACAGGCCATATTTCAAGGGGTGGCATCAAGGTCATAGGATTAAATCAGTTACTGTTTGTCAAGTGCTTTGGACAGTGCCTGCTGCGTCTAAGTGCTTGTCACCTAAATAAAAATACAACTCTGGGAGAGCCTGCCTTCCGTGGGAGTGGTCCTGGGGCTTCTGAGAAGATCTAAAAGGAGTCAGCCATTCCAGTAAGAGCAGGTCTTTAGAGGTGAGCTGAGCTCAATGTGCAACATGTAATGATTTCTAACTTTTTAAGCCTTGGAAATATGGCACAGTGACAAGTCCTCCTGGAAGATGTCTGGCTTCCATTTAGATGGAAAAGGACCATGGTATTTCCAAGGAGCCTCAGGAAATTTAGAGAGATATTATTATCATCGTTTTTCACACAAGGAAATTGAGTCTCAAAGAGATTACGTTTTCTGCCCAAGGTCAGGCAAAGTGAGGATTCAAACCCGTGCCTCTCTTCCTCCCCTCTCAAGTTGCTTCCCCTATCAAGGCAGACAGGCATGGCTGATAAATAGTCTCATTAAAACAAGTATTTGTTTATTTATTTATTTCTCCTTTTTTTTTTTTTTGATCTTACGAAATTCTGTTCCCCAGGAGACCGTAATTCTTGCTGCAAGATTTAAATGGACAGAGTTTCCGTTGCTTGAACTAGTGCTTTTTGTGGTGGACTCAGAGAGGTGGCAGAGTGCTTACGAAGAACTAGAAGTTGTTATTGTGCTTTGGGAGGATGGGAATTTATACCTTCTTCTTTTTTAAAGAACAATTGATGGAAACAGTGAGATAATTTAAAAATTTGGATGTTTCTGATATGGGCTCATTCATTCAGCAAGCATTTTTTGAAAGCAGACTTTTATGAGAATGCCTGTGCTGGGCTTAGGGAGTATAAAAATCAGGAAGATGCGTATCTTGAAATAAGCTTACAACCGAGTGTATACACAATCTAATAGTGCACGTCAGTGAGTGCTCAGGGTCGCTAAATACTGTAAAAGAAAGCAGAAACTATGTATTATTCAACTACTAAGCTAACGTGTTTAACCAGCAATCTTGTATGGCAAAAAGTTACATGTACGTATATAGATAGATATAAATAAATGTATGTATATGCATTTTAACCACTTTTTCTCTTACCTTATATTATTAAATTTGGGCATAACGAGAAAGAAAAGATTAAGGCAATTTATATTAGATGTGAGATCAAAATGCTAATGAAAACATTGACAAAATAAACCCAATCAAACCAAATTGTCCTTACACATTACATGATCGTGATTACTAGCTAAAATTTGTGGAACAACTGTCTGCGTCAGATGCCATATGTTTTCAAACAGTGTCTCATTTGTTTACTTATTGAGGGTATTTTCCACTTAATGAACAGCGCTGTTATATCTTTCACTCGGTATCTGTGACTAACTAATGCGTTAACACAGGTACCAGCTTCTGTTATATGGCAGTCTTCACTAAACAATGCTTACGAAACACTTACCCAGAACAAACATCTTACTCTACCCCTTCTCTCTCCATCCCTTGACAATACGTACTGGACATTTGTCATTAACTATGGTATGTGTCTCCTAATATTTTCTTAAGACTTAAATTTCAGGGAACCAGAAATAAAACACTGTAAAAGGCCATGTTCTGCTTCTTGTCTAAAAAAAGCTCCAAATTGTCAGAGCATGGCATATGCATTCCAATATTATAGTTGGTATGAAAAAGTATTTGGTAATTAATTTTAAAACTGTGCATATGATGAGATTATTCCTAGAGACCTTATACCTAAATGTGCTTTAGCATAACCTAGTAAATAACAGGATTACAGTAACACAGTTCAAAATATCATGAATTTTTATCTTCCACAAGTGTTGTTTACTTTCCCCACTACATCCTAAAACAGATTATTTTTTCCCTATTCAGTTCTCTGAATCTATTTTTGCTTTAGCATAATGGATAATTTTTATTTTTAGCAACCTTCAGAGCCTATACCTTATTCTTCAAGATTAGTGGATAAGTGGTGAGGGCCTTTGGGCTGGTTTTTTAGAAAAAACATTCAGTATGAATTTGTAGAAGAGCCTGTGTCTTTTGTGTCTGTTATTTCTCACTGAGGGCAAATGGATCTACCTCACCCTTGGACCCCTGTCCGGCAAGTTTGCCTTTCCTTTTCCCATCCCCAAGACAAATTAAGAATGCTGAAACCTTTCACTCATAACAAAACACTGATAAAGCAGGTAACAAGACCTCACATTAATCAGCTCTTTCAAAGAAGAGGCCCCAACCTGTAGCCTTTGTCTAGCCTGCTGGTAGGTGGGTTTTTTTCAGGCTCTTTTTAGGGTCCTCACATTCTTTAGTCAGGCAGCACATTCTCCTTGGAAATGTTTCACTTTTCAGACAGCCTCTGTGTTGATCAAAAACCCCAAAGAGCCACTACAGAAATCTGAACTTCTAATGATCTTCTTTTATATTTTCTTACAATGGACAATGGTCCTCTCAATACTAATGGCATGGGTACACAAAGAGAGGCAACAATGCAAAGAGATGGAGGGAGGAGGAAGAGTAGCCACTATCACAAGATGGGCTGTATCATCTCAGTGGAAAAAAATCCTGCTTTCTGTAGCCAAATTGTTGCTGTCCCTTGTTGAAAACATTTGAGGCCCCTGCAAACCAATGCTGAGATGAGAAAAGATAAGAGTAGATGAACAATTTTCTTCCCAGGAAGAAATATTACCGTCAGCTAAATGGCAATAAACAGATCTTCTTGTGCTTTTCTAATCCCTTTCACCACCAACACAACAATAAAAAACTAACTCACTAATAATTCTTCCCTTAAGTTTCCTGAGTGCAGTGCTAGACCTTTTTCCAGGCTAAATGAAGCAAGCGGATTTCGTGTGTATTATATGTTGAATCAAGTGTGCCCTCTACTGATCAGTCGAAATATTACCAAACTGGTACAAGATTCACCAGATTCCTGAAATCAGAAAGATTTTTTGGGCAGTTTTATTTGCAAGAGTGTTTTTCTAAATTATATAGGAAAATTGCAAAAATATGTGTATTATATTTCATAGAAACAGAGTTAACTTTAAATCAATTTTTATGATTGAACTTTCTGCTTGAAGGTTGCTATCACTTTTTCCAAACATTTTGGAACTTTTCTTTTTGATTAGTTTCAAGACTGAACTGACAAACTTCACTAAAAATAATGAAACGTTAGAACTGGCAGGGTCCTCAGAAGTCATTTAGTACAATTCTTTCATTTATGGAGAAGAAGACTAAAGTCCAGAGTAATTCCTGAATGCTACTCTAATCACCCATATTATCACTGAAACAGCTTTAAAGGATTTTTGGCTATTTTGGTAAGATAATGTATGAAATAATGCTTTGAAACTTGAAAGAATCAAATATTATTGTTATTAATATGTTTGGAGAAGAAAATGAAAGACATTTGTGTTTTCTCTCCCTTTGAATACCAGCTCTCCATAAATGATAAAACCACAACAAATCAATAACATCTCCCTCAACTGGAACCACCACAAGTATTAGGGATATGATCTCACATAGATATTTTATATAAATATCACTATTTCATAGATTTTAGAATTCCTATTGACAATTGCATGTAGAGGTGACTATAATTTATCTTGGTATTTGAGCAAAATTGAGCATTACATGTGCTGATGCATGAAAACCAAAGATAGATGTGTTTTCACTATTGGATTATCTTTAGCAAAAGATGTCATTATGTGAATACAGAACCTTTGTGGCACTGCATATACATAAAATTTCCTTGAGCTTGATCCATTGCTACATATTCTGACCAAAAAGTGAATTTTGGATGTCTTTCAAATAAGAGCCAACAATGAAGACTTCAATGAATAATTGCTGAATTGATTTATTTCATTCAACATTCATTCAAAATAGTGACAGGCGCTGTGTTAAGTGGTAGTGATAGAGTTCTGATTTTTTTTAAAAAAGCCTACCTGGTCCTTGCTCTCAATGAGCTTTCAGACTGTGGAAGAATTATTATTGGTAGGGCCTTGAGCTCTGACTTTGAGAACACAAAAATGAACATGACACCAAGTTTGCACTCAAGAATTTTATATGGGGAATAGAAAGAAAATAAATGAGAATACAAATACAGTAATTATAAGATGAGAATAATAATTAGTTGGCACTAAAAAGTCATATAGGGAGGAGGTTATTTCTTTTTGGACTTGGAGGAATGCTTGGTAGTAGAGTGACTGTTTGATCCAGGCCTCGAAGTCTGAATAGAATTGAGCAAGTAGCAGTGAAGCCAGAGAGGAAAGAATGAATGGACTTTCTTGACAGAAGAGCCACATCATTAAAGACATAAAATAGGGTTTGTTTGATGACAGTGAGTAAATTGTTGGGTTTGGACCGTGTGTGCTTTCGTGAGCAGAAGACTATGACATAGAGGTTGTTTGGACCCCGATCATGGGGGATATTGACAATAATGAAAGGAGGTTAAGTAGGTACTGGAGAGCCAGCAAAGGTTTTTCAACCTGGTAGTGACATGGTCAGAGCTGTGTTTTTGCACAGTAACCTTAAATGGACCAAGTTCAAGGAAATATTTATAATCGTGAGAAGTCTGGCTGCTGTAATAACTTGGGAGAAAAGTAATAAAGGTCTGAACTTCCCAGTGGTGTGTGTGAATAAACAGAAAGAAACACAATTTGGTTCAAAAGGTGGAGGAAAATCTACAAAACTGGATGACTGATTAACTGAGGAACTGTTGATAAAGAGAGAGAAATCAGATGACTTTTAGAATCTGTCACATATATGTCTGATAGATTGGTAATGGCATTAATAGGTGAGGAAACAGGAAAAAAAAACCCTATTTGATGGAGAGAATATGAAGTTTTCTTTTGGCCTTAGTAAGTTTGAAGTGGGAGCAAAAAGATAAATTGTGGGAATCTGCCAACCTGTTTCTGATTCTTAAAAGAGATTTAAATTTAGAAGTCATTTGCATAAAGTGGTAATCGAAGCAGTGGAAAGTGATGTTTTACCTCATGGCTTTAAAGTTTTAATTTTAATAGGACTAAACTTTTCATTTTAGTCAAATTGGAGCTACAATTCTTTGGAAACTTATGTCATGCATTCATATGCACTGTATATTTGATAAGAATCTCTTTGGTGGTTAAATTGAAAGGAAATCCTTTAGAATGTTGGGACTTCGGACTCAGCAACTGTTTTTTTTTCCCTAAATGGGTAGGAAGAGGGCTATTGCTTTGGAAGGAATGCTTAAGATCATGGTATACTGGACATGTTGCCTATTTGTCAATAGGTTGGAATAAAAAGAAAAAGAGTTCCTTTGAGGTTCTCTGCAGTCATTATTAAGGAATGACAACATTAAAATCATTTTCAGAAAGTTGAGCTTATGAGCAGGGTAGAGATAGAAGGGATGTACAGCAGTTTCCAATTTTCCAGCTTGTGTTTTCATTCTAAGATCATTTCTAACTAAGTTTATTAATTTAATCCCTCATAATATTTTATTATAGTATTTATGGCACAGGAAAAGACTAATGGCTAGTATGAAAGCCTTCCATTTGAAATTAGGAACTTAGTATTCAGCAAAAAGAGGATGAATAAATCTAACAAGAAAGGGTAATATTTTGTGGAATGAAGGCTCAGCACTCACTCTGAATGAGGGGAATAAGTTAACATTTGACCAGACAAAATAAAATACAGAACGGGATTTTACAGAATTAATAGGAAAATAAAGAAGGGATCATCAATCTCAAAAGCCCACAGCAGTGTTTCCTCCCTTTCCTCACTTCTTATTCCCAAGGAAAAGAAGAACACAGCAAACCACTGTATTAATGCCCAGTCTCCTCGCTGGTGCTCTGAAGGTCAGATGCACTTAGGTCTTAGATATGATGGGAAGGGATTCAAGGAGAGTTCCCACATGGGAAAAAGAAGAGCTGTCTGTCTAATATGCATGAAATGAGAAGAAATAGGGTAACAACTATGAGAAATTAGTATGGTTATTAAAAAAAATGAAATAAATGAATTTCCCATGCAGAGCACTCTGAATACATACCTCAGAAAACAAAAGGAAAATATTCACAAGTAATGCTTTGCATTTTTAAAACAATTAGAGAGGCTATAGAATACATGAAACCATAAGTCAGAGGTGAAGAGAATAGACAAGAGGATAATTTGGTAGAGATAGAGAAATAAATTGAATACAAAAGGCAGTTTTGGAACTAATTAAAAATATTGAAGTAGTGTAATACTCATTCCAGAGTTTTAAAAAAACAGAAAAACATTCTAAGATACAGTTTTATAAAAAACTTCCTTAAACAAAGAAATTAGTAAGTCACAACATCTAAAAATTGAAAGGCACACTATATTCCAGGACAAATCAACACCAGTCTATATCAAGGTGAAATTACTGCTCCTCAAGGAAAATTAATTATTTAGTGTCCAAAGAAAAAATGTCACTTAAAAATCAGACTGGTTTCACAAATTTTTTCACACTAGCTTGCTGCCAGAAGACAGTGGAAATTCAAGAAAGGAAAATAATTTGAACAAAAATATTTATACTTGGCATGTTTCAGTTAAGGTATGAAGGTTACAGATGAATAGTTTCAAAAATGCAAAGGCCCAGGGTATATAGCACCTACGAATTCTTCTTGGACAAGGTATATAATGAAGAAATTCAGTAAATCAAGAGATGAATCAATATAGAGAACTCAGGGTTGGATTTAGAATTGAATTTAAGTAGGATTGATGTTTTGTTAGCTGAGTTTAAGGAGGGGAAAGAGGATCAAGGAACTGAGGGTATATGAGTTGGTGATCATGATAGGTCATGGAATCTTAGCTGGGTAAGGAGCGAAGTGAAGGCATGAGATGTGTGATAGAGCAGAAAACGGTGGTCAGGTCAGCAGGTTGGAAGTTGTAGTGGGTCCTTGGAGTAAGGATTATTGGAATGACAGCTCTAGAGGAGCACGCTCAAACAATAGAGGGTAACGACCAGAGAATGGGATGATTGAAACCCAGATATTGGAGATGATGTAGTTATTAGTGGAAGAGGTAAGATGAAGGACAAAATTATTAGAGGCAGAGTGGGTGGCCAAAGTGTTGAATTTACAGGCATAGCAAGTCATCCAATTTGATATGGTTAGCGGTTGAAAGACAAACGTAAGCTAGGTGATAAAATTCTCAGTAAATGAAGGGTATCAGGTTCTGATGGCACGTGCTCTGAATTATCAAGGGAGTTTTAGGAAGTAGGGGTAAGCTGTTTGGACATAGCGAGGAGGAACAAGTTTGATACCTCAGCAAACTCTAGGTTTGGTGGAATGTGTGGTGTGGGAGAGAAATCACTGTGCTTAAGGGAGCTGAAGAACTCATTCTCAGAGCTTCTCTTGGTGGTACGAGTCATAGCATCTCCTTGAGGAGTTTTGCTTACCTGGCTGGCTGTTCTTTCAGGGATGGGCCTTTGAAGAGGATTCAGCCTGGTCAGTATCTAGAACATCCAGTTTACTCCCAGAAAACTCGTGCATCACTGCCATTCTGAACAGTGGAAGAAAAGCTACTCTCTTTGCTGCCCTCTTTTCTTGCCCTGACCTTGCAGGCAGCTCACAGCATAGACTTTTACATTTGCTCTTCTTGAGTCAAACACAGCTCTTTTGCCTCTCATACAATTGGGAGGAAACTTCTGGCTCTACCAGTGGTCTTCTCAGATCTCCTCTTTCTAGATATGTGGCAAGGGGAGGTGGGTGAGAAAATATCACAGCTCTCCAACTTTTATTACTTCAGCCTCTTCAACTGCAAACTGTTTTCTACCCTTGACTGATTGTGTGCTAAGACTCAAAAAGAGTTTCTGACCTCCCCTTCTGCAAATTTTGTACCTTTTATTTTGTTTCTGGGCCTTCTGTAACCTCAGCAAAAGTTGGGGCAAAAAGATTTCCCTTTTGACATGCTGTGATACTGTTAGTCCTCCAAAGACTAGATATTTCCTTAGCAAAGGTCTTTTCCTCTCTCTGCCATGCTCTTATTCTTAACTTATGAGGCTTAAATGGGATTATAAAATATGCAAACAATTAAAAGTATTGATTTCATTTTATTTGAATGTGACAGAAGTCAGCATAGTGAAGTAGTTATGAGTTGGCCTTTGGTACCAGACAGCCAAAGGTCTAATTCTGGCTCCATGACTTATAAACTGTGACCCTTGGAAAAGTAAATTAATCATTCTGTAAAATGGTGATAATATTGGCCTGCCTTACATTTGTTTTCAAAAAGATTGAGTTAAAATATATTATGTGTTAATCATATCAAATAAATGATGCCAATTTTATACAACCTCTTCCAGAAAATTATTCCCAACTTATTTCAAGACTACCCTGATGCCAAAACTGGAGAAAGAAATTACAAGAAACTACAGACCAATGGCCTTCAAATCCAATAATATTTATAAGGATAATACATCATGATCAAGTGGGGTTAATACAGGAGTGCAGGACTGGTTTAATATTTGAAAATCTGTGATCCACCATATTCACAGATTATAAAACAAAAATATATGATTGTCTTATTAGATGCAGAAAAAGTTTTGAAAAAAATCCAACATCCATTTCTGATAAAAATTCTTATTGAGAAGTGAGCTTCCTAAACCTGATAAAGGCATCTATGAAAATCCTATTGTTAACATCAAACTTAATGGTGAAAGACTGAATGCTTTCCCTCTACAAAATTTCAAACTATATTACAAAGCTATAGTAATCAAAACATTATTGTGCTGGAATAAAAACAGACACATAGACTAATGGAACAAAACTGAGAGCCCAGAAATAAACCCATGCATATATGGTTAACTAATATTTGACTAGGTAGCCAAAAATATTCAATAGGGAAAGGATAGTCTCTTCAAAACATGGTGTTGGAAAACGATGTCCACATGCAAAAGAATGAAATTGTACCCCTATCATACACCATTCACAATGAACCTGAAATGGATTAAGTACTTAAATGTAAGACCTGAAAGTGCAAAACTCCTAGAAGAAAACAGTCAAAAAGCTCCTTGACATCATTATTGGCAATGACTTCTTGTATATAATGCCAAAGGCACAAACAAGAAAAGCAAAAATTAACAAGTGGGACTATGTCAAACTAAAAAAACATCTGCACAATAAAGGAAACAATCAACAAAATGAAAAGGTAACCTAGAGAATGGGAGAAAATGTTTACAAACCATATATCTGATAAGGAGTTGATATCCAAAATATATGAGTAACCCAATAGAAAAAATATGATTGGAAAATGGGCAGAAGAACTGAATAGACAGTTTATTTTCCAAAGAAGATATACAAGTGGCCAACAGATACATGAAAATATGTCCGATATTACTAATCATCAGGGTAGTGCAATCAAAATCACAATGAGATATCATCTCACACCTGTTAGAATGGCTGTCATCAAGAAGACAAGAGATAATAAGTGTTGGCGAGGATGTAGAGAGAAGGGAACCCTTGTGCACTGTTGGTGGGAATGTAAATTGGTGCAGCCACTATGGAAAACAATATGGAGAGTCCTTTAAAAATTAAGACTACCTTATGATTCAGCAATCCCACTTCTGGGTATAAATCCAAAAGAAATAAAATCAGGATCTGGGAGGGAGATCTTTACTCTCATGTTCATTGCAACATTACTCAGAATGGTGACGATATGGAAACTGCCTAAGTGTCCATGACAGATGAATGGATAAAAAAAATGTGGTATATATATATCCAATGGAGTATTAGCTAGCTATAAAAAGAAGGAAATCCTGCCATTTGTGACAACATGGTTGGAGCTTGAAGGCATTATGTTAAGTGCAATAAGTCAGACAGAGAAAGACAAATACTGTATGATCTCACTTATATGTGGAATACATGGAAACAGAGTAAGATGGTGGTTGCCAGGGGCTGAGGGGTTGGGGAAATGGAAAGATGTTGGTTAAAGAGTACAATTTTTAGTTGTAAGATGAATAAGTTCTGGGGGTCTGTATACAGCATGGTGACTATAATTAACAGCACTGTATTTTATACTTGAAAGTTGCTGTGAGAGGAGAACTTTAATATTCTCACCATAACAACAACTACAAGATGGTATTAATATGAGGTGAAGGATGTGTTACGTAACCTCATTGTGGAAACATTTCACAATATATACATGTATCAAATCACCACATGGTATACTTTAAACTTACACAATGTTATATGTCAGTTATATTTCAGTAAAGCTGTAAAAAAAAAAAAGAGTGTGATATTGGTGTAAAGATAGACAAATAGATTAGTGGGATTCAATGAGGAATTTAATTCAAGGGGGAGCAAGGATACTTTTTTCAACAAATGGTACAGAACCATTTCATAGCCACATGCAAAAACTAAAGCTTCTCTTACCTCACAACATAGACACAAAGTACATTGAAATGGTTCACAAACTTAGAAATTCCAGAAGATAACATAGGAGAAAACTTTAGTGATGTTGTCCTTGGAAACGATTTCTTAAATACAGCACCAAAATCACAATTCATAACAAAAAAAAATCAGTAAAGTAGATGTTATCAAAACGGAAAACTTTTACTCTGTTAAGTAAACAAAACTGGGAGCAAATATTGCAAAACATATATCTGATAAAGGACTTGTTTTTAGAACATAAAAGTGTCCTACTACTTAATAAAAAGAAAACAGTCTAATAGAAAATGAGCAAGATCTTTGAACAGATATTTTTTTCAAAGATGTTATACAGATTGTAAATAAACACATAGCAAGATGCCCAAGATCATTAGTCACTATGGGAAAGTAAATTAAACCACAGTGAGATACCTCCACTTACCCATTTGAATAACTGACATTGAAAAAGGCTGATTATATACAATGTTGGGAAACGTGAACTTTCCATACATTCTTGGTGGGAATGTAAAATGATAAAATCATTGGAAAAAAGTTTGGCATTTTCTTGAAAAGATGTATGTACACCTACCATATGATCCCACCATACCACTTCTAGGTATTTACTCAAGAATTCTCAAGGGTATAGAAGTACATGTTCACAAAAAGGCTTGAACATGAGTATTCACGGTGGCTCTATTTGTGATAGTTAAAAACTGGAAACAACCAAAAATTCTATTAGCTATTGAATGGATAGAAATTAGAAGTATAACCATACAATAAAAGGAATGAATTATTGATATGTAACAATATGGATGAATCTCAAAATGATTATGTTAAGAGAATGAAAGAAAGCAAATAGAGTACATAGTGTATAATCCATTTATATAAAAGGCAGACCAATCTATCATGATAGAAAGCAGATCAGGTGTCTGGGGATGGGAATGCAGAGCTCAAAAACTTTAACTATTGTTATTATTATTGTTATGATTAGCTTCTCAACCCCACAAATGATGAAGGAATGAAGGAGAGGAGGTATACTGAGTTTAAATTTAAAAAGGCTGAGAAAACCTTGGTTTTTTGTTTTGAATGATTAGATCAATTTTCTGTTGTTATGGGGAATAGGGTGTTGAAATTAAGGTTGAACTATAGAAAAATAAGGAACGCATTTTATTTATTTTGCAACCCAGAGTGTCTTTGAACTATACTATCCCTTATACACACAAGCATTATCCCCACACCCTATAAGTCTTATTTTGCTTTTCCCTGTGTCTGATCAGTTACCGTTTCATGCAGAGGATCAAAAATCATAGTGCCATTTTTCAAATGCTAGTTTCTAAATCTGCCAAAAGTCAGCAGTGAGACTAAAAAGCAAGATGACTACAGGAACCACTACCACACATTTCAAGTGCCCTCCTTGGCTTTGGATCTGTCTTCCTCACTGGGTGCAGTGAATCCCCCAAAGCAACCATCTATGCTGTTGAGTGGTTGACTCAAAGTGCATATGGTTTGTTGACGTTAGTGATATCTCTTTATATTTGACAAACTTTGGGCAAAGTAAGACACAAAGATTCCAGGGCCTGAAGGATCTTTGCCATGGTTCTCCCCAGGAGGTTGTACCATTTCCCATAGGAGTGACTTTTGGGATGTGTGGGGCTCTACTAGCATTTTAAAGATGGGGGTCAACGATGTTAACTGTCTTGCAATCATGAGGTAATCCTGCACAACCAAGAGCTGCCTTGCCAAAGGCTAACAGCTCTACCACATAGAAACACTGAATCCTAGTTGATGTTACTATACAGCAAAGGAAACGGAGGCTGCGGGGATGCGGTACCAAGGAAACGGAGGCTGCAGGGATGCGGTACCAAATGATCCTCATACCCTGTCAGTTGCATTTCTCTTATAACTGAAGGTCTGGACTCATATTTTATATTTGGTTATGACTGTCTTTCAGTGGGTGTGGGAACATTGATGCACTTTAGTGGTGACCCTACTAATCCCATTGACTTCAGTATAACACCTTATGGCTTCAATACCAGGAACACTAGGAAAAGAGGCAGGTCCTTTCACTACAAAGGTTAAATGAATGGTCTAAGGTCAAAAGGGAAGTGAAAGGCAGAGACAAAGCACCTAGGACTTCTGGTTGTCACTTCAGTGCTTGTTCTAACACTGAATTGGGATGTTAGCAATTTCTTTAAAATTACCAAAGAAATAATATAAATTAGAAAAGGATATACATTTCTCTTTAAACACATTGAGAAATATACAATCACTTTGTATTTTCCTGACTTTGTTTCTGTTTCCATTCAGAGATTAAGGATGTGACCTCTAGAGTTGGACTTCTTGGCTCAGATTCCAGTTCTGCCACTTCTGTGCCAGTTTCTTCCTCTGTAAAAGGCAGAAGTTTAGCACTGTTTTGGGGATTATGTAAAATAATTTATACGAAGTCCTTACCAGTGCCTATAACATGGTGAATCCTCAAAAATTAGCATAATTTTTGTTTAATCTCTGCACAGGTGCTGAGGTTTTAATAAATACAGTACAATTATAATCCTCAAATCTGTCGTTCTCTAGAATTTTAATTAACTCATAATAAAAACCATACAATTTGGACACTACTATATATGGTTATAAAAATCCTATTATTGCCCAAAATGACCTGATTGAGAAACACATTTTTTTGTCTTCTGACCCCGGAAAATCTGGTCAATCCACAGGGCTACTGAGGGAAATACCCCAGACTCTGATGGCCTGGGCACCATGGCAATTCATATGGTGCTGAGGATTATGATACAGAGTCACTGTTGCTTTGAGATGAATATATTTTTGATCACCTAGCTAAATGTTCTCCATACTTCTAAAAGTTTGCCTTCTTTCACTATCTACATTTACTTTTAAATGTATCACTGGTGACTGTGACCTTTCCTGGTCTCCTTGAAAGATTGGGGAATTCTTTTCAAGTTTTGATGGGCTTCACATAAGAACTAATTATTGGCATTTCTATTTTATAGCTCTTTCTATATACCAATTATGATATTTTACTGTGTAAATCCCAAATTAGACTGTGGAAACCAAATTCTTAAATTATCCACTAGGGGGAGGCCTTATTCTTCCATTAAACGTGGATTTTCATTTTTTTAAGTGAAATTTCCGTTTTTCTTCTCCCTGTGAAAAGTTGACTGCTTCAGTCCTGGTATTAAGAACTCTGCTGAAAGTCATGGTTGTAGCTTGGCTCTCTTGAGGTTGACAATGCAGAAGTCATTCAAGGAGAAAAGATATGTGTTGATCAGTGAACAGTGTTTAGTTTCCTTTTTTATCTTTCATGGGCTTCTCAAGCAACAGTCTCACACAAAATATCGTTCTTCACAGAAATGTCACACCACTCTAAAGACTGAATCTAAGGACTCTCCTCTGTCTCTTTATGGAGGTGACTTACTGAGGGATCTTCCCGAATCACACGACCATGCTTCTTAGTAGTCTTCAACCCTTCACCACTTTGATGGAACTCTTCACAGTAAAACTAACAGTGATATGAATGTTTCTGACATTTTCAAGCTGCTTTACAAAAAACGATAACTTTTCAAAGCCCATTTGTATTCAGATTTCTTAATGGTTCCAAGTAACCAGTATTTGAATTCCTCAAATTATATCACTTGAGTAATACGTAGAGTAGAAAATGGTAGAACGATGGAAGTACATTAACTGGTAAGAGCTGGGAGAGGTTTAGAGTCCACCTGGGTTAGGAAATCAAGGCTTGTTCAAAGCACAGAGATATTTATTTATCTGGTGCTCAGGAAATTTACAGTTAGGTAGAATGATGCTGCAGCCACTTTGCAAAGTAGTTTGGTAGTTTCTAGAAAGGTTAAACATAAATATATGACCCAGCAATTTCACTCCTAGTTATCTACCTAAGACAAATGAAATCATATATCCACACAAAGACTTGTATGTAAATGTTCATTAGCAGCATTATTCACATTAGCCCCCAAAAGGAAACAGTCCAAATGTCCATCAACTGGTGAACAGGTAAACAAAAACTGGTGTATCCATACAACAGAATACTCCTGAACAATGAAAAGGAATGGAGTAGTGATGCATACTACAGCATGGATGACCTTTAAAACCATTATGTTAAGTGGAAGAAGCCAGACACAGAAGATCACATATTGTAGAATTTCATTAAAAGAAAAGTCCAGAAAATGTAAATTTATAGTGACAGCAGATTAATCTCCTGGGGAGTTGGAGTGCGGGTAAGGGGTGCCTGCAAACAGCATGAAGTTTCATTTTGGGGTGATAGTGTTTTAAATTTGGATTGTGGTGATGGTTACATGACTCTGTACATTTACTAGAAACCATTGAATTGTACATTTAAAATTTATGGTATGTATAAAGCTGTTAAAAATTAGTAGAATGAATCTGAAAATGAAATGTTCTTATGAAAATTTGAAACATTCTTCCAGAAAGAGGAACTCAAACTCATTAGATATTCTGGCTTCCAGGTCATGTCAGCTTCTTGTCTTAGTTTCAGAAAAGAGTAAGAATATGTGACTTTCATTTCTATCACCCTAGAAAAAACCAGCCAGTGCTCCTGAATCAAAGCATCAGAATTCAAGCCATGGGACTTGTGTTTGCCTGTAACCTCTGAAACAATCCTCTAACTCATGCAATCTACCACTCACTGAACACAAGACTCTATCAGGTCTGGTCCTTTCTCTCGAGGAGCATAAACACCATGTTGTTTTCATATCTTGAGAAATTTAATGTTATTATTGGAAGTGAGGTGGGTACAAAGAAAACAATATTTTTCCTGCTTAACTTCTGACAGACTAATAAACATTGTTCATCTTTCTCCACGAGCTTTTGAGAAACTTCCTTTGCTATTATCTGGCCAGAACAATGGGTTATTATTTTCTGACATCAGTGGTGGTGAATTATAGGTCTGAAAAGTCACTTAATGCAGAAATCTTAAGGAAAATATATGAAATGGAAGAATATTCACAAGCATATTGATTATTTTCACTTCAGAAGTGAATCTCTTCTTAGCTGTCTCCCCCAAATTCTATTAATAATTGCTACTATTTTGAGTCATTAAAAATGCTTGAAATTTGTTTTACAAAACCCATTCAAAATTTCAGATATGAAAAGAAATGATGATATGTTTGCCTACATAGTACATTTGTTTTTTTCATCTTGGAAGGCAGACACCCTTTCTTGTATGTCTTTGGAAAACTTTCCTTGACGATATTACCTTGTAAATGTTTTTGGATCTCACCTCTTTTCCTTCCTTCTTTTGGCCAGGTTTTCACTGGCTTTAGGAAGAGAAAATGTCAATGCTTACAGTGATGACCAGCAGAAGAACTCTGCTTCTGTCTCTCAGTTACTTTTCTCAACATCTAGAATATCTCTGATGGGGGAACCAACAGCTAACTCTTCAATGACGGTATCAAGCTTGGTTCTTCCCTTCTCCAGTGCAGGGAGGATCAAAGTCACAATTTTAGTTAACGAAGAGCAGAGAAGGTATCTTTTCCATCTTGAACATACTCAAGCTCTTTGGAAGAAGTTTTTATTTGTCCCCCGCCCCCCAACTAAAAGAAGTTCTGCATAAGGATTATGAGTGAGTTTTACAAAAGCTATTATTATTTCCTAGGTTCTACAAATTATTTTCATGGTTGAGTAGAACATTTCAACTTTTTGTTGATGGGCTCCTAACAATTATGTTTTTTAAGCTGGCTTGGTCCTGACTGTCCCCTTCCATGGTGACATTTGTTACTATGGTGAGTGTTACTATCTATATAGGTTAAAAACCTTTTGTTTGCCCATTCTATCCACCTACAGTCAGTGTTGCTTGATGAAATCCTTTCCATCTTTTTTGCTGCTGTTGTTTAGCTGAATGCTTTTTTTTTTAAATTAATTTTTATTGGAATATAGTTGCTTTACAATGTTGTGTTAGTTTCTACTGTATAGCAAAGTGAATCAGCTATACGTATACATATATCCCCTCTTTTTTGGGTTTTCTTCCCATTTAGGTCACCAAAGAGCACTGAGTAGAGTTCCCTGTGCTATACAGTAGGTTTTCATTAGCTATCTAATTTATACATAGTATCAATAGTGTATATATGCCAATCCCAATCTCCAAGTTCATCCCCACCCCCCCTTCCCCCTTGGTATCCATATGTTTGTTCTCTACATCTGTGTCTCTATTTCTGCTTTGTAAGTAAGATCGTCTATACCAGTTTTTTCAGATTCCACATATACACGTTAATATATGATATTTGTTTTGCTCTTTCTGACTTACTTCACTCTGTATGACAGTCTCTAGGTCCATCCACATCTCTGCAAATAAATGGCACTATTTCATTCCTTTTTATGGCTGAGTAGTATTCCATTGTATATATGTACCACATCTTCTCTATCCATTCCTCTGTCGATGGACATTTAGGTTGCTTCCATGTCCTGGCTATTGTGTATAATGCTTCAGTGAACATTGGGGTACATGCATCCTTATGAATTATGGTTTTCTCCAGACATATGCCTGGGAGTGGGATTTCTGGGTCATATGGTAGCTCTATTTTTAGTTTCTTAAGGACCCTCCATACTGTTCTCCATAATGGCTGTACCAATTTACATTCCCAACAACAGTGTGGGAAAGTTCCCTTTTCTCCACACCCTCTCTAGCATTTACCGTTTGCAGATTTTTTGATGATGGCCATTTGACTGGTGTGAGGTGATATCTCATTGTAGTTTTGATTTGCATATCTCTAATAATTAGTGATGCTGAGCATCTTTTCATGTGTTTGTTGGCCATCTGTATGTCTTCTTTGGAGAAATGTCTATTTAGGTCTTCCACCCACTTTTTGATTCGGTTGTTTGTTTTTTTGACATTGAGTTGCATGAGCTGTTTATATATTTTGGCAATTAGTCCCTTGTCAGTTGCTTCATTTGCAAATATGTTCTCCTATTCTGAGGGTTGTCTTTTCCTTTTGCTTATGGTTTCTTCTGCTGTTGAATGCTTTCTTCACAATTCTGTTTTTGATCCCCTTGGTGAAAGACTTTCTCCTCCAGACCCCTCTAGCATTTCATTACTCACCCATGATCTTTTTTTAAAAAAAAAACCAATATTGGGCAACATAGTTATATTAAGAAGCATTTTTTTCAGAACAATTACTTTGAGAAGAAAATTCTTATAAAGATTTTTAAATGAAATACCTTTTAGTTGTACATTATATGCATTGTCATTGAAAATAATAAAATCACAGAACATCCAAACTGTTGCATAAAATCCAAAATTTATTGGTACCATAATTCTTGAAGCTATTTCATTCTATTTGGTTTGTATTTATTTGCATACTTATCTTACCTCCTCTCTAGGGTTGGAGGGTAAAGTCCCTGAGTGCAGGAAAAATGCTGACACAAATTTGTAACTTCTGTGAAACACCCAGAAGAGTAACTGACACCAAGTAAGAGGTAACAAAAGATTTGTCTTTCTTCCTTTTGGTTTTTCAACTTAAAGTGGCAACATTGAATTTCACTTTTGAGACACAGTGATGGTGAATACCACATGGCTACTAGGGATAATTTTTGTGGGTATAATTGATAATAATATACTACATGAAGCCCGGGTTACTCTGTGGAGGAGATTATCGTTGTGTTTGAGGATCTTTCACTTCTCCATTTGGTTATGCTGTTCCTAACACTTTCCAAACTAAATCCTCCTCCTTCTCACCATAACACCTACCCGCTGTCCACGGAATACCAAAGGATCCTACTGGGGATCCGACTTCACCCTGGAAGCCACTCCATCCTCCAGTCCAATCTTTCTTCCATTCACTCAACAACTATTGATGGTTATTATGTGCCAGGCTTTGTGCTGGGCCTGGCGTTGGTGTTACAGCAGCCAACCTGCTACCATTCCTGCCTTCACAACCCATTTTAAAAAATGATCTTCAAAAGGGAATCAGTAGATGATCCACTGAGGTATAGAAAAATTGAGAGCCACTATTTTAGAAACATTTTTAGAAACATTTTAATTTCTGTTTCTGAGAATGTTTAGGTGGGACATCACATATTAGTATACTAGAACATGTACTTAATTTATAAATTATAAAATCCAGAAATATTAAGAGTGCATGCTCATACTATTTATTGATAGAGGTTTTAGTCAAAAATGCTTTCAGACCTCTGGTTTGGTGCATTAGTGGTACTAACATGTAGTTTATGAGAACTTTTAAGCCCTCTACCCCTATAGTATTTGTTATCCGCTCTAAATATATACCAATAAACAGTAGGTATCAGTAAAAATAGAATGCTTACTAATTAAATTTAGCTAACCACCCCTAACCTCAAATCACTTTTCTGTTCCCTTTCCACCCTAACCTTAAATCACTTTTATGCTTTTAAGTGCCTTATATATAGGAAATTTCTGGCACTAGTATAATCTCATGGCCAACAAAGATAAGAAACTAAGCAATTGCAGTGCCACATGGCTAGGGATAAGCATTGTGTTGGTGGCACACTGGAGGGGCACACCAGTCAGTTCTCAAGGTTGGGAGAAACTTTTCTATGGGTGTAGCATCTAGCCTGAAACCTGAAGAAATTTGGTAGCAGAGAAGTAGACAAAGACTTTTGGGAAGACACAAGAGCACAAGAACATTCTAGGATCAAGAGAGAGTATAAAAATTTGGGGGAATTTAACGTGTGGCAGAAGAATGGTGAGATAAAGGGGTGAGGGGTGAGAGGTGAGGCATGAGAGCCAAGTGGGGCCAGACCATGCCGAGCCTTGTTGGGAAGTCTGACCATCTTTCAGAAGGCAATAAGGGAGCCATGGATACCTTTTAAGCAAACACGTGACATGGTGAGGGATGTGCTTTTGAAGGATGTCTCTCTAACTGCAGCCTGATAGTATGATCACATGTCCTGATTTTCTAGAACAGATCCAATTTTTGCTTGTAGTTCTACTGTCAATATGAATAGTGCCCCTTTTCAATCATAAAATTTGATTTTGATGATAAATTATATGGTTTTGCCAAGAGTGGGCAAAGAAGACCGTGTAGCATGAAGATCTTGGTTGCAATTGGTTGCAGTATTCTGGAGGAGAGAGGATGTCTTGCATTAAGATAGTGATAGTGAGGGCAGAGAACAGTAGAAGATCGATAGTAGTAGTAGTAATATTTAAGACGTAGAACACACAGCAGATGGTGGCTGATTGGATGTGGGGAATGAGGAAGAATGACAAGGGCTATAACACCCCAGGTTTCTCCTTTGGCAGCTGGGTAGCTGGTGGACCATTTATTGAGAACACCAGAAGATGAACATATTTTGGGGGTGGAGAATAACAACTGAATTTTGGGAATTGTGGAATTTAAGACATCTGTAGAATGTCTAACAGATCTGGGAGACATTTTGCTCTATGGATCTGAAACTCTGGATAGACTTCTGAGCTGAAGGTAGAAATTTTAAGGTTGTCCATGTAAATATAGTAACTAAAACTACATGAGTGGATGAATTGACCCAGACTTAATATAGAGAGAAGAGTAAAGGCCTGGGACAGAGCCCAGAGGAACTTCGACACATGATGGATAGTAAAAGAGGAGTAGTTCACAGAGGAAACTGAGAGGAAGGGGCAGAGAAATAAGAAACAAGGAGAATGTGATGTTCTGCTACCAAAAAAAGAGGGTCTTTCAAATGGAGGGAGCTGTCAACGGTGTCGACTGCTGGAGAGAATAAGATGAGGACTGAAAAAAACCAGTGGGTTTAACAACAAGGTCACCTTGGCAAGAGGGTTTTAGTGAAAGGATGAGGGGACATCTAAGACATGAAAAAGTAGAGTGGGAAGAAACTCTTTCCAGAAATCTTTACACTTAGATGTGTGTCTCTGTTAATTGAAAAGGGATGGTAGTAGATGAATTAATTCCTTCTTTTTATTAGTTAATATGTTCCATTTCCTAGAAAGCACATCGGTTGACCCATTTAAGATACAAGTGTCGTTTAAAAAAACCCTAAGGAGGTTAAGGCTTAATGCCTGGCTCTAGAAAAGACTGGTGAGAAAGGTCTTTAATACCAGTGTAAAGGAAGATTTTAGGTCTCTTTAAATGTCATTACATAGTCGACGGTCTGCTTTTCCTATAGGGAAGCCTGGAACTTGCTGTGAATTTTGCTTTTCCTTTTTCTTAGAGCCTGAAAGCAATCAATTACCTGCTGTCATCTGCCCTGCACTATTTTTAGTACCTGCTTTTTTATAATTATCAGTATATGTCAAATGCCCTTACCATTAACTGATAGGAAGCCAGATGGAAGAAACACAAACTACTGGGGTGTGATCTCAGAGGGGGCCTAAGAGCTTGGGCCCTGATATCGAATAGACCTGATTCAGCACCAAGCCTCAGTTTCTCTATCTGTAAAATGTGGATGTCAATAGTAACCTCCTCACGTTGTCTTAAGGATTAAATGACACAAGATGTAGATAAATCACTTAGTTGCCTGGCGCACAGTAAACACCCAAATAAAAGTTCATCGCTAGATAGATCATTGTTTCACTTTTTTTTCTGGTACAATGTCATTTCAAAAAGGCTTTGTGTATGGAGAAGCCTTTTCAAGGTCAGGATTAAAGTCAGTATCAGTGTTGTAAGAATAAAGTTGATAGTGCATTTATCTGCCATATTCATTTGCCTGCTATATTGAAAAACTAGGCATAATTTTCTTAGTGTCAGTCAACCATCTTCTGCCTCTGCCTTACATTAGCAAAAACTCAACTGTCTTTTCCTGTTTTACGTTGTTAATTTACAATTGTTGGTATCCCTACTTCCTGCAGAAGAATTGTGGCCTTTTGGGGTATCACTTAAATATTATCAGGTTTAGCTGAGTCTGCCAACGAGATCGCAAGTCACTGAGCACAAGAGTTCCTAATTGTGTGATGAAGTTTGTAGCATCCTTAGCCAGAGTTGTCAGAGGCTGAGGGTATATCCCCTACGCTTAACCATGTTGGAAGATCAGCTCACGGTGCTTTGAAGATTCTTAGATACAACTTGCTTCAAGACTATTAGCTTTATGAATTTGTCAGCCACCAGCAAATGAACAAAGTCACCAGAACTCAAGAAGAGAAGGGAACATACTTTTCTCAGCTGCCAACCAAAGAGAACAGTGAGAGAAAGTAAAAATGCATGTAGTATATTTTCAGTGTGCAAAAACATGCAAATTTCTGGATTGGCTGAAATGTACTCCACACAGGGACTATGAAAGGATTTGACAAAAGTGAGACATTCATGCTTTAAGTAGTCACTAGCCTGATTCTAGCACCTCTCGTTAATTTATGAATGATTAGAAACTTAGGTGGAAAGAAGAACAATGACTCAAGGGATTTGGGAATATGGGAATATTGACAAAGTATGAACAAAGTGATGGGTGATAGAATCTAGATAATTAGTACAGAAAATGAAGGCAGGATGGGTATGAAAAGTTTCCAAGAAAGGGCAGGAGACAGTGGACCTAGGAAGTAAAAGATGTGGTAGAGTGGGAATTAAATATATCAATGTCAGACCAGTTCTAGGTCATCAGAGACAAGTCCTGAGCCCTTGGTCTTGTCCATTTGTCCCATCTTTGCTCATCTGCAGTGTTGCTCTCATAACTGCTGCTTTTGGAGATAATTTGGACTAGAAGTAAGTTAACTTTATAGCATTTGAAAAATGTAGCAGGATGCTAGCTCACCTTTGGGGGAATGAGTCATTTTCCCTTTTATAGTGAAGAGATACCCATCTGTCTTCCTACATAAATTTTCATACTCATTTAACTGTTTTCTGATGTGCTTTGGGATCATTTGGATTCAGAGAATAGCGTACATGAGTCAGTATTTTGCGATAATATTTTCTAATTTAGAGGTTTTACTTTTTTGAATGTAGTTTCCAGAACTGCCTAAAAAAGAGTGGCCCAGAACCATGCTCTACAAAACTCATGTATTAAAAAAAATTTCATTCCACGCTCAACTGCATAGTAATTCCTGGAATTTTTAATGGCAGGAGTTTGTGAGCTACCAACTGAAAAAATGATCAAAGCGCTGTTAGAACTAACCGTCCTTCTATTAACAGTCATCATAATGGCCCCCGGCCCTGACTGCTTCTCTTGTTCAACTTCAGTCATCCTGAACCCATCACCGAGCTTTCCATGGACTGGCTTATTAAAGTTTCACTGATGAATGTTTTCCCCTATTTGGTGCCTGCCTTTGGAAAGATAGCTGCAAGCAAGGAATACTCAGTAACTCAGTCATACGTGGGGGAAACGCTAAAGAAAGGCAAACTTTTCTTACTGATGTGAAGTCACTTTGGAAACTATTAAACCTCTAGAGGAGAAAATGCTTTTTCAGTGCGTATTCCTGCCTTGTAAAATCTGTCACAAACACAGCCCCTGACTTTTAAAGATGCTACTTAAAAAAACTCAGCTGGTGGGCATAATATTTAAATATTGCCCCAGTATGATGCCCAGCAGCTGTTACTGAAACACAGGTGAAGTGCGTCATAGTCAAAGTTCGAGCAGTTTCTGGGGAGGTGTTCAGAGAGAGTGAACTGAGCCTTTTCTCCCTGCTGGGAAGCCACGGCAGCAGGAGGGAGAGGGCAGGAAGAAATGTGAGCAGGTAGATTCTTCTGTGTAGGTGAGTGGATGAGATAATGAGCTAATTTGGGCTCTGCTGACTTATTTATCTGTTCCTGGAACTTTTCTCTGTACAAACACAGGAAGCCACCTCCTTGGTGAGGTTTTTAATGAAACAATTTACTTGAAATAATAGTAAAAAAAAAAAGAGCTTCCCATGCTGCTTGCATTTCAGTGAGAGTACTTCCTCTACAGAGTAGGTCTGTGTAATTGATTGGAAACGCTGGCATGAAAATATCCCAACTATCTCTGGGAAAGCCGGACTAATTTACGTGTGGTTTACCAAGTGATTTGGATTGTTTTACTCCTTCACTTAAAATGTGACCCTGACAGGCTTTCAGAAGGTTAATGTATGTATTATATTTACAAAAGAAAAAAGGAATTTTAAAAAACAGGGAAAAATATTAGTCTTATAAAGCTGTGACCAATATTCTTCCCCAAAGGTGTTATAATTCCACTTTAAAACTGATTTATAATTCAAACCTTAAAATGGTTATAGATTGACTTTTTGTAATATTCAGATTGTACTGTTCTGCATAGAATGTGGACCCAGAAAGGGGAAGCACTTTATTTTGGAAACGTTTGGCTTAGGTAATTTGTGAGTACAAGTGTTAACTAATGTTGACTCCAGAGGGACTTATTTGTAGGGTTGTATTTTTGAATACTGAGTTTATTTTAAAAACCATTTTGGAATGTTAAACTTGATTAAAAAAAACCATTTTGGATTGAAACATACATCTTTTTGTGTTTAAACCTCCAGAAGTATTCTTCATTTTTCCAATAACTTGTACCACCCTCTGAAAATCTCCAGTGTTAGGAAACCCTTTGTTATATTTAATAATTATAGAATCACAGGACTCCTCTTTAAGAAGTTATTTCTCTGTGCCCAGGTAGCCCTTTGAGAGCCCACTACAACATTTAAAAACCTAAAATTCTTTGGATGCAACACTGTAGATTTCCTTTAGATTACATTCCAGCGTCAAATAACTTTTACAGCTGAGAAGTTTTTCCTGCCAAAACTAAACTCCTCCCCTTAAATTTTAAGCCTATATATCAGAATCCAGAAGCAGGCCCTGTCTACCCACCTTGTACAAAGCTATCATTCTCTTTTTCTCCCAGAACGGTGGGATTGAAAAAAAGCTGTTTGGTTTCACATAAGGGGCCAATTTTTCTGCTTGAAAAACTCATGAGATTATAGTATTTACTGACATAGTTCCATGACCAATCTTTGAGTCATCTGTTTGGAGATTTTACCACTTTTGACTGTAAGGGGAAAAGAAAGTTATGTGGAGCTATTGCTCCAAGAGCATCAAATACTTCGAGAACAAAAACTGTGGGATAATAATTTCACCCAGCAGGCTCTAGGATACTAACAGATTTCTAGGTGATTAAAATTTGAAAGGACACAGATAGCCATTTCAATGTAATGGGATTGTAGATGAAAGTGCACAAGGTGTTTGGTTAATTCCTTAAGATCTAGTCTAGACTTGTTACAGCTAATGTCCAATAATGGGACAATGCCCTTTGTTAGCCTAAAGCTTTTTCTCAGTTTCCATTTTCAATGCAAATCTAATTATCACAAACATATTAAACTATTGGGGAGGAGTAGAGCAAACAGGAGGGCATAATTGTTGCATCTTAACCCTTGCTTTCGGTTATATAGACAGTGCCCTGTTGGAGATCAAAAGATATGTAAGAGAGTGTTCTTACCTTTAAAGAACGAATGTTCTAGAAGGAACAAAAGGAAAGTACAAAAGTATGTTTTTCACAATGTGAGAGAATAAGAGATGCAGCAGTAGAAGGAAAACAGCAATTATTGGGGAAAGACTAGTAAATCCAGTCACAAATATTGAACAAAGTGCTGAGCAGCGGGGGTAGGGAGGGAGAATGTGGAATTGAAGAAGAAAAGATATTATTCATATTAGAGATTGAACATTTCACCAAGCAGCAGGAGCTGAGCAGATAACTCTTCAAGTAGTGACATGAATGAGGAGACAGAGCCAGATTTTTATAAAAAAATATTCCAAGTCTTTCCTTGAATTTATTTGCTAGTTTTATTGCTTCAAGATTTAGGACTACTGCCATATTGAATAAAATGAGAACAAAAACTTCTCAGTATTTCCAGAAAATCGCCTGGAAGGAGAAAAAGAAGCAATAAGTGAAGATGACAAATAAATGAGTCACGGTGGTAATAGCATTTTATCCCATTATTTTAAAGTTAAGGCTGGTTTACCTCTTTTGAATTGCCTGGTTGTCTTAAAAATAAATTATTTAATTTACTCTTCAACTAAAGAAGAAATGAAAATCAAAACGTATATTTTCATAGTATGTCTCTTTAAAACTTTTAATTTTCATAATCACAGTGAGATGAAAGGCAGTTAAAGCATGGACATAGGAGGGAAGAGCAGTGCCTTCTTGTTGGGAGACCTGTTTGAAGTCCTGTCTCATTAACACCCTGAGGCTGTTTCCTCATCTATAACATTTATGCTGTTAGTTTCAATAGAGGAATATATAGCACAGGGATCCTGGTTGCCGAGGAATAGCTCTGATACAAAGGACAATCTAGGCACATGTGCCTGTTATTTCTCCCTGGGGACTCTGTCATATCATATTCTGGTGGCCTCTTTAATTTCCTTACTCTTGGCTCCTATGTTCTTACCTCTATGATGGCAAGAGAAAAACCATAAAGATGATTGCAAGAGGGACTTCCCTTGCGTTTCAGTGGTTAAGACTCTGTGCTTCCACTGCAGAGGTCACAGTTTCGATCCCTGGTCAGGGAACTAAGATCCCACATGTGGTGTTGCGTGGCCAAAAATTTTTTTAAAAATTAAAAAAAGAATGCGAGGTAAAAAGAACATTTCTTTCTTCAGCTATTAGAGAAGAGTTAGCTTAAGCCATCCAAATCACAGTTCTTTTTTTCTTGGACTCTACCACGGTCCTACTAGGTCTCCTGTGGGCTTCTAACCTCTTCAAGAAGGAGATAGTCCAAGTTACAGGGGAAGAAAGGGAGGGAAAGAAAAGCAGCGCACATACATGTACACACAAACTACAACAGATAAACAATTGTGTTGCCCAAGTAACGTGAAGTAAAGAGAGAGAATAATTGAAGAAAGATAATCCAGACAGGTCATTTCAGGTAGATGGTTGGTTGGTTGATTTGGTTGGTTGATTCATGTATTCATCCAAATCTTACAGAGGTGTCTTCCGTGATTCAGACACTTCTTAGGGGCAAGACAGACAAGGACTCTTCATTCTCTTACGTTTTAGGGAGATGAGAGAAACAATAAGCAAGTAAAAGCATAGCTGAATAACCTAACTTCTCATTATGGTAAGAATTATGGAGAAAATCAAATATGGTGCTGTGATAGTAAATGGAGGGGGGCTGAGTTTAGTCAGACTGAATCTGCAGGGAAGGCTTTACTATTCAATGAATATTGATTTGGTGTCTATGGGGTGCTGGACATTGGCACCCATTTATCACTGCCAGTTTCACAAAAAGCCCTTCCCGGCTGACTTCCATTTCTGTGACACCACCTGAGGGACTGTCCTTCCTCATCCCCCACCTCCAGGCTAAAGCATGTGACTGCTGGGTCAGGTGAGATTGTACGAGATCATACACAGGAATCTCTTCTATAAACTCTATTCAACAAATATTTAATGTATGCCTTCTATATGTCAGTCATATATCAGTGAATAACACATACACACACATACACACAACATGATGCACACACACGTACAGAGCCCTTGTAGAGTTTACAATCTATTTAAAGATATATTCTCCTCCTCTTCGTCTTCCTCTTTCTTACAAAAAGGCAAATTTAAGGCCAGAATTATTGTAATGAAACCATTTTCCTTTGTGCTTTATTAGATTGAGATTTCAAATATTTGCAAAGCAAATAGTCATTTATTTAGAGGCATTTTCACCCAACATTCCTATACCTTTCATATTTGCTTTATTCTTAATCAGGTTTGGTTACTAAGTGAAGTAAGGCCCCTCTTTCAACTTGATCATTCAGTGTGTTATATTTCAAGCCTTTGGGTTTATTTCAAGATTTTATTTACAAAGAATTTGTCTATTTTTGAACTTATTTATTATACTATAAACAGGCATGAAGTTATCTCTTCCACATGCCTTATAGTTCAATCCACTACCTCAAAACAGCAAGGTGGGACTATTTATCTTTTAAAGTATTTCAGCAGACTAAGGAATATTGGTTGAAGATGCAGAAGCATACATCTTATAAGAAAATGGGTCAGCTTAACATCTTCTACTTTGAGATGGGCATGCTGCCCAAAACAGTCACAGCAATAAAATTATTCTATAACTTACAATGATTAATCAGAAAAAGGTGCCTCTTTACCTCAGCTAAATTCTGCAAATGACAGAACAAATAGAAGAGAAGAAATAAAAGTTGTTCATGTTTTTTTCATGACTCCAGTAGAGGTTAGAGTAACCAGAAACTGATGGGCCATAGAATGTCCACTTTCTATGTGAAGGTGAAAGACCTTCATGCCATGACCAGCTTGGAAACTGCCTCTGGATATAGGAACAGCACTCAAGCTTGTCCAGGAAAATGATATCCAGGGAGGACATGTATTCCAGTTTTTAGCATTTACCCCATGATCTTCACTCATGATTTTTGTGGTGGAAATGTCTTAAGGGATGTAAAATGAACACTGCACTTTAAGATTACCTTGAAGAGTGTTTTGCTCACTGAGGCATAAGAAAACATAGTGTTTCAAATTAGAAAAGGGAAACAGAATAGGAACTGAAAAACGGATGCGATAGCTAAAACCAAAAAAGAAAAATATTTTTAAAATGAGAAGAAAATCATTTTATCTTGCATTGTTTGAAATCCCCTCTATTTTTTCCAATTAGAACAAAACTATACAATATTGTGAGTCTCCCTAATGCACATTTTTTTCTTTTCTTTTTTTAGAATTCTTTTCCATTATAGTTTATTACAGGGTATTGAATATAGTTCCCTGTGCTATACAGTAGGATCTTGTTTATTTTGTATACAGTAGCTTGCATCTGCCAATCCCAAACTGCTGATTTATTCCCCCCTCCCCCCAGTTTTCATTTTGGTAAACATAAGTTTGTTTTCTACGTCTGTGAGTCTGTTTCAGTTTTGTAAATAAGTTCATTTGTATCAAAGTTTAGATTCCAAATATAAGTGATACCATATGGTAGTTGTCTTTCTCTGTCTGACTTCAGTTAGTATGATAATCCCTGGGTCCATTCATGTTGCTGCAAATGGCATTATTTCACTATTTTTTATGGCTGAGTTGTATTCCATTGTATATATCAATATATACCACATCTTCTTTGTCCATTCATCTGTTGATGGACATTTAGGTTGCTTCCATGTCTTGGCTATTGTAAATAGTGCTGCAGTGAACATTGTGGTACATGCATCCTTTCAAATTATGGTTTTCTGCAGATATATGCCTGGGAGTGGGATTGCTGGATCATGTGGTAACTCTATTTTTAGTTTTTAAAGGAATCTCCATTCTGCTTTCCATAGTGGCTGCACCAGTTTGCATTCCCACCAACAGTATAGAAGGGTTCCCTTTTCTCCACACCCTCTCTAGCACTTATTTCTAGACTTTTTAGTGATGGCCATTCTGACTGGTGTGAGGTGATACCTAATTGTGGTTTTGATTTGCATTTCTCGAATATTTAGCAAAGTGCAGCATCTGTTCATGTGCTTATTGGCCATCTGTATGTCTTCTTTGGAGAAATGTCTACTTGGATCTTCCGCCCAGTTTTTGATTGGGTTGTTTTTTGTTGTTGTTGTTATTGAGTTGTATGAGCTACTTGTATCCTAAACTGTATTTTTAAAATGGGTGACACATTCATGGTAATTTGAGATTGGGAGAGAAGATGCTTTCTGGAGGTCATGGGGGATCAGGCACTTTCAGATTCTGGATGTGAAGCAGCATGGCCTATAGATCAGAGCAAATAAGTACCTGACAAAAGAGTATCAGTGGTAAGGATTGGAGTAGTAGTGACATAACATAGGAAACGGATGAACTAAAAATAGAATTCAGACAGTCATCTTTTATTTCAGACAATGGTACCTTTTTTGTAGTGTATTTTTTGGAAATGGCGTTTTCTAATCCTATGTGTCAAGATAGGCTGCTCTGTGTTGTTTCTGCCTCCTGAGCTTATCTAGAACAATCAGGCAGGTGCATGCAAGAATTTTTGTCCTTTTTTGCCCATCTAATCTATTTTCTATTATCCACAGATTGTTTGACCAGACAATGAACCTCTGATGGGCAGATATATGATTACCAAACATTATGTTGTAGCTACCATAACATTGGTTTTGCTGATATTTTTCCTGCTGGAATAATCACTATATTGAAAGGGTACAGATTGTGGCCAAGGACAGAGTTGTTGTTGAATGAGTTAGAAATTAATCAGTCTGAGGTTCTGCAAATTTTAATTCAGAAACTGCTAGCTTTAAGTTTGAATTTTGATTTTTTTTCTTGCAGAGGTATTGAGTGCATTTTTCATACTCAAGGACAATAATTAGTCCTTGCCAGGCAAAGATTGAAAATTCTACTTCATTAGTAAGCCCAAGAGAGGAGGCTCTCAGAACTTACTTTAACATCCAGCTGGAGAGAGTCAGGATTCAGTAGAGAAACATCTGGGCTGCTAAGGGATTGGGGAGCCCTAGGAGGGGGGTTCCTCCTAAGGACTAAAGTGCTGCTTGCTCTAAAGGTATCTGTTATACCAGGGTCAAGAATAATAGAAAAATAAGGGTAAGGAGTCAATTCTGGGCAGACAGAGTCTTATTTATTCTACTGGCACATGCAGTGCTTGGGAATTACTATGTGAAGCATGACTTAATAAGTGTTTTCTCCATTGCGCCCCATTATAATTATATATGAAAGAAAGAATTGCATATTCCTTCAAGGATATTGGGTTCCAGATTAAGATGTGCCTACCATCCGACTATTCAAAAGATGCTGCTAAGCCCAAATCATTTCCATGAGAATGTAGTAATAGATTAACACAAAGGGCAGTTTCCATTTTTTTCTCTTCCCTCCATTTTCTGGTTTGCTAGTGTAATGGGGCCAGAGCATTTTAGTCAATGCTGTCTGATAGAACTTTCTCTGATAATGGAAATGTTCCATATCTGCACTGTTCAATATGATAGCCACTCACCATATTCTGGGTGTTAGGAACTTGAAATGTGGCTAATGTTACTGGTAAATGAATTTGAAATTTTATTTAATTTTAGCTAACTTAAATTTAAATAGCTACATGTTGCTAATGGCTACCACACTGACAGGGCAATCTAAGAAATGGAATAAAACCATAAGTAATGCATTCATTTATCTTCACTGACCAGAATTCTTAGATGCTACAATTAGAATTATTAAAATGTCACATAGTGTTGTCACTTCACAAAAATGAATTTACTTTGCCTTTTACTTTTTAAACCAAGGGAGGAACATACATTTTTCAGACAGGGTAAGCAGTTCAGTGAATATGCTTTCATAAATAATATTGCTTCTTTTATTTTGTGTAAGAAACTGATCTCCGAATCATATAAAGGGAAGTGTCTGCTCCTTGAGAAGACACATCATGACACAGTAGTGTTTGAACATGAATTGTCTGGACGCTGCAATATCTCAGCTTTGTTCAGGATTCATTTTGCTTTCTTCAACAGGCCAGGAGAACTGTCAAGGTGAAGGGTATCAGGTACAGTTTTCAGGTGTGGTCAATTTCTTGCATTACAGTTGTATTTGTGTCAGAAGTCAAATAACAGACCTTTAATATTTTTTCACTAATTTTTTATTATTTCAATGGGTTCCATTACGTGATCTTTTGTGTTCATGTGTTAACTATTGATACATTATGGCAAACCATACTAGAGCCATACAAACTAATCCCTTTAGGAGTTTATGGCGGAATTTAACAACACATAGAAACAAATATGCCACCTTTCCAATATTAAAATTTAGGTGAAGTTCATTATATCATATGTGAGGCTAAGTGCTCCTTTTTGACTATTAGGCATAATTCACTACTGCCTGTAATTTTAGTCTCAATTCTGGTTCCATGTTTTTCTACCATTGCACTTTCCCTCATTTCCAGAGACTGCAATGTCTTCTTGACTCAGGAAATGAAGAGAGGGTGAAAACTGAGGGAGTCTAGAAAAGTTAATGGATAGATTGTGAATATCTATGAAATTTTCACCCTCCCTGTCCCATTGTCTTCTTGTCAACTTCCTTCTACAAATGTTTTACTAAGGTATAAAGGCCAGTCAACTTCAATTTACAAAATATGTATGATGTTGTCAGCGTGAAGAACTGTCCTCTAATAAGATGAATTTTAGAGATGTGTTCATAAAAGGGAAATTGTACTGAAGATGTCTAAGAGTGAATTGTTACAGCAACACATTTGACTGAAGTAACTTTTACTCAATTTTTTCCTTCTCCTTTCCTCATTTTGAACTTTGTACCACAGTTCTCCTTCTCTTAATTAAATTAAAAAAAAAATTAAAACATATTTTCCAGGATGTTTGGAAAGTATCAGATAAAGTTACTTACCTTACCTGAATTCCTGAATATATTTCAGAGCAATCTTTCTCCCCATGCTGATCACAGAGAATCTTCCTAATACGCTTCAAGACTTTCCATCATGACTTCTACAGCAGTGGACAGTCATCTAGGTCAACAGGTTTTGGGGGTGAGAGTCTTCAGGGAGGTACATTGCCACATTTTGAAAGCTGATTGTTTTATTAGAGAGACTAGGAATGTTGGCAGCAGTGAAACAAATTCTTTTTGGAAGCTTATTTATTTTTTGGCAACAAAAATTCTGCTTCAGGTGAAGATCAGCATATGGCAAAATAATAATCCTGTAATTCTGATTCCCTCATGTGGGTAAGCAGGGTTAGAGATAAATAAGAGTTCAACTTCCCCTTCTCAAGTAGACATTCACACATTTCATAAAGCAATCCACCTTTTAGAGAAGATGGCGACAGAAACGAACTGTCTTACCTCAAGTAAAAGCCAAACAGTAACAAGTTACCCTGCAGTGCTTTGTTTCAGAGCCTGTCTTAAGAGATGAGAGAGAGAAAGAGAGAGAGAGAGAGATGAAAGAAAGAAAGAAAGAAAGAAAGAAAGAAAGAAAGAAAGAAAGAAAGAAAGAAAGAAAGAAAGAAAGAAAGAGAAAGAAAGAAAGAAAGAAAGAAAGAAAGAAAGAAAGAAAGAAAGAAAGAAAGAAAGGGAAAGGGAAAGAGAAAGAGAAAGAGAAAGAGAAAGAGAAAGAGAAAGAGAAAAAGAGAAAGAGAGAAAGAGAAAGAAAGAAAGGGAAAAATATTTTAACTCTGACAACTTACAAGATGTAAAACAAAACTGGAGATGCTCCATAGAGGAAAAACCCAACAGATACATACTTACAGAACACTTTATTGTGTTCAGTTTGATTCTAAACAGGCTGACTTAGGAAGGGTTAAAGTGAATGCTAAGTTTTCACACAACCACACTTCTAACCCTAACATCTAAATGGCAGAGTCAAAATTGCTGTACTTGAAACCTAGCTCCTCTTGGGCTAAGTTTTTAAATTCTATAGGCCTTAGTTTCTTTACCTATATAATTAGGATAACCATCATACTTATTTTATAGGTTTATTATTATTATTGTTATTATTATTAATAACTTTTGTTTTTATCTCCAAGTCACTCTACTTACTTGTCTCTGTATCTGTTGCCGTTATCTTAACCCATCTGCCTATCATCTCTCGCTTGGAACACTGCCTTAATTGCCTATTGGTCTTCTTTTCCCTTCTTGATTTTTTCCATTTCCTGTCTTATCATGTAGAAACCAAAGTGATTAACAACGAAAACGGAACCAAAGAACAACTGGATCAGATTATGTTACCCTCTCTCAAAATCCTTCAACATTTTCCTTTTGCTCTTAGAATAAAATCTAAACTCCTTTTCAAGACCAGCAAGGATTTAACAGATCTGGTTCCTCTTCTGCTTCATCTTCTCTGGGCTTTTACACTTACCGTCCCTTCTGCCCGAATCGTTTTGCCCAGTTGGTGGTATAGGTGGCTCATAGTCATTCTTTCGGTCCATCTTAAATGATCCCTCTACTTACAGCCCTTCCTTCCCTCCTTCATCTCAGTTGTCCTTCCCTAGCTATTGTCAATACAATCATCATGTTTATTTTCTTAATCACAATATAAAGGTATCTTGTTCACCATCATATCGCCAGGGCCCAGTGATCATGTGACATATAGTGGTCACGCACAGTAACAGCTACTTTTTAAAAAAAATTTATTTTATTGAAGTATAGTTGATTTACACTGTTGTGTTAATTTCTGCTGTACAGCAAAGTGACTCAGTTATACATATATATGTTCTTTTTCATATTCTTTTCCATTATGGGTTATTACAGGATATTGAATATAGTTCCCTGTGTTTTACTGTAGGACCTTGTTGTTATCCATCCTATATGTAAGAGTTTGCATCTGCTAACCCCAAACTCCCACTCCATCCCTCCCCTACTCCCCCTCCCCCTCCAGCTACTTTTATTGAGAGCTGTGATAGGTACTCTTTCAAGTGCTTTGCATGCACACACTTATATTTCTCACAACCTGTGAGACAGGTGTTATTTTTATCCCATTTTAGATGAGAATTTAAATATTCTGCCGAAGGTCATTTAGCTAAAAGTGGTCGACTTGAGACCACAACCAAGGAAGACTAGCTGCAGAGTCTAACTCTGTAATCAGTTTTCAAATCCCAATGAATATTTGAATAAGTGAATATGGATAGTACATGCCTAGCATCTAGCATGTGTTAAAAATAAAGCTATTAATATTGTTATTATTCACATGGGAACAATTTTATTCTCTTACTGGCTTGTTTCCTCAGAGTCGTAGTGGCCAGAGCATGGGTTAAAGCTGTTAGAAAGTTGAACGGGTAGCTGACTAGTCTGTGAAACTTCTATGGAGTTAGCTCTCTGCCTATAATAATTCCGTGGCAGACATGCCTTGAGTCAAATCAGCTGATTTGGCTTAAGGCTCTCTCAAACAGCCTTGTGGAATACGAATCTTCATTTTAAATTTGAAGATCTAATGCTACTCGATGTTCCACAAATCTTACTTACAATCAGTGTTACACTTCTATGGAAGCTATAAAATATATTTCAGTGACTGGAAGCCATTCAAAAGATTATCTAGAGATTTACTACTTTTAAATTGGAAGCAGAATAAGTGCAGCGGCTAAGCAACAGAGGGGAAATCCAGGGCTGAGGCTTCATCTAATCCTCATTACTATCTTCTGTTGGTCTTTGCTCATTTCAATCAAATTTGACCTTTAATAAAAGATTTACAGTAATAAAAGGAGATGAATACTCATTTAAATTTAATGGTTGTACTGATCTGTACTAACAACACATGCCCCCCAAAGCCTAGGTATTACGCTAGGAAATTTGAGGCATATCTGGACAGAATTCTGTTCATGAAGTAGTGGTGACCTTAACCCTATGGTTAGATGGTGAGTCCCCTTTATCTTAACTCACAGGATTATGGTGAAGATTTGAAAATAATGATGCATGTAAAACACTTGTGCAGTGGCAAACACATTGCAAATACTATTATTTTTCCTAATCTAATTATTAATTTAAAAATATCTTGAGGGCTTTTGTAAATATTTTATTCGAGACTCCTGGAGGCCTGAAGGAGTGTGTTAAGAATGACTGAACCTCTTTTTAAAAAGAGAACAGGGACTTCCCTGGCAGTCCAGTGGTTAACAGCCCGAGCTTCCACTTCCGGGAGCACGGGTTCGATCCCTGGTCGGGAAGCTAAGATACCGCATGCCACATGGTGCTGCCAAATAAACAAACACGAAGAGAACAATATACAAATTACCATATGATTACGTATATGTAGCAATATATGAAGGCTATGTGTAGAGAGGAGGCGTTATTTTCTTGTTGCAAATCTGTAAGGAACTGGTAATGCCTTTAACCTCTGTGGACAAGGGAAGAGCCAAAAAAAACAAAACAGAGAGTGGTCTGAATTCTCTCTTTTGTTACTATGTGGTCTGGCCTTGACCAAAAGAACTGTTTATTGCATTAATTCCTTTCTTACTGAACACGAATTGTTCTGATTCTTACTGTTTAATCTGTCAGTGATGTCTGGCTAACTTGAGTCCTTGATATCTGCAGGTTTGCCTGATTGTTTTGTTTTGTTTTTCATGTTATGACAATTACAACTTGGAGGGGGTATTTTGTTGAGATAAAGCTTTCATCTCCTCTTGGAGTTTATACCCTGCTTTTTTCAGTACTGTGATGCTTCCTTTTTAAAAATATTAAGCATAATACTCATATTAGCAATAAATAGAAGCTCAGCATTCTCGGGAAGAAACATTTTGGAAATAATTACAAAATTTCTTTTTCCTCAGTATTCATTGAGGTAGTTAGTCTACTCAGTATTCAGTGCAGTAGGAAGGAAAGCCACGTAAAAAGGAGTCTTTCTGGAATTAGTTTCTGAAAACTAAATCCATTAAGGAATTTAGACTGGATGGAACTGAGGGAAACATCAAAAGTGAGGGTAAATAAATTCTGGAGACCTAATGTACAACACGGTGGCTACAGTTAATACTAATGTCTTGTAGACTTGAAATTTGCTGAGAGTAGGTCTTAAGTGTTCTCACCACAGGCACAAAATGATAACTATGTGAAGTGATTGATGTGTTAATTAGCTTGATTGCAGTGATCATTTCACAGTGTAAACGTATATCAAAATGTCCCATTGTGTACCTCAAATAAATACAATTTTTATTTGTCAATCATACTTTAACAAAGCTGTTAAAAAATAAAATAAGAAAGTACCTCTGAGAGAAACATCAGGTGTGACAGAGTCCCCTGAGGGATGGTAATCAGGGAAGAGGGAGAGGTAGATATCCAGGGTATAAAACTATTCTCTTGGGTTGTGGGCAGGAGAGACAATAAGAGAAAAAGTTTCAGGCTCTCTAAAGAGAAAGGGACCCTGATTCTACTTCTTGGCCACTTGCTAGGGAGGCAGCGTGACCCAAGGAAAGAGCAAATACTGCTGTGCTAAAGAAACGTAAGAAAATGAGGGAAGTTTCAGCCTGAGACTTCATAAGTGATGGAGAAATGGTACAAAGAAGCCCATTGTGAAGTGTCATTCGGGTCGGGGCTGCTGTCAGGCTTGGAGGCCTTCAGCATTCTGTCGTAGGTCATCTGAGAGGAATCAGCGCAGGCTGGCCGAGCACAGAGGGAGGTTTCTATCCCAGCCCTCGTGCTTCGGCTCTTTGCTCAGCTTTGCAATGTATTTCGTAAGGATCCCTGGGTGGTCATCCCTCCAGGATCCATCAGTTTGAATTTTCTTACACTTGTACGTGCTACCTAATAAGCTTTGTTAGACGACATTGTCTCCTGTGCTTTGAAGGACTATGAATTTGAACTCTCTCAGGTTGAGGGGACTGGGTAAAAAAATAGCCTCGTGAGAGTCGTCAGGCTCTCCTGTTGCTCTTTACGTTAAGCTCTGGAGCAGGACTGGGACTTGTGGTAAGAAGCCTGTTGGAGTCCTGTTAAAAGCCTCTGACAGCAGGAATATCTCAAGACTAGAGACAGGGCTCCCCTTCCATAGTAAGCTGAACAGCGGACACCCAAATGTATCATGTCCTAATCCCTGGAGCCTGTGGATAGTACCTTATCTGGACAAAGGGCCTTTGCTGCTGTGATTAAGTCAAGAATTTTGCGATGAGATTATTTTGGACTATCCAGGTGGGCCATAAATGCTGTCCTTATAAGAGATGTAAAGGGAGATATGAGACAAACACACAGAAAAGAAGGAGGTGTTGGGAGGCTTTGTCTTCTGAGGGAAGTCTGTTTTTCTCAAGGTGATAACTGATAATAGGACTTTCTAAACCTGGAAGCTAATGCCGTGGCTCTGCTTTTAGCTTTTGGCTGTTCCTCTGGGCTGGAATAACTTCCCAACTGCAGCCAAATCTGGAAAGGTGAAGGGCGAGCTTCCATTAAATACCTCATGTTTCACATATACATGTTTACATCGACACATATATATTTTACGTTTAGTTCTTTATACATATATAATTATAGATACAATTTAAATCATCCTATTGTAACTTATTATATTATCAGTATTGGTCTATTTGAAGCTACTCTTTGAAAACATTTTCTTAATAATAATATAATAATAGTTTCTCATATAATTGTAAAAATTCAACCTATTATTGTTTGATATCATGTTGTTTTCCAAATATTTAATAATATAACCTGTGCTTTGGGGACTATCCCACACACAGTTCTTTGCAAATCTACCTTAATGAATATATTCATAAAAGGGGAATTTCTGAGTAGAATTGTGTTAACTTTGAAAGTCTTTTTATACATAGTATCAAAATGTTTTCCAAAAACCTTGCAATCATTTACACTCCTGCCTGCAGTGTTTGAGAGTGGCCACTGCACTGTGTGATGAGTAATCAATCATGTAATGACTACTGCCATTAAACCAAGACTGAGACTTGGAATCTGTACAGTACAGTACAGTACAGCCACCAACCAACCAACCAACCCTCGCCAGGTTGAGCGCTACCACACAGGGCTCATTCGTCAATGCAGATCATGTAGGTCTTACCCAACGTTGCCTTAGTAATGACTCAAAGGACACAAGCACAGAGCAGGTGTAAGCTTGTCAGTCCTCTCTGGAGAGGCTCGGATCCAACAGAGGCAGCTTCTCATTGCCCCTTTTCCCACACTGGGCTGGGTTTTGGTTTTAAAGAAGCACTAATAATGTGTGAAGAATATAACGGTTCAGAGGAAGTCACTTACATTTGGGGCTTGTATGAGTTTTCTGTTGTTGTCATAGCAAATGACCACAAATTTAATAACCTGAAACAACACAGTGTGTGATCTCATAGTTCTGTGGGTCATTAGTCCAGCTCACTCAGCTGATTTCTCTGCTCTGGGAGCCACAAGGGAGGCTCTGGGGTGGGAGGGGGAATCTGCTTCCAGGGTCATTGAGATCGTTGGCAGAACTCAGTTCCATGTGGTTGTAGGACTGAAGTGTATTTCCTTGCTGGCTGTCGGCGAAGGGTCGTTCTCAGCTTCTAAAGATCACCTGCATTCCGTGTCTTCAAAGCCAGCAACAGTGAGTCAAGTCCTTCTCAGGCCTCATTTCTCCTGCCTTCTCTTCTACTGTCTCACCACTCCCCCCCCTCCCCCCCCACAGCTCGCAGCTCCTCTCACTCCCTGCAGCTGGCAAAGGTTCTCAACTTTGAGTTCATGTGATTAGACAGGGTCTGCCTGGATAATCCAGGATAACTACCTCATCTCATCTTCAGCACATCTGCAAAGTCCTTTTTGCCCTGTAAAGAAATATATTTACAGGTTCTAGTGTTTAGGAGGTGAACATCTTTGGGGGAACAATTATTCTGCCTACTGCAGAGCTTCTTTATTTTTGTACTTGGTTAGTTCTGTGGGATAAAGAGATTATGGGGCTCACTTCCATTCTCCAACCAACTGCAGTGCACACATTCTTCAGTTAGAGCCTTATTTACAATAAGCTATCTAGACCAAGGTTTCTGAACCTCAGCATTATTGACATTTTGGGCTAGATAGTTCTTTGCTGTGTAGATCTTTCCTGTGCCTTACTGGATGTTGAATAGCTTCCCTGGTCTCCACCACTAGTGCCAGTAGTACCTCTTCCAGTGTGACAACCAAAAATGGCCCCAGACACTATTACATAGCCTTTTTTAAAATTTATTTATTTATTTATTTATTTATTTATTTATTTATATTTGGCTGTGTTGGGTCTTCGTTGTCTCGTGCAGGCTTTCTCTAGCTGTGGAGAGTGGGCGCTACTCTTCGTTGCGGTGCGTGGGCTTCTCATTGTGGTGGCTTCTCTTGTTGCGGAGCACGGGCTCTAGGTGCGCGGGCTTCAGTAGTTGTGGCTCGCGGGCTCTAGAGGTCAGGCTCAGTGGTTGTGGCACACTGGCTTAGTTGCTCCGCGGCATGTGGGATCTTTCTGGACCAGGGCTTGAACCCATGTCCCCTGCATTGGCAGGTGGATTCTCAACCACTGCGCCACCAGAGAAGCCCTGTTACATAGCCTCTGGGGGACAAATCACTCCTGGTTGAGAACTACTCATCTAGACTAACCAGGCAGATTTTACTAAGAAGAGGATTTTTGTTGTTGCTGTTGTTGTCTTGCTTTTTGATAATAGCTCCTTATTTTCTTCATGTTAGTAAGATTCCATTGGTATGTGTACAAGGCAGTCTGATCAAGATCAGCTTTCTTATTGATCTTGTGGGATGCCCCCCTCCCATCCCCAGGAGGAAAGGAGTTACTTCCTATTATGCTATTAACTTTTTCCTTCCTAGTTTTATAGCCAAGAGCTTTAAATTGTTTTCTTTGAATTTCTTTATTTATAAGTTTATTAGTGTTTTTATAAGGCAACTGGAATTCTTTCATGCGTTATCTATTCATATCTTTTGCACATTTTCCTATTCCAATGTCTGTCTTTTGGTTATTAGTTTAATAGTTCTCTATATATTTAATGTATTAACTTAGTCTGTAATACATGCTGTGAATATTTTTCCAGATATTTTTGTGTTATTGATGTGTTATGATGATCAATCTGTCAGAACAGACAATGAAGATAGAACCTATAAATTAGAGATATTTGGAATGAAGGTACCAAGATAAGAAGAATATAAGCGACAATATAAGATAAAAGGAAAAAAAAAATCTAAGTTAAGCAAAACTCCATTATAGTATTAAGAATTTGTTCCTTTAACAGTTACTAACTACAGAGCTTCTCTCTGTCCCAGGCACTGTTCTAGGTGCTTGGGATACAACAGTGAGCATATCAGACAATGCTTTCTGCCTTTGAGGAGCTTACATACTGGTGGGTGGGGAGAGATAATCGAGATAATGTTATGGTGGAAGGTGGAAAGTACTATGGAGAAATAACAAGATAAAATAGAGCAAGGTAGGCAATCAGAAATTCTGGAGGTGGAGTGGAGGTTGCACATTGCAGTACCAAATAGCATGGTCAGGTATCATTGTGAAGATGAGATTAGACACAAGATTTGAAGGAGATGAGGGAATTAGCCATGTGGGTATCTTGGGGAAGTACATTCCAGGTAGGAGAAATACCAGTGAAAGCCTCTATGACAGGAGCATGACTGGTTAAAGGAACAGCAGAGAGGACAGTGTGGCTGGAGCAGAGAAAATAATGAGTAATGAACTCATCTAGTTATTATGTCTGAGGGAAATGGGAAGCCACTGCCGGGCTTTGGATGGAGGAACAGCATGATGTGATTTATTACATTTTTCTCAAATGTTTTATTTTGAAATAACTTCAGTCTTACAAAAAAATAGTACAGAGAGTCCCTGTATATCCTTCACCCAGCTTCCTTCAGTGTTAACAAATTATATAACCATGGTACAATGATTGAAACCAGGAATTTAATATTGACGCAATGCTATAATCTACAGACATTATTAAAAATTTCCCAATATTCAAACTTTTTCTACACTTTCATATTGTACTAGCAAATTATTTTGCAGAATGTCCCTTCATTTTTGTTTCTTTGATATTTTATTAGATTGAGATTGTGCAATTTTTGGCAAGACCACCAAGGAAGTGCTGTGCCCTTCTCAGTGAGTCATGCCAGGGAGTACAGGATGCTGATATGTCTCACTACTGTGATCACTTGATTAAGGTGGTGTCTGCCACATTTCTGCACTATAAAGTTACAATTGTCCTTTTTATTTATTTATTTTTCTAACATCATTATTGGAGTATAATTGCTTTACAATGGTGTGCTTGTTTCAGCTGTATAACAAAGTGAATCAGCTATACGTATACATATATCACCATATCCCCTCCCTCTTGTGTCTCCCTCCCACCCTCCATATCCCACCCCTCAAGGCGATCACAGAGCACCAAGCTGATCTCCCTGTGCTATGCAGCTGCTTCCCTCTAGCTATCTATTTTACATTTGGTAGTGGATATATGTCCATGCCACTCTCTCACTTCGTCCCAACTTACCCTTCCCCCTCCCTATGTCCTCAAGTCCATTCTCTACATCTGCGTCTTTATTCCTGTCCTGCCCCTAGGTTCTTCAGGACCATTTTTTTTTTTTTAGATTCCATATATATGTGTTAGCGTACGGTATTTGTTTTTCTCTTTCTGACTTATTTCCTTCTGTATGACAAACTCTAGGTCCATCCACCTCACTACATATAACTCAGTTTTGTTTCTTTTTATGGCTGAGTAAGACTTCATTGTATATATGTGCCACATCTTCTTTATCCATTCATCTGTCGATGGACCCTTAGGTTGCTTCCATGTCCTGGCTATTGTAAATAGAGCTGAATGAACATTGTGGTACATGACTCTTTTTGAGTTACGGTTTTCTCTGGGTATAAGCCCAGTAGTGGGATTGCTGGGTGATAGTAGTTCTATTTTTAGTTTTTTAAGGAACCTCCATACTGTTCTCCATAGTGGCTGTATCAATTTACATTCCCACGGACAGTGCAAGAGAGTTCCCTTTTCTCCACACCTCTCCAGCATTTATTGTTTGTAGACGTTTTCATGATGGCCATTCTGACCAGTGTGAGGTGATACCTCATTGTAGTTTTGATTTGCATTTCTCTAATGATCAGTGATGTTGAACATCCTTTCATGTGTTTGTTGGCAATCTGTATATCTTCTTTGGAGAAATGTCTATTTAGGTCTTCTGCCCATTTGTGGATTAGGTTGTTTCTTTTTTTCATATTGAGCTGCATGAGCTGCTTGTATATTTTGGAGATTAATCCCTTGTCGGTTGCTTCATTTGCAAATATTTTCTCCCATTCTGAGGGTTGTCTTTTTGTCTTGTTTATGGTTTCCTTTGCTGTGCAAAAGCTTTGAAGTTTCATTAGGTCCCATTTGTTTATTTGTGTTTTTATTTCCATTTCTCTAGGAGGTGGGTCAAAAAGGATCTTGCTGTGATTTATGTCATAGAATGTTCTGCCTATGTTTTCCTCTAAGAGTTTTATAGTGTCTGGCCTTACATTTAGGTCTTTAATCCATTTTGAGTTTATTTTTGTCTTAGGGTGTGTTCTAATGTCATTCTTTTACATGTAGCTGTCCAGTTTTCCCAGCACCAATTCTTGAAGAGGCTGTCTTTTCTCCATTGTATATTCTGGCCTCCTTTATCAAAGATAAGGTGACCATATGTGTGTGGGTTTATCTCTGGGCTTTCTATCCTGTTCCATTGATCTATATTTCTGTTTTTGTGCCAGTACCATACTGTCTTGATTACTGTAGCTTTGTGGTATAGTCGGAAGTCTGGGAGCCTGATTCCTCCAGCTCCATTTTCCTTTCTCAAGATTGCTTGGGCTATTCAGGGTCTTTTGTGTTGCCATACAAATTGTGAAATTTTTTGTTCTAGTTCTGTGAAAAATGCCATTGGTAGTTTGATAGGGATTGCATTGAATCTGTAGATTGCTTTGGGTAGTACACTCATTTTCACAATGTTGATTCTTCCAATCCAGGAAAAGGCTATATCTCTCCAACTGTTTGCATCATCTTTAATTTCTTTCATCAGTGTCTTATAGTGTTCTGCATACAGGTCTTTTGTCTCCTTAGGTAGGTTTATTCCCAGGTATATTATTCTTTTTGTTGCGGTGGTAAATGGGAGTGTTTCCTTAATTTCTCTTTCAGATTTTTCATCATTAGTGTGTAGGAATGCAAGAGATTTCTGGGCATTAATGTTGTATCCTGGTACTTTACCAAATTCATTGATTAGCTCTAGTAGTTTTCTGGTAGCATCTTTAGGATTCTTTATGTATAGTATCATGTCATCTGCAAACAGTGACAGCTTTATTTCTTCTTTTCCAATTTGGATTCTTTTATTTCTTTTTCTTCTCTGATTGCTGTGGCTAACACTTCCAAAACTATGTTGAATAATAGTGGTGAGAGTGGGCAACCTTGTCTTGTTCCTGATCTTAGTGGAAATGGTTTCAGTTTTTCACTGTTGAGGACGATGTTGGCTGTGGGTATGTCATATATGACCTTTATTATGTTGAGGTAAGTTCCCTCTATGCCCACTTTCTGGAGGATTTTATCATAAATCTGTGTTGAATTTTGTCAAAAGCTTTTTCTGCACCTATTGAGATGATCATATGGTTTTTATTCTTCAATTTGTTAATATGGTGTATCACCTTGATTGATTTGCGTAATTGAAGAATCCTTGCATTCCTGGATTAAACCCCACTTGATCATGGTGTATGATCCTTTTAATGTGCTGTTGGATTCTGTTTGCTGGTATCTTGTTGAGGATTTTTTCATCTATGTTCATCAGTGATATTGGCCTGTAGTTTTCTTCCTTTGTGACATCTTTGTCTGGTATTGGTATCAGGGTGATTGTGGCCTCTTAGAATGAGTTTGGGAGTGTTTCTCCCTCTGCTGTATTTTGGAAGAGTTTGAGAAGGATAGGTGTTAGCTCTTCTCTAAATGTTTGATAGAATTTGCCTGTGAAGCCATCTGGTCCTGGGCTTTTGTTTGTTGGAAGATTTTTAATCACAGCTTCAATTTCATTACTTATGATTGGTCTGTTTATATTTTCTATTTCCTCCTGGTTCATTCTCAGAAGGTTGTGCTTTTCTAAGAATTTGTGCATTTCTTCCAGGTTGTTCATTTTATCGGCATATAGCTGCTTGTAGTAATTGCTCATGATCCTTTGTATTTCTGAAGTGTTAGTTGTTACTTCTCCTTTTTTTTTTCTAATTCTATTGATGTGAGTCTTCTCCCTTTTTTTCTTGATGAGTCTGGCTAATGGTTTATCAATTTTGTTTATCTTCTCAGAGAACCTGCTTTTAGTTTTATTGATCTTTGCTATCGTTTTCTTAATTTCTTTTTCATTTATTTCTGATCTGATCTTTATGATTTCTTTCCTTCTGCTAACCTTGGGGATTTTTTGTTCTTCTTTCTCTAATTGCTTTAGGTGTAAGGTTAGGTTGTTTATTTGAGATGTTTCTTGTTCCTTGAGGTAGGATTGTATTGCTATTAACTTCCCTCTTAGAACTGCTTTGGTTGCATCCCATAGGCTTTGGGTTGTTGTGTTTTCATTGTCATTTGTTTCTAGGTATTTTTTGATTTCCTCTTTGATTTCTTCAGTGATCTCTTGGTTATTTAGTAGTGTATTGTTTACCCTCCATATGTTTGTATTTTTTACAGATTTTTTCCTGTAATTGATATCTAGTCTCACAGTGTTGTGGTCAGGAAAGATACTTGATATGGTTTCAGTGTTCTTAAATTTACCAAGGCTTGATTTGTGACCCAAGGTATGATCTATCCTGCAGAATGTTCCATGAGCACTTGAGAAGAAAGTGTAATGTGCTGTTTTGGGATGGAACGTCCTATAAATATGAATTAAGTCCATCTTGTTTAATGTATCATTTAATGCTTGTGTTTCCTTATTTATTTTCATTTTGGATGATCTGTCCATTCGTGAAAGTGGGGTGCTAAAGTCCCCTACTATGATTGTGTTACTGTCGATTTCCCCTTTTATGGCTGTTAGCATTTGCCTTATGTGTTGAGGTGCTCCTATGTTGGGTGCATATATATTTATAATTGTTATATCTTTTTCTTGGATTGATCCCTTGATCATTATGTAGTGTCCTTCTTTGTCTCTTGTAATACTCTTTATTTTAAAGTCTGTTTCGTCTGATATGCGAATTGCTACTCCAGCTTCTTTTGATTTCCATTTGCATGGAATATGTTTTTCCATCCCCTCACTTTCAGTCTGTATGTGTCCTGGGGTCTGAAGTGCGTCTCTTGTAGACAGCATATATATGGGCCTTGTTTTTGTATCCATTCAGCCAGTCTGTGTCTTTTGATTGGAGCATTTAATCCATTTACATTTAAGGTAATTATAGATATGTATGTTCCTATTACCATTTTCTTAATTGTTTTATGTTTGTTATTGTAGGTCTTTTCCTTCTCCTGTGTTTCCTGCCTAGAGTAGATCCTTTAGCATTTGTTATAAAGCTGGTTTGGTGGTGCTGAATTCTCTTAGCTTTTGCTTGTCTGTAAAGGTTTTAATTTCTCCACCAATCCTGAATGAGATCCTTGTTGTGTAGAGTACTCTTGGTTGTAGGTTTTTCCATTTCATCACTTTAAATATGTCCTGACACTGCCTTCTGGCTTGCAGAGTTTCTGCTGAAAGATCAGCTGTTAACCTTATGGGGATTCCCTTGTATGTTATTTGTTGTTTTTCCCTTGCTGCTTTTAATATTTTTTCTTTGTATTTAATTTTTGATAGTTTGATAAATATGTGTCTTGGCATGTTTCTCCTTGGATTTGTCCTGTATGGGACTCTGTGCACGTCCTTGTCTTGATTGACTATTTCCTTTCCCATATTAGTGAAGTTTTCAACTATAATCTCTTCAAATATTTTCTCAGTCCCTTTCTTTTTCTCTTCTTCTTCTTGGACCCTTATAATTCGAATGTTGGTGTGTTTGATGTTGTCCCAGAGGTCTCTGAGACTGTCCTCAATTCTTTTCATTCTTTTTTCTTTATTCTGCTCTGTGATAGTTATTTCCACTATTTTATCTTCCAGTCACTTATCCGTTCTTCTGCCTCAGTTATTCTGCTATTGATTCCTTCTGGAGAATTTTTAATTTCATTTATTGTGTTGTTCATCATTGTTTGTTTGCTCTTTAGTTCTTCTAGGTCCTTGTTAAACGTTTCTTGTATTTTCTCCATTCTATTTCTAAGATTTTGGATCATCTTCACTATCATTACTCTGAATTCTTTCTCAGGTAGACTGCCTATTTCCTCTTCATTTGTTTGGTCTGGTGGGTTTTTGCCTTGCTCCTTCATCTGCTGTGTGTTTCTCTGTCTTCTCATTTTGCTTAACTTACTGTGTTTGGGGTCTCCTTTTCACAGGCTGCAGGTTCGTAGTTCCCGTTGTTTTTGGTGTCTGCCCCCCGTGGGTAAGGTTGGTTCAGTGGGTTGTGTAGGCTTCCTGGTGGAGGGGACTGGTGCCTGTGTTCTGGTGGATGAGGCTGGATCTTGTCTTTCTGGTGGGCAGAACCACGTCCGGTGGTGTATTTTGCAGTGTCTGTGACCTTATGATTTTAGGCAGCCTCTCTGCTAATGGGTGGGTTTGTGTTCCTGTCTTGCTAGTTGTTTGGCATAGGGTGTCTAACACTGTAGCTTGCTGGTCGTTGAGTGGAGCTGGGTCTTAAAGTTGAGATGGAAATCTCTGGGAGAGCTTTCGCTGTTTGACATTACGTGGACCTGGGAGGTCTCTGGAGGACCAATGTCCTGAACTCGGCTCTCCCACCTCAGAGGCACAGGCCTGAAACCCACCTGTAGCACCAGGACCCTGTCAGCCACACAGCTCAGAAGAAAAGGTAGGAAAAAAATTGAAAGAAAGAAAAGAATATTAAAATAAAATAATTTAAAAATATTATTAAAAATAAAAATATTAACAAGTCATAAAAAAATAATGAAAGACACAAAGAAGAGAGCAACCAAACCAATAAACAAATCCACCAATGATAACAAGTGCTAAAAAGTATACTAAAAAACCCCCCCAAAAACCGGACAGACAGAACCCTAGGACAAATTGTAAAAGCAAAGCTATACAGACAAAATTAGACAAAGAAGCATACACATACACACTCACAAAAAGAGAAAAAGGAAAAATATATATATATAAAAAAAAAGCAAATCAATAAACAAATCTACCAATGATAATAAACTCTAAATACTAATCTAAGATAAACATAAAACCAGAAACAAATTAGATGCAGAAAGCAAACCCCAAGTGTACAGTTGCTCACCAATCCCCACCTCAATTTTGGGATGATTCGTTGTCTATTCAGGTATTCCACAGATGCAGGTACATCAAGTTGATTTTGGGGATTTAATCCGCTGCTCCTGAGGCTGCTGGGAGAGATTTCCCTTTCTCTTCTTTGTTTGCACAGCTCCTGGGTTTCAGCTTTGGATTTGGCCCCACCTCTGCGTGTAGGTCGCCTGAGGGCGTCTGTTCCTCGCCCAGACAGGAGGGGGTTAAAGGACTGGCTGATTAGGGGGCTCTGGCTCACTCAGGCCGGGGGGAGGGAGGGGTACAGAATGCGGGGTGAGCCTGCAGTGGCAGAGGCTGGTGTGACGTTACAACAGCCTGAGGTGCACCGTGTGTTCTCCTGGGAAGGTTGTCCCTGGATCACAGGACCCTGGCATTGGCGGGCTGCACAGGCTCCTGGAAGGGGAGGTGTGGATAGTGACCTGTGCTTGCACACAGGCTTCTTGGTGGCTGCAGCAGCAGCCTTAGCGTTTCATGCCTGTCTCTGAGGTCAGCGCTGATAGCTGTGGCGTGTGCCCGTCTCTGGAGCTCACTTAGGCGGTGCTCTGAATCACCTCTCCTCGCGCACCCGGAAACAGTGGTCTCCCTGCCTCTTCAGCAGCTCCATACCTTTTCCTGGACTCCCTCCCGGCTAGCTGTGGCACAGTAGCCCCTTCAGGCTGTGTTCACGCAGCCAACCCCAGTCCTCTCCCTGGGGTGTGACCTCCAAAGCCAGAGCCTCAGCTCCCAGCCCCCGCCCGCCCCGGTGGGGGAGCAGACAAGCCTCTCGGGCTGGTGAGTGCTGTCGGCACCGATCCTCTGTGTGGGAATCTCTCCGCTTTGCCCTCTGCACCCCTTTTGCTGCACTCTCCTCCATGGCTCCGAAGCTTCCCCCTGCCGCCCCCTGTCTCCGCCAGTGAAGGGGCTTCCTAGTGTGTGGAAACCTTTCCTCATTCACGGCTCCCTCCCACTGGTGTGGACCCGTCCCTATTCTTTTGTCTCTGTTTTTTCTTTTTTCTTTTGCCCTTCCCACGTACGTGGAGATTTTCTTGCCTTTTGGAAAGTCTGAGGTCTTCTGCCAGCGTTCAGTAGGTGTTCTGTAGGAGTTGTTCTACATGTAGATGTATTTCTGATATACTTGTGGAGAGGAAGGTGATCTCCACGTCTTACACCTACGCCATCTTGAAGGTCTCTGCAAAGTATCTTAATCTTAACTAACTTTGACGTATATATATTTTTTTCCCCCCAAAGTTTTGAAATATGTCATTACTGTGTAGATCACTGTCCGTTGGGAAACTACTCAGTTCACAGACATTTTCCATCTGGTTTCTAGGCGGTTCTCCTAGCAATAATGCGGTACCTCCATGAATACAAAATGATTTACAGATAAACTGGAAATGCAGCTTTCCTGCTCTTCTACTGACCTTTGAGAGTCAGATGCAAAATCCAATATCACAGATGACAGATTTTTATAGGATCAAGACGTGACCTGGAATTACTTTCAGTGCACTTAAGTAGGTGCACTCTGATCTAGAAAACTAAAGTTTGCTCAGATCAATGGGTTTCCATTATTTCTTGCTTGATATTTCTCTTTAAGTTCTACTTTAAATACATCTTATTTGTTAGAAAGGTGTTGATTTTCAATGTGTGCTGATGATGTTTAATATCTTTTCATGTCACTGAAATATGTTTAATTATTATTATTCAAACCAGAGAACTGTGTCTAAGATAAAATTGGATTCAGTTGTGCCCAATCTCTTGTTGACAGCATTCCATTAAAACAGTGTATGTATGTATGTATGTGTCTATCTACTTATACTCTTCTGAATCTGTAAATCCACAGAACTTTGAAAACTATCTTAACCTCAGCAAACCATATTACAGAAAAACAATTAAAACAGCATATGGCAGTATACACTAAACTTGTTATGGAAACTTCTTTGCCTTCTTCTTGCACTAAATCCTCTAACAGTGCTTATTTACCACTTAGGTTTAGACAGCCCTCTCCATCACTTAACTGTACTTACAAATATAATACCTTGCTTCCTGAGGCTTTCAAGAGAAGTTCTGGGCCCATGATTTTAACTCTCTGTTTGGTCCCCAGCTCCAGGGTCAGCCAGGTTAAGCTTGGCAACAGTGCTCCACAGGTATAAGTTGTATAGCATTTATGTTCAATTATGCCATCATGTGATATGTGAGGCTGAATATAAATGAGGAATGAGAAATCCAGGTATGTCAAGTGATGCAGGAATTCAATAGAGAATTAGGATCTGGCAAGATTGTTTCTTTGCTTTTGTTTGTTTTGAGAGGATATTTAACTTTCAGGGTCTTCTCAAATTCTAAGGATCAGAGGATAGAAAGTCTTTATACTTGGAAACTTTTAATGCGCTTCCTTGATCACAGTTGTCATGCCTTTGCAACTTTGCATCAAATTTCTGGTTTTGGTCTCAAAAAGTAGATGGATAGGAAAGGGCAGAATAGATTAAAGAAAAATTTTAACATTGTTTTTTCTTTTGAGAAGGATTAGTGTTAGCTGCCTACATGATGTGATTTCAGACTTGTATCTCTAAAATACTTCTTCACTAACCCCTTGTTATCTGATATTTTCCCATTAAATTTTTTTTGAAGCTTTTTAAAAAATTTTTTATTGAAGTATAGTTGATTTACAATTTTTTAATTTAATTTTTTTAATTGTAGTTGATTTACAATACTGTGCCAATCTCTGCTGTGCAGCACAGTGACTCAGTTATACACATAGAGACATTCTTTTTCTTATATTCTTTTCCATCATGGTTTATCACAGGATATTGAATACAGTTCCCTGTGCTATACAGTAGGACCTTGTTGTTTATCCATCCTATATATAATAGTTTACATCTGCTAATCCCACACTCCCAGTCCTTCCCTAGCCGCACCCCCCCACCCTTGACAACCACAAGTCTGTTCTCTATGTCCGTGAGTCTGTTTCTATTTTGTAGATAGGTTCATTTTGCCATATTTTAGATTCCACATACAAGTGATATATGGTATTTGTCATTCTCTTTCTTACTTCACTTAGTTTTATAGTCTTTAGTTTCATCCATGTTGCTACAACCCATTAACTTTCTTTTTTAATGACTTAAAGCTTTATTCACAGTTAAAATACAAATGCCTATATTTCACCTAACTAAACTTGGGCAAATGTGATAAGCTTTGCAACTCCCTGCCCTCAGGCCAGGTTTTGAAAGAGAGGTAGTAGAGAGGGTGACAATAGTGGAAACCACTCACTCTCATGTTCTGACAATCAAACTTTCTCCTTAGCTGTACTAGCTGTATTCCTGCCTTGTTTACTACTCCTCCACCTCTACACACCCTGCCCCCACCTCTTTTCATCCCTCCCATCTTCCTTCTTTTCCTCTTCTTTCCTCTCTCCTTCCTTCCTTTTTCCCTTTTGCTTTTCCAGAAAAATTTTCAGTGTATGTCTCAGTTTTGATGCTTCTGTTTAATATTTATTTTTATTTCCCAAACACTGTAGGCTTCTTTTAATCAGCAGATCCATTTTTTTTCTTGCATCTCATGGACATTTTCTTTAATATATAAATGAACTGTTTTCCCTTCTTCCATTTATAGCATAGAATACAAGATTTCCCTAAAATGAAGAACAATTTGTTTTCTTCTGCTGGATCATCATTTTCTGTCTGATATATCTATTAACTCTCTCCTAAGAGCTTCGTAATCTATTTGTCGTTGTTCTCTGTGCTCATTTGGCCTCTATTTCAGTATTTGGCCCCATATATTCTGTTTATGCTGTTTCAAATTTATTTATTATTTTTGTAATAGTGATGTTTTGATCTCTAGTTTGTCTTTTTTGCTTCGCAATCTCATTTTTCACTTTATTCTGTTGTCTTATCCTTTCATCTTGGGTGTCTTTTTTCATTGATTTCATGTTGTCCGTGAGTTCTTCTAAAGAACAAACGACTCATGTGGAGATTTTTTCCCCTGCTTTTTAGGTAGTGTTTAAGTCCATAATTGATTCTTCCTTTTTGTCCTTTGTCTCTGTCTTTTTTTTTTTAAATTTCACTGGACTTTCCCTCCTTATTTTGTTTGGAATTTAAATTAAGAAAAGAATTACATGTTTCTTATAATTAGTAAACAGTATGTAGGTGTATAAAGAAAATTTTTTTCTCTGCTACACTCCTCCCACCTCCCACTCCCCTGAGGCTATTATTGCTAATGGTCTTATGTGTATATGTTCGTATTTTTCTTTCTGCTAATAATATATATTAATATATATACATGCACACACACATATGCCTACATATATGGCTTTCTTTTTCTTTCAAAAATAAGATCTAACTTCATATACATTTTGAAATTTGCTTTCTACAAATTTGCTTTTTTAAAATTTAATAATCTGCAATAAACCTCCTTCCAAACCACTGATCTAACCATTTTTAAAAGTAGCTACCTAGTGGTTTGGAATCTGCCTGCCAATGCGGGGGACACGGGTTCGAGCCCTGGTCTGGGAGGATCCCACATGCCGCGGAGCGGCTGGGCCCGTGAGCCACGGCTGCTGGGCCTGCGCATCTGGAGCCTGTGCTCCGCAACGGGAGAGGCCGCGGCGGTGAGAGGCCCGCGCGCCGCGGTGAGGAGTGGCCCCCGCTTGCCGCAACTGGAGAAAGCCCTCGCACAGACACGAAGACCCAACACAGCCGAAAATAAATAAATTAAAAAAAAAAAAAAAAAGTAGCTGCCTAATACTCTATTTTATGGATGTGCTAAATTTTATTTAACTATATCACTATTAAGAATTTTTTTTGTTACTGTAAACTATACTTCAGTAGATACTAAAGTGCTATATTCTTGTATACTAATGCTTTTATACTGTTGAATTGATTTCAAAAGGGGAATTCTGAGTCAGAGGATATGTGCATTTAGTCATTGATAGACACTGTTGGATTACTTTCCCAAATGCTCATAACAATTCAGACTTGCATCAGTATTGCATGTGAGTGAATATTTACCCATTTGCTGGCCAGTTCTGGATGTAATCGAAATTTTATTTTTTGCTAATATTATGGATGAAAATGATACCTCATAGCTAGTTTGATTTGTATTTCTTGGGCTATAAATGAAAAGGAGCAACTTTTCAAGTGTTTACTGGCATTTCCTCTTCTGTGAGTTGCCTCATAGTCTTTGCTCATTTTTTCTATTGAGTTGCTTGCATTTATATATAAAATGATTTTTGTTCTTTGTGTATAAATTCTTTGTCCTACATGTTGCACATATTTTTCTCCCAGTCTCTTGTATGTTTAGACTTTATGTAGTGCTTCACCTTAGTGAAAATTTCAAAATCATAATAATTAGAAACTCCAGAGAAAAATTAACAAAATAAAAAACTATGTAAGAGACAACATGCGTTTAAGGCACAGTATTTCTTTCTGCAGAGAACAAGATCCATGAAGTTATAATAGTGCAAACAAAAATAAAATTAAATGAACCATCTTCCTTTCTAGAATCTCCTCTTTTTGCATTCCTCTTTGGGCTGATTTATTTCACCCTGGGAACTCCTGTTTATTTTTTTATTTTTTATTTTTTTTTGCTTTGCTTAGACTTCACTATTTCTGATCCTACTGTTCCTGATGCTGTTTGGTTTACTCCTCATTTTGCTGGATGGTATCCTCAATTAAGGTGTGTGGAATGTAAAATTTAAGTGTTCTTGTATGCCTGAAAATGAAACTTTATTTTGCCTGCATAGTTAATAATTTAAGCTGGTGAGAGAATTTTAGGTTGAAAATGGTTTTTCATCTCCATTGTCTTATAACACCCAGTGATGCTTATTAAAAGTTTAATGCAAGTATAATTCTTGTTTCTTTGTAGGCACCTTATTTTTTCTCTCTGCTTAATGCCTTATGGATGAGCATATTCTCTTTATCCTGTTCTTAAATTTCACTATAAGGTGTGAAACTTAAAATTAACTTCCTAGTATTCACTAAATTCTTTCAATTTTAAGATTTATGTTTTCTTTTAGCTTTTGCAAAATTTCTTATATGGATTAAAAAATTATTTACTTTCTGTTATGGACTGAATTATGTCCCCCACTTTCCCACAAGTTTATGTGTTGAAGCCCTAATCTCCAATGTGAGCATAGGGCCTTTAAAGAGATAATTAAGGTTAAGTGAGGTCATGAAGGTGGGATTTTAACCTGATAAGTCTGGTGTTCTTATAAGGAGAGAAAGAGACACCAGAGATCTCTCTATTTGCCCACAGAGGAAGGCCACGTGGGGACACAACAAGAAGGCAGCTGTCTGTAAGCCAGGAAGAGATGTCTCATGAGAAACCCACACTCCCGGTTCCTTGATCTTGGACTTTGGACCTCCAGAACAGTGAGAAAATACATTTCTGTTGTTTAAGCCACCACCCAGTCTGTGGTATTCTATTATGCCAGCCTGAGCTGCCTAGTAAGCTTCTCTCCTCTCCATTTTCCCTGCTTCTATTTTTGGAATTCCCATTGATTGTATACTATACCACCTGGAGAAATCTTCTGGGTCTTTTATATTTTCCATATCATGTTTTTTATACCACATTTGAGAGATTCCTTTATTTTCCAATCCTTCTACTAAACTGATATTTTAGAAATAATCTTTCTCATGTCTACCAACTCTTGTTTTCTAATTGTTCCATATCATTCTCAAATTAATCGGAGTTAATAATTAAAATACTTTATAAGTTGGTTTTTTTTCTCTTTTCTGGAGTTGGTATTATTTTGGTTGATATTGGGCTTTTTCTTTCATTTCCAGACAGTTTTGATCAATTATTTAGTGAAGACTTTTGAGCACTTATTGTGCCTCAGGCACTGTTCTAGGCACTATGGATATGGTAGTAAATAAAACTGACAACTGTGTTCCATGGAGTTTTCATCTTAGAGTGGGAAGAATATGACTAGACAAAAATTAAATATAATAAATTGACATAGCAGTAATATGAAGAAAATTCTAACTGTGGGAACTTATCCACGTGTGAGAGAGTGACTAGGAGGTCAGAGAAGGCCTGTCTAAAGAAGCTGAGATCTGAAAGAAAAAATGCTGGCTCTCTGTGTGAAGATCCAGGGGAATGTATGTCAGGCAGAGGGAACAACGATTATAAATGTCCAGAGGTTGGGACAGTCTTCAGAAGTCACCAATGAATTCAAGAAAAGAGTGTTTACAGCAGAATGAGGAAAAGGGAGAGTATACATGAGATGAAGTGAGGGACGCTGGCAGGACCATGTCACCTGCGGTCCTCCAGCCTTGGTGACGGGTTTGGATTTTATTCTGAGTGAGAAAGGAGTCCTTTGGATAGATTTTAGCAGGGACATAACAAGTTGTGATTTACATTTTTAAAAGCTCACTCTGGCTTCTCAATGGAGAATGCATGGCAGGAAATCGGAACAAAAGCCAAGGGTGGAGGTAGGGAGATTAAGAGGCTATTGTGGGAGTATCCGGGTAGAAGATGAGATTGGCTTGGACTTTGGTGGCATCTGTGAAGCAAGTAAAATGGGGCTGGCTGGTTCAGGATAACTGCTGGGGTCAAACTCGGCAGAACTTGCTTAGGGACCCAGGAAATGGGAAGTATCAGCAAAGACTCAGCTTCTGGCTTGAGCAACTGAGTGGTTGGGTGATGTGCCATTTACTAAGATGAAATAGAGCAGGAAGGAGGTTTGAGGGATAATGGAGTAAGAGTTCTTTGCTTTTCAGGAATTGAAAATATCATAAAACAGGTATTGCGATATAGATTTGAGAGATACCAGCCTATCAGTGGTACTTGAAACAATGGGATTAATTTTTGTCCACGTCAAAGGATAACTTAATAGAAAGCCTGACAGAGAGTTCTGGGTATAGGGGCAGGGCTAATAGTAGGATGTAAGGCTTTTTTTTAAGGAGGGCAGAAGGGGAGCTGGTCTTAATTCTGGATCCCACACACCAGAATGCAGAGGACCTTACTCTGAGCTCAACACTTTTATTAGCTGGGCTAGTTCTCTGGCAGATAACTCATTCTAGTATTATATTATTACTAGCAAAGACCTTTTATTTTGCTCTAGAGTGTACATGTTTGGCTGTTGGCAAACCTGTGTACAATAGATAGAAGTGGGTATGGGTTGAAAATCCCATGTAGAGACATTTAACCCATCTCCTCATGCTCAGATTCTTACTGCCATGCTCTGTCAGACCATGCAGTGTGAAGATGGTTCTGAGACTCCTAATGAGCAGGCAGACGCTCATCAGGAATCTCAGGACCCCTTGCTTCCTTCTTCCTCCCACATGGTATGCTTTCATTATTATGGAACGTTTTGGATAGACCCCACTCACTGCTGGTTCCCACCTTTTCTCTTTGTTGTTGATGGATTGTAACTTTGTTATGCTCTTATTGTTATTTTAACAAGTCCTCAAAAGGAAGAGAGAAATGTAGGTCTGCCATTCTGAAATGGAAAGTTCTAATTTTTATGAGATAAAAATGTTTGTCCTCTACAGAGTTGACCCTTCATCTTTTTTTTTAAAACATACTATATTTACCTTTAGTTTTTGGTAGTATTTTTGCAGTTAGTTTCCATCTCATTTTATTTAATTGTATTGGCATTTAATGTGGCTGGCACTTTATAGGACTCCTGTGTAATACGTTTCAATTCTGTTAGACTCTTTCCCCATCTTACCTGACACATGTTAGTCTTACTCTCTTGAATGATGTAATTGGTTTTTGTTCCTCTTTTTTCACAAAATAAAAATTTTGTGGCCCTGCAAATTTTTACTTCGTTTAGAGGTTAGGATCACCAGGTATAAAGTTCTGAAGGTAGAGTTCATTTTTTTTTTTTAAGGAATCCATCTCTGCATCCCTAAAGGATCTACCCCTGAGCTTTAATTGTAGGGATTCAAGAAGCCTTGATGAAATGAATAGCTGAAAGGAAACGTTTCTCTCACTCACTTCTACTAACTTGTTTACTCATTCATTCCGCAAACATTTATTGAAGAACCAATGTGTTCCAAGCACTGAGCATTGCTATACACGGGGGATCCAGAGCCAAACAAGGCTGCCGGGCCTTCTAGAAATTTAGAAATGTAGCACTCATCATTTATCTTGTTTTGTGCTCTGTTAAATTTGTGAAAGTATTTTGTCCCTGATAGAAAGGTGGTTGAGGGTGAAAGCTATCTCATATATTTCTTTGGAACTCATTCCCCTCCCACTCCAAAATAATACCTGGGCACTACATTATAGGTCCACAGTCACCTCTGGTCTGTGTTCCGCTGCCATCAAGGACCTTATGATGCTTCCTCAGAGAGGGCATACTCTTCCCATGGCTCTTTCTTAAAACCACATTATGGCTCTTATTTATATGCTTCTTCAAAGCTTTAAAAGTAGTAAGTATACAAAAATATTAACCATTTAAATATTATGGTAAGGATGGTACCAACTGTATTAGGTAGTGTCTGGAACAGGGTTGAAATTTGTTTTCACTTGGGCAGTGTTGAGATGGAATAAGACAAGTTCAGGGTTCAAGAAGATGATATCCAGGGATGGCAGGAATGAAGATTTGGGTTTGGGAGTGATCAGTCAGCATTTTTGAGTAGCTCTTTCTATTTTCTTAAGTCAAAGCACAGAAGACCAAGACAAGAAAACACAGAGTGGGTGACAGAAAGTACGTAGTTTCTATTGCCAGTTGAGTTGTCTTCTCTTTGTTGGCATTTTGCTGCATGCTAGATTTTTGTCTTTTTTCTCTAGCAGGACTCACAGAAAATCTATTTATTAGCTTGCTGGTTTTTGGTCTTTTTCTCATTGCTGAGAATTTGAGTATATCATTATGTCTTTAGTTTTAGTTTTTGTTTTTTTTTCAGTACTTGTGGCTCACAGGCCCTAGAGCGCAGGCTCAGTAGTTGTGGCGCATGGGCTCAGTAGTTGTGGCTAGCAGGCCCAAGAGCACACGCTCAGTAGTTGTGGCGCATAGGCTTAGTTGCTCCGCGGTATGTGGAATCTTCCCGGACCAGGGCTCAAACCCGTGTTCCCTGAATTGGCAGGCAGATTCTTAACCACTGCACCACCAGGGAAGTCCCGTGTCTTTAGTTTTTATATATTTTTTTCTTAATTTAAAACATATGTAGTAGTAACTGTGGGAGAAGGACTTGAGGTAATTGCTGTATGGATTACTTCACTGTAGTATGTATGTCAGATGTACACATATAGTATACAGTATGATACAGCATAGTATGGAATAGTACAACAACATGCACAAAATCCTTTCTACCTTGGCGGAGCTCAGATTTAATTCTGCCACAAAGTCTTCCTTGAACAACTATCTAGAGGTCATCTCACCCACTTATCTAGAATATGTATTTAGCACTTAGCTAATATTACGAGTCAGTTTATGATATCTGTTTAAATATTAGGAGTAATGCAAATAATAAAAGGTAGCACGTATTGAGTATTCACTCTATGCTAGGCACAGCGGTAGGCAAACTTGGATATAAACTCCCAATAAGCAAGAACAATGTGTTTGAGGTCAGGTCATTATATCTCCGTTATATCATGATGTGTGCGTAAAAAGAACATTGAAAGAAATAATCAAATTATTCGTTGATTTTGTACATAATTTTAAGTATCCCATCTTTAAAACAAGAATTTTAGAAATATTATTGCATCATTAGTTCTCTGTAGAATTTGAAAATACCTGTAACGTTAGATTTCATTTATTAGGTATTCAGAACTTCAGTATGATTAGGATTTGTATATTTTTGTAATAGAATAATAGTAATTGATAACGTTTGTTGATTACCTATTATGTGCCAGACTCTGTTTTAATCATTTTAAAGGATTAGATCTTTTAATCTTTGTAATAACTATCCTTATTATCCCCAATTTCAGAGGAAGAAATTGAGGACCTCCCCCCAATGCTATGCTGCCTGTCAATAAAAATACAACATTTGGATTTTGTGTTTATGTAATTTAATCCTTTTTCAGCATATAGTATTTGCTGTCTTATTTCAATCATGTAATTTATGGCAGCCTATACTTTTGTAAGAAACTAAAGGAAAAATATGTTGGAGAAGATACATTCTCCATATTATATGACCTGTTTAAAAGGACAACCATTGATTAAAAAGCTGCATCCAGTATAACCACTGATGGGGTGGCTACTTCGAAAGAAAAGAAGGATGCTGAGAGAAGGTTATAGAGATACATGAAGTTGATTTGCTGCCTCGTTCAAGCTTAAGTGACTACAGCAAAAAAGTTGATACCAGAAAAATCACAAAATACTGCAAATATTAACATGGTAAATTTTATAAAAATAAAAGAATTGTTAAATCTGATTAAAGAATGAAAGAAAGCTTACCCATGGATAAGATAAAATAATCTTTTTCATATTAAGTTCCAGTAGGGATTTGTTGATCTGAAAATTAACATGTGGTTCTGCTTATTGAAAACCTTCTTCCTCAAATTATTTCCTCCTCATATTTGCAGGGTAATTGGGCCTGAGGAAATCATGACAGCTAGGATTTTAAAGAGTTTATTTGAATAAACTGAGAACTCTAAGCGTATCTTTGTTTCTTCTTAGCTTCAAAATAATCTGTCAGTTAACCATCACAGCATCCTAGAGAGTTGGGATCAAAATATTATTCTCACTTTGCAGATGGCTTTAGGCAGAGACCAGATAAGTGCCTTATCTGAGATCGCTGCTAAGCCAGGGGCAGAGCGGGAATTAGAATGTCACACTCTGGATGCTTCATCTTGGATTTAGTTGAGGAATTCTCACCAACTCCTGTGCAGACCCCATGGCAAATGGGGAAGCAAAGGTGAGGTGGAGAATCAGTGCTACCTGGGTCTGCTTGAGGCTCTCACTGTGAATTTCTGTGTGTCTGGGGGGAGTTAAGAACCCAGGAGCCCATAAACTAACCTCCAGATAATAACATCAACAATCCCTTTTTTCAAGTTCATGTATTTCTTTGAACTGACAGCCTCATCTCCCTAGTTCACTGCCAAAGGCTAATACTGTGCTAAGCTTTACCATGAAAATCTTTCTCACTCTAGAAAACAGCTGAAAGAAAATAAAATGATTTTCCTCTTCAATTAAACCTATAGCTCTGTTTACTATAGAAAAGTGCAATGCTTACTAAATAAAGATCTATGATTCTACTATATGTTCTTCAAGTACCAACCTATATTAAGTATATAAAAGTATCAATCAGCTAAGTGAAATTTAGCAAAAATGGAAAGACAGAGTGATAGGATAAGTGGAAAGGCTGGAGGCAAACTTATAGTTCCAAAAAATTTATGGCTTCATACTGAAAACAAAAAGTACTGCTGAATAGGTCTGCATATTGAAAACATATGCTCAGATTCTGGAGTTTCACAGTTTTTAAAGAAAGTTATTAGAACATATATTGCCCAGTATTTTCTCATCATAGGCAAAATGACAAATTTGATTTATGAATTGTCAGTTGCAATAAAACAGATCAGAACTTAGTCATTTTACCTAATAAGTGACATGATGTTATTAATTCTTATCTCAACTCCAAACATTACTGAAAGTGATAGAAGCTTCCAAAGCCACAAGGAAGACACTAGAACTAAACTGCTATAAATCCACCCAAAAGCAAGAAAGGGAGAGGTGATTAAAAATATGATTTGTTTTTCATTTATTAGAGAAAATACACAAAAAATTCAAGAAGAAAATTCTGCACATCTTAAACCAGAGTAAGAATTTTGTTCTACTTTTAATATTTTTCTAACCAGCTGCACAGATTATTGAAACAATTATTATCATTCTGCACACACAGTTTGTAATTATTTCATTTATCAATATATTGCAACAATTGCTCATATTTTTCACTATTTTTTGAGTATGTCGTTTAAAAAGGCTACATCTTAGTCTGTCATTTGTGGTACTATAATCCATTTAACCAATTTTGCATATCTGGTCACGCAGATGTTTCCATTTTTTACCTATTATAAATAATACTGTGATGAACATGTATATACTGAAAATTTTCTGCATATATTTGGTATTTTATTATTTTCTTGAGATAGGTATTTTTAGTGTTTTCATTATGGAGTTCTTCACTTGATTAATCCTCTGGGTGGTTAGAAGTTGAAGTTTAAATTTTTCATATTCAAAAATATAATTGACATACATTCGAATTCTTGCATATCTGATAATATATTTCTTTGATCTTCACATACAAGAAATATTTTATGTAGGAATATATTGGGTTATAATTTTTACCACCTAGAACTCTATAATTTTTACCACCTAGGGATATATTGGGTTATAATTTTTACCACCTAGAACTCTACAGATGTTGGCTCGTTGCTTCCTGCTATTTTTTGATGGGGAGGGGTCTGACGTTAGTCTGATTTTTTTTTCTTTTGTAGACAACTTTTCTGCTAAGTTAAGAAATAATGTATTTTCTTTAGCCTTGAAATCATGAAGTTCAACAGTATCAATTCAGGTTTTCATTTTTATTAATATTGCTTGTTAATCACTGAGACTTTTTCATTTTTAGACTCAAGCCTTTCTTTTGTATAGGAATATATTGCACTGTTATATTAAATATGTATAATTATAATTATATTATAATATGTAGTCCTATTATAACTCAGATTTATTAAGTTTTTGTTCAAATGTCTTCTTCAAGAACAAAAGTGATGTGGCACATCATTTTCCCATTAACTACATCTACTTTTTCTTCTCTCATGATTTTAATCTCTGTTAGTTTCTTATATATTGGAGACAGCTGCTCAAATTTGTTCTACACATGACTATTCAGTCTTCACCAGTGTTGGCTTTGTTCTTCAGTGAATCTAATCTTGAGTGATTCTAATCTCATGAAGATATTACTTTTGCCATTTTACTTTTAATTTATGTCCTTTTTATTTCGACTCATCTCCTAGCCAAATTCCTTTTTCATATCAGTACTTTGTCTTACCCTCTCATCTCTCAGCTCTTATTTCAAAGGTCTATACTTCGAATTGTATTGTGAACAGAGACAGTGTTTCTAAAATCACATTTCCTGAAGTATCTTTTAAAGGAATCCATTCTTAAAGCTATGTTCTTTTCCGTTAAAGAAAAATTTTCTGGTCCTCACACCTTCTTTGCATTTATTATTCATTCTTTGAACAGGAAGTGGATTCAGCCTACTTATTGCTTGTAAGCAGGGATGTTATGTCAGTTAGAACTGCTTTAGGCTGAGGTAAGAAAACACCACAATGGCCAAACCAGATAGAGCCTTTCATTCTCACGTGACCAGAAGTCTAGAGCTAAGCAGTCCAGAGCCAACACAGCTGGTCAAGGAAGTGACTGGGGACCAAGGCTGCTTCTAGTTTCTCAACCTCCAAACCTAGGGTGACTTTTATTCTTATGGTCACAGAGTGGCTGTACCAACTCTGGGCATCATTTCTCTCTCTCTAATGGGTATATAATATATAATGGGTATATAATGTGTATTATGTATGTAATGGGTATGTATCTTAAAGAGGGGAAGGGCAAGGAGAAGAAAGTGGGTGTCCACTTTTTTTTTTTTTTTTTGATTAGAAAAATAGTCTATTTGTGAAAGCTCCTCTCAGCACATTTCTGTTTCTGTTTCATTGCTAAGAACTATGTCACATGGTCACCTATAGCTGCAATGGAGTTAGGACATATGTATTTTTAGCTGGTACAGTCATTTTTTTAAACTATGGTTGAAGACGAATATTACAGGTACAAAGACCTTTAACCTTTTGAATTTCTGGCAATACCTGTAAAAAGAGAGCTACAAATGCAGGAATATCTCTGGCCAGCTGGGAAAGCAGCTTTCAGTGAAGAGCAGCAAACTCAGCTCCTCTTTTCTGAAATAGAGGACAAGCATTGCCTAGGATGATGATTCTTTCCTAAGTGCTAGGAAACATTCAAAGGTGATATCTATTGATACTGCCTTGTTTATTATCAAGTAAGGCAGGAATATAAATAATTCTAGATTATAAAATCTTTGAGGGTATTGTATATGCTCTGGTTATATTTTTTCCAAACTTGTATATTGCCTCATTAATAGTGGTAAATAGTCAATAAAATTTCGCTAAATTAGCAATATTAAATTGAATGCTATAGATAAATTCTATTATAAAGATACATATACTGTGCTCTGGGACACAGAGTGGAGACAGATTTCAGACCAGCCAATTTGTGGATGTGGTGGTCCTTGCGCCAGGCCTTATAAGGGAAGTAGGACTCAGGAAGGAGGAGATGCTGAATGACAGGGAAGCACCCAGGACCAGGACTAGCATGAACAGGAAGGAGGTAGTCAATGAAGGAAGCAATGAGCGATGGAGAAGGAAGACCCGGTCAGCATTATAGGAGCTCTTGACCTGGTTGTTATTCTGTGGATGATACATATGAAGCTTTTGAAGTTCTGAGAGAATGTATCAGAGTTACGTAGGTTGAAATGGAGAAGAAAGCCCTGGGGATGGGAAGATTAATCTTGATCTTCTACCTGTTCTCCCTGACTCCAGTAGTGAGGATTTAAATAGGGTGATAAGCTTACATATTATTTTAAGAAGCTTTAAGTGCTCAGAATTGGGAATATTGTAACCCTTATTACATGACACTCTCTCTTCATTTTCTAGGCATGGCTTGCTTTCACTCATTCATATATTTATTTATTTTTATGTAAAATAATGTAATAAGCACTATGAACACCAAACCCAAACTAAACAAATGGTCCCTACTTCTTTCCCATTTCTTTGGTAACTCTTTCTTTCTTTCCTTTTTATATGGTTTCATTGCATTTATATGTATCCCTTCAAAAGCATGTTTTTTTTTTTTTGTTTCTGTTTTTGTTTTTAACTTTCTAGAAAGGTATTACGCTGTATGTAATATTTTGGGACAGTGTCTCTCACTTAATATTATTTTCTAAGATCTATGCTGTATTTTAAAAATGCAATTTCTTTTTGCACTTTTAATTATTTTTCTTCTAGTTGTGATGAATTTAATTAAATCAGTTAATTTATTTGCCTAGTTTAATTTGTTGTCACTGGGACAAATGTATGAAGGGACTGGGTCTAAACCTAGTTTTATTTGTCATGGCCATGAAATAGTGAAATTCAATCTTAAATTCAACTTTAACTTAATTGAAATATCTTTGCTACCATCTACTAAATATCAGTAATAAAATATAAACATAGCCTTTTTGGCTATGCACGGTAGGACATTTCCTCATTTGGACCATCGTGAGACAATTTTAGCCAAACATGGATGTCATGAATTTGTAACACATCCTCCAATCAGAATGTACATTAAATATGTGTTAAAGTAGTAAATATTGGATATGTCAGTTACAGCTGCATGTAAAGATAATTTTGGGTGATGCTTTATCTCTCAGATCAAGCAAAGCTGAGCAGAGGAATTTTGTCATATTTGACCGTTCAAACATTTTTTTTAAAGTTATTCTCCAGCTGTAGGGAAAATTTGGGCCTGATTAAGCAGAAGAAATTATAATTGCCCAATTTCACAAGAAAGTACATAATTCCATATACATTTTTCTAGCATTAAATCACATCATAAGGATCTTTTCTCAGATATTCATGTCTTTCCTGGACAGTGGCTTTATTTGGTACCTGATACTCTTCCAGAATTAAGGGGAACAATTTACCTCAGTTTCCCTGTGCCTTCCCCAGTTTTAACACTGAAGTGCTGTGTCCCAGTTGGGGCCATGCCTATAAATTCTTTCTCAAGTGCCTAGAATTGTTTACAGTTAGGTCATGTCAAGTATCAATAATATATGCTCTTCTGGTGATGAATTTCAGATATATTAGATACTCATTTACATTTTAATATAACATTTGTACTATTTCAAATTCATATTTTATAGTATATATGAAAACTCTAAAGTATGAATATTTAAAATCCATCTTTTTATCTAATCTGAATTATATAATATTTATAAAGTCATTTTATTTCTTTTAAGTATACATAGTAATTTGGAGTAGAAAGACGTTCTCATAATGCTTTAATGAAGAAATGAGAATGATTTATGATTAGTATTTCAGTTGTTTGTATGCCATGCATGAAAATAATTTGTTCTAGCAATACTTAGATTTAAAGAGCTTCATCTATTAACTTTAATTCTCTAAAAGGGCTTAGAAAAACTTACTCTCTTAGAGAGGGCATAGAGCTTGAAGCATGTCTTCTGGAATCAAAACTCATGGGTACAAAGCACAACTCTTTCACATACTAACTGTGTGATATTGGGCAAGTTGCTTAATCACACGAAGATACGGTTTCTTAATCTGTCAAATGGTGTAATAATTAGCTCCTTCCTAATAGGTTGTTATAAAGAGTCAACGAAGTAATGTAAGGTAGTCAATGTGTTATAGTGCCTGATAGTTTTCAGGTGCCTGATAGTGCCTGGAGTTTTCAATATTTGAGCTACAAGTGGCTACAAGATAAGCCGAACCCAGACTCTTGCTGGAGTAGCATCTGCTTTATTTATTTACTTTCTGTAGTGGGAATCAAGATTTTAAATTAGCCTGTGTGTATGTGTGTGTTGGCGTTATCATTGGGGAATTCCAGTGCATATTTGAGAAAGGAATTCTAACATCTCTGGCCAATTTCATTTGAGAGCTCAGGTGGAAACAGATAGCTAAACTGAGGTAAATTATTTCTTCTATTAATACATTGTACTATGTCAAATTTTTCTCAGGAGATGGGGCAATAAATTGACTACATTTCCCCATGTTTGCTCTCTTATTGTAGATATGTTTTACTCAAAGTAAATGTTGAGTTTTTAATTGGCTTCAGAATGATTTAATCAGACAGTGTTTATGTTCTGGTCATAAAGAACACATTGACAGGCTTGCCATCTGTTCAAGATAGAAATGAAATCTTGAGGAAGTGGACAGTTGATAGAAAGATTTTCATGAATGTTTAATGTTTTTCGTATCTATGTGTGGGACTTATCCTGGCACTAACATAAATGGTATACAAGACTAAGGGCCCAATCTTAGTCTTTCAGGTTTTATTAAGTCTCTGTTGGAGAGTTTTATTTTGAGTTTCGGAAGTTGTATACTGACATGACAAAGGGTGGCTTTCGTCCCACCTGGAAACGTTTGCTCCAGTTAAGTTCTGTTTGAATCTCTGCCCACTGAGGCCTGGTTCCTGCCACCCAGCGCAATGAGTCTGTTGATTGCAAAGTGGTTTTCTCCTTCAGGAACCAATCTTCCTTTCAATATTGTTTTTTTTAAAATCATGCTTTATGGATTTTAGGCAACACTTTCATCTATTTGGAATCCAAGGTGTGTTATCCCACGACTTTAATATACAGTAGTTTCCTCACTGAAATACATTCTGACAATATTTATTTCATGTTTGAATAACCTTGCTTCTCCTTCCTGATGTTTGTTCCCAAAACGTGGACCCATTATAGTATCCTGCACGTCTTCTGTGACCATTGTTGTCTCTTCAAATTGAAGTACACAGTCCTAGCAAACTCAGTAAGAGGTCCAGCCAGGGAACAATTTTCTAATTTAAGAATGTCACTGCATATCATTTAATTTCCCCTTGGATTTCTGATTGAGGTTGTTACAAGGGTATTATAAAAGAAAAAGAGGGAAGCTTTTCTCCGAATATGATATAAATGTGACCTACCATGTGAAAATTTAGTGTATTTTCTTCAATATAAAATGCTATTTGGCACAGTATATGTTCCCCAGTGTCATGTTGCTATAGAATAGTTGCCTATTTGTCAGAAGCTATTTGTCAGTTTTCTCAGTATCTGCAGGTGGTAAGCATGCTTCAGAATTCAGAGGAGGAAAATTGTGTGCTCCCAGGGATTCACGCAAGTGCTTGACAAAAATACGACCTTATTTTTGAATATTTGCGCAAACTGAATGTGCGTAATCAGAACATTGGCTAGATTTCTTGCTGTCAGGGACAGTTTAATCCATCTTAATCAGTGATGGCGGTCACCATTACAATTTAGACATCAAAAATTTTCCAGACATATATTTTATCTTCTAATTATTATATTTTCATTTAAATCAATATAATTTACATACGAAAGAAAGCAAAAAGAATCGGGTATCTGTGAGGAGAAATTCTGTTAATGTAAAGGTTAAGGTACAGTAGCATGTGCATACTTAGGACAATGGCCTTGCAGGTTGGAAAGCAAATCAAGTAAGGTCTGTAAATTAAGGTACTTTGGACTGCAAGTGATAGAAGAGCATATTAAATGCCATTTTGGTAGTAGATCCTTATAATTTCACATAAAAAGAAGTCCAGAGACAGGTAGTTCCAGGGCTGATTTAATACTCAGCGGTGTCAGGGCTCTACATCTTTCTTTTCTTCAGGGGAGAAATTTTGTACCGGAAGGTCCCAGCAGACTTCACCTCACTGCTCAGAAGTGGATAGCATGCCTGTGTGCAAACCACTCTCTGACAAGGGTCCGGGGAGGGGAGGTAGAACCTTGCCGGGCTGGGAGCAATCATGATTCATTCCCTGGAGCTGTACCCCTGCCCTGAGAATGTTGCCATCACAACAAAATTGGAGTTGGGTTAACAAGGAAGAGTGGGATGGGATGGAGATGGTTGCTAGACATAACAAATAGTTTTGCCACATAAGCCAGTCAGCAAATGGCCATCCCTGAGTATTTCACATTTTCTGTGCAAATCCAAAGTCACGTTTAATTAACAAACATCATGCTCGTAAATTGGATAGAAGTGGCTTTAAATAATTTTTTTTTTCTGTATTTGTGATAAAAGTATGGAACCTTTCCTGGTTTGAAGCACTAACTTCTCTTAAGATATCTCTATTTGGTACCATCAGGTGAAATGTGTCTTCTTGGGTAAAATTGTTTTGCAGATGCCCGATATGCATACCAGTTGTGTGATATGAATACAAATAAGGCTCAGAGGACTTCTTGGTAGCACTTGCTTAATTGTGTAAGCTGAAATTGGTTTCTCTTTGATGCATTATCTCATGTTGAGGGGAATTAAGAGAATTCTCAAATTCTTTAACAGGGCCAGGCTGCCGAATAAGCTCTCAAAACATTTTCACTTGTAGAACACTCAATAAAATTTTCTATTTGAGTCATAAGACTTTCAAAAACCCATGGCATGGATAGTCAGAAACATGCATTACTTACATTTTGTAAAGAGGGTGTATTAAACCTTGGGTGATATTGCATATTTTATTTTAAAAATAAAATCTCAGAGTGGCAACATTGCATAGTCACTAAGAGTACAGAGTTTGGAGCCAGACTGGGTTTGAATCCTAGCTCAGCCACTTACCGATTATGAGACTTTGTTGTGCCTCTGTTTTCTCATCCATAAAATGGATATGAAGTTATTATGAGGATTACATTATCATTTTTATGTTCTTCAAATAGCATCTGGTACACAGTACCTAATATTTAAGTGTCAAAAATACAAAATAGACATTGAGTCATGGGTATATGCTTTTCTTAAATTAAATATATTTTAAATTAAATATATAAATTAAAAACATTTTTCAGTAGAAAGTCACTCATTCTCTAAATATAGCATTCCTGTGACCTGTAACATGTTTTGTAATTTTTTCACTCATGCCTGCATACACGGAAGCAATTATTCAACAAAATTTTAACGAGCATCTATATTGTAGTATTCTTTCTAGAAGTAAGCTTATTGAGAGCAGCAATAATTTAACAGTCTGGCAGCTAATGTACCACTGTGTGATGCTGATGGTATGAAGTCATCACTAATGTTCTACTATCTGCGTGGAGAAGTCCATATTGGCAAATTTATTGTCAGCATCAACATGTGTAGACAAATGAAAACTGTAGTTGGCAAAATTAGTGACTAAAGGAACAAACTTTAACATGTATACATTTCTCTTGGGGTATGATTTATATACGCTGCATTGTAAGAATTAAAAATGAGGTTCTTGTGATGGTCATTCTGGTATGGACATGAAATAACACCATGGAGAGGTGGAGAGACATAGGAAAGTGAGAGAGATGTATTATACGCACAGGTCCTAAATTGGGAGGCAAGACATACCACACAAAAGACCGTATGGGAGAAGCTCCAAAGGGTAAGCTCAACCAAGGGCAGGTGGGGAGCTGAGGGAGAGGGAGGACCCGTGGAAGGTGCCTTTCCTGGGGGTCAGGGTGCAGTATTATAGGTGCATTTGAATGTCACTAGGTCACAGTGGGGGGATGGGGAGGGAAAGAAGCGGAACTTGCGGTGGGGGGCCACCCTTATCCTACTGGGACACCTAGTCCCCTGGGAGGGGTGCTGCTCACAACCTGTCTGTGGGGATGTTGAGGCATCAGAAAAAAAAGTTTTAAGAATTTACAATACATACTCCAATACATTCACTAACTGTCCATTATCACTTTACCATAATAGACACGCGTCTAAAGATTAAAGATGGTAAGCTTTGTCTTCCAAAGCCATAGGTCTTTTGGCAAAAGTCAACAACAAAAATGATCATAAACTAAATAAAACTAAAGGAAATAAATTTTCCATGGAGTTGAGTCAGGTCCTGAAGGTCAAATTTAGATGAGTGGGATGCAGTGGGGGCCAGGCAAGGAGGACATTCCCTGGGAGTGAGGGGACCCTAGCCATGGTACTTGGGGGCTTGTCATTGTCCTGATGGCTGCTGACAAGGGCATTGTTACTAAAGGTACAGGACTGATTAAAGTTGGATTTTCCTGTCAATGCTAATGGACCAGTGGGAAGTAAGTTTGAATATGTTTGTTGGGAGTAAATCCTTGGAGGCTCTGAAAGCCAGGGGGAGTGTTTTAGAAATCATAGGTGTTTCCAGATAAAAATGATGCTTGAGAATGTTGTCTGAAAATGAATTAAAGAGGAGGAAACCCTGAACTGCGCAAGGAGCGAGAGGAAGCTTTGTAGCAAGACTGTATAACGTGGTGGGGGCTTGAACTGCAGGGAGCAGTGACAGTCAAGCAGAATGGAAAGAATAGCTATGAAAGATACTGAAGGATGTGTTAAGACTGATCAGTATGTGTCTGAATGGATTTATGTGCGTATATTATTCACTGTGTTCCCCTTCATTAACACAGAAAATGAAAGGCTCTTGATTCGGGTCCACGATTAGTATTTCAATCTCGAGATGTCTGACTACTTTAATCATATTTATTCATGGCTTTAAAACAGATAACTACTCAAAAATAAAGTGATGGCTTCTATTTCATGCAGAAAGTGAAGTATCAGTGGATTCGAGTGAGAACATAGGGCCTCTGATTTTAGAGACTGAGCACATAGTTCAGGTTTTTATTTTTTTTCCATTATGTATAATTGTACTCTAATATAAGAGGAGTATTCAGTAAGTCCCATAAACTAGCCTGTGTCCTCTTGTTCTTGTTCCTCAGAGTAGTATCCTTAAAAAAATACAGTAGAAGGAAATTTGCCCAGGTTTGGGTGGCCATGACGTCCTCCTCAAATTTGTGAATTGCAGTTTGTCCCAGAACATCTAATAAAGTAACAAAAGTCCTCTTGGGTTAGATTCCCCTGTGTTTGCTGCCCTTCAAGGTGAGGAAATGGTGATGGTTAAGTTTACTTATGTTGTATGTTATAATAAGTTATAATGTTAAAAAGTTGTGTATTAAAAATGTATAATAAGAATCATTAGGGAAACGCTTTAACCTTTTTATTCTTTTATTCTGTAAAGACTCAGAACTGTTATAACTTTGAGAGGATAGAAGCAAAATACTTTTAATAGTGAGTCATAGATTTATGTTCACAGATAAAGAGAGAGGAGTATTTAGTTACTGAATTTATCCTGATGTTTTTGCTAGTTTTAAGGGTATTTATCAACAGCAATTAGGTTATTCTGATCAGAACTGCACTATTAATGACCCTAACAAAGAAGGTATATAGCGAAACATTAGAAGATAATAGAATAAATTGGGAAATATTCTTAATATGTCAGGTAGATCATTGAGAAAGAGCTAATATTTCTATTTTGAATTTTGTGGGCTCAAAGTATAAGTAAACTTTTGAGAAACCTTTTGCTTAATGTATTTTTGTTGAAGTTCTTTAGAACTAATGTTTTCTATTATTATTAGTGATGTACAGGTAACGGACTTGATACACGGCAGAATTCAGAATTTTCCAATATCACAAGTATATTTTGTTAAATTCTCATAGGACTGTTTTCCCTTAATCACATTATGAGCCTCTCATAATTTATTCCTTCAGAAAATATTTAATGAGGACCTACTATGTTCCTAGTTCTGTTCTAGATGATTGGAGAACATCAGAGCCTAAAACAAAGATTCATGTTTCTGGAAATTCCATTCTAGTGAAGGGAGAGAGAAAAAAATAGCAAACACAATAAATGAGTGAATTATATTGTATGTTAAAATGTGATAGGTCCTATGGGGGAAAAAAATTAAACTGGAGCAAAATAAGGGGGATTAGGAGAGGTGGAAGATGTAGGGGAGGAGGTTGGAAGGATGCAATGTTAAAGTGTTTGTCATTGAATAGGTGAAATTCATGGCAAGACCTGAAGAGGGTGAGGAAGTTGTCAAGGCATATCTAGAAGAGCTTTCCAGGCAGAGACAGTAGCTTAGAATGCAGGCTCTAAGGCAATGAGGGTGCCTGGTGTGTTCTCCCAGTAAGGAGGCCAGTGTGGCTGGGCACAGTTGGGGAGGGGGAAGTTGATATGAAGTCAGAGAAGTATTGGAGGGGCTAGAACTTGTCGAGTCCTGTGGGACATTGTAATAACTTTGGATTCATTTTAAGTTGAGAATTACTCTATGGCTTGAAGCTGATAAGTGACATGATTCAACTTAGGTTTTAAAAAGGTCACTCTGGCTTCCACTTGAAGAATAGACCCTAGGGAGACTGGGTACAGTGAGAAATGGTATGACTTGATGAGTTTTTGGAAATATTTTAAAGGTAGAACCAGTAGAATTTCTTGATGCATTAGATGCCAAGTGGGAGAGAAAGAGGGGAGTCAGAGATAATTCCAGGGCTTTGACCTGAACAACTGGATGGATCAAGTTGCCAACAATTGAAGTGAGGAAGGCTACAGGTGGAGCATGTTTAGGGAGGAAAATCCTGAGTTTGGTTTTAGAAATACATTTTGAATTTGACATGCTATTAGATATCCAAGGGGAGATTTTGAGCAGTCAGTTGGATATATGTCTTGAATTTGGAAGAGTGGTCTAGGCTGGCAAGACACACACACAAAACACACATTTGGGACTTGCCAACATATTGATGGTACTTAAAGCTATAAGACTGGATGTGAGTCCAAGGAAGGGAGAGTAGACAGAGACCAAAGGCTAAGCATTCCAAAATTATGATCTCAGGAACGAGAGGGGAGACTGGGAATTCACAATTAGTATGGTAGAAAGAAACTCAAGCAAGTATGGTACTCAGAAGGCAAGGGTATATTCAACTATTGATCAAAGAGTCAAACAAGAAAGAATTATGTAGAACTAGCCTTCACTGTCTGTGACATTGTCTTGGAAGATATTTTCTTTTGTATTGCTTAATGAACTTTGTGTATAAAACCACAAGGCATTCCATTGAAAGTAGGAACAAGAATCTTTTAAAGAATTATAATGATTTCCTTTAAAATATAACAAGAATCCCAATGTACTATTTATTTATGTTGCACTTTGTTCCATACATTTTTTAAAAAGAGAGAATTTGGGTCAACTTTCAGATAGACATGAGGTATGGGGGAAGAAGTAATAAGATAATAATGTAGAGCTAAATGAAAGATTAGGGGACAAAAGCATAACAGAAAGTCATTTTCACTTGTAAGAGTGGTTTAAAACTTTGGCTTGGACTTTCCAGTAGCTAGAACAAACAGAGAAACATAAGGGCTGAAAGAGTCATTGTTCCTGTAAGATAAAAATAAGAATTTTCTCTGGTACTAAAATCATAGAGGAATTTTTCTCATGGGTACTCTTAAAAGGCCTCTGTGTGTTTTAATGGATGGTGTAATCAATAACGTCCTGATGATAGCCACCATATCATATTCTCATATTCATTGCCTCATTTCTCATTATTCTCCTTTTGAGATCATAATAGCATAGAGAAATTTCTTGAAATCATTCTGTGAGGAAAAATATCAGTCTGGATTGATCCAAGGATAACATTAAATCGCTGAATTATAATCTCAATCTTTCCTATTTCTTCCCCTTTGATTCAATTTATATGTGTGTCTAAAACTTAGTTATGTCTAGCTGCATCTTTATAGAACTTGGGGATGATGTGAATTTAATGAAGATAGCTCTTTGCAATTTTGTTTATCTTTCCTTCTGGAGGAAAAGAAAAGATGGCAATGTCAAGACAAAACATTCCTAGGAAAGGAAATGGTGGTTTCATGTACATGTGATACATTTACATCACATGCTTCCTTCTAGACTTGACAAACCTGTTATACTCCTCAAGCTAGATTTCGCCCCCCCCAAATGCTGGACCAGATGCGGCTGGGAGTAGCAGCAATTCTTGTGCCATGCGGAAGGAAGGAGATTAAATTCTTTTAACCACTCAGCCATTAAATTATATTCTAATGTTCAGCGATGTTTTAAAAGTGAGCCGTATTATTGTAGTATTAGTGCATTTGAATTTGATATTGTACCATGTCTCTGAACTAGTCCTACTACTAGAATAAAGTAAGAATCTTAGAAGGATTTTCTATAGCTTACTTTTTTTTGAGGGAAACAATGTCATTGAGTGTTAAAAAGCAACTTGCCAAAATACCTGCTACTTTTTTCATCTCTTCTTAATTAGAGAGTGGCTTGAGCTGAGATGACTTGGGGAAGTATCAGGAATATAAGAAAAGGAATTACATTTAATTATTACAACTGTGTGAGGTTCATTGCATTTAGAGATAACATGAAACACTCATAGGTGATCACAGGAAACTAAGTTGCCAGGTAGATTTTAGTGGAATCATGATATAATTATTGCAAAATATACATTTTAATAATAATAACAGTATTTTAAATCAGTACACAAACAGATAAAATGTAAAAAATAATGCATTTTCTCTCTTATCTCTCAAATACACACCAAACACAGAATATACCTTCAGATATATTCTTCAGAAGGTTGGAGAATTATTTTTTTGGGAAGTGGCATATGACTGTGGAGATGGAGAAAGAGTTATATGCGATTTAAAAAATGCCATGAATAGCACATTTGCTGAAATGCACATTATAGACGTCAAACTTTCTAAAAAGAAATAAAATACATTTAATACCATTTCACCAACAGTCGTGATATACTGTTGAAATGTGTCATTAGGACCTACTCGTATGTTAACCACTTAGCATTTCATGTTATCCTGGGCAGTTTTGCAAACAATAACAATGCATATACTTGCAATGATAAATCTAATCCAGGCAGTGAGAGAGAAGATAAATGTAGATGCCCATTTAGTTATTTGTGACTTATAGATACATGTACTTAGTTCATTGACTTGATATTGTCCTTCAGTTGTAAGCTTATGATGTTCCCACGGAAAATGGAGAGCATTTCATCTGTATTTGATTGAAGAGTATTTTATTGCTTTTTGTTCAGGTCTTCCTTTTCACCTCATTGACTCTGCATTTTCTACTTGCCCTCTCATTCTCTCTCCTCTTTGGATATCCCTGTTGGAGCACTTTATCTCACTCTTAAGTAGCTCCAGTTGTTCCAGCACATACTTCAGTGAGTCAAGTTGATCAAGCATCAACATTGTAAAACATTGCTAATGATTTAAAAAAATAGTAGTATTTAGGTGAGAAATATTCCTGAATAGATATTGAGAAATATGAGATTACAGCAGAACTGTAATTTCATGTGACGTTATCAGCCCAGCTAAAACTGGATTTAATTTTTAAGCTGTCCCATCTCAATATTGATCCCACTGAGTTTGCAGTTAAATCTCCAATTTATTATTTTTTTCCAAGTAAATTTTGCCTATGTTTCATACCTTCCCCTTCTGTACTTATGCAATGAATTTTTTGAATATAAGTACAAGGCTTTGAATTCATCTTTCGAGTTTGAGATCCAACCCCTCCTAGCGAATGATATTTAATCTAGCTTTTATTATAGTACTTTGCTTTCCAGCTCTGTGAAATCTGCATATTTGATGAGAATAAATTTTATATTTTAATTATAGCTGAAATAATTATGTTAATTGATAAGCTTAAGTATACTAAGTATATAAAGTATTGATATATTACTTAATTTTCATAGTACCGGTAATGGGCAAAGTCAAAGCAGCTACTGCAGGGAAGAAGATAACTTTGAAACTTAAACATTGGTTTATCTAAAGACAACTAAATATCTACAAAGTATAAAATGGCAGGGCAAAACAAGTTGGACTGAAAAAGAATTTGAGGAATATCTTGCAAAGGGCTCAAAAGCAAACTGTAGGTGATTCTTAAACAGTCAAGAAAGGAAGCTAGCTAGAGAATCAATGGGACTACTTGTTCAGAGTCAATTTGGAGTTCAGCAATGAAAAGGAGTAGAAAAATAGATAGACTAACTGATATTTTTTTGGTCTATGTCTGTATTGAAAGATGTGAGAAAGGGAATATTACTTCTAAAATGTCCCTGAAAATGTTTATATTAGAAATTGTCCATTACATTTTAGACATTAGCTACTTCACACAATAGTACTTATTTTTACAGCTACGATGAGTATGACCTATTAATCTGAAACATCGCCCAATAATCATTAATGTATGTAGTAAAGTCACAAAGTGATTTCTGAAATGCCTTCTGGTTTAAAGTCATTTTCTTTATCTCTGAGGAAATGATTGTCTAAGATTACATGATGTATTTCCTCAGAGCCAGTAAGGAGCAAGAAGAAACATAAAATGCTAGCTTTCACTATATGGGTCTATGTATTTATTTATTTATTCTTTCATTCCACAAACATTTATTTAGTATCTTCTCTGTTGGGGACACATGGTACCATCCTCAAGCATCTCAGCATCTGGTAGCGTTCAAATCTCTTCTGCAGCTAGAGCTGTATGTGATTCCTTGTTTTGACCTGGCCTCATCTCCCCAGTGAATGTGTCTATTACTCCAGTGGTCTAATTGGAAACACAATCTTGATGTATATTGTGAAAAAAGGCTGTACTGGATGCTGTGATATTCCCAAAGCCCCATCAATATGCAAATAATTGGGCAATGCAATTATTGGGTAAACCTAGTATCAACTTTCAAACGATAGTTCATTCAACTTACCACCACTGAGGAATTACATCATAGGAATTACACCATTTTGGTCAATCTATATTTCATTAAAACATTTCAATGACTATTAAGCTTCTTGGCCTAGAATGCAATGTATGGAAGGAAAGATAGTTTGTTTAAAATGTTATATTAAAATTGAGAGACAAAGTTGAATGTATTATTTTGGGAAATTGCTTCTTTACTAGAAAGTATGCTTTCTATTTATTTTCTTTTTTAAATTTTTGGCGTTCCACAATTAGAACTTAAGCATCATAAAAACAAGGATTTTGTTTGTTGTGTTCATTGCTCTATCCCCAGGGCCTGCTCAGAAAATTTTTTTCCCAGTGATTGAAATGTAAATTAAAATTCTCTTTAGCAGGAATTAAAGCAAATCAAAACAACTTCTCACACATATGTAAAATGATTGATTTAGAAGTCACATAAAGATGAGGAAGGGCAAGGTACTACAGCGAACCCTGGGGCATCAAAAGGCATTCTGCATTTCAATTTTGTGAAGGATAGAGACCTTTGGAGGGCAGACAGGGTATCCTGTCTTCCGCTGCTAATTTCAGAGTTGTAGGATGCAAAAATGAGGTCCAAGTATAGGAGTCGAATCTTGTTGTCATAACATTATCCCCGAAATTAAGGTCATGCTTTCAAAAAACTTAAGCATTGTCACGTATGCCTGAGAAGCCAACATTTGTTTGTTGAACTTACAGTGTCTCTTAAAGGCGAGCCTAAAACAAGAATTTGGGTGCCTGTAATTTACTGAGGGAATGCATTTTAGGGAAAACCTTTAAGGAAGGAGGTGAAGCAGGAAAAGGGGAAGAGGCAGGAAGGGAGGGAGAAAGAACCCAGTAGGATAAAATCTGGCCTTGGGCTACTATTGGGTTGGCCAAAAAGTTCGTTCGGGTTTTAAGAGCCTCCGAAAAACCCGAAGGCTCATTACACGGAGGCAGGGTGTGTGGGTCGGGGCTCAGGGAGTGGGGCTCTGGAGTATCAACTGCGCAAAAGGTGAGGCGCTTGTCCTTCTGAACCCCAGAATCATTCCGTCAGTAACTGGGGCCTGTGGCTGAGGAGGAGGGGGAGGATAAGGCAGTTCCTCCCAGTTGAGGGCAATTTCTGGAAAAGGGGGCGACAGTGAGCTCTTAACGGCCAACACAATGGGATTCTACCCTCAGGCCCAGGGTAGGGTCAAGACGAGGTCCTCTGAATTAGTAACGCTCTTTTCAAATCTCAGGACCGAAAGAGTTTGCTAAAGCACTGTTGAGAAAATAGACATTATAGGAATTCTAGCAGCAGATTCTGACTTTGCCTTTCTTTCGACACAGGCTGTATTTCCTGTAAGACAATAACGTTATAAATGATTTAACTGGATAGAGAAGGGATTTCTCTATTGATTTATATCAAAACTCATGGCACCTCATACTTTATCACCAGTTGCTTTACCTCTGATTATAGCTCCTGTCAGGCCGCAGCTCGTCATGTGCCTGAGGTTAGAATGCTGGGAAGTGACAGTTCTGTGATAAGAAATTACTCTGAATCAAAAGCAGGGTCAAGTTCAATTTCTCTGACAATGGGCTCTTGAAATACTCTGAAGAATAATAGTTGCAGGAGATAAGGTTCTCCGGCCTTGTGGGTTTTCCTCCCAGCAAGGAACATCAAATTTTCATAAAAGTCTCTGTGTGGGTTTTTACCACATCTGAAAGAATTTTTGCTTGATTGCTTTAGTGGGAATATAACTAGTCTCTGCGTGACTCTGTCATTCTTGATTAGAGGTAAAATTTGGTTCATTTGAATGAATATTTGTCACATGTAAAATGCTGATAATGCCAACGGTCAATCAGTCAATGGTTACTACTCCGCTTTCTTAAAGGGTGAGACCAGAAAGAATGTTCACTTGGAAATTACCTCCATTTTAAGTCTCCAGTTTTCAAAATTATTTTTCAATGCACCAAATTTAAAAAAATAATTGTAATATGCATTTAATAACATTAATTGGTCATCTTGTAATCTGTTTAAAGGCTGGAAAGTGTGACAATATTTGACACATAAATCACAAAGGTCATTTGTTTATATTTTTGCACAATGATTGGACACAAATTATGTTTAAAATACTTTAAAATGATTTAAAAATAGAACTATATTATAGATGGTTTAAACAATAGGAAAAAAACAGTCATTTATAATCTCACTGTCCATATCATTTTGTTGCTTTTTTTCCTTCCAAACTCATTTGTTCCTCATAGTTGTAAGTAGAATTTATACCGCTTTATAACCTGCTTCAGCACTTAGATCATGAACATGGCCCATGTTATATATAATCTACAACAACCATTTTTGAAAACTATCACTTTTTTTCTGAATAGAAACATGTGCTCATTGGTGAAAATGAGACAGAATAAATTTAATTCTAGTCCCATTGGTCATCCATTCCCCTAGTCTCCCTCCCCTGACCCCCCAGTTCACAGTCTGGCACTTCTCCTTGAGTGGGGCTGGCAAACGTTATTGTCCTGTTGACCTGTCTTGGGCCCTGGTTAAGCTGGAGTCAGGTCTTAGGTACTTCTTACGGGGAAACCATTGGGTTCACTTTCCTAACAGTGTCTGAAGACCTATACCTCCAGCCTCCTTATGTTGGGGACTTTACCTTGGCTCTTGTCAGAGCAGGTTAATTTGTTTTTAACTGGTCTATTTCTACCATGTCTGTGATATCAGACACTGGGTTTTTGGATTATTTCCTTAGAATTACCAGGTGAAGAAGTGGATGGTCTAATTGGCTCAACTGTTTTTACCAAGTGAAATATTCTTCTGGCCCAATCTTCTTGATAAGTACACGATCACTAATTCATGATATATTTGAAAATAAGATATCCTCAGTATGTAAACTAACCATAATCATTTTGACTCTTACCTCTCTTTCTATAAAAGGAGAAAAAAAATTACAAATGTTCTGTTGAAAATTCCCGATATACAGGTGATGTTTTGTTTTTTTCTTATACTCCAAGTTGAGATGATAACATCAGAATTTTAGAAATCTCTTAAACAAATGGTCATGTGGCTTTTTTCTTTGGAGATTTGCTTTTTAATGTGGGTTTTTTTCATTTTTAACTGTAGTGTTTATTATTGAGGTATAATTGACATATGACATTGTGTACATTTATGGTATACAACAGGATATAGCATGATGCTTTGATACATGTGCATATCGTGAAGTGGTTACCACATAAGGTTAGTTAATACCTCCATCACCTCACATCATTATTATCTGTGTGTGTGGTAAGAATATTTAAGATCTACTCTCTCAACAACTTTCAGTTATATAGTACAGTGTTGTTAACTCTAGTCACCATTGCATAGATCTGCTGTAATTAGATCCCCAGAACTTACTCATCTTATAAATGGAAGTTTGTGTCCCTTGACCAACCCCATTTCCCTCACCTGCTAGCCCTCTGGCAACCATCATTTTACTCTCTATTTCTATGAGTTTAGCTTTTTTAGTTTCCATATATAAGTGGTATCATAGAGTACTTGTCTTTCTCTGTCTTATTTCACTTAGCGTAATGCCCTCAAAGTTAATCCATGTTGTCACAAATGGCAGGATTGCCTTCTTTCTATGGCCGAATAATATTCCATTGTGTGTGTGTGTGTGTGTGTGTGTGTGTGTGTGTGTGTGTATATGTATATATATATATATATATATATATATATATATATATATATATCTCTATATCTATCACATTTTAAAAATTCATTAATTCATTGATGGACACTTAGTTTGTTTCCCTGTCTTGGCTATTGTGAACAATGCTGTGATATCTCTTTGATTTCATTTCCTTTGTGTTGTTTAAATTTTTATTTTATTTTATTTATTTATTTTATTTATTTTTTTGGCTGCATTGGATCTTTGTTGCTGTGTGTGGGCTTTTCTCTAGTGGCGGCGAGGGGGTGCTACCCTTTGTTGCGGGGCATGAGCTTCTCATTGCAGTGGCTTCTCTTGCTGCAGAGCATGGACTCTAGGCACGTGGGCTTCAGTAGCTGTGGCACACAGACTCAGTAGTTGTGGCTCACGGGCTCTAGAACGCAGGCTCAGTAGTTGTGGTGCATGGGCTTAGTTGCTCCATGACATGTGGGATCTTCCCAGACCACGGCTCAAACCCATGTCCCCTGCATTGGCAGGTGGAATCTTAACCACTGCACCACCAGGGAAGCCCCTCATTTCCTTTGGATATAGACCCAGAAGTGGGATTGGCAGATCATATGGTAGTTCTATTTTTAATTTTTTTGAAGAACTTCTATACTGTTTTCCATATTGGCTGTACCAATTTACATTCCCACCAAGAGTGCACAAGGGCTCCCTTCTCTCCACATGCTTACCGACTCTTGTTATAATAGCCATTCTAACAGGTATGAGGTGATAATTCATTGTGGTTTCGATTTGTGTTTACCCAATGATTGGTGATGTTGGGCATCTTTTCATATACCCGTTGGCCCTAACTGTAAGGTTCACATTTAATTTATAAGAGAAATTTACAAATAAAATATCACCTTCATCAGGCACATTATGAAATAGTCCCAGATTATTAAATAATATTTTTACAGAAGTATTTTACCTTTCCATAACTATTTATAAAACTTGCATTCTTTTTTTTCCTTTTTTGTAACGACATTTACGACAACAGTCGAGGCTTAGTTGTATATTGAAATGGTTTCACTACCACGCCACTTTCCTCCACTTCAGTTTCTCTAGTCCTGAGTTCTTTATTCCAATACCTCTAATGACTACTGAGAATATGTCTCTAAGTACTTTTATTTAAAAATATATGTTTACTTTATGAGAGTATCTGAGATCGTCACCTTGCCTTCATATGTGAAACGTTCACTTTTGTTGTGTTGTTTAATAGCTAGCTTATAACATTTTCGGTCCTCAATAAGGTATAGACTTGTTTCATAGTGTTTTTTTCAAATAATAAGGCAGAGCAGTCTGAGGCTGTTTGAATGCATTTTTCTTTTGTTTTTCTATGTGGATGCTTGCATGATTCTTTTTTCAGATTTGATGCTCAATTTTTTATTTTTTCATGAGAGTACATTAGGTTTTTATCTATATTCATTAATTTTGTTTTGTTTGTGGAAAGTTGTAAGTCCCTTTAGATGTGAATATTATAGCCTTCATCTAAGGAATATCTATATATCTATATATATATTTAACATCTATTTGTTGCTTCTATTCCATTTCTATGGTCTCTTTTTCAGTGATGTCAAATAACCATTTTTGTCCTCTACACTTATCATATTTTCTCTTATAGTTTTCATCTTTCTCCTATTTCAATGCATTCTGATAGTTCTAGTAAATTGATTTCATATTTTGGATTAAATATTCCGATGTTTCTACTTCTATAATGATGTTTTTATCTATGGCATATCAGTTTTTTTACTTTTATTCTTTGCTTTATTCAGCTCCATTTTACTCATCTGTTTTGTCATTTAATCTTTTCATCTCTTATTTTGGATATTTGTTTCATAAAATTTTATTGAGAAAATAATGTCATCATTTACTTCAATTTTTTTTAACGTCTTTATTGGAGTATAATTGCTTTACAATGGTGTGTTAGTTTCTGCTTTATAACAAAGTGAATCAGTTATACATATACATATCCCCATATCTCCTCCCTCTTGCGTTTCCCTCCCACCCTCCCTTCCCCACCCCTCTAGGTGGACATAAAGCACCAAGCTGATCTCCCTGTGCTATGTGGCTGCTTCCCACTAGCTATCTATTTTACATTTTGTAGGGTATATACGTCCATGCCACTCTCTCACTTCATCCCAGCTTACCCTTCCCCCTCCCCGTGTCCTCAAGTCCATTCTCTACACCTGCGTCTTTATTCCTGTCCTGCCACTAGGTTCTTCAGGACCTTTTTTTTTTTTTTTTTAGATTCCATATATATGTGTTGGCATACAGTATTTGTTTTTCTCTTTCTGACTTACTTCACTCTGTATGACAGTCTCTAGGTCCATCTACCACACTACAAATAAATCAATTTCATTTCTTTTTATGGCTGAGTAATATTCCATTGTACATATGTGCCACATCTTCTTTATCCATTCATCTGTTGATGGACACTTAGGTTGTTTCCATGTCCTGGCTATTGTAAATAGAGCTGCAATGAACATTGTGGTACATGACTCTCTTTGAATTATGGTTTTCTCAGGATATATGCCCAGTACTGGGATTGCTGGGTTGTATGGTAGTTCTATTTTTACTTTTTTAAGGAACCTCCATACTGTTCTCCATAGTGACTGTATCAATTTACATTCCCACCAACAGTGCAAGAGGGTTCCCTTTTCTCCACACCCTCTCCAGCATTTATTGTTTGTAGACGTTTTGATGATGGCCATTCTGACCACTGTGAGGTGATACCTCATTGCAGTTTTGATTTGCATTTCTCTAATGATTAGCGATGTTGAACATCCTTTCATGTGTTTGTTGGCAATCTGTATATCTTCTTTGGAGAAATGTCTATTTAGGTCTTCTGCCCATTTTTGGATTGGGTGGTTTGTTTTTTTGATATTGATCTGCATGAGCTGCTTGTATATTTTGGAGATTAATCCTCTGTCAGTTGCTTCGTTTGCAAATATTTTCTCCAATTCGAGGGTTGTCTTTTTGTCTTGTTTATGGTTTCCTTTGCTGTACAAAAGCTTTTAAGTTTCATTAGGTCACATTTGTTTATTTTTGTTTTATTTTCATTTCTCTAGGAGGTGGGTCAAAAGAATCTTGCAGTGATTTCTGTTAGAGAGTGTTCTGCATATGTTTTCCTCTAAGAGTTTTATAGTGTCTGGCCTTACATTTAGGTCTTTAATCCATTTTGAGTTTATTTTTGTGTATGGTGTTAGGGAGTGTTTTAATTTCATTCTTTTATATGTAGCTGTCCAGTTTTCCCAGCACCACTTATTGAAGAGGCTGTCTTTTCTCCATTGTATATTCTTGCCTCCTTTATCAAAGATAAGGTGACCATATGTGTGTGGGTTTATCTCTGGGCTTTCTATCCTGTTCCATTGATCTATATTTCTGTTTTTGTGCCAGTACCTTACTTTCTTGATTACTGTAGCTTTGTAGTATAGTCTTAAGTCAGGGAGCCTGAATCCTCCAGCTCTGTTTTTCTTTCTCAAGGTTGCTTTGGCTATTCGGGATCTTTTGTGTTTCCATACAAATTGTGAAATTTTTTGTTCTAATTCAGAGAAAAATGCCATTGGTAGTTTGATGGGGATTGCATTGAATCTGTAGATTTCTTTGGGTGGTATAGTCATTTGCAAAATGTTGATTCTGGGTTTTTACCTTGGTCCTTCATGTGCTGTGTATTTCTCTGTCTTCTCATTTTGCTTAACTTACTGTGTTTGGGGTTTCCTTTTCGCAGGCTGCAGGTTCGTATTTCCCATTGTTTTTGGTGTCTGTCCCCAGTGGATAAGTTTGGTTCAGTGGGTTGTGTAGGCTTCCTGGTGGAGGGGACTGGTGCCTGTGTTCTGGTGGATGAGGCTGGATCTTTTCTTTCTGGTGGGCAGGACTGCATCCCGTGTTGTGTTTTGGGATGTCTGTGAACTTATTATGATTTTAGGCAGCCTCTCTGCTAATGGGTGGGGTTGTATTCCTCTCTTGCTAGTTGTTTATCATAGGGTGTCTAGCAGTGTAGCTTGCTGGTTGTTGAGATGGAGATCTCTGGGAGAGCTTTCGCCGTTGGATATTCCATGGGCCTAGGAGGTTTCTGGTACACCAATGTCCTGAACTCAGCTCTCCCACCTCAGAGGCTAAAGCCTGATACCCGGCCAGTGCAGCAAGACAGCCACATGGCTCAGAAGAAAAGGGAGAAAAAGAAAAGAAAGAAAGAAAGAATGGAAGGAAGGAAGAAAGAAAGAGGTTATTAAAATAAAAAATAAAAAAATATTATTAAAAATAAAAAAGTAATTAAAAAAAAGAAAGAAGAGAGCAACCAAACCAAAAAACAAATCCACCAATGATAACAAGTGCTAAAAATATAGTAAAAAAAAAAAACAAAAAAAAAAACCAAACAAAATGGACAGACAGAACCTGAGGACAAATGGGAAAGCAAAGCTATACAGACCAAATCACACAAAGAAGCATACACACACACATTTACAAAAAGAGAAAAAGGAAAAAATACATTAAAAAAAAGGAAGAGAGCAACCAAATCAGTAAACAAATCTACCAATGATAATAAGCTCTAAATACTAAACTAAGATAAACATAAAACCAGAAACAAATTAGATGCAGAAAGCAAACCCCAAGTCTACAGTTGCTCCTAAAGTCCACTGGCTCAATTTTGGGATTATTCGTTGTCTATTCAGGTATTCCAGAAGTGCAGGGTGCATCAAGTTGATTGTGGAGATTTAATCTGCTGCTCCTGAGGCTGCTGGGAGAAATTTCCCTTTCTCTTCTTTGTTCGCACAGCTCCTGGGGTTCAGCTTTGGATTTGGCCCTGCCTCTGCATGTAGGTCACCTGAGGGCGTCTGTCCCCTGCCCAGACAGGACGGGGTTTAAGTAGCAGCTGATTAGGGGGCTCTGGCTCACTCAGGCTAGGAGGAGGGAGGGGTTCGGAATGCAGGGCAAGCCTGCGGCGGCAGAGGGTGGTGTAACGTTGCGACAGCCTGAGGCGCGCTGTGTGTTCTCCCGGGGAAGTTGTCCCCAGATCACAGGACCCTGGCATTGTTGGGCTGCACAGGCTCCTGGGAGGGGTGGTGTAGATAGTGACCTGTGCTTGCACACGGGCTTCTTGGTGGCTGCAGCAGCAGCGTTAGCGTTTCATGCCCATCTCTGACATCCGCGCTGATAGCCGCAGCTCGTGCCCATCTCTGGAGCTTGTTTAGGTGGTGCTCTGAATCCCCTTTCCTCGCACACCCCGAAACAGTGGTCTCTTGCCTCTTAGGCAGTTCCAGACTTTTTCCCGGACTCCCTCCCGGCTAGCTGTGGTGTGCCAGCCCCCTTCAGGCTGTGTTTATGCAGCCAACCCCAGTCCTCTCCCTGGGGTCTGACCTCCGAAGCCCGAGCCTCAGCTCCCAGCCCCCACCCGCACTGGTAGGTGAGCAAACAATCCTCTCAGGCTGGTGAGTGCTGGTCGGCACCGATCCTCTGTGTGGGAATCTCTTCACTTTTCCCTCTGCACCCCTGTTGCTGCGCTCTCCTCCATGGCTCTGAAGCTTCCCCCCGTCTCCGCCAGTGAAGGGGCTTCCTAGTGTGTGGAACCTTTTCCTCCTTCACAGCTCCCTCCCCGAGATACAGGTCCCATCCCTATTCTTTTGTCTATGTTTTTCCTTTTGTCTTCTGCCCTACCCAGGTACGTGGGAAGCTTCTTGCATTTTGGGATGTCTGAGGTCTTCTGCCAGTGTTCAGTAGGTGTTCTGTAGGAGTTGTTCCACATGTAGATGTATTTTTGATGTATTTTTGGGGAAGAAGGTGATCTCCACGTCTTACTCCTCTGCCATCTTGAAGGTTCCCCCCCCGCCCTTTTTTGGTAAATATCAATAATAGGCTATTTTCTTTTCCATCTTTAACTCTGCACAGTAAATACCCAGGCCCAATGTTGGATTTTGTTCATATATCAGTCTAGCCTGATATTTTTCACAAACACAGAAACTTCATTTGCATCCTCTCACTGTTCACAAGGATGTCATTAGAATTCTTTTCTTGTGGGTTTTGTATAAGAAATTGTTGATGAATGGTGACATTATCAGCTTTGTGATCCAGCAGCTGGGATAAGGGCATTACAAATACCATGTGCTACAAATGGCATTATTTTGCTCTTTTTTATGGCCGAATAATATTCCATTGTGTATGTGTACCACATCTTTTTTATCCATTCCTCTGTTGATGGACATTTAGGTTGCTTCCATGTCCTGGCTATTGTAAATAGTGCTGCAGTGAGTATTGGGGTGTGTGTATCATTTCAAACCATGTTTTTCTCTGGATATATGCCCAAGAGTGGGATTGCTGGATCATATGGTAGCTCTATTTTTAGTTTTTTTAAAGAACCTCCATACTGTTCTCCATAGTGGCTGTACCAATTTCCATTCCCACCAACAGTGTAGGAGGGTTCCCTTTTCTCCACACCCTCTCCAGCATTTATTGTTTGTAGATTATTTGATGATGGCCATTCATAGCAACACTAATCAGAACAGTCCCAAACTGGAACCAACACACGTGCTCAGTAGAATGGATAACTAAATGTTACATGTTCATACAAAGGAATATAGTTTAATAACAATAATAAAAAATGCAATCCCATGGATAAAACAGACAAACATGGTGTTGGATAAAAGGACTCATAAAGAGAAGAATATATGTATATATACTGTATGATTCTGTTTATATGTAGTTCAAAAAACAGGTAAAACTAATTGATTCTGTTAGAACTTGAAGCTAGTGATTACTATTGGGGCCTTCTGTCTGGAAGGGGCTGCTGAGGCTTCTGGGGTTCTGGGAATGCTCTGTTTGTAGGTGCTTATTTCGTGATGAATTCACTTTGTAAACATTTGGAATGTTTGGTACTGTTGCGTCTGAGTGTGTTCCTATTACCTCAGCTGTCTCACAAAGCATTTCATGTCGTATGTTTTGTGTATATAAAAGGGAGAGCTTTTTATTTTTCAATATATTCCCAGATTATCCTTGTAATGACACAAATCTGCAATAAAAAGAGCAAAGCCATCAATGCTTTTGGATGTTAAAAAAAATTGAGCTGAACTTTGTTATTTGTGCATTTTTTTCGTGTGTTGTATTTCCACAAAAAGTTTTACATTAAGAAAAAGGGTGGTGATGAAGCGCTAGGGAAAAAGTGACTGGTCTCAATGTCATTTTTGCTGACATATGAAGTATTGTTATTTTAACAGATTTTTTAAATTAAATGAAATAGATATCTCCTCCAATTTAGGTGCCATAAGATTGACTTGCTTTCTGTTTTTGACAGCCTCTTAAAAGGGAAGTTGAGTTTGGCCCAAGTGGTATACAGGGAAGAAATAAGGCTAATTATTTTAGGAGTCCATCTGTGATTAGAAATAGGGTAGTAGTAAGAAACTACTAATCTAGATTAATACTAGCTTATCAGCCCATATTTCTTGAATAATTTTATGATTTTTTATTATCTTCCTGTTGCTAAATTGTCTTTTTTGAATATAATTTCACATGTTTTAATTGTTGGTTTGTTAGAAAGAAGAAAGAATCTGCATGGATAAAGAATATCAGTATTCTCTTTGCAAATGACCAAGGTCATTTATTCATAGCTAATGTCTTATTGAACATGTGTGAATGGGTTTTATGCCTCCCCTTGCTTTTTCATCCAAGTGGAGTAATTTAAGGAATTTTACAGTGGACTTTATTCTTCTTTTTTTTTTTTTTAAATTAATTAATTAATTAATTTATTTTTGGCTGTGTTGGGTCTTCGTTTCTGTGAGAGGGCTTTCTCTAGTTGCGGCAAGCGGGGGCCACTCTTCATCGCGGTCCGCGTGCCTCTCACTATCGCGGCCTCTCTTGTTGCGGAGCACAGGCTCCAGACGCGCAGGCTCAGTAGTTGTGGCTCACGGGCCTAGTTGCTCCGCGGCATGTGGGATCTTCCCAGACCAGGACTCAAACCCGTGTCCCCTGCATTAGCAGGCAGATTCTCAACCACTGCGCCACCAGGGAAGCCCCGTGGACTTTATTCTTTAGAGCAGTTTTAGATTTACCCAGAAAAGTTGAGAAGCTAGTACAGAGGATTCTCATATATTCCATACCCAGTTTTTCCTGTTATTAACATCCTACAATAGCATCAGCATTTGTTACAGTTAATGAACCAGTATTTGTACATTATTATTAAGTAATATCCATAGTTTATTCATATTTCTTTAGTTTTTACTGAAAACTTTAGTTTTTTCTCTTCCAGGATCCCATTTTGGACCACATTACATTTAGTTGTCGTGTCTCTTTAGGCTCCTCTTGGCTGTGACAGATACTCAGATTTCCTTGTATTTGATGACCATTTTTGAAAATTTAACCATTTTTAATTGAAGTATAGTTAATTTACAATGTTGTGTTAGTTTCAGGTGTACAGCAAAGTGATTCAGTTATAAATATATATTTTATTTTTCAGATTCTTTTCCATTATAGGTTATTAAAAGATATTGAACATAGTTCCCTGTGCTACACAGTACGTCCTTGTTGTTTATCTATTTTATATGCAGTAGTTTGTATCTATTAATCCCAAACTCCTAATTTATCTCCCCCCCCCCCCGCCGAGTCTCCTTTGGTAACCGTACGTTTGTTTTCTATGCCTGAGAGACTAGTTCTGTTTTGTAAATAAGTTCATTTGTATCATTTTTTGATGACCTTGTTTTGAGGAGTACTAGTCAGATATTCTGTAGGATGCCCATTATTATAATTTGATGTTTTTCTCATGGTAAGATTGGGGTTCTGGATGATTAGAAGAAAAACCACTGAGGTGCCATTTTCATCACATCATATCAAGGGTATATATTATCAATATAACTATTGTTGCTGACCTTGATCAAATGGCAGAGGTTGTGTTTGTCAAGTTTTAACATTGTGAAGTTACTCTGTTTCCTCCCCTCCCCCCTTGCTCTTAATGGAAGTGAACTACACAGTACTTTACCCTGTATAACAGTGAGCTCATATTGCACAGATATTTCTTGCTTTTAAGAAGATAGTAATGATAGGGGTATAAATGACATGATTATCAAGGTCTCTAACATAATGTTCATGTTTCTTGTGCCATTTCTGCATGGTCTTACTGCTTTTTTTTATATTACTGTGGGAAATGATTAGAGGAGAAGGTAGTAGCTTTCAATTAACTGACATCTTGAGAATGTTTTCGGGGAATTCCCTGGTCGTCCAGTGGTTAGGACTGCACATTTCCACTGCAGGGGACCCGGGTTCAATCCCTGGTCAGGGAGCTAAGATCCTGCAAGATGCTCTGTGCAGACAAAAAAAAAGATTATTAAAAAAAAAAAAGTTTGTGTAATTGGCTTCTCATTCACTTAATCATATTTGGATTTGATTTTGAATTATCCACCAAATCTAACTGATGCATAGATATTTAAAAATAGTTGGTGGTACTAATATCTTTATGTCAGGTTATTGCATTTTATACAACAATACAAAAAAGGTATTATTTTTACAGGAATGCTTATAATTTTTGTGCAGTATTAGATGAGTTACATTCTGGGATGATTTAACTGAAAAAGAGAGGGCAGTCCTGCTAAGACAGAGAAAGCTCACTCTCTACTACGTGGGAGGGGAACTTCTCTCAGTGTTCCATGTTCTTGATAAAATTAGAATACTTGGGGAAAAATTTCAAGTGTCACAAACTGCTGACATGAAAAACAAAAGTGATTATAGGTTTACTTGGAAAAAACTGATTATAAGGTTTCTAGAGTTAAGCCAGAGGATTTTGAGTAAACCTTTATGACTCAATAGCATTAGACAACAAAGATCACTTTTTCACAGTAAATTGTCAGTAATTTCCAATTTTATGTTTTAGTTCATGACAGAGAAGTGTTCTTGGTCCTAAATCTTTTAATTATTTTAGAATAATTGCCATTGCATTTAGAAATGTATGAAATATACCTACATAATAAAGCAATTCTTTTTAAAAATTATGTTTATTCAAAAAAGTGTATAAATGAATTTTATTCAGGCAAGATTGAGAGACTGATGCAATGATGCAAAATAAAACCATGTAATGAAAGACTAAAATATCTAAAAAATACTGAATTGATTGGTAACTAATATGGTTAAAAATGAAACAATCTCCATAGTGTGTCAACTTGTTCATTAAAAAAAACAACCAAAAAAACTAGCTTTGGACCAGATAATAAGTCCTCTGTAAGTGCCTGGTATTATTATGTGTCCACATTCATTAAAAAAGTGGTATACGTTGTCAAAGTTCAGCCTCATAAGAATTCTGTGAGATGATCTTCTATGTCGGGGCCCAGGGTAGGCAGCCCCAAAATGTGTCTCAATGGCACATTGAATTTTTGAATTAAAGTTAGTTAAGAAATGACCAAGGCAAGAGGCATACTCTGACCCTCCTTTCTGTCTCCCTGAAAGCGGGAAATAATCTCTGATGTGAAACATGCCCTTCCTGCATCTGGAGGCAAAAGGACACTCATCAACAAAAACAGGGGATTTGGGCCGAAAAGCCTGTATAAACAAACCTTGTGACTTCTTTAATTGACTAACCCAAGCCCAGACTCTGTTTCGATTCTTCACTCACTGAGCCTCCCCAACCTAACTTTCTTTGTCCAGTCAATTCCTCATAAATTTATCATTTGTCTAAAAAGTATAAAAGCTTCCTACTTTGGTCACTTTTCAGGTCCCATTTCTATGAGACCTCCATGCCCATGAATTAAATCTGTTTCTTTTTCTCCTGTTAATCTGTCTTGTATCAATTATATTATTAGTCCAGCCACAAGAACTCAAGTAAGGTAGTGGGGAAATTTCCCCCTCCCTGTCATGTACAAATGGGTAAACTGAGGCTGAACAAGCCTAAGCACTTTGCTCAAGGTCACCTGGCTCTGATGTGGCCAAGTGCAGGTGAGAACACAGGTCTGTCTTCCTCCGAGACTGTGCTCTTTAAAGTAACAATAGCCTTCTCTCTGCCAGGTACTATTTTGAGCCTGAGGATACAGCAGCAAGAGAGGTAGATCCTGTCTTCATGGGAGGCATCCGCTGGTGAGGGCTTCCCACACTGCTGAGGAAGGCGCTCCAGAGACAACTAACCCAGGGGCCCACGAGATAGTTGAACTTTTGGAGGGAAACACAGCGATATCTGTCGAACCACCTGGGAACTACTATTTGAACATGACTGCTCGGTACGCTGAACTCAGGTATTTATTTTGGTGGAAGGGTGCTGTGGCTGGAAGAGTTTGAGAACTTCTGCTCTAGTGGTTTTTGGTAAGGGGGTGTGGACGAGAGGTCTAGAGTATTGAAAAATATATACCAAAGAAAAGATGCTTTCAAGCTGTGGTACTCTATGCTAAATTCATGTGGTGATGTGATTGAGAGTATGACGGATGATGGAGGGAGGGTAGTGGGTGAAGTCTTCTCTGAGACGTGGCATTTGAACCTGAGGGTTGAGAAGGAGGCAGCCATGCAAAAACCAGAGATGATTCATTTGGGCTGAGAGGCCCCCAAGGGGACATGGCCTGGGTGAGAAGGGTCTGGCTCAATGTGAGGAGAAGAAGCCCAGAGAGCAAGAGTGAGAGAGAGCCTGAGTGAGCTGGTTCCTGCCGGGCCAGAAGGACATGGTGGAAATTTTTCATCCTAAGTGCAATGGGAAACCGAGCTTCCTTCCAATTCCACAATCCAATGAGTCTTCATTTATTTGTCATAATTATTCTAATTAATACATGAAGTGTAAATCCAAATGTCTAGATTTATTTGTGTGTTAATGAATATCTTCACACTTAAAGTGCATTATTGCCAGTTATTCTATGTTCACAGCCACAGATTATAGAAAATAATAGATTGATGCTCAGGGAAATGTCTACAGGTGTTCAAGATCGCCTGACTCGGATGTAGCCAAACCCATGAAAGTAAGTGGATTGTTATTTCACTCAAATGCAAAATTAGCCAGTTTTTTGGAAACCGTGTAACTAATGAAGGAATGTGTTGTGGAGTGAATTGTATCCCCCCAAAAGATACACTGAAGTCTTAACCTTCAAATCTGTGGATGTGACTTTATTTGGAAATATGGTCTTTGCAGGTATAATCAAGTTCATATGTAGTCCTACTGGATTAGGGTGGGCCCTAAATCCAGTGACTGGTGTTTTTATAAGAAAGCAATGTGAAGACACAGAGAAACACACAAGGAATATGCCATGTGAAGGTGGAGGTAAAGTTTGCAGTGATGCATCTACAAGTCAAGGAACACGGAGAACTGCCAGGAACCACCGGAAGCCAGGAGAACTGTGAGAGATTGACTTCTCCTGTTTTAAACCACACAGTTTGTGGTACTTTGTGATTGTTGCCCTAGCACACTAATGCAGACGGTTTAATTTTTCTTAACTTATTATTTTGAAAAGGCCAGATTCTTATTTGTGGGAAGACAAAATGTCCTCAGGTTATTTATTCCTTTCCTTCATATACATCATTACTTTGATGTTAGAATTTGGCAAAAGTTTATTTTTGGATGTTGGTAAGCATTCTTACAGAATATGAAGATTAAGGAGAAGCCAAATCTTTCTGAAGCTTGTAGAATATAAGAGAACAGATGCCAGTTGTTCTGTTCAAAGTGCTGTGTATTCATTTTAACAGGTAAGATTTTAATTCTATTATCTCAAAGATTTCTTGCTAAATGTGCCATTGCTTTAGAAATTAGATGAGTTAATTTGTTTTTTGTTTATTTGGTTTTAATAGTAAAGTACAGAGACAATGCATTTGTCTGAACTCTCCTGAACTCTCAGGGAAGATAACTGGTGTCTCTCTAGTTGCCTTGTCAGCATTAAAGAAAAGAAAATAGTTGCTTTTCAGCCTGTTGGGTGGTACAGTCTCTGAGGGAAATTGATATTTCTCATGTACTCACAGAAAATACTGTTTTCAGCTAAAGGTATGGGGAAAACAGTGCATTTAAAATCAGGCAGCAACAGCACCAGAAATGGCACTTTAAAACACGGCCATGACACATCGCGTGGTTAATAGCACCATCAGCCACAATGGCATCAGTGAAATGTGATGGTTTTAACTTTTTAGACTATTTATTTTCTTCAGTGGTAGCACATCAGGATCACCTGTGAATTTTTTATAATACAAATTAATGCCTGAGCCTACCTCTGAGATTCTGATTCAGAAGTGTTGGGTGAGGCCTGGGGGTGTGAGTAATTTTTAAAAGTCCTTTATGTGAATCTGAGGTGCAGCCAAGGTTGAGAACCAGGGATCCAATGCACGTGAGTACTGTTAATAAAAAAAAAGAGGCATTTTAAAAGAAAAACAATTAAAACAAACCAATAAAAATAAAAAAGAGGTATTTTGGGGTGGCTATGCATGTAGAGTAAGGTTTGGCAGCCAACAAAACATTTTAGTTTTGTAGTGGAATTTTCATAACTAATCATTCTAAGTGTCCTTGTTTAACTGGAGGCAGGGGCCAGGTTTAGAAGTTAATTTTTAAACTCAAACTAATCATCTCTTTACCAAGCCATGAGGATTTACGTCCTTTAGGTTAAATGATCAACTCGTAAACTTTAACATCTGGAGAATCACAGTAAAGAATTGTGACAAGCCTGCCATTAATACAAGCAGGGCTTAGGCAGCCAGGCTCTTTCAATTTTTGAGAACAACTGCATATTATATCTCACTTATTAAAATCTATCCATATCACAAATTCAATAAAATTCATATATAACGAATCATTGACTTGCAGCTCAAAGGATGACATGAGACTATGTCTGCAGAAATTATATAATTAAAAACTTTTAGGGTTTCCCTGGTGGCGCAGTGGTTAAGAATCCGCCTGCCAATGCAGGGGACACGGGTTCGAGCCCTGGTCCGGGAAGATCCCACATGCCGCAGAGCAACTAAGCCCATGTGCCACAACTACTGAGCCTGCGCTCTAGAGCCTGTGAGCCACAACTACTGAGCCCGCATGCCACAACTACTGAAGCCCACGTGCCTAGAGCCCATGCTCCGCAATAGGAGAAGCCACTGCAATGAGAAGCCTGCACACTGCAACAAAGAGTAGCCCCCGCTCGCCGCAACTAGAGGAAGCCCATGCAGCAACGAAGACCCAACGCAACCAAAAATACAATAAATAAAATAAATTTATATATAAAAATTTTTTAGTTTTAGTTATTTTCATATTTCAATTTTTTTTCCCCAGATTTTAATTTTTTTTCAACCACTGTGAAACTAGTAGTTGCTAGATATTGGGCCAATAGGGCCTAATGGTTAAATGATCCTGGGCACATTAAAACCATCTCTGGAATAGTCTAAAATATTTGCTATCTTTCAAAACCACTCTAGAACTCCTCCCTCGGTCTGATGTGAAATATGAAATATGATTAGATTTCAGTCAAACTCTAAATAGAATATAAAGGGCCTATAAAGACTCCTGAGAGCCTGAAGCTCTGGCACTTGAAGAAATGGACTCGAGACACCAAAAGCTTGAGAAGTAACTTTATTTTCAGCTCCTTGCAATTAAAGAGAAATCATCAGGCACATGCACAAGATTACAAATCAGAGTTGCCAGAAATGGCTGCACAGAGTAACTAGGTCAGGGCATCACAGGGCACAGTAGCTGGGTTCTAATTATTAGACCAACCAGCAGCAGGTGTGTGCACATACACACACGCACACACATGTACACAGCTTTACGCTGCCGTGCCACTTTAGATATGTTGCTCGGTGAATCTGAGGAACATTTATCTCACCTCAACAAATGTCAGTTATGTAAGTGCAATTGTTTTATTGCTCCAGTGAATTTGATGTTGTTTTTGAGAATCATAAAAGCTGCTTGTGGTGCAGCTGAATGATTTTATGGACATTTCGCTGAATCTTGTATCTTTTTCTGTACTGTGCTCTTAATTCTGAAATATTGGCCCATGCACGGAAAATGTGCTATCACTACAATAACAAACAGATCAATTGAAAGGACACCCTTTGCCTAGAGCATCTTTGCAGGTGTGAATGTGAAGTTGGATGATGAATTGAAAAAGATACTTCAAAGGACAGATACACAGCATCTCAACACACACACACACACACAACTTATGAATGCATATCTTGTTGTTATATAGTACTTATGACTCAAGGTGATAAAATATTTTATTATTGTTCTTGCCACTGACTAACTGTGTCAGTTCTGAATCTGATATTCCCTCTGTTGTTCCCTTTATTGGATTCTGGCAAAGTTATCTAATGTACCACAGCAGATCCACTAAAAGTGAAAACTAGAGGCTCTGTCTTATAGTACCAATATATACGCTATTTTCTTTAGCTATAATAAAGGAGGAGGCACTTTCTTTGGTTACAGAAGGCTGAGCTGTTGAAAACTTATGAGTTATTCTATCATTGTTGGTGTGATGAGACCTCATGGAGTCATAGACACACTGGGGCAGAGTTACCTAGGATTGAGCCCCACTGGCGCTCCTTAGTGCTGAGCAAACCTGGGCAAGTATGTCAACTCTCTGTGCTTCAAGATTCCTCACCTATGCTATGATGCTAATAATAGTACCTACTTCCGAGGGTGGAGTGAGGACTCAACAGACTAATGATGTGTAAGCTCTTAGAGCAGCAACTGACACAATCAGGAATGTTAACCCTTGCTATCCTGGGATTACTTACAGTATACTTTCCCTAACCGTTAAAACAACCTTTTGCCTTTAACTTTCTTCCCCATCATTTCAGTTGGCAAAAACAAAACTTGAAGCCATTGACTCATTTCATTTATTACAAAAAAGTAACATAAATGTAAAATTAGCTTCTGGTTATTTGAACTCAAAGAGAAGATACCGAGTAGGCTGCAGTGCATGTGGGCAGCATTTTGGACTCAATTTAAAAAATAATACTAACCAAAGGAAGCTGAGGGTGAATAAGGGCATTTTCTTTAATATGAAACCCATTTTTCAAATATTTATAGTGATAATGAATTAAAATGTTTAGTAAAAAGTGAGGTGTGACAAAATATTAACAAACAAGTAGATATTAGAGATCAGTTATGAACTGGGAAAATGAAGACGCTAATTATTTCCTGACCATCTGAGTTTTAAAGTTCTGCATTTTGGGGAAAATAGTAATCTTAATAATTTTGAATATATCATTGATTTTCTAATTAAACTAAAAAATGTACATTGTAGAAAACATGGAAATGCAAAAAAATTATGAAGAAGAAATACAATTTGCCTTATAGTTTTATCACTCCAGGATAAATACAGTTAACATTTTGAAATATCTTCATGTGAAATTTAATACCCACTCACAATTTGGATCCCACTGTGAGAACAGAATGTCATAGCCTTGTTTTATTTTTATTTAAGTAATTTCTGTAGAGAAGTTTGTCAAATATTCTACATAAAGATTACTCTTAACAACTGATTACTATTCCAGTATTTGCCTGTATCATGATTATTTTTATCATTTCTCTTTCGATGGACATTTAGACTTTTAAATTTTTGCTATTGTAAATACAATTACAGTAAGCATTCTCATAAAAATCTTTTATCTCATTTATTATTGTTGCCTTACGATAGGTTTCTAGAAATGGAATTGCTGCAAAGAAAAAAAGAACTGCATATGTTAACACTCTAGAGAGAGATGCTTTTCTACAGTTTGTTCCAGTTTACACTCATACCAACAGTTTGTGGGAATGCACATCTCACTAAAATCACCATGACAGCAGGTATGATAATTTTTTAGAATATTTTTAATTTGATAGAAATATATATATTATTATTTACTGAATGTTTTGTCCCCCCCACCCCCAATTTACATGTTGAAGTCTAATCCCCATTGTGATGGTATTTGGAAGTAGGGCCTTTGGAAGATAATTAGGTCATGAGGGTGGAGCCCTCATGAATGGGATTAGTGCCCTTATAAAAGGAAGCCAGAGAGCTAGCTCATTCTTTATCCCATGTGAGGATGAGAAGTTGACTGTCTGCAACCCTGAAGAGGGTCCTCACCAGAAACCCACATCCCCACCCCCATGTTGGCACCCTGATCTCAAACTTCTAGGCTCCAGAACTGTGGGAAATAATTCCTGTTGTTTATTAAATCACCCAATCCATGGTACATTGCTATAGCAGCCTGAACTAAGACATATGTGGTTAATGTTTCAATTTGCATTTCTTGGATTACTAGGTAGGTTTAATTTTTGAGTGCTTTTTGATGACTTTTCTTTCTTCTTTTTAGAATTTTTTGCTTATGTCTGCCAGTTTTTCTTTTGGGGCATTCATCATTTTATATACGTACCTAATAAGTAATACAAACTGCTAGTTTTCTCTCAATATCCATTCACTCCTTTTTCCAAATAATAGGCTTTTTGACTTGGTATAGCTAAGTATTATGTTTCCCAGCCTCCTGTGTAACTAGGTATGGTTGTACTACTAAACTTTGACCAATGAGATCTGAATGAAATTGAGATATGAAATTTTGGGTTGTGCTTTAAAGGGGAGTAATATGGCCTTTTCTTCCTTTCCCAGGGTGGAAACTCTTATTTTGGTTGCTTTCATTTTCAGTTGATTCTCTTGATTTTTAATTAAAAATACATATGTACGTAAGGACAGTATTCTCTTTTGCTTCCAAAATTAATGGAATTTAAGACAGTGGCCACCATGCTTGCCTTAGTAGGAATGGGGTATTTATAGGCCCCATCAGTTACCTGCATAATAAAAGACACACAGTGGTAAATCACTACTCACATTTTCAAATGAAGTGGTTGATGTAAAACAAACAAAAAATTAATTGTTTTTGTGTATCTATCTTGTCTTATTGAATTATCTAAAAAATTCAGACAATGTTAAAGAAAGATTTTGATAATGGACAACTTTCTCTTGTCCCTGAAAAATATGCTGCTTCTTCAGTATACTTTTGCTTATGCTTTGTTAAAAAATATATTTTGTGTCATGTAACAGATGCATCTTTGTAATGTATTTCAATTTTGTTGTATATCACTTAAATAATCAGGTATATTTGTTGAGTTATAGCAAATGTCTCTTCAGCATCTATTCAGATGATTCTGTGCTTTTCCTTTTAATCTATTGGTATGATCAATATATTAACAATATTTTTATTATGGAATTGTCTTTGTAATACTAGGATTTATCTAAGAATTATTATCTTAATATATTACAGTATTTGATTTGAGAATATTTTACTTGATTTTTTGTATCTATGTTCTTAAGTGAAATCAATAAGCAGTTTTTTCTTTTAATTTTGTGCCCATTTTGTTGGGTTTTCATTTTAAGAATATGCTTGATGCAAAAATTAATTGAGATGTTTTTCTTATATTTCTAAGCTCTGGGAAAAATATCTGTACCTATAACAGTCCAGACCTGGTGCATTTCTTGGAATTAATATTTTTTTGTCACTTACTGTGTGACAGATGCTTTTTTGCACTTACTGGTTCATTGTTGAACCATTTTTCTTAAAACCTCAATCATCTTATATATATTTCTTAATGTTTTAGCTTAGAGTTTTATAAAATATTCTTTTAAACCTTCTAACATTTCCTCTGTATCTAATTTATCACTTTTCTTATTCATTTGTCTTTCCTCTTGCTTTACTTGGTAAGAGATTCTTTGTCTGATATCCGTTGCTGCAGCCACCCAGGAAAGGAGGAAGTCTTAAATAACATCATGGTGCTTTTCATTTTGCTCATTGTAAATCCCTTTTCTTGGTGCTCCCAACTTTCTGAAATAAGGGGTCTTGGAATCTTCAGTTAGGGTTTCCTGGTACATGGGATTGGGTAGTGGTGGTGAGGAGTTGGTGTTGTAGCAGAGGTTAGGTGAAGAGTGTTAGATGCTTTGCCTATCTAATCATTTTATCAGATTTCTGCATTTAACTTTCCAAAACAATTCAAATCAATTTGGGGGTATAAAGTCAAATTCAGTGGTTCTCAAGGACCCACTTTTTTCTAGCACAACTTCTTCAGTAATCTTATCCATTTTGGATTGGGTGGTGATGCTTCTTATACCATGTACTAATTTTAGTATATCATAGGTTCCATTCAGAATTTTTTCCTATATGCGTTATTTTTGTACTAAGCATGTGATAGCTTTAGAATATGCATTACATGTTAACCTGATTTTAAATGACAGACTTTTCTGCATTTCTATAACACATTGTATTCTGTCCTGTTCTAAACATGCTTCTCTCTGTTAGATTGTAAGCTCTTGGATGGCTAACTCAGTCTAGACTTGCCTGTGCTAGCACAGGCCTTTCAGGTCATGGTGCTATGATGGTCAGTTTTATGTGTCCACTTGGGTAGGCTACAGTGCCCAGCTATTCTCTTAAACACTTGTTGCTGTGGAAGTATTTCATAGGTGTGGTTAGCATCTATGATCAGTTGACTTTTAGTAAAGAAGATGATCCTTGACAATCTGGCTGGGTCTCATCTAATCAGTTGAAAGGCTTTAAGAGCAAAACTGAGGTTCCCCCAAGGAAGAAGAAACCCCCTGTTGTATGGGCTGCAGTATCAGCTCCAGCCAGAGAGAAATCTGCCCTACATATTTCAGACTTGCCAACCCCACAATCAAGTAAGCCAATTCCTTGATCTCTCTCTCTCTCTCTCTCTCTCTCTCTCTCTCTCTCTCTCTCTCTCTCTCTGTGGTTGAACCCCAACTCATAAAGGTGCCTGTACATGTTTTTTCAGTGACAGAGAATTTTTAGTTTCTAAATCTTTTACATTTCAGTGTTGTAATCTACTGCATAAACATCCAAATACTATCCTTATATCATCTTACGTATTTTGAAAATTTATGGTACTTGTCTCAGGATTTAAGAGGAAAAAAAAGGTATTTTTTTCCTACTCACTATGGCACTAAGTTAACACACGTCAGCACTTTCTCTCTACTGGGCAACAGCAAGACAAAAAAGTGTGTTATGTCCTCCCAAGGCAACATGACAATGATCCGAAAAGTAAATGAAAAGAAAGTTTATTTTATATAACCTCTATTGAAATGCATTTATTGTGTCACTAGCACAGACTGCCTCTTACAGTGGTGGGTTGCTGAATAAGAGAATGGGGATATTCACTTTAGCACACATTCCTCTCCACTGGTGTCTTCTCTCAATAGCCTGGAAACTCACAGAAGAGTGTTGTTTACATCTTTTATGATGAGAAGATAAAGTATGTGCTTTACCGATTCACAGGAATAGATTCCCAAAAATGACTTTCATCATTTTCTAGGGAACACAATTTTATGTGAGAGACTGATCTCAGAATTGAGATACCATTTGCTTCTCTTTTTAGATTAAACACCAAACTCCTGTGGATGTGCTGTGTTTGCTCTTCCAGGGTAGATTTACATTAACACATATCCATTCTGAAACTCATCGGTACAGCCTTCTTGTAACTAAAACACTATTCCCGCCATGCTGAAAACGCAAGTGACTGCTCTATAAATGTAGGCACGTTATCAGAAATTGTTACCACTACTGCTACACAAACGGGTACACAGAGCATTAAACGTGTTCTCGCTCTCTTTTCCTGGGGTTGTAATGACATTCTGAAATACTTCTTAAGAGATGATTATTAGAGGATAAAATCAATATCTCTAAACTTTTATCAATCTTCAAAAGAAATCAACGAAAGAGTGGTGAATTACTAGCTTTACTCTGCATTTTTCTCCAAGCTTGACAGTAAAGTGTTCTTGCTTCAGAAAAAAACACATTAGCATCAGCCCAGTTAGTGACTCCACAATGACACATTTCTTTAACTACATGGTTGCAGTTTATTGTTTGTCTTTGTAGTGAATCTGTCTTATCTTATGCTTGTGTTTTTGTGTATGTGTGAAACTTGCTATATGCTAAATGTCTTGTTAATTGAATATAGCAAATAAAAATAATGCATTACTCCTCAATTTGAAGATAGGTTTCTTTTTTTCTTCCTCTGCAAGTTATTTTCTGTACTTTAAATCTCTACTCAGAATAATTCCTATATAGAGTAATTAGACTTGATAAAGATAGAAGAATTTAAAGTTGTGTGTGTGTGTGTGTGTGTGTGTGTTTTGGAGAGAATTTGTGAAACGCACAAAGTATTAACTATACTGAAAATGTTATTTGTGAATATTTTATTGGTCATATGCTCCACAGTTTTTGATGTCATTTTGGAAATGCTGCAAGAGTAAGAGGGTCCTGTTAACTATTTGTAATTTTAGATCATAATCAAAGATGACATTATCCTTTGGAAGACAAACAGGTAGCCCAAAGTACCAAATTTACGTTTGGTCAGACATGCCCACACTCCAGAAACATTACATACACATACACCGTGCTGTTCAGTCAAGATTAATTTAATTTTATTCATTTATTAACTTTGGTAATCCTTCACACTTTTGTCTCCCATGAGCTTCACTTCTATGCTTCACCCACAAACTTTTCCTTGAATTATACAATAATTCCAGAATTTCCTCTCTAATAAGTCCACTAATCAGTATTCAGGTCTCATTGCATTGCATTTGTCAGTAGCATTTGATACAGTCAGCTATTCTCCCCTCTTTAATCATCTGGCCTCCACAACAACTCTTGCTCATAGTTTCCCCCTACTCATTGATTACTCCCTGTATTGTTCCATTGCTGCATAACAAACTACCACAAATTTAGTGGCTTAAAATAACACCCATTTATTATTTTACAGTTTCTGTTGATTAGAAATCTAGCTCAGGGTCCCACAAGGCTGAAACCAGTGTTGGCGAGGCTGCATTCTCATATGGAGGTTTGACTGGGGAAGAACCCACTTCCATGTTTATTTATGTTGTCAGAACTCATTCCTTGTGGCCACGTGACTGAGGTCCCTGTTCTCTTGGTGGCTGCCAGCTTGGGATTGCTACCACTCCTAGGGTGTGTTCAGGTCCTTGGCTCTCTCACAAACCCTCTCTAGACATGACTGAGGATTTCTTCCTGGCTGACAAGAGACTCTCAACTTTGAGTCATTCCTTAAATAGCTTCCTTTAGAATTGGCCTGGACTCCCAATTAAAGTGGTTGACTGATTAGGTTAGGCCCATCAGGGATAATCTCCCTTTTGATTACCTCTCAGTCTACTGATGAGGGACCTTACTTATACCTCTAAAATCCCTTTGCCTTTGCCTTATAATGTAACCTAATCATGGGAGTAAAATTTCATCACATTCAGTAGTCTCACCCACAGTCAAGGGGAGTGGATTATGCAAGCTCTGTACACCAGAGGGCATGAATTTGAGGCCCCTCTTAGAATTCCATCTACCACTCTCCTTCTAAGTCTTCTTCTCTGAACCTTTCTCATCTTTCCAAACTCTTGGTGCTCCAGGACCCCAGGGTTCAGCCTTTGGCTGTATTTGCTCACTTCCTAAATGATCACATCATTCTGATATATTTTAATACTATTTAATGCTGATGAATCCAAATTTATACCCCAGTCCCTACTTCTTCCTTGAAGCCAGACTTATGTACCCCCAAATTTATTTGACGTGGGTATATAATAGACATCTCAATATCAGCAAATCCCAAACTGGCCTTTATTCTCCCTCTCAAATCTGCTTGTTTTATGATTTTCCCTTTGACTCTTCATTTTGGATAAATCCCAGCAAATTGTGTGACTAGTCCTCCTTCTGTCTTTATAAAAACAGCATCCTTTACTTCTCCATTCTCACATCACTCCCCTACATCTGCCTTCCTGGCTTTCAACCCAGGATTAATCTTTTCATCTCTTTGTACTGCCTTTTACCTAGAGGACTGAATAGTGAGAGAGACCATCCATAGTTGTGCATTGTTTGTGCCATTTTACCATTGTTTGTAAATGATCTCCAACTTCAAGGGGGCCTCCATGCTTTGGAGGAATAAGTTTATTTGACTGTGATAAGTCCTTCTCTCTTTCTGACGTAAATTCCATTAAACCTTTATCATTTTTTAAAAATTCTGTGCATCACTGAAAGTCCCACAGACAGAAGATGGCTTTGCCTCCCACCTAATATCTAATGCCCTCAACGTGTTTGCACCTATTCATGAATACTCATTCAACTCTTTTCTCAAGGACTCAGATAAATAATCCTTCAATTATCCCCTATTTCCTTTATATTTTCAATGTTTTCCTCATCAGTGGCTCTTTCCCTTAGCTGATAAACATGTACAAATCAATTGCATCTAAAAACAAAGAACACACCTTCTTGTCCTTGAGTTCCTTTCTGCTTGCTGCCTTGATTTTCTTATTCACTACACAATCAGTCATCTTGAAAAACTGTTTTATTTACCCTTTTTATTTTCGACCTTCCCTTTATTTCACAACTCTCTAAAATCAGGCTTCTACTGCCACAATGCCATTAAACTACTCACTCTCTGAAGTCACTAAGAACTGCTGAATTGTAAAATCCCATGGCCATTTTTCAGATCTCTCCTACTCCCATCTGACTACATCAGTTACTTCTCTTCTTGAAACAATATAATTCCTTGGCTATGGTTCTACTTTTGTTTCTCTGATTACTTTTCATTTTCTCAGAAATTTATTTCATTTTGTGCCTCTTAGTTTTTGTTTCTGTATTGTTATATCTTGTTTCCTCATCTATTCCTACAGCTTTAACTATGTCAAATAGGTGATGATCCCAATATCGAATTTGCTTTTTAGGTCTGTCTCATTAATTCTAGATCCTTATCCCATATCTAAATGTCAGATGGACCCCCAAACTTAATTAGACCCCTGCGTAATTCCTTGTCTTTTTTATTTTTTACCACAACGTATTTGTCCTTCCGTAATGCTGATCTTGGCTTACCTGCACAATCACAAAGCCAAAAACTTGCTGGTAGTCTTTACATTTTTTAATTTATTAATTCATCAAACAAATGTTTTTGATTATCTATATGTGCTATGTATGGACTGTGCTAAGTGCTGGCAGTACATAATGAGCCAAAGAGATGGAGTTTTTCTGCCATCCTGGAGGTTATATTCTAGTGGGAGAGACAAAAACAGGGAAACATGCTGGATGTCCATCCTTTAAATTTTAGTTTGAGTTTTTTTTTTTAATCATTGCTACTATAAATCATTTCTCTACATCTGTCTTCTGGTTCATTAATTAAGTTGTATGTGATTTATAATTTTTATATTATCTGTGTTTTAAGTATTAAATTTCAAGTCTTCTTTATAAAAATTCAGTTATTCTTTCCCCAATTTAGTTGTTTTCTATAGGCTCCTGTTCTATTTTCTTTCCTTTCCTTAGACATGTAATATAGTCTGGTAATTATGATATTTACATTTTTTAATATATATTCTGTCATGTATATTTTTTTCTCATTCTTACTGTGATGCATTGTTTCTTTTGTGATTTTGACCATAAACTGCTCATTTCCCCTGGAACTTTATATATATAGGAAATTTCTGACTCCTGGGCTGATGTTGCACTTCTCTTGATGATTATATTTTCTTCTGTCAGTCCTCAGGGAGCACTACAAACCTAAGCATACTTTAAATTAAATTGTCTACTTGACGTGTTACTTGTGAACACACGAGTAGCATAAATTCAAGCAAAAATCCATGTGATATCCAGTTTATGATTAAAAATTCTAATAGAATTCTTTTTCTTTCTAGTTCCAAGTTTAAAATGGATACGAATTTTTACTGTCTCTTCTGCATAAAGGGTTTATCTTTCGTTCATGTTTTTAAAACTAAAAGCACAGCCCTTTTCTCCACATCCTCTTCAGCATTTATTATTTGTAGACATTTTGATGATGATCATTCTGACTGGTGTGAGGTGATACTTCACCGTAGTTTTGATGTACATTTCTCTGAAAGTCAGCAGTGTTGAGCATCTCTTCATGTGCCTGTTGACCATCTGTATGTCTTCTTTGGAGAAACGTCTATTTAGGTCTTCTGCTCATTTTCTGATTGGGTTGTTTGTTTTTTTTATATTGAGCTGTATGAGCTATTTGTATATTTTGGAAATTAATCCCTTGTAGGTTACATCAGGTGCAACTATTTTCTCCCAGACTATAGGTTGTCTGTCATTTTGTTTATGGTTTCCTTTGCTATAAGTTTGATTAGGTCCCATTTGTTTATTTTTGCTTTTATTTCTTTTGCCTTGGGAGACTGATCTAAGAAAGAATTGCTATGATTTATGTTAGAATGTTTTGCCTATGTTCTCTTCTAGGAGTTTTACGGTGTCATGTCTTCTATTTAAGTCTTTAAGCCATTTTGACCTTATTTTTGTGTATGGTGTGAGGGAGTGTTCTAACTTCATTGATTTACATGCAGCTGTCCAACTTTCCCCACACTACTTGCTGAAGAACCCTTCTACGCTGTTGGTGGGAATGTAAATTGGTGCAGCCACTATGGAGAACAGTATGAGGTTCCTTAAAAAACTAAAAATAGAGTTATCATAATGATCCAGCAATCCCACTCCTGGGCATATATCTGGAAAAGATGAAAACTCTAATTTGAAAAGATACAGGCACCCCAGTGTTCATAGAAGAACTATTTACAATAGCCAAGACATGGAAGCAACCTAAGTATCCACCAACAGACGAATGGATAAAGAAGATGTGAGATACACACACACACACACACACACACACACACACATACACATATACAAACACATATATGTATATATATATATATAATAGAATATTACTCAGCCATAAAAAAATGAAATACTGCCATTTGCAGCAACATGCATGGACCTAGAGATTATCCTATTAAGTGAAGTAAGTCAGAAATAGAAAGACAAATACCATATGATATCACTTACATGGGGAGCCTAAAAAAATGATACAAATAGACCTATTTACAAAATAGAAACAGAATCACAGAGAAACTTATGGTTATCAAACTTATAGTTATGAAAGGGAAAAGGGTAGGGGAGGGATAAATTAGGAGTTTGGGATTAACAGGTACACACTAATAAATATAAAATAGATAAACAAAGAGGACCTACTGTATAGCACAGGGAACTATATTCAGAATCTGTAAAAGAATATATATATACATATATATACATGTATATACATATATATATCAGAATCTCTTTGCTGTATACCTGAAGCTAACACAACATTGTAAAATAAATTATACTTCAATAAAAAAAGAATAAATAATCTTGAAAGAAAATAATAAAAAAGTATAGCCCTTTGGGGTTCTAAACTCACCAGGCATGTCATATTAGACTCTCATGACACATTAGAATCTTTTGTTTTTTCTAACCCATGCAGTCCAAAGGGAAGGAGAAACTCCAAAGTCTCTCAAAATTTGGCAGAAGTCTTCAGAATGAAAGCTGGATTTGATACAATCACTTTGCTTCCTTGTTCCTATTTTCATTTTATTTTAGTCCTCTGCAGTTTCCTCACGATCTCTCTAGCTTAGAGATGCATTTAAATATATTAACTTTTTCCAGCATATATATATATTTTTTTCTCATCACGTGGGATATTCTACAAGAGTTATTTTGTCCTTTGTTTTCACTGACAAAATTTGTATTAGATATTTATTTTTCCTACTTATCTTTAGTTACCGATGATTAAATTACACTTGAATTTCATTCCGTTAAATCCATGCATTCAATCATGTAAATCAGTATAAGGACTGAATAAAATTGTTCTGCAAGTAAATTTAATTAATGATTTAATTCATCACCCATTAATCAACTTCATTACATTGATTATGACCTACTTATTCTATAAATGTGTTTTAATCAAAATATTTACATCCATGTTAGAACAGAATTATATCGTTCCTCTAAAAGCAACTTTCCTGAGAACAGCTGTAGATTTTCACGATAGCAAGATGGTTTTATGCTCATAGAAGAAATTTTTGCTGTAAGTCCCTATCAGGATTCTTCAAAGTCATTTTTATACATTGCTATAAAAATGTCATCTAATGTGCTGTGTTGTGATGATGTTTATTTGGCTTGCCCTGTTATTCTCTTCTTTCCCACCACTAAATAGTGTTTATTGCTAGAGTTATTTCTTTATGGTAAATTATGGTGCACTTCCCAGTCTGTTCTGTCAGGACACGGGAATGCAATTCAGTAAGTAATATAACTACGAGTACTCTCAAGGCCTCATCAAAGCAATGCTATACCTGAAGGGATCTGATTTATAACCAAAGAGGCAGCCAGGCAGAATTTTGCTGGATGAAAAATTCAAAACTCTAAATAATATATAAAAAGAAAAATAAAATAGAATATATCTCATTGCATCCAATTATTAGTTGGGAATTTTTTTTTTGAGTTAAATCTGTAAGAGGAAGGATACTTGAATTCTTTAGAGAAAAGGCACTAAATAAATCTAAGTCGTTGTGAAAACATTGAAAGATACAATATTTTCTCAAAAAATGGAATAAATGTACTTAGAAAGATGTATAAAAAATAATATTTCATAGGAATTTGAAGTAGGTATTTGGAGAAATATCTTTAAGATCCCTTATTTTAATATTGCTTTCCCCCACTAAATACATATTTAAATTGGAAACAATAGTGCAATTAAACAATGATCTTAAAGAAAATAATCTTTAGGCTTTCTATGGATATGAAAGAAACTTTAAAATGCTCTCATGTCTATGCAAGATGAGTTCCCTGTATCTTTGTTTAGTCTATATTGTAGAAAATTAACTTTTCTACTAGCACATTAAAAGGGCATTTCCTTTTAACATGGCAGCAATAATTCTCAAAAATATCACACCATTCTGGATTATGCTGCATATTTTGTTTAAAAATAAATGTGCCTTTAGTTATCAAACTTGTGTTAAAATTAGAAAAACAAATTAAAAAATTAGAATCAAAGCAATATTTTACATGTGTTGCCTGGGTTGGTTATTGTTCTGTGGACAATAAGAATTTTACACAATGATAATCTTAGCGTAGTAGGAATGGATATATTTTTGTCATTAAAATCAGTTTGTCAGATTTTGATTAATGGCATGATGATGGGTTAGTATGTGCTAATATCTCCCTTCCCTGAAGCCAGCCTTGTATGTGTCCCAAAGTGAGAGAGTGGAGGGTAACTAGCTTTCTTAAACTAACTTTAAAATAAAATACAACACAACACACACACAAATCTAGATCTAGAAAGAGTATAAGAGTCATTGTTTTGGGGAAGAAATAGCAGTCCAGAGAGGAAGGGTGCTAAGAGGTAGAGTGGAGAGAGTTTAAAAAAACTCTCATTGCTGATTGCTACTCTGTGGTCACTATAAGGTAGGAGAAAAAAAAAACCTGAAGTCCCGAATTCTAGTTAAGGAAGGAGCTGCTCACAGAGAGAAAACCCCAGATCCACTTCAGATATTCACCTTAATAATATCAGTGCATGCATGAGAGAAAAGATCAAACTGGGCAAAAGAACTATCTGAAATAATTAGAAGGATCTATCCCTATACTCACATAGAGCTGGGAATAGCACTTGTTCACACCAGTTAGACTGGCAAGCTCATCTCATGGATAGAGTACTCAGGAAGGTCTTGTCTCAGTAGTGAGGAATAAATAACCCTGGATTGAGCACAGTTCCAGACCCACTAATAAATCATAAAAGGAGCACCCAAGAGTATCTAATGGTTCTACACAACTTAAGCTGCATTGTATAAAATAGCTTAAGACTATTTATAAGAATAAAAAAATATTCAGCAACCAAGATAAAATTCATAATGTCTGGTATCCCTTCAAAGATTGCCTGACATAAAGACAAACAAGCAAACAAGCAAAACAAAACAAAACAAAACAACAGAAAAACAAAACCCATATGAGATGATCATTTAAGTCAGAACTAATAGATTTGCTAGAATTAGTAAACAAATACATTAAACCAGTTATTATAAGGGTAGTTCATATGTTCTAAAGTTACATTGAAACAATGTGATACTACTTCACACAGTCTAGAATACCTAAAATTAAAAAGACTGATAATGTCAAATGTTGCCAATAATAAAGAGTAAGGGTAATTTTTATATTTTCCTGTTGGGCATGCAAAATATCATAAAACCCTAATATTTTGGTGATTTTTTTATAACATTAAATATATACCTTCCCTATGACCCACTTGTAAATACTTATGCAAAAGATGTGAAATTACATTGTCATAAAAAGATTTATACAAAAATTTTCATAAGAGCTTTACTTATAATATCCAAAACCTGGAAAGAGTCCTGGTATCAGCAAGAAAACGAATAAACAAATTGGATTGAATGAAAATGGTGATACAGTGAAATGTGATCTTATAGTGGAATATAACTCATAAATAGAAAGGAGGAAGTGCTGCATGTGATGGAGTGACATCAGCAAGAGAGTGGAGTAGGAAGTCCTGGACCCTCCTTCCCCCCACAAACAGTAATTCATGGACAAATTCCTGTGGTGAGAAATACAGGAAGTAAATGAAAGGCTCTTGCATTCCATATTAATGCAAAATCACACTTCCTGAGGCCAGTAGGGAGATTCAGGACAACCTCTTGCTGGAGTCCCTGCCCCTAGAAAAGCACCATAGGATCAGGAAGAGGTCCTTTAGCTCCCAGGTTCTCCCAGGTGAGGGAAGGGGTTTGTTCATGTGTTGAGAACCTCAACTTTTCTCAGGGAGCTTCCCAGAGGACTGGCTTTTGTCTTGCCAGTTTTGACATTTTGATGAATCCAGCATAATCTACCGCCCTAGGGGAGGACAGAGACAGCAGTTTGGACTGTTAGACACCATAGATCCTCTGCCTCTTCTCAGTGTAGAATGAGAGAATAAAAAATCCCAACTCTTAGATTCCCCCTGGGAACGGAAAGAGTTGATCTGTGCATCCAATGCTGCAACTTCTTTGGAGCTGCCCAAGGAACTGGTGTCTGTCTTGTCAGTCTTGTCTTGGAGCTCTGATGGGTCCAGTGTAGTCTAGCTGCCTGTGGGAGAATAGAGATGGTGACTGGGCTGGCTGATGCCAAAGCTCACTGCATGGTTAAACACAGAGTCAGCAGACAAAAACCACAGCTTCCTGCTTCTCCCTGGGATGGGAAAGAGTTGATAGAGGTTCCCAGAATCTTTGGGCTGGGCTAATTGGTGGGAGTCATCTCCTGTATGAGGCCAGTTTGTGAAGGCTAGGAGAGGTGCCTACTTTGTCTAATGCATAGACACCTACACAGAAATTCAAGCATAAAGAATCAGGCAAAGATGTTTTAAACAAAGGAACAGAATAAATCTCCAGAAACTGACCCTAATGAAATGGAGCTATGTGATTTACCGGCTAGAGAATTCGAGATAGCTGTCGTAAAGGTGCTTACCGAGGCAAGAGAACAATGCATTATCAAAATGAGAATTTCAACAAAGAGATAAAAAATATAAAAAAGTAACAAACAAAAGTCACAGAGCTGAAGAGTACAATAAATGAACTGAAAAATTTACTAGAGGAGTTCAACAGTAACTATTTTAAGTAAAAGAAAAATCAGAGTACTTGAAGACAGTTCATTGGAAATTAGTCAGAGGAGCATAAAGAAAAAAGTATGAAAAAGTGAAGAAAGCTTAAGGTGCTTATGGAATACTATCAAGTGGACAAATTAATGTTATGAAAATCTAAGGAGGAAAAGAAAGAGAGAAAAGACCTGGAAGCTTATTCAAGGACATAATGGTCGAAAACTCCCCAAATCTGAGGGAAAATGGACATCCAGATTGAAGAAACCCAAAGGACACTACAGAAGAGGAACCCAAAGAAATCCACACTGAGACACACTATAATTAAACTGTCAAAAGTCAAAAACTAAGAATTTTGAAAGTAGCAAAAGAAAAGCATCTTGCCACATACAAGGGAACTCCCATAAAACTGTGAATAGACTTTTCAGCAAAACCTTTTAGGTCAAAGGAGAGTGAGTAATATATTCAAAGAGCTGAAGGAAAAAAACCCCTGCCAACCACAAATACTATATCTGGAACAACTGACCAATAAAAAGATGAAAAAAACTTTCCCAGATGAACAAAAGCTGAGTGAGTTAGTTACCACTAGATTTGCCTTACAAGAAATGTTCTACAAAATTGTAATGAAAGGACACTAAACAGCAACACAACATAAAAAACATATGAAACTCATTGCTAAAGGTAAGTACGTAGACAAATACAGAGTACTATATTACTGTACTGGTGATGGATAAATCAATTTTAATTCTAGTATAAAAGTTAAAAGACAAAAGTATTAAAAATAATTATAACCAAAAATTTGTTAAAAATACACAATGTGAATAGATGTAAATTGTCACAACAATAACAAAAAATGTGTGGGGGAGAAATTAAAGAGTAGAGTTATTGTATGTGATTGAACTTAAGTTGTTATCAGCCTAAAATAGACTGTTATAACTATACGATATTTTATGTAAGCCTCAAGGTAACCACAAAAATATTACCCAAAGAAGATATACAAAGAAAAATACAAAGGAATCAAAGCATATCAATACAAAAAATTAAGCAAAACACAAAAGAAGACTGCACGAGAGGAAAAGACATACTAAAGAATGCAAAAGTAACAGAAAATAATTAACAAGATGACAAAAGTAAATCTTTTCCTGTCAATAATTACTTTAAAGGTAAATGTATTAAACTTGCCAGTCAAAAAAATATAGAGTAATTGAATGGATAATTGTCTCCTAGAAACTCACTTTAGATTTAAGGAAACCCATAGGCTGAAAGTGAAGGAATGGAAAAAGATATTCCATGCAAATGGCAACCAAAAGGGAGGGGGTAGATATACTTATGTTAGACAAAGGAGACTTTAAGTCAAAAGCTGTCACACGAGACAAAGAAGGACATTATATTATGGTAAAAGGGTCAATTCTCCAGAAAGTTATAACAATTATAAATATATATGCACCCACCACCAGAGCACCTAAATATATAAAGCAAGCATTGTGACAGAAATGATGGGAAAATAGACAGCAATACAATAATAGTAAGTGACTTCAATATCTCACTTTCAATAATGGATATAACATCGTGACAGAAGATTAATAAGGAAACAGAACTTGAACAACACTATGGATCAGATGTTCATTTGATCAAGTCAAATGAACCTAGCAGACATATAGAACACTGTAACCATAGCTGCAGAGTACACATTCTCAAGTGCACATGGACCTTTCTCCAGGGTAGATCACAGGTCAAACAAATTTAAGAAGATAAAATCATACCAAGTATTTTTTATGACCACCTTGGAATGAAGCTAGAAATCAATAACAAAGTAAAACTCAAAAATTCACAGATCTGTGGAATATAAAAAACCCACTCTTGAACAACCACTGGGTTAAAGAATTTAAAAAAATGAAATTAGAAGTACATTGAAACAAACAGAAACACAACATACCAAAACTTGTGGGATGCAAAAAAAGCAGTCCTAAGTGGGAAGTTCATAATAACAAATGCCTACTTTATAAAAATAGCAAAGATCTCAAACAATCAAACTTTACACTCTAAGGAGCTAGAAAAAGATGAAAAAACTAAGCTTAAAATCAGCAGAAGGAAGGATTTAGCAGATTAGAGCAGAAATTAACATAATAGAAAGTAGAAAAATTAGAAAGAAATCAATGAAACTAAGAGCAGCCTTTAAAAAGAGTGATATTCTGTAATATGTGACAACATGGATGAGCCTGGAGGACATTGTGCTTAGTGAAATAAGCTAGTCACAGAAAGACAAATACTGCATGATTTCACTTACATGAGGTATCTAAAACTGTCAAATTTATAGAATCAAAGAGTGGAATGGTGGTTGCCATGAGGTGGGGAAAATAGGGAATTACTAATCAACTGGCATAAAGGTTTAGTTAAGAACAATGAATTAGCTCTAGATAGATAGGTACAACACTGTACCTATAGTCAACAATAGTGTATTGGACAGTATGCTTAAAAATTTAAGAAGGTAGATCTCATGGTAAGTGTTTTTACCATAATGAAAATTTAAAAGGAGGAAGTACTGATACACTCACAACACAGATGAATTCCTCAGGCATTATATGGACTGACGGAAACCAGAAGCAAAAAAGTTTATAATGCATGATCCCATTTATACAAAGTTCTAAAACAGGTGAATGATGGAGATAAGAACAGTAGTTGATTTGGGAGTGTGGTGTGGTATTGACTTAAAATGGGCATGATTTAACTTTCTAGCATCATAGAAATATATCTTGATAGGGGTATGGGTTACACGTTCACAAAACAACCATACATATTTTGGGAGAACATAAATTAAAAAGAAATATTCGTTGAGTACTTTACAATGGATATTATATGAGGATAGGATTGGAGTATGGGAATAAATGGTAAGAAATAATTACATAAAGTAAGATGGTGGCCTTGCTCAGATCAATGACCATAATGTGACTTGATGACCCTGAGCAATTTAACTCTTTACGTAAATCGATAAAGAAAAAAAAGTAGTTTGGAGTTAAAAGGCATAATTTCTCCAAAGAACTTTGCTTTCATGCTGCATAAATTACCACAAGTTGATTAGATATCTGAATAGGGTGGCATATGAATAATGCCTGCCTTACTTCAGGCAGGCAGGACACTCCCTATCTGTTTATACATGCACAAACACAGTTTTTTTGTTCATATTGTCACATGATAAATTAACGAATAATGTTTTATTTAATGTAGTGAATTGTTTCGATTTTTTTAAAATGGTGGCAATAATTTTTTTAAAAGACAAGTTTTTAGAGCAGTTTTGGGTTTACAACAAAATTAAGAGGAAAGTACAGAGATTTACCATATATTCCCTGCCCCCCCCCACGTGCATAGCCTCTCCTACTACGGACATCCCGCACCAGATGTACATATGTTACAGTTGATGAACTTCCATTGACACGTCGTAATCACCCAGACCCCACAGTTTACGTTAGGGTTCACTCTTGGTATTGTGCATTCTATGGGTTTGAACAAATGTATAGTGACATGTATCCATCATAATAGAACAATGCAGAGTATTTTCACAACTCTAAAAATCCTCACTGCTCCACATATTCATTCCTACTCCCTCCCCTAAAGCACTGACAACAACTGATCTTTTTACTCTATCTGTAGTTTTACCTTTTCTAGAATGTATGTAGTTGGAGTCATACATTATGTAGTCTTTTCAGATTGGTTTCTTTCACTTAACATTTAAGTTTCCTCCATGTCTTTTTATGGCTTGATAGTTTATTTCTTTTCAGTGCTGAATAATATTCCATTGTTTGGATGTAACACAACTTTCCATTCACCTACTAAAGAACATCTTGGGTGCTTTCAAGTTTTGTCAATTATGAATAAAGCTGCTGTAAACATCTATGTGCATAGATGGACAGAAGTTTTCATGGACAGAAGTTTTCAATTCTTTTTTGGTAAATACCAAGGGGCATAATTGTTGGATTGTATGGTTACCATATGTTTAGTTTTGTAAAAAATTCAAACCATCTTTCAAAGTGGCTGTACCATTTTGCACTTTCTTCAGCAATGAACGAGATGAACGAGAGTCACTATTGCTCCATATCTTTGCCAGCATTTGCTGTTTTAGTGCTTTAGATTTTGGACACTCTAATAGTTGTATAGCGGTATCCCGTCATTTTGCAATACATTTTAAATATTTCTTATATATTCTCAACAGTCTGCAGTGTTTTGTAGACCTTTGCATTCTGTATTTTATATTTCTAAAATAGTAGTTCAAACTATTTTTTCAAACTACATTTATAGGGCCCTCATTCCCATCACCTTCTCCAAAGATCCTCTTATCCTTTTCCCAGGTGTATGTCTGCCTCCCCTCTAGCCCACATTAATAGAAACAAGCATTGAGAAAAACTGTAAAAAGAAATAAGAATTCTGTAGTTCAATTAGATATTCTATCACTAGCATAACTATTCAGATTTTCTCAATACTGGCTTCTTGTCTTTGACAACCTATTGGCTTTTCCCTGGCACTTCTCATAGTTTTTTTTCTATCTACTAGCCTATTCTCAGACACTTGCTCTGAGCACTAATTACATAGCTCTTAATTGATCTTTGCTTAAACCATTAATCTTACTGATAGGATTTCTAAGCCTCTACTTACTTTCATTTCTCTCCTAATTGTATCAAGTAGATCTGAATTATCTTTTAAAAGGGATAAATGTAATATCATTGCATTTCCTAATAGTTATTCCTATTGCACTCATTCTGTATCACTGCTTCCGGATGAATGAGCTCTATTTTAACACATGAATTTTAAAGGGGCCAATTTCTTTTCCTTTTGCAGGGAACCAAGTAGCAAGATATAGAGCAACAAAGTTAAAGATGTAATAAAATAATGAAGCAAATTTTTATCTTTCTTTTTCAAAGTCCCTGCATTAGACAACAAATGTATGTTGCAATGTTGAGGACCCAGCTCTTGCTGCTTCAATTTTTTTCCTGTAATATTTTCTCTAAGCCAACTTGATAGTGATTGAAAGATTCAAAATAATCTCCAAACTATTAAAATTATTAAGTGATTTTAGAAAGGTTGCTAAGTACAAGTTTGCTGAAAGAAATACATAATATATTTTATATAATGTCAATAAGCAAATAGAAAATGAATCTCCCAAATACTATTATTAGAAAATCATCAGAGATATCAAATATCCAGAAGCAGAATAAAAATGTTTGAGAGATCACTACTGAAAACTACAAATCACTGCTGAAGATTGAAGATTAGGTTAAATTAAGTGATATACAATGTTCATGTGGGAAAAGCCTCAATATTATAAAGTTGTCAATTCACTCCATAGTGATCTGTACACTCAGAGCAATTGTGGTAAAAATACTATCAGTAATATCATGTGGAAATTGACAAGTAGATTTTAAAATTTGCATTAAAATGCAAAGGGTTAAAAGTATTTGAGGCAGTTTTGAGCTAGAAGACACAATATCAGACATGAAGACCTAGTAAAAGCTATAGTTACTAAGATGCATACTATTGGCAAAAAGATAGAAATAAACAAACAGAATAAAGAGGCCAGAAGTCAATACAAATACAGTCACCTGTTTTATGGCAAAGTGCAATGGTAAAAGACTGTCTTTTTGATAAATGAAGTTGAATCAATTGTATATCTATGGAGGCAAAAAATAAACTTGCCCTGTATTTTTTATAAAAATCAGTCCCAGGGGTATTTCAGATCTAAATGTAAAAGTTTAAACAATAAAGCTTTTTAAATTAAACATAAGTAAATATTTCTGACTTTGAATTATGCAACTATTTCTTAAATCGGACACAGAATATATTACCCATAAAGAAAAAATGATAAATTTTATCATGTTTAAGTTACGTTTATCAAAAGATATTATTAGGAAAGGGAAAGACAAACCAAAAGATTGGAGGATGTATATGCAATACATATCTTAGAAAGAACTTACGAACAGTATATGAAAAGAATTTCTACAAATCAGTAAGAAAACTACAGTACACCTAAAAAAGAAAATGGTAACATTTTGAACAGGTATTTTACCAAAATGAGATTCCAGTAGGCAATAAATATATGACAAGGCATTTACCATTATTAGTCGTCATGGAAATGCAAATTAAAATCAATATGAGATACCACTACATAATCACAAGAATGACTAAAATGAAATACACAGGCAAGCCCAAGTATTATCAAGAATGTAGAGCAAATGGAACTTTCATACCCTGCTGATGGGACACATAGTCACAGAAGAGAAAAATTGCTGAAATCTCAAGTTAAACTCCTGAAAGGAATGGTGGTGGTGGGGGGGGGGGGACAGGAAATAGTTACAACACAAACAGAGAAACAAAGATTAGAATTACAACAGTCTACTTGTTAGAAGACAATGAAATCATGAAAGAAAGGAAGGAAGGAAGGAAGATAAGAAGGAAGGAAGGAAGGAAAGAAGGAAAGATAGAAAAGAAAGAAAAGAAGGAAGGAACAATCTGTCAACCCAGCATTCTATGTACAGCAAAAGAATCTTTAAAAAATGAAGGTAAAATAATGACTTTTCCAGGCAAATAAAAAAGCTGATGTAACTTATCAAAAGCTATGTATCATCTCTTAAATTTAGTGAAATGGAAGATTTGTGGTCACCATGATATAATTCAAGCACTGTTATAATTCAAGTGATTTGGGTAATAACATCTCCAAATATATGGAACTGCACAGAGATAAAGAACATGACTAATATTTTGAACAAATTTGCATTGACACAGCTGAATTTCTGAGTCTACTCATCCCCAAAATGGCGGACATTGACGATGGTCTACAAAATATCATGGATCTAGATCCATTGTAGGCAATAAAAGAGGAGTATGCTCTAATTGACATGGAATGCTGCACACACATGCCTGGTTGTTCAGAAATTCCTCGTGTTTTATCAAGTTTCATCTGAGCTGAAGCTAACAAGATACTCCTGCCTGAGAGTTGGGATGTATTATCATGTTCTGGTAATCTTTGAGGAAATGCATATTTTTACAGTAATATTAAAAATAATAGTTTGAATATGCATGGCAGTAAAGTTTATAAAATATTGCATAAGTAGTGGCTTTAAAATAAAGTATTAAGAAGTATCTCCAAAATGCAATATATTTAAAACACAGTATGTATCTAGAAATAGGATAAAAGAAGAAATCTCAGAGACAGAAAAGAGACAATTTGTTGCAGATCTAGTTCAAGGTATGGTGATGCCAAAAAGAGACCAAAGGGAATACTGTAGAACTGTAGAGGCAAAAAAATTATAAAATCGTAAGCCTACATTTTCTTAATGCAGAAAGTGTAATCTTTACACAAACACACACATACACATGCACATGCACACTTCTTTTCCAATGATGGTTAATAAAATCTGGCCTAGACCCAGAGTCTGTAGGATTTTAATTAGCAGATCTAGCAAGAAAGATTTCCAAGATAATTGGTTAATCAGGTATTGTGAAAAGTAGGATTCTGAGTCATATTGTAATTTGGGAACTTCTATGATATAACTAAAGGCTGCAAATGTTTTTAAAGTCTTTGAATGAAGAAACAAAGAATATAAATCCTGATCCATGTTGAAAAATAAAAATTCAGTTGTCAGATTTACATCTGCAATAAGTTTTGAAGGATTATTTGTAGATAAAAATTACTTGTAGCTGTCCAGACTTCACAAGTTGTATGTTATTGCCTGTGAAATGCAACCATCAATCACTTTACTAATTGATAGTCAGCAAGAAGCAGTATCCAGCCTAAGGTTTGTAGGTGCCAGCTTGAAAGAATTTCAATCTAAAATAGACCCAGAGGATATAAAATGGAGAATCTCACATATGTGCCCTTAGGAAGACAAAACTTAGGGACTATGAGACTGATTTCTTGTAAATGCCCAATTTACAGAAAATTGATGGTGTCACAGTTTTCTCGGATGATGGGAGGTTGATCAGAGGTTTTCTTATATCAACCTTGGGAAGTTTTGCCAGAGGCGTGAACAGAAGATTACCCAGGTCGGGTTGTTTTACAAAGTGGGCTGAATTGAACTCTGTTTGTGTGACTGGGCTAATTTTGTCTGCTTGGGAAGTTTTCAAGGCTGTTCTCCTTTTGTTTTTGATTTTATTGACTGTAACTGAAACTTCCCCTCTTTACATTCCCTGTGCATAAATACAGGCTGCCCCAAACTCTTAGTGGACTTGCTTGTAGCATACTACTGTTTGCTTGTCCCGAATTGCAATACCTCTGCTATTCCTGAATTAACTCATTTTTTTTTTTAGCTTGCCTCAGTTTATGTCTTTATTTCAGTCAACACCAGCTAGATGAGTTTCTGAGTTTTATTGCTCAGGAGGTAGAGTTTCAACTCAATGCATTTACTTCCTCTCCTTTAGCTTCTGGATAATCAATATACAGATTTAAGCAAATTCTTTGTCTTTTCAAATGCAGAAGAGATGCATTATTTTCCTAATATGCAAAATAAAATGACAAAATAAATTTAAAATGGAAATATGAAAATAAAAAGAACACCAAATAAACAAAAAGCAGATTGCCACCAGAATTGTAGGCTAAAATTAATAAGCTAGATCAAAAAGAATTATTCATGCTAATAAAAAGTGAGGTTTTTAACTAAAATATCAGTCATGAATCTTAGTAAATAAAGGAAAATCAGAGTATTGAAGGATATAAAATAATGAGAAAGAAATAAGAATAAAATTAAACTATAATGCAATATTTTTTATTTTTGTAGGATCAAGGAGAATAGTAGTTTGAGAATTGTGATATTCAACTATGTATTTGACTGTTTTTTAAAGGTTTTATTTATTTATTTATTTTTGGCTGTGTTGGGTCTTTGTTGCTGCATGTGGGCTTTCTCTAGTTGCAGCGAGCAGGGGCTTCTCTTCGTTGCGGTGTGCAGGCTTCTCATTGAGGTGGCTTCTCTTGTTGTGGAGCACGGGCTCTAGGTGCGTGGGCTTCAGTAGATGCAGCACATGAGCTCAGTAGTTGTGGCTCGCAAGCTCTAGAGCACAGGCTCAGTAGTTGTGGCGTCCAGGCTTAGTTGCTCTGCAGCATGTGGGATCTTCCCAGACCAGGGATCAAACCCGTGTCCCCTGCATCGGCAGGTGGATTCTTAACCACTGCGCCACCAAGGAAGTCCGTGTATTTGACTTTAAAGTATATACCAAACTCAGTTCTTTGCAAGAATTAGCCTCTTTTAAATTGCCCATAAAATGTTTTTAAAAAGTGATTATATATCATATTCAAAAAGTCAATAAATTTAAAGAGGTAAACTTTTTATATGATAACTATATGGTATGATCTATCTATTTATATATCTATATAGGTATATACTCTGATACAATAAAATAAAACTGGAAATTAGCAATAGACAAAAAATTACTCCTCAAAAACCCTGTGAAAGTCTAAGATAGATTGCAAAATAATTTCATGTTAAAAAAGGAAACCAAATTGTAATTACAGCATATTTCTATTACAGTAGTTAGTATTAAAACATATAAACTGTAACAAACCAATGACCAGAGGCAAATTTTAGGTCATTGAATGATTTCCATTATTAAACAGAATTAAACAAAAATGAATGAAAATATGTGAGCTAATATGTTTCATTCCGGAAATTAGAATAAGAACAGCAAATGCCTTGAAACTTTGAAACAAAAAGTTAATGGGATAAGGAACTAGCTGTTTCATAAAGATTCAAGAAGAAATTAAAGCATTATAAAAGAAAGTTAAGGATTGGTAAATGTTATTTTTCTTTCTTTTTCACACACCATTTGCATTTAAGATTTATCCAATTTGGGGATTTACATCTTACCCTTCCATCTAGCTTTTGTATAATGCTTCAGACTAAATAACCACCACATCTTCTTAGTAATCCTCTTAGTGATAGACATCTATAAACTGTCTTCTTCACAAACAAGACTTTTATAAACATCTTTGCACATACCTTATTCTGATCCTGTTGAAATTTTCTCTGGCATATATATGGGACCTTGATTCCTACTTTATGCTTTATACAGTTGGGGACAAAGAAATTTTTTTCTGCACTTCGAGGTTCTCCTCGAAGAGTTAAAATTGGTCTAAGAGTTAAAGTTGATATGAGACAGATTAATAGGAGAAAATCAAACAAAAGTTTAATGACATGTATAGTAGGGACCTAGAAAAACTGAGTAACTTGCCAAAATGGCTGAAACCCTCACTTTAAATACCGTCTTGAGCCAAAGACAAAAGAGAATGTTGGGAGTAGTTGTTTGGAACTTCCAAAGGGAGGAAGGCAATTCACATGGAGAAGGAAAAGCAAATGTTTGGTAAACAAACGTTTGCTGGGCCAGGCAGAGACAGTGGGACCCAGAGTGGAGTGTGGTCTCTAGGTCTTTTTAAGGTTCCCTGATCACACCGCCCATGTTCTTTGAAGATATCTCTGATGATAGTGTAACCGCAGAACCAGCCCCCAAACTGGCCCTATCCTGTTTCTAACAAGATACTGAGTTGTTTTTCAGAGATAACAGAACAAAACCTCAAGTCATACAGTTGAAGCATGCACAGAGGAGAAAATTTTGACTTCGAACAACATCTGGAACCAAAGTATCTCCCCCCATCGTAGAACCAAAGGACCAGGACATGAGCAGGAACCTGAATGCTGGAATGCTGAAGAGATGAAGGGTCCGTAGTCCAGGAAGTTCCGGTGCTGGAGCCCCTTTACCATGCTTCACCATAAATGGCCAAGCTCCAAAGCCCTCCCATTGAAACCTGCCCCCCCAGCACTTCCGCATACAACCCTCCTCCCCTAACTCATAAAAGTTTGACCAGACTGGGGAGACAGGGTTGAGTTTATCCTCCTGTCTCCTTGTTGACCTCGTAGTAGAGCTTTTTTTCTCTTCTTGAAAGCCAGTTCCATAGGATTGGCTTCTGTGCTTGTCAGGGAGCAAGCCCTTTGCTCGTTAACAATAGCTCTATTCCTGGAACAGACCCTCTATCTAAATTATTTTAGGTAGTTAGGGGGAGGGTCAGAGTTTCTCCCTGAATCTTTTGGACGTTGTTTTCAGCTCGAAATAATCTGCATGCCAAAGAGATATTTTAGGATGGCAAGTTTTGCTCCCCTACAATGCTGTCAAAGAAAAAATTATTCTGATACTTGTTCAGGACAGCAAGGTAGACTTTATTCAGGGGTCTACTACAATGGGGTTTTGCAGTAGGGGAGGGAGATTCAGCTTGTCGAGCTTAAAAGCAAAAGAGCCAGTTATTTTATATGCAAAATGAGTTTATTCAGGTATAGCAGAAAAATTGCAGCTCTGGACATGCAAAGTATGGTGAACCGTAGATCAAGACGATAAAGGGAAGGTCAGCTTTCATTAGGGTTTTAGGAGGAAATTGGGGAAGGCTCTGGTGGTTCTTCATTGGCTGCAGGAGGTGGGCAGCTTGTTGATGGGTCACAAGGAAATCTTTCTTCCTGATGGAGTCTTGAAATTGCAGTGAGTGATACTGATTCTTATGTGAGAGCAACGTCATTTTCACTGCGGTTTCCTTTATTTTCACAGGCTCAACTCTGAATACAAAGAAAAGTGGGAATTTATGACAAGAAAAATATTGGGGGTTTGGTGAATGGAAAATTACTTAGAGGGTAGAGTAATTCTTTGTTAAACAGACCTAACAGAATTCTTACCGAAGGCAGGTCAGGGGGATCAGATATAACCTGCGGGGCATGATGGAGAATAAGGAATTTGATAAGACATCAAGGGTGGGAGATTCCTCCTAAACTGACTTAACTGGATTCTTGCTAAAACTGGAGTCTATAAGGACAGAGACTGAAGCCCAAGGTTGGAACTTGGGGAGCAGAGGGTCAAAGGAGCCTGAGGAAAGTTTGGTCACGGGGAGAATCTTTGTTAATGCTATAAGCCCTGCCAGCTGAGCTCCACTCCCAGCAGTAGAGCATGAAGGCTTCTCTCTCACACGTCTCGTCTCTGCCCATATTTGTTATTACTACATTTTATGATGTTTGCCAATCTTACGGGTATAAGGTGCCATCATTCTTTAGGTGAGGAGAAACTTTTTTCTCTGTCTTCTCAACTTTAGGAGCTGAGGGCTGTGGAATGAAACTGACAAGACAGATTAACTGAAGAACAAGATTTATTCATATGCACAGGGAACCAACAAAAGACGTAGCTGGCCCTTTAAATGGCTAAAGTTAAAGGCTTATAAACCTAATTTAGTGAGGGAGAAATGACTTTTATAGGTTGAACAAATTGCTTTGTTTAGGAAAGACAATGGATTTTTAGGAGAACGAGTGTCAGATAAGAACGTTTGTGATAATGTTTGTCTATACAGGTGTGTATGGTCTTTCCATCTGCTTCAGGGTCCTAAAAACCCTCTGGAGGAGGGATTTATGGTAAGTGTACTCTTGGCCTCTCTCCTGGAGTAGAAGCTGCCCCATGAGGGAATCTATGGCCGCCCTCATTTCTCAGAAAGTTCTGCTTTCAGTCAGATAAGGGAAGCTCCGAGAAGGTTTCTTTTTGCATTTGTTGAATCTCAAACGTCTTCATCTTAAAATAATCTTTAGACCAACTCTGGGTCTCTGAGTAGGACCCCACGGTATGGTTTGTTTCAAGTTGCAGTGTTCCAATTTCCAGTGAGGTTGAGCATACTTTCTTTGCTTGACAGATTTTTGGCTTTCTTAAATGGTCTGTTCATACCCCCTTGCAGGGGCTTGCCTGTCTGGAATTCAAGTTACTTGATTACCTTGAGACCTCTGGTCCCTAATGTGTTCTAGAAAACTATGGTTTGTAGTTTGCCCACCAGAAGACAGGTTAGTTTTAGAAGGGGGGAGGGTGATATATGAGAGATAAATGTTAGGAAAATGAAATAAATGAAAGCCAGAATGCAAGGAGACTATTATAATTCTGGAGATGAAATGGCTGTAGTTCAAAGGATAGAACAGAAGCCACAGTGAAAATGTGGCTTTTACCTAAAGAAAACATACACCCGTTTTTTTGTTCTTTCCCTTAGTAATAGACCTCCCCAATCTGTTCCAAGCTCGTACTGCTGGCTGCATCACAGGCCATCAAATCGAGAGACAAATTGTTGGGGCAAGGATTAGAGACTTTATCGGGAAAGCCAGCAGACTGAGAAGAAAGGTGGATTAGAGTCCCAAAGAACCATCTTGCCCAGGTTTGGATGTTAGTTTCTTTTATATAGCAAAGAGGGGGAGGTGAGGAGGTAAAGTAAAAAAGGTCGTAAGTTGTTGCAAATATTTCCTGGTTCCAGCCAGACTCCAGAGGGAATGTGTTAATCTCTTCTTGCCTGCAGTCATTCACAGGTGGGTGTGATCAAGATGCTTCCTGTGAGTTTAAACAAAGGAACTTTAGCCTAACACTCAGTCACGGGAGGCAGTGTTCCTGGAGATGGGCCATTATGTGTACTGTAAGCTATAGGCAACATCCCTTTGGTGATTAACTTGCCGCAAAAGCAATAGAATACAAAGGTTCAAGTAAAAGGAACAGACCCAATGTGGAGTCAGATTTGTTCTTCCCTATTACACATCTATAGGCTGCAGCATCTAAGTGGTTAAGAACCTGGGTTTGAAACCTGGCAGACTGGTTTTGAATCATGACTCTCCTTTCTACCAGTTATGGTCTCTTGGGTAGGTTTCTTCTCTATGCATCAGTTTCTCATCTTAAAATGGGGAAGTTAATACTACCTACCTCACAAGATTGAAATTAAATGAGTTCACCCATAAGATATGTCACTACGTTTAAATAAATTAAATAAATTAAAGGTCTCTGCCACTCATTTTATCTTGATAATCACTTCATCATCTGTATATTTAAAAAAAAACCTAATGTAGAAACTTAGCTGAGTGGGACGTCCCCAGGGTAACCCAACATTAAATGATGGAAATTGGACTGGAAGCTCAATGCTCGTAATCTCCAGAAGAGATTCCTGGTTCCTCTCTATGCAATTTTTCTCTGGTCATTTTTTTGGTCCTTTTCCATGTCTTTAAGGAATTAGTTAATTACAATCTATAGTCACTTCTAGCGACAAAATTATGTGCTGTAAATACAACATGAAATTACAAAATGCATAGGCTCATGTTAGATTAAATTTTCTCTGGTAATTCACATTTATATTTCATAGGCCTAACCATATGTTTATATAAAATAAATCCTTTGCTTTGGCTCAAAATCAAAGGAAATATAAGTAGTTTAATGCTCTAATCATGACCCAAAGAGCTCCTATTTGAACCTACAATCATCTTTTTTATGCCTTGCTCGTATCCTACCTTCCCTAAGAGAAAATTCAGTTAATGTAACCTGTCACATGAAGAAAATAAACTCTATGGCTCTTCACCAGCATCCAACAGCTAATATGCTAAAAAAAAAATAAATAAAAAGCATGTAAGCCTCTTCTTCATGTTTATGCTTAAGGCAGCTTTATTGGCTGTTTTTCTGTAAGGCATATTTTCTTTTACTCTATACTGAAAAGTGTTAAAATAATAGCCTACTTGTAAAATTAGCTGTCAATAGACATAGTTTATATTCTTCATCATACAACCATAAAACAGGTATATTCTGATTAAAGAAAAAAGATTAAAACTCAGCATAAAGCTAAGCTAATTACTACCATGGCAGTGAATATACATGATTTATAATAGATATTCAAATGAAGAGTTTTAAAATGGATTGGAATTCAAAGTTTTCATTCCATCTGTATAACATTTAGCTCTAGAACTCTCCTATGACAGTACAGTAGAGCCTGAGGGAATAAATCTTGAGGTAAGAAGTCAACAGTAGTCATGTAAATACTGTGTCATTAACAATCATTAAATCCCTTCTTGATATAAGGACTTCAATTACTCCTCTCTTTAAGTACAAATTTAGCATTTGACCTTTTACACCTATAGGCTGAAAACCTACAGTTAAATAATTAAATGTAGTAAAATGAGTTCAACCCCATTAAATCAATTTGAAAAGAGAAGCAGTAAGTGCAAGCCTGATTAGAGCTGCTAGCCCACTTGAGTGTTATTATTTGAATAGTTGTTCACCAAAGAAGGAAAAAGAAATACTAAAAAACATGAATCAAAACACAGAAACAGTTTTCTAGGGTAGTATTTTAAACTTTACTACATAGTTTATACTTTTTTTTTTTTTTTTTTTTTTGCAGTAAATGGCCAGACGAATTAGTTAAGGTCCAGGGTGATACTAAGAGCATTTATTATGATGGGTTATTAAGAGATGAAGCTCATCATAGTGAGGGATAGCAGAAAATGCCATCCCAAAATATGCCCCTCTGGCGTAGGATTATTTTGAGCTGAAGGCAATTGAGAAGAGGCAAATATAAAAAAAAAACTCTGTCCTCCCCTATTTGCCTAAAAGCAGGATACAAATTTGTAAAGGTATCCCCTTCCCCTTTTTATCAGGTGTCCTGCTCCCTCCCTCTACTGGAGAAAACTCCAAACCATCATTAGCCTTGAGATAGCATCAGAAGATCTATGTAACAAACCTTGCTAAACTAGCCTGTAACTACCATTAATTTCCACATATATTTTCTTTCCTGAAGTTTGCTTCCCCTAGTAGATCAAAGTCCTTTTCCTTGGTCTTGCTACTTCTCTGAAATTTTATTGTTCTTTTGTTAAGATGCTTAAATAAGCCCAAGTTCTTACCACCTGTTTGAGTTACTCATTATCGAGTGGTCCCATGGGTACGTGTGCACATGTTAATAAACTTGTTTTTCTCTTTTTAATCTTTCTCTTGTCAGTCTAACACACAGGACTCTAGTAAGAGAATCTATGATAATAGAAAAAGATATTTTTCCTTCCTCTATAATAGATGGCCACGAAAACAAAAGGCTTGGAATAGTAAGTCAATGTGTTTAACTTAGATTTGTGTGGAAGGAGGGAGGAATAGAACCCTCTCCCTACCAAACAGGCAGAGATGAAAAATCAACCATTAGGTAAGAACAATTTTAAAAAGTGAGTAAAAAATCCTAAATGCTGGTTCCTTGAAAGATGCATAAAATGGACACACTCACCGGTTGACTAGTTAAGGAAAATAAGAGAAAAGATGCAAATAAACAAAATGGAGGATTCACTTGTTCATTCATTTATTCAAACAATTATTTACCGAGCCTTTACACTGTGCCAGGCACTCTTCTACGTAGTAGGTATGTAGCAGTAGAAAAAAACAACAGGCCAAACTCCATACCTTTACAGAACTTCAATTAGAGTGGGCAGAAACAAAGTTCAAAATAAAAAAACAACTCTGCAGTATATTAGAGGATGATGAGTGCAGGGATGCAGAGTAAAGCAGGGAAGGGGAGGGAGTGCCAGCTGCCAGTTGCGGTTCTAAATAGATGGGCTAGGAAGGCCAGGATGAGGGAGTACATTCGAGTAAACACTTGACTGAAGTGAGGAAGTGAGTTAAGTGGACATCTGAGGGAAGTGTGTTTCAGGAAGAGGACAGAGCAATGCAGAATTAGGGGAAATTACCAGAGGTAGAAATAGAGATAAAAATAATAAAATTGTGCTGTGAACAAATAGATAACCAGTGAAATTCTAGTGTGATAGATGTATTTCTAGAAATTGTTGAAACTCCAGTCGAAATAAGTGGATTTTTAGGCAAATATATAATACCCCAAATTTTCTACCAAATATTTAGGGAATATCTGTATTAGTCAGCTCAGGCTGCCATAAAAAATTTTACAGACTGGGTGGCTTAATCAACCAAAATTTATTTCTCACAATTCTGGAGGCCAGAAGTGCAAGATGGAGGTATTAACAGGTTTGTTTTCCCCCTCAGGCTTCTCTCCTTGGCTTGCAGATGGACAGTCTTCTCTTTGTGTCCTCCCATGGCCTTTTCTCTGTGCACACACACGCACACACACACACTCACACATGGGGTCTCTCTTATAAAGACACTAGTTCTATCATATTAGTGCCTCACTCAATCTTAATTACCTCTTTGAAGATTCCATCTCCAAATAAAGTCATATTAGAGATTAGGGCTTTACTATATGAATTTTGGGGGAACACAATTAGCTCATAACAATATATATTTTTTATATTTTAAGGGTTATTCCATTAAATTGCAAAAGAGAGAACACTGCCCAACTCGTTTTATAAATGTACATTTGATTCCAAAACTGGATAATAAAAATAAAAGACCATCAAATTATTTGCCTGTGTCACCTACAAGAGCCATGAAATAGTCCTAAATAAGATATTTACTACAAATCAGTCTATAAATATCAACATTATTCACTGCAATAACCAACCACAATATATATTACATAGTAGGGTGTCATTCACAATATCATCAAAACCTATATAAGTAGCTAAGAAATAACAAATATTGTATATACTTCTATAGAGAAAATTTTGGAACCCTCTTAATGGATCTATATAGAGATAATTTTCTCCAAATTAATCTTATCAATTAAAAGCCATTTAATAAAAATTCCAGCTGGATACTTTTTGTGGAAACTATAAACTATTCTAAAGGTTATCAGGAAGAGTGAAATTCTATGTGTAAGTTAGGCGACTATGAAAGAAGTTCAAAAGGAGTAACTTGGCATAAAGTTGTTAAAATATACTACAAAGTCATATGAATAGGGAGAAAAGTAGAATTTAGTATAGGAACAAGAAAAAATAGATCAATGAAAGAAAGTGGAGAGCTCAGAGGTAGGCCTTTTTATATTGAAACCTTATTCAGTAAAGTTATTATCACAAACATTGTGGAAAGAACAAATTGTTGAGAATATGATGCCCAGAATTAGACTTGAAGAAATAAATGGTGGAGTATGTGAGACGGAGTATGTGATAGACAGAATAATGACCCTCAAAGATGCCCACATCCTAATCCCTGGAATCTGTAAATATAATACCGTGCACAGCAAGAGAGACTTTAACATGTGATTAAGTTAAGGATCTTGAGATGGAGATATCATCCTGGATTACCTAGGTGGCCCTGATGTAATCACAAGGGTCCATAAAAGATGGAAGAGGGTCAGGGTCAAAGAGATATTTGAAGCTGCCATGATGCTGACTTTGAGTATGGAGGAAGAGGCCAAGAGACAAGGCATGTAGGAGGCTTCTAGAAGCTGGAAAAGGCAAGGGAACAGTTTCACTTTCTTCTAGAAAGGATGTAGCTCTGTTGACACCTTGACTTTAGCCCAGTGAAACCCATTCTAGAACTATAAGATAACAAGCTCGTATTGTTTTAAGCCACTAAGTTTATGATTATTTTGATACAGCAGCAATAGGAAACTAATACAGACTGCTACCTCTTAAGATGAGGAAAACTGCTTAAGTGAGGATGAGAATCAGGATTGTTATGTTTACTAAATATTCAAATATAGATATAAAATAGTTTGATATATGTGTCTATGTCTCAAAGGAGAGCCAAGTTTAGAAATATACAAATATAAGTGTCATCATAAAATATAAATTGTACTGAAAGCCATGGAACTGGTGTGATCACTTAGGTATCAATACAGGTAGTGTAGAGAAGGAAAAACTAGTTTTCCTTTACCCTTCTAAGATCTGCCACTGGGCCTTGGAGACTAAGCTGAAAAAAGATTAATAAGAGAAAAATATGCAAATTTTTATGTAATTTGCAAATATAATTTTTCATTTAACATTATGTTATGAGCATTATTTTCTTAAAACTACTTTTAAGAACATAATTTTTCCTTATTTCAACATTTTTACTTTGGAAATAGCAATTTAGTCTGTTCATTTTACTTTTAATTGTTAAAGTTAGCAAATAATGTTTTAATAAACAACCATATTAAAATCTTTGCTTAAATCAGTTTTTCTTGGGAAGAATGTCTGGGTATTGATAGGTTTCTTAAAGAATAGTGTTATGATTGATGATCTCACTCCAATAAAGAGAGAAATTAGCAAAATGGAAAAGTGTTAAACATTTAGATATATATCACTTATTTGAGACATGGTATTCATTAATCCTTATAAAATTCATTAAATGCTTTTTGTCCTTTTGTTTTTGAGTTTCTAACCTTTACTAGTAAAAACAAAGTAATTCAAAACCAAAAAAAAAATATGTTAAACTTAGGAGTAAAAGAATCAAAGCCAGTTAGGCTGTTTCTGGTGGTGTGATATTGAGAGAACTGGACCAGTGAGAAGCAGACTCCTATTTCTAGTGGCTGAAGAACAAAGCAGTTTTAAGGAATAGAAATGCAGTTGGGGAGATCAGTGGACTGAGCCAGGAACGTGCTTCCTGGCTGCAACTGCTATGGGGCTCGTCCTGTTAGTTCAGATGGTACTCTGGAGTAAGATACCCCATAAAAATCGGTTGGTAAAGTTTAAGTGCCAGCAAATAACTTATTTTACAGAAGGAATTACTAGCATAATACCTGTTGCCAACCACCAACCATCTTGATTCAGACTATGAGAATATCTGTGGCACACAGAATTGGAATTAAGGGCTTAGGGTTTGTGGCATTCTTTTTTTTTTTTTTTTTTTTTGGCCACTCTGACACCAATAGTTAGGTCTATACTTCCAGAGTTTTGAGGGTTGAAAGTATGTAATTCATTCTGTCTGTATAGGAAGAATAGATGTATTGTTTCTCACAATAGATTTCTAGATGCCCATAATGGGCTGGAATTAGAACATCAAGGTATGAATATATTAAAAGTATTTGACTTCATAGTATTTCCAAAGGGCTATTTTGATTCCAATATTTAAATAGATATTGTTGGTTAAATGCAGAAATACAAAAAGTGAAAAGATTCCTCACGATCCTACCTCTTCAAAATATCGGACATAGTTACTGCCAACATTTTGATGTATTTTTTTCTAGTCTTTGAAGTATACATTTGATTATTCATCTAAGGCTTAGTTATGCTGCAGTAACTGTACAGTGGAAGTAGGTCAACAAAGATTTCTTGCTCATATTAAATGTCTATTAAAGATCGGCCGGCACTGAATATCTTCAATATCTTGAGTCCAGAATCCAGGCGGATGAGCAGCTTCTTATGGGTTGGTGCTGCTCTTGTGGCAGAGGGACCAGAGAGGGAGAAAAAACACGCGTAGCCTCTTGCACATTCTGCGCGAAAGTGACTCATGCCACCTCTACTGTCATTCATTGGCGAAGTCAAGTCACCTGGTGAAGAGGCAGCCTAGAAGGTGGTCAAGCTATAGTATAGATATAATGATTCATAATTAATGGCTATTCAGTGGTTGTGGAGCGGCTCTATTGTGATTGATTGTTCAAGGCCAGGAGCCCCAGAGATGTTCCTGTTTAATAATGGATCACCAAAGCCAGACAGTCCTTTATAGGATTTCTTTATGTTTACATTCACACTGAACCTTTACATTCTCTGCAAATAGCACAATAATAGAATATTAGGTTCAACTAGAATAAATACAGCCAATTTGAATGTATAATATATTAATTTCTAGAAATAATTTTACCACATAAAGTAATGCCCATTTAAAAAATTTCTTTTCATTACTGCATTTTTAGTCAAAACCTAAATTTTACAGGCTAAGCGGTATAGGAAATGGCACATGGCTTGAATTTAGCAAAGAAACTTGTAGCGAATTCAAGAAAGTGAACTACTGTAACACAGCAATTTAACCTAATCTATTCCCAGCAGTTCTTCTTATTGTCAAATATTATTCCATTCACTTCATGCTAAATTACACCTCTCTGAAAAAGATGTTTAAACAGAAATAATTTCAGCAATTTTCTGATGTCACTCTCTGTTTTTTCTTCTGTAATTTGCATTATTTAATCGTGATGCATACCACTATGAACTCAAGCCCTATCACCTAATCAGGTCACTAAAGAATTAGAGTTTCAAATTATGCTGCCATCATCATTCCCTTGGATATTATATCTTTAAGACAGTTTCTATTTGGCTAATGGCATTCTTTATCTCTTCCACTTTAGGCTGACTCTGAGTGAACAGATACTGAATGTATTATCCTATTTTCATAATTTCTAATAAAGACATACACTCAATCATAAATACATTAGGCTCCTTTACCAGCGCTAATACAAATATAGATGAAAAAATAGAATAGGAAGAGAAAAACTACTTGAAAAACAACTAAGGGATTTTTTGTATTATTTACGAGAGCCAGCAACTGATTCATAATTATTTTGACTCTCATAAAGGAATTTGAAGTTGGATTCCTATAAAAACACTAAATGACATTGACCCAAAGGACTTCAACAAAGAAACATTCGAAAAAATAAAAAGAGGAGATGATTGAAACAATGTCTTTATCACTTTTGAAATGTGCAATGTTATTAACATTTCCTGTATAGCTTCATTTCCTGATATTACTGCCATTACTTGTGTTTTACAGAAGAAGAGTCTGTTAAGAATGATCCAGTCTGGGACTTCCCTGTGGCGCAGTGGTGAAGAATCCACCTGCCAATGCAGGGGACATGGGTTCGAGCCCTGGTCCAGGAAGATCCCACATGCCATGGAGCAACTAAGCCCGCACGTCACAACTACTGAGCCTGTGCTCTGCAACAAGAGAAGCCACCACAATGAGAAGCCCGCGGGCACCGCAGCGAAGAGCAGCCCCTGCTCGCCGAAACTAGAGAAAGCCTGCGCGCAGCAGCGAAGACCCAATGCAGCTAAAAATAAGTAAATTTATATATATATATATATATATATATATATATATATATATATATATAAAAAGATCCAGTCTGGATGTTAAATATGTACAGTTATGCCACTGGCTCTGTGCCTTAAATATTTGGGAATTTAGGGTAGGAGTAAAATGGTTATCATTGGGAATAGAGGGCCTTACTTGGGAATTCCTTTGACCTTTCTGACTCAGGCAACTCAATATTGTAAAATGATTAAAATAGGTATAACTTCAAAATCTGCTGTAGGTAGAGTATGACTTGAGAGAGGGGAAACTATTCCCCATCTATGAATACATGACAACATTTCCTCCATCACCTCACTATTAACTTTCTCTTCTGAGAAATTTCCAGGGAGGTATAAGTGACTAGCTGGGAAAGTCAGATATTTTGTTGGCATAGTGGATTCAAGCAACTATAACACAAATTTTCAATATATATGAAGAGTTAGAGACAGGTTTCCTCAAATAGATTTCCCAGCTCAAAATAGGAATTCAGTTATCTTTCTTAGAACATTGCAATCTATATCTAGTTTTAAGTTTACTTGTATTTAAATAAAATGTTTTCATTAATTATTAGAATTAATTTATCATTTAAAGTCAAGTATTAAATCAAATTTTAAATTAATTTAAACTACAAAACTTTCAATTTTTTCAACACTTTAAACTAGCTAGACTATTCACTTGAGAGCATATTGTTAAATGAAATAACAGCTTAAATGTATTCCATCAGGGCAGTCAATGTAGAATTAGAAGATGCTTGAGATTCCTTCCAGAATTCTGATCTTATACATCTCAGAAGACTATTCTGTACTCTGCTTTGAATCTATTACAGTGACGTCTTCTGTTTCCTGTTCATTAACCAGCTTGTAGGAGAAAGTTTCCAATTTATGCCAAGACTGAAAATTAGCACAAATGGCTGCCTCTCTCCCGCAGATAAACTCTAGGGAAACTATAGAGGGAAATGCAATATGGATTCATAAAAGTGTGAGAAATACCTAGAAAAAAAAGATGGCTACTTAGAATTGGAGTGTGGCAAGGCAGGTAGATGACTGTAGACTGCAGCAAAGGGCTTTTGGCTTAGCTGCTAAGGCATAAATCAGGAAAGGGCAGTTTAAATAGTGTCCTTGTGGCCCTCCCCACCTTGCCTTCCTTCTTGTTGCAGAATTAGACAATGGTCATCCAAACCTCTGAAAGCCACGACCTCAATCGGCCCACACCCCCGCTGGAAGTGTTCTCAGGGATAAAATCAAGGCAGGGCAAAACCTGATAGGGTGAAGAGTTGGAAAACCTATGAGAACTGACCAGCTTTGAATTTATCTCTTTCAGCCATTTCTCTCCAAACTTCCAGAGCTGATGAATGACAATCTAGGGAGACTACCTTTTCTTTGGTGTTTGAAAGTAGAGCATTGACCTGAAAAGCTGCTTGGTGTGGTGAAACCAAATGAGAGTGATTAATTCTGGCTTATGGTAATGACTCACCTCTTCATCTACACTAGACCTCAGAGTACTGATCAAGGCTCTTTCTGCTGCCCTTCCTCAATTCATATTAACAGGTAACCTTCAGGGATAAGCCGAATTTAATAATAATAATAATAAAAGCCAGAATAATGATATACTTTCTTTAAAAAAGCTCTAGGAATATAACATTTTAAAATTAAAAACTATAAATTGGTCAACATATTAGCAAAAGTATTAAAATTAATGGGTCAGAATTTGAAATAAACATAATAAATGTGCAAACAGGAACAGGGGAAGATATTTCAGTATGGAACAAGAACAAGATGTGATGAAAAAATAATCAAGTAGAAATACTAGGTATGAAAAATTTAATAGTTGAAATAAGAGAATAATACATGGATTGAATAAGAAATGGGTATAGCTGAAGAGTGAATTCAGTTGTAAGATAGTATAGATGTACTTATTTTTCTAGAAGGAAACAAATGTGATAGAACAGCTGAGAAATATGGAAAATAGAGTAAGTCCAAATATCTAGATAATAAGAGTTTTTGAGAGAGAGAGAGGAAAAAAAGGGTAAATTTCTAAGAATTAAAAAAAAAAAAGGTTCTTAAAACTGAAACATCCCAAGCAGTGTCACATAAAGAGTCTTAAGCATTTTGCAATGGTTTGGATGAAGTGGCCTAGTGGTGATGCACAAACTTCTTAGGGTCACTAGATATGGGAGATAACTATCTAGGAACCCCTAAGACGGGGAGAGAGATAAGGCTCCAAAAGGCATAAGAAATAAGGTTAGGGGTAAAATTTCAGCTGGAAAATGTGGCTGAAGACCTCTTTGGTGGTATAGAGTAAATACAGAATCCCATGAAGGCAACAAGAGATTGTTGTTCAGATTAAGGAAATGGTCAAAATGGGAGTTTTGAGCCCCCTAACCCCCTTTAAAAAAGTCTTGTCTGGCCAGTGCATGAAACAAATGGTTCCTGGAGTACCAAGGATTAAGTGAGGTTGTGTTTTTGATTGCTTCAGTTGTAACTGATATTGTAAAGACTATAAAGGAAGTGCAGATCAAGGGTGATGGTATGCCATTACGGCCATTCCAATTTGGGAATCTAGCCAGTCACAATATATACGCTCGTGGAATGTCAATCAGTATTCATCCATTGCACTGAGACAAGAATTCTTAAATTTGCTAGCATATTGCCATATTCTTGTGAGGGGCTTGGAGTTAAAAATCAGTCTGTGTGATGATCTCATAATAATCACCTATCTACAGAAAGAAGATCAGAATGAATGAAAGATCAGAGTCACCCAGATGAAAAACAGGGGTTGGCTGATAAACCAGCTAAGACTTAAGGTCCAGCCCAACCTGTGAAATTCCTAAGAATTACATGAACTGGAGCAACCAGAGATAGTCCTACTACTGTGGGAAATAAATGATTAGCATTCCCATTCACTGATAACAGACAAGAAGCTTAGAAACTAGCCGGACTATTTGGGTTTTACTGGAATCATATTTATACATCAATCCTATTGGCCCAATCTATAAATTCACCAGGAAGAAATCTGAATTTGAGTGTGGCTTTAGCAGAAACAAGTGCTACAGATATATCAAGGGTGGTGGAACAGACATTTTTACTAGGTACTTATGATCTGTCTTCTCAGATAATATTTGAAGTGTCTATAACTTGTGCATATGCAGATTGAAGGGATTTTCAGAAATTGAATAATGCTATTCAGTGAAGTTCTCTTATGGTATGGCTCAAAAACTGAGTTGTACGTTATATACCATTTAAGAGAAGAGAGTGAGATTGCTGAGTACTGGCTGAAATCATTCCTACTACTGAGGAGCGTCAGAAAATTTTGAGAATACAAATACAGATAATGCCTTGAGCAATATCAAAGAGACATTCAAATAGGCTGAGTACAGCACAGCAAAGCTCACTCACAAAGTGGAAATGGTATACATTAGAAGAATGCTAAGGGGGCTGGGGTTCAGAAAGACTAGAAAGCTTATGTTAGCAGTTGCTTCACTGAATGTAGAACCAAAAATAAAGCCCTACAAGCACACTATGTGGTCTGAATCTTATGATTCTCTCTTCTAGCTGGGGAAAAGTTGTTTTCCTGGTCCATTGAAAGGAGTTTCTAGACTGAGGATTCAGACTGAAAGGCACATTGCTGTTTTGTAAAACGTTGATGAGGAAGGTAAGTGCAAATTTGCACAAGGGTAGTGGTGCATCTATTTAGCAATGGAGGGTTAGGCTCAGGGGAGTGTTGGGATATTCATAGACTGTTGTGCTTTGATCAAAGGCTCCGCTGTATGGTCAGGCATGGGCCCTAAATGACTGAATAGTAAAGAACACACCTGTATAGTTTCTTGTATGGACATATCAGGAAACTTAGACGTAGAATTAAAGAGGATGATGCACCCTAAAAAAATTCCAGGACATTGAATTCTGCCTAAGATGTAAAAATTTTAAAAGAGTGCACCTCTAGCCTATGGCAAGAAAAAGCCATATGAGTCTAAAAAATCATAACTTTTCTCTGACCCAATAGAGGACTTATGTTGCAGGAAAATCAAGTAGCTTGGAATCTGAGGAAAGTCAGGTGCCCCTGAGGAGAGGTGGGAAATGAGCATGCATTCACCTGTGTGACAGCATGGGCAGAAGACAGGACTACCATCCAAGTGGGAAAGAAGAATTCAGCTATGACTTTTTAATGAATTTCCAAAGGACGAGTAGCAGGAGTCGAGGCCCTGGAAGCCACAGACACTCCCTTGTTGGCTTTTCTCCACAGACCTTCTCACTGTGTACTGATAAAAACAATTGTTGGCAGGGAAGGTAGTAGATAGTTTAGTCATTGGTAAGGCACAGCCCTGGAGAAGAGGTGCAGCCACCACTGTGGAAAGGCATGAAGCTTCTCCTGGTCTCCTCTCACCTAAGAAAAAAAGTCATAAGATATTAGGGGTAATAGCAGTTGCCCCAGTACAAGGAGATGTCTCCATGGCAGGTGGGAGAAGGGTAAAATTAAAAACAAACAAAAAACCTTTATCTATAGGGTAGGGGCAGAAAACTGTTCTCAGAAGAGCCTAGACCATTAGAGTTTTCCTGTCATTGAGTTCGGGGCAAGGTCACTGAGAAAACATAAACTTTAAGACTCAGGACACAAGGGCCGCTTAAACTGATGCTGAATCAGGACAACAGAGAACATCATCCCCAGCTCACAACCACAATACCTCAAGCTCCAAGAAACAGAAACGGCAGACTGTTCCTGGGGGAGAAGTGTCGAGATATCCTCTCTGAGATGCAGGTGCACAGGAAAGCCCTAAAGCTTAAAGTGCAGCAGAAACATTGAGGAAAACCCACCAGCAAGCCACTCCCAACCTAAGAACAAACAGAAATTTAAAGAGAGTAGTGAACCATTGCAATAACAAAATCCAAACTGAGCTCCATTCCTGAGTAGATTTACTCAACTTCCCACAATAATGGTCTAACAGAAGAAAATATGTGCTCATCCCCAGGCATAAATACTGCTTACACCCATCTCCACCATTCTGCACACTGTATCTGGAAATCAATAAAAAAGTAGAAGACACACACACACACACACACACACACAAAATCAAGGGAAAAAAACCCCTCACTGTCAAGAGACAAAGTTAATTCTAGAAAGACTCAGAGATACCCTGGATGTTGGAATTATTAGGGAATTGAAAATAACTGGTTAATATGTTAAAGGTTCTAATGAAAAGACATATGGGATATTTTAGCAGATAAATACAAACAATAAGGAAGAGACACATGAAAATGCTAGAAATGAAACTGATAACAGATATGAAAACTGCCCCTGACAGGCTCACCAGCGGACTTGACACAGCTCAGGAAAAAGCCAGTGAAATTAAAGATAAGTCAACAGTAATGCATTCTTTGCATATGAATGTGGGTATGTTCATATTTTCGAGGTAGCCATGCCTTGTAAATCCATGGATTCTATGTTCATAAGCAATTTTAAATAGGAACCTCTCACTCAAAGCATTCCTGAGATAAGGATTCTCCTCCTAATAATAACTATTAGCTTGTTTACCAGAAAAGTCTCTTATTTACATGTCTACAATGCAATTGGACCAGATCACCTGCCTTCGTTCACTCTCAAGAGTGTCCTCCAGACATGATAATGAACTAGTTTGCAGACTAGCTGCTTACCCTCTTTCTTTCGAATTGCTTGAAAAGTCTGTTGAAATATATCTTGAACTATTGTTTCAAAAGGAGTTCATGGGAGGTAAACTTTGAATTCTTTTTTGTCTGGAAATTTCTTTATTGTGCCCCATCATTGATTTATAATGTGTCTGGGTATATAGAATTTGGAACTCAAAGTCAGGTTTTTGCTGGTTCTTTATTTTCCCTCAGTTGTTTTAAATTCATTGCTGCTTTGTAGTCTGAGAGCAAGTGTTACAGCAGAGAAGTATGATAGTGGTCTTATTTTCATTCCATTGTAGTTAATCTGATTCCTCTTTTTGGTAGCTTTAGGCACTTTTGTGTAGTGTTGGCGCTCTGAAGAAAAAAAGACAACAGATAAGGATATGAACCCGTTTTTATTAATCACTTTTATTAAAGTGTTGGACCCTTTTTGTCTGATGACCAGTGTCTTTTTGTCTACTCTGGTTAATTTTATGCTTTGCTTTCTTTTATTCATTTCTTCCCTTTTACTTTATCTAACTCCCATTAGATAAATGCTAAAAATACTGACTACATCCTTCATGAGTCTTGTTTCTCTCATATATTTTATATTTTTATCTTTTCTCTGTATATTCTAGATATCCTCAGTTTTATCTTCTCTCCCTGTACTGTTCAGTACAGTAGCTGCTAGTCACATGTGGCTAATGAAATTTAAATTAATTAAAATACCTTTTCACATTTGAAGTGTTCTAGCCACATTTCTGACTTCTACCACTATAGACCAGTTTCATCTCTTCTTGAACTTTGTATAAATGGAATCATAAGTTACATAATTTTTTGTAACTGGCTCCTTTTAATCAGCACAATGCCTGTAAGACTCACCTTTGCTGTTGTATATATCAATAGTTTTTTTTTTTTACTTCTGTGTAGTATGCCATTGTATGAATATACCACTATTTTTATTTAAAGTGAAAATGGAGAAGGACAGGAGCTCATATTTGCCCAGTCTGGTATCTTGCGTCAAAAGTTTATGTGGTTCTTATAATATAGTACGTCAAATCTGTCTTATGTTGTATGTGGTTATATAGTCACCCTCAAAAGATTGTGAGTTACTTGAGAAGGGGAATATATTTATATTGTCATGTTGTCCATCATTTAAAAGTATCTGACATAGTACATACCGTGTAGCTGGAATTCAATTAATATATGTCCAAAAGCAGAAACTTTAAGTAAATTTCTGCAGCAAAAAAAATGGTTGAATTAAAAATAATAGCAAGTTTTTTTCCTCAAAGGCTAAATTTGATTTCTCTAATATTAAATGGCATAGCAAATTAAATATGTTATTTATGTGTGCTGATTTATATCTGTGCCCAAATAATACCCCATTTTGGTAATTCACTTAAAGTCTAGCTGCAATGAAAAGAAAACTTCTGAAATTTAACACTTTTTAAACCTGTATTATAGGAACTTTCAGAGAATGTATACTTTATATAAAATTGATGTAGTGAGTTGATTGGGTAGAGAAAAAGTCTTAACATCATTTCCAGGAAGAGTTATTATTACTGACCATTCATAATTATTGTTACTGAAATTTTAGATTATGAGATGATTTAAAGTAACTTTTCCCTGAGTGATCCATTTTTACAAATGGATTGTAACATTAATCTTACAGCATTTGGATAAAGCATTAGCTGGTGAAGATAAGTTCAGAAATATTATATTTCATTTGAATGCACCCTGTATGATGGTAGAATTTGATCTGCAGAGGCAAACGAAGATGAGAAAAAATACATGCTCAGAAATATCCATTAGATGTGATTTGCCGTAAAGGAGCAATAGCCTTCTGCTTTTGCAGATTGTGCTATGATTGTGTCTTTGTTTATTATTTTACTTTTTTTCTCCTTATATATAAACATATCAATAGCTAGTATTTTTGTGGTAGATTTTTTTTAGATACAAGAGGAGATTTTAGTTAAGGCAGCATATGCTTGTTTCTAGTGCATTAAATTCAGACACGTTAAAAATCTGGAGATGTGCTGAGAAAAAATTAAAGTTTCTGTGTCTTTGTGATATCCCCAGGGAGATTTCTCTCAATTGAAAAGTTAGCTTTCACAAAGCTACTTCCAAAGCCATTCAGCAGTTTGCCTCCTGTTGATGGAACTTTAGTGGAAATGAAACCCAGCGCGTGAAGCAAACAAAAACAAAATTTCTGTTCAAGATTTCCAAAGATTTTTTGACATAAATTAAATGTCAAAAAGAATGTGAAGAATGTATAACATTTATTAATAATTGAAAATTTACATGATGTTTGAGGGAGGATTTGACACAACTCCCTTCAGTTGTGGGCTATGCTGTCATTCCTATAGCCATTCAAGGAGATAATTTCATGTCTCCACGTGACCACAGTACTCTTCAGCAGCAAACAGTGGGATGTGGGTTGGAAGAATTCTTCATGTGAATAATCAATTATTCAGAGAGAAGCTATAAGATTATTTCAGAATATTATAGCAGTTAATTGCAAGTAAAATCTCATCCCCTTCCTGAAAAGGGGGATAAAATTCTTAACAAAAGATTAAATTAATTAAGAATAAAACAACGTATGATTTCTGTGATCAAATGCATCCTTTGTTTCCCAGAGAGCTATACAATATTTGAGATTCATTCAAATATTCTGTCGAACAGAAATAGAGCTAAACAGGAACAAATCTAGACATTCTGAGTCAAACTACATTGTTTTCGTTTAGTTCTGCTTTCTGCAAATCTTTGTTTTGTTTTGAAATAGATACTTTTTATTCACAAGCAGATATTGAATGAATGCTCATTTCTTAACTCTACTTTGATAAAAATGCAAATCATTTCTGAAACAATAAACAATGTGAGATTAAACACAAATTCTTTAGGAAGCTGTCTTTAGATAAGAATAGTTGGGCTTGTTTTCAAAAATGGCTTTGCCTGGAAAACACTAGATGGTATTCTTGGATCCATCTTTCTGGGGATGATTATTCCATGATAACTGTCAGCAATTTTTCATATCCAAACAATTTCCATCTAAGAGAATCTCCATCTAACTTATCTACTTTTCTACAAATTGGGAATTTGTTGGGATTTCTCAATAATCACAGTCGCAAAATAAAAAAGAAAATAATGAAATACCCCCTCTCCCCCCAACACCCCCCCCAGAAAAAAGCTGAGCATATCCTTGTGGGTCTGAGAGTGATTTGGATGGAAAATACCTTTAACAATATACTCACTGAAACTTTTGTCTATTGAAAAATGGATTCTAAATCACAAGAAATTTGGTCATCAATTATTCATTCAATAATTTGTTTGCTAAAAAGCAAGTAAAAATTCTGAGAAAAGTCAGAAAACAATATTTCTCATACTAAAAACAATGAGTGATCATCTCTACCTTGTTTAGCTTGACTTCAATAAGAGCGGAAATTAGTGTTACAACCATGAACCTTCCCTCCACTAAGGAAAAGTAAAATAGTTTGATTTTAAAGAATATTTAATTTGTAAATATTTTCTTCTGTTCTATAACAGAACAGAAGAATACATTTTCTTGAGACTGTGACTTACAGGTCAAAAGCATGTAAAAATAAACTATGAATAAAAAGGTAAGATTATGATTCAAATTTGAAATAATACTTTGAGGAAATTAAGTAAACCCAATTTATAATAATAAGGTAAGAGGAATTCTTGCCTGCCAAATTCCAGAAATTCAATAATATTTACATTTTACTTGAATCATAAAACATGGTGGGTATACATTGATACTTAGACCTGGGATATAAACCTGCTTTGATTCAAATCTTCCCGTTTACTAGCTGTGTATTCTTTAGCAAATTATTTATCTTCTGTGTTGCTTTGATTCCTTAACTGTAAAATGAGGATAATAGTAATACGTACCTTGTAGTACTATTGTGAAGATTACATACATAAAGAAGTGAAAGTAAGTAGAGCACTGTTTGGCATTTAGTAAACACTGAACAAAAGTGAGACGGTATTAGTACTTCCTTAATTTTATGACGTTTCAGTTCTAATCTAACTCTAAAGAGGGTTTTAATTTTGCTTTGGACATTTTAGTTTCTTGGAAATCCAAAATCTTCTATATTTTCTACTGGGATCATTGGATTAGTCCCTGAAGAGGAAGGAATGGAAAAGGGTGGCTCTTAAAGAAAGGAAAAGAGCAGTTCCTCAGAAAGTTAAACACAGAATTCCCATGTGACCCAACAATTCCACTCCTAAGTATGTACCCAAAAGAACTGAAAAATGGACACAGGAAGATTCTTGGACACCAGCGTTCATAGCAGCACTATTTGCAGTAGCCAAATTAAGAACCATATCCAAGTGCTCTGGTGTTAGGTGTTTGGCTTCTGGAGCCAGAATCTCTGGGTTTGAATCCTAGTTCTGTGAACTCACTTTTGTATAGTCTTGGACAAGTTACCAAAATCGTCTGTTCTTCACTTTCTACATCTGCAAAACTGGGAGGAGTAGTATCTATTTCATGGAGCTGTTGAGAGAATTGAGTTCATAAATCACTATAAAAGTACCTTATGCCTAGAATGTAAGTTTAACTGCTATTTGTACCCTTTTTAATAAATGTTTTATTCCTATACATGTTTTTCTGCTCCTGTCTCATGGACAACATGTCTTTTGTATCTTATTGAAAGAGAGCAAGCTAACATTTCTTTAAATTTCTTATTTTAGGTGAAAACATTTTCATAAATCTGCTCTATGCCTCCTTTTTATGGTTTATTTTGAATATAAATACTTAACTTCCTTTGAGAGGGGAAAGATTTTTGATGGGCTCAAAGTTTTTTGTTGAGGTATCAACAAAAGATTTGTAGATCACACTCGACCTGTTTGCTCTGCTCCTGAGTTGGTGGAATCCTCTTTTAGATTTACAGCTTAAGGGAGTTTTAGTGTTTGTGCTTCTTAACCCAGCAAACATACTACAGCATTGCAAGGTTTTAACAGAACCTCTCTTAGCTCTAATGATTACCTCTTTGAATTGTGGAGGAGCTGAAAAATGCTGATGCTTGAAGTGAGATATTGTCAACTCTTCCTTGTAGTTATTAGTAAACATCTTGTTTTCCATGAGTTTTTATCTGTTACCCTAAAATAGGAACTTCTGTTTGTAGGTTTTGGGAAGTAGGGTCCATACTTCACTGAACAATTTGAAATTAGGAAAAGGGTTTGGTCTGTACATACATGGCATAGACTCTTCTTTTTTCACTTTGGAGCAGCCTGTCCACAGTAACCAATATTCTTTACTAATTCCTACCATAACCTTGTTGAGGCAGCTCTTTCTCTTAAAGGAGACAGCACACCGTTGTCCATGTACTCTGTGGGGACAAATTATTTAGAAGCTTGATTTTGACCACAGGTCAAGCTATGTTCTACAATCTAGTTTTGTCAGTGATAAAGTTAATATTTTTAATAATATGACTTCTGTGCTCTTTTTCTTTTTTCCCTCCCTCCCTCCCTTCCCTCTTCCTTTCTTTTTTCTCCTCCTCCTTCTTCTCTTCCTTTTCTTTTGTAAATGTTCCGTGTACACTTAAGTTTGTTTAAAAGAATGTTGGGTGTAGTGTTCTAAACACGTATTAGATGGGGTTGGTAAATAATGTTTAAATTCATTAAAATCTTATTGATTTTTATTTGATTGTTCTATTACTTACTGACAGAGGTGTGTTGAAACCTCCAACTCTGATTAAGAATTTGTCAATTTCTCCTCTTGGGTCCCTCAACTTTTGATACCGAGTATTTTGAAGCCATGTTATTAGGTACTTACAAATTCAGGATTGTTATTTCTTCCTGTTGAGTTGACCCTTTAACCATTATGAAATTTCACTTTCTTTAATACTTTTTGTCTTAAAATCTATTTTGTTTGAAATCATTATAGCCACGTCAGTGTTTGGTTAATGTTTTCATGATACTTCCTTTTCCATACTTACTTTGAAGCTATCTGTGTCCTTACATTTATGGTGTATTTCTTGTAAACAGCTCAGATTGGGTCTTATTAAGAGCCATTCTGAAAATCTTTGTCTTTTAATAGGGGTGTGCAGTGTAGGAGAGGAAAGACTTTCCCTTTCCCTTCCTAGGTTTGATAGCTGTGTCTATGAAATAAATTGACAACAGGCAGATTAACAAAGAAAAGATATTAAAATTTATTACTTTGGAATATTATATGAGGAGAGGCACACAGGAAAAATATGAATACCCAAATAAATAAAATTTGAGAGCTTATATACCATCTTAATAGGGGAGATGAGGAGAGATGTAGGCAACTTAAGAGAGAGTAAATGATTTTTAGGAAAGATGAAAGGGCCCTTAGAAGAATAGATGGGAGGTATGATAGTTTGTGACAAATTTGTCTGGATGTGGTGTCAACTTTTAGCCTCCTAGTTTGTGATGAATCAAACTTCCCTGGTTGGTGAAACTCCCGGGAAGGGATTTATGACATTTGAGTTCCTTTTGGAGGATCCGTCTTTAGGCAGATAAGGGGAGTTCTTGCATGCAGAAATTATTCTGAGATTTTCTAATGGTGGGTTTTCTATTTCCTGCATTCCTTCTGTATTTATTAATTGGAATTTTCCATAAGAAAGAGTTGTCTCTTTTCATTTATTTAGTTAGTTATTCATTTACTCTTTTATCTTATTATTAGAGGCTCATGAGTACTTATTCTTTGTGTTATAATCTGATATTATTGTTATTTCTTTCAGTGCTCAAATTGTTCCAGGTTTGGCCATTGGGAGATTGGCAACTGTGTCACTTTGACATGCCCCATCCTTCTTTTATCTTATTAATTAATTAAGTAAGTATTCCTTTCTTTTTGGTATCACAAGGCAGTCCAGGCTCATCTTGTATTTTGGTATATTCTCTGTTCTAGTCTCCAAATCAGCCACTTATCCAAGGAGCTCTCTTTCTTTTCATTAGGGAGTTGGATTTAGAAAATAATTTATTAGTGTCTGGAAGTCAGTAGCTCATCAAGCCTGAATCTTATATATAGGTTTGCTGTATTTGTACTCTGCCCATGTTCCAGCTTTTTGTTTAACAGCCAACCACTCATGTAGAATTTTTCAGCATATAACATAGTGCTTTCAATCATTGCTACTTTAGAATACATACTGCTCCCCAAAATACTTTTTAGTTGGATAATGATCTAGATGACATGCAATAGGCTAATGATTTAGTTGAGCTGGATTGGTCTTCAAAGTGTTAAAGAAAAAAAGAGCAGATACACTGTCATGGAGTTAGTTTATTTGACATCTGGCCACATGACTGACAAAGGGATGAGTTAGTGAACCATGAGGATGTCCCTATGCTTAAAGTCATATAAAATAACAATTACATATTAATGAATGAGTCCTGGATATTGTTTTGACATGGACTGATATTTAAGTTAGCAAGAATAAGAGGAAAGGAATTGATTTCTGGTCAAGCTCAGATACAGTTTCATTCAGGTACTGTTTCTGGTGAGACAGGAATTCCTAAGCAGTACACAACATGAAGGACTGACAAGGTACACTCAAGCATGGCCAAGAGAGGGAAGAAGACATTTCAGAGGAAAACATAACTAGCTAACCTTAGAGACTGTAGAAGAAATAGAAATAATAATTGTTCAAACATAGGTTTCTAACAAAAACAGATGTATAGAAGAATTTGAAAAGAATTTGAAAGAACAGACACATAGGGTCTTAAGAACAGTTTAACTGTTTACCAACATGTGACTTCAATCAAAAGAAATTGGTCGTTTAGAATATTTAAATTCAACAATCATTTTTTGAGCACTAGCTATATGTCAAGTGATGAGCCAAGCATGGAGATGCAGTGAGCATTAGTGGAAATGTCTACCATTACACCCTCCTTCCAGTCTCAGCCATTGGTGAGGATGTGGTCTCTACTGAATCAGCCAGACTTCCCCTGGGAATATGAATGCTGAACAGAGGTTAAGAAGGAGATAAATCTGTTAGTGCGAAACCATTTTGACAACAGAGTTCATGAGTTCTACTAGTTAGAGAAGAGCTGCCTGGATTCCAGTGGAGAACAGCGTCTCTCTGAGGTTGGATACCTCACAGGCACTGCCTTGGCGTAGTGCTCTAGACTCAGATACAGAGATTGAAAGCCCTCTCTTTTCCCTATTTGGCAGAAACTTGCATCTCTGCTGTAAAGACACTCGCTCTGCCCCCTACCGCCCCAGGTCTCCTATCATATTCTCTTTATTTTTCTTAGGCTTTTATGGAAGACAGGTTTCTTTGAGCTGTTCTTGCGTTTATAGCTGCCAAAATCTTTGACTAAAGAAATTAAAAAGTCCGGCTACAAAACTGAAATGAAAGAGTCTGCAAGTATGAGGGGACTTTAGAAAGCAAAACAAAACTTACTTTTTTTAAAAAAAAGTAATGTATTAGAAATTTAGTACTAGATAGAACTTCAATGCAAGAATTTGAAGGTGTATTTTGTAGCCACTCAGTAAAGGTGGTTAAAAGTTAAAAGATGAGGGTGCTCATTGATCTTCTGTCTGCTGACATCCATATTCCTCTAAATGCCAAATTAGCTTCAACTTTAAAATAGAGGCTAAACCTTCAGTCTGGGATGATCTTGATCCCAGATTAATTACTCTTTGGGAGATCTTGGAATCAGGATTGTGCTGGAGCCCTTCTCGTTCTGATGCTCTGGTCTCAGTTCCCAGTCTCCACCTTGGTTACCCAGTTCCCTGTGCTTAGTGAAACCCCTCATCCATGTTGATAATAACCTGCCTCTCTGAAGTTCTGCAACCACCAGTTGTCAGCACCCTTCTGCTTGATAGCTGGGTAGTTTAATTCCCTGATCAGCTCTTTGGACTCATGTTCACAGAATCCATCCTTAGATTAGCATCACCTTATCCATATCCCTACAAGATCCTTCATCATTTGAGATATTTGGACTGGACTTAGAGGACCATTTCAGTCAATTCTGCTTGCATTGAGTCCTGAAAATGGCAGAATGGTAACCTAAACATAATTAATAGAAGTTCCTTATCTACTGGCATTTAAACAACCCTTCTTGGATGTCCTCACTTCTGCCCTTATTCTGGATATTTAGGTAAGGTATTAATCAAAATGAGAAAAAGAATCTTGAAGGGGACAAAAGATTCCTTTCTCCCTGGGAATTTACCAATTTCAACAACACTGCTGTTAAATGAAACTGATTTGTGTTTTACCATTGTGAGCTGGTTGTAGTGCTTAGTTTCTTTATTATAAGATGATTTCAAAGGGGCAGCACAAATTTGTCTTGTAATAAGATAAACAGACTTAAGGTCAAGAAGCCACTGCCAAAGAGATTGTTTGCTGAGAACTGAAGACAGGCTTCCTGTTTCAAATGGTATCTAGGGAAATTTCCATTAACCCCAATGCCAGTAGAATGAAAGTGAAATTGGTAGGTCAGCAATGCTACACCAACATCAAATAGGTAGAAATTTACTTTGTCTCTCTATTTCTGTCTGCACTTTATCCAAAAATTCAAAGCCTATAGCAAATGAAAAAGCAGAGTAGCCATTTTTCTCCAGGAAAAACATATTACTAACTGGGCTCCAAATCCCACATATCACATTCTAGATTCATTAGGTAGGCACAGCTCTCAAAAAATGATGGGTATGGAAGTGACAAATTATAACCATGCAGGCATACTTTATCCATATATTTAATCCCATATAACTTACAGGATACAGGAAGAATCCTGGTAGCAGACAGAGAGAGGATTTTAATTTTTCACAGGGTTCAGAGTGTTTAATAAATACTAGGAAATTTGTTGCCAGTAGACCTGCCTTGCACTTAATATTAAAAGAATTTCTTCAGAGAGAGGAAAATCTACATAAAGAAAGAAAGATCAGTGAGAAGATTTAATGAAGCAAAAATAAACGCTTTTGTTTTTCTATTTTTAATTGATCTAATAGATAGCTAAAAACTAATAGCAACAGTGTTTCAATTATGCATGCTTATATATACAGGGAAGGAGGGAAAAATTAGGATTTTTTAAAATTATAAGATACAACCTGTAAAGTGTTATAGTGTTATTGATAAGCTGTAAATGTATATGATAAACTCTAGGGCAACCATTTAAAAAACTAACAAAAGAAGTAAACTGTAAGCTAAAAAATTATAGGAAAATGTAATAACAAAACGTTCGACTAAACCATAAAAGGCAGGAAAAGAATGGAAGACAAAAACAGGAACACACAACAAGGTCAACACATAGAAAACAGTAACAGGTGCGGTAGATATTAATTCAAATCTTTTGAACATTTTGAACATTGGTCTAAATGCACCAATTAAAAGACAGAGATTGTCATAGTGGATCAAAAGCAAAAGCCAACATTATGTTGTCTATAGGAAACCCATTTTAAATATAAAGACGTACATAGATTAAAAAAGTTAATGGATGGATGGAAAAAATATACCATGCTAAAGCTAACCAAAAGAAAGCAGGAGTAACTATATTAATATCAGACAGGGCAGATTTCAAAGTAAGGAAAGTTATCAGGGACAAAGAAGGTCATTACATAAGGATGAAGGGGTTAATTCTCTAAGAAGACATAATGACCCTTAATGTGTATATACTTAACAACAGAGCATCAAACTATGTGAGGCAAAAGTTGACAGAACTGCAAGAGAAATAATAGATGAATCCACTATTATAGTTGGATGCCAACACCCCTCTATTGGAAAGGGACAGATTCAGCAGGCAGAAAATCAGTAAAGACATAGTTGAACTTAACAACACCAAAAATCACTGGACATAGTTTATAGATTATTTCATGTAACATCAGAAGAATACACATTCTTCTCAAGCTCACGTGAAACACTCACTGAGGTAGACCACATTGTGGGTCATAAAACACAACTAGACAAGTTAAAAAAAATAGAAATCTTACAATGTCTGCTCTCAGGCCACAATGGAATTAAACTAGAAATCAATAATAAAATGTTAACTGGAAAAGCTCAAAATCGTTGGAGGTGAAACAACACACTTCTAAACAACACATGGGTCAAAGAAGAAATCTCAGGAGAAATAAAGAAAACATTTTGAACTAAATGAAAATGAAATGAGAGCATCAAAATTTGTGGGACACAGAATAAACAGTGTTTATAGGAAATTTATAGCATTCAATGCGTATATTAGAAAAGGAGAGAGGAGTTTGGTTCAAGATGGCAGAGTAGAAGGACGTGCTCTCACTACCTCTCACAAGAACACCGGAATCACAACTAATTGCTGAACAATCATCGACAGGAAGACACTGGAACTCACCAAAAAAGATACCCCACATCCAAAGACAAAGGAGAAGCCACAATGAGATGGTAGGAGGGGCACAATCACAATAAAATCAAATCCCATAACTGCTGGATGGGTAACTCACAAACTGGAGAACACTTATACCACAGAAGTCCACCCACTGGAGTGAAGGTTCTGAGCCCCACGACAGGCTTCCAAACCTGGGGGTCCGGCAACAGGAGGAGGAATTCCTAGAGAATCAGACTTTGAAGGCTAGTGGGATTTGATTGCAGGACTTCGACAGGACTGGGGAAAACAGAGACTCCACTCTTGGAGGACACACAAAAAGTAGTGTGCGCATCGGACCCAGAGGAAGGAGCGGTGACCCCATAGGAGACGGAACCTGACCTACCTGCTAGTGTTGGAGGGTCTCCTGAAGAGGCGGGGGGTGGCTGTGTCTCAATGTGAGGACAAGGACACTGGCAGCAGAAGTTCTGGGAAATACTCCTTGGCGTGAGCCCTCCCAGAGTCTGCCATTGACCCCACAAAAGAGCCTAGGTAGGCTCCAGTGTTGGGTTGCTTCAGGCCAAACAGCCAAAAGGGAGGGAAATGAGCCCCACCCATCAGCAGACAAGTGGATTAAAGTTTTACTGAGCTCTGACCACCAGAGCAACAGCCAGCTCTACCCACCACCAGTCCCTCCCATCAGGAAACTTCCACAAGCCTCTCAGACAGCTTCATCTACCAGAGGGCAGACAGCAGAAGCAAGAAGAACTACAATCCTGTAGCCTGTGGAACAAAAACCACATTCACAGAAATATAGACAAGATGGAAAGGCAGAGGGCTATGTACCAGATGAAGGACCAAGATAAAACCCCAGAAAAACAACTAAATGAAGTGGAGATAGGAAACCTTCCAGAAAAAGAATTCAGAAAAATGATAGTGAAGATGATCCAGGACCTCGGGAAAAGAATGGAGGCAAAGAGTGAGAAGATGCAAGAAATGTTTAACAAAGACCTAGAAGAATTAAAGAACAAACAAACAGAGATGAACAATACAATAACTGAAATGAAAACTACACTAGAAGGAATCAATAGCAGAATAACTGAGTCAGAAGAACGGATAAGTGACCTGGAAGACAGAAGGGTGGAATTCACTGCTGTGGAACAGAATAAAGGAAAAAGAATGAAAAGAAATGAAGACAGCCTAAGAGACCTCTGGGGCAACATTAAACACAACAACATTCGCATTATAGAGATCCCAGAAGGAGAAGAGAGAAAGGACCTGAGGAAATATTTGATGAGATTATAGTCGAAAACTTCCCTAACATGGGATAGGAAATAGCCACCCAAGTCCAAGAAGCACAGAGAGTCCCATACAGGATAAACCCAAGGAGAAACATGCCAAGACACATCAAATTGGCAAAAATTAAAGACAAAGAAAAATTATTGAAAGCACCAAGGGAAAAATGACAAATACTATATAAGGGAACTCCCATAAGGTTAACAGCTGATTTCTCAGCAGAAACTCTACAAGCCAGAAGGGAGTGGCATGATATACTTAAAGTGATGAAAGGGAAGAACCTACAACCAACAGTACTCTAGCCGGCAAGGATCTCATTCAGATTCGATGGAGAAATCAAAAGCTTTACAGACAAGCAAAAGCTAAGAGAATTCAGCACCACCAAACCAGCTCTACAACAAATGCTAAAGAAACTTCTCTAAGTGGGAAACAACAAGAGAAGAAAAAGACCTACAAAAACAAACCCAAAACAATTAAGAAAATGGTCATAGGAACATACATATCGATAATTACCTTAAACGTGAATGGAATAAATGCACCAACCAAAAGTCAAAGGCTTGCTGAATGGATACAAAAACAAGACCCATATATATGCTGTCTACAAGAGACCCACTTCAGACCTAGGGACACATACAGACTGAAAGTGAGGAGATGGAAAACGATATTCCATGCAAATGGAAATCAAAAGAAAGCTGGAGTACCAATACTCGTATCAGATAAAATAGACTTTAAAATAAAGAATATTACAAGAGACACGGAAGGACACTGCACAATGATCAAGGGATCAATACAAGAAGAAGATTTAACAATTATAAATATATATGCACCTAACATAGGAGCACCTCAATACATAAGGCAACTGCTAACAGCTATAAAAGAGGAAATCAACAGTGACACAGTAATAGTGGGGGACTTCAACACCTCACTGACACCAATGGACAGATCATCCAAACAGAAAATAAATAAGGAAACAGAAGCTTTAAATGACAAAATAGACCAGATAGGTTTAATTGATAATTATAGGACATTCCTTCCCAAAACAGCAGATTACACTTTCTTCTCAAGTGCGCACAGAACATTCTCCAGGATAGATCACATCTTGTGTCACAAATCAAGCCTTGGTAAATTTAAGAAAACTGAAATCATATCAAGCATCTTTACTGACCACAATGCTATGAGATAAGAAATCAATTACAGGGGAAAACCGTAAAAAACACAAATACATGGAGGCTAAAAAATACGTTACTAAATAACCAAGACATCACTGAAGAAATCAAAGAGGAAACCAAAAATACCTAGAGACAAATGACAATGAAAACACAATGATCCAAAACCTATGGGATGCAGAAAAACCAGTTCTAAGAGGGAAGTTTATAGCTATACAAGCCTACCTCAAGAAACAAGAAAAATCTCAAAAAATCTAACGTTACACCTAAAGGAACTAGAGAAAGAAGAACAAACAAAACCCAAAGTTAGCAGAAAGAAAGAAATCATCAAGATCAGAGCAGAAATAAATGAAATAGAAACAAAACAATAGCAAAGATCAATAAAACTAAAAGCTGGTTCTTTGAGAAGATAAACAAAATTGATAAACCATTAGCCAGACTCATCAAGGAAAAGAGGGAGAGGACTCAAATCAATAAAATTAGAAATGAAAGAGAAGTTACAACAGACACCGCAGAAATACAAAACATCCTAAGAGACTACTACAAACAACTGTATGCCAATAAAATGGAAAACCTGTAAGAATGGACAAATTCTTTGAAAGGTATAACCTTCTAAGACTGAACCAGCTAGAAATAGAAAATATGAACACACCAGACACAAGTAATGAAATTGAAACAATGATTTAAAACCTTCCAACAAACAAAAGTCCAGGACCAGATGGGTTCACAGGTGAAGTCTATCAAACATTTAGAGAAGAGCTAACACCCATCCTTCTCAAACTCTTCCAAAAAATTGCAGAGGAAGGAACACTCCCAAACTCATTCTATGAGGCCACCATCACCCTGATATCAAAACCAGACAAAGATACTACAAAAAAAGAAAATTACAGACCAATATCACTGATAAATATAGATGCAAAAATCCTCAACAAAATACCAGCAAAAAGAATCACATAACACTTTAAAAGGATCGTACACCATGATCAACTGGGATTTATCCCAGGGATGCAAGGATTCTTCAAAATATACAAATCAATCAATGTGATACACCATATTAACAAACTGAAGAAGAAAAATCATATGATCATCTCAATAGTTGCAGAAAAAGCTTTTGACAAAATTCAACACCTATTTATGATAAAAACTCTCCAGAAAGTGGGCATAGAGGGAACCTACCTCAACATAATAAAGGCCATATATGACAAACCCACAGCAAACATCATTCTCAATGGTGAAAAACTGAAAGCATTTCCTCTAAGATCAGGAACAAGACAAGGATGTCCACTCTCACCGTTATTGAATATTCAACATAGTTTTGGAAGTCCTAGCCATGGCAATCAGAAAAGAAAAAGAAATAAGAGGTATACAAATTGGAAAATAAGAAGTAAAACTGTCACTGTTTGCAGATGACATGATACTATACATAGAGAATCCTAAAATGCCACCAGAAAACTACTAGAGCTAATCAATGAATTTGGTAAAGTTGCAGGATAGAAAATTAATGCACAGAAATCTCTTGCATTCCTATACACTAATGATGAAAAATCTGAAGAGAAATTAAGGAAACACTCCCATTTACCATTGCAACAAAAAGAATAAAATACCTAGGAATAAACCTGTCTTGGGAGACAAAAGACTTGTATGCAGAAAACTATAAGACAATAATGAAAGAAATTAAAGATGATACCAACAGATGGAGAGATATACCATGTTCTTGTATTGGAAGAATCGATGTTGTGAAAATGACTCTACTACCCAAAGTAATCTACAGATCCAATGCAATCCCTATCAAATTACCAATGGCATTTTTTACAGAACTAGAGGAAAAAATCTTAAAATTTGTATGGAGACACAAAAGACCCCAAATAGCCAAAGTGGTCTTGAGGGAAAAAAACAGAGCTGGAGGAATCAGACTCCCTGACTTCAGACCATACTACAAAGCTACAGTAATCAAGACAGTATGGTACTGGCACAAAAACAGAAACATAGATCAATGGAACAAGATAGAAAGCCCAGAGATAAACCCACACACCTATGGTCAACTAATCTATGACAAAGGAGGCAAGGATATACAATGGAGAAAAGACAGTCTCTTCAATAAGTGGTGCTGGGAAAACTGGACAGCTACATGTAAAAGAATGAAATTAGAACACTCCCTAACACCATACACGAAAATAAACTGAAAATGAATTAGAGACCTAAATGTAAGACCAGGCACTATAAAACTCTTAGAGGAAAACATAGGAAGAACACTCTTTGACATAAATCACAGCAAGATCTTTTTTGATCCACCTCCTAGGGTAATGGAAATAAAAACAAAAATAAACAAATGGGACCTAACGAAACTTAAAAGCTTTTGCACAGCAAAGGAAACCATAAACAAGACAAAAAGAGAATCCTCAGAATGGGAGAAAATATTTGCAAACGAATCAATGGACAAAGGATTAATCTCCAAAATATATAAACAGCTCATGCAGCTCAATATTAAGAAAACAAACAACCCAATCCAAAAATGGGCAGAAGACCTAAATAGACATTTCTCCAAAGAAGACATACAGATGACCAAGAAGCACATGAAAAGGTGCTTAACATCACTAATTATTAGAGAAATGCAAATCAAAACTATAATGAGGTATCACCTCACACCAGTTAGAATGGGCATCATCAGAAAATCTACAAACAACAAATGCTGGAGAGGGTGTGGAGAAAAGAGAACCCTTTTGCACTGTTGGTGGGAATATAAATTGATACAGGCACTATGGAGAACAGTATGGAGGTTCCTCAGAAAACTAAAAATAGAATTACCATATGACCCAGCAATCCCACTACTGGGCATATACCCAGAGAAAACCATAATTCAAAAAGACACATGCACCCCAGTGTTCATTGCAGCACTATTTACAATAGCCAGGTCATGGAATCAACCTAAATGCCCATTGACAGACAACTGGATAAAGAAGTTGTGGTACATATATACAATGGAATATTACTCAGCCATAAAAAGGAACGAAACTGGGTCATTTGTAGAGACGTGGATGGATCTAGAGACTGTCATACAGAGTGAAGTAAGTCAGAAAGAGAAAAACAAATTTCGTATATTAACGCATATTTGCGGAACCTAGAAAAATGGTACAGATGAACTGGTTTGCAGGGCAGAAGTTGAGACACAGATGTAGAGAACTAACGTATGGACATGAAGGGGGGAAGCAGTGGGGGGGTGGGGTTTGTGGTGAGATGAATTGGGTGATTGGGTTTGACATGTATACACTGATGTGTATAAAGTGGATGACTAATAAGAACCTGCTGTATAAAAAAATAAATAAAATACAATTCAAAAAAAAAAAACAAAAGAAGAAAGATCTAAAATCAATAATCTTGGCTCGCACCATAGAAAGTGAGGACATCTCTATAGATCCCATGGACATTGAAAGGATCATAAAGGAATCCTATGAACAATTCTGTGCTCACAAATTTGAGCAAATGGATCAGCTCCTGGAAAGGCACTATCTGTGAACACTCACACAAAAAGGAATAGACCATCTAAATAGGTCTGTATCTGTTAAATAAATTAAATCAATAATTAATAACCTTCCAAAACAGAAAGCACCAGGTGCAGATGGGTTTTCTGGTGAATTCTACAAATATTTAAGGAAGAAATTATACCAGTTCTCTACAATATCTTTCAGAGAATAGAAGCAGAGAGAATACTTCCTAACTCATTATATGAGGCCAGCATTATTGTAATACCAAATCCGGACCAGACGGTGCAAAAAAAAACCCAAAAAAACAAAAAAAACTACAGACCACTATCTCTCATAAACATAGATGTAAAAATGATTAACACAATATTAGCAAATTAAACCCAACAGTGTATAAAAAGAATTATATACCATGACCAAGTGGGATTTATCCAGGTATGCAAAGCTGGATTGACATTTGAATATCATTTAATGTCATCAGTCACATCAACAAACTAAAGAAAAATCCCATGATCTTATCATTCGATGCAGGAAAAGCATTTCGCAAAATCCAACACCTATTTATGATAAAAACTCACAGTAAACTAGGAATAGAGGGGAACTTCCTCAACTTAATAAAGAATATCTACAAGAAACATCATATTTAATAGTGAGAAACTTGAAACTTTCACACCAAGATCAGGAACAAGACAAGGATGTTTCCTCTCACCAATGCTTTCAACACTGTACTTGAACGTCTTTGCTAATGCAATTAGAGTAGAAAAGGAAATAAAATGTATGCAGATTGGGTAGAAAGAAATAAGACAGTGTCTTTGTAGATGATCTGTTTGTCTGCCTAGAAAATCTGAAAGAACCAATAAGGCAAGGTAAAGGTAAACTATGGACTTTGGTTGATTATGATGTGTCAGTGTAAATTCATCACTTGTAACACATGTACCACTCTGGTGGGGCAAATTGATAGTTGGGGGAGGGTTGTACATGAGTGGGTCAGTGGTTATATGGGAAATCTGTGTAAATTACTCTCAATCTTTTTGTGAAACTAAAACTACTCTGAAAGTTAAAAAAATCTTTTTGCACAGCAAAGGAAACTACCAACAAAATGAAAAGGCAACTGACAGAATAGGAGAAAATAATTGTAAATCACATATCTGATAAGGGGTTAATATCCAAAATACCTAAAGAATGCATACAACTCAAAGTTAAAAAAAACCAAACAATCCTACAAGTAAAATAATTTTTTGGTAATCATGTATGATGATAGTTGTTAACTAGACTTATTTTGGTGATCATTTTGCAACATATACAAATACTGAATCATTATGCTGTACACCTGAAACTAACATAATGTTATGTCAATTATACTGCCATAAAAATAAATTATAAAAATTCTATTAAAAAGTGGACAGAGTAACTGAGCAGACATTTTTCCAAAGAAGACCTACAGATGGCCAACAGGCAGATGAAAGGACAATACCACTAATCAACAGGGAAATGCAAATTAAGACCAAAATGACATATCACCTCATGCCTATTAGAATGACCATCCTCAAAAAGACAAGAGATAACAAATGCTGGCGTGGATGTGGAGAAAAGGGAACCTTTGTGTATTGTTGGTAGAAATAAAAATTGGTGCAGTCACTATGGAAAGCAGTTTGAAGGTTCCTCAAAAAATTATAATAGAACTACCATATAATTCAGCAATTCCACTCCTGGGTATATACCCAAAGAAAACGAAAACACCAATAGGAAATGATACATACTCCCCAATGTTCATAACAGCATTATTTACAATAGCCAAGACATGGAAACAAAGTGTCCATCAATGGATGAATGGATGAAAAAAAAAGTGGTATATATGTGCAATGAAATATTATTCAGCCATTAAAAAGACAGAAATCCTGCCATTTGAGACAGCATGGATGGACCTTGGGGGCACTAATGCTAAGTGAAATAAGTCAATCAGAGAAAGACAAAATTGTATGATCTCACTTATATATGGCATCTAAAAAAAACAAACTCATAGAAAAAAGGAACAGATTGGTAGTTGCCAGAGACAGTGGGTAAAAGATATGGGAAATGGGTGAAGGTAGTCAAAGTAGAAACTTCCAGTCACAAAATAAATAAATTCTGAGGATCTAATGTACAGCATGGTGACTACAGTTAACCATACTGTATTTTATATTTGAAAGTTGCTAAGAGAGTAGAATTTAAATGTTCTCATTACAAGGAAAACAATCTGTAATTATGTGAGATTATAGATATTAACTAAACTTACTGTGGCAATCACTTCACAATATATACACATGTCAAATCATTATGTTGTATACCTTAAACTAACACAATGCCATATGTCAATTATATCTCAATAAAACTGGAAAAAAATTTTAAAAATTCAGTAAGATGACTGGGTGCATAATATATGAAAATTAAGATATGCAAGTATATACATTTAATATTTTGGAACAAAAGAATTCATGGAAGTATGAAGACACACTTCATTAACATATTTACAAAATGACCTGTGTAAAACAATATTCCTTAAAGCATTATTATAATACAGAAATAGTTGGAAACAACCTCAAAAGTTTATCTATATCAAACAATTAAATAAACTGAAGATAAAGAACTTTTTTCTTCCAGTTTTATTGAGATATAATTGACATACAGCACTGTATAAGTTTAAGGGGTGCAGTATAATGATTTGATTTACATACATCATAAAATGATTACCACAATAAGCTTAGTGAACATCCATGATCACATATAGATAAAAAATTTTTAAAAAAAGAAAAAAAATTTTTCCTTGTGATGAGAACTCCTAGGATTTACTACCTTAACTTTCACATATAACATACAACAGTGTTAATTACCTAATCGTGTTGTACATTACATCCCTAGTACTTATTTATCTTATAACTGGAAGTTTGTATCTTTTGACCATAACGATAAGGATTTTTTTTCTTGTCCCACATTCACATGTAAATACTTCCAGATTTCAGAATTAAGTATCCTGCTGGTTTTTGCTCTAGAGCTAAATTCAGTTTATAAATAAGAAAGTAGAGAAATCTCTTTTGCTTCAAACTCAAGTCTATGAATATAAATTTTAAATACACTCATACACATGTGTGATGTTGATGTATATAGCTATAGAAGAATTATATTCAGGATAAAGTTAACAGGGTTTACTTAGGGTAAATGTAAATTAGATTTCACAGAAAAGGGGACACTTAACTTTACAAATCTGATTTGTGGATTTTACCATCCGTATGATTAATTTAAAAAATAAAAAATGTTAAAATAATTATATTCTAAAATTCAAAAGCATGATTGAAATGGGTATTTAGTATAATAAGCAGAATTAATACTTCTTTTTTATTATTTCTTTTTTGTTGAATTTTTGAATTCTATTTTATTTATTTTTTATACAGCAGGTTCTTATTAGTCATCCATTTTATACACATCAGTGTATACATGTCAATCCCAATTGCCCAATTCATCACACTATCACCCCCACCCCCCTGCCGCTATCCCCCCTTGGTGCCCATACATTTGTTCTCTACATCTGTGTCTCAATTTCTGCCTTGCAAACCGGTTCATCTGTACCATTTTTCTAGGTTCCACATATATGCATTAATACATGATATTTGTTTTTCTCTTTCTGACTTACTTCACTCTGTATGACAGTCTCTAGATCCATCCACGTCTCTACAAATGACCCAATTTCGTTCCTTTTCATGGCTGAGTAATATTCCATTGTATATATGTACCACAACTTCTTTATCCAGTTGTCTGTTGATGGGCATTTAAGTTGCTTCCATAACCTGGCTATTGTAAATAGTGCTGCAATGAACATTGGGGTGCATGTGTCTTTTTGAATTATGGTTTTCTCTGGGTATATGCCCAGTAGTGGGATTGCTGGGTCATATGGTAATTCTATTTTTAGTTTTCTGAGGAACCTCCATACTGTTCTCCATAGTGCCTGTATCAATTTATATTCCCACCAACAGTGCAAAAGGGTTCTCTTTTCTCCACACCCTCTCCAGCATTTGTTGTTTGTAGATTTTCTGATGATGCCCATTCTAACTGGTGTGAGGTGATACCTCATTATAGTTTTGATTTGCATTTCTCTAATAATTAGTGATGTTAAGCACCTTTTCATGTGCTTCTTGGTCATCTGTATGTCTTCTTTGGAGAAATGTCTATTTAGGTCTTCTGCCCATTTTTGGATTGGGTTGTTTGTTTTTTTAATATTGAGCTGCATGAGCTTTTTATATATTTTGGAGATTAATCCTTTGTCCGTTGATTCATTTGCAAATATTTTCTCCCATTCTGAGGGTTCTCTTTTTGTCTTGTTTATGGCTTCCTTTGCTGTGCAAAAGCTCTTAAGTTTCGTTAGGTCCCATTTGTTTATTTTTGTTTTTATTTCCAATACTCTAGGAGGTGGATCAAAAAAGATCTTGCTGTGATTTATGTCAAAGAGTGTTCTTCCTATGTTTTCCTCTAAGAGTTTTATAGTGCCTGGTCTTACATTTAGGTCTCTAATTCATTTTCAGTTTATTTTCGTGTATGGTGTTAGGGAGTGTTCTAATTTCATTCTTTTACATGTAGCTGTCCAGTTTTCCCAGCACCACTTATTGAAGAGACTGTCTTTTCTCCATTGTATATCCTTGCCTCCTTTGTCATAGATTAGTTGACCATAGGTGTGTGGGTTTATCTCTGGGCTTTCTATCTTGTTCCATTGATCTATGTTTCTGTTTTTGTGCCAGTACCATACTGTTTTGATTACTGTAGCTTTGTAGTATAGTCTGAAGTCAGGGAGTCTGATTCCTCCAGCTCCGTTTTTTCCTTCTGGTTCCATAAAAAATGCCATTGGTAGTTTGATAGGGATTGCATTGGATCTGTAGATTGCTTTGGGTAGTACAGTCATTTTCACAATATTGATTCTTCCAATACAAGAACATGTTATATCTCTCCATCTGTTGGTATCATCTTTAATTTCTTTCATTATTGTCTTACAGTTTTCTGCATACAAGTCTTTTGTCTCCCAAGACAGGTTTATTCCTAGGTATTTTATTCTTTTTGTTGCAATGGTAAATGGAAGTGTTTCCTTAATTTCTCTTTCAGATTTTTCATCATTAGTGTTTAGGAATGCAAGAGATTTCTGTGCATTAATTTTCTATCCTGCAACTTTACCAAATTCATTGATTAGCTCTAGTAGTTTTCTGGTGGCATTTTAGGATTCTCTATGTATAGTATCTTGTCATCTGCAAACAGTGACAGTTTTACTTCTTATTTTCCAATTTGTATACCTCTTATTTCTTTTTCTTCTCTGATTGCCATGGCTAGGACTTCCAAAACTATGTTGAATAATAATGGTGAGAGTGGACATCCTTGTCTTGTTCCTGATCTTAGAGGAAATGCTTTCAGTTTTTCACCATTGAGAATGATGTTTGCTGTGGGTTTGTCATATATGGCCTTTATTATGTTGAGGTAGGTTCCCTCTATGCCCACTTTCTGGAGAGTTTTTATCATAAATAGGTGTTGAATTTTGTCAAAAGCTTTTCCTGCATCTATTGAGATGATCATATGGTTTTTCTTCTTTAATTTGTTAATATGGTGTATCATATTGATTGATTTGCGTATTTTGAAGAATCCTTGCATCCCTGGGATAAATCCCAGTTGATCATGGTGTATGATCCTTTTAAAGTGTTGTTGGATTCTGTTTGCTAGTTTTGTTGAGGATTTTTGCATCTATATTCATCAGTGATATTGGTCTGTAATTTTCTTTTTTTGTAGTATCTTTGTCTGGTTTTGGTATCAGGGTGATGGTGGCCTCATAGAATGAGTTTGGGAGTGTTCCTTCCTCTGCAATTTTTTGGAAGAGTTTGAGAAGGATGGGTGTTAGCTCTTCTCTAAATGTTTGATAGACTTCACCTGTGAACCCATCTGGTCCTGGACTTTTGTTTGTTGGAAGGTTTTAAATCACTGTTTCAATTTCATTACTTGTGTCTGGTGTGTTCATATTTTCTATTTCTAGCTGGTTCAGTCTTAGAAGGTTATACCTTTCAAAGAATTTGTCCGTTCTTACAGGTTTTCCATTTTATTGGCATACAGTTGCTTGTAGTAGTCTCTTAGGATGCTTTGTATTTCTGCGGTGTCTGTTGTAACTTCTCCTCTTTCATGTCTAATTTGATTGATTTGAGTCCTCTCCCTCTTTTCCTTGATGAGTCTGGCTAATGGTTTATCAATTTTGTTTATCTTCTCAAAGAACCAGCTTTTAGTTTTATTGATCTTTCTTATTGTTTTCTTTGTTTCTATTTCATTTATTTCTGCTCTGATCTTGATGATTTCTTTCTTTCTGCTAACTTTGGGTTTTGTTTGTTTTTCTTTCTCTAGTTTCTTTAGGTGTAACGTTAGATTGTTTATTTGAGATTTTTCTTGTTTCTTGAGGTAGGCTGGTATAGCTATAAACTTCCCTCTTAGAAGTGCTTTTCCTGCATTCCATAGGTTTTGGGTCATCGTGTTTTCATTGTCATTTATGTCTAGGTATCTTTTGATTTCCTCTTTGATTCCTTCGGTGATGTCTTGGTTATTTAGTAATGTATTGTTAGGCTCCATGTGTTTGTATTTTTTACGTTTTTTCCCTGTAATTGATTTCTAATCTCATAGCATTGTGGTCAGAAAAGATGCTTGATATGATTTCAATTTTCTTAAATTTACTGAGGCTTCATTTGTGACCCAAGATGTGATCTATCCTGGAGAATGTTCCGTGCGCACTTGAGAAGAAAGTGTAATCTGCTGTTTTTGGATGGAATGTCCTATAAATATCAATTAAATCTATCTGGTCTGTTGTGTCATTTAAAGCTTCCGTTTCCTTATTTATTTTCATTTTGGATGATCTGTCCATTGGTGTAAGTGAGGTGTTCATGTCCCCCACTCTTATTGTGTTACTGTCGATTTCTTCTTTTATAGCTGTTAGCAGTTGCCTTATGTATTGAGGTGCTTGTGTGTTGGGTGCATATATGTTTATAATTGTTGTATGTTCTTCTTAGATTGATCCCTTGATCATTATGTAGTGTCCTTCCTTGTCTCTTGTAACATTCTTTATTTCAAAGTCTATTTTATCTGATATGAGTATTGCTACTCCAGCTTTCTTTTGATTTCCATTTACATGGAATATCTTTTCCCATCCCCTCACTTTCAGTCTGTATGTGTCCCTAGGTCTGAAGTGGGTCTCTTGTAGACAGCATATATATGGGTCTTGTTTTTGTATCCATTCAGCAAGCCTGTGTCTTTTGGTTGGAGCATTTAATCCATTTGTGTTTAAGGTTGTTATCGATATGTATGTTCCTATGACCATTTTCTTAATTGTTTTGGGTTTGTGTTTGTAGGTCCTTTTCTTCTCTTGTGTTTCCCACTTAGAGAAGTTCCTTTAACATTTGTTGTAGAGCTGGTTTGGTGGTGCTGAATTCTCTTAGCTTTTGCTTGTCTGTAAAGCTTTTGATTTCTCCATCAAATCTGAATGAGATCCTTGCCGTGTAGATTAATCTTGGTTGTAGGTTCTTCCCTTTCATCACTTTAAGTATATCATGCCACTCCCTTCTGGCTTGTAGAGTTTCTGCTGAGAAATCAGCTGTTAACCTTATGGGAGTTCCCTTGTATGTTATTTGTCGTTTTTCCCTTGGTGCTTTCAATAATTTTTCTTTGTCTTTAATTTTTGCCAATTTGATTACTATGTGTCTTGGCGTGTTTCTCCTTGGGTTTATCCTGTATGGGACTCTCTGCACTTCCTGGACTTGGGTGGCTATTTCCTTTCCCATGTTAGGGAAGTTTTCGACTATAATCTCTTCAGATATTTTCTCGTGTCCTTTCTCTCTCTCTTCTCCTTCTGGGACCCCTATAATGCGAATGTTGTTGTGTTTAATGTTGTCCCAGAGGTCTCTTAGGCTGTCTTCATTTCTTTTCATTCTTTTTTCTTTATTCTTTTCCACAGCAGTGAATCCCACCATTCTGTCTTCCAGGTCACTTATCCGTTCTTCTGACTCAGTTATTCTGCTATTGATTCCTTCTAGTGTAGTTTTTATTTCAGTTATTGTATTGTTCATCTCTGTTTGTTTGTTCTTTAATTCTTCTAGGTCTTTGTTAAACATTTCTTGCATCTTCTCCATCTTTGCCTCCATTGTTTTTCTGAGGTCCTGGATCATCTTCACTATCATTATTCTGAATTCTTTTTCTGGAATGTTGCTTATCTCCACTTCATTTAGTTGTTTTTCTGGGGTTTTATCTTGGTCCTTCATCTGGTACATAACCCTCTGCCTTTTCATCTTGTCTCTCTTTCTGTGAATGTGGTTTTTGTTCCACAGGCTGCAGGATTGTAGCTCTTCTTGCTTCTGCCGTCTGCCCTCTGGTGGAGGAGGCTATCTCATTAATACTTCTTACAATCAAGACAGAGATATAAATGACAAACATGAGGGGCTTTTCAAGAAGTCAGAGAAAAATCATAACAGTGTTGAAATAGTAAAAGAGGTCAAAACATAGAACTAACAAAACAATGATATTTCTAAAGCAGGTTCAAAAGTATGAACACAAGCAATTTTCCAATATTAAAGAGAACATTTTGTTTTTTCTTATTTGAAGCAATGCTTGCATATACAAAGTGATACATTTATAATGCTTTTGGCAAAATAAGTTAATAACCCCCATATACACATTTTTCCTTAGAATTAAAAAAAATTCTAAATTAATTCTGTCATATAAGAACTTTACATATTAAGGATATATGAATTAGATTTCTTTGGATTACCTACGAAGAGTTCCAAATAAGCTGATTTACAAAACTAAATCAATTACTTCTACATTTCTGAGAAAAGCAAATTATTGCTGTAATTATTTTCACCCAGACTTTGTGTGCTAGGCAATGTAAAAACATACTGAAATAGCTAATGCTATTGTTACTATCCCACTGCAGATGGTACATGATGGTAATTATAAAAAGGAAATTTAAAAAATCATAATCATTATGTTACTTGATTATTTAGCATCACAAGGTAAGTACTTGAAATGAGCACCATCATTTTTGCCTCTAGCCAGATACAGCTGGGCAGAGTCAGGAGCGTTGTATTACATTTATTATACACGGAATTTCTTCTTTACCATCTCCCATAGGCACTGTGTCTAGTTTTTACCCACTCTGCAGGGCCTATACCCAGAAGCAACAGTAAGTCATGATCTGTGATGCTCTTTCTGCTGTACAGAGATGAAAAACCAATGTGATGTAAAATTTAACATGATTAATGTCAGCTAGTAATAATATCTGTATCTATCTACCCATGTATGCTGTTATTTATGCTTAAATTCCTTTTATGTTGCCCTAAAGACTTATATGATTGATTAATATTAAATTGAAAGTAAAGAAAGAAAATATAGATCTTTGGGTATTGAAAAGGCCCTTTAAAGTAGAAATGAATAGGAAGAACTAAAGTTTTAGAAACAAATCTTGTATTTAATAATTTTGATTTTTAAATTTATTAGAGAACTTTTTTTTTTTGAAGAAGGTCTCCTCCCCATGGGAATTATCTTACTACCTACTACTTACTAATTATCTTACAATTCAATTATCTGAATTGATTGTATGTGTACTTCTTCACAGGAGCACATCGTATGCTATGGGTTCCACATAAATGAACTGCACTTTGCTACATCTATGATGATGATTCAAGGATGTTTTCGATACCGTTTTCATTCTAGAGAGCAGTGTGCACCCAGATACACTTTAGGCTGTTCAGTTCTTCCCCATGAGCTCCACCAGCTACACCCCTCACTTCCAATTGTTTGATATAAAACTAATAGTTTTTTAGTCTTATGTAAGGACTTTGGAGACGTAGATTCAAGAAAAGTCAGCACACTCTGCCCAACACACCAACTAGTCACTGCAAACCTTTGTTATTTATTTATTCTAAAGCTGCTTCTGTCTACGGATAATGTCTGTCTTAGGTTATTTTAAGAAAGGTGTACATAATTTGTCCTTCAGAAATGCTTTGCAATAAGACAATTGCTGTAGTCAAATAGAGACCAGTGTCCTTTCAGATTTTAATAGGGTATTTTTTCTTTCTTGGTAGTACCAAAGGAGTTGTGGACATATCTGAAAATAGTGGCTGTTTAATAAATATATTTTTGCTAGAGTACAGGTTTAGTGGTTGCAATCAATGGGTAATGGCTTCTAAATCTTGGCATGAGTTATCCCTAGAATTTAATGAAATGGACAAGATCATTCTTTTGTTCTGATTTCTACAAGAAAATATGTGGCTGGGAGATTTCTCATCTCTTTTTGTAAATTTTCTTTTTCTTTCTGAGAGAATTGATAGTTCAGTCCTTTCAGATTTTTTTTATTTTAATCCTTTCAGATTTTTATCAGAAAATATAGTCAGTGGAGTGTGAAGTGGACGGAAGGAAAGATGATAGAAAAAATGGTCCCAAGAGAGGTGAGTAATCAGTACAGTTTACAAGAGCTAAAGTTGCCATAGGAGTGCAAAGAGGTAAGTTCACTGATAGAATTAAATAGGATATTGAGAACCAATACAGTAAACACACACACACACACACACACACGAATGTTAGCTCTCAAAAGACAAAGACAATTTTTCTTTTCTGTTTTTGTAACTGCTGTATCTCCAGTGCCTACAGTTCCAATGTCAGATCAAGTCACTTCTTGGTCTTCTATGTCTGCATTTGTAAAGTCATTTTCTGCTTAAGTGGATTTTGAAAATAGAAATTCTAGGATTGAGACTGAGACTTCCCTTTGTTTAATGAGGCAAAAGCAAAGGCCAGTAAATAAAATAAAGAATGCCACATTTTAATTTTTGAAGATACACATTTTTTTTTCACATTTAACATCTCTGAAATCAGGATGTATCCTGGAATGAAAGATATGTCATATATGATTTGCCAGTTTTAAAAAATTGTTGGTGAAATATCAACAATAAAGTATCCTAAAATTGACAAGGTCTTAGAAGTGATGAAATAGGGCTTTTTGGTAGTGTGTAATATTTCTTTGGTTTGCAGTTTATTAATATTTTACTTCTTTTCTATGGCTGCAGAGATAGTTGCCTGGTAATTTATTTCAGATTGAGTTTTCTGAGTTTGAAGGTGAACTCATTAGCCAAGTAAGTGCGTATCCATCTCACTCAGTGTGTGGTACTCAGAGCATCCGATGACTAAAGCCTCTCTCCAGGCTATCCAACAGATTTGAACTAGTTATTTTCTGGAAAATTATGTTCAAGACGTTTAGATTGTGTTGCCAGATTTAAAAATCTTCAACTACTTCATCTACTTCAATATGGCGGGATTAAATTTATTTAGAGATCACCTTTATATCTTTGTGTGTCCTTTACTTATTATTCTCTTATTTTAAGCTTATTGAGATTCCAAATATGTCTTGATTAGAATCAAGGGTAAAGGAAAGGTAAAGAAGGTAACAGGTTGAAGGGCAAGGAAGGATGACTGATTTGAAGGATTAGATGAGAAGGAGGCACTAAACATCTGAAAGCCAAAGAAAGGGTTTAGGATGGTGTTAATCATGTAGACACATTAGGAAGTTGTGCATTTGATGAAAATTTTCTGAGAGATGATATTATTTCAGACATAGTTTTTAATATTTCCTCCTTTGGGTATAAATACATTCACATTTTATAGAAAATTTATACATTTATAATACAAGTTAATTAAATAACATGCAATTTGCAGTCAGCCAATTGTCTCCATTGTTCTGTTTTTAGTAGAGTTGCCCTTTCTGTTAGTTTGGAAATCACATTTTATTTTTCTCTAAGGTGATAGAAAATTATCAGAACTTGCAGGGCAATTTGATTTTTTTCTAAATCAGTTACAATTCACTTAAACATTCAATTTGAGTCTTAACTGTATACAATTTGCATCCTATTCTTAGTTTTTCCTCTTTTGTTAAAATGCATCATACTTCTTCCATGATAGATGCCCCCAAAGTTTTTTTCTTGGTCTGACCTTGAATTCTTGCTCTGTATTATTGCAGCCACTGCTTCTTTGTTGGAAAATAGCTTATATTTTATTATTTACTCTTATTTAATGATATGAGCCTCTATCATGATAAATCATGTGTATTTCCATTATTATCATATTTTCCATGGCCCGATTTTCCACCTGTAATCTAAAAGAATTGGTCATGGGTAGGAAGCCTATGAATAGTTTGAGCCAGAAAAGAGAGTGTTTGGCTCGCCAAGTAATTTAAAAGATGAGAAAAAACCCATTTATTTCTATTTTTCTTCTGGCTTTTGTCCAAGTTAAAGGATGGAATAATATGTGAAAAGAAATGGAGAGAAGAGACATTATGGAACGTTTGTGCAGTCAGAGGTACTTCAGATATAAGAGAACTCCTCATATCTACTGAATTCTTGCAATGTGATACTAAGTGCTATATATCTCATTAATACTCTCTATACTAAATACTTTATTTCTTACTTAATCTTCAAAACAACTTTATATGCTCAGTGTTAATATCATGTTAACTTTTAGAGTTTAGACAAATGGAGATGAGAACTTAACTTTCCCAAGTTTATATAAGTATTGTTAGAGCAAGGATTTGAAATGAGGTATATTTTACTTCCATGTTCATCCTTTGTTATTATTTCTATATAATGTTATCTATCAGAACTGAAGTTACTCAAGAACTTAAACATGGAAGTGGCATTACTGGATTTTCAGTATCACCCTGGTAGCAGTATAGAGACAGATTTGATGCAAGGCAATAACAAAGGAAAAAAATCTTGAAAACCAGTAAGAAAGTTAAAAGGCATGTATTAGAGTAGTAGTAATAATAATATTAATAATATTTGTAAGTACTAAAAAATGTTACAGACACTACTTTAGGTAATAGTATTTGTAAATAACAAAAGCCTTGATAATTTAGACAATCCTCTGCTGAGGATAATTGAAAGTTGGATTAAACAAACAAACAAATTCTACTTAAAAAGGCATCAGAGAACTAATGAAGAAATACCAGCTCAGAATTCAAGGAGAAAAGGAAACCAAGACTGGCAAATCCTGCCATTTGGGACCACATCCCTTTGAGGTGTTGATAATTATGTGGTAGTTGATGAAAAGCTGAGTTTTGCTTTTGAGAGTCTCACAGAGCTGGTGTAATAGGGTTTGGAACGCAAGTCTACCAAAAGCAGTGGCCTTGTGAATACCCATTACTTTTAGTTGGGACCTGAAAAGCTATACCTTTGAAGAAAAGGTGAACCAGAAGTAGATAGACCTTTGCAGGGACTGTAGCTCAACTTGGAATGATTTTAATCTTTGGAATTGAATTGAGGTGAACTCAGATTGCCAGTCTGTCCAAGTACCTAACAAAAATAGCATAATTCCTCTCTGGAGAAAGGTGAGATTCTAGGCCTCGAGTAATTTCTACAACAGTTTTACAAATATAATGTCTGACATAAAAAAGGAAGCAGGCACAAGAGGAAACAAGACATCATCAATGACACAGCAAAAAGCAGACAATAAAAACAGATTTACAAAGTACCCTAGATCATAAAGGTGCAGACTTTAAAATAACTCAGCTTCCTTTCAAGGGTAGAAAAGAAATGATTGAAAATTTTGGAGAGAATTGTAAACTACTTTTAAAATTGCAAACTTTACAGTTGAAAACCACAGTATCATTAATTAATATATTAAAGGATGGTTTCGAAGAGGAGCTGCAATGCAAATGAAGAAGGAATTCAGAAATGGGAATATAAATCAGAAGAAAAAAAGTATAAAAGAGATCACATATAATGACGTAGTGAGAAAAACGTAAACTTTGCTGTTGGAATTGCAGAAGGAAAGGAGAGAAAAATCAGACACATGCACTCTTTGAAGACATGATTGCTGACATGTATCAAAATTATTAGAAGACATCATGCAGTAGATCTAAGAAGTCTCATAAACGCCAAGTAAAGTAAATGAGACAAACCAAATTAATAGTATATATCTTTCAACAGTGCATTTTGGTGTGTATTTTAGGAATAGCTTAGAGGGAACATCAGAAAGTAATATTTTTCCAAGGTCATATTCTGTAGTTGCCTTACTGACATTTCACTGTGGCAATGGTGGGTGTTTACCTCATATGCATCTCATGTTTTAAACCTGTAGTCACTTTAGCCAAGCTAAGTAGAAGAAACTTGGGGATATTGAATGTTCATTCATTTGTATCTTATAGCAGACCTGAGATTGTATTCTGAGAAGAAGCCCATTACTGTCAGCAGATATTCCCTTGGTTTGACTCAAAATGGCTTTTTATCCAGGATTGTGGCTAGTTTGTAATCTTGCTCTCTTAGAGATTCACAGTATTTCTTTTGACTTTTTTTTTTTTTTTTCTTGAAGGGGAGTAGGATTTGGCAGAATTTTCTGGGTTGATTAGAGTGTTGGGGAAAGAGACAAAAAGCGCTGTGGGAGACCTGATGAGCCAATAACCAAATGAAGATACACTCAAAATTATTGTGGGCTTCCTCAAGGAAAGAGCTTGCTCTAGTAACTGACGTACAAACAAACAAAAAATTTCAAAGAATTATGGCCTAAGATGTGAAGAGACCTTCCACCCAGTAGGAGATGTTTGGGGTAAAGGTGTGAATGACGTGTCAAGCAATGAAGCCTTATACTGTCATCAGTCAAGATTCTATAATAAATTGATGAGGCTTGCAATACAGGGAAACTTGGAAGTGATTCATGTGAGTTATACAAATATAAATCTTTTAATGTTTTTCTTTATTTTCTTAAGTATAAAAAAATCAACCCATGCACACATCTTGTATTTCCTAAAAATATTTGATTTCTCCTTCTCACATTTACTGTGGTTGGGAGAACAGCATTTTTCAAAAATGAAAAGTTCAAGAGGCATATTTAATGAAGGGAACTATAGCTCAATTAAGTGCAACACAGAGAAATGACTGCTTAATAGAAATAAATGAAGCCAGATTCCATTTGCACTTCAGACATTGGTAGGAAGCATTTTTTTCTGAATTGATTTTATTGAAAACTGCCAGGAGCAATTTTTCAGTGAAGTATTTTATTCTGACGCCATTTACTCCTTTCAGTACCTTCCCCAAACCTTAATAGTATCAGACATATATCCCCTGATCTAAGGTTATTTTTCTTAGGTATTTGAATATTAATATCTCTTTAACTGTATTTAACAATATGTAGTTACCTAAAAGTAAAATGAGGTTGATGTATACTTAAACTTTGTAAACAATCTATAGTAGCTTGATTAGGAGAAAATAAACTATTGCTTGCATCAGTTTTGAAAAATTGTATGAAATTGCAAGAGCCAATAAACAGTGTACTCTGTCTTATTCTTTTTTTTTTGTTAGTTTCTGCTTTATAACAAAGTGAATCAGTTATACATATACATATGTTCCCATATCTCTTCCCTCTTGCATCTCCCTCCCTCCCACCCTCCCCATCCCACCCCTCTAGGTGGTCACAAAGCACCGAGCTGATCTCCCTGTGCTATGCGGCTGCTTCCCACTAGCTATCTATTTTACATTTGGTAGTGTATATATATCCATGACACTCTCTCACCCTGTCACATCTCACCCCTTCCCCTCCCCATATCCTCAAGTCCATTCTCTAGTAGGTCTGTGTCTTTATTCCCGTCTTGCCACTAGGTTCTTCATGGCCTTTTTTTTTTTTTTCCTTAGATTCCATATATATGTGTTAGCATACTGTATTTGTTTTTCTCTTTCTGACTTACTTCACTCTGTATGACAGACTCTAACTCCATCCACCTCATTACAAATACCTCCATTTCATTTCTTTTTATGGCTGAGTAATATTCCATTGTATATATGTGCCACATCTTCTTTATCCATTCATCCGATGATGGACACTTAGGTTGCTTCCATGTCCTGGCTATTGTAAATAGAGCTGCAATGAACATTTTGGTACATGACTCTTTTTGAACTATGGTTTTCTCAGGGTATATGCCCAGTAGTGGGATTGCTGGGTCATATGGTAGTTCTATTTGTAGTTTTTTAAGGAACCTCCATACTGTTCTCCATAGTGGCTGTATCAATTTACATTCCCACCAACAGTGCAGGAGTGTTCCCTTTCCTCCACACCCTCTCCAGCATTTTTTGTTTCTAGATTTTTTGATGATGGCCATTCTGACCGGTGTGAGATGATATCTCATTGTAGTTTTGATTTGCATTTCTCTAATGATTAATGATGTTGAGCATTCTTTCATGTGTCTGTTGGCAATCTGTATATCTTCTTTGGAGAAATGTCTATTTAGGTCTTCTGCCCATTTTTGGATTGGGTTGTTCGTTTTTTTGTTATTGAGCTGCATGAGCTGCTTGTAAATCTTGGAGATTAATCCTTTGTCAGTTGCTTCATTTGCAAATATTTTCTCCCATTCTGAGGGTTGTCTTTTGGTCTTGTTTATGGTTTCCTTTGCTGTGCAAAAGCTTTGAAGTTTCATTAGGTCCCATTTGTTTATTTGTGTTTTTATTTCCATTTCTCTAGGAGCTGGGTCAAAAAGAATCTTGCTGTGATTGATGTCATAGAGTGTTCTGCCTATGTTTTCCTCTAAGGGTTTGATAGTGTCTGGCCTTACACTTGGGTCTTTAATCCATTTTGAGTTTATTTTTGTGTATGGTGTCAGGGAGTGTTCTAATTTCATACTTTTACATGTATCTGTCCAATTTTCCCAGCACCACTTATTGAAGAGGCTGTCTTTTCTCCACTGTATATGCTTGCCTCCTTTATCAAAGATAAGGTGCCCATATGTGCGTGGGTTTATCTCTGGGCTTTCTATCCTGTTCCATTGATCTATATTTCTGTTTTTGTGCCAGTACCAAACTGTCTTGATTACTGTAGCTTTGTAATAAAGTCTGAAGTCAGGGAGCCTGATTCCTCCAGCTCCATTTTTCGTTCTCAAGATTGCTTTGGCTATTCGGGGTCTTTTGTGTCTCCATACAAATTGTGAAATTTTTTGTTCTAGTTCTGTGAAAAATGCCAGTGGTAGTTTGATAGGGATTGCATTGAATCCGTAGATTGCTTTGGGTAGTAGAGTCATTTTCACAATGTTGATTCTTCCAATCCAAGAACATGGTATATCTCTCCATCTATTTGTATCATCTTTAATTTCTTTCATCAGTGTCTTATAATTTTCTGCATACAGGTCTTTTGTCTCCTTAAGTAGGTTTATTCCTAGATATTTTATTCTTTTTGTTGCAGTGGTAAACGGGAGTGTTTTCTTAATTTCACTTTCAGATTTTTCGTCATTAGTGTATAGAAATGCAAGAGATTTCTGTGCATTAATTTTGTATCCTGCTACTTTACCAAATTCATTGATTAGCTCTAGTAGTTTTCTGGTAGCATCTTTAGGATTCTCTATGTATAGTATCATGTCATCTGCAAACAGTGACAGCTTTACTTCTTCTTTTCTGATTTGTATTCCTTTTATTTCTTTTTCTTCTCTGATTGCTGTGGCTAACACTTCCAAAACTATGTTGAATAATAGTGGTGAGAGTGGGCAACCTTGTCTTGTTCCTGATCTTAGTGGAAATGGTTTCAGTTTTTCACCATTGAGGACAATGTTGGCTGTGGGTTTGTCATATATGGCCTTTATTATGTTGAGGAAAGTTCCCTCTATGCCTACTTTCTGCAGGGCTTTTATCATAAATGTGTGTTGAATTTTGTCGAAAGCTTTCCTGCATCTATTGAGATGATCATATGGTTTTTCTCCTTCAATTTGTTAATATGGTGTATCACGTTGATTGATTTGTGTATATTGAAGAATCCTTGCATTCCTGGGATAAACCCCACTTGATCATGGTGTATGATCCTTTTAATGTGCTGTTGGATTCTGTTTGCTAGTATTTTGTTGAGGATTTTTGCATCTATGTTCATCAGTGATATTGGCCTGTAGTTTTCTTTCTTTGTGACATCTTTGTCTGGTTTTGGTATCAGGGTGATGGTGGCCTTGTAGAATGAGTTGGGGAGTGTTCCTCCCTCTGCAATATTTTGGAAGAGTTTGAGAAGGATAGGTGTTAGCTCTTCTCTAAATGTTTGATAGAATTCGCCTGTGAAGCCATCTGGTCCTGGGCTTTTGTTTGTTGGAAGATTTTTAATCACAGTTTCAATTTCAGTGCTTGTGATTGGTCTGTTCATATTTTCTATTTCTTCCTGGTTCAGTCTCGGCAGGTTGTGCATTTCTAAGAATCTGTCCATTTCTTCCAGGTTGTCCATTTTATTGGCATAGAGTTGCTTGTAGTAATCTCTCATGATCGTTTGTATTTCTGCAGTGTCAGTGGTTACTTCTCCTTTTTCATTTCTAATTCTATTGATTTGAGTCTTCTCCCTTTTTCTCTGGATGAGTCTGGCTAATGGTTTATCAATTTTGTTTATCTTCTTAAAGAACCAGCTTTTAGTTTCATTGATTTTTGCTATTGTTGCCTTCATTTCTTTTTCATTTATTTCTGATCTGATCTTTATGATTTCTTTCCTTCTGCTAGCTTTGGGGTTTTTTTGTTCTTCTTTCTCTAATTGCTTCATGTGCAAGGTTAGTTTGTTTATTTGAGATGTTTCCTGTTTCTTGAGGTAGGCTTGTATTGCTATAAACTTCCCTCTTAGCACTGCTTTTGCTGCGTCCCATAGGTTTTGGGTCATCGTGTCTCCATTGTTATTCGTTTCTAGGTATTTTTTGATTTCCCCTTTGATTTCTTCAGTGATCACTTCGTTATTAAGTAGTGTATTGTGTAGCCTCCATGTGTTTGTATTTTTTACAGATCTTTTCCTGTAATTGATATCTAGTCTCATAGCATTGTGGTCAGAAAAGACACTTGATACAATTTCAATTGTCTTAAATTTACCAAGGCTTGATATGTGACCCAAGATATGATCTATCCTGGAGAATGTTCCATGAGCACTTGAGAAAAATGTGTATTCTGTTGTTTTTGGGTGGACTGTCCTATAAATATCAATTAAGTCCATCTTGTTTAATGTATCATTTAAAGCTTGTGTTTCCTTATTTATTTTCATTTTGGATGATCTGTCCATTGGTGAAAATGGGGTGTTAAAGTCCCCTACTATGATTGTGTTACTGTCGATTTCCCCTTTTATGGCTGTTAGTATGTGCCTTATGTATTGAGGTGCTCCTATGTTGGGTGCATAAATATTTACAATTGTTATACCTTCCTCTTGGATCGATCCCTTGATCATTATATAGTGTCCTTCTTTGTCTCTTGTAATAGTCTTTATTTTAAAGTCTATTTTGTCTGATATGAGAATTGGTACTCCAGCTTTCTTTTGATTTCCATTTGCATGGAATATCTTTTTCCATCCCCTCACTTTCAGTCTGTATGTGTCTCTAGGTCTGAAGTGGGTCTCTTGTAGACAGCATATATATGGGTCTTGTTTTTGTATCCTTTCAGTCTGTATGTATCTCTAGGTCTGAAGTGGGTCTCTTGTAGACAGCATATATATGGGTCTTGTTTTTGTATCCATTCAGCCAGTCTGTGTCTTTTGGTGGGAGCATTTAATCCATTTACATTTAAGGTAATTATCGATATGTATGTTCCTATTCCCATTTTCCTAAATGTTTTGGGTTTGTTATTGTAGGTGTTTTCTTTCTCTTGTGTTTCTTGCCTAGAGAAGTTCCTTTAGCATTTGTTGCAAAGCTGGTTTGGTGGTGCTGAACTCTCTCAGCTTTTGCTTGTCTGTAAAGGTTTTAATTTCTCCATCAAATCTGAATGAGATCCTTGCTGGGTAGAGTAACCTTGGTTGTAGGTTTTTCTCCTTCATCACTTTAAGTATATCCTGCCACTCCCTTCTGGCTTGCAGAGTTTCTGCTGAAAGATCAGCTGTTAACCTTATGGGGATTCCCTTGTGTGTTATTTGTTGTTTTTCCCTTGCTGCTTTTAATATGTTTTCTTTATATTTAATTTTTGATAGTTTGATTAATATGTGTCTTGGCGTGTTTCTCCTTGGATTTATCCTGTATGGGACTCTCTGTGCTTCCAGGACTTGATTAACTATTTCCTTTCCCATATTAGGGAAGTTTTCAACTATAATCTCTTCAAATATTTTCTCAGTCCCTTTCTTTTTCTCTTCTTCTTCTGGGACCCCTATAATTCGAATGTTGGTGCATTTAATGTTGTCCCAGAGGTCTCTGAGACTGTCCTCAGTTCTTTTCATTCTTTTTTCTTTATCCTGCTCTGCAGTAGTTATTTCCACCATTTTATCTTCCAGGTCACTTATCCGTTCTTCTGCCTCAGTTATTCTGCTATTGATCCCATCTAGAGTATTTTTAATTTCATTTATTGTGTTTTTCATTGTTGCTTGGTTCCTCTTTAGTTCTTCTACGTCCTTGTTAAATGTTTCTTGCATTTTGTCTATTCTATTTCCAAGATTTTGGATCATCCTTACTATCATTATTCTGAATTCTTTTTCAGATAGACTACCTATTTCCTCTTCATTTGTTAGGTCTGGTGTGTTTTGACCCTGCTCCTTCACCTGCTGTGTGTTTTTCTGTCGTCTCATTTTGCTTATCTTACTGTGTTTGGGGTCTCCTTTTCACAGGCTGCAGGTTCGTAGTTCCTGTTGTTTTTGGTATCTGTCCCCAGTGGCTAAGGTTGGTTCAGAGGGTTGTGTAGGCTTCCTGGTGGAGGGAACTAGTGCCTGTGTTCTGGTGGATGAGGCTAGATCTTGTCTTTCTGGTGGGCACGTCCACGTCTGGTGGTGTATTTTGGGGTGTCTGTGGCCTTATTATGATTTTAGGCAGCCTCTCTGCTAATGGATGGGGCTGTGTTCCTGTCTTGCTAGTTGTTTGGCATAGGGTGTCCAGCACTGTAGCTTGCTGGTCGTTGAGTGAAGCTGGGTCTTGATGTTGAGATGGAGATCTCTGAGAGATTTTCGCCATTTGGTATTACGTGGAGCTGGGAGGTCTCTTGTGGACCAGTGTCCTGAAGTTGGCTCTCCCACCTCAGAGGCACAGCCCTGATGCCTGGCTGGAGCACCAAGAGCCTTTCATCCACACGGCTCAGACTGCCATCAAGAAGAATAACCCACGGAAATATCTGCGCAGTGTAGGAGATGGAGAAACTCTGGAGTTTGATGTGGTTGAAGGAGAGAAGGGTGCAGAAGCAGCCAACGTGACCGGACCGGACGGCGTTCCCGTGGAAGGGAGCTGATATGCTGCAGATCGGCACCGCTACAGATGCGGCTACTCTGTCTTATTCTTGAAAACAAATTATTTGAGTATTCTTTGAATAGGTAAAAGGCCCTTTTCAAAAGTAATCTTCCAAAATAACACCTGCTTTTTTTTCTATTACTTAAGGTGAGTTACTTTAGAATTTCTCCAGGTAGACATGTTCCCTGTGGTCTGCATGAAAGACACCAGAACATCTTGGGAAATAAAGTAAAAAGCACGATTAAGTTGTGAGACAAAGGCTCATTAAAGAACTCATTTGAAGAAATGGCATCTCTACTCTATTACACTCAAATTGCTTCTAGGCACTAAATAAGCTCCCTCTGTAATCAGTCATGTTGATTTTGTGAACATTTATCTTTAGTTCTTTAGTGTAATTAGAGAAAGTAGGAAGGCTCCCCTAGTAAGATGAAAACATGAAAAATCTCCACTCTTTTCCCTTTTCATAAATTAAAATGTATTTAAGTGAAATAGGACAAACAGGATCTCTTACCATGTTCAATATTAGTTATCTTCAGCTTTGCTTCTCAAAGGAAAAGTTTGAGTGATATAAAATTTTGATGCCACATGTGAATTCTGAGAATGTTAGACCTGTCAGTCTTTATGTCAGTATCACCTTAAAAGTTGTCATCTTTAAGATCTTGTCTATTTATCAAATTAATTATACCTTAGAGATATGAAAAAAGGTTAAAAAACATGTAGGGCCTTCATAAAAATAAGGAAAATATTTATTGAGCAATTTACTTACTCTGAAGGGCTGGGCATGTAAACAAAAAAACGTTTATATTGGCAAGTGACCAGGTTTTCTTTGGTGGTGCTTAATTATGGAGTGAAGTATTTAAAGATGAATTTTTAACAATAATTATACTCCTTTTGAATGGGAAATAAAGGAATGTAGTCATTGTTCTGTGACAAGATGACAAAACAAATTATAAGTTCAGTAATATTAACATCATTTTGCAAAAAAAAAAAACCCATTGTACTTTATTTTAGCTTACAAAGATAAGTTCACTTGAAATGGAAAACTATTTGTCCTACTTATTAAACTTGATATTTGGCTTCAAGGAGAGACATAACAAGCAATTAATATTGTGAAAGCACATGGAAATGGATAATGATATGGTCAGGGTATTTAGTTTCTGCCAGGTTGAATTATGTCACCACATAACAATACAGTAGAATCCACTTTACAGGTGGTAATAAGAAATATTCAAGTTCTGTTATTTTATGTTTTTTTTCCCATACAAATTATTTTAAATTATGAGTGGATTATTTCCCTTGAAATTTCCCCTTTGGTGCTAAGCATTTGAGGAGCTTGGGACTAGCAAATGCAAACTATTATATATAGACTGGATAAACAACAAAGTCCTATTGTATAGCATAGGGAACTATGTTCAATATCCTGTAATAAACCGTAATGGAAAAGGAAAAAAAAAGAAACGAAGTCCCAAATTCACCCCAAATTCAGTTATAATATTTTGGGTAACTCTCCTAAAACATAGTATAGGGTCTTTGCACTTAGAATCAACTATAAATTCATGGATCTCTTCCAATTCTCAGATTATGACATTGTGAGTTGGCAATTCAGGGAATACACTTGGAATGCTCTTGAATTTAAATCTTTATAAGTATGATTTGGAGTTCTAGTAGACAATTGACCTTTGAATAACTTATTGCAATTTTTTTCAATAAATATGTACTACCGTACTACATGATCCTTGGTTGAATCTGTAGATGCAGAACCATGGATATGGAGGACCAACTATAAACTTGTACTCAGATTTTCAACTGTGAGTGGGTGGAGGGGGTTGGTGTTTCTAACCCCAGTGTTGTCCAAGGGTCAACTGTATATAAAAATACAATTGATTTCTGTATATTGATCTTATATATTAACATCTTACTGAAGTAGTATATGATCTCTAAGGGGTTTTTGTTTTTTGTTCTCTAGGATTTTTTATATACAACATCATCTTATCTGTGGGTAGAGATAGTTTTACTTCTTTCCTTCCAATAGAATGTCTTTTTTTCATTTTCTTGCCTAATTGGCTTGGCTAGAACCTCCAGTGCAAGGTTGAATAGAGATGGCAGGAGGAGGATCCTGTCTTGCTCCTGATATTTTTTATCATGAAAGGGTGTGTTGACTTTTTCAAATGCTTTTTCTGCATGTATTGAAATGGTCATGTGCTCTTGTCTTTTATTCTATTAATATGATATATAACATTGAGTTATTTTCGTATATTCAAGCAGTCATTCATTCCCAGAATAACTCCCACTTGGTCATGTTGTATAATTCTTTTTTATATGTTGCTGGACATGGTCTTCTAGTATCCGTTGAGAATTTTGCTTTCATATTAATAAGGTATATTGGTCTGTAGTTTTCTTTTTTACAGATCTGTGTCTGGTTTTGGAATCAGAGTAATGTAGGTCTGATAGGATGAGTGGGGAAGTATTTCCTCCTTTTCTATATTTTGGAAGACTTAGTGAAGTATTGGCATTAATTAGTTTTTAAACTTTTGGTAGTATTCACCGTTGAAGCCATTTGGTCCATTTGGATGTCCTTTGTGGAAAGTTTTTGTTAGTAACTCAATCTCTTTACTTGTTACAGGTCTATTCAGATTTTCTATTTTTTCTTGAGTCATTTTCAATAGTTTCTGTGTTTTAGGAATTTATCCACTTCATCTAGGTTTTCTAATTTGTTCGCACACAATTGTTCATGGTTTTTCCTTATTATCCTTTATATTTCTGTAAGATTAGAATTAATACTCCCTCTTTCATTCCTGGTTTCAGTGTTTTGAATCTTCTCTCCTTTTCCTCATCGGTCTAACTAAACTTGTTGATCTTTTCAGAGAACCTACTTTTAGTTTTGTTGATTTTGTCTATTCTTCTATATTCTTTTTCATTTGTCTCCAGTCTAATCTTTATTGTTCTGCTCATTTTGGCTTTAATTTACTCTTCATGTTTCTAGTGTATTAAGGTAGAAGTTTAGGTTATTAATTTGATATCTTTCTTATCTTTAATTCAGGTGTTTACATCTATAAGTTTTTCTCTATGCACTGCCTAACTTGCATTCTGTAAATTTGGTATCTTTGTGTTCATTTTTAGTCATCTCAAAGTATTTTCTCATTTCCCTTGTGATTTATTCTTTGACCTATTGATTATTTGGGATCACGTTGCTTAATAGTCACATATGTGTGAATGTCCCAGAATTCCATCTTCATTGATTTCCAGTTTAACTTCATTATGATCAGAAGCTGTACTGTGTATATTTTAATGCTTTTAAATTTATTGAGACTTGTTTTATGGCCTAACATATGGTCTATTCTGTTCCATGTTCACTTGCAAAGAATGTGTATTTGGCTGTTGGTTGAAATAGCATATGGATGTCTATTAAGGCTAGTTGGTCTAATTATAATGTTGCTCAAGTCTTCTATTTCCTTTTTGATCTTCTCCCTTGTTGTTATATGCATTATTGAAAGTAAGGTATTGAAGTCTCCAACTATTATTGTTGTGATCTATTTATTCCTTCAATTTTGTCAGTTTCTGCTTCAAGTATTTTGGAGCTCTGTTTTAAGGTGCACATATATGTTTATAACTGTATATCTTCTTGAGGGATTGACCCTTCTGTCAATATATAATATCATTTGTCTTTATAACACCTTTGACTTAAAGTATCCTATTTATGATATTAGTATATCAAATCTAGCTGCTTGGGCTTCCCTACTGGCGCAGTGGTTGAGAATCTGCCTGCCAATGCAGGGGACAGGGGTTCGAGCCCTGGTCTGGGAAGATCCCACATGCCACGGAGCAACTAGGCCCATGAGCCACAACTACTGAGCCTGCACGTCTGGAGCCTGTGCTCCGCAACAAGAGAGGCCGCGATAGTGAGAGGCCCACACACCGCGATGAAGAGTAGCCCCCACTTGCCACAACTAGAGAAAGCCCTCACACAGAAATGAAGACCCAACACAGCCATAAATAAATAAATAAATAAATCCCATTTAAAAAAAAAAAAAAAGTCATGTTCCTTGCTTTAAAAAAAAAAAAATCTAGCTGCTTTTGTTTACTGTTTGCATAGTATATCTTTTTTCCATTCTTTTACTTTCAAGATATTTGTGTCTTTGATTAAAGTGTGTCTCTGTAGACAACATAGAGTATCATCATGTTTATTCTATCCACTTTTCCAATCTCAGTATTTTGATTAGGATTTTTTACTCTTTAATGTAATTATTGATAGGTAGGATTTACATTGGCCACTTTGCTATTTGTTTTCTATATCTTTTATGTCTTTTTTGTCATTCTATTCTCCCACTCATTCTTTCTTTTGTGTTAAATACATATTTTATAGTTTACCATATTAATTCCCTTATCATATTTTTACTATATTTTTTGGGTTATTTTCTTACTGGTTCCATGGGGATTACAAGTAATATCTTAATTTATAACAATCTTTAATTTGGATTAATAACAACTTAAATTCATAATATACAAAAACTTTGCTACTGTATAGGCTGCATTCCCTCCTCTTTGTGCTGCATTGTTATACAAATTACGTCTTTATACACCATATTACAATCAATATAGATTTATAATTATTACTTTATGCAGTTGTCTTTTAAATCAGATTAGAGGGAAAAAGTGTAACAAAGAAAATATATATTTATGTTGTCTTTTATGTTTGCCTATGTAGTTATCTTTACCAATACTCTTTATTTCTTTATGTAGATTTGAGTTATTATATAATATTCTTTCATTACAGTTTAAAGGACTCCCTTTGGTATTTCTTTTAGGACAGTCGGCTAGTCACAAATTCTCTTAGTTTTTTTAAATCTAGGAATACCTTAATTTCTCCTTTATCTTTGTAAAACAGTTTTGTTGGATATAAAATTTTTAGTTGGACTTCCCTGGTGGCGCAGTGGTTAACAGTCCACCTGCCAATGCAGGGGACATGGGTTTGAGCCCTGGTCTGGGAAGCTCCCACATGCCATGGAGGAACTAAGCCCGTGCTCCACCACTACTGAGCCTGTGCTCTAGAGCCTGTGAGCCACAACTACTGAGCCCACATGCCACAACTACTGAAGCCCGCGTGCCTAGAGCCTGTGCTCTGCAACAAGAGAAGCCACCACAATGAGAAAATGTTCCCATGCACTGCAATGAAGAGTAGCTTCCACTCGCTGCAATGAGAGAAAGGCTGCATGCATCAATGAAGACCCAACGCAGCCAAAATTTTTTAAAAATTAATTAATTAATTAAAAAAAATTTTTTTGGTTGATAGCCCTTTCCCTTCAGTGCTTTGAATATTTTATACCACTTTCTTTTATCTCGATGATTTATGATAAGAAATCAGCTGTTAATCTTACTGAGGATGCTTTGTATGTGATGAGTCACTTCTCTTTTGTTTCTTTCAAGAATCTCTCTTTGTCTTTGTCTTTCAACAGTTTGATTATGATGTGTGTAAGTGTGGATCTCCTTGAGTTTTTCCCACTTTGAGGGGATTTTTTTTTTGAAGCTTTGTGGATGTGTATTAACATTTTTCATAAATTTGGACAGTTTTCTTCTATGATTTCTTCAAATATTCTTTCTGTCCCTTTCTATCCCTCTTCTCTCCTTATTGGATTCCCATTATGCATAGGCAGTATCCTTGATTGTCTTACAGGTCTCTAAGGCCTTGTTTACTTTTCTTCATTTTTTTTTCTCCTTAGACTGGATAATCTCATTTTACCTATTTTCAAGTTCACTTATTTTTTTTTTCTGCCTGTTAAAATCTGATGTTTCTGCTGTTGAGTCCATCCAGTCACATTTCCTCTTTAGTTATTGTACTTTTTAACTGCAAAATTTCTATTAGTTTCTTTTTAGTAATTTCTGTCTCTTTATTGATGTTCTCTGTTGGGTGAGACATGATTCTCATACTTTCCTTTAATGTTTTATACTGAGCTTAGTTCTTTGAACACTTTTAAAATAGTTGATTTTAAGAATTTGTTTAGTATGTTTAATGTCTGGGTTTCCTCAGAGACAGTTTCTATTGACTTTTTTTTCTCTGTCTCATAATTTATTTTTTGAAAACTGTTTATTTTATATAATATGGCAACTCAGAAAATCAGATTCTTATTCCTCCCCAGGGTTTGTTGTCTTAGTGCTTGTTTTTATTGTTGCTTTTTTTGATTTTGTTTAGCAACCTTATTGAACTAATTCTATGGTGTCTAGGTTCCTTGTCATGAGTGGCCAGTGAGGTCTCTGCTCAACTAGCTTAGTGGTCAGCAAATGACCAGGCATTTATTTCTTTAAATTCCTGGAAATGATCCATCTCCTAATCTTGTTGAAGGGCTCTCTGTGTGTATTAGAGCATGCCATCAACATTCAAGGAAGCAGTTTACAATTCTGCCTTAGCCTTCACTTTGTTATGAAGAACCTCATGGTTAGCCAGAAATGAGAGGTTTGGGCCTTCTCAGGTTTTCTGTTTTTTTTTTTTATTCACAGCCCTGTGCATGTGTGTGGTCTTCTACATTCTCAGGAATGTATCTGAAATTTCCAAAGCCTCTTATGCGTATTTTATTTTCCAGATTTTTCTTTTATTTTTTTTGTTAGTTTGTTGTTATCACTGCACAAAGCAACTACAGTGTAAAACAATTGCCACTGATTATCTTCAACAAATGTTCCCAGGGAAGAGACTCTTTGCAATGGGTGAGTTCTCTGTGAGGTTACATAAAGACAAGGCTTATAAATAGGTTTTTCTAGGGACTTGCTGGTCAGGAAATATAATAAAAATTGCTTAAGAATGGCTAAAATATATGAAGAAAATCTGCCTTCATGGAGTTATGTAAGTAAAAGAAGGAATGTTTTCGTAAACTTTTAAATTCATTTTGGATATTCTTATTTGAGACTACACCAAAACTATCCATGTGGCAGCTCCTTAAAGACTAGTTATAATGTGAAATAGGAATACGTATCAATGATCTTTTTGTATTCTGTTACATTAAAGCTACTGTGTTATCTTGCACTGTGAATGGCAATTTTTAACCAAGTATGATTTGTAACATCATGCACTGGATATTTAGAAAGTATTGGTTCACTGAGTTATGTATCTTCTAAATATTGACACATTTCATTACATAAAGTTAAAAAAAAATACTAAAAAATTCACTACCCATCTCATCAGAAGAGTCTTTAAATATTGGGAAGGTGACTTCAGAGTGACTGACACAAGTGACAGGTTTGCTTTGTTTTCAAGAAAATGTCTGCTAAATGTACAATTTGAATAACCACAGTATTTTATCAGTGTTTTTCCCAAGTAAAATTTTTTTCTGTGAAAAAATTGGCTGCTTCAGCCTGCAACTTAAGTATCATGTAAGTGCTTTTCCTGGAGACAGTCATCCTACAAGCATTGTAGCAGAAGTGCTTTACACACACTTCCATTTTATCACACAGAATATTAAAAATACATGTGTGCAAGTGTTATAATTTAACAAAGGTATTAATATTTTACTGATAAATATCACCACAAATATACTTAAGTGAAATTGGCATTTTCCCCTATGTTATTTTATATTTTTGTGAGTGTGTGGAGGTGAAGAAAACAACTATTATGACAGTTTGTTGCCACAACCCTGATTTGTGATATGGCTTCAGTAGTTTTACCCACTGTTCCTTTGCATCATCAGTGCACGAACACACTGGAAAAGGCAAATAATTTTTTGATGTTATTACAAAAACAATTTTGAGATCATAGATCCCCTGAAAGTGTCTCAGGTTGCTTTTTCATCTCGTTGATTGATTTCTTTGCTGTGTAGAAGATTTTCAGTTTGTTGTAGTCCCACTCGTCTACTTTTGCTTCTGTCCCCTGTGCTTCTGGTGTTATATCTAAGACATCATTGCCAAGACCAATGTCGAGAAGATCTTCCCCTACGTTTTTTTAAAAATTTATTTATTTTATTTATTTATTTTTGGCTGCATTGGGTCTCTGTTGCTACACGTGGGCTTTCTCTCATTGCGGCCAGTGGGGGCTACTCTTCATTGCGGTGCACCTGCTTCTCATTGCGGTGGCTTCTCTTGTTGCAGAGCACGGGCTCTAGGTGCACAGGCTTCAGTAGTTGTGGCACGCAGGCTAAGTAGTTGTGGCATGTGGGCTCTAGAGTGCAGGCTCAGTAGTTGTGGCACATGGGCTTAGTTGCTCCATGGCATGTGGGATCTTCCTGGACCAGGGATCCAACCCATGTCCCCTGCACTGGCAGGTGGATTCTAAACCACTGTGCCACCAGGGAAGTCCCTCCCCTATGTTTTCTTCTAAGAGTTTTATAGTTTCAGGTCTTACATTGAAGTCTTTAATCCATTTTTAGTTGATTTTTGTGTATGATATAACTGTCCAGCTGAGCAAAGAACTGAACAGATATTTCTCCTAAGAAGGCATACAAATAGCCAATAGGTATGTGAAAAGGTGATCAATGTTACTAATCATCATGGAAATGCAAATCAAAGCCACAAAGAAATATCACCTCACACTTGTAAGGGTGGCTATTATTAAAACAAAACAAAACAAAAAACCCCAAAGATAAGTGTTGACAAAGATGTGGAGAAAAGGGAATTCTCACTGTTAGTGGCAATGTAAATTGGTGTAGTCACAATGAAAAATAGTGTGGAGGATCCTCAAAAATTAAAAATAAAACTACTGTATGGTCCGGTAACCCCACTTTTGGATATATATCCAGAGGAATTGAAATCAGAATCTCAAAGAGATATCTTCACTCCCATATTCACTGCAGCATTATTCACAATAGCCAAAATATGGAAGCAATCTGAATGTCCATCAACAGATGGATGGATGAAAAAAATGTGGTATATACATAGAATGGAATATTATTCAATCTTCAAAAAGGATGAAACCCTACCATTTGCCACAACATGGATAAACCTGGAGGATGTCATGCTAAATGAAATGAGCTAGTCACAGAGGACAAATACTGCATGACACCACTTGTATGAGAAATCCAAAATAATCAAAATCAAAGAATCAGAGAGTAGAATGATGGTTGCCAGGGCTAAGAGGAGAAAGAAATGGGGACGTTTTAAAGGGTACCAAGTTTCAGTTATAAAAGATGAATAAGTCCCAGAGATCTACTGTACAGCACAGTGCTTCCAGTTGACAATACTGTACTGTGTACTTAAAAATTTCACTAAAACGGTAGAACTTAAGTTGAATTCTTATCACAAAAAGTAATAATAATAATAAAGGGAGCAGGAGGAAACTTTTAGAGGTGAGGGAAATGTTTATGGTATCAAGTTGTATACATAGCTTTTTGAATCCCAGCCATACCTCAATAAAGTGGTTTAAAAACATATGTCTTAGAGAATGAAAGAGGGTTAAGAATTACCTAAGTGAGAGAAGAGAACAGTAGAAGAATTCACTTTCTCTAACATTTTAGATAGAGAACATCTGGATGTAAGACTATGTCCATATTGTACACTTAGTCATATTTGGTTTGACTCATTTTATCCCAACTTTTATCATTACAATGCAATCAAATTAAACAAATGTGATTGAAAGACAGAGTATAAAAAAAAAAATTCTGTTAGGAGAAAGCCAAATAAATCCATCCAAACAAACATTAATAAGAGACTATTATCTGACTATTCTAATAGAAAGACTCAAAAATAAAAACCTTTTCTAGCTACAGGTATTAATTTTGCCATGTGTTTGTATATCCAAAGAAATTCATTTTAGGCAAGAAGCTATGGGAGGAACAATCTAATTTTTCAGTACTTTAGTTGTTCTTAAAAAGAAAAAATAATAAAAGAAAATCAGCAGAAGAATCTGCTCTAAGTCCGTGCCAATTTGGGGACATCCAAAAGTAGGAAATTAATTTTAAAAATCTTCACTGTTTAGTCATTGTCCTATTGATAATCCAAGTGTAAAATTTAGCAGAAAATTAAGCCAGCAACTATAGAAAAAGAAGGCTGATTATCTAGACTGCTAGTCAGTTTTTTTTTTTTAATAATTAAAAAACTGTCAGGTAATAAAAAGATTTTTCCTGCATTTTCCTCTTTTTACTCAAGAAATTTCCCTACTGCCTTAAGTATAAGTTGCTGCTTTGAGAAGAGTTTCTTCTTCATAATGTTCTGTTAAGACTCCAATGTCCACAGCTTCGAAGCTGAATAGAATACAAATAAGAGTTAACAAAGTGTTAGAAGACCTGGATTATGTACCACTTACTTCTCTAACTTTTTTGGTGACTTTGGACAATTGTTTCAACTCTCTGGACTTTAATATTTGTCAATTATATAATGACACATGGATAAATTAGCTAAATCAGCTATAAAATTTAGCACCTATGTTTTTAACATAACAAACTTTATGCTTTTACAAAATTCAATTCTTTACGGTTTTATGAAAGAATAAGGTTGTTTCTGAGTATATAGAAATCTGGCTGAAGAAAATGACCATAAAATCATTAAATTTTGTTTCAGAGATTTTATTACTTTATCAGTTTACCATTTTATTAACAGGTTAGATCCTTTTCCTCAGGGCAAAGTTCAGCTCTCAGGCAAAGTTATGATTTTTGTGGAACAATTTCTGTAATTTAGGCTCATAGAGATTAAAGGTTCCAATGGACAGTTGAACAGAGGCTGCTAATAAAAAGCTCATATCTCGTCTTCAACTTCAGAGATCACTGGACGGAGAGCTAATCCAGGTTAGGCAAATAGTGTTTGTTTTTGTCCCAATGAAAGAGACTTTTCTTAAGCAGTATTCTGAGTACACACCACCTTATTTTGATGGTTATTAAATGTCAATAAAAAGGTTAGGGCTGGGAGAAATATTTTGAGCCCTGGTAGGTTGGTTCAGTTAGAAATACTTGACTTTACAGAGATAGACTGTAGAGTCCATGCCCTATATTCTCTTCCCTAAGACCATTTTTTGAAATGGAAAACCTGAAAGCCTACATATCAAAGAGCTATGGAAGATGAAGGAAGAATATTTGAAACCCATCCCATCTATATATTAGTGCCCCAGTACTTCAGAGCCAAATATCTGTGGAAATGAAACATGGGACTACAGTTTCTGATACATGATTTTGGCACGCACAAAGTAGTGTGTTTTCCTGAGGAAGTATTCACTTAGGAGGGTGAGCCTAGTTTATCTCAATATAAGATTTGAATAGGAAATCAATAAGAATACAACTTTTGGAAACTATTTTGAATCATGCCTTCCTTTCCTAAAGTATTAATTCACTGACCAGTGTTTCATTATGCAAGAATTTAGTAAAAAGAGGCTAAGCTGATTTTTTTCTGAATTATTTGAAAAATATGGGTCTATTTGGTTGTTACTGAAAGTTGTTGTTTCTTTCAGTAATTTTCCCCCACTGTAAAAAGGTTGTACCTAACCCAGCATATTCAGCTACTGGATGCTTTAACTCATTATCATTTATCTCATTATTTCTATTTTTCAAATAGAAAACTTGTGTGGAGGGTTGTGTAATGAAAACTTCAATATAAAGATCCCGAACCTTCTTTTTATGTGCACTAAATAAGAGAGCTAGTAAACTAGTGGTTGGAATGTTTCTGTCAATAAAATTGATGTCATTTCATACTTGTATAAGGCTCACCTCTTTTTACAAATCAGAATAAGCAGTTAATTTGAACTTGTCAAGGCAACAGTATCTGTTGTAGTTCATTGATTTCTCTCATGACAGTAAAACATGCTGATATTTTTCGAGGGCAGACATTTTGTATTTGGAGGCTATAGAAACACTTTCACATAAATCACATTTATTTCGTTTTGTAGAAAGAAGAAAATTTGTATTTTTAATAAGTCGGATTTTATAATAGCAATTACTTTAAAATTTCAAAATATAAATGTGAAACCATTATTTAAAAGTTGTCTGCAAAGGTATAATTGGTTGAAGGTGTTTATCCAGCTCTTATAAACTTCTTATAAGCTTGGAATCATCACAAAATATAATATGACTTTAGAATCTAATGATTTTCTACTGAATGTATTGCTGTGAGGGTTAGAAAATGCATTTGTTCTGAATATTATCTTGGCTGCCTCACTGAGAAGTTGCAATATTGTTTGTTTGTCAAACAGCTTGAAAAGCTAGACAGTGCTATTAGGAGCGATATGGAAATGATAGGTGGAGAGATTCTTCTTACCTGCTGCTTTGTTATTTGGTAAAGGCAGGATGGTAATCGTTTTCTTATCCTTTCATTCCTAATGAATTGCCATAATATCTACAGATCACTTTAAAAAAAAAATCACTGTATAATCACAGCAGTGGTAGAAAATTCATTTCAGAAACACAGCATCCAGTCATCTCTGTAGAAGACATTTGTAAAATGATTTGGGAAATGATGAACTCTGTTTATATCAGACAAATGAATTTTCTATACTCCTCATAGCACGATTCTTTTAGTGCTTCCTGCTTTCCTGTAAAAATGCAGTTTTCTATAAGTAATTTTGATGTCCTGCTCAACTGAATCCTCTATTTCTGACTATTTCTACTCCTTTGTACTTTTTGGTATTTTCTCACATAAGATAAAAATATTAAGATTGGAATTTTAGTGGTTTCATAGAACAATTAAGAGAGTAACCTCTTTGTTATTTGGTTTATGGCTTAATAGGGCAAATGTGTAAAATCTCATGAATGTGATTAGGAGGTAATTCTGCTTTACTTTTCAATTATTCATCACATTGTCTCATAACTGCACTTTTTATCCAATTAAAAAGTTCAGGGTTGGACTTGGAATTCAGAACAGAAATAGATAGGACGTCTTTTGGTTGAGTTCAAGGAGAGGGAGGTAGAAAGTAAATGTAACTTTTTATTTTCAGTATTACTGTTCTGTTGTATTGGATGAATTCCACGGTACCATAGGTGAGATGTTTGGGATGTAAAAACGTAAATGCAAGATGTAAAAATAAAATTGGATGAAGTGTCATCCAGAACAGTAAGAGTTGATATGAGGCTCAGTAATGCAACACCAAGAGAATTTGGAGACATTAGTTTGTTGTGTTAATTTTAAATTTGCTATGTTACATTAATATTTCTCTAGGTCTTTCCACAGTGAAATCATCCCCAAATGATGCCAGCATAATTAATAGCTTCTGCAGCCCTGGTTGACAATCCCAGTCTTGCACCAAAGGCAGAAGTGGGGAAGGGACTGGAGTATGAAAATACCTTCCCTAACTCTACACATCACCGCCTGGCACTTTTATATTCCAAAGGGGAAAAACTAGTAAGTCATAGTAACAGAAAAGAACATGAAACATGAGAGTATATAAAAACACATTAATATATAAGTGAAATTCGAGCGACATTTCATTTTGTTTGATGACAGTGTGAATAATGGCTTTTCTCCCCCTAATGACATAACTTGTTTTCCAGAACCTTAGAGGATACTATAATACTTTCTTATTCATCTCTTGGCAAGAGCTACTTGTATTTCTTCAGATTCTATCTCTCCAAGCACAGCGTTCTTTTAGTGACTCTGGATGTGTTTGTAGGAGGGGGAGAAGGGACATTTGGAATTGAAAATTGACATCCAGGTTACTCTGAGAGTGACATTCTGAGTAACACCTCTGCAAGTCACCCCCAAAGGGCAAGCATATCCTCCTCTCAGTTTCCAAACAGAAAGCCTGTTTCACTTTCAATTATCTCCTTCAACTTTGTCCAGTTAATGTGTGGTACATAGAATAGTTCTACTGAACCATATGCTAAGGCAATGAGACCTGTGTGACGCGTCCAGAGAATATTTCTGGACCAGGGTGAACATTGAACCTATAGGCCATCACCCAAAGTGAAAGTCAGCATCAGGGAGCCCGCTCCATCTCTCCAACTTTTTTTCTGCAGGAGGAAGAATAGATTTTTGACTCAGGAAGTACGTGGCTCCTCTCTTTTTCTCTTTTTCTCAAGGATTGACTATACTCAGTTGGGCTAATAAGCTCACGTTTCAGTTCATGTTCCCATGAGTAAGCAAATCAGGTCCCCATTTCTCTGCTCTCTTTGTTGTAGCTTCTATGCCTCTCACAGCATATGATAATTCAGAGTTCCATAGTCCCCACAGCTCAGGTTTGGTGCAGGAAGCATAGGATCTTCCGATTGTTATTAGGGTCCACTTTGGGTTATGTATCCGCTTTACCATGGGACCCATGATGATGGGACATGTTGATCTGCAGTTCTCTCTGTTCTTTGTTTTACTACTCCATTGCACAGAGTCAGGGTACACCCTGAAAATAATCCAGTGAGGATTCAGTCCTTCACCTGAGGACTGTTCTTGCATTGATGTGTTTGGCATACTTGGTTACGTGTGGGTGACTTTTCTGCTGATATAAGTAAACTTAAGCTAAAAGTAATGGGATATAGGTTTTTGAAAATCAGCCTTTTAATCACACAACAACACTGTATCAGTCTTAGATCAGTTTATCTAGTGAATAATGAAATTAAGTAGGTAATAGTGTAATTATTTCTAATATAGTTATTTGTTTAGTAGTAAATGCCAGTATACAGCTGACTGTAATAAATTGTTGTACTTTGGAAGCTCAATAAATGTTAACCTAGGTAATTACAAGGATGTAAGTTATGTTTTTGCATATGCATATGTGCTTACTACTTGTATTAAATTGGTATAAAGACAAGCATTACATAGTATATTAATATGGTTATTGATTTTTAAATGGTTTTTTTTTTTTCAGCTTTCATTTATCTTTTTATACAGCAGGTCCTTATTAGTCATCAATTTTATACACATCAGTGTATACATGTCAATCCCAATCGTCCAATTCATCACACCACCACCCCCACTCCCTGCCACTTTCCCCCCTTGGTGTCCATACGTTTGTTCTCTACATCTGTGTCTCAATTTCTGCTCTGCAAACTGGTTCATCTGTACCATTTTTCTAGGTTCCACATGTATGCGTTAATATACGATATTTGTTTTTCTCTTTCTGACTTACTTCACTCTGTATGACAGTCTCTAGATCCATCCACGTCTCTACAAATGACCCAATTTTGTTCCTTTTTATGGCTAATACTCCATTGTATATATGTACCACATCTTCTTTATCCAGTCGTCTGTTGATGGGCATTTAGGTTGCTTCCATGACCTGGCTATTGTAAATAGTGCTGCAATGAACATTGGGGTGCATGTCTCTTTTTGAATTTTGGTTTTCTCTGGGTATATGCCCAGTAGTGGGATTGCTGGGTCATATGGTAATTTTATTTTTAGTTTTTTAACTAAAAGGAACCTCCATACTGTTCTCCATAGTGGTTGTATCAATTTACATTCCCACCAACAGTGCAAGAGGGTTCCCTTTTCTCCACACCCTCTCCAGCATTTGTTGTTTGTAGATTTTCTGATGATGCCCATTCTAACTGGTGTGAGGTGATACCTCATTGTAGTTTTGATTTGCATTTCTCTAATAATTAGTGATGTTGAGCAGCTTTTCATGTGCTTCTTGGCCATCTGTATGTCTTCTTTGGAGAAATGTCTATTTAGGTCTTCTGCCCATTTTTGGATTGGGTTGTTTGTTTTCTTAATATTGAGCTGCATGAGCTGTTTATATATTTTGGAGATTAATCCTTTGTCCATTGATTCGTTTGCAAATATTTTCTCCCATTCTGAGGGTTGTCTTTTCGTCTTGTTTATGGTTTCCTTTGCTGTGCAAAAGGTTTGAAGTTTCATTAGGTCCCATTTGTTTATTTTTGTTTTTATTTCCATTACTCTAGGAGGTGGATCTAAAAAGATCGTGCTGGGATTTATGTCAAAGAGTGTTCTTCCTATGTTTTCCTCTAAGAGTTTTATAGTGTCCAGTCTTACATTTAGGTCCGAATCCATTTTGAGTTTATTTTTGTGTATGGTATTAGGGATTGTTCTAATTTCATTCTTTTACATGTAGCTGTCCAGTTTTCCCAGCACCACTTATTGAAGAGACTGTCTTTTCTCCATTGTATATCTTTGCCTCCTTTGTCATAGATTAGTTGGCCATAGGTGTGTGGGTTTATCTCTGGGCTTTCTATCTTGTTCCATTGATCTATGTTTCTGTTTTTGTGCCAGTACCATATTGTCTTGATTACTGTAGCTTTGTAGTATAGTCTGAAGTCAGGGAGTCTGATTCCTCCAGCTCCACTTTTTTCCCTCAAGACTGCTTTGGCTATTCGGGGTCTTTTGTGTCTCCATACAAATTTTAAGATGATTTGTTCTAGTTCCGTAAAGAATGCCATTGGTAATTTGATAGGGATTGCATTGGATCTGTAGATTGCTTTGGGTAGTATAGTCATTTTCACAATTGATTCTTCCAATCCAAGAAGATGTTATATCTCTCCATCTGTTGGTGTCATCTTTAATTTCTTTCATCAGTGTCTTATAGTTTTCTGCATACAGGTCTTTTGTCTCCCTAGGTAGGTTTATTCCTAGGTATTTTATTCTTTTTGTTGCAATGGTAAATGGGAGTGTTTCCTTAATTTCTCTTTCAGATTTTTCATCATTAGTGTACAGGAATGCAAATTTCTGTGCATTAATTTTGTATCTGGCAACTTTACCAAATTCATTGATTAGCTCTAGTAGTTTTCTGGTGACATTTTTAGGATTCTCTATGTATAGTATCATGTCATCTGCAAACAGTGACAGTTTTACTTCTTTTCCAATTTATATTCCTTTTATTCCTTTTTCTTCTCTGATTGCTGTGGCTAGGACTTCCAAAACTATCTTGAACAATAGTGGTGAGGGTGGACATCCTTGTCTTGTTCCTGATCTTAGAGGGAACGCTTTCAGTTTTTCACCATTGAGAATGATGTTTGCTGGGGGTTTGTCATACATGGCCTTTATTATGTTGAGGTAGGTTCCTTCTATGCCCACTTTCTGGTGAGTTTTTATCATAAATGGGTGATGAATTTTGTCAAAAGCTTTTTCTACATCTATTGAGATGATCATATGGTTTTTATTCGTCAATTTGTTACTATGGTGTATCACATTGATTTGATTTGCATATATTGAAGAATCCTTGCATCCCTGGGATAAATCCCACTTGATTATGGTGTATGATCCTTTTAATGTGTTGTTGGATTCTGTTTGCTAGTATTTTGTTGAGGATTTTTGCATCTCTATTCATCAGTGATATTGGTCTGTAATTTTCTTTTTTTGTAGTATCTTTGTCTGGTTTTGGTATCAGAGTGATGTTGGCCTCATAGAATGAGTTTGGGAGTGTTCCTTCCTCTGCAGTGTTTTGGAAGAGTTTGAGAAGGATGGGTGTTAGATCTTCTCTAAAGTTTGAAAGAAATTCACCTGTGAAGCCATCTGGTCCTGGACTTTTGTTTGTTGGAAGATTTTTAATCACAGCTTCAATTTCATTACTTATGATTGGTCTGTTCATATTTTCTATTCCTTCCTGGTTCAGTCTTGGAAGGTTATACCTAAGAATTTGTCCATTTCTTCCAGGTTGTCCATTTTATTGGCATAGAGTTGCTTGTAGTAGTCTCTTAGGATGCTTTGTATTTCTGTGGTGTCTGTTGTAACTTCTCCTCTTTCATTTCTAATATTATTGATTTGAGTCCTCTCCCTCTTTTTCTTGATGAGTCTGGGTAATGGTTTATCAATTTTGTTTATCTTCTCGAAGAACAAGCTTTTAGTTTTATTGATCTTTCTTATTGTTTTCTTTGTTTCTATTTCATTTATTTCTGCTCTGATCTTTATGATTTCTTTCCTTCTGCTAACTTTGGGTTTTGTTTGTTCATCTTTCTCTAGTTCCTTTAGGTGTAAGGTTAGATTGTTTATTTGAGATTTTTCTTGTTTCTTGAGGTAGGCTTGTATAGCTATAAACTTCCCTCTTAGAACTGCTTTTGCTGCATCCCATAGGTTTTGGATTGTCGTGTTTTCACATTGTCATTTGTCTCTAGGTATTTTTTGATTTCCTCTTTGATTTCTTCAATGATCTCTTGGTTATTTAGTAACGTACTGTTTAGCCTCCATGTGTTTGTGTTTTTACGTTTTTTTCCCTGTAATTCATTTCTAATCTCATAGCATTGTGGTCAGAAAAGATGCTTGATATGATTTCAATTTTCTTAAATTTACTGAGGCTTGATTTGTGACCCAAGATGTGAGCTATCCTGGAGAATGTTCCGTGCACACTTGAGAAGAAAGTAATCTGCTGTTTTTGGATGGAATGTCCTATAAATATCAATTAAATCTATCTGGTCTGTTGTGTCATTTAAAGCTTCTGTTTCCTTATTTATTTTCATTTTGGATGATCTCTCCATTGGTGTAAGTGAGGTGTTAAAGTCCCCCACAATTATTGTGTTACTGTCAATTTCCTCTTTTATAGCTGTTAGCAATTGCCTTATGTATTGAGGTGCTCCTATGTTGGGTGCATATGTATTTATAATTGTTATATCTTCATTTTGGATTGATCCCTTGATCATTATGTAGTGTCCTTCCTTGTCTCTTGTAACATTCTTTATTTTAAAGTCTATTTTATCTGATATGAGTATTGCTACTCCAGCTTTCTTTTGATTTCCATTTGCATGGAATATCTTTTTCCATCCCCTCACTTTCAGTCTGTATGTGTCCCTAGGTCTGAAGTGGGTCTCTTGTAGACAGCATATATATGGGTCATTTTTTTGTATCCATTCAGCAAGCCTGTGTCTTTTGGTTGGAGCATTTAATCCATTCACGTTTAAGGTAATTATCGATATGTATGTTCCTAGACCATTTTCTTAATTATTTTGGGCTTGTTTTTGTAGGTCCTTTTCTTCTCTTGTGTTTCCCGCTTAGAGAAGTTCCTTTAGCCTTTGTTGTAGAGCTGGTTTGGTGGTGCTGAATTCTCTTAGCTTTTGCTTGTCTGTAAAGCTTTTGATTTCTCCATCAAATCTGAATGAGATCCTTGCAGTGTAGAGTAATCTTGGTTGTAGATTCTTCCCTTTCATCACTTTAAGTATATCATGCCACTCCCTTCTGGCTTGTAGAGTTTCTGCTGAGAAATCAGCTGTTAACCTTATGGGAGTTCCCTTCTATGTTATTTGTCATTTTTCCCTTGATGCTTTCAATAATTTTTGTTTCTCTTTTTTTTTGCCAATTTGATTACTATGTGTCTTGGTGTGTTTCTCCTTGGGTTTATCCTGTATGGTACTCTCTGAGCTTCCCAGACTTGGGTGGCTATTTCCTTTCCCATGTTAGGGAAGTTTTCAACTATAATCTCTTCAAATATTTTCTCGGGTCCTTTCTCTCTCTCTTCTCCTTCTGGGACCCCCATAATGCAAATGTTGTTGCGTTTAATGTTGTCCCAGAGGTCTCTTAGGCTGTCTTCATTTCTCTTCATTCTTTTTTCTTTATTCTGTTCTGCAGCAGTGAATTCCACCATTCTGTCTTCCAGGTCACTTATCCGTTCTTCTGCCTCAGTTATTCTGCTATTGATTCCTTGTAGTGTAGTTTTCATTTCAGTTATTGTATTGTTCATCTCTGTTTGTTTATTCTTTAATTCTTCTAGGTCTTTGTTAAACATTTCTTGCATCTTCTCGATATTTGCCTCCATCCTTTTTCCGAGGTCCTGGGTCGAGTCGCCAGAGGCCGGTGATGACTTTTCCTTTTGGACCAAATACTCCGGCTCTCTCTGAGTAGTCAGAGGCTTGCCCAAGGAGTATCGATCACCAAGGCATGCCTCTAAATGGTCTTAATATTGTAGATCCATACTCAAAGAGGTTAGGAATCTCAAGCTGTAAATATATCCCAATTCCACTCAATTTGTGAAATTATATAATGGTTTTAAGAAACAGTTTGACAAATAAATTATCATTCCTAACAGTTAAATGTTCAAAATATTGACTAAATTTAGGACCAAACATTCTCTACAACATCTATTAGCATTCTAAAAAGCTTGGGGTGTTTTACAATTATTTATTTCTATTTCTAGTGGTTTTTATTTTTTCCTTCTCTAATTATCAAATACCAGTTTCACAATAAATTTATTTAGCTCAGACTGACTAAATATTAGAAATTAATCAATAGTCTCATAAAACTTTGTCTTATTTTTCTGCATTGTTTGATTTTCTGATTCCTGATTCTTTTAAAATTTTATATATACTTTGTGTTAATTTTATCAGTACTGTACTCTAAGTATACTAATCTTGTTTTCTGTCCTAATTACACTGTCAGCAAAGGGAATTAGTACTAGTCGTTTTATAGCATCAGGTTAGCATTTACATATGTCAAAAACAAAAGCAAGACATTATGGATATATGACAGTGATAAAGAATGAGTGTAGATAGTTATTCAAGACAATTAAGCAGAAAGAAATAAGTGGAATTGAGAACACACCTTACCTTACAGCTTGCTGGCATCCAGTGCCAGAAGGAACACATGATCATTTGTTGTGCTTTTGCCTGGTAATAAAATTGAACATACAGATTCAAAAGGTAGGAAGACGTTACTTTGATGCTGATTTCAAAAAGAGATTTACTGTACAAGATTTTAAAATTTTCTGTAAAAATGTATCCCATCTGCAACAGCTAATAGTAAAATATTAAAACATAGTTACACACATACACACACATATATGCATTTCTGAGATTAGTTAAAGTAACTTGGAATTGTTCTTGATTCCTTCCTATCTTTCATATTCAGCATCACTTAGTTTACCAAATACATTTCCAAATATTTCTCAAGTCACCGTTCTATAACACAGTGTCATTATCTCTCAATATATCATCACCTGTATCATGTACAACAGCCTCCTAAGTATTCCCTTTCTATCTACACTTATTCCTCTCCAATTTGTTCTTCCCACTCCAACCGGAGTGAATTTTCTTAATATCCAAATCTGAAAATAACTTCCTTTATACTCACTTATTACCTATTGCCCTCGGCACAAATCTAAACTCATTAACCTAACATACGAAGTACTATCAGTATTTACTCTCTAACACTGATGGCCTCACTTCTCACAGTTTTGATTACAGGATGCAATCTAATTTACTAAACTTCCTAAAGTTCTTCATGACTACTCATATTCCTGATGTTCTCCTTGCATCTGAATCTTTGCTATTGTATCTTTTCTGCCTGTAACATCTTCAAGCCTCTGAAAATAGTCATACATCCCTCACTAAGAGTTTCCTTGCAGGGAACTACCCTTATGTTAAAAGGTTGCTTAGAGGTCCCACCTATGTGTTCTTCTAGTGTTATGTACTTATCTCTAAAACTACACTGTAGGCATATTTTGAAGATATTGCAGGTTCATTTCCAGACCACCACAATAAAGTGAATATTGCAATAAAGTAAGTCACACAATTTTTTGGTTTCCCAGTGCATACAAAAGTTATGTTTACATTATGCTGTAGTCTATTAAGTATGAATAGCATTATGTCTAAAAAAAATGTACATACTTTAATTAAAAAATAATGCTGTTGGAAAAATGGTGCTGATAGAGTCACTTGATGCAAGGTTGGTACAAACCTTCAATTTGTAAAAAAAAAACACAGTCACTGTGAAATGAAGCACAATAAAATGAGGAATGCCTGGAATTGTGTTTAATTGCAACTGCCACATTCATGCCTATCCCCTCTTCTACACTACAAGCTCCAGGTGAAACACTGAGTATTTTCACTGATGTTTAGTGGATCTGGGAAGGTCTTAGACCCAGAGTCAGATTGTGTAAGTTCATAGCATGGCTCTAACTCTTGAAAGTTTTAGGTGTTGCATGATCTTGAGCAAGTTACTTACTCTCCTTATGACTTAATATTATAATCATCTGTTGAATGGAAATAATAATAGTGTTTACTTCTTAATGGTCCTGGAAAGTTTAAATAAATTGACACAGATTGCTTATAACAGTGCTTGTAGCATGTAGGAAGTTCAAGTGCTTATGAATACTACATGTTTTATTATATTCCCAGTGCCTAGAATAGATTATACAGCAATATGTAATAAATGATAGTGGAATGAGCAATTATTCTCATCATGAAGTATTTTGATTTGGTATATATTTTAAGTCCTGGAGAGGATAAATAGATGAATTAATACGCCCTTAGACAGTCCCTTTGGAATAGTGTCATTCCACTTTTTTTAAAGGGCTGTAGAGCAGAAAATTAAAAATTTGTATAAATGCTAAAAACTAAGTTATAAGAAGTCTATTTAATACACACTTTTCAACAAAATCACAAATATATACATTATAATACTTACGGTATATTTTCCCCAATAAACTGATAATTACACAATAAGATACAGTAGGTTTGATTTAGTAATACAACATACGTCCTTTATTTCCATTGCACTAAGAAGGGTGAACAGGCATACTAAACTTTGTTCTAGAAGATTTTAGAAATTCAGTAGAGCAAATATTTATGCAGTTAGCACTTAAAAGTACTGTTTTAACTTAAAGGGCTTTTCATAAAATTTGGGAACTTTTCAGCCATTATTCTTGCAAATATTGTTTTCTGCCCCCTTCTCTTTTCCCTTTTCTTCTGGGACTCTCATTATGCAGATTTTAGTATGCTTGGTGCTGTTTCACACATTTCTAAGGTTCTCTTCTTTTTTTTTTTTTAATTTATTTATTTAATTATTTTTTTATTTTGGCTGCGTTTGGGTCTCCTTCACTGCATGCTGGCTCCCTCTAGCTGTGGCGAGCGGGAGCCACTCTTTGCTGCGGTGTGCAGGCCTCCCACTGCGGTGGCTTCTCCTGTTGCAGAGCATGGGCTCCAGGCGCGCAGGCCTCAGTAGCTGTCACCCCCGGGCTCAGTAGTTGTGGCTCACGGGCTCTAGAGCGCAAGCTCATTAGCTGTGGCACACAGACTTAGTTGCTCCGTGGCATGTGGGATCCTCCTGGACCAGGAATCGAACCCGTGTCCCCTGCATCAGCAGGCGGATTCCTAACCACTGCACCACCAGGGAAGTCCTCTCTTCATTTTTAATCATTCTTTTTTATATCTGTATTTCAGACAAGGTGTACTCAATTGACTTATCTTCAAGTTCACAAGTTTTTTCTTCTGCCTACTTAAATTTGCTGTTGAGTCTTTCTAGTAAATTTTTAATTTCAGTTATTTTACTTCTTGACTTCAGAATTTCTATTTACTTCTTTTATAATTTCTTTTTATTGATATTTTCTATTTAGTGAGACATTATCCTCAGACTTTAATTCTTTAGACACAGGTTTTTGTTTTTTTTTTTAGTTCTTTCAACATATTTACAAGAGCAGATTTAAAGTCATCATTTATTAAGTCTAACATCTGAGCTTTCTCAGGGAGTATCTGTTGACTGCATTATTTCCTGTGTATGAGTCATACTTTCCTATTTCTTTGTATGTCTTATAATATTTAGTTGGAAACTGAACATTTTATAATATGACAATTGTGGAAACCAAATTCCCCACCTTCTCCAGGGATGTTGTTCCTGCTATTTATTGTTGTTTTTTCTCTGTTTAGTAACTGTCTTGTAATAATTCTGCAAAGTTTATATTCTCTGCCGTGTGCAGTCACTGAAGTCATGTCTTGTTTAGCCTACTGGTTAGAAAATGGTTGACTTTTCTTAAACCATTATATCCTAGAAGTAATAATACTCCCACTCATTTCAATGGGGGCTCTGTGTGTGTGTTGAAGCATGCTTTCAACATTCAAGCATTTCAAAATTGTACCTTAGCCTTCACTTCCTGCTTGCTCAGGGCTTCAAGTTCAGCCACAGGTGAGAGATTAGAGCCTTCCTAGGTCTTCTTGGGAATGCACAAAACCCTGTACATGCCTGAAGCTTTCTGGAGTCCCAATAATACACTGGAATTTTACAACGCCAACTATGAGATCTTATTCTCCAGATCTTCCTTTTTTAGGCCAGCCTATTTTTTTCCCCAACTGTTATCACTGACTCAGGCAGTCGAGGTGTTAAGCAATTGTTTTCAATAAATGTGCTAGAGTTAAGGCTTATCCCACTGAATACACTCTGACTCAGGTCAAATAGTGAGAAGCCCTGCTAATGGAGCTTTTGCAGGAATCTACCAAACAGATCAAATATGTGAGAATGGGCTTTCTAAAGAGTTTCAAACTCAGTTTATCACCTCTAGGCAGCTTGTTTTCATTGTTACCATGGCTGCAAGGCTGCTGGTTTTCAAGGTTATTGTGGAGCTGGGCAGAGAGGGATGGGGATAATGCAAGTCCCAAGACATAAGGCTTTTGCTGTTTACTGAGATTTAGCTAGTTTTCTTGAATAAATACTCCTTGGATTGTTGGAAGCCTTTGGTTAAGTTTTGGAGTTTTGAAAAAGTTAATTTTGACAATTTTTATCAGTGTTCTTATTTCTTCTATGGAAGAGCAGATTTCGGAGGTTCTTACTCTGCCACACTGAAAATCGTCTTCCTCTAATAGTGGAAGTTTTAATAATAATAATAAGTTTTTTAATAACTTTTAAAAAACTTTCCCACTGGGACATGGCACAGGTGTTGAACCTATGAACTCTTGGAAGCAAGTATTTGCTCACTTACTGAAGGCTATCTTCTCTACTCCTTGATAATCCTTTTGAACTCTGTCCTCAAAGAGCTCAACTACTATCTGAAGTGCTTAGGGCCTGTGTAGATATTTTAACTTTTGAGTTTTTTTTTTTTTTTTCTTTTCACCTAAGATGCCGGTGGGATCATATTTGCTCTTGGGTAGCCTTGTTTAACTTCATCTGGAGTCATATAGTAGTGCTGGTATAGTAGAGCTTTTGAAAATCTGGGTCAATCTCTTTGTGCTCTTCTAACAAAATCATTTTTTTCTAAATTCTTGTATGGTTACAAGGATTTAAAAGATATTATATATTGCATAGCAATATACCCATTCTTGGTGTAAGTCTGTTAAATACATTTAGGAAGGCTGATGGGTTCCCCTGGATTTCCTTTCTACTGTTTTCTATTGAAATCTCACAATTGTGAGCTCCAGTAACTACAATGTTATCACCATAGCTATATGATGAATGTGCAGCAGATCTTTTCAGTAGAACTGACTCCTTCAGAGCAATAATTATCATTGGGATGCATCCACATGACAATAATTTGTATTTAAAAATGGAAAAGTATAATTGAGTAGTACAGTGATTGTTTAAAGCAGAGTAAATATCATGATGAAACAGATGAATAATACCAAGTGAATAAAGCATCAACTCTTAATTGACTTCATAATCCAATTTGGCTTATCTTTTCTTGTAGAGTGAACTCATGGGGAGAAATACACATTTGTTTTAATATGCCATCTTTTTGCATGTTCAGTTAAAACGCAAAAAGAAGCTGGATCAACTCATATGTTTGTGGGCAGTCCTCAGAGTTTCCATAACTGACTGAAACTCTTCTGATAAACGTTTCTGCATCAAGGCTGAGTCACTCACTCAACTCTATTTCTCAGTTACTTTCTTGGCAAGACAAATATGTTTTTGCATGCAAAAACTAGTGTTGTATTTAATTATCTCTGCAGATACAATACATCAATACAATTTTAATTAAGAAGTTCTTCATGTATCTGGGAAGTAATCTGTTCAGATGACTTTTGGAACTTTTAGGTAACGAAGACACCTGCAGGCAATGTTTTAATGTTTTTTTCCCCCCTTCTTTATTTTTTTCTATTTAGTGAAACAGAACACAATATTCTTTTGATGATGCACATTGGTTCTATTTAGCTATGAAAAAATATATACATATATAAAATATACATATAAATCATATATCCCTACATGTCCATAACAGTGTTGTCCATATGTAAGAACTCCTCTTTTGTTTTTAAAATAAAACAATAAATTCCAATTTAAAAAAATTCAATATTAGATTTATTACAATTCACCTAAATTCTATATTACTCTTTTTCTGTAATGTGTGTGCAAATCTATGAGTATTTTAGGCATTATTTGGAATTGTGGAACATGGTAATATTGACTGGAAAATAACTCAGAATCATGATTTTGTCATTTTAGGATAATATTATAAGAAACTGAGCTAACTCCTGACGTATTCATAACATCAAGAGAAATAATATGTCAAAATACTTCAGTAACTATTAAACACAATTCAACTATAAGGTAAAATGACTAACTTTAATACTAAACTCAGTATGCTTACTGGAACCTGTAGGTTTAATGCAAAAACTGGTATAATCTTGAGCAGGTAGCTGTAATAAGAAGAGGTAAGAGGTTTTAGAAAATAAAATAAGGTCTAAGCTTTGAATTTATTTCTAAGATAAACTGAAAGAGGATAAGTTACTTCATTGTGCTAAGAATAGGTTAAGTTCTCAGTATATCACTTCTTAAAAAAATGAATTGCTCAATACCATCATTAAAGTAATGAGATTTTCATTAAAAAGTACATTTGTCAATATCTTTGTTAAAATACATATTAATTGCATATATTTTTGGCTGTTCATTTTCAAAGATAATTATTGCTAATATCACTGCTTTTAGGGAGAAAATGAGAATCTGTTTTGGTCCTTTAAAATACCCTAGAAAAAAATAAAAGCTTTTATAAGTATCAGTAGAGCATGAAAGTTAAACCAATGTCAAAGAAATGATCACTTCAGTAATAAATGAAGTGAAAATTTAAGCTCATTTATTTCACAAGATGATCAATATCTTTCTTATAATCTATCATATCTTTACTACTAATGATATATCATTTTTAGGAGGTCTCAGCTAAACACATATTTCTGCTTTTTTCTTAGATTTTGTTTGTTTTCCAAAAAGCTGCAACTAACCTAATCTTTTTTGCCTATTCTGATCTCATCTTTCAAAATACAAATGAAAACTACTTATATCATTCCCCATCAAAAAAAGCTCCTGCTTTTACTTCCCATAAAATATAGAGAATTTGGAAACTGTTACTTGGAAGAACGGATTAGAAAACTTAAGTATATGCTGTCTGATTGCTACTTCCTTCTTGATCTTCCAGTGTGATTTCGATTAAATTTACCAAACATACTTGGAAGGTGAGAAAGAATAGAAAGCAAATGGTTGTCCTATGTGCCAGAATTCTGTATTCTGGTCCAAGCCTGGTTGACTAAACCCAAACCAACTATGTCACCAACACAGCTTTGCCTTGGCTGGGTACCAAGCATGCCCACAGCCTCTATTATAGTGTGAATATAGGTATTTGTATGGGGGTTGGGGTGGGGATGGGGCTTGGAATAGGAAGCAACCTTTGTCTTAACTGAATTTAATATCTTAGTTTTGGAGAAAGTGCAAACACATTTTACCATGTAAAAACATTGCTAGGGCCACTCCAAGACTTAAAAAGGCCTGTCCAAGTGAAACCTAAGGTAACTTCAGGGTAAATCTTCCTTTGTAAACTACAGAATTAAAAACTGTGAGTTGCTTCCTGTTGAAGTCCCCAGTGCCAGCCTGGTAACAATCAGAATTTCTCTTACTACCCCTGTAGCTAGAGTTCAAGATCATTCAAGAATCTGTTTGTAATGACTTCAATCTACTTGTTATTAATATTAGTGTACTAATACTAATAAGATTAGTGCTGTTAATATTATCAGTATAATAAGAATACTAAAATAATATATTAGCAGTAATAATGTTAGTATTGTTACTGCTACTCTCACTTAAGCATTCCTTGTTAAGGAATAGTTCGGGAGTAAACCGATGCTTGGTTTATGCAAGTGTTTTCACCTGTGAAACAGGCTTAATAGGCATTTTCTTTTACAAGTCTTAAATATCCTGGGTGTAGGAATTCAGAGAGTTGTTTTTTAAGTCTTCATTCTCAATACCATACGAGCCACAATTTCAGATCTAAAAAGTCATGTGACAATGTGTTTAGATGGGTAAGTTCATATGTACTGCAGACTGAATTTCCTTATAGTAAGTAAAAGTGAAATGGTTGTATGGAAACCATTAGAGCATACTAGAAAAATTACAGGCTTTGGGACCAGGGAAACATCAATTCAAATTCTGCTTTGAATTTGAAATTTTCCATATACTAGCTACTTAGCCTTGTCACCTTTGGCAAAATGAAGAAAATAATGCCAACTTATAGCTTTATTGAGAGGGTTAAAAAAAGTAATTCGTGTAGAGCACCTAGATCAATGCCACAGAACAGATGGAAAATAAATATTATATAACTTCCCTTTGCTTTCTTCACATTAGCAGATAAACTATTAAACATTCTTTTTCTAATCCAGAGATAATTTAAATGTATGGTGCATGAAGATTTTAATACACTCAGCCTTTAATGACTTCTTATTCTTTCATTAAATTGAAAATAGCAATCATATAAAACACTATGCTATTTTAAAGTAAAGCAAAGAAAATTGCAGATATAAAAAAAGAAACATTCTTCTGATGTACTGTGAATTAAGTTTTACGCAGGCAGCATTGAGTTTGGAGTCAGAAAACAACATTTTTGAAAAACTCAAAGCTCATCCATTGGGAAAAAAAAATCAATGATAAGTTGTAGACATAGCTACTTCAGTTATCGTTCATGTTAGATAGGAAACCATGTGGAAGAAGTGGGGGTAAACACTACATCAGTAACTCAGATCTTAGAATCAAAATGTGGTGATGGAAATGGCACCTGTGACAGTTAATGAAACACTAGGACACCTTTATTGTGGAAACACTCTAGAAAAGACATGGAATTGAATATCACACTTGTGCCATCAAAATGTAATTTTCAAGGTAGTCAGCAAATCACATACCTGAATTTTGTTCTCAAATTTGGGGCATGAGAGCACTAATCAGAACACAAGATTCTCAGAAACAATTTTGCACAGTCTTGATGAGCATATAGACCACTGTCCTGAAAATAGGAGGTCCTGCCTGAATAATCTCAGTTGAATATATAGGCACATTCTTTAATCTCAACAACTAATACTGGCATAATAGGGTTGATACAGTTGATTTAAGACATATCCGCAAGATACCATGTATAAGTAACACTGCAGAAATACAAAGGATCATGGGAGATTACTACAAGCAACTATATGCCAGTAAAATGGACAACCTGGAAGAAATGAACAAATTCTTAGAAAAACACAACCTTCCCAGATTGAACCAGGAAGAAATAGGAAATATAAACAGACCAATCACAAGCACTGAAATTGAAACTGTGATTAAAAATCTTGCAACAAACAAAAGCCCAGGACCAGATGGCTTCACAGGCAAATTCTATCAAACATTGAGAGAAGAGCTAACACCTATCCTTCTCAAACTCTTCTAAAATATAGCAGAGGGAGGAACACTCCCAAACTCATTCTACGAGGCCCCAATCACCCTGATACCAAAACCAGACAAACATGTCACAAAAAAGAAAACTACAGGCCAATATCACTGATGAACATAGATGCAAAAATCCTCAACAAAATACTAGCAAACAGAATCCAACAGCACATTAAAAGGATCATACACCATGATCAAGTGGGGTTTAATCCAGGAATGCAAGGATTCTTCAATATACACAAATCAATCAATGTGATACACCATGTTAACAAACTGAAGAATAAAAACCATATGATAATAGATGCAGAAAAAGCTCTGACAAAATTCAACACCCATTTATGATAAAAACCCTCCAGAAAGTAGGCATAGAGGGAACTTTCCTCAACATAATAAAGGTCATATATGACAAACCGACAGCCAACATCGTTCTCAATCGTGAAAAACTGAAACCATTTCCACTAAGATCAGGAACAAGACAAGGTTGCCCACTCTCACCACTATTATTCAACATAGTTTTGGAAGTTTTAGCGACAGCAATCAGAGAAGAAAAAGAAATAAAAGGAATCCAAATCAGAAAAGAAGAAGTAAAACTGTCACTGTTTGCAGATGACATGACACTATACATAGAGAATCCTAAAGATGCCACCAGAAAACTACTAGAGCTAATCAATGAATTTGGTGAAGTAGCAGGATACAAAATTAATGCACAGAAATCTCTTGCATTCCTATAAACTAATGATGAAAAATCTGAAAGAGAAATTAAGAAAACACTCCCATTTACCACTGAAACAAAGAGAATAAAATAGCTAGGAATAAAACTACTTAAGGAGACAAAAGACCTATATGCAGACAACTGTAGTACACCGATGAAAGAAATAAAAGATGATACAAACAGATGGAGAGATAGACTATGTTCTTGGATTGGAAGAATCAACATTGTGAAAATGACTCTACTACCCAAAGCAATCTACAGATTCAATGCAATGCCTATCAAACTACCAATGGCATTTTTACAGAACTAGAACAAAAAACTTCACAATTTGTATGGAAACACAAAAGACCCCAAATAGCCAAAGCAATCTTGAGAAAGAAAAACGGAGCTGGAGGAATCAGGCTATACTGGACTTCAGACTTCAGACTATACTACAGACTTCAGACTTCAGACTATACTACAAAGCTATAGTAATCAAGACAGTATGGTACTGGAACTAAAACAGAAATATAGATCAATGGAACAGGATAGAAAGCCCAGAGATAAACCCACGCACATATGGTCACCTTATCTTTGATAAAGCAGGCAAGAATATACAGTGGAGAAAAGACAGCCTCTTCAATAAGTGGTGCTGGGAAAACTGGACAGCTACATGTAAAAGAATGAAATTAGAACAATCCCTAACACCATACACAAAAATAAACTCAAAATGGATTAGAGACCTAAATGTAAGACAGGACACTGTAAAACTCTTAGAGGAAAACAGGCAGAACACTCTCTGACATCAATCACAGCAAGATCCTTTTTGACCCACCTCCTAGAGAAATGGAAATAAAAACAAAAATAAACAAATGGGACCTAATGAAACTTCAAAGCTTTTGCACAGCAAAGGAAACCATAAACAAGACGAAAAGACAACCCTCAGAATGATAGAAAATATTTGCAAATGAAGAAACTAACAATGGCTTAATCTCCAAAATATACAAGCAGCTCATGCAGCTCAATATCAAATCAACGAACAACCCAATCCAAAAATGGGCAGAAGACCTAAATAGACATTTCACCAGAGAAGATATACAGATTACCAGGAAACACATGAAAGGATGTTCAACATCATTAATCATTAGAGAAATGCAAATCTAAACTACAATGAGGTATCACCTCACACCAGTCAGAATGGCCATCATCAAAAAGTCTAGAAACAATAAATGCTGGAGAGGGTGTGGAGAAAAGGGAACACTCTTGCACTGTTGGTGGGAATGTAAATTGATACAGCCTCTATGGAGAACAGTATGGAGGTTCCTTAAAAAACTAAAAATAGAACTACCATATGACCCAGCAATCCCACTACTGGGTATACACCCTGAGAAAACCATAATTCAAAAAGAGTCATGTACCACAATGTTCATTGCAGCACTATTTACAATAGCCAGGACATGGAAGCAACCTAAGTGTCCATCAACAGATGAATGGATAAAGAAGATGTGGTACATATATACAGTGGAATATTACTCAGCCATAAAAAGAAACGAAATTGAGTTATTTGTAGTGAGGTGGATGGACCTAGAGTCAGTCATACAGAGTGAAGTAAGTCAGGAAGAGAAAAACAAATACTGTATGCTAACCCATATATATGGAATCTAAAAAAAAAAGAAAAAATGGTTCTGAAGAACCTAGGGGCAGGACAGGAATAAAGACGCAGACATAGAGAATGGACTTGAGGACACGGGGAGGGGGAAGGGCAAGCTGGGAAGAAGTGAGAGAGTGGCATCGACATATATACACTACCAAATGTAAAATAGATAGCTAGTGGGAAGCAGCCACATAGCACAGGGAGATCAGCTCGGTGCTTCGTGACCACCTAGAGGGCTGAGATAGAGAGGGTGGGAGGGAGATGCAAGAGGGAGGGGATTTGGGGATATATGTATACATACAGCTGATTCACTTTGTTATACAGCAGAAACTAACACAACATTGTAAAGCAAATATACTCCAAGAAAGATGTTGAAAAAAAAAAAAAAAGATACCACGTATAACATAGTTTTTACCAAAAAGTATTGACAGAAGCATTTGATATTTCACAAGCTTTCTTATTTGTCTCTGTACAGATCAGAAAGAATGACAAGTCCATTTAGGATATTAACTGGAGCCACTGCAGAATTTAAAATTTCATTGTTTTATTTTAACCAAAAAAATGTTTTCTGCCTAAAGATTATCACTTTCTTAGATGCCTTAACTTTTCCCTTGTTTCAGTCATCAACAGTGGGAATTGACTTCTTTTTTAAAAAATTAACATTTTTTCACAAATGTTAAAGCACATGGAACAAAGAGTAAATGCATAGTCAAACTGTGATGCAAATAGTAGGTGATTTGGGGGTTAACTTTGTAGCCAAGGGCTGATATACTGCATGAGATTTAAATATGAACTTTATCCCAGTTCTCAAGGAGGTAGAATCATAAATGATACACTTAGATTTGCTTTTGGTTTAATGACAATGCATTAATTAAATTCAATGAAATAATCATCAGCACATTTGCAAATTTAGAATCGAAGCATTTTTATCTGTGCTTGTCTAAATTCCCTAAGATACCAGTAAACCATAAGCAGTTTTTACACTTTGTTTTTCATATATATTTTTTTATTTTGTAATTATTTTTTTCTCAAATTGTTTATGTCATGCCCAGTTTTAAATAGATAGCTCTACAGAATATAGGGAGATATGATTTAACCCACAATATCCCACCAGTGTGTTAGTTCCTCTACTTCAAACATGATTCTGAGCTGGTCATGCCCTTTAAAGGTAAGCCTTTCTGCCAAGGCACTGTTGCCTCATTTCAGTGTCGTCTTGATTACTGGATGTATTGGGTATGTTCCTGCTGTCTCACTACTTGCCTCAATTTTATCCATTGCTTTAGTTAAACTGATTTCACCATACCTTGCTCCTAATAACTGGTTTATTTTTGTCTTAGAGTTGATTTTTTTTTCTTTAACATTTGTATGTTTATTTCTCTTCCATTAGCCTCTATCCATCCTCACTAGTATTTCCTGGGGTTTCCTGGGTCTTCTTCTCATTGTTTTGAATGATAATGAATTACAAAATTGTTTACAATTGACTAGAAAGTAATTTCTCCATTTCGTTTATACTCTTTATGACAGTATGATGCCAATTAAAACAATCGGGATATAATTTGCAGTTGGCCTTGTTGCCAGAATATTAAAATTATAAAATACTGATAATTCTATATATAGCTGTGAAGATTTCTATAGCTGACTATATGGCATAATTTCTTTTTATAGATTATAAAAATTATAGGGTATCTCTAGGGGGTACAATTAATTTCTTTCCATCTCTTCTTTACCGTGGCAACATGCTCTCTTTTCTAAGTTGAAATGTATCAAAGGCCACCAGAGAATTTTCATATTCTCTGCCAGCTAACACAACGGGAACATAGATTCATATTTACACAGGGGAATTGGGGGCGAGGGGTGACAGGTGTTGTTTTCACCAGAGACGGGTTGCTGCTGCAACTGCTCATGATTGTTAAAATTACTCCAACTGTGTAGAGCTTGACAATTCAGAGTCTTCTAATATATGCATAATTTGAATTGCATCAGGATTTACCAGCCAGTGAGTATAAATGATATACTATTAACAATTACATTCTCAATTTTACTGACTTACACCTATACTAAGTGAAAATTTGACCATTCAACCTGTAGTCTTCAAGTGATTCTGAGCATCTCCAAGGTGTACCCCAGTGACATGTGTGTGACCCAATTGAAGAACTCTTGGAAAATACATGAGAATACAGTGTTAAACTATAGATTAATACAAAGTATTTCTAAAAAGACCTATATTAATTTAAATAGGAAAATAGAATGTTTTAAATTAAAATAATGTGTAGATTTAAATTTTTAAAAGTGCCTAGAAATTAGGAAAAATAAAAATGGTGCTATATACCTAATATCTTAGAGGAATAATACTAAAATACTCAAAAGTATTTTCTTTGGAATCAGATATTCTCCTTAGTCACTGATTCAATGAACTCAAGATTTCTTATAGCATTTCTTGTGGGATGAGGTTACTTACTTTCCTTATATTTGCTTTTGTTTTCTTATTTGCTGATTAATGTGTGTGTGTGTGTGTGTGTGTGTGTGTGTGTGTGAGAGAGAGAGAGAGAGAGAGAGAGAGAAGGAATGTTTTGTTTGAAAGTTTCAAATTCAAGGGACTTTTTTTTCTGTTTTCATTTAATTGGCTCTCCTGCTGCTGGTAACTCTTTGGTGCTTAAAAAAAATGGACTCACCTTTCTGCGCTACCCAGAGAGGGGTCTCTACAGGCAGTGCCTTGGTTTCGTGTGATAACTTAAAGGGAAACTTTCATAATATCTGGAGCCCGTGATGTCCTGCAAATGAAGGAGGAGAATGTCCTTAAATTCCTTGCAGTGGGGATTTACTTAGGTGGCACCAACCGTGACTTCCAAATGGAACAGTACATCCACAAAGGGAAACGTGATGGCATTTACGTAATAAATCTGAGGAGAACCTGGAGAAACTCCTGCTGCCAGCTCGTGCCGTGGTTGCCACTGAAGACCCAGCTGATGTCACGGCCATGTCTTTCAGGAATACTGGTCAGTGAGCTGTGCTGAAGTTTGCCGCTGCCACGGGGGCTGCTCCTATTGCTGGCCGCTTCTTTCCCGGAACCTTCAGTAACCAGATCCAGGCAGCTTTCCGAGAACCGAGACTTCTGGTGGTTACTGATCCCGGAGCTGAGAACCAGCCTCTCACAGAGGCGTCTTGTCACCATTCTGTGTAATAAAGACTCTCCTCTGTGGTCACTGCCACCAGTGCAACAGAAAAGGAGCCCACCCAGTTGGTCCCATGTTGTGATGCTGGCCTGGGAGTTTCCACGCATGCGCCGTGGCACCATCTCACGTGACCCCCCCTCAGGCGGTCAGCTTGATCTCTGCTTCCGCAGAAAACCAGAAGAGATTGAAAAGGAAGAGTAGGCCGCTGCTGAAAGGCTGCGCCCAAGGAGGAATTTCAGGCTAGACGGACTGCTCCAGCTTTCAGGTTTACTGCTCTCCAGCCCAAGGTTGCAGACGGGCCTGAAGGCGTGCTGGTCCCCCCTGTGTCTGTGCAGCAATTTCCTACTGAAGCCTGGTCTGCAGCTCTGATGGGTAGGAACTTCCACTGAGGAGTCTTAAGCTGATCTTCTATAGACTCTTTAACAGAAAATGGAAATAAGGATTGACGGAAGATAAACAGTTTATTACAAAAAAAAAAAAACAACCACCATACAACCCCTCTAGCAATTATTGGTAGTCTAAATGATTTGCTACAGAAATCGTTCTTCCCAAAACTCCCCGTTTATTGGGCCACTTACTAGTGATTGCTTTTTAGTTGTTAAGTCATCCAGATTAGACAGAAATCTGACTCAACTTTTGAGTTTAGAATTTTAGAGCGTTTATGAATACTTGGAATAATCGTGTGTATTTTGCTTGCTTTGCTTGGTAGTTAGGTTTTGGCTCACCTGTCTCCCTTTCTAGAATGAAAACTGCTTTCAGTCTTTGCCTTATTCTTGAACCTAGAAGAACACCAAGTACAAAGTGCCTGGTTCAATAAGTAGGTTTTGGCTGACTGAGTTACTATTTTGATACTAGAAAATTGCTTTTGAAAATATACCTTGTTTTGAAACAAAGCTATGAGTTTATTATCTGGGCTTCAAAGTATAGAAGAGTAATAACTGCTGCCAGAAAAAAGATTCCTCAAGGAATATAGATTAAGGCAGTCCTTTCTACTTATATGTGGAAGCATAGGAAATGTTTTCAGGGTTTCAGAGACTATTTGACAAACTCTGTGAATAGTCTTAATTAAGCAAACCTAGGAACTCCTGTAGCCTTGTTTGCTCATCTATAAAATTAAGGGATTGAATTAGATGATTTCCTGCTCTAAAATTCTATGCTTATAGGACCAACGGCTCAATAATCTAAGCCTGGAATCACGTATCTCTGTCATAGTTCAAATTTTTAATTTAGGTCTATGACTTAGGGCCCACTTTACATTTTGGGTCTTTCATTCCCTCATGAAAAGGTCAGAGGGCTTAAATAGATTATTTCACCTATCTATGAAGTTCCCTAACATTTATACTACTTGAATTATAGTAATATTTATAGCTATGGAATTGTATTAGTTGCACTGTCTTGTGGTGTTTCAGTTCTTGTGTGAAAAAGTTAGGGAGTTAAAGAAACATTTCTGCAATGCACAGGGTTCTAATCCAATAGATATTTCGGTTTATGACAGGGTGGTGAGAGATCAATTATAATTCAGAAACCCTAAGATGTTGGAAACCAAAGATCAGTACCCTTGAACCTGGGATTCTTGTGTCTCCTGTTCTAGATATTCTGGTTTTCTCATTTTGAGACCATTAACAAGAGCACTTGTATTGATTTTTGTTATATAAATTGCAGGGGTTAAGACTTGAGAAGTTTTGCTCTGAAAGCCAGGAATTTAATCCATTGTAAAACCTAATTGATGAACTATTTAGAAAAGAAGGTTGTAGACACTGGGTCTAATTTATTATAAACCATAGGTCATTCATTTAATCTTGATTAAGTTATAGTAGAAGCCAAACTCACAAATTTTTATTAGAGAACTTTTGGGATTATGAGAAGCTGAGTCACAAATACTTTTGAAAATGCAAAGGTCTAGGTTATCATTGTTTAGACACACAAAAAAAGTTAGCAGGTATTTACTTCCCAGTTACAACAAATTCCTTCCCCTTAGTACTTAAAAAAATTTATACTTAAATCTTATTCTAAAATTGAGTTTCTGGTTATGTCTGTTCACCAAAATGGACAATGGGCCTTTGTTTAATATTCAAAGGTTTGTTTAGTAATGACTGTGGAATTATAAACTTGAGGATGTAAAAGTTTATCATTAGAGACAACATTTTTTGGAATGATTCTTATAGAAAATAGTTTACATACATTTTAATACCTGCCATCAAGGTTGTTTAATCACAAAAATTTGAGATAACCCACTAATTATCATTTTGCTATCCTAGCTCTAATAATCTAGTATAGGCCTGTGCAGAGTTCTTAAAATCAGAAATATAAATAAAGGCTCTCTGTTTAAAAAAAAAAAAAAAAGTAGAAGAAAAGTAGCTCTAGATTAAATTTAAAATACAATGCAGAATTTTGATTATCTGTAGCACTCAATTTTAAGAAACAGATTTTTGCATCAAAACAGAAAGTACAATGAATGTGGAAACAAAAATTTGAAAGAAAAAGTTGAAAATTTAAAAAAAAAAGAAATTTTAATCTAAATACAGGGTTAAGACATTTTTGTATTGGTTACAGTCTACATAGTATTTTTGTCAGAGTTGGAATCATAGTATTTACTTGTGTTTCTTTAGAAATATTTCAAAATTTATTAGAATTAAACATTCATATTATTACATCTCATTTTACCAGTGTGAAACAATATTTTCATACCTTGCAACATTATAAGTAATTGCTTATTTTTTTTAATTAAAAAAATATTTATTTTTATTTTTGGCTGCGTTGGATCTTCATTTTTGCGCACGGGCTTTCTCCAGGTGCGGAGAGAGGGCTTCTCATTGAGGTGGCTTCTCTTGTTGCGGAGCACGGGCTCTAGGCGCGGGCTTTCGTAGTTGCAGCACGTGGGCTCAGTAGTTGTGGCATGTGGGCTCTAGGGTGCATGGGCTTCAGTAGTTGTGGCGCGCAGGCTCAGTAGTTGTGGTGCACGGGCTTAGTTGCTCCATGGCATATGGGATCTTCCCGGACCAGGGATCGAACCTGTGTCTTAACCACTGCACCACAAGGGAAGTCCACTTATTTTTTAATGGATGTCTGTCTATAGCATAATGCCAGAATACTAGGATAATCAATACATTGATCAAAATACTGAAATCCACATATATGAGGTTTATGTAGGTCATTATTAATTGTTTAACTGATCTATCACTTAAGTTTACAAGTAGTATATTTGTAATGCTTTCCTCAGGTCAACATGTCCTTAGGATCCCCCAAAATCTTCTGTGGTACCTGTAAGGAGTAGAGGTGCTTTATGAAAAAATGTAAAAATGGAAAATCACAGCTGTGACTTGCTCTGTTGCCCTTACTGGCTACAGCTGGCTCCCTTTCCTCAGAGGGTTCCTCCAGGCTTACCTCTCACCTTCAAATTTACACTCTCTTTTTCTTTCCTTGCTCCTCCTCTTAAATCTTTTTGTCTCACTTGTGTTCTTATCTGTTTAACTCCTTTAGATTGCCTTTGGGTATTGGATTCTCTGCCTGGCTTTGATTTCTTCCTAGGATGCTGCTTCTCAGATGAATCCTTTGGTATCTGCACAAATGCTCTATGGCTGTCAAGTGACAGCTAAATTGGCCCCAGGTTCCCTGGATACTTCACCCCTGTTGGTGGCATCCACTTTTCTGGGAGGAAGCACCTAGCATTACTAAGAATTATGCTTCCTGCCAATGATAAATTTGACCTGAGTAAAGTTCAGTAGAAAGCAAGCACATAGACATTAAGCATTAGTTATAAATAAATGGTGAATTTTGTGTGTTTTTTGTCCTTAAATAGATGTAATAGGAAAAAAAGACGAAGTTGGTATTTTCATTAATAGTGATATATTAAGCCATTCTTGCTATAACTTGTATTATTATCTCCATTTCATAATCAGCTGAAACAATCAAGTTTAACTCAAAGAAGCACAACCATACAAGTGATATAATATATACAATAAGAGATAATTTTAAGAGTTTGACCTTATGCACTTGTGGGAACTGGTTAAACAGTCTTTATAAAGCTCTTGTTTTGTGTCTGGTATCAGAGTCTAAAGCCAGCAGGGCAGGCAGTCAGGAAGGGAAGGTGATGTTAAGTAGAGCAGAGGATGAACTGAAACCTCCTCTTGCTCTATCTCCAGGACCTCACCTTTCGTGATGAGAATATCTTCCAGGAGAACATGGTGTCCTTCGGCACAGGGCTAACCAAGCACTTGGCCCAATAAGGATCCTGCAGGAGCCACAGGAGCCATAGAAGCTGCAGGCCGGCTGGTGTCCCACACCACCCTGGTGAGCCAACAGGTAAGGGAGGGTGACAGTATGTGTAAACTGTATTCGTGCTGGGTATCCTGAACTGATCTTTCAAGCATAAAAAGATTGTAGCTGCTGCTTTTCTTCTGCCTACCAGCTCTTGCACAAATGATCCTTGTGGCTGCATTAACTCACGACTATACAAGGAGGTGCTGGGAAACATAACTCCAGGGTAGCTAAGTTGACAGTACAGATCCACCCAACTGCATACACAGTTGCTGTATACATCTACATGGCCAAAAACTGTGTATGAAAGTTTTCATTGTGCTCCCTATTCTCACCAATATTTGGTATTATCCAACTTTGATATTTACATTTTTGCTATTCTGTTCAGTGTAAAATGATATCTCATTTTGGTTTTAACTTGCATTTCTCTGATTAGTGATAGGTTGAACATATCTGTATATGCTTACTGACAATTTGTATTTCCTTTTTGGTGAAAATGCTTATTCATGTCTCTTGCCCCATCTTTCTATTGGGTGGTCTTCTATTTATTGATTTGATGGAGAACTTCATATTTTCTTACTATTAATTATTTGTTGATATTTAATTTGCAAGTATCTTTCCCCGATTTGTGATTTTTGTTTTCACTTTTAAAAGGTGTCCTTTAATGAACAAATTTCTTTTTTAAATTTCACAGTGGTGAATTTTTAAGCATTGTTAATATAATTATTTTTTGTATGTTTATGAAATCCTTCCCTATGCCAAGCCCATGAAAACATTCCAAAAATTTCACACATTTCTTGTATACCTTTCCATTCTACTGTGTGCTGTGAGATAGAGTTCAAGTACCGTCATCATTGTTTGTCCCACGTAGATAACCAACTGTCTCAGCATTAATTATTGAAAACTTCTTCCTTTCTCTATAATCTGTAACATGTTATATACCAAGTTTCCATACAAGTTCAGGGGTTCTATACAATTACTATAGCTATATAGTAAACCTTCATAACAATTCTTAATGGAATATGTTGGTAATTATTGACCATGGGGTCTCCCAAATAAATTTTCAAGTCATAATTTCAAATAACTAAAGAATTGTATTGGAATTTTTATTGGAATTGCATTAAAAGTGTAAGTCAATTTGGGTTGAACTAACATATTTACTACAGTTTCTTATCTTCACACATAGACTATCTCTTCAGTTATTATAATGTGTTTTAGTATCTTATGCAAAATTTCATCATTTTTAGGCAGGAAGTTCTTGTCCAACTTTCTTAGGATTGTTTCTAGGTAGCAAATAGACTATTTTTTGTTAAAGAAGACTGCATCTAATAATGAAAAATCTTTAATTTAATCTCTAATAATGAAAAATCTAATCTTTATTTTCAATTATTCTATCCTTTATTTCTTTTTCTGGCCTTCTTTTACTGGCTACGGTCTTTGGTAAAATCTTACAAATTTTTCATTTTATTGTGGTAAAAACCCATAACAAAATTACCATTTTAGCCATTTTAAGTGAACAGTAGTGTTAACTAATATATGTACATTGTTGTGCAACAGATTTCTATAAATTTTTCATCTTGAAAAACTGAAACTCTTTATCTTTTAACAGCAACTTTCCTTTTCTCCCTTCCCCCATAGCTCCTGGCAAATACCATTCTACTATCCGTTTCTAAGAGTTTGACCATTTCACATACCTCAGTATAAATGGAATCATGCAGTATTTGTTTTATTGTGGTTAGCTTATTTAACTTAGCATAATGTCCTCAAGTTTCATCCATGTTGTAGTATATGACAGATCTCCTTCTCCTTTAAGGATGAATAATACTTTATTGTACACATATACCACATTTTATTTATCCATTCATCTGTCGGCGGACCCTTGGGTTGCTTTCACCTTTTGGCTATTGTGAATAAGGCTGCAGTGAACACATATATGCAAATATCTCTCTGAGATCCTGTTTTCAATTCTTTTAGATATATACCCAAAAAAGGAATTGCTGAATCATGTAGTAATTCTATCTTTAATTTTTTGAGGAAACTCCATACTGTTTTCCATAGCAGTTGCATCATTTTACATACTCTCAACAGTGGTTCCAAGTTCTCCACTGCATTGCCAATGCTTGTTATTTTCTGTTTTTTTGACAGTGGCCATCCTAAAGGGTGTGAGGTGATATCTGATTGTGGTTTTGACTTGCATTTCCCTGGTAATTAGTGATATTGAGCATTTTTTCATGTGCTTGATGGCCATTTATATATCTTCTTTGGAGTAATGTGTGTTCAAGTTCTTTACCTATTTTTTACTTGGGTTATTTGAGTTTCTTGGTTGTTGTTGTTCAGTTATAGGAGTTCTTTATATATTCTAGATATAAAACCCCTTATCAGATATGTGGTTTGCAAATATTTTCTCCCATTCCATAGGTTGCTTTTTTTACTCTGTTGTTTCCTTTGCTGTGTACAGTTTTTAAGTTAGATGTAGTTCCATTTACCTATTTTTTGTTTGTTGCCTGTGCTTTTGGTTTTATACAAGAAATTATTGCCAAATCCAGTGTCACACAGATTTTCCTCTATATTTTCTTCTAGGAGTTTGATAGTTTCAGGTCTCATGTTTAGGTCTTTGATTCGTTTTGAGTTAATTTTTGTATATGGTATAAGATAAGAGTTCAAAATCATTCCTTTGCAAGTGTATATACAGTTTTCTCAGCACCATTTGTTGAAAAGACTATCCATTTTCTATTATGTAGACTAGACACTGTTGGCAAAGATGATTTGACCATATATGTGCAGGTTTCTTTCTAGGCTCTCTTTTCTATTCCATTCATATGTATGTCTGTTTTTATGCTAGTGCCATACTGTTTTGATTACTGTAGGTGTGCAATATGTTTTGAAATCAGGAAGTGTGACACAACCACTTTGTTATTCTTTCTGAAGATTGTTTTGGCTACTTGGGGTTCTTTTTGATTCCAGATGAATTTTAGATTTTATTTTTTCTATTTCTGCAAAAAATGTCATTGGGTTTTGATAGGTATTGCATTGAATCTGTAGATTATTTTGGATAGTATGGGTATTTTAACAGTATTAAGTCTTCCAGTCCATGAACACAAAATATCTTTCCATTTATTTGTGTCAGTGTTTCAGCATTGTTTTGTTGTTTTCGGTGTATAAGTCTTTCATTTCCTTGGTTAAGTTTATGCCTAAGTATTTTATTATTTTTGGTGCTATTGTAAAAGAAATTATTTTCTTAATTTCCTTATTAAATTGCTCATTGTTAGTTTGTGGAAATGCTACTGCTTTTTGTTCATTGAGTTTTATCAATTTTATTGCTCTTCTCACAGAATCAACTCTGACTTCAGATATTTTGTCTAATTTGGTTTTTTCCCCCTCATAATTTCTGCTCTTTTCTTTATCATTTTTTTCTTCTTTCATTTAAAAGTTTTTGTTCTTAACTTTCTGTGATTTATTTTCAAATGATCAATGTTAGCTATATTACACTGGTTTTGATACGTCATATCGTCATTACTCAGTACAAAATACTTTCTATTCTTCTTTGAAATTTTTTTTTTGACCCATGGATTATTTACACATACATCATTTATTTTCCAAGTATTTGAGCGTATTATAGGTATCTTTTTGTTATGATTTCCAGCTTATTCCTTTGTTGTCATAGAACATACTCTATGTAAATTCAACCTGTTGAAATTTTTTTGAGACTTGCTTTATGACTCAGACTATAAGGATGATTCCCAATGCACTTATACAAGTTTCTATTTGTGTGTAATATCTATGCACACTATTTAAAATTAAAGTTTTTTTTTGGCTCCTTTTGTGTCTTTTTCAACTTAATTTATCACCATTTGAAAGCCTTGATAAATTCTTTCATCACAGGAAGTCTCAATTTTCTGTTTATACATTAGTATTTCATAAAATATTCTTCATTATTTTGAAAGATCTATTAAGAAAACAAATATACAGTAACCCGTATCTCTTTATTTCCTCATGATAGTGATACAAATTAAAATCCCTATTACAAATTCATATTCAGTGCTACAATTAGAGAAAATATATAGCATATTAATTAAAATTCTGTTTTACAATGGAAACTAGATGTATTGAAGGGCCTTGACTGCAACATTTTAATTTATTTAGCTATTAAAAATCTATTGCATTTCACAATCTTGTTAACAGTTTCTGCCAAGAAGATAATTAAATGGACATGGTGTAAAAAAAGTTTTGTATGATTTCACTGAGTGATTCACCAAAATAACCCGCAAAAAAAAATGAGGTATTGTTATTTCAAATTCCTCAAGATAAAAATATAAAACAAGATTACTCCTTTAAAATTTAAGACATGCAGTCATATAAAAAAAAGTCAATGAGTTACGAAAGTGTACAATATGGTCGAAATCAATTTGTTTCATCATATATTCAGGCGAAGTTTTAGGATTACTATGTTAAGTAGGTAAATGTTAATGTAACTAACCTGCAGCTCATATAACTAACTGAATGTTATATTAACATTTACCTACTTAATATAGTAATCCTAAAAATTAGATAATGTTGTCTTCATTTTGACAATGGGAGAAATAATATTAAAATGTTTAAGTAGTTTTCCCAAGGTTATGTACTATCAAATTAGAGGTAAGAAGAATACGTTTTGAAGTTAATGGAAAAATCCCCATTTTATTTGGAGTCTGTGCTCTGCCTGAAGGGGAAGGATCTCTAATATCACATGAGTGAGTTTCTGCTAACCAGTCAGGACTCGACCTTCTATTGGTGTAGACAGAGTATGTGGAATTAATTTAACAAATAAGTTTGAAGTTCTAGCTTCTCTGTAACAGTGTGCTGTGTGTTGGAAATACGCAGTAGCTGAGAGGGACAAAAGCCTGCCTGATACTCAGAGATCTGGAGCAATCAGCACCCAATTTTGGTGTTGCCAAGAATTAGTTTTATAATGAGAAAGAAAATAACACATCTTCACATTGCATTTCCTTTTCAAGAACATCTTGGTAATTTTTCGGTCATTATAAAGATTGTAATATTCTATAATTTATTTTGATTATAAAAACAAGAGAATATGAAGATATGCCGGCCAAAGGAAAGGAATATGAACAAATAATTCATCTAATCTTAATATTTCTAGGCTCACATTTTGTCCCCCAAATTACCATAGTACTGAGTATGTGTTTTGCTGTCTGTTTTTTCTATTTTCCATTATATTTTGTATATATATAAAATTATTAAATGCTTCTTGTGGAAACATTTAAAATATCCACAAGTGTAAAGAAGAAAAGAACCATTAATTACAGTGTTACCACCCCGAGTTTAGCACTTTTAACATTTGATGTATTTTTTTCAGTAAAATACATTTATAATTATAGTATTTGAAATTTGTTGAATATAAAAATCTTTTTTTTTTTCATTTGAACTTACATCATAATCATTTGGTCACTCATTTCCTTAATTGAGGTTGGTAAAATTTACAAAGTTAAAAGCTGTTTGTCTATATATCTTGATCCATATTTCTGATTTCTTAAATGATAGATTTGTTGAACTGGAATATGTTCAGGTGAATGAATCTAAGAGTTTTCAGTGGGTAGAGTATGCACTGTCTTATGGCTTTTCAGAATATTCTTAGATTCCCAAAATCAGGGTCTTGAGAAATTTGTAGCCCTGTATTCTGCTAATATTGGGTCATAAAATCTTTTAGAAATATCAAAATATTTTAGGCAAAATGATATCTTTTTCTTATACTAAGTTTAATTTATCTGTTTGTAGTCTAAGTCTTTTCCCATATCTTAAGTAGCTATTAAAATTCTTTGCTAGGATGATTGTTTAACTGTCATTTTCAGGTCAAGGGCTTTAAAGGAAGATTCTTATTTATTTATTTAGGCTGTGTTGGGTCTTCGTTGCTGTGTGTGGGCTTTCTCTACTTGAGCCGAGCGGGGGCTACTCTTCGTTGTGGTGTGCTGGTTTCTCATTACAGTGGCTTCTCTTGTTGCGTAGCATAGGCTCTAGGGCACGTGGGCTTCAGTAGTTGTGGCTCGTGGGCTCTAGAGTGCAGGCTCAGTAGTTGTGGTGCATGGGTTTAGTTACTCCGTGGCACATGGTATCTTCCTGGACCAGGACTCGAACCCATGTCCCCTGCATTGGCAGGTGGATTCTTAACCACTGCACCACCAGGGAAGTCCTAAAGGAAGATTCTTACACAATGTAAATGTCTGGCCGTGGGGCTGGCCAGTGCAAGTGAAAGGAATAGAGGGAACCTGATGTCCACTGGGCAATTTTGTAGTCAGGTAGACAAGACGGTAGACCATGAACTTCATGTAGGTTCCAATTCTGGCTCTGTCTCCTACCAGATATGTGATCATGACTCTCTATACATCAGTTTCCTCATGGGATATTCCAGTTATGGTACCTTTTCAGCTCCAAAATTTCTATTTGATTCTTTTTTGTATTTTCTATCTCTTTATTCACATTGCCTTTTTTTTTGAGACATTGCTCTCCTGGTCCTTTAGTTCTTTGTTCATGGTATCCTCTGGCTCTTTGAGCACCCTCATAGGTCATTAGGAGATAATTACAAGATTGTTTTGAGGGAAAAAATGAGAATACACATTAAGCACTTAGAATACTACTTGGTCTGCCCATAATAAATCCTTAACAAATATCAGCTTGTTGTTGTGGAAGACCAGCAATGATCCAGTCTTGGCTTTGGTAATATAAAAACTTTCACCCTAATCTCTGAGGAATGTTCTTCCTACGTGCACATAAAATTCCTAACTGACAATTCAGCCACCACTGCTATGAGTTGAGGTGACTCTTAATAGGATGCCTGGTTTTATGTTTATCTGTCACTGATCCATATATGATGAATCAACAGTAAATAAAACCTATCATAGAAATAACTAAAAACTGTTCTCATGTTGGTGAAGCAAGACTAGCCTTTTTACAATGCTGTGGTAAAGGCAGTTGCTACTGGTGCAAAATGAAAGAGATGGATCCAAAGAGAGCCTGGAATCACTCAAAGAAAGTGTTGTAAGTCATTAGAGAAGAGCATCCTTATTCAGTAAATTCTCTAGGATACCTGTTTACCAAGTGACAAAAAAACTGCTCAGAGCAATTTAAATTCTCACCTTGACATTATAAACTTATTTAAATTTTATAAAGGTCAAAGGATTATATTTTTAAGTCTTTGCAAAAATTAAGAAGAAGATTAAAGCAAATTTTTATTAAAACTTTCAAGTGAGGAATATTTTTTACCATCTGAAGTTATTATGAAAAATTAAATACCTGTCTTTCAAACAGTCTACATTCAGAAACATAAAAAGTTTAACACTGAAAGACAATTGTCAAAGTTGTAACATGTAATTAATGTCATTATTATATGTAAAATCTCATAGAAATAAATAAAACATTTCTTTATGATCAGTCAATTCTCAAAGAGAACACACTCTAAAAGTAGAAAAAAAAAGAAAAGGAGATGGATCAGCTTCTTGATATAGGGGTCTGTACATAGTCCAACTAATTTAAGCTTCATAAAAACCATCTGAACTAGGAATACATTTCCATCTAATTAGTAAAGAGACTGAAACTAAGGGAGATTCAGTAACTTGCCCAAATCTACAGTTTGGTAATAATAGTGAAGACATAGCCCTCCCCTGTTCACATATGTCAAATTCAGTCTCACTTAGAATCTTATTACACAAAATAAAATAATAGTATGATTCTTTTTGTTTAATAAGGAGTGAAAATTTGAAAATACCAAATCTTGTATAGGCATTATCATAATATCACTTATAAACTGAAAACAGGAAGATGAAAACATGAAAAATTCTTTGATATAAGTATTAAATTAAAAATAAGATGTAAAATAGAATTCATCCTGTAATGTCATCTAGCTTTAGAAAGAATAATAAATGAAAAAGATTATAAAATACATCATGTGCAGATGGTGGTTTTTGGTTCTCTCTATTTTACCATTTTTTTCTATTATGCATTTGGTTTTTCTATAGAGAAACTATAAGAATCAATTTTAAAAGGAAAATAAAAGCATGGTGTGAATATGCTAGTTAAAAAAATCTGTTTGTATTAATTTCTTTCCATCTCTTCTTTACCACGGCAACATGCTCTCTTTTCTAACTTGAAATGTATCAAAGGCCACCTGGGTTATTTTCATATTCTCTGCCAGCTGGCACAACGGGAACATAGATTCATATTTACACAGGGGAATTGGGGGGGAGGGGTGACAGGCATTGCTTTTCACCAGAGACAGGTTTCTGCTGCAACTGCTCATGATTGTTAAAATTACTTCAACTGTATAAAGTTTGACAATTCAGAGTCTTATGATACATGCATGATTTGAATTTCATCCAGATTTACCAGCCAGTGAGTATAAATGATATAATATTAGCAATAATATTCTCAATTTTACTGACTTACACCTATACTAAGTGAAAACTTGACCATTCAACCTGTAGTCTTCAAAGGATTCTGAGCATCTCCAAGATGTGCCCCAGTGACATGTGTGTGACCCAATTGAAGAACTCTTGGAAAATATATGAGAATACAATGTTAACCTATATATTAATACAAAATATTAATGGATTACCCTTTATTGTGTCATAAATATGATTGCCTCATCTTTTCCATCCCTCACTAGTTAGATCAGCTAGCAAGAATGGAAAATAGAATTATGAATTCTTCCTAGACAATTCTATAATTCATAATTATCCTATTTTTGATAGCTAATTTTTCTAGGAGGAATTTGTCATTTTTAAAGGGTGTTTTCATCTATGATGTTATGTTGTCATATTACCAGTTGTCATCTTTTATGAATGTTGTTTGGTGACAATAATATATTTGTTTTCAACAATAAATAAGTTTTTCTAAATTCATACTTGATCACTGAAATTTGATTATCTAAGTTTAGAACAAAACAATGAAATTTGCAGCTAAAAGAAGTCCAAAGGTTGAAATAAAGAAAAACTTGAAATAGCTTATTGCAAGAAATAACTAGATTATAATTGATACTACCTATTGAATATGTGAAATAAGTAACAATTCAAAAAAAGTACTGTTATTTTAAAGAAAAGACAAAAATATGCCTTAATATTTTTTAAAAAATTGACATAAAAATTATAATTTATCCACCAAAAATGTGACTACTTATAGGTAGTTCTTGATACTACCATCATTTTTCTTGAAATAGAAATATTCAGTCATACAAGAATAGGAACCATTTTAGCGTGTGTTCACCGGGGTTTTTAATATGAGAGACTATCCTAGGGATAATAAGCAATGTATTTATGCAATAGTACAGGAGAAAAAGTAATCATCTGTTTTTTCACTGTTTCCTGGGTGCCAGCTAATTTTTCAATGGGAAATATGGGCATTTTGATCAATGATAATAATAGTAATAACTATATTGAAGATATATCATATGATAGGCTTTTTTAAAAAAGATATAGGACTTCTAATTTTCCCATAAATACTATGAATAAGAAAACTGAAGCTTAGGCAGGACAAAATCAAATTTTTGACTAAGGTAAAAAAGCAAATACTGTGTTTCATCCAATCTAAGATGCATTAATTGGAAGATGTACCATTATCTTGCCCACTACTGAAAATGATGCTGTTAATTTTGCTGTGACACAATACTTTCTTGGAATTGTACACTTACTGAAGGATCTCTTTTAGGCTTAATTTGACATATAAATGTTCATATATTTATGTTTTACATATATGAAAGTAAAATAGTAAGTCTGACTCCTGAATTAATTTTTTTAATGCAGAGTAAACCATGTCCATGGTTTTGCACACATTATGCTCATCTGTAGCTCTATAATACTTTGTAACACCAGGAAGTTAGTTAAACAGCATTTAAGGAATCCACAAAGGAGATCAAAGCTTTTTGTACCGTACTCTAAAGCTGGCTTTGCAAGAACTGTTCTCTATGACTGTTACTAAACATATCAAGTCACCACTGATCCTACGTCTTCCTCACAATCATTTCTCCTAGAGTTAAAATGTATTCTACTATTTTATCCACGTTTGCCTTGCAAGCCACAAGTTCTACTACTTTTGACTCTGAAACTTTTGATGCTTGCTCATATACAAGCAGTGACAACTACATTAAGACTGATAGACAGCAACTGTTGATTGTTTCTTGTAAAATGTGAAAAAAATGTGCGTTGTAGAATATATGAAGGAAAGTAAGGGTTAGACCCACAATTTAAACTCAGATCCATATAATTCCAAAGCCTATTATCTTTTTCCTCCAACATATTGACTCTTTAAAAATGACCGTCTACATAATTAAAGGTTGCTAGATTTTAACGTAGGGCTCTTTTAGATATTTAGCTATTTTCCCCCCTGTGACAGTAAACTACTAAAAATTTGGTTTTCTCATATCTTGAAAAGAGTCTAAAGAACATATTCTTTCTCAGGACAAATTTTAGGTTATTTTTGTAGCTTATATTTAGGAGACTATAAAGGTGTTCTGAACTCAGTACTATATTATCTCCAAAAGTAACTGTGACTGCAGATTTCTGGCAAGATATAGGACTTAATAAAAAAAAAATACAAAACTACTCTTTGTAAGAAAATCAGTTCAGAATATTAAAGCTATTTGTCTTTAGGACCTTTTCTAAAATTGAGTTTCAAATTAAAAATGTTTCACTTGTTACTTTATATTTTATCCATAATTGTAATAGATTGCTCTTATAAAAAAAGTTCTAGACTTAAAATAATAAAATTTTTGATATATTGCAATAAATTAATTAATCCTTGTAGTAATTAATATGTATATGGTTGTCTTCTATAAAAAATAGGCTGAAGTACCTGTGTTATCTTAGAATACAGTTCAGATAACAGAAGAAAAATGTGGATTTTTTAAAGTGAAATATTTCATTTAAACAGGCAAAAGTATGAGTGATTAAAATTTTTAAAAAGAATCATGGTGGGAGAAATACCAATGTAACTATAGCAATAATTCAGGTCTCAAAGGCTTTTTGATTAAATAAACAAGTAGATCCATCCTCCATTTTTTATGAATGTTCTAGAGTGAAATTCAAGGACATTGGAAGGTAGTACATATATTCCAGATGATTAATACATTAAAAATATGTAAAAGAGCTTATACCTGTTACTGAATTAGGTCTATAGTTCTATTTTTTAAAGAATAAAAATGTGACAATTTTTATTCGTTAAGGATTTTTGGTTGTAGCAACTGAAATCCACTCTGGTTAACTTAAGTGGAAATATATTCCATATGCAATAGTGGGGAAAAGAAAGGCAAAGGGAAATTTGAAGTATATACATGAATAAGAGGGAGGAAGGATGGTCAGAAATAAAGTCATACCGTAAGTTTTTAAAAAATCTTTTGTTGTAGGCTCTCACTTCTGATTAGCAGGAGAACTATTAGCTAAATTCAAACAAGATTAAGTTTAGTCTGAACCTGCAGTGAAAAGAGTTTCTTAAGATTATTTTTAGTCTTCCATTGAGATAAAAAGTCTCAGTGTCTCAAATCTCTCTGCTACTCTCCTGATATTCCAGTGTGTGCAGAAAGAAGGGGTATGGATGCTTGTGGCTAGGGAAGCAAGGTAAGGAGCAGTGCTCCTGGACTCCTGCTGGTAGGGAGCACACAAGCTGGTGTCCATGACTCTAGTGAAGTTTCTTGTTCTGGATATTCCTGGTCCTCAAGCTTGTAACTAGTGATCATGCTTCTTTTGGTCCATTACTAGCCTTACAGTAAAACTACCGTGGCTTCGTCTTGGCTTCAACTGACTGTAGACACTGGGTCCCACGTATCTTCTATTCTGTCCTCACCTGGTGGCCCAGCTCCAGCATCTGCTAAGGAGCTAGCTCACGTTGTTCTGACAGAGCCCATGGCTGGCCCACTGGCTCGTTCAACAGCTTGCTGCCTTCTCACAGGGCACTGAACACAGCCCAGGAAAGCTAAACTCCAGTGCCTGACTCACTGCCCATGACCATGCTGGCTTACCTAATTTATCTGATGTAGGCATGCTCCTTGTTTGCAACACAGTGAGGTTTGTCCTTGTTGCTGTCATCAGTTTATCTAATGTACTCCCCTGCTGTGTGAGCCCAGTCCCAAAGAAGAGAAACAGGGAGATAAGTGTATAGATAGCCCTTTGATTTGATAGAGCAAGTTTTCTTTACCTCATATTAACATTTTCTTCTTCTTTCCACTCCCAATAGCTGTCTAAGCCTTAATGGAAAATAGAGATACTATAGTTAAGCAATGGGAGAACCAATGAGCTGTATCTCCAAACTCTATTATGATAGAATTTGGAATGTATTTTTTCATACCAATAACTTGGTTTATAGAGCTATGTAATCCTATTTTTTGTGAATGACTGAATCAGAATTTGCAGTTTTCTTTATCTTGGCATACCAAATTCCATTTTCTTGTGCCTATAGTTACCTAGGATTATGTAACCATACCACTGGTTACAAAGAAACCACATTACAAAAATTTAAATCTCCTTGTATGGAGATATGATAAATGTTACGCTGTTCACATTACCCATTTACTCTGGCAGAGCATTGAACTGAATGTAGTTCTTTTCCCTATGAAGTGTTCTGAACTTGAGACAGTCCTGCCTTTAGAGAGTTGCAAAAGTAGTTATAAAAGTATAAAAGTATAAAAGTAGCTTCTGGGCATGGTGGGACAAGCAGGTAACACCTAGGGTCTCTCAGTATACTTCTTGGACCCAATGTTAGAGCAGCAATCCTATTTTCCCTGTAAGTATGAATAAATCACTTCTAACACCAAAAGATCTTTTCCTGAATATTTACCTGGTTGCAATCTCAGTTTCCAATCTAGTGGAAACATCACTGTGTCCCTTGCTGAAAATTGTCCTCTTGAATACCAAAATATCTAAGCAATATGATCCAGGGTCGTGGGGACTGGAACACATATAGCATGCTTATACCACAACCGGGACCTGCTATTGCTTTATTTCTTTAGATCACACTACAACTCTTTTCTGGCCATCTTGGCATCTGGGCGGAAGCAGCAGACCCAAATTGGTATTAAGTTGCTTTTAAACTTTAAAGAATTTACTAAATATGTTACTTCTTCCTTAGAGTACAAGGTGGAATAATGTTTTCCTCACTTTGAGGTAAATATCCTGAGGATATTGATTCTCAGTTGTAACTTGATTGATTAGGCAGATTCTTCTATTTTCAGAGAATGTTTTTCCCACCCTTGGCATGCGTATATCTTATCAAGGCCTTTAGGGTGATTTCTACTTCCTTTTCTCCAGATTCTATAAGGAAGATGCTATCAATAGAGTGCATCAACAGCATGCCTTGTGGGATGATGATAATTAAAGTCCCTGCAGATTATAACACAGAACCTAAGTGCTGATGACACCCTGCAGTCAGATGTTAATGGTGTATAGTTGTCTCTACCAATTAAAGTCAACTGCTTCTCATGGTCTCTGTTTATTGAAAAGGACAAAAATGCATGTGCCAAATTAACAGCTTCATCTATCAGTTGCAAGGGCTGTGTTAATATCTAGCAAGAAGCATAAAACTTCTAAAACATTTGCACTTAAAGTTCACCTGACTCAAATTATAATAATTTACTGCTAATTTCCTAAACCCATGGGCTCCTTAGCATGGGCTAAACTGTTGGAATTAAGTGGAGATGTACTGGAATGATAGCCCTGGAATCTTTCAAGACTTTGATGTGGCTCTTATCTGTGTATTTTCTCTAGAAATGCTGGTTAGCTTTTTGTATTTACTCCTTCTTTCCATGTTTTATGTTTTTGATGTCATATTTGACATCTTTTTATTTTGTGTATCCCTTAACTAATTATTACAGTTATAGTTAATTTTACTACTTCTGTTTTAACTTTACTACTGGTTTTATAAGTGGTAATCCACTACCTTACTACATATTTGCCTTTTCCAGTAAGATTTTTACTTTCTTTTGTTTTCTTATTACTAATTAATGCCCTTTCTTTTTAGCTTAAAGACGACCCTTTAACATTTCTTGTAAAACCAGTTTACTGGTGAAGAACTCTTCAGCGCTTCCTTGTCTGGAAACATCTTCATCTCTTCTTCAGTTTTGAATGACAATCTTACTGGGTAGAAATATTCTGGGTTGGAAGTTTTTTCTTTTCAGCACTTTGAATATATCATGGCTTTCCCTACTGGACTGCAAAGTTTCTTCTTAAAAATCAGCTGTTAGTCTTATAGGGGTTCCCTTTTTCATCAAAAGTTGTTTTTCTCTTGCTGCTTTTATGATTCTCTTTTTATCTTTAAATTTTGACATTTTAATTAAAATGTGTCTTGTTATGGATCTCTTTGGGTTCCTCTTGTTTGAGATTCTCTGTGCTCCCTGGACCTCAATATCTGCTCCCTTCTCTGGGTTAGTGAAATTTTTAGCCATTATTTTTTTTCAAATAAGATTAGCACCCCCTTTCTGTCTCTCTTCTCCTTTGTGACTCCTATAATGGGAATGTTATCCTTCTTGATTTTGTCCTGAAGGTCCCTTAGGGTATCTTCTCTTTTTAAAATTCTTTCTTGTTTTTGCTGTTCTTTTTGGGTGAGTTCCACCGCCCTGTCTTCCAGGTCACTAATCCACTCTGCTGCTTCATCTTGTCTGCTGTTGAGCTCCTCTAGTGTATTTTTTAGTTCAGTTATTGTATTCTTCAGATCTGTGACTTCTGTTTGGTACTTTCTTATATTTTCTGTCTCTTTGTTGAAGATCTCACTGTGGTTATCCATTCTTCTTTCGAGTTTAGTGAGCATCTTATGACCATTACTTTGAACTCTTTATCAGTTAAATTTCTTATCTTCATCTTATTAAGGTTTTCTGTTTTTGTTGTTGCTGTTGTTCTTTTATTTGGAACACATTCCTCTGTTTTCTCATTTTGCTTGTGTTTGTTTTTATATATTTGGTGAAACACCTCCTCTCCTGCTCTTGAAGTTGTGGCCTTGTGTAGGCAATGAAGCTTATTGTTTAACCTTGCCCTAGTTCTTGGTTGTCTCTCAAACCTTTGTGATTGTCTAAGCAGCCTGATCGATTGTTGGTAGGTCCCCAAATGAGATTGTGTCAGGTGATGTCAGTGTTCCAAACAGAGGGATCTCAGTCAGCACCTAGCTTCAGGCTAATTGGAAACCAGACCCTTAGGCATGAGCTTTTAAAGTATAAAAATATATACAGTTCTTTGGGATCACCATCATCATCCCTGCTTGCCTCCAGACCAGGCAATTTGCAGGCGTCCCCTTGGTGATAGTTGTAAAAGTCAGAACTCTCGATGGGTATGTCATTTCCTTTCTAGGAGGTGCAGTGAGGTCAAGGCAGAATGCATAAATGGTGCCCACCCACCTGTGTTCTTTGAGGGTTACTCTGTAGCCTCTAGATGTGTGGTGAACCTGAAGCCTGCCCCCCAGGCTGAAGCTGCAGGAGGGGTCCATGTCTTATATCAGGTACCCCCAACCCTTGGGACCTGCGCTGGAGAGACAAGACCCCACATGTCTGGCTTTGAAAACCAATGGGGCTTATGTTCAGGAGATCCAAGAGGCTGTGGGGAACGAAAATGTTATTCCTGGATTTTCCAGCCAAATGACAAACTAGAGAGATACTAATCATTGTGACAACCAAAAGTTGTCTCACATATTTCTAAACTCACTTTGAAGAAAGTATTATCTCTGTTGATGACCACTAGATTATGCTCAAGGAAAGCTAAGTGGGTGCCCAGGGAAGTCACCAAAGTTTAAGGCAGCCGTGTAGGGGCTCCTAACATATGGCATCCTTCATTACTGTTTGATTACACTCATCACCTTTTTTTTTTATTATTATTTGTTTAAATCTGTCTCCACACTTGACTCTCAGCTTCGTGAGTTGGCTTCGTTTGCTGTTGTGGCTGGTACAAAGTAACAGTCATAAATATTTGCAGGTTGAGAGAATTTCTGAATGCTTCCTGCTTTAATTCATCAGAACCGTGGCATAGCTGAAAAAGAGAGAGATGAACATTAGGGTGCCTGATGGGAATATGAGGAGGTTAAAACTTTTGCTATCAGGCAGGTATATATAGGTTTACCAGGAAAGAGAAGCAAGCCTCAAGTAATAGAACTTGAGTTCAAAGGCCTTAAGTAACCAAAATGTTCTGTCTTTAATAGAACGGTCTGCCTTGAATGGAAAGGTCTCTGTTTGGCTTTGCTTAAAGCCAACCTTGTGACACTGTTACCAAGATTAATGTGTTTTCAAAAAGAGTTCATACTGATTTCCACATTACCTATTTTGAACAACAACAACAAAAAAAAACAAGAAGTAATCTTATGGAGCCTGATATGATAAGCTTTATAATTCCCATTTTATAGGTGAGAAAAATCACTTCTTTAGCTAGCATGTTTTCCCAGATATAGATGCATGTTTTGAAACTTTGTACTTTTAAAAAAAAGAATGTCACCCACTCAGCCATATGACAACTTAATTGACACTATATCCCCATAAATTTATGTTTTATTGTTCCCCTTTTACCTGTGAATTAACCAGTTATGACAGAGCCCTAAATCAGTTTCACTAAATTATTTGACCTTTACTCTGGTGGTGAAGAAAATAGCAGTATATCTTCTACTGCTGCCAAAGGCATCTTGGTACATGTCAGTGTTTTGTGATAGCAATTTTGGAAAAATAAAATGCCAACTCATTTGGAGATAACCATATGCTAAAACACAGCAGTCTTAATTTATTACTATATAGGCAGCCAAAGTTTTTGATTATTAAGTTTGTTTTGATCCCTTATGCTGCTCTTCTTTCCTAAATAAAGAAATCTATACTATAGATTAAGACTTAGAGCTTCCAACTTTAGTTAATTTTGATATCTGGATATAGTGTTAATCTCCTTTGTTATACTTACTGGGCCTTTTGCATATTTTATTTATTTATTTATTTATTTTTGAATTTCTGAATTTTATTTTATTTATTTTTTTATACAGCAGGTTCTTATTGGTTATTCATTTTTTTTTAATTTTTATTTTATTTATGGTTGTGTTGGGTCTTCGTTTCTGTGCGAGGGCTTTCTCTAGTTGCGGCAAGTGGAGGCCACTCTTCATCGCGGTGCGTGGGCCTCTCACTATCGCGGCCTCTCCTGCCGCAGAGCACAGGCTCCAGACGTGCAGGTTCAGGGTTATTCATTTTATACATATTAGTGTATATATGTCAATCCCAACCTCCCAATTCATCACACCACCCCTTTTGCGTATTTTGTACGTGGCATATTTTACTTGTGGTTAGCATCCCGAATTTACTTTTCTTTTTCTTTTAAACATTTCTAATGTTAATAGCTAAATGCCCATAGGAGACATGTATTTTTTGAGATTTACGTTTCACTGTTATCTTGGGATACGAGTTGAGAGATTGGGTTTAATTATTTTACTACAAGAGGTCAGATTATGGTTTGAGATCATTATATTTGAAACACAATTGTGGAATAAAGAGATGATCATACAAAGCCTTGGTCACATACCATATTTTTATATTAAAAGCCAGAAACTTTGTATTTAGATCTACCCAAACAGGAAAAATCAAATTTAGGATCTTATTGATAGGGAATATGGCACACTTGTTTTCCATCCATCATATGCTAGCTGTGTTTTACAAGGATTTGGCTACATTACAAATAGTTTTGAAACCAGGAAAAAAAAAAAGTCCTGGCACTGTAACACGTGAAGTCCTAAGAATGCCAGGAAATCACCATGTTGCTCCTATGTAATCTTTTAAAGTGAATCTTAGATTCCCAAATTGTTAAGTCTAGAGATAATGCTCTATGGAGATAGGCTTTTATGGATGCTTAGACTCCTCTGGAAATTTATTTAATGAACTGTGTAAATATTTTATATAATTGTGTTATAAACATTTGAACAGTCAAGAAAAAGTATTATAGTGACTCACTGGCTTTCAATTTTAAATTTATTTATTTATTTATTTATTTTTAGCTGTATTGGGTCTTTGTTGCTGTGTGCGGGCTTTCTCTAGTTGCGGCAAGCCGGGGCTACTCTTCGTTGTGGTGCTTGGACTTCTCATTGCGGTGGCTTCCCTTGCTGCGGAGTATGGGCTCTAGGCATGCGGGCTTCAGTAGTTGTGGCATGTGGGCTTAGTAGTTGTGGCTCACGGGTTCTAGAGCTCAGTCTCAGTAGTTGTGGCACACGGGCTTAGTTGCTCCACGGCATGTGGGATCTTCCCGAACAAGGGCTCTAACCTGTGTCCCCTGTTTTGGCAGGTGGATTCTTAACCACTGCACCACCAGGGAAGTCAGGCTTTCAATTTTATATTACAAACCTTTTAAATGCATATAAGTATTTTATAGTTTTAATCATAGCATGGATGGAGTTCAGTATGCTGGCCTTTTCGATTAACATGTAATTAGCATCAGAATACTGTTTTTGTTTTAAAATGAACTTTGTAATGATATTGTCAACTCTATCTCCTCTCTCTTTCACTCAAGATAAACAGTATATAAACTTCTTAAGTAGCGGCTTTGTTTTAATTTTCTTCTGTATTACTCAAAGTCATTTGCACAATTTATATTGTCCTCATCAATGTGAATGGAAGAAGAAAGATAGCAATAAGAATCCAGCAGGTCTTCATTGTATAAATTATGTGTAACAGTGTGATACATGTGAGAGAACAGAGAAAAGAGTTGGCCCTAACATTTTGGAATTTGCAATCTAGTGGTAAAGAGAAACATAAAACCGTATTACAAAGAAGAAGGCAACATGCTAAATAGAAGTCTAATTATGCATGCAGAGGAAGGAACCACTAAAATCAGGGAAAATGGAGGAAGAAGTAGAGAAGTAGAGAAGGCTTCAGGAAAGAGGTGGTATGTGAACTGAATCTTGAAAGAAAAACAAGATTTCCAAACGGGGATATGAAAAAATAGGGCTATGCAGGGCTATCCAGGTTGGGAGAAGAAAACATTATTTTTCATATTCTTAGATTACTTTTATTATTATTTCTGAAACAAAATCAAAATTCTTAGTAAGATTCTTTGGGTTTATGGCATTGTCTTAGGTAACAGTCATATCTCTGAGTTGAAGTATATTTAAATATTCTAAGCAAAAAAGAAATTCGGATTTTGAAGTACACTATGCACAAAAAACATAAAAATACATTATTATTCTGTAATTAATACTATTTATTTCCCATAATTTAAAATCATCTAATAAATTAGAATGCCATAAAAGTAATTAAGTATGAAAAATTGCCTTTTATTGACACAGTACAACCTAAATGGAAATGTTTTTCTTAATATTCTATCTAGCAAGTTTTTATTACTTTCAAAATATATTAAATATGCATTTAATCTGCATTTTACTTTGTCCTTTCAAGAGTTTCATAAGTTTTGTTTTCCTTCTAATGTGATTTCCATGTTTATTGTTTAGAAATAACTGCATAATGCATATTTCTGGTGTGTGTATATATATATGTATAGTTAGACTCATATATGCAAAATTAAAAGTTTCATGTTTGCTTTATGACATTAAAATGAAACTCATTAATAACTACTCTAGGAACAAATTATTATTAGAAGAAATTATGCCTTGAGCAAAGATATATAGTACGAAAAGAAGGAGAAAGTACTGTTTGTTCACACTAGTAAGGAATTTCGATAATGTAAAGAAATAACAAATTATAAAAGTTTATCTTTGAATAATTCGTACACAATGTATCTTAAACACTGAAAAAAATGACTGTTGGAAATTTCTAACTAATTTGCAACACTGTTTCTGAAACTTTAAAAATATTTATATATACCTATAAATTTAAGACTGCTGGTACCTGTAACATCTTTCTTTGATTATCTTTTTTTTGGCCTGAAAACAATCCCCTTCAAATTGATCAGATTTATATTATCTTTAATAGCAGAGGATTTGTGAAGCTTTCTAGTTCTACATTTTGTCAGTGATTTGATGGCATGGAATGTGCTGTCATTTGCAATTAAGCAGATGTGCAAAAAATTTATTATCACTCATATTTATAAAATCTCGAAATGAAAATGTTTAATAACTATATAATTTGTCTCCTCCAATTATATATATTTACATTGATCATATTATATCTAAACTATCACCTATTTAAAAACAACTTTTTGAAAATAAATACCACCAAATATATGAATATTATCAGTTGCACAAACATTAATATGTGTAAAGTGTGTAAATGTATACATAAATATCTATACAGGCGTTTTTGCCTATATTCTATAGCCATTTATTTACGCATTTATTTAACAGAAATATAGGGTCCCTACTCTAGGTATGGAAGAGATTTTGTCAGGATCAGAAAAATAAGTGAGATGTAGTCCATGCCCGAGAGTTTGCAATATCTCACCTGAGACAGACATATACACAGATAATTACAGTAAAAATGTGGTAAGTGTTACTGTAGAGGTATGACTAAAATACTCAACATACAGAGAAGAAGGAATATTCAAAATGTGCACTATTAAAACAATACTATTGCAAGAATGGTTTGTGGGGTGAAACACACGTTACTGCTCTCATGTGGCATCAATAGTCCAAATGTTGAAGGAATCTGAAGGTTTCTTTGAATCCAGTGAAGGGCAAGAAATGGCTCGTTTTCACTATTGCTTGGCCATTGCCAGAGAGTGTTGTAGAGTCTTAATGTTGAGAATCCCCAGGCCAGTCCTACCTCTCACTCAGACACTAAGCCCATTTTATCCTAGAAACATGATGGACTCCAAGCTCCCAAACAAAGCCAGTTGAGCCTGCATTTGACTCAGGAAGTCAAGAATTTCCTTTGGAGATGGTTATCTGAGCAGAGAGTGACCTTTCTCTCACCACACTCCATTTGTTGTTCATCCTCATGCTGTACATGTGAGCTCTCCCTGCCTTCGAAGGTTGAACATGGTATTTGGAGGAGTTTCACCTCCAGGGATGTTGTTCAAGAACAAATCTCAAGAGTTCACTAGGCACATTTTCTTTACTTCAGATTTATGAAACTTAACACATTCACTTTCTAACCACTTTGGAGAACAGGGACAGATGTGCATCTTTCTCTATCCATTTTCTCTCTCTAGCCGTACACATATACATATATATTTATATGTGTGTGTATGATTCCATGGTTTTCTTTCTCAGTTAACTTATCCTAGAATGTAAGATCCCTCACTTCATACATCTTTGTAAATTATGTTTCAGTTAACATTAGGGGAGTATATCATGCAAGGTGCTTGTTAATAAACTGTTTCACTGTGCTGCCACATGTACTCTTCCCTATTTGTCTTAATGTCAGTTTTCATATTCCCTATTGAGAATGAAATTGATGTAAAACATAAGGTTCAGAATTAATTTTTATAACCTAATTGCTGAATTAGAAAGCACTTGGCATTTATAATATACCAATTTTGAAAATAACTAGAACATGTTTTTGTGTCACATCAATTATTCTTAATAAAAAAGTATATACAACAGTACTTAACCCTTTGTGCATGACATATTGCTGCTCTGAAAGATAACCCAGGAAGAGTGGGAGGAGGCACATACCGTTGGGCAAGGTAATTTTGGGAAGATGTGCAGGTTCAGTGCCTATGGGAAGCCAGGAACCACAATCACTACAAAGCAAGAAGGACAGTCAGCTGGTAGTGGGGAGTTGCTAAGCAGACAAAGGCAATATTTCTCAGCATAGCCTTGGGCCAGTAGTCACAGAATTGGGCACAGTAATTAGGCAATTTATGCAGCTGATAGGAAAAGACACAGAATTATCTATGGTTAATCTATAGGCCCAGGCATAGGACACTGAAGGATCATGGATGGCACAGAACATGTGTATGAAATGGTGTCCAATTATGCGCACTGAAAGTACAAGTTGGTGTATCTTGCTAAAAGAAGGCTATATTGAGACGGTAAGTGTTCCTACAAGGAATCACAAAGTTGTTTAAAAAGAAAAAAACCACAGGAATAAAAAAAAGGTAGAAGGAAATACAGTGATGGATTATTATTATTAATATGATTAAAGGGAGAAATATAATTGAAAAGAGAGATCACAGGGAACTCTATCACTGGCCTTTGCACATTAAAATGTTTCCAAGTTACAGTAACTCAAGAGTTTACAAGTTAAAGAATGATACACATGCACACACACACATACATACACAGATACAGAAGTATCTTAGTAAGTTGGGGCTGTTATAACAAAAGTACCATTGACTGGGTGGCTTAAACAACAGACATTTACACACAGAGAAGGACAAATATCATATGATATCACTTACATGTGGTCTAAAAAAATGATACAAATGAACTTATTTATGAAACAGAAACAGACTCACAGACATAGACAACAAATTTATGGTTACCAAAGGTGGGGGAGGGATAAATTAGAAGTTTGGGATTAACAGTTACACGCTACTATATATAAAATAGATAAGCAAAAAGGACCTACTCTGTATAGCACAGGGAACTATACTAAATATCTTGTAAAAGAAAAGAATCTGAAAAAGAATATATATGTATCTATATGTAATACATATAGATATATATATATTTATATATATATGCATAACTTAATCACTTTGCTGTACACCTGAAACTAACACAACATTGTAAATCAACTATACTTCAATTTAAGGAAACCCAGACATTTATTTCTCACAGTTCTGGAGGCTGGGAAGTCCAAGATCAGGGTGCTGGCAGATTTGGTGTCTGATGGTGGCTTGTTTCCTGGTTGCAGACAGCTATCTTCTCATTGTATCCTCACGTAGTGGAGAGAGAGAAGAGGGAGAAGCAAGATCTCTCATGTCCCTTCTTATAAAGGCACCAGTTTCATTAGAAGTGCTCCACCCTCATGATCTAACTACCTCCCAAGGGCCCCATCATACATACCACATACATCACACTGGAGATTACGGTTTTACCATGTGAGTTTTGGGAACAAAAAACTTTCAGTTCATAGCAGTATCTACAAAACAAGAAAAATGTTATAACTGCTACAATAAAGTTTAGAAACATGTCTGGGTACTGAGAAATGAGTGATTCTTTTTGTGTGTAATGGAGATAGAAAAGTTATATAAAGCATGTCACATTTGCGCTACATTTTACAAAGTGAGGAGGGTTTGGAGAGACAGAATGTAGGCACAGAATAAGAAATGATGAGTTAGAAACTGGTTGCAAGAGCTGATGAGAGGGGACAAGATATGAGAATGACTCAAAGTAGAAACTGAAGACAATGAACAGGATTTAAAAAACTGGCTTTCCTAAGGTCAGGTCCAATGCTACATAGAGTCTCAAGTGGAATTAAGTGTGCATGTTTGTCTTCTAAAAGCTAACTGCTAAAAATAATAAAGCTATGGTGGTAAGAGGCTGGCAGGGCATTGCAGCTTTGGCGATTCACAGAGTAACACTCTTTACAACAAGTACACTCAGGCGAGCAGAGAATACCTTTGAAAGGGTCTAAGCTCCCAGTGTACTTGTGTTATTTGTCTGAATCATTCTTTATAGACTAGAATATCCTATCACCCAATATGGGAATGAGTATTTGCTTATCTTTTTCTATTTTCTCCCTGACACATCATCAGTTTTGATCAAGTGATTAGGAAAATAAAGTTAGAAGAGAGAATTTCTTAACTTATCTTCCAAGTGTCTATTTAATTTATCCAGTTATGAGAAACCACACTAATCCTCAAAAATATTTAGCCTCTGCGTATTTACAATAAATTAACCAAGACATTATTGATAGAATATGAAAACAATTAAGATTGCTGTAAAACTGTTGACATTAGCTAAACTCTCAGTTAAAGCAAATGAGCTAAGACTTACAAAAAAAAAAAAAAGTAATTGGCTTTAAATACCATGTTCTCCAAAACAGGTGGCTAAAACTGCTGAAGCTTTAGCCTCTTTAGTACTGAAATAGAGTTTGGTATAGGATACCATCACTCAGGAACTATGCATCTGGTGGGAGTGAGTTGTCTTCTTATGAGAACCAAGATATGTTAGTAACCTATTGCTGTGTAACAAATTACCCCCAAACTTAGCAACTTAAAAAAATAAACATTTGTTATTTCATAATCTGTGGGTCAGGAATCTGCAGATGGCTTAGTTGTGTGCCTCTGGCTCAGGGTCTGTCACAAGGCTGAAATCAAGTTGGTGGCCTGGGTTATAGTCATTTCAAGACCCAACTGGTGGAGGATTACTTTCAAGATGATTCATCCGGTTCCTGGCTGATCTCAGAGGATCTGTTTCCAAGTTCACTCACATGGCTGCCGGTAGACATTAGATCTTTTCCAGCTATTAGCTGAAGGCCTTCCTCAGTTCATTTCTTGCCATGAGGGTCTCTGCATAAGACAGCTGAAAATATGCTAACTGGCTTCTTTCTGAGTGAGCAGTAAAGAGAGCAAGAAGACATCACCTAATACCAGTAAAAGCCTAATCTAAGAAATGAAGTCCCATCATTTTTGCTGTTTTCTATTCATTAGATGTGAATCACAAGGGTCAGCCCACATTCAAGGGGAAAAGATTACCCAAGGGGGAGGAATACTAGGAAGTGGGGATCAAAAGGGTGCATTTTAGAGGCTGCCTATCATAGTCTAGCTTTGCTTTTTAATTTCTTAAAAAACAATCACTCACATACTCTAAGATTCCAGCAAATGGTCATGTGGCTCATAGAATAATTCTTTGCTTTATTTGCCCTCAAGTTTTTAGTTTTCTGCATTTATCATGATGGGCATGTAGTATTTCTTGTTTATAAAAACAAGGACACAAGCACAAAGGTATTACAGAATATGGGGAGCCTATGCTTACCGAATGCATGAAAGATAACACAAAATCTCTTCAAAATCCCTTTTTCCTTATGGATTTGTAACAGTAGAGAAAAATAATGCTATACTTAAAAGTCCATGTGTAACAGCAGAGAGGTAGTCCAAGCAGCTCTCATCGATTCTTTAGAGGGTATCTTCCCAGGAAATGCATAGTTGGGATTTTATATTAAATACAGTTGAATTGTTCATGGTTTATCCTGTTTGAATGACCTTAGCAATATTTTTATATTACAAATGCTATATTATATAAGAAACACAGTTCATTCTGTTCTCATCAACCTTTGAAGAGTAAAAGAGTAAATGGCAAAAAGAAAAAAAAAAAAGAGCAAATGGCTACAGCTGCTGTCCTTCTGGTACCATCCTGACATTTGCAGCTGAGGCATTGTTTCCCACAGGCTGTGCCCAGCAGTGATGGAGCATGGCAGTGGTGCTAACACGGGCCCATTCCTGCAAGATGGGGGACCCCTTAATGGGTTGCTTTGCTTTGAAAACTCCCCATGGACTCCCTTAAGCCTTTTTAAAACTGTGATGCAGTCTGAGACTCCTCCTACCCAATTAATTCTCTTTCCTTCCTCTTTCCTTCACAAGTGTCAGACAAGCAGAGTGGTCTCCAGGTCTTCCTCCCTTCTGCGGCTCTCCTTTATCTTTCACAGGTGTGTTTCTGTAATATATCTCTTGCGCATCTAATCCCATCTCGGTATCTGCTCCTCAGAGGAGCCAAATTTAACACGTAATCCAGTGTAAAATGAGCAACCATTTAGACTTTGGACGGGACTTATTACAAAGGAGGATACACAAATGGCAAAAAAAGCACATGAAAAAGAATGCTACATTATTAGTTATCAGGGAAATATAAATTAAATTATAACTATATTCTCTTACACCACTAGAACTAAAATTAGAAATATTGACAACATTAAATGTTGCTGAAGATATGTTGTGAGTAGAACTCTAATAGATTGCTGGTGATTGAATAAAAGGGTACTACCACTTGGGAAAGAGTTTGACATATTTTTACACAGTTAATCATATACCTACCATATACCTGCGCTTTGAAGCTGTGATTTCACTTATAGGTATTTACTGAACAAAAATGAAAGTCCATGTCCACAGAAAAACTTCTACAAGATTATCCATGGTATCTTTATTGGTAATAGCAAAAATCTGGTAATAAGTCAATGTCTATCAACAGAAGAATGGGTAAAACATTTTTTGTAGATTCATAACAATGGGATATTTTTGATAAAATGTAAAATAAAATATTGAATCACGAAACAGTCCATCTCAAAATAATTAAACCAGACATAAAGAATACCTACTATGTAATTTCCTTTATACACAATTCTAAAATATGCAAATTAATTGGTAGTGAAAGAAAGCTGATAAGTGATTGTAGTAGCACAGACGGACAGTAAGGAGGAAGGAAAAGATTTTGGATATGAAGAAGATATTCTATAACTTGACTGAGGCATTGATTTCATGGGTGGACCAATTGTTAAAATTCATTGAACTGTCAGTTAAAAGAATTCATGTTATTGTATAGAAATTATACCTCAATAAAATTGATGAAAATATGTTAGCATAAGTGAACTCATTAAATGCACTGAAAACAAATTAAATGTTCCAATTTGATGGCAAGCAAATCCCATTGTTTTGGTGCTACGTATCAACAAAGGAAAATAATCTCAGAGATAAAGGTATCACAAAAATTTTAAGTATCAAAAACTATACAATACAGGAAAAAAATTCCTACTATGTCTACTATTATCTCCTATACCATAAGACTATGATCTCTGTTTTAAAATTGTAGTGATTTTGTGATGTACTAGGTTAGACTTGCAATTTCAAACATTTGTCACATTCCTAATTTTCTTCTATCATGCGATTTCATATAAATGCATTTTCTTGCATATGTACTTGAATTTATTATGAGTAAACAAACTTGAAAAATTACATCACTAATAAATTATTGGAAGTCTGAGAACAAAGTTATTCTATATTCAGTAAATTTTTAAAAAAGCATCATTATAACTTATCCAAAAGACATTCCTGGAGATAATTCTGATTATTATGCTCATAAGTAATGATTCCATCATTTAAAATGAAATACTATTAAAGTTTTAAATGGTATATTAAAGCAGTATGTCTTTTACTATGTTTCTATAATTCTTAATAAATGCTACAGTATTAAAATGCAGTTATATTCTAGTGTATATCTAGAACAGCATTATATCTAATATTTCAATAACAATGTTTGCTTTATAATATTGTAGTTGTATGAGTAGTTTATCTACAATGCTTTCTGTAATAAGAATATAGTTAATAATAGCATTTTTCTATTTTATTCATATGACAGATTTTTATAGTATGGTATTATTATTATTATTTTAAGTATTTTTCTTAAATGGGAGTGAGCAGGTGGTTAAAGACATGATATTCAGGGATTGGGGATCCAGGGTACTATCTTTTTTCCTACAAAATCAGTTTCTCTTTCTATCTTTTCTTTAATTACATATATATGTATATTTCTGTATTTGTGAAGGGTGATGGTTTGTATAATATTAAGGGATATTATTCATAAATAGAAGAGAGATTGGGGTGAAAATCCTGAAAGCTCTTCATATAGATTCATTTTGCGTTTCATAATTGAATATGTGAAAAATAACGTAATAATATTCCATCATCCAGTGTGTGTACTCATGCCAAGATTTTAATGCTTGGGTCCATACTCCTATTGTGCTTGGAATCTTTCACCTCTTACTTGTTTGGCTTCCAGAAATGAGTGGCATGAGTTAGGTATAAGGCTTCAGGTAAGTGTGAGTTTGATGAGGCAGTGGGGTGGAAAAAACGATTTGTTTAATTTTTAATGATGGACGAATAGGTGTGAATAGTAATGAGAAATAGCCACTAAAGACAAATAGATGGCTGATAGAGGGCAAGAAGGAATCCTCCATAGTGAGTGATTTCTCTGAGAAGTCAGTGGCAGATGGGACCCAGAGGACAGAGGATGTGTGGAATTCAGGTAGATTAGTGGGAGGTTAAGGAAACTACCATCTGGTGAAAGTTCTCGTTTTAATATAAGGTAAAAATGAAGTCATCAACTGAGTTAGGAGTTTTGGAGTTTGGAAAAGACCTTTCATCTCTCAGAGAGTAGGAGAGTGAGTTTATCAAAAACACTTAAAAGAGATGCCTGATGAACTCAGAGGTGTTCCATAAGGCTTCAATGAGACCATGGATGATGTATTCCTTGGTAAACTAAAACATATTGAAATGGTACTTCATCTACCATGTTCCTATAATTCTTAAAATAGATGAAAATAAATGATTCAGTGTTGAAATGCAGTTGTAAACTGACATGCAATCTTTTATCAAGTTTTCCGTGAATTGAAGTTCCATGTTTAACAAGTAGATTTGGTCAGTTAGTGAAACATTAATCATTAGAGGAAGCTAGACTTTAAAAAAATTTAATTTGTATATGTATAAAAGGAGTTCAACAAAGATTCTTGTTCAGATTCTTAGCTGGCACACAGTAAAAATGGAACTCAGAAATTTTTATTTTCCAGCCCACTGATTCAGTCACACTGATGAGGCAAAAACAATTCAATCTGGTAAAACTACTTTAAACATGGCAATAAATCAATCCTAAAGCAACTTATAGATTCTTTTGTTTCTTTTTCTGACAGGTTCAGCTATTGGCATTATAACATTTCTGAATAACAAGAAACTATTTTGTAGGTATCATGTCAGTCTTGCTCACAAATTTTAAATTGTCCTAAAGTTCAAATTTTTTTTCAAAGTTCAAATTTTTGAGTAAGCCTTTAAATGAAAGGAGAACACACTGACTTGTGCTAGATCACTCAAAGTGATTTTGTTTCAGTTTACCATTTCAATTTTATTTCCTTTTACCCTACATCACAAATACAACCCACTTCTCCCCAAATTCCACCTTTAGTCATTTAACAAATCCATTCCATGACTTAGCAAACTAAATCCTTTACCTGGATTTTTTTCCAAAAACCTTGCCTCTATAAAACTTTTAACCACTCTAGGTCCAACTCAAGTACTGCCTCTGCCTAGAAACTTTTTCTAATCATTTCTACAAACCATTCTTTTTAGATGGTTATACATGTGTGTGTGTGTGTGTATGTGTATAAAATGTATAAAATCAGCATCCTATCCACTTCTGAAAAATCCACCTCCTACCTGCTTCAGTGATTTAAATGTGATTTTCTTTATTTTATAAACCTTTGTCAATGGTGATTACAAGTTGGCATCTTATGGAAATCAAGCCAATTATAGTACCCTCTACCTTGCACTATAATTGACAGGTTTGGGTGTTAGCATCTAACTGAAAATAGACCAATCATTACCTTTCCCTGTAATTACCACGTGAAGCTGGAAAGGTCTGTGCCTTTCAGGTGGTGAAACTGAGCTGTAAAACATGATCACGCTGACAACGTAGGTCGTAGCATTTCAGGTGATAATTATTGTCTCTTTCAAGTTTGTAATTGCCTTATTTTTTTTTAATGATGACAAATATTACTTTAAAAACAAGAGTGGGGCTGGGGATGGGGGGAACTAGTGAAATTTTGAAAACAAATGATACTGAAAAAGTTGTGTTTTTTTAAAAAAATTATGTTTGCCTAGCGACAATCAAGCCTCATAGGTTAACTTCCTGTGAAATCAGCTTCCGGTAATCTTGCAGCCTCTGGAGCAAGACCAGCTCACTCACAGTTCCCTGGCTCTGCACTTACCTTCAGTAAGTTCCCTAACCTCTCTGTACCCCTATTTATTCATCTGTAAAATGAGGATTATAATAGTAGCTGCTAATACCAATAGTATCTCGCAGGCTTGCTTTGAGGGTTAAAAGATAAAATACATAAGGAGCTCAGTGCAAGGACAACAAGACGTTAGCAGAGGTTCGCTGTTACTTCTATAGGACGAGATCTTTTAACCGACCTTTACATAATAACTCACTGTGAATGTGCTTTATTTTCTCTGTGAAACATGCTGACTTTTGTCTAGTTCATCCTAAAAACTAAAGGTTAGTTGATTCCTCTTTGGTATGCCTATATGCTTCTGCTTTCACAAAATGGGTATTTTCTTCCCAAGAACCAGTTTTGTTTGTTCTCAATCGTGTTCCTTCTAACGGTACTTTTAAGTATAATTTTGCAACTTAATAAGATGTTATGGAAAGCCATTGAAATATGACTGTGAAAAGAAATGCTAATAGCTGAAAAAATATTTCAAAATTGGATTTATGCAAAATAACTAAAATTTTGGAGGACATATAAAAATCTAGAAGGTTTTACACTCAAAGTATCTCTGTAAAAGTCTTTCTTCTGAACCAACACTGAAAACTGTAGATTATGATTTCCATGGTGTATTTTAAAAAAGCAACATAGAACTCAAAAGGGAAGAACTTGCCATTTCATGAAAAATGTCATATAAGTTCAAATTGACATTTTTATGGTTAAAGTAAAATAATTAGAGTGTGTATGCTTATGTATGTACACATATATATGTAAAACATTATATATACGTATATAGTATATATATAATAGTATATATAGTGTATATATATATTATATAATATAAAAAACCTTTAATGACTTCACATTTAACAAAATTTTCCCTTTAACCTGTCAATTACACATCTTGATGGCACCAGATACATAAGCTTCTACTAGATTTGCTTCCAGTTGGAATCATATTCATTTAGAGTGGTTGCACTTATTCTCTGTCGATCTCCCCAGATTGACCAATCTGGCATAATATCTGATTAATATTCGGAGTAGAAAAAATAAGATACTTGATAACTTTATTCAATTAGTAGATCACAGTCAAGCACAGCTGAAACTACTTTTGAGGAATTAAAAATCAGGATCCTTGAGGAAGAAAACATAGAAATCATTATTTTATCTGCAGATTCTACTTAAAGATTTTGTAAATACTCTAGAGTCAGATATTTTATCATTCCTTTCACTGTCTCAGTCTCAATTCTTTCTCGGTCCCGAATTAAAATACAGTTGTCCTAACGCAGCAATCAGTTCTCATTCTTATCAGATGTTCTTACCTCCAGTAACTCCTTCAGGATTTACTAATTTTCTCTCCAAGCTCCATACTACTGGTTCCTATACTGTAGAGAGCCTCAAAATATCTTGAGCAGCTTGTTAAAAATAAAGATTCACCAGTACTTACCCCAAAATTGCCTGTATCAGAACTTCCAATTTGTTTGATTCAGATACACACCAAACTTTTAGCAGGATTGTTCTACTTTATTTAATAATAATTCTAAATATTGTAACACTATATCAGTATAAACAAAAAAATCTTCTCTTATTTTCTGTATTTTTCTCCTTAGCTTGGTAAGAGCCATTTTTTTTTTTTTATTGAAGTATAGTTGATTTACAATGTTGTGTTAGTTTCAGGTATACAGCAAGGTGATTCAGTTATACACATACACACGTGTGTATATATATATATGTTTTTGTTTTCAGATTCTGTTCCATTATAGGTTATTACAATATATTGAATATAGTTCCCTGTGCTATTCAGTAGGTCCTTGTTGTTTATCTATTTTATATATAGTAATGTGTACATGTTAATCCCAAACTCCTAATTAGCAGTCATTGGGAGAAAGGTTGTGGAAAAGGAAACAATGTATAAATCCATACATGAAGTCTCTGCGGTCTCTATCTTGGTCTCTGAAACCTTATTTGAAACAAATGATTACAGGAGACATTTCTGAGACTAGAAGGTCACAGAGGGTCTTGAAGAGTTGAAAGCTTGATTTCTCATAGATTGTTTCATCGAGATTAAAGAACTAGTCCAGAAGGTCATAGTGGTTAAAGGATTAGGATTCATTCAAATAAATGGTCAAGAATAACTAGATTACATTTAAATAGGAGGAGGGAGAAAGCCTAGACGAGATAGTCTGGGGAAGAGCCTGGGCAGATCTAGTGCCTGGTCCATCATTAGATTTAGCATGTGGCATGAGGACAAAAAATAGAGTGGCTCAGGGATTACTGAAAAAGAGAGGTAAAATAGATGTAAAATGCGTTTAATTTACTTTTTGAACTTTGAAAACTCTTCTCTTCTTGTATTTATATACAGACATTTAGAGGCAACTCCCACCCTTTTTACTGTCTAATAATGCTGTTAACAGTGTTGTACATGAATCCTTATTCACACTTTTGATAATTTTCTTAGGATACATAATATTTTAAAAGGGTTTGTCATTCTATGACTAACTAGAAACATTATATCAAGTTACCCTGGTTTGCAACATTTTTGTTTTAGTTTTACTATTAAAATGATTCTTCCATCAGTTGTTACACTGTTAACATATTCTTAATTATTAGAACACTATGATATTTTTTGATTTGTAAAGCATGCTTCCAGTTTTTAAAATTTATTTAAAATTATTTTTATTGAAGTATAGTTGATTTACAATATTATATTTAATAATATAATATTGTATATATAATATATATGTACAACATAGTGATTCAATATTTTATAGATTATGCACATTTAAAGTTATGATAAAATATTAGTATATTCCCTGTGCTGTACAATATATACTTCTGGCTTATTTTATGTACAGTAGTTTGTACCTCTCAGTCTGTGACTCCTATCATGTACCTTCCCCTCCCCTCTCCCAGTTGGTAACCACTAATTTGTTCTCTATATCTGTGAATCTGTTTCTGTTTTGTTATATTCATTCATTTGTTTTAGTTTTTAGATTCCACATGTAAGTGATAATATACAGTATTTGTCTTTCTCTATCTGCCTTATTTCACTAAGCACAATACCCTTCAGGTCCATCCATGTTGTTGCAAATAGCAAAATTTCATTCTTTTTTTATGGCTAATATTCCATTATGTATATATACCACATCATCTTTATCCATTCATCTGTTGATGGACATTTAGGTTGCTTCCCATGTCTTGGCTATGGTAAAGAATGCTGCTATAAATATTGGGGTACATGTATCTTTTCAAATTAGTGTTTTTGTTTTTTTCCAGCTATATACCAAGGAGTGGAATTGCTGGATCATATCATACCATAGTTCTACATTTAGTTTTTTGAGGACCTTCCATAATGTTTTCCAAAATGGCTGCACCAATTTACATTCCCACCAACAGCATACTAGGGTACCCTTTTCTCCATATCCATACCAACATTTATTTGTGATCTTTTTGATGATGGCCATTCTTTTTTTTTTTTTTTTTTTAAAACATCTTTATTGGAGTATAATTGCTTTACAATGGTGTGTTAGTTTCTGCTTTATAACAAAGTGAATCAGTTATACATATACATATGTTCGCATATCTCTTCCCTCTTGTATCTCCCTCCCTCCCACCCTCCCTATCCCACCCCTCTAGGTGGTCACAAAGCACCGAGCTGATCTCCCTGTGCTATGCGGCTGCTTCCCACTAGCTATCTATTTTGCATTTGGTAGTGTATATATGTCCATGACACTCTCTCACCCTGTCACATCTCACGATGATGGCCATTCTTAAAGCTGTGAGGTGATAATTCATTGTGGTTTCGATTTGCATTTCTCTGGTGATTTAGTGATGTTGAGCATTGTTCATGTCCCTGACGGCCAGCTGTACGTCTTTTGTGGAAAAAATGTCTATTCAGGTCTTCTGCCCATTTTTAAAAATTCTGTTTGTTTATTTGCTTTTTTTTGGAGGGGGGGGACATTGAGTTTATGAGCTTTTTATAAATGTTGGATATTAACCCCTTATCAGTCATATAACTTGTAAATATTTTCTTCCATTCAGTAGGTTGTCTTTTTGTTTAGTTGATGGTTTTCTTTGTTGTGCAAAAGATTTTAAGTTTAATTAGGTCCCATTTGTTTATTTTTGCTTTTGTTTTCTTGACTTTAGGAGATAGATCGAAAAAATATTGCTGTGATTCATGTCAATGAATGATCTGCCTATATTTTCTTCTAGAATTTTTATGGTTTCTGGTGTCACATTTAGATCTTTAATCCATTTTGAGTTTAGTTTTGTATATAGTGTGAGAAAATGTTCTAAATTCATTCTTTTACGTGTAGCTGTCCAGTTTCCTCAGCACAATTTATTGAAGAGACTGTCTTTTCTACATTGTATATACTGTCCTCCTTTGCAATAGATGAATTAATGGATTAATTCTAACCCAATTTTCTTAGAGGTTCAGAGATTTGTTCTCCTTTCCTGCAAACTACGTGTTGTCCACTAATATTATTTCCATTTTCCACAATATGAGAAATTTCTTCTAGATACTGGCCAAAGGAATGTTAGGAAAGCTAATAATCTTAATTTCTGAAGTATTTTGTGATGTGTGTGATTGTGTATTTGTTTAAGTTGGCATGAACATAAGACTATATACGTTTCTGTGGGAATTTAGGAAAGTCTAAGTTAAGTGGACTCCACTTGCAACACAAGGAGAGGCTCAACGTTCTGAAAAACTCTTTGTGAATAATGGGACAAAGAGTCAGCCGTGTAAAATAGATTGCTGAGACGGGAAATGATATACCTATAAGTAGTACCCATGATTTTGAGGCCACCAGACTTGATCGATATTCTTCTTCTCAGTATTCTTCTTCGGAATAGCTATTTGACAGAACAATGGATGTCTCATTTCTCTCATCGTGCTGGACCTTACTTGAAGAAAAAGTTCTATAGAGCCCTGTGTAATCAATTGTCCCAGTTTTCATTTTTGCTACCGACCTTTGGTTGTTGAAAAATTAAGTTGGCTACAAGAAAGAAAGTACATTTCAAAGAAAAGAAAGTGGGATAGAGATGAAATAAAACTTCTGTCTGCATTCCCATTCAAAAATATATTGTTTTGCATATCATAGCCCTATAATTAATCCTGAAGATTATACAGATTTTAATATGATGTAAAAACATCATATCTTTCCTTGGGAATCTTTCCTTGACTGCTACCACTACAAGTATGAGTTTGCTATGAGAGTAGAATGCCATTCATACTCAGTAGAGGATTATTTCTTGTTTTGCCCCCAAACCAGACAGGACACATTCACCTATAGGATGAACAATGTAAATATGTATTCTATTTCAAAATCTTCAGACTCTTCATTCTTACATATTATCTAATATAAATACCAGGATGTTTTAAAAGTTTGATCTGAATTAAAATACTAAGTAAGATCCACTGAGACAATGAATTTTAGAAACTGTATACAATGTCTGCATCATCAAAAATCTCTAAAAGAACCCTTAACTATAAGTGATTTAACTGAGATGTAGATGAATCCTAAGAAACAGAAAGAAAAATGTCTTGAAGAAGAAAATCCAGAATGTTAAAAAAGGAGCAAGAACACACAGGCATCTCTTGGTAGAAAAATTATTTTTTTTAGCAACAGTTTTTTCATATTGATATAAGAATGCTCTTCCTGAAGCAGGACTCAGTGCCTGAGTATGGAAAATTGGTCCTGATGTTGTAAGTTGTTACAGCTCAGAGTTGTAAGAGTTATAGATAGTTGAATTTTGTAAACTAAAGTTATCTCCAAGTGTGGGATTTCTAGTCACATCTTTACTACATTTACTCAAGTTGCTGCCTTACATAAAGCAGTGCATGAATCCATAAAACTTACTTCCCCTGATCTTGAAAGTGAATAGAACACTTCAGCAGCACAAGCAAATTGGTTTTGAGAGCAAAGCAAAGAAATAAATCTCTCTGGGCCCCAATTTTATCTCTTACAGAAGGAATCCATTTGATTTTAGTGATAATAAACAGACACAAAATTTAAAAAGAAGTTCATTCCTGACTTAGAAGAAAGCAAAGAAATGTGACTAATTTTACAACATTATCCTTTAAAAAAATATCATAAGGACTTCAATAATTTTGTTGTGGTGGTTGTTTTGCTTGTGGCTGATTTTTATTGGTTTGTTTCAGAAGAGATGATCATACTTTCTGCAACTATTTAAATGGGAATGGAAACATGCTTTAGGTTTTTTATATGACCTAGTACAGATAGGGTGACTAGCTCAGCATCCACATACCCAAGTTGTAGCGAAGTTCTAAATAGGACACACATTTAAATGATCTATCCCAAAGAGTCATGCCAAAGTGTATTATCTTTACTCCACAAATATATCACTCCTTGCAAAGCTCTTTCTCTGTAGCCTAAATGTGAGCCAGGGAGCATGCAGTGGATGGGGAAGCTCCTATATTGAATATTAAGCACTTCTTGTCAGGTTTCTTTGACTAAATATAATTATTTTATTGAATTCATGACCCTAGGATGTTGTTAAATTTCTTTTCCAGGGTATTTCTTCCTTAATTGCTTTTAACAAAAGCATAAATAGCATTCAACTTGAGAATGAATGAAAATGGCTTCTTAAGATTCTGGTGTTTTTAAGCATAAAGAAAGGATCAGTGTGTGAGATGTATTCCCTTTCTAATCATGAAGGATACTTTATTTTTCCAATGTATTAAGTGACAGGTTATTGCTTTTAATGTATATTTCTACATCCTTTTTCCAAATAATATTTGTTTTTTGGTCTAGGTTTGACTATCATTATTCCCATTAGACAATTACTGGCAATCAGTTAAAGTCAGTAGATATTAGGACATTTTAGCAGGAACATTTTGTTAATAAATGCAAACTTAAAATGACTTAAAATAATTACATTTCTCTCTCTGTGACCTAGAATTTTAGGCAGTCAAAAACTTAAAGGGACTGATAATCACAATGTTTTGATAATATATACATATAATATATAAAGGCAGTTTTTCTCTGTAAATTTTGTATATCTTCCCAAAAAATATATTTTAAACCATGTGGACATTTATTATTCTCTGCATTTCTACGTAATGACTCTTCTATCATTTTCATTGATCTATCTCTTTCCTTGATCCTGTGTCTTTATAGGCACAACCCCTGAAAAATTATCAAAAATACGAAACAGGATCAGTTCCTTGAAAGACACAATTTGCCAAAACTCACATAAGAAGATATGTACAATCTGATTATGCCTATATGTATTAAGGAAATGAATCAATATTTAATAACTTTCCAAATCAGAAAGCACAAGGCCCAGATGGGTACCCTGAGGAATTCTCTCAAACATTTAAGGAAGAAATTATACCAATTCTCTGTGATCTCCTACAGAAGATAGAAGCAGAGGGAATACTTTCTAACTTCCTAACCATGATGCCAATACTACCCTAATAACAAAGCCAGGCAAAGACATTGCAGGAAAAGGAAAATAAAGACCAATATCTTTCATGAACATAGATGCAAAAATCCTCAGCAAAATATTAGTAAGCCAAATCAAACAGTGTATAAAAAGAATTATGCATCATGACCAAGTAGGATTTATCCAGGTATATAAGACTGGTTCAACCTTGAAAAATCAATTAATGTAATCCATCTCATCACCAGTCTAAGAAAGAAAAATCACATGATTATTTCAATATATATAGATAAATTATTTGGCAAAATCAAATACCCATTTATGACAAAAACTCTTAGTAAACTAGAAACAGAGGGAAGCCTTCTCAGCTTGATCAAGAATATGTATAAAAAACTATAACATCATACTTAACGGTGAGAAACTTTGAGCTTTCCCATTAAGATCAGCAACAAAGCAAAGATGCCTCCTTTTTAACATTGTACTGGAGATACTAGCGAATATAAAAGGACAAGAAAAGGATATAAAAGGCATATAGATAGGGAAGATAGAACACTTTGTTCACAGATGACATGATCACCCATGTAGAAAACATGAAAGAATTAATTAAAAAAAAAAACCCTCCTGGAATGAATAAGAAATTATAGCAATTTTTCAGGACACAAGTGTTAATATTACAAAAGTCAAAGACTTTCCTATATACCAGGAATGAACAAATAGGATTTGAAATAAAAAATACAATACCATTCCAATAGATACATGGAAAAATGCTCAACATCACTAGTCATCAGGGAAATGCAAATCAAAACCACCATGAGATAGCACCTCACATCTGTTAGAATGGCTATCATCAAAAAGACAAGAAATAACAAATGCTGGTAAGGATGTGGAGAAAGGGGAACACTTGTGCACTGTTTGTAGGAATGTAAATTAGTGTAACCACTATGAAAAACAGTATGAAGATTCCTCAAAAAATTAAAAATAGCACTACTATATGATCCAGCAATCCTACTTCTGGGAATATATCTGATGGAAATGAGAACATGATATCAGAGAGATATCTGCACTCCCCTGTTAAATGAAACATTATTTACAGTAGCCAAGGTATGGAAACAACCTAAGTATCCATCAACAGATAAATGGATAAAGAAGTTGTGATAGATAGATAGATATATACATACACACAATGGTATATTATTCAACCACTGGACAGAAGGAAACCCTGCCACTTGCAACAACACGGATGGACCTCGAGGGCATTATGCTAAGTGAAATAAGTCAGACTGAGAAAAACAAATACCATGTGATGTCATTTATATGTGGAACCCGAAAAAGCTGAAGTCATAGAAACAGAGAATAGAATGGTGATTACCAGGGGCTGGGGGCAGGGAGAAAGGGGGATGTTGGTCAAGTGTACAAAAATCCAGTTAGAAGATGAATAAGTTCTGAGGTTCTCCTGCACAGCACTGTGATTATAGTTAATACTGCTGTATTATATACTTGAATGTTGCTAAGAAAGTAGATCTTAAATGTTGTCATCACAAAATAGAAATGGTAGTTTTGTGATGTGATGGAAGTGTTAGCTAATGCTATGGTGGTAACCATTTTGCAATATATAAATGTGTCAAATCAACACACTGTGTACCCTAAACATACACAATACTGTATGTCAATTATATCTCAATAAGCTGGAAAAAACCCACAATATCATTTACATTAGCACCCCCCAAAATAAAACATTTAAGTATGAATCAAACAAAATATGTACAAGATCTATATGTGGAAAACAACAAAATTCAGATGTATGAAATAAAAGAACTACTAAAAAAAATGGAAATATATTCCATGTTCATGGATAGGAGGACTCAATATTGTCAAGATGCTAGTTCTTCCCATCTTGATCTATAGATTCAGTCCCAATCAAAATCCCAGCAAGTTATTTTATGGATATTGACAAACCGATTTTAAAGTTCATATGGAGAGGCAAAAGACCCCAAATAACCCACACAGTATGGAGAAGAAGGAACAAAGTTGGATGAATGAAAATACCTAACTTCAAGACTTAACATAAAGTTACAGTAATAAAGATAATGTGGTATTGGTGAAAGAATAAGCAGATAGGTCAATGGAATAGAACACTGAGCCCAGAAACAGACCCACATAAGTATAATCAACTAATTTTTGACAAAGGAGCAAAGGCAAGGCAATGGAACAAAGATAGTCTTTTTATGAAATAGTGCTGGAACATCTGAATGTTGTTCATAATGGAAAAAAACAACAGTGTAGACACAGACTTTACACCTTTCACAAAAATTAACTCAAAATAGATCATAGACCTAAATGTAACATGAAAAACTATACAACTCCTAGAAGATAACTTAGCAGAAAATCTAGATGACCTTGGGTATGGCAATGACTTTTTTATATACAACACCAAAGTCACAATCCATGAAAGAAATAATGAATATGCCAAGGGATTGAGAAGATAAGCCACAGACTGGGAGAAAATATTTGCAAAAGACACATCTAACAAGGCCTGTTATCCAAAATACACAAAGAACTCTTAAAATTCAACAATAAGAAAATAAAGTTGATTTAAAAATAGGACAAAGAGCTTAACAAACACCTCACCAAAGAAGATATACAGATGGCAAATAAGCATGTGAAAAGATGTTCCACAGTATATGTCATCAGGGACATGCAAATTGAAATAACTAGACACCACTATACATCTACTAGCATGGCCCAAATCTGGAATAGTGACAGCACCAAATGCTGGGAAGAATGGGGAGCAATAGGAACTCTCATTCATAGCTGGGGGAATTAAAAATCGTATGGCTGCTTTGGAAGACAGTTTCTTACAAAACCAAACGTAGTCTTAGCATATGATCCAGCACTCACACTCCTTGGTATTCACCCAAAGGAGTTGAAAATTATTGTCCATACAAAAACCTGCACTCGGATGTTTATAACAACTTTATTTATAATTGCCAAAACTTGGAAGCAACCAAGATGTCCTTAAGTAGATAAATGGATTAATAAACTGTGATACATCCAGGCAATGGAATATTATTCAGTGCTAAAGAGAAATGAGCTATCAAGCCATGAAAAGACATGGAGGAACTTCAAATGCATATTATGAAAATCGAAAGATGCCAATCTGAAAAGGCTATATAGTGTACAATTACAAGCATATGACCTTCTGGAAAAGGCAAAACTATGGAAAACAATGAAAAGATCAGCTATTGCCAGGGATTGGTAGAGAAGGGAGGGATAAATAGGTAGAGCATAATGGATTTGTAGGACGGTGAAAACACTCTGTATGACACTACAATGGTGGATACATTTGTCCAAATCCATAGAATGCACAACACCAAGAGTGGACCCTAATGTAAGCTATGGACTTTGAGTAATAATGATGTGGCACTGTAGGTTGGTCAGTGGTGGCATTGATTGTTAAACTCCCTATGATGACTTTGCTATTATGTGGATTACAAAACAAAACAGAGAGCATTTAGTCAATGGTTTGCAAAATGGTTATTAACATCCAAAGCCCAGCTTCTGAGCTATCTCACGGGTGAAACAGATAACCTATTAAATGGAAAGTGGCCTCTGCTAACTGATATTGACAAATGATCATCACAAGTATATTTAGAAAACCACTGTAAATGAATTGGTTATGTTATATAGTTAGGATTCTATTTGAGAACTAATTAAAATGATGTCCAAAATTAGAGCAAATGTTATTTTAAAATTTTGGCCATTTACTTTCTAACTCTGAATTATGGGAAATAAAAATTTCAATTTGCTTTAACATATTTTTCTCTAGTTCATTTCTGTATGAGACATTATTATTTGTATGAGACAAATGTTACTGAAAGGTTACAGATGTTATTATGAACAGAAATGACCATAATAATCAGCATGAGTTCTGAATGGTATAATTATTCACCTTCAGCATTAAGGATGGACTACTGTTAAATCTGACTATACAGCATTTTCCCTTAAGCATTGGGTTGACAATTTCATATATGATGTCAGATTCTGATTTCACAATAACTGAATTATAGTGGAAATATTAATTGTTGTGAGTGTATTTTATGCTCTTGATAGTTCAGTATATCATGACACTCTACAAGGAAGAATTCGGGAAGAGGCCTAACCTGCTTCAAATCTCTCTTTTTAATTTACTTTAGTGACTTATTTTGAGACTCAAAGTCACATAAGTCAGAGTGCATCTTATGTCATTCTTATTCTGATAAAGCAGTATTTGACATTTTGAAAAATAACCTGCATGTAATCACAATCAGAATATATAAGGATTTTTAAATGGAAAAAAATGCCTTTTTATTCAATCTGTTTTTTTTTTTCCTAATAAGTAATTAAGCAGCAAATTTCAGGAGATAAAGTTTAACTCAGTTTGCTTAGTGCATTTGTCTTCAGATTGCTTGTAATAGCATGAACAGGGCAATCAGCCACTCAAAGATATGGCCTACTATCTAGCACAATGTGAATAAAATAGATATCATATTATACATATGAAAAATGATTTCAAGGGTAAATTCAATTTTATTTTTCTTAGAAGCTAGTGCTTTAAAGAAGTATAATATTGGAGACTGAACACACTATTGTAATACAAACTGAGGTATGAAAAGTTATCAAAAGCAAAGAAAAAATGTCTAGGCAAGAAGGAAGATGGATGGTTAGAGTGAAAAGGTAGTAAAGACATCTGTATATGGCCTTTCCTCTGCAACATATTTAGTCACTACTTAACAGGATTAATCATTTATTTATGTATAAGTTTATGTTTATCATTTATTGGTAATTAGAAATGAATGTTTTGTTGTTATTTATCAGTTAAAATTAAGATGAAAAACTTTCACCATGTAATCCGTTATAAGCACTGGGTTTACTGCTTAGCAATGTTTCACAAGTACATATCAACAGTAACTAAATGCCTTGGTTTTTAATAATACTGTCCAAGTTCGTAGGTGACTTAGAGGCCAGTTTTTGCTTCAGAATGTTGTCTGATATTATAGGTGACAAGGATCAAGTGACTTGGGAGTGGGAAAGGGATGACTCAGCTGTAAGATTATTTATTTGAGGTTAGAAGTAGTTATTATTCAATAACTAGGTTAGTTAATAGAAAAGGAGGGCCATTTAACAGCACAGAATAAAGCAATGGAGAAAATCTAAATTCCATATAATTAATCAGTATGTGTGTATGTATATGATATACATATATATCAATCAGTATATATGTGTGTATTTATGTATATATGTATGCATATATATGTATACATGCATAAATATACAAAATTCGTTGAATGAATACATAATTCATATACATGTATGCCCATATATATATAACTTATGTACTGATTCAAGCTTTTTCTAGCAGCTCTCATATCCCAGGCATTCTTTTAGGAGCTGGGGATAAAGTAATGAACAAAAAAGGCCAAATACCTGTTCATACTGCCCTCATGGAACTTGCATTCCACTGAGGACACAGCGATCACAGGATAAATGAGCAAAATACAGTGTATATTAGCAAGTAAATAATGCTATGGAGAAGCATAAAAAAAAAAGGAGGAAATGGTTAAGGAATGTTGGGAACGGGGTTGAACTTTTACAAAGGTGTATTAGCTTTCTATTGCTGGTATGACAAATTGCCACAAGTTTAGTAGCTTTGTAGCTGACAACAGAAGGAGACCAGTCAGCAGGTTACTGCAAGAATTTCTATAGAAGATATTGGTGGCCTGGTACAGAGCAGTAGTGGAGTGAGAAGGGAGACACAGTTGGATTCTGGCTATGTGCCAAAAGCAGAGCCAGCAGGATTTGCTGGAGGTTTGCAGTAGCGTGTAAGTAAAAGTAGTTAAGGAAGTCTCCAAGGTACTTTTGGCTTTAATACTTGGAGAAACTCAGTTGCCCTTTATTGAGATGACTAACATGGTGAGAACATTTGTGCTTTTGTTGTTGGTGGGAAGTAATACTCAGAGTTAGTTTGCTATATGTAAAGCTTAAGATGGTTGTTGGATATTCAAATTAAGGATGACTAGTAGAGGGTCGAATATATGAGTCTAGGGTTCAGGGAGGACATGTATATTAATAAATGACAGATTATGTATGATTTTCAAAGCCATGAAATTGATTGAGGTATTCAAGTCATGAGTTTAGGTAAGAAATAGAAGAGATTCAAGAATTAAACACTGGGATACTCCCTATAGAGATCAGGGGAAGGAAGAAGAACCAACAAAAAACACTGGGGCACAAAAGAGAAGAACCAGGTTAGTGTAAAGTCCTGATAACCTGGAGCAGAAAATGGTTCTGAGAGAGAGAACTGCTATGTGATGCTGCTGTATGTCAAGAGAGTAGAAGGCTGAGAAAGATCAAGGGACTTAGTGATGCCAGAGATGTTGTTGATGAAAACAGTTACAGTGGGGGGTAGAAAATAGAGGGATTAAAATCAGACACGACACATATAATGAATTATTTGTACACATTTTATTCTAAAAGAAAAATTGAACAGTAGCTAGAGGAGGAATAAGACACAATGCAGTATTTCTTTTTTAAATTAATTAATTAATTAATTTTTGGCTGTGTTGGGTCTTCGTTTCTGTGCGAGGGCTTTCTCCAGTTGCGGCGAGCGGGAGCCACTCTTCATCGCGGTGCGCGGGCCTCTCACTGTGGCGGCTCCTCCCGTTGCAGAGCACAGGCTCCAGACGCGCAGGCTCAGTAGCTGTGGCTCACAGGCTTAGTTGCTCCGCGGCATGTGGGATCCTCCCAGACCAGGGCTCGAACCCGTGTCCCCTGCATTGGCAGGCAGATTCTCAACCACTGCGCCACCAGGGAAGCCCGCAGTATTTCTAAGATAAGAGAAATAATTTAATATTTTGGGAGGACTAAATCACTATGAAAAACTATGATAGGAAAAAAGGAAGAATTTCTAGAAGAACATCCCTAAGTATATATGGGAAGAGGTTGGGATCTAATACCGATGTAGACAGCTTAGCCTTAGGTAGTAGAACATGCAGTATATCCATAGTTAGAAGAAAAAAAGCAAAATATATGTGTATAGATGCTGAAACTGTAAGTGGTGGTGATATCTTGTAGAGGTTTTCTTCTGATGACTCAGTGTTCTCAGTGAAATAAGAAATAACACCAGCTCATAGAGAGAATGGGTTTTGGTGTTGTACGTTTGAAAAGAAAAGGAAGTGGAGGGATAGATGGATTTCAGAAATATAGAATGACTTTGTGTCACCATTATGGACCTCTCCGAAGTTAGTGATGGGGTTTATAGAGACTAGTTTTCATGGTTTTGTGCTTTTTTCCAGCCACGTTCAGCTACAAGAGAGCAGACAGACAGTATGTGGGGAACCAAATTTAACTAGAGTTATGGTTTAACCAAAGGGCTATATCAAAGTGATAGAGGCAAGGGGGTTTTGTTAACATCCAATGGATTCTCTATCATATTTAACCATGTATAAGGGGAGTAATTAGGGCATTACGGGGATGAGGGACCACAAAATAATGCTGTAGTATCAATGGAGTAAAAGTCTTGGTAGTCTTGGATTCATGAACACCATGTGTTACTATTTCCGCCCCCCCTCGTCTGACTTTCCCTTTTAAGTCACATGGCTTGCACTATCACTTTCTTTAGGACTCTGCTTAAATGTTTTATTAATGAGGTCTTCTTTACCAGCCTTATAGAAAAGAGTCCCAACTACATGGCCCTCTTTATTTCCCATATTTTCTTTGTTTTTCTTTCTAGCACTTATCAATCTATGGTCTATTCATATACTTGCTTGTATATAAGTGTAGCTCTCCCCACTAGAACATAATCTTCACAAGTGTGGGAACTTTATATTTTTGTTCACTTTGTTCCTCCATCTTCTATGACAATACCTGGCACCCAGTTGGCACTCAATAAACATTTTTAGGAATGGATGATGCAAGCCTTTTGAAATCCTCAAGGATGATGTAGGTAAATCAAGACAGGAAACAAAGTTGGTAGACCACATCAGCTACAAGGTAAGGCCATGCTTTGAGGCTTGCCATTTTAACATTAGCGAAATTAAATTCCCTCATCCAATTGATTTGTAGTGAGATTTCATCCAAGAGGCCTGCAAGTATGGACAGGCCTGGAATTTTGAAGGGGATGTGGGTGCAGAAGCTGACAAAATTTTCCAGTTGAAGAATTTTTCTCCTACCATATCCTCCTGAAGATCATTTGTGAGGAGAGGTGGTTGAGTTATTCAAAATTGTGCTTTTTTTGTACTGCTTCATTATAGATTTGATGGCACTAAAAACATCTGATTGTTTCTCTCAGATTGAGGAGATGTTATAAAACATCGTGAATGGGACATCAAGTTTACTTGATAAACAGTAGAATTCCTGAAAATCTTGGGTGTACATTTGAAGTTTTTAATTATTAATTCAGAGTTAAAAAAACTAAGACTGATTGGGTGATTTCTCTCCAGTATAATTCATGGGTGCAGGCATGTAGGAGGGAGGTGCTTAGGTTTATCTAGGGTGGCGTTTTACCAGGCAAGTACCATGGACCGATGCAAGGGTTTAGGAAGTTGAGGTTCTTTGCAGGCAAGTTGTTATATGCCATGGACCATGGAATCAGAGATGAAAAAGGAGGAAAATAAAAATGAGAAAGCTAATATGTAGTAAGGACATGAACTTGAATCTGCCTCTAAAACTATGCTTTTTTGACCATAAACCATGATCTAAAAGAAAATATCTACTGGCAACTATTGTATTTTAACCCCTCACAAAACAAATTAAAATGAATACTTATAAATATCAAAAATTATTTAAAACATCACTAATTAAGTTTCTAATATATCTTATATTTGTTTCTAAGCTCTGGATATGCAAGTTAAGTAAGGTATGTTCTCAGTCACAAAAGAACTCATAGTCTAATGGGAAACCTAGATGTGTAAAGGGATTATTTAAAATGTTAAGCACCTTATAAAAATATGATAGAATGCAGAGAAAGGAGAATGGTCGTAATACTCTCTCTGGTCAGTAGTCAAAGTTATAAATACATAGATCTGTTAAATGAATGCATGGGTTTAGTAAGGGTATACATGAAAAAAGCTTGCAAATATTTATTATTCATTTATTTGATTTGGGAGAAATTAAGAGTGGCTTAAAAGCACTGACATTTAAAACCTGAAAAGCCCTGTAAGAACCTGAATATCTGCTTAGCCTGCCCCTTGGAGATTTTCTAGATGTAGAAATTTCTGACTTCCAGAATGCATAAAAGACTTTTAGAAAGAGTGCACATGTTTACCAGTCTCTTTTTTGTGCCTCTACTCAAATCTAAAGAAAATAATACAGAGATGATTGCTTGAATTTTTTTGGTTGATTTCAGACATCATTTCCCACTGAATGTTGAAGTATACTCTGTGTCCACAGTCATTATTCCAGACACTGCTGTTAGGGACTAAACGAAATAATGTATAAAATGGTCTTTGTACAGTCCTGGGAAAAGGAAATCAGTAAATACATGTCAGCTATACAGATACATGTTTTTGCCATCTTGTAAGTACTGTTTTCTAGGTTTCATGTTCTTTCTCAAATTTCTTTCCTCCTCTGCTTATTCACTCTGCACTCTCCTAGGTGATTTTATCCACTTGTATAAATTTTATGACTGTCTCTCAAATAATTCCGAAATGTATATATCAAACTTAAAAACAAAGCTAATTCTCAGAAGGAAAGTCCAGGCTTGACATATACAGTTGGGGATTGTTAGCAGAAAGACAGTATATAGAAAGCAATTGTTTTTGTCAGCTTGGGCGGCTATAACAAAATACCATAGGCTGGTGAGTTAAACGACAAACATTCATCAGGACAACCTCAGCGGCTCTGCCTCTCGAGCTAAAGTGAACGTCCTTGGACTTCACCCCCTGTCCAACCCTGGCTCCCCTCTTGGCTCTCCTGGGAACACTTCCTAACATGTCCCTTTTACACGCACCATCCTCCTCAGGGACTGCACCGAGGCAGGCACAGTTCTGGAGCTTTACCACGTTTTACTTGGAGCCTAGAATTTGAGCTTATACCAGTGAGAGGGGAGGAGGCTGCCAAAAAATCTTCTTCCGGAATGTGGCTGGAGCTGATGAAAAACTGTTTCACTGTTTGATTCCATCATCCCTTCAAGGCCCAGCTGGTCTTATTCCTTTGGAAGGACCTACTCACCGCTCCCACAGCAACCTCTTGACCATGGAGGCCACCGGCTCTCACTCTCATCCCACATGTCTGTTTAACTGGTAACAAATTACTACACGTGCAAAATAGAAACTGCTGTGTTTCCTGATTTTGTGGATATGCCTTGCTTTTCTCGATTAGGCTGAGCCCCTTGGAAGCAGAAATAATCTTTCAAGTATTTGTTTGTTACTTGTTTCTCCACCAGGTTCCAAAAGTTTTCAACATAACTGCACCATGAATTGTACTTATTTTAATCTCTGGAAACACCTCACGTACTATCTTATGCATATTTGATGATCAATAAACACTTGCTAATTCATTTACTTCAAAAAAAAAAAAAAAAGAACAAAAAAAACCCAACAAACATTTATTTCTCGCAGTTCTGGAGGCTGGGAAGTCTGAGATCAGGGTGCCAGCATGGTTGGGTTCTGGTGAGAGCCCTCTTCCTGACTTAAAGATCATCGTCTTCTTGCTGTATCTTCAAGTGGCAGAGAGAGGTAGTTCTGGTGTTTCTTCCTCTTCTTATAAGGGCACAAATCCCATCATAGATGCCCCACCTTCATGACCTCATCTGAACCTAATCACCTCCCACAGCCCCCATCTCCTACTACCATCACATTGGAGTTAGGGCTTCAATATATGAAATTTGAGGGGACACAAACATTCAGTCCATAACAGAAGTTAAAGATACATTGAACTTGAAATGTCATTGGGACATATAAGTAGAAGTAGCTATAGGCACATCTTTAATCAAACTACAGATGATTATCTACAGCCTTCTGATCTTCCATTGCTTCCCATCTGAGCCACGGACCCCACTATCTACTTAGCTACTCATCCTGGAAACTATAGGTGATCGTTTGCTCCTCAATCTCTGTTTTCCAACACAGGATCTTAGCAAATCAATCATAAAGTCATCTACCCCCAAAATACTTAGAGTTCACCTACTTCTTTCTGTGCTCACTATGACCATCTTGATCCAATTCACACTGGCTCTTCCCTCTGTAATCAATCTCAGAGTTACCACTCTCAAAAATATTGGATGCTTCAAAAGATTATGGGCCGTATTTCTCCTGTATTTGCCTAATTTCCAACATTTTAGGAGTAAACCTTATAATCTCCTCCCTATTACTATATTCCAATCGATTCTGTACAAGAGAGGAGAAAAGTGCTAGAATAAACACTTTCATTCATGTTCAATTCCTAACCTACTCTGCTGGATAATTCATTCCTAATGTATTTAGATTTAGAATCTGACCACTGTGGGGTCTCTTTATTAGTTGATTATTTGCTATGATTTAAGGTGAGCAAAAGACTTCATTCATTTTTTTCTTGGCCTCCTGACTCATGGATTGGTAGGATGGCCAAGGCTCTCTTTTACTTTCCATCTCTAAGCCCTGCACTGACCTGGAGAGAACTGTGACTCAGAAGAAGTTAGAGGCTCAGTGATGCTGACTCCCAGAGGCCTGGTCTGTTGGCATTGAAGTTGGGTGCATAAGGTTGGCCTCTTCTGCAATGCATTCTGCTCGTGGTTTCATCTCCAGGTGGGGCTGCCACAGGGCTGTTGCTGTCACAACCCATGAAGTTCACATCCTGTGACTCAGCCTCTTTCTCCTCACTTAGGTGGTAAAACACATACTGTGATCTCACTTCAAATAATGTTAAAACAGCTAATGGCCTTAGTGTTGGGGCCTTTTGGTCCTATTCTTAAAATATATAAAACCCTTTATTGGAGAATCTGTTCCTTGTACTATTGCATAGTGCCTCATGCTCTTCAAATACCTTCTCAAATTGTATGGAGGCTATGAAATATTGACCTTCCTTGCTTTTCCTCTCAGAAAGTGGGCATATTTGGACATATGTTCTAGAGTCATGATCTATAGATGACATAAACTTTTATGAAAAAAAATTGCAGCTAGAGAAAGGCAAAGCCAATTTATATTGCAGTCAGAAGAACACCAGCACAGCCCCATTAAGGATTAGTCAGAAGAATATGTAGATATTCACTATGCACTCAATAAGTCAATAGCCCAGTGAGAATTGAAACTTTTAAGAAAACATCAATAGAAATGTGGGAAGATTGCTTATTGGAGAAATGTGTCAGCAACCTTGATCATTGTTTAGATTTAAATTTGATTTTTACTCTTTGGGATTTAAATCTTTATTGCATCTTCAAAGTTTAAATAGCTTGCTTCTGCTGAATCAAGTTCTCGGAATCTTGGGGTTTCAGTATCTTCCACCTGGTAGATACATTGATACATATATATGTATGTATGTGTATGCACACACACACTTATTTCAGTGTTAATATTATCAGTCTTTGTTCAAATAATTGTTCCGAGGTTTCAGGAATATCAGAAATCTAAGGAGTAATTTTACATGTTCTTATATAATAATAATAACAACAACAGCCAGAGCAAGTCTAGAATATGCCAGAAATTTTACATGGATCATTTCTAAATCGTACTACAATCCTGCAAACTTGGTGTGTGGGTCATGTGATATTTTGAGGTCTGATGTTTTTTCCCTCTGTTTTCTTCTGACCACTCCCACCCCAACCCATTCTATATAAGCAAATGGTTAGACTTATGTTTGTTGTTTTGAGTGAGTTTTGGGGCAAGAGAGAATACAGAAGACTCCTGTGAATCTTCCTAAATTCCAGAGATGGGAAAAGATTGGGACCTAGAAAGTTTTTCCAGCCTAGTGTGAAGGGAGATGGTGAAAATGGAGTGGTTTGGGGGTCTCAGCACACAGGGAACATGCCCTGGTTTCCAGCAGAGAAGGCAGAGGGCCAGCAATATTTCTGGAGTAATAATGCCTACAAAAGCCATATAGGCAAGTGGGATGGCAACCTCAGAGGAAGACCTCAGAGCCCCAGGCAGAGCTTGGACTCATCCAGAGTATCTAGGTCCTCAAAGTCATGCTGATGGGAGGAAGGACAGTACTTGTCAGGGTAGATGACTCTTGGACCATATGGCACCTGGCTTGGAACTGCATAGGGTTTTAAGATAGAGGCACAGATTCTGAGTAAGGGATAGAAATACTTCAGAAAACACTCTGAATAAAATAGAATTTAGCCAATCCAGTATGATAACTCTTTCTTGACTTTCTGTTTTTTTGCAATAACTAAGGAAAATTACTGAAAATACCGGAGGTGTTTAGAGAATATATTAAATTGAATTGAAATAAACAATGGGAGTAATTTAGTGATCTAATCACTTTATTCTTATAGAACAATACCCTCTGGCTCGCATATATCTGTGTTTCAGGTGTTATATATTTTTTGAATCCTGATCTGAATCAAACTCTTATCTAATTGAAAGCATATTGGACGTAGACATTGTAAAGAAGTGTAATTTTTCATGATTCCTTTCTGTCATGAATTAGTGAGTAAAGTTTGTTCTGCAATTTAAGGAATGCAATTGCAGCAGCTGGCACTCATTACAATGCATCCTAAAGCATAAGTTATGGTGTGCCTATAAATGTCCACCCTAATGTATTTCTATTGTTATATTTTTGCTTACAAAGATTTTAGTGTCACTTTATTTAATTGAAATCAAATGATGTTATTTACTTTGTAGTGATGCAAAAAAAATTGCATTTGTAAGCGACTGTTATTCAAATTGAATTTTCTTATAGAATGCTGGAAGTCTTTAGTGCAGAACATTTTACATATAAATTTTTTTTTTTAAACATCTTTATTGAAGTATAATTGCTTTACAATGGTGTGTTAGTTTCTGCTTTATAACAAAGTGAATCAGTTATACATATACATATGTTCCCATATCTCTTCCCTCTTGCATCTCCCTCCCTCCCACCCTCCCCATCCCACCCCTCTAGGTGGTCACAAAGCACCGAGCTGATCTCCCTGTGCTATGCGGCTGCTTCCCACTAGCTATCTATTTTACATTTGGTAGTGTATGTATGTCCATGACACTCTCTCACCCTGTCACATCTCACCCTTCCCCCTCCCCATATCCTCAAGTCCATTCTCTAGTAGGTCTGTGTCTTTATTCCCATCTTGCTACTAGGTTCTTCATGACCTTTTTTTTTTTTTCCCTTAGATTCCATATATATGTGTTAGCATACTGTATTTCTTTTTCTCTTTCTGACTTACTTCACTATGTATGACAGACTCTAACTCCATCCACCTCATTACAAATACCTCCATTTCATTTCTTTTTATGGCTGAGTAATATTCCATCGTATATATGTGCCACATTTTCTTTATCCATTCATGCGATGATGGACACCTAGGTTGCTTCCATGTCCTGGCTATTGTAAATAGAGCTGCAATGAACATTTTGGTACATGACTCTTTCTGAATTATGGTTTTCTCAGGGTATATGCCCAGTAGTGGGATTGCTGGGTCATATGGTAGTTCTATTTCTAGTTTTTTAAGGAACTTCCATACTGTTCTCCATAGTGGCTGTATCAATTTACATTCCCACCAACAGTGCAAGAGGGTTCCCTTTCCTCCACACCCTCTCCAGCATTTATTGTTTGTAGATTTTTTGATGATGGCCATTCTGACTGGTGTGAGATGATACCTCATTGTAGTTTTGATTTGCATTTCTCTAATGATTAATAATGTTGAGCATTCTTTCATGTGTCTGTTGGCAATCTGTATATCTTCTTTGGAGAAATGTCTATTTAGGTCTTCTGCCCATTTTTGGATTGGGTGGTTTGTTTTTTTGTTATTGAGCTGCATGAGCTGCTTGTAAATCTTGGAGATTAATCCTTTGTCAGTTGCTTCATTTGCAAATATTTTCTCCCATTCTGAGGGTTGCCTTTTGGTCTTGTTTATGGTTTCCTTTGCTGTGCAAAAGCTTTTAAGTTTCATTAGGTCCCATTTGTTTATTTGTGTTTTTATTTCCATTTCTCTAGAAGCTGGGTCAAAAAGGATCTTGCTGTGATTTATGTCATAGAGTGTTCTGCCTATGTTTTCCTCTAAGAGTTTGATAGTGTCTGGCCTTACACTTAGGTCTTTAATCCATTTTGAGTTTATTTTTGTGTATGGTGTCAGGGAGTGTTCTAATTTCATACTTTTACATGTACCTGTCCAGTTTTCCCAGCACCACTTATTGAAGAGGCTGTCTTTTCTCCACTGTATATGCTTGCCTCCTTTATCAAAGATAAGGTGACCATATGTGCGTGGGTTTATCTCTGGGCTTTCTATCCTGTTCCATTGATCTATATTTCTGTTTTTGTGCCAGTACCAAACTGTCTTGATTACTGTAGCTTTGTAATATAGTCTGAAGTCAGGGAGCCTGATTCCTCCAGCTCCATTTTTCGTTCTCAAGATTGCTTTGGCTATTCGGGGTCTTTTGTGTTTCCATACAAATTGTGAAATTTTTTGTTCTAGTTCTGTGAAAAATGCCAGTGGTAGTTTGATAGGGATTGCATTGAATCTGTAGATTGCTTTGTGTAGTAGAGTCATTTTCACAATGTTGATTCTTCCAATCCAAGAACATGGTATATCTCTCCATCTATTTGTATCATCTCTAATTTCTTTCATCAGTGTCCTATAATTTTCTGCATACAGGTCTTTTGTCTCCTTAGGTAGGTTTATTCCTAGATATTTTATTCTTTTTGTTGCAATGGTAAACGGGAGTGTTTTCTTAATTTCACTTTCAGATTTTTCATCATTAGTATATAGGAATGCAAGAGATTTCTGTGCATTAATTTTGTATCCTGCTACTTTACCAAATTCATTGATTAGCTCTAGTAGTTTTCTGGTAGCATCTTTAGGATTCTCTATGTGTAGTATCATGTCATCTGCAGACAGTGACAGCTTTACTTCTTCTTTTCTGATTTGGATTCCTTTTATTTCTTTTTCTTCTCTGATTGCTGTGGCTAACACTTCCAAAACTATGTTGAATAATAGTGGTGAGAGTGGGCAACCTTGTCTTGTTCCTGATCTTAGTGGAAATGGTTTCAGTTTTTCACCATTGAGGACAATGTTGGCTGTCGGTTTTTCATATATGGCCTTTATTATGTTGAGGAAAGTTCCCTCTATGCCTACTTTCTGCAGGGCTTTTATCATAAATGGGTGTTGAATTTTGTCAAAAGCTTTCTCTGCATCTATTGAGATGATCATATGGTTTTTCTCCTTCAATTTGTGAATATGATGTATCACGTTGATTGATTTGCATATATTGAAGAATCCTTGCATTCCTGGAATAAACCCCACTTGATCATGGTGTATAATCCTTTTAATGTGCTGTTGGATTCTGTTTGCTAGTATTTTGTTGAGGATTTTTGCATCTATGTTCATCAGTGATATTGGCCTGTAGTTTTCTTTCTTTGTGACATCTTTGTCTGGTTTTGGTATCAGGGTGATGTTGGCCTCGTAGAATGAGTTTGGGAGTGTTCCTCCCTCTGCAATATTTTGGAAGAGTTTGAGAAGGATAGGTGTTAGCTCTTCTCTAAATGTTTGATAGAATTCGCCTGTGAAGCCATCTGGTCCTGGGCTTTTGTTTGTTGGAAGATTTTTAATCACAGTTTCAATTTCAGTGCTTGTGATTGGTCTGTTCATATTTTCTATTTCTTCCTGGTTCAGTCTCGGCAGGTTGTGCATTTCTAAGAATCTGTCCATTTCTTCCAGGTTGTCCATTTTATTGGCATAAAGTTGCTTGTAGTAATCTCTCATGATCGTTTGTATTTCTGCAGTGTCAGTGGTTACTTCTCCTTTTTCATTTCTAATTCTATTGATTTGAGTCTTCTCCCTTTTTCTCTTGATGAGTCTGGCTAATGGTTTATCAATTTTGTTTATCTTCTCAAAGAACCAGCTTTTAGTTTCATTGATTTTTGCTATTGTTGCCTTCATTTCTTTTTCATTTATTTCTGATCTGATCTTTATGATTTCTTTCCTTCTGCTAGCTTTGGGTTTTTTTTGTTCTTCTTTCTCTAATTGCTTTAGGTGCAAGGTTAGGTTGTTTATTCGAGATGTTTCCTGTTTCTTGATGTAGGCTTGTATTGCTATAAACTTCCCTCTTAGAACTGCTTTTGCTGCATTCCATAGGTTTTGGGTCGTCGTGTCTCCATTGTCATTTGTTTCTAGGTATTTTTTGGTTTCCCCTTTGATTTCTTCAGTGATCACTTCGTTATTAAGTAGTGTATTGTGTAGCCTCCCTGTGTTTGTATTTTTTACAGATCTTTTCCTATAATTGATATCTAGTCTCATAGCATTGTGGTCGGAAAAGATACTTGATACGATTTCAATTTTCTTAAATTTACCAAGGCTTGATTTGTGACCCAAAATATGATCTATCCTGGAGAATGTTCCATGAGCACTTGAGAAAAATGTGTATTCTGTTGTTTTTGGGTGGAATGTCCTATAAATATCAATTAAGTCCATCTTGTTTAATGTATCATTTAAAGCTTGTGTTTCCTTATTTATTTTCATTTTGGATGATCTGTCCATTGGTGAAAGTGGGGTGTTAAAGTCCCCTACTATGATTGTGTTACTGTTGATTTCCCCTTTTATGGCTGTTAGTATTTGCCTTATGTATTGAGGTGCTCCTATGTTGGGTGCATAAATATTTACAATTGTTATACCTTCTTCTTGGATCGATCCCTTGATCATTATATAGTGTCCTTCTTTGTCTCTTGTAATAGTCTTTATTTTAAAGTCTACTTTGTCTGATACAAGAATTGGTACTCCAGCTTTCTTTTGATTTCCATTTGCATGGAATATCTTTTTCCATCCCCTCACTTTCAGTCTGTATGTGTCTCTAGGTCTGAAGTGGGTCTCTTGTAGACAACATATATATGGGTCTTGTTTTTGTATCCATTCAGCCAGTCTGTGTCTTTTGGTGGGAGCATTTAATCCATTTACATTTAAGGTAATTATCAATATGTATGTTCCTATTCCCATTTTCTTAAATGTTTTGGGTTTGTTATTGTAGGTGTTTTCCTTCTCTTGTGTTTCTTGCCTAGAGAAGTTCCTTTAGCATTTGTTGTAAAGCTGGTTTGGTGGTGCTGAACTCTCTCAGCTTTTGCTTGTCTGTAAAGGTTTTAATTTCTCCATCAAATCTGAATGAGATCCTTGCTGGGTAGAGTAATCTTGGTTGTAGGTTTTTCTCCTTCATCACTTTAAGTATATCCTGCCACTCCCTTCTGGCTTTCAGAGTTTCTGCTGAAAGGTCAGCTGTTAACCTTATGGGGATTCCCTTGTGTGTTATTTGTTGTTTTTCCCTTGCTGCTTTTAATATGTTTTCTTTATATTTAATTTTTGATAGTTTGATTAATATGTGTCTTGGTGTGTTTCTCCTTGGATTTATCCTGTATGGGACTCTCTGTGCTTCCAGGACTTGATTAAGTATTTCCTTTCCCATATTAGGGAAGTTTTCAACTATAATCTCTTCAAATATTTTCTCAGTCCCTTTCTTTTTCTCTTCTTCTTCTGGGACCCCTATAATTCGAATGTTGGTGTGTTTAATGTTGTCCCAGAGGTCTCTGAGACTGTCCTCAGTTCTTTTCATTCTTTTTTCTTTATTCTGCTCTGCAGTAGTTATTTCCACTCTTTTATCTTCCAGGTCACTTATCCGTTCTTCTGCCTCAGTTATTCTGCTATTGATCCCGTCTAGAGTGTTTTTAATTTCATTTATTGTGTTTTTCATCGTTGCTTGGTTCCTCTTTAGTTCTTCTACGTCCTTGTTAAATGTTTCTTGCATTTTGTCTATTCTATTTCCAAGATTTTGGATCATCTTTACTATCATTATTCTGAATTCTTTTTCAGGTAGACTGCCTATTTCCTCTTCATTTGTTAGGTCTGGTGTGTTTTGACCTTGCTCCTTCACCTGCTGTGTGATATTTGTCTTCTCATTTTGCTTATCTTACTGTGTTTGGGGTCTCCTTTTCACAGGCTGCAGGTTCGTAGTTCCCGTTGTTTTTGGTATCTGTCCCCAGTGGCTAAGGTTGGTTCAGTGGGTTGTGTAGGCTTCCTGGTGGAGGGGACTAGTGCCTGTGTTCTGGTGGATGAGGTTGGATCTTGTCTTTCTGGTGGGTACGTCCACGTCTGGTGGTGTGTTTTGGGGTGTCTGTGGCCTTATTATGATTTTAGGCAGCCTCTCTGCTAATGGATGGGGCTGTGTTCCTGTCTTGCTAGTTGTTTGGCATAGGGTGTCCAGCACTGTAGCTTGCTGGTCGTTGAGTGAAGCTGGGTCTTGATGTTGAGATGGAGATCTCTGAGAGATTTTCGCCGTTTGGTATTACGTGGAGCTGGGAGGTCTCTTGTGCACCAGTGTCCTGAAGTTGGCTCTCCCACCTCAGAGGCACAGCCCTGATGCCTGGCTGGAGCACCAAGAGCCTTTCATCCACACGGCTCAGAATAAAAGGGAGAAAAAATAGAAAGAAAGAAAGAAAGAGGATAAAATAAAATAAAATAAAGCTATTATAATAAAAAATAAGAAAAAAAATTATTAAGAATAAATTTATTAAGAAAATTTTTTTTTAATTTTTAAAAATAAATTTATTAATATTTTATAATAAAAAATAAGAAAAAAATTATTAAGTAAAATATTTATTAAGAAAAAATTTTTTTTATTTTTTAAAATAAAAAATATGAAAAAACTTATTAAAAAATTTTTTTTTAATTTTTTAAAAATAGAAAATAAGGAAAAAATTATTAAGAAAACATTTATTAGGGAAAAAAAATTTTTAAGTAAAAAACAAACAAACAAACAAAAAAAACGGACGGACGTAACCCTAGGACTAACGGTGAAAGCAAAGCTATACAGACAAAATCTCACCCAGAAGCATACACATATACACTCACAAAAAAAGGAAAAGGGGAAAAATTAATATATCCTGCTCCCAAAGTCCACCTCCTGATTTTGGGATGATTCGTTGTCTATTCAGATATTCAGCAGATGCAGGCACATCAAGTTGTTTGTGGAGCTTTAATCCGCTGCTCCTGAGGCTGCTGGGAGAGATTTCCCTTTCTCTTCTTTGTTCGCACAGCTCCCGGGGTTCAGCTTTGGATTTGGACCCGCCTCTGCATGTAGGTCGCCTGAGGGCGTCTGTTCCCTGCCCAGACACAACGGGGTTAAAGGAGCAGCTGCTTCGGGGGCTCTGGCTCACTGAGGCGGGGGGGGGGGGGGGGGGGAGGGAGGGGTACAGATGCGGGTCGAGCCTGCGGCTACAGAAGCCGGCGCGACGTTGCAGCAGCCTGAGGCGCGCCGTGTGTTCGCCCGGGGAAGTTGTCCCTGGATCACGGGAGCCTGGCCGTGGCGGGCTGCACCGGCTCCCGGGAGGGGCGGTGTGGAGAGTGACCTGTGCTCGCACACAGGCTTCTTGGTGGCGGCAGCAGCAGCCTTAGCGTCTCATGCCCGTCTCTGGGGTCCGCGCTGATAACCGTGGCTCGTTCCCGTCTCTGGAGTTCGTTTAGGCGGTCTGTGAATCCCCTCTCCTCATGCACCAGGAAACAAAGAGGCAAGAAAAAGTCTCTTGCCTCTTCGGCAGCTGCAGACTTTTTCTCGGGCACCCTCCCGGCTAGCTGTGGCGCACTAGCCCCATCAGGCTGTGTTCACGCCGCCAACCCCAGTCCTCTCCCCGCGATCCGACCGAAGCCTGAGCCTCAGCTCCCAGCCCCCGCCCGCCCCGGCGGGGGAGCAGACAAGCCTCTCGGGCTGGTGAGTGCTGCTCGGCGCCGAGCCTCTGTGCGGGAATCTCTCCGCTTTGCCCTCTGCGCCCCTGTTGCTGTGGGGTCCGCGCTGATAGCCGCAGCTCGCGCCCGTCTCTGGAGCTCGTTTAGGCGGCGCTCTGAATCCCCTCTCCTTGAGCACCACGAAACAATGGTCTCTTGCCTCTTAAGCATGTCCAGAGTTATTCCCGGACTCCCTCCCGGCTAGCTGTGGCGCACTAGCCCCCTTCAGGCTGTGTTCACGCCGCCAACCCCAGTCCTCTCCCCGTGATCCAACCGAAGCCCGAGCCTCAGCTCTCAGCCCCCGCCCGCCCTGGCGGCTGAGCAGACAAGCCTCTCGGGCTGGTGAGTGCTGCTCGGCACCGGTCCTCTGTGCGGGAATCTCTCTGCTTTGCCCTCCGCACCCCTGTGGCTGCGCTCTCTTCCGTGGCTCCGAAGCTCCCCCCTCCGCCACCCGCAGTCTCCGCCCGCGAAGGGGCTCCTAGTGTGTGGAAACCTTTCCTCCTTCACAGCGCCCTCCCACTGGTGCAGGTCCCGTCCCTATTCTTTTGTCTCTGTTATTTCTTTTTTCTTTTGCCCTACCCAAGTACGTGGGGATTTTTTCTTGCCTTTTGGGAGGTCTGACGTCTTCTACCAGCGTTCAGTGGTTGTTCTGTAGGAGCAGTTCCACATGTAGATGTATTTCTACTGTATCTGTGGGAAGGAAGGTGATCTCCGCGTCTTACTCTTTCGCCATCTTGCCTCAATATCCTACATATAAATTTAAAACAAGTGCTAAACTGTGACATATACTCGGCCAGACCAATAATGAAGATGATATGGTAGCTGAGATTGCAATTGATTATGTGCAAGGCATTGTTGAGTCATCAAATGACACAAGGTTCAAAAAATTACCCTAAAAGTGGAAAGAGCAGTATCTGATATCTACGGACATTATCACTTTGTATAATATATTCAGTAAAATAACTGAGTGAATACTAAGTCAATAATATCCCATAATGGTCTTTATCTTTAGCAGCATTGTATGATTACTTTTGGATTTTTAAAAATATTAAAATGTATATTCTGGAAAAAATTCAGAAAAGCGCCTATAAATTGACCCCCTTCCTAGAGGAGGTGCTTGTTCACGGTTGACCCTATGAGTTATTTATGTGTGTAAAACAGATTTGGAATTATTTCTGATCTAATGCTAATGTCTGAAGCCATTCTCCAACTGTGGAGTATCTGGGGACTTTGGTAAACATTTCTGTAAATTCTCTGCCTTCTTAGCTGGATGATCATGTTTTTCTTTTGTCTTTATGCTCAAGTGGTGACACTGGTTCTGATGTTAGAAGGTTCTTGCAATGCCTAAGGAAACTGAGGAAATAAATGGAATATGTGTTCTTTATGTTCTCTATTTCTCAATCCTCTAGTTGGAAAAATAGCTTAAATCCAAGTAAATTTTGCCCTTGGTTCTAGAATGTTTTGTTAGATTCTAAAACGACCACAGATCTCTCCCATCCCTGCATGTACATCTTTTTGCAATGTGAATTTGCTACTCATCCCATTTGAATCTAATTCTAGACAAGTGACTTGCTTTGGCCAATGGGACATTAGCAACTGTGATGCAAGCTGAGACCTTTTGTCACTAACCCTCCCTTGCTGCCAGGAACCCATTTCCCACTGTGTGATCAGAGAGAATGAGAGATCATGTGAAGAGAGACCCTAGCTGTCCCAGCAATGACTGAGGCCATCCTTGTCCTTTAAGCCCCAGTCAGCCAGCTGAGACCATAAGAATCTCCAGATGAACTCACAGAATGTGAGGAGTAATGCATGTGTGCTATTTGAAGTCCCCACATTTTGCTATGGTGTGTTATGCAGCAAAGACTGATAGGATTCTATTTTGAGAGGAAGAGGAGTACTGTAATACTGCAGTGCAAATACCGTATCACCCATTGCAAGCCCATCTGTCTGACCTTGTGCTTTGACTCCTAGTTATTTTCGATTCCTCAAGACTTAAACTCAGACGGAGAGTTCAAAACCCTTAATTCCTTTGCTCTCATTATGATAGTAGTTCCCAATCCTGACTTTTTAGCTCAGGTTGACATCTCACTTGCTTTTGGTAATTGCCTACACTCTGAATTGAAACTAGTACTTTTCTTTGACATTCATTTTTAGGTAGCATCTGTGAGTGTGTTAGTTAAAAGCCCTTTTTCCAGTCATAGTGCCATGACCCTCCACGTTGTAAGTCCTTTATATGTCTACTGGACTCCCGAACTTGAATCCACAGAGGTATTTCTTAGACTTTTTCTGGTCTGCTTCAATTTGACCCTCTGCCCTTCCCTCTTGGTGTCTTGAACACTACCTTGCATACTTTGGCTCAGGCATTTGGCTTATGAAGTAATTTGAGGAAACACATCTTTGAAGGAAGCGTTATTGTTACTTGGACCTACATGAAACCAGGCTAAACAGTGGCCTTGTGTTATGATTTCAAGTGTGTTCAAAGTTATTCCTTTCTAAATAAATTGTCATTGTGTCTAATTTTTTTTAATCATTAAACTCACTCCTTGGAACAACATTTCCTTGGTTTCCAGCATTCACTAATTCCATATTAGAAAGAGCCACTCATTAATTTCCTAGCAAAGGAAAGCGTAAGAAAATGTAACTCAGAAGGAATGCTTTGAAAAGGAGAGGGATAGGAGTGGAGATATGCATTTCATAGAGTATTCTTTAATAAAATCAATATGGTAGAAATATTGGAGTTACAGAGACCAGTGTTCAAATATGAACTTCACTATTACTAATTATTTTTATGACCGTGGGCAGTTAAAATACTTTAAGCTTCATTAAAAAAAATTTGTATACTGAAGCTGATACATAGTTCAAAATGTTGTTTTGAGGTTCACTTGAGATGTGTATAAAGCACTTAGACTAGCTCTTAGGAGCTAGAGGGACCTCAAAGCACTGAGAGTGATTGCTGTGTTTCTCATTAGTTGGGTGGGGCTGTGAGGAAAAGGCTTGTCGGGGGGGTCTCTTGGATTTGAAGGAAAAAGAATGAATCAAAGATGAGGAGGAGCATGATAAAGACAAAATTTGCTTCCTTTGTGGTTTTATCTATATCTAACCCATGTCTTAATGTATAAAAGACCTATGTTTGGGGGAAATAAGTAAGAGGACAATACCTGAATTGAAGAGTGCAAATTTTTACCTCTAATAAGAAAAAACAAAAGTCTTAATCATAGAAGAATTCAGTATTGGAATGATTTACTGAAGGAAGTTGTACAGTGTGTATGTATGTATGTATGCCTATAGGTACACATGTATTTTATATGTATATGTACCTATCAGTCTTTAAGAAACAAATTCAGTCATGGATCTGTTTTGAAACAAGTTGAAATTCCAGGTTAACACTTGGCATCTTTCTGGTTTATAAAAATATATGGATTCAGGTAGAATAAGGGAAGTCATTATCTGCCATGAAATATTGCCTATGAAAGATCTGCTTCCCTCTCCCACCCCCTCACCTTAGAGCAAAAGGCTAATTGAACAGATTCAGACATGCATTAAAGACATACCATAGTGGTTCAGTATAGAAAATACTATCCAGATAGATTTATATATTGCTTTTCCCATTCCAAAAGTTTATCTTTACATGGGTGTTATCTGCAGGTTTGCACCTGTTCATTTCAATGCCTCGATTTTTATTCAATAATTTTGACTGCATCATTTTCTTTGTCTTTTGGAATATTGAAATGGAGATGTTTCTATTAAAATACTTATAGAATTATTTTCAGTCAAAGCCTTGAATATTAAATAACAACTGGAGGTTTTAGTTTGCTTCTTAATGTTTTTTGTATTTTCCCAAATAAGTATTTATTGCTTTAATAAATAGGAAAATTAAATATGACATTTTAGAAGTATAAGAAGCAAGGTTATAAATGACTTAATCTAAAATCATACAGTAAATCAAAGTGAGAACTTTGCAAACTTTAAACTTTAGAAATGTGTGCTTATTTTAAAACTAGTGTTCTTAACATTCTTGTGAAAAAAATTCTTGATTTAAACATCTTACATATAATGATACAGTAAAAAAAGTGTTTTACTTTATTGTGCTAAGACTACAGGTGATACTGCTCTTCATTATAATTTTCTGATATAATTATGTTTAAAATTTATTAAAAATATGCATGCCAGAAGATTATAAATTAATAAACTTTAAACGGTTTACAAGACACTACCTTGCATCACATTACTATTTAAAAAGACAGCATTTGAACTTCTAAATCTTACTGACTCAAACTTTTAAAAGCCTTACTGTATTTTGTGAGGAACAGGCAGTGATGATTGACAAAAATATAGAAGTGTTAACATATATGAGAAATGAAAGAATTCTATTCATAGTTTATTACTATTGACTATTTTCTTAATTGCTTAATTCTTAATTACTTTGAAAATATTTAAAATAAGACTACTTTTCATTTGCCAATTAGGCTAAGTGTTATGGTATTATTTATGTATATATATTTATATCATGATATAAAGTATTATTTGTTGCAGGAAGGTAAAAATATGAAACTTTCAGTTGATTTACTGACTATATGCTAAATGTATTTTTTTATGATTATAAAATATTTGTGGATCCGCTGTCCTCATGACTATGGGACACAAGTTTCAACAAAGTAAAATGTATAAGAAAATAGAGTTCTACATGAAGAACTAAAACACAACTGGTTCACTTCATTACCAATGAGGACAGAGTGCGTGTAAGTCAGTGTCTTTTGAAAGGGTAATATCTGAAGTTGAAGGGAATAATGAGTAGTTTTTTCATTACTCTTTGTTCGTATTTCTATGCAAAGGTTAATTTCTTTAATAAGGTGTTCTGCTTTAGTAGATAGTAATCTCAATGCAAATCACTTTGAGTCATTTGTTCTCTCAACTATAAACATTATAATTATGAGCACTATCGGAAATATAATTTAAAGCATTATGGTCTGATACAACAAGGTCTGTAGTATTAACTGGAAATGGTCTTTGGCAGTGGGACTTGGACAGAACTGCTGCTCCTCCTCCAGAGCCCTCCAAACCCCATCTGTCTCAAGGGAATTTACTCTTCATATCTTCAGGAAGAGTCAACCTCTCTGCAGTTAATGGTGAGTGGAATTGAAATGAAAATCAAAATTCCTTTGAAGTTCTGGAATTAGATACCTCATTTCTTTTTCTTTACTGATGTCAATATTTACTGCTTTCCCTAGAACCCTATTCACTGAGATTCTGAGAGCATGCTGATCAGAATGTTTTGGTACTATGTTTCATTTTACTTCAGTACATGCTAATATATTTTCCATAATTCCATTGCCAAAAACAATCTTCCCAAGCACAGAAAGATTATGATATTTCTGTGCTATCTACATTAACTAATCAATGATATAAATTTGGTTCAGTCTGGATTTCCTTTAATTAAATACATTAAACACAGAGAAAACACTTTTACTTTATAACACAGGCATATTCAAGACATCTCCTGGATGTGTAGTTTCGGCTAAAGAAGACAATATATTCAACCACTTATTTGTTCATTTGATAAGACTCATCCATGACCTATTATGGGTAAATGATCATGGCAGACATTGAGAATACGGAGTAAGTGCAGCTCAGCATGTAGTTAGAGAAGCAGGCAGGACAACCACTAGTTACAAAGCATCATGATAAATATTCACAGATTTATACAGCAAGTGATGTGGAAGAACAAAAAAAGGAGTAATTAACTATGTTTGGGAAATCAGAGAGAAATTCTCATTGTGTGTGTGGGGGGTGGTGGGGGGTGGGTAGGTGTGGTGTGGGGTGGTGGGAGTGACGTTTGAACTTGGTCTAGGTATGTGATATTGTATTCTCCAAGTGAGCAAATGAAATTGGGTTGGTGAAGGAGAAATGTAATTTATAGCAATAGTATGTAGTGGTTAAGAACTTGTAGTTAGGAGTTGGCAAATTTAATTTGCATCCCTGTTTTATCACTTAATACATGTGTGACCTTGACAAGTTAGTTAATCTCTCTGAAGATAAATACAAATAAAAATAATACTTATTTCATAAGCTTCTTATGCAGATCAAGAGACCTACTTATAAAATACTTAGCAGCATGGCTGGCTTGTGATAAACAATCAACCAATGATACCTAATTTACATAGGGTCGAGAGTCAAGAAGTATTATTTAAATATTCACACAAATAATTAGAGAAATAGAGGGCCAAATGTGTTGATTTATGTTGACTATAACTTCTAGAGTAATTAAAAATAGAATGAAATGTCTGTATGCCTTCAAAAAAACCAAAAAAATTCATACAGCAAAAGTAATCAGTTTAACTAAAGATGAAATTCTTATAATGTTATATAAGAGAATGAAGCTCAAACATATTCATCATGACAGTCAATGTAAGTTAAAGTTTCCTATTAAAGACAGAGATATTCAGATGGTGTCAAAAATTAATATCCAATTCATGCTTTATAAAAGAGATTCATGTAAAAAAATAAACTTGCTAGATCTCTAATGATAAAACATGTATCATTTAAGCAGAAATAAAGAAGAGAAATAATATTAGATGCAATAAAATTCAAGGCCAAAAGCATTAAGGTAGAACATTTTTGTCTTGTGTATGTAAATTTAACCAGTGACTATTGGCTAGAACACCTATGAGTGGCCTTTCTCTGTGGACTGGGCTTTCTCAGGAACTCCAAGGGCAAGCATCCTGAGAGAAAGAGCCAGATAAAAACCAAGCCACCTTTGATGGCCTAGCCTTGGAAGTTAGGGTAACTTATCCGGTATTGCATTTGTGAAGGTTGTCACAGTCTCCCTCCCCCATGCGGGGTGGGGGGAGATTGCCTTTACCTCTTGATGAAGGAGTGGCAAAGTCCTGAAGAGCATGTGTAACCAGAAGTAATGCTCTGACCATTTTGGGAAACCACAGTCTATCACAGCCTCACCATCTGGCAACAAAAATTCTCATCCTTCAGGCAAGCAAAATCCACTCATCCTTTCCCCCAAGAACTCCCTAACATCTCATTCCATCATGGCATCAGGCTGTATTGGAATTGAATGTTACCAAATAATTGATGTTTAATAATATTTGAAGGTTATAGATGCAAAGCCTGCATACTTAGAAACCTTGAAAATCAATTTAGAAATTACTTGAAGCAATAAGAAAATACAGTAAAATAGCAAGTTAATATATGCAAAAAATCAATAACATTCTTATTTACAAGCAATAGCAAGTTTAATGATAGGATAAGCAAATCTTCTTTATAATAACATTTAAAAGCACAGTTAAAGACATGTTAATGGGGCTTCCCTGGTGGCGCAGTGGTTGAGAATCCGCCTGCCAATGCAGGGGACACGGGTTCGAGCCCTGGTCTGGGAAGATCCCACATGCCGCGGAGCAACTAGGCCCGTGAGCCACAACTACTGAGCCTGTGCGTCTGGAGCCTGTGCTCCACAACAAGAGAAGCTGCGATAGTGAGAGGCCCGTGCACCGCGATGAAGAGTGGCCCCCACTTGCCGCAACTAGAGAAAGCCCTCGCACAGAAACGAAGACCCAACACAGCCAAAAATAAATTAATTAATTAATTAATTAACTTTTAAAAAAAGACATGTTAATATTACCTAAAGTAAATTGTATTGTTAACAGTATTAATGAGCCCTGGATAACTATTTGCAAATTACAATGAGAGGGAAAAGTTTAATATCTTTAATATACGATAAGCTCCTAAAAAGAAATAAGATAAACATACCAAACAGAAAAAGAGCAAAGGACATGACTAGGCACTGAGAAAAAAAAAGAAAAAAATAACTAAATGTTGGACCTACACTGCTTATCAGTCTCCTCTGTTCAATTCTGCTGACTGCCCTTCCTTTCACAGGTATTGATTCCTAATAAATACCTTGCACCCCAAGCTCAATTTTAGCATCTGCTCCCAGAGAACCCAAATTGTGACAATGATGCAAATTGAATATCATTTCTGGAGAGAGTTTTACATCCTTATGCATCCTCTTTATCCAGACAGTTTTACAACTGGTAATTTTTTCTAAAGAAATAATATAAAATATACTTATGAACTTAAGTTACATCTGCAAGAATGTTCTTAGTTTGTATGAAAAGTGAAAAATGATATTTGTTTAAATGATTTACAATTTGGGATTAATTAATTTAAATTAATGCTGTTAGGAAAAAATGTTTTAGCTATGCATATTTATTTATTTAAATAAGAGCTTACCATATTGCTTTGCCAGTCATGAACTGTATGGTGTGTGTATATATATATAAAATGAATGTCTGGGGGCAGTCCAAGATGGCACCATAGGAAGATCCTGAACTCACCTCTTCCCATGGACACACCAAATCTATAGCTACATTTCGAACAATTCCCTCTGAAAAAGACCTGAAAACTAGCTGAACAGCTCTTTCACAACAAAAGGACCACAGTGAGACAGGTAGAAGAGGCAGAGAGGCAGTCTTGCCAAAAACCCCATTCTGGGCACAGTGACCCACAATCGGGAAGGATCTCACAAATCTAGAGCTTCCCTCTGAGGAGATAGAAGTCTGTCAAGCACCCTTGAGACCTGCAATAGGGAGAGAAGTCCCCCAAATATCTGGCTTTAAAAACCAATGGGGCTTATATTCTGGAGACCCAAAGGGCTGTAAGGAACTGAGATACTGCTCTTAAAGGGCTCACATGCAGACTCACTCACCCCCAGGGTCCAGCACACAAATAGCAGTTTGAAAAGTGCCTGGATTAAATGGGAAGGAGATTCATTATCTAACTGTAAAGTGTCTGCCAGAGGGGCAGGGGCCATTTGGGAGGAGGGAACTCTTTCAAACTCATTTTATGAGGCCAGCTTTACCCTGATACCAAAACCAGACAAGGATACCACAAAAAAAGAAAATTGCAGACCAATATCTCTGATGGCGTAGATGCAAAAATCCTCAACAAAATATTAGCAGACTGAATTTAAGAATACATTAAAAGAATCATACAGCATGATGAAGTGGGATTTATTCCAGAGATGCAAGATGGAACAACACCCACAAATCAATCAATGTGATGTACCACATTAACAAAATGCAGGATGAAAAATCATAGGATCATCTCAATAAATGCAGAAAAAGCATTTGACAAAATTTAGCAACCATTTATGATTAAAACTCTCAACAAAGTAGGTATAGAGGGAACTTACCTCAACATAGTAAAGGCTGTATGTGACAGTCCCACAAGTAACATCATACTCAACAATGAAAAGCTGAAAATTTTCCCTCTCAGATCAGGTGAAAACAGGATGCCTATTCTCACCACTTGTATTCAGCATAGTTTTGGAAGTCCTAGCCAAAGCAATTAAGCAAAAAAAAAATAAAAAAATAAAATAAAGAAATAAAAGACATCCAGATTGGAAGGGAAGAAGTAAAACTGTCACTATTTGCAGATAACATGATTTTATATATAGAAAACCCTACTAACTTCACCAAAAACTGTTAGAACTAATAAATGAATTCAGTAAAGTTGCAGGGTAAAAAATCATAAAAATGTCTCAAGTGTCTCTATACACTAACAACGGACTATCAGAAAGAGAAAACTTAAAAAAAAAATCCCATTTACAATTGCATCAAAAATAATAAAATACCTAGGAATAAATTTAATCAAGGAGGTGAAAGACCGGAGGTGTACACTAAAAACTGTAAAGTTTTGATGAAAGAAATTGAAGACAACACAAATAAATGGAAAGATATACCATGCTCATGGATTGGAAGAATTAATATTGTTTAAATGATCATACTACCCAAAGCAATCTACAAATTCAATGCAATCCCTATCAAAATTCCAATGGCATTTTTCAAAAAAACAGAACAAACAATCCTAAAATATGTATGGAACTACAAAATACCCCATGTAGCCAAAGCAATCTTGAGAAAGAAGAACAAAAGTGGAGACATCACACTTCCTGATTTCAAACCATATTCAAAATAGTATGGTATTGACATAGAAACAGACACATAGATCAATAGAGAGCCCAGAAATAAACCTGTAAATATATGGTCAGTTAATTTGCAGCAAAGGAGACAATATACAGTGGGGAAAGAACAGTCTCTTTAGTAAATGGTGTTGGAAAAACTGAACAGCCCCATGTAAAAGAGTGAAACTAAGCTACTATCTTACACCAGCCACAAATATTAACTCAAGATGGATTAAAGACTTAAACATAAGACCTGAAACCATAAAACTCTTAGAAGAAAACATAGGCAGTAAGCTCCTTGATATCAGTCTTGATTATCATTTTTTTGGATGTGACTCCAAAAGCAAATGCAGTAAAACAAAAATAATCATGTGGGACTACATCAAAGGAAACAGCTACTGCACAGCAAAGGAAACCATGAACAAAATGAAAAGGCAAACTACTGAATGGGAGAAAATATTTGCTAACCATATAACTGATGAGGTTAATACCCCAAATATATAAAGAACTCATATAACTCAGTACTAAAAAACCAAACAATCTGATTTAAAAGTGAACAGATGATCTGAATTGACATTTTTCCAAAGAAGCAACACATATGGCCAACAGGTACATGAAAAGATACTAAAAATCACTAATCATCAGGGAAATGCAAATCAGAACCACAATGAGATACCACCTCACACCTGTCAGAGTGACTGTTATCAAAAAGAGAAAAAATAACAAGTGTTGGCAAAGATGTGGAGAAAAGGGAACCCTCATGCACTGTTGATGGAAATGTAAATTGGTGCAGCCACTATGGAAAACAGTATGGAGGTTCCTCAAAAAATAAAAAATAGAAATACCATGTGATTTAGCTATTCTACTTCTGGGTGTTTCTCCGAAGAAAATGAAAACATTAATTCAAAAAGATATATGCACCCCAAATTCATCACAGCATTTACAATAGCCAATACATGGAAACAACCTAAGTGTACATTGATGGATGAATGGATAAAGAAGATGTGGTGTGCACGCGTGCACGCGTGCGCACACACACACACACACACACACACACACTGGAATACTACTCAGCCATAAAAAGAATGAAATCTTGCCATTTGCGACAACATGGATGAACCTGGAGGGTATTATGCTAAGTGAAATAAGTCAGACAGAGAAAGACATATACTATATAATTTTACTTATATGTGGAATCAAACAAACAAACAAGACAAAACAAAACTCATAAATACAGAGAACAGAATTGTGGTTGCTAGAAGGGAGGAGGGTTGAGGGGTGGATGAAAGGGGTGAAGGGGGACAAGAGGTACAAACTTCCAGTTATAAAGTAAATAAGTTGTGGTGGTGTAATATACAGCATGGTGACTATAGTCAATACTAATGTAGTGCATATTTGGAAGTTGCCAAGAGAATAAATCTTAAAATTGCTTACATAAGAAAAACAATTGTACCTTTGTATGGTAACGGATGATAATGAGATTTATTGCGGTGTACATTTCACAGAGTATACAAATATTGAATCATGTTCAATATGAACATGAAACTATTATGTTAAATGTCAATTTTACCTCAATTTTAAAAAGAGAAAATAGTTACAATTCAGGCATAAAGAAGAAAAGAATATATAATTATACAATAAAATCTTTTCTAATAAAATCCTTGTTAGAAAAAACAAAATGAATCTGTAGTGTTAAAGAGAACTAATTTAACCACAAAAGAGTTTCTGATAGGAGTTATTTTACATAGCTATCAAAAGGATGAGAATTTTGGTGAGGTATTTAATATTTGGCATAATCAAAGTGCTGTCTTTTTGATGAGTTATTGCTGTGGCATATCATCAGAGTCCCGTCACTTTGATAGAGTATGCTAATGATATGTTTTTTGAACAACAGAAGTGTGAGTATGCATTAAAGTAATGCTATTCTATACTTAAGAGCCACTCAAAAAGGTAAATAAACTCATCTTAAAGACTATCTAATTTTTACTTGGAAAACTCATTAAAATATAAAATGGTAATTTGTTTTTTATTGTTAAGCATTGCCAAAGTCAAGTTCCTGAAATCTTCAGGAAATCAGGATAACCACTTACCTTCTTGTAAGTCTTTGTGTTTCATTCTGTTTTTCTTAATTAAAAAACAGAAAAGCACATTGAAAGCCTATATTTGACAGTTTTAAAAAATGTGTATTCTGTTTTTACCTTCATTCAGAAATTTAGACTTTTTTTCTCCTAAAAACATATCAGAATTTTGCATAGTAATCTTTGTCAGGTAACGATAGAAAGCAATGTAATCTTGTCATATTCAATGAATGATTTTGTGACTATGTTTCATTTATCATCTTCACTGAAGCATTATATAAATATGCATAATCTTGCTTTCTTTACTGAGCTTTTACAGTATAATTTCACAAGTAGATGAAAAATGCCGTATTTAGATTGTTGGCTGAATTCCCAGTTTTGTTTTGTTTTCTGAAATTCAAGAGCATTATAGATTGATTCTTTGTTGTTGTTTTTTTTTTTGCATATGCTCTGCCTTCTATAGTTAATTTAGAATGTGTCATTTCTAATGTTTTAGTTACTAATAGAATCATGGAGTAATCTCAACTTGAGTTCACTATAATCCTGTACAGCAATGTTTCTTTTTTCCTATTTGAACATCAGCAAACTGAAGGCCACACAGGATCCAAATCCTGGGTCAGGCAGTGTGACTTCAGAGCCCTCAGGATCTTAACCCCTAACGTTTACCAAAGAATGCAGTGATAATAAACATATATTGACTTTATCCCTGACTGCCTCAATTCATCCAATGACATTTTAAAATATTGACTGAGTGTATACTATTTTTCAAGCATTGCTCCTAGGGATCCAGGTGCTAAGTAAACATGACAAACAAGGTTACTGCGCTTTGTCCACTGTTCTAGTTGGAAAAGACAGATAAACAACAGGTAGCCAAATAAATGACATAGTTTAAGAAAGTGCTAAGTGCATTGAAGGACATAAAGTCCTGAGATAGAGGCTGACTGTTGGGTGTTCTGTTTGACAGGATAATCAGAGAAGGTTTCTCAAGAAATGTATTCATAGATCTGAAGGTTGAGAAGGTTGAGAAGGCTGAAGGTTGAGAAAAAGCCAGCCATATAAAGATACAGGGAATGAGCATTACAGGCAGGGTAGACAATTAAGTTTAAAGCCTGCATGTGGAAGCAAGATTGGTGTTTTAGAGGAGTTCTAAAAATTTATGATATTATTATTATTATTATTATTGGCCTACTACTGTTTCAGCTAAGAGAGGTAGTGAGCATTGCTAGAAGAGTTTAAACATTCATTGATACTATAATATTATAAAATCATAAAAACAAACTTAATATACAATAAATACCAAAACAAGGTAACTGTGTCTCAAATACTGAAAGTGATTTAGATTAGAAAATCTTTTCAGTGGAGACAGAAAGAGAGCCTCTACTGAGAATTCATCTAAAATCCTAAGTATTTATAGAGTGGATCCTGAGAAGCCCCAAGACTTAAAAGTTAAAGGATCACGGGGGCAGGGGTGGTGGAGGGTGAGGGAGTGGGAGAGATTTGATGGGTTTTATGAGTACCCCTTGGGTTAACATTCATTTTCCATTGTGCTTGAGAGATGAGGAGAAATTTAAATACTTTAAACTGGAAAACACTTAAGGAAGTTTTATAAGCACTTATTTTAGCTAAGGTAATGTGCATGTGCTGCTTGTGTTGGGGCGGTTCCTGTGCATTGAAGATAGACCTCAATGCACAGGATGATGTAACTTGAGCCCCATTAAAGAAACCACACACCTGAGCACACAAATGCAGTACAGGACACTCAGATCTGATTCCATCAACCCATTTGCCTTTGTCCTAGC